>NC_054467.1:144107844-149877641 GCF_017639515.1 Carcharodon carcharias
GGTCTAGTTTGACTAGAGTATTCTGCGAGACCTCTGTGAGGATCAGGTGGAAATATACCTGGCCTCCTCCTTATTCTATCCCTCCCTTCCTCCTCAGGGGAGCTGCTTCCCGTAGAGAGGTCAGAACCCATACCCAGGCTAAATGGAAAGCTGCAGGCCCGAGAAAGGTTATTGTCTGCAGACTGGTTTCAAAGGACACAAAAAGCTCTTGGAAATCGATGAGAACTGCTAACAATCACACAGGCAACTCTTAAACACTTTCAGCAATTAAAACTTTGTGTAAAACATGAACAACCCCTCTGAGTCCACATACCCTGACTTTGCATGAGTTTTCTTAAAAAATCTCCAACCCGCCTGCCCCTTGGGCCTATGCTCCAACCCGAAGTTCATACAGGCCCCTCAAAATCCAGGACAATTGGCAAGTTAAGGGCCTTAATGAGGACTTCAATTGATGGCGGGCGAACGCCCCGCTGCTGAGCGCGCCTGCTGACCGAAATATCACGATGCCGTGCGCTGACGTCGTCACGCTCGCGTGATATCAGCAGGCGACATCTTAAACGCTGATGTGCGGGCTCTGCCACCCGCACATCAGCTGGAAAATTCTGGCCATAGTGAAACAATAGGAATTTGCATTCAAAGGGGAAAATATTTATAAAGGAGAAAAGGCTGTGTGTAAGTGTTGGCATTCTAAGATCTAAGACAATTGTGAAAACATCTCCAGCATCTAAACCCCAAGCTGCTGTCTACAAAGTACTGAAGTTAAGAAAACTCACTTTGAATTAGATTGTTCAGGGTATTGAGTTTCTTTGCCTGGGTCTTTTAAAATCTATGTGTCTTCCTGTTGCTTTAACAAAAGCGTAACTGGGCATTAGATTACCTCAGGGATTTATAAGTTATCATTGTAGTAATTTGTAGATCTATGTGTGTGCTTAAAATCACTTCTTCTATTAATAAAGATTTAATTTAGTTTTATAAGAAACCTATAACACTTGGTGGTCTTAATACTTCTGAACTCAAGGCATGCATCTCAAAATTTATACAAATTGCAAAAATAGTTGTGGCAGTTATTTCAAGTTTCCCTTTGGGATTTGAGCAACTCAGCATTTAATATCGGCTGTGCCATAATACTCTGGCTGTATTTATAACCATAGGATCATTTATATGAGAGGCAAGGTTCCCTGCAAGGTCCATCTTTGCCAGGAAATCACTGCAACCTGGGTCAGAGGCCTGCTGCAGTAGATCTCAGGAAAGACAATAGCCAGAAAACTACCTGTCAACAAAAATAGTGTGTGCAGGATTGTGCTTTGTGAGTACTTGCCCAGACCCCTCTTTCCTTTTTGCCCTAAGCAGCTTTTCATTGACTTTTGAAAACTGGGTGCCAGAGCCTAACCAGTGGCTCCAAAATCCTGCACGTGGAAGGTGGAATCTTGTCACTTTAAAAAATAATGGAGGACAGGACCATTGCTGAGTCCGGACCCTGCACTGGTTGTCAGTCTGAGAGATCTTCCTAGAGGCAGCCAATTAAGAGGCCACCTCTGGGTCCACTGTCCAATTCAGGATAGTGGGCACTTTCCTGAACCTGCAGACCCAGGGTGGGTGCTGCTGCTATAGGACTGAGGTGGTGTGGGGGAAGGAGGGGAGGTTGTCACGATGGCGCCTCCACCTTGTGGTGCTCTCTGAAGGGGTACTGATTTTAATAAAATTGAGAGTGGTGACAACTGTGGCCTTCTGATGGCAATGGCTCTTTGGATGCTGAATATAAGAGGCCTTGCGGGCTCCCAGGCCAGCTGCTGGTAAGCCGCCTGCAGACACCGGTCAGGCTTGGCCCTCAGTGGAGGGCACGTCTGCCGCTGGGATGATCCTATCAGCACTCCCAATCTGTCCAAAAATAAGTATTAATTATACAACTAGGCTACCTGCTGCTTCTGGGTGGGCAGCTGGCGATGACCCACCTCTGGGCAATCTTCCCAAAGGCAGGAATGCATTGGCTTGCTGACGTAACGATTAATATTTCAGACTTTTCTCTGGGTACCATCTTCAAGCCCACCTCCAAAGGACCAGGGAGATTCCGCCTAAAGAGTGTAAAAGGCAGGCACTGTGACGGAGGCTTTGTGTGTTCCTCAGTTGCGGAAAGTTTATATATAGAGATAAAAACAAAAAAACTGCGGATGCTGGAAATCCAAAACAAAAACAGAATTACCTGGAAAACTCAGCAGGTCTGGCAGCATCGGCGGAGAAGAAAAGAGTTGACGTTTCGAGTCCTCATGACCCTTCGACAGAACTTGAGTTCGAGTCCAAGAAAGAGTTGAAATATAAGCTGGTTTAAGGTGTGTGTGTGGGGGGCGGAGAGATAGAGAGACAGAGAGGTGGGGGGGGGGGATGTGGTTGTAGGGACAAACAAGCAGTGATAGAAGCAGATCATCAAAAGATGTCAACGACAATAGTACAATAGAACACATAGGTGTTAAAGTTAAAGTTGGTGATATTATCTAAACGAATGTGCTAATTAAGAATGGATGGTAGGGCACTCAAGGTATAGCTCTAGTGGGGGTTTTTTTATAATGGAAATAGGTGGGAAAAGGAAAATCTTTATAATTTATTGGAAAAAAAAAGAAGGGGGAAACAGAAAGGGGGTGGGAATTTATTGGAAAAAAAAAGGAAGGGGGAAACAGAAAGGGGGTGGGGATGGGCCCCTTTCTGTTTCCTCCTTCCTTTTTTTTTCCAATAAATTATAAAGATTTTCCTTTTCCCACCTATTTCCATTATAAAAAAAAAACCCACTAGAGCTATACCTTGAGTGCCCTACCATCCATTCTTAATTAACACATTCGTTTAGATAATATCACCAACTTTAACTTTAACACCTATGTGTTCTATTGTACTATTGTCGTTGACATCTTTTGATGATCTGCTTCTATCACTGCTTGTTTGTCCCTACAACCACACCCCCCCCCCTCCACCTCTCTGTCTCTCTATCTCTCCGCCCCCCACACACACACCTTTCAACTCTTTCTTGGACTCGAACTCAAGTTCTGTCGAAGGGTCATGAGGACTCGAAACATCAACTCTTTTCTTCTCCGCCGATGCTGCCAGACCTGCTGAGTTTTTCCAGGTAATTCTGTTTTTGTTTTGAAAGTTTATATATGTCTTGGGCTGGCAAATTGAATCCAACTGACCTGGCCATCGGAGAATGGTGAGGATGTACTGACAGAGCAAAACTTATCCCTGACTAAATTTCAGCCATTACCCAGTAGAGATCAATAAATTGGTGGTATAGGGAACAAGGGATGGGAAGGGAGTAGAACAGAGGTATGTGAAGAGAGGGGTACCAAGAGACGTTTTTTTCATGACAATTGGTTTCCAAAGTGTATCAACCAAATTAAATGAACAGGTTTGAAGTGAATATAGTCTTTTCAAATATCTTAAATGCAGAGGATAAGCCTCATCAGCAAACCTATTTCACAGCTGAAAATGAATGTTACTTATAACCACTATCATAAAACTCAGTTTTCAAAACTCTTACGTTAATTTGATGTACCTATAAATTCTGTGCATTGTGTAACCATGGTCCACTGCTTCAGTTCCGTTCCCATCAAATTCTCTTCTAATGTTTTTGATCTCTAAAATGTAACAACAAAAGTAATCAATATTCATTGATTGGTTAGTTGTGTTACTTGAAAAAACAAATAGATTTACGTCTGTAAAATGGGCTGTATAAAGTGTTACTGGAAATATTCATACAGTTAAATGGAGATAAAAGGAGGAGTAAGTGTAATAAACTGTAGTTAGCCTTTGCAGAGAATTTTATGACTTTTCAGACCTTTAATTATGGAAAATAATGTAACTTAGCCAATATTCACACCCACATTAGTGCTTCACATTTTTTCAATCATGCTAAGGCATTTGTTTATTAAAAGCATTGCAATTTCTCCATGTTTGTGAACATTTTTCAATATGCCACATTAAATATTACAAATTTCTGGGAATAAACACAGTTGAGGGTAATTTTAAATTTGTGCAATAAACATACTTTAGAAAATTAAAATCATAAGCGAGAAGAACATAGGAAATAGGAGCTGTAATAGCCATAAAGCCCCTCGGTCCTGTTCTGCCACTTGATAAGATCATGGCTGACTTTTGACCACATCTCCAGTTTTCTGCCCAATCCCCATATCCCATGATTTCCCTTAAACCCAAAAATCTGTCCACCTCAGCTTTGTATATATTCAATGACTGAGCATCCACAGCCCTCTGGATTAGAGAGCTCCAAAGATTCACACACTTCTGTGTGAAAAATATTCTCATCTTGGTCAGAAATGGCCCACGCCCTATCCTGAGATGATGTCCCCTAGTTCTAGGTTCCCCACCCAGGGGAAACAGCCTCTTGGCATCTACGCTGTCAAGCCCACTCAGCGAGATCACCTCCCATTCTTCTAAACTCCAGAGTATATAAGCCCAATTTACCCAATCTGTCTTCATAGGACAAACCTCTCATCCCAGGAATCAATCTAATGAACCTTTGTTGCAGTCACCGCAAGGAACATAAATCCTTTCTTAGGTATAGAAAGCAAAATTGTGTGCAATACTCCTGGTGTGCTCTCACCAAAGCCCTGTATTTTATCAAGACTTCCTTATTCTTGTACTCCAACACCCTTGCAATAAAGGCCACTATGCCATTTTCCTTCCTAATTGCTTGCTGTTCCCGTGTGTTCACTTTCTGTGTTTCTTGTACAAGAACACCCAAATCCCTCTGAATATTAACATTTAATAGTTTCTCACCATTTAAAATATTTTAGTTTCTTTCTATTCTTCCCACCAAAATGAATAATTTCACATTGCCCCACTTTGTACTCCACCTGTTACTTTCTTGCCTTCTCACTTAATCTATCCATATCTCTTTATACGTTATTTGGGTAGAATTTTACTAGGCAGCTGGATGTAGGATCAGGGATGGGTAGATTAAAAAATTCGCAAAATACAGTTGTCAGGTCGGTAACCCGACATCTTTCCAACTCAGTCCGGATTTCCCAGGGACGGATTGCCAGTGAGGCCAGTAACTCCTGTAGGTGAAACACGCAAACAATTAATCCAACTCAAAAGCTATAAAGAGTCATTTTGCACAAGAAACGGCTCTTTTCCAGTGTGTATGGTCTGCACACCGTGTGGATAACCCTGTAAGTAAAACAAGACAAGTACACAGTTGGAGTATAAGGAGGAAATTGGCAATCATTGGGTCCCTAGAACCAGGGGACATCATCTTAGGATTGGGGCGGACCATTTCTGACCGAGATGAGAATTTGTTTTCACACAGATGGCTGTGAATCTTTGGAACACTCTAATCCAGTGGATGCTCAGTCATTGAATATATACAAATCTGAGGTAGGCAGCTATTCCCTGTGTTCTTAGCTGTAATATAAGGCCAGCATCGATGGAAGATACTTCTTGAAGCAAATAGTTTGGATAGTATACAGCAAGAAAAGCTTGGTATGGTCACACTAGGTGAGATGGCTGCTTGGCTGCTGAATTTTGCTAGTGGGCTGGGATAATTGCCCTTAATAGTACCTTTAATCTTTTAAATTGACTGGTAGACATCAAGTCTGTAGTGATGGCCTCCATGAGGCCACTGGAGCTGGAAACTCTATGCCCCAAAGAGAGGCTGGGAAGGCCTCTCCCAAACCCCCATCAGGCTAAGGCTATCCAGAGTTACTTGCCTGCTTTGCTCCTCTGATCTTAAATTTTCAACGTATAAGTCCAAGGCTGCCAACATGTTAAGGCACCCTTTCAATCCCTGACCTGCCTCAACATTGCCCGTCTCACCTGGTGGGGCTGCTGAGACAGTAGAGCTGCTGGCCTATGACTGGATTGGCAGTTTCGATATTCCGTTTGCTGACCTTAATTAGTTGGCAAGCCCGGCAACAGCCTATTAGGAGGCGGCCTGCAGTAAAATTGCTGAGCTGGTCCTGTTCTGCAGGCGTCCAATCCGAATCCAATTTCCTTCCCCTGGAAAGTTCCCTCACAGTGGGACTGTGCTGGGGAGCCATCCCGATGAGGGTTCATGCTGTTTTCCAAGATTCTGCCTCCCAGGCTACCACCCTGGGGCTTGAAAAATTCTGCACAAAATATTTGTTTAATGCCTTTGCCATTTCCTTATTGTCCATTAAAATTTATCCTGTATCAACGTCGAAGGGATCCAGAATTACTTATCTTATTTCTTGATTAATAATCCATCCAACAGTTTCATTATGGGGCTTATAAATTACTCCAACAAGTGTTTTCTGACCCTTGTTATTTCTTATCTCCACCCACAATGATTCAGCTTCCTGCTCTTCTTGGTCAAGATCTTTCCTCAGAAGTGCTTTCATGTCATCCCTTCTTATTAAGATCACACCCACCATCCTCCCACCCCACCAATCTCCACCTCCAAACCCTTGCATTTCTATTTTGTTTCTCTTTTTGAAATGTGAAGAAGTCTGGATTATTTAGTTCCTAAATTTGGTCACTATATATGCAACCACAGCTCTGTAATGGTTATTAGATCCAATTCACTGGTCTCAATCTATGCCATTGATTTATCTATCTTGTTATGAATGTTTTGCGATTTCAGATAAAGTGCCTTTAATTTTATGATTTTACCATTTTTCCTGATTTGACCTTATTCTTTGACACACCATTAGCAGTAAACATTTTGTCCCTTCCTAATAACATAACAATATAAGAAATAGGAGCAGGAATAAACCATAAAGCCCCTTGAGTGTGCCCTGCCATTCAATACAATCATGGCTGATCTTCTGCCTCAACTCCACTTTCCTACCCTCTCAATATCCCTTGATTCCTTGAGAGAGCAAAAATCTGTTTATCTCAGCTTTAAATATGCTCAACAATGGATCATCCACAACCCTCTGGGATAGAGAATTCCAAAGATTCACAAATTTTTAAATGAAGACATTTCCCTTCAGCTCAATCCTAAATGACTGACCATAAGACCATAAGACCATAAGACATAGGAGCAGAAATTAGGCTATTCGGCTGGTCGAGTCTGCTCCGCCATTTAATCATGGCTGATAAGTTTCTCAACCCTATTCTCCCGCCTTCTCCCCATAACCTTTGATCCCCTTACCAATCAAGAACCTATCTATCTCGGTCTTAAATACACTCAATGACCTGGCCTCCACAGCCTTCTGTGGCAATGAATTCCCTAGATTCACCACTCTCTGGCTGAAGAATTTTCTCCTCATCTCTGTTCTAAAATGTCTTCCCTTTACTCTGAGGCTGTGCCCTCAGGTCCTAGTCTCTCCTACTAATGGAAATATCTTTCCCACATCCACTCTATCCAGCCCTTTCAGTATTCTGTAAGTTTCAATCAGATCCCCCCTCATCCTTCTAAACTCCATCGAGTATAGACCCAGAGTCCTCAAATGTTCCTCATATGTTAAGTCTTTCATTCCTGGGATCATTCTTGTGAACTTCCTCTGGATCCTCTCCAGGGCCAGCACATCCTTCCTGAGATAAGGGGCCCAAAATTGCTCACAATATTCAGAGCCTTATAAAGATTCAGCAGCACATCCCTGCTTTTATATTCTAGTCCTCTCAAAATAAATGCCAACATTGCATTTGCATTTCTAACTACTGACTCAACTTGCAAGTTAACCTTAAGAGAATCCTGGACTAGGACTCCCAAGTCCCTTTGCACTCCAGATTTCTGAATTCTCTCCCCATTTAGAAAATAATCTATGCCTCTATTCTTCCTACCAAGGTGTATGACCTCACACTTGCCCACGTTGTATTCCATCTGCCACTTCTTTGCCCATTCTCCTAACCTGTCCAAATCCTTCTGCAGCCTCCCCGCCTCCTCAATACTACCTGTCCCTCCACCTATCTTTGTATCATCTGCAAACTTAGCCAGGATGCCCTCAGTTCCTTCATCTAGATCATTAATATATAAAATGAAAAGTTGTGGTCTCAACACTGACCCCTGCGGAACTCCACTGGTCACCGGCCTGAGAAGGACCCCCTTATCCCCACTCTGTGCCTCCTGCCAGGCAGCCAATCTTCTATCCATGCTAGTACCTTGCCTCTAACACCATGGGCCGTTATCCTACTGAGCAGCCTCCTGTGTGGCATCTTGTCAAAGGCCTTCTGGAAGTCCAAGTAGATAACATCCATTGGCTTTCCTTTGTCTAACCTGCTCGTTACTTCCTCAAAGAATTCTAACAGATTTGTCAGGCATGACCTCCCCTTAATGACCTCTTATCCTGAGACTGTGGCCTCGTGTTTTAGATTCCCCAACCAATGAAAGCAACCCCAGTGTCTAACCTGTCAAGCCCCTTCAGGATCTTGTATGTTACAATGAGATCATGTCTCATCCTTCTAAACTACAGCATTTATAGGCCCAATTTATTCAGGCTCTTATCATAGAAACCAACTTAATGAACCTTCGATGCATTGTCTCTAATGCAAGTATAACTTCCTTTGGAGGCCAAAATTATGCACATGGTACTCCAAGTGTGGGACGGAGTTATCCCAGACTTGCACTAAGTGAGGTAGCATGCAGGAAAAAGAACATTGCTGGCTGCAATGGTGGCTTGTCATGCCGAATTGTCCCAATCTCGCCTCATTAATCATGCATTCCTGGGAAACACGCGGTTTCGACCACCACTTCCTCATACCGGGTATTACATTTAAAGTGCAGCAGGCCACACCTCTCAGTGCTTCCAGCCTATGCCTGCTGCACAGAAGACTTGGCTCCAAAAGGCAAGAAGGCTGCAGCCCCTTGATTCAGTGACGTATCCCTGAAATATCTTTTGGACACCGTGGAGGCCTGCTGTGATGTCCTCTACCACTGCTCTGGCCGCAGGAGGGCCAGCAACATCAACAATCCGGCTTGGGAGGCAGTGCCAACGTCCTCCCAAAAATGACAGCCACCCAGTGTCGAAAGAGGATGAAGGATCTCCTCCGTTACTCCAGGGTAAGTCACTCTTCTCATCACTCTCAACGCACAAACTTATAAATGCATCACACATCCACAGGCCCCTCACACACTGCCAGTTCAAGGGACATCACCATTCATTCTCTCACACACAACTTCATTGTCCAAATCCTGTCCGTGGTACCACGCACATGCCAGGCATCCTTATCTGGCTGGGCAGGTGTCCTGTTTACACTCTTTCTATCTCTATTCAGGACAAGCTGGCAAACATCAAGAGGGAGAGATCACAGGCTGGTGGAGGAATGCTGAAATCAAAGGTCTAATGGACTTTGAAAAGAGTCATACAGTTGGCCGGGGAAGATCTGGACCGTTCCTGTGCTGACGGTGAGGTCAGTGCTGCTCTACCAAGTGAGGATCCAGCGATGCAACATCCATCAGAAAACCATGCCATGAGTGGTGTATCCTGTTCCACAGGTCATTGCCATGCACCAATTATCTCCTCTTGCATTCACAGGTACATCTGGGAAACAGCCGAGGGAGTCCACGACCCAGGTCCTCGACTCAAGCCCCAAAGACACCTTGGAAGAGGAATCTGCTGAATCTCCAATTGAAGACCCATCACAGTGCTCACCCATACCCTCCACCACCATAGAGAAACATACCTCAGTGGGACTTAGTTCTAGAGTAGCCTTGGAGTCACAATCCAGTAAGCACACCATGCTGTCTGATTCACAGCAGGTGGCAGCAAGGACTTTCCAGATTTTTGGCACTTGAAGGACTGCTGGAGACCAAAAATCTGCTGAGTGCGAGTCAGATGAGGAGGCTCTGGATTTGGTCATCTCCCTGTGACCCAAGCAGTCCCAGCTCCACAGGCCAAGGAGGGTGCCACTGCCACACTACAGGACCCCGAAAACAGGCCGGGGCCTTCCAGGTCTCAGCCCTACAGAAGACGCCCGTCAACATCATCACAGACAAGTGTAACAGTCAGCAGGCTGCTTCCACTTCCGCTGTGGATGTTGGGGGAGCACCAAGATATAGCAGCATGGTTAGGAAGGTTAAGAAGATGTAACTCTTTTAGAGTTTAAACAGTTAAGCTAAATTAACAAAATGAAGGATAAATCAAGCACAGCCCCTAATTCAGGTCAGCTGTAAAACTAAGGACAAAGTTTAAAGGAAACTTACAAACTTTAAACCAAAGTTAAGAAGATGTAGTTGCACAGTGCAGGCAAGGGTGTTAATCACATCTACATTGGCCAGAATTTTTCCTCGTCAGGCAGGCTTGGCGGGAACAGGCTGGGGTGGTCAGGAAGCTGACCGCTGCCCATGATTGGCTCTGTTCTGTGATTTCATGCAAACGGGCCAATTAAGGCCCGCCCTGCATGGATCGCAAGTGGCAGTGCTCAGCACTACCTGCGTGGGTAGGGGGAGGAGCGAGATTGGGCAAAAGAGTGCTTCAGTCTCCCTGAGGCATGTAGCTGATCAGGGAGATTGAAGTGTTTTTTAAAAAATTTATCAGGACGGTAAAAATTTAAAAAAACATGTCCCTTCATGTGACTCTGATCACAGAGTGCAAATGAGCTGCCCTCAGCCAGACAGGAGTCAGACATTCACAGAGACAATGTGAAGATCTATGGAGTGTCCTCAGTGATGTCGTCATCATCCTCCTGGATTCTAGTTATGATTAGGTCCTCCTTGTGTCTCCATGATAGGGGCCTTATCACAGGTTATGTGTACTGCCATAAGTCAGACTGGAGTCAAACATTCACAGATGCAATGTGAGGATCTATGGTGTCTCCTCACTGCATGTCGTCATCATCCTTCATGAATTTAGCAGCTATGAGGGCCTCCCATGTGCGCCTGCCTCATGTGGCTAGTGCAATAGCCTCATGACCATCATCATCGCTTCCAAGGTCCTCTTCATTCTCACCCTCATCAAAGTCTTCCTCATGGCCAGCTTTCGCAAGGAGATTGTACACAGTGTGCAATCATGTTCTTCAGTCCACTAAAACACTCATTAATTTGCACAGGCCTCTACATTGCTTGTATGGGCAGATAAGGTGGAAGCCCAACTCCAAAAATGTCAATGTGGTTATGTCTGAACTGTATCAGCTGTGGAGAAATGGTCACTTTATACCAGGTGTTCCTGACGCATAGCCACTTCCATCCCAAGCAACCCACCCCAACCCCCCCAACCCCACATGTGCTTGTGCACTACAATCAACTGGAGTGCAGCCCTTGCAACCCTCCCAACGCAACTCGCCTCAACTAGAGTACAGTCCTTGCACCATCACAGCTCTCCTGAATCAGAGTGCAGCCCTTGCCCCACTCCACCCCCAACCCCCAGCTCAACTCAACTGCAGGGCAACACTTGCCCTGTCACCTCACTGACAGCCAGCAGGGAAAAAGCGACTTCCCTGTGCCCTCGCCTGAAAGGGTGTTGCCTCAACCTTGAGGCCCAACGAGCACTGCGCAATGTTACTGTGCACTCACCTCTGCGTTCCCCTCGAAGTGCACGCCTTATAAATGCTGTTGTGAAACATGCATGCCGACGCGCTCAGATGATCCAGTGTGGGTGGGTGGGGGGCGTGGGGGGAACGTGGTCCACCATTGACGGGTGGAGCCGACGATTGCAAACTTGTTTCACAACAACATGAAACATGAAACCGAATTTTGGCCTTCCCACCATTTTGTCTGCTCACACCCGCCATGATGCCCGAAGCCAGCAGGCACAGACAACTCTACCCATGGGCTCACCAAAACCTGCTCAAGTGTACCAAGACTTCATTATTTTTGCACTCCAATCCCCTTGCATTAAAGGCCAACATACCGTTTGTCTTCCTAATTGCTTGCTGTACCTACATGCTAAATTCTGTGTTCCTTGTACAAGCACACCCAAGTCAGCCTGAACATCAGCATTTAGAATGTTAACGTCTTTTAAAAAATATTCTGCTTTTCTATTCTTATGACCAAAGTGAATATCCTCACACTTCCCCACATTGTATTTCATCTGCCATCTTGTTGCCAACTCATTAAACTTGTCGACATCTCTTTGTAGCCTTTCACACTCTGCTTCTTTTTACCCTAAATGCTACTTTACTCTGGCATTGACCCTTCTCTTTATTTTTATAAATTTCCCCTCACTTGAAGCTCCCACACTTCACCACGCACTCCCGCTCCCCCCTCCCCATCTATTTAATTTAAAGCCCTACTTACAGGCCTGGTCCTTTGCTAGGGCATTGATCCCAGCCTGGTTTAAGTAGGTAAAAACAAAATACTGTGGATGCTGGAAATCTGATGTATAATCTGAAATCTGAAAACATTGGAAAAACTCAGTAGCTCTGACACCATCTGTGGAGAGAGAAACAATTAACGTTTAGAGCATCTGAAGAAGAGTCATACGGACTTGAAACGTTAGCTGTTTCTCTCTCCACAGACACTGCCAGGCCTACTGAGTTTTTCCAGCATTTTCAGGTTTAGGTGGAGCCTGTCTCAGGGGCAAAGCTTCCTCTTTCCCCAGTACTGATGTTAGTTCCCCATGATTTAAAACCCCTCTTTCTCACACCAGACTTCGAGTGACACATCCAATCCCCCATTGGCTTAATCCTATGCCAATTCTCATGTCTCAGGTAGTAATCAAGAGATTATTATCTTAGCGGTTCTATTTAATTTGGACCCTAGCTCTTTTAATTATTTAAGTTCACTGCATACCTCCGTTCTGCAGACAGCCAATTCCTCCTGTCTCCATCCGGGAAAAAGGCTGCACTTTGGACTTCTCCTCAACAAGCCCTGAAGTTCCTTGAAATGCACACACCTGCTGCAGATGTGGTTGTCCAGGATAACAATGCTCACCACCAACTCTTACATGCTACAGTTGCACCACACCGCCTGCTCTGCCACCACAGAAAACCTGTTTTATTTATTTAAATAATCAGTACACATATATGCTATAGTTTTTCATTTTTAGCTAATTACTTTAAGTTATAGGCAGATTAAATGAAATATTTACTTATAAAATGAACCACCATAAGTACTGGAGACAAAAGGCAACACTTTCCTCAGCACTGAATTCTTACTTACACCAAATTCCCAACTTTTGCACTCTGCTTGCGATGCAGTCTGGTCTGCGACCACTCTGTCAACCATTCAATGTAAAAAGGGCTGCCAATTTCCTATTGTGCAAAGTCAAAGTTATTCCAGTAAGCTTAATTAGTTAAGAACTTAACTCTCATGGCCCGGTGTTTGGGAGTTTAAACTCATTTTTCTCATTTTGGGATTTTTAACTTGGAGATGCTACCTGTCAAGCAATGTGCAAAAACAAGGTATATCTAAAGTAATGGCAATTTAAAAAAAATTAATCAAGAAAATCTGCAAGCTATAAAGTGACGAAACTTTACATATTGCTTCTTCCTCGAACACAGAAGTCTAAATGTAAAGTTATTCATCTCCTACACTGTTAAGTGGGAGAGCTCTGAATGTGCCTTTTGGCATGCCTAGCACAAGTTGTTTAAGCTGTTTGTTCTCAGGATATCACCAGGGTCAATTTTGTGCTGCAGCTTTCCTCGTTATAGTTGCTTCCAACTGAGTCCTATTGCTTTAAAAATAGATTGCATTATCCAGCTCAAACTCCCTTTAATTGCACCTTTTCCTTTGGGTGTTGATGCTGAACAACCTGCATGAAAAAGAAGGAACACAGGAAAAATACACACAAAATAGAACTGTATTACAGAACTTTAACTTTTAGTCTAACAATCATTTGTATGACCTTATTAAAGGAGTGTTTTTGAGCTTTCTGAATATATATATATATATATAAATATAGAAGGGAATTTTCACTTGGTGTTGCTGTTTGACAGGTACTTAACTCTGTGCTACAGTTAGCTTCCATCGCCTGTGGCCATATTCCCAACCACCCACTACAGCACTTAATAGAACCAAACTGAAGGCATATTAGCTCATTTCCTCAAAAGACAGAAATACCCGGAAAAACTCAGCAGGTCTGGCAGCATCGGTAGAGAAGAGCACAGTTGACGTTTCGAGTTCTCATGATCCTTCAACAGAACTAATTAAAAATAGGAAAGGGGTGAAATATAAGCTGGTTTAAGTTGGGGGGGAGGGGGGGAAGAGCTAGGTAAAGAGCCAGTGATAGGTGGAGATAACCAAAAGATGTCACAGACAAAAGTACAAAGAGGTGTTGAAGGTGGTGATATTATCTAAAGGAATATGCTAATTAAGGGTAGAAAGCAGGACAAACAAGGTACAGATAGACCTAGTGGGGGTGGGGTGAAGGAACACTAAAAAGGCTAAAAGGTAGAGACAAAACAATGGGTGGAAATACATTTAAAAATAATGGAAATAGGTGGGTAAAGAAAAATCTATATAAATTATTGGAAAAAACAAAGAGGGGTAAGAAACTGAAAGGGGGTGGGGATGGAGGAGAGAGCTCAAGGTCTAAACTTGTTGAACTCAATATTCAGTCCGGCAGGCTGTGAAGTGCCTAGTCAAAAGATGAGGTGCTGTTCCTCCAGTTTGCTTTGAGCTTCACTGGAACAATGCAGCAAGCCAAGGACAGACATGTGGGCATGAGAGCAGGTGGAGTGTTGAAATGGCAAGTGACAGGGAGGTCTGGGTAATGCTTGCAGACAGACCGAAGGTGTTCTGCAAAGCGGTCACCCAGTCTGCGTTTGGTCTCTCCAATGTAGAGGAAGCCGTATTGGGAGCAACGAATGCAGTAGACTAAGTTGAGGGAAGCGCAAGTGAAATGCTGCTTCACTTGTAAGGAGTGTTTGGGCCCTTGGATGGTGAGGAGAGGGGATGTGAAGGGGCAGGTGTTGCATCTTCTGTGGTTGCATGGGAAGGTGCTGTGGGAGGGGGATAAGAAGTAGGGGGTGATGCAGGAGTGGACCAGGGTGTCACGGAGGAACAATAATGATCCCTGCGGAATGCCACTGTGGGGGGATGGGGGGCGGGGGGTGAAGGGAAGATGTGTTTGGTGGTGGCATCATGCTGGAGTTAAACACATCTTCCCTTCACCCCCCCCCGGCGGCATTCCGTAGGGATCGTTCCCTCCGTGACACCCTGGTCCACTCTTCCATCACCCCCTACTCCTCAACCCCCTCCCACAGCACCTTCACATGCAACCGCAGAAGATGCAACACCTGCCCCTCCACTTCCCCTCTCCTCACCGTCCAAGGGCTCAAACACTCCTTTTAAGTGAAGCAGCATTTCACTTGTACTTCCCTCAATTTAGTCTACTGCATTCGTTGCTCCCAATGCGGTTTCCTCTACATTGGAGAGACCAAACATAGACTGGGTGACCGCTTTGCAGAACACCTTCGGTCTGTCCGCAAGCATTACCTAGACCCCCCTGTCGTTTGCTATTTCAACACACCACCCTGCTCTCATGCCCACATGTCTGTCCTTGGCTTGCTGCATTGTTCCAGTGAAGCTCAACGCACACTGGAGGAACAGCACCTCATCTTCCGACTAGGCACTTTACAGCCTTCCGGACTGAATATTGAGTTCAACAATTTTAGACCATGAACTCTCTCCTCCATCCCCACCTCCTCTCCGACTCTTCCCCCGCCTTTTTGTTTTTTTCCAATAATTTATAAAGATTTTTCTTTTCCCACCTATTACCATTATTTTTAAATGTATTTCCACCCATTGTTTTATCTCTACCTTTTAGCCTTTTAGTATTCCTTCCCCCCACCCCACCCCCACTAGGGCTATGTGTACCTTGTTTGTCCTGCTTTCTACCCTTAATTAGCACATTCCTTTAGATAATATCACCACCTTCAACACCTCTTTGTCCTTTTGTCTGTGACATCTTTTGGTTATCTCCACCTATCACTGGCTCTTTATCTAGCTCTTCCCCCCCTTAAACCAGCTTATATTTCACCCCTTTCCTATTTTTACTTAGTTCTGTTGAAGGGTCATGAGGACTCGAACTGCCAGACCTGGTGAGTTTTTCCAGGTATTACTGTCTTTTGTTTTTCTTTTGGATTTCCAGCATCCGTAGTTCTTTGCTTTTGGCTCATTTCCTCATTCAGTCCGTCTCAATCTGCAACATACCAACTTTGTATTGTAACAATGGTGCACAACCTGAAATATCTGGTTCCAGGAGTGTGATTTTGAAAGAGTAAATAAGAAGAAACTGTTTCCAGTAATCAAGGGACACAGACTTAAGGTGATTAGCAAAAGAACCAAAAGGTGAGGTGAGGAGAATTTTTTCTCTGCAGTGAGTTACGTTTGAGAATGCACTGCCTGAAAGAGGAGAGGAAGCAGATTCAATGGTAACTTTCAAAAAAGAATTAGATAATTACTTGAATGCAAAAAAATTACAGGACTATGGGGGAAAAGCAGGTAAGATGAATAGCCCTGCCAAACAGTCAACAGAGGCATGATGGGTCAAATGACTTCCTTGTATGCTGGCTCCTTCTGATGTATTATGATTTTAACTCAGGTTAAATTGTACCTACTCAGATATATGTCGGGTTTTTATAGGGTACTGATAGGAAAAGTGGTTTACACGTGCTAGTTGTCCTATCTTCCTTACAAATTAAGCACCACAAGTTTACCTTTAACTTTGTCTGATGATGCAATGAAAATTGAAAATCCAACTCAAGAAGAACTGTAAATAAAACATTGTGCTGAACTACTTTAGGCACAATGCATTGGACTATAAATTTTAAATTAAAAAAAAATCTTTATTTTCCTTTTCTCTTGTTTTGTCAGCTGGACTTTCCTCTGAGATTCTTGCACACTCCTGAAATCGCAGCAGAAAACCAGAAGAAGTCAGGTGACTGGATCCAAAGGCCACTCCCCACTCTTTTGGGCGGCAGGTGTGTTTGGTGGCATGAACAGGCAATATGGTGAGAAGGCCAAAAATTGGTTTCATGCTGTTGTGAAAGCAGTTTGCGATCACCTTTTCCACCCGTCAATGGCAGGTTTCCACAGCTGCATGCCTAGAACCTAATTCCAACACTTCGGCATCTCATTATAAGCCCTGCTCGCCGGAATTATCCACCTACGCTGGATCATCCGGGCATGTCAGTGTGATGGCACGTGGATGTGTTTCACAGCTGAACATAAGCATTGTGCACCTAGTGACCTCCACTTCGCTCAGGACTTTGAGGTTTGTTTGCCTACCTTGGTTCGGGCAGTACTTGCAGTCATCAGCACCAGGCTTCGCAGGCAGCACCACGTCATTTTTAATGGGGGCTCACAGGCAGGTCTCTACCGACCAGAACAGCCGTAAGGCTGGGGTGGCTTTTCAATGGCTGCAGGGCTACGGCTTGCTTGGCGAAGGGGGAGAAGTCGCCTCAGATAAGGAAAAAAGGCTGCAGGGTGAGGGCTGTACTGGGGCCTTCCAAAGGGTGTGCTTGGGGGCACATGCTGATCTGTGCCAGTGATCTCAAGGTGGTGAAGGCTGAGGAGGCAGTGTCCAGAGGAGATGAGTCCAAATGGAGATGTGACGGTGTATATGACAGAGTGAGTGGTAATGTCCCTTGCACTGGCAGTGAATGAGATGCCAGTGAGTGTGTGATGGGCTTGTGATTGTGGGGGGTTAGAGTGATGAGATGGTTGCCTTACCTTGACGGCATGGAGGAGATCATTCATCATCTTTCTTACTGGATGGCCAACCTCTTCTGTACAACGTTGGCACTGACCACCGCCTCCCTAGCCCGAGCGGTGAGATTGCTGGACCTCCTGCGGCCAGAGCAGGGGTAGAGGACATCATGGTGAGTCTCCAAAATGTATTCCAGTGATGGGTCACTGAACTCTTCTTGGCTTTCAGGGCCATGTCTTCACTGGAGCAGTCCTGGGCTGCAAGCATTCAGAACTGTTTGCTTGGCTGCAGTTTAGATATGGCATCCAGAGTGAGAAATCAGTGAAGTAATAGAATGGCGGTGGTTCAGAGGCCGCCTGCCAGTGTTTCATGTGGCTGCATAATTAATGAGGCGGGAAGTGGATGGAACGGCACGAAAACCTGCCATTGCTGCTGGGGGGTAAACTGTCATTTCTCACGCCTGCTACCGCACTTGGTGCAATTCTGGGATGATTCCGCCCTAAGCTTCTACTGGCTGTCCCTTCTCCACCAACTGAATATAAATGTCTATAGACAATGTAACCTGACTTCCTAGCCTATTTGCCTCCCATTTGCTCCTTTTGCTGCTACTCCCTAGGACCAGCTGGTGATAGGGTGACAGGATCAGTTTACCCTATCCCTAGGGCCCCAAATTCTTTTCAGTGGAAGGAGATGACCAGTGGAGGCCTCCTATATATTCAAGTGGGTCAGGGTTAGAGCTGGGCATCCCAAAGAGAGAAATTATGTTCTATCTGCCTGTGCCTCATTCCTTTTCTTGTCATTTTGTTACTCTAAACCCATTTGTTTTTGCCTGTTTGGGTCTCTGCTCACTTGCTCTCTTTCTCTCTCTCTTTCTCCCTCTCTATGTCAGTTTACTTACCTTAGATAATTCATAGGACAATCAATTAAAATTTAAAAAATTCATTCACGGGATGTGGATGTCACTGGCTAGGCCAGCATTTGTTGCCCATCTCTAATTAACATTGAGAAGGTTGTGGTGGAGCTGCCTTCTTGAACTGCTGCAGTCCATGTGGTGCATGTACACCACAATGCTGTTAGGGAGGGAGTTCCAGGATTTTGATCCTGTGACGGTGAAGGAACAATGATCTAGCTGCAAGTCAGGATGGTGTGTTGCTTGAAGGAGAACTTGCAGGTGGTGGAGTTCCCAGGCATCTGCTGCCCTTGTACTTCTCTGTGGTAGAGGTCATGGGTTTGTAAGGTACTGTCAAAAGAGCCTTGCGAATTGAAGTGACATACAGATATAAAGTAAATCCATCCTGGATTAAGGGCCAAAGTTAGGTTTTAACCATGCTCAGCAAGTGAGAATCGTGCTGATGGGTTAGATGCAGTGCCCACAAAGGGTATATGTGGCTATCAATGGTATGCTGCACCATAAAGAAACCACTATCCTGATACTCCAATTGCTTCTCCCTGGTCAGAGAGAACAAAATATATTTCTCTGAGCAGTCTTAAAGAGCTTCGGTCACTTCCCATTTGCAGTAGTGGATCATGGCCACGTTCACCTCACAGTCACTGACAGTCCATTCCTTCTGCTCTGAGGCTGCAGGTCTGCCTGCAAGAGGTGGCAGTTTTCAGTAAGCACCTCCTTCATAAAACAGAGACAATACACACTGTTCCTGGTTTAGATTGATGTAAGTGAAATACGCTCTCAAGGTCCTGAGGGGATAAGGCCTCCTGTTAAGAGCACTTAATTGTCTTCCATCAGTGGGTAGCTTGTTCTCTTCTTTGCTGCCTCTTAGGCTGAAAGGGGTGATGACTGCAGAACCAAGGAATGGGAGCAAATGTTCCCAATAAAACCATAAACATCAGAACCAAGGCCTTCACCCAGCTGCAAACCACGCCCTACGTATTTCACCAACTTTATACAGTACCATGAGGATGTTAACTGAGTAGCAAAGCCAAAAATGGCAGTGCTGATGTTAAAGCTATGATAAATGTTTACTGATGGCACAATTTTCCTATTCTGCATACTTCTGGGGCACAGTATTTTTACAAACATAGATGGAGCCAGTGGAAATCAATCAGAAATGACTTCGAGAGTGCTTCATAATCCCTTTAAATAACCCAGGCAGAGAGTCTTTCCTACTGCTGAGTGCATGTTCAGCACTGCATGTTTAAGAGAGGGTATTAGCTGGCGTGACAAAGTCAAAAATGTCAGTACTGATGTTCAAGTCATGGTAAATGTTGACTGATGGTACAATTTTTCTATTCTGCATATTTCTGGGGCATACTCCTAATGCCTGTGCTAATGACCTCACCAAACGGGTATCCAGTGTGGGCCAGAAGTGAGCTCTCATGGCACAGATACAATTTGAAACCAAAATGGCACCAGTACTGTTAAAACTATGGGCACCAGGGAGCCAAATTTTGCAGCCTAGGTTAGGGTTACTCTGAATAGATAAAACCAAGGAGTCAACAGCAGCAATAAAGGTTTGATTAGATTTCTGAATCCGAGGAACAGCTTAGGTCATATAAAATGAATCAGATAAAGTATGTCAACTAGATGAAGCAGAATTTAGTACAGACAACTGTAAAATCTTGGACATGGAAGAAAAAAATTGGATGACATAAATACACCATGAATGGTATTGAAATGGTTAAGGATAAAATTGAAGGGTCAAGAGACTTTAGTAAACTTGCTGAGCATCAGATCCAGTCATTGCTGAGCAGAAATCCAAGGAAGTCAAATTCAAACTGTATGTGCTCTTGTCATCAAGGCACAAGGAAAACCCTGGAAGATTAGAGAGGAGCTATGAGGCTTTCTAAGATAAGATAGCTCAGTTAGAAGGAAACAATCAAGAAAATTGGACTTTTCAGTTGTGAAAAAAGACAACTGCGTTGTGACTTTATGCTCACCTCCTTCCCTGAGATCGAATCACACCCCCCAACCACCCTTCACCAATTGCTTTGGAACCCCTGCATCCAAAGACCCCCACAATTGGGAATTATTATAGGGAATCACATGCCTCCTGAGATCAGAGCCCCCCGCCACCTGCTATGCTGGGTCAGGGATTGGATCACACCACCCAGCCCCGCCACTCCTCCAGAACATTTGACAAGCATGAATTTTGTGAACTTCCTTGTGTTTCTTGTGGCAGGGACCAAATTTGTGTTCTGAATATTTACTCCAGAGCTTTTTGTATGGATTAACATCAAGATAGAATGTCTTTAATTTTAATCTCAGTGTTTAGCGTAAACATGTTTTTAGTATTGTGAGTCATATAGTACATTTTTGGTTTGTGCTGCATGCTGATATCAGGTGTATATACAATGCAGATTTTAATATGGTTTTACTGAATAGTTATGAATATTGTCATGGTGATGGAGAGCAGGAGGTTTAAGTAATTGCCTTATGCATTTTAGATTGCGCATGTAGGCTTTGAAATGCTGTTTGTAGGATCTGTATTGTTGATGATGACATCCATATAATAAACATAACAAGCTTATTACTATCTTCTCCTTGCTCATCCTTGAAGGGATAACTTAATGGCAAATACCTTTAAAGGAGAGTGATGCTTCACCCCCAGGGATATAGGACTGTATATCGCTTTCTTTATTTCAGGAGGAGATTTCAAAAATGGTGCACATTTGTTTTGCAACCATTTTGCCCTCTTATCTTGGCAATATAATTGTTTTGGAACCAAATAGGAGCCTTGTGTTGACCGAAAAGGAGATTCCTTGATTCTGATAGTGTTTCTTGAAGCATTGCACCACTGTTCAAATACACTTATAAAATGTTAATATTACCTGAGCCTATAATTGCATTTTAATCCTTTGGTGTGAAGAAAAATGTTTTACTCTCTTTCCTTCTAAAGTATAAGGGATTGGTATTCATCTGACTACTAGCCCATTTATTTATGTTGGATTTTCATGTCAGTCAGTATTGCCAACATTACTTCCTGAACCCACCCACGAGCCTTGACTATACAGTTTGGGAGGCAGCCATTTCCATCACCATGTAAAGGAATCATAGCTTGCAGAAAGGTAATGTTTTAAACACTTCTTTGGTTCTCTGCCTGAAGACGGTTCTAATCCACACTGCCATGACCTGCACCTGCACCATGGGTAGGGCAAGAAGGCAAGTCCCAAATCCACTCCAGCTGGAATGGGGAATGGGGATCCAACCCTGTGCTGTTAGCACCAATATTAACCACACTGGCCAACCAGCCAACTGAGCCAACTGCCCCTACCACCTCCCTGAAGCTACCTGAAGCTCTCCACAGTAACTCTAAAATATTTTCTTTCCTCTTTCATCTCAGGTTCCATTGCTTTCACACCTCTTTAAAACTCACATCCTTCCAAATATGAAATCTTTCATGTTTCCATCTTGTATTTGCTTTCCAGTCAATAATTTTTTTTATTCATTCATGGGATGTGGGCTTCACTGGCTGGGCCAGCATTTATTGCCCATTCCTAGTTGCCCTTAAGAAGGTGGTGGTGAGCTGCTTTCTTGAACCACTGCAGTGCATGTGGTGTGGGTACACTCATAGAGCTGTTAGGAAGGGAGTTCCAGGAATTTGACCCAGTGACAGTGAATGACAGTGACATATTTCCAAGTCAGGATAGTAAGTGACTTGGAAGGGAACTTCCAGGTGGTGGTGTTCCCATCTATCTGCTGCCCTTGTCCTTCTAGAGAGTAGTGATTGTAGGTTTGTTCAAGTAGACAAGGTTGTAAAGAAGGCATATGGAATGCTCTCCTTCATTGGCAGAGGTATAGAATATAAAAGTAAGAACATAATGTTGGAATTGTATAAAACACTGGTGAGGCCACAACTGGAGTATTGTGAGCAGTTCTAGTCACTGCATTACAGGAAGGACATAATGGCTCTGGAGAGTTTGCAGAGGAGGTTTACAAGAATGTTGCCAGGGTTATAAAAGTGTAGCTATGAGGAGAGATTTGAGAGGTTGGGGTTATTTTCCTTAGAACAAAGAAGGCTGAGAGGTGACTTGATTGAGGTGTACAAAATTCTGAAGGGAATAGATAGAGTGGACAGGATAAAATTGTTTCCCTTGATGGAGAATTCTAGAACCAGGGGACATAGATACAAGATAAGTGGCAGAAGGTGTAGGGGGGACATGAGGAAGAACTTTTTTTATGCAGGGTGGGTGCCTGGAATTCGCTGTCCAAGTTGGTGGTAGAGGCAGAAACTCTAAACTCTTTTAAAAAGTACCTGGATCTGCACCTTAAGTGCTATAAGCTGCAGGGCTATGGGCCGGTGCAGGAAGGTAGGATTAGAAAGGGCACCTGGGTGTCCTCGGGCTAGCATGGACAAGATGGGCTGAATGGCCTCCTTCTGTGCTGTAACTTTTCTATGGTTCTATGGTTTGGAAGGTGCTATCAAAGGAGCCTTGGTGAATTCCTGCTGTGCATCTTGTAGATGGTACACACTGCTGCTACTGTGCATCGGTGGTGGAGGGAGTGAATGTTTGTGAATGTGGTGCCGATTAAGCGGCTGCTTTATCCTGAATGGTGTCAATCTTCTTGAACGGTGTGGGAGCTGCACTCATCCAGGCATCACACTCCTGACTTGTGCCTTGTAGATAGTGCACAGGCTTAGGGGAATTAGGAGGTGAGTTATGCATCATACGACTCCTAGCCTCTGACCTGCCCTTGTAGCCACGGTATTTACATGACTAGTCCAGTTCAGTTTCTGGTCAATGGAAACCCCCAGGATGTTGATAGTGGGGGATTCAGTGATGATAATGCCATTGAACATCAAGGGGTCATGGTTGGATTCTCTCTTGTTGGAGATGGTCATTGCCTGACACTTGTGTGGCGTGAATGTTACTTGCCACTTGCCAGCCCAAGCCTGGATATTGTCAAGGTCTTGTTGCATTTCGACATGGACTGCTTCACTATCTGAGAAGTCGCGAATGGTGCTGAACATTGTGCAATCATCAGCGAATATCCTCACTTCTGACCTTCTGATGCAAAGAAGATCATTGATGAAGCAGCTGAAGATGGTTGGGTCAAGGAACTACCCTGAGGAACTTCTGCAATTATGCCGTAGAGCGGAGATGACTGACATCCAACAACCACAATCATTTTCCTTTGTGATAGGTATGACTCCAAATATAATAACCCCACTTCTATTTTCCTATGGAAATCTTGCAAAATGCACACATGGTTCTTGTTACCTCTGACTTCCCTTTGATATTCAAACAAACTCTTAACTTTTCTAAAAATGAAAATGTTAGATAGCCTATTCACTTGTACTTCAACCTAATACATTTATCCTTTTCATATTTGAAATTCCCCAGATAACCTGTCTCCTATCAATCTCTGCTCAGCTTAATTAAATCACACACACAAACACAAACACACACATACACGCACACATACACTCTTCACAGAATAACATAATATTCCCCAAAAATATTTTTAAAAATCACATCAACTTTTCACAATATAAAAAAACAATTAATGGGCTTATTTTTCATTGTAGTCAAAATGGTTCCCTTTTTCCTCCACTGCCATCTGTTTCCTATCTTGTTCTCTTCCCACTTTCTACGCCTCTTCTCCCCTTCAAAAATATCAGTTTTTCTGTAGAGAAACAGAATGAGTGGTCTGTTTGATTTTGTTTAAGAACTATCATGGCTGCAATTAAGAATAAAAGGAAACTTAAGCGCACGTGATTACAGTTGTATAATTAAGGTTAGTCTTACAACATTTACCCCCCAAAAGACTCTCTACTTGGTCAGACCCACAAGTAAACATCTTCCAGATAACACTCCTTTATTGACGTTTCACTTTAAAAATCTAGTAATATTACCAAAAGCAAACTGCTGTAGCTTCAATAAAGGTATGCCACATGACCTGTAACTATCTTCTACTCTGCAGTAGAAATCCTACCTTCAGAATAAAATAATCTCCCACCAACACAGAGTTCTTTTTAAAATCTTATTATAAAATAATGTTTGATATTAAAAATACCGTTATTTATTGAGTTGGCTGAAACCCCTGGAGAGGTTTACAAAGACTGGCAACAGCATTTGAAGTGACCGAAACAGTAGCTGTTAAGATGGCCGAATATTTGCAACTTCACTTTGCAAATTACAAAGCCATCAGAAAGGAGCTGGGCTGTCTGGAAGTAGCCGACCAGATAAAATCAACTTAAATGACCCATCCCCTGAACCACTCACAGGCATCCAGATGTAAACTGTTATTCAGGTTTGTATGGACCAAGCCATTAGACTCAATCACATTGTACAATGGACCCTGGCTAAGAAGGGCACTCCACCAGCCATATAATCTAATCATTTCAAATAATGGAACTAGAATGAATGTTCCCCAGCTTGCTGTGATTATATTTGTAACTGGCCAGTTCGTGAACAGAGGTCACGTGATAAACAAGAAACATAGAAAATAGGAGCAGGACTAGGCCATTCGGCCCTTCGAGCCTGCTCTGCCATTCATTATGATCATGGCTGATCATCCAACTCAGTAGCCTGTTCCCGCTTTCTCTCCATATCCTTTGATTCCTTTCACCCCAAGAGCTATATCTAACTCCTTTTTGAAAACATGCAATGTTTTGGCCTCAACTAATTTCTGTGGTAGCGAATTCCACAGGATCACCACTCTCTGGGTGAAGAAATTTCTCCTCATCTCAGTCCTCAATGGTCTACCCCATATCCTCAGACTGTGACGCCTGGATCTGGACTCCCTCACCATCAGGAACATCCTTCCTGCATCTGCCCTGTCTAGTCCTGTTAGAATTTTATAGGTTTCTATGATATTCACCCCTCATTCTTCTGAACTCCAGCGAATATAATCCTAACTGACTCAATCCCTCTTCATATGTCAGTCCCGCCATCCCAGGAATCAGTCTGGGAAAACTTTGCTGCACTCCCTCTATAGCAAGAACATCCTTCCTCCAAAAAGGAGACCAAAACTGCACACGGTGGTCTCACCAAGGCCCTGTATAATTGCAGCAAGACATCCCTACTCCTGTACTCGGATCCTCTGGCTATGAAGGCCAACATACCATTTGCCTTCTTTACCGCCTGCTGCACCTGCATGCTTGCCTTCAAAGATTGGTGTACGAAGACATCCAGGTCTCGTTGCACATTCCCCTCTCTCAATTTATAGCCATTCAGCCTTCCTGTTTTTGCTACCAAAGTGGATAGCCTCAGTTTTATCCAGATTATATTGCATCTGCCATGAATTTGCCCACTCACTCAGCTTATCCAAATCACCCTGATGCACCTCTGTATCCTCCTCACAGCTTACCCTCCCACTCAGCTTTGTGTCATCTGCAAATTTGGAGATATTACATTTAGCTCCCTCATCTAAATCATTAATATATATTGTCAATAGCTGGGGTCCCAGCACCGATCCCTGCAGTACCCTACTGGTTGCTGCCTGCCATTCAGAAAAAGACCCGTTTATTCCTACACTTTATTTTCTGTCTGCCAACCAGTTTTCTATCCATCTCAATACATTACCCCTAATCCCATGCGCTTTAATTTTACACACTAATCTCTTATGTGGGACATTGTTGAAAACCTTCTGAAAGTCCAAATAAACCACATCCACTGGCTCCACCTCATCAACTCTACTAGCTACATTTTTGAAAAATTCCAGATTTGTCAAGCGTGAATTCCCTTTCATAAATCCATGCTGACTGTCCGATTCTGCCCCTGTTTTCCAAGTGCTTAGTTATTAAATCTTTTATATTGGACTCTAGAATTTTCAGCACTACCGACGTCAGGCTGACTGGTCTATAATTCTCTGGGCAGAATTTTCTGTTTGTCAGGCAGATAGGTGGGCCTGACCCAATCGCAGGTGGGCGTGGAGCCGATTGCCACCAGCGATCGGGGCCGCACTGCCATTTTACATGGGCGGGCCACTTAAGCCCTGCCCACTGTGACATCTGCTGGGAAGCACTATGCGCTCCCTGTCTGGGCGAGGGGGGTTGGGGGGGTGGGGGGGGCGGAGTGCGATGTGAGGGGGTGGATATTACTAAAATCGAGAGTGCGGTCTTTTGCGCATGTGCACGAAAGAGCACACATCTCCTTGAGGCTAAGTGCAGCCTCAGGGAGATCGTCTCGACTTTTAAAAATATTAAAAAATGAGAAAAGGAAAATCCCTTACATGTCCCCTCATGTCACATGAGTTGGGACATGTAATAAAGTTATTCTGTAAATTATGAACAAGTTTTAAAACCCTACATGAAACCTCATCCCGCTGGTGGATGAGGTTTCATGTTTTATCTATTTGCCAGCGGGGCTCCTGGCCGACCCGTCATCCTTAAGGTTGGATGAGCAGGTTCTTTAATTGGTTAATTGATCCTGTCAATGGTCTCAAGTGACCATTGACAGGTCGGCGGTTCTGCAGCTGATTTTGCTGCGCCCCCGCCTTCCTGAAAATTTAAATGGGGCGGGGTGACATCGGGGATTCTGCCCGATATCATCCCACATCATTTTATGCATTGGCAAGCAGACCCTGCCACCCATCCCGCCCCCCCCAACCGCGCACCCCCCCCCCACCACCCCTGCTGGCCAACAGTAAAATTCTGCTCCCTGTTTTCTCTCCACCTGCCTTTTTAAATAGCAGGGTTATATTAGCTACCCTCCAAGTGTTAGGAACTGTTTGAGAGTCTAGAGAATCTCGGAAGATGACCACCAATGCATCAACAATTTCTAGGGCCACTTACTTAAGGACTCTGGGAAGTAGATTATCAGGCCCTGGGGATTTATTGGCCTTCAATCCCATCAATATCTCTAACACCATTTCCCTACTAATACTGATTTCTTTCAGTTCCTCCCTCTCACTAAACCCTGTGTTCCCCAACATTCCTAGTATGTTATTTGTGTCCTGCTTTGTGAAGACAGAGCCAAAGCATGTATTTAGTTGGTCAGCCATTTCTTTGTTCCACATTATAAATTCCCCTGTTTCAGACTGTAGGGGACTTACATTTGTCTTCACCAATCTTTTTCTCTTCACATACCTATAGAAACTTTTACAGTCAGTTTTTATGTTCCCTGCAAGCTTACCTCCCAGTCTATTTTCCCCTTCTTAATCAATCCTAGGCTAACCATTTGTGTTTAAAGAAACTGCTTTTCCAGGGATAGCGAGAAAGACAAGAAAGACCATGAGTTGGTTATGGTGACAAGAAAACACACAGTCCCTCTCTCTCTCTTCAGCCATTCTACAAATGTATGCCCTGCCTGTATCTGATCAGCCAAACATCAAAGGCAAAATCTTCAACATATACAAGCAGCTGCTGACATAGATTGTTCGTTAAGTCTTGAAATCATCTCAGTGCAGAATCTGGAAAATAGCACCAAACATGGCCTGAAACTATCCAATACATCAATCCGTAGGGTCTGTATATGACTGATTTGCTTTTTGGACACTCTTGAACAACTTAACCAGCACTCCCTCCTTGTAACTTACTTCTGTGTCTGCGGGACTCCCATGGATGCATGTGGGAGTGATAGTTGGAGAATTTTAAAATTATTTTTTATAAATTGGATGTTAAGTGCAATAAACTCTATTCCCTTTTCTTTTAAAACTTACAAGAAAACCTGTCTGTGCATGTCTTTTAGGGTCATAGCACTTAAACAGTTAAACACGCACTGAATTGGTAAGCAAATTATTTTAAAAACATCGGTTGCAGTCAATTGAGAGGTGGAAAGAGAGGGGAGCAATTCAACCACTCCTCACCTGATCATAACAATCTTAATCATTTATTTTCAGAGTGTATCATATTACTCAATACAACTACACATTGTTCATATTTATATTCTACATATTTATATTCTCCATGTATCTCGAAATTCATTATGTAATTTATTTGAAGGATATTTCAGACATGGGCTAGCATTATAGAAACAAATAACAGCAATCTATATTCAACTGAGGCATACATAGAATTCACCTGGACTGGACTCCCTGTCAGGCTTGCAATGCCACTGTTCTGTGCTGCTTCAGTCATATCTTGTACACAATTGGATGTTTTGCTGTAAATAATGCTAGTGCAGCTTGCTAGGAGTTATAACTTCCCTCACCACAGGTTGAGTGGTGGGGTGCATAGTGCTCAGTTATGGAGCAACCAATTCACTTATCTCAGTGAAGATCTTTCAGCTAATTTAAAACCTCATTACAGATTGCAATTTACTAAATTGAGAAAGTTCACCCTGGTCTATGATTCCTTACAATTCTATTAGATTTTTTCGATTTCCTTTTCGATTTTTGGACATATTGCTCTTCATTTTCTTCTTCAAAATATATAACTGCAGTTCCCCCCAAAAAATATAATTACAAAATTGTGAAAAGATAAGTCAGGACATTTGTACATTTCTTCTTAATGGTATAGGCCTAAATTCTCCATTGAGAGTCTGCTCCAATTGGCTTTGTAAATGTAAAAGAAAATATTAAAGGACACAGATACAACAGCAACAATTTGTATTTATATATAACACCTTTAGCATAGTTCAAGAACCCAAAACACTTCACAAGAGCAGTTATCAAACAAATTGTGACATGGAGCTGCACAAGGAATTATTAGGGCAGATGACCCAAAAATTTGGTCAAAAGGGTAGGTTTTAAGGAGCATCTTAAAGGAGAAAATAGAAGGAGAAATGAGGAGAGATTTATGGAGAGAATTCAAGAACTTAAAACCTAGGTGGCTGAAGGCACAAGTGCCAATGGTGGTGTGATTAAAATTGGGGATACTCAAGAGGCCGGGATTGGAGGAGTGCAGGTATCTCAGTGGTTTGTGCGGCTGGAGGAGATTATGGAGATAGGGACGAGTGCATGGAGGGATATGAAAACAAGGATGAGAATTTTAAAATCAAGTCTTTGTTTAATGAGAAGCCAATGTAGGGCAACAAGCATAGGGATGATGGGTGAACATGACTTAGTTTGAATTAGGACACAGCTGCAGAATTTTGGTTGACCTCATGTTTACGGTGGTTAGAACCAGAAGTGCACCAGAATGATCAAGTCTAAAGGTTAAAAAAAACCTTTAATGAGAGTTTCAGTAGCAGGTGAACTGAGATATGGGTAGAGCAGGCAGTGATATGGAAGTAGAGGTCTTAGTGATGGTGTGAAAATGTGGTTGGAAGCTCATCTCAGGATCAAATATGATAGCAAGGTTGTAAACAGACTGGTTTAGCCACAGACTCTAGCCAGGGAAAGGGATGGAGTCAGTGGCTGGGAAACGGAGTTTGTGTGTGGCGTGGAGGGATTGGATGTATCAGTGGGAACTGAAGACAAGCTTTGGTCTTCCCAATATTTAGAAACATAGGAACATTGGAAAATAGAAGCAGGAATAGGTCATTCGGCCCTTCGAGCCTTCTCCACCATTCATTACGATCATGGCTGATCTTCTATCTCGACGCGGTACTCCCACTCTCTCCCCATAACGCTTGATGCTTTTAGAGTCTAGGAATCTATCTATTTCCTTCTTAAATATATTCAGTTACTTGGCCTCCACAGCCTTATGTGGTAGAGAATTTCATAGGTTCACCATGCTCTAAGTGAAGCAGTTTCTCCTCATCTCAGTCATAAATGCCCAACCCCATATCTTGAGACTGTAACCTTTTGTTCTTGGCCCCCCAGCCAGAGGAAACATCATCCTTGCATCCAATCTGTCCACCTCTGTCAAACTTTTATACATTTCAATGAGATCTTCTCTCATTCTTCTAAACTCAAGTGAATACAGGCCTAGTCAGCCCAATCTCTCCTCATACAACAATCCTGCCATCCAGAAATCTTTAATGTTGCACAATAACCTCTTTGGTTTTGGTGGTACTTTATCAAAAGCTTTCTGAAAATCCAAATGCACCACATCCACTGGTTCTTCTTCATCTATTCTACTAGTTATGTCCTCATAAAGCTCCAGTAGGTTTGTCAAACATGATTTCCATTTCATAAATCCACGTTGACTTTGCTTAATCCCATTGATATCTTTTAAGTGTCCTGTTATCACATCCTTTATAATAGACTCTAGCATTTTCCCTACCACTGATGTTAGGCTAACCAGTCTGTAATTTCCTGTTTTTTCCCTCCCTCCTTCTTTAATAGAGGGGTTACGTTTGCCACCCTCCAATCTGCCAGGACTGTTCCAGAATCTACAACACCCATTAATATTTTCCACCCCTTATCCACTTCCTTATCTCCACCCAGACTGATTCTACATTTAGATTTTCTGAACCAATATCCTCTCCCACAATTGCACCGATTTCATCCTTAACTAACAATGCCTCGCCATCTCCTTTCCCTGTTTGCCTGCTTTTCCTAAATATTGAATACCCTTGGACGTTCAGTTCCCGGCCTTGGTCACCCTGCAGCCATCTCTGTAATCACAATCATGTCTTACCTGTTTGCATCTATTTGTGCTATTAATTCATCTATCTTATCGCGAATGTTCCATGCACTCAGATAGAGTGCCTTTAGGCTTGTCTTATTACACATCCTTTTTTGTACTATGAACCTATTTGCTGCTAGCCCCCATTTCCTCTGCCTTCCACTTTTGCTTTTTACTTTTCTATCTTTTTTTCTATCTTTGTTTCCCTCTCTTGTGCCTCCCCACTTAGGTTCCCATCTCCCTGCCACTCTAGTTTAAACCCTCCCCCAAAGTACTTGCGAATATCCCTGCAAGGATAGTGGCCCCGGCCCTGCTGTGGTGCAACCTATCCAGCTTGTACTTGTCTCATCTTCCCCAGAATTGGTCTCAATGCCTTAGGAATCTAAATTCCTCCCTGCTACACCATCGCTTTAGCCACGCACTCATCTGGTCTATTCTCCTATTCCTGATCTCGCTAGCACGTGGTACTGAGAATAATCCTGAGATCACTATCTTTGACATTCTGCTTTTTAATTTATTTCCTAGCTCCCTGTATTCTGCTTGCGGGACCTCAGTCTTCTTTTCACTTATGTTGTTGATGCCGATATGGACCAGGACCTCAGGCTGTTCACCTTCAGAATGTCCTGCAGCTGCTCAGTGACATCTTTGACCCTCACCAGGGAGGCAACATACCATCCTGGTGTCACGCCTGTGACCGCAGAAATGTCCTTCTGTTCCCCTTATGATAGAATCCCCTATCACTATTGCTCTCCAACTCCTTTTTTCACACCCAGTGTGCAGCTGAGCCACTCGCGGTGCCGCGGATTTGGCTCTTGCTGTATTTCCTTGAGAAACCATGTCCTCCAGCAGTATCCAAAATGGAAAATTTGTTAGAGAGGGAGATGGACACAGGGTCTCCTGCACTACTTGTCTACTGCTTTTACTCTGTCAGGCAGTCACCCATTCCCTTTTTGCCTGTGCACTTTTTACCTGTGGTGTGACCACCTCAATGTATGTGCTATCCACGAAGACCTTGGCCCTGTGGATGCTCCACAGTGATTCCAGCCACTGCTCCAGATCAGAAATGTGGATTCCAAGTAGCTGCAGCTGGAGACAATTCCTACATATGTGGTCATCATGGACACTGGAAGTGTTCCTGACTTCCCACATTGCACAGGAGGAGCATTCCACGTGACCGAGATGCCCTATCATTGCTTACCCTTAAATTACTCCATTACTTTTACTTCCTCTAGTTTAGCGAATATTAAAGATAGCCGAAATACCCACCAAATCCTACTTACCAAGGCTGCTGTTCTTCTTTCCGAGGAAAGGTAGAAAATGAAAGGGTCACCTCCCTCCCTCTTCACCGAGCTCCCTCACACCAAACTCCAACAGAAACACTCAAATGCAGCCCAAAGCAGCACTCCAGTGCAGACAAAAGCAGCGCTGTAGATGGTTTGCTTTTATGTTGTCTGAATCTAGCTTCTGAAAACCTGTTTAAGCCAGTTAACTAATTAACTATCTGCAAGCACAGCCTGAATGCTTTAAAGCTTTAAAACTCCCTTGCTTACCAAACTCCAATTGAAGCACTCCAATGCAGCCCAAAGCAGCACTCCAGCACAGACTGGATGAAGTTTCTGCCATTTGCAGCATTGGATGTCAAACATGCAATCTGACAAACCATAGTCAATGGAGGGAACAAGAGAAGTGGTGGTGAGTTAGACTTGGATGTTGTCAGCATACATTTGGAAAGTGACATACTTTAGAATAATGTCACCAAGTAGCAGTATGTGGATGAGAAACAGGGGGTGGTGGGGTGAAAAGTTTGATCCTTGGGGGTCTTGGGGAACATCAGAGGTAATGATGCAGGAGTGGATGGAGAAGCCAATGAAAGTGATTCACTGGTTACCCCTAGACAGATAAGAATGGGACCAAATGGGTGTAGTCCCACCCTGCTGGATGATGGAGGAGAGGCATTGGAGCAGGATGGTACAGTCAACTGTGTCAAAGGCTAACAGGCAGGTTGAGGAGAATGAGGAGGAATAGTTTACCTATGTCCTATTAACATAGGCTGTCAATCAGGAAATTAAGAAGAGCCATTTTGGTATTGTGGCCAGGGTAGAAAACTGACCGGAGTGATTCAAACACAGAGTTCTAAAAAAGATTGACAACAATGTGGGAGGCAATAATACATTCAAGGACTTTGTGATGGAAAAGAAGAATTGGAGACAGGGTGGTAACTTGCAAGGTTGTTGGGTTCAAGACAAAAACAGAATTACCTGGAAAAACTCAGCAGGTCTGGCAGCATTGGCGGAGAAGAAAAGAGTTGACATTTCGAGTCCTCATGACCCTTCAACAGAACAGTTCTGTTGAAGGGTCATGAGGACTCGAAACTTCAACTCTTTTCTTCTCCGCCGATGCTGCCAGACCTGCTGAGTTTTTCCAGGTAATTCTGTTTTTGTTTTGGATTTCCAGCATCCGCAGTTTTTTTGTTTTTATATATGTTGGGTTCAAGAATTGGTTTGTACGAGGAGGATGATAATGGAAAATTTGATGGGGAGGGAAATATCTGAGAAGAGAGAACTGTTGAAAATATTAGCTAATAGGAGCCAGGAAAAGAAGTTGGGTGATCAGCAGTTCAATAGGAAGGATTGAGGGAGTAGGGAGGGCTGTGGAACTGTGGGTCTCATAGACAAGATGGCTTTACAGAGGGCTTGATAGGAGTGAAACTCAAGATGGATATGAATTCAGGGCCATGTCAGGGGAAGCCTTAGCGAGTTTGGCCCAGTGGGTCAGTGGGAGGGAGGGAAGCAGCAGATGCAGCTGAGCGGATGCTCTCAATCTTGGTGACAAAGAAGCCCATGAGATCTTTGCCCTTGTTATTGGAGGTGAGAGTGGAGGGCGCAGCAGAGGGGTGTTTAAGAAGACAGATTGCAGGAGGGAAAAGGAGTTATCTTTGCATTCCAGGATGATCCTTAAATAATGAGCATTTTTGAAAGCACGGGACCCGATAGCACTTAATGTAGCCCAGCCAGATTTGGCAGTGCATGGCCAAACCAGTTATCCACCAGACCTATTCAAGTCTATTTCCCTTGAACTTAAAGAAGAGGAGAAGAGGGCTGTACCTGTTATCCTGAACATTCTCTTGAAGTTAAATTCTTCAGACATTTTTGCAGTCATTGCTGCCTCATCCTCTGACTCGCCTTTTAATGATTCAGGGGTTTGTAGGTGTCTGTTCTCTTCCACATTCTGTTTTTTCTCCATATCAATAGCTGGCTCCATTTATTCATAGTTGCACTCTATATTCATCAGATTAAAGGTGTCCTCATTTCGTGTACATATATTTCTCTCACAGTGCAATGGTTGAATCAAACCATTAAATCTTGATATTTTACATGTTCTTTGGGGTGATGAAAAGTTGTTTTATTCAACTCTTCAAGACATGGGAGCTGATCAAGAATGTGATCCTTATCCAACAGTTCCAGGATCATTGCTCTTCAGCAACGGAGGATGCCGTAAGTGTTTTCTAACTATCCTGGGCTCCAATAGAGTCTCAGCTCATTTAATTAAACATTCCATGCTTCCCTTGCATGATATATGGGGTCAGGAGGCAGATTATTTGGTGCCAGCAGCTTTTAAAGGGATTCTACCTGTTGTAATATGCCGTTAAGTCTTGGCAGCATGACCAGCACCAGAAGGGAAACATGTCACATGATACAGTTTTAGTTTCAACTTTGCTTAAAGCAGCAGAGCAGACACAGCTGCTAATGTCTCCAAGCTATACAACTAGGTAAAACCGTTCTCATGTACCTAGTTAAAAAGTTAAGCAACAATGCGTTTACCCAATCCCTTATGAGTGATTGCTACCTTGTGTCTTATACAACAAATAAGCTTAAGGAGTTTTATTATTATAATAACACAACATGGTGATCAGTGGTGGTCAAACAGACTGACAGCAAGATTAAGTACAGGAACAACATGGCGAACAGCCTTAGGTCATGCTACATGGCATGAGAAGACCCTTGACATTTTGGTCAGAACTCATTAAAGTCACAACATTGTAAAGGCTAAAAACACAGCGGGCAAAGAAGAGCTTTGAAGACACAGCATCAAGATAGCACTCAAATAAAGAGCCATTAAGCACACGGATCCCTCATGGTGATATTACTGCGCAAAGCCTGTCAATTCTGTGAATGGGACAGTATGTCGAAAGGACTAGAACCGGGTTAGCTCAGTCAGGAATGGCAAGTGACCAGGGTTTGGTCTGGATCGATAATGAGAAAGGCTGAGTCAAACAAACAAAAAAAAACCCCAAAAAAAGCAACAAAAATCGGACCAGAGAAGGTTGCGATTACAACGGGTGGCTTCAAGATTTGCTGAACAATGAATTGAATAAAAAACAAAGATGCTATGGCGTATTTCTACCACAACTTGTCTTCGTGGGTGGAGCTTTAGAAAAGCATGCGAAAGCGGCTACAGCGACACTCATCCCAGGTACTACAGAAGAAGGAAGGTCAGGGGGATCTTGTCAGAATGTCCACAAAATTCTCCAGTTTGAATTGGGATGTAGCTGACCTACTATCTGAATACAAAAAGTTTAAATGGTGTACAGAGCAATGGTTTATTGATTCAGGGATGTCTGAACTGGACAAGCAAGTCATAAAAATTCACCTAGCAATTGGGAGTGAAGGTTTGCACAGGCTGAAGGTGTCAGGATTTACAGCAGAGCAAAAGTATCCTCAAAAGTTGTGGACTACATTGGAAGACTGGTTCAGAATCAAATTAAACTATCATATTCATCGACTAGATTTCATGTCATTCTGGCAACAGCTTACAGAATCGATAGACCAATTCATCAGCAGATGCAGAGAAAAGGGTACATACTGTGATTTTTCAAATGCAGAGCTAGCAAACAGAGTTGTTGAGTTGATGACCACACCCACTCCCATGGAAGCATTCCAGAAAGATCTACTAGACAAGACCAAAAAATATAGCATCAAAGAATTACTTAAGGATGGACATACATACAAAGTAATCCTTGCAGATTGACAAAGCTTAAAGGTCCTAAGGACAAACCCAGTGGCTGAATCGCCCACTAGAACACCCAAACCTAGAAAGACATGTGGAAGGTGTGGCCTTCTGCACTCACAAAGGAAATGCCCGGCCTGCCATCAGCTCTACAAAGTATGAGGAAGAAAAGGCCATTGGCAGTGGCAGTGCACTAGACCAAAGATTGATGCAGCTACAAAAAGTCATGAATTGATCCAAACAGACCATACACAACGGGTACCTTCAAGCAATAAAGATGACCATCTGGTATCTTATCAGAAACATATACAAGGTGATTGACAAACTAAAAAATGGCAACGATGTGCACAAAGAGATGAAGAGTGGTGGACACATGATTCACCTGTCAATATTTTGATAAACGTAGACACCATCACGCCGTCCAATGTATTTCCAAGGTTCAAATTATCTGCCCTAAGAAAGTTAGTAACTAATTAAATTGTCATTCAGTAGTATGGAACTTGAGTATTGCTTTAAAAAGAGACATGTCTAAGCTTTTTTCTTACGCTCACCAAGACATTCAAAAGAATACCAATATAAATGGGAAAACAACAATTTATCCTGTATGTGAAGAGAGTGCTGATTAGTTGGCAAGTAGCGTTGCCATGGAGAAAGCACCACTGACAGTGACTGACAGTTAACTGCCAAGCATTGTTTAAACAAAATAAGTGACAGCTATTTGCTGCCTCATTCCTCAGGGCAATGCTTTGACCAGTCAGGGTCAAGGTGCCTGGTTTAAATTTCAAACAATGTTTGGCAGTTAACTGCCTGTCACTATCAGTGCTGCATTCTCCATGGCAATGCCACTTGCCAACCAATCAGCAATCTCTTCACATACAGTATAAATTGTTGTTTTCCTCCTTATTTTGGTATTCGTGCGAGTGTCCTTATGAATGCAGGATGAAAAACTTGGTAATTATTTGTTATTGGCCAAGACTGATGCAGGTGCAAGTGCCAACATACTTTCTCAATCGAATTCTAAATGATATGTATCTATAGACATGGAAGACCATGGCAAAACCTATTGCTGTGAAACGTTCAGTGTACAATGGTTCATTAATTCCATGTGCAGGATCCATAGCCCTGGAGTGTAAGTGCAATCAATTAACGTGGATGTCACAGATATTCTACATCATGAAAACTAAAGGTTCAGGGATTGCAAGTTTACCAGCATGCTGTTACCTTGCACTAGTAACAATCCATGAAATCATTAAGACATCACAGGGCAAATCAACCTCAGAAACTACTACTGTCATCTCAGTTCATGACCTGATATTGAAATATCCAATTTGTTTCAACATAGTTGAAACTGTTTCAAGGGCACTGCAACATTACATTTGCAGGAGAATGCATGTTTGTCAATTGATCCACGACATATTGCAGCATCTACATACAAGACAAATTGAAGATTGAACTAGACAAAATGGAAAAGGGTGGAATCATTGAAGAGTACAAGAGCATACAGATTGGTGCAGCTGTGTGATAAAGAAGGATGGATCAATGAGAGTATGCCTTGATCCAGGACATTTAAATGCAGCTTTTAAATGTTGTCTTTACAAAATACCCATATTAGAAGAGTTAAATCTGAGATTTGCAGGCACAAAATTCTTCTCAAAGCTTGTTGTCAAGCATGGTTACTGGTCAGTATATCTTGCAGAGAGGTTCCAAGAGCTCATTGCATTTGATACCCCATACAGACAATATAGTTTTCAAGGACTACCTTTCAGACTATCTGCTCGCCAGGATTTCTTTCAAGCTCAAATGGACTGCATCACATGCACTGTAACAGGATATATCTTTATCACAGAGGACACAGATGTCGCAGGAAGAACAAAGCAAGCACATTACCATAATCTGCATTTATTGATACAAGCAGCACGCAACGAAGGATTGATGTTTAACAGTCTGAAATGTGACATCACTTTGCCACAGACCAATTTCTTCAGTTCTATTTATTCAAGTGCTGGCATATGTCCTGATCCAAGTAGAATAGAGGATATTAAGGCCATGGCAACTCCTCAAGATAAGGACGATCTTTGACGATGTCCAGATCTCTTTAATTTTTTGACTTCATGCATTCCCAATTTCACTCAAAAATCTTCATTGCTATGGGAATTGTTGAGAAAGGGTGTGCCATTCCTGTGGCATGAAGACCACCAACACCACTTTGAAACACTGAAACAGTCATTATCGGAAACATCGACATTGAAATTTTACAATCCGATAGTGACAACTACCCTGGCCATAGATGCCTCACAGAAAGTTCTGGGAGCATGTACACTACAAAAAGGCAAACCAATTTCATATGCTTTAAAACCTGGAGAGGCGGTGGCATGGTGGTCTTGTCATTGGACTGGTGATCCAGGGCAGTGCTCTGGGGACCTTGGTTCAAATCCCACCAAAGCAGCTGGTGAAATTTGAATTCAATAAAAATCTGGAATTAAAAGTCTGAGGTAAAAACCCATCTGGAAGGAAATCTGTCATCCTAGCTGGTCAGGCCTACATGTGACTACAAGATCAATTAATAAAGATTCAAGGTTACATCTGTGAGATTGGATACAAGCCAGGTAACTTGGTGGTCACATTGGATACACTTAGCAAATTGCCTAACCCAATGAAAACAGAAGATAAATCCTTGGATCTACAAGTTGACTTCATTGAACATGAGGACGTTCTCCAAGTTAATCTGCTGCGTTTTGCACAATGCAAATGCCAGCAAGTACAAGAAGAAATTCTGAAAGATTCTGCACTGCAGAAACTGTGTAAAACCATTATTAAAGGATGGCCTGATTTAATTCAGCATGTTCACAAATATGAGACCATTTTGACTTTACCGAGATGAGCTGGGCATGTCCCGGGGATTCATTTTTAAAGGCAGGCAGATCATCATACCGGAATCTTTGCAGCCTGGTATTCTTCAAAAACTTCATCACTCACACATGGGCATAGATTGGACAAAAAGACTTGCAAATGAGACAGCCTATTGACTGGATATGAACAATGATATTGAATACATTATCAAGAAATGCGAGACATGTCAAGAGCATATACCAAGTCAGCACAAAGCACCATTGCTCCCACAAGAATTTCCTCCCCATCCTTGGTCCAAAGTTGCATCTGACCTCTCATGTCCAAGGCACTGACTCTATCAGCATCGTCGACTGCTTTACCAAACACCCCATTATTCAACAATTGCTCAATACATCAAGCACAACTGTTGCACAATCTCCAAGTGATATTTTCAGTTTATTTGGTAAGCCTAGAGAGACCATTATGGATAACGATCCACAATTTACTGATAAGCAATTTCAAGATGTGTGTGAGAAGTGGAATGTCGATCACATTGTGATGTTACATTTGAGAACGACACATTTAAGTTCAACTATTCTATTACTGGCCGAGCTCATGTTTGGCAGACTGGTGTGTACTAATTTACCTACTCTTATCCATTTTACTCTCTTAGAAACTAGAGAGCAACTCTTAAGAGAAGATGACCAACATAAATGATAAAAATGCAGGTGCACAACTGCCAAGTTTACAGTTGAGACAATAAGTTTGCATCCAGGATCCCACATAAGGTACATGGCAACCAGCTGAGGTGACAAAGACTTGCTCAGAACAAAGATCCTATGAAGTCATTACACAGAAAGATGCAATGGTGAGGCATAGCTGTGGACAAATCAGATCGATTCCAGCTTCTCAGCCACCATACAGTCCTATTGCATATAGGACAAGATTCCAAATGCAACCAGGAACAACATCCATGAATGACACCATATCACTGTGAGCAATTAAAGAACCTTCAGGTAATGTCACCATTATAAGATCTAGGAGTACCAGCAGCTTAACTTTATGCTTTAGAGATTTATAGATTCATCAGTTCTGTGCATTTATGTAATGGTAACTAAACATGTATTGTAAATATTTATACTTCTTTGGAAGGGAGGGAAAGTATCTTCAAAAAGTCTCGGAGGTTGCAGGCTGTGACCTGGAACAAGGTCATGGCAAGCATTTTAAAGGGCCTCATGGCATGCAGCAGTGTCAGGTGATCCATCAGTGATCCAACAGACAATCACTCGAGCAGAAACTGCATATTCGGAAAATTAGTAGATTTTCCATGTCGAGCCATGCAAGTCTATTTAACTTCAAGCTAATCCCTGCTAACCATGTCAATCTTCAAAGGTGGCACATTTAAAAAAAATCAGCAATTGTCCCATCTTTTGGCATTAAGGAGTTACATTAATTACACATTTCCATGCATAGATGTCTGCATCATTGGAGCAAAGGAAGAGGTGTTATAGAAGGGGCCAAGCTGCCCCCAGATTCAGTGAGGCTACCCTTGGTGCCCTCCTGTGTGCAGTGCATGACAGATGGGACCAGCTCATGCCGAGTGCTGGGAAGAGGAGGAAGCTGAGGCAGACTCATGATGCATGGGACGAGGTGGCCGATGAGGTCAACTGTGTTGATATGGTGAGGAGGATTTAGTCCCAGTGCCACAAAAAGCTCAGTAACCTCACGAGTTTGGCAAGGATGAGTATGGCATCAGCATGAACAACCTTGGTCTGGTATGATATAGGTTTTGCTAGCAGATGCAGGAGGTAATTGAGGTTAACTGCTCCTTAAAGGTTGCATGATTCCACAAGGACACAGCTGTCCTAGGCCATGCCATTGTGCATGGTAGTTGGCAGGATCACTTTATGATGCATGAGCACAGGCTTCAGTCGGACACGCGCTGATTTGACAATGGGTTTGAGGCATTGCATATTCTAGTATTTCATTTTTGATGAAATCTTTGTGTCAGGTCTTTTCAGGAGAAGCGAGCCCACAACACCCGCAAGAGAGCCCCTACAGGTGGGGATACATCCAACATCCTGACTCCTTGTGAGGAGCAAGTGCTGGCCCCACTGGAACCTGACCCATCTGGGAGTATAGACAGTGGTGAAATCAGAGGGAGGCCTGGTTCTGGTGAGATGGCCAAAGTATCAAACTGATTGCTAAGATGGTGGTGGTTTATTGGAGGTTAGGAATTATGCTATGTGTCTGGTGAATAAAGTTCACACATTGGAACCTTGACAATCTTCATGATCAGAAAATTCAGATCTTGTTCAAGTGTTTGCTGTGTCTGTATTCATTCACTCACATTGGACCATGAAACAATTCTTGTGTGTTGTGTGATGGGGCTGATTTGTCAAGTATTAGATACCCTACTACCCCCTTACTGATGTCTCTATGTTACTCGCGAAGCCTCTTCAGAGCAAGCTGCCAGCAACCCCCCTCCTCCTCCGAGAAGGGTGCAGTGTCACATCCTCTATCTGCACCCAGCACCATCATAGATACTAGCATTTCAGCAGGTTTAGCAGGTCAGAAAGGGGTCATGCATACACTAGTGAGGGCACTTCAGATTCTCACATTCCATTGCCGGATAGTGTGGTGGAGCAAGCCTCCGGCAGTCAAAGGAGTGTCGGAGTGTTCCAGAGGCTGATTCCGAGTCAGATGATGAATCTCTGGAGTTGTCTGTTAGGCAGCAGATGCAAGGTCCGTGAAGATTTGGCAGGTATACCATAGGGGTCACGTGCTCTGGTCCAGACTGTGGCATGTCCATCCAGGCCTTGAGCGCTGCAATCACCCATTCTTTGGAATGCCAAGCTTCTTCCATAGGAAGACTGGCGACTGTCCTGGAGGGGCAAACCGAGCGCGTTGCAGACGCAATTGTCGGGATGCACTTTGACCTGCGCACCATCAGGCTGGCTCTGAGCTCAGGGGCTCAAACCTAGGGTGACAGGGGAACTGGGAGTTGGTCCTAGCAGCTACGTCCATCTGGAAGTTCCTCTCATGGCACTTCTGATGGAGGCAGCATCTCCTCCGTCCGTCGGCCATTGACACAGGCCTTGACCACTGCCACGGCGACTGAAGACTCAGAAAGTCTCCTGGAGTGGTTGGCTGCTCAAGGCTGCAGCTGCACAGAGGATGCCAGACAACGTCAGCCAGGGCAAGGGAGGTGGCAGGTCAGATGCTTCTCTCCAGTGCAACCACAAGCGAGGGGGAAACACTGCCTTGGAGCACTTGTAAACATGTTAGTTATTCTCCACATTAGTCATGGATAAGGATGTGTGGGTGAGGCTTTTATTTATTAATGCTGTTGTGCCTTGAAAGCTTGTGGATAAACACTAAACTCACATTCCCTCATGCTGATGTACTTATTGATTGCTGTGGCTGTATGACTTGTATCTGGAGGTTGAGGGAACAAATTGAAGGTTGAGGGAGGGCAGGACGAATCATGTTCTCATGTGGGGTGATGGAGAATGTTTGGATATAAGGCCCACAGGACTCTATCATTGCAACTGGGAAAATAAGGGGCAAGATTTCACTAAAACCCATTCTGTAGCTGTGGCAAGAAGCTCTATAGAGATTCCCACAAGGCAGTTGGATGATATCTCCTCTGCGAGCATCTCTCAAAGTGATGTGACAGTCGCCCTTGAAAACCTGAGTCTCGCTCAGTCACAGGTAGCTAAATCACTGCCTGGAATTAGGCCATCTGCACCTCCGTTTAGGGTTTCTGGATTCTTCCTGACCGTTGGGGTCTGGTGCCGCTTTGTACCCTTCGTGAGGAACCACAGCATCCTGAATCTCCCTGTGTTCCTTTCTTCCTCTCACCCTTCCTCTCTTCCTCCTAATGCTTCTCTCCTCCTCATTGGAGGTTGGCTGGCCTGGACAAATCCTGTCCTTAGGGGCACTTTGTCCCGACGCGGGCGGGCCGATCCGGGAATTTTCCCGACTCCTGCCACTTAGCTTGAGGGTAAAAATCCAGGCTGTAGTACTTGAAAATGCAGTTTTTGCCTTTGGCAGGAATGTATCTGTATTCTATGCTGGTACTTGGATTTGTGCTGCTGAGGAAATGCAGTGTATTACTACCAGATGACCTGAGGAGGTCACCCTAAAACAGCAGTCCAGATGATTTTTTGTTTGTTCCATTCTCTCACTGAATAAGAATTGGAACCTCAAGCTATTTTGTCCCTTTACATTGTTAGACTTTCTGCTTGAAAGCTCTATATCACACCTATTTTAATAGTAATTATAATTGTGATTTAATGCATTTTATTTGCATGCACAACTGCTGTAGAGTAGCTAGATGTGTTTTAAATAATTTGCAATTCTTCTGAATATAACGCGATGATAGAACTTCTGTTGGCAATGTGACAAAACATTTATGGAAATCATTTTTGTATTCAGAGACCTTGTTTTTTTTTGATAAATTAAATATTGCAATACTAATTGATGCCCTGTGTGATACTACATAAAGCCAAGTGTAGTCTTTAGGTGAAATAAAGTTAGAAGGTAGGGATAATTGGAGCAATGTATGCAGATGTAATTCAGTCCTCATTTCAAAGTTAAATATTTAGGGTAGGATTTTCTGGCCCTGCCCACTGCCAGGATCATCCGGTCCAGCGAAAGTCAATGGACTTTTGGCTGGGCCGCTGAATCTCCCACGACGGTTCTGCCATATCGGGGCTGAGTCCTTAGTCCTTATTTTATATGATGCTTTTATTTGATATTATTTGTAGTTAACAAACAAAACTTGTGGGAATGGGAAGTGGAGAAGTAGAGTTGTTTGGGGTTGTAATAGCATCCTCTTGTGGCTATTGGTGTATGTACATATATAAGCAAACCAGAATAAACTGTTCCAGTTGGATACTGGAACACCATGGGCTGGATTTTACTGTTGGTGAGCAGGAGCAGGGCCTGGTCGCCAATGCATAAAATGACTCCCGACATCACCATGCCCCATTTAAATTTTCAGGAAGGCGGGGGCGCAGCAAAATCAGCTGCATGCCCTCCGACCTGTCAATGGCCAATTGAGGCCATTGACAGAGCAATTAAAGTAATTAGTGGCCATGCCCGTCCAACCTTAAGGTTGGTGGGCAGGCCAGGAGCCCCGGTAGGAAGTAGAAAAAACATGAAACCTCATCCACCGGCGGGATAAGGTTTCATGTAGGGTTTTAAAAATTTTAATAAAGTTTTTTTGGAAATTATGAACATGTCCCAACTCATATGACATGGTCACATGAGGGGACATGTAAAGGAATTTTTTTTTTCTATTTTTAATATTTTTGTAAGTAGAGGCGAATTTCTTGAGGCAGCACTTAGCCTCAGGGAGACAAGTGCGCTCTTTCCTACGCATGCACGAAAGAGCGTACTCTCGATTTTAGGCATTCCCCCCACCCCTGCACAGGAAGCGCATAGCACTTCCCTGTGGACATCATGCTAGGTGGGACACCCGCCCACGTAAAATGGCGCCTCGCCTCTGTTCGGGGGAGCCGATTGGAAGTGCGCCTGCACACGTCCGCCCTTCAACTTCCCCCACAACAGGGGGGAAAATTCAGCCCGATTTGTGTGTGGCAGCGTTTCTGTACTCCAAAGATATCAGAGTCTGGAAATGAGGTGGGACAGTGGATTCCCTAGTTAAACAAATTTGGTTTGGAAAGGTTTCCAACAAACCAGCAGAGGAGCTGTGAGGCTCTTTTATTTGCTGAGAAATAACAATACAAGGCACTAGTTAGACCATGCCTAGAATACTGTGAACAGTTTTGGTCCCCTTATCTAAGGAAGGATATACTAGCATTGGAGGCAGTCCAGTGAAGGTTCAGTAGGTTGATCCCGGCTATGGAGGGATTTTCTTATGAGGAGAGGTTGAGAAGATAGGCTGAATGGCCTAATTCTGCTCCTATGTCTAATGCTCTTACCTTAAAGAAAAGGCTGTTTGTACACATGGGTGGATTGATCTTTGAAGTTGGCTGCATCAACAGGTGTTATTATACCGGGAGAGTTAGTTCTGATCGATAGTCCTTTGACGCACATGTGGGGCTCAAGATATTTTTCACTGCTAATAATATCCTCGAAGATCCTGATAATCCAACTGTTACTCAGGCATTAAGGAAAGGAAATGGGTGATATTTATTGAAATCAGGCCCAGAAATAAATGAAATACTCATGGAAATGTGCCATTAAAGAATATGAGCATTAAAGCCAAAAGACTTGCCACTGTCGAAGATTTTGGGCAGAATTGTCCCAGTTTTGCACTAGGTGCGGTGGCGACTGGGTGAAACGATGCTTTACCCGCCAGCTACAATGGTGGCTTTTCATGGCGTATTGCCTGAAACCCACTGCATTAATTATGCATTGCCGTGAAATATGCCATTTCCATGGCAGGCGGGCTCTCATTCACCTGCCACACCAGCATCTTATGGCTTCATCACATTGGGTGCCATGTTTAAAATCTAGCTGCATTTACACATCTCATTGCTTCCAGCCCATGACTGCATTACGGAAGACAGGATGGCCCCAAAAGGCAAAAAGGCTGCAGCCCCCAGGTTCAATGACGTGTCTCTCAAGCACCTTTTGGATGCAGTGGAGGCCCAGGATGGCAGCGGCTTCGCCAATCTGGCTTGGGAGGCAGTGGCAGTGGAGGTCAGCGCCAATGCCCTACAAGAGCAGACAGCCCCCCAGTGCCGCAAGAGGATGAATTATCTCCTCTATTCCGCCAAGGTAAGTCACCCTTCTCATCACACTCAACTCACACACTAACCCTTTCACACGTCCACAGGGCCCTCACTCACTGCCCGTTCAAGGGACATCACCATTTACTCTCTCATACACAAATTCATTGTCCTAATCCCATCCATGGGACCACCCACACATGCCAGGCATACTTAAAATCTAGCTTGGCAGGCATCCTGCTTACACTCACTCCATCTCTATTTATGCAGGACAAGCTGGCACACAACAAGAGGGAGGAATGCCTGAAATCAAGCTCCTCATGGACTTTGAAAACAGAGCCACCCAGTTGGCTGGCAACAATCTGGACCATTCCTGTGCTGTTGGTGAGGTCGGCAGTGCTCTACCAAGTGAGGGCCTAGCAGTGTAATATCCATCAGACAACCATGCTGTGAGTGATGTGTCCACTTTAACAGGCAACTGCCATGTGGTAATTATCTTGTCTTGCTTTCGCAGGCACATCTGGAAAACAGCCAATAGAGTCCATAAACCAGGGCCTCCAATCAAGCCCCAAATAAACTTATGAAGAGGAATCTGAAACCCAGTCATAGCGCTCACCCACACCCTCCACCAGCACAAAGACACACATTTCAGTGGAACTAAGATTTAGAGTAGCCTCAGGATCACAATCTGTTGAGCATATCACACTGTCTGAACTACAGCAGTTGGCGGCAGGGACTTCCCAGTCTCTGGCACCCGGAAGACTGCTGGAGGCCAGAACGCTGCTGAGTCCGAGTCAGATGATGAATCTCTGGACTCGGTCATGTCACAGTTGCTGGAGCTGCAAAGACAAGCTCGGGAACATCAGGAAGGGATGTCCGCTGCACTCCTCAGATTACAAGGCATGATGGAGGAGTCCATCCACCCTCAGACTGAGGTGACAGTGACTGCATGCCAATGCATCGAGGTCAACACTGGTAGGATGGCAGCCGCCATGGAGACCTTGGTCCAGGACATCACTCCTGCACTGCTGTGTGGGCTGAATTCCATTGCTGATGTCATAGTTGGCCTCCAACAGTGTTAAGGCGAGAGGGGTGTGGGGCAGCTTGATCTCACTCCAGCTTCCCCTTCTCCTCAAGGAGATGCCACAGATGCATCTGTCCATGATAGTATCAGTAGGAGTGGCTATCGCACAGTCATTGTGGAGACGAAGTCCCGCCTTCACATTGAGGATACCCTCTATTGTGTTGTGTGGCACTACCACAGTGCTAAATAGGATAGATTTTGAATAGATCTAGCAGTTCAAGACTGGGCATCCATGAGGTGCTGTGGGCCATCAGCAGCAGCAGAATTGTCCTCGGACATAACCTGTACCTCCTGTCCCGGCATACCCCCCACTCTACCATTACCATCAAGCCAGGTGATCAACCCTGGTTCAATGCAGAGTGCAGGAGGGCATGCCAGGAGCATAAGACCATAAGACCATAAGACATAGGAGCAGAAATTAGGTCATTCGGCCGGTCGAGTCTGCTCTGCCATTCAATCATGGCTGATAAGTTTCTCAACCCTATTCTCCTGCCTTCTCCTCATAACCTTTGATCCCCTTACCAATCAAGAACCTATCTATCTCAGTCTTAAATACACTCAATTACCTGGCCTCCACAGCCTTCTGTGGCAATGAATTCCACAGATTCACCACTCTCTGGCTAAAGAAGTTTCTCCTCATCTTTGTTCTAAAAGGTCTTCCCTTTACTCTGAGGCTGTGCCCTCAGGTCCTAGTCTCTCCTACTAATGGAAACATCTTCCCCACATCCACTCTATCCAGGCCTTTCAGTATTCTGTAAGTTTCAATCAGATCCCCCCTCATCCTTCTAAACTCCATCGAGTACAGACCCAGAGTCCTCAAATGTTCCTCATATATTAAGCCTTTCATTTCTGGGATCATTCTCGTCCACAGCACCAGGCATACCTAAAAATGAGGTGTCAACCTGGTGAAGCTATAACACAGATCCACTTGTGTGCCAAACAGCATAAGCAGAAAGTGATAGACAGAGCCAAGCGATCCCACAACCAACGGATCAAATCTAAGCTCTGCAATCTTGCCACATCTAATCGTGAATGGTGGTGGACAATTAAACAACTCATTGGAGGAGAAGGCGCCATAAATATCCCCATCCTGAATGATGGAGGAGCCCAGCACATCAGTGCAAAAGATAAAGCTGAAGCATTTGCTACAATCTTCAACCAGAAGTGCCAAACGGATGATCCATCTTGGCCTCCTCCGGAGGTCCCCAGCTTCACAGATGCCAGTCTTCAGCCACTTCAATTCATTCTACGTGATATCAAGGAATGAGTGAAGGCACTGGATACTGCCAAGGCTATTAGCCCTGACAATATTCCGGCAATAGTACTGAAGGCTTGTGCTCCAGAACTTACCGTGCCCCTAGCCAAGCTGTTCCAGTACAGCTACAACACTGGCATCTACCAGGCTATGTGGAAAATTGCCAGGTATGTCCTGTACGCAAAATGTAGGACAAATCCAACCCGGCCAATTACTGCCCCATCAGCCTACTCTCGATCATCAGTAATGTAATGGAAGTTGTCATCAACAATGCTATCAAGCAGCACTTGCTTAGCAATAACTTGCTCACTGACACCCAGTTTGGCTTCCGCCAAGGCCACTCAGCTCCTGACCTCAATACAGCCTTGGTTCAAACATGGACCAAATAGTTGAACCCATGAGGTGAGGTGAGAGTGATTGCCTTTGACCGAGTATGGCATCAAGGAGCCCTAGCAAAACTGGAGTAAATGGGAATTAGGGGGAAAACCCTCCCCTGGTGGGAGTCATACCTAGCACAAAGGAAGATCGTTGTGGTTGCTGGAGGTCAGTCACCTCAGCTCCAGAACATCACTGCAGGAGTTCCTCAGGGTAGTGTCCTCGGCCCAACCATCTTCAGCTGCTTCATCAGTAACCTTCCTTCCATTAAAAGGTCAGAAGTGGGGATTTTCGTTGATGATTGCACAATGTTCAGCACCATTCACAACTCCTCAGATACTGAAGCGGTCCATGTCCAAATGCAACAAGACCTGGACTGTATGCAGGCTTGGGCTAAAAAGTGGCAAGTAACAATCACATCATACAAGTGTCAGGCAATGACCATCTCCAACAAGAGAGAATCCAAACATTGCCCCTTGATGTTCAGTTGCATTACCATTGCTGAATCCCCCACTATCAACATCCTGGGGGTTACCATTGACCAGAAACTAAAATGGACTAGCCATATAAATACTGTGGCTACAAAAGCAGGTTAGAGGCTAGGAATCGTGCGACGGGTAACTCACCTCCTGACTCCCCAAAGCCTGTCCAGCATCTACAAGGCACAAGTCAGGAGTGTGATGGAATAATCCCCACTTGCCTGGATGAGTGCAGCTCCCATAACACTCCGGAAGCTTGACACCATCCAAGGCAAAGTAGCCCGCTTGATTGGCACTACATACACAAACATTCATTCCCTCCACCAGCGACGCACGGTAGCAGCAGTGTGTACCATCTAGAAGATGCACTGCAGGATTTCACCAAGGCTGCTTTGACAGCACATTCTAAACCCATGACCACCAGCATCTAGAAGGACAAGGGCAGCAGATAAATGGGATCATCACCACCTGGAAGTTCACCTCTGAGTCACTCACCATCCTGACTTGGAAATATATCACCATTCTTTCACTGTCGCTGGGTCAAAATCCTGGAACTCCCTTTTTAACAGCACTGTGGGTGTACCTACGCCACATGGACTGCAGTGGTTCAAGAAGGCAGCTCACCACCACCTTCTAAAGGGCAACAAGGCATGGGCAATAAATGCTGGCCCAGCCAGCAAAGCCCACATCCCAAGAATTAATTTAAAAAAGGAGTCAGCTTGGGGCCCTTGGGCACACATATGGAGGAGGATCAGTAGGTGCACACGCCGGACCAGGTGACTCCGGGAATGTCCGACCCATCCTAACCACCTCTTCCTTTGGCCCCAGCAGTTCCAGCTCCACAGCTCGAGAAGGGTGCATCTGCCACACAACAGGTTCCCGAAAGCAGGCCGGTGCCCTCCTGGTCTCAACCCTCCAGAGGACGCCATCAAGGTAATCATGGACAGGGCATAACACTCAGCAGGCTGCCGTAGGCAGCGAGACATTCTTGGGAGGTTATTTACAATAATGAATATTATGTACAACTGATTAATAACCATGCCTAGGCTCTGCAACTACATCTTCTTAACCTTCCTAACCCTGCCACTACATTCTCATGGATGCATTTGTGGATAGGGGCTTATGATATCCCACCTGTACAGCACTGAATGGAGACACTGGTGTAGAAATTGAGCATTGCTGTCACTTTCACAGCCACTGGCAGTGGCTGCCCTCCATGTCCACTCGATGCCAAATCCTGCAATAACTGGCAAATGTGACTGACCAGTTCCCTAGGCAAGCACAGTCTTTGATGACACTGGTTCTCAGTCATCTGCTGGAATGAAAGGCAGCGTCTATAGACCCTGGGTCTAGCTAGGTGCCGACCAGTGACGTTTCGCTGTGGATTTTTGGCAATGTGAGGCGGCAGCCCCAGATGCTTCTTCTTCCAGAGGGTGCTGCTCCTCCCTCTCTGCAGCCAGGCACCTCCATCACTCTCTTCTCAGTCATCTTTACTCTCTGTAAGCCATGAGGCATGCAGCTAGTTCACCAGGCTCCATGATCCTGATGTACTCCTACTGCAGTACAAAAGCGGGAGACGCGTGGTTTAGCATGGGTATATTAAGAACCTCTATTGATTAAGTCTGAAAGCCCCTTAATGCATCCCGGAGAGTGCTGACCACCACTTGAGTGGCCAGAGATTAGTGTGCTGCATGGCTGCCTGAAACCCCACTTTCCTTGGCCCCACTCCACCTGATCTATTGGCGGTAGCCTTGCCCATTGGACTGCAAGCTGTGCTCTCAGCTCAGGCACAGGCATTCTCTAACCCACGCTGCAAGGCTGCGCTTTTAGCTTGAATCATGGGGCAGACTGGTTCAAACCGAGATTGCAAGGGGCTGTGAGTGCCTCCACCAGTGACTGCTCCATGGACAGATTTAGCAAGGAGATTGTACAACTTGCCCAGTCGTCCAACTCTTCTGCAGTCCACTAAGACGCTCATTCGTTTGCAGTCTGTGCTTGAGGGGTTAGCACTTTGTGACACTTTGATTCTTCTGTGTTGCTTGATTGGGCAGATAGGCTAGAAGCCCGATCCAATCATATCATTGTGGCTGTGCCTGAACTGTCTCAGTTGCAGAGGAATGGTCACTTTATACAAGGTGTCATGAATGTATGGCCGCTTCCCCCAGCCACACCAGCCCCCATATGTGCTTGTGCACTACCTTCAATTGCAGGGCAGCCTTTGCCACCCTTCCTCCCCAACATGCCTCAACCTTGAAGTCTAACAGACATTTCTTGCGAGTGCTCCACTACATTACTCTGCACTCAACTCTGAGTTCCCCTCAAAGTGCAGCCCACCAATTGCACATCTTTTATATGCTGCTGTTGTGAGCAAATGATCCAGAGGGGGAGGGGGGATGAGCCTCACAGGCTGGCCCTTTAATGATATGCTGATATATCACAATGAGGATTCCCACATCCAATAGTTGAAAACATGGCCTGCCTTCGATAGGCTGAGTGGACAATCGCAAACTGGTTTCACGACATTGTGAAACTGAGTTTCGGCCTTTTTGCCATATTGTCCACTCACGCCACCAAGCACACCCGAAGCCAGCGGGCACAGGCGATTCCGTCCCTTGTATAAGCTTGAACAGCACTATAGTCCGAGCTATTGGAGATGACAGAAAGCTATTGGTTTGGAACTGGGTGTCATTTGCCCAGTGGGGACTTTGGAGAGTTTATTGTGGCCCTGAGAAAGCTGTCCATCCATTGTAATTTTGAAGAATTACAAGGGAGTACATTGCGGGATAGATTTATATGTGGTTTAAAAAGTGAACATATTCACAGTAAGATTCTGAGAGCGCCAAAGTTATCTTTCGACATAGCTTGCCAAACAGCATTGCTCATGACATGGTGGAATGTGACTCGAGAAAAGTCAGAGCTGCCAGTCTCTGCTGAAGGAAGTAAGCTGCGATGAGTAAGCCAAAAGCCCCAAGGGTGGCATTTAGCAATGATATTACAAAGTCTTGTTACTGGTGCTTAGGCCAACACTGGGCATGGAATTGTCCATTTGTGAAGGCAGAGTGCTACAGCTGAAAGAAGAATGGTGAACTTGGTAAGGCATGTTGAAACTGTGAAAACACTGGCTGGAGGGAATCATAGTCATTGCATATATTTGTCGAATAGCACCAGGTCAGTGACATGTAAGAATGTGTTGTCTATTGATAAAGGTCGTGTTATGTGGGGAGCCAGAGTTGTAGTTCCTGTAAAGTTGCTATTGCAGTTACTATGTGATCTTCACGATCAACATTTAGGCCTGAGCTTGACAGAGAGTCTAGCGAGAAACTATCTTTGGTGACCAGGGTTGGATAAGGATATTGAAAACGGAGTGAAGCATTGTAGAGTATGACATTGGTGGAAAAGAAGCCACCATTGGTACTTTTACAACAATGGAAATGGTCAGCTAGAGTGTGATGGAGGCTGCATATCGATTTTACAAAGTTTTAGGGCAACAGACATACATTTTGATAGATCACCAGTCGAAGTGGGTTGAGGGGTTTCCAATGAATCAAAAAACAACAAGCAAAACTCTGAATATCTTGCGTAGTTTGTTTGCTGCTTATAGGTTCTCAGAGGAAATTGTGTCTGACAATGGGCATCAGTTTTGCTCAGAAGAATTTGTAAAATGCATGAGAATGAATGGGGTAAAGCACCTTAGAGTTCCACCATATCATCCGGCTTCGAATGGAGCAGCAGAGTGTACAGTACAAACTGTTAAGCATGCTCCTGTTAAAAAAATGTTATCAGTTGCCATTGAATCACAAACTGGCCAATTTTTTGTTTATTTATCATAACATGCCTCACACTACTACTAGCAGAACGCCAGCTGCATTGGTTCTTACAAGGCAGCTGAGAATAAGGTTTACATTGCTGAAGACACATTTAGCACACACAGTAGAAGAAAAACAATCCAGGCAAAAAGAGATTCATGATGGGCGTATAGTGAAAGAAAGAATCTTGAAGCTGAACCAGGAGGTTAGGGTGAAAGAACATCATCATTCATGGTTGAAGTGGCTACCAGGAAGAGTCGTGAAACAATGGGATCCTCAAAAATATTTGGTTCAGATGTTTGGTAGTGGAAAGGTTAAGTTGGTACATAAAGATCATGGCCAGAAGTTTTCGGATTGCTGTGTCTCCTTTCCGCCATCCGAAGAGTCGGCAGGGATTTGTTCCCTGGACTCCAAGAGCCCTGCAGTCATTTCGTGCTCGAGTGAGTGTTAAATGGCTGCAGGCAAGACTTCCACCCCTCACTCGGGAGGAAGCCCAGCCTTATAGAGCAGGTCTCCAGTTGCTGCAGTGACAGGGGCTGCAGTGGACTGAAGAGGTAGACTGAGCTAAATCCCGGAACTGGACAATAAGATAAATTTAAGGAGTCTCAGGGTGGGGAAGGTAGGGGAGGCTCGGGGGGCACAAAGGGAGCAATTGGGGCATCGGGTGGAAGGCCAGGGTGTGGGGTGGAGGGAGGTCAGTGGCTACTGGACCTTAAGGGGGTGGGACACCAGCAGTCAGCAGGGAGCTTCTGATTGAGGCACCCCCAATTCCTGCCTGAGACCTGGGCCCATTATTTTTCAGGCTCCCCTCACCCCCTCACACCAGGTAAATCCACCCACCTGCCTAATAATTGGCCACTTAATGGTCTCAATTGGGGCAAGGGTGAGCTTCCTGAATGAGGCCTTGCCTGCCTCTGTGTAAAATTGTTGCATGGTCAGTGCAGGCGGGAACCCAGAGGGAATTCCATTACTTCAATTTCATGCTCCCCTTCCACCTAAAAAGCCATCGGCGATGGAGCATGAAATTTTGGCCCATGTTTTACCTTCAGAGGTTCACAAAGAAGAAGGAAGTTTGGAAGAATCAAATGAGCCTGATGAATTGGATAGTTGGGATATGAATAGACTACTAATAGTTACTCCAAAGCAAAACTACAAACTTGTGCCTGAAACCAGTTCAGATCCAAATCAGAGTCAGACAGACATGGCTGATGAAGTGGAAAATTCAATTGAAGATCAAGGTCAAAACCAGTCCTTGTTGGAAATAATTTCTCCTCTGACTCAGCTCCAGATCAGTCAAGGTCCTTCCCCATACTCTGAAAGTTTGGGTCAAGAAAGGAGTTATCCTATTAGGAATAGGAAACCAGTGGTTAAGTTAGATTAGTAAATAAATGAAAAACAAGAAATGTATATTAGTTGTATAGAATTTGAACTTTATGTAACATTTTTATTAAGGTGGGAGGCATGTAATAGCATGTGGCCGTTTGTGTACGTATAGATATAAGCAAAGCAGAATAAACAAGTTTCATTTGGATATTAGAAGTCTATGCTCCAGTGTTTCTGTCCTGCAAAGATATTATAGGAGCACAGGAGTTTCTCTGCCATCAGTATCAGCTTTGAAGCTTGCAGAGGCAAAGTGAGGTGCAAGACTGGCTTGAGGATATGACCACAGGGTGACAAGCTTACAAAGACAGTTATGATTATAAATGTGAGTATAAAGACGTATCATAAAAACTGACACTAAAATGTGACAAAAACATGACAAAGACTACAACTTATAGGTAGGAAGTGTGCAAAAACATAATTAAAAATATATTGGATATATCTAAACAATAATCATGGTGGTGGTGTTTGTCAGCTTCACCTCTGACTTCTGAGCAGTCCGAATCACTCCCACTCCCTGGGTTCTAGACTTTGGACCTATTTGGGGGTTGTGACAAAGTGCAGTAGACAACTGGTTTTGGTGTAAGAGAAAAAAAACTGGGTTTATTGAAGTCACAAATGAACTTATAACATTAGGATTACACTGAGATTATATAGACCTACAAAGTACACTTAGTTAAGAATGGAGAACACACGGCATAACGAGGGAAAATCATGCTACTAATCCCCTTACCCTTGTCCCACCCCCTAAACCTAACTAAATTGAACTAGGAGAGATCAGGGATCATGCTCACCAACCAGGGTTCCTTGACAGTTTGAAATCCAACCAGGTAAGCCAGTTGCAGTTTTGGGGTACGCTCTTTGTGTCCTCTGGGACCTGCCATCCACACATGGTCCTGGTCTGTGGAATCTGCGAAGGTTCTTCAGTTGGGTGGAGGGCGCGGTTGTGGATGGTCGATCTTCATGAAGGGCTGCGGTTGCGGCCTTGTTGTCTTCGGTTGAGCCTGCCACCCCGTGCCCCTCTCCGTGATGTTGCCTGCGGCGCTGCAAACCTCCAAATCTCCTTCCTCCGCTTGGCTCAGCTCTCTGCTTAAATTCTGCTTCCACCACTCCAAAAACTGCTCACCCTCCTCCCTTCGTAACTGGTGGCCCAGTTATACTGTTTTTTCGAATTTCTTATTTAAATCCAAATCAAGGTTAGTTCTTTGTCTGATTTTTGGTGGGCTTCTTCAGGTGATTGTTGTCTCATTGTTTTTAATGGGCTCGCATGATGTTTCTCGTTGTCTTCCTGTCCCTGTAACTAGTCTTGAACGGAAAGCCATTGTATGTGTGGAGTACTGATGGGTTCACATAATTGCATTGATTGCTGCATTCCTGCCTTAGTAGTTAGTAGCGATTACTTATGCAAGATTTTGATGGGCTTTAGTTTCGTGTAAGATGAAGTCTTTCTCTGGGTTGATTGTTTTAAAGGGAAGAATGCGTATTCTGTCTCCTCTCGTTATCTGGTTACAGGCAACAATCCACACCGCACTGAACAAGCCCGAGCATGTCCAGTCCTAGGCCTTCATGGGCTGCAGGGTTCTACACTTAACTCAGCAGCTGGGTCCTCTGCCATAAAATTTCAAAAGTCTAATCCTTGTTGATGATATGAAAAATGTGGGAATTTTGAGAACCCTTCATCATTGATAGAAAAACAAAGAAAAATATGGTGCCATTTGCAACCTGTGATACATTAGAAGTATAAGCCATTGTTTATGTCCCACAAGTTTGCTGACCTGACAGCTTAAAATGAACAAAATCACAATTTAATTTATAGATAGAAATTAAATTGTTGCACAGATTTTGAAATTATTCTCTTTCACAATACTCTATTCAAAATGATGATACGTATATATGGGTACTGTAAGATATTCAAGGAAAACATTTAACATACTAATCATTGCATTCTTTTATTTTATCTGTTATGTTATTGAAATGGGTTCTTATTATTTATTTTCCAATTTCAGGTAGGTCTTAAAACTCGCTGTTAGAATGATGCCATACTTCTTTGGATTCATTTTTATTTTATAGCTTGTTTTACATGTATTCATTGGATTAAATAACTGCTGAATGATTCTTTGTAGCATATAATTATAGTAAGCCTTTCTTTCAGTAAATCTATGAAAAGCTAATGGTATTTTAATATTAGAGCTGAGATTCATACCTGCACGGAACAATGTAGGGCACACACGCTTATACACATCTGAAGATCGGTTAGATTCTGTTGTAACAAGGCCATCTCTTTGCCAAAGTTAAAAAGATGAACAAATTCAGCTGACAGCCAGTGTATGTTTTAAAGTGTATTTTGTACTAGTTTCAAGTATACTGCAACTGTGGGGAAGCCAAAATGCTGTCTACTTGTTTGTCTCAAATATCTTGGCAAACTTCATTCCACTGACTTCACTGCTGATTTATAATTATGCCTCTTCTGGTCAATGGATGGAAAATACAGTCCATAACACATAGCATGTATCAGTACATGGCAGAATCGCTTTGCAATCTATGTAGTTTAACTGTGCATTCTTTACTATTGTCATGATTGAATTAGGGTTATGAAGTAGCTTTGAAATTACTCTGCAGTAAACATTCCACAGTATTCTGGTAGACATTAAAAAAAACTTCAGTCTTCCTTCTATAGATTTAACTCATTTGAATTCATCTACTTTCAGAAAGTTGTCACCTCAGTAATCCTTCTCTAGTCTACGTTTTTGTTACAACACAGAAGATTAAAAACTGATACTGGGAAAAGTAACCATGAAGTTGTTGGTTTGTCATAAGAATACAACTTACCTTTTTGATTGGCAAGCCATTAGTAGTCCAGGCCTCTATAAGCTTAACTCACAATGAGGGTATAATTGCTTCAGTGCAGCAGAGACCTCACTCAGGCATTAGACCCTTATTTGTATGTGCAAATGGGCTAACATCTACTTCAGTTATGAGAAAAGGACTTCTTTTGTTTGTTTTTACCAAATGTAACTGTCGGTGCATTTAGTACTGACATTTTGGGGTGTTAGTAGGCCATATAGTGCCTGTAAAACTACACAACCCAATTTCTAGGCCATAGATTGTAAATTGCCAGAATATCTGCAAAGATAACTATTACAAATGTATACAGTGCATAGAGTTGAGCAAAGGGCACTTCTGAGCTGCAGTGTATGATAACAAATTTCCCAGCAAACTTTGGCTTTGGATCAGCAGTAGAAGATGACTGCAGCCAACCACCTTGTGATGATCGTTGCCATTGCAGCAAATTCCCACTCTGTATATCATTTGAGCAAAATATTCTGTTCTAATGGATTATGGTGAAATAATTAACCATTTTTAAAAAATATATTAATGGCTCCTATCCTTGTATCTTCAGAATCTTACATTCACTAAATACAACAACAATGTGCATTTATGTAGTGTTTTTACTGTAGTAAAATGTTTATTCATGCTTCATTATCAAACAAAATATATATGTCTTATGAATCTAGTGTATACTTTGATTGCATAGTATCTGTGAGAGCAGTTATGTTACAGTTATATAAAGTTCTAATTAAATCCCATTTAGAGGACTCTGTTCCATTTTGGTATTGCATCTCAAGGAGGATATATTAATGTTGGAAGGGTTGTAGCACAGATTCACAAGAATGATTTGGGGGCTGTAAGGTTTAAATTCTGAGGACAGGTTACATTGATTAGGCTTGTATTGCCTTGAGTGTAATTTATGGCTGGAATTTTCTGGCCGGTTGACATTGGGCATCTTGGAGTGACGACAATATGGCGATAAGGTCAAAAATCAGTTTCACACCGGGGTGATAGCACAGCAGGATCACCCGGTGGTGTCTGCCACAGGGGAACACTAATCCTGCTAACAGGATGCAAAGTAAAGTCCAACCGGAATTGTTCCCCCCATGCCAGATTTTCTGTTACGCCGGTGGGAAAACACATTAGCCACCTGAATAAGCATGACGTGCAAAAATGGAGACTTACTGTTAGGGCCTTGCTCAGTTCGTGGACATCCAAGGAGCAGAAGATGCTGGAGCCCTTCAGATACCGGTCCCTGGAGGAACAAATGCATCACGTGCTGGGTGGATTCTCATGGACATGGCTCTGCTGCCAAGCAGCCCACGGAAAGTGGGAGGTCTCTGTTGATGTCTCAGGTCTGCTTTGGCACTTCACAGTCTTGGCCATAGGCTACTACAGATGATCGGCGAGGGGGCAGCAATGAGGAAGGTCCAGCTATGAGTGGGAGTGGAAAATGTACTGGGGGTGGGGGGTGGGGGGGGGGGGGCGGTGTTGGTGGTGGGGCAGGGTGGCGGTGGGAGAGGAAGCTCTAGGTTTGACTGGGAAAGGAAGGGGGGGAGCAAAGGTGTTAGGGGAAGGTGAAGTTGGGAGCGGGACCAGGGAGGAGGGTGTAATGGGGGAGAATACAGAAAGTGGGGAGGTAGGTGCAGGGGGAGAGGAAGTTGTAAGGGAAAGAATTCAGAGAGGGGAAGGAGTTTGGGGAGGGAAGGAGTTTGGGATGGGGTAGGGGGAAGGGGTTTGAAAGGATGAAGGGTTCCAGGCGGATAAAAGAGTTTGAAGAGGTGAAAGATTTTAGAGGGGGGAATGAGTCTGGAGGGAGGAAGGAGTAAGGCTGGAGGAAGAAGTATGGGTGGAGGAGGGAGTAAGGGTAGAAAAGGGGGATGTCCAGGTGAACATGCAAGGGAGAGGTCTCTGGAGTCAAGGACTGCCTCCTTGGGAGTGAGCTGAGGGAGGGCTTGCTAGGAGGGAATGATGAGAATGAGAGGCAGCAGATTGAGCTGGAAGGGTAGGAGGTTGAGGGTGCGATGATAGACGTAGAAGGGATGGCGAGGGTAGTTGGTGGGGACACGGAGACAGACACAGACTCTGGGTTTTTTTAAATTCATTCATGGGATGTGGGCTTCGCTGGCTGGGCCAGTTTAATTGTCCATCCCTAGTTTGGGAGGTAGTGGTGAGCTGCCTTCTTGAACTGCTGCAGTCCATGTTGTGTATGTACACCCACTGTGGTGTTAGGAAGGGAGTTTCAGAATTTTGGCCCAGCTACAGTGCAGCAACGGCGATATAGCCATCCGGTTTCATTCCTTTTTTGAGACTTTGTAGCAGTTTGTTACAACTGAGTGGCTTGCCACTTGAGCCCATTTCAAAGGGCACTTAAGAGTCAACCACATTGCTGTGGGTTTGGAGTCACATGTAGGCCAGACCAGGTAAAGGCGACAGATTTCCTTCCCTAAAGGACATTAGTGAACAAGGTGGGTTTTTACAACAATCGGCAATGGTTCCATGACCATTGGGTTTTTAATTCCAGACTTTTATTGAATTCAAACTCCACCATCTGCTGTGGTGGGATTCGAACCCAGGTCCCTAGAGCATTTCCCTGGATCTCTGGATCACTAGTTCAGCGACAATACCACCTGGGAAAATGGCGGTCAGGGAGGTCAATGTGGATGGGGTTTGGATTATCAGGAAGGAAGGGATGTGTAGGTTCACCTGGACATGAGTTTGGGATAAAAACAAAAAACTGCGGATGCTGGAAATCCAAAACAAAAACAGAATTACCTGGAAAAACTCAGCAGGTCTGGCAGCATCGGCGGAGAAGAAAAGAGTTGACGTTTAGAGTCCTCATGACCCTTCTGTTGACAGAAGGGTCATGAGGACTCTAAACGTCAACTCTTTTCTTCTCCGCCGATGCTGCCAGACCTGCTGAGTTTTTCCAGGTAATTCTGTTTTTGTCATGAGTTTGGGATGGTCGGTGACAGTGGGGAAGCGGAAGGTGATGCTGGGGCGGGGTCAAAAGCAATGGGGGAAAGGACATGGGTGACTGGGGGAAGGGAAAGAATGGGGGAGCTTACAAGAAACTTGACAACAACCATGATTTTCAAATCGAAAGTGAGCAGAGCCTCATGTTGGATGGGCACAGGTGCTGCCTACGAGTGTGATCAATGGGTGGACAGAGATGCAGCTCAGCTCAGATAGACAACTGAAAGCGAACCCCAACAGGCAGCATTGAAAATGCTCAGGACATTGAGATGAGTTGTGATGGAGGAAGGCTCCATGTGCGTGGGAGAGAGCTTGCATGAGGCTCTGAAAGACCCTGCCACTTACACACTTCTTCCAGAATCACTCATAGTCCAGCTGCGTGCAACTGGACTGCTAGTGGTGGCAGGGTTGTGGTAGGATGCAGTGAGAGGAGTGAAGCCTGTAAATGAAGCTAAAAGAAAACATTTTACATTATTCAGTGAAAGAGAGCATATTCTCAGATTATAAAGTAACAAAATGTGCTCACCCGTACAACCATTTGTGACCAGAATTTCTGAACTTTTCTAGGCCTGTCATTTTTTTTTAGGTGCTGCCCTGACATCCGCAGCAAGGGTGGAGACAGCCTGTGCAATGGTTGGTTGGCCCTATTGCCTCTGATGACCTTGGCATACATCCTCTGGAGACCCGAGGCCTTGAGGGCCCCAACTTGCTTTGGCTGTCCTCCTGTGGGCCAGCTGTTCCCTCTGCGGTGACAGAAGATGAGGTTGAGGGGCTCATAGGCAAAAGGGACTTGGAAGGAGAGGACAGCTTCTGAGATTCCTGAGTGGATGACCCAGGGGTGTTCAGCAGCTGCTCCTCCTCTCCTCAGGTGCCCGAGGGGCCCAACATTACTCTAAGGAGCACTTGGACGAAAGTTGAGGTGCCCCATTTCCCTCTCGTGTTGCCACTGCAGGAACTCACCCATGACCGCAATGGGGTGCAGGTCTGCGCGCATCTCCACATGCTGCTGGACCAGGGTCTCCATGGTATCTGCCATCTTCCCCATGGAGGCCTCCATACACACAGATGTGGGCATCACTTCAGCAGAGAGCAGGTGGACGCTTTCCTTCAACTTGCATGGCACTCTGTTGAGGGCTTCCAACAGCTCTGCGTGATGTTCCCATGCCTTCTGTTGGCTCTCTTCAATGAGTTGGAAGGCCAAATCCAGAAATCATCATCTGACTCTAACCTCACAGATACCTCTTTCCCGGTAGTCCTCCACATGCTGGGGAGCTCGGCTGAATGTGCCTCCTCCTGCTGTGCATATGTGTCCTCTTTGCTGGAGGTGAGGACCTGGATGGAGCTGAGGGGCTGGCTGGCTAGCTAAGGGTGTCGGTCACTTGGCAGAGCTCCCTGTGAACCGAAGTAGAGATAATTAGTGTATGTCAGCAGAGTGAAAAGCAGGAGAGAGAGCACTCACAGCTGCTGAGAGGGATGATATGGCGCAGGATCCTCAGGTGGGTGTTCATCGCCGACCTCATTGTTGCCACAGACATGATCTGCATCCACACCAGTCAGCACAATGGCACACTCCTCAAAGCGAGTGAGGGGCCTAATGTGGGCCAATCCAACCCCAGTCTGGGACTTCCCTGTTGTTGTGAGCCAGCTTCTCATGAAAACAGATGGAGAAAGTATGAGCAGGATGCATGGCACTGCGTGGAATGTTTATGTGGTGAGCAGAGCCAGGGACAGGATGAGGACACGAGCTCCAAAGGATATGAGCCTGTAGGAGACGTGAGTGTCTATCTGAGTGTTAGTGGTATTGTCTTTTAAGATGCAAGATCCCTCTTGACATGTGATGGGTTTGTGAGTGTGTGCGTTAAGAGTGATGAGGCGGTTGACTTACCCTGGCAGAATGGGTGACAGCATTCATCCTGTTCCTACATTGGATGACTGAGCTCCTCTGTGCTCCATTGGCACTGACCACCGCTGCCACTGCCTCCCAGGCTGGATTGGTGACTCTGGTAGACCTCTAGTGGGCAGAGTGGGTTGGCCTTCCACTGTGCCCAGTGTCACAATACTTGGGGGCTTCCGCCTTCTTTGTCTTCAGGGCCATCTGTCACCTGGAGCAGTCCAGCCTGAAGACATGAAGTAGGCATGAGCTCTGGTGCGCTTTAAATATGGCACTCGGAGTGAGGAAGCACTGAAGTCATGGCGTGGAAGGGAAATTCGAGCACGCCCACTTGCGATCCCTGAATGTTTTCCGTGAATGCATTATGAATGAGGCGGCACATGCCAGGAATGAGGCGATGCAGAGCAAAAAGCCTCCATTGCGGCTGGAGGGTAAAACATCCTTTTTCCCGCCCACTACCGCACTTAGTGTAAACCTGGGACGATTCCACCCTGTATCTCTAATGGAGCTTTACAACTCTATTTCCCAGAATTGCTGGCTTTTAGCTTCTTTTATTGAGACAATACTAGACACCCTGATTCTACCAGGAGGTTTAGATTTGGGTCCTCCACTGTTCAAGGTTTACAATTCTAACTCTGACCATGTAAGATAAATACAAGTTACCTTTTCGATGTAATCAACTCAAGTTTGTTTGATTTGCATTTACATTAGATGCATACCAGTTTCTTAAACCAAGTGATTCCATTTGTCTTACAGTTAACACTTCACTTCCTAAAAATCAAAGGTATATTTTAAAACATATGAATTATGAACTAGATATTCACAATGTTTGGCATAACTAGGTTCTACACAACCCCATCAAAGTTACAACAGAAGTGACTATGGAATTTCAGTGCCATTGACTTAACATGCAGTAGGTTTGGAACAATATTGTAAAAATTGAACTACCATAGAACCATAGAAAAGTTACAGCATTCGGCCCATCTTGTCCATGCCAGCCCGAGGACACCCAGGTGCCCTTTCTAATCCCATCACCCTGCACCCGGCCATTGCCCTACAGCTTACAGCACTTAAGGTGCAGATCCAGGTACTTTTTAAAAGAGTTTAGAGTTTCTGCCTCTACCACCAACTTGGGCAATGAATTCCAGATACCCACTACCCTCTGCATAAAAAAGTTCTTCCTCATTCTCCCCTACACCTTCTGCCACTTATCTTGAATCTATGTCCCCTGGTTCTAGAATTCTCCACCAAGGGAAACAATTTTATCCTGTTCACTCTATCTATCCCCCTCATCATTTTGTACACCTCAATCAAGTCACCTTTCAGCCTTCTTTGTTCTAAGGAAAATAACCCCAACCTATCCAATCTCTCCTCGTAGCTACAATTACTTATGTATTTGAATTTCATAATAATGCAAGAACACTGTGGTTCCTCAAGTTAAGGTTGGTGTTGCTGTCTGTTCAAATTTCTGTTTGCAGAATCTTTAGATCTCTGCATAGATTCATTCTCAAGGAAGATATGAGTCATGCTGAGTACAGTACTCATAAATGGAGGAGTAGTCTAGCAAGCTTGAGATAAGGCACTACAGCCTAAATAGGCCAGAATGTTAGGATGTTATGAACAGGTCATGAGGTGGCTCAGTTGGAAAGCAAAAAAATAGTTAATGATGTTTGGAGAGTGTAAACCATCAACATTGTAGCAGCAAGTGAAGATTGCACAATGCCTTGGGACTCCTAGCATCAGTAATGGAACACTAAAGGTGATCTCTAAATGAAGCTGCAGCCCATTTTCAACATAATGCTGCAAAGGACTTTTGTCGCACTATCATCTGTTCTGCTGTATTCTATTGCTTTCAATTTGCAACTTCAACAAAAGACTCTTTGTTTACTTATTAGATATTACCTTTGGGGAAAGTGGTATAGTCTTCTCATTTGTCATGGCAACCGTTACCAGCCATGAGCAGGTAATTTGGGCTCTTTAAGCTGTTTGTGACTCATCATTCTTGTGGGCTGCCTCCCAAAACATAACCAGATTCATTCGCTGAAGAAAAGATAAAATAATCTTTTGCAGTAGGGTAGTTAGGAATGACTATTCGACAAACAACTTATAAAATTGCTGGCTACAGATCAAACTGAACACGGATACAATCTATACATAAATTCTGACATTTTCATGTTTGACATACATGCCTGTGATAGGGTGGAAGGCAGGAGAGATCAAAAAGCAAGATGCACAATGATGCAAGACAAAAGGAGATAGTAATGCGATAATTGTAGTTTAGAAAAATGAGAGGTGATTTTATTGAACCATATAAGACCGTGGGAAGACTTGACAGGGTGGATGCTGGAAGGATGTTTCTCCTGTGGGGGAGTCTAGAAGTCTAGAACTAGGGGGCACAGTTTAAAAATATGTGGTCTCCCATTTAAGACTGAAATGAGGAGGAATATTTTTATCCCAGAAGGCTGTTAGTCTTGGAATTCTCTTCCCCAGCGGACAGAGGAGGCTGAGTCATTGAATATATTCAAGGCTGAGTTATATAGATTTTTGATCTATCAGGGATTCAAGGGTTATGAGGGGGCAAGCAGGAAAGTCCAGCCATGATCTTATTGAAAAATGGAGCAGGCTTGAGGGGCCAAAAGGCCTACTCTTGCTCCACTTTCTTATGATCTTAAGTAAAGGAACTAAGACGGATCTAGAGGAACTGTAACTAATAACAGTCGAACCATTACCATTTGCCCAGGAAAATAGGAATAGTGATTATGATCTGAAATTTTTACCTCAATGTTGAGGCTGCAAGGCTGTAAACTTCCTACTTGAAGGATGAGATATTGTCCCTTGAGCTTCTGATGAACTTGGTTAGAACATGTAGGTGGCCAATGAAAGAGGTCAGCGTGAGATTGAGAATGAGTGAAAACAATCTCTCCATATCCATCCTACTAAATCCCTTCATAATTTAAAGATATCCCCATTTTTTTCTCTTCCAGACAAAATATCCTCAAGCTTGGTTAATCTTTCTTGAAAGTTACAAGATCTTGTAAATCTTTTCTGCATTTTTCCCAGTGCTTCAATATCACTTTTTGTGGTATGAAGGGCAGAGCTGCACATAGTACTCCAAGTGTGGTATAACTAAGGTTTTAAATAAATTTATCATTACATGTTCTCTTTAGTTCAGTAACTCAAGTCTGTCTATGAAATGAAGCCTCGTGATCAGAGATTTGCTTTGACTGCCCAATATCCAGACAAACGATAAAAGCAAAATACTGTGGATGCTGGAAATCTGAAACAAAGAACAGAAAATGCTGGAAAAACGCAGCAGGTGTAGCAGCATCTGTGGAGAGAGAAACAGAGTTAACGTTTCAAGTCCATATGACCCTTCTTCAGAGCTGAAGAGAAGTGGAAATGTGATGAAATTTGCACTGTTTAAGAATCATATAAGAGTAGGGAAAATTGACAATAGGGCAAACTTAAAGGCTTTATATCTGAATGCACATAGCATTTGGAATAAAACTAATGAGTTAACAGTGCAAATAGAGATAAATAGGTATGATCTGGTGGCAATTACTGAGACGTGGTTACAGGGAGAACAGGATTGGGAGTTGAATATCCAAGGATACTCAGTGTTTTGGAAGGATAGGCAGGAAGGAAAAGGAGGTGGTGTTGCTTTGTTAGTAAAGGAAGAGATCAGTGCTATAATGAGGAATGATTAGGCACTGGAGAGCAAGACGTAGAGTCAGTCTGGGTAGAAATAAGAAATAACAAGGGCAAGAGCCCCTGGTGAGAGTAATCTATAGGTACCCAAAAGGTAGTTTAGCAGTAGGGCACAGTATTAAGCAGGAAATACTGGGAGCATGTAAGGAATTTTAATCTGCATATAGACTAGACAAATCAAATTGGCAAGGGTAGCCTTGAGGGAGAGTTCATAGAGTGTATTAGAGATTGTTTCTTGGAGCAATATGTTGTGGAACCAACTAAGGAGCAGGCTTTAATGGATTTGGATTTGTGTAATGAGATGGGATTAATTAATAAGCTGATAGTAAAGGATCCTCTAGGAAAGAGTGATCATAGTATGATGGAATTTCAAGTTCAGTTTGAGAGCGAGAAACTTGAGTCCCACACTAGTGTTCATACATAGGTATGACGGCAGATTTGGCCCTAGTGGACTGGGCAGGAAGACTACGAAGTAGGACAGTTGATGAACAGTAGCAGATATTTAAGGAGATATTCATTTCCTCCCAAGTAAAATATATCCCAATGAGAAAGAAAGATGGTAAGAGGGGGAGAAAGCATCTATGGCTAAGCAAGGAAGTTAAAGATAACTTAAAGGCAAAAACTAAGGCATACCAAATTGCAAAGGTCAATGGCAGGCTGGAAGATTGGGAAACTTTTAAAGATCAACAAAGGGTTACTAAAAAAAAATAAAAAGATTAAAGATAAATTATGAAAGAAAACTAGTGTAAAATGTAAAAACTGATAGCAAAAGCTTCTACAAGTATATAAAAGGAAAGAGTGTAGCTAAAGTGAATGTTGGTCCCTTGGTCCCTGGTGAGTTAATAGTGGGGAACGCAGAAATGGCAGAGATGCTTAATCAATATTTTGCCTCAGTTTTCACAGTGGAGGACACTAGTACTATCCCAATAGTAACAGGTAGTGCGGAGGATTTAAGAAGGAGGAACTTAGAACATTCAGCATCACTAGATAAAAAAATACCGAACAAACCACTGGGTTTAAAGGGTGACAAGTCCCCAGAACCTGATGGCCTACAGCCCAGGGTCTTAAAGGAAGTGGCAGCACAGATAATGGATGCATTGTCTATAATATTCCAAAATTCCCTAGATTCTGAAAAGGTTTCAGTGGATTGGAAAAATGCTAATATAATGCCCTTATTCAAATAGCAGGGGAGGCAGAAAGTAGGAAACTATAGATCAGTTAATTTAACTGTTGTTGGGAACTTGTTGGAATCCATTGTTAAGGAAGTAGTGATGGGGCATTTGGAAAGTCAAAATGCAACCAATCAGAGTCAGCATGGTTTTATGAAGAGTAAATCATGTCTGACTAATTTGCTAGAGCTCTTTGAAGATGTGACAAGCAAAGTGGATAATGGGGATCCTGTAGGTGTAGTATATCTGGAGTTCCAGAAGGCCTTTGATAAGGTGACGCACAAAAGATTAATACACAAGATCACACGGAGTTAGGGGTAATATATTAGCTTGGATAGAGGAGAAAGCAGAGAGTCGGGATAAAGGGGTCTTTTTCTGGATGGCAAGCTGTAACTAGTGGGGTGCCACAGGGTTCAGTCCTTGGGCCCCAACTATTTACAATCTATGTTAATGACTTGGATTCAGGGATAGAAGGTACTATAGCTAAATTTTCAGATGATACCAAAATAGGTGGGAAAGTAAGTTGCAATGAAGAAATAAGAAATTTACAAATGGATATGGACAGGTTAGGTGAATGGGCCAAAATTTGGCAGATGGAGTTTAACGAGGATAAATGTGAGGTTATCCATTTTGGTCTGAAGAATAAAAAGGCGACTTATTATTTAAGTGGAGAGAAACTTCAGAATGATTCAGTACAGAGGGATCTGGGTGTCCTCGTGCATGAATCGCTGAAAGTTGGTATGCAGGTGCAGCAGGTAATAAGGAAGGCAAATGGAATATTGGCATTTATTGCTAAAGGAATAGAGTATAAAAATAGGGAAGTGCTGTTGCAACTGTATAAGACATTGGTGAGACCACACCTGGAGTACGGTGCACAGTTTTGGTCCCCTTACTTGAGGAAGGATGTAGTTGCATTGGAGGCGGTTCAGAGAAGGTTCACTAGATTGATTTCAGAGATGCGGGGCTTGTCCTATGAGGAGAGATTAAGCAGTTTAGGCCTATATTCTCTAGAGTTTAGAAGGATGAGAGGAAATCTAGTTGAGGTATATAAGGTGCTAAAGGGGATAGATAAAGTAGACGTGGAGCAGATGTTTCCCCTTCTGGGGCATTCTAGAATGAGAGACCATAGTTTTAGGCTAAGGGGTGGTAGATTTAAATCAGAGTTGAGGAGGAATTACTTTTCTCAAAGGGTCATGAATCTGTGGAATTCACTACCTCAGAATGCAGTGGATGCAGGGACAGTGAATAAATTTAAGGAGGAGGTAGACAGATTTTTAATTAGTAATGTGTTGAAAGGTTATGGGGAGAGGGCAGGAAATTGGAGTTGAGGCTGAAATGAGATCAGCCATGATCGTAATGAATGGCAGGGCAGGCTCAAGGGGCTGAATTGCCTACTCCTGCTCCTAGTTCTTATGTTCTTATGAGTGGGGCAGGTGGAGCTGGATAGAAAGCCAGCGGTGGGGACAAAGGAGGGATTGACAAAGATGTCATGAACTGAAAGACAAAGGGAGTGTTAATGCTAGTGGTTAGTGCTAAAAAAGGTGCTAATAGTGGCGTAAAGGTAAGAAAACAGAATGTGATAATAGCAGAACGAGGATAGCATTATGTGAAAGAACAACATGGAACAAGTAACAGATGGCCCTGTAGGGGATGGGGAGGACAGAGGGGGCGGTGGTGGGGGACAAAAGGTTAGAAAATGGGATAAAAAGGGGATAAAACCACAGATAAATGAATAAAATTAAAATTAAGTGGATAAAAAATAAAAAATAAATGCAGAAAAAGGGGATTTAAAAAAGGCAGGTGAGGTGGAGGAGAGAGTTCATGGTCTGAAGTTGTTGAACTCAATGTTAAGTCCAGAAGACTGCAAATTGTCTCATTGGAAGATGAGTTCCTGTTCCTCAGACAAACAATAGTATCTCGGGGATTGTAACAGTGAGGTGACATTTCATGTGTACAGCAGTCTGTAATCTCAGACATGCTCCTTTCTATGTTTTTCCTTTCTTCCAGGTGGTGGACTGGCTTTAGTGAGTCATGGATAATTATATAATAAATGGCTGATTTATTTTGCATACAGAATATCAACAGGAAGGGACAGTGATATGTCATGCCTATGAGATGTTAAGAGTATGATACATGGGGCTGGGGGGGAGGGGTCATTTTGACTGTGTGTGGTAGAGTGGAGATGCCATTATTGGATCAGCTGCCATTATGCACTTCTGCCAATTTTCACTTCCATTGATTTCAATAAACTGTGTCTGTGCTGCCGTCTCTCTTTTTAATTCTGCTATTGCCTGGCTGTATTATAGCAGTCAAGACAAGATCGAAGAGTTTCCATGAGGTTCGCTTAATCTTCTAACATAACATCGTTCCAGGCAAAATGGCCTCAATGGCTGTTTTTAGCCATTTACAGTGTTGTTGTGGGGACTCTGCTAAACTTCTGCTGAAGTTACAGCAGTAGAATCAGTTGAACCCTTGTGAAAACTGCAGTTGAAGACTTTCTGTATGAGCACCTCACTATTGTGTCTTGCAGGTGGTCACAGCTTACTTCTTCAGGATCCTTCTGCTAATTCCCTTGCAGTCCATTGGACCCCTGGCCCTACAGGTTTGCCTTGAGAAAATGTATTTGTAAGGCAAAGTTTTGCAACTTATAACATAAAGGGGAGGTGGTGGTGTAGTGTTATCATCACCAGGGTAATGCTCTGGGGACCTGGATTCAAATCCCACCATGGCAGATGGTGGAATTTTAATTTCAAAAGAAATTTGGGATTGAAAGTCTAATGATTACCATGAAAACATTGGGGTTAAACAAAGAAAAACATCTAGTTCACTAATGTCCTTCAGAGATGGAAACCTGCCATCCTTACCTGTTCTGACCTACATGGGACTCCAGATTCATAACAATGTTGTTGGCTCTTAAGTGCCCTCCAAAATGGTCTAGCAAGCCACTCAGTTGTATCACCGTTGTTAGAATGTCTGTAAGGAATTAAACCAGATGGAGCACCAGGCATAACTCCCCCCTCACCCCCAACAGCACTATGGGTGTACCTATGCCACATGGACTGCAGTGGTTCAAGAAGGCAGCCAACACCACCTTCTCAAGGGCAATTAGGGATGGGCAATAAATGCTGGCCTAGCCAGTGATGCCCACATCCTATGAATGAGCATAAAAAAAACATGATAAACCTTAAGATTCTGAGAGTTTATATTACAGAATGGCCCCCGATCCTGGGGCTTGAAGCACACTTTCATTATGCTAAAGGCACACTCGATGATGAGTCTTGTGAAAGGATTGACATTGTTATACTGTAGTACTCAGGTGGTATCTTGGGAAAAGATACTGGTGCCATCAGCCATGGCTTTCTAGGATAATCTTCACCTCCCAGGAACCACCTGAAAACTTCCTTTTGGTATATTCAGTGGTATATTTGAATTTCTCAAAATGAAAACATTGCTGGCCAGTAAAATGAGCATCATTTGCATGTTGTAATAATGAGGGTTGAATATGAACTCCACAATGAAAAGGTGAAATTGTTTCCTCTTAACATAAATATAGGCATTTAGCTTAGGAGTACTTACGGGTGTACGGGTACAATTTATGATTTCTTGGTTCTCAAAGAATCCTGCTGCTCTGTGGGATAGTTATATTACTGTCAAGCATCCAGGGGAAGCAGATAAAATTACTAGTTTAGGAGGGCGATGCATCATTGACTCACTTAATGTATCTGTACACGCTGTTTGACTAATGTTACAGATGTTCTCAGTACCAGCCCGGAATCACTTCTTAGCATAGCAATTAAGAATATCTGTGACCTTATCAGACACTGTCAGGATAGACCAGAGTTTTGAGTTCATTGAGAGGGCATCTCATTTGCTTGCGGAAAGTGGGCCCCAGCACCAATTTAGATGCATCTTTGGAGTCTTGAGACCTGAGCCTGCGACAGTTAAGGTTTCCAGTCCCTTTTCTGGTCACAGTGCTGGTTACATTGGTCCTCAGGATGAGAAATAACTCATTAACATTTAAACCAAAAAATGTTTCTGTTTTGTTCAATTATTCAATTGTTTGTGTTTGATTATGCATGTCTGTTAATTGCTTACTGTGCTATCTGCTGTTAGTCAAGCCTGTGGCTGTGGTTGTAGAGAAAGTGAAAGCAAATGGTTAGTATGAGAAAGCAGGCATTTTAAAGAATTGTAATAATTCACACATAGAATCTGGAGAGAGTCATTTCTGCATACCTCTAAGTAACAAAATACAATGGTTTCCACTCTAAGAGTTCACTTGCCAGGCTTACATGCTACCTTGCAGAGGCCAGAATGTATCATCTTCTTGGGGGTGCCAATTTTCCAACAGGATCCTTTCCAGGGTCTGGGCCAGGGCCAGAGATCCATAATTAGAGATACTCCATCCCTCCCCTTCCCCCGATCTGTCTCATGACTGCAGATGGAAGTACTGATTCTTACAAGAGGAAGTGGAAACTCCCAGAAATTGCACAGATTAAGGGATTGAAATTCATTTAAGACCATTTTGGGGCCTGAAATGGCTGCTGTGCATGGAGCATGTGCATCAGCCTGGAGGCCCAAGGTCACTTAGAATTTGGACCTCAGGCTTCATTTACATTATTTGGGTGAATTGCTTATGCCTGTTGTGCCTCTAGGGGCAGCTTGTCCATTTTGGCGGGATGAATGTCAGAATGTCGGAGTGGCTTTAAAGTAAATTCCAAGAGAGGGAGTGGAGCAGCAAATGGGCAGGGAAAGACCATAAGTACCGTGGAGTAAGAGGTATATTGTATTTCTTCTGGCTCTACAGCCAGGTGGAGAGGGAAAGTGAAAAAGCAAATAAGAGAAGCAAAGAAGGGTTATGAGAAAAGACTGGTAGCCAACATAAAAGGGAATTCCAAAGTCTTCTACTGAGACACAAATAGTAAGAGGGTGATAAAAGGAGGAGTAGGGCTGATTAGGGAGCAAAAAGTAGATTTACACATGGAGGAAGGGGGCATGGCTGAGGTGTTAAATGAATACTTTGCATTTGTCTTTACCAAGGAAGCAGATGCTACCGGGGTCACAGTCACAGAGAAGGAAACTTAATCACTAGAAGGGTTCAAAATTGATTATGAGGAAGGGTTGGATAAACTGTTGGCACTTAAAGTTGACAAGGCACCGGGATCAGATGAGATGCATCCAATGCTATTGAAGGAAGTAAGAGTGGAAATTGCAGGGGCACTGGCCATAATCTTTCAGTCTTCCCTAGACACAGTGGAGGTGCCAAAGGACTGGAGAATTGCAAACATTATGCTCTTGTTTCAAAAACGTTGGAAGGAAAAGCCCAGCAATTACAGACCAGCCAGTTGAACTTCGGTGGTGGGGAAGCTTCTTGAAAAATTATTCAGGGTAGAATTAATAGCCACATGGAAAAGTGTGGGTTGATTAGCAAGAACTAATAAGGATTCCTAAAGGGGAAATCACGTTTAACTAACTTGCTGGAGTTTTTTGAAGAGGTAAGAGACAGGGTAGGTGAGGGTTGCTGTTGATTTGGCGTACATGGACTTTCAAAAGGGATTTAATACGGTGCCACATGACAGACCTGTGAGAAAAGTTATAGCTCATGGAATAAAACATGGATACAAAATTGGCTGAGTAACTGACTCTCCAATGCCTTTCTGCCTTCATGGGTATTTTCCAGGGACAGGCTGGGGACAAAGTTAGCTGCCCACTTCTCAGAGGCAGTCAGCCATTGAGGCCAATTAAGGCCATACTTCGGGGTCGTTTTCTGAAGGTGATTCCCACTGTCGGAGCAGCTGCTGCTAATTACAAAACCTGGTAGATCCCTGGAGGCAGCTTCCCTGAGACAGGACGGGGAACCAATAAAGCCAGAGGCTCAATTCCCCAAAGAAGGAGCTGGCAGGATGAAGGGCCTCTGTCTCAGTCGCAGTCAAAATTAATGCTGTGGAGAGGATTCTCTCCTACACTGATGGCCTTATCAGCTGTGGGCCTTTACATTCTCAAATTTGCACAAAGTGCCTGGAACACCTTTTTTTGAAGTGCCTCGCACTTGCATTTCTGCCTCAGCCATGCCAATCCCTCCCAGTGGGGCTTCTGGCCATTCTGTGGCTGTAGGCTCTGTAATTGTTTCTTCCACATCAGGAAACTTAATGGTGAACACTGAGGCAACCTCTTAAATAGCTATCTCTCATACTGTTGTGCCGGTGGGTGCATTGGTGGTTAGCATGGGGCATCTGGTTTTATAGTTGGGATTGTGACCCTACCGGGAAAATTCTAGCCCAACATTCAAGGGTGGTTGGTGAATGAAATGTAGGATAGGATTGTTTATGGATGTAACCACATTCAAAGAATAATTTGACAGCGTGAAAATATCTCTTGTACTTAAATGTGGTGGGGTTAATTATCAAAAGTTAATTTAAAGCAGTTTTAATGTTTTACATTGTTCACAGTACCTAAATCCTGCATTAACATTGGCATTTAAGAAAAATAATATTTGGGATTTCTAACATTTTCAAGTTCTTTTCCGAAGCAGCCAGCAACTAGAAGGACAAACACTTAGAAGGTTAAGCATGTGCAGATATATCTTTCCTAAGTGCTCAAATAATTTTTCGATTACAATTATTGTTACACCAAACAATGTATAATTCTCTGGAAGCCTGTTAGATTTCCTCAAAAGATTTATTGAATGCAAAATGGTAATGAAAGAATTATGGCTGATGGCATTGACGACATTTTGCATCCTTACAAAACAAAGGCTTTGGGATTTGCTGGGTTTGTTGTTCTATCTTGTTCAGGTTTCAGTCAACGTAGGAAGCATTCAGAAACTATAAGTGTAAAGCTGTATAAATAGCACTCTATTCAGCATTTTATTTTGTGAGCCTCTGCAGGAATTTAACGTAACAGACTTTGGGGATAACTTCAATTGGAAAGAAAATCAGATAGGATATAAAATGGGCTTCCAAATCACCATCATGTATTTTGCCCTCCTGGCAAAGACCAATTTCATCTGCTCTGTGTTGTACCTATAGAGCACCTTTCATAACGTAAGGATGCTCCAAAGCGTTTTACAACAAATGAAGTACTTTTTGAAGTGCAATCACTGCTGTGCTGCATGCTACAGTATGCAGAAGGGCTCTGCCTAGGTTCTCAAGGCACAGGCATTAGAAGCTGAGTGATAAGCTGATCTGTCAGGTTTTTGGCTGCAAGGCACTGATGTGGCATTTTGGACTGTGCCGCTTCCTCACCTTCGTCTTAGTCTTCCTCCCCTGATGACAACTGCTACTGCTGCTCTTCCTCCTCCAGATGCAAGGTCCTCTACAAAGTCCTGTTGTGAAATATGGAGCAGACCATAATGATTCATGACACTATATTTGGGGCATATTTCATGGAGCCCACTGAATGCTCCAGGATACCTCTACTTGCATATTCAAAATGCTTGCCTATAAGGATCCTGGTTGTCCCTGACTTTGATTATAAATGTGCTGCTTGGACATGCCGCTGGGGTTGTGCTGATGTATCATAAACTATATCTGCAAGCGTTATCCTTTATTCCCTGTCAACCACTTACTGCACTTTTTTCCAAATGGGATGTTGGTCAACAGGTTTTAAATGAGACTTTGGAGTTAAAATAACCAGGGCCTTATTTATATAGAGTTTCCAACTCACCTTGTTACCCATCCACCCAGAATTAAAATCAGGCTTTTAATTTTAATTAGCAGTGATTCACAATAAACATTTATATTTAATAATATACAGCACATCAAATAGCTTAACTGAGAAATGCAACAGTCTTTTTTCATAATGGCTTCTTTCTAGCAATGAACTGAGGGGTAACAAACTCATCATTCATGCGAACATTAAAGAAATTGGCTTTTAACTGAAGCTGAGTTCAGCGGTTTCCTCATGTATCTCTGAGCCAATTAATCATCGTAAGAAATACCTTGTATAGCTGTACACTAAGGAAAATGTTTATGATGTGAGGAGTGTTTTATACTTAATCATTAAGTATCAATAGAAAAATAATGTTCTATATTTATTGCTTTGTTTTGTTCTTCCATTTGTTCAATATTTTAATCAGTAGCACTTCATCAGCCAAAATAATGTAGAGCCGTGCACTCAATACACTGTGGAGATTTTGTACCAGTGATTCCTTATGTGGCAAGCCCATAAAGCCTCCAGCATCTTTAGGATGAGCTGCTGAACAGGGGTAAAGGATTTCTGTCAGAAAAATAAAATTGAGGGTACCAGGTCCAAAGAACTATTGGTAGAGATTCCAGGGGTGAGATTTGTACGTCTTTTGCTGACTCCAGAATGAAACATGGCAGGAGTTGAAAGGCAAGTAGAACATGTTTCAAATAGGAAACTAAAAAATGTGATGTAGAAAATGTATTAAATTTTCCTTTTGATATTCAGCAAATTATTTCATGACAATAATGAAAACAAAATCATGACTGTGTTCTAAAATGTTAGCAAATTCAATTTTTACATACTTAACACTTCTGTAATTTGATTTGTGATATTTCACATTTTGAGTTTAAAATTTCATGCCAATCATAACTTCGCAAATTGTATATATGCATTTAATATCTTTAATTCATTTTTTCTGTGTTTAAGCTTATTCTTAGTTAATATGATTCCTTCTGTTAACCTCAAGCAAGCATCAATTTTCCTTTCTAAACAGTTAAGCTATGAAAAAGCTTAGAGCTCTGCCTGACAATGTTGCCTAATGGCTCAGCCATCCTATTAATCAGCTGAGCTTCGGTGAATGGAGAACCCTTTGTGTGCTGACCAGAACTAGGTAGATACCTAAAACAGGAATCAGGTCTCCTCATCACATAAATCAGGGGCCTAGCTGTTGAAATACCCCATTGAGAAATTTGTCAGGATGCTTCAATGCCTCCCACCTCCCAACAAAAAATAAGTGATTACAGTAGCTTTAGTAACCTGTGACCTCCGATACTAAATAATACACTTCTCTCTCCACTGTAGGCACCACATGAAACACCTTCTCTCATTGTACAAACTTTGCTGTGGCATGCTTTCCATGCTAAGGACAAAGGATTGTTAGACTTTCTTGGATTACACAGAATTTACAGCACTCAAACAAGGCCATTCGGCCTGACTGGTCTATGCTGGTGTTTATGCTCTAGGTGAGTCTCCACCCACCCTAATTCACCTGAGATATATAACTTAAAGAAAATATAGATGGGAATATGACATGTTTTAACAGCCAAGATGTTTGCTGGCTGTTTCTGGCTTTCAAGTGGAAAAATTACACTCATCAGAATTACTTTCCTGTTGGCTGTTTAGCACCCCATTAACTTATGGTCATGTCCTTTTTTCAGAGCCAATGGTCTAAGAACTGTTACAGGAAGAAATGGAAGATGTTGACATGTTGCAGTAAGAGGTTGCTCCTACCAATTATCTGCACTTTGAATAAGACAGAAGGGCAACATTCTGTAAAATCATGACCGTGTCAGTTCATTTAATTGTAGGAGTTTGTCGGGTTCCTGTGACAGGGACATTGTCATTGTGAGAACTCCTTTGCTAATTCTTGCAAAATCATGAACATATTCTAAAGTAATGCATTAATATGACCCCGGCATTTAACCCATCACATTCCTATCCTCCTTCAGTTCTGAAGAAGAGTCATAATTGACTCCAAATGTTAACACTGTTTTACGTTCCACAGATGCTGCCAGATCGGCTCAGATTTTCCAGCAGTGTCTTTTTAATTCATTCGTAGTATTTTGGTTTTACTAAAGGAATGCATTTTCTGATTTAGCTAGAAACAAGAGAGGGAAATCTTCAGAAGTGTTTTGTTACACTTAAAGACTAAAGGAAACTCTTGAGGGAAGTTAAATAAGCACAGGAGAGAGAAAGGAATAAAGGATTTGTCAATGAGTTAGATGAATACAAGCAGGAAGCCATTTGTGTGGCATGGACCTGCTCTACTGAGAGACCTGTTTCTGTGCTGGAAACACTTTATGATACTTAACCCAATGGTTCCCATAGAAATAGTGTTTCAGTGTGATGTGTAAGTGTCTTTAAGTTTCATTTCCTGAGCTTCAAATTGGCTGTTTTTCTTCTTCCCCAAAATAATTCTTGGAACAGCTCTTGCTCCGTCTGTGTGAATTCACCAGCAAGGAAGCCTGTCTATGTCTGTGAAGAAATGCTCGCTGAGCGCAAGTAGCTCTGAGGGATTTCCTGGCTGTAGTGACTATTCCACAGCCTGTCAAGCATATGAAAATAAATTTGCCTTCAACAATAAAAAAAACTCTCACATTATCAGTTTCATTTTGTTCTGCTTATATGCTTTTTGCTGATATTGAACCACCGCATAGTGGCAATCAGAGTCGGATTGCCACTCCGCTCCTACTCCCTTACCTTAAAATTTGTTCACTCTAGTCCTGGTGGGGGGCAGGGTTGGGAATTGCACAGCCTGTGGGGGTTGGGGGGAGGTAGGTGGGTGTTGAGCAGCCGGGGGGGGGGCGGGTCAGAAAAGGTTGGGTAGTTGAAAGGTAGAGGTGTCCCCTGAAGGTTCAGGGGTGGTGTGGAATTGTCACTCAGAAGCTAGTATTGGTTTTTAATTCTTTTCACTTTTTCTCGGTAACTATTGCTGTATAACAGACGAACCATCCAACCATCCAAAGTTTGTGATTTAAATCGCATTTTCGGATGGTTCCTGGCGCTGGGAAATTTCCCACAGGAATATTAAACATCCCAGACAATTGCTGCACAATCCTTACCCTGGAGCGTCCTGGGGCGGTGGTGGTGGGGAGGAAGGGTGCTGGTGGGAGGTGGGGAGGGTTCCCCAGCATATCTTTGGGGAAACCCCCAGATGTGGCACCTTGGAACTCTGATTTTCCGGATCAATATGTTTCTTTCTGAAATCCTGACGTTAGCCAGGATTTTCCATGCCATCTGGCATTGGGCGTGTTCAGTAGCATGAGTGGACAATATAGCGCAATCAGTTTCACAACGGTGTGAAAGCAATTTGCGTTCGTCCATTCAGCACACCAATGGGCCTCATTGTAATACATCTATAATATATCAGTATTAGGCCAGGCCCCCACAATTGAACCCCCGCTCCAACCCACCCGTCCCCACTGCTGGATCGTCAGCCCACTTCGCTCGAGATTTCAAGGTCTGTTTGCCTACCTTGCTTTAGGTAGCACTCACCGTCATCAGTGCCAGTCTTCACAGACAGCACCACATCACTTTTAGGGGGGCTCATGGTCAAGTGTCTACCTACCAGATCAGCCATATATGGGTGGCTTTTCAATTGCTGCATTGCTAGGGCTTGCTTGGAGAAGGGAGAGAAATGGCCTCGGGAAGGAGAAGGGGCAGCAGAGTGATGGCTGTACTGGGGAAGTGGGGTATCCCAGGGTGTGTGTGGGGGCATATACTGATCTGTGCAAGCGGTCTCAAGATGGTGAGGGCTGAGGAGGCAGTCTCCAGAGGAGATGAAACCAAATGGACATGTGAGGGTATGTGTGTGAGAATGGTTGGTGATGTCCCTTGAGCTGGCTGTAAGTGAATTGCCAGTGAATGTGTGATGGGTTTGAGTGTGTGAGTTTAGAGTGATGAGATGGTCACCATATCCTGGCTGCACGAATGAGATCATTCATCCTTTCCCTGCACTGGATGGCCAACCTCCTCTGTACAGCATTGGCACTGATCACCACCGCCATTGAATACCAAGCTGGAGTGGTAATGTTGCTGCCCCACCTGTGGCCAGAGCGGGAGTAGAGGACATCACAGCAGGCCTCTACAGTGTCCAATAGGTGCTCAAGGGCTGCAGTCTTCTTGCCTTTCGGGATCATGTCTTTGCAGCCAGTCTTGGGCTGGAAGCACTGAGTGTGGCTGTACTTCAAATGTGGTGCCCGGCGTGATGAAGCGGCGAGGTGATGGTGTGGTGGGCGAATGACAGCCCACTCACCATCGAAACAGCGTGTTTTCCGGGAATGCATAATTAATGCCGCAGGTTTGGGACGATACGGCGTGAAAAGCCACCATTGTGGCTAGCAGGTAAAACATTGTTTTTCCCTCTTAGTGCAAATCTGGGACGATTCCACCCATCGGCTATAATGTGATTTAGACATTACTGATTTTGAAGTCTTACTTTATGCAGGTTTTTATTGCAATTTCAGCAACCATCAAAAATACAAAACAAACAAGCGGTTCAAATTATTGCTGAGGAGCACGTAAGGTGCTGCTGCTAAAGTCAGTTTGCTTGACTAATAAAAATAGAAATGCCATTTATGTACTTAATGTATTGCACAAAACAATCTGCTGCCTAACCAACCATCCTGTAGTTTGAAGCATGAAGACCTCTAATAAACTGTCATACAGCATCTGAAATGGATAACACAGCACAGCCTGACATCAGCAAAAGGAAGGGAGATCCTTGACTTGCTTGATAGCTCATCTGAATGTGCAGCCCAGTCATATCATAGGGCAGAATTTCACAGTCCCCTGCTGGTGGGCTTGCAGGCAGCAGGGGCTAGTAAAATTCTCCGGGTCGTTTTCCTGCTGCCCTCCCCCAGCCCCGTCCCCCTCCCCCCAACCTGTCAGGAATTTTACAGGGGACAGGCGAGACCTAGGATGGCTTCCCCATCCCCGCTCCAACTGAGGCCCTTAATTATTTCCCCTGTTAAAGGCTGCTAATTGCCAGGCTGCAATTTAGAGGCTGGCTGGAGGAGTTCAGGGACGGGGGGGTGGGGGGTTGCAAGGGGAGGCCTTGTTGATTACTCTGCTTAGGCTTCAGGCGGGAAAAGGAGGGCACCTTCATCACTAGCCCTCTTTCCATATTGGGCACACCCCCTCAAGGTCAGCCCCACCTAAAATGCTTCTTTCCCACCTGGCCTTGACATCATGGTCCCCACTGCCCTCTCCCCACCACCCTCGGGCCTCCACTTCCATTCCCACCATGAAATCCCACACTTACCTGGTCCTGTGGGCTCCAACACTTTGACTCTAGGAGTCCCACCAAATGGCCACTGTTCCTGTTGGCGCTGCTGGGGCTACAAAGTTGCCAGTGAATCTGATTGTCCGACAATTGCCTGAGGTGGGACCTCTACTTGAGTGAAGGGAAGAAGTCCCATCCCCAATCAACTCTGTTGAATGGATGTGAGGCTGCTCTGATTGGCGGGGATGCGTTCCCTGTCGACGCTTCAGGTGGTGGGGCGGGAATTCCTTTCATCCAAAAAATCCTGCCTATAGAGTGATATAGCACAAAAGAAGGAGGCTCTCTGGCCCATCTTGCTTGTGCTAAATCTTTGAGAGACCTATCCACATAGTCCCACATCTCTGCTCTTTCCCGATAGTCCTGCAAATTTTTTCACTGCAGGTGTTTATTCAATTAACTTTTGAGATTTATGATTGAATCTGCTTCCACCATCATTTTAATCAATACATTGCATATTATCACAATTTGTTGTGTAAAAATCTAATTCTGCCAGTCCGCACGATAGGACCCACATAATCACTCAAAAAAGCATAGGTGCCTTTCCCTAAGAATTAAATTACTCCATTCTGTGAGGGACTAAGAGCTCAAACGGTATATTTTTAATAAAATGTATTTAGATAGCCTCATGGCTATTCCTAAAATTTAAAAAATTGAACAAATATCTTTAAAATGATTGAAACTGTCAATGACCCCAGAACAAAAGAAGCCACTTTGCAGTTTTGGAAATCTCACACCTTGTTATCTCTAAGGAACTACTAATGATTATCTGGGGACTGCAGAGCCCAACTTCAAAAGGAGCTACATTAAAAGCCTTTTGTATTTGATAACCCAGACTTGCCAATGAAGATGGAATGTCTACTAAGACAATGACCTCCTTTTAACTCATAGTGGCAGTCCTGAAGACAAAGTCGAATTCCAGACCCTGGATAAACATCCTTTGTTAAAGATAAAAACAAAAAAACTGCGGATGCTGGAAATCCAAAACAAAAACAAAAACAGAATTACCTGGAAAAACTCAGCAGGTCTGGCAGCATCGGCGGAGAAGAAAAGAGTTGACATTTCGAGTCCTCATGACCCTTCAAAAGAACTTGAGCTTGAGTCCAAGAAAGACTTTCTTGGACTCGAGCTCAAGTTCTGTCGAAGGGTCATGAGGACTCGAAACGTCAACTCTTTTCTTCTCCGCCGATGCTGCCAGAACTGCTGAGTTTTTCCAGGTAATTCTGTTTTTGTTTTTGTTGTGTATCCTTTGTTAAAGACCTTGTGATGAGGTAATGCCACATGACCTAAGCCTCTAGCTTGTTGAACAAATTAATAATGCCCTGTTGAGCTGCATAGTCCAGTTTGCTGTTTAACATCTGGCTAGCCAGCCATGCCGATGGAGCTCTGGCCCGGGTTGGACACCTGGCCCCATCTACCCTGTTTCTGCTGCAAGCCTGTACCATCGTCTACAAGACTGATTCACCTCTGCATGCCTACTTCATTGTGTGAAGTCATCAGCGCTGGAAAACTGAATTATCCAGCAATGGTTTTCAACACATCAATTTCATTGGACTTTGATTCTGGACTTTGGAAGACACGTGAAACAATATTTCTTTTCTCTGTGGTCTCTGTACTGTAAATGTTTGTTTTCTCTAGAGCTCTTTACCATCTGAATACAAAAGTGACATTGCAAACCCTACTTTCACATGTTAAGTTTGTGCAAATAAACTAACCCTCTAAGTTCATCCTATCTTAAGTTTATTGTGGGGGTATTAATAGAAAATTGGATCACACCAAAGCCGAAGGGTTGGAAAATATGCCACCACTTATAAAAAGGGAAAGAAACCAAAACACTTTTCTGTTTACGGACGGTTGGTGAGGAGGAGAAATTATTGCTGTTTAAATTAATCCCACTCCTGTTCATAACGATTCTCTAGTTTGGTAATGGGCCCATAGCAAGGCCTCGAGGAATTAAGAGTTGTACATGCTTTGTTTTGTTCCTCCCCAAAGGCAATGCCTCCCAAATTGGTTGGGAATAGTAGGCTAGTGATAAGGGTACAGGACCAGAACTCGAACTGCATGTGTTCAAATACAACAAAGTCAATCTTTGAATTTGAATTCAATAAACCTGATAGCTAGTGGACCAACACCAGAAAATATCCATGAGAGCTGCTGGATTGTAAAAGCTCAATCTGCATCATTTATGCCATTCAGTGAGGGAAATTTTGGACCCTAGCCACAGTTAAGGTTTGTCAGGAACAGCATTCCTACGAGCACCAATTCTAATGATTCTTCAAGGTGCCACCTGAGGGTCAGGATCAGAGGAATGAGTGGCTGCTCATGCTCTAAGCAACCTCGAGGGACTGAACTTGCTGCACAATGTTGCCTCCTATGTTCTACTGGTGTAGTGCTATGAGGAGGATGGCTCTAAGCCTGGCATGTGTTACTGTCTTGAGAGATGGCAGTATTGCACAGCCAAAGCTCTTTGGTGGATTGATATTTATCAAGTTCTTTAACGACATGCTGAATTTACAGAGAGGATTTTTCCCTTGTCAGGCGGGCTCAGTGGGGCTGGGTGGGGGCGGTCGGGAAGCTGACCGCCACCTGCGATTGGGGCCAGACCGCAACTTCATACTTGTTTGCCAATTAAGGCCGCTCAGCATGAAACGCGAGTGGCAGCGCTCAACGCTGCCTGTGTGTGTGTGTGTGTGTGTGTGTGTGTGTGGTTGGGAGGGGTTAGGTGCACAAGTGCGCTCTGGAAAATCTCCCTGAGGAGATTAAAAAATAAAGATATCTAAAATATTATAAAACGTGTCCCCTCGTGTGACTCCGTCACATGAGCAGGAACATGTTGTAAATTAAAAATTTTTTACTTTATTTTATTTGCTGTTGGAAACTCATCCAGCCTGTGGATGAGTTTTCCTAAAAAGTGCAAAGGCCGCTTGGCCTTTTCGCCTGCCTACGAATCATAATGTTGGATGGGCAGCGAAATATTTCTTTCAATTACCTTTTTAATGGCCTTGTGTTTTTAATTGTTGGCGGGCGCCCGCCGACTGAAATATCGTGTGAGTGCGCAATGACGTCGGGACGTTCGCCCAATGTCATTGCGCGTCATTTTACGCTCGGTCGGGTCAGGTGCACGCCTGCCAGATGAGCTAAAAATTCTCCCCTACAAGTAAGGAGGATAGAAGCCAACATGACTAAGCAAATGACATAGCAAGAAAAGGAATTGTGGTCCTGCAAAGAGACAGTTTACAAATGGATAACAAGCGGGACTTCAAGGATAGTTACTTCAGGATTACTGCCTGTGTCAAATGCTAGCTACTATGCATGTCATAAGAAAAGGAACTAAATGCATGATGGAACAGTTGAAAGAGTTCAGTTTCCTTGAATATTGAGACCAGTTTACATGCATCTTAAACTGCTGTGGGAAGCTATAAAGGAAATAATAGGGACACTCATAATCTCTCAAATTTTCTTGGAAATGGAAATTGTGCAAGAGGACTGGAGGTTTGGAACACCTCTGTTCAAGAAGAAATAATTAGAACATTAGATAGCTGTAATCAATTTAACATTTGCAGTGGTTAAACTTCAATAAGTCATCTCATCCATATCATCTCTTCCTCAATTTCATGAACAGGAAAAACATTTTTTCAATTAATGTGCAGTTAGTGTGCAATTATCTTAGCCTGCATCTTAATGCCTACTAACCTGAAAGTTGTCATGAAACTAGTGTCATGTTTAAATTCACCATAACTGCTCTGATGACTGAACATCATGGACTGGATTTTGTGGTCCCAATTTGGAACTGCATGGAGTCAGGCAGGAAAAGAAAATGATGGCCGGAGTATGGATTCAGAAGTCCTGGCCTCATATTTGTTTCTGGCTTTACTCAGCAGAGTGGGATGGGGGCTGGGTTAGGAACCCCTCACACTGCTTTTTTAAGGTTGCTGGCACCATCTGGAAATAGGAACAAAAATCCACCTTCAGAACCCAATCAGAACCCCTGTTGGGATTACACCCATCCCTAGATGGATCAGGCCTACCTGCTCCTCTGGCCTACTCTGGTAATCAGGCTGACTTCTGGCTGGGGAAACTGTCAACAACAACAATTTATATTTGTATAGTGTTTTTAATGTAATAAAATGTCCCAAGGTTCTTCACAGAAGCATTATAAAACAAAGTTTGACATCAGGAGGTATTAGCTCAGATGACCAAAACACAGAATCAAAGACACAGGTTTCAAAGAGTATCTTAAAGGAGGAGACTGAGGTAGAGAGGCGGATAGTTATGGAGAGGATATTCCAAAGTGTGGGGCCCAGGCAACTGAAGGCACAGCCACCAGAGGTGGTGAAATTAAAGTCAGGGATGCCGAAGAGGCCAGAATTAGAGGAGCGCAGGTATCTTGGAGAGTTATGGGGCTGGAAGAGATTACAGAGTTCAGGAGGGGGAAAGGCCATGGGGGAATTTGAAAGCAAGCATGGGAATTTTAAAGTCAAGTCGTTACTTGACTGGGAGCCAATGTAAGTCAGTGAGCACAAGGGGTGAAAGGGGAATGGGGCTTGCTGCCAGTTACGACAAGAGCTTTTGGATGACCTCAAATTTACTGAGGGCAGAATTTTTCATATGGTGGGCAGACTCAGCGGGAACAGGTGAAAGTGGGAGCAGAGCCGATCGCCACCCACGATCGGCTCCACGCTGCCATTTTATGCGGGTGGGCCAATTAAGGCCCGCCCAGCATAAGACGCAACTGGTAGCGCTCAGCACTACCTGTGCGGGCAGGGGGGAGGAGGGAGAGTTGGGGCCAGCGATCTTTCGTACATGCACGCGAAAGAGCGCTTCAATCTCATTGAGGCACAGAGCTGCCTTAAGCAAATTGAATCAATATTAAAATTACTAAATAAAAGGTTTAAAAATTTATTTAAACATACTCCCTCATGTGAGTTGGGACATGTTTTTATATTTATGAAACTTTTTTATTTATTTAATAAACACTTCAAGAAACTTCATCCAGTTCGTGGATGAGGTTTCCTAAAAAACCTTTTTCGCCTGCCTGCCAACCTTAAGGTTGGATGGGCAGCATTTAGAATAACTTTAATTAGATCCTTAATAGCCTTAATAGGCCATTTACATATTGGCGGGCTCGCAGACAACTCTGGTGTGCGCCTGCAGAATGAAATATCACGGGATTGTGTGATAGCACCAACCACTGTTGAATTTTTACTATGCAAGATTTATTCATTGGAGTTACAAATGCCATTTTTTAATGTCTTTTTATTTGTTCTTGGGATGTTGGTGTCCCTGGTAAGGCCAGCATTTATTGCCTATCCCTAATTGCCCTTGAGAAGTTGGTGGTGGCTGAAGAAAAGAAAACAAATTATTTGCAGTAGGAATTTCGGTGGGAGTTTTCTCAATATTCCATCATAGCTTTGGCAGAAACCTCAGTCATTTGCATTCTTTCTCTGGGTTTTTTGCCAATACTTTGCTAGTATTTGCAGGAGATTGAGAACCCACATGGAAATACTATTCCCTGAATTAATGGGACTGTGAGTCTTAGAAACCTAGATTCTTTGCCCATAGATAGTGAGGATAGTGTTCTTCTGTATTTGAAATGTACCCAACTTTAACAAAGCCTTCAGAAACTTGTTTTAGATGTATTTTACTGAGGTATAATGCTATATACTACGATTGCAGCAATTCAAAGGTCTTACTATGATCTGACAAAAATTATCAACTGTGATTTCCATTCTTTGTCAGATCAGTTAAGTACATTAAATTCCATGCAATACTCTGCCAACACATATTGCTTTTATGCATTTTTTCATTAACGATTGCAATTCATTTTCACATCAGCTTGACTATACAATTAATTATATTTTTTTGAAGGAGAAGAAAATATGTCAAGCATAAATTTCATCCAGCAGCAGAATATGCATTTGCAGGATACAGAGCAGGTATTCAACTCTTGTAATGTATTAAACAACACATCATGAACAAACATTCCTTGCATCTGTGTCTTTGCAAAACAAAAAAATAGAAATAAGTAGAGTGATGAAATGTCATATCAAAATACTGCTGGATTAATCATCTGTTTAGAGCTGCTCTAAGCACACAACAAATATTTCTATAATTAAGTTTATCATCTGGTGCACACCCAACTCACCTCAAGCATCTGTCACATCTCAAACACAAAGCTCAAAAGTTGCTCATAAGACAATAAAAAGTGATTGGCTCAAATCTCATTTTAATATAAAATGTAGCAAAAAGCATTATTTGTTAAGCAGACAACTGTAACTGACTCAAATACCACTTGCATTTGCTTAACGCGCAGAATTAAAATCCACAAGAAATCCACCAAGCAAAAAATCAACCGATCAAATAGCCATAGGATTTCTGAAGTTTCTGCCTAACCCCTCCCACTTTTCCACACAACGGGCAGGATTTTTAGGTCGTCAGGCAGGCATGGTGGGTAGGCCTGGGAGTGGCCAAGAAACGGCCTGCTGCCCGCTTTGGGCCCCTCGGCCGCGATTTCATGCTGGCTGACCAATTAACAGCCAGCCAGTGTGAAAGGCTTGCTGAAAGGCTCAGCGCTGCTGGGGTGGGGGCGGGGGGAGGGCAAGCACTGAAGTCAGCGTGGGCGTGGGGGAGTGCGCAATGAATGCTCCCTGAAGGCAGAGAGCTGCCTCAGGGAGCTGGAGAGTTTAAAACAAATAAATAAGGATGTAAAAATGCAGGACAAAATGTCCACATATTGGACTCACTTAACTAAACATATAGATAATAAAAATTCTGCCCAAACATTTTAATTTATTTTTTAATTGATATTGGAAACCTCATCCCGCCCTTGGATGAGGTTTCCTCAAAAATCCAAAGGCCGCCTGGCCAATTCGCCCACCCGCCAACCATAACCTTAGGCCAGCAGCAGAAAATCACCAGTAATTGAAACTTGAATGGCCTTAATAGGCCTCTTAATTGTTGGTGGGTGTGCTGCCGACTCTTGTGCGCACCCACTGACTGAAATATCATGCGAGTGCTCACTGGGGTGCTTACCTAACATCATTGTGTGCTATTTTACGCCCAATCGTGTCGGGTGCATGCCCGCAGGACATAAAGTTCTAGCCAACATAATGGCAGGAATACAGCAGAAACTCTTTGTACATGCAGAAATGCAGTTTCAGCTACACCTAGGGCAAATTTATGGCAGCAGAGTGGGAGCAACTGTGATAAAATTCCAAGTATGGCATTGAGAAAGGGTCCAAAGTGTGCCACAATCCTAAACAAAGCTGAAGAGGCTTTCTGCAACATTTCAACTTTAGTACAAGATCATGGAGGAACAATGTTACAGTGGGAGGCTGGGAGAACACCCACTGAAATCCCAGTGGCATAATCACGCACCCCCTATGGGATATATGCCGGCCTCAATGAGCACTGACCCTGGTGGACCTTTGAGGGTCAGACTTGTTTGCATGTCGGTGGTGTGCACCTTACAGTATTAGTGCAGCCACTGGGGGATGGGAAGGTATATAGGGTGATTGATGACACCAAAGTGCTATCTAGAATATTAGGTACAATGCAATGGCCTACAGAAATGGAAAGATGTTAAACTGGTGGCAATTACTTCATATCATACATATCAAAGGAATCAAGTCAAGATTTGAAACCTGATTTCTTACTTGCCTTTTACTTTGAAAACTGACCGTGAAATGTTGACATATTACTGACAACATTCAATTGAATTGTAATACAGTGTGATGCATCTCTTCCAAAGTCTCTCCTTAAGTCTGGCATGATAGAAAATTCAACGATATTTGCTTTTATATAGCACATTTAATTAGTAAAACATCTCAGGGTGCTTCACAGGAGATCTACCACCATCTCATTGCCCGACCTCCATTACCTTCCCCGTAGCTCTGGCAGGACAGCCACTGGTCACTTTTTCCCTAGACGCCACCTATCCACCCATGTTAGGGCTACTTTCCAGAGATGCTAAGCGATAGCAACAACTCTGTAGCAAGAAAGGGCTTTGAAGTAACCTCCACTCCCTCCAGCCTTATCTCCAGATATGTACAAGTGTAGGCCTCAATTTCTGCAGAGCTGCTTCCATCTTGCAGGCTTTTCTGTCCCTTTAAATCCATTCCTACATTTTGGGGTACCGTAATGGCAGTCTCACCACAGCACTGGTGTTGGCAGCTCCCTCAAGGTCAATGTGGGATCCCTCTTGCTGTCAGGAATCCCACCAATACATTGGAAATGACCACTAGCTCATCGGTTTTCGGGGTTCTTATGCAAATAAATAGCACCACTTGAAAGCAACACCAGTAGGTAAATAACCCCACACAAAAAAATATTAAGTATCCCTCAGGTTAAGTATCATCAGTTGCTTGCATAAATGGTCTTATGTCTCCCATGATTTACTATACTGGTTAATGAAACCAAGACCCAGGAATCATAACAGGAAATATTTACCCTGCATGCTGTCTGTCGGAATGTAAAGTGCAGCCAAACCAATCTCCTTTTTTCACTAAGGTTAGACTGAATAAGCCCTCAAAAAAGATAAAACACAGGCTTTAAATGAATATCTTGTATGTATTCATTCAAGTTTCCTTCCTAATTACACTTGGCACTATACAATGTTCCTTCATTGTCACTGGTTCAAAGACCTGGAGCTCCCTCCCTAAAAGTACTGGGTGTACCTACACCACACGGACTGCAGCAGTTGAAGAAGGTGGCTCACCACCACCTTCTCAAGGGCAATTAAGGATGGAATATAAATGTTGGCCCAACCAGAGACACTCACATCCCATGAACGAACAAAAGGATAAGGATAATGATAGATTGACAAGGTGATTTTCACAGGGTTGGCCCTTAATTGGCATGGAGACAGGTTTGCTGTTTAATTAAGGATGGCGGGCAGGCTGTTGAAGTTTGACGGCCAATCAGAGACCTTCCAGCATTAAAGAAACAGCAGTCTACAATAGAAGGTGAAGAAGAGAGAGGCTGTTTTATGATAGTGGCACCCTCTCTCCAGCTTTTTTTAAAATCTAGATTTTAAAATAGCATTTGGAACCAGGCTATCACTATTGGGGCGGTGGGGGGGGCGGCGGGGAGGGTGTGTGTGTGTGTGTGTGTGTGTGATGAGAGGGAGATGGGAATCCACTTTACAGGGTGACCTGTGGCCACTCCTGCACTAGGAAGGCCTCCAAGGTCTGCTGCCAGGAGGCCACCTCAGGGCAACTACACTGGACCTTGTCTCCTGCAGGAACTTGAAGGCCAACTGGAAAATTCCAGGGACCATTCCCTTCGTGACACCCTGGTCCACTTCTCAGTCACCCCAACACCTTCCTATGGCACCTTCCCACGCAATCACAGGAGTTGTAACATCTCCCTATTTACACCCGCCTTCCTTCCTGTCCAAGGCCCCAAACACTCCTTCCAGGTGAAGCAGTGATTTAGTTGTACTTCTTTCAATTTAGTAAACTGTATTCGCTGCTCACAATGCGGTCTCCTCTACAGTGGGGAGACCAGATGCAGACTGGTTGAATGCTTTGCAGAACATCTCTGCTCAAGCTGCAAGCATGATCCAAGCTTCTGTTTGCTTGTCATTTTAATTCACTACATTGCTCTCATGCTCACATTTCTGTCCTTGGCCTGCTTTTCTAGTGAAGTTTGATGCAAGCTCGAGAAACGGCCACTCATCTCCCCATTAGGCACAATTTACAGCCTTCTGCACTCAACATTGAGTTCAACAATTTCAGACTATGAATTCTGTCCCCCATTTTGTTTCTGTTTTTTTTTTTGCCATGTGCCAGTCTGAATCTTGTTTTTCATGTTTTTGCTTTCATAGTGAGATGTTCATTATTCTACAATTCACACTCAGTCTGGACAAATGCTTTGGGTAGAATCCTGTACCCTCCCCCAAGGTGTGTTTTGTGGCAGGGGAATTTAATCAGGTAGGAGTGTAGTGGATGGATGCCCTGCTGCCTTCCTGCCTCTACTCTGATTAAGTCCAGGGTGAGAAGGCTGCCTGCCAAGAATTGAGGCCCTTAAGTAGGTGAATAATGCCCACTTAAGAACCTCATCCCACCTCCACTGGTATTAACCCAGTGGCAGGAGGGGAGCACAATAGCAAATGCTGGCAGATTTGCTTGTGGGCTCCTTGGACAGTGTGGGTTGGTGGAGGGGTTCCTTTTTCAAAGCCACTCAGTGCCTCATCAAGGGACCTGGCATTGGGAAGTGGGGAGCATGTAAGGAGCCACCCCCTGCTCTTGCTGGCTTCTCCCTTTCCTTGGGATCCCCTTATCATGATCTCCTTCCCGCCATCACTCATCTGTGCCTGGATTGCTCCTCGATCCGAGGGCTTGGGTGCGTGTCATACTGGAAGCAGGCACCATCTTCCTGATGGTGCTGCTGAGTAAAGAAGGTTGGCTGGCAGCTCTTGGTGGGCAGGCCTTCTGTGCCCGTGGTCCTTGATCCCAGGGAAGGCCCACTGCCTGAGTGGCACAAGGTGCAATGGGCCAAGAGCCCTGTCACCGCCACACAATTCTGCCCTTGTTCTCTTTACTAAAACCATGACCAATTCCTTTGCCTTTTGTTCCATGCCATCTTTGTCACTTAATCTCATCTGCCCTCTACCCTTTCCCTTTTGTTCTTCTTTCTCCCTCCCCCTCTTTCAAAAGTATAAAACCCACCTTCCTCAGCTCTGAAGAAGAGTCATATTTGACTTGCAAACTTATCTCTGTTTCTCTCTCCACAGATGCTGCCAGTCCTTTTGAGCATTTCTGTTTCTATTCCAGTTGAACTGTAATTGGCCTCAGTCAGCTCTTAACAAGCTGTGATGGCAACCATGTGTGTGTGTCTAAGCCTGCAGTGCCTCCAGACCTGCCTCTGTAAAAATGGCACAGAGGCAGAATAGTGTCAGGGAACAGGCACACTAGGGAGTGGGAATATTTTCAGGTTCTGTCCACCTCTGATCCCAGGCCCAACAGGAACCGAAAGTCCAGCCCATAATGTTGGAATGGGTCAAGACCTACAGCATGGAGGGTCTGCTAATCATTGGCTGCTGATGCCCCAGGGACTACTGCCAGGTAATTCTGAGTTCCACCCAATATTCCAGCTTCTTGGCAAGTGATCCATCCACCCTGCATTTTCCCTGGCACTGGAATTTCAGATCCTTTTTGACATGTATTTCTTTTCAAGTAGTTTAATGCTGCCAATGAACCATGGGAGAACAGCCGTGGGTGCCCAACAGGTGCCCTGGTGCAGTTCACTGGATTGCGGCCTCAAAATCAGCCCAACAGTTTTGGGTTGGACTCATGATTGCAGAGGCTGCAGGCCTAGTGCAGCAACCAGCCAGATTGCTCCTGCTGCTCTGTGGCATTCAAAAATAATTTAATTCTTGCCTTTGACAGGCCTAATCTTATAATGTTCTGCACAATGTAAGATCTGAATAGACTGTGGAAGTCAGCCTGTTGTTTACATCATAGAACCCCATTTTCCATATTGAAAGGAGTCTTTCCTGAAGCAGATGAACACCTTGGACATCTGGCAGTAGGTCCTACTGTTATCAAAACTGTAAGGTTTCTGACTCTAGTTTGAGGTTGTTACTGCCCTGCTAAAGTCAGGCAAAGGCATACAAAAATGACCTCTTGCTCTGCATAATAACGTATCAAGCTACATGTATATTTTTTGATAGCTTCCTACAATGCAACATTTATAATAATTGATCTGATTTTTTTATAGAGGATTCTGGATGTAAAATATTGTCGCACAAATGCATCTGTTTTAAATTGAGCCATCAGAACAATTTGGCCATTGGGATGTTGAATTATATGAGAATTTATGTGTTGCAACTTCATAAATGTCATCAGATGCATATTGGAGGGTTACGTGATAATAACAAGCAACCCAGAACATTCTTAGGGTGTCTTTGTAATTTCAATTGTCATACCCAGAAAAGGCATGTCATGCTCATAACTTAAAACATGGACTCTATTCAGTGTAGAAGTTTCCTGAACAGCCCTTTCTTTAAAAAATCCCTATGGTCCCTCATGCTAAGGTATGCCCTCCAAACAATCCCTATTGGAGGCCCAAGGCCTGCCGGCTGGCAGCCACTGATTTTTGCAATTTTGTATTTTTGCATTTTTATTTCTGCTTTGCTCTTGATTCTAAGCCTATAGTGAATATTTAAAGCCATTTTGTATTAAATCTTATTTGGTAGACATTGATCTTAACCCAGCTATGATTGTGCTTTGATAAATTAATCAATAATAATCAGCAGTGATCTGTTTTTCCAGGCCTTTTTTTTCATACTGACCGTGCATAGCTGGTACTTAGATTGTATCTTTGTTTTCCGTTTTTCAAGCTAGAATACTAAAATAAGTTCAAAAACAAAAATAGCTGAAAAAACTCAGCAGATCTGACAGCATCTGCGGAGAGGAACACAGTTAACGTTTCGAGTCCATATGACTCTTCATCAAATGAAGAGTCTGATGAAGAGTCATATGGACTCGAAACGTTAACTGTATTTCTCTCCGCAGATGTTGTCAAACTTGCTGAGTTTTTCCAGCTATTTTTGTTTTTGTTCCAGCATCCGCAGTATTTTGCTTTTATACTAAAATAAGTTGTCTTTTGTTTATCAGAAGTCCTTTCTCTTACCGCACTCAGTGACCCTTGGACGATGAGTAACCTTGTATGGAGTGGTCACCTATGAGTGGTCATCAGAAGATGGAGTTTGAGTGATGGACATAACACTAGAAGGATGGAGATGTAAGACACCATCAAAAGATGCGTAAACAATTTGGATATTGCAAATTCTGCATGTCCTTGCAATGCCTGTGAGGAGATTTGGTAAGGACTGAGACTTGATTTGAGAAAGGATTGTTCCAGTCTTCAGGAGGCTGAAATGGAGCCAGAAATCTGGCTTAAAGGGATGCTGCTTTGAGGACTCGCTGCTGTAGCCATAGTGAAATAGTCACCGCTTAAGTCGGGGGGAAGGGCCAGGAATGGAGTGACTAAACATAGTGCCTAGGTTACACAATGACATGGTAATGTGTGTACCAAGGAGATGGTAAAGTATTTTGCAATTTAGGCTGCTGTCATGGAACAAGCTAAATTGGGGTTATCCATTTTGGAGACCTGCCATGGAACAGATCAGATTGGGATTATTGATTGTGCTTAAAAAAATCTGCCTCCTTTCTTTTCGTTTTACTTACTTTTCTCTTTTTTATATATTATCAACTATAATTGTCATATCATTATGATTGCTATTATAATCCTAATTCAATATTCAATAAAATTGGTATTTTAACTCACTACTTGTCATAGTTGCTCATTCCTGTTACATCCAGAGTATGGCTCCAAATGTAACTGAGACTCCAAAAGAGACTCTCATGCCCAACTCCCTACACTATGAACCCTCATGCCCTCCATACCAAGGTATCCCCCTAAACAACCCCTATGAACTCATGCCAAACTATGACACTTTATGCCCATTTCCGAACCCCCCCCTCCCCCACCACTCCCCCCAACCCCCCCCACCCCAATACACTCTACAGAACCAATGAGCCCTATAGTGGCAGTTGGGATTGTAATTAAAAAAAAGTTTTTTAGGTCATTGATAATTTTCCACTTTCTTAAATAAAAACACCCTTTTACTACAGGCCAATAATAGTGTCAATCATCCCAACCCTTTAAAGTGTCATTGACAGAAACTACAAGCACTGAAACCCTTTATACTGTGTAAATAAACAGTGTGAAATTGACAGTATATTATCAGAGATCCAGAACTGTCAATCAAGCACTCTTTTCTCTGGGGCTCAGGTATTTCAACAGGCTAATGTGTTTATGGGTTCTCAGCCAAGGAATTATGTATTCCTGGGAGTGGGTGCAGTTATACCTTGGCATGGAGACATGGGGGGAATATGGGTTGTTTTGGGGCATACCTTGGCATGGAGAATGTAAAGGACCATGTGGTTTGTTTGGAGGGGGCGAGGGGTGGCATACCTCAGCATGGAGGCATTCAGAGGACCTTTTGAACTTACTTTTCAAAAGTCCCCTCATGCAGATCTTGGTTCATGACACCTGAGTTGCTCTCTGAAGAGCTTGCCTGACTCCAAGAAAATTGCAGAGGACTAGGGCATAACTATCCTTGCAATGGAGCCAGCCAAGCTAGTGCTCGTGACCTGAACTAGCTTGTACCTTACAAGGCACCCACAAAAATTGGAAACCCTGGGAATGGGGTCAGTAATCCCTAAATTTGGAGTTGCCTGCTATTTTTAAAAGACTCCTAATTTATCCCAACTTGGCAAAAGTCCAGCTCCACAACTCCAAATTTGAAACTTGATAAAAGGGAGCTGCATAAACCAATCAATCATAAGTAGGTGTGAATGGTCACCATCCATCTTCCATTGTGTAATAATGTATTTAAGCTTCAATCATTCTGGGTGGACAAGTATTGATCATGTGATCAAAACTGTCTTCAAATAGTGATTCGTATTATCCTAAGAACCAGAGAAAAAACATCCAGTCTGTAAGCAACAACTTTCAAGACCATAACAGGAAAGGCAGCAACAGCTATGCCCTTAGAATTATAGTCTGACACATCTAACAGTCTCCAGGCCTACCCACATGTGCTGAAAACTGACTTCCTGGTAAGAAGACTACAAATCATTAACTTTGTGACCTGCTGAACAACCCACATCTTCGGAGGGATCCTGCAATAATCTTGTTTTATGACTCCAACTATTTGAATCCATCTAGACTAGCCTGCAGGTATGAAAACACCTTCTTCAATTGGCCTGCAGCATATGTTCTTCCTAAGGTAAGCCAAACTCATGAATTATGAGCTATCTTTTTGTTTATGACTTCTAAAAGCGTGCTATTCTCTTTAGCTGTGCTTTTTTTTTCTCATGTATGTGTTTGTGTTTGTGTGTCAGTCCAAAGTGAGTGACATAGAGGTAGACTTTTGGGGTGAACATGTGAATAAATACTCCCCTTTATTTAAGACTGCAAAAAACATGATGTTTGTAGCTTAAATTGGCCAGACAGTCAGGGGTTAAGAAACACAGACATCTTCTTTTTCAATTACAGTTCAGTAAGGGAAGGGAGCAAGAGCTAAAATTCTCTCTCATCCCTGCCTGTTAACTCAGTCATCATAGCTTTTTCTACAAAGGTGAAGTATCTTGATCTTTCAGACATTACTTAATGCATATTTTCCTTGTTGTTAATTTTGGTTAACCAAAATATATGAGCTGTCAGAATTAATAATTTCTTAATATCAGAGGAAGGCAAAGTGGCTCATTTGTTTGAGATATATTTATATTGGCTGAGAATTTGCAGTTGTAGTGATGGCAAAAATGTCAAGGTTCAGCATCATTACTGTGTAAAACTGCCAACAGCTTCTCACATCAGCATGTGCACAATTAAATCTAGGAATCCAGCAGTGATATCCTGCTCCTCCATGGGCTCTGCTATTGCAGTCTTCACAGATGCAATCAGGACAGAATCACTGTCTTGACGCAAACTTCAATTCTTTAGGCACTATCGTTGCAATAAAAAATATTGAACAAGCTAACCCTTGTTGAACGAGGTGTAGCTGAGCTTTTAATGTTGTAGTAAGTCATAAAAATTGTAGAACAACCTCTCTGGCCCTGACAAACGTATTTCAGAAGGCTGGAGTATCATTCTCTTCATGATAAAATTTCCATAGATTTTCAAAATAATTAAAATAATGTTTTTTAAAATGTTGTTTATAATATTTAAGCTTCGGCTTAATCTCATGAAATGCCCCATTCTTTATTTTGCTCATTGTAAAATTATTTGAAAGTGAAGGATAACCAATGTTTAATCCTTGGTTTCCAGTCTATGATTTCCTCAACCTGATTGCAGCTCAGTCTGCTTAATGTCTTCAATGTTCTTAGATGCCACAAAACCCCTATAGCTGGTGTTAGAATGAAACTGGCATCATAATAGGGGGAATTAACACCGCAGCCTAATTCGAACATATGAACATGCAACATAGGAGGAGAAGTAGGCCATTCAGCCCCTCAAGCCTGCTCCGCCATTCAATAAGACCATGGTTGTTCTATTCCACATTCTCATCTATCTCCGAATGCCTTTGATTCAATTGCCTAACAAGAATCTATTTACCTCAGCCTTAAAAATATTCAATTACCCCGCCTCCACCACCTTTGGAGGTAGAGTTCCAACATTGCATGATCCTCTGAGAGAAAAAAAAAATCTCCTCATCTCTGTCCTAAAAGGGCAACCCCCTAATTTTAAATCAGTGCCCTCTAGTTCTGGACTCAGCCACGAGAGGAAATATCCTTCCCATTTCCATCTCATCAATACCATTCAGGATCTTATATACTTCAATCAAGTTACCCCTTACTCTTCTAAACTCCAACAGAAACAAGCCCAGCCTGTCCAACCTTTCCCCATAAGACAACCCACTCATTCCAGGTATCAACCTAGTAAACCTCCCCTGAACCACTTCCAATGCATTTACATCCTTCCTTAAATAAGGAGATCAAAACTGCACACATAATTCGAGATATTGTCTTACTGATGCCAACTGTGAGCATTGCCCCTTCTCCATAAAATCCAAATTAAGCTGTTTTGCTTCTCTCTGCATCCTCATGCCTACTCCAGTTCCATTTAACCCTAGGGGCAGAATTTTCAGGTCGGTGGTTGGGCGCGATCAGTGGTGCAGGATTGGCCGGCAAACCGGCTGCCAACCATGATCGGTCCATGCAATTTCACACTGGCAGACACAATTAAGGCTCACCCAGTGTGAAATGTGGCTCCCCAGTGATCAGACGGGAGTGGGGACCTGTCGGCCGCTGGGTCCAATGGTGACCCGGCAGCTGGATTAAAAATGGCATAGGCAGCCCCTTGAAGACTGCCACAGAAGAACACCTCTTCTGCAAGTTCAACAGCTAAGTTATGGAATCAAGTGTGGCTGGAGACACCAGGCAGGAGGACAGGTCACATGGGCATTTGGCCCCCTGCTTTTTTGATGAGTACCTTCTGGTGATCCTGGAGGAGGTGGCTGCCAGGAGGGACACCTTTGTCCCCAGGGATTAGAGGAGGAGGTCACCACGCCTCACGAAGAAAGCATGTGAGGAGATGGCAGCACAGGTCAGTAGCCATGATGTGGTGCAGCGCTCATGGGTGCAGTGCCGGAAGAGGTGCAATGACCTACTACGTTCAGGAAGGGTGAGTATCATGTTGGCATGGGTCGACATGCATGTGTGCTAAGGGCTGGCTGTCTCCACCGTGGAGCTCAGGGATGTTAGAATTTGAGTGTCAACTGTCAATGATTTTGGAGTTGGCCAAGTGGGTGAGCCCTGGCTGCTTGGACTGAGTGCCTTGTGGCTTGAGGGCCATGACTCGGATGTGCCCTGCCAGGTATTCCTCATGTGGGATTGGCCAGACTGCAATGGCGCTGCAGGTAGAGGGTGGGCTAATCAAAGCTTCTCTGTCCTTTCAGGATAAGATGAGCCATAACCAATTGGAGAGGTCACAGACAGGTGGAGAACTGCCCAGCCAACTGCTGCTGACTAGGTTCGAGCAGGACGCCCAGAGAGCCAGCACGCTCACCGTGCAAAAGGTCGTGGAGAAGTGGGGGGTGTCAGACGAAGGTAAGAGCGCAGTGCAGAGAGGTGAGAGTGTTGGATTGTGTAGCCTCTTCACTGAAAGGAGCCTTAAACCTGGAGTCCCCATTGATTGTTGAAAGACGATGGCACCATGATGCAGATCTCCATTGTCTCACCAGGGTGCCTGGCATTCACAATGACAGTGTGAAGACTGTAACTAATGACATGTCCTTCTTCTCCTTTAGATTTGCCAGCACACACTTGCTCTCTGGACCCCGAAGGGCCACCCCTGATGCTGGAGGACCACCAGGCTTCATCTGCATCTTTGTCACACCCGCATCTGAACCAGCGCAGATACCAATAGCTCGGTGCTTGTTAGATCATCAGCTACATTGTCCATGCACATTGGTGAGGCCATTTCACACTCGCTTGAAGTGCAGGCAGAGGCAGAGAGTTCCCAGGACGCCGGCAGTAGGTGGACTGCTCGGTCCAGGACAATGCTGGGTCGAAAGGCAGATGATGACCCTCCGGTGTCATCTATTAGACAGCAGATGCTGGATGTCCAGTGGGATGTGTGGGTGGATCTGACAGAGAACTATTAGGGTATGCGTGCCATGGTCATCATCGTGGATGAGTCCATGCGGGGGCATGAGCACTGTGTTGACCCTCATGGCCGAGCACACTGCCTCCTCCTTTGAGAGTGGCGACTCTCATGGAGAGGCAGCTCCAGGATCAGAATCAGGGGTTCCTGGGGTTGCGCTTGGACCTGCAAGTCCTCACACCGGCAAATACGTCAGGTGGTCAGTGCCAGTATGGGAGATGGATAAGGCACCAAATGTCCCAGCTAGGTTCACGTCATTAATGGTGAGCAGAGGGGTCCAGAGTGACCTCGCGTTGGCACACGGCCTGCTTGTCGTCTCTGCGGGCACCTCTCAGGGTGCTCTGGATGATGGCAGCAGCTCTTCTGCGCCTTTGCCAGTGACCATGGCATCTGATGAGGCTGTGATGACTGGGGAGATGCCAGCTGTGGCACTGGCCGCTTCCTCCCAGGCAGGGCCAGCACAGGCTCCACTGGCCAGAGGATGACTGTCAAGATCATTAAGACCAATAAGATACCAGAGTCAGCAGCTGTCTCCAATGCTGGTGCTAGCAAGGGGGTGTGGCACCAGGATGTAACACTTGCAAACATAAGTTTAAGGCACCACGAGCATAAGAGGGTCACGGTTGATCTTCTGTACTGTTATGTTTGGTTTATATGTCTGCTGGTGTGGACCTCAACACCAGTAATGGTCATGTATATGTGATTTCAATGTGCAGGATAGTGATGTCTTCTGCGGCCCCTTCTGCCTTGGACTACCTGCTGGCCCTGCGCCCCTTGTGCCTGCGCCTCTCCTCCCACAGGTCACTCCCTTGGAAGCTGCATTATGACACCTGTCCTCCTCTCCCTTCTGCCCCTCTCTTCCCCTTCAGAGGAGATGCCTCCAGCAGAGACCACAACCTCCATTACCAGGGTCACAGAAGGCTGCCTGATATCTGGAACGTTGCACACATTCAAAATCCTCCTGGGGCCTTGGAGACACCAATGAGTCCTGGAATGAAGCCTGGAAATGCTAATAATGAAGCCCTGAACAGAGATGAAGCTCCCAAGTACCAATCAGCAACCAGCTGCAAACAATCTCCAAAACTCCTCAGTACTCATAATGGCAATGCTGCTGACCCCTCTTATCCTGCCCTTAGATGAGATTTTGCAAATTGTTAGCTACCCGCCTGCTGTTTTGCCCCTGCGACGAGTGCTCATCGCACAGGCAATGTGAAATCTTGGTCGATTGCCTTTTTAATTAGCTTAACTGGCCTCTTAATTGATGGCGGGCACGGCTCTGACAATCACGTGAGCATGGGATGAGGTCGGGATTTGGGAGATCCAGTGGTTACTGGGCCTTAACGGGGGGTGAGGGGGGGTGGGGGAGGTGGTGCCTGAAGTTAAAAGGGAGCTTCTGATGGAGGCTCCCTGCCACTTCCCGAGGCCTAAGCCTGATTATTTTTGGGCTTTCCCCCATACACAGGAGCTCCTCCCACCAGCCTAAAAAGTGAGGCTGGGCGGGAAACGGCTTTTAAGTGGTCACTCAATAATTGACCACTTCAGGCCCTCAAATGGGGTAAGTGTGGCAGGCCCGTCCAAGGCCTTGCCCACCCAAGTGTAAACTTGCTGAGAGGCCAGGGTGGCTGGGAACTCAGAGGGAAGCCCACCCATGCTATTTCACACTCAGCCCGACTACAAGCTTACTGGTGGGCGAGTGTGAAATTCAGGCTCAGTTCATTTGTAACCTCAGCATTCTTCCTGACCTTGATCTCAGCTTCCAATTTTATTTCATTTCAATCAGTTAGATTGTCTACTTCCATCCCTGTGGTATTGTCCACTCTGCCTCAGCCTATCTGTTGCTGAAACTCTCTTGCATGCCTTTCTAAACTGGACTATTCCACCTCAAAGCCAGCACTCCCCATAAACTTGAGCTTATGCAAACTCACACCAATTCTGTTCTCCCATCACCCCTACATTTGCTGACACATTGGTTCCCAGTAAAGCAATGCCTCAATTTTAAAATTCTCATCCTTGTTTTCAAATCCAACACCTTGTCCCTCCTTATCTCTGGAATCTCCTCCAGCCCTCTCCCACTGCACTCCTCCAATCCTGCCTTCCTGCGCTCCTCCAATTTTAGTGCATCCACATTGGCAGCTGCATAGGTTCCTATAATCTGAAATTCCTAAACTCCTGTCTTTCCACCTTTCTCTCTCTTCCTTAAAACTTACCTCTTTAGTCAAACATTTGGTCACTTGACCTAATGTCTCCTCACATCAAATTTTGTCCTTTAACACTCTTGTGAAGTGTCATAGGATATGTTACAATGTTGAAGGTGCTATATAAATGAAAGTTGCTGTTGTTGTAACTGGTTTGGTTCCCAAAGGTTCTCCTGCTCATTTGCCATAACTTTGGTGAATGAAAAAAAAAGAAAGACTTGTATTTATAAAGCATCTTTTTATTTAGTGATCACTGGATGTCTCTTAGGGCCACTACACTTTTGAAGTGTAGTTACTTGTGTAATGTAAGAAATGCAGCAGCTAATTAACACACAGAAAGTTCCAACAAACAACAACGTGATAATTGTTTGTGATGTTGATTGAAGGGTAAATATTGGCCAGGACACAGGAGATAATTCCCCAGCTGTGAAGAGTGAAGGAAACCCTACATAATTGACCATTGTATTAACTTTTTAAAAATGATTTCAGGGGAGGTGGGCGTCGCTGGCTGGGCCAGCATTTATTGCCCATCCCTAATTGCCTTTGAGAAGGTGGTGGTGAGCTGCTGCAGTCCATATGGTGTAGGTACACCCACAAGTCCTGCTTGGAAGAGAGTTCCAGGATTTTGACCCAACGACAGTAAAAGAGAAGCAATATATTTCCAAGTCAGGATAGTGAGTTACTTGGAGGGGAATTTACAGGTGGTGGTGTTCCTATGCACCTGTTGCCCTTGTCCTTCTGGGTGGTAGAGAATGTGAGTTAGGAAGGTGCTGTCGAAGGAGCTTTGATTATTTGCTGCAATGCATATTGTAGATGGTACATACTGCTGCTTCTGTGCGTCAGTGGTAGCGGAACGGATGTTGCAAGTGGTAGATGGAGTGCCAATCAAGCAGGCTGCTTTGTCCTGGATGGTGTTGAGCTTCTTGAATGTTGTTGAAGTTGCACTCATCCAGGCAAGTGGGGAGTATTCCATCACACTCCTGTCTTGCACCCTGTAAATAGTGGACAGGCTTTGGGGGTTCAGGAGGTGAGTTACTAACTCTTCTAAAGAGTTACAGCAGCCGAGCAGGAGAACCATATGGACATGCATTCCCTTAATATATCTTCGGAAAAGTTAAAATTAAATAATTCCAAAGTAAAATAATTTGAAATCAACCATTTACCAAGGATATCTCCAGTTACAGTGAAGGGCTAATTCTGCAAGGTTGTAGTGAGGCTGATAGGGAATTGAGGCTATGGTATTAAAATGATTCATGTCTATACTGAGACCTCTTGTGAATCTCATAAAACAACATCACAGATCCGAGAACTGAATTGGAATTGTAAAGTTTATATAGTTACGTGATGTCACTTATTTTTGTGTAATAAGCTAACATGGAGGAGTAATTTGCAATACAGTCTCCTGTAGTCAGGAAAAGTAAAGTGAACCATGTCCCAGAATCAGGTGAGAGCAATGATGAATATCTTCAGGACTGTGTTGACAGTCAGCGCTTGATTTTGGATTTTTTTTTAAACAAGGAGCATGAAGATATTCATGTTCATAAACATGAACATATTAAGTTAACAGGGAAGAATTTTCAGGCATGCAAAAGGGCATGGGATAAAGTAAGTTGGCCAATAACATTCACAATTATTTGACAGGTTCACCTTAACTAGTGAGTGAAAAATAATTTACAAAGGAAGTTTGACATCAGAGTTTTTATTCCTGTAAAACAGAAATTGCATAGTAGTGCAGAACATGACACAAAAGTAGACAGTTCTCATTTTGTGAAGTCCTTTTTAGTTCTTTCTGTTGATCCGGAATATCCACATCTCTGTGGTTTTAGATGCTCGTGTATTTGAACTGATTTTCCCATTTGTTATAGGCTTTAGTATTTTCTAATTATTGACTTTTCTCTCAGTAGTGACACCCATTTCAAGTTACTGCAGCTTGGATTTTTGAGTATTACACCCCTTGTGTTTGTCTTTCCTAGTGTTTGGTCTTCGCAAATGTTTAAAAATAGAAATCCATTCCAATCCCTTCTTTCCTTTCATTTCCCTAGTATCTCTACATGTTTATGATGAGCTAGAATATCTTTCTGTCTCTAATTCTTCGATTGTGTCATGAAGAATGATGCAGCTTCTTTTGATGTTGAGCTACTCTCCCTACTGGATTCTTACTCTTTCACTCTTCAGCCCATTATCCATTTTCCAGGTATTAACTGGCATTCTTGAAAAATAATTGCTCAGTAGTACATCCACACTCTTTCGTTTTTCAGTCAGCTTCAAAGCTTCCAACAAGAATCCCCTTTATAGATCCACAAAAAGCTCTGTCTATTCATTTATAATTGACAGCTGGAGATGAAAATTAGGTTGTGCTGCACAACTGAGCTGCAAATAATTCTCTAATTTCCTTCAGAGGCCTCAAGGAGTCAGCCTAGCCTATAGAAAGCATGCAGCAATATTCATGAGAGATAACGCAGCGTGTGCATCTTTTCTGTTCACTCAGTATTTCCACATTTTCTGAAAATAGAACTTCATTTAATTAATTTTTGAACTACCATTGTCAATTTACATGAAAAATGTATAAACTTTTTTCATTATGTTATCAATATTAGCAATTTTTATTGTCCAAAAGGATTTTCACTGACATAGCTAGGTTATTTTCTTTTATTAACTGATTTTCATCTTGTCCTTTTTACATTTATGTTATTAGGCCTGGAGGCAGTTCAAAAGGGTCATGAGACTGATCCCTGGAATCCAAGAACTGAGCTATGAGGAAAAACTGGAAAAGATTAGACATTTAAGTCTTGAAAAAAAGGCAGAGGAGAGGGGTGCACATTATTATATATTATGATAATCAATAAGGGAAATTCAGATCTGTAACTACACTTCAAAACAAAAACATGACAGCAGAACAGAGAGCTACTTGGTTAAATTAATAAAAATTCATTTTAGCATTAATGTCTCAAAGGTATTTTTCACAGAAATAGCAAAACTCAAACATCGGATTACCTTCAGGGATAGAAATTATGTCAGGCTGTGACCAGGACTCAGGCTTGTTATGGTAGAGTAGAGATAGCTTTACTCTTCATTTGCAGTGTTGTACTTAATGCAGGAGCAGTGGTGGTGGTAGACTCTTAATTGTTTAAGTATGTCCAACCTGTAAGTGATTTGAAAGGTCACACTTTTTGCAGCTGACAAATTTGTTTATAGCAGATGAAGGGTGCCTGCTGCTGCCTCCATTGTCTCAGCTGCTTTCGCATGATTCCAGAGGCAAGGTAGCTTGACAGCTGCCGTGGATGACTGGTAAATGGTGTTTATCTGCTTCCACCCTTTGCCAAGGGTTGCTAATCACATGACATCACTACGGGGCAAGGCGTGGTGGTAAACACCAAGAACTACCTCAGCCAGATTAAGCCTGTGCTGTTGGCGTTATTCTGCACTACACAGCCAACTGAGCTAACTGGGCCGTTATGACCTATGGAGTGCTTGAGACTGACTTTAAGGTGGCTGGAATTTGAAGAGTTCATTCCTTGGTGCTAAACATCCCTCGCCTTGCAGAGCACACAAATTATAAAAGTGCTTTTTACTATATTTCAAAATATCAATTTTAAGATTCTGGCCTCAGAACCTGAGGCCTGTAACATTTAATATTGCATAACAACGCTATACTCTATTTCTACAATGCTACTTATTTTCACAGGCTTACCTTGAATATTCCAACAACAAGCATTATATCATGAACCCCACATTCAGAAAGATGTCTGAAAGGGCATATATTAAAGAGGAAAGCAAACAGTGGATGCCAACTGGAATGGCAATTAGGGATGGACAATAAATGCTGGCCTTGCCTGCAATGCCCACATCCTAGGAGCAAGTTAAAAAAAAAAGTGGATGGTTAAAGGGGAAAATGGAAAATATTAGGATTGGGGTCCAAAGCCACAGTTAAAGGGGGAGATTTTAAGGAAGCTTTTTAAATTAGGGAAGGACTTAACAAGGTGGAGGGGGCCAGGCAAGGAATAGCAGAGGGCAGTGAACGAGTGTTCCAGCTTCATTAGAGAGGATCAGCCAGTGTCCTGGTAGAAACCCTGATAGAAATCTATAACATCCTGCAAGCGGGCAAGTGCACGACCCGAGTGGGAGTAAAATAGTCCGCGATTGATGTCGGGCGAATATCCCGATGTCATCATGCACTTATGTGACACTTGGGTCGGTGGGTGCATGTGAGAGTTGGCAGCATGCCCACTGACAATTAAGGGGCATATTAAGACCATTAATCAACTAATTTTATCCTATTTTTAATGCCCGTTCAATCTTATGGTTGGCGGGCAGGCAAATAGGCCAGGCAGCCTTTGCATTTTTGAGGAAACCTTATCCAGGGCAGGATGGGGTTTCCAACAGTAACTTAAAAAAAAACTTTACATTTTGAAGCATAATTTTTTTAATGTCCCTGTTCATGTGACTGAGATGTGGGGACATGTTTCCTTTATTTTTAAAATCTTAATTTTTCATTTTAAAATCCTTCAGCTCACTGAGGCAGCTCTGTGCCTTCAGAGAGCTTTAAGCGCACGTTCCCCCAAGCATGCACACACTTCAGCACTTACACTCCTCCCGCCCCCACCCCAGCAGCGCTGAGGCTCTCAGTGTGCACTTTATGTTGGCTGTCCGTTATTTGGCAGCCAGCGTGAAATTGCGGTCGGAGCCTGATCGCAGGTGGCAGTCCATTTCGTGGCTGTTCCCAGGCCTGCCTGCCCCGCCCACCCGTCGATGGAAAATCCTGCCCCTAGTGTTAGTAAAGTGGATGTTATGGTGGGGACATAGATCTGAGTGGGAATGCTAGGACATGGTGGTGCCAAGCCATGGAGGAATTGCAAGGCAAGGATAAGAACTTTGAATTCATCTTACTGGGAAACAGGGAGCTAGTGGAGCTTGGAAAGGATAGTGAAAGAGGCGCTGGATCTTATATGGTGAAGGCTTAACTATAAGCAGAGAGTTGAGGCTGGTTACAACAGTATCTGAAATATTAATTCTCTAGGTGATGAAGTTATGAACTGGAGTTTAAGGCCTGGATTGTTGTAATGAAGGAGAGCCTCTCCACTGCTGTGAAAATAGCGCAAGTGGCCAAAAATCAAAAGTCCTGTCCCGAAAACAGCATCTACCATTTTCATGGAGGCAGGAATGGAGGTGGGTCACAGTTCTCTCATGCGCATTTTGTGGGCCAGCTGCCCTGATAAGTCAGTAGCTACCTCTGCTCATGTGATTTTGGTGACCCAGGAGTACAAAACATGACATGCACAGGTTAGACCTGGTAGGAGCACGTCTAAACTTTGTGGGTTTATTTGGATATGCAGGGTACCCTTTTGGAGAAGTGCAGGGATCCCTTTGGATTTTGCTTAAGTGTTGTATTAACTGCCCCAGAAGAAAAATTCGATACCAACTGTCCGGTTTTAACCCAAGGGAGTAGGAGGGTGGGGCTGCTGGACTTAGCAGGGCAATTTCTTTTGTCCCTACTGATCATGCACCCAGGTACCAGGAAGAAGATTGTGCTTGAGAAGGTTGCATTGTGCTTTGTGCCAAGAAGAAGACAAGATGGGCATGGCACCCTCACATATTGGTGCCATAGAAGCAAGTCAACATGTGCAGTTGTCGGCCAGAGGGAGGGTACCAGGTCAGGAGTTAGAAGCAGCGCCATGTGGACCAGGAAGGAGGAGGAGGAGAGGGACGACAACCAGGTATTACCCTGTGGGTAGGGTGCACCAACCTCGGATGTCATACCTCAAGATGACAGAACCAGTGCGGAAGACACCTGAGGTTAAGCAGTGAAGTAGTCACCGATATATGTCAAATGGTCCAGTAACATCTCGAACCACACTCTCTCGACCCTTTGCCCTGCCAATTGTTGTGAAGGTAACCAAGGCACTCAATTTCTATGCTTCAGGATCTTTCCCAGGATCATCAGGAGACCTGCTGATCCCAGCCAGCAGCACACAACTGCATTAAGGCTGTAACTAATATCTGGTTTGCTCGTGTGGGGGATCACATGAAATTCCCTGTAGATCTGATGTCTTAGACACAGAGAGCCATGGCCTTTGCCCAATTAGCAGGCCTCCCTTAGGAGGTTATTGATTGCAGGGTGTTATTGATTGCATTCAAATTGCCTGTAAGTCTCCACGTCAGCATTTGGACACCTCCATCAATTGAAAGTCATTCCATTCCCTCAATGTCCAGCTCATCTATGCCCACCACAAGGTTTTCCTTCAAGCCTGTTCAAGGTTCCCTGGCAGCTGCCATGACTCCTTCATATTGAGGAGCTCCCAAATCCCTCAGCTATTTCATCCATCCATCGCAGGTCTATGGCTGGCTTCTAGAGGGCAGGGCTACTCTTAAGACCTTGGCTAATGACCATCTTTAGGGATCCTTAAACTGAGGCTGAACGTCAGTGACAGCAGCCATGTCGCCACAAGGAGTACAATCGAGCAGGCTATTGGTATATTAAAAATGTGCTTCAGGTACCTCGATCACTCAGGTGGAGTTCTGCAATATTCTCCAGCAAGGATATGCAGAATAGTGGTGGTGTGTTACATGCTGCAAAACATCATGTAGCAGAGGGACCTGCAACTCAAAGACGACAATGTCACGGACAGAAATCCATCCTCTGAGAAGGAGGAAGATGGGAAAGGTGAGGAGGAAGAGGAAGCCCCTGTCCATTCAGCAGATTCTGAAACAGATCAGGATGGGATCAGGAGGAGGCTGCCAATGGCAGGGCAGCTGGAAGGCATGGCAGGCTCTGTGCAGGAGGAGATCATAGCCAGATGAGTCTTTCTGCAAAACAGATTCTCATAATGTCCTCTGATCACACAATTGCCATCAGCTGGTCCCTGGTGACATACATCCTCATAAAGTACCTTGTACATTGACATCACAGTTACTTAAGGAACTGCCCATCCCCCACAAGGGAGAGAAACAACATCAATGAGTTTGACTCAGCCACATTAAAATAGCTGCAACCATCACCATCATAACCATGGGCCTCAGCATATTACACACATTACACTCGGAGGAGGTGGAGGCAAGTGATTCACTTCTTGGTCTAAATGGAAATGAAGTGTGTGGTGGCCAGCCTCGTCGCACGGGCACCTGTTGGAAGCCTCCTTCAGACAGCGTCCTCTGCATCTCTGTATGGGCAGCTATGGTCACTGGCACATATGGAGCAGATGAGAGCCCTGGTACATGGGCTGGAGAGGTGGAAAGTGATCAGGATGCTGAAAAGCTGCACAGCCCTGGATTGGTCTTCAACTGGGGTTGCTGGGCTGGCTGCTGATGTGCAGCAGTCACACAATCCAGCAACCGCGGTACCAACAGTGTGACTGTTCTGTTCAGAATACACAGCTCCTCATGTATTCCATGGATGTCAGTATTCATACTCAGGCTGAACCAAATTACTGATTATGGCTTGCAGCCTTTCCTGGCTGAGACGCTGCTCTTGTATTCACTCTGAGTGTTGCTGCAAGTGTCTTTACATGAGATTGGCCAATCTCTCATGGTCAGAATGTGTACGGTTGAGCTCTGGGGAAATTAGGACAGCAAAAAGGGAGCATGAGAAAATGTTGGTAGGTAAAATAAAGGAACATCCAAAGTTATTTTACAAGTACATTAAGAGGGAGAGCATAACTAGGGAAAGAGTAGGGCTCATTAAGGACCATAGTGGTAATTTGTGTGTGGAGCCAGGAGATGTAGGTAGGGCTCTAAATGAATACTTTGTGTCGGTGTTCACAAGTGAGAGGGACAACGTGGGTATGAAAATCAGGCAGAAGGACTGTGATATAATTAAAGAAATTAGCAGAGAAAGAGAGCAGCTTCTAAGTGGTCTGGCAGGCTTAAAAGTAGAAAAATCTCCAGGCCTGGATGAAATGTATCCCAGGCTATTGAGTGAGGCAAGGGAGAAGATAGCAGGGGGGCTGGTAATAAATTTCAATACCTCTCTGGCCACAGGAGAGGTGCCAGAGGATTGGAAGATAGCCAATGTGGTACCGTTATTCAGGAAGGGAGGAAGGGATAAACCAGGGAACTAAAGGCTAGTCAATCTAACTAGTCAGTGGTGGGAAAACTATTGGAAGCAATTCTGGGGGACAGAATTAATCTACACTTGGAGAGGCAGGGATTATTAAAGGACAGTCAGCATAGTTTTCTTAAGGGGAGGTCATATCTGACCATTTTGATTGAATTTTTCAAAGAGGTGACCAGATGTGTAGATGAGGGCAACGCATTTGACGTAGTCTACTTGGACTTCAGCAAGGCTTTTGATAAGGTCTCATGTGGGAGACTGATAACGAAGGTTAGAGCCCATGGGATCCAAGGCAATTTGGCAAATTGGATCCAGAATTGGCTGAGTGGCAGGAAGCAGAGGGTGCTGGTTGAGTGGTGTTTTTGTGGCTAGTGCCTGTGTCCAGTGGGGTGCCACAGGGATCGGTGTTGGGTCCCTTGCTGTTAGTGGTATATATAAACGATTTAGACTTGAATGTAGGAGGGTTGATCAGTAAGTTCACGGATGACACAAAAATTGGTGGGGTGGTAAACAGAGAGGAGGATAGCCTTAGATTACAGGAGGATATAGACGGGCTGGTCAGATGGGTTAATCAGTGGCAAATGGAATTTAATCTGGATAAGTGTGAGGTGATGCACTTGGGCAGGACAAACAAGGCACAGGAATACACAATGAATGGTAGGGCACTGGGAAGTACCGAGGATCAGAGGGACATTGGTGTGCATGTCTACCGGTCCGTTAAGGTTGCGGAACAGGTAGATAAGGTGGTTAAGAAGGCATTTGCAATACTTGCCTTTGTTAGCTGAGGCATAGAATATAAGAGCAGGGAGTTTATGCTGGAACTGTATAAAACACTGGTTAGGCCACAGCTACAGTATTGTGTGCAGTTCTGGAATTGACATTATAGGAAGGATGTGATTGTACTAGAGAAAGTGCAGAGGAGATTTACCAGGATGTTGCCTGGGCTGGAGAGTTTTAGTTATGAGGAGAGATTGGATAGACTGGAGTTATTTTCCTTGGAGCAGAGGAGATTGAGGGGGGACATGACTGACGTGTATAAAATTATGAGAGGCATGGATAGGGTAGACGGGAAGGAACTTTTCCCCTTGTTGGAGGGGTCAATAAACAGAGGATATAGATTTAAGGTAAGGGGCAGGAGGTTTAGAGGGGATGTGAGGAAGAATTTTTTCACCCAGAGGTGGTGAGAATTTGGAACTCACTGCCTGTAAGGGTGGTAGAGGCAAAAACCCTCATAACATTTGAGAAGTATTTGGATGTGTACTTGCGATGCCATGGTATACAAGGCTATGGGCCTATTGCTGGAAAATGGCATTAGAATAGTTAGGTACTTGTTTGACCAGCGCAGTCTGGTCCTTTTTCTATGCTGTAGACCTCTATGACTTTATGACTTTATGGACAATGTGGACATCATGATGACGATGGACTCCTCCATTCACAGTGCTAGAGTTTCCAATACCTCAGGGAACCCTGCCAGGTGTCTACACATCTGCTGCTGATAATCTCAACACTGTGCCCAAAAGGTGGCACCTGAGGCTCCACATTCCTGCCCACTGGAGCATCATTGTGACTTTCCTCCCTCCTCCGAGGGCGCTGTGCACAGATGTCTCTGATTCTGACACCTCCTCTGCAGTTTAGTATGGTGAGTTTCACTGTTGTATGTTATATGTTCAGTAGGTCTCATGAAGAGGTTCTGAGTTTTGTACAGTTGAACATTAAGTGTTTATTGATAACACATAACCATGTACATCTATTCTGGGTATAGCCAAGCTAACTCTATGCTTGCTTCTGCATAGGTCTCTGTCCAGTCCACAACTGACCCTAGTCTTAGGTCATGGGCAAAATTTTCCCCCTGTCAGGGGGGGAAGTGCGGGAGCGGGTGCGGGCTCCCGATCTGCGCCCTTGGTTGGGGGCATGCTGCCATTTTACATGGGCAGGCCAATTAAGGCCCGCCCAGCCTGACGTCCACCAGGAAGCGCTATGTGCTCCCTGTGTGGGCAGGGAGGAGTATTCCCTCAACCGGCATACGCGTGAAAGAGTGCACAGAGGCTAAGTGCTTCCTCAGGGAGACCGGCTCAGATTTTCAACTTTTAATATAGGAGTTTAAAAATTTTCCTTGCCATGTTCCCTCATGTGACACTGTCACATGAGTTGGGACATGTCCATAACTTTTATTTAAACCTTTCATTAAAATTTAAATACCCCCATGAGACCCCATCCCGCCAGTGGATGAGGCTTCATGCTTTTTCTGAAGTCCGCCTGGGCTCCTGTCCTGCCCGCCAGCCTTAAGGTTTGATGGACAGGTCCATTAATGAGCTGAATTCATTTTCTAATGGCCTTAATAGGTCGCTAACAGGTCGGCGGGTGCGCATCCGACTCAGCTGCGCCCCCACTGACCTGAAAATGGAACTTGCCAACCGGAAGATCCTGCCCCATGTGTCTCTTTTCATCACACTGTAGGTGGTACTGTTTTCCAGTCCCACATTAACCCTTGCTATGCCAGATACCCGTCTGCTACATCACCCTGTGCCACCAACTTTACACGCATGCTACATCCCTCCAATGCTCTTGTAGCTGAGTTGGCAGGGTGTGGGCTAATCAGATATAACACTGCCTCCTTGGACATCTCTTGCTCCTTCCAATGTCTGAGGGATGATCTGGCCCAGGATGTGAGGGAACAGAGTTGTGTGAGACACAAATGGAGTAATTTAGGTATAGCCCATCGCATTCTGAAAGCACCCTTTGATGCACGCCATTGACTTTAACTAAGCTCACACTGCCTGTATGACACAACCCAATCCTTATACTCTCTCTCATGCGAAAGTCCCTTTGTGCTCAGTGAACTGATAGCATGATCTCCACCATTCCCACCATGTGTCAAGGTGCATTTGTCACCGCCTTTATCATCTGCTACCAGCAATTCACCATCACCAGATGGCTGCACAGGCACCCTGGCTAGTTCCATGACCACCTGTTCCCTCAATCTAAGACGTTACAGCCAGGCTGACCCTCTCCTAGTCCGGGCGATCTCCATGGTGTTCTTCACCCCCTTCAACTGCAAAGACAAGATGAATTTATTTTAACCTGATAAATAGTGCAGGGGGATACTGCTCTTTAATGTGTGTGCATCTCAGTGCTCATTCACACCTGTTCTGTGCGCACTTGCATGAACAGTTTACATGTACAAATCTCAATGTTGCATCAGAAGCATGTGTCATGTCTTGTACCTTAGCTGCAATATATGACTTAACCCCTCGTTTGGACCTCTGTGTGGATGAGCCAAGCTACTCACTTTGCTGGAACACAGCAGGTAGTTGAATCTTTTTGACATTATATCCAAGATCTCTTGTGCTCTCCTAAACACAGGAGAAATTTGAATCCAGGTCTTATTTGTGGTGGCTGGAGGTTGACGTTGGCCAGTGGGTACAGGACTGCTCTCCCCTTTTGGACCTCTTCAACTAAAATGTACAGGTCCTGATCTTTGAAGTATGGGGCAGCTGGGCCCATCCTTTTCCCAGTATCGCCTCCGTGTGACAATACAAATGTAAGGGGAAAAAGATTGTGACCTACTTAGCTTACTATTAAGTGCTCTCATGCACTAAGCATTTCCATCATATCATCTATGTTTTTCCAGGTAATTCTGTTTTTGTTTTGGGTTCCAGCATCCGCAGTTTTTTTGTTTTTATATCATCTATGAGTATTGTTAGGTGTTATAGGATGTTGGATACTGTTCAGTAGGTCTTAAAAAAGTCATCATAGTCTTAAGTAGATTAACTGGGTGTAATTTATTAACAAGAAGAACTATCTACATATACGCAGTAAAGGGTTCAAGCTAGGAGCTGTCTCCATGCTTGCTTGTGCACATGGCTCAGTCCAACACTTGATTGACCCCTAGGTGCCAGTCATATATCCTCTTACATCACTGTGTGGGCGGTATGTTCATTCTATATGTGCCAACCCTTTATACTATATTAAGGTGTGATGGAGAACATGGCTCTGCACAAGTGGTGCCATGGATGTTGCAGCTGTCATTCCAAGGTTACATATTGTGCTCTGTGAACACTGACAGGCCTACTGGCTTCCTCCCTCTTAATCACACTGTTATGCTGTGGCAGTGTGCAGATGTAGGAGGCCTGGTCAAAGGTCAAATGTGTCCTGATGGATTGTTGCAAGAGGGCAAGTGGATGGGAGAATGAGCATGATACAGTTCATCATTCATCCACTGAGGCATAGCAGCTAACTACATTACAGCAGAATATCTTTATCAGGTAGTGGTGCCAAGGCACAGCCATCTCCATGGCTGTTTCTTGTGAATTCACATTGCTTTCTGTGCTTCTGTGCAGTGCACTATGAATAGGTAGAAACGTTGACACTTCTTCCTAGGAAAAGCCCATAATGGGCCAACCATTCCAGGGGCAGTTAATAGTTGGACAACATTTACATATTTACAGTTACCACTCACTGACAAGTTAGTGGCGTCTCCTCTGATGTTCTGACACTTAACCATCAACTTCCGAACTCTCAAATAGTCCTTCCTGAGGCAAGCTTTTATAGGCCTGAGTCATCTAACCCGAGGCGGGCCTGTTTCCAACCCCTCATTACATAATGGGTCGCCCACCCCAATTCCTGTATTAGCCAGCACCTCATCTCTGCCCTAAGAAGGCGATCCCTAATTTTAAAACTGTGCCCTCTGGTTTTGGACTCACCAACAAAAGGAAACATCCATTCGATGTCCACCTTGTCAAGGCCATTCAAGAACTTGTAAACTTCAATCAAATCACCCCTCACTCTTCTAAACTCGAGTGGAAACAAACCCAGCTTGTCCAACCTTTCCTCATAAGACAGTCCTCTCATTCCAGGTATCAATCTAGTAAAAAGCAAAAAACTGCGGATGCTGGAAATCCAAAACAAAAACAAAAATACCTGGAAAAACTCAGCAGGTCTGGCAGCATCTGCGGAGAGGAGCACAGTTAATGCTTGGAGTCCAAATGACCCTTCAACAGAACTAAGTAAAAATAGAAGAGAGGTGAAATAAAAGCAGGTTTAAGGGGGGTGGGGGTGGGACAAGTAGAGCTGGATAAAGGGCCAGAGATAGGTGGAGATAACCAAAAGATGTCACAGACAAAAGGACAAAGAGTTGTTGAAGGTGGTGTTATTATCTAAGGAATATGCTAATTAAGGGTAGAAAGCAGGACAAGCAAGGTACAGATAGTCCTAGTGGGGGTGGGGTGGGGTAAAGGAATCGAAAAAGGCTAAAAGGTAGAGATAAAACAATGGATGGAAATACATTTAAAAATAATGGAAATAGGTGGGAAAAGAAAAATCTATATAAATTATTGGAAAATAAAGGTGGGGGGGTGGTGGGGTGGAATCAGAAAGGGAGTGGGGATGGAGGAGAGAGTTCATGATCTAAAATTGGTGAACTCAATATTCAGACCGGAAGGCTGTAAAGTGCCTAGTCGGAAGATGAGGTGCTGTTCCTCCAGTTTGTGTTGAGCTTCACTGGAACAATGCATCAGGCCAAGGACGGACATGTGGGCATGAGAGCAGGGGACTGTTGAAATGGCAAGCGACAGGGAGATCTGGGTAATGCTTGCAGACAGGCCGAAGGTGTTCTGCAAAGCGGTCACCCAGTCTGCGTTTGTTCTCTCCAATGTAGAGGAAACTGGATTGGGAGCAACGAATGCAGTAGACTAAGTTGAGGGAAGTGCAAGTGAAATGCTGCTTCACTTGAAAGGAGTGTTTGGGCCCTTGGATGGTGAGGAGAGGGGAAGTGGAGGGACAGGTGTTACACCTTCTGCGGTTGCATGGGAAGGTGATGTAGGAGGGGGTTGAGGTGTAGGGCGTGATGGAGGAGTGGACCAGGGTGTCCCGGAGGGAACAATCCCTGCGGAATGCTGCCGGGGGTGGGGTGAAGGGAAGATGTGTTTGGTGGTGACATCACGCTGGAGCTGGCGGAAATGGCGGAGGATGATCCTTTGAATGCGGAGGCGATAAGTGATAAGTGAGGACAAGAGGGACCCTATCATGTTTCAGGGAGGGAGAGGAAGGTGTGAGGGCGGATGTGTGGGAGATGGGCCGGACACGGTTGAGGGCCCTGTCAACGACCGTGGGTGGAAAACCTTGGTTAAGGAAGAAGGAAGACCTGTCAGAGGAATTGTTTTTGAAAGTGGCATCATCAGAACAGATGCGACAGAGGCGAAGGAACTGAGAGAATGGGACGGAGTCCTTAAAGGAAGCGGGGTGTGAGGAGCTGTAGTCGAGGTAGCTGTGGGAGTCGGTGGGCTTGTAATGGATATTGGTGGACAGTCTATCACCAGAGATTGAGACAGAGAGGTCAATGAAGGGAAGGGAAGTGTCAGAGATGGACCACGTGAAAGTGATGATTGGGTGGAAATTGGAAGCAAAATTAGTAATTATTTCCAGCTCCAGACGAGGGCATGAAGCAGCACCGAAGTAATCATCGATGTACCAGAGAAAGAGTTGTGGGAAGGGGCCGGAGTAGGACTGGGACAAGGAATGTTCCACACACCCCATAAGGGACAGGCATAACTGGGACCCTATCAATCTAGTAAACCTCCTGTGAATTGCCTGTAACATGTTTACATCTTTCCTTAAATAAGGAGACCAAAACTGCGCAAAATTGCTTTAGAATCAGTTCAGACTGTTCACTGGACTCATTTCTGGGATGAAGGAGCTGTCTTATGAAGAAAGATTGAACAGGTTGGGCTTATAGCCACTGGAGTTTAGAATAATGAGAGGTGATCTCATTGAAAAATGTAAGATCCTGAGGGGACTTGATAGAGTGGATGCCCAGATGATGTTTCCTCTTGTGGGGGGTAGTCTAAAACTAGGGTGCATAATTTAAAATAAGAGGTATCCCTTTTAAGTCAGAGATGAGGAGAAAATTTTTTTCCCAAAGGGTTGTTAGTGTGTGGAATTCCATTCCTTAGAAAGCAGTGGAGGCTGGGTCATTGAATTTATTCAAAGCAGAATTAGACAGATTTTTGTTAGATGAGGGAGTCAAGGGTTATAGGGGGCAGACAGGAAAGTGGAACGGAGACCACAACCAGATCAGACATGATGCTATTGAATGGTGGAGCAGACTTGAAGGGCCAAATGGCCTACTCCTGCTCCTATGTTCCTGCCACTATATCCATTAACTTATTAACGAATAAAGGTCTGAAACTGCTGGCAATCTGAAACAAAAACAGAAAATGCTATATATGTACAGCAGGTCAACCAGTATCTGTAGAATAAAAAAAGGCAGCTCATCATTTCGGTCAAATTCCTCCTTCTTCAGAACTGAAGACTGAAAGCTAGGCAAACATTATAACAAAATTGGAAAAATGGAAGAGGATGAAGAGCTCCAAGCAGAGAAATGATGTCTATTGGTTGTAGGGTGCAATATTTCCTTAAAAGAAAGGCAGGAGATTGTTCAATGATGTAAATCATTGCATTAACAAAATAAAAACATTGAAGAAAAAAAAGAATGTGCAAACAATTGACATTCATTGTTGAACCAAAAAAAAAGGACATTCTGGAATTATATTTTTAAGACATTGAAATCCTGAATTTGCAGACTTGAAATTGAAACAGAAGATGCTAGTAAAACACAATTGAGTAGACCATGACTGAATGATAGCATAAAATACGCGATAGCAAGATGCAGCCTGTTTTACAACCCTTTCAAATTTTATTTCCACTGTCTTTAATCAGGAAAGATGTAAAACAGGCTGCGATTTGCTGTCACATATTTCACACTAGCATATGAAGGCAAAATTGCCCTCAGTGTGTTAATATGTAACAGTGAACTTCGATGAACAGTTACGGTGCTTCTTCACAGTCACTGAATCACAGAATTGTTATGGTACAGAAGGAGGCCACCCAGCCCATTGTGTTTGCATTGCCTCTCCGAACGAGCATTATGACTCAGTGCCAATCTCCTGCCTTTTCCCCATTCCCCTGCACATTGTTTCTGTTCAAATAATCATCAAATGCCTCTTGGATGCCTCAGTTGAACCTGCCTCAACCACACTTTCAGGCAGTGCATCCCAGACCTAGACCACTTGCTGTGTGAAAATGTTTTTTTCTCATATTGCATTTGCTGCTTTTGCAAATCACTTTAAATCTGTGTCCTCTCATTCTCGTTCCTTTTCTAAGCGGGAACAATTTCTCCCTATCCACTCTGTCCAGCCCCCTCATAATTTTAAGCACCTCTATCAAATATCCTCTTAGCCTTTGCCTCTCCAAGGAGAATTGTCCCAACTTCTCCAATCTATCTTTATAACTAAAGTTTCTCATCCCTAGAACCATTTTTGTAAACCTCTTCTGCACTCTCTCCAATGCATTCACATCTTTCCTAAAATGTGGTGCCCATAACTGTACACAATACTCCAGCTGAGGTCTAACTCATGTCCTATACACATTCAGCATGACCTCCTTGGTCTTGTGCTCTACGCCCCTATTAATAAAGCTTAGAATACTGTATGCTTTATCAACTGCTTTCTCTATCTCTCCTGCCATCTTTAATGACTCATGCACATATACTGCACACCAAGTCCTAGATCATTAATATATATCAGGACAAGCAAGCGTCTCAATACCGATCCCAGGGAAACTCCACTATAAACTTTTCTCCAGACCAAAAGAATCCATTAACTATTTCTCTCTGTTTCCTATGACTCAGCCAATTTTGTATCTGCGTTACTACTGTCCCTTTTATTCTATGAGCTCTAATTTTTCTCATAAGTCTGTTGTGTGGCACTGTATTGAATACATTTTGGAAGTCCATGTACACCACATCAACAGCATTACCCTCATCAACCCTCTCTGTTACCTCTTCAAAAAACTCCAGCAAGTGAGTTAAATGCAATTTTGCCTTAAGAAATCCATGCTGACTCTTTCTAATCAACCCACGTTTTTCCTTGTGACTACTAATTTTAGCCTGAATATTTGTTTTTAGAAGCTTCCCTACCACTTATAGATTCTAAATAAAATGGCCTAAAAAAAACCTGGCTGTGGAGTGCCTGGTTTTCAAAGGCAATATGGTCTCCTGACCCTCCAATATGGTGGACATTATAAGCTGGAAGCGCGTCATCCACCATATTCATAATATTTCTTTGTAATGGTCTCTTTTTATGTCACTTGGACTGAACTATTCTACTCCTATTAAGTCCTTACAGCAATATACAGTGTTGCATTTTGGCACATTGTGCAGTCCATTACATTTTATTTTTAAAAGCTTAATTTAAGCAAAAATTCTGGGACATTGTACATTCTTGAGATCCATTGTTTCTACGAACATTTGTTTGGTATGAACTTATTTATAGAAGCATTTCATATTGCACTTTATGTTTTCCGTGATCTTAATTGCCTCTCTTATTTTAGTTGTTGTTGCCAGTTTCTTAGCCTCCTTAGCTTTATTCTTATATTCAAGTCTTCCCTCCAATGTATATGCAGATTTATACATGAGAAACGTTCTTTTTTGCTCAATAAAATTCTACTTGAGAAGCATCATATTGTGTAGAGAAGGGAAACCCGGAATATGAGACTTGTGAGAAGATTTACTTCAAAAGTATAGATTTTAAATAAAATGGCCTAAAAACTCTGGCTGTGAAGCGCCCATTTTCAAAGGCAATATGATTTTCCGACCCTCCAGTTACGGTGGGCATTATAAGCTGTACATCATTGCATACTCATAAAAAGCTAAAAATCAATATGCACTGTCCATGCCTGAAACAGGAGTTAGGTTTTTTGCATATAAGAGTAAGGCGTCTTGTGTCTGATTGAGGTTCCTGGGTTTACCCTGTAATTCTAGATATAAAATCCCTGTTAAACCAGAATGATGGATGTCAGCAGGGTAGGGTGTCTGGCTACTACTCTGGAGTACCCTAGAGCCATGTGCAAAATCTTGGACTAACCTAATTTGCATAAATCGGTTGGATATCCACACCATTTTTGCTTTTGCTGACATGTCTTCCTTTGCGAAGAAGTGATTATTCTGTTGAAATTGACAAAGTCAAATTCTCTCCTGGATTACTGCCATTTGAGATACTTATGGGCCCCAGTTTTGCCAGGACTTTCTCCTTATTTGGCATGTTGTATAAGCCAGGGTCACGCAAGTGCATTTAGCATTGGGCAAAGGCAGCTGGAAATGGTGGGTGCTTTACTAGATGATGTCATTGCACCATCCTGCCTCTTCTGATTAAGTCGCAATGAAGGAGGGAACAGAGGGAAGAAGTGGCCACTCACTTGAAGCATGATTAGGCAGAGCACAAAGGAAAGTGTACAGGTATGCTGGCCCACTCCAATTTCCAGTCGCATTCGATCATCAACAGTAATTGCCCCATTCACCCCAACTCCCCCTTGCCCAATGCCCCCAGCCCAGGAACTTTGGAATTAAACATGTAAAAAAAAATGAAGTAACTCTGTAACATCCGCTTGTTAAATGCACAAGATTCGCATCTGGAAAATTCCAACTTTTTCCTTCGCTGTATCTTACCATCTACATTGCCACAAAGAAAATGATAAGCATTTCCTGGGGAATTTTCCTGGAAAATATAATATTCTTCACCAAGGTTTACCCAGGACAGCTCAAGATTCCTTCAATTGGGTTCTCGCCTGTCTGAAAATAAACTCGTACTCCTTCATCTCTCTTTCCCTACAGGCAGAAAATGAAGAAACCCACCCAGGTGGGTAATTTCAGCAGCCACATCACCTCATGGAAAATACGCTCTTTAACTATCATTGATTGGCTTGTGCACAGCAGTGTCCTATTTTAATCTTTTTTATTGAGCGTACAAAATGTTTTCAAAATCAGCTTTGCACTTAAGACGAGTGCATTGTAAATCAACTCAACTGTCTCGATTGCCAAGAATATTGAAGGTTTCTACACAGAGATTGATGAGTTGTACTGGACACATTAATGTGTAGTGTTAATGATTGCACAGATTTACTCTGGATATATGGCTGAGTCAGGCACCAAAGTAATACTATCTTTTTAAAAAATATTTATTGGTGTCCCAGCCCTGCATATAGCTCAAATTATGCTATGTGAAAGGACCTGGGTGCTCTGATCCTTCACTGTTAGTGAAGCATATTTTTCTCCTTTTTGTTCATAGCTTTTAACAAGGTGCAAATAAAATGGATGGAGCAGTGATTTTGCCAAGGAAATTTTGTGCAACATAATTTTGTGATGAGAAATTACAATTTTAGACATATCTCTAATGATTACCCTTTCACATTTCTCATGCAACAGCGAGTCAGTTTTATAATGCTGGTCATTTTACTATTCCAGTTGTGGAGTGCATGGATCCTGGAATAATGGCTCAGCAACAAATTCCTAAAGCCAGTTTCCATGATCAGGTTTTACAACATTCCAACAGCTTTATAGCCACCGGGTGGAATTTTCCCTGCCTGCTGGCGTCGGGTGTGTTCGGTGGCGTGAGCGGACAATATGGCGAGAAGACCAAACATCGGTTTCACAACGTCGTGAAGCCAGTTTGCAATAATCTGATGTTTCTCTGCCTTCTGCTGACTCTCCAGGATGAGTTGAAATATAGGGGCTCGTCATCTGACTTGGACCTCACAGATGCCTCTTCCCCAGCAGTCCTCCGAGTGCCAGGGTGCTTGGTTGAATCTGCCTCCTCCTGCTGTGGACACGTATCCTGCGGTGGCCACCAGATTGTGAACCCGAGCCTGCTCTAGATCTAGGCCCCACCAAGATGTGTGTCTCTGCCCTGCTGCAGGATGTGGGTAAGCGCTGTGACGGGTCTTCTAGGCTGCTTATTTGGAAATAAGCTCTTCAATGGAGGAGGAGTCCTCTTGACTGGAGGTGGGAACCGGCTGGCTGAGGGTGTCAGTCGCTTGACAGAGCTCCGTGTGAACCAAAGTAGAGATAATTAGTGCATGGCAGCAGAGTCAAAAGCTGGAGAGAGAGATCGAGAGAGAGTACTCGGTTGTGTTGAGGGTGGGATGATGTGATGAAGGATTCTCTTGAGGGTGTTCACCCACCGACCTCACTGTCACCGCAGGCATGGTCCTCGTCCTCACCAGTCAGCGTGATAGCATGCTCCTCAAGGTGATTAATGGGCCTAATGTGGGCCACTCCACACACAATCTGGGGCCTCTCCCTGTTGATGCGAGCCAGCTTCTCTTGCATGAAAATAGATGGAGGGAGTGCGAGCAGGGCACATGGCACTGTGTGGAATGTTTGTTTGGTGAGCGGAGACATGGGCAGGATAAGGACGCAAACTCGAGAGTTTATGAGCCTGATGGCGATGTGAGGGTGTGTGTGAGAGTTAGTGGTGTTGTCCCTTGAGGTGTGAGATCCCTATGGATATGTGATGGGTTTGTGAGCGTGTGAGTTGAGAGCGATAAGAGTGACTTACCTTGGCAGAACAGATGAGACCATTCATCCTGTTGCAGCACTGGGTGGCTGCCCTCTTTTGTAGGGCATTGGCGCTGACCAACACCTCGCATGCTGTATTGGTGACCTTGCATGCTGGTCTTCACCCAGAGTGGAGGTAGTGGTCCTCCTCTATGTCCAAAATGCACTTGAGGGATGCGTCATTAAACCAGGCAGGCTGATGTCTTCTTGCCTTTCAGGGCCATATTTTCTTTGCTCAGGCTGGGCTGGAAGCACTGAGAGCTGTGCATGCAGCTGCACTTTAAATATGGCGCCCGGGTGTGATGAAGCTGCAAGGTGATGGTATGGTGGGTGAATGAGAGACCACCCGCCATCGAAACGGCATATTTCCCAGGAATGCATAATTAATGAGGCGGGATTGGGACGATACAGTGTGAAAAGCCACCATTGTGGCCAGCGGGTAAAATGTCAGTCTTTTCCTGCCTGCTACTACACTTAGTGCAGATCTGGGATGATTCCACCCACTGTTAGTGACACCAATATTTTATTTGCATGTATATTTTCAACTGGATTCAAATTGTCAAACTGCTATGGTTTGATTTTGAATTAATCTTCTCTGGTTTATTAATCCAGATGTCTTCATTGCTAATGCAGTAACAAAGACGCTACCATACTTGTGATGAACATGTGACATAAAAAAAACATGGAGAGTAAGTTCAATCAAAGTTATTGATATTTTAGTATTGTACTTACATGAAGTAATGAATGAATTTCTGTGGGATTGATTTATCTCCTGCTTATGTTTAAAAGCAATTCTCTCAACACAACAGGATATTGAGAAGTGGGCTATGCGTAGGATGTTCCAAAGAAAAACTACTGACTGAATGGGAATGTGAAATTGCAGAAGTAATAGCTCGGGGAATTCTCAAGGACATTGCATCTGATAAAATTGGAAGAGTGCCGCAAATCAGAAATAATAAAACATTTATATTGATGAAGCAGTTTATCAAGTTGAAAACTAATAACTTTCAAACAATTAATTACTTTTTGGAGTCCAGAAACTGCCTTCTATGCAAGTATTGAACTCATTCTCTTTCAACATTTCACAGGCAGGAGTGAGATAATATATTGGCCAAAATGTTACGTCCCCTGTGGGTGGGCACGTGCCCAACCCAAACAAGCATGAAATCATCTTGCGAGTGTCCCGACATCATCGCGCGCTCGCACAACATATCGCTCGGCAGGCGCACGCAAACGTTGGAAGAGTGCCCACCAATAGTTAAGTGGGCAATTAGGCCCATTAACATCCCATTGTCAGCAATTTTCCGTGGCTCGTCCAACCTTATGGTTGGCGGATGGACCAAGCATTTCGCATCCGCTTCTGGGCCCGCCGATTACGTGCGCCCAGCGAGCACAAATTTCAGTACATTATTTTTTAATTGTGGGTGCTATTGCTTGGAGAAGAAATGTTGTCCAAGGTACAAGACGAGTACCCTGTTCATCTCTGAACAATGTCATGGGACCTTTAGTGCCACTTTAATTACTAAAACATACAGATGGGATTTCAGTCAAAGGGTAACACCTCCCTCTGGAGGTCTTCGGTCAGAAGGTGGGTAAATCTTTGGAATTCTCTATCCCAGGGTGCTGTGACAGCTCAGTCACTGAGTATGTTCAAAACAGATGTTGATAGATTTCTAGATACCAATGATATTAAGAGATGGGGGATACTGCGGGGAGACGGTACTGAGTGAGAAGATCATGAGCTCAAACTTGTTAAGGGATGCTCTGTAGCGTGCCTGGTACTGGGACTATGGAAGCCCCTCAGTCAGCAAATGATGTGTGCAGTGCCTCTGACCACTTAAGGCACAGTCTGCGCAGAGCCTCATGCTGAAAGGAGGCCAGCGAGCACGTGATGTGCATGCACCAGATGCATCAGGAGCGCTGAGATTGTGACATCAATCAGCCATTCCAGCTGAGTTGATACATGGTTTTGAAACTTGTAAGTGGGATGGTGAGTTTGTGCATCCTCACCGAGGGCAGAGAATTTGGTCATTTCTCCACACTAAGGCCTGAATTTTACCCTAGAGATTTCACCCTACCCTTGGATGAGATTTGATGAAAAATGCAAAGGCCACTGACCAAATTGCCCAATCGCCAACTGTAAGGTTGGATGGGCCACGAAAATTCACAGACAGTTATGTCATTAATGGTTTAATTGCTCTCTTAATTGTCGGTGGGCGTGCTTCCAACTTTTATGCGCGCCCACCAAGCAAAATATTGTGTGAGTGCATGGTGACGTCAGGACACTCGCCTAACACCATCTCGTGTGATTTCACGCCAGATTGGGTTGGGAATGCCTGCCCGCAGGGCGTAAAATTCTGCCCTAAACCTGCAATGGTTATGGGTCTGCAGTGCATCGGACTCTGAAATATAACAGACAAATGCTGATAAGGCTGCAAAGAGGAGACATTTGCACAGAGGGAGCAAGTGGACAGCTGTCCACAGAAGGTCCTATCCACCATGAGTTGATAGGGAGCACTTCTGCTTTCACTTTTCCAAGGAGCAATGCCTGAGGCACCTCAGATTCAACACGGAGGTGGTCACAGAACTATGCTACCTCCGTCAAGTGAACCTGCAGCTTCACTCTAAGGTGAGGATGGCCTTCAAGGTCACCATTACCTTAAAGCCCTACATTACTGCATCATTCCAGGCAGGCACAGACCACTGCAAACATCTTCCAGTACTCTGCCCATCACTGCATCTGAGAGTGATGGGGGCCCTGTATGATTGGAGAAGCAATTTCCTCATTTTTAATCTAAACAGAAAGAAGGAGGAGGAGCAGGCACTTGGCTTTGCCAGGATAGTGAGATTCCCAGTGTACAGGGAGCCATCGATTGCATTCACATGGTTCTGTGGGCCCCATGTGTCAACAGGGAGAGGTACCAGGACCACAAGAGCTGCCGTTCATTAATGTGCAGTTGGCGTGCGGCCATGCACAAATCACCATATCAGTGGATGCCCACTATCCTGGCAGTAGGCACAATGTCTTCATCCTGAGGTAGTCTGCCATTCCTGCCTTCTTCCGGCCACCATGACAAACCAGTCACTGGCTGCTTGGAGATGAGGGAAACTCCCCTCTACACCCAGCTAATGACCCTACTCTGCCACCCAGTCATACAAGGACACTGGATGGACAGTACTGCTGCCAGGAATATCATTGGACCATCCATCAGCATGTTTAAAGAATGGTTCCAGGGCCTGGATTGCTACAATACTCTTAGAGGCTGTAGCAAAGGTCATGATGGTAGCTATGTCACAACATTACTATCATGAATGTGCAGATATTGCCACCAAACATTTAGAAGCACCTCAGAAGGAGGAGGAAGAGGAGGAGGCAGGGAAGAGGCATCAGGGATCCCTTGCTCCAGACGGGCTATCCGTCAACACTTACTCAGACTCTGCTTCCCTTTGGAGATCATTCCTTCACCACCGTGCCTCCACTATTCCCCACCTTCCCATTTATCTGGGATGCCCCACCACAGTGTCCCATTGGCCAAGATACTGCAATAAAAGACACCAATTAAAACTTTTCCACAACATCTTTATCGAACAATGCTTCCAATCAAGCAAACATAAAGGAGCTAATCACCTCAAATGAACCTTCCCTTAGTGCCTGTCTTGTGTTCCTACACAGTGCTACCATATGGTTACAGCTTGTCTCATGGAAGACTGCTGACTTCCAGTGGGGGTGACTGCAGGTGACCTTTTTCGATAAGGTTGAACAACTCTGAGCCTTGAGGGCCCAGCTTTGGGTTGCACCATCTTGACGTGGGTGACATCTGTGTGAGCACCAGAAAGGGCAATGGTGGGGTCACTGTGATGAGACGAAGAATGCTGTTGGCTTGAGAAAGGACAACAGGTTTGTGCTCCTTGGAGCCACTGTCACTCCCTCTGAGTGGCACCTCAGCAACCCTTGTAATCTGTTGGAGCACAAATTGCTCAACTGAACTGAGAGCCTGAAAGCACCTTTGAGCATTGGGATCCACAGGCACAATAACAGCAGGCTGAGCCTGCATGGCAGCAACCATGGATCTCATGACCAATGACTGAACTTTGACTGCTGCACTGAGACATTGGCTGGCTTTCCAATGACCTGCAATGGCAGTTGAGACATCTGCCACCAGAGCTGGGTCTATAAGTGAAGATGTGGCCTCCACTTTGATGTTAGCCCCAAGCTATACATGATGCCAAGTGCTCACAGACCCTTATAATGTCTTTCTTAAGGTTTGGACCAGTATCCATCATGGTTCAAGCTAAAAGCGCAGCCTTGCAGTGCAGGTTAGGAAAATGCCTGTGCCTGAGCTGACAGCACAGCATGCAGTCCAATGGTTGAAGTTGCCACCTATCGGTCAAATGGAGTGGGTCAGAGGTGGGTGGGGTTTCAAACAGCCTTGAAGCGAACTACACACTTGCTATCCAAGTGGTGGCCATCACTCTCCAGCATGCGTGAAGGGGCCTTCAGACTTAATCAAGAGAGGTCCTTAGGACACCTACCCTTACGACACCACCCATTTCTCTCTTTGATATTGCAGGAGGAGGACATCAGGATCATGGAGCCTGGTGATTTGGCTGTATGCCTCATGACTTACAGAGAGCAGAGAAGAAGAAGAGAGCAGTGGAGGTGCCTGGTCCAGCAAAGGGAGGAGCACCTCCCTCAAGATGAAGGGGGTGCAGGGCCTGCTGCGCACATAGCTGAAGATCCACAGCGAGCTGTCGCTCATAGGTGCCGTGCTAGATCCAGGGTCTAGGTGCTGCCTGCCATTCCTGCCAATGACCGAGAATCAGTGCCGTCGAAGACTGCATATGTCTAGGCAAATGGTCGGTCACATATGCCACCTGCTGCAGGATTTGGCATCATGGGGATGTGGAGGGCATCCATTGCCAGTATCCGTGAAAGTAGCTGCAGTGCGCAATTTTTATGCCAGTGGTTCCTTCCAGGGCTCCAAAGGTGACCTGTGTGGGATCTCACAAGCCTCTATGCACAAGTGTGTCCAGGAGTTCACAGACTCCATCCCAGCGAAGACACAGATCTTTATGTAATTCGCCTGGGATCAGGCAGGCCAGGAAGCAAGAGCGCTTGAATTTTCACAGATCTCAGATTTTCTATAGGTACAGGGTGCTATCGATTGTACTCATGTGACACTTTGATCTCTGTGGTAACAAGCAGTCAACTACATCAAAAGCAAAGGCTTCCACTTGTTGAATGTTCAGCTGGTGTGTGACGACCACAAACACATCCTACAGCATGATTCCCAGGGAGTGTCCACGACTCCCATGTCCTAAGCAGGTCTCAGATCCCTGACATTTTCCCAGGTCCAGGTTTGGCTCCTTGGGGACAAGGGCTACCCACAGAGGCCATGGCTGATGATGTCTATGCGGCAGCCTCAGACTGCAACAGAGCAATGGTATAACATTGCTGTGACCGGTACTTTGATGGAGGAAATGATAGGCATTTTGAAAATGAGGTTCTGGTGCCTCAACAGGTCTGATGGAGCACTGCACAGAGGGTGTCACACATCACTGTCACTTGCTGCATGCCCCACAACCTGGCACTGCAAGGGGGGAGGGCCTGACTGAGGAGGAGATGGAGGAGCTGCATGTCTCCTCCGATGAGGAGGACAAAGTGGATGATGATGATGAGGTCCTCCAAGGTGAGGATACCAGCGATGAGGCCATCACACTGACCAGACAAGGCTGGTGTGCTCGGGAGGCTCTCATAGCTGCAAGACTCATGGAGGATGATGACAAGATGCAGTGAGGACAGTCCTGATATCCTCACCTTGAACCTGTGAATGATTGACTCCTGTGTGGCTGATGGCAGCGCACATACCCTCCGTGCTCAGGCTCATGTCATGGAGACACAGCGGAGGCCTTAATAGTTGCTAGATTCCAGGAGGATGATGATGACCTACATTGAGGACACTTCATAGATCTTCACACAGTCTCTGTGAATGTCTGACTCATGTCTTGGCTGTGGGCAGCTCTGTGATCAGAGTCATATCGTGGAGCTGCAGCCATGAAACTTTAAATGCACCTGATCCTTTGTCAGCTTTCAGCACCAGATCCCTTCAGGAGCACACTGACTGGTCACAGATGCTGAAGAAATGGTTGGGGGGCGGGCGAGTGGCTGACCCCATACCCCACCCCCCCCCACCAAAGGTGCTGAGAGCCACAGAGAGAATGATGGAACTCTGTGACACCTGCCCACAACATTCCGGCAGCAATGACCAGCACCATCGAGGTGCAGGCAAGAGTAATGTGTCCAGGGAGTGTGAGGCTAGACCATCACTTTGATTTGAAGGTTACACACTGCACAGAGAAGAGGTCCTGGACTGAGACAGCTGCCTTTATCTTGTGCAGGAACCAGGGTTTCACATCTGAGTGACACAAACACTGCGCATCAGAACAAGGGGCCATAGGCAGGTAGACATTCTTGCGCGTTTATTTACAATAGTGAATATTATGTACAAGTGATTAACACCCATGCCCAGGCTGTGCAACCACATCTTCTTAACATTCCCAAACTTGCCGCAATATCTTGGTACTCCCTCGACATCCACCATAGAGATGGAGGATCCTGCTGACTGCTATGCCCTGTCTGTGATTAATTTGACGGGCGTCCTCTGGGGGGCCATGAATTGGAGGGCCCCGGCCTGCTTTCAGGGTCCTGCTGTGTGGCAATGGCACCCTTCTCGACCTGTGGAGCTGGAGCTGCTGGGGTCACAGGAAGAGCGGATTCAGATGGGCCAGACACTCCCAAAGTCACCTGGATGGATGGCCCAGGGGTATGCACCTGCTGATCCTCCTCTCTATGGTGTCTGGGGTCCGCTGGCTGAGCCCTTGAGGAGAAGGGGAAGGTGGAGTGAGCTCCAGCTGCACCACACCCCTCTTGCATTGATACTGTTGAAGGCCAACTGCGGCATCAGCGATGGAGTGAGCTCGTGCAGCAGTGCAGACCCGATGTCCTGGATCATGCTCTCTATGGCAGCTGCCATCCTACCAATGTTGACCAGTGCAATCACCTCAGGCTGAAGGCAGATGTGCCATCGTGCCTTACAATCTGAGGAGTGCAGCGGACATCCCTTCCTGATGTTCCCGAGCTTGTCTTTGCAGCTCCAGCAACTGAAGTATGATCGAGTCCAGAGGCTCCTCATCTGACTCAGATTCGGTCAATTTCTGGCCTTCAGCAATCCTCCGAGCATCATAAAACTGGGAAGTCCCTGCCTCTGCCTGCTGTGGATCAGACAGTGTGATGTGTTCACCAGGTTGTGACCCCGAGGCTACTCTAAAACTAAGTCCCACTGAGGTGTGTGTCTCTGAGCTGGTGGAGGGTGTGGGGGAGCACTGTGATGGGTCTTCTAATCATGAAGTCATCAGGTTCTTCTCCTGAGGTGTACTCTGGACTTGAGTTGAGGACATTGTTCGTGGACCCCCTCAGCTGCTTCCCAGATGTGTCTGCAAAAGGGAGGAGACAAAGCTATCACACATCCACAGGGATCTCACTCATTGCCAGTTCAAGGGACATCACCATTCATTCTTTCACACACACCCTCATCTGCCCTGCAGATCGTGTCTCATCCTGTCCATGGCACCACTCACCACCCACACATGCCAGGCATCCTTCTTAACTGGCCTGGCAGGTGTCCTGCTTAAACTCTCTCCATCTGTCTTCATGCAGGACAAGCTGACACACAACAAAAGGGAGAGATCACAGACCAGTGGAGGAATGCCTGGTGGAACAGAAGACATCATTCATCCGCTTTTGGCATTGGGTGGCTGTTGTCTTTTGCAGGGCATTGGCGCTGACCACTGCTGCCAGCACCTCCAATGCTGGATTGTTGACCTTGCATGCTGGTCTTCACCCAGACCAGGGGTACAGGACTTCTTGGTGGACCTTCACCGCATCCAGTAGGCGCCTGAGGGAGGCATCACCGGCTTTGGGGGCAGCATATTTCCTCCCTTTGGCAGCTATGAATTTGTATCAGTTTCCAATCCATTTGAGAGTGCTAGCTCTGTGCAGGGACACCTTTAAATAGGGCTCCCGGATTACTGAAGGGCCGAGGTGACGGTGGAGGGGATAAACCAGAGGCTGCCCCTCCAGCGACCTGGCGTGTGCTCTGGAAATATTTTATTAACAAGACAAGACGTGCCGGGAATGGGACAATATGGCGTGAAAACCTGTCATTGCAACTGGTGGGCATAAGAACTTTTTTCATGCATGCTACTGAACTTAGTGCAAATCTGGGACTATTGCACCCAAGTTGATAGCTGATGTAATGACCCAACAAGATTTAATGTCTTAAAAATTTTACTAACAAATGGCTAAAAAATGCTCTTGACTACTCACTGTTTTCTTTTTGTAGGCAACTTATACTTTAACTACAGTGACATTCCCTTTTTATATTACAAACCATCACAATGTCCACAGAATTACAGCCCTTTTAGAAAACAGTTACTCTAGCCTTCCAATGGAATCCTGTATCCCTGTTTCACTGACTAGTAATTTCAAGTGCCCGTCTCCACGCAGTTCTCTCAGCTTTCGGAGAGTTCCTTAAATCCACCACAGCAGTAGAGACTATTCTGATGATTCTTCATCCTGGTAGCCATGTCAGATGAATCTCCCGGAACCGTTAGATGGCTACAGGATATATGCCTTCGACTGAAGATTGTCTTCCTCCTGCATTTGTTGGTGGTAGCTGACAAAGCCAAGCAGCCTTTCTTTTGCACTGACCACGCTGCTGTTGTCTGTGATATTCACTGATGTGTAGGAAATATCTCACATTGGCTTCCTTTGTCCTCTTTGCCATGGCAATATGAAACATATTATGCTAATTAACTATCTTTGATCTCAATTCTCTTTCATCCCAGAAGTAAATGGACAACTATTTACAATCCAATTCCCAAAACAATTGCAAAACATAGCAGATGCTGGGAATCTGAAATAAAAACAGAAAATACTTGAGAAACTCAACAGGCCTGGCAGCATCTGTAGAGAGAGAAATAGAGTTAACATTTTGAGACCGTATGACTTTTCTTCAGAGCTGAAGAATGGACTTGAAACATTAACTTTGTTTCTCTCTCAACAGAGGCTGCCAGAGCTGCTGGGTTTTTCCAATACCTGCAACAGCTTTCTGGGACTTTTGGGAGACTCAGAGCCTACTCATTTTTAACTCCAAGACTGCTGCCATTGTTTCCAAGTGTAAATACCTTGCACCTTCTTCTCAGTAAAATAATCTAAGTCTTCCTTTGATCTCTAACAATCAAACCACCCAGGCTTACTGTCAAGCAGACTTCAGAACAGGTTACATGACCTGCTCCATGTACACTATATCTAAAGCCACAGTCCCAAAATATAATAAATTATAAACCTCATAATCCCTTAAACCTCATAACCCACAACATTGTCAACAGCTTTCTCATCATGCCAGATAGTTGGATGAGGTGAGATGGGAGTTGAGAAAGGGTATAGGCAGGAATGTAGCATCATTCACAATGTTCTCCAAAATGCCTGACACAACAGGCATTCACACCAACCCTATGATGCAGAGCTCCATCAACTCCTTAGGGCTCAGGGGAGGCAGCTATGGCAATCCCCTGCCAATTCTGCTCTGTTCCCTACAGTTATACACAATCATATCCTGCAAGAGAGAGGGGAAAATATCAGTAATTATGTTGCACTGTATTGAGGGGTGACATTCCTGTCATGGCTAAATAACTAGAGGTTTGTGGAGGCGGTAAAAGATGGGTATGAGGCTTGCAGCATTATTGGGTCTGTGAGTGTGAAGTTGAGCATCTGAATATTAGGCTTGAGCCCTGACTGCGGGGGGGAATGCTAATGAGTGACTGCCGAGGATACTGATCAATAGGAGAGGCTAGTATTTTGCTGGCTATATGATATGTCATTTGAAGTTGCATTCACTAACCTTGTCCACCCATGTGAAGCCATTGAATGCCTTGCAGCACAACCTTCATATCCTCAGGACCAGGCTCTGGGAATTGACCTTCCTGGCCACTGGTTCCCATTCCATTCTGATGGTGTTCCTTGAGGACCTCCTGATCTCCTTGGAAATATGGGGCTGAATTTTACCTTCGGTGGGTGGGTGGGATTTGCGGGCCTGGGAGCTGTCGGCAAAGGGGTCCCTGACCGCGATCGGCCACTGTCTGCGATTTCACACTGAAAAGCTCAGCGCTACTGGGGTGGGGGTGGGTGATGACATTTCCGTGGATGCAGGTGAGCGCTGCGAGAAAACTCACTGAAGGCAGACAGCTGCCTCAGGGAACTGCAGACCAGAAAATGATCAAATAAAGGTTTAAAAAGCTGCAAAGCAATGTCAATGCATCACAATCAAGCATCTGAAAATATAACCGATAGAAATGCTGTCCCCAGATATTTATTTTTATTTTCTTTATTAACGGAGATTTCATCCGGCCCTTGGATGAGGTTTGATGAAAAATGCAAAGGCCGCCTGGCTGATTCGCGCTTGGAGGACACGAAAAATCGGAGTCAAGTGCACCATTAATGGGCTTAATTGCTCTCTTAATGCCCTCTCTTGTACGCGCGTGCCGAACGAAATATGGGATGCTGGGCCAATGTCTTCTCGCGTGATTTTACACCCGATCAGGTCAGGCGCGCGTCTGCCCGCGGGCCGTAAAATTCTGCCCATGGAGCTGAAATTTCAGGCCCTGCCAAGGTCAGGGACAGAGCCGGAAGCAGAAATTTCGTGGCCAGCCAAAGCGCCAGTTTCTCAATCACAATTTGGCCAACGTGGGTTTGGCACCAGAAAACTGCCCACCCCCATTAGGCGGGCAGGCAATTGAGCTCATTAAGAACCTTGTTAACCAGGGATTAAGGAGACTGACTGGGATTTTCTAGTCACTCTCCAGTTTTCCAATGCGACGGGAGAGAGAGGAAGATTAGTTCACTGGAGGCGGGCACCCAACAGCAGGCCAGGGTGTCAGCACTCTCCAGCCTGGCCTACAGACCCCCTGTCTGTCTGGTTGGGAGTGCAGCCAAAAGCCGTTTTGTAGAGACACCCTTCAAGAGCCACATCCCCTACTATAGTGGTGGCCTGGCTGCTTTCTGTATTTTTGAATTTTTATTTAAGTATTTTTATATGTGCCTGAGAGGGAACCTTCTTTTAGAAGCTCCTCATAGGTTATTTACCTTGTACTGAAGCCAAGTGCACTTTTGAAGCTGGAAGGCTACTGTTTGGCCATCCAGCTTCAAGATCCCACCCACCATCCTTATTTGGACAGGGATCCTGTCTCCAGGCCAATTACGGGGGCTCCCCAGTAAAAATTCCAGCTCAGTGACTGTTTCCAGCCCAAGCCCCCAAACTGCACCACCCCCTCAACACCCCACCCCCCCTCCGCCCCCCACCAGGAGTGTGTTCAGGGCCTGGAAGCAGCTCTGGCGCCTGTTTCCCAACCTTGAATGAAAGATGCAGCCCATGGTCTCTCTCTCTCCTCCATCAACCTCCATCACTAAGGCCTTTAGAGCCACATCTGTGAACCTGCACGCCCTCTTTCTCCCTTATTGCTCTATTTATCCATGCAACCAATTCGAGTAGAAGTAGTCAGCAGCAGCTTCTTTTCACAGAGTGTTGTTCCCCTTTAAGAGGGGCAGTTGTCTTTAAAAGGTGCAGGCTAGCTGAACCACAGGCTAGAAGCAGGAGCCCTTGCTGAGCATTCAGCCAACCAGCGGCACAGGTTGCAGTCAGCTGAACGCTACATTCAGGGAAATGGAGAAGCAGCATGAAGTTTGCTTGCTGCCTGTCTCACTGAGATCGGGCATGGGCAGATTACAAATTGTGACTGCTGCACCTGAAAGTGGGAGAAAACAAGTTTTAAGCCTATGATGTTCCAATTAAGAGTTGAGTGCTACTAATTGAGCTAAGCTGGCATTCAATTTGAACAATGTTACACTCATATATTAATCTACATCAATTGTGCTTAATAGCTGATGGAATAAGAGTAAGGATGAATATATGTGCTTATATACTTAGCATGTTTCATCTGTTCTCTTATAGAGCATGCAGAATTAAGTCTTTTGCAGAACTTATGGCAAAGAGAAGTTAATATAGCATCAATGTTGCTGCACACACTTGAAAGAAGCACTGACATAAATGCAATAGCAACTTGCATTTATATAGCACCTGTAATGCAGTAAAGACTCTCAACATGCTTTACATAAGTGTTAACAGGCAGAATTTGACACTGGGGCCCAAAATGGGCCATTATGCCAAATGACACAAAGCTTGGTCAGATTTCTTTTTATTCATTCACAAATTTGGGTGTCACTGGCTAGGCCAGCATATATTGCCCATCCCTAGTTGCCCTTGAGAAGGTGGTGGTGAGCTGCCTTCTTGAACTGCTGCAGTCCATGTGGTGTAGGTACACCCTTAGTGTTGCTACGAAAGGAATTCCAGGATTTTGACCCAGTGACAGTGAAGGAATGGCGATATATTTCCAAGTCTGGATGGTGAGTAACTTGGAGGGAAACTTCCAAGTGGTGGTGTTCCCATCTATCTGCTACCCTTGTCCTTCTAAATGGTAGTGGTCGTGGGTTTGGAAGGTGCTGTCTCAGGAGCATTGGTAAATCCCTGCAGTGCATCTTCAAACACTGCTGCTACTGTGCATTGTGGTGGAAGGAATGAATGTTTGTGGATGTGGTGCCAATCAAGCGGACTATATCCACAAGCATTCACTCCCTCCACCACTAACGCAAGATGTAGGTTTCAATGAGTGCCTTAAATTAGGAAAGTGAGGTAGAGAGTCAAAGAGGTTTGCAGAGGTAATTCCAGAGGTTAGGGCCTAGGCAACAGAAGGCACCACCGTCAATGTTGAAGTGATTTAAATTGGGGATGCGCAAGAGGCCAGAACTGGAGGAGCATTGAAATATTGTAAGGCTACAGCAAGTTACAGTATAGGGAGGGGGAAATGCCATGGAAGCAAGGATAAGAATTTTAAAATCAAAGCATGGCTTAATGGGGAGCAAAATACGTCAGTGAGCATAGGCGTAATAAGGGATTGGGACTTGGTGTGAGTTAGGATATGGGCGGCAGAATTTCCTGGATCTCAATTTTTTGAAGGGTGCAACATTGGAGGCTGGCCAAGGGAACTTCTAAATAACCAAGTTGAGAGGTAACGAAGGCATGAATGAGGACTTCAGTAATAGGTGAGTTGAGGCAAGGGTGGAGTCAATGGAATACATATGTGGTGATATAACTGAAGAAATACTTTGTGAAGAAGAGGTCACATGAATAGCAGTGGTGGGGTCAATGAACAGCCAGCAGGCACATGATGGAAATCTGCTACTTATATTTCACTCCTTTCCTAAGATTCACTCAGGTCTGCTGAAGGGTCATGAGGACTCGAAACGTCAACTCTTTTCTTCTCCGTCAGTGCTGCCAGACCTGCTGAGTTTTTCCAGGTAATTCTGTCTTTGTTTTGGATTTCCAGCATCCGCAGTTTTTTGTTTTTATCTCTTTGTTTAATTGACTGCCACTCCTCTACAAGGAATGCCTACCCTGAAGAAGTTCTGTTCCTCTCTGTGACAAGGTTTCTGTATCTCTCTTTTGCCTTGTTCCTATCACTGCTTGCTTGTCCCTACAACCACCTCAACCACCCCCAACTTCTCTCCCCCCCCCCCACCCCCCACCTTAAACCAGTTTATATTTCACTCCTTTCCTAAGATTCACTCAGTTCTGCTGAAGGGTCATGAGGACTCGAAACGTCAACTCTTTTCTTCTCCACCGATGCTACCAGACCTGCTGGGTTTTTCCAGGTAATTCTGTTTTTGTTTTGGATTTCCAACATCCGCAGTTTTTTGTTTTTATTATTTGTTTTTATTACATGATTTGTCCTGCCTTACTTACTTCAACAAGGATTCTACTACCTGAACAATAACATTCTGAAATCACCAGACCTTCTCCCAGCCTCTTACTACAATTCCATTGGGAAATGGCCAAACTCTTAATAAACAGTAAGAAACTGGACTTACAGTGAGAGTAAGGAGTAATGCACCACAGAATTTCAGGGTTAATGTGTATGAATTTGAAAATGAAACAATCGTGGGCTTTCAACTTGATGACAAGTGCTTCATTAATCACTGTGTATAATTGGTGGCGACACTTAAGTTGTGCAACTGTTGTGATTTATTTTGGTGTTAATCTGTTGCTCTAGCATGAAGCCAATAACTTTAGCAGCTTCCACAGCCAAGCAGTGATACTTAACAAAACAGGAAATAAAAACGCAGCTGGATCTATTTTAAATTGCAAACATGAAACAAGAAATTGGCTGTATTGGTTGTTCCATTTCTGGACTGGTCTGTCACTCAGTGTTATCACTGATTGGAATTTAATAAGTAAATGTGCTAAAACTGTGCGCAGATTGCAACAAAAAAAAGTATACGTGTAACTAATAATGCCCAGTCAATTCCAGTGAGAGAAGCATTCATGTCACATAGACTGACATCTTCATAGGCAGACAAAGCAAAACATATTTCTCAATGCAGACTTGCCTTAAGAAACAGGGCACACAAATCTCTTAAAATTTAATTGTCTTGTAATAGTTATATGATATAGTTTTGCCAGTCTTTCCAGAAAAAGAGAAGATTTAACACTTGATGATGGGAAAATGGCTCAATACATCATCAGAGAATGACTAAGTAATCATTGCAAATTTTGGGTTAGTCAGTAGACCTTTGCTCACCCATATTTAGTGGCCATTTGATCAATTGAATTAGATTCTGTGACAATTGTGTTTTGCTTATTCTTATCTATCTTGGAGCTCAATATGGAGAAGATTGGCATAGTAACTGATAAAAGCCATGGAGTATGAAATATTGATATCAGCAGGCAATAAAATGCAGCACAGATCGAGATGTATCTAAGTTATTTTACCATCTTACCAGCTCATGCGAAAGTATCAAGAAATTGCAGCCATGCTAATGAGAGGTATAACCCCTCCTCCCAACTGATCTTAATACCCTAACACTCGGCTGGCTCCCATTTTGAGGCATGCCCAGTAAGCGCTATAACCAAGCCTCTCTCAGTGTGGAGGATGAAAGATAGCACAGGATGTAACCCAGAGAAAAGGTCAATAGAGAAAAAACTTGACATTATACAGGGTCCTTCATGACCTCAGGGTGTCCCTAATGGCAAGATTTTCACCCTGTCGTGGGGGGGGAGTGGAAGTGTGGATGCATAAGAGGCGCGCCTCTGATTGGCGTCCCAGATTGGGGGCGTTCCGCCATTTTACGTGGGCGGGCCAATTAAGGCCCACCCAGCGTGATGTCCGCATGGAAGTGCTGTGCGCTCCCTGTGAGGTTGGGGGGGAGACCCCAAACTCGAGAGTGCGCTCTTTTGCGCATGCGCATGAAAGAGCACACTCACCTCCCTGGGACTAAGAGCTGCCTCAAGGAGATCGGCTCCACACTAAAAAATATTAAAAATAGAAAATAAAAATCCCTGACATGTCCCCTCATATGACATTGCCACATGAGTTGGGACATGTCCATAGCTTTTTAAAAAACCTTAATTAATTTTTTTAAAACCTACATGAAACCTCAACCTGCCTGTGGATGAGGTTTCATGCTTTTTCTGAAGCCTGCGAGGGCTCCTGGCCTGCCCGCCAACCTTAAGGTTGGATGGGCAGGTGCATTAATTACTTCAATGACTCTGTCAATGGCTTCAATTGGCCATTGACAGGTCGGTGGTCGGTGGGCGCACAGCTGATTTTGCTGCACCCCCGCCTACCTGAAAATTGAAATGTGGCGCAGCAAAATCAGCTGTGCGCCCGCCGACCTGTCAATGGCCTGCCCCCTGCTCGCCGACGGGAAAATCCTGCCCTAAGTGTTTCATAGCAAAAGAGGCATTTTTGAAGTGTAGTCCCTGTTGTAAAATAGTCAAACATAGCTGGTAATCTGCACAGAGTAAGTTGTTAAAAACAGAAATTAAGTAAATAACTAAATAGTTTAAGTGATAAAAACAAAAAAACTGCGGATGCTGGAAATCCAAAACAAAAACAAAAACAGAATTACCTGGAAAAACTCAGCAGGTCTGGCAGCATCGGTGGAGAAGAAAAGATTTGACGTTTCGAGTCCTCATGACCCTTCGACAGAACTTGAGTTCGAGTCCAAGAAAGAGTTGAAATATAAGCTGGTTTAAGGTGTGTGTGTGGGGGGCGGAGAGAGAGAGACTCTCATGAGGACTCGAAACGTCAACTCTTTTCTTCTAGTTTAAATGATGTTGGTTGAGAGTAACTATTGGCCAGAGCACCAGAAGAATTCCTTGATTTTTTTTTACAATGCAAGGCAACTTTGACATACACTTGAGACCACGGTCAAGATTTTAGTTTCATGTCTGCTCCGAATGATAGCACTTACAAAAGTACAATACTTATGCAGTTCTGTACTGAAGTGTTGGTAGATTGGGTGCTCAAGCCTCTGGAAAGGGACTTAACCCACAACCTTCTGATTCAGAAGAATGCTGAGGACTGTGCCAAAGTACAACTTTTCCATTACAGCTTCCAGGTACCATCCTCCAGGCTTGGAGGCTCCCTTGCTGCTGTTCTTGATGACAGCTAATAGGTCCCACTGCTGGCAACCATTAACACTGCTACAGATTTTTCAGGCCTGCAGTGGAAGTTGGATTTTTTTATCCCTGTTTCTAGCAACAAGGCCCTGTCAACTGTAAACTTGTGCCAGAGAAGATTTTAGCATAAATTGTAAAACTGGACCAGGAAATCCAGGTGGATGAAGCAAAATATAATTCTAGTGTATTGGCTTTAATACAACTGAGTGGCTTAACTTTTAATTGCCACTTCAGACACCAGTTGAAAGTCAAACACATTAGTGTGGGACTTCGGTCATATTTAGGCCAGACTGGATAAGAATTCTTTCCCTAAAGGACAATAATAAAGCGGTTGGTGCTGTAAGACAATCTAAAAGCTTCATTGTCACCTTTTACTGATACCAGCTTTTTAGTTCTATCAACATCCCATCACATGCAGTTGCCTTTATAACTGATTATATAAACAATTCAATGCGAAGTTGACTTAAAAAACATAATCACATATGATTACACATATTCTTGAAGGTATCATCTCATGACCTCCCACCTCCAATCACCCTGCCTAATCAAACAGCATTTTTTCTCTTCTCCAATATTTTGATAACTAAGAAACACAAACTTTCAAACAAAAGTGAAACAGTTTTCTTAATGCTCCTTTGATTTTTTTCCTGCTTTCTCACATGACTGTCCTGCAAATTAATTACTAATTCTGGAGACTCTACAGTCATCCTGCTGGTTTGCCAATCCTATGCATATATAAATATTGTATCAATAACTAATAAACAAATTTGCTTTAACCTGTTAACTTTTCAGCGTTCAACATACTGCTTTCACCAAGTCTCTCAATACTTTAAAAATGTTATCAGCATATTGAGCTTCAATGACTGCTTCAGTCACTTATTTCACTTATTTCTTTATAAGAGTGGACAAGGAAAATTGATTATTATTTGGGTAAAAATGTGGTGCAATATTATAAATGCTGTCAAGAAAATTTCCCTTGGTTATTAGTTCTAGCAAAATCATAACCATTGATAAAAATGATTTCTGCACACTGAAGGAAGTAGAGATTTGGATGGGATGGAGGAGTGGTTATTCTTGGACCACTTGCTAACCGATAGCCGAGTGTTTACTGAAACCACTGTGTCAGCCAACTAATTAGAGCTGGGCTGGGACTTACAGCAGGACTCTGAGAAAATAGTCAATGTTAGAGCAAATAAACTCATGCTGCTCAGCAAACAAAGTCTATTTAAAGCAGCATATGCTACAGCAAACAGTCCACAGAACCTTTTTAAAAGTAATCTCTACATGTTACAGCAAACCAAACTGATGGCCAAAGCCACAGGAGCCTTGCAATAAAAGGAGGCTGATTTCTCTAAAGAAATGCAGTGAGTGGATGGTACATACAAATTATGCGTTCAAAAATCAATCCAGTCACACACAGCAGTGTGGTCCCCAGGCGTGAGTGACGGAGAAATTACCCAATGTCTCCATTCTGACCAGGAATAGTGGTGTCAAGATATGTAGGCAGCTTCGAATTAACAAAGGGCTGCATTTGTCTTACCTACCTGCCCTCTAAATAGGAGATTGGTTTGCAGTAATTGGGAAGAAGAGGCATAAAACAAGAAAGAAGGAATCAGGTGGGGGAAAATATAGCATAAAATTTATAAATGCGCGTGTTGAAGCACAGATGTTATCCTCCCTGAATAGTCAATTGGTTTCAATTGTTTGTACACAAGGCCATATGATATTGTGTAAGATGGTCAACTTTGATGTCTTCAATTCTGCATTCACATGGATGGAATATTTGCCAAGCTCATTAAAAAAATACAGTCTCTTTAGTGATCTGTTTCTAACTCTGGAATATTCGCATTTAGATAACATTGTCATTATGGGTCATATTATCACTGTTAAATAAAAGGACAAATCTAATTTTGGAGTTAACATTTAAATGCCCCCAATAATAATCTGCCCAAATTCCTTGGGCCATAACTTCTGGGCTCCCTAGTGTCTCACTGAAGGGGGAGCCCAGAGATGTGCTGGGGAACCCCTCTGGGAACTTCACAGGTAAGGGTTTCTATGGTAATTTCCCAGAAGCACAAACTTCCTTGGGGCAATTGTCCTGCACTGGGAACCATCTGAAAATGTGATTTAAATTGCAAACTTTGGATGGTTCTGACAGGGTTACACCTACAGTTACCCAGAAAATGTTAGAAGATTTAAAACATCTTCTAACTTATGGTTAACTATTGCAAAGACCCAGATCAAACCCCACAGGACTCTCCCCATACCCCCAATCCACTAGGGGGCTCCCCCACTAACGAGACCCCATAGTATTCACCACCCCCCCGACCCCCCCATCGTTCTCCCCCAACCCGCATGGGACTCTGTCCCCCATCTCCTCGACTGACCCACTACACCCCACTCACCCTGCAGGCCCAAACTGACTCGATCCCCCTGGAACCACCCCACCCTACACAACACCCCTGCCAGCAGGCCCGACCTGACCTGATCACTCCCCCTACCTGACCCGAACACCCACCGCGGGCCTGACCTGACCCAATTCCCCAGACCCTACCCTCCACCCCGGCAGGCCCGACCTGACCCAACACCCCCTCCAAACCAACCCTACCACACCACCACCGCACCCCCCATCCCCCCGACAATAGGTCCAATCTGACCCGACATCCCGGACCCTACCCCCCACCTCTGCAGGCCCGACCTGACCCCACCTACCCCACCTGACCCGACCCGACCCCGCCAACACCCCCAGCTTCTGATCCCCCCTGACGTCCTGAGGTCCGAGACCCCAATCCCCTCTCCTGATGTTTAACCCCACCCATGAGGTCCAACTCCCCCCATCCTGAGCTCTGACCGCACACCCCCACCCTACCCAAGATCTGAACTTGTGGTCTGTCCACCCTCCAACACCCTCCAGGGGCCCGACCCCACAATTTACCCAATTTTTTTAAATGTTGCTGAGAAAAGAGAGATGTCTAAGCTTTTCATCTTGTACTCATCAGGGCACTCACAAGCATACCAATATAAGGGGAAAACAACAATTTTTACTGTATGTGAAGAGAGTGCCGATTGATTGGCAAGTGCCATTGCCATGGAGAATGCACCACGGATGATAACTGTTAACTGTACTAAGAATTACGCTGACAACCATCTTATGATTGTCAGTTGGGCTTACAATGTGGAGCATTTGCATGTGCTGGGAGCTACATATATTAATACACAGGGCCCTGTTCTTTGTCGGCAGAAAGAACAAACACTGTGCCTGTTTCAGCTAAACAAAATAAGTGACACCCATTCACTGACTCATTCCTCAGGGAAATGGCTTGAACAATCAGGGTCAAGCTGCCTGGTTTAAATTTCAAACAATGCTTGGCAGTTAACTGTCAGTCATCATCAGTGGTGCATTTTCCATGGCAGTGTCACTTGCCAACCAATCAGCACTCTCTTCACATACAGGATAAATTGTTGTTTTCCCCCTTATATTGGTATTCTTGCGAGTGTCCTTATCAGCATTACTCAAGTTCTGTACTACCATATGACTATTACCTTAGACATGCACATTCTCCCTGACCTGCCAATTTCAATGGGTCCTTTAACTCACCTGGTTTACAGCAGCTAGTGCCATCAAATCAATGGAGCTGGCCTTCGACGCAGGGCCTTGAGACCAGCTGCACTTTCTGGATCGCGCCCGGCCTGAGTCAGAAGATCGGGAGAGACAGGCACAGAAGAAAACTCATGCAGGTAATTGGACACAGAATGGCAATCTGACGCTGACTGCCACACTGAGGGCGTTATGGCCTATGTTTTTCTATAGCACAGAAGATAAATGGAAAAGGTTCCAGCCAAAAACAATTGAGTCATTGAAGAATGAGCTAGACAAATATCTTGTTGAGGCAACATAGGTAATGAAATTGAGTCCAGACACAGATATAGATGAATTAACACTGATTTATTAACTGATTAACAGAGTAAGCACAGTACTTGAATTTATGTCATCAGCTAACAGAATTGAATCAGTTAAGGATCAGATCATTTACTGAATGGATAGGTATAGAATGTGATAATCAAATACTTCATACCACATGTTTTCTGTGAAGAATGGTCGACTGTAAGTAGAGATGTAAGGATAGAAGAATGTTTCAAAGTTTTCTTCAGTGAAAGAAAATTAAACATCTGGAGTTGAGTTAATGAAGGAACGGAGTGTGTACTCTTGTTGTTAGGCTGAATAACATCTTCTTGGTTTGTGCTTTTTTATTCTTCTTTGTTGAAAAAAGAAAACATAGAATTTTCAGCATTAAAAATCTCGGGAGAATTTTCTCCCCGTCAGGCTGGTGGTGTGGGAATGGGCGCAGGCAGGCGCGTAGCCGATCGCCACCTGCAATCGCCTGGGCGCCACCATTTTGTGTGATTGGGTCAGTTAAGGCCCGCCCAACGTGATGTGCACCCAGAAGCGCTTAGTGCTACCTGTGCGGGCAGGGGGAGGAGAGGAGAGTTGGGGCCTGCGCTCTTTCACCTCAATTAATTTAATAGGCCTTTGACAGTTCAGCGGGCATGCAACGGAGATGGCTGCGTGCCCGCTGAACCGAGGATCAGAATGACACGTGATGACATCGGGACGCACGCTCGATATCATCGAGCATCATTTTACGCATCGGTGAGCGGGGCCCACCCCTGGATGCTGGCCAGAAGATTCAGGCCTATAGGTTATTTTCCATATCAAGTCTCCATTCAGACATTAGGGCCTCAGTCCCACACATCCAATATGATGCAGCAATGTGTGCTATATTCAAGATGTGATCTGACCAGAGCACAATTAAGTTTGTTCACTGTCTCCTCTCACTTACTCGACAGAATCTTCCATTCTGGAGTTTAAGTTTGGTGGCAAGAGCCGAAGTCAGAGAGATTCCCGCTGGGGCGTGGGCCTGGCACAGCTGACCACGCACGATCTTGTGCTGTTCAACTCATTACCTATGCATCTGTGAGGAGCTTGCCAAATCTTGTAGAGGGGTGGGTAGGAAGTCACTGTCCTCATCATTACCTCATGGGGTCAAAGATCTGGGCATCATATTTAAAGGGTGCCTGGTCAGCCATTCATTCACTGCAGGCCAGGAGCTTCAGTCTGGCTGTCCTTTCAAGACTCTATCAATAAGATTGTCTCAGTAAGGCCCATGATTGCAGTGAAGCCTCCCTGGAGATTCTTCTCCTCCAGTTTCTCCAGCAACAGTGGGAGGTGCTATTTCCCAGAGATGGCAGCAGGAGGCCTTCCTGCCTGACCACGATGGCCTTGGTGGACGTCACAGCAGAGGTAAGTGCGCTTGGGGTCCACCAAAGAAATGCCCAACAGGGCAGGAAGAGGATGAATGATCTTCTGCACTCTGCCAAGATAAATGGCACTGGCTACTCCCTGCAAACTGACACTCGTAAGGGCATCAGGCAGTGTAAGTGTCTGCATGCACAGGGATGTCACACAGGAATTTGGGTCACAGCACTCATCAGCAGATGGGACACGTGCACTGAATGTGTGCCAGCCACTTCATGCTCTCAATCCTTTAGCAGTTGCAGGACAGCTTGCTTCTTAAACACTTACTGGGCAGGGCTCAGCAGCTGCCATGGGCAGGCATTCTCTTGAACAGCTCATGCACCCATTGGGATGACACTCAATCCTTCTGCCTTTCTGCAGGTCAAGAACACCCACAAAAAGCGTGAGCGGTCCAAGACCAGAGGCAGTATTCCAGACATTAGAGTCCTCGCCCGATATGAGGAGAAGGCCGCCGAGATAACCGGGGAAGAGCAGGACAAGGCCTGTGCTGAAGGCGAGGTAGGACTCTCCCAGGAAGGCAGTGGTGATGCCTCTAGTCTGCAGTTGTCAGCTGTCCACAGAGTAACACATTCACATTCATGATCATTCTTTTTTTCTTTTCCAGATGCCAGCAAGAAAAGGGGAAGGTCCACAACACAGACCACACACAGAAACAGCCCCAATCCCGTCTCTGAGGAGGATGTCTCAGGAGCCTCAGAGGATGCAACATCACGGTGTTCACCTATAAGACATAAAGCCATAAGGCATAGGTGCAGAAGTAAGCCATTCGGCCCATCGAGTCTGCTCCACCATTCAATGAGATCATGGCTGATTTGATAATCCTCAACTCCAATTGCCTGCCTTTTCTATGTCACCCTTGATTCGCTAACTGATTAAAAAACTATCTCAGCCTTGAATGCACTTAACGACCCAATCTCTATAGCCCTCTGCGATAAAGAATTCCACAGGCTGACTTCCCTCTGAGACAAGAAATTCCTCCTCATCTCTGTTTTAAATGGGCGAAGGCACATGGGATACAGGGTAATTTGATAAGGTGGATTCAAGATTGGCTTAGTTGTAGGAGACAGAGTGTGATGGCAGAAGGATGCTTTAGTGACTGGAAGCCAGTGTTCTGTGGCGTACTACAGGGATCTGTGCTTGGTCCCCTGTTATTTGTCATTTATATAAACAACATAGATGACTATGTAGGGGGTAGGATTAGTAAGTTTGCGGATGACCCCAAAGATTGGCCGGGTGGTTAACAGTGAGGTTGAGTCTCTTGGGCTACAGGAAGATATAGACGGGATGGTCAAATGGGTTGATAAGTGGCAGATGGAATTTAACCCTGAAAAGTGTGAGGTGATACACTTTGGAAGGAGTAATTTGACAATGAAGTATTCAATGAACAGCATGGCACTAGGAAGTTCGGAAGAACAAAGGGACCTTGGTGTGTGTGTCCATAGATCTCTGAGGGCAGAGGGGCATGTTAGTTGGGTGGTGAAAAAGGCATATGGGACACTTGCCTTTATCAATCGAGGCATGGATTACAAAAGTAGGGAGGTCATGTTGGAGTTGTATAGACCCTTGGTGAGGCCACAGCTGGAGTACTGTGTTCAGTTCTGGTCGCCACATTATAGGAAGGATGTGATTGCACTGGAGGAGGTGCAAAGGAGATTCACCAGGATCTTGCCTGGGATGAAACATTTAAGTTATGAAGAGAGGTTGGATAGACTTGGTTAAAAACAAAAAAACTGCGGATGCTGGAAATCCAAAACAAAAACAGAATTACCTGGAAAAACTCAGCAGGTCTGGCAGCATCGGCGGAGAAGAAAAGAGTTGACGTTTCGAGTCCTCATGACCCTTCGACAGAACTTGAGTTCGAGTCCAAGAAAGAGTTGAAATATAAGCTGGTTTAAGGTGTGTGTGTGGGGGGCGGAGAGATAGAGAGAGAGAGAGGTGGAGGGGGGGGGGGTTGTGGTTGTAGGGAGAAACAAGCAGTGATAGAAGCAGATCATCAAAAGATGTCAACAACAATAGTACAATAGAACACATAGGTGTTAAAGTTAAGGTTGGTGATATTTTCTAAACGAATGTGCTAATTAAGAATGGATGGTAGGGCACTCAAGGTATAGCTCTAGTGGGGGTGTTTTTTTTTAAATAATGGAAATAGGTGGGAAAAGGAAAATCTTTATAATTTATTGGAAAAAAAAGGAAGGGGCAAACAGAAAGGTGGTGGGGATGGGGGAGGGAGCTCACGACCTAAAGTTGTTGAATTCAATATTCAGTCCGGAAGGCTGTAAAGTCCCTAGTCGGAAGATGAGGTGTTGTTCCTCCAGTTTGCGTTGGGCTTCACTGGAACAATGTAGCAAGCCAAGGACAGACATGTGGGCAAGAGAGCAGGGTGGAGTGTTAAAATGGCAAGTGACAGGGAGGTTTGGGTCATTCTTGCGGACAGACTGCAGGTGTTCTGCAAAGCGGTCGCCCAGTTTACGTTTGGTCTCTCCAATGTAGAGGAGACCACATTGGGAGCAACGAATGCAGTAGACTAATTTGGGAGAAATGCAAGTGAAATGCTGCTTCACTTGAAAGGAGTGTTTGGGTCCTTGGACGGTGAGGAGAGAGGAAGTGAAGGGGCAGGTGTTGCATCTTTTGCGTGGGCATGGGGTGGTGCCATAGGAGGGGGTTGAGGAGTAGGGGGTGATGGAGGAGTGGACCAGGGTGTCCCGGAGGGAGCGATCCCTACGGAATGCCGATAAGGGGGGTGAAAGGAAGATGTGTTTGGTGGTGGCATCATGCTGGAGTTGGCGGAAATGGCGGAGGATGATCCTTTGAATGCGGAGGCTGGTGGGGTGATAAGTGAGGACAAGGGGGACCCTATCATGTTTCCGGGAGGGAGGAGAAGGCGTGAGGGTGGATGCGCGGGACATGGGCCGGACACGGTTGAGGGCCCTGTCAACGACCGTGGGTGGAAAACCTCGGTTAAGGAAGAAGGAGGACATGTCAAAGGAACTGTTTTTGAAGATAGCATCATCGGAACAGATGCGACGGAGGCAAAGGAACTGAGAGAATGGGATGGAGTCCTTACAGGAAGCGGGGTGTGAGGAGCTGTAGTCGAGATAGCTGTGGGAGTCGGTGGGTTTGTAATGGATATTGGTGGACAGTCTATCACCAGAGATTGAGACAGAGAGGTCAAGGAAGGGAAGGGAAGTGTCAGAGATGGACCATGTGAAAATGATGGAGGGGTGGAGATTGGAAGCAAAATTAACAAATTTTTCCAAGTCCCGACGAGAGCATGAAGTGGCACCGAAGTAATCATCGATGTACCGGAGAAAGAGTTGTGGAAGGGGGCCGGAGTAGGACTGGAACAAGGAATGTTCCACATACCCCATAAAGAGACAGGCATAGCTGGGGCCCATGCGGGTACCCATAGCCACACCTTTTATTTGGAGGAAGTGAGAGGAGTTGAAGGAGAAATTGTTCAGCGTGAGAACAAGTTCAGCCAGACGGAGGAGAGTAGTGGTGGATGGGGATTGTTCGGGCCTCTGTTTGAGGAAGAAGCTAAGGTCCCTCAGACCATCCTGGTGGGGGATGGAGGTGTAGAGGGATTGGACGTCCATGGTGAAGAGGAAGCGGTTGGGGCCAGGGAACTGGAAATTGTTGATGTGACGTAAGGTGTCAGAGGAATCACGGATGTAGGTGGGAAGGGACTGGACAAGGGGAAAGAGAAGCAAGTCAAGAAAATGAGAAATGAGTTCTGTGGGGCAGGAGCAAGCTGAGACGATCGGTCTACCGGGGCAGTTCTGTTTGTGGATTTTGGGTAGGAGATAGAAGCGGGCCGTCCGAGGTTGGGCGACTATCAGGTTAGAAGCTGTGGGAGGGAGATCCCCAGAGGAGATGAGGTCAGTGACAGTCCTGGAAACAATGGCTTGATGTTCAGTGGTGGGGTCATGGTCCAGGGAGAGGTAGGAGGAAGTGTCTGCTTTTTGACGCTCAGCCTCCGCGAGGTAGAGGTCAGTGCGCCAGACAACAACAGCACCACCCTTGCCAGCGGGTTTGATGACAATGTCAGGGTTGGACCTGAGAGAATGGAGTGCAGTAAGTTCAGAGGGAGACAGGTTAGAATGGGTGAGAGGAGCAGAGAAATTGAGACGACTAATGTCGCGCCGACAGTTCTCAATGAAAAGATCGAGAGAAGGTAAGAATCCAGAGGGAGGGGTCCAGGTGGAGGGAGAATATTGGAGATGGGTAAAAGGATCCGTTGAACTGGGAGAGGACTCCTGCCCAAAGAAGTGAGCCCGGAGACGAAGACGGCGGAAGAAGAGTTCAGTATCATGCCGAGCCTGAAATTCATTGAGGTGAGGGCATAAGGGTATGAAACTAAGTCCTTTGCTGAGCACTGAACGTTCAGCATCGGAGAGGGGAAGGTCAGGGGGTATAGTGAATACACGGCTGGGGCTGGGATTGGAAGATGGGGTGGGGACGGAGGGACAGGCAGGGGTGGAGGGTCCTAGATGGGTGTTGGTGTCGATGAGTTGTTGGAGCTTGCGTTCCTTAGCACTTGACAGAAAGAGAAAAAGTTTCTTGTTGAGGTGTCGGATGAGCCGAAGGATAAAATGAAACTGGGGGCACGCGCAGCTTTGAAAAAGGGTACGGCGGTGCTGCTGGAGGGAGAGGTCGAGTATGTTCATATGGCGGCGCATGGCACTGAGTGTGGATTTCAGAATGTGACGGGAACAGCAGTCCGAGAAATGTTTTATGTCCCGGAGATACCTGTAATCCTGGGTGGGTTCGAAACATGAGGGGTGGAATTTCAGTTGGAATCCACGTGGGGTAAGTCGGAGACGGAGACAGTCACTGAGAAAGGAGATATGGCTGTGAAAGCAGGTTTTAGTAAACACCTTGTCAAACACCAGGAGGGAAATGGAAAGCAAGGAAGGTGAGCAAGGCAACAGAGAGATAAGAAATTTTGTCGCAGAGAGGAACAGAACTTCTTCAAGGAGGTAGGCATTTCTTGAAGAGCAGTGGCAGTCTATTAAACACAGAGATAAACACAAAAAAACTGCAGATGCTGGAAATCCAAAACAAAAACAGAATTACCTGGAAAAACTCAGCAGGTCTGGCAGCATCGGCGGAGAAGAAAAGAGTTGACGTTTCGAGTCCTCATGACCCTTCGACAGAACTTGAGTTCGAGTCCAAGAAAGAGTTGAAATATAAGCTGGTTTAAGGTGTGTGTGTGGGGGGCGGAGAGATAGAGTGAGAGAGAGGTGGAGGGGGGTGGTGTGGTTGTAGGGAGAAACAAGCAGTTATAGAAGCAGATCATCAAAAGATGTCAACAACAATAGTACAAAAGAACACATAGGTGTTAAAGTTAAAGTTGGTGATATTATCTAAACGAATGTGCTAATTAAGAATGAATGGTAGGGCACTCAAGGTATAGCTCTAGTGGGGGTGTTTTTTTTTAAATAATGGAAATAGGTGGGAAAAGGAAAATCTTTATAATTTATTGGAAAAAAAAGGAAGGGGCAAACAGAAAGGGGGTGGGGATGGGGGAGGGAGCTCACGACCTAAAGTTGTTGAATTCAATATTCAGTCCGGAAGGCTGTAAAGTGCCTAGTCGGAAGATGAGGTGTTGTTCCTCCAGTTTGCGTTGGGCTTCACTGGAACAATGCAGCAAGCCAAGGACAGACATGTGGGCAAGAGAGCAGGGTGGAGTGTTAAAATGGCAAGCGACAGGGAGGTTTGGGTCATTCTTGCGGACAGACCGCAGGTGTTCTGCAAAGCGGTCGCCCAGTTTGCGTTTGGTCTCTCCAATGTAGAGGAGGCCACATTGGGAGCAACGAATGCAGTAGACTAAGTTGGGGGAAATGCAAGTGAAATGCTGCTTCACTTGAAAGGAGTGTTTGTGTCCTTGGACGGTGAGGAGAGAGGAAGTGAAGGGGCAGGTGTTGCATCTTTTGCGTGGGCATGGGGTGGTGCCATAGGAGGGGTTTGAGGAGTAGGGGGTGATGGAGGAGTGGACCAGGGTGTCCCAGAGGGAGCGATCCCTACAGAATGCCGATAAGGGGGGTGAAGGGAAGATTTTTTTGATGGTGGCATCATGCTGGAGTTGGCGGAAATGGCGGAGGATGATCCTTTGAATGCGGAAGCTGGTGGGGTGATAAGTGAGGACAAGGGGGACCCTATCATGTTTCTGGGAGGGAGGAGAAGGCATGAGGGCGGATGCGCGGGAGATGGGCCGGACACGGTTGAGGGCCCTGTCAACGACCGTGGGTGGAAAACCTCGGTTAAGGAAGAAGGAGGACATGTCAGAGGAACTGCTTTTGAAGGTAGCATCATCGGAACAGATGCGACGGAGGCGAAGGAACTGAGAGAATGGGATGGAGTCCTTACAGGAAGCGGGGTGTGAGGACCGCGACATTAGTCGTCTCAATTTCTCTGCTCCTCTCACCCATTCTAACCTGTCTCTCTCTGAACTTACTGCACTCCATTCTCTCAGGTCCAACCCTGACATTGTCATCAAACCCGCTGACAAGGGTGGTGCTGTTGTTGTCTGGCGCACTGACCTCTACCTCGTGGAGGCTGAGCGTCAACTCGCAGACACTTCCTCCTACCTCTCCCTGGACCATGACCCCACCACTGAACATCAAGCCATTGTTTCCAGGACTGTCACTGACCTCATCTCCTCTGGGGATCTCCCTCCCACAGCTTCCAACCTGATAGTCGCCCAACCTCGGACGGCCCGCTTCTATCTCCTACCCAAAATCCACAAACAGAACTGCCCCGGTAGACCGATCGCCTCAGCTTGCTCCTGCCCCACAGTACTCATTTCTCGTTATCTTGACTCCCTTCTCTCTCCCCTTGTCCAGTCCCTTCCCACCTACATCCGTGATTCCTCTGACACCTTACGTCACATCAACAATTTCCAGTTCCCTGGCCCCAACCGCTTCCTCTTCACCATGGACGTCCAATCCCTCTACACATCCATCCCCCACCAGGATGGTCTGAGGGACCTTAGCTTCTTCCTCGAACAGAGGCCCGAACAATCCCCATCCACCACTACTCTCCTCCGTCTGGCTGAACTTGTTCTCACGCTGAACAATTTCTCCTTCAACTCCTCTCACTTCCTCCAAATAAAAGGTGTGGCTATGGGTACCCGCATGGGCCCCAGCTATGTCTGTCTCTTTATGGGGTATGTGGAACATTCCTTGTTCCAGTCCTATTCCGGCCCCCTTCCACAACTCTTTCTCCGGTACATCGATGATTACTTCGGTGCCACTTCATGCTCTCATCGGGACTTGGAAAAATTTGTTAATTTTGCTTCCAATCTCCACCCCTCCATCATTTTCACATGGTCCATCTCTGACACTTCCCTTCCCTTCCTTGACCTCTCTGTCTCAATCTCTGGTGATAGACTGTCCACCAATATCCATTACAAACCAACCGACTCCCATAGCTATCTCGACTACAGCTCCTCACACCCCGCTTCCTGTAAGGACTCCATCCCATTCTCTCAGTTCCTTTGCCTCCGTCGCATCTGTTCCGATGATGATACCTTCAAAAACAGTTCCTCTGACATGTCCTCCTTCTTCCTTAACCGAGGTTTTCCACCCACGGTCGTTGACAGGGCCCTCAACCGTGTCCGGCCCATGTCCCGCGCATCCGCCCTCACGCCTTCTCCTCCCTCCCAGAAACATGATAGGGTCCCCCTTGTCCTCACTTATCACCCCAGCAGCCTCCGCATTCAAAGGATCATCCTCCGCCATTTCCGCCAACTCCAGCATGATGCCACCATCAAACACATCTTCCCTTCACCCCCAATATCGGCATTCCGTAGGGATCGCTCCCTCCGGGACACCCTGGTCCACTCCTCCATCACCCCCTACTCCTCAACCCTCTCCTATGGCACCTCCCCATGCCCATGCAAAAGATGCAACACCTGCCCCTTCACTTCCTCTCTCCTCACCGTCCAAGGACCCAAACACTCCTTTCAAGTGAAGCAGCATTTCACTTGCATTTCCCCCAATTTAATCTACTGCATTCGTTGCTCCCAATGTGGTCTCCTCTACATTGGAGAGACCAAACGTAAACTGGGCGACCGCTTTGCAGAACACCTGCGGTCTGTCCGCAAGAAGGACCCAAACCTCCCTGTCGCTTGCCATTTTAACACTCCACCCTGCTCTCTTGCCCACATGTCTGTCCTTGGCTTGCTGCATTGTTCCAGTGAAGCCCAACGCAAACTGGAGGAACAACACCTCATCTTCCGACTAGGCACTTTACAGCCTTCCGGACTGAATATTGAATTCAACAACTTTAGGTCGTGAGCTCCCTCCCCCATCCCCACCCCCTTTCTGTTTGCCCCTTCCTTTTTTTTCCAATAAATTATATAGATTTTCCTTTTCCCACCTATTTCCATTATTTAAAAAAAAGCACCTCCACTAGAGCTATACCTTGAGTGCCCTACCATCCATTCTTAATTAGCACATTCGTTTAGATAATATCACCAACTTTAACTTTAACACCTATGTGTTCTATTGTACTATTGTTGTTGACATCTTTTGATGATCTGCTTCTATCACTGCTTGTTTGTCCCTACAACCACACCCCCTCCCTCCACCTCTCTCTCTCTCTATCTCTCCACCTCCCACACACACACCTTAAACCAGCTTATATTTCAACTCTTTCTTGGACTCAAACTCAAGTTCTGTCGAAGGGTCATGAGGACTCGAAACGTCAACTCTTTTCTTCTCCGCCGATGCTGCCAGACCTGCTGAGTTTTTCCAGGTAATTCTGTTTTTGTTTTGGATAGACTTGGGTTGTTTTTGTTGGAGCAGAGAAGACTGAGGGGCGACCTGATCGAGGTGTACAAGATTATGAGGGGCATGGACAGGGTGGATAGGGAGCAGCTGTTCCCCTTAGTTGAAGGGTCAGTCACAAGGGGGCATAAACTCATGGTGAGGGGCAGGAATTTTAGGAGGGATGTGAGGAAAAACTTTTTTACCCAGAGGGTGGTGACGGTTTGGAATGCACTGCCTGGGAGGGTGGTGGAGGCGGATTGCCTCTCATCCTTTAAAAAGTACCTGGATGAGCATTTGGCACATCATAATATTCAAGGCTATGGGCCATGTGCTGGTAAATGGGATTAGGTAGGTAAATCAGGTGTTTCTCACGTGTTGGTGCAGAGTCGATGGGCCGAAGGGCCTCTTCTGCACTGTGATTCTGTGATTCTGTGATTCTGATTCTGATTCCTTACTCTGAAATCATGCGTTCTGATCCTAGACTCTCCCAAAAGGGGAACAATCTCTCAGCATCTACCCTGTTAAGCCCCCTAAGAATCTTATATGTTTCGATAAGGTCGCCTCTCATTCTTCTAAACTCCGATGAGTACAGGCCCAACCTACTCAACCTTCCCTCATTAGAAAAACCATCCATACACAGAATCAACCGAGTGAACATTCTCTGGACTGCCTCCAATGCCAGTATATATTTCCTTAGATAAAGGGACCAAAATTGGTCACAGTATTCTCAGTGTGGTCCAACTAGTGCCTTCTATTGTTTTAGCAAGACTTCCTTATTTTTATACTACATTCCCTTTGAAATAAAGGCCAACATTCCATTTGCCTTCCCTATTACCTGTTCAACTTGTATGTTAGCTTTTTGGGATTCATGCACAAGGACTCCCAAATCCCTCTTTGCTGCAGCTTTCTGCAGTCTTTCTCCATTTCAATAATATTCAGCTTCTCTATTCTTCCTGCCAAAGTGCATAACTTCACATTTTCCCATGCTATTTTCTATTTTCCAATTTTTTGCCCACTCATTTAACCTGTCTCTATCCCTCCGTAGACTCCTTGGGCAGAATATTTTAGTCGCCATGCGGGGGTAGGCCCAAAATGCCCACACGTAAAATGACTCGTGATGCTGTTGGGCGTGTGTCCTGATGTCATTGTGCTGTCTTGCGATGTTTTGTTCGGTGGGCGCACGCTGGAGTGGGCTGCACGCCCGCCAACATTTAAATAGCCTATTAAGGCCATTAAAGAAGTGATTAAGGGAATTGTTAATGCTGCCCATCCAACCTTACGGTTGGTGGGAAGGTGAAAAGGCCAAACGACCTTTGCATTTTTTAGGAAGCCTCATCCACAAGCGAGATGAGGTTTCCTAAAGCTTTTATTAATTAAATATTTTTTTTCCAAAATATAAAAACATGTCCCATCTTTTGTAACACAGTCACATGGGGGAATATGTTTAATTAAATTTTTCAACCATTTATTTAATAATTTCAGTAGCGATTCAATCGCTCTTTTGCATTGGCCCCAACTCTCCCTCCTCCCCCCGCCTGCGCAGGTAGCGTTGAGCGCTACAGTTTGAGTCTTACCTGGGCGTCTTAATTGGCTCGCCCATGTAAAATGGTGGCATGGAGCCAATCGCTGGCGGTGATCGGCTCTGCAACAGTCCCAGACCACTCCCGCCAAGCCTGCCCGCCACCTGAAAAATTCAGGCCCTTGTGTCATTCTCACCACTTGCCTTCCCACCTATTTTTGTGTCATCCGCAAACTTGGCAATAGTACATTCACTTCCCTCATCCAATTATTAACATATATTGTAAACAATTGAGGCCCCAGCACTGATCCCTGTGGCAGTCTACTAGTTACAGGTTCCCATCCTGAAAATGCCCCCCTTATCCCAACTCTCTGTCTTCTATTAGTTAGTTAATCCTCTATCCATGCTAATATACTACCTCTAACACCATGGGCTCTTATTTTATAAGATAGCCTTATGTGCAGTACCTTATCAAATGCCTTTTGGAAATCCAAATACATTACATCTACTGGTTCCCCTTTATCTATCCTGCTTGTTACCTCCTCAAAGAATTCTAATAAATTTGTCAGGCATGATTTCCCCTTCATGAAGCCACACTGACTTTGCTTGATTAGATGATGTATTTTTAAATGCTCTGCTATTACATCCTTTATAATAGATTCTAACATTTTACCAATGACAGATGTTAAGCTAACTGGCCTATAGTTATCTGGTTTTGTCTCCCTTCCTTTTTGAATAAGGGTGTTGCATTGGCTGTTCTACAATCCTCTGGAACTTTTCTAGGATCTAAGGATTCTTGGAAGATTACTATCAGTGCATCTACTTTCTCTGTAGCTACTTCAATTAATATCCTAGGATGCAACCCATCAGGTCCAGGGAACTTATCGGCCTTTAGCCCCATTAGTTTCCGTCGTACCTTTCTCCATCATGATAGTTATTGTATTTATTTCCTCCTCCTCTTTTGCCCCTTGATTATTTAGATTTTTAGTATGTTATTAATCTATCCTACTGTGAAGACTGATGCAAAGTATTTATTCAACTCCTCTGTCATTTCCTGGTTCCCCATTATTATTTCCCCAATCTCACTCTCTAAGGGACCTCTGTTCACTTTGGCCTCCTTCACCCTTTTTATACAGTTAAAGAAGCTCTTAGTGCCCATTTATTTATTACTTGCTAGTTTACCCTCAAAGTTTATTTTCTCCCTCTTTATTTTTTTTGGTCATCTTTTAAAACTTTCCCAATCCTCTGGTTTACCACTAATCTTTGCCACATTATATGTTTTTTTCTTTCAATTTGATACTGTCCTTAACTTCTTGGTTAACCATGGTTGGTTTATCCCCTTCCTTGATTCCTTCTTCCTCACTGGGATATATCTTTGTTGAGCTAAACTGCTTTGCCAGTCTACTCCAGCCAACTCTGCCCTCATTCCATTATAATTACCCTTATTTAAGTTTAGCATACTTGTTTCTGACCCAAGTTTTTCACTCTCAAACTGAATGCTAAATTCTACCATATTATGGTCACTGTTTCCTAGGGGATCCTTTACTCTGAAATCATTTATTAAACCTGCCTCATTACACATTACCAGATCCAAGTTAGCCTGATCCTTGATTGGATTCACAACATATTGTTCTAGGAAAGTATTCCGAATACATTCTATGAATTTTTGCTCATGTCTACTTCTGCCAATTTGATTTTCCCAATCTACATAAAGATTAAAGTTACCAATGATTCATGCACTGCCTTTTTTACATGCCCTCATTATCTCCTGATTTATTCTCTGTCCTACAGTATAGCTACTGTCAGGGGGGCTACAGACTACTATCACCAGTGTCTTCTTCCTTTTGTTATTTCTTACCTCCACCCATATGGATTCTAAATTTTCTGATCCAAGATCCTTTCTTGCTATTGTACTTATTCCATCACGTAATAACAAAGCTACCCCACCACTCTTTCCTTCCTGCCTGTTCTTTCAAAAATCACATACCCCTGAATATTTAGTTCCCAGCTTTGATCACCTTGTAACCACATCTCCGTAATGACTATAAGATCATACCCATTAACCTTTATTTGTGCCGTTAATGCATTTATTTGTTCCGAATACTACATGCATTTAAGTAAAGGGCCATTAATTTTGCCTTTTTACTATTTTTTCGCCCTATGTCCCTAGTTGCTGCCATTTTTTTATGTTTGTACACTCTGTCCCTTCCTGTCACACTCTGGGTATCATTACCTAAATAGCTGCCCTGCAAGTCAGCCTATCCTTTTGCTTTGTAAACATAAGTATCCCCTTTCCAGAACCCTCCCCCGCTCTATGCCATTTAAAGCCCTCTATATAGCCCAGTTATTTTGTTCACCAGGACACTGGGCCCAACATGGTTCAAATGAAGCCCATCCCACCGGACAGCTCCCTGTGCCAGTGCCCCATGAACTGAAACCCATTCCTCCCACACCAATCTCTCAGCCCTGCATTTAACTCCTTAGCTTTATTTACCCTATGCCAGTTTGCTCGTGGCTCAGATCGTAATCCTGAGATCATTAACTTGGAAGATCTGCTTTTTAATTTAGCCCCTAACTGTTTAACTTCTTTCAGCAGAACCTCCTTTCTCATCCTATCAACTTCGTTGGTACCAATGTGGACAACACGTTGATCCCTCCCCTCCCACTCCAAGTTCCTCTCCAGCCGGAGGAGATGTCCTTAACCCTGGCACCAGGCAGGCAACAGAACCTTTGGGACTCATGCTCACGGCTGCAGAAAACAGTATCTAACCCCCTAATTATACTGTCTCAGTGGATCCACATTCTACAGTAGGCTCGGGATCACAACCTGGTGGGCACATCTTTGACACGGGCCCACAGCTGGCAGGGGAAGTCACAGCCAAGGACTCTGACACTTGGAGCACGGCTGGAGAACAGACCTCTACTCAGCCCCATTCAGATGACAAACCTCTGGGCTCAGCTCGAAGAGACATGTTCGAGATGCAGAGACAGGCAGCGGAACATCAGGCAGGGATGCCAGAGGCCATGCACAGACTGGGTCCATCCACTATCTGTCTGATGTCCTTGCTCCAACAAGTGAGCAGCCCAGAGGAGGTACCCTTGGAAAGGGTGGCAGCCGCCTTGGAAAACTAGGCCCAGCAGAACACACAGATGCTGCCGGATATGCACTTGGACCTGCACACCATGGCTCTAGCCTTGGGTGCAGTGCAGCAGCGGCTAGGTGGGAGGGGGACGGTGCACCTCATCTCCCTCCAAGTAGCCCTTCTCCTCAAGGAGTAAAGGAGGTACCATCAGGCACCCACAAGGTGGAGGAGTGCCAGCCAGGCACCCAGGGGTTTCATCCAAGGATGCGGGGAGCTCTGCCGCTCCAACCCCCACCTGCCAATGACCTACTCAACTCCAGCTGGCCAGGCCACATAGGGTGCACCTGCACCTGAGCAGGAGAGCCATCACAGGCCGGGACCCTCTAGCGCTTGGGCCACTAGAGGATGCCTGCCAAAGTATCACAGTCAAGGGCATTGCAGTCAGCAGGCTGCCTCCACCTCAGCTACCGATGTCAGGGCTGCACCTTGATGTGCTAGTAGGCAAAGAAAGATTAAGAAGCTTTGGAGGCACACAGGTGGCACGGGTGTACAGCCATCTTACATACTTTTGGCACATGTAAATATACGTTCATTTGCACTGTTTGGAAGTTTCCTGGACTCTATCTTGCAGCTTGTTGCTTCAATGGTCACAGGCATTTAAAGCAGTGGAATTTGGGCCCCCATCAGAGTCCGATAATGAATCCTGTTGATTCACTTCTCTCACGTTGTCAACAGGGTGATTACTCAATAATTTCACATGTGCACAGTTAAGCTTTGGCCATCATCTGTGAGTGTGCTGCCTGGCCATGCATCATACAAGTCATTAATTTTACTTGCAGTTCAGCATGTTCTGACCTCTGAAAATGTTCAGTGAGCTCAATATATCTCCTGCTGGTATTGCACTGAAGTGAGATGTGGGTGGATGCATGGGGCACTCAAGGAGTTAAGTGGCAAGGAACACTATAGATGCAGTTTCAGGCTGAGAAGGGTAGCTCTCCACTGTCTTCTTAACAACAGGAAATCAGAGGCTTCTCTACATGTCTGGAGGAAGCTGTGGTGGGCATGTCCAATCATTACTGGCTGTCCTTGGTGAGTTGCCATTTCGAGCTAACATGCAGGTGAAGGCTGACAGCAAGGAGGTAATGCATAAGTTAGCCTTGACTGTGAGGGATTTGCGTGTAGGATTTAAGAAGTGTATGGAACTGACTGAATCCTTTGTGGGACTTCATACGGAGATTTGTTTGGCCTGCCCCGAATCCTCATCAATGGTGGCAGTAGACCCTGTAGAAAGGGTTTGTAATTAATGTGCATTGGGCTTCATTGAAGAACCAGGGTCTTAGTGCATGAGGCAAGGGAGAGTAGAATGGGCCTGTGTGCTGGACTGTGCTGAGGACTGTGAGACTACCCATGTGAAGCATCAGCAGCTCCAACAGGCTCTGCAGGGTCCATGCAGGAAAGATGTTTACCTTGGCTAGCGTAGCCAGAATGACAGATCACAGTCTCACACTAATACCACGGTCATCTAAGACTGAGACTTGGAGGAGTCACTGTAATTGGAGGGTCAGGAGTGATTGCTACGCAACAACCCATGGTGTAGGTGAGGCATTCTCAGTGAATGGACTCCAAAGTAACCTTGAAACTTTTCAGCAAGATAACAGTGTCAAAAGATATGAGTTTACTATGGGCATGTGGTGATCGGAGAGGCAGGAACACAATCTTCCCTGATCAATCTGCATGGAGGAGCAATCTTGAGGCGGCACATGGTGTTCTCATGCTGCTCTTCCATGTGGACCCATACATCTGGTTCTGCCTGAAAGAGCTCTCTGCCAGGTCTGCCCCACTTTGGGAGCAGGTGTGGGGGTGACATGAGTGCATCTCTGCCGAGGTTAGATGTGACATTTCTTCCAAGTTGCCACGCACACAGACTTTGTGAGGGCATGGCCAAAATTTTCCGTTTGGCGGGCAAGCGGAGCAGGAGCGGACACGGGCAGTCACAGACCCGGTCGGCGCTAGAAATCAGGGCCACACTGCCATTTCGTGCCAGCGGGCCAATTAAGGCCCACCCAGCACATTTCTGACTCCCCTGGCTAGCGGGACAGACCATCCATTGGCGACTCGGCAGTCTGTTTAAAGAAGGCCTGGCAGCCTTCTGTAGGCTGTTCACAATGGCCACCTGGAAATCCAACCGCAGGGGGTCTGCTCAGCAGGGCAACCTTGGGGAAGGGCAGAGGAGCAGGGCAGGCTGCAGGGTCTGCCACAGGAGCAGGGCAGGCTGGAGGGTAGGCCAATGGGGGGGCCAATTTGCTCCTCGCTTTTTTGATGATTGCCTTGCTGCCCTCCTCGAGGAGGTGGCAGCATGGTGGGAGGTGTTGGAACCTCAGGATGAAGCGTGCCTGGGAGGAGATAGCGGGGGTGGTGAGCTCCCGCGACGTGGTGCAGTGCACCTGGATCCAATGTTGTGAGCACTTCAGTGATTTGTTGCGCTCTAGAAAGGTGAGGACAATGTTGGCATTGGGCATTTGACCCAGCAGGTAGCCCCCCCAAAGTCTTACTGTCGTGACTGCATTGAATCATGTTGGGCATTTCTCGTATGCTGAGTGGGCAAGCAGATGGTGCCCATGTTTACATCAGCCTCACTGGTTCATGAGGACATGACTAGTCTGGGGGCAACGTGCAGGAGAGGCAGCTAGGCGCATACTCAGAACTCCAACATCCTATTCACGGTGATCAAGGTCTCATGGCCAAGAGCCTCTGCTGCCCTCGATGCTGCATGTAGTTGCGCCTCCTTGCTATGGGAGCTAAGACCCTGTGTTTCCTAAAGTGATGGACGGAGAATATGTCCAAGGTGGCTGTTGTGGGGGGTTGGGAGCATGTTGTCTGACTGATCTGCAGTAGCGTGGAGAGGGGGCATTGGAGGCCTGATATGGGCCACTGTGGTTGGAGTGCGGCATGCAGGTGCAGAGTCCACGTGCGATTAGCCGTAATGAATGGTCTTCTTGGTTTTTCAGGAGAAGAATGCTCACAATGCATGAGAGCGTTTGCGGACTGGAGGCAGCCAGGCCCAGCTGGTGATTTTGAGCCGTTTCAAGCAGGATGCCCTGGAGCTTGAGAGGCGCCATGCGCCCAGGCCCACAGGTGTCGGTGAGGCTGGGGTGGAACGGCCAGGTATTTGAGATCCACAGTCCCATCCACTCTGTCTTCCCACCATCCAAAGCACTGATGATTGTTTGATTCGATATCGTAGTAACATTGCTCATTCACAGACTGATAGAGTCAGACGTGTGGGTCATAGACAAAGGTCCCCTGGCCCTTCGAAGATGCGCGTGATAGGAACCTTCCAAAGTCGCCTTATCCCATTTCTGACCACTATCCCCATGGCCTTGTATGCCATGGCACTGCAAATGCACATCCAAATAGTTATTACATGTTAGGAGGGTTTCTGTGTCCACCACCCTTTCAGGCATTTCATTCCATATTGCCAACACCATGTGCAAAAGTTCCTCAGCACCTCACCTGTCAACCTTATGCCTCTTACTTTAAATCAATGCCACCAGGTTACTCATCCCTCCGTCAAAGGGAAAAGTTCCTTTCTGTCAACCCCATCTATGTCCCTCAGAATGCTATAAGGCTCAATAATGTCACCCCTCAATCTCCTCTGCTCCAGGAGAAATAACCCCAGTTTATGCTATGTCTCCTCATAACTCCAACTCTCCAGCCGAGCCAGCATCCTGGTCAATGGCCTCTGCACTCTCTCCACTCCAATCACATCCCTCCCATGAAGCGTGTATCACAACTGCACGCAGAACTATAGTTGTGGCCTCGGCAGCGTTTTTTGCACTTGCAACATGACCTCCCTGTTCCTATATTCTATTCCTCAGCTAATAAAAGCAAGTATGGCATTTACCTTCTTAAATGCCTTACGTATCTGTCCCGCTACCTTAACGGGCCTGTCGAATTGCCCAGCAATGTCCATCTGATCCTTCTTACTTTTCACGGTCCTACCATTCCTCATGTATTCCCAGACGTTGTCTCTCCTGTCCAAATACATCACCTCACACTTATCCACATAACATTCCATTTGGCATTTCTTAGGCCATCTGACCAGTCCGTCTGTATCTGCCTGTAATGTTTGGGGATCCTCCTGACTATTTGCCACCCCACCAATATTCGTCTCCATAGGTTCTGGAAGGTTGAGTGCATAATGAGCCTGGGGAAAGGGATGAAGTGTGTCACTGTGTGCATGCTAGCTGGTCCACTGTCCTTGTAGTTATTTTCAGCATCATCAGAGCCTGTCCACCAGGAGGAATTGCAGATGCCCCCTCTCACACCTGAGGGCCCTCAACTGTCACCTGCATCACACCATTTCTGCGAGGCAGGCACCATCGCAGATACTAGTACCTCGGTGGACATTGCAATATCGACTAGTGTCCCAGGGCACAGTGGAGAGGGCACTTCACAATCGCTGGAGGAGCTGGCAGAGACAGAGAGTGCTGATGGTGCCAGCAGTCAGAGGACTGCAGGGGACCAGGCACATCCTGAGTCAGGGCGTGATGATGTGCCTCTGGAGTCACCCACAATGCAGCAGCTGCAGGAAATGCGGCCAGGTGTGCGGGAGCATCTGGGAGTGTTGCATGAGATTATGCTTTGCTTGGTGTCCGTGGTAGAGGAGTCTGTGTGGAGCATCAGTGATGCAATGAGCCTCATGGCAGAGCGTCAAGCTTCCTCCATGGAGAAATTGGCGACTCTCATGGAGAGGGGCCTCCAGGAGAACGAACAGCTTCTCCTGGGGATACGCTCGGACCTGCAAGCCCTCACAGTGCCGGTAGCCACAGCTGGTCATTGCCAATGTGGGATTTGGTGTGGGCTTCAAGCTTCCCAGCTCATTGCCCATCCACTGATAGTGAGCAGGGAGGTCTGGGACGACCTTACATTGGTGGAGCAACAGCCTGTCGTGTCTGGGCGCTCCTCACAGGGCGCTCCGGATGAGGGCAACAGCTGCTCTGCCCCTCTCCCAGTAACTGCTTCATCGGGTGAGGCTGCAATGGACTTGCAGAACCCTCCCAGGCAGGCTCAGCACAGGCTCCACGGGCCAGAGGGTGGCAGCCAAGGTCATCGAGGCCAACAGGACAGCAGAGTCACCAGGCTGCCCCAGAAGCCACTCCAAGCAATGGGGCGGCACCAAGACATAGCACCTATAAATATAAGCATAAGGCACCTTAGGCACTCCAAGGGTTTGTCACTGGTGCTTATGTGTTGACCCGAGATTAGGGAATTATTATTTCTTTATGGTTGAAAATCTTTTTGCTTTCATTTTGTTTGATCTTATGATGGAGAAAATTAAAACCAGATGTGTTACCATGGCTGAGGTTGCCTCCTTTGTGCTGCATTTGTATGCTTTACATACATGTCATGAGTGTTTGAGTGGACAATGGGGTTTATGTCCAAAACCTTCAGTCGCAGCTAATGACCTGGCAGATGTAGCATTTAAATGCCGACTATGGAAGCGCCAGGCAAGGCTGGTCCTCCTGATCCATTTGTGTGGAGCTAGCTGAAGGTTCATTGGATTAACCTAAGGTGTCCCTGCCTTCTTGGTGTAGTCCTGGGTCAGTGTTTAGCCCCTCATCATTCCCCTGTGCTTCCGCATCCTCAGAATCAGTGTTGGACTGACCGTGTGTAGCTGCGTCAATGTCTTCATCATCTACTGCGACCCCGCTTTCCAGCGCAAGATTGTGGAGAGCGCAGCATGCAACCACTATCACTGAGACATGATCTGAGGGGCACTGGAGTGCACCCCCTGAGCAGTCCCGGCATTGGAAGTGCATCTTGAGAAGACCTATGACTCTCTCCACCACAGCCCTTGTGGAGGTGTGGCTCCTATTGTACCGCTGCTCAGCTTCTGTTCTTGAATGGTGGAGAGGGGTCATGAGCCACCTTCTGAGGGGATAGCCCTTGTCACCCACCAGCCTTCCACCAAGCCGAGCCAGAGCACTGAAGAGCCCTGGCACTTGAGAGTGTCTGAGGATGTAGGCGTCGTGGGAGCTGCCTGGGTACCTCGCACAGACTTGTGGAATCTGCATCCTGTGGTCACACACTATCTGCACGTTCATGGAGTGGAAACTGTTCCTGTCGACAAAGGCACCAGGCTCACCTGCTGGCACCTTGATGGCCACATGTGTGCAGTCGATTGCACCCTGGATGCGGGGGAAGCCAGCAATCGCTGCAAAGCCTCTGGCTCACTCTGTCTGGATTACCTGGTCCCAAGCAGAAGTGGATGAAGGTCAATGCACGCCTGAACAGAGCATCTGTGATCTGCTTGACACAAGTGTGGACAGCTGATTGGGAGACACCACAAAGATCACCCACTGAGCCCTGGAACAAGCCAGAGGCATAGAAGTAGAGAGCAACTGTGAGCTTCAGAGCCGCTGGTATGGGGTGTCCACCCACACAGTTAGGAGAGATCTCAGGGCCAATCATCTGACAGATGTAGTTGACTGTTTCCCTTGACAGTCGGAGCCTCCTTAGGCACTGCACCTCAGATATATTGAGGTAGCTGCTTCTCCGCCTGTATACCCTGGCAGCAGGATAGTGCCGTCTTCTGCGGCCCCTTCCGCCTTGGACAACCTTTTGGCCCTGCGACCCATGTGCCTGTGCCTGTCCTCCCAAAGGTGGCTCCCTTGGAGGCTGATTGTGCACTTCTGGCCTCCTCCTTATTCTATCCCTCCCTTCCTCCTCAGAGGAGCTGCCTCCAGTGGACATGTCAGAACCCATACCAGGCTAAAGGGAGGCCTCTGGAAAGCTGCAGGCCTGATAAAGATTCCTGACTGAAGAGGCCACTGTCTTGAAGGTTCAAAGTACACAGAAAGCTGCTGGAATTTGTTCTGAACTGCTACAGATCACACAGGCACATTTTAAAAACTTTCTGCAATAAATAATCACAGACCAGATTGACAACCCCACTGAGCCCTCTTATCCCGCCCGTGGATGAGTTTTATTAAAAAATCGTTTACCTGCCTGCACATTGCGCTTGTGCGCCGAACCGAAGATCGCACAGGCACCTGAAAATCGGCATCGATTGCTGATTTAAGAGCCTTAACTAGCGCGTTAATTAATGGTGGGCGTGCATCAAACTTCATCGCGTGCCCGCCCAGTGAAATATTGCGATGGCGCATGGTGACATCGGGCCGGTCACCCAATGTCACCGCGCATCAAGCAGAAAATTCTGGCCCATGGGAAAAATCTCAATTCTATTTACAGATGCCCGAGAGCATGGGATTTTGGGGTACTTTGCAGGTTTTAATGCATGCATTTAGCGCCAGGGTTCTGTATATTAGCACAGTTTGGCAGAAACACAGAATCAAACCACCAGTAGGGCTGATGCTAAGTAGTGCAATTTAATTCAGCTTTCATAAATCAAGGTATATTAGAGCAAAAGTATAATGTCTGTTACCAAGAAGGAACTGGGGCCTTCCAGACAGAGGATAGAAAACCAAAAAGTTAAAGAAATATGTCAGCAACTTGCTGTACCTGGAATCTGGTAGCTATCAGATTGGAACGGGCCTGTCTGCCATGTTGTACTCCTGTATGGTCTTTGCGTCTGGCTTGGCAACATCCTAGCCCTCATCAGACCCATCCCCTTTACCGTACCCATTGTTGGAGGAGACATTCAGGCCTCCATGTCTCCCTCAGCCAAGGCATCCCCCATTTGTAGTGCAAGGTTGTGCAGGACGCAGCACACAATGATGATCCAGGACACCCTCTGTGGTGAGTATTGGAGAGCTGGGCCTGAGTGGTCCAAACATCTGAACCTCATCTTTCGGAGATCTACTTTCTGCTCAATCACAGACCTGCTGGAGGCATGTGCGATATTGTAACTCTCCTCAGCAGCACTCTGTGGGCGGCAAACTGGTGACATCAGACAGGTCTTTTGGGAGTATCCCTTATGCCCAAGGAGCCAGCCCTGCAATTGCCGAGGTCCTTCAAATATCTGTGGCACCTGGGATTGGGTCAGAATGTAGGCATCAGGTGCAACTTCAACGGGTGGAATCCTCTTCTACTGTTGAATGTGACTGGCTATTGCCAGGGAGCTCCTCATCTGGATGAGAGCCAGTAGAAAAGCAGAGTTGCCTGGATCCTGCATCATCTAGGCCTCATTGGAATTGTGAATGAATTAAAGTAATAAATCTAGTGAGCACATTTTTTACAGGTTTGCCTTCATCTCAAAGCCAGCAGGCCAGTGCTAAGCCATTCACATGGCCTGTGTCTGTGACATCCCCACCCCACCCCTTTCAGGTGAAGGACACATCCTGAAGGACCAGAGATGGCTGTTCCTCCCATTTATACATGACTGCACGTGGAGATATTCCTCCTTGACTGGAATGATGAGGCTCTCTCCCTGACACTATTCTGCCTGCCTCTACTACCCTTGAGCCTCTATGGAGAGATTATTTGCCTTGGTACCACATAAAGACAAACCACATGAATCCTTGTCAGCCGGGAGGATGGAGGTTTGGAGTCGGGAGTTTGCTACTTCCCACCAGCCGTGCCCCTTGGAGGCATCCACCTCTCTCCCTCCCTTCATCCCTGCCTCTGACTACAGCATATGGAAAATCACACAGAATGAATGGCAGCTCCACATCTTGATGGGATCTCAACGTTATGAGACCCACGATTTGGAAACAAACCTGCTACCATGTGGGCTTCAGCATAGAGAGGAGAATACAACGGAGCATGGTTTTCATCCAGTTGCCTCATAATTATTAAGTTGTCCCTTTAGTTAACTAATTGTGCTGACCTTGATCTCCACCCACCTGAAAAGACCCTTTTCTGACTTTAATGTAAAGCAGTTTTACATCAACTGCATTGCATAGGTGAGAATTGCAAAATGGTGCACTTCAAACCCACTCGACAACATTTCATGCTCCTGTCATCACCCATCAACTTTGCCCAATCCCCCTTGACTCACCCAATATAACCATTCCTCTCTGCTCTGTCACCCCTCAACCTCACCCAACCATTACCCTTTCACCTATTACCATTCACTCCATATGCCTTCTTTCTCCTCTGAGCCAGCACCCATTACTGTTCCCACACCCAGAGGCCAAAGCAGTGCCTACTCACCTCAAAGTCATGGAAGAAGTCAAGCTTATCAGTGCATGCCAGTATATATAGTCGTGAAAGTCGTAATTCTAATTTCTGACTGGTGGAGAACTTAATTTGGAGGGTAACTTAATTCCCATGAGGTGGCCTTTTAATAAACATGTATGACATGCTAATACGTGCAAAAGGACTTCCCGACATTGTTCTTGGTGAAGCTCAAGCCGCCTTTAACCTGCTTTTGAAGTTCTGAGAACAGAATACAAAAGTTCATCCCGCAGTTGGGAAACTGGTATTTGGCCACCAAGCTTCTGGCTGCTGGCAGGACTGGAAGATTTGCCCATTGTTGTGGCTATATAGTTCAACCTCAAGTTGGCTTTTATTGGTCACTGTTCTGCATTGGTTGGTTAAGTGTCATACTCTAATGTTAACTGTTAAGATTCTTTGTTGTGTACTTGCTTATTTCAACATTCAGGGAATAAATGTGTCAGTTTTTTGCTATGTGCAATACTTTATATTTGTATGTTTGCAATTGCACCCTTTTTTCTGGTCACATGTATATTTTAATTCAACTAACTCTGTGATATCTGAACTGAATCTATTGCCCTTGCCAGTTTAATAAGACCTGCAAATTTAATCTTTTTGCATCGAGTTCTAAATCCAAGTTAGCTAGGTAAGTTAAACTCTTCAATGGCCCTTTGCAAGTTCCTTTTAAAACCTATAAACAAAGGCCTCAGGTAAGTGAATCTCTTCCTAAGCCTAGGCACTCCATGTATTATTTCATATATTACAAGAGTGACAAACATTTCAAGAAGTGGTCATAGGGAACACAAGATTGAGAGTCACAGACATGTCAATCCATTCCAACCATCAAAGTCCTAAGCTTTCCTGTCATGTGACCTGGTGAACACACTATCCCATGTGTCTTATATTTTCTTGAGTTAAACATTTCCTCTTTATTTTGTCAAAGGCTCTTTAATACCTTTTGAATGCATAGCCAATGTCACAGCCCAGTGCCATCAATGGGGAAGATGTGCTTGCAGGGAGTCAGAGTGATGCTACAACATTGTAGTCCTTGTTTCCCAACTTGTTTCACTACAACTCCCTGCTGAGAGTATTGAATTACCTCTTATGTTTTTACCATATAATCTGTTATTATAATTAGAACAAAATTGTGACATGCTGCTGTACACCGAAGATTTTTTAATCTGCTTTATAATCACCTGAATAATTGTAACACTTTGAAGGGAACACATGAACATCAGGGGTTATTAAAGGTTATTACCTAAATATAAATTGTAGCATTAGCAAAACATAATTGTTTATATTTTATATGTGATAAACATTCTGAAACTAATGAATAGAAAATCACAACTGGTGAGCGACAGCTTTGTAAGGTGCATTCCCAGCATGCAGCAGAAGCACAGAAATAGCATTTATACCCAATGTCCACATGAATGTGTGTGCATGTGTGGCAGGTGTATTATTCCAGGCTGACTATTCTTAGGTTATATTTTAACTAAATTATATTTTAGGCCTCTAGAATTCTTTCTACTCCTTCCACTGATATTAAGCTAACTGGTTTAGAGTTCCTTGGATTTAGTCTATCTTCCTTTTTGAATATAAAAATAACATTAGCTCTTCTCCAGTGTTCTGACACTATTCCCTTTTACTATACAGTTGCCCCTACTATCCCTTCCTTAACTTCCTTTACTATTCGTGGATATAATTAGTCCAGACTTGGGGTTTCATCCTCTCTATGTTTGTCTAATTTATCAATTAACCTCCTCCTATCCATCTTAAATGTCTTGATGCCCTGTTTGATCTTCTATTCAAACATCAGATCCACCTGTAAAAGCTGAAGAAAAGAAAATGTTCAATATTTCTGCTATTTCACTCTTTACTTATGAGTTTATCTTGTTCAACTCTTAGTGTCATAGATCTATAGAGTCAGTTACAGCACAGGAGGATGCCATTTGGCCTATTGAGTCCATGTTGTTTCTCTAACCAGACACATCTCCCATAGCCCTGCAAGTTTATTTCCTTTAGGTCCCCAATCAAATTCCTTTTGAAATCATTGATCTTTCTTAACCTCTTTCCTAACCTCTTTGTACTTTATTTTGTCTACTTCTCCTTTACTGTCTATGTACTTAATATATGATTTTTTTCTTTAGTTTCACTACCCTTATTATTTTATTCATTGTGTCTCATTATTGATATGTTTGTATTTCTAATGGGACATATTTCTCCTGAAATCTATTGAAAAGTACAGCATTACAAAATAGATTATTTGACAACTAAACTCAAAAAGCCCAATATTGAGGATCTTGAAAAAAAGAGATCAATGGCCTAGAAATTCAGGGGCAATCCCATTTGGGTGAATGGTGAGATCCGTGCAACTACTCGCTGCCAAAGAGAGGAGAGACATGAAGGAAAATAGCATTGTAATGGCCCTCAGATAACTGGATCTGAATGTCAGGTTGGGGCTAAAGGCATGATTGGGGTTTGAGGTTGGGATCTGGGATGAGGGAAAGCATCAGAAGGATTAGAAGCAATGGGTTGAAATTGAGGCTGAGGGTGATAGAAGTGGGATGAAGAGTGGCAATCAAGTGCTTTAATATGGGGTCAGCAGGAACACTTGCCTGTTGGTAATCTACTTATCTCCATGGATGCAGGCATGAAGAAGGTCTGGTTCCCCTGATTTACACCTGTGGTTGTGCTGGCTGCCTCAGGGGAAATCAATGTTGGATGTGGGACCTCATGACATTCGGCTTATTATTTGCATATGCAAAAGATCCAATATTTGCTTCAGGCATGGGTAAAGGATGTATCTCATTTATTATTACCCATTAGGTCGGTTGGTGCACTTCTGGCCAGTTTTACGTGAAACCTTGGGGCTGTTAAGATTCAGTAACGCCTGAAAAATGGGTGCCATGAAGCCTAATATCTAGGCCAATAACTTACAGGGCCATGCTTAATGAAAAAAATGCTACACAATAAATTAACGTGCTGACAGAAAAACGTGCAATCATAGTGGAGGACTGGTGGCTACAGATTTCAACCTTGTCAAAGATTAATCTGAGACTGCAGTAATAGTTTTATTAAACTTGTTTCCTATAAGATCTGTTACCAATGTTTGGTTACACTCATTAGCTACGCTTATTACAAACTCACTGATATAAGACTTTCAAATTTCTTGATTCATTTAGTTTTTGCATAAATCCAGCACAGTCAAATTTTTCTTGTTTGGAATTTGGTTTAGTTGTGACAGATATATGAGCTTATGCATTACCCAATGTCAATTAACAGCAACAACTATATTCATATTTATATTTAGCACAATAAAACATCCCAAAGCACTTTGGATGAGTGTTGCAAAACAACATTTTGACACCAAGCCACAAGCCATGTATGGTGATTTTCTCAAGGGCAGTTAGGGCTTGGCAACAAATATTGGCCTTGCTGATGAGGCTCACCTCCCATGAAAGAATAAAACATTTGGGCAGGTCACCAAAAGTGTGATCAAAGAGGTAGGATTCAAGGAGTGTCATAAAGGAAGAAAAATAAGTAGAGGGGATGGTAGATTATGGGGATGGTGGAGGTGTAATACCAGAGTTTATGACTTTGGCAGCTGAAGGCATGGCTGCTAATCATGAAGCAACTAAAACCAGGGATTCTCAAGAAGAACTTTATAATTATAACAAAAAGTTAGAATGTTTGTAAACATATAAAGTATCATAACCCTATATTTCCATTACATATTGCACATATGTTTTTTTTAGAGCAGTTACTGATTTATAAAATGTTGGCACTTGCCAAAGAATTAATGATTCAACGGTTTAGTGATGTATGCACTTAAGAAATTAAAAAAGGGTACTGTGTTATGTTATAAATGTTAACATTATACTCGGAAAAGAAATATTTCTCTAGCCTGCCTGTATTTCCTTAAATGTACTTTGAATAATCTACTCCCAGGCAGAGCTGAAGGTTTCAGTAATTCTTTAAAATGATGGGTTTCTTAGAAAAAAATCTTTGCACTGAAATAAATCTGCAGTAGCGACTTAGATTGGCCAAACTCGATTTATCATTCAACATCCAATTTCTTACCCGATGGAGAGATCTTAATAAAACCTCCAACAGAATGGTCTGATGTTAGTGTTTATTCAAATTTAAGGAGCAATTTGCATTTTGAAGACGTTTTACCATTTTTTGCTGCTTTTTATTTCTGAAGGTTCTAAACTGTCTCTTGTATCTCACGTAACATTTTTCCATCTACCTGCATTAAAAAATTAGCACTTCAATACTCTACCATTTTAGCAGATTTTCTTTTGCATATTTTAAAATGTTAATTTATTCCCAAGAGGCCCTGCTGGTTCACAAATAGCAAAGTGATACTTTGTCATTGGTTGATAAACACTATCAGCATTCCACAGCCCATGAGGAACATACCTTCACTTTAAAATGCAGATGAATAACAGAGTAACCAGGTATAAATAGAATTTGATCTAAGGTTTGTGCAGAATGCTCGCATGTGTGAAATGTGACTGTTTTTTTTATTAACTCTTACTGTGTCAAATGTTCCATTTCCACTGAATAATTGGATAAAGTGTTACATAAAGATTGCTTATATTAGCTGGCAAACTACAATTATTATCCATTTATTCTGTTACCTATGCATTATTACAAAGCAATTACCCTTTGTAAAAATAACAGTATGACTCCAGAGACATGGTCTAATCTGGGGAGTGTAATCCTGCATTACCTGAATCTCGATTTTCATCAGGTCATGACAGAAATATTTCAGCCTAAAAATTACACCAGGCAGCTCCAGTAATTTGGCTGCTGCACAGACACTTGAGGCTAAAAAATTGTTAAGGCCTTTCTTTGGGAATAGTGGTCATGATTTATGATCTGCCTGTACCTGCTCCATTGAAGCAGGCAGCATATAAACTTTGAGTTGTCTCTTCATCTATATGGTTGTCACGTTGGCCCATGCTGCTGGCTGTCTGAGTGCTCAGTAGTAGGCCAAGCAGCTGCACTGAGATCATGTGGTGCAGCTAGCCTGCTCCTCTTAAAGGCAACCTGCCCCTCCTAAAAGAAAGTTGCACTCATTGGAAGGAAGCTGCTGTTAGCTGACTGTACTGACACTGGCTGATAGTAGAAGCTGCACAAATGGAGCATCAGAAATGAGAGCAGCATTCTAGATTCACAGATTCAAAGCTGGAGGCCTTAGTGGTGGACGTTGACAGGAGGAAAGATGTCATGTTTCCGCATGAGGCCCTCAAATATCACTTCTGAAGAAAACAGGAGGAGATTGCACTGAAGGTCAATGCCTAGAGTGTGGCCCTGTGGACATGGCAGTACTTCAGGGAGAAGTTCAATAACCTCGTGCAGGTGGTTAAGGTCAATGAGTGCATCTTCACATGTCATCTCCTGCCCACTGTTCTACCAACCTCTCATGATACCACACCTCCATCCCCATCACTCACCTAGCAGCAATCTATAGCACTCAAGATTCCCACCTAATATTCAGATGTTCCACCTCACCCTCACACACCATCCAATAATGCCAGCTTCACATCCACATCTTGCTGCTTTCGCTATTGCCTTCAGCTATTCAGCTACGGCAGACAAATCACCTAAACGTAGTGCAACACAATCACTAACATTGTGCCAACTCTCTAGCACAACAATGTTGCCTGCAATAGAAGTGAGCAAAAAGTAGGAGTGGGGTGGATGGGGAAGGCATATCTTCATCACCTGAGCCCGATGAAGCAGATGGTGCTGCAAATCCTGTGGCTGACTGTAAGAGAAGCCACTCCATGCGGTGTCACCGAGAGCATTCAGGATGATGCTATGCTGCAGTCATCTGTTTCATCTCAACTCCTTCCTCACCCTCAGCCTGCTATTAACAGGAAGTACAAGCTGCAGATGGTGTGACCATGAATCTCTTGTTTACCACCCACCCATCCTCTTTCTCTCTTCACCCCAACACTTCCATCAGGTTTTCTGTGCTTTCAGATACCCAAGAACTGTCTGCAGCAGCCCCAGGTGTCAGAGAGCCAGTTGTGTGAGGCCTCCAAGGCCACATGTAGCCAACAGCTGAGATATTGGTACTGTAGGTGCCTTATTGGCAGCATGTGGACTTGGTGAACCATCGGGCACAAGTGGACAGCATCCAAGGCATGCAGGAAAGATAGTGTGTGCCAGATCACCAGAGCGAGAGGTTGCACATGAGTTCTCCTGCAGGAAATTCTGATGATGTTGGTTGACAGAAGAACGTTAATGATGGTGCCTGCTCCCCAGTGTTCTGAATGGCTTTGTGGCTGTCACTGAAGCCAGCTCAGCTTGTATAGTGGGATAGGGGAAGGGGGCCATCAGCCATTTATATAGGAGGTAGCCCTTCCTCCTGAACAGCCAGCCTCTGGATCTTCTAGGAGTCCAGTCGGCACAGGCTTAATGCATCATGGCTGCTGCCAGAAGAGTGAGCATTCACTGAGATGAAGGTCTAAGTGTGGTTGCATACCAACTGCACGTATATAGAATGAAAGCTCTTCTGGTTCCTATCTCCCTCCCTATTGATTTGGAGCCCCCCAGAGTCACAGTGGGTGCAGGTGAAGATGCGCTGCACAATCCGGAATCCCACTATCCTGAACAATTTAATGACCTTTCATCTTGTTTGTCCCAACTGACCAAGAAGAATGGCGTACTCCTGTTCCTAGTTTCTGTGATTTCTATATAAGATGATGACATCCTCTTATCTGGCATATATGACGCCCATCACCTCATGGATTCTGGGATGGAAGGCATACTGGGGAATGTATACATTATCTCAAATTTCTTTCCGGATGGAGCCAGAGGCATAAACATTGAGGCAACGGTGACCTTGATGGCACCAGCAGGGTCTTCCTTGTCCTGGTAAGAGACTTCAGCTTAGGTTGCAGAGGGTGGCACATCTCAGTGACCACCTCCTTGTTGAACCTGAGTCAACTCAGGCATTGTTCCTGGAATAAAAACAGAAAATACTGGAAAAATTCAGCAGGTCTGACAGTATCTTTGAAGAGAGAAACAGAGTTACCGTTTCCAGTCCATACAACTCTTCTTCAAAGCCAGAAGTAGAGTAATTGTAGCCTGAAAATCCTTGGTGGTTAGGGCCTTCTGTGGAGGGCCCTTCACCTCTCTCCTTGCAGGACATTTTCTGCTTCATGTCTTGGTCATGATAGAGACCAAGACGCATTGTCACCACAGGCTCCATAGTCAGCTTTTCCCTGCTCTCCCTGACTATAACTGCCAACTGCTGAAAAGCACCTTCCAAAATCTACAACAGTGGTTCCACAAACTCAGTCTCAGTTAAAGGAAGTCCACTGCTGCTTGTTGATTGGCCCTCCAAATAGCACTGCTTTAGGGCTCAGCTTGCAGCTGAACATCTGATCTTTATTGAGTGATGTACAAATTAGGTTTGGACCTATGTGATCCAAATTTAGCATCCTGGTATCGCATTGGACGGTTGGGCTGTGTCAATTCACAGCATCTCGACACAGGCTGGGAATACCCTCTGTGTGACCTTGTCCTGATGTAATTCTATGTGGGTTGCACAGGATGCAGTCAGAGGCGTATTGTGCCCCAGCAAAGCAGAGCTTGGCCTCTATAGCACCTTCCCCAGTGATGCGACGGCAATGAGTTTTATGCCCTGAAGGTGCAATATAAATGCTAGTTGTTGTTATTGAAATGACAATGAAGTGGTTTAAGAACCTTACTCTCAGAAGTTCCAATCAGCACATGTTATTTAAGCAGAATCAGAGAGGTAACTACAGTTCAAACACAGCCTAAATTTTTGAATATTCTGTGCATGTTTTCATTGGTCTTTATAACAAATTAACTCAATTCTCTCAACTCTCTCTGAACAATGGTCAATAAAAATGAACATTGAAAGACTGACATTATGAAATATGGGAAGGCAGATGTAGATATAGATACAATGGCAATTTAAATATTTCAAGCATATCTATCGTTTTCTCTTGTTTCTGTACATTGAAGTTTTTGCACGCATTAGATATTACTTTGTGGCTCACCAAGTCTTCTATACCAAGTATTTTGTGGGAATTTTGCCAATATGTTAATGCTTAAATTTTGCAATAGCACTTAACATAGCCTGACGGCATTTGCAGATTGAGTCCTCTGCTTAGCCGTGAAGCAACTTATAGCATTGATCCTTACAGGAGATGAGACAGTGTCACAAATCATCATGTAAACCCAATCACAGTGATGTATTTGTTAAACCATCAGTGCAGCATTCACTCAACTAGAAAATTATCCTTGGTATGGCTCAGAATTCTTTTTTAATTAGCTAAGACAGAAACATATTTTGTAGATTTTTTTGGGAAGGTATAATAACAACAGATACAGTGATGTCAAGCAGCATCAAATACAAATTGCCTGATTGTGATGAATGCCGCAGTCAAAGTCTGACAAGAAAAATTCTGAAATAAATGTGGATTAAAGTTAACATATGCAGGAGTTCATATAGTCAAAATACTATGGAGAAAAATTTTGATAGGCCAGTTAGCATATGTGGAGATTGCAATGTCCAATGGAAGCAATGCAGGCAGCGTGCAAACTTGGTGCTGCCTGCTCATCTTCACAATTGTGATGTGTCACCCAAAGCTAACCAATCACTAATTAAAGCTTAGAAGTGAGGCACTTTCTGACTAAAATGGATTAATAGGAACATAGGATTTAGGAACAGGAGTACGCCAACGGCCCTTTCAGCCTGCCCTGCCAATGGATAAGATCAGGCTGACCTGATAGGATCTCAACTCCACTTTGCCATCTGCCCCCCTTAACTCTTGACGTGTCTATCAAAAATCTATCTAACTCAGTCTCAAATAAATTCAATGCTTTCTAGAGAAAATAATTCCACAGGCTAATGACCCTCTGAGAGAAAAAAATCTCCTTAGCAAAGGGAGACCAAGAAATTGATCAGGAAAGAGAAAATTTTACAGTAGTCCTACAAGATACATAAAAATAGTTTGTAATCATTACTGTAGGCATATGAATAGGAAGAGATATAGAGACGGAGACACGAGAATTTATAATGAGATATAAGTAAATGACAGATTCATTAAACAAATACTTTATCCTAGATTTTTGTCTTTATGTTGGGTATGCAGAGTCAGAAGAATTCCCAGATCCATGAACCTGACTTCTTTAAATGCCTGACCAAACATCAGATTTTGGGTCCAGTGTGGAGAGGATGGGGTTCCCTGGGAGTCAGGCCAGATGATCCCTGAATGAGTGTGGAGAGTGTCAGGTATCGAGGTGAACTTGCTGGAAGCCTTGCCTCAGTGCACTGGCACTATATCAAAGTTTCATTTTAAAACAGAAAAACATAAAGCAGCCCCCCTGCTTTCACCCCTTGCTCCCTCACTCCCTACACAGTCCTCATGCCTCATCCATACCAACCCATGCCACTTCATGCCCCCACACCATCCCCCATGGTCCTTCATACTCTCCATGCCAATCTGTGCACCTCTCCCACCCACATGGTCCTTTATAACCTCCATGCCAACTTAGTGCCAACTCAGGTCAACCTATGATGCTCCATCCCATGACCCTTTGCTCTTCTCTCATCTCTCACAGCAAAATCACACAGGAGAGAAGACAGCTGCTGATTTCTATGGGCAGTGCTGCCTCCACAAAATGCGCATGTGCGAATCCTGACCTGGTCTCATTCTCGCCTCCCTGAAAATGGTATGTGCCGTGTTTTGGGGTGGGATTTCCGGATTTGAGCCTCTTCCACCATTTGAACAATGATGGAGAGGCTCTCCACCTTTGTAGAAATCCAGGCATTTGTATCTGTCTTCACAATAGAAGACACAAAAAATATTCTAGACATAATGGAAAATGAAGGATGTTGTGAGAATGAGGAACTTAAAGAAATCAGTATAAATAAATATATGAGAAATTAATGGAACTAAGTGGAGTTAAATGTCCTGGACTTGATGGCCTGCACTCTCGGGGTGTAAAAGAGATAGCTGTAGAAATAATGGATGCATTGGTTTTGTCTTTCCATAATTCCTTAGATTCTGGAACAGTTCCCAATAATCAAAACATAACAACATAATCCTTGCTATTTAAAAAAGGAGGAAGAGAAATAAGGGAACTATAGGCCAGTTAACCTAATTTCAGTAATAGGAAAAATGCTAGAATCTATTATTAGGGATGTGATAACAAGGCATTTGGAGAACCATAATATGATAAGTAGTACCAACACAGATTTATAAAAGGGGCATCATGTCTGTTAGAGATTTTTGAGGATGTAACTAGTAAGATGGATAAGGGGGGACCAATGTATGTAATATATTCTGATTTTTAAAAAGTATTTGATAAGATGCCACACAAGAGGTCATTACACAAAATTAGGGCTCACTGGATTGGGGTAATATATGAGCATGGATTGTACATTGGTTAATAAACCAGAGAATAAAAATAAACTGTAGAGCCTGTGTCGGCTAATCTGGTCTCCTGCAGAGTAGCAATGTCAACATCAAGCTTGTATAGTTCATGGTCAGTCAGGCCTGTCTTGCAAACACTTGCTGTGGAATATGGGTTGTTGTTCATGTCAGGGCACATAGTCCTGAAATTCCAATTTCCAAGCTGGAAAATTTCTCCTTTATTTCTTTGTTTGCTGCATAGCCTATGCATGGTGTTAGGAAGTGCAGACTTGCCTAGCATCTGAACCCCTCACTCGAACTCATAGGCTGATATCCATAGGAAAGATGGGCCTATAGCTTGGGGCCTAGTCAGTTGCAGGAATTACCAGAAGATGCTTGTTTGAAGGAAACATTAACAGAATAAAACTACCGATGGAACAGAATGTGACAAGGTATGAAATAATCCACTCTGGTGGGAAAAATAAAAAAAAAGAATATTTTTTTGAATGCTGAGAGAGCAGAAAGTGTTTGCATTCAGAGGGACTGGATGTCCTTTTTCTTGAATTACAGCAAGTTAGCATACAGGTACAGCAAGCAATTAGGAAGTATATGGTATGTTAACTTTTGCTACAAAGGAATTTGGGTATAAGAGTAAATATGTCTTACTACAATTATACAGGACTTTGGTGAGACCACACCTGGATTACAGTGGGTGCAGACTTGGTCTTAACCGAGGAAGGGCAAACCTGTCCTAGAGGGAATGCAACCGAGGTTAATTAGCCTTGTTCCTGGGATAAGGGAATTGTCCAATGAGGAAATATTGAGTAGACTAGGCCTATATTCCTCGAGTATAGTAGAATGAGAGGTGATTTAATTGAAGCATAAAATTCCTAAGGGGCTTAACAGGGTAGCTGTTGAGAAAATGTTTCCCCTGACGGGGTCTTAGTTTCAGGTTAAGGGGTCAGCCATTTAGGACTGAGATGAGGAGAAATTATTTCACTCAAATCTTTGGCAGTCTCTCCCCCAGGGAGCAGCATATTCTCAGATACTGAGTATATTCAAGATGGAGGTTGAAGGATTTTTGGATGCTGAGGGAATTAAGGGATATGGGGATAGTGTAGAAATATGGAGTCGATGTAAAATATCAGGGATGATGTTGTTGAATGGTAAAGCAGGCTTGAAGGCCCAAATGGCCTATTCCAGCTCCTATTTAATATATTTGTTATGGCCCAACAGGTTTAAATACAAGGCACAAGGCTTGCTTGAAAAGACCAAAACATTTTAATGGCACCGGGCAATCATTTTTGGATCAATCCAAAATCCTGAACTTTGCTTAATGTTGGATCTATTGCCAATGTAGGGCTGGATTTAATGGAGGTGATAGGGGTCTTGGCTGTCAGCTGGAGAGTCAATGAGAGCCCTCATCGCCTTTTTTCAGGAAGGCTAACCAAATTACTGACATTCAGACTGGTCATGGCCGGGCCTTCTCTGGGATCAAGGGCCCAGGGTTGAAGACCTGTCTGCCAATAGCTGCCAGCCATTCAGATGCTGGCAACACCATTAAACGGTAGTCCCGCCTGATTAAGTGCCCCCCGCAGTCACCAAACCCACCACAGGAAGGGCATTAAATTCCATCCTTCCTGGCCATTGCCCACTGAGAAACTGAATAACTTCGAGACTTGTCTGGTCCCTGATATCTCTTCCCTCGCCTTCCTCAACAGCCTGGGATACATCGCATCCGGGCCAATGGACTTATCCACTTTTAAGGCCGCTAAACCTGCTAGCATCTCCTCTCTCTCTATGTTAATTTCCTCTAATATTTCACAGTCCTCCACCCTGATGTCTATACCTGCATTGTCTTTTTCCATTCTGAAAAACAATGCAAAGTATTCATTGAGGACTGTAGCCACGTCTTCCTAGTCCACACACAGATTACCTCTATGATTCCTAACTGGGCCTACTCTTGCCCTAGTTATTCTCTTCCTCTTTATATATTTAAAAAAAACCTTTGGGTTTTCCTTTATTCTACACACCAATGCTTTTCATGCACTCTCTTAGCTTTCCTCATTTCCTTTTTAATTTCCCCACTGTACTTTTTATATTCCTCTAGAAATTCTGCTGTATTGAGCCCTCGGTATCTGCCATAATCTTCTCTTTTTTTCTTAAATGCTAACCTTTATCTCCCTTGATATCCAGGGTTCTCTGGACTTGGTCCCCCACTTTGTCTTTACGGGAACATATTTTCCCTGTACATTTGCTATTTTCTCATTTAATGCCTCACATTGCTCTGATACAGTTTTATTTACAAATAGTTGCTCCCAGTCAACTTGTCCAAATCGTATCTCATCTTAGTAAAATTAGCCTTTCCCCAGTTTAGAACATTTATTTCTGCCCAACATTATCCTTTTCGTTAACTATCCTAAATCTATCTACAAAATGCTCCCCTACTGGTACCCCTTCCAATTGCCCGGGCTCATTTCTGAATATTAGGTCCAGAACTGCCCTCTCCCTTGTTGGGCTTCCTACGTACTGGCTAAAAAAGTTCTCCTGGATGCAACTTAAGAATTTTGCTCCTTCCTCACCTTGCACACTAAAACTATCCCAGTTATTATTTGGGCAGTTAAAATCCCTTACTATTACTGCCTTATTATTCTTACACTTCTCTGAAATTTGATTACATATTTGCCCTTTTTGTGTTTTTTAATTCTACCCACATGGCCTACTTTGATGACCTTTCCAAGATATCATCCCTCCTCACTGCTATAATTAATTCCTTGATCAATATTGTGATGCCCCTTCCTCTTCTATCCCCCTCTCTATCTCGTCTGACTTCTCATAACATGAAATGTTAAGCTGCCAATTCTGCCCTTCTTTCAGCCAAGTCTCAGTCATAGCTATGATATACTTCCATGTACCTGTCTGTGCCCTCAGCCTGTCTGTCTTATTCCTCAGGCTCCTTGCATTAAAATATATTCCATTTAGTCCTGCTAAACTCGCTTCTTTCTTATCTAGCCTATGTTTCCTTTGCCGTCCAGACTCACTCAATAGCGCTTTAACTTTTAATTCCATCTCAGCTTCTCTCCCCTTTGAACTACTTTTCAGGATCCCATCCCCCTGCTAATTTAATTTAAATCCGCCCCACCATCATCATCACCGTCATCTTCTCTTGCAGTTTAAAAGTTGTTCTCTAGATTCTGAGAAAGTAGAATGGATAAGATTAATACGCACTGGTCTGCCGAACATGAGCTCGGCTGGTAATGGAATAGTTGCACTTAAGAGTGTCGCTCTCGCATGTAACATTGCAATGCCTGTTTGGCCTGTCAACATTTGAGAATTAGGGATTTCATTGTGTGAATCAATCATTCGACTAGGCTGTTAGATCTAGAATAATGAGGAGAAGATGTAGTGTGATTGATATACAAGATACACATATCTTGAAATGGCTTACTAATAAATTGCGGACTGTTATCTGTAATGATCTCCCTCGACACACCAAATAGACTGAAAATAGCACTTAGAGCTTGCATGACAGTCATGCTTGACATATTGTGCAGTTGTCAAATATTGGGGTTCATGGTAAAGTAGTCCACGATGACGATGATTTCAGTGCCGTGGACATGAAAGAGGGTGGATGCACCTTAGGACCTAGAATGGGTAGGAAATTCATGTGGAATGAGTGGTTCTTTGTGCTGAATTGGCAGCTCAACATTTCATGTTATGAGAAGTCAGACGAGATAGAGAGGGGGATAGAAGAGGAAGAGGCATCACAATATTGATCAAGGAATCAATTATAGCAGTGAGGTGGGATGATATCTTGGAAAGGTCTTGGCAAATGCTCTTGAAGTGCCTCGCACTTCTTGACAATGACTTCAATGTCATTGTTCATACCCAGTCAATATGTGCTATATGTGCCAGATCAATTGATGGACTTGCATTCTCCTGCAAGGGTAATGTTGCAGCTCCCACGAAAATGTCAACTGTGTCAAAACATTCTTGATATTTTGATGTTAGGTCATGAACTGAGATGATAGAAGTAGTTTCTGAGGTTAGTATGCCAAGTGAGGTCTAACTGATTCCGTGGATTGTCACTAGTGCGGGGTCACGGCATATTGGTAGACCTGTGATTGCTGGGGCTTTAGTCCCCATGATGTAGAACATCTGTGACACCCAGGAGGATTTATTGTACTCATACACCAGGACTATGGATCCTGCGCATGGAATTAGTAAACCGTTTTATGATGAATGTTGCGCAGTAGTCGGATTTGCCATGGCCTTCCACACCTGTGGATACATCTGTTTGAGAATTCGCAGGGGTAGTGTGTTGACACTTGCCCCATGTGTCAATCTTGACCAATAAAAAGCAGTTTCTAATTTTATTAGGGCGGATAATTCGAATCTTGTCAAACACTTTGGATGGCAAGATGGCATCTAAGTTTTCCACGAGATTGTCAGTGTGAAACATATGTTCATTGCTCTTTGTCTCATTATGCACATCATCATCACACTTAATATATATGTTTCTGACGGGATACTGGACAATCGTTCGTATTACTTGAAGGTAGCCGTTGTGTACGGTCTGTTTGGAGCAGTGCACGGCTCCTTGTAGCTGCATCAGCCTTTGCTCTCATGCACTGCCAGTGCCAATGGCCCTTTCTTCCACATGCTTTGCAGAATTGCTGGAAGGCTGGGCATTTTCTCGGTGCATTCAGAGGGCCACCTCCCATATGGTTTGCTGGGTTTGGGTCTGGAAAAGCGTCAACAATTGGGGTTGTACCTAGGTCCTGTAAGGTTTGTTGACCTGTGAGGATCACTTTGTACTTATGTCCACCCTTGAGTAGCTCTTTGATGCCATACGTTTTGGGTTTGTCTAGCAGATCATTCTAGAATGCTTCCATGGGAGTGGATGCGATCACCAACTCAATAATTCTGTCAGCTAGCTCTGTTCTGAAAAATCACAGTAAATATCCATTTCTCTGCATCTGCTAACAAAATGGATTATGGATTCTGTAGGCTGGCATCAAAATGACATGAACGCTAGTCGATGAATATGGAAGTTTAATCTAATTCTGAACCAGTCTTCCAATATAGTCCATATCTTTTGGGGATCCTTTAGCTCTTCTGTTGTTGATCCTGATGTGTTCTGCCCGTATAGAATTTCATTCCCAATTACTAGGGGAAATTTTATGACTTGCTTGTTTGGTTCAGACACACCTGAATCAAGAAACCATGGGCAGGATTTTGCCCTTGGTGGGGGTGCTCAGCAGGGGCGGGCGGGGGCAGTCAGGAAGCTGACGGCCGCCCGCAGTTGGCTCCGCACCACATTTTCACGCAGCCGGGCCTATTAAGGCCTGCCCTGCATGGATCTCAAGTGGCGGCACTGAGCTCTGCCTGCGTGGGCAGGGGGAGGAGGGAGAACCAGGCCTAGTGTGCATACGCAAGAAAGAGTGCTTCAATTTCCCTGAGGCACAAAGCTGTCTCAGGGATATTGAAGCACTGTGTAAAAAAATAATGAAGAGAATAAAAGTCTAATAAAACATGTCCCCTCATGTGACTGTGTCATATAAGCTGACAAATGTTTTTAATTCAAAAATAAAATTTTTATTTCATGTTTATTTGCTTTAGGAAACTTCATCCCACTCGTAAATGAGGTTTCCTAAAAATGTAAAGGCCACTTGGCCTTTTCGCCTGCTTGCCAACCGTTAGTTTGGATGGGCAGTGTAAATTTGAATTTAATTAAATTGTTAATGGCCTTAATAGGCCTTTTAATTATCGGCGGGTGCGCAGCTGACTCCGGCACGCACCTGCCGAATGAAATATTTCGAGACTGTGCAATGAAGTCAGGAAGCACACCCGACGTCATCGCACATCATTTTATGCTCGGGCATGTCGGGTACGCGCCCACATGCCTAGCGTAATATTCTGCCCCATAACTCTGTATGCTGTCTGAAAATTTTGAAATCGAATAATGTCAGCTGCATCCCAATTCATACTGGGGAATTTTGAGGACATTTTGACAACATCCCTTTGACCTTCTTTCCGATAGTACCTGGGATGAGTATCACTGCAGCTGTTTCCGCACATTTTTCCAAAGCTTCGCCCAATATAATCACAACCTTCTCTGACCTGATTTTAATTATAGCTTTGGTCTTTGTTTTGATTGACTCTTCTTTGCTCGCTATTGATCCGGTCCATGCCCTGGTCATTCGCCGTTTCTGACTGAACGTACCTGGTATTGGCCATCTCAACGCATCGTCTTACTCACCAAAGAGATCCATCTGCTTACCACCTTTATGTTTGAGCACTATCCTGGCACTGTGACTTCAAAGTTTTGCTGTGTAGTCAGCACACTGCGATTTCAAAACTCTCCGAAGCTGTGGTTTTGTTGCAGTCTGACCAAAATGTTGAGGGTCGTCTCATGCCATGCAGCCCCATCTAAGACTGTTCACCATGTTATACCTGTACTTAATCTTGCTGCCTGGCTGAGCACCATGTCATTAAGAAGGAACAATTATTGCACATCATGTCATGCATGTTGTAATGATATAAAGGCACCAGTTGCTCATAAGGGGTTGTGCAAGTATGTTGTGGGTTCACTTATTAAGAACAGGCACATGTGACCAGATATGCATGGATATAAAGCCTGAGGACATTAGAATTTCAGAGCTGTGTCTGTGTTCTGCTCCAGGCCAAAATGAAACTGAAATGAAGGATCACATGACACGTTTCCCTAAAATTGATGGCATCCTGCTGTCCCTTAAAGGTATATTAGAACAAAAGGCATGCCTAAAGCTGAAATTAATCTGTAAAGTGGATGAATCGCTGCTGAGAATTACAGCACTACATTCCGAAACCAATTCCCAAAATTGTTTACAGGACTGTAAAAATGAAAGGCTAAGTACCACATCAGCCTGTGAGCTGATGCGACACCAATTTTGTCTCCTTACTCTGAAGTAAGTCCCTTACCCACTCTTGGAAAAAGTCAAGGTTGAAGTAGAAAAGATGCAGCAGCAAAGTGTTATCTCACTGGTCACCATGCCAACAAAATGGGGTTCAGGTATGGTTATGGTCCGAAAACAAATTGCCCTGTAAGAATCTGCTTGGATTTAACTCAGCTAAACAAAGCAGAGCATGAAATCCACCTGATGGCCTCAGTGAGTGAGGGCCTAGCAAAACTAGACAAGAGCACTTTATTTACCAAATTGGATGCAAAAAGTGGACTGTGGCAGTTCCCTCTGGACAAAGAATCCAGATTGCTGAGACATATGTAGCTCGCTTTAGTCATTATTGTTTCAATAGATTACCCTTTGAAGTCATGTCCGCTCTGGAAATTTTTCCAGAGAATGACGTTCAGCACTTTAGTTGGCATGGAAGGAGTAATTTGCCATATGGATGATACACTCATACATAGATACATGAGGGAGGAGCATGATTGCAGGATTAGAGCAGCACTGAGGGCCTTACAGGATGCAGGCCTAACACTGATGAAAAATGTGAGTTTACCAAACCCACGATTAAGTTTCTAGGTCATAGTACAAGCCACTGGAATCACAGTTGATCCACAAGAAACAAAAGTTACAAGAGGATTTCCACAACGCAGGAACTTAACTGAGAATCAGAAATTCCTCAGGATGGTGAACCAAGTAGGCAAGGTCCTATTGAATTTAATCTGCATGCCCTTAAAACAGCTTTTGAGACAGGGTCACCAGGGGTACTGGGATGTGGACCAGGGAAATGCTTTTGAAAAGCTTAAACAACTTTTAATCTCTTCTGAAATCTTTGCGCATTACAACCCACACTCATCAGCCATAGTAGCAGTGGATGCATAATGTACAGGTCTGGGGATAGTCCAATTTCAAGTACAAAAGGACAGCAAGCATAGACCAGTCTACTATGCCTCTAGGTCACTAAGAGAATTGGAACAACGAAACGCTGCAATAGAAAAGGGAGTTTTGGCAGCAACGTGGCTGTGTGGAAAATTTCCAGACTATGTCATGGGATTATGTTTCAAAATCAAAAGAGATCATGAACCCTTCTGAACATGAAATAAAGTGTGAGAATGCCACCCAGAATCAAACGGTTTAGATTAAGATTAATGAAATACGACCCCATCACAGAGTATGTACAAGGAAAATGTCAATCTATAGTGGACACACTGTCACAAATACCATCAGAAGGAACTGAACAAGAGGATTTAGAATTCATTGAGGAAGTTGAAGCATATATATCCTCAATCACTTAGCACTTATCTGGCCTGCAAGAAAGTTGCAGGAATAAAGCAAACCCAGAAATGAGTTGAAGAATGTCTTCAAATCTGAGAATATTGCCTGGAAGGATGGCCAGACTATATCCACAGTAATCCAACACTATGCTAGTGCTTTGAACAATATAACTATGCTGACTGTAATTGATGACTTACTAGTCTTCAGGGAGAGATTACTCATATCGGGAGCCCTTCAGCTTGATATTCTTCATTGACTTCATTAATGGCATTTAGGAATGACAAAGTGTCATGCAAGGGCACAACAATCTGTCTGGTGGCCAGGTACTACATGTTTTATTGAAGAAATTATTTCTAAATGTAGCATCGGACTGGTAATCCAGGGAACCAGGGTAATGCTCTGGTGACCCAAGTTCGAATCCCACCATGGCAGATGGTGGAATTTGAATTCAATGAGAATCTGAAATTAAAAGTTTAATGATGACCATGAAACCATTGTTGATTGTGGTAAAAACCCATCTGGTTCACTAATGTCCCTTAGGGAAGGAAATCTGCCATCGTCACCTGGTCTGGCCTATATGTGACTCCAGATCTGCAATAATGTAGTTCACTTTTAAATGTCCTCTGAAGTGGCCTAGCAAGGCACTCAGTTGTGTCACATAGCTAAAAGGTCAATAAAATGGAATGAAACTAGACAGACCACCCAGCATTGACCAAGGCCTTGGAAATGATAACAGCACACCCAGCCCTGTTGACCCTGCACAGTTTTCCATACTAACATCTGAGGGCTTGTGCCAAACTTGGAAGAACTGTGTCACAGACTAGTCAAGTGACATTCTTACATAGTCATACTCAAGGAATCATACCTTACAGATAATGTCCCAGACACCACCATCACCATTAGTAGTACCACCAGCAGCACAGACCCAGCAGAGGTAGCAGCACAGTGGTATGAAGTCAGGAGAGAGTTGTCCTGGGAGTCCTTAACATCGACTCCGGCTCCCATGATGTCTCATGGCATCAGGTCAAACATGGGCAAAGAAACATCCTGCTAGTTACCATGAGCCACCACACCCCACCCCCCCCAACCCCACCTTCCTCCACCTGACCCTACACCCCCACTCTCAGCTGATGAATCAGTACACCTCCGTGTTGAACTCCACTTGGAGTAAGCAGTGAGGGTGGCAAGGGCACAGAATGTACTCTAGGTGGGGGACTTAAATGTCCATCACCAAGAGTGGCTCGGTAGCACCACCACAGACCGAGCTGGCTAAGTTCCAAAGGACATAGCTGGCTGCTAGACAGGATCTGTGGTGAGTGATAAAGGAACCAACAAGAAGGAAAAGCATACTTGATATCTTTCGCACAAACCTCAGATGCACCTGTCCATGACAGTATTGGTAGGATTGACCACCGCACATTCCTTGTGGAGGTGAAGTCCTGCCTTCACATTGAGGATACCCTCCACCGTGTTGTGTGGCACTACCACTGTGCTAAATGGGATAGATTTTGAACAGATCTTGCAACTCAAGACTGGGCATCCATGAGGCACTGTAGGCCATAAGCAACAGCAGAGATGTACGCAACAACAATCTGTAACCTCATGGCCCGGCATATCCCCCACTTTAACATTACCATCAAGCCAGGGAATCAACCCTGCTTCAATGAATAGTGCAGCAGGGCATGCCAGGTGCAGCACCCGGCATACATAACAATGAGGTGTCAACCTGATGAAGCTATACACAGGGCTACTTGCGTGCTAAACAGCATAAGCAACATGTGATAGACAGCTCAGCGATTCCACAACCAATGGATCAGATCTAAGCTCTGCAGTCCGGCTACATCCAGTCATGAATGGTGGTGGACAATCAAACAACTCACTGGAAGAGGAGGTTCCACAATTATCCACATCCTCAATGATAGAGGAACCCAGTACATCAGTGCAAAAGATAAGGCTGAAGCATGTGCTACAATCTTCAGCCAGAAGTGCCGGAGTGGATGATCCATCTCGGCCTCCTCCAGAGGTCCCCAGCATTATACATGCCATCCTTCAGCCAATTCAATTCACTCCCTGTGATATCAAGGAATGGCTGAAGGCACTGGATAGTGCAAAGACAATGGGCCCTGACAATATTCTGGCAATAGTACTGAAGACTTGTGCTCCAGAACTTGCCACACCCCTAGCCAAGCTGTTCCAGTACAGCTACAACACAAACATCTACCTAGCTATGTGGAAAATTGCACAGGTATGTCCTATACACAAAAAGCAGGACATATCCAACTCGGCCAATTACCATCCCATCAGTCTACTCTCGATCATCAGTAAAGTAATGGAAGGGGTCATCAACAGTGCTATCAAGCAGCATTTGCTTAACAATACCCTGCTCACTGATGCTCTGCTTGGGTTCCGCCAGGGCCACTCAGCTCCTGACCTCATTACAGCCTTGATTCAAACAATGACTGAGCTGAACTCCAGAGGTGAAGTGAGAATTACTGCCCTTGACATCAAGGCAGCATTTGAGTGTTGATTCAAGAAGCCCAAGCAAAACTGGATTCAATGGGAATCCGAGGGAAAACTCTCCACTGGTTGGGATCATACTTAGCACAAAGGAAGATGGTTATGATTGTTGGAGGTTAATCATCTCAGCTCCGGGACATCACTACAGGAGTTCCTCAGGGTAGTGCCCTCAGCCCAACCATCTTCAGCTGCTTCATCAATGATGTTCCTTCCATCGTAAGGTCAGAAATGGAGATGTTCATTAATGATTGCAAAGCATTCAGCACCATTCAAGCCTCCTCAGATACTGAAGTAATCCATGTCCCAATGCAGCAAGACCTGAAAAATGTCCAGGTTTGAGCTGACAAGTGGCAATTAACATTCGTGCCACACAAGTACCATCTACAAGGCACAAACCAGGAGTGTGATGGAATACTCTCCACTTGCCTGTATGAATGTAGCTCCCACAACACTTATGAAGCTTGACATTGTCCAAGACAAAGCAGCCCACTTGATTGGCACCTCATCTACAAACATTTACTCCCTCCACCACCGACAGCACCTTCAAAAGCTATGACCCCTGCCATCTACAAGGACAAGGGCAGCAGATAGATGGGAACACCACCACCTGAAAGCTCCCCCCACCAGGCCACTAACCATTCTGACTTGGAAATATATCGTTGTTCCTTCACTATCGCTTGGTCAAAATCCTAGAACTCCCTCACTAACAGCACTGTGGTTGTGCCTACACCACACACACTGTAGCAGTTCATGAAGGCAGCTCACCACCACCTCCTCAAGCGCAATTAGGATGGGTATACGTGCTGGTCTAGGCAGTGAAGACCACATCCCATAAATGAATACAAAGAAAGATAAACAACCAGGAATACAAATAACAACTATTACCTTCTTCCTTTCCATCAAGGCCTTGGGAGTGACAGGGAATGGGCTTATTTGACTGTAAAGGGAAAACCTTCCTCATTATCATTGATTATTATTCATGGTGGTTTGACGTTTTTTTTTTATTCATTCATGGAATGTCAGTGTTGCTGGCTAAGCCAGCATTTATTGCCCATCCCTAATTGCCTTTGTTCAGAGGGCATTTTAGGAGTCAACCACATTGCTGTGGGTCTGGGGTCACATGAAGACCAGACCAGGTATGGACAGCAGATTTCCTTCCTTAAAGGACATTAGTGAACCAGATGGGTTTTTACAATAATCAACAATGGTTTCATGGTCGTCATCAGACTTTTAATTCCAGAGTTTTATTGAATTCAAATTCCACTATCTGCCATAGGAGGATTAAACCCAGGTCTCTGGAGCATTAGCCTGGCTCTCTGGGTTACCAGTCCAGTGACATTACCACTACACCACCGATAGCATAGTATCATGGCTGAAGCGATCATTTAATCCCTCAAAAGAATCTATTCAATGCATAGCATTCCAGACATTGTAGTGTCTGACAATGGGCCAAAGGGCTTTGTTCATGCAACATTGAACAAACTTTCCTCAAGCAAATGGAGAAGCCAAGAGATGGGTATGAGCCATTAAGGAATTATTAAAAAAACAGGTATCTCAATCTACCTGTTCTCAGTTATTCTCAGTGAGTATTGTTACTCACTGCTACAGAAAGGTTTCTCACGATCAAAGTTACTAACGTGTAGCAGATTGAGAACACAGCTCCCATCTCTGACACAAAAATTCAAACAGAATGTCACCATAAATGACCACGAGAGAGTAAAACAGTGTGAGAAAAAACAGAGAACCAACCAGGCTTGGATACTTTAATCACAGGCATACAGCACATGAGTTACAGTACTGAAGCCCAGAGAGAGAGTATAGGACCGAAATCAACAATGGGAAGGTACAATCATCGAAGAAACTCCACAACCAAGATTGCACAGGGTTACCTTAATATCCTTGAAAAGAAAACCAATAGAAACTTGGGTTTAGTACTCAGATCCAGAGGAAAGACCTACCACAAGCTCTACAGCCACCCAGGAGAAGAACACTCACACCAACAGAAAGAATATTGAAAATTGTCAACCTCAAGAGGAGATCAAAACAATATCAGGGAGTTGGTCAAGACACCTTAGAGACTAACCCTGCAAAGCCTGAGATTTTGTGGGGAGATGTAGGAGGATGTAAATATGATGGGGATAAAGACTTGGGGAGAGATCTAGAGCAAAGGGTTCACATCAGAAGCATATATGATACTGATGTAATAATGTTGTTAGATGATTGAGAAGTAAGTGAGATCTTGAAAAGCGCAGCTCCTATCTTATGTAGAGGTCCAAATGTGTAAGTACTTGCCGTAAATAAATAGTTCTGGTTAAAAATACGATGGACTCAAGCAGCATACTTTTGGGAAACCAGACAACCCCCAGCCCTGGCTAAAACCTTTCCACACAACAAAATAAAAAACAAAAAACAAAAGGATTAATTCAGAAATATTGGTAATTCAACTAAAACAGCAGATAAAACATGAATTCATAAAGATTGATCATTTCTAGTGTTATACCTATGTTATATGACTGCAGACATATAAAAAATGAACACTCTAATTTTAAAGTGAACAGAATGAAAGGACAATTTACCTTGACCCAAAATTGAGTCCTGGGGGTCAGAAGACTTCTTGTGTGTTTGGGACAGACACAGGGAAAGGCATGTCCGAGCATATCTCTGGAAAGTTACTTAAAACGTAAATGACCTTCCCAGTTGTTGATGACCACCCATCTCCATTTCAGTTGAAGAGACTTAAAATAACCATAGCTGTTAAACTTAACAAAAACAGAATTACCTGGAGAAACTTAAGCAGGTCTGGCAGCATCGGCGGAGAAGAAAAGAGCTGACGTTTCGAGTCCTCATGACCCTTCAACTTGCCAGTCCCAGATGAAATTACAATTAAAGAGATTCAGAGGCTATTCATAACTGGGATGTAGATGGGATATCAAACATCCTCCAGTGTGTGACAAATTGCTTATCCATCAACCCTTTGTATGGACAATGGAAACATCAATACTCTGGCCACATGTCAGACACTGATTCATTATAGGAAATACCTTATTAATCCACAAGGGCAACCCAATGAGTCAGTCTGGACAAAGACCACAGAGGGATACCATCTCACCCAACAAAATGAAGACCTCTGCCTTGAAAAGTCACCTCAGGCACCGGATTGGGGCTAATTTGTTTTACCTGCAGAAATATGTCTTTAAGATAGGAACTTGATCACAACCTCGCATAGAAAAGCTAATGTCTTCCAATCCCCATTGCCTTTAATGAACCAAGAGAGGATCCTTTAGTCCTGCAACACTTCAAGTATCACCTTGAGGGCTCACAATGGAAGTGACATTTTTTTGAACCTTTGACTATTCTAAGCGCATGCTTCATCCTTAGAAATCATCTTTTCTTGTATGTATAAGGATTGGGTGTTTGTTGTGATTACATTTCGGATGTTGTCAAAAATAAACCTTAATCTTTCTTTTAATTTAAACTTACAAAAAAGCCTGTTTTTCCCCTGTTCTTAAAAGTCGCGGCAGTCAAGGGGGTTAAAACGCCTTTTCTCTAAAATACATTTTGTTGCGGTCAGCCGAGAGGTGCAAAGAAAGGGGAAATTACCCTACATATCTCAATAGCCCGTAACACCAGCCTATGATTTTTGACTTATTTAATGTTCCCTGCATTCCCTGAACTTTTATACTCTATGTTCCTTTGAGAAGATGTTCAACTGTAGGGTAACTATGCAAATCATAATGGATTTTTCTTGTAGCAGGGAAGCTAAGAGATAATTGACGTTCAGTATTAGCAACTAAATGCTATCCAGCCACTGACTTTTAAAATTACATTACTTACAGACTCAGATTAGTGCCCTCTTCTAAAACAGGTGAACTTAAAGTGAATTACCTGAAACTTGTCATAAAGTCAAAAACATCATTAAAGAAACTTTTTTGAGTACATCAATGGCAAATCTATTAGGCACACCAACACTACTAAGTAATGTCTGAATAATTCACACAAACAGTGTGGAATACCAGTAACATGCAGTGATAGGATAAATACGGTCACCACAATTGGCCTGTTTCCAATTTAAAGATGTCGGAAGTGGTTTTCCCTGGGTACTTTGGGCGGGATCGCCCCAGATTTGCACTAAATGCAGTAGCAGGCAGGAAAAAGGATATTTTACCCACCAACCTCAATGGCAGTTTTTCACACCTTATCATCCCATTCCCACCTCATTAATTATGTATTCCCGGGAAGCACGCCTGGTTGCCGGTGTTAGGGGGAAGAAAGTAAGTAAGAATTTATGGTAAGGGACAATTTATTGAAAGGGAATGAATTACTTAAAATCTCCAGGCAGCCAGTGCTACCAAGCATATTAACAGTTAAAGGTTACCAGATGAACCTTGCACAGCCTTAGGGCCTGCACACAACAGAAAGACCTTGGGAGCCAGACTGGAATCAAAGGATGGCAATAACAACTAAGATTAAGTGTGCCCTTCAACAGATAGGGGAAGAAAAGATGGTCCTAGTTTAGGTAGGAGGGAAGGTCTCTGCCTGGGTGAAAAATAGGGACATACGATGCATGTACCTGTTAACAGAGATGTCTGTTTAATGTAAACCTATGTTGATGAGATCGGAATCTTGAAAATGTTCATGTATGTGACCAATAATGTATAAATATGTTGAACACTTGTAATTTAGCAGAGTGCTATCTCAAGCTGCCTTGAGATGGTTCTCTCCTTACAATTGCTCGAATAAATAATCGTGATCTGTACCTGAGACTCCTGTGGTCCATTTGTCAAAGTGACCTCAACACTGGTGAGGCGGTGTCTGATTTGTGTGCCCCATTGTTACCTCAGGCCTTCAGTAAACTAGGCACCATATTTAGGGCGCCCCTGCAAAGAGCTCGCACTCTTCAAGCGATAGGAAGCTGCTGCGAACTGATGGCTGCCAAAGGGAGGAAACATGCAGTCCACAGATTTAGTGACACCTCCGTTGAGCACCTGCTGGATGCAGCGGAGGCCCCCTGTGAAGTCCTCTACCCTGGCTCTGGGCTAATACCAGCAAACAAGATCACTAATCTAGCATGGGAGGCGGTGGCAACAGTGGATAGTGCCAAAAGAGGACAGCCACGCAGTGCCGAAAACAGATGAATGATCCCCTCCGTTCCACCAGGGTAAGTCATTCTTCTCATCACTCTCAACTCACACACTCACAAACCCATCACACATCCACACAGATCTCACACCTCAAGAAGCAATACCACAAACTCGCATCTCCCCCAGGCTCATATCCTCTGGAACTCGCGTCCTCATCCCATCCAAGGCTCTGCTCACCACACAAACATTCCATGCAGTGCCACGTTTCCTGGTCACACTCTCTCCATCTGTTTTCATGGAGGAGAAGCCTGCTCACATCAGCAGGGAGAGGTTCCAGACCAGAGGTGGAGTGGCTCACATTAGACCCCTCGCTTACTTTGAGGAGTGTGCCATCGCGCTGATCAGTGAGAACACGGATTGTGCCAAAGGCGAATTTGAAGTCGGCAGCCAACACCCACGTGAGGATCCTGCACCACATCATCTCTTTCTCAATGCAACTGTGAGTGTTCTCTCTCCTGCTTTTGACCCTGCTGCCATGCACTAATTAACCCAATCTCTCAGCTCCATCCAGGTCCTCATCTCCAGTGAACAGGATACCGCCTCTATTGAAGAGCTAGAAATAAGCAGCCTGGAAGATCTGTCACTGTGCTTACCCACACCCTGCAGCAGTGCAGGGACACACACCTTGGTGGGACCTAGATGTAGAGCAGGCTTGGGTTCAAAATCTGGTGGCCACCGCAGGATACGTGTCCGCAGCAGGAGGAGGCATATTCAACCAAGCACCCCGGCACTCGGAGGACTGCTGGGGAAGAGGCATCTGTGAGGTCCAGGTCAGATGACGAGCCCCTATATTTCAACTCATCCTGGAGACTCAGCAGAAGGCAGAGAAACATTATGCAGAGCTGTTCGAAGCCCTCATCAGAGTGCCTCGCGAGTTGGAGGAGTGCATCCGCCTGCTCTCTGATGAAGTGGTGCCCACATGTGCACGTATGGAGGTCTCCATGGGAAGGATGGCGGATGCCATGGAAACTCTGGTCCAGCATGGAGATGTGTGCAGACCTGCACTCCATTGCGGTAGCTTTGGAAGAGTTCATGCAGGTGGCAACGCATGGGGGAAACGGGGCACCTCAACATTCCTCCAGGTGCTTCTTCCTCTCAAGGAGTCAGGCTGGGGCTCCCGGGCACCCAGAGGGAGGAGGAGCAGCAGCTGGACACCCCTGGGTCATCCACTCAGGAATCTTAGAGGCTGCCCTCTCCCTCCGAGTCCACTTTGTGATCCCCTCAACTTCATCCACTGTCATCACAGAGGGAGCAGCTGGCCCACAGGAGGACAGCCAAAACAAGCTGGGGCCCCCAAGGCCTTGGCTCGCCAAAGGATACACACCAAAGTCATTAGCGGCAACAGGGCCAACCATTGCACAGGCTGTTTCCACCCCTGCTGTGGATGTCAGGGCAGCACCAAAAAGAAGCGAAAGACCTAGAAAAGTTAAAAATTTCTGATCACAAGTGGTTACACGGGTGAACACATTTTGTCACTTTATAACCTGAAAATATATTCACTTTCACTGAATAATATGTAATGGTGTCTTTCAGCTTCACTGACAGGCTTCACAAGTCCTCTGCCTCATTGCCCCCACCAGCAGTTCAGCTGCACACAGCTGACCCACAAGTGATTCTGGAGGAAGGACTGTGTGTGTGTTTGGGGCAGGGCCTTTCGGAGCCTTGTGCAAATATTCTCCAAAACACATGCGGAGCCTTCCTCCATCACACCCATCTCAATATCCTGAGCATTTTGAATGTTGTCTGCTGGGGTTCACTTTCAGTTGTCTATCTGCGCTGAACTGTATCTCCGCCCACCCACTGATCACACTCCCATGCAGCACCTGTTCCCACCTAACACGAGGCTCCGCTTACTTTTGATTTTAGAAACATGATGGTTGTTAAGTGTGTTTTCAGCTCTCCCGTCCTTCCCTCTACCCCAGTCACCCATGTCCTTTCCCCATCACTGTTGATCCCCATGGCATTACCTTCCACCACCAACCACCTCCCCGCGCACCCCCCCCCGCACTGTCACCTACCAGACAGAGCCCTTTTTTTCTAAGGATGTCCAGTTGAACATACATGTTCCCTATCTTCCTGAGAATCCCACCCCTATCCAAATTGACCTGCCCAATCTCCTCCTTCTCACTCCCAGGGCCTGTGTCTGCCTCCGAGTCCCCACCCTCGCAGTCCCTTCTACCGCTACCATTACACTCTCACCCTCCCACCTGACTGGCTCACTCTGTCCTCTCTGAAACTTGCCCCCTTCCCCCAGACTCCTTCCCTGCTCTGACCTTCCTCCTCCCCCCAGAGTCGGTTCTTCTCCTGGACTCCTTCCTGCACTCCGAACTCCTTCCTGCCACCCCCTCCAAACTCCTTCCTCTGCTCAAGGTCAACCCACCCCCTGAACTCCTAACCCTCTGAACTCCTTCCCTTACACCTTCGTCTCTCCTTAAATCTCCCTCCTCATTGCCGCATTCCCCTGTTACACCCTTCTTCCCCCATACTCCCTCTGCCCTCACAACCTCACCCCACCCCTGACACCATCTTTCCACCATTTCCAACCTCACCCACCCTGGACACCTTCATCCCCCCTTCCGAACCTCACCCCACCCTCATCACTATCGTCCGCCCCCTCCCAACCTCATCCCACTCCCGACACTATCATCCCCCTCTTCCCGACCTCATTCCACCCCCAACAACATCGTTCCCCTCTTCCCAAACTCACCCCCACCCCGGTACACCTTCCTCTCCCAGTCAAAGTTACACTTTCTTCTCCACCTCCTCAATGATCATCTGCAGCAGACCATGGCTGAGACACTGATGTCCCGAAGTGGACCCCAGACATCAACGGTGACCTTTCACCTTCCGTGAGCTGCTTCGTGGTGGAGCCATGTCCATATTAATCAACCCAACATGGGATACTCGTGTTCCTCCAGGCTGTGGTAGCTGTAGGGCTTCAGCATCTTCTGCTCCTCGGATATCTGTGATGTGAGCAAGGCCCTAATGGTAAGTTCCGACTTTTGCCCTTGTCAAGACATATTCTGGGCTGGCGTGTTTTTCTGCCGACGGTGGCAGTAAATTTGATGTGGAGGATGATTCCAGTGACCAGGGCTTATAATTAGATGCAAATGTTTTAAATTGATGTTCCTGACCTGCGGTGGCAGGAAGGGAGGCCTGCCATTGCCGGGAGAAGTAGATAATCACAAACTGGCTTCATGATGGCGGTGCAAAACTGATTTTTGGCCTTCCCGCTATATTGTCCACTCACACTCGCCATGATGCCTGACACCAGTGGAGACAGAAAATTCTGACCTTTGGGTGCTAAGGAGCCTCTGAGGTGATGAGCTAGGGTCTTAAACTGAAATGCTGGTTTAGCTTCAGTTTAGTGCAAGACACCAGCTTGATGAAGGAGTTGAGACTTGCACTAGAACTGGCCACCTGGCGAGTCATTAAGGAGATGATTGACACTTACATCGCCTGCTAGCACTCATTAATAAGGCTACATAGCATTTTGGCGGAAAGTGCTTGACCTAATTCCCTCTCTTAGCAGTGACCAGCTAGGTGGGAACAAACAAGTCATTGAGGATTTACAGTCGACTTAAAACTATATCACTCACTGTTCCCTTCCTGCAGGAAGTTTAGAGAGGACTTTTTAAATGCAACAGCTGACTTTCTGGGACACTTTGGCAAGACTTCACCAATAATCCATCGACAATTATCCTGCATATAGTCTGTGAATGTCACCACAAAGAGAGCAAAGAAATGAAATCAGCATCAGAGGCCTCCCTTAATCTGCAGGAATAAGAGATTATGAGAGCTGGCAAAGCAGCACCACCTGCTGAAGGAGAGAGAGACAAGAGACCAAGACGGACTCCTTCCCCACTGTGGGTACAGGACACTCCTCCTCCCCTGCACCTTTCAGTGACAGACCTGAGAACCAATGTGTTCCCTCCCTTGATCCCTGAGCCATTTTGAAAGGTGTGGCAGTGTGTGAGCCAGAGCATTCCACAGTCACATGGAATGCTTCACAAATATCTAATTAGCACTTGAGTTTCCTGCAAGTGTCTGTTTTAGCACAACCAGGCAAGTTCAAATTGTGATAAGCAGCAAAATTAGGCCCAAAATTTCAAGCTAAAGCCAGACTTTCCAGCTGATGTGTCTTGTTAGCACAACACCCATTTAGCACCTGCTCTCACCCTTTACCAAAATAACGTCCATTTCTTTTGATCAATTCATTTTTGAACAAGTGCTCATGTCACTAGTATAGAAACCTGATGCCACTGTGGCCGGTAATCAGGCATAACGTGGGAACCCAAGCACTCATTAGGGTGGACAGAGTGAGGACACTCATTACACTCCAGAAGTCCTCAGCCTACGTATTGATAAAGACAGGAAAAGAAACCTCCTGGAGGCCCAACTGAAATTGGTGTAATCCCTTTGGGTATGCAAAGCTGTTAGAGGTCCCATTTATAAAATTGGGCTGCTCAGAATGCAGCTGGCTGCATTAGGGAAAACCAGGCCCGCATGCAGACTAACCAGAGCTCATTAAAAGGACTACTGAAAACCACAGTTATGGTGGCTGGGAGACATAGGAATACTTGTGCTGTTTCCAGCAGTGCTAAAGACTGTTGCTTGACCCTGATCAACACCCACACAATTGCCCACCTCCCCATTCCCTTTTACTTACTTCCTGTTAGCTCCCTCCTGGTTGGCTCTCTCCCTCCTGATAACCTCCCCACCACTGTCAAAACTACCTAAGGACAAAAATTGAAATCACCTGCCTCAGTGAGCTGCCTAGGATGCCCAGCAGATGCCTGCAGCTCACTAGCCTCATGTAAATAGTCTCTGTGGCCAATTTGCACTGGCTCACTGGCGCCATCAATATTGAGGCCAACCTACCCTACCTGGTAGGTTCCAGTAGCTTCTTCATTATTTGAGGCTTCCTCAAAACTCTGGGGGCTGAATTTTGCCCTTGACGGATGGGCAGGAAGCCGATCGCTGCCGAAACAGGCTGCGCCACCATTTTGCATAAGCGGGCCAATTAAGGCCCACCCAGCGGGTTTACGACTCCTGCGTACAACGGGAAAATCGAATCGGCGGTGGGCATGTTCAGACCGCTGGTTCCAATGCGGAACCAACAGTCTGTATAAAGAGTGGCCAGGCAGCTTCCTTTAGGCTGTTCATCATGGCCACTCATAGGGAAGGACATGGTAGTTTGAGGGCAGAGGAGGGGGAGGGGGGCAGGCTGTAGGTTAGGCCAGCGGGGGGGCCACTGTGCCCCTCGGTTCTCAGATGCCTGCCTTGCTGTCCTCCTCCAAGAGGTGTCCAACCATTGGGATATTTTGTATCCAGAGGATGGGAGGAGGAGGGCCCACCACATCACCAGGCATAGCAGGAGGTGGCGGTGGCTGTAAGCGCCCATGACAATGTGCAGCGCACAGGCACCCAGTGCCACAAGCGCTTCAATGATTTGCTGTGCTCTGGAAAGGTGAGTACCATGTTAGCCTTGGCCATTTAACCCAGCAGGTAGCCTTAGCCTTTGAGGCCCCCCCACCCCCCAAGTCTCAGTATCGTTACTGCATTGAGCATTTGGCGCAGGCTGGGTGGGCAAACAGATAGTGACCATGCTTACATCGGCCTTAGTGGTTGAGGAGAAGATGGGTTCTCCCTGTAGCATATGTTGGTGCTTGTCGCATTTGAGTAGTCTGGGGGCAACTTGCAGGAGAGGCAGCTAGACACATACTCAGAACTCCAACACATGTCTTATTGATGGTGATGAGATGGTGGAAGGGGAGCCTCAAGGTGTCGTGGCCAAGAGCCATCTGCTGGCCTCGGCGCCGCACCTAGTTGCGCCTCCTTACCATGGGCGCTAATACCCATGTGTTATTCAAAGTGATGGACGCCGAATGTGTCCAAGGTGGCCACTGGGGGAGGGGTTTGGAAGCAGCCGTACTATCTTCTGTTGACTGATCACCAGTAGTGTCGAAAGGAGCCGCTGGAGGCCTCAGATGGGCCAGTGTGGTTGGGGTGCGACGTGCGCGTGCAGAGTACGTGAGCGATCAGCCCTAATAAATGCTCTTCTATGTTCTGCAGGCAAAAACTGAACACAATCTCAGGGAGCGCTTGCGGACTAGTGGTGGGCACGCTATGCTCCAGCGCCTCACCACCTATGAGGAGCAGGCCATGGAGCTGGGGAGGAGGCAGGTGACCAGGTCGGCAGGTGTTGGCGAGGCTGGGGTGCAGCGGCCAGGTATTTGAGGTCCACAGTCCTACCCACTCTGTCTCCCCACCATCCAAAGCACTGATGATTGCTGCAATCGTTAATGCAGCAACACTGTTCATTCACAGACTGATACAGTCAGACGTGTGGGTCATAGACAAAGGTCCCTCGGCCCCTTGAGGATGTGCGTCTCTAGCAGCTTCCAAAGTCGCCTTATCCCATTTGTGACCATTATCCCCATGGCCTAACATACCATGGCATCACTGCTGCACCTCCAAAGACGTTTTGCATCTTAGGAGGGATAGTACCTCCACCACCCTATCAGCCAGTGCGTCCCACATTACTCTATCCAAAAGGTCCTCAGCACCTCACCTGTCAACCTCATGGCACTCAACTTAAATAAATGCCACCATGTTAGTCATCCCTCCACCAAGGGGAAATGTTGCCTTGTGTCCACCCGTTCTATGCCCCTCATAATGGTATGAAGGTCAATAATGTGACCTGTCAATCTCCTGTGCTGCACGGCAAATGTCACAAGTGTTTGCAATGTTTCCTCATAACTCCAACTCTCCAGGCCAGCATGCATTCAGATCAGGTACCTCTGCACTCTCCCCACTCCAATGCCATCCCTCCCATGAAGCGCAGATCACCACTGGATGCAGAAGTGTAGCTGTGGCCTCGACAGCATTTTATGCACTTGCAATATGACCTCCCTTTTGCTACATTCTATTCCTCGTCTAATGAAGGCACATCTGGCTTCAACCTTGTTAAACGCCTTATGTTCCTGTTCTGCTACCTTAACGGGTCTGCCCAGCAAAGTCCCTGTAATCGTCATGACTTCCCACGGTCCTATCATTACTCATGTATTCCCGTACCTTGCTTGTCTTGCCCAAGTGCTTAACCTCACACTTATCCATATAACATTCCATGTGGCATTCCTTAGGCCATCTGACCAGCTTGTCTGCATGCGCGTGTAATGTTTGGGCCTCCTCTATACTATTTATCACCCAACCAATGTTCGTCTCCTTAGGTTCTTGAAGGGTGAGCGACTTATGAGGCTGGGGGGAAAGGGATGAAAGGTGTTACTGACTGAACGCTAACTGATGCACTGTCCTTGTTGCTAATTTCAGCATCAACACCGTATGGCCGCCCCCAACACTTCCAGAGTCCCCCTCCACAGCTGAGGGCTAAGACTTGCAAATTGTGCCACATCATTTCAGCGAACCAGGCACCAGTGCAGCAACAAACACTTCGGTGGGGAATGTAATGTTGGCTAGTGTCCTGAGGCACAGTGGAGAGGGTACTTCACAATCGCTGGAGGAGATGGCAAAGACAGAGAGTGCTGATGGCGCCAGCAGCTGGAGGACTGCAGGGGACCAGGCACATGCTGAGTCGGGCAGTGATGATGTGCCTCTGGAGATGTCCGCCATGCAGCAGCTGCAGGACAAGGGGCAGGGTGCGCGGGAACATCTGGCAGGGTTACATGAGGGTGTGCTTCAGTTGGTCTCTGTGGTGGAGTAGTCCAGGCAGAGTGTCAGTGAAGGCATGAACCTCAGGACAGAGCTTCATGCTTCCTCCACTGTGAAATTGGCGACTCTTATGTAGAGGGGCCTCAGTCGGATTGAGACTCTTCTGATTGGGTTACGTTCTGACCTGCAAGCCCTCACAGCGATAATGGCCTAAGGTAGTCATTCCCAATGTGGGAGATGTTCTGGGCACCAAGTGTTGCAGCTCGGTGCCCATGCATCTGTGGTGAGCAGGGAGGCTCAACGTGACTTCACGTCAGTGCAGCAGCTGCCTGTTGTCACTGCGAGCCCCTCTGAGGGCGCTCCGGATGAGGGCAGCAGCTCCTCCACCCCTCTGCCAGTCAATGTTGCATCTGTGGAGTCTGCGACAACTGAGGAGGTGCCATTTCAGGAACTGGCCACTCTCTCCCAGGCGGGGCCATCGCAGGCTTCAGGGGCCAGAGGATGCCCACCAAGGTCATCGAGGCCAACAGGACAGCAGAGTCAGCAGGCTGTCTCACAAGCCAATCTGAGCGATGAGGCAGCACCAAGACATAGCACCCGCAAACAAAAGCATAAGGCACATTAGGCACTCCACCGGTATGTCACTGGTGATTTTGTGTTGGCCCTAGATTAGGGAAAAAATAACTATGTACGTCTGAGTGACATTTGTGTTTTATTTTGGACTGAATAAAGTGCACTTTTCTGACCATGGCTGAGGGTGTTTCCTTTGTGCTGCATTTGTATGTTTCACAGACATATCATGAGTGTTTGAGTGGACATTGATGTTTATGTATTAAGCCCTTAGTTGCAGCTGATGAGGGGGAAGATGTAGCACCTTAGCGCCACATGTGGAAGTGCCAGGCAATGCTGGTCCTGCTGATCCAAGTGTGTGGTGCGAGCTGAAGGTTTGTTGGATTAAATTGTCCCGGGTGTCCCTGCCTCCTTGGTGTAGTAGTGGGTCAGCATGCTGCCCATCATCATCACCTTGTGCTTCCTCATCCTCTGAAGCACTGCTGGATTCATCATGTGCAGCCGCATCCACTGCGTCAAGGTCTTCATCGTGAACTGCATCCCCCCTTTCCAGCGCAAGATTGTGCAGAGCACAGCATGCTACCACTATCACAGAGACGCGATCTGGGGGCTACTGGAGTGCACGCACTGAGCGGTCCAGGCATCAGAAGCGCATCTTGAGAAGACCGATGGCTTTCTCCACCACAGCCCCAGTGGTGCCATGGCTCCTATTGTAGCGCTGCTCAGCTTCTGTTCTTGCATGGCTGAGAGGCATCATGAGCCACCATCTGAGGGGATAGCCCTTGTCACCCACCAGCCATCCATCCAGCCAGGGTGGAGCACTGAAGAGCCCCAGCACCTGAGGATGTAAGCGTCATGGGAGCTGCCTGGGTACCTTGCACAGACTTGTAGTATCAGCATCCTGTAGTCACACACCATCTGCACGTTCATGGAGTGGTAACTGTTCCTGTTGACAGAGGCACTGGGCTCACCTGCTGATGCCTTGATGGCCACTTGTGTACAATCTATTGCACCCTGGACACGGGGGAAGCCAGCAATGGCCATGAAGCCTCTGACTCACTGTGTCTGGCTTGCCTGGTCCCAATATTAGTGGATGAATGTCAATGCATGCCTGAACAGAGCTTCTGTGACCTGCTTGACACAAGTGTGGACAGCTGATTGGGAGACACCGCAAAGATCACCTACCGAGCCCTGGAAGGAGCCAGATGCATAGAAGTGGAGGGCAGCTGTGACCTTGAGAGACCCTGGTATGGGCTGTCCACCTACACAGTTAGGGGAGATCTCAGGGTCAATCATCTGACAGATATAGTTCACTGTTTCCCTTGACAGATGGAGCCTCCTTCGGCACTGCACCTCAGTCATATTGATGTAGCTTTTTTGCTGCCTGTTTACCCTGGCAGCAGAATAGTAGCATCTTCTGCGGCCCCTTGCACCTTGGACAACCTCTTGGCCCTGCGCCCCTTGTGCCTGTGCCTGTCCTCCCAAAGGTGGCTCCCCTGGAGGCTGATTGACCACTCCTGGCCTCCTCCTTATTCTATCCCTCCCTTCCCCCTCAGAGGAGCTGTCTCCAGTGGAGATCTCAGAACCCATACCCAGGCTAAATGGAGGCCTCTGGAAAGCTGCGGGCCCAATAAAGATTACAGTCTGCACACTGGTGAGCTGAAGCTTCATAGTATAGAGAAAACTATTGGAAATCGACCTGAACTAGTAACAATCACACAGGCAAGTTTAAAACATTTCTGCATTAAATACTTCAGAAAAAACATGAACAACCCCTCTGAGCCCACTTACCCGCCTGCCTGTTGGGCCCGTGCGCCGAACCGAAGTTTGCACGGGCCCCTCAAAATAGGCATCAGTTGCCAAATTAAGGGCCTTAACAAGGCCTTTAATTAATGGCAGGCACGCGGCACACTGTATAGCACGCCCACCCACCTAAATATTGCGCGACATTAGCATGTGACATTTTAAGCACTGACATGTGGGCTCCACCACCCGCGCATCAGCCAGAAAATTCAGCCCGGGGGTATTTACCTCCTGTTCCTGAAGATTTATTTATTTTGGGCTCTTTTAGCTCACCTTTTGTTTTCACTTAGTCCGCTTGACTGCCCCCAAAAAACTTCAATTAGAGAGAATGGCAAAAGGATTTAGACATCCTGTGGCGTTACATTTGTACTCATTCTTAAAGTGCTGAAAATTATATTACAACAGTTAAAAAGAAAATTGTACTGTGTAATCCTAGAGCATTGAAGACCTGTCTTATGACTGGAGCTCACATTTTACACTGTGAGCTGAGTCAATGAGAACTTCCTATTGCATTGCATGCTTAAATTGCCCACTGGTTATATGATTAAATGCAAAAGGCGGCATAAAATGCGCCACGTGGGCAGCAGATAATGCATGTCAGACTAATGCATTGAATTCAGTTTAAAGAAAAAAATACAAAAGTTGGCCCATTTATTTTTGAATATCTAGCAGGGGATTTATTTTAAGGTTTGCTGTAAATGTCAGTGGTGATAAAATAAGCTGAGGCACTTTTCAGCAAAACCTAATTCAATCAAATTACAGGAGTGCTGTAGAAGTCAGCCATCAGCTTGATTTAATGCTTCATAAAGTCTTAACTTGTCAAACAGAGCTCTGTGGAAACAAATTTATTGTTTAGATTAAACTATTATTGAGAAACAATCATTTTACATGGCATAAATATTGATGATTGATTACCATATTATCAAACCAGCTGGTTTGGTAATTGTATGAGTGTATATTCCTTCTGGTTCTTCACCTCTTGTTCTTTAGAAAGCCATAGCTTTAATGGTGGGATAAATAAGCATGGAGATGTGTTGGTTTTGTTTTTCAGTTGAAGCATTGCATAGTGCATGCCTGATGGGAATAATAAATATGTCAATAAACACGAGATGCTGAACACAGTTTTAGACCAAGAACCTGCGCCATGGCTTTATCCAGCTGAATATGCAATTAATTATCACAGCGCTCAGCAGAATATTTAATTACTGAACCAAGGTATTCAGTTACTGCTACCCAAAACAATGCATTTCCTACTGTATTTTAAAATGTCATTTTAATTTGTAAGAGTTATAAATTATGTTCTAAGTATACCAGTAGGAAGTTTTATCTTTCATGGAGTGGAAGTGATCCATTACAAGAGTTCCATTCATTCTCCACCAAATTGAAATAATTAAAGGAATATCATGAAAAGAGCCCTATTATTTTGAATGGCTAAACCTAATATTCAGATCTATTGGAGATGTGCTAATGTATGCTGTAAGTGGGGTTGTCTCGAAGCTGACTGCAATTACTTTCTGCTGGTGACAATATTGTGGCATTTAACAACATCAGCTATTACTGCTCTAGTCTTGGAAGTTTTAAGCACTCCTGGAGATCATAGGAAACCATAGCCATTTCATAAAAACTGAAGTATTCAACTGACAGATTAGTGTGCGTAATTTTGGGATTGTACACAAAGGGCATTAGCCTCTGCCTTGTGTCTGTCTTCTTAAAATGTCTTCCTGTGAGTCAGGTGACTGGAGCTTCAGTCATGAGTCTTACTAATGTGAAATAACAGGCACTAGAAGGTAACACCCTTGACAGTACCTGCCATTAATAATGGTTGAAAACATTATAACTCACTGACAAGTATCCATCATTCGATTAGGTTTACTTGTACTGTTTTGTCCAGTGACAAACGCATGATGTGAAAATGTTTTTGGTTCTTGAGTTTTTTAATGAGAAACTACTCAGAAATTAAAAGATTGTGATAAAATAATTTTAAATAATTCAATTAGGGGTTTGGATGTCACTGACAAGGCCAACATTTATTGTCTATCTCTATAAGTGGTGGTGAGCCATCTTCTTGAATTGCTGCAGCCCGGATGGTGTAGATACGCCCATGGTGTTGTTAGGGAGGGAGTTCTGGAATTTTGACGAAGCGATGATGAAGGAATGGCAATTTATCTTAAAGTCAGGATGGTGTGTGACTTGGAGGGAACCTGCAGGTAGTGGTGTTGTTTCCATGTGCCTGTGGCCCTTGTCCTTCCAAGTGGTAGGGGTTGTGGGTCTGTCGAAAGAACCTGATTGAGTTGCTGCAGTGCATTTTGTACACGGTCCACACTGCAGCCACAGAGTGCTAGAGGTGGAGGGAGTGAATGTTTAAGTGGATGGGGTGTAAGTCAAGGGAGCTGCTTTGCCCTGAATGATGTTGAGCTTCTCTATATTGTGAGAGCTGCATTCATCCAGGTAAGGGGAGAATATTTCATCACAGTCCAGACCTGTGCCTTGTAGATGGTGGACAGTTTTTGGGGAATCAGAAGGTGGGTCATTTTTGGCAGAATTCTCAATCTCTGGTCTGCTCTTGTAGCCACAGCATTTATGTAACTGGCCGTGTTATATTTCTGGTCAGTGGTGATGGTGGGGGATTCAGTGATGACAATACCTGGAATATGAAGGGGAGGTGATTAGATTATCTCTTTGTGGTAATTATGGTTTTATGTAATGTGCAGTATACCTTTAAGAAGGATGTTATAAAGGAAGATCACATGATCTTATGTAACCAATAGAGGAGTAGCACAGGCTACCGCTGTAGTCAGTAGGCTGAGTTAGTACTCAGAAGTATGGAGACAGGGTTTGAGTTGAAAGCACACGTGTAGCTGCTGAGTACCTTTATAAATAAGCAGAATGTGTTCCACCAAAGAACCGTCTGTGATCAATTCTGTCTATTGTACCAACTCGGCCATCCCAAAACAAGTGTGCAACCCGGATCCACAAGCCCCAACAAACTGGTGATGAGGATCCAACAAATTGGCGGTAAGAAGATACAAGAAAAATATCAAGGATAAAACGAAAATACAATAAACTGGCTTTGAGAATAAAACAAGTTAATGAAAGAAATCAAGAGAAACAATTACCGTGCGTATCTCACATGGTAATTGTAAGTAGAATTTCCATCCTAATCATCGAAGTAATCCCCTCACAGAATGCCGCAATTCAAAAGAATTGATCCTTTTGATCCAGCCACGGCCGATTGATCTCATTATATTGAACGCTCGAGTTCTTTTTCCAAGTGAACAACATTGCAGGGGAAGGGAAAAGGTGAGCGACCCTCTTATCTATGTGTGGGAGTAAAGCCTATGGATTAATTCGAAGTTTGACAGCACCCAGTGCTCCAGATTTGAAACGTTTTGATGAATTGGTGGGCCTCGTGAAGGGTCATTACCAGCCCAAGCTGTCAGTAACGATGCAACACTTCAAATTTAACTCAATAAATAGAGCCCCGGGGGAGGCAGCTGCTTGTTTTGTGGCAAGTTTGAAACAGTTAACAGAACATTGCGAGTTTGGTACATCTTTAAATGATATGCTCAGAGATCATTTTGTGTGCACTGTGAATGAGGACACGATCCAGAAGAGATTGCTGTCTGAAACAAATTTCGATTTTAAGAAGGCGCTAGAGATAGCACTGACCACGGAAAGTGCAGTAAGGGATTCGAAAACCATACAAGAAACGCAAAATGGCACCTTCCTCCATGTTGGGCAGGAAGACCCAGCCAAAAAAGGCAGGAAAATGCAAGGCTCTGCTGAGAAGTGGGAAGCAGCCACCGCTAGCAGACAAATAGAAAGAAATGACTTAGCAGCGAAAACAAGAAATGATTGCAACAGAGGTGGAAACAATAACAATTGTCAGTTTTTAAAAATCCGATGTTTTTATTGTCATCGAAACGGACACCTAATGAGACAGTGCAAGGAAAGAATCAGGCAGATTTTCAAACAAAAACAAAAAAACCCATGAGATCTACAAGGTGGAAGAGCCTGAAGTAACAAATTCAGATATGTATTCATTATTTAATTTGAAGGTTGGAAAAACAGAACCAATATATGTAACAACAAAGGTAAATGGCAGATCAATTAGAATGGGTGTGGACACAGGAGTTTCCACTACAGTGATTGGTGAACACACCTTCAAACATCTGAATTATGGTGAACATAAATTAAATTTGGAAGAAACTATGCCAAATTAAAAACTTACATGGGTGAAGATATCCAAGTAAAAGGCATAAGCAGAGTTACTGTCCATTACGTATGCCAATCAGTAAAACTATCCTCGACGCTGGTAGCAGGTGAGGGACCAAATCTCCTTGGACGAAACCTGCTAAAGGAGATTAAGTTAGCATGGGCTGAAATTTTCCAGCTAAGAACAAGTGGGTTACCAGAGCTACTACAAAAACATGCCTCAGTCTTCAAGGATGAACTTGGAAAAATCTAAGGGCTGCAGGCAAAAAATTCATGTGGATCCAGAGGCAACACCCCGATTCGTGAAGGCAAGACCAGCACCTTATGCACTTCAGGAAAAGGTCGACACTGAACTGGGCAGATTAGAGAAATTAGGTGTCATACAACCTGTGCAGTTCTCAGAATGGGCAGCACCAATAGCCCCCATCCTTAAACCCGACCAAAGCATTCGAATTTGTGGTGACTAAAAATTAACAGTTATTAAAGTGGCTAAACTGGACAGACACCTCAAATCAAAATCTTAAGAACTGTATGCTAAGCTGGCAGGTGGAAGCACCCACACAAAGCTTGATATGAGTCATGCTTATTGACAATTAGAGTTAGAGAAGGCCTCCCAGGAATTTGTCACAATTAGTACACACAAAGTGTTGTACCAATATACCCATTTGCCTTTCGCAATCTCTTCAGCTTGCACCATATTCCAGAGAACAATGGAAAGTTTACTGCAGGGACTGCCCCAGGTTGTAGTTTATTTATATGATGTTCTGGTGAAAGGATTCTGAAAAGGAGCATTTGACAAACTTCGAAGAAGTTTTAAAATGTTTTTTGCAGGATGGAGTGCATTTGAAAAAAGATAAGTGCAGCTTCAAGTGAGGGAGATAATCTATTTGGGTCACCGGTAGATTCACAGGGCCTCCACTTGGTTGAGGAAAAGGTGACAGCCGTAAGAGAGGCACCTGCACTAAAGATCACTTCAGAGCTGAAATCATTCCTAGGAATGATCAATTATTATGGGAAGTTCTTACCCAATTTGTCTACACAACTAGCACCCCTGCATTATCTATTCAAGAAGGACCAATGTTGGCCTTGGGAGACACCACAGAAAGCAACTTTCATTAAGGTAAAAAAATTGTTCCACTCATCCAACCTATTAGTACATTATGACCAGAGGAAAGAATTGGTGTTGACATGTGGTGCAGCTCCCTGTGGAGTGGGAGCAGTGCTCTCCCATCGAATGGATGATGGCACAGAATGGCCTACAGGTTATGTATCAAGAACACTCACCACAGTGGGAAAGGGATATTTGCAGATAGAAAAAGAAGGCCAGTCCATCATCTTTGGTGTCAAGAAATTTCACCAGTATGTACATGGCCATCATTTTAGTATTGTTTTAGACCACAAGCCATTGCTAGGGTTGTTCAGCGAGGACAAGGCTATACTGCCCACAGCCTCAGCAAGAATACAATGATGGGCGTTGATCCCGGCAGTATACTAATATGCTTTCGTCCATAGTCCTAGAAATCAAATTGCAAATGCCGATGCACTGAGTCGTTTGCCTTCACACAATAAAGATGAGGATGTCCCAGTTCCACAAAAACTGGTTTTGTTGTTAAGTTTCTTAGATTCATCCTCTGTATGTGCTAGACAGGTCAGAGACTGGAGAAGCCGAGACCCAGTCTTATCCAAAATATGAGAACAAGTGCTTCATGGTTGGTCACAAGAGCATGTGTCTGATGAAATGAAACCGTACTTTAACAGAAGACATGAAATAACCAGCCAGGATGGCACCTTATTATGGGGAGCACGAGTGTTTGTTCCTCCAAAAGGAAGAAAGCCATTGTTGATTGAATTGCATAGTGCACAGCCAGGAATTTCCCGAATGAAGACCATAACATGCAGCTATCAATGGTGGCCTGGGATGGATGGAGAAAAAAATGAGCATAGTGAAGAACTGTATACAGTATCAGCAAATGCAAAAGTTACCTTCAACAGCTCTGTTACACCCTTGGGAGCGGCCAGGATGGTCATGGGTGCAATTATAAATTGACTACGTGGGACCTTTCATGGGAACAATGTTTCTGCTCATTGTTGATACCCACTTAGAATGGATGGAAATATATGAATGAAGTCACTAATGTCTTCTGCTACAATTGAGAAGCTACGTCAAAGTTTTGCCATTAGTGGACTACCAGAAGTGGCCGTTTCTGATAACGGCACAGCATTTATAAGTGCCAAGTTTCAACGGTTTAACAGCCTCAACGGGTATCACTTGTAAAAACTTCACCGTATCACCCTTCCTCAAATGGACTGGCCAAAAGAGCGGTTCAAACATTCAAATCTGGCATGAAGAAATTAACTGGAGATTCCATAGCAACAAAGCTAGCACACATTATTTTTCATTATAGGACCACCCCTCACACAACAACAGGTGTCAGACCTGCAGAATTATTGATGAAACACCTACTCAGAACGACTCAGATTGAGCTTAACAATGCTGAATTTATGGGGGAAGGTAGAAAGGAATCAGGGATGTCAGAAAACTAGACATGACTGGCATAGTCATGACAGGAAGGTTACTGTAGGAGAGACGGCATATATGGAGAACTCTGGAGAAGGACCAAAGTGGTTACCGGGTGAAATAAGTGCAGTGACAGGACCTCTATCTTACCACGTGAAGGTGGAAGGCTGAGTTATACGGAGACTTGTGGACCATCTAAGGAAGAAAGAAACAAATCACCAAGAAATGATTCCACCAGTGTTCATGACCGCATCAATGTTTCCTGTTGAGAGAACTCAACCTAGTACAGATGTGTCTGTTGTACTTGCAAGAGTTGAGGAAACAGGTTTGCAGTGCTGGTCGAAGAAACTGATGTTCAGACAACTCCAGAAAAGGAGGTGCCTGACAAAGTGTCTAAAGTTATAGAGCTGAGACCTTTTACACACATGAGGAAACCCTCAGAAAGACTGAATTTGTAAATTACTTATCTGTATAAATAATTTGCTATTTTGAGAAAATTGTACTTGTAAATGTAAAATATGTTTCCGAGCAAAGGGGGAGGGTGTGGAAATTATGGTTTTATGTAATGTGTAATATAACTTTAAGAATGATGTTATAAAGGAAGATTCCGCAATCTTATGTAACCAATAGAGAGTCGCATGAGCTACCTCTGTAGTCAGTAGCCTGAGTTAGCACTCAGAAGTGTGGAGAAAGGGTTTGAGTTGAAAGCACACAAGTGTAGCTGCTGAGTACCTTTGTAAATAAACAGAATGTGTTCCACCTAAGAACCATCTGCTGCTCAACTCTGTCTATTGTACCAACTTGGCCATCCCAAAACAAGTGTGAATCCTGGATCCATGGGCTAAACTTTCCCTTTGGCGTGTGGGGCCTGCTCCCACACGTAAAATGACGCTCGGTGACGTCGGGCGAGCATCCTAACGTCACCGCACACCATCACGATATTTTGCTGGGTGCGCGCGCAATGATGTCCAATGCACGCTCGCCATTAACTAACGGGCCAGTTAAGACCCTTGAGGCGCCAATCGATACTGAATTTTCGGCACCCGTGCAATCTTCGGATCGGCGCACGGGCGCAACAGGCAGGCGGGTAGGACACATTTGTACTAACCTCATCCACGGGTGGGAAAAGAGGGCTCACTGGGGTCATGGGAGGGCACAGTCAAACATTTATTTATGAAAGTTTTTGAAACTTGCCTATGTGATCTGCAGTACTTCAAAATACATACTAGCTGCTTTTCCTGGACTCTTAACCTTCAGGTCAGCAGTCTGGAGTGAGTAATCTTTCCTGGGCCTACAGGTTTCAGGAAGCCTTCCCTTAGCTTGGGAATGTAAACTGAACTGTCCACTGGAGGCAGCTGCTCTGAGGAGGAAGGGAGGGCCAGAAGGGGGAAGAGGCCAGGAGCACATTCAGCCTCTGGGGGAGCCACCTTTGGGAGGACAGGTGCAGGCACAAGGGGCGCAGGGTCAACAGGAAGTCCAAGGTACAAGGGGCCGCAGAAGACGCCACTGTCCTGCTGCCAGGGTTTACAGGCGGCGAAGCAGCTACCTCAATATCTCTGAGGTGCCGTGCCGAAGGCGGCTCCATCTCTCAAGGGAGACAATCACCTTCGTCTGCCAGATGATAGGCCCTGAGATCTCCTCTAATTGTGTGGGTGGCTCTGAAGGTCAAAGCTGCCCTCAATGTCTATGCCTTTGGCTCCTTCCAGGGCTCGGTGAGTGATCTTTGCGGTGTCTCCCAATCAGCTGTCAACACTTGCGTCAAGCAGGTTACAGACGCTCTGTTCAGGTGTGCATTGATATTCACCCACTACTATTGGGACCAGGCAAGCCAGACACAGTGAGTCAGAGGCTTCACGGCCATTGCTGGCTTCCCCCGTGTCCAGGGTGGTATAGACGCACACATGTGGCCATCAAGGCACCAGCAGGTGAGCCCGGTGCCTTCGTCAACAGGAAGGGCTTCCGCTCCATGAACGTGCAGATAGTGTGTGACCACAGGATGCAGATTCTACAAGTCTGTGCAAGCTCCCATGGTGCTTACCTCCTCAGACACTCCCAGGTGCCGGGGTTCTTTAGTGCTCCGGCTCGGCTGGATGAATGGCTGGTGGGTGACAAGGGCTATCCCCTCAGAAAGTGGCTCATGACACCTCTCCGCCATCCAAGGACAGAAGCTGAGCAGCGGTACAATAGGAGCCACGCCTCCACAAGGGCTGTGGTGGAGAGAGCCATCGGTCTTCTCAAATTGTGTTTCCGATGCCTGGACTGCTCAGGAGGCGCACTCCAGTGCCCCCCCGCCCCCCCACCCCCCGCACCGATTGTGTCTCAGTGATAGTGGTTGCATGCTGCACTCTCTACAATCTTGCGCTGGAAAGGAGAGATGCAGTGGAGGAAGAAGATGTCGGCGCAGTGGCTGCAGCTGCACAGGATGAGTCCAGCAGTGCGTCTGAGGATGAACATGCACAGGGAAATGCTGAGGGGGTAGGCGCTGACCCGGATCTACTCCAGGGAGGCAGGGAGACCCAGGAGGCTTTAATCCAACAAACCTTCAGCTAGCACACCACAGATGGACCTCCAGGACAAGCCTGTGCTGTAGGCTCGACACTTGTCACCTAAGCGCAAAATCTGTCAGGTTGGAACAGTCACTAAGGGCCCTGTTAATAAAGCTGAATGTCTAACCAAGCACTTAGTACAGTTTTGGAAACCAGACACATGCAGAAGAAAGAGGTACCCTCAGCCATGGTGACATATCTAAATTTATTCTGTCCAGCAAACCAACTTATTCCAAAAAACGGACAATAATGTTACAAAATAAAACAAATCATAAGGACCTCATCTCGGGCCAACATAAAAGCACCAGTGATAAACCCATGGTGTGCTTAAGGTGCCCTATGTTTATGTTTTCGGGTGCTACGTCATGGTGCTGCCCCATTGCTCGGAGTGGCTTGTGAGACAGCCTGCTGACTCTGCTGTCCTGTTGGCCTCGATGACCTTGGCAGTCATTCTCTGGCCTGTGGAACCTGTGCTGGCCCTGCCTGGGAGGGAGCTGCCAATTCCACAGCTGGCATCTCCCCAGTCATTGCAGACTCACCGGATGCAACGATCACTGGGAGAGGGGCGGAGGAGCTGCTGCCCTGATCTGGAGCGCCCTGAGAGGAGCCCGCAGAGACAGCAGGCAGCTACTGCACCAATGTGAGGTCGTTTCAGACCTCCCTGCTCATCGTGGATGAATGGGCACCGAGCTCAGTAAGTTGGCACCCAAACCATCTCCCACACTGGCACTGACCAGCTGAGGTCAATGCCAATGTGAGGGCTTGCTGGTCAGAGCACATCCCCAGGAAGCCCTGATGGGTCTCCTGGAGTAGCCTCTCCATGAGAGTCGCTACTCTCTCCATGGAGGACACATGGCGCTCGGACATGTGGCTCGTTTCTTCGGTAATTGTCTGCGTAGACTCCTGCACCACGGAGACCAAGCCAAGCATAGCCTTATGTATCACCCCCAGATGCTCCCACACACCCAGCCGCATTTCCTGCCCCAGCTGCATTGCGGGCGACTCCAGAGGCACATCATCAGGCATCGACTGAGCATGTGCCTGGTTCCCTGCAGCCCTCCAACTGCTGGTGCCATGAGCACTCTCTGTCCCTGCCAGCTCCTCCAGCGACTATGAAGTGCCCTCACGCTGTGCTCCAGGACACTAGCTGATATTGTAATTCCCACTGAGATGCTTGAATCTGCGTTGCTGCCTGCCTCGCAGAGATGGTGTGATGTTGGTGAGAATTTAGGGCCCTCAGGTGTGAGAAGGGGCCTCTGCTGCTCATCCTCCCGGCCGTGCTCTGCCGATGCTAAAGGAAGAACAAGGACAGTGGGTCAGTTAACATGGAAACAATGTCAAAGTGTATCCCTGTCCCCTGGATCATTATGCGCTCATCCTTCCATAACCAATGGTCAAGCCATGTTGCAAAATTAAATCAATTAACATTCAGCACTGCTTATGGCTGTTGGGAGAACAATGCTGACCTCACTGCTAGGCATACATACCTGGCCGTGGAACCCCAGCCTCACCAATGCCAGTGGACCTGGGTGCATGGCACCTCTCCAAATCCAGGGCCTCCTGCTCGAAGCGGTTAAGAATGGGATATGCTCCTGCCTACCGCCAGTCCTCGCAAGCTTTACCGTTTTATGAACATTCTTCTCCTGAAAATGAGGGACGAGCATTGATTTGTGCAAATTGCATATGGACTCTCTTCATGCACAGCCCACCCCAACCAGAGTGGGACATTTCAGAGCTCCAGGGCCTCCTCACCCTGCTGCTGCCGAACACTCACACAAAGATGCTAGGCCTGTTCCCACCCCCCCCTCCCCGCCCCCCACTTGGACACATGCTGCCTGCATCATCTTAGGCACCACACGGTGTATCCTTCCATAGCAAGGAGGGGTAAGTATGTGGAGCGCAAAGGACAGCAGATCGATCGGTGCCATGCCACTTTGAAGTTCCCCTCCCAGCATGTCATCACCCTGACTTGGACATGTCCTGGAGTTCAAACACAGCCCCTACGTGCAGCCCCTCCAGGTTGGCCCCACACCAGTCATGTGGGACTCAGTGTAACACATGCTGTGGGGGCAAAACACATCTCATTACCACCCTCTCAGGCTGACTTTGGCATGGGCAGTATCTGCTGGCCCAACCCAGCAAAGGACAAATGCCGTCAGTGATTCAATGCAGTCACTACACTCAGACTTGGGGCTGGGGTGGGGACGGGCAGCAGTGGGGAAAGCTCACCTGCTGGGTTAAATGGCCAATGCCAACATTGTCCTCACCCTTCCAGAGCGCAACAGGTCATTGAAGTGCTTGCGACACTGGATCCAGATGCGCTACACCACGTCGCAGGAGCTCACCACCTCCACCCAGGCACATTTCGTCATCTGGGGGAGGTCTCCTCCTCCCATTCTGGGGAACCAGTACCACCTGCCATGCTGCCTCATTCTCAAGAAGGGAAGACCAGGTAAGGATGGTGGATTTCCTTCCCTAAAAGACATCTTGAATTCAACTTTTTTGTTCATGTTTGGACCAAGGGTGTGATAAAGTTTAGTGCCAATTTGCCCTACCCTCCAGCCTGGCCTGCTTACCAGAAGCCCTATGGTGAGTCCTTCTGCTTGGCATTGTGAACAGCCTTGAAAAGGCTGCCAGCGCTTCTAATAAACAGGCCACCGGGTCGCCATTGAAGCCAGCGGATAAGGCACTCCCACCACTGCCCACCCACTCCCACTATCCTTGGGAGTCGGGCATTATGCTGGGCTGGTTTAAATTGGCCCGCCCGCGTAAAATGGCGGCACAGACCCGATCGTGGGTGGCAATCGGGTCCGTGCTCACCCGCGCCCTCTCCTGCTTCACCACCCCCCTCCCCCCACCCCACCCCCCTTTGCCAAACAGAAAATTCAGCCCCATAAGTCTTAACAAACTGGTGCTTCAAATCCAATACCTTGTTGGTGGTCATTGCCTGAAACTTGTGTGACATTAATGCTACCTTGCTCTACAGCCAGACCCTGGTGTAATGGTAATGCCATTGGAATGGTAATAGAAGCCTAGGCTAATATCTTAGGTACAAGGGTTCAAATCTAACTGCTGCTGATGGAATTTAAATTCAATTGATGACCTGGAATTGAAAAGATAGTTACAGTAATAGTGATCATAAACCATTGTTGATTGTTATAAAAACCCATCTGGTGGGTCAAATGCCTTTTAGGGAAGGAAATCTGCCATCCTCATCTGGTCTGGCCTACATGTGACTCCAGACCCACAAAAATGTCGTTGACACTTAACTTGACCTCTGAAATAGCATAGCAAGCCATTCACTTTTTGGGCAATTAAGGATGGGCAGCAAATGCTGGCCTTGTCAGTGACACCCACAGTCCATGAAATAATATATTTTAAAAACCTATTTTTCAAAGCCAGAATGATGTCCAGGTCTTTGTGCAAGACACATGGGCTGCTTCAGTACCTGAGGAGTTATGAATGGTACCGAACACTGTGCAATCATAAGTGAGCATTCCCACTTCTAATGCAGGAAGGTCATTGATGAGGCAGCTGAACATGTACTGGCTTAGGACACTAGCCTTAGGAACTCCTGCAGTGATGTGTTGGGGCTGAGATGACTGGTCACCAACAACTGCAAGCAAATTCCTTTATGCTATGTAATGCCCCAGCAAGTGAAGAGTTTTTCCCCTGATTCCTATTGAGTTGAATTTTACAAGAGCTCCTTGATACCATTCTCAGTCAAATGCTGCTTTTGGGTCAAGGGCAGTTACTCTCATCTCTCCTCTTGAATTCAGCTCTTTTGTTCATGTTTGGACCAAGGGTGTTGTGAGGTTTAGAGCCAATTTGCCCTGGCAAATCCCAAACAAAGGGCGGAAATTCCCATAAATGAGACTAAGTGCAGTAGCGGGAATGGCGCTGTGCGGAATGGCGAGAACTCATGCCCAATTCTGCGCTTGGAGCTTATTACTAATGCAAAGGCATGCATCTGCTTGAATCACCTGGCAGGTTGGGAGTTGATTCATGTGGCTGCCATCAGCTGGTGGGTTCAAATGTCCAGGCACCATATTTAAAGGCCAGTCAAACATAATCTCACTCTCTCCAGTGAACCAGAGGTGTTTGGCAGCCAGGAGAGGAAGGCCGAGAGCCTCAAGAAGAAGGCAGCACCCCATTTCACACACCAGGCCCTCCTGGCCTTGATCAGAGGGGTGCAGGCCCACAGGCAAGTCTCTATCCCAGGGATGTCTGCAGGAAGCGCAGCAGCCTCACCTCTCCGGTCTGGGAGGCTGTCGCGAGCAGGTCAGCGCGGCTGGCAACTGGGTCCAAAAGGCCACCCAGTGAAGGAAGAGGGTGAATGATCTCATTCGCTCCGTCAATATCAAACTCCCATCGTGGCATCATGTTCAAATGGATACTCTCTTCAGGGACCTCACACAACCATTAGTGGAGAACATGAATCAACACATTCTCTCACCGAGGCTTTCGCATCACCACCATCCCATCTCTCATAAAGTAAAAGCAAAACACTGCGGATGCTGGGAATCTGAAATGAAGACAGAAAAAGCTGAAAAAAACTCAGCAGGTCTGGCAGCATCTGTGGAGAGAGAAACAGAAGCAACGTTTTGAGTCCATATGACCCATCTCCAGATTTATCCATCATGTTGATTCCATCTAACATGTTGCTCACACTCCATCCTCTGGCCCTTTTGGGGAGGGCTCACCACATACAGGAGACATGCATCTTACCCAACATCGGCTCCCTCCCTTCTCATCACATGCCTTTTTGTCTTCTTCATACAGGCCAAACTGGCACACAACAGGCCTAAGAGAGGGCAAACCGGGGGAGGTACGGCCAACATTTTTGCCTTCAGTGAGATTGAGAACAATGCAGCTGAGCTGGCTGGGGAGGACAGGGGTCACTCCTGTGGGGAAGGGGAGATTGGCCTCTCCCAGAAACCTAGCATGGATCAAAGCTCCATCAATTCATCAAATCCTGACATTCACAGTGAATCTCATGCAATCTTATCTAGCTTATGCTCATTAACTGAAACTCTATTTTCTAGGTGCCAGCATATCAAGGCCCCCCAGTCAAGCACAGACTTCATCCAAAGAGGAAGCTCTGGAAGAACCATCACGGCACTCACACACACCCTCCACCAGCTCAGAGACACACATCGGTGGGGCACAGCTGTAGATTAGGCTCGGGCTTACTTTCTGGGGAACACCTCACTGACATTTCCCCACAGCAGTCAAAGGCAGGGACAGCCCAGGTCTCCAGCACTCAGAGGGCAGCTGAAGACCAGCCACCTGCCTGGTCCGAGTCAGATGATGAGCCTCTAGAAGTGGTCACCAACTCAGTGCTGGAGATGCAACGACAGGCGGCGGAACATCAGGCAGAGGTTCGACAGCCACTCAGCAGACCAGAGCGAACGATGGAAGAGTCCATCCGCGTCCTGTCTGATGTCATGGCTCTGACATGCGAGCGGCTAACGGTCACCATGGGAAGGCTGGCGAACATCATGGGGACCTTGGTCCAGGAAGTCTTGCTGGATTTGTGCTTGGCCCTGCACTCCACGGCCACACACCCTGGTGGGCACCATCATGATATAGGGGACATGGGGGTGAGGCACCTTGACCTTCCTCTAGATGCACCATCTCCTGCAGGAGTCAGGGTGGTGCCCTTGGACACTCACAGGGAGGATGAGCATCAGCCTGGGCCTCCTCTCAGGACACTCCTAGGTTGTGCAGGCACTCACACCTCCTCCTCCTGTGGCCCCATCCACTCCAGCTTCTCAGTAAACCGAGGGCAATTCTGCCCCTGAGCAGGTGACCGTTATCAGGCCAGGGCCCTTCAGGCTTGGGGCACCAGAGGACTCCCGCCAAGGTCATCACAGACATCATGATGTAGCAGTGAGCACAGCAGAGTCCCCACCTCTGCTGTGGATGTTGGGCTGCCCCCTGAATTATCGATAGGGTTAGGAATGTTAAGAAAAATTGATGTCACTTTTGGGTCACGGGTGTGCTATATGTGTAAATAAATTGCACATTTGTGAATACATTTGATGGTTATGTGAATGTTCCTGTCAACTGAAGACGTTGTGATTTTGTACTTTGGAATCCTCTTATTTCGAGATTTAGCCTCCCTCCCGCTCAGTGTCCCCTTAGAGATTCACATTCTTGTGATGCCAACATTAGTTGAACTAGTCTCCGCAGTCTGGTGTGATGTCAGGGAGATGTGTTTAAATCTTAATTGGAAGCGTGTGATGTCAGTGTTTCTAACCCTTCTTCCTCAAAGAGCACCATTGAGTGAGGGCAGCTCATTAGCATTGATATTCTAGTGGCATTTGTGTCTCCTCAGTGGTAGTGGCAGGAGACAAGACATGCACAGGAGGTGGAGATCCCTAGGCATGTCCATATCTCAGTTGCAGCAGTGTTTGATTCATTAGATGGTGGTGAAGGCTTCAAGTCTTCTCTCGCATCGTTCTTGTTCCTAAGTGGACTCTCAGTTCCCAGGATGAGCTCACTCACAGGGCCCCAAAGACCAAAGCAAATATCATGGCCTGGCGATTCATGAGGCCAGAATGCACAAGCGTGAACGCCGGACTCATTCTCACTGCAAATGGCTGGACATCCCCTGAGTTGAAAAAGTTGGCATCGAGGGCGAGATGTGTCCATACTCCCTCACTTAACTTTACTCTTCCTGGAACCTATCCGCAATTAACGTATCACGGGCACGTCTCCAATGTCTCCCTTCCTCCATGGTGTAATCATGCTCAAACTGACCCTCAGCAGCCTCCTCAGTGCCTGGGTCTCTGGATCTTCATCCTCCAATGAGCTCTCATCCTCCTCCAGTTCATCCTCTGGCAGGGGGGTCACCTCTTTGCATTGCTGGATTGTGAAGGGCGCAGCCCACTGCAATGATGTGGGAAACCCTGTCGGGACTGATTTGGAGTGAGCCACCTGAGCCAAATATCTGAAGTGCATCTTCAGAAGCCCTATGGGTTGCTCTATAAGGGATCGTGTGGAGCTGTGAGCAGCGTTGTACCTCTCCTCGGATCGACTCTGAGGGCGTCGCACTGGTGTCATCAGTCAGAGTTTCAGTGGGCACCCCTTATCCCTAAGCAGCCAGCCCTGCAGATGTAATGGCCTCTCAAAAATCTCAGGCATCTGACTCAGGATGTAGGAATCATGGTAGCTCCCAGGGTACCGTGCATAGAAATGCAGTACGTGTTTCCGGTGATCACACCAGCTGTACATTGATGAAATGATAGCCCTTGCAGTTTATAAACATTAGAGCCTTGTTGGATCCAGTGCCCTTTGGATTAATGGGCTAAAGAATTTGGGTTGCACTCTTATGCTGGGGTGACCGAGTTGGTACAGAGACAGAGAATTTCAAAATATCGGTGTTAGTATAAACACATGCTGTTTATTTACAAACTAAACTCTGCAGCTATACTTGTGTGCTCACAACATAAAAATTCTGTCTTCCCTCATCAGTGACTAACTCAAGACTCTCACAGAGAGGTAGCCCGCACTACTCTGGTATTGGGTATTAAGATCATGTGACCTTACATTATAATACTTGTCTGAAAGGTATATTACATATCAGGTTACTACAGGCCTGCTGCCATGGAGCCCATTTGGCCACATAGGTGCAGTCTAATGCACCCTGCACTCTTGGAAGCCTGAGGTGGCAGTGAAGCCTGGCTTTCTTCATCCAGAGCAAACCTGACATAACGATGGGCCTTCCTGTAAAGGGCTTCTGTGAACTCCTTAATGCACCGATGCACTGCAGACTGAGGGATGCTGCACAGGCTCCCTGTTGATCCTTGGAAAGAATCAGAGGCAAAGAAATTGAGTGCTGTGGGAACCTTCAAAGCCACTGGCAGGGGATACGCTCCAACTCCATGTGGCATCAGGTCTTCACGAAGAATGTGGCATATGTGATGTACCAGAGCTCAGGACAAGTGCAGACATGAATGGCATTGCCTCTCACTCGTTTGTATAAATAGGAGACTCTTCTATGATATACCCTAGGTCTGGCAATTCACTCCAGTTGTCTTGGTCTCCCTTCCTGACCCTCCTGTTCATGCTCTGGCTCCGCTTGACCATATCCCTCCTGTTAAAGCTGTGGGTGGAGTTGCCTCTCCCTCCTTTGCCTCCTCCATTGCATTAAGACTCTGATAAAGGCAGCATTGAGTCCTGAATCCATATGTGCTTTTGCCTTCTCACTGAAAAGAAACATTAAAGATATTAATGATTCAAGGGGCAAGAAAGTGAAGCTCAGAGGATGAAATGTATGGAAACTGTAAGTGTCCATAGCTTTTCCTGACCTACATGCAATGGTGGCTGATGCCGTCTTGTCCCTGAGATACTAGCACACACATCGAGGTGACCAAGATGGCATCGCAGATATATAACACCTTGAGCCCTGCGTGGGATGCTAAAATTTCAGTGAGATGAGTGACCCAACCTAGCTCTGTGCTCCCATCTCTGATGTGGCATATTAATGACCAGTTAGTTGCTCATGGTCAATGAGTGGATGCCCTTTGGCTCGTTAGGAGTGTCAAATATGGTGAACATGTGTCAGGCCTTTATTGATGGAATGCCATATATAATACAGCTGTGCCTCCCTCACTATTGCCTGCATTCCCAAATTCTATATTCCTATGTGTTACTCTTGAGATGCAGTGACTGTGATGTGAAGCCACTGAGCTCTGAGTAGCTCTTTAACAGTTGTAATGAAGCCATTGGCTTTCAGTGGCTTTCATTGCAAGGATATCTTCCTCCTTTCTTTCTAAGCAGACTCCTGCTCACTTCTGTAGCAACAGGAGATTACAGGCAACCCCAGAAAAGTCCACCTCGTGTTTGCCCTTCCCCCTGTCATTCCACAGCCTTCCCTCCTCGTTGCCCCCCTTGTGTTCATCAAACCCGTCCTCACTTCACAGCCCTCCCCTGGTTGAAATGCTAGTTTCTGCAAGTGGAGGGCTGCATGAGGAACACAGCACAGTGGCATTTCACGGGGCAATGTAGGCAAAAAGCAGGACCATTACAACCCTACAGCCCCAGCAGAGTGGTATTCACCGCAACAAGACCAGTGCAGCATTATTGCAGGTAGGCTATATGTGTTGCACTCACCTCGAAGCCACCAGTGAACTGAGGTCCGACTTGTAAAAGCCACCCCTTTTCAAATAGGAACATAGGGCAGGATTTTACGACCAGCGTGTGGGCGTGAGCCCAACACACCCAAGTGTAAAATGATGTGCAATGGCGCTGGGCGTGCACCCTGACATCATTGCGCATTCGCTTGATATTCTATTCGGCAGGCAGGCGCCGGAGTCGGTCGAGCGCCTGCCGATAGTTAAAAGGCCTATTAAAGCCATTAACAAGCTACTTAAATTCAAATTTAGTCTGCCCATCCAACCTCACTGTCGGCGGGCAGGTGAAAAGGCCAAGCGGTCTTTGCATTTTTTAGGAAACCTCATTCACGAGCGGGATGAGGTTTCCTAAAGCAAATAAACATTAAATTAAAATTTTATTTTGGGATAAAAAACATGTCCCAGCTCACGTGACAGAGTCACATGAGGGGGCATGTTTTATTAATTTTTTTTAAAAAGGGCTTCAATATCCCTGAGACAGCTCTCAAGGAGATTGAAGCGCTCTTTCATGTGCACGTGCGAACTGCATGCTAGGCCTGGCTCTCCCTCCTTCCCCTGCCCACACAGACAGCGCTCAGCGTTGCCGCTCACAATCCATGCAGGACGGCCTTTAATTGGCCCATCTGCATTAAATCACAGGACGGAACCGATCGTGGGTGGCGGTTGTCTGCCTGAGTGTACCCGCCAAGCACCCCCATCAAGGGCAAAATCCTGCCCATAGAAACATAGAAACTAGGTTCAGGAGTAGACCACTTGGCCCTTCGAGCCTGCTCCGCCATTCAATATGATCATGGCTGATCCCCTATCTCAATGCCATATTCCCACTTTCTCTCCATACCCCTTGATGCCCCAGCATACAAAAAATTATCAATTTCTTTCTTGAATATACTCAGCCTTCTGTGGTAGAGATTGCCAAAGGTTGACCACCCTCTGAGTGAAGAAATGTTTCCTCATCTCAGTCCTAAATAGTCTGGCCCGTATCATGAGACTGTAGCCCCTGGTTCTAGACTCCCCAACCATGAGAACCATCCTGCCTGCATCCAGTCTGTCTAACCCCACTCATTCTCCTAAACACTAGTGAACATAGGCCCAGCTGAACCAATCTCTCCTCGTATGACAGTCCTGCCATCCCTGGTATCAGCCTAGTGAACCTTCACTACACTCCCCCTATGGCAAGTATATCCTTTCTTAGATAGGAAGACCAAAACTGCATGCAATACTCCTGGTGTGGTCGTACCAAGACCCTGTATAACTGCAGTAAGACATCCCTACATCTGAACTCAAATCCTCCTGCAATGAAGGCCAACACACCATTTGCCTTCCTAATTGCTTACTGCAATTGATACAAATGGATTTCAGGCCATCGCAAATTCTCACTGGCAAGATTGGAAGGCCTGGCAAGATTCTAGCGAGTAGCTGTTTTAATGAGCATTTACGACATGTTAGTGAATGCAAATGGCATTCGTGGAAATAGTCGGTAGGCTAACGGTCCCGTCATAAGCACACCATCGGGAAAATTGCAACCTATTTTTACAACGGCGGAGTTGTGATTTTTTGCTTACAGCTGGATTCTCCGCTCCTGCCACAAAACCTGCCGTGGGCTGGATGGGAGAATTCCACCCAAAGCATCAGTGAAGAGTTTATTGCTGAGTAGGTGCTCCTTGACAACATTGTCGATAAGGCCTTCATCACTTTGTTGATGATTGAGAATAGGCAGATGGGGTGGTAATTGGTTGGATTGTATTTGTCCTGCTTATCGTGGCCAGTTTCCACATTATCAGGCAGTTTTGTAGTTCTAGTGAAACAGCTTGATTGGGGACATGGGGTGGAACTGCTGATCATGAACAATGAAGCAGGTTTACTTTCTGGGCTTGAGGAAACACTCTTTCTTCTCCTGGCTCACAAGCAGTGTAGTAAAGGTACTTACCAAATGGATCCCAATCTTCTCTCTTCCTTTTAGTTGCTAGGATACTCGGAACCAGGGAAACCTGGCTGACGTTAATTAAAAATAAAATGCTTGCTAAAACAAGAACAAACAGCTTTTCTAAGACCTCATACTGGCTCACTTGCCTCTTAAGAGTGAACTGGTCACCCACCTTCTCCCCTGCACTGGTTAAAACAGAGGTGGGCAGGTTTGAGGTAAGTTGGAGTCGTGTTTAAATTTCTAAAATTTTCTTTTCTCACCTGACCCAAGCTCATTTTTTTTTGGTGATTAAAATGATTCCCTTATTTCACTGTGCATCATTTTATTGCACAAAATATTTATCACCAATCAATTTTCAGGATTAAATACAGCAGCCCAGAATTTCCGTTCCTTCAAGGGGTTAAATTCTGAGACAGATTAGGGGTGACTGGCTTTCCACATTGTGCACAAAGTAAAGGGACATTCTGATGATAGCAGTTAGGGGACATTTTCTGAGGCTGACCACTGATACCCTCTGATATCCATCTGATAGGCCCATAGAGGCAGGTGAGATGTCATTCCAGGCTGCTTGTGCACTCCATCAAAAAATTCTGCTGGCAATTGATCTAGTCAATCCAATGTGCACTCATCCACTTTGGATCCAAGAAAGACAAATTGAAACATTTTCCTAATGGTCAGAGTCTAGGAGCTGTGAAGTAGCAAAGGGATGTGGTGGTCCCAGCACACAAAGTGCTACAACTAGTGCAGAAATACAAAAAGTAATTAAAAAACCTAATGGAACGTTGATCTTTATTTCAAAGAGGAGGAAGTGATGCACCAGCTGTATAGAACCTTGGTTCAGTGCTCATCTGGAGGACTGCATTTTGGGTGCCGCACCTCAAGGATAACACAGGTCCCGAAATTGTCTGGGAAATGAGTTGGGAACAGATGGGCTCCAATAATATCGGAAACCCAAAATCCAAAAATATATCATTTTACTCCGGGCTTGCCATCCAATCAGTGGCAGTGGGCATGATGACAGCTAGCATGATGTGACCTCAACTCCAGTATTTAAAGGGACAATCCAAAAATGGAATTTGGCGAAATTGAGTTGGCAGGAACAGGGAATCTCACAATGGTGGCCGAACACTCAAAGACTGTGGGCCAGATTTTTGCCATGACACAGAGGTAAATTAGCGGAAATAGCCAAAATTCTGACTCCCTGCTGCAAACATAGAATCTCCTATTTTCACGGGGGTGAGACTGGAGTCAGGCCGAGGTTCACGTGTGTGTGTTTTATGGAGGCAGCTGGCCATTTAAATAATCAGCTTCTTCCACTGAAGTGGGATTTTGGTTGCCAGGAGTGTGAAACCTGATGTGTGCTGATTTGACCAGGTAAGAGCTCATCTGAACTAGGTGAATTCATATTGTTGCTAGGGAGATGGAAGATAACCCTTTGGATTTGTTCCAGTGACACTCTTTGGGAGAGGTAAGGCACCCTTTGGGTTTGTTAAAAGTAAACATGATTGTGCATGAAAAGTTCACAAACTCATTGGAACTGTGAAGGTTGTCAACAGACTGTCAAAGCTGTCAATGGACTGTCAAAGCTGTCAAAGAACTGTCAAAACTCATTGGAACGCTCAAAGCTGTCAAGGGGTTTAACTCTCCTGGACTTTAAATTTAAAAACAAGTGTGGAGTTAAAAAAAGCAGTGCTTGATTTTCCATTCTGCCTGTTGACATCAGCTTGAAGGTTATCATTATAGGATTAGTTCTTCAACGACTGATTTTATAAACTAAAATTATCACAGTTGGGTGCCTGTTAAGTGAAATGTTTGATTGACAGTTCCAAGTAGTAAGAGAATAGAACTGATTGGTTTCATAATAGATTAGTTGAAAGATGTTTTTAACTTGATGAGTGCATTTTTGTTTAAAATAATAACATAATCAATGGACACATAACTTTGTTTTCTGTCAGCATGGCTCATGAGGTTTTCCCATGATGGAAACTAAGTGGGTTGGCATGGAGGGATAAGGGCAAAGGGTGGTGGGTGGGGGCATGGGCTGGCATGAATTTGCACTAAGTTGGCATAGGGGCTACAAAGGTCCAAGAGGATGAGTGGGGTGGATGGGTTGGCACAGGGGCTTTAAAGAGCCATGGGAATGAGTGGGGGGATGGGGTGGCATTAGGGGTATGTAGGGCCATGGGGGTGGGTTGGGAGCATGAGGTGGCATAGGTTGGCATGGATGGGGCATGGGGAGTGTGTGGGAGTGTGAGAAGGGGTGAAGGTGAAGGCTAAAGGGCTGTTTTTTGTTTTATTCATTTCTTTTTTATTAAATTCAACAAAGTGCTGGAGCACAGAGGCAGGCCTTTCGCCCAGCCTGCCTCTGCACCTGGCAACCTCTTCACTCGTTCTAGCGCAGCGGGCCCGACTCTTAACCCAGCCTGCCCCTGGAATGAAAATCAGGATGGCAGGCTGCCACTTTTAAAAACCAGGTTTGCAGAGCCAGGAATTCTCTGTCTCTGTGCCTCTGACCCAGTAGTGAAAATCTGGGCTCATGTCCTGCTTTACTGATAACTCCCTTGATTTTTTTGTTCTTTTTGCTGGGTGCTGTGAAGACCCAGTGGGCGATATTCTTCCTTAACAATGGGAGGATGAAGCCCACAGCTGCAATCAAGAAGGTGTGGTCGGAGATAGCAGAGGAGGTCAGCAGCAGGAAGATTGGGCTATGTTCCTGGATTCAGTATAGGAAGCAATTTGGTGGCTTAAGTAGGGAAGGAAAGGTGAGTACAGTCTCACATTCAACTACATCAAGCTGCATGCATCACTGCATCCCCTTACTCCACATTGTCAAAACCACACCAGCACATCAACATTTCACACCCACAGGTGCACCCAGTCTTCTCCTTCGATGCACATCCCCAACTATCCACCCACCACTGCTTCTCACCATCATCTTTATGAAATGTCATACCTCTCCCTCTTGGTCAACCTTAGTGAATGCACAGCTGCACACCCGCCATTACACTCACTCATTGATCTGTATTTCCCTCCTTGCAGAAGAAAACACAAAATACCTGGGAAAAGGAGAGAATGGGGAGCAGTCCTCCACAGATTTCCTAATTCACAACAACAGGGAAGGACGTGCTGGAAATTAATGGCGTTCCAGCATTCCTGACTGACTTTTTTACCCAGAGGGTGGTGATGGTCTGGAATGCACTGCCTGGGAGGGTGGTGGAGGCGGGTTGCCTCACATCCTTTAAAAAGTACCTGGACGAGCACTTGACACGTCATAACATTCAAGGCTATGGGCCAAGTGCTGGTAAATGGGATTTGGTAGGTAGGTCAGGTGTTTCTCACATGTCGGTGCAGACTCAATGGGCCAAAGGGCCTCTTCTGTACTGTGGTTCTGTGATTCTGTGATGGAGATGGGGAGATCTGAATCTCCCAGCCACTTAGTGATATAATTAAATAGTGATTCCAGGTATATAGGCAATACATCCCAACGATTGGTGGATTGTATCAAACAGCAAGGTCCTTCAACTGTTTGCAACAGGCAAACTACATTCCCCACCAGCCCATGCTTGCAAAATTCAAAACCTAGGCCTGAATGTTACGTTGCGAGGTGGGGCATGCACCCGACCAGAACACATGTGAAATCGAATGAGATGCATACATCCCAACTTCATTGTGCATGTGGGCAATTTTGAGGTTGGTGGGCATGCGCAGGAGTCAGAACCATGCCCGCCGACATTTAAAGGGCCAATTAAGGCCATTACAAAGCCAATTGTACTCGATTTTACATTGCCCGTGCAATTTCACGCTCATCACATGGGCAAAACTGGCAGGTGGGCAGCCCATTATTAATGAATTGTCATCCAGGGCTGGGATGAAAAGGGTTTGGAGTGTTGCCATTTTGAGTAGTGAAGAGTTTAGGAGATAGTTTGCTGCTGCTTGCTTAGTGAGACTTGACAGCTTTTTCTCTGTTTTGAGCTTTTTTTATTCTTTCAGGGGATGTGGGCGTCACTGGCTGGGCCAGCATTTATTGCCCATCCCTAATTGTCCTTGTTCAGAAGGCATTTGAGAATCAACCACATTGCTGTGGGTCTGGAGTCACATGCAGGTCAGACCAGGTAAGGACGGCAGATTTCCTTCCTAAAGGACATTAATGAGCTAGATGGGTTTTCATCAGGCTTTTAATTCCAGAAACAAAAATGAAAATTGCTGGAAAAAATCAGCAGGAAAACCTGATGAACAGTCATATGGACTTGAAATCTCCACAGATGCTGTCAGACCTGCTGAGCTTTTCCCCAGCAATTTTTACTTTAGGTTTCCAGCATCTGCAATGTTTTGCTTTTTATTTTAACTCCAGAATCCCACCATCTGTTGAGGTGGGATTTGAGCCCCGGCCCCCATTTTCCTAGGTCCCTGGATTATTAGTCTAGTGACAATACCACTATGCCACCATCTTCCGCTTCAATCTTTAGATTGCTAACCTTCATTTCAGGATTTGTTGGCATCTCCAAGGCCCTTGGAGGATTTATACCATGTGGACCGTTACAGGTATCAGACAGCCTTCTGTTACCCTGGTAATGGGGATTGTGATCTCCATTGGTGGCAGCTCCTCTGAGGAGGAAGAGAGAGGCAGAAGGGAGACGAGGCCAGGCGTCCCTATGCAGCTTCCAGAGGAGGGATCTGTGGGAGGAGAGATGCAGGCACAAGGGGCGCAGGACCAGCAGGTAGTCCAAGGTGAAAGGGGCTACAGAAGATGCCACTATCCTGCTGCCAGGGTTTACAGGCAGCAATGCAGCTACCTCAATATGTCTGAGGTGCAGTGCCAAAGGAGGCTCTGCCTCCACAGGGAGACAGTGAACTCCATTTGTCAGATGATCAAGCCTGAGATCAGTTCCGACTGTGTGAGTCATGCCAGTGGCTTTGAAGGTTACAGTGGCCCACAACCTCTATGCCTCTTTCCAGGGGTCAGTGGGGAATCTGTGTGGAGTGTCCCAAACAGCTGTCCACAGATGTTTCAAGCTGGTGACAGAAGCCCTGATCAAGCAGGTAATAACATTGTTCATTTCCGTACGGATGAGGGCAGCTAGGCTGAGCGAGCCAGAGGCTTTGCGATGAATGCTGGCTTCCCCCGCATCCAGAGTGCAATAGACTGTACACATGTGGCCATCAAGACGCCAGTGGGTCAGCCTGGTGCCTTCGTCAACAGGAAGGGCTTCCACTCCATGAACGTGCAAATAGTGTGCAACCACAAGACGCAGATTCTGCAAGTCTGTGCAAGGTACCCTGGCAGCTCCCATGATGCATACATCCTCTGATACTCACAGGTGCCAAGGCTGTGTATGGCTCCAGCCCGACTGGATGGATGGCTGCTGGGTGACAAGGGCTATCCCTTGAAAAGGTGGATTAAGACACCCCTCCGCCACCCACGAACAGAAGTGGAGCAGCATTATAATAGGAGTCATGACTCCACAAAGGACAGTGATTGAGAGGACCATAGGTCTGCTGAAGATGAGATTTGTGTGCCTGGACCATTCATGGGGAGCGATACAATATCCTCCAGGGCATAAAAGCAAAATACTGCGGATGCTGGAAATCTGAAACAAAAATAAAAATAGCTGAAAAAACTCAGCAGGTCTGACTCTGACAGCACCTGTAGAGAGGAATACAATTAATGTGTTGTGCTCTCCACAATCTGGCTCTGGTTAAAGGGGACCCACTGAAGGAAGAGGACCGTCAGGCAACTCTACAGGCCACAGATGATGACTCCAGTGGTGGATCAGAAGAGAAAGAACATGGTGAGGATGTGGAGGCAGATCTCTGGAACCTTCAGGGAGGCAGGGATGCCAGGGAGGCCTTAATTCAATGCTTCTTCAGCTAGGCTGCTAAAGCACTTTTTCCAACTCATGCCAGGAATTCCACCTTCATCCTGGATTTTGAATGACCCATTGCATTGAATCTAAAGTCCACACAGTGCCTGTTTAATAAAGTTTAGAGCCACTCATGTCCAGCATGAGATACTGGCATGCCCTGTACCTACAAGACAAGTGAAGCATATTCAGGCCATTAAAACAAAAACAAAATTGATAAAAAGTTGGCACTCACAGAAAATGAACATAACACTATGAGGTGTTAATGGTCGCACCAGTAAACAAATGAACAAAACATGGCAGAACAGAAGATCACCTGTGAACAGTTGCTTTTGTACTCACCATGCCTTAAACTTAGGATTGCGAGTGCTGCATCTTGGTGACCCCCCACCCCCTCGCTGGCACTGGCATTGGTGGCAGCCTGCTGAATGTGCTGTCCTGTTGGCCTTGATGACCTTGGTGGTCATCCTCTGGCTAGTAGATCCTGTGCTGGCCCCTCCTGGGAGGGAGAGTCCAGCACCACGGCTGGGCACTCCTCAGTCAGCGCGGCCTCATCAGATGCCATGGTCACTGGCAGAGGGGTGGAGGAGATGCTGCTGTCATCCAGAGCCCCCAGAAATGCCAAGCAGTTTGTGTGCCAATGTGAGGTTGGTCTGGACCTCCTTGCTCACCAGTGATGGACAGGCACCTAGCAGAGATAGTAGGTGCCTCACCCATCTCCCACACTAACAAAGACCTTCTGACGTCATTGCCTGTGTGGCAACTTGCAGGTCCAAGTGCAACCTCAGGAACCCTTGATTATGTTCCTGGAGCTACCTCTCCACTCTCTCAATGTAGGAGGCAGTGGGCTCAGTACTGAGGGTCAACACGGTACTCATGGTCTGCAAGGACTCCTCCATGACATAGAACATGGCATGCAAACCCTCAGGAATCTCTGCCAGATTGTCCCGCGCATCCTACTGGACATCCAGCATCTTCTGCCTAATGGGTGACTCCAGAGGCTCATCATCTGCCTGGGACTCAGCGTGGTCCTGGTCTCCAGCAGTCCTCCAATGGCCAGCACCCTGGGAACTCTCCACCTCCACCTGCTCCGCATGCGAATGTGCCATGCCCTGACCGCTCTGCACTGACATTTTAGCCAATGATCTAATGCCCACTGAGGTGCTGGTATCTGCACTGGTGCCTGGTGCCTTGGATGAATCCCTTTGAGCTCAATTTGAGCTTTTTGGCTCAATTGTAGGCACAGATGAGTGTTGAAAATTAGAGTAGCTAAGATTCCAACAATCCTCTGGGGTTTCTGCAGCTCTTCTGCTGAAGTAATGGTGGACGATCAGGGGCATCTCTTCCTCCCCTCCTATTGAATTTCATTCCTGAATTACCCCATTACTGAACCCGCTGAGCCTTACTAACTCAGAACAGACCAGGGATTAAGTGATGATGCAAACTATCAGCTATACAACAAATATACAGCAAATTCAGGTGGACAGGTTGATGATTCAACAACAGTTAAAGCTTATGGGCCAGAGAAGGAAAAAGATGAATAATTATCATGCTATATCCTGAAAGTTTAGGTGATGTGCCAAAATAAACAGGTTGAATATGTTGTTCTCGTGTTAAATATGGCTGTAAAAGAGAAACAAAAGCTGTTGAGGGCACTTTTGACATGAAGTGCTCCCTTTACTTAAGAACTAAAGCAAGAAATGAGATAACAAAAGCCCAAATTTAGGGTTATAGATACAGCACTATATATCCTTTACTTATGTCCAGAAGGGTTGGCTTTAGTTTCAGGTAACCTACTGAGATCCATATTTTAATTATTTTGTGTATATTATAATCATTTTGTGAAATTTCATCTTTATTTTCCAATGTAAAAATAGATGTTCTGTGGGATTGTTTGAAACTGAGTCACTTCAGGCACTTGGGAGTGTCTATTGTTAACATCCTCCATACATAGAATCAAACTGATAGGCTACAAGCAGTGATTCATCCAGGGAGGGATACAACTTTGATATTACAGAGATGAAATATCAGGCGTCCATTCCTACAAAAATTGCTGACTTTAAAGACATCCACTTAAAATGAAAAATAGAAGCAGTTTCAGCGAAGTCTGTTCACCAATGAGAGAAAATAATTTGTTTTTTCTTAACTATGAGCCAGATAAGTAAAAAGAAAATAAACACAGGTGCAATATAGAGCAGGGCTTTTAGGGAGTATTTGTGACTCTTTAATTATTTTGCAGCTTGTGCAATGAATCAGTTGAACTGCATTAATGATTATGTGAAGGTTACTAGTATATAGTATTTTCTTCACTGCTATTTGTCAATTAGTGCCATATCCAAGGGTGTACTAAGCGGTAACTGATAGCATTTGGCTCATGGTTTTTGATTTATTTCCTTCAGGCAGATATTTTTCCAACATGATCAATGCTGGAACCAGACACTGAGGTAAGTATGTTGGGAGAAGGATATCACCAGGCCTGGCTGGCAGGCCTTGGCAAGGGGCTGGGGGGGAGGGGAAACATGAAGTGGGGGGGCCGTTAAACCTTGTGCGGGCAAGCCACCTAATAAATGAGGTACACCCTTCTTTGCTATTCACCAGCCCGTGCGGTGAAAGCTACTGGGCTTCCCACTTGGTGCTGGCCTCTGCTCGACACCGGTGCTGAAGGGGCTCTTAAATGGACATGTATAAAATTGCAGCATGGGCAGGGGTGGGTAGGTAGGCACCAGGAATGGTGCCCATAGCATTGCACCCAGTTTTACACCCCCTATCCACCAGCCTACCAACTCCCAGGGAGACTTAAAATTTAGCTCATGGCATTTTTTTCACACTTTGTACATCCAATCCCAGGGTGGTTTTAATCCTATGTGCCTGGTGGGAGATGGGGAAGTGGCCAGTTAAAATACCAAGAAGCACAGCAACTTGCATTCATATAAAACCTTTACTGTAGTAAAATGTGCCAAGGTGCTTCACATGAGCATTATCAATCTAAATTTAACACTGAGTCACGTAAAGGGATATTAAGAAAACTGACTTGGTCACAGAGGCAGGCTTTAAGGATTGGCTTTAAGAAGGAGAGAGAGAGAGATGGAGAGGCAAAGAGGTTTAGAGAGAGAATTCCAGTGATCAGTGTCTTTGCAGCTGAAACAACCACCAATGGTGGAGTGATTAAAATTGGAGATGCACAAGAGACCAGAACTGGAATAATGTAAGGGATTGTAGACCTGAGAAGGGGTAGGTCAGTGAACCTACACCTCCCTTCTTCTCCCCCTAACTCAGAGGTTCAGCCTGAATCCGTCTGTGTGGAGAAAACGGTACAGGCTCACAACTCTTCTTTTTAATTGTTTATTGTAGCATTAATAAACTTAAAACATCAGTACCCTAATCCACTTAAGTTAAATCAGTACTTACAAATACTGTTTACTACCAATAACTTATAAACATCAGTACCATTCTCCCTTTTAAGATAAATCACTATCATACTTACAAACATCATTCCCATAACATGTGAGCCACATTCACACCATTAACCCTTGAAGAAAATGGCTGCTTCTGAAAAGCTGCTGCTTCTGTCCCTTTAGCTTAGTTGTCCTGTCTTAATTCATCAAATCCCCTTATTAAGCTGATTTCCTGAGAGACACCATACTGTGTAGTGCTGCCACTGTTGTCTGCTATTCTGTTACTGCTAAACATGTTCCTTAAAACTACCAAAAAAAATCACACCCATGACAATGATTACTGCAAACCCCTCCCAAAATCTATGCCTTCTTACATTGCAACAATCTCATATCCTGTTTCATGAATAGTCCATTAACATATGAAGGTGTATCGATGGAGAAGACCATGGTTCCCTTATCACCAGGGGCTGAGTTTTACAGCCCCCAGTAGGGTGCGTTTTGAGTGTAGCGGGGGACATGTAAAATATGATGGCTGGCTCGCCCACTGCCTTCCTGCACACCCTTGACCCGGTCCCTATAACACAGTAGACAGGTGAGTGCCAAAATCAACAGCCCACCTGCCATTTTAAAAAAATCTTGAATCGGCAATTGAGCTTGTTAACTAGCCAATTGACCCAAATATTACACTGCCCACACCATAATACGGTTAGACTTGCCAGGTGGGTGAGAGTCAGAAGGCCATTTTTAACATAAATTTGTTGAAAAGGCAGTGACAAAGGGGGCACACAATTTGGGGAGTGCCCGATGCACATCAGGGGTAACCCCCCCCATCCCCCCCACTCCTGACCTAAGATGTTAGCCCTGCTTTGTGCATCCTCCTGGCCTCCAAAACCACCCACCCATATGCCCCTCACCAGGCTGATGGTCTAATGACCTCATTAGCTGCATCTTGACTTAAAAAGTCAGGCATTGTGTCTATGTCCAAGTTTTCAAGATTCTGTGAAATGCTGGGAGGCAAGGGAAGTAGAGGGTTACACTGATAGACTTAGATGAGGAAAGATAGATGGAGGCTCATAAATGCAGGTAAGAACTGCTTTGGCAGAATGGCTGTTTCTGTGCTGTATATTCAATGTAATTTTATGTGCTGCTGGACAAGGAGCCAATTTTAGTCAGTGAACACAGGGGTAATGGGTGAATGGGATTTGGTGCAAGTTAGGATACAGAAAGCAAAGTTTGTTTACCTTCCTGGAGTTGCCAAGAGTTGATGAACAAATAATTATTACCTGCTCTGTAATTGATGCATAACTGCAATTTTTACCAGTAGGCCTGAGCTGGAAACATCACTCAAGAAGCCTCAAAAGATAAGGTTTGTTTTATTTAAATTCCTTGTGAAGCTCTGAAGTATAGGAGTGCGACCAAGGGCCCCATGCAGAAATCTTCAGCCTCCCTGTCACAATTACACCTCCTACCCACTCAGCAGCTGATCCCACTTCTCTAGGCAGGGGGCCTCTGGTCCATATGGATTTGCACCACTTCCAGCCATTCTGTCACCCTGAACCCAGCAGATCGCCATTGGACCTGGCGCCCGACAGGCTCCCGCCCCCGCCCCGCCCCCGCTCCCGCCCAGGCCTTCCGACCATTGAGCAGGCATGTTTCATGCTGAGTGGCCCTTAATTGGCCATCCAGCGTAAAATTGTGTTGGAAATGCCATCTCGCCTGCGAGCAGATTATATGCCCCCTTCTGGGCCTGCCCACTTGGCGTGCATGGCAAGTGTGAAATTCAGGCCTACATTTATTAAGCTAACTCACAGAAACTCAATTTGCACTGGGTGTAATCTGCACTTGAAATTCCTCAAACTTTTGCGTTAGCTTGGCTGATTTTGGTCCAGTCATGCTGGAAAAGAATGTTCAGGATGCAGCACACAGGCCAAGCATTGCCTACAAGCTTGTAATACAGAAAGAGGACAAAACTCAACATTGATAGTAGCATAAAACAGAGAGTTGTATATTGCTGCCCATTATACACCCTCTCCAATTTTCCTTTTCACTGACTTCAATGGGATATATAAGGAGTGGCCTATCCACTGCTGCCTGTTTCTCACCCCTGCCAATGCTAAATTGTAAAAACCAATATGGTTGTAAATTAATGCATATTTTTAAAGGGGGGTTGTTTTTATATCGAATTTCCCTAAAAGTAAGATTTTAAAACGTATATCATGATTACTTTGATAATAGAAGTAAAATTGGCTGGACTCTGTTATGATCATTCCACCTGCTTTATCTCTGTGATTTTCCCTTGCAATGACCAGAACCCATTTGGTAAAGCCAGCTTGCCCAAATAATATAACTGTTAAGAATACTTTGGAAACCTACGACAAGAAATTTTGTGATTCTCAGCTCAGTACAATCATCCTTACATTTGCAAGGAACACACTTAACTGGTTTTTGTGCCTTTTGAGTGGACTCACAAAAACAGAGAAACAGCTTTTTCAATGTAATCCTTTCCCAATGAACTCCCACGCACAGTGCAGAGTGTTGGCATGAAAAGCTATTCTTGCACACTGTTCCGTGATAATGGAAATGCAGATGATCGCAAGATGCTAATGTTGCTCCATTTGCATGCCTACGATGAGAGAGCTGAAAGGAAAGAAAAAACACATGATTATTTTTGAAACTATGAATACCTTCATGAGAATGTTCCTTTAAAGGTGTGTTATTTTAGGGAATCTCTCCAGTGATTTCAAAGATGAAGCAGACATTAAGACTTGCATTTGCTTTAATATTTTCTTGCTCATTTCTGTCTTCATTTTTTCAGTTTTTAAAAGTGAATGCACAGAAGAAAATAGCCTTGATGAATGACTGAGTCTAGTAAATTAAGTAAATATAATCAATAGCCAGGGTACTTCATTGAATTTGCTGTTTTGATTGTGCGTGTGTATGCGTGTGCTAATCTAATTTCCATTCACTGCTTGGTTCAGTAACTCCTTCATGATAGTTCTTTCAATGAGATCACAAATAAAGCAGAACAAAACAAATGTTAAAAATCATCATCCTTTTTTATCATCTTGATTGCTTCAGGGCTTTCAAGAGCAAAACTATGTAGAGTATTCAGCATTTATTTCTGGTTGACAAAAATAAAGTAGGTAAAAGTAAAAACTTATGTCTCTTTAAAAAATGAGTACGGCCTGGACAGTTAAGTTATTAAACAGTCAGGTTGAATCTGCAAATCTACAAATTCAGTGCTTTGGGTAACCTGAGTTCAGCTTTGAGCTCCATACCCAGTTTATTGCTAAGGATACCCTCACCATATCCAGAAACAATCCCCTTTTGGCTCTAGTTAGGGGCAGTGGTTCTCTCGACAGATCATGAGACTCTTTAGGATTCCCACAGAAAAGAAGGGGTCCAATAATTCAACACCATGCAACCATTAATGTGGCCCGTGAGAGGTCTCTTGATTTCTCATTTAGCCAGTCCACCTTGCCTCTGCATGATTTCCATGATTGAAACCCACATTCTGCCTTCATTTTTTAAGGCTCAGTATTGCCAAAAATCTCTTGATATAAGAACATAAGAATCTGAGAGATAAGAGATAGATCATTCAACCTCTCAAGGCTGTCCTGTCATTTAAAAAATCATGGCTTCTACCCCAACTCCACTTTGCTGCCTACTCCCTATATCCCTTGAGCCCCTCATCTCCAAGCTAGGAACTCTGCAGTCCACACCCTACCCCATACAAAGTCCTACACACACACTTATTGCCTTTGCTCCTCTGATGTTTGTTGGAACATGGGAACAGGAAGAAGCCATTCAACTGCTCAATCTGTTCCACTATTCAATTATATCATGGTTGATCTATGTCTTAGCTCCATTTAAATTGTCTTTACGTAATAAAAAATCTGTCGTTCACAGTCTTGAAAATTTCAATTGGCCCAGCATCCACAACCTTTGGGGGAAAATATTTTAGATCTCTACCACTCTTTGTCTGAATAAGGACTCTCTGGTTTCACTCTTCAATGGCCTACTCTCTAATTATAAGGCTTTTCCAACTTGGTTTGGATTCCCTCAGGAGATTAAATATTCTCTGCATTCTTCCTGGGGAGTAGTGCCCGAAACTGATTGCAATATCCTAGCTGGAGTCTGACCAAAGCTTTGTACAACTGAAGCATCACCTTTGATACCAAGCCCCTCATGATGCAGGCCAACATCCTATTAGCTGTTTTGATTACTTTGTGTTTCTATGTACTTGGGTTTTAGTGATTTATGTACCTGAACATCCAAATCCCTTTGTTTGCCTTCTGCACCTAGTCTTTTGCCATTCAGTAAATAATCCCTTTTGTCATTTTTGGTTCCAAAGTAGAGGATCTCAGACTTTCCTTCAATGAACTTTATCAACTTTTCCCACTCAGTCAACCTGTCTTTGTAACTTTCTGCTCCCAACTACCCAACTTCTGTAAAATTCAACGCTACGCCTTTATTCAAATCATCAATAGAAATGGTGAAATATTGATATCCCAGTGCTGATTCATGAAGAACGCAACTTGACACATCCTCAGAATGAGAGAACATCCCCTTTATCCTAATTGTCTGTCTCCCATTTCCCAACAAATTACTAACCCATCTTGTTTTGGATTCCATCACGAGAGGAAATATCTGAATTTTAAGTCTCTGTCTCATATTTCCCAACAAATTACTAACCCAGCTTGTCTCAAGGCTCTGTTTCAATTCTGTTTGCTTGTATTAGCCAATAATTTAATATGGAACTTTATCTGGTCCCTGCATATCCATGTGGACAACATCCATAGATATTTATCTGTCCACATGTCAGTGACCTCCTCAAAAATTTTAGCTAAGTTAGTCAGACATGATTTACCCATGCTGATTCTCTATGATTAGCTCATCATATTTGTTCAAATGAGGGCAGCTCCAACAACACTCGAGGATTCCAGGAAACAGCAGCCGCTTGGTTGGCACCCCTTCCACAAACATTCACTTCATCCACCATTGATGTAAAGTGGTGGCGGTGTGTACCACCTATAAGATGCACTGCAGGAATTCACCAAGACTCCTTAGACAGCACCTTCCAAACCCATGGCCACTACCATCTAGAAGGACAAGGGCAACAGACACATGGGAACACCGCTACCTGGAAGTTCCCCTCCAAGCCACTCACCATCCTCCCTTGGAAATATATCAGCAATCCCTCACAGTCGCTGGGTCAAAATCCTAGGACTCCTCCATAGCAGGACTGTGGGTGTATCTAAAGCATGTGGACTTCAGCAGTTCAAGAAGACAGCTCACCACTACCTTCTCAAGGGTAATTAATGATGGGCAATAAATAGTAGCCTAGCCAGCGATGCCTGAATGAAAAAAAAAAATGCTTTTTCAGTCTCTGACATTCTCATAGCTTTCCTATGGACTCATGTAAAACTTACAGGTCTGTGGCTTACTGATTTCTCCTTCGATTTTATTGACATAATGGAGTAACATCTAATTCAAGGCACAACTCCCACATCTAAAGAGCTTTGGCAAATTTTGACTTTTATTTCTACTCATATTAAATCCAGTAGATTCCTCCCCTTATCTTATTTTTAAGCTTTCCTTGTGCCACTGCTATTTTGGCCCTTTCATCTATTGTGAAAATGGACAAAATTTCCTTATTATTCATTGTATCATCACCTATGCCTGCCTTTAATAGGTTCACATCCTCCCTTACCATTGTTATCCTCCTAATGTAGTCATAAAATGTCTTACTGTTATCTTTGATGTCCCTTGCAAGTTTTTGTTCATATTCCCTTCCTGCAACCCTTATTACTTACTTTATACTACTTTGTTGTTCTTGATAGCTCTCTTGTCTGCTGAATTTCCATTTTTCCTTGCATTTGCTAAGCCTTTTCTTTAGCTCAATACATTGTCTTGCCATTTTTTTTGATCATGGTTGCTTAACCACACAAGTGGAGCTTTTGTCTTGAGATATATGCTAGTTTTGTATCATACCAAAGCTGTTAACCCTGGCCTAGGTTTTCCACAATCGTGGAGACTCCAGGGACCTTTAAAAATGTTGGATGTGACCTGGGTCCAGAAATCCTGCTTCCATTTACAACAGATCCTATTTTTGCAGGCAGGGATAAGGGAGAAGGATGTGATTCACACGTGGATGAAACCCAAACTCAGCAGGATCATTAAAACTCATTGATGAGCTCAAACAGACCCCATATTCACAGGAGTGAGGGCCTTATCCAATGTTTGAGTTACAAAATTTGAGAGTGATGTAAATGCTCTTGAAGGGTGGATAAGATCTATAGAACTGTTAAGCTGTGCAGTTATCTAAACAGCCTGTCCTTTAAAAATCGGGTATGAGAATGGTCAAGGACAAAAAGGTCTGAAAATTTGGGGCTGAAGATGAAAAGTTCTCAAAAATTTTTGTGAGAAGGAATCATATACACATTATAGTGTAAACAGCAAAACCATTGCATTTTCCGAAACTCCAGACAGCATAGGCCCAATTTACTTTTTAAAAAATTCATTCATGGGATGTGGGCTTCGCTGGCTGGGCCAGCATTTATTGCCCATCACTTGTTGCCCTTGAGAAGGTGGCAGTGAGCTGCCTTCTTGAACCACTGCAATCCATGTGGTGTAGGTACATCCACAGTGCTGTTAGGAAGGGAGTTCCAGAATTTTGATCCAGTGACAGTGAAGGAACGGCGATATATTTCCATGTTTGGATGGTGAGTGGTTTGGAGGGGAACTTTCGGGTAGTGATCTTCCCATCTATCTGCTGCCCTTGTCCGTCTAGATGGTAGTGGTCATGGGTTTGGAAGGTGCTGTCGAAGGAGCCTTGGTGAATTCCTGCCGTGCATCTGGCAGATGGTACACACTGCCGCCACTGTGTGTTGGTGGTGAAGGGAGTGAATGTTTGTGATGGGCTACCAATCAAATGGACTGCTTTGTCCTGGATGGTGTCAAGCTTCTTGAGTGTTGTGGGAGCTGCACTCATCCAGGCAAGTGGGAAGTATTCCATTACACTCCTGACCTGCACTTAGTAGATGGTGGACAGGCTTTGGGGAGTCAGGAGGCGAGTTACTCATCACACAACCCCTAACCCCTGACCTGCTCTTGTAGCCACAGTATTTATGTGGCTAGTCCAGTTCAGTGTCTGGCCAATGGTAACTCCGAGGCCGTTGATAATGGGGGATTCACTGATGGTAATGCCATTGAATATCAAGGGGTGATGGTTGGATTCTCTCTTCACAATTTGATTCTCTCTTGTTGGAGATGGTCATTGCCTGACACTTGTGTGGTGCAAATGTTAATTGCAACTTGTCAACCCAAGCCTAGATAATATCCAGGTCTTGCTGCATTTGGACATGGACTGCTTCAGTATCTGAGGAATTGTGAATGGTGCTAAACATTGGACAAAAATCGGTGAACACCCCCACTCCTGACCTTATGATGGAAGAAAGGTCATTGATGAAGCAGCTGAAGATGGTTGGGCCGAGGACACTACCCTGAGGAACTCCTGCTGTGATGTCCTGGAGTTGAGATGACTGACCTCAAACAAACACAACCATCTTTCTTTGTGCTGGGTATGACTCCAACCAGCAGAGAATTTTCTCCCTGATTCCCATTGACTCCAGTTTTGCTAGGGTTCCTTGATGCAAATGCTGCCTTGATGTCAAGGGTAGTAACCCTCATCTCATCTCAGGAGTTCAGCTCTTTTGTCCATGTTTGAACCAAGGCTGTAATGAGGTCAGGAGCTGATTGGCCCTGGCGGAGCCCAAATTGGGTGTCAGTGAGTAGGTTATTGCTAAGCATTTGCCACTTGAAAGCACTGTTGATGATCTCTTCCATTACTTTACTGATGTTCGAGAGTAGACTGATGTGGTGGTAATTGGTTGGGTTGGATTTGTCCTGCTTTTTTTTTGTTTACAGGACATACCTTGGCAAGTTTCCACATAGCTGGTTAGATGCCAGTGTCGTAGCTGTACTGGAACATCTTGGCTAGGGGTGCTGCAGTTCTGGAGCACAAGTCTTCAGTACCATTGCTGGAGTATTGTCAGGGCCCATAGCCTTTGCACTGTCCAGTGCCTTCATCTGTTTCTTGATAGCACATAGAGTGAATCGAGTTGGCTGAAGGCTGGCATCTGTGATGCTGGGGACCTCCAGAGGAGGCCGAGTTGGATCATCCACTCAGCACTTCTAGCTGAAGATTGTAGCAAATGCATCAGCCTTATCTTTTGCACTAATGTGCTTGGCTCCTCCATCATTGAAGGTGAGGATATTTGTGACCTCTCCGCCTCCAGTGAGTTGTTTAATTGTCCACTACCATTCACGACTGGATGTGGCAGGACTACAGAGCTTAGATCTGATCCATTTGTTGTGGGATCCCCTAGCCCTGTCTATCACATGCTGCTTATGCTGTTTGGCATGCAAATAGCCCTGCTTATGGCTTCACCAGGTTGACACCTCATTTTTCCGTATGCCTGGTGCTGCTCCTGGCATGTCCTCCTGCACTCTTCATTGAACCAAGGTTGGTCCCCTGGCTTGTTGATAATTGTAGAGTGGGGGATATGCTGGGCCATGAGGTTACAGATTGTGTTCGAGTACAATTCTGTGGCTGCTGATGGCCCACAGAGTCTCATGGATGTCCAGTCTTGAGTGACTAGATTTGTTCAAAATCTCTCCCATTTAGCATGGTGGTAGTGCCACACACACGATGGAGGGTATCCACAATGTGAAGCCAGAACTTTATCCCCACAAGGACTGTGCGGTGGTCACTCCTACTGATACTCATGGAGAGATGCATCTGCGGCAGGGAGGTTGGTGAGGAAATCAAGTATGTTTTTCCTTCTTGTTGGTTCCCTCACCACCTGTAGACCCAGTCTAGCAGCTATGTCTTTTAGGATTCGAGAAGCTCGGTCAGTGGTGGTGCTACCAAGCCATTCTTGGTGATGCACATTGAAGTTCCCCACCCAGAGTACATTCTGTACCCTTGCCACCTCAGTGCTTCCTCCAAGTTGTGTTCAGCATGCAGGAGCACTGATTCATCAGCTGTGGGAGGGCAGTACGTGGTAACCAGCAGGAGGTTTCCTTGGCCATGTTTGACCTGATGCCATGAGACTACATAGGGTCCAGAATTGATGTTGAGGACTCTCAGGGCAACTCCCTCCTGACTGTATACCACTGTGCTGCCACTTCTGCTGTATCTGTCCTGCCGGTGGGACAGGACATACCTAGCGATGGTGATGGTGGTCTCTGGGACATTACCTGAAAGATACGATTCCCTGAGGATGCCTATGTCATGCTGTTGCTTGACTAATCTGCTAGCCAGCTCCCCCAATTTTGGCACTAGCCGCCAGATGTTAGTAAGGAGGACTTTGCAGGGCTGACAGGGCTGGGATTGCCATTGTTATTTCTAGGTAGTCATTCCCTTTTTGAGACTTTATAGCAGTTTGATACAACTGAATGTTTTGCTAGGCCATTTAAGAGTCAATCACATTGCTGTGAGTCTAGAGTCACATTTCGGCCAGGTAAGGACAACAGATTTCCTTCAGAGCATTAGTGAACATGGTTAGTGAATTACAGCAATCAACAATGGCTTCATGGCCATCATTAGATTTTTAATTCCAGATTTTTATTGAATTCAAATTCCACCATCTGTCATGGCGGGATCCAAACCCAGGTTCCCAGAGCATTACCCTCAGTCTCTGGATTACTAAGATAAAAGCAAAATACCTGCGGATGCTGGAAATCTAGAACAAAAACAAAAATTCCTGAAAAAACTCAGCAGGTCCGACAGCATCTGCTGAGAGGGATACAGTTGATGTTTCGAGTCCATATGACCCTTCATCAGAACTAAGACCTTTCTATATGTTTTTCTGAGTTTTTCCAGGTATTTTTGTTTTTGTTCTCTGGATTACTAGTCCAGCGAAAATACCAATATGCCATCGCCTCCCTGTCGTGACATAACCATAAGACATAAATGTTAAAGGCTTAAACTCCAAGGTCTATTTGTTCCTCTACACGTTCTGAAGGCCTTATCTTGTCATCCCCAAATGCATTGCCTCATACTTCTTTGGATTAAAATCCATTTGCCACTTTTCTGCCCAAAACAATTATGCAAAAACACATAATTCTCTGTCACTCAAGTTTAACCCCTCACCAGAATCGGTATGCTGCAGTCCATATACAGCAGCAATTCGGCCTGAACTCTGCACCCAGAACAGTGCAGCCAAAAATCAAGGGGAATATTAGAATTCTCAGATTTACCTGAAAATTGCATCAAAAAATAATTGGGCAACTTCTTAAGCAGATCTCAGTAAACTTTCTTTTACTTTAAACAAAAGATATACAAACAATTTATTCCTCATGCACACACAGACTGAAGCTCCATTCAGGGACATAATACTGGATGATTTACATTTAATCCTTTGTAAGTTTAGACAGCAAAAAGCATTTCAATGATGAGGGAAAAACAGCTAAAATGAAATGTGTCAAGGCTCTTTAACTTGGCAATGGCTTACACACATGGAGCTGAATTTTACGCTCATCGGGTGGGCGCGCACCCAACCCGATCGGGTGTGAAATCGCGCAAGATAATGTCGGGCAAGTATCCCAATATCATCCCATGCTCACACAGTATTTCACGTGTGCAAAAGTCGGCGGACAGGCGAATTGGCCAGGCGGCTTTTACATTTTTCATCAAAACTCATCATAAGGGCGGGTTGAGGTTTCCATTATAAAATAAAATAAAAATAGAAACCTGTGGACAGTGTTTTTACAATCTATATGTTTAGGTGCCTGATTGTAATCCTTGGACATTTTTTCCTGATTTTAAAAACTTTATTTCCTGGGCTTCAGGTCTTCAGTTCCCTGAGACAGCTCTCTGCCTTCAGGCAGCTTCCTGTCAGCGCTCACTCGCGCCTATGTTGACATCATCGCCCACCCTCCTCCTGCCCGTAACCCGACAGCGTTCAGCTTTTCAGCGTGTGTTTCACACTGGCTGGCTATTAATTGGCGGTCAACGATCCGTTTCCCGGCTGATCCCGGGCCCACTGATAGCACCCGGCCGCCAAGCTGAAAATTCAGGCCATGCTTTTTCTAAAATGATTGAGATGCAACACAATTTGTTTTAAAGGAAGAAAGAACCTGTCCCAGTATCTCTCTCACTCTCTCTGGCCTCCACTCCCACCATTGCCTGGGAGTCTTCTGTAAAGAAACTCAAACTGCTCAAGAGCCTACACAAATGAACTTTGACCCAAATGTCAAAGTGTTTTCAGCTGAGTCTAATAGAGAAATATAACTTGATCCTTTCTGCCTACTCATCTCAGGATTCAAAATTAGCCTGTTTCACCAGTTAGACAGCAAAGGAAAGACAAGCTTCACCATTAACATTCCCAGCTGTCAATTTAGTAGATTGTTGAGATATCTGCTGCCTGTTACTTTCAAACTCATTTTTCAAAAGCAGATTTATGGTTTTGTTGCAAGTAACCAGTAGTGGAAATCTCCAAAGCTTCCCTGCACTGCAGGCTGAAGCCCTTCCCAATATCTTAGGATGATTATAGACACCTCCAGTGACAGGCCAGTTACATTTTATGTACAACAGGTCATATGGCTGCACTAACTTGCTGCAAGGTGAAAGTAACTATGGTTATCTACAGTAAGTGATAATGCAATGATTGACACAAGCCTTGCTCCATGCCTTGTAACCACCCCCCCACCACCCCATTGAGGGAAGTTGTGGTAAAGTGGAGTGCTATGTACCTTTAAGAGAATGTAGTTAGTTGACCATGTGACTGTATTGACCAATCACTACACAGCATGGGCTACTTGGATAACTGTAAGTCTAGAGCTGAAGGTGATTAAAAAAGCACACATGGTGTTGGTGCTCTGTTCTTAAGTCCAATAAACCACCAGTGTTTGTTCAGTTAATCGGTCCCTCTATGTCTAAATGGTTTCAAGCACTAACTAATGTGTTAGTATCGAAGGCTCTGCTAGCATTCGCTGAAGCAAACCTGATAACCAGAAACATAAAACTGGCGACAAGGATAAATCGGATCCATTGACAGCAATTGAGAAAGCTGCAGTAAGCCAGCTATGTTACTTACCACTACATTGAAAGCTGTTTGGAAGTGCAGTCTCCTTAGTCACCGAGTACGCAACGGTTTGGACTTCTTGAACCATTCGACCCTGTTTCCGGTGACTGGTCTCATTACGTCGAAGGCCTAGCGTTCTTTACCACTAACAACATCACGGGGGAGGACAAGAAGTGGGCGATTCTTTTGTCCACATGCGGGAGCAAAAATATGGGCTGATTCACAGCCCCATGTCACCCAACACCCCTGATAGCAAGACTTTCGAGGAGTTAGTAAACATTGTAAAAATCCACCTGAAGCCAAAGTCCTCAGTCACTATGCAGTGTTTTAAATTCAACTCGAGGAATAGGCTTCCAGGAGGGGCAATCACTGGCAATGTAGCTGCTTTAAAGGAATTATTGGAATATTGTGAGTTCAGAACTTCAATTAATGACATGTTCAGAATTCGATTGATATGCGGAATCGAGGACGATTCTATTCAAAAGCAATTGCTATCTGAAACTAATCTAGACTTCTGTAAGGCATTAGGATTGACAACTACTATGGAGAGCGCTGTTAGAGATTTGGAGGCAATAAAAGATGCACAAAATGGTCCCGTCCATCTTATAGGGTGGGAAGGCCTGGTAACAAAAGGCGAGAAAACGACTGACTCCGCAGAAAGGCAGGGAACGCCCACTATGTACAGACCATTGAAGAACAACAGTACTACAGTGAAAACCCAAGACATTAATGAGAGAAATGCATTAAGGCAGCCTGTAGGTGATCGACAGTTCTGAAATATTGGATGCTTTTTCTGCCATTGCAATGGTCACATAATGCAGCACTGTCAAGGTAGGCTGAGACTGCATTTTAAAAACAAAAGTAGAAATTGCAACATCTGTCTTGTTGAAGAACCAGAGGAAGCAGAACCTAACATTTATTCATTATACAACCTGAAAGTGGGTAAAACTGAGCCAATCCAGGTGGCCATTAGAGTCAACGAACAACCCATCAATGTCTCTCATAGGAGAACATACGTCCAGACACTTGAATAAAGGAGTCCATCCTTTAAGTTTGGAAGAATTGGAAACTAAATTAAAAACAGATACGAGCGAAGAAATAAGAGTGAAAGGGATATGTCAAGCCCTGGTGCAGTATGGGGATCAGTATATCCGATTATAATCCTAGTTGGGGCGGGCCCCAGTTTGGCCGCAACTGGGTCAAAAAGATTAAAGTGCTGTGGGCTGAGATTTTTCAAATCAGAATGAGAAACTTACAGGAATTGTTACATAAGTACGCTTCCATTTTCAGTAACGAGCTAGGAAGGATTCGTGGGCTACAAGACAAAATCCACGTGGACCCTAACGCAGCCCCCACATTAATCAGAGCCAGACTAGTCTCTTATGCTCTACAGGACAAGTTTGAGACCAAGATAAACTGGCTGGAAATTTTGTGTATCTTACAACTGGTGCAATTTTCTGAGTGGGTGGCACCCATAGTACCTGTACTGAAGCCAGACCAAACAGTTTGCTTATGCGGTGACTATGGCCAGAACTTTTCCCCCATTGGGCGGGCTCAGTGGGAGCGGGCGGGGACATCAGGAAGCTGACCTTCACCCGCGATCGGCTATGCTCCACAATATCGTGCAGGCAGGCCAATTAAGGCCCACCCTGCGTGGATCACATACGGCAGTGCTCAACGCTACCTGTGCGGGCAGGGGAAGAAGGGAGAGGGGGCCTGGCACGCAGTTTGCACATGCTCGTGAAAGAGCGCTTCACTCTCCCTGAAGCATGAAGCTGCCTCAGGGAGATTCAAGCGCTTTTTATAAAATTTACTAAAGACAGTAAAAATTTTGAAAACCATGTCCCCTCATATGACTCTGTCTCATGAGCTATGGCATGTTTTTAATTCAAAAATAAAACATTCAGCTAATATTTATTTGCTTTAGGAAACCTCATCCCACTTGTGGATGAGGTTTCTTAAAAAATGTAAAGGCCGCTTGGCCTTTTCATCTGCCCGCCAACTGTAAGATTGGATGGGCAGCAGTAATTTGATTTTAATTAGCTTGTTAATGGCCTTAATAGGCCTTTCAATTATTGGCAGGCGCGCAGCCGACTCTGGTGCATGCCCGCTGAACAAAATATTGGGCGAGTGCACAATGATATCGGGACGCATGCCTAACATCATTGCACATCATATTACACTCGGGCATGTCGAGTGTGCACCCGTACACCGCACGTAAAATTCTGCCCGATAAGTTAACTGTAAACAGAGTGGCCAAACTTGATAGACACTCGATACCGAAGATTGATGAATTATATTCATAAATGGTAGGCAGCATCACATGTTCAAAACTCGATATGAGCCACACCTACCAGCAGGTAGAGCTGGAAGAAGGCTCTAGGGAATTCATGACCATCAATACACATTGAGGATTGTAGCAACATGCTCTAATACCCTTTGGGGTCTCATCAGCACATGCTATTTTTCAGTGTACCATGGAAAATCTGCTTCAAGGACTGCCCCATGTTGTTGTTTATCTGGATGATGTCTTAGTCACTGGATGAACTGATGAAGAACATTTAGCTAATTTGCAGGAGGTGCTGAAACGCTTCTCACAAGTGGGAGTGCACTTGAAGCAAGAAAAATGTCTTGTCCATGTCAAAGAGTTGGTGAAAATATTGGCCTCTATTTCTCTCCCCACCATAGTTGGGTGATCTGCTGAGCATTTCCAGCATTTTCTGTTGATATTTCAGATTTCGAGCAGTATCCATAGTATTTTGCTTTGTCATTAGTTATAAATTTCTCCCCCATTGGTGGCCGTGCCATCAACTGTCGAGGCCTTAAGTTCTGGAATTTTCTTTAAACCACTCTGTTTTTCTACCTTCCATTCCTTATTAAAAGCTACCTCTTTGACCAAGCCTTGGCCCTAAAATGCACAGACTCGGCTTGTATCCACTGCAGATTAGAAGAGTAAGAGGCGACTTGATTGAAACATATAGGATTCTAAAAGGTCTTGGTAGGGTGGATGTGGAGAGGATGTTTCCTCATGTGGAAGAATCTAGAGCTAGGGATCACTATTTAAAAATAAGGGGTTGCCTATTTAAAGCAGAGATGAGGTGAATTTTTTTCACTCAGAGGGTTGTGAGTCTTTGGAACTCTCTTCCTGAAAAGGCTGTGGAAGCAGAGCCTTTGAATCTTTTTGAGGCAGAGGTGGATATATTCTTGGGAAGCAAGAGGGTGATAAGTTATCGGTGGTAGGTGGGATACAGATATCAGATTACCATCAGATCAGCCATGATCTTATTAAATGGCGGAGCAGGCTCAAAGGGCTGAATGGCCTAATGCTGGTCCTTGTTCGTATGTTCATATAATCTAATTAGGGTAGCCATTATCCCATAACATGTCTTTGATGCGCTCTATTCAGCATGAAGCTTGCATGGTGAGCTAATGCCTTGGGCCCTCTTTATGAGATTGCTGATAAGACCAATTTTATCATGCATGGCACTGTAAGAATCCCAACGCATGTATTCACCAGTGAAGATAAACTGTGGTTGAGAATCCCCTGACAGATTTTTCATCTAGTACATCAACGAAGGGGAGTTCATTTGACTGATCCATTTCAAAGGTAAGTTTGAGCACAGGATGAAGCCCATTAAGACATGTAAGGAAATTATTTCATGCTGCTACAGATTTAAATATAACAAACGTATCATCCACATATTGGAAATATGCAAGGGATAGGAGGTTAGCCTTTTTCTGCAATACTCAATTTCTGTACTAGCAAATGACTACTGCTTTTCATTTACTTTAATCTTTGATTTCAAAGTAAGAACTCCATTCACACAAAGCCATATAAACTTATTCATGGACTTGCGCTCAAATAGGATTCTGTCAGTATGGAACTCCCCGAATGAATTTCTTAGGTTACAATGAGTATCACATTCTTATGAAAACATTCAAAGTGATGAGTAAAGTCAAATGACTGTTGGTCTATCTATTATCTGATAAAACTTGTTTGTACTTTTCAACGTTCGCTGAAATTTAATTAGCTTTTATTGACATTTATAACAAATTGTGATTAATCAGTGACCCTTGACTGACTTTATTAGGAAAAGGCAGAACCAATCAGAATTTGTTCAGTAAAGAAACCAGTGAACAGGTCAGTCAGCAAAAATATTCGATTAACCCTGTCAGGTGAAAATATGTTGATTGCAATTTTAATTTTGATACTTCAATTTATTTCTGCTTATGACAGTGCAATGGTTTGACAGAGCTATACATCTATTCACCAAAGCAATGTACTATTATGAGGTTATAATAGCACATTGCTTTGGTGAACAGATTTATAGATTTTATTCCAACATCAAAGTGTGCCCACTCCTGCACACTGTGATCAGATTCATAAACGCATCTCAAAAGCAGAATAATTTTTGTTTTCATGCTTTAAAAGCAGATCCCCGTGGGCAATTCTATTCACGAAACAACTTCACCTATGGCTGAAAACAGCCAAATCAAGCCCTGTCCTTGTGCTAGCTCTCACCCTCTCATTTTTTTTACATATACACACACATGCTTGGTTGGTTATACTCATGTCTCAGTTAATGGATTTTTGTGTGCTGAAGCAGGAAGCCATATAGGAGGGTGACATTGCTTATCTGAAATAAAGTGGTCCAGTTAATCAACTTTCCCAACCAAAAATCTGCCATGCACTGCAAGAAAGTCTAATGACTTCACCAGATTGTTGAGGGAAGTCTAGACGCTGCTGACGCTTGTCAATATACATCACCTATCACTCAGCCAGGCTTCACTCACTTCTTTATCTCTCATACTCTTTCCTTTTCAATATTTGGGAAGGGAGAAGCGCGAGCACTGAAGTCTGCGCATGCGTGGAGGTGCATGCAATAAAAGCTCACTGAAGCTCAGAACTGCCTCAGGGAGCTGAAGAATTTTGAAAATAAAAAATAATGAATTTAAAAAGGTGAATAACATGTCCCCTCATGTGGCTCTGTTGCAGGGGCATGTTAGAAATTAGTTTGAAAAATTTTTATTTATATTTTAATCACTGATCATCCCGCCTGTGAATGAGGTTTTGCAAAATATCCAAAGACCACTTGGCCTTTTTGCCTGCCCGCCAACTGTAAGGTTGGATTGGCAGTGAAAAGTTTCATTTAATTTGGACTTTACTGGCCTTAATAGGCCTGTTAGTTGTCGGCGGGCACACTGCCAACTCCAGCATGTGCCTGCTGACTGAAATATAGCGCGTTATTTTGCATTCGTTCGGGCCGGATGCATGCCTGCCCAACGAGCGCAATATTCTGCCCTTGATGTAATGACACCTCCACATGGGATGCAGGCAGTCACATGGGTTATATGTATGAATTCTACATATATTATATTCGTATGCAGTCATATCATATGGCATCTGCTGCTCACATACCCTTAATATTAGCTTTCCTCTCTTTTCAGAGGCCAAGGAGGAGGGCAATTAGCTATGAAAGAAGGAAGTAGAAAGACTTGTCTTGGTAAAACATTTTTTATTCTCGGGGTATCTCAAAGCACTTTACAGTCAAAGAAGTACTTTTAAAGTAGAAAATTAAACAGTCAATTTGCAAACAGTAACTAGATCAAGATCAAGAAGAGATAGTTGGTATTTCTTGAACACGTAATAGGAAATCATGATTCTTTTTCTGATGCTGATAGGAATCGATTGTAAAAGAGATTGAGGTAGACAAGAATAATCTTTTTTTAAAAGCCTCGCAAACGGGATGAACTTACCACCAACCAAGATGATTCACATCCTCTTATCTAAGGAAAGATATGCTGGCATTGGAGCCAGTCCAGAGAAGGTTTACTACGTTGATTCAAGATATGGAGGGATTTTCTTATGAGGAGAGGTTGAGTAGGTTTGGCCTGTACTCATTGGGAGTTTAGAAGAATGAGAAGTGACTTCACTGAAACATATAAGATTCTTAGGGGGCTTGACAGGGTAGGTACTGACATTGTTTCCCCTTGTGGGAAAGTCTAGGACCAGAAGGCAGAATCTCAGAGTAAGGGGTTGTCCATTTAAGACAGATGAGGAAGAATTTCTTCTCTCAGAAGGTAGTGAATCTGTGGAATTCTTTACCGCAGAGGGCTGTAGAGGCTGGGTTATTAAGTATATTCAAAGCTGAGATAGACAGGTTTTTAATCAGTAAGGGAATCAAGGGTTATGGAGAAAAGGCAGGAAAGTGGAGTTAAGGATTATCAGATCAGCCATGACCTCATTGAATGGCGGAGCAGACTTGTTGGACTGAATGGCTTACTTCTGCTCCTGCATCTTAAGGTCTTATGGTTCTACACCTCCAGAGCAAGATTAATTTGGACATCCAGGGTCATGAGCACCCTTTCAGGGCATGATACCTGAAGAGAGAGAGAAAGGTTCCACATGCAGCAAGGTAACAATGACCAGAAAATGTTTTTTACTTATGTTGGTTGAGAGATAAATATTGACCAGGATATCAGGGAGAGCTCCCATATTCACCTTTGAATAATGCCATGAAATCTTTTGTGTCTATTGAGAGGGTAGACGAGGCCTCTGTTTAATAGTTCTGGCAGTGCAGCGCTCCCTCAGTACTGCACTGGAGTGTTAACATTGATTTTGTGTTCAAGTCTCTATAGTGTATGGACTTCATTTAAAACAGAGAGTGGGGCGAGCGTGTGGACTTCATTTGAAACAGAGAGCAGGGGGAGCCTGTGGACTTCATTTAAAACAGGGAGTGGGGTGGGCCTGTGGACTCCATTTAAAACAGAGAGTGGGGAGACTTAATTAAAAAGAACGTGGCGAGCAGCTGATTGGTGAGTTGGATTGATGAGTATTTCTAGTCCTTAGATTTAAATTAAGGTCTATAGTATGTGTTTTAGGTCTCTAGTCTTTATTTTCTCTTTCTTAAAAATAGCTTGTTAAGTATAAGATCAAAACAGGTGTAACGGGGAACAAAAACAGAATTACCTGGAAAAACTCAGCAGGTCTGGCAGCATCGGCGGAGAAGAAAAGAGTTGACGTTTCGAGTCCTCATGACCCTTCAACAGAACGGTTCTGTTGAAGGGTCATGAGTACTCAAAACGTCAACTCTTTTCTTCTCCGCCGATGCTGCCAGACCTGTTGAGTTTTTTCAGGTAATTCTGTTTTTGTTTTGGATTTCCAGCATCTGCGGTTTTTTGTTTTTATCTCAGGTGTAACAGTGATCTGCTCGACACCAAGGTCATCCAGAGCAACACAGCTGTAGTAGGTGTTTGCAATTTGAGGAGCTTCAGATTGAAGTTGAGGAGCTGGAGGCCGAACTGCAGACACTGCACCACATCAGGAAGGGGAAAAGTTACCTGGACACTTTGCTCCAGGAGGCGGTCACTCCCCACAGGTTAGATAATTCAAATTTGTTCTGTGATCAGGGACAGGAGGGTGTGACATCAGGTGAGACAGGTATGGTGACCCAGTGGGTAACGTTCAAGGAGAGTCAGTTCCTGCAATTGTCCAACAGTTACAAGGTTCTTGCAAGCTGTGTGGATGAGAGTGGGGACTGCAGGGAGGATGAGCGAACTGACCACGGTGCCATAGTACAGGGATCCATTCAAGTGGGGGAAGGAAATAGGAACATAGTAGTGGTAGGGGACAGTATAATTAAGAGAAGAGATGATGTTTTCTGTAGCCATGAGCATGTGCCCCGAAGACTGTGTTGTCTGCCCGGTGTCAGGGAGGGACATCTCCTCGGGGCTGGAGAGGAACTTGGAGTGAGAGGGGAGGGATCCAGTTGTCGTCATCCATGTTAGCACTAATGACATTGATAGGGCTAGAAAGGGGGTTCTGCTGAAAGAATTTGAATAGTTAGGAGCTAAGTTAAAAAAAAGAACCTCTGGGATTACTACCTGAGCTACGGGAAAACTGGCATTAGGTAAATAAAGACAAGGAGTTGAATGCGTGGCTCAAAGATTGGTGTGGGAAGAATGGGTTTCAGTTCATGGGGCACTGGCACCAGCACTAGGGTAGAAGGAAACTGTTCTGGATGGGCTTCACTTGAACCATGCTGGGACCAGTGTCCTGGCGAATCGGACAGCTACTTAGGTAATGATACCCAGAGTGTGACAGGAAGGGACAGAGTGTAAGAACATTTAAAAAGCTGCAAATAGGGCCAAAAGGGGAAAAATGATAAAGAGGCAAAATTAATACCTCTTTGCTTAAATGCACATAGTATTTGGAACAAAATAAATGAATTAACTGCACAAATAGAGGTTAATGGAAATGATCTATAGCCATTACGGAGACATGGGGCAGAATTTTCTGCCCGCCAGGTGGACGGGCCTGACCCAATCTTTGGCAGGCGGAGAGCCGATCCCCGCCAGAGAAGCAGACCCTGCCGCCATTTTACATGGGCAGGCCAATTAAGTGCTGTGTGCCTCCTGTGCGGGTGGGGGAGGATTCCCCAAAAGCAAGACTGTGCTCTTTTGCGCATGCGCACATAAGAGCGCACATCTCCCTGAGGCTAACTGCTGCCTCAGGGAGATTGCTGACACTTTTAAAAAGATTAAAAATAGAAATTTAAAAAAAATCCTTAACACGTCCCCCTCATGTGACAATGTCACAAGAAATGAGACATGTTCATTAATTACACTAAAACTTTATTAAACTTTTTAAAACCCTACATGAAACCTCATTCCACCATTGAATGAGGTTTCATGTTTTATCTGTTTGCCGCTGGGGCTCCTGGCCTGCCTGCCAACCTTAAGGTTGGATGTGCAGGCTCTTTAATTGTTTCAATGATCCTGTTAATGGCCTTAATTGGCCATTGACAGGTTGGTGGGTGTGCAGCTGATTTTGCTACGGGCCCGCCTTACTGAAAATTTAAATGGGGTGGGATGAAGTCCCTGACGTCATCCCGCACCATTTTACACGTCGGCGATGGCAAAATTCAGCCCATGGTTACAAGGAGATCAAAGCTGGGAATCAAATATTCAGGGCATGTGACTTTTCAAAAGGAAAAGCTGAAAGGGAAGGGTGGTGAGGTAGCTTTGTTAGTATGAGATGGAATAAGAATGATAGCAAGAAATAATCCATATGGGTGGAGGTAAGAAATAACAAGGGGAAGGAGTCACATTTGGGAGTAGTCTATAGGCCCCATAACAGTAGCAGAGGAATAAGGACAGAATAAATAAGGAGATAAAGAGGGCATGTAAAAGAGGCAGTGTATTAATCATGGATGTCTTTAATCTTCATGTTGATTGGGAAAATCAAAATGGCACAGGTAACCATGAGCAAGAATTCATATAGAGTGCATGAGGGACAGTTTCCTAGCACAATATATTGTGGATCCAACCAGGGATCAGGCTATTTTGGATCTGGTAATGTGTAATGAGGTAGGTTTAATAAATGTTCTGAGTAAAAGATGTCCTAGGAAACAGTGACCATAACATAACATTCAGTTTGAAAGTGAGAAACTTAGTTTGGAAACAACTGTGCTAAACTTAAATCAGGGCAATTACAATTGAATGAGAGTAGAGTTGGCTGGAGTGGACTGGGAAAGGAGTTTAGCAGAAAAGACAGTTGATGAACAATGGCAGGCATTTAAGAAAATAATTCATGTCTCACAACAATGATATATCTCAGTGAGGAAGAAGAGTTCTAGGAAGGGAATAAACCAAGGAAGTTAAGGAGCATATCAAAGTGAAAGAAAAAACATACAAAGTGGCAAAGATTAGTGGTAAGCCAGAGGATTGGGAAGGTTTTAAAAACCAACAGGAGATGACCAAAAAAACTAATAAAGAAGGAGAAAATAATCTTTGAGGGTAATCTAGCATGAAATATAAAAATAGACAGTAAGAGCTTATTTAAAGAACTTATCTTCCTAGAGAGGCCACAGTAAACATAGGCCCCTTAGAGAATGAGGCTGGGGAAATTATAATGGGGAACCAGAAAATGGAAGAGGAGTTGAATAAATGCTTTGCATCAGTCTTCACGGTAGAAGACTCAAATAGCATTCCAAAAATACTAAATAATCATGGAGCAAAGCTGGGGGGTGGGGGGTTGGAATAATTACAATAACTATCATGAAAGAAAAAGTACTAGGAAAGCTAATGGGGCAACCTGATGGGTTGCATCCCAGGATATTAAAGGAAATATCTGCAGGCATAGTGGATGCACTGGTAGTAATCTTCCAAGAATCCTTAGATTCTGGAAAAGTCCCAGAGGATTGGAAAACTGTCAATGTAACACCCTTATTCAAAAATGGAGGGAGACGTAAATACAGGCAACTTTAGGCCAGTTAGCTGAACATCTGTCATTGGGAAAATATTAGAGTCAATTATAAAGGATGTAACAGCAGAACATTTAGAAATGCATAATATAATCAAGCAGAGTCAGCATGGCTTCATGAAGGTGAAATCATGTCTGACAAATTTATTAGAATTCTTTGAGGAGATAACAAGTGGGGTAGATAAAGGGGAACCAGTAGATATAATATATTTGGATTTCCAAAAGGCGTTTGATAAGGTACCACACATAAGGCTGCTTAACAAGATCATAGCCCATGGTGTTGGGGTAGTGTATTAGCATGGATAGAAGACTGGCTAACTAATAGAAGACAGAGGGCAGGATTTTCCCCCCATTGGGGTGCACTGTGCGGAAGCAGGTGTGGACGGGTGGCTTCCCGATCAGTGCCCCCAGTCGGGGGCGTGCTGCCATTTTACGTGGGCGAGCCAATTAAGGCCCACCCATTGTGACGTCCGCTTGGAAGCGCTGCGCGTTCCCTATGCAGGTGGGGGGGGTTCCCTTGACCCAGGAGTGCACCCTTTAGGGCAAGCGTGTGAAAGAGCACACAGCTCTCCCTGAGGCAAAGTGCTGCCTCAGAGAGATCGTTGGAAGTTTTAAAATTTTTTTAATGGGTACGAAAAAGTTTTCCTGACATGTCCCAGCTCATGTGACAGTGTCACATGAGCTGGGACATGTCAATTTCTTTTTTTTAAACATTTCATACACATTTTAAATCCCTCATGAAACCTCATCCCGCCCATGGATGAGGCTTCATGTTTTTTCTGAAGTCCGCCCGGGCTCTTCGCCTGCCCGCCAACCATAAGGTTGGACGGGCAGGTCCATTAATTGTTTTAATTACATTTTTAAAATCTTTAAGTGGCCATTGACAGTTCAGCTGAGCGCCTGCTGAACTGAAAATCTAAATGACGCAGGGTGATGCCGGGACGCACGCCGTTGGGACTCGGACCTGCTCACCAACTAGAAGATGCAGACCAGAGAGTTGGGATACAGAAGGCATTTTCAGGATGGCAACTTTAACTAGTGGAGTGCCACGGGGATCAGTGCTGGGCCCACAATTATTTACAATATATATTAATGACTTGGATGAGGGAAGTGAATGTACTATTGCCAAGTTTGCGGATGACACTAAAATAGGTGGAAAGGCAAGTGGTGAGGATGACACAAAGAGTCCAGAGAGGGGTATAGACAGGTTAAGTGAGTGGGCAAAAATGTGGCAGATGGAATATACTGTGGGAAAATGTGAGGTTATGCACTTTGGCTGGAAGAATAGAGAAGCTAGTTAATTTATTTAAGGGGAGAAAGTTTGAAGAAAGCTGCAGCACAGAGGGATTTGGGGGAATAGGTTTGGCTTGTACTCATTGGGAATTTAGAAGAATGAGAGGTGACTTTATTGAAACATATAAGAATCTTAGGGGGCTTGACAGGGTAGATGCTGAGAGGTTGTTTTCCCTTGTGAGTGAGTCTAGGGTCAGAGGGCATAATCTCAGAATGAGAGGCCGCCAAACTAAGACAAAAATGAGGAGGAATTTCTTCTCTCAGAGGGTAGTGAATCTGTGGAATTCTTTACCGCAGAGAGATGTAGAGGCTGGGTCGTTAAGTATATTCAAGGCTGAGATAGACAGATTTTTAATCAGTAAGGTAATCAAGGGTTATGGAGAAAAGGCAGGAAAGTGGAGTTGAGGATTATCAGATCAGCCATGATCTAATTGAATGGTGGAGCAGACTCAATGGTCCAGATGGACTACTTCTGCTCCTACACCTTATGGTCTTATGAAACCACACCCTTCCGTCTCATAGAAACATGTCCCATGAGTAACACTTAGACAGCGAGATAAAACTGAAGAGGATCAGCAACACTGAAAACACTAAGGCCAGTAATTTATGGCCCTGCTACGGCTTGTCTCCCCCCCGGTGAATGTGGCGAGCCGTTTAAATCTCCATTCAGCTTGGCAGGACCGTAATACCCCACTGGGCAAGAGAGGCTGTAAGATCCTGGCCTAAGTGTAAATAAATTGGAGGCACTGCAAATCATGGGTATCCTGTTCAGAGAGTGCATGGAAGAGTGTGGGTTTGAAGTCAGTTAGCAACAGAAGATTGGTAAAATCTTTTTTGGAGATAATTTCAGCTCTATATGATTTCTCAAGATATTGCAATGCCTTTACATTCAGCAATTAGTTCTTCAAAGCTGAAAGGCCACACAAGTTTTCCTATGTTTTGTGTCATAGGGGTGCATTGCAGGAAGAGATTGACTACAATGCTGACTACCTCAGCACTTCTACTGAGAAATTAGCTGCTGGAAACACATGTTCAACTGTTGCCATTTAGTCATGGCATCTTATTCATGTAAGTACCAGTATCAACACAGAGGCACAGGCATGTGAATCAAAGGCCGGCACTGGATGAGAGCATTGAGCACTAGTGAGAATGAGGACCTGCTAGTGGAAGGGAAATACAATTTATTCCACTGGGAATGGCAGAGAATCTATCAAGGTATTTTCTTCTTCTCTGTAGCATGGAAAATCCTGACACACATTCTCCTGTATTATCTACTTCCTATGGCTGAGGAAATCCTCCCAGAGACAGTATGACTTTAAACCTTTGAGAGGAATCTCTGATATGGTCTTGGTTGCTCAACAAATCCAAGAAAGACTTCAAGAACACCAGGAACTCTTCAATACATTCATTGACCTGACCAAAATATCTGACTCAGTGAATTGCGAGGCTATATGGATTGTGCTCCAAAGATTTGGACGTTGTGGTAAATTGGAGTACTATGTACCGCCAAGAGAATGCAGTTCTCCATAGTTGACCACATTGACAAATCATTACGCATCATGGGCTTCTTGGGTAACTCTAAGTCTGGAGCTGGATGTGATTGAAGAAGCTTACATTGTGTTGGTGCTCTGTTCTTAGTTCCAATAAACTACCAGTGTTTGTTCAGTTAATCGCTCTCTCTGCCTATAATGTTTCAAGCACCAACTAATGTGTTAGTATCAAGGAGGCAGTTTGCGTTCACGGGACAAAGAGAACTTGACAACCAAGAACATAAAAGATGTCCATGAGACTTTGTCACAACCCTGCGATTGCTTCACGAAGATATGATTGCAATTGTCTTGAGTTCGAGATCTGAAACAGATGCCTTCAAAATTTGAACTGGGTCAAATAAGGTTTGTTGTAGCCCCCATGCTATTTATAATCTGACTGACAATGGCTATTCACCTCACTAAAGATCAATTGCCCTCTTCTGTGAGTGTTAAATAACATTTAGATGGAAAACTCTTTAAACTCAATCGCTGCCATGCCGAAATTAAACTGACCATCATGATCTACAGTTTGCTGACCACTGCACTTTGCTGGTCAGTTGCCCAAAATTCAAAATAGACCCCATGGGCATGGAATAGACATTTACACTGTTTCTTGAGCTCTGCTGCTAATCCACTGCTGAAGTTAAAGCATAGAATTTATATACATATATATACAGTACATCTGCATAAGAGTGATGTTCTTGTCATTGCATCCAGTCCAGAGAGGATGGAAATACTCAACAGCACATAAATGAATGCAAAACTTGTGAAGTAACATTGATTGTTTGTGGCTCTATCCATGACACAGAATTCTTAGAGGGCAGGATTTTCAACTCGACCAATGCATGGCCGTTCCCGGGCCCACCCATGAGGTTAACATTCTGCTCAGAAATTACATTGACTTTAAAATTCTATTGGGCTTCTCTTATTCTGCTTCTGTTGCTATACCATTAAGCTTAGGACTGTACTGTTCTCCTGCAAGAATTCTGAGCTTTCATCATTTTCCTGAGGCTCCATTTCTCTCCTGCTGGAATTTCAGTACATGAGTCTTTCAATATTAAATAAAAAGATTACAAATCAATTTTGTGGGTAAATTACTTCTGCTTTAATAATCCCTTGGCAGTTTGATTTAATGACTCGCTGAAGAATCCACCAGATTGTTGTTCCATGGATTTCAATGGAATGAATGGAAATTGACCGCATCATGTCGGGAAATATGCTCCACAACGTTACTGCTCAGGGGGCCATGTTGAAAATTACCCCCATCATCTTAAAATAACATTTTTGTCCTCCCAAGATGACAGTGATTCCTTTCATCATGAATATGAGCCCATCATCTTCAGATTAAATATTTCAGACACAGACTGGAAGCACATCAGTGACTGAATTTGTGGTGACACAAAAAATGAAAGTGAAGAGCAAGTAGGGAAAAAGAGAGATGAAAAATGGCATGGCTGGAGGAAAAAGCAAATTATGATGAAATATTCAGTGTTACAATTTTGACAGGATTATTTATTCCAAACATACAACAAGTTTGCATGGATTCTAGACTTACCAGACAGGAAAACAATTTCTGCTTTACCACTAGTGTAATTATTAGACATTCTGGTGTAATCTGTTCCTACCCAGACGTTTCAAGGATTTCTGTTATCTTCATTGAGAATTAAGGAATGATTTGAACTCTTAAGGGAATTCAAGCAAAAAGAAAATCAGTATACTATACTGTCGCTGCTGCCGACACTACAGAAACCTGGAAGAGAAAATTTGGCAGCCAGAACGCTTCCGGCCTCCTCCATGTAGCCCATGTGTATGCTCGGAATGACAGGATGCTATCGAGGGAGTGCCATGTGGAAGCATGCAGATTGGGCAGGTTGTTACATCCAGCAGCCTCTTCATCAGGTTTGACACATGCTGTGTGAATTTGGACTGCGCAGATCCATCCGCAGTTGAATGTCCATTCAGCTGTTTGAAGAATGCCTGACAACTAATGCTATTTAATGGATCAACTATCTAACCTGCAGATGAGGTGCTTTTGACTTACTGTGGTATGTTCTTGAAGGGGTTTTGATAACTTGTTGGATTTTGAAGGCAGTGTTGCTGCATCATGTTAGGCAGCTCAGAGGAGTTTTCTTCGCAGTCGGCAGAAAAGCTGCTGGAGTTATTAGGTGCTATAGTTAGCATCTCTCTAAGATTGCAAACCAACAGGAAGATGGAGCATCGACCGCAGAGGGGCCAAGCAATGTGAAGAGGGATAAGGAGGAGGGCTCTCCACAGAAGCCCATACAAAACAAGGGTTTTCAGGGAGCACTTCTCCTATCTCCACCTCACCCAGAATCAATGCCTGAGGCATCGATGATTCAACATGGAGTTGGTCGTTGAACTTCTTGAACAGCACATAGAGCTGCACATCAGGATAAGGATGATACTGCCAGTGGCTGTCAAGGCTATTGTCACTTCTACACGTCAGGATCTTTCAAGCTGCATGGAAGTTATATTTCCCAGTTCATCTTCCTTTGCTGAATCTGAGAAGTGATGGAGGCTCTGCATGCCAGGAAAGGGAATTTCATTGTCTTCTTTCAAACAGAGAGAAGCAGGAGGAGAGGGCACATGGCTTTACCAGGTAGCAAGTTTCCCAATGGTGCAGGGAGCCATCAGCTGCATGTACTTGGCTCTTAGGCCCCATATGTGAATGGGAACAGGTACAGGAACCACAAGGGTGACCACTCTGACAAGTTGGTGTGTGACCATACACAGAACACAGAGTGAATGCTGGCTATCCTGGCCTTGACACCTTCATTCAGAAGTTGTCTGTAGCTCCTGCTGTCTTCAAGCCACCATGAAGGATCAGAGACTGGTTACTTGGTGACAATGGATGCCTCCTAGATTCCTGGCTCATGAATTCTCCCTGGCACAGGAGACAGCATACCTATAATGAGAGCCAGGCAGCCAGCCACAAGAAACATGGTGGACCAAACCATCAAGATCGTGAAACAATGGTTCCGCTGCCTGGACCACCCAGCATGAAATGCAAGCAGCAGCGCTCAACACTGCCTGTGTGGTGGTGGGGGGAGCGAGGAGGGAGAATGCAAACTTCGCGCATGTGCGCAGGTGTGCATTGGAAAATCTCTCTGTGGCACATAGCTGCCTCAGGGAGATGAACGTTTTTCAAAATAAAGAATAAAGATTTAAGAAATGTTATAAAACATGCCGCCTCATGTGACTCTGTCACATGAGCAGGGACATGTTATTAATTAAATTTTAAAATTTTTATTTTATTTTTATTTGCTGTTGGAATCCTCATCCTGCCCAGGGATGAGGTTTCCTAAAAAATGGAAAGGTAGCTTGGCCTTTATGCCTGCCTGTCAACCGTAAGGTTGGACGGGCAGTGAAAATTTTATTTTAATTACCTTTTCAATGACCTTAATAGGCCTTTTAATTGTTGGCAATTGCGCTGCCGACTCCTGCGTGCATGTACCGACTGAAATATCCTGCAAGTGCGCAACGCCCGATTGTGACGCTTGCCCGATGTCAACGCGCGCTATGTTCCGCTTGAGCGGGTTGGGCGCATGCCTGCCTGCCCGCCAAGCTAAAGATTCTCCCCGTGATGTCATTGAGCATCTTGCAAACTGCTGTCAGGTTGTTGGGGCCAAATTCTGGAAAGTGACCTCCTGGCCGCCTGCTCCCATTCCTTTCTCTGGATTTGATTTGAAAACTTCTTCGCCGCCTGAGGAAACATTAACATTCCTGCGCTAACTCCTCCGGCACTGCATTGGGACACCTGGGACTCTTCTTTCTTTCCAGCTGTTCCATTTGGTGTATTTCTCCTTATAGCCAATTCCTTCTTAGACACTTAGCAACAGCTTCCAAATAATGAATGCAGTTCCCCTTTAAGAGGGGCATGTTGCCTTTAAGACACGCAGGCTAGATGAAACATGTGCTAGTTGAAACATGTGCTAGTTGAAACATGTGCTAGCTATACATGTTGCTCGGCCCCCTTTCACTGTGCAGCCAACAGCCAATCAGCCATATGTTCTGCCCTGGGCTGCACCCTGAAATCATTGAAATGAGGAGACACTACAAAGTTTGCATGTTGCCTGCCTCAGTGGGATGATTATGATTGCAACTATTGTGCCCAAAACAGGGATACCTGAATTTTCCCCCTTTAATATTTTATATTTCTGGCCTTTCATTAGAGCTGGATGTGTACTTAAGGGTTTAATATGAAATCACATGGGATTTTCTGCTTCAATGCTCTCAGCATGCCCTGCAAGCACATATCAACAAATTGCTCAATTCCAACTTTACTGTCCATTAAAATGAATTAGCTGGGAACACTGAAGTGGAAAATTTTCCTCTACTATTTCTCAGATTGCAATATAAGTGTCAGTTTTAATGGCTGAAATATTATGGGGAATGCATAGCTGAATTCTCAATATACCTTCCCAGCAAGCAAAGTTCTTTGCTGGGAATCCAAGTTCAAACCATTAACCCCATATTAACTGAGACAAGATATTTTTGCTGAGCCAAACCTTCTGACTGATACTCCTGCTTTTGAGGGTCAGCTTGGTAAAGTAATTGGTTCATATTTATTCTTCATTAATATGTCTTTTAAAAATATATTGCGTAATGTACTAGGATGTTGGATACCATTCGGTTGGTCTTAATGAAGTCTTCTTAGTCTTAAGTTGGTTAACTATGTGTATTTATTAACTACGAGAATTATGTACACATATACAGTAAGGGGTTCAAGCTCTACCCTTTGAAGCGCCAGGCTGTGAAGGGCACAACAGAGCACAATGATGTGGGACATCCTCTGTGGAGAGCACTGCAGAGCTCCACAAGTACCTTTGGGATGCCAATGGTCTGCTCTATGATGGATCTTGTTGAACTATGAACTGCATTGTATCTTTCTTCTGAGGCATTTTGAGGACAGCACATGTGTGTTGTGAGCCATCATTTCAGCGGGTACCCCTTGTCACCAAGCAGCCAGCCCTGTAAGTGCCTCAGGATGTATGAGTCATGCGAACTCCCAGGGTACCTGGCACAAATGTGCACAATATGTTTCTGATGGCTGCACACCAGCTGAATGTTCATGGAGTGGAACCCTTTCCTGTTAATGAACATTAGGAGCTGCTGCCAAGGAGCTCCCAAAGCCACATGTGTGTAAACGATCGTACCCTCTACTCTAGGGTAGAATTTGCTGCGAATCCCAGGAATCTAACAGCCTGGCTAGCTTCATCCAGTGTGAACTTCACATAAAGATGAGCCTTACTGTAGGGAACATCCATCACCTCCTTGATACATTTAGGTGTTGAGGACTGAGAGATGCCACATAGGTCCCCTGTGGATCCCTTGATGACCCGCTGGCAAAAAAAATGAGTGCGGCAGTACCCTTCAGGGCCATAGCAGGGAATACCCTCCAGTCTATGCAGTGTTAGCTCCTCCTGCAGAGTGTGGCAGATTTTTTTTTCACTTATTCACAGGACATGGGTACCACTGGCTAGGCCAGCATTTTTATTGCTCATCCCTCGTTGCCCTTGAGAAGGTGGTGCTGAGCTGCCTTTTGAACTGCTGCAGCCCATGTGGTGTAGGTACACCCACAGTACCAGTTATGGAGGGAGTTCCAAGATTTCAATCCAGTGACAGTGAAGGAACGGCGACATAGTTCCAAGTCAAGATGGTGTGTGACTTGGAATGGAACTTGCAGATGGTGGTACCATGTGCCTGATAATCTTATCCTTCTAGGTGATAGAAGTTGTGGGTTTCAAAGCTGCTGTCGAAAGAGCCTTGGTGAGTTGCTGCAATGCATCTTGAAGATGGTACACATTGCTGCTACTGTGTGTTGGTGGTGGAGGGATTGGATGTTGGAGGTGGTGGGTGGGGTGCCAATCAAGCGGACTGGTTTGTCCAGGATGGTTTTGAGCTTCTTGAGTGTTGTGGGAGCTGTGCTCATCCAGCAAGTGGAGAGTTTTACATCACACTCCTGACTTGTGCCTTGTAGATGGTGGACAGGCTTTGGGGAGTCAGGGGGTGAATTACTTACTGCAGAATTCCCAGACTCTGACCTGCCCTTGTAGCGACAGTATTTATATGGCTAGTCCAGTTCAGCTTCTGGTCAATGGTAACTCCTAGATGTTGATAGTGGGGAATTCATCTATGGTAATGTAATTGAATGTCAAGAAGAGATAGTTGGATTCTCTCTTTTTGGAGATGGTTATTGCCTGGCACCTACATGGCACGAATCTTACTTGCCACTTGTCAGCCCAAGCCTGAATATTGTCCAGCTCTTGCTGCATATGAGTGCAGATTGCTTAAGTATCTGAGGAGTTGCAAATAGTGCTGAACATTGTGCAATCATCAGCGAACATCCCCAATTCTGATATGATGATGGAAGGAAGGTCATTGATGAAGCAGCTAAAGATGGTTGGGCTGAGGACACTACCCTGAGGAACTTCAGCAGTGGTGTCTTGGAAGTAAGATGATTGACCTCCAACAACGACAACCATCTTCCTTTGTTCTAAGTATGACTCCAACCAGCGGTGAGTTTTCCCCTGATTTTCATTGACTCCAGTTTTGCTAGGGTTCCCTGATACCAGACTTGGTCAAATGCTGTCTTGATGTCAAGGGCAGTCACTCTCACCTCACCTCCTATGTTCAGCTCATTTGCCCATGTTTGAACTAAGGCTGTAATGACCTCAGGAGCTGAGTGGTCCTGCAGAACTCAAACTGAGTGTCAGTGAGCAGCTTATTGCTAAGCAAGTGCTGCTTGATAGCACTGTTGATGAACTCTTCCATTACTTTACTGATGATGGAGAGTAAACTGATGGGGTGGTAACTGGCCCAGTTGGATTTGTCCTCCTTTTTGTGCAGGACATACTGGGGCAATTTTCCACATTGCCAAGTAAATGCCAGTGTTGTAGCTGCACTAGAACAGCTTGGCTAAAGGTGTGGCTAGCTCTGAAGCACAAGTCTTCAGTTCTATTGCTGGAATGCCGTCAAGGCCCATAGCCTTTGCAATATCCAGTGCCTTCAGCTGCTTCTTGACATCACATGGAGTAAATCAAATTGGTTGAAGATTGGCATCTGTGATGCTGGACACGTCAAGAGGAGGCCAAGATGGGTCATCCACTTGGCACTTCTAGCTGAAGATTGTAAAAAATGCTTCAGCCTCATCTTTTGCACTGATGTGCTGGGCTCCCCCATCATTGAAGATGGGGATATTTGTGGAGCTTCCTCCTCCAGTGATTTGTTAATTGTCCACCACTATTCATGGCTGGATGTGGCAGGAATGCATAGCTTAGATCTGATCTTTTGGTTGTAGAATCGTTTAGCTCTGTCTATCACTTGCTGCTTTTGCTGTTTGGAATGCAAGTAGTCCTGTGTTATAGCTTCACCAGGTTGACACCTCATTTTTAGGCAGGCCTGGCACTGCTCCTGGTTGATCCCCTGGTTTGATAGAATTGGTAGAGTGCGGGATATGCTGGACCATGATATTACAGATTGTGGTCACTCATACCAATATTGTCATGGACAGATGCATCTGTGATAGGTGGTCACTGCAAAATTGATCATAACATCTTGTGACAAGCGGATACGTGTATAGCATTGTATCTTGCTTATCTCCAAATAGGAATGGCATTTTTGGTAGACCCTTGGTTATGCAGGTCACCTCTGTGGATGGATCTGACCTCCTCACCCTCCGGGTCTTGTTGGGGGTCGTCAGGCCGGGCCTTTTCTTGAGGGTGTGCTTGGCCGCGCCGGGCCCTTCTCCACAAGAAGGGAGCATTGAGTGCAGGCTCCATTATTCAATCCTCCTTCTCCCTGTGGACAGATAGGTCCAACAGATTAAAGAATAGTAGCCAATTATAGTTGAGCTCTTAATTGCTATCAGAAAGCCACTATCATGCCCTGGAGCTGCGTCTGTGCTACTTGCCTTTCCCTGATCCAGCGTTCCAGCTGAGGCAGAACTAGAACCAAGATGTCACCCCAGCTACTAGACACCTTAATCCTAGAGAGGCTGGAAGAGGCTTGAGCACATCCAGGATATGTTCAACCTTACCAGAGGCACTCCTATTGTGTCTGGTCTGGTATAATGATTATGTCTAACCTGCACTTTCGGAATGACTGGATGCCCTTTGACCTGTTAACCATGCCAAATGCAGAAAACACCTTGGAGGCTTTGATTGATCATCATGCAGATATCCGGCAGCTGTGCTCCCTTCGTGGTTGGCTGTATCTTCCATTCTCACAGTCCCCTCTGTTAATGCTCAGATTGATCAACTTCATTGTAAACCCAATGACTCCTGCTGTCTCCCATTAAAGTGCTCCAAATGTCAATGGCTTCAGTTGCACCTTCTCAATGAGCTCTTGCTGAGTTCTATCAGCTCTGACTCCATTTCCATGTTCTGTGGAAGGGTCATGAGGACTCGAAACGTCAACTCTTTTCTTCTCTGCCGATGCTGCCAGACCTGCTGAGTTTTTCCAGGTAATCCTGTTTTTGTTTTCCATTTCCATGTTGTTACACTAAGCAGTGTGAGAGTGCTACTGTTAGGGCCCTGAGTCCAGCCGTGGGCTCCTTCCACACCACCTCAGACCCCTCCCCTGCAGGCTCTTTTCCAGTTTCAATTCTGAACTGCATCATAACTTTGGGGTCTCAACTTGGTGGTGCTGCATTTCTACTCTGAGACCATGTTTGACCTCCCCCTGTCAGAGTTTGGGTCCCCCCTGATCTTCTTGGAGCCTCACAATGTGCAGGTAGACTTCCCTCCAGCGATTCTCCAGCCTTCCCCTGTAACCCTGGATCCCAATATCATTGTAGTGGATATTCCTGCCCTTCCCCATATCCCATGTGGATCTCACCCCTCCTCATCTTGAAGTGTGCACATGGTCTCATACAAAGGAGAACTTCCCGCCCCCGAGGAGTTTCGAGCACCCCCTTTATTACATTTTCCCCATTTTCAGGCTGCAGTTGCCTCCCCTGACCATGATCATCCCAGCTGCAGCCCAGTACCTAGCTAGTCCAACGACTGTGAGACTATGACCATGCTCTGTATACCAAGCTGTGTCTCATCCCATTGAACACAAAGACCTTGCCCCTCCCTTGAGCGGGACTATGATGTGCATGCCATGTATAGCCCTGTAACATGGCCCACAGAGCCCCAGGACTGTCTTTAATCTCTCATCTTGACCTCTTGGCATCAGTCCAGCGTCTATAATTGTCTTTCACTCAGCTCTCCGGCTCCTTAGTGAATGACCACAACTGACCATTTCCCTTCCCTCCACCGCTCCATGAATCTCTGTACAACCCATCCCTTTTGTGCAAACTCTGTCACACTGCCCCCCACCACTTTCATACTCTAGAGTCTGTGTGCACCACCTCCCCTTCATGGAAATCAAATCCCATCCACCCTCTTCTATGCCTGCTTTCTACTGCTCCATGTCAGCCTCTAGCTTCCCCACCCCCAATCTTCCCTCTGTCTGGCATCATCCCCCTTGAGCCCTACCAAATCCACTTCAGCCTCATGTCTCTGCCATCTCCCCCTTCTCCAGTTGCCATGCTGGTCTCTGTTTTAAAGTGCTGCCTTGCCTGAGACTCACAGAACACAACGCTGTCCTGTTGGAGTGGTGCGGCAGCCACAGTGAGCAACCCCACTGAACCTCACCAGTGTGGGCTAACACTGGCATCGTTGAGGAGCTGGAGCAGCACTGTTGCAGGTAGGCTTTGAATGTTGCAGCCACCTCAAAGTCATAAGCGAAATGAAGATGAACACCTGCATGCCATTATATCTGATTGTGATTTCAGCCATTCTAATTTTCTGCTGATGTGGGAGGGGGAACATGATTCTGGTGAGTTGCATTTTTCATGAGCATTCATTACATGCTAATGCATGAAAATAACGTTCCCAACATGGATCAGCGGGATCTGTCATCATCCCTCCATATAATTAGAGAGGGGAAAATTCTGACTTGTTTTTCCACAGGTGGGAATCCGACTTTTGGCCTCTCTCCAAATTTTCTACTTCTGCTTGCCATGAAACCTGGACTGGAAAGTCCTTCCCGAAGTCCCAGCCAAGACACTGTTCCTTGTTTGAGCTCTCGGGAACTTCCAGTTCTGTATAATTTACAGCAGTAGTTGTCTTGACAGTTTCTGCTATTTAGAGGAGATCCAGGGCTACAAAGCCATTTCTGCTCAAGGGAGAAAAACTGGTTATGGATGACGTACAGTAGCTTGAAGATTTCCAGAATCATACCTATGATTGTATGTCGGATTCCTCCCAGCCCATCGAGTGATGTGTCAGTTGTTCGTAGCCTGAGGTCTCTCAGCCACAGTTCTCTGTCTGACAGACTGTAACACTGGTTCCCATGTTCAATTTAAAGTTTGAGAGATCGCCATTAACTGAAATGTCTGCATTCCAATATGAAAATCTAGGATATTTGATCTCACCTAATAAGCATGGCTGTGTGTGCTCTTGGTGTGCAGTCTTGACCTCATGAATTATCTTTGGGTCTTCTGTGTGTTTAGATGTTTTGGCCTTACAGTTTGCTGAAGTGTCCAATTCTGTTACTTTGAAAGCATTGGGCTGAAATTGCAGGACATTGATCTCGTCTGTGGGGGCACTTTGCTCCATGCAGCGGGCATGGTCACTCTACTGGTCAGTTGGGGTGTTGTTCCCTTTGGCCTAGAGTGCCCCCATTTCTTTGCTGTTTAACTAACTGGACTGTGGGGCTTATTTTGTATGACGGTTTACTTTCTCCTTTTTACATGGAATTGACTGCTTAACGATCTGGATGGCTTTCTTGAGGCTTAGAACTTCCTTCGCTTGCAGCATGTTTGACACCGCTACTCCTATGACTCTTCCATCTCTGATAAAAGTTCAGATTCTAGGTCTCCTTATTCGCAGCCTTTAGCCATCCTGTACAGATCATTAATAAATGAGTCGACAGGTTCTCCTGACTGCTGGACACACTTATAAATTTAGCCTTTTTGAAGATTTTGTTACTTTTTACATTATAATAGACAGTGGGCAGAATTTTTCCATCCTTCCTGCTGTGAGTTTCATGTTGGGCGGGAGTGGACAATCCAGTGGCAGGCAAAAAGTCAGAAAGCCACTGGCGTAAAAGTAGTTAGTGATTCTGCTAATGGCAGTGTAGTAATTGTAGCTTTATGGAATGTAGTGACTGTAGCTTTAGGATTTATTGTGTTGTATAATATCACATGGCAGTGTGAGCGAATTGGCTTTAAGCACAGGGAACGTTACAATGGAGGGTTCTTCTTCAATTGTGGAGCTTGATGGAAGTGTGTAACTGCTGCTGCAACCTGTAAATAAAAGTTTGATGTTTCAAATGAGAAACCTGTTTGGAAAATCAAGTCCATAGTAAACTATCAGCGAGGATAAATCAAGTCCAGCATTGTCCCTTATGCAGCGACTTTGATTATCTTGTTTAAACAGAAGGAAAGTAAGATATACTCACCAGATATGCCTCATTTTGACAGGACTGACCCCTTTGAACCATCCATAGAGGACTGGTGTCAATATATAGAATGCCTCACTTTCTATTCCCAGGCAAACAAAATAACAGGGGAGGAAAAGAGGAGAGCAATTCTCCTAAGCATTTACAGGAGTAAAACCTATAATTTAATCTGAAGTTTGACTACCCCAAATGCCCCCAATTCAAAGACCTTTGGTGAATTGGTAGACCTCATTAAGGGACACTTTCAACCCAAAGAGTCAGCCACAGTGCAGAGGTTCAGGTTTAATTTGAGGGTTAGAGCCCTGGGAGAGACATATGTGGTGAAATTAAAAGAACTGACTGAACACTGCAATTTCGTGGTGACCCTAAGTGATATGCTCAGGGATTGTTTGATCTACAGTGTGCAAGATGATGCCATTCAATGACGATTATTAACTGAAGTAAACTGTGATTTTAATAAAAACACTAGAAACAGCGCTCATGATGGAAAGCACCAAACGGGACATGCAGTCTATATAAGGTGCACAAAATGGCGCCATTTTCCAGTTGGGGCAGGAATGGATAGCCCAGTGTGGCGTGAAAAGCAGGCACTCTATCATGAAGTGGGAGACAGCTCCCGTTACATGAAAATTTAAAATAAACACAGGAAACAGCTCAGCAGCAATTCTGAAAATGAATTGTTACCAATGTGGAAGCAATCATACTCCTGAAATTTGCTGTTCTAAAGAGTTAAGCACCCACAGGGTTATATCAATATATCGCTTCTGCCCTTCGGGATTTCTTAGGCCCGCACGATTTTCCAGAGGATGATGGAGAATTTGCTAGAAGGACTACCTCAAGTCATGGTCTACCTGTACGATGTCCTTATAATAGGGTTCATGGAAGCTAAACACTTGGCTAATTTGGGGTGTACTTAAAAAAAGGAAAGTGTACCTTTTAGGAAAGCAAAGCAATTTATTTGGGTCACTGGGTCGATGCCCAAGGATTACACCTGGAAGAAGAAAAAGTTAAAACTATTAAAGAGGCACCTTCGCCTAAAAATGTCTCTGAACCCAAGTCATTCTTAGGTATGGTTAATTATTAATGTCGATTCCTACCCAACTTATCAATAGTCCTAGCCCCTTTACACTCATTATTAAAGAAAAACCAATGTTTGGTTTGGAAGTCACCCCATGAAGAAGCCTTCATGAAAGTTAAACAACTCTGGTATTCTTCAAACATGTTAGCACACTACGAACCAACAAAGGAACTGGCATTAACCTGCGACATGTTCCCCTATGGTGTGGGAGCAGTACTATCACATAAGATGGATGATGATTCAGAAAGGCCAATAGGCTATTTATCCAGGACCCTTTCCACAGCTGAAAAAGGGTATTTACAAATCGAGAAGGAAGGATTATTTATTATTTTCAGAGTTAAAACATTCCATAAATAAGTACATGGCCAACACTTTACAATAGTACTGGACCACAAACTGCTCTTGGGTCTGTCCAGTGAAGAAAAAGCTATCCCTCCCATAGCTTCACACTAATTCAAAGATGGTCTATAATTTTATCCACATATGAATACACTTTTGTACACAGACTAGGGATGCATATAACTAATGTTGATGTCCTAAGTTGCCTTCCTTTGCAGGAGAGCAACTTTCATAGCCTACCTGCCATCGTGCTGCGCTGGTCTTGTTGCTGGGGTTGTAGGGTTGGTCTGCTCCTGCTCTTTGCCTATGTTGTCCAAAGGGACACCACTGTGCTGTGGTACCCATGTAGGCCTCCACTTTTAGACAGTGACCAGTGCTACGGCCGGGGTTGGAGAGTGCAGGGGCCTTTTGCTCCCAATGACTGAGACCGTAGTCCACAAGGACACCATGGTGCAGTGTTACTCAGGCAGAACTCCACTTTCAGGAAGAAGCATTTCAACCAGGGAGGGTGGAGATGATGAACACAAGGGGGGCAATGGGGAAGGATGGCTGTGCAAGGGCTGTGAGGGGGTGGGGGGGGGAAGGGTGAACACAAGGGGGCCAATGGGGATGAAGGTTGTGCAAGGGCTGTGAAGTGAGAGGGGCAAGGAGGTGGAGGAAGATGGGAACAATGGAAGGCAGAGGGTAGGCTGAGGGGCGGGAAGCTGAAGCCTGACAAGGGACACGAAACACTGACATTCAAAGGCGTCAAAGAAATAATACATGTTTGCCTGGAATAGGAAGTGGGAGGGGGGTGGCGTTGTCAGTGTGGCAAAAGAGCACAAGGATTCAGAAGGTGGAAGAGGTGGTTTGGGAGGGGACACTGTTGACCTCAGTCGCCAGGGCAATGGCAAGGAAAGTCCAAATCCTTGGTCTAGGGCTTGTAGTCAGGGGTCGCAGAGTACCGACACTCGTATGATGATGTGGAACGGAGTCACAGAGTACAGGCAGTCCAAGGGCTATATGGACCTCATAATCAGAAGTCAGAGATAGGAGACAGTCGGGAGTGCAGTGGGCATGCAGCAGGAGGAATCACTGGGAGCATGGTATACTCCAGCTGTAGGGAGGGGCAAGGGCTGTATGCTCCGGAGGGAAAAAAGCATAGCTTGATCTGAGGGGCTGTCTCACAGTTGCTGTCCTTGGTCTTGGCTGTCTCTACTGGGCTGCAGATGGAATGGCGATGGTAACTGGAGGCACCTGCAGCCTGTAGATTGGAAACAGGAAGAGGGTATGTGAAGCTCTCCAGGGGAGGTTCACCTCGGTAGGTGACCGATACAAGTGATGGGGTTGGAGGGGAGGGTAGGAAAGTCCACCACAACAGTATGGGATCCAGTATTATTGCGGGAGGATGGAGAACAACAGGAGGGCACTCTACATTCACATCATGAGTTTCCAGGTATAAATCAGGCACATGGACAGTGTGGGCATGTTGAATTGCATTTCAAATTAATAGAGGAGAACAACTATTTTGCTGTACCATAGTCATGGCTCTGTCTCAAATTGAAAGTATCAGCAAATCTCATCGGGAGGGGTCTGAGGCAATGTGGGAAGAGTGCCCTACTGGGCCAAGGGGCCCTTTCTGGAGGCACCCTGCAATTTGTTGGTGCCACAGGAATGAACATGAGTCTGCTTAGTGAGAAAGGAGGGGGATCTCCTTGGGAAGAAAGCCAATGGCCTCATTAGTGCTGTTAATGGACTACTTAGAACTCAGTGGCTTCACATCACAGTCACTACATCTCAAGAGTAACACAAAGAAATTTAGAATTTGGGAATACAGACAATAGTGAAGGAGGCACAGCAGCATCATATATGGCATTCCATCAATGACGGCCTGTCACCGATTCACCAGAATTGGTATTCATAACGGGTCAAAGGGCATCCACTTATTGAACATGAGCAACTGATTGGTCATTAATATGCCACATCAGAAGTTGGAACACTGAGCTAGGTTGGGTCGCTCATCTCATTTACACCTTATCATCCTACACAGGGCTCCAGGTGTTACATATCTGGGATGCCATCTTGATCATGTTGATGTGTGTGCTAGTGTCTCAGGGACAAGGCGACATCAGCTACCATGCACATAGCAAAGGAAAAACTGTAGGCCCTTACAGTTGCCATACATTTCGTATTCTGAGCTTTACTTTCTTGGCTTGCCTTCAATGTCATTTCAGAGAGAAGGTAAAAGCACAATTTGATCCTGGGCTCAATGCTGCCCCCGTCAGGGTCTTAACGCAATGGAGGAGGTGAAGAGGGAAATAGCAATGCCAAGCGCAACTCCAGCAAGAGGCTCAGCCTGAGGGACATGGTCGAGGAGAGCCTGAGCATGACAGGAGGGTCGGGAGAGGTGAATCAGACAACTGGGGTGACTTGCCAGACCTAGGGTTTATTGTAGAAGAGTCTCCTATTTACAAATGGATGACAGGCAATACCATGCCTGTTTGTGCTTGTCATGAGCTCTGGTACATCACATTCTTCATGAAGACCTGATGCCACGTGGAGTTGGAGGGTATACCCTGCCAGTGGCTTTGAAGGTGACCGCTGCACTCAATTTCTTGACCTCTGGTTTCTCCCCAGGATCAACAGGGGTCCTGTGCGGCATCTCTCAGTCCGATGCATAAAAGAGGTAATAGATGCCCTTATAGGAAGACCCATCATTATTCACGTTTGCTCTGGACAAAGATGGTGTCATGAAAGCATAATAATTTCAATAATATTTTTCTGATTTATTGTGAAGTAGGTTTATGGGGATAAGTATTGTTGGGTCTGTCTGTGTGTAATTTAATTACATTTGGAGTCAAATAGACTGCAGGCTTTAACTCATCAAAAGAAGCTGGATGCTTGGCGTGCTAATGAGTAAACATGGATGCTGGCTCAGCATGTAAGGTATGAAGGGAATTTGCATTTTTAGATAGATGAAAGGAGATTTGGATTTCAAAGGGATTTTAGTTTGTTTACAATTAGCCAGCTAAGCAAGGTTAAAGAATGTGTTTGTTTTTCTCAAAGGTTACTGACAATAAATAGTAGCAACATGAATGTTTTTATGTTGCGAGAAAGATACAGTGTCAAAGACATATGAAACAATGGAATTTACATATTAAAAAGAGATAAACATGTATAAAGGAGAATGAGGCTATATGTCAGGAGGAGGCCATATGAGATCTAACAGAAGCATCTGAAAAGCCTTAATGAAGCCTCCAGCATTTGTGCATAAGCCTGCTTTCTACAGAAACTGAAGCTGGAGAAAGCCATTTGGAATTGCACTATGTAGGGTATTGGGTTAATTTGCTGGATGTGTTTAAAATTTAAAATCTATTTTTGGATTGTTGCCTCAAAGAGGGTGTAACTGGGAGTCAGGTTAATTCAGAATTCTAGGAATTATTAAAATAGTTATTGTCGTGTTATGTATGTCCTTGACATTTCTTATTTTGTGGATAAATATTTTACTTTATTTATTTTTAAATCTATAAAAGTCTTAGTGGACTTATAACTCCTGAATTCAGTTTACACATCTCGAAATAAATACAAATTTCAAAATCTTTGTAATAGCATGACCAAGTTTCCCTTGTGGATTTGGTCCACCTGGACGTATCATCTGCCGCATTATAACAATAGCCAGGCTGCAAGATTCACTGGCATTGCTGCCATCTCAGGCTTCCCAAGAGTGCAGGATGCAATAGACTGCATTCATGTGGCTATACAAGCTCCATGGCACCAGCCCCAATGCTTATTAAAAAATGGATACAATTCCGTCAATGTACAACTGGTGTGTGATCACCAGAAGCACACACTACAAGTTTGTGCACGGAACCCTGGGAGTTAGCATGTTTCCTACATCCTGAGTCAACTGCTAGGTGCCTGAAATTTTTGAGGGGCCTGTTCATCTGCAGGGAAGGCTTCTTGAGGATAAGGGGTACTCACTGAAATGCTGGCTGATGACACCGAAGCTTGTCCTCAGAATCATTCCAAGAAGTACAACGCTGCTCACAGCTTCAAACCTTCCCTCATAGAGCAGACCATAGGGCTTCTGAAATTGTGCTTCAGGTGCTTGGACTGCTCAGGTAACTCATTACAATATACTCCCAACAGGATTTCAGGCATCAGGTGTGAGTGTGCAATCTTGCAATACAAATAGGTGATTCCTTGCTAGAGGCTGAAATGGAGGAGGATGAGAGCCATTTGGAGGGCAGAGATCCAGACACCCAGGAACCTCAGGAGGCTGTTGAGGGTAAGTATGAGTGTGATGATGCCATGGAGGAAGAAAGGCATGGGAGACATGCCTGTGAAAGTTTAATTGTTGACAGGTTCCAGGAAGAGTAAAGTTAAGTGAGGGTATATGGCTACATCTCTCCTAGTCCTCAATACCATTCCTTTTCATCTCAGGGATGCCTAACCACTCACAGTGAGAACAAGTCCTGCATTCACACTTGTATGTTCTGGCCCCATGACTCACCAGAGCATGATCTCTGCATTGGTCTGTGGCACCCTGTGAGTGCACTCACTCTGGGAACTGAGAGTCCATCGAGGAACAAGAGTGATGCAAGAGAAGACTTGAAGCTTTCTCCACCATCTAATGATGCAAACACTGCTGTGACTGAGATGTGGGTATGCTTAGGAATCTCCTCCTCTTGTGCATGTCTTTTCTTCTGCCACTACCATTGTGGAGACACAAATGCCGCTAGAATATCAGTGCTGATTAGCTTTTGGGGGGAGGCAGTGGCATAATGATATTGTCACTGGATTAGTAATCCAGAAATTTAGGGTAATGCTCTGGGCACCAGGGTTCGAATCCCACCACAGCAGATGGCAAAATTCTAACTTAAAAATTTGGATTGAGAAGTCTGAACGTAACCATGAAACAATTGCCATTGTTGTAAAAATCCATCTGGTTCACTAATGTTCTTTAGGGAAGGAAATCTGCTGCCCTTACCTGGTCTGGCCTACATGTGACTCCAGACCCAGCAATGTGGTTGACTCTAGAAAAAAATGTGGTCTGAATGAGGGCAATTAGGGATGGGCAATAAATACTGGCCTAGCCACTGATGCCCACATCCCATGAACGAATAATAAAAAAAAAGTGCTGCCCTCACTCAATAGTATTCCTTGAAGATGAAGAATTGCTTACATCATACACTTCAAATAAAGATTCAAACACATCGCCCTGACATCACCAATGGTGTGGAGACTGGTTCAACTGAGGTCAAAGATCATAAGAATGTGAATCTCACAGTGGGATGCTATCACTGAGTGGAAGGGTGGCTAAACCTTGAAATAAGAGGATTCCAATGTACAAAATCACAACACCTTCAGATTCCCAAAACATTCACATAACCACTAAATGTACTCACAAAAGTGCAATTTCTTTACAGTGAGGCTTACGGCCTTCTTGTGTGTGGGAGACATCTGTAATGGTCTCCTGGAGACTGGTGGGCTGAAGACAATTAGATGCATGTGTTGGATTGGCCAGCTAATGGGGGGAGGGGGGGGGGGCAGACAAATCCGCTCCCAACCCACCAGGTGATTCTGTCTGATACCTGCCTCTGCATAATTAATGAGCTTACATGCGTGGAACCGGGCGCAAGTTCCCGCCATTCTGAGCAGCGATGTGGGCGCTGCTGAAACCGCCTGCCACTGAACTTAGTCTTATAAATGTAAAATTCCACCCCCATTGAATTATTTTAGTTCTTCAAATTTACTAGATGAGCCATTGATTCATGGTCTAGCAACAATGTCGCCCACTATCAGGGTTACCGAGCAAAGCAATGTGTTAGCTTGTTCAACTTCTGTATTTTTATCCAGATCCGAAGAAATCATGTATCTAAGGATTAAAAACAGAAAATGCTGGAAAAACCCAGCAAGACTGGCAGCAGCTGTGGAGGGAGAAATAGAGTTAATGTTTCGAGTCCATATGACTACTTCAGACCTCTGCTTCCAAGCCTTTCTTTGGAGTATTTCCCAGGTGATTTTCCTCTGCGCATCTGCTTCTCAAGCTTTTCTTAATCTCAGATGCTTCTTTGAATTTTCCTTTAGTCTTGTAGGATTTTAGTTTTCCTCTGCATTTTTTGCAAGGTTTTGTGTTTTTCCATTTGCTGCCACCATGTTATAGGTTGTTGGATACTGTTCATTAGGTCTCAGCAAAGTCTTATGTAGGTTAGCTATATGTATTTATTAATCAATAGCACTATGCACATATATAGAGTAAAGGGTTCAAGTTAGGAGCTGTCTCATTCTTGCTTGTGCACACGCCTCTGTCCAACACTAGACTGACTCCTAGGTGTGGTTCACGTGGTCCTTTCTGTGTGGAGGGTACTGTACTCAGTCCCAAGTTAAGCCTATATGTGCCAGATCCTTATACTACACATATGTATGACTCAACTGTGTTGTAGGCCCAAACATCTTCAGCTATTTCGCCAAGGAACTTCCCTCCATCATTAGTCAGAACTTGGAATGTTCACTGATGATTGAACAATGTTTTTAACTTCTTGGATAATGAAGCAGTCCATGTCCAGATGCAGAAAGAACTGGACAATTGTTGTAGGGTGGCTGAATTGTACTATTAAATATAGAGTTGAACTGCAGGCACTTCTTAAGAGGAAACATTAAGTTTATGTACAATATACTCAGCAGCATCTCTGCGTGTGCTTTTAACTTCAGTTCTATCTCTATGATGTCTGCTGAGGTAGCCCGTGCTACTCCCCTATTGGTTACTACTACAGATCATGTGATCTTTTCTAACAAGTATTATATTTAAAGGTACATTACACACTAAATACACACATTCTTCCCCCTTTGACATATATTTACAAGTACATATTTTTTCAAGACAACATATTTGAAGAAGAGCTCTGAAGAAGTCATATGGACTCGAAAATTTAACTCTTTCTCTCCATAGATGCTGTCAGACCTACTGAGTTTTTCCAGCATTTTTTGTTTTGTTTCAGATTTCCAGCATCTGCAGTGTTTTACCTCTAACTTAACATTTACACTTGGGTAAAGAACTTACAAGTTCAGTCTTTCAGGTGTTTTCCTGGTAGGTGTGGAACACCGCAGGTCCAGCAATTCAGATTCTTTATCAGGACCCTCCTTTTCCGGAGTTGTCTGAACCTCAGGTTCTTCGGTGGGCACTTGCAGTTCCGTATCCTCAACTCTTACAGGGACATCAGACATGTCAGTCTTGGGTTGAGTATCCTCAGCAGGAAACGCAGACCTGGTCATGGCACTGGTGGAACCATAATCTTGAGGATTTGTCTCTCTCTTCCTTAAATGGTTCACATGTTTACGGATGATCCGGCCTTCCACCTCCATGTGGTAAGATAGAGGTCCAGTCACCACACTTATTTCACCCGGAAACAACTTTGGTTCTTCCCGAAAATTTTTCATGTACACCAACACTCCCATGGTAAATTCCCTCTCACGACCATGCCAGTTGTGTCCAGTTTTCTGGCTTCCTTGGCTCCTTTCCATTTTTCCCTCTAATTTCAGCATTATTAAGCTCAATCTCATTCTGAGACAGTGTTTCAACAATAACTCCATAGTTTGGCACCCGTTCTTGTGTGAGGGGTAGTTCTGTAATGAAAAAGAAAGTGTGCTAGCTGGATTGCCAAGGAATCACCAGTTAGCTTTCTCGTGCCTGTCTTGAATGTTTGAACTGCTCTGTCGGCGAGTCTGTTTAAGAAGGGTGATACAATGCAGTTTTTACATGAGTGATACCGTTGAGGCTGATAAGCTGCCGAAACTCAGCACTTGTAAATGCTGTGCCACTATCGGAAATGACTGCTTCTGGTAGTCTGTGAATGGCAAAACTCTGACGTAGTGTCTCAATAGTAGTAGCCAACGTTGATGACTTCACCTCATATGTGTCCACCCATCTTGAATGGGTATTGACAATGAGCAGAAACATTGGGCAGGATTTTACGGACGTAAAATAACATGTGATGACGTCGGGTTAGCTTGCAACATTATGGTGCACTTGTGCGATACTTTGGTTGGCGGGTGCACGTGAGATTCAACAGCTCACCCGCTGACAATTACAAGGCTTTTTAAGGCCATTAATCAATTAACTAAAAGCTCTTTATCGCTGCCCGTCCAACCTTGTGGCTGGAAGGCAGGCGAATCTGCCAGGCGGCCTTTGGATTTTTTTAGGGAATCTCATCCATGGGCGGGATGAGGTTTCCAACATTAATTCTTTAAAAATAAAAATGTTTTGACATAATTTTTATGACGTTTGTTTCCACGTGAGTGAGTCCTATGGCAGGGCATTTTTTTCTCATTTTCAAGATCTTTATTTTTGTTTTTACAACTCTTGAGCTCCCTGAGGCAGCTGCCTGCCTTCAGGGAGCTTTCAGTGCGCGCCCCCCGTGCCAGCACTGACTTCAGCGCTCACCCTCCTCCTGCTCCCACCCCAGTAGCGCTGAGCTTCACAGCGCACCTTTCACACTGGCTGGCGGTTAATTGGTCAGCCAGCGTGAAATCACGGTCGGGGCCGATCGCAGGTGGTGGGGAGCTCCTGTGCTCGCCTGATGACCCAAAAACCCTGCACATTGTTCCCAGGAAAGGTCCAACGTAGTCAATGTGTAACCGCACCCAGGTTTACTTGGCCACTCTCTTTGTTATAATGCTTTATCATGCTTCCTATTTCACCATCCATCTCTGGCCACCATAGATAGCTGCCTGTATGGTCTTCATTCAGGAAATTCCTGGATGGGTGCTGTGTAGTTCAACTAAAGGCGGCTCCCCTCCCTTTAGAGGAACTATCACTTATGTACCCCATAATAAGATGCCTTCCTGGCTGGTTATTTCATGCCTTCTGTTGAAGTACGATCTCATCTCATCAGATACGGGCTCCTGGGACCAACCACACAGCACTTGTTCTCGTACTTGAGATAGGACTGGGTCCCAAATTGTCCAGTCTCTGATCTGTCGAGCACATACCTATGAGAAACCTAAGAAATTTAACAGTAAAGTAAGTTCCTGTGGAACTGGGATCTGTTCATCATTTTCTTGTAAAGGCAACTAAGGGCATCAGTGTTAGCAATTTGCTTGCCAGGTCTATGTACAAAAATGTATTCATACGCTGCCAGAGTTAAGGCCATTGTTGTATTTTTGCTGAGGCTATGGGTGGTATAACCTTTTCTTCACTAAACAAACTTAGCAGTGGTTTGTGGTCTGAAATGATTGTAAAATGGCTCCTATGTACATACTGGTGAAATTTCTTGACACCAAAGATGATAGACAGACCTTCTTTTTCTAAGTGTGAGTATTCCTTTTCCACTGTGGTGAGCATTCTTGAAACATAACCTATTGGCCATTCAGTGTCGTCGTCCATCCGATGAGATAGCACTGTAGGGAGATGCGTCACATGTCAGCACCAATTCTTTCGTCTGGTTATAATGCACTAATAGATTGAACGAGTGCAACAATTGTTTCATCTTTATGAAAGCTTCTTTCTGGGGCGCCACCCAAGACCAATGTTATTCTTTTTGAGTAGAGAATGCAGGGGGGCCAGCACTGTAGACAAATTGGGGAAGAAATGCCCAAATTAGTTGATCATTCCTACAAATGATTTCAGCTCTGAGGCGTTCTTTGGCGCAGGTACCTCTCTTATGGCTCTCACTTTCTCCACAACTGGGTGGACACCCTGTGAATCCACCGGTGACCCAAATAGATTACCTCCCTCACTTGGAATGTGCACTTTTCTTTTTTTTTAGACGCACTCCAGCTTGCAAGAAACGTCTTGAGGCTTCTTCTAAGTTTGCCAAATGCTCTGTTTCAGTGGATTCTGTCACCAATACATCATCTAAATAGACCATAACCAGAGGTGGTCTCTGCAGTAAACTTTCCATTGTTCTCTGAAAGATGGCACAAGCTGAGGGGACACCGAAAGGCAATCATGTATATTGGTTCAACCCTTTGGATTATTAATTGTGACAAATTCCCAGGAGGCATTATCCAACTCTAGTTGTCAATAAGCATGGCTCATGTCAAGTTTTGTGTATGTTGTCCCTCCTGTCAGCTTGACATACAGGCCTTCATTTTTGGAATGGGGTGCCTGTCCATTTTGGCTACATTATTAACCGTCAGTTTGTAGTCCACACAAATTCAAATGCTTTGGTGGGGTTTAAGTACAGGGCCTATGGATGCTGCCCATTCTGAGAACTGAACAGCTAGTATAATGTACAGTTTAGAAACATAGAAAAGAAGGCCATTCAGCCCTTCGAACCTGCTCTGCCATTCATTATGATTATGATCATGGCTGATCATCCAACTCAATAGCCTGCTCCCACTTTCTCCCCATATCTTCTGATCCCTTTTGCCCCAAGAGCTATATCCTTCTTGAAAAAATACAATATTTTGGCCTCAACTACTTTTTGTCGTAGTGAATTCCACAGGCTCACCACTCTCTGGGTGAAGAAATTTCTTCTCATCTCAGTCCTAAATGGTCTACTCCATATCCTCAGACTGTGGCCCCTGGTTCTGGACTCCTCCACCATCAGGAACAACCTTCCTGCATCTAACCTGTCTAGTTCGGTTAGAATTCTATAGGTTTCTTTGAGAACCCCCCTCATTCTTCTGAACTCCAGCAAATATATTCCTAACCAACTCAATCTCTCCTCATCTGTCAATCCCACCATCCCAGGAATCAGTCTGGTAAACCTTCACTGCACTCCCTCTGTAGCAAGAACATCCTTCCTCAGATAAGGAGACCAAAACTGCACACAATATTCCAGGTGTGGTCTCACTAAGGCCCTGTATAATTGCAGCAAAACACCCCTGCTCCTGTACTCGAATCGTCTGGCTATGAAGGCCAACATATCATTTGCCTTCTTTACTGCCTGCTGCACCTGCATGCTTACCTTCAGCAACTGGTGTATGGGGACACCCAGGTCTCGTTGCATATTCCCCTCTCTCAATTTATAGCCATTCAGATAATAATCTGCCTTCCTGTTTTTGCTACCATAGTGGATAACCTCACATCTATCCACATTATACTGCATCTGCCATGCATTTGCCCACTCACTCAGCTTGTCCAAATCACAATGAAGCATCTCTGCATCCTCCTCACAGCTCACCCTCCCACCCAGTTTTGTGTCATCTGCAAATTTGGAGATATTACATTTAGTTCCCTCATCTAAATCATTAATATGTATTGTGAATAACTGGGGTCCCAGCACCGATCACTGCAGTACCCCACTAGGCACTGCCTGCCATTCGGAAAAAGACCTGTTTATTCCTACTCTTTGTTTCCTGTCTGCCAACCAGTTTTCTATCCATCTCAATACACTACCCTCAATCCCATGCACTTTAATTTTACATGCTAATCTCTTATGTGGGACTTTGTCGAAAGCCTTCTGAAAGTTCAAATAAACCACATCGACTGGCTCCCCCTCATCAACTCTACTAGTTACATCCTCGGAAAATTCCAGTAGATTTGTCAAGCATGATTTCACATTCGTAAATCCACGCTGACTCTGTCCAATTCTGTCACTGTTTCCCAAGTGCTCAGCTATTAAATCTTTTATAATGGACTCTAGAATTTTCCTCACGACCGACATCAGGCTGACGGGTCTATTATTCCCTGTTTTCTCTCTACCTGCCTTTTTAAATAGTGGGGTTACATTAGCTACCCTCCAATCTGTAGGAACTGTTCCAGGGTTTATAGAATCTCGGAAGATGACCGCCAATGCATCCACTATTTCTAGGGCCACTTCCTTAAGTACTCTGTGGATTTATCAGCCTTCAATCCCATCAATTTCCCCAACACCATTTCCCTACTAATACAGATTTATTTCAGTTCCTCCCTCTCACTAAACCCTGTGTTCCCCAACATTTCTGGTATGTTATCTGTGTCCTCCTTTGTGAAGACAGAACCAAAGTATGTGTTTATTTGGTCAGCCACGTCTTTGTTCCCCATTATAAATTCCCCTGTTTCTGACTGTAAGGGATCTACATTTGTCTTCACCAATCTTTTTCTCTTCACATACCTATAGAAACTTTTACAGTCAGTGTTTATGTTCCCTGCAAGCTTACTCTCGTACTGTATTTTCCTCTTCTTAATCAATCCCTTGGTCCTCCTTTGCTGAATTCTAAACTGTTCCCAATCCTCAGGCCTGTTGTTTTTTTTTTCTGGCCAATTTGTATGCCCCTTCCTTGCATCTAATACTATCTCTAATTTCCATTGTAAGCCATGGTTTGGCCACCTTTCTTGTTTTGCACCAGACAGGAATAAACAATTGTTACAGTTCACCCATGCGCTCTTTGAATGTTTGCCATTGCCTATCCACCATCATCCCTTTAAGTAACGTTTCCCAATCAATCATAGCCAACTCGTGTCTCATGCCATCGTGGTTTCCTTTATTAAGATTCAGGACCCTAGTCTCAGGATCAACTACGTCACTCTCCATCTTGATGAACAATTCTACCATATGGTTGCTCATCCCCAAGGGGCCCTGCACAACTAGCTTGCCAATTATTCCTTTCTCATTACACAATACCCAATCTAGGATGGCCTGTTCTCTGGTTGGTTCCTCAACATATTGGTCCAGTAAACCATCCCATATAAACTCCAGGAATTCCTCCTATATGGTATTGTTACTAATTTGATTTGCCCAATCTATATGCAGATTAAAGTCACCCAAAATTACAGATGTTCCTTTATTGCACGCGTCTCTAATTTCCTGTTTAAAGCCATTCCCAACATCACCACTACAGTTTGGGGGTCTATATACAACCCCCACTAATGTTTTTTGCCCCTTAGTGTTTCTCAGCTCCACCCATACAGATTCCACATCGTTGGAGCTAATATCTTTCCTCACTCTTATGTTAATTTCCTCTTTAACCTGCAATGCAATTCCACTGCCTTTTCCTTTTTGTCTGTCCTTTCTAAATACTGAATACCCCTGGATGTTCAGTTCCCATCCCTGGTCACCCTGCAGCAATGTCTCTGTAATCCTGACTATATCATACCTGTTTACATCGATTAGCATGGTTAATTGCTCCACTTTATTGTGGATGCTCCTCGTGTAATGCACAAAGCCTTAAGGCTTGTCTTTTTAACATTATTTGTCCCATTCCCACTATTTTTCACAGAGGCCCTGTTTGATTCTTGCCCATGATTTCTTTGCCTATCACTTTTCTTATTCCACTTTCTGTCTTTTGTTCTTGTCCTTGATTCCCCCTCCTCTGACTCCTTGCATAAGTTCCCATCCCCCTGCTATTTTAGTTTAAATCTCCCCAACCACTCTAACAAATATTCCCCTGAGGACGTCAGTCCTGGTCCTGCCCAGGTGTAATCCATCCAGTTTGTACTGGTCCCATGTCCCTTAGAACTGGTCCCAATGTCCCAGGAATCTGAAACCCTCCCCCTCACACCATCTTTTCAGCCACGTATTCATCTGATATATCCTGCTATTTCTACTCTGACTGGCATGTGGCACCAGTAGTAATTCCAAGATCACTATCTTAGAGGTCCTACTTTTCAACTTATTTCCTAACTCCCTATATTCTGCTTTTAGGACCTCATCCCTTTTTTACCTATGTTGTTTGTACCAATTTGTAGCTCGACAACTAGCTGTTCACCCTCTCCCTTCATCATGCCCTGTAGCCCCTCTGAGACATCCTTGACCCTAGCACCAGGGAGGCAACATACCATCCTGGAGTCTCGTTTGCAGCCACAGAATCGCCTACCTATTCCTCTGACAATTGAATCCCCTATAACTATTGTATTCCCACACTTTGTACTCCTCCCCTATGCAGCAGAGCCAACCATGGTGCAATGAATTTGGCTGTTGCTGCTTTCCTTTGGGCGGCCATTCCCCTCAACAGTATCCAAAGTGGTATATCTGTTTTGCAGGGCAATAGCCACAGGAGATTCCTGCACTACCTGCTTAGTCCTCTTGCTGTGTCTGGTGGTCACCCATTCCCTTCCTGCCTTTCGACTCTTAGCCTGCAGTATGACAACCTCTCTATACGGGCTATCCATGATACACTTCACCTCGCGGATGCTCCACAGTGTCCCCAGCCGCCGCTCCAGCTCCGAAATCTGGGCTTCCAGGAGCTGCAGCTGGAAATACTTCCTGCACACATGCTGGCCCCAGGCACTGGAAATGTTCCCACATAGAGCAGGAGGAGCACACCATGGCTTTGAGCTCTCCTGTCATGACTTACCCCTTTAAATTCAATTAAACCTTTTGAATGATACTTAATATCAAATAATATCAATTACTCTAGGGCCCTTCTTCCCTGCTCCTCGTTGTTACAGAATATAGCCCTTACAAATGATGAAACACAAAATAAGGCCTTAAAAACTATAAGCGATAAAGGTAATAAACGCTTACCCGACCGTACTCACGATACTCAAAGGATCACCTCATTCCCTCCTCACTGAACTCCCTCAGTCACCAAGCTCCAACTTAAGTTAATTACTAAATTAAAGGAAGACTAGACTTTAGATGGAAATTAACCCTTAAATTCCCTCAATCACCAAACTTCACCTTAAGCACTCCACTGCAGCCCAAAGCAGTATTCCAGTGCAGACAAAGTCAGCACTGTAAGGTGGCCTGTTTATATACTCTCTGAATCTAGCCTCTGAAAAGTATGTTTAAGCTAGTTATCTAATTAACTAGTTGTAGCCGCAAGCAGAGTCTGTATAAACCCTGACCTAAAATGCACCTTCTTCCAACCCAAACAGCAACTTTTAGTTAATTACTAAATTGAAGAAAGACTAGACTTTAGATAGAAATTAACCCGAAGTTCCCTCAGTCACCAAACTCCAACTTAAGCACTCTACTACAGCCCAAGGCAGCACTCCAGTGCAGTCTTATGCTTCTCTAGCCTATTCAGCTCAGTGTCGACATTTTTCCACAGGGTGTATGGCACCGGTCTTGCCTTCATGAAGCAAGGTATTGCTTCCAGATCCACATAAGTCTTGGCCTGCAGGCCCTGGATTTCCGAAGTTTTTCCTGGAAGAAGGTGGCATACTTTCTAAATAGTTCTGGTAGACCACTTGCTCTTAACTGAAAAATTTCAGGCCATTCTAATTTAATTTCCTTTACCCAATTTTGTCCCAGGAGGCTTGGTCCTTCACCCACTACCACCATCACGGAGAGCTGTGTGGATTGGCTTCCATAATGGACAGTTACTCTGCTTATGCCTTTTACTTGAATGTTTTTAGCTTGGCAGCTGTTTCTTCCAACCTTAATTGATGTTCACCATTATTCAAACATCTGACAGTATGTTCCCCAATTACTGTAATGGAACCTCCCATGTCTATTTCCATTTTAACAGGCTTGCCATTTACTTTCATTATGACGAGTATTGGTTCTGTCTTTCCAACTTTCAGATTAAACAACGAGTAAATGTCTAAATTTGTTGTTTCTGGCTCTTCTACATTGTAAGTTTCATTGGGCTTCTTCTTTTGTTTACAAGCCTGCTTGAATCTTTCCTTGCATTGCCTCATCATATGTCCATTTCTGTAACAATAGCAGCATTTGATTTTTTTAAAACTGCTAATCGCTAAAATACTGATTATTTCCACCTCTATTACAATTATTCTTTGATCTCGCTGCTAAGTAATTTTCCTGTATTCTTCAGCTAGCAGGGGCTGTTTCCCCCTTCTTGGCAGTGTCTTGCTATTACGCGCCACTTTTGCTTGAGGATTCCCACCCGACATGGAGGACGGCACCATTTTGCACACCCTGTATTGCTTGTGAATCTCTTACTGTGTGTTCCATGGCCACCGCTATCTCTAGCACATTCTTGAAATCCAGGTTCACTTCGGACAATAATCTTTTATGAATAGTGTCCTCTTTCACACCGCACATTAAACAATCTCTGAACATTTCTTTCAGAGTCGTACTGAACTCACAATGTTCCATTAACTGCTTCAAATTTGCCAAGTAGCATGCAATTGTCTCACCCGGAACTATTTTTCATGAATGAAACCTGAACCCCTGCATTGTGACTGAGGGCTTGGGTTAAAAGTGACCCTTCACGAGGTTCACCAATTTATCAAAATTCTTTGATTCTGGGACACTTGTTGCCATCAAACTTAAAAACAAACCATAGGTTTTGCTTCCACAAGTGCTCAACAGGATCACTCACCTCGTCTCTTCTCCCATAGTCTCATTCAATTAAGAAAAGAATGTGAGGCATTCTATGTATTGAGACCAATCATCTGTGGCTGGATCATACGGATCAATTCTCCCAAATTGTGGCATTTTAAGATAGGATAACATCTTCAATTCTAACAGAGCTTGCTACTTACAATCACTAGGCAAGGTACAATGCCGATTTCTTTTTAACTTGATTTATTTTGTTCAATCCCGTTTTATCCTCATCGCAGGTTTGTTATAGGTTGGCCAAGTTGCACTATTAGTAATAGAGTTGAACTGCAGACACTTGTTAAGTGGAAACATTAAGTTTACTTACAATATACTCAGTAGCAACTACATGTTTGCTTTCAACTCCAACTTTATCTCTGCACTGACTGCTGAGGTAGCCTGTGCTTCTCCTCTATTGGTTACTATAGATCATTGATCTTTCCTGACAAGTGTTATTCTTAAAGGTACAATACACACTAAATTAAATTATAATTATTAAAACAACATTCAGGCTTTAGTTGAAAACTGGCAGGTAACATTTGCACCACGCAAGTGCCAGGCAATGACCATCTCCAACAAAAGGATCTAACCATCTCCTCCTGATATTCAATGGCTTCCCAATTGCTGAATTTCCCACTATCAGCATGGGGGTTTTCATTGACCAGAAACTTATATGGACATGTAAATGCTGTGGCTACAAAAACAGATTGGAGGTTGGGAATTCTGTGGTGAGTAACTTACCTCCTGACTCCCCAAAGCCTGACCGCCTTCTCCAAGGCACAAGTCAGGAGTGTAATGGAATACTCTCCACTTGCCTGGATGAGTGCAGCTCCTACAACACTGAAGAAGCTTGACACTATCCACGACAAAGCAGCCAACCTTTATTGGCACCCCATCTACAAACATTCACTCTATCCACTACTGACGCACAGTAGCAGCAGTGTGTACCATTCACAAGTTTCACAGCAGGAATTCACCAAGCCCCCTAACAGAATCTTCCAAACCCATGACCACCACCATCTAGAAGAACAAGGGCAGTAGACACATGGGAACACCACCACCTAGAAGTTCTCCTCCAAGCCACTCACCATCCTAACTTGGAAATATATCGACGTTCCTTCACTGTCGCTGGGTCAAAATCCTGGAGCTCCCTCCCTAACAGCATTGTGGGTGTACCCATAGCACGGAGGCTGCAGCAGTTCAAGAAGGCAGCTCATCACCACCTTCTCAAGGGCAATTGGGGTGGGTAATAATTGCTGGCCTAGCCAGCAATGCTCAAATCCCATGAGTGATTGAATCCAAACCTAAGTGAGACTCCGAAAGAGATTCCCAGGCCCCTCCCTACACAGGCATAGACCATCTGCAACAAGAGACAGTCTGACCATCTCCCCTTGACATTCAATGGCATTACCATCACTGAAACTCTGACTATCAACATCCTGGGGTTTACTGTTGACCAGAAACTGAACTGGACTAACCATATAAATGCTGTGGCTACAAGTGCAGGTCAGAGCCTAGGAATCCTGTGGCAAGTAACTCACCTGCTGACTCCCCAAAGCCTGTCCACCATCTACAAGGCACAAATCAGGAGTGTGATGGAATACTCCCCACTTGCCCGGATGAAAGCAATTCAAACAACACCCAAGAAGCTCGGCACCATCTGGGACAAAGCAGCCCCTTGTTCAACATACCATCCACTGCCTTAAATATTCAATCTCTCCATCGCTGATGCACAGTAGCAGCAGTGTGTACCACATACAAGATGCACTTCAGCAACTCACCAAGGCTCCTTTAACAGCACCTTCCAAACCTGCGGCTTCTACCACCTAGAAGGACAAGGGCAGCAGATATATGGGAACACACCTGCAAGTTCCGCTCCAAGCCACACATCATCCCAACTTGGAACTATAACACAGTTCCTTCACAGTCTCTAGATCATAATCCTGGAACTCCCTTCCTAACAGCACTGTGGGTGTAACTACACCATATGGACTGCAACGGTTCAAAAAGGCAGCTCACTACCACCTTCCCAAAAGCAATTACAGATTGGCAATAAATGGAGGTCTTGCAAGTGATGTTCCTATCCTATGAACAAATAAGACAAGAAGTACATTACATAGAGATTGTCATTTCTTGAGTAGAGGTGTGATTATTTTGCAGCTATGTCTCTTGAGCAGCAGTTTGTAGACTAAGGTGTTTCAGGAAATTTGGCGGAGGACCATACCATTGGGTGCAGGGTGGCTCTGTCACTCCCTTGTAGACTCATGTCTCCACATTGGGTTTCCTTTCCCTTCATTATGCCTGATAGTTCTTGGCCTTCTTGCTCTTGAGCCTTGCCAATGGACTAGAATGCCTTTTGATTCTTTCCGGCGGGTGTCCAGGGCTGATGTTCCTGGCTAGCAAACTGCCTATGGAGACCTGATCAATTATTGAGATGAAGCCCAAGAATCAGCTTTTATTGATCCTCTAGCCTCTTGCTTCTGCCATGTACTACCATTACCCAGATTAATTTCTACTTCTGAAGTGGGAACATTTATGATTATGTAAGGAACATATCTTTTTACTTCTGTTGGACTGTTGTAAAGAATATATCTTTTTATTCTCTGTTGGACTGTGGAAGAACTACAATGGCTGCAGGTTGTAAGACATGTCCACTGGAACTGGATGAGAGATATATGCAATGCTGCATTCCTGTAACAGAGTGTGCTATGAAAGACAGGATGGTGCTGGAAAGGAGTCCTGGACCAAGGGAGCTGTCTGACAACAGCAGTTTAATTGGCTCCTGACCAGGTGACCAGTGTTTGTGTGAAGTGCAGGGCAGCAAAAAGCTCCTGGCATGCAAAATGAAAACACCTAAAATCTCTTTTCCTCACATCTCTATAACCTGCAACCTGCTCCTTCTCTGAGGAAACATTTGTAAAAAGGAAAAGGGGAAAACCACTGTTAGAGACATTGAAAATCAAGTTCTCAACCAGTGAACTAAATACTGAAAGTGCTTGAAGACCACCTCATGTCATCAACAAGAACAGAAAAGAATTTGAAGGCATCAATAAAAATCAACCCATCGAATCCTTAACTCCAGATTGACGTGATTGAACTGTTTTATCCCACTCTTAAAATCCTTATTTCTTTTTGTATGCCTTATGTGTTGTGTGTGTGTGTGTGCATATAGGGATTTAGAAGGAGGTAGAGTTTAAGTTATAGGGAAGAATCTTCCAGTCGGTGTGCGGGGGTGGGGCCCGCTCACCAATGAATAAAATGACATGTAGTGACATCGGACGGGTATCACGACTCGGCAGCATGCCCGCAGAACTGTCAAAGACCTATTAAGGCCTGTTGAAAACTAATTAAAACAGTTAAATGAGCTGCCTGTCCAACCTTAAGGTTGGTGGGCAGGCAAGGAGCCCAGGCGGCCTCCGTATTTTTCATGAAACCTCATCCATGGATGGGATGAGGTTTCATGAAGTGTTTTAAAATCCAATAAAAATTGTTTTAAAAACTCATTGACATGTCCCGGCCCACGTGACACTGTCACATGATGGGACATGTTTTAAAAGGCTTTTTTTCCTTTATTTAAATTTTTAACTATCAAACTGGTCTCCCTGTGGCGCCTCTGTGCCTCAAGGAGATTTCTGTGCTCTTTCATGTAGGGAATACCCCCTTGCCCGCACAGTGAGCGCTCAGTGATTCTGGGTGAGCGTCACGCTGGGCGGGCCTTAATTGGTCCGCCCTCGTAAAATGGCAGTGTGGACCCAATTGGTGGCGCCGATCAGGCTCGCGCTCACTCCTGCTCCCCCCTGCAAAACCCAACCAATGGGGGGAGAATTCAGCCCATAGTGTTAGAAGTTAGCAGTTCATATTTTTTTTCTTTTGCCACTAGTTAAATACAGTTTGTTCAATAAATAGTTATTTACTTCTTAAGTTTACAAACCTGGTGCTAGTTTTCTGTTAACCAAAATTAAACAGTTCTGTAGAACTGGGGCAATCTGGTGTTTTGGTCAAAGTTTTCACATTTTTCATGCTAGGTGAACAGTTGGTCTTGATATTACAGCACACTATCCCCAGTGACTCATGGCAATTAAAATTAAGAATGTGTTAGAATAAGGAGTAAAATGTCATCAAATAAAATTTCGAAAGATTTGTTAAGATTTTAAAGACTGTTCCATTCTCCAAAAGATACCCTTGCCTACCGCAAGAGATTAAAGAAAAGAAATGAGTTATGAGAAATGTCGAGAAGTCATGAAGTTCAAACTCACTGGGTTTGAATCAAAATATAATGAGTTATAGAGTTCAAACTAAATTACCATGTATACCATTTATAAAACCTCTTCATATATCTTTAAAATGATATATCTTGGAAATTGGTATCTGTGACAGTTTAAAATACTTGAGGTACTGAATTATTCTATAGTGATTGAAAATAAAATTGTGTTTCAATTTTGATTTGCATGAGAAAATAACAATTTTCTGGAGCTTATTATAGTGTTACTTTGCCCAAACTGTACATGTAGTATGTTCTTATGAATGGTAATATCTCAAAAATTGCAATTCTTGGATTTGAGATGTCGTTTCACTCAAGGGAGTTAAGAATATTAATAGCATTTTAAATTTACCAGAGAGAGGCAGGATATTATTTTGTTGTTTTGTTTTTTCCAGAATTAAGACAAAAAGCACTCTCTATGACACCCCATAAAAGAAAGCTATGATTCCTGCCACAAATTCCATACTCTCTTCATTGGTTCCAACCCCCTTCACCAGCCATTGTCACAGTCTGAAACAGACTATTCACAGCCTTGACATCCTACTTGGCCTGAGCTGAGCTTCCCATCCCATATCCTCAACATTATAATGACCACCTACTTCCATCTCCGTAACATCACCCCTCATTGCCTCAGGTTATCTGCTTTTGAGATCCTCGTTGTGCCTTTGTCACTTCCAGACTCAACTCTTCCAATGATCTTCTGACCAGCCTTTTTGTACTCTCTGTAAAGTTTCAGCCAATCTAAAACTCCGCTGACTCTACCCTATCTCGTAACCAAGTCTAATTTTCGCATTTGGTTGTGGTGGAAACCCAATGGTTGGTGATTGATCATCTGGTGTGTACATTACGACTTTCCTAAAAATCAGGTGGGGTGTATATCAGGCAGCTGATCCATTACAGTTAGTTTGCAGCCACTGCCAAAAGTGAAATTTACCCCCCAGAGCATGTCCCAAAATTAGAATTCCAATCCTTGTGTTGAACTAGCTTGTTTCTTCATATTTCCCTATTTCTGCAATTGCCCCCACCCCAGCCGAATTTTCTATTCCTCTACATCTCGAGTCCGTAGGACTCTTCATCAGAACTAAGAAAATTAACTGTATTCCTCTCCGCAGATGCTATCAGACCTGCTAAGTTTTTCCAGCTATTTTTGTTTTTGTTTCAAATTTCCAGCATCCGCAGTATTTTGCTTTTATTTTAATGAAGGAATGCACACAGTTTCTGTAATAAAACAGGAGAGCTGCAGGCAATCATATGTTGGAGGGATCGAACAAAATATAATAGGAATGACTAAGACATGGCTACAGAAAAATCAGGACTGGAAATTAAACAACATTACATATCTTGAAATGATAGAGGAAAAAGGGGAGCTGGACTAGCTGTGCTTATTAGGGATAACAATGACAGTGGCTAAAAGGATTGCAGCTATAGGTCAAGTATTCTTTATCCATAAATCCGAAAACCAACACATCTAAAAAACATACCATTTTTGAACCATTAGCAGGGGAAGTCTAGCTATTGTGTGCACTGTTTACCTTGCGATTTTTGTGATGAACGTGTCAAAAAGAAACGTATTACAGGTACCCTGTATTTATTATTCAGTGATGCATCTTGCTTTTCTAGCCATTTTATTAACTTTAGACTGTAGCAAGCCTAGTCTTAGGCTATTGTAACATCAGTTTTTATATAGTATTGGAAAACCAAAATTACCGGAAATCTGAAATGCAATCAGACCCATGGGCTTTAGGATACTCGACCTGTACCAGCAAGAGAAAAGTCATATTCATATCGATAGAAATAAAAGGTCATAAAGGATCAATCACGCTAATTGGTACAGCCGATCTAAAAGTGGAAGGGAACTGGAGGAAGAAATATGCAGGCAAATTAGGGAATTGAGTTAAAAACATAGAAGAATAAGCATGGGACATTTCAACTACCCTGATAATAATTACCAAAGAGATGGCTAAAGGTTACAAAGGAATGGAGTTCCTACAATGTGTACAGCACTTTTTTCAGCCGCAATAAATAAAAAGCCCAAGAAGGGAAGATTCACTATTGGAACTAGTGATGGAGGATGAAGCAGAGCAGATAAGAGAAATAAAAGTAGGAGACCATCTATGCAATCCTGACCATAGTGTAACGCATTTTAAGATGAAGTTAGAGATGGGCATAGAGATGAAAATCAGGTTAATAGATTAGAGGAAAGCTGAAAATAGAACTTGGGAAAATAAAATGGACAACAATATTGACAAATAATGATGCAGAATACTAATAGGAAACATTTAAAATGGTGTTCTGCTTTTACACGATAGAACATAAGCTCCCCTTGTGAGGGTAGATGAAATCAAATCTCAGGCATGTCCGAACAGATCTGGTGTGGTCTGCCAACACATTTACTTAGATGACATGATGTAGTAACTTGCCTCATGTGCAGGCAGGTTTCATTCACCAGAATCTTCGGGTCGGCGTGTGGGGGCAGGCCACGCTCGTCGATACGTAAAATGACGCACGGTGACATTGGGTATGCGTCCCGGTGTCACCGTGCGTCATTCAGATCTTCAGTTCAGCAAACAGGCATCGGAGTCGGCTACACGCCTGCCAAACTGTCAAAGGCCTATTAAGGCCATTGAAATAGCAATTAAAATAGCTAACAGGGCTGCCTGTCCAACCTTAAGGTTGGTGGGCAGGCGAAGAGCCCAGGCGGCCTTCGCATTTTTCATAAAACCTCATCCATGGGCGGGATGAGGTTTCGTGAAGGTTTTTAAACTTTAATAAAAAATCTTAATACAATTCATAGACATGTCCCAGCTCATGTGACACTGTCACATGAGGGGACATGTCTTAATTTTTTTTTTCTTTATTTAAATTTTTCAAATTCAAACTAGTCTCCCTGAAGCAGCTCTGTGCCTCAGGGAGATTTTTGCACTATTTTGCACACATGCACGAAAGAGCGCAGACTCCTACTCAGCCCCCTCCCCCCACCCACACAGGGAGCACACAGCGCTTCCGGGTGCGTGTCACGCTGGGTGGGCCTTAATTGGCCCGCCCATGTAAAATGGTGGCATGGACCTGATCGCGGGCGGCGATCAGCTGCACACCCAGCACGCCCACTTCTGCTCAGTCGCCCCAACGGGGAGAAAATATTCCCCATTTGTGATCTTTCCTCTGCATTTCCTCATTATAACACTTAGGCTAATTAAACTGATTTTTAAGCACCCTTAAATGTTGCCATGTGAAAAATAAGCAAACTCCCAAACCAGTAAACCCAAGCAATATTCAAACAATGGATCCAAAAAGTAAAGAAATTCAATAACATTGTAGTTGGGTAATTACTTATTGTGAATGAAACTTCTTCCGTCTTCATTGGTCCCCCACTCTTTGGGTGCACTTTCTGGTATGAATAATTTGCTCATGGCATCTTGAATGAAATTAGATCTCAAGAGTGACTTTTCTTTCCATAATTTAATTCCATGACCCACCCTCCCACTTACACCCGTGCTGTGTTGAAATTACATTAGAATCAAACTTCACGCAGATAACTGTGGCCCCTAGCATGAAGTACTCTAGGTCAAAGCAAGGCATGCACTTTGTTTGCTGTGACTCAGTTAGTACCCATGTAGCCATGTCACATCTGAATCAGAGGGCTGTGGGTACAAATTCCACTCTAGGGTGTGAGGAGAAAAATCTGGGCTGACGATCCAGTTCAGCACTGAGTGCTACACTGTTGGAGGTGCTGTCTTTAAGATGAGATGTTAAACTGAAGCCCTATCTGCCCTCTCAGATGGATGTAAAAGATCACATGACACTCCTTCTTAGAAGATTAGAGGAGTTATCCCTGCTACTCTGGCCAATATTCAATCCTCAACAAACATCATATAAAATATATATCCAATCTTTATCTCATTGCTGTTTTTGGAACATTACTTATTTAATACATTCATGGAATGTGGGCTAGACCAACATTTATTGGGAATCCCTAATTGCCCTTGTTCAGAGAGCAGTTCAGGGACAACTGCTTTGCTGTGGATCTGGAGTCACGTGTAGGCCAGACCTTAAGGACAGCAGATTTCCTTCCCTAAAGTACATTAGTGAACTAGATAGATTTTTACAACAATCAGCAATGATTTCATGGTTATCAAACTTATAATTCCAGATTTTTACTGAATTCAAATCTCACCATCTGCCATGGTGGGATTCAAACCCAGGTCCCCAGAGCATTACCTTGGGTCCCTGGAATACTGGTCTAGTGACAATACCACGATGCTACCGCCTCCCCATAAATTGTGTGCAAATTGGTTGTTGTATTTCATACGTTACAACAGTGACTACAAATCAAAAGTACTTAATTAGTTGTAAGATGTTTTAGGAAGTCCTGAGATTGTGAAAGGCATTATATTACTGCAAATCTTTCTTTTGGTAATGTCTTCCTCCCCGGGAGTATTCATTAAATCACTTCAGGATCAGATGGATAATGCTCAGGCCTTGTGCATGGGTGTGTAAGGAAGAATGGAAGGAGGCTTGAATGAAGCATAAACATATGGGCTGGTTGAGCCAAATGGCCTGTTTTTTGTGTTGTGCATTCTATATAATTCTATCCATGAGTGAATTCCATCTGCAAGGATCTAAATTCTGGATGGGAAGAGAAGTCTCCACTGTCCATTTAAGTTAATTTTAAGTACTAAACAGAGCTCTGGCTTTTAGAGACCAGGACTAAGCAATAAAGTCATGCAGTTACTTGCTGAAAATAGAGACATTTCTAAGCTTTTCGTCTTGCACTCATTAGGACACTTGCAAGAACACCAATATAAGGGGGAAAACAACAACTTTTACTGTATGCGAGAGAGTGCTGATTGGTTGGCAAGTGGCATTGCCATGGAGAGTGCACCACTGATGATGACTGACAGTGAACTGCCAAGCATTGTTTGAAATTTAAACTGGGCAGCTTAACAGTGATTAGTCAAGGCATTGACCTGAGGAATGGATCAGCAAATGGCTGTCATTTATTTTGTTTAGCTGAAACAGTGCAATTTGTGCACTTGTTCTTTCTGTCCGCAAAGAATAGGGCCCTGTGCATTAATATATATAGATTCCAGTACATGCAAATGTGCCACATTGTAAGCCTGAGTGACAATCTTAAATTGGTTGTCAGTATAATTTATAGCACATTAAGGATTATTTAGCAAACGTTGTCCATGCAGAATAACATCTAATGTTGGACACTGTGTTTTGTGTTTTGCAAGCCTGGGCTGGTTGGGTACTGTCTGTACCTTGCCCATTGTGAACAGCAGCTGAGCCATATTATTTGATACGATCAGGCAGTCTTTGGGACGTATGGCCTACTACATGCCTCCCATTATACTGGCACTGAAATCCATATACAACATTACTCATCTGTATGATAGGCAGAAAGCCTTTATGGATTGACAGTAGCATCCTGTTAGTGGTGAATACCACTCATGTTGCTACTGCATAGTAGCAGCGTGAAACAGCTAGCTTCACCTGTAGCTCAAATTTTTGAGATACCTTGCCCTTCCAAGGTAATCTGAAGTAGACTGGGCACTTTTCAGGGCAAAAGATTAATACACAAAATAAGATCACACGGAATTAGGGGTAATATATCAGCTTGGATAGAGGATTGGCTAAGCAACAGAAAGCAGAGAGTCAGGATAAATGGGTCTTTTTCTGGATGGCAAGCTGTAACTAGTGGGGTGCCACAGGGCTCGGTCCTTGGGCCCCAACTATTTACAATCTATATTAATGACTTGGATTCAGGGATAGAAGGTACTATAGCTAAATTTGCAGATGACACCAAAATAGGTGGGAAAGTAAGTTGCAATGAAGAAATAAGAAATTTACAAATGGATATGGACAGGCTAGGTGAATGGGCCAAAATTTGGCAGATGGAGTTTAACGTGGATAAGCGTGAGGTTATCCATTTTGGTCAGAAGAATAAAAAGGCGACTTATTATTTAAATGGAGAGAAACTTCAGAATGCTTCAGTGCAGAGGAATCTGGGTGTCCTCGTGCATGAATCGCTGAAAGCTAGTATTCAGGTACAGCAGGTAATAAGGAAGGCAAATGGAATATTGGCATTTATTGCTAAAGGAATAGAGTATAAAAATAGGGAAGTATTGTTGCAACTACACAAGGCATTGGTGAGACCACACTTGGAGTACTGTGCACAGTTTTGGTCCCCTTACTTGAGGAAGGATATAGTGGCATTGAAGGCAGTTCAGAGGAGGTTCACTAGATTGGTTCCAGAGATGCAAGGCTTGTCTTATGAGGAGAGATTGAGCAGTTTAGGCCTATACTGGCTAGAGTTTGGAAGGATGAGAGGAGGTATATTTGAGGTATATAAGATGCTAAAGGGGATAGACAAAGTAGAAATGGAGCTGATGTTTCCCCTTGTAGGGCATTCTAGAATGAGAGGCCATAGTTTTAGACTTAGGGGTGGTAGATTTAAATCAGAGATAAGGAGGAATTACTTTTCTCAAAGGGTCGTGAATCTGTGGAATTCACTACTTCAGAGAGCAGTGGATGCCAGGACGCTGAATAAATTTAAGGATGAGATGGACAGATTTTTCATGTGTAACGGGTTGAAAGATTATGGAGAGTGGGCAGGAAATTGGGGTTGAAGCCGAAATGAGATCAGCCATTATCATATTGAATGGCAGGGCAGGCTCAAGGGGCTGAATTGCCTACTCCTGCTCCTAGTTCTTGTGTTCTTACGTTCTTAAAAGAATTACACTGACAACCAATTTAAGATTGTCAGTCAGGCTCACAGTGTGGCACATTTGCATGTGGTGTAGGCTACATAAATTAATAAACAGTGCCTTGTTTCTTTTTAGACAGAAAGAATACATACATACATTGTACCTGTTTCAGCTAAATAAGTGAGTCGTTTGCTGATTCATTCCTCAGGGCAATGCCTTGACCAATCAGGGTCAAGCTGCCGAGCTTAAATTTCAAACAATGCTTGGCAATTAACTGTCAGCCACCATTAGTGGTGCATTCCCCATGGCAATGCTGCTTGCCAACCACTCAGTACTTTCTTCACATACAATATAAATTGTTGTTTTGCCCTTGTATTGGTGTTCTAGAGAGTGTCCTGATGAGTGCAGGTGCAAAAGCTTAGACATGCCTCCTTTTTCAGCAATTCTCAAGTTCTGCATTACCAAACAACTATTTGATGCATTTACCTGAACCCAGAAAAAACGTATTGTCGGGGGCTTTTTGGCCATCATGCTTTAGACAGCAGGGATTCTGCTGAGGGAAAGTTTTAAATTACACTTGGCAGAAAATACATTTCCTCGACTACAATTAACAGAAGTCTAGCGTGCCAGCTAAGTCTCTCAGAGGCAACCAGAAGAGCCAAACCAAAGCAATAAAAAAAAAATGCTCACAGGTCATATGAGATCACAGTACTGAAAGAACAGCAGGAGGAATCTGAATACAGATGGTATGAACAAAGAGATGCTCAGATGCCAAATCCGGAGAATGAGTAAAAATTAAATCATCTTCGGAAAAGCAGCTAATAAACAACCCTATATTTATTCTTATGGCATGTAGTTAAACTGAAAGTACTGCAGGACTGATCTTTGATCTGGCACCGTAGGTAAGGAGTGATGCTCCCAGAAGATACTAAGCAGGAGAGTGTGACCCTGCCCCTCCTAATTCTCTTTCCACTGACTTATGTGGATATGACATCAGGAGAACTGTAGATGAGCACATCCACCATGTAGGTGTGCGATATTCTGTCAAAGGCCTTCTCCTGATCCAGGCTGATGAGGCACCCCTGTCTGCACATAGGCAATCATATACCTGAGTAGGGCGAGGCTGTCAGAGATCTTTCTGCCGGGCGCAGCGCAGGTCCGGTCAGGGGAATTCCGGAGTGGACTTGACCCGACTGGTGATGACCTTGGACAGAATCTTATAGTCCACATTCAACAGTGAAATGGGTCGCCAATTTCTAATTTCTTCCCTTTCCCCCTTGCGCTTGTAGATGAGGGTGATGATGCCTTTCCTCATGGATTCTGACATGCTGCCGGCCAGAAGCATACTCTTGTACACTTCTAGCAGGCCTGGGCCGATCCAGTCCCACAGAGCCGAATACAACTCAGCCGGCAAGCCTTCACTTCCGGGAGTCTTACTCTTCTTGAAGGACTCAGGAATTAGAGGTTTGTCCAGGCTCTCCCGTGTACTATTGTCTAAGACCTCTATGATAGAGGACAGGAAGGACTGGGAGGCCGTGCTGTCTGTACAGCTCACAATGAATGTATGAATTGAATACTAATTGTATTATAGTTGTATTGAAGCACCTCAGAGTGCAACATGATGTATGTTGATAACTCCAACACCGTTGTCTGATTGTCTGTAATGATAATATTGAAATGATTGTAATATTCATTGATTGTATTGATGCACCTTGTGACTCATGTGTAAAAGTTGAATCTGATTGTACTTTTTGTGATGGTGATTTTGAAATGTTTTGTAATGTTCTTCCAGATATTTTATGAATAAGGTATATTTTTCAAAAAAAAAATTAGGAGAACTGTAGGCCCATAATTTACAAAGGCCCAGATTTTCGCCTATTTGGCAAAATATAGCAGAACTGCCTGACAATCACAAGTCACACCCCGGAACACAGCACTTCCCATTTTTGCTGGGTTGGGAATGGGGGAAGGGCACATTTCATGCATACACATTTCACAGAGCTTTGTTTTTGTCGGGAACCCCCGATCTATGAATCAGTCCAATGTTTCATCGCCAGTTATGGAACAATGCAGCACAGCTTGAAGTGGTTTACCTAAAATTACTGCAGACAAATGATAGTTTTGATATTCTCTTCCTAATCCTGCACCGGTAGGCTGCATTTACCTTCAGGTTGGAGCAGAAGCTAGATCACAATTTCAACAGTATTCAGGTGAAAATATTGTGCTTTAATGCAGCCACAAAATCAAGCAGTACAATATGAAATACAAAATGGCCACACGCACATTGGAGATGGACTCCCAGTCACCAGAGGACAATGAAATATAATGCTGCGATCCCTTTCTTTTTCTCTTCCTCTGAAATCTAATTTCGTTCTTGGGAAGAATTTTCCCCCCATTGGGGGAGTTGTGCGGGGGCGGGTGGGGATGGGTGCAGACCCGATCAGTGCCCCCGATTGGGTCCGAGCCACCATTTTACGTGGGTGGGCCAATTAAGGCCCGCCCAACGTGATGTGTGCCCGGAAGCGCTGAGCGGTCCCTGTGCGGGTTGGGGGGGTGGGGGGTGCCAGAGTCAGGGCCTGCGCTCTTTCGTGTGTCGCGTGAAAGAGTGCAGAAATCTCCCTGAGGCACAGAGCTGCCTCGGGGAGATTAGTTTAAGTTCCCAAAATTTTAATAAAGGAAAGAAAAAATTTTAAGATATGTCCCTTCATGTGACAGTGTCACATGAGCTGGGATATGTCAATGAATTTTTATTAAATTTTTTATTCAATTTATAAACACTTCATGAAACCTCATCCGTGGATGAGTTTCCATGAAAAATGTGAAGGCTGCCTGGGCTCTTTGCCTGCCCGCCAATGGTTGGACAGGCAGCTCAGTTTATTAGTTTAATTGACATTTGTTTGGCCATAATAGGCCTTTGACAGTTCAGCAGATGCGCAGCCGAGTCAGCTGCACGTCCACTGAACTGAAAATCTAAATGATACGCGGTTACATCGGGGCACCTGCCCGACATCACCCTGCGTCATTTTATGTCTCAGTGAGCGGGCCCTGTCCCCGCTCGCACAGCTGAAGATTCAGGCCCTTGTGTTAATTAACAATACAAATAGAAAACACGATGAATATATGCAACAGATCCTTTGCATGACTACCATAGAAATCCTTTATTTTCTTTCACTTTTAAAATCTCTGTCAGCAGTTGTGATTGTTCACTTGTACTATGTGTTTTATTCATTCACAGGATGTGGGCTTCACTGACTGGGCCAGCATTTATTGACCATTCCTAGTTGCATTGAGAAGGTGGTGGTGAGCTGCCTTCTTGAACTGCTGCAGTCCATGTGGTGTGGGTACACCCACAGTGCTATTAGGAAGGGATTTCCAGGATTTTGACCCCGCAACAGTGAAGCAACGGTGATATATTTCTCTCTTGATCATCTAGTGGGTGATTTGCCAGCATCTACCACCGTTCCCACTGACGCTGCATGCAATGGACCACTGTTGACCTCAGATTGCCCGGCAGCCGTTGGGTGGGTTTTCCACCCCTGGGGTCCTTGATCCCAGGGAAGGCCTGCCACTGGCCACTAAGTGTCTAATTGGCACAAATATAGATTTGTGATATATTTCCAAGTCAGGATGGTGGGTGACTTAGAGGGGAACTTCCAGTTGGTGGTGTTCCCATCTATCTGCTGCCCTTGTCCTTCTAGGTGGTAGTGGTCATGGGTTTGGAAGGTGCTGTCTAAGGAGCCTTGGTGGACTCCTAACCTGTGTTTCCATGGTATTTGATGGAACATTTAGTGGGACACCCACAAAAACTATAGGAATCATGTGTGTATCTGAAAAATGAACCACTAACAAGTGACTACTCAAAAAATCATAATTTTTAATTCCCACAGCAAAAATAATTCATTTTGTTGTTTTCTGGATTCGTCAATTTAATTCAGAATGCATCAGAGAATTTTCTATATTTACCTGAGGTTGAATGTAAAAATTCCAACATGTTGTGCTAAACTCATTAAGCTTTAAGTGACAGTTTTAGTGATTTCTTTCTGAAAGTAAATTGTGAACGTGTGCCCAAAGAATGCAACATCATTAATGTAAGAAAGAAAAATGTCCCTGCAAGAGCTAACGCAAACACACATGTAGGAATCGTAACAAACAGCCTGCATCTGAGCAATTCAACGTCTTCACAAAATGGATCTGAAGCGGGCATGGAAACCACTGTGCCTGTCATGATGTGGGCAAGATGCACAAACCAAAGAAATATGAGTTTTGAGGAACAAACTCGATTTTGTTTGGTTTTTGCCTCATTTGACTATGATGGGTGAGTAGTCATCTCTCGGTATCATTGGCTTGCACATCAGGACACATCAGAAATTTGACAGCGGGGATGTGATTTAAAAACAGCCTGCTCCTCTGAAAGGGGAGCTGCACTTCTCCTGTATTTTTTCTGTGCTTAAAGGAATAATACAGTCAAAGTGAATATTGGAAGAGCCCCAAAGTTTCAAGAGGAGGTCAGTAAGAGAAAGGAAATCTTGTTTCCTGTTGGGAGAACTGTGTCACGGCAAATCTCCATTTTTAAAGATATAATAGCTAAGTGACATTCAGATGGGACACAAATAAATGTTTATCTTCACCGTGTCTTAATGTGCTTGACAGCAGCGGCAATTTGAGTTTATGAGAGTGAGTGAACATAAAAGAAAATTACCGTGTAAAAGATTATGAAGACAATACCAAAAAACCTACTATATAATCTGCCTATCCTAATGAGAGGAGAGTACAGGTTATCAGAAAGCCAAGTATTGAGCAAACAATGGTTTCTGTATAGCTATTGAGCTGATGCAAACTACAGAAGCTTTGGCTGGCAATGCACTTCCTGGAATAATCAGCAAAACCTATAATTCTTACGGACGTTAGTTTCAAGGCCACCAGCATTCTATTGGAAATATGTCTCTTAAGGAACAAAATATACCATGATCATTTTATAATTGGATCGATGGTTACACAGTTTATTCATATTCAGAATTTTTGTTTTGCCTCAGTGGCATAGTCCAAAAGGTTTTGTTTAAAGAAAACTTACTGGCACATGATCCCTTCAGCACAATAAATATTATAGTCCTTCTTGTACGGAACTGTCATTACTGTAGAAACAAGATCTAATAAGTAGCACACAGTCCACTCGCATGATTACCATAGAAATCCTTTATCGCCCTTCACTCTTAAAATTTCTGTCAGCAATTGTGATTGTTCACGTGTACTAACCTGTGCTTCCATGGTATTTGATGGAACATTTAGTGGGACACCCACAAAAACTGTAGGTACCGTGAGTGCATCTGAAAAATGAACCACTAACAAGTGACCACTCAAAAAAAAATCATATTTAATTCCTACAGTGAAAATAATTGTTTTGTTTTGCTTTCTGGATTTAGCAATTTAATTCAGAATGCATAAGAGAATTTTCTACAATTACCTGAGGTTGAGTGTAAAAAAATCCACGTTATGTAAAACCCATTCTTTGTTGCTTCAAGTGACAGTTGTAGCGATTTCTTTCTGAAAGTAAGTTGCAATTGTAATTGCAGAAGGCCAAGGGAACAGCACTAAAATTGTACAGTTTATAGGCTTGTCCAGAACACTGCTTTTATGATTTCATTACTAACTTTGCATAGATTTAACCAGATTTATGGAGAACTCAATGAACTTGAGCTACGGCTGTGGACAAGTTTTTATGACCTATTGACTTGAGGGTGTGATGCTTACATTGGGTTTTATGGGAATGATCAATCATTGCACAGCAGATAAACATTAGTGACTACCACCTCTAACAATGCGCCTTTTTAATATAGCTTTATAGCAACTCATCTAAACCTTTACCTTAGCCTTCTGAATACAAATATCACATTTTACCTGAGCACATTGAACATTAAGACAAAGGACGGAAGTTTCCCTGCCCGTTGGCAGCGGGCGTGATAGGTTGAGGGCATGAGCAAAATGGCGTGATCTGGTTAATGACGGCGGGAAGGCAGGTTGCGATCGTCCGCTTAGCCCGCCGATGGCTGGCCGTGTTTCCCGCCAATGGTTGGCGGGGAGCTCATTGTAATACAACAGCATTTCGTTAAAAGGCCATCCTGCCAGGCTCTGGACCCCTGATGGATCATCCGTCCACGTCGGTGGGAAAGCATGCTGACATGCTTTACCACAGCAGGCAGACGTCATGCACTTGGCGGCCTTCACTTTGGGGGAACTGAGGTGCGTGAACTGCATCATTTTCCACAGCTCGCCAGGGTTGCCTGTTGCTTTGCAGGCTTCAGAGGCGCTGGAGAGCCTGGGTGAAGTGCTGCCCTGCCTTGGAGGTGACTGTTTATTTTGGGGGGGGAGGGTGTCTGAGGGCAACTGCTGTCCTGGTGTTGGATCCCGCGCAGGTGTATTCAAGGTAGGGGGCAGGATAGGTGAGGGAATTAGCCACTCAGTAGGGACACTTGTATAAACTGACCATCCCTCTTCAACTGAGACAGTTCAGGCACAGTCACAGTGATATGACTGGGGTCAGGCTCCTAGCCTGCCCGTCCATACAAACATTGCGGAGGAACCAAAGGGCCACCAGCCCTCCAATCCTTATCCCCCACACCCCGGCACAGACTGCAAGCCTGCAACCACTTTATTGGACCGCGGAGCAGTTGGGCTGCACACATTGCACAATCTCCTCATCAACACTGGTCATGTAGCAGTCACTGCTGGAGGTGCTCACAGCCCTTTGCAATCTCAGCATCCTAGTTTCGACCAGTGTCACTTATGTCACTGGTTGACAGGGCAGCCATGCAGTGCACTCATCTGGGGCCATTCGAGGGATGGCCATCACTTCCCAGGAAGCGTTAAGGGGCGGTCACCCAGGGCCAGGAAAGGATGCTAAGTACACCCTTGCTAACCATGTCTCTCTCTCTCTTTCTTTCATGGTATGGGAGGACCACATCACGATGATGGATCCTGGTGACCTAGCTGTATGCCTGGTGGCCTATAGAGACTATAGAAGACTGAGGAGAGAGCAACTGAGGCTCCTGGCTGCGTAAAGGCAGGAGCAGCAACCTCAGGAAGAAGGGACGGTTGGGGCTCCCACACATACTGCCCAGGATCGACAGCGAGCTGTGGCTGGTCAATGCTTAGTGACACCCAGGGCCTACAGAGGTCGCCCGTCATTCCTGCAGATGAACGAGAACCAGTGTTGCCAAAGACTGCACATGATTAGGGACCTAGTCACTTATATACTCCACTTACTGCAGGACTTGGAGCCAAGGGGACATGGAGGACACCCACTACCAGTGGCTGTGAAAGTGACCTCAAAGTGACTAAATTTCTATGCCAGTGGCTTCTTACAGGGCTCCACAGGTGATCTCTGTGGGATCTCACAAGCCAGGATGCAGGGGCCATTGCATATGCCCAGATCTCATATAAGATTATGAGGGAGATAAATAGGGTAGATAGGAAGGCAATTTTCCCATTAGTAGAGGGGTCAAGAATTAGTAGAGGGGACATTGATTTAAGGTAGGAGGTAGAAGGCAAAGAGGGAAGTTGAGGGGAATTGTTTTTCACCCAGAGGGTGAAGGGAGTCTGGAACCCACTGCCTGAAAGGGTGGTTGAGTCAGAAACTCTCGTAACACTTAAGAAGCATTTAGATATTCACTTGCATTGCCATAGCCTCCAGGGCTATGGGCCAAGCGCTGGAAAACAGGATTAGTGCAGTGAGATATTTGTTGACCAGCATGGACATGATGGGCCAAATGCTCTCTGTGTGTAGCCATCTATGTGTCTATCTTGGGTTTCCCACAGGTGCAGGGTGCGATCGACTGCACTCATGTGGTGTTCAGGATTCTGTCGCGACACACGGTGGACTACATCAACCGCAAGGCCTTCCACTCACTGAACTGGTACCACCAGAAACACATCCTGCAGGTGTGCACATGGTTTCCAGCGTGTGTGCACAACGCCTACATCCTGAAATGCTCGCAGATCCCTGCAGTCTTCCAGGGTCCAAAGGGATGGCTCCTCGGGTACAACGGCTACCTGCAAAGGCCATGGCTGATGACAGTCATGGAGTGGCCTCAGTCTGCAGCAGATTGACGGTATAATGATGTTCATGCTGCAGCTTGGTGGAGCAGACCATCAGGATGCTGAAGATGCTGTTCTGGTGCCTGGACTGGTCTGATTGGTACCCTGCAATATAGTCCGCAGATGGTGTCATGCATCATCATCGTCTGCTGCGCCCTTTACAACCTGGCACTTCAACAGGGAAATGAGCTGGCTGAGGAGGAGATGGAGGAGCTGGAGGTTTCCTCAGATGAGGAGGACAGCAGCGGGGATGAGGATGAGGAGGTCCTCGTTGGTGATGCTGACGGGGATGAGGCTCTTGCACTGGCTAGATGAAGCAGGTGTGCTTGGGAGGCCCTCAAAGCTGCCAGATTTGTGGAAGATGATAACGACATGTAGTGAGGTGTCACCATAGATCCTGACATCACAGTTGTGAATGTTTGACTCCAGTCTGGCTTATCGCAGTGCTGAAAGCACCTGTGAGAATGCTCCTGCCTTGGCGGTGCTGGTCATTGCTTCTAGAATATAATGCTCTCAGGAGGACGCCCTACTAGTTGCTCAATTGCAGGAAGATGATGACAACTTGCAGTGAGGACAGTCCATTTCTGCAGTCTTCACAAAGATTCTGAGAATGTCTGACTCCCGTCTGGCCAAGGGCAGTTCGCTTTCGCTCCATGATCAGGGCCATCTCATAGAGACGCAGCCATGAAAATTTAGACGCGTCCGATGCTGTGTCCATCTTCAACACCTCAGCTCTTCAGGAGCTGGTGCACAGCATCACTGGTTGCAGACTGTGGTGCGATGGGGGCCAACCCCACCTTAAATGTCCTAAGAGCATATAGGGAGAATGCAGGAACTATGTATCACCTTCCCACTACATCCTAGCAGCAATCACCAGCACCGCTGAGGTACAGGCATCAGTAATGTTTCCAGAAAGTGTGAGGCCAACCATCACTTTGGTCTGAAGGCTGCACAGAGCACAGGGAAGAGGCTCTGGACTGAGACACCTGTCTTTATCTTGTGTAGAAAGGTTTCACATCCCAGTGGCAAGAACACTGCTCATCAGAACAAGGGGCCACAGACAGAGGGACGTTCTTAGGAGTTTATTGATAATAGTGAACAGAATGCACAAGTAATCAACACCTATGCCCAGGCTGTGCAACTACTTTTCCTTAATTGCCTTCACCCTGCCTTGGTGCTCCTGGACATCCACAGCAGAGGTGGAGACAGCCTGCTGTCTGTAACACACTGTCTGTGATGACTTTGGTGGGTGTCCTCTGGAGGGCCGAGACTTGGAGAGCCCCGGCCTGCTTTCGGGGTCCTGCTGTGTGGCAGTGACACCCTCCTCAGCCTGTGAAGAGTTGCAGAGGTCACAAGAAGACGGGATTTAGGTGGGCCGGACACTCCCGGAATCATCTTGGTGGGCGTCCCTGGGGTATGCACATACTGATCCTCCTTCCTGTGTGTGCCCGAGGGCCCCTGGCTGACTCCATGAGGGGAAGGGGTAGCTAGAATGAGATCGAGCTGCCCAGCATCCCTCATGCGTACACACTGTTGGAGGCCAACCATGGCATCAGCGATGGGGAGCCCGTGCAGCAGTACAGGAGCAACATTTTGGACCAAGGTCTTCATGGCAGCCGCCATCCTACCAGTGTTGACCTCAGTGTGTTGCAATGGCGGTGCAATCACCTCAGCCTGAAGACAGGCAGACTCCTCCATCGTGCCTGAGGAGTGCAGCGGATATCCTTTCCTGATGTTCCCAAGCTTGCCTTTGTAGCTCCAGAAACTGTGACATGACTGAGTCCAGAGGCTCGTCATCTGACACGGACTCAACAGGTTCCTGGCCTCCAGCAGCCCTCCGAGTGTCGGGTACCTGGGAAGTCCCTGCTGCCACCGGCTGCGAATCATACTGTGCACTGTGCTCACTAGTATGTGATCCCGTACCTACTCTATAGCTAGGTCCCACTGAGGTGTGTGTTTCTGTGCTGGTGAAAGGTATGGAGTGAGCGCTGTGACAGAACTTTGAATAGGGTGCCTTCAGATTCCTCTTCAGATGTTTCTTCGGGGCTTCGTTGGAGGCCCTGGGTCATGGGCTCTGTCAACTGGCAGATGTGCCTGTGAAAGCAAGGAGAGATAATCAGCACATGGTGGGCCTCCACAGCATCCAGCAGTTGCTGTAGGAACCTGCCATTAAACCAGGGGGCTGCGATCTTTTTCCTTTTGCTGGCCATGTTTCCCAGGCAGCAGTGGTGAGCTGGTAGCGGTGAGTGGTGGTGTGATGAGTGGCCTGTGTGATGCAATGGCAGGGTGATGGCAAATAAGGCCCCACCCGCTATGGAAATGGTATGTTTCCTGGGAATTGTCATGAAGCTATTAATATATTTTATGTTACTGAAAATTATTTTTTTAAAACAGAGGTTTAGTCTGTGGGTGTGGCTGTATGTGCTTTAATTTAATTAAAGCCAGCTAGAATCGGTGCTTTGATATATAGTAGTTTTGAGATGTAAACAGAGAGGTGAAGGTACAATTGCATTTTGTTGAATAGGGCATTCAAGAGTGGGAGTGAAATCTTGTACCTAGATAGAAGACACCAATCAATGTTTATATTGCTAATAAAATTGGTACAATGAAAGGGGTTTTATTGTTAGAAAGGATTGAGTTCAAAGGGCCTGATGATCCAATGAGGATTTACATTCAAAGAGAAGTGCTGGATATAACAGAAGGGAGTTTTTGTGCCTACAGGTCAGAGGCATGTAACATCAAAGCAGCTGTAAGCCTACAACTGTCTATAAAGGAACCAAAGTGAAAGGAACCTCATTTTGAACCTGTAAGGTGAAAATGCTTTGCATGGTGTCCGCTTAAAGTCTATGGGTTGTTGTTGCCTTAGTGGAGATTAGTTTGAGAATTTGTTAAAAAGATATTATAGTCTTAATTTGTAGCCATGTGTAAATGTTTAACTTGTGTAAATGAAAAAATGTCTCATGTAGTTTGATATAAAAACCCCTTGAGAACTGGTGGTCTTATTCCTGAATTTAGAGCTGCAACTAAAAACATACCAATTGAAAATATTGGTTATGTTTAAAGTTTCCCCCTGGGATTTAAAATAACAACTTTTACCAACTGCTGTGTAATAACAATTGGGGGCTCTTGTGAGATAAAAAAATATAATTCATTGATTGGTTTGGAATTGGTGAATCTTAAGGCTATGAGTACAAGAAACACTTTGAATTCAGGAGTTGGTGACGTTTTTTAGAAGTGGTGAGACTGCAAGATGGCTTTGGCAATTGCTAAGACTTGTCTCGGAGTAGAAGATATAACTTTAATTGGGTTGGGAAAAATAACCAAAAGTAAGTTAACAGGGTTGGCAGATACTTTAAAATTTGGGTTACCTGAGGGTGCTAGGAAATCAGATATAATTAAAAGTATAGCACAGCACCGGCAGTTGGAAGGGAAACCTGATACGAGATACATAGCTGGAGGTCATGAGACTTCAGTTACAAATGAAGGTGCTTGAATTTGAACAAACAAAGGAACTGAAAGAACTTGAATTAGAAGCAAAAACAGTTTTAAAAGGGAACAGGTAGCAAGGCAGGAGAGAGAAAGATAACAGGAAAGGGAATTAGAAATTGTGAAGATAGAGAAGGAGGAAAGAGAAAAAGAGAGAGAGAGAATTCCAGCTGAGAATGTTGGCAGTGAAAAAAAATGCCAAGATGTGAGGAAGGACTTACCTCTAGAGTGGGACCCAGCAGGGAGATGTATAAATTTGTACAAGCTCTTCCAAAGTTTGATGAAAAAAATATTGAATCATTATTTATTTCATTTGAGAAGCTAGTTAAACAGATGAAATGGCCACAGGAAAACTGGGTGTTTTTATTACAATCTAAGTGGATAGGGCACATGAGGTTATATGCTTCACTATCAGAAGAAATGTCGGTAAATTATGATTTGGAGAAAAATATTATTTTGAGTGCATATGAGTTGGCTTCTGAAGCATACAGGCAGAAATTTCTGAATATGAGAAAACAGCATGGGAAAACTTATACTGAGTTTGAAAGAGTAAAATAAAGTGATTTTGACTGGTGGATACTGGTGTTAAAAATAGAGACAACGTATGCAGCTCTTAGGGAAGTAAATCTTTTGAAAGAATTTAAGGATTCAATCCCTTCAATAGTGAGAACTCATGTGGAGGAACAGAGGGTTGATTCTGTAAGACAAGCAGCAAGAATAGCTGATGTTAGTTAGTTAGTTCATAGTGTTAAACCTTTCTTTTGCCACCCTATCACATTGGAAAAGGATAAGAAGTGGGAAGGTGAAAGGAAGGTAGGGAGTCAGGGAAGATAAGGAGTAGCTGGATGCTCCCAGGAAGTTTTTTCTCAGATTAAAAAGGAAGGTGGAAGTGACATTTGAAAATTGAGGTGTCTTCATTTTAATAAGATGGGCTACCCAAAGTCAGTGTGTTGGAAATTGCAGGAAAAAGGGAATTGTTGGGTGTACAGGAAAGGTCTGGAAGTAAAAGGTTCTGAGGTTCAGGCACAGGAGAAACCAATGGTTTATGTACAGGTGAAACAGGGAGAATCAATGATAGGTAAAAAAGTGGGAATATGTTCACAGTTTACTCAAGAAAATTCTGGGGAGCAAGTAACAAAAATATTTAAAGACTTGATGTGTGAAGGGAAAGTCCTTCCATGTGTACAGGGTGGAGTAGGTAAAGATCTTAAAATGTTAAGAGACACGGGGGCTAGTCAATCCCTAATATTGTGGGATAGTGATACTTGTTGTTCAAAGGGAGTATTGCAGGAGCAGGTAATAATAAGTGGGGTTCCTGGAGATGCTAAATATATTCCATTGTGGAAGGTGAATTTAAAGAGCAAATGGAAGACTGGTGCAGTTATAGTTGGAGTGGTGGAAAAATTGCCCATTGCAGGGATTCAATTTATTCTGGGTAATGATATAACTGGATTGCAAATGTGGTTTCTGCCTATGGTAGTTGAGTAGCCTGTAGAAGTGTTTTCAACAGAGGAGTTACAGGAGGAACATCTTGGATTGTTTCCTGATTGTGTTGTAATGAGATCAACAGCTCATAGGGAAGACCACAATAAACAAGAAAGGCAGGCAGTTCAAAGGCAAGAAGAAGATGTTGAAATCCAATTAGCTGGCACTGTGTTTGATAACATCGTTCAAGAGGAAGGAACACAGGACAATTCAGCTGAAGTGTTTAACTGAAGGACGTTAGTGGAGTTACAGAAAAATGATTTGCAATTAAAGCAGCTATATCAGAAAACTTATTCAGAAACAGAAGCAAAATGTATTCCAGTATGTTATTACCTGCGTGGAGATATTTTAAGGAGAAAATGGCAGTCAGATCATGTCTCAGCAAAAGGAAGCTGGAGGGAGATGCATCAGATTGTTATCCCATTAGCGTATTGAAATCCAATTCTGCGGATTGATCATGAAATTACAATGGGGGTACGTTTAGGAATTAGGAAAACACATGAAAAGATACAGAGGCGTTTTCTCTGGTCAGGATTGCATCGGGATGTGGTCAAATTCTGCAGGATCTTTCATACATGTCAAATAACAGGAAAACCATAAGCCGGCACCTTTAATCCCAATATCAGCATTTGAAGAACCTTTTACCAGGGTCATGATTGATTGTGTAGGACCCCGCCCTAAGACTATAAGTGGAAATCAGTATTTACTGACAATAATGGATGTGTCTATCAGGTTTCCTGAAGTGGTACCGTTGAGAAATATTACAATTTAAGAAGATTGTGGAGGAGTTGGGCAGGACCGAGACCAATGTGCTTGGGGGTGGGGTGCGGTGTTTGCTAGTGTGGCTGGGAGGGTTTAAACTAGAATGGCAAGGGGATGGGAACCTGAGCAGAGAGTCAGAGGAGGGGGAAACAAGGATAGAAACAAAAGACAGGAAAGTAAGAAGCAAAAACGGAAGGCAGAGAAATCAAGGGCAAAAAACAAATGGAGCCATAGTGCAAAATAAAGCTAAGATGACTAACTAGATTAAAAAGACAAGTCTAAAGACATTGTATCTTAATGCACAGAGCATTCCCAATAAGGTAGATGAATTAACAGTGCAAATATATATAAACAGTTAGGATATAGCTCCAATTATGGCAACATGACTGCAGGGTGACCTAGGATGTGACCTGAACATCCAGGGGTATTCAATATTTAGGAAGGACAGACAAATAGGGAAAGGCAGTGGGGCAGCATTGTTAATAAAGGAGGAAATCAATGCAATAGTCAGGAAGGATATTGGCTCGGAAAATCAAGATGTGGAATCTATTTGGGCAGAGATAAGAAACACCAAGGGGCAGAAAACATTGATGGGGGTTGTCTATAGGCCCCCAAACAGTAATGGAGATGTAAGGAAAGGTATTAAGCAGGAAATTGGAGATGCATGCAATAAGGATACAACTGTAATCATGGGTGACTTTAATCTGCATATAGATTGCACAAACCAAACTAGCAATAATACTGTGGAGAAGGATTTCCTGGAGTGTGTACATGATGGTTTTTTAGATCAATATGTTAAGGAACTAACTAGAGAGCAGGTTATCCTAGACTTGACATTGTGCAATGAGAAAGGATTAATTAACAACCTTGTTGCGATGGTCCCTTGGGGAAGAGTGACCATACAATTATAGAATTGTTCATTAGAATAGAGAGTGAAGAAGTTGAATCCGAAACTAGGGTCCTAAATCTAAATAAAGGGAACCTCGAGGGTATGAGGTGCAAGTTGGCAATGATGGATTGGGGAATTGTGCTAAAAGGATTCACAGTGGATAGGCAATAGCTAATATTTGAGGAACATATGCATGAATTGCAACAATTATTCATTCCTGTCTGGCACAAAAATTGGCTCAACCATGGCTTACAAAAGAAATTAGAGATAGTATTAGATCCAAAGAGGAGACATATAAAATTGCCAGAAAAAGCAGCAAGCCTGAGGATTGGGAGCTGTTTAGAATTCAGCAAAAGTGTACCAAAAGATTGCTCAAGAAGGGAAAATGGAATATGAAAGTAAAAGTGCAAGGAACATAAAAACTGACTGTAAAAGCTTCTATAGATATGTGAAGATAAAAAGATTAGCAAAGACAAACATATGTCCCTTACAGTCAGAAATGGGGGAAATTATAATGCAGATCACAGAAATGGCAGAAGAATTGAATACATATTTTGGTTCTGCCTTCAGAAAAGAGGGTACAAATAATTTCCCAGCAATGTTAGGGAACCAAGGGTCTAGTGAGAGGGAGGAATTGAAGAATATCAGTATTCGTAAAAAAAAAATGGTGCTAGAGAAATTAGTGGAGTTAAAGGCTGAAAAATCCCCAGGGCCTGATAATTTACATCCCAGAGTACTAACGAAAGCGGCCCTGGAAGTATTGGATGCATTGGTGGTCATCTGCCAAAATTCTATAGACTCTGGAGCAGTTCCTACAGATTTGAGGATGGCAAATGTAACCCCACTATTTAAAAAATGAGGGAGAGAAAAAAACAGAGAATTATAGACCGGTTAGCCTGACATCAGTACTGGGGAAAATGCTAGAGTCTATTATAAAAGATGTGGTAACAGAACACTTGGAAAGCATTATCGGGATTAGACAAAGTCAGCATGGGTTTATGAAAGAGAAATCATGCTTAACTAATCTACTGGAGTTTTTGAGGATGTAACTAATAGAATAGATAAGAGAGAACCAGTGGATGTGGTTTATTTGGATTTCAAGAAGGCTTTTGATTAGGTCTCACGTAGGAGACTATTGGGAAAAATTAATGCACATGGGATTGGGGTTAATATATTAGCATGGATTGAGAATTGGTTGACAGACTGGAAACAGAGGGTGAGAATAAATGGGTCTTTATCTGGGTGACAGGCGGTGACTCATGGTGTACTGTATGGATCAGTGCTTGGGCCCCTGCTGAAGTATTCTGGTTAGCTAGCACATGAACTATCCTTTCCTCCTAGCCTGGTTGCAATCCATTCCTGCCCAGTGGTTCACCACATGCATATCCCAACTCTATACTAGCCTCTAAAAATGGTGCAGTGCCATTATCTGAGCTGATAGCCCCAAGTGTCAGATCAAGTGTGGAGCTTCTTCATTAGAAGTCAAGTACTTTTTATTGTGGTGCCACACTGGCTGACCAGGTGGCATTGAGGGATTTGTGAAAGTACAAACAAAGGATGGGAGGGTTTGGTGAGGGAATGGGGGATGGAAGAGGGTAAAAGCAAGAGGTGCACGATCACGTCACCTGTATTATGCATGTCATGCCAGATAGCAGGATGAGATTAAAGAGGGATTTGAGAAGATGCATAAGACTGGAACGTACCATCACCCTGAATGTTCTTCATGACACTAGATGCAACAGCTACAGTCACAGCTGGCCCAATGTGGAGCACTGTCTCCTCCAGAGACCTCGGGTGATAAAGGTGTACCTGTCTATCAACAGTTCAGCAGAATTCCCTACATTTAAAAACCATCTTGTCCTGCATGAGAGAGGCAAGAATGTCAGTGAGTGTATTGCAATGTTTTTGGGTGATGTCCCTGTCATAGCTGAAAAGCTGGAGGTATTGGAAGCAACAAGAGGTCTGAGACTGGCAGCACTTGTAGGTAGGTGTGCAACAGTGATTTGGAGTATCTGAATGTTTGTCTGAATCTTGATTGATAGAGATTGCAGATGGGTGAGAGATGGGGGTGTGATGCATTGAACTGCATGAGAGGTTGGTAATGGGGTCGGTTAGAAAATGTTCTGTAAATGTGCATTCCCTTACCATGACCACCTGTGTGACTTAATTGAATTTTTTGCAGCACTGAAGCCAGGGCCTTAGAACCAGGCTGCAGGAGCTGACTTCCCCGGCCACCTGTTCCCTTTCCCTTCTCAGCACATGCCTTATGCTTTGAGAGCCTCTTGGCTTCTTGTGGAATCATGCCATTTCTCCAACTTTCCATGTCCTGTACTAATGCCTCCACTGCTGCATCAGAAAACTTGGGAACTTTCTCTCTTGGCTATTGTTCCAGTTTCTGTGGTTTTCCTTTAAATCAAGTCTTCCCCCGACAGTCTGTAGAAACTTCAGTCCAACAAGTGCAGCTCCCCTTTAAAGGGGGGAAGGCTGCCTTTAAGACCTGCTGGCTAGCTGAAACATATGCTAGCCATGCATAATATTGGGCCCCCTTTTCAATGGGCAGCCAGTCAGCAGTTCCACACTGGGCTGCATGCTGAAGCCACTTGGATGAGGGGACAGTTTCTGGGCTGCCTGTCTCAATGAGACAAAGCTCGGGGTGATCGTGCATCATAATCCACTCATCTGAAAATGTTAACTCTGTCTCTCTCTCCACAGATGCTGTTAGACATGCTGAATTTTTCCAGGATTTTCTGCTTTTGATTCAAAATCTCAATCCTTATTAAAAACATTTATGTAACATGTTTTTGTATTGACTAGGGGCAAATTTCAGAGTACCTCACTGGTGCCTCCTACCTAGTCAATGACCATTGTTTTTAACATTTCTAACTCAGTGGCTAATTCTGCTTTCAAATAAGAATTTCTAATTTAAGCCCCTGACTACTTTGTTTGTGGCTCATAATGGAGTGAACCTATAGATGAAATTTCAATTTGAAACTCATGACTCCCATTGTTAAATGTGAAAAACTTAGAGCTTAAATTATGCTTTGGTTATTTTTGGGTAAGTAAATGGTGCAGAAAATCATACTTGAGTCATTTAGCCTGCAACTTGTAAATGCCTCACTCATGAAGAATCACATTTTCAATTATTATATTTAATTTAAAAGTAGTATTCCTTGCTGCTATAGCAACCATGAATAATATGAAAGAACAACACAGGGTTTATTCTAACTGAAGAATTTAATATGATAGAGTAGAAATTGCTCTAATCAAGAGTTAACTGGAGACTTTTGAAACATACAAGGCAAGGTACTTAATCTTTGATTTTACTGATAACCGTGTGTGAGGTCTGGGCTTTAATGCGACACAGTAGGCCATGTGAAGGGAAATCATATTAATCAATGGAAAGGGGTGATTCTTAGGTGCAATAATCAAGTATGAAAGTCTGGAAATGGTACTCAGGAGGACAGGCCAGCTGTTACTGCAGTAAATATGCTGAGGAATTCAGCAATCCAAGCAGGGGAGAGGCAAATCCACAGATAAGATTATTCAAGACCTGACACTCACCCTCCGAGAGGTACCTGGAGCAACAGGCATGGGAACAAATCACTGGGCTGGATTTTATACACTGCTGCACCCACTGGGCTAAAAAGTCAGGGGAGGGGTGAAGCCTGCTCAGTGGAATGATTGACGCCCCCCCCGCTATTAAAAGTTATTTTTGAAAAAAACATTAACCAATAAAATGAACTAATAAAAAAGGGTTGACAGCCCCTGATAGGGCACTGTAACAAAAATAAAACGTTAAAGGAAACTTACGTGGAAGAAGGGTAGTTGGCAGGCGGTCGAGGGGTTCTTCCAGCCTGACTGTCTGACCTTTTAATGACCACCTTGGTCAGACCTAGGAGCAGACTAAGAAGGAAATTCTGCACCCTCCTCAACCTCCTCCACAACAGGTGACCAAAGATCAGGAGTGTGGAGCTGAAGTACAACCAAAATGTGAGGAGCAGCTCCTTCAAATAGTCAAAAAGGGGCTCTACTCGCTGTTATTATATGCCCAGTTGCCACTTTAGAGAGGTGATGCGGGATTTTGTCACTCAAGAACAGGAAGTCCCGCCTCAAAGGCCGGGAGCCTCCAAGTACCAACAGTGCCATTGGGAGCGGAGCTGATAGTGCATCAAGAATGGGAGGAGTTGTTCTGCGCTGGATCCAGCCTGCAGTGAGTCAGAGGTCTTCCTGGTGCCAAGCTGACAGGACCCTGCAAGAGGGGTGGGGGGAAGGCCAGAAGGGGAGGGTCATCTCGGTGGGAGGGTTACACCTTGGAGGGGTGACCTCTGATGGGCCTAGGGGACCTATTAAGGAGGGGCCCAAGTACTGTCTGCCACCAACCTGTGCAGGGAAATCTGCTGGGCTGGATGCTTGGCATGAGCTTCTCCTGCCACTGGTTAAATCTCAGTGATGGCAGGATGAGCCCCTTAAGTGGGAATTAATTGCCCATTTAAGGGTGCTAATTGACCCATTGGCAGATGGCCTTCCCACGCCACCTTAACACTGGTAAATTGCTGTGGGGACAAGGACAGATGGATAAGCAATGGGCAGACCGCCCACTGGATTTTATGTGACCCCTGTTTTCAAACCCACTGGTAGGGGAGCATAAATCTAGCTCACTGAAAGAAGTAAATTATCGACCACATCAACACAGATGGCCATTAGGAAGCAGTTGGACTTGAAGGAATATGCTACCAAAAGCAAGTCCTTTCCATTATCTAGTTAAATCAGGAACTGTAAGAGAACACTTTGGGCAGAAGCATCCCAGATTTGCATTAAGTATGGTAGTGGGCGGGTAAAATGGTGATTTACCTGCTCGCCACAATGGCTGGTTTTCATGCCGCATCATCCCAAACCTGCCACATTAATTATGCGCTCCCGGGAAACATGCCACTTCCATGGCGAGCAGGCCCTCATTTGCCTGCCCACCATCACTCGCTGCTTCATCACACCGGGCGCCATATTTAAAGTCCAGCTGCAAACACACATCTCAATGCTTCCAGAACATGACAGCTGAAAAGAAGACATGGCCCTGAAAGGCAAAAGGTCTGCAGCTCCCCGGTTCAGCGATGTGTCACTGGAATGCCTTTTGGAGTGCCGCTGGGATGTCCTCTACCCCCGTTCTGGCCACTGGAGGGGCAGCAACATCACCAATCCAGCTTGGGAGGCGGTGGGAGCAGTGGTCAGTGGCAGCACCCTTCAAAAGAGGACAGCCACCCAGTGCCACAAGAGGATGAATGATCTACTCCGCTCCACTAGGGTAAGTCACTCTTCTCACCACTCTCAACTCACAAACATCACACATCCGCAGGAATCTCACTCACTGCCAGATCATGGGACATGACCATTCACTTTCTCATACTCACATCATTATCCTCATCCTGTCCATGGGACCACTCACCACCCACACATGCTAGGCATACTTATCATCAGCCTGGCTTACAATCTCGCCATCTGTCTTCATGCAGGGCAAGCTGGCACATAACAAGAGGGAAAGGTTGAAGACTGGTGGAAGAATGCCTGAAATCAAGGTCCTCACAGAATTTGAAAACAGAGCCACCCAGCTGGCTGGTGACGAATTGGACCGGTCCTGTGCTGACTGTGAGGTCGGCGGTGCTCAACCAAGTGAAGATCCAGCAGTGCAACACCCATCAGACAACCTTGCTCTGAGTGATGTGTCCTCTTTCACAGGCAGTGCCATATACTAATTATCTCTCCTTGCTTCCACAGGCACATCTGGGAAACAGTCGACAGAGTCCATGATCCAGGGCCCTGAAGAAGTCTCTGAAGAGGAATCTGGAGGCACCCTCCCTGAAGTCCCGTCACAGCGCTCACACACACCCTCCATCAGCCCTGTCATCTTTGCCTCTGAGGATCTCCTCACCATCATCCCTGTCTGCATCCTCCTCATTGGATGAGACCTCCAGCTCCCCCAGCTCCTCCTCAGCCAGCTCCTCTCCCCATTACGGGGCCAGGTTGTAAATGGCGCAGCAGACAATGACGACGTCATTGGCAGATTGTGAGATCCCACAGAGGCCACCTGTGGAGCCCTAAAGGAGCCACTGGCATAAAAATTGAGCACCACGGTCACTCTCACAGCCACTGGCAGTGGATACCCTCCATGTACCCATGGTGCCAAATCCTGCAGTAGCTGGCAGATGAGACCGACCAGTTCCCTGGACATGTGCAGTCTTCGATGACACTGGTCCTTGGTCATCTGCAGGGATGGTAGGCGGCATCTATAGACCCTGGGTGTCGCTGGGCGCCTACCAGCGACAGCTCACTGTGGCTCTTCAGCAGTATGTGCAGTAGCCCCAGCCACCCCCTTCTTCCTGAAGCTGCTGCTCTTGCTTCAGTGCAGCCAGGCACCTCAGTTGCTCTCTTGTCTGTTGTCTTCACACTCTGATCCTGATGTACTCCTCCTGCAGGATGAAAGAGATTGACACTTGGTTAGCATGGGTGCACTAAGAACCTGTCTTGGTTAAGCGTGATGGCCTCTTAACGCGTCCTGGAGAGTGTTGGTCACCACTTGGATGGCCAGAGATTGGTGCGCTGCCCGAAACCCCACCACCTCTGCCCCACTCCACCCAGCCGATTGAAGGCAGTTTTGCCCACTTGACTGCATGCTGTGTTATCAGCTCAGGTACAGGCATTCTCCTATCCTGCACTGCAAGGCTGCACTATTAGCTTGAAACATGGGGGAGACTGGTCAATCATTTAAGGACTATTCTAAGTTTAAAAAAATGCAGCCCAGGCAAACTCCAGCTTACCAAAGTGACATGCAATTAGACAGAACAGACATGTATTGGTAGAGGCACCAAAGAAATTCCAATATCTTTTGATTGAAACAGTAGTCCTCCTAACTCAGGGTGTAGGTGTCGTGCACACCCCCTGGAAACCATGCACACACCTGCAGGATGGAATTTGCCTCCCTGGCACTGCAGCACAGCTAACATCAAGCGCCAGGGAATGGCAGTGGGGAATGTGGTCAACTGTGAGCAGCAGCAATTGTCAGGGGTACTGCAGAAGTAGGAGGGGTCTTGCCTGTGATGTCCACAACCCAAGAATAAATATTTTAAAAAAGATTTCAATAAGTTGAATTCATCATTAGGTAACCCCCCTCTGGTTGCAGCTCCATTTAGGTACAAATTTGTAGCATAGGAACATCTAGCTTTACCACCCCGTGACTACTTGGTAACTCCTTTTCTGTCATTTTATTCTCCTCAGCATTTATTATTCTTTACCAAATGGCTCCTCCTGACTCTGTCTGATTTGCTTGATGTGGTAGTCTCAGTGCTTATAACTCTATGCATTGAAATACCTAATGGACCAGCTTCCTGCACATGCCTGGTACAAATTACATCACCTTGGGAGAAAGGGAACATGTTTTTGAAAATTTCTATGAACCCAGTGAGAAGGCCAACATATTGCCATTCTGTTGAGGGACAGGTGTACCTGCAAGTTATTCAATAACTGAATTTGAAGAGCTGTCACACAGAAGAAAATGAAGAAATATAAGGGAACATTTGTCTTGCTGGTTGCTCACAATCCCACCAACATCTCCATCATCCACCTTTTCTATACCTTTCACATGAATGATTTCCAGTGATGTCTTTGAGTGTGACAGTGCAGATTGCCATAGGTGGCATTAGTCTAGATTCTCTCATTGCTTCTCTCACTCTCCCCTTTAAAAAATGATAGGACATACACTTTCCGCATTTGAAATTAATGCTATGTTCTTGCGAGAAAATGTCATTCAAGTACCCCTGCTCCATTGGTCACTTATAACTAGGCTTGTTGTGGGTCTTGTGTGGTACACTTATGCTGCTAAGAAGCCCAACCCAATCAGGGGCAAGAAGATAAAGCTCCGCAAAATTTCTTGTGGAATGCAGCATGCAAGAAATCAAGCAAATTTTTAAACCACAAATATTTGACCAAATATGAATCATATTTGATTCATTATAATGCCTGCATTATTATTATCTGATTGGCTCAGCTGGTAGCTCACTTGCCCTTAGAAAATGCATTTCGTGACCCACCCTAAAGCACTTCACAGCCAGTGAGTTACTTTTGGAGTGTAGGCAAATGTAGCCATCAATTTGAGCATAGCAGAGAGATAGTTACCAAATATTCTGTTTTATTCAAGTTGTTGATTGTCCAGAACATCAACCAAACTTGGCTGCTCTTGTTTTAATAGTGTCATGAGATTAGCAGATTGGGTCTTAATTAAATGCCTTATTCAAAGTGTCATCCTAAGTTATGAGCTGAGGTCCTGCAGCGGGGGCCATGAGTTAGAAAAATGTGAGTTCAATCTCCATTCTAGCATGAGGAGTTTCCTCAAGGTTGACTTTTCGGGTGATGTTAACAATCCCATGGTGTGATTTGAAAATGAGCATGGTGTTTACATGATGTCCTTCTTTAACCCACCAACAAGCCCAAACCAAAAGCAAATCTAAGGTCTGGATTATTGCACAGACAGAGAGGATCTCCAGCTTTTTCAGAAATGGTGCCGATCAAGGCCTGACTCTGGAAGTCCCGCTGCCAAACCCAGCATTTTCACAGATTAGTGGGGGAATGGCTTTGGGTTGTACTTTTTACATCCAGGGTTCACAGAGGCAGCTGCACATGTTGAAGTTCAGCTGCCTTCGGCCAGATCTAATTTTTGTTGGTAGGGTGTCCAAAACATGATTTGTGCACAAAGACCCAACAGGAGAAGGTCTAAAGTTAGCAGGGTTAGAGATAGGGTACCCTTTTGGACATGGTCCCAGGGCACCTTTAGGAGAGGTGAGGTGGCCTTTGAGATTGTTCAAAGCAGACACAAGTATATGTAAGATAAAAGCAAAATACTGCGGATGCTGGAAATCTGAAACAAAAACAAAAATAGCTGGAAAAACTCAGCAGATCTGACAGCATCTGTGGAGAGAAAGACAGAGTTAATGTTTCGAGTCTGTATGACTCTTCTTCAGAACTAAAGAAGTAAAAATGTGTGAAATATATACTGTTTAAGTGGGATGGGACAGGTAAAGCTAGATAGAAGGCCAGTGAAAGGTGGAGGCAAAGGAGACATTGCAAAATATGCCATAAATAAAAGGTTGAAGGGGTGCTGATGGTGGTGATACTGGCTAAAGGAGGTGCTAATGGTGACATTGAGAGTAGAAAGCAGAATGAGCAAGTGGCAGATGGCCCTGGTGAGGGTGGGGTGGGGGGAGGGGGCGGTGTGGAGAAAAAAGATTGAAATAGGCTAAAAATTGGGGATAAACCAAGCAATGGAAATGAATTTAACAAATAATAATATTAAAAATAGATGGGAAAAATGTATATAAAACTTAAAAAATGAATATTTGAAAAAAGGTGATCAAGAAGGAGTGAGGGTGGAGGAGAGGGTTCATGATCTGAAGTTATTGAACTCAATATTCAGTCCGGAAAGCTGTAAAGTGCCTAACCGGTTCTGTTCCTCCAGTTTGCGTTGAGCTTCATTGGAACATTGCAGCAGGCCAAGGATGGAAATGTGGGCATGAGAATAGGGCAGTGGGTTGAAACAAATATACGTAAAATGTGGATTAACTCATAGAAACTGTCAAGTCATTGGATCTGTCAAGGGAGTAGTCAAGCTGTCAAGGCATTTAAATCACCTGCCTTTAATTATTTGGAAATTAAAATTGTCTACACTGCTAACAAAAAGTACATGCTATTTCACTCTCTCTATTGGCATAACCGCCAGGGTTGTCATCATATGATTAGTGCTACATGACTGATTTCACATCCTATCATTGTCACAAATGGGCACCTGTAAATTCACAATTTGATTGACAGCTCCATGTGGTTATAAAGTCTTTGAAGTGGGACTATAAATACAAATTCTTATTGTTATAAATGATTAAGTTGTTGAAGAAATTAAAATGTAGTGAATGAATTTTATTAAAGAGTGTTTTTCCTAAAATTGTGTTATTTGGTGAAAGGTCAGCGGAAGTGAAATTTCTACTTAAGATATGAAGGAGGGCTAGAGAAACCTTGACCATATAAAACAAAAGGAAATTGCTGCAGATGTTGGAAATCTAAAATATAAAGATAAAATTCTAAACACACACAACAGGTCAGGCAACATTTTGTGGAGGAGGGAGTTTAGGTTTAGGGCAAACATTTCGGGTCAATGATATTTTGTTAGAACCAGTAGTCATTAAAAATGATCAGCTTTCCTCCTTACATGTTTATCTGGTTCTGATGAAAAGTCAATTACACAAAGCATTAACCCTTCCTTTCCCTCTCCACAGATGTTACAGGATCTGTTGACCAACTGCAGCATTTTCCGTTTTTACTTAAGCATATAACTCGGGCTGACACTCCAGTCCTAGTTCAGTGGGTGCTGTCCTTCAGATGGGATATTAAAAACCAAAGCCTTATCTGCCTGTTGTTGTAGCTCGGGTGATGTTAATAATCCCATGGTATGATTTGAAAATGAGCAAGGAGTTCTCATGCTGTCCGTCTTCAAGCCACTAAGGTTGAAGGGAAGGCGATGGTATAGTGGTATTATCGCTGGACTAGTGATCCAGAGACCCAGCGTAATGCTTTGGGGACCCAGGTTCAAAGCCTGCCACAGCAGATGGTGCAATTTAAATTCAATAAAAATCTGGAATTAAAAGTCTAATGATGACTATGAAACCATTGTTGATTATTGCAAATACCCATCTGGTTCCTTTAGAGAAGGACGTCTGTCATCCTTACCTGGTCTGGCCTACACATGACTCCAGAACCAGAGCAATGTGGTAGACTCTCAAATGGCCTAGCGCACCAATCAGTTGTAACAAAGTGCAAGCAAGCCACAAAAAAGGAATGAAACCAGATGGACAACCTGGCATCAACCTAGGCACCAGAAACGACAATGGCAATCGCAGCCCTGTCAATCCTGCAAAGTCCTCCTCCCCAATATCTGGGGGCTAGGGCTTGTTCCAAAGTTGGGAGATCTGTCTCACGGACTAATCAAGCCAACAGCCTGACATAACCATGCTCATGGAAGCATATCTTACAGATGGTGTATCCTGTCCCACTGGCAAGACAGACCCATCAGAGGTAGCGGCACATGGCAATCATGAGGAGGGAGTTGCCCTGGGAGTCCTCAACATCGACTCTGGACCCCTTGAAGTGTCATGGCTTCAGGTCAAACATGGGCAAGGAAACCTCCTGCTAATTACCATGTGCCACCTGATGAATCAGTGCTCCTCCATATTGAACACCACTTGGAGGGAGCACTGAGGGTGGCAGGGGCACAGAATGACAGAATCTACTCTGGGTGGGGGAATTCAATGTCCACCACTAACAGTGGCTCAATAGCACCACTACTGACTGAACTGCTGAGTCCTAAACGACATAATTGTTAAACTGGGTCTGCGGCAGGTGGTGAGGGAAAAATATACTTGTCCTCACCAACCTGCCTGTTGCAGATGCATCTCACCATGACAGTTTCGGTAGGAGTGACCACCACACAGTCATTGTGGAGACGAAGTCACGGCTCACATTGAGGATACCCTCTGTCGAGTTGTGTGGCATGACCATCGTGCTAAATAGAACAAATCTAGTCACTCAAGACTGGGCATCCAAGAGGCGCTGTGTACTCAAACACAATCTGTAGCCTCATGGCCTGGCATACCCCTCACTCTAACATTTCCATAGAGCCAGGGGATCAACCCTGGTTCAATGAAGAGTGCAGGGGAGCAGTACATGGCATACCTAAAAATGAGATGTCATTCTGGTGAAGCTATAAAACAGGGCTACTCACATGCCAAACAGCATAAGCAGCAAATGATAGACAGAGCTAAGCGCTCCCACTACCAACAGATTAGATCTAAGCTCTGCAGTCCTTCACCTTCCAGTCATGAATGTGGTGGACAATTAAAAAACACACTGGACGAGGGGGGCTCCACAAATATCCCCATCCTCAATGGTGAAGGAGCCCAGCACATCAGTGCAAAAGATAAGGCAGAATCATTTGCTACAATCTTCAGCCAGAGTGCTGAGTGGATGATCCATCTTGGCCTCCTCTGGAGGTTGAGAGCATCACAGATGCCAATATTCAGCCAATTTGATTCACTCCACGTGGTATCAAGAAACGACTAAAGCCACTGGATATTGCAAGGATATGAGCTCTGACAATATTCCAGCAATAGTATTGAAGATTTGTGCTCCGGAACTTGCCGCAACCCTAGCCAAGCTGTTCCAGTACAGTACAATCCTGGCATCTACGCGGCCATGTGGAAAATTGCCCAGGTATGTCCTACACACAAAAAGCAGGACAAATCCAACCCAGCCAATTACCGCCCCATCAGTCTACTCTCCATCCTCAGTAAAGTAATGGAAGGGGTCATCAACAGTGCTATCAAATAGCACTTGCTTAGCAATAACCTGCCCACTGATGCCCAGCTTGGGTTCTGCCAGGGCCACTCAACTCCTGACCACATTACAGCCTTGGTTCAAACATGGACAAAAGAGCGGAACTCCCAAAGTGAGGTGAGAGTGACAGCCCTTGACATCAAGGCAGCATTTGACCGACTGTGGCATCAAGGAGCCCCAGCAAGATTGGAGTCAATGGTAATCAAGTGGAAAACTCTCCACTGGTTGGAGTCACACCTAGGGCAGAATTTTCTGCCTTCCACGTGGGCCCGACTCAATCTCCAGCAGGCGGGGAGCCGATACCTGCTGGAGAAGCGGGCCTCGCCGCCATTTTACGTGGGCAGGCCAATTAAGGCCTGCCCAGCAATGACGTCTGCTGGGAAGTGCTATGCACTTCCTGTGCATGCGGGGTGCAGGATTCCCCAAAAGCAAGAGTGCACTCTTTTGCACATGCGCACGAAAGAGCACACATCTCCCTGAGGCTAAGTGCAGCCTCAGGGAGATCGCTGACAGTTTTAAAAACATTAAAAATAGGAGAAAAGTAAAATACTTAACATGTCCCAACTCATGTGACAATGTCACATGAGTTGGGACATGTTCATAATTTACACTAAAAATTTATTAAGCTTTTTAAATTCCTACATGAAACCTCATCCCGCCAGTGGATGAGGTTTCATGTTTTCTCTATTTGCCACTGGGGCTCCTGGCCTGCCCGCCAACCTTAAGGTTGGACGGGCAGGTCCTCTAATTGTTTTAATGATCCTGTCAATGGCCTCAATTGGCCATTGACAGGTCAGTGGGTCTGCAGCTGATTTTGCTGTGCCCCCACCTTCCTGAATATTTAAATGGGGCGGGATGACGTCGGGGGTTTCCCCAGATATCATTCTACATCATTTTATGTGTCAGCAAGCGGGCCCCACTCCCTGCTTGCCGATGGCAAAATTCAGCCCCTAGCACAAAGGAAGATGGTTGTGGTTGTTGGAGGTCAGTCATCTCAGCTCCAGGACATCACTGCAGGAGTTCCTCAGGGTAGTGCACTAGGCCCAATTATCTTCAGTTGCTTCATCAATGACCTTCCTTCCATCAAAAGGTCAGAAGTGGGGATGTTCGCTGATGATTGCACAATGTTCAGCATCATTCGTGGCTCCTCAGATAACTGAAGCAGTCCATATCTAAATGCAGCAAGATCTGGACAATACCCAGGCTTGGGCTGATAAGTGGCAAGTACCATTCATGCCACACAAGTGTCAACAAGAGAGAATCCAACCATCGCCCCGTGATGTTCAGTGGAATTACCATCACTAAATCCCTCACTATCAACATCCTGGGGGTTACCATTGATCAGAAACTGAATTAGAATAGCCATATAAATACTGTGGCTACAAGAGCAGGTCAAAGGCTAGGAATAGTGTGACGAGTAATCCACCTCCTAACTCCCCAAAGCCTGTCCACCATCTACAAGGCACAAGTCTGGAGTGTGATTGGATTCTCCCCACTCGCCCAGATGAATGCAGCTCCCACAACACTCAAGAATCTTGACACCTTCCAGTACAAAGCAGCCCGCTTGATTGACACCACATCCACAAACATTCACTCCCTCCACCACTGGCACACAGTAGCAGCAGTGTGTACCATCTACAAGAATCATTGCAGGAATTCACCAAGGCTCCTTCGACAGCATCTTCCAAGCCCACAACCACTACCATCTAGAAGGGCAAGGGCAGCAGATAGATGGGAACACCACCACCTGGAACTTCCCCTCCAAGTCACTCACCATCTTGACTTGGAAATATATCGCTGTTGCTGGGTCAAAATCCTGGAACTCCCTTCCTAACAGCACTGTGGGTGTACCCACATCACATGCACTGCAGGGTTCAAGCAGGTAGCTCATTGCCACCTTCTCAAGGGCAACTAACGATGGGCAATAAATGCTGGCCCTCCCAGCGAACCCCATATCCCATGAAGGAATAAAAAAAACTCTCAAACCAAAAGCATATCTAAGGTCTGGATTTTTGCATAGACAGAGAGGGTATCTAGCTTATTAGAAAATAGCGCTGGTCAAGGCCTGAATCTGGAAGGTCCCCCCCCCAACACCAAAACCCAGCCCCCATCATTTACAGAGGGTAGAGGGGGAATGTCTTTGGCTTGTACTTTTCACATCCGGGGTCCACAGAGGCAGCTGCACATGTTAAAGTTCAGCTGCCTTTAGTCAGATCCAATTTTTGTTGGTAAGGTGTCCAAAATGCAACTTGTGCACATTAGAATGAACAGTAGACGGTCTAAAGTTAGCAGGGTTCGAGATAGGGTACCCTTTTGGATGTGGTCCTGGGACACCTTAGGAGAGGTGGAGTAGCCTTTGAGGTTGTTCAAAGTAGGCACAAATATACATAAAATGTGGATAAACTCAGAGGAACTGTCAACTAATTGGAACTATCAAGGGGGTTGTCAAGTTGTCAAATCATTTAAACCTCCTGCCTTTAAATATTTGAAAAAAATCCAACTGCAGCGTTAAAAATATTGGTCTTGCTATTTCACTCGCTCTATTGACATAAGTATGATAGTTATCATTATTGGATTGGTGCTGCACTGATTTTACATCCTATCATTATCACATTGGGTGCCTTTAAGCTCACAATTTGTTTAACAGCTCCATGTGGTTATAAAGACTTTGAAGTGGAACTATAAATACAAATCCTTGTTGTTATAAGGGATTAAGTTGTTGAAGAAATTAAAACAAAGTGAATGAGTTTTTACTAATGAGTGTTTTTCTTAAAATAGTGAATTCATCATAACATTATTTTATTTCCTCTGAGTATGAGATCTGCCCATGGTGAACATTCCGTGAGTTGACATGGAGGGTTTAAGGACAAAGGCTGGTGGCTGGGGTCTTATGACTCATTATAGCCCTATTCCAACTTACTGCCAACTCCTGCCAAGTCATGCTCCCCAGCCAAATTGGAATAGGGGCCATAAAGGGCCATAAGGAATGGTTGGAAGGGCATAGGTTGGCATAAGAGCTATAAAGGGCCATGGCAGTTGGTTGGAGGGATGTAGGTTGGCGTAGATGGGGCATGTGGAGTGTGTGGGGTTGACAAGGTATGAAAGGTGAGGGCTAAAGGGCTGTTTTTTGTTTTATTGATTTCTTTTGCAGTTGGGACAAAGTGCCAGATCACTGAGGCCAGCCATTCACCCAGCCCACCTCCACATCTGGTAGTCCCTTTGCTGTCTGTGAACTGTTTCCAGGTTCGGCTGACACAATTTCCGCACCTGCCTCCCCCCCACCACCACACCACCCCGACGCCCATGCCCCTGCACCGCTCCCCACCCCCCACCCCCCACCCCCCACCCACCCCCTGGCCTCTGCAAACCTGAATAAAAATTAAAAATCGGAACTTGCGAGGTACTTTCTCCCAAGTCAGGTTTGCAGACCCAGGAATTCTTCCAACTCTGGGCTCCTGAACCAGGAGCGAAAATTCAGGCCTAAATATTAATGTAGATTTTTGTATTGCTATCCCTAATTAGAATGATTTATAATCCAGTAAACATGTTTGAATATAATTATAATTACAAATAAGCACTTGGAGAGAAAAACATTAATCAAGTTGCATTTTTGGGATAGTATAGGCACAAAAACATTTGCACACATAGCAGCAATTTGATTTCATTTCAAAAGCAATTCATTATGTGTGCATTGCTTTGTGATGTCTGTGAGAGATGTGGTCAAGGCTTTGCGTAAAAGAAAACGCAAGGTGTTTATTTGTAATTATAATTACATTCAAACCAGTTTTCTAGGACATACATCATATTGATAGCAGTGCAAGGAGGTTTATTAATACTTCATTTTTCTTTTAAATTTGGAGAAAATGCCATCAAAATGAAAGTAACACAAAATTGGTGGATTTTGTGGAGAGTATTACAATGGAAAATGCACTAAAATAACATTGTTGTAAGACATTTTCAATAATAGTTGCAGTGGAGAAGATTTTAAATACTGTTTATTAGTGCTTTGAGATTTCTGGCTTTGTTTAGCTCTAAGTATGTCAAAGCATCACATTGAGGTCATTTTGCCTATCTACTTGCTTTTCACCCCATTGAAAGGGACATACTTCATATAGGTACAAAGAACATCAATGTACCATATTTGTACTTAAGTGTCTGAAGAGCTGAACAGGCATAAAAATGGAGATGGGAAAACTCACTACCACAGATGCATGCAATCTAAAATATATTATGATTGGATCAGTTTATGGTGTTTAATGATAGTTAATGCACAGATGTGACTCAGCATAATCATATTAAATAAATCTCACCCTTGGAGAGCAAAGGCAATTAAAGGAAGCAGCTGTATCAAGTATAAAATGTAATCTGCTGTCAATAGTTGAACGCTACTGAACTTCAAAAATGATTATTAGCAGAAAGGATTAACATGCCATTCCTATTTACTGGCCAAACGCTATAATAGCACTTAATCTTGATGTGGAGGACAAAAATGTCCCTTTAAAAATGAAAATAATTTAAGTGAAAATGTGAGAATTGCATATTATTTCTTGATAATCTTTCAGAGAAGATAGATTCTCAATTTCTTTAAGCTATCTTTTAATAAATAACTATAGTAAAAATGAAAATAAAGTTACTGACCAGCTATAGACAGTCAGTGCATAAGTCTGAATTTCATTGGAGCAATGATTGTGCAACCCAGTGCACTGTCTGGGTGTGGTTTTGTATGATTTCTAGAAAGGAAATAAACCTGTTATTTTCCTTTGTACTCATGCCTTTACAATTATACTACTTTGCTTCAGTTTCTGCAGCTCCTTAGACAAAGTTATGGAGGGTGAGCAGGAAATGCTCATTAGAATTGTGAATTCACATGTCAAATAAGGACCATGTGTGTAAATTCAAGTAACAACAAAACATTCTGTCGAAGGGTCATGAGGACTCGAAACGTCAACTCTTTTCTTCTCCGCCGATGCTGCCAGACCTGCTGAGTTTTTCCAGGTAATTCTGTTTTTGTTTCAAATATGTTGCATAGTTTTTAGTGTGGTGAAATTGTGGATCATCAACACTAATAAATAATTAACTAGTTGTTTGGTAATACAGAACTTGAATATTGCTTATAAAGGACATGGGGCGGAATTTTCCGAGCCCGCTGGCGGTGGGTGTGATAGGTTCTTGTGTGGAAAAAATGGCAGGACCACTTCACAATGGTGTGAAGGCAGGTTGCGATCATCCGCTCGGCCCGCCATCAGTGTTTCATGCTAGTGGCCAGCGGGGAGCTAATTGTAATACATCAGCATATAATTAAAAGGCAGTCCCACCCGACTCTTGGGACCGTATCATCCGCCCATGTTGGCGTGCTTTCCCGCCGATGTGTTTCACAACAACACGCAGGCGATGTGCACTTGGTGGCCTTCACTTTGGGGGAACTGAGGTGGCTGAGCCGCAGCGTCCACCAGAGCTCGCTTGTTGTTTACAGGCCTCAGGGGCACCAGGGGAGCAGGGGAAACTGATGCCTAGCCCTGGAGGCGATTGCTGAAGTGGGGGGTTCTGCCGTCTGGGGGCAAGTGCTGGCCAGCCTCAGAGGCAACTGCTGAGGGGAGGGGCAGGGGGGACGGTTAAGTGCTGCCCTGGCACTGCATCCTGTGTACAGGCTATCAAGGTGGGGGGTAGAGTAAGCGAGGGGAACGGCCACTCATTAGGGACGCCTGTATAACCTGACTATGCCTCTGCAACTAAGACAGATCAGGCGCAGCCACCGTGATATGACTGGGTTCGGGCTCCTAGCCAGCCTGTCTATGCAAGCAACATGGAGGCTGGACCATCAGTGTGGTCTGAAGGCTGCACAGAGCACAGAGAAGAGGCCCTGAACTGAGACACCTGCCTTTTATCTTGTGCAGAAAGGTTTCACATCTGAGTGAAAAGAACACCGCTCATCGGAACAAGGAGCCACAGGCAGGGAGACGTTCTTAGGAGTTTATTGAAAATAGTGAACATTATGTAGAAGTGATTAACACCCGTCTCCAGTCTGTGCTTCTGAATGGTGTCAGCTGCAGTTTGCTACTGCTGAGCTGTCGATGTTGCTGTGGTTGCTCCTGCTGCTGTAGGATTTCCTGTGGCTATTCGTGTTGCTGTGGGGTTCCCTATGATTGTTCCTGCTGCTGTTTTCCAGTGAATGTTCCTGCTGCTGTGGGATTCCCTGTGACTGTTCCTGCTGCTGTGGGATTTCCAGTAGCTGTTCCTGCTGCTGCAGGATTTCCTGTGGCTGTTCCTGCTGCTGTGGGATTTCCAGTGGCTGTTGCTGCTGCTGTGGGATTTCCTGTGGCTGTACCTGCTGCTGTGGGATTTCCTGTGGATGTTCCTGCTGCTGTGGGATTTCCAGTGGCTGTTCCTGCTGCAGTGGGAATCCCTGTGGCTGTACCTGCTGCTGTGGGATTTCCTGTGGATGTTCCTGCTGCTGTGGGATTTCCTGTGGCTGTTCCTGCTGCTGTAGGATTTCCTGTTGCTGTTCCTGCTGCTGTGGGATTTCCTGTGGCTGTACCTGCTGCTGTGGACGTTTGGTGGTGGGGGGCTGAAGACAGCTATATATTTAGTAGGGGGGAAGAGAGAAGACTGCAAAGGGATGTGTGTGTGTTGTTTAAGATCTTGCCACCTGCCTCCCCACCCTCACTCCAACCGCATCTGAGTCCAGGTAGCTAGTGCGGCCTGGTGAAGAGGGGCAGGGCTGACTCCTGTGTGCCAGGCAGTACCGGCTGCCTGGTGAAGATGTTGCTCTCCCCCTACTTGAAGAACATTGATGTCCCCACCCACACCCCACTCCACTGAGTGACACCCACATACCCTTTACCGCTTCCCTCTTGTGTCTACCTGTTCTTTACCCCTCTCCCTCCCTTCCTCTCTGTTTTTTGTCATCCTGAAGGGGGAAGTTACACCATCCTTTTCTCCTCCCCCTGGGGTGGGATATTGTGGAATATGGAACTCGGGGTGGGTGTGGCTCAGTCCCTGTGGCTGCCACAGGGTCGCCTGTATCCAGGCATTCCTGGGTGACTGTGGAGGCAGTGCTGTCACTGCTGGTGGGGCCCCCTAAGAAAACTTATGCAGGTGCAGCTGCTTCTGCAGCCCCTCCTGCTCCCACGGCCCTGTTGCCCTTCCGCCTCCTCACCAAGGCCCCGGGGGTGAAGAACTACACCCACCCTGAAATGACGACCGAGGACTGCATCAAGGCTATGGCTGGGCTTGTCGGCCCCTCAGCTGTAGGTGACGCCTCGAAAATGTATGGCAAAGACATAATTTTCTTGAGGTCAAAGCGGGCCGTCCACCAGGCTCTTGAAAAGGGGCTCACTGTGGGTGGGACATTTCTAGCATTGGACCCCTTCGAGGCCACCATCCAGAGGATCATCATTTCCAATGTCCCGCCCTTCATCCCCAGTGAACACCTCCTTCCCCACCTCCATCAGCTGGGGGAGATTAGGTCAGGGGTTGTGTCAATCCAATTCGACGTCAAGGACATGGCCCTCCGACATGTCTACTCCTTCCGGTGCCAGGTTTTCGTCCTTTAATGTGGAACATGAGGGGGGCACCTACAGGGTCTTCTGCACTATGGATGGCATGCGGTGCCAAGTCTGCAAGGAAGTAGGGCACATCTGTAGGAATTGCCCGCCTCCAAGGCTGCCAGCACCATCCAGGTGGCCGCGGCTGGCACCGCTTCTCCTCCCCCTGCCACCACTCCAGCTTCCTCCCCACAAGGGGAGGTGCTGTCGGCAGCCACCACTATCTCAGCTCTCAGTGGGAGGAGAGACCCCACACCATAAGAAGGCGCGGAGGAATACCCACCACCTGGAGGCAGACGCAAAGGCCCCTTAACCCGTCCTGAACCCCAGACCCCCGAAAACACCGGTTCGGGGGTAAAAATATCATTCAGTCCCAGTGTCCTGAATGCACAAGCTCCCAGGCCTGTGTGTGCCTCAGCGCCATGTGCTTGGCCCGGCATCATGCCTGCGTGTGTTCCTGTGTCCGGCAGCAGTGGGGTGCACAATCCAGAGCCGGTGGCTCTATTAAAAAGGGTGGACCTGCCCAAAGCCCAGAGGGTGGAGCGTTTGGAGGAGCTGGGCAAGACGGGAGGGAGAGATGTGCTCCCAGATGGAGGTCTCCCAGCCCCCAGCCTACCCCGGAAGAGACGCCACCTCTCGGAGGGGGAGGACCTTGTAACTTGTGAGGTTGGATGTGCCTCCTTCCCCAGTGAAGTGGTGGTGGCAACTCCGCCCATTAAGTCCTCGCTCTGTCCTCTGTGGAGAGCCCTAATCCTTGACCCCTTGCTGCAGACCCCTGAGCAGGGCCCCTCAGGGTTCGGTGAGGGTATCGCCTTTGTGGTGGTGCCCCACCCCAACCCACCTTGTACCCCAAAAGCGCCATCTGGCCCGCCAGGATACTGCAGCAGTCTCTTCATGGCCCTGACCTTTGGGTCATTGGTTGGCGGTGGTGAGGGAGGCCACCCCGCTCCCTTTCAACCTCCAGCACCGGGCGCCTCTGTGCTGGGTCCGGACCTTTTTCCGGACTCACTGGGTGACCCGGTGCCTGGGGGGGGGAGCAGGGCTCTGAGACGCTGTTGCCCTTTGGCCCATTACCCCAAGAGGAGACTAGAGAGGACTCCTCTGCCCTTGATCCTAGGGGTGGGATCGAGGTGAAGGTGAAGCCAACTGACAGCTCCGAACCAACCCTCGTACTCAATATGGGGGAGGGGTTGGAAGCTGGAGGCGACGACCTGGAAGAGGATGGGCTTTTGGTGATGAGCACCGGGGACCATTGTCATTGTCGGGTGAGGTGGTGGATCCCCTGGTGCTCCCACCAATTGTCCCCTCATCCCTTTACGGGAGCTCCAGGATTTTTTAGCGAGTAATTGCGGTCACCGAGACAGGATACAGTCGGCCCTGGACCGGAGGCATTCTTTTCTTCTTGTGTTCTGGTCTGCTCTCGAGGCCCTAAAAACCCCTGGGCTGGACCGGAATGCTAAGTAGAGGGTCCACATGTTTCTCACTGAGCTCCTGAAGGAGAAGAAGGATTAAAATAGTCCTCTCCTTCTTACACTTTGCATTAGGTGATAGTAGCACATACTTCTGACAATGAAGATTACCATAGCCAGCCTCATCATCAGCGGGGACACACAGTGCAGGCTCCAGAACTTCTCAGTCCTCATGGATGGGCAGTATGTGGTGTGCTTCCTGCAGGAAACCCTTACCGTTCTGGGAGACAAAGCTAAGTGGCTCCTGGAGTGGCGAGGGGGGTCTACATGAGTCATCTAGCCTCCAATTCTGGCAGGGTGGCTATCTTGTTGGCCCCACATTTTCAGCCGGCGACCTTGAGGGGTCAAGGACCCGGTGCCAGGCCAGCTGCTGCACCTTACTGTGCGCCTGGGGGGCGCGGCGCTTCACTTTGTGAATCTGTACCCTCCCGTGGGCGCGCAGCAGCAAACAAGCTTCTTTGAGGAAGTGTCCACTCATCTCAGCGCCATTGACACAGGCAAGTGCATCGTCCTCGGGGGGAATTTCAACTGTACCCTCAGGACCGGGAACTGTCACGGTGCCCAGCATCGCACGCTAGGTGTGAGTAAGTTGAGGAACTTGGTGGACATCTCCATCCAGACTCCTGTGCTTTCAACCTTGTGTCACCAGGAGTCAGAGCGCCCAGACTCCACTGCCTTTACGTCTCTAAGGCATCTGTGTCCTGCGTTCCGTCAGCTTCTGTGCAGTGGGTGCCGTGCTTGGACCTGGTCTGGTGTGGGTGGAGCTCGCTCCATTCTGCGCTTGGATGGGGTCCGCGTGCTGGCACTTGAACAACCTGCTGCTGGAGGACGAGTGGATCTTGGACTCGTTCCATCGTTTCTGGACCGGCTGGAGAAGGAAGCAACTCCTGTTTATAGACCTGAGGGGCCTTTGTGGCTCCTTGCAGGCATTGACCATTTTTAACTAGTACCTGATCAAAGTCTGATCAGGAGGCTTCCCTTCCTTGAGGCTACGGTGGAACGTGGGCAAGACTCACGTCCACCTCTTCTGTCAGAAGTACGCGAGGGGGTCGACAAAGTGACGTAAATCCAGGGTCGGGGAGTTGGAGAAGGAGGTGCTCGACCTGGGGGCACGTCTCCGTCAGCCCAACGCGGACCCGGCCCTGTGGCTGGTGTATGATGAGAAGAAGGGCGCGCTGCGGGACCTGCAACTCGTCAGGTCCTGCAGCACGCATGTGAGATCACGGATACAGTTTCTCCGGGACCTGGACCGTGACTCCCCCTTCTACTTGCTGGAGAAAAGTCACGGGGTCCGTCAGCAGCTCCTTACGTGGATCCCTTGTCTCGGATCTGGAGGGCATCAGGGTCATTGCCAAATCCTACCACACTGCTCTTTTCTCTTCAGGTCCGTCCAGCGAGAATGTTTGCAGAGTTTTGTGGGAGGACCTGCAGCAGGTTGGCCTGGAGGGCGTTGGAAAGCTTGGCTCCCCAATAAGTCTGGCGGAGCTGACTGACACCCTTGGCAGCTTCTCCAGGGGCAAATCCCCAGGCTGGATGGACTGACTGTGGAGTTCTTCAGTGCATTCTGGGACATCCTGGGAAATGACTACGCGGGGTTCCTGGGGTAGAGCATCGCTACTGGGGAGATGCCCTCTCATAGCGCAGGGTGGTCAATGTCCTGCTGCCTAAGAAGGGGGCTCTCCACCACCTTAAGAACTGGTGCCTGGTCTCCCTCCTCAGCACGGATTACAAGGCCGTTGCCAGAGCAATGTCTTCTTATCTTGGCACCGTGCTGGAACACATGATCCAACCTGACCAGTCCTACACTGTCCCGGTCCTCATCATCTTTGATAACATCCATCTGGTCTGGGACATTATCCACTTTTCCCAGAGGGCTGCTCTATCGAGTGCCTTCCTGTCTCTTGACCAGGAGAAGGCATTCGACAGGGTGGATCACAAATATTTATTCGGGACTCTGCGAGCATTTGGGTTCGGGACGCATTTCGTTACCTGGAACCGACTTCTGTACGCTGCCGCAGAGTGTCTAGCGAGGGTCAATGGGCCCCTGATGGTGGCTCTTCACTTTGGGAGGGGAGTCCGCCAGGGCTGCCCTCTGTCTGGCCAATTGTATTCTACCTGTGTGGAGCCTTTCCTGCAATTCTTGCAGAGGGGGTTGTCGGGATTGGTTTTGCGCGGGCCGGGCAGCAGAGTGGCCCTCTCAGCTTATGCCGATGACGTGCTCCTCATGTTCACCAGCCTGGCTGACTGCGAGTGCCAGGAGGTTTACTCTGCCATGTCCACTGCCAGGATAAACTACGGAAAAGTTTTGTTTGGACTCTTGGTTGAGCCCCCTCCGAGATGGCGTGCCCTGGTGATATATTTCTTCCAATAGATGCACAGTCTGAATTATGACATGCAGCTCCTGTTTATAGACCTGAGGGGCCTTTGTGGCCCTTTGCAGGCGTTACCTATCCTATACGAGGACCTGATCAAAGTCTGGAACATGGTCACCTCGTGATGCAGCTCTCCACCGTCAGGAGTAGCGGCTATTGTCAGAGAGCCGCTACTCAGGAATCCACAACTCGGCCCTTTAGAGTGGCTGGTGGAGAGGAGAGCTTTGGCTGCTGGAGTGACCAGGATCGGAGACGTGCTGGGTGGCGGAGGAGTGGGCTAGATGCTAACACAGGAGTTGGCGCATCACGTGTCCATGGGCGTCTGGGTCATGGCCAATGCCATTCAAGACCTTAAGACAGTTGCGCTTGGCCCCGACATTATTCTGGGCCTCGATATGGCGCAGGTGCGTGGTGGTCTTCTGTCTGAGCGTACCCCTGTTCAGATGGAATTCCACACTGGCCCAAGTCCCAAACCCTCCCTTGGGAGCCGGTGCCACGCAACTTGAATCGCCTCGCGGAAATTCCCTCCATAGCCTTTAGCACGGCGCGGAGGGGTTTCCTGTGCTGCTGCACAACTGTCCAATCGGGGGCCCTCTACACGGGTGTCCTCCCACTTTCTCTTGGGGCCCTGGGGTGGAGGGTCCCATACGCAGCAGTTTCATATAACCATGGGTTGTGTCAGTTCACAGACTCGCAGGATACCTGCGTCTTTTGTGGCCTTGTGGAGTCCGTGGACCATGTCTATATAGAATGTTGTAGGCTGCACTCCCTTTTCAGTTATTTAAAAAAATCCTTTTACTGTTGCTCTGTTTGCATTTCAGTCCCACTCTCCTGATCTACTGGCACCCGGTGCAGAGGGGGGGCCGGGAGGGAGGGGGTGCTCCTCCTGAACCTGCTCCTGGGCCTGGCCAACTTGGCCATTAACAGGTCCAGGCAGCGGGCGATCGAGGGGGTCGTCCGACTGGACTGTCTGTCCCTCTTCTGTGGCTATGTTTGCGACCGGCTGTCCCTGGAGAGGGAGCACGCGGTATCCGCTGTCACCATTGAGGCCTTCTGTGCTCGGTGGGCACCACAGGGACTGGGGGTGCTTTAGTGACCCCTTCAATCATATACTGATTTGGTGTTGGTGAGCTTTCTTCAAATTTTGTCTTTGCTTTTTGCAGTTTCCCTTTAAGGAGTTGCTTTTATTTTGTCCCTGATTTTGTTATTTTCGTTCAATTATTTTGGCTCAAAAGAGTTACTTTCACCTAACTTTCCTAACCTTGCCACTAAGTCTTGGTGCTCACCAGAGTCCACACTGGACGTGGAGGCAGCCTGCTGACTGCTACACCCTGTCTATGATGACTTTGGCGGATGTCCTTTGGAGGGCTGAGACTTGGAGGGCCCAAGCTTACTTTCAGGGTCCTGCTGTGTAGCAGTGACACCCTCCTCAGCCTGGGAAGCTGGATCTGTGGAGGTCACAGCAAGATAGGATTCGGATGAGCCGATCATTCCCAAAGCCAACTGGGTGGATGGCCACCTGCTGACCCTCCTCCCTATGGGTGCCTGAGTGCCCCCGGCTGACTCTGTGGCCGGAATGAGTAGTTGGAGTGACATTGATCTGTCCAGCACTGCTCTCAGCTAAACACTGTTGGTGGTCAAATATGGCATCAGCGATGGAGTTGGGCCCATGTAGCAGTGCAGGAGTGACGTCCATAAGACCATAAGACATAGGAGCAGAAATTAGGCCATTCGGCCCATCGAGTCTGCTCCGCCATTCAATCATGGGTGATAAGTTTCTCAACCCCATTCTCCCGCCTTCTCCCCATAATCTTTGATCCCCTTACCAATCAAGAACCTATCTATCTCGGTCTTAAATACACTCAATGACCTGGCCTCCACAACCTTTTATAGCAATGAATTCCATAGATTCACCACTCTCTGGCTAAAGAAGCTTCTCCTCATCTCTGTTCTAAAAGGTCTTCCATTTACTCTGAGGCTGTGCCATTGGGTCCTAGTCTCTCCTACTAATGGAAACATCTTCCCCACATCCACTCTATCTAGGCCTTTCAGTATTCTGTAAGTTTCAGTCAGATCCACCCTCATCCTTCTAAACTCCATCAAGTATAGACCCAGAGTCTTCAAATGTTCCTCATATGTTAAGCCTTTCATTCTTGGGATCATTCTCGTGAACCTCCTCTGGACCCTCTCCAGGGCCAGAACATCCTTCGTGAGATACGAGGCTCAAAATTGCTCACAATATTCTAAATGTGGTCTAACCAGAGCCTTATAAAGCCTCAGCAGCATATCCCTGCTTTTATATTCTAGTCCTCTCGAAATAATTGCCAACATTGCATTTGCCTTCCTAACTACCGACTCAACCTGCAAGTTAACCTTAATAGAATCCTGGACTAGGACTCCCAAGTCCCTTTGCACTCCAGATTTCTGAATCCTCTCCCTATTTAGAAAATAGTTTATGCCTCTATTCTTCCTACCAAAGTGCATAACCTCACACTTCTCCACGTTGTATTCCATCTGCCACTTCTTTGCCCATTCCTAACCTGTCCAAATCCTTCTGCAGCCTCCCTGCCTCCTCAATACTACCTGTCCCTCCACCTACGTTTGTATCATCTGCAAACCTAGCCAGGATGCTCTCAGTTCCTTCATCTAGATCATTAATGTATAAAGTGAAAAGTTGTGGTCCCAACACTGACCCCTGTGGAACTCCACTAGTCACCAGCCACCAGCCTGAGAAGGATCCCCTTATCCCCACTCTCTGCCTCCTGACAGACAGCCAATCTTCTATCCATGCTAGTACTTTGCCTCTAACACCATGGGCTGTTATCTTACTGAGCAGCCTCCTGTGCGGCACCTTGTCAAAGGCCTTCTGGAAGTCCAAGTAGATAACATCCATTGGCTCTCCTTTGTCTAATCTACTCATTACCTCCTTAAAGAATTCTAACAGGTTTATCAGGCATGATCTCCCCTTGATGAAACCATGCTGACTTTGCCCTATTTTACCATGCACTTCCAAGTATTCTGAAATGTCATCCTTAATAATGGACGCTAAAATCTTACCAACGACCGAGGTCAGGCTAATTGGCCTGTAATTTCCCGTCTTTTGCCTCACTCCCTTCTTAAACAGGGGGGTCACATTAGTGATTTTCCAGTCCTCTGGGACCCTCCCTGACTCGAGTGATTCCTGAAAGATCACCACTAACAACTCCACTATCTCTTCAGCTATCTGGGGTGTAATCCATCTGGACCAGGTGATTTATCCACCTTCAGACCTTTCAGTTTTCTTAGCACCTTCTCCTTGGTAATGGCCACCATACTCACCTCTGTCCCCTGACTCTCTTGAACTTTGGGGATGTTACTCGTGTCTTGCACCATGAGGACTGACTCAAAGTACCTATTCAGTTCCTCCACCATTTCTTTATTCCCCACTACTACTTCTCCAGCGTCATTTTCCAGCAGCCCAATGTCCACTTTTGCCTCTCTCTTACCCTTTATATATCTAAAAAACTCTTGCAATCTTCTTTTATATTACTGGCTAGTTTACCCTCATATTCAATCTTCTCCCTCCTCATTTCTTTTTTAGTTGTCCTCTGTTGGTCTTTGTAGACTTCCCAATCCCCTGGTTTCCTACTGCTCTTCACCGCATTGTATGCTTTCTCTTTAGCTTTTATGCTGTCCCTGACTTCCCTTGTCAGCCATGGTTGCCTCATCCTCCCTTTAGGTTGCTTCTTCTTCTGAGGGATTAATTTTTGCTGTGTCTCCAAAATTACTCCCAGAAACTCCTGCCAATGTTGTTCCAGTGTCTTTCCTGCTAGGCTCATCTCCCAGTCAATCCTGGCCAGCTCCTCCCTCATGCCTCTGTAGTTGCCTTTATTCAACTGTAATACCGTTACATCTGATTCCAGCTTTTTCCTCTCAAATTGCAGGGTAAATTCTATTATATTATGGTCACTTCCTCCTAAGGATTCCTTCACCTTAAGCTCCCTTATCAAATCTGCCTCATTACACATCACTAAATCTAGAATTGCCTGTTCCCTAGTGGGCTCCACCACAAGCTGCTCCAAAAGCCATCTTGTAGACATTCCACAAATTCCTTTTCTTGGGATCCACTACCAACCTGATTTTCCCAGTCTACCTGCATATTAAAATCCCCCATGATCACTATAACCTTGCCTTTCTTACATGCCTTTTCTATCTCCTGGTGTATCTTGTGCCCCACATACTGACTACTGTTCAGAGGCCTGTACATAACTCCCATTATGGTTTTTTTACCTTTGCTGTTCCTCATCTCTACCCACACAGATTCGACATCATCTGACCCTACGTCATTTCTTGCTATTGATTTAATTTCATTTCTTACTAACAAAGCAACCCCACCCCCTCTGCCAACCTGCCTATCTTTTTGATAGGATGTATATCCTTGGATATTTAGCTCCCAGTCCTGATCCCCTTGCAGCCATGCCTCCGTGATGCCCACCACATCATACCTGCCAATTTCAATCTGCGCCACAAGCTCATTTACCTTATTTCATATACTGCGTGCATTCAGATACAACACCTTCAGTCCTGTATTTCCCATCCCTTTTCTCATTGTTATCTCGTTATCTGATGTGCTTGAAGTTACATTCCTAGCCCTTTCCAAACACTCTGTCCTATTTTGTGTTCTGGAGACTTTAATAGCCTCTCCTGGGCTCTCCTTTCTTTTCAGTTTTTTCATAATTTTCCATGAAGTTGAATCCACCCCACCCACACGCTAACCTGCTGCTTTGTTTCCCATTAGTCATACTTCTTGGAGTTTTACCCTCCCCTCCCCCCCCCACTTTCTAATTTAAAGTCCTGTTGACCACCCTATTTACCCTTTTCGCTAGAAAATTGGTCCCAGATCGGTTAAGGTGGACATCATCCCGACGGTACAGATCCCTCCTGTTCTAATTCTGATGCCAGTGCTCCACAAAATGGAACCCCTCTTTCCTGCACCACTCCTTTAGCCACGTGTTTACTTCCCTTATTCTCGCATCCCTATGTCAATTTGCATGTGGCTCCGGTAGTAATCTGGAGATTATAACCCTAGAGGACCTGTTCTTTAATTTAGTTCCTAGTTCCTGATAATCCCCAAACAGGTCCTCTTTCCTAGTCTTAACTATGTTATTTGTCCCGACGTGGACCACAACAACTGGATCCTCCCCCTCCCTCTCAGATATCCTTTCAGGCCGGTCAGAGATGTCCCTCACCCTGGCACTGGGCAGGCAACATACCATGTGGGACTCTCGATCCTGCTTACAAAGGATGCTATCAATTCCCCTAATTGTAGAATCCTCTACAAACACCACTTGTCTTTTTACTCCCCCCTCTTGAATGGCCTCTTGGTCAGCTGGCTCATCCTCCCTTTAGCCCTGTTCCTCATCCACAAAGAGCGCAAGTACCTCGTACCTGTTGGACAAAGTCAAGAGCTGAGGCTCCTCTGTTCCTGAACACAGGATCCCTCTACATGCCTCACTTGCAGTCACACACTGCTGACCCTGACCACTGACCAAACTTGAGGTACTTTATCTATCGGGTGTGAACGCCTCCTGAACCAAAACGTCCAAGTAACTCTCCCCCTCCCGGATGTGCCACAGCGTCTGGAGCTCAGACTCCAGCTCATCAATTCTGAGCCGGAGTTCCTCCAACAACCAGCAGTTGCTGCAGATGTGCTCACTGCGGCTCGCAATGGGAGCTGCCAGCTCCCGCATCATACAGCTACAGCACATCATGTGCCCAGCTATCCCGACTTAGATAATTAATTTATTGATTAGCTTTGCAGTTTTTTTTCAAATTTGGTGCAGATTTCCTACCAACCAATCAGCTCACAGCTTTCCCGTGATGTCACTTTTTCAGTTTTGGCTTCAGTTACTCTGTGCCCCGAGGTCACCACTCCGGTGCTCCTCCCTCCGAGACTGCATCCTGGGGACAAGGCCGCAAATCCCCGAGGTAAGCTAAATTTATACTCACCGCTCCTGTGCTCCTCTTTCCGAGTCTGCTCCCAGGATTTACTCACCAATCAGCTGCAATACCCATCGGCTGAAATGGCGGCATTTTGTGATGTATTGTCCCATTCCTGCTACGGTCTGCCTCATTAATTACGCATTCACGGGGAGCATGCCGGATCGCTGCTGAACAGGCTTGGAATAGCTCGGCGCACCGTGACCACAGCGCTTCCTCGTTCCAGGCATCATATTTAAAGTGTGCCAGCCTACTTCATGTTTTCAGACCAGGACTGCTCCAGGCGGCAGATGGCCCCAAAAGCAAAGAAGATGGCAGTCCCCAAATTTAGTGATGCTAGTTTGATGTCCCTGTTGGAAGCAGTGGAAGGCCACCTCGATTCCCTCTATCCACCCCACCCCATCTCCCCCTCCCCACCAACTATGCTCTGGACGAAGACCAGCAAGCAAGGTCACCAATCCTGCATGGGAGGCAGTGACAGCAGTGGTCAGCACCAACGCCTTGCAAAAGAGGACAGTTACCAAATGAAAAAGAGGATGAATGATCTCCTTTGTTCCGCCAGTTTTTAAACTCAAGTCACAAACCCAATACACATCCACAGGAATCTCACTCACTGCCAGTTCAAGGGACATCACCATTCACTCTCTCACACACACATTCAACTGCCCTGTGGATTGTGTTCTCATCCCATCCATGGCACCACTCACCAACCACACATGCCAGGCATATCAGGCATCCTGCTTTTTTTTATTTATTCATGCGGGTGTCACTGGTGAGGCTAGCATTTATTTCCCATCCCTAATTGGCCTTGTACAGAGGGCATTGCTGTAGGTCAGTGGGTCAGAAGTCACATATAGACCAGGTCAAGGTAAGGACAGCAGATTTCCTTCTGCTGAAAAGGCAACCATGCTAAAGCATATTAGTGATGGGGTTTCATGGTCATCATCAGACTTTTTAATGCCAGATTATCACTGAATTCAAATTTCACCATCTGCCATGGTGGGATTTGAACCTGGGTCCCCAAGACTTTACCCTAAGTCCCTGGACTGTTAGTCCAGTAACAATACCACAATGCCACTGCCTCCCCACTCGTCCCATCTGTATTCATGCAGAACAAGCTGGCACAGAAAAAAAGGGAGAAGTCGCAGACTGATGGAGGAATGTCTGAAATCAAGGTCCTGACAGACATCCCATTAGCAATGATCTGGATCGTTCCAGTGCTGATGGTGAGGTTGGCAGTGTTGATCCAAGTGAGGATCCAGCAGTGCAAAATCCATCAGACAACCATGCTGTGAGTGAGTTCCCCTGTTCTGCAGTCCCCTGCCATGCATTAATTATCTCTCCTTGCTTTCGCAGGCACATCTGGGAAGCAGCTGATGGGGTCCATGACACAGGTCCTCGACTCAAGTCCCTGAAAACCCTTTAAAAGAAGAATCTGATGACACCCTTGTTGAAGACCCATTGGAGAGCTCACCAACACACTTCATCAGCACAGAGACACTATCTCGGTGGGACATAGTTCTAAAGCAGCCTCGGGATCACAATCTGGTGAGCACATTGCAATGTTTGATCCACAGCAGGTGGCGGCAGGGTCTTCCCAGGCATCCAGCATTCGGAGGACTGCTGGAGGCCAGAAACCTGCTGAGTCCGAGTCAGATGATAAGCCTCTGGACTCGGTCATATCGCTAGATCTGCAAAGACTAGCTTGGGAACATCAGAAAAGGATGCCTGCTGCACTCCTCAGATTGCAAGGCATGATGGAGAAGTCCGTCCTCCTTCAGCCTGAGGTGATAGCGCTGGCATGCCAATGCACCGAGGTCAACACTGGTAAGATGGCGGCCATCATGGAGACCTTGGTTCAGGACATTGGTCCTGCACTGCGTGTGGGCTGAACTCCATCGCTTATGACATAATTGGCTTCCAACAGTGTTCATGTGAGTGGGGTATGGGGCAGCTCGATCTCACTCCAGCTTCCTCTTCTCCTCAAGGAGTCAGCCAGGGGCCCTTGGGCACCCATAGAAAGGAAGATAAGCAGGTGCACACCCTGGGGCCATCCACCCAGGTGACCTGGGAGTGTCTGGCCCATCCAAATCTCTTCTTCCTCTTCCAGCAGCTCCAGCTCGACAAGTCGAATAGGGTGCCAGTGCCGCACAGCAGGATCCCAGAAGCAGTCCAGGGGCCTCCAGGTCTTGACCCTTCAGAGACGCCCGCTAAGGTCACCACAGACAGGGTGTTGCAGTCAGCAGGCTGCCCACACCTCCACTGTGGATGTCCGGGGAGCATCAAGATGTAGCAGCAGGCTTAGAAAGGTTAGAAAATGTAATTACTCCATGTGGGCATGGGCGTTAATCATTGGTACATAACGTTGACTATTGTAAATAAACTCCCAACAATGTCGCCCTGTTTATAGCTCCTTGTTACGATGAGTTACCCTGAAGTAAAAGCTTGGTTCCTGCATAAGATAAAGGCAGGTGTCTCAGTCCAGGAACACAGTCTCAGAACAAGTGAAGAGGGTACTCAGTAGAGCACATACATCTTCCATGCTGTGTTAACTCAATGTTATTACAATTACGCAGCCCTTCCTTGAAGCTTTTCCCTGCCTGGTTGATGCTCTGAAACTACAAAGCTGAGAAAATATTTTTTTATTAAGAGATTCCATCTCACTGAGGAGACTTCAGGCCAATCCACATACAACAACCTGCTCTGAAAAATCTGCTCACATTTTGACAGCTGTGCCAAATTACACCCCAGGAACTGAGACAACACACAATATTCTAAAACAACCCACAACACCTTAAATAAAACAACTCACAACATTTTAAATAAAACAACATACAACATTCTAAAATAAAAACGTCATTTTACCCTATCTCCTAATGCTAATGGAGCCTTTAAATAATCCAAGATCGGGAATCACATTTTCCCTCTTCCTTGGGCCATTCCCTATCTGTGTACCAGGTTTCGTTAAAATCCGTCCAATAGCTTTTGAGATATATTGTTTACAGATGAACAGGCTGACAAACAGGAATAAAAACATTACCTCCATATATTTAGGAATCAGATGCAGAGAAATTCCTTCACTTGGACGAATGGGAATCTGTGTAATTCTCTACCCAGAGGTTTGTGAATACTCCATCATAGTGTATATTCAAAGCTGAGATAGATTCTGATCTCTCAGGGAATCAAGAGATGTAGGGAGTGGGCTGGAAAATTGAGTCAAGGTAAAAGATCAGTCATGATTGTATTAAATGACAGAGAAGGCTTTGAGAGGCTGTTTGGTCTGCTCCTGCTTTTAATTCTTATGTTCAGATTCCCCTGAGACTCCTGCTGTGATCAAAGCAACACCACCTCACACAATTTGTGTTCAGAAGCATCTGTGGTGTGAAATTAAGTTTGAGAAGAGGTCTGTTGGATCTCCTGGGCATGTGATTAAATTAGCACAGGTCATTTTCTTTCAAAGGTGTGTGTTTTCAAATGTTTAATAGCTTAGAAGCATGGAAGTGGAGCATGGACTCTCTCCCGCCAAGAAGCATGCTATTTATAGCTTGCAGCATGACATGATGTTGCTCGTTGCACTTTGCATTTTACAGATTATCAGTAGAATATGACTAGCCAAAGGCAATAACCAACTGAACCAGTCCTGTGCTATGGAATTCTGGTGATCTTTAATAGATAGTATTTGTTTTACAATTGTTTTTTTCAAAACTCTCAACTTGATGATCCAATCTGTGTCAGGAGTCTTCACCAAATCATCGAAATATTCTAGAATCAGTTGCTTGCAACAACATCACAACTGTTGATATATATTTAAGAGAATAATAATGTAAAACCAAGAGGAAGAAATTTCACTTCATTATCATTCATTTACTTTTTCAACACCCATTTTACCCACTTTAAAAATCTGTTGCTGCCACATTAATAGTAACCTGTTTATCTACATAGAGAGAGGATATAATTATACTTTTTAATCCAAGGATTCTTATCACAGATTTACATTACTTGATATTTCCCATAATTTTTAACCCGGTGATAAAATGACTGGAAGTAGTTAAACATACTCAGAGATGACACATATCTTGGAGTATTGAATATTCAGTTACACAAAACTTTGATCCTGTTCTTCAGAGGACATAAATGCACCATTATACTTCAAACCACTTTTTGGCACTGTCACCCAGCTTTAAAATATCAGCTTCGCCCAGATGGTGAAGGGCAGCTGTTATCCAAGGTTGCTAAGTTAAAAAAAATGAAACTGTGGTCCTAATGGAGCAGAGTCCATAAAAAATGCAGCACATGCCCACTCATTCACTTTAGGGTTCTGATGTAATTTGATGCAACAAAAGATAAATTACTTCACCTTGTTTGAAAAATCACATACAGAACTTTCTGAGGACAATATTCAATTTACACTGAAGCATAAAACTTAAATTAGTGGAAAGGGACATCAGGTGGTTCCTATAACAGACAAACAGACCACCAGTTTTATGCTCTGGTAGTACATTGAAAATTATCCCTCCCACCTCTATCTCATTCCAACATTCACTGTCTCTTTTCCAATCAGTTTTGCCCTTGGTAAGCATGTGGGCCCCACTGGCTTGGCGGCGGACAGACAGCCGACACCCGCCGCTGAAACGGGGCCTGCCGCCGTGTTGAGTGGCCTTCCCTACAGGAAGCACTATGCGCTTCCTGTGCGGGTGTGGTAGGGTGGTGGGGTTTGCTGGAAAACCCCAGCTGTCAAAGTGCTCCCTGAGACTAAGTGCTGTCTCAGGGAGATTAGTGACAGTGCACAGAAGTTAAAAAACAGAAAAATAAAAATATTATTAACATGTCCCCCTCATGTGACAGAATCACACGAGATGGCACATGTTAATAAAAACCACATAAACTTTACAAAACTGTTAAAAAATGGACACGAAACCTCATCCCTCCAATGGATGAGGTTTCATGTATTATCAGAAGCCCGCCCGCTGGGGCTCCTGGCCTGCCCACCAGCCTTAAGGTTGGACGGGCAGGTCTTTAATGATCTTAATTAGCCTGTCAATGGCCTCAATTGGCCATTGACAGGTCGGCGGGCAGACAGCTGATTTTGCTGTGCGCCCGCCTTCCTAAAAATTTAAAGGGACCGTGATGATGTTGGGGGTTCCTCCCAACGTCATTCCGCGTCATTTTCCTGTCGGCGAGCGGGCCCCACTCCCAAATCGCCAACAGGAAAATTCTGGCCATAGTTATTGATTAACTACATCAATTAAGTAAGAAGTAATTTTCTAACTTTGCACTCCTAGACGGCAGCCTTACTGTCCAAAGGTATAATGGAAATTCTGTCACAAGTATTCCACCTCAAAGTGCATTCCTACTTTATAAGTATCAATATTAACATGCAATACCTATTACAGGTGGGAAGTTCAGGGTTAAATGTCTGTCCATTACTTGTTCTCAAAATCAGCATGGTAGTTCAGCAGAATTGTCAAGACCTGGGAATCAGATGTGAATATCGCAGCAAAAAGGTTTCTCGATTAATTAATTGATTAATATTTTAGTATTAGCCAGTAAAAATTACACACAGTGGCTGTACCTGTACCACTTTAATTTCTATCTATAGTTTTACTCCAATCACTATCATCTCTCATGGAGTGTCATTGTTGCCAATGGGAATCCTTTCCACTTTCCCCTTCCAAATTGCATGTTTTGTCAAAGACCCCTTTGTGCCCTTTTCTTGTGATGGCTGTATACTTTTCATCTCCAGATTACCATCTGTAGGAAAGAGTTCAGCTGCATTAGCTATAATTGAGAAGGACAGCCAAACTTCTTGAAAACAAGGTTCTGTCTTACTAACTGGATCAAATTCTTTGAAGAAGTTTTTTATGGAATACAACAGTCTACTTAGATTTTGGATAATATTGTCCTGGATTTTCAGAAAACCTTTGATAAGATATCTTACAATAGGTTACTCCATAATCAAATTCTTGGGAAGCTAATCAAATGAAATAAAAATTGGCTGCATACGCAAAGGCAGAAAGTTCTTATCAATGGCAATGGATCTGCTTAGAGACTGGGTACCATTGGTGTCCATCAGAATCGGTGTTGGAGTCTTTGCTTTTTATTGTCAACATAATTAGATAGATGAAAGTGTTGGGGGAATGATCTTCACATTTGCAAGTTCTGCAAAGATTTGGGCAGATGTTATGACTGAGGGGGATATTAAATAATTGAAAGCAGATCCCATTTAGCAACTGACATTTAACTGGCTCAGGCAGAGATCACACCTTATAAGAATTAGGTACCATATAAGTCATAGTTAATGTGGTTTCTTGGGCTAGTTTTTATTGACTGGCAGAGTCAGGAAGGTATTATTCTAATATATTTTCCCCCAATTGACCTTAATGTTTTGATATTGTCCTTTGTCTCTCACAGGAGATTGCATGGCACCTAATGGTAAGGGCAAGGCCAGGGAGAGAAACCACAAGCCTGGTGCTTCTCCTGTTTCTGGGCTTCTTATCCCCTCCCCACCTTTTAACCCTTGACAGCTTCCAATGAGTGCCTTTACAAAGTACTTTGGGTTATATAGAATAGAACAGTGCAACAAAGAAAGAGGCCATTCAGCCCATTGGCCTCCATTAATTCTATCAAAGAGAAATCCAATCAGTCCTACCACACACCTACTCACCTGCTCTTGCCCTAATTTTTTATTCTCCTAGTGTTTATCTGATTTCCTTTTGAAAACTAGTTTGAATCTGTTTCCACCGCAATTTAAAGGAGTGCATTCCAAATCCTAACCATTCTTCATTTAAAAGTTTTTCTCCATGTCTCCTCTGATTTGTTTTCTAATCAACTAAAATGAAATTAAATCTGGACCATTTGATTATTGATCCTTCAGTGGAGGTAGTTTCTAATTATTCTATCTAAATACCTCATAATTTTATACACCTCCATCAAATCCCCTCCGGCTCCTTGGCTTTAAGGAGAACAACCCCAGCTTCTCTGTAATCCCTCCTCAATGGAGCCATTCTAGTAAATTTCATCTGAACCCTCTACAAAGCCTTCACATGCTTCTGGTGCCCAGGATTGTGAAGATCATTAAAGTGGGATCGAACTGTTTTATAAAGATTCAGCAAAACCTTTTAGCTTTTTTTACTATATACGCATCAGAAGTACAGGTTCCAGGATAATACACTTAATAACCATGGCTATGTCAGGCAATTACATACAACCTGATAATTCATAATATGCAGTCAGCTCTGTTTCTTTGAACCTAACCTATGCAATACTTGGACAGCAACATCCAAAAATCTTGATTCTCATTAGCACTGCAAACAACAATCCCATGTGCAAATGAAAATATCTTGAATTGATAGTGACATATTTGATTGGTGCATGATTCCTGGTTTCACTTACAAGTTTAAAATGACAAAACCTTCCATTAAGTTAACACCAGCGATTCACTTGCAATAATGCACTATTTCTATCCACAAAGATATGGTTAGTTTACAGAAAAATTACACTTTGCATTGAGTAATAAATGTTTTCTAATTTTAAATGAATGTTCATCAAGGACCATATAATAGGAGAGCAAAGTGCTGCAGGTGCTGGAAATATTAAATATAAACAGAAAATGCTTGAAATGCAGGAAGCATTTGTGGAGAGAGAAACAGAGACAATGCTTTGGGTCTATTATTTGCACTAATTCCGACAAAGGCTCACTGACCTCTGTTTCTCTCTGCAAAGATGCCGCCCAACGTATTGAGTGTTTCTAATTTTTCCAGTTTCTATTGGAACAAAAATAAACCCTTTTGCCAGCCCTCCAAAAGCAATCAAACTTCTTGTGAGACTTTCATTCTACTTCAGCAAGAAACCCAGCAGCAGCTACATGAGTTCTCATCTGGTGCAACATTAAACATGAATTTCAAACAAGTTAAGGAATGAAGAAAACTTAAGAAGCAGTGCTAGAGAGACACCCAAAAGGTCACAAGTATTGGTCACCAAAGAAGGGGAAGGAATTGGGGCAAGCTAAGGACTTGGATTTAACTAACACTGATCTCGTGTTCCCCTCTGGTTATGCACATTCCTAGCTGGCACCAACTGAATTCATACGAAAGTGAGGGTCAGAAATGGATTGCCTTTCAAACTGGGTGTTCTTCAACTCCTAGACTTAGAAAATAATTGCAAGCCAGGACCATTTCTGGATCCTGGTTCACCTCACGTCACTAGTGGCTTTGAAACTATTCTACCTGAACTGCAACATTGAACAACAAGCTTTCAGAAGAATGTGCCTGATCTTCCTTTCCTCTACTGTGGTTTGTGCAGGAACTTGGTTACGTTTTTTTTTTGTTTCCCAGTCTCAAGACATTTCCTTTTCTGCTTTCTCCAGTACTTTGTTAATACTACTTACATACATGTCAACCGTCTGTATTTTACAGCTTTATAACATAACTATTATTATTATTATACAATATAATAATAAAATCCACTTTAAGAACTAAGCTAAATCTTTGTAAGAAATTGAAGAAATTATTTCTTTTCAATTTCTTCACACCATTGGAGCCTAATTAACCAACAATCTTTTGGAAATTCCAGCTGATTTTTCTCCCTTTCAGCAGTTTCAAATTGATCAATTCTTTTCAATTTTGTTACCCCAACAACTTGAGCCAAAAATGGAGTTTTGTGATTTTATTAGGTGGGGTTGGGGTGGTGGTGAGGGGTGGGAGGACGGTGCTATTCATGTTCAACCTGCACCCATGTTCATTGAGGTGGAGGCCATACAGTTTTCATGTACTCAATTCATCAGCATCATTGTAAGCATTGGCCCAAGGCAGCTCTAGCACGGTATACTATCCTCTGCAGCCCTCTGCGATAAAGAATTCCACAGATTGACTACTCTCTGAGAGAAGAAATTCCTCATAATCTCTGTTTTAAATGGATGCCCCCTTACTCTGAGATTATGCCCTCTGGTCCTAGATTCACCCACAAAGGGAAACAACCTCTCAGCATCTACCCTGTCAAGTCCCCTAAGAACCTTACTTGTTTCAATCAAGTTGCATCTCATTCTTCTAATCTCCAATGAGTACAGGCCCAACTGGCTCAACCTCTCCTTATAAGAAAATCCCTCCAAACCCAGGATCAACCTAATGAACCTTCTCTGGACTGCCTCCAATGCCAGTATATATTTCCTTAGATAAGGGGACCAAAATTGTTCACAGTATTCTAGGTGTGGTCTAACTAGTACCTTGTATAATTTTAGTAAGGCTTCCCTATTTTTATGCTCAACTCCCTTTGAAATGAAGGCCAACATTGCTTTCCCTATTACCTGTTGACCCTGAATGTTAGCTTTTGGGATTCATGCACAAGGATTCCAAATCTCTCTGTGTTGCAGCTTTCTGCAGTCTTACTTTATTTAAATAATATTCAGCTCCTCTATTCTTCCAGCCAAAGTGCATAACCTCACATTTTCCCACATTATTTTCCATTGCCAAGTTTTTGCCCACTCACTTATCCTGTCTATATCCCTCTGTAGACTCCTTGTGTCATCCTCATCACTTGACTTCCCACCTATTTTTGTGTCATCCGCAAACTTGTAGATAGTACATTCATTTCTCTCATCTAAGTCATTAATATATTGTAAATAATTGAGGCCCCAGCACTGATCCTTGTGGCACTCCACTAGTTACAGGTTGCCATCCTGAAAATGCCCCCCTTATCCCAATTCCCTGACTTCTTTTTGTTAGCCAATCTTCTATCCATACTAATATACAACCCCCAACACCATGGGCTGTTATCTTATTAAGTAGCCTTACATGCGGTACCTTAACGAATGCCTGTTGGAAATCCAAATATATTACATCGACTGGTTCCCCTTTATCAATCCTGCTTGTTACCTCCTCCAAGAATTCTAATAAATTTATCAGGCATGGTTCCCCCTTCATTAAGCCATGCTGACTCTGCTTGATTAAATTATGTATTTCTAAATGCTCTGCTATCACATCTTTTATTTTAGACTCCAATATTTTCTCAATGACAGATGTTAAGCTAACTGGCCTATAGTTACCTGTTTTTTGTCTCCCTCCCTTTTTGAATAAGGGTGTTACATTGGCAGTTTTCCAATCCTCTGGGACTTTTCTGGAATCTAAGGATTCTGGGAAGATTACTACTAGTGCATCCACTATTTGTGTAGCTACTTACTTTAATATCCTAGGATGCAACCCATCAGGTCCAAGGGACTTATTGGTCTTTAGCCCCAATAGCCCCAGTGACAAACCCAAATCCCCTAGAACGACCTCTCTCATCAGTCATGACCCGAACACTCTGCGTCGTTCCAAACACATTGAAGATCTCCCTCAGCCTGGTGGTGCTCATGTCTTCTCCAAAGTTCTTGATGTAAATGTTGGTGTATTCCAGAATTTAACTTCCAAATTCAGCCTCTCACTCTTTATGAGACTTGAAGTGACCCACAAACACTTTTTGATCCCTGCTACTTTTTCTCTCTATTGTACTTATTTCTTCCCCCCTTGCTTTTATCCCTTGATTATTTGATATTTTTGGAATGCTATTAGTATCTTCTAATGTGAAGACTGATGAAAAGTATTTATTCAACTCCTCTGCCATTTCCTGGTTCCCCATAATTATTTCCCCAGCCTCACTTTCATAGGGGCCTATCTTCACTTTGGCCCCTCTCTCCCCTCTCTTCCTTTTCATATATTTAAAGAAGCTCTTACTGTCTCTTTTTATGTTACTTGCTAGTTTACCCTCAAAGTTTATTTTCTCTCTCTTTTTTACTTGGTCATCTTTTGTTGGTATTTAAAACTTTCCCAATCCCCTGGCTTACCACTAATCTTTGCCACATTGTATGTTTTTTTCTTTCAATTTGATACTGTCCTTAACTTCCTCGTCTAACCATGGTTGCTTTATCCCCTTCCTTGAATCCTTCTTCTGCACGGGGATCTATCTTTGTTGTGAGCCATGAACTATTTTCTTAAATATCTGCCATTGCTCACTAACCATCTTTTCTGCTAAACTGCTTTCCCAGTCCGCCCCAGCCAACTCTGTCCTCATTCCATTGTAATTACTCTTATTTAAGTTTAGCACATATGACACTAAATGTCTGTGGGGTGGCTAAAGAGCAGCAAGTGCACTCCTTGAATTTTAACTCCCATTCTGCATAGTTTCCCCTAAACAGAGGAAGATTAATTTTCCCTGTTGTGTTGGCAGACTAGCTAAAATAAATAAGAAGTTTGAAATTTTAATAAATGAAATGACTTATCTTTCAAACTGGAAATGAACTGCAACATGGTATGTTTAGGTATCACTGTTCACATGGGTGAATAGTTCCAAACACTTTACAAGGGGACGAAGTGGACATTGAAGGAATTTGGTGACTTGGAATGACTGAAGGTTTGGAAAATTATACTGAATTATAAATTAAAGCAGCTCAGTGGTTTTAATTAAGCACAATTCTCCAAAACAGGTATTGTCTTATCTTTAGTCCAATTATCTCAAACTTCTAGTGAGGACTGGGTAGCAATCCTATTTATTTGTGACATTTAACAGCTCCAGTGAAAGGGCACCTTTAATTAAACTACAGAAAGCCTGGCCAATTTTCACTATTGGTCCAATCGATACTCAACAATTGCTTGTAAGCCTTTAATTAACAATCAGTAATAAAACTATAAAACAAATCAAAAAATTCCCATGTCCTTCTGTCACTTGTGTGCAAATATTGGGACAAATCTTCCAGCCTCTGGATTGTCGGAGACCGGATGTATGACCAATGATGCACGTCAGGACTGTATGGAAGTCCTGAAGTCCCGATGTGCTAACCTATGTGAGAATTGCCCAGAAAGTTTGACCTTCCAATATACAATCTCTCTGCTCCATGAACCCTCCACAAATTTCTCTGACTTTGGGGAGAATTTTTCGGTTGGCAAGTTTGCGGGGGATGGGTGCTCGCCAGCGCATAAATTGACCCGCGGTGATGTCGGGCCTGTTGAATGAACTAACTGAGTTGCCTGTCCAACTTTAAGGTTGGTGGGCAGGCAAAGAGACCAGTCGGCCTTTGCATTTATCATGAAACCCCATCCATGGGCGGGATGAGATTTCATGAAGGTTTTAAAACATTAATAGAAATTTTAAATAAAATTCATAGACATGTCCCAGCTTACGTGACACTGTCACATGAGGGGACATGTCTTTAATTTTTTTTTCCTTTATTAAAATTTGTAAAAATTAAAGTAATCAGCTCTGTGTCTCAGTGAGATTTCTGCACTCTTTAGCGCACATACACGAAACAGCGCAGGCTCCGACTCAGCCTCTTCCCCCCGCCCGCACAGGGAGTGCTCAGCACTTCCAGGTGCGTGTCACACTGGGTGGGACTTAATTGACCCACCCATGTAAAATGGAGGTGCGCAGCCAATCGTCCCCTGTGCTACTTTCGGTGCAGGTGGGCGCCTGCTCCCGCCCAACTCCCCCCGACGGGAAGAAAATTCTCCCCTTAGCTGAACTCCTGGGTAACTCCAGAATTGACACTCCAATCACTCACACTGACCACCCAAATTCCTCCTTGATTTCCGCCCCCACCAACCCCAACTAACTCTCTAACCCCGGTGTAGGCCCCTGACCCGACGACTATTGCCCTGATCCCCCAACTACCTCGATCTCCCCAACTAGCCCCTGACCCAACCAGCTACCTCCCTCACCACCAAACTACCCCCAATCCAATTCCCTAAGTACCCTCCTACCCAACCTGAATACCTCTCCTGGCCTCACTATCCCCGACCATCACTCCTGACTAGAACTGACTACCCCTTAATGCCACCCAACTACAACCAAACCACCTGACTACCCCCCAACCCATCTAACCACTCACATACCTGCCACCCAACTTATCTACTACCTCAGCCACCCACCATCTCACCCACCTGCCACCCTGTTCATCTACAAACTCACCCACCCATCTATCACCTCACCCATCTGCCTCCTTTCTAACCTTGCCCACCTACTGCCTTACCCATCTATCACTTCACCTACCTACCTCCTCACTTACCTGCCATCTGACCCTCCTATGCCCTACCCACTTACCCACCTCATCCACCGTACCCACTTAGTGCACCCACCCTACCCAATCATTCATTTATCCATTCACTAACATTCAAACTATAAACTTACAACATGGCAACTGGTACCATATAAAGGGGCCTTGTCCTATCTTCCACCCAATCCAAATCCACTACGTTGGCGTTCTCTGAGGGATACTGCACTCCACATTTCTGGAAAAGCCAGGCTTGGGAGACCTGGCAAGAAATGCGGAGCAGCATTGAGAGGGTGAACGTTCGAGCGGAGTGGCAATCCAATATTGATTGCTGCTCTTTGGAAACTCCGGGCCATTATATTATACTGACTTTTCCCATTGTAAAATTAGATTCAAAGATATAGTTTAATCATAGGGAACTTAAATGACAATATTGAGCTCTACCATGAGTTAAATTATCCTTAACAACTGCACGAACTTAATAGGAGCAATTATACTAATTACATCAAAGGAATGGATCTTATCAAATATCAGACAGCATTGAACTGCATTAGTCATCTCCATCCAGTTGTTTTGTCTCATTCTATAAATGCATCTCTTAGTTAGAAAATATGTTCTTTTAATTCATTTTAGGCACTAAGTCATTGCCACCAAAACAAATTCATCTGAGTCAGACAGTATGCATTATAAACCTTTGGACCATTTAATGATTGGAGAACTCATGCTGATTAACATGTTCAGGAACTCAGCAGGATCGTCATTGTGATTCTGTTATCCAAATGGGAGGTATGAATACAGGAATTCTAATTCATCTTGCGTGCCATTTGTAGGCGTTAACATATTTGAAAGCATTTTACAGGACTATCTTTATTCATTCAAAGTACATAAAAACCAAGAGGTGTTGTTGGCATAAGTTTGGAAGCAATAATTATGTGCTAATAATTTGCTAGAATCATTTAAGGATGACTCTAAATTAGTGAATGTGGGCTATCTAGTGGATATAAGTTACGTGGTTTTCAGGAGGCATTTAAAGAAGTTTAAAACTAATGCAAATCTAGCTTGTTGGATTGAAGGCTAGTTTGGTAGTAGAAAGCAGATGTTAAAACAATGGAGGTGATTCTGTGAAACACTGAGTGGAATTTTACAGCCCGTCTCGCTGGCATGATTTTCTGGTCCCGCTGAAGTCAATGGACTTTTGAACAGCTTGTTCCATTTTCCATCCCCACGCCCGTCATGATAGGGCTACAAAATTCCACCCACTGACTTGTGGATTTACATGAGGATCTATTTTGGGTTCCTTGCTAGTAATCTATTTATAAACAATATGAAGTCTTTCAGCAATATAATACTCGCCCAGATTATGCTGCCAGATAACGAATGTAAATTTAATAGCATTTAAGAAAGCTTTACAAATTCATTATTGGACAGGAATAACAAATGGCAGGAGAAGCAGGTGTCTAGAATGTCAAATAAAAACAGAAAATGCTGGAAAAACTCAGCAAGTCTGGCAGCATCTGTGGAGGGAGAAACAGAATTAATGTTTTGGGTCCGTATGACTCTAAAATATCAGTCGGGTACAGAAAATGCACAACCAAATAGGTTAATTTATTTTGCTATAATTAGAAAACCAAAAAATACCAAAAGAATATGTGAAACAGGCCTTAGGAAAATTAATTTAGGCTGTGTTGATTAATCCTCTTAAGTGAAGCTGGATGAATGTATAGTTTAGATCATGGTTGAAATTTCTAATGATAAACACAATGGTGAAGGAATCCTTCTACTTTGTGTATGGAGCTGAGTTGTAAGTGCATGCATAAATGACACAGTTACAATTTTGCTATAAATAGTGAACAGAGGACATTGTCTCTTTGTGGGTTTATGCCCCATAGGGACTGATAAGATTGACATCTATGGGATGCATCAGTTTAGGTGTGAATAAAAATGAGCTTTAATGTTGGACTGATATCCTGAAATCTTCACTGGCTTATTTTGAGGGTTGAAAGAACTTGCAGTTATTCAGCTCTCCTGGGGGAAATATTAATGACAGTTGAGATTGTATGTTATCTAAAGAAAAGAGCAGAATGTCTAGAGAAATGGCTTTTTCCTTGCTCTATATTTTCTCATGCACTCATTGTTATCTAGTTTTAAAACTTTTAGGAATGCACTAAATTGTTATTGAGGAAAATGTTCCATCTCTTGCAGCATAACAGGAGTTTCCAAGGTGGAACTCGGCCATGGATGGTGGGGTCACGGGGTGGCAACAGTCTTCATTATTTTTGTGAATAATCTCAACTTACCTTAGCTGGATTTATTTTTTGGCTTTGTTGTCCATATGAAAATGATAAGAGGGAATTCCAGAGGTTAAGGGCTAGGTAGTTGAAGATATGGGCGCCAACAGGGGAGTGATGGAAATCAAGGATTGCAGTACTCCTGCACTGTGTCAGATTGACTTGAGAAAAAAGCACAATTCCATTCCCTGCCATTCCTGTTTATTCTTGATGAGTAATATCACCCAAACAGCATGGTAAATGGCACATGCTTTAGAAGTGAATTCGAAGGGGAACTACCAAGAATTTCTAAGAGGATTCTCCCACTCTTCCACCAAAATTATGGTGGACAAATAAGAAAGGCCCTGCAGAAATCCACTCTCCACCACCCACACCACACCACCTACCCTGCCCTCCCCACCAGCTGTTAGAAATGACTGTCTAATGAAATTATACAATCTTAGGAAATTAATCATATGTTATAGAAATAGTTTTCTTTCTTCCTTATTAAGAAGGATTCTGTAGCAACCATCTGGCTGACACAGACACTGGGCAGTGTAGGGCTATTATCTCTTCCAAATACATGACTCTAGTGCAGACTCTGGTACATGACATTCCTAAACCTGATAATGCCAATAAAGCCATCTCTAAATCAACTGTCTGAGTAAAGGTAAGCAGGATGCTCTAGCAAGGCATGAGCCTTGAAATGGCTTCTTGGACTGATGGACAGAAATAGGAGGGAACAACCTTGGATATATGGTGCTTGCCAATTGGAGAATTGAATAATTGATTGGCATGAGACATGGGTTAGCCCTAGAAATAATGGGCATTCGGGAAGGAATGAACACTGAGCTTTCCAAGATAGATCCACACTGACTCCAGCCTGACACAGTGGTTAGCTCAAGAAGACCGATAGTGGAAGAGATTACCAGCTATGAGATCAGCATTCCTCTGCTTCTTCTATTTGTTGTTTGTTCTGGGACCAGTAAACCATTCTCAACTGTTACAGTCGTACGTATTTTCTGCATGTATTCTTCCATATAGTATTACACAAAATGTTGATGTCTTCGGGACATTTACTTCTGTGGGATAACATAGCAAATATTTAAAAAAGAAATGAAAGCAAGGCTTTGCAGAGGATATAGAAGAGTCTTGGTTCCAGGGAGAAGCTGGGGTGACTCTCCTTAGAGCAGAGACAGCTAAGAAGAGATTTGATGGAGTTGTTTAAAAATCATGAATGGTTTAGATTGATTAAAGAGACACTGATTCTAATATCTGAAGGACATTCCTAGCAGCAATGTAGGTGCACCGACATCGCATGGACTGCAGCGCTTCATGAAGGTGGCTCATTACTATCTTCACAAGGACAATTAGGGATGAGCAATAAATGCTGGCCTAGCCAGCAATATTCACATTTCATGAAAGAATAAAAAGGTCAGTAAACAAAGAGCATAAATTTAATCTGATTGACAGAAGTTTTGCAGTTTTGTCTCATCAACTCTAGCTGTTTTAACTCCTGAACTTTCAGTTTTATCTCCTGAACTGGTGTTGTTTTATTCCCTGTACTCTCGCTATTTTATCTCCTGATCTCTTGCTGTTTCATCCCCCAAACTCTCGCTGCTCTATCTCCTGAACTTAACTCCTGAACTCTCAGTGTTTTATCCCCGACCTCTCTGTTGAATGCATGTTGTTTTATCCCCTGAATTTGCATGCGGTTTTATCTCATTAACTCTTGCTGCTTTATCTCCTGATCTCTTGCTGTTGCATCCTCCAAACTCTCACTGTTTAATCTCCTGAATTTAACTCCTAAAATCTCAGTGTTTTATCTCTTGAATTCTCGCTGTTTTATCTCCTGAACTCTCCTTATTTTCCCTCTGAACTCTTGCTGTTTTATCTCATGAACTCCTGCTGATTTATCCTATGAAATCAGGCTGTTTTATATACTGAACTTAGCTTCTGAACTCTCAAGTGTTTTACCTCCTGAACACTCGCTGTTTCAATGGCTGAAACCTTGCTGTTTAATCTCCTGAACAGTCGCTGTTTTATCTTCTGAACTCTCACTATTTTATCCCCTGAATGTGCACTGTTTTATATCCTAAAATCTCATTGTTTTATTCCTTGAACTCTCAGTGTTTTACCTCCTGAACTCTCGCAGTTTTATCTCATGAACTCCTGCTGAATTATCATCTGAAATCATACTGTTTTATCTCATGAACCTATCTCATGAACTCTCAGTGTTTTACCTCCTGAACTCTTATTGTTTTACCCCAGGAACTGTCACACTTTTAGCTCCTGAACTCTTGGTGTTTAATCTCCTGACTCTAGCTGTTTTATCTCCGTAATTCTCGCTGTTTTATCTCCTGAGCTCTCCCTGTTTTATTCCCTGACCTCACTGATTTATTCCATGAACTCTCACTGTATTATTCCCTGAGCTCACGCTGTTTCATTCCCTGAACGTTCACTGTTTCATCCCTTGAACTCTCACTGTTTTATCCCCTGAGCTCTTGCTGTTTTATTCTCTAAACTCTCACTGTTTTAATCCCCGAACTATCACTATTTTAAAAGTTGAACCATCACTGTTTCATCTCCTGAAATTTCACTGATTTATCTCCTGAACTTTCAGTGTTTTATTCCCTGAACTCTTACTGTTTTCTCCCCTTTACTCTCACTGCATTACCTCCGGAACTTTCGCTGTTTTATGTCTTTAAATCTCGCTGTTTTATCCCCTGAACTCATAATGTTTTATCTCCTGAACTCTTGCTGTCTTCTCTCCTGAACTCGCACTGTTATACCTCCTGAACTCTCATTGTTTTATTGCCAGAATTCTTGCTGTTTTATCCCATGAACTCCCATTGTTATATTTCCTGAACTTTCAATGATTTCTCCCCTTAACTCTCGCTGTTTTGTCTTCAGAACTCTCACTTTTTATCACCGGAAAGAACATTGTTTTATCTCCTGAACTCACCCTGTTTTATCTCCTGAATTAGTGCTGTTTCATTCCCTGAACGCACAATGTTTTCTCCTCTTAACTTTCGTTTATTTAACTCCGGAACTGATGTTGTTTTATTGCCTGAACTCTCGCTGTTTGATCTCCTGAACTCCCGATGTTTTATCACCTGAACTCTCGGTGTTTTATCTCCTGATGCCTTGCTGCGTTATCACTCTGATCTCCCACAGTTTTATCTCTTGATCTCACAGTGTTTTATCTCCTGAACCCTCACTAGAATTCTCCCTGTTTTATCTCTTGAAGTGTTACAGTTTTATCTTCTGAAGTCTCAGTGATTTTTCTCCTGAATTCCCGCTATTTTATCTCCTTAACTCTCACTGTTTTACCTCCCGAACTCTCGCTGTTTTATCCCCATAATTCTCCCTGTTTAATCTCCTCAAATATTGTTGTTTTATCTTCTGAACTTTTGCTGTTTTATCTCCTGAACTCTCACTGTTTTACCTCTGAACTCCCACTGCTTTATCCCCTAAACTCAAGCTGATTTCCCTCCTAATCTTATACCCTGAAATCTCACTGTTTTATTCACTGAACTCCTGTTGTTTTATCATTTGAACTCTCAATGATTCATCCCCTGAACTCTCACTGTTTTATCTCCTGAAGTCTCACTGTCTTATCCCCTGAACTTTCAACTGTTTTATTCCCTGAACTCTCAATGTTTTATCACATGAATTCTCGCTGTTTTATCCCCTGAACTCCCACTGTTTGATTTTATGAACTCTGAGTGTTTTCTCCGCTTATCTCTCACTATTTTATCACGAAACTTTCACTGCTTTATCACCGGAACTCACGTTGTTTTACGTCTGAATTCCCTCTGTTTCATCTCTTGAGCTCTCCCTGTTTTATCTCCTGAATTAGAGTTGTTTCATCTCCTTAACTCTCACTGTTTTACCTCCCGAACTCTCGCTGTTTTATCCCCATAATTCTCCCTGTTTAATCTCCTCAAATATTGTTGTTTTATCTCCTGAATTCTCACTGTTTTACCTCTGAACTCCCACTACTTTATCCCCTAAGCTCAAGCTGATTTCCCTCCTAATCTTATCCCCTGAAATCTCACTGTTTTATTCACTGAACTCCTGTTGTTTTATCATTTGAACTCTCAATGATTCATCCCCTGAACTCTCACTGTTTTATCTCCTGAAGTCTCACTGTCTTATCTCCTGAACTTTCAACTGTTTTATTCCCTGAACTTTCAACGTTTTATCACGTGAATTCTCGCTGTTTTATTCCCTGAACTCCCACTGTTTGATTTTATGAACTCTGAGTGTTTTCTCTGCTTATCTCTCACTATTTTATCAAGAAACTCTCACTGTTTTATCACCGGAACTCACGTTGTTTTACGTCTGAATTCCCTCTGTTTCATCTCTTGAGCTCTCCCTGTTTTATCTCCTGAATTAGAGTTGTTTCATCTTCTGAACTCTCAATGTTTTATCTGGTGAACTCTTGCTGTTTTATCTCCTGAACTCTCACTGTATTATCTGGTGAGCTCTTGCTGTTTTATCTCCTGAACTCTCACTGTTGTATCCCATGGACTCTCAATGTTTTATCTCCTGAACTCCCACTAATTTATCCCCTGATCTCATACTGTTTTATCCCCTGAAGTCTCACTGTTATATCTCCTGAACTTTCAATATTTTCTCTCCTTAACTCTCATTGTTTTGCCTTTGGAACTCACACTTTTTACTGCTGGAACTCACATTGTTTTATCTCCAAATTCTCACCGTTTTATTTCCTGAACTCTCCCTGTTTTATCTCCTGAATTAATGCTGTCTTATCCCCCGAACTCACAATGGTTTCTCCCCTGAACTCTCGCTGATTTATCTCCAGAACTGATGCTGTTCTATCACCTGAACTCTCACTTTTTGATCTCCTGAACTCCCAATGTTTTATCAGCCAAACTCTCGGTGTTTTATCTCCTGAATTCTCACTGTTATATCTCCTGAACTCTCATTGTTTTATTGCCAGAATTCTTGCTGTTTTATTCCATGAACTCCCGTTGTTATATCTCCTGAACTTTCAATGTTTTCTCCCCTTAACTCTCACTGTTTTGTCTTCAGAACTCCCACTTTTTATTGCTGGAAATCACATTGTTTTATCTCCTGAACTCTCCCTGTTTTATCTCTTGAATTAGTGCTGTTTCATTCCCTGAATGCACAATGTTTTCTCCTCTTAAATCTCGTTGATTTATCTCCGGAACTGATGCTGTTTTATTGCCTGAACTCTTGCTGTTTGATTTCCTGAACTCCCGATGTTTTATCACCTGAACTCTCGGTGTTTTATCTCCTGATGCCTTGCTGCTTTATCACTCTGATCTCCCACAGTTTTATCTCTTGATCTCATGGTGTTTTATCTTCTGAACCCTCACTAGAATTCTCCCTGTTTTATCTCTTGAAGTGTTACAGTTTTATCTTCTGAAGACTCAGTGATTTTTCTCCTGAATTCCCGCTGTTTTATCTCCTTAACTCTCACTGTTTTACCTCCCGAACTCTCGCTGTTTTATCCCCATAATTCTCCCTGTTTAATCTCCTCAAATATTGTTGTTTTATCTCCTGAATTCTCACTGTTTTACCTCTGAACTCCCACTACTTTATCCCCTAAGCTCAAGCTGATTTCCCTCCTAATCTTATCCCCTGAAATCTCACTGTTTTATTCACTGAACGCCTGTTGTTTTATCATTTGAACTCTCAATGATTCATCCCCTGAACTCTCACTGTTTTATCTCCTGAAGTCTCACTGTCTTATCCCCTGAACTTTCAACTGTTTTATTCCCTGAACTTTCAACGTTTTATCACGTGAATTCTCGCTGTTTTATTCCCTGAACTCCCACTGTTTGATTTTATGAACTCTGAGTGTTTTCTCTGCTTATCTCTCACTATTTTATCAAGAAACTCTCACTGCTTTATCACCGGAACTCACGTTGTTTTACGTCTGAATTCCCTCTGTTTCATCTCTTGAGCTCTCCCTGTTTTATCTCCTGAATTAGAGTTGTTTCATCTTCTGAACTCTCAATGTTTTATCTGGTGAACTCTTGCTTTTTTATCTCCTGAACTCTCACTGTATTATCTGGTGAGCTCTTGCTGTTTTATCTCCTGAACTCTCACTGTTGTATCCCATGGACTCTCAATGTTTTATCTCCTGAACTCCCACTAATTTATCCCCTGATCTCATACTGTTTTATCCCCTGAAGTCTCACTGTTATATCTCCTGAACTTTCAATATTTTCTCTCCTTAACTCTCATTGTTTTGCCTTTGGAACTCACACTTTTTACTGCTGGAACTCACATTGTTTTATCTCCAAATTCTCACCGTTTTATTTCCTGAACTCTCCCTGTTTTATCTCCTGAATTAATGCTGTCTTATCCCCCGAACTCACAATGGTTTCTCCCCTGAACTCTCGCTGATTTATCTCCAGAACTGATGCTGTTCTATCACCTGAACTCTCACTTTTTGATCTCCTGAACTCCCAATGTTTTATCAGCCAAACTCTCGGTGTTTTATCTCCTGAACTCTTATTGTTTTATCCCAAGAATTCTCCCTATTTTATCTCTTGAACTGTTACAGTTTTATCTCCTGAACTCTTACTGATTTATCCCATGAATTCTCCCTGTTTTATCTCTTGAACTGTTACAGTTTTATCTTCTGATCTCTGTGATATTTCTCCTGAATTCTCGTTGTTTTATCCCCTGAACGCCCGCTGTTATATCTCCTGAACTTTCAATTTTTTCTCCCCTTAACTCTCGCTGTTTTGTCTTTGGAACTCTCACTTTTTACAAACGGAACTCACGTTGATTTATCTCCAAATTCTCACTGTTTTATTTCCTGAATTAGTGCTGTCTTATCCCATGAACTCACAATATTTTCTCCCCTGAACTCTCACTGATTTATCTCCAGAACCGATGCTGTTTTATGACCCGAACTCTTGCTTTTTGATCTCCTGAACTCCCAATGTTCTATCACCCAAACTCTCGGTGTTTTATCTCCTGATGTCTTGCTGCTTTATCTCTCTGATCTCCCAGTTTTATCTTTTGATCTCCTGGTGTTTTATCTCCTGAACTCTCACTGTTTTATCTCCTGAATTCTCTCTGTTTCCTCTCCTGGAGTTTTGCAGTTTTATCTCCTGAATTCTTGCTTTTTTATCTCATAAACTCATGATGTTTTATCAGCTGAACACTCAATGTTTCATACCCTGAACTCTTACAGTTTTATCTACTAAGCTTTCACTGTTTTATCCCCATAATTTCATTGTTTTATCTCCTGAACTCTCCCTGTTTTATCTCCTTTACTCATGCTGTTTTACATCCTGAACTCTTGCTCTTTTATCTCCTGAATTCTCGCAGTTTTGTCTACTGAATTCTCACTGTCTTACCTCATGGACTCTCAATGTTTAACCTCCTGATCTCGCACTGATTTATCCTGTGAACTCATGCTGTTTTATCTTCTGAACATATCCCCTGAACTCTTGCTGTTTTAACTTCCGAACTGTCACTGTTTATCTCCTGAAATCTCGCTGTTTCATCCCCTGAACTCTCGCTGTTTCATCCCCTGAAATCTCACTGTTTCATCCCCTGAAATCTCACTGCTTCATCCCCTGAACTCTCGCTGTATTATCTGCTGAAACCTGGCCGCATTATCAGCTGAACTCTCACAGCTTTAGCACCTGAACTCTCGCTATTTTATATCACTAATTCTCACTCTTTTATCTCCTGAACTCTCCCTGATTATCTTCTTAACTCATGCTTTTTGATCTTCTGAAATTTCACTGTTATATCCTCTGAACTCTCATTCTTTTATCTCCTGAACTCTCAAAGCTTTCTCCCATTAACTCTTGATTTTTTATCTTTGAGACTCACGCTGTTTTATCACCTGAATTTTCACTGTCTTATCTTCTGAACTCTTGCTGTTTTACCTCCTGAACTCTCATTGTTTTATCCCCTGAAATATCACAGTTTTATCGCCTGAACTCTCATTGATTTATGCCCTGAATTCTGGTTGTTTTATTCCCTGAACTGTCACTGTCTTAAGTCCTGAACTCTTGCTGTTTTATCTCTTGAACTCTGTTTAATCTCCTGAACTCTTGCTCATTTATGTAGTGAGCTCTTGCTGTTTTATCTCCTTAACTCTTGCTGTTTTATCTCATGAACTCCCGTTGTTTTATCTACTGAACTCTCACTGTTTTACCTCCTTAACTCTCACTGTTTTATCTCATGAACTCACGATGTTTTATCTCCTGAACTCTCACTGTTTTATCTCATGAATTCACGATGTTTTATCTCCTGAACTCTCACTGTTTTACCTCCTTAACTCTCGCTGTTTTATCTCATGAACTCACGATGTTTTATCTCCTGAACTCTCACTGTTTTACTTCCTTAACTCTTGCTGTTTTATCTCATGAACTCATGATGTTTTATCTCCTGAACTCCGATTGATTTATCCCCTGAACCATTGCTGTTTTATCTCCTGAACTCTCCCTGTTTTATCTCCTGAAATAGTGATGTTTTTTCGCCTGAACTCACAATGTTTACTCCCCTGAACTTTCACTGATTTATCTCCAGAACTGATGTTGTTATATTGCCCAAACTCTCGCTGTTTGATTTCCTGAACTCTTGATGTTTTATCACCCGAACTCCCGGTGTTTTATCTCCTGATGTCTTGCTGCTTTATCTCTCTGATCTTCCACAGTTTTATCTCCTGATCTCTCACTGGCTTACCTCTTGAACTCATGGTGTTTTATCTCTTGAACTCTTAACGTTTTATCCCTAGAATTATTCCTGTTTGATGTCTTGAACTGCCACAGTTTTATCGTCTGAACTCTCAGTGATTTTTCCCTGAATTCTCACTGTTCTATCTCCTGACCTCTCATTATTTATCTCTGAAACTATTGCGGTTTTATCTCATAAATTCTCACTGTTTTATCTCATAAACTCTCACTGTTTTACCCCCTAAACTCCCACTGATTCTTCCCCTGAACCCATGCATTTTATCTCCTGAACATATCCCCTGAACTCTCGCTGTTTTATCTATCGAACACTCATTGTTTTACCTCCTGAACTCATGATGTTTTATCACTTGAACACTCAATGTTTCATACCCTGAACTCTTGTAGTTTTATCTGCTGAACTCTCACTGTTTTACCTACCGAACTCTAACTGTTTTATCCCCATATTTCTCACTTTTTTTTATCTCCTGAACTCTCCCTGTTGTGTATCTCACTAATTATCACTGTTTTATGTCCAGAACTCTCCTTGTTTTATCTTCTTAACTCATGCTGTTTATCTTCTGAAATCTTGTTGTTATATCCCATGAACTTTCACTCTTTTATCTCCCGAACTCTCAAAGTTTTCTCCCCTTAACTCTTGCGGTTTTTCCTCTGGAACTCTTGCTATTTTATCCCCTGAACTCATGCTGTTTTATTACTTGAACTCTCGCTGTTTTTTCTGGTGAGCTCTTGCTGTTTTATCTCCTGAATTCTCGCTGTTGTATCTCATGAAATCTGAATGTTTTATCTCCTGATCTCCCACTAATTTATCCTCTGAACTCATGCTGTTTTATCTCCTGTACTCTCACTGTTTTATCCCTTGAACTGTCACATTTTATCGCCGGAACTCTCATTGATTTATCTCCTGAATTATCACAGTTTTATCCACTGAACTCTCAACATTTTATCCCCTTAACTCTCCCTGTTTTATCTCCTGAATTAGTGCTGTTTAATCTTCTGAACTCTCACTATTTTACTCTCTGAACTCCTGCTGTTTTACCTCTTGAAATTTTACTGTTTTATCTCTTGAACTCTTACTTTTTTTCCCCTGATCTTTCGTTGTTTTATTCCATGAACTCTCGATGTTTTCGCCCTTTAACTCGTGCACTTTTATCTCTGGGACTCATTCTATTTTATGGCCTGAACCCTCGCTGTTTGATCTCCCTAATTCTTGCTGTTTTATCTCTTGAACGTTCGCTGTTTCATCTCCTGAACTTGTGTTGCTTCATCTTCTGAACTCTCGCTGTTTTATCTCATGAACTTGCAATGTTTTCTGCTTTTTGCTATTGTTTCATTCCCTAAACTTTTACTGTTTTATCTCCTGAACTCTCGCTGTTTTATCCCTTGAACTCTCGCTGTTTTATCTCCATGAACTCTCAATGTTTTCTCCCCTTAACTCTTGCTGTTTTATCTTGGATACTCTCACTGCTTTTTTGCCTAGATTCTCATTGTCTTATCTCCTGAACTCTCAATGTTTCATCTCCTAAGCTCTCGCTGTTTAATCTGCTGAACTCTTGCTATTTTATCCCCTGAACTCTCACTGTTTTATCCCCTGAACTCTCATTGTTTCTTCTGCTGAATTTTTGCTGTTTTATCCACTGAACTCTCACTGTTTTATGTCCCAAACTCTCGCTGTGTTTTCTCCTGAACTCTCGCACTTTTATCTCCCTAACTCACAATGTTTCATCTGCTGAACTCTCATCATTATATCCTCTGAATTTTCCCCTCTGAACTCTCACTGATTTATCACCGGAACTCATGCTGTTTTATCTATTGAACTCTCGATCTTTTATCACTTGAACTCACTGTGTTTAATCTCCTGAACTCTTGGGGGAGAATTTTCCCCATGTCGTCTGGGTCATTCGAAAGCGGGCACAGGCTGGCGTGGACCTGATCGTCGCCTGCAACTGGACCCACGCCACTATTTTACGAGGGCAGGCCAATTAAGACCTACCCAGTGAAGTTCAAACTCATGTGGATAGTGGGAGTGGGGGGACAGCAGCGGGCGTGCAAAGCCCGCCAGATCCAATGGCGACCCAGCGGCCTGTTAAATGAAGGCCTGGCAGCCTTTGCAAGGCTGCTCACAATGGCTGGGAGAAAGCACAGCAGAGGCGCAATGTTGGTGACACAAGTCCAGAGGGTAGGCCAGCAGGGCAGTGTGTCCCTTGTTTTTCCGACAAGTGCCTGTCGTCATGGAGGAGGTGGCAGTGTGGTGATGGAACAGGAGGTGGAGGCTGCCCCCACCCACCTGACCAAATGTGTGTGGGAGGAGGTGGCTGAGAGTGTGAGCTCCCATGATGTAGTGCAACGCACATGGGTCCAGTGCCGCAAAAGGTTCAATGATCCCCTGCGCTCAGGAAGGATGAGCACTATGTTGCTCAAGTCATTTAATGCAACCGTAACCCTTTCCCCCAAACCCCACCCCCCACTCCCTGCCATTACTGAGTACAGTAATGTCATTGATTCCCTCACGGCATGTATCCCTCGCTGGGTGTGACAGTAGATATTGCCCATGTCCAGTTCACCCTGAGAGGGTTGAGCTAGGATGTGTTCTGCATCTGCAGCATGTGTGACACTGACACCCAGAGTATAGAATGAGGTTGAAAGTCAAGGGTCTGCACCGAGGCAGAGTGCTGGAACTGTGAAGTATGTCAAATTCAGGGTGTTAACATGCTGGGAGGGGAGCTTCCAGTTGGTGGGGCACTAAACCACCTTCTGGTGTTTGCGCTCCATGTGCTTATGCCTCCTTGCTTAGGAAAGCACTGACTTGTGGTGCCACATGTGAAGGAGGCAGCATTTGTGCAATGGGGTGGGGTCAGCCCTGGCTTGTTTGGGTGAGTGTGCAGCAGCTGCGGGGTGACGAAGAGCTGGAGTCCTGCAATGTCCCATTCCGTCTGGGTTGGCAGGGATGCGATGGGAATTCAGCTGCAGGCTGGACTAATCAATGCTCCTCTCTCCTTTTCACATAAAGACTGTGCACGATGTGTCTGAATGAATGTGGACTGGTGGAGGGCAGGCCCAGTTGGCCATCCTAATGGCTTTCGAGCAGCAGGCCATGGATCTGGAGAGGCACCATGCCCCCAGGCCCACCAGTAGCGGCGAGGCTGGGGTGCCACAGGGAGGTATGTTTGCCAAGCACTCAGGTCACCATGTGTGTCCCAAAAGCCATGGCACTGCTGAATGTTCCGTGATTGAAGTTAGCAACATGGGTTTACCATTGATTATGGAAGAATAAGCACATAATGATCCCGCATGCAAGTGGACATTGTCTGCAATGTAACTAATCAAATGTCCTTTTTCTTCCTTTCAGCATCACCGGAGCAAGGCCGGGAGGAGGAGGCAGAGGGCCCACCTCTCACCCCTGAAGACACCGAGCAAATTCACTCTCCAGCATCACACCATCTCAACCAGGCAGGCACCAGCACAGATACCAGCATCTCGGTGCGAATTAGATCTTCGGCTAGTGTCCCAGGGCACGGCGGTGAGGGCACTTTATATTCACTTGAGTTGTGGGCGGAGACAGAGAGTGCCCAGGGCGCCAGCATTTGGAGGACTGCTGGGGACCAGGCACATGCTCAGTCAATGGCTAATGATGTGCCCCTGGAGTTGTCCATGAGGCAGCGAACGCTGGAAGTGCAGCAGAGTATGCGGGACGATTTGGTAGATATACATGAGGCTATGTGTGTCATGGTGCCCGTGCTGGAGGAGTCCACGCAGAGTATTATCGATGCAATGAGCCTTATGGCCAAGTGCCATGCTTCCTCCATCGAGATAGTGGCGACTCTTGTGAAGAGGCTCCTCCAGGAGACCAATCAGGGCCTCCTGGGGTTGCGTTCAGACCTGCAAGCCCTCACAGCGGCATTGGCCTCACCTGGTCAGTGCCAGTGTGGGGGATGGTTTGGCACCAAGTATCCCAGCTCGGTGCCCATCCATCCACCTCTGGTGAGCAGGGATCTCCAAAGCAACCTCATGTTGGCGCAGCAGCTGCCTATCAGCTCTGCGGGTTCCTCTCAGGGCACTCCAAATGAGGGCAGCAGCTCCTCTGCCCCTCTGCCAGTGACAGTGGCATCTGATGAGGCTGCAGCAACTGGGAAGAAGCCAGCTGTGGAACTGGCCGCTCCCTCCCAGGCAGGGCCATTAAATGCTCTATGGGCCAGAGGACGTCCACCAAGGTTATCAAGGCCAACAGGACAGCACAGTGAGCAGGCTGTCTCAGATGCCAGTGCCAGCAAGGGGACAGCACCTAGATGTAGAACCCATAAGTGTAAATTTAAGGCACCTTAGGCACACCATGGGTTTCTCACTTGTGCTTTTATGTTGGCCCATCGTACTTAGTTGAAGACTCGGTGTGGTGCCCAACACTGTTTTTGTTTTGCATTATGAAGTTACACTTGTTCACTCAATAAATTTTGACATGTCGCCATGCCTCAGGGTGATTCCTTACTTCTGCATGTGTACGGGAAGCCATGATGTTGTGAGTGAGTTGTTTGACATTGTGCTTTATTGACAAGGGCCTTAGTTAATGTTAGTATCCAGGCAGATTTAGTACTCAGGTATCGAGTGTGGAGCCTGCAGCCCTGGTGTGTGTTGAAGGCGCATCTGTGGTGGGCTAGCTGAAGGTTCTTTGGATTAAAGCCTCCTGGGTGTCCCTGCATTCCTGAATATGCTCGGGTCAGGGTCTACCCGCTCAGCGTTCTCCTGTGCGTGCTCATTCTCGGACTTACTGCTGGACTCATCATCTGCATCCGGAGCAACTGTGTCTACATCTTCCTCATCCACTGCATCCCCTCTTTCCAGCACCAGATTGTGGAAAGCGCAGCATGCAACCACTATCAGCAACACACGATTTGGGGGGTATTGGAGTGCACCCCCTGAGTGGTCCAGGCACTGGAACTGCATCTTGAGAAGACTGATGGTTCTCTCCACCACAGCCCTTGTGGAGATGTGTCTCCTATTGGACCACTGCTCAGCTTCTGTTCTTGGATGGCAGAGAGGTGTCATGAGCCACCTTCTGAGGGGAAAGCCCATGTCACCCAGCAGCCATCCATCAAGCCAGGCTCGAGCACTGAGGAGCCCTGGCGCCTTGGAGTGTCTGAGGATGTAGGTGTCATGGTAGCTGCCTGGATACATTGCACAGACTTGTGGAATCAGCATCCTGTGGTCACACACAATCTGCACGTTCATGGAGTGGAAGCCCTTCCTGTTGACAAAGGCACCGGACTCACCTGCTGGCGCCTTGTTGGCCACATATGTGTGTCTATAGCACCCTGGATGCGGGGGAAGCCAGCAATGGCTGCAAAGCTTCTGGCTCGCTCTGGCTGGCTGGCCTCATCCCAAAGGTAGTGGATGAAGATCAATGCACACCTGAACAGAGCGTCTGTCATCTGCTTGACACAAGTGTGGACGGCTGATTGGGAGACTCTGTAGGGATCAGCCACCAAGCCCTGGAAAGAACTGGAGGCATAGAAGTTGAGAGAAGCTGTGACCTTTAAAGCCATGGCATGGGGTGTCCACCCACTCAGTTTGCGGAGATCTCAGGAACTATCATCTGCCAGATGGAGGTGACTGTCTCTCTTGAGAGATGGAGTCTCCTTTGACATTGCACCTCAGACATATTGAGGTAGCTGCAAAACCACCTGTATACCCGGGCAGCAGGATAGTCTTCTGCGGTCCCTTCCGCCTTGGAATTCCTGTTGGCCTTGCGCCCCTTGTGCCTGCAATTCTCCTCCCAAAAGTGGCTTCCCTGGAGGCTGAATGTGGACTTCTGGCCTCCTCCCCCGTCTGGCCCTCCCTTCCTCCTCAGAGGAGGTGCCTCCAGTGGGGAGCACAACTCCCATTTTCAGGCTGAGGGAAGGCTTCCTGAAAGATGCAGGCCCCAGAAATGATCCTTATTGTAGAATCCCAACCAAGGCTTTTACTCCTGTCCAAGCAGCTGGCATGAGTTTTGAAGTATTCCTGCTCACACAGGCTAGTGTAAGTAACTTTCACACTTAAATATCTGAAAGATCACATTTGTGACCCCACTCACCCCTCTTAACCCAACCGTGGATGAGGTTTATACAAATGCCTCCTACCCACCTGCCCATTGCACCCATGTGACGTACTGCAGGCTGCAAAAAATTGAGATCAATTGCTGCCTCAATGGCCTTAACTGGCCTGTTAATTGATCTCGGCTGTGTATCCGAACTTCTGGCACACCTGCCTTAACAAATATCGTGATGGTGCGCAGTGACATCGGGACACTTGCCCAATGTCACCGCACATCATTTTACGTATTGGTGTGTGGGGGGGCCTTGCTGTTTTATCCCCTGAATTCTCCCTGTTAAATCTATTGAACCGTCGCTGTTTTGTCTCCTGAACTCTCAGTGTTTTATATCGTGAACTCTCTGTTTTATCTCCTAAACTCTCTGTTTTAACTCCTGAACTCTCAATGTTCCCCCCTTAACTCATGCTTTTTTATCTCCGTATATCATGCTGTTTTATCGCCTGAACTCTCGCTTTTTTATTTCCTGAACTCTCAATGTTATATCTCCTGAACTCATGCTGTTTGATCTTTTGAATTTGTGCTGTTTCATCTTCAGCACTCTTGCTGTTTTATCTCCTGATCTCATGCTATTTTAACACCCAAACTCTCGTTATTTCATCCCCTGAACTCTCGATGATTATCTACCGAACTCTCATTGTTTTATCTCCTGAACTCTCACTGTGTTATCGCCTGAACTCTTGCTGTTTTATCACCTGAAGTCTTGCTGTTTTATCACCTGAAGTCTTGCTGTTTTACATCCCTGACTCTCGCTGTTTTATCTCCTGAATTAGAACCATAGAACCATAGAACACTACAGCACAGAAAACAGGCCATTCGGCCCTTCTAGTTTGTGCTGAAATATTATTCCGCTAGTCCCATTGACCTGCACCCAGTCCATAACCCTCCAGACCTCTCTCATCCATGTATCTATTCAATTTATTCTTAAAACTTAAGAGTGAGCCCGCATTTAACATGTCAGATGGCAGCTCGTTCCACACTCTCACCACTCTGAGTGAAGAAGTTCCCCCTAATGTTCCCCCTAAACCTTTCCCCTTTCACCCTAAAGCCATGTCCTCTCATGTTTATCTCTCCTAATCTAAGTGGAAAGAGCCTACTCACATTTACTCTGTCTATACCCCTCATAATTTTGTAAACTTCTATCAAATCTCCCCTCATTCTTCTACGCTCCAAGGAATAAAGTCCTAACCAGTTTAATCTTTCCCTGTAACTCAACTCCTTAAGACCAGGCAACATCCTAGTAAATCTTCTCTGCACTCTCTCAATCTTACTGATATCCTTCCTGTAGTTGGGCGACCAGAACTGCACACAATACTCCAAAGTTGGCCTCACCGATGTCCTATACAACCTCACCATAACATCCCAACTCCAACACTCAATACTTTGATTTATGAAGGCCAGTATGCCAAAAGCTTTCTTTACAACCTTGTCTACCTGTGACACCACTTTCAGGGAAATATGTATCTGAACTCCCAGATCCCTTTGTTCTTCCGCACTCCTCAGTGCCCTACCATTTACTGTGTATGCCTTACCTTGGTTTGACCTTCCAAAATGCAACACCTCACACTTATCGTCATTAAATTCCATCTGCCATTTTCTGGCCCATTTTTTCAATTGGTCCAGATCTCTCTGCAAGCTTTGAAAGCCTTCCTCTCTGTCCACAACGCCTCCAATCTTAGTGTCATCAGCAAATTTGCTGATCCAATTCACCACATTATCATCCAAGTCATCGATATAGACAACAAACAACAATGGTCCCAGCACAGATCCCTGAGACACACCACTAGTCACAGACCTCCAATCTGAGAAGCAATCATCCCCTACCACTCTCTGCCTTCTCCCACACAGCCAATTTTGAATCCAATTTACAACCTCTCCAATGGATACCAAGTGTCTGAACCTTCTGAAACAATCTCCCATGTGGGACCTTGTCAAAGGCCTTACTAAGGTCCATGTAGACAACATCCACTTTCATCTACTTTCTTGGTAACCTCCTCGAAAAACTCTACAAGGTTCGTTAAACATGACCTACCACGCACAAAGCCATGCTGACCATCCTTAATCAGCCCTTGGCTGTCCAAATAATTATATATCCGATGTCTCAGAACACCTTCCACTAATTTACCTACTACTGATGTCAGGCTCACTAGTTACTTTTGGAACCTTTTTAAACAACGGAACAACATGAGCTACCCTCCAATCCTCTGGCACCTCACCCGTGGCTAAGGACATTTTAAATATTTCTGCCAGGGCCGCTGCAATTTCTACACTAGTCTCCCTCAAGGTCCGAGGGAATATCATGTCAGGCCCGGGGGATTTATCTACCTTTATTCGCTGTAAGGCAGCAAGCACCTCCTCCTCTTTAATCTCTATATGTTCCATGACACTATGGCTTGTTTCCCTTCCTTCCTTATGCACTATGCCAGTTTCCTGAGTAAATACTGATGCAAAAAAACTGTTTAAGATCTCCCCCATCTCGTGAGGCTCCGCACATAGACGACCACTCTGACCTTCAAGGGGACCAATTGTGTCTCTTACTATCCTTTTACTCTTAATATACTTGTAGAAACCCTTCGGGTTTACCTTCACATTATCTGCCAAAGCAACCTCATGTCTTCTTTTTGCCTTCCTGATTTCCTTTTTTAGTATTTTCTTACATTTTCTATACTCTGCAAGTACCTCATTTGCTCCTTGTTGCCTATACCTGCTATACACCTCTCTCTTCTTCTTAACCAAATTGCTAATATCCCTTGAAAACCAAGGTTCCCTATGCCTGTTAACTTTGCCTTTAATCCTGACAGGAACATGCAAACTCTGCACTCTCAAAATTTCGTCTTTGAATGTCTTCCACTTATTGAACACATCCTTGCCAGAAAGCAACTTATCCCAATCCATTCTTCCTAGATCCTTTCTCATTTCCAAAAAATTGGCCTTTCTCCAATTTAGAATCTCAACTCGAGGACCAGACCTATCCTTATCCATAATTAGCTTAAAACCAATGACATTGTGGTCACTGGACCCAAAATGTTTACCTATACTTACTTCTGTCACCTGACCTGTCTGGTTCCCTAATAGGAGATCAAGTGTTGCATCCTCTCTTGTTGGTACATCTATATATTGATTTAGAAAACTTTCCTGAACACATTTGACAAACTCCAAACCATCCAGCCCTTTCACAGTATGGGAGTCCCAGTCAATATGTGGAAAGTTAATCTCCTACTATCACAACTTTCTGTTTCTCACATCGGTCTGCTATCTCTCTACAGATTTGCTCCTCCAATTCTCTCTGATTATTGGGCGGTCTATAATACAACCCTATTAGTGTGGTCACACCTTTCCCATTCCTCAGCTCCACCCATATGGCCTCTGTAGACAAGCCCTCCGGGCTGTCCTGCTTATGCAAAGCTGCGATATTTTCCCTGACCAGTAATGCTTGCTGTAGACTTAGTAGAATTCTTGCTGTTCATTTTCTGAACTCTTGCTGTTTTATCTACCGAACTCTGATTGTTTTATCTCCCAATCTGTTGCTGTGTTAGCTCCTGAACTCTCGTACTTTTATCACCCTAACTTTCACTTTTTTATTTCCCTAATTCTTACTGTTTTATCTCCTGACTTCTCAGTATTACCCCCCGACCTAAATCGGATTGTTTTATCCCCTGAACTCCCAATGTTTACTCAACTTAACTCTAGCTGTTCTATCTTGTATATTTTCACTGCTTTTTTGCCTGAATTATCATTGTCTTATCTCCTGAACTCTCCTTGTTTTATCTCCTGAACTTTTGCTGTTTTATCGCTTCAATTCTCGCTGTTATATCTCATGAACACTCACTTTTTACCTCCTGAACTCCCGCAGATTTATCGCCTGAACTCTCCAATGGTTTCTCCCCTTAATGCACGCTGTTTCACCCTGTGAACTCTTGCTGTTTCATCCTGTGAACTCTCACTGTTTCATCCCCTGAACCCTCACTGTTTTATCTCCTGAACTCCCATTGTTTTATCTCCAGAACTCATGCTGTTTTTCCTTCTGAACTCTCGCCCTTTTATCTCCTGTACACTCACTATTTGATCCCCTGAATTTTCTCTGTTTTATCCCTTGAATTCTCATTGTTTTACCTAACGTAATCTCACCATGTTATTTCTCGAACTCTTGCTCTTTTATCTCTTCAACTCTCACTGTTTTATCTCCTGAACTCTCACTGATTCAACGCCTGAACTCTCACTATTTTATCCACCAAACTCTCACTGTTTTACATCCTGAACTTTCACTGTTTTATCATCTGAACTCATGCTGTGTTATCTCCTGAGCTCTTGCACTTTTATTGCCCTAACTCTCACTCTTTTGTCTCCTTAATCCTTGCTGCTATGTCACAGAATCACACAGTGCAGAAAAGGCCCTTCGGCCCATCAAGTCTGTACCGACAAGTGAGAAACAGCTGACCTACCTACCTAATCCCATTTAACAGCACTTGGCCCATAGCCTTGAATGTTATGACATGCCAAGTGCTCATCCAGGTATTTTTAAAGGATGTGAGGCAACCCACCTCCACCACCCTCCCAGGTGGCACATCCCAGACCATCACCACCCTCTGGGTAGAAACGATTTTCCTCACATCCCCCCTAAGCCTCCTGCCCCTCACCTTGAACTTGTGCCCCCTCGTGACTGATCCTTCAACTAAAGGGAACAACTGTTCCCTATCCACCCTGTCCATGCCCCTCATAATCTTGTACACCTCGATCAGGTTGACCCTCAGTATTCTCTGCTCTAACGAAAACAACCCAAATCTATCCAATCTTTCTTCATAACTTAAATGTTTCATCCCAGGCAACATCCTGGTGAACCTCCTCTGCACCCCCTCCAGTGCAATCACATCCTTCCTATAATGTGATGACCAGAACTGCACACAGTACTCCAGCTGTGGCCTCACCAAGGTTCTGTACAATTCCAACATGATGTCCCTACTTTTGTAATCTATGCCTCAATTGATAAAGGCAAGATTGATAAAGAACCATCTGCTTCTTTGACCACCCCACTAACATGCCCCTCCGCCTTCAGAGATCTATGGACACACACGCCAAGGTCCCTTTGTTCCTCAGAACTCCCTAGTGTCATGCCGTTCATTGGAGTCTTCCTTGTCAAATTACTCCTTCCAAAGTGTATCACCTCACACTTTTCAGGGTTAAATTCCATCTGCCACTTATCTGCCCACTTGACCATCCCGTCTATATATTCCTGTAGCCCAAGACACTCAGCCTCACTGTTAACCACCTGGCCATTCTTTGTGTCATCCGCAAATTTACTAATCCTACCCCCACATAGTCATCTATGTCATTTATAAAAATGACAAATAATAGGGGACCCAGCACAGATCCCTGTGGTACGCCTCTGGACACAGGCTTCTAGTCACTAAAGCAGCCTTCTGTCATCACCCTCTGTCTCCTACAACTAAGCCAATTTTGAATCCACCTTATCAAATTACCCTGTATCCCATGTGCATTTGCCTTCTTCATAAATCTCCCATGTGGGACCTTGTCAAAGGCTTTGCTGAAATCCATATAAACTACATCAACTGCACTACCCTCATCTACACACCTGGTCACCTCCTCAAAAAATTCAATCAAATTTGTTAGGCATGGCCTCCCTCTGACAAAACCATGCTGACTATCCTTGATCAAACCTTGCCTCTCCAAGTGGAGGTAGATTCTCTCCTTCAGAATTTTCTCCAATAGTTTCCCTACCACTGACGTGAGACTCACTGGCCTGTAGTTCCCTGGCTTATCTCTACAACCCTTCTTAAAAAGCGAAACTATATTAGCTGTTCTCCAGTCCTCTGGCACCTCCCCTGTGGCCAGAGAGGAATTAAAAATTTGGGTCAGAGCTGCTACAATCTCCTCCCTTGCTTCCCGCAGCAGTCTGGGACACAATTCATCCGGACCTGGAGATTTGTCCACTTTTAAGCCTGCCAACACCTCCAACACCTTGTCACTCCCTTTATCAATTTGCTGAAGAACGTCGCAGTCTCTCTCCCCGAGTTCCATACCTTCATCCTCATTCTCTTGGGTGAAGACGGATGTGAAGTATTCATTCAGCACACTAGTGATGTCCTCTGGCTCCACCCATCAATTGCCCCCTTGGTCCCTAATGGGCCCTACTCTTTCACTGGTTATCCTCTTCCCATTGATATACATATAGAATATCTTGGGATTTCTCCTACTTTTACCAGCCAGAGCTTTCTCATATGCCCTCTTTGCTTTCTGAATTGCTTTCTTAAGTTCCATCCTACACTTTCTGTACTCCACTAATGCCTCCGCTGATTTGCTCCCCAGTACCTGCTAAAAGCCTCTCTTTTCCTTCTCATTGTATCCTGAATATCCCTGGTCATCCATGGTTCTCTGGACTTGTTAGTCCTTCCTAGAACCCTAGAGGGAACTTGTTGAGCCTGTATCCTCCCCATTTCCTTTTTGAACGCCCCCCACTGCTCTTCTGTCAATTTCCCCACAAGTAGCTGTTCCCAGTCTACCTTGGCCAGATCCTGACCTACTTTACCAAAATCAGCTCTCCCCAAGTCCAAAACCTTTTTTTGAAGCTTGTCTATTTCTTTGTCCATAACAAGCTTAAATTGTATCATGTTGTGGTCACTATCAATAAAATGGTCCCCCACCACCACCTCAGCCACCTGCCTGGCTTAATTCCCTAGAATTAGGTCCAGCACTGCACTGTCCCTTGTTGGATCCTGTACATGTTGACCTAAAAAGTTCTCCTGTACACATTTCAGGAAATCCACTCCATCCAAGCCCTTAACACTATGTCCATTTAATGTTGGGAGAGTTGAACTCACCTAATATAATTACCCTATTGTTATTGCTTTTACACATCTCCACGAATTGTGCAAATATTTGCTCCTCAATTTTCCACTGACTATCTGGGAGTTTATAATAAACACCTAATAATGTCCCTTGAACTCTTCCTGTTTTATCACTTCAACTCATGCTGTTTCATCTTCTGGACTCTTGCTGATTTATCTTGGATCCTCACGCTGCTTTTTTGCCTGAATTCTCATTGACTTATCTCCTGAACTCCCAATGTTTTATCTCCTGAGCTCTCGCTGTTTTATCCCCTGAACCTTTGCTGTTTTATCCCCTGAACTCTTGCTGTTTTATCCCCTAAACTCTCACTTTTTTATCTACTGAACTGTCATGGTTTCATTCACCGAATTCTCGCTGTTTTACCTACCAAACTCGCAATGTTTTATTTCCAGAACTCTCACTGTGTTATCTCCTGAACTCTTGCACTTTTACCTCCCTAACTCTCACTGTTTTGTTTCCTGAACTCTCGAAGTTTTATCACCTGAATTCTCACAGTTTCATCCCCAGAATGCTCGCTGTTTCATCTTCTGAACTCTCGATGTTTTATCACCTGAACTCTTGGTATTTTATTCCCTGAACTCCAGTTGTTTTATCTCAGGAACTCTCACTGTTTTATCTCCTGAGCTCCCACTGATTTATACCCTGGACTCATGCTGTTTTACTTCTGAATTTATGTACTGAACTCTCAGTGTTTTATCTCCTGAACTCTTGCTCTTTTATCTCCTGTACTCTCACTGCTTTATCTCCTGAACTCCTACTCTTTTATCCACTGAGCTGTTGCTGTTTTATCTCTGGAACTCACGCTGTACTATTGTCTTAACGCTCACTGTTTTACCTTTTGAACTATCACTGTTTTACTTCCTGAACTCTCACTGTTTCATCCCCTGAACTCTCACTGTTTTATCTCCCGAACTCTCACTGTGTTATCTCCTGAGCTCTTGCACTTTTGTCTCCCTGACTCTCACTGTTTTATCCTTTGAAATCTTGCTGTTTTTATCACTTGAACTCTCTCTGTTTTATCTCCTTAAATTCTTCCTGTTTTATCTCTTGAACTCATGCTGTTTTATGCCCTGAATTCTCAAAGCTTTCCCCCCTTAGCTCTCACTGTTTTATCTTGGATACTCTCACTGCTTTTTGCCAGAATTCTCATAGTTTTATCTCTTAAACTCTCAGTGTTTTATCTCCTGAAATCTCGCTGTTTTATCACCTGAACTTTTGTTGTTTTACCCCTGAACTCGCAATGTTTTCTCCCCTTAATTCTCACTGTTTCACCTTGGGAATTCTCACTGTTTTATCGCCTGAATTCTTGTTGCTTTATCTTCTGAACTCTACTGTTATATCACTTGACATCTTGCTGTTTTATCTATTGAACACTTGCTGATTTATCTACCTAACTCTCATTGTTTTATCACCTGAACTATCAATGTTTTCTGCCCTTTACTGTTGCTGCTTTATCTCCTGAACTCATGCTGTTTTATCTTCTGAATTCTTGCTGCTCTGTCCCCTGAACTGTCACTGTTTTATGCCTGAACTCTCAATAATTTATCCCCTAAACTCCTGCAGTTTTACCTCTTTAACCAACACTTTTTTATCTCCTGAACTCTCACTGTCTTATCTGCTGAACTCCTGCTGTTTTATCTCCTGAAGTCTTTCTGTTTTATCTCATGAACTCTCATTGTTTTATGTCCTGAGCTCCCATTTATTTATCCCCTGGACTCATGATGTTTTATTTCCTGAACTTAACTCCTGAACTCTCAGTGTTTTATCTCCTGAAATCTCACTCTTCTATCTCCTGTACTCTTGCTGATTGATCTCCTGAACTCTCACTGTTTTATTCGCTCAACTATTGTAGTTTTATCCCCTGAACTCTCACAGTTTTATCTCTTGAATTTTTCCTGTTTTATCTCATGAACTCCCACTGTGTTATCCACTGAGCTCTCGCTGTTTTCTCCCCTGGACTCCTGCAGATTTATCTGTAGAACTCTCAATGATTTGTCCCCTTAACTCTCACTGTTTTATCTTGGGAGCTTTCACTGTTTCATCCCCTGAGCTCTCACTGTTTTATCACCTGAAGTCTTGCTGTTTTATCCCCTCAACTCTCACTGATTTATGTCCTAAATTCATGCTTTTATATCTTCTGAAATTTCATTGTTTCATCCCCTGAACTATTGCTATATTATTCCCTGAACTCTCACTGTTTTATCCCCTGAACTCTCAATGTTTTCTGCCCTTTACTATCGCTTCTTTATCTCCTGAGCTCATGCTGTTTTATCTTCTGAACTCTCGCTGCTTTATCCCCTGAACTCCTGAACTCTCAATGTTTGATCTCCTGAACTCTCAGTTTTATTTCCTCAACTTTTGCAGTTTTATCTCCTGAACTCCAAATGTTTTATCTCCTGAACTCTCACTGTTTTATCTCTGGAAACCATGGTGTTTTATCACTTGAACTCTCGCTATTTGATCTCCCTAATTCTTGCTGTTTTATCTCCTGAACTCTCCCTGTTTCATCTCCTGAACTTGTGTTGCTTCATCTTCTGAACTCTCGCTGTTTTATCTTGGGAACGCTCATTGTTTCACCCCTGAACTCTTGCTGTTTAATCACCTGAACTCTCGCTGTTGTGTCCCCTGAATTCTCACAGTTTTATCTCCTGAGCTCCTGTTGTTTTGTCTCCCTAACTTTCGTTGTTTTATCAACTGAACTCACACTATTATCAACTGATGTATTGCTGTTTTATCTCCTGAACTCTCCTTGTTATATCTCCTGAACCCATGCTGCTTTATCTGCTGAAATTTCACTGTTTTATCCATGAACTATCACTGTATCATTCCCTGAACTCTCACTGTTTTACCCCTTGAACTCTCCTTGTTCCATCACCTGAACTCTCAATGTTTTCTGCCCTTTACTATCGCTGCTTTATCTCCTGAACTCGTGTTGTTTCATCTTCTGAACTCTCGCTGCTTAATCCCCTGAACTCTCACTGATTTATCTCCTGAGTTCCTGATGTTTCATTGCCAGAACTCTTGTTGTTTTATCCACTGACCTTTCACTATTTTACCTCTTGAACTATCACTGTTTTATCTGCTGAACTCACACAGTTTTATTTCCTGATGTCTTGCTGTTTTATTTCCTGATTTACCATTGTTTTATCCCCTGAACTCTCATTTTAATTCTTGAACTGTCCCTATTTTATCTGCTGAACTCATGATGTTTTATCTCCTGAACTTAACTGCTGAACTCTCAGTGTTTTATCTCCTGAACTCTCAGTGTTTTATCTCCTGAACTCTCAGTGTTTTATTTCCTCAATTCTTGCTGGTTTATGTCTTGAACTCTCACAGTTTTATCTCATGAACTCTCACTGTTTTGTCCACTGATCTCTCCCTGTTTGATCTCCCTAATTCTTGCTGTTCTATCTCCTGAACTCTCGATGTTTTAACTCATGAACTCTCGCTGCTTTATCACGTGAACTCCCACTGATTTATCCCCTGAACTCTCAATGTTTTCTGTCCTTTACTTTCACAGTTGCATCTCCGGAACTCTCACTGTTTTATCCCCGATCTCTGTGTTTTATTTCCTGAAACCTTGCCGTTTGATCTCATGAACTCTTGCTGTTTTATCTCCTGAACCCACACAGTTTTATCTCCTGAATTCTCATTGTTTTATCTCATGAACTCTCACTGTTTTATCTCCTGAACTCACTCTGTTTTATCTCCTTAATTATTGCCGTTATATCTTTGGAACTCTTCCTGTTTTATCTCTTGAACTCGTGCTGTTTCATCTTCTGAACTCTTGCTCTTTTATCTCCTGAATTCTCGCTGTTTTATCCCCTGAACTCTCACTGTTTTATCATCTGAACTCTCAATCTTTTCTGCCTCTTCCTCTTGCTGTTTAATCTCCAGAACTCTTGCTGTTTTATTCCTGAACACTCACTGTTTTACCTCTTGAATGATCACTGTTTTATCTCCTGGACTCTCGGTGTTTTATCTCCTAGATTCTCTGTGTTTTATCTCATGAACTCCAACTGATTGATCCTCAGACCTCATGATGTTTTATCTCCTGATCTTAACTCCTGAACTTTCAGTGCTTTATCTCCTGAACTCTTGCTCTTTAATCTCCTGTACTCTCGTAGAAACATAGAAAATAGAAGCAGGAGTAGGCCATTCGGCCCTTCGAGCCTGCTCCGCCATTCATTATGATCATGGCCGATCGTCCAACTCAATAGCCTGCTCCCACTTTCTTCCCGTACCTTTTGATTGCTTTCACCTCAAGACCTATACCCAACTCCTTCCTGAAAACACACAATGTTTTGGCCTCAACTACTTTCTGTGGTAGCGAATTCCACAGGTTCACCACTCTCTGGGTGAAGTAATTTCTCCTAATCTCAGTCCTAAATGGTCTACCCCATATCCTCAGACTGTGACCTCTGGTTCTGGACTCCCCCACCATCGGGACATCCTTCCTGCATCTATCCTGTCTAGTCCTGTTAAAATTTTATAGGTTTCTATGAGATCCCTCCTCATTCTTCTGAATTCCAGTGAATCTAATCCTAACTGACTCAATCTCTCCTCATGTGTCAGTCCCACCATCCCAGGAATCAGTCTGGTAAACCTTCACTGCACTCCCTCTATAGGAAGCACATCCTTCCTCAGATAAGGAGACCAAAACTGCACATAATATTCCAAGTGTGGTCTCACCAAGGCCCTGTATAATTGCAGCAAGACATCCCTGCTCCTGTACTGGAAGCCTCTCGCTATGAAGGTCAACATACCATTTGTCTTCTTTACCACCTGCTGCACCTTCAACGACTGGTGTGCGAGAACACCCAGGTCTCGTTGCACATTCCCCTCTCTCAATTTATAGCCATTCAGATAATAATCTGCCTTCCTGTTTTTGCTACCAAAGTGATAACCTCACATTTATCCTCATTATACTGCATCTGCCATGCATTTGCCCACTCACTCAGCTTGTCCAAATCACGCTGAAGCATCTCTGCATCCTCCTTACTGCTCACCTTCCCACCCAGCTTTGTGTCATCTGCAAATTTGGAGATGTTACATTTAGCTCCCTCACCTAAATCATTAATATATATTGTGAATAGCTGGGGTCCCAGCACCGATCCCCACCGCACACCACTAGTCACTGCCTGCCATTCGGACAAAGATTTGTTTATTCCTACTCTTTGTTTCCTATCTGCCAACCAGTTTTCTATCCATCTCAATACACTACCCCCAATCCTATGCACTTGAATTTTACATGCTAATCTCTTATGTGGGACTTTATCGAAAGCCTTCTGAAAGTCCAAATATACCACATCCCCTGAATCCCCCTCATCTACTCTACTAGCTACATTCTTGAAAAATTCCAGTAGATTTGTCAAGCATGATTTCCCTGTCGTAAATCCATGCTGACTCCGTCTGATTCTGCCTCTGTTTTCCAAGTGCTCAGCTGTTAAATCTTCTATCATGGACTCTAGAATTTTCCCCACTACCGACATCAGGCTGACAGGTCTATAATTCCCTGTTTTCTCTCCAGCTCCCTTTTTAAATAGTGGGGTTACATTAGCTACCGTCCAATCTGTAGGAACTGTTCTGGAGTCTATAGAATCTCAGAAGATGATCACTGTTTGATCTCCTGAACTCTAACTGTTTTATTTCCTCAAGTCTTGCAGGTTTATCTCCTGAACTCTCGCAGTTTTATCTCCTGCTTTATCGTCATTTTATCTCATGAACTGTCACTGTCTTATCTCCTGAACTCCCAGTGTTTTACCATTGAGCTTTCACAGTTTTTTTCTCCTGAACTCTTGCTGTTTTGTCTCCCTATCACTGTTTTATCCCCTGAACTCATTCTGTTATATCTTCTGAAATATCACTGTTTCATCCCCTGAACTATTACTGTATTATTCCCTGAACTCTCCCAGTTTTGTCACCTGAACTCTTAATGTTTCCTGCCCTTTACTATCACTGCTTTATCTCCTGAACTCATGCTGTTTTATCTTCTGGATTCTCGCTGCTTTGCACTCTGGACTCTCACTATTTTACGCCCGATCTCTCACTGATTTATCTCCTGAACTTCCGCTGTTTCATTGCCAGAACTATCATGTTTTCTCAACTGAACTCTCAATGTTTTCTGCCCTTTACTCTTGCTGTTTTATCCCCCGAACTGTTGCTGTTTTACCTCTTGAACTATCAGTGTTTTATCTGCTGAACTCTTGCTGTTTTATTTCCTGAACTTAACTTCTGAACTCTCAGTGTTTTATTTCCTGAACTCTCACTCTTTTATCTTCTGTACTCTCACTGTTTGATTTTCTGAACTCTCACAGTTTTATCTCCTGAAATTTCTTTTATCTCATGAACTCTCGCTGTTTTATCTCCAGAACTTGCCCTGTTCCATCTCCTGAACTCGTGTTGCTTCTTCTCCTGAAGTCTCCCTGTTTTATCTTGGGAACGCTCATTGTTTCATTCCCTGAACTCTCACTGTTTAATCACCTGAACTCTTGTTATCTTATCCACCTAACTCTCGCTGTTGTATCCCTTGAATTCTCACTGTTTTATCTCTTGAACTCTCACTGTTATATATCCTGAACTCCCACGGTTTTGTCTCCCTAACTATCGCTGTATTATCATCTGATGTCGTGCTGTTTTATCTCCTGAACTCTCGCAGATTTATCTACCTAACTCTCGCTGCTTTATCTCCTGAACTCTCCCTGTTGCATCCCCTGAACTATCATTGTATTATTCATTGAGCTCTCACCGTTTTATCCCCTGAACTCCCGTTTTATCACGTGAACTCGCAATGTCTTATGCCCTTTACTCTTGCTGTTTTATCTTCTGAACTCTCACTGCTTAATCCCCTGAACTCTCACTGTTCTATGCCTGAACTCTCACTGATTTATCTCCAGAACTCCTGATGTTTCATTTCCAGAACTCTTTGCTGTTTTATCCCCTGAACTCTCGCTGTTTAATCACCTGAACTCTCAATGTTTTCTGCCCCTTACTCCTGCTGTTTTATCTCCTGAACTCTTGCTATTTTATCTCCTGAACTCTTTCTGTTTTATCTCCTGAACCCTTTCTTTGTTATCTCCTGAACCCTTGCAGTTTTATTTCCTGAATTCTTACTGATTTATCTCCTGAACACCCACTGTTTCAATGCCAGAGTTCTCAGATTTTAACCCCTGATTGCTCGCTGTTTTATCAACTGAACTCTCAATGTTTTCAGCCCTTTACTTTCCCTGTTTTATCTCCGGAACTCTTACTGTCCTTTCCGCCCAACTCTCAGGGTTTTACCTCTTGAACCATCACTGTTTTATCTCCTGGAATCTGACTGTTTTATATCCTGAACTCTCACAGTTTTAACTCCTGAATTTTCACTGTTGCATCTCCTGAACTCATGCTGTTATACCTTCTGAACTCTTGCTATTTTCTCCCCTGAGCTCTTGCAGCTTTATCTCCTGAACTCTGAATGTTTTCACCCCTTAACTCTCGCTGTTTTCTCATGGGAACTCTCACTGTTTTATCTACCTAACTCTCATTGTTTTATTCCCTGAACTCTCACTGTTTTATCTCCTGAACTCTCGCTTATTATCCCCTGAACTCTCATTGATTTATTCCCTGAACTCTCGCCGTTTTAGTACCTGAAATCTCAATGTTTTCCCCCCTTTACACTTGCTGTTTCATCTCCAGAACTCTCACTGTTTCATCTCCGGAAGTCTCACTGTTTTATCCCCTGAACTCTCAGTTTTATCTCCTGAACTTCTGTTTTATCATCTGAACTCTCACTGCTTTCACTTCTGAGCTCTTACTATTTTACTCCCTGAACTCTCAATGCTTTATCCTCTGAACTCTCGCTGTTTTATCACCAGAACTCTCAAAGTTTTATCTCTTGAATTCTCTTTGTTTTATTTCATGAGCGCTCACTGTTTTATCTCCTGAACTCCCACTGATTTATCCCCTGAACTCATGCTGTTTTATCTCCTGAAATTATCACCTGAACTCTCAAAGTTTTGTCCCCTGAACTCTCATAGTTTTACCTCACAAACTCTCCCTGTTTCATCTCATGAACTTGTGTTGCTTCATCTTCTGAACTCTCACTGTTTATCCCCTGAACCCCCATGGTTTTACCTCCTGAACTCTCAATGATTCCTCCCCTTAACCCTTGTTTTTTTTATCTTGGGAATTCTCGCTGTTTCATGACATGAACTGTCAATGTTTTCTGCCCTGTACTACTGCTGTTTTATCCCCTGAAGTTCCACTGTTATGTCTGCTGAACTCTCACCATTTTAACTCCTGAAACCTCACTGTTTCATCCCTTGAACTCTTATTATTTTATCTTCCGAACTCCTGGCTGTTTTATCTCCTGAACTCTCGCTGTGTTGGCTCCTGAACTTTCTCACCTTTATCTCCCTAACTCTCGCTGTTTTATCTCCTGAACTCTCACTCTTTTATCCCTGGAACTCTCAATGTTTTGCCCCCTTGACTCTCGCTTTTTTACCTTCCGAAATCTGACTATTATATCTCCCTAATTCTCGCCGTTTTATCTCCTGAACTCTCACTGTTTTATCACCTGAACTCTCACTATTTCATCTCATGAACTCTCACTGTTTTATCCCCTGACCTCTTGCAGTTTTATCTGCTGAACTCTCCCTGTTTTATTCCATTAACTCTCAGTGTTTTAACTCCTGAACTCTTGCTGATTCTCCCCTTGAACTTCTGCTGTTTTATCTACCGAACTCTCACTGTTTTACCTCCCAAACTCTCATTGTTTTGTCTCCTGAACTCTCGATGTTTTATCACCTGAACTCTCACAGTTTCATCTCCTGAATGCTTGCTTTTTTTATCTACCAAACTCTCACTGTTTATCTCCCAAACTCTTGCTTTTTAATCTCTTGAATACAAGCTGTTTCATCCTCTGAATGCACAATGTTTTATCACCTGAACTCTCAGCATTTTATCCCCTGAACTCTTGCTGTTTTATTTCCTGAACCCTCATTGTTTTAGCCCTTGAACTATCACTTTTTTATCTCCTGAACTCTCGCTGTTTGATCTCCTTAACTCTCAATCTTTTATCTTGTGAACTCTTGCAGTCCTATCTCCTGAATTCTTGCTGTTTTATCTCCTGAACTCCCACTGATTTATCCACTGAACTCATGCTGTTTTACCTCATGAACTTATCTCCTGAACTCTCTGCGTTTTATCTTCTGAACTCTTGCTGTTTTATCTCCTGAATTCTCGCAGTTTTATCACATGAACTCTCACAGTTTTATCTCCTGAACTCCTGCTGTCTTATCCCCTGAAATCAGGCTGTTTAATCTGCTGAACTTATCTCCTGGACCCACAGTGTTTTTTCTGCTGAACTCTTAGTGTTTTATGCAATAAACTCTGAACTGTTTTATTCCCTCGACTCTTGCAGTTTTATCTCCTGAACTCTCACAGTTTTGTCTCCTGAATTTTCTCTGTTTTATCTCATGAACTCTCACTGTTTATCCACTGAACATCTCGCTGTTTAAGCTCTGGAACTCATGCTGTTTTATAGCCTGAACTCTCATTGTTTAATCTCCCTAATTCTCGCTGTTTTATTTCCTACGCCTGTTGCATCTCCTGAAGTCCTGTTGCTTCATCTTCTGAACTGTCATTAATTTATCTTGTGAACACTCACTGTTTTACCTCTTGAGCTAACATTGTTTTATCTCCTGAACTCTCACTGTTTTATCTCCTGAATATCTCATGAATTCCAGCTGTTTTATTTCCTGAACTCCCACTGATTTATTCCCTGAACTCATGCCATTTTACCTCCTGAATTATCTCCTATCAATGTTTTATCTCCTGAACTCTCGCTCATTTATCTCCTCAACCCTTGCTGCTTGATCTCTTGAACTCTCTCTGCTTTATCTCCTGAACTCATGCTGTTTTATCTTCTGAAATCTCACTTTTCATTCCCTTAACTTGCGCTGTATTACCATCAGCGCTCTCAATGTTTCTGCCCTTTGCTATCGCTGCTTTATCTCCGGAACTCTCACTGATTTATCTTCTGAATTCCTGCTGTTTCATTGCCAGAACTCTCAGTGTTTTATCTCCTGAACTTTCGTTTTTTTTTTTCCCTGAACTCTCAATGTTTTCTGCCCTTTACTCTCGCTGTTTTATCTCCGGACTCTTGCTGTGTATCCCCTGAACTCACAGGGTCTTACCTCTTGAACTATCACTGTTTTATCTCCTGAACTCCCGTTGTTTTGTCTCCTGAACTCTCGCAGTTCTATCTCTTGAAATTTTGCCATTTTTTCTCATGAACGCACTGTTTGATCTCAATTCTCAATGGTTTATCTACTGAGCTCTCCCTGTTGCATCTCCTGAACTCTTGCTGCTTCATCTTCCGAACTCTTGCTGTTTTATCTCCTGAACTCTCACAGTTTTATCTCCTGAACTCCTGCTGTTTCATCTTCTGAACTCTTGCTGTTTTATCTCCCGAATTCTTACTATATTATCTCCAGAACTCTCGTTGTTTTATCTCCTCAACTCTGCCTGTGTTATCTCCTGAACTCTCCCTGCTTTAACTTCTGAGCTCTCACTGTTTCATCCCCTGAACTCTTGCTGTTTTATCTCCTGAACTCCCATTGATTTATCTCCTGCACTCATGCTGCTTTATCTCCTGAAATCATCACCTGAGCTGTCAATGTTTTATCTCTGGGACTCTCACTATCTTATCCCCCTAACTCTCGCTGTCTTATCTCCTGAACTCTCACTGTTTCATTGACTGAACTTACACTGCTTTATCTACTGAACTCTTGCTGTTTTAGCTCCTTAATCCTTGCTGTTTTATCTCCCGAACTCTCCCTGTTTTATCTTCTGAACTCTTGCTATTCCATTCCCAGAACTCTCGTGGCTTTATCACCTGAATTCTTGCTATTTTATCACCTTAGCTCTTAATGTTTACTGCCCTTTAGTCTCACTGTTATATCTCCTGAGATCTTGCTCTTTTCTCTCTTGAATTTTCACTGTTTGAGCTCCTGAACTCTCATTGTTTTATCTCCTGTACTCTCACTGATTTATCTTCTTAACTCCCACTCTTTTATTCCCTGAACTCTCACTTTTTCCCCTAAATGCTCACTGTTCTATTCTCTGAACTCTCACTGTTATATCACCTGAACGTTTGCTGTTTTATCTACTTAACTCTCACTGTTTTACCTCCAATATTCTTGTTAATTTATTCCCTGAACTCTCACTGTTTTATGTCCTGAGCTCTTGCTGTTTCATCCCTTGAACTCTCATTGTTATATCCCCTGAACTCTCACTGTTTTATCTCCTGAATGTTTGGCACTGTATCTCCTGAACTCCCGCTGCCTTATCTCCCAAACTCTCATTGTTTTATCTCCTGAACTCTCACTGTTTTACCTCATGAACTTTCCCTGTTTTATCTCCTGAACCCTTGCAGTTTAATATCCTGAATTCACACTGTTTTATTTCATAAACTCTCACTGTAACATCTCCTGACTTTCCATTGATTTATCCCATGAACTTGGGCTCTTTTATCTCCTGAACTCTCACTGCTTTATCTCCTGAACTCTCGCTGCTTTAGCTCCTGAACTCTCGCTGCTATATCTCCTGAGCTCTCATTGATTTATCTCCTGAACTCTCGCTGATTTATCTAATGAATTCCCACTGTTTTAGCTCCTGAGTTCTCGATGTTTTATCACCTGAACTCCTGATGTTTCATCCCCCAGACTCTGCAGTTTTATTTGCTGACCTTTCCCTGTTTTATCTCCTGAACTTGCGCTGTTTTACCCCCTGAATGCTAACTGTTTTATCTACCGAACTCTCACTGTTTTATCTCCTGAACTCTCACTACTTAATCTCCTGAACTCTCAATGTTACCTCCCAATAACTCAAGCTGCTTTATCTCTGGAATTCACGTTGTTTTATCACCTGAACTCTTGCTGTTATATCCCCTGAACTCGCAATGTTTTCTCCCGGTAACTCTTGCTGTTTTATCCCCTTAACTCCCACTGTTTTATGAACAGAACTCTCACTGTTTTATCTCCAGAGCTCATATTGTTTTATCCCCTGAACTCATGCTGTTTTATTCCTGACCACTCACTGATTTATTCCTGAATTCTCAATGTTTTCTTCCCTTTACTTTTGCTGTTTTATCTTATGCACTCTGGCTGTTTTATCCCCTGAATTTTCACTACCTTACCCCCAAACTCTCATTGTTTGATCTCCTGAACTCCCGTTGAATTATCCCCTGAACTCATGCTGTTTTACCTCCTGAACTTATCTACTGAACTCCTAGTGTTTTATCTCCTGACCTATCACTGCTTTATCTCCTGAACTCTCCTTGTTTGATCTCCTGAACTATCACTGTTTTATCCCCTGAACTCTTGCTGTTTTATCTGCTGAACTCTTGCTCATTTATCCATTGAACAGTCACTTTTTTATTTCCTGAACTCTCATTGTTTTATCTCCTGAATTCTTGCTGTTTTATCTCCTGAACCCTCAGTGCTTTATCTACTGACCTCTCGCTGTTTTATCTGCTCAATTCTCGCTTTTTTATCCCCTGTACTCTCACAGATTTACCTCCAAAACTCTCACTGTTTCATTCCTTGAACTCTCACTGTTTCATCTACTGAACTCTTGTTGTTTTAGCTCCTGAATTCTTGCTGTTTTATCTCCTGTTCTCTTACTCTTTTATCTCCTGAACTCTCGCTGTTTGATCTCCTGGACATTTCACTGTTTTATTTTGTGAACTCTCACTGTTTATCTCCTGAATTCTTGCTGTTTTATCTCCTGAATGCTCGCTGTTTGATCTCCTGAACATTGCACTGTTTTATCTCCTGTACTCTCACTGTTTTATCTCCTCAACTCTTGTTGTTTGATATCCCGATCTCTCACTGTTATATCCCATGGACTTTTGTTGTTTTATCTCTGCAATACTTGCTGTTTTATCTCCTGAAATCCTGCTGATTTATTCCCTGAACTCTTACTGTTTTATCCCTGAACTCTTGCTGTTTCATCCACTGATCTCTTGCTGTTTCATCTACCAGACTCTCCATTTTATCCCCTGAACTCTCGCTGTTTTAATCCCTGAACTCTTGCTGTTTTATCCCCTGAAATCTCACTGCTTTATCCACTCAACTCTCACTCTTTTATCTGCTGAAGTTTTGTTGTTTTATCTCCTGAGCTCGTGCTGTTTTATCTCTTGAACTCTCACTGATTTTTCTGCTGAACTCGCATTGTTTAATCTCCTTAACTGGTGCTGTTCTATGTCATGAACTCTCGCAGTTTTATCTCCTGAATTCTCACTGTTTTATCTCCTAAACTGTCACTGTTTTATTTCCTGACCTCCCACTGATTTTCCACTCAATTCATGCTGATTTACCTCCTAAACTTATCTCCTGAATTCTCAGTGTTTTATTTCCTGACCTCTCGCTGTTTGATCTCCTGAACTCTGGCTATTTTATCTCCCAAACTATCACTAATTTATCTCCCAAAATCTCATTGTTTTACCTCCTGAACTCTTGCTATCTTATCTCCTGAACTGTCACTGTTTTATCGGTTTTTTAATTCCAGTGTCATCTTCTTGTAACAGTACAGCCCCAATGCAACCTGCGTCAATGGGCAACTTAACTTGCTTTGTATAATTGGGCACTGCCAACACTGGTGTCGTAGTTAATACAGTTTTCAAACTATAGAATGACTTCTGATACTCTACTGTCCATTGAATCTTCTTGTTCTTTTTTAATAGCTCAGTCAGTGGAACAACCACTTGCCAAACTTTTGTACAAGCTTTCGGTAAAACCCACTCATGCCCAGAAGCCTCAAAACTTCTCATTTTGTTGTAGGGACTGGAAAATCCACGATAGCCTTGACTTTCACATTTCTTGGAGCCACTTTACCATGTTCAATGGTATGGCCTAGATACATAACTTGCGCTTTTGCAAATTCATTTTTAGCCAAGTTCATAACCAAGTTAGCTTATTGTAAATAATTCTTCCAGATGCTATAACTGTTTCTCGCACATCTGACTGAAAACAATTAGATCATCAATATAAACCGCATAATCGCTTAGACCTGCAGTTACTTTGTCAATCTTTGAAATGTCACAGATACACTCTTCATACCAAATGGCATGACTTTAACTGATATAGTCCACTTGGTGTTACAAAAGCTGGCATCTCCTTTGCTCTTTCCAACAACGGTACTCACCAATATCATTTTAGCAAGTCAATCTTTGTGATAAATTTTGATTGTCCCACTTTCTCAAGGCAGTCCTCCAACCATGGAATGGGATATGAATCTGATTTTGTCATCATATTCACCTTTCGATACTTTCGATAGTCTACACAGAGTCTTTGTGTTCCATCCGGTTTCTCTACCAGTACAAAAGGCGAACTCCAGTTACTGCAACTAGGCTCAATGATATCATTTTGAAGCATGAAATCAATTTATTTTTGTACTTGTGATAACTTTGCTTGATTTAATCTATAAGGTTGTTGTCTCACTGAAGATGATATTTCTATACATATATCATGTAAAGCTAAATGTATCTTTCCCAACTTATTTCCACAAATGGGTTTGTGTGACTGCAATAACTTTTCCAAATCAGTTTGACACTTGCTTGGAAGGGAACTCAATATTTCATATAATTTTCCAAGCAACCCCTCATTATCCAATTTGATTAGAGGAAAATCAATTTCAAAGTCCTGCACTTCTACCTCTTTCTCATCATCCACCATTCCCTGTCAAAGTACTTTTAAAGCATATTTACATTACACACTCTCTGCTTCCTTCTACTTTCCAGAGCATTTATTAAATAATTTACTTCACTCAATTTATTTTCAATCCTGTAAGGCCCAATAAATCTTGCATTTAATGAATCATTGGTAACAAAACTAGTACTTTTTCTCCAGAAACAAAACTGTGCATGTTAGCCTTCTTATCTGCTTTCACTTTCATCACTTGCTGTGTTATCTTTAAATGTTCCCAAGCCAGCTCACATGCTCTGTTCAATCTTTCCCTGAAATTTGATACGTAATCTAGGAGAGTGGTTTCTGAATTTTGACCCACTAATTCTTTTATGGTTTAATTTCAGTGGTCTCCTTACCTCACGACCATAAACTAGTTCAAAAGGGCTAGAACCAATCAATGCATTAGGAGCATTTCTAATAGCAAATAACAAAAATGGAATTCCTGTATCCCACTCCTGTGCATAATCAAGGCAGTATGCTATTATCATAGTTCTTAAAGTTTGATGCCACCTTTCCAAAGCCACTTGTGACTCTGGATGATAAGTTGTTGACTTAAACTGTTTTATCCCCAAGCTGTTCACTACTTCTTTAAATAGCTGTGACATAAAATTTGACCACTGATCTGATATGGTAAACCATATCATGTGAAAAATTTAATTAACTCCTTCACATCTTCTTAGTTGTAATATTTCTTAAAGATATAGCTTTAGGAAACCCAGTAGACACATCCATTATTGTCAATAAATACTGATATCCACTTTTAGTCTTAAGGAGGGGTCCTACGCAATCAACCATGACACTGGTAAAAGGTTCTTCAAATGCTGGTATTGGGATTAGAAGTGCTGGCTTAATCACTGCTTCTGGTTTTTCTGTTATTTGACATGTATATCAGGTTCTACCGAGCTTGACTACATCCCTTGTTGAGACATGATCTGACCTCCATTTTCTCATCAGAATACCTTCCCGAAGATAATAACATACAGCAATACATTTTGCTTTGGTTTCTGAATAAGCTTTCTGATATAACTGTTTTCTTCTGTAACTATTTCTACTTCTAATAACTTCTACTTCTGTAACTTCACTAACCTCTTTGAGTTAAACATTTTAACTGAACTGTCCTGCATTCCTTCCTCTTGAACAATGTTATCAAACACAGTGCCAGCTAATTGGATTTTGATACCTTCTTCTTGCCTTTGAACTGCCTACTTATCCTGTTTATCTTGTTCTTCCTGATGAGCCTTTGATCTGATTATAATGCAATCAGGAAGCAATCCCAGGATGTTCATTTTGTAACACCTCTGTTGAAAACACTTCTACAGGCTGCTCAACTACCATAGGCATCACCTACATTTGTGATCCAGCTATATCATTACCCAGAATAAATTGAACCCCTGCAATGGGCAAATTTCCCTCCACTCCAACTATAACTTCACCAGACTTCCATTTGCTCTTTAAATTTACTTTCCACAATGGAATAGATTTAGCATCTCCATGAACTCCACTTGTTATTATCTTTTCCTGCAATACTCCCTTTGAACAACAAATATCACTATCCCACAACATTAAGCATTGACTAGTCCTTGTGTCTTTTAAAATTTTAACATCTTTACCTACTCTACCCTGAACACAAAGAAAGACTTTCCCTTCACATGCAAAGTCTTTAAATATTTCTGCAACTTGCTCCTCGGAATTCTCTTGAGCAAACTGTGAACACATTCCAACTTCTTTACCTTTCGCTGATTCTTCCTGTTTTACCTGAACAGACACATAATATTTACATTGAGTAAGGAATTTACAAGTTCAGTCTTTCGGGTGATTCCCAAGTACGTGTGGAACGTCGTAGCTCCACAACTTCAGATTCTTTGTCAGGAATGTTCATTTCCGGAGTTGTCTGAGCATCAGATGCTTCGTTGGGCACTTGCAGTTCTGTATCCGCAGCTCTCACAACAACATCAGACATTTCAGTCCTGGGTTAAATATACTCAACAGGAAATGCAGACCCGGTCATGATCACTGGTGGAAACAAATCTTCATGATTTGTCTCTCTCTTCCTTAAATGGTCCACATGTTTATGGATGACCTGGCCATCCACCTCCACGTGGAAATATAGAGGTCCAATCACTATACTTATTTCACCCAGTAATCATTCTGGTCTTGCTCTAAAATTTTTCACCAAACCTGCTCTCCCATGGTAAATTTCCTCTCACGATTATGCCACTCATGTCTAGTTTTCTGTCTTCTCTGACTCCTTTCCAACTTCCTCTCTAAATTTGCCATTATTAAGTCTAATCTCGTCTTGAGGTGGGTAGCTCAAGGAATTTGTGTGATTTTTGCCCCAGCAGATGAAGATGGGACCACTGACTGGCAGCAGGGGAATGCTGAGGTTGGCTGGTTAGAAAGCCCACCTTAGTTCCTAGGGATTTTGTTGCAGTTGTTTTTGATACTGCTAGGCTCTCGTGCCCTCATCCCTAACATCCCCAACATCCCCTCACTCTCCCCACCCACCCCCTCATTTTCCCTTATACCCTCCAAGCAAAATCAATGCCAATTCATGCCCTCATCCACCTCCCTTGCCTCCTCATAACCAGATGCCAACTCTATAGTCACTCACCCTATAGTTGTATCCACCCTGGGCAGACCTCAGGAGACATGTGGAGATTAAAAAAGTAAACTTTTAATAATCAAATACTGTTCTTACTCCTACACACTTGATAGTGAAAAAACCTTCCATTCCAGAAATCCATTCAAAGCTTTTAGCTCCCCTCTTTAAAAACAAACAAATATATATTCAAAGCCCACATCAAAGACAGCTAATCCTTTAACAGCCCTTTTAACTAACAATAAAACTGCAAATACAGAACTCTCTGCTGAGATAAGTGTAGATTTTGAAACTCAGCCAAGCATTCATAAGGACATAATAACAGCCCTTGGTGAAATATCAACAAATACCTTACTGAAACTGCATTACCAGATTATTTTTTCTAATCTGCACTAAATGGCCTGACAATCAAAGCAGTTCAGCTGAGGTTTTTTTTGAACTCTCACTGGCAGCTTCAGTCTGTTTTTTGTAAACTTTAAGAAGCAGGAGGTATTTAAAAAACATTCAGATCATGACAGTTTGTATACACTGCAAAAATACACCAATTTCATGTCATTCAGTGCATTTCAATGCTGATGCAGACAGCAAGGAGTCACTTTCATGCAGTTGCACAACTTGGACAACATCTTTTGGACATTGACATTAACCTGAGTGGCCATCTCCAGGCAGTTAAACAGCTCCATGCCTATTCAGGAGACTGGATTTACTTTGACTCTTAATGATCCTAATCAATTACTTGTCTTGTGGGAGTGGTATAGCCCTGTTGGCCCTAAACCCAATTCAGAAAAGGCGGCTGTTACTGGGAACAAAATCGGGAAACTGGCATACCAGCCCAAACAGGGTATTATCAAGCTCTGTACACCTCCATACCTCCCTCTGATGGGGCGTGAAAATCCTGCCCATGGAGGTCAAAGTTTGCAAGTGTGAGATCAGCCACATTGGATCCGAGAAAGACAAATTGGGTTATTTTCTTCATGGTCAGAGACCAGGAGCTGTGGAGGAGCAAACGAATTTAGCTGTCCATGTGAAACTAGTGCAAAGGTGAAAAAAGCAATCAAAAAGACTAGTGCAACAATGACCATTATCTCTCTAAGGTTGAAGTATTGCATATTTCCCTAGTGGAGGTGGGGTGGGGGGGGTGGGAGGGGGGGGTGGGGGGAGGAGGGGGGGGTGGGGGCGGGGGAGGTGGGGCCTTACCTCTCCAGAGTGCATGTCAGGCAGTTGGGCAGTCATCCTAATAACCTGAATATCAGGTGCGGTGTGAATATGATTGCTGACCTCTGTATCAGATTTTTATGATTTGCTGTCCACGCTGGGAACAGAGCCCTGTGATTTTGAGACTAGTGTAATGTGTACTCTTTCTTTAAATAATCAAACAGGAGGAGGAAGTTTCCTTGAAGGATAAAAAATACACTCATTAAATAAGTTGAATAAGGAGGACTTTTTCACATTGGGCACAATGTTTTGTAGTGTTGCTGGAACTTCTTGATCAATCAAATATTAAGAGATGAAAATTTTAAAAAAGCACAGCAGGTCCATCAGTGTTCGTAATGAGAGACTACAGGCTAATGTTTCAGATATTAAGAATTTCAACTGTGTCAGATGACTAGTAGATTTGCAAACTAGATTTGAAATTGAAGAGAAGTGATAGTTATGAAACATCCTCTACTATGCCATGTGTAACTTATGTTTAAAAGCACATAATAGAGACTTTCAGGAAGTCTTACTGTCTTCCAACCCAGTTTATTTATATTTCTATTTATATTTGAAGTGAATCCTAATGCTGGTAGAAATGTGACAGAGATACCTGCCTGCTGACAAGGCAGAGGTTGAAGTACACAGCCTGCTGCTCTGAAAGAGGCTCTCTAAGTCCAAATCAAATTCAAAAGTTTTCAAACCTTTCTCATGAAAAAGAACAAATACTATTCTCTTCCTCAGTCTTTATGGGCCTTCTTAGGGTTCAGAATGAGACCCATGCCTACTCTCAGCAGGTCTCAGGGCACAACCCAAATTGTATCCCATCCCATGCTGGGACTTTGTCAGGTTTCTATCCCTCCCCAGGCAAGAATCTTTATTGTTTAGTAGTTCTTGTTTTACCACAGAATCCAGATAGGCAATTATCTCACTTTGAGCCCCTGAGTCACAGAAGAGAAAATAAATCACTGTTTCTGGCCCTGACCTTTACTAGAAGTATGCATGTCAAGATTCTGGATGAGCAGAAGATTGGTAAGTGCACTGATTCCCTGAAGATTAAATAAGATAACTCACTCTGAAGGTTCAGATATAAAGAATGACATTTTGTGTGAAATACCAGATAAAAATTTGCACTGGTGAAGGTGTATTCCAGCAAGGAGTCAATGGTTTAGTTTTAACCTGGCATAAATGGAGTCTCTATGTACTTTAAACTATCTCTGCATATTTACCTCAATGTTGCTACTTCATTCCTGCTCTCTGCTGCTTTATTAGGAGCTGAGGTGCCAGTCTGACTTAGGCAGAAGCCTCATTAATACGTAGAAAATTGGAATCCTATGATGTCAGTAGGACCACAATAACATTTTAACTACAGTCTATAAAAAGAAGCTGAGCCGTAGAACGTGAACTTTAGCAAGTTTTTGAACTGTGAGCTTTTACACAATCATAAATGACTGTTGGCAGTGTTAGCTTATGAACATCCAATGTGCATGTATCAGATTATTTTTCTTACGATCATAAGAAAGTTGTTCACCTAGTTAAACTAAATTGATTAACGTCTCCATTAAAATAGTGAAAAAGGTGTTCGATATTGGTGCATTACACATTTACATGAAACACCGTCAATGAAAATTTTTACCTTACATTAATAATATCTCCTTTGAGGCCTTAGAATGAACTTCCAGACATATGTGGCCCCCTATACAAATGCTATACCATACAAATCACCTGATTATTTACAAGTTAGTTATATTTTTTCTGATCACTTTAAAAGCTATACTTCGCAGACCTGAAAATCAAGTGCTCTTACATTTCATTTTCACAAAATACACAGAACTATTTATCACCATCTAAGCAATAGAGATTATTTTTAAAAAGCAAGTTAAGTGATGTTTACATGTTACAGTAATAATCAAATTAAAAAATATAATCATTATAATATAAATAGTTTATTGCAATATATTATTTAATTAATATTTTCTTAAGGAAAGTTTTATCCAGTGGGAATAATAAATCTTTGAATCAAACTTTTTTTTTACAGTTGGATGATTTGGTGATCAGTTAAAGGATTTTACATCAACATAGATATTTAAGAGTATGTGATTTAAAAAAGAGCATGGTCCATTTAGTTTACCTTCTACCATCATGGGTAGTTACTTGATACAATGAAAATGAGGTTTCAACTAATCATACCAACCAATCTCTATCAATTAGTTTACAACACACCGAGGTATTAGGTGAGGATAACTCCAGTGGTGGAGAGCTGTGGAAACTGTGTCCAAAGTCAACTGTTCTTCCTAAGCATGCTACAATTACCAGGTCTCAAATGACTCATCTACTGCATTTCAAATATTATTTTCTGAAATAAGTCTAATTTGCATTGAATCAATGCGATCTGCTTCCACCGTCTACCTGTTAAATAGGTTGCACACTCCATCACGGAAATAATGGTCAGAATTTAAATTGGCAACAGGAGTCTTCCCATCAGTGAAGAACAAGCGGGAGGCCTACGTTGCCTCCGTTGGGGAACTCCCAACAGAATTAAGCACCCATCAGGCATTAGACATTCCACAGAATTTAAGGCCCCGTGGACAGAAATCCCAGCCTTTGAAAGCTGCCAGCAGCACCATTGAGAGTGGTGACTGATGCTGGTAATGCTCACAGGAAGCGGCCTCGGGTCACTGAGGGATCCAGGCCACAGGTGAGTGAGGGTGGGATGGAAGCCATGGGGTGTCGTCGGCGGGTGGTGGGAGGGGGCTTGCCAGAAAGGCCAGAGGGTGGCTTTCAGTGGGCCTTCTCTTCCTAAGTCAGGTTCCTCGATCAGGCGCTGAACTAGGGAAATCCTGGGAATCCATAAGCAAACCTGGTGGGCTCTACATTTTGAGCTTCCCAGAAGGCGAGTCACAGAATCATAGAATCACAGAATTTTAGCAGCATAGAAGGTGGCCATTCCACCCATCGTATCTGTACCAGCTCTCCAAATAAGCATTATGACCTAGTGCCATTGCCCTGCCTTTTCTCTGTACCCCTGCACATTGTTTCGATTCAAATAATCATCTAACGCCCTCTTGAATGACTCGATGGAACCTGCTTCCACCACACTTCCAGGCAGTGCATTTCAGATCCAAACCACTCGTTATGTGAAAAAGTTTTTTCCCATGTCACATTTGCTTCTTTTGCAAATCACTTTAAATCTGTGCCCTCTTGTTCTTGATCCTTTTACAAGCAGGAACAGTTTTGGCCTATCTACTTTGTCCAGCTACCTCATGATTTTAAACATCTCTATCAAATCTCCTCTTAGCCTTCTTCTCTCCAAGGCGAACAGTCCCAACCTCTACAATCCAAAGTTCCTCACCCCTGAAACTATCTTTTTGCACTCTCCAATGTGTTCACATCCTTCCAATACTATGACATCAGAACTGTAAACAATACTCCAGCTGAGGTCTAACAAGTGTCTTATATAAGTTCAGCATAAACTCCCTGCTCTTGTACTCTATGCCCCTATTAATAAAGCCCAGGATACTATATGCTTTATGAACTGCTTTCTCCACCTCTGCTGCCACCTTCAGCGATCTATGCACATATACACCCAGGTCTTTCTGCTCCTGCACCCACTTCAAAATTTCACCCCTTATTTTATATTGTCTGTCCACGTTCTTCCCACTAAAATGCATCACCTCACTCTTCTCCACATTGAACTTCATTTGCCACCTATCTGCCCACTCCACCAACTTGTCAACGTCCTCTTGAACTTGTACACTATCCTCCTCACAGTTTAAAAGAGTCCCAGGTTTCGTATCATCCACAAACTTTGAAATTGTCCCCTGCACACCAAGATCTAGCTCATTAATATATATCAGGAAATGTAAGGGTCCCAATACCGACCTCTGGGGAATTCCACTACAAACCTTCCTACAGCCTGAAAAATATCCATTGGCCATTACTCTCTGCTTCATATTTTTCATCCAATTTTGTATCCACATTGCTACTGTCCCTTTCATTCCATGAGCAATAACTTTTCTTACAAGTCTGCTGTGTGGCACTCTATCAAATGCCTTTTGAAAGTCCATATACACCACATCAACAGCATTACCCTCATCGACCTATTCTGTTACCTCTTCAAAAAACTCCAGCAAGTTAGTTAAACACTATTGTCCCTTTAGAAATCCATCGTGGCTCTTCCTTATCAACGCATAATTTTCCATATAACTACTAATTCTATCCCAAATGATTGTTTCTAGAATCTTGTCCACCACTGAAGTTAAACTGACTGGTCTATAATTACTGGGCTTATCCTTACAACCTTTTTTGAAAAAGAGCATAATATTTTCAATTCTCCAGTCCTCTGACACCTCCCATAAGTCCAGGGGAGACTGTAAAATTATGGCCAGTGCCCCTGCAATTTCTAATCTCACTTCCTTCAATATCCTTGGATGCATCGCACCCGGTTCCGATGCCTTTTCAACCTTAAGTACCAACAGTCTATTCAGCACATCCTCCTTATCAATTTTGAACCCCTCTAGTGGCAGTGTTTCCTAATCTGTCATCAGGGCCTGGGTAGCATCTACCTCCTTGGTAAAGACGGATGCAAAGTATTCATTTAATACTTTAGTCATGGCCCCTTCATCCATGTGTAAATTTACTTTTAGGTTCATAATCAGCCCTACTGCTCCTTTTACCATCTTTTACTATTTATATACCTGTAGAAGACTTTGGAATACCCCTTTACGTTGGCTGCCAGGTTTTCTCATAATCCCTCTTTGCTTCTCTAATATGCTTTTTCACCTCCCCCTCTGAACCTTCTGTATTCCTCTTGGTCCTCAATTGTATTTTCTACCTGACACCTGTCATAAGCACACTTTTTCTTCTGTAATTTAATGTATATCTTTTTTCATCCGGGGAACTCTGGATTTGTTTGACTTTCCTTTCCTCTTCGATGGAATATACCTTGTTTGTGCCCAAACCAATTCTTTTTTGAAGGTAGGCCATTGTTCAGCTACCATTTTTCCCGCCAATCTTTTATTCCAGTCTATCTGGGCCAGTTGAGTTCTTGCCCCATCGAAGTCAGCTCTCATCCAGTTAATTATTCTAACTCTGGATTGCCTATCATCCTTTTCTACCAGCACCCTAAAATGTACAAGACAATAATCACTGTCTCCTAAATGTTCCCCCATTGGGTTCCCCCACCCACTGCTGGTTGAATACCAGTGGTGATAGGATGAAGCCTTTAAGTGGGCATGATTGCCCACTTAAGGACTTTAGCTAGCATCTAGTTGGGAATGCTGCTCACAAGAGTTCCCACCTGGACTTAATCATGTGCAAGAGGTGAGGCGGTGAGGTCCTCGTACCACACTTTTCCACCCGATTAAATGACCCCAGGTGGAGCATTAAATTCTGCCCAGTGTTTTTTGCAGGTTGAATTGAGTCCCTTCACATACTTAATAAGGTATCACAAAAATAATTTCACTCTTCATTGTTGAAATTTGGAAAACATGAAACATTTGGACTTTTTTGTTGAAACTACATACATTATGATGTGATAAGATAGAAATAATTAAAATTATGTAACGTTAGGAAAGGATAGAAGGAAGCAGACTGCTCCTGGTGATTAAGGAGTCGAGAAAGAGGGGCAATAAATACCGCATGAGAGATTGCTAAGGTAGATTAAAGGCTTTGAAATTAATGGGAGGATATCAAGATGAATTACAAACTGCTTAAAAATAAGAAAGCAAAGCATGGGAATTAAGAGTATTTGAAAGTGAGCAACAGCATCCAACAGGGTTCAGTTATTGCATTGCTTCTATTCTCTGTGTGTATCCATTATTTGGATATAAGGGTAGAATGAGTCAGGAAAACTGTCCCAATTCAAGGGAAAGATGCTCCATGAGTAAAGAAATTGTATCATTAATTCCACTGTCTCACATATGGGTTATCATCTATTAGGAAGGTAGCTGGAATGATATCAAGTCCTATCAAGTGTTTTTGTATCCCGTTCCAGATAAGCTGGAGCAAGACCAGTTTCCTTTTGGTCAAAAATTATAAGGGCTTTGATGAGAATGTCCACAGTGTTAGTCAAGGCCAGTGTAATGTTAGCAAAATTCTGAATGTTTTACATATAGTAACATGGACAAAAAAGCTGAGTTCTAGAGATGAGGTGAAAGTGATTGGCCTTGACATCAAGGTAGCATTTGACTGAGTGTGGTATCAAGGAATCTTAGGAAAATTGATGTCAATGGGAATCAAAGGGAAAACTCTCTACTGCTTGGAGTTGTACCTAGCACAATAGAAAGTGATTGTGATTGTTGTAGGCCAACCATCTCAGCCCCAGGTCATCACTCCAAGCATTCATCAGAATATTATCCTAGACAGGGCCCAGGAGAGGGGGATGCACAAAGTGCAAAACATTGGAGCCTGTGCCCTGAGTGGGCCCAGGCTCAAAACAAATATTGCCAGTACAGCTGCAATCATTGGCTGAGTAGCCTTTCAATTGGGATGGTCTATGCACCAGACTGGCTGCTCTGAACACTGCTAGAACAACAGCAATCATTAGTTAAGTAGGGCACACTAGATTCTGCAGTTCCTCCTTTCTTGCTTGCCACATGTGAGGAGAATTCTGTTTGTTGGACATTAGTGGCGAGCTTTACTGTTGTGCAGGCAGAGGATGTAACAGCACTTTCGTCAGACCTGGAGCACAGTGTAAACAATTAACTTAAAGTGCCTCCCTCTGTGTTGGTTAATAGCCAGGGAAATTGACTGCTTCAAACAACATCTACCTCAGAAAATCATTACCATGGCCTTTAAAAAGCTGCAGCGGACCACAATCGAGCTGAGGCATCATACAGCTTTGAAATAGGAGCAGAGGTAGGGCATGCAACCCCTTGAGCCTGCTCCGTCCTTCAATAAAATCATGGCTGATCTGTTTATGTTTCGAGTTCCACATTCCCACCTGCCCCCAATAACCTTTGACTCCCTTGCCTAACAAAAATCTATCTACCTCTGCCTTAAAAATATTCAATGACCCCGCCTCCACCACCTTCTGAGACAGAGACTTCCAAAGTCGCACAATCCTCTGAGAGAAAAAAATTCTCCTCCTCTCTGCCCTAAAAGGGTGAACCCTAATTTTAAAACAGTGCCCATCTAGTTCTGGACTCTTCCACAAGAGGAAACATCCTTTCAACATCCACCTTATCAAGGCCATTCAGGGTCTTATATAATTCAATCAAGTCACCCCTCACTCTTCTAAACACCAATGGAAACAAGCAGTAATGACTTGATGTACCAGACAGGTTTCTACTTGAAAAAGATAACATTAATGCAGATCTCTTTTAGGAGTCACATGCTTAAACCAGGTACCCGACTTGAAAAGCTCCATCCCAGCAGCGACTCCCCCCCCCCGGATTACTCACACTTAGGGCTCATTCGTCAGGACAATCACGTGACCCTTAATAGGCAGTAGGGAATGTTACACCTTCAATCACTAGACTTCCTTCCCCTTCAGTTTTTTTTTAACATTTCCTAATTACAAAAAATATCTTAATCCACAACATATACATAGATACTCAGGTCAGGTGATCAAAGATTAAGTCTCAGGTGGTTTTCCAATTAAGTTAGAGCAATGCAGCTCTACCACTTGAGGTTCTCCCACTGGATCAACACGATCAGGAACTGCAGCATTAGGTACATTCATAGAAAGTGGCAGTTCAGGGCTAGGCAATTCAACAGAAACATCAGGTATGCCTATTCTAGGTCAATCTGTCACCTCAGAGATTAAAGGTTCAACATCAATTACAGGCGGAATAGCTGGCTATTGGAATATCTCTCCACTCCTTAGGTGATCCACATGTTTTCGAACAATCTGGTCTTCCACTTCCACTTGGAATGACAAGGGCCCAGTTTCAGAGACAATTAAACCAGGAACCCAACTGGGACCATTTCCAAAATTCCGCAAGAATGCTGTATCTCGCAAGGTAAATCTTCAAGCTTTGCTATGAATATCTTGATTAAATTTTTGATTGCTCTGATTTTTCTTTACCTTCCCGTCTAAGTTTGGAAACATGTGATTTAACCTTTTACATAGGTGGTGTTTCATTCAGACGGTGTTGAACCCATTGTTGCACAAAGATTCATACGATAATTGAGAAGAAAACAAGATTCTAAAGTACCTTCGGATAGCATCATTCCTGATTTGTGAGTTTGCACTGTTCTTTCAGCTAGCCCGTTGGATGAGAAAGATGATATGGTGCTGTTTTAATATGTTTAATTCCATTTATATTCATGAATCTCTGAAATTCTGTACCAGTGAAGATGGTACCATTATCCGAAACAATGACTTCCAGTAGGCCATGTGCACTAAAACATTGGCGCAGATTTTCAACAGTTGCACTCGATGTCGGTGATCTAAATTCATACACACCCATCCACTTAGAATGCGCATCAATGATCAATAAAAACCCCTCGGTCCCCCACCGCCTTATTCACCTCCCCTACCCTCGTTCCTCCCTCCTCTCTCTTTCCTCCCTCCTACTCCTTACCCTTCTCCTCTACCCTCTTTCCCCTCTATGCCCCTTCCCTCTAACCCTTCCCCTCTAAACATTTCCCATTTACCCTCTTCCCCTCTACCCTCCTTTCCACACTACTCTCCCTTCCCCTCTCTCCTCCCTTCCCCTCTACCCATTTGCTCTCTATCACCCTCCCCTTACCCCCTTCCCTTAACCCCTCTTTCCCCACCCCTTCTTTTCCCCACCACTTCCCCTCTTCACCCCCTTCACCCCCAGCCACCTCCTATCCTCCAACCAACCAGAGATCTCTGTTTACAGGGCCAGCTGGAAATCAGAAGTGATGCTTTCCACCCATCCCTGTTGCAGGTTTCAAGTTGGCACAGTTGGTTAGAGTGAGGTTAGAATGGGGGGCAAGGGGGGAGCGGGAGGGATGTCGGGAGGAGGTAGGTGTTGAGAGTTCAAAGAGATGCCCTGCAAGAAAGATCACAGAGAGACCCTATGACATCGGAGGCATTGGCGGGGCCCAAGACATGGAGGCTGAAGGGGGATGGGGGAGCGTTTGGTGACTGGAGGGGGAGAGAGAGGGAGAAAGCTTAGATCCTGAGACCTGGAGGGTGGATCGGTGGAAATTATAGACCCCGAGACGGAAATGAATTAAGAACTGCTGGAGATCAGGCGGTACTCTCAGCCATGTACCGTATAACGGAATGTTTTTTTTTGGATTTAATGTAAAATTGAATAAATTCTGATATGATTTAAATAATTAATTCCCTTTTCATTGCAGTTTGCTGGACACGTTGGATAACTTTGCACATGCTGGAGAGCCTTGAGCCTGCTTGGTATGGGTTTGAGTGCATATCTTGGAGTGCACTGTCAAATTTGATGTCAAATTCATTCCATATTAAAATTTTGATGTCAAACTATAATTGAGCACACTGAGTACATATGAATGCAAACAATGATGTTAAAGTTTTTGGAAAGGGTGTTAGCAATGCCTGAATTTGGACTTCATAGGGTTTAGCCTTTTAGAGAGTGAAATTGGCATTCAAAGAGACATAACCGGAGTTGTTGGAGATGTATTCATCAGAATCAGTTTTAAATCAAAGGTAAGTAAATTGAATTTAAAATATATGGCACAGAATAATTAAATGACAGTCCTGGGGATCTAAACAGCACTTGTTTGGAGCTAAACAAATTACTTCCTGTGGAGAATTTCACCCTTGTCGGGCGGGCTTGGAGGGGGCGGGCAGGGGTGGGTAGGGGCGGCCGGGAAGCCACCTGCCGCCTGCAATCGAGGCTGGAAGGCAATTTCATGCTGACAGGCCTTGCAGGCAGCAGCGCTCAGCACTGCCTGTGCAGGTGGTGGGGGGGAGTCCGAGAGGGGCGAGCGCGAACTTCGCACATGTGCGTGAGTGAACGCTTCAAAATCTTCCTGAGGTACAGATCTGTCTCAGGGAGGTGAATAATTTTTTTTTAATTGTAAAGGAATTAAAAATTTTACAAAACATGTGACAGAGTCACATGAGCAGGGACATGTTATTAATTAAATTGAAAATTTTTTATTTCATTTTTATGTGCTTTAGGAAGCCTCATTCCGCCCATGGATGAGGTTTCCTAAAAAGTACAAAGGCCGTTTGGCCTTTTTGCCTGCCCGCCAACCGTAAGGGAGGATGGGCAGCGCAAAATTCTATTTAATTGCTCCTTTAAAGGCCTTAACAGACCTTTTAATTGCCGGCAGGTACGCTGCTGACTCTGGCCCTCGCCCGCTGGACGAAATATCGTGTGACTGCAAGTTGGCATCGGGATGCTGGCCTGACGTCAATGCCTGTCATTTTACGCTCACGCAGGTCAGGCTTACGCCCACCTGTCGAGCTAATAATTTTGCCCCTGAGACCACAATGAGAAAGCAACAATGTTGATTCTTTAACTTGATGTATTTTTGTATAAACATAAGATGTTCTGAACACATATTCAAACATTGTGATACAGTTTAGGATCTTTACTATGTCATGCTGCAATCCCTTAAAGGCATATTGCAATAGAAGCTGATTGTATATTTTCTATTTTTTTATATATGGATCTATTTATTCCTGATGGGCCCTATTACTAAGGGCTAGGACAACATGTTTAAGTTAAAACAAAGTCATCTCTGTTTGGACAGGGAGTTATCTATATTTTAATAAATCCTATTGGAACAGAAGCTTGTTTTATCTTGGCTTTGGGATCTAGATGGCGTTTCTTTAGGGTTTGCCTGTTACCCTAAGAATGCTGTTATTTGTAAAAACCATTCCCATTTATTTACAGATCCATATACATCTCAGTACTCTACATGAGGCTGCTTCCCACCAGATCTGTCTCTTAGTCATATGACATTGCATCATAGTTACATCAGGATCAGGTGTTCCTGATGTTATCTCTTTACTCTATAAGACTATTTGATTTTAGTAGGTCTTCCTGATTTCCTTAATGCCTTGACTTGTTTACCTACAATAAGTTTCAAAATACTGGATACAACACCATCCAAATTATTTTGAAGTCGAGTTTCCTGCTTTTCCAATGTAATGTTTGCAAACTGTTTGCAAAATGGAAGCGCGTTGCAGTTCCAGCGATTTCTCTTGTTTCACTTGCCTTATCTGTATGACTATAAATGTATCGCATGAGCATGACTGCCTATGTATAAAATGTCAGTGAGCTATCTTTGATCCACTATATTGTGTTTGCTTATGAACTCATTCATATTTATTTTATTATACACCTCTTCTGTTGACATAGATCAGTTCTCAATACTTTAGAGGACAATGTAATTGGCCACTTTCAACTATAACACACAGATGGAAAAAAAATGACAGAAATGTTAAAAAGAATCTAAATTAATCAATTATAGGAAAACATTCAATTTGAGTCCCAGAATCCTCTATATTTTGAGTCCAGTGGAAGTCCCAGGATCCAAACTCTACTGTCCTTATCCTAAATTGCATTAAGTCCCGTCCGCCCATCACTGCTAGGCACATTTACCAACTTTAGCTCTCAGTCTGGCAGCAGTTCACATTTAAAATTTCTCTCTTGTGTTCAATGGTCCCTGTCCCAGCCTCACTCCTGCCCATCGCTGTAACCCATTTCAGAAGTATAAGCCTCTAAGGGGGTTGTGCCTTCATCAGTTTAGGCTGTAGGTTCTGGAATTGCCTCTCTCAACCTCTCCACTTCTCTACTTTGTTCTCCTCATTTAAGTTGCTTCTTAAAACCTACCTCTTTGACCAAGTCTTTGGCCACCTCTTTTAATATCTCCTTATGTGGCTTTTACATGGTGCTCTCAGACATTTTACGTTTTAGGAGCAATATACATGCAAGCTGTTGTTGTTGATCTGCACATCTGCTGGAGCATGCAAAGTTGATCTGCTAAAAACATGCAATAGGCTTCTGTTATAATATGCTTTTAAGGAGTTATAGCATGACATCACTAAAAAGGAAGTGTGTCATATGATCCAGTTTTAGATTTGCTTTTGCTTTCAGCAGAACACATCCACACAGCTCTGCAGGTCTGATGTCTTCAAGTTTTATATCCATATACATCTGTTCACATGTGCCTAGTCTTAATAAATGAACCCATAACACATTATAATGATTGGTGCCTTTATATAATTGTAAAACATGACAGCTTCCAGCTCCAGAAGCTTTTGTGAAAAGATGACTTTTTAAAATACTGGTAACTTTTGTCTTCTGGTGTCCAGACCAACACCCAAACCAATAATTCCAGGAAGGTGCTACTTCTTCCAGCTTTAGGTTGGTAAGTCTCTCATTTGGTATACCCAAGGGTCCTATTCTAGGGATAAGAAAATTCCAAATCTGGGAATCCACTCCCCTAGCTATGCCTGCAGGAACTTTGTTTGGGGCAGGTGGAGAATTTCCATTGGAAGCACAAACTCATAAAATTACTCCCTTAATGTTATGCAATTAGACCTTTTCACTGTGTTCTTTCAATTCTCTCAGGAGATTCAGTAAATTGGGAGTAGACTGTGACAATGCAAATTGTATGTGGTCTGATAGAAGGAGTGGGCTTTGCACCTTCCTTGCTTGCTTCTACAGGTCCAACTTTCAGCAGTCATAATTTACTGCAAAATGAAGAGTGCTACACAAAATGAAAATTTGGAAAATACCCCATCACAGATCAAGGCTTTGTCACACAGTCATTCATTCATTTTGGCTCTATTGATTTCTTCTGTGATTTGGACAATGAGAAAATGTAGGCCATTTTTTCCCAAGTTACATTCACTTTTGTCTACTCCTCGATTTAGTGCAGCTTTGTTTAAATGGCAGTCATAGAATGCGTAAAACTTGAGGAAAGTTACAACTATTTGTTAAAATTTGCTCCTCGGGAGAAAATAGCCTAAGTGCTTGACAAGCATCATTAAATCACACTCCCTCCCAGTGATCACCAAGAATTCTTTTCAACAGAAACAAAAACTTCCCAGAAATAAATTGCAATTATTCCGTTCAATGGCTCAATGCTATTTGTCACTGAATAGAACAGATAAAATAACTCCCAGAGGAACTGTGAAACACATCCGCTGCATCCATGTAAATAATCTGTCTCAAAAATAGCTTTTAGTTCACATCAATCGCTATGTTGTGAAACAAGACAACACATTGCATTCTTGTTGGTGCAAGCAAATCCTGGCACTACAAACAGAACTTGGTGCCCTCAATAAATTATTACAAGTGATTTGCATCAAACATTTTTGATAATGACACCTGTTGATGGACATTATTACTATTGGGTGAATATAATATGTGTGACATTCAGCTCACAGCCTTTTCGATTTGGCAAGGAAAGTGAAGGAGAAGAGAGAAGAAAATCAGGAAAAGTTCTGTCCCACTCAGTTATCGGCATGCTTGATATCTGAGTTAGGCCTGGAAGAGCATCTGAAGTTTCAGTCCAAAGCAGATAGGAATTTCATTATCATATTAATTGGGGTGCAGGCAAGGAAAGACGGTTGTTTGTTCTGACCCCAGCAATGTACTGGACATAAATTTCAGTATGCCACAAAAACCTGGCAGTGGATGCAACCTTAGGCAAACCTGAGTTCTGAAGGGGATTTAAAAGGTTCATAAAATTTTACAATAAATGCATTAGACCATGATTTCTAGATTCTCACACAAGAGGAAATACCTTTTCCACATTCATCCTCTCAAGTCTCCTCGGGATCTTATCTGCTTCAATCAAGTCACCTCTTACTCTTCTAAATTCCAGCAGATATAATCCTAGCCTGTCCAGCCTTTCCTCATGAGACAATCCTTATGAGAGATATTGTTTGCTTTTATGTTTTCACCTGGAATTCAGTTTCACTGGCCTTAGCACTAGGCAGAGCTATTTATATTTTTACTTCAAGATGACATTTTTGGGCAAAACAGGGACCAGCTGAGGAATTCCTGGTAGATCAAGCAGCCCAAGAGGTGTTTTGTACCTTCCTGATCACCTACATCCACACACCACTCCAGAGCCAGCATTTCCTGTCAATATGCTTCTGACCATTTCTGTACACCCTACAAAATCCACCTGAGAATGCTTGTGGTAGTCTGCCTTCTCAGAATCTGGATTAGTAGGAGGGAAGAAAAAAACTCTGCCATCTGCTGCAAGGGCACCAGCAGCTAATATGAAGTATAGAGCTTGCAAGCCTGCAGGCCAGCTGTTGCTTGAAGCTTGACAGCACTTAATTTCAGTCATATTGTAGTGCTGATATGATCATACGAATTAGGAGCAGGAGTAGGCCACTTGGCCCCTCAAGCCTACTCCGACATTCAATGAGGTCGTGGCTGATCTGATTTTAACCTCATCCCTGCCTACCCGGTGACCTTTCACCCCCTTGCTTATCAAGAATCTATCTACCTCTGCCTTAAAGATAATCAAAGACTCTGCCTCAACCACCTTTGGAGGAAGAAAATTATGAAGTCTCACAGCACTCTGAGAGAAACAAATTTTCCTAATCTCTGACCTAAATTGGTGACCCAATATTTTGAAACACTGACCATGAGTTCTAGATTCTTCCACAAGAGGAAACATCCTCTCCACATTCACCCTGTCAAGTCCCCTCAGGTTCTTACATGTTTCAATCAAGTCACCTCTTACTCTTCTAAACTCCAGTGGATACAAGCATAGTCTGTCCAACCTTTCCTCATAAGACAACCCACCCATTCCAGGTATTAATCTAGTAAACCTTCTCTGAACTACTTCTAATGCATTTACATATTTCCTTAAGTAAGAAGATCAATATTGTACCAATACTACAGATGTGGTCTCACCAATATCCTGTATAACTGAAGCATAACTTCTCTACTTTTGTATTCAATTCCCCTCGTAATAAATGATAACATTCTATTAGCTTTCCTAATTGCGCGCTGCACCTGCATACTAAACTTTTGCGATTCATGGGGCAACATTTTCCCCCCGTCAGGGGGGGAAGTGTGGGAGCAAGCATGGGCAGGCGGGCTTCCGATCGGCGCCCCCAGTCAGGGATGTGCCGCCATTTTACATGGGCAGGCCAATTAAGGCCCGCCCAGTGTGACTTCCACCAGGAAGCCCTGAGCACTTCCTGTGCAGGCAGGAGTCGGGGGGGGGTGGTGGGATTCCCTGAGCCAGGAGTGCACTCTTTCGCGCATGTGCGCAAAAGAGCACACAGACCTCCCTGAGGCAAAGTGCTGCCTCAGGGAGATCGGCTCCAATTTAAAGCTTTCAATAAAGGTGATTAAAAAATTTCTCTGCCATGTCCCCTCACATGTGACACTGTCACATGAGTTGGGATATGTCCATAACTTTTATTTAAACATTTACTAAAAACTTAAATACCCTCATGAAACCTCATCCTGCCTGTGGATGAGGTTTCATGTTTTATCTGAAGCCCGCCTGGGCTCCCAGCCTGCCTGCCAAACTCAAGGTTGGATGGGCAGGTCCATCAATCATGTTAATTAGTTTTTTAATGACTTTAATAGGTGGGGTGACATCGGGAAGCAAGCCCGACATATCCCAGCGTCAGCGAGCAGGCCCTGACCCCACTCACCAACCAGAAAAACCTGCCCATGCACTAGGACACCCAGGTCCCTCTGCATCTCAGAGCTCTGTGATCCCTCACCATTAGAGAATATGCTTTTTTTATTCACCCTGCCAAAATGGACAGCCTTACATTTTCCTACATTATACTCAATTTGCCAGAACTTCGCCTACTCATCTAACCCATTTATTTCCTTTTGTAGCCTCCTTATGTCCATTTCACAACTTACTTTCCTACCTATCTTTATGTCATCAGCAAATTTAGCAGCCATAAATTTGGTCCCTTCATCCAAATCATTTATATAAATTGTAAAGAATTGAGGCTCTAGCACCGATCCCCTGTGGCACACCATTCGTCACATCCTGCCAACCAGGAAATGAGCCATTTATGCCTACTCTCTGTTTCCTGTTCACTAGCCAATCTTCTATCCATGTTAATATATTACCTCCTAAACCATGAGCTTTTATTTTCCACAATAGCCGTTGATGAGGCAACTTACCAAATGCCTTCTGAAAAGCTAAATACAGCACATCCACCGGTTCCTGTTTATCCACAGCCCCTGTTACTTCTTCAAAGAATTCCAATAAGTTGGTTAAACTTGATATTCCTTTCACAAAGCCATGTTGATTGTGCCTGATTACCTTGAATTTATCTAAGTCCACTGTTATAACATCTTTAATAATAGCTTCTAACATCTTCCCAATGACAGATGTTAAGCTAACTGGCCGATAGGTCCTGCTTTCTGTCTCCCCGAATTTTTGAATAAACGAGTTACATTAGCTATTTTCCAATCTAATGGAACCTTCCCCAAATCTAGTGAATTTTGAAAAATTGAAACCATCGCATCAATTATCTCACTAGCCACTTCTCTTAAGACCCTAGGATTAAATCCATCAGGACACAGGATCTTGTCAATCTGCAGTTCCAATAATTTGCTAAGCACCATTTCCCTGGTGATTGTAATTTTCTTGAGTTCCTCCCCACCTTCCAATTCCTGATTTACATCTATTTCTGGGATGTTACTTGTGAAATGAAAAGTGAAAGTCACCACAGTCCCAGAGGACCAAAGGCTGCTCACTCATTATACAGAGAAGACTGGTGCTGAGTTTAACCTGTGAGTCACCATACCTCAGATGAGGGGTGAGGTTGAGAAGGCAGGGCCTTCATGGATAACCTCAGCCTGTATGACCCGTGCTTTTGGCGTTACTCTGCGTCGCAAAATACCTATTTAATTCATCTGCCATTTCCTCACTTTCCATTATTAATTGCCCAGGTTTACTTTCTATAGGACGAATGCTCACTTTGTTAACTCTTTTCTATTTTTCAAATATCTACAGAAACTCTTACTGTCTGTCTTTATGTGGAGGATTTTCCCCTCACCGGGCGGGCTCGGTGGGGGCAGTCGGGAAGCCGACCGCCACCCATGATTGGGGCTGGACCGCGATTTCACGCTGGTGGGCCAATTAAAGCCTGCCCAGCATGAAATGCGAGTGGCAGTGCTCAGCGCTGCCTGTGTGGGCGGCCAGTGGGGGGGGTGGGGGAGGACGGTGAATATGACCTTCGTGCATGTGTACAGGTGCACGCTAGAAAAGCTCCCTGAGGCATAGAGCTGCCTCAGGGAGATGAACAGTTCAAAACATTAAAAATAAAGATTTTTAAAATGTTATAAAACATGTCCCCTCATGTGACTCTGTCTCTGTTTTTATTGTGCCTCTGTCACATGAGCAGGGACATGTTATGAATGAAATGTTAACATTTTTATTTTATTTTTATTTGCTTTTGGAAACCTCATCCTGTCGGTGGATGAGGTTTCTTGAAAAATGCAAAGGCCACTTGGCCTTTTCACCTGTCCACCAACCGTAAGATTGGACGGGCAGTGAAACATTTATTTCAATTACCTTTTTACTGGCCTTAATAGACTCGGGCCCGCACCCACCAACCAAAATATTGCGCGAGTGCCCAATGACGGCAGGAAGCTCGCCCAACAAAATTGCGCATCATTTTATGCTTGATCGGGTCGGGCGGGCACCCGTCTGATGAGCTAAAAATTCTCTCCTGTATTTCTAGCTAGCTTTCTCTCGTACTCTAACTTTTCCCTCCTTATTAATCTTTCAGTCATTCTTTGCTGTTTTTTATATCCAGTCTAGTCTTCTGACTTGCCATCCATCTTTGCACAATTATATTCTTTTCTCTTTAAATTCAATACTAACTTTAACTTTTTTAGTTACCAACAGATGGTGGATTCTCCCCTTGGGGTTTTTCTTTCTTGTGGGAATGTATCGATTTGGTGTATCCTGAAATATCTCTTTATATGTCTGCCACTGGATCTCTAATGGCCTATCCCTTAACCTAAATTGCGAGTTCACTTTCGCTATTTCTGCTTTCATGCCCTCTTGATTGCCCTTATTTAAGTTGAAAATATTAGTGTTAAATCCAGTCTTTTCTCCCTCAAACTGAATATAAAATTCAATCATGTTATGATCACTGCTACCAAGGGGCGCCTTCACTCTGAGGTCATTAATTAATCCTACCTCATTGCACATTATCAGGCCCAGTGTAGCCTGCTCCCTGATTGGCTCCAGAATGTGCTGATCTGAGAAATTATCCCTAAAACATTCTGTGAATTTGTTATCTTTGCTACCTTTGCCCACCTGTTTGTTTTGGTCTATATGTAGATTATAACCCCCCATGATAATCACCGTACCTTTCTGACAACTTGCACTATTTCTCCTTTGCTACCCTGCATGATTACTGTAAGGGGCCTGCACACCATGCCCACAAGTGACTTCTTGCTTATATCATTCCTCATCTCCACCCAATCTACTCCTATATCCTGGTTTCCTGCACTTAGTTGATCCCTCTCTATTGTGTTAATTTTGTATTTAATTAACAGAGTCATCCCTCCACCTTTTCCATGTCTCTGTGGCTATTAGATTGTGCTTATTTACCTCTATTTGCACTATTAATTCATCTGTTTTGTTTTGAATGCTATGTGCATTCAGATATGGAGCCTCGGTTTGTTTTTCATTTCATTATTTTTGCAGCCTCTAGCCTTATCTATATGTTTACTCTTTGACTTGTGTTCTCTGTCTTTTTTGTCATGGTCTGTTCATCATTCCCCAAATTAATACCTTCCTCTCTTAACTTGTCTCTACTCTTTAATTTACCACATCTTCCCACATTTGGGGCAGGATTGTTCCCTTGGCGGGCGGGCTCGGCGGGGGTAGGCAGGGACAGCTGGAAAGCCGACCGCTGCCCGTGATCGGCATGGCACCACAATTTCATGCTGGTGAGCAATTAAGGCCCACCCAGCATGAAAGGCGGCTGGCGAAGCTCCGAGAAAGGGCGGGCGGGGGCGGGGGCATGATGTCCGTCGGGTCTAATGACAACCCAGTGGCCAATTCAGAAGTGGCCCAGGCAGCCCCTGGAAGGCTGCCATAGAAGGATGCTGAAGTCTCGATGGATTCCAGTGCGGTTGGGCGCAGCAGGTGGGAGGTCAGGTCAGCAGGGCCGTGGGCCCGGCATTTCTCTGATATGTGCCTCCCTGCCCTCCTGGAGGAGGTGACAGCCAGAAGGGAAACCCTTGTCCCCAGAGACGGAAGGAGGAGGAGCCCCCCCACACCTCACCAAAAAGGCCTGGGAGGAGGTGGCATCCAGTGTCAGCAGCCACGATGTGGTGAAGTGCACACAGGTGCAGTGCTGGAAGCGCTTTAATGATCTGCTGCGATCGGGAAGGGTGAGTATCGTGTTGGCATGAGTCAGTGTGCAGAACAGTTAAGGGCTGGCCATCTTCTCGTGGGCCTGAGGGGTGTTAAAGTGGTGCTGGCAACTGTCAATGATGTTGGAGCTGGCCAAGAGGGTGAGCCCTGGCTGCTTGGACTGAGTGCCTTGTGGCTCAAAGGCCACAAATCGGCTGAGCCCTGCCAGGTGCTCCATAGCTGGAGTTGGCCCATCTGCAATGACGATGCAGGTACTGAGTGAGCCAATCAATGCTCCTCTAACCTTTCAGGAGAAGATATCCCATAACAATATTGAGAGGTCGCAGACTGGTGGGGGACCCCACACCTTCCAATCATGGCATGCTATGAACTGGAGAGGCGTCATGCACCTCAGTCTACCGGCTGCAGAGAGGTTGGTGTGTCAGATGAAAGTAAGAGTACAGTGCACAGAGGTGAGAACGACGGTTATTGCAATCATGTAGTGTAGTCTCTATTGATGTGAGCCTCAAAACTGGGGTCCCCATTGATAATGGAAAGACGAGGGCACCATGACGCAGATATCTGTTGTCTCACCAGGGTGCCTGTCTTGACTTAAACTAATAACATGTCCTTCTTCTCCCTTTTAGGCTCACCAGCAGGTGCTCACAATGAGGACCCTGAAGGCCCACTCCTGACCCTGGAGGACCACCAAGCTCAGCAGGCACCTGTGTCACACATTCTCTGTCAAGCAGGCACCAGCGCAGATACCAGCACCTAGGTGGGCATAAGATTGCTGTATAGTATCTCGGTGCACATTGGTAAGAGCACTTCACACTCGCTTGAGGTGCAGGTAGATGCAGAGAGTGCCCAGGGCATCGGCAGTCAGAGGACTGCTGGAAACTTGGACAATGCTCAGTCGATGGCTGATGATGAGCCGCTGGAGTCATCCCTGAGGCAGCAGCAGCTGGAAGTCCAGCAGCGTGTGCGGGAGGATCTGGCGGAGATACATGAGGGTAAGCGTGCCATAGTTTCCATTTGGGAGGAGTCCCTGCAGAGCATAAACACTGCGTTGACCCTCATGGCTGAGCGCACTGCCTCCTCCATGGGTAGAATGATGGCTCTCATGGAGAAGCTGCTCCAAGGACGAAATCAGGGGTTCCTGGGGCTGCGCTCAAACCTGCAAGCCCTCACACCGGCATTGACCTCAGCTATCAGTGTCAGTATGGGAGATGGATTGGACAGCCAGTATCCCAGATAGGTGCCCATCCATCAATGGTGAGCAGGGAGGACCAAAGTGACCTCACGTTGGTGCACGAGCTGCCAGTCATCCCTGTGGGCTCCTCTCAGGGCACTCCAGATGATAGCAGCTGCTTCTCTGCCCTTCTGCCAGTGACCATGACATCTGATGAGGAGATGCCAGTTGTGGTACTGGCCGCTCCCTCCCAGGCAGGGGCTTCACAGACTCCATGGGCCATAAGACGACCGCCAAGGTCATCAAGGGCAACAAGACAGCAGAGTGAGAAGGCTGTCTCCAATGCCGGTGCCAGAGAGAGTGAAGAACCTAGACGTAGCACCTGCAAGCGTAAGTATAAAGCACCTTAAGCACAGGACAGTCTTATCACGGGTGAGATATTTTGATCCCCCATTTTGCTTTAACTTTTTTAATGCTATGATTAAGAGCATCGGCTAATGTTAATTTCAGCTGCTTCACATTCACAATTAAATGAGATGTTATTTTGTGCTATTGGCCTCTGTATACTTCATTTGTTCTGTAGGTGCAAGGTAGGCCTTTATGTAATGATGGACGTGTGTCTCCTGAAAATTTATTGCACAGGCACAGAGTGTATGTTGGTGGCCAAGGAAATGTTCCTCTCTGGGATTGAGTATGAAGGCTGCAGACCTGGCATGTGGTGCTAGTTCTTATTTGGTAGGCTAGCTGAAGGAGCTTTAGATCGAAATATCCCAGGTGTCCCTGCTTCCCTGGAGGTTACCAAGGTCAGCGTCTATGCCTCAGGTTTCTCCTCACCGTGCTCATCTGGACTCATCATCTGTTGCCTGTGCAGCAGTGTCAACACCCTCCTCCTCCACTGGATCCCCCCTTGCCAGCGCCAGATTGTGGAGAGCACAGGATGCAACCACGATCAGCGACACATGATCTTGGGGGTATTGCAGTGCGCCCCCGAATGGTCCAGGTATCAGAAGCGCATCTTGAGAAGACCTATGATTCTCTTTACCACAGCCCTTGTGGAGGCGTGGCTCCTATTGTACAGCTGCTCAGCTTCTGTTCTTGGGTGGCAGAGAGGTGTCATGAGCCACCTTTTGAGGGGATAGCCCTGGTCACCCAGCAGCCATCCATCCAGCCAGGCTGGAGCACTTAAGAGCCCAACACCTGGGAGTGTCTGAGGAGGTAGGCATCATGGGAGCTGCCTGGGTACCTTGCACAGACTTGTAGAATCAGCATCCTGTGGTCACACACTATCTGCACGTTCATGGAGTGGAAGCCCTTCCTGTTGATGAAGGCACCGGGCTCACCTGCTGGCGCCTTGATGGCCACGTCTGTGCGTCTATAGCACCCTGGACATGGGGGAAGCCAGCAATGGCCGCAAAGCCTCTGGCTTGTTTGGCCTGGCTGCTTTATCCATATGGTAAAGAATGAAAGTCAATGCATGCCTGAACAGAGCGTTTGTAACCTGCTTGACACAAGTGTGGACAGCTGATTGTGAGACTCCGCACAGACCCCCCACCGACCCCTGGAAAAAGCCAGAGGCATAGAAGTTGAGGACCACGGTGACCTTCAGAGCCGCTGACATCGGGTATCCACCCGCACAGTTGGAGCTGATCTCAGGCCCAGTCCTCTGAAAAATAGAGTTGACGGTCTCCCTTGAGAGACAGAGCATTCTTTGGCATTGCACCTTGGATATTTAGCTGCATCCCCACCTGTAAACCCTGGCAGCAGGATAGTAGAGTCTTCTGTAGCACCTTCTGCCTTGGACTTCCAGCTGACCCCACCTCCCTTGTGCCTGCACCTCTCCTCCGACAGGTGGCTCCCCTGGAAGCTGCACTGGGACACCTGGCCTCCTCTCCCTTCTGCCCCTCTCTTCCTCAGAGGAGAAGGTGCCTCCAATGGAGACCACAATCCCCAATCCCAGGGTTAAGGAAGGGTGTCTGATACCTGTACGGGTCCACACAGTCTGAATCCTCCTGGGGCCTGGAAGACACCAATGAGTCCTGAAATGAAACCTACAAATGCTCAAAATACAGCTCTGAAGTGAGATGAAGCTGTCCAGTTCACAAAGTCAACCAGCAGCACACAATCTCCAAAACTGCTCACAACTCATATTGACAATGCTGCTGACCCTTCTTAGCCCACCTGTGGATGAGCTTTTGCAAATTGTGGCCTGCCGCCTGCCCATTTTGCCCATGCAACAGCCAAAAATTTGCACAGGCTATGTAAACTCAGGGGCAATTGGTGTATGAAGGGCCTTAACTGGCCTCTTAATTAATGGCAGGCACGCCTCCATCTCACTCGCATGCCCGCCTAGTGGAATATTGTGAGAGTGCAGCATGTTAATGTCGACACAATGAATTGACATCAACACATGTCATTTCACGCTTGAGCGGGTTGGGCATGTGCCTGCCCACCTGTCCACTGAGTGAAAAATTCTGCCCCTGATCTCTTGCTGCCACGATTTAGTTTAAAATCATTTCTACTTCCCTAGTTATGTGATTCGCAAGAACACTTGTCCCAGCATGGTTCAGGTGGAGACCATCCCAACGGTACATTGCCCACTTTCCCACAAACCGGAACCCACTTCACCCACACCAGGCTTAAAGACACACATTCATCTCTCTATTTGCCCTATGCTAATTTGTACATGACTCAGATGATAATACAAAGATTATTACCTTTGAAGTTCTGCTTCTTAATTTGGTACCTGGCTTTTCATACTGACTGTGCAGAACCTCTTTTGTTGCCCTACCTATGTCATTGGTACAAACATTAACCACACAACAACTGGACCTTCCCCCTCCAACTGCAAGTTCCTCTCCAGCCCAGTGAACAAGTCCCAAACCCTGACAACACAGCCTTCTGGACTCTCGTTCTTTGCTGCAGAAAACATTGTCAATCTCCCTCACTATACTGTCCCCTACTACCGCTACATTCCTGTTTGCTACCCCCACTTGAATGATTTCCTGTTCCATGGTGCCATGGCCAACCTGCTCATCCATCTTGTAGATTTGCTTTTGTCCACACAGGTTGTGAGCACTTCAAACCTGTTTGACAATTGCATTGTCTGAGGATCCTCCCTTACTGTCTGCTCAGTCCCTTTACCTGCCTCTCTCATGGTCACATCTTCCTGTCCCTCACTGCTGACCGAAACAGATAACTCTATTCTAAGAGTTGTGACCATCTTCTGGAACAAAGTGTCCAGGTATTTCTCCCCCTCCCTTAACTTCCGCAGTGTCTGCAGTTCAGCTTCCTAATCAAATAATCTTGATCTGGAAATCCTCTGGATGCTTACACTTTCTGCAGACATATTTACCATGGATCGCTTGGCGTCCAAAAGCTCCCACGTACCACAACTCAACATAACAACTGCCCTGCCATTGTTACTTATATTAGTTAGTTAATTTACTTTAATTACTTTCTTAATTAATTTAGAGTAATTCTTATGTATCCTACAATTTACTGTCCTTATTAAATGCTAGTACCACTGACAACTAAAAGTAACACATTTCTTAACTGCACAGGTATATGTTTTAGCTGTTTATAATTAAAATAAAATAATTACAGTAGTTTTAGTTCTATTTTATTTATAGATCTACCTTAACTCCTGTGTCCTAAGCTTGCTATTAACACACTGTCCCTAACACTAAGCATTTACTGGCCAGTCAACTTGCTATCAACTTACAAAAGTACAGTGCTGATAATATTTTAAATCTCAGGACAGAATAAACCTTAACCATTTATTCAATACACACCAGATACTTACCAAACAGCTAGCTTCTTCTCCAACCAATCAAATTCCTTCTTTGCTGTGATGTCACTATTGGTTACCTCACACTGTTTTCAGACTCCTGACTGCTTCTCCTCTCATGTTGTTTTCAATCTCCCAATGGCTTCTCCTCTCATGCTGTTTTCAATCACCCAATTACCACTCTTCTTGCATTGTTTTCAAGATCCCGGCCGCCTTTCTTCTTGTGCTGCTCTATGCACAAATTTCATCTGCAATAATATGCTTTCAATGGAGTTTGTATGTGCAGTGGTGAACAAAAATACAAATGTATTTGGAAACAATAACTACATGTTTACAGAATCATCAAGGTCACTGCTCAGAAAGAATCAATTTGGCCTGTCGAGTTCATGCTGACTTTCTGCAAGAGTCACTCACCTAGTCTCAGTCCCCTACCCTTTCTCCATAGCCCGGCAATATTTTTTTCTCTTCAGATGCTTATTCAATTTTCTTTTGAAAGCTGTGACTAAATCTGCCATTCTGTCAAGTAGTGCATTCCAGTTCCTAAACATTCACTGAGTAAAAAAAATGTTTTTCCTCATGCTACTGTTCTTTCTTTTGTCAATCAGCTTAAGTTGATGTCCTCTGGCTCTCGATATTTTTGTCAATGAGAAGAGTTTCTCCCTATCTACTCTGCCCAGGACTCTCATGGGTTTGAACACTTCAATCAAATCCCATCTCAACCTTATCTTTTCTAAGGAGAACAAACCATGCTTCTCCAGTCTATCCATGTAACTGAAGTTCCCCATCCTTCGAACCATTCTTGTAAATCTTTTCTGTGCCTTCTATAAAGCCTTTAGATCCTTCCTATGGTGCCATGCCCAGAATTAGACACAATACTGTACTCTATTTGAGGCCAAAACTGTGTTTTATAAAAGTCATTATAACCTCCTTTCTTTTCTACTATGTCCCTACTATAAAACCGAGTCCTGTATGCTTTGTTAACCACTTTCTCAACCTACCCTGCCACTTACGACAAAAATAATATATTGCAGATGCTGGAAATCTGAAATAAAAATAAAAGGTGCTGGAAATACTCAGCAGGTCAGGCAGCATCTATAGAGTGAAACAGAGTGAATGTTTCAGGTGGATGGTCTTTTTTCAGAACTGAAGAAAGATAGAAATGTAAGCCAGTATGGGGGTGTGGGGGTGTAAGGGACAGGAAGGACAAAAGGGACGACGTATGATAGGGTGGAGGGCTATTTGGAAAGTTTGAGGAGAACATTTAATTGCACCTCATCCCATCAACAATCTTAACCAAGGAGAGATTAACTAACAAAAGTCAAAGAGAGCGAAACAAAGATTGTGTTCAAATGAGGCATTAATTGCTACATAGCAGCCATCTGAAGGCAATATGAAAGGATAAAGAAAGAAACAAACCAGCAAAAGAAAGCCCAAAAATCACATTAAACAAGATGAAAGCAGTGTGGCAATCTGAGGTGTAATATACTTTTAAGAGAATGTGAGTAGATTGACCATGTGACTGTAAGACCCAAGAACTGTGCAGCGCGGGCTATGTTAACGTTAGTCTAGAGTAGGGTCTGGTTGGGGAAGCACACATCAGGCCAGTGCTCTGTTGTCTGTGTAAATAAATAGCATTTGCTTCATTTTATATTGGTCTCTGCATCTGCAGTGCTTTGTAATTGACTCACCTGCCAACAGATAACCGTGTAATTGGTTCGCAACTGGATCATGAGCAAAGTGACCCCAAAATAAAACATAACAACTGATGATGAGGATAAAGCACGACCATTCAACAACGCCAAGGAAAGCCGCAAAAACTCAACTGTAGTGAACCTGGCGCGCCTGCAGGGCGATTTTAAGTACTTTACAATTGTAATCCCTCACCATAATCATCGAAGCCATCACCCTCCAGTATGCCACAATTTGGCTGCATCGAACCATTTGATCAGACCACTGATGACTGGTCACATTTTTCTTCATCGCCAACAATATATCCGGGAGGGGAGAGGCGGACAATCCCCTTGTCAACATGTGGCAGTAAAACATACGGCCTAATTCATAGTCTGTCAGCACCCAACACCTCAGATTCCAAGGGCTTTGATAATTTGGTAAATCTAGTGAAAGAGCACTTTCAATGAAACCCTCAGTAACAATGCAGTGTTTTAAATTAAATTTGAGGTTCCTATACTGGCGAAAACATATGAGTAAAGGGTATATTCAAGGTTTCAGTACAATATGGAAGCCAGCCTGCTAACCTACCCCTGCTAGTGGTAGCAGGAGAGAGTCCAACTCTATTTGGACTTAAAGTTGGAGTGGACTGAGATTTTTCAAATCAGAATGAAAGATCTACAAGAATTATTACAGAAATATGCCCCTGTATTCTGGGAAGAACTCGGGAAGATTCAGGGGCTGCAAGCTAAAATCCACATGGATCCCGGAGCAACCCCCAGATATTTGAAGGCGAGGCCAGTCCTCTATGCATTACGAGAAAAGGTGGATTTTGAATTAGTCAGGCTGGAAAGGTTGGGAGTCTTAAACCTGTACAGTTTGGCGAATGGGCAGCGCCCATAGTTCCAGTACTAAAGTCTGACCAGATTGTGCGAATATGCAGGGACTACAAGTTGACTGTTAACAAAGTAGCCAGACTTGATAGGCACCCTGTACCAAAAATAGATGAATTGTACTCCAAGCTGCCAGGGGGAACTGCATATACGAAACTCGACATGAGTCACACTTACCAGTAAGTCGAGCTAGAAAAGACCTCCTAGGATTTTGTGACCATCAACACACATAGGGGGTTATCCCAGTATACCAGGCTACCCTTCGGAGTCTCATCAGCTTGTGCCACTTTCCAACGGACTATGGAAAATTTGCTCCAAGGTCTATCCCATGTGGTGGCATACTTTAATGATGTCCTAGTAACTGGACTAACTGATGAAGAACACCTGGCTAACCTGGAAGAGGTATTGAAGCAATTCTCACAAGCCGGAATATGCATGAAAGGGGAAAAAATGTATCTTTGAAGCTAAAGAAGTGATTTACCTGGGTCATAGTGTTGACTTGCAGGGCCTTCACCCAGGAGAAGACAAGGTGAGAGCTATTTGTGAAGCGCCAGCCCCAAAAAATGCCACAGAATCCAAGTCCTTCTTGGGAATGGTTAATTACGATGGTTATTTTCTCCCAAAATTGTCGATAGTACTGGCTCCATTATATGGGCTACTCAAGAAAAAACACAGGTGGACTTGGCAAGCCCCACCACAACAGACTTTTATGGCAGTTAAGCAGTTTATCACATTTGTTGGCCCTGTTGGCACATTTCAAACTAAAGAAAGAATTGATTTCAATATGCAATGCATTGTTAGGAAATAGAGATTGTTTAAGTGTGGTATGTTTATCTTTGTGGGTGTTAGGAATGCATTTTAGCTTTAAAGTTTAAGTTTGATTTGTGTTTCTGTATTTGTGTGTTAAGAAATGTCAAATGAAGTTTTAATTTCACTTTGAAAGGCTGCTTGCATTTCTAATGAGACGTTTACGGCCCCTATAAAGTGAAAGTAAACACACAAGAGAAGGAAGAACAGTGCTGTTGCCTAGCAACAGGGGGCCAGTTCAGCAGGTTCCTCCTACAGGCACACATACAAAAGGAGAAAGTTAGTAGTTTGTTTTGGAAGCTGTTTGAGTTCAATTGGTTTGAAGGCAGCTGTGAAGCAGAAGCAGCCTACAAAGGGACAAATAGCGAGTCCCAAACAAAGAAAAACCCCAAAAGTCCAGGGGAATGGAAGAAGAGAAAGTCCAAAGGAGACTGTAGTTAAAGGAAGGACAGGAGCCTGGGAAAAGGCGCTGTTAAGTGAAGTTAAGAGTGAGGGTCAGAGAGAACGGCTCCAACTTTAGATTTAAAGTGAGAACAGATGGCAAGAAGCAAGAAGGTTCAAAAAGACAACTGAAGATCTGTAATTCTTTTCTATGGGCATGTGAAGCAGTGGTGTTCTGCTAATGCTGAGTTGGCGAGAGAGAGCGCATAGAAGACAACTTGAATGCATGTGGTGACCCAGGGAAGAGGAACATCAGAAGGAGAATTCAAAACCGTGGAGGTGAACTCTTGTGGAAGGCATCTGAGAAAAAGTGTTGGTTTGGGAGAAGATTCCAAGATGAGGTCCTGGAGAGTGGAGATTGAGAATCCTCATGTCAAGGACGTCATTCAGTGAAACTGGTTGGCTCACAGTGTGACAAGCATCTGGGGGGAGTTGAGGAGAGATCTATAGCGTCTGGTTGAGGTGACATCTGACACTTGGTTTCAGAGTGTGGTGTGTCTGACCACAGGGTGCCCATTGGTATATGGGATGTAAATTTATGGTGAACCTTAGAGTATAAGATAGCTTTTGTAACTTGTGTTATCCTTACAAGATTGTACATACCTGTAAAGGTATAGTTGTGGGTGAAGGAGTATTATATAGCTAATCTTTTCTTGTTGAATAAATGTTTTATTCTTTTGTTAAAAGTTCATCAGCTGACTCCTGTGTCTCTGTTCAGTAGCTACTGTCCGTGCATCTAAGCGAACAAAATAAAAGTTATATAAAAGCAAAATACTGCAGATGCTGGAAATCTGAAAGAAAAACAAAAATCGCTGGAAAAACTCAGCAGGTCTGACAGCATATATGGAGACAAAGAGACATAACATTTAAGTCCATATGACTCTTCTTCAGGACTAAAAAGAAGAAAAAATGTGGTGAAACGTATACTCTTTAAGGGATAAAAACAAAAAACTGCAGATGCTGGAAATCCAAAACAAAAACAGAATTACCTGGAAAAACTCAGCAGGTCTGGCAGCATTGGCGGAGAAGAAAAGAGTTGATGTTTCGAGTCCTCATGACACTTCAACAGAGCTGAGGGAATCTAAGGAGAGGGGTGAAATATAAACTGGTTTAAGGTGGTGCGGGGAGAGAAGTGTGTGGGGGGAGGTGGTTGTAGGGACAAGCAAGCAGTGATAGGAGCAGATAATCAAAAGATGTCACAGAAAAAAGAACAAAAGAACACAGAGATGTTGAAGATGGTGATATTATCTAAATGAATGTGCTAATTAAGAATAGATGGTAGGGCACTCAAGGTACAGCTCTAGTGGGGGTGGGGTGGAAAGGATAGCAGGGCATAAAAGATTTAAAATAATGGAAATAGGTGGGAAAAGAAAAATCTATATAAATCATTGGAAAAAACAAAAGGAAGGGGGAAGAAACAGAAAGAGGGTGGGGGTGGAGGAGGGAGATCAAGATCTAAAGTTGTTGAACTCAATATTCAGTCCAGAAGGCTGTAAAGTGCCTAGTCGGAAGATGAGGTGCTGTTACTCCAGTTTGCGTTGGGCTTCATTGGAACAATGCAGCAAGCCAAGGACAGACATGTGGGCAAGAGAGCAGGGTGGAGTGTTAAAATGGCAAGGGACAAGGAGGTTTGGGTCTTTCTTGCGGACAGACGGCAGGTGTTCTGCAAATCTGTCGCCCAGTTTATGTTTGGTCTCTCCAATGTAGAGGAGACCACATTGGGAGCAACGAATGCAGTAGACTAAGTTGGGGGAAATGCAAGTGAAATGCTGCTTCACTTGAAAGGAGTGTTTGGGCCCTTGGACGGTAAGGAGAGAGGAAGTGAAGGGGCAGGTATTGCATCTTTTGCGTGGGCATGGGGATGTGCCATAGGTGGGGGTTGAGGAGTAGGGGGTGATGGAGGAGTGGACCAGGGTGTCCCGGAGGGAACGATCCCTATAGAACGCCACCGGGGGGGTGAAGGGAAGATGTGTTTGGTGGTGGCATCATGCTGCAGTTGGCGGAAATGGTGGAGGATGATCCTTTGAATGTGGAGGCTGGGGGGGTGATAAGTGAGGACAAGGAGGACCCTATCGTGTTTCTGGGAGGGAGGAGAAGGCGTGAGGGCAGATGCGCGGGAGATGGACCGGACACGGTTGAGGGCTCTGTCAATGACCGTGGGTGGAAAACCTCAGTTAAGGCAAAAGGAGGACATGTCAAAGGAACTCTTTTTGAAGGTAGCATCATCAGAACAGATGCGCCGGAGGTGAAGGAACTGAAAGAATGGGATGGTGTCCTTACAGGAAGCGGGGTGTGAGGAGCTGTAGTCGAGGTAGCTGTGGGAGTCGGTAGGCTTGTAATGGATATTGGTGGACAGTCTATCACCAGAGATTGAGACAGAGAGGTCAAGGAAGGGAAGGGAAGTGTCAGAGACTGACCATGTGAAAATGATGGAGGGGTGGAGATTGGAAGCGGAATTAATAAACTTTTCCAAGTCCCGACGAGAGCATGAAGCAGCACCAACATAATGATCGAGGTACCGGAGAAAGAGTTGTGGAAGGGGGCCGGAGTAGGACTGGAACAAGGAATGTTCTACGTACCCCATAAAGAGACAGGCATAGCTGGGGCCCATGCGGGTACCCATAGCCACACATTTTGTTTGGAGGAAGTGAGAGGAGTTGAAGGAGAAATTGTTCAGTGTGAGAACAAGTTCAGCCAGACGGAGGAGAGTAGTGGTGGATGGGAATTGTTCGGGCCTCTGTTCGAGGAAGAAGCTAAGGGCCCTCAGACCATCCTGGTGGGGGATGGAGGTGTAGAGGGATTGGACGTTCATGGTATAGAGGAAGTAGTTGGGGCCAGGGAACTGGAAATTGTTGATGTGACGTAAGGTGTCAGAGGAATCACAGATGTAGGTGGGAAGGGACTGGACAAGGGGAGAGAGAAGGGAGTCAAGATAACGAGAACTCTTTAAGGGATTTGGGACAAGTGAAGCTGGATAGAAGGCCAGTGATAGGTAGAGGCAAAGGAGAGATGGCAAAAGGTGTCATAAACAAAAAGGCGAAGGGGTGTTGATGGCGGTGATACTGGCTAAAGGAGGTGCTAATGGTGGCATTCTGAGAAGAAAGCAGAATGAGCAAGTGTCAGATGGCCCTAGTCGACGTGGTGTGGTGGAGGGGACAGTGTGGGAACAAAGATCAAATAGGCTAAAAGGTGGGGATAAAACAGTGAATGGAAATATATTTTAAAAATAATATTAATAAAAATAGGTGGGAAAAAAATATATATATAACAATTTAAAAATAAATATTTGACGAAAGGGGATCAAAAAGGAGTGAGGATGGAAGTGCGAGTTCGTGATCTGAAATTGTTGAACTCAGTGTTAAGTCCCGAAGACTGTGAAGTGCCTAATCGGAAGATGAGGTGCTGTTCCTCCAGTCTGCGTTGAGCTTCACTGGAACATTGCAGCAGGCCAAGGACGGACATGTGGGCATGAGAACAGGATGGTGTGTTGAAATGGCAAAGTAAAAGTTGTGACCCATCAAACTGGGTTCTAGTCTGGGATCAGGCTTGTCCAGGGTTAACTTCAGCTGGGATCATTACATGCATCCCCTTACGGAGTAGGGGCAATACACTGCCACTGGATGGTGCATGGCTTCAAAAAGCCTTTAGGCTATGTCTCAAGAGCACTCAGTGTGGCAAAATGATGATACTCACAAATAGAGAAAGAAGGCTTATCCATTATATTTGATATTAAGAAATTCCACCAACACATCCATGGTCACCATTTCACCATCATATCTGACCACAAGCCACTACCAGGCTTGTTTGAAGAAGATAAGACATTACCCCCAATCACCTTGGCATGCATCCAAAGGTGGCCACTAATTCTAGCTGCTTACAAATATACTTTTATCTACTAGCTGGAAAGCCAGACTGCCATTGCCGATGCACTGAGCTGAATACCTGTAAAGGACAGCAATGTGACCGTCCCTGTCCCTCAAGAACTTGCCTTGTTATTCAACTTTCTGGATTCATCACCAGTGAATGCCAAACAGATCAGAGAATGGACAGACTACGATCCGGTTGTGCTTTACATCAGGGAACAAGTCTTGCAGGGATGGTCTAACGAGCCAAAGTCGGATGAAATGAAACCCTATTTTAACAGGAGATACGAGCTCACCTGCCAGGATGGCATCTTACTGTGGGGACCAAGAATCATTATGCCTCCCAGAGGAAGACAACCATTATTGATAGAATTGCATAGCGCTCACCCTAGCATTTCCAGAATGAAAATGTAATTATGGTGACCAGGGCTGGACACTGAAATCAAAAACATTGTCAATGTCTGCATGCAGTGCCAACAGGTGTAGAAATTGTCTTCCTCTGTTTCACTGCATCCTTGGGATTGGCCAGGAAGGCCATGGGTCCACTTCCAGGGTGATTGTGTGGGGCCTTTTTTGGGCATAATGTTCTTCTTACTTATCGCTGCTCACTCCAAATGGATGTGATCACCCACATCTGCTGCCACCATAGAATTTTACAATATACGGTTTACCAGAGATAATAGAGTCTGATCATGGACAACATTCACTTGCGGGGAATTCCAAAGACTTACAACTCTCAATGGCATAACACATGTCAAGACCTTGCCAGGCCAACCTGCATCCAATAGGTTGGCCAAGCGGGCAGCCCAAGTATTCAAGGTGGGAATGAAAAAAAATAGAGGGCGACTCTATGGCAACAAAGTTATCACTCTTCCTGCTCAGCTATAGGACTATGCCATATGCTACTACTGGTATTGCCCCCGCAGTTATTAATGAAGAGATGTCTCAGGACACAGTTAAGCCTCATAAGGCCAAATTTAGGGGGGAGGGGAGAGAGAAGTCAGGAGGCCCAGAAAAATGAACATGATTACCACAGTCGTGAAATCAGGTGAGGTCAGAACAATGACAGGACCCCTGTCCTACCATATATCGGTTGAAGGTCGGATAATCAGGAGACATGTAGATCACCTCAGGAAAAGGGAAACTGATCCACAAGAAAAGGTGTGCCAAGCATTCCTGTTGGAGTCTACACCACAGGTAGAAGGAACTCCTCTTGCTTTGGAGGTACCTGTAGAACCCATTGAGCCTGAGAGAGTCGAAGAGGCAAACTTTCAGATTCCTACTGGGGAGCCTTGTGGACAGATAACTCCTAAGGGGGAGGCCTCAGATAAAACATCCAAAGTCGTAGAATTACAACGGTCGACATGTTTGAAAAGGGGTCATACACATTTCAGAAAATGTGAGCATATCAACCACATGACTGTAAGACCCAATAGCTTTGTAGCGCCATGTTAATGTTAGTCTAGAGCAGAGTCTGGTTGTGGAAGCACACATCATGTTAGTGTTCTCTTGCCTATGTAAATAAATAGTATGTGCTTCATTTCATATTGGTCTCTGTGTCTGCAGTATATTGTAATCGACTCATCCGCCGATAGATAAGCGTGCAACTGGGTTTGCGAGCAAAGTGACCCCAAAGTAAAAGATAACAGGCAAAGGCTATGATGCAAAGTTGTTGAACTCAATATTGGGTCCAGAAGGTTCAGAGTGAGAACAAGGTAGAGAATTAAATTGACCAGCAATAGGAAGCTTAGGATCGCGCTTGTGGATGAATGGAGGTCACCCAGTATATGTTTGATCTCCTCGACGTAGTGAAGAGCACATCATGAACATAATAACAGTATACTAAATAGAAAGATGTAAGAGTACATCTTTGTTTCACTTGAAAGGAAATGGTGAGGAGGGAGGAGGTAAAAAGATAAGTGTTACACCTCCTACGCTTGCATAGAAAGGTGCCATTGGGAAAGGAGGGTGTGTTAGGGGTGGCTAAGCTGTGGATCAGGGTGTCGCAGAGGGAATGGTCCCTTCAAAATGCTGAATGGGGAGGGAAGAGGAAGATGTGTTTGTTGGTGGCATGATGCTGGAGCTGTTGAAAATGCTGGAAGATGATCCATTGAATCCGGAGTGTTGGGTTGGAGGTTGAATACAAAGGGGACCCTAGCATGGTTCTGGGAAGGAGGGGAAGGGGTGAGAGCAGAAATGCGTGAAATGGATTGGACACAGTGGTAAGCACTGTCAAACATGCTGGGTGGGAAACCTTAGCTGAGGAACATGGAAGACATGTCGGGAATGCTGGTGTGGAAGGTTGCGTTATCAGAACAGATACGACGGAGACTGAGAAACTGGGAGAATGGAGTGGATTCCTTACAGGAAACAGGGTATGAGGAAGTGTAGTCAAGGTAGCTGTGGGCGTTTGTGGGTTTGTGGTGAATATTAGTTGATGACCTATCTCCAGATAGGGAGACAGAGAAATCGAAAAAGGTCAGAGATGGACCAGGTGAAGGTGAGGGAAGGGTGGAAATTGGAAACAAAGTCTATGAAATTTTAAAGTTCCTGGCAAGAACAGGAGGCGGTGCTGATATAGTCATCAATGAATCGGAAAAAGGGATGAGGGAGAGGGCCCCTAGTAGGACTAGAATAATGAATGTTCCACATATCCCACAAAAAGGCAGGCATAGGTGGGACCCATGTGGGTACCCTTGGCAATACCTTTTACTTGAGGGAAGTGAATGGGGTTGAAGGAGAAGTTATTCAGAGTAAGAACAAGCTCAGCCAGGTGGAGGAGGGTGGTGGTGGATGCTTTCCATTCAAGTAGTAGGGAGATCTGAGGTAGTCCTGGTGGGGAATGGAGGTGCAGAAGGATCGGATGTCCATGGTGAAGAGGAAATGGTTAGCACCAGGAAAGTGTTGAAGTGACATAAGGCATCAGAAGAGTCATAGATGTAGGTAGAAAGAGACAGTACAAGCCAAGGGGAAATAGACTTGAGGTAGAAAGAAATCAGTTCCATGAGGCAGGAACAGGCTGAAACCTGGACTGCCTTTTTTGTGGATTTTGGGAAGAGGATAGAAGTGAGCTGTTTGAAGGTGGAGGACTGAGGTTAGAGATTTTGGAGGGAAGATTCAAGAGGAGATGAGATCAGTGACAGCCCTGGAACCAATAGTTTGGTGTCCAGTATGGGGTCATGGTCCAGAGGGGGGCAGTAGGAGAAAGTGATAGTTGGCATTGACTTCTGTTGGGTAGATGTCAGTACATCAGACAACAACCGCGCCACCCTTGTCAGTGTTTTTATTAATTCAGTCATGTGATGTAGGTGTCACTGGCCGGGCCAGCAGTTATTGCCCATCCTTAACTGACATTGATAAGTTGGTGATGAACTGCCTTCTTGATCCGCTGCAGTCCATGTGGTGTAGGTGCACCCTGAGTGCTGTTAGGAAGGGAGTTCCAGGATTTTGATCTAGTGAAAGTGAAGGAACTGCAATATATTTCCAAATCAGTATGGTGGGTGGCTTGGAGGGGAACTTCAGGTTCAGGAACTCAAGTTCTGTCGAAGGGTCATGAGGACTCGAAACGTCAACTCTTTTCTTCTCCGCCGATGCTGCCAGACCTGCTGAGTTTTTCCAGGTAATTCTGTTTTTGTTTTGGATTTCCAGCATCCGCAGTTTTTTTGTTTTTATCTCTGTTAATGACCCCTTCCATTACTTTACTGATGATCAAGAGTAGACTGCTGGGGCTATAATTGGCCGGGTTGGATTTATCCTCCTTTTTGGGTGCATGACATACCTGGGAAATTTTCCACATTGCTGGTTAGATGTATGTGTTGTAGCTGTACTGGAACAGTTTGGCTAGGGAAGTGAAAAGGTCTGGACCATAATTGTTCAGTACTATTACTACAATTTTGCCAGGGCCCATAGCCTTTGCAGTGTCCATTGCCTTCAGCCATTTCTTGATATCATGTGGAGTGCATTGAATTGGCTGAAGACTGGCATCTGTGATGCTGGGGATCTCCGGAGGAGGGCGGGATGGATCATCCACTCGGCCTATCTGAGTGAAGGTCATTGTTGATGATGTTAATGTTGGACCTGAGAGAACAATGTGCAGCAAGTTCAGAGGGACAGAAGTTAGAGTGAGTGGGAGAGGCAGAGAAATTGAGAATGACCACACTGGAGTAAATGAAAAGTTCTAGAAGCTAAGAGGCCAAATGGAGAGGTCCTGATGGAGTGAAAATGTTGGAGACAGGTGAACAGGTATGTTAAACATGGGGAAGATTCCTGGTCATAGAAGTAAGCACTGAGGCAGAGGCAATGGAAGAAGAGGTCAGCCTCATGCCGAGCTCAAAATTCATGGAGGTAGGAATGTAAGAGGATTAAGCTGATGTCTTTGCTGAGGACATGGCATTCAGAGTCAGTGAAGGGAAGGACAGAAGGTATCATGAATACCCAGCAAGGGGTGAGATTCAAGGAAGAGATAGGGTTGAAGAGAAGGGAAAAGGAGGAAGAGTCCGAAGTGGTGTTGGTATCCATGAGTTGATGAAGCTTGTGATCCTTCACACCTGAAAAGAAAATCAAAAGTTTTTTGTCGAAGCAACAAAAAAGGCAAAGGATGAAATGAAACTAAAGACAAGGACAGCTTTGAGAAAGAACGAGTCTGTGTTGCTTAAGGGAGAGTTTGAGAGTGTGTATGCAACAGCACATGGCATTGTGTGTGCATCTTAGGATTTGGCTAGAACAGCAGTTTGAGAAGTTCAGGATGTCATTGAGATATCTAATCATAACACATAGGGTGGAATTTCAATTGGAAGTGCACATGGAATAAGTTGAAGCTGGAGAAGTTGCTAAGGAAGGAAAGGTGGCTGTGGATACCTGATCAAACACGAAAAAGGAAATAGCAAAGAAGGTGAAGGATGTAGAAGAGGCAAACAGGAATCCGTTTCAATGATTTATGTACATGTACCCCCAGGGATTTCTTTGTGTGCTTCCTTTAGAATTGTACTCTTTGTTTTAAATTTGTTCTCATCATTTTCCTACCAAATGTATCATTTCAAACTTCTCTTCATTAAATTTTATCTGTCAAGTGTCTGCTCATTCCACCAGTCTGTCTGTGTCCTCTTGAAGTCTATCACTACCCTTCCCACAGTTCACAATAATTCCAAGTTTTGTGTCACCTGCAAATTTTGAAATTGTGCTCTGTACACTCAGGAGTAGGTTATTAACATAGATCAATAAAAGCAGTGATCCATCGTGCCTGGGGAACCACATTGTATACCTTCCTCCAGCCTTATAAACAACTGTTCACAGCTACTCTCTGTTTCCTGACACTGAGACAATTTTTTATCCATGCTGCCATTGTCCCTTTTATTACATGGGCGTCAACTTTGCTGGCAGGCCTAAGATGTGTCACTTTATCCCTTAGCAAACTCAATGCATCCCGTTGGGTCTTGGTGACTTATCAACTTTAAGTACATCCAGCGTTTCCAATATCTCCTCATTATCTATTTTTAGCCTATCCAGTATCTCAGCTACTTCTTTTCTCACAACGACTTTGACTGTATGTTCTGCCTAAGGCAGATAAAAAGTAAACAGTTAGCACCTCAGCCATGACCTCTGTCTCCATGTGTAGATCCCCTTTATGGTCCCTGGTCAACTCCACCGCCACCCCACCCCCACCCTTACTGTCCTTTGACTACTTTTATTCCTGTGGAAGACTTCTGGAATCCCTTTTCAGTTAGTGGCCAGTCTCTTTTCATACACACTCTTTGTCTTTCTTATATCCTTTTTCACTTCCCCTCTGTTCCTTAGGCAGCACCTTCCAAACCAATGACCGCTCCCATCTAGAAGAACAAAGGCAGCAGATAGATGGGAACACAGGTATTTCATTCGAGACTTTGAGATTTGCTTGCCTACCTTGCTTCATGCTGTACATGTGGCCATCAGCATCAGACTTCACAAGGAGCACCACATCACTTATCGAGGGGCGCTCAGGCAGTTGTCTATTTACCAGACTAGCTGTAAGGTGGGAGTGGCTTTTCAATAGCTCTAGTGCTAGGGCTAGCTTGGGGAAGGGGGAGAAGTGGTCTCAGGCAAGGGAAGAGGCTGCAGGGCAAGGGCTGTGCTGGGGAAGGAGGGTATCCCAGGGTGTGTGTGGGGACACATGTTAACCTGTGCAAGTGGCCTCAAGATGGTGAGGGCTGAGGAGGCAGTCTCCAGAGATGAGGTCAGATGGAGATGGGAGAGTGTGTGTGAGAGAGTGAGTGGTGATGTCCCTTGAGTTGGCAGTGAGTGAGATGCAAGTGAATGTGTAATGGGGCTTGTGAGTGTGTGAATTTAGAGTGATAAGATGGTTGCATTACCCTGGTGGCACGGATGAGATCATTCATCCGGTTTCTGCACTGGATGGTCGACCTCTTGTGTGCAACCTTGGCACTGACCACCTCTGCCACTACCTCCCAAACTGGAGTGGTGAAACTGATGGGCCTTCTGCGGCTAGAGAGTTGGTAGAGTACATTCCGATGGGCCTCCATGGCATCCAGAAGGCATCCAGGGATTTGTCACTGAATCGGGGGTGGGGGTGGGGGCTGCACGCTTCTTGGCTTTTGTGGCCATGTCTTCACCGGAACAGTCCTGGGCTGCAAACATTGAAAAGTGTGTGTGCAGCTGCAGTTTAAATGTGGTGCCCTGTGTGAGGAAGCGACGAGGTAACGTTGTGGCGGACAAATCGGAGGCTGCCTGCCAGTGAGACGGCACATTTACTGTGGCTGCATAATTAATGATGTAGGAAGGGGGAGATAAAGCGCGAAAACCCACCATTGCGGCCAGCAGCTAAAATGTCTTTTCTCACGCTCACTACAGCACTTAGTGCACATCTGGGACGATTCCGCCCTTAGTCTTGTTTCCACTTGTATTATCAACCTGAAATCTGACATATGCCCCCTTTTTCTGCTTCATCTTACTCTCTACCTCTCTTGTCAAGCAGGGAGCTCTGTCATTGCTTGCCCTACTTTTCTATCTTGTGGTACTGTTCCTTGACTGTACTTGAACCATCTCCTTTTTAAAGTCAGCTGATTTTGCTTTACAATTTTGCCTATCAATTTTTATTATAATGAACACTGAGGGGATGATTTTTTGTATGAGTGTTTCCTGATGGCCCAAACAATGTTTATAGTAGGGTGCAGTTTTTCTGGAAGGGACACAAAATATAATGGTTGCACACAAGAGCCTAGCTGGTGCAGGCAAATTAAAACGGGAAGGAGAGGTGAGCTTGATGGAGGGCCTAGAAAATGAAAAATGATCCTGAGGGATCATTAATCACTTTCAAAGCGTTTGTTGAAATTATTTTTGCATCGGTCTGCAGAGGTCATTTTAGGACCACTGATCAGACTGTGCAGCACCAAGTACCAATTGGTAACCGCCCATTTTAAATGATATCTTGTTAATATCTCTGTCACACTTTGTAATGAACTTAAAATATTGGACAGTTTCTTACTTAAAACAGATTGCTTTATTACAGAGCTTTTTGAGAAGCTACATGCTTGAACCAGGTACATGACTAGAAAGCTCCACTCCTAAGATTACCCACACTTAAGGTTCATTTGTCAGTATAATCAAGTGACCCCTAAAGGCAGTAGGAAAGGTTTTACCTACAATTATTACATTCTCTCCCCCTTTAGTTTTTTACATGTCCTATTTACAAAGAATATTTTAATCCAAAACACATACATAGATCATGTGAGTAAAGATTAAGTCTCTGAGGTGTTTTTCTAATTCGGTTAGAGCAGCATAGCACTTGGGATTTTCCCTCTGGATCAACATGATCGGGAACTGCGGCATCAGGTAATCCTTACACAGTGGCAGTTCAGGATTAGGTAATTCAATAGAGGTATCAGGTGTGCCTATTCTAGGTCGATCAGTCACCTCAGGGATTAAAGGTTAAATGTCAATTACAGGCAGAATAGCTGGTTGTTGGAATGTCTCTCTACTTTTAAGTTGATCCACATGTTATCGAACAATCCGGTCTTCCACTTCCACTTGGAATGACAAGGATCCAGTTTCAGAGACAATTAAACCATGAACCCAACTAGGATCATTTCCAAAATTCTGCATGAAAACTGTATCTCCGACAGTAAATCTTTGAGCTTTGCTATGAATATCAAGGTATAATTTCTGATTACTCTGATTCTTCTCCATCTTCCATTCTAAGTTTGGAAACACCAGACTTTAACTTGTATGAAGGCGGTACTTCGTCAGTAATTTAGACGGTGTTGAACCCATAGTTGCATGAGGAGTCGTACGATAACTGAGAAGAAAGTGGGAATGTTGAGTTTTAAAACTGTGTTCGGATAACTTCTTCATTCCCGATTTGAAAGTTTGCTCTTTCAGCTAATTCATTTCATGAGGGATAATATGGTGCTGTTTTAATATGTTTGATTCCATTTAAACTCATGAATTTCTGATATTCTGTACTAGGGAAGACAGTACCGTTATCCAAAACAATGACTTCTGGTATGCCATGTGTACTAAAATATTGGCGTAGCTTTTCAATAGTTGCACATGATGTCGGTGATCTAACTTCATACACATCCACCCACTTAGAATGCACATCGCTGATCAATAAAAACATGATACCTAAAAATGGACCTACATGGTCTATAAGTAGTCTAGCACAGGGTCAACCAGGCCACTCCTACAAATGCAGTGGAGCTGAAACGAGAAACTTGTTGCTGACATTGGAGACAGCGCTTAGCCATTTTTTCTATATCACTGTCTATGCCTGGCCACCAGGCATAGCTTCGTGCAAGCATCTTCCATCTTCGAAATGCCTGGATGTGCACTGTGATGCTCTTTCAGGAGTGGTTCTCCTCCTTTTGAAGGGACGATGACTCTTGATCCCCACAACAAGATTCCATCTTGACAATTTAACTCAATTTTTCGGGCATGGAATGGTCTTATCTCTTTAGACACTGGCAAATTCGACCACCCTTGCAATACCTGATCTTGGACTTTTGACAAAATTGGATCCTGTTTGTCCAGTTCCTTATTTGCTTCACACAGACTGGCAAAGAGTCCAGGAAATTCAGCACAAGCGCAACTAATTGTGGCAGTGGAGCATGTACAATGCTATCTGGTAACGGAAGATGTCTGAGTGCGTCTGCATTTGTAATGCACGCACCCGGACAGTGCATGTAGGTATACTCATATAACGATAAAATCAAAGCCCAACGTTGAATTCTTGCTGAGGCTATCGGTGGAATGGCTTTAACTTCACTGAATAAACCCATTAATGGTTTCTGGTCTGACACTATGGTAAAATGTTGTCCATGCAGATACTGATGGAATTTCTTCACTCCAAATGTTATGGCTAAACCTTCCTTTTCAAATTGTGAGTAACCCTTCTTGGCTGCAGAGAGGGTTCTGGAGACATAGCTGATTGGCCTTCCTGATTTGATTTCTGTCTTTTCTTCTGTTTGTCACAGAGTTTTGCCTTGTTCTTCATTTTCATTTTACAGTCGGCCAAATTTCTCTCTGGTGATGCCTTAATTTGGTTCAGTTCGGTGGTTGGGCTACCCATGGATTCGTTACCCACTTGCCTCTTGGAAAGTTTCACGACTTTTCCTTCAACTGCCCCTTTTGTTTCAGTCAGCTAATTCTTCAGCTCTTCTGTCTGCTTGTTGTATATTTTGGCTTCCTCCTGGAACATTGAACATGTTGAGTATTTTCTGAAACTGTTTCTCCAGATTGTTCAGAGAGGCACTAAATTCATTTTGTTTCTTTTCATGATTTTCCAATGGAACTAACTCTGACCTGAGGGATTCTTGCATCCTGTGAAGGTCTCCGATTCTCATAACTCATTCTGAAATACACTGTCATATTCTCTATCAATTCAGAATCTCTTCCTGTTCTCACTTGAAATATTTCTGACTAGTTGAGCTTAATTTTTTTGTAACCAATTGTGGCCCAGAAGACTAGGTCCTTCACCTGTCACTATGATCATGGAAGCTGAGCTGCCTGTTGCCTATAGGGCACAGGTAATGTGGTGATGCCCTTTACCTCTATTGATTCTCCAGTGTACCTTCAGTTGAGCCATGGCTTTCTCAAGCTTCAGTGGCTGGGTACCTTCATTTAGATATTTAAACGTGTGTTCTCCCACCACTGCTGTTGGGGCTCCCTTTTCTACCTCCATGACTAGAGGCTTCCCATTCACTTGAAGGGTGGCGGTTATTGGTTCACTTTTTACTGCTTTGACGTTGTATAGGGAATAGATATCAGTATCGGCAGCTTCTGGTTCAGTTATATTGTGCAATTCAATCACCTTGGTCATGCTATCTGGTTGGGTGTCTCAATTTTTCCCTGCAATGCTTTATTACATACCCTGTTTTGTGACAGTCGTGGCATTCTGCCTCCTTAAATTTGCAGGTTTCTGGTACATGGTTACCCCCATATCAGATTAATTTCTGAATCGCTTCTGTGATGCTTCCACTAGGTCTTTTCATTCTTTGAGCGGCAGAGATTGTCTCCCACTTTGCAGCTTTCTCTCTGGTTTTTGCACAGCGCCCCAACTGAAGAACGGTGCCATGTTACACGTTCTGCAAAGCCTGCAAGTCCCTCTTAGCACTCTCCATTGCTAGTACCATTTCCATGCTGGAACGGTGTCATCATGAATGCCACAAACTAACCAGTCCAGCAACATGTCACTGAGCATATCTCCGAAGTCGCAGTGCTCAGCCAACTGCTTCAACTTCACCATATTAGTTGTGATGGACTCTCCCAGGGCCCGTACTCTGGAGTTAAGCTTAGATCTCTGCATAGCTACTGGTAGCTTCAGCTGAAAATGTGTCTTCAGGTCTACCAGCTCATTAAAAGATTTAGAATTGGGCACGTTCAAGGCCATCAGACTACTGATAGCTGCCACAGACGCCTAAAAGAATTGTTTTCTGCTTCTCCTCCACTGTCATTTGCCACAAAATAAAAACCTAGGCACTCTATGTACTTGCTCCAGTCTTCCATAGACACGTCATAAGGGTCGATTCCGCCAAAGAGTGGCATGACTGGTGAGTATACTTTTCTTTCTTTCCCTTAGAACTGATGTACTCACATTCACGAGACGAGGTGCAGCGTCAGAGCTATTTTATCCTCAATTAAAATGTCACCAAACGTAATGAACTTGCTGTACAGGACAGGTTTCTTACTTGAAACAGATAACTTTATGACAGAGCTCTTTTAGAAGCTACATGTTTGAACAAGACCTATGACTAGAAAGCTCTGCTCCTAAGATTAACGGCAGTTAGGACTCATTCATCAGTGCAATCATGTGACCCCTAAAGGCAATAGGAAAGGTTATATCTATAATCACTACACACTTAGTGACATATCATATGGCAGCTAAATACATAAGCATAATGGAACCAATTTTAAGATGTATCCCCAGTTTTTCACTGGGAGTTTCCTCAGTTTGGGGCCTAGTGGAGAGTCTCTCATCTGCCATGGTAATTTTGGCAGAAGAGACAACATAATCCTCTTCAAGCAGGGCGTTCAGGATTTCCATCAATCTTCCACCTCAGAACTCCATGGAAATATCCAGCCTTAGGACGCCCAGCAGCATGACCCAGAAGTTCCTGGGAGCTGCAAGTGACTGATGTTTCCACCAACCTGCAGCTAAGTTAAGGTGGTGCTGTGGAAACAGCTTCAAGGAAACTCCACGCCCATCTCTGCATGTAATCAGTGGGAAACGTTTAAAGAAATGATTAAAAAATTTCAACAAAAATACGTTTTAAAAAAAAGCTCAGTGAGAAAGAGCCATCTCTGGATTTCTAGGAAGTGAAGGAGAGTATTATATTCAATGAAAAGGCTTGGAATGTTGCAAAGAATTGCACCAAGCCTAAGGGTTGGGAGAGTTTTAGACACTAGCACAGAGTGACCAATAGGTAGATGAAAGGGGAAAAAATAGAATATGAGAGCAAACTTACCAGGAATAGAAAAGTAGATTGTAAGAGTGTTTACAAGTATATATAAAGGGGAGTAACTAAAATAAACATTGATCTGTTAGAGGCAGAAATAGAAAGAATTATCATGGGAATGAGGAAAGGGCAGAGACATTGAACAAATATTTAATGACTGCCTTCACAGTAGGAGACACAAATTACATAGAAGAAATAATGGGTAACCAAAGAGCTAATAAGAGTGAGGAGCACAAAGTTGAGGAAAAGCATTGGAGAAACTTAAGGGACCAAAAGCTGATAAATCCCTTGGGCCTGATGATCTACATCCTGGGGTTCTAAAAGAGATAGTTGCAGAGATAGTGAATGCATAATTTATGATTGTTCAAAATGCCCTAGATTGGAGAATGGTTCAAGTGGATTGGAAGTTAGCAAATGTAACACCACTATTCAAGAAAGGAGGGAGAGAGAAAACAGGTATCTACAGGCCAATGACAACTGGGAGACAGTCACTGACAGCCATGATTTCTGCAGGCTGACTGTTTGGCAGAGCATTGGAAGAGGTGAGCAGAAGCACAAAGCTCAGCTGGCTGAGGAGACGGCTCAGCAAATTGTGCACCTCCTCAACTCACTGTCTTCCTCTGCAGCAAATATGGCAGAGACTGCCATGCCAGAGGGGGACTCCTGGGCCACACTAGGCAAATTAAGTCTGACACTGACTTGACCACCAAACCACCATCTTATGAGATGGAAGGCTGCCACTGCAGGCCAGTCAGCCTGACATTAGTTGTCAGGAAAACACTAGAATCTCTTATTAAGGAAGCAGTAACAATGTACCTTGAAAATTGTAGTATGGTCAGAGGGAGCCAACATGGTTTTATGAAAGAGAAATTGTGTTTGATAAATTTACTAGAGTTTTTTGAGGATGTAACTAGCAGGGTAAATAAACACACTCAATAAGGTGCCACACACAAAATTAATAAGCAAGGTAAGAGCTCATGGAGTTGGAGTTGGGGGTAATATGTTAGCGTGGATATAGGATTTGTTCACAGACAGGAAACAGAGAATATGGGAAAAATAGGGCATTTTCTAAGTTAGCAGGCTGTAACTAGTGGAGTGCCAAAGGATCAGCATTGGGGCCTCAGCTATTTACCACCCATATTAATTACTTAATTGAGCATTCCAAGTGTAATGTATCTAAATTTGCTGATGATACAAATATATGGGGAAATGCAAGATGTGAGGAGGACACAAAGAGGCTGCAAAGAGATTGTGGAGGTGACCCAGATTGGCACTAAGTACGGTAGTGGGCAAGTAAAATGATGTTTTACACAGTGGCAGCTTTGCACGCCATATCGTCCCAAGCCCACTGCATTAATTATGCATTCCTGCAAAACATGCCATTTTCATGGCGGGCGGGGTCTCATTCGCCCACCACGCTATCATCTCGCCGCTTCATCAAGAAATGAAGGCTCGTCATGATGTCCTCTACATCCGCTCTGACCATAGGATGGGCAGCAACTTCACTTATCAGACTTGGGAGGCAGTGGCAGTGGTGGTCAGCGCCAATGCCCTGCAAAAGCAGGCAGCCACCCAGTGCTGCTATAGGATGAATGGCCTCATCCATTCAGCCAAAGTAATTCACTCTTCTCATTACTCTCAACACACACACAAACAAACCCATCACACATCGACAGGGATCTCACACCTTAAGCAACAACACCACTTATTCTCACACACACCCTCACATCCCCATTAGGTTCATACCCTCTCAAGTTAGCGCCCTCAGCCTGCCCATGGCTTCGCTCAGCACACAAATATTCCACCATGTGCCATATATCCTTTGGGGAAGGAAATCTGCCGCCTTTACCTGGTCTGGCCTACATGTGACTTCAGACCCACAGCAATGTGCTTGATTCTTAAGTGCCCTCTGAAATGGCCCAGCGAGCCACTCAGTTGTATCAAACTGCTACAAAGTCTCAAAAAAAGGAATGAAACTGGATGGACCACCCAGCATCGATCTAGGCACCGGAAACAACAACGGCAATCTCAGCCCTGTCAACCCTACAATGTTCTCCTTACTAACGGCTGGGGGCTAGTGCCAAAATTGGGAGAGCTGTCTCACAGACTAGTCCAGCAATAGCCTAACATAGACATCCTCATAGAATCATACCTTACAAATCATGGCCCAAACACCACCATCACCATCTCTGGGTATGTCCTGTCCCACCAGCAGGACAGACCCAGCAGAGCTGGCAGCACAGTGGTATACAGTCAGGAAGGAGTTGCCCTGGTAGTCCTCAACATCGACTATGGACTCCTTGAAGTTTCATGGCATCAGGTCAAACATGGGCAAGGAAACCTCCTGCTGATTACCATGTACCACCTTCCCTCAGCTGATGAATCAGTGCTCCTCCATGTTGAACACCACTTGGAGGAAACACTGAGGGTAGCAAGGGTGCAGTAGGTATCCTGGGTGGGGTAATTCAATCAGGAAGCGTGGCTTGGTTGCACCACTACTGACCGAGCTGGCCGAGTCCTAATGGACATAGGTGTAAGAGTGGCACTGTGGCAAATGCTGAAGGTATCAACAAGAGGGGAAAACACACTTGAGCTCATCCTCACCAACCTGCATGCGCCAGATGCATCTGTCCATGACAGTGTTGGTAGGAGTGACCACCACACAGCCGTGCAGACAAAGTCCTGCCTTTACATTCAGGATACCCTCTATCATATTGTGTGGCACTACCACCCCTGGAACCCCTTGCCCCCTACCCACCCCGGAAACCCCTTCCTTCCTTAGTCCTCACAACCCTTGGGCTCGCCATACCCCAACCTAGTCTCTCCCCCTTCTTGATTCCCTCAGACATCGTTACTCCTTCCGCCACCCTTAGTCCTTCCCCCCTCCCAAATCCTTCCTCCAGTCTTACTCATTTCCCCTTCCTGACACCCTCAGACACCCTCACCTCTTCCTCAAACTTTACTCCTTCCCCCTTCTTGACTCATTCCTCCACCTTTAATTCCTCTCCTCTCTGTACTTCTCCCTCCTCCCCCTGGACTCCTTCCCCTCTTCACACTCCTTCCCCACTCTGAACTCATTCCCTTCGACCTTCCACCACCCCTTACACCTACCTCCCTAGTTGCTATCATCTCCCCCATTACCCCCTCCTCCTCCATACTACCTCACCCCCCGACACCTTAATTCACCCCTCCCAACTTCAGCCCCTCAACATCTTCATTCCCCTTCCCAACCTCACCCCCTGACACGTTCATCTCCCCGTCCCAACATCAACCCCTGAGACCTTCATTTTACCCCTCCCAACCGCACCTCTCCAGCATCTCCATTCCCCTCTCCCACCCTACCCCCGACACCTCCTCCTCTCCCAGCCCATCCTAAACCTTCCTCTCCCACCGACTTGACCATCACTCATTGTGATCATCAACGGTGACTATCTAACTTCTGTGAGCTGCTTCACAGCAGAGCCATGTTCATGAGAATCCACCCAGCATGCCATGGACGTTCTTCCAGTGTGCGGGTGGTGCCGTACTCCAGCATCTTCTGGTCCTCGGGTGTATGTGATGTGAGCAAGGCCCTGGCGGTAAGTCCTGATTTCTGCACGTCACACTTGTCAAGATGTGTTCTGCACTGGCGTGTTTACCTGCTGACATTGACAGATGATCCAGTGGTGGGTGGGGAGGTCGATTCCAGCAGGCTGGCCTTATAATGATATGCTGATGTATTACAATGAGGTTCCCAGTGTCCAACTGTGGGGAATGTGGCCCGCCATTGATGGGCTGAATGGACAATTGCAAACTGGTTTCACAACATCATGAAACCGATTTTTGGCCTCCTTCCCATCTTGTCTGCTCTCGCCACCAAACGCGCTCGACACCAGCAGGCACAGAAAATCCCAGCCATAGACAGGTTAGAGGGTAATAAGGTGGCAGGTGGTATAGGTTGTGGGGAAATGTGAAATTATTTCATGTTGTGGTAGTGAGCATAGAAAAGCAGAATATTTTTAAAAGGCACAAAACTTTCTAATTCTGTTGTTCACAGAGACTTGGGTGTGCTCAGATAAGGAACATAATATTAGCATGCAGGTACAGCAAGCAATCAGGAAGGCAAATGCATGTTGGCCTTTATTGCAAGGGGACTGGAGTACAAGAACAAGGAAGCTTTGTGATAATTGTATTGTGCTTTGGTGAGACCACACCTGGAGTGCTGAGCACTGTTTCGCTCTCCATATTTAAGGAAGGATATATTGCATTGGAGGCAGTAAATGAAGGTTCACCAGAATGCTCCCTGGAATGAGAGAGTTATCTTCAGATGAGCGGCTGAGTAAATAGACCCCATATTCTCTGGAAATTAGAAAGAATGAGAGGTGATCTCATTGAAACCTACAAGATTCAGAAGGGGCTTGGTAGGTAGATACTGAGAAATTGTTTCACTTACGTGGAGAATGTAGTACACGGAGATCAGGCTCAGGATAAGGGGTCATTTAGGACTGAGATGAGGAGAAATTTCATTCAGAGGGCTGTGAGTCTTCAGAATTCTTTACTTCAAAAAGTTGTGGATGCTCCATGGTTGAACTTCTTCAAGATTGAAGTAGACAGGTTTTTGATCTCTCGGGGAATCAGGGGATTTGTGGAGTAGGCATTTCCTGCATTCTGTATAAGTAAAAACAATTGCAGGTGCACAAAGTCAAAAATATGCTTCTGCTTTTAATTTAACAGTTCGCTGTTTCTCCCACTATATATTAAATCAAAATAGTATCCTTTAATCAATGTTTACAGGGAGCATTGGAGCCGCGATTGTACTGAATGGAGGATCAGACTTGAAGGCCATATGGTTTACTCCTCTTCCTAATGCTTACGCTCTTAACAGATGAAAATCACATATGGCCTGGTGAGTTTTTGCTAAATAGCTTTAAAGAAACTGCACATGTAGCATTGCTAAATCTAACGTAATTCTGCAACAATTTCATTCTGATGTGTATTCCCCTGGAAGGTAGAAAATATTATTTGCCGGGTTTATGATGACCAGTAATAATTTCTGTAATTATTAAGCAATGAAACTTCTTATAATCTAGAATAAGTGTTGCAGGTGGATACTCCAGGGACCACTCGATTATAATGGTGCAATTAAGGAATCATGAACAGACTTAAAAAAATCACACACGAGATTGAAAAATATTTATATCTCCATGCTCCTCATAGACATTGTGTGCAGGAATTTTATTCTGATTTCTTACTTATTAGAATAAACACTGAACTCTTGAATTTGTAAAAGAAAACACATTATTGACTTCTTGTGTCAGTAATTGATTTTATTTATGCAGCATGAATGACAAGTTTTGAAAATATAGTGTGTTGTATTTTTAACTATTGTGTTGGTGCATTTGAACTGGAAACCAATATAATATGTAGGATAAAATTAGAAAAGACTGGAAATACTTAACAGGTCAGACAACACTCAGGAGAAGTGTTTCTCACATGTCGGTGCAGACTTGATGGGCCTCAGGGCCTCCTCTGCACTGGGTGATTCTGTAGTTCTGTGATTCTGTGAGAGAAGCAGATGCTGCAGAAACTGTTTCTTTGTCAAAACTGTTGTGGTCTGGAGCCCGAAGGGAGAGTACAGAGAATTGAAACATTAACTCTGTTTCTTTCCATGGATACTGCCTGACTTGCTGAGTATTTCTCACATTTTCTGTTTTTGTTTTAAGATTGTCAGTATCTGCAGTATTTTGCTATTATATAATATGAAGGATGCTGTGTTCGATATTGAATTGTGGTTATATGACTCCAGCTGTATAAAGGAGCAAAGCAAAATGTTAAGGGCAGAATCATCCTAGATTTGCACTAAGTGCAGTATCGGAACGGGACAAAGACGTTCTACCCATTGGCTGCAATGGTGGTTTTACAAGACGTATCATCCCAAACCCGCCGCATTAATTATGCATTCCTGGGAAACACGCCGTTTCCATGGTGGGTGGGCTCTCATTCGCCTGCCAGGGCATCACCTTGCCACTACAGCATGCCAGGTGCCATATTTAAGGTCCTGCCGCGTGCACACCTCTCAATGCTTCCAGTTCATGGCCGCTGCAAAGAAGACATGGCCCAGAAAGGCAAAAAGACTGCAGCCCCCAGGTTCAATGACACATCCCTCATGTGCCTTTTGGACGTAGTAGAGGCTCGCTGTGATGTCCTCTACCCCTGCTCTGGATGCAGGATGGGCAGCAACAACACCAATCTGGCTTGAGAGGTGGTGGCAGTGGTGGTCAGCGCCAACACCAATGCCCTTCAAAAGAGGACAGCCTCCTAGTGCCGCAAGAGGATGAATGATCTCCTCCATTCCGTCGGGGTAAGTCACTCTTCTCATCACTCTCAACTCACACACTCACAAACCCATCCCACATCCACAGGGCCCTCACTCACTGCCAGTTCAAGGGATATCATCATTCATTTTCACACAGACCCCTTCATTCTCCTCATCCCGTCCATGGGACCACTCCCCATCCACACATGCCAGCCAGGCACCTGGCCTGGCAGGCATCTTGCTTACACTCTCTCCATCTCTATTCATGCAGGTCCAGCTGGCACATAACAAGAGGGTGAGGTTGCAGACTGGTGGAGGAACACCTGAAATCAAGGTCCTCATGGACTTTGAAAACAGAGCAATTCAGATGGCCGTCTACAACCTGGACCAGTCCTGAGCTGACTGTGAGGTTGGTGGTGCTCTACCAAGTGAGGATCCAGCAGTGCAGCATCCATCAGACAACTATGCTGTCCCATTTCACAGGCCACTGCCATGCACTAATTATCTCCCCTTGCTTTCACAGGCACATTTGGGAAATAGCCAATGGAGTCCACAACCCAGGGCCTCCAATCAAGCTCCAAAGAAACCTCTGAAGAGGAATCTGGAGGCACCCACCCTGAACACCCATCACAGCGCTCACCCACATTCTCCACCCGTGCAGAGATACACACCTCTTTGGGACCTAGTTTTAAAGTAGCCTCGGGAAAACAATCTGGTGAGCACATCGCACTTTCTGATCCACAGCAGGCAGAGGCAGGGACTTCCAGGCACCCGGTACTTAGAGGACTGCTGGAGGGCAGAAATCAGCTGAGTCTGAGTCAGGTGATGTGCCTCTGGACTCGGTCATGTCACAGTTGCTGGAGCTGCAAAGACAAGCTCAGGAACATCAGGAAGGGATGTCCGCTGCACTCCTCAGATTGCAAGGCATGATGGGGGAGTCATTCTGCCTTCAGGATGAGACGATAGCGTCGGCATGCCAATACACTGAGGTCAGCACTGGCAGAATGGTGGCCACCATGGAGACATTGGCCCAGTACATCATTCCTGTACTACTGCGCGGGCTCAAATCCATCGTTGATGTCATAGTTGGCCTCCAGCAGTGTCAATGTGAGAGGTGTGCGGCGCAGCTTGATCTCACTCCAGCTATCCCTTCTGCTCAAGGAGTCAGCCTGGGGCCCTTGGGCACTCATGGGGAGGGTGATCAGCAGGTGTGCCCCCCCCGGGACCAACCATCCAGGTGACTCTGGGAGTGTTCAGCCCATCCGAATCCCCTCTTCTGGTGACCTCAGCAGTTCCAGCTCCACTGGCTGAGGAGGGTGCCAGTGCCACACAGCAAGACCTCAAAAGCAGGCCAGGGCATGCTAGGTCTTGGCCTTCCAGAGGATGCCTGCCAAGGTCATCACAAACAGGACACAGCAATCAGCAGGCTGCCTCCACCTCCTCTTTGGATGGTCAGGGAGCTAACGTAATGGCACGGTTAGGAAAGTTAAGAGGATGTGACTCTTTTTGTTACAAAACAAATAAACTAAATTAACAAATCCAGGAACAAAGTAAAAGACAGCCCCTTAAAGGGAAACTGCAAAAACAAAAGACAAAATGCAAAGGAAACTAATAAACATTAAACAAAAATGTGATTGACTGGGTTAATAAACCTCGCAGTCCCCGCGGTGCCCACCAACCACAGAAGGCCTCAACAGTGCCAGCAGACACCGCATGCTCCCTCTCCAGGGATATCCGGACGCGAACATAGCAGCAGAAGAAGGGCAGATAGTCAGGTCAGATGACCCCCTCAGTTGCCCACTGCCTGTTAATGGCTAACTTGGCCAGGCCCAGGAGCAGGTTCACGAGGAGGTCCTCCTTCCTCCTGGCCCCCCTCTGCACTGGGTGCCCATAGATCAGGAGCTTGGGACTGAAGTGCAAACAAAACAACAGTAAAAGGTTTTTTTTAAATAACTGAAAAGGGGTTGCAGCCTACAACACCTATATATACATGGTCCACGGACTCCACAAGGCCGCAAAAGACTTAGGTATCCTGGAAGTCCGTGAACTGACACATCCTATGGATGTATGAGACTGCTGCGTGCAACACACTTCACCCCAGGTCCCAGATGGAAAATGGGAGGCTGCCCCGTAGAGGGCCCCGAAATGGGGACCTCCGCTGCCTGAGGGCAACAAGGCATGCCAGGGCGTGTCCAGGCAGTGGGTGAGTTCAAGGGAGTGAAGGGTGTGCAGCAGCAGCCCATACAGGAAACCTGCTCCGTGCTAAAGGCGATGGAGGGCATTTCTGCATGGCCACTCAGGTTGTGGGACACCGGTTCCCGAGGGAAGGTTCAGGGCTCGGAGCCAATGTGGAATTCTGTTCGAATAGGGGTATGATCGGACGGAAGACCACCACGCACCTGCACCACCTCCAGACCCAGTGTGATGTCGGAGCTGAGCACGATTGTCTGAAGGTCATGAATGGCCTTGGCTGTGAGCCAAATGTCCACCGATACGTGATGCGCCAACTCCTGTGGTAGCATCCAGACCACTCCTCTGCCACCCAGCACGTCCCCGATCCTGGTCGCCCCGGCAGCCACAGCCCTCCTCTCCGCCAGCCACTGAAAAGGACAGAGCTTCAGATCCCTGAGCAGCGGCTCTCTGACGATAGCCGCTACTCCTGATGGCGGAGAGCTGCGTCCTAAGGTGACCATGTTCCAGACTTTGATCAAGTCCTGGTAAAAGACGGGCAACGCCTGCAAGGAGCCACGAAGGCCCCTCATGTCTACAAACAGGAGCTGCACGTCATAATTCAGGCCATGCACCTGACGGAAGAAATACGTCACCAGGGCACACAATCTCAGAGGGGGCTCAACGTAAAGGTATCGCTGCAGGGTGTAAGGTGAAAAGTCGCCATCCGTAGGCACACTAGCACCTGACTGCCCTCCTTAAGTGGGAGATTCAGAACCTCAGCAGCGACCCAGTGCAGCCTTTTGTCTCAGAAGAAGTTGATGAACATTCTCTAGATTTTTGTGACAAAATCCGGGGTAGGGATTAAAGTGACCAGCCAGTACCACAACATGGCGGCAATGAGCTGGTTTATGACCGGAGTTCGACCCCGTAAGACAGCACACAGAGCAGTCCTGTCCAGTGCCGCAGGTGAGTGGTGACTTTGGCCACCAGCTCCTGCCAGTTCCTTGGCCAGGATTCCTCAGCAGGGCAGAGATGGACTCCCAGGTAGAGGAGGCTTGTCCTGCTCCAGGTGAAAGGCCTGATCTCCTTGGGTAGGGGGCCTATATGCCACAGACCAACGAGGAGCCCAGAACACTTGTTCCAGTTGATCATGAAAAAGGACGCGGCAGAGTAGAGCTCCTGACACTCATGCATCCTCCGCAGGTCAGCCGGGTCAGTGAACATGAGGAGTACTTAATCGGCGTAAGCCGAGAGGACCTCCCTGATGCCCAGCCCACACAGAGCCAATCCCGACAATCTCCTCCACAAGAGGCAGAGGAAAAACCCCTCACAGATAGAATACAATTGGGGCATCCCTGACACATCCCTATCCCAAAGTGAAGGGGCACCATCAGGGACCCATTAACCTTAACCTGACACTCTGCGGCAGTGTAAAGAAGTTGGATCCGGGTGACAAAATGCGTCCAGAACCCAAATGCTTGCAGAGTCCCGAATAAACATTCGTGATCCATCCTGGACAAGGGACAGGAAGGCGTTCGACGGACAAGTCCTCAGGAAAAAGTGGATAATGTCCCAGACCAGATGAATGTTATCAAAAATTGTGCAACCCATGACCATGTAGGACTGGTCAAGGTGGATCATGCAGTCCAGCATGGTGCCAAGGCAAGAAGACATTGCCCTGGCAAAGATCTTGTAATCCGTGCTGAGGAGAGAGACCGGGTGTCAGTTCTTAAGTTGGTGGAGATCCCCCTTCTTCGGCAGTAGGACAATCACAGCCCTGTGCCATGAGAAGGGCATCTCCCATGTAGCAATACACTCCCCAGGTCCCCTGCGTAGTCATTCAGTAAGATGTCCCACGTTGGGCTGATCGAGGCGTGTCTCCAAGTCAAGCACCTCCTTCTCTAATTCCTTGACCCTGAAATTCTGCCTCTTTGCCGACCCCCTCGTGTAATCATGACAGAGGACGTGGACGTGAGCCTTGCCTACGTCGCACCATAGCCTCAAGGAGGGGAAGCCTCCCTGCTTCCTTCCCCAGCCAGCCCAAAAATGATGGAATGAGTCCAGGAACCACTCCACAGCCTGGCCACGGGTGTTAATCACTTGTACACACTGTTCACTGTTGTCAATAAACTCCCAAGAAAGTCTCCCTGCCTACGGCTCCTTGTTCTGATGAGCAGCGTTCATGTCACTCAGATATAAAACCTTTCTGCACAAGGTAAAGGCAGGTGTCTCAGTCCAGGTCCTCTTCCCTGTGCTTTGTGCAGACCAAAGTGATGGTCCAGCCTCATGGTCCCTGGACACATTACTGATGCCTACGCCTCAAGAGCACTTGTCATTGCTGCCAGAATGTCGTGGGCAGGTGTCAAACAGTTCTCTCATTCTCACTGTGTGCTCTCAGCACCTTTAAGGAGGGGTTGGCCCCCATCCCTTCAGCATCTCTGACCTGTGACGCTGTGCTCCTGAAGGGTTCAGGTCTGAAGGTAGGCAAAGGATCAGATGCTTTGAAAGTTTCATGGCTGTGCCTCTGTGATATGACCTTGATCACAGAGCGCAAGTGATCTGCCCTTGGCTGGACTGGAGTCAGACATTCTCAGAGGCTATGTGAATATGTGTCCACTCTGCATGTTGTCATCATCCTCCACAAATCTAGCAGCTATGAGGGCCTCCCGAGCGCACCTGCCTTGGCTGTCCAGTGCAAGGGCCTCATTGCTGTCATCATCGTCTTCGAGGGTCTCCACACCCTCATCCCCATCAGCGTCCTCCTCATCGGAGGAAACGTGCAGCTCCTCCATCTCCTCCTCAGCCAGCTCCTCTCCCCGTTGCAGCATCAGGTGGTAAAGGGCGCAGCAGACGACAACAATGCGTGATACCCTCTGTGGACGAGATTGCAGGGCTCCAACAGACCGGCCCAGGTAGCAGAAACTCATTTTCACATCCCAATGGTTTGCTCCAACAAAGTGCGAGCTGCAGCATGAGTCTCATTATACCTTCGCTCTGCTGCACTCTGAGGCCGCTGCATGGTGTCATCAGCCACATCCTCTGCTGGTAGCCCTTGTCCCTGAGGGGTCATCCCTGCAGCCTCTGTGGACCCTGGAAAGCATCAGTGATCTGTGACCGACTGAGAATGTAGGAGTCGTGTGCATTCCCTAGAAACCGTGCACAGACCTGCAGGATACGTTTGTGGTGTTCGCACACCAAGTGCACATATAGCAAATGGAAGGCCTTGTGGTTGACATAGTTGATCACGTGCTGTGATGAGATCTGAGTGCCACGTGAGTGCAGTCAATGGCATCCTGTACCTTTTGGGGAATCCTAGGTCTGGGCAATTGCTCTTGCATCCTGGCTGTCCTGGTCCTGGGTGAAATGCACAAAAGTTGTGTGCCCTTGTGACCCCATGGATGCATTTGTGGGTGGAGGCTTTTGATATCCCACTGAAGTCACCTGTGGAGCCCTGAAAGGAGTCACTGGCGTAGAAATTGAGCACCGCGGTCACCTTAACAGCCATCGGCACCAAATTCTGCAATAGCTAGCAAATGTGACCGACCGGTTCTCTAGATATGCACAGTCTTTAGCGACATTGGTTCTTGGTCATCTACAGGAATGAAAGGCAGCATCTATAGACTCTGGGTCTAGCTAGGCATCAACCAGTACCAGCTCTCTTTGGCTCTCAGCAGTGTGTGCAGGAGCCCCAGCTCCAAGGGATGCTGCTCCCCTCTCTGCACAACCGGGCGCCTCAGTCACTCTCTTCTCAGAGAAGCACGGAGCATAAAGCTAGTTCACCAGGCTCCATGATCCTGATGTACGCCTCCTGCAGGATAAAAGGGAGAGACGAGTGAGTCAGCATGTGTGTACTAAGAACCTGTCTTGGTTAAGGCTGAAGGTCCCTTAACTCATCCTGGAGAGTGCTGGCCACCACTTGGGTGGCCACAGATTAGTGCACTGCATGGCTACCCAAAACCACACCCACCTCTGCCCCACTCCACCTGACCGATTAGCGACAGCTTTGGACAGCATGCTGTGCTCTCAGCTCAGGCACAGGCATTCTCCTAACCCACGCTGCAAAGCTCCACTGTTAGCTGGAACCATGCGGGAGACTGGTCTAAACCAGGATAATGACATTACAAGGGGCTGTAAGCGCCTCCACCAGTGACTGCTCCACGGACAGTTTTCTCAAGGAAATTGAACAATGTGCTGCATCATCCAACTATTCTGCAGGCCACTAAAACAGTCATTACTTTGCAGTCTGTTGCCAAGGGATGAAAGGCTCTGGAGTACTTGTTGAAATTTTGATGCCCCTGTGTTGCTTGGGTAAATACACAGTAAATGGTAGGGCACTGAGGATTGCTGAGGAACAAAGGAATCTGGGACAAAAACTCAGAAGGGTCATGAGGACTCAAAACATCAACTCTTTTCTTCTCCGCCGATGCTGCCAGACCTGCTGAGTTTTTCCAGGTAATTCTGTTTTTATTTTGGATTTCCAGCATCTGCAGTTTTGTTTTTATAAAGGAATCTGGGAGCTCAGATACATAATTCCCTGAAAGTGGCGTCACAGGTAGACAGGGTTGTAAAGAAAGTTTTTGGCATACTGGCCTTCATAAATCAAAGCAACTCTTTTCTTCTCTGCCGATGCTGCCAGACCTGCTGAGTTTTTCCAGGTAATTCTGTTTTTGCTATTGAATATAGGAGTTGGAATGTTATGGTGAGGTTGTATAAGATATTGGTAAGGCCTACTTTGGAGTATTGTGTGCAGTTCTGGTCACCTAACTACAGGAAGGATATCAATAAGATTGAAAGAGTGCAGGGAAGATTTACTAGGATGTTGCCGGGTCTTAAGGAGTTGAGTTACAGGGAAAGATTAAACAGGTTAGGACTTTATTCCTTGGAGCGTAGAAGAATGAGGGGAGATTTGATAGAAGTTTACAAAATTATGAGGGGTATAGACAGAGTAAATGCGAATAGGCTCTTTCCACTTAGATTAAGAGAGATAAACACGAGAGGACATGGCTTTGGGTGAAAGGGGAAAGGTTTAGGGGGAACATTAGGGGGAACTTCTTCACTCAGAGAGTGGTGAGAGTGTGGATGAGCTGCCATCTGACGTGGTAAATGCAGGCTTACTCTTAAGTTTTAAGAATAAATTGTATAGATACATGGATGGGAGAGGGCTGGAGGGTTATGGACTGGGTGCAGGTCAATGGGATTAGCAGAATAATATTTCGGCACAGACTAAAAAGGCCGTATGTCTTGTTTTCTGTGCTGTAGTGTTCTATGGTTCAATGGAGTGACAGATAAGCTAGAGACCCGACTCTAACCAAATCAATGTGGCTGTGCCTGAACTGTCTCCGCTGCAGAGGAATGGCCACTTTATACAAGGTTTCCCTAATGCGTGGCCACTTCCCTTACCCACCCCACCACCCACCCTGCACGTACTTGTGCACTACCTTCAACTGCAGGTCAGCCCTTGCCCCCCACCTCCACCCTCCAACAGGTGATCCGGGCGAGCTGTCCACAACATTACAGTGTAGTCACCTCTGAGTTCCCCTCAGAATGCAGCCCGCCAAGTGCACGCCTTTTATATGCTATTGTGGGCAGATGATCCAGCAGGGGGTGGGTGGGGATGATTCCAGTGGGATGGGCTTATAATGATATGCAGATGTATTACAATAATATTCCCAATGTCCGATGGCGGGAAATGCAGCCTGCCATCAGCGGGTGGAGCGGACGATTGCAAACTGGTTTGACAATGTCGTGAAACCCATTTTTGGCTTTCTTGCCATATTGTTTGCTCATGCTATCGAACATGTCCAATGGCAGAGAGCACAGACAATTCCGCCCTAAGTCAAGTGAAGTACAAACTGCTGAGAAAATTTTCAGTGATTCAAAGAAAAGGGGGTAGAATATCCACAGTGCCCATGTTTGTGTGAAGGGATGGGCACCATGAGAACCTTTGCCACCAACCCTGAAATGTTAGGGTTCTTAATGGCAGGCACAAATTCCAGGTCGGGTATATCTTGGATGTCCACTCACTAAAGAAACTTGCAAACTGCAGTGGGTAGGTTCTGAGTAGGTCTGAGTCCCTTCCCTTTCCCCCTCAGGCACTAATGTAAGGGATTCAAAATATAAGTTATAAATGTGCCCTCCCTAGGCTTCAGACCACAACTCATACCTGGACTCCAGGTGGGGCTCACAGCCATTACTCAGCAACCTGGTGCAAATGAATGAGCTCAGCTAAGGAGAGTCTGTGGACATGGGAATTCCCATTTTGGTGATTGTCCAGTCCTGACTCTGCCTGATACCATGCCAGTGGTCTTGTTGGTGCAGGCGCAAGTTCACCTCCAACATTGAAAAGAGGGAACTCCCAGGAAAAAAGTGGCTTAAGTTGTGGCCTTTCCGACAGTCTTCTGCCAGTGTTACAGTGAAGATGCTCTGGAAGACTCAGATATTTGATCTAGGCATACATATAATCCTTCAAATATGGGAGTAAATTTACTAGGTCAAAGTTAGGGCAGCTGCACTGAAATGGGGATTCTCCAACTTGTGTTCCCAAACATAGGAATATCAGCTTAGTGCATTTACGCTATTGATTCCAGTTATCATTTTCTACATTCGTTTTCCTGGCAGAAAGTCATACCCACTGGAACTGCATTTTGGGAATTAATTTAAATGGTCAAAAAAAAAATGGTCTGGGGCACAGTAAAATTTCCAATATGCTTGGCTGGTGGGTCGGTGAATACTACTACACAGACCACCAACGAGGGGTGAGTGGTGGTAGGTCGACCCAGGGAATAGCTTGCTGGAAGAAGTCTTCACATTCCTGCCTGCCACAGAGGACAGCAATGATGATCCTGAGGGCACAGCTGCAATCTAAGACTGAATCATACATTCCAGGGCTATTTTAGTAGGCTGAACAGCCTGCCAGTTAGCTTGTGCATGATGACACAGAGTATTAAAGGGACTAGGTCTAGCTTGTATGAGGTCATTTAGCATGACTTTGAGATCATGCAGTCAATCATAAATTGAGTGATCGCTCCATGAACACTGCCGTGGGCTCCACAGTGCTGGAGAGTCTGGGAAATGAAACTGCCACTGTTATGATTGAGCACCTCTTCAGCCTTTCAAACAATGAAGGAGAACGTTGCGTGGAATTGTATTTTCCCTTTTGTTTCTAAAAATATACTTGATTCATAAAATTTATAAAAGTATATTACATGACAGTTCAAAGTTGACTTTATATAATATGTGAATGAGATCAGTTTCTTACAGCACATAGGTGGCACTCTGAGTTGTCTCACTAAAATTCTAATTACAGCTTATGTGTACAATATTCACTCCATTTCAAACATGCATCCTCGGGCGTTTTACACAGTTTCCAGCCTGTCAGTGTACTATGGCAGGAGGGATGCAGGATGCAGGTTCTGCAAGTCTGTGCAAGGTTTCCTGGCAGCTCCCACGGCACTTCCATCCTCAGACACTCCCAGGTGCCGAGGCTCTTCAGTGCTCCACCCCGGCTAGATCGGTGGCTGCTGGGCAACGAGGGCTATCTGTTGAAGAGATGGCTCCTGATGCCTCTCTGCCACCTAAGAACAGAGGCAGAGCAGCGTTACAATACAAGTCATGCCTCCAAAAGGGCAGTGGTAGAGAGGACCATCGGTCTTCTCAAGATGCACTTCTGATGCCTGGACCATTCAGAGGGAGTAATACAATATGCTCCAGAGCTGGCGTCACTGATAGTGGTTGCATGCTGCACTCTCCACAATCTGGCACTGGCAAGGGGGGGCCCACTGGAGGAAGAGGATCTTGACGCAGCACAAGCCACAGGGAATGAGTCCAGTAGTGTCAGAAGAGGAGCACAATGAGGAGAACACTGAGAGTGTGAAGCCAGACCTCTGTATCCTTCAGGGAGGCAGGGACACCTGGGATGCCTTGATCTAATGCTCCTTCAGCTAGGTTGCCAAAGATCTGCTTCAAACGTATGCCAGGGCTGCCACCTCCATCCCAGATGTCTGAAAGGAGCCTTTTGTTTGAACACAAAGAACACTCAGTGCATGTGCAATAACATTCAGAGCCACCCATGTCCAGCATTACATACTGGTGTTCCCCGCACCAATGAAATAAATGGGTGAAGTATACTCAGGCCATGATAATAAAAGCACAATTTACCTCATTCTGACAGTTCAATAATATTTACATAAACATTTCTGGTCTTCAACCCCAGGCCAGTATACATAAAGTAAGGATAAATTAACATAAAATCACCCGTGTCATGTTGCTCTTATGCTCATGGTGCCTTTAACTTACGTTTACAAGTGCTATGTCTAGGTGCTCCCTCCTTGCTGGCACCAGCATTGGAGACAGCCTGTTGACCCTCCTATCTTATTGACCTTGGTGGTCGTCCTCTGGCCAGTGGAGCCTATGCTGGCCCCAGCTGGGATGAAGCGGCCAGTGCCACGTCTGGCATCTCCCCAGTGCCACAGCCTCATCAGATGCCATGGTCATTGGCAGAGGGACAGAGGGGCTGCTGCCATCATGCACAGGACCCTAGGAGGAGCCTGCAGGGACAACAGGCAGCTCATGTGCCAACGTGAGGTCACTCTGGAGTTCCTTGCTCACCAGTGAAGGAAGGGCACCAAGCTTGGATACTGGGTGCCTCATCCATCTCACACACTGACAGTGACCACCTGAGGTCAGTGCCTGTGTGAGGGCTTGCAGGTCCAACCACAACCCCAGGAGCCCCTGATTCTGTTCCTGGAGCTGCCTCTCCATGGACGTCGCCACTCTTTCAATGGAGGAGGCAGTGCACTTGGTCATGATGGTCAATGCAGTGTTTATGCTCCATGTAGACTTCTCCATCATGGAGATCATGACATGCACATCCTCATGGACCTCTGCCAGATCCTCCCACACATCTCACTGGACATCCAACATCTGCCATCTAATGGATGACTCCAGAGGTTCAGCATCAAACTTTGACTGAGCACCGTCCTGCTCCCCAGCAGTTCTCCGACTGCCGGCACCCTAGCCACTCTCTGCCTCCACCTGCACCACAAGCAAGTGTGAAGTGCCCTCACCAATGTGCACCGAGATACTAACCACCAACATAATGCCCATCGAGCTGCTGGTATCTGCGCTGGTGCATGGTTCAGAGAGCGGGTGTGATACAGGTGCAACAGAAGCTCAGTGGTCCTCCAGTTTCAGGGGTGGCTCTTTGGGGTCCCCACGCCTGCTGGTGAGTCTAAAAAGGACAACAGGACATGTAATTGGTTAAAGTCAGCACAGTTGCTGTGTATGCCAGGCACCCTGGTGGGCCAATGATGCCAAGGTCTTTCAATGATCAATGGGAACTCCAGGTTCGAGGCTCACCATCAATGAAGACACTGCACTAGAATGGTGGCACAAACCAAAAGTCTCATCTCTGTGCACTGCATTCTTATCTTCATTTGGCACCCCCCGCCTCTCCACGGCTGGTTGCACGGGGTGCGTGCTGGCTCTTGAGCTCCAGGACATCTTGCTCGTATCTGGAAAGGATTCGGAGGCTAGTGGAGCTCCGCTGATCCATGATATTTCTATATTGTTGTTGGCCGTCTTCTCCTGAAACAACAGAGGAGCATTGATTAGTCCATTCTGTACATGCAGCCCCATTGCAGCCTGGCCAACCCCACCTGAGGAACACCTCGCAGGACAGGTCCGAGTCGTGGGCCTCGAGCCACAAGGCACTCAGTCCAAGCAGCCAGGGCTCACCTCCTTGGCCAGCTCTGGCATCACTGAAAGTTGACACTCAGACTCTAGCAGCCCTGAGGTCCACAAGGGGACAGCCGCACCTTAACACTTCTGCACACTAACCCATGCCAACATGGTGCTCATCCTTCCAGGCTATTGAAGCACTTCCGGCACTGGGCCCGGGTGGTCTTCTCCTCCCATCCCTGGGGACAAGGGTATCCCTTCTGGCAGCCACCTCCTCCAGGAGGATGACAAGGCACTCATCAGAAAAGGGGGGGGTGGTGGTGGTGGGGGGGCTGAGTGCCCATCTGACCTGCTCTCCCGTTTGCCATGTCCAGCTGTACTCTACTCCATTGCGAAAGTACAAGAAGTGTCCTTCTTTGGCAGTCTTCCAGGGACTGCCAGGGCAGCTTTCAACCTGGCTGCCGACAGGCCCCCGGCCCCACTCGGCCAGTGTGGAGCTGCGCTTCACGCTGGGCAGGCCTTAATTGGCCCACTAGTGTGAAAATGCAGTCGGGGCCCAATAGCGGGCAGCAGGCTGTTTTGTGGCCGCTCCTAGGCCCACCCACCACGCCCACCTGATGACCCAAAATCCCACCCATAACATTTTAGGGTACAAGAAAAGGCCATTCAGCGAGTCATGCATGTGTCAGCTCTTTAAAAGAGATGCCCAGTTGTTTTCCCACACTGCAGCTTTTTCCACATATCACTGCAAATTATTTCTCTTCATTTACATGTCCAATTGTCTTTTGAAAGTTCCTATGGAACTTGGTTCCACCACCTTTTTAGATTTTGAGTCCCAGTCACATTAGCCTTCTGTGTGAAATAATATTTATTCATTTTCCTTCTAGCTTTTGTACCAATTATGTTATATCCATGCAAAAAATGTTTGAAATACTCAGCAGAACAGGCAGATACTGTGGAGAGAAACAGAAACAGAAATATTTCTTCTCCAGGTCCTTGACATCCTCCATCAAATGTGGTGCCCAGAATTATGCATAGCACTCCAGATGAGTCTAATGATGACTTTCCTGTTTTTGTATTCAGTGTTCCTATTTACAATGTCAAGTATCTCGTATACTTGCTGAGCCACCTTCTCAATAAACCCTGTCCCCACCAAAGATTTGTGAAGATCAACCTCCAAGTCCCTCTGCTCTTGCATCCCCTCAAAATATTACTGCTCAGATTATACTGCCTCTCCATACTTTTCCTCCCAAATTACGTTACTTCACACTTATCTGCATTAAATTGCACCTGCCATGTTCATCTGTCTATGTCTTCCTGAACTCTACTGCTAACCTGCTCACTGTTTACTACATGGCTAAGTTTTGTATTATCCACAAACTTTGAAATTGTATTCCCCATATCCAAGTCTAGGTCATTTATACACAAGAAAATCAGTGGTCTAATCCTGACCCCTGGGGACCCCAATGCATACTTGTCCTCAATCAGAAAGACATCCATTAATTTCTCCCCTCTGCACCCTTCCCCTTAGCCAATTATGTAGCAAATTACTACTATCCCTTTAAAGCATATGTTTCCATTTTCAATTCTGTTATGTGATACTCTTACCAAATTCCTATTCAAAGTCCAAATCTCCAAATATATACTGCACAATCTTTATCAACCCTCTGTTATTTCATCAAAGGACTCATAAAGTTCGTCAGATCCAATTTGTCTTCAACAAATATATGCTGGCTGCCCCTTGTTACCCAATATTTCTCCAAATGCAGACTTATTTTGTCCTGGACAATAGTCTCTAGCAATTTCCCTAATACTGATGTTAGATTAATTGAACAGTAATTACCGGGTTCATTCTGCTCCCGTTTTGTGAGTTTAGGTATAACATTTGCAACCCTCCAGTCCCCTGGAACCATTCTAATATCCAAGGCGGATTAAAAGAGCTTCTGTTATCTTCATCCTAGCTTCCCATGGTAGCCTAGCCTGCATTCCATCTGAGATGAATGACTTCTTAACAGTATTTGATACCAAACTATTTAACATGCCCTTTCCACCATTTTTATCATGTCCAATTTCCTTACTCCTCCTCCACAACCTCAATGTTAAATTTACCCCCTGGTTTTGTGAAGATGGATGCTAAGTATTCATTTGGTAGCTCAGCCATATCCTTTGCTTCCACAAGAAGATTTCATTTTTGTCCCTAATGTCACGCTCAGTCAATATGGATTTATGAAGTATAAACCCGAATGCACACTTTCCTTTGAAACAAAATAGAGTTGAAAGGTCAGATAACCTTTACTGTCCTGTCAATACACATAGAGCTACAAGATCCCCACCTTCCCTTGAACTAATCTTCATGTTTGAACAAGTCTTGATGAAGTCATTAAAATGCAAATGATCTTTCTGAGAAGTTATTAAAATGCAAATGACCCTTCCTGTGAATAATGGCTGCATTTCTCTAACACATTTAAAGAAACTGGTTCACAATATGTGCCGACTTAGGCCTGGATTTTCACTGAGTTGGGATGACTCAGGAGTCCTTAACAAATGGTGGGTGGGTTCTGATTCCGGGATTCCTGATTCCAGGATTCCTGACCATTATTCTTGGACTGTCTGATTTTTGGGAGTGCCTTTAAAAGGTACTGGCTGGTTCCTGTCAAAATCCCTCATCCAGCACTCCTGAACTGGCTGACTGCATTGCAGAGATAGGTATATCCTACTCCTCTGTTATTTTCATAGAGCCGTGCCAAGTTTTTGAAGACCTGTGGTTCATGGCCCCTCAGGGGAATCATTAACTCTGGTCTTCATGAGGAGACCTTTTAAAAGGTAAGTTCAAAAGGCCTTCCTCTTGCGTCTTGCCAAGTCCTGCCCTTCCACCAACTCCCATGGCCCCTCATGCCCCCTATGCCTAACAATGGCACCTGCATGCCTATTGACCCACTATAAACTGCCTAGAGACAATGGACCCTATAGCATAAAGTGGTATGCATAAACAAATTTAAAAAGTAATTCATAATTTTTTCCTATGTTGAAGAAAAGTCATTTCACTACAAACTAATAAAGTGTAAATCACCCAGACCAGGCCCTTTAAATTATCAATAACAAAATATAACAACCCCTTTAAACCACTTAACTTGTGTAAACAAGCATAGTGAAATTGACAGCAGAGATCAGAGAGCCTTAGCTTCCAATCAAACAATGTTTTGTCTGGGGTACATCTGTTGTGAAAAGCTTAATGGATGGCTTTACTCTCAGCTAAGCCTTGTTATGTATGTTTGGCTGAGAGCCCAGAAAACTGTTTGAGTACTAAAACACATGCACCACCCCACTATACACTGTAGGGGTCATTGTTTTTAACAGTGTATGCTGGGTCAATGGGCATGGAAGTGCCATAACTAGGCATTGGGGGCATGAGGGGCCATAGGGTGTGGGTGAGGGGCGTGAGGTGGCATGAATGGAGCATAGGAAGTGTTTGCAGGCTGAACGGGTGTGAGGGGTGAGGGCTGGAGGACCTTTGTGTTTTTATTTTAACTGGGAAAAAGTCCTACAACAGGAAGGCAGGCCTTTCAAGCAACCTGCCTCTGCACCTGGCAACTCCTGTAGCTGCCTCAAAACTTCTTCCCAGGTCAGCTGGCCCAACTTCAGCCCACATCCACCACCCCAGCAATAAAGATCCTACTTTTGCAGGTGAGCTGAAGTGGGAATTTTCCCAACTTCCGCTACCCAACTCGAAGATGAAAATCCAGGCCTTAGGCTCCAAACTGGAAACCCAGAGAATGGGTGTGAAAAGCACTCTTTTTATCACAAATGGATCATAAATGTGAATGGACAATACTCTGTCTCCATTGTTTGACAATTGCCTAGCCATCAGAAACAATTTGTGAGGAAAATGGAAAGAGATGGTCCCATGACTGACAGTAAAGGTGGAATCTTCTGCTCTGAAGACTAAAGTTCGGTGGATGTCAGAGTGATTCCTGCTGTGTGGCAGGATGACTAAACACGTGTGATCTTGCACTGCTCAGCTCATTACTTATGCATCCGTGCATAGCGTGGTGAATCTCGTGGTGGGGCCTGGCAGGAAGTCGCCCACACCACCATTATCTATGGGGTCGAAGTTCCTGGTGCCATATTTAAAGGGCACCCAGACAGCCATTCACACACCGTAGGCCAGGTGCTCTGGATTACTCACCCAGGATGGCCCTGAAATGGAAACAACTTTTGGCCTCACGGCTTAGCCATGCCTCCCTGGAGTCATAGAGTCATAGCCGTAGAGCCCTAGAGGTCTACAGCACAGAAAAAGGCCCTTTGGCCCATTGAGTCTGTGCCAGTCAAACAAGTACCTAACTGTTCTAATCCCATTTTCCAGCACTAGGCCCAGAGGTTTGTATGCCATAGCATCGCAAGTGCACATCAAAATACTTCTTAAATGTTATGAGGGTTTCGGCCTCTACCACCCTTTCAGGCAGTAAGTTCCAGATTCCCACCACCCTCTGGGTGACAAAATTCTTCCTCACATTCCCTCTAAACCTCCTGCCCCTTACCTTAATTCTATGCCCCCTGGTTATTGATCCCTCCACCAAGGGGAAAAGTTCCTTCCTGTCTACTCTAGCTATGCCCCCCATAATTTTATACACCTCAATCATGTCCCCTCTCAATCTCCTCTGCTCCAGGGAAAATAACCCCAGTCTATCCAATCTCTCCTCATAACTAAAGCTCTCCAGCCCAGGCAACATCCTGGTAAATCTCCTCTGCACTCTCTTTAGTGCATCACATCCTTCCTATAATGCGGATTCCAGAACTACATGCAATACTCTAGCTGTGGCCTAACCAGCATTTTATACAGTTCCAGTATAACCTCCCTGCTCTTATATTCTATGCCTCAACTAATAAAGGCAAGTTTCCCATATGCCTTCTTAACCACCTTATCTACCTGTCCTACTAACTAAAGGGACCAGTGGACATGCACACCAAGGTCCCTCTGATCCTCGGTAATTCCCAGGGTCCTACCATTCATTGTTTATTCCCATGCCTTGTTTGTCCTGCCCAAGTATATCATCTCGCACTTATCTGGATTAAATTCCATTTGCCACTGGTCAGCCCATCTGACCAGCCTATCCATATCCTCCTGGAGATTATCCTCCAGGTTGCCCTGGAAAGCTGGGAGGCCCTGGTTTCCATGATGGGTGCAGGAGGCCTTCTCATCTGACCACAGCAGCGTGGGAGGAGGCCACAGAGCCCAAGGGACCCAATAAAGAACCAGGCAGCAGTGCAAGAAAAGGATGAATGATCTCCTGTGCTCTGCCAGAGTAAATGCACCATCTACTCACTGCAAACTGTCAGCCTCGAAAAGGGCATCAGGTAGTCTAAGGGTAAGACTGCACAGGGACGTCACACATGGCCAGTATATGGGACATCAGTGCTGAATGTATGCCTGCAATTTAAGCTCTTAACCTCAGATTAGTTGCAGCACAAACAGCTTCTTAATCACTAACTGGGGCAAGCTCAACTGCGGCAATTTGTATGCCTGCCTCTGAACTGTCTGTTCTCCCATTGGGATCACGACCAATCCTTCTGTCTTTCTGCAGGACAAGAACGCTCACAACAAGTGTGTGCAAGCCAAGACCAGCAGGGATACTGGCAAAACAGTGCTAATTACCTTTGAGGAGCAGGCCACAGAGATAGCTGGGGAGGAGCATGACCGTGCCTGTGCAGAAGGTAAGATTGGACACCCCCAGGAACCCAGTGAAAATGCATCTAGTCTGCTGTTCTAATATGTGCGCATTAACTGCAAATGATCTTTAATTTATGAGACTGCTTAGTCAATCACTAATTTTTCTTTTCTCTGCTCCAGGTGTCATGATTTTATCATCATATGAAAAGGCACCAATCACTCTTAAGAGATTGGGTAAACATGTTGTGGCTTCATTTACTGAGACTAGGCGCATGAGAATGGATATATATATATATATATATAGGTATAAATCTTGAAGGCATCAGAGCTACAGAGTTGTGTGTGCTCTGCTAAAAGCAAAAGCAAAGCTAAACCGATCACATGACAAACTTCCTTTCTAGTAACATCATGCTGCAATCCCTGGAAGGCATATTACAACACCAGGTACCAGCAATAAATGGGGGAGGAAGGGAACCCGGAGATATTACAGCCCCAGCTTCCAGTCCACTTCTAAGGGGGTACCTCAGAATCCCCAGAGGATGAACCATCATGCCATTCTCCTGCACCTCCATCACTGCAGATAAATTCACCTCAGTGAGTGCACGTTCTGGCTTAGCCTCGGAGTTGCATTCTGGTGAGCACTTCACTGACAAGGGTCTGTAGCTGGTGGAGGCAGTGACAGCCAAGGTTTCTAAAACTGGATGGACTCCTGGAGGCCAGGATCCTGCTGAGCCCCAAGCAGATGACGGGCTTCTGAAGTTGGCCCTAAGAGATATGTTGGAGATGCAGAGACACGCAGAGGAACATCAGGCAGAGTTGTCAGAGGCTGTGCGCAGGCTGGATCGAAGGCTAGAAGAGTCAGTCCATGTCCTGTCTGCTGTCATGGCTCTGGCACGCAAGTGCTTGGCTGCCTCAATGAAAAGGTTGAGGGCTGCCTTGGAGACCCTATTCCAGCAGAACGCACAGTTGTTACTGAATATGTGCTGTGACTTGCACCCCAGCACTCTAGTCATGCGTACAATGCAGCAGTGGCTAGCAAGTGGAGGGAGGGGCACCTTGACCTCCCTCCAGGTGCCACTTCTCCTCAAGGAGTCAGGGAGATGCCACCCACTGGGAGGAGGAGCGCCAGCCAGTCACCCTAGTGGCTTCGTCCCAGGACAATCCAAGGGTGCCCTGCTGCTCCGCTTCCCCTCTACCCAGTAACCCCATCACCTCCAGCCGGTCAGGCTGAGGAGGGTGCAGCGGCGTCTGAACAGGAGACCCTTAGCAGGCAGGAGCCATCTAGGCCTCGGGCTGCCAGAGGACGCCTGCCAAAGCTATCATAGCCAATAGGGCATAGCAGTCAGCAGCCTGCCTCCTCCTCAGCTGTGGATGTCCGTGCTGCACAAAGATGTAGAGGTAGAATAAGAAAAATTAAGAAGTATTAAAGGCACAGAGGTGACATGGATGTACACTCTTTGTAAATATCTCACTCTTTTGTAAATATATGTTCAATTTAACTGTTTGGAAGTTTCATGGATTCCATCTTGCCGCTGTTTCTGGAATGCCCATGGGCATTTAAAGCTCTGGAATGTTGGCCTCCATCAGAGTCTTATCATGAAATCCTATTGATTCAGTTCTCCCAGATTATCACCAGAGTGATTAGTCCATAATCACACTTGTGGAAGATTAGGCACTGGCCAACAATGTCTAGGTGCTGCCTAGCCACCCCTCATGTGACAGCTCACCATGTCCTGATGTCTGAAGATGTGTTAATCGAGATCATTGCATCTCCTGCTGCTGTTGCCCTGATGTCAGCTATGGGTGGATGGCACGCTTACTCGTGGAATTAAATCTGCAATCTGAGTGGCAAGGTTCCTTGTAAATGCAGCTTCAGGGGTGTGAGACTGTAATTTGACACTGTCTTCATAACAGGAGAAAACCAGAGGTTACCCTAACTGTCTGGAGGAAAATATGATGGACACATTCAATCGTGAATGTCCTTCTTTGGCGATTTGTCAGTTTCTGCTAACAGGCAGCTGAACAAAACAAGCAAGAATGCAACGGGCACATTAGCCTTGAATGCAAGAGGAATTTGAGTCCAGGATTTAAGAGGTGTGTGTGCATTTGGCTGAAGCCCTTGTCAAGCCTTACATGGAGAATTATTTGTCCTGCTAGTCTCCATATCAAGGACATCATTAGACCTCAGGTAAAGGGTTAGAAATCAAATTGATTTGGAACTCATTGAGTGACAGGCCTTTTAGTAAATTAGGAGGGAGTGTAGGATGGGCCTGTGTTGCTGAACCACCTTGAGGATTGTGAGGCTGTCAATGTGATGCATCACCAGTGCTATCAGGCCACAGCAGGGTCCATGCAGGAAAGAATTTGACCTTGCCTAGTGTGTTCGTAATGATGATTCATGGTTTCGTATGAATGCTAAGAATATCCAGTAAAATGACTTCTAGGGGTCTCAACAATGGCAAGGTCCCGAGCAGCTGCACCTCAGAAAATCATAGTCCAAGTGAGCCGTTCTCAGTGAGTATACTACCAAGGAATATAGAATAGGAGCAGGAGTAGGTCATTCAGCCCTTCGAGCCTGCTCCGCCATTCAATATGATCATGGATGATCCTCTATCTCAATCCCAAACTTCTGTGCTCTCCCTTGATGCCTTTAGAGTCCAGAAATTAACCTATTTCCTTCTTAAATATATTCAGTGACTTAGCCTCACCACCCTCTGAGTGAAGAAGTTTCTCCTCATCTCAGTCCTAAATGGTCTAGCCCATGTCCTGAGGCTGTGACCCCTTGTTCTAGAGCCCCCAGTCAGAGAAAATATCATCCCTGCATCCAGTCTGTCTGTACCTATCAGAATTGTATATGTTATAATGAGATCCCCTCTCATACTTCAAAATTCCAGTAAATACAGGCCTACTTGGCCCAATCTCTCCTCATACAACAATCCTGCCATCCCAGGAGTCAGTCTGGTGAACCTTCGCTGCATTTCCTCTATGGCAAGTAAATCCTTTCTTAGGTAAGGAAACCAAAATTGCACACACTACTCCAGATGTGGTCTCATCAAAACCCTGTACAGCTGCAGTAAGACATTCTTGCTCCTGTACTCAAGTCCTCTTGCAATGAAGGCCAACATACCATCTGCCTCCTTAACTGCTTGAAAGGTTTTGGCATGATAAAAATTTCAAGGGATATGTGTTTATAATATGCCAGTGGAAATTGGGATGCAAGAGGATGAGCATGCTTCATCAAACTGCATTGACAAGCGATCTCAAGGGGATAGATGGTGCTTTCATGCTGCTCCTTTCTATTGATCCATCTATGTGGTTCTGCCCAGAAGAGCTCTCTGCCTGGTCAGAACCCCTTTGGGAGCAGGTATCAGGGTGGCATGAGTGCATCCCTGGCGAATTATGATGTCCAACCACTTTTAAGCTGCCGGACATACTGACCTTGTGAGGGCATGGGTGAAATCCACTATTCTAGTTAAATTTAACTAAGGTTGTTGGAGAAGAATTGCTATTTAAGTTCTACAGCAGCCAAATACCTCCAGGGCTCTGCAGTGAACTATTGTTTTGCACATTCAAATGATCAAACCAACATCAGGGCAGATGGTAAGTGGTGATATTTAATTAAGCTTTCAGAATACAGGGAACATTGGAGAGAAATAATATCTGTTAACAAAAAATATGCTGGGGCCTTCTTGCCTGCAAAGGAGAGAAATCCAAAAAGTTCAACAAATGTGTCAGCAACTTACTCTTCCAGGAACCTGGTCGCTATCCAATTGTCATGGGCATGCCTGACCTACTATGGCATCTTCATGTGGTTCAGCGATATCCTGGCCCTCGTAAGCTCCATCCTCTTCACAGTTCTCCTTGTCAGAGCAGACACCTTGCTTCTCCATGTTCCCCTCAGGCAAGACAATCATCTTAGTTCTGGGACATCGCTGCTAGAGTTCCTTAGGGCAGTGTCCTAGGCCAACCATTCACATCCATTTCAATGACCTTCTCTCCAACATAAGGTTGATAGTGGAGATATTCATGGATTGATTGCATGATGTTCAGCACCATTCATGACTCCCCAGATACTAAAGTCCATGTCCATATACAGCAAAACCTGGACAACATTCAAGTTTGGGCTGATAAATGGCAAATCACATTCATGCCACACAAGTGCCAGGAAATGACCAATTCCAATAAGAGAGAAATCTAACCATCTCCTCGTGATATTCAATGGCATGTAATGGTAAAGACCCCGCGAGGTCTTGACAGGATGGATGTGGAGAGGATATTACCTCTTGTGGGAGAACATAATACTTGGGGCCACTGTTTAAAAAGAAGGGTCACCCATTTAGGACAAAGAAGAGGAGAATTTATTTCTCTCTGAGTGTTGTGAGTCTTTGGAAGTCTTTTCCTCAAAAGGCAGCGGAAGCAGTGTTTTTGAATATTTTTAAGGCAGAGCTAAATAGATTCCGGATAAGCAAGGGGGTGAAAGGTTTCAGGGGTAGGCAGGAATGTGGAGTTGAGGTTATAATCAAGTCAGCCATGATCTTTTTGAATGGTAAAGCAGGTTTGAGGAGCTGAGTGGCCTACTCCTGCTCCTAGTTTGTACATTCGTATGTTACCATCACTGAATCCCCCACCATAAACATCCATTGACCAGAAATTGAACTGGACCAGTCATATGAATAATATAGCTACGAGAGCAGGTCAGAGGCTGGGAATTCTGTGACGAGTAACTCACTTTCTGATGCTGTAAAGCCTGTTCACCATCTTCAAGGCACAAGTCAAGAGTGTGATAGAATATTCTTCACTTGCCTGGATGACTGCAGCTCCAACAACACTTAAGTAGCTTGACACCACCCAGGACCAAACAGCTTACTTGACTGGTATCGATCCACCACGTTTAACAGTCATGCCCATCAGCACTGATGCACAGTGCCAACTGTGTGTATCATCTACAAGATGCACTACAGCAACTCACCAAGGCTCCTTTGACAGCACTGTGATCTTTACCATCAGAAAGACAAGGGCAGCAGATGCATGGGAGCACCACCAACTGCAAGTTCCCCTCCAAGCCAGTCACCAACGTTATTTGGAATTATATCACTGTTCCTTCATTGTCACTGGGTCAAAATCCTGGAACTCCAACACCCAACAGCACTGTGGATGTACCTACACCACATGGACTGCAGCAGTTCAAGAGATGGCTCATCACCACCCCTCAAGTGCAATTACGGATGAGCAATAAATGCTGGCCTAGCCAGCGACACCCACATCCTATGAAAGAATAATAAAAAAATGGCCATAGCATTGATCCCTGTGGCATTTCACTAGTTACAACTTGCTAACTTGACAATGACCTATTTATCTCAACACTCTGTTTTGGTTCGTTAGCCAACTTCTATCCAGGTTATTACCTTAAACACCACGGACTCTTATCTTCTGTAACAACTTCTTATGTGGCTCATTGTCAGATGCCTTTTGGAAATCCAAATACACTTCTTCTACTAGTTTCCCTTTATCAACTCTGTTTGTTACATCCACAAAGAATTCTAATAAATTTGCTGAAATAATTTCTTTTCATAAAACCATGTTGACTCCACTTGAATGTATGATTTTTTTTTAAATGGCCTACTACTATTTTCTTAATTATGAGGTTGAGCATTTTCAGAATGAAAATTGTTAGGCTAACTAGCCTATATTTTTTGGCTTTTTCACTTCTCCCTTTCTTGAATAGGTGTGTTACATATGCAGTTTTCCAATCCACTGGGGCCTCTCCAGAATCAAGGGAATTTTGGAAGATTTTAAGCAATGCATCCACTATCTCTGCAGCCACTTCTTTTAAGAGTCTAAAATGCAGACCATCAGGTCCAAGGGACTTGTCAGCCTTTAGTCCCATTAGCTTTCCTAGTAACTTTTCTCCAGTGATAATGATAATTTTAAGTTCCTCCATCGCAAAAGTACAAAATACTTTTTCAAAGTTTCTGCCATTTCCCTGTTTTCCATGACATTTTGTTATTCTTTCATGGGATGTGGTTGTGGTTGGCAAGGACATTTCTTGCCCATCCCTAGGACACAATTTTTTGCTCGTCGGCCGGGTGTGCACCCGACCCAACTGAGCGTAAAATGTTGCGCGATGTCATTGGCCGAGCATCCCTACGTCATTACGCACTTGCGTGATATTTTGGTCAGCGGGTGCGCACCGACAATTAAAAGGCCTATTAAGGCCATTAAAGTTATAATTGAAAGAAAATTTTTGCTGCCCCTCCAACCTTAGCGAACATGCTAAGCGACCTTTGCATTTTTTAGGAAACCTCATGCACGGGCGGGATGAGGCTTCCAACATCAAGTAAAAAGTTTTTAAAAAATTAACATTTCATTTATAGCATGTCCCTGCTCATGTGACAGAATCACATGAGGGAACATGTTTTATAACATTTTTAAATCTTTATTTTTAATATTTTAAATTCTTCATCTCCCTGAGGCAGCTCTGTGCCTCAGGGTGCATTTCCTGCATGCGCGCATGTGTGAACTTGCACTCTCACCCTCCTCCCCGCCACCACCCCCCACCCCACACCCACCGCCCCCTGACCAACACATACACACACAGGTAGCGCTGAGCCTGCCAGTGTGAAATTGCGGTACGGCCCCTATCGCGGGCGGAAGTCGGCTTCCCGACCACTCCCGCCCGACGAGGGAAAATCCCCACCTAATTTCACCTGAGAAGACCATAAGACCATAAGACGTAGGAGCAGAAATTAGGCCCTTTGGCCCATCGCGTCTGCTCCGCCATTCAATCATGGCTGACAAGTTTCTCAACCCCATTCTCCCGCCTTCTCCCTGTAACCTTTGATCCCCTTACCAATCAAGAACCTATCGATCTCGGTCTTAAATACACTCAATGACCTGGCCTCCACAGCCTTCTGTGGCAATGAATTCCATAGATTCACCACTCTCTGGCTAAAGAAGTTTCTCCTCATCTCTGTTCTAAAACGTCTTCCCTTTACTCTGAGGCTGTGCCCTTGGGTCCTAGTCTCTCCTACAAATGGAAACATCTTCTCCACATCCACTCTATCCAGGCCTTTCAGTATTCTGTAAGTTTCAATCAGATCCCCCCTCATCCTTCTAAACTCCATCGAGTATAGACCCAGAGTCCTCAAACGTTCCTCATATGTTAAGCCTTTCATTCCTGGGATCGTTCCTGTGAACCTCCTCTGGACCCTCTACAGGGCCAGAAAATCCTTCCTGAGATACGGAGCCCATAACTGCTCACAATAATCAAAATGTGGTCTGACCAGAGCCTTATAAAGCCTCAACAGCACATCCCTGCTTTTACATTCTAGTCCTCCGAAATAATTGCCAACATTGCATTTGCCTTCCTAACTATCGACTCAACCTGCAAGTTAACCTTAATAGAATCCTGGACTAGGACTCCCAAGTCCCTTTGCACTCCAGATTTCTGAATTCTCTCCCCATTTAGAAAATAGTCTGTGCCTCTATTCTTCCTACCAAATTGCATGACCTCTAAATTGCCCACGTTGTATTCCACCTGCCACTTCTTTGCCCATTCTCCTAACCTGTCCAAATCCTGCCCGCCTCCTCAATACTACCTGTCCCTCCAGCTATCTTTGTATCATCTGTAAACTTAGCTAGGATGCCCTCAGTTCCTTCATCGAGATCATTAATGTATAAAGTGAAAAGTTGTGGTCCCAACACTGACCCCTGCGGAACCCCACTAGTCACCGACCGCCGTCCTGAGAAGGATCCCCTTATCCCCACTCTCTGCTTCCTGCCAGATAGCCAATCTTCTATCCATGCTAGTACCTTGCCTCTAACACCATGGGCTATTATCTTACTGAGCAGCCTCCTGTGCGGCACTTTGTCAAAGGCTTTCTGGAAGTCCAAGTAGATAACATCCATTGGCTCTCCTTTGTCTAACCTACTCATTACCGCCTCAAAGAATTCTAACAGATTTGTCAGGCATGACCTCCCCTTGATGAAACCATGCTGATATTGCCCGATTTTATCATGCACTTCCAAGTATTCTGAAATCCCGTCCTTAATAATGGGCTCTAAAATCTTACCAATGACTGAGGTCAGGCTAATCGGCCTGTAATTTCCCGTCTTTTGCCTCACTCCCTTCTTAAACATGGGGGTTACATTAGTGATTGAACTTTGGGGATGTTGCTCGTGTCTTCCACCATGAAGACTGATGCAAGGTACCTATTCAGTTCCTCTGCCATTTCTTTGTTCCCCACTACTACTTCTCCATTATCATTTTCCAGCAGCCAAATGTCCACTTTTGCCTCTGTCTTACCGTTTATATATCTAAAAAAATCTCTTGCAATCTTCTTTTATATTATTGGATAGTTTACCCTCATATTTAATCTTCTCCCTCCTTATTTCTTTTTTAGTTGTCCTCTGTTGGCCTTTGTAGGCTTCCCAATTCCCTGGCTTCCCACTGCTTTTCACCTGAGAAGGTGTTGATGACTTGCATTCTTGAACCACTGTAGTCCATGTTGGTGGAAGGGTGCTGATCAAGTGGGCTACTTCACCCTGGATGATGTCAAGCTTCTTGAGTGTTATTGGAGCGGAAATCTTCCAGGTAAGAGGTGAATATTTGACCACACCCCTGTCTTCTAGATGGTGGACAAGCTTTGCAGAGTCAGGAGATGAGTAATTTCCTAAGGAACGCCCAGCCTCTGACCTGCTCTTATAGCCACAGTTTTTATATGGCTGGTCCAGTTCAATTTCTGGTCAATGATAACCCCCAAGATGTTAATATTAATTCCCCAGTCTCATCTTCTATGGGATGAAAGTTTGGTTAGCTACTCTCTTCCTTTTCATAGACTTGTAGAAGCTGTTCTAATTCACTGGGTCAAAATCTTAACAGCACTTTAAGTTTACCTACACAACTTGTACTGTAATGGTTCAAGAAGGTGGCTCACCACTGCCTTCTCAAAGTCAATTAAGAATAAGCAACAAAACACTCACACCCAATGAATGAATAAAAAAGAAATTTCCTTCTTTATTTTCTTTTCGTCATCGTTTGCTGCTTTCAAATATTTTCTCAATCCCCTGGCCTACCACTAATCTTCACAGCATTGTATCCCTTTCTTTCAATTTGATATCACCTTTAGCCTGCTTACTTAACAATGAATGCTTCATCTTTCTCATAGAGTCTTCCTTTCTCAGTTTATATTCTCAATATCTAAGGAAAGATATACTGGCATTGGAAGCAGTTCAGAGGAGCTTCACTAGGTTGATCCCGGGTATGGAGGGATTTTCTTATGAGGAGAGATTGAGAAGCCTGGGCCTGTACTCATTGGAGTTCAGAAGAATGAGAGGTGACCTTATTGAAACATATAAGATTTTAAGGGTGCTTGACAGGGTAGATGCTGAGAGGTTGTTTCCCCATGTGGGAGAGTCTAGGAGGGCATAATCTCAGAGTAAGGGGTCACCCATTTAAGACAGAGATGAGGGGGAATTTATTCTCTCAGAGGGTGGTGAATCTGGAATTCTTTATCGCAGAGGGCTGTAGAGGCAGTGTCATTAAGTATATTCAAGGCTGAGATAGACATTTTTAACCCATAAGGGAATCAAGGTTTATGGGGAAAAGGTAGGAAACTGAAATCAAGGATTATCAGATCATCCATGATCTAATTAAATGGTGGAGCAGACTCAATGGGCCAAATGGCCTACTTCTGCTCCTACACCTTATGGTTTTATTTAATTTATCTTTGTTGAGAGTTATGAAGTTTTTCCTTAAATATCTGCCACTGCTTATCTGCCATTTTACCTTTTAACCTATTTTCTCAGTCCACTTAACCAACTCTGTCTTGATACCTTTGTAATGGCCTTTATTTAAGTTTAAGACACTAGTTTCAGACCCAAGTTTCTCACTGTCACAACTGAATGTGAAATTCTATCATGTTCTGATCACTCTTTCCTCAAGGATTCTTTATTGTGAAATCATTCCTGTCTTATTTCACATTACCAGTCTAAAATATCCTGTCCCTTGGTTGGTTCCACAAAGTATTGTTCTCAGAAACTGTCCTATGAGTTAATCCTCCATTCTACCCTTACCAGTTTGATTTGTCTAATCTATAAGAAGATTAAAGTTACTCATGATTGCTGCAGTTCCTTTTTTACAAGCCCTCATTATTTCTTGATTCATACTCTGCCCTACAATGTAGCTACTACCAAGGGGCCTATAAACCACTCCCACCACTGACTTATTTCACTTCCTATCTCTCAACTGCACCCTGACTGTTTCAACATCTTGATCTCACCGATCTCATCCTCTGGGCATAATTTTAGGTCGCCAGGTATAAGCACGGGATCTCAGTTTACATACTTAATAAGGCTAGCATCCAAATGAGGTTGCTACAATGGACACCTAATGATGCCTTAACCAATATCGTTGTCACTGCTTTTGTGCGCATTTCTGGTGTGGCAGCATTAGTAGTAGTAGGGTCTGGTATATACATAAAGGGTTAAGGTGGGACTGGAGTACCACCCACACAGTGATGTAAGAAGGCCCATAATCCAGTGCCATCTGGATCAAAACCCCTTATCCTTACAAGAATGCAAAAAAGCTAAGAAAAAGGACACTTTCAATGGATTCTGAACTGAAGCAAACTCCCAATTGAAACTACAAACACAAAGAGATTTCACCAGAAAGAAAAAGTTCCAAAGAGAAGAGCTGGAAGTGAAAAGGGAGAAGTTTTACTCCAACAAAAGGCTCCATTGAATATCCCTTGGAAGCCCAGCTTTAGCAAGCAGAGCTCACAGCCTGCAAGGGTGGGATCTTTTTAAAAATTCCAGGCCAGCCGTTCCTGAGAAACCCCTCTTTATTCATTCAGTCAGAAACGCAGTTTGAAAGAAACCTGTTGCTCATCCCAATCTCCAATTTCAAATCTCTTTATGTGGTCTCTGGGTTCAGCAAAGAACAAAGAATGTTAATAATTAATATTGTCTACTTCAGTTACCTCGCAAACATCCGATTTCTTAAACAACAAGCCTGCGGTTCTTTTCGTGTCCCGACTCACAATGCTATACCACTGATTAAACTAAGTTGGCAGCCAGCCAACCCACGCAGCCATTGCGGACCATTCTTCTTCAGGCAAAAGCATGCCGCCGCCATTTTGGAACACCCGACAAAAATCGTCAAGCAGAGAAGATCCATTGTTCTGCAGTGAACAGCGACACCATCTTGGAAGCCTGTAATCTCTTAAAGCTGTACCCACACTTTTGAAAATCTCCAAAATGGATCACAATTCCACAATTCCAGCTCTACTGGGATTCACCCATGGCCCAAACCAGTCACGGAATTGGAATCTTTGGAAGAAAAGATTTTTATGGACAGTATTGCTCTAGACTTCAGTAACAATTCTGCAGACCTGCAAGCTCATAGAGTCATAGAGGTCTACAGCACAGATAAAGGCCCTTCAGCCTATCGAGTCTGCACCAGTCAAACAAGTACCTAACTATTCTAATCCCACATAGAGTCATAGAGGGCTACAGCACAGAAAAAGACCCTTCAGGTACAAAAAAACAACAAGAATGCTAACTTACCCTAGATAAGGCAATCCAGCTAGTTAGGCTGTCTGAACTACATGAGCAATACAGGACCATCCTAAGGGGGGAGAATACAACATGGGGTGGAAACCCAGATTATCAGATCACAAAGACACAGGGACAATCCAAGTTACAGAAAGCAATTCCTGAACTGCCCAGCAGGGCGACCTTGTCAGCGCGGCAGTGCGAAACACCCTCACAGGAAAGATCAGTGTCCGGTAGGCAAGGCCCAATGCTTCCACTGCAACCAACAGGGACACTTTGGTAAACTGTGCAATTCAAAACCCCAACACACACAGACATCCCAAAGATAATCCATGTGGTCAAGACCGAAAATCCAGAAGACACACAGCCCTGTTTCTTGGGTGAGAACAAAGAATGCGGTTCTTCAATTTGGAATGCTGACATCCTGCTAAATGGTCATCCAACAAATTGGAAATTAGATTCAGGAGCCAGCATGACAGTCCTGTCAGACAAGGAACCATGGCTAAAAGACTTCAAACTTCAAACAATGGACACTCCGCTTCACGCGGCAGGAGGGCTGCAACTTCCAGCCAAGGCCATTCTGCAGTACAAGAACAAAATGATCCAAGCAGCCATCTTCGTGGTCCACAATCAGGACCACTCTCTGTTAAGCCACGATGCCTGCATTGAGCTTAACCTCCTGCAAAGGATAAGTGAAGTCAATTGGCAAGTGGCTCCAAATACAGTCGAGAGTTTCTGAAGCTCTTCACAGGACTGGGCCACCTGAAAAACACCTATAGATCACGCTCAGGAATTACGTGAAGCTGGTATGCCTCTTCACTCCACAAAGTATTCCCCCACTCCCTCATGGAGGATGGCATGACGCGGTCAACATGGGAGTAATTTCTGCAGTCATACAATCTAGCACATGGTGCTCTGGGAGGGTCCTGCAATAGGTCTCGCCACATCTGCATAGACCTCACACAGCTTAACAAGGTCGTAGCCAGGGAGATCCATCCCATGTCCTCAGTGGACGAGAGCCTGACCAAGCTCTTCAGGAGTACAGTATTTTCTAAACTAGACATCAATAGTGGGTTCTGGCAGCTCCCCCTTGATGAGAACTACATTTATTACCCTCTTTGACGGGTTTTGCTTCAACCTCCTGCCCTTTGCGATTACCTTGGCACCAGAGGTATGCCAATGCATGATGTCAGGCATCCTGCAGGGCCTTCAGGAAATCATTTGCCACATGGACAATGTCCTGGTTCATGGGATCACAGTGGAAGAGTATGAAGAAAGGCTAACAGCAGTCTCGGAGCAGCTGCAAGAGGCAGGGCTGACGCTGAATAATAAATGTGAGTTTATCAAAACTTCCATCCGGCTCCTGGGCTATGTCATCAGCAGCAACGGTATCACAGCAGACACAACCAAACCCAAGGCGATCACCAACTTCCTCACCCCTTCCTCTATCCCTGATCTCCTGTGCCTCCTGAGGATGGGTAAATGAACTGGTGAAGTTTTTGCCTCATTTGGCACAAGTCACAGAACCATTGAGACACCTGCTCAAGAAAGATCAAGCGTGGTATTGGGACTCCCAGTGGGAGCATGCGTTCACTTGTATCAAGAAGATTTTGCTCTCCACTGGTATTCTGGCCCACTATGACCCAATCCTACCCACTACCATAGCAACTTATGCTTTGTGCACTGGCCTTGGGGGCAGTTCACTTCCAGGGGCAATTGGCCAGCACACAGCGCCCATCTACTATGCTTCTAAAGCACTATCAGATATGGAATCCTGGTATTCCATGAAGGAGGAGGCTCTGGCAGTCAGGTGGGCCCGTGAGAAGTTCTCCAACCATCATCAGCCTCAAAATCATAAGCAAGACAGATCATAAACCATTGGTCTCCTTGTTAAAGGAAAAGGAGCTCACAAAGATAACTCCTCTGACCTAGAGGATTTACATACCCCTCATGAGATTCATATATGAGACTATGTCCAGGGAAAGAATCAGACTGCAGCAGATTCACTTTCAAAGGCCACTGTGGGACTTCCAAACAAATAAAATGTTGCCTTCATCCCTGACCTAGAGGCCAACAATCAGGCCAGTACCAGGCATCTGCAGGCCAGCACGACCAGGCACCAAAAATCCTCCAGGAACAGCTCCACAATGAAGAATGTGTCTGTATCCATACCTACTGCTAACCGGGATAACCTTGTAAGAAACCAAGTGATGGTTCCGCAAAAACAAAGTTCGAAGAACAGAGCTACTTCACAGTCATAGATGACCTCCTGATCTATGACGAACAGCTGGTCATTCCGGTCCCTCTGCGGACGGATGTCCTTCAGATGATACAGTAGGGTTATCTGGGAGTCTCTCGAAGTGTAGGGCATGGGCCCAAAGTGCCATCTGGTGGCCTGGGACATCCAAAGCAATAGAAGAGACATCACAAATTGCCAGGTTTGTGTGTTGCACCATTAAGACTGAAGGGGTTCACTCAATCCCACACAATTCTGCAACAGGCTATGGGAAAGGCTGACTGCGGGCCTGTTTGCCTACATTGGCAGGCTGTTCCTATAATCATTATAAACTACTTCTCCAGATGGGTGGAGGTAAAGCAAATTCATATAACCAACATGGAAATGGTCATCAAAGCACTCAGAGATATTTGCAAGCCATGGTGCCTGGACAAACTCATATCAGATAATGGCCCTCAGTTTTCTAATGAATGCTTTGCACATTTTGCAGCTATAGCCAGCTTCCATCAAGAAGCACCAGTTTCCCAAGATACCCGCAGTCAAACAGTGAAGTGGGAAGAGCAGTCCGTACAGTGAAGGCACTCTTGAAAAAAGGATATCCTCACCTCACAGTTCACCTACAAGTCCACCCCCTTACAGTGCAGCCTATCCCATCTGAATTCCTGATGGGCAGGAAACTGTGTACACAACTCCAGATCCTGCAAAAGAACCTCCTGCCAGGGTTGGTAGCTAAGGATTACCAGGAACAAGAGTGCAGTCCAAAAGGCAGAAGCTCTTCCTACAATAAACAACAATGCACCAGACATCTGCCATAGCTGCAGCAGGGTGACATTGTCTGGATCCTGGACCTTGGGAGTCAAGGGATAGTCCTCCGCCAGAATGAGGATCAACCTGCTCCAACCAGATTGGTATGCCAGAGGGCACGGTCAGATGCAACAGGAGAAGTCTCCACCCTCTGGACAGGCTTCCTCCATTGCATTAGGAAGGACTATTGGTGAAGATGCCCAGATGCCAGTTCAACCTCCAAGCCAGCAACAAGAACCAGATCCACCAGAGCCTACAACTATCCTGACAGAGTGCCAAATGGGGTGTGGAAGGATTATAAAAGCCTCCTGGGGTAGCAAGAATGTTGTTAATGTTAATACTGTAATAGCAATAATGTTAGAATAGCATTAAGGTTGTAACAAAAGGTAAATGCACTAGACCTATAACAAGGCAAGACTTGGGGAGGTGTAGTAGTAAGGTCTGATACATACAGGGTTAATATGGGACTGAGCACAGTATCATCCACAGTGATGTAAGAAAGCATATGACCCAGAGACAGGGTCAGTCTAGAGATAGACAGAGATGTGTAAAGACCTAGGATGGAGTTAGTTCCAAACCTATACCCTCTACTTCTGATATGTACATAGTTATGAATTGTTAATAAAGACTTGCCATTAATATACTCCAGAATCCAAAGCCTACTTCCTGGTGTCTGAAGTCGGATTCTTCAGCACCTTATACATGAAAGTGGTGAGTGGGTCATTGAATTTGTTCTCCAAAACTTGACGAATCTCCTATAACATATATATTTTGCTTGCCCTTGAATTCTTTTCCTCATTAAATAAAAACTTACCCCCGTCTTGTGGCTCTACAACAAAGAGCACTGGAACTGACCTGGAATCATTACATTTATACATGGACCTTGGATGAGTAAAATAAATGCTCCAAAGTGCCTTATTGGTAAGATTTCTGAGAACGAAGTCCCCAGTTATAGAATTCTCACTGTTCTGGGAAATAAACAGGATCTCATATCTCATTATCCTTCTGCAAGTGCAGTCAAAAATAATGAATGATTACTTGTCCTGCAGCAGCACTTGTTCATGACTGTAAACCATTTGTGTTGTCAGATTTTATCTAATACAAGTGATTTCTAATGAGTTTATTTCATAATGTGCTTTTTTATAAAGAACTACCATACAAATTGATCACTATGACACAACTAATGAACCATAATGAACAGTTTGTTCCAGAGGCATACCTGACCTAAGTGTAGAATCCATGCATTGCAAGAATTGAATAATGTTTCATGTTCAATCATTTTATTTAGAATTAATGATCTGAAATTAGCTGGAATTAATTGCCTGTATAGTTATGGAAGTTATTTGTCTGCTATTGTAGAATTTGGGAGCCCATATGAAATATGCACTAATAGAATGCAACATATTAAGACTGTATTTTTGGAATAATTGAAAATTACATTTCACATTTCAGAACTAGGGGCAGAATTTAATGGTGGCCATCTGAAGAGTTGGTGGGAAACACATCTTGGCCAAAACTGGCAGCCCCTCAGCTATCTAATCCTCCAAGGAGCATTAATTGGGAAGATGTGAGACTTTTGCGTGCCCCCATTCCCAGCTGATGCCCAAGCAGGGTGGCCTGCCAGACTTCACTGTACCCCTGAACTCTAGCTGCCAGTCTAAACATTGAGGCCAGGCAGGAAGTCATTAATTGGCCATTTAAGGACCTCAGTTGGGGTGATGGCAGGCAGGCTGACCTAGGACTTGAACCTCCCTGGTTAAATTAATGGCAGGGCTCAGAGCTGGAGAAGAGCTTGCAGTGGGAGGGGGAGGATCCAGCTGTTGTGGTCCGTATAGGTACCAATGACATAAGTAGAGCTAGGAAAGAGGTTCTGCAAAGTCAGTATGAGGAGCCAGGTACCAAATTAAGAAGCAGAACCTCAAAGGTAATAATCTCTGGGTTATAAATTAGCATGCGGCAAATAAGGTTAGGGAGATGAATGTGTAGCTCAAAGACTGGTGTGGGAGATGTGGCTTCTGGTTTGTGGGACGCTGGCATCAGTACTGGGGAAAGTGGGGGCTGTACTAAACAAGGGGGATCAAGTTTGAGTAGAGGTCGTGATTCAAGGTGTAGAGTCAAGACAGGAGAGCAAAATACTAATATGGGAAATGAGGGTCAAAAAATGGCAGGAAGGGACAGAGAGAAAAAACCTAAGAATACCTCAACAGTCTAGACTGGAAGTTACAAAGGTAATGAAAAGTACTGAAGGCTCTCTATCTGAATGCACATAGCATTCACAACAAAGCAAATGAATTGGTGGCCCACATTGAAATAAATAAATATGATCTGATAACAATTACGGAGATGTGGCTGCAGGATCACAAAGATTGGGCCCTTAATATTGAAGGGTACATGACATTCAAGAATAATAGGAAGCTATGAAAAAGGTGGAGGGTGGCACTGTTAATCAAAGAGGGCTTTGGTGCAATAGTTAGAGATGACCTTAGTTTAGGAGATCAGGATATAGAATCGGTTTTGGTGGAGATGAGGTAGGGGAGTGATCTACAGACCCACAGACAGCAGCCACAGTGTAGGAAAAAATATTAAAGAGAAAATACTGTGTGCTTGTGATAAAGGGATGACAAGAATCATGGATGATTTTAATCTACACTTAAACTGGAAAAATCAGATTGGTTGGAGTAGCCTGGATAAGGAATTCTTAGAATGCTTTTGAGATAGTTTCTGAGGGCAGCATGTTCTGGAGCCAACCAGATAGCAGGTTATATTAGACTTTGTATTATGTAACGTGACAGGATTAATTAATAACCTCAGAGTAAAGGCATCTCTAGGTAGCAACGACCACAATATGATTGAATTTTATATCCAGTTTTAAAGGGAGAAGAGCGGGTCTAAAACCAGTATGGCAACTATGTGGGGATGAAAGCTGAGCTAGCTGAAGTGAACTGGGAAACTAGGCTAGAGGATAGGTCAATAGAGAAGCAGGGGCAGACATTTAAGGGGATATTTCAGAGAATTCAAAGTACATTCCTACTATAAAGGAAAATTCTAAGGGGAGGACCCACCATCCGTGGTTATCTAAAGATCTTAAGGAAAGCATCAAACTTAAGGAAAAAGCATACAACTGCACAAAGATGAGTGGCAGGACAGATGATTGGACAGAATATAAAGAATGGCAGAGAATGACCAAATGGTTAATCAGGAGAAGTAAATTAGAGTATGAGAAGAAGCTAACTAGAAGTGTAAAAACGGATAGCAGGAGTTTCTACAAATATTTAAAAAGGAAAAGAGTGTTGGTAGAGTGAGTGTTGGTCCTCTAGAGAGTGACAGTGGGGAGTTATTAATAGATAATAAGGAAATGGCAGAAGAAATGAACAAATATTTTGTTTCTGTGTTCTCTATAGAGGATACAAAAAATAATCCAGTAATAGCTGCAAATCAGGAGGTGAACGGGGTAAGGAATTTGGTGAAATTGAAATCACTAGGGAGATGGTACTAAGCAAATTGATGGAGCTGTAGCCTAGCAAGTCTCTGGGTCCCGATGGACTACATCCTAGGGTCTTAAAAGAGGTGGCCTTTGAGGTATTTGATGCGCTGGTGTTAATTTTCCTAAATTCACTAGATTCCATTAGATTGGAAAGTAGCAAATATAACCCCTATATTCAAAAAGGGAGGGAGGTAGAAAACAGGAAACTTTGGCCAGTTAGCTTGACGTCTGCCGTGGGGAAGCTATTAGAATTGATCATTAAGGAAGTTATAACTGGGAACTTAGAAGAGCCCAAGGCAGTTGGGAAGAGTCAGCGTGGTTTTGTAAAATCATGTTTAATCAATTTATTGGAATTTTTTGAAGGAGTAACAGTGTTGTGCTGTGGATAAAGGGGAGCCTGTAAGGTACTGTACTTGGATTTCCAGAAGGCATTTGATAAGGTGCCACATCAAAGATTATAATGGAAAATAAAAGTGCATGGTGTAGTGGGTAACATATTAGCATGGATAGAAGATTGGCTGGCTGGCAGAAAGCAAAGAGTATGCATAAATTAGTCTTTTTCTGATTGGCAGGATGTGATGAGTGGAGTCCCACAGGGGTCTGTACTGGGGCCTCACCTTTTTACGATTTACATCAATGACTTAGATGAGGGAAGTGAAGGCATGGTAGCTAAATTTGCAGAAGACACATAGATAGCTAGGAAAGTATGTTGTGAAGAGGACATGAGGAGGTTACAGATAGATATAGATAGGTTGAGTGAATGGGTAAAGATTTGGTAATGGAGTTTAATGTGGGAAAATGTGAAGTTGTTCACTTTGGCAGGAAAAACAAAAGACCAGAGCATTACTTAAATGGAGAACAGCTTTATAACTCTGCGGTGCAGAGGGATCTAGGTTTTCTAGCGTATAAGTCACAAAAAATTAGTATGCAGGTGCAGCAGGTAATGAAGAAGGCCAATGGAATGCTATCCTTTATTATGAGAGGGATTTAACATAAAAGTAAGGATGTTATGCTTCATTTGTACAGGGCAATGGTGAGACCGAGCCTTGAATACTGTGTGTAGTTTAGGTCTCCTTATTTAATGAAGGATGTAAATACATTGGTTGTGGTTCAAATGAGGTTTACTAGATTGATACGTGGAATGAGTGCGTTATCTTATGAGGAAAGGTTGGCCAGGCTGGGCTTATTTCCACTGGAGCTTAGAAGAGTGAGGGCTGATTTGATTGAAGTATACAAGATCCTGAACGGCCTTGACAACGTGGACATCGAAAGGATGTCTTCTCTTATGGGTGAGTCCGGAACTAGGGGGCGCTGTTTTAAAATTAGAGGTCATCTTTTTAAAATAGTGATGAGGAGAAATTTTTTCTCTCAGAGGGCTGTGCGACTTTGGAATTCTCTGCCTTAGCATGTGGTGGAGGCAGGGTCATTGAGGTGGGTAGATTCTTGTTAGGCAAGAGAGTCAAAGGCTATCGGGGTTAGATGGGAATGTGGAAATCGAAACACAAGAAGATCAGCCATGATCTTATTGAATGGTGGACCAGGCTTGAGGGGCTGAATGGTCCACGCCTGTTCCTATTTCTTATGTTCTTATATTCTTATAGATTAGGGGTGGGCAGGTCAGTGACAGAAAGGCCACCCACCTGCTGGCAGGGACGGTTAAATTCTTTCCTAAGTTAGGGGAATACTGAAAGAAAAACAGAAAATGCTGGAAAACTGTTTGGGGAAGCTCCAGGGCTGTGTGGCTAACATGATTGTTCTTCATAAGAGGGAAGGTATGAGACTACATTGATTGCTCTTCAAAAGAACCGGTGTAGATTCAATAGGCTGAATGGCCCCCTTCTGCATTGTACTATTCTTTGGGCAGAATTTTCCCATTGGCGTGCATGGCGGGCCCCTCAGGCCAATGCATAAAATAACGTGCGTTGACGTCAGGTGAGTGTCCCGGCGTCACCGGGTACCATCGCGATATTTCGGTGGGCGGGCGCACGATGATCTCCAATGCACGCCCGCCATTAAGTAATGGGCTACTTAAGGTCTTTGAGGCACCAATTGTTGGCGATTTTTTGAGTCTTATGCAATCATCAGGTTGTCGCATGGGTGCAATGGGCAGGTGGGTAGGACACATTTGTATAAACCTCATCCACGGGCAGGATAAGAGAGCTCAGTCGGCTCGCGAATGTGCTCAGTCAGACATTTAATTTTGGAAGTTACTGATACTTGCCTGTGTGAGCAGAAATACTTCAAAACTCATAGCAGCTGCTTGGACAGGATTCACAACCTTCAGGTCAGCACTCTACAGTGAAGAGCCTTTGGGCCTGCAGGTTTCAGGAAGCCTTCGCTTAGCCTGGGAATAGGAGATGTGCTCTCCACTGGAGGCACTTCCTCTGAGGAGGAAGGGAGGGCCAGAAGGGGGAAGAGGCCAGGAGTCCACATTCAGCTTCCAGGGGACCCACCTTTGGGAGGACGGGTGCAGGCACAAGGGGCACAGGGCCAACAGGAATTGTAAGGTGGAAGGAGCTGCAGAAGATGCCACTATCCTGCTGCCAGGGTATACAGGTGGCGAAGCAGCTACCTCAATATGTCTGAGGTGCAGTGCCGAAGGAGCCTCCACCTCTCAAGAGAGACAGTTAACTCTATCTGTCAGATGATAAGCCCTGAGATCTCCGTTAACTGTGTGGGTGGACACCCCATGCCAGTGGCTCTAAAGGTCACAGCTGCCCTCAACTTCTATGCATCTGGGTCTTTCCAGGGTTCAATGGGTGATCTTTGTTGTGTCTCGCAATCAGCTGTTCACACTCGTATCAAGCAGGTGACAGATGCTCTATTCATAAATGCATTGACTTTCATCCGGTACTGCTGGGACGATGCCAGCCAGACAAAGCAAGCCAGAGGCTTCACAGCCATTGCTGGCTTCCCCCATGTCCAGTGTGCAATAGGCTGTACACATGTGGCCATCAAGGCGCCAGCAGGTGAGGCCGGTGCCTTCGTCAACAGGAAGGGCTTCCACTCAATGAACATGCAGATAGTGTGTGATCACAGGATGTTGATTCTATAAGTCTGTGAAGGTACCCTGGCAGCCCGCAACACCTACAGTGCTCCAGCGCGGTTGGATGGATGGCTGCTGGGTTACAAGGATTATCCCCTCAGAAGGTGGCTCATGGCGCCTCTCCGCCATCCAAGAACAGAAGCTGAGCAGCGGTACAATAGGAGCCACGCCTCCACAAGGGCTGTGGTGGAGAGAGCCATCGGTCTTCTCAAGATGCGCTTCCAATGCATGGACCGTTCAGGAGGCGCACGCCAGTACCCCCCCAGATCGTCTGTCACTGATAGTGGCTGCATGCTGTGCTCTCCACAATCTAGCACTGGAAAGGAGCGATGCTGTGGACAAAGAAGATGTCAAGCAGTGAATCTGAGGATGAGCATGCACAGTGAAATGCTGAGGGGGTAGATACTGACCTGGGCATACTTCAGGGAGTCAGGGATCTGTGGGAGGCTTTAATCCAATGAACCTTCAGCTAGCACACCACAGATTGATCTCCAACAAAAGCCTGTGCTGCAGGCTCCATACTCGATACCTGAGTGCTAAATCTGCCTGGATAGGAACATTAACTAAGGGCCAAGTCAATAAAGCTCAATGTGACAAAATCCACTCATAACATCATGGGTAACCATCCACCTGCAGAACAAAATAGGCACCCTCAGCCATGGTCACATGTCTGAATTTTATGATATAACAAAATGATCTTAAGGAAACAAAATGACAAGGATGTTAAACACCACACCAACAAATCATGACATCATTGCAGGGCTTCATAAAAGCACCAGTGAGAAACCCGTGGTGTGCCTAAGATGCCTTAAATGTACGCTTTCGGGTACTGCACCTAGCTGCTGTCCCCTCGCTGGCACTGGCATCTGAGACAGCCTGCTCACTGACCTTGGCGGATGTCCTCTGGCCCGTGGAGCCTGTGCTGGCCCCGCCTGGGAGAGATTTGCCAGCTCCACAGCTAGCATCTCCCCCTTCATCACAGCCTCATCAGATGCAACAGTCACTGGCAGAGGGGTGGAGGAGCTGTTGCTCTCATCCGGAGCGCCCTGAGAGGAGCCTGCAGAGATGGCAGGCAGCTGCTGCTCAGAAATGAGGTCACTTCGGACCTCCCCTGCTCACCGTAGATTGATGGGCACCGAGCTGGGAAAATTTGTGCCCATACTATCTCCCACAGTGGCACTGACCAGCTGAGATCAATGTCATTGTGAGGGCTTGCAGGTCCACGTGCATCCCCAGGAAGCCCTGATTGGTCTCCTAGAGGAGCCTCTCCATGAGAATCACCACTCTCTCCATGGAGGAAGCATTGCGCTAGGCCATGAGGCTCATTGCATTGGTGAGGGTCCTCCACCATGGAGACCAAGCCAAGCATAGCCTCATGTATCTCCTCCCGATCTTCCCGCACACCCTGATGGACTTCCAGTGCTTGCTGTCTCAAGGATGACTCCAGAGTCACATTATCAGCCACCAACTAAGCATTGTGCCTGGTCCCATGCAGTCCTCCAACTGCTGGCGCCATGAGCACTCTCTGTCTCTGCCAGCTCCTCCCGTGACTGTGAAATGCCCTCACTGCTGTGCTCTGGGACACTAGCTGATGATGTAATTCCCACCAAGGTGCCAGTAACTGCACAGGTGCCTGCCTGGCACAGATGGTGTAATGCTGGTGAGTCAGAGACTTTGGGACCCTCAGGTGTGAGAGGGGGCCCCTGTGCCTTCTCTTCCCAGCCCTGCTTCACTGATGCTGAAGGGAAGAACAAGGACATTTGATCAGTTGATGTGGAGACAATGTCAATGTGCATCCCTGTCCCCAGGATCATTATGCGCTTATTCTTCCATAAGCAATGGTCAAGCCATGTTGCAAACTTCAATCACTGAACATTCAGCACTGCCATGGCTGCTGGGATACTAATGGTGACCTCAGTGCTGGGCAAACATATCTGCCTGTGGCATCCCAGCCTCACTGGTGGACCTGGGTCCATGGTGCCTCTCCAGATCGTGGGCCTCCTGCTTGAACCTGGAAATGATCTACAATTGGGCCAGTCCTCCATCAGTCCTCAACCGCTTGGCAGCATTATGAGAATTCTTCTCCTGAAAAGGATAAAAGAGCATTGTACCTGGAATCTCTTCACTGCCGTCCCACCTCAGCCAGACTGGAACATTGCAGGGCTCCAGTGACTCCTCACCCCGCAGCTGCCACACACTCACACAAAAATGCCAAGCCTATTCCCCACCACCCCACCCTTGGCCAAATGCAGCCTACATCACATTTGGCTCCACATTGTCCAACCTTGCAAAGCAAGGAGGTGCAAGCACATGGAATGCAAAGGGAAGCAAATGGATTGGTGCCCCACCCCCTAGAAGCTCCCCTCCCAGCATGTCATCACCCTTTGACATGTTTCGCAGTTCCAGCACTGCGCCCAGGTGCAGCTCCTCCAGGTTGCCCCCAAAACAGTCGTGTGGGTCTCACTGTAACACATGCTGCGGGTGCAGAACCCATCTCTTCACCACCCTCTCAGGGTGACCTCGGCATGGGCAATATCTGCTGGGCCACCCAGTGAAGGACACATGATATCAATGATTCAATGCAGTAACTGCACTCAGAGTTGGGGGGCAGTGGGGGGAGTGTGGCCAGGGCGGAAAGCCTACCTGCTGGGTTCACTGACCAATGGCAACATGGTACTCACTCTTCCAGAGCGTAAAAGGTCAATAAAGCGCTTGCAGCACTGGATCCAGGTGCGCCGCACCACGTCGTGGGAGGTCACCACCTCCACTACCTCCTCTTAGGCATGTATGGTCATGTGGGGGTGGCCTCCTTCTCCCATCCCTCGGAACGAGGAACTCACACCATGCTGCTACCTCCTCGAGGTAATCACCTGAGAAACGAGGAGCACAGTGCCCCCATGCCCTACCCTCCTGCCTGGCCTGCTCACCAGCAGCATTCTGAGGAGCCCTTCTGCTGGCCATGTTTGACAGCCTTTGAAAGGCTGCAGCAGGACTTTTAAACAGGCTGCCCAGGTCACCATTGGACCCAGCCGTCAGAGCAGTCCTGCCAACGCAGCCCGCCCACCCCCGCTGTCCTCGGGAGCCACGTTTCACACTGGGCGGGCCTTAATTGACCTACCCGTGTAAAATGGCGGCGCAGACCCACCTGCGCTTGCTCCCGCACAGCCCATCTGGCAGCAGAAAATTCTGCCCTTTGATTCTACATAGCACAGGTTTATTGCTAGCACTGATGTAGATAATAAAAGGTACTGGATGTCTTTTCTGTCCATAGTATGCCTATAGGCACCATTCTATCTAGAATGTGTTACATGAATATAAAGCACAATATGGTGAAAGGGTTACCCTCTGCGGAATGATTGAGGAGAAGGGGCCTATACTCTCTGGAGATTAGAAGAATGAGAGATGATTTCATTGAGATGCATAAAACTCCTAGAGGGATTGACAGGATAGATCCTAAGAGGTTGCTTTCTCTGACTATAGAGTCTAGTGCCAGGGGTCATTGTCTCACAATAAAGAGTTGGCCACATGCGTCTCAGATGAAGAGAAATTTCTGCGCTCTGCGAATTATGAATCTTGATTATTTTCTACCCAGAGCATTGAGAAAGAAAGAAAGAAGGAAAGAAAGAATTGCAGCGACATAGCGCTTTGTATGATCACCGGACATCAAAACACTTTACAGCCAGTGAAGCATAGTCACTGTTGTAATGAAATGCAGCAGCCAATTTTGCACATAACAAACTCCCATAATTAGTAATGTGATAATGACCAGATAACCTGTTTTTTGTGATGCTGATTGTGGGATAAATATTTGCCAGGGCAACTCTCCTGTTCTTCTTCCAAATAGTGCCATTGGATCTTTTACACCCAGCAGAGCAGGCAGATGGGTTTAACACCTCATCCAAAAGACAGCACCTCCAACAGTGCAGCTTTCCCTCTGTGTTCTCATCTTAGAGCAGGGCTGAAAGCTGGTATCTTATGAATCAGAGGCAAGTGTGCTACTAAAAGATCCACAGCTGACACAGTCATTGAGTAAATACATGACTGAGATCAATAGATTTTTGAGACTAAGGGAGTCATGGGATATGTGGATAAGATGGGAAGTTGGAGTTGAAGCAGAAAATCAGCAATGATCTTTCTGAATGGCAGAACAGGCCTAGGGGGATGGATGACCTAGTTCTGCTCCTATTTCTTACGTTCTTAATATTCTGCATTTGTGAAAGATGGCGTTATGAGCTGGATTTCTGCATAATATGTCAGGATATTATGACCACACTTTGCATAATAGATCAAATAAACTATTGATAATTTGTTATCCAAACCCTTTGTACACATGTTACGGTGTCTGAGATTTTAAGCCCAATTAATAAAATTAGATAAACAAATAGAAAATAAAGCTTCACCAACATGCCTCTCTTATCAGCAATATTCAAATATAAAATAATTATACAAATCATGATTTTTAAAAATCAGTGAATTGTATAATTATCAATTATAAAATCATTCATGTAAGAATGCTTTCATAGTAATTTGGTCTCATTTGTATAAATTATTTTTGCCCTATTCTGCATATTAAACAAATTAAAGAGCTGTAATCAGTTTGTCTAACAATTAAGTAGGGACTTTCAAACTTTTGCACATTCATCATCTGATTTAAGTCAGGCAATTAAATTGAACTCATTAGTACAAAGTTTTGTTGTAATTCATCAAATGTGTGCAGAACATGAGATAAGTCAAATTATTCCACTGAGACAGGAGTTTAATTATTTAGTGTGAGACACAAAGTTATTAAAAAGAAACCTTAACAAGTTGGTTTCAAATTATCAATGGTAACTTATTAACCAAAGTAACTATTATATTACATAAATTAGACAATAGGTATTGTGGAAATTAGTAGCTGGTAATTGTAAGACAAGCCCACTTGTGCTTCACAAAAGCCAATGAGACTGAGAAGGAGCATTCCGAAAAACAGTTCTCTAAGGAAGATTTTGTAAACCTGAGACAAAAATTTTCCAAAATCCTGTTTGCTAGTTCAATTCCTGATGAATATATTTCAGGTAATCCATAACTATTTTATTGGAGAGTTATATAAATAGCATGTGCCAAAGTAACAAATTATCCACATGATCAAGTTAACGAATAAGGTAGAGAAGAGAACTGAACTACATGGAGAATTGCGTACTCCCATATTCCAGCAGGAATTGAGCTCATGGTGTGGTTCAGAGGTGGGGCTCAACACCATACTGTAGGACTGATTCTCTAACTTGCACTTCCCACAAGCACAGCCTCCCTCTGGAATTGCACAATTATTGTTGATATGTCAACACTAGAAAATAAAACAAGGTTAAAGAGTAAAACAAAATTAGTGCCAAATACGAAGATAGTATGAAAGGGTAGATCTTTCGACTATTATCCCTTGCCATCCATGCATTTTCCATTGCCAGACTCAACTATTCCAATGTACTCTTGGCCAGTTCACATCCTCCACTCTATCTAAACTTTAGAACATCCAAAGCTCTGCTCACCATATCATCACCCGCACAAAGTTTAATTCACCTTTCACCTCTATGCTCACTGAGCTCCAATGGTTTCCCTATGAGTCCCCCAATGCTATCAATGGCATTTAAAATGTATCCATTTATTTAAATCCTTCTGTTGTCTTGCTCATCCCTTGTCTGCAACCCAATTCTCCATCCCTGTAACCGTCCAAGAGAGTTATGCTCTCCTTAAAGACTCCTTAAAACATACTTTTTAACCAATATTTTATCATATCTCCTAATATTTCCTTCCTTGAATGTAATTTTTGTCTGATTATGTTTTTGTGCAGCATCATGCAACATTGTTCTATGTTAAAGGTGTTATATCAATGCAAATTATTGTTGGCAAACAGGAACAAAGTCAGAAAACCACCACTAAATATATGTACTAGTTAATTGAGGTTGGAGTCTGATCCTAAGTGCTATAGGCTATTGCTGAAGCCTCCATTGACTGTTATTAAACAGATTACATCCCTCTTTCTCATCTCTCCAAAAATTGTTAGGAAGTACAGGCAAACTGAGCATTATATCACCGGAAAATTGGATAAAGACTGACATAAATCAGGTATACATTACTAGGGAATCAGATTGCTGCGTCACAAAACCAAATTCAATTTTAATGCTGTTCAAGTTGTTTTTATACATATACCTTTGTGAATTGTGATCATAATCTCAGTTTTGAACAAGTAGAAGATACTTTTACAAATCTGCACTGCTTGTAAGAAGACTTGCCCATTGATGCACAAATTCAGGTGCACACCACCATTAATTTTCTGATGATTCATTTCAATGATCTGAAATCTTTGACAATGTTTGCAACATTTCCTTCTGGGAGCACAGACAGGGAAAATCACCTGCAGAAAACAAGTATAACTGAATCCACAGTGTCTGAATTGGATTAAATGTAGATACGTAGAAAATTAACTGGAACTAGAGGAGAATAAGCCTTCTCCTCCCTCCCAGAAACATGATAGGGTCCCCCTTGTCCTCACTTATCACCCCACCAGCCTCTGCATTCAAAGGATCATCCTCTGCCATTTCCGCCAACTCCAGCATGATGCCACCACCAAACACATCTTCCCTTCGCCCCCCCACCCTGGTGGCATTCCGTAGGGATCATTCCCTCTGGGACACCCTGGTCCACTCCTCCATCACCCCCTACTCCTCAACCCCCACTTATGGCACCTCCCCATGCAAACGCAAAAGATGCAACGCCTGCCCCTTCCCTTCCTCTCTCCTCACCATCCAAGGGCCCAAACACTCCTTTCAAGTGAAGCAGCCTTTCACTTGCATTTCCCCCAACTTAGTCTACGACATTCGTTTCTCCCAATGCGGTCTCCTCTACATTGGAGAGACCAAACGCAAACTGGGCGACCGCTTTGCAGAACGCCTGTGGTCTGTCCGCAAGAAAAACCCAAACCTCCCTGTCGCTGGCCATTTTAACACTCCATCCTGCTCTCTTGCCCACATGTCTGTCCTTGGCTTGCTGTATTGTTCCAGTGAAGCCCAACGCAAACTGGAGGAACAACACCTCATCTTCCGACTAGGCACTTTTCAGCCTTCCGGACTGAATATTGAATTCAACAACTTTAGATCTTGAACTCCCTCCTCCATCCCCACCCCCTTTCCATTTCTTCCCCCTCCCTTTTGTTTTTTTCCAATAATTTATGTAGATTTTTCTTTTCCCACCTATTTCCATTATTTTTAAATCTATACCTTTTATGACCGGTTAGTCTTATTCCACCCCACCCCCGCTAGAGCTGTACCTTGTGTGTCCTCCCATCCATTCTTAATTAGCACATCCTCTTAGATAATATCACCACCTTCAACACCTCTTTGTTCTTTTGTCTGTGACATCTTTTGATTATCTGCTCCTATCACTGCTTGCTTGTCCCTACAACACCCCCCCAGCCCCCTCACTTCTCTCCCCCAAAACCAGACCCCCTCCATCTTAAAACAGCTTATATTTCACCCCTCTACTAATATTCAACTAGTTCTGTTGAAGGGTCATGAGGACTCGAAACGTCAACTTTTTTCTTCTCTGCCGATGCTGTCAGACCTGCTGAGTTTTTCCAGGTAATTCTGTTTTTGTGTTGAGAATAAGGTCATGCTTGGTTCAAAATTCATTTTAATGCTTTCAATATGAAGCATTTACACAGCTGTCAAAAAAATAATTTCACGTGTATCTATGTTAGATGTATGCACAGCTGGTTCTAACCATTCAACTAAAACTTGATAGAACACACCATTGCTTTGTTATTGAATGAGAGTAACATATTTTTATTTTATGCAGGCATTTATTGCTGATACAAATATGCTACTATCTTAATTATGTACCTGAGTAGTCTATGTTGAACCACTTGTTAGACAAAACAGCTTTTTATGGCTGTCATCTTGGCTGAAGGTCAAACCACTAAAACCTGGTTTGCCCTGCTGGTTCCATTGGAGGTGAGCAGCATGTAAGTTTCTTGCTGCCATATCATTTAAATGATTGCAGTATAGGACCAAGCTCCTGGCTGCCTTTGCACTCTGCTGGGAGCTGAGAATAATGTGCTGAAAGCACACAGTGCAACCAGCCTTCTGTTCCTAAAGGCAGTCTGTCTGTCTTAAAGGAAATTTGCAGTCCAGAACTGAAAGTTGTCAGAAAATGATTTTGGAAGTTTAAAAGTGAGAGATAAGTTGGAGCATCATCCCAGGGAGAAGGATCCATGATTCAGTGACACTAGTCTGGAGATACCAGTCAGGGAGGTGCACTCAAGTAGAGAGGCTGTGCTTCATGGGGGAGGAGGTGGCATAGTGGTGTTATCATTAGACTAATACTCCAGAGACCCAGGGTAATTCTCTGCAGACTTGAGTTCAAATCCCACCAAATGGTGAAATTTAAATCCAATAAAAATATGGAATTTAAAGTCTGATAACAACCATAAAACCATTGTCACAAAAACTCAGCTGGTTTACTAATGCCCTTTAGGGAAGGAAATCTTACATCCATGTGGTTGACTCTTAAAATGCCCTCTGAACAAGGGCAATTAAGGTTGGGCAATAACACTGGCCTAGCCAGTGATGCCCACATCCTGTGAACAAATTGAAAAACAAGGGCCCTCGTGTCATATCAGACCTGCCAAAGAGAGTGGGAACAGTGGCCAGTGAGACACATTGTCTGATTCTGGACCTGTGGACCTGGAAGCAGTGCCAGAACAAGTTTAATAAGTTCAGTGAATGCACATCACATATCATGCACTAAACCACCAGCCTCTCACGCTGCTTAATGCAGCACAACCCATCACTCACGCAGGAGCATTCCACAGCTCTCAGGCTCACACTGAACATACTCATAGTCTACCTGACCCACATACACTTTCCAATGGTGCCAGTCACACCCACCCACCTCTTGCTGCTCCTACATTCCTCCAGCTATTTAGCTACAGTGCAATGCACTCACTGACATTCTTCCTTCTCTCATGCAGGCAAAGGGCACACGTATCAGCAGCCAAATCCAGAGGACCAGCTTGATGGGGGTAGCCATGACCCTATTCCCTGAGTTCAAAGGAGGAGATGATGCTGAATCTTGGAGCCTGCATCAGCAAAGCCCGTGGTATTCAGCATTGCTGAGGCTAGTGTGGATGATGATAAGTCACTGTGTTATGCCCCTTCTCAACCCCCACCCCATCTCCTGAGATGCAGCATGAAGAGAAAGCTGCAGATGGTGTGACCATGTTTCTCCCCTCACAATTTCCCATTCACCCCAACCCTCCAGTGCTGCTTTTGTGCTTTAGCATATCCAAGAATTGCTGCCTGGCCAGCCACAGCATCCACACGAGTGAGCAAGCAACCCCACACCAGTGATGAGGAAGCGCTGACACCTGCAGCCACCAGCTCAGATGCTGGCACTATGGAGACCTTAGAGGGTAGTACAGGGTTGGGATCAGTATTTGTTGAGACACCAGTCCTGAGTGGACTGCAACCAGCTTGTATACTAACACCACCTCCCACCCCACCATTCCTCCTGCTGACTCTCTGTTGTGTAAGGCCACAGACTAGTTCTGTATCAGGGGAGTAATTTGAGGATGTCAAAAGGATAGCCCACAGGAAAAGTCTGCTGAGGACCTAACAAGATGCTTGATGCATTGGTAAGCAGCCAGATAATGTCCTGTTGGTGTCTCAGGGCATGGAGGAGCCTGCCTCCAGTGTGGCAGTGGCTATTGTGCAGAGCCTGGAGTTCATAATTTCCAGCCAGAAAGTGTGGCCAGCTTGATGAAAGCACTTGTGGACCAACCCATGATGAACCATTTGGTGTTCTATGTCTCAGCTTCCACTGCAGCTCATCAGAGTCCTTCTGACACTTAAGTGCTGGATTGGAAGCTTAGATGGGACAAATGAGATCCATATTTGCTGCAACAATCAAGGCTGCAGATCTCAGTGCTCAAAGGGAAATGCAGGTTCTCACGACAGTCCAGTGGATTTCTAGGCTGGCTGAGCTGCTGTCCATTGGGTGTGACAGTGGTTCTATGGAGCATGAACCTGCTGTATTCTCTCAGGATGTCAGCATTAGTGCTTCCACCGCTGTTGCTCTGCTCGTGCCCTTGCTGGTGCCACTCAGCCAGCCAACCTGGACTGTTGCTGCAAATGTCAAGGTGGTGCACTCTGAAACGGAACCCTCAGCACTAGAGTTGTTCAAGGTTGTCCTGCAAGGTTGCCTGCAGTCTGTCAAGTGAAAGGCAGCAGCCTTCCATCATCCATGTTGCAGCCATTGGGGCAGCATTGTGTAGGGCCACCAAGACAGGCACTGGCACTTGCAAGATAGGCGCTAAGGGATTTCACAAGGGTAAATAGATCATTTTTGATTGTATAATAAGATTTTTAAATTATTATTCTTTTACAGAATATGGGCTTCGCTGACTAGGCAGCATTGATTGCCCGTCCCTAGTTGCTCTTGAGAAGGTGGCGTTGAGCTGCCTTCTTGAACCGCTGCAGTCCATGTGGTGTAGGTACACCCACAGTGCTGTTAGGAAGGGAGTTCCAGGATTTCGACCCAGCAACAGTGAAGTAACAATGATATATTTCCAAGTCAGGATGTTGTGTGGCTCAGAGGGGAACTTGCAGGTGGTGGTGTTCCCATGTGTCTGCTGCCCTTGTCCAACTAGACAGTAGAGACAGGTTTTGAAGGTGCTGTCAAAGACCCTTGGTATGTTGCTGCAGGGCATCTTGTAGATGGTACATACTGCTGCCACTGTGCGTCAGTGGTGGAGGGAATGAATGTTTGTGGATAGGGGTGCGAATCAAGTGGGTTGTTATGCCCTAGATGGTGCTGAGTTTCTTGAGCGCTGTTGGAGCTGCATTCATCCAGGCAAGTGGGGAGTGTTCCATCACACTCCTTGCAGATGGTGGACAGGCTTATGGGAGTCAGGAGATGAGTTACTCGCTGCAGAATTTCTAGCCTCTGACCTGCTGTTGAAGCCACAGTATGTATATCGCTGGTCCAATTTAGTTTCTGGTCAATGGTAACCTCCAAGAAGTTGATAATGGTGTATTCAGTGATAGCAATGCCATTGAATGTCAAGACGAGATGGTTAGATGCTCTCTTGTTAGAGATGATCATCGCCTGGCACTTGTGTGGTGCAAGTGTTACTTGCCATTCATCAGCCAATCCTGAATGTTGTCCAGGTCTTGTTGCATATGGGCACGGACTACTTCAGTATCTGAAGACTTGCGAGTGATGTTGAACACTGATCAATCATTGGCAAACAACTCCATTTCTGACCTTATGATGGAGGGAAGGTCATTGATGAAACATCTGAAAATGGTTGGGTCTAGGAGTCTACAAGGAGGAACTCCTGCAGTGATGTCCTGGGGCTGGGATGACTGACCTCCAACCAGGCCAGGGAGAGAAATTATGGGCTTCTCCTCATTCTGGGCCATGTATTACCCCATACCCACCCACTTAACCTTCCCCTCATTCATGCATGATTTTTTTTTTCCTCTTTTGAAGATTATTAATTAATTCACTAATTACAGAAAGGGACTAGTAAAATGATAATGTCCATTGTTGGCATCTGGTTATAAGTACCATCTGATTTATATGCAACATGGGTAATTAATATTAGGAGCAGAAAATATATAATGCCGTGTTAGTTTATATGTGTTCTTTAAGTCATCCCACCATGACTATTTAACAAACCAGAGAGTAAAAATATTACTTTAACAGCATCATGTAATATTGTTAATTTGACAGGAAAATATCCTATTGCTTATTCATAACATTGTGCAGATGAAAACATAGATTTTGTTGACTGCCTCAGCCCTTATTAATATGTTCTGCACTTTGCACCATATGAACATGGTGACAGTTAATTCATATGTGGGGAAAGATGCAATGCTTGCAACCTAGATAAATTGCACAAGATCTTTTCTATTCTATAGTAGAATTAGAAGACTATCTCCTACCTGGGTGAATGTTATTATCCAATATAATTATTTCATAGAAGGGGTGTAGTTGGATTCTGTTTTATCAGTAATCTCACAGGGTAGAAATGTCAAATGGCTCCAGAGCAATAAAATGGAATGATCGAACAACATAGGTCTTCACCTTCAGTGAGAAACATTGGAGTTTTCAGCTGTCTCTGTGCAACATAACTTTTAAGACTCCGGAAGACAAAGATTGAATTGTTCAAAATTGTATCTGTGTTTTCTTGATCAGCAGATCAGAAGACTCAACTGATTGCTGCTCCTCACTACAATATATTTTCAATATCTACTATGCAACACAACTTTATCATAATATTTCAATAACCTCAAAAATCTCATAAGAGCACCAAGACAGAGTGGGGTTATAGGCAAGTAGACAAAAGGACAAGTTGAAGTCACTAGAAAAGCCTCTTGAGAATCATCTGCAGTGTAAAACATGTTACTGATTTACTGTGAGATCATTACATACTTCTGTCCTGGTGATTTTACCCCACAATACCTGATCACAGTAAACTTCCATTAGCAACAAAATAAATAGAACTCCAGCCAAGATTCCACCCTCTATTTGCAAGATAATTATGGATGACAAAGGCCGCCTAACCCAACTCATCCTATTCATACATAATGACAAAAAGTCATGAAATTATCATATTTTTCATAATATTATTGTGGGGTATTGTAAAGTAGGCTTATGTTTGTGTGTGGATGTTCTGTCTGTGTGGTTGATTTAATTAAATTAGAGACGGATAAACTGCAAGGTTGAAATTTTCAAAAGAGTTAGGTGTAAAAGGGCATGTGCAATGCTAATGAGTGAACTACGGTAAAGTCTCAGCAGATAGGGTGTGAATTAAATTTGCATTTTCGGATAAGCAAAGAGATGTTTGGTTTTCAAAGAGACATGATTGGGTGTTCACAACTAACAAGATAAATAAGGCAGTTATTACATTGATTTTTCCCAAAAGGGCTGACCATAATGACAACATAAAAGATTTTTATATTATGGGAAAAGTAAATTCCAAAGACATGTGAGAATAATGGGGTTTACAAATCAAAGAAGGAAAACTATATTTAAAACACATCTGGAAGGCTATGGGGTGGGGGGAAAGGGGGTGGTTGTTGGCTGTGTAATATCTGAAAGGTACACCATGTGAAATAGACTAAGTCAAAAGCCTCTAGCCACTTTGCAGAAGACTGCTGTTCCAGTAACCAAATTCAGTAGTCTTATCTCAAGAAGTGGATTGTTTCCTCTTTCCCCCTGAACTGTCATACGAATTGTGTCGTACACTGTGAATTAAGAGCCTAAAATGGCAAAATGTAATTAATAAATAAGAAATTCCAACAGCAAAAAAAGAGTGCCAACCCCACAACAGCCCTAAATCTTCCTTCCCTACTCCTCCAACCCACCCCTGCTATGGTGGGATTTGAACCTGTATCTCCAGACAATTAGCCTCAGCCTCTGGATTACTACTATATTACCATGACACCACTGCCTCCCCCAAATGCATGTGTAGTTGCTGAAAGATATTACATAAAGGTTTTTGGTGGTGGCTTTTATTTTTGGATGGTGATAAAGGGAATGCTATGATGGTGCATCAAACATGATTACCATGGTGGTGGGTGCATGTGAGAAAATGTTATACTACTAAAATCAAATCCTGATAATCCATTCTCTCACAGCCCATATTGTTAAATGGGGGAATAGAATGCTTCCTTTCTGCCCCCTCCTCCTCCCTCTTTGTAGATTTTCTCCTCTCTGTCCCTCTGCTCTATTTCCTGGTCATGTTGCAGACAATGACACATTGCAACCATAACGCTCATGCCTGGCCTCACTGACTGTAAGCAGCAGCTCTCAAAAAACAACTCCAAAAATACTTTATGTTACTTCCATCAACAGAGCTTAAGGAAAAATAATTCAAAACTACCCAATCTGCAAGTTGAATGCTTAGGTTGGAATTTTCCAAGCCCACTGGCGTCAGGTTTGTTCGGCAGTGTGAGCGGACGATATGGCAAAAAGGCCCAAAATTAATTTCATAACCTCATGAAACCGGTGTGCAATTGTCCATGCTACCTCTCAATAACGGGCCACATTTCCCATCAAAGGACATCGGGAACTTCATTGTAATACATCTGCATATCACTATAAGGTCAGCCTGTTGGAATCAGCCCCCTTAGCTGGGTCATTCACACACATCGGTGGGAAAACACGCTTACATGTTTCACAACAGCATATATAAGGTGTGCACTTGGTGGGCTGCACTTTGTTCGAGACTTCAGTGTCTGTTTGTCTACCTTGCTTCTGGTAGCACTTGTAGTCAACAGCGCCAGGCTTCACAGACGGGCACCACATCACTTTTTGGGGGCTTTCAGTAGGTCTCTACCTACCTACCTAACCATTAGTCTTGCATGGCTTTTCAATGGCTGCAGGGCTAGGGCTTGCTTGGGGAAGAGGGAAAAGTGACTTCGGGCAATGGAAGATGCTGCAGGGCAAAGGCTATACTGGGGAAGTGGAGTATCCCAGGGTGTATGTGGGGGCACATGTTGATCTGTGCAAGTGGCCTTAAGATGGTGAGGGCCAAGTAGGCAATCTCCAGAGGAGATGAGGCCAGATGGAGATGTTAGATTTTGTGAGAGAGTGAGTGGTGACGTCCCTTGAGCTGGCAGTGAGTGAGATGTCAGTTAATATGTGATGGGCTTGAGTGTGTGAGATTAGACTGGTGAAATGGTTGCCTTACCCTAACAGCACGGATGAAGTCATTCCTCCTCTATCTGCATTGGATGGCCAACCTCTACTGTGCAGCACTGGCACTGATAGGAACTTTAATCAAAGGAACTTTTGTACTCTGGGAGTGCAGCTGTGTAGGGGCAATGTAGTGTGACACATTCCTCACTGCAGGAGTCTATGTTTGCTCATGTCTGTATTCTGTGTGCACATTCAATCAAGCACTGTTCATTGTCATAAATGTCTCCGCATATTACAACTAGGAACAAATCCTAAAATGGTGTCAGAAGTAAACGTCAGCTAAGCGTAAATACTTATGGAGGACAAACTACATATGAATACTGATGCTAAATATAAAGATACATGGCAGCATGGCAAAATTCAGCCCGCCAGACGATTTTGACTTCAGCCTCCCGGTGCAGTGGCTGAATGGAAACAATGCTTTCATCGGTACAGGATCGCCACCAAGCTGAACAAGGAGCCTGGGAGAAGTCCAGGTATGCAAACTAATTTATGTATGGGGGAAGTTGGCAGAGGAAGTCATTAAAATATTCTCATTTGAGGCAGATGAGGAAAATTATTTTGACAAAGCGCTTGAGAAACTGATTGCATATTTTGTGCCCAGACATAACGTCATTCACGAAAGAGTTAAATTTTGCCAAAGAGTGCAAAAGGAGGGTGAGTCAATAGAAGGGTATAGCAGGAGCTCAAATGAACGAGCAGAAATGTGTGAGTTTGGGGAAAAGAGAAAGGAAAATTCCTGGAACAGACTCGTGATCGGCATTACTGAAAAAGAAATGTCTTAGAAGCTACAGTTACAGCACAACTTGACATTGGAGAAAGCTATACAGCTGGCATATCAGTCAGAAAAGACAAAATTGGAGATCCAAGGACAAATGGCTAGCAATGCATGATGTGAAGTGTTTCGGAAAGTTGATAAATGAATTGGTGCTGAGTGGATGGAAAAGGGGCAAAGGAGAATACTAAGAAAAAAACGCACATTTGAAAGAGTGTGATGACAGCTCATTTCACAAGCAAGGCGAGATATTCACAGCTGCGAGCAGCTTGAAATGTGCACGTTATAGCAAAGCACATGCTCAACGAAATCATTGTATTGCAAGGTATGCAGAGTGCTACAACTGTAAGAAAATAGGGCATTTCGCTTTGGTTTGGCACACGCATGTTGTCAATGAAGTAACTGCAGGTGATGTGAGAAATAAAGAAGTTGAATCTCTTTTCCTTGGCTCTGTCACGCCCATAAATGATGATAGCAAGCCTTTGACAATGGACCTTCCAATTCAAGGGACAGGTGTGAGTTTCAAAATAGAAACTGGAGCAGACACTAGTATAATTTCTGAGAAAATGTACTTTGCCTTGAAGACCCCTCCTCAGCTCAATGGCACTAATGTCACCCTTGGCAGTCCAGGAGGGAAACTGCAATGCCAGGGGAAATCCTTGCAAAAACACAGTACAAAGTGATACATTACGAGTTTTACTGTGTATGTGGATAATGGGGTGCCAGTGAATAATTTGGCTTGTCAATAAATGTGAACCCATGGAAAAGGGATGGTGGCAGCATGGATGCAAAGTTGGCTAAGTTACAAGAAATGGGGTAGTGGTGATATTTTTTTGGACTAGAGTATACAGGATACAGCAGGGTTACCAGTGTTCAGTAATAGGACCACTGTTTCTTTTGACATATATTAATGACTTAAATTTGGGTGCACAGGGCACTATTTCAAAATTTTCAGATGACACAAAACTCAAAATTATCGTAAACTGTGGAGAGGATAGGGATAGACTTCAAGAAGGCATAGATGGCCTGGTGGAATGGATGAACACATGGCAGATGAAATTTAGTGCAGAAAAATGTGAAACAATCCGTTTTAGTAAGAAGAAGGAGGAAAGACAAATAAAATAAAGGATACAATTCTAAAGAGGGTGCAGAAAATTGTGAGGTAATCCATTTTAGTAGGAAGAATGAGTAGAGGCAAAGAATACAATTCTAAAAGGGGTGTAGGAGCAGAGAGACCTGAGAGTATACATACACAAATTATTGAAGGTGGCAAGGCAGGTTGACAAATTGGATAAAATAGTATATGAGATCCTAGGCTTCATCATTTGAGGCATGGTATACAGAAGCAAAGAAGTTATGATGAACATTTAGAAACATTGATTCAGCCTCAACTGGAATTATGGGCACCACACTTTAGGAAGGATGAGAAGGCTTTTGAGAGAGATCAGAAAAGATTTCTGAGAACGGTTCCGGGGATGGGGGAGTTCAGCTGGGTAGATGAATTGGATAAACTGTGTTTTTCTCCTTGGTGAAGAAGAGGTTGAGAGAAAATTTGGTAGAAATGTCCAAAATCGTGAGGGGGCATGACAGAGTAGAAGAGAGGAACACTTACCTTTGACAAAAGGGTTGAGGACCAGAAGACTTGGATTTAAGATGACTGGCGAAAAAACTAACGACAACATGAATAAAAAACTTTTTAAGCAGCGAATGCTTACGACCTGGAATGTGCTGCTTGAAAGAGTGGTGGAGGCACATTCAATCATTGCTACCAAAAGGGATTTCTATAGGCATCTGAAGGGGGAAGAATTGCAGGGAAAGCATTGCTGAGTACAACTAGTTAAATTGCTTTTGTCAAGAACTGGCATGAGCTCGATGGGCTGAATGGCCTCCTTATGTTGTTGTAACCATCCTAAGATTCCATGAAAATTGCTCTAGATTATTATTATTATCTGCATATTGGACATCATTAGATTTTAAATAATTCTCAAAGCGAAAGCATATATTATATTACTCCCAATTTATTATGAACCTGTTTTTAAATTATTCCCAAAGATGGTGCTCCAGCTTAGATAAACTATCATTATTGTTGTGACTTGAAACCTTTTTGGTCCTCTATGACTTAATTAACTATACTTTCAAAAAGTTGCAACATATAATAATTAATTAGCTGAACTGGGAAAGAATAACTTTCCTCCCTCTGAGGTGATTTGAAGTCTGCATTGGTTCATGTTCAGTGTTAATGACAGAAATTTTGAACATTTGTTTGTCGCACTGTCAATAACCTACAATTCTTTGGTGGTGTCACACTTATGAACAAATCTATGATAATAAACTCGTATGGATTTAACCACCTTGAATAATAATTATTGCAGTAAGTTTAATTTTGCTCTGTCTGTTTGAAATTCTTATTTATTTTTCCCACATTCTCTCCTTTCCCTCCTTTCCTAAAGACATTGATTCTCTGTTGGATATGACTGTTTGCCTCTCATATCTCTCCAAATAATTGTGTCTGAGAAATAAAGTGGTAGACGCACTAGACTTTCAGTCAATTAATGGGTCTCCCCATACGTGTAACTGGCAGGTTTGATTGCTACTGACAGTGCAAACACAGAGGAGCACCAAGTAATTATTCACAGATTAAATAAATCAGGTAGTGGCCACTGCAGTAAAAAGGACTGCCTAATTCATCCAACACTTTGTTTTTAGGTGTGAAATACAGCACATACATTTCAATAGCCTCTTCTGCCCCTTCCCCTCGCCCCCACCACTACCCTGCCACATCTTCATGGTAACAAGCCACTCAGGCTCATTATTGGGCAGAAATCGTAGCACATCACATGGCTCTCTTTATTCCTCCATTTCACCTTAAATTAAAGAGACAGTCCAAAACATAATCATATTATAAACCCTCACATTAATAACACATTTAAGGGAAGGTTTACAGTACATGTGTTTTCTAATTTTGCTTTGAACTTTGAAGCTAAGACTTTGAAGCTAAGACTTTTTCTGCCTGTGATTTCAGATAATGTTGTAAAGGGACAGCATGTAATGAAAAGCAGGATATATCCTTCGGCAAAGACAGAGATGACACACATAAGTGGGAAGAGAAACCATTGCAAGTAATTCTCTGACTATGACTTGATGGATATGAATGAAACCAGGTGAGTGCAGAGTGGAGAGAGGTTGGAGAATGGTGTGGTCAATCATGTCAAAGGCTGCAAACAGGTCTAGAAATAGGCTCAGGGATAGTTTACCATAGTCACAGTCACATTGCATGTCACTCATGGCATTGATAAATTATAAGCATTGTATTACTATTGTGACAGGATTGAAAACCTAATTAGGAGGACTCCATTTCAATTGGAGTCCTGGGAAAGATGGGCGCGGATTTGGAAGATGACAGCATGTTCATGCATTTTGGAGAGAAAAGGGAAGTTGGAGAAAGAGCGATAGTTTGCAATGACGTAGGAGTGGAATATTTTTGCAGGGAGGAGTGATGATGGGAGATTTGAAAGACAGGGGCGCTTTCCATTGAGGAGGGGGAATCCTCAGCAACATCAGCTGATGTCCATATATCTTTATAATAACTATGAACATTTAATAGTGCAAGGTTACTGGTTCAATAAATATTACTTATAAACAATGATATTTTGAATGTTTATCACCCAACTAATATTAATTCTGCATCATTAGAATTGTGAAATAACTAGAATGTTTGCAGTGTTGCAGCTCAAGCTATTTCTGCAAGGTCTCAGAAATTTATTGAAGCTACCAAGCTACTTTGTTACTCTCTGACGTTATCTGAAACATTGGAATATTTAAGCATTTTCATTGTATAATGAAAAACAATTATTTTGGTTCTAATAAGTCTTTACTTGTTGCCAGTGATAATTTCCCAGTGGTTAAGACATTCATTTATTTGCTGTGTGGTGGCATTTTGAAATCAGTCAGTTCTGATGAAGTTTTAGTTTGTAATGTGACTAAGCAATACCATAATTACGGACCAAAAGCTGTCTCATTTTTTTCGTTGAGGTAGAGGAAAATTATATGTGACTGCATCAATTTGACATTACCTGGCAATAATCATAGTTAATAAATGCACCTTAAACTGACCTTGTTTTTTTTTTACAGGTGATTTTTTAAAAACCTTTTCATAGAATCCCTTATTTATTTTGCCAAGGATTAGAATTTCTAGAATGAAATTTCACTGTTAACATTTTCAGCAATGCTCTAGTTCTGTACCACTGAGCGACTATTAATCGGTGGGGCTGGAAAATCCCAGCCATGACGACAGAGCTTTTCATCTTGAATTCATAAGGACAATTCACAAGAATACCAAATATAAAGGGAACAACAATTTATACTGCATGCGAGAGAGAGTGCTGATTGATTAGCAAATGGACTCTGATTGCTAGAGACGTTACCATGGAGAATGCATCAGTTAACTGATGACAGGCAATTAACTGCTAAGCTTTGTTTAAATTCAAACCAGGCAGTTTGGCTTTGATTGGTCAAGGCATTGCCCTGGGGAACCAGAGAACAGCTGTCAGCTAATTTATTTATTTAAAAAAGGCACAATGTGTGTGCATGCTCTTTCTATCTGCAAGGACCAGGGTCATGTGTATTAATACACTTCTAGCAAGTGTAAGTAAGCCACACTGCGAGCCTGACTGATACTCTTGAATTGGTCACCAGTGTAATTCTTAGCACATTCAGGGTTGTTTAACAAATGTTCTCCAATTACTGAATCACATCTAATGTTGGAAACTGTTTTCAGTTTTGCAAGCACAGGTGGTTTGTGTACACTCACTACCTTGCCTGTTGTGAACAGCCTAAGGGATGGGTTGTTTTATACGACCTCTCAGTCTTTGAGATGGTTTAAAATGATTGGATTAGTTGTCCAAAATATACCTCTCCCAATATTCCTTTGCAACAGTTTTCATTTGCAAAATGGCTGGTGGAGTGCATTGATTGTGAGCTAAAAAATCACCAACGACCATCTAAAAATTGACTGAGACTCCGGTTGATAGGGAATGATGCTCCTTCTCTTCCTCATCTTCATTCTCTGGGCAGAATTTTCTCAGATTTGCACGAAGTGCTGTAGCGGGCGGGTACCCGCTGGATGTGATGACGGGTACCGTATGTCCCAAATTCGCCTCATTATTTATGCATTCCTGGGAAACACGCTGTTTCTCTCATTTGCCCTCCCGCCATCACCCTGCTGTTGCATCATGCCAGCCACCATGTTTAAAAGGCAGCCGCCCGCACACTGCTCATCACTACCAGTTCACCACTGCTACCCGGGAGACATGGCCAGCAAAGGAAAAAGACGGCATCCCTTCCCCCCTGTCCCCCAGTTTAATGGCACGTCCCTCGAGCGATCGCTGGATGCCATGGAGGCCCGCCGGGATGTCCTGTACCCCTGTTCTAGCCGCAGGATGGGCAGCAATGTGGTCAATCTGGCTTGGGAGAGGATGGCAGCAGTGGTCAGCACCAATGCCCTTCAGAAGAGGACAGCCACCCAGTGCTGCAAGAGGATGAATGCTCTCCTCCTTTCTGCCAGGGTAAGTCACTCTTTTTATTACTCTCAACTCACACACTCACAAATCCATCACATATCCACTCACTGCCAGTTGAAAAGACATCACCATTCATTCTCTCACACACACCTTCACCATCCTCAGCCTGATCATGGGATCACTCATTATGCATACATGCCAGGCACATCCAAGATCTGGCCCGGCAGGCATCCTGATTACATTTTCTTCATCTCTATCCATGCAGGACAAGCTGGCACACAACAAGAGAATGAGGTCACAGACCGGTGGCAGAATGCCCGAAATCAAGGTCCTCATGGACATTGAAAACAGAGCCATCCAGCTGGCCGGCGAGGATCTGGACCATTCCTGTGCTGACGGTGAGGTCGGTGCTGCTCTACCAAGTGAGGATCCAGCAGTGCAACATCCATTAGACAACCATGCCGTGAGTGATGTGTCCTGTTTCACAGGCCATTGCCATGCATAATTATCTCCCTGTGCTTTCACAGGCACATCTGCCAAACAGCTGACAGAGTCCATGACCCAGGGCCTCCAATCAAGCCCCAAAGAAACCCCCAAAGGGGAGTCTGAAGGTACCCTCCTCGAAAATCCATCACAGCGCTCACCCACACCCTCCACCAGCGCAGAGACACACACCTTGGTGGGACTTAGCTCTAGAATAGGCACTGGATCACAATCTGGAGAGCGGAGTGCAAAGTCTGATCCATAGCAGGCGGCGGCAGGGACTTCCCAGGTTTCTGGCATTTGGAGGGCTGCTGGAGGCCAGGAACCTCTTGAGTCCAAGTCAGATGACGAGCCTCTGGACTTAGTCATGTCACAGTTGCTGGAGCTGCAAGCTAGGGAACATCAGAAAGGGATGTCCGCTGCACTCATCAGATTGCAAGGCACGATGGAGAAGTCCGTCCGTCTTCAGGCTGAGGTGATAGTGCCAGCATTGCAAAGCACCGAGGTCAACACTGGCAGGATGGCAGCCACCATGGAGACCTTGGACCAGGACCTTGCTCCTGCACTGCTGCGCGGACTCAATTCCATCGCTGATGCCATAGTTGGCCTCTAACAGTGTGTAGGTGAGAGGGGTGCCGGGCAGCTCGATCTCGATCCCAGCTACCCCTTCCCTGCATGGAGTCAACCAGGGGCCCTCGAGTACCTATAGGGAGGCGGATCAGCATGTGCACACCCCAGGGTCATCCACCCAGGTGACTCCAGGAGTGTACAGCCCATCCGAATCCCCCCTTCCTATGACCTCCACAGCTCCAGCTTCACAGGCCGAGGAAGGTGGCACTGCCACACAGCAGGACCCTGAAAGCAAGCCAGGGCCCTCTGTGTCTCAGCCCTCCAGGGGATGCCCACCCAAGTCATCACAGGCAGTACATCGCAGTCAGCAGGCTACCTCCACCTCTGCTGTGGATGTCCAGGGAGCACCAAGATGTTGCAGAGCCTGGGCACGGGTGTTGCTCACTTGCACATACTGTTCACTATTGTCAATAAGCTCCTAAGAATGTTTCCTGCCTGTGGCTCCTTGTTTGGATGAGCAGTGTTCTTGTCACTCAGATGTGAAACCTTTCTGCACAAGATAAAAGGCAGGTATCTCAGTCCAGCGCCTCTTCCCCGTGTCCTGTGCAGCCTTCAGACCACAGTGATGATCCAGCCTCACACTCCCTGGAAACGTTACTGATACCTGCACCTCGGTGGTGCTGGTCATTGCTGCCAGAATGTAGTGGGCAGGCGCCATAGAGTTCTCTCATACTCTGTGTGCTCTCTGCATCTTTAAGTTGGGGCTGGCCCCCATCACACCAGCATCTGCAACCAGTGATGCTGTGCACCAGCTCCTGAAGGGCTGAGGTGTTGAAGGTGGACACAGCATCAGATGCATCTAAAGTTTCATGGCTGCATCTCTGAGGTGTCTCTGATCATGGAGCGCAAGTGAGCTGCCCTCGGCCAGGCAGGAATCAAACATTCACAGAGGCTATGTGAAGATTCACGGAGTGTCCTCACTGCATGTTGCCATTGTCCTCCTAGAATCGCGCGACTATTAGGGCCTCCACTGCATCTCCATGACGGGAACATTCTCACAGGCTTTTGGTGCTGCGATAAGTCAGACTGGAGTCAAACGTTCACAACTGCGATATGAGGATCTATGGGGACACCTCACTGCATGTCGTCATCATCCTCCACAAATCTGGCAGCTATGAGGGCCTTCCAAGTGTGCCTCCCTCGTCTGGCCAATGCGAGAGCCCCATCCCTGTCATTGTCACCTCTGTGGACCTCCTCACCCTCAACCCCGCTACCCTCCTCCTCATCCGAGGAAACTTCCAGCTTTTCCATCTCCTCCCCAGCCAGCTCCTCTCCCCATTGGAGTGCCAGGTTGTAAAGGGCGTAGCAGATGATGACTATGCATGATACCCTCTGGGGACTATTATTTCAGGGCACCATCAGACTGGCCCAGGCACCAGAACCACCTCTTCAGTACCCGATGGTCAGCTCCACCAAGTTGCGAGCTGAAGAATGAACTTCATTATAGCGTCGCTCCGCTGTAGCCTGAGGCCACCGCACAGGTGTCATCAGCCACTGCCTCTGCAGGTAGCCCTTGTCACCAAGGAGCCAACCCTGCAGCCTCTGTGGACCCTGGAAGACTGCAGGGATCTGCGAGTGACTCAGGATGTAGGCGTCATGCACACTCCCTGGAAACCATGCTCACACCTGCAGAATGTGCCGTATACCAGCTGCACGTTCAGTGAGTGGAATTCCTTGCGGTTGATGAAGTCCACTGAGTGTAGTGATGGAGATCGGAGCGCCACATGAGTAGAGTCAATCGCACCCTGCACCTGTGGGAATCCTGAGATCTGAACAAATCCAATAGATCTTGCATCCTGGCTGTCCTGGTCCCGGACAAATTGCAGAAAGCTGTGTGCCATGGAGAAGATGGCATCCATGACCTCATGGATGCATTTGTGGGTGGCGGCTTGTGAAATTCCACAGAGGTCACCTGTGGAGCCCTGAAAGGAGCCACTGGCATAGAAATTGAGTGCTGCAGTCACTTTCACAGCCATTGGCAGTGGATGCCCTCCATGTTCCCTTGGCTCCGATTCCTGCAGTAAGTGGCAAATATAAGCGACCAGATCCCTAGGCATGCGCAGTCGTCGGCAATAGTGGTTCTCAGTCATCTGCAGGAATGACAGGCGGCGTCTATAGACCCTGGGTGTCGCTAGACGGCAGCCAGCCACGGCTCGCTGTCGTTCCTGGGCACTGTGTGTGGGTGCCCCTACTGTCCCTTCTTCCTAAGGTTGTAGCTCCTGTCTTTGTGTGGCCAGGAGCCTCAGTCGCTCTCCCCCCTGTCTTCTACAGTCTCTGTAGGCCATCAGACATACAGTTAGGTCACCAGGATCCATGATCCTGACATGAAAGAGAGAGAGATGTGATTACCATGCTTGTACTTAGCATTCTTTCCTGGCCCTGTGTGACTGCCCCTTAATGCTTCCTGGACAGTGCTGATCACCCTTCAGATGGCCAGAGATGAGTACGCTGCATGTCTGCCCTATCAACCTGCGACATGGGGAACACAGGTCCAAACCGGGATGCTGAGATTGCAAAGGGCTCTGAGCACCTCCAGCAGTGACTGCTACATGGCCAGCGATGGCGAGGAGATTGTACAATGTGTGCAGCCCAACTGCTCCATGGTCCAATAAAGTGGTTGCAGACTCGCAGTCTGTGCTGGGGTGTGGGGGATAAGGATTGGAGGGCTGGTGACCCTTTGGTTCCTCCACAATGTTTGCATGGACGGACAGGCTAGGAGCCTGACCCCAGTCATATCACTGTGACTGTGCCTGAACTGTCTCAGTGGCAGAGGAATAGTCAGTTTATACAGGTGTCCCTACTGGGTGGCCACTTCTCTTGCCTACCCTGGCCCCCAACTCAATTGCTTGTGCGCAGGATGCAGCACCAGGACAGCAGTTGACCCCGGACACCCCCCACCCTGAGTACAGTCAACCTCAGGGCCAGGCAGAAATTTACCCCGAACATGAACCCTCCCCACTGCCCCTCCCATCCCCTCTGTGGCAGGGCGGCAATTCACCCAAGCCCCCTGGCGCTCCTGAAGCCTGCAAAGCAGTAGCTGACCCTGGAGAGCTGTGGAAAATGATGCTGCTCACTCACCTCAGATCCCCCAAAGTGAAGGCCACCTGTGTGCTGTTGTGAAACACGTTGACATGCTTTCCTGCCAAAGCGGACAGACGATTTGGCAGGGGTCCAGAGCCTGTCGGGATGGCCTTTTAATGAGATGCTGATTTATTACAATGAGCTTCCCACCGACCGTTGGCAGGAAATGCGGCCTGCCATTGGCAGGCTGAGATGACGATCTTGACCTTTCCCGTCGTCATGAACCAGATTGTGCCATATTGTCCGCACCCGCCATCTATCACACCCACTGCCAGTGGGTACAGAAAATTCCTCCTGCTACATGCCTTGCTTCCTAGGTGATGCTGGTCCCCCATGATGGCAAGGTGATGGAGAATGCAGCAGATGACCCCAAATCTGCATACCCACTCAACGATGTACTGCAACCTTACTTCCTCCTGTACTTCCTGCTGAATGGCCCAGGCTGCAGAAGTGTTGCTTGACCACAGCCTTGTTTTTTTTGATGATGCTTCTAGTGTTAGCATAACTCTTGTAGGTCAGCTGTTCAGCTGTGCCTGGAAGTCATGAGCCAAGTATAAAAGGGATCACGCTTGTCGTCCAGTAGCCAGCCTGTAAACTGATGGCCTGGTTGGAATAAAGGTGGCACACTGGACTCATGAAGGTTGAATGAGTTAGACCTGCTGCCAGGAAAAACTGCAAAGACCTGTCTGATGCACGACTGCATATTGTGGAATGACAAAGATGCCAAGCTGGTAATGGGGAACAGGCAGGGTAACATGGGTGTCCAGGGTGCATACCAGAACTATTAAAAATGATAATTAAAATGTTTAAATAAGGGTTATCACAACAGTGGATTACAGCCCCAAATTACTTATGGCATATTAAACTTTTTAAAGGAAGAAATGTGTTTTTTTTAAAAGACACACAAAGACACTGAGCAAAAACTGACTGAGAATGTAAAGTAACCAGCTTCTGAAAAAATCCTTTGTAGATTTTACTTGACTGACTCGTCCTGAGAGAACATGGAGTATTGTACTTAAAAAAGGTGTCAAGGCCTACTTCAGACAGGGACACTTGAAAGGAAGAGATGAAATGCTAAAAAAACCTGATTGCCACATCTCAGTAGGCATCCAAAATCATCTCCTATTCATTTATATCTCAGAATGTGGAAATTATCTTGAATTGAAAGAAAATGGACTCTGGATGAAAGACATGTTTGTTTTTTTTCCCTTCCAGCAATACACAAGGAAATTGGTTAAAAAGCTAGCTACTGACATAATCTGTGGGAGTCACAGCAGAAGATCAAGTAGGCATCCCTACAGCTTGCAGGCCAAAGGCTATCTCTCTCTCTCTTTGTTGCTGGAAGCAAGTCAGCAAAGCTACTATCAAAAAGGAAATAGGACAACTTCCTCCCAAACTGCATAACCAAGTGTTTCTAAACCAACTACTAAACTGCCAAAGTCACTCTACCAGAAACACCTAACTTAATGGCTTTTTAAAAATTCATTCATGGGGTGTGGGCATCACTGGCTAGGCCAGCAGTTATTGCCCACCCCTAATTGCCCTTGTTCAGAGGGCATTTAAGAGTCAACCACTGTGGGCCTGGAGCACATGTAAGCACTGCATATTTCCTTCCTTAAAGGATGTCAGTGAACCAGATGGGTTTTTACAACAATCAGCAATGGTTTTGTGGTCATTATCAGACTTTTAATTCAAATTTCACTATCTGCCATAGTGGGATTTGAACCAGGTCCCCAATACATTTCTTTGAGTCCCTAAAATACTAGCTTAGTGACAATACCACCATGCCACCAGTTCCCCCAAATGTTTTGCCATTTACTCCTCACAGACAAGTCAAAGACGGATTTATATAGATTTTTTAAACTTTTATTTGGGCTCAGCTTCTCATTTCTGATCTGTGTGCATGTGTGTTGCATTTTTATTATTGTTTTCTCGGGTTTTTAGTAACTAATAAATTTACCCTTTCTTTGACTCAAAGAAGTCAGGTTAAGTTGGCTCCTTCTAAAACGTAAATACATTTGGACTGGGAAAAGGTATACATGGGGGCGAAGGGATCCCTTTTAAATTAATTTTGTTATGATCAACCGAAGGTTTGAATAAAGAAGGGAAGCTAGCTCATTCCTCCTCACTTGGGAGCATAACGAAATTGGGATCCTGTTCGAGAAGTTAACAAATTGGGGGACCTTGACCGGGGACCAGTTGTAACAGGGTCTTAAATAAGAAGATTTTTGCTGGTGTTGCATTGGTTTTATCTGCTTTCATAACTGTTGTACTACAGTCAAGGGTGGTCTGGTTATCTGCCTTTGGAGTGGAGGAGGAAGGGAATAGCAAGGACGGCAGAAAAGAGAAGAGAGAGCAACAGCACTTGCAGCAAGAGGGATGACGAGGGCACTGCACAGGAGGCCATATTCACAGCAGGTCTTTAGAGAGGTTAAGGTAGGACAAGTTCTCCCTAAGGAACCAATGTCTGAGATGCCTTTGCTTCACAAAGGAGGCTGTCACTGAGCTATTTCATCTGCTTCAGGTACCTCTTTTGCCAACCAGGGTATGAGCAGCACTCTGCCTTTGGCTATCAAGTTCATTGTGACCCTTATGTTTATATAATAGGCTCCTTCCAGACCTCTGCAGGTGGCATCAGCTAACACCACAGTTTGCCATTTAGGGAGGTCACCGCAGTACAAATTCATAAAATTGTGCATCTTCTGTTTATAACCTCTCATGAGAAATCAGTGGCCCTAATGACTTCATTCTAAGTTGTTTTTCTCAATTGAACATGTAGTAATTGCTATTATACTTGTAAACTTAATTTAAAAGAACAAGGTTTGTATTATCTCATTGATTCAGCCATTATGCAGCAAAAGAAAGAAGTTGAGGTGCATGACTTGGTGAATGTAGAATGGATGATGAGGGAATCAAGCCATTGACCTGGATAAGGAACACATTGAGGAGAGAACAGGTTGGAAATTCCCAAATCTGATAAAAAGAGAATCACAGAATAATACAATATAAGAAGTTAACAGATTGTTTCTGGGCTGTATATTCTATGTAATTTTATATAATTTATCTTTGGTGGAAAACCAAATAATTGCAATGTGTTTCAACGTGTCAAAAGCTTTCGAGATGATCAAGGCGATAAAAATGATTCATCAAAAATCTGAAAGGTGCATAACATAGACAAGATGATTACCAGTGGAATAATCAAGTGATAGCCATAATGGTACTTGCGGATTAGGCAAGAACTTTCAAGGTGATGTGTAATTTAAGAGACAAGCACAGCTTTCACAGCAATTAGCAAGTACAGATGGAATGGCAATGAGCAGTGAAATGAAAAAGCAAAAACTAAAGAAGCTTAGGATCCTTTCTGTGGTCCTTAGAGTTATTAGAAACAAAATTAGTCTGTCTCCTATTAGATTTAAAATGTGTTATTCCATAATAAGTAACTCAGTATCTTTGCATCCCAGATTGGAAATTTGCATGAGTCGTGCACAACTTGCAGAGCACATTATCTTTGTTAAGAAGCAAATTGTTTAGATCAGGCAGAACCAATTGCATGGTGCTTATTCACCACTATTAACCTTATGTTACCATTTGTACAATAACCTTTAATGAAAAAAAGCACAAGTGCTTTTGTGGGGTGGAAATGTGATTGCATTTCTAAGGTAAGAGATCTTTTTCATCCAACATATAAACTGATATTTCATTGTCAGTGTAACAAATCTTATAGTCTATTGAACACTAAACACTAAAGCAATGGCACTATCACTGAGGCCCTGATTTTATGTTTGCAACCTGCTGGGAGTGGGGTTTGCGGGAGAGGGTGAGTGTCTCCAAAGCATGAAGAAAACCCATGGGCAAAATTTTTCACTCAGCTTGCGGATGCACGCCCAGCCCGCTTGAGCATGAAATAGCACGTGGTGAGGTCAGGTGAGCATCCCAATGTCATCTCGCATGATATTTCTGTCACCAACATTTAAGAGGCCCATTAAGGACGTTAAAATAGTAATTAACTGAGATTTTTAATAACTGTCCAACATTATGGTTGTAGGGCGGTTAGGTAAATCAGCCAAGCGGCCTTTGCATCCTTCAGGAAACCTCACCCACAGGCGGGATGAGGTTTCCGATATTTTTTTTAAATTAAAATGTTTGAACAGAATTTTCATCTATATATTCCAATGATTGATTCTGATGCATGAGCATTTTTTCCCAGTTTTTAGAATCTTTATTTTTTGCATTTAAATTCTTCAGTTCCCTAAGGCAGCTCTCTGCCTTCAGGGAGCTTTCATTGCATGTTCCCCCACGCCTGTGCTGACTTCACTGCTCACCTTCTTCCCGCTCCCACCTCGGCAGCATTGAACATTTCAGCGTGCCTTTCACGCTGGCTGCCCATTAACTGGTCAGCCAGTGTGAAATCGTGGCCGGGGGCAGATTGCAGTCAGGGGTCCGTTCCCCAGCCACCCTCCGGACCGCCAATCGCGGGTGCCTGCCCCATAAACCTGTGCCCATGTCTGAAAAGCTCAGGGAGAATGGACTGTCACAGAACAAAAGCATCCTGGCAGCTGCCCAGGAATCTTGTGCAAAGTTGCAGAAATAAGTGTTCACACGCCAGCTCTATAATAATAGAGTTGAAGTTCTTTGCAGTTGACTAATACTCTGACTGTCCAGAGCCCCAAGAAGCACTTGTTTTCAGAAATCTTAATACATCTCCTGACTGTGGACTCTGTTTCATGAGAATTACTTCCTTTGAGCTGCACCTTTCAGCTGCTCCCCTCATTGCTGCCGCCCTTAGTGCTTCTTGCCCTCATTGGTACTGCTCACTCTTGATGCTGCCATCTTTGCTGCTGCTCTCTCTCTGCTCCCTCTCTGCTTATCCACTCTCTGCTACTCCTCCTCCTCCTCCTCTCTATTGCGCCCCTCTATTGCTGCCTTCTCTTTCTTTTTACTTAATCCTTCATGGGAAATGGGCATCGCTGACTAGGCCGGCATTTATTGCCCATTCCTAATTGCCCTTAAGAAGGTGTTGGTGAGCTGCCTTCTTGAACTGCTGCAGTCCATGTGCTGTAGGTACACCCACAGTGCTGTTAGGGAGGGAGTTCCAGGATTTTGACCCAGTGACAGTGAAGGAACGGTGATATATTTCCAAGTCAGAATGGTGTGTGGCTTGGAGAGGAACTTGCATATGGTGCTATTCCCATTCATCTGCTGCACTTGTCTCTCTAGGTGGTAAAGATTGTGGGTTTGCAAGGTGCTGTTGAGGGAGTCTTAGTGAGTTGCTGCAGTGCATCTTGTAGATGGTACACACTGCTACCACTGTGCATTGGTGGTGGAGGGAGAAAATGTTTAAGGTGGTGGATGGGGTGCCATTCAAGCGGGCTGCTTTGTCCTGGATGGTGTTGGGCTTCTAGAATGTTGGTGGAGTTGCACTCACCCAGACGCGTGGAGAATATTCCATCACACACCTGACTTGTGTCTTGAAGATGGTGGACAGGCTTTGGGGAGTCAGGAGGTGAGTTACTAACTGCAGAATTCCCAGGTTCTGACTTGCTCTTGTAGCCAATATATATATGGCTGATGCAGTTCAGTTTCTGGTCAATGGTAACACTCTGATAGTTGATAGTGGGGGATTCTCTAATGGTAATGCTATTGAATGTCAAAGGGAGATGGTCATTGCCTGGCACTTGTGTGGTACAAATGTTACTTGCCACTTGTCACCCCAAGCCTTGATATTGTCCAGGTCTTGCTGCACGTGGTCATGGAGTTCATAGTATCTGAGGAGTTGTGAATCATGCTGAACATTGTGCAATCATCTGCTACCATCCCCACTTCTGACCTTATGATGAAGGTCATTGATGAAGCAGCTGAAGCTGGTTGGGCCTAGGACACCAGGCTATTGGACACTCCACGCTCTGCTGCTCCTCTCTGCTGGTCCCTTCTCTGCTGTGCAGTTACAGGTCTGTGAGCAGCAGACTGCTGCACTTGCTCTTGCTGGTGCCAGTAATAGTTATTTTTGTTCCCATCCAAGGTCCCAGCTGAGGTAGCATGAGTGACACCCATCCTGATATGATGGAGCAAACCTCCAAAGTGCAGAAAATAACCTCCAAGTTATAGAGAGTAGCCTCTCCAGCAAAAGTAGTGTGCACAAAAACTTCCCCACAAGCAAGTAAGAAAGTAACTATGGGTATTGAGTATCTACTGGCATTTTTCTCTGAGATTGATTCAACCTCTCATTTGCCACTGTACTTTATCCTTGCTTTCACTGATGAGTTTCAAGAAAACCAAGAAACCTGTTGACCTAGCATTAAAGTGTGTAAATATCGCTCTAATTCGGCAACTACCTAATGGTAATTCACCGCCCCCCCAGGGGGGTTGCGTACATGGAATCTTTTGTGCTGGAGATAAATGTGGAAGTTGGTGGGGATGGAGCCTGTTTCCCAATACTTTGTAAATTTCATCAGTTTTAACCAACTCCCTCCCTCTCCCAAAGCCAGGCACTGCTGCAGAATTAAATTCAGCCCTTAATGTCTTCACTGTAGTGTCCTAAATTGGTGCTCATTAAATCAAGTCTTTTCTGCATAATAATTGCATGGAAAACAAAAATTTTCACAATGCATATATAACGCTCAAGTTGTAAAATTTATTCCACTTATAAACCTGACCTTAACAGTGCACATCCTCAGGTTTGAATAGCAATTCTCTATAAGGAAGCAGCACAGCAAGCAACTTCAATTTCACTTGTCAGGTTTTATTGCACTCCAATCAGTGCAAGTCTTTTGCTGGATATCAGGTAGCCCTATCTTAAGCTAATAGTGGCACAGCAATGAATCTGTCCAAGTTGTTCATTGAGTGCACCTTCAATGAGATAATATGCATCACCAGTGGACTACTTTGAACCCGAACAATAACCTGTCTTGAAGTAAAAAACTATTCCCATCACTTCTCCGAAGGAATTTTCTAACTCCGTTCTGTTTTGCACAAGGGAAATGACAGATTATTGTGAGCCGCTATTATAAGGATATCTGCAACCAGTCTGATTTAAGTGATTATCCCCTAGTGCTTAACCATGCACAAAAGTTTTTTTTCATTCATTTATGGAGTGTGGGCTTCACTGGCTGGGCCAGCATTTATTGTCCATTCCTAGCTGCCCTTGAGAAGGTGGTGGTGAGCTGCCTCCTTGAACCGCTGCAGTCCATGTGGTGTAGGTACACCCACAGTGCTGTTAGGAAGGACATTCCAGGATTTTGACCCAGCGACAGTGAAGGAATGGCAATATATTTCCAAGTCAGAATGGTGAGTGATTTGGAGGGAAACTTGCAGCTGTTGGTGTTCCCATCTATCTGCTGCCCTTGTCCTTCTAGATGGTAGGGGTCATGTGTTTGGAAGGTGCTGTCGAAGGAACCTTGGTGGATTGCTGCAGTGCATCTTATAGTTGGTACACGCTGCTTCTACTGTATGTCAGTGGTGGAGGGAATGAATGTTTGTGGATGTTGTGCCAATCAAGTGGGCTGCTTTGTCCTGGATGGTGTTCAACTTCTTGAGTGTTGTGGGAGCTGCCCTCATCCAGGCAAGTGGAGAGTATTCCATCACACTCCTGACTTGTGCCTTGTAGATGGTGGACAGGCTTTGGAGAGTCAGGAGGTGGATCACCCATCGCAGGATTCTGAGTCTTTGACCTGCTCTTGTAGCCACAGTATTTATATGGCTAGTCCAGTTCAGCTTCTGGTCAAGGGTAACCCCCACGATTTTGACAGTGAGGAACATTAAGTAGAGATCAGAAGAAAACAGACTACCATGCCTGACAAAACTATACTAAAGCATGGATTTGTTCTGAAAAAATGTTTTGGTTCATTTTTTTAATTATGTACGTAATGATTTCAACAATTTTGAAGGTAGGACAGACATGCAGTTTCCTGCCCATCTGATGATGCTAGGCCCTGCCAGGTGATATATTTGTGCCAGGGATTTTAGTCACTTTTTGTCACCATTAGTCAAGCTAGATTAGATAGATGCTTCAAAGGAAGAAGACTATGGGAACAGAGGGGTACCTGGACTAAGGACTGCTGCTTGGGTGAAAGATACAGACAGATTGGGCTGAACCTGTTGTATTTTTTTGGATAATTTGAGGCATTATGTGCAGAATGTTCCCAAACCTGTGGTTGCAGGTTTGAAAATGGGTGAGCTTGGAAAATGGAAGGGACTCGCATCAGGACAGCTACCCATGCATTTCTGCCATTACAGATGTTTGCCAGGGGCAGACAGAAATGTGGATTGCCTGCCTACACCACACAGCCAATTTAATTAATTAAGGCCTCAATTAGTGACAATTTTCTGGCCTCGTCTGCATTTTTCTGAAAACAGAGTAGCCCCCTCACTATGTCCAGAGATCATGAGCTTTATGGACGTAGCTTCCCTGTGAAAGTTCGGGGAGTGATCAGACCTAGAGATTCCATCCAGTAAAGAACAGGCCGTGGACAGGAAATGACACACCTGCAGCCCCAGTGATCCAACTGGAGGGGTTTTCTGTGATCTGAGGGACCTGCTGCCTTCTCCCTCAGAAATATTCAATTATTTTTCCATCTTGCAGGGTACCTCCATTTTGCGGCTTCTGACTTGCCTTAGCATTGCCCACATCTCCCAGTGGGGCGTTTGAGGCTCTAGAGCTGCCTGCCCTACAATTGGGCCAGCAGCATCGAGAGCCCACCTACTAATAACATGGCAAGCTCAGAGGAGGCCAATTAGGAGCCTGCCTCGGGGAAAATAGCTCCACCAGTCTGATTTCCAGCCAATGCGGGCTTGGGCCCTCCATTTTTTCTTGGTTTTAGGGTCCTGAAGCCCATGGGAAAATCTTGCACTATGGTAAAGATTGGGGCTAGTACAGCAGGTAAAGAATGAACTTGAAGTTATAGAATACCTTGAAATTTTCTTCAAGACATTCCACAGCCAAAGATTTCTTTTTTAAGTGTAATCACTGTTGTGTAGACTAACATGACAGCCAATTTATACCCAGCAAGGATCCACAAATGGCAGATGTATGAATAATTGGATAATATGCTTCTTGTGGTGGGTGTTGAGATAAACATTGGCTGGGGTACTAACAGAACTCTCTGTTCTTCTTCAAATAGTGTCATATGATCATATATGTGCTACTGAGTAAGCAGTTATGGTCTCAGTTTGACTTACCATCCAAAAAACAATAGGGATTATGTTCGTGGAAGAGTGAAAACTGATTCTAAATGGGCGCTCTGCTAATGAAACACATCAGTTTGAAGATCTGGATGAAGCAGGTAACATTGGTCCTTATTTCTGATGACCATAACTTGAACTTGCCTAGAGTTGCTAAAATAGACCCCTGCTGGTTTAACACTCAAGAGCTGATCAGACAGGAATTCCCAAAACATGGGCTGCAACCCTTGATGGAGTCGCAGAAATAGCATTTGGGGTTGCAAGCTCCCCCTCCTCCAAGGCAACAATGGTGACTGTGGAGGAGAGACTATGGTGGAACAATGCTGCATTCACTGGCTGCTTGCTGTCAAACAGCAACAGGAAGACAATGAACACAAATCCTTCTTTAACACCAGAAAAAAAAAAATCAGCAACGAGTGCCAAGAAGGTGCAGGATGTTTGTGTGCTAACTTGGTGCAGGGCAGATGCAGGCAAGTGTAATTCAGTGAGTGACTGTGAATGGGTAAAACCAGGAGGTTATGTAGCTGAACTGGGTAGGTGATATGCCTTACCATGTATTGTTCATCCTGTCATGGGATGTGGGCATTGCTGGATAGGCCAGCATTTGTTGCCCATCCCTAAGTGCCCTTGAACTGAGTGGCTTGGTAGGACATTTAAGAGTCAACCACATTGCTATGGATCTGGAGCAGCAGGTAGGCCAGGACAGGGAAGGATGACAGATTTCCTTCCCTAAAGGTATTTGTGAATCAGGTGGGTTTTTACAGCAATCGATAATAGTTGTCATGGTCACCATTACTGAGACTAGTTTTCAATACCACATTCAATTAACTCAGTTTAAGTTCCATGAGGTGGCATGATGGGATTTGAACCCATTTCTCAAGAGCATTAGCTTTTTACTAGTCCAGTGACATTATCACCATACTGCCCCCCCCAACTCCTGTCTGCCTGTTGTACAGACCCCTTGTGACTCTGCTTCAAAGGCATTAGCAATTAATCCAAAATGGGGGGTGAGATTTGTGTGGAATACAGAAGGGGGATGAGGGTAGTGGTGGAAGCTGGGCTTAATATTGTGTGTGGGGGAAGGGCGGATTACTGTGAGTGTGGGTGCAGAGCAGGTGCAGAGGAAAGGGATTAATTACTACTATCTGCGTTGGTCGAAGGGAAGAGGAGAGTGTTGGTATGTGAAGTCTTGACAAAGTGTCCCAGAAAGTCTCCCAATGTGTTTTAAAAGTACTCTTTAAAACTTCAAGCAACAAGTGAAGAGTAAAAATGGGACTCAAAATCCTCTGTAATGAGTTGTTTATGCCCAATCAGCTGATGGCTATTAGGTCAAACGCTATACACTGAAATGTCTTGTTAATGAGCACTAACAGGCAATTTAAGTGGCAATCAGCCCTTTAGTGTTCCTCCATTCCTTCTGCAATCTTTAATTCCTTTACAAAAATGGCGCCAATCACTAAATACGGGCTAGACTGGTGTATCAGCTTAAGTTCCCACTTTGGTCACTGCAGAGTCCCTTTAACTTCTAAACTATAGGAAAAGTCATCCCCAGCATTTGCAACAGAGTATTGTACTAAAATGTCACCCTAGATTGTGTGCTAAAGTCTGAAGTGTGCCTTGAAAATGCAATCTTCTGACCCAGGGCTGACATTGTGAACAATGTGAGAAAGTTGGCATTGCAATCCTGCTTTCAACGCAGGGATAATATCAGGCATTGAGGGGCGTGCAGCAGGCAATCCCCATTACATTTCCAGTGAAAAGCTTCCTTGCAACATAAGGTCAGAATTGGGGACATTTGTTGATGATTGCACAGTGTTCAGAAACATTTGCAACTCCTCAGATACTGGAACAGTGCAGGCCCAAATGCAATAAGACCTAGGCAACATTCAGGCTTGGACTGATAGGTGCCAATACTCATGCCCTACAAGTGTCAGACAGTAGCTATCTCCAGTCTCCAGCAAGAAAATGTCTAACCATTTCCCTATGGCATTCAATGGCATTGCCATTGTCGATTCCCCCTCCATCAATATCTTGAGAGTCACCATTGACCAGAAATTGAATTGGACCAGCCATATAAATAGAGGGACTACAACAGCAGGTCAGAGACTGAGATTTTGTGAAGAGTAACTCAAATTCTGACTCCCCAAAGCCTGTCCACCTTATACAAGGCACAAGTCAGGAGTATGATGGTATACTCTCCAGTTGCTTGGATGAGTGCAGCTCCAACAACACTCAAGAAGCTCAATACCTTCCAGGACAAAGCAGCCCACTTCATTGTGCTCCATCTAAAAGCTTAAACATTCACTCTCTCCACTACTGACACACATTGGCAGCAGTGTATAAGATGCACTGTAGCAAGTCACCAAGCCTCTTTTGACAACATCTTCCAAACCTGTAACCTCTACTATCTAGAAGACAAGGGCAGCAGATGCATGGGAACACCACCACCTGCAAGTTCCCCGCCAAGTCACACACCATACTGACTTTGAAATATATCGCCATTCCTCCACTGTTGCTGAGTGAAATCTTGGAACTCCAACTTGAACAGCACTATAGATGTACCTACACCATGTGGACTGCAGAGATACAAGGTGGCAGCTCGCCACATGTAATTAAGGATGGCAATAAATACTGGCCTTGCCAGTGATGCATAATTTTCATGAATGAATGAAAATAAATTAAAGGCAGCTTGGGTCAATTTAACACCCAGACGCAATTTTGGGTTACTTGATGAGTAGCCTATTAATTTTCTCTGTGCGAGTCCAGGGGGTCACCTATCTCCAGGGAGAGAGGAGAAAAGGAGTGGACCTGTGGGAGGAATACAGACTGGGGATCAGATATATAGAGACCCGAGGAATGCAGCCTACATTTTCAGGGAGAGAGGTGGAGAGGAGCGGACCTGTGGGAAGAACACAAAGTTGGGAGACAGGTGGAGAGGAGCAGACTTACAGGAGGAACACAGACTGGGGAGAGAGACGGAGAGGAGCAGACTTACAGGAGGAACACAGACCAGGGAGAGAGACAGAGAGGAGCAGATTTACAGGAGGAATGCAGAGCTGGGAGAGAGACGGAGAGGAGCAGATTTACAGAAGGAACGCAGGCCGGGGAGGGAGACGGAGAGGAGCAGACCAACAGGAGGAACACAGACTGGGGAAAGAGATAGAGAGGAGCAGACTTACAGGAGGAATGCAGAGCTGGGAGAGAGACGGAGAGGAGCAGACCTTCAGGAGGAACACAGACCGGGGATACAGACGGAGAGGAGCAGACTTACAGGAGGAACGCAGACCTGGGAGAGAGACGGAGAAGAGCAGACTTACGGGAGGAACACAGGCCGGGGAGACAGACAGAGAGGAGCAGACTTACAGGAGGAACATTGACCGGGGAGAGAGACAGAGAGGAGCAGACTTACAGGAGGAATACTGACCGGGGAGAGAGACGGAGAGGAGCAGACTTACAGGAGGAATGCAGACCTGGGAGAGAGAGACGGAGAGGAGCAGACTTATTTGAGGAACACAGACCGGGGAGAGAGATGGAGAGGAGGAGACTTACTGGAGGAACACAAACTGAGGGACATTTAAATGCACCCTGAGTTTGATAAAAAAAAAGTGAACAGTGACTTCACAGGAAGGCCATAAGTTGATTGGATGGTAAGTAACTGCTCATAGTGTGTGTGTGTAAAGTGCTGTAAATTTTTAAAAAACCCTTAAGTATCTACCTTATAATTAATTAAGTAACATGGGCAGAAGGGAAATATAAAGCTGGTGAGTTTACTGGTTTATTTTTTGGTGGGCATGAGCCAAAAAATAAAATACAACAAACTAGCATTTAATTTTAGTCCCACTTTCCCACGCCTGGTCCATTGCCTTGCAGGTTACAGCGCTTCAGATGCAGATCCAGGGACCTTTCAGATGAGTTGAGCATTGCAGCCTCAACCACCAAATCTGGCAATGAATTCCAGATGCCCACCACCCCCTGAGTGAAAAAGTTTTCCTCATGTCCCCTCTAATCCTTAAATTCTTGCACTGCAGCCTTCCCTCTGTCCTATCTGGCCCCTTCCCCAAAGCAGCCATTGCCCCACAGCGCAGTAAAAGCCACCCCTATCTTAACCCAGGTGTGCTAACTGGAGAGACTTGCCTATGAGACGCCCTGAAACTTGTGAAGCATGCCGCTGACACCCGTGAGCGCTGCGTGATGCAAGGTATACCAACTAACCTCGGAATCTCGAGTGAAGTGCAAATCATCAGCTCCGTGTCATTTAAATCCTGTTGTGAAACACATCCTTCTAATTGCACACCAACGTAGGCTCTTAATCCAGCATGGAGAGAATATTCTGGCGAATAGGCATCATAATGAGATGCTGATTTATGCTAACGACGTTCATGATGTTCGGTGACGGGAAACGGCTGAAGTGCACAATTGCTTCCTTGTTTTACAAATTCGTAAAATCAGTTTTGGACACTCTCACGAGTTTTAGCTCTCGCACCCGCCATGAAGATACTGCTTTCGGGAGCGGGAAAGCACGTAGAAAGTTTCCCCTCATGGGAGAGACTAGAAGTAGGAGACACAGTTTAAGAATAAGAGGTTTCCCTTTTAAGATGGAGGTGAGGAGAATTCCATTTCTCTCAAAGAGTCATTAGTCTGTGGGATTCTCTTCCCCAGAAAGCAGTGGAGTCTGGGTCATTGAATTTATTCAGGGTTCAGTTAGATAGGTTTTTGACAGACGAAGGAGTTAAGGGTTATGGGGGGCAGGCAGGAATATGGAATTGAGACTACAACCAAATCAACCATGATCTCTTTGAATGGTGGAGCAGGCTTGAAGTGCCAAATGGCCTACTCCTGCTCCTAGGTCCTATGTTCCAAAACCTATATAAAGCAGAAATGTACCTGTTAAAGTGAGGTCAAATGACATTGTTATACTAGTGGAAAGGGACCATCAGGTAAATAAATCACAGCATCTCCCAAGTTATCTGGTGACTCCCTAGAGAGGGCCCTTTCTGGATTGGATGTGGATGAGATTGAAACCTTATGGATAGAGATAAACGTCATTGGGAAAGAAAACTACTCATAGGCGCCTGCTCTGTATTACCAGGGCCCAATAAAGGAGTGGGCTTTGGAGCCAGAAAGTGGAACATACACAGGAGGCAGGATTCCACCCCCCTCCCCGTCGGTGGGGGAAGTTGAGGAGTGGGTGCGTGGAGGTGCGCCTCCAATTGGCACCCCCAATCAGGGGCACGCCGCCATTTTCTGTCGACGGGCCAACTAAGGCCTGAACAGCTATGCGCTCCCTGTGTGGGCTGGTGAGGGGTGGGGGTGGGGGTGGGGGGGTGGAGGGAGGAGTCCCTGAGCCAAGAGTGAGCTCTTTTGCGCTTGTGAACTCATCTCCCTGGGGCTAAGTGCTGCCTCAGGGAGATCGGCTCCACAATAAAAAATCTGAAAAATGGAAAGAAAAATTTCCCTGACATGTCCCCTCTTGTGACATTGTCACATGAGTTGGGACATGTCCATCACTTTTAAATATACTTTAATTACATTTTTTAAAACCCACATGAAACTGCATTCCACCTGTGGATGAGGTTTCATGCTTTTTCTAATGCCCGCCCACATAAAATGGCGGGGAGGGGGCGCCGATCAGAGACGTGCCTCCGCGCGCCCACTCCTAAACTTCCCCCCCCCCCCCCCCGAAGAGGGGAAAATTCTGCCCTTGGTGAATACGATTTACGTCAGATACTAGATAGAAAAATCTACCAAAGATGCCTTAGGAATGAAAACAGAATCATGGAACTGAATTGTTAGTTCAAGCAAATGATTGCAGAACTCAGAGGGTAGAATTTTGCCCTGGTCGTGCCGGCTCAGCAGGGGAAAGCAGGAGCGGTAGGGGCCGGACCGCCCAATGTGAAACGTGTGCAGCAGCACTCAGCGCTACCTGTATGTGGGGGGTGCACATGCACATGGGTGTGTGCTAGAAAAGCTCCTTGATGCTCAAAGCTGTCAGACTCTGTCACATGAGCAGGGACATCTTAGAAATTAATATGAAAATGTTTTTTTTTAACAACGGATCGAAACCTCATCCCGCTCGTGGATGAGGTTTTGCAAAAAAATCCAAAGGCCACCTGGCCTTTCGCCTACCCGCCAACTGTAAGGTTGGATGGGCAGCGAAAAATTTAATTCAGCTGGATTGTTAATGGCCTTAATAAGCCTTTTAATTGCCGGCAAGCGCACTGCCAACTTCCTCATGCACCTGCTAACCAAAATATCGCGCAAGTGTGCGATGATGTTGGGCGAGTGTCCTGACATCATCACGCATCATTTTACGCTTGTTCGGGCTGGGTGGCACCTGCCCAACAAGAGAAAAATTCTGCCCATGGAATCAGGATGCTATTAGACCTATTAAGTATCAATCAGCACAGGGTAGGATAACTCAGAGCTGGAGACACTCTGACAACAGTGACCACACTATGGTTGAATTTAAAGCTGGGCTTATGATGGGTAAAAAAAGAGAATGAGGTGCAATATGAGTGTTCATCTTTAGGAAGGTAAATTTTGGGAGGCTTCGTGATGAGCTAAGGACAGTAGACTAGGGAGAACTATTGGAGGAATCAAATATGGAAGCAGAGTGCTTTTTGTTTAGAAACACTAAATACAAAGGACAGGAATGCCAAGTATTTATTCCAATACATTTGTAGCAAACAACTAGAAATACAAACAGTAAAACCAGTAAAAGCTTTAAAAGATGGTACATGTGCCAAGTTACCAAGAGATAGCCGATTGAAGTGCTTTTTGTGTGTTATGGAAGACACAATGGACTCTCCAACATGGAATCTAGTTTGTGGGAAGGAGGAGGGGGGAGAAACTGATAAAAGAAATAGAATGTAGGAACATCAAATTTCAGCACAAGAAACAAGCACTTCAGGCCACTGGGCAAGCCCCATAGTTCAAAAACAGAATGTACAATTCACTATCTACATCATTCAATTTATTATCTTGCCAAACGCATGTTCAAAGCTCTCTTAGATTTACTGATATTATCAGTCACAATTGCATCCCTGAGCAGTCCATTCTGTATTTTCACCACCTTCTGTGTGTAGTAGTTATATCTGATCTATCCATTCAACCTCATTCTTCTGAACTTCATCTCGTATCCCTACTGGAGTCTCACTTGATTCTTGACCTTTTATGTGCCTGAACAAAAAGAAAACCTTATACCTCCCCTGCTGTTATCCTCGCGACCACAGTAAACAGTTTATTTCTCAAAGTTCAATTTGTCAGTGCTCTGAAGGAACTTGGAATAAAATTCACTTCTCATTTTTCTTTACTTTAAACATAGCTTCTAGTCTCTCCCTGTAGTTCAAAGACCTGACACAAGGTATCAGATTTTTCTGAGGCTATGTTGGGAATCCTCTATCAAACCTGTACTTTTTAACTGATGTCAGTAACATCACTAATGGTGCTTTCCTGTAATTTCCCCACCACATGGGTTTAACTCACAGGTCTATAGTTACCAGGTTGAGATTTTAACCTAGTTTGTTAAATTAATTCATCACCTGTGGCTTCTTCCAGCTCTTCCCACTGAACTAGTGAAAATATTTATGAGGGCATCACTCACAATATTTCCTTCAGACTCCTAAGAGAATTTAAATCTGACCCTGGTGCTTCCTTGACATTGAGATCTATTAACTTAGTCTGCAAAATTTCTTTTGTGCTGGGCAAGCAATCTATTAGAGTTTCTATTTCATCTTCCGTGAAAGGACTGATCCAACCTCCTCACAGGTAAAAACAGAAACAAGATTTTTACCAAGCCAATCTGCTCACAGCAGTGCGGAGGAGGGCACAGGGGAACCTAATTGAGAAAAGCGGGCATTGCCGTGGCTACTTAATTTGACCATTCTACTTCTGAGTTTCCCCACCAGGCCAATCTCACAAACAAAACAGGTCTGACAACAAGTAATGCAAGCAGTGAGCATCAGGAGTGTGACCCCTCATATCTGGTTTCACTGCTGTAATGGCCTCATAAGGCCAGAAAAGGTAAGTGGTTCCCAAATTCAGGTGCTGAGCCCCATACTCTGACTTTCCCAGAATTCTGCACAGTTGCTCCACTCATTCCTCTATCTCCAGACACCTCCTTACATCCCCATCTGAATGGCCAACACTCACCCTCATCTTAGTGTCAACTCACAACCATGTCTCACAGTCACCCTTCACAAATGTTGTCATGTTCCTTACAACCTATTTCTCACATTGTTAACTTTGCTTTCTCTCTGTGCAGGTGAACAGAGCACACAATCCCAGGGAGAAACAGAGAACTTGGCTAGAGGTCTAGTGAAAACCAACCTGATCACTGCTGTGGAGCAGACCTTCGAGATCGCCACGGTGACAGAGTTCATGACCATCGACAATGGAGAAATCAGGGTCTCCAAGAAACCTGGTGAAAAAATCACATATCAAACTTCCACAGCACATAACAATCACTAATGGTGATTTCCTGTTACTGATATCTAAAATATTCTCTGCACAATTATAATTTTTCACCCTTATCTCCATGTCAGTTCTAAATCAGATATTTCAGCGAGGTGATGCACTTGGGCAAGACAAACAAGGCACGAGAATACACGATGAATGGTAGGACCTTGGGAAGCACTGAGGATCAGAGGGACCTTGGTGTACATGTCCACCGGTCCCTTAAGGTAGTGGGACAGGTAGATAAGGTGGTTAAGAAGGCATATGGGATACTTGCCTTTATTAGCCGAGGCATAAAATGTAAGAGCAGGGAGGTTATGCTGGAACTGTATAAAACGCTGGTTAGGCCACAGCTAGAGTATTGCATGCAGTTCTGGAATCCGCACTATAGGAAGGATGAGATTGCACTGGTGAGAGCGCAGAGGAGATTTACCAGGATGTTGCCTGGGCTGGAGAGTTTTAGTTATGAGGAGAGATTGGATATACTGGGGTTATTTTCCTTGTAGCAAAGGAGATTGAGGGGGACATGACTGAGGTGTATAAAATTATGAGGGACATAGCTAGCGTAGACAAGAAGGAACTTTTCCCCTTCGTGCAGGGATCAATAACCAGGGGGCATAGATTTAAGGGAAGGGGCAGGAGGTTTAGAGGGGATGTGAGGAAGAATTCTTTCACCCAGAGGGTGGTGGGAATCTGGAACTCACTGCCTGAAAGGGTGGTAAAGGCAGAAACCCTCATAACTTTGAAGAATATTTGGATGTGCACTTGCGATGCCATGGCATACAAGGCTATGGGCCTAGTGCTAGAAAATGGGATTAGAATTAGAAGGTACTTGTTTGACTGGCACAGACTCGATGGACTGAAGGGCATTTTCCTGTGCTGTAGACCTCTATGACTCTATGACTCCACAACCAACAGACCAAATCTAAGCTCTGCAGTCCTGCCACTTCCAGTCGTGAATGGTGGTGGACAATAAAACAACTCACTGGAGGAGGAGGCTTCACAAATATTCCCATCCTCAATGATGGGGGAGGCCAGCACATCAGTGCAAAAGTTGCATTCGCAACAATCTTTAGCCAGAAGTGCCGAGTGGATGATCCAGCTCAGCCTCCTCCGAAGGTCCCCAGCATCACAGATGCCAGTATTCAGCCAACTCTATTCACTCCACATGATATCAAGAAAAGGCTGAAGGCACTAGATAGTGCGAAGGCATGGGTCCTGGCAATATTCAGGCAAAAGTATTAAAGACTTGTGCCCTAGAACTTGCTGTCCCCTAGCTATTCAAGTACATCTACAAAACTGGCATCTACCTATAGCAAACTTTGCACTAGCAAAGTGGAAAATTGCCCAGGTATGTCCTGCACGCGAAAAGCAGGACAAATCTAACCCAGCAATTACTACCCCATCAGTCTACTCTCGATCATCAATAAAGTGATGGAAGGGGTCATCAAAGGTGCTGTCAAATAGCACTTGCTTAGCAATAACCTGTTCACTGACAATCAGTCTGGGTTCCATCAGGGCCACTCAGCTTCTGATCTCATTGCAGCCTTGATTCATATGTGGACAAAAGAGCTGAACTCCCAAGGTGAGGTGAGAGTGACTGCGCTTGACATCAAGGAGCCCTGGCAAAACTGGAGTCAATGGGAATCAGGGGGAAAACTTTCTGCTGGATAGATTCATCCCTAGCACAAAGGAAGATGATTGTGCTTGTTAGAGGTCAGTCATCTCAGTCCCAGGACATCACTGCAGGAGTTCCTTAGGGTAGTGTCCTCGGCCCAACCACCTTCAGCTGCTTCATCGATGACCTTCCTTCCATCATAAGGTCAGAAGTGGGGATGTCCAATTACAGCAAGCCTGGACAATATCCAGGCTTGGGCTGAAAAGTGGCAAGTAACATTTGCACCATACAAGTGCCAGGCAATGAGCATCTCCATAAGAGAGAATCTGACCATTGCCCTTTGGCATTTAATGGCATTATCATCGCTGGATCCCCTGCTGTCAACATCCTGTGGGTTTCCCATTGACTAGAAACTGAACTTGACTAGCCATATAAATACTGTGGTTACATGAGCAGGTCAGAGGCTAGGCATCCTGTGGTGAGTAAGTCACCTCCAGACTCCCTGAAGGCTGTATGTCTACAAGGCACAAGTCAGGAGTGTGTGGAATACTCCCCACTTGCCTATATGAGTGTAGCTCCCACAACACTCAAGAATTTTAGCACCATCCAGGACAAAGCAACCTGCTTGATTGGCACCCCATGCATAACCATTCACTCCCTTCACTACCAATGCACAGTGGCAGCACTACCAGGAACTCTCCAAAGCTCCTCTGGCAGCACCTTCCACATCCTGACCACTACCATTTAGAAGGACAAGGGCAGCAGACACATGGGAACATCACCACCTGGAAGTTCCCTTCCAAGCCACTCACCATCCTGACTTGGAAATATAACATCGTTCCTTCGCTGTTGCTGGGTTAAAAGCCTGGAACTCTCTCCCCAGAAACACTGTGGCTTTATCTGCAGTGAATGGACTGCAACAGTTCAAGAAGACAGCACACCACCACCTTCTCAAGGACAGTTAGGGATGGACAATAAACGCTGGTCTAGCCATCGACACCCACATCCCTTGAATGAATAAAAAAAAATCATCTCTCATAGGTCTTTCAAGTGTTGCACAGTGCTGGAATGAGAGGAGGCTGAGAAATCCACAGAGGAGGTTGCACACACTGAGGGAACAGTGTCGCAGATTCATCTGCACCAGTATCGGTATACACACCTCGATGGGGTCTCCAAGGAAGATAGCTGTGTTTCCATACGGCGAGGTGCACACCACAAATGAGCGGGAGCAGTTGTGGGGGACAGGTACAAATGTGGAGAGTCTATATTGAATGGCTCTGCTCAGTTGGACACAGATGCTGAGCATCACAGGGCTGAGCCTCAAAGAGAGCAATTTTGTAGCAGCAGCAGAGAGGGTGAAGTTCTGTCAGCATTTCCAGCTGCATTGTGCATCCCTGGAGAAAGATTGGAGCAGTGTATCTCAAAAATGAGTACTGTCTCAGACATATGGGCTAATGCCCACCTTCATGTAAAGAGCTGCCGCCTGCATAGAGAATAAGATGCAGCAGGTAACCAAGTGCATGCTGGCCTGCACACTCAGCCTGCTGCTTTAAACAGGATGAAGCAAAATGTCACCTTGGCCACTCTTTGTGTAAGTGGGGAGTCTGCCCAAGGCTCTCCCACTTATCAACCTTGTATTTATCATTACTCCCCACCTCGGTCAGAACTCCACAAGCTCTCCTGCCCTGATGATCAGGTCTGCCCCTGTATAGGTGCAGATGGGGCAGTGTTTGGCAGGGCATCATGGGCTGCATAGTCCAGAGGACATCAGTCACAGGATTCTCAGAAGTCAGAGCAGAGGAATGAGTGGCCTGCCTCTAGTCCTGCTGAAACCGCCAAGGTAGCACCTCACAGAAGTAAAAGGCAAAGGAAAGGAAAGGGGATTCTGTGGATGATTACAAAAATATCACTGGATTCATATATTGGAAAATGTTCACGGATTATGTAGTTTATTTTCATTTTCCATTGTTCTGTCATCCCCATTGTTGCCCCCCACTTTCCAAATGGACATTCATCTTCAAGAGAACGATATGACCGGAGTGGAAGACAAGCAAAGGATGTGAATGAGATGGAGGGGTTTTTGACTGTGGGAATGATTTACATCTGGAGTGGTAGGAGGACTGTCTAAAGCCAGGAGGCTTCACACACTCAAGTTATTTGAAGCGAGCCCGGGTGAGTCTATCGTGGGCTTCTCTGGCTGCTAGGTGAGTATCTGTAGGCATCATGGTCACACTCCTTCTCATCAGGCTTTCCTCCTCTTCCTGCTCTGAAGATGCAAAGCAGTCATCACCTTCCTCCTACAGCTCCAGTGCTATCTGCAGACCAATGTTGTGCAAGGCACAGCAGAGCACTACCTTCTGACACTCTTGATGGCACATAGTGAAAGTTGCTTCAGACCAACCAGGCACCTGTATCACATCTTCAGCAACCCAATGATTTGCTCATTGAGTGCTTTTGTGCTCAAGGGGTCTCCAGTTGTATCTTTCCTCTGCATCAGTTAGGGCTCCTCGGCAGTGCCATCAGCCATGTCCCTAGAACGTATCTTTGTCTCCTATGGTGAGCCACCTGCTCACTCTGCTTAGAGAGATGAAGGCCTGTGAGAGATGTGACTGGTGCTGAATGAAAGCATCATAGCAACTCGCAGGTTATCTTGCACAGACCACCTCCCAATGGTCCCATACCATTTGAAAATTGATAGACTGGAATTCTGTTCAATTGAAAAGACTGCTGGTTGATCTGAGGGCGCCTTATTTATTACATCAGTGCAGTCAGACTCCCTGTATCTGTGTGAATCCAACCACTGCAGGGAACGCGAGCACCCTCTGGGTCTGACTGGCCTCATCAGTAACAGCGAGGACATGAATGGCAGCCCTGGTACGCATTGCATTCGTCAGCTGGGAGACTAAGAGACTTTTGGACAGCAGATTATTTAAATTCTGCAGATGTGATCAGCAGATCCCTGGTAGGAGCCAAAGGCAAAGAATTTCAGGGTTATAGTGATCTTGATAGCCACTGGCAAAGGATACCTCTCCCACTGGGAAGTAAGTCTAGTTCCAGGATACTGCAGATGTCATCAAGGACCTGCCATAAAAGACTAAGACTCCTCCCTCCTGCCCCTCCCCACACCGAGTGCCCATACATCAGGAGTGTGGGACTGAAGTGCAAACAAAACAACAGTAAAAAGTTCTAAGTAACAAAAAAGGGAGTGCAGCCTACACCAACCAATATATACAAAGTCCACGGACTCCACAAGGCCACAAAAATGCAAGCATTAAGGAGCCCGTGAACCGACAAATCCTACAGTTTTATGGGATTGCTGCATGCAACACCCTCCACCCCAGTTCCCCAATGGAAAGTGGGAGGATACCCCAATGGAGGGGTCCCAACTGGGGACCACTGCCACTGGATGGAAATAGGCATGTAAGGGCGTGTCTGGGCAGCGGGTGAGGGCAAGTGAGTGAAGGGTGTTCAGCAGCAGCCCATACAGGAAACCCCTCCATACTGTGCTAAAAGGCACGGAGGGCATTTCTGCAAGGTGACTCAGGTTGTGGGCACTGGCTCCCAAGGAAGGGTTCGGGGTTTGGGGCCAATGTGGAATTCCGTCCAAACAGGGGTATGATCACGCAAGGCCACTGTGCAACTGTGCAAGCCGGACGTCCACCGATGCGCGATGTACCAACTGCTGTGGAATCATCCAGTCCACTCCTCTGCCACCCAGCACGTCTCTGATCCTGGTCACTCTGGCAGCCACAGCCCTCCTCTCCGCTAGCCACTGAAAGGGGCAGAGGTGAGGATTCCTGAGCAGCGGCTCTCTGGCGATAGCTGCTACTCCTGATAGCAGAGAGCTGCATCGCAAGATGACCATGTTCCAGACTTTGATCATCTCCTGCTAAAAGATGGGCAATGCCTACAGGGAGCCACAAAGGCACCTCATGTCTACAAACAGGAGATGCATGTCATAATTCAGGCCATGCACCTGGTGGTAGAAATACATCACCAGGGCAACTATCTTGGAGGGGGCTCGACATAAAGGTATCGCTGCAGGGCCTGAAGGTGGAAAGTCACCCCCTGGGTGCATAGGCACTCCAGCGCCTGACCGCCCTCCCTAAGCGGGAGACTCAGGAGCGACCCAGTGCAGCCCCTTTTTCCCAGAAGAAATCAACGAGCATTCTCTGGATCTTTGTGACAAAATCCGGGGGAGGGGTCAAAGTGACCAGCCAATACCACAACATGGCGGCAATCAGCAGGTTTATGACCGGCACTTGACCCCGGTAAGACAGCACTTGGAGCAATCCTGTCCAGCCCTGTAGTGACTTTGGCCTCCAGCTCCTGCCAGTTCACCGGTCCAAGGCTGACAGCAGGAGCGTGCAGATCAAAGTGAATAAAATACAGGGTAGCAGAAATTAACTCCAAATGTTGAAAATCACCCATAAAGCACTGAAAACATTTGCTCAAAACAACACCTTTGAGCATTAAGCTATCAACTAGGCAAGGAAACAGCTGTGCAGCTTCAGCCTTTAAACACTTTCCTGGCAGTTTCACACAGTGATCAACCCTCTCTCTGCTCCCCGCTCTCTCTCTCTCTCCTTGTTTTCCCTGGCAAGTTTCACAAAGCTCGAGAAAATCTTGTGCTGGCTGATAAGCCTAAACTATTCAGAATTAATTGCCTCTTAGAGACCCGACAGCTCCTTGGGGGTGTCCCGCACACCTCTAAACATGCCAAAGAGAAGGCAGAAATGTGTGAGATCATGGCGGATTTTGAAACATTGGCATTTTTGCGAAATGTGAATCCCTGCCCTCACCGAAACCTGTTCCTCCGCCAGTTAGGATTCTGCCCAAAGTTCAACTGTTCTACCATCATGTATAATTCTTTCAAGTTACCCTGCAATAATCATTCTCAAACTCGTTTACAATTCTTAACCTTCATTTAAAAAATGCTTTAATATTATTTTGCTATATGTTTACATTTATTTTAGTTTACCTAAAGCTACGAATTTTAATGCTAATTAGTTTTTGTGGTATCCCTAAACTAAGCTTTAAATACAATTTTTGAGCTCAAATTGCTGAATTACCTTTCTATGTAGCCATTGTAGTTTCCCTCATTATATAATACTTTTCTCCTTATCAGAACACATTTTTAAAATGAATTCATGGGATGAATAAACTAGACCCTGGATGTCAGTAAGGAGGACTTTGCAGGGTCAACAGGGCTGAGTTTGCTGTTGTCATTTCTGCTGCCTATGTCGATGCTGGGTGGTCCATCCAGTTTCATTTCTAATTGGCTTTTTAGTGGTTTGATACAACTGAGTGGCTTGCTAGACCATTTCAGAGGGCATTTAAACATCAACCTGCTGTAGTTCTGAAGTCACATGTAGACCAGACCAGGTAAGGACAACAGGTTTCCTTCCCGAAAGAGATATTAGAGATCCAGTTGGGTCTTTACAGCAATGGTGCACTGGTCATCATTAGGCTTTTCATTCTAGATTTTTATTGAACTCACATTCCATCATATGCTGTGGGTCCCTGGTTTACTAGTCCAGTGACAATACCACTCCGCCACTATGAAGCCCTTATGAAGCTTCATAGTCTTTCAGAGTATTTTACCTTTACAAACAAGAGCCTGAACTTTCACAGATTGGTAATCAGAATCTGATTGCCACTTTGCTCCTATTTTTTCACTTTAAAATGTTTTCGTTCCTGTCTTGCCCGGCCTTCCGACTCAGGCTGGGCAAGGACTGTGCAGGACAGCACGCTCCCGGGGCCTTCTGTCGTGAGCAGGAGGGAAGGAGGCCATGTCCCTTTCTCAGGGCACCAGAAGTGTAAATCAAGTAAGTTTTAAAGGTCCAGCCAGGGAGAAAGTAAGTTTGTCAGGTAAGTGGTTAGAACCAGGAGGGGAGGGAGGGGTATGGTCGGACAGTGAGGGCTGGGGGATGGAGTTGGACAGACTATGGGAGGGTCAGGGCGGTCAGTCAGTTGGCGGGTGAGGGGAGGTCAGGTTGAGTTAGACTTGGGTGGACGGGTAGTCGTGGGTTGGGGGGAGTCCCATGGGGAAGTCCCATGAGGGGAGGCTAGTCCAGAAGGCGAGGTGCCCTGGGGGATTGGAGTGTGGAGGGAGGCCCGTGGGGGTGTTCAGGGTAAGTCAGTATAATAGTTACCCAGAAGCTAAAAGTGATTTTAATTCTTCTGACCTTTTCTAGGTAACTATTGATGTATCACAATTGGAACCATCCGAAGTTTGCGATTTTAATCGCCCTGTCGGATAGTTCCCAGTATGGGACTTTTGCCCATTGGAAGTTTGCACTTGCTGGGCAATTGCCATGCAAACCGTACCTGGGAATCTCTGGGGGCAGTTCCCCAGCACATCTTTGCCATACCCCCTGCCACATTTCCCTGGAGCTCAGAAGTTACAGTCCCAAATTTTGTTTGAGTCCTGCAATCAACATCACCTGCTCCCTCTCATATCAAGCTGCTATAATGTACCTATTCTTTTCTGTAAAGTGACCCTTTCGATAATATAACACCAAGATACTATTATTGCTAAAGTTTCTAAAATTCTATATTTCAACCTTATCTTTGAATGGCCTGAAAATAATGTGTTATCACTGCTTTTGGTTATCTAACAGCTGTGGCCCATTACTGAACATTAAATCCCAGACATTATCTATTTTAGTGCTAATGTTCACATGCTAAATTAAGAAGGATTCTTTGTTTACTGCAGTAAATGTTTCCCATCTCTTGTGCCTGTTTGTCCATCTTATAAGTGGATAATTGAACTCTCCCATCACTGCTACCTTCCCTTCACTGGCTGCCTGAGTGATTTGATTGCACAGCTGCAGATCCTTATCCCTCTCTTGGTTCAGTGATCTATAGCATAGAAGCGTGCTCAGAATTTCTGTTATGCTTTAATTGCAGGCATTTTTTTTTGGTACTTTTTCCACTTACAGTTTCACCGGTCTTATTTCTTTCTGCGCAAGAGTCACCATCCCTGCTTAACCTATCCCTTTCTAAACAATGTATTAGATGATTTCTAGCTTGGGTCAGCAGTCTTGCCTCTAAGTTAGAAAATCATGCATTTGAGACCCACTCAAAGACTAGGGGTTGAATTTGCACCAAGTCAGTGCAACTCTGGAAACCTTTAAAAATGATGGGTGGGACCTGGATCCGAAGATCCCATTCCTGTTTCAAACCGTTCCCATTTTTGCTGGCAGGTTGAAGGGGTCTGGGTGTGAGTCACACAGTCGGGAAACCTGAACTCAGCAAGGCCATTTGAAAGTAACCCTGCAGTCAACCAGCTCCATTTTGGCTGTTCTAAGGGTTTTGACCCACAGTGTGGGAGTAACAAATTCAAGTCAGGAAATTTCCCAACACGAGCTACTCCCCTCGGTATCGAACATTCAATACTAGAGTTTATAACTGAGGTTGACACTTCAGTATAATACTGAAGAAATTCTGCATTGTCCGAGGTGCTGTTTTTTGATTGAGATATTAAACCAAGAACCCCCCATCTGCTCTCTTAAGTGGTTGTAAAAAATCCCATAGCACTATTTGAAGAAGAGCAAGATTGTTCTATTGGTGTCCTGTTTAACATTTACCTCTCTTATGGCCATTTTGTTGTACAGGACCTGAGTATTGCTGAAAAAGAAACATTCTCGTCGAAGCTTTTCATCTTGCGCTCATCTTGCACTGGTGCATTCGCCAATGTAAAGTTTCTACCAATCAGAGTCCACTTGCCAACCAAACAGCACTCTCTTCTCATGCAGTATAAATTGTTCTCCCCTTTACATTTGAGGCAGGATTTTTAAGTAATTGGGCGGACACGGCAAGTGGGCCTGGGAGCAGCCGTGATTTGGCCAATTAACAACCAGCCACCATGAAAGGCACACTGAGAATCTCAGCGCTGCCAGGTTGGGGGCAGGAGGAGCGCGAGTGCAGAAGTCTGCACATGTGTGACGGAACATGCACTGAAAGACCCCTGAAGGCAGGGAGCTGCCTCAGGGAGCAGAACAATTTTAAAATAAAAGTTAAAGATTTTAAAAACTGAAAAAAATGTCCCAACATGGGACTCACTCACAATAACAGAATAAAAATTCTGCCCAAAAATTTATGCTTATATTTTATTTAATTGTGGAAATCTCATCCCGCCTGAGGATGAGGTTTGCTAAAGAATCAAAAGGCCACCTAGGCGATTTGCCTGTCTGCCAACTGTAAGGTTGGACGGGCAATGAAAAATAGGTTTAAGTAATTGATTAAGGACCTTAATAGGCATCTTAACTGTTGGTGGGTGCGCTGCTGGCTCTTGCATGCACCCGCCGGCCGAAATATCGCACATGTGCGCAATGACTTTGGGACACTTGCCCGACGTCATCATGCACTATTTTACACCCAATCGGGTCAGGCACACACCCGCCCACAGGATGTAAATTCCTGCTCCTGGTATTCTTGTGAATTGTCCTGATGAGTGCAAGATGAAAAGCTTTGACAAAAATGTCTCAATTTTCAGCATTACTCAAGTTATTTATCTCTCTCTATGGACAAAACTAAATCAAATTATTTATCTTACTGCTGCTTGTGGAACATTGATGTGCACAAATTTGATTGCTACATTTTTCTACATTGAAATAATGACAATACTTCAAAGTACTTCAATGGTTGTGAAATACTTTTGGATATCATGAGGTCAAAAAGGACACTAACTATAATATTTTTCTTTCTTTGTATAAAGGGACGTTAAATTTAAGCCTATTGTCAAAACACAGTCACATTTCTTGGAGGGGTTTGAGTTTAGGGTTGTAAGTAGCAACATAAATTTGTCATTCAATTAATTATTCCTAATGCTTGAAGGATTTGATAAAATATTTCTACTAGCTCTCTCTCAAAATGGAACATATAGCCGCTTGTGCATATTTAGGTAAGGAATATTGCAGTGCCAAGTTTAATATTAATTATCTAGGAATGCTCTGCAATGTAACTGCAATAGAGATAATCATCATGGTTTGTTTAAATTCATTCCCCAGGAAAGATAGATTTAAATGAGTTATAGGAAATCAGACAATAAAAAAAACTAACCTCCACAACATGCACCATCTGTCGCACTTCCTCATCAAAATGATCATATAAAATCAACATACGTCACAAAGAACATATCAAAATGTAACCAGAAAGAACACTAGTACAGCAAAGGAATTGAAATTATACTGTTAACTAATCAATTATTTATGCCTCGTGATGCTGCACAGAAAAGTCAGGAATTACAGTTTGGCTTGAAGCATCAAACGATACATGTTGGTGCTGTTATTTCTATGATTTTATACTTTTGCCAATTTTTAAATTAAAATCATTATTGACAAGAGTAAGATATCCTGGAACTTAATTACATAATTTGTTAGCTATTTTGATCATTATTGGAGAATATTTGGAATGGCGAGGAATATAAAATATGCCATCTATCTTTACACTCTGCTGTGGACAGTGCTTAAAAGTAATGATGAGCAACGTGTTATTAGCTGCCAGATAGCATCACATAAAATATGGGAACGGGTCTTATGTGCTCATGCACCAACTTTTCTTAAGCGAACATGTGTTTTCAATCCAAATAACACAATTTCAGTTCATTTTTAAAATATTTTCAAACAGTGGCCTAATTTAAACTATTTTCAATTTAATAATCTGATAGAAAACCATTGATATGGCATATGTTGGTGACAAGAGTTGCAGTTTGATTTACCTAAGTAACTAGTTAAAGAGCAATTGCTGAACAAAGCATAGTACCAAGTCCAGTTGAGGGCAGACAAGATCCGTGAAAGTTAGCAACATAACATTCAACAGATCCTCAGTATTTTGTAGGATGGGAAGTTCTCTGTATTGCTAACTCTGTCTTGGATAATTGAATAAAATGCTTTCTAATGTAAATCTTCCAGAAGAGGTGGTGTGTTAGAATACCTTTGGAGTCTGTGTAGCCCCATTGCAAATGTGCTTGTGACATTTCCTCAGCTCAGTTATTTCTTGCTAAATTGTAAATGCATTTCTTTTAGAATATGTTCATGATTTCAGGTGAACTATTTTTTTAGTTTGCAACTTGACTTTACAAGATAAAGCTGCTAGCCAATGTGTCCATCATTAATTGTCACTTTTTCTTCGAATTGAAGCGAAACCAATTCCTTTCAATATTGTTTATTTGGTCTGAGCAATGAGCTCTTGAGCGTGGGCAATATACCTACAATAGAAGATAGGTGGGCATTGGAAGATGTGTCTGTTGGTTGCTATGGTTTTCGAAAACTAATTTAATGCCAGTCAGAGCTCTAGAGAGAAATTTTTCAGGTTTTTTTTTGTTTAACTTGAGTTTTTTTTTTATCACTTTTTTGCCATTCCAACAAAAACAGGTTCACACAGAAATTTATAGATGAAGGCTGGGACTCAGTTAATCTATGTACTAGCCCAATTCCTGAAACATCCTAGTTACCTTTATGGTGTCATCTGTGGCTCAGTTGGTAACACTCTTGCTTCTGTGTTATGAGATTGTGGGTTCTTGTCCCAATCCAGGAGTCTTGATGAGAAAAATTAAGTCTGACCCTCCAATGCAGTGCTGAGGAGGGAACACAAGAAATAGGAGCAAGAGTAGGCCATATGACCTGTTGAGCTTGCTCTGCCACTCAGTATGATCATGGCTAATCTTGGGCTTCAACTCCATTTTATTGCCTGCTCTCCATATCCCTTACCTTTCTGCTGAGGTGGAGCTACAGTATTGGTAGTGATGTCTTATGGATGAGACACTAAATCAAGGCCCTATATGCCCTTTCAGGTGGATCCCATGGCACTATTTCAAAGAAGAGCAGGGGAGTCTGCCCTGATGTCATGGCCAATATTTACCCCTCAATCAAGATCACAAAAATTAGATTACCTGGCCATTCTCACATTGCTGTTTGTGGGAGCTTGTCTTACATTGAAGATGCTATATAAATACAAGTTGTCTTTTGTATATATTCACATATACATCTCAACAAATCAAATTTATTTTCAACATGTCTTTTAGCCTGATATTCCTACAACATGTAAAAAGTGAAGAATGCATTTTTCAAAAAAAAAGCAAATGTCCCAACCAGAGGTCAAGAAGGGAAAGATCTATGTATATTCACATCAGAATGGCTACATTATAAAATTATTTTTCTCTGTTTTTCAAAATGGACAATTGTTGGACTGCTAAAAATGGCTGCAGCTGATCACATGCTGGTTTCTGGAAGATTCTAAGCTGTTTCAATGGACAAAGGCTACCTCATCATCCTGGAATATGACTTGTTTTGAATAAACATTCCAGCCAAGCCAACACAAAGGATTCATGGATGATAAGTTTGCACCAGCCAGCTACATACAGAGTTCAGCCTGCTAACCTCTGAAGAAGTATGCCACTGGACTTTTGATTCTGGACTCTGGACTCATGTGGAACCATAACTATTATTTTTATCATGGGTTTGCCTACACCCCTTTCTTTCCCTTATGCCCCTTATATTGTGTGAATACAAAAAGGGGTAGACGTTCCAAAACCCCATCCTGTGTTTTGCGTGAGTGTAAAATAAACCAATTCTCTTATTTTGTCTTATCTTGAGTTTGCTGTGGGGTTATTAATAGAGGACTGGATCACTCCAAACTGAAGGGTTGGCGAAAATACACCACCACATATAAAGGGGGAAATCAAAAATCAAAAACACCTTTCTGTTTGTGGATGGGGTGTAAGAGGAGAAATCAGGGATGTTTAAATTAATCCCCCCTCCACTCTGTTATTCAAACAAAACATACATAATATGTAATAAAAGGCTAAACTGGGATGACAAATAAAAGTTCCCTTTTGCAAATATGCCCCCAAAAAGTAATAGTCAACAGAGGTAGCTGGAATCCCTAACACCTACCCTTATGGGGAGGATTTTTCCCTCCCGGGTGGGCTTGACAGGGCTGGAGGGTGAAGGCAGGAAGCTGACCGCCATCCACGATTGTAGCCGGATTGCGATTTCCTACTGGCAGGCCAATTAAAGCCTGCCCAGTATGAAACACGAGTGGCAGCACTCAACTCAGTGCTGCCTGTGAGGGGAGGAAGGTGGGCGAGCCCAAATTTCGTGCATGCATGCGGGTGCGCACAGAGCTGCCTCAGGGAGATGAAAAGTTTTGAGTATTAAAAATAAAGATTTGTAAAATGTTATAAAGCATGTCCCCTCGTGCGACTCTGTTATTAATTCAGTTTTAAAATTTTTATTTTATTTGTATTTGCTGTTGGAAACCTCATCCCACTCATGGATAGGGTTTTCTAAAAAATGCAAAGGCCGCTTGGCCTTTTTGCCTGCCCGCCAACCGCAAGGTTGGACAAGCAGTGAAAAATTTCATTCAATTACCCTTTTAATGACCTTAATTGACCCTTTAATTGTCGGCGGGCACGCTGTCAACTCCTTCGCACCCACCAACCAAGCATGTGATGACATAGAGACACTTGCCTGATGGCATTTTACGCTGGGTCAGGTCGGGCGTGTGCCTACCCGACCAGCAGAAAATTCTCCCCTATGCATTTCCTGTCAACAGTAAATACAGTCTTTCTTGGCTTGTAGCTGATGCTCATCTATAACCATGGTGAGGTTCCTCTATGGCAACACTTTCATGAGTCATATATCAAGGACCATCCCTATACCATCCAACTAGTTGATGCTCTAAGGGTTGGAGTTTCCTGAATCAGCCCCAAGACGGTCTGGGAAGAACTTACTGCCCCAATCCAGCTGTGATCCTATTCCAGTATCCTGGACTACAGAACCTAAAGTGAAGGAAATCAATTAAATTAAGTGGAAGAGGGCTAAAAATCAGAAAAGGATTTTATTTAGGTTTCTAATTTCAATGAAACATGAAATAGATACTATTATAGGCCTGAGGAGACACTTTGGCCAGAATTGTCCAAGGTTTGCACTAAGTGCAGTGGCGGGCCAGTAAACCAATGTTTTACCCGCTGGCCACGATGATGGATTTTTATGCCACGTCATCCCAGACCCACAACATTATTTATGCGCTCTCAGGAAACACATGCCGTTTCCATGGCAGGCAGGGTCTAATTCATCGGCCTCCATCATCTTGCTGCTGCATCACATCTCAGTGCTTCCAGACCAGCACTGCAGCATGAAAGACATAGCCCTAAAATTGAAGAAGACTGCAGCCCACAGATTCAGCGACATGTCCCTCAAGTGCCATTTGGATGCCGTGGAGGCCTGCCGGAATGTCCTCTACCCCCACCTCTGGCCGCAGGAGGGGGAGCAATAGCACTAACCCGACTTGGGAGGTGGCAGTGGTGTTCAGCGCCAAAGCCCTTCAAAAAGGGACAGCCACCCAGTGCCACAAGAGGATGAATGATCTCCTCTGCTCCGCCAAGGTAAGTCACTCTTCCCATCACTCTCAACTCACACACTCACACATCCAGCACCCATTCACAGGCCCTCACTCACTGCTGGTTCAAGGGACATCACTACTTACTCACACACATTCACCGTCATTGTCCTTATCCCGCCCATGGACCACTCATGACCCACACAGGCCAGGCATACTTATCATTTGGCCTGGCAGGCATCCTGCTTACAATTTTTCCATCTCTATCCATGCAGGACAATCTGGCATATGAGAAGAGAGAGAGATCACAGACCAGTGGTGGAATGCCCGAATTCAAGGTGTTCACGAGCTTTGAAAACAAAGCCATCTGGCTGGCTGGCGAGGATTTGGACTGGTCTTGTACTGGTGGTGAGATCGGCGGTGCTCTACCAAGTGAGGAACCAACAGTGCAACATCCATCAGACAACCATGCTGTGACTGACGTGTCCTGGTTCACAGGCCATGCACTAATTATCTCTTTATGCTTTCGCAGGCACATCTACCAAACAGCCGACGGAGTCCATGACCCAGAGCCTCCACTCAAGCCCCAAAGAAACCTCTGAAGAGGAATCTGGAGGCAGCCTCCCTGAAGTCCTGTCACAGCACTCACCCATGCCCTCCAGCAGTGCAGAGGCACACCTCAGTGGGACCCAGCAGGATCACAATCTGGTCAGCACATTGCACTGTCTGATCCACAGGAGGAGGTGGCAGGGCCTTCCCAGTCTCTGGCACTCGGAGGACTGCTGGAGGCCAGAACATTGCTGAATCCAAGTCAGGTGACAAGCCTCTGGACTCGGTCATGTCACAGTTGCTGGAGCTGCAAAGGCAAGCTCGGGAACATCAGGAAGTGATGTCCGCCGCACTTCTCAGTTTGCAAGGCATGATGGAGGAGTCCATCTGCCTTCACTCTGAGGTGATAGCGCCGGCTTACAACACACTGAGGTCAACATTGGTAGGATGGCAGTCACCATGGAGATCTTGGTCCAGGACTTCACTCTTGCACTGCTGCACTCCATCGCTGATGCCGTAGTTGGCCTCCAACAATATGTGCACGAGAGGGGTGCCAGGCAGCTCGATCTCAAGGAGTCAGCCTGAGGCCCCTGGACACCCATAGGTAGGAGGATTATCAGATGCAAAACCTGAATCCATTCATCCAGGTGACTCCGGGAGTGTCCAACTCCCATCCGACTCTCCGCTTCCTGTGACCTCAGCAGCTCCAGCTCCACAGCCAAGGAGGGTGCCAATGCCATGCAGCTGGGCCCCGAAAGCAGGCTGGGGCCCTCCAAGTCTAGACCCTCCAAAGGACACCCGCCAAGTTCAGCACAGACAGGGCGTCACAGTCAGCAGGCTGCCTCCACTTCTGCAATGCATGTTTGGGTAGCACTAAGACCTAGCTGCAGGGGTTAGAAAAGTTAAGGAGAATTTGCTGTACAGCCTGGGAATGGGTGATAATCACTTGTGCATGCTGTTCACTATTGTCAATTAACTCCCAACAATTTTACCCTGCCTGTGGCTCCTTGTTCTGTGAGCAATTTTCGAGTCACTCAGATGTGAAATCTTTATGCGCATGATAAAAACAGGTGTCTCAGTTCAGGGCCTCTTCCCTGTGCTCTGTACAGCCTACAGACCACAGTGATGGTCTAGCCTCACACTCACTGGAAACATTACTGATGCCTGCACCTCAGCGGTGCTTTTCATTGCTGCCAGAATGTATGGGCAGGAACCGCAATGTTCTCTCATTGTCTCGATGTGCTCTCAGTGTCTTTAAGAAGGAGCTGACCCCGATCTCTTCAGCATCACAAAGGGCTCAGGTGCTGAAGGCGGACAAAGAATCATGTGTTTCCATTATTTCATGGCTGTGTCTCTATGATATGACCCTGATCACAGAACGCAAGAGATCTTCCCTTGGCCAGACAGGAGTCCGACATTCTCAGAGGCTATGTTAAGATTCATGGAGTGTCCTCACTGCATGTTGTCATTATCCTCCTGAAATCAAATGACTATTAGGGCCTCCACTGTGTCTCTATGACAGGAGTATTCTCACAGAGGGTATTTGCTCTGCCATCAGCCAGACTGGAGTCAAACCTTCACAGATGCGATATGGGTTACGTCACGGCATGTTATCATCCTCCACAAATCTAGCAGCTATGAGGGCCCCCCGAGCATGCCTGCCTTGGCTGGACAGTGTGAGGGCCGCATTTCCGTCATCGTCGCCCTTGAGGACCTCGTCACCCTCATCACCATCGGAGTCCTCCTCACCGGTGGAGACGTACAGCTCCTCCATCTCCTCTTCAGCCAGCTCTTCTCCCTGTTGTAGCACCAGGTTGTAAAGGGCGCAGCAGATGACAACAATGCGTGACACCCTCTGCGATCTATATTGCAGGGCTCCACCAGACCAGTTCAGACACCAGAACCTCAGCATCCCGATGGTCTGCTCCTCCAAGTTGTGAGCTGCAGCATGAGCCTCATTATACCATCGTCCTGCTGCAGTCTGAGGCCACCCCACTGGTGTCATCAGCCTCATCCTCTGCGGGTAGCCATTGTCCCCAAGGAGCCAACCCTGCAGCTTCTGTGGATCCTGGAAGACTCCAGGGGTCTGTGACTGACTGAGGATGAAGGTGTCATGTACAGTCCCTGGAAACTGTGTGCACATCTGCAGGATGTGTTTATGGTGGCCGCACACCAGTTGCACATTCAGCGAATGGAACCCCTTGCGGCTGATATGGTTCATTGCATGTTGCAGCAGAGATCTGAGTGCTACATGAGTGCAGTTGATCTGCACCTGAGGGAAGCCCGAGATCTGGGTGAATCCAATTGCCCTTGCATCCTGGCTATCCTGGTCCCGGGCAAAATGCACAAAGTTGTGTGCCCTCGCAAAGCTGGCTAACGCATGGATGCATATGTGGATTGAAGCTTGTGAGATTCCATAGAGGTCACCTGTGAAGCCCTGAAAGCAGCCACTGGGTTAGAGATTGAGTGCCGCAGTCACTGTCACAGCCACTAGAAATTGATGCCCTCCATGTCCCCATGGCACCAAATCCTGTAGTAGCTGTCAGATTTGAGCAATCAGTTCCCTAGACATGTGCAGTCTGCCATGACACTGATTCTCAGTCATCTGCAGGAATGAAAGGCTGCGTCTGTTGACATTGGATGTCGCTGGGTACTGGCCTGCAACGACTCACTGTGGCTCTTGGGCAGCGTGTGCGGGAGCCCCAGCCGCCCCTTCATCCTGAGGTTGCTGCTCCTGCCTCTGCGCAGCCAGGAGCCACAGTCACTCTCTCCTCCGTCTTCTTCGCACTCTGTAGGCCATCAGGCATACAGCTAGGTCACCAGGCTTCATGAACCTGATGCATTCCTCCTGCAGGATGAAAGAGAGAGAGAGACACGTGGTTAGCGTGGATGTACTAAGAACCTGGCCTGGTTAAGTGTGACAGGCCTTAACGCTTCCCGATCATTGCTGGTCACCACTTGGATGGCAAGAGTTTAGTGCGCTGCATGGCAGCCCTGTTAGCTTGAACCATGGGGGAGACTGGTCCAAACCAGAATCCTGAGATTACAAGGGGCTGTGGGCGCCTCCAGCAGTTACTGCTACACGACCAGCTTTAGTGAGGAGACTGTACACCAGGTGCAGTTGTCCAACTGCTCTGCAGTCCACTAAAATGTTCATGAATTTACAGTCTGTGCCAGGGGTACTGGGGGATGGAAGCTCTGAAGCACATTGTGGCACTTTGATGCCTCTGCATTGATTGAGTGGGCAGATAAGTTAGGAGTCCGCCCCCAATCATATCAATGTAATTAAATAAAAGCAAAAAACTGTGGATGCTGTAAATCCAAAACAAAAACAAAAAAAAAAAATACCTGGAAAAACTCAGCAGGTCTGACAGCATCTGCTGAGAGGAACACAGTTAACGTGTTCAACAGAACAATATGGCTCCACCTGAACTGTCTCAGTTACAGAGGAATGGTCACTTTGTACAGGCTTCCCTCGCCCACCCTACCCCTAATACTTGTGCGCTCTATTCAACGGCAGGGCTGCCCTTGCCCTCCCCTGCCACCAGTCACCTCAATGGCAGTGCTGCCCTTAAATCCGACACCCCTAAAGTTTGAAGTCCAACAGGTAACCCTGGCGTGCGCCACACAAAGTTACTGTGTGCTCACCCCCAAGGTCCCCTCAAAGTGCAGGCCGCCAAGTGCAAGCCTTCATGTGCTATTGTGAAACACGTCAGATCGCTTTCCCAATGACATGGAAGGATGATACAACAGGGATGGAAGATTCCGGTGGGCTGACCTGATAATGATATGCTGGCGTATTACAATGGGGTTCCCGAGATCTGATGGTGGGAAATGCGGCCCGCTTTTGGCGGGCTGAGTGGAAGATTGCTAATTGGTTTCCTGCTATCGTAAACCGGATTATGCCAAATTGTCTGCTCACGTCACCGATCACGCACAATGCCAGCGGGCACAAAAAAATTCTGCCCTTTGCCTCCAACAGGGACTGAGCTGCCAAGCCAAAATAGAACAATGATCCACTCCAGGCAGTCTACTCTACCACCACAGTATGCTTGATAATTACCCCATACCCACCTCCTCAGCCAAAATGCATCAGGGCTCGATTAAATAGTTACTCATAACTGGTTGACTCCATTCTTCTCCTTAACATTATGATCTGACCTGGAATTTAATAGTCGTCTTTTGATATTAACTTACAGCTAATTGAACGCTTTAACCAAGTATTAACATGTTAGGTTAATTTTTTTCTAAATTTTTGGTGATATTTCTTCTTCCTGCTTTTGTGGGAGTGGAACATGCAGAGCAGCACTAAACTCAATTAGTCAATAGCTTACTGTCAAAATAATGGTGAGGCTAATAGTGCTCGTCATTATTTATGCAAAAATGTTACTGTGAGTTCAGGCAAGAACAGTTAAATGTGGAAGACCAATGATTTTGAAACAATAATGGTATAACATAGAGTAATTCTCTTTACTGAAACTTAAACTTCTTGACCTCCTTTTTCCCAAATTTCTCTCTGAGCTTTTAAAATTAAAACAAATGAAACTGTCCCAGTATGCTTCCAGTTCGTTATTCTTTTCTTCTGATAGAACATTCTTCTGGCTGAGATGTGGATCCTGGGCTCGATTAAATAGTTACTCATAACTGGTTGCCTCCATTCTTCTCCTCAACAATATGATCTGACCTGGAATTTAATAGTCGCCTTTTGATATTAATTTACAGCTAATTGAATGCTGTAATTTCTTTGGCTTTGGACCCCTCCACACTAGGGCTACTTAATTTAGCAGATGGCTCCTCTGGCCCCTTCACTTATTGCAGCGCCAGGCAGGAGCTTGTTATCTAATGCAACCAAAAAATAAATAAACTAAATTTATTATGATTTTAAAACTCATTAATAGAGCAATGCAGTCATTGGCTTGAAATTACACTCAGCAATTCTCACAGCTTCAGAGATTAGAGATAATACAAGAGTCTGTGCTTACATAAAATGCAAGAATGGCTGGACCAAGGCAGTAGTCGGGGCAAGAGCATGTCCACAGGGATGAGAGATGACCAGTGATGGTGATGGTCATAACTTTAAACTGTAGGAAAATATATTTTCAGTACACTGCTCCTTCAGATTCAAAATTGCACTGATATACTTTAGATATAATTTTTTTCAAAAATATCTTCAAGATTTACTGAGGCCTGCCTTTCAAAAAATGTTCTATCTTGGAATTTGGTTGATTTTGGAGCCAGTGAGAAAGACAAAGGTATTGAAGCCAGCAAGCAAGCTCCCAATTCATCAGGCTGGTCAGAGAAGTTAGGCACTACACCTTTGGAAGTAGACCAGCTCAACAGGATAAAGGCAGTGACTCCAGTGGTGGGAGCATGACAAGTTTTTGTAAACAACACCAAGAATAAATATGGGTATAGGGTTTTATAATGCTAAAACATGTGGCGAAAATGTGACACAAGGAATTTAAAGATCTCGTCTAGAAATTGTTTGGGTGCGTCAGATTGTATGTATGTAGCGTTAATATGTTCTTCAAAATATATTGGCAAAACTATTTGTAATCTGCTACTGGATTTACATGACCATTGTCTAGGCTGTGCTAAAGGTTCAATTTTAGTAATGCATTTACTCCTGGGGAAATCAATAAGGTGTGTAATGCTGCCCAGTCTTGATAAAAGTAAAAATAAAGGATGGTTGAGGTAGCCCTTGGAAATACTGTGCTGAAGCTAACACTGAAATAGCCAAATGTCAGTGTTCCAATCTGTATAGATAAATCATCACAAATTTTATTACAATTTAAAACTATTTGACCTATTAAGTTTAATAACACTTGATGAGCAGAATGAGTAAGAAAAGTCACCTATAATTGCTTTCAGCAAAGTTTCTTTACACGTTTCATCAAACATTGTAGCATGTGAAAATTATGCACAATTTCTTGGCTTGCAGTCAGGATAATAAAATGGTTAACTAAGGTTTAATGCCATCAGAACATAAAGAAGGTTTTCTAATTGCTATTCCACAATCTGAGGTCTAGTCATCTTGTAGATGAACTTAAAGAGAGAATTCTATATATTTCTAAGTATTATCTAACAATAAGAAATAAGAAATAAGAAATAAGAATCACTAGCTTCAGGGTAGGAAAGAGAAATTGGGTCCAATAATGGGTTAGTACCTTGTCCTTTTCTGGGAATTGGATTCAGCTGGAAGAACACTACATGGAATGACACATTTCTGAGTGCTTTTGCGTTTGCAGTACAAAATTGCCTATTTCTGACGATGTATAAGTAAGCTCTTTGTCCAAGGGCAGAAACATCAAATCTTATATGGCTAAAGGATTATGCAGTGCTACCACTCATATTTTACTTACTGACAGTGTGTCACTGTTCCATCTGGTTTAGAAGATTACAGCATTATTTCTGATCGTTAACTAAAGACTGTGAAGATTGCTTCCAAGGAACAGATGCTAAATGTATAGCTTCAACGTCAAGAGCACACATAAGGGGACAAACCCTTTGTGTGTCGTGTGTCACAAAATCATAAATGAATTATATATAAACAGGTTTGAAGTTCCATTAATACAATGCATAGTGTAAAACAATCCAATATATATTGGTAGCAGTTTTCCAGTTTTGCCCTTAGACATCTTGCAGGGATTTTGACCTTTCTTCGCTAGTGTGAATGAGTTGATAGCAAATCCACAGCCCATTTTACATCTCCCCTCATTTTATTTCTGTTGTAGTCAATGAATGGAAGAAATACTGCACTAAGTCAAAATGATTGCCTCGGTACAACCAAAGGAAGAAATTCAAGTGTAGTGTAATGCACACCTTGTAACAGAGCCTGCCCAATTTTCTTTTATAAGCCCAGGAACAGCAACTTCTACCCTACTGAATCCTACAGTGGTGTAACTAAATGTTGTTCCAGTAATGAAACGAATCATTTGCATTGTTGATCAATGGTGTTTTTCTGAGCTATCAGCCAGTAATGCAAAAAATGTTATAACATCTTTGGTTGCAGAAAACAATCTATTAATGTGTTAACCACAGCCGGGATTTACCCAAGACAAGTATCACCCTGTGATGTCTTCTTGCAGGTATGTTTACATGTAGATTCGCTTTATAAATATAGACGGAAGATACATTTCAGGGATCCTTTGAAACAATGAGTGGAATTGTCCCAGATTTGCACTAAATGTGGCAGTGGGCGGGTAAAATGATGTTTTACCCATTGGCAGCAATGGTGGCTTTTCATGCTGTATCATCCCAAAGCCGTCGCATTAACTGTGCATTCCCAGGAAACACATCATTTACATGGTGGGTGGGGTCTCATTCACTGGCCACACCATCACCTCACAGCTTCAGCAGGCTGGGTGCCATATTTAAAGTCCAGCCGCATGCACACATCTCACTGATTCCAGCCCGTGACTGCTGCAAAAAAGACCTGAAAGGCAAAAAGGTTGCAGCCCCCAGGTTCAATGACGCGTTCCTTGAGCGTCTTTTTGATGCAATGGAGGCTCGCCATGATGTCTTCTACCCCAACTCTGGCCGCAAGATGGGCAGGAAAACCAGCAATCCAGCATGGGAGGCAGTGGTCAGCACCAACACCCTTCTAAAGAGTACAGCCATCCAGTGAACAAGGGGATAAATGATCTTCTCCATTCCACCAGGGTAAGTCACTCTTCTCATCACTCTCAACTCACACACTCACAAACCCATCCCACATTCATAGGGATCTCACACCTCAAGGGACAATAGCACTAACTCTCACACAGCCCTCACTTCTCCATCAGGCTCATATCCTCTTGAGCTTGCATCCTCATCCTGTTCATGGCTCCATTCACCACATAGACATTTCATGCAGTACCATGCACCCTGCTCACACTTCCTCCACTTGTTTTTATGCAGGAGAAGCCTGGTCACATCAGCAGGAAGAGGTCCCAGACTTGAGTGGGGGTGGGGGGGTGGTGGTGGTGGACTGGTCCACATTAGATCCCTCACTCACTTTGAGGAATGTGCCATCACACTGACTGGTGAGGATGTGGACCGTGCCCTGCAGTGACGGTGAGGTCGACGACGAATACCCTCTTAAGGATCTTGCACCACATCATCCCTCTCTCAACACAAATGTGAGTGAGTGCTCTTTCTCCTGCTTTTGACTCTGCTGCCATGTACTAATTATCTCTACTTTGGTTCACAGGGAGCTCTGCCAAACAACCGACACCCTCAGCCAGTCAGTCCCTCAGCTCCATCCAGGTCCTCACCTCCTGCCAAGAGGACTCCTCCTCCATTGAAGAGTTGGAAATAAGCAGCCTGGAAGACCTGTCACAGCGCTTAGCCACATCTTGAACGAGTGCAGAGACGCACCTCGGTGAGACCTAGACCTAGAGCAGGCTTGGTTCACAATCTGGTGGTCACCGCATCGATACATATCTGCAGCAGGAGGAGGCGGGTTCGTGAGATCTCCCCAACACTTGAAGGACTGCTGGGGTTCAGGCATCTGTGAGGTCCAATTCAGATGATGAGCCTCTAGATTTGACCTTTTAATGCATCCTGGAGAGTCAGAAGAAGATTTGGGAACATCACGCAGAGCTGTTGGAAGCCCTCAGCAGATTAGCACGCAAGTCGGAGGAGTGCATCTGCCTGCTCTCTGTTGAAATGATGCCTACATGTGTGCATATGGAGGTCTCCATGGGGTGGATGGCGGATGCCATATAGACCCTGATCCAGCAGAATGCAGAAATGTGTGATGACCTGCACTCCATTGCGGGAGCCATATGTGAGTTCCTGCAATGGCAACATGAGAGGGAAACAGGGCACTTTGACGTTCCTCCAGGTGCTCCTTCCCCTCAAGGAGTCAGGCCGGAGCCCTTGAGCTCTTGAAGGGAGGAGGAGCCACAACTGGATACCCCTGAGTCATCCGCTCAGGGATCTCAGAGGCTGTCCTCTCCCTCCGAGACCCCTTTGCCTGTGAGCCCCTCAACCTCATCCTCTGTCACTGCAGAGGAAGCAGCTGGCCCACGAGTGATTCTGGAGGGAGAATGAGTGTGGCAGGGCCCTTAGGAGCCTCATGCAAGCACTCTCCCATGCACGTGGATCCTTCATGTTTAGTAGTCACCTCAAAATTCTGAGGCTTTTGAATGCTGCCTGCTGGGGTTCACATTCAGTTGTCCATCTGAGCTGACCTGCATCTCCGCCCACCCACTAATCACACTCCCATACAGCACCTCATCTCACCCTCCACAACTCTCATTTCACTTTCGTTTTGGACAGCACGGTACGGATTTGGTTTTTCGCCACCTCCCCCATTTTTTCCCTCACCCAGTCACCCATTTCCTTTCCTCCATCACAGTTGACTCCTCCACCTCCCCTCTGTGACCTACCAGCCACAACCCTTTTTCCTTTGGGTTGTCCAGGTGAACGTTTATGTGAACGTGAAGGTGAACGTTTATCCTTCATGAAGATCCCACCCCCATCCACATTCACCTCCCTACCTCCTCCTTCCCACCCCCAGAGTCCGTGTCTATCTCTGAGTCCCCACCAACCACCCTCACCGTCACTTCTACCGCTACCATCAAACCCTCACCCTTCCACCCTACCGCCTCGCTTTACCCTTGGTCATTCTCACCATTCCCTCATACCACACCCACCCTCAGTTCACTCCCCTGCTGGAACCCCACCACCGCCCCCACCCCTCGTCCTCTCACCACCACCTGCCCTGGCTTAGTCCCTCTCTATTCCTGACTCCCTCGCATACCCTTACTTATTCTGCCACTCTTACTCCTTCCCCCCTCCTGACTCCTTCCTTCAGCCTTACCTCTTTCTCCAGTCTCACTTCTTCCTCTAGTCTTACTCCTTCCCCCTTCCTGACTCCCTCAGACTCCATCACTCCTTCCTCTAGCTTTAGCCCTTCCCCCTTCCTGACTCCCTCCTCCACCCTTATTTTTTCCTCCACCTTTACTCCCTCTCCTCTCCGCGTTCCTTCCTCCCCTCGGTCTTCCTCCCCACTCTCCCCCCCTTCGTCCCCCTCGACTCCCTGTCCGCTCCGCACCCCTTTCTCCCCCTGGACTACCTCCTCTCTTTACACTCCTTCCTCCCCCCTGGACTCCTTCCCCTCTCTGCATTCCTTCCCTCCTCTGAACACCTTCATTTCTGCCTTCCACCCCCTTACACCTACCTCCCCAGTTGCTATCTTCTCCCCTGTTACCCCCTCTTTCCTGCATACTCCCTCCCTACCTCACCCCCAACACCATCATTCCTTTCTCCCAACATCACCCCCCGGACACCTTCATTCCCCCCAACCTCACTCCAGTGACATCTTCATTCCTGCCCTTCCAGCCTCACCCATCCACCCCCCCACCACCGCTTCGTCTCCCAGTCGATCCTAGACTTTCCTCTCCCATCCTCTCGACCACCATCCATTGTGAGCATCAATGGTGACTTTCCAACTTCCTTGTGCTGCTTCGCAGCAGAGCCATGTCCATGAGAATCCACCCAGCACTCCACAATAAGGGCCCTGAGAGAATCCATCACAACTTACATAGTGAAGTTCAGGCAGTTGACTGAGCACCGTGACTTTGGAGATTCACTCAATGACATGCTGCGGAACAGGTTAGTTTTTGACGTTCACGACGACGCCATTCATCACCGTTTACTTGCAGGAGTTAACATTGATTTGAAGCACGCCATGGAAATAACAATGAAAAGTGCTGCAAGAGACTCACAGGCTTTACAGAGAGTGCAACATGATGCCGTTCTTTAGCTGGTGCAGGAACCTACACCAGCCGTGGTGCGAAAACCAGAGAGACAGCTGCAAAGCGGAAGACAGTGTCTGCTGCTTGAAAAATGAAAAGGCAGAGTGGAAGCATCTCAGTGGTGATTCAGAAATTAACCTGTTACAGATGTGGGGGTCACCACCTAATGGAAAACTGCTGACTTAAAGAGGCCCAGTGACATTCCTGCCAATCAAACGGCAGACCAAGACAATTGAAGTGCACAATATGACTGAACCAGAAGCTGATACTGATACCTATACCCTATACAATGTCAAAGCAGTAAAAACTGAACTAATAACCATCACCCTTCGAGTGAATGGGAAGCCTCTAGTCATGGAGATAGACATGAAACCTTGACCATAGTGGTGGGGGAACACACATCTAAATACCTAAATGAAGGTGCCCAGCCACTGAATCTGGAGCAAACCGCTGCTCAACTGAAGACATACACTGGAGAGTCAATACAGGTAAATGGTACCGCCATAGTGCCTGTGTCCGAGAGGCAATAGACAGCCCAGCTTCCAGTGATCAAAGTGATAGGTGAAGGACCTAGTCTTCTGGGCTATGATTGGTTACAAAAAAATTAAGTTCAACTGGTCAGAAAAATTTCGAGTGAGAACAGGAAGAGATCCTGAGTCGATAGGGAACATGATAGTGTATTTCGGGATGAGTTAGGAAAAATGAAGGACCTTCACAGGAGGCAAGGACCCCTCAGGTCAGAGTTGGTTCCGTGGGAAAATCATGAAAAGAAGAGAAATGAATAAACTGAAGAAACATTTGTCAGAAAATTCTCAACAGTGTTCAATGTTCCAGGAGGAAGCCAAAATATACATCAAGGAGACAGAAGAGCTGAAGAATCAGCTGATTGAAACAAAACAGGCATGAGAAGGAAACTTTCCAGGATGCGAATGGGTAGCAAATCCATGGGTAGCTCAACCACTGAACTGAACCAAGTTAAGGTTTCACCAGAGAGAATTTGGCCGACTGTAAAATGAAAATGAAGGACAAGGCAAAACTTTGTGACAAACAGAAGAAGAAAAGACAGGAATCAAATCAGAAAGGCCAATCGGCTATGTCTCCAGAACCCTCTCCGCACCCAAGAAGGGTTACTCACAACTTGAAAAGGAAGGTTTATTTGGTGATGTTTGGAATGAAGAAATTCCATCAGTATCTGCATGGACGGCATTTCACCATCATGTCGGACCATAAACCACTAATGGCTTTATTTAATGAAGATAAAGCCATTCCGTCAATAGCCTCAGCAAGGATTCAATGTTGGGCTTTGATTTTATGGACATATGAGTACACCTTTATGCACCGTCCTGGTGTGCATATTGCAAATGCAGATGCGCTCAATCATCTTCTGTTATCAGATAATATTGTTCATGCTCCTGTACCACAAGAAGCTGTGCTTGCGTTGAATTCCCTGAACTCTTTGCCGGTCTGTACGAAGCAAATAAGGAATTCGACAAACAGGATCCATTTTTGTCAAAAACCTAAGACCAGGTGTTGCAAGAATGGTCGAATTCACCAGTGTCTGGAGAGATAAGACCATTCATGCCTTTAAAACAGAGTTAAGTTGTCAAGGTGAAATCTTGTTTTGGGGTTCACGAGTTGCTATCCCTTCGCAAGGAAGAGAACCACTCCTGACAGAGCATAGTAGTGCACATCAAGGCATTTTGTAGATGAAGGTGCTTACACGAAGTTATGTCTGGTGGCCAGGACTAGTGATATTGAAAGCATGGTCAAGCACTGTCTCCAGTGTCAGCAACAACAGAAGTTGACTGTTTCAGTTCTACTGGCATCTGTGGGAGTGGCCTGGTTGACCCTGGGTTAGACCACATATAGACTATGTAGGTCCATTTTTAGGTACCATGCTTTTATTGATCATCGATTTGCATTCTAAATGGATGGATGTGCATGAAGTTAGATCACTGACATCATGTGCAACTATTGAAAAGCTGCACCAATGTTTTAGTATACATGGCCTTCCAGAAGTCATTGTTTTGGATAATGGTACCACCTTCACTAGTACAGAATTTCAGAGATTCATGAGCTTAAATGGAATTAAGCATATTGAAACAGTACCATATCATCCCTCATCAAATGGGTTAGCTGAAAGAGCAGTGCAAACTTTTAAACTTGGAATGAAGAAATTATCTGAAGGTACTTTAGAAACTCGACTTTGATGTTTTCTTCTCAATTATCGTACAACACATCATGTAACTATAGGTTCAACACCGTCTGAATTACTGATGAAATGCTGCCTACATACAAGGTTAAATCTGGTATTTCCAAACTTAGAGGGGAAGGTGGAGAAGAGTCAGAGTAGTCAAAATTTTTATCACGATATTTACAGCAAAGCTCGAAGATACAGTTTTCATGCAGAATTTTGGAAATAGTCCTAGATGGAGAATTCCAAAGATTTACTACCCCCTGACTGATGAAATTCCTCCTCATCTCAGTCCTAATTGACCTATCTTGTATTCTGAGACTATGTCCCTTGGTTCTATACCCTCAACTCAGGGGAAACATCCTTCCTGCATCGACCATGTCGAGCCCTGTAAGAAATTTGTACACTTCAATGAGATAATGAGGGCTGACATATTCCATGTTTGCTATCCAGGCTAGTCAACCTCAGCCAAACTGTTTTCCTTGCTGCTGTGGGTACCCTAGATGTGCCTGAAAGGCAATGGCACCCTCCAACAGTCGGAAAATGGAAGGGCTTTCCAAGACCCCACAAAATTTGGAGATTTTGAGTAAATCCATCTTGGTTCCCGTGTTTCAATATTGGCTTCCCTGATGCTTATGCTTGGGAAAAATGTTGTTCAGCATTTGCTGACTAATCTTGGGATGCACCAAATTTTAACTTCCATAGGATGCTCTCTGCTTTCCTCAATGGCAGCCTTTGGGATTTTTGTGGTATCATCCCTACCTCTGGGTCAGAAGCTTTGGGTTTAAGTCCCATGCCAGGACTTGTTGGACATGGAAGGATCATTCATGATGCAGTTGCATGAGCTGATAATTAGGCTGGGAATTCGCCACTACCTTAGCTGTATTCCCCAAAAGGGAAAAAAGTATGTGTGAAAATATGCTTTATCTTCTCTCTGGGTAAAGAACGACTTACTTCCACACTAAAGATGAGTTCTCAGTGACTTAAGAGCCTAATGCGTGACCTACAGTCTCTTTCACAGGTCGGGCAGAGGGTGGGAGGAGGAATGGGTGGGTGGAGTGCCCGGGATGCCAAGCACTAATTTTACTGTCAACATTTGGCTTCAGCTAGCCCTTGGCAATGAGACTCGAAGAGTTCAATTTCTTTCCGAGAAGCTTTCCCTCCAATTCGGGCGGTCTTGGGCCAAGGATTCCCAGATGTTTGTGGGTATGTTGTACTTTTTCAAGGAGGTGTTGAAGCGTTTCCTCTGCCACCCTGCGATTCGCTTGCTGTGTCGAAGCTCTGTGTAGAACGCTTGTTTCAGGAGTCTTGTGTCAGGCATATGGACGATGTGGCCCACCCAGTGGAGCTGATCAAGTGTAGTCAATGCTTCGATGCTGGGGATGTTGGCCTGAGCAAGAACACTAACATTGGTGCACCTATCCTGCCAAAGGATTTGCAGGATCTTGCATTGTCAGCTCCACTCTCTCTTAGTGAAAAGACCACTAGATCACAGCCATCCCAGCTCTTTTTCCTCCTGGGATCACTGAAGTGCCCGTCAGGAAACAAAGTTGTTTATTGATTTAAAGTCATTCAGGAAAGGGTATGATAGAGTCAGTTTGGGCTTTTTATGGTTGCCACAGGTCAACTTTTCCAAATTAATCATTAGCTTCATGATGTGAATAAATGTAACATTGACCCATTGGATTAAGTTATAGCTGTTCAGTGAGTACTTGGTGAAACATATTTGATATTTTTTATACATTAGGATACATTTTGTTTGATCTTGTTATTATGGGCAGGGAAGAAAGATAAATTGAAACCCCTTCCTTTCCCATGGGATGTGGGTGTCACTGGCAAGATCAGAATTTATTGTCCATCCCTATTTGCCCTTGAGAAGATGGTGGTGAGCTGCCTTCTTCAACCACTGCAATCCATGTGGTATAGGTATACCCATAATGCTGTTAGGAAGGGAGTTCCAGGATTTTGACCCAGCAACAGTAAAGAAACAGCGATATATTTCCAAGTCTGGATGGTGAGTGGCTTGGAGGGGAACATGCAGGTGGTGGTGTTCCCGTGCAGCTTCTGCCCTTGTCTTTCTAGTTGGTAACAGTCGTAGGTTGGAAGGTGCTATCTAAGGAGACTTGCTGAGTTCCTGCAGTGCAACTTGTAGATGGTACACACTGTTATTATTTTGCATCGGTAGTGGAGGGAGTGAATGTTTGGGGAGGGGCACTAATCAAGCAGGCTGCTTTGTCCTGAATGATGTTGAGCTTCTTGAGTGTTGTCGGAGCTCCACTCACCCAGGCAAGTGGAGAGTGCTCCATTACACTCCTGACTTGTGCCTTATAGATGGTGGGCAGGCTTTGGGGAGTCAGGAGGTAAGTTACTCGTCACATGATTCCTAGACTCTGACCTGCTCTTGTAGCCACAGTATTTATATGACTAGTCCAGTTCAATTTCTAGTCAATAGGTGGAATTGTCTATGCCTGCTGGCATTGGGCGTGTTCAGTGGCGTGAGCGGACAATATAGTAAGGTCGTCAAAAATCGGTTTCACAATGTTGTGAAACCAGTTTGCGATTGTCTGCTCAGCCCGTCAATGGCGGGCCACTGTCCCTGACATTGGATGTCAGGAACCTCATTGTAAAACATCTGCACATGATTATAAAGCCAGCCCACCGGACTCAACCCTCTCCTTCACTGGATCATCTGCCCACGTCGGCAGGAAAGCATGCTGACATTTTTCACAACAGCATATGTGAGGCGTGCACTTGGCGGGCTGCACTTCACTTGGGACTTCAAGGTTTTTTTGCCTACCTTGCTTCAGGCAGCACTCGCAGTCATCAGCATCAGGCTTCGCAGGCAGCACCACATCACTTCTTGGGGTGGGTGGGAGTGCTCACGGACAGGTCTCTACTTACCACGTCAACCATACTTGGGTGGCTTTTCAATGGCTGCAGGGCAAGGACTTGCTTGTTGAAGGGGAAGAAGTGGCCTCAAGATGGTGAGGGCTGAGGAGGCAGCCTCCAGAGAAGATGAGGCCAGGTGGACATGTGAGGGTATGTGTGTGAGGATGGGTGGTGAGGTCCCTTGAGCTGGCAGTGAGTGAGATGCCAGTGAATGTGTGATGAGCTTGAGTGTGTGAGGTTAGAGTGATGAGATGGTTGTAATACCCTGGCTGCACGGATAAGGTCATTCATCCTCCATCTGCATTGGATGGCCAACCTCTTCTGTGCAGCATTGGCACTGATCAACACTGCCATCACCTACCAAGCCAGAGTGGTGATGTTGCTGCCCTTCCTGCGGCCAAAGCAGGGATAGAGGACATCATAGTGGGCCTGCACAACATCCAAAAGACTCACAAAGACTGCAAACGTTTTGTCTTTCAGGGTCATGCCTCCTTTGCAGCAGCCCTGAACACGACTGTATTTTAAGTGTGGCGCCTGGTGTGATGAAGTGGCGAGGTGATAGTGTGGCAGGCGAATCGAAGCCCGCCCACCATCGAAACGGCGTGTTTCCTGGGAATGCATAATTAATGTGGTGGGTTTGTAATGATTTGGTGTGAAAAGCTGCCATTACAGCCGGCAGGTAAAATGTTGTTTTTCCCAAATGCAGCCGCACTCAGTACAAATCTGAGACAATTCCACCCAATGGTATTTTAAGGATTATCGAGAATAGACTGATGGGACAGTAATTAGCCAGCTTGGATTTGTCCTGCTTTTTGTGCACAGGGCATACCTGGACAATTTTCCACATTGTTGGGTAGATGCCAATGTTGTAACTGCACTGGAACAATTTGGCTAGGGGTGTGGCAAGTTGTGGAGAGCACAAATCTTCAGTCCTATTGCCAGAATATTGTCAAGGCTCTTAGCATTTGCAGCAACTGGGGCCTTCAGACATTTCTCAATGTCACATGCAGTGAATTGAATTGGCTGAAGACTGACATCTTTGAAGCAGGGAACTTCCAGAAGATGCTGAGATGGATCATTCACTCGGCACTTCTGGCTGAAGACTGTTGCAAATGCTTCAGCTTTGTCTTTTGCACTGATGTTCTGGGCTCCCCCATCATTGAGGATTGGGAAATTTGTGGAATCTCCTCCTCCAATGAGTTGTATAATTGTCCACAACCATTCATGACTGGATGTGGCAGGACTGCAGAGCTTAGATCTGATCTGTTGGTAATGGAATTGCCTAGCTCTGTCTATCCTGCTTACACTGTTTGGCACAAAAGTAGCCCTGTGTTGTAGCTCCACCAGGTTGACATTGACACCTCATTTTTAGGTATGCCTGTGGCTGCTCTGAGCATGCCCTCCTGCACTCTTCATTGAACCAGGGTTGATCCCCTGGCTTGATGGTAATAGTAGAGTGGGGAATATGCTGGGCCATGAAGTTACAAATTGTGGTTGAGTAATCTCAATGTGAAGACAGGACTTTGTCTCCACAAGGACTGTCTGGTGGCCACATCTCTTGATACTGCCATGGACAGATGCATCTGTGGCAGGCAGATGGTGAGGATAAAGCCAAGGACATTTTTTCCCTCTTGTTGGTTCCCTCACCATCTGCCACAGACCCAGTCTAATAGCTATACCCTTTAGGGCTCAGCCAGCTCGGTCAGTAGTAGTGCTCCCCAGCCACTCTTGCTGATGGACATTGAAACCCCTCACCCAGTGTACATTCTGCACCCTTGCCACCCTCAGTGCTTCCTCCAAGTGGTGTTCAATTTGGGGGTGTACTGACTCATCAGTTGAGAGGGCACAGTATGTAGTAAGGAGGTTTGCTTGCCCATGTTTGATCCGATGCCATGAGACTTCACGGGGTCCTGAGTCGGATCAGTAGGGTTTACTTTTGCAGAGCTAGATGTATGTGTTTCTAAACTCCGCTTAGTGTGTGGTCACCTTTAAAATACCAGCAGCAAACTTTGGTGGGTTTAAAAAAGAGGATTGAAAGATCTATGATACATCTGTTACACACAGCACAGACTCAAAAAAGATACAATTAACAAAGATAGCCCACACCCTCAAGTACAATCCAAAAGAATATTTAACAGTTCATGTGTCTTTGCCGGTCCAGTGCAGAAGGAAGCTTTTCCCACTGTTGAATTGTAGGCCAGGTAAATTCAGATGGCTGGGAATCAGCTAACAGGGTTACTTTGAAACGAGGCATGTTCAGCAGGTCATGAAGTCAGACACTCATGGCCATTGTTTCATGAGGTCCAATTTCTTTACAGGTGAACTCAGAGCTTTGGAATCAGGTTGGGAGGCATTTTTAAAAGACGTTTAAGCCTTTCAATTCTTAAAAGGCAAAGATGGCACAGCCTTTCTCTACAGTTGTTATCTTGCCGGTGTTATTCTGCAGACATCCTCCAGGTCTCTTTTGAGTTTTGGGATAAACAGATTTAGGTACCAGAGAACCAGCTTCAGTCACATCATCAATGGTTGTTGTTATACAATAGAAGGCAGATGGTGATCTTTCACACTTAACTTATGGATAATTTACCTCTTCAACTTTCCTTTGTTACATTGCAAACCTGGAGAAATAGAATATAGGTATTTTTTGACTCTGTTTTGGAATAAGCTTTGAACAATGGCCGGTGTGAATTCCACAAAGGAATGCTGTCTGGACATGTCCATTCAAGGGAGGGGTTTACAACTGTCACCCATTATTCAATTCAGAACTTTTCACCCATCACTCTTGCTCACTGAACTATATTGTCTCCTGCTTGAGCACTGCCTCAATTTTAGAATTGTCATCCTTTTATTTTAAATCCCTCCATGGCCTCACCCCTTCCTTGCTCTGTAATCTCCACCAGCCCCAGAATTCCAGATTTTAACTGCTTCACCATTGGTGGCTGTACCTTCAGCTGCTAAGTTCCTGAGCTTTGGAATTTCCACCCTACACCTCTCTGCCTCTCTACCTCTCTTTTCTCCATTAAGACACTCCTTAAAACATACTTCTTTGACCAAGGATTGATCATCTACCTAAAATCTCCTTATGTAATTCAGTGTCAAAGTTTGCTTTATAATGATCCTGTGAAGTGCCTTGGGCGGTATTATGTGAAGGGTGCTATATAAATACAAATAGCTGCTGAATGGGAACCAAAACATGATGAGGAAATACAAGCATACTTACCGAAGCATATGTAATAAATTGAAACTGTTTAAATTGCTTTATTTATTTGCTACATCTAAATTTAGATGACTTCCTGAACAAGAGCATAGCCTGGAAATGACCCTTATAGTACTATTGAGGGTTAATTTAATGTCAGTTATGTTTTTCCAGCTTACCAAATTGGCTGATCAATTTTTCTTCTTACTGTTGCTTGGGTTGTGCGATTAATTTCTATACTTCGGTCCATCCACTGAAATAGTGGAAACAATAGTTTCAGCAATCAGATGTTATCTGTATCAAGGAACCATAGGAACAGCTAACACAGTGATGAGAAGGCTAAGGTAGCTGGTTACTTAAAAAAAATTTGGACAACCAAATTAGTTATAAGGTGCTGGGAAACCTATTGGAAAAAATAAGAGAGGAGAGCATATAGGTGGGATAAATGATCACCCTCCATTCGAGCAAAATTGGTTTAGCAGGCATGAAAGACCAATGGCAAATTGTATGGTCCATCTAGGATACACAATATTTGGCAAAAAATATAAGATCTCAAGCGGTCTGCTAAACTAAGGCACCAATGCTGCTCTACATGACGGGCTTCTGCTGCAGTTTCACAAGAAAAATGTTCTTGTTAGCACGTTAATCCTTTAATGTTGGAAGTGGCTCAGCAATATACTATATTGCTTGGACACATGCCACATTAGAATAAATGTTTTTTTTTTGAATGGAGCCACTTACTATATAGTTACAATTAGGAAATGCTTTTGGCACTCAAATAATGTTACTGCGTAAGAGGGAAAAGGACTCCACCCAGCTCTTGTCATTCACTGCAACACCCTTAACAAATGGGCCTGATATCTGTATATAGGTGTAATTTGTTAATAGTCATCCTCTTATTAGCAGAGCCCATGAGATCTGGGTCTTGAGTATTGCTGAAAAAAGATACATTTTTGTCAAAGCTTTTTGCCTTGCACTCATCAGGGCAACTCGCAAAAATACCAATTGTAAAGGGAACAATAATTTATACTGCATGAGAAGAGAGATTGGAAGCGAATGGACAGCATTTGCTCAATAATCCACAGTGTGCTAAGAATTATGCTGACAACCAATTTAAGATTATCAGTCAGGCTTGCAGTGTGGTTTATTTGCATGGTTCTGTAAGCTACATATATTAACACACAGGGCCCAGTTCTTTGCAGACAGAAAGAACCGTGTACATACATTGTACATGTTTCAGCAAAACAAAGTAAGTGAGGTTCATTCCTCAGGGCAATACCTTGATCAATCAGAGTCAAGCTGCCTGATTTAAGTTTCAAACAATGCTTCGTAGTTAACCATCAACTGATGCACTCTGCATGGCAACTCTTCTACCAACCTGAGTCCATTTGTCAACCAATCAGCATTGTCTTCTCATATAGTATGAATTATTGTTCCTTTTGCATTTGGTATTCTTGCAAATTGTTGTGAAGAGTACAAGACAAAAAGCTTCAACAAAAAATGTATATTTTTTCATCAATACTGAAGTTCTATACTACCAAATCACCATAGATGTGGGTCTGTTATTGCGCCAAAGAAATCATCATCACTGCCTCCCCTGGTGAATGGATGAGTTTTCATTCACCCTTATTCCTCCTTTCATTTTTTCAATGATCGGTGAGTCACCTAATGTAATATCCTTATTTACTTTATCTTGAATCAGCCTCTTCCTCAATGCAGTTTCTAAGCTGCCTTGCACCTGTAATCCACATATGCTTTTGGCATTGACTCACCACAGCAACTCAGAATCACAGAATTGTTACAGGGCACAAAGAGGCCATTTGGCCCATCGTGTCTGTACCGGTTCTCTGAGCATTTTAACTTAGTGCCAATCTCCTGCCTTTCCCCTGTAATTCTACACGTTGTTTCTATTTAAATAATCATCTAATTCCCTCTTGAATGCCTCAGTTGAACCTACCTCCACCACAATTCCAGGCAGTGCATTCCAAACCCTAACTACTCACTGTGTGATAAAAGTTTTTTCTCACCTCGCATCTGCTTCTTTTGCAAAACATTTTAAAACTGTGTCCTCTGGTTCTCGAACCGTTTATGAGTGGGAACAGTTTCTCCCTATCTACTCTGTCCAGACTCCTCATGTTTTTGAAAACTCCTATCAAGTCTCCCCTCAGCCGTCTCCTCTCCAAGAAAAACAATCCAAAATTCTCCAGTCTTTCCTCATAACTGAAGTGTCTCATCCCTGAAACCATTCTCGTAAACCTCTTCTGCACTCTCTCCAATGCGATCACATCCTTACTATAGTGTGACTCCCAGAACTGTACACAATACTCCAGATGAGGTCCAACCAGTGTCTTATATAATTCATCAAAACCTCTCTGCTTTTATACTCTATGCCCCTATTAATGAAGCCTAGAATAAGTATGCTTTAGAAACAGCTCTCTCTACCTGTCCTGCCACCTTTAATGACTTATGTACATATATACCCAGGTCTCTCTGCTCCTGCACACCCTTTAGAATAGTATCCTTTATTTTATACTCTTTCTCCATGTTCTTTGTACCAAAGTGTATCACCTTACACCTCTCCGCATTGTACTTCATCTGCCACCTACCTGCCCACTCCACAAGTGTGTCAATGTCCTTTTGAAGTTCTACACTGTCCTCACAGTTTACAATTCTCCCATGTTTTGGATTGTCCACAAACTTTGAAATCGTCCCGTGTACATCAAGATCTAGATCATTTATACATGTCAGGAAGAGCAACGGTCCCAATGCCGGCCCTTGGGGAACTCCATTATAAACCTTCCTCCAACCCGAAAGAAAAAACATTAACCATTACTCTGTTTCCTATCCCTCAGCCAATTTTGTATCCACATTACTACTGCCTCTTTTATTCCATGACCTATAACTTTTCTCACAAGTCTCATGTGTGGCACTGTATCGAATGCCATTTGGAAGTCCATATACACTATATCAATGGCCTTGCCCTCATCAACCATCTCTGTTAACTACTTCAAAAAACTCCAGCAAGTTCGTTAGACACGATTTTCCTTTAACGAATCCATGCTGACTCTTCCGAATCAATCCACATGTTTTTGATGTGACTATTAATTCTATCCCAAATAATTGTTTCTAAAAGTTTCCCCACCGTCAAGATTAAACTGACTGGTCTGTAATAGGATGACAGATCTTTACAACCTTTTTTGGACAAGAGTGTAATGTTTGCAATTTTCCAGTCCTCCCGCACCTCCCCCGAATCCAGGGAACATTGAAAAATTATTGTCAGTTCCTCGCAATTTCCACTCCCACTTCCTTCAATATTCTTGGACGCATCTCATCCAGTCCCTGCGCCTTATCAACTTTAAGTACCGATAGCTTATCCAATACCTCCTCCATATCAATTTTAAATGCTTCTAGTGACTGAGTTTCCTCCTCTACCACCATGGCCTGGGCAGTATCTGCCTCGTAGTTAAAGACAGATGCAATGTATCCATTTAACACCTCAGCCATGTCTTTTGCCTCTATGTGTAAATCCCTTTTTTGGTCCATAATCGGCCCTACTCCTCATTTTACCACCTTTTTACATTGATGAATACCTTAGGATTTCCTTCTATGTTAGCTGCCAGTCTTTTTTCATAATCCCTCTTTGTTTCTCGTATTTGCTTTTTCACATTCCCACAGATGTGTAGACATGACCCCTACAAAAATAAGAGTAGTACTGCCAAATCTAGATCCTGCTGCTTGTCTAGAGGAATACAGGGAAAGATTAAATAGAAAAAGAAAGCATACGATAGGCACAAAGAACTAAGCACTGCAGATAGCCTAGACAAATACAGGAAGTGCAGGGATGAAGTAAAAAAGGAATAAGGAAATCAAAGAGAGGACATGAAAAAAGATTAGCAAGTAAAGCTAAAGATAACCCAAAGATGTTTTACCAATATATTTATACTAAAAGGTTAGTTAAGGAAAAAGTGGGACCTATCAGAGATGAAAATAGAAACTTGTGTGTAGACGCAGAGGCTGTGGGAAGGGTTTTGAATGAACATTTTATCTCCGTGCCTACAGTGGAAAGGGAGGATGTAGATATAGTAGTCCAGGAGGAACACTGCAAGATATTGGATGGGATAGTCATAAGGAGAGAGGAAGTACTTGAAGGGTTGAAACCCTTGAAAGTTGATAAGTCACCAGGACCAGATGATTTGTTTCCGAGGCTTATGAAGGAAGTCAGGGAGGAGATAGCAGATGCTCTGAGGATGATTTTCCAATCTTCACTAGACACAGGGGAGGTACCAGAGGACTAGAGAAATGCAAACGTAGTTCCATTGTTTAAAAAGGGATCAAAGGAAATGCCAATTATAGGTCAGTTCATCTTACATTGGTGGTGAGCAAATTAGTAGAATCAATCCTGAGAGATAGGATTAACTGTCATGTGGAAAGGCATGGACTAGTCAGGGATGGTCAGCATGGATTTGTTAAAGGAAGGTCTTGCCTCACAAATTTGATTGAATTCTTTGAGGAAGTAACAGGAAGGGTTGATGAAGGTGGTGCAATGGATGTTATGTACATGGATTTTAGTAAGGCATTTGACAAGGTCCCACATGGCAGATTGTTCAGGAAAGTAAAAGTCCATGGGATTCAGGGTAATATGGCAAATTGGATAAAAGGTTGGCTTTGGAACAGGAAACAAAGGGTAATGGTCAATGGATGCCCTTGCGAATGGAAAGTTGTCTCAAGTGGTGTTCCACATGGCTCGGTGTTGGGACCCTTGCTGTTTGTGTTATATATTAACGATGTGGACGTGAACATGGGGGGCATGATTGGGAAATTTGCAGATGACACAAAGATTGGCCAAGTAGTGGATAGTGTAGGGGACAGCCATAAACTCCAAAACAATATAAATGACTTGGTGGAGTGGGCAGTAAAGTGGCAGATGGATTTTAATATAGAGAAGTGTGAGGTCATACATTTAGGGAGGTCAAACAGTTACAGGGATTACACAATAAATGGGAATATCCTAAGAGCGGTAGATGAAGTGAGAGATCTTGGTGTACAAGTACACAGATCACTAAAGGCATCAGTTCATGTAGACAAGGTTGTAAAGAAGGCATATGAAATGCTCTCCTTCATTGGCAGAGGTATAGAATATAAAAGTAAGGATATAATGTTGGAATTGTATAAAACACTGACGAGGCCACAACTGGAGTATTGTGTGCAATTCTGGTCACCACATTACAGGATGGACGTAATAGCTCTGGAGGGAGTGCAGAGAAGGTTTACAAGAATGTTGCCAGGGTTAGAAAAGAGTAGCTACGAGGAGAGAATAGATAGGTTTTGGTTATTTTCCTTAGAACAAAGAAGGCTGAGAGGCAACTTTATTGAGGTGTACAAAATAATGGGGGGAATAGATAGAGTGGACAGGATAAAATTGTTTCCCTTGGAGAATTCTAGAACCAGAGGACATAGATTCAAGATAAGTGGCAGAAGGTGTAGGAGGGACATGAGGAAAAACTTTTTTACGCAGAGGGTAGTGGGTGTTTGGAATTCGCTGCCCAAGTTGGTGATAGAGGCAGAAACTCTAAACTCTTTTAAAAAGTACCTGGATCTGTACCTATCTGCTGTAAGCTTCAGGGCTATGGGCTGGGTGCAGGAAGGTGGGATTAGAAAGGGCACCTGGGTGTCCTCGGGCTGGCATGGACAAGATAGGCTGAATAGCCTCCTTCTGTGCTGTAAATTTTCTATGGTTGTATGGTTCTGAACCTTGTATATTCAGCTTGGTTCTCAATTGTATTTGCTACCCATCACCTGTTGTAAGCACACATTTTCTTCTTTAACTGAGTTTCTATCTCTTTAGTCATCCAGGGAGCTCTGGATTTGTTTGTCCTTACCCTTCCCTTTTGAAGGAACGTACCTTGACTGTGCCCAAACTATCTCCTCTTTGAAGGTAGCCCATTGCTCAGCCACTGTTTTTCCTGCCAACCTTTAGTTCCAGTCCATCTGGCCCAGTCCCGTTCTTGCCCCACTGAAGTCCATTTTGTGCCAGTTGATTATTCTTACTCTGAATTGACCAATATCCTTTTCCACTGTCATCCTAAACCATATGATACAATGATCACAGTCCCCTAAATGCTCCCCCACTGTCACTTGATCTACTTGGCCCACCTCGTTCCTCAGAACCAGGCCTCCTTTCTTGTTGGACTGGACACATACTGCTGTAGGAAATTCTCCTGAACACAATCTAGGAATGCTTGTCCCTCACTGCCCCTTACATTACCACTATCCCAGTCCATATATGGGTAATTAAAGACCCCATTCTAATGACTATGAGAGATTTACACCTCTCTATAATTTCCTTCCAGAATTTTTCCTCTATATCCTTCCCACTAGCTGGTGGTCTGTATATTATGCTGAGCAATGTATTTGCACCTTTCTTATTCCTTAGCTCTATCCAAATCAAACTGCCTTTGAATCCTCTGACACATCCTCTTTCTCCAGTCCTGCAATACTCTCCTTAACCAAAAATGCCACCCCTCCTTGTTTTTCCATTTCCTGTCTTTTCTGAACACTTTGTAACCAGGAATATTTAACATCCAGATCCGGCCTTCCTTAAACCAAGTCTCTGTTATTGACAAAACATCATAATCCCACAAGGCAATCTGTGCCTATAACTCCCCAATTTTATTAAATATACTCAGTGCATTCTCATACATGCAGTGTAACTCTGATTTAGACTTCATTACTTCCTCCCTTACTCCGACTCTATCTATTCATTTACTATTCTCTATTTTAGTGCTATCTGCCTCTCCCAGCATTCTGTGCACCGTGGCTTTACTTTCTAATACTCTCTCCCAGTTACCACACCCCTGCTGAGTTAGTTTAAACCTCCTCCAACAGCACTAGCAAAACAACCTGCAAGGAACTCAATCCTGGCCCTGTTCGGGTGCGACCCGCTTGGCTTTTACAGGTGCCATTTCCCACAGAGCCGGTCTCAGTGTCCAAGAATCTAAAGTCCTCTATTCTGCACCATCTTTCCAGCCACACATTCATCTGCCTTATCTTTTTATTTCTGTACTCACTGGCACGTGGCACTGGGAGAAATCCCAAGATTGCTACTTCAGAGGCCCTGCTTGCTAATTTTTTACCTAGCTCCCAAAATTCCAATTGCAGGACCACATGCCACTTCCTACCTATGTCATTAGCATCAATGTGAATCACAACTTCTGGCTGTTTGCCCTCCTCCACAAGAATATCCTGCAGTCGTTCCGTGACATCTTTGATCCTAACACCTGGGAGATAAGAAACCATCCTGGAGTCATGTTGACGGCCGCAGAAATGCCTGCCTGCCCCCCTTACTAAAGAATCCCCTATCAGTACTGCCCTTCTGCTCTTCTTCCTCCCCTCCTGTACAGCTGGGCTACACATGGTGCAATGGGCTTGGCTCTTGCTGCAGTCCTCCAAGGGTCCATTGCCCAGCTCGATAACCAGAATGGAAAACCGGTTAGTGAGCGGGACCGCTGGGGACTCCTGCACTACCTGCCTGTTTCTGTTGGACTGCCTGGCAGTCACCCATTCATTATCTGCCTGCTTGACCCTAACTTGCAGTGTGACCACCTCTCTAAAAATGCCATTGACGTGGTTCTCTGCCTCATGGATGCACCTCAGTGACTCCAGCTGCTGCCCAAGCTCTGAAACGCGGAGATCAAACTTGTGCAGCCAGTGACACTTCCTACACACGGGCTCGCCTGGGTCACAAGAAGCGTCCACGACTCCCCACATGCCACAGGACAGGCATTCCGCTTGGCTGAGCTGTCCAAGGAGATCCCTAGGCATGTCCACATTTCAGTAACAGCAGTGTTTGCATCATTAGATGGTGGAGAAGGCTTCAAGTCTTCTTTCACATTGCTCTTGTTCCTAAGTGAACTCTCAGTTCCCAGAGTGAGATCAGTCACAGGACCCCACAGATAAAAGCAAAGATTCTGGCCTGGCGATTCATGAGACAACTGTGAATGCAGGACTCTTTCTTACTGCAAGTGGTGAACATCCCCGGAGTTGAAAGAAAATGGCATTGAGGGCTCGGAGAGATGTGGCCATATTCCCTCACTTGATTTTACTCTTCCTGGAAACTGTCAGCAACTAAAGTATCATGGGCACGTCTCCCATGTCCTCCTTCCTCCACGGTGTGATCATGCTCATACTGACCCTCAGTAGCCTCCTGAGATTTTTAGGCTTCCAGATCTTCATCCTCCGATGAACTCTCATCCTCCTCCAGGTCATCCTCTGGCAAGGGGCCACCTCTCTGCATAGCCAGATTGTGAAGGGCACAACACACTGCGATGAAAGGGAAACCCTATCAGGAGTGTATTAGAGTGAGTCGCCTGAGCCGTCCAAGCACCTGAAGTGCATCTTCAGAAGCCCTATGGGTTGCTCTATAAGGGAGCGTGTGGAGCTGTGAGCAGCCTTTTACCTCTCCTCAGACAGACTCTGTGGGTGTTACACTGGTGTCATGAGTCAGCACTTCAGTGGGTCCCCCTTATTCCCAAGCAGCCATCACTGCAGATGTAATGGCCCCTCAAAAATCTCAGGCAGCTGGGAGTGATTCCGGATGTAAGAGTCTGGCAACTCCTTGGTACTGTGCACAAGTATGCAGTATGTGCTTCCGGTGATCACCCACCAGTTGTACTTTGAAGGAATGATAGCCCTTGTGGTTTATAAACATTAGGGCCTGCTGCCATAGAGCCCATATAGCCATATGGGTGCACACTATTGCACCATGCACTTTTGGGAAGCTTGAGATGGTGGTGAAGCTGGTGAGTCTCGCAGCTGGCTATCTTCACAGAGAGCAAACCTGACATAAAGATGAGCCTTCCTGTAAAGGGCATCTGTGGCCTCCCTTATGCATCGATGTGTTGCGGACTGACAGGTGCTGCACAGGTCCCCTGTTGATCCTTGGAAAGAACTAGTGGCCATGAAATTGTGTGTTGCAGTCACCTTCAAAGCCACTGGCAGGGGATACCCTTCAACTCCACATGGAATCAGGTCTTCATGAAGAATATGGTATATGTGATGTACCAGAGCTTGGGACAAGCACAGACGTGAATGGCATTGCCTGTTACTCATTTGTAAATAGGAGCCTCTTCTACAATAAATCCTAGGTCTGGCAAATTTCCCCCATTATCTGGTTCTCTCCTCCTGACCCTTTTGGCCTATGAAGAGTGTCACATCTGCTGAACACATGGCAGGCGTTCATTGATGGAATTCCATATATGATACAGCTGTGTCTCCCTCAATATTGCCTGTGTTCCCAAAATGTACATTCCCATGCATTACTCTTGAGATGCAGTGACTGTGATGTGAAGCTATTGAGTTCTGAGTAGCTCTTTAACAGTGCTAGTGAAGCCATTGGCATTCAGTGGCTTTCATCGCAAGGAGGCCTTCCTCCTTTCTTTTTATGCAGACTCCTGCTCACCTCTGTGGCAACAAGAGTTTAGAGGGTGACCCCAGAAAGGCCCACTTATGTTCACCCTTCCTCCTGACTGCCATTTCACAGCCTTACCTCACCCCCATAGTGTTTGCTCTTCCCTCTTACTGCCATTCCACAGCCTTCCCTCCCCATTGCTCCCATTATGTTCATCAACCCGACCCTTGTCTCACAGCCCTTCCCCGGTTGAGATGCTAGTCTCTGGAAGTGGTGGCCTGCAGGAGTACCATGGCACTGTGGTGTACCTTGGGACAATGAAAGCAAAGAGAAGGAGCAGTCCAAATTTATGGCCCTAACAGAGTGGCGTTTATCGCAGCAAGACTGGCGCAGTGTTATGGCTGATATGTTCTGCTCACAACGAAATGAGACCTGACTTGCGCACGCCACCCCTTTTCAAACAGGTGTGAGGCCGACGTAATTTCCCGCTGGTGTGACAAACGATTGGAAGGTGTGGCAAGATTCTGGCGAACAGATATTTTAATGAGCATTCATGATATGCTAATGAATTCAAATGTCTTTCACGCCACTCGTCGGCAGGATAACCGACCCGCCATATCACCAGGAGAATTGTGACTTGTATTTACGACGGCGGATAGGTAACTTTTTGCCTGCCACTAGATTCTCCGCTACCGCGTGCCATGAAACCCGCCACAGGCGGGATGGGAGAATTCCAGCCTAGAAGGAGGCTTAGAGCCGCTTAAATCCCAATATACTGTCTGTGAAATACAGCAGGCAGCAGGCACACTTGTGCTTCCAAAAAATAATCAAAAATGAAGTAGTGGGTTGGTTTTGGAGCCATGGGAGTTCTACCCATCGCCTTGCTAACTTTAACAGGAGATGAGCATTGCTCCCAGGGAAATGGTAAAAATGATTGTTTATGATGTGTTTTCAAGGATTCTGCCAGACTTATGGCAGCAGGCCATGAGAATCCTCATGGAATTTCAGTACCAAAATCACAAAATCAAAACACATGCACAAAGGGGAATCACAGTAGCAAATGACATTAAAAACCATAAAGGATGAAATAAATACTGTCAGCTTGATTGAGAGCAGAACCGGAGAGTTAAAAGAGTGCAAGAAGGGGTGAGACTGAGATAAACACTATAAATTGTAATATTTATAGGAATTATTCTAAATTAAGATAATAATTAAAATAAATTAGTAAATATTGCAGTAAACGCTTTATATAAAATATAAGGTATGTCATGCAGCTCGGCGATGTGAAATATGTATCTTGCGGGATGTGGGAAGGCATGCAGGCACAAAGTGGCCACAATGACTACGCCTGCAGTAAGTGTCACCAGCTGCAAAAACTTGAGCTCCAAGTTGTAGAGTTTTAATGGCACCTGGAGTCGCTGTGGAGTCCACAAGGCTGAGGATTACATGGATAGCACATTTACAGAGATGGTCACACTGCAACTAAGAAGTACACAGGCAGAGAGGGAATGCATGACCATCAGAGAATCAAAGAGAAGCAGGCAGGTAGTGCAGGAATCCTGAGGCTATCTCACTCTCTAACTGCTCACCCATTTTGGATACTGGTGTATGAGATGGTTTCTCAGAGGACTGTAGCAAGAGCCAAGTCTGTAGCACCACAGGAGGCTCATTTGCACAGGAAGGGTAGAGGAAGAGTGGAAGTGCTGTAGTAGTAGGGGATTCCATTGTTCGGGGAGCAGATAGGCATTTCTGTGGCCGTATACGTGACTCCAGGATGGTATGTTGCCTCGCTGGTGCCAGGGTCAAGGATGTCACAGAACGGCGGCAGGACATTCTTTTTGAGGAGGGTGAACAACCAGAGGTTGTGGTCCACATTGGGACCAATGACATAGGTAGGAAAAGGCATGAGGCCCTGAAAGCAGACTTTAGGGAGTTTGGAAGGGAATTAAAAAGCAGGACCTCAAGAGCAGTAATCTCAGGATTACTCCCAGAGCCACCTGCTAGTGAGCGTAATAATAGGAAGAGTGAGCAGTTCAACATATGGCTGGAGAAATGGAGTAGGAGGGAGGGCTTTAGATTTCTAAGGATTAGGACTGGTCCTGGGACAGTTGGGACCTGTACAAGAAGGACGGTTTACACCTTAACAGGACTGGGACTAATGTCCTAGTGTGGAGGTTTGCTCATGCTGTTGGTAAGCATTTAAACTAGATTGATGGGGGATGGGAATGTGGGGAGAAATTCAAAGTGCTGAGGAGAAAAATTGGCAGAGGGAAGTAGTGAAGTATCAACTGATAATGAGGATGTATCAGAGTTGCATCAAGGTAGAGAGAATACTTTTAAAGTTTCATAGAATTGGAGTCAGTAACGGTAAGTCATTAGATGGGGTCAGAATAAAGGGGAAAGTAAAAAAGCCTAAGTCAGGGCAAATGTGCATGTATGTGAAAGCATGGAATGTGATTAATAAGGTTAGTGAACTGCAGGCACAGGTTGACAAATGGAATTATGATATTATTGCTGTAACAGAGACCTAGCTCAAAGAAAGGCAGGACTGGCCGTTAAATATTCCTGGGCACAAGGTGTTTAGGAGAGACAGGATAGGAAGACAAGGGGTGGGTAGTAAAAATATTGATTAAAGATGGCATTACAGTTCCGGAGAGAGGATGTTCTAGAAGGGTCAAGGATAGAATCTCTCTGGCTAAAGGTAAGGAGTGCGAAAGATGCAATAACATTGATTGGTGTAGTATATAGACCACCAACTAGCGGAAGGGATGTGGAGAAACAAATTCGCAAAGAAATTACGTAGAGGTGCAAAAGCTATAGAGTAATCATAATGGGGGATTTCAATTATCCAAATATAGACTAGGATAAACATAGTACAAAACAACAAGAGGAGTGAGAGTTTCTTGAATGTGTTCAAGATAATTTTCTGCAGTAGTATGTTCACAGTCTAACGAGAGGACATGCACTTTTGGGCCTGGTTCTGGGGAAAGAGTTGGCCCAAGTGGATAAAATATCACTGGGACAGCCTCTAGGGGGCAGTAACCATTGTATCATAAGGCTTAGGTTACTCATGGAAAAGGACAGAGAACAATCCAGAGCAGGGACAATTAATTGGGGTAAATCTAACTTTAATGGGATAAGAATGCATCTGAGTTGAATGAGTTAGAATCATATGTTGGCAGAAAAGAAAGTGGCTGAACAACAGGCCACCTTTAAAGAAAAAGTATTGCAGGCAATGTCAAGGAATATTCCCTTGAAGGGGAAAGTTAGGCCAAATAAATCCAGAATGCCCTGGATGACAAGAGAGATAGAGGTAAAGATGAAAAGGAAGAAGTGCACGTATGACAGATGTCAAGTAGAAAATACAATGGAGAATTAGGCTGGATATAGAAGGACCAGAGGGGAAGTGAAGAAACTGATAAGTAAAGCAAGGAGAGAGCATGAGAAGAAGCTGGCAGCAAACATGAAAGGGAATCCCAAGGTCTTCTATAAGCATGCAAATAATAAAAGGGTGGTAAACGAAAAAGTAGAGCCAATTAGGGACAAAAAAGAGGACCTGTATGTGGAGGCTGGAGAAATAGCGCAGGTGTTATACAAATATTTTTCATGTGGCTTTACAAAGGAAGAACTTGCAACCAGGCCGAGGTGAGAGAGGAGGTAGCTGGTACACTAGAAGAACTTACAATCGAGAGCAAGGAGGTGTTGGAAAGGCTATCTTTACTTAAAATAGATCAGGCACCAGGACAAGATGAGATGCATCCAAGGGTACTAAAGGAAGTGAGAGTGGAAATTGCAGAGGAACTAATGGTAATCTTACAGTCTTCCTTAGACACAGGGAAGTTGCCAGAGGACTGGAGGACTGTGAATGTTACACCCTTGTTCTAAAAAGGGTGCAAGGATAAAGCTGGCAACTACAGACCAGTCAGTTTGACCTCAGTGGTAGCGAAACTTCTGGAAACTATAGTACAGGATAAAATCAATAATCACTTAGCCAGCTTTCAGATAATTAAAGAAAGCTAGAAAGGATTCATCAAGGGAAAATCATGTTTAACTAACTTACTGGAGTTTCTTGAGGAGGTAACAGAGAATGCCAATAAAGGAAAACTGCTGATGTGGTGTATCTGGATTTTCAAAAAGCATTTAATACAGCACCACAACAGACTTGTGAGCAAAATTCTAGGTCATCGAATGAAAGGAAAAATAGGCACTTATATAAGAAATTGGCTGAGGAAACAGAAAGTAATTGTTGTTTTTCAGATTGGAGGAAGGTTTGTAGTTTGTAGTGGAGCTTCTCAAGGGTCAGTGTTGGGACCCTTGCTCTTCCTGATGTATATCAATGACCTATGGTGTGCAGGGCATGATTTCAAAATTTGCAGATGATACCAAGATTGGAAATGTTGTCAACTGTAATAGGGATAATCTTGAACTTCAAAAGGGCATAAACATATTAGTGGATTGGACAGACAAGTGGCAGATGAAGTTCAATGCAGAGAAGTATGAGGTGATTTGTTTTGACAGGAAAGATATGATGACACAGTATAAAATAAAGGGAGAGCCTCTAAAGGAGGTGCAAGAACACAGGGACCTCAGTGTATATGTACATAGGTCATTGAAGATGGCAGGGCATGTTAAGAGGGCAGTTAATAAAGCATATAGTACCTTTGGCTTTATTAATAGAGGCATTGAGTACAAGAGTAAAGCGGTCATATTGAACTTGTATAAGTCATTAATTAGGCCTCATCTGGAGTGCTGCCTCAGTTCTGGGCACCATATTTGAGGAAGGATGTGAAGGTATTGGAGAGAGAACAGAGCAGATTCACAAGAATGATTCCTGGGATGAAGAACTGTAGCTTTGAGGATAGATTAGAGAGGGTGCAACTACTTTACTTGAAGAAAAGAAGAAGAGACTTGATAGAGATATTCAAGATCCTGAGGGGTATGGGCAGGGTCAATAGTGAGGAACAGTTCCCATTCAAGAGAACATTGGGAACTAGAGGACACAGATACAAAATAATTGGCAAAAGGAGTAAATGTGATGTGAGGAAAAAATGTTTCACCCAGAGGGCAGTTGGAGTCTGGAACAAACTTCCTGAAAGGCTGGTGGGGGCAGGTTCGATCAAGGTATTCAAAAGGGAATTGGATTGCTACCTGAAAAGAGAGAATATGCAAGGATACGGTGATAAGGCAGAGGAGCAGGACTAAGCGGAATGCTCCTTCAGAGAGCCAGTGCAGACTCAATGGGCCAAATGGCCTCCTTCTTCTGCACTGTAAAGATACTTTGATACTGTGGTTTAAATATTAGCTGAGTAATTTCCTATCATTTGTTTAGAATAAAGGAGAGCAGCAAAATTAACTGAACACAGGGCTGTGTAGGGCAGTGTAGGAGTATAAAAACAGTAGAAATTTTGTAGATGTATGATCTTTCATGAGACAGAAGTTTAGAATTTTTTTTTTACCAACCTATATTTGATATCCCATTATTTGAGAGAGAACTTCAGTTTGTAAATGTTAAATGCATCATAAGAAACAATGGTTTCCAATAACAAATGGCATTAGGCTGCTGCATTACTCATAAGTGCCATAAACACAATTGGATTGAAATCAAAAGTTATTGATTTTCATGTGAATTATTTCTGTTAATTACTTATGTGATGAAATTATAAATCTCTCATTTGGAATGTTTTGGTCAAGCACAATTAGAAATTAAGAAACGGGCCAGAATTTTACATTGAATATGTGGGTGCACACCCACCCCGGAATTGCGTGAAATCACGCGAGAAGATGTTGGACACGTACCCCGACTTCATTGCGCTCATACACTACATTACAGTCGGTGACGTGCGTGGGAGTCAGAAGCACGCCCGCCAGCAATTAAGGAGCCAATTGTCAGTGATTTTATGTAGCCTGTCCACTTGTACGGTTTGCAGACAGGCCAATCAGACAGGCGACCTTCTCGTTTTTGGTACAAATTCCATCCAGGGTGGGATAAAATGTCCGGGGGTAAATAAAATAAAAGGTGTTTGAGGGATGAGGTGCTATTTGGTCTGTTGTCAGGTGCTTGAATTTGCAGGATTGACACAGTTTGCAGCAGTTTATCAACCTCATTTCATTTTTGCAGTACTGCAGCACCCCGAGGCAGCTCCACAGCAGCTGTTAGCCTTCAGGGAGAGTTCTCCCATGCCCTCACTTCTCTCGGTGCCCACCCTCTTCCCGCCCCAACCACCGGCAGCACTGACCCTTTCTTAGTGGGTGCTGATCACAACCGGGCACACATATCGCGTCCGCTTCTAGGCCCGCCGATCGTGTGCGCCCAATGGGCACAAGATTCGAAACATGAACTCAACCAGTTAAAGGCTGAATTACTGAGTGATATAATTGCACACAGACATCACTGGATAGTCAAATTATGGCCTCATTGCACCTACAACTAGTAGTTATAGCATACTGCATTATGATTCTGTGTGCTTAGAAAATACCAAATGAATGAAACTGAAAATCATGCAGGCATATAACGGGAAGCAAGTGTGATAGTGCCCACTCTGCGTTACCCCATTATCAAATTGAATTGCTGCCCCTACATCTGGCAAATTGCTGGATCTGTTGCTTTTGTTGCATTTATAAGTTTCCAACGTTTATGATTTAAAAGGGCCAGAGTTGTTTATAACTTTACAGGCAAATATTCTTGACAGGAAAGGATTATATTTTTTTTAAACTGTAGCCTTGTAATGACAAGGGCCTGAAAACAAAAGAGGAACTATTGTGATGTTGCTTCTGAAGAATGGACTATCATATGAAAATGTTTTGTGTTCAATGATCTAAACAGAAGCTAGGTGGAATTTTGTGATTTTAATTATTTTGCAATAATGAGCGAGGTGTAGAAGAATGAAGTGACATATGGGATGTTGACTAAAAGTAGCAATAAAGGAGAATCAAGGCTGAAAACAATGACAACATTTACTCTTTAGGTTGTGTTAACCCAGGGCAAAGACCATCCATTAACTTGCAAATTATCAGAGTGAAAGACTCACTTCTTGCCTTGAACTATCAGAAAAAAAAGAAAGGAAAGCTTTTGGCCGGAATCATCCCAGATTTGCAATAAGTGCAGTAGAGGGTGGGAAAAAGGTCACTTTACCCGCCAGCTGCAATGGCGGCTTCTCATGCCATATCATCCCAATTCCGCTGCATGAAATTATGCAATCCCATGAAACACGCCGTTTTCATGGCGGGCAGGCTCTCATTCACCCGCTGTGCCATCACTGTTTTGCTTCATCGTGCCAGGTACCAGATATAAAGTGCAGCCACGCGCTCTCTGCTTCCAGCCCATGACTGCTGCTTGGAAGACTTGGCCCCAGAAGGCAAAAATACTGCAGGTCCAGGTTTAGTGATGCAACCCTCGACGCAGTGGAGGCCTGCCGGGATGTGCTGTACCCCGACTCTGGCAACAGGATAGGCAGCAACACTGCCAGTCCAGCATGGGAGGCGGTGGCAGCAGTGGTCAGCGCCAACACCCTGACGAAGAGGACAGCCACCCAGTGCTGTAAGAGGATGAATGATCTCCTCCATTCTGCCAGGGTAAGTCACTCTTCACATCACTCCCAACTCACAAACCTATTACGCACCCACAGAGTCCTCACTCACTGCCAGTTCAAAGGACATCACCATTCACTATCTGGCACACACCTTCATTTTCCTCACCCCGTCTATGGGACTGCTCACCAACCACATAGGTCAGGCATCCTTATTACCTGGCTTGGCAGGCATCTTGCTTACACTTTCTCCATATCTATTCATGCAGGACAAGCTGGCACACAGCAAGAGGGAAAGCTCACAGGCTGGTGGAGCAATGCCTGAAATCAAGGCCCTCATGGACTTTGAAAACAATCCAGTTGGCCGGCGAGGATCTGGACCATTCCTGTGCTGACGGTGAGGTCGGTGCTGCTCTACCAAGTGAGGATCCAGCAGTGCAACATCTGTCAGATAACCATGCTGTGAGTGATGTGTCCTCTTTCACAGGCCACTGCCATGGAATAATTATCTCCCCTTGTTTCCACAAGCACATCTGGGGAAACAGCCAGAGTCCATGACCCAGGGTTTCCAATCAAGCCCCAAAGAAACCTCTGAAGAGCAATCTGAAGGCAACCTCCCCGAAGACCCATCATAGCGGTCACCCCTGCCCTCTACCAGCGCAGGGATACAACCATTGGTTTAGAGTACTCTCGGAATCACAATCTGGTGAACACATCGCACTTTCTGATCCACAGCAGGTGCAGACAGGAATGTCCCAGGTCCCTTGCACTCGGAGGACTGCTGGAGGGCAGAATGTTGCTGAGTCTGAGTCAGATGAGGATCCTCTGGATCCGGTCATATCTCAGTTGCTGGAGCTCCAAAGGCAAGCTAGGGAACATCAGGAAGGGATGTCTGCTGCACTCCTCAGATTGCAAGGCACGATGGAAGAGTCCATCCACCTTCAGGCTGAGGTGATAGGGCTGGGGTTAACACTGGTAGGATGGCAGCCGCCATGGAGACCTTGGTCCAGGACTTCACTCCTGCACTGCTGCCTTGTCTCAACCCCATCGCTGATGCTGTAGTTGGCCTCCAACTATGTGTACGTGAGAGGAGTATCGGGCAGTTCAATCTCATTCCAGCTTCCCCTTCTCCTCAAGGAGTCAGCCAGGGGTCCTCGGCACCAACAGGGAGGAAGATGAGCAGGTACAAACAGCAGGGCCATCCACCCAAGTGACTCCGGGAGTGTCCAGCCCATCCAAATCCCCTCTTCCTGTGACCCTAGAAGCTCCAGCTCCACAGTGGGGGAGACAAAGTTGTAGTGGTATTGTCACTGGACCAGTAATCCAGAGACCCAGGGACCAGGATTCGAATCCCACCACGGCAAATGGTGGAATTTGAATTTAATAAAAAAATCTGGAATTAAAAGTCCATGATGACCATGAAATCATGGTAAAAACCCATCTGGTTCACTAACATCCTTTAGGGAAGGAAAGCTGCCGTCCTTACATCTGGTCTACATGTGACTCCAGACCCACAGCATTGTGGTTGACTTTTCAATGCCCTCTGAAATGGCCAAACAAGCCACTCAGTTGTATCAAACTGCTACAACGTCATGAAAAAAATATGAAACCGGACGAACCACCTGACATCTACCTAGGCACCGGAAACGACAACAGCAATCTCAGCCCTGTCGACCCTGCGAAGTCCTCCTCATTAACATCTGGGAGCTAGTGCCAAAGCTGGGAGAGCTGTCTCACAGACTTGTCAAGCAACAGCCTGACATATTCATCCTAATGGAATCATATCTTAAAGATCATGTCTAGACACCACCATCACCATCCCTCACCGGCAGGGCAGACCCAGCAGAGGTGGCAGCACAGTGGTATACAATCAGGAGGGAGTTGCAATGGGTGTCCTTAAAATCGACTCTGGACCTCATGAAGTCTCATGGCATCAGGTAAAACATGGGCAAGGAAACCTCCTGCTGATTACCATGTACTTCCCTCCCTCAACTGATAAATCAGTGATTCTCCATATTGAATACCAATTGTAGGAAGCAGTGAAGGTGGCAGGGGCGCAGAATATACTCCGGGTGGGGGATTTCAATGGCCATTAACAAGAGGACTCAGTGGCACCAGTGCTGATCAAGCTGGCCGAATCCTAAGGGACGTAGCTGCTAAAATAGGCCTGCGGCAGGTGGTCAGGGAACCAACAAGAGGGAAAAACATACTTGACCTCATCCTCACCAACATGCCTGCCGCTGATGTATCTCATCATGACAGTATCGTTTGGAGTGATCACTGCACAGTCATTGTAGAGACCAAGTCCCACCTTCACATTGAGGATACCCTCCATCATGTTGTTTGTCATTACCATTGTGTTAAATGGGATAGATTTCAAACAGATCTAGCAACTCAAGACTGAGCATCAATAAGGCACTGTGGGCCATCAGTGGCAGCAGAATTGTACTCGAACACAATCTGTAAACTCATGGCCCAGCATAGCCCCCACTCTACCATTACCATTAAGCCAGAGGATCGACCCTGGTTCAATGAAGAGTGCAAGAGGCCATGCCAGGAGCAGCACCAGGCATACCTAAAAATGAGGTGTCAATCTGATGAAGCTACAAGTCAGGGCTACTTGTGTGCCAAAAAGTGTAAACACCAACAGACAGAGCTAGATCTTCTTCTTTTTGTGTCCATGGACAGTCTATACATGGCCCAGCCAGAACTGGACACATTTTTGCGCCTTGTTGTTGAATTCGGCAAGATCTGCAATGGTGCAGGGTTCCTCTAGCGATGGGCATTGCAGGAGATGTTGCATAGTCTGTGGCTCAGTTCCACATTCACAAGTTGTCAGGCTGGTTGTATATCCCCATTTGCTTAGTGACACCTTTGAACGACCTACACCAGTCCTAAGTCTATTAAGGCACTTCCAGGTTACCCAGTTGCAATAGCTCCTGGGGGAAGGCTTTCATCTGGTAGAATTTCCATCACTGGGGGCTGTTCGAGACTGGTGAGCCGGTCTTTCCACAAGGCGATGCGGGCTTCAAATGGGGTTGATTGTAATGGAACAACACTGTTCATGAAGCTCTTCCTTGACTTTAGATGGCTGGGTGTAGGTGTATGACCATGTAATGGGTGCCTCTCATCTGATGTTTGACGGAGTCGCTCTTTCTTGCTGGCTACCGTTCTTCTTATATCGGGCAGAGCTAGCTGATTCCACAACGAACAGATCAGATCTAAGTTCTGCAGTCCTGCCACATACAAGCTTGAATGGTGGTGGATAATTAAACAGCTCACTGGAGGAGGAGGATCCACACATATCACCATCTTCAATGATGGGGGAGCCCAGCACATCAATGCAAAAGACAAGGCTAAAGTATTTTGCAATAATCTTCAGCCAGAAGTGCCAAGTGGATGATCCATCTTGGCCTCCTCCGGAGGTCCCCAGCATAACAGATGTCAGTCTTCAGCCAATTCGAATCACTGCATGTGACATCAAGAAACTACTGAAGGCCCTGGTTACTGCAAATGCTAAGGGTCTTGATAATATTCTGGCAATAGTACTGAAGACGCATGCTCCAGAACTTGCCTCAGTATTAGCCAAGTTTTTCCAGTGCAGGTACAACATTAGCATCTACCCGGCTATGGGGAAAATTGGCCAGGGGTGTCTTGTGCACAAAAAGCAGGGTAAATCCAACGTGGCTAATTACACCCCCATCAGTCTACTCTCGATCATCAGTAGACTAATGGAAGGATTCCTCAACTGTGCTATCAAAGTGGCATTTGCTTAGAAATAACCTACTCACTGATGCTCAGTTTGGGTTCCACCAGGTTCATTCAGCTACTGACCTCATTACAGCCTTGGTTCAAACATGGACAGAAAAGCTGAACTCCCGAGGTGAGGGGAGACTGACTGCATCAAGGCAGCATTTGACAGTGTGGCATCAAGGAGCCCTAGCAAAACTGGAGACAATGGGAATCAGGGGGAAATCTCTCCAATGGCTGTAGTATTTACTTAGCAGAAAGGAAGATTGTTGTGGTTGTTGGAGGTCAGTCATCTCAGCTCCAGGACATCACTGCAGGAGTTCCTCAGGGTAGTGTCCTTGGCCCAAGCATCTTCAGCTGCTTCATCAATGGCCTTCCTTCCATCATAAGGTCAGAAGTGGGGATGTTTGCTGATGATTACACAATGTTTAGCACCATTCATGACTCCTCAGATACTGAAGCAGTCCATGTCCAAATGCAGCAAGATCAGGACAATATTCAGACTTGGCCTGACAAGTGGCAAGTAACATTTGTGCCAAACAAGTGGCAGGCAATGACCATTTCCATACGAGAGAATCTAACCATTGCCCCTTGATGTTCAAAGGCATTAGCATCACTGAATCCACCACTATCATCATCCTGGGGTTACCATTGGCCAGAAACTGAACTGGACTAGCCATATAAATATTGTGGCTACGAGAGCAGGTCAGAGGCTAGGAATCCTGTGACGAGTAACTCACCTCATGTCTCCCCAAATCCTGTCCACCTTCTACAAGGCACAAGTCAGGAGTGTGATGGAATACTCCCCACTTCCCTGGATGAGTGAAGCTCCCACAAAACTCAAGAAGCTTGACACCATCCAGGACAACGCAGCCCGCTTAATTGCCACCACATCCATAAATATTCACTCCCTCCATTGCCGACGTATAGTAGCAGCAGTGTGTACCATCTACAAGATGCACTGCAGGAATGCACCAGGGCTCCTTAGACAGCACCTTCCAAACCCATGACCACCACCCTCTAGAAGGACAAGGGCAGCAGATAGATGGGAACACCACCACTTGCAAGTTCCCTCCAAGTCACTCATCATCATGACTTGGAAATATATCACCGTTCCTTCAGTATTGCTGGGCCAAAACCCTGGAACTCCCTTCCTAACAGCACTGTAGATGTACCCAGACCACATGGACTGCAGTGGTTCAAGAAGGCAGCTCACAACCACCATCTTCTCAAGCGCAACTAGGAATGGGCAATAAACGCTGACCCAGCCAGCAAAGCCACATCCCATGAATGAGGCTCGGGAAATAATAATGGGGAGCCAGGAAATGGCAGAGGAGTTGAATAAATACTTTGCTTCAGTCTTCATAGTAGAAGACACTAATAGCTATCCAATACTAAATAATCAAGTGGTAAAAGAGGGGGAGAAAATAAATACAATAATTGTTACTGGAGAAAAAGCACTAGGGAAATTAATGGGGCCAAATGCCACTAAGTCCCCTGGACCTGATGGGTTGCATCCTAGGATATGAAAGGAAGTAACTACACAGATAGTGGAGGCACTGGTCGTAATCTTCTGAGTATCCCTGGATGCTGGAAAAGTCCCAGAGGATTGGAGAACTGCCAATGTAACACTCTTATTAAAAAAGAGAGGGGGTCAAAAAACAGGTAACTATAGGCCAGTTAGCTTAACATTTGTCATTTGGAAACTATTGGAGTCTATTATAAAGGATGTAATAGCAGAATATTTAGAGTTACATAATATAATCAAGGAGAGTCAATATGGCTTCATGAAGGGGAAATAATGCTTAACAAATGTATTAGAATTCTTTGAGGAGATAACTAGCAGGATAAATAAAGCAGAACCGGTAGATGTAATATGTTTGGATTTCCAAAAGGCACTTGGTAAGGTACCGCACGCAAGGCTACTTAATAAGATGGTGTTGGGGGTAGTATATTAGCATGGATAGAGGATTGGCTAACTAATAGAAGACAGAGGGTTGGGATAAGGGGGGCATTTTCAGAATGGCAACCTGTAACTAGTGGAGTGCTGCAGGGTTCAGTGCTGGGGCCCCAATTATTTACAATATATATTAATGACATAGATGAGGGAAGTGAATATACAATCACCAAATTTCTGCATGATACAAAAATAGGTAGGAAGGTAAGTGGTGAGGATGACACAAGGAGTCTACAGAGGGATATAGACAGGTTAAATGAATGGGCAAAAAAGTGGCAGATGGAATATAATGGGTGAAAATGTGAGGTTATGCACTTGGGCAGGAAGAATAGAGGAATTGAATATTATTTAATGGCGAAGGACTGTAGAAGTCTACAGCACAGAGGGATTTGGAAGTCTTTGCATATGAATCCCAAAAAGCTAACATACAGGTTCAACAGGTAGTCAGGAAGGCAAATGGAATGTTGGCCTTTATTTCAAAGAGAATGTAATATAAAAATAGGGAAGCCTAGCTAAAACTATACAAGGCACTTGTTAGACCACACCTAGAATACTGTGAACAGTTTTGGTCCCCTTAACCAAGGAAAGATATGCTGGCATTGGAGGCAGTCCAGAGAAGGTTCACGAGGTTGATCCCGGGGATGGAGGGATTTTCTTATGAGGAGACGTTGAGTAGGCTGGGCCTGTACTCATCGAAGTTTAGAAGAATGAGTGACAACCTTACTGAAACATATAAAGTTCTCAGGGGGCTTGGCAGGGTCGATGCTGAGAGGTTGTTTCCCCTTGTGGAAAGTCTCGGACCAGAGGGCAGAATCTTAGATTAAGGGGGTGCCCATTCAAAACAGAGATGAGGAAGAATTTCTTCCCTCAGAGGGTCGTTAATCTGTGGAATTCTTAACTGCAGGGGGCTGCAGAGGCTGAGTTGTTAAGTACATTTGAGGCTGAGATAGACAGATTTTTAATCAGTAAGGAAATCAAGGGGTATGGGGAAAAGGCAGGAAAGTGGAGTTGAGGATTATCAGATCAGCCATGGTCTAATTGAATGGCGGAGCAGACTCGATGGGCTGAATGGCCTACTTCTGCTCCTATGTCTTATGGTCATATGGTATGAATTTTAAAAAAAGGTCAAGAACGGTTCCACTGCCACACAGCAGGATCCTGAAAGCAGGCTGGGGCCTTTCAGGTCTTGGCCCTTCAGAGGATATCCGCCAAGGTCATCATAGATAGCGCTTAGCAGTCAGCAGGCTGCCTCCGCCTCCAAATAAACTAAATTAACAAATCAAGGTGCAAAGTAAAAGCTGCCCTTAAAGGGAAACTACAAAAACAAAAGACAAAATACAAAGGAAACTTACAAACATTAAATCAAAATGTGGTTAAAGGGGTTGATAAAACACCCCACCAAGGACGGAGGGCCTCGATGGTGCTGGCGGACTTCGCATGCTTCCTCTCTAGGGACACCTGGCCGCGAACATAGCCTCAGAAAAGAGGCAGACAGTTGTGTCAGATGACCCCCTCAAATGCCTGCTGCCTGGACCTGTTCATGGCTAACTTGGCCAGGCCGAGGAGCAGATTCACGAGGAGGTCCTCCTCCCTCCTGGCCCCACTTCGCACCGGGTGCCTATAGATCAGGAGCATGGGACTGGAGTAAAAACAAAACAACAGTAAAAGATATTTTAAATAACTGAAAAGGGGGTGTAGCCTACAACAATTAACTTAGACGTGGTCCACAGATTCCATAAGGCCGCAAAAGATGCAGGCATCTTGGGAGTCCTTGAACCGACACATCCTACAACTGTATGGAACTGCTGCATGCAACACCCTCCACCCCAGGCCCCCAATGGAAAGTGGGAGCACAGCCTATAGAGGGCCCCCCACTGGGGACCTCCACCGCCGGACGGCAGCAAGGCATGCTAGGGCATGTCTGGACGGCAGGCAAGGGCAAGGAGGTGAAGGGTCTGCAGCAGCAGCCAATACAGGAAACCCCTCCACACTGTGCTAAAGAGCACAGAGGGCATTTCCGCGAGGCGACTCAGGTTGTGGGGCACTGGCTGCCAAGGAGGGTTCGGGACTTGGGGCCAATGTGGAATTCCATCTGAATGGGGGTGCGCTAAGATAGAAGACAACTGCGCACCTGCGCCACCTCGAGACCCAGGATGACATCACGGCCAAGCACGACCATCTTAAAGTCTTGGATGGCATTCACCGTGAGCTGGACGACAACGACGCACAGTGCGCCAACTCCTGGGGCATCATCCAGCCCACTCCACTGCCACCCAGCACATCTCCAATCCTGATCACCCCAGCAGCCACAGCCCTCCTCTCCGCCAGCCACTGAAAGCCCCTGAAGGAGGGACGGATTCCTAAGCAGCAGCTCTCTGACGATAGCCGCTACTCCCGACGGCAGAGAGCTGTGTTACGAGGCGACCATATTCCAGACCTTGATCAGGTCCTGGTATAGGATGGGTAACGCCTGCAAGGAGCCACAAAAGCTCCTCAGGTCTATAAACAAGAGCTGCATGTCATAATTCAGGCTGTGCATCTGGCGGAAGTAATACTTCACGAGGGCACACCATCTTGAGGGCTTGACATAAAGGTATCACTGCAGGGCCTGAAGGCAGAAAGTCACCACTTGGGTGCATGGGCACACCAGCTCTTGACGGACCTCCCTAAGTGGGAGACTTAGAACCTCAACAGCGACCCAGTGCAGCCTTTTGTCCCAGAAGATGTCAATGAGAATTCTCTGGACTTTTGTGACAAAATCTGGGGGAGGGATCAAAGTGACCAGCCTGTATCACAACATGGTAGCAATCAGCTGGTTTATGACCAGCACTTGACCCTGGTAAGACAGCACTCGGAGCAGTTCTGTCCAGCGTCACAGGTAAGTGCTGGACTTTGGCCTCCAGCTCTTGCCAGTTCATTGGCCAGGATTCCTCAGCAGGTCAGTGGTGGACCCCCAGCTAGAGGAGATTGGTCCTGCTCCAGGTGAAAGGCCTGAGCTCCTTGGGTAGGGAATCCATCTGCCACTGAGCGACCAGGAGTCCAGGACACTTGATTTAGTTGATTCTGGCTGGGGATGGGGGCAGAGTTGACCTCCTGGCACTCGCTCACCCTCAGCAGGTCAGCCGGGTCGGTGAACGTAAGAAGCATGTCATCAGCGTAAGCCAAGAGGACAACCCCGATGCCCGGCCCATGCAGAGCCAATCCCAACAACCTCCTCCACAAGAGGCGCAGGAAAGGTTCCACACAGATAGAATACAATTGGCCAGTCAGGAGCTGCCCTAAAGCACTCTTCTCCCAAAGCGAAGGGGCGCTTAACCTAACCTTAACCAGACACTCTGCTGCAGCGTATAGAAGTCGGATCCGGGCGATGAAATGCGTCCCAAGCTCAAATGCTCGCAGAGTCCTGAATAAATATTCGTGATCCACGCTGTCGAAAATCTTCCCCTGGACAAAGGACAGGAAGGCGCTCAACAGACCAGCCCTCTGGGGGAAATGGATAATGTCCTAGACCAGATGGATACCGTCAAAAATAGTGTGGCCCGGCACCATATAGGACTGATCAGGGTGGATCATGTGGTCTAGCACGGGGCCAAGGCGGGAAGACATTGCCCTGGAAAAGGTCTTGTAACCCGTGCTGAGGAGGGAGACCGGGCACCAGTTCTTAAGGTGGGAGAGATCCCCCTTCTTCGGCAGGAGGGCATTGACCACCCTGCCATATGAATGGGGCATCTCCCCAGTACTGATACTCTCCCCCAGGAGCCCCTGCATAGTCGTTCCCTAGGCTTCCCAGAATGCCCTGAAGAACTCCATGGTCAGTCCGTCCAGCCCCAGGGATTTGCCCCTGAGACTGTCGAGAGTACTGATCAACTCCCCAAGACTTATAGGGGAGTCAAGCTTTCCAGTGCCCTCCAGGCCGACCTGCAGCAGGTCCTCCCACAAAACTCTGTGAGCATCCTCACTGGATGGATCCAGAGAGAACAGAGCAGCGGAGTAGGTCTTGACACTGGCCCTGATGCCCTCCGGATCCGGGATAAAGGATCCGTCATCAGCCAACAGCGTAAGGAGCTGCTGACGGACCTCGTGCCTTTTTTTCCAGTAGAAGAAGGGGGTGTTGCAGTCCAGGTCCTGGAAGGACCTGCCCTCAGATATGTGCTGCGGGACCCAATGAGTTGCAGGTCCCGCAGCGCGCTTCTTCTCTTTATACACCAGCTGCAGTGCCAGGTCCACAGCAGGCTGTGTGGGGTGAACCATACCCACCCCGAGCTCTGTCGGTGGTAGCAACAGCATTTAGAAAGGAGGAGAAGGGGGAAAGAAGGATTAGCCTCTCCCTCCTGATGGTGTGTAAAGAGAGAAGGGGAGAAGAGAGGGAGGGAAAAAGGACAGGGAGGCACAGAGGGAAAAGGGTAATGGTGCAGAGTGAGTAGTTTGCTAAACTACATTTATGTAGCAAGAAAGTATAGAACAGTATGTTGTTTATTATTCTTCTAAAAACATAAAAGGCTGACAGGGAAAAGTTTATAACAACAAAACTCTATGCTAGTCACATCTGATATTTCTCTCTTAGGATTGTCACAGCAGTTCTCTGTTTAATCTCTGGATTTCAGGAGGTTTTTTTTTGATCTCCCACTTCATAGAGTTCCACATGATGCCTGGTTGAGGTCCACTAATTAATTTCTCACAAGATATGGAGCAGTGTTTCTTTCTGCGTTTTCGCCAATGAATCAAATTTTTCAAAGCATTTCTATAGTTAAAATTAATGTTTTTACCAATAGCTTATAGGCGGTCTTTAAAATACATCACTTATTTAGAGGAATAAGCAAAGTGCACTTTTACATCTCAGTAAATAGATGTGCTAACCACAACATGAAACTTTTCCAGAGTAGGATTGTGTTGTAAGGTTGTTTGGTGTCTCACTAAGAGGTCTGGAGACTTGTATGGTTGAACGTATACTGTTAATTTGTCACCCATAGCTATATACATTTCAAAGGTCGGCCCTGCGTGGGGGATGTCTCCATGCTGACTTCCTCCAGACTCTATACATACAGTCTACCGTCACACTCCCTACAGCATACCATGAACGTTATTAATCCTTGCCCTGCCCAACACCCTTATATTACAGATTGCAAGGTTAAAATAATGGCAACTATGTAGTTGTGGCAGACATTTTTCTTTCCATGCATATTTTGTCTCCTCAAAGATTGGGGACAATAATGTAGAATAACTATTTCTGCTTTAGATTTGGATCAAATATCTTTTCACCCTGTATTTTGATATTGGGCAGTGGAAACATTTACTTTACAAGGTAAAATGAAGCATTGCCAAACCTAATAATAGTTGCTCATTTTACTCTTACCTTTGCTGTACTGAAAAAATGTGCTTCACATCTAGTTTATTGCTGAGCACAAGGACAATTTTTCTGCTGCTGATCTCTTGGCATGGGAGGAAATATTGGAAAATCATGCAGATGCAGGCAGAAAATCAAAGGCTCTGCTTGTATGGTTTCACACAGTGTGCTCCCAATGGGCTTAACATGTTCGTAAAAGTTAAAAATAAAACCTGCAAATGTTCGAAAGCAGAAAATGGTGACGAATAGCAGCTCAGACTGCATCCGTGGAGAAAAAAGGCAATTCAATATTTTGGAATGGGCCCTTCAGAAAGATGAATAAGTTTCCTATTAGAATTAGAACAGAGGAGGGGAGGGATGATGCTGCGCCAGTGATCACAGATGAGCTTAATGGAGTGGTATTCCTTGTGGGTAATGAATGTATCACTATCTCACATAGGGTTAAATGTTTCAACCCAAAGCCTGGGACTTTGAGAATTCCTACTTTTTGGGATAATCCCAAGTCTCTCACCTGTCACAGCTGTTGTCTTATGGGGAAAATTATTAAGTTCTTGTTCTGGCAAACACTGTGTTAACCACCTGCTAAATACATCTGTGTAGTACAGCTTGTTGCTGTGGAAATCTGGAATGAGCCTGAGAGGAAAAGAAAAACTTCAGGGATGAAATGGCCTTGACAGCCATGCATGGCCTGAAGACTGGCTGCAGGTCACTGTGACTTTATTGCAGTCTTCCCAGTGAATCAGAGCCTCTATGTCCATTGTTCCTCGAGAATATTGATGGAAAGTGTAATCTTTACTTGATGCCGGGTGGCAACAGAGGGTAATCTGACTTGTCTCACAGTTCGCTCATATCCACAATCGTTTTTAGAATCAGCCTAGTTTTATTTATTTGGGTTAGGTGTTTGAGAGGCTTTAGATTGAAGCATTCCCATCAGGGTGCAGGAACTTATATGTTGCTGCAGGTATTAAAGGCATGGAACAGATTTGAGGAGTAGGCACTGTAAGCATTGTTTGGCTGCAAGAAATGTGATTAATATCCTCTAAATGACAGAGAGACCTGCTGCAGGACACAAAACACTTGACTTTGAAAATATAGATTCTGAAGTGCTACTGCTGAAAGCTAGGTGAAGACAGGAGACCCTTCATGGAATGGATTGATGGAAGGTCCTACGATGAGTTGCTCAGGAACAGTGAAACAAGTTGATCAGGGCAGTCACCAGTGACCAGTGGCAATGCAAATAATTCATACACAACCACTAAGTACTAAAAATAGTTTAACGATATGACATCAACGTCTTCCTTAAGTTACATTGTATTAAGCATGTCTGTCACTTACAAAGATATCTTCCTAAAGTACATTGAAGTGCTTGTGTTGTTTACCATAACTGCCCAGAGGGCTGCATGGTGCCAGTAACATCCTACTCGGAATTTAGATGCATTCTAGTTCAGTTCCTTTGCATATACTTACCATACAAAAGTTTCACATGTCTCATGAATGAAATAATTTTTAAGACAGTTATATTTTAAACTGTTTCCTTTCATTTAAGGTAAAATAGAATGTCCTGATTAAGGGATGGTGATCATACTAAACTCTACCCAGAGACAGGTCCATCTGATCTGTAACTAAAATCTATTGAAAATCAAGGAAGAGTTTTCACCCTTGACTCCAAGGAGGGACACCTGTTTTTTTTCTGGACACACACACATAGAGACCTGTAGAGAGTGAAACAGGGACAGCTGCTGCTGTAAAGAGCATAGGAAAAGATTATTTTTTGTGTTAGCCACCAAGGCAGATGCTTATGAGAACTAGTTCTCTGTTTGAAGAGATGGAATGTGTGGGAATTTGAAGTGTTCTCATTTATTTCAGGCAAACAATCTGGTGACCATGATACAGTAAAAGCTGCTATTCTCAATGCCTGTGAGTTTGTGTCAGAGGCTTATCAACAGAGGCTTTGAAATTTGAGGAAAGAACAGACAAGCTCTTTTGGAATTTGCTAGAGAAAAGAAAATCATATTTGATAGGTGGCATAGATCAATGAATGTTGAATAAGACTTTGAAAACTTTATTCCCAAACGGACACTATTTTACAATTTTTCCCTTAGTATCACCTCTAAAGTCCAAATTGGAAGACTATAAAGTTTTTAAGATAAGAGAGGCCACAATAATGGTAATGATTATGACTATGAGCTGTCTCACAGGCATGCTAGCAACAGGCCATTGTCTGTGAACTCATACAGGAACCAAAGAGACAAAATATTGAATCAAAATTAGGAAAATAGCCTGGGGTGAAAAAACAAACCCTCCTCAGAAAAGTAACAGACACAGACACAGTCTGGAGGTTAAGGTTGATTCAAGGGTAGTTGTTTGTTAGCTTTGATATAGAAAGGACATGTAAAGGCAGAATGTTGGAAATTAAAAAGCAAAACTGGAGCATTTGTAAGTTTGCACAGAGCTGCTCCAGAAATCACTGCCTCAGTTGTAAAAGTAATGATAAACCTATAGGTTCTCTCATATTCACTATTAAGATGCAATGGAAAACAGAACATAATGGAAGTTTTCTGCTTAAAGGTGAAGTATCCTAGTCTTCCATTTACTTATTAGTGCATCAACTTCAAAGTTCTCATCCTTGCCACAAATCTTTCCATGGTCAGGCTCCATCCTACTTCACCAGATCTTTGTCTCAGCTTGCACACACTGCCCTTTCATTAGCACGAATCATTTCTAAGATCAGACAGTGTGGAGTCAGGGTACAAGTAGCACAATAAATAGCAAGCTGACTGCAAAACAGTAAACTGTGAATTGGGATTAATGGTAGTGGAAGATGGTGTTCCACAGGGATTGATGCTGGAATAATTTGTGCTATACTTATATAAAAGGTTAGGAATTGGGAAGAGGAAGTACAATTTCAAAATCTGTAGCTCACAACAAATTGGGGGATAGAGTTAATACCGAGAAAAATTGCAACATAAAAACATGAAGACATTGAATATCAGAGCTTGGAGAATGGGTGTGTAAATGAGAAATGAATTTCAACATCGGTAAGTGTAAGGTGGTACATTTTAATGGAAGGAAGAAGGTGGCCATATAATCCTTGGAAAGTAAGTGTCTACATGTGGTAAAGGAACAAAGGGATCTAAGGTACAAATTCACAAATGATTATAAGTAGCAAAGCAGATTAACAAGGCCATAAAAAGTGCAAAACTATCTGCAGATAGTGTAAAATAGATTTATAAGGATGATACTGGAAAAGGGAGTTTATAATTATCAATGAAAACTGAACAGGCAAGATCCCTTTTCTCTAGAAAAGAGGTTGATGGCTGACATAATAAAGGTCTTTAAGGTTATGGAATAGTTTGATAGGACAAATGTAGAGATTTCATTTGTAGGGAGTTCAAAGCAGGAGGACATAAATACGAGATAGTCACTAATAACTCCAATAGGGAATTCAGGAGAAATTTCTTTGGTCAGACAGTGACTAGAATGTGAAGTTGGCTACCATAGGGAGTAATTGAGGTGAATATCATAGATATTTTAAGGGGAAGCTAGGTAATCACATGAGGGAGAAAGAAATAGGGTTTGCTGATAGGTTTAAGTGCAGTAGGAGGAGGTTCAAGTTGAGCGTAAAAATACTGACATGGACCAGTTGAGCCAAATGGCCTGGACTGCACATCCTATGTAATTCTATGTAATGACTGTACTTAGGGGCAGAATTTTCCCATGTCAGGCGGGCTGAGCGGGGGCAGGTGTGGGTGGGCAGGGACCCAATTGCCACCCACGATCAGGTCCGTGCTGCCATTTTACGCGGGCAGGCCAATCAAGGCCCGCCCAGCGTAATGCATGACTCCAGAGGATAGCGGGAGTGGGCAGGCGGTGGCAGGAGAGCAATGACCGCCGGGTCCAATGGCAACCCGGCGGCCTATTTAAATGAAGCACTGGCAGCCTTGGAAATGCTGTTCACAATGGCAAGTAGAAGGGCTCATCAGAGGGCTCTTAGAGAGCAGGCCAATCTGGAGGGTAGGCCAGCGCAGCAGACCAAACTGGAGGGCAGGCCAGCAGAGCAGACCAGACCGGAGGGTAGGCCAGCAGAGCAGACCAGACCGGAGGGTAGGCCAGCAGAGCAGACCAGACCGGAGGGTAGGGCAGTGGACCAGGCCAGGCCAGAGGATAGCGCAGCAGGTCAGCGTGCCTAGCTGCCCTCCTGGAGGAGGTGATAGCGCTGTGGGAGGTCCTGCTTCCAAGGAATGGGAGGCAGAGGCCCCCACACCTGACCAAACATGCCTTGGAGGAGGTGGCCGAGAGTGTCAGCTCCCATGATGTGGTGCGGCGCACACGGGTCCAGTGCCGCAAAAGATTCAACGACCTCCTGCACTTGGGAAGGGGGAGTACCATTTTAGCTGAGGTCACTTAATGCTGCTGGCAGCCTTTTGCCCCAAAGCGCCCCCACAGCCCCCACCACCGCTCCCCCCGCCCCCACCAACTCTGAGTGCAGTTACAGCATTGAATCCTTCACGGCATGTTTCCCTCGCTAGGTGGCCCAGCAGATATTGCCCATGTCTAGTTCGCCCTGAGAGGGTAGTGCTGAGGGTTCTGCACCTGCAGCATGTGTGACTCTGACACCCAGAGTATAGATTTGGGGACAAACTCAAGGGTCTGCACCTAGGCAGAGTGCTGGAACTATGAAGCATGTGAAAGTTAGGGTGCTGACATGCTGGGAGGGGAGCTTCCAGGTGGCTGGGCACAAATCCATCTGCTGGTCTTTGTGTTCCACGTGCTTGTGTCTCTTTGCTTTGCAAGGTTAGATTGTGTGGTACCAAACGTGATGAAGGCAGCATTTGGGCAAGTGGGGGGTCAGCCCTGGCTTCTTTGTGTGAGTGTGCAGTAGCTGCGGTGTAATGAAGCACTGGAGACCTGCAATGTCCCACTCTGGTTGCATTGGCAGGGATGCGATGGGAATCCAGATACAGGCTGGACTAGTCAATGCTCCTCTCTCCTTTTCAGGAGAAGGCTGCACACAGTGCTGCCGAGCGGATGCAGACAGGAGGAGGCCAGGCCCAGTTGGCCATCATGACTACATTCGAGCAGGAGGCTAGGGATCTGGAGAGGCGCCATGCACCCAGGTCCACCGGTGGCGGTGAGCCTGGGATCCCACGGGGAGGTACGGCTGCCGAGCACTCACGTCATCATGTGTGTCCCAGCAGCCATGGCACTGCCAAATGCTCAGTGATTGAAGTTTGCAACATGGGTTGACCATTACTTATGGAAGGATGAGCGGGTAATGATTTGGAGGACAGGCATGCACATTGACATTGTCTCCATTTTAACTAATCAAATGTCCTTGTTCTTCCTTTCATATCACTGGAGCAGGGCCAGGAGGAGGAGACAGAGAGGTCACCTCTCACACCTGAGGGCCCTGAACATTTTGACTCACCAGTGTCATACCGTCTCTGCCAGGCAGGCACCAGCGTGGATACTAGCACCTCGGTGGGAATTAAATCATCGGCTGGTGTCCTGGGGCACACCAGTGAGGGCATTTCACACTTGCTTGAGGTGCGGGCAAAGGCAGAGTGCCCATGACGCCAGCAGTTGGAGGACTGAAGGGGACCAGGCATATGCTCGGTCGGTGGCTGATGATGGGCCTCTGGAGTCTTCCGTGAGGCAGCAAACGCTGGAAGTGCAGCAGGGTGTGTAGGAGGATCTGGCGGAGTTACATGAGGCTATGTGTGACATCATCTCCATGCTGGAGGAGTCCACACGGAGCATCACCGATGTAATGAGCCTCATGGCCAAGTGCCATGCATCCTCCATGGAGAGAGTGGCAACTCTCGTGGAAAGGCTCCTCCAGGACAGCAATCAGGGCCCCCTGGGGTTGCGCTCAGATCTGCAAGCCATCACAGTGGCATTGCCTTAGCTGGTCAGTGCCAGTGTGAGGGGTGGTTTGGGCACCAAGTATCCCAGCTCGGTGCCCATCCATCTACGGTGAGCAGGAAGGTCCGAAGCGACCTCAAGTTGGCACAGCAGCTGCCTGTTGCCTATGAGGGCTTCTCTCATGGTGCTCCTGATGAGGGCAGCAGCTCCTCCACTCCTCTGCCAGTGGCACCCAATGAGGCTGGGGAGATGCCAGCTGTGGAACCTACTGCTCCCTCCCAGGAGGGGCCATCAAAGGCTCCACGAGCCAGAGGACGGCCACTGAAGTCATCGAGGACAACACAGTGAGCAGGCTGTCTCACACGCCAGTGCCACCTAGACATAGCACCCGTAAGCGTATACTTATGGCACCTGAGGCACACGACGGTTTTCTCACTGGTACTTTTATGTTGCCCAGCTATTAGTTCATGACCACTTGGTGTGATATGTAACACCTTTGTGATTATTTTTCCTGAACTTCATTTTGTTAAATCATTAACTTTTGATATGTAAGCATGGCTGAGGGTGACTCTTTTCCTCAGCAGGTGGATGGTTACTCATGATGTTATGAGTGAGTTGTGTGACATTGAGCTTTATTGACAAGGTCCTTAATTAATGTTCTTATCCAAGCAGATTTAGCACTTAGGTATCGAGTGTGGAGCCTGTAGCCCTGGCGTGTGCTGAAGGTCCATCTGTCGTGTGCTAGCTGAATGTTCATTGGGTCAAAGACTCCCGGGTGTCCCTGCCTCCCTGGAGTGTGCCCGGGGCAGCATCTACCCCCTCAGTGTTCTCCTGTGCGTGCTCATCCTCAGACTCACTGCTGGATTCGTGTGCAGCCGCAGCGGCTGCGTCTATGTCTTTGTCGTCCACTGTGTCGCCCCTTTCCAGCGCAAGATTGTGGAGAGCACAGCATGCAACCACTATCACCAACACACAATCTGGGGGGTACTGGAGTGCACCCCCTGAGCGGTCCAGGCATTGGAAGTGCATCTTGAGAAGACCAATGGTTCTCTCCACCACAGCCCTTGTGGAGGTGTAGCTCCTATTGTACCACTGCTCAGCCTCTGTTCTTGGATAGCAGAGAGGCGTAATAAGCCACCTTTTCAGGAGATATCCCTTGTCACCCAGCGGCTATCCATCCAGCCAGGCTGGAGCACTGAAGAGCCCCGGCACCTGGGAGTGTCTGAGGACGTAAGCATCGTGGGAGCTGCCTGGGTACCTTGCACAGACTTGTAGAATCTGTATCCTGTGATCACACACTATCTGCACGTTCATGGAGTGGAAGCCCTTCCTGTTGATGAAGGCACCGGGCTCACCTGCTGGCGCCTTGATGGCCACATGTGTGCGTCTATTGCACCCTGGACACGGGGGAAGCCAGTAATGGTCGTGAAGCCTGTGGCTCGTAGTGTCTGGCTGGTATCGTTCCAGCAGTAGTGAATAAAAATCAATGCACGCCTGAACAGAGCGTCTGTCACCTGCTTGACACAAGTGTGGAAAGCTGACTGGGAGACTCTGCAAAGGTCACCCACCGACCCCTGGAAAGAGCCGGAGGCATAGAGGTTGAGGGCAGCCTTGACCTTCAGCACCACTGGCATGGGGTGCCCACCTGCACAGTTGGCTCAGACTTCAGGGCCTATCATCTGACAGATGGAGGTGACTGTCTCCCTTAAGAGACGGAGGCTCCTTTGGCACTGCACCTCAGACATAGTGAGGTAGCTGCTTCGCTGCCTGTATATCCTAGCAGCAGGATAGTGGCATCTTCTGTGGCCCCTTCCACCTAGCACTTCCTGTTGGCCCTGCGCACCTTGTGCCTGCACCTCTCCCCCCAAAGTTGGCTCCCCTGGAGGCTGAATGGGGACTCCTTTCCTCGTCTCCCTTCTGGCCTTCCCTTCCTCCTCAGAGGAGGTGCTTCCAGTTGAGAGCACAACTCCCATTCCCAGGCTAAGGGAAGACTTCCTGAAACCTGCAGGCCCCATAAATGATCTTTACTGTAGAGTGCTGACCTGAAGGCTGCTACTCCTGCCCAAGCAGCTGCTCTGAGTTTTGAAGTATTCCTGCTCATAAGTCTCAGTAACTTTCACAGTTAAATATCTGACAAATACCATTTGCGACCCCACTCACTCCTCTTATCCTGCCCGTGGATGAGGTTTGTACGAATGTGGCCTACCTGCTTGCCCATTGTGCCCATGCGACATCCTGAAGATCGCGCAGGCCCCGAAAAATAACAGACAATTGCTGCCTCAAGGGCCTTAAGTGGGTGATTAATTAATGGTGGGCATGCATCGGAGAACATCGCGGACTCACCCATCTAAATATCACAATGGTGCTTGCCCAACGTCACCTCACATTGGCGTGCAGGGCCCGTACCCGCACACTGATAAGAAAATTCTGGCCAAGATTTCCAGAAGGCATTTGATAAAGCACCACATCAAAGGTTATTGTGAAAAATAAAAGCTCATGGTATAAGGGGTAACATGTTGGTATTCATAGAAGATAGGCTGACTAACAAGAAGCCGAGAATAGGCATAAATGGGTCTTTTTCATGTTGGCAAGATGTAATGAGTGGTGTGCCACACAGATCGATGCTGGGATCTCAACTGCTTACAATTTATATAAATTACTTGGATGAAGGGATTGAAGGAATAGTTGCCAAATTTGCTGATGACACAAAAATAGGAAGGAAAGTAAGCTGTGAAGAGGACACAAGGAGGCTATAAAAAGACATAGATATGCTAAGTGAGTGGGCAAAGATCTGGCAAATGGAATATAATGTGGGAAAATATGAAATCTTCATTTTGGCAGGAAGAATAAAAGAGAGGCATATTATCTAAATGGTGAGAGGTCGCAGAGCTTTGATGTGCAGAAGGATCTGGGAGTCCTCATGCATGAATCACAAAAGGCTAGTATGCATGTACAGCAAGTGATTAGGAAAGCTAATAGAATTTTGTCATTTATTGCAATGGGAATTGAATACAAAAGCAGGGAGGTTATACTTCAGTTGTACAGGGCACTGGAGTACTGTGTACTGTATTGGTCACTTTATTTAAGGAGGGATGTAAATATATTGGAAGCAGTTTAGAAAAGGCTTACCAGACTAATACCTGGAATGGGTGGGCTATTTTATGAGGAAAGGTTGGACAGACTAGGCTTGTATCTGCTGGAGTTTAGAAGAGTAAGAGGCAACTTGACTGAAACATATAAGATCTTGAAGGGTCTTGTGGATGTGGAGAGGATGTTTCCTCTTGTGGAAGAATCTAGAACTAGGGGGTCACTGTTTAAAAATAAGGGGTCACCCATTTAAAACACAGATGATGTGAATTTTTTTCACCCACAGAGTCGTGAGTCTTTGGAACTCTCTTCCTGAAAAAGCAGCGGAAGCAGAGTGTTTGAATATTTTTAAGGCAGAGGTAGATAGATTCTTGGTAAGCAAGTGGGTGACAGGTTATCAGGGGTAGGTGAGATGCAGATTTCAGGTTACTATCAAATCAGCCATGATCTTATTAATATTAAATGGTGGAGCAGGCTCAAAGGGCTGAATGGCCTACTCCTGTTCCTTGTTCATATGTTCATAATTTCATACATTCTTCTCCTTAACATTTCTGTCAGAGTTTTCAGACACCTTGCCCTCCATTTCGGTCTTGCCACATTTCTTGCTACTTTTAAAAGCTTCCTCTCCCTAAAACCTACCTATTTGGCAATGTCTTAATCACCTCCCATGGTATTCCCTCAAACTCTGCTCAGTTGGCATCAAACTGCAAAGCCTCTTAGGACATTTTGATATGTTCACAGTAAATTGTTGTGTTGGGCTGGATGGTATCCTTTAATTTATACTATTGACTTCTTGTAACTTCTAATTCAACTTGAAAAACATAAAACTTTAATTCATAAAAGAATAACAGATTAAATGATTGTTGTTAATCCTTTTATGGTAATGATCCGGACTCATTTTTAATAACTTTTATTAACGAATGTTAACTAAAATTTTCTATTGATTTAACTTTATCCCTACATTTGTCTACAATGTTTCTTTTATCTAGCCCATGGGTTATCTAGCCCATGGGTTGAAGCTGTACTGTGCAAATTCAGTAATGAACACAATTAACACATTAGTATTAAATTATTTTATACCCACTACATTACTAAACACATTAACATGTTTGGCACCAATATCACTTGGTAGGATTGGTGGATTATGCATGTAGTTTCCTTAAGTATGTATAATAATGAGTGTGATTCTTTTTTAAGTAGTAAAATTAACATTAAAGAATATATTTTCTGCTTTTTAAGGCAAAACTTTACTTGAAGATGTTATTTTAATTATCTCCATCAGGTATTAATTCATATTGGTGGCATGCAGGAAATTATTTTGTTCAATTTCTTTGTATAGTAGGAACTGAGGGATTAGCAGAAGTATAATCTTGCCTGTATTTCTTATTGCCATAGCAGCAGTAGCAATTTATTCATTGACCTTTTTGCTTTCTAAAAACAGTTGCAATATATTGTGTAAAGGATTTAAATTGTACACTTAGCAGTAATCGGTTGGAGTCTGAAACTACGCCAGGCACATTCTATGGATATAAAGATAATTGCTAGAAAAAAGTCTAATTTTGCTAACAAGAAGGTGGTGGGGATTAGAAGATGGGTGAGGGAGGAGGACAGGCGAGTAATTCAACTTCCACCCAAAACAGGTAGCAATTCAGCAAATCAATCATTCCATGTGCTGGCCCACGTTAGTCTGAGACCAGAGCTAAATTCTGCATTGGGTCTCATTTGAATAGAAACAGCATGCAGCAAGAAGCAAAGGAGCATCCCATTGGAGCTCTCCAGTCTGTGCAGGGAGATGGTCTACAGTACTTCTGTGGAGCCAAGAGTTTTGCAACCAGTTTGTGAGTGTCCTCCAGCAGTCACTTTAGGGACCACTGGTTAGGCCACACAAGAGCAGACACAGCTAGGCTGAGGTTGTGTGGTGCAAGCTAACCCATTGTATCTGCATTTTATATTAAGGAACCAGCACAGCACTCTGACTTGTATGGTAAAGTAGCCTTACACTTATTTCAGCCAGTTGGGCTTCTCCCCATTTACAGGAGCATTGAATATGGCATCAACCAGAACTTAGAGGTCAGTAGCATGTCCAAGCTATTCCTTAATGTTCAACTCCTGACTACCCCTTTTTTAGGTATGAACACGGTGAAACTGAATTGAATTTCATCCCCCCCCCCGCCAGCTACTTTAATTTGTCTTCGTATGATCAGCCTATCATTTGAAGATTCTGGGTAGGGCAATGTCTTGTTACTGGTTTATTTTTTTTTCATGCAGCACACAGGCCATCAACATTGTAGCAGAACTAACTTTATTGATAACACATTTTCCTAACATGAAAACATATCTGCCGTGTCTGAACTCTATCAAGACAGGCTCCAACATGTATTATCTGACCTTCAACCCCCTATCATGACAGGCAACTGACAAATCCTCAGCCTATTATGAAAATTATAGTTTCTTAAAAAAATATTTCTATCAATGTCAAGGAACATGTTAACAAGATTACTATCATGATCTACTCTGATATAAAATACATAATTTACTGTGATGGATACATTTTAAGTGATGTGTTAGTTATGCTAATTGAATAATGTAGTTCACCTGTGTCTTTATTGATGACATTGGGAAAAAGTTCCAACATTAAAATAATCAATTTTTATTGCTAATTATCTACCTGGGTTGTTCTCTCATGAACAGTGGGAGTTATTATGACTAAACTCAGCATGCAAGTGATGCACAATGGTATTGCATGCTTTGTGTCATAATGACTAATCTCAGCATGGAAGGATTCTGGAAGAAATTCTATGGCTTATGAGAAATAAACCATCAAGTGAGATCAGCATAGATAATTCACCACACATGAGCTATATGTGTAGTCAGCTCAGACCTAAGCCCATGTCTGATGTCTAATGTTTTGTTTTTTTTTTCCCTTCTATACTGGAGTTCAACTTCAAGATACTTCAAGTGATACTTCAAGAGTCTTTATTGAGGAATGGATGTATTTCTAGACTGACCTTCAAAACTATCAATAACTTATACTTACTGGTAATTGCAATCAATTCAAACGTATAAAATCAGGTAGAAAAAGTGTCTGTGCTTCAACAAGTAATTTTTGATATGTTTTCAATGTTCCATAAGGAAGCCCCATGCATTCAGAATCACTAAGCATTACAGCTAAAGAAGTATACATATTTTGCCATTAGTGACCATTTGCAATTCATTATACTTATACTTGCTCACAGAATTTCTGTGGGCTTTTGTAGAGTGACTTATGATTATCAGACAATCAAAACAGTGCCGTGTACTCAAGAGGGGAACTGCGACCTCTGTGAACAGTGCAAGCAATGGCATGTCTCTTCATCTAGAATCTTTACTGCGACATGCAAGTGAGAGGTCTAATTTAGAATGTTTAATTCAATACAAAATCACACACAGAAATCAAAATAAGGAGGAGGAAAGAGAGATAAGGATAAGAGTAAGAGAGGTAAATGAAACAGAAAGCTAGAAATATTGTTTGATTTTTTAAAAATCTCCAATAATAATTAAAATCTAAAGGAATGTCAACTTACATTTGAGAAAGTAAATATTCAGTGCCAGAGAGATTATTTGGCAGTAATCAAGACTTAACATGCTGGTAAGAATTTGCTTACACTTGGATGAACAAGCTGTAACTCTCTCTGGCATGTTTAGTTTAGAGCTCATGGATAAGTACACCAACTTCAGGCATTCCATGTGTTTCAGTGACAAGTCTGTCTGTGAATTACAAATATAGCAAAAGTTGTGGAGAGGCAGGGTAGATCAGACAGCATCTTCTTGATTTTTGTGTTTAACTGCACCTGTTGTTGTCTGATTTAATCCGCAATAAAACTGAGTGCTGATTGTCTCACCATTATTCTTACTGCAGATTTCAAACCATTGTATCTCTGGGCATCTGGCACTTGTATTTAACCTGCATGCCATTATTCGTTCTTTTGCAGCCATGTATTGTGATTTGCATGGTGCTCCCCCCTTTAACCAACTCTCCACAGGGCTTTTCCTGATTCCTCACCGAAACTTTGGTGGAGAATCAGTTGAAGCATTGGGAAAATGGCGTAATTGCCATTTATTTCTCATAGATTTCCATCAATCTTCCATAATTCTTGTGTAGCTTCTTCATTAATGGGAGCCTCAAAACTGGAGTCGATCACTGATCATTGAATGATGATGGCACCATGAGGCAGATCTCCATTGTCTCACCAAGGTGCCTGGCATGCACAGTGACAGTGTGATGACTTAAACTAATGACATTTTGATGGCTTTCCTTGGATTTGTCAGCGTGCACTCATACGCAGTACCCTGACGAGCCACCCCTTACACCAGAGAACCATCAGACTTCAGCTGCACCTGCGTCACACCTGCTCTCAGAACCAGGGACCAGTGCAGACACCAGCACCTCAGTGGCTGTTAGATCTTCAGCTAGAGTGTCGGTGCACAGCATTGAGGGAACTTCACACTCGTTTCAGGAGCAGGCAGAGGCAGAAAGTGCCCAGGGCACCGCCAGTCAGAGGGCTGCTGGGGACCAGGACAACACTGAGTCGAAGGCAGCTGATGAGCCTCTGGAGCCATCCATTAGGTGGCAGATGCTGGATATCCAGCGGGATGTGTGGAGATCCTTGAGGGTATGCATGCCATGGTCTCTGTTGTGGAGGAGTCCATGCGGGGCATTAGCGCTGTGTTGAACCTCATGGCCGAGTGCACTGCCTCCTCCATTGACAGGGTGGTGACTCTCATGGAGAGGCAGCTCCAGGGACAGAATCAGGGGTCCTGGGGTTAGGCTGGGAACTGCAAGCCCTCACACAAGCACTGACCTCAGGTCATCAGTGCCAGTGTGGGAGATGGATGAGGCACCCAGTACCCAGCTAGGTGCCTGTCCATCAATGGCATGCAAAGAAGTCCAGAGTGACCTCACATTGGTGCATGAGCTGCTTGGTGTTTTTGCAGGCTCCTCTCATGGTACTTTGGATGAAGGCAGCTCCTCCGGCTCTCTGGCAGTGACCATGGCATCTGAAAAGGCCGCGATGACTGGGGAGATGCCAGTTGTAGCACTTGCTGCTCCTTCCCAGGTGGGTCCAGCACAGGCTCCACTGGCCAGAGGATAACCGCCAAGGTCATCAAGACTAACAAGACACCAGAGTCAGCAAGCTGTCTCCAATGCCGAGGCCATCGAGGGGGTGGGGTGGTGGGCACCAAGATGCAGCACGTGGAAATGTAAGTTTAAGGCAACAAGAGTGCCAGAGGGACTGGTCATGGATGATCTTCTTTTCTGTAAGTTTTTTAATGTTTACAGGTGTGGAAATGAAGACCAGAGAAGGTTATGTTAATTTGTTTGAATTGTGAAAATGACATAAATTTTGTTTTTGCCATAATGGCCTGAGTATGCTTCATCATTTATTTTTGGTGCAAGGTATGCTGGACGTGAGTGGCTTGAAACTTTATTGTACAGGCACTGGGTGGACTTGTGGTTCAAATAAAAGGGTTATTTCAAACATCCGGGATGGGGGCGACAGCCCTGGCATGAGATTTTTTTTTATTCATTCACGGGATGTGGGCTTCACTGGCTGGGCCAGCATTCATTGCCCATCCCTTGTTGCCTTTGAGAAGGTGGTGGTGAGCTGCCTTCTTGAACTTCTGCAGTCCATGTGGTGGAGGTAGTAAGGGAGTTCCAGGGTTTTGGCCCAGCGACAGTGAAGGAACGGCAATATATTTCCAAGTCAAGAAGGTGAGGGACTTGGAGGAAAACTTCCAGGTGGTGGTGTTCCCATCTACCTGCTGCCCTTGTAATTCTAGATGGTCATGGCCATGGATTTGGAAGGTGCTGGCTAAGGGATCTTGGTGAATTCCTACGGTGCATCTTGTAGACGGTACACACTGCTGCTACTGTGTGTTGGTGGTGGATAAGTGAATGTTTGTGGATCTGGTGCCAACCAAGTGGGCTGCTTTGTCCTGGGCGGTGTTAAGCTTCTTGAATGTTGCTGGAGCTGCACTCAACCAGGTAAGCGGAGATATTCCATCACACTCCTAACTTGTGCCTTGTAGATGGTGGATAGGCTATGGGGAGTCAGGAGGCGAGTTACTCGCCACAGGATTCCTAGTTTCTGACCTGCTCTTGTAGCCACAGCATTTATATGGCTAGTCCAGTTGGGTTTCTGGCCAATGGTAAACTCCAAGAATGCTGATAGTGGGGGATTCAGTGGTGGAAATGCCATTGAACGTCAAGGAGCAATGATTAGATTCTCTCTTGTTGGAGATGGTCATTGCCTGGCACTTGTGTGGCGCAGATGTTACTTGCCACTTGTCAGCACAACCGTGGATATTGTCCAAGTCTAGCTGCATTTGGACATGGACTACTTCAGTATATGAGGAGTCATGAATGGTGCTGAACATTGTGCAATCATCACTTTTCACCTTATGATGGAAGGAAGGTCATTGATGAAGCAGCTGAAGATGGTTGGGCTGAGGCCACTGCCCTGAGAAACTCCTGCAGTAATGTCCTGGAGCTGAGATGACTGACCTCCAACAACCACAACAATCTTCCTTTAGGTTGGGTGTGACACCAACCAGTGGAGGGTTTTCCCTCTGATTCCTATTGATCCCAGTTTTACTAGGACTCCTTGATGCCACAGTCAGCCAAATGAGGCATTGATGCCAAGGGCAGTCACGCTCACCTCACCTCACCTCACCTCGAGAGTTCAACTCTTTTGTCCATGTTTGAATCAAGGCTGTAATGAGGTCAGGAGCTGAGCAGTTCTGGTAGAACCCAAATTGGGTGTCAGTGAGCAGGTTATTGCTAAGCAAGTGCCATTTGATAGCGCTGTTGATGACCCCTTCCACTACTTTACTGATGATAGAGAGTAGACTGATGGGCAGTAATTGGCTGGGTTGGATTTGTCCTGCTTTTTATGTACAGGACATACCTGGGCAATTTCCACATAGCTGGGTAGATGCCAGTGTTGTAGCTGTACTGGAACAGCTTGACTAGGGGCGCAGCAAGTTCTGGAGCACAAGTCTTTAGTTACATTGCCGGTACATTGTCAGAGCCTATAGCCTTTGCACTGTCCAATGCCTTCAACCGTTCCTTGATATCACATGGAGTGAGTTGAATTGGCTGAAGACTGGAATCGATGATGCTGGGAACCTCCGGAGGAGGCCGAGATGGATCATCCACTTGGCACTACTGGCAGAAGATTGTGGCAAATGCTTCAGCCTTATCTTTCGCACTGATGTGCGGGGCTCCCCCATCACTGAAGATAGGGATATTTGAGGAACCTCTTCCTCCAGTGAGTTGTTTAATTGTCCACCACCATTCACGACTGGATGTGGCAGGACCGCAGAGCTTAGATCTGATCCGTTGGTTTTGGGATCGCTTAGCTCTGTCTATTACTTGCTGCTTATGCTGTTTGGCATGCAAGTAGTCCTGTGTTATATGTTCACCAGGCTGACATCTCATTTTTAGGTGCTGCTCCTGGCATGCCCTCCTGCACTCTTCATTGAACCAGGATAGATCCCTTGGCTCAATGGTAATGGTAGCATGGAGGATATGCTGGACCATGAGGTTACAGATTGTGTTTGAGTACAGTTCTGCTGCTGCTGATGGCCCACAGTGCCTAATGGATGCCCAGACTTGAGTTGCTAGATCTGTTCAAAACCTATCCCATTTAGCATGGTGGTCATGCCACACAACACGATAGAGGGTATCCTTAATGTGAAGGCAATAGTTCATCTCCACAATGACTATGCTGTGGTCACTCCTACCGATACTGTCATGGACAGATGCAACTGCGGCAGGCAGGTTGGTGAGGATGGGGTCAAGTATGTTTTTCCCTCTTCTTGGTTCCCTTGCCACCTGCCACAGACTCAGTCTAGCAGGTATGTCCTTCAGGACTCAGCCAGCTTGGTCATTAGTGGTGCTACCAAGCCACTCTTATTGATGGACATTGAAGTCCCCCAGCCAGAGTATGTTCTGCACCTTTGCCACCCTCAGTGCTTCCTACAAGTGATGTTCAACATGGAGGAGCACTGATTCATCAGCTGAGGGAGGGCAGTAAGTGATAATCAGCAGGAGGTTTCCTTGCCCATGTTTGACTTGATGCTGTGAGATTTCAAGGTGTCCAGAATTGATGTTGAGGACTCCCAAGGCAACTGATTCCTAACTGTATACCACTGTTGGGTGTGTCCTGCCAGTGGGACAGGGCACAGCCAGGGATGGTGATGGTGATGTCCGAGATGTTATCTGTAAGATATGATGCTGTGAGAATGACACCCTATGGACTGCAGCAGTTCAAGAAGGCAGCTCACCACCACCTTCTCAAGGGCAACTAGGGATGGGCAATAAATGCTGGCCCAGCAAGCGAACCCCACATCTCATGAATAAATTAAAATACACAACATTGGCACTTGTTGACTTTATATCAGCAGCCACTGAAAAAGGATCAATTGCACAATTATGACTTTGAATCCACTCACCACTTCAGTTCAAATTCATGTATTTCATCTGCCACAGGTCCATGAAATGTCACTCAGGAGTTTGTGCTGGAGGAGGATGAAGACTCCTCAAAGGAGGCCACTCACTCTGAAGAAGCATCATCATACGACTCATGTGCACCCTCCACCAGCTCAAATACACACATCTCGGTGGGGGCTCTAGGACAGGTACCTGGGTTGTCACTTGGTGAGGTGCACAACACAAGTGAGCAAGAGCAGGGTTGGAGACAGAGACATGGTCCCTTCTTGCAGAGGGTGCAGGACCTTCCAAGCTCTGCTCCGCTGAAGCAATGCTGAGCCTTTTGGGTCATCAATGAAAAGGACAATTTTGGAGCTAAAAATGTGCAAAGTTCTGTCAACATTTCCAGTGGCACGATACACCCTCAGAGAAATATGGAAGGAGCCTGTCTCTAATATGAGTGCCATGATGTCTCAGGCATTTGTGCTTCTGTCCAACTCCATGGAAGGAGTGGTCACCTGCACGGAACATCAGATGTGTGCAGTTTGGCCCTGCCCAAGACCTGCACTCAGTCTGCCAGCTTAAGTAAGATGGAGGAAAGCCTCACCTTGGTTGTTCAGCGCCTCACTGAGGTGCAGGGGAAGTGTTCTCCAGCTCTTGGCTAGCAGGGAGCTCGTGTGAGGCATATGAAGGAAGATGGAAAAAGGACACAAAGAAGTGGGGACTTGACTTAAGGGGCAGAATTTTATCTCAGTGCGCGGGTGCGCACCCAACCCACTCGAGCATGAAATGATGTGCGTTGACGTCAGGCGAGCATCCTGACGTTAACATACAGTGGTGCAATAGATCGGTTGGCAGGCTAAAAGGCCTGTTAAGGCCATTAAAGGATCAATTGACTGACATTTCTCACTGCCCATCCAACCTTATCATTGGCAGGCAGGCAAAAAGGCTAAGTGGCCTTTGCATTTTTTTGGAAACCTCATCCACGGGCAGGATGAGGTTTCCAAAAGCAAATAAAAATAAAATAAAAGTTTTAAAATTTAATTAATAACATATCCCTGCTCATGTGATAGAGTCACATGAGGGGACATGTTTTATTACATTTTTCAATTTTTTTTTCCAAAAATTCTTCATCTCCCTGAGGCAGCTCTGTGCCTCAGGGTGAGTCTGAAGTATACACTCGCATCTGCAAAGTTCACACTCACCCTACTTGCTTCCTCCCCACACCCACTCACATTTCATGCTTAAGGCCCGCCAGCATGAAATCGCTAAATTCTGCCCACCTGTTTCCACTCCTGCCCCCTTGCCTCTCCCCTCAGTCATGTGTGGACATGCTGCTTCATGTCCCAATGGCTGATTTTGGTCTTGCATAGGCGCATTTGGGGCATTCTTTGATGCAGCTCTCACTCTGCTTGAAGGGATAAAGACCTGTGGGAGATGTGGTTGGTGAAGAATGAAGGAGTCAATGCAACTTTTCCGTAGTTACATACTAGCTGAACATTACTGGAGTGAATCCCTTTTGATTGACAAATCCTGTTGGTTAATCTGAGGGTACTTTGATTGTCGCATGGGTACAATCTATGACTGTGGGAATCCAGCCACTGCAACAAATCTGAAGATCTTTACTTTCTGACTGGCCTCAGCAATAGCAAGTGGGAGTAAGAGGCAGCCTTGGCAAGCATGGCATCAGTCACCTTGGAAATGCACCTGCGGGCAGATGAATTTTCCTGGAGTGAGCTTGAAGTGAAGAAATTCAGGGCCGGGATGACTTTGACCACCACTATTCTTGCTTACCTGGTCCACCTGGAGGGAAATTTTGTTCCACGAGATTGTAGATCTCAGCAATGACCTGCTATGAAGCCTGAGCCTCCTGAGGCACCGATGCTCAGTCATGTCCAGAACTTTAATCCTCTACCTGTATACCCTGTGTTGGGCGTGTCTCCTTCTATGAGCTAACACTCTGTGTTTCACCCCTCTGTCAGGTGTAGCAAATGGGTGAGGAAAAGACAGCTGCTGGTCCTACTGGTTTGGCTTCTCTTGCTAGTGGTGTTATTGCTGCTGCTCCTCTTGTTCCTCATCAGAGGTCCAACATGGAACTGCATATGGTGATACCATGCTGCTGAGAAGCTGACCAACTATGAAATACAGATCAAAGTTAAAGGACTCCAGTGTAACATAAATGGCCTGCCTAATCTAAAGTAGCAAAAGCACACTGTAATACCAAGTCTTGTGAACAAAAACCATGTAGGCAAAGAAGCAGCTGTCAAAGCTAGCACTTAAATATTTTCTAGCTTGTCAAATTGCATTCTGCGTTTTGTTCTGCTAAGGATACCATACCCATATACCAGCAGAGGGAGTCTAGAAAGGGAATAAGAAGAAGGATAAAGGAATTCTTGTTTATTTCAGAATGTGTAGTTCTGATTCTGAATGTTTTTTTTATTGATTTTCACTATTCCAGCTCAAGGACTTCACAATGATAAAGACAGTGAAAAATAGGGACCATTGATTTCAGACATGAAACTTTTGGAAGGTGTTTATCTACTTTCTTCAGACAACATTTTAAATTGAAGGTTTAGGGAACACATTAAGCCTGTAGCCTGTTGTTAAGCATACATTATGGCGCTCTATCTTGGAACTATTAAGAGGAAGGCCTGCACGCTGTGCACTACATAATCTTGCAAAAGTAACCATCCAATTAAAAAAAGTTAAGTAATCTCAGATTATTACAGAGAAGTTTCTCTTGGGAAGGTACATGATCCTGGATCCTTGATCACACAGTATCACTGCTTTGCTGATCAAGATGGTGTTGCCTATGCCAATCTATCACATTTTGATGTGCATTCAGAGGCATCATCTGTATTCCCGAGTTGGTACAACGGCTGTGATGTTTCAAAGGTGTCATGGCAAGTTTTGCAATCACAGATGATGAAAGGAAAAAGGCCTCACTTCTCTACGATGGAGGTGAAAGTTTGCAAGATATTTTTGAGACACTTACGGCTGAGCAAAATAATTATGACTAACAACATATTTTATGCCCAAGAAAAATACAACATGCAAAATAATTATCTTTCCAAACAACTAAGCAAGAAGAAAACAAGACAATTGACCAATATTACATGTGATTGAGGCAACTAGTAATCAAATGTGACTTTGGTGATGTTGAACATATTGAACAGGAAATCAATACACAAACAATCAAAGGTTACCTCCCTGGTCAGCTACTCTGAAAAGCACTCCAGAAAGACAGGAAGCTGTCAGAGCTGCTGGAGTTAAGAAGATTACTATCACTTTCAGAGTCCATAGCTACTGAAGTTGAGTTACTGCCAATAGTAACTACCGCACACCAAGTTCAACTCCTGTGAACACTGCTCCTCGTTCACATGACAACAAAGCACCTGCAAAGTGACAGCAGCATTCTCAAGAACAATTGTGACACATCCAAAGAATGTTTCCACCATGGTGGTGCTTATCCACACTGGACAGAACGTCCTGCTTCTGGCAAATAATGTAAAGGTTGTGGAAAACTCAACCACCTTGCTTGTATCTATAGCTCATCAGCACAATCAACTTCAAAGAATGTTAAGAGATCCAAACTTATCTGATGCCCAAAGGAAGGTTGGGGATTATAAATCCCAGCATTCCCCGTGAGTTTCAATGTATGCACAGATTGGGAGCAGGCATTGCATGCCCAGTCCAGTGTTTCATTGTTCTTTGGGCTAGAGATGAGTGCCCAGTGCACCTGCGTGGAGAAAAGTGGTGTGAAAACCCAATCACAGGACCCAGGAGTGGGGCACCCTAAGAGAGAAGCCCTGGGACAGGGTACAGGGAGAGGGTACAGGGAGACGCCCCAAAGAGAGAACCCAAAGAGGGAACCCATGGATAGGGAACAAGCAGAGGTGCCAGAGACCAGAGAGAGGGAGAGCAGGGAAGGAGCCATTGGAAGGAGGAGACCATCAGTAGGAACCACTGGGGAGAGGAGCATAGAAAGAAGCTCCAAGCAGTAAAAGTGCTCTGATTGGCAGCCTTCAAGTAGTAAGGGCCCAGGAGAAGCCCTGGAGAGCAAAAAGGAAGAGGAAAGTTGGATGATTCCATGCTGCAGGCCGTTTGGGCAAATGTGACCCTTTGTAGCAGCGGTGTTCTGCTCAGTGTGACTGAAGAGCTGAAGTTGTGCTTGTGAGTTGGTGCTGGAGTGCAGACTCGGGAATCCAGGACAATGGAGTACTGGGAGACAAAATTGAAATCCTACAAGGTGAGCAGCCATTGAGGCAGTCCGAATTGGACTGGCTTTGGGGCAATTCATAGACTTGATCTTCGAAAGTGAAAAGTCTGGAATTCCTAATATGGGAGACGAGGGCAGAATCTTGCCCTTGGATAGCGGGCGGGCCCTACCGGCTTGGCGGCGGGCAGGCAGCCGACCCCTGCCACTGAAACGGGGCCCGCCGCCATTTTAAGTGGGCGGTTCAATTAAGGCCCGCCCAGCGGCCGTGCGATGGGGGGAGGGAATCCCCAGCTGTCAAAGTGCACTCTTTCGCTCATGCGCATGAAAGAACGCATTTCTCCCTGAGGCAAAGTTCTGTCTCAGGAAGAATACCGATAGTGTCAAAAACTTTAAAAATAGAAACATTAAAAAATTATTAACATGTCTCCCTCATGTGACAATGTCACATGAGATGGGACATGTTCATAAATAACACATACACTTTATTATTTTTTTTCAATACAGACATGAAACTTCATCCCGCCAGTGGATGAACTTTTATCAATAATCTGGAGCCCACTGGAGCTCTTGGCCTGCCCGTCAGCCTTAAGGTTGGACGGGCAGGTCTTTAATTACTTTAAATAGCCTGTCAATGGCCCGCCTTCCTAAAATTTTAAATGGACCAGGATGACGTCGGGGATTCCTCCCGATGTCATCCCACATCATTCTTCCCTCGGTGAGCAGGCCCCGCCACCAAATCGCCGAAGGGAAATCCTGGCTAGAGTTTTAACAAGATTGTATAACTCACAGTGGACACTGACATACGGATGTGTTGTGGAGAAATCCATAGAATCTGTCTTGGTTGCATCTGCCATTTGTTGTGCAGTATGGGATGTTCAATCACAGTTTGCCTGATAATTCACATGTACCTCACTTTCATTCTAATGTTAGAGTTAGATAGATATTGGAAATTCTTTTACTTTTCTGACTTGTATAGTAAAGTTCATTTTTGTTCAGAAACCATGGAATCTTGTGGCTTTATCCTCTTAATACATACCTTGGATCTCAAACTTTGCCTACTTTAAACAAAAAGTTACTGGTCTCTAACCAATCATACCAAAAGCTTGAGGTTCTGGTCTAGAATCATAACGTAAACTCAGAAAATGCTGGAAAAACTCAGCAGGTCTGTCTGATAGCTGTTATGATCCCCAGCTGAAGTACCACTGGACAAGCCTGATCCCAGGGTGGAACCCAGCTTGGTAGATCCTAATGTTTATTTATTAGTTTAAATAGGTGGAGAGAGGCAACTGAACAGAGTCACCAGAGTCAGCTAACAAAAACATAAAACACATTTATTAAACAAGAAAATATGAATTATATTGCAATACTCCTTCATCCACAAATATACCTTTACAGATATATACAGATTTGTAAGGATAATGTTATAAAAGATATCTTATACTCTAATGCCCACAGTAAGTACACAGTCTACGTAAACCAATAAGTGACCTGTGGTCAGGCACATCACACTCTGAAACCAAGTGACAGATGCCACCCCAAACAGATGCTATGGATGGATCTCTCTTCAATTCCACCCAGACGCTTGTCACACCATGAGCCAACTGATCTCACTGCACTCCATCCTTCACCCGTGTGTTTCCAATCTTCAGTCTCCAAGACCTTGCCTTGGAATCTTCTCCCAAACTGACACTTTCTCTCAGGTGCCTTCCACAAGCGTTCAACTCCAGGGTTTTACACTCTCCTTCTGATGTGCCTCTTTCCTGGGTCAGCACATGTATTCAAGCAGTCTTCCACACCCTCTCTCTCTCTCTCTCTGACTCAGCTGTCAACGGTACACCACTGCTTCACATGCCCATAGCGAAGAGTTACAGACTTTCAGCCGTGTCTTTGGATCTTCTGGCCTCTTGCAAGCTGTTCACACTTTAAATCTGCTTTCTGCAGTTTTTGTCTCTTTAGTCTGAAGCTTGGAGCCTTTCCCTCTGCCCCTCACTCTTAACTTCACTTACCAAGACCTTTTCCAGGTTCCTGCCCTTCCCTTTGACTAGAAAGTCTGCTTGGGACTTTCTCCTCTTTCACTCCCTTGGATTTTGGGGTATTTTCATTATTTCCAGTTCTCCCTACTTTCAATCAACTTTAGCTTGGAACTGGCTATCTGTCCCTTCTAGGCTGCTTCTGCCTGGCAGCTATCTTCAAAACTGAACTTAAAATTGCTTCTCTAGTTATTTCTTTGTGTCTCTGTACCCCTGTTGCTAGGCAACAGCACTATTTTTCTACTCTTGTTTGTTTAACATAGCTGCAACAGTTGTAAAACTCTCAAATTCAAGCACCTTTTAACGTGAAAGTAAAACCCAATTTGACCTTTTCTCTTAACACAGATATACAGAAATACAAATCAAACTTAAACGTTAAAGCTAAAATTCATCCCTAACACCCACAAATACAGATATAACTTACTTAAACTAACCCTATTACCTAACACAGCATCTGCGGAGAGAGAAACGGAGTTAACATTTTGTGTGTAAATGACTCTTCTTCAAAGCTAAGGTGGAGTAGAAATGTGATGGAATTTATGCTACTTAAGGTGGGTGGAGCAGCAAAACAGGATAGAAGGTGAGGGCTAAGGAGAGATTGACAAAGACGTCATGGGCAGAAGACAATGGGAGTGTTAATAGTCGTGGTGAAGACTAAAGAAGGTGCTGATAGTGGCATAAAGGTTAGAAAGCAGAATGTGTTAATAACAGAACGGTCAGCAGGCTTTGAAAGAACAACATGGAACAACATGGAAGGCTCTCTTCTTTGGGCAGGAGTCCTCTCCACATTCAACTGATCCTTTTACCCAACTCCAATATTATCCCTCCACCTGGACCCCTCCCTCTGGATTCTTACCTTCTCTTGATCTTTTCATTGAGAACTGTCGGCGCGACATTAGTCGTCTCAATTTCTCTGCTCCTCTCACCCATTCTAATCTCTCTCTCTCTGAACTTACTGCACTCCGTTCCCTCAGGTCCAACCCTGATACTGTCATCAAACCCGCTGACAAGGGTGGTACTGTTGTTGTCTGACGCACTGACCTCTACCACGCGGAGGCTGAGCGTCAACTCGCAGACACTTCCTCCTACCTCTCCCTGGACCATGACCCCACCACTGAACATCAAGCCATTGTTTCCAGGACTGTTACTGACCTCATCTCCTCTGGGGATCTTCCTCCCACAGCTTCCAACCTGATAGTCGCCCAACCTTGGATGGCCCGCTTCTACCTCCTACCCAAAATCCACAAACAGAACTGTCCCGGCAGACTGATCATGTCATCTTGCTCCTGCCCCACAGAACTCATTTCTCGTTACCTTGACTCCCTTCTCTCTCCCCTTGTCCAGTCCCTTCCCACCTACATCCGTGATTCCTCTGATACCTTACGTCACATCAACAATTTCCAGTTTCCTGGCCCTAACCACTTCCTCTTCACCATGGACGTCCAATCCCTCTACACCTCCATCCCCCACCAGGATGGTCTGAGGGCCCTTAGCTTCTTCCTCGAACAGAGGCCCAAACAATCCCCATCCACCACTACTCTCCTCCGTCTGACTGAACATGTTCTCACGCTGAACAATTTCTCCTTCAACTCCTCTCACTTGCTCCAAATAAAAGGTGTGGCTATGGGTACCCGCATGGGTCCCAGCTATGCCTGTCTCTTTATGGGGTATGTGGAACATTCCTTGTTGCAGTCCTACTCCGGCCCCCTTCCACAACTCTTTCTCCGGTACATCGATGATTACTTCGGTGCTGCTTCATGCTCTCGTCGGGACTTGGAAAAATTTATTAATTTTGCTTCCAATCTCCACGTGGTCCATCTCTGACACTTCCCTTCCCTTCCTTGATCTCTCTGTCTCAGTCTCTGGTGATAGACTGTCTAGCAATATCCATTACAAGCCTATCGACTCCCACAGCTACCTCGACTACAGCTTCTCACACCCCGCTTCCTGTAAGGACTCCATCCCATTCTCTTAGTTCCTTTGCCACCATCGCATCTGTTCTGATGATGCTACCTTCAAAAACAGTTCCTCTGACATGTCCTCCTTCTTCCTTAACCGAGGTTTTCCACCCACGGTCGTTGACAGGGCCCTCAACCGTGTCCGGCCCATGTCCCGCGCATCCGCCCTCATGCCTTCTCCTCCCTCCCAAACACACGATAGGGTCCCCCTTGTCCTCACTTATCACCCCACCAGCTTCCACATTCAAAGGATCATCCTCCGCCATTTCCGCCAACTCCAGCATGATGCTACCACCAAACACATCTTCCCTTCACCCCCCCCCCCTATCGGCATTCCGTAGGGATCGTTCCCTCTGGGACACCCTGGTCCACTCCTCCATCACCCCCTACTCTTCAACCCCCACCTATGGCACCTCCCCATGCCTACGCAAAAGATGTAACACCTGCCCCTTCACTTCCTCTCTCCTCACTCTTCAAGGGCCCAAACACTCCTTTCAAGTGAAGCAGCATTTCACTTGCATTTCCCCCAACTTAGTCTACTGCATTCATTGCTCCCAATGTGGTCTCCTCTACATCGGAGAGACCAAACGTAAACTGGGCGACCGCTTTGCAGAACATCTGCGGTCTGTCCGCAAGAATGACCCAAACCTCCCTGTCGCTTGCCATTTTAACACTCCACCCTGCTCTCTTGCCCACATGTCTGTCTTTGACAGTAAAGCCCAACGCAAACTGGAGGAACAGCACCTCATCTTCCGACTAGGCACTTTACAGCTTTCCGGACTGAATATTGAATTCAACAACTTTAGATCTTGAATTCCCTCCTCCATCCCCACCCCCTTTCTGTTTCTTCCCCCTTCCTTTTGTTTTTTCCCAATAATTTATACAGATTTTTCTTTTCCCACCTATTTCCATTATTTTTAAATCATTTATGCCCCCCCACCCCCACTAGTGCTGTACCTTGAGTGCCCTACCATCCATGCTTAATTAGCACATTCGTTTAGATAATATCACTACCTTCAACACCTCTGTGTTCTTTTGTTCTTTTGTCTGTGACATCTTTTCATTATCTGCTCCTATTACTGCTTGCTTATCCGTACAACCACACCACCCCCCTCCACTTCTCTCCCCCCACCCAACCCTCCCCCCGCCACCTTTAACCAGCTTATATTTCACCCATCTCCTTGGATTCATCCAGTTCTGTTGAAGAGTCATGAGGACTCGAAACGTCAACTCTTTTCTTCTCCGCCCATGCTGCCAGACCTGCTGAGTTTTTCCAGGTAATTCTGTTTTTGTTTTGGATTTCCAGCATCCGCAGTTTTTTGTTTTTATAACATGGAACAAGTGACAGGTGGGGGTGGTTGGGGGCGGGGGGTGGGGGTGGGGTGGGGGGGGGTGTGGGGGGTGTGGTGGTGGTTGGGGAAAAAGTAAAGAAAAAGTGATAGAACAATGAAAACAAATAAAACAAATAACAAATAAAAATAAGTAAATAAAAAAAATAAGTTTTTTTAAAAGGGTTACAAAAGGGGTGAAGATAGAAGCGACAGTTCGTGGTCTGATGTTGTTGAACTCAATGTTAAGTCCGGAAGGCTGTAAAGTGCCTAATCGGATGATGAGGTGCTGTTCCTCCAGTTTGCATTTTGCTTTGATCATAACATAAACTGAAGGCTTTTGCATGATTTTGAACACAGATAGGGTTGGTCTTTGCTGAGGCTAAGGCTGCTAAGAATTTCACAGTGACTTTTACTATATATATTGAAAAGCAGAGTGGCTTTGTCAATCGCTACAACTTTTCTGGGAAGAGAAGATTTATCCTTGAGTGATTTGCAACAATTAACTAAGGTTCGGTTAATTACATTAACAGAAAAGTTGAAGTTAGACTTAAAAGCAGGGGCTAAGAAATCAGATATAGTTGAGGTAATATCACATCATTTGGAATTAGAAGAAAAACCTGATTCAGGTATAACAAAGTTGGGTTAGCTAGAATTCAGTTGCAGATGAAGCAGAGTGAGATAGAAAGAAATAGATAAAAGCAAAAACTTGAATTTGAAAAAGGGGAAAAAGAAAGAGAGCTGCAAAAGATTGGACTTGACCTATAGAGGGAGAAGTTAGCAAGGGAGGGAAGAGATGAGGAAAGAGATAGAAAGTTTCAAATAGAGAAATAAATCAGACAGTGTAAACTAGTTGGAGAAAAGGTTATGGGGTGAAAGAGAGCTAAATAGTTCAGATGAGGAGTTAAGTCCCACTCAGAGCTTTGATATGGCCTTCTGCCTAAATCCACCATAGGTGGAATTGAGAGAGATTTTTCCTCACTTGAAAACGTGGCTACAAAGCTAAAGCAGCCAAAGGACACATGGATTCTCATTTTTCAGAGCACTTTGGTCAGGAAGGCTATGGATGTGTATTCTGGCCTTTTAGCAGAACAATTTTCATATCATGAGCTAGTTAAAACTATGGTACTTAGTGCATATGAGCTTGGTCCTGAAGCTTATCAGTTGAAATTTCGGACTTTAAAGAAAAGGCCGAATAAAACGTTTGTAGAATTTGCAAGGAAGAAAAAAATGTTTGATAGGTGGCTTCATTCAATGAAGTTAGAACAACTTTTGAGAATGTGAGACAGCAAATAATACTGGAAAATTTCAAAAAGCATTCTAATAGCTTTTAATTTAAACCTGGAAGACCATAAAGTTTCTAAGGTAAGGGAAGTGGCAGTTCTGGCAGATGGATCTGATATATCATGTAGGCAGCTAGGAATAGTAGATCTCCATTTGTAAATCCACAGGGAAGCTGGAGGAATAGAAAAGAGTCTAACTTTAGGAAGAAGGCAGAAGATGTTTCAGTTAATAAAAATGATAGCATAAAGGATAAAAGTGATGTAAAGAAACCAGTATGCTTTTATTGCCATAAGACAGGGCATCTCAAAGCTAGTTGTTGGTAGTTGAATGGTAAATCAATGGCAGTAATAAGGACATTTCAGGAGTCTTCAGAAAAGGTGATACTGGTAAAGGAAACTGATGTTAAAACAGTGGCATTGGTACAAGCGGCAGGAATTTCTACAGAGAAAGCTGCACCAGAAAGTGAAATAAACCTATGCTTCTAACATTTTTACAGTAGGAATATATAGACCTGAAAAGGATTATAAGGGTTTATATTGGAAGGTAAAGTCACTCCATTTTTATCCAAGCGTAGAAAAGTTTTTATCCTGAGAGATATTGGTTTATCTCAGAGTTTATTGTTTGCAAAACAGTATGCTGAATAAAAATGTATTAATACAGTATATTAATGGGAAATGTGTGTCTTTCCCATTGCATAAAGTAAATTTAAGTTGTGCTCTGATGAAGAGGCCTTGTGTAGTTGGAATTGTTTCTGAATTATTCATTAAAAATGTTGACTTTATATCAGGCGATGATTTAATGAGCAGTATAGCTTTCCCACAATCACATAGGAACATAGGAACATAGGAAATAGAAGCAGGAGTAGGCCATTCAGCCCTTTGAGCCTGCTCCACCATTCAGTATGATCATGGTTAATCCTCCAACTCAATGCCATACTCCCGCACTTTCCCCATACCTCCTGATGCCTTAAGAATCTAGAAATCTATCTATTTCCTTCTTAAGTATATTCAGTGACTTGGCCTCAACAGCCCTCTGTGGTAGAGAATTCCACAGTTTCACCACCCGCTGAGCGAAGAAGTTTTTCCTCATCTCAGTCCTAAATGGCCTGCCCGGTATCCTGAAATTCTGAGCGTTTGTTCTCGACCCTCCAAGCCAGAGGAGACATCATTCCTGCATCCAGTCTGTCCAGCCCTGTCAGAATTTTATGTGTCTTAATGAGATATCCTCTCATTCTTCTAAACTCCAGCAAATACAGGTCTAGTCGGCCCAATATCTCCTCACATGACATCCCAGGAATCAATTATTCTGATAAGAACAAAAAAACTGCGGATGCTGGAAATCCAAAACAAAAACAGAAATACCTGGAAAAACTCAGCAGGTCTGGCAGCATCGGCGGAGAAGAAAAGAGTTGACGTTTCGAGTCCTCATGACCCTTCGACAGAACTTGCGTTCGAGTCCAAGAATTTCAACTCTTTCTTGGACTCGAACGCAAGTTCTGTCGAAGGGTCATGAGGACTCGAAACGTCAACTCTTTTCTTCTCCGCCGATGCTGCCAGACCTGCTGAGTTTTTCCAGGTAATTCTGTTTTTGTTATCAATTATTCTGAAGTTGCTTGTGTGAGTGAAAACAAGGAGTCTTGTTGCGATCCAGTTGAGCCAAAAATTGATTCAAGAGAAAAAAAACAGATGTATCCACCTCAGTAATGACCATACAAGGGCCTGCAGAATTGCCAAGTGAAGTTTTTCAAAAGGGAAGACTGAGGCCTCAAAGTGACCCCAAAGTGTAACTGATACATGACAACCAAAAGTGCTGGCCTGTGTTGAGATACCAAATACAGCGTCAGTAATCCAGGCAAGTGGACAGTTAACAAAAGGCCTTTTAAAACCCCAAACTGATTGGGAAGATGTGTTTGTGATGTGCGTGGAAGCTGCGAAGTGTTGGAAAGAAAAATAAAAATTAAATAAGAAACAAAAACAAAAATTGCTGGAAAAAGTCAGCAGGCCTGTCAGCATCTGTGGAGAGAAAGACAGAGCCAATGTTCCAAGTCCATATGACTCTTTTTCAGAACTAAAAAGAAGTAAGAATGTGGTGAAATATATATATGGCAGAATTTTGCCCTCGGTTGGTGGGCGGGCCTCACTGGCTCGGCGGCGGGCGGGCAGCCAAACTCCGCCGCCGAAGTGGGTCCCGCCGCCATTTTAAGTGGGTGGGCCAAGTAAGGCCCGCCCAGTGGTCTGTCCAATGGGAAATGCTATGCACTTCCTGTGCGGGGGTGGGGGAGGGATTCCACATCTGTCAAAGTGCACTCTTTTGCACTTGTGCGCAAAAGAGCGCACTGCTCCCTGAGACTAAGTGCTGTCTCGGGGGATCAGTGAAAGTGTTAAAAAGTTAAAAAATAGGAAAATTAAAAAAATATTAACATGTTCCCCTCATGTGACAATGTCACACGAGATGGGACATGTTAATAAATATCACATAAAATTTATTACAGTTTTTAAAAACGGACATGAAACCTCATTCCGCCAGTGGATGAGGTTTCATGTGTTATCAGAAGCCCGCTGGGGCTCCTGGCCTTAAGGTTGGACGGGCAGGTCTTGAATTATCTTAATCACTTTGTCAATAGCCTCAATCGGCTGATTTCGATGTCCGCCCGCCTTCCTAAAGATTTAAATGGACTGGGAAAATGTCGGGGGTTCATCCTGACATCATCCCATGTCAATTTCCCGTCAGCGAGCGGGATCCCCTCCCAAATCGCCAATGGGAAAATTCAGGCCATTGTTTAAGGGGGGGTGGGACAGGTGAAGCTGGATAGAAGGCCAGTAATAGATGGAGGCAAAGGAGAAGTTGCAAAAGATGTCATAAACAAAGGGTTGAAGGAGTGTTGATGGTGGTGATACTGGCTAAAGGAGGTGCTAATGGTGGCATTAAGAGTCAAAAGCAGAATGAGCAAGTGACAGATGTCCCTAGTGGGAGAGGTGTGGTGGGAGGAGATGGTGTGAGAGAAAAGATCGAAATAGGCTAAAAGGTGGGGATAAAACAATGAATGGAAATTAATTTTAAAAATAATAATAGAAATAGGTGGGAACATATATATATATATAAAGAAAAAATAAATAAATAAATATTTGGAAAAAGGGAATCAAAAAGGGGAGAGGATAGAGGAGAAAGTTAATGATCTGAAGTTGTTGAACTCAATGTTAAGTCCGGAAGGCTGTAAAGTGCCTAATCTGAAGATGAGGTGCTGTTCCTCCAGTTTGTGTTGAGCTTCATTGGAACATTGCAGCAGGCCAAGGATGGACATGTGGGCATGAGAGCAAGATGGTGTGTTGAAATGGCAAGCGACAGGGAGGTCTGGGTCATGCTTGCATACAGACTGAAGGTATTCCACAAAGCGGTCACCCGGTCTGCGTTTGGTCTCTCCAGTGTAGAGGAGACCATATTGGGAGCAGCGAATGCAATTGCTTCTGCACCACCCTTGTTGGCAGATTTGATAACAAAGTCAGGGTATATATTTCACCACATTTTTATTTCTCTTTAGTTCTGAAGAAGAGTCATATGGACTTGAAACTTTGGCCCTGTATTTCTCTCCACAGATGCTGTCAGACCTGCTGAGTTTTCCCAGCAGTTTTTATTTTTGTTTCAGATTTCCAGCCTCTGCAGTGTTTTGCCTTTACTATAGAATTAAATAAGACTCATTCGAAATGGAAGATCAGGAAGATCTAAAAGATCCTAAAATGTTCAAAGATCAAACCAAACAGGAATACCAAGCACTTTTGGGTGAACATAAAAAAAGTATTTCAATAATGTCCTTGATGGCTTGGATGATTTCAGACTGGGCTCAATGATCTTCCTGGATTCTGCATTATGGTTATTTAAAGATGCTGGTGGATGATTCCTGTCTTTTCTAATGGAGTTAGAAGCTTCTGGGTTGGTATTTAAGATGCTGCCTATCGCAGGGCACAAGCTTGCAGGATGGCTAGAGAACAAGAGTGCCAACTCAAGGTTCTTCTGTCTCACCTCTTATTGGCCCAGAAAGAAGCAGTTTCTTAAAATACAGAAAGGATTGGCTTGCTCAACACATGAGCTCCTCTTACAAACTGGCCAGTTACACAAACATGGGGCAGAATTTTTCATTCTGCGGGCAGGCGCATGCCCAACCCAAATGGGTATGAAATAACATGTGATCTTTTGGCTAGAGGGTGATGGCAAGAGATGGGGCAGTGTGCCCACCAACAACTAAGAGGCCTTTTAAGGCCCTTAAACAATTAATTAACTTGTAATTTTTGCTGCCTGCTCAACTGTTCAGTTGGCGAGAGGGCAAATAGGCAAGGCGGCCTTTAAAATTTTTATGAAACCTCATCCACAGGCAAGATGAGGTTTCCAACTGTTACTAAAAAAGCTATATTTTTTTTTACCATTATTGTTAACATGTCCCTTTTCATGTGACATGTGGGGACATGATATATATCATTTGTAAAATGTTTATTTTGCATTTTAAAATTCTTCAGCTCCTTGAGGCAGCTCTGTGCCTTCAGGGGGCTTTCAGTGTGCACTCCCCCACGCTTACGAAGACTTCAGCGGTCCTCCCACCCCCTCCCCGGCAGTGCTGAGGCTCTTAGCGTTGAATGGCCAGCCAGTGTGAAATCGCGGTCAGAGCCCAGTCTTGTGCAGCAGTCCATTTCATGGCCGCTCCTGGGCCCACCCACTGCACCCGACGAGGGGAAAGTCCTGCCCATGATCCTAGTAAGCTGCTTCCAAGACCTATGCTTAAAATGTTCCAAAATATAATAATTTGCAGAATAATTTTCTGGTTTATTGTGAAGTAGGTTTATGGATGTAAGTATAGTTGGTTTTGCCTGTTTTATTTATTTACATTTGGTTTCAAGTAGACTGTAAGTTTGAAATTATCAAAAGAAGCGAGGTGTAGAAACGTGCTTGAACTTCTAATGAGTAAACGTGGATGCTGGCTCAGCATGGAAGGTGTGAAGGGAATTTGCATTTTTTTTAAATAAATGAAGGGACTGTTTGGATTTCAAAGGGATTTAAGCCTGTTTACAACTAGCCAGATAAGTAAGGCTAAAGCATATGTTTATGTTTTCCAAAGATTACTGATAATATTGGCAACATGAAAATTTTTATATCATGAGGAAGATACAGTTTCAAATACATATGGAACAATAGAATTTACGTATTAAAGAGAGAGAAGCATATATAAAGGAAGATGAAAGGCAATGTGAGGATTGGGCTATGTATGATCTAACAGGAGTGCATGAAACAGCCTTCAAGGAGCCTCCAGCCATTTGTGCATAAGCCTGCTATGTAAATTAACTGAAGTTGGGGAAGACATCTTGAATTTCACTGTCGCCTCTGGGGATCTTCCTCCCACAGCTTCCAACCTGATAGTCGCCCAACCTTGGACGGCCCGCTTCTACCTCCTACCCAAAATCCACAAACAGAACTGTCCTGGTAGACCGATCGTGTCAGCTTGCTCCTGCCCCACAGAACTCATTTCTCATTATCTTGACTCCCTTCTCTCTCCCCTTGTCCAGTCCTTTCCCACCTACATCCGTGATTCCTCTGACACCTTACGTCACATCAACAATTTCCAGTTCCCTGGCCCCAACCGCTTCCTCTTCACCATGGACGTCCAATCCCTCTACACCTCCATCCCCCACCAGCATCTTCTGAGGGCCCTTAGCTTCTTCCTCGAACAGAGGCCCAAACAATCCCCATCCACTACTACTCTCCTCCATCTGACTGAACTTGTTCTCACACTGAACAATTTCTCCTTCAACTCCTCTCATTTCTTCCAAATAAAATGTGTTGCTATGGGTACCTGCATGGGCCCCAGCTATGCCTGTCTCTTTATGTGGTATGTGGAACATTCCTTGTTCCAGTCCTACTCCGGCCCCCTTCCACAACTCTTTCTCCGGTACATCGATGATTACTTCGGTGCCGCTTCATGCTCTCGTCGGGACTTGGAAAAATTTATTAATTTTACTTCCAATCTCCACCCCTCCATCATTTTCACGTGGCCCATCTCTGACACTTCCCTTCCCTTCCTTGACCTCTCTGTCTCAATCTCTGATGATAGACTGTCCACAAATATCCATTACAAACCTACCGACTCCCACAGCTACCTCGACCACAGCTCCTCACACCCCGCTTCCTGTAAGGACTCCATCCCATTCTCTCAGTTCCTTCACCTCCGTCGCATCTGTTCCAATGATGCTACCTTCAAAAACAGTTCCTCTGACATGTCCTCCTTCTTCCTTAACCGAGGTTTTCCACCCACGGTCGTTGACAGGGCCCTCAACCGTGTCCGGCCCATCTCCCGCGCATCCGCCCTCACGCCTTCTCCTCCCTCCCAGAAACATGATAGGGTCCCCCTTGTCCTCACTTATCACCCCACCAGCCTCCACATTCAAAGGATCATCCTCTGTCATTTCCGCCAACTCCAGCATGATGCTACCACCAAACACATCTTCCCTTCAAACCCCCATGTTGGCATTCCGTAGGGATCGTTCCCTCTGGGATACCCTGGTCCACTCCTCCATCACCCCCTACTCCTCAACCCCCTCCTATGGCACCACTCCATGCCCACGTAAAAGATGTAACACCTGCCCCTTCACTTCCTCTCTCCTCACCGTCCAAGGGCCCAAACACTCCTTTCAAGTGAAGCAGCATTTCACTTGCATTTCCCCCAACTTAATCTACTGCATTCGTTGCTCCCAATGTGGTCTCCTCTACATTGGAGAGACCAAACGTAAACTGGGCGATCGCTTTGCAGAACACCTGCGGTCTGTCCGCAAGAATGACCCAAACCTCCCTGTCGCTTGCCATTTTAACACTCCACCCTGCTCTCTTGCCCACATGTCTGTCCATGGCTTGCTGCATTGTTCCAGTGAAGCCCAACCCAAACTGGAGGAACAACACCTCATCTTCCGACTAGGCACTTTTCAGCCTTCCAGACTGAATATTGAATTCAACAACTTTAGGTCTTGAGCTCCCTCCTCCATCCCCAATCCCTTTCTGTTTCTTCTCCCTTCCTTTTGTTTTTTCTTTTCCCACCTATTTCCATTATTTTAAAATATTTTAAAATTTTTTATGCTCCCCCCACCCCCACTAGAGCTATACCTTGAGTGCCCTACCATCCATTCTTAATTAGCACATTCGTTTAGATAATATCACCAACTTCATCACCTATGTGTTCTTTTGTTCTGTTGTCTGTGACATCTTTTGATGATCTGCTTCTATCACAGCTTGTTTGTCCCTACAACCACACCAGCCCCCTCCACTTCTCTCCCCCCACCCAAACCCCCTCCCCCCCACACACCTTAAACCAGCTTATATTTCACCCTTTCCTTGGATTCACCTAGTTCTGTTGAAGTGTCATGAGGACTCGAAATGTCAATTCTTTTCTTCTCCGCCGATGCTGCCAGACCTGCTGAGTTTTTCCAGGTAATTCTGTTTTTGTTTTGGATTTCCAGCATCCACAGTTTTTTTGTTTTTATCTCTACTGTTTTAAGTTGCTGGTTTTGTTTTAAATCTTAAATCTATTTTGGACTGTTGCCTTAAAGGGGGTGTATAACTGTGAGTCAGGTTAATTAGGAAGTTTAGGAGTTGCTATAGCAGTAAGTCATTTGTAGTCTTATGTATGTGTTTGAAATCTATTTTGAAATCTACTTGAGATTCATTTTATAATAATTACTCTAATTTAATTTTTAAAATCTCTAAAGGTCTTGGTAGACTCATTGGGCAACTTTTCCCCCCATCGGGGGGACGTGCAGCAACGGGCGTGGGCAGGTGCATTCCCGATTAGTGTCCCTGGTCGGGGGCGCACCACCATTTTACATGGGCGGGCCAATTAAGGCCCGCCCAGCATGATGTCTACTTGGAAGCACTGTGCACTCTCTGTGTGGGTGGGGATCCCCTAAGCTAGGGAAGTGTGCTCTTTCGCACATGCCACGAAGTGCTGCCTCAGAGAGATTGCTGGAAGTTTCAAAAATTTTTAGAAGTGTGAAAAAATAATTGCTGACATGTCCCCTCATGTGACACTGTCACATGAGCTGGGCCATGTCACTTTATTTTATTTCAACATTTTGTAAACATTCAAAATCCATCATGAAACCTCACCCCACTCATGGACGAGGTTTCATGTTTTTGCAGAAGCCCGCCTGGGTTGGTTGGATGGGCAGGTCCATTGATTAACCCAATTACTTTATTAATGGCCTTAAGTGGCTGTTGACAGGTCGGCGGGTGTGCCGCCGACCCGGGTCCGCGTGCGCCGACCTGAAAATGTAAATGAGGTCCGGACGCCCACCCGACATCACCCCCATGTCATTTTACACATTGGCGAGTGGGCCTGAATAGAAGGTACAGCCCATTACTTCTGAATTTAGTACCCACATCTTCTTGTAATAAATATAAATTGCAAAACCGTTGTGATAGCGTGGCCAAGTTTCCCTTGTGGATTTTGTCTGCCTGGCACACATCATCTGCCACTTCATAACAAGATGATTAGATTATATGGCCAGTGCATTTCCTTTCTCAGGTTGGGTCTATCGTCCAAAGTGATAGAGTCTAAAGACTTGGTTCACACCCATTTGAATACACAGTTTATATCCTGATATTTTGTGAACAGTTAAGGAGATGAGTTATTCACACCTGTCTAAGTTGACTGCCTCTGGTGGGTCACTTCTAGACGGTCTGGCTCCAGACTTTGTAATTTGTAGAGTACAGCTATGTGAATGTACGGCCAAGTTAGGAGTTGCTGTTTGAGTCCATAAAATGCTGTTGTTCAGTCTTTTTGGATAGAATTTTCCCCCCCATCGGCGGGGAAGTCGAAGAGCGGGCACGTTCCTCCGATCAGCGCCCCCAATCAGGGGTGTGCCGCCATTTTATGTGGGCCAGCCAATTAAGGCCCACCCAGTATGATGTCCGCTCGGAAGTGCTATGCGCTCCCTGTGCGGGCCAGGGGGAACTCCCTGAGCCGAGAGTGTGCTCTTTTGCGCATGCACATGAAAGAGTGCACTCATCTCCCTGGGACTAGGTGCTGCCTCAGGGAGATCAGCTGTACATTAAAAAATATTTAAAATAGAAAAAAAATTCCCTGACACGTCCACTCATGTGACACTGTCACATGAGTTGGGGCATATCCATCACTTTTAATAGACTTTAATTACATTTTTAAAAACCTACATGAAACCTCATCCTGCCCGTAGATGAGGTTTCACGCTTTTTCTGAAGCCCGTCGGGACTCCTGGCCTGCCCGCCAAACTTAAGGTTGGACGGGCAGGTCCATTAATTACTTAAATGACTGTCAATGGCCTCAATTGGCCACTGACAGGTCGGCGGGTGCACAGCTGATTTTGCTGAGCCCCCGCCTACCTGAAAATTTAAATGAGGCAGGATGACATCGCGGGTTCCATCCGACGTCATTCCGCATCATTTCATGCATTGGCGAGCAGGCCCTGCTCCCCCCTCACTGACAGGAAAATCCTGGCCTTTAAGCTTATCATGGGATTTCAGCCCACAACAAATTAAGTCATGTTTGATATAAAACATGGTTTTATAACAAAATCAAGAACTTCAGATTGTGGCGCTCGAGTTTTGTTGAACCTGGTGAGTTTAAAACAGACTGGGAAATCTATGGACTGAAAGTTAAAGCCAGAATCAAGTGTTAAAGCTGCAGTCAACTGGCTCTTTGTGAATTTAAATCTCAGGTCCACAGGGGTTTCCTGTGCATTTAGAAATGGGACATAGTTAAACGTATAAGTCATTGTGTTCCTGCCAAGGGCCCTGACACTCCTACATTTTTTGCTTCTTTAACCCCCTGCATGCACCTGAACTTCCCCCCAATCCCCTCCCTTGCAAGTTAAAGTTTCCCCGATGAGTCAAAGGATCAGTTTCCTATTTGGAAAAGCTGTCAAGTGTACCACGAGAAGAGTAGAAAAACTGAAAGTTGGATTTATAGCAGGTACCAGAGGCAGTTTTGACAAAGCATAAATAAACAGAGATTACTGAAGCATAGAAAAACAACAGTTGACAATTCCTTTCACTCAGGTTGTGTTTAGAAGCCTAATTGTAGATGAACGAAAGTTGCAAACAGAAATAACGTTGTGTCAGGATAATTCATATTGATCTAAAGGTGCTAGACATTTTTTATGAGACAGCAGAACAGTGGGCTTGATTGAACCAACATCAGGTACAGGCTTTAATACCGAGGGTGAGCTAGAATACCATTGGTTTCTTCACTGTTACCAATAAAAGGATCAGTTCAGAGTGAGGAAAGTAGTGGCTGCACTAGGGAAAGGTATGAAAGTATCTTCAAAGACCATTCCAATTCACTGTCATATCATAGTTCATAGAATGTGTTTTGCTGCAATATTTTCTACAGATAAAAGATAGTTACCAGAAACATCAAGCTTTAAAGAAAAAGATATGTTATAAGAACTTAGGATTCAAGCTGAGGAAAAGCCAAGGAGATTAGCAGAATTACCTTGATCTGAGATAAGGGTTGATTGGCAAATTGTTTTAGGAAACTCAGGACTTGGCATTAATGTTACTTGATCAGGTGGAAAGGCGAATCAGACCCATTTCCAATGGTGAGATCAGCAGGTGGAAAGTTAGAATCAATAGACTTGATGTTACTTAATGAACGTCTGAAAAGTTCAAGAGTTATCAAGTTAAAGGGATTAATAGACACAAGGGACTGAATTTTCCCAGGCTTGGAGGATGGTAGGCACAGAAATAAGGGGAGGAACTGCGTTGGGATGACTTCCCAATGCATTCCCACCACTGGGGAAGTTTCTTGGCCAATCTGCATATTTAAGGCCCAATTTGGGGTTATATAGAGCATAGTCAGCATCTTGCTGGAGGTGAAGTGCCCCACCACCACACATGGAGATTGCCAGATTAATGGAGGTGGTCTCCATGTGGTAGTCCGGCATAGTTCCAGGAGCTGTTCCATCCCCTCAAAGTGGAAATTGCTGCAGAAAAGGCCATCTCTAATTGCCCTTGACAGCAACATACAGCCAAACACATTTCTGTGGGCAAGTCACAGGCCAGGACTTCTGATTTCCTTCTCCTAAAGGTGGCTTTTGCAACAATTTCATGGTTATAATTATTAAGACTAGTTTTGAATTCCAGATATTTTAAAATTAATTTAAGTTCCACCAGTTGCTTTGGTAAGATTTGAACTTATGCTCCCAGGTGGGCTTCTGGATTACTAGTCCAGTGACATTTCCAATACACCATCATCACCGTTAACCCTCCCAGTGCACCTCAATGCTGAGCCACTCTCTTGATCAGCTAGCGGCCTCTCCTGGTGTGACTGCCGAGGCTTCAGAGCTGCTGGCCATCTGTTTGGGCTGGCAGCAGCATCGGAAGCCCACCCTCTCCAGTGCTTCCATAAACTTTTTACAATATGGTGACCAGAACTTCATGCAGTACTGAGGCTTAGTCAGCTTTATCCAAGGTTTTATATAGGTTTAGCATAACTTACCTACTTTTCAATTCTCTCCTTCTAGAAGTGAAGCCTAGGGCTGAATAATGCAGGAGGCAAAGCAGTTTGGGCAGTGGCAGGCGAGATGGGGCTGGCGGACAGCAAGGTCAGCTACCAGCCAAGCAGATCCGCAGTCATAAAGCACTACGGGTCTCATTAACCAGGGCTGAGTGGGACTTGTATCCCTCAATCAGGTTGGTCAGCAGCTTCATCAGTGCCTGTTCCATCAGGAAAGCATCAGTGGTGCTGCCAGGAATGCAGGTGAGGAGTGGAGCCCAAGTCATGGGATCCCCAGAGTAGGTAAGTCTCGGATCTTGGGTTAGGAAGGGTTGGGAGTGTTAGGGACAGAACCAGTAGGGAGGAGAGGGTGGGTTTAGGAGAAGGAGCAGGTAAGAGTGAAAGGGGGAGTGGGAGGTATTCAGACTAAGGGGGGCTGTCCCTCAATTGCCAAAGGGAAGCCCCCAAAGAGCGACCGTACCACCCCCCACCCCTGCAACCTTCCTTCCTGCCCTTTGACTATATCAGGTTAAAAATCGGGCCTCCCGCTCCCGCCCTGCTGCCTACACCAAACGTTTTATGGTTTGCTAACATGCCTAATTGACCCTTAATTGGTTATTTTAATATTGCTGCTGATTTCGGTGCCTGCCATCCTCCCTCCCCCCTGGATTATGGGGATGAGCTCTGGGGTGTTGCAGGAAGGTGGTGGGATGAACGGCCATCCAATTTTATGTGCCCCAACCTCCGCCACCAGAGGAAACATGACCGCCGAGGGCACATAAAATTCAGCACCTCGTGCTTGTTTTTTCAATGGCCTTGCTAACCTATGTCACAATGTTTAGTAACTTTCCCTTTTGAAATTCATGCTGACTATTCATGGTTATATTTTTTGTTTCAAAGTTCTTCTATCTTCTATTCTTTCCTTTGGTAGGGATTGCACTAATTTTTCCGCCACTTATGTTAAGCTGTCTGATCTATTATTCCCTGGAGATGTTCTTAAATATAGGAATTACATTAGCCATCTGCCAGTTCTGTGACAATACACTTTTTTCTAATGAATTATTAAGTATGTGTAGTGATGCCTCTTCTATATTTTCCCTAAATTAGTAAGAGATTTGTTTTGCATACAGGAGGTCAAAGGCATGAAATTCAGAGAGCTGGGTGAAGCAATCAGAACAACAGAGTGAATGCACACTAATCCCTATCTCTGTTTCACTTATCAGTGAAAAATTGGAAAGTTGGTGTTAGTTGTGGGTTTGGGTTTTAGATGAAGAACTATAGATGGGGATAGAATGATAGGAGATCAAAGTAGACAGAAACAAGATTTAATGACATACCTTCAATATTACAGATATACAGGTTAATTATAGCATCAAACACACAGAATGAGGCCAGTCAGCCCCCATCAGCCCCCTATGCCTGTTCCAGCACTTCAGAGAGTTATCCAATTAGTTTCACTCTCCTGAAGCTACTCTTTCCCTATAACCCTAAAAATTTCTCCTTTAAGTATATATCTAATTTACTGTTGAAAGTTACCATTGAATCTATTTCCATTACCCTTGAAAATAATGCAATCTAGATTAGAAATACTAGGTAATAAAAAGCTCTTCATCTTCCTCCCGACCTTTTTGCCAATTCTGTTAAATCAGTGTCGGCTGGTTACCAACCCTGCTGCCAGTGGAGACAGTTTCTCTTCTTCAACTTGATCAAAACTCCACATAATTCTGAACACCTGTGTTTCATTTTCTCAACAATTAAATCCAACAACACAAAATAAGTGTAAGAACACAAAGTAAATGATCAAACTTCAATTCGTTTTGTGTGCTATAGAATCAATTGCAATTCAGTTAAAGTTAAAAGAATTTAAGGAGCAGCAGGTATATTGAGTAGAGGTTGAATATAGCAGGTGCTATGGTATGTTGTGAATTGTCAGGTTATTTATAATTTTCTCTCTAAGCTAAGGGAGGACATTATAGATGAAAGTGTATGTCGGCAAGGTAAATAATAAAAAAGGTAATAATCAAATGCATTCTTCTGTTAAGTGTTTAAGTTTGTTTGATTTAAACCTTCATAACTAGGATTTTAAATTTGCATATTATACTTAACGTGTAGTATTTCTGCGGGTAACTCTTCTGAATAGGGCGGAAAGTGGATGGCTTTTAGGACCATCATATTATTAATTCAAAGATCATTTGACATAAGACTTGGAATAGACTGTAAAATGTTCAATATGCCACTTTGCATACTGGGCTTCTTGTTGCTGTGCTTCTTGAAATAATTTTACTCCGTGTTAATTCCGCCTGCATTTCCTACTTTTTATATGCTATTCACATGCTTTTTGTAACAAGTAACCTCAAAAAGTCAGAACAAATTACCATATATCAATTAACATGTAGCTTATCATTCTAACCAAGGCATTGAAGTCTGCCTCCTTGACAAAAAGAAAATCATAAATATGCAAATAAGTTCCATTTAGTCAGCAGATGAAGAGAGCATGATGCGTAATTTATCAAACATTGGAAACTTTATGATTGCAAGCTTTAGAATGAACCGTGTTGATCTGACTTGTTGGTGGGGTGGTTGGGGGGGGCTTCAGCCTGGTGCATGAAGAATTGATATGATATGAACTGTGTTTATGTGTAACAATTGAACGCTGGCACTATTGCAGATAGATATGCATGATCAGTAATTATTGTTAACACGTCTCTGGGAAACAGCAACATACATGTGACTGGCATATATTAAAATGAGGAAATCCTGTCAAGTTTTGTGCTATCACTGCTGGGATATTGAGCTACTACAATTAATGGCATGAAGAATGAACATGTTCCAGTCCATCTTAACCCTGTCTGCTGGTTAGATCCACCAGTTAAAATTGTCTGTGAACTTTATTTGTTGAAACCTTGCTGTCTTTCTGTGGATACAATTTTAATCTGCTCTTCTGAGTTGGCAAGAAGGACATCCACCCAGGGGTCCTTCTTTAATTATGACATCATGGAAGCCTGTGCAGGGATTGCATTTTTCCATCGGCGAGTGGGCGGGGTGGGGGGGGTACGTGGCCCGTTCGCCGACACGTAAAATGACGCGTGGTGACATTGGGCGGAACTCCAGACGTCACTGCACCCCACTTAAATTTTCAGGTTGGTGGGGGCTCCGCAAAATCAGCTGTGCGCCTGCCAACCTGTCAATGGCCAATTGAGGACATTGACAGAGTCATTTAAGTAATTAATGGAACTGCCCGTCTGACCTTAAGGTTGGCGGCTGGCCAGGAGCCCTGGCGGGCATTAGAAAAAGCATGTAACCTCATCCATGGGCGGGTTGAGGTTTCATGTAGGTTTTTAAAAATTTAATTAAAAGTGTTTTTAAAAGTTATGGACATGTCCCAACTCATGTGACAGTGTCATATGAGGAGACATGTCAGTGAATTTTTTTTCTACATTTAATATTTTTTATTGTAGAGCCGACCTCCCTGAGGCAGCACTTAGTCCCAGGGAGATGATAGCGCTCTTTTGTGTGAAGGAGCGCACTCTCAGGCTTAGGAAATCCACCCCCCCCCCCCCCCCCCCGACCCACACAGGGAGACCATAGCGCTTCTGTGTGGATATCACGCTGGGCGGGCCTTAATTGGCTTGCCCACGTAAAATGGCGGCGCGCCTCTGATTGGGGGCGCCAATCGGAGGTGCACCACCACACACCCACTCTACACTTCCCTCCCCCGATGGGGGGAAAATTCTACTCATAGAGATTTCCTGTCAAACTGACCTATCAGGAAAAAGAGCCAGAGCCGGAAGAGGCCCAATAGTTTTCTATTTTTCTAACTTTCCTTTTCCTTCATTCTCCAGGCCCCACAAGAAAAGTTTCATTTTTCCTTGCTCCAGGCTTGCCCTCATTATGAGGCCCTCCTGGTTCTCCTTACCAACCACTAACCTGAGTGCTGGGGACCTCTTGCCACTTGACATTCGACACAAACCTGATGGTCAACTATTGCTTCCTACCAGTATTGGCTGTGACACTGATGTGACTTGTGCAGATGAGGCTTCAGATTTAAAATCTCATGGGCCTCACACTGCAAAGGTCCAGATTGATTCTTGTCCACCTTAAAACCCTAGCCCGCAAGACTGTTAACCTAGATTAAAAATTATGCTATTAATTCAGTTTTTCATTCTCATGTTTCAACTAAACTGAGTACTGAGTATATACTGTTTGGAGCAACTCGCCGAGGCTTATTCTGCAACACCTCCCAAACCTGTGGCCTCCACCACCTAGAAGGACAAGGACACTTTATTGTCCAAGTTCCCTTCCAAGTCAGGAAAATCCCAACTTGAACATATACCATTGTTCATTTATTGCCACAAGATCAAATTCCTCAAACTCCCTGTGGGAGTTCACTGCACAGGCTGCAGCAATGCAAAATGAAACCTTAACACCACTTTCTTGCAAATAATGAGCGATGGACCATAAACACCAGCTTTATCAGTGCAAACCACACCCCAAAGCTTAATTTAAAAAAAACTATTGTTTTAATTTTGCTTCAGCAATACATAGATAATCAAGCTCTTTTTTGAGTGACATTTTTGTCATCAGTTACATTACAATAGATTTATGTCTTTATTCAGAGTTTTTGATATATCAATACCAAAATACAACTTGCTACCATACATGCTCTTTCACTTCTCTGAAATCCTCCCTGCTTTGAACTTAACTTATTACATTCTCAAATTCAACTCTTTCTTTTTCCCAGGACCTCATAATTATGGAACTCTTCAGCAACCTCAGATATCCCTTCATTTTACAATCTACAGTATTTTAAAATCCAAACGTGTCATCATTTAATTACTATTTCCTAATTTACCTTTTCTCTCCTCTTTTCAAAATGGATGATATTCAGCAGTGTGGTGACACTTTACCGTTCATCTTGGTATCCTAATTAAAAAAAAGACTCTACCTCCAGATAAAATTGGAAATCATGCATCTTTCATTGTTGAAGTTATGTAAGACATTTTCTGAAAAGAAAATTCTAGTTTAATGACTTTAAAGTGCCACTAATAATCTGAACCAACTGGTGTACATCCAAGACCATGATGTAATAGTTTAGTACTTTTACAAATTATTCTTGCTGTGACCAAAGCACCTGTTTACTTGTTACACAAGTACCACCCTCTATAATTAAATAAATGAAAAAACACATAGGAGGTAACTTTTAGAATTTAATGTTGCAATTTAAAATCAATCATAGTAATCTTCCATTTAGAAATGAAAGTTATTTTAACCATTGAGGTTTTTCTCTAACAAAATCTCACAAGCTTTAATATTTCCCACACTTTACTTGACTGTCCGGTTTTTTACATGAACTGCTGAAACAGATTGGGTGGAATCGTCCCCAAAGTGAGGTAGCAGGTGGGTAAAACAATGTTTTACCCATCGGCCGCAATGTTAGGTTTTCCCGCCATATTGCCCCAATCCCGCCGCACTATTTATGCATTCACGGGAAACACGCCGTTTCAGTGGTGGGCTCATTCACCCGTCCATCATCACCTCGCCACTTCATCACGCTGGGCACCATATTTAAAGTCCAGCTGTGTGCACAACATCTCAGTGCTTCCAGCCCACGGCTACTGCAGGGAAGATGTCCACAAAAGGCTAAAAGAATGCAGCCCCCAGATTTAAGGACGCATCATTGGAATGCATTTTAGACACTGTGGAGGCCCGCCGTGATGTCCTCTGCCCCTACTTTGACCACAGAACAGGCAGTGGCATCACCAATCCAGCATGACAGGTGGTGGCAGCAGTGGTCAGTGCCAATGTTGCACAGAAGAGGTTGGCCACCCAATGCAGGTAGGGGATGAATGATCTCATCTGTGCAGCCAGGATATGGCAACCATCTCATCACTCTAAACTCACACACTCAAACTCATCACACATTCACTGCCATCTCACTCACTGCCAGCTCAAGGGACATCACCACCCACTCCCTAACACATACCCTCAGATGTCCATCTGGCCTCATCTCCTCTGGAGGCTGCCTCCTCAGCCCTCACCATCTTGAGGCCACTTACGCAGGTCAACACACACCCTGGGATACCCTCCATCCCCAGGACATCTTTCATCCTGCAGCCTCTTTCCTTGCCTGAGGCCACTTCTCCCCCTCCCCCAAGGAAGACTTTGCTCTGCAGCCATTGAAAAGCCACCCACATATGGCTAATCTGATAGGTAGAGATCTACCCATGAGCCTCCCTAAAAGTGATGTGGTGCTGTCTGCGAAGCCTGGCACTGATGACTGTGAGTGCTGCCCAAAGCAAGGTAGACAAATAAACCTTGAAGTCCCGAGCGAAGTGCAGTCCGCCAGGTGCACGCCACTTATGGCTGTTGTGAAATACATTGGTGAGTTTTCCCGCTAACGTGGGCGGACGATCCAGCGGGTGGGGGGGTGGGAGGAACGAGCCTGGCAGACTGGCCTTATAATGATATGCTGATGTATTACAATAATGTTCCCAATGTCCGATGGCAGGAAATGCAGCCCACCATCAGCGGGCTAAGCGGACGATCACAAACTGGTTTCACGCTGTCGTGAAACCAATCACACCATATTGCCCGCTTACGCCACCGAACATGCCCGACGCTGGCAGGCACTGAAAATCTCAGCCATTGTGTTTGGCAATGTGAAGTATTACATCAGTTATAGGGAAAACTTCTCCTGAAAGTCCAATGAAAAGATATCAGTTTTAATTTAATTTTGTCTAGAAGTAGATGGTTCTCATTATGTAAAGACAAGAAAAATATAGAATGGTATAATATAATCTCATCCAACAAATGCAGAGCAGGAATACCAGGTAATTGCTGAGAAAAGAGACATGCTATCTAAGCTTTTTGTTTTGCACTCATCAGGATAGCTCACAAAAAATTACTAACAGTAAAGGGGGAACAACAATTTATACTTCATGAGAAGAGAATTCTGATTGGTTGGCAAGTAGACTCTGATTTGTGGAGGCATTGCCATGGAGAATGCAGCAAGGAACAGTTAACTAGTCAGCTTTGCTCAAATTGAAATTGGACAGGTCAACTCTGGTCAAGGCATTGCCCTGAGGAATGAACCAGGGAATAACTATTCCCTAAGTTTTTGTTCAGTTGAAAAAAGGTGAAATGTGTGGACATGTTCTTTCTGTCTGCAAAGCACATGGCCCTATATGTGAATATATATGACTTCTAGCATGCATAAGTGAGCCACGCCATGAGCCGACTGACAGCCTTAAATTGGTTTACAGTGTAATTCCAGATTGCTTAGCAGGTGTTGTCCAATCACAGGATCACATTAATACTGGACATTATGTTTTGAGTTTTGCAAGCACAGGCTAGTTGGATATGGCCAGTACTTTGCCTATTGCAAACAGCTGATGGGATATGCTGTTTGATATGGTCTGCCAATCATTGGGATGTAGGACCTATATACCTGGCATCACACCAGGCCAGGTGCCATCATGCCAGGTATATAAGCCGTACATCTCAACAAGTGGCAGTTCATATCAAAAAGCACGTGCCTTCAGCTGTTCACAACAGGCAAGTACTGACTGTACACAAGCAGCCCATGCTTGCAAAACTCAAAAGTGTCCAAAAGTAAATATGATACTGTGATTGGAACAACACATGCTAAACAAAAACAAAAACAGAATTACCTGGAAAAACTCAGCAGGTCTGGCAGCATCAGCGGAGAAGAAAAGAGTTGATGTTTCAAGTCCTCATGACCCTTCGACAGAACTTGAGTTCGAGTCCAAGAAAGAGTTGAAATATAAGCTGGTTTAAAGTGTGTGTGTGGGGGGCGGAGAGAGAGAGAGAGAGAGAAGTGGAGTGGGGGTGTGGTTGTAGGGACAAACAAGCAGTGATAGAAGCAGATCATCAAAAGATGTCAACAACAATAGTACAAAAGAACACATAGGTGTTAAAGTTAAAGTTGGTGCTATTATCTAAATGAATGTGCTAATTAAGAATGGATGGTAGGGCACTCAAGGTATAGCTCTAGTGGGGGTGGGGAGAGCATAAAAGATGTAAAAAAAAAAGGAAGGGGGAAACAGAAAGGGGGTGGGGATGGGGGAGGGAGCTCACGACCTAAAGTTGTTGAATTCAATATTCAGTCCGGATGGCTGTAAAGTGCCTAGTCGGAAGATGAGGTGTTGTTCCTCCAGTTTGCGTTGGGCTTCACTGGAACAATGCAGCAAGCCAAGGACAGAAATGTGGGCAAGAGAGCAGGGTGGAGTGTTAAAACGGCAAGCGACAGGGAGGTTTGGGTCATTCTTGCGGATAGACCGCAGGTGTTCTGCAAAGCGGTCACCCAGTTTACGTTTGGTCTCTCCAATGTTGAGGAGACCACATTCATTTAGATAATATTACCAACTTTAACTTTAACACCTATGTGTTCTTTTGTACTATTGTTGTTGACATCTTTTGATGATCTGCTTCTATCACTGCTTGTTTGTCCCTACAACCACACCCCCACTCCACCTCTCTCTCTCTCTCTCTCTCTCTCTGCCCCCCCCACACACACTTTAAACCAGCTTATATTTCAACTCTTTCTTGGACTCGAACTCAAGTTCTGTCGAAGGGTCATGAGGACTCGAAACGTCAACTCTTTTCTTCTCCGCCGATGCTGCCAGACCTGCTGAGTTTTTCCAGGTAATTCTGTTTTTGTTTTTGTTTTGGATTTCCAGCATCCACAGTTTTTTTGTTTTTATCTACATGCTAAACAATCCTAATTGTGCTAAGAATTACACTGAAAACCAATTTAAATTTATTAGCCAGGCTCACTGTGGCTCACTTATGCATGCTGGAAGCTCCATATATTCACACACAGGGCCCTGTCCTTTGCAGACAGAAGGAACATGTCCACACATTGTGACTTTTCCAATTAAACAAAAGCTTAGGGAACAGTCATTCCTTGGTTCATTCCCCAGGACAATGCCTTGACCAATCAGAATTGATCTTCCCAGTTTGAATTTGAACAAAGCTGAACAGATAACTGTTCCATGCTGTATTCCCCTTGGCAATGCCTCCACCAATCAGACACCACTTGCCAACCAATCAGCACTCTCTTCTCATGCAGTATAAATTGCTGTTCCCCCATTGCAGTTAGTAATTTTTTGCAAGCCATTCTGATGAGTGTAAGAAGAAAAGCTTTGATAACATAAATGTTTTTTTTCAGCAATACTCAAGTTTTGTACTACCAAATGGCTATTTGAATACTAGGCTAAGCAATGCATTTTATAAAGCAGCATTCTTATGCTAAAATAAATTATACAATTTTATATGTATTTGGAAAATTTCCAGAGCTGGACAAATTCATTAGATAAACACCTTGATGATGGAAACCAAAATATGTGTTATAGTCTGCCTCAGTGAATATGGCAAAGTGTGGTAATGTATTTTCCGGGAAGGTTGTCTAAAATCAAACTGGATTGTCTGCATGATATATGAAAATCATCATTAAGAAGAAATAATTTACACTCCTGGCAATTTTAAATATATAATTGAAACTTCTTGTGTGCCATTTTGGAGAGTTCATATACTGTCGCTGAAGATTGAAACACAATTAGCCCTTGAAATTAGAGTAGCTGGTTCCGAATAATTAATTTTTGGTTGCCAGTCTATCATCTTTCTGTTTTATTACACTCTCTGCTAACATTAATAGTGAGGATTCTATCAATTACAAGATTTGATCATCTTTTTAGATGTCAATAGGAATTTTAAATGACCATAAAGGATGACAGTGCAAAGCAAAAAGGTGTTAAAGGGACAAGGAAAGGAACAAAATATGGAGTCCAGAGGAAGTGTAAGTGGCAGCAGCAGATCCACTGCCAACACCTGCTGTCTGAGGAAATGGAAATGGTGGTTATGATATAAAATTGATGAGCTCAATGTTGAGGCCAGTAGGTTAAGTACCGAAACAAAAGAATAGGTGTTCTTCCTCAAGCTTATTGGAGCTTCATTGAAACAGTTTAAGAGGCCATGGGCAGGGAGGGCAGTTCTGAAGATGGACCTGAAACACTATGAACCTCTTTTATTCTCAGGACAGGCAGTGAGAAGAGGTATTGGAGTGTGGTAGGCAGGATGAGGGCTTTAGAGTAAAAAATAGGAACTTGATCCCAACCGACATCCAACATTCCCACTGAGACAGCATCAAGGGCTGGTGAATAACTTGGTCCCTGGAGGCAGGTCCCAAGTTTAAATACTTTAATGAAGATCCATGTCTCACATTTAGCTTTATTCCAAACTTAACTCTAGCTGGCCGAGTAAGCGCAGATGTTACCAGGAATGGAGAATTTAAGCAATGGTCAAAGTTTAAATAGGCTAGAGTTGCTCTCTTTGGAAGAGAGGAGGCTGATGGGAGTTTTAATTGAGGTGCATTAAATTATGTGGGACTTAGATAGAGTGGACTTGTTTCTGTTAGCAGAGAGGTTAATAACCAAAGGCTTGGATTTAAAGTAATAAACCAGAAGACCATAAGGGGTAGAGGGAATAGAGGGGCATTGAGGAGAAATATTTTCAACCGGAGAGTGATGAGTTTCTGGAACTCACTGCCTGGAAAGGCAGTAGATGCAAAAACCCTCATCACATTTTAAGTAATACTTGGATATGCACTTGTAATTCTGTAACCCACTGGGCTACATACCAATAGCTAGGAAGTGGGATTAGGCTGGATAGCCATTTTTTTCATTCATCATGGGATGTGGACATTGCTGCCTAGACCAGCATTGACTGCCCATCCCTAATTGCCCTTGAGAAGGTGGTGGTTAGCTGCCTTCTTGAACCTCTAGACCAGCCATATAAATACTGTGGCTACAAGAGCAGGTCAGAGGCTAGGAATCCTACAATGAGTAACTCACCTCCAGACTCCCAAAGCCTGTCCACCATCTACAAGGCACAAGTGAGGAGTGTGATGGAATAATCCCCACTTGCCTGGATCAGTGCAGCTCCCACAACACTCAAGAAGCTTGACACCGCCCAGGACAAAGCGGTCCACTTGATTGGCACCACATCCACAAACATTCACTCCCTCCACCACCGACGCACAGTGGCAGCAGTGTGTACCATCTTCAAGATGCACTGCAGAAGCTCACCGAGGCTCCTTAGGCAGCACCGTCCAAACCCACGACTGCTACCATCTAGAAGGACAAAGGCAGCAGAAAGATGGGAACACCACCACCTGGAAGTTCCCCTCCAAGTCACTCATAATCCTGACTTGGAAATGTATCACTTTTCCTTCACTGTCGCTTGGTCAAAATCCTGGAATTCCCTTCCTAACAGCACTGTGGGTGTACCTACACCACATGGACTTTAGCGGTTCAAGAAGACAACTCACCACCACCTTCTCAAGGGCAATTAGGGATGGGCAATAAATGCTGGCCTGTCCAGTGATGCCCACATCCCATATATGAATGATGAAAAATGTGGTGCAGGTACACCTACAGTGCTCCTAGGGTGGGAGTTCTGGGCTTTCTGGGCAATTTTCCACATTGCCAGTTCTAGTTTTACTGGAACAGCTTGGCATGGGACTTGGCAAGTTCTGGAGCACTATTCTTCAGTACAATTACTGGATTATTGTCAGGTGCACAGCCTTTGCAGCATCTAGTGCCTTCAGCCATTTCTTGATGTCACGTGGAATGAATTGAATTGTCTGAAAACTGGCATCTGTGATACTGGGGACCATCAGAGGAGGCCAAGATGGATGATCCACTCAGCACTTCTGGCTGAAGATGTTGCAGATGCTTCAGCTTTATTTTTTGAACTGATGTGCTGGGCTCCTCCATCATTGAGGATGGGGATATTTGTGGAGCCTCCTCCTCCAGTGAGTTGTTTAATTGTCCATCAGCATTCACGACTGGATGTGGCAGGACTGCAGAGCTTTGACCTGATTTGTTGGCTGTGGAATTGCTTAGCTCTATCTAGCACTTGCTGCTTATGCAGTTTGGCACACATATGTCCTGTGTGTAGCTTCACCAGATTTTTAGATATGCCTGGTGCTGCTCCTGGCATGCCCTCCTGCACTCTTCATTGAACCAGACTTGATCCCCTGGCTTGGTGGTAATGGTAGAGTGTGGGATTTGCCAGGCCGTGAGGTTACAGATTGTGTACGAGTACAGTTCTGCTGCTGCTAATGGCCCACAGGGTCTTATGGCTGCCCAGTCTTGAGTTGCTAGGTCTGTTCGAAGTCTATCCCACTTAGCATGGTAGTAATGCCGCACAACACGATGGATGGTATCCTCAATGTCCTCAATGTCAAGTCGGGTCTTGGTATCCATAAGGACTGTGCAGTGGTCACTCCTACAGATACTGTCATAGACAGGTGCATCTGTGGCAGGCAGGTTGGTGAGGGCAAGGTCAAGTATGTTTTTTCCTGTGGTGGTTCCCTCACCACCTACCGCACACCCAGTCTAGCAGCTATGTCCTTTAAAGCTTGGCCAGTTTAGTCAGTAGTGGTGCTACCAAGCACTCTTGGTCATGGTCATTGAAGTCCCCCACCCAGAGTACATTCTGCACCCTTGCCACCCTCAGTGCTTCCTCCAAGTGGTTTTCAACTTGGAGGAATACTGATTCGTCAGATGAGAGGATAGGTGGTAATCAACCAGAGATTTCCTTGCCCATGTTTGACCTGATGCCACTGTATACCATTGTGCCACCACCTATGCATGGTCTGTCTTGCCAGTGGGTCAAGACATACCCAAGGATAGTGATGATGGTGTCTAGGACATTATCCATTAAGGTATGATTCTGTGAGGATGACTATGTCAGGCTGTTGCTTGATTAGTCTGTGAGACAGCTCTCTCAATTTTGGCACAAGTCCCCAGATGTTAGTCAAGATGACTTTGCAGGGTTGACAGGATTGAGTTTGCCATTGTTGTTTCTGGTGCCCAGGTTGATGCTGGGTGGTCTGTCCAGTTTCATTCTTTTGAGGGTATAGCGGCTGAATGGCTTGCTAAGGCATTTCAGAGGGCAGTTAAGAATCAACCATATTGCTGTGGATCTGAAGTCACATGTAGGCCATACCAGATAAGTACAGCAGATTTCCTTCCCTAAAGGGCATTACTGAACCAGATGGGCGTTTAATGACAATGAATAATGGTTATCATTAGGCTTTTAATTTCAGATTGTTATTTTATTCAAATTTCACCATCTGCCATGGTGGAATTCAGACCCTGGTCCCCAGAGCATTGCCCTGGGCCTCTGAATTACCAGTCCAATGACAATGCCACTACACCACTGCCTCCCCTATTTTTGAGCTAGGACAGACATGCTGGGCAGATTGATTTCTTTCTGTGATTTTTTTATGATTCTCTGGCTCTACAATGTGCATTAAGGGCCTGCTGTAGTATCTTTCAAAAATGCTGATTAGGTTGCTCAAAGTAAGTACAAGTTGAAGGACTATAAGGGGTATGCTTTCTGAACATTGTATCAACATCTTTGTGATGTCACAGTGTACAGATTGTCTTGGGCTAATAAAGCTTATTTACAGCAGAAACCTAAAATGGCCATTTCAAGGACTCCTCCAAGGTGGAACTGTGAGGATAAATTATGTGTTCCAATTTTCTTTATTTTCTTTACACTATTTCCCTGTTCCTGACCTTGACACAGGGATGAAACCTGATCCTACAGAACTTAACGCAGAAGTATGGACTTGTCAATTTAGCACAAGGTAAGACATGACCTGCTGGGTTTCCAATTTCAGGATGCTGTTCTTAGGCTTATTCCATTATATTGGTTTCTACCAGTTGTTGTTTTTTCTTCCTTCTATAGATGTCCTCTCCTAGGTTTCCTCTGCTCCATGTTTTGTCATTGCATTTGTTATTACAACCGTTACTATCAAAATGGTGCCTCTCTCTGTCTAAGAAGCTGCTTGTTCTGATCTTTTATTCGCTTGACATAGTAGAAAACAACTTCGTAATGATGAAGTTTGAGAAATGAAAATATGTTGCTATTGCATCTGCCATTCATAGCATCATTAAGTTAGCCAATTGAGGAAGCTAATTGCAATTACATCAAGCCATATCTGCTCAGCCTTGCTATAACAACAAGGACTTGCATTTATAAACTGCCTTTAATGTAATAAACCATCACAAGGCGCTTCACAGAGGCATTATAAAACAAAGTATAGCACCGAGTCTTATAAGGAGATATTAGGGCAAATGACCAAAAGCTTGGTCAAAGAGGTATGCTTTAAGGAGTGTCTTAAAGAGGGAAAGTGAGCTAGAGAGGCATAGAGGTGTAGGGAAGGAATTCCAGAGCTTAGTATCTAAGCAGATGAAGGCATGATCACCAATGATGGAGAAATTAAAATGCTCAAGAGGTCAGAATTAGAGGAGCGCAGAATCCTTGGAGGGTTGTAGAGCTGGAGGAGATTATAAAGACAGGGAGGATCCAGACCATGGCGGGCTTCAAAAACAAGGATGATCATTTTAAAATTGATGCATTGCTTAATCAGAAGATAGTGGGTGCCAACAAGTATAAGGGTGATGGGAGAATGGGGTTTGGTGTGAGTTAAGATGTAGATAGCAGTTTTGAAGAACTCAAGTTTATGGAGGATGGAATGTGGGACGCTGGCCCAGGGTGCGTTCGAGTTGTCAAACCTGGAGGTAAAAATGGCATGGATGAGGGCTTCAATAAGAGATGAGGTGAGGCAGGGTCGGGGTTGAGCAATGTCACAGAGGTGGAAATAGTCAGTCTTAGTGATGGTGCATATATACGTGGTATGGTGGGATTGCTAGAGATATGGTGAAATGATCTGGCATCTGTTGTGATAGTATATTTGTTAGTATGTTAACCATAATCATTTAAATATATGTTATGCTAATATGTATGACATCACAGGAAGTGATGCTATATGATGTGATTCAGTTCTCTTGCAGTCTGTTAGCATATGTGAGCTGAAGGAACAACAAATTTCCATTAAAGCTCTGTGTTCAACCTTCAGCTTCTTTTGTACTAATCTAGAAAGAGTAATGCAACATGGTGGCAGTGGTAGTGAGTCAACAGCATTGACCAGCAGCTGGAAACAACAACTCAAGTCAGAAGCCCTGCCTGAAATACTGCGACTAGACCACAGGCTTTATATCAGGAGATAAGAGTGCGATTGGTCAAGAAAAAAAAATCAATGGCAGTTTCAGCTGCAGAGATTATTGCAGCATTATCTTTTGATTTGGACTGTTCCCCACCATTGCCGTACTTGCATGCCAATAGCCAACCCTGATGCCAGAGCCCCTGCTGTCTGCAAGCTTGAAGCTTGTGCTGCAGCAACACAGCTCAGGGTGAGACCCTGCAGACATCGCAGCTAGCTGCAACTGCTAAAGCAATGTTTGTTCTGCAGGGGGAGTAAAGAATGGACGGCTCAGGATGGCAGCCAGGTTTCTAGAGATGACTGGATTGACATATGAGATGAGGATCTGCGCAAAATCACTACCTCTGATTTATCTCATGCTGACCAGAAGGATCCAGCAAAGCTTAGGCAATATTAAAAAATCAGAGATAAAAACAAAAAACTGCGGATGCTGGAAATCCAAAACAAAAACAGAATTACCTGGAAAAACTCAGCAGGTCTGGCAGCAAGGGTGGAGAAGAAAAGAGTTGACGTTTCGAGTCCACATGACCCTTCCACAAAATCAGCTTAGAATTAAAAAAAATTTTATAGACCACCTTGAACTCATGCAACACAGACAGAGAGCCAACGAGTGCTTGAGCAACTTTGTTACCAATGCAGAGAGAGGGCAAAATAATGTGACTTCTCTGATGCTGAACTCTTGAAATGAATTATGGATTTGGCTATTGCCTCCGCTCCTATTAGAACATTCCAGAGAGATCTTCTAGAAAAGCCCAAGGGATAAGGTATATGGAGAGCATACTACAGGATGGGTTCAGATATGAGGCCAGTGTGGCTGGGCAACAGTATTTGCACACCTTAGGATCAGGAATGTCTGTTGGTGCAATATCCAAGGCATCAAAACAAAGCATGCAGTAACTGCAGGCTTTCTGAAAACTGCGTTGAGGCCCCACATACGCAGAAACGTGCAAAGCCATTGAGCTTGGAGGGTACTGCACCAAACTTTGCGGAAGGCCCAGCAGTAAGAATGTAGGGGGAAGCTAAAGTGAGCTTCACTCAAACTGCAGAAGTATGCCACCCAACCACGAAATGGGGGAACACCTGACCAAAATAGATAAGGCAGTTTGAGGTGAAAACTCTACAGGTGAATAGCTATTTCACACTATTGCCTTAGCAGAACAAAATGGAAGCTCACAGCAGGTCTCTACCTACTACTCCAGCCATAAAACGGGGGTGGCATTTCAAAGACTGCACGGTTAAGGCTTGCTTTGGGAAGGGGGAGAAGTGGCCTCAGGCAAGGGAAGAAGCTGCAGAGTGAGGATTGTAATGGGGAAGGAACGTATCCCAGGGTGTGTGTAGGGGCACATGTTCATCTATACAAGTGACCTCAAGAGGGTGAGGGCTGAGGAGGCAGCCACCAGAGGAGATGAGGCCAGATGGAGAAAAGACCATAAGACCATAATCATAGGAGCAGAAATTAGGCCATTCGGTCCATCGAGTCTGCTCCATCATTCAATCATGGCTGATAAGTTTCTCAAACCCACTCTCCCGCCATTTCCCCATAACCTTTGATCCCCTTACCAATCAAGAACCTATCGATCTTGGTCTTAAATACACTCAATGACCTGGCCTCCACAGCCTTCTGTGGCAATGAATTCTATAGATTCACCACTCTCTGGCTAAAGAAGTTTCTTCTCATCTCTGTTCTAAAAAGTCTTCCCTTTACTCTGAGGCTGTGCCCTCGGGTCCTAGTCTCTCCTACTAATGGAAATATCTTCCCCACGGCCATTCTATCCAGGCCTTTCAGTATTCTGTAAGGTTCAATCAGATTCCCCCCTCATCCTTCTAAACTCAATCAAATAGAGACCCAGAGTTCTCAAATGTTCCTCATATGTTAAGCCTTTCATTTCTGGGATCGTTGTCGTGAACCTCCTCTGGACCCTCTCCAAGGCCAGAACATCATTCCTGAGATACGGGGCCCAAAATTGCTCACAATGTTCTAAATGTGGTCTAAACAGAGTCTTATAAAGCCACAGCAGCACATCGCTGAGTCCTCTTGAAATAAATGCCAACATTGCATTTGCCTTCCTAACTACCGACTCAACCTGCAAGTTAACCTTAAGAGAATCCTGGACTAGGACTCCCAAGTTCCTTTGCACTCCAGATTTCTGAATTCTCTCCCTATTTAGAAAATAATCAATGCATCTATTCCTCCTAACAAAGTGCGTGACCTCGCACTTCCCCACGTTGTATCACATCTGCCACTTCTTTGCCCATTCTCTTAATCTGTCCAAATCCTTCTGCAGCCTCCCTGCCTTCCCAATACTACCTGTCCCTCCACCTATCTTTGTATCATCTGCAAACTTAGCCAGAATGCCCTCAGTTCCTTCTTCTACATCATTAATGTATAAAGTGAAAAGTGGTGGTCCCAACACTGACCCCTGCGGAACTCCACTAGTCACCTGCTGCCATCCTGAGAAGGACCCCCTTATTCCCACTCTCTGTCTCCTGCCAGACAGCCAATCTTCTATCCATGCTAATACCTTGCCTCTAACACCATGGGCTCTTATCTGACTGAGCAGCCTCCTATGTGACACCTTGTCAAAGGCCTTCTGGAAGTCCAAGTAGATAACATCCATTGGCTCTCCTTTGTCTAACCTACTCATTACCTCCTCATGGAATTCTAACAGATTTGTCAGGCATGACCTCCTCTTGATGAAACCATGCTAACTTTGCCCGTTATTACCATGCACTTTCAAGTATTCTGAAATCTCATCCTTAATAATGGACTCTAAAATCTTACCAACGACCGAGGTCAGGCTAATCGGCCTGTAATTTCCCATCTTTTGCCTCACACTCTTCTTAAACAGGGGGATTACGTTAGTGATTTTCCAGTCCTCTGGAACCCTCCCTGACTCCAGTGATTCCTGAAAGATCACCACTAATGCCTCCACTATCTCTTCAGCTATTTCCTTCAGAACTCTGGTGATTTATCCACCTTCAGACATTTCAGTTTTCCTAGCACCTTCGCCTTGGTAATGGCCACCATACTCACCTCTGCCCCCCGACTCTCTTGAATTTTGGGGATGTTACTCGTGTCTTCCACCATGAAGGCTGATGCAAACATTCAGTTCCTCCGCCATTTGTTTGTTCTCCACTCTTACTTCTCCAGCGTCATTTTCCAGCGGCCCAATGTCCACTTTTGCCTCTCTCTTACCCTCTATATATCTAAAAAAATTCTTGCAATATTCTTTTATATTATTGGATAGTTTACCCTCATATTTAATCTTCTCCCTCCTTATTTCCTTTTTACTTGTCCTCTGTTGGTCTTTGTAGGCTTACCAATTCCCTGGTTTCCCACTGCTCTTCGCCGCATTGTATGTTTTCTCTTTAGCTTTTATGCTGTCCCTGACTTCCCTTGTCAGCCATGGTTGCCTCGTCCTCCCTTTAGTATGCTTCTTCTTCCTAGGGATGAATTCTTGCTGTGTCTCCCAAATTACTCCCAGAAACTCGTGCCATTGTTGTTCCACTGTCTTTCCTGCTAGGCTCATCTCCCAGTCAATTCTGGCCAGCTCCTCCCTCATGCCTCCGTAGTGCATTCAGATACAACACCTTCAGTCCTGTACAAAAACAGAATTACCTGGAAAAACTCAGCAGGTCTGGCAGCATGGGCGGAGAAGAAAAGAGTTGACGTTTCAAAGTCCTCATGACCGTTCAACAGACCGGGGTGAATCCAAACAGAGGGGTGAAATATGAGCTGGTTAAAGGTGGAGGGGGGAGGGTTGGGTTGGGGGAGAGAAGTGGAGGGGGTGGTGTGGTTGTAGGGATAAGCCAAGAGTGATAGGAGCAGATAATGAAAAGATGTCACAGACAAAAGAACAAAAGAACACAGAGGTGTTGAAGTTGGTGATATTATCTAAACAAATGTGCTAATTAAGAATGGATGGTAGGGCACTCAAGATATAGCTCTAGTGGGGGTGGGGGGGCATAAAAGATTTAAAAATAATGGAAATAGGTGGGAAAAGAAAAATCTATGTAAATTATTGGGAAAAAACAAAAGGAAGGGGGAAAAAACAGAAAGGGGGTGGGGATGGAGGAGGGAGATCAAGATCTAAAGTTGTTGAATTCAATATTCAGTCCGGAAGGCTGAAAAGTGCCTAGTCGGAAGATGAGGTGCTGTTCCTCCAGTTTGCGTTGGGCTTCACTGGAACAATGCAGCAAGCCAAGGACAAACATGTGGGCAAGAGAGAAGGGTGGAGTGTTAAAATGGCAAGCGACAGGGAGGTTTGGGTCATTCTTGCGGACAGACCGCAGGTGTTCTGTAAAGCGGTCGCCCAGTTTACGTTTGGTCTCTCCAATGTAGAGGAGACCACATTGGGAGCAATGAATGCAGTAGACTAAGTTGGGGGAAATGCAAGTGAAATGCTGCTTCACTTGAAAGGAGTGTTTGGGCCCTTGGACGGTGAGGAGAGAGGAAGTGAAGGGGCAGGTGTTGCATCTTTTGCGTGGGCATGGGGAGGTGCAATAGGTTGGGGTTGAGGTGTAGGGGTTGATGGAGGAGTGGACCTGGGTGTCCCGGAGGGAACGATCTCTACGGAATGCCGATGGGGGGGGTGAAGGGAAGATGTGTTTGGTGGTGGCATCATGCTGGATTTGCCGGAAATGGCGGTGGATGATCCTTTGAATGCGGAGGCTGGGGGGGTGATAAGTGAGGACAAGGGAGACCCTATCATGTTTCTGGGAGGGAGGAGAAGGTGTGAGGGCGGATGCGCGGGAGATGGGCCGGACACAGTTGAGGGCCCTATCAATGACCGTGGGTGGAAATCCTCGGTTAAGGAAGAAGGAGGACATGTCAGAGGAACTGTTTTTGAAGGTAACATCATTGGAACAGATGCGATGGAGGTGAAGGAACTGAGAGAATAGGATGGAGTCCTTACAGGAATCGGGGTGTGAGGAGCTGTAGTCGAGGTAGCTGTGGGAGTCGGTAGGCTTGTAATGGATATTGCTGGATAGTCTATCACCAGAAATTGAGACAGAAAGGTCAAGGAAGGGAAGGGAAGTGTCAGAGATGGACCACGTGAAAATGATGGAGGGGTGGAGATTGGAAGCAAAATTAATAAATTTTTCCAAGTCCCAATGAGAGCATGAAGCGGCACCGAAGTAATCATCGATGAACTGGAGAAAGAGTTGTGGAAGGGGGCCGGACTAGGACTGGAACAAGGAATGTTCCACATACCCCATAAAGAGACAGGCATAGCTGGGGCCCATGCGGGTACCCATAACCATACCTTTTATTTGGAGGAAGTGAGAGGAGTTGAAGGAGAAATTGTTCAGCTTGAGAACAAGTTCAGCCAGACGGAGGAGAGTAGTGGTGGATGGGGATTGTTCGGGCCTCTGTTCGAGGAAGAAGCTAAGGGCTCTCAGACCATCCTGGTGGGGGATGGAGGTGTAGAGGGATTGGACGTCCGTGGTGAAGAGGAAGCGGATGGGGCCAGGGAACTGGAAATTGTTGATGTGACGTAAGGTGTCAGAGGAATCACGGATGTAAGTGGGAAGGGACTGGACAAGGGGAGAGAGAATGGAGTCAAGATAACAAGAAATGAGTTCCGTGGGGCAGGAGCATTCTGACACGATCGGTCTACCAGGACAGTTCTGTTTGTGGATTTTGGGTAGGAGGTAGAAGCGGGCCATCCGAGATTGGGCGACTATCAGGTTGGAAGCTGTGGGAGGAAGATCCCCAGAGGAGATGAGGTCAGTAACGGTCCTGGAAACAATGGCTTGATGTTCAGTGGTGGGGTCATGGTCCAGGGAGAGGTAGGAGGAAGTGTCTGCGAGTTGACGCTCAGCCTCCGCGAGGTAGAGGTCAGTGCGCCAGACAACAACAGCACCACCCTTGTCGACAGGTTTGATGACAATGTTGGGGTAGGACCTGAGAGAACGGATTGCATTAAGTTCAGAGAGAGACAGATTAGAATGGGTGAGAGGAGCAGAGAAATTGAGACGACTAATGTCACGCCGACAGTTCTCAATGAAAAGATCAAGAGAAGGTAAGAATCCAGAGGGAGGGGTCCAGGTGGAGGGAGAATATTGGAGGTGGGTAAAAGGATCCGTTGAACGGGGAGAGGACTCCTGTCCAAAGAAGTGAGCACGGAGATGAAGACGGCGGAAGAAGAGTTCAGCATCGTGCCGAGCCCGAAATTCATTGAGATGAGGGCGTAAGGATATGAAACTACGTCCTTTGCTGAGCACTGAACGTTCAGCGTCGGAGAGGGGAAGGTCAGGGGTATAGCGAATAGACAGCAGGGACTGGGACTGGAAGATGGGGTGGGGACGGAGGGACAGGCAGGGGTGGAGGGTCCTAGATGGGTGTTGGTGTCGATGAGTTGTTGGAGCTTGCGTCCCTTAGCACTTGAGAGAAAGATAAAAAGTTTCTTGTTGAGGCATCGGATGAGACGAAGAATAAAATGAAACTGGGGGCACGCGCAGCTTTGAAAAAGGGTACGGCGGTGCTGCTGGAGGGAGAGGTCGCATGTGGATCTCAGAATGTGACAGGAACAGCAGTGCGAGAAATTTTTTATGTCCCGGAGATCCCTGTAATCCTGAGTGTGTTTGAAACAAGTGGGATGGAATTTCAGTTGAAATCCTCGTGGGGTAAGTCGGAGACAGAGACAGTCACTGAGAAAGGAGATATGGCTGTGAAAGCGGGTTTTAGTAAACACCTTGTCAAACACCAGGAGAGAAATGGAAAGCAATGAAGGTGAACAAGGCAAAAGAGAGATATGGAAATCTTGTCACAGAGAGGAACAAAACTTCTTCAAGGTAGGCATTTGTGGAAGAGGAGTGGCAGTCAATTAAACACAGAGATAAAAACAAAAAAACTGCGAATGCTGGAAATCCAAAACAAAAACAGAATTACCTGGAAAAACTCAGCAGATCTGGCAGCATCCGTGGAGAAGAAAAGAGTTGACGTTTCGAGTCCTCATGACCCTTCAACAGAACTGGGTGAATCCAAGGAGAGGGGTGAAATATAAGCTGGTTAAAGGTGGGGGCGTGGGGTCGGGGGGAGGGTTAGGTGGGGGGAGAGAAGTGGAGGGGGGGTGGTGTGGTTGTAGGGACAAGCAGGCAGTGATAGGAGCAGATAATGAAAAGATTTCACAGACAAAAGAACAAAAGAACACAGAGTTGTTGAAGTTGGTGATATTATCTAAATGGATGTGTTAATTAAGAATGGATGGTAGGGCACTCAAAGTAAAGCTCTAGTTGGGGTGGGGGGGCATAAAAGATTTAAAAATAATGGAAATAGGTGGGAAAAGAAAAATCTATATAAATTATTGGGAAAAAACAAAAGGAAGGGGGAAGAAACAAAAAGGGGGTGGGGATGGAGGAGGGTGTTCAAGATCTAAAGTTGTTGAATTCAATATTCTGTCCGGAAGGCTGTAAAGTGCCTGGTCTGAAGATGAGGTGCTGTTCCTCCAGTTTGCACTGGGCTTCACTGGAACAATGCAGCAAGCCAAGGACAGACATGTGGGCAAGAGAGCAGGGTGGAGTGTTAAAATGGCAAGTGACAGGGAGGTTTGGGTCATTCTTGCGGACAGACTGCAGGTGTTCTGCAAAGCGGTCACCCAGTTTACGTTTGGTCTCTCCGATGTAGAGGAGACCGCATTGGGAGCAACAAATGCAATATTCTAAGTTGGGGGAAATGCAAGTGAAATGCTGCTTCACTTGAAAGGAGTGTTTGGGCCCTTGGACGGTGTGGAGAGAGGAAGTGAAGGGGCAGGTGTTGCATCTCTTACGTGGGCACTGGGAGGTGCCATAGGTGGGGGTTGAGGAGTAGGGGGTGATGGAGGAGTGGACCTGGGTGTCCTGGAGTGAACGATCCCTACGGAATGCCGCTGGGGGTGTGAAGGGAAGATGTGTTTGGTGGTGGCATCATGCTGGAGTTGGCGGAAATGGCGGAGGATGATCCTTTGAATGCGGAGGCTAGTGGGGTGATAATTGAGGACAAGGGGGACCCTATCATGTTTCTGGGAGGGAGAAGGCGTGAGGGCAGTTGCGCGGGAGATGGGCCGGACATGGTTGAGGGCCCTGTCAACGACCTTGGGTGGAAAACCTCGGTTAAGGAAGAAGGAGGACATGTCAGAGGAACTGTTTTTGAATGTAGCATCCTCAGAGCAAATACGACGGAGGTGAAGGAACTGAGAGAATGGGATGGAGTCCCTACAGGAAGCGGGGTGTGAGGAGCTGTAGTCGAGGTAGGTTTTCCACCCACAGTCGTTGACAGGGCCCTCAACCATGTCCGGCCCATCTCCCGCACATCTGCCCTCACGCCATCTCCTCCATCCCAGAAACATGATAGGGTCCCCCTTGTCCTCACTTATCACCCCACCAGCCTCCACATTCAAAGGATCATCCTCCACCCTTTTCGCCAACTCCAGCATGATGCCACCACCAAACACATCTTCCCTTCACCCCCCCCGGCGGCATTCCGTAGGGATCGTTCCCTCCGGGACACCCTGGTCCTCTTCTCCATCACCCCCTACTCCTCAACTCCCACCTACAGCACCTCCCTATGCCCACGCAAAAGATGTAATTCCTGCCCCTTCACTTCCTCTCTCCTCACCGTCCAAGGACCCAAACACTCCTTTCAAGTGAAGCAGCATTTCACTTGCATTTCCCCCAACTTAGTCTACTGCATTCATTGCTCCCAATGTGGTCTCCTCTACAATGGAGAGACCAAACGTAAACTGGGCGACCGCTTTGCAGAACACCTGCGGTCTGTCCGCAAGAATGACCCAAACCTCCCTGTCGCTTGCCATTTTAACACTCCACCCTTCTCTCTTGCCCACATGTCTGTCCTTGGCTTGCAGCATTGTTCCAGTGAAGCCCAACGCAAACTGGAGGAACAACATCTCATCTTCCAACTGGGCACTTTACAGCCTTCCGGACTGAATATTGAATTCAACAACTTTAGATCTTGAGCTCCCTCCTCCATCCCCACCCCCTTTCTGTTTCTTCCCCCTTCCTTTTGTTTTTTCCTTATAATTTATATAGGTTTTTCTTTTCCCACCTATTTCCATTATTTTTAAATCATTTATGCCCCCCACCCCAACTAGAGCTGTACCTTGAGTGCCCTACCATCCATTCTTAATTAGCACATTTGTTTAGATAATATCACCAACTTCAACAACTCTGTGTTCTTTTGTTCTTTTGTCTGTGACATCTTTGGTTATCTGCTCCTATCACTGCTTGCTTGTCCCTACAAGCACACCACCCCCCTCCACTTCTCTCCCCCCACCCAACCCTCCCCACCCAACCCCCCCACCCCTACCTTAAACCAGCTTATATTTCACCCCTCTCCTTGGATTCACCCAGTTCTGTTGAAGAGTCATGAGGACTCAAAACGTCAACTCTTTTGTTCTCTGCCGATGCTGCCAGATCTGCTGAGTTTTTCCAGGTAATTCTGTTATTGTTATGGATTTCCAGCATCCGCAGTTTTTTGTTTTTAAACATTCAGTCCTGTATTTCTCGTCCCCTTTCTCATTGTCGTCCCTTTAACTGATGTGCTTGAAGTTAGATTCTTAGCCCTTTCCAAACACTCTGCCCTATTTTGCGTTGTGAGGATGTGTGTGAGACAGTGAGTGGTGATGTCCCTTGAGCTGGCAGTAAGTGAGGTGCCAGTGAATGCGTGATGGCCTTAAGAGTGTATGAGTTTAGAAGGATAAGATGATTGCCTCAGCCAGATGGCACAGATGAGATCATTCATCCATTTTCTACAATGTATGGTCAATCTCTTGTGTGCAGCATTGGCAGTGACCATCACCTCCCAAGTTGAAGTGGTGAGACTGATGTGCCTCCTGCGGCCAGAGTCAGGATGGAGGACATGAGGCGGGCCTCCATGGTGTTCACAAGGCATCCCAGGGATGCGTCACTGAATCGGGGAGCTGCACTCTTCTTGGCTTTTGGGGCCATGTCTTCACCAGAGCAGTCTTGGGCAGCAAACGTTGAAAAGTGTGTGCGGCTTCTGTTTAAATATGGCACCCTGTGTGCGGAAGTGGCGAGGTAATGGCATGGCAGGCAAATTGGAGGCCACCCGCCAACGAGACAGCATGTTTTCTGTGGTTGCATCATTAATGAGGGGGGAATAGGACCGTACTGTGTGAAAAACCGCCATTACAGCTGGCGGGTAAAATGACTTTTTTCTCGCCCACTACCACACTTTGTGCAAATCTGGGACAATTCCATCCATCATTTAGTAAGTGCAACATGAACTGGTGTAGTTCCATTACTACCGCAATTAAAAAGGATATTTCAATTTGACTATGTTTAGACATAATGAGGCTAAGCAGAGCCTTAAAGAGATATCCTCATAAGATGCCAATACTATAAATGTTAAATCCAACACTTATCTAAATTTGCCATTTGAGTTATAAGTCAGCCAGCATATATATTTAACAGCACATGGACCAGATAAAAGAATGAGTCTTGGGCTATTGGTTTTGCGGATAATATCCCCATAGTGGGACATAAAGAGGAAGGGCATGACAAAAAATTACACTTGTTAATGGAGATGTGAAGGTTTGGCTTTCGACAGCAAAAAAAATGCTCATTTGAGGCAGATCACAATTTTTTTCAGTGCCATTTACTCAAGCTCAGGTATCCATCCAGATTCTGGGAAGATCAAACATTCAGTCAATGCTGACGTTGCAGGACAAGGTTGACCTCCAAAGGTGTCTAGAGGCGGAATTTTCCCTGAAATCGGCAAAGTCCATTACTGGGCGGGGAAATTGGCGTTTGACCCATTGAGAGCAATGGTGGAATTTCACACCGTATTATGTGGAGCATTGTTAAAAAAAATCAAATTTGAATTTTACATTGGATTGCTGGTGGGGCAGCTTTGGATTGGCCTGCCCTGCCGTGACCTCAGAGTTTCAGTAAACCGGGCGCCATATTTAATGGCTGCCAAAGCTAAGGAGCATGCTGCCACCAATTTTAATGACACCTCCCTTGAGCGCCTACTAGATGCAGTAGAGGCCCTCTGGGATATCCTCTACCCCACTCCGGGTGAAGACCAGCAAGCAAGTTGACTACTCCAGCATGGGAGGCAGTGGCAATGGTGGTCAGCGCCAACGCCCTGCAAAAGAGACAGTCGCCCAGTGCCAAAAGTCGATAAATGATCTCCTCCCTTCCGCCAGCGTAAGTCACTTTTCACATTACTCTCAACTCACACACTCACAAACCTACCACCCATCTCAGGGACATCACCATTCACTCTCTCACACACAACTTCACCGACCATGCGAATCTTGCCCATGGCACCACTCACCACCCACATATGCCAGGCATCCTTCCCATCTGGCCTGGCAGGTGTCTTGCTTACAATCTCCCTATCTGTCATCATGCAGGACAAGCTGGCACACAACAAAAGCAGAGGTCCCAGACTGGTAGAAGAATGTCTGACCTCAAGGTCCTGATGGACTTTGAAAATATAGCAATTCAGCTGGCCAGCAAAGATGTGAACTGTTCCTGTACTGACGGTAAGGTCAGCGGTGCTCAACCAAATGAGGATCCAGTAGTGCAACATCCATCAGACATCATGCTGTGAGTCAGTTCCCCTGTTCCGCAGTCCCCTGCCATACACCAGTCACCTCTCCTTTCTTTCACAGGCACACCTGGGAGGCAGCCGAGGGGGCCAATGAGCCAGCTCCTCGACTCAAGCCCCAAGGGCACCATTGAAGGGGAATCCATGGATACCGACATCGAAGACCCATCAGAGTGCCCACCCACCCCTCCTCAAGCACAGAGACACACACCTCGGTGGGGTCTAGTTCTAGAGTAGCCTTGGGGTCCCAACTGGTGAGCATATTGTACTCTCTGATCCACAGCAGATGGAGGCAGGGTTGCTGGCACTTGGAGGATTGCTGGAGGCCAGGAATCTGCTGAGGCCAAAACAGATGAGGGTCCACTGGACTCGGTCATACCTCAGTTACTGGAGTTGCAAAGACAAGCTCAGGAACATCAGGAAGGGATGTCTTCTGCGCTCCTGAGATTGCAAGGCACAATGGAATATTCTGTCCATCTTCAGACCTAGGTGATAGTGCCAGCATGTCAATGCACCGAGGTCAACACAGTAGGCTGGCAGCCGCCATACAGACATTGGTCCAGGACTCATTCAGGGGCCCTCAGGCACCCATAGCCGCTGACGATAGCCGCTATTCCTGACGGGGGAGAGCTGCGTCGCGAGGTGACCATGTTTCAGACTTTGATCAGGTCCTGGTAAAAGACGGGCAACACCTGCAAGGAGCCACTGAGGTCCCTCTGCTCTATAAACAGGAGCTGCATGTCATAATTCAGGCCGTGCACCTGACGGAAGAAATACATCGTCAGGGCACACCATCTCGGAGGAGGCTCAACATAAAGGTATCGCTGCAAGGTCTGAAGGCAGAAAGTCGCCACCTGTGTACATAGGCACACTAGCGCCTGACCGCCCTCCCTAAGCGGGAGACTCAGAACCTCAGCAGCGACCCAGTGCAATCTTTTGTCCCAGAAGAAGTCAACTAACAATTCCTGGATTTTTGTGACAAAGTCCGGGGGAGGGGTCAAAGTGACCAGCCAATACCACAACACGGCGGCGATCAGCTGGTTTATGACCAGGACTCGACCCGGGTAAGACAGCACTCGGAGCAGTCCTGTCCAGCGCCGCAGACGAGCGGTGACATTCATCTCCAGCTCCTGCCAGTTTGCCGACCAGGATTCCTCAGCAGGGCAGAGATGGACTCCCAGGTAGAGGAGGCTGGTGCTGCTCCAGGTAAAACGCCTGAGCTCCTCGGGTAGGGTATCCATCTGCCACGGGCCGACCAGGCGTCCAGAACTTTTATCAGAGTTGATCCTGGCAGAAGAAGCAGCAGAGTAGACCTCCTGGCACTCGCGCATCCTCCGCAGGTCAGCCGGGTCGCTAAACATAAGGAGCACGTCATCGGCGTAAGCTGAAAGGACCACCCCGATGCCCGGCACGTGCAGAACCAATCCCGACAACCTCCTCCGCAAGAGGCGCAGGTAAGGCTCCACGCAAATAGAATACAACTGGCCAGACAAGGGGCAGCGCTGACGTACCCCTCTCCCAAAGCGAAGGGGCACCGTCAGGCACCCGTTAACCTTAACTAGACACTCTGCGGCAGTGAACAGAAGTCGGATCCAGGCGACAAAATGTGTCCCGAACCCAAACATTCCCAGAGTCAAGAAGATGTAACTCTTTTGGAGTTAAAACAATTAAACTAAAGTCAAGAAGATGTCATTGCACAACATGAGCATGGGTGTTAATCACTTGTATGTAATTTGCCCGTTGTAAATATGCTTCCAAGAATGTCTACTTGTCTATGTCTCCTTGTTATGATGAGCAGTGCTTGTGTCAATCAGATGTGAAACCTTGGTTTCTACAGAAAATGAAGGCAAGTGTCACAGTCCAGAACCTCTCCCCTGTGCAGTGTGTAACCTTCTGAGTATAGTGGTTGTCTGGCTTCAAAGTCACTCTCCAGATCAGTGATTCCTGCACCTCGATGTGGCTTGTGTTTGCTGGAAGAACCTTGTACCCATGTACAGGTTCCTTGATGTTCTCTGTGTGTTCTCAGTACCTTAGAGGTGAGGCTGCCCCCCCATCTTGTCAGTGTTCCCAACAAATGAAGTATGGTGCTGAAGGGAACAGGTGATGGAACCTGCCAAAGGATCAAACGCTGCTAAAGTCCATGTGGCTGCTGCATCTCAGCAACACCTCCATGATATGAGCTTCTTCACAGAGTTTATGTGCGCTGCCCTCAGCCAGACAGGTGCCAGACATTCACAGAGGCAATGTGAAGATCTCAGGAGTGTCTTCACTGCATCTCATCATCATCCTTCTGGAATCTTGTGGTACTGAGGGTCTCACAAGCATGCCTGTCTCGTCTGGCCAGTGCAATGGGCTCATCACCTGCATCCTGCATCCACAAGGACTGCAGCCATTCAAGAAGGCAGCTCACCACCACCATGGGCAATAAATTCTGGCCTAGCCAACGAAGCTCACATCCCATGAATTAATTTTTTTTCAAAAATCCTTGCCTTCCAAGACTTCATCACCCTCATCCCCTTTGATTTTCACCTCTTCGGAGGACACGTGCAGCTTTTCCAACTCCTCATTATCCAGATCCTCCCCACTTTGCATCGCCAGGCTGTGTAGAGTGCAGCAAGCCACAATGATGCATGACACACTCTGGGGAATGTACTGGAGTGCTCCACCAAATCTGTCCAGGCATCAGCACCTCATCTTCAGTGCTCCACCGAACTCCAAGTTGCAGCATGAGCTTCATTGTACCTTCCATTAGCAGCAGTCTGAGGCGGCCACACAAGCGTCATCGGCCACATCCTTTGTGGGTAAACCTTGTCCCTGAGGAGCCAACCCTGCAACCTGTGTGGTCCTCAGATGTCAGGGACCTGAGACCTGCTGAAAATGTACAATTTATGGAAGCTTCCAGGGTATTCTGCACAAACCTGCATGATCGGTTTGTTATGGTTGCAGATCAGCTGAACATTAAGAGAGTGGAAGCCTTTGTGGTTCATCTCAGGTGCAGGCATTGTCCTAACCTGCACTCCAAGGCTGCGCAGTTTGCTTGGACCATGAGGGTGACTTTTCAATGTCTACTTAAACGCAGTGCAAGGAATTAGGTTGCACCCTTCTGTCAGTGTCCTGTGGCAACCTTTCCCAAGGGGATCCTCAAGCTTGCCTGGATGCTCAATGGTTCTGTAGCACCACAGCGTTCAAGTTTGAAGTCTGTGCGGGAGGGGCTAAAAGTAGAGGAGCAATCATTGGCACTCTCAGGAATTAGTGCTCCTTGAGTGAGCACAATTGCTTGACTAGCCTGACTCCAAGCATGTCAATTGCGATAAAGCTAGCTGGTCTCAGCTGCAGAAGAGATGACATGTTTTTGTCATTTGCCTCGTCATTTTCATCCGACCCCCTGCATGCATATGTTAGTGTGCAACTTTCAGTCAGGCTGTCATGACCATCCCTCCTTCTCTAATGCCCTAGCCTCAAGCTTCCCTTCTCTCTGGCTGTGTAGCCTTTGCCCCAAGGTTCCCTTCTCTTCAGCACTGAAGAAACTGCAGTGGAGACTTGCCAGTGACCCCCCACTGAATCCATGGCGCCACTTCCTTGCATTGCGCTCAGTCACCTCTGATTTCCCCTAGAAGCTTAGGTCACCAGGTGCACGCCCTTTAAAGGCAGTTGTAAATCACGCCGTTGTGAAATCACGCTGATGTAGGATTTAAATGTGATGTGGGGGTGGGGTGATTCCGGCGTGTGGCCAGAATAATAATATGCAAATGTATTCAAATTAGGTTCCTGCCATCAGACGTCAGGAAACGTGGCCCACCATTGAAGGGGGGAGGGCACAATCGCTTCCCAGATTCACATCGCCGTGAAACGTGTTTAGGGCCTTGTGAGATTTTCTGATTTCGGCACTGAACATGCCCATCCCGATCAGGCACGGAAAATCCTGGCCTAGTTCTATGCAACTTCCTTGACGCACAAATGCGGAGCTTCTTGGAAAAGGCATCTCCACCAATAGAATTGTTGAGGAAATACATGCCGTTCATATGGCAGCGCAATCACCAACATCCATTGAATGCATTCAGACAAGTGTTGTCGGCTGAGTCATGTCTTCAATTGTATGACCCTTGGAAGGCAACAACATTAGAAGTGCATGCATCACAGAAAAGCCTCAGTGATTGTTTTTTTCAAGGTAGTAAGCCTGTCCCATGTGGTTCAAAAAGACTGCCACAAGCACAAGCAAATTTGAATGGGAAACTCATGCTCATGTCTCTGGGGTCACCAGGTTGCATATATACTTATTCAGGAAAGAGTTCACTATTGAAACCGATCATAAGCCGCTGGAGATGATGTGAAGAAAACCACTCACAAGTGCACCACCTCAACTCCAGAGATTACTCATTAAGATTTTGGGCTATAACTTGGATGTCAGATACAAACCAAATTGTCTGACTGTTGGGCCAACCTGGTCCTATCAGACACTCTGTAGACCGTCCAACCTTAGGAAGGTGGGAGACACACCACTCAACATCCAGCTAGATGAAGCCTGTGCAAGCATGGAGGATAGTCACAAAGTAGATCTCAAGTACTTCAGTCAAAATAAGAGATAGGAGCTCAGGGGAGACTTCTCATACCCCATACCCCAAGCTCTGTGGCAGATCATTATAGATGGTTGGTCCAAGACTATCCAGGAGATCTCTATGGATTGGAGAGTATATTGGCCATATCGAACATTGATTGGTATATCCAATGGAGTACTTTTCAAAGAAAGGTAAGTATTCATTCTAGTGACACTTAGGCTAGAAGCACTTGATCAGCTCTAGCTGGGGACATATGTAAATAGCGAAGATGGAATGACCACCAAGCCTGACAGCAGAAAGAACCTCTCCAACCATCAACTCCATGGACCAAGATAATAACATATCTGTTCACGCTGGGCAAAGAAGACTATCTGCTCATGAACTGAATATCAGTCCAACTTTCTGACTGTTTAGAAGCTTTGGGACACACTGTGTGCAGCAATGGTCAGCACAGATGGCACCAACTTTAAAATCATTGCTGCCCGATGGAAGTGGTATCTGACAATGGTTCACAATACATAGAAAGACCTTTCCAGGATTGTGTGAATGATGGTCCATGAAAGACTACATCACATTGTCATCTCAATATCATTGTTCATATGGGATGGTTGATTACATGTTCAGAATAGTCAAATTACTGATCAAGTAAAGTTTGGAAACTGGGCAAGATATCCAAATTTTGTTACTGCATCTTCACACAATTCCGTTAGATTCCATGTTGCCATTACCTGCTGAAGTTCTGTTTTGTTGACTGGTGGGAATCACACGACCAAGCTATCATCTCACCAGGTCGTCTTTGATCATAGACAAAATACGTCAGAATCAAGGTAAGATGAATGGTGCACATGATGTGCATGTGGGTGCCACTACACGTTGGCCAGAAAATGAGGGGTCCTACACTTTTAAAAGGAGACTTGGCCCCCAGCAGAGGTGTCTAAGGAGTGCAGAAAACCATGTTTGCATGAGATGACAACATCAAAAAAGTGGTGTTGTCCTGTGAAGGAATTGATCTCATCTCAGGGAACTGTCTAGCCATGCACAAGGTGAACAACCAACATCACCTATGCATACTCACGTATGTTTTGCAGATGTAGAGACACCAAGAAGCACACCAAAAACTGAGGACAATCCGCCCAAACACAACATTCAGGAGGAGAGGACAGACCATTCGAGAACACATTCCCATGTCATTGCCACAAGGCCTGGTCAAGTCAACTGACAAGTAGTGTGGCTCCAAATGTAGACAATACCTTGAAGAGGAGTGTTCCAAATGTTCTTGTTACAGTTGAATGTTTTACATAAACAGTGCTATAGTTGTCAAATGTCTTTATTTCACAGGGATTCCTTATTCATATACATAATATACTATATGGGGTTGTTTTTTAAGGGAAGGGTTTTTATAAAAGTGCATTATTTAATTATTTGTGTATGCTATTATGTATGTCATCTCACAAAATGATGGAATATCATGTGATTCAGTTGTCTCACACAATGTGCAAACATACGTGCAAGTTGAAACAAGTGTCCATTGAAGCTCAATGTTCAACCGCTCTGCCTGCCCCCTGGCTTTGTTTGTATTAGTCTAGAAAGAGATAATACAACAGTATCCTCTTTTGATCCTCATTTTCCAAGCATCGGATCACCACTGTCACATTTTCTCATTTTCCAGGAGCAGCTATCAGGCAGTGTGATTGAGAGATCTCCTGTTGTATTTCAATGTCATATTTTGGTTAGTGACTAACATGATACTAAAAGCTGCAGCTTTTCCTCCACCATCTTACATGATGGATTTCATGTCTACAAGGCATTCTATCTATTTGGCATGTCCAAAGCTTGAACTGATGGTCTTGTTGTGATTCTTATTAATCGCACCAGAGTTAAAGGTTCTAAACACACATTCACCTTGTGCAACTTCCACAGCACTATAGGGGCTGATAACCCATGGCTCTTTGATCTCAGCATAAGTGACAGAATTGGTCCACTGGGAATCTGCAACACTGTGGTTTCTTCAATTAAATAAGCCTGGCAGGAGCTGGCAACACAAGGGCCACACTTTGAGAGGCTGGCAGATGGGGAAATGACGCAAATTGCAGGGGAGGCTGCCCACTCAGTGAAGTATTTGCATATCACTCACTCCCTGCAGAAACACTCTGCAAAGCTGCTCATTAAATGACTCACTGAACCAGCTGATACGTTTCATAGCCAACAGAGAAAAGTAATTGTGCAAACAGCAGTGTTTACAATTTTGAAAATTATGCCATGCATTACCGTGTTGCCACGAGAGGTAACATTGTTTAACTTAAAACTGCCATTGAAACTGCCATTGATGCTGGATTAGCACACATCAATAGTCAATGGTACACAAATAAGGAAAAACCATATTATAAGTCACAATTAGACTAGTCTCAATCTTTTCTTCTTTTGGCTTCTCTCATCTTACTTGCAGCCATCACAATGTTGGTCCTTCTCCATCTCCTTTTGTCAATCACACATTCCTCCTCCAATCCAACAGCATTTAAGTCTCTCACCACGGCATCTTTCTATCTGGTCTTAAGCCTTCCTCTTCTCTTTTATCCTGGCAGTTCCATCTCCATCACTCGCCTCACCACATTTCCTGTCTTTGTTCACAATAGATAACCATACAATTTCAATCTCTTTTCAGCTAATTTCTTTGAAGCTCCCACAATGCTCACTGGCCCCCTGATGTGCTGGTTCCTGATCTTGTCCTTCTTTGTCACTCCACAAATCCATCTCAGCATCCACATCTCATTAGTATTCAGTCATTGTTCCTCTCTTCTTGATCTTGCCAAAGTTTCTGCACTATATTACAAGGTCGGTCTCACAACTGTCTTGTAGATTCATCATCTCAGTTTCAGCGATACTTTCCGATCACGTAACACTCCACTGCACTTCTTCCAATTACTCCAACCAGAACTGACCCTGACATTTGAAACTACTCACTTTCTCCAAGCCTTCAGCTTCATACCCGTCTTCCAGTGCTTTTCTCCAGTTCTCCAGATATTCAGTCATGTTCTCATCAACCCAACCTAAAGTTCAATGTCATCTGCAAACATCATTAACCCCGTGGCACTTCCCATCTCACTAGCTCAGTCACAACATCCTGACAATCAGGAAAAGGAAGGGGTTTGTCAATGCTTGGTGTAGTCTTGGATAGGCCACACTTGGAATATTGCATGCAATTCTGGTCGCCACATTACCGGAAGGATATGGAGGCGTTGGAGAGGGTGCAGAGGAGGTTTACCGGATGCTGCCTGGTCTGGAGGTTATTAGCTATGAGGAGAGGTTGGAGAAACTCAGATTGTTCTCGCTAGAACGACAGAGATTGAGGGGCGACTTGATAGAAGTTTACAAAATTTTGAGTGGCATGGACAGAGTAGATAGTCAGAAGCTTTTTCCCAGGGTGGAAGAATCAATTACTATGGGATATAGGTTTAAGGTAAGAGGAGAAAACTATAGAGGAGATGTGCGGGGCAAGTTTTTTACGCAGAAGGTAGTAAGTGTCTGGAATTCACTGCCAGAGGAGGTGGTGGAATCAGGTACGATAGTGGTGTTTAAGAGGCAGCTTAACAAATACATGAATAGGATGGGAATAGAGGGATACGGACCCCGGAAATGCAAAATGTTTTAGTTGACGGGCCATATGATCGGCGCAGGCTTGGAGGGCCGAAGGGCCTGTTCCTGTGCTGTACTTTTCTATGTTGTTCTTTGTAATCCAACTTTAGCTTTGAAATTCTCACCCTCCCACAGTCTGGGCACCTCTTGTACATGCCCTGTCATGGTTATAAATACTTCTCAGGGCTCAATGAATCTAGTTTCTGAGAGAGTAGAATGAGTAAGAGCAGATAAATTGGTGAGTACTGGTTTGCCAAACATGAGCTCTGCTGTTGATGGAACATTTGCACTCAGAGGCGTCACTCTCAGATGTAACATTGCATTGTGTAGATCTTGTTTGTTCTGTCTACATTTCAGAATTAGGAATTTCACTCTGTGAATCATTCATTCAGCTAGGCTGTTAGATCTAGGGTAATGAGGAGAAGAAGTAATGTGATCGATATTCTAATTCTCACACATACCCTGAAGTGGCTTAGCAATAAATTGAGCACCATTATCTGTAATGATCTCTCTATGTGCTCCTAATAAATTGAAAATAGTACTTAGAGTATGTGCAACACATGAACATATGAACAAGGAGCAGGTGTAGGCCGTTCAGCCCCTCAAGCTTGCTCTGCCATTTAATAAGATCACTGCTTCTGCTTCCTTTTCAGGAACAGACTTTCAAAGACTCATGACCCTCTGGCAGAAAAATTTCACCTTTTTAAATGGGTGACCCCTTATTTTTAAACAGTGACCTCTAGTTCTAGATTCTCCTACAAGAGGAAACATCCTCTCCACATCCACCTGTCAAGACTCCTCAGTATCTTATACGTTTCAATCAAGTTGTCTCTTACTCTTCTAAACACTAGCAGACACACGCCTAGTCTGTCCAGTCGGACAGACCTCTGACACAAATCTTTTGCCAAATAGACAGCCATGAAACACACGGGCCAGAATTTTTCATTCGTTGGGCGGACGTGCGACTGATCTGACTGAGTGTTAAATGATGTGCAATGACATTGGGCAAGCATCCTGACATCATCGTGCACTCATGTGATGTTCCGGAAGCAGGCGTGTGCAGGAGTCGGCAGCACGCCTGCCTTTGATTAAGAGACCTATTAATGCCATTGAAGATCTAATTGAATTACATTTTTATGCTGCCCATCCAACCTTATAGTTGGGGCAGCGGACAAAAAGGCCAAGTAGCCTTTGGATTTTTTAGGAAACCTCATCCATGGGCGGGATGAGATTTCCAATGGCAATTAAAAATTAAATATAAATTTTAACATTTCATTCATAACATTTCCCTGCTCATGTGACAGAGTCACATAGGGGACATTTTTTTAACATTTTAACATTCTTGGTTTTTATTTTTTTGAATTGTCAGCTGCCTCAGGCAACTCTGTGCCTCAGGGAACTTTCATTGCATGCACTCGCGCTCATGCTCGAACTTGGGCGCTCACCCTCCTGCACCCCTCCCCCCCTCCAAAACAGGCAGTTCTGAGCGCTGCAGCATGTGTTTCACGCTAGCCCACCAGCATGAAATCATGGTTGCAGCCCAATCACAGGCAACATCGGCTTCCCAACCACTCCCGCTCACCTCTACCAAGCCCGCTCTACGAGGACAAAATTCTGCCCATGATTGCAAATACTAAAGCTAATGTTTCCTGCTCAATGTTGCAGCAGATGGATTACGTTATGGACAGAGGTTTTGAAGCAAATACAATCAGTTTGCCTTTTTGTAGTAGGCATGCTCCCAGAACTTTCTGTGAGGCATCTATCTCCAGGGTAGTTGTCTCCCTAGTACCATATAAGTGCAATGTTGATGCCTCGGATAATGACTGTTTCAGTGCTTTGTAGAGGTATTGGTTGTCTTTGTGCCACAGGAAAGGCACACCCTTTCTCTACAATTCCCTTAGCGATGTTGATTTTTGAGTAAAATTCAACAAGAAGTTGAAGAGGCTTAGGTACATTCAAAGATCTTCCTTAGCTTTATGAGTTGTCATGGCCTTAGACCCTCTAATTTCCTTGGATTGGGACATTTGCCAGCACTGGAATAAATAGAACTGAAGAAATTGATCAGCTACACAGTGCTGTCACATTTCAGACTGTTGAACATCAATCCTGCATTATATGCCACTTGCATCAATAAGTGCAGATTATGGTAAGGTTCTTGCTTTGTCCTTCCCACAACAGCTACATCATTTGTGATACAGGTATATCCTTTCACAGTGCTCGTAATGTGGTCCATGTAAGCTTGAAAGAGATCCTGGCTAACAGATAGCCTATAAGGAAGTTGTTGAAAACAGTATTGTCTGAATGGGGTACAAAATGAAGTAAGCTCTTGGGACTTCTCCGCGAGATGCGCTGAAAAATAACCATGCTTGGCATCAAGCTTTGAGAAGAATTTTGCACTTGCAAACTTGAAATTTAATTCATCAAGTGTGGATATTTTCTAAGAACAACATCTCAAAGCTCTTGTTAAATGTTGTGGATTGAGCAATATTCTCGATAATCTATCCTTCCTTATGACATATGTGATTGAGCTGCACAAATCTGTTTGCCCTTTTACTCTTCTAATGATTTCGTCTTTCCCCATTTTGTTTATTTCGCATTTCAGTTTATCATGTATGTGGATGCTGCACTTATGTGTGGGATCAATTGACAGGCTTACATTCTCCTGCAAGTGTAATGTTGAAGCTCCCTTGAAACTGCCAATTTTGTTGAAACATTCTGGAGCTTTCGATGTTAGGTCATGAACTGCGGTAACAGGTCTCGGCTCTTGAGGTTGATCTGCCTTGTGATGTCTGACTGATTCCATGGAATGTTACTAGTTTGAGGTCACAACATAATGGTAGACCTGCAATCACTGGATCTTTAGCCTCCATGATGTAGAACATCTGTGATACCCAGGAGGATTGATTGTACTTGCACTCCAGGACTATGGATCCTGCACATGGAATTAATGAACTGTTGTACGCTGAAAGTTCCATGGTAGTAGGTTTTGCCATGGCCTTCCACATCTGTGGATTTATGTCTTTTAGAGGCAGTATGTTGACATTGCCCCTGTGACGATTTTGGTCAATAATGAATAGCTACCAACTTTCTTTGGGCAGATAAATCGAATCTTTGCCAACACTTCAGACTATGTGATGGCACCTATGTTTTTCACAGGATTGACAGTGTGAAACATGTATTAATCACTCTTTGTCTAGTTGTGCACATCATCTTCATTTTCTGGTTTGTCAATCACCTCATTTATCTATTTCTAATAGAATACCAGAAGGTCATTCTTATTGCTTGAAGGTACCCATTGTGTACGGTCTGTTTGGATCAGTACACCATCCTTTGCTCTAGCATTGCCGCTGCCAATGGCCATTTCTGCCACATGTCTTTCAGAATTGATGGAAGGCCTGGCATTTCCTTGATGCATATAGAAGGCCATAACTTCCATTTAGCTTGCTCAGTTTGGGTTTTCTAGTAAATGTGTCAACAACTGGGGTTGTCCTTTTGACCCGTAAGCTTTGTCAACCTGGGAGGATCACTTTGTATTTACATCTATCCTTAAGAAGCTCTTCAATGCTATACGTTTTGGGTTTGCCTAGCAGATCTTTCTGGAATGCTTCCATGGGAGTGGAGGCAATCACCAACTCAACAATTCTGTCTGCCAACTTGGTGTCTGAAAAATCTCAGTACATACCCTTTCCTCTCCATCTATTGATGAAGTAGTCTATGGGTTCTGTACACTTTTGTCGGAAAGACATGAACTGTAGCTGATGAATTCTGAAGTTTTATCTGATTCTGAACCGGTCTGCCAATGTAGTCCATATTGTTTGGGGATCTTTTAGCTCTTCTGTTAATCCTGACATGTTCAGCCTGTACAGACCTTCATTCCCAATTGCTAGGTGATTCTTAATGGCTTGCTTGTCTGGTTCAGACACACCTGAATCAATAAACCATAGCTCTGTATGCCGTTTAAAATGTTGTATTCAGATAGTAGGTCAGCTGCATCCCAATTCAAACTGGAGGATTTTCTGGACATTCTGACAAGATCCCCCTGACCTTCCTTCTTCTGTAGCACCTGGGATGATGTCGCTGTAGCTGTTTTCGCGTGCTTTTCCAAAGCTCCACCCATGAAGGAGAGTTGTGGCAGGAATAAACTACGGAGTAATAGTGTCCTCGCTTTTTATTCAATCTATTGTTCAGCCACTCCCGAAGCTGCCCATTAATAATTGCAACCTTCTCTGGCCCGATCACTGGTCACTTTCTAGCCCTCTCGATGTGTTGTCCCATTCTCGGAACTGACAAGCTATGTGCTAAAATCTCACCAGAAGGGATATGACTAACTTACCAGGCCTTTACCTGAGCATTATCTCGGTGTTGTGTCTCTAAAGCTTTTCTTCACAGTCGCCACACTGCTTTTTCAGCATTCTCTCATGCTGCAACATTGTCTGTGATCTAACCAAAACATCAAGGGTCACTCATGCCATGTAGCACAACCTAAAAACTTTTACTATGTTGTACATGTACTTAATTTTGCTGCCACCTGTCGTATCACCGCTGATCACCATGTCATGTTATCACAATGAAATATTATCTTGGGCTTATTTACTGTATAAGACACCAGGCACCAATCACTCATAAGAGATTGGGTAAACATGTTGTGGATTCATTTATTAACAGTTATACATAGGTATAAATATTGAAGACATCATGGCTGTGTGTGAATTCTGCTCAAAGCAAAAATGAAACTAAGGGTGGAATTGTCCCAGACTTGCAGACACAAAGCGCAGTAGCGGGTGGGATAAAGGACGTTTTACTCGCCGGCCACAATGGCAGATTTTCACACCATATTGTTCTATTCCCAGCACCTCCTATCTTATTAATAAAACATTCCCAGGAAACACGCCGGATCGCTGGTGGGACAGCCTCTGATTCGTCCCCTTACCCATCACCTCAGGCCTTCAGTAATCTGGGCACCATATTTAAAGGGTGTCCCTGCAGAGAGCTAGTACCCACTAAGGGTTCGGAAGCTGCTGCAAAGTCATGACTGCCAAAGGGACAAAACATGCTGCCCCCAAATTTAGTGACACCTCCCTCAGGTGCCTACTGGACACTGTGGAGGCCTACCATGAAGTCCTCTACCCCTGCTCTGGGTGAAGACTGGCAAGAATCCAGCATGGGAGGCGGTGTCAGTGGTGGTCTGTGCCAGCACCTGCAAAAGAGAACAGCCACCCTGTGCCAAAAGAAGATGAATGATCTCCTCTGTTCCGCCAGGGCAAGTCACTCGTCTCATTATACTCAACTCACACACACACACATCCGCAGGGACCTCACTCACTGCCAGTTCAAAGGAAATCACCATTTGCTCTCTCAAATACATCTTCATCTGCCCTGCGGATCTTGCCCTCATCCCATCCATGGCACTACTCACCACCCACACATGCCAGACATCATCCTCATTTGGCCTGGCAGGCATCCTGCTTACACTCTATCCATCTGTATTCATTTAGATCAAGCTGGCTCGCAACAGAAGGGAGAGGTCGCAGGCCGGTGGAGGAATGCCTGAATCAAGGTGATCACAGAAAATAAAGTCATGCAGCTGGCCGGTGACAATCTGGACAGTCCCTGTGCTGATGGTGAGGTTGGCAGTGCTCAACTAAGTTAGGATCCAGCAGTGCAACGTCCATCAGATAACCATGATGTGAGTGAGTTCGCCTGTTCTGCAGTCCCCTGCCATGCACTAATTATCTCTTCTTGCTTTCACAGGCACATCAGGGAAGCAGCTGATGGGGTCCATGAAAAAGGTCCTTGACTCAATCCCCAAAGACTCCTCAGAAGAAAAATCTGATTACACCGTCATTGAGGATCTGTCACTGCGCTCACCCACACCGTTCACGAGCTTAGAGACATGCACCTCAGTGGGACGTAGCTCTAGAGTAGCCGGGGGATCACAATCTGGTGAGCACATCACACTATCTGATCCACAGCAGATAGCACCAGGGGCTTCCCAGGCTTCCGGCACTCGGAGTACTGCTAAAAGCCAGAAATCAACTGAGCCCAAGTCAGATGAGGAGCCTCTGGAATCAGTCATACCTCTGTTGCTGGATTTGCAAAGGCAAGCATGGGAACATCAGGAAAGGATGTCCAATGTGCTCCTCAGGTTGTAAGGCACAATGGAGGAATCCATCCGCATTCAGTCTGAGGTGACAGTCCTAGCTTGCCAACGCACCATGGTCGACACTGGTAGGATGGCAGCCATGATGGAGATCTTGGTCCAGGACATTGGTCCTACACTGCTGTGAGGGCTGAACTCCATCGCTGACCCCATAGTTGGCCTACAACAGTGTCAACACAAGAGGAGTGTGGGGCATCTCCACATCACTTTAGCTTTGCCTTCTTTTCAAGGAATCAGCCAGGGGCCTTCGGGCACCCATAGAGAGAAGGATCAGCAGGTGGACACCCCAGGGCCATCCATCCAAGTGATTCTGGGAGTGTCCGTCCCATGCAAATCCCTCTTCCTGTGACGCCATCAGCTCCAGCTCCACGGGCTGAGGAGGGTGCCACTGTCACACAGCAGGACCCTGGAAGCAGGACAGGTCTCAGCCCTCCAGAGGACACCCATCAAGGTCATCACAGACAGGGCATAGCAGTCAGCAGGCTGCCTCCACCTCCACTCTGGATGTTGGGGGGTCACCAAGACATAGCGGCAGGCTTAGGAAAGTTAAGAAGATGTAGTTGCATAGCCTGGGCACGGGTTTTAATCACTTGAACATAACATTCAGTATTGTAAGAAACTCTAAAGAATGTCTCCCTGCCTGTGGCTCCTTGTTCTGATGAGCAGTGTTCATGTCACTCAGATGTGAAACCTTGGTCCCTGCACAAGATAAAGGCAGATGTCTCCGTCCAAGGGCTCTTCCCTGTACAGTGTGTAACCTTCAGACCAAAGTGATACTCTAGATTAACACTCATTGGACACATCAGTGATGCCTGCACCTCGATAGTGCTTGTCATTGCTGCCAGAATGTCATGGGCAGACATCACAGAGTCCCGTCATTCTCTCTGTGTGATCTCAGCACTTTTGAGTTGGGGCTGGCCCCCATCTCTTCAGCATTTGTGACTGGTGGCACTGTTCTCCTGAAGGGATTGGGTGCATTTAAAGTTTCATGGCTGCGTTACCATGATGTGACCCTGATTACAGAGCGCAAGGGAGCCACCCACAGCCAGACAAGAGTCAGACAGTCACAGAGGCAATGACCTATGGAGTGCCCTCACTGTATGCCATCATCATCCTTCTGGAATCTAGCGACTATTAGGGTCACCGCTGTGTCTCCATGACATGAACCTGAGCACTTAGGGTATATGCGATGCCATCAGCCAAACAGGAGTTAAACTTTCACAGATGCAAGGTGAGGATGTCAGGACTATCCTCACTGCATCTTGTCATCATCCTCCACAAGTCTTGAGGCTATGAGTGCCTACTGAGTGGGCCTGCCTCATCTGGCCAGTGCGATGGCCTCATTGCTGGTATCCTCACCTTCAAGGACCTCATCACCATCATTCCCTTCAAGTCCTCCTTATAGAGGATAGTTGCAGCTCTTCTACCTCCTCCTAAGCCAGGTCCTCCCAGCACCAGGTGCAGCGCCAGTTTGAGGAGCATGCAGCAAGCAGCGATGATGCGCGACACCCTCTGGGGACCGTGTTGCAGTGTTCCACCAGACCTGTTGAGGCTTTGGAACCTCATTTCCAAAATGTCTATAGTTTGCTCCAACAAAGTCTGGGTGATGGCATGCGCCTTATTTTATCGTCACTCTGCAGCAACATGAGGCTGCTACGTGGGCATCATCAGCCACGTTCTCTGTGGGTAGCCCTTGTTCCCAAGTAGCCTACCCTGCATCCTCTCTGGACCTTGGAAGATATCAGGAATCTGAGACCTGCTAAGGTTGTGGAGGTCATGGACACTCCCTGGGAATCGTTCACAGATCTGTAGGATGTGTTTGTGGTGGCTGCACACCAGCTGAACATTCAGCAAGTGGAAGCCCTTGCGATTGACATAGTTGACTGCTTCTTGCCATGGAGATCTAAGCACCACATTAGTGCAGTCAATGTGGAAAACCAGACATCTGTGTAAATCTCAGTGCTTTTATTCCCTGGCTTTCCTGATCTCAGACGAAATGCACAAAGTTCTGTGTCTTCGCAAAGATGGCGTTCGTGACCTCCTGGATACATTTGTGGGTGGAGGCTTGTGAGATCCCACACATGTTACCTGTGGATAACAGGAAGTAGCCATTGGTGTAAAAGTAGAGCACTGTGTCACTTTCGCGGCCACTGACAGTGGATGCCCTCCATGTCCCCGCGGCACCAAATCCTGCAGCAGGTGTCATATGTGACCGACCAGTTCCCCGGACATGCACAGCCTTCAGTGACACTGGTTCTCAGTCATCTGCAGGAATGACCGGCGCCGTTTATAGACCCTGGATCTAGCACGGCACCTATGAGCGACAGCTCGCTGTGGATTTTCAGCTGCGGCACGGCAGGCCCTGCACCCCCTTCACCTTAAAAGAGATGATCCTCCCTTTGCTGGGACAGGCACCTCCGCCACTCTCTTCCTCTTCTCTTGTCTCTATAAGCCATGAGCATACCATTAAATCACCAGGCTCCATGATCCTGATATTCTCCTGAAGGATCAAAGAGAGAGATGCATGGGTTAGAATAGATGTACTAAGAGCCTCACTTGGTTAAATCCAAAGGCCCCTTCACAAATGCAGGGAAATGCCGGCCACTTGGATGGCCAGTGTGCAGTGCGCTCATTGGTTGTCTGAAACCCCACCCACCTCCGCCCCACTCCACTTGACCATTATTGGCAGCTTCGGCCACTGGACTACATGCTGTGTTCTAGCGCAGGTATTCTCCTAATCTGCACTACAAGGCTGTGCTGTTAGTTTGAACTATGAAAGATACTGGTCCAAACACTAATAAAAACATTGCAAGAGGCAGTGAGCACCTCCACCAGTAGCTGCACCATGGCCACCTTTCACAAGGGCATTGTACAACTTGCCCAATCAGCCAGTTGCTCTTCTGCCCCCTAAAGCCACACTAATTTGAAGCCTGGACATGAGGGGTAAAAGTTCTGGAGCATTTGGTGGCACTTTCATGCTTTCTTGTTGCTTGAGTGGGCAGAAAAGCTTCAGAGGCCCAACTCCAAGCATGTCAATGGATCTGCAGCTGGATGCTCTCAGCTGCAGAAGAATGCTCACTTTTGACAAGGTTTTCCAAGTGCTTGGCCGCTTCCCTCCCCCACCCTTCCCCCACAACCCCCGGCATGTGCTTCAGTATTTCCTTCAGTCTATCTGTGCTGCCTTGCCCCCCTACCCCCCTCTCCAGGCATGTGCTTGAGTATTTCTTTCAACCTGTCTGTGCCCTGATCTACCCTGCCCACCCCAGTCTGACCCACATTGGATTCCTTGCCCCAGCACTGGACTGAAAGCCAGCCTAGAAAAAGTAACTTGCCTGTGCCCCGTGCAATTGCCCAGCAAGTCTTCCTTGATGTCCTGCCGGCAATGCTCACGAGGGCTGCGCAAGGTTGTGTGAACTCATTTCCGAGTTTCCTTCAAAGTTCAAGGTCGCCAAGTGCACTCCTTTTAAAGGCAGTCGTGAAGCACGCCATTCTGAAGTCACGCCGACGTGGGCAGTAAATTTGACATGGGCAGATATTTCTGGCGAGCACGGCTTATAGTTAGATGTGCGGTAGTGGGTAACGTGGCCTGCCATTGACAGGTAGACTGGACGATCACAAATTAGTTTTGTGGTGGCGTAAAACCGATTTTTGGCCTTCTCATCATATTGCCCCCACCACCCGCCATGACACCTGATACCAATAAGGCAGGAAAATTCCGGCCGAAGACTGAATCACATGACACATTTCCCTTCTAGTGATGTCATGCTGATACCCCTTAAAGGTATATTACAACAAATGCAATTGAAGTATTTTTAAAAATCAGTGTACATATATAATAAAATTTGTGCGTAATGTATAGATATTGGCCAGTAAAGGATGAGAGAAAGGGACACTTGGCCCAGTTAACATTTTAAGCAAAAAGGCAGAGAAGTGCAAGCGCATTAAGCAATAACAGTTCTAACAATAATTTCTATCTTTAAGTGTTTTTGTAGTATTTACAGTGTTGTGATAATTTCTTTAACTATAGTCCACCGTGTCCTTCACTGGACCATTTGCAGTAATTGGTCTATTTATGGCAAAGTCTAAAGTTTGTGTAATTTTTGCTGCTTTGTGATTTGATTGAGGTGTTCAAAATCATGAGGATTCTGGACAGAATAGGTAGAGAGAAACTCCCCATTCATGGAAGGATTGAGAACCAGAGGGCACAAATTTAAGGTAATTGGCAAAAAAAGCAATAGTGACATGAGGAAAAAAATTTTCATTCAGCGAGTGGCTGGGACCTGGAATGCACTGCAGGGAGGGTGGTAGAGGCAGATTCAATCAAGACATTTAAGCCGGAAGAGGATCATTATCTGAAAATAAAGAATGTGCAGGACTACAGGGAGAAGGAATGGGAGAGGCACGGGAGTAGGATTGCTCCTTCAGAGAGCCAGGACAGACATGACAAGCTAAATAGTCTCCTTCTGTTCTGTTTCCTTTCTATAATTCTCTGATTCTACCATATAATATTTCATATTCCATGTCTTTGCTCTTTTGCAGTTGGTAGATTTGATATATGTACAAAAATATCTTTACATTTGATGAATTGCTGCAACAGAATATCGGTCAGTAGACAAGCTTTAGTTTGTTTTTGTGGCTCAAATGCACCTGGCACAGCAAGCTGCTGCAGAATGAAGATATCACAACTGCTACCAGGATATGGAGCATTGACCTGTATGATACATTGCATAAGCTCCCTCACTCCAGCTGGACCTTGAGGCCATGGAATCACTTCCACATGTACTGCAACTCAGAGTTGGCATGTGACACTCCCAAATCAATATGCATACAGTCAATGACAACATGCACCATTGGAATGCTCCAATCATTGTGAAACTGTGTCCTTGCTCCACCTGTGCTTTCTGACCAGGGACAAGCAAATTTATTAATTTCTCTTGGAATGCAGAGCCTCAGTAACCTCCTTTAAACAACAATCAATAGTGAACTAGATGTTGCAAATATCTGCTCCAGCCAGAGAGGAACCAGGCACATCAAAGCTCGTGCAATGGTCACCTTCAAAGCCACTGGCAACATTGTCTTCCACCTGCTGTGAGGTTACAGTTATGGCTGGAAAAGATGGCTGATTTGATTGAGCACCTCCTTAGTGAATTGCAAACATCTGAAATACTGTTCCACACTGAATTTGAGGTAGCAGAATTGCTCCTTGGGTGGATATGATCTCCTGCAGAGAGGCCTTCACCTCCTCCTCCCTCTTCCAGCAGCTTGTCCCACCATGTGTCACCTCTGCATATTCTCCCTGCCATGTTGTATTCCAAGGGAATTGCCTACTACTGCTCACCTGTGAGAGAAACTTCTTTGTGCAGAGTCCTTGAAGTCAGGGTAAAGTCCTACAGCACATGCTGCACCGCACCCTGTAAATGTCAGGAACTTTAAACAACTCTAGAAACTACCAAATACTTCTATAATCACGTAACGGTCAATAAAAATACATCAGTAACTCATCTGAAAGTAGTCAATCCCTTTAAATAGTGCTGGTGGGGGATGCTTCCTGCTCCTGAACATTTGTTCAGCTGACAGCATTAGCTGGAGTGTTGAGCTCCCAAATTGCAGCACTAGCATCAAATCAGTGTTACAGATTGATTGACATCATGATCTGCCTACTCTGCATAAGTCTGGTGGGCGCTCCTTCTGCATGTGCTATGTTCTCACTAAAATGGCATTCAGCAGGGCTCACAGCAGTAGTGTGCACACATGTTGTGAAAACCTATTTCGGTGCTAAAATGGTGCTTTTAGCACTGCAAAACTGAATTCTAAGGTGCTAAATTTTGTGGCCACGGTTTTTGTGCATTTTACATGCAGCTTGTATATTTGCACCCCTTACCATCAACAGTGTACAATGTTGCATTCATTAGTGTAAGCAAGTACTCATTCTCAATTGCCGAAACAGTATATTTTTTAAAAATCTAGTTAATTTCTTATTAGATGCCTTTTTTGTTAAGCTGCAAATTAAGTATTGCATCTTGCCTGGAAAGTAAATGAACCCCTTACATCAGCATTGACATGTCTAAAGAGGTTTCAATGTGAAAGTAGGAACTTTGAACTTATAGTTCTGATTGATTTTCCTTACATATAGAAAGGTTTTGTCCAGTTCACACACTGTGAGAAAGTTCTCCTTTTATTGTTCAGTAGCTTCAGAGAGTGTAAGGCTTTTTCAAATGTGAAAGGTGCCCAGTGTGACATCAGGGACAAGTAATTATTGGATACATGACTAATCTGTGTGCAAATGGCATAATGAATCAGATCACTTTACATCCTTGGTCAGTGAAGGTATTTTATTCTTTACAGCTATACACTTAAAACAGCTTTATTTTTATTCGTTCATGGGATGTGGGCATCACTGGCTAGACTACCATTTGCCTAAATGCCCTTGCTCGGAGGGCATTTAAGACTCAACTACATTGCTGTGGGTCTGGAGTCATACGTAGGTCAGACCAGGTAAGGATGGCAGACTTCTTTCCCTAAAGGACATTAGTAAAAAACGTTGAGTAACAAAAGTTAACTTTGAAAGTATTAACACAAATTCAAACAATCTCTAGAGTCCTTTATGCATGATGTTAAAATATGGTTGGGAGCAATGACATACATTATTGTAATTAACAGTGTGATCTTTGATATTGAATAGTAACCCATCACCTTAATTACTGCTGTTCACTGCCTTTTTGGGTTGTGTGCAACACCCACCTTCCCAACTGAGAATGAGAATGGAATATTTGTCCCTCAGGAACAGGTTGTTAGAAAATGCAACAGGATATCAAGGATTCACAGCTTAATTTTTCATTGCTCAACCTGAGGGTGCAATCTTGTGCCCTCCCCTGTGGCATATTTGGTGACAGGGGCACATAAGCAGGTGGGAGAGTGGCGGATGTGGATCCAGCAAATTTTCGCCTTCACCCCGATTAAGTCTGTGCCTGGAAAGCCAGTTGATGGCCACCAAATGAGGCCCTTAAATGGCATTATTCCACCGCCGTTTGTATTTACGCAGTGATGGGCGGAGGGCTTGCCATGTGGGAGCGCGACAAGCAAACCCGTGCAAGGTTACTTGTGGGCTCCTGGGGGGTCCCTCATTATCAGGCACTCAATGCCTGATCAAGGGACCTGGTATCGGGAAGGGGTGTTGCCACTGAGAGCCAGGCCCCTTCCCTAAGTGCCAACCCCCTCCTTTATGACCTCCCATCACTCAACCCTGGCTTGGGATCCAGTGACGGTCCTAGGCCTTGGGTAGATGCCGTACCAGCAACAGGAACCTGCCTCCCTGGTGGCACTATCGTTCAGTAGAGCTGCTACCTTCTGATTAGCCAGCAGCTCTTGGCAGTTGGATCATCCACTCCTGGGATTCCTGGTGGGGTGGGGGAAGGCCCACTCCAGGCCTGTCAAGTGCCTGAGTGGAACAAGATGTGATGGGCCTTCCCAAAAAGAGGCGATGTGGATATCTCAGTGGCTCTCGAGCTGGCAGCCAAGCACCCCTTCACCTCCACAAGATTCTGCCCTGAGATATAACATTCCACCTACCCAGAGATGCCACCATATTATGTAAAGAATAGTGGAACTTTAACGTTGCAGCACCTATTCTTCAGGCAGAAGATGGATACATGTACATTCAATATGGCAGCTGAGGCAAACATGCTGATTAAGTGACAGAAGTGTGCCACCCACCATTTTGATAAGGGCAGAAGAAATGGTGTCCAATACAAACACCTGAAACGGGTATTAAGCCCTTTGCAAATGGCAGTAAGGGGCCCTAACACCTGTTTGAGGCCGCTTTTACAGAACTGATTGGTCCTGAAGGCAGCCAGCACAAGGTGACATGTGACCAAACAGATGGTCCTTAAAGGGACTGCTGGAGGCTGCGACCAAAGAGTATGTTTTTTTCACAAAATGCTTATCTGAATGTGGATATAGGAAGAACAGGAGCAGTAAAAACCATTGCTAGCCCCACTTGGCCCCTCCCAATTGCCTCCCTACTCTTCCAACTGACTTACATCCCATTCCCTGGGAAAAAAATTCAGATCTTTTTTGCCAGCGAGCTGCCTGACAACACCCAGTAGCCCTTTTCAGCTTGATGGCCTCATGTACATGATGCCTGGGGCCAATTAAATATCAGGTACAACTCAAGCTTCCCTGTTCCTTGTAAGAATTGCTTCTATATAACCCTAATACAAAGCAGCCCATTTGATTGGCTCCATATCCACGAACATTCACTCCCTCCACCACCGACGCACAGGAGCAGCAGTGTGTATCTACAAAATGCACTGTAGGAATTTACCAAGGCTCCTTCGACAGAACCTTTCAAACCCATGACCACTACCATTTGGAAGGAAAAGGGCAGCAGATAGATGGGAGCACCACCACCTAGAAGTTCCCCTTCAAGTAACTCACCATCCTGGCCTGGAAATATATTGCTGTTCCTTCACTGTCGCTGGGTCAAAATCCTGGAACTCCCTCCCTAACAGCACTGTGGGTGTACCTACACCACATGGGCTACATCGGTTCAAGAAGGCAGCTCACCACCACCTTCTTAAGGGCAACTAGGGATGGACAATAAATGCTGGCGCAGCTAGCGAAGCCCATATCCCATGAATGAATTTTTTAAAAATCCTAGACCAATGTGTTTTCACTCTGCAGTGTTGCATTCTTGTGGGAAAGGCACCAGCTAATTTGCATTTGAACTTTTTTCCCTTTAAATAATATTGATAGAAAGCAAATTCTTTGCAATTGTGAGTGTTAGCTTTCAACTAAGAGAACGAGACAAAAGGACAGCCAACTTGTGCCATTTGCAGCACCCTGTACAGTGGCCTGAGAGTATTCTGTACTGAGAACCCTTTTTTGTGTTTTATTTTGTGGGAATAAATTCAAATCTTTCAGATGTATTAAGCAATGAACCGGCTTGAAGATATATCCATGTAAGTAATGACATGTAAAATGTCGATATTGTTCTTGGCGCTTGTCCTTTTTGTAAAGATAACTTTTAAAGTGAGTATATTTTGGGCACAGTTGCTGCATTTACATAGGAGTAATACAGAAAACCTTTGTTCATCTTTGCTTGCTTGAAAGAACTTGCATTTAAAAAACAACTTCTATACCAAATACTTTAAAGTCAATGAAGTGCTTCTGAGGTGCAGACGTTGTTGTGATGTGGAAACATTATGTAGTTTTTAAAGATCTGATGAGATAGTCCATTTTGTTTACACAGTATTTGCTGGCATATAGGTGCAAACAGGGATATGTTGAGAAAGTCACATAGCAGTAGACATTTGACTGTACGGTGGAGTATGGAAGTGGTTAGAAGCAAGTGCAATGGTAGTGCAATGCAATGCCCACACCAGGAAAGATTTTTATTTCACTTTCATAGCAATTAAAGGACATTTTTAACTTGCTACCATTCCAAAAAGCAGTGAAAAGACCTGATTTCCGTCAAACTGCAAAATTTATCCCATACAATATTAATGCAGTCATATGGTTTTGTGTGGTAATCTAGAAATATAACCTCAGTTAGCTTATCCCAGATGAATAGGCAAAAGTGTGAGTGTTACAGTAGGTAGCAGTGTAGCAGGCTTCCTGCTTCTGATTGCTATCTGATGATCCCTGCTGTGAACTGGCTGTTGGTGAGAATACAATCTGACTTTCTATGCTTCTAATAGTGAAACCGGGAACATCTGCCATTGCCTGATGGCCCTGGCCAGTGGGGCTCCATGCAACAAATGTGCATGCCTAAAATTTATCTTCCGTAAAATGTACCTTTCATACTGTAAGCTCGCCAATGAAGCAGAAATATTGAAAGGAAAAAATAAAGCAAAAGAAAATAAATAAACTGCTCAAATTTAGGTCAGCTAAAATATCTGGCTTGGATATACAGTATTCATTATTTAGTACTAGGTCTGTGTACTGTGTTGTCATTCCATCCCCTGTAGCAAGACACAGATGCCTCTTACATTCCATCAAATAGAGTAATTATGAGGCAGGTACCTTGTCTTCTTAAATAACTCAGTAAATAAATTTACATTAAAATGATGGATGTTCATGTGTTGGTTGAAGAAGTGTTGTTAGTTGTTTTTATAACTGAAACTCTGCACTTTGACCAGACTAAAATCTACTCATCATTTCAAAGATCTTGTGTTAGTCTGTTTTATATTAAAACTTCATTGAGATGTAATTGTCAACCTCTTCTGATCTTGCTGGCAAATTGATTGCGTGTGGGTTGTCATCACTTTCAGAGGAAATAAATTTCCCTTCAGCTTGAATGGCAAGCCCAGGGGTCAGCGAGCTGGGCCACCTCTCTGATAACAGCTTTACGAAAGCTTTTTGTGAAGAAAGGTTTCACCATAAATCCTTGTCCTCTCACAGAAATAAGAAGAAAAAAAATGAGATGCTGACTATAGATCGATAAAACTAGAAGTGGCAAGAATATTCATCATATCTGACAGGATAAAATAGAAACAGGGACTTGAAACAATGACAAAATCCAGATATAAGTTGGAAGAAAATTGAATAGTGCTGATAGAATAATAATGGACGGAAAGGATTTCTGTGGAGCTACTTTAGATTTTCACTACCAACTAAGTTATTTATTCTGCTCAATTCACTAAATGCTGCAATTTTCAAACACAGTGGCCCATGTTACTTTATAAACTTAGCCACTTAGATTGCATTTTTAGAAACTTGGGCAGCTGTTTTGTAGCAGTTTGTGAGATGAATAATTTCAATTTTTTATATAATAGATGAAATTGAATTTTGAATCTCAGTGTTAGAACAATGTTATAATAAGAATAATAGTTAAAAAAATTAACTTTACATTTAAGAAATTAATAATTCTAATACGAATATAAAGGGATGAAGTCAATTATCCACCTTTCATTTCTCTTGTTATTATGCTTAATCTTTGTTGTCTATTAATGCAAAAATGAAGTAATTGAAAAATAGATTACAAAATGTAAAGAACATTAAATTAATAATTTTACATGCATATTGTGGGGGTTGGTTAGCTCAGGTGGCTAGATGGCTGGACTGTGGATCAGAGTGATGCCAATGGTAGGGCTGTAGCTGTAGCAGCTGTGGTAGTTCATGGAGACCTGCCTCCTCACATTGCTGCACACTTGTGGGGAGGTTCCTCTCAAGCTAGATATATGTCTTTCTCTAATGGAGAAACATGCCTATGGTCCTTTGTGGACTATAGCTAATTACTTACTTGAATATTTATGTTCTTTTTCTAAGTGAAACAAGGTAGGATGGTCAAATTGCCAGAGCAAAATTAGCGAAACATCTTGTTAGTAATATGTTCAGAAAGGTGACATGATAGCAATCCTTCTGGGAGTTTTTGTCTTCAGATCATTAAATTGTTTATATTTTTATTTAGTTTTTCAGGATAAAATTAGTAAGTTACTTTAATACCTGGTGATATTGATGATCAAGTTGCTATATGAATGTGATTGCAAGATCAGTGCAAACATTGCTCCATCATTGAGACAATAAATCATGGCAAATGCAAACTGAATTGAAACAGACCCCATCTCATCATAAGGAATGGGTTTGGCATTTTCGCACTGCACTATTCAGTATTTACACTTACAATTGTATTTTCAGTACCAGTAATAAATACCAGCAAAATTGGATAGTACCCCAAAAACGTGTGCAGTGACTGTGATGTGTGATTAGTCCACACCAGTTCACTGTAATGCAGATAGCACAGCATCTTTGTGATGCCTGCTTATTTTCCATGATCCCTAATGTCATGATCCCCATTTCAATGTTTCAGCACCAACTGCACTGTTCATTGGATATACCCATCAGCAGAAGGCCCAGTATCAATAATTGCAAGCCCTAATTAAAGCTATCCTGAACAGGTTAAAGATCGCCTTTAGCTCGAAAAGCAGGAGTTCACAGTGGCTGAAGCAGGTCTGGGAGGCCTTTGTGATTTGAATCTGACCTGAAAAAGACAGAAGAATGGCTTAACATGGGGGAGAGTGGGCACTGAGGTTTTCCGATGCTGCAGTGGAGGTTTTGGAGGAAATGAGGAGAGCAATCCTGTATCTGTAAGGGGCCAAGAAGTGCTCCAGACAAACAGTGAAAAAATGAATGGAGCAGATAATCATGGAAGTCAATGCCAGGAGTCTGGCTCAGAGGACTTGGATGCAGTGCTGTAAGAAATTTAATGATCTCACATGAGTGCTTTAGGTTATGTTTTGGGCTGTTACCATGTCTTGCTTATTCTATGAGAGACTTGAGATAGTTGGTAGTTTTCCTTGAAACTATTCATTAAGAAACTGTTTATTTACAAAGACTTCATGGGCTGAATTTTCTGGCTGGTGGGGTGGGGGAGGGGCGGATGGGCGCGGATCTGATCGCTGCTCATGATCGGGTCCGTGCCACTATTTTATACGGTAATCCAGTTAAGGCCCACCCAGCGTACTTCGCAACTCCCATGCACAGCGGGAGTGGGCAGGCGGTGGCGGGCGCACTCAGCCTGCCGGGTCCTATGGCGACCCGACGGCCTGTATAAAGGACGGCCTGGCAGCCTTGGAAAGGCTGCTCACTAAGCCTGGGTGAAGGGCTCTGCAGAGGAGCAATGGAGGTGACACAAGTCCGGAGGGGAGGCTATCAGGGCAGGCCAGGCTGGAAGGTAGGCCAGTGTGCCCCTCGTTTTTCTGATAACTGCCTTGCTGCCCTCCTCGAGGTGGCAGCATGGCGGGAGGTGATGATTCCCCAGGACGGGAGGAGGAGGCGCCCCCACATGACGAAACATGTCTGGGAGGGGGTGGCGGAGGTGGTGAACTCCTGCAATGTGGTGAGGCACATCTAGATACAGTGTCGCAAGCGCTTCAACAACTTGTTGCGCTCAGAAAGGGTGAGAACAATGTTGGCATTGGTCAATTAACCCAGCAGGTCGGCTTTCCCCCCTGCTGCACCACCCCCCCTCCCCCCACCCTACAAGCCTGAGTGTAGTGACTGCATTGAATCATTGATGGCATGTGTCCTTTGCTGGGTGGGCCAGCAGATATTGCCCATACCGAGGTCACCCTGAGAGGGTGGTGAAGAGATGTGTTCTGCACCCGTAGCATGTGGTACACAGACCCACATGACTGTTTTGGGGCAACCTGGAGGAACTGCACCTAGAGGCTGTGCTTGAACTGCAGGACATGTCCAAGTCATGGTGATGACATGCTGGAAGGGGAGCTTCAAGATGGCGTGGCAAAGAACCATCTGCTGCCCTCTGCACTCCACGTGTATGCGCCTCCTTGCTATGGAAGGATATACCGTGTGGTGCCTAATGTGATGTAGGCAGCATGTGGCCAAGGGATGTGGGGAGGGGGGTGGGGCACAGCCCTAGCATCTTAGTGTGAGTGTTTGGCAGCAGCGGGGTGAGGAGGCACTGGAGCCCTGGTAGGTCCCACTTTGGTTGGGATGGGTCGTGTGCGAAGAGAGGCCATATACAACTTTCACAAATCAATGCTCTTCTCTCATTTTCAGGAGAAGAATGCTCATAACGCAGCAGAGCGTGTGAGGACTGGTGGCAGCCAGGTGCTGTTAGCCATTCTTAGCCGGTTTGTGCAAGAGGCCCTGGAATTGGAGAGGCGCCATGTTCCCAGGTCCACTGGTGTTGGTGAGGCTGGGGTGCCACGGCCAGGTACATATGCCAGCAGTGAGGTCAGCATTGTCCTCCCAACAGCCATAGCAGTGCTGCATGTTAATTAATTTAATTTTGCAACATGGCTTGACCATTGGTTATGGAAGGATGAGTGCATAATGATCTGGGGAACAGGGATGCACTTTGTCATTGTCTCTATGTTAACTGATCCAATGTCCTTGTTCTTCCTTTCAGCATAACTGGAGCAGGGCTGGGAGGAGGAGCAGCAGAGACCCCCTCTCACACCTGAGGGCCCTGAAGTCTCACCAGCATCACACCATCTCTGCTAGGTAGGCACTAGGGCAGATACTAGCACCTCGGTGGGAATTAGAACATCGGCTAGTGTCCCAGGGCACAGCAGTGAGGGCGTTTTATAGTCTCTGGAGGAGCTGGCAGAGACAGAGAGTGTCCAAGGTGCCAGCAGTTGGAGGGCTGCAGGGGATCAAGCACATGCTCAGTCGATGCTGATGATGTGCCTCTGGAGTCGTCCGGATGCAGTGGGGGCAGGAATTGTGGCTGGGTGTGTGGGAACATCTGGTGGAGATACATGAGGCTATGCTTGGCTTGGTCTCTGTAGTGGAGGAGTCTACATGGGCGATCACTGAAGCAATGAGTCACATGTCCGAGTGCCATGCATTCTCCATGGAGAGAGTGGCAACTCTCGTGGGGAGGCTCCTCCAGGAGACCCATTAGGGCTTCCTGGGGATGCACTCTGACCAGCAAGCCATCACATTGGCATTGACCTCAGCTGGTCAGTGCCAGTGTGGAGGATGGCCTGGGCACCAAGTTTCCCAGCTCGGTGCCCATTCATCCACGGTGAGCAGGGAGGTCTGAAACGATCTCATGTCGGTGCAGCAGCTGCCTGTAGTCTCTGCGGTCACCTCTCAGGGCGCTCCAGATGAGGGCAGCAGCTCCTCTGCCCCTCTCCCAGTGACCGTTGCATCCAGCGAGGCTGCGACAACTGGGGAGATGCCAGCTGTGGAACTAGCAGATCCCTCCCAGGCAGGGCCAGCACAGGCTCCACGGGCCGGAGGACGATCGCCAAGGTCATCAAGGCCAACAGGACAGCAGAGTCAAGAGGCTGTCTCAGATGCCACTCCCAGCGATGGGGCAGCACCAAGACATAGCACCCGAAAACATAAACATAAGGCACCATAGGCACACCATGGGTTTTTCACTGGTGCTTTTGTGTTGGCCCGAGATGAGGTCTTTATGATTTGCTTTGAATTGGAACACTCTTGTCAGTTGTTTTGTTTAATTTTCTTTGCTTATGACATTAAATTCAGACATGTGACCATAGCTTTTCTTCTGTATGTGGATGGTTTCCAAAAACATTAAGAGTGTTTTGTGGGACATTCGGCTTTATTAGCAAGGCCCTTAGTTACTGTTCCTAACCTGGAAGATTTTGCATTTAGATATCGAGTATGGAGCCTATAGCCTAGGTTTGTCCTGGTGATCCATCTGTGTTGTGCTTGGTGAAGGTTCGTTGGATTAAAGCCTCCCAGGAGTCCCTGCCTCCCTGCAGTATGCCTGGGTCAGCATCTACCCCCTCAGCATTTCCCTGTGTGTGCTCATCTTCAGACTCACCACTGGACTCATTGTGTGCAGCTGCAGACATTGTGTCAACGTCTTCATCGTCCCCCCCTTTCCAGCGCAAGATTATGGAGAGTGCAGCATGCAACCACTATCACCGAAACACCATCTAGGGGATAATGGAGTGCGCCCCCTGAGCGGTCCAGGCATCAGAAACGTATCTTGAGAAGACTGATGGTCTCTCCACTACAGTCCTTGTGGAGGCGTGGCTCCGATTGTGGCGCTGTTCAGCCTCTGTTCTTGGATGGCGGAGAGCCGTCATGAGCACCTTCTGAGGGGATAGCCCTTGTCACCCAGCAGCCATCCACCCAGCCGGGCTGGAGCACTGAAGAGCCCGGCACCTGGGAGTGTCTGAGGATGCAGGCGTCGTAGGAGCTGCCTAGGTTCCTTGCACAAACTTTTAGAATCAGCATCCTGTGAACATGCACTATCTACATGTTCATGGAGTGGAAGCCCTTCCTGTTGACGAAGGCACCGGGCTCACCTTGATGGCCACATGTGTGCAGCCTATTGCACCCTGGACGCGGGAGAAGCCAGCAATGGCCGCGAAGTCTCTGGCTCGCTGTGTCTGGTTTGCCTGGTCCCAACAGTAGCGAATGAAGGTCAATGCATGCCTGAACAGAGTGTCTGTAACCCTTTTCCAGCAGCTTGTGCTACTATTCATGGCCTCCGTTCATTCTCTAACTTATGTTTTATCCCAAGAGGAAGGCCTACTTCTACAATCATGTATGGGAGTTATGAGTTTGTGCAGAAGCCTTGAAGTCAGATAAAAGCCCTTCAGCCCCTGCCACACCATTCCCCGTAGACTTATGAAACTTGAAGCAACCATAGAAAGCAGCAAAAAATTGAAGAGTCATAGCAACAGCCAAAAAAAAAAACAGAATTTAACCTATAATTAGCCGATATTTTTAAATCGTGCTCGTGCAGGGCTTGTTTTTCGCTGCACAACATGTGTTCAGTTGTTGGAGGTTAAGTGAGGGCACCATTTTGTTGAGTTGAAAAATGCCACCCCTGGTGACAAATCAACATGCAAAATCATGATTTGCCTGTTTTGCTTACTCCTCGTGGACATTCACTGTGTGCACGGTAATCCCTGTATTAAAATGGCGTCCTATGTGCTTCATATTACAAGTGTGTATCTGCACAACTGTTGCCATTTTGGAACTCTAAGGACATTCCTCATGCCCAAAAAATAGGTGCTACTGAGTCCAATTTCCCAGTCTTTGGCTTGCTCTCCTCACAAAATAGGATTCCCACAAGAATGAATGCATAATGGAAACCCTCTAATTTTGCATCTCAGTTATTTAAACAATTTCTCTTTGAATATGGCTGAAAAGAGAGTCTTGTACTCATCAGGAAAAATGCAAGAATGCCAGATTTCAAACAATCACAGTAATTTATCCTACAAAAGAAAAGGGTGCGAATTCATTGGTTGGCAGGTCGACTCTGATTGGCCAAGGCATTGCCATGGAGAAAGCAGTGGGGAAATCTAGACCCCCAAGCTCCTGGGTAACTCAAAAAATATGCAAGGCTTGAACATACTCCTTTTGCTTGCAGAGAATGGATTCCTGCACATGAATGTATGTCATTGCCAGCTGGCATAAGTGAGCTTGACTGATTATCTTCTATTAGCGTACTTGGAATTGTTCAGCAAGTTCTGCTCATTCAAGGAATCACATCTGACAGCAGACATTTTGTTTTGGGTTTTGCAAGCAGGGGCTTGTTGAATACCTTCTGCACTCTGCCTATTAAAAACAACTGGAGGAAACATAGAAACATAGAAAATAGGAGCAGGAGTAGGACATTCAGCCCTTCGATTCTGCTCCGCCATTCATTATGATCATGGCTGAGCATCCAACTCAATAGCCTGCTCCCACTTTCTCCCCATATCCTTCGATCCCGATCGCCCCAAGAGCTATCTAACTCCTTCTTGAAAACATACAATGTTTTGGCCTCAACTACTTTCTGTGGTAGTGAATTCCACAGGTTCACCACTCTCTGCATGAAGAAATTTCTCCTCATCTCAGTCCTAAATGGTCTACCCCGTATCCTCAGACTGTGGCCCCTGGTTCTGGACTCCCCCACCATCGGGAACATCCTTCCTGCATCTATCCTGTCTAGTCCTGTTAGAATTTTATAGGTTTCTATGAGAACCCCCTTCATTCTTCTGAATTCCAGCGAATATAACCCTAACCAACTCAATCTCTCCTCATATGTCAGTCCCACCATCCCAGGAATCAGTCTGGTAAACCTTCGTTGCACTCCCTCTATTGCAAGAACATCCTTCTTCAGATAAGGAGACCAAAACTATACACAATATTCCAAGTGTGGTCTCACCAAAGCCCTGCACAATTGCAGCAAGACATCCCTGCTCCTGTTTCTTTCTTTGACCTACTTTGATCTTCAACGGAACATGCTGAGGTTGATTTCCCTTCCCACCTACCCCACATTGACGACTTTAGACAACTGGCTGGCAGGAGGCTCAGTTTATTTTGAGATACTGAGGGCTTCAGCCATAGATTGGCTGCCATGCATCAAAGTGTCAGCCCTGGGCTGCCACAATATCAGCTGGCTCTGCGCAGAAGAAGGTAGGCCCTTGAGGGAGGCCCACTGCCTGGATGAGGAGGGAGTCAGAGTCTCAATGGCTCATGCTAAAGTTGTGGAGTCCGAAGGATAATTCCAACTCCTCATGTCCCCACAGAAATAGAGCCCTTTGAGAACTGTTTTGACAACCAACTGATACTGGTGACACTGTGCAGTGCAAATGCTCCACCCAATCGAGGTAGCAATTGGGGTCCTATAACGCACAAATGAATTTTAAGGACTGTGTGACTCAAGGTGCCATTCTGGCAATAAATCGTAGACCCGAGGGGAACATTGCTGCAACTGCAGCAATATTGGGAATGAGGTGTTAGGACATTGTCCACCATTTCCAAAGCAAACCACCAGGCAAGAGCTCCCAAAACTCAGCTTGATAAGTCTCTTCCAGCCCAGTTGAGTTATTCTTCAGGAAGAAAATGATTTGAATTACTAAATGCATCTGTAAAGAGAAGTTCATCGTTCAGGAACAAAAATATTTTTAGCACAGTTTTGTACCCAACACATTTCACGGTACATTGTTCAGTTATAAATAGTTTATATTTAGGTAGGTCACATATCTTATTTATATCACGGACAGAACTGTTGGTAAGTATGAAGCCTGAATTTCAAGAGAATAGATTTTCTAGCTACAATACACGTATTCTGAGATCACAGAAAACTACTTAATGCTGGAGGTGGCTGGAGATGGAAAAAAAAATGGAAAATGGTCCATTAATTTGTTATTGCCATTTTACATTGCAACCAAGACAAATTTTATCACAGAATCACAGAATCACAGTGCAAAAGGGGCCCTTTGGCCCATCGAGTCTGCACTGACACATGAGGATCACGTAACTTACCTACCTAATCCCATTTACCAGCACTTGGCCCATAATTGAAAAGGAAAAGTCAGACTATATGCTGCTGCACTGCCAGTTTGCAGATTTACATACCTTGTGCTTAGTCTTCTGTAGTAGCCCTGAGCCAATAGTAGAGAGGTGTGGGTTTCTGATCAACACTAAAGGTAAACCACAACATAATTTGTTTCCAGGCAGCAATAGAAAATTTAGTATTGACGTACCTTTAAAGAGACTTGTTGCAGCAAGTTATCTTCTGAAGGAAATGACTGTACACTCGCTCTCCCTCTATTTCTACTGATCACCAGACCAGGGCTGATTTTTCTCTGTTTCATTTATACATAATCACTTAGACAGGCCTCAAAAGCAAAAATCAGGCGGGAGGATTACACACCTGTAAAAATAAAAGTCACTGAATTCTTTCAAAGCAAGGTTGGAATCTAAGCTGTGAGGAGGACACAAAGAAGCTGCAAAGGGAAATAGATAGGTTAAGTGAATGGGTAACAAGGTGGCAGGGAGAGTATAGCATGAGGAAGTGTGAAGTCATTCAGTAAGAACAGAAAAGCAGGATTTTTTGGAAAGGCATAACATTTCTAAATGTTGAGGTTCAGAGGGATTTGGTCGCCTTGTACAAGGAACACAGAAAATTATCAAGCCGGTATAACAAGCAGGCAGATTTAATCGTCGCTGCAAGGGTTTGGAATATAAAAATAAGGAAGTCTTGCTACAATTGTACAGAGCTTTGTTGAGAACACACCTGGAATATTGAGCAGAATCTTGTGCCCTCCCTGTGGCGAGTTTGGTGGCGAAGGCATTTCAACAGGTGGGAGGGTCACAGTTGGGGGCTGCATCACCTTCCTGCCTCCATCCCAATTAAGTCTGTGGTGGGAAGGCCAATTAATGCCCACATAAGGATCCAATCCCACCTCTGCTGGTATTAACCCAGCAGCATGCAGATGCCTTGCCATGCAGGATCCTGACAAGCAAATCCTGGCGTGTTTGCTTGCAGGCTTCTAGTGGTCCCCTTGTTCAAAGTCACTCTTTGCCTGATTGAGGGACCTGGCATCAGGGAGGATCAGACTGCTAAGAGCTACTCCTTACCCTTGCTGCGAATCCCCTCACATCCCTGCCCCGACCCCACCCCACGACCTCCATCAATGTCTGGGTACCCCATCTATCCAAGGCCTTGACTGGGAGCAGCCACTGCATCCCTGGTGGTGTTGCTGAGTCCAGAAAAATTGCCAACCTCTGATTGGCCAGCAGCTCTCAGCGGACCCCGGACATCTGTCCCCGGGGTTCTTGACCCCAGAGGAAGGCCCATCATTGGCCTGAGAGGCACAAGATGTGGCGGCCTTCTCAAAAATAGCTGACATGGGGGTTTTGCCAGTTCTCCAGGTTGCAACCGAGACCCCCATCACCTCAACAAGATTCTACCCACTATGTGCAGTTTTGGTGTCTAAATTTAAGGAAAGATATACTTGCATTGGAGGTGTAGCAGCGAAGTTTCATTGATTGGTTCCTGGGATGAAAAGGTTTTCCTAAAATGGGAGGCTGAGCAAATTGGACCTATAGGGCAGAAATTTTTACTCGGTGGGCAGCCACGTGCCTGACCCGCTTGAGCATGAAATGGCGCATTGATATTGGCTGAGCGTGCTGACGTCAATTGCAGTCACACGATAGTTCAGCCAGCAGGCGCGCGCCGGAGTCAGCAGCTCGCCCACCGACAACTAAAAAGCCTGTTAAGGCCATTAAGTAGTCAATTAAAATAAAAACCTCATCCCTCCCATAGGCAGGATGAGGTTTCTAAAAGCAAATACAAATAAAATAAAAACTTTAACTTTCCATTAATAACATGTCCCTGCTCAAATGACAGGGTTACATGAGGAGACATATTTCATTACATTTTTATTTTTTATATTATTTGTTTTCATATCTCTTCATCTTCCTGAGGCAGCTCTGTGCCTCAGGGAGGTTATGAAGTGCTCATTGCAAAGTGTGCACTTGGCCAACTCACGTTCCTCCTGCCACCCGCACAGGCAGCGCTCAGCGCTGCCACTCGCATTTCCCGCTGGGCGGCCCTTAATTGGCCCACCAGTGTGAAATCATGGTCCAGTACCGATCACGGGTGGCGATTGGTTTCCTGACCGCCCCCACCCGCTTCCACCAAGCACCTCCACCAAGGGCAAAATTCTGCCCATAACCTCTGGAATATTTGGAAGAATGAGTACTGATCTCATTGTAACCTACAAATCTGAAGGGCTTGTTGGGCAGACACTGAGAGATTGTTTCCCCTGGCTGAGCAATCGAGACATGGGGGCACAGCCTCAGGATAAGGGGAGTGATCATATAAGATTGAGAAAAGGAGAAATTTCTTAACTCAAAGCATTTTGAATCGTTGGAATTCTCCACTCCAGTGGGTGCGGATATGCCATCATTGAATATATTCAAGGCTGAGATTGACAGATTTTTAGTTCCTCAGGGAATCAAGAGATATGAGGAATGAGTGGGAAAATGGCCTGAGGCAGAAGATCAGGCATGATTGCACTGAATGGCAAAGCAATCTTGAGGGACTGCTCCTACTCTTATTTCTTAGGTTCTTGTAGTCTTCAAAAGCAAATACTGTGGGTGAGGGAAATCTGAAATAAAAGCAGAAAACACTGGAAATACTCAGTGGGTCAAGCAGCATCTGTGGAAAGAGAAACAGAGTTAACATTACAGGCCGATGACCTTTTGTTGGAACAGTCTTGACAAAAGTTCTGGTCGCCACATTATAGGAAGGATGTGATTGCAATGGAGTGGGTGCAGAAGAGATTCACCAGCGTGTTGACTGGGATGAAACATTTAAGTTATGAAGAGAGGTTGGATAAACTTGGTTAAAAACAAAAAACTGTGGATGCTGGAAATCCAAAACACAAACAGAATTACCTGGAAAAACTCAGCAGGTCTGGCAGCATCGGCGGAGAAGAAAAGAGTTGACGTTTCGAGTCCTCATGACCCTTCGACAGAACTTAACTCAGGGTAAGGGGAGTGATCATATGAGATTGAGAAAAGGAGAAATTTCTCACTCAAAGCATTTTGAGTTCTGTTGAAGGGTCATGAGGACTCGAAACGTCAACTCTTGGATAAACTTGGGTTGTTTTCGTTGGAGCAGAGAAGACTTGCGGGGTGGCGGGGGGAGGGGGGTGACCTGATCGAGGGGTACAAGATTATGAGGGGCATGGACAGGATGGATAGGGGGCAGCTGTTCCCCTTAGTTGAAGATCAGTCACGAAGGGGCATAAGTTCAAGGTGAGGGGCAGGAGGTTTGGGGGGATGTGAGGAAAGACTTTTTTACCCAGAGGGTGGTGATGGTCTGGAATGTGCTGGCTGGGAGGGTGGAGGAGGTGGGTTACCTCACATCCTTTAAAAAGTACCTGGATGAGCACTTGGCACGTCATAACATTCAAGGCTATGGGCCAAGTGCTGGTAAATGGGATTAGGTAGGTAGGTCAGGTGTTTCTCACGTGTCGGTGCAGACTCGATGGGCTGAAGGCCCTCTTCTGCACTGTGATTCTGTGATTCTGTGTGAAAAGGTAGTTGACCTAAACATCACCTAATTTCTGGGTAATTAATTTAAATGGCTGAAATCAGCTCATTCATAGAAACATTGGCGGATTGTAATACTGACTCTTGGGTAAGGCAATTCACTACCTCTGGTTCAAACCTACACTATGCAGCTGTCTAGCATTTTGAAGTAACAACTGTCATGAAGCAAGAGGAAATCTGGCTAAGGTTGCACACACCTTGAGAATTCTAACTGTAAAATGATATGAAGAATTAATGCTAGTGCATGCCGACTACCTTGCATGACGTTTTGAGAATTCACTTTATAATCTGTATACTTTGAAAGGTTAATAGTGGTGCTGGGTTCAATCTCAGTACTCTACTATCAGAGAATGAATGGTGGCAAAGCGTTTTGTCAAATTTGAACAACTGTTTTATAGCAGGAATATAATGCTCAATGCTCAACGTCTATTACCATGTAATGGACATGGTATTATTCTGCCAGTAAGCTAGAGTTAGTTAAGTGGTCCTGTTTCTTTAAGAACACTAAATTCAATTACTGTATGAAAACATAGTTTAAAGTTAATAAGAGTTTAATTGATACTTGAGCGAAGATTTGTAAATTGGAATCTCGACCTCTTTTTCAAGCGCAGCTAGAAGTAACTTTCTTTCTGGCTCTTTTTCAATGTCATCGAATTGACTGCATAGAAGGAGGTCATTTGGACAATTGTCCCTGTCCCACTTCTCGCTCTTTAGCTGCAGGCTCTAAACAAAAGCCAAGAGTTTTTTTATATTCAGAACCATGCCAGAATGAGGAGACTGTGCTTCTGAGGAAATCAAAAGGCCAGCGGCACTAAATTAGATAGCACCACCCCCCCACGCCTGAAGCAGGTGTCGGGGTTATAATGCACGATTAACCCTCACCCGTTGTTTGAAGTGTAGGCAAAATGAATGCCATGTTTGTGCAGCCTGGCCATTAGCGTAGTTTCTGTGTTGAACATGCTCAATGATTGAGCTTCCACAGGGGTAGAGAATTCCAAAAAATTTGCCACCCTCTGAGTGAAGAAATTCCTCCTCATCTCAGTCTTAAATGGGCTGCACTTTATTCTAAGACTGTTTCCCCTGGTTCTAGACTCACGAGGTATTGGAAACAGGCTATCTACATCTAACCTGTCGAGCCCTGTAATAATTTTGTAACTTTCAATGTAATCATCACTCATTCTTCAAAACTTTTGAGGATATAAGCCCAGTCTCATCGATTTCTTCCCAAAAGACAATCACACCATCCCAGGGAACTTTTGTTGCACTCTCTCTATGGCAAGTACATCCTTCCTTAGATAAGGAGACCAAAGCTGTACAAATGGAGAATCCAAACATCGCCCCTTGATGTTCAGTGGCATTACCATCACTGAATCCCCCACTATCAACATCCTGGGGGGGTTACCATTGACCAGAAACTGAACTGGATGAGGCATATAAATACTGTGGCTACAAGAGCAGGACAGAGGCTAGAGATCGTGTGACGAGTAACCCACCTCCTGACTCCTCAAAGCCTGTCCACCATCTACAAGGCACAAGTCAGGAGTGTGATGGAATACTCCCCACTTGCCTAGATGAGTGCAGCTCCCACAACACTGAAGTAGCTGGACACCGTCCAGGACAAAGCAGCCCGCTTGATTGGCGCCACATCCACAAAGATTCACTCCTTCCACCACCATCGCACAGTAACAGCAGTGTGTACCATCTACAAAATGTGCTGCAGGAATTCACCAAGGCTCTTTAGACAGCACCTTCCAAACCCACGACCACTACAATCTGGAAGGACAAGGGCAGCAGGTAGATGGGAACACGACCACCTGGAAGTTCTCCTCCAAGCCACTCACCATCCTGGCTTGGAAATATATCACTGTTCCTTCATTGTCGCTGGGTCAAAACCCTGGAACTCTGTTCCCAACAGCGCTGTGGGTGTACCTACACCACATGGAATGCAACAGTTCAAGAAGGCAGCTCACCACCACCTTCTCAAGGGCAATTAGGGATGGGCAATAAATGCTGGCTCAGCCAGTGAAGCCCACATCCCGTGAATGAATAATAAATAAATAAAATTCTTTCCGGATTTTAGCTTAGGGGCTATCCTTTTCATGGTTGTGATGACCACCCCAAGAGCACAGTTGTGAATCTTACTATGTTTTAGTGCCTTATGGCAATGTTACAGCTTTCATTGCAGCATCCACTCAGGGCAGAATTTTCCCATCCTGCCTGCAGCGGGTTTCGTGGTGGTGGGAGTGGAGAATCTAGCAGGAGCCAAAAAGTTGGATTCCTGCCAGCTTGAAAACAGTTTGCAATTTTCCCGATGGCAGGTATCCAGCTGACTAGTGACGTGAGCGCTATTTGCATTCTTTAGTGCCTTATGAATGCTCATTAACTATGCTTCTCAACTGAATTATGTGCCGCCTTCCAATCTTGCCAGCGGGAAATCACGTCAGTCTGAATCATGTTTAAAAAAGAGTGCTGTGCAGTGGTCAGACCTCACACAACTCGTGCCTTTGAGGTGAGTGCAACATTCATGGCCTATCTGCCATAGCGCTGCACCGCATTCATTGTGATGCCAGTGGAATGCCACACTGGTGGGGGTGTAGGGTTGGTCTGCTCCCAGTGGGTGTCCCCCTAGTGCTGAAGGACAATGCTATGCAGCAGTACTCATACAGGGCTGTACTCTCAAACAGGGTGCACTATTTCTACTGGGAGTAGGGTTGGTCTGCTCCCAGTGGGCGCCTCCATAGTCCAGAAGGACAGTACTGTGCAGCCATACTCAGACAGAGCTGAGCACTCAGAGACCGACATTTGACCAGGGCGGGATGATGGGGCGAAAGAACACCAGACACACGGAGAGCAAAGAGGCAGGAAGGCATTTTTTAGGGTTTGGTTGAAGGTGGAACGATGGAAGACAGAGAGGCAGAAAGGTTTGTAAGGAGGTGATGGAGGCAGAACGATAGCAGGCAGTGGGGAGACTGAGGGGTGGGAAATAGGAGTCCTACAAGGGAAAACTGAAATGCTGGCAAATGAAGAGGTGGATGGGATATCACCATTTATGAATGGAAGGGGATGATGCAAACTCTGGAATTGAAAAGGGGGGGACGGGTGTGTTAGGGGGGCACAAGAGGGATGGGTTGCACTGAGACTCATGAAGTGGGTTGGTGGGAAACGAGACAGTGTAGTGTTCAGAAGGTAATGGGGAGCTAATTGAAAGTCAAAGTCCTTAGTCTGGGACCAGCAGGTCAGAGAGTAGAGACACTCCTTGGGCTTACATTCAGGAGTGGGGGAGTAGAGGCTGTCCTTGGGCTCTGTGGATCTCACAGTCAAGAGTGAGAGAGAAAGGCAGTCCTGGGGTGCAATATGCCATGCCTTAGGGCTTTGCACATTGTAATCCTGCTCCTTGGAGGGGCAGGGGCTGTGTGCTCATATGGAATAATGCACAGCTTGGTGTGCAGGGTGTTTTCACAGTCCATGGCCTTTGGCTTGTCTGGCTCCGTACTGGTCTGCAGGTGGGACGGTAATGGTTATGGGAGGCATCTGCAGCCAGTATTTGGGGAAAACATTATAAAGCCGAGTGGGGGGGGAGCATGTGAAGCTTTCTTGTGAGGAGGGTGATCTCCTCTGTAGTGACTGTGCACAGCCACTAGATGACGAGGGTAGAGGGTCCTTATGGATATGGGCACATCAACAGTGATGGGCTCGAGGGGCAGGGTAGAAATGTTGACCAGAACAACAAGGGGATCCAGTATTACTGGGGGAGGCTGGAGAATAACAGGAGGGAGCTCTACCTTCACATTGAGAGGTTGCAGGTAAATTTCTGGCATGTGGACAGTGAGAGAGGGAGCATTGAAGCTGGCCTCAAAGTAGGAGCAGAGAGCTACTATCTTGCATTTCTGAACTAATGACACAGTTAGAAATCAAAAGTAGAAGTGAGTCTGAAAGGAGGGGCCTGAGGCAGTGTGGAAGGAATGCACTGCTGGACTAAGGGGGCCTTTTCGGGGGGGTGCCCTCTAACTTGTTGATGCCACAGGATTAAAATGGAGTCAGAGCTGAGAGAAAGGAGGAGCACTTCCTTGAGAAGCTAGCCATTGAAACCCATACCTTTTGGTGAGCTATAACAGGGAAATGTAGGAGTCACTGGTTTAACATCACAAGTCGCAGCATTTCAACATTAACACACAGGAATGTGACACTTGGGAATGCAGGCAACTGTTAAGTAGGCATGGGTGCTGCATCCCATCAATGAAAGGCTTCCATGTGATTTCCAGAATTGGCATTCATACCAGGCCAAAAGTCATCCAGTCATTAAACATGAGCAACTTATTGTTAATTAGTATGTCAGATCTGAGATTGGAGTGCTCAGCTAGGTCAGGTCGTGCATGTCGTTCAAGCCTTCTCCAATCTCTGTGGGGTTCAGATGTAAAGTCTCAGAGAGAGCATCTTGGTCACCTCAATGTGTCTGTTAGTGTGTCAGGTACAAGACTGCAGCAGCAACAAGGTAAGTAGGGCAGAAGCCACTATAGAACATTACAGTTACTATTGGTTAAAGATTGTGAACTTCACTATTTTCACCCGTCATTTCATTAATCTATTCAATCTATCATTTCAGAGAGAAGGTTAAAACCTGGTTTTGGATTCAGGGCTCAATGCTGCCTTTTTAAGGGTTCTAAAAGAATGGAGGAGAAGAAGAAGGGACAGAAAACGTCAAGCGCAGCTTCAGGAAGAGGCCCCGCCTGAGGTCCAGGGCACGTGGGAGCCACAGCAAGGACATGAGGACCCGGAGGATAAACCTAGACCATGGAGGTGATCCTTCAGACTAAGGGTGGAATCGTCCATGCCATGTCCATGTAGGTTACAGAGGAGAGGTGGAAGGTGATGCCTGGAGGTCGACAGTAATGAGGGAAAAGAAATGGGTGACTGGAAGAGGGGAAAGGACAGGGAGTGAATGAAAAACTGTATCACCACCATGCTGGCTAAATCAAAAGTGAAATGAGAGTTATGGTGGGTGAGATCAGGTGCTACATGAGAGTGTGATCAGTGGGTGGGTGGAGATGCAGGTCAGCTCAGATGGCCAACTGAAAGAGAACCCCAGCAGGCAGCACTGAAAATGCTCAGGACATTGAGATGAGTGTGATGGAGGAAGGTTCTTTGTGTGTGGGAGAGTGCTTACACAAGGCTCCGAAAGGCCCAACCATAGACACACTTCTTCTTCCAGAATCATTCATGGGCTGGCTGCGTGCAGCTGAATTGCTAGTCGGGGGGATGCGGGGGAGGACTCGCAGAGCTGCCAATGAAACTGAAAGACCCCATTATGCATTATTCAGCGAAAGTGAATGTATTTTCAGAGTGTAAAGTGACAAAATGTGTTCACCTATGCAACCAATTGTGATCAGAAGTTCTTAACTTTTGAGTGCCTTAGACTTCTAAGTGTTGGTCTGCCATCTGCAGCAGGGGTGGAGACAGCCTGTGCAATGGTTGGCCCTTGTTGCCTCTGATGACTTAGTCGTAGGTTCTCTGGAGAGGCGAGGCCTTGAGAGTCCTGGTTGCTTTGGATGGCCTCCTGTGGGCCAGCTGCTCCCTCTGTGGTTGAGCGGCTCACAGGCAAAAGGGATTTGAAGGGACAGGACAGCCTCTGAAATTCCTGAGTGGATGACCCAGGGGTGTCTAGCTGCCTCTACCCCTCCCTTCAGGTGCTCAAGGGCCCCAGCCTGACTCCTTAAGGGGAAGGGATGTCGAGGTGCCCCATTTCCCTCTTGTGTCATGACTGCAGAAATCCATGGCTACTGCAATAGAGTGCAGGTCTGCGTAGATCTCCGTGTTCTGCTGGACCATGGCATCCACCATTCTTTCCATAGTGACTTCCATATGCTCAAATGTAGGCACCACTTCATCAGAGAGCAGGCAGACACACTCCTCCAACTCATGCGTCACTCTTTTGAAGGCATCCAATAGCTCTGTGTGGTGTTCCCTCGCTTTCTGCTGACTCTCCAGGATGTGTTGGAAGGCCAAATCCAGGAGCTCATCATCTGAATCGGTTCTCACAGATGCCTGATCCCCAGCAGTCATCCAAGTGCAGGGGAGCTCACACGAATCTGCCTCTTCCTCCTACACACATACTTCTGTGTGGTGACCACCAGATTGTGAGCCCAAGCCTGCTATAGATCTAGGTCCCACTGAGGTGTGTGTCTCTCCACTGGTGAAGTCTGTGGGTAAGCGCTGTGGCAGGTCTTTCAGGCAGCTTATTTCTAGCTCTTCAATGGAGGTGTCCTTTTGGCTGGAGGTGAGGACCTGGATAGAGTGGAAGGACTGGCTGGCTGAGGAAGTCAGTTGCTTGGCAGAGCTCCCTGTGAACCAAATAATAATTAGAGGATAATTAGAGATAATTAGTGCATGGCAGCAGAGTCAAAAGCAGGAGGAAAAACATTTACATTTACGTTGAGAGAGGGATGATGTGGTGCAGGATCCTCATGTGGGTGTTCGCCGCCAACCTCACTGTCTCCACAGGCAGGGTCCCCATCCTCACAGTCAGCGCAATGGCATACTCCTCAAAGTGAGTGAAGGGCCTAATTTTGGCCACTCCACCCCTGGCCTGGGACCTCTCCCTGCTGATGTGAGCAGGCTTCTCCTGCATGAAAACAGATGGAGAGAGTGTGAGCAGGACACATGGCACTGAGTGGAATGTTTGTGTGCTGAGCGGAGCCATGGATGGGATGAGGACGTGAGCTGCAGGGGGTGTGAGTCTAAGGAAGATGTGAGGATTTGTATGAGATTTAGTGGTGTTGTCCCTTCAGGTGTGAGATCCCTGTGGATGTGTGATGGGTTTGTGAATGTGTGAAATGAGAGTGATGAGAAGAGTGACTTACCCTGACGGAATGGAGGAGATTATTCGATCTTTTGTGGCACTGGGTGACTGTCCTCATTTGCAGGGCATTGGTGCTGACCAACATTGCCACTGCCTCCCAAGCCAGATGGGTGATGTTGCTGCCCATCCTGCGGCCAGAGCAGGGGTAGAGGGCATAATAGCTGGTCTCTACTGTGTCCAAGAGATGCTCGAGGGCCAAGTGATTCAACCTGAGGGCTGCAGTCTTTTTTCCTTTCAGGGTCATATCTTCTGTGCAGCAGTCCTGGGCAGGAAACACTGAGAGGTGTACATGTAACTGGACTTTAAATATGGCACATGGCATGATGAATTTGCGAGATGATGGTGTGGTCAGCGAATGACAGCCCTCCCTTCATCGAAACGGTGTGTTTCTTGGGAATGAATAATTAATGCGGCAGGATTACATTGCGGCCAGTGGATAAAATTTTGAATATTTCTGCACAGGACCTACCGCGTTTTGTGAAAATCTGGGACAATTCTGCCCTAATGTTCTACCAAAGAAGAATCTCTTATTTGAAGATGAGTGAGACAATGCTTTGCACGTCTCCACTTGTCCTGAGCACTAGTGGATCACATCTGCCACATTCTTCGAGAGAAACTAATCCTCCGTGGAGTTGGAAGCTATCTCCTGCCAGTGGCCTTTAAGGTCACCATTACACTCAATTTCTTTGCCTGTGGATTGTTCAAGGGATTCACAGGGAACTTATGCAGTATCTCGCAGTCCACAACACATAGATGCATCAAGGAGGTCACCTTGATGCCATCTACAGCAAGGCACATCACTCTGTGAGGTTTGCACTCCATGAAGAGTGTGAGGCTGTGAGGCTGAGGGATTCAATTTTGCACCTAACTCCAGCTTCCCATGAATGCAGGGTGCAATAGGTTGCATCCATATGGCTTTAAGGGCTCCATGGCATTAGCCCCTGATGTTGATCAACTGTAAAAACTACCACTCCATCAATGTTCAACTAGTGTGTAATCATCAGAAGCATATAATGCTCATTGGTGCCAGGTAGCCTGAGAGTTGCCATGGCTTATACAGCCTGAGATACTCCCAGGTCATTCAGATGTTCAAAGGTCCTGTACATATTCAGGGATGCCTGAAATGCTGGTTCATGACACCTATGCTTTGGCCTCAGAGTGCTTAGGAGGAGAGGTACAATGCAGCTCACAGCTCCACACTGTCCCTAATCGAGCAAACCATTGGCATCATGAATATGAGCCTCCAATGTTTGGGCCGCTCAGATGTGACACTGCAGTACAGTCTAGTTGGGGTTATCCCACATCATCGTTGTGTGTTGTGCCCTTCACAACCTGGCACTGCAATGGGTGTTCCCTTGCGAGAGGGTGAAATGGGGGATGATGAGATCTCCTCAGAGGATGCAAAGCAGCGGCCAGGAACCTGAAAAGAGTAAGGAGGGTCAACTACCATGGAACAGTGCCATCCAGGAAGCATGATGTGGAAGATGTGCCCATGCCACTTTAATTGCTACCAGGTTCCAGGAAGAGTGAAGTCAAGGGGAGATAGCCACATTCCTCCTTTCACTTAATGCCATTCCATTGCATTGAAAGGGATGTCCAACCAGTCACATCGGGAGTAATTTCAGCATTCATACTTGCACCTTCCAGCTTCATGGTTGACTAGGCCATGATCTCTAAGAAAGTCTACAGTGCATCTTGTATGTGCCTACTCTGGGAAGTGAGAGTCGACGCAAGAATGTTGCGGCAACTTACTTAATGCAGTTATTGCCACAGTAATGAGAAACTACAGTGGCCAGTGAGATGAGGACATGGTTGGGGATATCATCCTCCTGTCGAAGTCTTGTCCTTTGGCACTACCACTGAGGAGGCACAACTGCTCTAATCCCTCAAGGCTGCTGAGCTGCCCTCACACAATGGTGTGTCATGAAGAAAAAGGGTTGCAAGCACATTAAACACAGACTTCCAATAAAGATTGTAACAACTCACCATGACATAACACAAGGGTACAGAAACTATCTTCAGTGAGGTTAACATCACATGGATGTAAATGTAACAAAGGAAGGCTATCACTGAGTGGGGGGATGGCTAAACTTCAAAATAGCAGGAGTCTAATGTACATAATCAAAGTGCCTTCAGTTGTCCAAGCCATTCACATAAACATCAAATGTATTAACAAAAGTGCAATATTGTTTAAAGTGGTTACACATCCGTCACCCAAAAGTGAATTCAATATTTCTTAACTTTCCTAACCCTACCACTACACCTGAGGACAGCCCTAACATCTGCAGCAGAGGTGCAGGCAGCCTACTGACTGCTACATCCAGATGTCTGGGATGACCTTGGCAGGCTTCCTCTGGTGGCCTGAGGCCTGGAGGGCCCCAGCCTAATAAGGACCTTCTGTTCAGGGGCAGTAGTGCCCTCGGCAGCCTTCGCAGCTGCAGTGGATGAGATCAAATGCAGAGAGGATTCAGAGTGGTTGGGCACCCTTGGAGTGTCCTGATTGGAGACCCATGGGGTGTTCAGCTGATGCTCATCCTCTCCTGTGGGTGCTCGATGGCTTGTCTGTGACTCCTTGAGGAAAATGGGCACCTGGAGGGAGGTCAATGCACCTCGTCCCCTTCTTGCCTAGTCACTGATGATGCCTGCCAGTATGTGTGGCCATGGAGTCCAGAGCTGAGTGCAAATCCAGCAAGGCCTGCTGGACCAAGGTCTCCATGGTGGTTGCAATCCTTCCCATGGTGACCTCGAGGCGCTCACATGTCGGAGTCACAACATCAGAAAGAATGCAGACGGACTCCTCCATCCTTCACTCTAGTCTGCTGAGTAACTGTCAAAACTCTGCATGATATTCCGCTTCCAGTCATTTCATCTCTAACATAGTCCGGTGGCCACTTACAGAGGCTCATCATCTGACTCGGACTTAGCGGATGGCTGGTCTCCAGCAGCCCACCAAGTGCTGGAGACCTGAGCTCTCCCTGCCTCTGACTGCTGTGGGAACATGTCAGTGAGGTGTTCTCCAGCAGGTAAGCCTGAGCCTAATCTAGAGCTATGACCCACCAGTCTCTGCACTGGTGGAGGATGCAGGTGAACACAGTGGTGGTTCTTACTTGGTGGCTTCCTCAGTTTCCTTATCATAGGTGGCCTGGGGACAGGGGCCTATGTTGGCCTCCTCATTGGCCTAAATCTGCTGGTGCCTATAAGAGAGAGAAGAGAGTTTTAGTTGATAACCAGGCAGGTTACAAGATTGCATGTCACTCGCTGTGAACGTCAGGATGTGATGAACTCATGGAGGTGTCATCTGTACTAGGTTGCTGGAACAAACCGATCTCCTTTTCCCCTTAGGAGTGATCCCTGTCCTCCCCAATGAGCTTGGCAGCACCCTCCTCGAACTGGGGTGCAGTACGATGTCGGTCATCCCTCCCCTAGTCTGGGATCTTTCCCATCTGTTGTGGTCCAACTTGCCCTGGATGAAGACAAAAGAAGGGAATGTGATGAAAAGGATAAAGCTGACCCTCTCTGCTATGGCTTCCCAGGCAAGAGAGGTGAGGCTGGCGTGCTTCCTGGGGCCATCCCTGGAGTAAAGGACATTCTTGTTCTGCTTCATTCCACATATCAAGGTCTTGAGGGCTTTGGGGTAGGAGCGGTATACAGCCTTATTTTTCTGTCTTGCAGCTTTCTTCGTCTGGTTTCCAAACATCTCTGTGAGTCTCCTGGGGACAGCTGGGCTGGAGACAGTGAGATGTGTGTGCTCGGGTGGCATTTAAATATGGTGCCCGGAACTTTGACCTTGTCAGGTAACATTGGGGCAAGCGAATCAACTCCCAACCTGCTAGGTGATTCAGAGAGCTACTTGCTTGTGCAGAATTAATGAGCTTCCATGCACAGAATTAGGTGCAATTTACTGATTCTGACCAGCGGAAAATGTGCTGTGGAACTTGCCCGCCATGGCACCTAATTTCAAAAATGGAAAATTCTACCCTCAATGTCTGATTGCTGCAGTGGTAGCTCAGAATGCTGTCATCCTGGCTCTCAGTACCAATGTGCAAAGGGGTTCTCAGGGGATCACAGGTCTCACCCTCAACCTGTTCTCCCACAGATGTGCTCCCTAAAGACCATCAGTAGATACAGCCTCCTGCTAAGAAACCTTCTTCCTCTCCACTTCATCAATTTCCCAACAGCTTGTCCTGCTTTGCACAGCCTCTTCTTATTCTCCCAGTCATTCTCAATGCCAAGAAGAAGGCCTACCAATCCACCCATATCTGGAAGCAGCTGCTTTGTGTACAAGCCTTTAAAACACCAAAAAGTGCCAATTGCCATAGACTTTTGCACTTGAAAGAATTGCAGAGAGCACCAAACATTTTTACAATTATACCTAAAGCCATGCAGGCGCTGAACGCTCCCTAACTGTTGAGTCATGTTGTTAAACAGCCATTTCAGCTGACCTAATGAACGATTTACAAACTTGGACCATGCAATTCCACTCAATGTATTCATTTGTCTCTTAACAGACAACATATACAGCTGCCTAGTGTTACTTAAAGGACCAGGCAACTGGTACGCAGGCCAAACAATTTAGATAGAGTTATGTGATTTGAAAAGCCTCTAAAAGTACTCCAGAGTGCTTTTGCAGATGTTGTGATGAATTGCTGGAACTGGCAGGGACTGTTGCTGCATCCTCTCAGAGAGGGCAGAGCATTTAGTGACCTGTTGTTACGGACAAGGGAGAGATGATAGGATAGTTCCTCACTCTTTTCCATCCTTTGACTAACTGCAGCAAGATATGTTTTAAAGATTAAACGTTTTAACTCCTTGAGTGCCTTGACCCTCATGGGACATGGGACAGGCTTTCATAAATGTTTAAACAAAGAAAGGATAAATGTTTATTTCTCAACACCTGAATGTAATTGCAACTGCACACACACACACACACACACACACAGACACACAAACACACACGCGATTATAAAAGAAGTAGCAGAGACTTAAGTTTTTAAACGAAGTCCAAAAAAAACACTATTATGCTTGCGCTTGTCTTTCGGGATGGATGATGGAAACGTAGGCCTGATGATTTCCTTTTGGTTCACTGAAGAAAATGGAGATTTGATATTTCTAGTGATGAATTCATAGTAGCTTACTTCTAACAACAATAGGTTTTTGGCCTTTCTTGGTCAAAGGTGCAGTCAAATCCTTGCATTGAAAACCTGGCTTGGTTCTGCAAATCAGTAGGTAAAAGGATAGCTCCATATCTCTTCCTTTTAATTGGTTCTAGGCGGAGTTCTTCCTTTGCAGGGCAGGATCTCTTCACCCTGTTGTCCCCTTGTTGCCCAGAATGACTGACCTGAGGTCAGTGTGTCAAATGTGTGTTGATAAATGTTTCTTATCACAAGCTGGTTTCTGTCAGGTGACCATAGTATCGATGTTCCCATTGTCCACAGAAATGGTCCCTGGCAGATTTTGCATTGACACACAATGGGATTTGACTCTTAGCCACTTTCATCTCTTTGTGATAGTTTTTTTTCTCTTCACATCCATTCTGTGGCATTTCATTCTGCAGACACTAATTCTGAGGGAGCATTTTGTATTAGTTTCTATAGGCATCTAAACAATAGTAGCTGTTAAATCCACAGGGGAGATATGTTGCATTTTTAATGTATTCTTAAAAGAATGTTCCAAATGGCCATTTACCTTTTAATATCCTGACCAGACAAGCAGGCTACTTCCTTCTTTGGGCAGTTTTCCTGTATATTGACAGACTAGGAGGGAGGTCACCTGATCCCTTGACTCCATCTTGTTACAATACAGGTTGTTCAGTCTCCATGTTGTTTTAAAGAAAATAAAGTATTAATTTCTTCAAACATCTGTAGGTACCTCTGTGTGGACATGACACTGTCCACACAAAATCTGCAATAGGTTTGGGAGCTGCAGTTGCATTGAAAGGGGGTATTTTATGGAGGTGTCAGGGATCTTGCCTGCCGGCTGGAGATCCAACTAAAGACCCACATTGCATCCCCCAGGAAGATTCACTGGTATTAAATGTCCCTCAAGCAATTAAGTGACCACTAGAGGACCTTCCCTGGGATCAAGAAGCCTTGGGGAGAAATTCTGCTCACCAAGAGCTGCCAGTCAGTCAGAGGCCAGAAACTCTTTTGCTCACCAGCGTAACCAAGATGTGGTTGCTGCTGCAGGAAAGATATCCACCAGAAGCCCAGGATCAGAGGCCTACCCCAATCAGATGTTAGTTATGGTGGGAGGTGTTTCATGGGGCATTGTGGTTGAGGGGGGGGCTGGGTTGGCAGCAAAGGTGGCGGAGGGTGGATATGAGTGGGTGCCCCTCTTCCTGATGCCAGGTCCCTCAATCAGGCATTGAGTGCCTTCGAATGAGGGACCCCACCCAGGAGATCACAAGTAATCCATATATGTTTACTTGCCATGCACCTCACATGGCAACAGGCCCACCCTTAGGTGATCATTAATTGATCACTTAAAAGCCTGAATTGGCAACTCAGTGAGAAGCCCAACCCTGGGTAATCCCATCTCGGACTAAATTTTGGCAGAAGTGGGGAAGCATGGGGTGCTCACACGCCACCCTCCTGAAGATTATATGTTCTCCCTGCCTCTAAACGCACCATGAGAGAGGCCATAAAATTCCCCCAGTATCTCTGGATCTGTTACATGACAGGAAGATGGCAAAAGGCTGAGGAGAGGGGAAGCTCTGCACAATGTCCTCTGCCATGTTGGAATCGACTCTTCCACGATCCTTGAGAATGAAGGATGCTATCTGATTGGCCAGCCAATGCATCCAGCACCTCTGTGTGAATGCTCATTGGTATTCTCCTGTATGCCACCCCATCAAATCCCTCAACTGAGTGCCTTGCAACAGGATTTGTCTGCAACTTTGCCCTTTCCCCCTGATCTGACTGCAGCCCATTTGTGCTTAGTGATTCATCATGTGTGGATCATGACTCTATATTAGTCTCTCAGGCAAATGCACTTCCAGTACCTTGTGGTTGTAAGTGCCAGTTTAAGGGACAAGACCTCTTCATCAGTGCTGTACTTTTATCCTACCTCCTCCTCCTTGGGAAGCAGGAAGGTTGGGATGAGGAAGGGGGCTGAGTTGAAAATTTAGAGGTCCATGATCACACCATCAGCCAGTTACTTCAATGGAGAGTAAAAATCTGTTAGGGTGTAAAACAAGCATTACAGCCAACATCATCAGCTCTCCAATAGGCTGGTTAGATTAAAATTGCCTGCATTGTAAAAACCTTTGAGACCAGAGAAGGCAAATTAAAATATTTTATTAAAATAATTGAATAAATATAATCCATAACAGTCAACATTCATGATAATATAGGGCAACAATTATAGGATTACAATTACCCTATCACTTTTGTTACTTATTTATTATCGTCCAAATATCAGGTTAACTAACAGATGGACATTGAAGCCATTTATTGAGAGGTAATTTTGTTTTAATTGTAGCCCATAATGCCCTTCAGCAACATTGCTATTCATTTTGCATAAATATCAGTTCACCCAAAGAATTACCTAGAATGAAAGTCACCAGCTATCATTTTCACAATCAGATATAATGACTGCTGCGTTCTAGGTTTACTATTTCTGTGTAATTCCAAAGTATTTTCCTGTGATCTACATTGCTTAATTACAACATCTCTTTCATGTTGTTCTATCATCTGGTAAATTTCCATGTATGTGTAATATGCGGCAGAATTTTACAGTCCCCTATGTTATGTTCTTCTACGTAAACATACCAATTACATGCTAAGGATTGATGAAACTATAATGTGGGTTCTTTATTTGAAGATAAGACTATACGCAATTTCCTTTCCCACCACCTGCCTGCCCATCCTTGCCCTTTTTATGTGGCCTAAGGTGGCCAGCCTGCCCTTGCCCAAATTGAGGCCAATTATTGATCATTTAAGAGCCACTTCCTTCCCGACTTCAATTTTGAGGCTGGCAGGAGGAGTTCAAGGAGGAAGCCTGCCAGGTAACCTTGCTTGGTCTCTTTCCATATCAAGGGCTCTTTCCATATCAGATGACACCCTCAAGGTCTTTCCCCACAGAGGTGCACCCTCCTCCTCTGGCCTACCATCAAGAACACCACCCAACTCTCCCATTCCTCCCACCATCTGAAAAATCCTGCCCATGGAATTTTGTCATTATCCACTCCATGATTTTGGAGTGGTTGAAACAAAAGTTGACCAACAGTCGGTCCACAGTGATTCTTTCAGCTGCACTTGTTCAGCTAAAGAAGTGTTTTTTGCAAGTCAAACAATATTTACAGGTAGCTCATATTTTTAGCTTGCTTAATTTTATAGATGTCACAGTAAATTTCCTAAATTTCTCATCATTAAGTGCTGCATGATAATTAAGTATAGCACAAACTGAGTAGACTGATGTGCAAACATGCCCACAGTATTCTGGTGCACTGATAGTTTGCCATCTGTAGAAGAAGGAAGCAATCAGGCAGTTCACATGAATATGTCATTATTCAGTAGTTCAACAATGTTATAGACTTTTATGCGTGAAATATTGAGTCAAAATATTGAAAATAGTGAAAATATTCAAAATGTCTTCAGTAATTATATGCTAGAGCGTATTGTTTGTGTGGCCTATGCAGACTGATGAGCCTTAAACTTATTTCAAAACTGGAAGATGCCTTGTTACCAGATTTCTGATTACTAATTATATATGGAAAGATTTGGCTGTACTTTCCATATATTTGTCTCAATCTCTTGTTTAAAACCATGATGGATCACCAAAGCCACTGGAGAAATTGAGTAATTGGCAGAAATTCAAGGATAATTTCTAACAATTTGAACACATATAGTAACATTACTTTCTTTCTGTATAATCATACAGGCTTCAGCTTTTTCAATGAGTTATATAGGGAGGTGATAGTGGAAGATGAAGATGTATGATGCTCCATGGTAGGTTACTTTATGTAATTTATCTTAAGAACCTCCTCCTCTCTTTTTCCATTTTCTTACTTAACTAATTATGCTTTTCTTCTGGATGTTTCTGGGGGAACTATTCACTAAAATGTTTAGGAAGGCAATAGATAAGACTTTCCCTTTCTCACCTAATAAGGGAACCAAAGAAGATAAAAGGAGTTAAGATGCACATCAGTCATGATTTAACTAAATGAGAAAACAGATTTGAGGGAATGAATGTTACACCTGTTCCCATTTTCTAAGTCCCTGTCTGTCTTATTGTGGGTTCTATTTATGGATGAATCTCAGGTAGGCCTACTATTACTGATAACAGAACTCAATTTTATACCTGTTATTGATTGCTGCAAGATCATTCAGTCAATCAATATTATTGCAAGGCTGCATGTATTAGGTACAGTCTACTTGATTTTAAGCTTTAGCCAATTCACGTAATCTCCTGAAGAATGTGTCAGCAAGGAACATCTTTCTAGAGCCTAAGTTAAATTGAGGAAGCCTTTAGAATACCTGTTTAACCTTAAATTGTGCATTATTGGTATTTGACTGGTTGCCTTCTTTAGCATGATATTTCCATTGAACTAGCATCTTAGAAAACATTACGCTAATTCACTGCACATCCTCCTAGCCCATAAATCCATTTTTGAACCATGTATTCATCCAGCTGTTTCTGAAAGCTGTTAATCAAGACATCATCGACTGTTCTACCTCAAAGGTTTGTTCACATATACACTACTTTGTAGATTAAAGCAAAGAGGAGCACAAAGACTTTTTTAACCCATGTCCTCCAACCGTGAGCTCACAATCAAACACAGATAACCCACTTACATTTATTGGCAAAATTTTCATGCCCGCTGGAGCTGGGCATATTCAGTAGCGTGAGTGGACTATATGGCAAGAAGGTGAAAAATCTTTTTCACGATGTCGTGAAACCAGCTTGCAATTGTCTGCTCTGCCCATGTTTCCCACCATTGGATGTCGGGAACTTCATTATAATACACCCGCATATCATCATAAGCCCAGCTCACTGGAATCATCCACAAATGCTGGATTATCTGAGCACGCCAACATATTTTATAAGAGCAGATATAAGGTGTGCACTTGGCAGGCTGCACTTCAAGGGGAACTCGGAGTGACTGCACAGTAACATAGCGCAGTGCTTGCCAGCGTTGCCTGTTGGATCTCAAGGCTGAGGCACCAAGCATTCAGGTGAGGGCATAGGCATTTTGCTTTTCCCCTGCTGGCGGACAGTGTGGAGTGGGGTGGCAATGGCTGCGCTGTAGTTGAGGCAAATTGGCGGGGGGGGGGGGGGGGGGGCAAAGGCTGCACTGCGGTTGAGGTGGTTTGGGGGGCACCTGGCTGTGTAGAGGGAGGAGCAGCACCCTCAAGAAGCTGAGGTGGCTGGGGGGTCCTGAGCCTGCCACTGAAGAGTGACTGTGAGCCATCGTGGGTCAGCGCCTCATTAAACCCAGGGTCTACAGACAACGGTTGTCATTCATGCAGATGACCGAGAGCCAGTGTCGCTGGAGCCTGCAGATGTCCAGGGAACTGGTTGGTCACAACTGCCAGCTGCTGCAGGATTTGGTGCCACGGGGACTTGGAGGGCATCCACTGCCAGTGGCTGTGAAAGCAACTGTGGTACTCAATTTTTACACCAATGACTCATTTCAGGGCTCCATAGGTGACTTATGTGGGATCCACACACAAATGCATCCAGGAGGTCACAGATGCCATATTTGAGAAGGCACACAATTTTGTGCATTTCACCCAGGATCAGGAAAGCCAGGAAACAAGAGCACTGGGATTTGCGCAGATCTCAGGTTTTCCACAGGTGCAGGGTGCCATCGAATGCACTCACGTTGCACACAGATCTCCATGGCAACAAGCAATCAACTATGTCAACCGCAAGGTCTTCAACTCATTGAATATTCATGACCACCACAAATGCATCCTACCAGTCTGCTCATGTCTGGAGCAAAGGTCTTCAATAGTATTGCCGGGATGTTGTAAGGACCCATAGCCTTTGCAGTATTCAGGGCCTTCAGCCGTTTCTTGATATCACATGGAGTGAACCGAATTGGCTGAAGACTAGCATCTGTGATGCTGGGAACCTCTGGAGGAGGCCGAGAAGCATCATCCACTCTACCCTTCTGGCTGAACATTTTTGCGAATGCTTCGGTCTTATCTTTTGCATTGATGTGCTGGGCTCCCCCATAATTGAGGATGGGGATATTTGTGGAGCCTCCTCCTCCAGTGAGTTTTTAAATGTCTACCACCACCATTCACAACTGGATTTGGTAGGATTGTAGAGCTTAGATCTGATCCATAGCTTGTGGAATCACTTAGCTCTGCCTATCACTTGTTGCTTATGCTCTTTAGTATGCAAGTAGTCCTGTGTTGTAGCTTTACCAGGTTGACCCCTCATTTTAAGGTATGCCAGGTGCTCTTCCTGGAATGCCCTCCTGCACCCTTCATACCCACACTACCCTCTGGATGAAGAAAAACACTTCTCAATTCCTCCCAATGTCTCTTCTCTGCTAATGGAATTAAGTCCTTCCTATCCATGCTATCTAGCCCCATCGTAATTTTGTACAGCTCCAAGACCAACTCCATCAAGAGGGAATCCAAACATTACCCCTTGGCATTTAATAGTATTATCATCGCTGAATCCCCCACTACCAACATCCTGGGGGTTACCATTGGCTAGAAACTGAACTGGACTAGCCATATAAATACTGTGGCTACAAGATCAGGTCAGAGGCTAGGAATCCTTGGTGGGTACCTCATCTCCTGATTCCCCAAAGCCTGTCCACCATCTACAAGGTGCAAGTCATGATGGAATACTCTCCACTTGATTGGATGAGTGCAGCTCCAACAACACTAAAGAAGCTTGAGACCGTCCAGAACAACTCACTCTGCCACCGAAACATAGTGGCAGCATTGGGTACCATCTACAAGATGCACTACAGGAACTCACCAAGCTTCTTCAATCAGCATCTTCCAAAACCACCACCACTACCATATAGAAGGCCAAGGGCAGCAGATAGATGGGAACACCAACACCTGGAATTTCCCCTCCAAGCCACTTATCATCGTGATTTGGAAATATATCGCCATTGCTTTACTGTTGCTGGGTCAAAATCATGGAACTCCCTTCATAACAGCACTGTAGGTGCACCTCACCACATGAACTTTAGCAGTTCAAGGAGGCAGCTCAACACCACCTTCTCAAGGACAATTAGGGATGGGCAATAAATGCTGGCCTAGCCAGCAACACCCTCATCCCATGAATGAATGAAAAAAACTCACTGCCTAAAAGGGTGGTAGATGCAGGAACCCTCACCACATTTAATAAAAAACATCTGAAGTGTCATAGCCTACAAGGCTACAGACCAAGTCCTGGAACATTGGCTTAGACTGGATAGATCTTTTTTTTTTGGTCAGCATGAACATGATGAGCAAATCCCCTCCTTCTGTGCTGTAATTTTTTCTATGTTTCTATACTGCCTCAAAAAGCCGATCATTGATCAATGGTCCTTGCAAACTACTATTTCATCGCCATTCTCCCATTTCTCTTCAAACATGGTGTCAAATCCAGAATTCATGCCAATGTTTCCTGGAGCTCCGTGTTTGAATCCCTCCAATCAGTTTTTCACAGAATCACAGAATCACAGTGCAGAAGAGGCCCTTTGGCCCATCAAGTCTGCACTGACACATGAGAAACACCTAACCTACTTACCTAATCTCATTTACCAGCACTTGGCCCATAGCCTTGAATGTTATGACGTGCCAATTGCTCATCCTGGTACATTTTAAAGGATGTGAGGCAACCCACCTCCACCACCCTCCCAGGCAGTGCATTCCAAACCGTCACCACCCTCTGGGTAAAAAAGTTTTTCCTCACATCCCCCCTAAACCTCCTGCCCCTCACCTTGAACTTATGCCCCTTGTGACTGACCTTACAATTAAGGGGAACAGCTGCTCCCTATCCACCCTGTCCATCCCCCTCATAATCTTGTACACCTCGATCAGTCGTCCCTCAGTCTTATCTGCTCCAACGAAAACAACCCAAGTCTATCCAACATCTCTTCATAACTTAAATATTTCATCCCAGACAACATCCTGGTGAATCTCCTCTGCACCCCCTCCAGTGCAATAACATCCTATAATGTGGCTACCAGAACTGCACACAGTACTCTAGCTGTGGCCTCACCAAGGTTCTATACAACTCCAACATGACCTCCCTACTTTTGTAATCAATGCCTCGATTGATAAAGGCAAGTGTCCCATATGCCTTTTTCACCAACCCACTAACAGGCCCCTCCACCTTCAGAGATCTATGGACACACATGCCAAGGTCCCTTTGTTCCTCAGAACTTCCTAGTGCCATACCATTCATTGAATACTTCCTTGTCAAATTACTCCTTCCAAAGTGTATCACCTCACACTTTTAAGGGTTAAATTCCATCTGCCACTTATCTGCCCATTTGACCATACCGTTTATATCTTCCTGTAGTCCAAGACACTCAACCTCACTGTTAACCACTCGGCCAATCTTTGTGTCACCCTTGAAACTGTCTTATCAAAGTAATAAATGCCATCCTATGTGACTATAACACAGGTAAACAAATCCTCCTCACCTTTCTCAAACTGACTGCAGTCTTAGACATAATTGACCATGCCATCCTCCTCCAACCCCTGTCCACTGTCATCAGTTGGGTGGGAGTGCACTTACCTCGTTCCATTTTTATATATCTAATTGTAGCCTGAGTAACACTTTTAAAGGCTTCTCTTCATGCTCCCGTAACTTACCCCTGGAGTCCTGTAGGATCTATCCTTGGCCCTCTACTGTTTCTCATCTACATGCTTTCGCTCAGCAACATCATTAAAAACTGTAGCATTAGTTTTCACATGTATGCTGATCACACCCAGCTCTATCTCACCATCACCTCCCTTGATTCCTCCACTGTCTCAAAATTATCAGACTGCTATTTCAACTTCCAGGAATGAGCAGAAATTCCCTCCAAATATTAGGAAGACTGAAACCTTCCTGTCATAAATTCCATTTCCTAGCTATCAACTCCACCCCTCCCCCTGGAAACTGCCTGTTCATAACCTTGGTGCAATATATGATCCTGAAATGTGCATCTGACCACATATCTATGCTCTCATTAGGAATGCCTATTTCCACTTTCGCAACATCACCAGATTTGCCCTCTGCCTCTGCTTCTGAAGTCCTCACCTATGCAATTTTTGCCTCTAGACTTGACTGTTGCAATCCACTCCTGGCTGACCTCCCAGACATCACTGAAAACTTTGCTGCCTATTTTAATATGTGTCAGGTCCCACTCATCTATAACGCACATGCTTACTGACTTAAATTGGCTCCATTCAAGTAAAACCTCAATTTTAAACTCCTCATCTCTGAGTCCCTCCATGGCCTCGCTCCTCCCTGTCTTTGTAATCTTCTCAACTTCCACCACCTTCCAAGATTTCTGAGTTCCTCTAATTCTATTGAGCATCATCAATTTTATTCTTTCCACTGGTGGTGGAATGCTCTCCCTAAACATCTCCATCTCTTTACCGCTCTTCCTTTCTTTAAGATGTTCCTTAGAACCTATTCGGTGACCAAGCTTTTGGCCATCACCTTCATGTAAAATCTGACTTCATGACACTCCTATGAAGTGCCTTGGGACTCTTTATTTATTAAAGCTGCTATGCAAATACAGTTGTTGTTGTTGCTAGTGAATGGGACTGTCAAATGGGAATGTCCAGTGATGTCTGCTGAAAAATATAGGTATGATAATATCAGATCAGTGTGGATGTAGCTAGGTACTCATTACTGACAGTTTTTATCTCAGTACACATGTAAAGACCATTTCATTGTATAAGTTTATCAGGACAGGAAGGCATACAGCCAAACATTGGTAAGCATCCTTAGGTGTAGAACAAAGGAGGGAATAATGGGTTAAAAATAGCAGTACGACATTGGTGATCCAACATGTCCAGAAATACACTGAGTTATGGGTATGGCCTCCTACAAGTTGCACTTCTCTGATTCCTGGACATGTTAGAACACCAGTGCCTGGAATTTTCCAGCTCCATTGGCATCAGGTGTCATGGCGGGTTGTGGGGGGTTCAATATGGTGAGAAGGCCAGAAATCAATTTCTCGCTGTTGTGAAACCAGTTTGTGATTGCCTGCTCCACTTGTCAATGGCAGGGCGTGTTTGCCACTGCCGCACGTCGGGAACCTAATTTCAATACCTTAGCATCTCATTATAAGCCCTGCTCGCTGGAATCAACCCCCATGCTGGATCATCCAGGCACCGTTTCACATCTGCACATAAGTGACGTGCACCTAGCGAAATGCACTTCGCTCGACACTTCAAGATCTGTTTGCCTACCTTTCTTTGGGAAGTACTCACAGCCATCAGTTTTAGGGGGCTCACAGGCAGGTCTCTACCTACCAGACCAGCCGTAAGGCGGGGGATGGCTTTTCAATGGCTGCAAGGCTGCTTGCAGAAGGGGGAGAACTGGCCTCAGGCAAGGGAAGAGGCTTCAGGGTGAGGGCTGTACTGGGGAAAGGGTTATCCCAGGGTGCACGTGGGGACACATGTTTATTTGTGCAAGTGGCCTCAAGATCATGAGGGTTGAGGGGGCAGCCTCCAGATGAGATGAGGCCAGATGGAGTTGTGAGGGTGTGTGTGTGTGTGTGAGTGAGTGGTGATGTCCCTTGAGCTGACAGTGAGTGAGATGCCAGTAAATATGTGATGACCTTGTGGGTGTGTGAGTTTAGAGTGATAAGATGGTTGCTTTAACCTGGCAGCTCATTCATCTGTTTTCTACACTGGATGGCCAACTTCTTGTGTGTAGCTTTGGCACTGACCACCTCTGCCACCACCTCCCAAGCCAGAGTGGTGAGACTGATGACTGATGTGCCCCCTGAGGCCAGAGTCAGGGGTAGGGGCCATCGTGATGGGCCTCCATGACATTCAGAAGGCATTCCAGGGATGCGCCACTGAACTGGGGGACAGTACTCTTCTTGGCTTTTGGGGCCATGTCTTCACCAGAGCAGCCCTGGGCTGCAAGCATTGAGAAATGTGCACACAACTGCAGCTTAAACATGGTGCCCTGCATGAGGAAGCAGCGAGCTAACAGTATGGCGGGCAAATCAGAGGCTGCCCGCCAGTGAGAGAGCATGTTTCCTGCGGCTACATAATTAATGAGGTGGAAATGGGACGATACAGCGCGAAAAGCAATCATTGCGGCCAGCGGGTAAAACTTCTTCCCACCTGCTATCGCACCTTGTGCAAATCTCGGACAATTCCGCCCCTGGAGGGTCAAAGTCCCTGTCAGTTGATGGCAGATATTTGCAGCCTGCTGGAAGAGGACCTGCTGCCAAGTGAACCTGGTGGCCATGATTTGCTGGTTGCTGTCAACACCAACACCACCTGCAACTTCTTTACCTCAGACTCCTTCCAGTGACCAGCAGTCAGCCGCCCACAGACGCATCACACAGGTGACTGATGCCATGTTTCCCAGGCTAGGTAATTATGTACACTTTGCCACTGATGATGATACTTAGGGTGAACTCGGTTTTGTGCCTCTGGTTAACCTCCCAAGGGTGCAAGGTGCCATCGGCTTCACACACATGTCAATCCAGGTACCCCTGGATCACTCAAGAAAGTTTGTGAACCACAAAGGCTTTCATTCTATCAATGTGGTGTACAACCATGGAAAGATGATTATATTGAAGTGTCCAAGATTCCCAGAAAGCTGCCATGATGCATTCTTCCTTCCCGAGCTCATTGCCCATCACAATAGATTTACCAACTGCCTCTTCAGAGTCAAGGAGCACTGACTTAAAATGTGGTTGGTGACTCCTGTGAGGACCACAAACATTGAGACCTAGGCCGGGATTTTCCAGTCATCGCAGGCGGGACAGAAAATTTGGCTAGCCATCAGAACATTCATTGACTTTTGGGAATTTCTGGTCTGACCCTTAGGAATTCAACTGTCTGAGTCATGTGAAAACCGGATGTGTTATTGACCAAGTAATCATCATGCTGAAAATGTGCTTTAGGTGCTTCATCAAATCTGCCCTTCAATAGGCACCAACCAGGGCCTGTAGAATGATCATGGTGTGCTGCACTCTGTGCAACATTGCACAGCATCAAGGAGCGGACCTTCAGGACAAGCAAGGAGCAGAGCACAGAGTCTCTACAGAGGAGGAGGAGCAGGAGGAGGAGGAATGTGATGTGGTCAATGCAGCAGCTGTGGTGCATATGGCTGCTTGGGATGCCCAGTCTTTGAATATTTTTAAAGCAGAGTTAGATAGATTCTTGATTAGCAAGGGTGGAGGGTGGGGGGGGGGGTCGCGGCGGATATGGGGGCGGGGGGGGTGGTTGGTGGTGGGTGCGGTGAAAGTTTATCGGGGGTAGGCAGAAATGTTGGGTTGAGGTTACATTCAGGTCAGCCATGATCTTATTGAATAGAGGAGAAGGCTTGAGGGGCTGAGTGGCTTCTAATTCATTTGTTCAAGTTGGTGGGATTCTGTTGCACCAGTGAACGCATCTGGCAGCTAGGAAATCCACTTAACTCCTTTTCCATCTCATACCAGACAACGTAGTCCTGGAATCAACCAAGCACCCCTTCCAAATTCACCCATTGCCCAGAGTTAAGTCTTGTCATTCATCAGAAGTGAAAAGACCACTTGACAAGCAAAAATGGGAAAATGGTATAAACAAAGAATATTCATGTGGCTCAAAAATCAAATACAAACTTACTGTTCTAACACTGTGTAGCAAACCAATGAACATATTCTTGTGCAACTGTAAATCTTTACTCTTCCTCATCCTGAGTAGTGGCAGACTTCTCAGATGCCTGGTGCAGCTGTTGAGACCCTCTGGGTTTGGAGTCCATGATAATCCGGCTAAAGGCTACTCCACCGGCACCTTTACAGAGGCAGACACCACCACTGCAGCACAAGGAAATATGTGGGCACTGGCTGAGGATGAGGGTCAATGGATGAGCAGCAGAAGTGTTTTGTCTCCCTGTTTCCATGTCCCTTCTCTACATCTTCCCTCTTATGGCCCATGTGCACTTCCTACTAACAATGAGCATGACAGCACTTACTGTAGATCAGTGGGCCCTGAACTGTTAAGACTAGGGTATCAGTTATCCTATTTAAGTTGGAGTGATGTATTTGGCTGCAGTAGAGAGCTTCAGTTGGAGATTGGTAATTGAGGGTGTTTAAGGGTTAAATTAAGGGCTAAATTCTATCTAAAGTCTAGTCTTTCTTTAATTTAGCAATTTACTAAAATTTGCTGTTAGGGTTGGAAGAAGATGAGTTTTAGACCGGAGAGGAGAGGCCAATGAGAGCAATATTAAAGGGCATGAGAAACAAAGGCCTAGACCAGAGAGGAGAGGCATATCCTCAGGACCTTCAGGCAGTGGAGTTCGAAGTAACGTCAGGATTCAAAAAATGATGTGACGCAGGGGCGGCAGCTGATTGTTAAGTAGGGTCAGGTGAGTACTTCTACTAATACTTTTTCTACTAATTTAACTGCTGCAGTCCATTAGCTTAAACAAAGTAAGGTGAGGACTTTGGACTGTGGTGCGAGTGTTGGGAGTGGAATAAGGCCCCTAGCGAAGTCAGTATTCTTTAAAGGGAGTAATTAACGAGCTTAATCTAAAAGGAAGTCATGGCAGCAGAACTCACACCCCTGATATGCTCCTCCTGCGTTATGTGGGAAGTCATGAACACTTCCAGTGTCCCTGGTGACCATGTGTGCAGGAAATGTGTCCAGATGCAGCTACTGGCTAACCACATTTCGGAGCTGGATCAGTGGGTGGATTTACTGTGGAGCATCTGCGATGCTGAGATTGTTGTGGACAGTACATTCAGTGAGGTGGTCACACCGCAGGAAAAGACCGAAAAGGCAAAAAGTGGATGGATGACCACCAGACAGAACTAACATTGACTGGCAGAGGGGCGGAGGAGCTGTTGCCCTCATCCGGAGCACCATGAGAGGAGCTTTCAATGATGGCAGGCAGCTGCTGCACCGACATGAGGTCCAAATCTACCTCCCTGCTCACTGCAGATGCATGAGCACCAAGTGCCAGCGCTTGGTGTCCACAACATCTCCCACAATGGAAAACATCACCTGTGGCCAGAACCGCTGTGAGGGCTTGCAGGTCAGAGCGTAACCCAATCATTTTTTGATCTATTTGTTTAAAGCCCCTCTCGATGAGAGTCACCAATCTCTTATTGAAAGAATCCTGATGCTCTGCCCTGAGGGCAGACTCTTCACGTGCACTCTGCCTAGACTCCTCTGTCGCAGAGAGCAACTGAACCACTCCCTCATGCAACCCTGCCAGATGCAAACGCATTTCCTGCTGCTTGTCCTGAAGCTGCTGCAATGGGGACAACTCCAGAGGCACGTCATCAGTGCCGGACTCAGCATGTGCCTCATCCCCTGCAGCCTCTCAGCTGCTGGAGCCATCAGCACTCTCTGCCCTACCATCTCCTCCAGCAATCATGATGTGCCCTCTCCACTGTGACCAGGGATACTAGCCGATGGTAAAGTCCCCATCGAGGTGTGTGTGTCTGCACTGGTGCCTGGCTGGCTGAAATTATGTGCTGCATGTTGTACATGTTGCCCCTCAGGTGTGGACAGGGTGCTGTGGTGCGGACGTGTGGGTCGCTCTGGTGGTGACGCTGAAATTAACAACAAGGACAGCGCATCAGTTAGCGTGCATTCACTTCAACCTTTCATTCCTTTCTCCCCCCAGCCTCATAAGTCGCTCACCCTTCAAAACCCAAAGGAGAAGAACCTTGGTGAGGTGGAAAAGAGTCACGACGAGCCCCAACCATTAAATGTACATGCAGACAGGCTGGTCAGCTGGCCTCATGAATTCCACATGGTTGGTTATGAACTAGAGGAGTGGGGAGAGTGCAGAGGTACCTGATGTGGGTGCATTGTTGCCTGGATAGTTGCGGGGTTGAGGAAACATCACAAACAGTTGTATCATTTTCTGCCGAACTCAGGAGATTGAAAGGTCAGATTATTGCCCTTCATCCTGTAAGGAGGGGCATAGACCGGGTGGCCAGAAGGCAACATTTCATCTTGGCGCAGGGATGAGTAACGTGGTGGCATCATCTAAGTTGAGATTCACAGCTGAGGTGCTAAGGACTGTCTGAACAAAGTAATGTGGGGCGCACTGGCTGAAAGGATGCAGGAGGTCCCAAAACCCCGAAAATGGAATAAGTCTTTGGGAGTGCGGCAGCGATCCAATGGCATGTGAGACCATGGTGATAGTGGTCACAAATGGGATAAGGTGACTTTGGAAGGTGGTAGAGAGGCGATTCCTCAAGGGGACGAAGGTCCCTCCTGTATGACCCAAACGTCAGAATGTCCCAGTCTCTGAATGAGCAGTGTTGCAGCATTAATGATTGCAGCAACCATCAGTGGTTTGGATGGTGGGCAGACAGAATGGATGGGACTGTGGACCTCAAATACCTGCACATTGGACCCCAGCCTCGCTGCCCCTGGCCACCAGGCCTCCTGCCTCCTGCCTCCTGCCTCCTGCCCAGTTCCATGGCCTGCTCCTCGAATGGGGTGAGGTGCTGGAGGATGGTGTGCCCGGGCATTGTGGTTACTTTTTGCCTGCAAATTGCATAAGGGGGGCAGCTCGCTCATGTACTCTGCATGCACATGCTGTACCCCAAACACAGTGGGTCATGTGAGGCCTCCAGTGGCTCCTGTCCACACTACTAGTGATAAGTCCCCAGAAGATAGTACGGCTGGTCCCAACCCCCTCCCCCAATGGTCCCCTTGGACACATTCGGCGTCCATCATTTTGAATAGCACACGGGTCCTAGCGCCCATGGAAAGGAAATCAAATAGGTACGGCGCCAATGCCAGCAGTTGGGATTTGCCCAAAAGATCTTGAGGCGCCCCTTGGACCATGTCATTACCATCAGTATGACATGTGTTGGAGTTCTGAGTATGTTAGTCTACGGTCTACCCTGCAGCTTGCCCCCAAACTACTCAAATGCCACAGAAACCAACATATGCTGCAGGGAAAGCCCTTCTTCTCCTCAACCACTAAGGCTGGTGTAAGCATGGTCAGTACCGATTAGCCCACCCAGCATGTGACAGATGCCCTATGCAGTAACAACAGCAATACATGGTGGGGGGAGGGGTGGGGGTCAAAGGCTAAGGCTGCCTTCTGGGTCAAATAGCCCAGACAGACATGGTACTCACCCGTCCGGAGCACAGCAAGTCATTGAAGCGTTTTCGGCACTGTGTGCCAGTGTGTCTGACATTTACAGCCTCACCCACCTTCTCTCATGCCTGGCTGGTAACATAGGGGGGCCCTCCTCCTCCCATCCTCAGGATACAGAACCTGACACTGGTATCCCTCCTTATGCAGGAGGACAGCAAGGCATGCATCCGAGTGGCCCCCCGCTGGCCTCTCCTGCAGCCTGCCCCCCTCCTCCTCCACCTCGACCTCCTCCTCGTCCTCTGCCCTCCTTGGAGCATTTCTACCTCTCTGAGTGGCCATGGTGCACTGCCTCAAGCAGGCTGCCTGGCCACTCTTTAAACAGGCTGCTGGCTCCCCATTGGAACCAGCAGTCTGAGGCCGCCCACCCCCGCAGCTATTTTCCTGTTCTCCACAGGAGTCGCTAGCCCACGGTGCGGGCCTTAATTGGCCCACCCGCGGAAAATGGCGACGCGGCCCATTTCCCCAGCGGCAATCAGCCGACCACCTGCCGCCGAGTCGGTCGGGCCCACCCGACCGACGAATGCAAAATTCTGCCCAGAGAGTGGGAATAAATGAGCATTTTTCTGGATAGCAGGCAGTGACCAGCGATGTACTGCAGGGATCAGTGCTATTCACAATATATATAAAAGACTTGGATGAGGAAACCAAATGTAATATTTCCAAGTTTTCTGATGACACAAAACTGGGCAGAGTTGTGAATTGTGAGTGGGATGCAAGGAGGCTTCAGAGCAATTTAGATAAGTTGGGTGTGTGGGCAAACACATGGCAGATGCAACAAAATGTGGATAATGTAATACGCTTCGGTGTGAAAAACAGAAAGGCAGAGTATTATATTGATGGTGATATATTGGGAAATGTGGATGTACAAAAGGATCTGGGTGCCCTTGTACACCAGTCAATGAAAGTAAACAGGCAAGTGCAGCAAGCAATTAGGAAAGAAAATGGTATGTTGGCCTTCATTGCAAGAGGATTTGAGTTCTAAAGTAGGGATGTCTTACTGCAGTTATACAAGGCCTTGACGAGACCATACCTGGAGCATTGCTTGCAGTTTTGGTCTCCCTACCTAAAACGGATATACTTACCATGGAGGGAAGGCAGCGAAGGTTCATTAGGCTGATACTGGGGGTGGCATGACTGCTGTATGAGTAGAGATTGGTTTGACTGGGCCTGTATTCACTAGAGTTTAGAAGAATGAGAGGGAATCTGATTGAAACGTATAACAGACTGGATGCAGGATGGATGTTTCTCTTGGTTGGGCCATCTAGAACAAGGGGCCACTGTTCAGGATACGGGGAAGGCCATTTGGGACTGAGATGAGGAAAAATTTCTTTATTCAGATTATATTCAAGAAAGGGATTGATCATTTTTTGGATATTAGAGGCATCAAGGGGTAAAGAGAGAAAGCAGGAAAAAGGCGTTCAGTTGGAGGATCAGCCATGATCATATTGAATAGCAGAGCAAGCTCCAAGGGCTAAATGGCCTACTCATGCTCCTAGTTTCCATGCTTCTATGGTACTCTGAGCATGCAACCTGCCGATGAAGGCCAGTATGCACATATTTAATTGCAGCATTTGATACTTCATGTAGGTGGTCATTTCTTCTGTGAATAAAGAAATCATCCCAAAGGCTTGTAATAGCTGAGGTGTGAATGACCACCCTTGACATCAAGGCAGCATTTGACCCAAGTGTGGTATCAAGGAGACCTAGAAAAACTGGAGTCAATGGGAATCGGTGGGGGGGAAAACTCTCTGCAGGTTGGAGTCATACCTAGCATAAAGGAAGATGTTTGTGGTTGCTGGAGGTCAATCATTTCAGTTCCAGGACATCACTGTAGGAGTTCCTCAGGATAGTGTCCTTGGCTCAACTATGTTCAAATGCTTCATCAGTGACCTCCCTTCCATCATAAGGTCACAAAGAGGGAATGTTCAGCACCATTCGCAACTCCTCAGACACTGAAGCAGTCCATGCCCAAATGCAGCAAGACCTGAACAATACCCAGATTTGGGCTGACAAGTGGCAAGTAACATTCAAGCCACAGAAGTGTCAGGCAATGACCATCTCCAACAAGAGAGAACCTAACCATCGCCCCTTGATGTTCAATTGCATCACTGAATCCATCACTATCAGCATCCTCGGGGTTACCATTGACCAGAAACTGAACTGGACTAGCCATATACTGTGGCTACAAGAGCAGGTCAGAGGCTAGGAATCCTACGGCGAGTAACTCATTTCCTGACTCCTCAAAACCTGTCCACCGTCCACAAGGCACAAGTCAGGAATGTGATGGAATACTCTTCACTTGCTTGGATGGGTGCAACTCCAACAACACTTAAGAAGCTTGACACCATCCAGGACAAAGCAGCCCACTTGATTGGCACCCTATCCGCAAACATTCACTCCCTCCACCAGCAGTGTACAGTAGCAGCAGTGTGTACCATCTACTAGATGCACTTCAGGAATTCACCAAGGCCCCTCAGACAGCACCTCCCAACCCACGACTGCTGCCATCTAGAAGGACAAGGCAGCAAACACATGGGAACAGCATCACCTGGAATTTCCCCTCCAAGCCACTCACTGTCCTACCTTGGAAATATGCCATTGTTCCTTCACTGTTGCTGGGTCAAAATCCTGGAGCTCCCTTCCTAACAGCACTGTGGGTGTACCTACACCACATGGACTGCAGCAGTTCAAGAAGGCAGCTCACCACCACCTTCTCAAGGGCAATTAGGGATGGACAATAAATGCTGACCTAGCCAGCGATGCTTACACCCAATGAAAGAATAAAAGCAAAATCATGACCATTTAAAAGGAATGTCAAATCAATGAAGATATTAGGAGTGTTGACCAAATGCTTGATCTTTTTTTTTTGGCTCAACATTCATTTTTTTACACATTTGAGAGCCCTTCGACCGTAAGACATAAGAGCAGAAATTAGGCCATTCGGCCCATCGAGTCTGCTCCGCCATTCAATCATGGCTGATAAGTTTCTCAACCCTATTCTCCTGCCTTCTTCCTGTAACCTTTGATCCCCTTACCAATCAAGAACCTATCTATCTCAAAATAAATACACTCAATGACCTGGCCTCCACAGCCTTCTGTGGCAATGAAGTCCATTGATTCATCACTGTCTGGCTAAAGAAGTTTCTCCTCATCTTTGTTCTAAAAGGTCTTCCCTTTACTCTGAGGCTGTGCCCTCAGGTCCTAGTCTCTCCTACTAATGGAAACATCTTCCCCATATCGACTCTATCCTGGCCTTTCAGTATTCTGTAAGTTTCAGTCAGATCCCCCCTCATCCTTCTAAACTCCATCAAGTATAGACCCAGCATCCTCAAACATTCCTCTTATGTAAAGCCTTTCATTCCTGGGATCGTTCTCGTGAACCTCCTCTGGACCCTCTCCAGGGCCGGAACATCCTTCCTGAGATACCGGGCCCAAAATTGCTTACAATATTCTAAATGTGGTCTGACCAGAGTCTTATGAAGCCTCAGCAGCACATCCCTGCTTTTATATTCTAGTCCTCTCGAAATAAATGCCAACATTACATTTGCCTTCCTAACTATCGCCTCAACCTTAAGAGAATCCTGGACTAGGACTCCCAAGTCCCTTTGCACTCCAAATTTCAGAATTCTCTCCCCATTTAGAAAATAGTCTATGCCTCTATTCTTCCTACCAAAGTGAATGACCTCACACTTGCTCACGTTATATTCCATCTGCCACTTTTTTGCCCATTCTCCTAACCTGTCCAAATCCTTCTGCAGTCTCCCTGCCTCCTCAATACTACCTGACCCTCCAGCTATCTTTTTATCATCTGCAAACTTAGCCAGAATGCCTCAGTTCCTTCATCTAGATCATTAATGTATAAAGTGAAAAGTTGTGGTCCCAACACTGACCCCTGCAGAAGTCCACTAGTCACTGGCGGCCATCCTGAGATGGACCCCCTTATCCCCACCTTCTGCCTCCTGCCAGACAGCCAATCTATTATCCATGCTAGTACCTTGCCTCTAACACCATGGGCGTTTAACTTACTGAGAAGCCTCCTGTGTGGCACCTTGTCAAAGACCTTCTGGAAGTCCAAGTAGATAACATCCATTGGCTCTCCTTTGTCTAACCTACTCGTTACCTCCTCAAAGAATTCTAACAGATTTGTCAGGCATGACCTCCCCTTGAGGAAACCATGCTGACTTTGCCCTATTTTACCATGTACTTCCAAGTATTCTGAAATCTCATCCTTAATAATGGGCTCTAAAATCTTACCAACAACCGAGGTCAGGCTAATTGGCCTGTAATTTCCTGTCTTTTGCCTCACTCCCTTCTTAAACAGGGGGGTTACATTAGCGATTTTCCAGTCCTCTGGAACCCTCCCTGACTTGAGTGATTCCTGAAAGATCACCACTCACATCTCCACTATCTCTTCAGCTATTTCCTTCAGAACTCTGGGGTGTAATCCATCCAGTCCAGGTGATTTATCCACCTTCAGACCTTTCAGATTTCCAGCACCTTCTCCTTGGTAATGGCCACCATACTAACCTCTGCCCCCCAACTCTCTTGAACTTTGGGGATGTTACTCGTCTCTTCCACCATGAAAACTGACGCAAAGTACTTATTCAATGAATACATTAAATGAGTTCTATAAATACATTTTATAAGTTATTGTTGTTGCTTTCAATTAGATCTTTCTGGAAAATATGATAAATAATGCATTTTAATTTGTTTCCATGAAATACAAGAGTATTTCACAATGTTATTTCATATAGTATTAAATGATATGTGAAATAAAACAATACAGTGAGCTTAATACACTTGGGATTTTCAATTACGGGGCATAGGAAAACATAAGAAAATAACAATCATTTGTCCAATTTAGTTTACATCTGCCACAAATGATGTCCAACTATTCTAATTTTCATATTTAATAATCTAAAGAATGTTTTTACATAATTGCTACCAAACTCACAAAGGTAACGGAGTGGGATTGTGGAAAATCTGTTCATTCTTGCAATGCTATTTCTCAGTGCTAGTTTCCTGCCCTTCATAGACAACTAACCCCTCACGTCACTCCAGCAATGGAAGAAAGATCTTAAAAAAAATTTTTGTTGCCTTGGATGTTCTTCCAGGTACACGAGGACAAGTCACCCCATAAGTGGTCCAAGCAGGTTTTGTTCAGGAGCTTTCCTACACTGTTCAATATCTAACCATTCAACATCTAGGCTTTTAACAATAGGATTCCTTTATGATATAAATTTAATATTTGTGTTTTTCAGATGGCTATTGCTTCAAGGTTTTGAAGGGTGAACTGAGAGAACTCTTGGCAAGATTACGCTGGTAATAATTGTAAAGCTGATTCAGTTTGCAGCAAACGAACAAATAAACCAATAGTTATGCTTGTATTCACTCAGTTCAGAGTACAACCTGTCTTTGTAAAGCACACAATAATGAACAATATGCTTTTCCAAAAGAGTGCATCTTACTCAACTTAAAGAAAATAACCTCCTGGGTATTTTTCATTGCCACATTTCCAATGGAGAGCTTTGCCCATCTGAAACCTGTTGGATGCTTTCCGCATAATTGCTAGCAATCTACATATTTGAATCTGCCACGCACCCCTGATGGGCAAGGTTCCTCAGTGGAAACATAAAGTAACACCTATAAAATTAATAGATACCCCATACCAATAATGCATACGTACAATAATTTATGTTTATAATTAAAGATACATTATGTTTATATATAAAGATAGCCAAACTGCAGACCAGTAATAATTGATGCAGATACACAGTGAGAATATGAATAGAAATTAAGAATGAAGCCAGAGTTCTCCATCCCAGTCCTCGGTTCCCAACTTCTGCCAACCTGCGTCTCACAGTTTAGGTTTAACACATTTTTGCCACATCAGTGTGAAGACTCACATTCCAGTCTTGAACTTCCAGAAAAGGAAGAAAGCGTAACTACCAATCTGAGATTTTGAAACCTAAGGCAGCTTCCAGGGGTAGAATTTAATGCCTTCCCCCATGGTGAGTTTGATGGTGGGGGGACATTTAATCAGGTAGGAGAGTAGAGAGTGACAACCCCTTTCTGCCTTTACCCCGATTAAATCAGTGGCAGGAAGGCCTGTGGATGGCCTTCCCACTCTTTGGGGCGGCTCGCTGGGATCCCTCAATTAAAGGCAGTCAGTGCCTGATCGAGGGACCCAGCGTCATAAAGGGGTGCCTACTGAGACCTACCTCCCTGCCCTTATTGTTTGCTCCCACTCCCCTGTCATCTCCCCCAGCAACCGCCTTCTCCCAATCATGTGGCTTGGGACCTATCGATGTTACTATAGGCTTCAGGGTGGATGTTGTACTGGCAACATTCACTCCATCCTCTTAACCCCCATCCCCTCCCCCCTCTCCCTCGCCCCCTTCTCCCTCCAAAAGAAACAGCATAAAGGAAAAGAATAAAAAATTCTTCTGCAGACAACGACTAAGAAGCTGACAAATAAATTGTAAACAGAGGGATTTGTAAACATGGGATCTCCAAAGGGCGTGTCTACAATTTCATTGTTTCCCCGGGCAGTGGTTCAAGACTGAAATAAAGACACTCAAAGGAATACAAAACATATTCATATCATTAAGTTTAGGCATTTTCTCCATATAGTGCATGTGGAACATGTCGCGCCACCGATGACTGTTGTGGCAAGTCTGTTCCTAGTGCACGTTAAAAGGATGCCGCTACCCAGCCGTGATGATTTGAACAGTGCCATTTTTGGTCCTGGCCACTGCATGGACCTTTGCTCTCAACTGGTGTAATTGAGTACAACAGTTGAACTGCGCATGCAGTTGCATGTTGGCAGCAAACGCAGCCGGATTTCTGCCCCTGGGGTCCTTGATCCTGTGGAAAGCCTGCCGATCTCTAATTAAATGCCTGAGTGGCATTAATATGATGAATCGTCCCTAAAAGGGCCGATGAAAGGCTTTCACTGATTCTCAAGCTGGTAGGACAGATTCCTGTCACCTCCATTAAATCCTGCCCTAGGTCTCTGTTAGTCAAAGGGAAATGGAGAGAATACAAAACACACAGAACAAAAAAGAGGAAAAGAGAGAAAAGGAGAGGAGGAGTATTGTGAGAGGCTACAGTGCACAGGAAAGTAAGAAAAAAAGGCACTATATAATGATGGTGGGCTTAACATTCCCTTACAGTTTGGAATTTACTATATTATGCTAACTCATGGGAATAGACCTAAATGCTCAATTCATGTATAGAAAACTGATCAAGCTGTGAATATTATTAATTTTTGAAGCCTCACACAAATGATGGAAGCATTTTATTACATTTCTGAATTTTAGCCACATTAAATAAATGTGTCCTACTGAAATCAGTGATTTTTTTCCCCCTTCTATATAATGGATGCTACTGGGATTTCTCAGCTCAATCTTTAAAAGATGAATTTTTCAAAATGCAATTGAAAGTTTAGAATTGCATTTAAAATTCTGCTGTGTTTGATTTTAGCTAGCTCTACCTGTATTACTTAGTATAGCTGTTTTCTGCGACATTCTTGCATGATGAGACTCAATGTTTCACACATCACTGCTGCCAACAGCAGTTGTTTCATTAACAGCAACCCCTGTACTCTGCAATTCCACCGAGCATTCTAATGGTAATGCTGCATTTGGAGACAAAAGAGGAGTTCACCTAGAGGGGATCTCAGACATCAGGCTCCCATCATGCTTCCCATGTGCCCAGTCTTCCAACTTAGCCACACCTGCATGGGAAAAACTGAGGAGAGCTACCATCATCACTTATACTTTATGATGAGGCAGTCCTGGTGTTATGTTATCACTTTCAGTGCAAATTGCAGAAAATATCTACCATAGGAACAGTAGCGATTGTGGCAGTGGATTTACTGCAACATTCATCTTTTATGAAACTGGTTCTAGACAAGCTAGCATTGGTGAAATTTGTTTCATTTAATCATCCTTTAGCACCTCCCAGCCCCCTCCTTCTCCTTCCCAGTGCATAAAACAAGCCACAGAAGGCTTAACTGAAAATACTTCTATCATGTTTCTCATGGAAGGGAGGCAACAGGACAAGGGAGTAGTTTTGCTAGATGCCAAAGTGTAGGGTCATGTTGATGTCACTTATGTTGTCATTAGGGACCCTAGCAATCAGCTACATGGCATATATGAAAATAATAATCCATTAATGAACAAACAGTGTCAAATCACAGGAACAGGATAATGGATTTGTGTGATGCCCTGGCAGCTGCCATGAGGGGCAGAATCTTCTGCTTTTGCTTGGAGGCAGGAAGGTCATGTAATTAGGCAGAATGAATGCGTCTTTCCACCTGCACCAGAAATAAGCTCTGGGCGGGAAGGCCCATGGTTGATCTCCCTGCCCTACCACCAATTGAGACCTTTAAGTGGCCACTTAATAACCACATAAGGGTCTCACCGCTGCCGGAAATAACCCAACTGCAAGCAGGCCTGTCATCGTGTGACATACACGGCAAGTGAAACTGTACGAGCCCCTTGTCTCCTCGGGCAAGAGGATCCCTCGATCAAAGGCACACAGGTAGAGGAGTGTCCACTGAGAGCCACCATCCTGGCCTTGCTTTCGAAACCCCCTGCACCATCCCACCCCCCAACCTCCTGCGACCCCCATCTCCACCCAACATTATTAACCTGTAGTCTGGGTCCTCCAGAATCATGGGACTCCAGGGGTGGGTGAGGTGGGGGAGGAGGTGGTGTCTTTCCAGCAGGAGCCATGGCCTCCCCGGTGGCATGCTGAGTGCAAGAGCTGCCAGCATCCAATTGGCCATCAGCTGTCGGTAGGCGAGACTTCCACTGCTGTGGTCTTGATTCTATGGGAAGGCCTGCCGCTGGCCTTGCCACAGCCTGATTGGCTTGTGGTTCAGCAGGCCTTCCCAAAACAAGGCACCACAGCCCTATCACCGGCTCTCCAGCCAGCAGAAAAGACACCCAGCACCTCGATAAGATTCCACCCTGTGTCTTCACTTTGTGCCACTCTACTTTTTTGAATGGGCAGACAAACTGGATGACTGGCTCCCTGGGAGTAAACATACTCACTATAGTCTTGGGTAAAGATCTCAGATCAAGGCAGCATGCCAAAGCAAGAAAGCTCATGTCTTGTTTCTGGTATGACGTACAATCAAACAAAGGCTCCAGTGCTTTGAAAGACCAGAGATCTTGCTCCACTGGCCTGAAAAGGGGCTGAATCTTAATTCACAAGGAAAGTAGATGGGGTTATGTCAGAAGTGTAAATGCAAAAAATGTGAAACAGGAACCCAACCCACATAAAACCTACTCACGACTGGTTTTAATAGAGGCTGGACAAGAGGTGGGTGACCAATCCACTCACAGGAAGTTGCTCAGTCATTTAAATATTATAATGAGGGGGGGCTTGCCTTTATGGCAGCAATCAGCCTATTTATAATTCCTTTTGGCTGTTTTCCCCTGGTCTCAGAAATCCAGCAGGTGAGAAGGACGGAATCTATGAGATAAATGCATTTACATAATTTCTTGGGAGCTGGGAGGAGCAGTGTCTCTTGTAGGTTCAACAAGCTACCCAATAAACATCCCTACCCACCAGCTATCTGTCTTCTTCCATCCACAATTGAATCCCACCTAGCAACATTGGCTCCTAAATTACCATCTGTTCCCCTCAGATGACCATTAGACACCCTTCTAGCCAACTCTCCAGGGCATCGCTTTTTCCATCAACCAACATCTGCTACCCCACCCCCGCTATTGCCACCTACTCTCTGTCAACCACCATCAGACCCCATCTCCTTTGATTTGGCACCTACAGTAGGGACCATCCCACAAATGGGATCATCCTCAAAATCATGACCTATCACTATGCTCTCTCCCTCCCTCAATATACACACCTGCTCCTGTGGGTATATTCTTGTGAAGTTGGTTTCCCACTCGAAAGGGATCCATACAATATCAGTCAGGCTGCTTGTGAGCAGGATCTCAACAGAATAAAAATTTAAAAGAGTACTCCACTTATAAAACTGCAGGACATTTAGGAAACCCATTCTTCTAGATTTCCTGAACATGTGACAGAACCACCCCCTCCCCCACCTCCCACCGCCACCAACCTCCAGCATCAAACTCACCTCCAGGTTAATATCTTCCATTGCACAAACATAATTTCGCCATCCATGGTGGAGCAGCCTTCAACAACAAGAGAGTGAACCTGGAACCTTGTAGAGGAGGAAACGGAGAAAGGTGTAAATGGTCAGGAAAGATGCGTAGCCAGTAGATTGGGGTGCCGAACATTGATTGACAGGAACACAAAGACAAAATACTATAGATGCTGTAAATCTGAAATAAAAACAGAAAAGGTTTGGAACACTCAGCAGGTCAGGCAACAGCTATGGGGTGGAATTTATTGCAGCTGTTAGAGTGGGAATTGAGGTGGAGGGCATAGAATTGTGTGCGGGCCCGCATTTTGGTCGCCCGACATTGGGAGCTCAGGGTCAAATCTTGTGGGTGGTGGGGAGGCAGCGAGGCAGCAATGCCACATGCAAGCAGTGGGAAGCTAATTAAGATTGTTAAAAAGGCCATTAAGTCAAATTAACGTAGCTCTGAATGGAATTAAATGCTGTTCACCAAATATAACGAACAAGATCACAGGCTGTCGGACCCTTGACTATTCAAAGGTGGTAATATCCAGGTGAAGTCTCAAACTCTGAGGGGAAGGTCAGCCATTGTGGAACTGCCTTCCAATGGAGCGCAAACTTTCACTGAATGGAGGCAAGAGGCCAGCGAACGTGTTAGAGGAGCTACTCTGAGAAACTGAGAATCAAGCTGAGGAAGGGACAGGGACAGCTCTAAGAGGCTGAGAGTAGAGCTGTGAAAGAGAGAGGGATAGCTCTGAGAAACTGAGGAGCAACAGTTAGGCATTGCATCCAAGGGCAGTAACCAGTGAAAGGGGGTGTCATCCAAAAATGGAACTCATCCACCCAGTCTTTATAAACTAACATGTGGTGAAGGAGAGGCACAGAGGAAGGTGCACCAGGCCTCAGATGCTGCTGAGACTTTATAAGGCTCTGGTCAGACCACATTTAGAATATTGTGAGCAATTTTGGGCCCCATATCTCAGGATGGATGTTCTGGCCCTGGAGAGGGTCCAGAGGAGGTCCACGAGAACAATCCCAGGAATGAAAGGCTTAACATATGAGAAACGTTTGAGGACTCTGGGTCTGTACTCGATGGAGTTTAGAAGGATGAGGGGGGAATCTGATTGAAACTTACAGAACACTGAAAGGCCTGGATAGAGTGGACGTGGGGAAGATGTTTCCATTAGTAGGAGAGACTAGAACCTGAGGGCACAGCCTCAGAGTAAAGGGAAGACCTTTTAGAACAGAGATGAGGAGAAACTTCTTTAGCCAGAGAGTGGTGAATCTATGGAATTCATTGCCACAGAAGGCTGTGGAGGCCAGGTCATTGAGTGTATTTAAGACTGAGATAGATAGGTTCTTGATTGGTAAGGGGATCAAAGGTCACGGGGAGAAGGCAGGAGAATGGGGTTGAGAAACTTATCAGCCATGATTGAATGACGGAGCAGACTCGACAGGCTGAATGGCCTAATTTTTGCTCCTATGTCTTATGGTCTTATGGTCTACCATTACCAGGGCAGCAAGAGCAGCATGAGTTGCAAGTCATGGTTGGACAAGCCGTGGGGAATGGCATCACATGCATTACAGGCAGTTGTACTGAACCTCGTCAGGGAGTCTGTTGTTGAACTCTGCATGATGCTGCAGGATGACCTGCGACCAAAGGGATTGAGTGAGCACCTGATTCCAATGATGCCAAGAATCCACTGGGGACATGTGTGGGATATCCCAGGGATCCACATACCGCTGCATTAGAAAAGTGACCAACGCACTGTTTAAGAGGGCTGGAAAGTTTGTGCAATTCCAAGCTGACCTGATAGCTCGGCTGAGAGAACTGTTAGTTTTGGGGCCATTACTGGCTGTCCACGGATGCAGGATGTAATAGATTGCATGCATGTGACCATCAAAGCTCTATCAGACAAGCCTTCAGCTTTCATTAACTGGAAAGCCTTCTATTCCATAAACATCCAGCTGGCATGCGACCACTGGAAGTGCATCCGGCAGGTATGTGCCCATGTCCCAGGGAGCAGTCATGATGCATATGTGCTCCGGCACTCACAGTTGCCGCAGTTGTTTGAGCCCCTCACATGTCTCCTTGGATTTATCTGCGATGACAGGGCCTCTCAAGACATGGCTACTAACGCCAGTGAGGAAATTCTTACACTGAAGTTGAGGAGCAATGCAATGCCTGCCACCAGCCAACCTGGGCCATGATTGAACAGTCAATAGGCAGTCAAACAGAAAGAGCTGGAAAAACTCTGCTGGTCTGGCAGCATCTGTGCAGAGAAAAACATAATTAATGTTTTGAGGCCAATATAACTCCTCTTTGAAAGGGTTCTGAAGAAGAGTCATATTGAACTCGAAAGGTTAACTCTGTTTCCGTCTCCACTGATGCTGCCAGACCAGCTGAGCTTTTCCAGCCTTTTCTGTTTTTAATTCAGACCTCCAGCGCCTGCAGTATTTTGCTTTTATTTTCATGCTGAGGATGAGATGGTGTTGCCTGGACCATTGTTGAGGAGCTCTGCAATATCACTTGGTGAGGGTTTCCAGAATCATTGTTGATCTGCTGCGCTCTGCACAACCTCACGCAGCCGTGAAGTGAGGCCTTGATTCTGGAGGATGTGGAGGAAACTCAGTCCCCGAGGAGGAGCTGAGGAGTCAGGACAACATCAGTTGCCTGCACCAGAAGCCTGGGTTTTGACAATATGCACTAGGGAGACTTGTGACAGCCCAATTCACAGCTACTTTCAATAGGCATGATTGGCCTCCAGCAACCTGCCGTAACCCATTGTTACGGACAAACTGGGAATGGAGGGGGAGATTAATTTAAAATGCCCTGATTTCTCCACTCACCACCCATCCAGAAACAGAAAGGTGTTTTTGATTTCTGATTTCCCCCTTTATAAGTGGTGGCATGTTTTCCCTAAACCTTCAGCTTGGAGTGATTCAGTCCTCTATTAATAATCCCACAGCAAAATTGAGATAAGGTAAAATAAGAGGATTGGCTTATTTTATACACACACAAAACACAGGAACGGGGTTTTGCAACGTCTGATCCTTTTTGTACTTATACAATAAAATAGGGATAAGGGAAAGAAAGGGGTACTGGGCAAGACCATGATAAAAATAAAAATAATGTTTTCATGTGAGTTCACAGTCCAGAATCAAAAGTCCAGTGGCATATTCCTTCAGAGAGTAGCAGGCTGACTGTTGCAGGGTGATCCATGTTTTCCAGAAGCGAGGACTCCCACGGTGGGAGAAGGCACATAGGGATGAATTAGTTCTGAAAATCCAGATACTAAAATACCAATGTTCCAGTAGTTCACAATGAAAATGAGGGTCAGGCATTCTACCTGGACCAAAGATGTATTTTCCCAAGTGTGGAATCTTGAGGTGTTTAATAGAAGAGTCTGGGTCCCTGTTGTTCTTTGCAGACATAATGTCTCTGTTGGCCAGAGCTCAGCCTTAGAAATGTAAAATAAAAGCAAAAAACTGCGGATGCTGGAAATCCAAAACAAAAACAAAAATACCTGGAAAAACTCAGCAGGGATGACAGCATCTGTGTTGAGGAAAACAGTTAATGTTTCGAGTCCGTATGACTCTTCATCAGAACTAAGGAAAAATAGAAAAGAGGTAAAATATAAGCTGGTTTAAGGGGGGTGGGACAGGTAGAGCTGCATACAGGGCCTCTGATAGGTGGGGATAACCAAAAGATGTCACAGACAAAAGGACAAAGAGGTGTTGACGGTGGTGATATTAGGTAAGATATGTGCAAATGGTGACATTAAGGGTGGAAAGCAGGATGAGCAAGGTACAGATAGCCCTAGTGGGGGTGGGGTGGGGGAAGGGATTGAAATAGGCTAAAGGGTAGAGTTAAAACAATGGATGGAAATACATTTAAAAATAATGAAAATAGTTGGGAAGAGAAAAATATATATAAATTATTGGAAAAAAAGGGGGTCGGAAAGGAGGTGGGGATAGAGGAGAGAGTTCATGGTTTTTGGCAATCTCCACCTATCATTGGCCCTCTATCCAGCTCCACCTGTCCCACCCCCCTTAAACCAGCTCATATTTCACCTCTTTTCTATTTTCCCTTAGTTCTGATGAAGAGTCATACGGACTCAAAACGTTAACTGTGTTCTTCTCCGCAGACACTGTCAGACCTGCTGAGTTTTTCCAGATATTTTTGTTTTTGTTTTAGAAACATAAAAGGCTGTTGGTGCATCTCTTTAGAATTTGATTGCCAGCCATCACAGGGCACATTAACACCTCTTTAAAGATAACGAGATCCCTGCTAGTTGCTTAAGGTTAGAAATTCCTCTGGCATGTGTCATGGCTAGTCAGGATAAAGCCTGTCTATTTTTAAAATAAAAATAATAATTTTATAAAGTAGCCAGGTTGACATAGATATATTTTCCTTCCTGTCTTCTGGTTGGGACAACCGCCACCCCACCTCCCCTTCCCATTAGAGAAAAATGAAATGAATTCCATTCCATTTCATTTTTTTAAATGCATTCTTAGGGAAGGAAGAATAGGAATTGCAAAAGAATACAGGCATTTCCTCATTCATGCTGGCACATCAGACACACAGTTAGTCAGGGAAATGGCAGTGCCCTGATGTATAGGGAAGTTTATTCAGTGCTAGAGTTCTGACTTCCCTCTGTTGGGGACTCAGGAATTTCAACTTCCTGATTAAGCATCTTCGAAAGGGTTGGCGGTTTTACAGGATGATTAGCAATCGGGGGGATGGGGGTGGGGGGCGAGTGATGGTCAAGCTGACCTGGGCAATCCATAGGGGAGTGACCATAGACCATAAGGCATAGGGGCTGAAGTCGGCTATTCGGCCCATCGAGTCTGCCCTGCCATTCAATGAAATCATGGCTGATCTGATAACCCTCATGCCCACTTTCCTGCTTTTTCCCCAGAACCCTTGATTCCCTTACTGATTAAAAATCTGTCTATCTCTGCCTTGAATATACTTAATGAACCAACCTCTACAGTCCTCTGCAGTAAAGGATTCCACAGATTGACTAACCTCTGAGAGAAGAAATTCCTCCTTATCTCTGCTTTAAAAGGGCGTTCCCGTTACTCTGAGATTATGCCCTCTGGTCCTGGACTCTCCCACAAGGGGAAACAACCTCTCAGCATCTACCCTAAGAATCTTATATGTTTCAATAAGGTTGTCTCTCATTCTTCTGAACTCCAGTGAGTACAGGCCCAGCCTACTCAACCTCTCCTCATAATAAAATCCCTCCATACCCAGGGTCACTCTAGCGAGTCTTCTCTGGACTGCCTCCAATGCCAATATATAATTCCTTAGATAAAGGGACCAAAACTGTTCACAGTATTCTAGATGTGGTCTGACAAATGCCTTGTATAGTTTTAACAAGACTTCCTTATTTTTATATTCCATTCCCTTTGAAATAAAGGCCAACATTCCATTTGCCTTCCCTATTACCTGCTGAACTTGTATGCTAGCTTTTTGTGATTCATGCACGAGGACCTCCAAATCCCTCTGTGCAGCAGCTTTCTTCAGTCTTTCTTCATTTAAATAATATCCAGCTCCCTATTCTTCCTGCCAAAGTGCATAACCTCACATTTTCACACATTATATTCCATCTGCCATGTTTTTGCCCACTCATTTAACCTGTCTGTATCCCTCTGTAGACTCCTTGTGTCATCCTCACCACTTGCCTTCCCACCTATTTTTGTGTCATCCGCAAACTTAGCGATAGTACATTAATTTCCCTTATCCAAGTCATTAATATATATTGTAAATAATTGTGGCCCCAGCACTGATCCTTGTGGCACTCCACTAGTTACAGGCTGCCATTCTGAAAATGTGCCCCCCACCCCCACCCCCCCCAACCATATCCCAGCTTGCTGTCTTTTATTAGTTAGCCAGACCTCTATCCATGCTGATATACTACCCCCAACACCACAGGCTTTTACCTTATTAAGTATCCTTATGTGTGGTACCTTATCGAACACCTTAACGCTTAGTACTTCCTCAAAAAAGGAGGGAGACAAAAAACAGGTGACTATAGGCCAGCTAGCTTAACATCTGTCATTGCGAAAATGTTCGAGTCTATTATAAAGGATGTAATAGCAGAGCATTTCGAAATGCATAACATAATCAAGCAGAGTAGGCATGGCTTCATGAAGTGGGAATCATGCCTGACAAATTTATAAAAATTTTTAAGGAGGTAACAAGCATGATAGATAAAGGGGAACGAGTAGATGTAATATATTTGGATTTTCAAAAGCTGTTCGATAAGTTACGGTAGATAAGGCCACTTAAAAAGATAAGAGCCCATGGTGTTGGAGTAGTATATTAGAATGGATAGAGGATTGGCTAACTAATAGAAAATGAAGAGTTGGGATATGGGGAGCATTAACAAGATGGCAACCTGTAACTAGTGGAGTGCCATAGGGTTCAGTTCTGGGGCCATAATTATTTACAATATATCTTAATGACTTGGTTGAGGGAAATTAATGTGCTATGGCTAAGTTTGTGGATGATACAAAAATAGGTGGGAAGGCAAGTGGTGAGGATGACACAGAGTCTACAGAGGGATATAGACAGGTTAAGTGAGTGGGCAAAACTTGGCAGATGGAATATAATGTGGGAAAGTTGAGGTGATGCAATTTGGCAGGAAGAATGGAGGAGCTGAATATTATTTAGATGGAGAAAGACTGAAGAAAGCTGCAGCACGAAGGGATTTGCGGTCCTCGTGCCTGAATCACAAAAAGCTAACATGCAAGTTCAACAGGTAATTGGAAAGGCAAATGGAATGTTGGCCTTTATTTCAAAGGGAATGGACTATAAAAATAGGGAAACTTTGTGAAAACTATACAAGACACTAGTTAGACCACACCTAGAATACTGTGAACAGTTTTGGCCCCCTTATCTCAGGAAAGATATACTGGCATTGGAGGCATTCCATAGAGAGTTCATTAGGTTGACCCCGACAATGGAAGGATTTTCTTATGAAGAGAGAATGCATAGGTTGAGCCTGGACTCATTGGAGTTTAGAAGAATAAGAGGCAACCTTATTGAAACATATAAAATTCTTAGGGGCTTGACAGGTAGATGCTGAGAGGTTGTTTCCCCTTGTGGGAGAGTCTAGGGCCTGAGGACATAATCTCAGTGTAGGGAGGTGCCCATTTAAAACAGAGATGAGGAATTTCTTCTCTCAAAGGGCAATGAATCTGTGGAACTCTATACCATAGAGGGCTATAGAATCTGGGTCATTAAGTATATTCAAAGTTGAGTTAGACAGTAAGGGAATCAAGGGTTAATGGGAAAAGGCAGGAAAGTGGAGTTGAGAATTATCAGATCAGCCATGATCTCATTGAATGGGGGAACAGACTCGATGGGCCAAATGGCCTACTTCTGATCCTAAGTCTTATGGCCTTATGGTCAATTTAATGCTGGAAAGGAGGTTTCTGCCAGCCATACTTCAAGCAAGTCCTTAACTTTTTCCTTTCCGGGCTTAATAGCCGGTCTTCTTTCAAGGCCTTTGGTTACATGGGGCATCTCCTTCACTAGTTCTCTGCCTGATTTAGGACTTCTCTGGTCAAGATTTAATTTGAGGATTCTATTTCAGATTCTAGGGGCCTTCTCTGGATCCCATTTAATTTTACTGGCCTGGCTTCGGCCTTGCTACCTTTGAGCGGTTCTTGCTTGAGGTTTATGGGTGCTAACACACCCTTTTGGGCCTCGGGCCCTTCTCTGGCTTTCCGCTCTTCCGCAGATTTCTGCTGCTTGGTCTTGGCCTCTTTTCTTTCACTGGCTAACACCATTCCCAAGGGGGAAATTGATTCCTGCTACAAGAGCCTAGGGACAATTGCTACTGTAACAAGGAATGAAACTCTAGGTGGACCTTATGGAGGAGTGAAAACACAAATCCTTCTCCCACTTCACTGATCAGGACTTTGGCCTTCAGGGAGGACTCAGGGGGTATGGTTAAGTTTCCCTCCAACATTAATTCAATCAAGGCATTCAAGAGGGCATTAGATGATTATTTGAATAGAAACAATATGCTGGGAAAAGGCAGGGCATTGGCACTAGATTGTAATGCTCATTTGGAGAACAGGTGCAGACACAATGGGCTGAATGGCCTACTTCTGTGCCATTAAAATCCTGTGATTCTGTGATTAAGGACAGATTGGCCCCCGTGTCCCAGTGCAGTACAGTGCCATGGACTTGCTCACATTTAAGGTTGGGTAGGGGCACAATGTTCCTGAATGGAGAAAACTCAGGAAACTGGGAGTTTGTCCGGCTCAGACACGCAGAGTGCTGTTCCCCCTCTGAAGTGTAAGTTTCTGCATTGAGCGGCTCTGCCTTCTCTGCTGCATTACCCATTTTGGGGCGTCCTTCGGGAGACTACTCATGTGAAGGCCTACTAGGCCAACTGGATTGCAGTGCAATCTCCAGCTTTCGGGTCTGGAATGGCCTATTATGTTGCAATGAGAACACACCGGCATCTGGGAATTCTCTTTTCAGGCTGTCGGGGGTCTTCTCGTACTCTCTTTTGTGTTTTCTTTTTTGGGTGGGTGTCCTTTCCTGCCTAGATTGTCCTGCCTCACTTTCCAATGCTCATGGGTATAGCCTTGTAAAGAGTCTGCCTGAGTTTCCAGGTCTATGGGTGAGATCATAGTTGTCTGCTGTGACTGCCGTACCCAGACTGTGAGGATTCTCTGCTCCTCTAGGCGTACTCACACATAGACAATTTTTGAATTCCTCCAACAGTACTAGCTCACGCAACCCCTCATAGGTTTGTGGACTTTTAGGGATCTTATCCATTGGTCCAATGCGATTTGTTTCACCTATTCAAACTGGATGTAGGTTTGGGTTGGCTTCTTATGGGTGTTCTGGAATTGCTGGGGGTATGCCTCTGGGGCTAACTTGTAGGAACTTAGGATGGCAGTCTTAGCCTGCTCATAATTTCGGGACACTTCAGAAGGAAGCATGGATTAGACATCTTGAGCTCTACCTGACAGCTGCCCTGGAATTAAAAATGTCCAGATCTCTAAGGGCCATTTTAGCTGTCCTGCTACTTTTTCAAAGGTGGTAAAAAAAAATGACTCCACATCACTCTCTTCAAACTTAGAATGGAATCTCACATACTTGAAGGCCTCAGGGAGTGGTTCTGGGTTAGGGGGATAGGGAATGCTGCTGGGTAGAGAGCGATTTCCTTGAAGTGGCTAGTTGTCTGCTCACTCTCTCCCTTTGAGTTGCTAGCTCCATTTCCAATCTTTGGAGCTGGAATTCTCTTTCCTTTTCTTGATCCTTTGCTATCTCTTCCCTCTCTTTCTTTCTTTCCCTCTCTTGAGCTTCCCTCTCTTTCTCGCTTTCCCTCTCTTTAAATTCTAGCTCCAATTTAAACTTCTCAAGCTTGAAATTGGCTAGGAGGGAGGATTCAGATCATGAAGATTCAAAGAAGCTCAGAGGTCAGGAACATAGATCATTAGGATGTAATTAACTCATATAGAAAACAATCAAAATAATGGAATATCTAATCTTTATACCCAAATAATTAAAATATAAGGAGTTAGAAGTTACCCTGCAGTTATACAAATCCCTAGTGGTCTACAACTGGAATAGTGTTCAGTTCTAAAACCACTTTTCAGGGAGGATAATACGGCTTTGGAGGGAGTGCAGTGTAGATTTACCAGTATGACATCTGGGTTAAATTACACGGAGAGATTACATAACCATCTAAATTCCAAGGATTACAACCATAATTTAAGGTGCTTTGATAGAAGTTTTGATAATACTAAGGCAAAATGAAGCTATCTCCATTACCTGCAGACTCCAGTGTGATAGCACATAGTCCAAAAATTACAACCAGACATTTCAGGATTGAAGTTCGGAAATACTCCTTCAGGCAAATGGTGGTAGAAGTTTTGAACTCTCTTCTGCAAGTGACAGTGGCTGCTATGTCAATTATTAATTTCAAGTCTGAGATTGATAGATTTTTCTTAATCAAAGATATGAAGGGATAAGAGGCAAAAACAACTACATGGAATGAGGCCCCAGAACAACCATGATCTCACTGAATGGTGGAGCATGTTCAAAAAGCGAAATGGCATACATCTATATCCCTACGTTCCTAAGAATATGTGTTATGACAGCCTACTGCTCCTTATTTGATATGCTGTGACATTGTACCTCTGTGCTGGGGTCATGAAATGGCTTTGTAACTAGTGTGAACATTTTGACTTGCTTATTGACAAGCCACTCCTGCCATTTACTGATTACGGGTTATGGTAAGTGCATATATGGTGTCAGCTCGAGAGTTGGCTACTGTAGGAAATAAAAACAGTCCAAAGATGCCCACAGGTGTCCTAAAAAATGGCATTGGCAACAATTTTATTGAACTCTAACAGAAAGAGGTAATATGTAGAACTGTTGCCGGAACCTTCTGTTCTGGAGTTTAAGTTTGGTGGTGGCCGCAGAAGTGAGGGTGATTCCCGTTGGGTCGGGTGGGGGGAGGGCAGGATAGCTGACCGTACACAACCTTGCACCGTTCAGCTCATTAAATATGCATCAGCCGGCAGCTTGCCAATTCTCAGAGAGGGGGCAGGCTGGAAGTCACCGTCCCCGCTGTTACCTCACAGGGTTGAAGGTCCAGGTGCCTTCTTTATAGGAACCCAGATAGCCTGTGCTATCCCTTCTACCTTTGCCCGGCCGCTGCTCCACCCTTCCCTGCTAACCCTTCCTCCCTTCCTTGGCCACATTCCACACAACTTGCACTGTAACCACCTGGTCTCAAGTGCATACAAATGCTCCCAAAAGGGAACAATGCTGCAGCAACTCTCCGCTAATCAAGGAAGAGGTCTACTTCATCAGGTGCAGGCCACTTATGTGCAGTCGTAAAACTGAATGTTATAATTTCTCACTGTTGGGAATTTAATTTGGACGGGGTTCTTAATTCCAGTGCTGTGGCCTTTTTAATGAGCATACATAACTTGTCAATGCATGCAAAAGGGTTTTCCAACATTGTTCATTAGGAAGCTCGGCCCGCCTTTAACATGTCTTTGAAACCCCAAGAACAAGATTGCTAAAGTTCATCCCACCATCGGGAAACTGATTTTTGTCTTTACATCAAATTAAGCTCCCTTACCCTCCAACTTTCCCGCTGCTGAAAGGGCTGAAAGATTCTGACCCAAAGGCCCATTAAGACAACACAGTGAGAATAAAGGGTTTTTTGAGAAGAGCCTGGAATAAGAAAAGAATAATCATTTTAGCTTACAGCTTCTTAGGCCGTGATTTAAGGCCAGAAAATATGAAATGAGTTTTGACAACTAGATTTGAAAACAATTCAATACGTAGCTGAATTGTCTTAGTACAATTAAACTACCAAGCAGAATTAACATGATTACCCAATGTGGGAGTGGCCTGATATTTGTGAGAAAAGTAACTTTAAAAACAACAGCACTTACCCCTCACAAATGGCATTTTGGTCGCACAAAGTTATAGCCATAAAATCAAAGCAGTTTTGAGGAAATTCAACCCCTCATTGATCAGTGTAGCAATTATAGTTTTGGGAAATGTTGGACTGTAGCTTTAAGAATAATCCAGTGCTGTAAGATCACATGATCTGAATAAACCAATGCGTTAGCAGCATGGGGAACCTCTACAGGAAAGTACCTCTTTGGTTATGAGGCAGAATTTTATGCCTGTTGGGTGAGCAGAGCATGAGCGACTGCACTTCCATTTTGCGCAGGTGGGCCAATTAAGGCCCTCCTTAGCATTTGAGGGCCCCTCCCAACTCTTACTGTCATGACTGCATTGAAGCATGATGGGCATTTCTGGTACACTGGGTGGGCAAGCAGATCATGCCCATGCTTACATTAGCCTGAGTAGTTCATGATGAGTTTGCCCCCGCACCATTTGTTGCTCTTAATCGCACATGACTAGTCTGGGGGCAACCTGCAGGAGATGCAGCTAGGCGCATACTTAGAACTCCAACACATGCCCTATTCACGGTGATGAGACTGTGGAAGGGGAGCTTCAAGGTCTTGTGGCCAAGAGCCATGTGCTGCCCTCGATGTCACATGTAGTTGCGCCTCCTTGCTATGGGAAAATGTGTTCCCTAAAGTGATGGACACAGAATGTCTCCAAGGTGGCTGTTGTGGGGGGTTGGGAGGAGGTCTACTATCTTTGTGTGACCAATCTGCAGTAGCGTGGAGAGGAGGCACTGGAGGCCTGATATGGGCAACTGTGGTTGGGGTGATGAGTCCATGTGCGATTAGCCGCAATGAATGGTCTTCTCGGTTTTTCAGGAGAAGAATGCTCACAATGCCTATGAGCATTTGCGGACTGGAGGTGGCCAGGCCCAGCTCATGATTTTAAGCCATTTCGAGCAGGAGGCCCTGGAGCTTGAGTGGCGCCATGTGCCCAGGTCCACAGGTGTCGGTGAGGCTAGGGTGTAGTGGCCAGTTATTTGTGGTCAACAGCGACATCCGCTCTGTCTTCCCACCATCCATAATGCTGATGATTGTTTAATTTGTTATTGTAGCAACATTGCTCATTCACAAACTAAAAGAGTCAGACGTGTGGGTCATAGACACAGGTCATTTGGCCCTTCGAAGATGCGTGTGTCAACCACTTTCCAAAGTCGTCTTATCCCATTTCTGACCACTATCCCCATGGCCTTGTATGCCATAGCATCACAACTGCACATCCAAATACTTATTACATGTTAGGAGGCTTTCTGTGTCCACCACCCTTTCAGGCAGTGCATCTCACATTCCCAACACACACTGTGTGTAAAATTTGTTCATCACATCATCTGTCAACCTCATGCCTCTTACCTTAAATCAATGCCAGCTGGTTACTCATCCCTCTGCCAAGGGGAAAACTTCCTTTCTGCTGACCCTATCTATGCCCCTCATAATGTTATAAAGCTCAATAATGTCACTCCTCAATCTTCGCTGCTCCAGGGGAAATAACCCCAGTTTATGCTATGTCTCCTCATAAGTTAAACTCTCCAGCAAGCTAGAATCCTGGTCAATGACCTCTGCACTCTCTCCACTCCAATCACATCCCTCCCGTGAAGCGTGTATCACAACTGCACGCAGAACGATAGCTGTGGCCTAGGTTGCATTTTCTGCTTTTGCAACAAGACTTCCCTGTTCCTATATTCTATTCCTCGGCTAATAAAGGCAATATGGCATTCTTAAATGCCTTCTGTATCTGTCCCACTACCTTAACGGGCCTGTCGACTTGCCCAGCAAGGTCCCTCTGATCCTTCTTACTTTTCACGGTCCTACCATTCCTCATGTATTCCCTTACCTTGTTTCTCCTGTCCAAATGCATCACCTCACACTTATCCACATAATATTCTGTTTGGCATTCCTTAGGCCATCTGACCAGCGTGTCTGTACCCACCTGTACCGTAAGGGAATCCTCCTGACTACTTGCCACAGGTTAAGCGCATAATGAGCCAGGGGAATAGGGATGAAATGTGTCACTGTGTGCATGCTAACTGGTCCACTGTCCTTGTTGTTATTTTCAGCATCATCAGAGCCTGTCAACCAGGAGCAATTGCAGATGCCCCCTCTCACACCCGAGGGCCCTCAACTGTCACCTGCATCACGCCATTTCTGCGAGGCAGGCACCAGTGCAGATACTAGCACCTCAGTGGGAATTGCAACATGGGCTAGTGTCCCAGGGCACAGTGGAGAGGGCACTTCACAATCGCTGGAGGAGCTGGCAGAGATAGAGAGTGCTGATGGTGCCAGCAGTTGGAGAACTGCAGAGCACCAGGCACATGCTCATTCGGTGCATGATGATGTGCCTCTGGAGTCGTCTGCGAAGCAGCAGCTGCAGGAAATGCGGCCAGGTGTGTGGGAGCATCTGGGAGTGATACATGAGGCTATGCTTTGCTTGGTGTCCGTGGTGGAGGAGTCCACGTGGAGCATCAGTGATGCATTGAGCCTCATGGCAGAGCGTCAAGCTTCCTCCATGGAGAGAGTGGCGACTCTCGTGGAGAGCGGCCTCCAGGAGAATGAAAAGCTTCTCCTGGGGAGACCTGCAAGCCCTCACAGCATCAGTGGCCACAGCTGGTCATTGCCAATGTGGGCTTCAAGCTTCCCGGCTCATTGCCCATCCATCGACAGTGAGCAGGGAGGTCCAGGACAACCTCAATTTGGTGCAGCAGCAGCCTGTCATATCTGGGCACTCCTCTCACGGCACTATGGATGAGGTCGCCAGCTGCTCTGCCTCTCTCCCAGTGACTGCTTCATTGGGTGAGGCTGCAATGACTGGGGAGATGCCCTATGGACTTGCAGATCCCTCCCAGGCGGGCCCAGCACAGGCTCCACAGTCCATAGGATGGCAGCCAAGGTCATCGAGGCCAACAGGACAGCAGAGTCACCAGGCTGTCTCAGAAGTCACTTCAAGACATAGCACTCGTAAACGTAATCATAAGGCACCTTAGACACACCATGGGTTTGTCACTGGTGCTTTTGTGTTGGCCCTAGATTAGGGACTTATTATTTGTTTATGCTTGAAAAATGATTTGTTTTGGCTTTGTGAGAACTTCTGATGGTAAAAATTAAAACCAGATGTGTTACCGTGGCTGAGGGTGGCTCCTTTGTTCTGCATTAATATGTTTTACATACATGTCATGAGTGTTTGAGTGGATATTGAAGTTTATGTCCAAGGCCCTTAGTTGCAGCTGATGACCTGGCAGATGTAGCATTTAAATGCTGAGTATGGGAGCGCCAGGCAAGGCTGGTCCTGCTGATCCATTTGTGTGGAGCTAGCTGAAGGTTCATTGGATTAAAGTCTCCCCGGTGTCCCTGCCTCCTTGGTGTAGTTCTGGGCCAGCGTTTAGCCCCTCATCATTACCCTGTACTTCCTCATCCTTTGAACCAGTGCTGGACTCATCATGTGCAGCTACATCCACAGCATCAACGTCTTCATTGTCGACTGTGTCCCCTCTTTCCAGCACCAGATTGTGGAGAGCACTGCATGCAACCACTATCATCGAGACACGATCTGGGGGGTACAGGAGTGCACCTCCTGAGCAGTCCAGGCATAGGAAGCGCATCTTGAGAAGACCAATGGCTCTCTCCACCACAGCCCTTGTGGTGCCCTGGCTCTTATTTTACTGATGCTCAGCTTCTGTTCTTGGCTGGCGGAGAGGCATCATGAGCCACCTTCGCAGGGGATAGCCCTTTTCACCCAACAGCCACCCATCCAGCCAAGCTGGAGCACTGAAGAGCCCCGGTACCTGGGAGTGTCTGTCTTGGTAAGCGTCATGGGAGCTGCCTGGGTACCTTGCACAGACTTGTAGAATCTGCATCCTGTGGTCACACACTATCTGCATGTTCATGGAATGGAAGCCCTTCCTGTTGACGAAGGCACTGGGCTCACCTGCTGGCTCCTTGATGGCCACATGTTTATTACACCCTGGACATGGGGAAGCCCGCAATGGCCACGAAGCCTCTGGCTCACTGTGTCTGACTTGCCTGGTCCCAGTGGAAGTGGATGAAGGTCAATGCACGCCTGAATAGAGCGTCTGTAACCTATTTGCCAAAAGTGTGGACAGCTGATCGGGAGACACTGCAAAGATTACCCACTGAGCCCTGGAAAGAGCCAGAGGCATAGAAGTTGAGGGCAACTGTGACCTTTAGAGCCACAGGCATGGGGTGTCCAGCCACATGGTTAGGAGAGATCTCAGGGCCAATCAATTGACAGATATAGTTGACTGTCTCCCTTGACAGTTGGATCCTCCATGGGCACTGCACCTCAGTCATACTGAGATAGCTGCATCACAGCCTGTATACCCTGGCAGCAGGATAGTGGTGTCTTCTGCGGCCCCTTCCACTTTGGACAACCTCTTGGCCCTGCGCCTATTGTGCCTGCACCTGGACACCCAAAGGTGGCTCCCCTGAAGTCTGATTGTTCATTCCTGGCCTCCTCCTTATTCTCGGCCTCCTTTCCTCCTCAGAGGAGCTGCCTCTAGTGGACATGTCAGAACCCATACCCAGGCTAAAGGGAGGCCTCCAGAAAGCTGCAGGCCCAATAAAGATTACTAACTGCAGGGTGTTGACCTGAAGGTTTAAAGTACACAGAAAGCTGCTGGAACTCATTCTGAAGATCACACAGGCAAGTTTTAAACAATTTCTGCAACAAATACTCAAAGACCAGATTAACAACCCCACTGAGCCCTCTTATCCCGCCCGTGGATGAGTTTGATTAAAAAGTCTCTTACCTGCCTGCCCAGTGCGCCCGTGTGCCGAACCGAAGATTACACGAGCGGCTGAAAATCGCCATCGATTGACAATTTAAGGGCCTTAACTAGCCTGTTAATTAATGGCAAGCGCATGTCGAACTTCATCGTGCGCCAGCCCAGTGAAATATTGCGGTGGCGTGCGGTGATATCGGGATGCTTGCCATGTGTCTTTTTATGCACTGACGTGCAGGACCCACCCCGCTCCACATCAAGCAGAAAATTCTGCCCATGGAGTTTGATGCTCACACATTGTTGCTACTGTTGCCTTGTAAATAAAGCCAAACATTTTTCTACTAAGTAAATTTGTCTGAAGATCAACTCTATAAAAAACTGGCAATGAAGATAAATTAGAATTGGTGCTGTACTTTGCCCAGCAATTGTGAGTATCTAAGTTGGTTAAAAATAACAGAAGATAACCTCACCCGAAATGCCACAGTTTGACAGAATCCATCCCTTTGAGCCAGCCACAGATGATTGGTCTCAGTATGTACAACATCTTGCATTCTTCTTTCAAGCAAGCAAAACCACAGGGGAAGAAAAGAGGTGAGCAATCCTCCTTAGTACTTGTGGGAACAAAACTTACAGTTTGATTCAAAGCTTGACAGCCCCAGCACCCCAGATTCAATGACTTTCAGTGAATTAGTAGACCACATTAAGGGGCATTTTCAAACTAAGCCCTCAATCACAATGCAAATGTTCAGGTTCAATTCATGAAGTAGAGCCCGGGTGAGACATTGCTACCTAGGTGGGGAAATGAAAACCACGAATGGAATATTGTGATTTTGGTGAAACCCTGAATGACATGCTCAGAGATCATTTAGTATGTGGCATGCAGGAAGACACTACTCAGCGAAGATTGCCGGCTAAAGTGAATTTTGATTTTAAGAAAGCGTTAGAAATAGCGCTGGTGATGGAAAGCACTGTAAGGGATTCACAATTGATTCAAGGGGTGCAAAATGGCACCATACTCCAAATCGGGCAGGACCAGTCAGCCAAAAGTGGCACGAAAAGCTGGAAATCTGCCGCATAGTGGGAAACAACCCCTGCTAACCGAAAAATGAGAGGAAACAGCTTAGCAATTAAATCGAAAAATAACTTTCAGCCATGTGGAAACAATCAGTCTTCTAGCAATTGGCAATTTTAAAAAATAGAATGTTATTTTTTTCACAGAAGTGGACACATAATGAGACAGTGCAAAGCGAGATTTAAACAGGCCTCTAAATAGCAAACAAAGTCCAATGTAGAAGAGCCAGAAACAACCAATTCTGACATTTATTCCCAACATGAAAGTTGGGAATACAGAGCCAATATCTGTTACAGTGCAAGTGAATGATAAACCCTTAAAAATGGAAGTAGACACAGCAACTTATACCACTGTAATTAGAGAACACACTTTCAGGTATCTAAATAAAGGTGATTAACAATTAAATTTGGAACAAACATCTGCCAAGTTCAAAACATATACAGGCGAAGAAATCCAAGTAAAAGTTATCACCAGAGCAACTGTTCATTATAGAAACCAATTGGCATATCTACCAGTGATGGTATTGAAAGGCAGAGGACTAAGCTTTCTAGGTTGAAATTGATTAAGGGGAATTAACCTTGATTGGTCAGTGAGATTTCAAAATGAAGCTGTAAGAGTTCCTGCCCTGAGAAAGAAACAAGGCAAAGTATTGTATAAAGAGCCTGGAGAGTCCAAGGACCACAACTAGATGATAAAGGAACGTGTAAACATTCAGCAACCAGAGAAATGAAGACTATCTTAAACAATGACATGGAAGAACAGCAGAAGAAATTCAAGGAGACCCTGATAAATGACAGAGTGCAAGATGAAGTGAGTAACTTTCACAAAGAAAAAGAAAACCTATTGAAAGACCTTCAACCCTACCAGGTTTGTTCAGGTCAAAGTTTGTGCTTCTGAAAAGTACGAAGAAAAACAGGAGGAATTTGACACCTCTCTGAACAAACTGAAGAACGAGTTGGCAGTGGAGACACAGCAATGTTCAAGGTTTCAGGAGGAAGCCAACAGATACAAGAAGGAGGCAGAAGAGCTAATGAATCAGCTAAATGAAGCTGAAGAGGCTTTGAAAGTTAAAGTCATAGAAATTTCCAAGTGATGAGTAGATAATGAATTCTTAGGTGACTCAGCTACTGAACTAAGACAAGTTGAGATTACATCTGAGAGAAGTCTGGCCGATAGTGAAGTCAAAAAGAAGGCCGAGGACTAAATTCTGTGTTAAAAAGAAGACACATAGAAAGAAGATGCAAAATTATTGATTAGGTGCCATCTTTAGACAAGATTGAGCCTAACACTTCCTAATTTGGAGAGAAAGGTCTTGAAAAGTCAAGGGAACCAAAAAGCAACTCATGATTTACGTAGTCGTGAGAGACAATTTACTGTTGGGGAAGCAGTATATATAAACAATCTCAGTGGGTGACCGAAGTGGTTACGTGGTAAAGTAAGTTCAGTGACCGGGCCGTCGTCATGCCATGTAGAAGTGGAGAGCCGGATCACCTGTAAGCATGTGGATCATTTAAGAAAAAGAGAGATACCACAACAAGATATCGTTCCAAACAATGCTGAACCAGTGGTTCCTGTTAAAATTGCTCAACCAAGGACATACATGCCTGATGTCTCTGTCGGAGTGGAAGACACTGAACTGCCTGTGCCTAATGAGGTACCCGATGTTAATGCAGTTCCAGAGAATGTGTTTCTTACAAAAGAATCTGAAGCCATGGAGCTGCGACATTCCTTATGGATCAGGAAACCATCTGAAAGACTGAACTTGTAATTTCATGACCTGTGTAAATATTGTAATGTCATGCGATAAACATCCTTGTAAATACAAAATGTACAGAAAAGTTAAAGGGGGAGGAATGTAATAATTATAGTTTTAGAAAATGTTGGACTGCAGCTTTAAGAATAATCCTATGCTGTAAGATCACATTTTTTTTAATTCATTGGATGTGGGCATCACTGTCTTGGCCAGCATTTATTGCCCTTGTTTAGAAGGCATTTTAAGAGTCAATGACACTGCTGTGTGTCAGGAATCATATATAGGCCAGACTAGGTGAGGACAGCAGATTTCCTTCCCTAAAGGACTTTAGTGAACCAGCTGGGTTTTTGTGACAATCAGCAATGGTTTCATGGTCATCATCAGACTTTTAACTCCAGATTTTTACTGAATTCAAATTTCACCATCTGCCATGGTGGGATTCAAACTTGGATCCCCTGAGAATTACCTTGGGTCTCTAGATTACTAGCCCAGTGACAATACCACTATGCCACCACCAATGTGTTAGCAGCACAGGGAACCTCTACAGGAGAGACCTTCTTTGGTTATGGAATTTGATGCGCATGTGTAGTTGCTACTGCTGTCCTGTAAATAAAGTTGAATGTTTCCAGAAAAAGTTGTCTGAAGATCAACTCTATAACAGTCAGGTTTATGGATTGCGTAAAAATTATATATTGCTGCCAGCAGCTGCATATTCTGCATAAAAATTTATAATTAATGACTGCACCAGGAGTCTGATCCATGTCCTATAATTTTCAAACTTTTGGTCACAGAATAAAGCTATGCTTCAAATTAGCTTTGCTGCATATCAATAAAAGGACTATCTCTGTTTGAATTTGTTAGAACTTCAAAGGATAGAATTGGTTAGAGTCAGCCCACTATCCTTTTTTGCCTGAGACCTGGATTTGAATCCAGCACCAGCTACTGGAATGAAAGTCTCCACTCTGGCAGTGAGAGGTTTCCATATGAAACAAGAACAAGCACTCCCATCTGTTCTTAATGAACACAGGCTCCCAGAACAAACCTACCGACAATTCAGTACAATTGACAATCTCATTCAAAGGAGCCATTAAAAATTACTGGCATAGGAAATTGAGAGTTTTAAATTGATACTGAGGTTGAAGGAAAGTTGCTTATTTCGTCCTTGCAAAGGAATTATTATTTCCTATCAATATTTTTCATGCCTAGAATTTTTCTTTAATATTCCAATAAATCTGAACCCAGAAATAATGATGGAGTTAGCAGTCAGGACAATAGACAAGAATGAATCATTCTCTGTCCTACTTTCGTTCGGGATGCTGCCCCATCAGAAAATCCAATTGCCTTTCTCTAATTTTAGTGCATGACTTGGGTTAATACAGGCATCTTCCAATTCAGTTGGACCATCCTCTGTTATGCATCTGGTCTCAATCCCAGAAACTCCAACTCTCAACTAAGGTGAATTGGTGGGGTGATGGTCATGAAAGCAATTTTGTACTCCTAGGATTCAGCTGGTTTGAATCTACACCAGTTTTATGGCCCACCTTGCAGGGTGATAGTGCAGAAACTTCTTCATTAGACTTCTGAAGACACAGCGGCCTTGAGTGTGATGCCCATGATATTCCAATCTGCACTGATTGAGGACAAAGTTCCCCACGACTGCCGCATGCTCAGGCAATGAACCCCTGATCTAACCAAATGATTATAGGCTGCTGAAACTCATTGGTCCCATTATTTATGGGGAGGCCGGGAGGGAGCATGGGAGCAGTACCTGGAAACACCAAGAACATGAATGCCCTGCGAAAATTAATGGTAGGACCTCATTATCATTATTTTGAACCATTTTCCACCCCACAAGTGGCCAGATTAACAGGCTGCTGGGCAGAAAATACAGGAATGAAGGTTACCATCATGGATCACTGGGAGTGGCTGCTGGGAAAGATGAAAGGTTGGTGGCAGGGTGGGTATTGGACTGGCAATTGGGAATTGGATGGGAATGGGAGAAACAGCAGAGTTGGATAATGGACAGGGGTATTGTGCAGGTTAGTCAATCACATCAGGACATTTGCCTGGAGGGCTGATGGTGATCACTTTTTCTCCTCCTGGCCTACAAGCTATGCTGTAAAGAACCTGTTGGATCTGGCAACTCCAATCTCCCTTTAGCTTCTGGGTTCTTGAACCTGGGAACACCCAGGGAGGAGGCATTAAATTTAAATTGCTGCCAAAATATTAAAATTGGAGCCTCATTTAACTATTACAAGTACAGGCCTGTCTCTACAAAGTATCTTATCTGGGTGGCCCGATGCCCAATGCAGTTAAAAAGGAAACAAACATGTTGGCTCTAGGTTTCCCCAATTTGATCATCTAGCCCTTCCCTGAAGGGCATTTAAAATTGTAAATCTTGCTCAAATTGAAAAATTCAGATAAACATTGTGATTAAATGTTATTAAGAGAAAAATAAAAAAAAAATGATAGCGAAATTTGGCTCCAAAGCACCTAGTTTATCAGTATTACGAGTACCATTTTGGAGACAAAATGGGACTGGTAGCTTGAACGCACACTTCTCATGCTAGTAGCATTTGGAGCATTTTTGTTGAGTCCTTAAACAAGTGTATAGGAAGCACCTGAGGAATTATACTGAGTAAAGAGATCATGACAGCAATTAGCATGCAATTCTGATTTTGATGTCACTAGCACTGCAATTTTGGAGCTCAATAGTCCAGCTAATACAGTGGAAGTGTTTATTTCTAGAGTTGTTGATGCCTTTGGTGCTATGCTATGTGCTGCAGGGCTTTGTCCTAACAGTAAAGATTCTGTACAAGTCACTTGCTCCTAGCTATGAGCGTGGTATTTTGCGCACACCATCACCAACCCCCACCCCAGCCCCCAGGCCCCACCTACTTTGCCTGCAGCATGACAGGGAAAATGAGCAGAGGTGACACAGAACAATACCAGCTGCTAAAAGGAGAGGGAGAAGAGCCCTCAGCAGGAGACCATAATCACCAAGGTCTTCAGGGAGCAATTCTACCTGGATCTCAGTGAGGGACAGTGCGTCAGATATTCACCAAGGACATCCTCCCTGAAATCTGTCACTTGCTGCATCCATAACTGCAGCATCAGAGCAAGATGAGGATAACATTATAAGTGTGAAAATTACTGTGGCCATGAAGGTTTCTGCGCTATCACCCTGCAAGTTAAAGCACATGACAATTGCAACATCTCCTTATTCTACTGATGCATAACAAGGTCACTAATGTTCCATATGCAAAGAGAGCTGGAAACATTTCATTCTCTCTTTCCAGAAGTAGCAGAATGAGAATAAGGCTTCATGAGGAGTAAAGGTCACCCCATGATGCAATTAAGTTCATTGGCTATAAATTCATGTATAAAGGACTCTTATTTAAATTCAAGGACCAAATTTGACCAATGGGCAAGCTGAGTGATCCTGTTGTTTGATAAGCTTATTCACAGGCTCAGGTAGTGCTGGGATGTTTGACCTGTTTCACTTTCTACCAATGTTGCCTCAGGGAAACACAGCTTCCAGGAAAGGATGAGCACAGGCTCCTTCCGGTGCTTCAACTGCAACAGAATGGTCAGCCTGAGGCACAGGAACAACCCTGTTCAGGGCAGCAACCGTTTGCACTGTTACTGACCCCAAAATAAAAATACTGGACATAAAAGGTGCCCAGTATCAGAAAAAAGAAAGATCAGTTGAAAACCAGATGATCCTGTATAAAATCAGACAAATGGTTAACCTAATGTCTATTCTGAGCTAGTGAAAGGGATGCCATTCCACTAACATCCAGCTGGTGTGTAACCATATACACGTATCATGCAGACCAATGCCTGGCATCCTGGCAGCAATCATGATGCCTTCATTGTGAGGCAATCCACTGTGCCAGCTGCAGTTGTACCACCACAACAGACCAAAGAGTGACTACTAGGCAACAGGTTTGATGTCATGGCCCATAACGCTAGTGCACAGCCCACACATATGTGTGCAGCATAAATATAACGAGAAAGCCATTCTACCATACGAGATTTGAAAGAGCAGATCTATGGGGTGCTTAAACAACGCTTCATGGCCTGGACTACTCTGAGGAGCCCTGTGATTCACAGCAGAGCAATTGTTAGGATTTGTAATGGTCCACTGCAACCTACACAATCTCCCAATCATAAGAGCACAACCCTTGCCATGAGCTATACAACGAGCAGCTGCAGAGGAGGAGGACGCACATGAGGAGGAGTAGGAAAAAGAGGAGAAACACAAGCAGGAGGAGGACGAGGAGAAGGAAGGAGAAAGGAGGAAACCATCACGGCCTCTTTCTGTTCCGGCTCTCCGTGATCGGTTGCCTCCTTCACCTACAGGTCCATGCTTTACTTTACTCACTGACCATCTCAGGATTCGCTTGGTCACATTACATAAATAAAAGCCAACACAAAATAAATATTCCAAACCAACTTTATTCCTCAAACCATCCAATATTCATTCACAGCACTACTCCAATACCTGCAACTTGGCTACTGGAAGGGTGCTGGCTTTCACTGGAGGAGACTGTAGGTGGCCTTATCCTTCACCAGGCCTGGCAGTAGATGGACAGTTTTGGACCACACAATATTGGCATGTGCAGCAGGGGTTTGGGCTGACCAGCTGAAAAGCAACAGGGTAGGCTCTAGCCAGGCTGTGTGGCACTTGTTGGAGATAATTGCTGTCATCTTGAGAGAGGGCAACAGGTTTGTACTGATGGAGCCACTGCCACTTCCCCAAGGCAATGATTCAGCAATCTTAGTAATCGGTCAGAAGACCTGGACTGCTGTGAGAACCTCCATGATCCTTAGAACTCTGCTATCCGCAGCCATGATTACAGCAATCTATAAGAAGTTGACGTATGAATTATAAACCCTTATGAAATTTATGGAATGTTATTGAAATCTCATAGAGAAAGCTTCCGTAGCAGCTTGCTGGCTGAAAAACCACAGGGCAGGCCTCTAAGGACATATCTCTAGCACAGACATTCCAGATCCCATGACCCATAAACCAACTGTCTGAGAAAAGATTAAAAGCATGCTCTCAAGAGGAAAAAGATTACTTCAGACAGGAAAGGGCTTTTCGAAATGATCCATGTTGGCTCTGCCCTTCTTCAGATGGAGAAAGACCTGGGAAGAGCTTCCTCATATTTCAGCTAGAGTGCAGCAAGCTGCCACTGCCAGCTATCGGGATCAACACATGCTCTGCGTCATCTGTCTGTTCAAATTAAGCTGAAGAATGTCCAGAATAAGTTAGTCTACTGGGCATTCTTTTGTCTAATAGCTGAATAAAGAGTATAAGGGGTTAAGGGAATGAGTAGATAAGTCGCAAAAAGAAAGTAATGGTTGGCAGGAGAGCAATGCTATCCCAAACACTCAGTTATGATGGAAACAGGAAACACATTGCAAAGCCTGCTATACAGGGAAAAAAATTGGAGCAAACATAAGAACAAGTTATCAGGTCGGAACTTCTGGCTAGTGTCGGAACGAGATCAACCGATGGAATTAAAAGAAATAAATGCGCACTTAGACCTGCAAGAAATTTGCCCTGATCTTCGATCCCAGGAGGTCTCCTCGCAGGCCCCAGCAAAGTGAGGCAATGACACAAACGGACCTGGAAACGCCCCATGAGGGCAGCCCCAGACAGTATAGGTTTTTAAAGAGCAACTTTAAATTCTGATAAAACTCCACAATTTCAAAGGTATTTCATAGATTTTTAAAAATTAATTTTTGCTATTTCTTTTAAGCATTTAACCATGTTGTTATTGACTAATTCTAAATGTAAGTTTTTTGAATTTCTTTCAATGATTGAATATAATTGTTGGTCAATATTTATAAGTGAACTCAGTTATTCATATTTATTTTAAATCTGTGACGTTATTAAATGACTTTAAGTGTCGCGTGCTGAAAAGTATTCATATTTTTACATGTTAAAGATGACAACTCAGGAGATTGCAGTGAAGAAGAGAAGTCAAAATTTCACTGATGAGGAACTGAATATTAGGGAGAGGAAAGTCAAAACCATCATGGAAGATTCAGAGCAATGCATGGAAAGAGGTGGTAGCAGTAGTGAATGCAAACAACATTGTGCCTAGGACTGTGTATCAGTGCTGTAAGAAACTGCATGATTCAATGCATTCAGCCAGGGTATGTGTGCCTCTGCATGCATAAAGTGATTTCTGAAACTTAAAATCCTGGTTTGAGTTTAAAAATTCAGTGTTTTGTGTACTATGTTCCTGAGGTGTCATAAAATGCAGTTGCCTTGGAGATGGCTCTGAATTAGTGTCAAACAATATCTTGATTTGACAATACAGAACTAAATTTCTGAGGTGTCTTAAAATGCAGTTGCCCTGGAGATGGTTCTGACTTTGTTATAAGTGTTATCATGGAAGGCAAAGCCCTCCATGATACAAGCTTCGAACTGTCTCCAGTAATTGTAAAATGTGTCGCAGGAAAAGGACAGCAAGGTTCATAAAAAAAATGTATTTCTTTCTTTAGATAAAGCTGGCCCATAATGCCCAGGAGTGCTCATTGACTGGAGTGAGGGGTGGGGTAGGGTGGGCGCTGTACATTCAGGACCTAACAGAGCAGGAGGAGCATCCATGGGGGCTGATTGATGTCTCCGATCACATGATAAACAGCGGTGTATCAGCTGTGGGGATGAGCGAAGGTGCGGGCCTCAAATCCTTCTTTGCTGCAGCTTTCTGCAGTCTTTCTCCAATTAAGTAATATTCAGCCATCTATTCTTCCTGCCAAAGTACATAACCTCACATTTTCCCACATCTGCCAAGTTTTTGCCCAAGCTGCCTGTATCCCTCTGTAGACTCTTTGTGTCATCCTCACCACTTGCCTTCCCACCTACTTTTGTGACATCCGCAAACTTGGTGATAGCACATTCAATTCCCTCATCCATGTCATTAACATATATATTGTAAATAATCGTGGCCCCAGCACTGATCCCTGTGGCACTCCACTAGTTACAGGTTGCCATCCTGAAAATGTCTTCTCTATCCCAACTCTCTGTCATCTGTTAGTTAGCCAGTCCTCTTATCTTGTCTTATCTTATTAAGCAGCCTTATGTGCGGTACCTTACTGAACACCTTTTGGAAATCAACATATATTACATCTACTGGTTCCCCTTTATCTATCATGCTTGTTGCCTCCTCAAAGAGTTGTAGTAAATTTGTCAGGCATGATTTCCCCTTCATGAAGCCATGCTGACTTTCCTTGACTATATTATGCATTTCTAAATGCTCTGCTATAACATCCTTTATAATAGACCATAAATTTTTCCAGTGATGGATGCTAAGCAAACTGGCCTTTAGTTAACTGTTTTTTTGTCTCCCTCCCTTTTTGAATAAGGTTGTTACATTGTCAGTTTTCCATTCCTCCGGGGCTTTTCCAGAATCTAAGGATCCTTAGAAGATTACTACCAGTGCATCCACTATCTCTGTAGCTACTTTCTTTAATATCCTAGGATGGAATCTATCAGGTTCAGGGGACTTATTGACCTTTAGCCCCATTAGTTTCCCTAGTACATTTTCTCTAATGATTTATTGTATTTATTTCTTCCCCACATTTTGCCCCTTGATTATTTAGTATTTTTGGAAAGCTATTTGTATCTTCTACCATGAAGACTGATGCAAAGTGTTTATTCAACTCCTCTGCCATTTCCTGGTTCCCCATTATTATTTCCCCAGCTTCATTCTCTAAGGGGCCTATGTTCACTTTGGCCTCTCTCTTCATTTTTGTATATTTAAAGAAACGCTTACTGTCTGTTTTTGTATTACATGTTAGGGTACCCTCAAAGTTTATTTTCTCCCTCTTTATTATTTTTTTGATCATCTTTTATTTGTTTTTAAAACTTTCCCAAACCTCTGGTTTCTCACTAATCTTTGGCACATTGTGGGCAGAGTATTAAGCATGGTGGGTGAATGCACACCCAACCCGACCGAGAATAAAATGATACGCGATGACATTGGGTGAGTGTCCCAATGTCATCGCATAGTCCCACAATATTTCATTCGCCGGGCGCTCACTGGAGTTGGCAATTAAAAGACCTATTAAGGCCATTAAAAAGGTAATTAATTTCAAATTTATGCTGCCCATCCAAAGGCCAAGCGGCCTTTGCACTTTTTAGGAAATCTCATCCACAGGTGGGATGAAGTTTCCTAAAGCAAATAAAAATAAAATAAAAATTTCTCACTTGAATTAAAAACATGTCCCTGCTGTCACATGAAGGGAAATGTTTTATGACATTTTTATTCTCTTCATTATTATTTTATAAACAGTGCTTCATCTTCCTGAGGCAGCTCCGTGTCTCAGGAAGATTGAAATGCTCCTTCGTGCGCATGAGCGAAGGTCGCGCTAGGCCCACTCGCCCTTCTCACCTCACTCGCACAGGCATCGCTCAGCACTGTCGCTCGTGTTCCACACTGGGCAGGCCTTAATTGGCCAATTTTCCAATCACAGGTAGTGGTCAGCTTCCCGACCGCCCACCCCCACTGAGCACCCTGCCAAAGGCAAAATCCTGTCCTGTATGTTTTTTCTTACAATTTGATACTAAGTTTAACTTCCTTGGTTAACCATGGTTGGTTTATCCTCCTCCTAGATTCCTTTTTCCTCATTGGGATATATCTTTGTTGTGTGTCACGAACTATTTTCCTAAATGTCTGCTGTTATTTATCAACCATTTTTTATGCTAAAATCCTATCCCAGTGCACACCAGCCAATTCTGCCCTCATTCCTTTGTAATTACCCTTATTTAAGTTTAGCAAATTTGTTTCCAACCAATGTTTCTCACTCTCAAACTGAATGCTAAGTTCTACCATGTTATGATCACTGTTTCCTATGGGATCTTTTACTCTGAGATCATTTATTGAAACTGCCTCATTACACATTACCAGATCCAAATAGCCTGATCCCTGGTTGGATCCGCAACATATTTTTCTAGGAAACTGTCCCGAATACACTATGAATTCTTGCTCGTGGCTACTTCTGCCAATTTGATTTTCCCAATCTACATGCAGATTAAAATCATCCATGATTAACCTACTGCCTTTTTTACATGCCCCCATTATCTCTTGATTTATTCTACAGCATAGCTACCATTAGGGGGCCTATAGACTATACCCGCCAATGTCTTCTTCCCCTTGTTATTTCTTACCTTTGCCCATAAGGATTCTACATATTTCGATCAAAGATAATTTCTTGCTATCATACTTCTTCCATCTCATACTAACAAAGCTACCCCACCGCCCATTCCTCCATGCCTAGCCTTTCGAAAAGTCACGTACCCCTGAATATTTAGTTCCCAGCTTTGACCTCCTTATAACCATGTCTCTGTAATGGCTATAAGATCATACCCATTAACATCTATTTGTGCCGTTAAGTCATTTATCTTTTTCAGAAAACTACTTGCATTTAAGTAAATAGCATTTAATTTTGCCTTTTTACCATTTTTCCCCCTTTGACTATATTTGCTGCTTTTTTTATGTTTGTTCACTCTGTCACTTCCTGCCACACTCTGGGAATCATTACCTAAATATCTGCCCTGCCACGCTGTCATAGCCTTTTGCTTTGCAAACCTACGAATCTCTTCTTCAGGAACACCCCCCCACCCCTGCCGGATACCCATATTTATGGTCAGTTCGCTCATCCTCCCTGCAGTCCCCACTCTCGTCCACACAGCTTGCAAGAACCTCATAATTGTTGGACAGTTGCAGGGGCCGAGGCTCCTCGATCGCTACCCCCTGGGTTCCCATACCTGCCTCACCTGCAATCACGCCCTCCTGTCCCTGATCATAGAACAAATTTGAATTACCTAATCTGAGGGCCATGACCACCTCCTAGAACAAAGTGCCCAGGTAACCTTCCTCCTCACTGGTGTAGCACAATGTCTGCAGCTTGGACTCCAGCCCCTCAACTCAGATCTGAAGTTCCTCGAGCTGCAAACAGTTAATAGATGTGTTCACTCTAGATCACCTTGGTGTCCAGCAGCGTCCTTTAAAGCGTCCTTTGCGCTAATTTTAAAATATAGGCTCCCTGCTCTCCACATTCATTTTTAAATGAAGTCTCCTTGCTCTCCCTGTTCTTTTTAAAAGAAGTCTTCCCACTCTCCCTGCTCTTTTTAAAATGAAGTCTGCCCACTCGCTGCGCTTTTTAAAATCCTTGACAACACCTTCTGGCCTCATGACCTCTACCACCTAGAAGGGCAAGGGCAGCACCACCACCTGGAAGTTCCCCTCCAAGGCACACACCTTCTTCTGACTATGTTGCCATTCCTTCACTGTTACTGAGTCAAAATCCTGGAACTCCTTTCCTAATAGCACTGTTGGAGTACCTACACCAGGAGAACTGCAGCATTTGAAGAAGGTGACTCAGCACCGCCTTCTCTAGGGCAATTAAGGATGGGCAACAAATGCCAGCCTCACTGGTGATGGTCATAGCCACTGAACAAATAAATAAAATACTTGAACAGATTTGTTTATTTACATAATTGTGAAATGTGAGGCAAGCATATTTATCTTGTGAATTGCCTGCAGTGGGTGGGGAAACCACCTATTTGGTCGTTTTTACCCTTAAGCAATACCGTGGAAGATTCATAACCCATATGGAAAGTGTTGCATCTAACATATACTCCTTATAAATGAAATGTTCATTTCATGAAAATTCCTAAGTTATGTTCCTGGGAAAATCCTGATTGCATTTGATTTCTCAGGAACCAACTAATTATAGATAACATAATTGCTGGTTTCTGAGCACAGGTCGCAAATATGTTTCCCAACCTTTCTCCATGACCCCAGCTCCATAACAACATAACCTTGAATACATCATGGGAAATGCAACAAGAGATGTGCTGGTGAAGTTTGTTTATACATCTATCTTACATTTGTTCAATAATGAGGTTCAAGGGCACAGGGAAATATAATAATATTGAAGACAATTAACTTATGTGAAAGGTCATGGCTGTGCAAAAGGTAGGTTGCAGTTGCCAGTTATGGTCTGCCTTGATGTCAGAAGCTGCGTCAAGTATAAAAAGGAAGCTTTATCCAATTTTACAGTAGAATGAGCATAGGCCCATCAATGACTGATGAGTAATTAGGATCAATTGACCCCATCATTAGATGCTGACACTAGCATCAAATGAGAAAAAAGCCTCAAGGACAAAATGGTTTTCCAAAAGTATCTCGAAGCTAGCTAAGCTTTCGAGAAACTTTGGTAATATGAACAGCTAACCTTTATTTGTGAACTGTGTTGATAGAGTGTTCGGACTTTGACATGTGGAGCAATAACTTGAAACTAAGAAGACCGTGACATGTGAAGGAGATTATAATTAGCTTATCTTGGAAATGAACTGCATTCCAGTTCTCTTATTGTATTGATTTTTCTTTCTAAATTCAAAATGGGTAGATTTGCAACTTGTTACTCATGAAAAAAGCCAGCATTTTGAACCTGAAATCTATTACAGAAACTTTCCGATTTTCATTTCCATTCATTTCAATTTATTGAAACAAAAATCTCATAGTTTCTATAATGGGCAATTGGCCTGAAATGCCAGTTTTACTCCTGGGCCTGGAACTTTGGCTCGGTGAGCAGGGGCGGGGCCTGCTCGCTGAGGCATTAAGTGACGCGGGCGGGTGTCCAATGAAAGTCCGAGAGGCTGAGTTGGCTGCGCGCTCACTGAAATGTCAAAGGCCTATTAAGGCCATTTAAGTATCAATTAAAGTAATAACTGAGCTACCTGTCCAACCTTAAGGTTGGCGGGCAGGCGAAGAGCCCAGGCGGCCTTTGCCTTTTCCATGGAACCTCATTCACGGGTGTGATGAGGTTTCATGATTTTTTCATTAATGTTCATTGACATGTCCTAGCTCATGTGACACTGTCACATGATGGGACATGTTTTAAAATTTTTTCTTTATTTTATTAAAATTTTGGGAACTTAAGCTGATCTCCCTGAGGTACCTCTGTGCTTCAGGGAGATTTCTGTGCTCTTTGACACGCACACACGAAAGAGCGCAGGCCCTGACTCAGGGAACACTCCCCCACCACCCCCCCTCCCCCCCTGCCCTGCCCGCACAAGGATGCTCAGCACTTCTGGGCACACATCACGCTGGGCGAGCCTTAATTAGCCCACCCATGTAAAATGGCAGCGTGGACCCAATCGAGTGCGCCAATCTGGTCCGCGCCTGCCCCCTCCCGCCCCCACACAACCCTCCTGACAAGGGGAAAATTCTCCCCCGGGCAGCAATTTGAAAACCTAGCACAAGGAATAGATTTTTCAATCAACACCAAAAGAGCAGTGCTCACTGTTCATAAGAACATAAGAAATAGGGGCAGGAATAGTCCATGTTGTCCATTGAGCCTGCTTCACCATTCAGTATGATCATCACTAATCTTCTGTCTTAACTCACTTTCCCTGCTCTCCATATCCCTTGATTCACACCAAAATCCTGTCTACCTTAGCCTTAAATATACCCATCCACAACTCATTGAGTAGAAAATTCCAAAGATTCACAACATTCTGGCCGGAAATTTCCGTGCCCGTTGGCATCAGGCCCCATGGCAGGTGTATGCAAACAATATGGTGGGAAGGCCAAAAATTGGTTTCATAATATTGTGAAATCAGTTTGCAATCATCCATTCTACCCATCAACGGCGGGCTGCATTTCCCACTGCCGCACATTGGGAACTTAATTGTAATACATCTGCATATCATTATAAGCCCAGCTCATCAGAAACTCCCCATAAGCTGGATCATCCGAGGCATGCTAATGCATCTCACAACTGTACATAAGCGACATTCATCTGATGAGCTGCACTTCACTAAGGATTTTGAGGCTTGTTTGCGTACCTTGCTTCAGGCAGCACTCATGGTCATCAGTGCCAGTCTTCACAGGCAGCAACATGGCACTTTTAGGGGGCCTGATGGACAGGTCTCTACTTACCAGTCCAGCTGTAAGGCTTTTTAATGGCTGCAGGGCTATGGCTTGCTTGGGGAAGATGGAGAAGTGGCCTCAGGCAAGGGAAAAGTCTGCAGGGTGAGGACTGTACTGGGGGAGGGAGGTATCCCAGGTGTGTGTGGAGCACACGTTGATCTGTGCAAGTGGACTCAAGATGGTGAGGGATGAGGGGGCAGTCTCCAGAGGAGTTGAGTCCAAATGGAGATGTGAGAGTGTGTGCAAAGGAGTGAGTGGTGATGTCTTTTGTGCTGGCAGTGAGTGAGATGCCAATGAATGTGTGATGGCCTTGTTAGTGTGTGAGTTTAGAGCGATGAGATGGCTGCCTTAACCTGGCTGCACAGATGAGATCATTCATCCTCTTTCTGCACTGGATGGCAAATGTCTTCTGTGCAGCATTGGCACTGACCACCACTGCCACTGCCTCCCAAACCAGAGTGGGACCTGCTGCAGCCAGAGTGGGGTTAGAGGACATCGAGGCAGGCACCAGGAGCGTCCAGAAGGCATCCCAGGAATGTGTCACTGAATCGAAGGGCTGCAGTCTTCTTGCCTTTTGGGGCCATGTCTTCTGTGCAGCAGCCCTGTGCTGGAAGCAGTGAGGGGTATGCGCACAGATGCATTTGAAATATGGTGCCCCATGTGAGGAAGCAGCGAGGTAACAGTGTGGCGGGTGAATCGGAGACTGCCTGCCAGTGAAATGGTGTGGTTCCTGGGAATGCATAATTAATGAGGCAGGATAGGGATGGTATGGTGCGAAAACCCACCATTGCGGCAGCGGGCAAAATGTCCTTTTTCCTGCCGCTACCTCACGTAGTGCAAATCTGGGATGATTCCACCCTCCGAGTGAAATTTCTCCTTATGTCAGTCCTAAGTGATTGATACCTTTCCTGAGACTGTGCCCTCATGTTCTGGACTACCCTGCCAGGGGAAACAACCTTTGTGTGTCTACTCTGACAAGCTCATTTAAAATGTTATGTGTTTCATTGAGATCACCTCTCATTCTTCTCAACACCAGAGAGTAAAGGCCTGTCATCGTTGTACAACCATTTAACCCCAGGAACTAATCTAGCTAACTTTCACTGTACCAGTGCATCATTCTTTATATATGAAGACCAAAACTGAACACAGTAAACCAGGTGTGTTCTCACCAAAATCCTGCATAACTGTAGCAAGACTTCCTTATTCATGTACTTCAAGCCCATTGCAATAAAGATAAACATGTCATTTGCCTTCCGAATTACTTGCTGTACCTGTATGCTAACTTTCTGTGTTCTTGTGCTTTTTCAGTTCCCTATGGGAGAACTGCAAAATTACCAAATCTGCTGAATAACTCTCAAATGAAGAAATTGCCAGCAAGATTCTACTTTTTGTAGCTTTTACTTTGACACAAATCAGAGCCAAAGTAAATTAAGCTAACAGGAAAATTATATTAAAAAGGTAGCTTTCACTTCAAAAGTTAATAGTTGATTCAACAAAGCTATCTCTTACCCACCCACAAGCACCCACATCACGTTCCACAAAAATATGGCACCACAAGCAGTTCCAAAGTTCTCTAACTCGGCCTCTGATAGGTAGGATCTCTCACTTTTGCACTCAAACAATTCGGCCCTCAAGTCATATTCACAGCAGTTGTATTCCACCTGAGGTCTCCGGAGATGGTCATTACCTAAATGGCACATTCCTGCGGAACATCCTTATTTAGCTAGGACACGACAGTCCGATTGGCGCACGGATTCCCCACAGACTCCTTTATACAATCCTGTAATAAACCTACTTAAATGGATTGGTTGGAACTGAAAAAATGAAAACAGCAGCAGTAAAATTGTTCAATTCACAAACTCTCTTTAACCCTCCTTTCGGCTTTCTGTCCTGTTTAAATAATTTACACATGCACACATACACACCTCCCTCATCTCAATTAATTTCGGGCTCGGCACGATGCTGAACTCTTCATCCGCTGCCTTCACCTCCATGCTCAAATCTTTGGGCAGGAATCCTCTCCCTGTTCAATGGATCTTTTTACCCGCCTCCAATATTCTTCCTCCATCTGGACCCCTCCCTCTGGATTTTTACCTGCTCTTGATCTTTTCATTGAGGACTGTGGGGGTGACATCAGTCATCTCAATTTCTCTGCTCCTCTCACCCACTCTAACCTGTCTCATTCGAAACTTGCCACAATCCAGTCTCTCAGGTCCAACCCTGACATTGTCATCAAACCTGCTGACAAGGGTGATGCTGTTGTTGTCTGGTGCACTGACCTCTACCTTGCATAGGCTGAGTGTCAACTCGCAGACACTTCCTCCTACCTACCTCTGGACCATGACTCCACCACTGAATATCAAGCCATTGTTTCTAGGGCTGTCGCTGACCTCATCTCCTCTGGAGATCTTCCCTTCACAGCTTCCAACCTCACAGACCCCCAACCTCGGACAGCCCTGCTGAGTTTTTCCAGGTAATTCTGTTTTCGTTTCCAATCTCGGACAGCCCGCTTCTACCTCCTCCCCAAAATCCACAAACAGGACTGTCCCAGTAGACTGATCATGTCAGCCTGTTCCTGCCCCTCGGAATTCGTTTCTTCCTATCTTGACTCTGTTTTCTCTCCCCTTGTCCAGTCTCTTCCCACCTACATCTGTGATTTCTCCGATGCTCTACATCAAATCAACAATTTCCAGTTCCCTGGCCCCAAACGCTTTCTCTTCACCATAGACGTCCAATCCCTCTACACCTCCATCCCTCATCGGGATGGTCTGAGGTCTCTCCGCTTCTTCGTCGAATAGAGGCCTGAACAACCCCCATCCACCATGACTCTCCTCCATCTGGCTGACCTTGTTCTCTTACTGAACAATTTCTCCTTCAACTCCTCTCACTTCCTCCAAATAAAAGGTGTGGCTATGATTACTCGTATAAGCCCCAGTTTTGCCCCAATCTTTATGGAGTATGTGGAACATTCCTTGCTCCAGTCCTACTCAGGCCCCCTCCCACAATCCTTTCTCCGGTACATCGATGATTACTTCGGTACTGCTTCATGCTCTCGTCTGGACCTGGAAAAATTTATTAATTTTGCTTCCAATTTCCACCCCTCCATCATTTTCACATGGTCCATCTCTGACACTTCCCTTCCCTTCCTTGACCTCTCTGTCTCAATTTCTGGTGATAGACTGTCCACCAATATTCATTACAAGACTTCCGACTCCCACAGCTACCTCAACTACAGCTCCTCACACCCCGGTTCCTGTAAGGACCCCATCTCATTCTCTCAGTTCCTTTGTCTCCATCGCATCTGCTCTGATGATGCCACTTTCCAAAACAGTTCCTCTGACATGTCTTACTTCTTCCGTAATTGAGGTTTTCCACCCACGGTGGTTGACAGGGCCCTCAACCGTGTCCAGCCCATCTCCCTTGCATCTGCCCTCACATCTTCCTCTCCCTCCCAGAACCATGATAGTGTCCCCCTTGTCCACACGTATCACCCCACCAGCCTCCGCATTCAAAAGATCATCCTCCGCCATTTCCTCCAACTGCAGCATGATACCACCACCAAACACATCTTCCCTTCACCCCCTGGAGGCATTCCGCAGGGATCATTCTCTCCGGGACACCCTGGTCCACTCCTCCATTACACCCTACACCTCAACCCTCTCCCACGACACCTCCCTATGCAACTACAGAAGGTACAACACCTGCCCCTTTACTTCGCCCCTCCTCATGTCCAAGGGCCCAAACATTCCTTTCAAGTGAAGCAGCCTTTCACTTCCATCAATTTAGTATATTGTGTTCACTGCTCCCAATGCGGACTCCTCTACATTGGAGAGACCAAACGCAGACTGGGTGACCGCTTTGCGGAACATGTTCGTTCTGTCCGCAAACATGACCCAGACCTCCCTGTCACTTGCCATTTCAACACATCATCCTGCTCTCATGCCCACATGTCCGTCCTTGGCCTGCTGCAATGTTCCAGTGAAGTTCAACGCAAAATGGAGGAACAGCACCTCATCTTCCGACTAGGCACTTTATAGCCTTCCGGACTGAATATTGAGTTCAACAACTTCAGATCATGAACTCTCTCCTCCATCCCCAACCCCTTTCCAATCTTCCATTTTCCAATAATTTATCATTTTAAATTTTTTTAATATGTATATTTTTCTTTTCCCACCTAGTTCCATTATTTTTAAATATATTTCCATCCATTGTTTTATCGCTACCTTTTAGCCTATTTTGATCCCTTCCCCCCAGCCCACCCCCACTTCGGCTTTCTCTACCTTGCTTGTCCTGCTTTCTACCCTTCATATCACCATTAGCACACCCTTTAGCTAATATCACCACCATCAACACCCGTTTGTCCTTTTGTCTATGACATCTCTGGCAATCTCTTCTTTGCCTCCACCTATCACTGGCCCTCTATCCAGCTCTACCTGTCCCACTCCTCTTCAACCAGCTTATATTCCACCTCATTTCTATGTTTCTTAGTTCTGATGAAGAGTCATGCAGACTCGAAACGTTAACTGTATTCCTCTCTGCAGATGCTGTCAGACCTGCTGAGTTTTTCCAGGTATTTTTGTTTTTGTTTCAGATTTCCAGCATCCGCAGTATTTTGCTTTTATCCTTGTAAATATGCTTTCTCTGTTTTCCCTTCCACTGCAGCTCTCCTTGTATCTGGCTCCATGGCTTTTGTTTCTTGTCTTCCTGCCTATTGGTACTGCTTCGAACAAGCATTGTCATGGACCAATAAGTCTTATTATCCAAGAGAATTACAATTGATCCTGTTACAATTGATGCAAACTCTTAAAATCCTTTTCAAGCATTCTTAAAAATAATTAGATTCCATGGAAATTTTAAAGAAATTACAACTTTTACTTACTGTCCTTCTTCCAGGTCAAAGATCATCATACTTGTTTGATTACACCCAAGTCTCTACGCCCTTCACCCAAGACTTTGCACCCTGCACAGGGTGCAAGGTAGATAGTGAGAAACTGTGCCCATTGGCAGAAGGATCTGGAATTTCTGGAAACACTCAAGTATTGTCGTATGTGCCTGCATGCCATTATAATATAAAGGTACTCAGCAGAGTGAGGGTTAACATGGGACTGGAGAGTAGCATCACCTACCGTGTGAAGTATAGAGTCACATGGTAATAGACTGAGCGAACAGTCTAGAAAGAACACTCTGGAACCAGCCTGCATGGAGGTAACAGCACCATGCGTGACAGTAACCTGGGATGTGTCAATAGTTAAAGATTAACAATAAACGGTTCACGTTTAAATCTACAAGACTCAAGATCTCATCATTGAGACATCTAAAGAACCCATATTACAACAAGTATCATATTATCTCCTAACCACTGTCAACTCATCTAGCCACCACAAGGTGTTCCACATGATTGAAGGACATTTATGTTAAAAGCAACGATGCATCCGCATCTCTCATTATGTCATGTGTGTGTATTTAATGGGGGAAGCAAGTGCGCATACTACTCATAACATATTTAACATTGTATTCTCCTTCTCTAAGGGAATAGATCACATTAACCACTGACATAATATAATGACTTGGGGAGAATCACCAATACTGAAATCCCAGGGAATGCATACATAGGAAGTGCTGCAGCTAATAGACAGCAGATAGGGGGATCTGCAGGGATTAGTGAATTAAGAAGCTTTGTTATTCAATGTTATGTGCTTCTCAAAGTATATACAGCTATTACACTCAACCACCACTCCTAATATTTCTACAAGAGAAAGCATCACCCTTTTCCCAATTTAAAAAGTTCATGGGCAGAATTTAGCCTTTGTTGGCTGGGTTGGGCAGGGATGGGTGAGGGCAGCAGGGAAGCCGCCCGTGATTGGGACTGGACTGTGATTTCTTACTGGCGGGCCAGTTGAGGCCCTCCCAGCAAGAAATGTGAGCAGCAGCGCTCAGCGCTACCTGTGCAGGCAGGGGGTAGTGTAAGCATGAGCTTCGCTCATGCGCACGAGTGCATTCTTGCAAATCTCCCTGAGGCACAGAGCTGCCTCAGGGAGATGAAATGTTTTTAGAAAAATAAATAAAGGCTCATAAAATTTTAATCACATGAGGAGGGACATGTTATTAATTTAAATTTTAAAAATGTTACTTTATTTTTATTTGCTTTCTAAAACTTCATCCTGTCCATGGACGGGGTTTCCTTAAAAGTGCAAAGGCCGCTTGGCCTTTTTTCCTGCCTGCTAACCGTAAGGTTGGACGGGTAGTGAAAGATGTAAGTCAATTAAGGCTTTAATGTCCTTAACAAGCCTTTTAAGTGTTGGCGGGTGCGCTGTCGATCCTTGCGACTGTGGTATTTTATTTTATGTTATTTTGTTTTACGCCCAAGCAGGTTGGGCGTGCGCCCACCTGCCATGGTAAAAAATGTTGCCCCATGTGTTCCATGCACTTGATGACTTGGAAGAAGAGGCTGATCGCTCCAACAATCTGGACACTTCCTTTTGCACAATCACAACCACTTCCAGGTCTGGAATTCCTGTTCTTTCCTCACCAATGCAGTCGCAATATCTCACCCAGCCCACAAGTGCTCACTTTGGAAGAAGCAGCTCGAACGGTTACTTTATCTATCCTTTGTTATTCCTTCAAATCATTCTCTAAATGTTATGAACTTCTTCTCAGGATGTAGACAATGCAGCAAAGCCACATTTGTTGCTAATCTCTCGTTTCACTGAAGCAATGAGGGTCCTCTTTTTGAACCACTGTTGTCCCTGTAATGTCTGTGCTTCCATGATGGTGACAAGTAGATAATTTCAGAAATGGGTGTGAAAGTGTTTATTATAGATCAAGCTGATTGGCCCTGATTGATTCAGCAGATTTTCTTGAATTGCTCCACAAGTTATTTTCTTTTGTTTTAGCAGCTCTAAGCGAGTGCGTGGCTGCTGCTATATGGGGAGCATTGCAGATCATGCTTCTCAGCTGATATATGGGACAGGCTCAATAGAATATCTGGTATTTTCCTATATTATGGATTTTACCAACCCTTACTAACAACTGAAATAAGACTAGCTAGACTTCCTCCTTTAGTAAAGACAAATGACATTTTTTTTCACTCCCCAATCCTCTGTGAGGAGTATCCATTCCACAAAAATTTCAAAAATTAATTACAGGCTCCATTAAGTCTTTCCTATCTTCCCTCAAAATCCTCAAGTTGCTGTGATTTTTCTTCTTTCAGTTTGCGTAGCTGTTTTAGAATCTCAGAACATCCTAAAGTGCTTTACAGCCAATAAAGTCCTTTCAGTGTATACTAATCACCACTGCATTGTGGGAAATGTGGCATCAATTGTGTATATGGCAATGTCCCATAAATTACAATGAAATGAATAATGGGCTGGATTTTCATGTTAGTGGCAGGTATTGAGATTCAAGAAATTTCCCAGTTTAGCACACCCGCAGCAGGAAAAAGTGCGTTGAAAGGCATGCTTTTAATTCCGGGGGCGGGGAGAATGCACATGTTGAATTTGAGCCCACTGCTTCAGAAAACAATTTGGATGCGGCCACAGGGGCTGCCGAGTGTCAAGGTTGGCAGATCAAAAAGCCCACCTCTGTTCTTTGTGTCTCCATCCCAGTGGTTTTGTTCAGTATTAGGCCCTCTGACCCTCAACCCTCACATCCACTCAGCTCCCTACACTCCCCGGGAGCAGCCAGGAAACAAGCCCCTGACCATGACTGGCCCGCGACCACAATTTCACACAATCTGGCCAATTGAGGCCCACCCAGCATGAAACGTAGCTTCCCAAAGGTCAGCAAGGGCCAGGAGGGGGCGGGGGCGGGGTCCTGTCAGCCGCCAGGTCCATGGCGACCCAGCATCCAGTTTAAATGCAGCACAGGCAGCTCCTTGTAGGCTGCTGGTGAAGAAGCATACAGTCTGCATTGCAGCTGGAGACCTCAAGCTGCTGGGCAGGTCAGGTGGACACTCAACCCCCTGCTTTTCAGACAGGTGCCTTGTGGCCCACCTGAAGGAGGTAGCTGCCAGGTGAGACACCTTTGTTCCAAGGGACGGAAGGAGGAGGCCACCACACCTGATGAAGAAAGCCTGGGAGGAGGTGGCAGCCCAGGTCAGCAGCCATGATGTTGTGTGGCACACATAGGTGCAGTGCCACAAGAGGTTCAATGGCCTGCTGTGCTCAGGAAGGCTGAGTGCCATGTTGGTGTGGATAAGTGTGGTGAAGTGTTAAGGGATGGCTGTCCCCCTGTGGAGCTCAGGGGTGTTAGAGTCTGAGCGCAAACTGTCAATGACGCCTGAGCTGGCCAAGGGGGTGAACTGTGGAGCTTGGGCTGAGTGCCTTCCAGCTCGAGGGCCACAACTCGGATGCGCCCTGCAACATGTTCCTCAGGTGGGGTTGGCCAGGCTGCAATGGCGCTGCAAGTAGAGAGTGGACTAACAATGCTCCTCTGTCCTTTCAGGAGAAGGCATCCCATAACCAACTGGAGAGGTCACGCACAGGCAATGGCCCACCCAACCTACTGCTGTTTACCAGTTTGAACAGGATGCCCTGAAGCTGGAGAGCCAGCCCAGTCCCCGTGCAACCAGTCAGGAGAGGCAGGGTGTCAGATGAAGGTAAGAGCGCAGCGCACAGAGGTGAGAGTTTCGGCTTGTGCAACCATTCTAGTGTAGTGTCTTCACTGATGGGAGCCCCAAACCTAGAGTCCCCATTGATCACTGAAAAACGATGGCGCCGTGATGCAGATATACATTGACTCACCAGGGTGCCTGGTATGCACAGTGACAGTGTGGTAACTTTAACTAATGACATGTCCTTGTTCTCCCTTAGATTCACAGCATACATTTGTTTCCAAGACCCAGAAGAGTTATCCCTGGCACCAGAGGACCGCCAGACTTCCTCTGCACCTGCGTCACACCGCTCTCTGAAACAGGCATCAGCGGAGATACCAGCAGCTCAGTGGGCGTTAGATCGTTGGCTACATTGTCGGTGCACATTGATGAGGGCAGTTCACACTCGCTTGAGATGCAGAGAGTGCCCAGGGTGCCGGCAATTGGAGGACTGCTGGGGATCCAGATGATACTGGGTCGAAGGCAGATGATGAGCCTCAGGAGACATCCATTAGGTGGCAGATACTGGAAGCCCAGTGCAGGAGCTTCTGGCAGACATCCATGAGGGTATGTGTGTCATGGTCTCTGTTGCGGACGAGTCTCTAGGAAAGATTACATGATCTGTAGTAGGAGAGTAGCACAAGCTACCTCAGCAGTCAGTGTAGAGATAGAGTTGGAATTGAAAGCACACATGTAGTTTCTGCTGAGTACATTGTAAATTAATTTAATAGGCAGGGCTTTTCGCTTAGCAGGCAGGCAGGCGCCTGATCTGCTTGACCATAAAATGACACGCGATGCCGTGGGGCGAACATCCCGATGTCATCACGCACTCGCACGATATTTTAGTCGGCGGGTATGCGCAGGATTCGGCAGCAAGCCCCTCAACAATTAAAAGGCCTATTAAGGCCTAAAAAGATAATTGAATTAAATTTTTGGCTGCCCATTCAACCTTACGGTTGGCAGGGGGGCAAAAAGGCCAAGCGGCCTTTGCATTTTTTTAGGATGAGGTTTCAATCCGCCATAAAAAAAATTCATCCCAATTCCTAACATGTCCCTGCTCATGTGACAGAGTCATGAGGGGACATGTCACTTCATATTTCAAAAACCTTTATTTTTAATTATCAAAACTCTTCATCTCCTTGAGGCAGCTCTGTGCCTCAGGCAGCTTTGAACTTGCGCTCTCGTCCTCCTCCCCCCGACACAGGCAGGGCTGAACACTGCCGCGCATGTTTCACGCTGGCCTGCCAGCGTGAAATCACGTTTGGGCCCCGATCACGGGCGACAATTGGCTTCCCGATCATTCCAGCATGTCCCCGTTGAGCCCGTCTGACGAGGGAAAAGTTCTCCTCAATGTTTCCACTTAAGAAGTGTCTGCAAATCAACTCTGTTACTAATTGTACAACTCAGCCATCCTTACAACAGTACCATAAGACCATAAGGCATAGGAGCAGAAATTAGGCCATTCGGTCCATCGAGTCTGCTCCGCCATTCAATCATGGCTAATACGCTTCTCAACCCCATTCTCCCGCCTTCTCCCTGTAACGTTTGATCCCCTTACCAATCAAGAACCTATCTATCTCAGTCTTAAGTACACTCAATGACCTGGCCTCCACAGCCTTCTGTGGCAATGAATTCCATAGATTCACCACTCTCTAGCTTAAGAAGTTTCTCCTCATCTCTGTTCTAAAAGGACTTCCCTTCACTCTGAGGCTGTGCCCTCGGGTCCTAGTCTCTCCTACTAATGGAAACATCTTCCCCACATCCACTTTCAGTATTCTGTAAGTTTCAATCAGATCCCCCCTCATCCTTCTAAACTCCATTGATTATAGACCCAGCGTCCCCAAACGTTCCTCATATGTTAAGCCTTTCATTCCTGGGATCATTCTCATGAACCTCCTCTGGACCCTCTCCGGGGCCAGCACATCCTTCCTGAGATACGGGGCCCAATATTGCTTACAATGTTCTAAATGTGGTCTGACCAGAGCCTTATAAAGCCTCAGCAACACATCCCTGCTTTTATATTCTAGTCGTCTCGAAATAAATGCCAACTTTGCATATGCCTTCCTAACTACCAACTCAACCTGCAAGTTAACTTTAAGAGAATCCTGGACTAGGACTCCCAAGTCCCTTTGCACTCCAGGTTTCTGAATTCTCTCCTCATTTAGAAAATAGACTTTGCATCTATTCTTCCTACCAAAGTGCATGACCTCACACTTGCCCACGTTGTATTCCATCTGCCACTTCTTTGCCCATTCTCCTAACCTGTCCAAATCCTTCTGCAGCCTCTCCACCTCCTCAATACTACCTGTCCCTCTACCTATCTTTGTATCATCTGCAAACCTAGCTAGGATGCCCTCATTTCCTTCATCTAGATCATTAATGTATAGAGTGAAAAGTTGTGGTCCCAACACTGACCCCTGCTGAACTCCACTAGTCACCGGCCGCCATCCTGAGAAGGACCCCCTTATCCCCACTCTCTGCCTCCTGCCAGACAGCCAATCTTCTATCCATGCTAGTACCTTGCCTCTAACACCATGGGCTCTTATCTTACTGAGCAGCCTCCTGTGCGGCACCTTGTCAAAGGCCTTCTGGAAGTCAAAGTAGATAACATCCATTGGCTCTCCTTTGTCTAACCTACTCATTACCTCCTCAAAGAATTCTAACAGATTTGTCAGGCATGACCTCCCCTTGATGAAACCATGCTGACTTTGCCCGATTTTACTATGCACTTCCGAGTATTCTGAAATCTCATCCTTAATAATGGACTCTAAAATCTTACCAACAACTGAGGTCAAGCTAATCGGCCTGTAATTTCTCGTCTTTTGCCTCACTCCCTTCTTAAACAGGGGGGTTACATTAGTGATTTTCCAGTTCTCTGGGACCCTCCCTGACTCCAGTGATTCCTGAAAGATCACCATTAATGCCTCCACTCTCTTTAGCTATCTCCTTCAAAACTCTGGAGTGTAATCCATCTGGTCCAGGTGATGTATCCACCTTCAGACCTTTCAGATTTCCTAGCACCTTCTCCTTGGTAATGGCCACCATACTCAACCCTGCCCCCCGACTCTCTTGAACTTTGGGGATGTCACTCGTGTCTTCCACTATAAAGACTGACACAAAGTACCTATTCAGTTCCTCCGCCATTTCTTTGTTCCCCACTTCTACTTCTCCAGCATCATTTTCCAGCGGCCCAATGTCCACTTTTGCCTCTGTCTTACTCTTTATATATCTAAAAAATCTCTTGCAATCTTCTTTTATATTACTGGCTAGTTTACCCTCATATTTAATCTTCTCCCTCCTTATTTCTTTTTTAGTTTTCCTCTGTTGGTCTTTGTAGGCTTCCCAATCCCCTGGTTTCCCACTGCTCTTCGCCGCATTGTATGCTTTCTCGTTAGCTTTTATGGTGTCCCTGACTTCCCTTGTCAGCTATGGTTGCCTCGTCCTCCCTTTAGTATGCCTCTTCTTCCTAGGGATGAATTTTTGCTGTGTCTCCCAAATTAGTCCCAGAAACTCCTGCCATCGCTGTTCCACTGTCTTTCCTGCTAGGCTCATCTCCCAGTCAATTCTGGCCAGCTCCTCCCTCCTGACTCTGTAGTTGCCTTTATTCAACTGTAATACCGTTACATCTGATTCCAGCTTTTTCCTCTCAAATTGCCCAGTATGTAATGCTGGACGTGAGTGGATTTATTGCACAGGTACTGAATGGATTTTGGGTTCAAATCACAGGGGCATTTCAGAAATCCTGGAAGGAGGTGGCAGCTCTGACATGAGGTGGGAATAGATCTTTGGCAGCCTAGGTGAAGGACCGTTGGATCAAGGTATCCCTGGTGTCCCTGCCTCCCTGGAGGTTACCGAGGCCTGCCTCCATGCCTTCAGCGTTTTCCTCACCATGCTCCTCTTCTGACTCACTACTGGATTCATCCTCTGTTGCCTGTGGAGCAACCTCAAGATCCTCTTCCTCCAGTGGGGCCCCCCATTGCCAGAGCCAGATTTTTTTTTTGACTGTTCTGGTAAAATATATTTATTCCAATTTAATTTGCAATAAGGTGGTCTCTCCAAGTGGACCTCCCCAGAAATGCCCACAAAGGAACATATTTCAGGAAAGCAAGTTCAAGTTATTCTTCATCAATTAGAGGGATACCCAGCTCCTCATCAGTCCACCTGGAGGGATCAGGATAAGGAAAGTGACCAAAGACTGGGTCAGGATCATGCCATAGGTGCCAGAAAATCAAGAACCACATGAAACCATGAGAAACTCGGCCTGCACTGCTTGACTCTTGGTCAGATGTGGATACTGTTGATACTGGGGTTCAATGTGGGCCCCACCACCAGCTCTCCTGACCGGAGGTTTCCCTGAGCTCCGACCCTGCTGCAGCTGGGAACCACTCCGCAACACTGCTCGCAATGCTCTCACAGAGGACATGACATCCGCTGTCTCTAGACAAAGTGAGAGCGCAGCATGCAACCACTATCAGTGACACCTGCTCTGGGGGGGTATAGTATTGCTCCCCCTAAATAGTCTAGGCATCAGAAGCACATCTTCAGAAGACTTATGATGCTCTCTATCACACCCTTGTGGAGACATGACTCCTATTATAATGGTGCTCTGCCTCTGTTCCTGGGTGGCGGAGAGGTATCTTAAGCCACCTTTTCAACGGATAGCCCTTGTCACACAGCAGCCATCCATTCAGTTGGGCTGGAGGACTGAAGAGCCTTGGCACCTGAGAGTGTCTGAGGACGTAAGCGACATAGGAACTGCCAAGATACCTTACACACACTTGCAGAAAATGAGTCTTGATGTCACAAACTACCTGCAAGTTCATAGAGTGGAATCTCTTCCTGTTGACAAACGCACTCGGCTTGGTGGTGCCTTGGTGTACAGTCGATTACATCCTGGATGCGGGGGCACCTAGCAATCATTGCAAAGCCTCTGGCTCGCTCAGCCTGGCTGGCCTTGCCTCTACGGAAATGAATAAATGTCATTACCCACCTGAACAGAGCTTCTGTCAGCAGCTTAACGCAACTGTGGACAGCTGATTGGGAAGTTCCATACAGATCCCCCACTGAGCCTGGATAGAGCTGGAGGCAGAGAAGTTGAGGGCATCTGTGACCTTCAGAACCACTGGCATGGGGTGTCCACCCACACAGTTGGAGTTGATCTCAGGCCCAAACATCTGATAAATGGAGGTCACTGTCTCCATTGAGAGGTGGAGCCTCCTTCGGCATTGTACCTCAGACGTATTGAGGAAGCTGCATAGTCGCCTGTAAACCCTGGCAGCAGGATAGTGGCATCTTCTGTGGCCCCTTCTACCTTGGACTTCCTGCTGGCCCTGCCCCCTCTTGTGCCCGCGCCTCTCCTCCCACAGGTCGCTCTCCTGGAAGCCGCATAGGGACACCTGGCCTCTTCTCCCTTCTGCCCCTCTATTCCTCAAGGAAGAGGTGCCACCAGTGCAGACCACAATCCCCATTACCAGGCTAATGGAAGGCTGTTTGATACCTGGAAGAGTCCACACGGTCAAAATCCTCCTGGTGCCTTGGAGTCACCAATGAGTCCACACATGCAGCCTGGAAATTCTAACAATGAAGATCTGAACAGAGATGAAGCTACCAAGTACCAATAAGCAACCAGCAGTGAATTATCTCCAAAGCTCCTCACTACTCACAATGGCCATGCTGCAGACCCTTTTTATCCTGCCCTTGGAAGAGGTTATGCAAAATATCTGCTGCCCGCTTGCCCACTATGCCCGTGCTATGAGCGCAAAATTGCATGGGCAACGTGTAATCTTAGTCAATTGCCTTTTTAACGGCCTTAAGTAGTCTTTTAATTGATGGCAGGTGCGGCTCCAACACCCGCGTGCTCCCGCCGACCGAAATACCGTGTGGGTGCAGGTTGACTTGAGATACTTGCCCGATGTCATCTCGCAAGATTTCACACCCAATCAGGTCAGGTGTGCACCCGCCCAATCAGCCTAAAATTCAGCCCCTTGAATTGGGTCACATCCGGCATTTTTAAAAGTCGGCAGAGTCTCCCTAACTTTGCAAAAATCCAGCCTAATATCTGTAAAGTCTCCTCACGATTCAACAGCAGATTGCCTTACTCAGCTTTTAGTTAACCAACCTATTAACCATCCTGGAATTTCCCAAGGTTTTCAAGATTCCTATGGGGATTCCAGCAGGTGACCAGCAAAACACTTGGCGAAACTGTTTCTCTGGCTGTTCCAGTGCTCTGCCTCCAGAGCTATAGCAGGGAATCCAGTAGGACCCCATATTATATATTTTTACAATTTTACTCTCATACTTCTTCATAGTCCTTTTACCAATCTTTTTGCAGTGTTTATAAATTCTTTTCAATTCTCTATGTTTCATTTTTTTAAAGTTTCACATTTTATTTCATCTCCCTATTCATCAATGAACATACAAACATACAAACTAGAAGCAGGAATAGGCCACTCGGCCATTCAAGCCTGCTCCACCATTCAATAAGACCATTCCTGATCTAATTGTAACCTCCCGCTTACACCGATAACTTTTCACCCCCTTGTTAATCAGGAATCTATCTAGCTCTGTCTTAACAATATTCAAAGACTCTGCTTCCACTACCTTTTGAGGAAGGGAGTTCCAAAGTTCTCACTACCCTCCGAGAGAAATAATTCCTTCTCATCTCTGTCTTAAAAGACCAACCACTTTTTTTTAAAGTCACCCCTAGTTCTAGATTCTCCCACAAGGGGAAACATCTTCTCCACATCCACTCTGTCAAATCCCCTCAGGATCTTTTTTTTAAAGTCATTCACAGGATGTGGACTTTACTGGCTGGCCCAGCATTTATTGCACATCCCTAGTTGCCCTTGAGAAGGTGGCGATGAGCTGCCTTCTTGAACTGTGGCAGTCCATGTGGTTTAGGTACACCCACAGTGCTGTTAGGAAGGGAGTTCCAGGATTTTGACCCAGTGACAGTGAAGGAACGGCGATATATTTCCAAGTCAGGATGCTAAGAGACTTGGAGGGGAACTCCCAGTTGGTGGTGTTCCCATCTATCTGCTATCCTTGTCCTTCTAGATAGTAGCGGCTGAAGGTTTGGAAGGTACTGTCGAAGGAGCCTTGGTGAATTTCTGCATTGCATTTTGTAGATGGTACACACTGTTGCTCCTGTACATCGGTAGTGGAGGGAGTGAATGTTTGTGGATATGGAGCCAATCAAGTGGGCTGCTTTTCCCTGGACGATGTCAAGCTTCTTGAGTGTTGTGGGAGCTGCACTCATCCAAGCAAGTGGGGAATGTTCCATCACACTCCTGACTTCTGACTTGTAGATGGCAGACAGGCTTTGGGGAGTCAGGAGATGAGTTTCTCGCCATAGGATTCTTAGCCTCTGTCCAGTATTTATATGGCTAGTTCAGTTCAGTTTCTGGTCAACGGTAACCCCCAGGATGTTGTTAGTGGGGGATTCAGTGATGATAATGCCATTGAACATCAGAGGGCGATGGTTGGATTCTCTCTTGTTGAAGATGGTCATTGCCTGACGCTTGTGTGGCACGAATGTTACTTGTCACATGTCAGCCCAAGCCTGGGAGGACTGGAGTCAATATATCGAGGCCAACAAAACAGGGGAGGAGGCAAAGCGCAAAGCAATTATCTTGAGCATCTGTGGGAGTCAAGCCTACAACCTTATTCGCAGTCTCACAGTCCCAAGCGCGCCAGACTCCAAATCATTCAGTGAGCTCGTTGATTCAGTGAAGGGTCTTTTTCAACCCAAACCATCAGTCATTATGCAAAGATTCACATTTAAAACAAGAGTGAGGGCTCCAGACAAATCGATCATGACTTATATTGCTAAGTTGAAGCAATTGTCAGAGTATTGTGATTTTGGAGTGAGCTTGAATGACATGCTACAGGATCAAGGCAAAATACTGTGAATGCTGGAAATCTGAAACAAAAACAAAAAATGCTGGAAAAACTCTGCAGGTCTGTGGAGAGAAAGACAGAGTTAATGCTTCAAGTCCGTATGACTCTTCTGCAGAGCTGGTCTGAAGTTGTTGAGCTCGACATTAAGTCCGGAAGGCTGTAAAGTGCCTAATTGGAAGATGAGGTGCTGTTCCTCCAGTTTGCGTTCAGCTTCACTGAAACATTGCAACAGGCCAAGGACAGACATGTGGGCATGAGAGCAGGGTGGAGTGTTGAAATGGCAAGTGACAGGAAGGTCTGGGTCATGCTTGTGGATAGACCGAAGATGTTCTGCAAAGTGATCACCCAGTCTGCTGCTTCACTTGAAAGTAGTGTTTGGGCCCTTGGTGAGGAGGGGAAAAGTAAAAGGGTAGGTGTTGCACCTTCTGCAATTGCATGGGAAGGTGCTGTGGGAGGGGTTTGAGGTGTTGGGGGTGATGGAGGAGTAGACCAGAGTGTGCTGGAAGGAACAGTCCCTATGGAATGCCGACAATGGGGGTGAAGGGAAGATGTGTTTGGTGGTGACATCATGCTGGAGTTGGCGGAAATGGCGGAGGAGGATCCTTTGAATGTGGAGGCTGGTGGGGTAAAAAGTGAGGACAAGGGGGACCCTAACATGGTTCTGGGAGGGAGAGAAAGGTGTGGGAGCAGAGGTGCGGGAGATGGGTCGGACACGGTTTCCCACCATGGGTGGAAAACTTTGGTTAAGGATGAAGGAAGACATATCAGAAAGTGGCATCATCGGAACAGATGCAACAGGGGCGAAGGAACAGAGAGAATGGGATGGAGTCCTTACAAGAAGCAGCGTGTGAGGAGTTGTAGTTGAGGTAGCTGTGAGAATCGGTGGGCTTGTAATGATTATTGGTGGGCTGTCCATGACCAGAAATTGAGACAGAGAGGTCAAGGAAGGGAAGGGAAGTGTCAGAAATGGACCATGTGAAAGTGATGGAGGGGTGGAAATTGGAAGCAAAATTGATAAATTTTTCCAGATCCAGATGAGAGCGTGAAGCATCACCAAAACAGTCATCGATGTACTGGGGAAAGAGTTGTGGGAGGGGGGCCTGAGTAGGACTGGAACAAGAAATGTTCCACATACCCCATAAAGAGACAGGCATAACTGGGGCCCATGTGGGTACCCGTAGATACACCATTTATTTGGAGGAAGTGAGACAAGTTTAAAGGAGAAATTGTTCAGTGAGAGAACAAGGTCAGCCAGACAGAGGAGAGTAGTGGTGGATGGGGATTGTTTGGTCCTCTGTTCAAGGAAGAAGTGGAGAGCCCTCAGACCATCCTTGTGGGGGATGGAGGCGTAGAGGGGGTGGATGTGCATGGTGAAGAGAAGGCGGTTAGAGCCAGGGAACTGGAAATTGTTGATTTGATGTAGAGCATCAGAGGAATCACAGATGTAGGTGGGAAGAGACTGAACAAGGGGAGAGAGAACGGAGTCAAGATAGGAAGAATCACATTCTGTGGGGCAGGAACAGGCTGATACGATCGTCTACCGGGACAGTCCTGTTTGTGGATTTTGGGGAGGAGGTAGAAGCGGGCTGTCCGAGATTGGAAACAAAAACAGAATTACCTGGAAAAACTCAGCAGGTCTGGCAGCATCGGCGGAGAAGAAAAGAGTTGACGTTTTGAGTCCTCATGACCCTTCGACAGAACTAGTTAATTCTAGGTAATTCTAGGTTACCCATCCAGGTAATTCTGTTTTTGTTTTGGATTTCCAGCATCCGCAGTTTTTTTGTTTTTATGTCCGAGATTGGGAGTCTGTGAGGTTGCAAGCCGTGGACGGAAGATCTCTAGAGGAGATGAGGTCAGTCACAGTCCTGGAAACAATGGCTTGATGTTCAGTGCTGGGATCATGGTCCAGGGTGAAGTAGGAGGAATTGTCCGAGAGTTGGCGCTCAGCCTCTGCAAGGTAGAGGTCAGTACACCAGACAACAACAGCACCACCCTTGTCAACAGGTTTGATAACAAAGTCAGGATTGGACCTGAGAGAACGGAGTGTGGCGAATTCAGAAAGAGAAAAGTTAAAACGGGTGAGAGGAGCAGAGAAATTGAGACGGCCAATGTCACGCTGACAGTTCTCAATGAAAAGATCAAGAGCAGGTAAAAATCCAGAGGGAGGGGTCCAGGTGGAGGAAGAATACTGGAGGCAGGTGAAAGGATTTGTTGAACAGGTGGAGGACTCCTGCTCAAAGAAGTGAGCACGGAGATGAACGCAGTGGAAGAGGAGTTTAGCATCGTGCCGAACCCAGAATTCATTGAGGTGAGAGTGTAAGGATATGAAACTGAGTCCTTTACTGAGCACAGAATGTTCAGCATCAGAGAGGGGAGGTCAGAGGGTATGGTGAATACACGGCAAGGGGTGGGATTAGAAGATTGGATGGGGTCAGAGGGACGGGCAGGGGTGGAGGGTCCTGGATGGGCATTGGTGTCGATGAGTTGCTGGAGCTTACGTTCCTTGGCATCTGAAAGGAAGAGACAAAGTTTCTTGTTAAGGAGTCAGATGAGATGAAGAATAAAATGAAACTGGGGGCAAGGACAGCTTTGAGATAGGGTGAGTCGAAGCTGCTGGAGGGAGAGGTTGAGTTTGTTCATATGGCGGCGCATGGCACTGAGAGTGGATTTCAGGATGCAGCGAGAACAGCAGTCTGAGGGACGTTGTCTGTCCTGGAGATACCTGTAATCCTGGGTGGATTCGAAACATGAGGGATTGAACTTCAGTTGGAATCCTCGTGGTGTAAGTCAGAGATGGAGACAGTCACTGAGGAAGGAAATATGGCTGTGGAAGTGATTTTTAACCTTGTCAAACACCAGGAGGGAAATGGAAAGCAACAAAGGTGAACAAAGCAAAAGAGACCAGTGGAAATCCTGTCAGAGAGAAGAGCAGTACTTCTTCAAGGTAGGCATTTCTAGAAGAGAAGTGGCAGTGAATTAAACACAAAGATAAAGGCAAAGTACTGCGGATGCTGGGAATCTGCAACAAAAAAAATGCTGTAAGAACTCAACAGGTCTGACAGCATCTGTGGAGAGAAAGACAGAGTTAACATTTCAAGTTCATATGACTCTTCTTCAGGGCTAGAGTGTGGCACTGAGTGTGGATCTCGGGATGTAATGAGTCCAAAGAGCATTGAATGTCCCATAGCTTTGAAGAAGAGTCATACGGACTCGAAACGTTAACTCTGCCTTTCTCTCTACAGATGCTGTCAGACCTGTTGAGTCTTGCCAGCATTTTTTGTTTTTGCTACAGATCAGTTAGCTTGTGGCATGTGCAACAATGCCACCAGCATTGATTGCTCGTAGAAGTCGTTATAAATTTTAAATGAACATTGGAGTTAGCTCTAGCCATGGAAAATGCTGAGAAAGATTTGCAGGATCTACAGAGCTTGCAAAATGGCACCATTTACCAGTCAGGGTGGGAAGTTGCAGCCAGTCATGACGCCAAAACCACAGAAGCAGCTGTGAAGCTGGAATCATTCCCAACCACCCAGAGATCAAAAAAATATAGTGAAGGTAATCAGACAGCGATCTTGAAGTTGAAATATTACCGATGTGCGGGTATCCTCATGCCTGAAACATGTAGATTTAAGGAGGCCGAGTGCTATTACTGTCGCAAAAGAGGATATTTGATAAAGCAGCGCAGAGCTAAGTCCAGACTGCCAAGTAAACAGCCAGCAAAGATGTTAGAAGTACATAACATGAAAGAACCTGAAATAATTGATTTTGCCATTCACTATCTTCTTAATCTTAAAACAGTCAAGGCAGACCCTATTACTGTCACACTCCATGTAAACGGAAAGCCTCTTATAGAGGTGGATACAGGGGCTTCAGCCTCAGTGATGGATGAGTGCGCATTTCAGTACCTGAGAGAAGGTACCCAACCCTTAAGCCTGGATAGAACTTCGGCCTAGTTGAAAACTTACACAGGAGAAGCTATAAAAGTAAAAGGCACTGCCATGGTACCTGTGAGCTATGGGCAGCAGTCAGCCCAGCTCCCAGTAATAATAGTGACTGGGGACCAAGCCTTCTGGGTTGTGATTAGCTAAAAGAAATCAAGTTTAATTGTTCCAAGATTTTTCAAGTGCGAGCAGGAGGACTCTTGAATCGTTAAAAAAAAACAGCGTCTTTCACACGATTTAGGGAAAATCAAAGGCTTACAAGCCAAGATTTATGTTGATCCCTGATTTTTTAAGACAAGATCAGTACCATAAGCCTTAAGAGAAAAAGTGGAAACTGAATTAAACAGGTTGGAGGAACTAGGCATCATACAGCTGGTTCAATTTTCAGAATGGGCAGCACCTATCATCCCCATACTGAAACCATATAAGACCGTCTGCATTTGCGGCGATTATAAGCTAACAGTTAATTGGGCCTCCAAGTTGAATAAATATCAAATTCTAAGAATTGAAGACTTGTATGCAAAGCTGGCAGGAGGTCAATCCTACACTAAGTTGGATATGAGCCACACGTACCCAGCAACTCGAGTTGGATAACACATCCCGGGGGTATGTCACTATAAACACACACAAAGGCCTATACTCGCCTACCTTTTGCCATGTCCTCGGCATGTGCAATATTTGAAATGACGATGCAGAGTTTGCTATAGGGATTATCATGGGTTGTAGAATATCTTGACGATGTCCTCATAACTGGATTGACAGAAACTGAGCACTTAGCAAATTTGGAGGAGGTATTTGGAAATTGGAGTCCATCTAAAAAAGGAGAAATGCATTTTCCAAGCCACCGAGGTTACCTATCTGGGGCACTGTATAGACACACAAGAATTACACCCTTGAAAAAAGGTTAAGGCAATAAAGGAGGTGCCTTCTGCCAGAAATATTACCAAACTCAAATAATTTTTAGGGATGGTAACCTACTATTGACTGTACTGACCCCCTTGCACATACTGCTGAAGAAACACCATCGTTGGTCTGGAATCCTACACAATAGGAAGCCTTCAACAGAGTAAAACAACTGCTGCACTCCTCAACCTTGTTAGTGCACTTTGATCCATCTAAAGAATTATATTGACCTGCAATGTCTCTCCATATGGCGTTGGTGCAGTGTTGTCCCATGAAATGGATGATGGCTCTGATGGGCCAATAAGTTACATATCAAGAACCCTCTCAGTGGCTGAAAAAGATTATTCGCAGATCAAGAAGGAAGGACTGTCAATAGTCTTCAGAGTTAAAAAATTCCACCAGCACTTACATGGCAGGCACTTTACTATCGACTCCAATCATAAACTGCTTATGGGGCTTTCCAATGAAGACAAGGCTATCCCACCGATAGCCTCAGCAAGAATTCAGCGATGGGCATTAATTCTGTTCGCCTAGGAATATACTTTCAAGCACTGATCTGGGATACACATAGCAAACACGGACGCCTTAGCCACCTACCCTGTACGTTAAGAAACCATCCTTGCATTGAATGTTTTAGACACATCGCCCGTCTGCGCAAAGTAGATCAGGAACTGGACCAATTGAGATCCGCTTCTGTCCAAAGTAAGAGACCAGATACCTACAGGATGGTGAAATGAGTCAGTCTCTGAGGAAATGAAACCATTTTTTACCCACAAATACGAATTGAATTGTCAGGATGGCATCGTACTCTGGGGAGCAAGAGTAGTTGTTCCTGTACCAGGCAGAGAACAGTTCCTAACCGAATTACATAGCATTCATCTTGGCATTTCTAAAATGAAAATGCTTGCTATTAGTTACGTGTGGTGGCCTGGTATAATTGTAGATATCGAGAAGTGAGCCAAGCACTGTCAACAGTACCAACTGCAGAAAAATTTACCAGCCTCAGACCCACTACATCCTTGGGAATGGCCTGGCTGACCATGGGTGAGGATCCATATAGACTACATGGGTCCATCCCCAGGCACAATGATTTTACTCATAACCAACGCATGCTCAAAATGGATGGAGATATTTAAGGTGAAATCACCTACGGTGCATGCTGCCATTGAAAGGTTACACCAATGCTTTCCGACTCACAGATTGTCCAAAGTCATTGTATCAGACAATGGAGCCGTATTTACAAGTGCTGAATTTCAGAACTTCACCAATCTAAACAGCATTAAACACATCTGGACTATGCCTTACCACCCAGCATCAGACGGACTAGCCAAGAGGGCCGTCCAAACATTCAAGTCAGGGCTAAAAAACATTGTTGGGGGGACCTTGGAAATCAAAATCTCACGCTTCCTTCTTAGCTACCGCACAACTCCACATGCAACAATGGGAGTTCCATCAGCAGAACTGCTATTGAAGCCTCGTCTCAGAATGAGACTGAGCCTCGTATTTCCAAATTTGTCTGGGAGGGTAGGGAAGAACCAAGTAACCTTAAAACAACCCACAATTTGCATAGTAAAGCCCTGAAATTTATGGTAGATGAAGCTGTAACTGTAAGAAACTTTTGTAGCGTTCCAAGTTGGATCCCAGGAATTATTGTCTGTGAGACCAGACCCCTTTCATACCAAGGCCAGATCATTCATAAAGAAGTGAATTACCTAAGGAGCAGGGAGACGCTTCCACAGTCAGTGTCTTCACCAAGGAATGTTATCGAACCCGTGAGCACCAAAGTACCCGATTGACCTGTTATAGACATAATTGATGTCTCCATTGAATTAAATAGTAATGAACTGCCTGTGCCAAAAGAGGTACTCATTATTGTAGTTCCTGTTAGTGTCGATCCTGTAGCAGATCCTCAGGCTATAGAGTTACACTGCTCTACCCGAAACAGAAAACCCCCTCAACAACTTGGACCTATGTATATAAGTGTATAATCTGAATTCATTGCAAAGTGCAAGTGTGGTTATTTCTAAGATTTTTTTTATATTGTTTTCTATTCACCAGTGTAAAGTAATTTGTGTAAACAAGGAATGTAAAACAAGGAATTAAAGGGGGAGAGGTGTGGTGTTTGCTGCTTTAAGGCCAGCCTTACTGAGTAAGGGTCACGTAGTCAGAACAGCCAATCAATACCGCGCACAGGGAATCTTATAAGGAGCGGAGATTTCCTAGTCTAGAAAGTGTATTGTAGCCTTGCTAGAGGCCTGCATCTAATCCAGCAGCTCTGTAAATAAAGTTTGTTGTTCAACTAAAGAAGTAGTAGTACATCTCTAAACCTCTGCTCCCTATTCATGCCAATGTATTACCCCCTACACCATGAGCTTTTATTTTTTGCAATAACCTTTGATGTGCCACCTTATCAAATGTCTTCTGGAAATCTAAGTATAGTACATCTATCGGCTTCCCTTTATCCACAGCACATGTGACTCTTTTAAAGAAGTCCACTAAATTGGTTAAACATGATTTCCCTTTCACAAAACCATGTTGAATCTGCCTGATTGCCTTGATTTTTTTTCTAAGTGCCCTGCTATAACATCTTTAATAATAGCTTTGACCATTTTCCCTAAACTAGGCCAGTTAGCTTAACACCTTAACACAGGCCAGGTATTAAGCTAACTGGCCTGTAGTTTCCTGCTTTCTGTATCCCGCCCTTTTTGAATAAATGGGTTATATTGGCTATTTTCCAATCTAATGGAACTTTCCCCAAAACTAGGGAATTTTGGAAAATTAAAGCCAACGCATCAACTATTTTACGAGCCACTTTTTTCAAGACCCTATGGTGAAGTCCATCAGGGCTCAGGGATTTGACAGCCCGCAGCCCCAACAATTTGCTCAATACCACTTCTCTGGTGATTTTAATTTTCCTGAGTTCCTGCCTCCTTTCCATTTCCTGATTTCCAGCCATTTCTGGGATGTTACTCATATACTGTAGAGTGAAAACTGATGCAAAATACCTGTTCATTTCATCTGCCATCTACTTACTTTCCATTATTAATTTCCCAGACTCAATTTCTACAGGACCAATATTCACTTTGTTAACTCTTTTCTTATTTACATATTGATAGAAACTCTTACTATCCACCTTTATATTTCCAGCTAGCTTTCTCTCTTACTCTAATTTTTCCCTCCTTGTTAATCTTTTTGTAATTCTTTGCTGTTTTTTATATTCTGTCCAATCTTCTGACCTGCCACCCATCTTTGGCAATTATATACTTTTTCTTTAAGTTTGATACTATCTTTAACTTTTTTGCTTAACCATAGAATGTGGGTCCTCCCCTTGGAAGTTGCTTTTCTCATTGGAATGTATCTATTCTGTGTATTCTGAAACACCTCTTTAAAAGTCTATCACTGCATGTTTATGGACCGATCCCTTAACCTCATTTACCAGTTCACTCTAGCTAGCCCTGCTTTCATGCCCTCATAATTGTTCTTATTTAAGTTTAAAAAATTAGTCTTGGAACCATTCTTCTCTCCCTCAAACTGAATGTAAAATTCAATCATATTATGGTCGCTGCTACCTAGGGATGCCTTCACTATGAGGTTATCAATTAATCCCATCTCGTTGCACAATACCAGGTCTAGCAGAGCCTGTTCTCTGTTTGGTTTCAGATGTGTGATTCGAAGAAACTACTCCAAAAATATTGTATGATCTCCTTATCTAGGCTACCTTTGCCCATCTGATTCTTCCAGTCTATCTGTAGATTAAAATCCTCCATGATTATCGCAGTACCTTTCTGACAATTTCCCATTTATACACTTCCTTTATACACTGTCCTAGCATGTAGTTACAATTAGGGAGCCTGAACATCACTCCCACAAGTGACTTCTTGCTTTTATTGTTTTTTATCTGAACACAAGCTGCTCCTACATTCTGGTTTCCTGAATTTAGGTCATCCTTCTCCAATGTGCTTAATATCATCATTAATGAACAGAGTCACGCCTCTACCTTTTCCTAACTTCCTGTCCTTCCTAAATTTCACATACCCTTCAACACTCAGGTCCTAATTTATGTCATCCTGCAGCCATGACTCTGTAACGGCTATCAGGTCATACTTATTTATTTTTATTTGCGCTATCAATTCTTCTGTTTTGATTCGAATGCTATGTGCATTTAGATAGAGCTTTTAATTTTGTCCTTTTATTATTTTTGTAATGGCTGGCCTTATCTTCTGACTTACTCTTGATTTGCACTATCCATCTCTTCCTGTCATGTTCTGTTTATCATTTCCCATATTAGTACATTTCTCTCTTGCCTTGTCTCTACTCTTTGATTTACCACATCCTCCAAATTTGATCCCTTGCCCCCATTATTTAGCTTAAAGACCTCCACACTTCCCTAGTTATGCAGCTCACTAGAACATCAGTCCCAGCACAGTTTAGGTATAGACTGTCCCAACAGTACAGCCCCCACTTTCCCTAGTACTGATGCCAGTGCCCCACAAACCCAAATCCATTTCTCCCACACCAGTCTTTGAGTTACGATTTTATTAATCTAATCTGATTTGGAAACTGTAGTGTCCTACCTTTATTCTCTCAAATGTAGATGATTTTTAACCTTTCAATCATATTTTTAAGTGATTCTCCTTTGTTGAACTATATACCTATCTCAAAAACAGAATTACCTGGAAAAACCCAGCAGGTCTGGCAGCATCGGCGGAGAAGAAAAGAGTTGACGTTTCGAGTCCTCATGACCCTTCGACAGAACTTGAGTTCGAGTCCAGGAAAGAGCTGAAATATAAGCTGGTTTAAGGTGTGTGTGTGTGGGGGGCGGAGAGATAGAGAGACAGAGAGGTGGAGGGGGGCGTGTGGTTGTAGGGACAAACAAGCAGTGATAGAAGCAGATCATAGACAGTCACTGAGAAAGGAGATATGGCTGTGAAAGCGGGTTTTAGTAAACACCTTGTCAAACACTAGGAGGGAAATGGAAAGCAATGAAGGTGAACAAGGCAACAGAGAGATACGGAAATCTTGTCGCAGAGAGGAACAGAACTTCTTCAAGGAGGTAGGCATTTCTTGAAGAACAGTGGCAGTCAATTAAACACAGAGATAAAAACAAAAAAACTGCAGATGCTGGAAATCCAAAACAAAAACAGAATTATCTGGAAAAACTCAGCAGGTCTGGCAGCATCGGCGGAGAAGAAAAGAGTTGACGTTTCGAGTCCTCATGACCCTTCGACAGAACTTGAGTTCGAGTCCAGGAAAGAGCGGAAATATAAGCTGGTTTAAGGTGTGTGTGTGGGGGGGCAGAGAGATAGAGAGACAGAGAGGTGGAGGGGGGGGGGGGTGTGGTTGTAGGGACAAACAATATACCTATCTGCCAATTTATCCTTTCACTTCAGCAAGGGGTATTTCCTTTGTATTATGTTATTAAAATAAATTCAATCAGTACCCTTGACTTTTCTTTCTCCTTTACTATTCTTACACTGAAGCTGATTATATTGTGATTCTAAACATCCAAAATGTCTTCAACTTTCAAGTAACCTATTTCTCCACTACTTTATCCAGTAGCAGATCAAGTATTGATTACTTTTACTTTGGAGGAGCAGCATATTGACTGAGCAGGCAGCCCTGAATGCTTTGCAAATCCTATTTCCTATGTCCATCTATATTTGAATAATTTACTATTTTTACAATTATAATTATCATTAACATAATTACAAATTTAATTTTGAATTTTTTTTTTGCACAATGCAACAGGTTAATGTATTCTCAATGTGTAAATGACCCTTTGTTGTTCCTCAGTTCAATCCGAAGGTATGTTATTTGGCTGAAATCTCCATTTAGAACTTAGATACTCCATGTTAAGATGTTGGGATAAATTTAGGTTTCTCTCTCACCCTACTTTTTAATGGAAATCATCCAGTGGTGAGACCAAAATTATAGGCCGGGATTTTCCAGTCCTACTGTGGCGAAACCCACTGCAAGAGATTCGACAGCCCAGCCAAAAGTCCATTGACTTTCGGTGGGGTCAGACAATCAACATGCTGGGCGGAGCCGGAAAACCCCACCACTTCATTTCGTCTGACACCTAGCTTGCCACAGCTGAGAGCATGGCAGCTAGGCAACCAGGGTTCCTGCTGGAAGACAATGGAAGACTTGTTAATGCATGAAAATTGGGACCCACGATGTACACAGGACTCCAATGCAATTTTGAACTATGGCTCTGCTTACAAGGGACTGTATGTAAAGTAGCCAAACCAATAGTCCTTAAAGGATTTGAGTCCAATCCTAAACTAGTGAGTGATTTTAAGCATATTGTGGGGTCAGGAAGAGCATGAATGTTGTTAAAAAATTAAAAGCTGACACTTGAATCCGTTATTCAAAAGCGGTTGTTGCACAGGCAATAGGGTTTACCAAGGTACAAACAGAGTTAAGTAATGTAATTCACTGAAGAGTGGGTTAGTGTAGTAATTTATAATCGCTTATATTGGCCAGGGTTTTCCAGCCCCATATCAGGCAGGGCCCAGCACCCCAGCCAGAAGACAATAACTTGCGATGGGACTGGATGATGGAGGCGGTGGGTGTGGAAAATCCCACCCATGATGTAAAAGTAAATTTTATCAATTGAATCTGATCATAACTCTTACCCTATACGTGTTCATCTTTCTGTGAAGTAAGGCAGTTTAGCAACTCACGACAAGCCTCACATCATCTAATGTAAGCACAAACATTATCTGCGTGAATTTTGTCTCAGAGAATTTTAAACATGCTGATGCAATATTGCATTTGCCAGATATTTGACTTAAAAATGAAAAAAATAAATATGCTGCGAATATGACTACATAAAGCAAAGCTGAGCCAAAGAAAAATTATTTTCTGACATAAGTGATCAAAAATATTTTTTAAAATACTATTTTGTTTTATAGTTGTGGGTTGCTTTATCCATCTATTTTCCCTTTACAGTGTAGTTTTAGGTTTAAATTACTTTCTCATACAAACTTGAATCACCTCTTTTCTTTTTCTGAAGTTTCAATATTTTGGATTGAATGATTACGTGTTCCCTGGATTGTTTGCTTCCTGCAGACAGATCTGCTTTTGATTTACTTTTAACATTTATTGATCCCTCATGTATCCATTCAGCATTTGTCAAGTTTTTGTCTTGTTCTAAAACAACCCAGTGTTAATGGAGGGTAAAGCAGGCTTGAGGAAATCTGTGGCTTATTCATTAGTATAATGAAAAAAAAGCTACAACTTTCTGTGCTTCATCAGGGGAAAACTCATGAGGTATCTACTGGCATTGCTGAAAAAAGAGATACTTTTTTGTCGAAGATTTTCATCTTGCACTCATCAGGACAACTCACAAGAAAATACCAATGTTAGGGGAGACAACATATTTATACTCTATGAGAAGAGAGTGCTGATTGGTTGGCAAGTGGACTTGATTGGTAGAGACATTGCCATGAAGAATGCACCAATTGATGGTGACTGACAGTTAACTGCCAATCATTGTTTGAAATTTAAACCAGGCAGCTTGACTCTGATTGGTCAAGATTTCACCCTGGGGAATGAACCAGTGAATGGCTGTCACTTATTTTTTTAGCTGAAACAAGTGCAATGTTTGTAAATGCTCTTTCTGCCTGCAAGAACCATGGCCCTGTGTAGCTTGCAGCACACATAAATGTGCCATACTGCGAGCCCAGCTGACAATGTTAAATTGGTTGTCAGCATCTTTCTTAGCATGCTGAGGATTATTTAGCAAATGTTGTCCAATCGCGGAATCACATCTAACATTGGACACTCTGTTTTGAGTTTTGCTTTCACAGGCTGGTTGGGCATGGTCCATACCTTGCCCATTTCAAACAGTGGCTGGGACATGCTGTTTGATACAATTTGCCAGTCTTTGGGACTTCCAGCCACATACCTAGCATTGCACTGGCAATGACATTCATACACCACATTATGACTTGTGTGATAGGCAGAACATATTTTTGGCTTAATGGCAGCATCCAGTTAGTGGTGAATATTACTCGTGTTGCTACTGAATAGTAGCAGTGTGAAACAGCTTCACCTGTTGCTCAAATTTTAAATCCACAGCTTCATGTAATCATTTGTTTGCATGTCTTAATGGGCTCCATCCTGTGCTCAAATTCACCACTGAAATGGAGCTCAAATGAACACCCTTTCCTTGATGTACTAGTTGAGAAATCTGCCAGGAATTCTTTCCCATGGTCTACTGCAAGCTTACCTTCACTAGTCAATGCACCATTGGGACTCTTATAATTCCACATGCTATAAACTCGTTCTTATCAGCAACCTCGTAAATAGACAGAAATTTGCTCACCATGTAAGCTTGATGATAAAGCAGGGCACATCAAAGACACCCTGCAGGATAATGGCTACCCTGATCAGATCATTTCATGCTGTATATCACGGAAACTGATGAACGGGCCCAAAGCCATCACTTTTGGCCCTGAAAAGAGCCCAGATTATGCTGGAAGGGCAAGGTATCTCAAAAATTTGAGCAACAGGTGAAGCTAGCTGTTTCATGCTGCTACTATGCAGTAGAAACACGCTAACTGACAGGATTCTGCCAACAAGACAAAAAGACTTTCTGCCTATCACACAACTAAGTAATGTGGTATATGAATTTCAGTACCAGTGTGATACCAGGTATGTAGGCCGTATGTCCCAAAGACCACTGGATCATATCAAACAGCATGTCCCATCCACTGTTCGTAACGGGCAAGGTATGGACCATACCCAACCAGCCCATGCTTGCAAAACTCAAGTCAGAGTGTCTAACATTAGATGTGATTCCGCAATTGGACAACATTTGCTAAATAATCCTCGGTGTGCTAAGAATTATTTTGACAATCAACTTAAGATTATCAATTGGGCTTGCAGTGTGACACATTTGCATGTATTAGAAACTATATATATATATATATTATATATATATTAATACACAGGGCCCTGTTCTTTGCAGACAGGAAGAATGTACACACATTGTGCCTGTTTCAGCTAAACAAAATAAGTGACAACCATTCACTGGTTCATTCCCCAAAGTCTTGACCAATAAGAGTCAAGCTGCCTGGTTTAAATTTCGAACAATGCTTTGCAATCAACTGGTGCATTCTCCATGGCAATGCCTCTACCATCAGAATCAACTTGCCACCAAATCAATACTCTCTTCTCACACAGCATAACTATGTTGCTTTCCCTGGCATTGGTATTCCCTTGCATATTATCCTGATTGGCAAAATTTTCCCATCCCTCCTGCAGCAGTTTTCGTGGCAGGCGGGAGCAGAGAATCCAGCGGCAGGCAAAAAGTTGGAAATATGCCGGTGTAAAAACAGTTTGCAATTCTCCTGATGTTGGGTTTATGGCAGGTCAGTTATCCCGCCGACTAGTGGTGTGAACGTCATTTGCATTTATTAACATCTCATGAATGCTCATTAAAACAGCTGCTCACTGGAATCTTGTCAAGCCTTCCAATCTTGTGTCATGCCAATTGGAAATTGTGTTGACCTCAAACCTGTTTGAAAAGGGGTGGCGTGCACAAATTGCGCCTCAGTTCGCTCGTATCTTCAGGGTGAGTACAACATACATAGCCTACCTGCAGTGGTGCTGTGCCAGTCTTGTTGCAGTCTTGAATGCCACACTGCTGGGGCTGTAGGGTTCGTCTGCTCCTGCTCTTTGCCTAAATTGTCCCAAGGAACACCACTGTGCTGTGGTACTTATGTAGGCCTCCAATTGTAGACGGTGACCAGTACTATGGCTGGGGTTGGGGAGTGCAGGGGTCTTCTACTCTTGGTGGGTGACACTGTTGTCCACAAGGACACTACTGCGCAGTGGTAGTCAGGAAGAATTCCACTTTCAGAAACTAGTACTTCAACTGGGATGGGCTGTGAGATGAGGATGGGGATGACGAACACAAGGTGGGCAATGGGAAAGGAAGGCTGTGGAATGGCAGTGAGGAGGAAGGATGAACAAGAGTGGGCCTTTCTGGGGTCACTCTCTAATTTCCTTTTGCCACAGAGGTGAACAGGATTCTGCTTAGAAAGAAAGGAGGAAGACCTCATTGCAATGAAAGCCAATGGCTTCACTAGTACTGTGAAAGGGCTACTCAAAGCTCAATGGCTTCAACCACAGTCACGGCATCTCAAGAATAACACATAGGAATATAGAATTTGGGATTGCAGGCAATAGTAAAGAGGCACAGTGACATCATATATGGCATTCCATCAATGAAGGCCTGTTACATGTTCACCGGATTTGACACTCTTAACGAGCCAAAGGGCATCCACTCATTGACCACATTAATATGCCACGTCAGAGATTGGATCACAGAGCTAGGTTGAGTCACTCATCTCAATTAAATTTTAGCATCTCACGCAGGGCTCCTCAATGTATATGCTAGTGTTGCAGGGACAGGGCGGCATCAGCCACCATTGCAAGTGGGGCAGGAGAAGCTGTGGACTCTACAGTTTCCATACATTTCATCTTCTGAACTTCACTTTCTTGCCCCTTGAATCATTAATGTTTTCAATGTTTCCTTTCAGAGAGAAGGCAAATGCACATATGGATCCAGCGCTCAATGCTGCCTTTGAAATGGAGAAGAGGGAGATGAACCTGCATGCAACTCCAGCAGGAGGCCACACCTGAGGAACATGGTTAAAAGGAGCCAGAAAATGAACAGGAGGATCAGACGAGAGACCAGACAACAGGCGTGACTTGCCAGATCTGGAGTTTATTGTAGAAGAGTCTCCTGTTTACAGATGAGTGAGTGGCAATGCCGTGCATGTCTGCGCTCGTCCCAAGCTCTGGTACATCACATATATCACATTCTTCATGAAGACCTGGCATCACGTGGAGTTGAAGGGTATCCCCTGCCAGTGGCTTTGAAGGTGCCCACAGCACTCAATTTCTTTGCTTCTGGTCCTTTCCTAGGATCAGCAGGCAACCTGTGCTGCATCTCTCAGTCTGCAACACATTGATACATAAAAGAGGTCACAGATGCCCTTTACAGAAAGGTCCATCATTACGTCAGGTTTGCTCTGTGTGAAGATAACGAGGCTGCAAGATTCACCGGTTTTGCCTCCACCTCAGGCTTCCTAAGGGTGCAGGGTGCAATAGACTGTGGCTATACAGACTGCATGGCAGCAGCCCTCATGTTTATAAACCACAAGGGCTATCACTTCATCAATGTACAGCTGGTGTGTGATCACCAGAAGCACATACTGCACATTTGTGCATAGTACCCTGGAAGTTGCCATGACTCCTACATTCTGAGTCACTCCCAGGTGCCTGGGATTTTCAAGGGGCCATTACGTCTACAGGGATGGCTTGGGGATAAGGGGTACTCACTGAAACACTGGCTGATTACACCAACGCGTCAACAACAGAGTTGTTCCAAGGAGAAATACAATGCTGCTCACAGCTCCACACGGTCCCTTATAGAGCAACCCATAGGGCTTCTGAAGATGCGCTTCAGATACTTGGACCGCTCAGGTGGCTCACTCCAATACACTCCCGTCAGGGTTTCCCCCATCATCGCAGTGTGCTGCCCCTTTCACAATCTGGAAATGCAAAGAGGTGAACCCCTGCCAGAGAATGAACCTGAGGAGGATGAGAGCTCATTGGAGGATGAAGGCCCAGGAACCTCAGGAGGCTGCTGAGGGTCAGTTAAAGCGCAATCACGTCATGGAGATGTGCCCGTGATACTTTATTTGCTGACAGGTTCCAGGAAGACTAAAGTTAAGTAAGGGCATACGGCCACATGCCATTTATTTTCATCTTGGAATGTCCAGCTACTTACACTGAGAACGAATCCTGCATTCACACTTGCTCATTCTGGCCTCATGAATCAACAGGCCATGATCTTTGCTTTGGTCCATGGTGCCCTGTGAGTGAGCTCAGTCTTGGAACTGAGAGCCCACTTAGGAAGGAGAACAATGCAAGAAAAGACTTGAAGCCTTCGCTGCCATCTAATGATGCAAACACAGCTGCAACTGAGATGTGGGCATGCCTCGGGATCTCTATCTCCTGTGCATGTCTTTTGTTCTGCAACTACCACTGAGGAGGCACAAATGTCACTAGAATATCAGTGCTTTTGAGCTGCCCTCACTCAATGGTATTCCTTGGGGAAGAAGAGTTAGAAACGGCGACATCACATGCTTCCAATAAAGATTTAAACACATCTCCCTGACATCACACCAGGCTGCGGAGACTAGGTCAACTGAGGGTGACATCACCGGAATGTGAATCTCACAGTGGGACACTGTCACTGAGTGGGAGGATGGCTAAACCTCAAAATAAGAGGGTTCCAATGTACAAAATCACAATGCCTTCAGTTGCCCAAAACATTCACATAACCATCAAAGATATTTACAAAAGTACAATTTATTTACATGAATAGCACAGCCATGACTCAAAAGTACATAAATTTTTCTTAACTTTCCTAACTCTAGAGCTACTCCTGGGTGCAGCCCTGACATCCACAGCAGAGGTGAAGGCAGCCTGCTGACTGCTATGTCCTGATTTCTGCAATGACCTTGGCAGACGTCTGTCTGGCCTGATAAGGGACCCGGCCTGAAAAAGGTCACCTGCTCAGAGGCTGAGAAGCTGGAGTGGATGGGGTCACAAGCAAAGGCTGTGAGCAGCTACACACCCTTAAAGCGTCCTGAGAGGAGGCCCAGGCTGATGCTCATCCTCCCTGTGGGTGGCCAATGGCCCTGCCCTCACTCCTGCAGGAGATGGTGCACCTGGATGGAGGTCAAAGAGCCTAATCCCCATGTTGCCTACATCTTCATGGTGCCTGCCAGGGTGTGTGGCCATGGAGTGCAGGGCCGAGTGCATGTCCATCAAGACCTGCTGGACCAAGGTCTCCACAGTGGTCGCCAGCCATGGTGACCTTGAGGCTTTTGCATGTTGGAGCCATGACATCAGACAGGATGCGGGCGGACTGCTCCATCGCTCACTCTGGTCTGCTAATTGACTGTCGAGTCTCTGCCTGATGTTCTGCCGACTGTCATTGCACCTCCAGCATTGAGTTGGTGACCGCTCACAGAGGCTCATCATCTGACTCAGACTGAGCAGGTGGCTAGTCTCCAAAAGCCCTTGGAGTACCAGAGACCTGGGCTGTCCCTGCCTTCGACTGCTGCGGGGGATGCGTCAGTGAGGCGCTCCCCAGGAATCGTGCCTGAGCCTAATCTGTAGCTGTGCCCCACCGAGGTGTGTCTCTCTGAGTTGGTGGAGGGTGTGGGTAAGTGCTGTGACAGTTCTTCTGGACCTCCCTCCTCGAATGTAGTCTAGGGGCTCAGACTGGTTTGTGACTGCATGGGGGCCCAGATCAACTGGTGCCTAGAAAATAGAAAATAGAGTTTCAGTTGACAAGCATGAGCCATATATGACTGCATGAGACTCACAGTGATTGTCCAGTTTTGATGAAGTGATGGAGCTGTGCTCCATACTGGGTTTCTGGGAGAGGCCGATCTCCCCTTCTCCACAGGAGCAATCCCTGTCCTCCACAGCCAGCTCAGCTGCAGTTTCCTCAAACTCACTGAGTGCAATGATGTTGGCTGTCCCTCTCCCAGTCTGCACTCTCTTGAGCCTATTGTGTGCCAGCTTACCCTGTATGAAGACGAACGAAAGGCATATGATGAGAAGGGATGGAGCAGAAGGAATGCATGTCCCCTGTGTGTGGTGAGCCCTCCCCAGAAGGGGCGGAGGATGGAATGTGAGCCACATGATTGATGGGATGGTGGTGATGTGAAAGTCTTGGTGAGAGAATGAGTAGTGATATGTGTCCCCCGTTAATAGATGTGTGAGATCTCTGAAGAGAGTATCCGTTTGAACATGATGCCATGATGATAGTTGGATATTGGAGGGAGTTGAAGGATGTCTTACCCAGGCGGAGCGAATTAGATCATTCATCCTCTTCTTGCACTGGATGACGCTTTGAGTGTGGTTGCCAGCTGCGCTGACCTGCTCTACGATGGCCCCCCCACGCTAGAGACCTGAGGCTGCTGTGCTTCCTGTGGCCATCCTGTGGGTCTATACTCCTCTGATCAAGGCCTAGAGGGTGTGGTGGGTGAAGCTGGGTGCTGCCTTGACCTTCTGGCTTTTGCCCTTCTTCTTGTGGCTGCCCGACATCTGTGCATGTGTCCAGAAGTCAAGTGGGCTGTAGAGAGTGAGGTTATGTGTTGGACTGGCGTTTAAATATGGTGCCCGGACTTTTGACCCCAGCAGTTGACAGCAGGTGGACAAATCAGCTCCAGGTGATTTGGACCGATGCTCACCTGCGCATAATTAATTAGCTTCCAAGCGCAGAATCGGGCATGAGTTCCCACCATTCCGACCAGCTGGGTGGGCGCCGTTGAAACTGCCCACCACCGCCCTCAGTCTCATAAATGGACAATTCCATCTGATGAGTCCAAGATGAAAATCTCCGACATAAAATGCCTCTTTTTTCAGCAATACTCAAGTCCTGTATGACCAAATGACTCTATTTATTGGTTTTATAATTGTCTCTAACTGCACCAATGTAAGGTGCATTGTGAGGGGCAATTTTGTGATCCAGTCTGGCTGGTTGCTGATCTGCATTATGTGGAAGAACCAGTCCCTGCAGAATTGCTCCTGCTTTCACTGTCTGAAGGCTCGAAGAACTGATTACCACACTGAGGCTCCAACATTGTGTATTCAGTAATATACTTGTTGTGTTACTGCACTAGCAAACTGCAGGTTGAACGAATGCCAAACGCTCAATTCCAGCACGAAAGAGGGGAATAAGTGGGAATTGCAGAAAAGAGATGGAAGAAAAAAATCAGCAACAATTATTAAACGTGGATGGCAAATGTGGTCAGACATCTGTGGGAATGATTTTTCTGGGCTAACATTTCATTTGGAAAAAATGAATCAAATATTATTTTAAATCACATGCAACCTTAAAGGGTTTAACGGGAGTCTTTTTCGCATTCAATTTGCATCATAATCTGCTTTCTGTATCTGCTTCAACCCCAGTGAACGTAGTACAGAATAGTCCTGAAATTCCTCTAGGAAAGCAGTGGAGACCTGATTATGCCAGATGTCTGCTAATTCTGGGAGTTTCCTGGTTGCCTTATATTTGTTATAAAGCAAATGATGGGCAAGTTATGAAACCAGACTGTGGACATCCTACACTAGCTGTTCTCACTCCTTGGTCTGTCATATCAGTGGAAGCCAATAGGTTGAATCAGAGAAAACATATTTGTCTCACAAGGGTGCGTGTAAGTCCCACTGGTGTGTTCCAAGCCTGGTCCAAATGGTTTGAACTCTTGAAAATAAGCAACTTAAAAATAAAAGTTTCAGTCACTGATGGGAACTTGGAAGTAGTTGAGGGGGAGGATCTGGGTAACTTCACTCCCCCATGCTCCTGCCTGTTACATGTTAATTAGATGGGATCCCACTGCAAACTTCAATAACCTCGGCCTGAAGGCCACTGCTGAGTGCAATGCCCACGTTATCACTGGGCTCAACTATATTCACACCCCTCACTCTATTGCACCCATTGGATAGAGGTGGGGGTGCAGGATAGAGGACCTTCTTTCAGGATCACCTTATTTTAATTCTTTCATGGGACATGGGGGCCACTGGCAAGGCCAACACTTGTTGCCATCCCTAATTGCCCTTGAACTGAGTGGCTTGCTAGGCCATTTCAGAGGGCATTTAAGAGTCAAGCGCACTACTGTGGGTCTGGAGTCACTTGTAGGTCAGGCTGGGTGAGGGTGGCCGATTGCCTTCCCAAAAGGACTTTAGTGAGCCAGGGGGGATTTTACAACACTGATAGCTGTCATGCTCAACATTACTGACACCAGCTTTACATTCCAGGTATATTAATTGAATTTCTACCAGCTGAAGTGAGAGTTGGACCCATGTCTGCAAAGCATGCACCTGGGCCTCTGACTGCCCTGCAGCGACAGAACCCTGGAGGAACACATGTGTTGGGTGGATTCTCATGGACATGGCTCCACTGCAAAGCAGCTCACGGGAGGAGGGAGGTCCTAACTGGGTCTGCTTCGGAACATAACGGTATTGGCCATAGGCTCCTACAGATGATCAGCGAGGGGGGGAGAGGAAGAGCCAGTTGCGAGTGGGAAGGAAGGTGCATCGCGGATGGGAGGTTGGAAGAAGAGGTTGTACCGGGGTGCAGTGGGAGAGGAAAGTGCACCAGTGGGGGGTGAGGTTGAGGTGGGGCACAAGATGTTGTGGGTGGGCTGTGGTTGGGAGAGGGGAAGGAGTTCAGAGGGGGGAGGGGATTTGGAGAGCGGGGGATGCCCAGGGGAACAAAGATGTCTGGGGCTAGGAGGAAGATTAGAGGGGGGGATGATGTCTGAGGGGAGGAAAGTGTCTCGGGTGAGGAGGGAGTAAAGGTGGAGGAGGTAGAAGGATGGAGGAGGGAGTAAGAGGGAGGAGATGTCCAGATGAACATGCAAGGGAGGGGTCTCTGAAGTCAATGACTGTCTCATGGGGAATGAACTGAGGGCGGGCATGGTTGGAGGGAATTGTGAGTGTGAGAGGGGACAGAGGGAGCTGGGAGGGTGGGTGGGTGAAGGTGTGCAGGTAGCTGTAGAAAGAACGGTGAGGTGGTGGTGGGGACTTGGAGGCGGACACAGAATCTGGGGGTGAGAAGGAGGAGGTCAGGGAGGTCAGTGTGGGTGAGGTTGGGATTGTTAGGAAGATAGGGAACATATTTGGACATCCTGGAAAGACATGTGTCCAGGTTTCTAGATGATGGTGGGGAGGTGAAAGATGATGCCTGGAGATAGACAGTGATGGGGAAAGGACATGGGTGACTGGAAGAGAGGAAAGGATAGGGGAGCAGATCAAAAACTTAACAACTATTATAGCTGTCAAAATGAAAAGTGAGCGGTGCCTCATGTTGCATGAGAGTGTGATCAGTGGGTGGGTGGAGATACAGGTCAGCTCAGATGGATATCTGAAAGTGAACCCCAGCAGGCAGCATTGAAAATGCTCAGGACATTGAGATGAGTGTGATGGATGAAAGCTCCAAGTACGTGGGAAAGAGCTTGCACGAGGCCACACAAACACTTCTCCGTCCAGAATCACATGTGGTCTGCGTGCAGCTGAACCGTTAGTTGGGGTGGGGGGTGAGTGCGGAGGGGGTAGGTGGGGAACAGGGGGAATGAAAGGGAGGACTCACAAAGCCTGTAAATGAAGCTGAAAAACAATATTACACATTATTCAGTGAAAGTGAATATATTTTCAGATTATAAAATGATAGAAGTGATAGAATGCAACCACTTGTGATCAGAATTTCCTAACTTTTCTAGGCCTCTCACTTCTTTTAGGTGCTGCCCTAACATCTGCTGGAGACAGCCTGTGCAATAGTTGGCCCTTTTGCCTCTGACGACTTAAGCATGTGCCCTTTTGAGAGCCAAGGCCTTGAGGGCCCCGGCTTGCTTTGGCTGTCCTCCTGTGGGCCTGCTGCTCCCTCTGTGGTGACAGAGGATGAGGTTGAAGGGATCACAGTCAAAGGGGGCTCAGAGAGAGAGGGCAGCCTCCGAGCTTCCTGAGTGGATGACCCAAGTGTGCCCAGCTGCTGCTTCTCCTCCCTTCAGGTGCCCAAGTGCCCTGGCCTGACTCCTTGAGGGGAAGAAGCACCTGGAGGGATGTTGAAGTGCCCCATTTCCCACTCGCATTGTCACTGGAGGAACTCACCCCTGGCTACCACGATGGAATGCAGGTTTGTGCACATCTCCATGTTCTGCTGGACCAGGGTCTCTATGGCATCCACCATCCTTCTCATGGAAACCTCCATGCGCACACATGTGGGTACCTCTTCAACAGAGACCAGGTAGACACACTCCTCTGACTCACGTGCCACTCTGTTGAAGGCTTCCACAGCTCTGTGTGATGTTCCCTCGCCTTGTGCTGACTCCCCATGATGAGTTGGAAGGCCGAATCCAGAGGTTCGTCATCTGACTCAGGTCTCACAGATGCCTCTCCCCCAGCAGTCCTCTGAGTGCTGGAAAGCTTGGCTGAACCTGCCTCCTCCTGCTGTGGACACATATCCGTGCAGCGACCCCCAGGTTGTGAACGCGAGCCTGCTTTAGATCTATGTCCCACTGAGGAGTATGTCTCTGCGCTGGTGGAGGGTGTGGGTAAGTGTTGTGATGGATCTTGCAGGCTGCTTTTTTCCAGCTCTTCAATGGAGGAGGAGTCCTTTTGGCTGGAGGTGAGGACATGGATGGAGCTGAGGGCCTGGCTGGCTGAGGGTGTCGGTCACTTGGCAGAGCTCCCTGTGAACCAAAGTAGAGATAATTAGTTCCTGGCAGCAGAGTCAAAAGCAGGAGAAAGAGCACTCACATTTGCATTGAGAGGAGGGTGATGTGGTGCTGGATCCTCACGTGGGTGTTCACTGCCGGCCTCACCATCGCCGCAGGCATGGTCCACGTCCTCACCAGTTGGCACGCTCCTCAAAGTGAGTGAAGAGCCTAATGTGGGCCGCTCCATCTGCGGTCTGGGGCTTCTCCCTGCTGTTGTGAGCCAGTTTCTCCTGCATAAAAACAGATGGAGAGAGTGTGACCCGGACATATGGCACTGCGTAGAACATTTGTGTGGTGAGTGGAGCCTTGGGTGGGATGTGTTCCAGAGGATGTGAGTCTGATGGAGATGTGAGGGTTTATGAGCGAGTTAGTGGTGCTGTCCCTTCAGGTGTGAGATCCATGTGGATGTGTGATAGGTTTGTGAGTGTGTGAGTTGAGAGTGATGAGGTGGTTAACTTATCCTGGTGGAACAGATGAGATCATTCATCCTCTTCCTGCGCTGGATGGCTGAATTCCTCTGTCTCTGGTCATTCTGACCGCCATTGCCACCGCCTCCTAGGCCAGATTGTTGACTCGGGTGGACCTCCTGCAACCAGAGCTGGGTAGATGGCATCATGGTGGCCTTCCACTGCGTCCAGCAGGTGCCCCAGAGAGGGGCCACTAAATTTGGGGGCTGCCCTCTTCTTTGCTTTTGGTGCCATCTGTCACCTGAAGCAGCCCTGGTCTGTAGACATCATGTAGGCATGCACTCTGGTGCGCTTTAAATATGGTGCCTGGAGCAAGGTAGCGCTGAGGTCACAGTGAGTGGGCAAATTCAGGTCTGCTCTCCAGCGATCCAGAGTGTTTCTCCTAAATGCATTATTAATGAGGCAAGAAGTGCTGGGAATGGGACGATGAGGTGTCAAAACATGCCATTGTGTCCAGGGGGTAAAATGACTTTTTTCACGCCCGCTACCACACTTTGCGCAAATCTTGGACTATTTTGCCTCTGATCTGGGATTCTGCCTCCTGCTAATCCAATGCAAGCTGGAAAGAAAAGTCTCCCTCATGCACTGATGTATAGAGCACAAGTGTTAACCAGAGAGTGATCTTAAATGCAGGACTTGGGTAAATTACTGAGGATAAAATCTCAAAAAACCACCAGGGACAACTGAGAAAAGGAAAGGATGACAAAATTTGACATTCAGGGAAATGAGTTGGAACAGGAGTGGTGCCATGAATCTTATTTTAATAAAAGTGAAGATGCAAAGAGGAGGAAGAATGTGTGGAGGGAACTGAATGAAATCTTAAATTGAATGATTGATCTGGATAGGGTTATTACCAGAATTTTAACTAATGATTCTGTTCTTAGAAGCAATCAATAATACAAGTTACGTTCAAAGAAGTGCAATAATTGATTGGGATATTGATATTTATGATATCGATTATGGTCTAATTCCAATGAAATAACATGCAACGTGAAAGTGACCCATGTGTAACTGTTTGAAACTAATCAGAAAGACTAATATATTTTGAATTGCATAATGTGACATCAACTATAAAATCAATTTAAGTTTGTGTAAGGTAGAAGTATTTCTGATTTTCTGTCAAATGACACATTAGTAAATCCCACAATTTATTCTTGTCACATCAGTTGTTGCTAACATTGTGCATTAAACTTTAGGTGCTCTGGGATTGATTCCCTAATCCTTGTGAAATGCAGATAGACAATTGAAAAATGTGGCAAAATTTAATATACAGATTAAGAGAAATAAGGAAATATACGTCATATTTTATCATAAGAACTACAGGATGAGATAGGATGAGATTAGTATCTGGATGAAAATCACCGATGTTTATACTGGATTCGAGTGGAAATTACAGAGGCAAGAATGCAGACATGATTAAACAAAAACAAAGTCCAAGAATGAAGGGCAGAAATTGCAGAAGGCCTGCTCTAACACAAGAAGAGTGGCAGAAATTACTCTCATCTGCCTGTTTCCTTTTGTAGTAGTTCTGTCCTAAGTCCACAGGGCAGGGTTGTTTGAGTAAAAGAGTAGAGCCCCCTCGCCTGTTATGAGATGCCCACTCTGCTAAGCCAGTGGAATTTCAGAACCACAGTATTTACAGTTGGTATTTAACCAGATGGTTTAACTCTTCCTGAAATTAAGTTGGAAGGAAGTTTGACTCATCCACATCTTAAAGTAAAACTGCCAGTCTGAGAACACAGAAATCCTCATCAGTTCAAGGCAACTGGTGGAGTGGTAAAGCTGGGTGTCAGCAGCATATTTATGAAAGTTGATTCCATCCCTTTGAGTGATGTCACTGCGAAGCAGCATGCAGGTAAGAAAATACCTAATACCTAAGACTCCAGAGATGATCGAGTGAGACAGGAGGAGAAGCCATTGCTGGAGATGTGCTGTTTGCATTGGGGCAGGTAGGAATAGAACCATTTGTGGTAATCCTACAGACTTGGACAACCAAGGAGCCACACTAGAGGAGGGTGGCATGGTTCACATATTCAAACACTATGGAGAGGGCAAGACAAAAACAAAAACAGAATTAGCTGGAAAAACTCAGCAGGTCTGGCAGCATCGGCGGAGAAGAAAAGAATTGATGTTTCGAGTCCTCATGACCCTTCGACAGAACTAAGTAGAAATAGGAAAGGGGTGAAATATAAGCTCGTTTAAGGTGTGTGTGTGTGTGTGGGGGGGGGGGGGGGGGGGGGGGGGGGGGGGGGGGGGGGGGTGGTGGGTTGGGTGGGGGGAGAGAAGTGGAGGGGGGGTGTGGTTGTAGGGACAAGCAAGCAGTGAAAGAAGCAGATCATCAAAAGATGTCACAAACAACAGAACAAAAGAACACATAGGTGCTCTAAACGAATGTGCTAATTAAGAATGGATGGTAGGACTCTCAAGGTATAGCTCTAGTGGGGGTGGGGGGAACATAAAAGATTTAAAAATATTTTAAAATAATGGAAATAGGTGGGAAAAAGAAAAATCTATATAACTTATTGGAAAAAAACAAAAGGAAGGGGGAAGAAACAGAAAGGGGGTGGGGATGGAGGAGGGAGGTCAAGACCTAAAGTTGTTGAATTCAATATTCAGTCCGGAAGGCTGTAAAATGCCTAGTCAGAAGATGAGGTGTTGTTCCTCCAGTTTGCGTTGGACTTCACTGGAAAAATGCAGCAAGCCAAGGACAGACATATGGGCAAGAGAGCAGGGTAGAGTGTTGAAATGGCAAGCGACAGGGAGGTTTGGGTCATTCTTGCGGACAGACCGCAGGTGTTCTGCAAAGCGGTCGCCCAGTTTACGTTTGGTCTCTCCAATGTAGAGGAGACCGCATTGGGAGCAATGAATGCAGTAGACTAAGTTGGGGGAAATGCAAGTGAAATGCTGCTTCACTTGAAAGGAATGTTTGGGCCCTTGGACGGTGAGGAGAGAGGAAGTGAAGGGGCAGGTGTTACACCTTTTGCGTGGGCATGGGGTGGTGCCATAGGTGGGGGTTGAGGAGTAGGGGGTGATGGAGGAGTGGACCAGGGTGTCCCAGAGGGAACGATCCCGACGGAATGCCGACAGGGCGGGTGAAGGGAAGATGTGTTTGGTAGTGGCATCATGCTGGAGTTGGCAGAAATTGCGGAGGATGATCCTTTGAATGCGGAGGCTGGTGGGGTGATAAGTGAAGACAAGGGGGACCTTTTAATGTTTCTGGGAGGGAGGAGAAGGTGTGAGGGCGGATGCACGTGAGATGGGCCAGACATGGTTGAGGGCCCTGTCAACAACCGGGGGTGGAAAACCTCAGTTAAGGAAGAAGGAGGACATTTCAGAGGAACTGTTTTTGAAGGTAGCATCATCGGAACAGATGCGACGGAGGCGAAGGAACTGAGAGAATGGGATGGAGTCCTTACAGGAAACGGGGTGTGAGGAGCTGTAGTCGAGGTAGCTGTGGGAGTTGGTAGGCTTGTGATGGATATTGGTGGACAGTCTATCACCAGAGATTGAGAGAGCGAGGTCAAGGAAGGGAAGGGAAGTGTCAGAGATGGACCATGTGAAAATGATGGAGGGGTGGAGATTGGAAGCAAAATTAATAAATTTTTCCAAGTCCCGACGAGAGCATGAAGCAGCACCGAAGTAATCATCGATGCACCAGAGAAAGAGTTGTGGAAGGGGGCCGGAGTAGGACTGGAACAAGGAATGTTCCACATACCCCATAAAGAGACAGGTAGAAGCGGGCCATCCGAGGTTGGGCGACTATCAGGTTGGAAGCTGTGGGAGGGAGATCCCCAGAGGAGATGAGATCAGTGACAGTCCTGGAAACAATGGCTTGATGTTCAGTGGTGGGGTCATGGTCCAGGGAGAGGTAGGAGGAAGTGCCTGCGAGTTGACGCTCAGCCTCCGCAAGGTAGAGGTCAGTGTGCCAGGCAACAACAGCACCACACTTGTCAGCGGGTTTGATGACGATGTCAGGGTTGGACCTGAGAGAATGGAGTGCAGTAAGTTCAGAGAGAGAGAGATTAGAATGGGTGAGAGGAGCAGAGAAATTGAGATGACTAATGTCGCGCCCACAGTTCTCAATGAAAAGATCAAGAGAAGGTAAGAATCCAGAGGGAGGGGTCCAGGTGGAGGGAGAATATTGGAGGTGGGTGAAAGGATCCGTTGAATGGGGACAGGACTCCTGCCCAAAGAAGTGAGCCCGGAGACGAAGACGGTCGAAGAAGAGTTCAGCATCATGCCGAACCCGAAATTCATTGAGGTGAGGGCGTAAGGGTATGAAACTAAGTCCTTTGCTGAGCACTGAGTGTTCAGCATCGGAGAGGGGAAGGTCAGGGGGTATAGTGAATACCCGGCTGGGGCTGGGATTGGAAGATGGAGTGGGGACGGAGGGACAGGCAGGGGTGGAGGGTCCTAGATGGGTGTTGGTGTCGACGAGTTGTTGGAGCTTGCGTTCCTTAGCACTTGAGAGAAAGAGAAAAAGTTTCTTGTTGAGGCCTTGGATGAGACGAAGAATAAAATGAAACTGGGGGCATGCGCAGCTTTGAAAAAGGGTACGGCGGTGCTGCTGGAGGGAGAGGTCGAGTGTGTTCATATGGCGGCACCTGGCACTGAGTGTGGATCTCAGGATGCGATGGCAACAGCAGTCCGAGAAACGTTTTATGTCCCAGAAATACCTGTAATCCTGGGTGGGTTCAAAACATGAGGGGTGGATTTTCAGTTGAAATCCACGTGGGGTAATACGGAGACGGAGACAGTCACTGAGAAAGGAGATATGGCTGTGAAAGCGGGTTTTAGTAAACACCTTGTCAAACACCTGCCCCTTCACTTCCTCTCTCCTCACCGTCCAAGGGCCCAAACACTCCTTTCAAGTGAAGCAGCATTTCACTTGCATTTCCCCCAACTTAGTCTACTGCATTCGTTGCTCCCAATCCTGTCTCCTCTACATTGGAGAGACCAAACGTAAACTGGGCGACCACTTTGCAGAACACCTGCGGTCTGTCCGCAAGAATGACCCAAACCTCCCTGTCGCTTGCCATTTCAACACTCCACCCTGCTCACTTGCCTATATGTCTGTCCTTGGCTTGCTGCATTGTTCCAGTGAAGTCCAACGCAAACTGGAGGAACAACACCTCATCTTCCGACTAGGCACTTTACAGCCTTCCGGACTGAATATTGAATTCAACAACTTTAGGTCTTGACCTCCCTCCTCCATCCCCACCCCCTTTCTGTTTCTTCCCCCTTCCTTTTGTTTTTTTCCAATAAATTATATAGATTTTTCTTTTTCCCACCTATTTCCATTATTTTAAAATATTTTTAAATCTTTTATGCTCCCCCCACCCACACTAGCGCTATACCTTGAGTGCCCTACCATCCATTCTTAATTAGCACGTTCGTTTAGATATATATCACCAACTTCAACACCTGTGTGTTCTTTTGTTCTGTTTTCTGTGACATCTTTTGATGATCTGCTTCTGTCTTTGCTTCCTTATCCATACAACCAAACCCCCACTCCACTTCTCTCCCCCCACCCAACCCACCCACCCCCCCCACCACACACACATACACACACACCTTAAACCAGCTTATATTTCACCCCTTTCCTATCTCGACTTAGTTCTGTCGAAGGGTCATGAGGACTCGAAATGTCAACTCTTTTCTTCTCCGCCGATGCTGCCAGACCTGCTGAGTTTTTCCAGGTAATTCTGTTTTTGTTTTTGTTTTGGATTTCCAGCATCCGCAGTTTCTTGTTTTTATCTATGGAGAGGGCAAGGCTTGATAATACACCACAGTCAGAAGCCACAGAAGATATTATTTATCATTGGTCAGAGCTGCCTTAGCATTATTAGGGAAGGAAGCACAACTGAAGCAAACAACCAAAGAGATATGAGGCGTATGTTTTTTGAGGCAATACTGTGAGGAAAAAATACCTTAGAAATGAAAGGAAGATTAGAGATGATGGTAGGTGGTGAAGATGATCACCTTCCAAACCCATGATCACTGCCATCTACAAGGACAAGGGCAGCAGATACATGGAAATACCACCACCTGGGAGTTGCCCTCCAAGACACTCACCATGCTGACTGGGAAATATTTCACCGTTCATTCACTGTTGCTGGCTCAAAATCCTGGAACTCCCTTCCTAACAGCACTGTGGGCGTACCTACACCACATGGACTGCAGCGGTTCAAGAAGGCAGCTCAACACCACTTTCTCAAGGGCAACTAGGGATGGGCAATAAATGCTGGCCCAGCCAGCAAAGCCCACATCTCATGAATGATTAAAAGAATGAGTTACCTTGAGAAGACTTTTTATTTCAGATTTCGAGCATCTGTAATATTTTGCTTTTATATTTGAGAAGAATGCTGGTTTTGAAAGGAAGATTGTCAAATATGAACAAAATGACACATTAATAATGTTGGCAAGCTTGGGGATCAGGGAGAATAGCTGAGAAATAATGACCTGGATCTAGGAAGGAAATTGAGAGATGATTTTGGAAAGGATATGAGGAAGCTGGAGGAGAAAGATGGTTGATCAGAGCTAAGACGTTTGGGGACAAGAGAAGGAGAGGGATAGGTTGCGGTAGAGTCAGCTACAAGGGCCCTCTTGATTTTGGAGACAAAACAATCAAAATTATTACTAAACACAGAAACAGGCCATTTGGCTGAACCAGTCCCTCTTGGTGTCCATCCTCCACCTAAACAGAAGCCCTAATCCCATGTGCCCATACTGTTCCTATTTCCCTTTGGGGCCCTTTCTTTCAACCACCTATCCAACCTAGCCACAAATGATGAAATGGTTTTTGCTTCAGTCACTAACTCCGGTCATGCATTTCACAGCCTCACAATCTTGTTGTAAAAATGCTTCCCCTGCTCTATCTCTTAACTCTCTGACATTTAATCTGAAATCAATGCCCCTTACTCTAGTCCCCTCATTCAGTCCTCGACCTGTGAATTTTTAGCTTTAATTGGAGAACTGCCAGAAATCCTGTCCTGCAAGTGGATGACTGGCCTGTTCCAGTCATAATTGGTTGGACAGCTTGCCAGCCAGTCGTATTATAACAAGAACCAACAGTTAAAAATAGCAGGATCTTCATGCCTCTGACGTTAAATGAGTTTACAACCCAAAACATGCTTCTTTATAAAATTTACCCTTAGGAAATAGATCAAAGAGTAGTTTGACAAGATGAAAACGTGAAGCGGGTGCTCAGTAGAGCATATACCTCAGCTGTGTTAACTCAGTGTTATTACAATTATGGAGCTTTTCCTTGAGGCTTTTCCCTGCCTGCAATACTCTAACTACAAAGCTGGAAAAAATATCTTTTCATTAAGAGCTTCCATCTCACTGAGGAGGCTTCAGCAGCTACCTGACCTGAAAATCCTGCACTCATTTGGACAGCTGTGACAAATTCCACCACAGCAACTGAGACAATCCACAACATTCTAAAACAATCAACAACATTCTAAATAAAATAACCCACAATATTCTTTAAAAAGATCAATTCATCCTATCTCACAATTTTAACAGATCCCTTAGAAAATTCTAGGATCCGGATCTGTACCTTCGCCAAAAATTAATCAGCTCTTCCATCGGCCATACCCTATCTGTGCACCAGTTTTTGTTGAAATCCATGCATTAGTTTTTGAAATGTATTGTTTACAGAAAAATAGACTAACAGGGGCGAAAAGAATATCTCTGTCCACCTTCAGTGACAGAGGTAATTACCTCAGGATTAGTGGTGGTATCATTGGTAAATCTGTATTGGAATAATAAGAGATGGGTGAAGTAAATGAATGGCTCCATGCATTGTGTAGAATGGAAAGGTTCAGGTGCTTGGGACATTGGGGCCAGTACTGTGACAAAAATGGTTGTTATTTGATGGAAAGGCCTTGACTGAGCAGGGTTGAGGCTAATGTGCTCACTGAGAAAGTAAAGCAGTGGTAGAGGTTTAAACTTACAGCAGGAGCTGGTGGAGGTTTGACATAAAAGGCCACTTCTAACAATCACATTGTAAATGTTGCATTAATTTAGCTGCCAAAACTCACCATAATAACTCGAGTCCATATGACTCTTCTTCAGAAGAGTCTTTAATTTTTGCTTTTGCTTTTTGCTTTTATTTCAGATTTCCAGCATCCGCAGTATTTTGCTTTTATATCACCGTAGCCATCTACTCCTTCAGTTTTATTCAGTTCTCGTATGTCGGGTGTCACAGTGAATTCTGTCACATGACCAACATCTTCCTCCAGTGTACTATAAATAGCACAGGAACATTTCTGAAATATACAAATGCCCAAAACCTGGGATTAGGGATGATGCCAGGAGGCCAGGACACCTCCATGGGGCAGGCTCAAGTTTTGCTGAAAAGCCCTACTTAGGAATTTCGGTGCTCAAATATCCACTTCCAACTCTTAAACCTTGCAGACTATTCCCAGCTTAAAACTTCTATGGAATAAAAATTTAAAAATTCAAATAGCTAAAAGAATATAATAAAGACCACTCAATTATGACATTCAATTAAAAAGTTACAGAGCTTAATTCCCAAAGAAACAGTAAAAATCCCAAAACATCATTTAATAAAAATGCAATTTGATTTATTCAGAAACCAGTAACCTTGACATGAATCCCTCATGAACATCCCCTAACGTTACAAAACATAGTGAGATATTGAATTCGGATCCATAGCACCACAGGAGACAGCCAATTGTCTATGGAGGTTAATTGACTTCCTGGGTGTGCATTCTGAAACACCAGCCACTTCTGGCGCAGCCTTTGCAGCACTGCCTTGTGAAGGGAATTTGTGCAAGTTCCAGAAGCAACTGATGTCTCTATGATGACTGGCTGATGTGATGCCCATTTTTGAAACTTGGACCATGCAGGTCCATTGAATAAATTTGCAACAAAGAACAAGTATTCAGCAATGGGATGGACTCTGGTCCAGACAGTCAACAGGTTTCAGGTCAAGTGCTTCAAATTTACTTTAGCTAGGCAAAGTCCTGTGTTTTTGAGATACTTTTTTTTAGGGCTGGTGCATACAGTGACGGGGTCAGAGGAATACCTGACCTAAGTATGGGGTCTGTTATTGCATTGCCCCTTGGTCTGAAACATGACCAGTAACTTGAAGTTCAGGATGCAAAGAGGGGAAGCCTTGCCAAGAGGGAGGTGGAGGTGGTCGCTCCACAGAAGGCCCTTCCCAGTGACTGTTTTTTGAGAGCACTTCTCGTTACCAACACCTGACTCAGCAGCAGTGTTTGAGTTGTCTCAGGTTTAGCATGCAGGTGGTCACTGAACTGTGCCCTTTCCTTCAACCCAGCCTGTGGCCACACACCAGGATGAGGACAATCCTCCCCATGATCGTGAAGATCGCCATCATTCTCAATTTTTATGCCTCTGGGTCCTACCAAGTAGGAATGGGAGCCATTGACAACATTTCCCAATATGCCATCCATTTCAGCATTCAGGAGGTCATGGAGGCCATCTACTCCAGACATTCTTTGGAGCAAGCAGAAAGAAAGGGCATGTGGCTTCACCAGGATTAAGGGATTTCCAATGATGCAGGGAACCATTGACTATACACATGGATCTGTGAATTCCCATGTCATCAGGGTGAGGTACATGAGCCACAAGGGCAGTTGGTATGCAGCCCTGCCAAGATGATCATTTTGTCAGCGCCCATAATGCTTTCAACCTGCAGTAGCCAGCCCTATCCACCATCTTTGACCTTCCTCAAGAAGCTAGAGACTGGCTGCTAGGGAACAAGACTAAGGCCTGTGTACATGGCTGAAGACCACCCCTCCCCAACACTCCACCACGACACTATCACAAGAGCAGTTTGACAATGCAATGAGAACCACGGAGCCATTTGTAACACCATCGAGCAGGCAGTCGGCCTCCTCAAACCATAGTTCCCATGCTTTGAATCCTTGCGGCAGCACAATAGTACGTACCAGACTTGGTCTCCCAGCTTAATTTGGTCTGCTGTGTCCCACAACTTTGCCAATTTGAGGGCAAGGCCATTACCTCCAGGCACCTGGAGGACAACTCGGGAGGAGGAGCAAGAGGAAGAACAGGAGGTCAAGGAACAAGACGATGCAGGGAGAAGGCATCATGGATCCCTTGTAATCAGACAGTCTGAGAGAGAAAAATTTCCAATGTCACTGTTACAACTATTCTCACCTTTACACATGATCACAGCATCCTTTTGGCCACCAACCAACAATAAAAACCACCACTAAAAATCCTTTTCGTTACATCTTTTTTCCAACAGCACATCCAATTATAAAAGTAAAAATCAACTTCTGCTCTTGTACTAAGATAAAAGCAAAATATTATGGGTGCTGGAAATCTGAAACAAAAACAAAAATTGCTGGAAAATCTCAGCAGACCTGACAGCATCTGTGGAGAGAAAGACAGAGTTAACATTTCGAGTCCATATGACTCTTCTTCAGAACTAAAGGGATGTAAAAATGTGTGAAATATATACTGTTCAAGGGGGGATGGGACATGGTGAAGTTGGATAGAAGTTGAGTGATAGGTGGAGTCAAAGAAGAGATTGCGAAAGATGTCATAAGCAAAAGGTTGAAGGGGTGTTGACGCTGGTGATACTGGCTAAAGGAGGTGCTAATGGTGACATTAAGAGTAAGTGACAGATGGCCCTGGTGGGGGTGGGGTGGGGGGGAGGGGACGGTGTTGGAGAAAAGATTGAAATAGGCTAAAAGGTGGGAATAAAACAATGAATGGAAATAAATTTTAAAAATAATAATAATAGAAATAGGTGGAAAAATATGTATTTTAAAAATTAAAAAATAAATATTTGGAAAAAGGGGATCAAAAAGGGGTGAGCTCAACACAAACTGGAGGAAGAGCACCTCTTCTTCCGATTAGACACTTTACAGCCTTCCGGACTTAACATTGAGTTCAACAACTTCAGGCCATGAACTTTCTCCTCCAGCTTCACTCCTTTTTGGTCATTCCCTGAGAGTCTGTCTTGTTGGTTCTTTTCCTGTCCTTTTCTCCCTATGCAGTACTCCGCCAATGGCTGCAGCATGGCTGGTGGAAGGTTATTGAATTTCAATGCTGTACACTGCAGGACACCCTCAAGCAGCTCTAGGCCTTGAGGGCCCAGCGACAGACTGCACCACCTTGGCAGCAGCAGTATGGGTACTGGCAGAGTGGCAGTGGTGGGAACACCAATGCTGTCACCCTGAGGGAGAAGAGCAAGTTCATGCTCCACTAGCATTCCCACAGTGTGACAACTTAGCAATTATCTTTTCATGGGCAGAAAGTTGGACTCCTGTGAAAACTTGCAAACCCCTTTGAACACTTGTATCTGCAGCCATCATGTCAAAAGCCTGAGCTTGTGTGGCAGCAAGCATAGATATCATAACCTCAATCTAAGCTTCCACTGAAGCACTCAGACTTTGGGTGGCTTCTGCCTTTGCTGCAGTGGAAGCAGCGACAGCAGCCACCAGATGTTGCAACATACCTGGGTCTGCAAGGCCAGTCATGGTGCTATCCACCACAGGAAAGGATCGCTCCAATTTACTGGAAAGTCCTGTTTCATGTTGGAGCTGGATTTCTCCATTGACAATGACAGGAACTGTCTTGCAGGCCTGTCAATGTAGCAAGTGTTTCAGTATGCATGCTGATCGGTGTTCTTCTGTACGCTATCTTATCTCATCTGAGCCTGTGCCAATATATGAGCTGCAAGTATCAGATCAAGTAACTGTTCTTCCTCATCACTGGTGTGGGCTTGCTCTATCTCCTCCTTGTGGGGACTGTGACTGGCTAGCTGGGAGTCCTTGGATATTTGAAAGCATAAAAGCAGAAGCAGAGAGTTGGGGTGAAGGAGGGGGATAGGGAAGGAAGCAGGAGGTCCTTGGTCACACTATCAGCAGCTTTTGCTTCATACCAGATGTCAGAAGGAGGGTATTAAGAAGGGACATAAGGAAGTTGCCCATCTTCATGCTTAATGGCCTTGAGGCTGATGGTTGTAACAGGTTTTGTTGCAGCTGGCCCCATGATTCTGAGTTTCATCTCCCCTGTTGGGTTGAGTGGATATTGCAGCTGTGTTGTCCCACAGCCCCTGCTTCTCCAATTGTCCCTCCTATTATAGACAACCTTGTCTGCAAGAGACAATGAATGTCAATGATTGTGTGGTTCTTTGTTTGGGTGATGTGTCTGTCATAGCTGAATGGCTGGAGATATGTGGAGGCAGCAAGAGGTTGTAAGGCTGGCATCTTTGTGTGTGGGTGAGGTGGAATATGTGAATGCTAGACATGTATTCGGAGTGCTGAGTGAGTGATGAGGTTATGATGCATTGAGCTGCGTGACATGTTAGTGATTTAGTGGGTATGAAAGAAGATGTGAAAATGCATTCACTGATCTTGACTACCCATGTGAGGTCATTAAACTTCTTCTGACACCGCTGCCAAGCCCTGTGTGCCAGACTCTGGACCTTCCATGCCAACTGTTCTCTCTCCCCTCAGAGAGTCGAGCATGAGGGTCTCCTAAACCCTGTGGATCTTTGCCTCCTCCCTTGAGTCCACGTCTGATATTAGGGTTTCTAGCATGGTATCTGCGCAAGTTGGAGCACTCTTCCTGGCCTGGTGTTCTATGTTTCTTTGCTTTGACTGGACCAATATGAGTCATTATCAACCTTCAATTAACCAATGCAGCTATCTTTTAAGATGTCTTTAAGAACTGGAAGTTAGCTGGAACACATGCTAGCCTTACACACGTTGGCCCCTTGTTGTGTTTAAGTGAATGGCAGCACAAAATCTTTGTGCTGTCTGCCTCCACAATTTGTGAGACCTGTGACCAAACAATGAATTTTGGCAACTGAATTTTAGCCCCTTTTATTAATTCTTTCATGGGATATGGATGTTGCTGGCTAGGCTAGCATTGGTGTTCATCCCTAATTGCCCTTCAGAAAGTGGTGGTGAGCCACCTCCGTGAACCACTGCAATCCATCTGCTATAGATACACCAACAATATTGTTAACAGGGGAATTCCAGGTTTTTTACCCAGCAACAGTGAAGGTACAGTAATATTGTTCCAAATCAGGATGGTGACTTGGAGGAGAACTTATAGGTGGTAGTGTTCCCATGCATCTGCTACTCTTATCCTTCTAAGCAGTGGATATGAGTTTGGAAGGTGTTGTTGAAGGAGCCTTTGTGAGTTAATGCAGTGTATATTGTTGATGGTGCACAATGCTTCCATTGTGCATCAGCGATGGAGGGGGTGAATATTTAAGGTGGTGGATTGGGTGCCAATCAAGCGGGCTGCTTTGTCCTGAATGGTGTCATGAATTTTGAGTGTTGTTAGAGCTGCATTCATCCAGGAAAGTGGGGGGTATTCCATCACACTCCTGATTTTTGCCTTGTAGATGGTGGACAGGCTTTGGGGGGTCAAGAGGTGGGTTACTGGTTGCAAAATTCCCAGCCTCTGACTTGCTCTTATAATCACAGTATTTATACAGCTAGTTCAGTTATGTATCTGGTCAATGGTTACCCCACAGAATGTTGATGATGGGGGATTCAGCAGTAGTAAAGCCATTGAAAGTCAAGGAACGATGGTTAGATTTTCATTTATTGAAGATGGTCATAGCCTGGCACTTGTGTAGTGTGAATTTCACATCCATTTATTAGCCCAAGCCTGAACATTGCCCAGGTCCTGCTACATGCAGGCATGTACTACTTCAGTATCTGAGGAGTTGTGAATGGTGCTGAACATTGTGCAATCATCAAGGAACATCCCCACTTCAGACTTCATGTTGGAGGGGAGTTCAATGATGAAGCAGCAGAAGTTGGTGGGGCCTAGAACACTATCCTGGATCGGGGCTGTTGGAGTTCAATTATCTCAGCCCCAGAGCATTGCTGCAGTTGACCTCCAACATCCACAATCATCTTTCTTTGTGCTAGGCATGACTCCAAACAGTGGCATGTTTTCTCCATGATTCCCATTGACTTCAATTTTGCAAGGGATTATTAACAACATAATAATCAGACTTTTGTCCTGGAAAGATCAGAACTCTTTCTATTTAATATTGTCATGCTGCCCTCCCAGAAGGAAAAATAAGTTGAAACCAGCCCAAAATCCTAACAGCAATAAACGGTACACATTCATGGTCGACCAGAACCAACCAGAAACCATTTTGCTGTTGATTTTGTCAGCAAACTTTAGGCCATGGCTGGTTGTGATTTATTGGGAGCAGTTAACATGAACTGGGGACTGGCTGAAGTCAAACATGCCCCTTGCCCTGGTTCATTAGGGCCACGCTGAGACTCTGACACTATAGATCTAGATCTCACAATCTCTGGTTTAAATGTGCCTTTTGGGCAGTGAACAAATTTAAGTTGTCAGCCTTGTGTGTATGGGAGTGGAACTAGTGTTTAATTTGCAATATTCCAAGTTCACAAGCTAGAAAAATACCCATTTCCAAAATGAAAATCCATTATATGTGTGTTCATTGTTCCTTTCTGATTTGTTTTTGTGGAAAATGAAATTCCACAGGTGATATCACTGACAATATATGGAGAATTTCCACCTGTCAAGCCTTACATAAAGACACAAGAAATAGGGAGGGCTGTGGCTGAGACCACGCCCATCTGGATGCCCAACACTGGTGCACATTTGGCGCAAGGTGCCTGCATGGCCAATCCTGGTATTGCTTCGGCCTTTTCCCTTCCAGTCCCCTCAATCTGCCTTTTTGTGCATTGACACAGGGTTCATTAAGAAAGGCATTGGCATCGGGGAAGCAGCTGACCAATGATCTACACAGCTGCCTGATGTTATTGAGCTGGTCAATATGGAGACAAGATCGATGGAGAAGAAGAGGTGGAGATGGAGGTGGCAGAGCCAAATGGAGGAGCCCCCCAGCACTCAGAGAAATGTTATCCATTAGAAGGCCCAGCTTTAATTGGTTCTGTTATACGTTGCATGAATCTCTAGCGCAGTTGTGAAATATGGCCCCTTGGAACACTTACACGTTACACAGTAGTTCCTGTTAATTAGTTCCTATCTATTTACAGGTAATACAACATTATATAACAGGCTCATTGGTAACACAAAAACAAAAATTGATGGCAAAACACAGCAGGTCTGACAGCATCTGTGGAGAGAAAGACAGAGTTAACGTTCCAAGTCTGTATGACTCTTCTCCAGAACTAAAGAGATGTAAAAATGTGGTAAAATATATACTGTTTAAGGGGGGATTGGGACAGGTGAAGCCGGGTAGAAGGCCAGTGATAGGTGGAGGCAAAGGAGAGATTGCAAAAGATGTAAAAAACAAAAGGTCGAAGGGGTATTGTTAGTGATGCTGGCTAAAGGAGGTGCTAATGGTGACATTAAGAGTAGAAAGCAGAATGAGCAAGTGACAGATGGCCCTAGTGGGGGTGGGGTGGGGGGAGGGCATGGTGTGGGAGAAAAGATCGAAATAGGCTAAAAGGTGGGGATAAAACAATGAATGGAAATTAATTTAATTTTAAATTTAAAAAATAATAATACAAATAGGCCAAAAAAAATATACACATTAAAATTTTAAAATAAATATTTGAAAAAAGGGGATCAAAAAAGGGGTGAGGATGGAGGAGAGAGTTCATGAGCTAAAGTTGTTGAACTCAATGTTAAGTCCAGAAGGCTGTAAAGTGCCTAATCAGAAAATGAGTTGCTGTTCCCCCAGTTTGCATTGAGCTTCACTGGAACAATGCAGCCGGCCAAGGATGGACATGTGGGCATGAGAGCAGGGTGGTGTGTTGAAATAACAAGCAACAAGGAGGTCTGGGTCATGCTTGCGGACAGACCAAAGGTGTTCCACAAAGCCGTCACCCAGTTTGCGTTTGGTCTCTCCAATGTAGAGGAGACTGCATTGGGAGCAGCGAATGCAATAGACTAAATTGAGGGAAGTGCAAGTGAAATGCTGCTTCACTTGAAAGGAATGTTTGGGCCCTTGGACAGTGAGGAGAGGAGAAGTAAAGGGGCAGGTATTGCACCTTCTGTGATTGCATGGGAAGGTGTCATGGGAGGGGGGTTGAGATGTTGGCGTGATGGAGGAGTGCACTAGGCTGCCCCGGAAGGTGTGACATCAGTCGTCTCAATTTCTGTGCTCCTCTCACCCACTCTAACCTGTCTCCCTCTGAACTTGCTGCACTCTGATCCCTCAAGTCCAACCCTGACTTTGTTATCAAACCTGCTGACAAGGGTGGTGCTGTTGTTGTCTGGCCCACTGACCTCAACCTTTCAGAGGCTGAGTACCAACTCGCCGACACTTCCCCCTACCTACCCCTGGACCATGACCCCACCACCGAACATCAAGCCATTGTTTATAGGATTGTCACTGACCTCATCTCCTCTGGAGATCTTCCCACCACAGCTTGCAACCTCATAGTCTCCCAACTTTGGACAGCCTGCTCTACCTCCTCCCCATAATCCACAAACAGGACTGTCCTGGTAGACCGATCATGTCAGCCTGTTCCTGCCCCTCAGAACTCATTTCTCCAATCTTGACTCCATTCTTCTTCCCTTGCCCAGTCTCTTCCCACCTATATCTGTGATTCCTCTGATGCCCTACATCATATCAATAATTTCCAAATCTCTGGCCCCAAACACCTCCTTTTCACCATGGACGTCCAATCCCTCTACACCTCCATCCTCCACCAGGATGGCCTGAGGGCTCTCTGCTTCTTCCTTGAACAGAGGCCCGAACAATCCCCTTCCACCACCACTCTCCTCCGTCTGGCTGAACTTGTTCTCACACTGAACAATTTCTCCTTAAATTCATCTCACTTCCTCCAAATAAAAGGTGTGGCTATGTTACTTCCTTGTCCCCAGTTATGCCTTTCTCTTTATTAGGTATGTAGAGCATTCCTTGTTCTAGTCCTACTCAGGCCCCCTCCCACAACTCTTTCTCTGGTACATCGATGATTATTTTGGTGATGCTTCATGCTCTCGTCTGGACCTAGAAAAATTTATCAATTTTGCTTCCAATTTGCTGTCCAACCTTAATGTTGGGGGGCAGGCCAGGAGCCCCTGGCGGCAAATAGATCCACCGGCGGGATGAGGTTTCATGCAGGGTTTTAAAAAGTTTAATAAAGTTATTATGTAAATTATTAACATGCCCCATCTCGTGTCACATGAGGGGGATAGATTAGGGATTTTTTTCCTCTATTTTTCATATCTTTCAAAGTGTAAGCGATCTCCCTGAGGCAGCAGTTAGCCTCAGGGAGATGTACACTCTTTCATGCGCATGTGCGAAAGAGCACACTCTCGCTTTTGGGGATTCCCCCGCCCGCCCGCACAGTAAGTGCAAGGCACTTCCTGCTGGGTATCATGCTGGGCGGGCCTTAGTTGGCCCACCCACGTAAAATGGCGGTGCGGCCCGCTTCTCAGGCGGGGATCGGCTCCCCAGCCTCCGGAGATTGGGTCGGGCCCACCCGCCCGACAGGCAGAAAAGTCTGCCCTATGTATTTCGTCACATTATTACATCTCTTTAGTCTTGAAAAGGAGTCATACAGACTCGAAATGTTAACTCTGTCTTTCTTTCCACAGGTGCTGTCAGGCCTGCTGAGTTTTTCCAGCAATTTTTGTTTTTGTTTCAGGTTTCCAGCTTTTATCCTTGATGACACACTTGGTCAAATGCTGCCTTGAGGTCAATGTAGGACACTCACATCTCGTCTGAACTTTTCTACTCCCCACAATATCCACTACTGAAACCAAAATGTTTCAAACATTTTTTTTGTGTAAGTAATGATCCAATTGCTGCTTAATTAACAGTACATTTTATTCCAGAACTTTCCATACAATTACTGGTTCTGGTGAACATACCAGATGTTCTATTGCAGATGGAATCAAACCATTAATAAAAAAGCCAATGAAGTTGAAAATATTACATGCAACCTCGGTAAAAGCTTGGAATCAGAAATCTTATATAATTAAATTGTCAAGAATCTTTTAGCACTGGAGTTCTATGCATGAATCATGCTTGTATCTAATGATGGTGTACTCTTTGACTCTTAAACTGATATCTTGCTTTTCTGAAAAGGAAAGAAAAGGAAACAATTGTTGTTGAGCATCATTGTTACAAAATAACTTCAGGTCAGTGAGAAAGTGTTAGCTTCTTTGGTGAAATTACAATATAACTTTGCAATTCTACTTCCAAAACCAGTTGGTGTAAATCAACTTGAAAATATACGTGATTTGGGTCATTATAGAGCAGGCTTTCTTATTTATTATTTGAGTGTAAAGCTTCATACAGTTGGAGCATGTACAGAAAAATCAGGAGGTGAAGTTCACAGGATAATATCTCACCTGATTTTCCAGCACAAGTTAACTGAATGGAAACTTACAGAAATAAACTTTGGGAGAGATGTAAAACGGGTTGTCAATTCATTATCACCATTTTACAAGACCACAAAGTGTCAAGATCTATCCTTGTAATGTTTCAATCTCAATTTTCATATATGGGGAACACACATGTGCTGCTTGATTTCCAAGCATGAGCAAGAAAAATGGGTTTTAAAGTTAGGAAGTAATATTAGCCAATGTATGCTAATCCATAATTTCATGATTGTCTGAAATATCAGATGTTAATTTATAATGAAGTACTTAAACAGATCTAAAATAATCAGTTGGGGACATGATCCACTTCCTGAGAAGAACAAATTTCTTCTGTGGCATACCGTCATCATTTGGTGTAGAATGTGGGTCCACAGGGGTTTCGCCCATTTCAGCTGTTCAAGAAATTCTGGTCTGGAAGGAGACCTTCTAGTTGATCATTGCAGACCAAATATTCTCAGCAAATTATTAGAAGGCTCATGCAAGTGTGGCATTCCGACAGACCTTCAAGGCACCTAATGAAACAATGGTGGCTGTCACTTTCCCTTTGAGGCTGTTGTTCATGTCTGGATGCTACAGGAATCTCTCGGACAATCACTATCATTGCCAGTAATCAACTTCATACTCTTAAAGGAAGACCGTTTCAAAATTAAGTTCAGTTATTATCGTTCATTCTGTAAGCTTGCCCTAAGTTTGCATGGTATGTTGCAGATAACAGCTGTTTCTCAGTTAAAATGCTGGAAAAACTCAGCAGATCTGACAGCATCTGTCTAGAGAGAAACAGGGTTAATGTTTCCAGTCCATGTGACCCTTCTTCAGAACTGTTTGTGATTAATATAAAAGATTAAGAACAGTAGGAAAATGAAAAGAAAGCTGCAGATTCGGGAATTTCATACCTTTTAATGTTCTGATGAAAGATGATCGACCTAAAACACAAATTCTCTTTCCATGGATGCTGCTGGGTATTTCCAGCGTTTTCTGATTTTATTTTATACATTCTAATAGTTTACAATAAACTAACAGTGATAGCCAACAGTTTTTGAAATCAAAATAATTTTCTTGGAGAGAGTAATCATGAATAATGTAAAATAAATAAATACTGTGGCTACAAGAGCAGGTCAGAGGCTAGGAATCCTGTACCGAGTAACTCACCTCCTGACTCCCCAAAGCCTGTCCACAATCTACAAGGCACAAGTCAGGAGTGTGATGGAATACTCTCCACTTACCTGGATGAGTGCAGCTCCCACAACACTCAAGAAGCTTGACACCATCCGGGACAAAGCAGCCCGCTTAATTGGCACCCCATCCACAAACGTTCACTCTCTCCACCAACGACACACAGTGACAGCCATGGGTACCATCTACAAGATGCACTGCAGAAATTCACCAAGGCTCCCCAGGCAGCACCTTTCAAACCCACTACCTCTGCCACCTGGAAGGACAAGGGCAGCAGATATATGGGAACAGCACCACCTGGAAGTTCCCCTCCAAGCTATTCACCATCTTGACTTGCAAATATATTACCATTTCTTCACTGTGGCTGGGTCAAAATCCTGGAACTCCCTTCCTAACAGTGCTGCGGGTGTACCTACAACACATGAACTGCAGTGGTTCAAGAAGACAGGTAACCACCACCTGTTCAAGAGAAATTAGGGATGGGCAATAAATGCTGGCCTTGCCGGCAATGCCCACATCCCATAAATGACTAAAAAAATACATTTATTATAATTTTCATTTTTTGTTCATTTGCCCAAATTTGATTATCCCTTATTTGCAATATTTCTAATTTATTGTCTTTTTTAAAAAAAAGCATTTTATCTGATGTTTTCCTATTCAGTTTTAGGTCGATAGTTTTATTTCCTGGCAGTTAATTTATTGCCATTTATATCCCTCTTCCCATATATTCTCCCAATTTTCCTCTTTCTGAACTTGCTTCAATCATAACCTTGCTCCGTATCTATGTTTCTCTACCTGTCTCTTGTCATATGCCCCTCATCTTCCACTTCTTTTCACTTCTTTCCTGCTTTTCATCTCAGCATCTTAAAACTTTTTACTGGCACTCACCCTAGCCCTGGCTTATTTCATAGCATCATAGAATTGGTGCGGCAGAGTAAGAGGCCATTACGCCCATCATGTCTGCACCAGCTTTTCGAATGAGCAATTCACCTAGTGCCATTCTCCCACCTTCTCCCCATAACCCAGCACATTCTTCCACTTCAGATAACACAAATTCAAGTTGAGGGGCAGGAGGTTTAAGGGGGAATGTGAGGAAAAACTTTTTTAACCCAGAGGGTGTTGACGGTCTGGAATGCACTGCCTGGGAGGGTGGTAGAGGTGGGTTGCCTCACATCCTTTAAAAAGTACCTGGATGAGCTCTTGGCACATCATAACATTCAAGGATATGGGCCAAGCACTGGTAAATGGGATTAGATAGGTAAGTCAGGTATTTCTTACATGTCGGTGCAGACTCGATGGGCTGAAGGGCTCCTTTTGCACTGTTTTTGATTCTGTGATAACAGTCTAATTCCCTTTTGAATGCATTGATTGAACCTGCCTCCACCACAGTCTCAGGCAGTGCATTCCAAACCCTAACCACTTGCTGTGTGAAAAAGTTTCTCCTCATATCACTTTTGCCTCTTTTAGTAATTACTTAAAATCTGTGCTCTTTCATTCTCTATCCTTTTACAAGTGCGAACAGTTTCTCCCTATCCACTCTGCCCAGACCCCTCATGATTTTGTAAAATTGTATCAAATCTCCTCTCAGCCTTCTTTTCTCTAAGGAAAATAGTCCTAACTTCTCCAAACTTCATAACTGAAGTTCCTCATCCATGGAACCATTCTCGTGAATCTTTTCTGCACTCTCAGCAATGCCTTCACATCCTTCCTCAAGTGCGGTACCCAGAACTGGACACAATACTCTGAGGCTGAATTAGTGGCTTATACAAATTCAACATAACCTCCTTTTTCTTCTACTCTATGCCCTTATTAATAGAATCCAGGATACTGTATGCTTTAGTAACCGCTCTCTCAACCTGTCCTGCCACCTTCAATGATGTATGTACATTTATACACAAATCCCTCTGCTCCTCAACCCTGTTTAGAATTCTACCTTTATTTTACATTGTCTCTCCATGTTCTTCTGACCAAAACGAATCACTTCACATTTCTCTACATTGAACTTCATCTGCAACCTGTCCACCTATTCCACCAACTTGTCTAAGTCCTTTTGAAGTATTACATTATCCTTCTCATAGGCATTATCCATCAGGCAGGTCCCGGATGCCTTATTCAAGAGAGTCGGGGAATTCATCTATTTTGAAACAGATGAGCCATCACAGGCACAGAGGGCATTGGGTTTTGTCATAATCAATGGATTTTCACAGGCCCCGACAGTCATTAATTGTAGCTAGGCTGCCATTGAGGCACTGACGAGCTGCTAGCCAAATTCCTGAAGAGAAAAGTCTTCTACTAAATGAATGTCCAGCTGCTCTGTGACCACAGGAAGCACATCTTACAGGTCTGTGTCCAGTTCCTGGGCAGCTGCTATGATTCCTTTATACTTTAAGAGTCCCAGATACCACACCTCCTCAGGCCAATGTCTAGACTCTGGGTGACTGCTGGGGGATAAGTGTTATCCTCTGAAGAGGTGGCTCCTGATGCCTGTCCAGCACCAAGAAACAGAAGGAGAGAAGTGCTACAACCAAAGCCATCTACTGACATGAGCCTGCATTGTGCAGACCATTGGCAGCATGAAGAAGCACTTCCATTGTCTTGACCAGTAGGGTGGTGCCTTCCAATATGAGCCAACTAGAGTGTCTCATATTGTGGTCATCTGCTACATGCTGCACAACATGACTATCCAAAGAGGCCTGTAGCTATATAAAATGGGGGACCTGGAATGCCATTTTTCCTCAGAGGAGGGTGGCAAGGAAGAAGAAGAGGAGGAAGAGGAGGATGAAGGGGGCACTCCAGAGGAGCAGGTTGCCCAGGCATTGGAGGGAGACCACCACTGACTGCCAGTGACTGTCCCTGAAACTAATGCGATGCAAGATCAGGACCCAGAAATGATCCAGGCATCATGTGATTAAAAATCCAGCCCCAGTATCAGTTTTCACATCCATTTCACATGTGTGGTAAGGCCACTGCTAACAGCAGCAGAACCACGTTCGGTAGGTGTGCATGAAAGGATTGGAAGCCTCATTTCAATTATAAAATTAAGCTCCTGGACTTATTTCCTGCCCTATTTCTGAAATTGGTGGCAAGTAGAGAGATTTTAACTCTGACTACTTTTTCAGGCTCTAAGAGGGCCATTGGAGACCACAGAAGAAGCCTGCAGGTAAATAAAAAAAGCATGGCAGGCAAACAACTGGCCCTTATTTTACAGGATTGTCCTATAATTGGGCCCACTCTCCTGTGTCCTGGTTTGCATGCAATTGGGACACTGTTTTTCTATAATTTGGGCCTTTAAATCTCGCTTTTCCGCAGTTACCACGCTCCTTCATTCTTGTCCTCTCATTGCTCTGGCAGCCACACACCCCCTGTTCCCCACACACTCTCTCAGTTCTGGCAGCAACACGCCCAGCTCTAATAGACCCCAATGACACAGGGTCCCTTATTTTCCTCCATGAGATTTGGTCACCTTCCTTCAGGTACACAATTATCCAAAAAAAGCCAGTAGTAAATTTGATGGGAAATTATATATTTAATAAAGTGATTTGGAAGTTCCAGTTATGCATTTTACAGCATTCTGGAGTCAACATTGAGTTCAATTTCAGGCCATGAACTCTGACCTCCATTTTGATTTTTTATTTCCAAGTGCCAGTTTGTATCTTGTTCTTATGCTTTTGCTTTTGCTGACCTTTATTCTGCAATGAAAACCTACTCTGGGCCAATGCTTTGTTTCTTTACTTCTACCATTACCATTTTCTTTGCCTTTTGTTCCACAAAATCTTTGTCATTTAATCTCCCTTGCCCTCTAACCTATCCCTGACCTTCTCTTTTGATCCATCTGACCCTCCTCCCTTTTTCAACAGCATAAAACCCATCACATTCCTACCTCTCTTCTGTTCCAAGCAGAGTCATATTGGATTCAGAACATTAACTCTGTTTCTCTTACCACAGAATCTGCCAGACCTGCTGAGTTTTTCCAGCACTTTTGATTTAATTTCAGATCTCCAGCATCTGCAGTATTTTGCCTTTATTTTGACATGTTGCCAATTTCCTTTTCCATTGAAGTGAAAAAGAAATTAAGGTATGGTGTAAAATGGGCTGCTGATTCACCATTTTTCCATTCAATCCTGTTGGTGGTGATCAATTTTATCTGTACATCTTTTTGCAGTGAAAATGTGTTATTGCTATATCCTGCATTTTGTTAGTATACTTGGACTGACAAATTGGAAGTGATATTAAAAGAACCTCACTGTAGAATATTACACAGTCACTGTGCTCAAAGCAATTTTAGAGCAGAAAAGATTTAATGCAAAAGTCAGTGGCATTTCTTCAGCTTTGAATTTCTTCAGATCTGTGCAGCAATTCCCACAAATGGGCTGGTTGTTTCTCTGCATTATGCTTCATTGCAAATTGCATAAAAGACTGCAGCTCAACCATACAGTTTTATTTAAAGCTTCTTGTAATTCGTAGGAGCATTCTCTCCTTCTTATGTGCCAGATTCTGAATAGTTTGTGATACCATTTCGAATATAGTGAGCTCCAATGCATAAACAATGATCAAGAAATGAGCAAGGGTAGCTTGAAAAAGTAATTCGATAGACAAAGCCCAAGAACAGGAATGAATTGTTTGCTCCCAGACTTACTTTGCTCTAAAGGCTGAGAATTTCTATAACACTTGGGTGTTGAGATTTTGAAGTTCATGATTTCTGTTTGAAAATGGAAATGCATGACAACCTCTGTGGCCCCAGTATAGGTGTTCAATCATTGAGCTTCTAGCTAATTTCAGTGCAGAAATCACCCAACTTAAAACATTCCAATCTGCTTTGGCCTTTTCTGATGTAAATACAGTAGTGTAAACAATTTTTATTTATGTACCCATATATTTTATAGTGCAAATGATTCCCTGTAGCTTGTTCTTCCGTCTTAATTTCTAATTGGAAACATCCAATAATTTCCAATTGATCCTGAGGATTTTAACTCAGAAATTCAGACCCCTGTTAGGGAATTATGAAATGTTGTGGGGAACGGTGTTTGCTGGGGGCAAGGGATCAGAATTTCAGTTAGAACCTACATCCAGAACCAAAACGTGCAGAAAATTGCATTTCGAATGGGGTTGGATATCCTCTGCACAGTACTCCTTATTATGCATCAGGAATCGACTATTCCAGGATTCTCACTGATATTTATAGCAAAGTGACTGCACAAGCTGAAAATGTCGAAAAGTAGGAAAAGATACAGCAACTGGCAAGATTTTGACATTTATGCCATATTCATGAAAGCTGTTATAACTTTATTATAGAATCTTTCATAGGCTCAACGTAAGACCATAAGACATAGGAGCAAAAGTAGTCCACTCGGCACATTGAGTCTGCTCTGCCATTCAATGAGATCATGGCTGATCTGATAATCCTCAACTCTACTTTCCTGCCTTTTCCCCATACCCCTTGATTCCCTTTCTGATTAAAAATCTGTCTATTTCAGCTTTGAATATGCTTGACGACCCAACCTCTACAGTCCTCTGCGGTAAAGAATTCCACAGATTAATTACCCTCAAAAGAAATTCCACCACATCTCGGTTTTAAATGGGCACCCCCTTACTCTGAGATTATGTCTTCTGGTTCTAGTCTCTCCCACAAGGGGAAATAACCTCTCAGCATCTACCCTATCAAGCCTCCTAAGAATCTTATATGTTTCAAAAAGGTCACCTCTCATTCTTCTGAACTCCAATGAGTACAGGCCCAACCTACTCAACCTCTCCTCATAAGAAAATCTCTCCATACCCGAGATCAACCTAATGAACCTTCTCTGGACTGCCTCCAATGCCAGTATATCTTTCCTTAGAAAAGGAGACCAAAACTGTTCATAGTATTCTAAGGAACAGTCTAACTAGTGTCTTGTATAGTTTTAGCAACACTTCCTTATTTTTATCACAGAATCACACAGTGCAGAAGAGGCCCTTCAGCCCATCAAGTCTGCACCAACACATGAGAAACACCTAACCTACCTACTTAATCCCATTTACCAGCACTTGGCCCATAGCCTTGAATGTTATGATGTGCCAAGTGCTCATCCAGGTACTTTTCAAAGGATGTGAGGCAACCCGCCTCCACCACACTCCCAGGCAGCGCATTCCAAACAGTCACCATCCTCACATCCTCCCATAAACCTCCTGCCCCTCACCTTGAACTTATGCCCCTTGTGACTGACCTTACAATTAAGGGGAACAGCTGCTCCCTATCCACCCTGTCCATGCCCCTCATAATCTTGTACACCTCCATCAGGTCGCCACTCAGTCTTCTCTGCTCCAACAAGAACAACCCAAGTCTATCCAACCTCTCTTTATAACTTAAATGTTTCATCCCAGGCAACATCCTGGTGAATCTCCTCTGCACCCCCTCCAGTACAATCACATCCTTCCTATAATGTGGCGACCAGAACTGCACACAGTACTCCAGCTGTGGCATCACCAAGGTTCTATACAATTCCAACATGACCTCCCTACTTTTGTAATCTACGCTTCGATTGATAAAGGCAAGTGTCCCATATGCCTTTTTCACCACCCCACTAACATGCCATCCACCTTCAGAGACCTATGGACACAAATGCCAAGGCCCCTTTGTTCCTCAGGACTTCCTAGTGCCATGCCGTTCACTAAATACTTCCTTGTCAAATTACTCCTTCCAAAGTATATCACCTCTCACTTTTCAGGATAAAAATCCATCTGCCGGTTATCTGCCCATTTGACCATCCCGTCTATATCTTCCTGTAGTCCAAGACATTCAACCTCACTGTTAAACATCCGGCCAATCTTTGTGTCATCCGCAAACTTACTAATCCTAGCCCCACATAGTCATCTATGTCGTTTATATAAATGACGAATAATAGGGACCCAGCACAGATCCCTATGGTACCCCACTGGACACTGGCCTCCAGTCATAAAGCAGCCTTGTGTCATCACCCTCTGTCTCCTACAACTAAGCAAATTTTTAATCCACCTTATCAAATTACCCTGTATCCCATATGCATTTGCCTTCTTTATAAATCTCCCATGTGGGACCTTGTCAAAGGCTTTGCTGAAATCCATAAAAACTACATCAACTACACTACCCTCATCTACACACCTGGTCACCTCCCCAAAAATTCAATCAAATTTGTAAGGCATGACCTCCCTCTGACAAAGCCATGCTGACTATCCCTGATCAAACCTTATCTCTCCAAGTGGAGATAGATTCTCTCCTTCAGAATTTTCTCCAATAGTTTCCACTGCCATACTCCATTCCCTTGGAAATAAAGGCCAACATTACATTTGCTTTCCCTATTACCTGTTGAACTTGTATGTTGGTTTTTTGGGACTCATGCACAAGGACTCCCTAATCCCTCTGTGCTGCAGCCTTCTGCAATTTTACTCCATTTAAATAATATTCAGCTCCTCTATTCTTCCTGCTAAAATGCATAACCTCACATTTTCCCACATTATATTCCATATGCCAAGTTTTTTCCCATTCATTTAACCTGTCCATATCCCTCTGTAGATTCCTTTTGTCATCCTCACCACTTGCCTTCCCACTTATTTTGTCATCCACAAACTTGGCGATCATACATTCACTTCCCTCATCTAATTCATTAATATATATTGTAAATAATTGCAGTCCTACCACTGATCCCTGTGGCACTCCACTTGTTACAGGTTGCCTTCCTGAAAATGCCCCTCTTATCACAATTCTCTGTCTATTAGTTAGCCAATCCTCTATCCATGCTAATATACTACCTCCATCACCATGGGGTCTTATTAACATGACCTGTACCTTCTGAGAGAAGGCTGTTTTCTTGGTTTAACGAAGCCCCAGTGGTAACAATTCTAAAAGTAATCAATTCCAGAGTGACCAATTAACCTGAAAATCCATCATGAAAATATTATGGTCCTCCTCAATCAACGGATAGATTCGTCCTCTGGCTTCCTCTCTCAGGATGGCAGGGTCTTTCACTGAGGTAACACTGCCTCTGTGAGTCAGGGGACCAATTACACAGCCAGGCACAATCTGGCCAATTGCCAGTCCACCAGTCTCCTCTTGACCATCAGCAAAGTAATGGAAGGTGTCATCACCAGTGATGTTAAATGGCACTTACATAGCAATAACCTGTTCGCTGATGCACAGTTTAGGATCCACCAAGGCCACTTGGCCCCGACCTCATTTTAGCCTAGGTACAAACATGAACAAAATATTTGAACTCAAAAAGGGAGGAGACAGTGACAGCCCTTGACATCAAGGCAGAATTTGACTGAGTGTTGCATCAAGGAGCCCTGGTTAAAGTGAATGGGAATCAGGAACAAAAAAAATGGCTAGGCCAACATTTATTGCCCATCCCTAATTGCCCTTGAGAAAGTAGTGGTGGGCTCCCTTCTTGAACCGCCGCAGTCTGTGTTATAGATATAACCCACAGTGCTGTTAGGAAGGTAATTCCAGGAAATGGGCCCAGTGGCAGTTGTTATGATTAATGGCCAGACTCTCAAGTTGCTGGTAGGATCTGATTGGGGACCGATAATTTTCTGTTTAAAGTAGACAATGTTTGAGTTTCAAGAGACTTGCACAGTGAAGAAAGCCTTAGGATTCCATGGGTCTTGAAGAAACAAACATAAACTTTTCAATACAGGCTCAGGAAGTTAAAGCAATTTTCAAAATTTATCTTATATGCTAACATTTAGGATAAGAATGAAGTACATGTGAATTAACAAGCCAACTGTGGTCAAACACACAACATTACAGAACATATGGCGGATGTGACCAAAACAAATTCCATGGATTTCTCAATAACCCACCCAGATGTTAGTCACATTGTGAGTCAATCAATCTCACTAAAATGCCGTCTCTCATGCAGATTTCCAGTCTTTACCTTCGAAGGTCCCACCTTGGAATTCTCTCTATCAGTGCTTCAGCGATGGCCCAGCTTGCCGGGTTTCAATCTCACATTCCGAGATTCCGTTCCCCTTGATTACTGAGTACACTCAAATACCAATTCACAAGCACAATTTCAGGTCTTTGGCCATGCCAAACAGAACATTACTGCTCCAGAAGGGTACCTTGGCCCCAGTGGCTTGCAGCATGGAGTTGGCAACCTTCGGTTGCCTTCTAGGATCTTCTGGGCTTCTCTTGAGCCCTCTTCGATTAGCAGGGCTTTTCCCAAGCCTACTTCACTTAATGTCTGCTCCCTGCAGCCCCTTCTGTAAAGGCAGCTCACCACCACTTTCTCAAGAGCAATTAGGGATGAGCAATAAATGCTTGCCTAGCCAGCGACGCACACATCCCATGAATGAATAAAAAAAAATTGGAACTGTTTTCTTGTCTCTTTCTTTTAACTGAACTTAACTGGGACCTGTTTCTATCCGCTGTCATTGCCCTTTACTTGGGGATATTCTTCTTGAGTCCTCTCCCTGCCCCATCTCCCTTGCCCCTTAGCTGGAACACTTCTTGGAACCTCTGCCTTGCCCCTTACCTGGGACACTTCTGGGGGCATCTCCCTGTCCCTCTCCCTTGTCCCTCTCTCTGGTACACTTTCTAGCTATGGCACTCCACAGTCCCCTGGCCTGGTTTTTGACCCCTTCTTCCCCTGCACAAACGCACTGGCTGGTCCTTGACCCAAAGAATGTAAAAGCACATGTGCAGATCGATCCTGGCCTGTGCATACATGGGAGGTTTGAGGTTTGTCGGGACTTGGAGTTCCAACTTCTGAGCTCAACACTAAAGGAAATTTGAGTGAAGGGATGGCGATATAGTTCCAAGCCAGGATGGTATGTGGCTTTGAAGGGAACTTGCAAATGATGGTGATGCTGTTCTCATGCATCTGTGGCCCTTGTCCTTCTAGATGGTAGAGATTAATGGTTTTGAAGGTGCTGTCAAAGGAAATTTGGCGTGTTGCATTATATCTTGTAGGTGGGACACGCTGCAGCCACTGTACATCAATGGTGGTGGGAGTGAATCTTTAAGGTGGTGGATGGCATACCAATCAAGCAGGCTGCTTTGTCCTGGATAGTGTTGAGTTTCTTGAGTGTTAGAGCTGCATTCATCCAAGTGAGTGGAGAATAATCCATCACACTCCTGACTTGTGCCTTGTAGATGCGTTGGACAGGCTTTGGGAAGTCACGGGATGAGTTTCTCATTGCAGAATTCCTAGTCTCTGACTCATTCTTGTAGCCACAATATTTATTTGGCTGGTCTAGTTAGGTTTCTGGTTAATGGTAACCCACAGGATGTTAATAAAGGGGAATTCAGCGATGGTAATGTCATTGAAAATACATTAATTGAAGCATGCTGCAGATATCTCCTCCCCACCTGTCCAGACTGCAAAAATGTGTTTTCAGTCCCCCTGGTGGCCTCTTGATCACCAGCCTGGCACTTTAATTTGCCTTCCTCTGTGGTTGTTTGGGGTGTTCAGGGGATTAGGAATGTGTTTTGTCATGAAGAAGCCTTCTGTCAACCTGATTTGCTTTCTTGAGAGGTCAGGAAGGGTATAAAAATGATGAGGAAGGGATGGTACAATTTCCTGCATCCGTCCATTGATTGCTGGGTCCTCTGCACCCTGGAGTAGAATTCCTTCCTGTTCACATTGCTGAATTAGTTAACTGTGCTGGGTGCTATCATCAGTTGCATCCTGGATCTTGAAGAAGCCACCAAAATGATGAAAACGATTCTGTGTGCTGCCTTGCTGTGATTCCAGATGCTACCGATTGGAATGCCTTGCTGTAAATGGTCTCAGTGAGCTGTGGATACCAGCCTGTGCTGCCCTATGGTTTATGTTGCAGTGATTCCCCTGTCTGTCTGAAAAAACCACTTGCTATAGAATTTGAAGGGCAATGTTCAATTTGATACATAAAGAGAGAGAGCAGTGCAAGAGATGAATGTGACTGCAGGTCTTCATACAGTAGGTCACAGTGATGCCCTATTGTCCCTTTGGTGAAGCACATCATCTGTATAGAGAGCTCCTCAGTAAAGTCCTCAAATAATCTGAACTTCTTGTGCATTCTATAAGAAGGTAATGTTTGGTGAACAGCCTCATCCTGAAATGGAACCTGATTCTCCTCAGCTCTATCTGTGCTGCTCTTTCTCTTCTTCCATGATAATAACTTAGAATGATAAACCCAGGGGGAATGTTGTACATGCTCCTGAGATGGCCTGATTGGATGGGAGGATTTGAAAATCTGAAAATTGGTTGGTGCTGTGATAGGTGGTCAGAATCAAGCACAGGTCTTTGCAGAAAATAAACAAAATAAAGGACTCAAAGCTCATTACCAAATTATAGCAATTACAACACAATGTGTCTGTAATGACTTGAAGTGCCAGACACTTGAAATGGATAATTTTATTACAGAGAGCTTTTCAGAAGCTACATGCTTCAACCAGGTCCTCAATAAGAAAGCCCCGCCCCTGGATTACCCACGCTTCGGGCTCATTGGTCTGAGCTGCAAAGAGCCATCATGTGACCACTGATAGGTAGTAGGAAAGGCTGTACCTTCAATTACTACATTTCCTCTCCTTTAGTTTTCTTTTACAGTTTCTTTTAAAGAGAATATTTGTATAACCCACAACATATACATATATACAGGTCAGGTGATTAAAGATTAAGTCTCTGAGGTGGTTTCCTGATTTGGTTAGAGTGGCGTAGCTCTACCACTTGATGTTCTTCCACTGGATCAACATGATCAGGAACTGCAGCATCAGATACATCATTATAAAGTGGCAGTTCTGGGTTTGCAACTCTACAGAGATATCGGGCAGCTTGGTCTGTCATCTCAGGGATTAACGGTTCGACATTAATCACAGGCAGGATAGCTGGTTGTTGGAATGTCTCTCTATTCCTATGATAATCCAAATATTTTTGACCAATTCAGTCTTCTACTTCCACCCGGAAGGACAAAGGAGCGGTTCCTGAGACAATTGCGCCAGGAACCCAACAAAGTCCACTTCCAAAGTTCTGCATGAAAACTGTACCTCCTACAGTAAATCTTGGAGCTTTGCTATGAATATTGTGATTCGATTTTTGATTACTCTAATTCTTCCTCTCTACCTTCCCCTCTAAGTTTGGAAACAGCAGACTTAACCTTTGAAGGGTTCTCAAAATTCCCACATTTTTCATATCATCAACAAGAATATGACTTTTGGACTTTTATGGCAGAGGACCCAACTGCTGGGTTAAGTGTAGAACCCTGCAGACAGGAGGCTAGGATGAGAGGAAACGGAATACGCATTATTCCCTTTAAAATAATCAACGCATAGAAAGACTTTATCTTATACAAAACTAAAGCCCATCAAAATCTTGCATAAATAATCACTACTAACTACTAAGGCAGGAGGGCCGCAATCAGTGCAATTATGTGAACCCATCAATATTCTACATATTCAATGGCTTTCAGTTTAAAACTAGTTACAGGGACAGGAAGACAACAAGAAACATCATGCGAGCCCATTAAAAACAACAAGAGAACAATCACCTGGGGAAGCCCACCAAAATCAAACAAAGAACAAACCTTGATTTAGATTGAGATAAGAAATTCAAAAGAACAGCATAACTGGGCCATTAGTTACGAAAGGGATCAGATCTGAAAAGTAAGCACTTTTTGGAGTGGTTGAAGCAGAGTTTTAAGCAGGGACCTCAGCCAAGTGGAGGAGGAGATCTGGAGGTTTCTGGGCCTGCAGGCAACATTATAGCGAGGGGCATGGGGTGGCAGGCTCAACCGAAGACAATAAGGCTGCAACCGCAGCCCTCCACGAAGATCGACCACCGACAACCGCACCCTCCACCCAACTGAAGAACCTTCGCAGATTCCACAGACCAGGACCACATGTGGATGGCAGGCCCCAGAGGACACAAAGACCGTGCCCCAAAACTGCAACTGGCTTACCTGGCTGGATTTCAAACTGTCCAGGAACCCTGGTTGGTGAGCATGATCCCTGACCTGTCCTAGTTCAATTTAGTTAGGTTTTGGGGGTGGGACAAGGGTAAGGGAATAAGTAGCGTGATGGGGCCCTTTTAAAGGCCAGAATTTTACATCCCGTGCCAGACCTGAATGGGTGTGAAACAACGTGAGATGACATTGGGCGAGTGTCCCGATGTTAATGTGCATTCGTGTGATATTTCGTGCGATGGGCGCGTGTGGCAGTTGGAAACGTGCCCACCGACAATTAAGTAGGCAATTAAGCCCATTAACAATGCAATCAACAGCAATTTTACGTGACCCGTCCACATATATGGTTGGCGGACAGGCCTTTCTCCCAGGTGGCATTGATCCAGGGCTGGGTGAAATCTCCATGGGGAAATAAAATGAGATAGTTGGGGACTGTTTTTTTATGAGGTATGCTTTCAGGTGATTGATTGTGCTGCATTGACATACTTTGCATCATTTTTATCTTGCCCTTTAGTCTGTGGATGTCTGCAGCTCCCTGGGGCAGGTGTCTGCCTCCAGGGGGGGCTCTCCCAATGTGCTCAACCACACCCTTGGTTACATCGGCGCCCACCCTCTTCTCGCCCTCACCCTGGCAGCGCTGAGCATTTCAGCGTGTGTTTCACACTGGCTGGCTGTTAATTGGCCAGCCAGCGTGAAGTCGTGTTCAGGGGCTGATCGCAGCGGGTGGCCCATTTCCCATCCGTTCTCAGGCCTGCTGGTCGCACGCACCTGACAAGCTAAACATTCAGGCCAATATATCTGATTCCATTTAAATTCATGAATTTCTGTAATGCTGTACTGGTAAAGACTGTACCATTAAATGAAACGATGACTTCCGATGAGCCATGTATACTAAAACATTGACGTGGCTTTTCAATAGTTATGCTTGATGTCATGATCTGACTTCATATAGATCCATCCACTTAGATTGCGCACCTATGGTCAATAAAAACATGGTACCTAAGCATGGTCCTACATAATCAATATGTAGCCTAACCCATGGTCAAAACAGGCTACTCCCACGGATGCAGTGGAGCTGAAACAGGCAATAGGGTTCTGAGGACATAGCCAATTGGTCTTTCTGATCCATCTCCCATCCTCCATCCTCCCATCCAGCTCCCACACCATAAGGAGATGCCTCAAATGTTAATACCAATTCTTTTGATCGGTTGTAGTGTACCAACAAATATGATGAATGTGATAGTTTCTTAACTTTCACAAAGGCTTCTTCCGGTGAATTCCAGGACCAGCAATGATTCTTTTTTAACAACAAGTGTAATGGTGCCAAAACGGTTGACATGTTTGGCAAGAAGCAACTATAATAATTGATAATGCCCAGGAAAGAGTTTGATTACACTGCCGGGGAGGGTGCCTTTTTGATTGCCCTAACTTTCTCTTCTACCAGATGCAAATCCATGGCATCCGCCCTGTGGCCCAGGGTAAGTGACTTCTGGCATTTGGAATGTACATTTCTCTTTCTTTAATCGTAAACCAGCTTTCAAGAATCTTCTTAACACCCTTCCAGGTCAGCCAAGTGTTCTGTGATCAGAACATCACTTAGGTATACAACTACTCGGGGAAGTCCTGCAAAAGACTCTCCATTGTTCTTTGGAAGATTGCACATGCAGGCACTACTCCAAAGGATAGGCAAGTATATTGATGCAGACCCTTGTGTGTGTAGATTGTTACATACCCTCCAGACATGCTGCCCAGCTCTAACTGTTGGTACGCATGGCTCATGTCCAGATTTGTATAGGATTTGTCTCCAGTTAGCTTTGCAAATAAGTTGTCTATCCTCGGGATAGAATATCTATCTAGGTTTGCTGCCTTGTACATGGTCAATTTATAGCGCTCACAAATGTGTATATTTTGGTCAGGTTTCACCACTGGGACTATGGGCGCTGCCCATTCTGAAAATTGGACTGGTTGGACAATTCTTAGCTTTTCTAACAAGCACAGCTCTGCATTCGCCTGCTCCTTTAAGGCATAAGGCACATGTCTGGCCTTAAAGAAATGGGTGTCGCTAAGGATCAACATATATTTTTGATTGTGAGCCTAGTTCATCACCAAATACACTGATATATTTCCTTAGCAGCTCAGGAATTCCCCCTGTTCTCAAGTAAAATATTTCTGACCAGTTGAACTTGATTTTTTTGTAAGCAGTCTCGGCCTAGAAGACTAGGCCCTTCAACTGTCACGATGATCACTGGAAGCTGGGCTGTCTGTTGCCTATAGAACACAGGTATTGTGGCGATGCACTTAACCTGCATGAATTCTCTAGTGTATGTCTTCAATCGAGCCGTTGTTCGCTCCAGATTCAGTGGCTGCATACCTTCATTTAGATATTTCAATGTGTGCTCAACCACCACTGTCGTTGAGGCTCCCGTATCCACCTCCATTATTAGTGGCTTCCTATTCACTTGGATTGTGACAGTGATAGGTTCGGTTTCTACAGCTGCGACGTTGTATGGGGAAACGACATCAGTGTTGGCAGCTTCAGGTTCTGTTGTAGTATACAATTCAATCGTATTGGTAAGACCATAAGGCCACAAGACGTAGGAGCAGAAGTAGACCATTCGGCCCATCGAGTCTGCTCCACCATTCAATGAGATTGTGGCTGATCTAATAATCCTCAACTGCACTTTCCTGCCTTTTCCCCATAATCCTTGATTCCCTTACTGAGTAAAAATCTGTCTATCTCAGCCTTGAATATACTTAATGGCCCAGCCTCTACAGCCCTCTGCGGTAAAAAATTCCACAGAATCACAACCCTCTAAGAGAAGAAATTCTTCCTTATCTGTGTTTTAAATGGGCACCCCCTTACTCTGAAATTATGCCCTCTGATCCTAGACTCTCCCGCAAGGGGAAACAACCCCCCAGAATCTACCCTGTCAAGCCCCCTAAGAATCTTATATGTTTCAATAAGGTTGTCTCTCATTCTTCTAAACTCCAATCAGTACAGGCCCAACCTACTTAACCTCTCCTCATAAGAAAATCCCCCCATCCCTGGGTTCAACCTAATGAACATTCTCTGGACTGCCTCCAGTGCCAGGATGTCTTCCCTTAGATAAATCGACCAGCATTGTTCATAGTATTCTAGGTGTGGTCTAAGTAGTGCCTTTCTATAGTTATAGCAAGACTTCCCTATTTGTATACTTCATTACCTTTGAAATAAAGGCCAACATTCCATTTGCCTTCCCTATTACCTGTTGAACTTGTATGTTAGCTTTTTGGGATTCATGCATGAGTACTCCCAAATCCCTCTGTGCTGCAGCTTTCTGCAATCTTTCTCCATTTAAGTAATATTCAGTTCCTCTATTCTTCCTGCCAAAGTGCATAACTTCACATTTTCCAACATTATATTCTATCTGTGAATTTTTTGCCCACTCACTTAACTTGTCTATACTCCTCTGAAGATTCCTTGTGTCATCCTCGCCACTTGCCTTTGCACCTATTTTTGTGTCATCCTCACACTTGGCAATAGTACATTCACTTCCCTCTTCTAAGTCATTAATATATATTGTAAATAATTTTGGCCCCAGCACTGATCCCTGTGGCACTCCACTAGTTACGGCTGCCATCCTGAAAATGCCCCCCATATCCCAACTCTCTGTCTTCTATTAGCCAATACTCTATCCATGCTAATATACTACCGCCATGGGCTCTTACCTTATTAAGTAGCCTTATGTGCAGTACCTTATCGAACATCTATCGGAAATCCAAATATATTACATCTGCTGGTTCCCCCCTTTATCTATCCCGCTTGTTACCTCCTCAAAGAATTCTAATAAATTTGTTGAGCATGATTTCCCCTTCATAAAGGCATGCTGACTCTGCTTGATTAGATTATGTATTTTGAAATGCTCTGCTATTGCACCCTTTATAATCGACTCCAACATTTTCCCAATGACAGATATTAACCTAACTGGCCTATAGTTTCCTGCTTTTTGTCTCCCTCCCTTTTTGAATAAGGGTGTTATATTGGCTATTCTCCAATCCTCTGTGGCTTTTCCAGAATCTAAGGATTCTTGGAAGATTACTATCAGGGCATCCACTATTTTTGTAGCTACTTCCCTTAATATCCTAGAATGCAACCCATCAGGTTCAAGGGACTTATCAGCCTTCAGCCCCATTAGTTTCTCTAGTATATTTTCTCCAGTGATAGTTATTGTATTTATTTCCTCCCCACATTTTCCCCTTCATTATTTAGTATTTTTGGAATGCTATTAGTATCTTCTACTGTGAAGACTGAAGCTAAGTATTTATTCAATGCCTCTGCCATTTCCTGGTTCCCCATTATTATTTCCCAGCTTCATTCTTTTTATATATTTAAAGAAGCTATAATTTTCTGTTTTTATGTTACTTGCTAGTTTACCCTCAGTTTATTTTCTCCATTTATTATTTTTGGTCATCTTTTATTGGGTTTTAAAATGTTCCCAATCCCCTCGCTTATCACTAATCTTTGACACATCGCATGTTTTTCTTTCAATTTGATACTGTCCTTAACTTCCTTGGTTAACCATGGTTGGTTTATCCCCTTCCTTGATCCCTTCTTCCTCACTGGGATATATCTTTGTTGAGAGTCATGTACTATTTTCTTAAACATCTGCCATTGTTCATCAACCGTCTTTTCTGGTAAACTGCTTTCCCAGTCCTCTTCAGCCAACTTTGCCTTTTTTCCTTTGTAATTACCCTTATTTAAGTTTATCACCGTTGTTTCTAACTCAAGTTTCATACTCTCAAACTGAATGCTAAATTTTACCATATAGTGGTCACTGTTTCTTCAGGGATCCTTTGCTCGGAGGTCACTTATTAAACCTGCCTCATTACACATTACCAGGTCCAAAATAGCCTGATCCCTGGTTGGATTCACAGTTTATTGTTCAAAGAAACAGTCCCAAATACACTCAACGAATTCTTGCTTGTGTCTACCTCTGCCAATTTGATTTTCCCAATCTACATGAAGATTAACGTCACCCATGATTAATGTGTTGCCTTTTTTACTGCCCTCATTATCTCCTGATTTATTATCTGTCCTATAGTATAGCTCCTGGTTTGCTGCCTTATGGGCTGTTTAGATTTTGCTCTGCGTTGCTTTATTATGTGGCCTTTCTTATGGCAGTAATGGCATTCTGTCTCCTTGAATCTGCAGGAGCCCGGTATGTGGTCACTCCCACATCTATAACAGATTAACCTTGGTGTCACTGTTGAAATGTTTCTTCTGGGCCTTTCCGTTTTCTGGCAGCAGAGGCTGTCTCTCGCTTCATTGCTGTGTCTCTGGTTTTCATGCCATGCCTGGCAGTAGGTTTCCATCCCACATAATGCCATGTTGTATGTTTTGTAAAGCCTATGAGTCTCTCGCAGTGCTTTCCATTGCTAGTGCTATTTCTAAAGTGCCCCTCAAATTGATGTTGACTTTGCGAACAAAGGGCACTGAATGACATCATCATGAACCCCACAAACTAATCGGTCCTGCAAAATATCATTTAGTGTGTGCCCAAAGTCGCAGGTTTCAGTCAACTGATTCAACTTCGCTATATAGGTTGCGATGGACATTCCCCAGGCTCTTACTCTGGAATTAAATTTAAACCTTGGCATTGTTACAGATGGCTCCAGCTGGTAATGAGTTTTCACGAGGACTACTAATTCATTAAAGGTCTTAGAATTGGGCACAATTGGGGCTGTCAGGCTGTGGATGAGATTCTATGCCTTGCACATACACTCAAAAGGATTGCTTTCTGCTTCTCCTCTGTGGTAATTTCTGTTGCCATGAAATAAAAATCAATATGCTCCACATACTGGCTCCATTCTTCCAGGATCGATTCTGCCGAAGTGTGGCATGACTGGTGAGTATTTTTTTCTTTTTTCTTAAGATTTGATGTACTCACATTCATAAGGTGAGGTGCAGCGTCAGAGTTATTTTACCCTCTTCTCCAAATTTAATGGCTTGACATACTGGACAGGTTTCTAAATGGACCAGATAACTTTATTACAAATTTTCAGAAGTTACACGCTTGAACCAGGCTCTCGCCAAGAAAGCCACGCCCCCCTGATTACCCACGCTTTGGGCTCATTGGTCAGAGCCTCCAAGAACCATCACATGACCCCTGATAGGCAGTAGGGAAGGCTTCAATTACTACAAGGTCCAAATGCTTCAAGCTCATAGAGTCCAAAATTGAATCAGTGCTGAGAAAGTGCACTGGAATCGCAATGCACAATCAACGTGCAGCCTTGCTTCCAATGAAGGCATCACATCAACTTGATACTGCTGTTTATTTGCATGATCACTGCGTGCAGCCAGGCTAAACATGCTGTTGAGTGGCTACACACATCAGCAAGTGTACCAAGTTCAATTACGGCTCGCATCACTTTAGTTAAACTGCACTACTTAAAGTCAGGATTCATCTGTTAAAGGGGAAGTGCATTCTGGTTGGAGCAGATGCTGAAACTGTTTGTGACAGTGTGGCTGAACAAGAAGAAGAGTGAATTATAGTGCAGCAAGGACAAAAGCATGCTTCAGGGTTTTCTGGAGCTATGCTAGATATTTTGGTGAAGCAGGTGGAGAGAGGGAAAGAGGACCTCTAGCCAGAAACTGCAAAGGCAATGGAACCAGATAACTGCAGAAGTCAATGTCCTGAAGACCTGGATGCAGTGCTGAAAGAAGTTTGAGGACCTCACATGAGATGTCAAGGTCAGTGAATTTAAAAAAAATCTTTGATGGGATGTGGACATCAACAGCAAGGCAGCATTTGTAGCCCTTGAACTGATTAGGTTACAAGACCATTTCAAAGGGCAGTTAAGAATCAATCACATTGCCATGGTTCTGGAGACACATGTAGACCAGACAAGATAATGGCAGCAGATTTCCTTCCCTAAAGGGCTCTACTGAACCAGATAGATTTTTAACAACAACCAATCATAGTTTCATGGTCACCATTATTAATGGTTATCACCACTGAGACTAGATTTCAATTCCATATTTTATTAATTGAATTTAAATTCTACTAGTTCCACATGGTGGGATTTGAACCCACATTTCCAGAGCATTAGCTTACACTTCTAGATTACTAGACCAGTGACATTGCCACTACACCACCATCTCTCCAAATGTATCTTTAAATGTCATATCCCACTAACTGCACCACTGGTCTCAGGCACAGCTCAATGCACGACATTCCCCCGTCATTTACCTACCAACATGCTCTATTGTTCACATTCCTCATATTCATAGCTTCCCCTTACTCTCACAACACCGTTGAAAGCCTCACATCCACATCTCACGCTTGAAGACACTGATAGTTACTTAACCATAACAGTAACTTGACCTAAATACATTGTACGACACTTATTGACATGCATCCCTCTCTGCAAGACATGATGACATATATCCAGAGGCAACAAGAATTAAGTAGAGAGGGACAGGTAGGACTGCATGCTCTCAGAGGAAGGAGATCATTACACCATGAGTGTTGTGGCCATCAATGAGATCATGGATAGTGATGGAGTTGATATCATCCAAGATTATGATATCTTGATAGCTAATCCTTCTTCTCAATCCCACTTGGCCATCAGCCCACAATCTCTTCTAATTTACAAGCTGTTCATGGTCTACAAACCTCCTATTCCCCTCCTCCACTCACTACACTCTTACCTTGGTGCCTTTATCCTTTCAGATGCCCAAGCACTGCAACCTGACTAGGCAGTGATGAAGGATCAAGAGACAGAAGAGCAGGAACACATTTGGAAAGAAGAAATACCATTACTCAATTGCACAGTGGCAACCATGAGCTCAGATACTGACACTATATGTAGTTTAGAGGATAGCTTAGGGGCAGTGTCTGGATGTGGTGGGACACTGAACATAAGTGGCCTAAAGCCAGGGCAGGGAGCAAGGAAAACACCTATACCAGTTTGCCAGAGGAAGAGCACATATGAGTTCCACTGCAGAGGGCTCAGATTATAATTTTGATGGGGCAGTATATAGAAAAATGGTGATGAGTATTGTTATGATCCCAGATGATGTCACGACTGGAAAGTCAGATCCCCGGGTGGAACCTAGCTTGTTGGATCCTAACTTCTATTTTTCGTATTGAAACGTGAAGGATGGCTACTGAGCAGAGCCACATGCATCTATTAATGAACTTTTAACAAAAGAATAAAACATTTATTAAACAAGAAAAAGATTAACTATATTACACTATGCCTTCACCCACAACCATACATTTACAGTTATATTTGTAAGAATATCACAAGTCACAAAAATCAATCTTATACTCTCATGTTCACAGTAAGTACACAGTCCATGCAAACCAATAGTGATCAGGCACACCATACTCTGAAACTAAGTTCCTCAAACTGATACTATGAATTTCCCATCAACTCTCCCCAAACACTTGTCACACTGTGAGGCAATCGGTCTCACGGATGTTCGATCTTTCAGACAACGATTTTCAAACTCAACACACAAAGAACTAGCTTTGGAATCTTCTCCCAAACAATCCTTTCACTTGGTTATCTTCCACAAGTCTCCACTTCCAGGGTTTCAAACTTTCCTTTTGATGTTCCTTTCCCCTGGATCGCGATGAGCATTCAAGCTTCACCTTCCATGCACTCTCTCTCAGATACACAGCAATGCCAACAGAACACTACTGCATCACAGGCCTGTAGTAAGGACTCACCAACCTTTGGCTGTCTTCTTGGATTTCTGACCTCTAGCATGCTCACTTTGCCTTGATTCTGCTCCCCGCAGCTTTCTCTCTTTAATTCAGAGCCTTTTCCTTTGCTCCTTACTTTACCTTTACTGAACAGGATCTTGTTCCAGATCAAAAACAGAATTACCTGGAAAAACTCAGCAGGTCTGGCAGCATCGGCGGAGAAGAAAAGAGTTGACGTTTCGAGTCCTCATGACCCTTCGACAGAACTTGAGTTCGAGTCCAAGAAAGAGTTGAAATATAAGCTGGTTTAAGGTGTGTGTGTGTGGGACAGAGAGATAGAGAGACAGGGAGGTGGAGGGGGGGGGCGGGTGTGGTTGTAGGGACAAACAAGCAGTGATAGAAGCAAATCATCAAAAGATGTCAATGACAATAGTACAATAGAACACATAGGTGTTAAAGTTAAAGTTGGTGATATTATCTAAACGAATGTGCTAATTAAGAATGGATGGTAGGGCACTCAAGGTATAGCTCTAGTGGGGTTTTTTATTTTTTTTTAATATAATGGAAGTAGGTGGGAAAAGGAAAATCTTTATAATTTATTGGAAAAAAAAAGGAAGTGGGAAACAGAAAGGGGCTGGGGATGGGGGAGGGAGCTCACGACCTAAAGTTGTTGAATTCAATATTCAGTCCGGAAGGCTGTAAAGTGCCTAGTCGGAAGATGAGGTGTTGTTCCTCCAGTTTGCGTTGGGCTTCACTGGAACAATGCAGCAAGCCAAGGACAGACATGTGGGCAAGAGAGCAGGGTGGAGTGTTAAAATGGCAAGCGACAGGGAGGTTTGGGTCATTCTTGCGGACAGACCGCAGGTGTTCTGCAAAGCAGTCGCCCAGTTTACGTTTGGTCTCTCCAATGTAGAGGAGACCACATTGGGAGCAACGAATGCAGTAGACTAAGTTGGGGGAAATGCAAGTGAAATGCTGCTTCACTTGAAAGGAGTGTTTGGGTCCTTGGACGGTGAGGAGAGAGGAAGTGAAGGGGCAGGTGTTGCATCTTTTGCGTGGGCATGGGGTGGTGCCATAGGAGGGGGTTGAGGAGCAGGGGGTGATGGAGGAGTGGACCAGGGTGTCCCGGAGGGAGCGATTTCTACGGAATGCCGATAAGGGGGGTGAAGGGAAGATGTGTTTGGTGGTGGCATCATGCTGGAGTTGGTGGAAATGGCGGAGGATGATCCTTTGAATGCGGAGGCTGGTGGGGTGATAAGTGAGGACAAGGGGGACCCTATCATGTTTCTGGGAGGGCGGAGAAGGCGTGAGGGCGGATGCGTGGGACATGGGCCGGACACGGTTGAGGGCCCTGTCAACGACCGTGGGTGGAAAACCTCGGTTAAGGAAGAAGGAGGACATGTCAGAGGAACTGTTTTTGAATGTAGCATCATCGGAACAGATGCGACGGAGGCGAAGGAACTGAGAGAATGGGATGGAGTCCTTACAGGAAGCGGGGTGTGAGGATCTGTAGTCGAGGTAGCTGTGGGAGTCGGTGGGTTTGTAATGGATATTGGTGGACAGTCTATCACCAGAGATTGAGACAGAGAGGTCAGGCAAGGGAAGTGTCAGAGATGGACCACGTGAAAATGATGGAGGGGTGGAGATTGGAAGCAAAATTAATAAATTTTTCCAAGTCCCGACGAGAGCATGAAGCGGCACCGAAGTAATCATCGATGTACCGGAGAAAGAGCTGTGGAAGGGGGCTGGAGTAGGACTGCAACAAGGAATGTTCCACATACCCCATAAAGAGACAGGCATAGCTGGGGCCCATGCGGGTACCCATAGCCACACCTTTTATTTGGAGGAAGTGAGAGGAGTTGAAGGAGAAATAGTTCAGCGTGAGAACAAGTTCAGCCAGATGGAGGAGAGTAGTGGTGGATGGGGATTGTTCGGGCCTCTGTTCGAGGAAGAAGCTAAGGGCCCTCAGACCATCCTGGTGGGGGATGGAGGTGTAGAGGGATTGGACGTCCATGGTGAAGATCAAGCGGTTGGGGCCAGGGAACTGGAAATTGTTGATGTGACGTAAGGTGTCAGAGGAATCACGGATGTAGGTGGGAAGGGACTGGACAAGGGGAGAGAGAAGGGAGTCAAGATAACGAGAAATGAGTTCTGTGGGGCAGGAGCAAGCTGAGACGATCGGTCTACCGGGGCAGTTCTGTTTGTGGATTTTGGGTAGGAGATAGAAGCGGGCCGTCCGAGGTTGGGCGACTATCAGGTTGGAAGCTGTGGGAGGGAGATCCCCAGAGGAGATGAGGTCAGTGACAGTCCTGGAAACAATGGCTTGATGTTCAGTGGTGGGGTCATGGTCCAGGGAGAGGTAGGAGGAAGTGTCTGCGAGTTGACGCTCAGCCAAAGCTGCGCGTGCCCCCAGTTTCATTTTATCCTTCGGCTCATCCGACGCCTCAACAAGAAACTTTTTCTCTTTCTCTCAAGTGCTAAGAAACGCAAGCTCCAACAACTCATCGACACCAACACCCATCTAGGACTGTCCCACCCCTGCCTGTCCCTCCGTCCCCACCCTTTCTTCCAATCCCAACCCCAGCCGTGTATTCACTATACCCCCTGACCTTCCCCTCTCCGATGCTGAACGTTCAGTGCTCAGCAAAGGACTTAGTTTCATACCCTTACGCCCTCACCTCAATGAATTTCGGGCTCAGCATGATACTGAACTCTTCTTCCGCCGTCTTTGTCTCCGGGCTCACTTCTTTGGTCAGGAGTCCTCTCCCAGTTCAACGGATCCTTTTACCCATCTCCAATATTCTCCCTCCACCTGGACCCCTCCTCTGGATTCTTACCTTCTCTCGATCTTTTCATCGAGAACTGTCGGCGCGATATTAGTCGTCTCAATTTCTCTGCTCCTCTCACCCATTCTAACTTGTCTCTCTCTGAACTTACTGCACTCCATTCTCTCAGGTCCAACCCTGACATGAGTTGACGCTCATCCTCCGCAAGGTAGAGGTCAGTGCGCCAGACAACAACAGCACCACCCTTGTCAGCGGGTTTGATGACAATGTCAGGGTTGGACCTGAGAGAATGGAGTGCAGTAAGTTCAGAGAGAGACGAGTTAGAATGGGTGAGAGGAGCAGAGAAATTGAGACGACTAATGTCGCGCCGACAGTTCTCGATGAAAAGATCGAGAGAAGGTAAGAATCCAGAGGAGGGGTCCAGGTGGAGGGAGAATATTGGAGATGGGTAAAAGGATCCGTTGAACTGGGAGAGGACTCCTGACCAAAGAAGTGAGCCCGGAGACAAAGACGGCGGAAGAAGAGTTCAGTATCATGCTGAGCCCGAAATTCATTGAGGTGAGGGCGTAAGGGTATGAAACTAAGTCCTTTGCTGAGCACTGAACGTTCAGCATCGGAGAGGGGAAGGTCAGGGGGTATAGTGAATACACGGCTGGGGTTGGGATTGGAAGAAAGGGTGGGGACGGAGGGACAGGCAGGGGTGGGACGGTCCTAGATGGGTGTTGGTGTCGATGAGTTGTTGGAGCTTGCATTCCTTAGCACTTGAGAGAAAGAGAAAAAGTTTCATGGTGAGGCGTCGGATGAGCCGAAGGATAAAATGAAACTGGGGGCACGCGCAGCTTTGGCTGAGCGTCAACTCGCAGACACTTCCTCCTACCTCTCCCTGGACCATGACCCCACCACTGAACATCAAGCCATTGTTTCCAGGACTGTCACTGACCTCATCTCCTCTGGAGATCTCCCTCCCACAGCTTCCAACCTGATAGTCGCCCAACCTCGGACGGCCCGCTTCTATCTCCTACCCAAAATCCACAAACAGAACTGCCCCGGTAGACCGATCGTCTCAGCTTGCTCCTGCCCCACAGAACTCATTTCTCATTATCTTGACTCCCTTCTCTCTCCCCTTGTCCAGTCCCTTCCCACCTACATCCGTGATTCCTCTGACACCTTACGTCACATCAACAATTTCCAGTTCCCTGGCCCCAACCGCTTGATCTTCACCATGGACGTCCAATCCCTCTACACCTCCATCCCCCACCAGGATGGTCTGAGGGCCCTTAGCTTCTTCCTCGAACAGAGGCCCGAACAATCCCCATCCACCACTACTCTCCTCCGTCTGGCTGAACTTGTTCTCACGCTGAACTATTTCTCCTTCAACTCCTCTCACTTCCTCCAAATAAAAGGTGTGGCTATGGGTACCCGCATGGGCCCCAGCTATGCCTGTCTCTTTATGGGGTATGTGGAACATTCCTTGTTGCAGTCCTACTCCGGCTCCCTTCCACAGCTCTTTCTCCGGTACATCGATGATTACTTCGGTGCCGCTTCATGCTCTCGTCGGGACTTGGAAAAATTTATTAATTTTGCTTCCAATCTCCACCCCTCCATCATTTTCACGTGGTCCATCTCTGACACTTCCCTTCCCTTCCTTGACCTCTCTGTCTCAATCTCTGGTGATAGACTGTCCACCAATATCCATTACAAACCCACCGACTCCCACAGCTATCTCGACTACAGCTCCTCACACCCCGCTTCTTATAAGGACTCCATCCCATTCTCTCAGTTCCTTCGCCTCCGTCGCATCTGTTCCGATGATGCTACATTCAAAAACAGTTCCTCTGACATGTCCTCCTTCTTCCTTAACCGAGGTTTTCCACCCACGGTCGTTGACAGGGCCCTCAACCGTGTCCGGCCCATGTCCCGCGCATCCGCCCTCACGCCTTCTCCTCCCTCCCAGAAACATGATAGGGTCCCCCTTGTCCTCACTTATCACCCCACCAGCCTCCGCATTCAAAGGATCATCCTCCACCATTTCCGCCAACTCCAGCATGATGCCACCACCAAACCCATCTTTGCTTCACCCCCCTTATCGGCATTCCGTAGGGATCGCTCCCTCCGGGACACCCTGGTCCACTCCTCCATCACCCCCTGCTCCTCAACCCCCTCCTATGGCACCACCCCATGCCCACGCAAAAGATGCAACACCTGCCCCTTCACTTCCTCTCTCCTCACCGTCTAAGGACCCAAACACTCCTTTCAAGTGAAGCAGCATTTCACTTGCATTTCCCCCAACTTAGTCTACTGCATTCGTTGCTCCCAATGTGGTCTCCTCTACATTGGAGAGACCAAACGTAAACTGGGCGACTGCTTTGCAGAACACCTGCGGTCTGTCCGCAAGAATGACCCAAACCTCCCTGTCGCTTGCCATTTTAACACTCCACCCTGCTCTCTTGCCCACATGTCTGTCCTTGGCTTGCTGCATTGTTCCAGTGAAGCCCAACGCAAACTGGAGGAACAACACCTCATCTTCCGACTAGGCACTTTACAGCCTTCCGGACTGAATATTGAATTCAACAACTTTAGGTCATGAGCTCCCTCCCCCATCCCCAGCCCCTTTCTGTTTCCCACTTCCTTTTTTTTTCCAATAAATTATAAAGATTTTCCTTTTCCCACCTATTTCCATTATATAAAAAAAAATAAAAAACCCCACTAGAGCTATACCTTGAGTGCCCTACCATCCATTCTTAATTAGCACATTCGTTTAGATAATAGCACCAACTTTAACTTTAACACCTATGTGTTCTATTGTACTATTGTCGTTGACATCTTCTGATGATCTGCTTCTATCACTGCTTGTTTGTCCCTACAACCACACCTCACCCCCTCCACCTCCCTGTCTCTCTATCTCTCTGCCCCCCACACACACACCTTAAACCAGCTTATATTTCAACTCTTTCTTGGACTCGAACTCAAGTTCTGTCGAAGGGTCATGAGGACTCGAAACGTCAACTCTTTTCTTCTCCGCCGATGCTGCCAGACCTGCTGAGTTTTTCCAGGTAATTCTGTTTTTGTTTTGGATTTCCAGCATCCGCAGTTTTTTTGTTTTTATCTTGTTCCAGATCCCTGTCCTTCTATTTTGACTTAACGATCTTGTTGGGAACTTTCTCCTTTTCCTTTGGGACCTGCTCCCTACAGTTCCCTCTCCCGGTAGACTGTTGACAACTTGGTATATCCCTTGAGATCCAGAACTCACCTGAAATTCACTATTACTTTAACTTTAGATCAATGCATCTAAGATTCTCAGACTTATTTCCCCCAGTAATCTGCTAGTGTGTCCAGCTAGAGAGAGAGTTAAACTACCTTTTTCACTTAGGGCGTCATCACTAACTGAACTCAAACTACTTTCTGTTTCTCTGCCTCTGTTGGCCACCTTGTTGCTGGCAACAGCACAGTTTTCCCTACTCTGCTTTAACATCCCTAAAACACTTCAAGGGCTGTAAAACCTCATTAAAATGCAGGTATACAAACAAACCCACAGATTTGCAGGCAACATTGTAAAGTGAAATGACAACCCAAGTTTCCCCTTTCTTACCACACACAAATGAAAAATAACAAATTAAATTAAACTTAAAGTTACAGCTTATTCCTAACAGACACAAATACACACATAATTAAAGCTATCCCAAGTTCCTAACACCTGCTCCTTGAAAGAAAGAAAGCTTCACAACAGTGAATGTTTCTTTACAATGGCCTTACATCCACCTCACACAAACTTATCGTAAGCCTCTAACAAATAACTTATTACAGTCTATACAGGAAAACTTTTCACCTCGTTTCACAACTATACATGTTATATCATATACTTACAAAGATTTAAGCAAAACAAAGTCCATAAATGTAACAAGGCAACCAGAATGTGTCCTCATAGATTTGTTATGATTTGTCTTTGAATGGTCTTCTGCAAACTGTCCACTTGCCTGGATTCCAGCTGTTATATCTTGTCTTTTAGCACTGGCAAGCACCTGTAAATCAATGTGTCTGGTCATTGACCTGGAAAGGTCATTTTGCATGTTCAGTCCTTTTTGTTGACCCTTCTTAACTTTCAATTCAGTGGGCACTTCAGTTGCTTTTGTACTGCCCATTACTGAGGTTGATAAATCAGTAATGTTACTTGGCTCAGTTCTTTGCTCAACTGGACCACAATTCACAAGAAGCTTACAGTCACAAGAACAGCTTTAAAACTGTGACACTTCATACCACACATCTCCTGTTTCATTTCTTCCAGCTTGCTTTGAAATTCAAGAATCCCATTGCTCTTTTCATGACAAAATTCTAACAGCTCATTAGCTTTGGTGTTTAATTCTGCATTCAACCAATTATTCTGATTTACTAACAATCCCTTTTCTTGTTCAAGGCATTTTCCATGATACTTCATAACGACTTCAAGTTTTAACTGAAGATTGACCTTTGTTAAATTTACTTCTACAAGCATATGATTTAGTCCTCAGTCAAGTGTTCTACTTTCTGTGTTTGATGCTCAATTGTTCTTACCAATTTTCATGTTTCATTAGCAAACTCCCCTTTTATACATTACATTTGCTTTCCTAAATTAATCAGATTTTCCTTCAGTTGCTTGTTAGCGGCAATATGTGTTTCATTTTCGGCCACAGTACTTTTCTGAAGTTGGGTGAGATCAGCATGATCGACCATCTGCTGCAATACATGTGTTGCCACATTACTGTCTCTGTTAGCCAAATCATTACCCAGCATAAGATAAGCCCCCTCAATAGGTAATTAAGGGATAATGTCCAACGTAACAATTCCATTTATGAAGTAACTTTGTTAATTGATTTCACAGAGAAACAGGTTCATAAATTCCATTAATACCCCTTAATAATAAGTTTTCCTTGATAAAACTACGTGGAACACAAATTGTATCATTAGTCACTATCTAAAATCAATCTGCCCCAGTAGCTCTCAAAATTTTGACCAGTTTATTTATTTTGCTGGAGGAGTAAGGGAACACTTCTCCCTTTAAGAAAAAAATCCAGAGCCTCTCATAGCCCAACTTCCTTCACCAGTAATCAAAGAATTCTCTGGGCTATCCTGAACCCTCTCTCCCTTTCTTGTAGGTTCTGGGGGAACACATTTCACCTGTCCAAGTGCTACAGTTATAACTACCATTTCCTTTTCTGATATAAACTTTCCTGAGGATTTCTTAGACATGCATACTGCTGCATTAGACCTCCCAATTAGTTTCCAGCAATCTGCCTGAAGGTATCTCACCTTGTTACAATTGAAACACTTAGGCTTTCAAATGTCACTTCCATCCTTAGCACCTTCCTGTCTGGTCTGAGGAGGAAGTTCTGGGGAATGCCCAACTGTTCCTTTTCTTCCCTGGCTACTCACCTTCCTTTCACCTTCCCATCTTCTTTCCCTCTCGGGTTTGTGCAGGGGCGGAAAAAGGGTTTGGGTCTATGGACCAGCTCATAATCATTAGCCATCTCCACTGCCTATATAGCCATTTTAACACTCTGGTCTTCAAAATGGATTTTAACTACAGGAGGAACTGAAATTTTAAATTATTCCAAGAAAATTATTTCCCTAAATGCTTCATATGCTGTCTTAGTCTTTAATGCCCATAACCAACTATCAAAATGATTTTGCTTTACCCTCTCAAATTCAGTATCGGTGTGCCCAGGCTGTTTCCTTACATTTCAAAATGTCTACCTGTACACATCAGGAACAAGCACATATGAACAAAGAATAGCCTTTTTTGGTGCATCATACCCCACAGTAAGCTCTTCTGGAGGTGATGCATAAATCTCATGAATACTACCCACCATCCTACTCCATAAGAGCAATGCCCAGTTTTCTTATGACCACTTCATTTGCTTAGCTACCTTTGCAAATGAAATGAAGAATGCCTCTACATGCCTTTCTTCAAACTTTAGAAAAGCTTGTACAAATTTAAATATCTCCCAACTGGGCTTTGAGTTGGAAGTGTTTTTTTTTCACCATCAGAACTTTCCTCAGCATCTGAGGCTTCTTGCTTTAATGCCAGCCTTTTGAGCTGGTCTTCACTTTCTTCTTCTTTCTATCTTGCCCTTGCCTCTAGTTCCTGTTCTCTTTCCTCCATTGATAACTTCTCTTTCTGGAGGTCGGGTTTTTGCATTTCCACTTCTTTTTCCATTTCTAATTCAAATTTTATCATCTCTCTTTTTCTTTTGCCTCCAATTCAAGTTTTCTCATTTGCATCTGAATCTTAGCCAATGCAATTGACTCACCACCACCGCCCCCCTACCTGTCCTTCCCCTCCCCTCCCCGGAGAAAATGGTCTCTCTGCTGTCCCTTCCAATTTCAAATTCCATGCTATTACCTCCATTTTGTCTACTTTCCTCAACCCTGTGGTTAATTTTAACCCCAACCTATCTGACTTTAGCTCACCCTTGGTTTTTTTTTTGTAAACAAGCCAGGGTTACATCTTCGAGCTATAGAAAGGTTTTAGTAACCTCCAAAGCCATTTTTAATTCCAATCCATAGCAAATGCATCACAGCAACTCCAATTCCAAAGTCCAGTACCTTAGTAGCTCCACATACTAACCTTTTAAGGATTCACGGATCCCACCAAAAGTCTAATCCCACAAGAGATCTCACTTTATTAGGATAATCCCAGATGACCGCCCACCATGTTATGATTCCAGCTGATGTTGCTACAGGACAAATCAGATCCCTGGGTGGAATCTGGCTTGAAAGGTCCTAACTTTTAATTTTGTTTAGAAACTTGGAGGGCAGCTACTGAACAGAGGCACATGAGTCTGTTGATGAACTTTAAACAAAAGAATAAAACATTTATTAAACAAGAGAAAGGTCAACTATATTACATGACTCTCATCAACTCCCCCCAGACACGTATCACACTGAACCAATCGGCCTCACAGAAACTCTGCCTTTCATATGAGCATTCCCAATCTCAACACACAAAAAACTTGCTTTGGAATCTTCTCCCAAACAATGCTTTCACATGGTCAACTTCCACAAGGATCCACCTCCAGGGTTTCAACATCTCATTCTGATTTCTGATATTCCTTTCTCCTGGATCATCACGTGCATTCAAGCTTTGCCTTCCATGCACTCTCTCAGATATTCAGCCGTGCCAACAGAACACCCCTGCTTTGCAGGCCTGTAGTAAGGAGTCACCAGCCTTTGGCTGTCTCCTCAGATCTTCTAGCTTAATGCACTCTCACTTTGCCTTGCAGCTTTTTCACTTTAATTCAGAGCCTTTTCCTCTGCTCCTTACTTTCGCTTTACGGAACAGGATCTTGTCCCAGATTCCTGTCCTTCTATTTTGACTTAACTTAAAGGTCTTCTTGGGAACTTTCTCCTTTTCCTTTAGGACCTGCTCCCTGCAGTTTCCTCTCCCAGTAGACAGCTGACAACTTGGTATCTCCCTTGGGATCCAGAACGCACTTGAAATTCACTGTTACTTTAACTTTAGAGCAATTCATCTAAGATTCTCAGACTTATTTTCCCCAGCAATCTGCCAGTATATCCAGCTAGAGAGAGACTTAAACTGCTTCCTTCACCTTAGAGCATAACCACCAACTGAACTCAAACTACTTTCTGTTTCTCTGGGCAAAATCATCCCAGATTTGCACTAAGTGCAGTAGTGGACTGGAAAATGAATGTTTTTCTCACCAGCCGCAATAACAATTTTGCGCCGTATGGTCCCAATCCTGCCTCGTTAATCATGCATTCCTGAGAAACATTCAATAGTAGGCAGGCTATCATTTGCCCACCACTCCATCACCTCATGGCTTCAACATACCAGGCACCATATTTAAAGTGCAGCTGCACACACACTACTCAGTGCTTCCAGCCCAGGATTACTGCACAGGAGACATGGCCCTGAAAGACTGCAGCACCCCCGGTTTAGTGACACATCCCTTGAATGCCTTTTGGATGCAGTGCTTTTGGATGCCATGGAGGCCTGCCGTGGTGTCCTCTACCCCCTCTCTGGCCGCAGGAGGGCCAGCAGCATAACCAATCCGGCTTGGGAGGCAGTAGCAGTGGTGGTCAGTGCCAATGCTCTGAAAGAGAGCATTTCAATCAGTGCCATGCACTGATTATCTCTCTTTGCTTTCACAGGCACATCTGGGAGACACCGAACAGTCCACAACCCAGGGCCTCCAATAAAACCCCGAAGAAAATACTGAAGAGGAATCTGAAGGCACCTTCACTGAAGACCCATCACTGCACTCACCCACACCCTCCACCAGTGCGGAGACACAAAACTCAGTGGGACCTAGCTTTAGAGCAGCCTCGGGAACACAATATGGTGAGCACATCACGCTGTCTGATCCACAGCAGGTGGAGGCAGTGACTTCCCAATTGTCCAGCACTCAGAGGACTGCTGGAGAATAGAAATCTGCTGAGTCCGAGTTCGATGACAAGCCTCTGGACTCGATCATAGCTTAGTTCCTAGAGCTGCAAAGGAAAGCTCTGGAACATCAGGAAAGGATGTCCGCTGCACTCCTCAGATGGCAAGGCACAATGGAGGAGTCTGCCCGCTTTCAGACTGAGTTTATAGCACTGGCATGCCAATGCAACAAGGTCAACACTGGTAGGGTGGCTGTCACCATGGAGACACTGGTCCAGGAGATCAGTCCTGCTCTGTTGCACGGGCTGGATTCCATCGCTGATGCCATAATTGACCTCAAAAAGTGTGTACCGAAGAGGGGTGTGGGGCAGCTCGATCTCACTCCAGCTTCCCCTTCTCTTCAAGGGATCAGCCAGGGGCTGTCAGGCACCTATAAGGAGGAAGGCCAGCAGCTCAACACCCTGGGGCCAACCACCCAGGTGACTCCGGGAGAGTCCGGCCCATCCAAATACCCTCTTCCTGTGACCCCAACAGCTCCAGCTCCACAGGTCGAGGAGGTTGCCACTGTCACACAGCAGGACCCTGAAAGCAGGCCGGGGCCCTCCAGGTCTTGGCCCTTCAGAGGACACCACCAAGGTCATCACAGACAGGGAGTCCCAGTCAGCAGGCTGCCTCCACCTCCACTGTTTATTTCCAAGGAGCAACAAGGCATAGTGGCAGGGCTAGGAAGGTTAAGAAAATGTAATTGCACAAAGTTTACAGAGGGGTATAGACAGCTTAAGTGAGTGGGCAAAATCTTGACAGATTGAATATAGTGTGGGAAAATGTGAGGTTATGTACTGTGGCCGGAGGAATAGAGGAGCTGAATATTATTGAAATGGAGAAAGACTGCAGAAAGCTGCAGCACAGAGGGATTTGGGGGGCCTTGTGCATGAATCCCAAAAAGCTAACATACAAATTCAACAGGTAATAGGGAAGGCAAATGGAATGTTGACTATTACTTCAAAGGGAATAGAGTATAAAAATAGGGGACTCTTGCTAAAACCATAGAAGGCACTAGTTAGACCACCTAGAATGCTGCGAACAATTCTGGTCCCCTTATCTAAGGAAAGATATACTGGCATTGGTGGCTGAGATAGATTTTTAATCAGTAAGGAAATCAAGAGTTATGGGGAAAAGGCAGGAAAGTGGAGTTGATGATTATCTGATCAACCTGAATGGTGGAGCAGACTCATGAGCTGAATGGCCTATTTCTGCTCCTACGTCTTATGGTCTTATGGTTTAGCTTGGGCATAGATTCAATCACTTGCACATAATGCTCACTATTGTAAATAAATTCCCAATAATGTCCACCTGCCTATGGATTTTTGTTCTGATGAGCAGTGTTTCTGTTACTCAGATGTGAAACCTTGGTTCCTGCACAAGATAAAGGCAGGAGTCTCTGCCCAGGGCCTCTTTCCTGTGCAGTGTGTAACCTTCAGACCAAAGTGATAGTATGGCTTCACACTCACTGGAAACATTACTGATGCCTGCACCTCAGTGGTGCTTGTCATTGCTGCCAGAATGTTGTGGGCAGGCGTCACAGAGTTCCATCATTCTCTCTGTGTGCTCTCAGCACCTTTAAGGTGGGGCTGGCCCCCATCACACCAGCATATGTGACCAGTGATGCTGTGCACCAGGTCCTGAAGAGCTGAGGTGCTGAAGGTGGACACAGCATCAGATGCATCTAAAGTTTCAATGCTGCATCTTTGAGATGTTCCTGATCATGGAATGCAAGCTAGCTGCCCTTGGCCAGGCAGGAGTCAGACATTCTCAGAGGTTCTGTGAAGATCTATGGAGTGTCCTCACTGCTTGTTGTCATCATCCTCCTACGATCAAGCAACTACTAGGGCCTCCACTGTGTCTCCATGAAAGGAGCATTATCACAGAGAGTATGTGCGCTGCCGTCAGACAGACTGATGTCAACCGTTCACAGATGCAATGTGAAGATCTATGGTGTCTCTTCATTGGATCTCGCCATCATCCTCCACAATTCTAGCAGCTGTAAGGGCCACCCGAGCACACCTGCTTCAAGCAATGGAGCAAAGGCCTCATTGCCTTTATCGTCACCTTCGAGGACCTCCTCGCCCTCATCCCCTTTGACACCCACCTCATTGGAGGAGACGGGCAGCTCCTCCATCTCCTCTGCAGCCAGCTCCTCTACCCGTTGCAGCTCCAGTTGTAAAAGGCACGGCAGACAACAATGATGCATGACACACTCTATGGACTGCATTGCAGGGCTCCATCAGACTGGTCCAGGCACCAGAACCACATTTTCAGCATCCTGATGGTCTGCTCCACCAAGTTGTGAGTTGCAGCATAAGCCTCATTATACCTCTGCTCTGCTGCAGTCTGAAGCCGCTGCACAGGTGTCATTAGCCACATCCTCTGTGGGTAGCCCTTGTCCCCTAGAAGCAAACCCTGCAGCCTTTCTGGACCCTGGAACACACAGGGATCTGAGAGTAGAATGTAGGAGTCATGGACACTCCTTTGGAACTGTGCACAGGCTTTGTGGTGGTCACACACCATCTGAACATTCAGTGAGTGGAAGCCTTTGCGGTTAACCTAGTAGACTGCTTGTTACCATGAAGATCTGAGCACCATGTGAGTGCAGTCAATGATACCCTGCACTTGTGGGAAACCTGAGATCTGGGCAAATGCCAGCGCTCTTGCTTCCTGACTTTCCTGATCCTGGGTGAAGTGCACAAAGTTCTGTACGTTCGCAAAGATGGCATCCATGATCTCAGGTAGCCAGAGTTTAGTGTGCTGTATGGCTCCCCGAATTCCTATCAAACTTGCCCCACTCCACCTGACCGATTGGTGGCAGCCTTGCCCATTGGACTGCATGCTGTGCTCCCAGCTCAGGCGGAGGCATTCTCCTAACCCACACTGCTAGGCTGCACTGTTAGCTTGAACCATGGGGGATACTGGTCCAAACTAGGATGATGAAATTGCAAGGGGCTGAGAGCACCTCCACCAGTGACTGCTCCATGGCCGGCTTTAGGAGGGAGATTGTACAACATGCCCAGTTGTCCAACTGTTCTGCAGTCCACCAAGACGCTCATTGGTTGGCAGCCTGTGCCCGAGCGATGAAAAGCTCTGGAGCATTTGGTGGCACTTTGATGCCTCTGTGTTGCTTGATTGGGCAGGTAAGCTAGAGGCCTGATCCAATCATGTCAATGTGACTGCACCTGAACTGTCTCAGCTACGGAGGAATGGTCACTTTATACAAGGTTTCCCTAATGTGTGGCTGCTTCCCTCCCCATGTACTTGTGCACTACCATCAACTGCAATGCAGTCCCTGCCCCCTCCCCCAAGTCACCTCGACCGCACTGCAGCCTTTGCCTCCGCCAAGCCGCCTCCACCTTGAAGTCCAATAGGCAACCCTGGTGAACGCTGTGCAACCTTACTGTGCACTCACCTCCAAGTTCCCCTCAAAATGTAGCCCACCAAGTGCACGCCTTATATATGCTGTTGTGAAACACGTTGGCGTGCGCTTAGATGATCCAGCATGGGGGGTGATTCTGGCGGGCTGGCCTTATAATAATATGCAGATGTATTACAATGAGGTTCCCAACATCCGATGGTGGGAGACACGGCCAGCCATTGACAGGTGGAGCGGACAATTTCAAACTGGTCACACAATGTCGTGAAACTGATTTTTGGCCTTCTCGCCATATTGTTTGTTCATGCTGCTGAATACACCCGTCACCAGCAAGCGCAGAAAATTCTGCCCTCTGACACTGTGGGCAGGATGTTGGGAATTGAACTGCATGATACACTGCATATGGTCACACACCACTTGAATACAAAGAGACAGGAATCACCTTTCGGTGGTGATACATGGCAGACTTGGCAGGTGGCACCCACAAAGTGACATATACCCAGTCAATTGAAGCCTGCACCATGGGGAAGTCTACAATCCTCACAAAGTCTCATACTCAGCCCACCTGCTTCTCTCTGGCAAGAGAAAATGAAATGTATTAATCTCTCTTTGAATACAGAGACTCATTGACCTCCCTCATGCAACAGTGGCTGGCAAACTGGAAGATGTTGCAAATATTGTGTGCTATAGAATGGAAGGAGCAAAATTCATAAATAATTGTCTCCACATTCACCTTCACAGCCACTGGCAATACCATCTTTGCCCTGCTCTGAGGCTGCACTTGTGGCTGCAATACATCTCAGATTTTCAGTGATTATGTCCTTAGGAAAGCAGAGGCATCCAACACATTGTTCCTCTCTAAGATTCTGGTAGAAGAATTGAACACTTTTGCCGGATAGGACTTCACACTGAGAACAATTTCCCCCATCATTCTCCCTCTTCCAGCGATTTGTCTTGCTCTGAGTCACCTCCCCTCATTCTCTAGGTCACGCTGTACTCTGTGAAGCTCTTGGGACAAAACAGTAAGGAGCTTTCAAAATCAGAATTGCATGTACTATTACACATGGGTTCTTCTTTATTTCTTTTCTTTATTTCATGCAGGTGCATGCGTGTATGGTAGCCTTCAGTGGACAAAATGAACAATGCAATTTTCAATACATTATGAGAATTGCCTGCTCCAGAACTTATGCATTGGAGCAAATATTTTGTGCAGAATCCTTCAAGTCAGAATAAAGTCCTTCAGCACATGCTACACCACAACTTTGCAGAACCCAAGAAATTATCAAAGACTGCTACAATTGCAGCACCAGCCAATAGAAATCAATCAACTACTAACCTGAAAATTGTTAACTATTGCTGACACCATTATCTTCATACAGATTCTACCTGTGCATCAAAATGGCATCTGGCTCAGCTAGCAACAGATGTGTATGTGTGTGCCATGGATGTGATTTTGGAGGCAGAATGGCACCTGTAGTGCCACAAAACTGAACATTATGTATCCGAATTTCATGGCCAGTGTGTGACCAAATGTGTGCAATTCAGTCGGGTACAAAGCCAGCTTCACACTATTTTTGCCAGCCAAATGAAAAATGCACCTTGCTATTATCCCCTGTTTGAGAGAAAAGTGCTAGAAATGTTAAGAGAGATGAACTTTAAGCCTATTTTTATTGCTCTAACCATCAATCAAATAAATTGCATTCCTTCCTTAATCCATTTTTAGTAAAGTATGAAATGAGGCATCATTTATTTTTCCCAGTAATAAAATATGGATGTTGCTAAGCATTTCTACTGCATCACATTAACACAAATAAAGATATGTTTGTATGTCAGAAGAAAGATAAACTGGACAAGCAGATATTGATTTCTCACCACTTACGTAGTTTGAACCAGACAGCAGCCTAGCTAGATGCTCCTTTAGTTGAAGGTACAAGATAATCTACTGCTATTTTCTCCGTGAACTTTCACTGGTAATGCAAATTGGGTTGGAGGGCAGAGAACTATCCTTCAATGGCTCAGTGCTCATGAAATTTAGTGCCAATTGCTGCAATTTTAGTTTTTTGGCCTGCAGCAGCATTATTAGCACCAAGGCAATCAACTCATCTGATGTGTTTGGAAGAAGGGAAAGAGCCATAAGAGGAGGAGAAACAGGTCAGGCAATTAAGTGCTGTGTGTCCATCTGCTTCTTCAGGTAGAGGTAAATGTAACTGATTTTTGTAAACAATTAGAGCAAATGGAGGATCCTATTCCCAAAGGAAGCAGGGACAACTAGCATAGGTGAAACATAGTGCAGAATAGTCTGGTCGTATTGGCAGTGGGCATCATGTTGGGCGTGAGTGGGCAATATGGTGAGAAGCTCAAAAATAGGTTTCACACCGTCGTGAAACCAATTTGTGATCACCCGTCAATGCTGGGCCACGTTTCCCGCTGTCCAACATCGGGAACATAATTTTAATGCATTTGCAGCTCATTAATGTGCCCTCACACCAGAATCATCTCCCACATCAAATTCCCCGCCCACGTCGGCGTGACTTCAAGCCAGCATGCTTCATGACTGCCTTTAAAAGGTGTGCACCTGCTGACCTGTACTTCGAGGGGAACTCAGAGATGAGTGCACACAACCTTGCATTGCCAGGAGGACATCAAGGAAGAGGCGCCGCGCACTGGTGGGGGCAGGGTGGGCATAGACAAGTCACTTTTTCCCGACTGGCCTTCAGTGCTGATGGGACCGGCAGGGGTGGTTGGGGTGGGGGATGGGGGTGGCGGTGGTCTAGGTAGCACAGACTGAAGGAAGTACACAAGTACATGGAACTCCCTTCCTAACAGCACTGTGGGTGTACCTACACCACACGGACTGCAGTGGTTCAAGAAGGTAGCTCACCATCACCTTCTCAAGGGCAACTAGGGGTGGGAAATAAATGCTGGCCCAGCCAGTGAAGCCCACATCCCGTGACTTAATTATTTTTTAAAAATGCTGGGGAGGTGGAGTGGAGGGATTGGGGGGTGTGGGGGTGGGGGGGGTGAGGGAAGGGGCCACGGACTTGGAAAAGCTTGCCAAAAGTTAGCATTCTTCCACAGCTGAGACCATTCAGCTGCAGCTCCATTGACATGCTTGGAGTTGGGCCTCTGAAGCTTTTCTGCCCACTCAAGCAATGCAAAAGCACAAAAGTGCCACCAAATGCTCCAGAACTTTTCACCCCTTGGTGCAGACTGCAAACTAATGTGCATTTTAGGGGGCAGCAGAAAAATTAGATGACTGGGCAAGTTGTAGGAACTCTCTGCAAAAGACGGGTATGGAAAATCACTGGTGGAGGCGCTCACAGCCGCTTGCAATGTCTTTATTCAGGTTTAGACCAGTATTCATCATGATTCAAGCTAACGGTGCAGCCTTGCAGTGTGGGTTAGGAGAATTCCTGCACCTCAGCTGAGAGCACAGCATGCAGTCCAATGGCCAAAGCTGCCATCAATTGATCAATTGGAGCAGGGTGGAGGTGGGTGGGGTTTCCCATGAAGTGCACTAAACACTGGCTATCTAAGTGGTGGCCTGCACTCTCCGGCATGCATGAAGGGGCCTTCAGATTTAGCTAAGAGAGGTTCTTAGGACACATATGCTAACCCACACTTCTCTCTCTTTGATCCTGCAGGGGGAGAACATTGGGATCATAGAGCCTGGTGATTTAACGCTGTGCCTCATGGCTTACATGGAGCAGAGAAGAAAAAGAAGACTGCAGCAGAGGCGCCTGGCTCAGCAAAGGGATGAGCACCTCCCTCAAGATGAAGGGGCAGCAGGGCCTATTGCACATGCAGCCTAAGATCTAGAGTGGGTCATCACTTGTAGGTGCTTCGCTAGATCCAGGGTCTATAAGACACCACCTTTCCTTCCTGCAAGTGACCGAGAACCAGTGTCGCCAAAGACTGCACATATCTAGGGAACTAGTTGGTCACATATGCCACTTGCTGCAGGATTTGGCATCATGAGAAATGGAGGGCACCCACTGCAAGTGGCCATGAAAGTGACCACGGTGCTCAATTTCTATGCCAGTGGCTCCTTCCATGGTTCCACAGGTGACCTGTGCGGGAACTCGCAAGTCTCAATGCACATGTTTATCCAGGAGGTCATGATGTCATCCTTACAAAGGCATAGAACTTTGCGCATTTCTCACAGAATCAGGAAAGACAAAAGCAAGAGCACTGGGATTTGTGCAGATCTCAGGTTTTCCACAGGCACAGGGTGCCATCGACTACATTCATGTGGCGCTTAGATCTCCCTGTCAACTGCAAGGGCTTCCACTTGTTTAATCTTCAGCTGGTCTGCGACCACCAAAAACAAATCCTACAGCTCTGGCAAGATTCCTAGGGAGTGTCCACAGCACCTACATCCTTAGCAGGTCTCATATCCCTGACATCTTCCAGGGTCCACAGAGGCTACAGGGTTCACTCCTTGGGGACAAGGGCTACCCACAGAGACCGTGGCTGATGACACCCCAACAGAGGCCTTAGACTGCAGCATGGCGGTGGTATAATGACGCTCATGCTGCTACCCAGGTTTTGATGGAGCAAACGTTAGGCATATTGAAAATAAGGTTCCGGTGCCTCGAAATGTCCTGTGCAGCACTGCAATACAGTGCAACGAGGGTGTCGCACATCATCATATCATCATAGCTTGCTGTGCACTACATAACCTGGCGTTGCAACGGGGGGAAGACCTGGATGCAGAGGAGATAGAAGAGCTGCATGTCTCCTACGATGAAGAAGACATCAAAGGGAATGATGAGGGGTTAGGGGCTGGGGACACAGGCAAGACACTTTTGCCAAGTGGTTCCGGGGCAAGAGCTCCAGTGCAGGTCATGCTGGGGGGATGGAGGTGGGGGCAAGGCAGCACTGATTGAAGGAAGTACATGAGCACATGACGAAGTGGGTGGGTAGTGTCGAGGGGGAGGTTGTGGTGAGTGAGGGAAGCAGCCACGCACTTGGAAACATTTGTCAAAAGTTAGCATTCTTCTGTAGCTGAGGCCATTCAGCTGCAACTCCTTTGACTTGCTTGGAGTTGGGCCTCTGAAGCCTTTCTGCCCACTCAAGCAACGCAAAAGCATAAATGTGCCGCCAAATGCTCCAAAAGTTTTCATCCCTTGGGCGCACACTACAAATTGATGTGCATTTTAAGAGGCAGCAGAGCAATTAGCCAACTGGGCAAGTTGTAGAATCCCTTTTGAAGGGTGGGCATGGAACAGCCACTGGTGGAGGTGTTCACAGCCCCTTGTAATGTCTTTCTTAAGGTTTGGACCAGTTTCTATCATGGTTCAAGCTAACAGTGCAGCCTTGCAGTGTGGGTTCAGAGAATGCCTGCGCCAGCGCTAACAGCACAGCATCCTGGCAGTGCAGATGAGATTAATCATCCATTTTCTGCATTGGATGGCCGGCCTCTTGTGTGCAGGTATGGCACTGACTGCCTCTGCCACTGACTCCCAAGCCAGAGTGGTGAGGCTGATGGACCTCCTGTAGCCAGAGCGGTCATTGTGGTGGGCCTCCATAGCATCCAGAAGGCGTCCCATAGATGTGTCACTGAATCGGGGGCTTCACGCTTCTTGGTTTTCAGGGCAATGTCTTCACTGGAGTAGTGTTGGGCTGCAAGCATTGAGAACTGTGCATGTGGCTGCAGTTTAACTATGGAGCCCAGCATGAGGGAGTGGAGGCCAGTTGCCAGCGAACTGACATGTTTCCCATGACTGCATAGTTTATGAGGCAGGAAGGGGACAATACAGTGTGAAAACCCACCACTGCAGCCAGTGGTTAAAACATCTTTTTTCACACCCACTACCGAACTTAGTGCAAATCTAAGACAATTCTGCTCATAAGTTTGGAAGTACACCAATCATAGTTTCTAATTTCAGGGCTATTGCATGAACAAAGGCAGGCCAGAAACAATGTAGGCTTACTCACTATATGCAGCAAGCTACCACCAATTTTTTTCTGCAGGTCCTGGCATATTAACTTGGCAAGATGTTTTCTCAGTGGTTGGGTCAGCAGAAAAGTATGTTTACACTTGCAGCCACCACAATACAGGACTGGCATATCTAGTTGCAACAATGATCAACCATGCCCTGAAACTTGTCTTCACCCCCTTGCAGGAATGCTGTAGTGTTGATCTATGAGAATGGTACGATAGAATGGTGCAGAGAGCCATCATCTTTTCCATTTCATGCAGCACTGCTTCAACCTCAGCAGCCATTAAACAGGAGGTTATTGCAGAGAGACCTGGGTGTATATGTATCTAAGTCACTAAAGGTGGCAGCACAGGTAGAGAGAGCTGTTTCTGAAGCATACAGTATTCTAGGCTTCATTCATAGGGGCATAGAGTGCAAGAGCAGGGAGGTTATTATGAACTTATATAAGACACTGGTTAGACCTCAGCTGGAGTATGGAGTACAGTTCTGGGCACCACACCATAGGAAGGATGTGAACCCATTGGAGAGAATGCAGAAGAGGTTTACGAGAATGGTTCCAGGGATGAGATACTTCAGTTATGAGGAAAGATTGGAGAAGTTGGGACTGTTTTCCTTTGATAGAAGTTTTCAAAATCATGAAGGGTCTGGACAGAGCAAATAGGGAGAAACTGTTCCCACTTGTAAATGGTTTGAGAACCAGAGGGCATGGTTTTAAAGTGTTTTGCAAAAGAAGCAAATGAGAGGTGAGAAAAAACTTGTTCACACAGCAAGTGGTTAAGGTTTGGAATGCACTGCATGGAAGTGTGGTGGAGGCAGGTTCAACTGAGGCATTCAAGAGGGCATTGGATGATTATTTAAATAGAAACAGTGTGCAGTGTTGCGGGGAAAAGACAGGAGATTGGCACTAAGTTAAAATGCTCAGAGAGCCGGTGCAGACATGATGGGCCAAATGGCCTCCTTCTACAGCGTAACAATTTGTGATTCTGTAAGTTGGTCTGTCACTGCATGAAGTCTCATTTATCCATCTCCCGATGAAGGGCTGCTTAATTGCAACAATTTAGAAATCATAACATCGCTATGAGACTTACTGCCTAGAATTCTATTTTCCACATTTCAAAATTATCAACAAGCTGTAAATCACGGTATGAATGTTCCAGTGCAATGTTGTCAGGTCTGTTAGGAGGTTCTGCACAATAGCTGTTTTAATGAATTATATATTCTTTAGGTAAACAGTTGATTTATATAGCAAGAAGGAATAATGCAATTCCTGCATATTTGAGGTGTAATCAGCTAGATTACAGAATTCTATTTATGTTATGGTCACATCCTTTAGTTTGTTCTGCATTTTACTTTTAATTCCAGATACTGGACTTAACAGCTATTGTTGGTACTGCCTGAAATTACCTCCGGATGTTGATTCCTTTGTAATAGCAGAGTACTATTTTATGGAAATACCTGCCCCAGGCATTAAAATATTGTTGTTACTTTGGTCAGCTGCCCAAAACCTTTTAAATTATCTTCTTTGTATTTTAAAAGAGATAAGGCATACTAGGTCAATACAGCTACATACTGAAATATTGATTGCTCTCCATCTTCAATGGAAATACAATTCCAGTTGTTTTGTGAGCAGAATGGATTAAGCCTCGGCACAAGAAAGGAAAACAAAATTCAGATGCCCGTCTTTTCAGAAAGCAGTGGAGAACAATTCTGATTATATTATTTCTCTTCTATTCTACAATCAAAATGAAGATACTGATTATTTTTTTTCCATACAATAATTGCTATAAAGACATCTTGAAGTGAATTATTTGACCAGCACTTAAACACAAAGGCTACGACCAAAATGAGGTCTAAATTTAACCTTGTTACCCCTGTCTTATGGTTCTAAAACAACAGTAACAACCAATTTAGGTGTGCAGAGACCCACTCCCAATCTACAAAGCAATTCAGCCACTGTTAAATTGGTCAGTGCCTTTCTGTTGGAAGCCCTATGAAGATTTCAAACACAGATTCTGAACATAATTTTACCTATCAGAGGTTGTGAAGCAGTCTAAACAGTGGTCCTCAAAGCAACTACTAGAGGCCATTCAAATGAGGCCCAAAATCTCAGAAGGAAAAAACAGTAAAAACTGGGAAATAAAAATACTGGCCTGAAGCAGTCCATGTCCAAATGTAGCAAGACCTGGACAATATCCAGGCTTGGGCTGACAAATGGAAAGTAATATTCGTGCCACACAAGTGCCAGGCAATGACCATCTCCAACAAGAGAGAATCTAACTATCGCCCATTGACATTCAATAGCATTACTATCATTGAATTCCCCACTATCAACATCCTGGAGGTTACCATTGACCAGAAACTGAACTGGACTAGCCATATAAATACTGTGACTACAAGAGCAGGTCAGAGGCTAGGAAGCCTGCAGCGAGTAACTCACCTCCTGATTCCCCACACCCTGTCCACCATCTACAAGGCACAAGTCAGGCATGAGATGGAATACTCCCCACTTGCCTGGATGAATGCAGCTCCCACAACACTAAAGAAACTTGACACCGTCAAGTACAAAGCAGCCCCCTTGACTAGCACCATATCCACAAACATTCACTCCCTCTACCACCGACACACGGTAGCAACAGTGTGTACCGTCTACAAGATGCACTGCAGGAATTCACCAAGGCTCCTTAGGCAGCACCTTCCAAACCCACGACCACTACTATCTAGAAAGACAAGGGCAGCAGATAGATGGAAACACCAACACCCTGATGTTCCCTTCCAAGTCACTCACCATCCTGACTTGTAAATATATTGCCGTTCCTTCACTGTCGCTGGGTCAAAATCCTAGAACTCCCTTCCTAACAGCACTGTGGATGCTTACACCACATGGACTGCAGTAGTTCAAGAAGGCAGCTCACCACCAGCTTCTCATGGGTAACTATTCCTAAAGTATTAACTAATATAGGGACAAAAGGGGGGAAGAAATAAATACAATAACTTTCACTAGAAAAAAAGTACTAGGGAAACTAATGAGGCTAAAGGCCGATACGTCCCCTGGACCTGATGGGTTGCATCCTAGGATATTTCAGGAAGTAGCTACACAGATAGTGGATGCACTGGTAGTAATCTTCCAAGGCTCCTTAGATCCTGGAAAAGTCCCAGAAGATTGGAAAACTGCTGACTTAACACCTGTATTCCATAAGGGAGGGAGACAGAAAATAGGTGACTATAGGCCAGTTAGCTTAACATCCATCATTGGGAAAATATCAGAGTCTATTATAAAGCATTTGACAGCAGAGCATTTAGAAATCCAAAATATAATTAAGCAGAGTCAGCATGACCTCATGAAGGGGAAATCATGCCTGACAAATTTATTAGAATTCCTTGAGGAAATAACAAGCAGGATAGATAAGACCGTAGGAGCAGAAGTAGGCCATTCGGCCCATGGAGTCTGCTCTGCCATTCAATGAGATCGTGGCTGATCTGATAATCTCAGCTCCACTTTCCTGTCTTTTCCCCATAACCCCTGATTCCCTTACTGAGTAAAAATCTCCATCTTGAATATACTTTACGAATCAACTTCTACAGCCCTCTGCGGTAAAGACTTCCACAGATTAACTACCCTCTGAGAGAAGAAATTCCTCCTCATCTGTGTTTTAAATGGGCACCCCCTTACTCTGAGATTATGCCCTCTGGTCCTAGCCTCTCCCACAAGGGGAAACAACCTCTCAACATCTACCCTGTCAAGCCCCCTAAGAATCTTATATGTTTCAATAAGGTCGCCTCTCATTCCTCTAAACTCCAATGACTACAGGCCCAACCTACTCAACCTCTCCTCATAAGAAAATCCTTCCAAGCCCAGGATTAACCTAGTGAACCTTCTTTGGGCTCCCTCCAATGCCAGTATATCTTTCCTTAGATAAGAGGGCCAAAACTATTCACAATATTCTAGATGTGGTCTAACTAGTGCCTTGTATAATTTTAGCAAGACTCCCCTATTTTTATGTTCCATCCCCTTTGAAATAAAAGTCAACTTTCATTTGCCTTCCCTATTACCTGTGGAACTTGTATGTTAGCTTTTTGAGATTCAATGTCAAGGACTCCCACATCCCTCCTTGCTGCAGCCGTCTGCAGTCTTTCTCCATTTAAATAATATTCAGCTCCTCTATTCTTCCTGCCAAAGTGCACAACCTCACATTTTCCCACATTATATTCCATCTGCCAAGCATTTGCCCACTCAATTAACCTATCTATATCCCTCTGTGGCTCTTTGCGTCATCCTCACCAATTCCCTTCTCACCTATTTTTGCATCATCTGCAAACTTAGCGATAGTACATTCATTTTCTTCAACCAAGTCATTAATATATATTGGAAATAATTGTGGCCCCAACACTGATCCCTGTGGCACTCCACTAGTTGCAGGTTGCCATCCTGAAAATGCAGACCAATACATGATCAAAATGTTAGTAGGATAGAAGGGCAAATTTCATATAAAGCAGAACACTGACCTCCATTTTGATTCTTTTTTTTGCCATGTTTTTTTGCCAACTTAAATTTTCTTTTTCATGTTTTTGCTTTCGGACAGAGCTGTTTATCATTCTGCCATTCAGACTCATAAGGACATATGAACATGAAAGTTAGGAGCAGCAGAAGGCCACTCGGCCCCTGGAGCCTGCTCCGCCATTCAATAAGATCATGGCTGATCTGACTGTAACTTCAATCCGATATTCATGCCTACTCCTGATAACCTTTCACCCCCTTGTTAATCAAGAATCTATCTAGCTGTGCCTTAAAAATATTCAAAGACATTGCTTCTACCGCCTTTTGAGGAGGAAAGTTCCAAAAACTCAAGACCCTCTGAGGGAAATAATTTCTCCTCTTCTCTGCCTTAAATGAGCAACCCTTTATTTTTAAACAATGTGTGAAATAATCCCAGATTTGCTCTAAGTGCGATAGCGGGTGGGTAAATCAATGTATAACACACCGGCCGTGATGGTGGGTTTTCATGCCTTATCATCCCAAATTTGCCATATTACTTGTGCATTTCTGAGGAACACACCATTTCCATGCCGGGCGGGCTCTCATTCACCCACCACGCAATCAGCTCGCCGCTTCATCACACCGGGTGCCATGTTTAAAGTCCAGCCGTACATACATATTTCAGTGCTTCCAACCCATGACTACTTCAGGGAAGATGTTCACGAAAGGCAAAAAGACTGAAGCTGCCAAGTTTAATAACATCTCACTGGAATACCATTTGGACCATGGAGGGGCCCGCCGTGATGACATCTACCCCTGCTCTGGCTGCAGGATGGGCAGCGGCATCACCAATCGAGCATGGCAGGTCATGGTAGCAGAGGTCAGTGCCAATGCTGCACAGAAGAGGTTGGCCATCCAATGCAGATAGATGGTGAATGATCTCATCCGTGCAGCCAGGGTATGGCAACCATCTCATTACTCTAAACTCACACTCAAGTCCATCACACATTCACTGGTGTCTCACTCACTGCCAGTTCAAGGGACATCACTACCCATTCTCTCACACATTTCCTCACGTGTCCATCTGGTCTCATCTCCTCTGGAGACTACCTCCTCAGCCCTCACCATCTTGAGGCCACTTGCACAGATCAACATGTGCCCCCACACACACCTGGGAAATCCACAGTTCTCATCGTGCAGCCTCTTCCCTTGCCTGAGGCCACTTCTCCCCCTTCCCCAAGCAAGACATTGCCCTGCAGCCATTGAAAAGCCACCCACATACAGCTGATCTGGTAGGTAGAGACCTACCCGTAACCCCCTGATGAAGGTACACCTTCCGATCCAGGAACTACCACATAGGCCAGTTGAAGAGGAGAAGTTACCCTCTCCGATCACACAGTGACCACAGAGACTCAGGCTTCCTTTAACTAGTTTTATTCAAGCATATGCAAGGCAGCCACAATCATTCCTAAGAATGGAGGCCCAGCTCCTAGATTGATGACATTTCATTACTTTTGTACTTTTTCTTATCATAATACATTTGAGCACATCTCAATACATCCAATCAGTAACTGACACACCAGTCCCATGCTAGCTCTATCCTATTGAGTACATAAACATGTGATTTTGCTAACCAATTATTCTAAAGGATGTATACATAATTATATTATCCAATCAAAATTAAAACACATACGCAAAGACCTTGGTTCTCACAACTCAAGACTGTTTTTGTTTCGTCAAAGCTTCCTCTTTGTCTATTGTATGTCTTCCCATATCTAAGCTAAAACCAAGTGCCCCTTCCCTATGTGAGAGGGGAGGACACCTAACCTAATATATGTCCTGCTGATGTCTCCAGTCAGGCTCTCAAGGTTGCGTAATGTTCATCTGGTAATCTTCAACTCTTAATATGTTTAGCAGCCTATCTGCCTGGAGATTTTAAGGGTTTTTCAGTAAATTCTTATGGTGTTCTCTTTTAGCATTTTTAATTTCCCCCTAACATCCCCCTAAAAGTGATGTGCTGCTGTCTGTGAAGCCTGCAAGTGCTGCCTGAAGCAAGATGGACAAACAAACTTGCAGTTCCCAGCGACGTGCAGTCCCGCAGGTGCACGTCACTTTTGTGCTGCTGTTAAACGTGTCGGCGTGTTTTCCCGTCGGACAATCCAGCAGGGCAGATGAGTCCGGCGGGCTGGCCTTATAATGATCAGCTGCTGTATTACAATGAGGTTCCCGACGTCCGATGGCAGGAAACATGGCCCGCAATCGGCGGGCTGAGCGGACGATTGCAAACTGGTTTTACGGCGTTGTCAAACCGATTGTGCCATATTGTCTGCTCACGCCACCGAACACACCTGACGCCGGCGGGCATGGAAACTCCCGGCCAGTGTCTCCTAGTTCTAGATTTTCCCGTGGGAGGAAACATCCTCTCCGCATCCACCTTGTCAAGACCCCTCAGGATCTTAAAGGTTTCAATCAAGTCGTCTCTTGCTCTTCTAAGCTCCAGTGGACAAACACTATGTTTCTTTACTACAACAATTATGACTCCCTTTGCTTATTGTTACATGACATTTTTGTCATTTAACATCTCCTGTCCTCTATCCGATGTCTTATCTTCCCTTTTGTTCTCCTCCCCCCACCCCCCCCCACCACCACCCCCACTGCTCCAGCCTTTCAATGGCATAAAACACATCACATTTCTATCTTATTTCAGCTCTGAAGAGGTCGTATTTGATTCGAAACATGAACTCTGTTTCTCTCTCCATGGAGAGAGACTTGCTGAGTATTTCCACCAATTTCCATTTTTATTTCAGATCTTCACCATCCACAGTACTATTTTATGTTTTAGGTGTTGACTTGTGGATAATTTTTGGGCAGCACCGTCAGCTGTTTTATGTCTACCTAAGACGGCTGATGGATATTTGATTTAACATCACATTCGAAAATGGCATCTCCAACATTGCAGCGCTTCCTCAGTACTATGCTGAAATACCAGCCTAGATTACATGCACAGGTTTCTGGGAAGGAATTTTAATCCAGAACCTTTTGATGCAGAGAAGTGAGTGCTGCACTGAACGAGAGCTGACACAAAGCATATAAATGGAGTACAGTTCCAGGATGTGAAAGTGATCATACTTGTCAGAAATTGAATTATTTATTCTCATCATACAATCCCTCAAATATATAAATCCCTTTTAGTGCAAAATCTGTTTTCCCAATTATAGAAAGATATAAGAAGGCTTTAATCAGGTTAAACATTAATATAAATAACAAAGCTTCTAACATTCCATAAGGAAATCGATTTCTGTAAATATTTCAATAAACTGAAAAGGGTGGCAACAATTAAAATGGAATACAATACAATAAATTAGTTTCAATAACAACCAGTTGCTTGTGTACACTGAAAAGTATATCTCACTGGAGGCTAAGTTTATGATATATGATAATTTGTTTTCATGGTTCAGAACTTGTAGGTATACAATTGAAGGATTTCTTAAGGTCCAAGTATGAGATTCAACCACTAAATTGTGAAGTGAATTTATGTCAAAAATGAAAAATGGTTGCAGGAAGAATTGCTCTGTCCTACCTTGACTTGTCACTGAGTCAGTCCCCTGCAGGAGGAGTTAGCCTCAGACCAAGCTGGCCTCTATAGCAAAACAAAAACAGAAATAGCTGGAAAAACTCAGCAGGTCTGGCAGCATCGGTGGAGAAGAGCAAAGCTGACGTTTTGAGTCCTCCTGACCCTTCAACAGAACTAGGTAAAAATAGGAAAGGGGGTGAAAATCAGCTTATATTTCACCCCTTTCCTATTTTTACTTAGTTCTGCTGAAGGGTCATGAGGACTCGAAACGTCAACTTTGCTCTTCTCCACCGATGCTGCCAGACCTGCTGAGTTTTTCCAGGCATTTCTGTTTTAGTTTTGGATTTCCAGCATCCACAATTTTTTGTTTTTATCTCTGTGTTTATTTGACTGTCACTTCTCTTCAAGAAATGCCTACCTTGAAGAAGTTTTGTCTAATCTCCATCAGGATTTTCGAATCTCTCTTTTGCCTTGTTCACCTTCATTGCTTTCCACTTCTCTCCTGGTGTTTGACAAGGTGTTTACTAAAACCCACTTTCACAGCCATATTCCTTTCTCAGTGACTGTCTCTGTCTCCGGCTTACCCCATGTGGATTTCAGCTGAAATTCCATCCCTCATGTTTCGAACCCACCCAGGATTACAGGTATCTCCAGGACATAAAACGTTTCTCAGACTGCTGTTCCCGTCACATTCTGAGATACACACTCAATGCCATGCTCCGCCATATGAACACACTCGACCTCTCCCTCCAGCAGCACCGCCGTACCCTTTTTCAAAGCTGCGCATGCCCCCAGTTTCATTTTATTCTTCGTCTCATCCGACGCCTCAACAAGAAACTTTTTCTCTTTCTCTCAAGTGCTAAGGAACGCAAGCTCTAACAACTCATTGACACCAACACCCAACTAGGACCCTCCACCCCGCCTATCCATCTGTCCCCACCCCATCTTCCAATCCCAGCCCCGGCCGTGTATTCATTATACCCCCTGACCTTTCCCTCTCCGACGCTGAACGTTCACTGCTCAGCAAAGGACTTAGTTTCATATCCTTACGCCCTCATCTCAATGAATTTTGGGCTCGGCACGATGCTGAACTCTTCTTCCACTGCCTTCATCTCAGGGCCCACTTCTTTGGGCAGGAGTCCTCCCCCGTTAAACAGATCCTTTCACCCAACTCCAATATTCTCCCTCCACCTGGACCCCTCCCTCTGGATTCTTACCTTTTCTTGATCGTTTCATTGAGAACTGTCAGCGCGACATTAGTCGTCTCAATTTCTCTGCTCCTCTCACCCATTCTAATCTGTCTCTCTCTGAACTTACTGCACTCCATTCTCTCAGGTCCAACCCTAACATTGTCATCAAACCCACTGACAAGGGTGGTGCTGTTGTTGTCTGGCGCACTGACATCTACCTCACGGAGGCTGAGCGTCAACTCGCAGACACTTCTTCCTACCTCTCCCTGGACCATGACCCCACCACTGAACATCAAGCCATTGTTTCCAGGACTGTCACTGATCTCATCTCCTCTGGAGATCTTCCTTCCACAGCTTCCAACCTGATAGTCGCCCAACCTCGGACGGCCCGCTTCTACCACCTACCCAAAATCCACAAACAGGACTGTCCCGGCAGACCGATTGTTTCAGCCTGTTCCTGCCCCATGGAACTCATTTCTCGCTATCTTGACTCCCTTCTCTCTCCCCTTGTCCAGTCCCTTCCCACTTACATTCGTGATTTCTCTGACACCTTACATTACTTCAACAATTTCCAGTTCCCTGGCCCCAACCGCCTCCTCTGTGAAGACTTCCAATCCCTCTACATCTCCATCCCCCACCGGGATGGTCTGAGGGCTCTCAGCTTCTTCCTCGAACAGAGACCCGAACTATCCCCATCCACCACTACTCATCTCCGAATGGCTGAACTTGTTCTCACACTGAACAATTTCTCCTTTAACTCCTCTCAGCTTATATTTCACCCCTTTCCTATTTTTACTTAGTTCTGTTGAAGGGTCATGAGGACTCGAAACATCAACTTTGCTCTTCTCTGCAGATGCTGCCAGACCTGCTGAGTTTTTCCAGGTATTTCTGTTTTTGTTTTGGATTTCCAGCATCCGCAGTTTTTTATTTTTGTTTTGGCCTCTATAGCAAAGCTCCTCCCATTATGATGTGGATTATATGGTTGGTGACAGACAAATCTAGTACAATGTTATTGGACAAGGATGTCTGGAGCAGGCACCATACTTTAGGAAGCATGTCTGGAGGAAATCTAGTTACAATGGTATCAGGGATGAAAGACTTTGGTTGCATAACAAAACTGTGGTCACTGTGATTGTTCTCATCAGAGCAGAGAAGAAGAGGGGGAGATTTGATGGAGATGTTCAAAACCTTGAAGTGTTATCATAAAGTAAATAAGGATGAAATTGTTTCCAGTGGCAGAAGGGTCAGTAATTAGAGATTTAAGGTAATTGGCAAAATAACCAGAGGCAACATGAGAAAACAAAATTATGTTTTGGAATGCAGGTCAGGAAAGGATGGAGGAAGCAGTCAATAATAAATTTCAAAAGGGAATTGGATAAATACTTGAAAAGAAAAAAATAGTGGGCTATAGGAAAAAGCAGGGAAATAAGATAATTGGAAAGCTCTTACAAAGAAACAGCACAGGTACAATGCGCCAATTGGCCTCCTTCTGCACTACATCATTCTATTAATCTAGGAGCATCAGTGTCATAGAGTCATGAGGCTGAATTTTAGGGCTCTTCCAGGTCAGAAAGGAAGGCTGGGGGTCCTGCAAACAAGAATGCTGGCTTATGTGTCAGTTCCAAGATGCCATTTTCAGTGCCAGTAATGTTCACCAGGACAGGGGGAGGGTGAAAAAGGGAACCCTTCTTCCATTGAGGCCAATTAAAGTAGTTAAAAAGCTCATTAAGCTTGTTGGAAAGGGAGCCCCAGAAAGATGCACAGAGGCAATACAACCAATGTCAGTTTCTCAATAGGACATCAGGTTTCTGAAAATGTACTTTAAGTGCCTAGGTCAGTCAAGTGGCACCCTCCAATATCTTCCTTTATTGGCATTGGTCATTGAAGCCAAGCAGTCCATTCTCATTAATTACAAAACCATTGTAGCCAGCATGAAACCCTGTGTAGGCTCTTCCATCAGCTGAGGGCAGATGCCCTTCACATAGCTGATGAGGAAATTATGCTGCTGGAAGCCATTGCTTGGAGGCCAGGTATAAGAATATCTGCTCATATATCCAGGATTCAATGCCTACCAGTGGAACATTTGATGTTTGGTCTGCAGCTCAGAGAGCACAAGCAAATCCTTGTCATTGTCTGATGATCAAGTAGTGACTATCCTTCTTGGGGGAAAGGCAAGTGAAATCTCTTTGGCAGTGCACTGGCTTCTAGATACCAGAAGCACAGAACCAATTCAGACCTTGTGACATACTCAAGAACTGATATCTGAATTAGGTAGAACCAGAACACTCTGAGCAGTATTAATGACTGACCAGCCATCTTAACTTATCAATGCAGCAAAAAAGGGTGAATGTCTAATGTTCCTCAAGTCTATTCACCAAGTCAATTCTATGACAGGTGTGATGGTCCTAACAAAATAAGCTGCGAAAAACAGCCCTGCTAAACCACAAGGTTTCAGTTCGTTAAATGTCAAGTGTATCCCTGTACGCACTACAAAGTCCCTGACCCTTGGCTCTGCTAACCTACGCCTCAGCTCACTAGATTTGGGAAAGTGAGATGTGGCCCTACTGACAGAGTGTGGTAGAGTTTCATATTGGCTAAACAGAAACCCTATAGGTTTATGTAAATATTACAGCAGTTTGACTTGGAGACCCTTAAATATGATAGTGAATTTTTGTACATGCCCAAAGGATTTAGTTAATCAAAAAAAAGTTATGAGTGAATTACCTCATCATTATAACCATATAGTTATATGGTACTTTCATGTCCAATTTTATAAGAAGGTTAAGACTTGTGCCTCAACTTTGATATAAATGTTTATGGACACATGACAAAGACTTCATGGATCATGTGAACTGTTCCCTTGGGCATATGTCTCCAACTTATCCAAAGTTGATATTGAGGATATTAATATATCACATCAACTATAAATCTCTTAATATTCTTGACATATTCTGTGCCAACAATAAAGCATTAGAGTTATAGGAAGAAAATACACCTATGTCAGGAAAACGTAGAGATATGTTAGTATTAGAATCCATGTTATATGTTTCAATAGTACAGTATAAAAACAGCAAAACAAAGCTGTATATTGTGAATCGAATCAAAATTACCTCAACTATTACCAATCTGCTACTGTTTATTGAACAGGGATGCTCTCCGGCATTCTCACAGATAGTGCAGAAGTGAAATGGAACATATATATACCGCACTCGCAACATAAGGAAAGCAAGAGTGGAAAAATGTTGACTGATTCAAGACTAACATTACTGTAATGGGACCTGTCATTGAAGCCAAGCAGTCCGTTCTCATTAATGACAAGAAAGATCATAGACTCATAGAGACTCATAAACGTAGCACAGAAGGAGGCCATTCAGCCCATCGCACCTGCGCTGGTCAACAAAGATCTGACAACACTAATTCCATTTTCCAGTACTTGGCCCATAGCCCTGGAGGCTGTGGCAACATAAGTGAATATCTAAATACTTCTTAAATGTATGAAGTTTCTGGCTCAACCACCTTTTCAGGCAGTGAGTTGCAAACTCCCACCACCCCCTGGGTGAAAAAATTTCTCCACAGCTCACCTCTTAGCCTTCTACCTCTTACCTTAAATACATGCCTCCTAGTTATTGACCCCTCTACTAATGGATAAAAGTTCCTTTCTATCCACCCTACCTATGCACCTCTTATACACCTTTATCAGGTCCCTTCTCAACCTTTGCTGCTCCAAGGAAAATAACCCCAGCCTAACCAATCTTTCCTCATAGCTCAGACCCTCCAGCCCAGGCAGCATCCTGGTAAATCTCCTTTGCACCCTCTCCACTGCAATCACTTCCTTCCTATAATATGGTGACCAGAATTGCAAGCTGTACTCCAGTTGTGGCCTAACCAGCATTTTACACAGTTTCAGCATAACCTCTCTGCTCTTGTATTCTATGCCTCGGCTAATAAATGCAAGTATCCCATATGCCTTCTTTAACCACCTTATCTACCTGCCCTGCTACCATCAGGGATCTGTGGATTGCACACCAAGGTCCCTCTGACCTTCAGTACTTTCCTGGGTCCTACCCTTCAGTGTACAACCCCTTGCCTTGTTAGCACCCCCCAACTCCCCCAAGTGCATGACCTCACTTTTCCGGGTTGAATTCCATTTTTCCACTGCTCTGTCCACCTCAGTCCATTGATATCCTTTTGCAGTTTACGCCTATCCTCCTCACTATTTACCACCCTACCAATTTTCATGTCATCCGCAAACTTCTTGATCATACCCCCTACATTTTAAATCCAAATCATTTATATGCACCACAAACAGCAAGGGCCCCAGCACCGAGCCCTGTGGAACCCCACTGGAAACAGAATTCTAGTCACAGGAACATCCCTCTACCATACCCCTCTGCTTCCTGCCTGTCAGCACATTTTGGATCCAACATGCCAACTTGCCTTGGATTCCATGGGCTCTTACTTTCTTGACCAGTGTACCAAGAGGTATCAAAAGCCTTGTTAAAGTCCATGTAGACCACATCAAATACATTACCCTCATCAACATTCCTGGTTACCTCCTCAAAAAATTCTATCAAATTTGTCAAAAATGACCTTCCCTTAACAAATCCATGCTGACTATCCCTGATTAATCCATATCCCTCCAAGTGCAGATATATTCTGTCCCTCAGAATTCTTTCTAGTAATCTCTCCACCACTGAGGTTAGGCTGACTGGCCTGTAATTTCCTGGTCTATCCCTTCCTCTCTTTTTTAATAATGGGACATTAGCAGTCCTCCAGTCCTCTGGCACCTCAACTGTGGCCAGATAGGAATTGAAAATTACTGCTAGGGCCCCTGATATCTGTTCTCTTGTAAACCTCAACAGCCTGGGATACATCTCATCCAGGCCTGCGGATTTATCCACTTTTAAGGCTGCTAACCCCTCTCTCTATGTTAATTTCCTCTAATATTTCACAGTCCTCCACCCTGATGTCTATACCTGCATTGTTCTTTTCCATTGTGAAGACCAATGCAAAGTATTCATTGAGGACTGTACCTACGTCTTCCAGGTCCACATACACACATTACCTCTATGGTTCCTAATTGGCCCCATTCTTTCCCTAATTATTCTCTTGCTCTTTATTTAAAGAACCCCTTTGGGTTTTCCTTTATTCTTCCCGCCAATGCTTTCTCATGCACTTAGCTTTCATAATTTCTTTTTATAAGTTCTTCCCTGCACTTTTTATACTCCTCTAGGCGCACTGCCATATTGCCATAATCTTCTCTTTTTTCTTAATCTTAACTTTTATGTCCCTTGACATTCAAGGTTCACCAGACTTGGTACCTCCATTGTCTTTACCGGAACATATTTGCCCTGTACTCTCGTTCTTACCTGTAGAGTTCCTCACACTGCTGTGACACAGTTTTATCTGCAAGTAGCTGCTCCCATTCCATTTGGGCCAAATTGTATCCCATATTAGTAAAATTAGCCTTTCCCCATTTTAGAACATTTATTTCTGGCCCAACCTTATCTTTTCCATAACTATTCTAAATCTAACTGAGTTATGGTCACTGTCTCCAAAATGCTCCCCTTGCACACGAACAGGAGGGAGAGCACATCCTGAGTGGGGCACAGCCAAAGTGGGTATTCTGAATTTGGTGCAAAGTGGGAATTGAACTGGTAAGTCTTTCCCTTTAATTTCTCTTTAATTGTTGTAAGTTCAGTGATCTAGTTAAAAGGTGGTAAGGTAGCTGACTCAGCTGACTGTGTGACAGTTAACTGTCAATCACCTGAAGCCTGATGAGGGCCTGAATAGGTGTTAATTACTACTTGAAGCTTAACTAGTGTGAGTCACCTCAGCTCTATTTAATAAAGGGACTATTTAGAAGCACACTACAGTGTGCTTGTACACAAACAAGAGAGAGAGAGCACATCCTGCGTGGGGCACAGCCAGAGTGGGTATTGACAATTTGGTGCAAAGCGGGAATTGAGTGGGGCACAGCCAGAGTGGGTATTGTTAATTTTGTGCAAAGTGGGAATTCAGTGCATAGGGGACGAGGTGCTCTTTACATTTTTTCCTTGCTATCCAACTACATAAATCTTCAGAGTATGCTGCAGCAGGAGAGGCTACAAGGGAAAGGAATCACTGGTAAGTAGTGGGTAAGTATTTACTACTTTAACCGCTTATAGCTTAAGGTCTTTTTGTGGTTTACAGTTTGTATATTCTATAGTAACAAGGATCAGGAAAGAAGGGCCCTAGAGTAATTGATTTAAAAGGTTTAATTTAAATGGATAAGTCATGGCAGGAGACCTCAACGCCACGGTGTGCTCCTCATGCTCCATGTGGGAAGTCAGGGACATTTCCAGTGCCCGGGACCAGCATGTGGGCAGGAGGTGTGACCAGCTGCAGCTCCTGGAAGCCCGGGTTTCAGAGCTGGAACGGTGGCTGGGGACACTGTGGAGCATCCGTGAGTCTGAGATCATTGTGGATAGCATGTTTAGAGAGGTGGTCACACCGCAGATGAAGGGACTCGAGGAAGGAAGGGAATGGGTGGTCACTAGGCAGTCCACGAGAAACAGGCAGGTAGTTCAGGAGTCCCCTGTGGTCCCGCTCGCAAATCGGTATTCTGTTTTGGAGGCTGATGGGGGCACTGGTTCCTCCAGGGGGTGCAGGCAGAGCCAAGCTTCTGGCACCACAAGCAGCCTGTCTGTACAGGAGGGGAGGAAGGGAGGAAGAGCAATAGTAATGGGGGATTCTATAGTCAGGGGAACAGAAAGGTGCTACTGTGGCTGTCACCGTGACTCCAGGATGGTATGTTGCCTCCCTGGTGCCAGGGTCCGGGATGTCACTGAATGGCTGCAGGGCATCCTGAAGGGGGAGGGTGATAAGGCAGAGGTCATGGTACATGTTGGTACCAATGACATAGGTAGAAAGAGGGATGAGGTCTTGCATCAAGAATTCAGGGAGTTAGGAAGTAGACTAAAAGGCAAGACCTCTTGGGTTGTAATCTCTGGATTACTCCCAGTGCCACATGCTAGCGAGCTCAGAAATAGGAGAATAGTGCAGATGAATATGTGGCTTAAGAGTTGGTGCAGGAGGGAGGGTTTTAAATTCCTGGATCACTGGGACCATTTCTGGGGAAGGTGGGACCTGTACAAGCAGGACGGTCTACATCTGAACTAGAGCGGGACTAACATCCTTGCAGGTGGGTTTGCTCGTGCTGTTGGGAGGAGTTTAAACTAATTCAGCAGGGGGAGGGGACACAGAATGTTAGCAGAATAGGGATACATCAAACAATCAAGTAGGAGGGAGTACAGCTGCAATAAGCTTTGAGGGAGTAAGGCAAGGCTGGATGGCCTCCACTTTAATGCCAGGAGTATTAGAGGTAAAATGGATGAGTTAAGACTGAGGATTGACACGTAGAATTGTGATATTGTAGCCATCACTGAGACATGGTTGAGGGAAGGGCAGGATTGGCAGCTCAACATTCCGGGATATAGAATCTTCAGGCAAGACAGGGAGGGGATAAAAGAGGAGGAGGCGTTGCATTATTAGTTAAGGAGTCAGTTACTGCAGTAAGGAGAGACAATATCTTTGACGGGGCATCGAATGAAACTTTGTAGGTAGAGTTTAGGAATAAAAAAGGGGCAACCACATTATTAGGTGTTTATGATAGACCCCCAGATAGTCAGCAGGAAATTGAGGAGCAAATATGTGCACAATTTGTGGAGGTGTGTAAAAACAATAACAATAGGGTAATTATATTAGGTGATTTCAACTTTCCCAACATTAATTGGGATGGACATAGTGTTAAGGGCTTGGATGATGTGGATTTATTGAAATGTGTACAGGAAAACTTTTTAGGTCAATACGTAGAGGATCCAACAAGGGACGGTGCATTACTGGACCTAATTCTGGGGAATGAAGCCAGACAGGTGGCTGAGGTGGTGGTGGGGGAGCATTTTAGTGATAGCAACCACAACGTGGTACAGTTTAAGCTTGTTATGGACAAAGAAATCAACAAATTGCAAAAAAATGTTTTGGGTTGGGGGAGAGTGGGTTTTAGTAAAATAAGGGAGGATCTGGCCAAGGTAGACGGGGAACAGTTCCTTGTGGAGAAATCTACAGAGGAACAGTGGGGTGTGTTCCAGAAGGAAGTGGGGAGAGTTCCCACTAGGGTGATAGGAAGGAGTAACAAGTCCAGAGAACAATGGGTGACCAGAGATATTCAGGATACGATGAAAAGGAAAAGAGAGGCTTTTAGCAGGTACAAGGGAAGCAAATCAGCAGAGGCATTAGTGGAGTACAGACAGTGCAGGGTGGAGCTTAAAGACACAATTAGGAGAGCAAAGAGGGGATATGAGAAAGCTCTGGCTGGTAGAAGTAGGAAAAATCCCAAGATATTCTATAAGTATATCAATGGGAAGAGGATAACCAGAGAAGAGTAGGGCCCATAAGGGACCAAGGGGGCAATCTATGGGTGGAGCCAGATGACATCACTAGAGTGTTGAATGAATACTTCACGTCTGTCTTCATGCAAGAGAATGAGGATGAAGGTATTGAACTCTGGGAGAGAGACTACGAGGTACTTAAGCAAATTGATATAGGGAGTGACAAGGTATTAGAGGTGTTGGCAGGCTTAAAAGTGGACAAATCTCCAGGTCCGGATGAGTTGGGTCCCAGACTGCTGAGGGAGGCAAGGAAGGAGATCGCAGGGGCTCTGACCCAAATTTTTAATTCCTCTCTGGCCACGGGGGAGGTGCCAGGGGACTGAAGAACAGCTAATGTGGTTCCGCTATTTAAGAAAGGTTATAGAGATAAGCCAGGGAACAACTGGCCAGTGAGTCTCATGCCAGTGTTAGGGAAACTATTGGAGAAAGTTCTGAAGGAGCGTATCTATCTCCACTTGGAGAGGCAAGGTTTGATCAGGGATGGTCAGCATGGCTTTGTCAGAGGGAGGTCATGTCTATCAAATTTGATTGAATTTTTTGAGGAGGTGACCAGGTGTGTAGATGAGGGTAGTGCAGTTGATGTAAGTTATATGGATTTCAGCAAAGCCTTTGACAAGGTCCCACATGGGAGACTTATAAAGAAGGCAAATGCACATGGGATACAGGGTAATTTGATAAGGTGGATTCAAAATTGGTTTAGTTGTAGGAGACAAAGGGTGATGACAGAAGGATTAGTGTCCAGTGGCATACCACAGGGATTTGTGCTGGGTCCCCTGTTATTTGTCATTTGTATAAACGACATAGATGACTATGAGGAGGTAGGATTAGTAAGTTTGCGGATGATGCAAAAATTGGCCGGGTGGTTAACAGTGAGGTTGAGTGTCTTCGGCTACAGGAAGATATAGACAGGATGGTCAAATGGGCAGATAATTGGCAGATAAAACTTAACCCTGAGAAGTGTGAGGTGATACACTTTGGAAGGAGTAATTTGACAAGGAAGTATTCAATGAACGGCATGACACTAAGAAGTTCTGAGGAACAAAGGGACCTTGGTGTGTGTGTCTATAGATCTCTGAAGGTAGAGTGGTACGTTAGTGGGGTGGTGAAAAGGCATATGGGGCACTTGCATTTACCAATCGAGGCATAGATTACAAAAGTAGGGAGGTCATGTTGGAGTTGTATAGAATCTTGATGAGGCCACAGCTGGAGTACTGTGTGCAGTTCTGGTCGCCACATTATAGGAAGGATGTGATTGTACTGGAGGGGATGCAGAGGAGATTCACCAGGATGTTGCCTAGGATGAAACATTTAAGTTATGAAGAGAGGTTGGATAGACTTGGGTTGTTTTCGTTGGAGCAGAGAAGACCAAGGGGCAACCTGATCGAGGTGTACAAGATTATGAGGGGGATGGACAGGGTGGATAGGGAGCAGCTGTTCCCCTTACTTGAAGGGTCAGTCATGAGGAGGCATAAGTTCAAAGTCAGGGGCAGGAGGTTTAGGGGGGATGTGAGGAAAAACTTTTTTACCCAGAGAGCGTTGATGGTCTGGAATGCACTGCAATGGAAGGGTGGCGGAGGCAGACTGCCTCACATCCTTTAAAATATTCCTGGATGAGCACTTGGCACGTCATAACATTCAAGGCAATGGGCCAAGTGCTGGTAAATGGGATTAGGTAGGTAGGTCAGGTGTTTCTCACATGTCAGTGCAGACTTTATGGGCCGAAGGGCCTCTTCTGCACTGTGATGCTGTGATCTTGTGATATGCCTTCTACCTGCTCAGGCTCATTTCCACATATTATGTCCAGAACTGCTCCCTCCTTGATGGGCTTCCCACGTACTGGCTAAAAAAGTTCTCCTGGATGTAATTTAAGAATTTTGCTCCCTCCCTACCTTGCACACTAAAACTATCCCATTTAATATTTGGGTAGTTAAATTCCCCTACTATTACTGCTTTATTATTTTTACACTTCTCTAAAATGTGAATACATATTTGATCCTCTGTCCCTCCCTGACTGGGGGCCGAGAGTACACACCCAACAGCATGTTTGCCCCTTTTGTGTTTTTTCTTCTACCCGAACGGTCTCATTTGATGATCCTTCCAAGATATCACCCCTCCTCACTGCTATAATTGATTCCTTGATCTATATTGCAACTCCACTTCCTCTCCTATCCCCCTCTCTATCTCATCTGAATCCTGCCCTTCTTTTAGCCAAGTCTCAGCCAAAGCTATGACGTAATTCTTGCACGAGCCTGTTTGTGCCCTCAGCTCATCTCTCTTATTCCTCAAGCTCCTTGCATTAAAATATATTCTGTTTAGCCTTGCTAAACTCACTTCTTTCTTATCTAGTCTATGTTTCCTCTGCCTTCCAGACTTTCTCGTTAGCATTTTAACTCCTAATTCCATCTCAGCTTCTCTCCCCTCTGAATTCCTTTTCAGGATCCCAACCCCCTGCCAATTTAATTTAAATTTGCCCCATCAGCATTAGCAAACCTCCCCGCAAAGATGTTGGTCCCATTTCAGTTCAGATGTAACCTGTCCAACTTGTACAGGTCCCACATCCCCAAGAAACAGTCCCAATGCCCCAAGAATCTAAAGCCCCCACTCCTGTACTGTCTCTCCAGCCACGCATTCATCTGCTTCCTCCTCCTGTGCTTATACTCACTACTGTGTGGCGCCGGGAGTAATCCAGAGATTACTACCTTTGAAGTCCTGCTTTTTAATTTCCGACCTAACTCCCTAAAGTCTGCCTGCAGGACCTCATTTCTCTTTCTTCCTCTGTCATTGGTCCCAACATGGACCACGACCACTGGCTGTTTACCCTCCCCCTTCAGAATGCCCTGCAGCTGTTCCATGACATCCTTGACCCTGGCGCCCGGGAAGCAATATACCATCTTGGAGTCATGTCTATGGCCACAGGAGCGTCAGTCTATTCCCCTCACTAATGAATTCCCTACCACTGTTGCCTTTCCACACTTCTTCCTCCCCCCCCCCCGAGCAGCCGGACCAACCACAGTGCCATGGCCTTGGATCTGGTTGGCCTCCACAGAGGAACTGTCACTTCCACTGTTTTCCAAAGCCGAAAAATAATTTGTGAGCAAGATGCACTCATGGGATTTCCTCACTACCTGCCTGGTCCCCTTCTTCTGCCTGGCGGTCACCCATTCCCTCTCTGCTTGCGCTTCCTTAAGCGACGGGGTGACCACATCCTGAAACGTGCTATCCACGAGCCTCTCAGCCTCGTGAGTGCACTGTGGTGCCCCCAGCTGCTGCTCAAGCTCCAAAACCCAGAGCTCGAGTTGCTCCTGTTGGAGGCACCTCCTGCACACATGGTTATCCAGACCACCAGGAACGCCTAGGATTTCTCACATAGCACAGGATATGCAAATCATGGGGCTGAACTCCCCAGACATATCTTAATTAAATAGAATATGGACCCTTGCTTTTATTTTACCCTTACTCCTACTTGAGCCTCGCTGTTTTAACCTCTCTCTCCCAAAGTCTCGCTGTTTTAATCCCTCTCTCTCAAAGCCTCATTGTTTTAACCTCTCTGTCCTAAAGTCTCGCTGTTTTAACCTCTTTATCCTGAAGTCTTGCTGAAATCCCCGCCACTTTCCACACCCTTTTCAAACTGAAGTCCCCACTGCTCTCCGTGTACATGCGAGAGAACACTCTGAATGCATTAAAAGCCTCTCAAAGTAAAGTCCAACAAACTGCTAGGTGCTGCACCAATGCCAGAATATCCAGATGTACTTTGGCACAGGGACTGTCAGAGCATGCATGGAGGGATCAGAAAGGCACCAGGTCCATCAGCAAAGATGACAACTCCATTAGGCAGGGGAGGCCATCACTGACTATAATTAACAGTTAGAGAGATGGGTGGAACACTACTTTTATTTACAGTCTAGGGAGAACACTGTCACTGAGGAAGCTCAAGATACCACTGAAAGTCTGCCTGTTATGGCAGAGCTGGATATTGAGCCCACAGTAATTGGTACTGGATTTATTTTGATGTAACTACATTGTATGTAAATTAACAGATATAATTCTTGGGAAAAGTTGTACATACACAAAAGATATCATGAAGTATCTTCCAAAAAGAGAACAAAAGGACAATCAAGCATAGCTCAGTTGGCAACACTCTTACCTCTGAGTTTCATGGCTCCAGGTTCAAGTACCAGTTCAGGAGTTGGACACAAAGATCAAGGCTAACATTATAGTACAGTACGAGAGAGTGCTGTTTGGAGGTATTGTCTTTGAATGGGGTGTCAAACATTAGGCCCCATATACCTGCTTGGGTGGATGTAAAAGATTCCATGGCACTATTGCAAAGAAGAGTAGGAAAGTTTCCCTGGTGTCCTGGCCAATATTTATATCCTCAATCAACATCACAAAAATAGATTATCTGGTCAAATTCACATTGCTGTTTGTGGGAACTTGCTGTGCGCAATTGGCTGCCACATTTTCTACATTACAACAGTGACTACACTTCAAAAGTGCTTCATTGGTTGTAAAGTGCTTTGATATGTCAGATGGTCATGAAGTGTTGTACAAATGCAAAAAGTTTTTCTTTCTAACCCTAGCCCAATTTGAATTATTTCCATTGAAAGTTCAGTGTGCAAGTGTCATACTGTTCTTCGAGGTGTGTCAACCATTGCTTATTTGGTAGCACTCACGCCTCTGAGTCAGCAGTTTTCGGTTTAAGACCCACTGCAGAGACTTGAGCACAACACCTAGGCTGACACTGATGGAGTGTTGCACCATCACTTTTGGATGTTTTGAGGCTGTGAAAGATGCTGTAACAATGCATGTCTTTTACCATCTTTAAAAACCATCGATGCCTATTCATTTCATCAGCAACTACATTAAATTACAACATTACATTTCCGTGTTTGAAAGGGAAAATGTACCATTTCATTTCTTGCAAAACCAGACAGGACTTTCTTGAATTGATGCCAGGCTGAATGTGAAGAAGTAAAGTAATAAAGAAGGGCAGTTAATGATCTGGCTTGAAAATTACTTGGTAATGGAGCCTTAAAATGAGAAGAAATGGGCTACTTTCCATTAAATGAGGACATTCATGATCCTAATAGAGTGATTCTAGTTTATCTGCTGCTTATGCTATTTATGCATGATTGGTAGATGGACTCATAAAGTTATTATTTTTCTGATGATATGCCAGTGATCAATTTACTAGATAAAAACAAAAAAACTGCGGATGCTGGAAATCCAAAACAAAAACAGAATTACCTGGAAAAACTCAGCAGGTCTGGCAGCATCAGCGGAGAAGAAAAGAGTTGACGTTTCGAGTCCTCATGACCCTTCGGCAGAACTTTAGTTCGAGTCCTGTCGAAGGGTCATGAGGACTCGAAACGTCAACTCTTTTCTTCTCCGCCGATGCTGCCAGACCTGCTGAGTTTTTCCAGGTAATTCTGTTTTTGTTATCGATTTACTAGAGTTGGCAAAACTGATAATGAATGAAGCAAATGCACTCAGGAATTACAGATTGAAATTAGTGCACTTATATGTTGTTTTAGGATTTTCTGATGGATCAAGTTACATAATTAGGTAGTGTATTTAAGAGATTGGCATAAAAGAAAGATCTGGACTATTTCAATAGATTCATTAAGGAAAGGCAGGTTGATTTAAGTTTTGTGGAGCCTATTTATATCAATAGGCTGTTTGTCTACAAAATGTACACATTTATCTGACTTAGAAGGAAAGAATACACTGGGTTTGTGTCCAATCATACTAGATTCTTGGATGTAGTATATATTGGGTGAATCAGAGTGCTTGTTTCAAAATAGTGGAAGAAAAATCAGGCTTATTCCTTTGTGGACATCGACTTTCATGACTTCACCTGACTTTCCATATTCAATGCACCCAGTAGGATCAGGTATATACCCAGAGAAAATCCCAATTTTGAAAAGCACTCCAAGAAATCTTAATCTGTTAAGGTACTGTGTAATTGCAAATATTTTTTTGTTACATGAGCTATTATATTATTATAATCAGGATGCACTGCTTGAAAGGATGATGGAAACAGATTCAATGGTAACATGAGAAAAGGAAATAGCCAAATATATGTAAATGCAAAATTTGCAGAGTTATGGAGAAAGAGCAGGGGAGTTGGACTAATTAGACAGCACATTGAAAGAGCTGATGCAAGCATTAAGGGCTATATGGCCTCCTTCTGTGCTGTACAATTTCATGATTATAAAGCTCTGGATGCATGGCGCAGTTATATAGGGCAGGATTTTTCCATTGACATGCAGGGGTGGGCCCGACACACCAACACATAAAATGATGCGCTATGACATCGGGCGTGCGTCCTGATGTCATTGTGCTCCATCATGATATTTCATTCAGCAGGCGTGCACCGGAGTCAGCTGCGCGCCCGCTGAAATATAAACGGCCTATTAAGGCCATTAAGAAAGCAATTATTGTCATTAGTAATGCTGCTCGTCCAACCTTAATATTGGCAGGAAAGTGAAAAGCCCAAGTGGCCTTCGCGTTTTTCAGGAAACCTCATCCACGAGCGGGATGAGGTTTCCTGAAGCTTTTATTAAATAAATAAATAAATTTTCATTAATTTAAAAACATGTCCCAACTAATGTGAAACAGTTGCATGAGGGGACATGTTTAAATAAATGTTTGAATCATTTATTCAATTATATTAATATCCATTCAATCTCCCTGAGGCAGCTCCGTGCCTCAGTGCCTCAGTAAGACAGCTGTACTCTTTCAAGCACATGCGCAAAAGAGCGCTGGCTCCATCTCTCCCTCCTCCCCCGGCCTGCACAGGTACCGCTGAGCGCTATTGGCAGCGTATTACGCTGGTCTTAATTGGCCCGCCTGTGTAAAATAGCATCGTGGAGCCAATCGCAGGTGGCAATGGGCTCCATGCCCCTCCACCCTCCAACTCCTGCCCAGCCATAAGAAAACTCCTGCCCTAAGTTACAATAGATGGAAATCTGCACTTGTTTTTTGCAACTATCTCTCATTCTTGACAACATCAAAAGGACAAAGTGAATGAAGCCAAAAAAACTTCGACATGAGATATAAAAAGACATTTACCACATAAAATGTCTATAGTGTTTATCAACCCAGGACAGTCTTCTTCACTTCCCATTGCCGGTTTGACAGCAGAGAGACAAAAGCATGACTGTAGGCCTATATCTCGTCTTGATTGACAAATGTTGGGCTGAACTGACACATAGATGTGAAGGAAAAAGATTTTAAATGGAGACAAAAAAAGTAAAGAGAAATACAGCTGTTTGAAGATTGTGCTCCTTTTTTTTAAGCAAATAGCTACAAACAAAAGTGAGCTTCAGGCAATCCTTGGCAAAGATTTCAACTGACAGCACAGCAATCATGGTGGCCAAAACCACGATTCAGTTCAATGCCATCAGCAAGTCATTAAATGTCACAGATAGCAGTGACTCAAATGCGTCCAAGAACCGACACTTCCTGCAGGCCAGAAAATGGTAGTGTTTCTTTGCGATTCTTTCTTTTTACAACAAACATGCTGCTTTCAATAAACATCAAGCAAGATGATCCAACCCTGGAAAATCTGCTGCTAGAACTGAAATACCGCTCCTGAAGGGGTAATTTCAAAATATTTGCATTCAAGTGTCCTCAACATAACTTTTGTTTTCTGGGCCTTATCTTTCTATGCGATTGCTGCTGTACAGTGGATGGACAGCTCGCTTGTTCAGTGAGTGTTCCAAATTAGCATTAAAAAAAAATCTCTAAGATAAAAGCAAAAAACTGCGGGTGCTGGAAATCCAAAACAAAAACAAAATTACCTGGAAAAACTCAGCAGGTCTGGCAGCATCTTGCGGAGAGGAGCACAGTTAATGTTTCGAGTCCGAATGACCGTTCAAGTTCTGTTTAATGGCCGGCCAGCATAAACCATGCGCTGAGAGTCTCAGTGCTGCCGGAGTGAGAGTGGGAGAAGCATGAGCACTGAAGTCGGTGCATGTGCAAGGGTGGGCTCACTGAAACTCCTGAAGGCACAGAGCTGCCTCAGGGAGCTGAAGATTTTTAAAAATAAAATTGAAGGTGTTAAAAATCCGGAAAAAATATCCCTGCCCAAATATTTTTTTAAAATTTAGTTATGGAAACCTCATCCCGCCCATGGATGAGGTTTCGTAAAAAATGCAAAGGCCACCCGGCTTATTCTCCCACCCGCCAACTGTAAGGCTGGACGGGCAGCCAAGATTTCAACTTAATTACATGTTTAAGGCCCTTAATAGGCCTCTTAATTGTCAGCGGGCGTGCTGCCCACTCTTGCATGCACCCACCGACCGAAATATCATGCGCTATTTCACACTCGGACACATGTCCGCAGGCCGAGCTGAAAATCCTGCCCATGTTCTATTCATAATTTGCAATGTTTCTGTTGACATGGGTGAAGATGACTCAACCTTTAATCCTCAGTTTTCAACTCCCTTAACTTGACTAGAATAAACCCATGCTCCCTATATTTCCTTCTCAAAGTTAGTGGGCCATTTTCTAACTTCTCAACATTCAGGGAGTGATAATATGCCAGGTAGAATCTATCTGTTCTCACAAAATCATTACTGGAGTCAGCACTCCACATTCTAGCTCCTATTCACCCATGTCTCCTTGCCTCATCTCCATGGGGGCACTGGGCTGAATTTAATGGTCACAGTCCACCAGCTGGAAAGTCAGTGGTAACCCTGCTGTGGCCATTACCAGGAGCCCCGATGGAACTAAGTACAAATCAGGCAGTTAATGGCCTGCTGTTGCAGTTCCCACAAATATTCCACTTCCAAGCGCTGCCGGCCAATCGGGGAGCTGGTAGCTCTTCAGCTCCAGCAGCAACATCAGAAATGTTGTCCATCGCTGCAACAAACCCCCGAGCAGCAGCCAGGAAGGAGACCCAGAGGGAGAGTCAAATGGGGTTGGCTTACTGGGGCCAGTCAGGCAGGTCTTTGGTGATGATGGGGTGGGGAGATCGGTGTAGAGGGCTGAGGGACTTTCTTTTCAGCAAAGCAGCCCTTGCCACTGGCAGCACCCTTCATGGGGCATAGGATGCCTGATTAGGAGGGCAGCCAACACCAAGTCCCACAAAGAGGCTAGCAAGATATCCTTGGTAACATCCCCACATTGGAGAAATTCCCTACCTCCCGCAACTGGTAGGATACCAGCAGTGGCAGGATGAGGCCCTTAAATGGCCATTAAACAGTCACTTAAAGGCCACTGGGTGAGAAGACTGATCTCAGCCTTCCCCACTCTGACTTAACTGGAGGGAAGCAGGAAGGCAACGGATACTCCATCTGCTGCCCTCCCTCCCAATTCCACAGCCTGACCCCACCTCCCAGCTCACACCCAGGGGGTAATGGGGCAGAGGGAATTAAATTCCACTCATTTTGTGCAAATTAAATCTAAAATTTAAAATAATGACCCAACAAATAGGCATGGAGTGAGGAAGGGGTATTTCAACAGGCAAAGAAATGGTGGTTCAGGTTTGTGCAGGCTGTTAAATTCCCTAATATTGAGAATGGAACCCCCTTGGAGCTGAGGGGTAAGTCATTTAAATATTCATATAGGTCAATTACTGATATTTTAACCAACCATTCTGGACTTAACAGTGAGTGGTTACGATCCAGAATGTACTGCCTGAGAGTATGATATAGGCAGGTTCAATCTAGCCTTTGAAAGAAAAGCGGAGAATTATCTGAAAATATTTGCAGAGCTACAGGAAAAAGGCAGGTGAGTGGAAATAGCGAAGCTGCTGAGGGAAGATGGTGGCCTAGTGGCAATCTTGTTACACTAATAACCCAGAAGCCCAGGCTAACGTACTGAAAACATGGGTTCAAATCCCACTATAGCAGCTGGTGGAGTTTAAATTCAATTAATCAAATGTAATAAAAAATTATATTAATAAAATAATGATGACCATGACAACTATCATTGATTGGAAAAAAAATCTGTCTCAAGAAGGACTGGAGACTGCTCTAAAACGGCTTAGCAGATCATTCAGTTCAAGAGCAATTTGGGATGGACAAAATGCTGGCCATGCCAGCGATGCCCACATCCCATGAAAGAATAAATGAATTGCTCTTGCAGAGAATCAGCAAAGACATGATGAGTCAAATGGCCTCCGTCTATGCTGTAATCATTTGTTTGGTAGTACAGAACTTTAATATTGCTGAAGCTTTGTGTCTTGTACTCATCAGGATAAATACAAGAATGCCAAATTTCAAACAGGAGAAAAGGGTCTGAATGGCCTAGGCGTTGCCATTGAGAAAGCAATGGAAAATTACAGGCTCCAGCCCGCACAGCCACCATCAGCTGATGAATCAGTACTCTTCCATGTTGAACACCAATTGGAAGAAGCACTGAGGGTGGCAAGGCCACAGAAGGCACTCTGGGTAGGAGACTTCAGTACCCGCTGTTAAGGACATAGCTGCTAAACTGGGTCTGCAGTAGGTGGTGAGGAGGCTAACAAGAGAGAAAAATCTACTTGACCTTGACTTCACCAATTTACCGTTCACTGATGCATTCATCAGTGACAATATTGATAGGAGTGACCATCACACAGTCCTTGTAGAGATGAAGTGCCATCATTATATTGAAGAGATGAGGTGTCATCTTTTTCACTCACACTGTGAGTCTTTAGAGCTCTTTTCTTGAAAGGTGGTGGAAGCAGAGTCTTTGAATATTTTTAAGGCAGAGGTGGATAAACTCTTGGCAAGCAAGTGGGTGACAGGTTATCGGCAGTAGGTGGGATGCAGGTTTCAAGTTACTATCAGATCAGCCATGACCTTTTTAAATGGCGGAACAGGCTGGAGGGGCTGAATGGCTTTTTCCTGCCTCTTGTTTATATGTTTGTATGTTGGTACTATGAGGAACAATGCATAGCTTTAAGTTTAATTTATATTTTGCATTTAGTTGTTAAGAAAGGTGAAACCTTGTTTTAGTTTCATTTAGAGGTTTCTGTGAGCTGGGTGCTGGGAGGGCTGGGGCTCCGCTTATATACATCCACTTTCAAATAACTTTTTGCAACTCTTAACGTGAAGACATGTGTTACCTAGGGGTTAGTAGTTTAATGAAGTTAAAGAAACATAGAGTAGAAAAAACTGTGCTGCTGCCTAGCAACAGGGTCCAGAGACACACAGAGAGACAGGGGAACACAGAAAGGTGGTCGGCTAGTGTGTGTATACCAGAGAACACAGGCAGAAGCTCTAATAAGAAATTCTGCAAGCCTGCTGGTGAACTGAGTTTCTGGAACTCACCTGTTTGCTCTGAAGTTGGGGTAACAGTGTGTTTAGAGTGCGGTTCTTGGGTGTCTCAGGAAGTGACACCAGCTGAAGAAAAACATCTGGTGAATGCTCAGCAGTCCACCAGAAGAAAACTCTTTGAAACTCAGCTAACCTAAGCAAGAAACCATTGTGTTGGGACAGTGGTAAATCTTCACTGAGGTTTTGTGTCTATCAGGGTTACTGGGATAAGAGGAATAGGGTGAGTTTGAATCATTTTCTGGTAACTGTATTGAAATCTTGCCAAACTTTTTGTCTAATGCAATGTAATTCATTTTTTCTTGTTTAATAAATGTTTTATTCTTTGTATTAACAGTATACTAGCAGACTCTTGTGAATGTGCTCAGTAGCTGATCTCCACCATTCGAAAGAAAAACACATTTAAGATCTATCAAGCCAGATTTCACCCTTAGATCTGACGTGTCCAGTATTAACATCAGCTGGGATCTTAGCAAACCCTTCATCATGTTGTGTGGCATTACCACCGTGCTGGATGGGATAGATTTTAAACAAATCTAGCAGGTCAAAATGGGGAATCCATAAGTGCAGGAAGTTCCACCAGCTGCAGCTACTTCAGTTCTGAGTTTTGAAGCTTGAGCAGCAGCTGAAGGCACTGAGGTGCATCCGCGAGGCTGAAAGATTCATGGATGTCACATTTTTAGACATGGTCACCCCACAGCTTATGCAAGTGCAGACAGAGAGGGAATGGGTGACCATCAGTCAGAAGAAAGGTGTCAGGCAGGTAGTTAGGAAATGCCCAGAGTGCATGGAATCATTTTTTCTGTGTTGGAAAACGGTGAGAGTGATGGTTCCTCTGGGGAGTGCAGCCACGCTTATGGCACTGTGAATGGCTCAGCTGCACAGTGCGGGAGGAAAAAGAGGGGCAGATCAATAGTAGTAGGAGCTTCGATAGTAAGGAAAAAAGGCAGGCGTTGCTGCGGCCATTGACGTGACTTCAGGATGGTATGTTGCCTCCCTGGTGCCAGGGTCAAGGATGTCACTGAAGGGCTGCAGGGGATTTCTAAAAGGGGAGGGCAAACAGACAGAGATTGTGGTACATGTTTGTACCAATGACATAGGTAGAAAGGGGGATGATGTCCTGCAAGCAGAATTTAGGGAGTTGGGAAGCAGATTAAAAAACAGGACCTCAATGGTAGTAATCTTTGGATTACTTCCAGTGCCACACGCTAGTGAGTATAGAAATAGGGGGTTACTTCAGATGAATGCATGGCTGGAGAGATGGTGCAGGAGAGAGGGCTTTAGATTTTTGGGACATTGGGACCATTTCTGGGGGCGGTGTGATGGATTGCACCTGAACTTGAATGGGACCAACAGCCTTGCGGGGATGGGGGGTAGGGTTTGTTAGTGCTGTTCGGGAGGGTTTAAACTAACTTGGCAGGGGGATGGGATCCTGAGAGGAGGTTCAGCAGGGGGAGATGCAGAGCCAAAATTAGAAGAGAGAGCAAGTGAGTCTGGAAGGCATAGACATTATAGACCAGTTAAGGCACAAGGGAGTTTGGCAATGTTGGATGGTATTTATTTTAATACAAGGAGCCTGATGAATAATGCAGATGAGTTGAGGGCACAAATTAACACACGGAAGTATGCTAATGTAGACAGAGATATGGTTGAGGGAGGGGCAGGATTGGCAGCTCAATATTCCAGAACGTAGAGTCATCAGGCAAGACAAGGAAGGAGGTAAAAGAGGAGGGTGTGTTGCAATATTGATCAAGGAGTCAATTACAGCAGTAAGTACAGCACAAGGCTCCTCAAATGAAGCCATATGGGTAGAACTGAAAAACAAAAAAGGAGCAATCACGTTGCTGGGAGTGTACTATAGGCCCCCAAACAGTCAGAAAAATATAGAAGAGCAGATATGTAGGCAAATTTCAGAGAAGTGTAAAAACAATAGTGCGGTAATAGTGGGGGATTTCAACTTCCCCAACATTAACTAGGCTAGTCATAGTGTGATAGGTTTGGAGGGAGTGGAGTTCTTAAAATGCATCCAGGAGAGCTTTTTAAGCCAGTATGTAGCAGGTCCTACAAGAGAGGGGGAGATCCTGGACTTAATTTTAGGGAATGAAGCCGGGCAAGTGGTAGAGGTATCAGTGTGGGAGCATTTTGCAGATAGCGATTGTAACTCTGTTAAATTCAAGGTTATTATGGAAAAGGACAACGACGGGCCAGAAATCAGAGTTCTAAATTGCAGGAAGGCTGATTTTAATAAGGTCAGATACGATTTGGCCAGAGTGGACTGGGAGCGGCTACTTTTAGGTAAATCTGTGTCAAAGCAGTGGGGCTCATTCAAGAAGGAAATAGGGAGAGTACAGGGCCAACATATTCCAGTAACGATAAAGGGTGGGGCCAATAAATCCAGGGAATCCTAGATATCGAGAGATATACAGGATTGGATAAAGAGAAAAAGGGAGGCTTATGGCAGATACCGAGGGCTCAAAACAGCGGAAGCCCTAGAGGAGTGTAGAATGTGTAGGGGGGAACTTAAAAAGAAAATTAGGAGAGCAAAAAGGGGGCATGAAAAAACATTGGCAGGTAAAATAAAGGAAAATCCAAAGTTATTTTACAAGTACGTTAAGAGTAAGAGGATAACAAGGAAAGAGTAGGGCACATTTAGGACCATAGTGGTAATTTGTGTGTGGAGCTGGAAGACGTAGGTAGGGTTCTAAATGAATACTTTGTGTCGGAGTTCACAAGTGAGAGGAACAATGTTTGGAAATCAGGCAGAAGGACTGTGATATAATTAAATAAATTAGCATAGAAAGGGAGGAGGTTCTGAGTGATCTGGCAGGCTTAAAAGTAGATAAATCTCCAGGATCGGATGTAATGTATCCCAGGCTATTGAGTGAGACAAGAGAGGAGATAGCAGTGATGCTGTCAATAATTTTCAGTACCTCTCTGGCCGCAGAAGAAGTGCCAGAGGACTGGAGGACAGCCAATGTGGTACCGTTATTCAAGAAGGGAGGGATAAACCAGGAAACTACAGTCTAATCAGTCTAGCCTCAGTGGTGGGGAAACTATTGGAAGCAATTCTGAAGGACAGAATTAATCTACACTTGGAGAGGTAGGGATTTATCAAGGACAGTCAGCATGGTTTTGTTAAGAGGAGGTCATGTTTGACCAATTTGATTGAATTTTTCGAAGAGGTGACCAGGTGTGTAGATGAGGGCAATGCATTTGACGTCGTCTACTTGGACTTCAGCAAGGCTTTTGATAAGGTCCTGCATGGGAGACTGATAATGAAGGTAAGAGCCCAAGGGATCCAAGGCAATTTGCCAAATTGGATCCAGAATTGGCTGAGTGACAGAAAGCAGAGGGTGATGGTCGAGGGGTTTTTCTGTGACTGGATGCCTGTGTCCAGTGGGGTTCCACAGGGATCGGTGTTGGGTCCCTTACTGTTTGTGGTATATATAAGCGAGTTAGACTTGAATGTTGGAGGGTTGATCAGTAAGTTCGCGGATGACACAAAAATTGGCCAGGTGGTAAATAATGAGGAGGATAGCTTTAGGCTATATGAGGATATAGATGGGTTGGTCAGATGGGTTGATCAGTAGCAAATGGAATTTAATCAGGACAAGTGTGAGGTGATGCACTTGGGGAGGACAAACAAGGCACGGGAATACACAATGAATGGTAGGACCCTGGGAAGTACCGATGATCAGAGGGACCTTGGTGTGCATGCCCACCAGTCCCTTAAGGTAGCAGGACAGGTAGATAAGGTGGTTAAGAAGGTGTATGGGATACCTGCCTTTATTAGCTGAGGCATAGAATATAAGAGCAGGGAGGTTATACTGGAACTGTATAAAACGCTGGTCAGGCCACAGCTGAGTATTGCGTGCAGTTCTGGAATCCACATTATGGGAAGGATGTGATTGCACTAGAGTGTAGAGGAAATTTACCAGGATGTTGCCTGGGCTGGAGAGTTTTAGTTATGGGGTGAGATTGGATAGGCTGGGGTTATTTTCCCTGGAGCAGAGGAGATTGAGGGGGGACATGATTGAGGTGTATAAAATTATGAGGGGCATAGATAGGGTAGACAGGAAGGAACTTTTCCCCTTGGTGGAGGGATCAATAACCAGGGGGCATGGATTAAAGGTAAGGGGCAGGAGGTTTAGAGGGGATGTGAGGAAGAAATTTTTCACCCAGAGGGTGATGTGAATCTGGAAATCACTCCCTGAAAGGGTGGTAGAGGCAAAAACCCTCATAACATTTAAAAAAAATATTTGGATGTGCATTTTCAATACCATGGCATTCAAGGTCTTGGGCCTAGTGCTGGAAAATGGGATTAGAATAGTTAGGTACTTGTTTGACCTGCGGAGACTCAATGGGCCGAAGGACCTTTTTCTGTGCTGTGGATCTCTATGACTCTATAACTCTATGACGCAATGTGGGCCATCAGGAACAGAAGAATTGTATTTAGCCACAATCATGGCCCAGCATATCCCCCACTCTACCATTACCATTAAACCAGGGGATCAATCCTGGCTCAATGAAGCTTGCAGGAGGGCATGCCAGGAGCAGCACCAGGCATATCTAAAACTGAGGTGTCAACCTGGTAAAGCTACAGCACAGGACTACTTGCATGCCAACCAGTGGGAGAAACATGTGATAGGCAGACCTAAGTGATCCTACAATCACTGGATCAGATCTAAGATCCAGAGTTCTGCCACATCCAGTCACAGAATTACATAATATTACAGTGCAGAAGGAGGCCATTCAGCCCATCATATATGTGCCAGCTCTCTGAATGAGCGTTAGGATTTAATGCCATTCTCCTGCTTTTTCCCCATACCTTTACAAATAGGGGAAGATTTTATCCCCATCGGGCAGGCTGGTTGGGAGTGGGCGTGGGCCCACCCAGCGTGATGCGTGCCTGGTAGCGCTACCTGTGCAGGTGGTGGGGAGAAGGGAGAATTGGGGCCTGTGCTCTTTCACACATGTGCGTGAAAGAGCGCAGAAATCTCCCTGAGGCACAGAGTTGCAGGGAGATTAAGTTAAGGTTTAACGTTTAAAATAAAGAAATGTAAAAATACTTTACCCATGTCCCCTCATGTGACAGTGTCACATGAGCTGGGACATGATTATGAAATGTTTAAAAAAATTTTATTTATTCAGTGAAACCTTCACGAAAACTCATCCCGCCCGTGGTTGAGGTTTCAGGCAAAACGCGAAGGCCGCTTGGGCTCTTCGCCTGCCCGCCAACCTTAAGGTTGGACAGGCAGTCCTGACAATTGGTTTAATTGGTTTTTAAATGGCTTTAATAGTCCTTTGACAGTTTGGCGGGCATGCAGTCAGTTCCGGTGCATGCTTGCCAAATGAAAGATTGGAATGACGTGGCGTGACATCGAGACGCTCACCCGACATCACCACGTGTCATTTTATGTGTCGGCATGCAGGGCCCACCCCCGCACGCCGAACAGAAAACTCCACCATCGTTTCTTTTAATAAAGCCCAGGATAATGTATGCTTTATTAACTGCTCTCTCCACCTGTGTTGCCACCTTCAATGGTCTGTGCACATATACACCCAGGTCCCTCTGCTCCTGCACCCCTTTAAGAATTGTATCCCTTATTTTAAATCATCTCCCCATGTTCTCCCTACCAAAATGCATCACCTCACACTTCTCCACATTGAAATTCATCTGCCACCTATTTGCCTACTCCACCCATTTGTCTGTCATTTTGAAGTTCAATACTGTCCTCCTCACAGTTTACAACACTTCCAAGCTTTGTATCATCCACAAACCTTGAAATTGTTCCTGCACACCAAGATCTAGATCATTAATATATATCAAGAAAAGCAAAGGGGTCCAATACTGACCCCTGGGGAACTCCTTCAAACCTTCCTCCCGCCTAAAAAATATACATTGACCATTACTCACTGTTTCCTATTACTTAGCCAATTTTGTATCCACATTGCTACTGTCCTTTTTATTCCATGAGCTCTAACTTTGCTTGCAAAACTGTTGTGTGGCACTCTGTAAATGCCTTTTGAAAGTCTAAGTACACCACATCAACAGCATTTCGCTCATCTGCCTTTTTCGTTACCTCTTCAAAAAAACTCTAGCAAGTTTGTTAAGCACAATTTCCCTTTAGAAATCCATGCTGACTCTTCCTATTCAACCTACATTTTTCCATGTCACTGTTAATTCTATCTCGAATAATTGTTTCAAGAAGCTTCCCCACCACTGTTGTGAATGGTGGTGGACAATTAAACAACTAACAGGAGGAAGAATCTCCGCAAATATCCCCACCATCACTGATGGGGGACCTCAGCACCTCAGTGCAAAAGACAAGGCTGAAGCATTTGCAAACATCTTCAGCCAGAAGTTTCGTATGGATGATCCATCTCGGCCTCCTCTGGAGGTCCCCAGTATCACAGATGCCAGTCTTCAACCAAATTGATTCACTCCATGTGATATCAAGAAATGGCTGAAGGCACTGGATGCTGCAAAAGCTATTGGCCCTGACAACATTCTAGCAATAATGCTGAAGACTTGTGCCCCAGAACTAGGCACATCCTTAACCAACCTATCCCAGTGCAGCTACAACACTGGCATCTACCTGGCAATGTGGAAAATTGTCCGGGTGTATCCTGTCCACAAAAAGCCAGAAACATCCAACTCAGCCAATTATTACCCCATCAGTCTACTCTTGACCATCAGTAAAATGATGGAAGAGGTCATTGACAGTGCTATCAAATGGCACTTACTCAGCAATAACCCGCTCACCGATGCTTAGTTTTGGTTGCCCAGGACCATTCAGTTCCTAACCATATTACAATTTTGGTTCAAACATGGACAAAAGAGCTGAACTCCAGAGGTGAGGTGAGAGTGACTGTCCTTGACATCAAGGCTACACGTTGCCCACTATGGCATCAAGGAGCCCTAGCAAAATTGGAATCAATGGGAATTAGGGGGAAAATCCATTAGTTGGAGTCATACCTAGCACAAAAGAAGATGAAAGCAAAATACTGTGGATGCTGGAAATATGAAACAAAAACAGAAAATTCTGGAAAATCTCAGCAGGCCTAACAGCATCTATGGAGAGAAAAAAAGACAGAGTTAACGTTTCAAGTCCATATGGCTCTTTTTCAGAGCTAAAGAGAAGTAAAATGTGGTGAAATTTATACTGTTTAGGGGAGGAGGGGTGCGGTGGTGGAGCAGGTGAAGTTGAATAGAAGCTCAATGATAGGTGGAGGCAAAGGAAAGATTGACAAAGATGTCATGGACAAAAGGACAAAGGGGTGTTAATGATGGTGGTATTGGCTAAATGAGGTGCTGATGGTGGTATTAAGGTCAGAAAGAAGAATGTGGTAACAACAGGACAAGGGTAGGCATACTGGAAAGAACAACATGAACAAGTGACAGATGGCACCAGTGGGGGTGGGGTGGGGGGAGGGGACAGTGGTGGGAAAAAACATTGAAAATAGGATAAAAGGTGGGGATAGAACAATTAATAAAAATGGAAATAAATGAAAATAAAAATAAGTGGATTAAAAAAAAGAATTAAAAAATCAAAAAATTAAGATGAATATTGAAAAGAGGGGATAAAAGGGGGATAAAAAGGAGGGTTAAAAAAGGGGTGAGCTGTAGGAGAGAGTTCATGGTCTGAAGTTGTTGAACTTAATGTTAGGTCCAGAAGGTGTAAAATGCCTAATAGGAAGATGAGGTGCTGTTCCTCCAGTGTGCATTGGGCTTCACTGGAACATTGCAGCAGGCCAAGGTCGGACATATGGACATGGGAGCAGGATGGCATGTTGAAATGGCAAGCAACACGAAGGTCTCGGTCCAGCTTATGGACAGACTGAAAGTGTTCCACAAAGCTGTCACCCAGTCTGTATTCGGCTTCTCCAATGTAGAGGAGACCGCATCGGGAGCAACGAATGCAGTAGACCATACTGAAGGAGATGCAAATGAAATGCTGTTTCACCTGAAAGGAGCGTTTGGGCCCTTGGATGGTGAGGAGGGAGGAGGTAAAGGGGCGATTGTATGGGAAGGTGCTGTGGGAGGGGGATGAGGTGTTGGGGGTGATGGAGGAGTGGACCAGGGTGTCCCGGAGGGAATGGTCCCTACAGAATGCTGACGGGAAGGTTGAAGGGAAGATGTTTTTGGTGGTGGCATTGTGCTGGAGTTGGCAGAAATGGCGGAGGATGATCCTTTGAATGTGGAGGCTGATGGGGTGAAAAGTGAGGACAAGGGGTCCTTATCGTGGTTCTGGGTGGGAAAGGAAGGTGTGAGGACAGAGACGCTGGAGATGGGTCAGACACAGCTGAGGGCCCTGTCAATCACCTCAGTTAAGGAAGAAGATAGACATGTCAGAAGCATAGTTTTGGAACGTGGCGTCGTCAGAGCAGATGCGACAGAGGCGAAGGAACTGAGAGAATGGGATGGATTCTTTACAGGAAGCAGGGTGTGAGGAGCTGTAGTCAAGATAGCTGTGGGAGTCAGTGGGCTTGCAATGAATATTGATGGACAGTCTATCATCAGAAATTGAGACAGAGAGGTCAAGGAGGGGAAGGGAAGTGTCAGAGATGGACCATGTGAAGTTGATGGAGGGGTGGAAATTGGAAGCAAAATTGATAAGTTTTCCAGGTCCAGAAGAGAGCATGAAGTGGCACCGAAACAGTCATCGATGTACTGAAAGAAAGAATTATGGGAGGGGGCCTGAGTACAACTCCTCAAATAACTGAAGCAGTCCATATCCAAATGCAGCAAGTCCTGGACAATATCCAGGCTTGGGCTGACAAGTGGCAAGTAACATTCGCACCACATAAGTGTCAGGCAATGACCATCCCCAAAAAGAGAGAACCCAATCATTGCCCCTTGATGTTCAGTGGCATTACCATCACTGAATCCCACACTATCAACACCATTGACCAGAAATTGAACTGGACTAGCCATATAAATGCTGTAGCTACAAGAACAGTTCAGAGGCTAGGAATCATGTGACAAGTAACTCACCTCCCAACTCCCCAAAGCCTGTCCGCCACCTACAAGGCACTAGTCAGGAATGTGATGGAATCCTCTCCATTTGCCTGGATGAGTGCAGCTCCCACAACATTCAAGAAGTTTAACACCTTCTATGACAAAGAAGCCCACTTGATTGGCACCCCATCCACAAACATTCACTCCCTCCACCATCAACACATTGTAGCATCAGTGTGTACCATCCACAAGATGCACTGCAGCAACTCACCAAGGCTCCTTTAGCAGTATCTTCCAACCCATGACTACAACCATCTAGAAGGATAAGGGCAGCAGATACATGGGAACACCACCAGCTGGAGGTTCCTCTCCAAGTCACTTACCCATCCTGACTTGGAAATATATCGCCGTTCCTTCACTGTCACTGGGTCAAAATCCTGGAACTCGCTTCCTAACAGCACTGTGAGTGTACGTACACTGCATGGACTGCAGCGGTTCAAGCAGGAGGCTCACCACTACGTTCCCAAAGACAATTAGGGATAGGCAATAAATGCTGACTTACCCACCGATGCCCACACCATTGGAAAGAATAAAATATAATAAAATATTCCATCCGGTTCAGTCTCGTTGCTATACTGGGCTGGAATGAATTTGAAAAAGCTGAAAATCAATAAAACTGATGGAACCCATGCTAAAGTTTTGAAAAATGGTTGAGATACATTCCTGACATGGCTACACAACTTCATATCCCTCACCTGGGAAAAAGGCAGCATGTTGGTGGATCTCAGGGGAGCTGTTATCACATCATATTCAAGAGGCCGAAGCATATGAGAAATGGGCCTGTCACTAAACACCTGAAAACTGAGTTCCTCTTCCAACCAGCTCTTACATCACAACACCTCCTCCATCGATTATATTCAGTGACACGATCCTGAAAAATGTGGGCCATTTTCCATATCTTGAGGGCTTCCTCTCATCGAAGGAAGACTTGGACAGAAATGTTCATCATTGCCTCCAATGTGCCAGCTCAACCTTCAGCTGACTGAGGAAAAGAGCATTTGAGGACCAGGACCTGACACCTGAGATTAAGGTCATGGTTTATTGGGCAACAGTGATTCCTGTGCTCCTTGATGTTTTGTAGGTTTGGACAACCTACAACAGGCATCTCAAACCACTGGAGAAGTACCACCAGCTGTGCCTTCGCAAGATCTTCCAAATCCAGTGGGAAGATGGATGGCCCAACAACAGCATTGCCTTTCAAGCCAACTTGGTCAGCATCAAGCTGCTAATCTCCCAAAACAAACTCTGCTGGGCAAGACAATTTGCCCGTATGTCTGACATCAGATTCCCAAAGAAACCGCTCTACTTGGAACTTGGTTATGACAGGAGGCTCTCAGGGGGACAACGGGAAATGCTTTGGGGATGTCCTCAAAGCATCCCTGAAGAGGTCAAACATCCTCTCTAGCTCACGGGAGATTCTGACTTGTGACCGACCAAAAATGGTGAAGGCTCACTTGGGAAGGTACCAAACATACATAGAGGCTTCATTGAGAACATGCAGAGACAAAGTCAAGACAATGGAGGGAGTGCACAAACCTCCAAACAACCCATCTACTCAACCCTTCAAACAACACCTGCCCCAACACATGTGGCTGAGCCTGCTGGTTGGACAACAGACTTATCAGTCATTTCAGAATCCATCAAACCAGGATGGAAGCAAGTCATCTTTGATCTGGAGCAACTGCATAAGAAGAAGGGGAAGCTTCTAGCAAGCATAAATGAGGCATGTTATGAGCTCAACTGATTATGGCTTATTTATGCTTGCTTGAAGCAGCATACATTCTTACACAGGGATTCATTCTCTGCAAACCAAAGGAATATATTCAAGATTTGCCCCCTTATGAATTGCCTGGGAGCTTGGAAGTCTAGAGCTCCTTGTTACTTTACCATGGCAATGCCTTGGCCAATGAGTCGACATGTCAACAAATCATCATGCTTTTCCCCATAGTATAAATTGTTATAATCATTTGAAATTTGGCATTCTTGTGTTTGTCCTGATGAGTGCAAGACAAAAAGTTTCAGCAACATATTTCTCTTTTCAGCAACATGATATAATCATTCTATGATTCTATGAGTAAGAAACCCTTCCCTTGGCAGATTTGATGTGACATCTCACTGATTGGTCAGGAAATCTGGAAATGGGATGCTATTGCTATGGTTCAGTTAATAAAGAGCCACAGCAAAGTTGTTGCAGGTCCCAATGGGTTCCCTATCTCCAACAAGTCCCATAGATTTGATAGGGACTATCACTTGCACATTCCACAAATGGCATCAATGAAATATATAGGTTGGGCCAAAAATTGCATTAGGTTCTAAAAATAATCTTCATCATTTAGAAAGTTATTTAATAATTATTTATTATATCTAACAGTATGCCCTCAGTTCGTAGCATGTATGCATTAGAAACTGCCTGGTGGCAGTTGAATCTCATTATCATTATAAGACAGGGATCTAGATTTTAATGTGGAGACACGCTGGGAGAGGCAGAGGATTTGGGAGGAGGGGGTTAGATAGTCCATGAGAAACCCATAAGTATGTTAAGCATTTCTGTCAGGCATGGGAAACCTCCATGTATGTTCAACATATCCAATAGCAGCTTTTTAACTCAGAACGTCATTATCATTTTTTTTCTGTGTTTCTTGTTGAACCAGCAGCAGCGAACATGATGTGGGCCTACAAGAGGTGACCAGTACCAGTCAACACCAATATTTTAAGAATGATCCGAAGATACAAGCTGAAGGAGTTGGAGTTGACTGCCAGAGAATGAGACAAATGGCAACTGAGTCAAGATGAGCAAAGATTGTGCTCTGCTTCATGGGCATGTACCTGATATGTTGCTGGGATATGTGAGGAAACAGGAGGAAGAAGTCTCATCTTCAACAGGCTGATGATCTCTCCAATCACTCAACTGGTAGTGATATAACATTCATTGTACTGCAGTTATTAATATAATTTATACAAGTTGTTGTTGAACTTCATTGGTTGAGTTTTCAATGGGTGACATTAGCATTCAAGAGTGCAGCCATCTCTTAAGTATGTTTCCAGGTCAGCTCAGGGAGCCTGGACTGCTGCAGGATGAAAACATCACACAGCTGCCCAGGAACCTTGCACAAACGCACATAACATTTTTGTTATGGTTTCAGATCAGTTGTACATTGATGGAGTAGAAGCCCTTGCAGTTGGGCCTGGTGGTTTTTCTTGGGGGTGTCCAGATTGCCATTTGAATACAGTCATTGGTGTCCTGCACTAATGGGCTATAGCCAGAGTCAATTCCACCTGGCATCATCACTGACAAAGTTGACACAACTGCCAGCTCTGGCAAACATGCCATCATTTGTAGCCACCCAAATGGGAGATCCTGGTTAAGCCTGCAGCATGTCCCAGGAAAGATAAGGAAGCAAACAAGCTTACAGCATAGATATTTTGAGAGCCATTGGTAGCAGATGGCCACAGGTTCAATAAGCAACAAGTCTTCTTCTAGGAGGCTGAAGATTTCAGCCACCACATGACATGACATTCTGAGCTCCCTGAAGCACTGTTCAGGCATTTTAGCCTGTGGACTCTGTTTCAGGATATTATCTCTGCAAGCTGGACTTCTTTGCTCCTCCTTTCCCTGCTTCTCCCCTCTCTGCTGCTCCTCTCTTTGCTGCTCTACTACCAGCTGCTCCCCTCTCTGCTGCTCCTCTCTCTCTCTCTGCTGCTCCTCTCTCCGCTGCTCTACTACTTGCTGCTCCCCTCCCTGCTGTTTCTCTCTCTGCTGTGGAGTGAGAGGTCAGTGAGCAGCAGGCTGCTGTGGGTGCTGTTGTTGGTGATCCTGGTCCTCAGCTGAGGTCCATTTTAAGGGAGCATAAGTGACATCCATCCTGATATGATTGAGCAAACGTCCAAAATGCAGAAAGTAACCTCCAAGTGTAGAGAGTAGCCACTCAGGAAAAGTACCACAACCAGGTATGAAAGCAGCTCTGAGTGCTGAATGTTTATCTGCATCTTTCCCTGAAGTTGTTTCAACGCTCTCAATTGCTGCTGTGTACTCACCTTGCTTTCATTGGCAAGTTTCAGGAAGCCCATGGACGCGACATTAAAGTCAGAAGTGCGTGTTCACTTTGCTCTAAAGCGATTAACATGTGTTAATTGGCAAATGGCCTCTCCCGAGGCGTTGCGCACAGGCAGCCTAATGTTTTCCAATTAAGTATGGGAGCTGACAGGTTGGAGCCAACTTCCCAACGAGCTGACAATTTTCCCGGTTTTAGTTTTCCCCTTCCCCCTACCCATGCCCAAACTGACTCACACTTCCTGCTTAAAATTCAACCCAATAGTTTTAGGGGCAAAAGGGGAGTGAACACTGGCTGCAAATAAGAGGTGGAACTACAACATGAATAAAAAAATATATATCATACTCACAAGGGTCAAATGAAGCAGGAGCTAGATGTGGCATATTCTAAAAGTAGGTTATAGAAAGGTTATAACATTTCCACCCCCCCATGCTTTCCACGTTTGGAATTCACGATTGATTTTTAATACCTGAAATAGAACAAGATCCTGGAAAACCATGTGCGGCAATAGAGTGAAAAATGCAATTATTCTCAGAATCTTATTGTCAAGGTCTCTATCATGCATGATAGCTAAGATTTTTTTTAAAGGGCACTGTTGAGAACACAAGAAATGCAATTATAAAATGCTTAATTCTTGTTCTGCATCATTAAATGAATCCAGCATGAAAAATTGATTACTATCTGTTAATGGCTTTTGTGCCTGCTGTGAGTAACACAATTTTCATCACAAAACAGATTCCCCTGTTGTGATTCAGGTATAGATGATGACACCATCCCTTGTTTAATCTATTTTAAAGTTACAGTAAGGTATCAGAAAGATTCTGACACATTTGGAAGTGAAATTGAAAAATAATTTTTCTTTCCCTGGTGGAGGGCACCATCTTAATGCATACGGTGCAATATACAGTACAGGGATGTTATACAGCTATGAAAATAGTGGCAAGTGTTTAGAAATTGTTTGTACTGGTGACAGCTTTATTTTATAACACTTTGTTTCATTAATCACCGAAAGAATTAAAATTTGAATTCCAAATGCCTGATGCCACTCAGATCTTGTGACTTTATCACACATTATTCAGTAAAAGTAACAGCTGATGTAATACATTTCTAATTGTTGTGAACATAAGAGTGATAGGCTATATTAACAATGTTACACATGGGAGAACCTGATGCACTACAAAAAAAAATCAATTTAATTAAGTAGGACAGACAGTTGGAGCTCGTTGTCATAACAAAAGTAATAGAGTTCATTGCCATCTACCGTATTAGTATTCTCATATCTGGTAACTACAAATTGCTCTTCCACATAGTTGAGCACTTCTGATGAAAGGTGATCTCTTGACAGTCACCCATATCCGGTCATAGCATCTAAAATGATTACACTGCAAATTTAGGTAATTTTATTTCCTTCATACCAGCTGTTCCTATTGTAGTGAGACATATTACAGATATGCAAGACAACCCGAAAGCAAACATCAGCCCCCAACAACAACTAGTCTCCTAGAACAGTGATTACAATTTGCTAATATGTAACTGTTTAGCAATTTTAAGTGCAGTCTTTGTCCCAAAAAGACCTGCATACCGTAACAAAGATTAATTAGACTTTGTGAATTTTTTTTGTATCTTTTACTTTTGTTCTTTATTTACAGATGGCTTAACACAATGCTTTGCTTATTCTGGACAATTTCCCATTTGTACACTTTAGTAAGTGAAAAAGAATCATTCTCATATGTCAAATTCCTGAAGAGTACAAGGTAGAATAAATCATTAACGTTATCTGATAGCTAATTTATGTGGCTGAATTTAGCTTTGTGCCATTATAACATAAAACTAGCTGTGCTATAAGCTGCCTAGCAGCTAGAGGGTAATGCAAGAAGCAGGAGCAAAACTTGTTAAGTTTTAAACAAGAAAATGTTCTCTTAATAAAGTGGAGACAAAATATCATGATATGCTTCTTCATCAGTTGATAGGTGCTTGAGTTCAAATTAGCAAAAGGTTCAATTTGGATTGGCCACAAGATGAAACTAGATGATGTAAGATAATTTCTCTCTAGGCTAATGTATATCCTGCAAATTACTTAGATGAATTTTGAAACTAAGAGGCTATTTTCTGCCAAAGATTTCAATAACAGTGAGATTTTATGCAAGACCCTACATATTTAGCAATGAATGGAATCTACATAAGTTTCAGAATTTAGAAATGTCAGGGTATTGTCAGACAAATTTCAAAATTAACCTTCAGGATGTGGGCATTCCTGGCAAGGCTGGCATTTATTGCCCATCCCCAAATGCCTCTGAGAAGATGAGCTGATTACTCCTACAGTCCATGTGGTGAGGGCACTCTGAAAGTGCTGTTTACAGAATCACAGAATTGCCACAGTGCAGGAGAAGGCCATTTGGCCCATTGTGTCTGCACCAGCTTGCCAAATGAGCGATTCACTTAGTACCATTCCCCAGCCTTTTCCCTGAAACTTTGAGCATTCTTCCATTTCAGATAACAGTCTAATTCCCCTTTGAATGCCTTGAATGAACCTGCCTCAAACACACTCTCAGACAATGCACTCCAAACTCCAGCCACTCACTGTGATTTTTCCTCATACCGATTTTGCTTCCTTTGCCAATTACTTTAAATCTGTGCCCTCATTCTTGATCCTTTCATCAATGGGAACAGTTCGCCCTATCTACTCTGTCCATACTCCTAATGATTTTGAATACTTCTATCAAATTTCCTCTCAGCCTTCTCTTCTCCAAGAAAAACAGTCCCAACCTCTTCAATCCATCTTCACAACTGAAGTTGCTCATCCCTGGAACCATTCCCATGAATCTTTTCTGCGCTATCTCCAATGACTTTACATCAATCCTAAAGAATGGCTCTCAGAACTGGAAGCAATAGTCCAGCTGAGGTCAAACTTGAGTCTAAGACAAGTTCAACATAGACTTCTTGGTCCTGTGCTCAATGCCCCTATTAATAAAACCTACGAAACTGTATGCTTTATTAACTGCATTCTCAAGCTGTCCTGCCACATTCAATGACTTATGCACAGATACACCCAGGTCACTCTGCTCCTGCACCCCTTTCAGAGTGTACCATTTAACTTATTGACTCTCCATGTTCTTTCCACCAAAATGAATGGCTTCACATTTCTCCGCTTTGAACTTAATCTGCCCATTCCACTAACTTGTCTATGACCTCTTGAAGTTCTACACTATCCTACTGACAGTTCACAATGCTTCCAAGTTTTGTATCATCCGCAAATTTTGAAATCATGACATGTGCACCAAGGTCTAGGTCATTAATGTATGGTAGATAAGGTGGTTAAGAAGGCATATGAGATTCTTGCCTTTATTGGCCAAGGCAAAGAATATAAGAGCAGGGAAGTTATGCTGGGACTGTATAAAATGCTGGTTAGGTCACAGCTAGAGTATTGCATGCAGTTCTGGAATCCACATTATAGGAAGGATGAGATTGCACTGGAGAAAGTGTAGGGGGGATTTATCAGGACACTGCCTGGGCTGGAGAGTTTGAGTTATGAGGAGAGATTGGATAGACTGGGGTTATTTTCCCTGGAGCAGAGGAGATTGAGGGGGGACACGATTGAACGTGTATAAAATTATGAGGGGCATAGATAGGGTAGACAGGAAGGAACCTTTCCACTTGGCAGGGGGATCAATAACCAGGGGGCATAGATTTAAGGTAAGGGGAAGGAGGTTTAGAGGGGATGTGAGGAAGAATTTTTTCACCCAGAGGATGGTGGGAATCTGGAACTCACTGTCTGAAAGGGTGGTAGAGGCAGAAACCCTCATAACATTTAAGAAGTATTTGGATGTGCACTTGCGATGCCATGGCATACAAGGCTATGGACCTAGTGCTGGAAAATGAGATTAGAATAGTTAGGTACTTGTTTGACCGGCGCAGACTCAATGGGCCGAAGGGCCTTTTTCTGTGCTGTAGACCCCTATGACTCTATATATCAGGAATAACAAAGGTCCCAACACTAACCCCTGGGGAACACCACTGAAAACTCTCCTCCAGCCCATCACTTAGCCAATTTATATCCAGCCTGCAATGCCCACATCCTATTAACAAATAAAAAAAATCCATGTTGCTACTTTCCCTTTTATTCTATGAGTAATAACTTTTCTCTCAAGTCTGGTGTGTGGAACTGTATCAAATGCCTTTTGGAAGTAAAGGTCAGAAATTCCAGGGTTATGACTAAGCAACAATGAAAATGATCCATGTCAAAGTCAGAATGGTGTGTGGCTGGGTATAACGAAGGGCGGAATTTTCTTTGCCTGCTGTTGTTGGGCGTCATGGTGGGCATGAGTGGACAATATGGTGGGAAGGCCAAAAATTGATTTCACGATGTCGTGAAACCAGTTTGCAATCGTCCCTTCTGCCCATCAATTGCAGGCCATGTTTTCCACTGCCACATGTCAGGAATATCATTATAAGCCCAGCACATCAAAATCATCCCCCCACACTGGATCATCCGGGATTGCACACCGGCGTGTTTCACAACTGAACATAAGCGACATGCACCTGGCGAGTTGCACTTCACTTGCTTTGAGGCTTGTTTCAGGCAGCACTCGCAGTCATCAGCGCTAGATTTTGCAGACAGCATCATATCACTTTTAGGGGGTCTCATGGGCAGGTCTCTCTTTATGAGACCAGCCATAAGGCAGGGGTGACTTTTCAATGGCTACAGGGCCAGGGTTTGCTTGGGGAAGGAGGAGAAGCGGCCTCAGGGGAGGAAAGAGGCTGCAGGGTGAGGGCAGTACTGGGGAAGGAGGGTATCCCAGGGCATGCTTGGGGGCACATGTTGATCTGTACAAGTGGCCTCAAGAGGGTGAGTGCTAAGAATGCAGTGTCCAGAGGAGATGAGGCCAGATGGAGATGTAAGAGTATGTGTGTGAGTGAGTGCTGATGCCCCTTGAGCTGGCAGTGAGTGAGATGCCAGTGAATGTGTGATGGGCTTGTGAGTGCATGAGTTTAGAGTCATGAGATGGCTGCCTTACACTGGCGGCATGGATGAGATCATTCATCCTCTTTCTGCACCATGTTGGTTGGATACTTTCTGTGCAGTTTTGGCACTGATCACCAGCACCACCACCTCTCAAGCCGGAGTGGTGACACTGATGGGCCTCCTGCAACCACAGCAGGTTAGAGGGCATCGCGGCAGGTCCCAATGGTGTCCAAAAGGTGTTCCAGAGATGTGTCACTGAATTGAGGGACTGCAGTCTTCTTAGCTTTTGGGACCATGTCTTCTTGGCAGCAGTACTGGGCTGGAAGCACTGAGAGGTGTACGCACAACTGCACTTTAAATATGGTGCCCGATGTGAGGAAGCAGAGGGGTGACGGTGTGGCAGATTAATCGGAGGCCACCTCCAGTGAAATGGTGTGTTTCCCAGGAATGCATAATTAATGTGGTGGGGCTGGGACACTACGGCGCAAAAAGCCTGCTACAGCTCTTAGTGCAAACCTGGGATGATTCCGCCCTAAGAATTTATTGAATCATTTTCAATTAATGAAAAGGCCTCTTGTAACTACTGACCATCCTTTGAAAGTATCCAACCAACATGAAGTTGTTATTTAGAAATAATGAGTCATTCATTGGGATACATGACAGGTTTTTTGAATATCAAACAGCCTACTGATCTAAATTCCCAAGATATACTCCCAGCGGGAAAAGTTTCGAGTACATTTGTGAATTTTTATATTTGTGGGTTATCTGTGGCTTGGTTGGTAGCATTCTCATCTCTGGGTTAGAAGGTTGTGGGTTAAGACCTAATCCAGGATTTAAGCACAACCTAAGCTGACGCTCCAGTGCAGTCTGTTGGGTGAGATGTTAAACTGAGGGTACGTTTGCCCTTTCACGTGGAGGTAAAAGATTCCATAATGCAATTTTGAAGAAGAGCACAAACAAATTATCCTCAGGATAACTCGTGGCCCAGATTTATCCCTCAAGCATCACCACATGGAACAGATTATCTGGTCATTCACATATTGTTGTTTGTGGGAGTTTGTTTTATGCAAATTAGCTGGTATATTTCCTACACTTCAAAAGTATTTAATTTACTCTAAAGCATTTAGGACATCTGGTGATCATGAATGGAGCTATATAAACGCAAGTCCTCTTAATCTATGTAGGGAGGTGGCATGAGTGGGCAGAAATCAGTTTCATGATGTCGTGAAACCAGTTTGCAGTTGTCCACTCAGCCCTTTGATGGCAGGCCATGCTTCCCGCCATTGGACGTTGGAAACCTCATTGTAAACATATGAATATCATTATAAGGCCAGCCTGCCGGAATCATTCCCCCCACCCCCCCTTTGGATTGTCTCCCACATTGGTGTGATTGCACACTGATGTGTTTCACAGTAGCATATATAAGGTGTGCACTTGGCAGGCTGCACTTTGAGGGGAGCTCAGAAGTGAGTGCATAGTAACTTTGCACAGAGCCCTCCTGGGTCTGTTAGACTTCAAGGCTGCGGCGTGTTGGGGGTGGGGTCAAGGACTGCTCTGTGGTTGGGGCACGTTGGATGGAAAGGTTGAAGGCAGCACACAAGCACATGCGTAGCCAGGGGGGAGGGAAGCAGCCAAGCAATAGGGAGACCTTGTGTAAAGTGACCATTCCTCTGTAGTTGAGACAGTTCAGACATATTCACATTGACATGCTTGAAGTCAGGCCTCTAGTTTATCTGCCCATTCAAGCAACGCCAAGGCATCAAAATGCCACCAAGTGCTCCAGATCTTTTCATTCCTTGGGCACAGGCTGTAAACTAATGAGCATTTTAGTGGGTTGCAGAACAGCTGGATGACTGGGCAATCTTCTTGCTAAAGCTGACATTGGAGCAGTCACTGGCGGAGGCGTTCATAGCCCCTTACAATGTCATCCCAGTTTGGACAAGTCTCCCCCGTGGTTCAAGCTAACAGCGCAGCCTTGCAGTGCAGGTTAGGAGAATGCCTACCCCTGAGCTGAAAGCACAGCATGCAGTCCAATGGGCAATTTGTCAGGTGGAGTGGGGTGGAGGTAGGTGGGTTTCGGGCAGCCATGTAGTACATTAATCTCTGGCTATCCAAGTGGTGGCCAGCACTCTCTGGGATGCGTTAAGGGGCTTTCAGTCTTAACCAAGACAGGTTCTCAGTACACCCAAACTAACAAATCCATCTCTCTTTCATCCTGCAGAAGGAGTACATCAGGAGCATGGAGCCTGGTGAACTAGTTGTATGCCTTGTAGCTTACAGAGAGCAGAGACGATGAAGAGGAGAGGAACGAAGGCACCTGGCTGCACAGAGGCAGGAGCAGCACCCTCAGGAAGAAGAGGCGGCTGGGGCTCCTGCACACACCACTGAAGAGCCACAGCGAGCTGTCACTGGTCGAGCCTAGCGAGATCCAGGGTTTATAGATGCTGCCTTTCATTCCTGCAGATGACCGAGAGCCAGTGTCGCCAAAGACTGCACATGTCTAAGGAACTGATTGGCCGCATCTGCTATCTGCTGCTGGATTTGGTGCCATGGGGACATGGAGGGCATCCACTGCCAATGGCCAAGAAAGTGACCACAGCACTCAATTTTTACACCAGTGGCTCCTTTTAGGGCTCCACAGGTGACCTCTGTGGGATATCACAAGCCTCCACCCACAAATGCATCCATGAGGTCATGGATGCCATCTTCGCAAGGGCACACATCTTTGTGCATTTTGCTCAGGACCAGGAGAGCCAGGATGCAAGAGTGATTGGATTTGCCCAGATCTCAGGATTTCCACAGGTGCAGGGTGTGATCCATTACACTCACGTGGCTCAGATCTCTGTCGCAACAAGCAGGTCAACTGTGCCAACCACAAGGGCTTCCATTTGCTGAATCATAGCTGATATGCAACCACCACCACCAGGTCTGCACATGGTTTGCAGGGAGTGTCCATGACTCCTACATTCTCTGTCAGTCACAGATCCCTGCAGTCTTCCAGGGTCCACAGAGGCTGCAGGGTTGGCTTCTTGGGGACAAGGGTTACCCGCAGAGGATGTTGCTGATGAAACCTGTGTGGTGGCCTCAGACTGCAGCAGAGTGATGGTATAACAAGCCTCATGCTGCAACTCGCAACTTGGTGGAGCAACCCATCGGGATGCTGAAGATGAGGTTCCTGTGCCTGGACCTGTCTGTTGGAGCCCTGAAATATAGTCCACAGAGGGTGTCACGCATCGTTGTTGCTTGCTGCATCCTTTATAACCTGGCGCTGCAACGGGGAGAGGAGCTGGCTGAGGAGGAGATGCAGAAGCTGGAGGTCTCCTCTGATGAGGAGGATATTGAAGGTGAAGAGAGTGAAGAGGTCTTCAAAGGTCATGATGATGGCTTGAGAACCTCGCATTGGTCAGACGAGACAGTCTCATTCAGGAGGCTATCGCAGCTGCTAGATTTGTAGAGGATGATGATGACATGCAGTGAGGACATTCCATAGATCTTCACTAGCCTCTGAGAATATCTGACTTCTGTCTGGCTTGCACTCTGTGATCAGGATCATGTCATGGAGACGCAGCCATGAAACTTTAAAAGTACCTAATCCTTTGTCCACCCTCAGCACCTGAACCCTTCAGGAGCACAGTGTCACGAGCCAGAGATGTTGAAGGAATAGGGGCCAACCCATCCTTAAAGGTGCTGCGAACACACAGAATGATGGAACTCTGTGACGCCTGCCCACGACATTCTGGCAGCAATGACCAGCACCATCAAGGTCAGGCATAACTAATATGTCCAGGGAGTGTGAGGTTAGACCATCACTTTGGTCTGAAGGCTACACAAAGCACTGGGAGGAGGCCATGGACTGAGACACCTACCTATATCTTGTGCAGAAAGGTTTCATATCTGAGTGACAAGAACACTGCAGCAGAACAAGGAGCCATAAGCAGGGAGACATTCTTGGGATCTTATTGACAAACGTTAACATTATGTAAAAGTGATTAATACCCATGCCCAGGCTGTGCAACTATATCTTCTTAAACTTCCTAACCTTGCTGCTACATCTTGGTGCTTGCCAGACATCCACACCGGAGGTGGTGGCAGCCTGCTGACTGCTACACCCTGTCTATGATGATCTTGACGGGTGTGCTCCGGAAGGCCAAGACCTGGAGGGCCCCGGCCCACTTTCGGAATCCTGCTCTATGGCATTGGCACCTTCCTCGGCCTGTGGAGCTTGTGTTGCTGAGTTCACAGGAAGAAGGGATTCAGATGTGCTGGACATTCCTGGGATCACCTGGATGGATGGTCCCACTGGCGTACATTTGCTGATCCTCCTCCTTATGGGTGCCCAAGGGCCACTGGGTGGCTCCTTGAGGAGAAGGGGTAGCTGCAGTGAGGTTCGTCTGCCCCACACCCTTCTGGGGTACACAATGTTGGAGGTCAACTATGGCGTTAGTGATGGAGTTCACCCTGTGCAGCAGTGCAGGAGTGACGTCTTGGACCAAGGTCTCCATGGCGGCTGCCACCTACCAATGTTGACCTCAATGCGTTGGCATGCCAACACTATCATCTCAGCCTGAAGGCACACGGACTCCTCCATTGTGCCTTGCAACCTGAGGAGCGCATTAGGCATCCCTGCCTGATGTTCCCTAATTTGCCTTTGCAGCTCATGTACCTGTGACGTGACCGAATCCAGAAGTTCGTCATCTGACTCAGAGTCAGCAAATTTTTGTCCTGGGGACCTGGAAAGTCCCTGCTGCTGCCTGCTATAGATCAGAAACTGTGATGTGCTCAACAAATTGTAATCCCAAGGCTACTCTAAAGCTAGGTCCCACTGTGGTGTGTGTCTCTGTGCTGGTGGAGGGTGTGGGTGAGTGCTGTGATGGGTCCCCAGGGTTTCAATGGATTCCTCTTCTGAGCTTCCCTTGGGGTTTGGTTGGAGGCCCTGGGTCATGGACTCTGTTGGCTGTTTGGCAGACATGCCCGCAAAAGCAAGGGTAGATAATTAGTGCTTGGCAGTGACCTGTGAAACGGGACACATCACGCACAGCATGGTTGTCTGATGGACCCTCAATTGGTTGAGCACCGCTGACCTCACCATCAGCACAGGACTGGTGCAGATTCTCACCCACCAGCTGGATGTCTCTGTTTTCACAGTTCATGAGGGCCTTGATTTCAGGCATTCCTCCACCACTCTGTGACCTCTCCACCTTGTTGTGTGCCAGTTTGTCCTGCATAAATAGAGGTGGAGAGAGTGTAAGCAGGATGCCTGCCAGGCCAGATGATAAGTATGCCTGGCATGTGCAAGTGGTGAGTAGCCCCATGAATGGGATGAGGACAATGAAGGTGTGTGTGAGAGAATGAATGGTGATGTTCCTTGAACTGGTAGTGAGTGAGGGCCCTGTGGATGTGTGATTGGTTTGTGAATGTGTGAGTTGAGAGTGATGAAAAGAGTGACTTACCCTGGCGGAACAGAGGAGATCATTCATCCTCTTGTGGCACTGGGTGGCTGTCCTCTTTTGCAGGGCATTGGTACTGACCACTGCTGCCACCGCCTACCAAGCCAGATTAGTGATATTGCTGCCCACCCTGCAGCCAAAGAGGGGGTAGAGGACATCACAGAGGGCCTCCACTGCAGCCAAAAGGTGCTTGAGGGACGTGTCATTAAACCTCGGGGCTGCAGTCTTTTTCTCTTTCATTGCCATGTCTTCTGTGCAGCAGTCCTATGCTGGAAGCACTGAGAGGCGTGCGTGCAGCTGCACTTTAAATGTGACGCCTGGCGTGATGAAGCACGAGGTAATGCCCTGGTGGGCAAATGAGAGTCTGCCCACCGTGGAAATCGTGTGTTTCCCAAAATGCACAATTAATTCAGTGGGTTTGGGATGATACGGCGTGAGAAGCCGCCATTGTGGTCAGCAGGTAAAGCATTGTTCTTCCCACCCGCAACCGTAACTAGTGCAAATCTGAGACAATTCCACCCTTAGTTCTGAGAGGCTTACTGAATTAAAGAATTGAAGCTTAAAAGAAGGCATGATTTATGTCCTAAGAAGCTCAAATGAATGGATAAATTAGAACCAAGCAGCTTTTTAACTTGGACTTTGAATGCAGAGCTGTAGGGTCATGTGAAACATGATGGTTTTCTGACTGAGTGCTTTAGGCATGCTGTGTGCGATAATTCATATCTTGATTTGGTAATGCTAAGTGACGTAGATAGTATATTGGATGTAGTGGCACCCCGATGTCTGCAGCCATAAAAATATTAAACGTGACATGACCTGAAATAGACCAATGCTGCAAGCCAGGTTTACAATTTTTAAGGAACCAGTGTTAAGAGATTGAGCGATGAGCTAAAATAATTTAACTGAGTAGCCAGTAATTAAGACAATGCCAGCTTAACAAAAATTGAATACTTTTAATGGCATAGCACTGAATATGGAGGATAAAGATCCTGAGCTATCCTGTACCATGACTTTGGTGGAGTACATCAGAGAGTCATAAATTATGCCATGTCCTTGCCTAATGTTGAGATTTTCACCTGGTGTTATAAAGGACAGAACCTCCACCCTCCTTACAAAAACAGTGCGCAGAATTTTGCACTTGCCGGTTTGGCAGGAGAGGTCAGCCTGGAATCGGCACCACACTGTGATTTCACGCTGGTGGGTCAATTAAGGCCCGCCCAGTGTGGAACACGAGTGGCAGTGCTCAGCGCTACCTGTGTTGGCGGAGGGAGGGAGTGAGCAGGCCGAGCACGAAATTTGCACATGCGGGCGAAAGAGCGCTTCAATCTCCCTGAGGCGCAGAGCTGCCTCAAGGAGATGAAGCACTGTTTAAAAAAAAATAAAGAAAATAAAAATGTCATAAAACATGTCCCCTCGTGTGACTCTGTCACGCCAGTATGGACATGTTTTTAATTCAAGTGTAACATTTTTATTTTATTTTTATTTGCTTTAGGAAACCTCATCCCGCCAGTGGATGAGGTTTCCGAAAAAGTGCAAAGGCTGCTTGGTCTTTTCGCCTACCTGCCAACCGTAAGGTTGATCGGGCAGTGTAAATTTGAATTTAATTACCTTTTTAATGGCTTTAACAGGTGTTTTAATTGTCAGGACTGCGCGATGCGGTCGGGATGCTCACCCAATGTCATCGCACATCATTTTACGTTCGGCCGGGTTCTTCTCACAGATGCAAGAGCAGATGGGCAAGGTACTCCCAATGTCAGGGATTCCTGCATTCCTACCATCAGAGGGACCTAGAATGATATCAATAGCAACAGATCTGGTAGGACAGTTACCAGCAGGTGTATCTTGTCGTCACTTAAAAGGCCATGCCAAATTCACTTAAGATGGCACAATTATTTTGGTCAAAGTTCAGTCCCCAAATAAAAGGAATCTGGAAAGGAAAACTCATTCCTGTCTGAATGGAGGAGCCTGACACCTTCTCCAGGCGGATTCACTGCCAATGCATGCCAATAGTCTAAGGTGGAAAGCGAACAATCAAGATGTACCCCATTGCTGAATCCCTTTATGTCATCTACCCTAATTATTGTGAGTGCCTTTCGAGTTACAGGCATGGTGCCATAGGACAAAAGGGCTGCTAAAATTGTAGGATTATTTAAAAATGGAGAGAAATGTTAGACAAGTCATTATAAGCCCATCAGCATAACCTCACTGTAGGCAAATTACTGGAAAAAGCTTATGAGGGACATTATAAATCAGCATTTAGAGAGGCACGGACTAATCTGGGATAGCCAGCATGGATTTATTAAGGAATTATTGTCTTCCAATAAGTTGAATTTTTTTTTTTTAGGAGATAACAAGGAAGGTCAATGAGGATAGTGCTTTTGATGCAGTCTACATGGACTGTAGCAAGACTTTGGAAAAGGTCCCACATGGCAGATTGATCAGAAAAGCAAAAGCCTATGGGATCCAAGAGCAAGTGATAAGTTGGATCCAAAATTGTCTCAGTGGGAGGAAGCAAAAGTGTAATGTTTGACAGTGTTCTTGTGACTGGAAGGCTTTGGTGGGGTTCCAAAGGTTTCTGATGGGGTTCTGTAGGGCTCAGTATCAGGACCCTGCTGTTTATAGTATCAAAAATTTAGACTTTACTGTAGGGGCATGATTAAGAAGTTTGCAGATGATACAAAAAATTGGGACTGTGTTTGATAGAAATAAAAAGCTGTAGACTGCAGAAAGATAACAATGGATTGAGTCGATGGGCTGAAAAGTGACAAACGATACTAAGTCTGGAGAAGTTTGAGGTCTGGGAAAGGAAAGCAAGCCAAGGGAATGCACTATAAATAATAAGTTATTGAGAAGTGTAGGCAAACAGAAGGACCTTGGAGTGGATATCCAAAGATCCCTGAAGATAGGTGGTAGATAAGGTGATTAAAAAGGCATATAGGATATTTTCCTTCATTAGGTGAGGTGTAGAATATAAGAGAAGGGAAGTTATGCCAGAACTGTATAAAACGCTAGTTAGGCCACGGCTAGAGTACTGTACACAGTTCTGGTCACTGTAATACAGTTAGGGTACAGCCACATTAGAGAAGGTACATAGGAGATTTATGAGGATGCTTTCAGTACTGGAGAAATTTAGCTTTGAGGAAACGTTGGATGGGCTGATGTTGTTTTCTTTGAAACAAAGGATGCTGAGGGGAGATTTAATTGAGGTGTACTACATTATGAGGGGCCTAGATAGAGTGGATAGGAAAGATTTATTTCTGTTAACAGGGAGGTCAATAACCAGGAGCATAGATTTATAATAGTTAGGAATGTAGGAATATAGGAACAGGAGTAGGCCAGTCAGCCTATCGATCCTGCTCTGTCATTCAATACGATCATGGCTTCAATGCCATTTTCCAACACTGTCTCATATCCCTTTATGTCATTGGTATTTAGAAATCTGTCAATCTCTGCTTTAAACATACACAATGACTGAGCTTCCACAGCCCTCTGGGGTAGAGAATTCCAAAGATAACAACCCTCTGAGTTAAAAAAAGAATCTCCTCAACTTGGTCTTAAGTGGCTTCCCCATAATTTTGAAACAGTGTCCCCCGGTTCTAGACTCTCCAACCAGGGGGAACATCTTACCTGCATCTATCCTGTCTGCCCCTTTAAGTATTTTGTAGGTTTCAATGAGATCACCTCTCATTCTTTAAAACTCCAGAGAATACAGGCCCAGTTTCCCCAATCTCTCTTCATAGGACAGTCCCGCCATTCTAGGAACAAGCCTGGTGAACTTTTGTTGCACTCCCTCTTTGTTGCAATAATATCCTTCCTAAGGTAAGGGGACCAAAACCGCACACAGTACTACAGATGCAGTATAACCAAGCTTCTATACAATTGAAGCAGGACTTCACTAATCCTGTACTTAAATCCTCTTGAGATAAAGGTTAACATACCATTAGCCTTGATAATTGCCTACTGCACCTGCATGTTAGCCTTCAGTGACTTATTGACAAGAGCACCAACGTCCCTTTTTACATCTACAATTTCTAATCTCTTATCAGTTAGGAAATACTCTGCATACCTGTTCCTCCTACCAAAATGGATAACCTCACATTTTTCCACTTTATATTCCATCTGCCATGTTCTTACCCACCCCCTATGTCTATCCAAATCCCCTTGAAGCTATTTTGCATCTTCCTCACAACACACATTCCCACCTACCTTTGTGTTATCAGCGAATTTGGAAATATTACATTTGGTCCCCACATGCAAATCATTGATATATATTATGAACAGCTGGGGCCCAAGTGTTGATCGTTATGGTACCCCACTTATCACAGCCTGCCAATTTGAGGATGACCCATTTATTCTTACTGTCTGTTTTCTGCCTGTTAGTCAATCCTTAATCCATGCTAGTATATTACCGCCTATCCCGTGTGCTTTAAATTTGTAAACAACCTCATGTGGGGGACTTTATCAAAAGCCTTCAGAAAATCCAAGTATACTACGTCCACAATCTGCCCTATATCAATTCTGTTAGTAACATCCTTGAAAATCTTCAACAGGTTTGTCAAATGTAATTTCCTATTCATAAATTCATGTTGACTGTGCCCAATCAGATCAGTATTATCCAAGTATCCATTTATCACATCCTTTAGAATAGATTCTAGTATTTTCTCTACTACTGATGTAAGGCTAACAGGTCTGTACTTCTGGTTTTCTCTCTCCTTCCTTTCTTAAATAATGGGGTGACATTTACTACCTTCCAATCTGCAGGAACCTTTCCAGAATCTATAGAATTTTTAAGATGATCACCAATGCATCCACTATCTCCATAGGCATCTCTTTCAAAACTCTGGGATGTAGAGTTTCAGGTCTCGGGGACTTATCAACCTTCAGTCTCATTAATTTCTGCAATGCAATCTTTTTCCTAATACCAATTTCTATGAATTCCTCATTCTCCCTAGTCCCTTAGATCTCTAATTCTGAGAGATGTCTTGTGCTTTCCTCAGTAAAGACAGTCACAAAGTAATCAGTTAGCTTCTCTGCCATTCCTCTATTCCCCATTATAAATTCTCCTGACTCTGCCTGTAATGGACTCACATTTGTCTCAGCCAAGCGTTTCCTTTTTATATACTTATCAAAGCTTTTACAGTCTGTTTTTATGTTTTTTTCTAATTTACATTCATATTCTATTCTCCCTTTCTTCATCAGTTTCTTGCTTGATGATACTTCTTAGTAGAAGGGCTGACAGGAAGTTGAGGAAAGATTTACTTTTCATCTAGAGCGTGGTGCTGGTCTGCAAGTCACTGCCTGAAAAAGCGGTAGCGGCAGAAACCTTCATCGCATTTAAAAAATATTTACATATAAGATTGAAGTGCTGTAACATTCAGGGCTATGAACCAAGGTCTGGAAATTTCGTTCAGACTGGATAACTTATTTTCATTTGCACAGACATAATGGGCCAAATGGCTTACTTCTGTGCTGTAAATTTTCTATGGGCAGACTATTGCTGTCTCTCACCAGTGGATTCTATGTGGAGGTGGGCCTTTAAAATTACTCGGGTGTCGGGTGGTCTTCCCGCTGCTCTCCCGCCCACCTTGGCCTGTCCACAATTTTGCAGTAGGACGGGAGAGGCCCAGGTTGGTCGGCCTGCCCTTGCCCCAATTGAGGCACTTAAGTAGGCAATTAATGATTACTTAAGGTGCAATTCCTGCCCAACCTCAACCTTGAGGCTGGCAGGAGGAGTTTACTAATGGGAGGGAAGCCCAGAAAGTCACCCTGCTCAGGCCTCAGGTGGAAAGGGGGCAATGCCTCCACCAATGGCCTCCTTTCAACTTGAGCACCCTTCCTCCACCACTTCCCACAAAGTCTGCCCCCTGTATAATTCCTCCCCCCCCACCACTGGCCTTTCTACCAACACCCCAACACCCCACTTCTGCACATGATCTTCAGGCCTCATCTCCTCTCCCAACCATTAGGCCCTCACACCTTACCTGGTTCTGGACTCTATGGACTGTTTGTACAGGTGGCGGGGCAGGAACTGCCGCCCAAAAATGGCCACTTTCCTCCGTGTCACCCCCTCCAGCAAGACAGTCAAAACCCGGTTTCTGGAAATGGGTCAACTAAATTAAATTGTCAGTCTCATTTTGGACTCCATAAGCTGGCTGGCATGAGGAACGGAAAGTATTTCAATACTACAATAGCTACACCTTTAAAATAATGGTACAGATCGGGATAGATCTTTAACTTGCTGTGGCATAAAACTGGCATTGCCGTTTGGCCATCTATTATAGAACACCAATAGATTAAATATCGGGGAGTTTCTATGCTGGGTGGTTGACACATAAAGCCAGTTTTACAGTCATTCAAGAAATTATAAATTGACCCCATTGTTGAAACAGAGTAGCAAGAAGTTTTGCTCTGAATCTAACCTTGCTATTTCTAATCTAGGACTATTTGATGCACCAGAATGATTTTTACCAGCATAAGATTACCTACTGAAGTTGTAAACAAATTTTAACACTTTTTTGATTGGAACACAGATCCAGTTATTTGGGAGACAGTGGAAAAATGTAAAATAAACAAAGTATCAGGTGAAAATTCACAATCCCAAGGGTCCATCAGGGATTTAATTAAATCCGTTGAAACTCTCTATTAGAGAAGCTTCATTCATAATCTGTGATAGAAAGTTGTGCTGATCAAGTGCCCTGGATTAGTTGGTTGCTTACCAAATTTATGGTAGACAAAGCATTTAATCAACTGTCCATCGATCTCAAAATATGGCACCACTGTAAATTAGTTTTTTTTGTTGATTTCGTGGAGTTTGAATAGTTGGCATGTATTCATCGTCAGTAGCGAAGGTTTGATTAACATGTTTCATTTATGTTTTTACTAAGCCAGTGAAGTAGTTTGGTCATGAAAAGAAATACATGACAGGTTGCAAAACATTATGATACTTCTACAGGCGATCTGCAGTAATTATGATTTTATTTAGTGTGTAGTGTACCTTTAAGAATAATATTTGTTAGGAAAGATCACATGATCACATAACCAATAGGAGACTAGCATAGGCTACCTCAGCAGACAGTATAGAGATAGAGTCGGAGTTGAAAGCACACACCTAGTTGCTGCTGAGTGTATTGTAAATAAACTTAATGTTTCCACTAAGAAAGTTTTCTGCGGATCAACTCTATTACTAATAGTACAGCTCGGCCACCCTACAACACAATTTTTTATTTCTAATTTACTTAACTAGCCAGAAGAGAGTGGAGAGGTAGTAATTTGTCTGTATACAATTTCTATTTTCATCATCATCAAATTTCCTCTTACTCTTTAGTCCTGCAAGCACCAATTTAAGCTTAAATATGGCTCTGTAGTCACCAATGTTTGTCTTCTGCCTCGCCCGCAGGAATATCCTTTAGAGTGTGAGCATGGAAGTTGAGTGGCAAGAGGATATTTTTCTGTGCAGATCTTCACAGTTAAACTGAACCCTAACCTCACTTGACATCCGTGCACATGCAGTTTCTGTGGATGGTTGGAGGAGGGGTAGCCTCTGTATAATGATTAAATGCAGAAACAATAGCTGTTCTCCCCATATTCTGTAAGATTGAAGCAAAGTTTAGAGCCCTGCACCCGGCGATTTCAGGCAACTCAACAAAGCGCATGGGTTAAAGGTGGAGATTTTCTCACCAGTATGTTGCAAAATTAATGCACAAAGTTAAAATCGCCACCATCTCATACGATGGCAAGCTTGCTGGTTCACCCTTCACTGTGCCACCCACAGTCCCGTTTTCAGTCCCACATTAAAATCAGCCACTGCAAAAGCCTGCAGAAGATTTGAGGCAGATTAAAGTGGGAAGGCACAATGCAAAGTATGTCCCTGGCCCTTGATTTGTCCACACCCAGTTCTGCTGTAAACGAACACGGGACAGTGAGAAGTCCTGGTTAATGGATATAGTCCACTGTACTTCACATTTGAATAACTTATGCAGCAGTTATATCAATAATTAAACAGATAATGTAGTGAGGTAAGTAGCATCAGCTGATAAAGCAACAGTGGAACCAAATGTAAAATAACAATCTCAGTTTTGTTACCTAAACTAAAGTATTGAGCAGACACTGGAATCAAAAATAAATGCATAATACTTTGGATGTTGGAGATCTGAAATAAAAACTGAAAGTACCGGAAAAACTCAGCAGGCCTGGAGGCATCTGGGGAGAGAAAAAAAGAAGGCTGAATTTAACATGCACCCCCCCCCCTCCTCCAGGGTGTGTTTTTGCTGTGGTGAGGCAGGGGGAGGAATGCATGGGCACATAAAATAGGGTGGGTCCATGGTGAGTGGGTGGGCACCAAAATTGGCTGCCTGTCTGCCATATGTAAATAAATAATTAAGGGTCAATTCAGCTTGTTAATAAGCCAAGTGACCCTGATAATACACTGCCCATGCCATAATGTGGTTGGCATGAGCAGGTGAATGGAAGTAGGCAGTCCATCTTTTAAATAAGTTTTTAAAAGTGCAGGAAGGAAGTGGGGAGGTACCTATCAGGGGAAGCCCCCCTAAAATAATACTTCCCTTCCATCCATCCTTCTGCTTTCCAAAACCTACCGCCAAACCCCCTCCCTAAGCTGGCCAAACATTCCCCACCCAACACTCCGGAATTACCTCACTCTGGGATCTATTGGGCCTTCTTCTTGGGAACGGCTGCAGTTCTGGCAGTGCCCACTATTGAGCTCTTAGTGCTGCATTGACTACTGGAGCTGCCAACCAATCAGGCTGGCTGGCAGCTCCCAAGGGGAGGGTTTCCTCCCCAGTGAGGGGTGGAAGTTGCACTCTTAGGCAATTTGGATGTGGTTTGGTGGTGGAATCATGCTGAAACTGGCGAAAATGGCAGAATGTTTCAGTGAAGCCCAGTGCAAGCTGAAGGATTAGGCACCTTACAGCCTTCTGGACTGTAACAAAGCCACAGCTAACTTGGAAAAAGCTCTGAAAAATTCTTCTCTGTCTTCCTAAGTCAATCAACAAAAGTACAGGAGACCACGGAAGCCCATAACCCCTCACAATTGCATCTAACCAAAACTTATCATCCACAAGTGGAAGTATTCCCTTCACTCGGAAACATATCAAGTTTCCTATCAAAGAACTGCAATAAATCCATATCCACAACTTGTCAGGTAGTTAGTTCCAAAGAGTGAAAACTGTGATCAAAGAAATACTTCCTAGCTATAAACCTAACCCTTTTCTTATTGATTAACGTGCTTTTTCTCTAGCCCTCCCAACCTTATCCATCTTAAACATGCTACCCAGCCATACTCAATCATTTTAAAAGCACCATCATATGTCCTCTAAAACACTTCTCTAAAGGAGGTAGCATAACTCCTACAGCCTATCATAGCCAAGAGTCTTCCCATACATAACCTTCCACAAAATGTCCCAATCAATTAGCCCCACTCCCTCATTGTTGATCTATAGTCCTGCAATTTTATTCTTTCCAAGTAGATATCAAAATCCCTTCATAGGACGAACAGAGTTAAAATGGTTGCTGAAGTATTACTAAGGCAAGAAAAAAATCATTGGCTAAACGGACTGAAAACATTATTCTTATCAAAAAAAGCCTTGTCATCGTTGTTCATTTGTTCACTAACTGAATGAGCCCTCTACCCATCTCTAGCTATGACGTGTACAGCTGAATAATATCCAGAGTATGCTGTTTACCGTCCTGTCAAATCATTTGTAGACAGATGCACACATTTGTCTATTTTTGGACTGTTGAAACTATTCCCATAAAGTCTCTAACAACCTATCTATGTATGACAGACATTCTGTTTATTTACTTTTAGGTGTCAATTAATGTGACAATGTGGTGGCAGTTTTGTCTTGTAGATTGATGTCTACAGGGAACTGGATTGATACTATCTAATCTCATTTCACTGGGAAAGACTCTGTATTGCTTTTCATTTTCTCAAGGTCATTGCTTTATACCAGTGTTCAAAATTAATTTCCAACCCAACTGGAGCCACAGTCCTTGTCAACACAATGAGTTGTTTGTAAGTCTTTACTTGTTAGCTTGAAGCCAATCAATTAAAATATCTGCTGAAAAATTGAATTTTTAACTTTCTACTTTAAAAAACTAAATGAGACCTGTCCAAGCCTTGAAGACATTAGCATTATATTTACATATAACTAGTGCTAGATGCACACAGGGCTTTATATTACTTTTATTGGGCTAATAGGTAATTTAGAAACTATTGAACAGTAAAAACATAGCAGGTGAGAAATGACTAATTGCAATATCAGCAAGGAAGTGCTCTTAGGACATTCATTACCGACTATTCTAAAGGAGGTTTAAACTCAGTTATTTTGTTTACAAATAATCACTTAGTAGTACAGAACTTGAGTATTGCTGAAAAAAGAGATGTTGAAGATTTATGTCTTGCACTTACCAGAACACTTCGCAAGAATACCAATATAAGGGGAAAACAACATTTTATACTGTATGTGAAGAGAGTGCTGATTGGTTGGCAAGTGGACTCTGATTGATAGAGAAGTTGCCATGGGGAATGCACCAGTGATAGTGACTGACAGGTAAACGCCAAGCATTGTTTGAAATTTAAATAAGGCAGCTTGATCCTGATTGGTCAAGGCATTGCCCTGCAGGATCAGTTAGTGAATGGTTGTCACTTATTTTGTTTATCTGAAACAGACACAATGAGTGTACGTGCTCTTCCTGTCTGCACAGAACAGGGCCCTGTTTAGTAATATATGTAGCTTCCAGTACATGAAAATGTGCCACACTGCAAACCCAACTGAAATCTTAAATTGGTTGTCAGCGTAATTCTTAACACACTGGAATTTAATCAGCTATGATCTTAATGAATGGCAGAGCAGACTCAAGGGGGTGAACGGCCTACTTCTGCTCCTATTTTGTATGTTCATATGACCATATTGTTATCACAGGGAACATCTATGTAACTCCCAGTCCTAGTAAACAATTCATTCATCACCTGCCAAATGCACCTTGCAAATGGACTGCAAGACCTTTGAGATGCCTCTGGTAATAACTTTGAAGGAATCAAATTCAAGAGGATTGAGTGCTGTGGTGATTTTCATAATCGCTAGTATTGTGGCACTGCCAGGTCCAGCAGGTAGCAGATCTTCAAGGAGGCTGCAGATGTCTTCCACCACCTGATGTGACAATCAGTGCCTGAAGAGGCACTCAGAGGTCAAGGAAGCTGAACCTCTGTCTGTACATTCTGTTACATAGGTAGTGCCTTCCGCAAACTTCTCATCTCTCCCGTGCAACTTTCTCCTGTGCACCTCTCTGCTTGGTACCTTCCTTCTGCACGCTTCTCTTCTGTGTATCCCTCTGCTATGTGTTCAGCACCTGTATGCTTCTCTCCCGTGCACCTCTCTCATGTGCACCTCGCCGCCGTGCACATGCTGCTTCCACCATAGCACACCACTGCTGCATGGATGCTGATGGTCTTCCGCTACTGAGGTCCTGTCAAATACCTTTCTTATCCTGTTCTTATCAGTTTGAGATGCTGCAAAGTTTTCAAGGAGCTAAGAACTCTCTCTCTTTCTACCAAAAAGAACTAAACATTTGCCAGAGGGTGTCATTTTATTGGCTCTTAACGCAAATATAGCAAACGCTATGACAACGGTTGGTAATCTAAACAAAGAATTGAAGAATAACAGGAATCCAGGATAGCTCTTTATTCACATGTTACCTGATGGTCTATATTGCTTCAAATATTATATCACATGTTAACTTGCCTCACTTCCTGTGCTGATGTATATGAAACTATTTATTTATTCAGCAGTACATTTATTAGTATATTAAAGTATATGCATTACAAAGTAATATCACAACAAATCGCTAGGTCAAAAAATTGGAATGCCGTATCTAAATTCATCAAGGGAGCATGATCATCACAAAGGACGACAGTTGTTCAAGGCTCACCACCCTCTCAGGACAACTAGGAATGGATAAAAATGTGGCCTTGTTAGTCTAAGAGCAAAGAAAAAGAACCATAATTTCAAATATTTGATTCCTACATTTCATACAGGGCTGGATGGACTCCACTTCTAATATGCTTTATTTATGATGGCCTAAAGCAGGTTAAGTTGCATCCAATCTATGAATGTCACTGTTACAGAGGAATGCCAAACCTCCCAGATTGTCCGGGAGTTTCTTGGAAAGGAGCATGAATCTCCTAGGCACTGTTGTTACTGGTCTGGGAGAACCTTGTCCTTCAAAGCAGCATTTCTCCCCAACTACCCCCGCTGTGTGACATCATGACCTTTGTGACTACTGTGTAGAAACCTCTGGCTTGGTAATGTCGCTACCCATCATGCCCTGCCACAGAGTTTGTGTCCCCGCTTAGGGGTGATCAGGATTGAGACTGGTTGGCGCAGAAACAGCCAGGAATCAGATGGTGTGGATAGGCTGAAAGAGATGGGGGTGAGGGTTTGAGACGAGGGTGAACAGAAATTAGGGCCGGAGTTTTCTGGCTCTGTTGGCGTCGGGCATCACGGAAGGTGGAGGGGGACAATATGGCGAGAAGGCCAAAAATTGTTTAAACGCCGGCAAGAAAACACATCCGATGGTGTCCTTCTTGACAGAATGTGAATCCGGCTGGGGGCCAGCGTGAACCTGATTTGCATCCCTCTAATGGGATGCAAAGTAAGGCCCAACCAGAACTGGCCCCCCATGCCAGACTTACCGTTACACCATGGGAAAGCACACCGGCGCAGGGCACATCTGGACAAGTGTGACGTGCAGAAGTCTGGACATAAGTTATGGCCTTGCTCAAATCGTGGACATCCGAGGAGGAGAAGGTGCTGGACCCCTACAGCAACTGGACCCTGGAGGAAGACGTGCATCGCATGCTGGGTGGATTCTCATGGAGATGGCTCCACTGCAAAGCAGCTCATGGATCATGGGAGGTCTCCGCTGATGTCTCAAGTCTGCTTCAGCACATCACGGTCTTGGCCATGGGCTGCTACGGATGATCATCGATGGGGGAGAGAAAGGTCAAGCAGTGAGTGGGACAGGAAGGTGTACCTGGGGGTGCTGAGGTTGGGATGGGGGAGGAGGGAATACAAAGAGGAGAGTGCAAAGGGGGAGAATGCAATAAGTGGGGAGGTAGATGTAAGGGGAGAGGAAGGTGTAAGGGAAGATGGTCTGAGGGTTGAAGCAGTTTGGAGGGGGGAAGGAGTCCAGGGAACAGAGTGAGCGCCAAGTGGGGGAGAGGGGGGAGTAAAGGTGGAGGAGGGAGTAAGAGTGTAGGAGGGAGTAAGGGGTGGATGTCCAAGTGAATGTGCAAGGGAGGGGTCTGTGGAGTCAATGACTGCCTCCTGAGGAGTGAACTGAGGTTGGGCATGGTGTGAGGGAATGGTGGATATGAGAGGGGGCAGAGGGAGCTGGGAGGGTGGGAGTGCGAGTGTGTATCGGTAGCTGTAGAAGGGATGGTGAGGGTCATTGGTGGGGACTTGGAGGCAGACACAGACCCTGGGGGTGAGAAGGAGGAGGTTGGGGAAGTCAACATGGATGGGGGTGGGATTCTCAGGAATATGCACGTTCACCTGGACATCCTGGAAAGAAAAGGGTTCTGGTTGGTAGATGATGGCGGGGAGGTGGAAGAGGGTCAACAGTGATGGGGGAAAGGACATGAGTGACTGGAGGAGGGAAAAAGACAGTGGAGCTATACAAAAACATGATTACAACCATCGTTCTGGAAATCAAAAGCGAATGGAGCCTTGTGTTGGGCAGGCACAGGTGCTGCACGGGAGTGTTATCAGTGGGTACTTGGAGATGCAGCTCAGCTCGGAAGGTCAACTGATAGAGACTCCAGCAGATAGCATTCAAAATGCTCAGGACAGTAAGATGAGTGTAAAAGCAAAATATTGCGGACGCTGGAAATCTGAAAAAAAACAAAAATAGCTGGAAAAACTCAGTGGGTCTGACAGCACCTGATGAAGAGTCATACGGACTCGAAACGTTAACTGTGTTCCTCTCCGCAGGTGCTGTCAGACCTGCTGAGTTTTTCCAGTGAGATGAGTGTGATTGATGAAGGCTCCGCATGCATGGGAGAGCACTTGCATGATGCTCCGAAAGGCCCTGCTTGTCCTGCAAAGCCTGTCAATGAAGCTTAAAGACAATATTAACACTTCTTCTAGGTGCTGCCCTGACATCCACAACAGGGGTAGAGACAGCCTGTGCAATGGTTGGCCCTGTTGTCTCTGATGACTTCAGTGTGTGTCCTCTGGAGAGCTGAGATCTTGTGGGCTGCGGCTTGCTTTGGCTGTCCGCCTATGGGCCAACAGCTCCTTCTATGATGACAAAGGATGAGGTTGAGGGGATCACAGGCAAAGGGGACTCAGAGGGAGGGGACAATCTCTGAGATTCCTGAGTAGATGACCCAGGGGTGCCCAGCTGCCATTCCTCCTCCCTTCGGATGTTCTAGGACTTTGGCCTGACTCCTTGAGGGGAAGGAGCATCTGGAGGATTGTCGAGGTGCCCTGTTTCCCTTTCGCATTACCACTGCAGGAACTCAGCCATGGCTCCCACGATAGAGTGCAGGCCTGTGCACATCTCTGCATTCTGCTGGACCAGGGTCTGCCATCCTTTCCATGGAGATCTCCTTGCATGCACATGTGGGGACCACTTCATCAGAGAGCAGGCAGACACAGCCCTCTGGCTCATGTGCCACTCTGTTGAAGGCTTCCAACAGCTTTGCATGAGGTTCCCCTGCCTTCTGCTAACTCTCCATAATAAGTTGGAAGGCTGAATCTAGAGGCTTATCATCTGACTCGGACTCACAAGATACCTCTTCCCCAGCAGTCCCCTGAGTGCTGTGGAGTGGACTGAACCTGCCTCCACCTGCTGTGGACACGTGACCACCAGACTGCGAACCCAAGTCTGCTCTAGATCTAGGTTCCACCAAGATGTGTGTCTCTGCACTGGTGCAGGGTGTGGGTAAGTGCTGTGACGGTGTTCCAGGCTGCTTATTTCCAGCTCTTCAATAGAGAAGGTGTCCTCTTGGCTGGAGTTGAGGACCTGGATGGAGGTAAGGGACTGACTGGCTGAGGGTGTCGGTTGCTGGACAGAGCTCCCTGTGAACCGAAGTAGAGATAATTATTGCATGGCAGCAGAGTCAAAAGCTGGAGAGAGAGCACTCACAGTTGCGTTGAGAAAGGGATGATGTAGTGCAGGATCCTCACAAGGGTGTTCACTGCTGACCTTACCATCACCGCAGGCACGATCCACATCCTCACCAGTCAGCATGACGACACATTCCTCAAAGTAAGTGAGGGGCCTAATTTAGGCCACTCCATTCCCGATCTGTGACCTCTACCTGCTGTTGTGATCCACTTTCGCTTCCATGAAAATAGATGGAGAAAGTGTGAGCAGGGTGCATGGCATTGCATGGAATGTTTGCGTGGTGAGCAAAGACATGGATAGGATGAGGATGTAGCTCCAGAGGATATGAACCTGACGGAGATGTGAGGGTGTGTGTGGGAGTTAGTGGCGTCGTCCCTTGAGGTGGATGTGTGACGGCTTTACGAGTCTGTGAGTTGAGAGTGATGACGTAGTTGACTTACTCTGGTGGAATAGATGAGAGCATTCATCCTCTTCCTGCACTGGATGGCTGACCTCCTCTGTGCTCCGGTGGCACTGATCGCCGCTGCCACCATCACCCAGGCCAGATTGGTGGACCTTCTGCGGTCAGAGTGGGGGTAGAGGACATCGAGGCTGCCGTCCACCATGTCTAGCAGGCACCCCAGGGGGGCGTCACTAAACTTGGGGGACTACTGTCTTTTTTGGGGCCATTTGTTGCCTGGCCTGGTCCTGGTCTGTAGACATGAAGTAGTCTGCACTTTGGTGCACTCTAAATACGGCACCTGAAGTCAGGAAGCACCGAGGTCATGGCGGGGCGGACAAATCTGAGCCCACCCGCCAGCGATCGAGAGTATTTCAGTGAATGCATTATGAATGAGACAGGATGCACCAAGAATTAAATGATACAGGGTGACAACCCATCATTGCAGCCGGCAGGTAAAATGACTTCTTTCCTGCCTGCTATCACACTTTGTGCAAATCTGGGATGACTCTTCCCTTAGTTTCATGGGATTGCTTATCAAAAAGATTGAGTTCAGGTAGAAAGGAAGACTGGAGAATGGTGGACCAGTGGGGAATTGGGGGAAATGGGAAAGTGAGAATTGAGGGTGAGGGCTCAGGAAGCACAATGGAGACTTGGCAATGGTGGGTCTGGAGATTTGGCCTTTGACTAGGGGTGATTTGGAAATGAGGAAAACTATCATATTTTTCATAGTATTATTGTGGGGAATTGTAAAGTAGGATTATGTTTGTATGTGTGGATGGTTCTGTCTGTGTGACTAATTTAATTAAATTAGAGACTGATAGACTGCAAGGTTGAAATTATCAAAGCAGTTAGGTGTAAAGGGCATGTGGAACGCTAATGAATGAACTAGGCTAAAGTCTGAGCAGATAGGTTGTGAATGAAATTTGCAATTTTAGATAAGTGGAGAGGTGTTTGGTTTTCAAAGAGACATTGTTTGGATGTTTACAAGTAACAAGATAAATAAGTTGATTTCCCCAAAAGTGTTGACCATAATGACAACATAACATATTTTAAATTATGGGAAAAATAAATTGCAAAGACATGTGGGAACAATGGGGTTTACAGATAAAGAAGGGAAATATATTTAAAGAAGGATGGAAGGCTGTGTGTGTGGCCATATAATTTCTGAAGAGTACACCCATCTGAAACAGCCTTGGGGAAAAGCCTCTAGCCACTTTGCAAAAGTCTGCTGTTCCAGTAACCAAAGTTGTGTTAAAAAGCCTTTGGAATTTCACTGTTGAGTGGGTGCTTGTGGTAATCTCCCTGGATTGTCTGTATAACTTTAAAATCTATTTTGGCATGTTGCCTTAAAGGGGGTGTGTAGTTGGGAGTCTGGTTAACTAGGAATTTTGGGAATTGTTATAATATTAAGTAACTGTGCAATTGTAGTCTTGTGAATGTGTTTTATTCTTTTCTTTCATTAATAAATATTGTAATTTAATTGTTAAAATCTCTAAAGGTGTTAGTGTACTCATTACTTCTAAATTCAGTACACATATCTTTTTGTAACAAATACAAATTGCAAAACCATTGTGATAGCGTGGCTAAGTTTCCCTTGCGGATTTGGTCAACCTGGAAAATACCACCTGTCATATCACAACAGTGGGGTATAGGTGTTTGGTCCAGCATTTCCAGTGATTATGGGAGCAACAACAGTGGTAATTGGGAACTGTTTTGAGAGGAAAGCAGCTAGTAAAAGGTAAGTGAAACTGAAGAACTTTACTGTGGGTAAACAGAGGAAGATTGGGCCAGATTTTCCAGCCTCCAGGTCCTTGGGCCCTTCACAAAAGTCTCCAACTCTGAGTTAGAATTGGAGATTTCAGACAACTCAGATGTATTTACTGGATAGATACCCAAGAATTATTGAACAGAAAAACCTTATTCTAATCCTAGTCTAATAGTGATAGGAGATTTGATAGTAACAGGATCAGATAGGTATTTCTGCAGCAGTAAACATGGCTCCAGGATGGTGTATTGCCTCCCTCATGCTAGGATTGAGGATGTCAAGGAGCAACTGCAGGCTATCCTTTTGAGGGAGGGTGAACAGCTAGAGGTCGTGGTCCACATTGACACCAAAGACACAGGAAAGAAGAGGGACGAGGGTCGTGAAAGCAGATTTTAGGAAATTAGGAAGGAAATTAAAAAGCAGGACCTCAAGGGCAGTAATCTCAGGATTACTCCCAGTGCCACATGCTAGTGGGCTTAGGAATAGGAGGATTGAGTGATTGAACACACGGCTGGAGAATTGGCGTAGGAGAGAGGGCATCAGGTTTCTGAGGCATTGGTACTAGTTCTGGGGCAGTTAGGACTTGTACAAAATGGACAGGTTACACCTTAATAGGACTAAGATTAATATCCTTGCAGGGAGATTTGCTATTGCTGTTGGGGAGGGTTTAAGATAGCTTGTCCAGGGGGTGAGAACCTGAAGGGTAACTCAAATTGGAAGGAAGTAAAGCTGGTAATGGGAAGTAGAAAAGTAGCAAGTGAAATCAGAAGGTCGGTGAAACAAAGGGGAGCACCAACTAAACTTAGAATACAGAATAATGTCAAAAGGACAAAGTTCAGAGCACACAACATGAATGCATGCAGTATTGGCAACAAGGTAGGTGATTTAAAGGCACAAATAGAGGTGAATGGGTATGATCTAATTGCCATTACGGAAACATGATTACAGGGTGACCAAGACTGGGAACAGAATATTCAAGGACACATGACATTTAGGAGGGACAGGCAAAAAGAAAAAGAAAGTGGTTGCACTGATAGTAAGGGGCTGGATCAGTATATTAGTAAGGGAGGATCTCAGATCAGAAGGACAAAATGTGGAATCTGTTTGGGTGGAGCTATGAAACAGCAAGGGGCAGCAAACATTGGTAGGAGTTGTTTATAGGCCACCAAATTGTAGTGGTAGTGTGGGGCATGGTATTAATCAGGAGATTAGAGAAGCATGTAGCATGGGTAATACAGTAATCATAGCTTTCTTCAGTCTGCACATGGAATGGGTAAACCTAATGAGCTGTGGAAGATGAGTTTCTAGAATATGTTAGGGGTGGTTTTCTACAGCAGTATTCCGAGGCACCGACTAGAGAACAGGCCATTTTAGATCTAGTATTATGTAACAAGAAAGGGCTAATTAATAATCTTGTTAGGGATGAGTGATCATAATATGATAGAATTTTTCATGATGTTTGAAAGTGAGGTAGTTCAAACTGAAGCCAGGGTGTTAAATTTGAATAAAGGAAATTATGCATGAATGAGGGACAAATTCGCTGAGGTGGATAGGGGAATACATTCAAAGGTATGACAGTACATTGGCAACGAATATCCTCGCAGGGAGATTTGCTATTGCTGTTGGGGAGGGTTTAAACTAGCTTGTCAGGGGGGTGGGAACCTGAGCGGTAGCTCAAATTGGAAGGAAGTGAAACTGGTAATGGGAAGTCAAAAAGTAGCAAGCAAAATTAGAAAGCAGGTAAAACAAAGGACAGCATCAATTAAGCTAAGAATGCAGAATAATGCCAAAAGGACAAAGTTAAGGGTACACAACCCGATCCCATGCAGTATTCGCTATAAGGCAGATGATTTAAAGGCACAAATAGAGGTGAATGGCCTGCTCTAATTGCCATTATGATAGGCAATGGATAGTTTTTAGAGGATTGTTACAAAGTTTCCAGCAATTATACATTCCTTCAAAGCACAGAAACCGAAAAAGAAAAGTCTGTCAACTGTGGCTAAGAAAGGAATTTAAGGATTGACAAAGATTAAAATAAAAGGACTACAGCAAAAGAGGACCAAGAAACTGAGAAAGAAAGGGAGAACAGTATATGAATGTAAACTAGCGAAAACATAAAAACAGACTGCAAATGCTTCTATAGGTATGTAAAAAGGAAATGATTGGCTCAGGCAAATGTGGGTCCATTACAGAGTTAGGAGAATTCATAATGGGGAATAGAGAAATGGCAGAGAAGCTGAATGATTACTTTGTGTCTATCTTCACTGAGGAAGGTGCAAGAAATCCCCCAGAATTAGGGATCCAAAGGGACCAGGGGGAATAAGGAATTGAGGGAAATTAATAAGAAGGTTGTATTGGAGAAATTAATGGGACTGAAGTTCGATATGTTCCCAGGACAGCCCAGGGTTCAAAGAGGTAGTTATGGAGATAGTGGATGTATTGTTGATCATCTTCCAAAGTTCTATAGACTCTGGAAGGGTTCCTGCAGATTGGAAGGTAGCAAATGCCATCCCACTATTTAAGAGGGAGGGAGAGAGAAAACCAGATGTACAGACCTGTTAGCCTTACATCAGTAGTAGGAAAAATACTACAATCTATTCTAAAGGATGTGATAAATGGATACTTGGATAATAATAATCTGATTGGGCATAGTCAGCATGGATTCATGAATGGGAAATCATGTTTGACAAATCTGTTGGAGTAGTCTGAGGACGTTATTAACAGAATTGATAAAGGGGAGCTGGTGGACATGGTATACTTGGATTTTCAGAAGTCTTTTGATAACATCCACCATGGGAGATTGGTTAGCAAAATTAAAGCATATGGGATAGGAGGTAATATATTGGCATGGATTAAGGATTGGCTAACAGGCAGAGAAAACAGAGAGTAGGAATAAATGGGTCATTCTCACATTGGCAGGCGGTGACTAGTGGGGTACTGCAAGTATTAGTACTTAGGCCCCAGCTGTTCAGAATATATACCAATGATTTGAGTGTGGGGACCAAAAGTATTATTTCCATGTTCGCAGATGACACAATGCTAGGTGGGAATATGTGTTGTGAGGAAGACACAAGAAAATTTGGACAGACTTAGTGAGTGGGCAAGAACATGGCAGATGTAATATAATGTGGAAAAATGTGAGGTGATCCACTTTGGTGGAAGGAACAGATGTGCAGAATATTTCTTAAATGGTGAGGCATTAGAAAGTGTAGATGTACAAAGGGACCTGGGTGTCCTTGTCCATAAGTGCAGCAGGCAAACAGGAAGGCTAATGGAATGTCAGCCTTTATCGCAAGAGGATTTGAGTACAGGAGTAGCAAAGTCTTGCTTCAATTGTATAGAGGCTTGGTAATACCACACCTGGAGGACTGTGTGCAGTTTTGGTCCCCTTACCTCAGGAAGGATATTATTACCATAGAGGGAGTGCAACGAAAGTTCACCAGACTTGTTCCCAAGATGGTGGGACTATCCTATGAAGAGAGATTGGAGACACTGGGCCTGTATTCTCTAGAATTTCGAAGAATGAGAGGTGATCTCATTGAAAATTACAAAATACTTAAAGGAATACACAGAATGATGCAGGTAAGATGTTTCCCCTGGTTGGGGAGTCTAGAATCAGAGGATACAATTTCAAAATAAGGGGGAATCCACATTGAACTGAGATGAGGAGGTTTTTTTTTACTCAGAGAATGTAAAACTTTGGAATCGTCTACTCCAGAGGGGTGTGGAAACTCAGTTATTGAGTATATTTAAAATAGAGATTGACAAGTTTCTAAATATCAATGACATAAAGGGATATGAGGTAGTGTGGAGAAAAGGCATTGAAATGAATGATCAGCCATGACCATATTGAATGGTGGAACAGGCTTGATGGGCTGAATGGCCTACTCCTGCACCAATGTTCCTCAGTAACCCAACTGAACCTCTGACTTCCCCTTCAACCCTATAACTACCCCTCCTGAGCCCCTGTCTACCCCCGACACCCTCACCCAACTACCCTCCCCCTCCACCCCGTCCAAATAGATAGGAACACCACAACCTGCAAGTTCCCCTCCAAATCACTCACCATTCTGACTAGAAAATATATCATCATCCCTTCACTGTCACTGGGTCAAAACCCTGGAACTCCCTTCCTACCAGCACTGTGGGTGCGCCTACAGCACATGGGCTGCAGCGGTTCAGCACATGGGCTGCAGCGGTTCAAGAAGACAACTTACCACCACCTTCTCAAGGGCAACGAGAGATGAGCAGTAAATGCTGGCCCAGACAGCAAAGCCCATATCCCATGTGTAATTAAAAAAAATGACAATGTATGTGAGAGAGTGAATGGTGATGTCCCTTGAACTGGCAGTGAGTGAGATCCCTGTAAATGTGTGATGGGTTTGTGAATGTGTGAGTTGAGAGTGAGGAGAAGAGTGACTTACCCTGGTGGCACAGAGGAGATCATTCATCCTCTTTCGGCGCTGGGTGGCTGTCCTCTTTGCAGGGCGTTGGCACTGACCACCACTGCCACCTTCTTCCAATGCATCGGTGACGTTGCTGCCCCTCCTGTGGCCAGAGCGGAGGTATAGGACATTACGTTGGGCCTCCACTGCGTCCAAAAGGCGTTCCAGGGATGCGTCACTGAATCTGAGGCTGAAATCTTCTTGCCTTTCAGGGCTATGTCTTATTTGCAGCAGTCCTGGGCTGGAAGTAATTTAAATATGGCATCCAGCCTGGGGAAGCAGCAAGGTGGTGGCATGGCAGGCAGATCGGAAGCCGTCTGCCAGCAGCACGATTAATGCAGCAGGATTGGGATGATATGGCGTGAAAACCCTCCATTGCAACCAGCGGGAAAATCATTCTTTTTCCCGCCCACTGCTGCACTTGGCGCAAATCTGGGATGATTCTGCCCAATGTTCCATTTTGTAGTATTTCATTAGAACTGGAAAACATCAGAAATATATTAACTTTTTAGTTAAAGCTTTTGAGTGAAGCAGAGGGGGTGGAAAATAAACATAAGCGAAGGCCTGTGACAAGGTGGAACACGGGAGACATTAAATGACCAAAGAGTTGGTGGGGCAGAACCAAAGAGAGTAGTAATGGGTCAATTTTTTTAAAAAGCAAAAAATGTGCCTCGATGAGGTTTGAGTGGCAGAATAACGAATAGCTGCCATTCTAAAGCAAGAATGAGTGAAACAAAATGGAGACCCACACATGAAAAGAAAAGGAAACAAAATGGAGGGCATGGGGTGGTGGGGGCTACAGGGAATATGGTCTTAAATTGTTGAAACTCAATGTTGAGTCCAGAAGGATGTAAATTGCTGAATCGAAAGATGAGTTGCTGTCCTTCGAGCTTGTGTTGAGCTCCACTGGAATAGTGCAGTAAGCCAAGGACAGAGAGGTCAGCAGAGCAACCAGAAGTTCAGGATCATTCTTGCAGAACTCTGCCGCCCCAAAAGGGAAAATAACATTTTCCCTCAAAATTTAATAGTAACGATTATTTAAGCAAGCCAATCCAAGAAAGAAAAATGTCTTCCTTTCATGCATTAAAAGGAACTGCAAAGCAATCATACTCAAGGGAAGGATAGGGGCTTCCCTGTGCAGTAAAATGTAACTCTATAAATTCTAAGGATTGAGAATTAAGTTAAACTTATTCGAACAGAGATCTTTTAAATAGAAAATACATTTTGTAACCTTGCACCTTGAAGAAGGGCTTAGAACAGTCTTGAAAATGGTTGGAATACAATTCACTACACTTGACTGATGTGAAGAACGACAGCATAATTGACTACATCTAATGAGAAAGAAAGTAATTTAAAGTGGGTGCTATGACTAATTAGATATAGTAATAGACTGGATGATATGTTCCAGGAACTATGAGAATCATGGTTTACATATTCAGGCCCAATCAGCACCTGTCATAATGGAATTACAAAGGCTTAGGAACATTTTAAGATTGACAAATAGAAGACCAATTAAATTAAAATATTCTGGGTGAGAAGGGATGGAGCATTAGTATTTGACAAGGTGTGGCAATTAGTTGGGATTTGGATATTTCATAAAATTTTGCAGCACTTAGTAAGAAAATTCTTTAGATCTTATTATGTAGTCTTCAGACTTGATTAAATAATTAGGAATTATAAATATCTCAGTGTAAATGATGTAATGATGTACCCCTCCTCCAATCAACTAGTCTCCCGACCACCCGACTACACCAGACCACCCGACTACTCCCCTGATCACCTGATCACCACCCGACCATACAACTACCCCAACCACCTGACCATCCGACTACTCCTCCGACCATTGACTACCTCCTAACCACCTGACTAACCCTCAACCTGACCCAGCTACCCACTCACTGACTCATCCACTCATCCATTCGCCACTCACTCACCCATCCATCCACTGATTCACCCACTCATCATGCTGAATTTTATGTACCTTGGTGGTGGGGCAGACTCCATTCCAAAGGTTGGTGGGTGTCTGTCTCCTATCCCTGCCTTTGAAGGATGGCACAGAATACACAAATCGGTCAATTAACAGCCACTAGGTGGGTTGCCAGCCAACAGCACCAGAGGATGGTGAGCTGCGTGCCCAATGGACTAATGAGGAGGTGAAATCCGGGCACAGAGGTAGCAGGCCATGACCCAGTAAGAATCATGGCCACTTATTTAAAGGGACCCTGTCATGAGACTTTGTTACACATGCAGGCAATGTATTATGATTTCAGAGATGTATTATTGCAGTCAATTTGACTGCTAACAAGCTCTTCTTGGCATTAATTAGAAAATTCAAAATGGCAGGCAGGTAGCTGATTTCAGAGCCCACCCATCTACTGTATTATTTGTTGATCGACAGGGTCATGATGTCATCACGCCCAATATTACGCTCCTGCAGGACTACAGCAGTCTCATTTTAGGAGCATAAAATTCAGCCCAATCCATCCACTAACCCACTCACTTACTGAAAGACATGAGACTTTTAAATACTTATCTGAATGCAGCAGCCACTGACATGAAAAGGGGGCATGTCCTGCCTTTGTCTGTCTTTCCTTATTCTCCACTGTCTATCCCAATAATGCTTCAGCTGGAATCAGAAGTCCCAACTGAAATATTGTAAAATGGTCAAGTTGCAGAAATCTTCGCGGGTAGTGTCAATGTACGCAGCATCAATGCTGATCGGAAGATCTGGGCCTTTGTTATTCTTATACTCCAATCCCTTTGCAATAAAGCCGAACATACCATTTCCCTTATTAATGCATGTGCACCTGCGTGTTAACTTTCTGCGAGTTGAGTACAAGGACTCCCAAACGCCTCTGCATACAGACATTACACCTTTTAAAAAGGGTTCTGCTTTTCCATTCTGACTATGATAATTTCACATTTCCCCATATTGTACTCCACTTTTTCTTTTCCTTTCAGGTGTTCAGGAACACAATCTCCACCAATTTATTGAAACCGGCACCCATCCAGATTGTTCCATCCCTTCCCGCCCCTCTGACCTAATCAGTTTCTCTCATCCAAGCTCTTGCTGTGCATTCACTATACCCTCTGATCTACCCCTTCCTGATGCTGAACATTCTGTGCTCAGCAAAAGACTCAGTTTTATCCCCTTACACCTTCACCTCAATGAATTTGGGCTTGGCAAGATGTTGATATCGTATTCTTTGCCTTTGTTGCCTTTGTCTCCATGCCGAATTCTTTGGGCATGAGTCTTTCCCCTGCTCCAAGGACCCTTTCACTCACCTCCAGTATTCTCCCTCTACTCGAACCCTCCCTCTGCCTCTTACCTGCTCTTGATATTTTTATTGTAGACTGTCAGTGAAACATCGGCCATCTTAATTTCTCTGCTTTTCTCACCCGCTCTGACCTATCTCCTTCTGAACTGGCTGCGCTCCATTATAGAGTCATAGGGGGACATTTTCCCCCCATTGGGGGGGAAGTGCGGGAGCGGGCGCTGTTGGCTGGACTTCCAATCAGCGCCCCTAGTCGGGGGGGCGCCGCCCTTTTACGTGGGCAGGCCAATGCGGGCAGGCAGTGATTCCCTCAGCAGGGAGTCCGCTCTTTCGTGCATGAGTGAGAAAGAGCCCATAGAACTCCCTGGGGCAAAGTGCTGCCTCAGGGAGATCGGCTCCGATTCAAAAGTTGAGAGAAAGGAAATAAAAAAATTTCCCTGACATGTCCCCTCATGTGACACTGTCACAGGTGTTGGAACATGTCCTTAACTTTTTTTTAAACATTTGATAAACATTTAAAAGCCCTCATGAAATCTCATCCTGCCCGTGGATGAGGTTTCATGCTTTATCCGAGGTCTGTCTGGGCTCCCGGCCTGCCTGCCAACCCTAAGATTAGACGAGCAGGTCCAGCAATCAAGTTAATTAGTTTTTTAATGGTCTTAATAGGCCATTGACAGTTTGGCGGGCACACAGCCAATTCAGCTGCACGCCCACCAAACTGAAAGTCTAAATGACACGGGGTGACTTCGGGACGCATGCCCGATATATCCCCGCATCATCTGACACATCAGTGAACGGGCCCTGCCCCTGCTCGCCTACTGGAAAAATCTGCCCATAGAGTTTTACATCACGGAAAGAGGCTCTTCGGCCTATTGTGTCCGTGCCGGTCATTAAGCCCAATCTACTCTAATCCCATTTTCCAGCACTTGTAGCCTTGTATGCTCTGGAGTTTCAAGTACTCATCTAGATACTTCTTAAATGTTGTGAGGGTTCGCACCTCTACTGCTGTTGGATCCTGGTCATCAGCTTGTTGGATCCTGTTTTTACAATTACAATTTTCTCAAAATTGCAAAATATTTGCACTGATGAGTAATTTACAAATTCACTCTTTTTGGGGGTTTCCTTATGCGTATAGAATGTCTCAGCTCGACAACTTTAGATACCTTGTCAGGAACCTCCTTTTCCAGATTTGGCTGAACATCAGATGCTTTGGTGGCCTCCTGCAGATCCGTATCCTCCACTCTTGAAGCAACAACAGATACTCAGACACATCTGTACTGGACTGAGTTCTCTCAACAAGAAACGTTGACCCAGTCGCGAACACGTGTGGCATCATTTCTTGGTGCATAGTTTCTCTCTTCCTTAGATGGTCCACCTGTCTCTGAATGACTCAGTCTTCCACCTCCACGTAGTAGATAGAGGTCCAGTCACTGCACTTATTTCACCCAGTAACCATTTTGTTCCTTCTCCAAAGATCTTCACATACACCGTCTCTCCCATCGTGACAATAACAGTCGTGTCTACTTTTCTGACTTCCCTGACTCCTTTCCAGTTTCCCCCCTAAATTCAGCATTATTAAGCTCAATTTTATCCTGAAACGGTGTTTCATCAATAATTCTGCAGGTGTGACACCTGTTGTTGTGTGGGGGGTAGTCCGATTATGGTAAAGTAAGCATGCTAGTTTAGTTGTTAAGAAACTTCCAGTTAACTTCTTCAGCCAGTCCATTTGAGGGAGGGTGGTACGGTGAAATTTTCATGAGTAATATCATTGAGGCTGATAAACCACGGAAATTCAGCACTTATAAATGCCGTGCCGTTATCAGAAATGACCACTCCTGGTAGTCCGTTAATGGCAAAACTTTCACATAACATCTCAATTGTAGCAGATGTTGGTGACTTCACCTCATATATGTCCATCCATTTTGAATGGGCATCAACAATGAGCAGAAACATTGTTCCCGCAGAAAAGTCCCGCATAGTCAATGTCTAACCACACCCATGGTCTTCCTGGCCATTCCCAAGGGTGTAATGGAGCTGTTGAAGGTAACATTTGCAGGTGCTGATATTGCACACAATTCTTCACTAAACTCTTTATTTCACCATCCATCCCTGCCCACCATAGGTAGCTGCAAGCCATGGTCCTCATCCATGATATTCCTGTGCACTGTGTAGTTCAATCAACAAGAAACTCTTCCCTTTGGAGGAACTATCACTCGTGCTCCCCACAATAAGATGCATCCTGGCTGGTTATTTCATGTCTTCTGTTGAAGTACGGTTTCATTTCGTTAGATAAAGGCTCCTGTGACCAACCATGAATTGGGTTGGGGGGGGGGGGGGGGGGGGGTGTGGCGGGGTGGGGGGTGGGGGGGTGCAGTGGTACGGGCAGGGACGGGCGTGAACCCAATAGGCACTCCCGATTGGGAACACGGTGCCATTTTACGTGGGCGGGCCAATTAAGGCCCGTCCAGCGTGAAGCTCACCTGGAAGTGCTGAGCGCTCCCTGTGTGGGTTGGGGGGGGATTCCTTGAGTAGTTCCCTGCGCTCTTCCGCGCATGCACATGAAAGACTGCAGTGATCTCCCGGAGGCACAGAGATGCTTCAGGGAGATTGGTTTGACATGTGTAAATTTACATAAGTGGAAATAAAAAACTTTTAAAACATGTCCCCTCATGTGACACTGTCACATGAGCTGGGACATGTGAAAGAATTATTTTTAATTCGCGTTGACCAGAGCATTCTGCCCCATCTTTTTGCTGAAGATAGCCTGCAGTTCTTCAGGTTGTTGAGTCTTTACACACTCCTTTTCCAAAGCAGAAATGCTTCCTGCTTCCTTTTGGAATCTCAGTAGTCCCTCAAGGTTGTTCACCCTTAGCCAGTTTTGCCCTAGGAGGCTTGGTCCTCTGCCTTTCAATACCAACACTGGGAGCTTTACTGATTGGCTCCCATAATGTACAGTTACTTAACTTATGCCTTTGACTTGGATGACTTCACCCGTATATGTTTTTAATTGGCAGTTGTTTCTTCCAAATTTAATTGATTTCCACCATTACTCAGATATTTGTAGGTATGTTCCCTAATTACTGTAGTGGAAGCTTTTGCGTCCATTCAAAGAGATCTACCATTCACTTTTGCTGTTATATAGATTGGTTCTGTTCTCCCAACCTTCAAGTTATACAATGAATAAATATCCGAATCTGTTGCTTCAGGCTCTTCTACATTGTAGACCACACTGTTTTTTTTTTATTTTGCTTAAAAATCCGTTTGACTCTTCCCCTACACTGTCTTATTATGTGTCTGTTTTTATGACAATAAAAACATCATATTTTTTAAAGTGTCAATTGTTAAAAGATTGTTTGTTTCCGCCTCTATTGATATTACTCCTTGTTTTCGCTGATGTCTTTTTTTTTCCTTATTTTCCTGCTATCGGGGGCTGTTCCCTGCCTCTCAGCAGAGTCTTACACTTTTGCACCCTTTTTGGCTGGGGCTTCCTACCCGATATGGAGGACGGTGCCATTTTGCACGCCCTTTACGGCTTTCGAATATCTAACTGCACTTTCCATGGCCAGTGCTATCTCTAGAGCCTTCTTAAAAGCCAAACCTGTTTTGGATAACAATCGATTCTGGATTGTGTCCTCATTTGTACTGCACACTAAACGATCTCTAAGCATATCCTTTAAGGATGTAACAAACTCACAATGCTCTGTTAATTGCTTCAAGCTTGCTACATTTCTTGCAACTGTCTCCGCTGGGACTCTAATTCTTAAATTAAATTTGAACCTTTGTATCATTACTGAGGGCTTTGGTTGATAATAGCCCTTCACCAGGTCCACTAATTCATCTAAATTTCTCAAGTTTGGGGCACTGGGTGCAATCAAACTTCGAATCAAACCATAAGTTTTATTCCCACATGTACATAAAAGAATTGCCCGCCTCTTCTCTTCCCCTGAAACCTCCTTTGCTAGGAAAAAGAATGTGAGACATTCAATGTGGTGAGACTAATTGTCTATTCCTGGATTGGGAGAATCGGTTCTTCTGTGACGGGGTTACTTGGATGATTTGAACGGAACTTCGACTTACAATTGCTGTGCAAGGTACAGTACTGATTTCATTTCTCTTCATTGCTTCTGTTTAACTTGTTTAATCCTCACCTCCAATTTTTTGGATCCTATTCATCAGTTTGTTGGATCTGCTTGCATGCTTGTTGTAAGGGGTGGTCGAGTTGGCACTACTGATAAAGTTGAGTAGCAGACACTTCATAGGGAGAAACTGTGTTTATTCACAAAGGTATTGAGCAGCAACTAAACATGTGCTAACACTTCAAACTGTATCCCTACACGACTGCTGTTACTAACTATTGACTACTGACTACTAACTACAGAGATAGCCTGAGCTACTCTGCTATTGGATACTAAGATCATGTGATTTCCCATTATAACATCTTTCTTAAAGTTATATTACACATCAGATTACCACAACTATCCTTTCAGACAGTGAGCTCCAGGTAACCTCCATCCTCTAGATGAAAAAAAATTTCCTGAAATCCCCTCTAAATCTCCTGCCCCTTAACTTAAATCTATGCCCCTTGGTTATTGACCGCTCCACTAAGGGGAAAGGTTTCCTATCTACCTTATCTATGCCCCTCATAATTTTGTACACCTCAATCAGGTCCCCCTCAGCCTTCTCTGCTCTAAGGAAAACAGCTCCAGCCTATCTACCTCATTTCATAGCTGAAATGCTCTAACCCAGGCAACATCCTGGTGAATCTCCTCTGCACCCTCCCCAGTGCAATCACATCTTTCCTATAGTGTGGCGACCAGAACTGCATACAGTACTCCAGTGTATTCAATGCCTCAGCTAATAAAGGAAAATATCCCATATGCCTTCTTAACCACATTATCTACCTGTCCTGCTGCCTTCAATGATCTATGAACATGCTCAATGAAGTCCCTCTGATCCTCTGTACTTTCTATGATCCTACCATTCATCGTGTACTCCCTTGCCTTGAAAGTCCTCCCAAAATACATCACCCAACACAGGTCCAACCCTGGCTTTGTTATCAAACCTGCTGACAAGGACGGTGCTGTTGTTGTCTGGCATACCAACCTCTACCTCGCAGAGGCTGAGCACCAACTCTCAAACACTTCTTCCCACCATCGAATATTAAGCCATTGTTTTTTGGACTGTCACTGACATCACCTCCTCTGGAGATCTTCCCTCCACAGCCTCCAACTTCATATTCCCTCAATCCTGCAAAGCACACTTCTACCTCTTTCCAAAAATCTACAAATAGAACTGTCCTGGTAGACACATCATTTCAGCCTGTTCCTGCCCCTGCCTTGACTCTATTTTCTCTCCCTTTGTCCAGCCTCTTCTCACCTACATTCATGATTCTTCTGAAGCTCTACATCATTTCAACAATTTCCAGTTTCCTGGCCCTAACTACCTCCCCTTCACTATGGATGTCCAATCCCTCTACACTTCCATCCCCCACCAGGATGGTCTGAGAGCTCTCCGCTTCTTCCTTGAACAGAGGCCCAAGCAATCCTTATCCACCGCCACCCTCCTTGCCTGGCTGAACTTGTTCTTTCACTGAACAATTTCCCCTTTAACTTCTTCCAAATAAAGTTGTATGGGTATAGGCCTCAGTTATGCCTGTCTTGTTGTAGTGTATGTGGTACATTCCTTGTTCCAGCCCTGCTCAGACCCCCTCCCACTATTCTTTTTTCCAGTACATTAATAAATGTACCAGTGCTGCTTCATGCTCTCATCTGGAACTGGAAAGATTGATCAATTTTGTTTCCAATTTCCACCCCTCTCTCACCTTCATATACTCTGTCTCCAAAACTTCCCATCTCTTCCTTGACTTCCCTGTCTCCATTTCTAGTGATAGACTGTCTATTACCAACTCCCACAGCTACCTCGACTGCACCTCCTCACACCCCTGCTTCCTGTAAGGACTCCATCCATGCCCCCAGTGTTTCCATTTCCACCACATCTGTTTCAGTGATGCTACCTTCTATAATGGCACTTATGATATAGCTTCCTTTTTCCTGAGCCGAGGTTCCCCCCAGTGTGGTTAACAGGGCTCTCAACCATGTCTGACCCATTTCCCGCACTTCTGCCCTCATCTCTTCCCCTCCCACCCAGAACCATTATAGCTTTTCCCTTGTCCTCACTTTTGACTCCACCAGCCTCCATCTTCAAATGACCATCCTCTGCCATTTTTGCCAACTCCAGCATGATGGTGCCACCAAATATATCTTTCCCTCACCTTTCCTGTCAGCATTCCAAAGGGACCTTTCCTCTGGCACACACTGGTCCACTCCTCTATCACCTCCAGCACCTTCCCACTGTACATCCCCATGCAATCGCAGGAGCAGTAACACCTCCCCTTTACCTCCTCAGCGTCCAAGGCCCCAAATACTCCTTTCAGTTGAAGCAACATTTTACTTGCACTTCTTTCAATTTAGTAAACTGCATTCACTGCTCACAACATGGTCTCGGCTACACTGCGGATACTAAACCCAAACTAGGTGACCGCTTTTCAGAACACCTTCTCTCAGTCTGCAGGCATGACCCCGATTTTCCTGTTGCTTCCAATTTCAGTTCACCATCTTGGTCTCATGCTTATATTTCTGTCCTTGGCTGGCTATAATGTTCCACTGAAGCTCAACGCAAGCTGGAGGAATGGCACCTCATCTTCCAATTAGGCACTTTACAGTCTCCTGGACTCAACGTTGAGTTCAACAACTTCAGGCCAAGAAGTCTGTCCTCCAGTTTGATTTTTTTTCAATCCTGCCTCACTCACCTGTCACCCCCACCCCTGACAACATCAGGTTCGAGACTCACATCAATGAAGAGACTACACTAGAAGGTTTTACAATCCAAAACTCTCACCTCTATGCACTGCACTCTTACCTTCGTCTGACACCCCCGCCTCTCCAGGCCCGGTTGCACGTGGAGCATTCTGGCTCTCTAGTTCTAGGGCGTCCTGCTCGAACCTGCTCAGCAGCAGGCGGTTGGGCTGCCCTCTGCCTGTACGTGCCCTCTCTGCATGGTTAAGGCTCGTCTTCTCTGAAAGGACAGAGGATTAGTCCACTTTCTACCTGCAGCGCCATTCCAGCCTGGCCAAGCCCAACTTAGAAACACCTCTCAGAGCACATCCAAGTCACGGCCCTCAAGCCACAAGGCACTCAGTCCTAGCAGCCAGGACTCACCCCCTTGGCCAGCTCCAGCGTCACTGACAGTTGCCACTCAGACCCTAGCATCCCTCAAGTAGGGGGATGAAGCCACGGGGGGATGGCCACACCATAACACTTCTGCATACTGACCCATGCCAACACAGTACTCACCCTTCTTGAGTGCAGCAGGTCATTGAACTGCTTCCAGCTCTGCACCCATGTGCACTGCACCACATCGTGGCTGCTCACAAGTGCTGCCACCTCCTTTCATGCCCTCTTTGTGAGGTGTGGTAACCTCCTCCTCCCATCTCTGGGGACAAAGGTGTCCCTCCTGGCAGCCACCCCCTCCAACAGGACCACGAGGCACTCATCCAAAAAGCAGGGGCCAAGTGCCCACCCGGCCTGCCCTCCTGCCTGACGTCTCCAGCTATACCCGGCTCCCTCAAGACAATGCAGAACAGATGTCCTTCCATGGGCTTAGTTGGCCCACCAGCATGAAATCACGGTCAGGGGGGCCAATCACGGGCGGCAAGCCGTTTCCCGGCTGCTCCAGGTCCCACTGATCACACCCACCCACTGACCTCAAAATTCTGCCCTACAGCTGGAGAAAGAATTGACAGATGCTCAAACTGAATGAGGATGGGAACATCAGCGAGGATCCACATGACAACATATGGAAAACAATTATGTACCTGTGTTCTAATTTTCTGGCAAACTATCCTTTGAAAACTAATGTATACAACATGTAACATCCAGATAGAACTCACTGAATCATTATATGCCACAGAAAGATGTGTCAGCTGTGGTTCAGCTGGTAGCACTCTTACCCACTTTGTCAGAAGATTGTGCATTCAAATCTGACTCAATCAAATGAGACATGAGCACAGGAAGTGTTGCACTGTAAACAAACTGTCTTTTGGATGAGATGTTAAACTGTGATCTTGTCTGCTTTCTCCGGTGGCTGTAAAAAATTCACTTGCATTATTTTCAAGAAGAGCAGGGAAGCCATCCCCGGCATCTTGGCCAACATTTATCCCTCAATCAGCATCACTAAAACAGATTGCCAGATCATTATCACATTGCTGTGTGAAAACTGGCACTTGCTTTTCTCTACATTACAACAGTAACTTGCTTTGAAGGCCAACTTATCTTCTCATTGAGAGCAGAGGTCGGGAACTCCAAGTCCCAACAGACCTCAGAGTTTCCAGGAGCAGGCTGCGCAGGCACAGTTCCACATTTTCAGTTATTTGGGCTGAGGACAGGCCCAGCATGTCTGCAGAGAAAGGGAAAATAGTGCAAAAATCCAGGTGATGTGACAGGAACTCCCAAGGAAGGAACAGAAAGAGGCGGCAGGGAGAGGTCCCAAAGGAAGAGGGGACAGGGAGTGGCCCCAAAAGAGAAATCACAGGGAGGGGACAAAGACAAAAAGCAGAGAGAGGTCCTAGTTAAGTTAAGGAAAAAAGTGAGGAGCAGGGAAAAAGGCTCCAAGCAGAAAAATTGCTGCGGTTAGCAGGCTTTAGGTGGTGAGGGCTCAAGAGAGGCCTTGGCAATTGCACAGGGCTCAGGAGATGCCTTGAAGATCTGAGAAGGCAGCAGAAGGTAGTACACAACCACCATCCCAAGGGCAATTAAGGATATGGGCAATAAATGCTGGCCTGGCCACATGCCACGAATGAATTAAAAAAAAACATTGGTGACTCTGCTGTGTACCTCTTTGGAGCAGTAGCATTTTGCTCGGTGTGACCAGAAAGCTGAAGTTGTGCTTGTGAGTTGGTGATATATTGCATACTCGGGAACACAGGGGAGCATAATGTTGGGAGATGAGATTGAAACCCTGAGAGGTGGGTCATCATTGGTGCCATCTTTTGGAGAGAGCTCCAAGGCGAGATCTTCAAAGGTGAAGTCTTGAATCCCTTGTGAGAGAGACAGAGTTCCAATGAGATTGATTGACTCACAGTGTTTTCTGATGTCTGGGTGGTTTGTTGAGGAATCCGTGGAATCTGTCCTGGTCACATCTATGATTTATTGTCTGGGGTTTGACCACAATTTGCCTGTTAATTCACATGTACCTCACATTAACCTTGAATATTAGAGCATAAGATAGATATTGTAAATTGTTTTATCTTTCAGATCTTCTATTGTAAAATTTATTTCTGTTTGTTCATTGAATTTTGTGGCTTTATTCACTGAAAGATAAATGCAAGTGTCTTGAATATAAAACTTTGTCTACTTTAAAAAAACATTATCGGTTCCTAACCAGATCTTACCAAAGATTTAGGGGTCTGGTCCAGGGTCATAACAAACTACATGTCAAATGTACATCATTGGCTGTAAAATCCTTAGGGAGGTCCTGAGGCTGTGAAAGTCATTACATAAAGGCAAGGCCAGAATTTTGACGTCGGCATGCAGGAGCGGGCCCGACACGCCACGCTTAAAATGATGTGCGGTGACGTCGGGCGTGCATCCCAATGTCACTGCACGCCATTGCGATATTTCGGTGGGCGAGCGCGCTATGAGCTCCGATACATGCTCGCCATTAATTAATGGGCCACTTAAGGCCCTAGAGGCACTAATACACTGAGATTTTTCAGAGCCCACCTGAATTTCAGAGTGTCGCATGGGTGCAACGGGCAGGTGGGTAGGCTGCATTTTTAAAAACCTAATCCAAGGGCAGGATATGAAGGGTGAGTGGGCTCGCAAGTAGTATTTTTTAGACATTTAATTTTTAAACTCACTGCTACTTGCTTGTATGAACAGGAGAACTTCAAATCTCTTCAGAGCTGCTTGTACTGGAATCACGGACTTCAGGTCAGGACCCTGTAGTAAACATCATTCTTGGGGCCTTGCAAGTTTCCGGCAGCCTTCCTTTATCCTGGGAATGGGAGTTGTGCTCTCCATTGGAGGCACATCATCTGAGGAAGAAAAAGGGCCAGGAGGGTGAGGAGGCCAGGAGTCCATATTCAGCCTCCAGGGGAGCCACCTTTGCAGGACAGGTGCAGACACAAGCGGCACAGGGCCAACAGGGAGTGCAAAGTGGAAGGGGCTGCAGATGATCCCATTATCCTCCTGCCAGGGTTTAAAGGGGGTGAAGCAGCTACCTCAATATGTCTGAGGTCCAGTGCCAAAGGAGGCTCCTTCTCTTGAGGGAGACAGTGACCTCCATTTGTCAGATAATAGGACCTGAAATCAGCTCCAAATGTATGGGCAGACACATCATGCCAGTGGTGTTGAAGGTCATGGCTGCCCTCAACTTCTTTGTTTCCGGCTTTTTCCAGGGGTCGGTGGGTAATCTTTGCAGAGTTTCCTAGTCAGCTGTCCATAGTTGTGTCAAGCAGGTTACAGACACTCTGTTCAGGTGTGCATTGACTTTCAATCACTACCACTGGGACGATGCCAGCCAGACACAGCAAGCCGGAGGCTTTGTGGCCATTGCTGGCTTCCCCCGTGTCCAGGATGCAATAGACGCACACATGTGGCCATCAAGGTGCCAGCAGGTGAGCCCGATGCCTTCGTCAACAGGAAGGGCTTCCACTCCATGAATGTGCAGATAGTGTGTGACCACAGGATGCTGATTCTACAGGTCCGTGCAAGGTACCCAGGTAGCTCCCATGACGCCTACCTCCTCAGACACTCCCAGGTGCTGACGCGCTTCAGTGCTCCACCCCGGCTGGATGGATGGCTGCTGGGTGACAAGGGCTATCTCCTCAAAGGGTGGCTCATGACGTCTCTCCGCCATCCAAGAACAGAAGCTGAGCAGCGGTACAATAGGAGCCACACCTCCACAAGGGCTGTGGTAAAGAGAACCATCGGTCTTCTCAAGATGCACTTCCGATGCCTGGACCGTTCAGGGGGAGCACTCCAATACCCCCAGATCGTGTGTCACTGATAGTGGTTGCATGCTGCGCTCTCCACAGTCTGGCGCTGGAAAGGGGTGACGCAGTGGAGGAAGAAGACGTAGACCCTGATGCTCTGGCTGCCAACGATGAGTCCAGTAATGAGTCTGAGGGCGAGCATGCTCAGGAGAATGCTTTTGGGACAAACACTGACCCGGGCAACCTCCAGGGAGGCAGGGACACCCGAGAGGCTTTGATCCAATGATCCTTCAGCTAGCCTACCAAAGATGGGCCTCCAACACATACCAGAGCTGCAGGCTCGATACCTGAGAGCAACATCTGCCTGGTTAGGAACATTGACCATGTGCCTTGTCAATAAAGCTCAATGACAAACAAGTCACTCAAAACTTCATGGGTTCTCAGAAGTAGGGGAACACTCTGAGCCTTGTTCAGAACTAAAACATTTAATGAGTTCATAAAACAAAACAGAAAAAGAAGTTCATTCTGAAGTGTTGAGCTGCACACTGACTAATAAGCAATTAATATGGGGGCAACACAAAACCACCAGAGATAAGCCCGTGTGGTGCCTAAGGTGCTTTACGTTTACGTTTTCGGGTGCTACGTCTAGGTTCTCCCCCCTCACTGGCACTGGCATTGGGGACAGCCTGCTCATTCTGCTGTCATGTTGGCCTTGATGACCTTGGCGGCCCATGGAGCCTGTGTTGGCCCCACCTGGGAAGGAGCGGCCAGTTGCACAGCTGGCTTCTCCCCAGTTGCCGCAGCCTCATCGGATGCCACGGTCACTGGCAGAGGGGCAGAGGAGCTGCTACCCGCATCCGGAGCACCCTGAGAAGACCCCGCAGAGATGACAGGCAGCTCGTGGGCCAATGTGAGATCATGTCGGACCTCCCTGTTCACCATCGATTGACAGGCACCTTGCTGGGATACTGGGTGCCAGATCCATTTCCCACACTTACACTGACCAGCTGAGCTCAATGCCACTGTGAGGGTTTGCAGGTCCGAGCACATCCCCAGGAAGCCCTGATTGATCTCCTGGAGAGGCCTCTCCAAGAGAGTCACCGCCCTCTCCATGCAGGAAGCATTGCGCTCGGCCATGAGGGCCATGGCATTGCTGATGCTCCGCAAGGACTCCTCCATCACGGAGACCATGGTATGCATTCCCTCATGTATATCTCCCCCAGATCCTCCCGCAGACCCTGCTGGACTTCCAGCATCTGCTGCCTCAGGGACGACTCCAGAGGCTCATCATCAGCCACTGACTGAGCATGTTCCTGGTCCCCAGCAGTCCTCCGACTGCCGGTGCCATGGGCACTCTCTGCCTCCACCTGCACCTCAAGCTAGTGTGAAGTGCCCTCACCACTGTGCACTGAGACACTAGCCGACGATCTTATCCCCATCGAGGTGCTGAAATCTGCGCCGGTGCCTGCCTGGCTGAGATGGTGTGATGCTGGTGCATGTATCTCTTCAGGGCCCTCGGATATCAGTGGCGGGCCCTCTGCCTCCTCAGTCCAGGTGTGCTCTGGTGAGGCTGAAAGGAAGAATAAGGACATTTGATTAGTTGACGTCGTAACACTGTTAATGTGCACGCCCGGCCCCCAGATCAGGATGCGCTCCTCCTTCCATAATCATTGGGAAACCCATGTTGGATACTGAATACAATAAACAGTCAACAGTGGAATGGTTGTAATGACAGACATTGTGACCTCGGTGCACGACACTCTTACCTTCCCCTGGGCACCTCAACCTTGCTGCTGCTGGTAGACCTGGGCACTGCTGGTAGACCTCTCCAGTTCGAGAGCCTCCTGCTTGTATCTGGTGAGTATGAGTAATTGGGCCTGGCCTCTGCCAGCCCACATCCATCCAGCGTTACTGTGTGCGGTCTTCTCCTGAAAGGAGAGAGGAGCATTGATTAGTTCTCCCTGTACCTGCATTGCCATTGCAGCCCTGTCACCTGAGTGAAACCTCACAGGGTTCATCTGATTTGTGAGCCTGGAGCAGCCACACACTCACACCAAGCAGCCAGGGCTGATCTACTTGCCCAGAGGCTGCCTCCTTCACATTTGCCTCTATACTTTATAACCTTCCAAAGCAAGGAAGCACTACCACATAGAATGCCAAGGCCAGCAGATGGATGGCTGTCCTGCCACCTGGAAGTTCCCCACCCAGTCAGTCAGCATCCTGACTTTGAAATATTTTGGCATTCCAGCACTGCGCCGAGGTACAGATCTTTGAGGTCGCCCCCAAAACAGTACTGTGGGTGTTAGTGCACCACATGCAGCGGATACAGAAGCCACCTCAGCACCACTCACCTCTCACGGTGAACTAGGCATGGGCAATAAATGCTGGCCCATTTAGCGAAGGCGACATGCCATGAATCACTCAATGCAGTAACCATATTCAGAGTTTGTGGGGTGGGCTTGGAGGTGGGGGGCAGGGAGCCTAACTGCGGTGCTAAGTGACCTGTGCCAACACAGTGTTCACCCATCCTGATCGCAAGAGGTCATTGAACCGCTTGTGGCACTGCACCCAGGTATGTTGCATCACATTGTGTGTGCTGGCCCCTTCTGCCCCCTGCTCCCTGGCACGTTTCGTCATGTGGGCAGGGGCGGTCTCCTCTTCCCCTCCCTTGGCACCATGATGTCACGCCGTGCTGCCACCTCCTCAAGGAGGGCAGTGAGGTACTCATCCGAGAATCTCAGGGCACAATGCCCCACCGACCTGCCCTCCTGTCTGGCCTGCTCTCTGAGAATGCTCTCGGGAACCCTTCTGTGTCCCTTTGCTGCCAGCCTTTGGAAGGCTGCCTGCATGGTTTTTAAACAGGCTGGCGGGTCGCCATTGGACCTGGCGGTCATTGGAGTCCTGCCACCGCCTGCTCCTTCCCGCTGTTCTTGGGAGCTGCGATTCATGCTGGGTGGGCCTTAATTGGCCCGCCAAGGAAAATGCCGGCGCAGAGCCGATCGCGGGCAGCAATCGGCTCCGCACCCGCCTGTGGCCGCTCCTGCGCAGCCCACCCAACATGCTGACAATTCTCCCTCAAGTCTTTCTTTCTTTCTTTCAGCAGAAATTTGTTTTTGGCCTCAGTGTACAGCGAAAGGGTAAATATTCTTTGTGAACACCTTTAAAGTATTGCTATATATAGTGACCATATAATAGCTCTCCAACTGTGCGTATGAAATTACTTTTATTTTAAGTAAATATGTTCCTTCAGGCTAGCTAAGGCAAAACTGTCCTCATCTTTCTGACTCCTGATTGCCATCCTGTGACCTCGAGCTGAAAGGGTATATGAGTGGGTGCTGGTTACTGAAGCACAAGGGTCATGTGATGTGCTGAAGAGCAAAAGAGATGTGCTGAAATAATTTATTTAAATATTGAGAGATATTAAATGTTAATATAATTCCAAACTGTACCTTTCTGTTGCAAAGGTGTCAAAATCACATAAAATATATTGATTGGTTTGAAATTTATTAAACACAGGCATGTATAATTTTTTTTCAAATACTTACATGCTTAGAACAGCAATGCAATCCAGACATCCAAAATGTCCTATAGCTACATATTACTAATTCCTGTCTTTGCTTTTGAACAACAGAATTAGCTATTATTATAATCATTACTGCGTATAATAAAAACTGATCCTCATCAGACTGACCAGCATTAAATTATGACCCTGAGTGAGTGTGACAAAAGGATTCAAGGTCCACTGCATAATGAGATGGCAAGTTTTAACTGCCTAATGTTAATTGGATCCACCCCTGACCATGGTCATTGCTTTATCTGATTTTGCTCAGCTACTGGCCTTAAGGTTTGCCTTCCATTTTAAACCAATGTGGAAAAACGCAAATGATCATTTTAACTACAGATAATACTTTGCATAAATTTAAGTATCATCTACAAGGTGCTCATCATATGTTAAAATATATCATAAGGTTAATAAGCCTAACGTGTTTATTTTTAACTTCAATGAATGTTTATTAAATTGTATTGACTTATTTAACTGCACAGGGTTGTGTTTATTGATGTATTAAGATATTGCTAAATAGTTACCATGAAAAAATTGTGATTTGCCACAATACACATCTTCTATAATGCTTTTTATAATTATATTGAATTGTAAGAATAGAATTTCAAAAAATTTTACAAGATGTGCAATGTTTATATTTAAGACATTCTCAAATCACAGAAGATAAACAATAATGAAGAGAAAGTGGAAATTAAATGGGATTCTAGTAAAACTCTAATTTACTTTTTTCAAACACTACACGAAGCACAAATGTTTACAGTAAAATGTTCAGTAACTAAATAATTACGCAATGCTCTACTGAGAAATTATCATTTTAGTGCATATTTAGTAAAAGAAAGTAAAATTATAAGTGATGACAGACATTTCTTGGGAAATTTAACTTTTTGTCAAAGCACTTTCTGCTCTTGTTTTTGCATGATTGCCCCATAGACCATTTACAATTGTATAAGGCATCGGTCTTGTTTTTAGCACGGCATTGCTGTGATTGAAAATTCAACATTTGGTGGACTTGGCAGGAGTGAATCTGCCTCTTATGGCACAATGACACAGAATGTTGGATCTTATACTGGTCTACTACTGCACCAGCCTAAGTTTGGTTCATTAAGCTATTGAGCAGAATAGCTCTCTGAGCTTTCTGAATAAAGTACATGCCACCTAAGAGTCATATTGGACTTGAAACATTAACTCTTTTTTCTCTCTCCACAGATGCTGCCAGACCTACTGAATTTTTCCAGCAGTTTCTGTTTTTATACCACCTAATGGACCTTGTTCTTGCATCCAGAAGCTTCATGGAGGGTGAAATTGGACTTGCATTCTTTTCAGGAGTAAAGCTGGTGGTTCAGTTTGTTCATTGCCAAAAATCTAAATTAGACCTTCAGAGTCAGTTTTCCAGACAGTATATCAATAAAGGGCCTACTACCAATGTAAGAACCAGAACTGGAAATTGGCTTATCTGAAAGCTGTGTTCAGGATTGTTTACAGGCAGCTGAACTAACAGTCCTTAAAGAGGTCTCAGCCAAGGCATATGTTTCAAAATAGCACTGAACTGGACACGGAGCTCCTTCTGACCCCACAATAAAAATGTGGATGCTGCTAACCATTGCTGTTCCCTCCCCTGAGTGCTTTCCCCTTCTTCCCATCACTTCCTGGACTTACTTTAGTTTCTTGACCAGTCTCCCAATTGGCTGACCTTGCCAACCATCTACTTGTTTTCACTATTAGCTGTCTATTGTAGCTAAGGCATTTTTGCCAATGATTTATCCCAGACCATCAGATTGGATTTCCTTCAAGGACTTAGCCTTCCTTTCCTCCTTGCAAAGCCAGCTCAGTAGAGCACAGCTTTGACATGGTATGAAACTCAGCAGTTTGATGAGTAATGGAATTTGGCATAGTAAGGGAAGAGGTGCTGTTCTGATGTTTGACAGGACAAGGAGTCATCAGACAGAGGGACCAAATGACAGTAAGACCTGAGAATTGAAGTCCAGAGGCATTAGTTGGATAAACAGGTAGTTGATTTGTTGGTAGTTTCAAGGTTCCTTTTTTTCCTCTAAACTCGAATATTCATTTAAATGAGCATGAGGGAGACCTAAGTGCTGAATTAAATTCATAGCTTAACTAGTTAAACTAAATACACTACAAACTATCATTGAGTGGTACTTCTAAACTTGAAACCCAATTAGTTAAACACAAAAAAGATAGCAAAGCAGGTGATGTGTTAACATGTAGCATGTGGGTTCTGGTGGATACCAGTATGATACACGGCAACCATACCTGCGGTAGCTGTCTGTGGCTGGAGGAAATTTTGTTCACAGTTGGAGCTGGAGCATGAGCTTCAAGCATTGCAATACATCAGGGAGCGAGAAGGTTACCAAGACACTTTGTTCCAGGAAGTATCGACACACTTTAAGCTAGGTACATCAGATTTGATCTGTTGTCATGGCCAGGAGGATATGACTACAAGAGAGGTAGGTATGAGGATCCAGCAGGGAGCACTGAGTCTTTGCAGTTATCCAATGAGGTTGAGGTTCTTGCAGCCCATGTGGAAGACAGGAAGGGCTGCTGGAAGGATGAGAAAACTGATGACAGCACCATGGTCTAGAAGGTCATTCAAGTGGAGGGAGTAGAAAAGTATGTGGTAGGAGAGGATAGCATAGTTAGGGGATAGATACAGTTCTCGGCAATGGAGAATGAGAACCCCAGGTACTGTATTATCTGCCTGGTTCCAGGATTAAGAATATCTCCTCAGGGCTGGAGAAGTTCTTGGAGTGGGAGGAGAATAACCCAGTTGTCATGTCCATGTAGGTACCAATGACCCAGGTAGAATCAAGAAAGAGGTTATGTTGAGGGAGAATGAGCAGCTAAGGGCTAATAACCTGAGCTGAGGGCAAATTGGCTTTGGATAAATAAGATCAGTGAGTGGCTCAATGGTTGGTGGGGTAGAAATGGTTTGTGATTCACAAACTGTACTGGGAAAAGAGGGAGACAATAATGATAACAGATAAGGCAATACTGCAGGGTAGTGACATAGGTAATGATAATAAGAGTGAGACAGGAGGGGACAGAAAGTACAAACATAAGAGTGCACTAGCAAATAAGGCCAGAGTGGGGAAAATGGTGAAAAACATATTTATAAGTTTTTTTTAAAATCTGAATGCTTACAACATTCATAACAAGATGGATGAGTTGATAGCACAAACATACATGGGTATGGTATGTTAGCGATTATAGAGGCATGGTTGCAAAGTGACCATGGTGACATTGTGGCAGGATAGGAAGAAAGGAAAAGGGGTGAGGTAGCTCCTTTAATAAAGGATGAAATCAGTAGAGTCATGAGAAATGACCTTGGTTTATTTGAAGATCAAAATATAGAATAAGTTTGGGTGGAAATAAGAAATAGAAAGGGAAAGAGGGCTAAACTGTAGAACAGAGTAAGAAAGAAACTAAACTAATAATAGGCAATTGTAATCTTCATATAGATTGGACAAATCAAATTGGCAATTGTGGACCAGAGGATAAGTTCTTAGAATGTATTCAGGGCAATTTCTTAGAAAAATACATTTTGGGACCAATCAGGAAAGAATTTCACATTCAGTTTTAGGATGAAAAACTTGGTGCTGGAACTAGTGTCTTAAACTTAAATTATAAATATATGAAGATAGAATTGGCTACAGTGAACAGGGAAGACAAATTAAAAGGTAAGACAATAGATAAGCAGTGGCAGACATTTAATGAGATATTTCATAACCCTCAACAAGGATATATTCCATTGAGAAAGAAAGGCTCTATAAGAAAGATGCACCATCCGTAGCTAACTAGGAAAGTTAAGGATGCTATCAAATTGAAAGAAAAGGTGTACAATGCTGTGAGGATTAGTGGCAGGTTAGAAGGTGTAAAAAAATTAGAAACAAACAAAGGATTACTAAAAAAAGAGGGAGAAATTAGAATATGTGAACAAAATAGCAAGAGCTATAAAAATGGACAGTAATAGCTTCTACAAGTATATAAAAAGGAAGAGGGTAGCTAAAATAAGCATTGGTCCCTTAGAGGATGAGGCTGGAGAACTAACAATGAGAAAAAAGGAGGGGCCAAAGATATTCAACATGTTTTGCATTTTCACAGTAGAAAATGCAAAAACCATCTCAAGAATAGTAGAAAATCAAGGGCCAAAAGGGAGGGAGGAGCTTAAAACAATCACAACTACAGGAGGAAAGGTATTAGGAAAATTAAAGGGAAAAACAAATGCTCTGGATGTGATGCCCTGTATCCTAGGGACTTAAAAGAAGTGACTGAAGAGACATTAGATACTTTGGTTGATATCTATTAACATTCCCTCAATTCTGGAAAGATACTAGTGAATTGGAAAATCACAAATGTAACACCTCTGTTCAAGAAAGGAGGGTATAGAAAGCATGAAACTATAGCCCAGTTAGTCTAACACCTGCCAATTCTGGTATCCATTATTAAGGAGGCAGTAGCCAGACATTTAGAAAATCATAATACAATCAAACAGAGTCAGCATGGTTTGTGAAAGGAAAATTGTGTTTGACAAATTTATTAGACTTTTTTGAGAATGTATCAAGTAGGGTGAATAAAGTAGAACCAGTAGATGTAGTGTATTTGGGTTTTCAAAGTTATTCAATTAGTTGCCACATAAAGACTACATAAGATAACAGTTTGTTGGCAGCAGTATATTACCATGGCTAAAGCTTTGGATAAACAGAGTGTTGGGATAAATGGGTCATTTTCAGTTTGACAAAATGTAAATAGTGGGGTATCATAGGGATCAATGCTGTGGCCTCCATGATTTATGATCTATATTAATGACTCCCACCCAGCAATGTCATTATGAACATAAAATGTGCAGGTGGCACAAATATTGCTATTGCATGATTTTTTAAAATTCATTTGACATGTGCCTTGCTGGCAAGGCCAGCGTTTATTGTCCAAAGGGTATTGCCCTTGAGAAGGTAGTGTTATGCTGCCTTCTTGAATACAGCTGAATGGCTTGCTAGGCCATTTCAGAGGTCAGTTAAGAAACAACTTATTATTGGTTTGGAATCAGACCCATTAAGGATGATTCTTTCCTGCAGAATCATTAGTGAAGCTAATGCGTTGTTTCATCAATCCTGTAGGCTCATGGTCACTATAACTGATATAACTTTCTTTTTATTATTCCAGATTTACTTAATTTAAATTCCCCAGCTGCTCTGATGGAATTTGAACTTTGTGCTGGATCATTAGACCAGTTACATAACCACTATGCTACAGTACCCAAAGCATGAACAGGTATGACAAATGTATAAATAGCAATAAGTGCCCGGTCACAATTATCTTTTTTGCTATAGTGTTTATTGCTGTGTTACATTGAGTGGTTATTGTGAACAAATTGACTTTTATTGAATTGGAATGCATTTCCACCTAAGAAACAAATAAAGTTTATGTGTCATAAAAAGTCACGTGGGAGTTTGCAAAACAATGTTTTAATCAGATCACAGTTCACTAGTTCTGCATTTCAAATCTACAGCTGACTGAACAAACCTATTAACAGTACCCTCAGCATGATTTAACATAGAGGCAAAAGTATGCAACTGTGATTAGCACAGCAAGGGATTTGGTTGAGAGATATGTTTATCATTGTCAGAATGCTCAAAATCAAGCAACGTTCACCAATATTGTGACAAATATTTTTTCCTGAAGGCTGTTGTAATACAATTTAATAATTCTGCATTGCACACTGCAATCACCTCACATTTGGTAAACCCTGAGAATTCATGTGGTGGGCGTGGGGGTTAGGGGGGTTTGGGGTGGTGGGGGCAGCAGTTCACCAGACTAACTTCATGGAAGCCCAGCAGAAGCCCCAGGGAAAAAAATGCTTTGGACTATTATCAATATGAAAGAAATATGGTCAATACACGGAACAAACTCACTTCTGGAATCACAAGAAAAGTCAGCTTTACAAATGTTATGACAATTAGAGATAGGCTCTGACCTTGTTGTGCACATGAGGTGTTAATTGTAGCAGTAAGTATGATATCAGTTGTAAAATGTATGTATATTGGTTTTTGGAAGGGCTATACAAGTAAACTTTAAAGAGTGCAATTATGAACTGTTTTATATTCTGCACACTTTCTACCCTGAGGAAAAAATGCGTGTGGAATTTCAAAAGCATAAATTAGTATTCCATGCAAAGAATCCAAGTATTGACAATCATTTATACTTTTTATTCAATCATGCTAGCAAGCCAACGTTTATTTCCCATCCTTAGTTGCCCTTAAGAAGGTGGTGGTAGGCCATCCTTTTGAACCACTGCAGTGCATAAGGTGAACGTTTCTTACAGTGCTATTAAGTAGAGAATTCCAGGATTTTGACCCAGTGGTAGTGAAGGAATATTATGTATGTCCACATCAAGATAGTATGTGACATGAGAGGGAAGTTATGGTGTTCCCATGCACCTGCCTTGTCTGAGAACAGCACTAACTCCAAGTTCTTCCCCTTCTGAAAAATATGTATTACAAGAATGTCTATGAAAACAGAGGTCAGATCATATTAACAGAACATTAAAATCCAATGTCAGCATTGGAGAAAGATTTATTTAACTATTTTATTACTGGTTGACCAGTATATTGGTGTCTATGTTATACACATAGAGCCATGGTTAATAAACAAGTAGTACATTTTGAGGGGTTAATTTTCTTCTTTATTACTTGGGTGTTAAGTATTGCGTGCCAGGAATGCAAAGAGTTAGAACAGGCTGAGAGACAAGAGTGCTGACCACAAAATCTGCCTGTGTTCCTTCCATTAGTTTAAGTGGAAAATAAGTCAAGTATGTTCTATAATGGGTTGCAATCCTTGAGTGCTGTAAATGCATCCATCCAGGCAAGTAGTGCATCACATTCCTTACACGTGCTTTGCAGGTGGTAGTGGAGAGGGTTTAGGGAATCAGGAGGTGAGCCATTCACTGCAGAATATGCAGCCTCTGAAATGCTCAAGGAGCAAAGGCACTTAGGTGGCTGGTCCAATTACGTTTCTGATCAAGAATAAGCTCCAGGATGTTGACGGTGGAGAATTCAGAAATAATAATGCCATTGAATGTCATGAGGAGGTGGTTAGAATCTCTCTTATCGTAGATTAGACCTGAGCAAACTTCAACCCACGGGCTATATCCAGCCTGTGGGAAGTCCCAATCCAGTCTGCAGTCACAGTGCCAGAAAATGCAATGTGCATCGAGTGTGTGTGCACAACTGCTCCTGGCTGATTGGCACGAGAGGGAGCCTTGAAAGTAAATTGCAGATCATAAAGAGCTTCAGAGGAAGCACTTCAAGGCCAATGGAAGCACTTCCAGATAAATTGGAGTTGATTAATGATTAGAAGCTAGAGGCTGGCTTTTCTTGGAGACTGTGGCCACCATGTTGGCTCATGCATGAAAGGCAGCAATGAAATCAGCACATATGCATGTACATTTACTTATAAGTATACTGCAGTGTTGATTTCCATTTTGCTTTTGCAAGTATACATACTGAAATTTCAAAACCTTAAATATTATACAATTATTTTAATAGTTTTTTTATGAAAAGTCAAGTGAACTCATTTTTTTTGCCTTTTCCCTCATTCCCTCAATCAAGGTGCTCTCTGTTGAGGTCTGATACCATGACTACTGGCAGCCCAGGATTTGAACCTGGAACCTTGAGGTCTGCATTGGCATAGTAATCCACTGAAGAGTGCCTTAACCTACTAGAAGCTTGAATCTATTAAAATTCTTGCATCTGTGTGTACATCCTGTCAACTTTTTACATTATAAATGGAGGAGACAGTGATGTGATGATAATGTCACTGAACTGGTAATCCAGGGGCCCAGGCTAATGCTTTGGAAGCTGATGGAATTTAACTTGATTTAATTAGTAAATTTAGAATTAAATTTTAACCAAGAAACAATTATCAATTGTCATAAAAACCTATCTAGTTCACTAGTGTCCTTTAGGGAAGGAAATTTGTGTCCTTTTCTAGTCTGGCCTTGATGTGACTCCAGACTCTTAAATGCCTTCTAGAATTCCCTAGTAAGCACTCAGTTGACCAAACGACTACAATGTTAAAAATAAACAAAACTGGATGGACCACCTGCCAATGACCTAGGCACCAAAAATGAAAAAGGCACACCCAGCCCTGTTCACCCTGCAAAGTCTTTCTTACTAACATCTGGGGACTTATGCCAAAATTGTGGGAACTGTTCCACAGACTAACCAAGCAACAGCTTGACATAGTCATGCTTACCAAATCATACAGTACAGACTATGTCCCAGACACCACCATCACTGTAGAGTAAAGGGTTAATGTAATAAATTTGGTGCACTGGACAGGTTTCTTGTTAGAAACAGTAAACATTATTTACATAGCTCCTGCTGAAGCTACATGCTTGAACAGGTCCACGACTAGAAAGCTCTGCTCCTAAGATTACCCGTGCTTAGGGCTGATTTGGCTGTGTAGTCACGTGATCCCAAAACAGTATGAAAAGTATTATTTACAATCACTACATTCTCTCCCCCCTTAATTTTGTTTTACACCTCTCATTTACACAAAAATATCTTAATCCATAACATATACAAGTGCACACAGTTCATGCGATTACAGATTAAGTCTCTGAGGTGATTTTCTAATTCGGTTAGAGCAACGTAGCTGTATGACTTGAGATTCTTTCACTGAATCGACTTGATCAGGAACTGCAGCATCAAGGACATCCTTAGACAATGGCAGTTCAGTATTATTTATTTCAACAGAGACATCAGGTATGTCTATTCTTTGTCGATCTGGCACCTCAGTGTTCAAAGATTCAACTTCAGTTTAAGGTGGAATAACTGACTGTTGGACAGACTCTCTACTTCTTAGATGATCCATATGTTTTCGAACAATCCTGTTTTCCACTTCCACTTGATATGACAAAGGTCCTGTTTCAGATTCAACTATACTAGGAACCAATCTGGTACTATTTCCAAGATTTTGAATGAAAGTTGTCTCTCCCATAGTAAATTTTCAATCTTTACTGCGAATATCATGATTCACCTCCTGATTGCACTGGTTCGTCTCTACCTTCCCCTCTAAGTTAAGACCCAACCTTCTATGAAGTTGGTGTTTCATCAAAAATTCAGACAGTGTTGAACCCATAGTTGCATGAGGAGTCGTGCAATAGTTACAAAGAAATTGTGAAATTCGTGTTTCTAATGATCCTTAGGATAATTTCTTCATTCCTGTTTTAAAAGCTTGTACTGCTCTTTCTGCTGAGGAATAATATGGTACTGTTTTAATATGTTTCATTCTATTTAAACTCATGAACCTCTGAAATTCCGTACAAGTGAAGACAGTACCATTATCCAAAACAACGACTTCTGGTAGGCCATAAATGCTAAAACATTGGCACAGCTTTTCAGTAGTTGCACACGATGTCGGTGATCTAACTTCATTCACATCCATCCACTTAGAATGATCACTAAAAACATGGTACCTAAAAATGGACCTAAATAGCCTGTACGTAGTCTAACCCAGGGTCTACCAGGCCACTCCCACAGATGCAGTGTAGCTGAAACGGGCAACTTCTGTTGTTGCTGACACTGGAGACAGTGTTTAACCATTTTTTCTATGGCCAGGATTTTTCTGTCAGCATGCAGGAGCGAGCCCGACACACCAGTGCATAAAATGACATGTGATGATGTTGGACGTGCATCCTGACATCACCACATTGTCTCCCGATGTTTCATTCTGTGAGCACGTGCCGTAGTCGGCTATGCGCCCACCCGATAATTACAAGGGCTATTAAGGACATTAAGGAACTAATTAACTTTCAGTTTACACTGCCCATCCAAACTAATGGTTGGCGGGCAGGCGAAAAGGCCAAGCGACCTTTACGTTTTTTAGGAAACCTCATCCACAAGCGAGATGAGGTTTCCTAAAGCTTTAACAAATTGAATAGAAAGTTTTTCGGAAATATAACAACATGTCCCATCTCATGTGTCACAGTCACATGAGGGGACATGTTTCATTAAACTTTTATTGCATTTATTTATTTACTTCAAAAGTGCTTCAATCTCCCTGAGACATAGAGCTGCCTCAGGGAGGTTGAAGTGCTCTTTTGCGCACATGTGCAAAAGACCGCTGGACCCAACTCTCCCTCCTCCTCCCACCTGCACTGGTAGCTCTGAGCACTACCGCTCGCATATTACGCTGGGCTGGCCTTAATTGACCTACCCGCATAAAATGGCGGTGTGGATCTGATCAGGGCTCCACACCGCCCTGCCCGCTCCTGCCGAGCCAGCCCAACGCAGGAAAAATTCAGGCCAGTATCACTGTCTATATGTGGCTACCAGATATAGCTTCAATCAAGCATCATCATCTTTGATATGCCTGGACGCACACTGTGAAGCTCTGTCAAAAGTAGTTCTCTTCCTTGCGAAGGGACAATGACTCTTGCTCCTCACAAGACTCCAACTTGACAACTTAATTCAGTTTTAAGGGTGTAGAATGGTTTTAATTCTTCAGAAACGTATGCATTCCAACATCCTTGCAATAGCTGTTTTCGGACACTTGATAAAATTGGATGGCAGTTTGTCCAATTCTTTATCTGCTTTGCACAGACTAGCAAGGGGTCCAGGAAATTAAACACAAATACAACTTCTTGAGACACTGGAGCATGTGTAATACCATCTGACAAAGGAAGATGGCTGAGAATGTCTGCATTTGCTATACGCACACCTGGGCTGAACATAAAAGTGTACTCAAATGGCAAAAAAATCAAAACTCATCTTTGAATTCTAGCAAATGCTATTGGCAGAATTGCTCTTTCTTGACTAAATCAACTCATTAATGGCTTTTGATCTGACACTATGGTGAAATATCGACCATGTAAATATTGATGGAACTTCTTTACTCCAAATATTACAGATAAGCCTTCTTTTTCAAGTTGCGAGTATCCCTTCTCGGCTGCAGGGAGGGTCCAAGAGACATATCCCGTTGGCCTTTCGGAACCATCTTCCATCCTGTGTGACAATATCAGTCCCACCCCATAGAGAGATGCATCACATGTTGATACTAATTGTTTTGATGGGTTATGATGGCAGACATGATGAGTGCAATAGCTTCTTAGCTTTTATGGAAGTTTCCTCTTGCTGTGCCTTCCAGGCCCATCTGTGGTTCTTCTTCAATAATAAGTGTAAAGGGGCTAACACTGTAGACAAATTTGGCAAGAGGTGACCAGAATAATTACCATGCCCAAAAAAGACTTAAGCTCAGTGACATTGGTAGGAGAGGGCACTTCCTTGATTGCCCTGACTTTCTCCCCTACTGGATGCAATCCTTGGGCATCCACTCAATGACCCAACCTCTTCCACGTTGGCCAAATGCTTGGCTTCTGTTGACCCTGTGATCAGGAAGCCATCCAGGTACACTATAACTCAGGGAAGTCCTTATAGTAGGCTTTTCATGGATCTTTGAAAAATCGTACAGGCAGATGATACACCAAAGGGTAAATGTGTACATTGGTACAGGCCTGTGTGCGTGTTGATGGTTACATACCCTCTAGATGTGCTATCAAGCTCTAGCTGTTGGTATGCATGGCTCATGTCCAGTTTAGTGTAGGATCTCCCTCCTGCAAGTTTAGTGTACATATCTTCAATCCTCAGATTTGGATATCTGCCTAATTTAGCAGCCTTGTTCACAGTTAATTTCCAAAAATGCAAATAGTTTGATCTGGTTTCATCACAGGGACTGTGGGCATTGCCCATTCTGAAAATTGGACTGGCTGGATTATTCTTAACTTCTCCAAGCGGCACAATTCTGTATCCACCTTCTCCTTTAGGACATAAGGCACAGATCTGGCCTTAAAGAACCAGCGTGTTGCATCTGAATCTACATACATTTTTGCTTGTAAGCCTTTTCTGTTTCCCAATTCATCACAAATACACTGGCATACTTTTTTAACAGCTCAGGAATTCCTCCTGTTCTAACCTGAAAAATCTTTGACCAGTTGAGCTTGATTTCTTTTAAACAATCACAGCCCGGAAGGCTAGACCCTTCATCTGTTACAACAATCACTGGAAACTGGGTTGTCTGTTGTCTGTACGACACAGGTACAGAGGTGATGCCTTTCACCTGTATTGACTCTCTGGTGTGCATCTTCAGCTGAATTGTGCTTTGCTCCAGATTCAGTGTCTGGGTACCTTCATTTAGGTACTTAGATGTGTTTTCCAATGTCAACCTCCATGACCAGAGGATTCCCATTTACTTGAAGGGTGATGGTTATTGGTTCAGTTTTTACTGTTTTGACGTTGTATAGGGAATAGATATAAGTATCAGCAGCTTCCGGTTCATTTCTATTGTGCAATTCAATCATCTTGGCCTGCTGTCTGGTTAGCTGCCTTGATATTGCCCTGTGTTGCCTTATAACAAGCCTTTTTTTGTGAGAATAGTGGCATTCTGCCTCATTAATTCTGCAGGTTTCCAGTACACGGTTACCCCCAGATAGGTAACAAGTTAATTTCTGAATACAGATGAGGTGCTACCAGTATTTCTTTTTTGTTTTCCAAGTGGTAAAGATTGTTTCCCACTTCGCGGTTATCTCCCTCGTTTTGGTGGCATGCCCGGCAATAGGTTCCACCCAACTGAAGAACGGTGCCATATGATGGAATACTCCCCATTTGCCTGGATGAGTGCAGCTCCCACAACACTCAAGAAGCTGCAGGAATTCACCAAGGCTCCTTTGACAGCATCTTCCAAACCCACAACTGCCAGCACCTAGAAGGACAAGGGCATCAAATAGATGGGAACACCACCTCCTGGAAGTTCCCTCCAAGTCACTCACCATCCTGACTTGGAAATATATCACTGTTCCTTCACTGTCGCTGGGTCAATATCCTGGAACTCCCTTCCTAACAGCACTGTGGGTGTACCTACACCACATTGACTGCAGCAGTTCAAGAAGGCAGCTCACCACCACCTTCTCGAGGGCAATTAGGGATGGGCAATAAATGTTGGCCCAGCCAGCGAAGCCCAAATCCGGTGAATGAATAAAAAAATTGTTGCGCACTCTGCAAACCTATAAGTCCCTCTCAGCACTCTCCATTGCTAGCACTATTTCCATGGCACGCTTCAAATCATTATTAACATCTGCAAGCAAACGGTGCTGAAAGGTGTCGCCGTGTATACCACAAAGCAATTGGTCTCGCAACATGTCATGAGTGTATCCCCAAAGTCGTAGTGCTCAGTCAACTGTTTCAACTTTGCAATATTCATTGTGGTTGACTCACCTGGTGCCTCTACTCTAGATTTGAACTTAAATCTTTGCATTTTCACCAATGGTTTAGGCTGAAAATGTGCCTTCACAAGGTCTACTCACTCGTTAAAAGGTTTGGAATTGGGCGCGTTCAGAGCCGTCAGACTACGGATGAGGTTATATGTCTTGCTCCTGCAGACTCTTAGAAGAATTGCTTTCTGCTTTTTTTCCACTGTTATTTCATTCACCACAAAGTAGAACCCTAGGCGTTCTTTGTACTGGCTCCTGTCTTCCATGGACCAATCACAAGGGTTGAATCTGCCGAAGAGTGACATGACTGGAGTGCATACTTTTCTTTCTCCCCTTAAAAACTAAAATACTCACTCTCAGGATGCCAAATTGCAGAGTCAGAGCTATCCCACCCTCATCACCAATTGTAATAAATTTGGTGTATCAGACAGGTTTCTTTGTTAGAAACAGTAAACCTTATTTACAGAGCTCCTGCTGAAGCTACATGCTTGAACAGGACCACGACTAGAAAGCTCCGCCCCTAAGATTACCTGCACTTAGGGCTGACCTGAAGCAACAAACAGCCCCAGTGAAGCAGCAACAATTCCAGGGCTCAGTAGAAGCACAGAATCTACACTAACACTCCCAGAACCATTTTGTAGTGCTGAAGGCTCACAACAGGCCCAGAATTGTGACAACTAGAAGAATCAGGTTCACGAGATATAGAACTGCTTCTGGGTTATACAAAATAAATCAAAAATACCAGGTCAGTACACTACTTTATATTAAACCAGCTTATATTTCACCCCTCTCCTTGGATTCACCTAGTTCTGTTGAAGGGTCACGAGGACTCGAAACGTCAATTCTTTTCTTCTCTGCCGATGCTGCCAGACCTGCTGAGTTTTTCCAGGTAATTCTGTTTTTGTTCACTACTGTATATAGTTGGATCTATTGCTAACAAAGCACTAGGAAGGCAGGGAGTTCATGAAAATTATCTTCTTACAAATAAGTTCTGCAATCTTTTGATTCATAATTCATCATCCGCACAAACTTAATTATAGAATGGGAAAAATTTAACAAGAGAAAGGAAAGACCAGACAAAAGCATGGATTTGATCATCAATGATCTGTACAAGCTGGCAGGCAATTGCGATTATGGAATCTTAAGGGATGAATTGATTCTTGACAGAATCATAGTTAGGGTCCCAGATGAAGCATTATCAGATCACTTATAGACAGGAGAGAATTTAGCACTAGTCAAGGCAGTACAAATGGGAGGTAAACTGAGTTTAGGAGATAAAATCAGGCATTTATTCACGAAGAAGGCAAAGTCCTGTGGAAAAGATCGAGTGAGACCATTCAGTTTGTAGGCCATAAGAGAGAAAGTGTACAAAAGTCTAAGTCTGCCAAAATGGGAAAAGGTGTGCCAACTGCCATCTTGAAATGCCTTAGGTGTGGCAGGAACAAACCGCACAAGCAAGAAGAATGTCCAGCAGTGGGAGTAAAGTGCCACAACTGTGGAAAAATAGGTCACTTCAAAACTGTTGGTCTCTTGAAAACACTGACAACCTATAAAAAGAGGGAGAAAGTGTTAAAGCAGAGCCATGTACAAGAAGTGAAAGAACCACAAAAATAGTAAGCAACCTTCTTAAGGGAGTTAATGATACTGAAAATAAACACTGAATTATTTAAACTTGAAATGGATGGGCATCCGATAGATGTTTAAGTTAGACACAGGAGCAGGAATTTCGGTTTCATCAGAAGAAGTAAAATGGCTCAAGCAGGTTATATTGCAACCTCACCTATCAAATTACAAGGTCCTGGTGGGACTACATTGTAAGTCAAAGGCCAACTCAATCCAAAGTTGATGTATAAAGATAGAGAAATGTTCGAACCTCTCTATGTCATTCAAAGTCAAAAATGCTTTCTACTAAGCAGAAAGGCATGCTTAAAATTGAAGCTAATCCATGAAGTGGATGAAGTTGCTGATGAACATTACAGCAGTACATCAGGGAATGAATTTTCAAAATCGTTTACAGGGCTGTGAAAGGTAAAGGCCCAATACCATATCATCCCATGAACTGATGCTAAACCAATTTACCTCTTTACACCAAGGAAAGGTCCTCACCCACTCTCCAACAAAATCAAGGATGAGATCGAAAGGATGCAGCAGCAAGGGGTTATCTCACCGGTCACCATGCCAACAAAATTATGTTCTGGAATGGCCATGGTCCCAAAGCCAAATGGCTCCACAAGAATCTGAGTGGATTTAACTCACGTGAGTTAACAACTCAATGGAACGTGCGATCCACCCCATGGCCCCTGTGAATGAGGGTCTTGCCAAACTAGCCAAGAGTACTCTGTTCATCAAATTTGTTGCAAACAGCAGATTTGGTAGTTGCCTTTGGACAAAGAATCCAGGTTGCTGACCGCTTTTATAACACCAGTAAGTCATTATTGCTTTAATAGATTACTATTTGAAATCGCGTCCACATATGAAATTTTCCAGAGAACAATCAAATCCTATGAGGCATGAAATATGTCATATGAATGACATGCTTGTACATTGTTCCAAGAAAGAAAATCATGATCACAGAGTCAGAGCAGCCCTGAGGATCATACAGGATACAAGCGTAACATTAAATGAAAAAGGTGAGTTTGCCAAACCTCCACAAGAAACCCCCCAAAAGTTATTGGAGAATTTCCACAACCCAGGAACATAGCTAAAGCTTCAAAATTTCATCAGGATGGTCAACCAAGTAGCAAGTCCCTACTAAATTTGGAAGGCGTCAATGAGCCTTTGAGACAGCTGTCGAGACACAGTCAACAGTGGTGCTGGAACATGGACCAGCAAAATGCTTTTAAAAACATTAAATAACTTTTAATCTCCTCTGAAATTTTGGCACAATATCCTCCAGAGCTGCAGACTATATTAGTAACAGATGCTTCATCAACAGGTATGGAGGCAGTATTATTTCAAGTGCAGAGAGATGGCAAGCATAGGGCAGTTTACTATTCCTCAGATCATTATCAGAAACAGAAGCAAGATATGCCACAAATGGGAAAAAAAAGCGTTGACAGCAATGTGAGCATGTGAAAATTTTTATGGAATTACGGTTCAAAATTGAATTTGAAACTGAAGCAAACCATGAGCTCTTCTGCACATGAAAGCAATTGAAAAGATACTGCCCTTAATCCAGATTGAGATTAATGACATATGACTCCATAACAGCGTATGTTCAAAGGAAGTATCAGACAACAGCAGGCACACTGTTGGGTATACCATCAGATGGAACCAAACAAAACCCTGTACACTTTATTGAGGATGTGGAAGCACATACATCCTTAATTAATCAACACTTATCAGCTACTGCAAAAAAGTTGCAGGAAATAAAACAAGAACATCAGCAAGACGGCAAATGTCTCCAGATTAGAGAATATTGTCTGGAAGGATGACCAGTCTATATCTCCATTAATCCAGTACTATGCCAATATTTTGAACAGTACAAAGACCTCACATTCATTGAAAATTAACTAGTCTTCAATGAGAGAATTGTCAGACCCAGAGCACTTCAGTTTGATATTCTTCACAGAATTTAGCGAGGTCACTTAGAGATAGCAAAATGTAAAGGGAGAGCCCAGCAATCAGTCTTGTGGCCACCCATTGCTCATTCTATAGAAGGAATGATTTCTGATTATCTTATGTGTGCAGTGAACAGACAAGAGCAAAAATAACAACTATCACCTTCTACTTTTCTATCAAGGCCATGGGAGTGCCTGGGAATGGATTTATTTGATTTTAAGGGGAAAACATCTGTTATTGTCATTGATTACTAGTCAAGGTGGAATAAAGTGAACAGATTTCAGAGCATCACAGTGGAAACAGTCATTTATGTAATACGTGGCATTCCAGACATTTTAGTGTCAGACTATGGGCTGAAGTTTTACAATTTTGCAAAGGAATATGGATTCCTTCACGCAACGAGTTTACCTCATTATCCTGAGGCAAATGCAGAAGCTGAGAGAGGTGAACGGGCCATCAAAGATTTGCTGAACAAGAACAAAGAACTTAATCTACCTCTTCTGATTCACAGAACATCACAACTACAAAATGGTTTCTAACCATTTGAGTTATCGATGGTATCATGACCCCAGCTGTTGTTACTACTGCATAAGTCAGATCCCAGAGTGAAACCTGGCTGGATAGATCCTAAATTTTTTTATAAACTGCAGGGGAAAGTTACTGAACAAATTCACAGGAATCTGCGGATGAACTTTTTTAAAAAAAGGAGTAAAAAATGTATTAAACAAGAAAAAAATAATTTTATTGTGCCAGGCAAAAAGGTTGGAAAAATCTCATTGCAAACACAAGAAAATGATTCAAATCGTGCTATTCCTCTTCGCAGCAATATCTTGACAGGCGCATACAAATTCAGACACATACAGATTCAGACAGATAAACAATTTACAACAACTCTTATATTCTAATATTCAGGGTCAGTATGCAGGACATGTGAACTATCTGGAAAACTGTAGTCAGGCACATTGCATTCCAAAGTAAATGCAGATGTGACCAAAGCAAATTCTATGGATTTCTCAACAACCCACCCAGATGCTTGTCACACCGTGAACCAACCAGTCTCACTGAAACTTCGGGTGGGATTTTCCAGCCCTACCCACTGTCGGAATCATCTGGTCCCACCAAAGGTCAATGGACTTTTGGCTGGGCCGCTAAATCTCCCACAGCAGGCCCCTCCAAGATGGGGCCAGAAAACCCTGGCCTCTGTCTTTTTCACAAGGGTTTCCAATCTCCACATTTGAAGAACTTTCTTTGGAATTCTATTCAAATGTCACTCCCACTCAGACAACTTTCACAAAGATTCATCTCCAGGGTTTTAATCTCGCCTTCTGAGATTCCTTTCCCTTGGATATCTGCATACACTCAAGTTTCACCTTCAAAGCATACTTTCAGATCTTCAGCAGTACCAAGCAGAACAGCTCTGCTCCAAAAGGGTACATTTGCCCTTACGGTTTGCAGCACAGAGTCACTGACCTTTGGCTGCCCTCTCAGATCTCCTGGGCTTCTCTCAAGCCTGCTTTGCTTCAGATCTGCTCCCTACAGCTCTTTTTTAACTTGGAGCCTTTTTCTCTACTTCTGTCATTTACCTTGACTCAATGGTATCTATTTCTGATCCCTGCTTTTGTCTAGGCCTGGCTTGGGAGCTTCTTCTTGGCTTGGGACCTTCTCCCTTTGCCCCTCCCCATGTCCTGCTCCTCGAGCACCTTCTTCCCAATGACATTCCACTTCAGGTCATCGGATGTGCTTTTTGTACTGTTTCACCTTTTTTTTCCTTTTGTGCATGTGCGTAGGCATGTTCCCGAACTCTGAACTCCAGATTTGGGTGAGTATTTTGGGGTTTGCTAACAAAGGGAAGAAGATTGAGAACACAACTTACATCTCTGACACAGACACTTAAATCCAATATCACCATGAAGGACCATGAGAAGGTAAAAGATTGTGAGGAAGAACTGGGAAAGAAATAGACTCTTAAGGTTAACCACAGGCAGAGAACACATGAGTTACCAGGACTGAAGCTCAGGGAGAGAGTAAGGGTACAAGATCAATGGAGAAAAGGCACAGTCATCTGTAGCACTCCACAACCAAGATCATACAGGATTGTGACAGACCAGGGTACCATAAGGAGAAACAGTAGTGCCTTAATATCCTTGGAAAGAAAGCCAATAGAAACCTGGGCTTACTGCTTAGGTCCTAAAGAGAAAGAAGAAGTAAGACAAATCTCTACATCCACCCAGGAGACACCATTCACTCCAACAGAAGGGAGAGTACTAAATATCCTCAACCTCAGAAAGAGATCAGAACAATATCAGGGAGATTGGTCAAGACACTTCAGTTACTAACCCGGTGAAGCCTGAGACTTTGAGGGAAGATGTAGGAGGATGTAAATGTGATGAGGATAAAGACTTGCAGGAAGATGTAAAGGGGTAACATCAGAAGCACATAATGCTAATATAATAATGATGTAATATCACATGATTGAGTAACAGAGATCTGGAGGGAGGAGAAGTTCCAACCTCATGCAGAGTTCCCAATATGAACATGGTAGCTATAAATAAACAGTAACGGTTCTAACAAACCACAACTTGAGCAGCGTACTTTGGGAGAATAGACAAGCCCCAAAAAAAACCCCATCTAGACTCTGAACATGATGAAAAAAATCACCAGTCCTGGGTATATCCTGTCCCATCAGGGACAGACCTATCAGAGGTGGCAATACAGTGGTGTACAATCGGGAGAGAGTTGCCCTGGGAGTCCTCAACATTGACTCCAGACCCCATGAAATCTCATGGCATCAGGTAAAACATGGGCTTGGAAACCTCCTGCTGATTATCACCTACTCCCCTCCCTCAGCTGATGAACACATTTTGGACACAAATTGGAGGAAGCATTGAGGGTGACAAGGGCACTGAATGCACCTTGCATAGGGTACTTCAATGTACATCACCATGAGTGGCTCAGTAGTACCACAACTGACCCAGCTGGCTGCGTCCTGCAGGACATGACTGTTAGACTGGGCCCGTGGCAGTTGGTGAGGGAAGCCACTTGACCTCATCCTCAATCTATCTGTCGCAGATGAATCTGTCTATACAATATTAGTAGGAGTGACCACCTCACAGTCCTTGTGGAGATGAAGTCCCACCTTCACATTGAGGAAACCCTCCATCATGTTGTGTGGCACTACACCGTGCTAAATGGGATAGATTTAGAACAAATCTAGCAAACTAAAACTTGGTTTCCATGAGGTGCTGTGGGTGACTAACAGCAGCAGAATTATATTCAACCACTATCTGTAACCTCATGGTCCAGCATATCCCTACACTCAACCATAACCATCAATCCAGGGACCATCCCTAGTTCATTGAAGACTGAGGGAGGTTATGCCAGGAGCAGCACCAGGCATATCTAAAAATGAGGCGTCAACTTGGTGAAGCTATAACACAGGACTCCATGCATGCCATACAGCAGAAGCAGATGCGAAAGATAGAGCTAAGTGATTCCACAAAAAAGTAGATCAGACCTTAGCTCTGCAGTCCTGTCACATCAAGTCATGAATGGTGGTGCACAATCAAAAACCAAAAGCAGGTGGAGGCTTCAGAAATATCTTTATCGTCAATGATGGGGGAGCCCAGCATATCACTACAAAAGATAAGGCTGAGGCATTTGGAAATATCCTCAGGCAGAAGTGTTTGGCGTTGATCCATCTCGGCATCTTCCATCACAGGTGCCAGTATTTAGCCAACTTGATTCACTCCACTCGATATTAAGAAACAGCTGAAAGCACTGGACACTACAAAGGCTATGGGACCTGACACTTTCCGGCAATAGTACTGAAGGCTTGTACTCCAGAACTTTCCGTGCCCCTAGCCAAGTTGTTCCAGTACAGCTACAACTCTGGCATCTACCTGGCAATGTGGAAAATTACCCAGGTATGCCCTGTCCACAAAAAGCAGGACAAATACTATGCGGCCAATTACCACCCCATAAGTCTACTCCCGATTGTCAGCAAAGTGATGGAAGGTGTCGTCGATACTGCTACCAAGTGGCAGTAACTCAGCAATAAACTGTTCACTGGCACTCAGTTGGGTTATGCCAGGGCCACTCAGCTCCTGACCTCATTACAGCCTTGGTTCAAACATGGACAAAAGAGCTGAACTCCTGAGGTGATGTGACAGTGACTGCCATTGACATCAAGGCAGCATTTGACCGAGTGTGGCATCAAGGACCTAGCAAAACTGGAGTCAATGGGAATCAGGTGGAAAACTCTCCACTTGTTGGAGACATACCTAGCACAAAGGAAGATGTTCGCGGTTGTTGGAGGTCAATCATCTCAGCCCTGGAACATTATTGCAGGAGTTCCTCAGGGTGGTGTCCTTGGCCCAACCATTTTCAGCTGCTTCATTAATAACCTTCCATCCATCATAAGGTCAGAAGTGGGAAAGTTCGCTAATGATTGCACAATATTCAGCACCATTTGTGACTCCTCAGGTACTGAAGCAGCATGTGTCCAAATGCAGCAAGATTTGGACCACATTCAGGCTTCAGCTGTTAAGTGCTAAGTCTGTTATTGTTGGTTAGTCTTTGAAGACATTGGGCGTCTTAATCTAGTAAGAAATCTGGCTGGAGGCAAAGATCTTTCCTTAAATGTATTTTTATTTACATAACCATAACTAACTACATACAAAGCTACAGAGGGCAGAATTTTACATCCTGCGGGCAGGTGGGCCCTGATTGGGTGTAAAAAAGTGCCCGATGATGTCAGGTGAGCGTCCTGACGTCATTGCGCATTCGCGCGATATTTCAGTCGGTGGGTGCGGGCGGGTATCGGAGCTGCTCCCGCCATCAATTAACAAGCCACTTACGGCAATTGAGAAGACAACTGATGGCGATTGTATGTTGCCCTGGCAATTTTGTACTTGTCCCATGGGCAAAATTGGCAGGGGGGGATAGAAGACAATTTCAAAATCCTCATCCAAGTGTCGGGTAAAAAGGGCCAGCAGTATTGCCAGTGTGAGTTGTGAGGAGTTTGGTAGATTGTTTTCTGCTCGTGACTTATTGTTATTTGGCATCTTCATCTCTATTCGAGGCTTCATTGTTAGTATTTCCAGGCTTGATTTCAGGTCTCCTTGGTGTCTCCAAGGCCCCTGGAGGATGCAGACCATGTGGACCCTTCCAGGTATCAGACAGCCTTCCTTCGCCCTGGTAATGGGGATTGTGTTCTCTGCTTGTGGCACCTCCCCTGAAGAGGAAGAGAGAGGCAGAAGGGAGAGGAGGTCAGGTGTCCCAATGCAGCTTCCAGAGGAGCAACATGTGGGAGGAGATGCACAGGCACAAGAGGCATAGTGCCAACAGGAAGTCCAAGGTGGAAAGGGCCACAGAAGATGTCAGTGTCCTGCCGCCAGGGTTTACAGGCGGCGATGCAGCTGCCTCAATATGTCTGAAACGCAATGCCGAAAGAGGCTCCATCTCTCAAGGGAGACAGTCATCTCCATTTGTCAGATGTTTGGGCCTGAGATCAGCTCCAACTGTGTGGGTGGACATCCCATGCCAGTGGCGCTGAAGGTCATGGTGACCCTTAACCTCTATGCCTCTGGCTCTTTCTAGGACTCAGTGGGGGATCTGCGTGGAGTCTCCCAATCAGCTGTCCACATTTGCATCAAGCTGGTGACAGAAGCTCTGTTCAGGCATGTTCTAATGTTAATTCTTTACTGTACGAATGAGGCCAGCAAGTCTGAGTGAACCAGAGGTTTTGCAGCGATTCCTGGGTTCCCGCGTGTCCAGCGTGTGATCGAGTGCACACATATGGTCATCAAGACACCAGGGGGTCAGTCGGGTTTCTTCGTCAACAGGAAGGGCTTCCACTCCATTAACACGCTGATAGTGTGTGACCACAGGAAGCAGATTCTGCAAGTCTGTGCAAGGTGCCCTGGCAGCTCCCAGGACGCCTACATCCTCAGATACTCCCAGGTGCCAAGGCTCTTCAGTGCTCCAGCCCGACTGGATGTCCTGACCAGGGTGGCTGCTGGGTGACAAGGGCTATTGGTTGAAGAGGTGGCTCATGACGCCTCTCCACCACCCAAGAACAGAGGCAGGGAAACATTACAATCATGCCTCTACAAGGGCAGTGATAGAAAGGACCGTAGGTCTTCTCAAGATGCCTTTCTGATGCCTAGACCAGTTGGGGGAGCACTACAATGCTCTGCAGAGCGGGTGTCACTGATAGTGGTTGTATTCTGTGCTCTCCATAATCTGGCACTGGCAAGGGGGAACCCACTGGGGGAAGACGATCTTCACACAGATGCACAGGCCACAGATGATGAATCCAGTTGTAAATCAGAAGGGGAGCATGCTGAGGGCTTGAAGGCAGACCTCGGTAACCTGCAGGGAGGCAGGGACACCAGGGACCCATTGAACCACACTCCTACAGCTTCAACCTCACGCCAGGGATCCTGCTTCCATCCTGGCTGTCTGAAATGAACCTTTCATTTGCACCCAAAGTCCACTCAGTGCCTGTGCAATAAAGTTTCGAACTACCCATGTCCAGCTTTGCATACTGGCGTACCCTGCACCACATTAACTGAAAAAGATGAAGCATACTCAGGCCATTACGACCAAAGAAAATTTATGTCATGTTGACACTCAAAACAAATTAACGGAACCTTCTCTAGTCTTCCACATCAGACCAGTTAAAACAAACAAAACATTGCACAACAGAAGATCACCTGTGACCAGTCCCTCTTGAGGTCATGGTGCCTTAAGCTTACATTTGTGAATGCTACATCTTGGTGCTGCTCCCTCTGTGGTACCAGTGTTGGAGGCAGCCTGCTGACCCTGCTGTCTTGTTGGCCTTGGTCTATGCTGGCTCCGCCTGGGAGGGAGCAGCCAGTGCCACAGCTGGCATCTATCCAGTCATTGCAGCCTCATCAGATGCCAAGGTCACTGGCGGAGGGGCGGAGGAGCTGCTGCCGTCACCCAGAGCACCCTGAGAGGGGGCTGCAGATATGAAAAGCAGCTTGTGTGCAAACATGAGTGAGTCTGGACCTCCCTGCTCACCATGGATGGACGGGCACGTACTGGGATACTGGGTGCCTCATCCATCTCCCACACAGATACTGACCACTTGAGCTCAATGCCTGTGTGAGGGTTTGTAGATCCCAGCGCAACCCCAGGAATCCCTGATTCTGTTCCTGGAGCTGCCACTCCATGAGAGTTGCCACTCTCTCCATGGAGGAGGCAGTGTGTTCAGCCATGAGGTTTAATGCAGTCCTCATGCTCTGCATGGACCTCTCCATAATGGAGACCACGGCACTCATACCCTTCTGGATCTCTGCCAGATCCTCTCAGACATCCCGCTGGACATCCGGCATCTGCCGCCTAATGGATGACTCTAGAGGTTCATCTTCTTTCAACTCAGCATCGTCCTGGTCTCCAACAGTCCTCTGATGGCCAGCACCCTGGACACTCCCTGCCTCCATCTGCACCTCAAGTGAGTGCGAAATGCCCTCACCACTGTGCACTGGCACTCTAGCCAAAGATCTAATGCCCACCAAGGTCCTGGAAATTTTGCTGGTGCCTGGTTCAGAGAGTGGACATGACGCAGGTGCTTGTGAAGCCTGGTGGTCCTCTGGTGTCAGGGGTTGCTCGTCGGAGTCCTGCGATTGAGTGCGTGTTGGCAAATCTAAGGGAGAACAACAACATGTCATTAGTTTAAGTCACAACACTGTCACTGTGCATGCCAGGCACCTGGTGAGACCATGGAGCTCTGCATCATGGTGCTATCGACTTTCAATGATCAATATAGAATCCAGCTTTGAGGCTCCCATCAATACTGAGACTACACAAGTACTTTTGCAGCATCTGAAACTCTGACCTCTCTTTTACCTTTGTCTGACATCCCAGCCTCTCTGTGGCCAGTTGGCCGAGGTGCGTGGTGCCTCTCCAGGTCCAAGGCATCCTTGGTCATATCTGGAAAGGATTAGGAGATTAGCTGGGCCTCCGCCAATCCGCAACCTTTCAATGTTGTTATGGGATGTCTTCTCCTGAAAGGACAGAGGAGGATTGATTAGTCCACTCTCTACCTGCAGTGCCATTGCAGCCTGGCCAGCCCTACCTGAAGAGCACCTTGCAGGGCACACCCGAGTTGTGTCCCTCGAGCCGCAAGGCTCTCAGACCAAGCAGCTAGGGCTCACCCCATTGGCCAGCTCCAGCGTCATTGACAGTTTCCACTCAAGATCTAGCACCCCTGAGCTCCATGGGCGGGACGGCCACACTTTAATACTTCTGCAACTGGCACATGCCAACACGGTACTCACATTTCCTGAGCGCAGCAGGTCGTTAAACCTCTTGCGGCACTGGACCTAGGTGCGCCACACAACATCATGGCTGCTGACCGGCACTGCCACCTTCTCTCAAGCTCTTTTTGTTAGGTGCGGTGGCCTCCTCCTTCCATCCCTGGGGACAAGGGTGTCCCCCTAGCAGCCACCTCCTCCAGGAGGACCATGAAGCACTCATCAGAAAACCGGGGGGCCGAGTGCTCACCCAACCTGCTCTCACGCCTGGAATCTGCAACTGCATTACTCTCCATAATTTATACGCGGCTGCTCACAAAACTGGAGTTCTCCTTATTGCCGGCAACCTTCCAGGGCCTGACTGTGTCAGTTTTAAACCGGCCGCTGGGTCGCTATTGCTGGGCGTGCCTTGATTGGCCCACCAGTTGAAATCACGGTCAGGGGCCAATCACGGGTGACAGACCATTTCCCAGCTGCTCCTGGGCCCGCCCCCTGCGCCCACCCATAACCTTAAAATTCTGGCCAGGTTGTCAGGCCAAAGTGACTGCCCCTCTCTCAGGTTCTTCTCACTCTTCTCTGAGTGACATCTTTATGACATAGCTCCTTACACACATGCTCAATAGCTATTAGAGCAGTGTTAATATTAACTCTTTACAATAAGTAACATTCTGGCAATGACAATCTCCAACTAGAGAAAGAATCCAACCATCTCCCCTTGACATTCAATGGCATTACCACCACTGAAGTCTCCAATATCAACATCCTGGGGGTGACTATTTACAAGAAACTGAACTGGACTAGCCATATAAATACTATGGCTACAAGAGCAGGTCAGAGGCTGTGAATTCTGACTCCCCAAAGCCTGTCCACCATCTAGAAGGCACAAGTCAAGAGTGTGATAAAATACTCCCCACTTGCCTGAATGGAAACCTTTGATCATTGAAACTGAAGAGCTCCAGCCAAGGCCAGATGAGAGGCTGCTACTCACAGTCTTCCTTCTCAGAACATGCTTTCATTATTTGACAGTGGGTTGTCAACTTTTTGAAGGTGACTTCACCAATCTTGCTCTTCCTTTGCCATGGCATGGTATCTGTTTATGCAGCTCTGTCTTGTGCCTCTGATGAAGAACAAGAGGAACAGCAATATCAACACCAACAGCACCAGCATCAGCAGAAGAAACACCAGCTCTAGCACAAGCACCAGTTACATTCTCTTCAGCCAGATGCCATGCCTCATCAAAGGGGATGAACACAGGCATCCAGCTCCAAGGAGGTAATACCTCCATCACCTTGTCTACAGGCAAGGCATTCCCCTCTTGGAGGAGAATAGATCACACAAACACAAGGAGAGGCAGAGAACTGGGCATGTGGCCCTCCATTGACAGGCACCTTAATACCACCTGGCTCACTGTGAAGGTGATCTTATTCCAGGTGGCTGCAGGTGTCAGCAATGACCTGCTGTGAAAACCTGAGCCGCCTGAGGCACTGGTGCTTATACATTTGGGATCTTATTCACCACATGTATAAGCACCAGTGCCTCAGGCGGCTCAGGTTTTCACAGCAGGCCATTGCTGACACCTGCAGCCACCTGGAATAAGATCACCTTCACAGTGAGCCGGGTGGTATTAAGGTGCCTTTCAATGGAGGGCCACATGCCCAGTTCTCTGCCTCTCCTTGTGTTTGTGTGATCTCTTCTCCTCCAAGAGGGGAATGCAGAAAGTTATGAGTGTTGGTAATACCTTATTTGATTGTGAGGCATACGTGCAAGAGGGAAGGAGGATGAGGGTGATTGTGAGTTTTGGCTGTTCAGGTGGGGATGTAATGTACCCTGAGAGAGAGGAATTAGTAGAGCTGCATGGTGTGTTGATCTGGGGTGTGCTGCGTAGGAGAATGCAGAAAGAATCAGAGAGTAGGGCTGAAAGTGCATCAGTAAGTGTTATAAATGCTAATCTCTCCTGAGTTCCTGGGTCCACTTGGTGCACTGTCTCCAGCATGAAGTGACCACACTCCTGAAGCTACCTCAGTCACTTCCATCCATGCCGCTTGGTTGGAGAGGTTGTCACCTTCCTCCTGTCCTTGGGAAAGCTTATTTTACTGCAGCCCCTCAAATACAGCAGCAAAACCTCCAGGTATGAGCGAAAGACTTTGGGAACAGTCTTCCCCGGCCTCCTCTCCATCCCTCTAGTTGCTGCAGCCTCAAAAATCCATCTGAACGTGAACCCTGCAACCATTTTAATTAGAAATCCTTCCTGTGGCAGATTCAGTGCATCAACCCTCCGCTATTGGTCAAAGAATCTGGAAATGGGACGCTAACACCATGATCCAGTTAAAGAGCTGAAATTTCAACATGCCAATCCACAAATGTTTTGGCTGAGAATAAACTGATTACCCTCTGTCCAACAGTTCTGACACCAATAGTGAGGTAAAGAGAAGTGAGAATACAAAGCCTCAAACCAAAATACATGAGCAATCATAAGGCTGGAGACTGCTGCAGAAGTAGGATATTGCAAGGCCAAAAATAAATGTGACTATTTTAGGATCATAATTCAATGCAATTGTATAATTATGGTTTTATTTAGTGAGCAATGTACCTTTAAGAATAATACTTGTTAGGAAAGATCACATGGTCTGTAGTAACCAATAGGAGAATAGCTGGGCTACTCCAGACAGTGCAGAGATAGAGTTGGAGTTCAAAGCACACGTGTAGTTACTGCTGAGTATATTGTAATTAAACTTAATGTTTCCACCCAAGAAGTGTCTGCAATTCAACTCTATTGCTAAAGTACAACTCAGCCAACCTACAACAAACTAGCGACAAGGATAAAACAGGACGGAACAGAAGAAATCAAGTTAAAAAAGAAATCGGCACTGTAACTCACCCAGTAATTGTCTGTGGGAAGCTCCATTACAATTGAAGAAGTTATCCCCTCTTAAAATGCCATAATTTGGGAGAATTGATCCTTTTGAACTAGCCACAGACGACTGGTCTCAATACACAGACAGTCTCATGTACTTTTTTCAAGCTAATGAGATTATGGGGAACAGAAGAGATGAGTGATCCTCTTGAGTACTTGATGGAGCAAAACCTACAGTTTGATTTGAAGTTTGACAGCACCCAGTGCCCCAGATTTGAAGGATTTCAATGAATTGGTGGACCTCGTGAAGGGTCACTTTCAACCCAAGCAGTCACAATGCAAGGCTCAGGTTTAATTCACAAAATAGAGCTCTGGGTGAGACAATTGCATGCTATTTGGCAAATTTGAACCAGCCAACGGAACATTGTAAGGTTGGTACAACTCTGAACGACATGCACAGAGATCGTTTAGTACGTAGAGTGATAGAGGACACCATTCAGAAAAGATTATTGTCCGAAGTGAATCTGGATTTCAGGAAGGCACTAGAGATAGCACTGGCCATGGAAAGCACTGTAAGAGATTCACAAGCAATGCAGGGTGTGCAAAATGGCGCCGTCCTCCACATCGGGCAGGAAATTTCAAGCAAAAGTGGTGTGAAAAAGTGAGATGCTGCCGAGAAGCGGGAAACAGGCCCCCGCTAGCCGAAGAATAAATAAAAATAACTTGGCAGTGGAGTCGAAGAATAATTTTAATAGAGGTGGAAACAATCAATCTTTTAGCGATTGGCAGTTTAAACAAATCTAATGCTACGATTGTCAGAGAAATAGACATAATGTGGCATTGCAAGAAAATATTCAAGCAGGCTTGTAAACAGAAGAAGAAGCCCAATGAAATCTACAATATACAAGAGCCTGAAACAACAAATTCAGACATTTACTCATTGTTTAAACAGAAAGTTGGAAAGACACAACAACTACTTGTCACAGTGAAACTAAATGGCAAACCTGTTAAAATGGAAGTAGACATGTGAGCTTCTCTACAGTAATTGGGGAATATACCTTCAGATATTTGTAAATGGTGAATATAAAATATAGAGCAAACAGCTGCCAAGCTAAAACTTATAAGGGTGAAAACATTCAAGTAAAAGGATGAGCACAGTAACTGTCCCTTATGGAAGCCAATCGGCAAAGCCACAAATGTTGGTATTGGGAGGCAGAGGATCAAGCCTTCTAGGGCAAAATTAGCTAAGGGAAATCCACCTTGATTGGCCTCTGAGATTTCAAAAGGAAGCTGGAAGTGTTCCTGTTTTGAAAAAGGAATGTGTAAAGACTCAACAATCTGAAGAAATGCAGGTTGTCTTAAGCCAAAACCTGGAAGAACAGCAGAAGAAACTTGAAGAGACCCTGCTTGATGACAGAATTCGAGACGAGATGAGCAACCTTCACAGGGAAAAAGAAAATTTTTTGAAAGACCTTCACACACTACAAGATTCCCTCAGGTCATAGTTTGTACCTCTGGAAAAGTATGAAGAGAAACAGAAAGAATTCAACACTTCTCTAAATAAACTGAAGAATGAGTTGGCAGAGAAGACATAACAATGTTCAATTTTCCAGGAGGCAGCAAACAAGTACAAAAAAGAGATGGAAAAGCTGAAGAATCAGCTAAATGAAGCCAAAAAAGCTTTGGAAGCAAAAGTTGCAGGATTTTCCAAGATGCAGACAGATGATGAAATTTTGGGAGACTCAGCCACTAAGCTCAGACAAGTTGATCTTGCATCTAAGAGAAGTCTGGCCAACAATAAAGTCAAAAAGAAAGCCAAGGGTAAAGTCTGCGCTAGAAAGAAGAAGGCATGAAGAAAGAAGATAGAGAAATACTAATGGGGCTTTCATTCTGGCAGCAAACGAATACACTTTCATACATAGGCCTGGCAATCAAATTGCAAACACCAATGCCCTTAGTCATTTGCCTTTACAAGAAAATGTTGAGCACATCCGAGTTCCACAGGAACGTGTTTTATTGTTAAATTTCTTAGATTCCTCGCTGGAATCTGCTCAACAGATTAGGGACTGGACAATTCGACACCCAGTCCTATCTCAAGTGCAAGAAAAAGTGCCACATGGTTGGTCACCAGAGCCTGTATATGACTAAATGAAACTGTACTTTAACAGAAGACATGAAATAACCAACCAGGATGGCATCTTATTATGGGAGCACGAGTGATAGTTTCTCCAAAGCAAAGTGAGCCTCTTTTAGCTGAAACTCACAGTGCCCATTCAGGAAGATCATAGCAAGCAGCTATCTATGATGGCCTGGGATGGATGGTGAAATAGAGTTTAGTAAAGCACTGTGTGCAATGTCAGCAATTGCAAAAGTTGCCAGTGACAGCTCCATTTTACCCATGGGAGTGGCCAGGTAGACCCTGGGTGCAGTTACACATTGACTAGGTAGGACTTTTCCTGGGAACAATGTTTCTGCTCATTGTCGATGCCCATTCAAAATGGTTGGACGTACACCAACGTCGGCTGCTACAATTGACAAACTACATCAAAGTTTTGCCATTCACGGACTGTCAGAAGTAATCATTTCCAATAATCACATGGCATTTACGAGTGCTGAGTTTCAATGGTTTATCAGTCTCAACTGTATCACTCATGTAAAACTGCACCGTGCCACCATTCTTAAACAGACTGGCCGAAAGGACAGTTCAAACATTCAAGACAAACATGAAAAAGCTAACTTGTGATTCCTTGGCAACCAAGCTATCACGTTTACTTTTTCATTACAGAACTAACCCTCACACAACAACAGGTGTCACATCTGCGGAGTTATTTTTGAAATGCCGTCCCAGGGCGAGATTGAGCTTAATAAGGCCGAATTTAGAAGGGAAGGTGGAAAGGAGTCAGGGAAGCCAGAAAACTAGACACAACTGGCACAATTATGAAAGGAAATTTACCGTGGGAGAGCCGGTATATGTGAAAAACTTTGGGGAAGGACCAAAGTGGTTACTGGGCGAAATAAGTGTGGTGACAAGACCTCTATCTTACCATGTGGAGGTGGAAGGCCAGATCATCCATAAACATATGGACCATTTAAGGAAGAGAGAGACAAATCATCAAGAAAGAAACGATTCCACCAGTGATCATGACCAGGTCTGCATTTCCTGTTGAGGATACTCAACCCAGGACTGAAATGTCTGATGTTGCTGTAAGAGCTGCGGATATAGAACTGCAAGTGCCCAATGAAGCATCTTATATTCAGGCAACTCCAGAAAAGGAGGTTCCTGATAAATAATCTGAAGTTGTGGAGCTGCGACGTTCCACACGTACTTAGGAATCACCTGAAAGACTGAACTTGTAAATTCCTTACCCAGTGTAAATATTATGTTGTCTTGAAAAATATGTACTTGTAATTATGATAGATATAGCCGAGTTAAAGGGGGAGGAATGTAGTAATTATGGTTTTATTTAGTCTGTAATGTACCTTTAATAACAATACTTGATAGGAAAGAACATATGATCTGTAGTAACCAACAGGAGAGTAGCGCAGGCTACCTCAGCAGGCAGTGCAGAGATAGAGTTGGAGTTGAAAGCATACGTAATTGTTGCTGAGTATATTGTAAATAAACTTAATGTTTCCACCCAAGTGTCTGCAGTTCAACTCTATTACTAATAGTACAATTTGGCCACCCTACAAACAATAATGAGGTACAATAAACCAATAGAAGTCCACAAAGGCAGGGGAAAGAAGTAATTGGGACTCAGAGTAGGGTAGTTTATGATAGCTGAACTTTGAACCAGTTGAGTTAATGAAGGTTGGGAATGAAAATATTTGTTAAAATTTAGTGTAAAGGTGACAAATTCATGGATAACCATTTTGGCAATGGGAGGGTTAGCTTAGTAATGGAGGTGGGTGATATTGCAAGTAGAATTAAGTTGCCTTGATCATGCATAGAATGTGGGAATTGAAGTTCAGCTTGAAATCAAAAGAGAAGATCCATAATTAATGGGTTAATTTAGTGTAAATGAATAGCCACTAAGTGGGACTGAGACAGTGGCAATAAAGCAGAATCTGTTGGAGGCTGAAACAGCGGTTTTGTCGTTGTGATATTCAATTCTGTGGAAATTTTCATTCATATGGGATGTGAGGGAGCTAAGGCCTCACACTGTATATTTTGTATAAAATATTTAGATATCCTCATGGCTACTTATCCAAAATTTTAAAAACTAGGCAATTACTTTTAAAAGTTGATGAATTTGTGTCTGCCTGTGACCCCCAAACAAAAGAAGTAACCTGCCATAACCTGGCAGTATTGGGTCAACTCACACATCGTTATCTCTGGGGAGCCAGTAACAATCTCCTGTGGTCTGCGCAGGTCAAATTCAAAGAAAGCTATAACACAGGCTGGACAACAGGAGTCTGCTCATCTGCTAAGACAAAGGGCCCCGCAACCCTCCTTTCAATCCTTAATGGTTGAGACATTTTACAATCTCAGAGACCCAGATGAGGGATACACATCCTTTGTCAAAGACAGTGTGGAGAGGTGGGAGTCATGTAATGTGAGCCTCTGGGTTGTGGAACCAGTAATATTGTCTTGCTGAACTGCAAAGCTCAGTCTGCTGTTTACCATTCAACTGGCACCCTCACAGAAAAGGAGCTCTGCTCAGGCTGAACACCTGACCCCATCTACACAGCTTTTGCTGTAACTTCTGTATCATCACCTACAAAATTGATTCATCTTTGTATGATTATTTCATCATGTGAAGTCAACACCACCTGAAAAGTGAATTCTACAACATCAGCTTTCAGCCCACCGACCTCCATGAAGGAATACCTCATTGTATCAGCCATGATCTTGCAGAATGGCGGAGCAGACTCGAGGAGCTGAGTGGTCTACTCCTGCTCCAATTTGTATGACAGAATCTTCGGGTCAACGAATGGGTGTGGGCCCCGCTTGCCCATGCGTAAAATGATGCGTTTTGATGTCAGGCATGCGTCCCGACATCACCACGCATCATTCTGCACCTCATTTCGGCTGCGGGCCCACTGAACTGTCAAGGCCTGATTATGGCCATTTAAAAACTAATTAAAGTTATTAACTGAGCTGCCTCTCCAACCTTAAGGCTACCGGCAGGCGAAGAGCCCAGGCGAGCTTCGCATTTATTATGAAACCTCATCCATGGGTGGGATGAGGATCCATGAAGGGTTTGTAAATTAAATTCATTGACGTGTCCCAGCTCATGTGACACTGTCACATGAGGGGACGTGTATTAATTGTTTTTTCTTTATTAAAATTTTTAAAAATCAAACAAATCTCCTTGATGCAGCTCCCGTGCCTCAGGGAGATTTCTGTGCTCTCTTGCACGCAAGCATGTGAAAGAGCGCACGCCCCGACTCAGCCTATTCTCCCAACCGCACAGAGAGCGTTCAGCGCTTTCGGGTGCGCATCACTCTGGATGGGCCTTAATTGGCCCTCACACAAAATGGCGGCACCCAGCCAATCGGGGGTGGTGATCGGCTGCGTGTCTGCCTGCACCTGCTCATGCCCAATGCCCCCTGACAGGAAGAAACTTCTCCCCTATATTTATATGGTCATATGGACTTTGATTCTGGACTCTGGAACCCATGTGAGCCAATATTTATTTTCTTGGCGATCTCTGTACTGTAAATCCTTCTTTTCACTATCCCTCTCTTTACGGTCTGAGCGTGAAGGTGATGTTGTGACCCTCCTCCTGTGTTTTGAGTGTTTGCAAATAAACTAACACTTTGTGTTCATCCTATCTCAAATTTTCTGTGGGACTTTATATGGAAAATTGGATTGCACCAAGATCAAGGGGATTGGAAAATGCTATTGCTTATAAAGAGAGAAACAAATCAAAACACATTTCTGTTTATGGACAGTTGATGAGAGGAGAAATTAGTGCTGTTTAGATTAACGCCCCCCTCCTGTCCATAACACAAGACATATGCCCAGATGTTCGCTCCCGAGGAGGATGTGCAGTGTCGGGAAATTGTTCCAGGCCACTTAATTCACCTTGGGAAAAAGTGTCCCAAATAACAGGATGGAGTTGGACACACCATCCCATGAAACAGTTTGAAAGCAGTCATAGAGGATGCCAAGTCTGCACTGGAGTGCTGCTTTGGACTGCAGTAGAGTGCTTAAGTTGGTGTTTGGTGACTAAGGGAATTTAAGGGTTAATTTCTATCTAACGTCTAGTCTTTCATTAATTTAGTAATTAACTAAAAGTTGCTGTTTGGGTTGGAAGAAGGTGAGTTTTAGGCCAGCTTTAAAACGGGGTTTATACAGACTCTGCTTGCAGCCAAAACTAGTTAATTAGATAACTGGCTTAAGCAGGTTTTCAGAGGCTAGATTCAGAGAGTATAAAAACAGGCCACCTTACAGTGCTGACTTTGTCTGCACTGGAGTGCTGCTTTTGGCTGCAGTAGAGCGCTTAAGTTGGAGTTTGGTGACTGAGGGAGATCGGTGAGGAGGGAATGAGGTGATCCGTTGAGTACCATGAGTACGGTCAGATAAATACAACTTTTATCGCTTATAGTTTTTAAGGTCTTATTTTGTGGTTCATCGTTTCTAAGGGCTATATTCTGTAACAATGAGGAGCAGGGAAGAAGGGCCCTAGGGTGATTGATATTATTTGATATTAAGTATCTTCCAAAAGGTTTAATTTAATTTAAAGGGGTAAGTTATGGCAGGAGAGCTCAAAGCCGTGGTGTGCTCCTCCTGCTCTATGTGGGAAGCCGGGAACATTTACAGTTCCTGGGCCCAGCATGTGTGCGGGAAATGTCTCCAGCTGCAGCTCCTGGAAGCCTGGGTTTTGGGGCTGGAGCAGCAGCAGTGGACACTGCGAGGCAGAGAATATCATGGATAGCACGTATAGAGAGGTGGTCACAACGCAGGCTAAGAGTCCAGAGGTAGGTAGGGAATGGGTGACCACCAGACAGAGCTAGAGGACTAAGCAGGCAGTGCAGGAGTCTCTTGTGGCTATTCCCCTGCAAAACAGGTATACCACTTTGGATACTGTTGGGGGGGAATGGCCTCTCAGAGGAAAGCAGCAACAGCCAAATTTGTTGCAGCACAGTTGGCTCTGCTGCACAGGAGAGGAGTAAAAAATGTGGGAATGCAACAGTTATAGTGGATTCAATCGTAAGAGGAATAGATAGGTGTTTCTGTGGCTGTAAAGGACACTCCAGGATGGCATGTTGCCTCCCTGGTGCTAGGGTCAAGGATGTCTCAGAGTGGCTACAGGACATTCTAAAGCGGGAGGGTGAATAACCAGTGGCCGTGATACACATTGGTACAAACAACATAGGTTAAAAAAGGGATGAGGTCCTAAAAGCAGAATATAGGAGTTAGGATGTAAGTTGAAAAGTAGGACCTCAAAGGTAGTGATCTCAGGATTACTACCAGTGCCATGTGCTCGTCAGAGTAGAAATAGCAGGATATATTGGATGAATATGTGGCTGAAGAGATCGTGTAAGGGGGAGGATTTCAGATTCCTGGGACACTGAGACCGGTCCTGGAGGAGGGGGGACCAGTACAAACTGGATGGGTTACACCTGGGCAGGACCAGGACTGATGTCCTTGGGGGAATATTTGCTAGAGTGGTTGGGGAGGGTTTAAACTAAAATGGCAGGGGGATGGGAACCCATGCCAGGAGTCAGAGGAGGGGGAATCAAGGACAAGAACACAAGACAGAAAGGGAAATAAGAAAAGTGATAGGTAGATAAATCAAGGGCAAGAATCAAACAGGGCCTCAGTGAAACATAGTGGGAACAGGACAAGTGATGTTAAAAATACAAGCCTCGAAGGCTTTGTGCCTTATTGCGAGGAGCATTTGCAATAAAGTGGACGAATTAACTGCGCAAATAGATGTAAAATGGTATGATATAGTCAGGATTACAGAGACATGGTTGCAGGGTGACCAGGGACTGCAGAGCTTAGATCTGATCCATTGGTTGTAGGATCTCTTAGTTCTGTCTATCACTTACTGCTTATGCTGTATGGCACACAAGTAGGAGCAGTGTTGTAGCTTCGCCAAGTTGACACCTCATTTTTAGGTGGGCCTGGTGCTGCACCTGACATGCCCTCCTGCATTCTTCATTGAACCAGAGCTGATCCCCTAGCTTGATGGTACAGGAGAATGGCGGATATGCCAGGCCATGAGGTTATAAATTGTGTTTGAATACAATTCTTCTGCTGCTGATGGCCCACAGTGCCTCATGGATGCCCAGTCTTGAGTTGCTAGGTCTGTTTGAAATCTATCCCATTTAGCACCGTGGTAGTGCCACACAACAAGATGGAGGGTATCCTTAATGAGAAGGCGGGACTTTGTCTCCACAATGACTGTGCAGCGGTCATGACTACCGATACTGTCATGGACAGATGCCTGTGTGGCAGACAGGTTGGTGAGGCTGAAGTCAAGCATGTTTTTCCCTCTTGTTGGTTCCCTCATTACCTGCCTCAGACCCAGTCTAACAGCTAGTCCTTTAGGACTCAGTCAGCAGTGGTGCTACTGAGCCACTCTTGGTGAAGGACATTGAAGCCACCCACCCAGAGTACATTATGTGCCCTTGCCACCCTCAGTGCTTCCTCCAAGTGGTGTTCAACATATAATAAACACTAAAATGATAACCCTCAGGGTTATGTCAATAAACAGCTACCGAAATTGCATACAGCTGCCTGTTTTTTTTCAAAATTTATAGGGCAGGGATTTACTAGCTTGACAGCTCCACAGACCTTATCCACCTTTTGCAAGCATTTACATTGATTCTTAAAAATCATAAGTCACACACTGTGATAAGGACCTAGCTGCAGTGAAAATGAGGCCTATTTGTACTCAGTTTAAATAACTATTTGTACTGAGTTTAAATAACCCTGCTAGATTTAGAATCCCCCCACGTGTGAGTCACATCCCCCTCCCTTTCCCCTACCAGTGAAAATAGGATCTGTTGGAAATGGGGTCAGACTTCTCAATCCAGGGCCCCTCCGCCAATTTGGATAAGACACACAATCTCCATGACTCCGTGAAAATCTGGGCCTTAATATCAGTGAAGCAGTCTGAGAAATGGTCATGGGGCCAAGTAAAGTATTGGAGAGGTAGAACTGGATCTCTACAACAAATATATTTGGATGTTGACCGTGTTTTCATCCATGTCAGTGGTGGACAGCAGGTAGATGAGGAAGAAGAGGGATCCAGGATAAATTGTTCTTGAGCTTTGGAGATGATTCAAGTGAGAAAGATAAACCATCAATGGCTTGCTAAAGAACAAGTAGTAACAGAACCCCATAAGGGCAGATCCCCAGATTTACACAACAAATGAGTAGCTATAGCGATGGATGGCATGGTTGACAGTGTTGGACTTCATTCAAAGATGCAGGAATACAAAGAATAAAACACACCATAGTTGCAGTTACATGGACTGTCATTCCTGACATTAGCTAAACTGCATTGATCTAAACGGGATCACTTGGGATAGGTAGCCATGGGGCTGAGAGGTTCGGATATTTTTTCAAGGTCTTTGGATGTTTGTGATGAGTGGTAAGGAGTTTAGGGAGGAGGGAGAAGGAGCAAATGACACAACAGCCATCAGTTGTAGAGGGTAAGGAATGAGATAGAAGAGAAACTCTAGAGTGACAGGAAATCATAGGGCACTTTGGGCTGAAGGTCATTGGGAACAGGAAGGGCAGTGGCAGCAGAGTGGCAGACTCATATGGTCTAAATCATATAGATGAAGGAATCTCTGAGCTCCTTAGACTTGATGTTGAAGGTGAGGGTAGAGGAGATATTTAGAGGAGCTTGAAGAAGCAGCTCATTGGAGATAAGAGGAGCTTAGGATTGTCCTTTCCCTCAAGAAAAAATAGAGGATTTGATTGAGGATAAGCAGGCACAAAGGCCTGGATTTTCATGCCTCCATCAGTGTTGAAACAGTTGTGGGCCGAAGAAAAGAACAGTGGACAAGGATGTTGAAGTCCCGCCCCATTTCCAGCTCTGTGTATTTTCTTCTGTGTGGGAAAGCAAATGGGGCATGTTTTGCATTCAGAGAAAAGCTGGAGGACCCATAACCTGTGGAGGAAAATGTTTTCAGACTGCATTTTCATTGTTCCTGCTGCTGCAGTGAAGGTTTCAGTAATACATCCTTAGCAAACAGCCATGAGCTCTGTTGCTAGGTGGACCAAATGTGGGGAAATTCTATTCACAGTTATCACAAACTGTTTTTAGTTTGTTTAAGTCACCTGGACATCACTGATCAAAATGCTGGCCTTACAAGCAGGGAGGGGGAGGGAATAGTGCTGGATTACACCTTTCCCAAGGAAGCAGGCTCCCAGGTGCAGAGGGAAGTGAATAGGCTTTGTCAGGACAGCCAACTCGTCCCAGGTGTAAGAAGTATTTGAATGAAGTGGCCTTAAGGCACCCACTGACAGGCCTGAGAGATTAATAAATCAGAAAGCGTTCCACTCCATCAACATTCAGGTGGTGTGCAACCATAGGAAGATATTTCTGCATAAACACAAAAAACTGCGGATGCTGGAAATCCAAAACAAAAACAGAAATACCTGGAAAAACCTAGCAGGTCTGGCAGCATCGGGGGAGAAGAACAAAGTTGACGTTTTGAGTCCTCATGACCCTTCAACAGAACGAAGTAAAAATAGGAGTGGGATGAAATATAAGCTGGTTTAAGGTAGGGGGGGTGGTGGGTTGAAAAGCGCCTGGGGGGTGGTTGTAGGGACAAGCAAGCAATGATAGGCGCAGATAATCAAAAGATGTCACAGAAAAAAGAACAAAGAGGTGTTGAAGGTGGTGATATTATCTAAAAGAATGTGCTAATTAAGAATGGATAACAGGACACGCAAGGTACAGATAGCTGTAGTGGGTGTGGGGTGAAATAAGACTAAAAGGGCATAAAAGGTATAGATTTAAAAATAATGGAAAAAGGTGGGAAAAGAAAAATCTATATAAATTATTGGAAAAAACAAAAGGGAGGGGGAAGAAATGGAAAGGGGGTGGGGATGGAGGAGGGAGTTCAAGATCTAAAGTTGTTGAACTCAATATTCAGTCCGGAAGACTGTAAAGTACCTAGTCAGAAGATGAGGTACTGTTCCTCCAGTTTGTGTTGAGCTTCACTGGAACAATGCAACAAGCCAAGGACAGACATGTGGGCAAGAGAGCAGGGTGGAGTGTTAAAATGGCAAGTGACAGGGAGGTCTGGGTCATTCTTGTGGACAGACCGAAGGTGTTCTGCAAAGCGGTCGCCCAGTCTGTGTTTGGTCTCTCCAATGTAGTGGAAACCGCATTGGGAGCAATAAATGCAGTAGATTAAGTTGAGGGAAATGCAAGTGAAATGCTGCTTCACTTGAAAGGAGTGTTTGGGCCCTTGGACGGTGGGAGAGAGGAAGAGAGGAAGTGAAGGGGCAGGTGTTGTATATTTTGCGTATGCATGGGGAGGTGCCGTAGGTGGGGGTTGAGGAGTAGGGGGTGATGGAGGAATGGACCAGGGTGTCACAGAGGGAATGATCCCTACGGAATGCCACCGGGGGGGTTGAAGGAAGATGTGTTTGGTGGTGGCATCATGCTGGAGTTCGCGGAAATGGTGGAGGATGATCCTTTGAATGCAGAGGCTGGTGGGGTGATAAATAAGGACAAGGGACACCCTATCATGTTTCTGGGAGGGAGGAGAAGGCGTGAGGGTGGATGCGCGGGAGATGGGCCGGACAGGGTTGAGGGCCCTGTCAACTAATGTGGGTGGAAAATCTCGGTTAAGGAAGAAGGAGGACATGTCAGAGGAACTGTTTTTGAAGGTAGCATCATCAGAACAGATGCAATGGAGGCAAAGGAACTGAGAGAATGGGATGGAGTCCTTACAAGGAGTGGGGTGTGAGGAGCTGTAGTCGAGGTAGCTGTGGGAGTCAGTAGGCTTTTAATGGATATTGGTGGACAGTCTATCACCAGAAATTGAGACAGAGAGGTCAAGGAAGGGAAGGGAAGTGTCAGAGATGGACCATGTGAAAATGATGGAGGGGTGGAGATTGAAAGCAAAATGAATAAATTTTTCCAGGTCCCGACGAGAGCATGAAGCAGCACCGAAGTAATCATCGATGTACCAGAGAAAGAGTTGTGGGAGGGGCCGGAGTAGGATTCGAACAAGGGATGTTCCACATACCCCATAAAGAGACAGGCATAGCTGGGGCCCATGCAGGTACCCATAGCCACATCTTTTATTTGGAGGAAGTGAGAGGAGTTAAAGGAGAAATTGTTCAGTATGAGAACAAGTTCAGCCAGACGGAGGAGAGTAGTGGTGAATGGGGATTGTTCGGGCCTCTGTTCAAGGAAGAAGCTGAGAGCCCTCAGACCATCCTGATGGGGGATAGAGGTGTAGAGGGATTGGACGTCCATGGTGAAGAGGAAGCGGTTGTGGCCAGGTAACTGGAAATTGTTGATGTGACGTAAGGTGTCAGAAGAATCACGGATGTAGGTGGGAAGGGACTGGACAAGGGGAGAGAGAAGGGAGTCAAGAAAACAAGAAATGAGTTTTGTGGGGCAGGAACAGGCTGACATGATCGGTCTGCCGGGACAGTCCTATTTGTGGATTTTGGGTAGGAGGTAGAAGCGGGCCGTCCGAGGTTGGGCGACTATCAGGTTGGAAGCTGTGGGAGGAAGATCTCCAGAGGAGATGAGGTCAATGACAGTCCTGGAAACAATGGCTTGATGTTCAGTGGTGGGGTCATGGTCCAGGGAGAGGTAGAAGGAAGTATCTGCGAGTTGACGCTCAGCCTCTGTGAGGTAGAAGTCAGTGTGCCAGACAACAACAGCACCACCCTTGTCAGCAGGTTTGATGACAATGTTAGGGTTGGATATTTCTGCACATGTGCGCTCATTCTCAGGAAGTTGTCAGGATGCCTTTATCCTGCGAGAGTTGTGCCTGTCTCAACTATTCCACCCATTTTCCAAGTGTGTGGCTGGGACAAGGCCTGCCCTTTGAAGAGGTGACTCCCCATTCCCCTGAGAACCCCACATATGGGGCCCAATGTCATTATAATGTGAGCAATATCCAGACAGGGACCATCATTGGGCAGTCAATCAGGTTGTTGAAGATGTGCTTTTGGTGCTTTGACTACTCCAGAGGAGCTCTGCAATATTCACCTGCCAGATCTCCAGAATAGTAGTAGTATACTGCATCCTATGCAACATGGCACAGAGAAGTGAGTTCACCTTGACTGGGCAGATGTCAAGTAGGGGCCTGTGACTTGGTAGGATGAGGAGGAAGAGGAGAGAGAAGCATGGTCAAGGGAATCAGAGGGTCAGCCATCAGAAGCAGAGCGTGGCAAGGGAAGGATTAGTGAATGTCATGCCCTGGGGCTTCATGAAATGTGCCATTGTCACCACGGGCCTCTTGATGCTGAGGTGATTCACCTGAGCAACCAGGAGGGGCTCGAAGCCTAAGCCTTCAAGTGGATGACATCCGTGCCTGAGAGATGTACCACAGTCTACAGTCTCAATCAGAAGCAGCAAGAACTTAATAGTGTCTTTGAAGGTGTACCATCAGCCTGCCTTGCTAAATGAACAAATATTGACAATCATTAGAGCAGATAGTATATTTATTTATAGTGTCTATTAAAATTTATAATTGCTGCTCACGACCCTCATCTTTCTACTGGACCTCCTCAGCCCTTAGTAGGCTTTCAGGCAGCCTGGAGGGAGTCAGCAGCTGGGACGAAGCTGCCCAGTCAACTTCGTGCCAACAGCACGTTTTCATGTTGGGTCTGCAGCTTCTCATGGAGACCGACACTCATGTTATAAACGGACTGAGTGTGCCTTGCATCCTGCAGAGAATCTCACAATACTTATGTAAGCACTCCAGGTGCTTACATGTGGCTCGCCATGAGGTTGACCATTCTCTCCTCAGAGGAGCACAGGTACTTGAGCCCCTGAGACATGAGTCCTGTGCCATGGGCTTCTCCACTCATAGACAATGAGCATGCATTGCCTCTGGGAACTCTGACATATGTCCACACATTTGCTGTTGTTGTCCTAAACACTGAGCCCCAAACGGTGACTTGTCAGGCCCTTCCACAGTGCTTGCTAGAGCACCATTGTGACTGCATGGATGCTTCTTACTCTGACATCTCCTCCTGCAGTCGGGTGTTATGTACCTCACCCAGTGGCCCTGACTCTAATTGCATGTGAGAACTCACTGATGTGCAAGTGTCTGAGGTGGGGAATGGTGAAGTTGCACCCTCAGATACCCTTTCCTCTTCCAGAGGTCCGAGAGGATGACCTGGCTCATGGGTGTGGACACGCGCCACTGAGACCTGTGTGAGACACAATATGTGATAATAAGAGTTAACCTTTGACATCCAAATGGCTATATAACTATGCCACCATCCACACCACCCATGTGCTCAGCATTCAGAGTTGCAATGCCTACCCCAAGGCAGCCCTCCATGCATATCCCTTCCGCTGACCCCCAGTCCACATTGTCCCCTTGCTGCCATCATGCAAAGCATATCCCTTCCCCTCCCCCAGCACTTAACACCATCATAATCATCAATGAAAACATGCTGTTTTTCAATTGTCCATGACCAATTGCACCTAGATTGGGAGAAATTCTACCACCGATGCTTTGGTTACAGAGCACAAACAGTATCTCCAAAGCACCCTCTACCTCACTCCATATTGCCCTTAGCTGCGATGTCTCACCATTGGTCTGGCCCATCTCCCTGACATTATGTTCCCCCTTTTCCTGTGAGGAAAAGAGGAAGAGGTGTGAAGCACATTGATGAGCAGCATATGCCCATGCATGAGCATAATGTGACTTGAACTAACAGTAGTCAAACACATTTTACAACATGAGTGGTCTTCCTTTTGATTGTCTCAGGACATGGCTGGTCCATGTGTGGCCCGCCTATACTGGCATGCCACTTAGAGACAGCTAATGGCCATCTCTGCTCTACAGAAGGATCCACTTACCTTGCCAGACTGCAGAAGGTTATGGAAGTGCTATAGCATTGCATCCAGCTGTACCTGTGTTCACCCGAGGTGATCACAATTGATGCTATCTCCAATTGGTGATGGCTTTGTGAAGGTTGAGCATAGATTTCAGCCCATTGGGTGCAGGATGTCCCTCTTGCCACTCACTGACTCCACCAGGAGCTCCTGGTCCTGGTCACTGAATGGCGATGCACTCAATGCCTGGCTCCCCATTGATGTTCTCCTCTGGGAAACTCTGGCACGGCAACAAGCAAAGCACATGTGTCATTATGCATGCTCACCTTGTGTGAAAAATCGCAATCCACGGGTCCAGTTGGATAATGGGGCAACACTAGTGAGTGGGGTGCTGGCAGCTAGTACTGGGCTAGCTTTATGCAGGGTGGGTGTCATTGCTGAGGCTGTCTGTGTACTAGCATGGCAAGAGAGAATAATGAGCAGCCTTGACCCAGCAGTCCAATGGACCATAAGTTATGCAAGAGCATGACAATGGTGTGAAATACGAGGTGGCTTGATGGGCCAGGGCTTGGCACATTTGTTTCATGCCTTCAGTAGCTGCTGAGATTAGAGGTCTTATAAATGAAGGTGCATGCAGAGAGGAGACCGTAAACTGTACTACTGATCACAATTGTTGCAGGGTGCAGACACACGAGCAGAGAGCACAGAGAAGAACATAATATAAAATATCCTGGAACTCGCTACCTAACAGCATTGTGAGAGAACCTTCACATCAAGAAGAATGCTCACCATCACCTTCTTAAAAAAATGATGATGTCAAGGGATAGGCAATAAATGCTGGCCTTGCCAGTGGCACTCACATTCCATTACACATCCCATTAATGAATAAAAAAGAGAGTTAGGCCAGTAAGACAGAGATCTTGGGGGCAGAGTTGGAGAATTTTGGTATATGCTGATTGATAATTCCTACCTGATCATAGGCAATAAATTATAAAATAGCACGAGTAACAGATAAAAACTGACTAACTACCCAGCCAGTAGACAGCCTTCAAAAACGCTTCCTTTCCCCAGTCACTTTATGCAGGAATCTGTTATAATTTAATTATTTTTACAAGACTGTAGGACGGACAGAAATTAATCAGCCTCTGATCGAAACGCAAATTGAGTTTTTAAATTCTTGGGAAGTATTTTTTTTAAATGTCACATTTGCTTCTTTTCATGATTATTCTTGAAATATAAAATAAATAACTGTGGGGATTGTATCTCTCAAACAGAAAAGAAAAGACTTTTCTCCTGAGAACCTTTTAGATGTAGATATACATGAGAACTGATTACAGCATCTGTTCACTTTGTTTCTGAAGCTAATTAATTTTATATCGGTGTGATTCAGTTTATCCTTTTCGCCATATGCTTTGAGATCACCTAACTGGAGGGGAGATCATAAAGTGTCTTTGGACGCTGCATGAAGTCAAAGCAATTTTAAGGCATTTATTTGTAACAGATTAACTATTAATAAAATATAATGAATTGAAATGTTTTAACCATTTTTGCTTTTTAGAATCAACAATGATTTGATAACAACGTAGCCACAACTAACCATAAAATGTATCACTCTGTAGTCAAGCTGAACAAAAGAGAACGGCTTTTGACCAAGATGTAATCATATTGTATGTTCAAAGCATGCATTGTTGTAGTCAGATTCTGCCAAATGTTGCTGTAAAAATAAAGTGTTAACGACATGCACCATTATAAAAGCACAAATTAGCCGCCAAGTTAAGGATATTAAGAGATATGATGTGAGTTGCAAATCTTCAGAGGATTGCTGGTCAATTTTCACTGCTTCGCCATTTGCTTCATATGAACAGTATCTCACCTTTTGTCTCCCTGTTATTTTTAGGGATTTTCTGGAATTTGCATGTTAGTTACCCATTAAACCCACCTCAGAAAGTAATTAAAAACTTAAGTTTTTTTTTAAATAATATGAGCATCTCTGACTCATAAGTGGAACTATTTATACCAAAGTCTCAGTTGTTAAATGTTGTCAGAGATTTTAAAAAAAGTAAAAGTTTATTTTTTTCTTATTTTTCCTCTCGACCCCTTTTTTGTCTCATGCTATTAAACAAATCTTTCTTTCCCTCATTTTATTTTTCTTTCTGCACCAAATTGGACCTCAATCCACCTTTCTTCTCTGTAATTTCTCTCTTTCTTTCTCAATTCTTAAATTTAATTGGTTAAGGAGGATTAGAGAGAAGAGTGCTGACTGTTGGTCAGCAAGTCAACTCTGATTGATCAAGTTGTCACCATGGAGAACACAGCAGGGAATTATTTTCCCTCACATTTTAGTTAATTTTTTAAAAGGCACAATGCCTGGACATGCTCATTCTGCCAGCAGAGGACTGCTCCCTGCATATAAATATATGTAATAGGATGACCAACTGTCCCTTATTTCATGGGAGTATCTCATATCTGAATCCACTGTCCCGTGTCCCAGGTTACATGGTTGAATATTGTTAGTACTTTGCCTGTGGCAAACAGCTAAAGGGACGTGCTGTTCAGTATGACCAACCAATTGTTGGGATGTATGGCCTATATACCTGGCATTGCACTGACACTGAAATTCATATATCACATTACTCATTTGTGTGTGAGGCAAAATGTCTTTTCGAATTGATGGCAGCACTCTGTTGGTGGAAAATACCAGTTGTGTTGTTGCTACATAGGAGCAGTGTAAAACAGTTTCACCCTGTTGCTCAAACTTTTCAGATAACTTGCCCTTCCAGTGTAATTTGAGATAGACTGGGCACTTTTCAGGTCGGAAAGTGACGGTCTCAGGTCCATTCATGAGTATGTGCGACACACAGCGAGCAATAATCTGATCGGGGTAGCCATTATCCTGCAGGATAGCTTTGATACGCCCTATTTCACTGTCAAGCTTGCAAGTGAGCAAATCACTTGAGCCCTGTTTGTAAGATTGCCAATAAGGCCAATCTTGTAGTGTGTGGATCTGTAGGAATCCTAACGAGTATACTGACCAGTGAAATTAGGTTTGCGGTAGACAGGAGTAGAAAACCCATTAGTAGATTTCTCAACTAGCATATTAGACTGCTCTATTTCAAAAGTGAATTTGAGAGTGAGATGGAGAGTGCATTAAGGTGTGTAAGGAAATTCTTACATGCAGCTGCAAATTCAAATATAGTAAACATCATCTACATATCAGAAATATGCAAGGTGGAGGAAGTTATGGGCCATTCCATCGAAAACACATTTCTCATGGAAAACAACAAAAATGTTAGTGAGAGCTGGGCCTAGAGGGAATCCCATGGCAACACCATTTATTTAGGCATACATGGTGTCATAAAGCTGAGCTCAACTGCATGAATTGCTAAGTTCATAAGTTCAATGTATACAGGCTTAGAACATGGCAGTGTATCTAGATCACCATAATATTGTGACATGGCACAAATATCCATGGCTTCCTTGACCTGCACCTTAGTGAATATGCTCACAATTTTGAATGAGCACATATTCACAGCATTGCTATTGATATGCAACTCCTGTATGTTCTTCACAAGGGTGTAGGAATCCTTCACTGTGTATGTGGAAAAGTCACTCAGAACTGATTGCAGCAACTCATTCAACTATTTAGCCAATTCATGTTATAAGATATCTATCTTTTCCAGTCATAGGGTATAATGGGATATTATTTTTATGTGCCTTGAGCATCCGTACATACATGGACTTACAATAGTGAACATGAGGATGAATCCTATTATATATGCCACAAGGCAGCTCATTATCTTACATAAGTTTAGCAAGCATTTTTGTAACTTGCTTTCAAGCGGGGCTACACAAGCTTGCACGGTGAGCAACTTGCTGGAGATCTGTTTACAAGATTGCTGACAGGGCCAATTTTGTAGTGCGTGGAGTTGTAGGAAGTCCAGTGCTTGACGACAGGCCCAATGGACACAACTTTGCACGCATCATTAAGAGTAGCGTGCATTTTGTCAATATAGTGGCGCTTGTTAAGGATGAATATTCCAGTCCCTTTGTCAGGCTTGCAAATATATCTAGGTTGAGCTTGAGGCCTTGCAATGCCACCAAACATAAACATGAACAGCAAAGGTAGGAGAGAACTACATAGTCAACTATTGAATCTTGTGGAGAGGTCAAAAAGGGCAAGGAGAGAAGACCTATTCCAAACCCACTTCAAAATATCGACAGACTGGACATTGGCAGGAACAGAGTGGAAAATATTGTACCATGATTAGCAGGTTGCTACTGTGCTGTTCCGATTGAAAAGCCAGGCCGTAAGTTGCTCGTCATGATTATAGGGCAATCTGATTCTGAGCTGGAACCAAAGTTGGGAGGATGAGAATCCTTTTGTTTGCTCACTTTGTGCTTCATGAATTTGATGGAAAGATCAATTCATGATGGTTCAAAATCTACAGGTTCAATGAGACTTCAGGCAATATGTTCATTACCTAAACTCTGTCTTTATATATCATAACTCTTCTACATAGATATGACAGAGGCAACGTATCTTTACCAGCGCCTCTTCACTGATGCAGTGAGAGTTGTGCCATCTGCTCTCTCTACAGTCAGCAGTAATACTGACAAAGCTCAACATAGTTCAACTAGCATTAACCTTCAAGATCAGCAGGTCATAACGGTACAAAACTAACAGCTATCACAAGGGGGTAAATTTTCACTTTACACTATGCTGAGAAATGGAGCAGACCTGTTATATGCAACCTGCTCATTACATGCAACTTGTCCATTATACAGAACCCACTTGTTATATACACGACTCATTATATACATGACTTATTATATACAAGATGCTGATTATAGACATGCCTCTGGTTATATACATCCTGCACAACATATACACCCCACCTTTTATATACAAAATTCACTTAATTTACATACTGCGCTTAATATACACTCCACCCATTATATACAAACTACACTTTATATACAAACTGCACTTTAACACACTGCACTTTATATACACACTGCAATTATATATAAACTGCATTTTAAATACACACCACTTTATATACACATTGCACTTTATATACACTCCACCCTTTATATACACATCACTTTATACAAAAACTGCACTTTATATACATACTGCACTTTATATATACTGCACCCTTTAAATACAAATTGCACTTTATATGCAAACTGCACTTTAAATACACACTAAACTTTATATACACATTTCACTTCATAAACTCTCCACCCTTTATATACAAATTTAACTTTATATACTCACTGCAATTTATATACACTCCACCCTTTATATACACACTGCATTTTATATACAAACTACACTTTAAATATACAGCACTTTACATACACATTGCAATTTATATACACTCCACCCTTTATATACAAACTGCACTTTATATACACACTGCACTTTATATACATACTGCACTTTATATATACTGCACCCTTTAAATACAAACTGAACTTTACATACACTCCAACCTTTACATACACATTGCACTTTATATATACTGTAAAGAACCTATTTTTATTTTTCGTGACTGCGGCTTTAAAAACTACAATGGCTGCAGCTGAAAGGCATGGGGCAGGATTTTGCCCTTGGCAGGCGTGCTCGCTGAGGGCGGGCGGGGGTGGTTGGGAAGCCGCCCGCGATCAGCTCCTCACCGTGATTTCACGTGGGCGGGCCAATTAAGGCTTGCCCTTTGTGGATCGCAAGCGGCAGCGCTGAGCGTTGCCTGGGCGGGTGGGGGGAAGAGGGAGAGCAGGTCTTGTGCGCAGTTTGCGCATGTGTGGGAAAGAGCGCTTCAATCTCTGAGGCACGGAACTGCCTCAGGGAGATTGAAGAACTATGTAAATAAAAATGAAAAGAATAAGAAAGTAATAAAACATGTCCCTTCATGTGACCCTGTCACATGAGCTGGGACATGTTTTTAATTCAAAAATACAGTTTTATTTAATGTTTATTTGCTTTAGGAAACCTCACCCCGCTCGTGGATGAGGTTTCTTAAAAAATAGAAAGACTGCTTGCCGTTTTTGCCTGCCTGCCAACCGTAAGGTTGGATGGGCATCGTTAATTTAAATTTAATTAGCTTGTTCATGGCTTTTATAGGCCTTTTAATTATAAGCAGGTGTGCAGCTGACTTCAGCACGCACCCGCCGAACAAAATATCACAAGACTGAGCGATGGTTTCAGGCATGCATCCTGACGTCATCACGCATCATTTCATGTTCAGATATGTCGGGCCTGCATGCCAAATATAATACTCTGCCCATGTTCACTGGAATAGGATGAGGAATATCTAGAATGCTGCTATCCAGGAACAGAATATGCCATAAAAGAACAAGATGGTGCCGGAAAGGGGTCCTGGACTATGGGGAGTTGTCTGATGACAGCATTTTGATTGGGTCTTGACCAGGTGACCAGGGTTTTGTGTGGTAACAGTGCAGGCAGTACAGCTCCTAGCCTGCAAAGAGGGAAGACCTAAAACCTCTGTAAGGTGCCAGTGATTCTGTCATAGTAGCTAGCTGGCTATTCCTCACATCTCTGTAAACTGCTTTCTCTGAAAACCCCTGTCAGGAGAAAAAGGGGAAAAATCACCAGTAGAGGCACTGAAAAGCAAATTTTTCAACCAGCGAACCACAGACTGAAAGTGCTGGGAGACCACCTCGTGTCATCAACAATAAACTGCAAGGAATTTGGAAGACATTAACCAACACATCTAATCCTGTACTTTGGATTGGTGCTATTGAACTGTTTTACCTCACCCTTAAAATCCTTGTTTTGTGTGTCTTACAGTTGTGTGTGTGTCTGTGTGTGTGTGTGTGTGTTTGTGTATAGAGGTTTCAGAAGCAGTAGAGTTTAGAGTTAGAGTTTAGGATATAGAGTTCGAAATTAGCAGTACATATTTCTTTCTTTTGCCGCTTGTTAAAGACAATTTATTCAATAAACAATTATTTACTTATTAAGTTTACAAACCTGGTGCTCATATTCTGTTAACCAAAATTAAATAGTTAAGGAGAATTGGGGCAGTTTGGTGGTTCGGTCAAACTTTTCACGTTTGTTGTGGCTCAGGGCACAGTGGGGCTTGGTATTACAGTGCACTATCCCCAGTGAGTCATGACAACACACTGCACTTTATATACGCTCCAACCTTCGTCTCCACTCCGTACTTGAAATACACACTGCACATTTCTATAAAAACCCTGTCCTCCATATTCACTCCACCATTTATATAAGCTCTTCGCCTTAAGAAAATATACACCCTGTCCATTAGAAACACTCTGTCCTTTGTATATATCCTGCACTTTATATGCATCCTACTTTTTATATACACCCCACCATTTATATACACCCTACCCTTTATAAATGCCCTACCTATTTATCCAATCTCTCCTTTGTTCATAAGATGGAGTTTCTCTTCTTAAGGATTAAAATGCCATTCATCAATGCTGGAAAGAGTATTTTGAACAACTCCTCAAACATGGTTATCCCTCAGTGTCCTAGGGAATACTCGTGGTAGAATCATGAACAAACCACCATCAATGGGAGAGCTGCAACAAGCAATCAAATGAGTGAAGAAACAATAAAGCCAGTGTCCCCAAAGATATTCTAGCTGAAGTCTTCAAGGCTGGCGGACCTTTGCCCACAACAAGATTCCATGCACTCATCCCACAGATTTGTGAGGTAAAAGAATTCCTCCCCCACCTCCCACTTCAGAAATGTGCTAACTGTAAACATTTTTCAAGAAGATGGATAAATCACACTGTGGAAACTATTGAGGCATTTCCCTCTTGTCCATAGCAGGAAAATTCCTGACATGAACTCTCCTGAATCACCCACTCCTTGTGGCTGAGGAAATCCTCCCAGGGACACAGTGGGTGGAATCATCCTAGAGTTGCACTAAGTGTGGTAGTGGGTGGGAAAATCTATGTTTTACCCGCAGGCTTCAATAGCGGCTTCTCACGCTGTATTGTCCCAGTCCTGCCACATTAATTATACATTGCCAGGAAACACGTCATTTCGATGGTGGACGAGCTCTCATTCGCCTGCTATGTCATCACCTCACTGCTTCTTCACACCGGGCAACATATGTAAAGTGCAGCCACGTGCACAACTCTCAGTGCTTCCAGCCCAGAGCTGCTGCATGGAAGACACAGCCCCGAAAGGCAAGAGGACTGCAGCCCCTCTGCCCTGGTTTAATGACGCATGCCTTGAGCACCTTTTGGAGGCAGTGGAGGCCCATCTTGATGTCTTGTACCCTGGCTCTGGTTATAGGAGGGGAAGCAACTTAAAAAATACAGCATGAGAGTTGGTGGCAGCGATGGTCAGCATCAATGACCTGCAAAAGAGGACAGCCACCCAGTGCCATAACAGGATGAATGGTCTCATCTATTCCGCCAGGATAAGTCACTCTTCTCATTATTCTCAACACACATGCTCACAAACACATTACACATCCACAGGGATCTCACACCTCAAGGGACAACACCACTAACTCCCACATACCCTCACATGCCCATCAGGCTCATATCCTCTGGAGCTCACATCCTTCTCCTGTCCATGGCTCAGTTCACCACACAAAGATTCCACACAGTGCCATGTGTCCTCCTCACACTCTCTCCATCTGTTTTCATGCAGGAGAAGCTGGCTGACAACAGTGAGGAGAGTCCCCAAACTGGGGGTGGAGTGGCCCACATTAGGCCCCTCACTCACTTTGAGGAGTGTGCCATCGCACTGACTGGTGAGGACGTGGACCATGCCTGCAGTGAGGTCGGCGGCGAACACCCTCTTGAGGATCTTGCACATCATCCCTCTCTCAATGAGTGATTCGCTCCTGCTTTTGACTCTGCTGCCATGCACTAATTATCTCTACTTTGGTTCACAGGGAGTTCTGCTAAACTATCGACAACCTCAGCCAGTCAGTCACTCAGTTCCATCTACATCCTCACCTCCAGCCAAGAGGACTCCTCCTCCTTTGAAGAGCTGGAAATAAGCAGCCTGGAACACCTGTCACAGCTCTTACCCACACCCTGCACCAATGCAGAGACAAACCCCTTGGTGGGACCTAGATCTAGAGCAGGTTTGGTTCACAATCTGGTGGTCATCACATGGGCACACGTCCACAGCAGGAGGAGGAGGCAGGTTCAGCTGAGCTCCACAGTATTCACGGGACCGCTGGGGAAGAGGCATCAGTGACTGAGTCAGATGATGAACTTCTGGATTTAGCTATCCAACTCATTGTGGAGAGTCAGCAGAAGGCGGGGAACATCACACAGAGATGGTGGAAGCCCTCAACATAGTGGCTAGCGAGTTGGAGGAGAGCATCCACCTGCTCTCTGATGAAGTGGTGCTTGCATGTACCCGTATGTAGGTCCCCATGGGGAGGATGGCGGACATCTTGGAGACCCTGGTCCAGCAGAATGTGGAGATGTGTGCAGTCCTGCACTCCATCACTGGAGCCATGGGTGAGTTCCTGCAGTGGCGACACGAGAGGGAAATGTGGCACCTCAACGTCCCTCCAGGTACTCCTTCCCCTCAAGGAGTCAGGCCGGGGCCCTCGGGCACCTGAAGGGAGGAGGAGCAGCAGCTGGACACTCTGAGTCACCCACTCAGGAATCTCAGAGGCTCTCCGCTCTCTTGAAGTACTCTTTGCCTGAGAACCCCCCAACCTTCTCCTCTGTCACTGCAGAGAGAGTAGCTGGCCCACAGGAGGACAGTCAAAGCAAGCCCCAAGGCCTCAGCTCTCCAGAAGACCTAGGCCAAAGGCATCAAAGGCAACAGGGCCAACCATTGCACAGGCTATCTCCTCCCCTGTTGCAGATGTCAGAGCCGTAATTAGAATTCTAAGGCATTCAAAAGTTATGAAATTCTGATTACAGTTGGCTGTGTGGGCGAACACATTTTGTCACTTTATAATCTGGAAATATATTCACTTTCACTGAATAATGTGTAATGTTGTCTTTCAGCTTCATTTACAGACTTCACAAATCCTCCCACTGCATCCCTCCCACCAGCAGTTCACTGCACACAGCCAGCCCCTGAATGATTCTGGAGGGAGGAGTGTGTGTGTGGTAGGGCCTTTCAGAGCCTCGTGCAACCACTCGTGCATGCCAAGCCTTTCCATATCACACTCATCTCACTGTCCTGAGCATTTCAAATGCTGCCTGTTGGGGTACACCTTCAGTTGTCCATCTGAGCTGAGCTGCATCTCCGCCCACCCACTGATTACACTCCCATGCAGCGCCTGATCTCACCCACCACAGCTCTCATTTCACTTTCACTTTAGCCAGCATGGTAGTAACACAGTTTTTCTTTTACTCCCCATCCATTCCTCTCCCCAGTCACCCATTTCCTTTCTCCCATCACCTTCCACCTTCCCTCTCTGACATAACAGCCACAACCTTTTTCCTTCAGGGATGCCCAGGTTAATGTGCATATTCCCTTCCTTCCCAAAAATCCCACCCCCATCCACGTTAACCTCCCTGACCTCCTTCCTAACCCCAGGGTTCATATCTGCCTCTGAGACCAACCAACCATCGTACCACCTCTCCCTGCCCTCGGTCATTCTCACCATTCCCTTGTACCATGTCTGCCCTCAGTTCATTCCCCACATGTCATGGACTTATCAGAGCCCTACCCCACCCCCTTTGCACGGTCACCTGGGCACGCCCCACTCTGTACTCCTTCCCTTTTTGGAGTTTCTTCCTCCACCAGCGCTCCCCCGCCTTAGTCCACCCCCCCCCCCCCCACACCCCAGACACTCCCCCGCCTTAGTCCACCCCCCACCCCCACACCACCGGACCACCCCCCCGTCCCCACACCCCAGACACTCCCCCGCCTTAGTCCACCCCCCACCCCCACACCACCGGACCACCCCCCCGTCCCCACACCCCAGACACTCCCCCGCCTTAGTCCACCCCGCCCCCCCCCCACCACCGGACCACCCCCCCGTCCCCACACCCCAGACACTCCCCCGCCTTAGTCCACCCCGCCCCCCCCCCACCACCGGACCACCCCCCCGTCCCCACACCCCAGACACTCCCCCGCCTTAGTCCACCCCGCCCCCCCCCCCCACCACCGGACCACCCCCCCGTCCCCACACCCCAGACACTCCCCCGCCTTAGTCCACCCCGCCCCCCCCCCACCACCGGACCACCCCCCCGTCCCCACACCCCAGACACTCCCCCGCCTTAGTCCACCCCCCCCCCCACCACCACCGGACCACCCCACCCCCCCACACCCCAGACACTCCCCCGCCTTAGTCCACCCCCCCCCCCACCACCACCGGACCACCCCCCCCCCCCCCACACCCCAGACACTCCCCCGCCTTAGTCCACCCCCCCCCCCCCACACCCCAGACACTCCCCCGCCTTAGTCCACCCCCCCCCCCCCCCCACACCCCAGACACTCCCCCGCCTTAGTCCACCCCCCCCCCCCCCCCACACCCCAGACACTCCCCCGCCTTAGTCCACCCCCCACCCCCACACCACCGGACCACCCCCCCGTCCCCACACCCCAGACACTCCCCCGCCTTAGTCCACCACCCCCCCCCCCCACACCCCAGACACTCCCCCGCCTTAGTCCACCCCCCCCCCCCCCCCCCCCCCACACCCCAGACACTCCCCCGCCTTAGTCCACCACCCCCCCCCCCCACACCCCAGACACTCCCCCGCCTTAGTCCACCCCCCACCCCCCCCCCCCCCCCCACCACCGGACCACCCCCCCCCCCACACCCCAGACACTCCCCCGCCTTAGTCCACCCCCCACCCCCACACCACCGGACCACCCCCCCCCCACACCCCAGACACCCCCCCCACCTTAGTCCTTCACCTTTCCTGACTCCTTCAGACACCCTTATTTCCTCCCTCACCTTTACTTCTTCCTCCAGCCTTACTCCTTTTCCTCTCTACACTCCTTCCCCCCTCCAAACCCCTTCCCTTATACCTTCACCCCCTCACACCTAATCCCCAGTTCCTATCCTCTTCCCGTAACCCTCTCCTCCCCCCGTAGCCCCTCCCCCCCCAACCTCTTCCCAACACTGTTGTTCCCCCTTCCAACCTCAACTCCCCAATCAATACCTTTGTTCCTCCCCTCCCTACCTACCGTCACCCGACACCTCTTCCTCTCCTGCCCCCAGTATATTTTCCTCTCCCAAACACAGGTGGACCTTCCTCTCTATCCCCTCGATCATCACCAGCTGTGAGCAGACCCTCAACGGTGACTTTCCACCTTCCATAAGCAGCTTTGCGTTTGAGCCATGCCCATGAGAATCCACCCAGCATGGAGGATGTTCCTCCAGGGCCCGTTGCTGTCGGGCTCCAGCGTCATCTGCTCCTTGGATGTCCGCGATGTGAGCAAGGCCCTGGTGGTAAGTCCCAACTTTTGCATGTCATACTTGTCAAGACGTGTTCTACACCAGCGTGTTTTCCTGCCAATATCGGCAGATGATCCGTTGTAGGGGATGATTCTGGCGGGCTGGCCTTATACTGATATGCAGATGTATTACAATGAGGTTTCTGATGTCCGATGGTGGGAAAAGAGGTTTGCTATTGATGGGCAGAGTGGATGATTGCAAACTGATTTCATGGCGTCGTGAAACCAATTTTTGGCCTGCTCCCCATATTGTCCGCTCATACCGCTGAACACGCCCGATGCCAGCGGGCAGGGAAATTCCTCCCAGCATGTTTTTAACCTTCCAGAAGAACTTCTGACAGCCTTAGTCAAGGGGAAAATCCAAACAAAATGTTGAGAACAACACCAGAAATTCTCCATTGCAATCAGCGTCCTGACCAAAGCATTTGACTCATTACATTGCTAGTCTCTGGGGATTGTGCTCCAACAATTTGGATGTCCAAAAACCTTCACCACAATTCTGCAATTGCTTTATAGTGATATGACTGCAACTGCCTTGAGTGAAAGATCCTAAACAGTTCCCTTCAAAATCTGGACCAGTGTCAAGCAAAACTTTCTGAAAGCACATGTACTATTTACAATCCACCTGATCATGGCTATTCACCTCATCAACTGCCCTTGGGTATCAGAATTAAAAACAATCTAGATAGAAAATTCTTTAACCTTGATTGCCCCTGTGCCAGAACTAAACTGACCACAGAGCTACAGCTTACCAATGACTTGTCACAAGGCTATGCTCCTTATTTTTGGAAAATATGATTTTTCAACTTTTCACATTCCAAGGTGAGGGTGATAAACAAACAAGTCACCTCAGGGGAATGTGAAGAGAGAGCTATTTCCTATAATCCAGACACCCATCAAAACTTGTAACTGTCTAAGGGAGAGACATTAAAAATGAAATGTACTGGATATTGAAATTATGGCTGCCACAAACAGACTCACCCAAAACCTCTTGGAAATGCACAATGTGTGAAGTATTTCAAGACAAGGCTACCCAGCCACATTGCAGCTGGTGTCAAGAAAGCCTGCAGTAGAGGAAAGAGGCTGAAGGCTGCTTTCTCTCCCTCTCTCCCTTTTGGAACAAGAGTGTCACCTGGTATGAGATGCCAATGGTAGCAGAAACCTATCAATGAACCGAGATCTCATAATAATTGTAACGTCTTCCACATCTGACCGCATCCAAGAGCACGGGGGGGGCGGGGCCCACTCGCTGATGCGTAAAATGATACGGGTGACATCAGGTGAGTGTCCTGACGTCACCCCGCGTCATTTAGATTCTCAGGTCGGCAGGCACGCATCTGTCTTGGCCGCACGCTGGCCAACCTGTCAACAGTCTATTAAGTCCATTAAAAAAGTAATTAAAATCATTAATAGACCGGTCGGGAACCCTAGCGGGCTTCTGAAAAAAACATGAAACCACGGGCGGGTTGAGGTTTCATGAGAGATTTTAAAAATTCAGAATATTTTAAAATAAAAGTTATGGGCATGTCCCATACTCATGTGACAGTGTCACATGAGGGGACACGGCAGCAAAATCTTTTTCTCATCTTTATTTAATGTTTGAAACCTGAGACAATCTCCCTGAGGCAGCACCTGTGTGCACATACGTAAAAGAGTGTACTCCCAGCTTAGGGAATCCCCCCACCCCGCTTCCGCACAGGAAGCAAATGGCCTGCCCATCTAAAATGGTGGCGCACCCCCAACCGGGGGCGCCAATCGGGAACTTGCCCGCCCATGCCCGCTCCCACACATCCCCTCAATGGGGGGAAAATGTTGCCCCAGCTAACCTAAATTGGCCACCACACTTAAAATCTACACCTCAGGGACGATTAAAGGACAGTTAACCATATTCTTTTATTTTTTCTTTTATGTTTTCTTATTTGACTCTAACTCCCCTTATTTCTGAATAAGGTGTGTGTGTGGGTTGTGTGTGTGAAATGATTGCAGGAGGGCTGAATGTTTGATGTTGCATTTTTATTATTTTTCTCAAGACAACTTTGTTTGGTTGTCTCCTTATTGCTCACAGCTTAAATAGTTAAATACGTTCTGATTTGTAAAGGACATATCCTTGCGAAAAAGAAATTTAAACCTTTGTTGTGACCAACAGAGGAGGTTGAATAGAGGGGAACTAATTCACTCCTTCTCACCTGGTTGTAAGAAAATTGGAGGCTTGCATCTGAAATTATTCCCACAGACTGATGAAAGAATTGGAGTGGGAAAAGTGAATTGTTCCTTCAAAAGCAATTTTAAAAACTGCAAATGGTTTTCTTGGGTCTGCAATAATAAAGTGTTAAAGTGTCCACGTTGGATGTCAATGCTTTTATAGGACAGGGTGATATAACTGCCAAGAAGTTAAGGGCACTGTCCTTTGAAAAATTAAAAGGTGCAGTTAGATGTGGAGTTCTGCCCGAGAGCCAGAAAAATGGGAATTTTAAAATGGGTGGTGGAACATCTCGAGGTGGAAATTGAGGACACTGAAGCAGATAAATTAGCGGCAGAGAAATTAAGATTGTAACAATGGAAATTGGCCCTGGTGTTTGAGCAAAGGGAAAAGAGAGACAGAGGCAGGCATGGGAGAAAGAGAGAGAAAGACAGGGATGGAAGGAGGAGAGAGAAATCCAGGAAATGGAAAGAGAAAAAGAAAGGGAGTTTAAATAAAACAGCTCGAGCTGAGCAGGAAGGATGCCACTGTGCCGACTGAAGCCACCCCTCATGAGGGAACCACCACTAGCTCAGACTTAAGGGTTGAGGTATTCAAGTTTGCCCATTTAATCCTTACGTTTGATGACGAAGAGGTGGACATCTTCTTTATCTCCTTTGAAAGGTTAACACAGCAGTTTAAGTGGCCAGACCAACACTGGTCCCTGCTGTTGCTGAGTAAGCTGACAGGAAAGTTCATGAGTTTAACTCCCTCTTGCCTGAAAAAAGTGCAATTAGCTATGAGGCAACAAAATGGGCTAATTTAATACGCACAATTTTTGTAGCGCCCAATCCGAGTTTTTACGTGGCTCGTCCACTTTGTGTCTTAACTCCAGGAAACCACAGCCAAGGGCAGCGAGAAAGTCGCCGCCGAGGGCCGCGAATCAGGTGGAAACGGAGCTCTAGGTCGCTTGGTCTTGATTTTCAGCCCGTTAAAATTTGGCAAGCGTGGATGTTTGTCACTTAGGTAGCGATGAAACCAGGAAGCCGGTCACATGGTTAGTGGTCCGAAGACCTACCCTGAATTACATCATCTGATGTGTGTTACTTTATTAATTATTTATTTACATTAACAAAGGAAAAAGCCGTAAATTAGTTAATATAATTGTAACTAACATTAAGTAACACTACCAAATAGTTAAACAAGGTAAAATAACTAATCAAAATGCCAGACAACTTAGGTTCACTTAACCCTTATTTACAAATAGTCCACCTTACCCGCCCACCGGGGATCAGGCGTTAGGCCTCCCACCCTGGAGATATACAATACCCATCTCGTGCAGCCTCTCCGTCCTCCGTCTTGGGTCTTGTGACATCTCTACGGGTGGTCTCTGTGAGACAATTCTCTGACTACTGGTCTCCGAAGATCTGTAAAAGTTCCAATGTCAGAGATATTGTAAGTCTTGAAGCAAGCTGGGCGAAGGATTTGTATTTATCGATCTTCAGGAAACGCATGAGGCTGTTGTTCAGGTCGAGCCACTTGCCACGAGCTCCCATAACGAATCCGAAGTATCGTACTGACTTGCCGCCAGTCAGTTTCAGTATCTCCTCCTCAAGGTGTTGGTATTTGCGTTCTTTTTCGGCCCATGCTTTCTCCAGAGACTTGTTGTTGTCTTCGAAACGTACTGTTACATCCATCACCGCAACTACTCCGTCCTTGACGAGAACAAGATCAGGCTTCCACAGGGTCCCGTTCTTTCCGAAGAGCCTTGGTTCTAGGTGTGATGTCCAGCCGTATTTTGCGACAAACTGCTGTAAGTGGTCCAGTATTTTGTTGTGTCTTTTGATCCTCGCATTTTTCACAAACGGGCAGTTGCCGGAGATGTGAGCCAGTGATTCGAAGGGGGCCTCACATCTCCTGCAGGATTTGTTGTGGTGAACTCTGCCTCTGTTTAAGGTACATCTCGTAGGGTAGAGATTGTACCGTAGTAGTAAACTGTTTATTAGCCTGGATTGTTTAATATTGAAACAAGTTCTCGTCCAGGAATTAGAGGCATAGTCATTTCCGTAAAACTCGATGCCGATTCCTTGGCATTGGAGTTTGGTCCACTTCCGGTATTCCACCTCCCTCCAAGCCGCATATCTGTTGGTGGGTTTGGGCCTGGACGTTTGGGTGATATCCGTCCATCCCATCGCGATACCAATCTCATCCGTGTCAATTCCTACATCAGCACCTCTTGGACCTCCACTATCCTTGAGGGCTTCTTCGATCTCTCTGAGTACTTTGAGGTTCCTCAGGGATTCGATTGTTCTTTTGTTGTCAATTCCGCTGGATTCGAAAGAGGCCTCTATCACCACGTCCGGTGAGCTCTCCAGCGCCTCCAGCTTTCGGATTATGGCGGACGGAATCTGCACTTCGAGCCTCGGCATGCCCAGACCTCCATTCCTGTTGCTGCTGTATAGTAGACCATCCGTCGTGTGTGGCGGAAGGTGTAGTATTTCTTTTGTACCGTTCTTGATAGATTGGTCTAGTTTGACTAGAGTATTCTGTGAGACCTCTGCGAGGATCAGGTGGAAATATATTCGAGGTATCATGTGAGTTTTGAGGATTTCGATCCTCTGGATAGGCCGAAGAGCTGCCTTCTTCAGGTTCTCTATCCACGAATCGATTCTGGATCCCCATTGCTCCTCGGTGACTCCTGCCCATGGGTCGATTCTGGCATCCAGGTATTTCTCCGTCTCTCCTGGTGGTATGTAAGAGATCGGAACTCCTTTCAGCTGCCAGTTCGGTCTTGTATTATACAGGAATGTCTTCCGTTTGTGGGTGAAGTGAAAGCCTTTGGTCTTTCCAGCATTCATCTCCAGACCCGTCTTTTGGCAGAAGTCCTGCACAATTTCCAAGTTCTTAGCCATGCCGGCATAGGAGTCGCTGAGCAGAGCAATATCATCAGCGAACGCCAGGGCTGAACAACATATCTTCGTTCCCCTACAGGGCAAGTGGACACCCAGCTGTGCCTCTTGCAGGGTACAGATAAGAGGATCCATAGCGATATTGAAAAGTATCGCCGAAAGCGGGTCTCCCTGTTTGACCCCTCTCATGACATTGATGGGTTCTGTTTTCCCGTCTTTGCTTTCCAAATATGTATCTGTGTCTGTGTACAGATCTGTAATCAAACTACTCTTTGTAGTGCTTTTATGAGCATTTTATGCCCTACGGAGTCAAAAGCTTTCGCCAGGTCTACAAAGACAACTGCCAGCTCTCTCCTGTTGCGTTTCGCCCCTTTCATGATGTTACTGAGAATCGTAATATTCTCATTGCAACCAGGAGTCGCCACCAGAAATCCCTTCTGCCTCAGGTCAATCTGGACCGCTTCGCTTAAGCGTTTGGCGATGATTTTTGTATAGAGCCGTAGTAAAATCGGGCCGATTGTTATTGGCCGCCAGTTGTCTATATTCTTGAGCTTCTCCGTATCATCTGATTTGGGAATAAGCACTGTACGACTCTTTTTCAGCATCCAAGGGATGGAACCAGACTTGAGCCAGAGGGTGAAGAGTCTCGGAATCCTGTCTTCAAATTCCCTCTGGATGTCATCAACGTTCTCCCACTTCATCCCATCCGGACCTGCTGCCGTGTTCTTGTCCATGCCTTGTAGGGCTTCTTTGACCTCCTTTTTATCAATGGGGTCTTCTAAAGAGTCGTACACTCTTGTTCCCGTATATGGTGCAAACTTTTGCAGGTTTGCTTTGTTATTTGGTGTGGAGAGCTTCCGTGTGAAACTCTCCTGCAGTTCAGCTTTGCTGAGTGGGCATAACTGGGTGGACGGTGCACCCATGATTTGTCGCGCAACTTTCCTCCTGTCAGTTTTGTATGCTAGTTGCGTGGATTTGAATTGAGCCTTCTTTGCTGCCCATTTTTTCATGGCTTTCGTGTTCGTACTGCCATCTTTTGGGAGAGCTACTGGGTTTCTGGACCGCTTACATGTTTGATCAGTCTTTCCTTCGTTAAGCATGGTGTTCGTTATGCTCTCAACGAGGCCGATGGCCAGGGCTCTTGTTTCAGGATCGCTGGTAACTGTCATCAATTCTTCAGCTGATTTCAGCTGGTCATCCAGATCCCTGTATTTCGGGATACTGGCTGGGTGACGCCCTTTCTTTGCCTCGTTGGGACCTCTCCCTGGCACCGTCTCTGCGTCCTCCCCTTGAGGTGGATTTTCCACGTCCAAAGCACCTTCTGCCTGGCTGCTTTGTGTAGTTGGTATCTCCGTTGGCTTCTGCCCTGCTTTCAGGAGACATCGTCTCTTCGAGCCAATCTGTTTATTCGTCTTAGATGTTAGATGGACCGCAATCTTTTTGTTTATGTTGGCGCAGCCTTCGTACTGCCTCTCTAATTTTATGAGGAGTTCTGTTTCCTCTTGCGTCCATTTGTAGTCTCTCCGGCCAGGTTTACCCTGTCGTGAGTGTTCTGCAATTCTTTTTTCATTCTGCATTTCCGCGTGTTGGTGGCATTCATGCTGGCCGCGTCCACTCTTTGATGTGAATTCCATTTCGCAGTGATCACATTTGAAGATCTTACCTGTAAGGGGGGGCCTCACCCCTTTACACTTACTGTAGTGACATGCGATGGAGTGGTACTCGCCAGTTTTCCCACACTTGGAACATCTTGTACGGACGATTTTGATTTGATGTTTACCGGCCATATGCTTGCAGAACTCACTTAATCCGGAGAGTAACAGATTGCACTGATTACAGAGCAGACCGTCAACGGGGTAACGTATTTCCACCTCCTTCTTTGCATTTCTGTCTTCACTTGGTGGTAGTACCACCGGCTCCACATAGGTGGGTGGGACCCCTGCTTCGTTTTCGGGCTCCACCACACTCTTCTCGTTCACAGTTACCGTTCCCTTCAGTTTTGTATTATAGAAGGTTAGCGTTTTTATGACTATCAGGTCATCCCTTTTGCTTGTCGGGTCTGACACCGATACCTTCTCTCGGACATTGACATGCACTACTGGGGTTTCCGGCTCTTGCAGTCTGGCTTGCTTCGCCGGCTCCCAGTAGGGTAGGTAATATTGTCTCATCGGCCTTGGGCCCACCTCGGCGGTTTGCGTAGAGGCGGACTTCTTTCCTAGTTCGATGACTTCTGAACTAGTACGTGCGTAGCAATTGCATTTTTCACAGCGGCCGGCTACAAACGGCACTACTGCGGGGACGTTGTTTTTCCGGGGCGCTCCCCAACCGGGCCACTCTGACCGACAACGGCCATCCATTTTTATACGGAATTGTTTGGTCTACGCAGACCACACCCAACACGGAGCTCTTTGGAAGGTCGTTTAGCCAACGAAACCTTGCTTTCTCTCTGTGTGCCAACTCGGATAACGGTGACGTTGTTACCAGCGGGAGCCACGAGGAGGCACGACCGACACTGTGAATGGACAGAGCACCAAACCAACACAGTAACTATAAGTCCAGACGACTTGCCGGTAAGGCCACAACCAACAGAGTCATAGTTACTCCCGCCTAAGTGTGTACCAGTTAGTGCCAGAGGTATACAGATGGAAATTCCATACCTTCAGGAAATGGCCTGGTCCAGACGTATCTGGAATTTGAATAGCTTAAGCAGCTTGCTTTTGACTGGTAGTTATGGGCACTTAAAATTGAGGCCACCTAGGAATACCTTTTTGAGATAATTTTCCTTGAGGAGTTAAACCCTCCATAACCTTCTGGATAAGAACTCACATAAAGAAACAGGAGCCAGTCAGGCATCAAGCCAGACTGATGATTGTGAGCTTGTCCACAAAGCCTCATCCCAAAGGAAACCTTTCTCTCACCCCGAACCAAATGAGAAGGATAGGTGGGAGAGCGATAGGAAACTGAGCACCTTGGGGGAGAAGGAACAGCTGAAAACACAGGAGGTCCTCCTCAGGCCTGAAAGGATGGTGCTGAGAAGAGGGGCAAGGCTAAGAAGCCTGTGTGTTTGAACTGCCACAAGGCAGAACACCTCCGCGCTGATTTCTGGAGGTTACGGGAAGAACCGATGAGATTTGTTGGGGTATCCAGACCCCATGCAGAAAATGAGAGTCAAATAAAGAGCTAAGCAAACCAGGCTATGGCCTTGGCTAGCAGAAAATCCCTGTAGATGTATTACGGTGAGTGCAGAGTTTTTAAAAATCCATGAGAGTTACAAGGATTTTGTATCCGAAGGAAGAGTGGCCATATTTTCCCAGAGCAAGGCGGTTAAGATTATAGTGATACTGAGGGACACAGGGCCCAGCCAAACTAAACAGCTGGGAAAGGGTATGACCTTTCAACCAGAGAGCGCAGTAAGTGCCAAGGTGTTGGTAAAGGGTATTGAAGTAGGGTTCATGCCCAAATCCTTATATCTGGTGCACCTGGAGTGCAACCTTGCGTCAGGACAGGTGACTGCAGAGTCGTCCCCGGTTTCCCCGTAGATGGAGTCACCCTGCTCCTCACCAATGGCATGACAGAATCAAAAGTGATAGCATCACCAATAGTCTCTGAGAAACTCACCAAGGTCAGAGAGACAGAATAGCTGCAGGAGAAAGTGCCTTGCATTTTGCCTGACTATGTGGTAACCCAGTCTATGGCCAGACAAACTCTGTCAAGGGAGGCTGAAGTGGCACTGCAGACAGATGGCCCTATTGTCTGGTTATTTGAGGCTCTTTTTGAGAGTTTAGAGGGACCTAAGGAAGTAATAAGCAGGTCATCTTTGGTTGTGGCTCAGCAAGCCAACCGATTGTAAAAAAGATTAGCTCAGGATGCCCAAACTGAAGCTGAGGCACAGGCAATTCCCCTAAATGCTACAGTAAAGATAAAGTGCTAATGCAGAAATGGAAAACCCCTCACAGGGCTGCAAATGAGGAGTGGACAGTGATCCGCCAGATAGTGATGCCGTGAGGTACCATGGGAAATATGAAGCCTAACTGATGAAATTATGATGGCTGGGCATATTTTTTTTAAATTCATTCACGGGATGTGGGCTTCACTGGCTGGGCCAGCGTTTATTGCCCATCCCTTGTTGCCCTTGCAAAGGTGATGGTGAGCTGCCTTCTTCAATTGCTGCAGCCCATGTGGTGTAAGTACACCCACAATGCTGCTAGGAAGGGAGTTCCAGGATTTTGACCCAGTGACAGTGAAGGAACGGCAATATATTTCCAAGTCAGGATGGTGAACGACTTAGAGGGGATCTTCCAGTTGGTAGCATTCCCAACTATCTGCTGTCTTTGTCCTTCTAGATGGTAGTGGTTGTAGGTTTGGAAGGTGCTGTCTAAGGAGCCTTGGTGAATTCCTGCAGTACATCTGATAGATGGTACACACTGCTGCTGCTGTGTGTCGGTGATGGAGGGAATGAATGTTTGTGGATGTGGTGCCATCAAGCGGGCTGCTTTGTCTTGGACAGTGTCAAGCTTCTTGAATGTTGTGGGAGCTGCACTCATCCAGGCAAGTGGAGATTATTCCATCACACTCCTGACTTGTGCCTTGTAGACAAGCTTTGGGGAATGAGGAGGTGAGTTACTCGCCACATGGTTCCTAGCCTCTGACCTGCTCTTGTAGCCACAGTATTTATATGGCTAGTCCAGTTGAATTTCTGGTCAATGGTAACCCCCAGGATGTTGATAGTGGGGGATTCAGTGATGGTAATGCCATTGAACATCAAGTGGCGATAGTTGGATTCTCTCTTGTTGGAGGTGGGAATACAAAAAATATAGTGTACAAAAAACCCAAGCCTGCAACAGCGAGCACTTTTGCTCATCCCACACCACCAGGATGTGGTAAGGTTTTGCAGAACCTGCCAGAACTGCCAGGTTGTGAGATAACCCCAGCCTGCAAAAAAACCTGCAGCTATGATCCCCATGCCAGCTTTTGGGGAACCATTCAGCAGGATGCTAGTGGACAGTGTGGGGCCTCTGCCCAAACAAAAGGGGTCTACTGCTATATCCTTAACATCATGGACATGGCTATCTGCTTCCCAGAGGTCGCTCCCCTGAAAATCAGATCTGCCAAAACAGTGATGAGGGAATTATTAAAATTCTTCACCAAGTATTGACTGCCCTCCGAGATTCAGCTGGATCATGGCTCAAATTTCATGTCCTGACTATCCCAGGGAGTTGTGGGTAACCTGGGCGTGGCCCAGCTGAAGTCTTCATTGCATTACCCACAGTTGCAGGGGACACTATAACAATCCCACCAGGCCCTAAAAACAATGACCAGGGTACACTGGCATGAGTACCCCCATGACTAGGTTTTCTTCTATTTGCTATCAGGGACTTACCCAACGAGTCCACCAGTTTTACTCAATTTGAATTGGTTTACAGACACCAAGTTGAGAGGTTTCATGAAACTAATTAAAGAGAGATTTTTAGAACAGAAGGAGAAAGTCTCCATGTTAAACTACGTAACCGTGTTCTGTGAGCGACTCACAAGAGCCTGTGATGTGGCATAAGAGCATTTAAAAATCTTCTAAATGGCCATGAAGAAACAGGCAGGCAAACATGCTAGGGCCCAAACCTTACAGGAGTTTATATGCTAGTGTTCCCACCGATACTGAATGAACCCCTAAAAGCCTTGTTCAGTGGTCTGTACAGAGTAGCAAAGATGCTTGGGGAAGTAAATGTAGTATAATTGTCTACAAATATAGGGTTAATGTGGGGCTGAGTACAGTACTGCCCACACAGTTATGTAAGAGAACAGATCACCCACACCTAGGGGCCAGTCTAGTGTTAGACAGAGCTGTGTGTACCGGCAAGCATGGAGGTTCCTAGTTTGAACCCTTTACTCGACACTTACATATAAATTAGGAGCATGAGTCGGCCACTCGGCCCATTAGGCTGCTCCACCATTCAATAAGATCATGGCTGATCTGATTACAACCTCAACTCCAAATGTAACTCTTTCTTGATCAACTCCATATGTAACTCTTTCGAGTTTCAACTCCATATGTAACTGACTTTGTAAGCAAATATCAACGATAACCCACTACCATCGGACCGGCCTAAGACCAGTCAAGTGAAGTAGTGAGAAGGGGGGAAGAGAGAACAAGGAAATCTGTAACTGACTTTCAACTCCATATGTATCAGGTCCTGATAAAAGACGGGCAACGCCTGTAAAGAGCCACCGAGGCCCCTCTGCTCTATAAACAGGAGCTGCACGTCATAATTCAGGCCGTGCACCTGACGGAAGAAATACGTCATCAGGGCACACCATCTAGGAGGAGGCTCGATGTAGAGGTATCGTTGCAGGGTCTGAAGGTGGAAAGACGCCACCTGTGTGCGTAGGCACACTAGCGCCTGACCACCCTCCCTAAGCAGGAGACTCAGAACCTCAGCAGCGACCCAGTGCAATCTTTTGTCCCAGAAGAATTCGACTAACAATTTCTGGATTCTTGTGACAAAGTTCGGGGGAGGGGTCAAAGTGACCAGCCAATACCACAACATGGCGGCGATCAGCTGGTTTATGACCAGAACTTGACCCCGGTAAGACAGCACTCGGAGCAGACCTGTCCAGCGCCGCAGGCGAGTGGTGACTTTCGTCTCCAGTTCCTGCCAGTTCGCCGGCCAGGATTCCTCAGCAGGGCAGAGATGGACCCCCAGGTAGAGGAGGCTGGTCCTGCTCCAGGTGAAAGGCCTGAGCTCCTCGGGTAGGGGCCTAAGAAGGTGTAACTCTTTCTGAGTCAAAACAATTAAACTGTACATAGTTCTTGTAGTTAATAAATACATATTGTTAACCTACTTAAGACCACTTAGCCAGCATTAAGACCTATCAAATGGCATCCAACACCTGACAACAGTAAACTATCTAATTGAAACCTCATACCACAGGCAAAAGCAAAGGCTGTGTCATGTCAACATGATGAAACAATATCACAGCTGAAAAGGGTACAAGCAGGTCCAATAACAACAGACTTTTAGGGTGTGAGGAATAGTGAGGATGAATTGGAGGGAGATGTGGGTGAGGTGCACATTGAATCCCCTGCTGTTTGGCTGGCAAACACAGAAATTCAAGCAAAATTGGACACTTTATTCACCCACTTAAATGCAGACTAGCGAGGAGACCTGACAACACTGCTCATTACATTCAAACACATTGCCAGAGCGAAGCAAGGCTGCACCACTGTAGCTCTACATGATGTGGATTTGGGAGAGGCCCCTCCCATAAGGCAACACCCCTATCGTCTGGGCTCAGAAAAGCCGGCCCAGGTTCAGGAGGGGATTAACTACATGCTGGAGCACCAACTAATAAAGCCTAGCAGCAGTAGCTGGAGCTCCACAGTTGTGCTCATGCCCGGATGGCTGCACAAGGTTCTGCATTGACTACTGAAAGGTTAATGCTGTGACCTGAGCCAACTACTACTCAATCCCCGCCTGAAAGTGAAGGGTTCTTAACATTCCCACATTTTTCATATCATCAACAAGGATATGACTTTTGGACTTTTATGGCAGAGGAATCTACTGCTGAGTTAAGTGTAGAACCCTGCAGACAGGAGGCTAGGACGAGAGGAGACAGAATACGCATTAGCCTCTTTAAAACAATCAATCCAGAGAAAGACTTCAGCTTACACAAAACTAAAGCCCATCAAAATCTTGCATAAATAATTGCTACTAACTACTAAGGCAGGAAGACAACAATCAATGCAATTATGCTAACCTATCAATACTCCACATATGCAATGGCTTTCAGTTCAAGATTAGTAACAGGAACAGAAAGATAACGATAAACATCATGCGAGCCCGTTAAAAACAACGAGACAACAATCATCTGAAGAAGCCCAAATCAGACAAAGAACTAACCTTGATTTGGTTTCAGATAAGAAATTCGAAAAAAACAGTATAACTGGGCTACCAGGCCCACAGTCAACATCATGGTGAGGGGCACGGGGTTGCAGGCAAAACCGAAGACAACAGGGCTGCAACCGTAGCCCTCCATGAAGATCAACCACCCACAACCGCGCCCTCCACCCAACTGAAGAACCTTCGCAGATGCCACAGACCAGGACCACCTGGGGACGGCAGGCCCCAGAGTATCAAAGAGCGTACCTCAAAACTGCAACCGGCTTACCTGGCTGGATTTCAAACAATCAAGGAACCCTGGTTGGTGAGCATGACCCCTTACCTCTCCTAGTTCAATTTAGTTAGGTTTTGAGGATGGGACAAGGGTAAGGGGATTAGTAGCGTGATTTTACCTCGTTATGCATGTGTTCCCCATTCTTAACTAAGTGTACTTTGCGGGTCTGTATAATCTCAGTGTAATCCTAATGTTATAAGTTCATTTGTGACTTCAATAAACCCAGTTTGGTTTTTTGCACCAAAACCAGTTGTCTGCTGCACTTTGCCAGGTGTTCCTCAGGTGGGATTGGCCAGGCTGCAATGGCGCTGCAGGTAGAGAGTGGACTAATCAATGCTCCTCTGTTGTTTCAGGAGAAAACATCCCATAACAATGCTGAGTGGTCGCGGACTGACGGGGGGACACCCACATCTCCTCATCCCCTCGCAATATGATCTGGAGGCCCTGGAGCTAGAAAGGCACCATACACCTCGGTCAAGCGGCCACAGTGAGGTTGGGGTGCCAGAGGGATGTAAGAGTGCAGTGCACTGAGGTGAGAAGGTCAGTTATTGCTACCATTCCAGTGTTGCCTCTATACTGATATGAGCCTGGAACCTGGAATCCCCATTGATAATCGAACGGCGAGGGCACCATGATGCAGATCTCTGTCCCATCAGGGTGCCAGGCATGCACAGTGACAGTGTCAAGACTTAACCTAATGATATGTCCTTCTTCTAACTTTTAGGCTCACCATTAGCCTTTCATTACAAGGACCCTGAAGTCCCACCCCTGACCCCTGAGGACCACCATGCTCACCACGCACCTGCATCACACCCTCTCTGTCAAGCAGGTACCAGCACAGATACCAGCACCTTGGTGGGCATTACATTGCCGTGTAGTCTATCGGTGCACATTGGTGAGGGCACTTCACCAATTGCTTGAGGTGCAGGCGGAGGCAGAAACTGCCCAGGGCATCGGCCGTCAGAGGACTGCTATGGACCAGGGCAATGTTCAGTCAATGGCTGATGACAGCCTCTAGAGTTCTCCCTGAGGCAGCAGATGCTGGATGTCCAGCAGGGTGTGCGGAAGGATCTGGAGGAGATACATGAGGGAATGCGTGCCATGGTGTCCATTGTGGAGGAGTGCATGTGGAACATAAGCACTGCGTTGACCCTCATGGCCGAGTGCACTGTCTCCTCCATGGAGAGAGTGGCAACTCTCATGGATAAGCTCTTCCAGCGACTCAATGAGGGGATCCTGGGGTTGCGCTCGGACCTGCAAGCCCTCATATTGGCAATGATCTTAAACATGCAAGGTCACATATAGGACAAGAGGCGGGCGACCCTCTTATTGACATGGCAGGAAAGCATATGGCCTAATTCGTAGTCTAATGGCACCCAACGTCCCAGATTCCAAGAGTTTTGATGAGTTGGTGAATCTGGTAAAAAGCCACTTTCAGCTAAAACCCTTGGTAACAACACAACATTTTAGATTCAATTTGAGGTATTGCGCCCCTGGAGAGACAGTTGCTTGCTATATAGCAGCCTTAAAACAACTGACAGAGCACTGTGAGTTCGGGACGTTGATTAATGACATGTTAAGAGACTGATTAGTATGTGGGATTAACAAAGGCGCCATTCAAAAAAGGTTGTTATCAGAAACAAATTTAGATTTCAGCAAGGTGCTGGAGTTGATGCTCGCAATAGAAAGTGCAGTCAGGGATTCAGAAGCAATCCAAAGGGAGCATAAAATAGTGCCATCCTTCACATTGGGAAGGAGGCCCCGGTTAGAAATGACATGGAAGCGCTGGGCTCCATGGAAAGGCAGGAAACAGCCGCCATTTACAGACCAGCAAAAAGCAATAATTTAATGGATAAAAACAATGGGCAGAATTTTACCTTGATGGGCGGGCGGGCTCCACCGGCTCGACGGCGGCGGGCAGCTGATTGCCGCCGCCGAAATGGGCCCTGCTGCCATTTTATGTTGGCAGGCCAATTAAAGGCTGCCCAGCATACTGTCCGACGGAAAGCGCTATGCGCTTCCTGTGCAGGGGATTCCTCAACTGTCAGAGTGCGCTCTTTCGCACATGCACGTGAAAAAGCACACAGTTCCCTGGGGCATCCCTGAAAGGCTGGCAAATATAAAAAATAGAGCAATAAAAAATTTGTTAACATGTCCCCCTCAGTTGAAAATGTCACACGAGATGGGACATGCTAATGAAATAAACAAAAAGTTTATTAAACGTTTTTAAAACCGCTAACAAACCTCATCCCGCCACTGGATGAGGTTTGTAAAAATCACCTACCCACCTGCCCCTTGGGCCCTTGCGCCGAGCCGAAGTTCACACAGGCCCCTCAAAATCATCGACAATTGGCAAGTTAAGGACCTTAACAAGGTCTTTAATTAATGGCAGGCACACGTTCCGTTGCATAGCGGACCCACCGACTGAAATATCGCGCTGACATCAGGACACTCGCGCGACATTTTAAGCACTGGCGTGCGGGCTCCGCCACCCACATGCCAGCCAAGAGATCCAGCCGCACATTAATAATGGCTGAATTGGCACCAGGCAGCCTACAACCTAATGACAATTTAAAAGAACCGTGTGTTTCGACTGTTGTCGCAATGGGACCATAATGCAATATTGTAAAGACAAATTGAGACAAAATTTCAAATAAAAAGACAGAAGTCATGAAATTTTTATAACGGAGGAACCAGAAGAAACAGAGTCAGATATTTACTTGCTACACACCTTAAAAATGGGTTAAACAGAGCCAATCTATGTGGCAGTAGAAATCAACAGTATACCCATTTGAATGGAAGTGGATACAGGCGCATCCACGATAGTCATGGGGGAACACATGTTTAAGTATCTGAATGAAGGAGGCCACTCACTAAAGCTGGAAAACTCAGACACTAGATTAAAGATTTATACTGGCAAAGACAAGCGAGTAAAAGGTACATGCAAGGTGCCAGTACAATATGGAAGCCAGTCTGCTAATCTTCTCCTAATGGTGGTAGCAGGCAGAGGACCGAGTCTCCTCAGAAGAAACTGGGTAACAGAGATCAATCTTGAGATCTAAACCAGAAACAGGAGATGTTGCTGTTTGGAAAAAGGAGCATATTAAAATTCAACAAAAGGAATTCGTAGAGCTGATGCTTCAGGACAGAGTTCAAGTTGAAGTCAGTAGCCTCCAAAAAGAAAAAGGAAACTTTCTGAAGAACATTCGCATATTGCAAGATTCTTCCAGATCCCAAATTGTATCACTAAAAAGATATGAGGAAGAACAGAAAGAATTCTGCATACCTCTGGCTGAAATGAAGAATAAATAAGCTGAGAAAGCAAAATAATTCTTAATTCTCCAGAAAACAACTAACAAGTATAAAAAATAACTGGAAGAGCTGAAGAACCAGCTGTGTGGAAGCCTTAAAAACAGAGACCCCTGAGTTTTCAAAGGATAGATGAGGAAATGCTGGAAGACTCAACCACTGAGTTCACTCAACTTGAGCTCATACCTGAGCCTACTCTGGCCAATAGGGAAATTGAAAAGAAAGCCGAGATTAAAGTCAGCGCTGTCAAGAAGAAAACCGATCAAAAGAAGACACGTAGGAAGAGAAAGCAAAGTTACTAACAAAGTCCTGATTTTTTTTTACACACAACTGGAAGCTGATCATTTCATGTTAAATTTAGCCTTGGCCAACATCCTGATTCACAGAACCTGCCTTACAGTTGCAAGTTTCCTAATGGGGAGACTAGCGGACAGATAACTCCTGACAGGGAGGCCTCAGACAAACCACAAAATGGTACAGTTTAAGTTTGTAATGGACAAACAAATGAAAAAGTTACAAAACAATGTTTTGGATTGGGGGAGAGTGGATTTTAGTAAAATAAGGCAGGATCTGGCCAAGGTAGACTGGGAACAGCTACTTGTGGGGAAATCTACAGAGGAGCAGTGGGGGGTGTTCACAAAGGAAATGGGGAGGGTATGGGCTCAACATGTTCCCTCTAGGGTGATAAGAAGGAATAACAAGCCCAGAGAACCATGGATGACCAGAGACATTCAGGTTATGATGAGAAAGAGAAACCTTTAGCAAGTACAAGGGAAACAAATCAACGGAGGCATTAGTGGAGTACAGAAGGTGCAGGGTGGAGCTTAAGAAAGGAATTAGGAGAGCGAAGAGGTGATATGAGAAAGCTCTGGCTGGTAAAAGTAGGGAAAATCCCAAGATATTCTATAAGTATATCAATGGGAAGAGGATAACCAGGGAAAGAGTAGGGCCCATAAGGGGCCAGGGGGCAATCTATGGGTGGAGCCAGATGACAACGCTAGAGTGTTGAATGAATACTTCACATCCATCTTCACCCAAGATAATGAGGATGAAGGTATTGAACTCTGGGAGAGAGACTGCGAGTTTCTTAAGCAACTTGAAATAGTGAGTGACAAGGTATTGGAGGTTTTAGCAGGCTTAAGAGTGGAAAAATCTCCAGGTCTGGATGAGTTGGGTCCCAGACTGCTGAGGAAAGGCAAGGGAGGAAATCGCAGGGGCTCTGACCCAAATTTTTAATTCCTCTCTGGCCACGGGGAGGTGCCAGAGGACTGGAGAACAGCTAATGTAGTTCTGCTATTTAAGAAGGGTTGTAGAGATAAGCCAGGGAACTACAGGCCAGTGAATCTCATGTCAGTATTAGGGAAACTATTGGAGAAAATTCTTAAGGAGAGAACCTATCTCCACTTGGAGAGGCAAGGTTTGATCAGGGATAGTCAGCATGGCTTTGTCAGAGGGAGGTCATGTCTAACAAATTTGATTGAATTTTTTGAGGAGGTGACCAGGTGTGTAGATGTGGGTAGTGTAGTTGATGTAGTTTATATGGATTTCAGCAAAGCCTTTAACAAGCCCCACATGGGAGACTTATAAAGAAGGGTAATGCACATGGGATACAGGGTAATTTGATATGGTGGATTCAAAATTGGCTTAGTTGTAGGAGGCAGAGGGTGATAACAGAAGGATGGTTTAGTGACTGGAAGCCAGTGTCCAGTGGCATACCACAGGGATCTGTGCTGGGTCCCCTATTATTTGTCATTCATATAAACAACATAGATGACTATGTGGGAGGTAGGATTAATAAGTTTGCGGATGACACAAAGATTGGCCGGGTGGTTAACAGTGAGGTTGAGTGTCTTGGGCTACAGGAAGATATAGACGGGACGGTCAAATGGGCAGGTAAGTGGCAGATGGAATTTAACCCTGAAAAGTGTGAGGTGATACACTTTGGAAGGAGTAATTTGACAAGGAAGTATTCAATGAACGACATGACAGTAAGAAGTTCTGAGGAACAAAGGGACCTTGGCGTGTGTGTCCATAGATCACTGAAGGCAGAGGAGCATGTTAATGGGGTGGTGAAAAAGGCATATGGGACACTTGCCTTTATCAATCGAGGCATAGATTACAAAAGTGGCGAGGTCATGTTGGAGTTATATAGAACCTTGGTAAGGCCACAGCTGGAGTACTGTGTGCAGTCCTGGTCGCCACTTTATAGGAAGGATGTGATTGCACTGGAGGGGGTCTAGAGGAGATTCACCAGGATGTTGCCTGGGATAAAACTTTTAAGTTATGAAGAGAGGTTGGATAGACTTGGGTTGTTTTCATTGGAGCAGGGAAGACTGAGGGGCGACCTGATTGAGGTGTACAAGATTATGAGGGGCATGGACAGGGTGGATAGGGAGCAACTGTTCCCCTTAGTTAACGGTCAGTCATGAGGGGACATAAGTTAAAAGTGAGGGGCAGGTGGTTTAGGGGGGATGTGAAGAAAACTTTTTAACCCAGTGGGTGGTGATGGTCTGGAATGCACTGCCTGGGAGGGTGGTGGAGGCGGGTTGCCTCACATACTTTAAAAAGTACCTGCATGAGCACTTGGTACGTCATAACATTCAAGGCTATGGGCCAAGTGCTGGTAAATGGGATTAGGTAGGTAGGTCAGGTGTTTCTCATGTGTCGATGCAGACTCGATGGGCCGAAGGGCCTCTTCTGCACTGCCTGATTCTGTGATTCTGTGATCTGAAGTTGTAGAACTAAGACGGTCAACTTGTTTCTAAAAACCTCCTGAGAGGCTGAATTTAAATAGTAAATAGTTGATGCATTGTAAAATGTACTTTCAAGTAAAGGTGGAGGGATGTGATAATCAGAGGAGTAAAACACCTTTAAGAGACTGTGAGCAGATTGACCACATTATTGTGCGACCCAATAGCTGTGTAGCGCAGGCTACAATGTTGATGTTAGTCTAGAGTAGGATCTGGTTGGGGAAGCACACATCATGTTAATGCTCTGTTTTCTATGTAAATAAACAGTATGCGCTTCATTTCATATTGGTCTCTGCATCTGGAGTATGTAGTAATCAACTTGCCTGCCAACAGATAAGCGTGCAACTGGTTCGCGAGCAAAGCGACCCCTTGGTAAAGTATAACACAGACCCTCCCACCCATATTTTGTGGATGGCACCACAACACACTCACTCTGTTACATGAACATTGGGGGATTCCACTCCCTCAATATTCAAACAGCATATCAGAGGCTCCTGTATGTCAAAATTCAATATTCAGCAAGTTGCCGTACTGCCTTCACCTTTAAGTATTTAGCTGCCCATGACCTCTTTAGGAAAGAAGTGCAGATCCACAGATGTGCAAATTCAGGCAGATTTCATAATTCACTTACAATCACAACTTACATTATTGAACATTCCCCAAATAATAAACTAACTTTGCTCCAAAATGCTCCATAAAATTAACAGTAAATTTTGCAGTTACACACATGACAACCAAGAATATATTTCTCCTGTTTTGCTCTCTAGTTCTCTTCAAAAGATTGAAAGGGTTGATGTCAAATGTATTTATGCATGAGCACAAAGCCACTGGAGGGCAGTAATGGTTCTTATCTTATTAAAGTGATTGTTTTCATAGTTACATTCAGGAATAAATAACTGCATAGGAAGGAGCAGAGACAGCATCCATTCTCTTCCCCCTCCCATACCTCACCCCATTACCACTGTGTTACTAAATATAACCCAACTTCGCTCTTATTATTTGAATGCATAGTTAAATATAGTACATTGTTCTGGTTTTCTGCAGCTTTAGATTTCTTCCATCTTTACTCTTTGTTTCATTGTTCCCTATCTTCTTCAACACTGCTCTTTCATGTCCCTGGATGTTAAAGCCAATTTATTTCCTCCCCTGCCATATTCAACTGTTGCATCCTCAAGGTGGCAATGCCACAGCAGTATTGTTTTTGACAGCATTCCCAGTGAGACTGGTATTTCTTTACCACAGATCAAACTCAGGACAGACGCTCAATATTGTGATTTGCCATGCCCTTTTCTTCAGTCGTCATTTTCATATCTTGCAAAGTGTTCTCCCATACATCCTCTAAATTGCATTTGTTATAACCCTGTTGCTCAGATTAAATGGGGTGAGGTATGTCCTGTGAATAAATTTAAACTGTGTTGATTGAATAATGCAGGAAAGTCAGGAACAAGAAAAGGCCATTTAGCTCATCAAAATTGCTTCATCCATGTATTTAACTGTGATGGTCTTTCGCACCCCACTACCACCATCAGCTGATTCCCTCTTACAAGAACCCTGGCTTCAGATATCTGGAGTCATTCTGGCATATTTCAGTGAGTCACTTGAATCACTAGAAGCTAGGTCGGAATCTGGGCATAATAAATCGGGAACCTAGTGCTAAATTTATGGGATAGCCTGTTGAGGGCAGAGCATGCCACTAACCTGAAACATTAACAACATAAGGGTGGGGCAGGGGCAGGGGCCACTGACCAGGACACCAAAGCTCAGAGTTCCCGTACCCCAGACTGTCAAATGGAATTCAACATAGGGTTAGCCAAGCATATTGGTTGACCCTGGACAGATCTGGGGAGGAAATTCAGGTCATGATGATGGATTGGAGCCTAGAGATTTGCCATCAAATGATCTTTGCTTAATTTTTAATATAAACACCTTTTTTAAGAGGATTGTGATCAGGCGATTAAACTTCCTTTATGAGGGTTGGATTCCAGTTCCCAATCGCCCGGGAATTTACATCACACAGCCGGCCTTGCTTCAGTGGCAGGTGGCCAAGTGATGGAGGCATCCAACAATGATTCTGAATGAAGGAACCTCCTCTGGCCCCACAAACCTTGTCCTGAAAGATCTTTGGAATGCATTCATTTTTGAAATACGAAGCAGAGGAAAAAAAATTGGCGGTCCTGTGATGTTGCCCAATGTCCTCCAGGGTTTTGAGTGTGGAGGGATGGCGGGGGTGAGTTGGATGGAACAGGACCTCTGCTTCCAACAAGTCCAGGCATTATAATTATATGTTACAGAAGTGGAAATAGCCAAATGGCACCCCCGCCTCATTTTACCTGCAGGAATTCCAGTCGAGCATCCATTGGATGCTACTCCTGAAAGAAGCAGGCATTTGGTTTTGTAGCTGTAAGGAATGAGTTATTCTTGGAGCAACACTCCTGACATTGACCAACCCTGGCATCTTTTCCCAGTGCATCCTGAACATACGTCTGGAGGGTCTCCTGCACCTCTGTGGATTCAGAACATGTCTCCGTTTTTCCACATCTTCCAACAAGATCTCGGCCTGAGCTTTTCAGTCGCCGGACGTGCTTGATCGGTGGGCCTGGGAGTAAACGGGAAATGGGACACTGGCTGTGGTTGGCCCCCGCCCATGATTTAGTGCCAGATGGCCAACTAAGAGTCAGCCAGCGTGAAATGCTTAGTGCTGCCAGGGTGAGGGCAGGAAGAGGGCGGGCGACAATGTAACTGAGGGTGCAGGTGAGCCCTTTGAGAGAGCTCCCTGAAGGCAGACAGCTGCCCCAGGGAGCTGCAGAACTTCAAAGACTAAAGAACACAACAAAATGCTGTAAAATATGTTCATGCACCACAATCAAGCACCTTAAAGCATACCTCATAAAAAAAACTAGTGCCCTGATATATCTCTTTTTATTTTATTTCCCCAGGGAGATTTCATCCCACTCTGAATCGAGGTTTGAGCAAAAATGTGAATGCTGCCTGGGAGAGTGGCCTGTCTACCAACCGTAAGTGTGGACAGGCTATGTAAAATCTCTGTTAATTGAAGCGATAATGGGCTTAATTGCCTACTTAATTGTTGGTGGGCACCCCTCCGACTGCCGCACGGGCCTGCTGAGCGAAATATTGCACGAGTGCACAATGATATCAGGACGCTTGTTCAATGTCTATTTGGATTGGGTGCGCACCATAAAATTCTGGCCCTCCAATGCAATGTGTGAAACCCCTGGTGCACTGTCTCTACCATGCTCTGCCTTGTTGAATATTCTGCAGTAAACTTTTCAAACTGCTCCCAGCAGCCACAAAGCACCTTGATTTTAAGAGATGCAGACTGGCTTTAAGTAGTGCTAGTGTTTTTATTAAGATTATAAACGCACTAATCACTCATGATGAATTGTGTAAAGACATTGTGGGTTCATTTATTTAAACTAGGCACATGAGAACATGCATACATGGATAGAAAGCTTGAAGACGTCAGCAGCAGAGCTGTGTGTGCTGTGTTCTACTCACAGGCCAAAGTGAAACTACGGCTAGGTCACATGACACACTTCCTCTCTAGTGATGGCATGTTGCTATCCCTTAAAGGCAGATTACAACATCCCCCTTTCTTTTTAAAGATGCTTTTCCCCCTTCCAAAGAAGTTTAACTATTTACAATGCATATTCAGGTTTAGTCGCCATTGCGTAAGTGTATAGGACTGCCGTGACATCGTACTAGTGACATTCCATAGAATCAGCCAGACCTTATATGGCAGGTCAACCTCAGAAATTACTCCTATCACCTCAGTTCATGAGCTAACATTAAAATATGCAGAATGTTCCGAAAAATTCAAGACAGCTGCAACGTTACCCTTGTTGAAGAATGCAAGCCCGTCAATTGGTCTGGTACATATTACGCAACAAAAATGCCAGCAGCTTCAAGAAGAAGTGGTGAAAAGTTCTACACTGCAGAAACTGTGGAAAACCATCATCGAAGGATGGCCTGATTCATGAGTCTCTAAAGCTTGTATGCCCAGATCTTGTAATGAAAACCTTGTGTGGAGGTTACTTTAATTGCTCACAGTGATCTGTGGGATTGTCATTCTTGGATGCTGTTCCTAGTTGAATTTTAGATGTTGTCCTAGATGCAACAGGACTGCATGGTGTGGAGGAGCTGGAATTGATCTGATTTGTCGACAGTTACGCCTCACTATTGCACCTTTGTGTATAATAACTTCATAGGAACTTGGTACTGAACAAATCCTTGTCACCTCAGCTGGTTGCCACGTACCTTCTGTAGGATCCTGGATGCAAACTTATTGTCTCAACTGTATACTTGGCAATTCTGAACCCACATTTTTATCGTGCACATTGATCATCTTCTCTCGCAGTTTTAAAAGTTGCCCTCTAGTGTCTGGGAGTAGAATGGGTAAGAGTAGGTAAATTGGTGAGCACTGGTCTGCCAAACATGAGCTCTGCTGGTGATGAAATAGTTACACTTAAGGGTAACCCCGTCAGATCTAACATTGCAATGTGTAGATCTTACTTGGTCAATCTGCATTTGAGAATTAGGGATTTCACCATATGAATCATACATTCAGCTAGGCCGTTAGATTTAGGGTAATGAGGCGAAGACGTAGTGTGATCGATATTCCATTTCTCATACATATCTTGAAATGGCTTACCAACAATTCGCAGGCCGTTATCCATAATGATCTCTCAAGGCACACCAAGTAAACTGAAAATAACACTTAGAGTATGTGCAACAATTGTTCCTGATGTATTGTGCAATTGCCCAATAATGGGGTACTTATTAAAATAGTCGGCAATGACAACAAAGTCAATGTCATGGACATGATAGGGGTCAGGTGTGGTTTTGGACCCAGGGTGGGACGAACTCAATGCTGAATCAGTGGTTCTTTGTGCTGACTCGGCATATGTTCTTGACATGCCTCACATTTCTTGACGAAGACTTCAATGTCACTGTTCACACCCAGCCAATAGAATGTCTCTCTTGCAAGTCTTCTTATCCGATCTATGCCCATCTTTGAGTGATTAAGTTGTTGAAGAATATCAGGTCACAAAGATTCCAGTATGATCGCCTGTCTGTCTTTAAAAGTGATTCCCAGGAGATGCTTAGCTAGTAGGGCCAAAAATGGGCTCATGTGTTTGTGGACATGCAGAATTGAATCAGGCTATCCTTCAATGAAGGTTTTCCACAGTTGCTGCAGTGTAGAAACTTTTGCTAATTCTTCTTGTAGCTGCCGCCATTTACGTACGTAATGTGTACTAGGCCAACTGACAGACTTGAATTCTCCTACAAGCCTAACATTGCAGGTCCTTTAAAACTGCCAATTTTGTTGAAACATTCCGCATATTTCAATGTTAGATCATGAAATGAGGTGATAGGCATAATTTCTGAGGTGGAATCTTGTGATGACTGTCACTTTAAGATCAGTTCGACTGGGTAGGAGTCACCTGATTTGCTCAACCAATGTGTAGCTAGCATGTGAGAATACATTCTAGGAGAGAAGTTTCCTAGGGAATGGTTGTATGAGGGGCTGGCTAGATACAAGCAGCCCTGTATGATGCTCCCCTGTAAATAAAGTTTGTTCATTTGGATAAGAAGCCTCCCAGACGGTGTTTCAACATTTGGCGATGCAGAAAAACTATTCTGGCACTGTCTCCCACCTGTATCTGTGAGTATCATGTTTAATCGACAACTACAAATAGGACATTATATTACTCACCGAGATGCCTCTTTTTGGCTGGATAGACCCATTCGACGACTCTGCAGAGGAATGGGGGCAACATGTCAAGCACCTTGGCTTCTACTTTCAGGCGAATGAAATAAGGGATGAGGGGATGCGCAAGGTGATCCTCCTGAGCATTTGTAGAAGCCAGACTTACAGTCTGATCCACAGCCTTACCGCTCCAAGTGCACCTGACTCCAAATCATTCAGTGAGTTAGTGGATCTATTAAAGGGTCATTTCCAACCAAAACCTTTAGTCATAATGCAATGTTTTAAGTTTAATTCATGAGTGAGAACCCTGGGGGAATTGATCATGATGTACATGATCACATCATTGCAATTTTGGTACAACCCTTAATGATATGCTGTGGGAGTGATTAGTCTGTGGGGTATGTAACAATGCCTTACAAGGTTGGTTGTTAGCAGAAGTCGATATCGATTTCTAATGCGCGATGGAGATTGCGCTCGCTATGGAAAGTGCTGAGGTAGGTGCATTGGAACTGCAGGGCGCACAAAGTGATGCTAAATCAGCCAGAGCCACTAGAAAAAGGAAGCAGTTCCAGTAAGCTACAGATCTAGATACAGCGGAGGCAGTAAGGCAGTAATTCCTAGAGTCCAATGTTATCGGTGTAGGAGTAACCATGCTTCTGAATCTTGTCGACTTAAGGAGGCTGAGTGCTGTTATTGTGGAAAAAAAAGACACTTAAGGACACAGTGCAGGGCTAGGTTAAGCCTAGTGTTCCCAAGTTTGCAGGGGAGGGCAGCGTCAAGTCAGTGTAACCAGACAACAAGTCACGATTCTCACAGTAGACCTAGGAGCGTAAATTGGTACATGAAAATCTTCAATAGTGATCCTAGGTAGATTCCCGGAAGGGTAGTCTCTGAGAACAGAGCTCTTTCGTTATCAAGTAAGGATAGAGGCATTGATTGTTGAAAAGCACGTTGACCACTTGATGGGTAGAGAGGCACTCCTGCAGTTATTGTTACCACCAAGTGTTGGCGAACCTCTGTGCACCAAAGATGCTGTAATAAGCATCAAGGGCACTCCTGTGGAAGTTAATGACAATGAATTGTCTGTACCAAAGGAGGTACCCGTTAGTACAGTTCCAGAAAATGTTGATCCGGTAGAAGCCTCCCAACCTGTTGATGTATGCTGCTCAACCCGAATTTGAAAACCACCCCAAAGACTTAATTTATAACCGTGGGGTCTATTGTATATATTGTGTAATTGAAGTACAGCCTAATGACATATGTAATTATCTCTAGAATTCAGAAAACTTTTGGTTCAATTGTATAAAGCAATTGCTAACTGAAAAGATGTACAAGAGTTAAGGGGTAAGAGATGTGATAACTATCACTTTAAGATCAGTTTGACTGAGTAGGGGTCACAATGATTTGATCAGCCAGGGGAATAAATTCTAGGGGAGGATTTTCTTAGGAAATGTTTGTATGGGGGGCTGGCTAGATTCAAGCAGCCACAGAAGCTCTTGGGTAAATAAATTTCATTTTGTTTGACTAAGAAGCCTCCCAGACCGTATTTCAACAGATTTGCCATATGAGGTCGCACTGATTCTATTTGTCACTAGTGCGAGGTCACAGCATGCTGGTAAACATTTTGCCAGGCCTTTAGTCTCCATGGTGTAGAACATCTGTGACACTCAGGAGGATTGACTGTACTTGCACTCCAGGACTGTAGATCCTGCACATGGAATTGGTCCAATTTGGTAGGAAGAATAACAAAGATGCATAGCATATAAATGATGATAGACTGCAGAGCTCTGATTTGCAGAAGGATCTGGGTGTCCAAGTGCATGAATTGCAAAAGGTTGGTATACAGGTACAGCAAGTAATGGGGGAAGCCAATAGAATGTTATCGTTTATTGCCAGGGGAACTGAATACAAATGTAGAGGGGGTATGCTTCAGTTATATAAGTCATTGGTGAGATCACATCTGGAGTACTGTGTACAGTATTAGTCTCCTTATTTAAAGAAGGATATAAATGCATTAGAAGCAGTTCAGAGAAGGTTTACTCAACTAACACCTGGAATGAGTTTTAGAAATTTTGGGCCCTGTATCTCAGAAAGGATGTTCTGGCCCTGGAGAGGGTCCAGAGGAGGTTCACGAGAACGATCCCAGGAATGAAAGGCTTATCATATGAGGAACGTTTGAGGACTCTGGGTCTATACTCGATGGAGTTTAGAAGGATGAGGGGGGATCTGATTGAAACTTACAGAATACTGAAAGGCCTGGATAGAGTGGAAGATGTTTCCATTAGTAGCAGAGACTAGGACTCTCAGAGTAAAGGGAAGACCTTTTAGAACAGAGATGAGGAGAAACTTCTTCAGCCAGAGAGTGGTGAATCTATGGAATTCATTGCCACAGAAGGCTGTGGAGGCCAGGTCATTGAGTGTATTTAAGAACGAGATAGATAGGTTCTTGGAAAAACTCAGCAGGTCTGGCAGCATCGGCAGAGAAGAAAAGAGTTGACGTTTCGAGTCCTCATGACCCTTCGACAACTCTTTTCTTCTCCGCCGATGCTGCCAGACCTGCTGAGCTTTTCCAGGTAATTCTGTTTTTGTTTTGGATTTCCAGCATCCGCAGTTTTTTTGTTTTTATATAGATAGGTTCTTGATTGGTAAGGGGATCAAAGGTTACGGGGAGAAGGCGGGAGAATGGGGTTGAGAAACTCATCAGCCATGATTGAATGGTGGAGCAGACTCGATGGGCCGAATGGCCTAATTTCTGCTCCTATGTCTTTTGGTCTTATGATCTTATGGGAAAGTTGTCTTATGAGGAAAGGTTGGACAGGCCCTGGCAATTCATTTGAACCATTGTACACTGAAAGTTTCACAGCAGTAGGTTTCGCCATTGCCTTCCACTTCAGTGAATGTATGTCTTTTGGAATTTGCAGAGCTAGTATCTTGGGATTGTCCATGTAAGTCTTGGCACATAATGAATTGTTGCCAACTTTCTTAGGGCAGATAACTTGAATCTTGTCAAACACCACGGACGGTTTGATGGTAGTTATGTTTCCCAAGAGATTGACGTGTGAAACTTGTGGTTTGCCACTCGCCGTCTTGTTTTGTACATCATCATCATCATTTTCTGGTTTTGGGGTGTTTCGGACTGGACACTGGATGATAATACGAACATACAAATTAGGAGCAGGAGTAGGCCACTAAGACCCTCGAGCCTGCTCTACCATTCAATAAGATCATGATCATTCTTATTGTTTGAAGGTACCTATTGCGTACAGCCTGTAATATCCCTTCATGACATATTACATACTAGACACTTGTGATAATGGTTTCCTTGCTGATGTTCGGGCCTCATCAACATTAAAGAGAGAAATGGCTGAATGCAGAATTCCTTTAAAACAGCAGACAGCGTAAATTGTTTTGCTGCCTGCCTTGCAGTCAACAGACATGGTTAATTGCCCATTGCCATCTCTGCGTCTGCCTAGACATCTTAACCAATCTCTTCAATCTGTTTTAGTGATATTGGTTGAAGGATATTTATTGACCAAGACACTGAAAGCACACTCCTGCTCTTCTTCACATGGTGGCATGTGGTATTTTTTTACATCCACCTGAGAGTTTAGATAGGACCTCAAATTATTGTCTAATCCAAAAGACAGCACCTCCGAGAGTACAATGCTCAATCGGTACAGGAATGAAATGTCAGACTAGACTCTGTGCTCAGAGCTCACATCCTTCTGACTCAGAGACAAGAGTGCCACTGCCAAGCCACGACTGATACCAGAGGTTTAAAAATGATAGTTAGTGAAGTTGTGGGGGAGTGTGCTAAATTACAGGAACAACAAAGTGAAATAAATAGCCTTTCCTCAGTCCACATACTTATGCATTCACAACATTCAACCCACATGTCTTACTAATAAAGTTGCTGAATTAGTTCGCACTTCAGCCTCAAGTCAATTAGTGGGCAGTTTAAGAGCAAGTATTGCACGATCTGTGGAACTCAGCATTCATTCTTTTTGTTCTGTCTGTCACCACTTAATTGTTCATTTATTTTACTGTTTACCCCAGAGCATTTTACTTGTATTTTTCCAGCTGAAGTGAATTTTCTCATTAGGAAAATGAAAAGGCAGTCACATTTTTTTTTCTCTAATTGGATGAGTTCTGCACAGAATAAGAAAACTTTCTCGGTCATTTTCCTCAGTTGCCTTCTTTACCAACTCTGCACTTGTCACTGATGGGAGGCTCTTTCCATCACATTATTCCTCCCTTCCATCACAGTCTGTTTTGTTGTGTGACAAACCGATTCTTTGGATGGCTCATTAGTTACTTCAGGAGTGGTTTAACCAGAAAACTTGAACTTTGTGCCAGCTTGCTCTCCCATTAACTTACAGCAAGTACATTTAAGTGTAAGCAGTTCAGTTGCCTATTGACCTTTGGGTTACCTCAAATTTAAGTCAATTTTTCAACTATCCATTTCTTTTACAACAAATTTTATGAGCTGAATTTTCCCCCCCATCAGGGGGGAAGTTGAAGGGCGGGCGTGCACAGATGTGCTTCCGATCGGTGTCCCCGATCAGCGGTGCACCACCATTTTATGTGGGCCGGCCAATTAAGGCCCTCCCAGTGTGACGTCTGCAAGGAAGCGCTACGTACTCCCTATGCGGGCGGGGGAGGAAACCCAAAATTGAGAGTGCGCTCTTTTGTGCATGTGCACAAAAGAGTGCACTCATCTCCCTGAGGCTAAGTGCAGCCTCAGGGAGATCACCTGTAAATATAAAAAGGACAAAAATAGAAAAATAAATTTTCCCTTACATGTCCCCTCATGTGACACTGTCACTGAGTCAGGACATGTCCATAATTTTTACACAATCTTTATTGAAAATTTTTTAAAGCCTACATGAAACCTCATCCCGCCCATGGATGAGGTTTCATGTTTTTTCTCCTTCCTGCTGGGGCTCCTGGCCTGCCCGCCAACCTTAAGGTTGGACGGACAGATCCTTTAATTGCTTAACTGACCCTGTCAATGGCCTCGATTGGCCATTGACAGGTCAGCAGGCATGCAGCTGATTTTGCTGCGCTCCCGCCTTTCTGAAAAAGAACATTAGTGAACCTGATGGTTTTTATAACAATAGACAGTGGTTTGATAGTCACCTTCACTGGGACTAGCTTTTCAATTGCAGGTTATTACTTGAATTCAAATTCCACCAGCTGCCATGATGGGATTTGAACCCATATCACCAGAGCGTTAGCCTGGATTACTAGTCCAGTGATATTACCACTACACTACCATCTTCTCCAGATCTAGTTCATCTATGCTTTCAGCCTCCCTTATCTCTGAATGTTTACAGGTGGCAGTTCTTGGGAATCTGAAAGCATAATGGCACAAGAGATGGGTTGGGATGAGTAAAAGGTGGAAAACAAGAAGTGCATGGTTAAATCATCTCAGATGATATAATCATAGGTTGCAGGAAGAGGGGAAAGTGAGATGTGAGAAGGGGCATTAGGCAGGAATATGTAGTCACCTTCAATGGTTTCAGTCAGGCCATTGGTCACAGCCTCAATAATGACCACTACAATTATTCCCTGCATGGTCTCCTCCATGTGGGTCAGAACATGTGGCCATGCCTGCTTCCTGCCATTTTTGTTGCTACTGCCGCTGCCTATTTTGAGCCACCTTGCCTTGCAAAAAAAAGTGGAAATAAGTCAGTTAGTGTGTTGTAATGTAATTATATGATATGGTTCTCACAGTTGAATATCTGGCAGTGTGTGCAAACTGTCAGATATATGTGTCTGGCTTCCAGCAGGGTTAAATATGTAAGGGTGAGGTCAAGCATATGGTTACAGAGGAGAGATGGTAGGATAGTCCCCCCTTTTCCCACTTCTCAATTGATCAAAAATAGATGTGTATTAAAAAAAGGGCTTTAACCTCTTGACTGCCATGACTCTCAAGGACAGACAAAGGCAGCTTTTCTCACAAGTTTAAAAAAATTATAAATGTTTATTTCCAAGCACCAAATGTATTCACAATACTATCTACTCATACAGACACGCACACACACGCACACACACATATACACACAAAAGAAAAGGTATTGGCATGCACTTAGATGGAAGCTTGAAATGTTGCAGGCCCGATGATTCCCTTTTAGTTCACTGAAGAAATAGAAGTTAGGCACTTATCGTGACAAATCTGTAGCAGCAGGTTTCTAACTTTGTTCTAGCTGGGGTGCTGTTGAGCTCCTGTAGCAAAGATCTGGTTTGATTCCACAATCAGTAGGGAAACGGTTACACCACTCCTCTGCCTGTTGGTGGGTTTGACAGGGTCCTTCCTTTACTAAAAACAAAAAACTGCGGATGCTGGAAATCCAAAACAAAACAGAATTACCTGGAAAAACTCAGCAGGTCTGGCAGCATTGGCGGAGAAGAAAAGAGTTGACGTTTCAAGTCCTCATGACCCTTCAACAGAACTCCTTCCTTTGCTGGGCTGGATCTCTTCCACCTGAGTCTCTTTGTGTCCCAGACTGACTGCCTGAGGTTGCACTCAAAATATGTGTTACTAAATGTTCCTTATCTTAATCTGGTTTCTGTTAGACAACCATAGTATTTGTTTTCCCATTGTCCAGACAAATGGTCCCTGACGACATCAGTATTGACACACAATGGGCAGAGTTTTACCATCGGCGAGCAGGGGTTGGGGCCCGCTTGTCGACACGTAAGGTGACAAGAGATGATGTTAGGCGCAACCCCCGACATCATCCCGCCCCATTTAAATTTTCAGGAAGGCGGGTCACAGCAAAATCAGCTGCGGGCCCGCCAACCTGTCAGTGGCCAATTGAGGCCATTGACAGAATTATTAAAACAATTAAAGGACCTGCCCATCCAACCTTAAGGTTGGCAGGTTGGCCAGGAGCCCCAGCGGCAAATAGATCAAACATGAAACCTCATCCACCGGTGGGATGAGGTTCCATGTAGGGTTTTAATAAGTTCAATAAAGTTATTATGTAAATTATTAACATGTCCCATCTCATGTGACATTGTCACATGAGGGGGGACCTGTTAGGGAATTTCTTTTCTATTTTTCATATTTTTCAAAGTGTCAGCGATCTCCCTGAGGAAGCACTTAGCCTCAGGGAGATGTGCACTCTTTCGTACACATGCGTGAAAGAGCGCACTCTCTCTTTTGGGGAATCCTCCCCCTACCCGCACAGGAAGTGCATAGCGCTTCCTGCCGGATGTCATGCTGGGCGGTCCTTAATTGGCCTGTCCACATAAAATGGCGGCGGGGCCCGCTTCTCCGGCGGGGATCAGCTCCCCGCTCACTGGAGATTGGGTCGGGCCCGCCCACCTGACAGGCAGAAAAGCTTCAGCCACTTGCACCTCCTTGTGATTGAATGGGTTTCTCCTCACCGTTATTCTGTGAAAGTCCGTTTACTAACCGAGAAAATGGTAGGACCAGTTTCTTAGGCAATATCAGCCTTCAAATCTACAGGAAAGATCTGTTGCATTTTAATGTATTCTCAATGGAATGTCCTAAAAATTTGTTTGCGTTTGTCACAACCACGAAAAAGGCATTTCTTCAAAGTATTCCATGAGCTCAGAATTTGTGTGTGTGTGTAGCGTCCTTTCAATTTGTGAGTGGTTCAATTTAAAAATAATTCTCAAACAGAATAAAGGTTAGTTCATTACAAAATTGCTGCTGAAAGTTATCTAAGTAAAAGTGATGAAGTTATGAACTAAAATACAGATACAAATATTAAAATGCAGATAAAGGAAAAAAAAATACTTAAAGGTGAGATTTTAAATCAGTCTCTGTGAGATATTGTTGCAACCTCAGTGCTGGCTTTGACTGCTGGGACTACTTTCACCCACTGGCTTCTTAGTAGGTGCCTGGAGGGCATCCTGACAGCTGAGGGGAGAGGAAATCTCCCTTCCTGTCCTCCTCACACACCAAGGCCAAGAGTGCATGATCCTAAAAGCTTGGGCACACTCTCTGGCCAGTTTTGCCATTTCTGTAGCTTCTTCATACTCTTCCACTCTTCTTTTGGCAATTCCAGCTCCTGCTGAAGCTAGAATAAAACTTGCCTTTAAGAGGTACAATCTTGCTTTAAATGGTTTTAGCTTTGCATGAACTTGATGTGCAGTCACTTAGCGGTATGTTCAGCACCAGGCTGCAATCATTATAATTAGCAGACAGCATTACTTTGAATGAACTCGGGGGTAATTGTGTATCACAATCACAATAGGGGCATTCAATTTAGCCCTCCTCATCTCCCGCAGTAGTGAACTTAACAAAATAAACAACATGCACATGGGACCAGATAAATGTTGGGTAATAATTCTTCCAAGTTTCATTTAGCATTCTACCCACCAGTACATGGCTTGAAGTGATAGCAAAATGGAGAGACTTTCTGCTGTTTTCCTGAAGCACCAGTAGTGTCCCCTGCTCGCCCCAGTTGTAATACACCTTTAAGGGATAGGAGCATGATTTCATTATAAAGGAAGTCTTTATATCCAGTGATCCAGTTTAGTTTCACTTTTGCTTTTAAGCAGACACACACATACACATACCAGAACAGCTCTGTTGCTGGTGTCTTTATGCCCATATATATCTGTTCTCATGTGCCTTGTCTTAATATCGGGACCCACAATGCATTGACACAATTCCTTATGAGCGATTGGTGCTTTTATATCATTATAAAAACGCAACAGTCCCAAGCTTTAGTGTATCTGGTGTGCATCTATTTTATTTTAATAAGGCCCATTGGAAAGTATTAACGCTGAGTGTGTGCACCAGGCACAGGACACTCAGCTTCTGGTCATTGCCTGTGTGGCAAAATAAGACCTAGCATTACTGAAGGAGAAATATGTGATAGGCTAACATTCTCCCTACATTTATTTATAACTATTGTCAACATAATTACTATGTCTAGATAAATGTAACTTGCTAAATACCCCAAGGAAAACACCTAATAAAGTAAGCATCAATGTTAATTTTAAGTGCCTAGTTATATTGTAAAGTGTGAGTGTGTAGATGTTTTGCATGTTCTTTTCAGCCATCAACCCTTGCAAGATTTCTCCCACTAATTGAAAATGATTTGCTTCTGGAATTGTGCATGAACTAACAAACATCTGCGATGAAGTATATGGCAATGTATCTGTAAGGCAAAAGACTCCTGAGCTACGTGGATAGATTTCAATGGCTGAAAAGAATGGTATTTAAGAAACAAGTATTTTCATTACTGAAATGTGCTCTGTGTGATAGGAAATCAGTGAAGAATGCTGAATGTCCAAAAAAAACTTGTACAATTGCAATTAAAATTCTGTAATCATGTTTTACGCATCAAAGCTACATCACTATGGTCAAAAGTTATGAGTTAGTTCAGTTACACATGGCGGAACTAGCATATTATAAATAGCAATTTATACCCAAAATGCTATTTTTGGTTTTGGTTCACCTCCCTAATTTAATGAAAGCGGTGTTACAACAAATATGTTAAAAAGCAGAAGATATAAGAGCTGATTTTATCTCCCATTGAGAACCCAGCAAGAACATATGACAATTTTGTGCTGGAGTCTTATTGGAGCTGAAGCAGATTTTCATTGCTGGACCTCATTTGAATACTGTCAATCATTTATGCGCCTGATTTGGGGGCTGGCCAGCTGGTTTGGCTGGCGGGTCAAGGCAGGGGGTGTTGGGAAAACAAAGACCAGGTGGCCCAGAGTCTGCACGGCAGCACCAAGGGAAATCTACCAACATTAAGGTGAGTCTGCTAGGAAGGGCTCTTCTGAGGATCTTGTGACTGAGGGCATGTGGGAATTCAGGGAAGAGGATGTCAGAGCAGCAGGGGCCTGTCCTTAAAATGTTTGGATCCAGAGGAGCATAACTATTCGTCCTGCCTTAAGAAGGAAACATTTTTAACTTAAATTATTCAGAGCACCTCACTGGCTGTGATAACCACATGTAGGCTTTTATTTTACCAGGTTCTCAAAAATCCTAGATTATGTCTGATTCGTTCCTACATTATTTGTTTGTTTTGATCCCTGATTTACATAATCCCTTTATGATCCATGCTCCATGTAACTGATTATCTAATATAATATAAAGTAGATTTTGTTTAAGAACATGAGCAAAGTGTACAAGGGATATTATTGCACAAGAAAACAAGATTTTTGCAGAAAATGTATCACAGGTGCTAATTGCAAAGCCAAAGAAGTTCCAGGAGAGCCACACAGTTTAATGTGCCTAAGGGCTTGTAAGCAGAACAACAAGCACAAGATGTGACGAGCTCTTAGAAAACTCAAGAGATATTTACTGGCAGCAAGAGCTGTGCATTCTGTTGACAAGGGCTATATTAGCAAGAATTGCAATTACTTAAAATTGACTTTTCTTGGCTTAATCCTCATACTGTAAGAAACAAAATTGCTTGATAGGTTAACAAGTTGTTAAAATAGTGAATCTGACAGGATAAACACTAGAGTCACCAACAGAACTGAAACAAAAAAGCTTTGTAACATTTCAACCTGTTGGATGCATTAGAAAAGACCTCTAATAGACAATTATCAAAAAGGAATTAAATTGACTGTACTGCAGTTAAAAATTTAGTTTTCCTTGCAATATGTCGTCATTTTGTACATGTAGACAGAATTGATTATAGTATTTTCCTTGAATGCTGAAGCACTTTTCAATGATTTAATCTATCTTAGCCCTTTATTCTCTTCTGAGGCACTGATTTTTGTCAGTTATGCCTTCATGGATTTGACATTACCATTGTCTTTCTTCATGTGTGAGCCTTGATAATGAGTGTTGATGAACTATTATGTGTATGTCTCACTTCAATTTTAAAATTCTCTTTTTTTAACATATCTATAAATGGCCTCACCCCTCCCAATCTCTGAAATATTTTCGAGCCCCACAACCCTCTCAGATATCTAATAATGCCTCTTGTCCATCCTCAATTTAAATCACTCCACCATTGGTGGCCATGCCTTTGGTTGCCTAGGCACTAAGCTCTAGAATTCACTTCCTAAAGCTCTCTGCCTCTCTACCTCACTTTCCTCCTTTATGACACTCCTTACAACCTATCTGTTTGACCAAGCTTTTGGTCACCTGAGCTAATATCTCCTAACATGACTCGGTGCCTTATTTTGTATTATAATGTGCCTTAGGGTGTTTCTCTATGTTAACGGTGCTATATTACTATGAGCAGTTGCTGTAAAAGTACACTGTTGTTACTGGTGATTGCGGTGGCAGTGGCAACACAGCCTCACTTGAAGTCCATGAACTAGCAGCAATCAGTGGATTATGACCAGGAGCAAGAAACCCTGACCGAATCAGCTAACTTAGTGCATCCTGAAGATTAAAAGTGACTTTTCCTGGCTTAGTATTGCACCAGGTGATGCATTTAACCAATAAGCCATTGAATGATTCAGGAAATATTAACACTCGAGACAGCATCAAGAATTTAAAGTGTGAGCCTTAGAGGGAGCAGTGAGACAGTGGCAAGAGCTTAAAGAACAAGCCTGAGAGAGAGCAGTGAAACAGCAGTGAAAGTTTAAAGGTCGAGCCTTAGAGGGAGCAATAAGACAGTGGTGAATGTTTAAAGAGCCAGCCTGAGAGGGAGCAGTGAGATAGTGGCTAGAGTTTAAAGAGTGGACCTAGGTGAATCTGTGGGTTCACAAAGAAATTTGAAGTTTGATGTAACAGAAAAGGTGAGTCATTAGTTGATGAGTCAGCAGCTAGGAAATTAAAGACATTTGAAACACAATTAGTTATATAAAACATAAAGATGGCTGGGCAAGTGATGTGGAGCATGAGGGACTGGTGGACACGAATGTCTTCCATGACAACCACTGCAGCTCGAAGAACTTTGGCTCAGAGTTGATGAGCTGGAGTCCAAGCTTAGGATAATGCGATGCATCAGGGATGGGGAAAGTTACATGGGCAGTTTGTCCCAGAAGGCAGTCACATGCCTTAGGCTAGGCTCTGCAAGTTTTGTTCTGTGGCCTCGGATAGGTTGGTGTGACATTGAGTAGGCAGGTATGAGGATCAAGAATGAAGGAGTGAAGGAGACTCAGCCATTGCAACAGTCCAACAGGTTTGAGGCTCTGAAATAAAAACAGAAAATGCTGGAAAAACTCAGCAGGTCTAACAGCACCTGTGAAGAGAAAAAAGAGGTTATATTTTGAGTCCTTATGACTCTTCTTCAGAGCTTCATCCAGCATCCACAGTATTTTGCATTTATCTTAGGTTTGAGGTTCTTGCAGCTTGTGTGGAGCAGGAGCTGTTGGGTGGGTGTGCAAACTGACCATGGCACCATGATGCAAGGAGCCATTCAAGTGAGGGGGAGTTAAAAGGATTGTAGTTGTAGCAGGGGACAGTATAGTTAATGGAAAGGCACTCTTCTCTGCAGTCAAGAACATGAGTTCTGAAGGCTGTGTTGCCTGCCTGGTGCAAGGGTTCAGAGCATCTGCTTGGGGCTGGAGAGGAGCCTGCAGTGGGAGGCAATGGATCCAGTTGTTGTGGTCCATGAGGATACTAAAGACATAGATAGGACTGAAAAGGGGATACTTCTTGGGGATTATGAGCAGCTAGAGGTTAAATTAAAAAATCAAAACCACAAAGGTAATAATCTCTGGATTGCGACCTAAACCATGTGCAAATTGGCAGAGGGTAAATAAGATCAGAGAGTTGAATGCATGGCCCAAAGATTGGTGTGGGAGAAAAGAATTTTGATTAATGGGGCACTGACACCTGTATTTGGGAAAGAGAGAGCTGTCCTGTTGGGACAGTCTTCACCTGAACTGCGCTGGGAGCAGCGTTCTGGTGACTAGCATATCTAGGGCTAGCGGGATGGAGGGATCATAGGAGGGTAGACTTGGTAAGTTAGAAAGAAAAGACAAGGCAATAGACCGGAATAGCAATGCAGGTTAGAATAGGCAGAGTATGTCAGGAAGGGACAGGGCATACAAACTTGTACCAGCAGATTATGCTGGAGTTTGTAAGAATGGTAAAAAGGCAAAATTAAAGGCTCTGTCTCTGAATTCATGCAGCATTTGTAACAAAACAAGCTGAATTAATAACACAAATATAAATAAATAAGTATGAACTGATAGGTATTACAGGCGCGGAATGGGGTGGGCTTTTACGAGCAATTGAGCGCTCCCTGCCTCATTAATTATGCAAGCATGTTTCATGATAAGTCTCCTGGTGGGGCGGGCATTAAGTTGCCGCCCTGCCATCATGTCGGGGAACCAAGGTCCAAACGCACCCAGACAGGCTCTCATTAACGTCGCCAGGTCTGTGGAAGAAGGATGAGCAGGAGAAGGCAACAATTCCAGCTCCCCACTTCAGCAATGCATCCCTGCAGCAGCTCCGGGAAGGTATGTAAGAAAGGCGGGGCATCCTCTTCCCCAGGGATGGCTGCAGGAGGTTCATCCAACTACCGACACCAGCCTGGGAGGAGTTTTCCAGGGCAGTCAGCACCCGTAGAGCCCAGAGAAGGACCACCCTGCCCTGTAGTGTAAGAAACGGAGGAATGATCTCATCTGCACCGCTAGGGTTATTGAACCTTCCTCTGTCCCAACTCACATCATCACTCATTTTGTGTTTTAGTCATGGTATGTGGGCATCGCTGGTAAGGCGAGTATTTCTGTTGCCCATTGCTAAATGCCCTTTAGAAGGTGGTGGGTTACTGCCTTATAAGATTGCTGTAGTCCATGTGCTGTGTTGTTAGCAAGGCAACTGCAGGATTTTGATGTAAAGGCACAGCCATGTGCAGAGAAGAGGGCAACTTGCAAGTGCTGCTGTTCCGATGCGTCTGCTTCCCTTGTCTTTCCAGCTGGTACAGTTTGTGGCATTGGAGGCTGCTGTTGAAGGACCCTTGGTGAGTTGCTGCCGTGCATTTTGTACATGGTACACACTGTTGCCGGTCTATGTCGGTAGTAGAGGGAGTGCATGTTGAGCGTGGTGGATAGGGTGTCATTCAAGAGTCTGCTTTGTCCTGGATGGTATCCAGCTTCCTGAGAGTTGTTGGAGCTGCACTCATCCAGGTGAGTGGAGAGTATTCCATCACATACCTCACTGGTTGGGCTTTGGGGAGTCATGAGCTCAGTTATTAGCCACAGAATTAGCAGCCTGCGACCTGCTGTTTTATCATATGTGCTCATAATCCATCTATGGGAGGAATCATCTCAGATTTGCAATAAGTGTGGTAGCAAGCAGGTAAAACTACATTTTATCCATTGGCCACGATGGTGGATTTTTATGCCGTATCATCCTAAACCTGCCACATTATTTATGCATTCCCAGGAAATACACCCTCTCACCATCACCTGGCCGCTTCATCACGCTGAATGCCACAAAACCATAAGACCATAAGGTGTAGGAGCAGAAGTAGGCCATTTGGCTCATCGAGTCTGCTCCACCATTAAATGAGATCATGGCTATCTGGTAATCCTCAGCTCCTTGTTCCTGCTATTTCCCCACAATGGCTTGATTGCTTTACTGATTAAAAATCTGTCTATCTCAGCCTTGAATATACTTAATGACCCAGCCTCTACAGCCCTCTGCTGTAAAGGATTCCACAGATTCACTGCCCTCTGAGAGAAGAAATTGCTCCTCATCTCTGTCTTAAGTGGGCGACCCCTTACTCTGAGATTATGCCCTCTGGTCCTAAGGGGAAATAACCTCTCAGCATCTAACTTGTCAAAGTCACCTAAGAATCTTATATGTTTCAATAAGGTCGCCTTTCATTCTTCTAAACTCCAATGAGTACAGGCCGAACCTACTCAACCTCTCCTCATGAGAAAATCTCCCCATACCTGGGATCAACCTAGTGAACCCTTTCTGGACTGCCTCTGATGCCAGTATATCTTTCCTTAGATAAGGGGACCAAAACTGTTCACAGTATTCTAGGTGTGGTATAACTACTGCCTTGTATAGTTTTAACAAGACTCCCTTATTTTTATACTCCATTCCCTTTGAAATAAAGGCCAACAGTCCATTTGCTTTCCTTATTATCTGCTGAATTTCTATGCTAGCTTTTTGTGATTCATGAGGACCCCCAAATCCTCTGTGTTGCAGCTTTCTGCAGTCTTTTTCCATTTAAATAATATTCAGCTCCTCTTTTCTTCCTGCCAAAGTGCATAACCTCACGGTTCCCCACATTATACTCCATCTGCCAAGCTTTTGCCCATTCACTTAACCTATCCACATCCCTCTGCAGATTCTTTGGCCTTCCTGATTGGACACAATATCGAACATAATGACATCAAGCGAGGGTCCCAATGTCATCCCACGCTCGTGCGATATTTCAGCCAGTGGGCGTACACAAAAGCTAGAAGGGTGCCCGCCAACAATTAAGAGGCCAATTAAGGTGATGAAAGATTCAGTTGTCCCCACTTTTTCATGGTGCGTCCAACCTTACCGTTGGCAAACGTGTGAATCGGCCAGACAGACTTTACATTTTTCATGAAACCTCATCCAAGGGCGGGATGAGGTTTCCATTATTAAATGAAAAAAAAAGAAAAATCTATGGACCGAATTTTTATCATATATATGTTTAGGAGATTGATTGTGATGCTTGGATATTTTTTTCCTGATTTTAAAAACTTTATTTAATGCTTTTCAGGTCTTCACTCCCTAAGGCAGCTTTCTGCCTTCAGAGCGCTTTCTTTCAGTGCTCGCTTGCGCCTGCATTGACATCAGTGCCCACCCTCTTCTGGACCCTAGCCTGGCAGCGTTGATGTTTTCAGCATGTGCTTCATGCTATCTGTCCAGTAATTGGCCAGCCAGCATGAAATTGCGGTCAGGGGCTGATAGCGTTTGGTGGTCTGTCCCCTGGCCAACCCTGGACCTGCTGGTTGCGCCCTCCTGCCAAACTGAAAATTCTGCCTTTTGTGTCATCCTCACTTGCCTTCCCACCTATTTTTATATCATCCACAAATTTGGCGATAGTACATTCACTTCCCTCATCCAATCATTAATATGTATTGTAAATAATTGTGGCCCCAGCACTGATCCCTGCGGCACTCCACTGGTTACAGGTTGCCATCCTGAAAATGTCCCCCCTTATCCCAACTCTCTGTCTTCTGTTAGTTAGCCAGTCATCTATCCATGCTAATATACTGCCCCCAACACCATGAGCTCATATATTATTAAGTAGCCTTATATGTGGTACCTTATCAAATGCCTTTTGGAAATCCAAATATATTACATCTACTGGTTCACCTTTATCTATCCTGCTTGTTACTTCCTCAAAGATTTCCAACAACTTTGTCAGGCATGATTTCCTCTTCATGAAGTCACGCTGACACTGATTATATTATGTATTTCTAAATGCTCTGCTATTACATCCTTTATAATAGATTCTAACATTTTCCCAATGACATATGTTAACCTAACTGGCCTATAGTCTTCTTCCCTTTTAGGATAATGGTGTTACATTGGCAGTTTTCAAATCATCTGGGACATTTCCAGAATCTAACAATTCTTGGAAGATTACTCCCAGTTTTTCCACTATCTTTGTAGTTACTTACTTTAATATCCTAGGATGCAACCCATCAGGCCCATGGGACTTATCGGCCTTTAGCCCCATTAGTTTCCCTACTACTTTTTCTCCAGTGATAGTTATAATATTTATTTCCTCCTCACATTTTGCCCCTTCATTATTTAGTATTTTTGGAATGCTTTTAGCGTCTTCTACCATGAAGACTGATGCAAAGTATTTATGCAACTCCTCTGCCCTTTCCTGGTTCCCCGTTATTATTTCCCCAGCCTCATTCTCTAAGGGGCCTATGTACACTTTGGTCTCTCTCTTCCTTTTCATATACTTAAGGAAGCTTTTATTGTCCATTTTTGTATTGCTTGCTAGTTTACCCTCAAAATTTACTATCTCTGTCTTTATCAGCTTTTGGTCATCTTTTGTTGGTTTATAAAACTTTCCCAATCCCCTGGCTTACCACTAAGCTTTGCCACTTTGTATGTTTTTTCTTTCAATTTGAGACTATCCTTAACTTCTTTAGTTAACCATGGTTGGTTTATCTCCTTCCTACAATCCTTCTTCCTCACTGTGATATATCTTTGTTGTGTGTCATGAACTATTTTCTTAAACGTCTGCCATTGTTCATCAACCCTCTTTTCTGCTAAGCTCCTTTCCCAATCCACTCCTGCCAACTCTGCCCTCATTCCTTTGTAATTACCCTGAATTAAGGTCAGCACAGTTGTTTCCAACCCAAGTTTCTCACACTCAAACTGAATGCTAAATTCCACCATGTTATGGTCACTGTTTCTTAGGGGATCTTTTACTCTGAGATCATTTATTAAATCTGCCTCAATACACATTACCAGATCCAAAATAGCCTGATCCCTGGTTGGATCCATAACATATTGTTCCAGGAAACTGTCCCAAACACACTGTATTAATTCTTGCTCATGGCTACCTCTACCAGTTTGATTTTCCCAATCTACATGAAAATTAAAGTCATCCATGATTAACATACTGCCTTTTTTACATGCCCTCATTATCTTCTGATTTATTCTCTGTCCTACAGTATAGCTACTGTTAGGGGGCCCATAGATTACTTCCACCAATGTCTTCTTCCTCTTGTTATTTCTTACCTCCACCCATATGGATTCTACATTTTCCGAACCAAGATCATTGCTATCGTACTTAGCTCCCACCACCCTTTCCTTCCTGCCTGTCCTTTCGAAAAGTCACATATCCCTAAATATTTAGTTCCCAGCTTTGATCTCCTTGTAACCATGACCAGGATTTTCCCCTCAGCAATTTAGGGGGAGGACCCGGTTACTGAGGGGAAAATGATGCAGGATGACACAGGGAGGAATCCCCGATGTCATCCTGGGCCATTTAAATTTTTAGGAAGGCGAGCAGACAGTGAAATCAGCTGCCGCCTGCCGACCTGTCAATGGCCAATTGAGGCCATTGACAGGCTAGTTAAAGTACTTAAAGACCTGCCCGGCCAACCTTAAGGCTGGAAGGCAGCCCAAGACCCCCAGCGGGCTTCTGATTATTCATGAAGCTTCATCTGCTGGCGGGATGAAGTTTTGTGTCTGTTTTGTACAAAAACAACAAAGTTTATGTGTTCTTTATTAACATGTCCCATCTCGTGTGACATTGTCACATGAGGGGGACATGGTAATAATATTTTAATGTTTCTATTTTTAAGGTTTTTACCACTGGCAGTATTCTCCCTGATAAAAGTCCTGTCTCAGGGAGAAGTGCACTTTTTTGCGCGCATGTGCAAAGAGTGCACTTTGACAGATGGGGAAGCCCTCCCCCGTCAAGGATGCCACTGGGTGGGCCTTAATTGGTCCGTCCATTTAAAATGGCGGCGGGCCCCATTTCAGTGGCGGGGGTCGGCTGTCCGACGCCAAGTCGGTGGGGCACGCACACCATCCGAGGGCAAAATTCTGCCCCATGTCTCTGTAATGGTTATAAAATCATACCCATTAACCTCAGTTTGTGCCGTTATCTCATTTATTTTGTTTCAAATACTATGTGATTTTAATTAAAGAGCCACCAGTTTTTCCTTTTTACCATTTTTTTCACTCCTTAACCCTATTTGCTGCTTTTGTTTGTTTGTATACCCTGTCCTTTCCTGTCATACTCTGGGTATCGTTATCTAAATAGCTGCCCTACAATACTACAGTATCCTTTTGCTTTGTAAGCCTATGTATCCCCTCTCCAGAACTCCCCTCCCATTTAGTTTAAAATCCTCTCTACAGCCCTAGTTATTCAATTTGCCAAAACACTGATCCCAGTATGGTTCAAGTGAAGCCCAACCCACCGGAACAGCTCTCATCTACCCCAGTACTGATACCAGTGCCCATGAACTGAAACCCATTCTTCCCACACCAATCTTTGAGTCACGCATTTAACTCCTTGACTTTATTTACCCTATGCCAGTTTGCCCATGGCTCAGGTAGTAACCATGAAGTTATTACCTTGGAGGTTCTGCTTTTTACTTTAGCTCCTAAGTGTTCAAATTCTTTCAGCAGAACCTCCATTCTAGTCTTATCAATGTCATTGGTACAAACGAGGGCAACGACATGTCGATCCCTCCCCTCCCACTTCAAGTTCCTCTCCTTGACCCTCGCACCAGGCAGGCAACACAGCCTTTGGGGCTCACACTCATGGCTGCAGAGAACAGTATCTATCCCCCTAATTATACTGTCCCCTACCACTACTACATTCCTATTTCCTCCCCCCGCATGAATGGCTCCCTGTACCATGGTAACGTGTTCAGTTCGCTCATCCTCCCTACAGTTCCCGCTATCGTTCACACAGCTTGCAAGATCCTTGTAACTGTTGGACAATTGCAGGAGCTGAAGCTCCTCGAATGCTACCTCCTGGGTCCCCATACCTGCCTCACTTGCAGCCACACCCTCCTATCCCTGATCGCAAACCAAATTCGAATTTCCTAATCTGAAGGATGTGACCGCCTTCTAGTGCAAAGTGTCTTAGTTAACTTTCCCCCTCCCTGATGTGGCGCAAGATCTGCAGCTCAGACTCAAGCTCCTCAACTCAGATCTGAAGTTCCTCGAGCTGCAAACACTCACTACAGATGCTATTATCTTGGATGTTATTGCTTTAGCTCTGTTGAAGATTCATACAGACTTGAAATGTTAACTCTGTTTTTCTCCCCACAATGCTATTAAACTTGCTGAGTTTTTCCAGCATTTCCTGTTTTCACTACAGATGTATTCGCTTTTAATCACCTTGGTGGTCAGCAGTTCCCACATGCTGCAGTAGCAACACATCACCCGTCCTTCCATCACTATCATACTTAATTTATTAATTAATTACTCCTGTATCCCTGCTCTTTACACTTGAAGAATTCTCCACTCTTTAAACTTTATTGTAATTAATTTTTTATACCAGTATCGCTCTTATATTTAACAAGCTATTTTTAAGAAAAAGAGAGAAAAAAGGCTGGAGATCTAGGCCCAAACTAAGGACCGTACTTTTACTTTCAAGACTAGAAAAGCTCACCAATTCTATTCATTAATCAGCTGCTTTCCCTGCACTTACGTCACGTTGTGGTTCATGACATCACTCCACCGCTGGCCTCGCTGCAGGTAGGCCTCTCGAATTGCACTTTTTATCCTCTCCCACTCACCTCTCGCTCAAGGTATACTATTTTGAGCTGGCCAATCAAGTTACTAGCTTCTTGTGACATCAGAGTTGCTTTTTTGCTTTTTTCCTCTTGCTGCTGCCTCACAGTAGCTGAAACAGTGAAACAATGCACTTGTCAGCTCCTGGCTGTCTCCCGCATGTCCGTTCCGCTCCGTCTCTCAGCAAGGTAGGCTTCACTTGAATCCCTGGTTTATATTTATAGGCACATCTCAGCTCCCATCTGTCTCCCGTACGTCTGCTCCGCTCCAACTCCCATCCGCGCGCACACATCTCATTGTGCATTGCAGTCTGAGGAGTGCAGCGGACATCCCCACCTTCACCCTCGTGCCTTACTTTCCCACTCCCTCCATCCCCTGCTCTTCGGCTCCTCCAAACCCCTACTTTGTGTCTTAGCGTGCACCATTCCTCCGGTCAGCTCCAGTGGTGCTGGCAGCGCTGACTGTAAATTAAGCACTCTAAAATTCTCCCTCGTCACCTATGTGCAGCCAAGTAATGGAATGGCGTAAATTCACGCTGGTGGGTTGGAAAATTTGATGGGGGCGCATGATTCCGGTCTGTTGGTATTTTAGTAAGCATGAATGGAATCCAAAATGGGTTCCTACGGAGCTTCAGTGGGAAAGCTGACCCGGTATCAACCTGCCTTGAATGTCAGGAGAGGAAGATCCTGACCTCATATCCTGACATTGGGAAATTGATCATTTTACCTCCCGCCCATATCTTCTGTTCTACCACCGCCCCCCACCCCCCCAGCCCCCCACCACCACAAATCCTAATGATGGGAGGAGGGGACGTTTCCACCATTTAATGCAAATGCAATCCGTGTGCCTTTTGTAGTAGGAACGCTCCCAGACCTTTCCGTTTCTGATAATGACTGTTCCAGTGCTTTGAAGAGGTGTTGGAGGTCTTCATGCCACAGGAAAGGCACAACATTTCTCAATAATTCTCCGAGCAATAATGATTTTTGAGCAAATTTGGGAATGTATAGGAAAGAGACCTAGGCATCTTTGAAGATCGTCCATGTTGAGGAGCCAACATGGCTTTAATATCCTCTATTTTACTTGGATGCCAGCACCAACTGGTCTGCTGCATGTTGATGATGCATTTCAGACTGTTAAACATTAATCCTTCATTATGTGCCACCCGCATCAATGAATGTGCATTATAGTCACGTTCTTTCTTTCTTCTTCCCACAACAGCAATATCTGCAGCTCAGACTCAAGCTCCTCAACTCAGATCTGAAGTTCCTCAAGCTGCAAATATTCACTACAGATGCTATTATCTTGGATGTTATTGCTTTAGCTCTGTTGAAGATTCATACGGACTTGAAAGGTTAACTCTGGTTTTCTCCCCACAATGCTGTTAAACCTGCTGAGTTTTTCCAGCATTTCCTGTTTTCACTACACCTTGGTGGTCAGCAGTTCCCACATGCTGCAGTAGCAACACATCACCCGTCCTTCCACATTGCATCCTGGCACATTGAAATTGGGAATGTATGGGGACAAGAAAAGAGACCTAGCTATCTTTGAAGATGATCCTTACACACTTAATTGAGCTGCACCAGTCTGTTTGCCCTTGTACTCTTCTTTGATTCTGTCTTTCTCTGTTTTGTCTAGTTTGATCTTCAGTTTGTCTTGTAAGTGGATGCTGAACTTATGTAATGGATCAATGGGTGGACTTGCATTCTCCTGAAAGTGTAATGCTGCAGTTCACTTGAAACTATCAATTTTGTCGAAACCTTCTGGATATTTCAATGTTAGGTCATGAACTGAGGTGATAATAGTTTTTGAGGTTGATCTGCCTTGTGATCTTTGACTGATTCCATGGATTGTTACTAGTATGATGTCATGGCATGCTGGTAGATCTACAATTGCTAGACCTTTAGTCTCCATGATGCAGAACATCTGTGACACTCAGGAGGATTGATTGTACGTGCGCTCCAGGACAATGGATCCTGTACATGGAATTGGTGAACTGTTGTATGCTGAGCTTCACAGCGATAGGTTTCACCATGGCCTTCCACATCTCTGAATATATATCTTATAGAATATATCTTATAGTATGTTGGCGCTTGCCCCTTGTCAATCTTGACCAATAACAAGTAGTTACCAACTTTCTTATGATAGATAATTTGAATCTTGACAAACACTTTGGATGGCGTGATGGCATCTATGTTTTCTATGAGATTGACAGAGTGAACCATATGCCCACTGCTCTTCATTTCACCGGGCGCATCATCATCATTTTCTGATTTGTTAATCATCTCATGTATATGTTTCTGACAGGATACTGAATGGTTAATCTTATTGCTGGATGTACTCATTGTGTACAGTTTGTTTGGATCAGTGTATGGCTCTTTGCAGCTGCATCAGCCTTTGCTCTAGTGCATTGGCACTGCCAATGGGCCTTTCTACCATATGCCTTGCAGAATTGATGAAAAGCTGGGTATTTTATTGGTACATGTAGAAGGCTACACCTTCTACATGTCTGCTAGGTTTGGGTTTTCTGTGAGCACGTCAACAATTGGGGTTGTACTTAGGATGTGTAATCTTTGTCGACCCGTGAGGATCACCTCATATTTACATCCATCCTTGAGTAGTTCCCTGATGCTATGCGTTTTGGGCTTGTCTAGCAGATCATTCTAGAATATTTCCAGAATGTGATCACCAACTCAACAATTCTGTCTGTTAGCTCTACATTTGAAAAATCACAGTACGCACCTTTTTTTCTGCATCTGTTGACAAAGTGGCCTATGTATTCTGTAGGCTGTTGTCAAAATGACATAAACTCTAGCCAATGAATTAACCTGATTCTGAACTGGTCTTCCAATGTCGACCATATCTTTTGGGGATCCTTTAGCTCTCCTGCTATTAATCCTGGTGTTTTCAGCCTGTGTAGATCTTCATTCCCAATCATATTTTATGACCTGCTTGTTTGACCCAGACACACCTGAATCAAGAAATCAAAGCTCTGTACGTTGTTTAAACATTTTCAATTTGGATAGTAGGTCAGCTGCATCCCAATTTAAACTGGGGAATTTTATGGACATTCTGACAATATCCCTTTTTTCTTACCTTATCCTATAGTACTTGTGATGACTGTCACTGTAGTGCTTCTGTGTACTTTTCCAAAGCTCCTCCCGTCATAGTCTAAACCTTCTCTGGTCTGAGTTTTCGGACTTTTTTCATTGATTCTCCCACACTCACTATCAATCCAGCTCACACCCTGGTCACTTGCCTTTCCTGACTGTGATAACCCGGACTGATTTTACACATTGTCCCATTGAACTGACAGGCTGTGAGCTGCAACCTCACCACAAGGGATCCATCTGCTTACCAGCTTTTTATTGGAGAACTATGTCTTCAAAGCTTTTCTCCATAGTGAACATGCTGTGGTTTCAACGTTCTTTCTAATGCTGCAGCTTTGTTGCAGCCTGACCAAAATATTGAGGGTCGTCTCCTGTCACGTAGCATGATCTAAGACTGTTCACCATGTCGTACATATACTGAATCTTGCTGAGCACCATGTTGTTTAGAAGAAACCATTGCTTCACACCGTGTCATGATTTAAAGCATGAATCGCTCACAAGGGATTGTGTAAACATGTTGTGGGCTCATTTATTGAGACTAGGTACATGGGAACATTTATATGGAGGCATTAAGCTTTAAGACATATCAGCAGCAGTGCTGTCTGTTTGTGCTCTGCTTAAAAGCAAAAGCAAACTAAAAATAAAACATATATCATACTTCCTTCTCGTGATGTCATGCTGCAATCCCTTAGAGACATATTACAACAAATACCAGGGTGTTAACTGCTGCCTCCCATTCGCCTTAGACCGGTAGTGAAGTGTGGTAGTTCATTGAACTATCATTCATTGGATTGTTAGTGAACAATAGCACAAGCTATAGTACCATGTATTACATAGGATTACACAGAATTTTACAGCATTGAATCAAGCCATTTGCTCCAATAGCATTTGCCACAATCACGTCTATGTGAACATTCAGTCAAACTTGTGCAATATGCTTGTGAGTGAATTCATACATGTTGTAAGCAGTGGAAGTCTAATGACTGCTTGGTGACTTCACTGTTCACTACTCACAGTTTTCTATTGTCCAGTTGATTCATTAACACATTAACCTGTGAGCATTCACTTTGATCACAAACTTCTGAGAGTTCTAATCAAATATTTTCTGAAATTTAAAAAAAAAATCACATCACCTACCATGTGAAGGAGATTCCAATAAATCTGTTAGGCTTGAACTGATATTCATGAAAATCATACTGACCTGAACCCACTAGCGCTGAACTGCTGGTGGGTTATGTCAGCAAACTTTGGACAAGAAGGGCAGAAAACAAGGTAACGGTGGGGGTAGAGCCACAGTCAATTCACTAGAAAGTTCTTTCTGTCCAAAGGCATTTCTGGCATTTTCTACCAATAAAAAATGACTTTGGGGTACATATTGTGCCTGCCCAAATATACAGAGCTGAGAGAAACTTATCACACATCAAATTCTGCATAATTTTAGACCCTGCAATATGTTGTGTCCCTGCAGCCAAAATTTTGCAGGGTTCTAGGGGAGGACATAACATTTGACAGGATATTTTGGTAGTGTAATCGATGCAAAATGGCCTAGATTAGAAATACTTGCTGAATTGTTGGCTTGTTGACTTTCCTTGGAGCACAGGCCTACTTGCACAGCAATACGTCACTGCAGCAAATTCCCTTAACCTGTGTGAGTGCTCGGTGTCTCACTGATGCCATAAATGGTGTCTCTTGCTTTAGCCTTAGGAAATTGGCCTCTGTGGAGGTGCAATCAAAGGCACTTAGAAGCCCTGTGCTGTTGATCATCCAGGCAATTTTGGCAGAAAAGGAATTTGGTTCTATGACGTCATGTAATCAGTCATTACTAAATGTTTTGTAAGACCCAGCCTCCTATGTGATCCCTTCTAAAACACATTGGCTGGACTTTCAGGCAGGCATCAGGGTCCTGATGTCAGGCCCACTTGGGGGTCCCAGGCCCACCCATGTCGTCAGTGTGTTTGCCAGCGCAGCCTTATGATAGGCAGCCTCCTACTTAACTGCCTCTGCATTTGCTGTCCTTTCAAGGATGTTGAGTAGGATCCCAATGCTGCAGGCTCAATCAGAAGGCCCACAGCAATATCAGGCAAGCAGCCCCAATGAGAGAGGTGGGCACTGCGAAGGTAGGCAAGCTGATGCAAGGATGACTTACCATGGAGGCACTCTCGACTGCCTGCATTAAAGTTATAAATTGTTTGGAGGGGATTGGGTTGGAGGGGGTTGGGTTTGAGGGGAAACCCCTTCACATTTTGGCAGATGAGACTGTAGCCTTTCTTCCACATGGCCCCATAATCTTTGCATGGAGCCTCTGGCTCTGATAACTTGACTGAGTTGACGGTCTCCGTACTTGAAGGTGGGGGGGTACGGGGATACTCTAACATAGGTAAAGTACCAGCACTGATGCAAAACGGCCCCTAACTGGAGCCTTAATCTCCATGGAGCAGGCAGCTGACCCAGTTTGCAGTTTATCCATGGGAAGGCCCCCAGTGGCAACAAAGCATCAGAGAGTCATGCTGAGGTAAAATCCCCCATCCCACCCCCCTCCACCCCTTGCTATTTTCCCAGCCTCAAAGCCTCCAACTCTCTCCCCACAGTACCTGGAGAATCCAGTCCAGTGCATCAAAATGTAATGCTGGCGTCACTTGAAAAGAAAGTATTATTTTGTCTGGAAGATCTCCATCATCACTTCAAATTAGGTCAGGGTAATTCAAATGATTGAGAATTAATACATTGACTTTCCCTGAAGAACTTGCTTAAATAATTACAGACAATGTTTTCCCTTTTGTCCCATACACTAGGGTTGCCAAACCTATTGAAGCTCATGAGCCATGGAAAGAAAATTGAACTGAGTTACAGGTGCTCAGGGATCTTTCCATTAGCTCAGGCCTGGAAAAGCAAAGCCAAAGGTAGCCCTCTGAATCTGTTGGCTTTACAGAGGTCAGCCCATCAATGTACTGTGTAAGAGCCATATAGGATCATGCAACAATTCAATGCAGAAGGAGGCTATTTGAACCATCATGCCTGGCTGCCTTTTTCAAAGAACTGTTCAATTAGTTGCATTCTTCATTTAAGAGTAGTCCATGTCACAATATAGTACAGGTGTCTAAAATCAAAATACCTCCAGTGTGACTGACACCATAGGTTCCTGTTGAATAGTTATGACATGAATGCAGCTCTCAATTTTTTTATATTTTCATTAATCTCCAAAATTTATACCAACAATAAGCTAATAGTTTTTGAAAAAAAATGTAAAAGTGATTATGATTTTTATATAAAAATAAGAAAAATAAATAATTTCTGTGAATAAGTATTAAAATATCATTACTAAAAGTAATATTGGCATGATCAGTGACATTTTCACTGTTGCCACAACAAAAATACACTTACATTGTATAAGGTACAATCAGGCATAGAGAACAATACAACCTTTTTTTGGAATCTGTATTGTGCTTGGCTGTGCATGAATGTGAGAGCTCTGATATATGAGTATCAGTCAGAACCATTCAATACTTTCATTTGCCATGCTGAAGAGAAATAGAGATTTGCATACATATGTGGAAGCGAGAATAGAAATCAGATGAAAGGAGCGCAGGGTCTTAATGTACAGCTCTTAAAAACTCTCTTTCAGAATTGGCTTCAATAATTTTCACCTGAGGACCTTTTTTCATTTCTAACCAATAAGGACTTCAAGCAATTTTCCTGAGTGTTGAATGAGCCGACCAGAAATCCATTTTCTTCAGCAGTAATCACAGATGGGAAGTAAGTCAGTTCACTTCACTGTAACTGAGTCTGAAAGGTGTTAAGCTTATTTGTAAAAGCGAAAACACTGCAGCACTTCAGCTAACAACTTCATCTCTCCTTGCAATTGCATTTTTTAATGTGCCCAGGCTCAGACACCCATTTGCTGGGAAAGCCAAATTCTAAACTGAATGAGGGTCTGCTGAGGCAGGGTTGGTTTTGCCCTTTTCTGTCATGAACACTTTCACAGGATTCAGCAACTCAAAATAGCAAGTGCAGCACAGTGAAGCGTGAGGTCAGAAGGGACATTTTCATCATTAAGTTCTTCAGTGAGATTTTTTACTTACCTGCGTTTCAGTGCTAGATGTTCAACATCATTCACAACTTCCAAAGTAATCATCATGACTCACTTCACGTTTGCAGATTCAAAATTTGCTCTTGCAGTTGTTAATTTGGCATAGGTAACTACAGTATCAATCTGTCAAACTCACTTCCACAGTAAAAGGACTCAAAAATCTGCAGCGTTTCCAGTGGAATCTTGCCGTAACTGCGGTAGGAATGTGACAAAAGGCACAGAAATTAAGCTGCAGCCTGGATACACCAGTTGTTGACTTTATGTCTGGGATTAGTTGACCCTTGCTAGTGGCTGTGTCTCAATTCAACCCTCACGGCCAGTGTTGTGAAAGGAGAGACGATGGGAACTGAACTCCCAACACCAGGCCATTCCACATCCTAGCTCTCAGGAATATGGGGCATAATTTGGGTTTTTGCATCAGGGCCCAGGCATTGGGTTCAAATGAGTGCCTCAATCCAACATTATCGGGAACAATCACTCAGCGTTGATTTTCCCCAAATTAGCTAATTGGTGGCCAGAGGGCAAGTTCACAGTCCAATTAAGGATGGTGGGTGGGCTTTTGAAGCTGTTGGGGTGAAAGGAGTGTCTCCGGCTCAGAAGGAGCTGCACAGTCTGCAGTTTAGGTAAACGGGAGAGACAGTGCCTCCATTGTTCCATGCAATTTTTAAAAAGGTTCAATGAAAAAAATGTCCTCAGCAGCAAGGCCACTATCGTGCAGGGGTTGTCATTCCACGGAGTAGCCTGCAGCTACAGCTGTGGCCGAACAGTCAGGAGATGGCTTGAAAGCTTGCCTGGAGCATTGAAGACCTGGTCTGCCACCCGGACGTCGCCTCCATGTAGCTAACATAGTCCCTGACACCTTGGGGGCCCACAAACCAAATGGAAAACTCCACTGGGCCTCTGGCTATAAGCTGTAAGCGGACTTAACAATCTCAATTGGCTAGCTGAGGCTTGCATGTGGGTAGCTCTTCCAAACTCCGTCATGTAGAACCATAGAAAAGTTACAGCGCAAAAAGTGGTCATTCAGGCCATCGTGTCTGTGCTGGCCAAAGAAAGAGAGAAAAAAAAAACTAGATGCTCATTTTTAACCCCACCTTCCAGCACCTAGTCCGTAGCCTTGCAGGTTGCAATGCTTCAGGTGCAGAGCCAGGTACCTTTTAAATGAGTTGAGCATTTCACCCTCAACCACCAATTTGGGCAGCAAATTCCTGACGTCCACCACCCTCTGGGAGAAATAGTTTTTTTTTTCTCATGTCCCCTTTAATCCTTCTATCAATCACCTTAAATCTGTGCCCCCTGGTAATTGACCTCACAGCTAGGGAAAACAGAACTTTCCTATCTACCCTATCTAGGTCCATCATAATTTTCTACACCTCAATTAGGTCACCCCTCAGCTTCCTCTGTTCTAAGGAAAACAACCCTAGTCTATCCAATCTTTCCTCATAGCTGCAATTTTCATGCCCTGGCAACATTCTTATAAATCTCCTCTGGACTATCTCCAGAGCAATTCTGTCCTTTCTGTAATGTGACGAACAAAAACAAAGCATCCCAATGTCATCGTGTAGTCCCCCAATATTTCTTTCGGTGGGCATGTGCTGGAGTCAACCGCGCATCCGCCGACAATTAAAAGATCAATTAAGACCATTAAAAAGGTAATTAATTTCAAATTTATGCTGCCTGTCCAACCTAATGATCCTAATCAGGCAAAATTGCCAAGCGGCCTTTGCACTTTTTAGGAAACCTCATCCACTGGCTGGATGAGGTTTCCTAAGGCAATAAAAATAAAATCAAAATTTCACACTTGAATTAAAAACATGTCTCTGCTAATCTGACAGAGTCACTGGAAGGGACATGTTTTATGACATTTTTATTATCTTCATTATCATTTTTAAACAGCGCTTCATCTCCCTAAGGCAGCTCCATGCCTCAGGGAGATTGAAGTTCTCTTTCACATGCATACGCAAAGTTTGCGCTGGGCCCGCTTGCCCTCCTCCCCCGCCCACACAGGCAGTACTCAACGCTGCCGCTTGCATTCCACGGTGGGCGGGCCTTGCCCCAGTTAAGGGCAAAATTCTGCCCAAAGTTTCCCTTTATCTGAAAGATGAAAGATTTGACAACAGTACAAGTTCCATTCACTGAACAAGGGATGCCTGAAAGAATAACGTGTGACAATCGAACCCAATTCACCCCTAGATAATTTAAGGAATTTGCAGAACAATATGAGCTCAACATCATCACCTCATCTCCACATTACCCAAGGGGAAATGGGTTTCTGGAAAGACATGTCCTGATGGTCAAAAGAACTTTTACAAAATGGCGAGAGGTAGAAGAAGATCCAATCCTTACCTTATGGTCACTCCGATCTACACCTCTGAAAGCTGACATAAAATTTCTCCTGCAGAGCTGTTGATTGGAGAAAATATAAGACAACTCTGTCAAGCAAGATACGCCCTCCAAGCAATTGCAAGAGGAAGTAAAACAACAACTCAAGTGGAAGGAGATCAACATTTCAATAAGCATACTTAATCCCAGTCTGAGTTGTTGAAAGGACAAACTGCACATGTACAGAATCCAATTATGAAAACTTGGGATCCAGCAAAAGTTATTGAAGCTGAGACTGAAACTGGTAAGCAAATGAGAAGGAACAGAGTTCATATTTGACCTACACTTGAACAGGAAAAGCAAGAAACATCATCAGCAATAAGTTGTACAACAGTGAGACAATAGCAACAACATCACCAACAAGTGGTGCAATATTAACAATGTCACCAGCAAGTGACACGGCATTCGGAACATCAAGCATGCCACCCACAGCACTGGGAACAATATGCACAACATTGCCTGAGCAGCGAGCCAACTCAGTATTGAGAGCGATGAATGCAAAATCGACAAGATGGAGACACAACATCCAAGCGATACTGTGAATAATATTTTTGGAAAAGAGAACAAGTTTTAACAGTTCTTAAGGTGTTCAGTTTATTTATAAAAGCCAATTGTTAATCTTCTTTAGTAGTAGCTCAACATCCCTGGGTATAGAGTTTTCAGGCAGGAGAGGGAGGGGGATAAAAAAGGTGGGGTTTAGCATTATTGATTAAAGAATCAATTACAGCTGTGAAGAGGGATGATATGAAATGAGGCATCAAATGATGCCATGTGGGTTGAGCTCAGAAACAAAAAAAGGCAGCCACACTGCCAGGAATATACTATAGACCCCCAAGTAGTGAAAGAGGGTTAGAAGAGCAAATATGTAGGCAGACTTCTGAGTGCAAAAACAATAGGGCAGTAATATTTAGGGCCTTCAGCTACCCTAATATCAACTGGGTTACAAACAGTGTGAAGAGCACAGAGGGCACAAAATTCTTGAACTGCATTCAAGAGAACTTTTTTGGCCAGCATGTAACAAGCTCAATGAGAGGGGGCGCAATTCTAGATTTAGTCTTAGGAAATGAAGCTGGGCAAGTGGATGAAATAGTGGCGGAGATTTTGGAGATAGTGACTATAATACAGATAGGTTTAGCATCATTATGGAAAGGACAAAGGTAGAGCAGGAATGAAAATTTTAGATTGGGGGAAGACAAATTTCACAAAGCCAAGGGGTGAGCTGGCGAAACTGGACTGGATACAGATATTAGAAGGAAAAACTGTCACATCAGTGGGAGGCATTCAAAGGTGAGTTTCTACAAGAACAGTGCAGATATGTACCCACAAAAAGAGAGTGGTACAGCCAAATCTAGAGCCCCCTGGTCATCCAGAAATATACAGGCCATGATAAAGCAGAAAAAGAAAGTGTATGACAGCCACAAAAGACTTAATATTGTAGAAAACCTAGAGGAGTATAGAAAGTAAAGGGGTGAAGTAAAAATGGAAATTAGGAAACCAAAGAGAGCCCAAGAAAATATATTGGAATGAAAAGTCAAAGAAAATCCAAAGATGTTTTACCAGTACATTAAGAGCAAGAGCATAACTAAGGAAAGGGTATGGGTTATCAGAGGTGTACATGGTTACTTATGGGTTGATGCTGAATCTGTGGGCAGGGTTCTCAATCAGTACTTTGTCTCCATCTTCACTAAGAAGAAGGATGATGCAGACATTCTAGTTAAAGAGGAGGAATGTGAAATATTAGATACAATAAGCATATTGAGTGAGGAAGTACAGGAGGGACTGGCATCCTTGAAGATGGATAAGTCACCAGGACCAGATGGATTGTATCCCAGGCTATTAAAGGCAGCCAGGGAGGAAATATTGGATGCTCTGAGGATCATTTCCCAATCCTCACTAGAAACTGGTGAGGTCCCATAGGATTGGAGGCCTGCAAATGTTGTATCATTATTTAAAAAGGGTGCAAGGGATAGGCCTGAAAATTATAGACCGGTCAGCCTGACTTCAGTAGTAGACAAATTATTGGAATCAATTCTGAGAGACAGGATAAACTGACACTTAGATAGTCAGGGATTGATCAGGGACAGTCAGGATGGTTTTGTTAGGTGAAAATCGTGCTTTACTAACTTAATAGAATTTTCTGAGGAAGTAACAAGGAGAATTGATGAGGGTAGTACAGTGGATGTTGTCCACATGGATTTCAGTAAGGCATTTGACAAGGTCCCACATGGCAGACTGGTCAGAAAAGTGAGATCTCATGGGATACAGGGGATGGTGGTAAGTTGGATCCAAAATTGGTTCAGTGACAGGAAATAAAGGATAATAGATGTTTTTGCAAATGGAAAATGGTTTCCAGTGGTGTTCCAGAGGGCTCAATGTTGGGGCGCTTGCTGTTTGTTCTGTATGTTAATGATTTGGACATAAATGTGGGAGGCATGATTGGGAAATTTGCAGATGACACAAAAAATGGCCTTGTAGTTGATAGTGAAGAGGATAGCTGTTGACTCCAGAATGATATCAATGGTTTGGCTGAGTGGGCAGAAAAATGCACATGGAATTCAATCCGTAAAGGTGTGAGTTAATGCAGCTGAGGAGGGCAAACAAAGCAAGGGAATACTCAATAAAAGGAAGGATACGGAGAGGGGTTGAAGAAGTGAGAGACCTTGGAGCGCATGCCCACATGTCGTTGAAAATGGCAGATCAGGTGGATAAGGTGGTAAAGAAAGCATATGGAATGCTTTCCTTTATTGGGCTAGGTATTGAATACAAAAGCATGGTTATAATGATGGAACTGTATAAAGCACTAGTTAGGCCATAGCTGGGATTTTGTGTACAATTCTGGTCACCACATTACAGGAAGGACATAATTGCTCTGGAGGGAGTACAGAGGAGATTTACAAGAATGTTGCCAGGGCTTGAAAATTGCAGCTATGAGGAAAGATTGATAGGCTGGTGCTGTTTTCCTTAGAACAGAGGAAGCTAAAGGATGATCTAATTGAGGTGTACATAATTATGAGGGGCCTAGATAGGTTAGACAGGAAAGACTTGTTTCCCCTAGCTGAGGTGGTCAATTACCATAGGGCATGGATTTAAGGTGATTGATAGAAAGATTAGAGGGGACATGAGGAAAATTTTTTTCACCCAGAGGGTGGTGGACATCTGCCTAAATCGGTGATTGAGGCTGAAATGCTCAACTCATTTAAAAGGTATTTGGATCTGCACCTGGAGCACTGTAACCTGGCTATGGACCAGGTGCTGGAAAGTGGGATTAAAATTTACTTAGTTTATTTTTCATATTTTTCTGCCTGGCACAGACATGATGGGCTGAATGGCCTCTTTCTGCACCATAACTTTTCTATGGTTCTATGGATCTAATTGTATCAGTCTATCAATCCACATGGAGAGGTGCAAGTAATACAGTCGATGAAGCTCCAGCATTTTGGGTGGGATTTTCCAGCCCCTTCCACCAGCTGGATCTTCCGGTCCTGCAGAAGTCAATTGAGATTTGAAAGGCTCGCCACCTCCGCAATGGGAGAACCCACCATAGCAGGTCCAGAAAACCCTGGCCCTTGAGTATAGAGTATAGGAACCAGAAGTCTTTGGGCACTTTAAATATGAGGCTGCAAGCCTCATTGTCATTCAGCTTTTCAACTGCAACCATCATCATTCGGTTTTTCTGAGCCTCGGGAAGCCTGACAGCTACATCCACATAAGGACCTGGCGAATCCAGGAGGTAAGTGTCTTTATACCTACCTCTGGGATCCAGGTGCCTATCTGTGGGACTCTCACAATTGGTTATCCCGCCTCCCCACCAAGGCCTTCCCCAAATACCTCTCATCCACCCCTCCATTCCTCAAAGTCTCCACTCCACTGTCACCAAGGCCTTTTCACCCAGACCACTGAAGTTTCCCTGGGGCCTCCAATTCCCCACCCCCACCCAGGTTTCTGATTCCTCACTGATCCTCGCCTCAGGTCTCCAATTCCATCTTTGCCCCACCCCCGACATTCCCATCAGATCTCTGGTCCCCTCACGCCTTGGGACCCTAGGATCAGCACTGTATATTTTGTTTCTTTGAAAGTATGTTTTGGGAATCAGTGTGCATCAAATTAAAAATTGAAATGTTTCCAAGATTATAGCTTCTTAAATATGCTGACCAAGAGTTTCTGCTTTTGGTGCAATTAATGGTTTCATGGCCAAAATTGAAATATTCCTTTTTGCCCCTAAATTTCTGATTCAAACTAATTTGCATATTACCATGTGTAAAATTAGCCTTGAAGCAGTTTAATTGGGCCTGACCTGCTCGAGCGTTAAATAAAACGCGTTGACATTGGCTGAGTGTGCCAATATCAATGTGCACTCCCCTGATATTTCACTAGGCGGGCGTGCAATGGAGACGGAGGAGTGCACGCCATTAAGTAAGTGGCCATTTAAGGCTCTTGAGACACCAATTGTCTCTGACTTTACGTGGCCCGTGCGATTATTAGGCCATCGCACGGACCGAACAGGCAGGCGGGCAGACCACAATTTGCAAAACCTCATCCATGGGGGTGATACCCTGTGAATGGGGATTGTGTTCTCTGCTGGAGGCACCTCCTCTGAGGGGGAGAGCTCAGTAGAGGGAGGAGGCTAAGTGTCCCTATGCAGCTTCCACGGGAGCGACCCAAGGGTGGAGAAGCGCAGACACAAGGGGCGCAGGGACAACAGGAAGTCCAAGGTGGAAGGGGCCACAGAGGACACCACTATCCTGCTGCCAGGGTTTACAGGCAGCGATGCAGCTATCTCAATATGTCTGAGGTGCAGTGCCTAAGGAGGCTCCGTCTCTCAAGGGAGACAGTGACCTCCATCTGTCAGAAGATCAGCCCTGAGATCAGCTGACTGGGTGGACACTCCATGCCAATGGCGCTGAAGGTCACAGTGGCCCTCAACTTCTATGCCTCCAGCTTGTTCCAGGGATCAGTGGGGGATCTCTGTGGAGTTTCCCAGTCAGCTGTTCATAGCTGTGTCAAGTTGGTGACAGACACTCTGTTCAGGCGTGCATTGAATTTCATTCATTACCACACGGATGAGGTAATCCATACGGTAATGAAGCCAGAGGCTTCACAGTGATTATGGGGCTCCCCCCATCCAGGATGCAGTCGACTGCATGTGTGTGGCCATCAAGGTGCCTGCAGGTGAGCCCGGTGCCTTTGTCAACAGGAAGGGCTTCCACTCCATGAACGTGCAGATAGTGTGTGATCACAATCTGCAGATTCTGCAAGTCTGCACAAGGTGCCCTGGCAGCTCCCATGATGCTTGCATCCTGAGACACTCCCAGGTGCCGGGGGTCTTCAGTGCTCCAGCCCGGCTGGATGGATGGCTGCTGGGTGGCAAAGGTTATCCCCTCCGCCATCCAAGAACAGAGGCCGAGCAGCGGTACAACAGGAGCCATGCCTCCACAAGTGCTGTGGTGGAGAGAACCATTGGCCTTCTCAACATGTGCTTCCGATGCTTGGACCATTCAGGGGGCACACTGCAATGCCCCAAGTGCGGGTGTCGCTGATAGTGGTTGCATGCTGTGCTCTCAAAAATCTGGCACTGGAAAGGGGGGGACACAGTGGAGGAAGAAGATCTTGACGCAGCTGCACAGGCCACAGATGATGAGTCCAGTGGTGAATCCAGGGATGAGCACGGTGAGGAGAACCCTGAAGGCATAGACGCAGACCTGGGTAACCTCCAGGGAGGCAGGACACCTGGAACACTTTGATCCAATGCTCCTTCAGCTAGCCTACCAAATAAGAACCACCACCACATGTCAGGGCTGCAGGCTCCATACTCGATCCCTGACAGGACCAGTTCCTTGACCAATAACACACACTATGTGCCCTCGCAATTAAGTTTCAGGAGACACATGTCCACCATAACATGATGGCCTACCCTGAACCTACAAAACAAATGGAGCATACAGATGCCAACTGCACAAAATAACATCTAGTTTACTTGTGAATGTGAAATGTTGCTGAAATTAACATTAACACGTGTTTTGTATCACACTCTTAAAAAATGTAAAGAAAAATGGAGGAACACAATACCACATGTGACAAGGCCGTGTTGTGCTTAAGGTGCTTTAAGTTTTTGGTTGCGGGTGCTATGTCTAGGTGCTCCCCCCTCACTGGCATCGACATTGGAGACAGCCTGCTCACTCTGTTTTCTTGTTGGCCCTGATGACCTTGGCGGGCATCTTTTGGCCCGTGGAGCATGTGCTGGCCCTGCCTGGGACGGAACGGCCAATGCCATGGCTGGCATCTCCCCAGTCACTGCAGCCTTATCAGGTCATTGGCAGAGGGACAGAGGAGCTGCTGCCATCATCCGGAGCACCCTAAGAAAAGTCTGCAGTGAAGACAAGCAGCTTGTGCGCCAATGTGAGGTCACATTGGACTTCCTTGCTCACCATTGATGGATGGGCACCTAGCTGGGATACTGGGTGCCCAATCCATATCCCACACTGACACTGACCAGCTGAGTCCATTGCCAGTGTGAGGGCTTGCAGGTCCGAGTGTATCCCCAAGAACCACTGATTGAGCCTCTCCACGAGAGCCACCACACTTACTTAATTAGATTAATTAATGATCTCATAGTAAAGGATCCTCTAGGGATGAGTGATCATAGCATGATAGAATTTCAAGTTCAGTTTGAGAGCGAGAAACTTGAGTCCCACACTAGTGTTCTGGAGTTAAACAAAGATAACTACAGAAGTATGAGGGCAGATTTGGCCCTAGTGGACTGTGCAGGAAGACTACAAGATTGGACAGTTGAAGAACAGTGGCAGATATTTAAGGAGATATTTAATTCCTCCCAAGTAAAATATATCCCAATGAGAAAGAAAGATAGTAAGGGGGGAGAAAGCATCCATGGCTAAGCAAGGAAGTTAAAGATAATTTAAAGGCAAAAACTAAGGCATACCAAATTGCAAAGGTCAGTGGTAGGCTGGAATATTGAGAAACTTTTAAAGATCAACAAAGGGTTACTAAAAAAAAATTAAAAGAGCAAAGGTAAGTTATGAAAGAAAACTAACGCAAAATGTAAAAACTGATAGCATAAGCTTCTACAAGTATATAAAAGGAAAGAGCGCAGCTAAAGTGAATGTTGGTCCCTTGGAGAACGAGACTGGGGAGTTAATAGTGGGCAATGCAGAAATGGCAGAGACACTTAATCAATATTTTGCCTCAGTTTTCACAGTGGAGGACACTAGTACCACTCCAATAGTAACAGGTAGTACAGAGGATATAGAGAAGGAGGGACTTAGAACAATCAACATCAATAGAGAAAAAATACTAAGCAAACTATTGAGATTAAAGGGTGACAAGTCCCCAGGACCTGATGGCCTACATCCCAGAGTCTTTCAGGAAGTGGCAGCACAGATAATGGATGCATTGGCTGTAATATTCCAAAATTTCCTGGATTCTGGAAAGGTTCCAGTGGATTGGAAAAAATGCTAATATAATGCCCTTATTCAGAAAGTGGGGGAGGCAGAAAGTAGGGAACTATAGGCCAGTTACTTTAACTCCTGTCATTGGGAATTTGTTGGAATCCATTATTAGGAAGTAATAATGGGGCATTTGGAAAGTCAAAATACAATCCATCAGAGTCAGCATGGTTTTATGAAGAGTAAATTGTGTTTGACTAATTTGCTAGAGTTCTTTGAAGACATGACAAGCAAAGCGGATAATGGGGATCCAGTAGATGTAGTATATCTGGGCTTCTAGAAGGCCTTTGATAAGATGCCGCACAAAAGATTAATACACAAGATAAGATCACACAGAGTTCGGGGTAATATATTAGCTTGGATAGAGGATTGGCTAACCAACAGAAAGCAGAGAGTCGGGATAAAAGGGTCTTTTTCTGGATGGCAAGCTGTAACTAGTGGGGTGCCACAGAGTTCGGTCCTTGGGCCCCAACTATTTACAATCTATGTTAATGACTTGGATTCAGGGATAGAATGTACTGTAGCTAAATTTGCAGATGACACCAAAATAAGTGGGAAAGTAAGTTGCAGTGAAGAAATAAGAAATTTACAAATCGATATGGACAGGTTAGGTGAATGGGCCAAAATTTGGCAGATGGAGTTTAACGTGGATAAGTGTGAGGTTATCCATTTTGGTCAGAAGAATAAAATGGTGACTTATTATTTAAATGGAGAAAAACTTCAGAATGCTTCAGGGATCTGGGTGTCCTTGTGCATGAATCACTGAAAGCTAGTATGCAGGTACAGCAGGTAATAAGGAATGCAAATGGAATATTGGCATTTATTGCTAAAGGAATAGAGTATAAAAATAGGGAATGATGTTGCAACTGTACAAGGCATTGGTGAGACAGCACCTGGAGTACGGTGCACAGTTTTGGTCCCCTTACTTGAGGAAGGATGTAGTTGCACTGGAGGCAGTTCGGATGAGGTTCACTGAATTGATTCCAGAGATGCGGGGCTTGTCTTATGAGGACAGATTGAGCAATTTAGGCCTATACTCGCTAGAGTTCAGAAGGATGAGAGGAGATCTATTTGAGGTATATAAGATGCTAAAGTGGATAGACGTGGAGTGGATGTTTCCCCTTGTGGGGCATTCTAGAATGAGAGGCCATAGTTTTAGGCTAAGGGGTGATGGATTTAAATCAGAGATGAGGAGGAATTGCCTTTCTCAAAAGATCGTGAATCTGTGGAATTCACTACCTCAGAGTGTAGTGGATGGTGCGACGCTGAATAAATTTAAGGAGAAGATAGACAGATTTTTAATTAGTAATGGGTTGAAAGGTTATGGGGAGAGGGCAGGAAATTGGAATTGAGGCTGAAATGAGATCAGCCATGACCACAATGAATGGCGGGGCAGACTCGAGGGGCTGACTTGCCTACTCCTGCTCCATTTCTTATGTTCTTATGTTCTCTCCACAGAGGAAGCAGTGCGCTGGCCATGAGAGTCAACGCATTGGTCATGCTTCACAAGGACTCCTCCGCAAAGGACACCATGGCACCATGTGTCATGTATCTCCACCAGATCCTCACGCACACCCTGCTTGACTTCCGGCATCTGTTGCCTCATGGACAACGCCAGAGGCACATCATCAACCATTGACTGAGCATTGTCCTGACCCCAGCAGTCCTTTGATTACTGGCATCATGGACACTCTCTGCCTCTGTCTGCATCTCAAGGAAGTGTAAAGTGCCCTCACCAACGTTCACCAATAGACTACATGGTAATATTGTGCCCACCGAGGTGCTGGTATCTGCGCTGCTGCCTGCTTGACAGAGAGAGTGTGATGCAAGTACATGGTGAGCATTGTGGTTCTCTGGGGTCAGGGGTGGGCCTTCAGGTTCTTCATAACGACCAGCTGCTGGTAAGCCTAAAAGGGGGAAGAAGGACGTGTCATTAGTTTAAGTCATGACACTGTCACTGTGCATGCCTGGCACCCTGATAAGACAGCGATATGCATCATGGTGCCTTCGTCTTTCGATTATCAATGGAGATTCCAGTTTTGAGGCTCACATCAATATACAGGCTACACTAGAATGGTTGCAATAACTGAGCTTCTCACCTCAGTGTGCTGCAGTCTTACCTTCCTCTGGCACCCTAACCTCATCGCGGCTGCTTGGCGCCTCTCCAGCTCCAGGGCCTCCTGCTTGTGTCATGAGGGGATGAGGAGGTCTGGGGGTCGCCAACCAGGCCGAGACCTCTCGGCGTTGCAAAGGCCTGTTTTCTCCTGAAAGGGCAAAGGATCATTGATCAGTCCACTCTCCACCTGCAGCGCCATTGCAGCCTGGCCAACCCCACCTGAGAAACACCTCACAAAGTTCAGACGATTCGTGACCCTCGAGCCGCAAGGCACTCAGTTCAAGCAACCAGGGCCCACCCACTTAGCCAGATGCTGTCTCATTGACATTTGACGCTGACACTCTAACACCACTGGGGATAGGCAGCTCTTAGCTGTTCTGCAAAGTGACCCATGCCAACATGGTATTCACCCTTCCCAATCGCAGTAGATCATTGAAGTGCTTCTGGCACTGCGCCCATATGCACCTCCCCACATCATGGCTGCTGACCCTGGATGCCACCTCCTCCCAGGACTTTTTGGTGAGGTCCCCATATCTAGGGACAAGGATTTCTCTCCTCGTTGCCACCTCCTCCAGGACGGCTGCGAGGCACTTGTCTGAAAAACATGGTGCCAGCTGCTGTGCCAGCCTGCACTCCCGCCTGCCGTGTCCACCCAAAACGGTTCCCATTGACCAGGTTTCAGCGACCTTCAGTGGCAGCCTTCCAGGGGCTGTCGAGGCCGCAGTTGAATTGGCTGCTGGGTCACCATTTGACCCAGTGGACATCATGCTCCTGCCCCTGCCTGCCACAGCAGCCCCATTCTCGCTCATTCACAAGCCGCGTACCCACCAGCGTAAAATGACGGTGCGCTGCTGATTGCAGGCAGCAGTCAGCTTCCTGACTGCCCCTGCTGGTCCCGCATGCCAAGGGCAAATTTCTGCCTTATGTCTTAAACAGTATCCTTCTTTGTATCTTACTTGGTAATCCAACAACATGCTAGTTCATTATGATATCCAGATAAACAACAGAATTTTTTTTAAGTATAAATTATGCGTAAAGGAGTTGGCTGAACTGAGCCTTTTCATTTCTTGTGTTTGGATTTTCTGATATACAGCCCTTTGCCAAAATATACAAAACATAACATGACACCCCATAATGTGTGTTTCAGGTGCACTGAAACGTTGTGCATTGACTTAAATTGAAAACCATTAAGGCTGTTTGCAGCAATAAAAACTTCTTTAGAGATTTTGATAAACAACTACTCGCTGCAACAACTTTTCAACCTGGTGGCCATAATAAAACATGTCTTCTGTGACCATTTTTCAACTTTAGCACATTTATTGTCTACTTGCAATTTGCCTTTTCTAAAACTAAAGTTCTGCATTTTAACCTGTTTTTTCAAACGTATTGTTTCACAGTTTCAGCAAGAGATCGATCAAAAACCTTTTACCTTCACATCTGTACCTAGAAGAAACATTAAAGCATCACTTTCCTAACAGTTGGGAGAATGTTTTCACAAACCATTGATCATCACTTAAATGGTGACATGGAGCTGATATTTCCAAATTTTGAAGTCTTCCAAGATCTGTTTGCTCCTCTAATTCTGGCCTCTTGCGCATTCCCGGTTTTCCTCACTGCACCATTGGTAGCTGTGCTCTCAACTGTTTAGGCCTTAACTTCTGGGTCATGATTTTACGATTTTATGATTTGGCGTGTGCTCGACCCAAATAGGCGTAAAATCACGGGTGATGATATTGGGCGAGCTTTCCAACGTCAACGCGCACTCTCGCAATCTTTTGGTTGATGGGCACGAGTGAGGTCGGCGGCACGCCTACCGACAATTAAGATCCTTAAGTAATTAATCAATTTGTATTTTTTGCCGCCCATCCAACTTTATAGTAGACGGGTGGGCGGGGGAGGGATGGGGTGGGGGGGGGGGTTGAATAGGCCAGGCAGCCTTTGCATTTTTAACAAAACTTCATCCACAATTGGGATTGAGGTTTCCAACAGTAAATAAAAATCCATTAAATATTTTCCACCATCATCTTAAGCATGTCCCTCTTCATGTGACTGAGTCACATGTGGGGACATGTTTATTTCAAACTGTTACTTTAATGTTTATTTTAAAATCTTTATCTTCTTTTCTCTAATTCTTCAACTCCCTGAGGCAGCACTGTGCCTTCAGGGAACTTTCAGTACGCGCTCCCCCGCACATGGGCAGCCTTCCGCGCTCGCACAGCTCCTGCCTCCAGCCCGGCAGCATTGAGCTCCTCAGAGCGCGTTTCACGCAGGCTGGCCATTAATTAATCCAGTCAGTGAAAAACGCGAGCTGAGGGGCTCAGCACTGCTGGGGTGGGGGGTGGAAGGCGGGTAGGCACTGAAGTCAGAGTGGGCGTGGGGCAACACGGAATGAAAGCTCCCTGAAGGCAGAGAGCTGCCTCAGGGAGCTGAGATATGTTAATTTAATGAATTAAGTTTTTAACATTTCATAAAAAATGCCCGTACAGCAGACTCACTCACCTTAACACGTAGCTTTGAAAAATTATGCCTCAAAATTTTAATTTTAAAAGATTTAATTATGGAAACCTCATTCCGCCCATGGATGAGGTTTCCTCAAAAATCCAAAGGCCACCTGGCCGATTTGCCCACCCGCCAACTGTAACATTGGACAGGCAGCAAAAAATACAGATTAATTAATTGACTATTGGCCTTAACAGGCCTTTTAATTGTTGGCAGGTGTGCTGCCGACTCTTGCACGCACACACCAACCGCGAGTGCGCGATGACATCGGGACGCTCACCTGACATAATTGCGCACTTTTTCACACTTGGGTGTGTTGTGGGGGTACCCACACGCCGAGCGGAAAATCCTGCCCCTTGTTACCAATTTATTGGAGTTGGTTTTAATCCTGCCTCACTCCAGTTGAAAGCGAGTATGTGGACATTTAAAAAGGTTACCATATCTCTGCTGGTGTTTGCTAGGTTTAGCAGGTGGATGGAGTGTCTGACTAAAACAGGTAATGCCTCAACTACAATCTACCTGGCAGAGGCCCGTACAAAACAAAATGGCAACCACCAAGAGCTTTATTAAAGGGTCGATATAAGTTGTTGTTGCATTTACACAGTCACAAAAGACACAAGTGTGGTATTATCAAATAAAGGTGACAGAATGGAAAAGAAACAGGAACTCTCTGGGAACTCTACTGAATCATCTGATAAAAGTCCAGTTATAATGGATAAGGAAACTTCTCTGCTGTAGTCTGAAACTATATACACAGAGGAGGAAGCAAGCATCATTGTAGGACATTGAGTACTGCACATATTGTGTTCAGCTCAACATGCAATTCAGTTGCACAAATAAGTTCCTTCTGAAAAATTGTTCAGGCACAAGTAATAATATTTTTGAAGGTCAAAACAAAGAATACAAATGAAGTTCCAAACACATTATATCAGAGAAAGCCACATTTCACAAACTTTAGTAATATCGTAAATGGAATAGAAATTATGCTTGTCAAGTTTTATTTAAATATCTTAGGAAAGTGATCTTGGTAGTTACGCGGTGAAAGATATTATGACCAGGATCTTTCAGTCGGCATGTGGGGTCTGGCACGAAACGCCGGTGCTTAAAATGACGTGCGATGTTTTGTTCAGCGGGCGCGCACCAGAGTCGGCTGCGCACCGGCCAATAATTGAAAGGCATATTAAGACCATTAACAAATTAATTAATGTCAAGTTAAAGCTGCCTGTCCAGCCTTGGGGTTGGCGGGCAGGCAAAAATGCCAAGCGGCCTTTACAGGCAGCATTTTTCCCCCGTCGGTGGGGTTGTGCGGGCGGGTTCCCGATCACCGTCCCCGGTCGGAGGTGTGCCGCCATTTTACATGGGGGTGCTAATTAAGGCCATGGATGAGATTTCATGCTTTTTTGGAAGGTCGCCTGGGCTCTTTGCCTGCCCGCCAACCTTAAGGTTGGACGGGCAAGCCCATTAATCATTTCAATTACTTTTTTAATGGTCTTAATAGGCCGTTGACAGGTCGGTGGGTGCGCAGCTGAGTCGGCTGCGCACCCGCCAAACTGAGAAGCTAACTGACGTGGGGAGACATCGGGACGCATGCACGACATCACCCTGTATCATCTTACACGTCAGCAAGCGGGCTCCATTCCCGCTCACTGACCGGAAAAAGCTGCCCGATGTCTTTTATGAATTAAATAAAAAGTCTTCCTGAAAAATAAAAACATGTCCCATCTTATGTGACACAGATGGGACATGTTTCATTAAAATTTTATTGATTTTATTTGTTATTTTCAAAAGCGCTTCAATCTCCTTGAGGCAGCTCTGTGCCTCAGGGAGACTGAAGCACCCTTTCACATGCAAGCGCGAAAGAGCGTTGGCCCCGAGTCTCCCTCCTCCCCCCGCCTGCACAGGTACTGCTGCATATTATGCTGGGCAGGCCTTAATTGGCCCACCCAAGTAAAATGGCGGTGTGGAACAGATTCCGGGCAGCAGTCAGCTCTGCGAACGCCCCCACCCACTCCCGTTGAGCCCGCCCAATGTAGGAAAAATGTCAGCCCCCAATAATTGTACATAGATTTTAGGTAGGATTTTCGGGTCGTCAGGAGGGCCTGGGAGCGACCGGGAAATGGCCTGCCACCTGTGATCTGCCCCTGACTGCCATTTCACGCTGGCTGGCCAGTTAATGGCCATCTAGCGTGAAATCTGTGCTGAGGTGATCAGCGCTGCCGGGATGAGGGCGGGAGGTGGGTAGGCACTGAAGTCAGCGCAGGCGTCGGGTGATGCGGAATGAAAGCTCCCTGAAGGCAGAGAGTTGCCTCAGGGAGCTGAATTATTTTAAACCAATGAATAAAATTTTTAACATTTCAGAGAAAAATGTCGAAACAGTGGACTCACTCACCTTAACGTGTAGATTTGAAAAATTCTGCCCAAGAATTTTAATTTTTAAAAATTTAATTATGGAAACCTCATCCTGCCCGTGGATGTGGTTTCCTTAAAAATCCAAAGGCTGCCTGGTCGATTCGCCCATCTGCCAACCATAACATTGGACGGGCAGTGAAAAATACAGGTTAATTAATTGACTATTGGCCTTAATAGGCCTCTTAATTGTTGGTGAGCATGCTGCCGACTGTCATGCGCACCCTTTGACTGAAATGTTGTGCGAGTGCACAATGACGTTGGGACACTTGCCTGATGTCATCGCGCGCTTTTTCACACTCAGGCATGACGGGGGGTGCCTGCACACCAAGCGGAAAATCTTGCCCCTTGTTACCAATTTATTGGAGTTGCTTTTAATCCTGCCTCATTCCAATTGAAAGCGGTTGTGCTTACAAGGGCAGCAGATAGATGGGAACACCACCATGTGGAACTTACTCTCCAAGTCATTTACCATCCTGACTTGGAAATATATCACTGTTGCTGGGTCAAAATCCTGGAACTCCCTCCCTAACAGCACTGTGGGTGTACCTGCACCATATGGACTGCAGCGGTTCAAGAAGGCAGCTCACCACCACCTTCTCAAGGGCAACCAGGGGTGGGCAATAAATGCTGGCCCAGCCAGCGAATTCCACACCCTGTGAATGAATGCAAAAAAGTTAAAAAGGTTACCATATCTCTGCTGGGTTTGCAAGGTTTAGCAGTTGGATGGAGTGTCCGCCTAAAACAGGTAATGCCTCATCTACAATCTACCTGACAGCTGCCCATGCAAGGGTGGGAAAGAGAATTTAGGTGGTTGATGGCCATCAATTGTCATGATCGGAAGGCTCACCGACAAGAGGGAAGGTCCTCTGCCACCAGTTAAATTGGAGACCTTTTGACATATTAGGATCCTGACCTAACCCAATGACTTACCTGCTTTCCAGTCAAACCTTCCCTTAGTGTCAGCTGACAACCTTTAGCCGCCCAAATGTCCTCTCTCGCCTAACAACCATCTGCCGCTCTCTACTCTTTTGAGGGTAGCTGATGGGTTGGATCTGGATGAGGCATGTAACAAAGGGTGAGGCCTCGGCCTCAAAGAAAGACAGCATATGACTTAACCCTGGCAAAGTCAGAATCTAGATTATTACCACAATCAGTCTTCTTATAGTCCAGGAATTAATAAAATAAAGTTAGCATGTGTGTATGTAAGATGTTTGTCATTCTGGTACCAAATATCTGCAAATGCCCTGCTCTCCATTTCTCATGAAAGGAGATGTGTCACTTTCTCCACTGCCTCCCACTTGGCATCTGTGAGCTGGTCGTTTATGGGGCTCACTTCCCTTCCTGTCCATCTCCCTTGCATTTACTGCTCAGGTTTCCCACAAGGGATGGAAAAACAGACCTGTGAGTGAGTAAAGGTGGGATATTCACCCAATGGAGGAAGTGGATTCAGTATGGATGATCTGAGACACCTGCATCATATTGTGTAAGAACTGGGGTGAGTGGCATTAATGGATGGATAAATGGGAGACAATGAAGTGCATAGAAAGTGAAAGTTCGATGGTGCCCAAAGCTGAGTGGGTGTGAGGAGTGATGTGATGGAGTATGCTTGGCAAGACAAAATGAAAAGGTGCAGGCATGTAGTGAGTAAGCAAATGAACATATATTTCCAGACATGGTTAGTCATTAAACAGCTCGCTTGAATCTTAAGATACCTTCTTCATGTATTCTGATACATGTAGGGTTGGATTTAAGACACATCATAAAGGTTTTTTGCTTTCTTTCTAACCTGTGGATGGCTTGTAGATTTATACCAAAGCTGGAAATAATGAAATGGTTAAATTGTTCATTCCAGGATGTTTCGGAGTATGGATCATACTTAGAAAGAAAGTATTTTCTCAGCAAGCAGTGTGCATTTAATTGGCTGTTTAATAAGGGTATTGAGGTAAGAAATGGGACAACAGGCCCAAGATCACAATAAAAATTGAAACAATGAGCTCAAGGTGATTATTCCTGGGCTTAATTGTTAGCAAGTGTGCATCTGGTGCTTTTTCTCTCTCTGGAAATCTTGTTTACAACAAGCTCTTGAGATGTCATAATGTACATCTAGAACACTATGAGTAACTAGAGGCCTATAAAGATCTTGAACTTTTTTCACAATTTATAAGGAGAGACAGGAACAAAAGGTTCAATGAACGCTACATCTCTACCCAGGGATAAACAGCGCAATTGTGTTTATTGCTTTGTGTTACTATTGCTTGGAAGATATTGGGCCAGATTTTCAATTGCTGGCAGGGTCAGAATCAAGTGCGGGCATCATTTTAAAACCATGTTCTTGGAAGGTGCCTCGGGAGTGCAGTGCCTCCAGGACAAACTGTGATTTTTAAGAAGGAGGAACAGGAAATGCCCTTGCCTCCAATTAACAGCCCATCAAGCTCCCTTTAGAGCTTTTTAATGGGTCAGGGAGTGTGAGAGGGCAATTTTCAATGCAGAAATTGTTGAACCTAAATAGTCTGATGTACTTAGTACACAATTTTTGGGTTCAATGTGGAGAGAACTGAAAGTTTGTTTTTGAATGATGAAAAGTTTCAGGACATGGGGGATCTTACACCAAATTTATTTTGGTCGCATGGTCACTTTTGTTTACATTAACGCTGCTGGCCATCTGAGGAGTTGTCTGCTCTCTTGGGCAAGGCAGCAGCAGACCCCATCATTGCTGCCATTTGCCTTTGCTGCTTGAACTCTGTAGTCAGCACCCAACTCCGGAAAAGGCTCTGCACCATAAATTGGGCTCACCTCCTGCCCAGTTAGAGTATTGCCATTTCAAAATATCATCACATGAGTGACACAATGGCGGTGCAGGGATGAGACCTGGAAATTATTCCCAAACCCATTTTGAAAATCCAGCCCATTCAGTGTGTCTGGACTTGTGTGAACCCTATAAAAGGTTTACATTGCAACAAAATCTGTTGTCAGGTTCAAATTCTGTTGCACATTGCATCCAAAACTGTGGCACTATTCTGAGGACTGGCCAAGTGAAGATACGAAAGAACAGTCCAGACTGTACTTTCCAAATATTTGGCCACTGGACTCTGCTTCTTCGCAGTGCACCAGAGATCAGTAGCCCAGGGAAATGAGATGTTACTTTATTTTCTTTTTTTGCATTCCAATGTAGATCCTATGCCTCCTGCTCTTCTGCAGGATTATGTGCCATTTTGAATTACAACCATCATATCTATTGCAAATCACCTATGATAACCTGCAAATGCTGTGGCACTTTGAAATGATGTGTGATGATAACAGAGTGCAGCCCCGTTAATTCCAAAATGTAGAAGGAGTAGAAATATTTTAATGGTTTGCCATTGGAAAGGTGAACTTAAATTCATTTTGTGTCACAGTGTTTAGCGGTTTATGAGGAAAGTTTAAAAATTGTAGCTCTTACTCTTCTAAGTTTCATGCTGAAAATGCAAACAAGACAAGCTCATCAGAACAATAAGATGATTATTAACTTACTTATAACTTCTGAAGTGCACCAGTGAACTCTTTAGAAACAATAAAATAATACAGCAAAATGGGAAGGAACCTACATCAAAACTGCCAAGTTTGTTCAAGGAAAATAACTCTCCTGCTACTAAAACACATTGGCCAGAATTTTTCCGTTGGCGAGTTGGAGGTGGGGCCCGCTCGCCGATGCAAAAATGACACAGGATGACGTCAGGGGGAATCCCCGACGTCATCTCACCCCATTTAAATATTCAGGAAGGTGGGTGGACATTGAGGCCATTGACAGGATAATTAAGCCAATTAAAGGCCCTGCCCATCCAACCTTAAGGCTGGTGGGCAGGCCAGGAGCCCCAGCGGCTTCTGAAAAAAACATGGAACCTGATCCACTGGTGGGATGAGGGTTCATGTCTGTTTTAAAAAACTTTAATAAACTTTATGTGATATTTATTAACATGTCCTTTCTCATGTGACATTGTCACATTAGGGGGACATGTTAATAATTTTTTTATTTCCCTATTTTTTAAGTTTATAAAACTTTCAAACTCAAACTTAGTCTCAGGGCATGTGAAAGAGTGCACTTTGACAGTTGGGGAATCCCTACCCAGAATCCCCCCCACCCCCCCATCCCCCCGCACAGGAAGTGCATAGCGCTTCCTGTTGGGTGGCCCACTGGGCAGACCTTAATTGGCCCGCCCACTCAAAATGGTGGCGGGGCCCGTTTTGGCAGTGGCAATCGGCTGCCTGCCTGCTGCCAAGCCGGTGGCGTCCGCATGCCCATCAAGGTCAAAATTCTGCCCATTATGAATTATTCAGTACATGGTGGCTGTTTATTGCCCCATAACCTTGGCAGTGCCAATTACTTATGTTAATGTTAATTAACTTAAAGTTATTTAGTAGAAAACAGTTTTTCATTTCGCTGTAAACTTAAAGTTTATTCTTAAGAGGTCTGGGACTTAGTCCTAATTGTGGCACATCAATCTTTGATGTTTTCCATCACAAAACTAAATCATTTATGTACTGAAATGCACAGTGAATTGAATCACCTCCCAGTCACAGCAAATATATGCTGCATTAAAGGCAGATGAAATGCACAAAACATCTGGCCATCACCAGAAATAGAAGCAGTGCCTTCATCTCAGTTTTTCAGGCAAAGATTCCTTATGTTGATTTTGACCGAGATGTATGTTTACCCTCACTCATCATCTACCAACTATCTAATCTGTCCAAGGAATTCTACCATTCTGATTTTTCATGTTAAACAAACTATATCAAGCCAGATTTGAAAGCTTACTCTTCAAATGTTCTTCCCCTTTTCTCCTTTCCTCCTCTCCTAAAGCTAATGGGCTGAAATTTGGTCTGCATCTGTACCTGAGCATTGAGGTCCTGATTCGCAACCTGGCTCCTAATCCTGTTGAGGCAGTTAGCAGGCAAACTTCATGCTGCCTCCTCACTTCCATGTTTTTGTTATGCAGCTCAGAATGCCTCTTGCTGCTGGCTGGTTGCATGTACAACAGGGGGGCCAGTGTGCAAAGCTAAAATCTGTTGTAGGTAGCCTCCAGCTCCAAAAAGCGGTCTTGTTCCTCTGAAGGAGAAGCAGCTTCCACTGCTGCTGGATGATGTTGCTACAATTTTGCAGCAATGGAACACCAGGCAGAGAATGGGCTTCCAGGTTTACTGATGTTGCACTAGAGGTGTTCGTTGGTGAGGTGGATAGAAGGAGAAACGCCAAAAGGCTCACAGGGCAAAAAGGGAATGGGAGAAGGTGGCAAGAGTGGTAAATGCCCAGACTTTAGCCCAGTGACCAGGCAGTAGTGTTGGAAGAAGCTTAATGAACTTACATGGGTAATCAAGGTCAGTGAATGTATCTGCACATGATATCTCCTCCTCTCAAGCCACAAATCTCTCATGCTGCTCACTGCACCACACCCCTATCACTTACCAATTCCTACGATTCAGAACTCATGCTGAATATCCACATACTACGCACACCCTCACACACTTTCTAATATTTCCAGCCTCAAATCTACCTTTTCACAGTATCCATAGACCTCCAGCTATTCAGCTACGGCAGGCACATCACCCAAACACAGGCAGGAAGGGAATGGATGACCATCAGGCAGAGCAAGAGGACTAGGCAAGTGGTCCAGAAATCTTCTGTGGCTATTCCCCTGCAAAACAGATATGCTACTGTTGGGGGGGAATGGCCTCTCAGGGGAAAGCAGCAACAGCCAAATTCATTGCACTACAGTTGGCTCAGCTGCACAGGGGAGGAGTAAAAAGCGTGGGAATGCAATAGTTGTAGGGGATTCAATTGTAAGGGGAACAGATAAGTGATTTTGTGGCCGCAAATGAGACTCCAGGATGGTATGTTGCCTCCCTGGTGCTAGGGTCAAGGATGTCTCAGAGCGGCTACAGGACATTCTGAAGAGGGAGAGTGAAGAGCCAATGGTCGTGGTACACATTGGTACCAACAACATAGGTTAAAAAAGGGATGAGGTCCTAAAAGCAGAATATAGGGAGTTAGGAAGTAAATTGAAAGTAGGACCCCAAATGTAGTGATCTCAGGATTACTACCAGTGCCACATGCTAGCCCAAGTAGAAATAGCAGGATATATCAGATGAATACGTGGCTGAAGAGATGGTGTGAGGGGGAGGATTTCAGATTCCTGGGACATTGGGACCAGTTCTGGGGGAGGTGGGACCAATACAAACTGGATGGGTTACACCTGGGCAGGACTGGGACTGATGTCCTAGGGGGAATATTTGTGAGAATGGTTGGGGAGGGTTTAAACTAAAACAGCAGGAAGATGGGAACCTATACAAGGAGCCATAAGAGGGGGAATTAAGGACAAAAATAAAAGACAGAAAGGGGAATAAGAAAAGTGATAGGCAGAGAAATCAAGGGCAAGATTCAAACAGGGCTTCAGTGAAAAATAGTGGGAACAGGACAAGTAATGTTAAAAAGACTTAAGTTTTTGTGCCCTAGACTGGGTATTGTGTAATGAGAATGGAATAATTGGCAACCTAGTTGTGTGACGCCCCTTGGGGATGAGCGACCATAATATGATAAAATTCTTCATCAAGATGGAGAGTGATGTTGTTGATTCTGAGACTAGGTTCCTGAACCTTAATAAAGGAAACTACGATGGTATGAGGCGTGAGTTGGCTATGATGGATTGGGAAACGTTACTTAAAGGGCTGATGGTGGATAGGCAATGGCAAACGTTTAAAGAGCGCATGGATGAACTGCAACAATTGTTTATTCCTGTCTCGTGCAAAAGTAAAACAGGAAAGGTTGCCAAACCATGGTTTACAAGGGAAATTATAGATAGTATTAGATCCAATAAGGAGGCATACAAATTGGCCAGAGAAAACAGACCTGAGGATTGGAAGTACTTTAGAATTCAGCAAAGGAGGACCAAGGGATTGATTATGAAGGGGAAAATAGAGTACGAGAATAAGCTTGCGGGAAACATAAAAACTGACTGTAAAAGTTTCTATAGGTATGTGAAGAGAATAAGATTTATGAAGACAAATGTAGGTCCCTTACAGTCAGAAACAGGGTAATTTATAATGGGGAACAAAGAAATGGCTGACCAACTAAATTCTGGTTCTGTCTTCACAAAGGAGGACACAAATAACATACCAGAAGTGTTGAGGAACACAGGGTTTAGTGAGAGGGAGGAACTGAAAGAAATCAGTATTAATAGGGAAATGGTGTTGGAGAAATTGATGGAATTGAAGGCTGATAAATCCCCAGGGCCTGATAACCTACATCCCAGAGTACTTAAGGAAGTGGCCCTGGAAATAATGAATGCATTGGTGGTCATCTTCCGAGATTCTATACACTCTGGAACAGTTCCTACAGATTAGAGGATAGTTAATGTAACCCCACTATTTAAAAATGGAGGTAGAGAGAAAACAGGGAATTATGGACCAGTCAGCCTGACATCAGTAGTGGGGAGAATTCTAGAGTCCATTATAAATGATTTAATAGCTGAGCACTTGGAAAACAGTGGCAGAATTGGACAGAGTTAGCATGGATTTATGAAAGGGAAATCATGCTTGACAAATCTATTGGAATTTTTCAAGAATGTAACGACAAGAGTTGATGAGGGGGAGCCAGTGGATATGGTTTATTTGGACTTTCAGAAGGCTTTTGACAAAGTCCCACATAAGAGATTAGCATGTAAAATTAAAGTGTGTGGGATTGGGGCTAGTGTATTGAGATGGATAGAAAACTGGTTGGCAGACAGGAAACGAAGAGTAGGAATAAATGGATTTTTTTTCCGAATGGCAGGCAGTGACTAGTGGGGTACCGCAGAGATTGGTGCTGGAACCCCAGCTATTCACAATATATATTAATTATTTAGATGAAGGAAAATAAACGTAATGCCTCCAAATTTGCAGATGACACAAAGCTGGGTGGGATGGTGAGCTGTGAGGAGAATGCAGAGATGCTTCAGTGTGATTTGGACAAGCTGAGTGAATGGGCAAATGCATGGCAGATGCAGTATAATGTGGATAAATGTGAGGTTATCCACTTTGGTAGCAAAAACAGGAAGGCAGATTATTATCTGAATGGCTATAAATTGAGAGAGAGGAATGTGCAACGAGGCCTGAGTGTCCTTGTACACCAGTTGCTGAAGGTAAGCATGCAGGTGCAGCAGGCGGTAAGGAAGGCAAATGGTATGTTGGCCTTCATAGCCAGAGGATTCGAGTACAGGAACAGGGATGGCTTGCTGCAATTATACAGGGCCTTGGTGAGACCACACTTGGAATATTGTGTGCAGTCTCCTTATCTGAGGAAGGATGTTCTTTCTGTAAAGAGAGTGTAGCAAAGATTTACCAGATGGATTCCTGGGATGGCGGGACTGACATATGAGGAGAGATTGAGTCGGTTAGGAATATATTTGCTGGAGTTCAGAAGAATGAGGGCGGATCTCATAGAAACCTATAAAATTCTAACAGGACTTGACAGGTTAGATATAGGAAGGATGTTCCCAATGGCGGGGGAGTCCAGAACCAGGGATCACAGTCTGAGGATATGGGCAGACCATTTAGGACTGAGATGAGGAGAAATTTCTTCACCCAGAGTGGTGAGCCTATGGAATTCACTACCACAGAAAGTAGTTAAGGCCAATATATTGTATCTTTTCAAGGAGTAGTTAGATATAGCTCTTGGGGCAAAAGGGGTCAAAGGATATGGGCAAAAGCATGAGACTATTGAGTTGGATGATCAGCCGTGATCATAATGAATGGCTGAGCAGGCTCGAAGGGTCGAATGGCCTACTCCTGCTCCTAATTTCTATGTTTCTATGAACACAGTGCTACACACTCATTGACATTCTTCCCCCTCTCTTGCAGGACAAGGTGGCCCATAACAGGAAAAAATAGCAGAGGACTGGAAGGGGGAAGGTACGCCTGCATCTACTGAGCCCTTCAGGGGGAGATTGTGCTCCAAGTCCTGGGTCTGGCTATGATAGAGCCAGTAGCATCTAGCATTGCCAAGACCATCCAGGATGATGGTATATTACTACCTTCTGTCCCTCCTCGTCCTCATCCTGCTATCTGCCATGATGTGCAAGCTGCAGATAGTGTGCCCAGGGATCTTTTGCTTGCTTTCCCACTCCTCCATCCCATTCACCCCAAATCTCCCTTCTGATTTTATGCTTTCGATTACCCAAAAACTGCCACCTGCCCAGCCACAGCACACGCAGGCGGAAGGGGGAGAGCAACCCCACATCAGTTATGAGGAAGCACCATTGCTTGATCTGACGCTGGCAGTGTCCAGCTTAGATATGAGCACTGCACATAGCTCAGAGGCTAGTACAGAGTTAGAATCTGCTGCTCCGTCTGCAGCAGAGAAAGCACAAAGAGGACAAACTGAACATAGTGGGAGGAAACGAGAGGCCAAAAGAGCCCGCAGCAAGAGGCCTTAACAACCCATGGCCTTTCTCTTACCTCACCTTAAGCCAAGAACAGTATGTTCTCCATTTAATAGAAACATAGAAACTAGAAGCAGGAGTAGGCCATTCAGCCCTTTGAGCCTGCTCCACCATTCATTATGATCATGGCTGATCCTCCATCTCAAAGCCATACTCCCGTTTTCTCTCCATACCCCTTGATGCCCCTAATATTCAAAACATTATCAATTTCTTTCTTGAATATACTCAGTGACCCTGCCTCCACAGCCTTCTGTGGTAGAGAATTCCACAGGTCGACCACCCTCTGAGTGAAGAAATGTTTTCTCACCTCAGTCCTAAATGGCTTGCCCCGTATCCTGAGACTGTGACTCCTGGTTCTAGACTGGACAACCAGGGGAATCATCCTTAGTCAAGCAGGCACCAGCGCAGATACCAGCACCTCGGTGGGCATTAGATTGGTGGTTAGTATCTTGGTGCACTGCGGTGAGGGCGCTTCACACTTTCTTGAGGTGCAGGCAGAGGCAGAGAGTGCCCAGGGTGCCAGCAGTCAGATGACTGCTGGGGACCAGGAACATGCTCAGCGGTGGCTTATGATGTGCCTTTGGAGTTGTCCCTGAGGCAACAGATGCTGGAAGTCTAGCAGGGTGTGTGGGAGGATCTGGCGGAGATACATGAGAGAATGTGTGCAATGGCCTTCATTGTGGAGGAGTCCTTATGGAGAATGAGCAATGCAATGACCCTCATGACCAAGTGCACTGCCTCCTCCATGGAGAGTGTGGCGACTCTCATGGAAAGGCTCCTCCAGGAGTTGAATCAGGGGTTCCTGGGGATGCGCTTGGCCCTGCAAGCCCTCACACAGGCAATGACCTCAAGTAGTCACTGTCAGTATGAGAGATGGATTGAGCACCCAGTATCCCAGTTAGGTGACCATCCATCAATGGTGAGCAAGGAGGTCCAAAGCAACTTGGCATTGGCACACAAGCTGCTTGTTGTCTCTGCGGGCTTCTCTCAGGGCACTCCGGATGACTGCAGCAGCTCCTCTGCCCCTCTGCTAGTGACCATTGCATCTGGTGAGGATGCAGCAACTGGGAGATGCCAGCTGTGGCAATGGCCGCTCCCTCCTAGTCGGGGCAAGTACAGGCTCCTCAGGCCAGAGAACACCCGCCAAGGTCATTAATGCCAACAGGACAGCAGAGTGAGCAGGCTGTCTCCAATGCTGGTGCCAGCGAGGGGTGAGCACCTAGATGTAGCACCTACAAGCGAAAACCCAGCAATCACTGCAAAGCCTCTGGCTCGCTCTGCCTGGCTGGCCTCGACCATGAGGCTGTGAATCAAAGTCAAGGCACATCTGAGAAGAGTGTCTGTCACCTGCTTGACACAACTGTGGACAGCTGATTGGGAAACTCCACTAAGATCACCCACTGGCCCCTGGAAAGAGCCAGAGTCATAGAAGTTAAGGGCCACTGCGACCTTCAGCATCACTGGCATGGGGTGTCAAACCATACAGTCCGAGCTGATTCCAGGGCTGATCATCTGACAGATAGAGGTCATTGTCTCCCTTGAGAGGTGGAGCCTCATTCAGCACTGTACCTCAGACATATTGAGGTAGCTGCATCGCCGCCTGTATACCCTGGCAGCAGGATAGTGGTGTCTTCTGCGGCCCCTTCCACCTTCAACTTCCTGTTGGCCCTGCGCCCCTTGCGCCTGCACCCGTCGTCCCACAGGTTGCTCCCCTGAAGGCTGAATAGGCACACCTGGGCCCCTTCTCCCTTCTGGCCCTCTCTTCCTCAGAGGAGGAGGTTCCTCAGGAAGAGACCACAATCCCCATTCCCAGTGTAAGGGAAGGCTGTCTGATACCTGGAAGGCTCCAAGTAGTATGACTCCTCCGGCATCCTGAACTGAAGCCTTTTATTTCTGCCAAAGCAGCTCAGAAGCTAAATTTGATTGTCCTGTTTACACAAGCAAGCAGCAGCAACTTATAAGCTAAAGTGCAAACAAGTCACATTAGCAAGACCTCTTTTCCCGCCTGTGGATGAGGTTTTACGCCTATCTGCTTACCCATGCAATGCTCTGAAAATCGCACGGGCTACAAAAATCAGACAATTGGTGCCTCAAGGGTTTAAACTGGCCCCTTAATTAATGGTGGGCATGCCTCTGTTTTCATTGCGCCTCCGTTTTCAATGTGCCCCCGCCTAGTGAAATATTGCGACGATGCGCTATGACTTCAGGACACATGCCCAACGTCATCACGCGTCATTTTACGTTCCAGTGTGTCGGGCGCACGCCGATGATAAAATTCTGGCCATTGCGTTTGTTTCCCTCATCCAAGTCATTTATATCAATAGTGAATAGCTGGGGCCCAAGCACTGATCCCTGCGGCACACCACTAGTCACCACCTGCCACCCAGAAAAACACCCATTTATTCCCACTCTCTGTTTCCGGTTTGTCAACCAATTCTCAATCCATGCCAATATAATACCCCCAATCCCATGTGCTTTAATTTTGCCCACTAGCCTCTTATGTGGAACCCTATCAAAAACTTCCTTGAAATACAAATATACCACATCCACTGGTTCTTCTGTATCTTTTCTACTAGTTACATCCTCAAAGTACTCCAGTAGATTAGTTAAACATAATTTCCCATTCATAAACCCATGCTGACTTTGTCTAGTCCCAATAATGCTTTCCAAGTGTCCTATTGCCACATCTTTTATAATAGACTCTAGCATTTTCTCCAGTACTGATGTACGGCTAACTGGTCTGTAATTCTGTTTTTCCTCTTCCTCCTTTTTTAAACAGTGGGGTTACATTTGCTACCCTCTAATCTGAAGGAACTGTTCCAGAGTCTATAGCATTTTGGAAGATGATCACCAATGCATTCAATATTTCCAGGGCCTCTTCCTTTAGTGCTCTGGGGTGTAGATTATCAGGCCCTGGGGATTTTTCAGCCTTTAACCCCATTAATTTCTCTAGCATAATTTTTTTTACTAATACTGGTTTTGTTCAATTCCTCACTCTCACTTTGGTTCCCTAACATATCTGGGAAATTATTTGTGTCCCTTTTGTGAAGACAGAAACAAAACATATTTTCAATTCTTCTGCCATTTATTTGTTCCCAATTATAATTTCCTTCATTTCATTCTGTAAGGGACCTATATTTGTCTTCACTAATCCTTTTTGCTTCACATTTGTATGGAAGTTTTTATGTTCCTTGCAAGTTTACTCTCATACTCCATTTTTCCCTTCTTGATCAATCTTTTTGTCCACTTTTGCTTAATTCTAAACTGCTCCCAATCTTCAGATTTGCTGCTTTTTCTGGCAATTTTATATGACTCCTCTTTGGATCTAATACTATCCCTAACTTCTTTTGCAAGCAATAGTTGAGCCAACTTTCCTGTTTTATTTTTGCGCCAAACAGGAATTAATAATTGTTGTAATCCATGCATACGTTCCTTAAATATTAGCCATTGCCTATCCACTGTCAACCCTTTTAGTAAGGTTCCCCAATCCATCATTGCCAATTCACACCTCATACCCTTGTAGTTTCCTTTATTTAGATTCAGAACCCTAGTTTTGGATTCAACTTCTTCATTCTGCATCCTAATGGACAATTCTATGATTTTATGGTTGCTCTTTCCCAAGGGAACCTGCGTAACAAGATTGTTAATTAATCCTTTCTCATTGCACAATACCCAGTCTAGGATAGCCTGCTCTCTAATTGGCTCCTTAATGTATTGGCCTAACAAACCATCAGGTTCCAGAAAATCCTCCTCCACAGTATTGTTGCTCATTTTGTTTGTCCAATCTATATGTAGATTAAAGTTACCCATGATTACAATTGTACCCTTATTGCATGTATCTCTAATTTTGTGCTTAATGCCTTTCCTTACACCTCTGTTACTGTTTGGCGGCCTATAGACAACCCCCACCAATGCTTTCTGCCCATTGGCGTTTCTCATCTCCCCCAAACATATTCCACATCATGTTTTTCCAAACCAATATCCTTCCTCACTATTGCATTGATTTCCTCCTATACTAACAATGCTACCCTACCTCCTTTCCCTATTTGTCTGTCCTTCCTAAATATTGAGTACCCATGAATGTTCATTTCCCAGTCTTGGTCACCCTGCAACCACCTCTCCATAATTGCAACTAAATCATAACCGTTTTTATCTATTTGCTATGTTAATTCATCTACCTTATTGTGGATGCTTCGCTTGTTAATGCCTTTTGACTTGTCTTTTTAATGGTGTTAGTATCTTAGCTTTATTTTGCACTATGACCCCATTTGTCTTTCACCCTTGTTTTTTCTGCCTTCCACTTTTGCTTCTTCCTTTTCTGTCTTTTGTTTCTATTCTTGTTTCCCCCTCCTCTGTCTCCCTGCTCAGGCTCCCATCCCCCTGCTATTCTAACATAAACCCTCCCTGACTGCAGCAGCAAATATCACGGTCCTGTGAGGACATTGGTCCCAGTCCTGCCCAGGTGCAACCCATCCTGTTTGTACTGGTCCCACCTTCCCTAGAACCGGTCCCAATTTCCCAGGAAACTGAATCCCTCCCCCTTACACCATTTCTTAAGCCACATATTCATCTGATATATCCTGCTATTTCTACTTTTGCTAGCATGTGGCACTGGTGGTAATCCTTAGATAACTAACTTGAGATCCTACTGTTTAATTTATGTCCTAACCCCCTATATTCAGCTTGTAGGACCTCATCCCTTTTTTAAAACCTATGTTGTTGGTATCAATATATTCCACAACCACGGGCTGTTCACACTCCCCCTTCAGAATGCTCTGCAGCCTCTCTGAGACATCCTTGACCCTGGGACCAGGGAGACAACATACCATCCTGGAGTCTCTTTTGCAGCCGCAGAAACACCTGTCTGTTCCCTTTACTATTGAATCCCCTATCACTCTTCTTCCTCTCCTCTTGTGCAGCAGAGCCATCCATGATGCCATGGACTTGGTTCCTCCTGCTTTCCCTTGTGAATTTGTCTCCCCCGATAGTATCCAAAATGATATATCTGTTAGAGAGGGGGGTGGCTACAGGGGACTCCTGTGCTCCCTGCCTTCCTCTACTCAGCCTGGTAGTTACTCATTCCCTTTCTGCCTGTTCAGTCTTTACCTGGGTGTTACCACCTCACTGAACATGTTGTCCACGATTAATCTCAGAATTGCGGATGCTCCACAGTGAATCCACCGCAGCTCCTGCTTCAAAATGCAGTTAGCCAGTAGCTGCCGCTGGACACACTTCCTACGCACATGGCCGCCAGGGACACTGGAAGTGTCCATGACTTCCCACATAGCGCTGGAGGAGCATATCATGGGTGTGAGCTCTGCTACCATGACTTCCCTTCAGTTTAAGCTCATTACTTATCCCCTTTAAAGAATACTAATTATGCTAGGTACCTTATTCCACTCCAAACACTCCCATTACAGTTCAAAGTCCTCACCTTATTTTGTTTATGCTACTGAACTGCAACAGTTTAGTTAGTAGAAAAATTGAAGTAGACTTGCTCACCTGACCCTACTTACCAATCAGCTGCCTCCCCTGCGTCGCGTCACTTTTTGAATCATGACACCCTCATGCCACTTTCAGCCCCAAGTCTCCCCGAAACGCTCGCTCTGTCCTCGTGCTGCTTTCAGCCCCAATTCCAGCTCCAGCTCTTTTTAAATCTCCGCTCTGACTCTCAGCTCCCACTCCTTTTAAATCTTACCACAAACACTACTCCTCTTGCACTGCCTCCCAGTCCCTCTCTGGGGGACCACCAGCTGTTTTATTTGCTCCCTCCTCTCATGCTGTTTTATCTGCTGCACCGCTCTCGCTCTGGTTTAGCTGCTCCCTCCTCTCATGCTGTTTCGAAGTAATGGATTAGGTGCTCATGAAAATCTGCCACTTCTTCCAGGCAAACCTGTAGCCTTTGAGCAAGGGGAAGGGCAGCGCTGTCATCGGCTATGAAGGTAACCATGGCCATGAATTTCTCTACGTTGGGTTTCTTCCTGGCTGGAACAGGCAACATCTCTACCACAATCGAGTTTGCTGTCCACTGCTCCATAAGGGAGGAGACTGTCTCTTTTAGGCTAGGAGAGTGAACTGCATTGTGTTTACTTCTTACAAGGATACCAGGCTTCCCCATGGTGCCAAAAACTACACCAATTTGGTTTTAAAGATGTTGCATCTAAATGCAGAGAATGTGCAATTGGTGAGCAAGCATGCTCAGCAGAATTGTGCAGGTGAATGTCCAGTATCCTGACAACAGTCATGATGCTTTTATTCTGTGCCAGTCCACTGTTTCCTCTGTATATGAGACACCACTTCAAAGCAGAGGGTGGATGCTGGGTAACAAGGGTTATCTGCTTAACATCTGGCTCCTTAACTCCTGGCTCATGACCGCAGTGCGCTACCCAGCCAGATGGCCAGCATGAATATATTGAGAGCAATGCTGCCAGAGGTGTTTAAACAATAGTTCCACTCTCTGACACTCTGGAAAAGCCTTGTAGTACTATCCAGAGAATCAGTCATGATTTGCCATTATCTGCCGTATCCTGCAAAACCTCATGATCATGTGGACACAACCCTTACCATAAGGGACATGGTGAGCAGCTGAAGAGGAGGAGAAGAAGAAGGAGAAGGAGCAGGATGAAAGGAGAAGCAGCCAACACATTCCCCTTCCAGCCAGGCTGTCAGTGATTGCCTCATCTGACTCTGGTTCCACTGAACACAACCCAAAATCACAGTGCACAACATTCTCTACATTTCCTCCCTGCTGAGTCTGTTTGGTCACAATGTTGTTACAGACAGGGTTAGGAGAAACTCTCGTACGCATTTCCTTACTGCCTGTAATCAGTATGATTTTGGAGTGGAAGCACCTGGAGTGTGTGGTCAATATAAATAACAGAAGCAAGTTTTTTGTGGGTTTAAATATAACAGTCTCCAGGCTTAAAAAGGAGTGGGTCTACTGCCTTGTCTGCTGCTGATGTCTTGCAGCTGGTAGTCTGTGTAGACTGACTGACTAGTTTCTCTCTGGTTCTTGGAATAATAAAGTCCTTAGAATCAGAAGCTAATTTCATTCATATTATGGCAAGTTTTGCACTTTTCATTGTTCACATTGTGGGCTAGAGCCAGGGTGATTGGTACACATGGGAAAATGAGCGGTGACCCATGAACATATCAGCCATCTGAAAGACCTGCTGGTAAGGTTGGTCTCTTTTCACCTGAGAAACGTATTTGCATTTGAGAACTTTTCAGTTATGAATTGGAGATGCCTTCAGTGAGCATGACAATACTGAAATAAAATTTACCACAGAACAATCATTCCAAATCAATTGCATAAAACAAACAATCCAATATTCCATACAAAAGATGGCTAATCAACTTGTGGAATCCCCTTGGTGCATGTCTTGCAAGTGCCTTTGTCTGGCTCATTCTCCTACACAGTACCAACTCAGTTAGTGCAGCATGACTTGTGGAAGACTGCTGATTTTGAGTGGGGAAGCCTGCAGATGGCCTTTCAGGAAAACTTTGAGCACTTCTAACTGTGGAAGACCTGACTTCAGACTTTGCCATGGGTGGCAGCTGGCTGGGCTGGCTGAGAGGCAATAACAAGGGCAGTAGTTGAGTGGCAGTGGTGGGAGGATGAATGCTGTCATCTGGCCAGTAGATATCAGAGGGGTTTGTGCTGCACAGAGCTGCTCTAAGTCAGGGTCCCAACATTCTCAATTATCTGCTGGAGGATAGGTTGTTGGACTGCAATGAGAGCTTGCAAGCCCCTTTGAACACTGCTCTCTGTAGCAAGGATAGCAGCAGTCTGATCCTGCATAGCAGCAAGTTGAGATTGCATGACCTCCGTCTGAGTTTCCAAGTGCAGCATTGGGACATTGGATGGCTTTTGCATGTGTTGCAAAGGAAGCTGAGACATTGGGTACTCCATCATTGTTGGAACCACAAGTCCTCTCATGAGTTTGTTCACCACTTCAACGATGGATTGAGGTGAGGCCAATGGAGTGAGGTGAGGCTATGAATGTGAGATATCACTCATACTTAATAGAGAATGTTGATACAAAGGTAGAAACAGAAATACCTGGAAAAACTCAGCAGGTCTGGCAGCATCGGCGGAGAAGAGCACAGTTGATGTTTCGAGTCCTCATGACCCTTCAACCAGCTTATATTTCACCTCTTTCCTATTTTTACTTAGTTCTGTTGGACATCCAGAAGGTGTCCCAGGGGTATGTTACTGACTCTTCTTGACTTTTGGGGCCATGTCTTCTGTGCAGCAGTCCTGGGTTGCAAGCATTGAAAACTGTGCATGGCTCCATCTTAAATATGGTGCCCTGCGTGAGGAATCAGCGAGGTAACGGTGCGGCCGCCTGCCCACGATCTGTCGAGTTTCCTGTGACTGCATAATTTGAGGTGGGAAAGGGATGATCTGGCACGAAAATCCACCATTGCGGCCAGCATGTAAAATGTCTTATTTCTTGCCTACTACCCCACTTAGTTCAAATCTGGAATGATTCTGCACATAGATTTTTCAGGCCAGAAAGAGAGAGGGATAAAAAAGGTCAGAGTGTAGCATTGTTGGTTAAAGAAACAATTGCAGCTGTGAGGAGGGATGATATACTAAATGAAGCATCAAATTAGACAATGTGGGTTGAGCTCAGAAATAAAAAGGGGCAGCCACATTGCTAGAAATATACTATAAACCCCTAAATAGTGAAAGGGAGTTAGAAGAGCAAATATGTAGACAGATTTCTGAGTGTAAGATCAATAGGCTGTAATAGTTGGAGACTTGAACTACCCTAATATCAGTTGGGATACAAACAGTATGAAGGGCACAGAGGGCACAAAATTCTTCAACTTCATTCAAGAGAACTTTTTTAGCCAGCACATAACAAGGTCAACGAGAGGGGGTGCAATTCTAGATTTAGTTTTAGGATATTAATTTGGGCAAGTGGATGATGTAGCAGTGGGGGACCATTTTGGAGATAGTGACCACAATACAGTTAGATTTAGCATCAGTATGGATAGAACACGAGTAAAAGTTCTAAACTGGGGGAATACAAATTTTACACAGCTGAGAGGTGAACAGCTGAAACTGGACGGGAGACAGCTACTAGAAGGCTCGAATCTGTGGGAGGCATTCAAAGGCAAGATCCTACAGGCACAATATAGACATGTCCCCACAAAGAAAAAGGGGGTGGTACTGCAAAATCTAGAGCTCTCTGGCTATCCCAAAGCATACAGGGTAAGATAAAGCAGAAAAAGAAAGCTTATGACAGTCACACAAAAGTGTAATACTGAGGAAAGCCTAGAGGACTTTAGAAAGTACAGAGGTGAATTAAATAGGAAATTAGGAAAGCAAAAAGAGGATATGAAAAAAATATTGGCAAGTAAAATCAAAGAAAACCCTAAGATGTTTTACTAGTACGTTAAGTGTAAGTGAATAACTAAGGAAAAGGTATAGTTGATCAGAGATGTAGATATAACTTATGTGTTGATGTAGAAGATGTGGGCAGGGTTCTAAGTGAGTACTTTGTCTCTGTCTTCACTAAGGAGAGGGATGATGCAGACATTCTAGTTAAGGAGGGATGTGAAATATTAGATACAATAAGCATAGTGAGAGAGGAAGTAGTGGAGGGACAGGCATCCTTGAGGGTGGATCCATCAACAGGGCCGGAATATTTGTATCCCAGGTTGTTAAAGGGAGCCAAGGAGAAAATAGCAGATGCTCTGAGGATGATATTCCGATCCTCAATAGATACAGGCGAGGTACGAGAGGATTGGAGGTCTGCGAGCCAGAAGACCATATGGCCATAATACGTAAGAGCAGAAGTAGGCCATTTAGTCCGTTGAGTGTGCTCCGCCATTCAATCAGATCATGGCTCAGCATTTACAGCCATCTGCAGTGAAGAATTCCACAGCTTGACTACCCTCTGAGAGAAGAAATTCCTCCTTAAGGGTGCCCTCTTACTCTGAGATTATGCCCTCTGGCCCCAGACTGTCCCACAAGGGGAAACAACCTTTCAGCATCTACTTTTTCAAGCCCCCTATGAATCTTACGTGTTTCAATAAGGTCGTCATTCATTCTTCTAAACTCCAATGAGTACAGGCCCAACCTACTCAACCTCTCCTCATAAGAAAATCCCTTCATATCCAGGATCAACCTAGTGAATCTTCTCTGCACTGCCTTTAATATGAGTATATCTTTCCTTAGATAAGGGGACCAAAATAGTTCACAATTTTCTAGGTGTGGTCCAACTAGTGCCTTGTATAGTTTTAGCAAGACTTCCCTATTTTTATACACCACCCCCTTTGAAATAAAGGCCAGCAATCCATTTGCCTTCCCTATTACATGTTGAACCTATATGTTAGCTTTTTGGGATTCATGCACAAGGACTCCCAAATCCCTCTGTGCTGTAGCCTTCTGCAGTTTTTCTCCATTCAAATAGTAGTCAGCTCCTCTATGCTTCTTGCCAAAGTGCGTAATCTCACATTTTCCCATATTATATTCCATTTGCCACTTTTTGGCCCAATCACTTAGCCTGTCTATATCCCTCTGTAGACTCTTTGTGTCATCCTCACCACTTGCCTTCCCACCTATTTTTGTATTGTCCGCAAACTTGGTGATAATACATTCACTTCCCTCATCTAAGTCATTAATATATATTGTAAGTAACTGATGCCCCAGCATTGACCCCTGTGGCATTCCGCTAGTTACAGGTTGCCATTGCGAAAATGCCCCCTTATCCCAACTCGCTGTCTTCTATTAGTTAGCCAATCCTCTATCCATGCAAATATACTACCCCAACACCATGCACTCTTATCTTATTAAGTAGCCTTATATGCAGTATCTTATCGAACACCTATTAGAAATAAAAATATATTACGTCTACTGGTTCCCCTTTATCTATACTGCTTGTTACCTCCTCAAAGAATTCTAATAAATTTGTTAAGCATGTTTTCCCCTTCATGAAGCCATGCTGGCTCTACTTGATTAGATTATGTATTTCCAAATGCTCTGGTATTACATCCTTTATAATAGACTCCAACATTTGCTCAATGACAGATGTTAAGCTAACTGGCCTATAATTACCTGTTTTTGTCTCCCTCCCTTTTTGAATAAGGGTGTTACATTGGCCATTCTCCAATCCTCTGGGACTTTTTCAGAATCTGAGGATTCTTGAAGATTACTAGCAGTGCATCCACTAAATTTATAGCTACTTCAGTTAATATTCTAGGATGCAGCCCATGGGACTTTAGCCCCATCAGTTTCCCTAGCATTTTTTCTCTAGTGACAGTTATTGTATTTATTTCCTCCAACCCACCACCACCACCTCCAACCCCCCGCCCCCTCCACCACCCCCCCCCCCACCCCACACACACACACACACACACACACACACACACTTTTGCGCCCTGATTATTTAGTATTTTTGGAATGCTATTCTACCATAAAGACTGAAGCAAAGTTATTACCTTGTATCAATATTTAAAAAGGGTGTGAGGGATTGGCTTATAATTTACTGGCCTATCAGTCTGATCTCAGTGGTGGGCAAATTATTGAAATCAATTCTAAGAGACAGGATAAACTGTCACTTATGCATGGATTGATCAATGATAATCAGCATGGATTTGTTAGGGGAAGATCATGTCTTAGTAACTTAATTGAATTTTTTGAGTAAGTAACAAGGAGGATTGATGAAGGTAGTACAGTGGATGTTGTCTACATGGATTTTAATAAGGCATTTGACAAGTTCACACATGGCAGACTGGTCAGAAAAGTGAGACCCCATGGGATACAAGGGAATGTGGTGAGGTGGATACTAAATTGGCTCAGCAACAGGAAACGGTAATGGTTGATGAATGTTTTTGCGAATTGGAAAGCAGGGCTCAGTGTTGGGTCCCTTGGTGATTGTTCTATCTATTAATGATTTGGACTTAAATGTGGGAGGCATGCTTGGGAAATTTGCAGATGACACAAAAATTGGCCGTGTAGTTGCATTGGATCCTAGTTCGTTGGGTCTTAAGGATCCAGGTTACATGCTTGTTTTGGGGTGAATGAGTTGGTACCATAGACAGAGAAGATCAATACATCATTCTTAGAAGAAAATCATTCTGCTTATTTACAAAAGCAACTCATCAGCTACACTTGGGCATTAAAACTCAAAACTCTGTCTTTACACTTCAGACTCTAACTCAAGACTACTGACTGCAGAGTAGCCCATGCTATTCTGCTATTGGACACCAAGATCATGTGATCTTCCATTACAGCATTCATCTTATAGGTATATTTCACATTAGATTACCACAAGTTGATAGTGAAAAGCTTAGCTGTTGTCTCCAGAATTATATCAATGGTTTGGTTAAGTGCACAGAAATTCAATCCACAAAAGTGTGTGGTAATACATTTGGGGTGGACAAACAAAGAAAGGGAATGCTTAATAAATGGGAGGACATTAAGAGGGGTTGAGGAAATAAAAAACTTTGGAGTGCATGTCCATAGGTCCCTGAAGGTGGCAGGACAGGTGGACAAAGTGGTAAAGAAAGCATTCCTTGATTGGATGAGGTATTGATTACCAAAGCACGGATGTAATGATGAAATTGTAAAAAAATGGTGGTTTGGCCACAGCTAGAATTTTGTGTACAGTTCTGGCTACCACATTACAGAACAGACATTGTTCTGGAGAGAGTACAGAGGAGACTTACAAGGATGTTGCAGGTCTGTAAAATTGCAGGTATGAGAAAAGATTGGATAGGCTAGGGTTCTTGTCCTTAGAACAGAGGAGGCTAAGAGATGGCCTGATTGAGGTTTACAAAATTGAGTGGCCTATATAGGGTAGATAGGAAAGACTTGTTTCCCCTAGCTGCAGGGTCAATTACCAGGAAAAAGATTTAAGGTGATTGGTAAATGGATTAGAGAGGACACGAGGAAACACATTTTCACCCAGAGGGTGGTGGACACCTTGAATTCACTGTCTGAATTACTGGTTAAGGCTGAAAAGCTCAACTAATTTAAAAGGTATCTGGATCTGCACCTGAAGTGCTGTAACTTGCAAGGCCACGGACCAGGTGCTGGAAAGTAGGATTAAACATGAACCGCTAGTTTCTTTTTTTCTCTTTTTTTGGCCGGTGCAGACATGATGGGCTGAATGGCCTCTTTCTACTCCGTAAATTTTTTATGCTTCTATTTCCTTCCCTAAGGAACATTGGTGAACTAGATATAGTTTAGATCAATGGATGATAGTTGCCATGGGCACAATTACTGAGACTAGCTTTGTAGAGTATTTATATTTTATTTTAGATTTTATATGTATTTATTTCATTTATATTTTGTTCTTAATCATTTAATACCATTAACTTCAAAAGCTTTACCTGACAACATTGTTAAAAAATTGAGACATTTTCTTTTTATTACATGTAACTTTGAAATATATAGTAAAACAGAACATGATCTTCCCTTATAAAATTACTTTATGATTCATGAGACACAAGTTGTCCACAGGGCCCAGGTCTTTCAGGCCTCAGTGGAACTGGGGTAGATTGCCTCCTGGGTGAACTGCAGGAACAATGTGAATCTAGTTAGACCAGGATTTTGCACCATGTGTTACTTTTGTGTAATTTTCCAGAGTAAACGTGGGCAGATTTGCTGCTTGAACTGCAATGTCAAGTATTTTTAAATATATTTTCTATATTTTTAAAAATATTTTCTATGGTTCTATGGGCATATTGTGGAAGCTCCCTGGCTACCCCAAAGGACCCCACATTTTTGGCAGAATTTCACCCATGTCGGGTGGGCTCTGCAGGGGCAGGTGAGGGTGATCGGGAAGCCGACTGCTGCCTGCAATCGGGGCCGGAAGGTAATTTCACACTAGCGGGTCAATTAAGGCCCGCCCATCATGAATCATAAGCAACAGCGCTCATCACTGCACAGAGCTGCCTCAGGGAGATGAAATGTTATATAAAAAATAAAGAAAATAAAAATGTAATGAAACATGCCCCCTCATGTGACTCTGTCACATGAGCAGGGACATGTTATTAATTAAGTTCTTAAATTTTTATTTTATTTTAATTTGCTTAATTACCTGTGGATGAGGTTTCCTAAAAAGTGCAAAGGCCATTTGGCCTTTCACCTGCCCGCTTACCGTAAAGTTGGAAGGGCAGCAAAAAATTCAAGTTCATTGATAATTTAATGACCTTAACAGGCCTTTTAAGTGTCCGCGGGTGCACTGCCAATTTTGTGCGTCTGCGCATTGACATCGGGACGCTCGCCCAACATCAACGCGTATCATTTTACGCTCCAGCAGGTCAGGCACGCACCCACCCACTGAGCTAAAAATTTTACTCTTTATGTTCTTAAGCGTCTCAGAGAAACTCTTGCCTGGTGCATTGGTATGAATACCACAAGGGCCCCAGTAAAGGCTTCAGACCTTACCAGAAGTAAGGTAATTGATTAAGGCTTAGTTAATCCTGGAAATACATTAATTTATTTGCATTCATTCATGAGATATGAGCATCGCTGGCTATGCCAGCATTTATTGCCCATCCCTAATTGCCCTTGAGCAGATGGTGATGTGCTGCCTACTTGAATCGCTGCAGTCCTTGTGTTGTAGGAACCCCCACAGTGTTGTTAGGAAGGGACTTCAGTGTTTTGACCCAGTGACAGAGAAGGAACGGCAATATAGTTCCAAAAGAAATGTACTAATATGGGAAATGATAAAAAGACTGTGACAGGAAGCAACAGAAAGTACAAGTCCATGAGTAAATCAGCGGATAAGGCTAGATGTTACAAAAATAATAAAAAGACAAAACTAAAGGATTTGTATCTAAACACACATAGCATTTGAAACAAACCAGCTGAACTGATAGCACAAAGAGAAATAAGTAAGTACAATCAGATAGCCATTACAGAACTATTATGACAACAGCATGACATACATTGGGATCAGAATATGGAAGGGTATGTGACATTTAGAAAGGACGGAATGTTAGGAAAAGGCGAAGGGATGGCTCTTTTAATTAATGATGGCATTAGCACATCAGAGAAGGCTGGTCCTAAGCTCAGGGAATTGGGACGTAGAAGTGGTTTGGCTTGAGATAAGGATTGATAAAGGCAAGGAGTCACTTGGGGAGTGGTGTCCAGGCCTCCTAATCATAACTACACAGTAGGATAGAGTATAAAGGAAGAGATAATGGGAGCTTGTCAGAAAGGTACAGTGATAATCACGTGGAATTTTAATCTACATATTGACAGGAAAAACCAGACGGTCAAAGGTAGCGTAGATGAAGAGTTCATAGAATGTTTACGGGATAGGTTCTTAGAACAACAAGTAGTGGAGCCAACCAGAGAGCTGGCTATATTAGACCTGGTATTGTACAATGAGATAGGATTAATTAATAACCTCCTAGTGAAGGCTCCCCTAGGTAGTAGCAATCAAAAGATAATTGAATTTTGCATTCAGTTTGAGGGTGAGAGGAATGGGTCCAAGACTACTATTTTAAACTTAACTAAGGCATTTATGAGGGCATGAAAGCAGAGCTAGCTAAAGTGAGCCAGCAAATGAGGTTAAGGGATAGGTCAATAAAAATGCAGCGGCAGACATTTGAAAGGATATTTCAGAATACACAGAATAGATACATTCCAGTGAGAAAGAATAAATTCCAAGGGGAGGGCCCACCATCTGTGGTTAACTAAAAAAGTTAGACAGTATCAAACTTAAAAGAAAAAGCATATAATTGCACGAAGACAGGTGGCAGGTTGGAAGATTGGACAGAACATAAAGAACAGCAGAGAATGACTAAGATTAATATGGAGGGGAAAAATTAGAATACAAGAGAAAGCAAGCTAGAAATATAAAGATGGATATAGATATTTAAATAAGAAAAGAGTTAACAAAGTGAAAGTTGGTCCTACAGAAAGTGAGTCTGTAGAATTAATAATGGAAAATAAGCAGATGGCAAAAGAATGTATATTTTGCATTAGCCTTCACTATACAGGATACAAATGACATCCCAGAAATAGCTGTAAATCAGGAAATGGAAGGGAGGGGGAACTCAGGAATTATGACAATCACCAGGGAAGTGGTATTGAGCAAATTGTTAGGGGTGCCTGCTGACAAATCCTTCATGCTAGGGTCTTGAAGGAAATGGCTAGTGAGATAGTTAAAGAGTTGGTTTTAATTTCTAAAAATTACTTAGAATCTGGGAACGCGCCATTAGATTGGAAAGTAACTCCTTTGTTCAAAAAAGGCAGGGAGACAGAAAGCAGGAAGCTACAGGGCAGTTAGCCTAATACCTGTCTCAGGAAAAATGTTAGAATCTGTTATTAAATATATTATAGTAGGGCACTTAGAAAAATTCAAGCAGAGTCAACATGGTTTTATGAAAGGGAAGTAATGTTTCACCAATTTATTGGAGTTCTTTAAAGGAGGCACATGTGCTGTGGATAAAGGTGAACTGGTGGATGTACTGTATTTAGATTTCCAGAAGGCATGTGACAAGGTGCCACATCAAAGGTTATTGCGGAAAATAAAAGCTCATGGTGTAGGAGTAACATATTGGCATGGGTAGGAGATTGGCTAGATAACAAGAAACAGAGTTGATTTAAATGGGTCTTTTTCTGGTTGGTAGAATCTAACTAGTGGTATGCCACAGGGATCAACTCTTTATACAATTTATATAAATTATTTGAATGAGGGACCCAAAGGCATGGTTGCTAAATTTGCTGATGACACAAGGATAGGTAGGAAAGTGAGTTGTGAAGAGGACATAAGGAGGCCACAGTGTGATCTAGATAGGCTAAGTGAATGGGCAAAGCATTGATTAACGGACTATAATGTGGGTAACTGTAAAATTATCCAATTTGGCAGGAAGAATGACAAAGAAGCATATTTTCTAAATGGTGAGAGATTTCAGAGCTCTGGAGCTGAATTTTTCCCCCATCAGGGGGGGACGTTGATGGGCGGGCGTATGCGGGCACGTTTCCAATCTGCGCCGCTGATCAGAGGCGCGGTGCCATTTTACATGGGCGGGCTAATTAAGCTGTGCGCTTCCTGTATGGGCGGGGGGGATGCCTAAAATCGAGAATGTGCTCTTTCGCGCATGCGCACGAAAAAGCGCACTCACCTCCCTGAGGCTAAGCGTTGCCTCAGGGAGATTGCCACTACTTTCAAAAATATTAAAAATAGAAAAAAAATTCTCTTTCATGTCCCCTCATGTGACAATGTCACATGAGTTTGGACATGTTCATAACTTCCAAAAAATTTATTAAAATTTTTAAAACCCTACATGAAGTCTTATCCCGCCTGTGGATGAGGTTTCATGTATTATCAGAAGCCTGCTGGAGCTCCTGGCCTGCCTGCCAGCCTTAAGGTTGGATGGGCAGGCCTTTAATGATCTTAATTATCATGTCAATGGCCTCAATTGGCCGTTGACAGGTCAGCGGGCGGCAGCTGATTTTGCTGTGCCCCTGCCTTCCTAATAATTTAAATGGACCAGGATAACAGGGGTTCCTCCCAACGTCATCCTGCGCCATTTTCCCGTCGGTGAGAGTGCCCCGCCCCCAAATTGCCACGGGAAAATTCTGTCCCACATCTAGAGTACTGTATACAATACTGGTCTCCTTGTTTAAGGAAAGATGTAAATATGTTAGAAGCAGTTCAGAGAAGGTTGACTAGGCTAATACCAGGAATGGGCGGGTTGCCTTATGAGAAAAGGTTAGACAGGTTAGGCTTGTATCCATCGTAATTTAGAGAAGTAATAGGTGACTTGATTGAAACATTTAAGATCCTAAGGGGCCTTGACAGGGTGGGTTTGGAGAGGATGTTGCCTCTTTTGGGAGAATCTAGAACTAAGGGGGATACTGTTCAAAAATAAGGGCTCGCTCATTTAAGATAGAAATGAGGAGAATTTTTTTCTCAGAGGGTCGTGAGTCTTTGAGACTCTCTTTCTCAATAGCCAGTGGAAGTAGAGTCTTTGAATATTTTTGAGGCAGGGATAGATAGATTCTTGATTAACAAGGGAGTGAAAGGTTATTGGGGGTAGGCAGGAATGTGAGGTTGAGGTTACAGTCAGATCAGCCATGATCTTATTCAATGACGGAGCAGGCTCAAAGGGCTGAGTGGCCTCTCCTGCTCCTGAGGTGAGAGTGATAGTTCTTGACATCAAGGCAGTATTTGACCAGGTGTGACATCAAGGAGCCCCAGCAAAATTGGAGTCAGTGCGGATCAGGGTGAAAGCTTTCCGCTGGTTGGAGTCATACCTAGCACAAAGGAAGATGGTTGTGGTTATTGGAGGTCAATCATTTCAGTTCCAGGACATCACTGCAGGAGTTCCTCAAGGTATTGTCCTTGGTCATCCTGATTTGGAAATATATCACCATTGCTTCACTGTCGCAGGGTCAAAATCCTGGAACCTCCTCTCTAACAGCACTGTGGATGTACCTACACCACATGGACTGCAGCTGTTCAAAAATGCAATTAGGGATGGGCAATACATGCTGGCCTATCTCGTGACACCCATATCCCATAAATATTTTTTTTAAAATTGTATGTTCGTATTTAAGTCAGGATATTTGTGACTTGAAAAGGAACATGCATGTGGTGGTGTTCCCATGCATCTGATGCCTTTGTCCTTGGTAGAGGTCGCAGGTTAGGAAGGTATTATTGAAAGAACCTTGGCGAGTTGCTGGAATGCATCTTGTAGATAGTACACACTGCTGCCAGTGTACATCGGTGTTGGAGGGAGTGAATGTTAAAGGTGATGGATGGGGTGCCGATCAAGTAGGCTACTGCTTGTGCCAAACTTCTTGAGTGTTGGTAGAGCTGCACTCATCCAGGCAAGTTGGGAATATTCCATCAAATTCCTGACTTGTGCCTTGTAGATGGTGGCCAGGCTTTGGGGAGTCAGGAGGTGAGTTACACTCCACAGCATTCCCAATCTCTGACCTGCTCCTGTAGCCACAGCATGTATATGGCTGGTCAAGTTCAACTTCAGTGGTAATCCCCAGGATGTTGATTGTGGGGGCTTCAGCGATGGTAATGCCATTGAATGTCAAGTGGTGATGGATAAATTCTCCCTTGTTGGAAATGGTCATTGCCTGGCACTTGTGTGGTGTGGATGTTGCTTGCCAGTTGTCAGCCCAAGCCTGGATATTAACAAAAAAACTGCGGATGCTGGAAATCCAAAACAAAAACAGAATTACCTGGAAAAACTCAGCAGGTCTGGCAGCATCGGCGGAGAAGAAAAGAGTTACATTTCGAGTCCTCATGACCCTTCGACAGAACTTGAGAAAGTCCATTTCACCCCTTTCTTGGACTCACTCAAGTTCTGTCGAAGGGTCATGAGGACTTGAAATGTCAACTCTTTTCTTCTCCGCTGATGCTGCCAGACCTGCTGAGTTTTTCCAGGTAATTCAAGCCTGGATATTGTTCAGTTCTTGCTGCCTTTGGACATGGATTGCTTCAGTATCTGAGGAGTCGTGAACGGTGCTGAACGTTGTTCAATCATCAGAGAACATCCCCACTTCTGACCTTATAATGTAAGGAAGGTTATTGATGAAACACCTGAAGATGGTTGAGGCAAGGACACTAAAATTGTAAATACAAATGGAAATTGGCTTTTCAGCTTTGGTGTTTATCTTTAAAATGAGCTGTGGACCAAAGCCCTTTTCCCCATTCTGCACTCATAATCTTTTATTCATTTTTTTTCAACCATCCAGCTATCCTATTCTTTATTGTTGCCATGAGTTTAGAATTTTTCCATACTGCTCCCACTTTCCCACCATAACTATACAGGAAGTATGACAGAGATCTGGTAATGCTTCCCATAGCTTTTCAACCCTATGGCCAGAATTGTCCCAGATTTGCACTAAGTGCAACAGAGGGCGGGAGAAGCAACTTTTAACCTGCCAGCTGGAATCACGGCTTCTCACGCTGTATCATCCCAATCCCGCCGCATTAATTATGTATTCATGGAAAACACTCCGTTTCCATGGCGGGATGGCTCTCATTCATCACCTTGTCATCACATTGCCGCTCCATCACGCTGGGCACCATATTTAAAGTGCAGACACGTGCAAAGCTGTCAGTGCTTCCAGCCCACAACTGCTGCAAAGAAGACATGGTGCCGAAAGGCAGGAAGACTGCAGCCCCATGGATTAATGACGCATCCCTTGAGCACAGTGGAACACAGTGGAAGCTCGCTGAGATGTCCTCAATCCCCGCTCTGGCAGCAGGATGGACAGTGAACCAGTGCCGCAACAGGATGACTGGTAAGTCACTCTTCTCATCACTCTCAACTCACCCGCTCACAAATCCATCCCATTTCCACAGGGATTTCACACTTCAAGGGAAAACACCACTAACTCTCACACATACCCTTACATCGCCATCAGGCTCTTATCCTCTGGAACATCCTCATCCCGCCCATGTCTCTGCTCACTACACAAACATTCCACGCAGTGCCATGTGTCCTGCTCACGCCCTCTCCATCTGTTTTCATGCAGGAGAAGCTGGCTCACATCAGCAGGAAGAGGTCCTGGACTGGGGGGTAGAGTGGCCCACATTAGGTCCCTCACTCACTTTATGGAGCATGCCATCATGCTGACTGGTGAGGATGTGGACCATGCCTGTGGCGTTAGTGAGGTCGGTGGTGAACACCAATGTGAGGATGCTTCAGCAGATCATCCCTGTCTCAACACAACTGTGAGTGCTCTCTTTCCTGCTTTTGACTCTGCTGCCATGCACTAATTAACTCTACTTTGGTTCACAGGGAGCTCTGCCAAACTATTGACACCCTCAGCCAGCCAGTCCATCAGCTCCATCCAGGTCCTCACCTCCAGCCAAGATGAGTCCTCCTCCATTGAAGAGCTGGAAATAAGCAGCCTGGAAGACCCGTCACAGCGCTTACCCACACCCTGCACCAGCACAGAGACAAACACCTCTGTGGGACCTAGATCTACAGCAGATTTGGGTTCACAATCTGGTGGTCACTGCATGGACATGTGTCCACAGTAGGAGGAGGCAGGTTCAGCCGAGCACCCTGGCACTCAGAGAACTGCTGGGTAAGAAGCACCTGTGAGGCCCAAGTCAGATGACGAGCCTCGGGATTTGGCCTTCCACCTCACCCTCGAGAACCAGCAGAAGGTGGGGAACATCACACAGAGCTGTTGGACGCACTCAACAGAGTGGCAGAGTGAGTCAAAGGAGTGTGTCTGCCTGCTCTTTGATGAAGTGGTGCCCACATGTGCACATATGGAGGTCTCCATGGGGAGGATGGCAGATGCCATGGAGACCCTGGTCCAGCAGAACACGGAGATGTGTGCAGACCTGCACTGCATCACTGGAGCCATGGGTGAGTTCTTGCAGTGGCGAGAGGAAAATGGGACACCTCAACGTCCCCCTCAAGGAGTTCGGCTGGAGCCCTTGGGTACCCGCAGGGAGGTGGAGCAACAGTTGGGCACCCCAGGTCATTCACTCAGGAATCTCAGGGGCTGTCCTCTCGCTCCAAGTCCCCTTTGCCTGTGGCCCCCTCAACCTTGTCCTTTCTCGCCACAGGCCCACAGGAGGACGGCCAAAGCAAGCTGGGGCCTGCAAGGCCTTGGCTTTCCAGAGGACCCACGTCGAAGGCATCAGAGGCAACAGGGCCAACCATTGCACAGGCTGCCTCCACCTCTGCTGGCCTTATAATGATATGCAGATGTGTTACAATGAGGTTCCTGACCTCTGACGGTGGGTAATACAGCCCTCCATTGATGAGCAGAGCTGATGATTGCAATCTGGTTTCACAATGTCAAGAAACTGATCTTTGGTCTTCTCGCCATATTGTCTGCTCAAGCACTCGAACATGCCTGACATCAGCTGGCACGGAAAATTCTGCCCCATGTGTGGATGGGCTTACATGATTCTCTGTCCTAAAACTCTTACATTTAATGGTATATCTACTTCACCCCATTATAGATCTCACAATCACCAGAAACAGTTTCTATCTAGTCAGCTCCACCCCTTCATTACTTTATACACCTCTGTTACCTGTAATCTCTTCTGTTCTCATGAATGTTTCCCCAATCTTTCAAGTCTCTCCTCATATTCCAACTTCCTAAAAGTGACTCTGAAACAGTCCCCAATAGATGTCTAAATAGAGAAATAACTTGTCAAGATATAATAGGATGGTGAGAAACCATCCATGAGTGTACCTTCTACTATGAGATCCATTGCATCGCTTTTGTTGAATATCGTTACTAGCTGAAGAAGCTCCATCTGAAAAATTAAGATTCTGAATCTGATGGATTAATTCCTAATTAAAAGTCCTAATCCAGGACCCCTTTTCAATCCGTGGTCACTCAATTTGAGCAAAACTTGGTCTCATCAGTCATCAAAATATTTGCTGCAAAAATTGATCTGATTTTCCTCTGCCCTCTTCAATGAAAGACAAACATGGAGTGAAGAAGATGCATGCCACATAGGCAGATTGATGAGGACAGATGTCTCTGATGTGCAGAACAGGTATAATAAGGGCCAGTTTTTTTCAATCTTCCTGTCAAATACATAGAACAGATGTCATGGACAGGAGGAGGACTAATTTCTCCTCCCATCACCTGTCTGTAAATGGAAAGGTGTTTTTGATTTACTTCCCCCTCTATAAATGCTGGCATATTTCCCAACCACTCAGTTTTGGTATTAATCTATTTTCTAGTGATAACCCCACACTAAACTGTGAATTCAAGGGTTAGTTTATTTGCACACACCCCAACGCAGGAGGAGGGTAGCATTGTTGTCTCCTTTGAACTTATACAGTACAAGAAAAATAGAGAAAATAAATATTTACAGTGCAGAAACCATAGAGAATAGAAAGATTGTTTCACATGGGGTCCAGAGTCCAGGATCAAAGTCCAATGAGGTATTCCTTCACAGAGATCGGTGATGCTGTATGATTCAATTTTCCAGCGATGTTGACTTCACACGGTGAGATAGATATGCAGAGATGATTCAGTCTTGTAGGCAATGGTATAGAAGTTCCAGTAGAAACAGTGTGGATGGGGCCAGGTATTCAATCTGGACAGAGCCCCTTTTCTGTGATTCTGCTAGTTAGATGGTAAAATGGCAGACTGAGATTTTGCAGTATAGCAAGGCTATATCACTGGTTACATAAGCTAAAGGTCCATGTCACATGACTCCCACCTGTACACATTGCCTTTGAAAAGGGTATTTTTTTCCCTTGTCTCAGTACACCCGAGATGGTTAAATTTCCTAACCATTAAGAATTGAAAGGAAGTTTGCAAGGCTTCTTCTCCTAGCTGATAAGTCGGCTCCAGTTGGCCAGCCTGTTCACTTTGAATTGGATCTCTGCAGTCCACAGGGGTGTCATCGGTCGAGGTGCAAGTTCCTTTAATACTGCCCGATAGCTCCTTTTGTTTGAGAGTCACAATCCAACATAGCTTTAGCCATTTTAAAAGGTCTCTTTCCAGTTTTTAAATTTTAGAACTAGCCATGAAGCCTTCTATATCCATTTTACAAAAGACTTACAGGGTGAGGTCTTAGTCCCCTCACAGAGGTGTTAAGCCTGATAAATATGTAAATAAGGACATTATCATAGAATAATTACAGCACATAAGAAGGACATTTGGCCTGTTATGTCCATGCTGGCTTGTTGCAAAAGCAACTCATCTAGTCCCACTCCCCTGCCTTTTCCGCAATAGAAATGTCTATTTTAAGTGCATTCGCTCTGTGAATCCTGATAATTGCAGGAGAAATTGGAACAGCTCTGCTCACATTTCTTCAACAGCCATTGTGAGCTAAGAAGCAGCAGCAACAAAAGCTGAGTTTTGGTTTTAAACTTTTTTAAAAGACTCATTCCTGTGGTGTGAGGAGAAGCAGAAGTCTTCCTCTGACTCCACAGTAGTCCCAGTCAGCATTCCAGCCTGATACTACTCCAACTACCCCTTCCTGGGACATATCTTTGCAACACTGCAGTCTGACATTGGTCTACCTAAAATGGATAGCTCTTTGTTGAGATATGACAATTGCTAGCAACTCAACCAAATAATATTAATTAAGCCTGAGTCTCAATTTCAGTTTTGTTTTGGTGCCATGCTTCAGGCATGCGCTCCATGCACGGTCTCCATTACAAACTCAAGAGCAGACCTAAAGGAATTATCACCTTGTTGTATCTTATGAAGCTAAAAACCCTTAAATAATATATTGTGAAGAAACATTTACGAACTCAGTAATTTGATGTTGTTATATAATGGATAACCTTCAATAGATACATATTACAATGTTAATTCTTGATTTTATGAGAAAAGGAATGAACAAAAATTCTTCATTTTAAGTTATTTACCATAGGCATAGACCATGGAGTTCTAGGATGGAGGGGAAAGAAAACACATTTGCATGGCTATTGCTATAATCTCAGGGTCACTTTGGCAAAGATTTGAATATAAAATATTTAAGGCTTATGCCCTCAAAAGAAATGAAAAATAGATTTAAAGTTCACTCAAGCGTTGTGTTTTTCTTCATAATGAGTTACGGCACATCAGGCAAGAAAGAAGGTTGAGCACTTTACAGTTAATACTGTGCAACTTGTACAAAGGCTTTCTTCCATAGCCTGCTCATAGGGTGTAATCCTGTACCATCCTGTATTACTTACAAGTTACACCGAATCCTTAATCCCACAGAAGACAGAAGCTCATCTTCACTGCAGGCAATGATCAAATAACTGAGCACGTCCACATGGGCAGAACATTTTTCAACAGAGCAATAAGGCATGCAGCATTTATATTAGATACTCAGCAAAACTATCAGCAGTAGACATAAACTAGTAATGGCACCAATCCATCTTCCCAGTGACAATGGGTTTGTGGCCTACAAGTCTCAATAATGTGATTCCCTTGAGGTATTCTACCAAAACATAAAAGAAAACTACCTTTACACATCGAGAGAAAGACAAGCATTTATCTCACATGTGATTTGCAGCACAAATAATACCCAAGAGTTTCGGCACACTTTGTAATTTCGAGGGACAGAAGGAAATATTCTGTATATGCGCATATGTGTGAATGTATGAAGGTATGGAATATATAAACTAAATTTGAAATAGATTTGCTTGAAAAGTATTGACATTTTCAATATTGGGAAAAAAATGTATATCATCAGACAAATTAAAAATCATTGGTAGTATGGAATCCTACCATTATATCTGATGCAAACTTTGAATCCTTATCTTATGCACAACATGGTTACAAAAGTAGCAGTTTTTTTTAACCAGTCACATTCTTATAATGGCAAAAGTGACATTTTACCTTTAAATATCATTTGCTGTAGAGCTATTAAAATAACATAACGGCAGAGGGCAAATTCCTTGTGCCTGAATAGTGAGGCCTGATGCACCTCACATCAATGGAGTCAGAGAGCCGAGTCGAGTTGTTGTTGAATCTTCTCTCATGTCACAAAGGCCCTCAGGTAAATTAGAAAGGATGAATGATTGAGCCTCAGACAGAGAGGCAGCTGCAATAGATGGCTAGAGGGAGTGAATGTTGGCCAGGAAGGGTCGTGATTGGATTTTGGCCAGCTGGATATTGTTTTAGTCTAGGAAAGGTGATCAGTGACTGAGTTGAGGGAAGCGGTAGGTAGCGGTGGAGCGATATATGGGGTATTCGGGACAGAGGTTGGGTGTGGAGAAGCATCGTTCTTTAACTTCCTTAAGTGGGAGGTTGGGAGATGCATTCCTGCTCCTCATTTAGGTAAGTATAGGTGTCTTCCTGTACTGTGAAAGTTCAGCACATGGTAAATGAAGAACTCATTTGAAAACTGAAAACAAGACACATTAGACTTAATTTAAATAAATTATCTCTCCTAAAATGCTACGACATGCATGCCAGCTGCCAGTCCATCTATCTTCAACAATGTGGTACAAGATTTTATTTGTCACATGGACAGGGAGAAGCAAAACAGCTCAAGCAAAAACGGCAATTAATTTTTAGGATATATTTGGGATAATTTTCTAGAACTGAGAAAAAAATGATCACATTAGATTTGATTGGCTAACAACCTGATGGTAAGGGAATATAGCGTATAGTGACCAAATGTGGTTGAATTTGGTGTTAGGTTTGAGAGAGAACAAGGAAAGCCACAAACCAAGGGCTGAATTTTATGTGCCCCCGGTGAGCGTGCTTCCTGAGGGCTGAGGGGGAATACAAATTTCCTTCCTACCCTGGAGCTCATCCCCATAATCTTGGGGGTAGTGGATGGGGGGTGGTAGTGGGAGGAGGGAGTGGGGGGTGGTGGGTAGGGAGGCGCTGAAATTAGCAGTCCAACCGCCATATTAAAATGACCAATTGGGGTCAATGGGCTTGTTATCAAGCCTATTGATCCAAATGGGAAGCTGCCCACGCCGTTTGGCATGGCCAGCAGGGCAGGAGTGAGAAGCTCATTATTTAACCCTAAATGCTTAAAGGGCTGGGAGGAAATGGGAGGGCTCACTCTTCAGGGACTGCCCTTTGCCCATCATGGGGTGGCACCCCCTTATGCTGAACACCCCCATTTTGTTCCTACCCGCTCCCTCTTTGAAACCCACCCTTTCCCCCTCACTGCCCCTCTCCCTAACGTTCCCAGACCCTTACGGCCCAAGATCCCATACTCACCTGCTCCGGGGGTCCTAGGCCTTGGGCTCCTCACTTCAGTTGAAGTCCTGGCAGCTGCTGCTGGCACCCTCTGGACACTGGTGGGACTCATGCAGTTGCCAGCCAATCCAGAGGGTGGGACTTGCATCCCAATGAGGGGCAGAAATCTCATTTGGCTCTGGTTAATCAGCTCCATCAGCTTCATGCTGACATGGTTTCCGAGGGGTCCACCATCCACCACCACCTCACCACTCCCGTATTATTCAGCCCCAAGGGCTGAATTTTCCCCCCGTCGGGGGGTTGTGTGGGGGCAGGGGCGAGCACGGACTGATTGGCGCCCCCGATCATGTCTGCGCCGCCATCTTATGTAGGCGGGTCAATTAAGGCCCGCCCAGCATGATGCACATCCGGAAGCGCTGAAGCGTTCCCTGTGCGGGTGGGGATGGATTCCCTGAGTCCGAGCCTGCGCTCTTTCGCGCATGCGAAAGTTTGAGTTCTGAAAAATTTAATAAAGGGAAAAAAGAATTTTTAAGGACATGTCCCCTTATGTGAAACTGTCACATGAGCTGGGACATGTCCGTTAATTTTTTCAAAATTTTTTATTTAATTAAACCCTTCATGAAACCTCATCTAGCCCGCGGATGAGGTTTCATGAAAAATGTGAAGGCCGCCTGGGCTCTTCGCTTGCCCGCCAACCTTAAGGTTGGATGGGCAGGATTCTTAACAACTTTAATTACTTTGCTAATGGCCTTAATAGGCCTTTGACAATTCGGCGGGCACGCAGCCGCATTGGCTGTGCGCCAGCCAAGCTGACAATTTAAATGATGCGCGGTGACGTCGGGACACCCTCCCGACGTCACCGTGCGTCACTTTACGAGTTGGCGAGCGGGGGTGGGACCTGCTCGCCGACGGGAAAACTCTTCCCCAAGACTTTAAATATTAATAAGGCAAACTTGGAAAGATGAGTAGTATATTGATCACAGGAAGGGATAACCTCACAAACAACCAGAGAGTGGTACTCAAAGAAATATTTTCTTTGATATTCAAGAAGATCCAGCATCATCTCAGAGTAACAATGGATGAGCAGTAAATGTGACCTTGACAGTGATACCCACATCCTGAGAATTTTTTTTTAAATACAGAACTATTACTTATCCCTAAAAGGTGTATGCAGGAGCCTCGGTGAATGGTGAAGTCACAGCTTAATCCAAAGAGCAATATTGGGCACTGAAACTCATTTGAATATTTTGGCTCATTCTTCTGCCAAAACCCGGGAGGGCTTACTGCGTGGTGGGAGGAGGGAGTGGGAATGAAGAGACCACCATCACCAGGACAGATGGGGAAGTCTGGGCCAAGAGAGACATGAATGTTTTCTTGTGAGGCCTGGAAGAACACTATTGCTCCTCCAGTTGGAATAAAGCTTTCACTTTAAAATAAAAATAAAATAGAATGACAGGAAACAGAGTACTGTTGCTGGACGGCTGTTTCTCGGGCTGGAGTAAGGTTTACAGTGGAGATCCCCAGGCATTGGTGTTAGGAATCCTGCTCTTCCTGAAATATTAATGATCTTTGTGCACAGGGCACAATTTCAAAATTTGTGAATAATACAAGAATTGTGAACCATGAGGAGGATAGTGTAGAACTTCAAAAGAACATAGAAAGGTTAGTGGAATAGGCGGACCAGTGGCAGATGAAATTTAGTGCAGAAAAGGATGGTGAGGAAAAATGCGAAGAGACATTATAAAGGTAAGTTCTAAAGGGGATGCAGGAGCAGAGGGTAAAAGCAAAATACTGCAGATGCTGGACATCTGAAATAAAAACAGAAAATGCTGGAAAATCTCAGCAGGTCTGCGAGCATCTGTGGAGAGAGAAGCAGAGTTAATGTTTCGAGCCTGTATGACTTTTCTTCAGAGTTGAAGAAAAGTAGAAATGTGATGGATTTTATACTATTTAAGAAGGGGTGGGGCAAGCGGAACAAGAAAGAAGGTCAGAGATAGGTGACTGGTGAAGAGAGATTGAAAAAGATGTCATGGACACAAGACAAAGGGAGTGTTAGCAGTAGTGGTAAAGAATAAAGAAGGTGCTGATATTGGGATAAAGGTAAGATAGTACAACGTGTTAATAGCAGAACAAGGGTCAGTACTCTGTGAAAGCGCAACATAAACACAAGTAACAGATGGCCCTCTAGGGGAGAGGGGTTTGGAGAAAAAGGATTAAAAAATGAACAAATAAATAAAAGAACTAAATAAATATAAAATAAATAAATAAAATTGGATTATACAAGGGGTCAAGATGGAGGAGAGGGTTCATGGTCTGAAGAGGTTGAACTGTAAGGCTGTAAGGTGCCTATTCGGAAGTTGAGGTACTGTTCCCCTAGTTTGCGTTGAGCTTCAGTGGAACATTGCAGCAGGCCAAGGATGGACATGTGGGCATGAGAGCAGGATGGTGTGTTGAAATGGCAAGCGACAGAAATGTCTGGGTCATGTTTGCAGGCTGAGTGAAGGTGCTCTGCAAAGCAGTCGCCCAGTGTGCGATTAGTTTCCCCAGTGTAGAGGAGACCATATTGGAAGCAGTGAATACAGTGGACCAAATTGAAGGAGGTACAAGTGAAGTGCTGCTTCACCTGAAAGGAATATTTGGGCCCTTGATGGTGAGGGGGGAGGAGGTAAAGGGACAGGTGTTGCACCTTCTGCGATTGCATGGGAAGGTGCCGTGGGAAGGGGATGAGGAGTTGGAGGTGATGGAGGAGTGGACCAGGGTGCCATGGAGGGAATGGTCCCTTATGGGATATTGATGGGGGCGTTGGGTGAGGGGAAGATAGGTTTGATCGTGCCATCATGCTGGAGCTGAGGATGATCCTTTGAATGCGGAGGCTGTAGGGTGAAAAGTGAAGACAAGGGTTTTGGGAGGGAGAGGAAGGGGTGAGGGCAGAGGTGTGGGAGATGGCCCTGTCAACCACAATGGTGGGAAACCTTGGTTATAGAAGAAGGAAGACACATCAGAAGCACTGTTTTGGAAAGTGGCATCATGGGAACAGATGTGAGGGAGGCGGAGGAGCTGAGAAAATGGGAAGGAGTCCTTACAGGAAGCAGGCTGCGAGTTGAGTAGTTGAGTTAGATGTGGGAGTTGGTGGGCTTGTAATGAATATTGGTGGACAGCCTATAACCAGAAATGGAAAAAGAGAGGTCAAGTAAGGGCAGGGAAGAGTCGGAGATTGTTCATGTGAAAGTGATGAGGGGTGGAAATTGGAAGCAAAATCGATAAATATTTCCAGGTCTGGATGAGAGCATAAAGCAGAACAGAAACAATCATTGATGTACCGAAAAGAGTTGTGGAAGGGAGGCCTGAATAGGACTGGAACAAGGAATGTTCCACATATCCCACAAAAAGACAGGCATAACTGGAGCCCATGCAAGTTGCCATAGCCATAACTTTTATTTAGAAGAAGTGAGACAAGTTAAAGGAGAAATTGTTCAGTCAGAGACCAATTCAGCCACATGGATGAGAGTGGTGGCGGATGGGGATTGTTCGGGCCTCGGTTCAAGGAAGAAGCGGCGAGCCCTCAGACCAGTCTGGTGGGGGATGGAGGTACAGGGGGATTGGACGTCCATGGTGAAGAGGAGGCGGTTAGGACCAGGAAACTGGAAATTGTTCATATGACGTAGGGCATCACAGGAATCATGAATGTAAGTGGGAAGAGACTGGACAAGGGGGGAGAGAACGGAGTCAAGATAGGAAGAAATGAGTTCCATGGGGCAGGAACAGGCTGACACAATGGGGCTCCGGATCAGTCCTGTTTGTGGATTTTGGAAGGGGGTAGAAGCAGGCTGTCTGAGGTTACGAGACTATGAGATTTGAAACTGTGGAGGGAAGATCTCCAGAGGAGATGAGGTCAGTGACAGGCCTGGAAACAATGGCTTGATGTTCAGTGATGGGGTCATGGCCCAGGGGGAGGTAGGGAGAAGTGTCTGAGAGTTAGCGCTCAGCCTCTGCAAGAGCACCACACTTGTCAGCAGGTTTGATGATAAAGTCAGGGTTGGAGAATGAGAGAATGGAGTGCAGCAAGTTCAGAAAGAGACAGTGTAGAGCGCGTGAGAGAAGCAGAGAAATTAAGACCGCCAATGTCACACCAACAGTTCTCAATGCAAAGGTCAAGAGCTGGTAAGAGGCCAGAGGGAGGGATCCAGGTGGAGGGAGAATACTGAAGGTTGCTGGAAGGATCTGTTAAATGGGGGTCGGACCCCTGCCCAAAGAAGTGAGCATGGAGACAAATGGAAAAAATGTTCAACATAATGCTGAGCCCAAAATTCATTGAGGTGAGGAGCAGAGGGAGCTGGGTGTACATGTGCATAAATCATTGAAGGTGGCAGGACAAGTTAAGGGCGCAGTTAATAAAGCAGAGGGCCTCGCCGGCTTTATCAAAAGCAGTTATAGAGTACAAACCGAACTGGACTAGCCACATAAATACTGTGACTACAAGACCAGGTTAGAAGCTAGGAATCAATTGGCAAGTAACTCACCTCTTGCCTCCTCAAAGCCTGCCCACCATCTACAACTCGGGAGTGTGATGGAATACTCCTCACTTGCCTGGATAAGCGCAGCTCTCACAACATTCAAGAAGCTTGACACCGTCCAGGACAAAGCAGCCCGCTTGATTGTTACCACATCCACTAATATTTGCTCCCTTCACCACCAACGCACAGTAGCAGCAGTGTGTACCATCTACAAGATGCACTGCAGGAACTCACCAAGGCTCCTTCCTTAGGCAGCACCTTCCAAACCCACGACCACTACCATCTAGAAGAACAAGGGCAGCAGATAGATGGGAACACCGCCACCTGGAAGTTCCCCTCTAAGTCACTCACCATCCTGACTTGGAAATATATCGCCATTCCTTCACTTTCACTGGGTCAAAATCCTGGAACTCCCTCCCTAACAGCACTGTGGGTGTACCTACACCACATTGACTATAGCAGTTCAAGAAGGCTGCTCACCACCACCTTCTCAAGGGCAATTAGGAATGGGCAATAAATGCTTGCCTAGCCAGTGAAGCCCACATCCTGTGAATGAATTTTATAAAAGCAAGGAAGTTATGTTAAACATGTATAAAACTCTGGTTCAACCTCAAGTGGAGTATTGCCTCAGGTTAGGGTTGCCAAGTTTGGCTGGATATAATCCTGGAGATTTCACCGCACAGCTTTGACAGGGGAAACCACATTCCCATATCAAATGGAAAGCAAGCTGACTCTTCATTACCTAACTGATTAACAGTGAAACAGTCATTTATTTTTCACATCCATTTCTAAAACTAATAAACACAAGTGTTGAAAGAACATGATATTTTTATGCAACAATTTTCTCTGGGATTCCCTCAGCACTGAACTGGAGGCTATTCTTCATTTCCTGGAGACTCCAGGTCAATCCTAGAGGGTTGACAAGCCTACATCCAGTTCTGGGCACCACACTTTAGGAAGGATGTGAAGGCATTGAAAAAGAAGATTCACCAGAATAGTTCCAAGGATAAGGAACTTCAGTTACGTAGAAAGATTGGAGAAGTTGGGACTTTTTGCCTTGGAGAAGACAAAGCTGAGAGGAAATTTGGTAGAGATGCTCAAAATCATGACAGGTCTGGACAAAGTAGATAGAGAGAAACTGTTCTCATTGCTATAAGGATCGACAACCCGAGGACACAGATTTAAGGTAATTGGCAAAGAAAACAATGGTGACATGAGGGAAAAACTTTTTCATGCAGCAAGTGATGAAGATATGAAATCTACTGCCTGAGAATGGGGTGGAGGTAGGGCCAAGTGATGCTTTCAAACGGGAATGGGATCATTACTTGAAATGGAAAAAAACGTAGGGCTACGGGGAAAGGTAGGAAAGTGGCAATGGGTGAATTTCTCCTTCAGAGGACCAGCACAGATAAGAGGGGACAAATGATCTCTTTCTGTGCTGGAACCATTCTATGGTTCTACAAAGCTTCCATTTTAGAATAAAGCTTTCTAAATAAACATTGCATCATTAATAATTAGACAGCTAAATATTGAAACCTTCTCAGGTCAAGACTGTCCTTGGAGCATTCAAAGCCGGGGGGGGCGGGGGGGCAGTCATTAATTCTTAGTATCTTATGTTTAATAGGATGGTTTTAGGGAGGCCTGATAACACAAGTACTGGTTGGGCAGGTCTGTCTGCAAGAATGACCCAAACCTCCCTGTCTCTTGCCATTTTAACACTCCACCCTGCTGTCTTGCCCACATGTCTGTTCTTGGCTTGCTGCTTTGTTCCAGTGAAGCCCAACGCAAACTGGAGGAACAACACCTCATCTTCCGACTAGGCACTTTACAGCTTTCCGGACTGAATATTGAATTCAACAACTTTAGATCTTGAACTCCCTCTTCCATCCCCACCCCCTTTCTGTTTCTTCCCCCTTCCTTTTGTTTTTTCCAATAATTTATATAGATTTTTCTTTTCCCACCTCTTTCCGTTATTTTTAAATCTTTTATGCCCTGCTAGCCTTTCCACCCCCACTAGAGCTGTACCTTGAGTGCCCTACCATCCATTCTTAATTAGCACATTCGTTTAGAAAATATCACTACCTTCAACACCTCTGTGTTCTTTTGTTCTTTTGTCTGTGACATCTTTTGATTATCTGCTCCTATCACTGCTTGTTTGTCCCTACAACCACACCACCACCCCCCCAACTTCTCTCCCCCAACCCCCCACCACCCCCCACCCCCCACCTTAAACCAGCTTATATTTCACCCCTTTCCGAAGATTCACTCAGTTCTGTTGAAGGGTCATGAGGACTCGAAACATCAACTCTTTTCTTCGCCGATGCTGCCAGACCTGCTGAGTTTTTCTGGGTAATTCTGTTTTTGTTTTGAGTAACTCTTGCCTTTTTTCCCATATCTGATACTTTATAACTAGTAAACAAAAGCATTCAAAGTAATTGAAAAGAGTACACTATTTTCTTATGTCATCCATGCCTTTTTTGCCGGGTTGGTCCCAGCAGTATCTGGAGTAGGTGTACAGCGTATTTTATTGATCTCCCTATTCAAGGAGGGATGTAAATGTGTTAGAAACAGTTCAGAGGGGGTTTACTAAACTAATATCTGGAATGGGTGGGTTGTCTTATGAAGAAAGGTTGGACAGACTAGGCTTGTATCTGCTGGAGTTTAGAAAAGTAATAGGCAAATTGATTGAAACATATAAGATCCCGAGGGGTCTTGACAGGATGGATGTGGAGAGGATGTTTCCTCTTGCAGGAGAATCTAGAACTAGGGAACACTGTTTAAGAATAAGGGGTCACCATTTAAGACAGAGATGAGGAGAATTTTTTTTCTCTCGAAGGATAGTGGGCCTTTGGAACTCTCTTCCTCAAAAGATGGTGGAAGCAGACTCTTTGAATATTTTTAAGGCATAGCTAGATAGATTCTTGATAAGCAAGGAAATAAAAGATTACAAGGGGTAGATGGGAATGTGGAGTTGAGGTTGCAATCAGATCAGCCATGATCTTATTAAATGGCACAGCTGGCTCGAGGAGCCAAGTGGCCTACTCCTGCTCCTAATTTGGATGTTCGTATGTATGTTAGCCTTCACCTGTACTGCTGGTGATTTGTATAACTAGGGCTGGGGGTGGTGGGGGGAAGGGGGGTGGTGGATTTGGGAGGTTGGGGCAAGGGAGGGATCATGTGAGGAGAGATTTGGTAAATTAAAGAGAAAGGACAATAGATGATCATATTGAATGGCAGGCCATGCTTCTAATTCGTATGTTTATATGGAGATTAGCTTAATCCCTGGAGACTGCAGGACAATTCTGGAGGATTGGTAGCTTCAATCACCTCACTCCCTCCTGGTCATTCTCCCCCCTCCCAATCTCTTACTCTCTGTCTTCCAGTTTCATCACTCTACTTCCTGATTTCTAGAACTAAGGAGGAAATAGGGACACAGTTTAAAACTTAGGTGTCCCCCATTTAATACTGAGAGGAGAATTTTTTTCTCCCAGAGGGTCATTGGTCTATTGACTTCTCTTCCCCAGAGAGCAGTGAAAGCTAGGTCATTGAATATATTCAAGGCTGAGTTAGGTAGATTTTAAATTGACAAAGGAATGAAGGGTAGTGGAAATTTGGAATTGTCTCCTTTAAAAGGCTGTGGTTTCTTTATCAATTAAATCTTTCAAGATTGATATTGACAGATTTTCATTAGTCATCAAGAGGCGTGGATCACATTAGGGTAAATGGAATTAAGGTGCGGATGAGCTATGATATAATTCAATGGCTGAATAAACTTGAAGGTCTGTATGGCCTACTCCTGTTCCTATGCTCCTATGTAATTAACATTACACTCATAAATCAACTAAGTCATGTTCTGAAGGAATGAAGAGAAAAAAAGGGCAACTTCTGTTTCATATTTTTCACAGCTCCACAAGCATTAGATCTGTAACTGAGTGTTGACAGATTCAAATATGAAGTGAGACATAGGTCTGGCAATTATACCCCAATTATTCTAGCATCTGTATGGAAGGTGTTTGGCAGTAATATTCAGGATGCCAGTGATGTATGTTTGAAAAACACAAGAACCATAAGGAACAGAACTTCTAAAAATGTAGAAGCAATCAGTCATGCCACACTTATCAGCTGAAATTCCTCATGGAAGTTACTAATCCAGTGGATGAGTGTTACCCAGGGGATATAATTTACTTGGACTGTCTGACGATATTTGAGACCTGCAAGGATTTAAGCAAAGCTAAGGTCTATGCAAAATGTTAGCTGGACTGGAGAGAGACATGAAACTAAGTGATGATAAATGGAAAAAAATGTTTTGGCTGACAGCTGTGACTAGCAGCTTATTCTGGGCTACATCATTCATAAACAATTCCATTGAATCATATAACACAGAAGGAGGCGATTCAGCCCATTATGCCCATGCCAGCTCTTTGAGAGAGCTAACAATTTGTTCTTCTCCTAATTTTCTTTTCTCAATGGCCTGCAAATCTTTCCTCTTCAATTCTGTTTCCAGCTCTCTTTCAGGGACTCCATTTCAGTTCCAATTTGTGACAAAAAACATGTTTTCCTCATCTCCCCTCTGGTTTCTCTCAAAATTCTGAACACTCCTATCAAATCTCTTTGGAAAATTGAACTTCTTATAATATTGTAACATTTATGAATGATACTGAGCTGTGGTCAATTGAGTTGAAAGGCACTGAGAAGATCTGAACTAATTTTGCAGCAGGGCAAAGTGAGTAATGTTGGATCCTAATGTAGGTCAATGAAGGGAAATGCATTTTGGAGGGAAGTCAGCTCAAAATTAGCCTTTTTACTGGCATAGGAAAAATAGATATAAATAGACCAATTGACATTAGGAGGCCCAGGTTTTAATATTAACAAGCTTTAAAAGAGCCAAGAGATGTGCAAAAAGCTATGTGTTATTACACGTAGTATGTATTAAAGTGGAAAACAATTTGAGGACAGTGTTCGTAGAAAAGTTGCTGTTTACCATGCTCCTAAAATTGTTTCTGGGAGTAACTAATTTTACGCATTTTACTATGTGGATACCACATAATCTATTCATAGTTTCTCAAAGAGTTGTTTGTCAACAATAAAAATGCTCTACCAGTGTTGATTTATCTTCATATGAAGATTCATCAGGGGCTAGTGTTAATGCAAAAATGGGATAGGAAGGACACAGACAGAGGCAACATAAGACAGTAGAGAGACTGAAATAAATGCACGGACAGGCATGAAAAACATAGAAAGCTGCAGATTGTCCTGGTAGGTAAGGAACTCCGCATGGGATAGTCACCATCCTATGGGGTTCTGTAGATAGAAAGCATTGGTATCAAGGCAATGCGTCTATACTGTTCAAAGGTCAAAGAGCTGAGACATTAACTTTGTTTTCCTCTCCACAAATGCTACCAGCCCTGCTGAGTTTTTCCAGCATTTTCTGTTTTTATTTCAAATTTCAGAACTTGGAATATTTTGCTTTTGTATTGTGACTTCCATACTATTGTTTATCTTGACATGAAAAAGCTGAACTGAAGAACAGCACCAGATCATTTCAGCAATATTCTACTGTGAATGGGAAAGGTCAAGGGTCAATCCAGAGTAAGAATAATTAACTGGGTAAAGCCAACTTCAATGGGGTAAGAATAGATCTGGTCCAGATAAATTGGAAACAAAAATTAGCAAGCTGAACTGTAACCAGAAAATGGGCTGCCTTTAAAGAAGAGACAGTTCAAGTACAGTCAAGTTATATTCCCATGAAGGGAAAGGTAAGGTAAACAAATCCAGAGCTCCCTGGATGATGAAAGAGACAGAGATTAAGATGGAACAGAAAAAAATGTAGTTATGGCAGATGTCAGGTGGATAATACAATTGAGAACCAGGCCAAATGTAGAAGACTCAGAGGGTAATTGAAAAAGCAAATAAGAGAGGCAAAGAGAGGCGATGAGAAGAGACTGGCAGCTAACATAAAAGTGAAATCAAAACTATATAAATAGTAAATGGTGGTATGAAGAGGAGGGCTGCAGATTAGGGAGAAAGAGGGGATTTAATGTATACTTTGCACCTGACTTTAAGAAGGAAGAAAGTGCTGTCCAGGCCATGGTGAGACAAGAGGTCGTTCAGAAATTTTTTTTTAAAAAAATTCTTTCATGGGATGCGGGCATTGCTGGCTAGGCTAGCATTTATTGCCCATCCCTCATTGACCTTAAGAAGGTAGTGATGAGCTGCCTTCTTGAACCGCTGCAGTTCACGTAGTGTTGGGGCACCCACATTACTGTTGGGAAGGGATTTCCAGGATTTTGACCCAGTGACAGTGAAGGAACAGCAATGTAGTTGCAAGGGTTGTGGCTTGAAAAGGAGTTTGCAGGTGGTGGTGTTACCATGCATCTGCTGCCCTTGCCCTTCTAGGTGGTAGGGGTCACGGGTTCAGAAGTTGCTATTGAAGGAGCCTTGATGAGTTGCGGAACTGCATCTTGTAGATGGTACATGCTGCTGCCACTGTGCGATGGTGGATGAGGGAGTGAATGTTTAATGGGTTGCCAATCAAGAAGGCTGCTTTCTGACGGTGTCCAGCTTCTCGAGTGTTATTGGAGCTGCACACATCCAGGCAAGTGGGGAGTATTCCATCACACTCCTGACTTGTGCCTTGTAGATGGTGGACAGTCTTTGGAGAGTCAGGAAGCAAATTATTCACGGCAGAATTTCTAGCCTCTGACTTGTTCTTCTAGGCACAACACTTACATGGCTTGTCCAGTTTATTTACTGGTTAAAGGTAACTCCCAGGAGGTTGAAAGTGGGGGATTCAGCAGTGGCAATGCCATTGAATGTCAAGAGGAGATGGTTGCATTTTTTTTTTGTTGGAGATGGTCATTGCCTGACAATTGTTTGCTGCAAATGTTACTTGCCACTGGTCAGCCCAAGCCTGAATACTGTCCAGCAATTGCTGCATATGGACAGAGGCTATTTCAGTATCTGCTGAGTGGCGAATGGTGCTGAGCATTGTGCAATCATCAGTGCACATTCCTACTTCTGACCTTATGATGGACGGAAGGTCATTGATGAAGCAGCTGAAGATGGTTGGGCCTAGGACACTACCCTGAGGAACTCCTGCAGTGATGTCCTGGAGCTGAGATGATTGACCTCGAACAACCATAACCATTTTCCTTTGTTCTAGGTATGACTCCAACCAGCAGAGAGTTTTCCTCCAATTCCCATTGACTCCAGTTTTTCTAGGGCTCCTTGATGCCACACTCGGTCAAATGTTGCCTTGATGTCAAGGACAGTCACTCTCACCTCACTTTTGAGTTCAGCTTTTTTGTCCATGTTTGGACCCAGGCTGTAATGAGGTTAGGAGCTGAGGGGCCTTGGCAGAACCCGAACTGAGCAGCAGTGGCACACAGGTTATTGCTAAGCAAGTGCCACTTGGTAGCACTATTGATAACACCTTCCATCATTTTGCTGATGATCAAAAGTAGACTAATGGGGTGGTAATTTGCCGGCTTGGATTTGTCCTGCATTTTGTGCACAGAACATACCTAGAACAGCTTGGCTAGGAGCACATCTAATTCTGGAACACAAGCTTTCAGTACTATGGCTGGAATGTTGTCAGGCCCCATAACCGTTGCAGTATCTAGTGCCTTCAGCCATTTCTTGATATCACTTGGAGTGATATCACTTGGAGTGAATCAAATTGGCTGAAGGTTGGCATCTGTGATGTTGGGGACCTCTGGACGAGGATGAGATGGATCATCCACTCGGCATTTCTGGCTGAAGATAGTTGCAAATACTCCAGCCTTATCTTTTTCACAAGGCTCGACCATGACTAAGGATGGGGATATTTGTGGAGCCTCCTCCTCCAGTCAGTTGTTTAATTTTCCACCACCATTCATGACTGGTTTCTGGCAGGACTGCAGAACTTTGATCTGATCCATTAGTTGTGGGATCGCTTAGCTCTGTCTATTGCATGCTGCTTATGCCGTTTGGCACACAAATACTCCTGTGTTGTACCTTCACCAGGTTGACACCTCATTTTTTGATATGTCTAATGCTTCTCCTGGCATGCCCTCCTACACTCCTTGTTGAACCAGGGCTAATCCCCTGGCTAGATGGTAATGGTGGAGTGGGGGGTATGCCAGGCCATGAGGTTACAGGTTGTGGTCAAATACAATTCTGATGGCCACAATTCTTCACGCTGTCTCATGGATACCCAGTTTTTAGTTGCTAGATCTGTTTGAAATCTATCCCATTTATTACAGTGGTAGTGCCACACAACAAGATGGAGGGTATCCTTAATGTGAAGGCAGGACTTGGTCTCAACAAGGAGTGCATGGTGGTCACGCCTACCCAGGGCCAAGGAGAGAAATCATGGGCCCTGGTGCCTCTCCTCTTTCTGGGCCTTTATTTTTCAGAATCCGCCACCCCCCCTCCCCACCCCCAGCCCCAACTTAACCCTCCCCCTCAACCATGCATGATACTTTGCCTCTTTCAAGATTCACCAATCAATTCGCCAAAAAATCACAGAAAGGTCCTAGTAAAATGATAACTCCCATTGTTGGCATTTGGTTAAAAATGTCATCTGATATATATGCAGCATGGGTCATTAATACCATGAACAGCAACAATATAATGCAGTGTTAGTTTGTTCCATATGTGAATCCACCGCAACTACCAAACAAACCAGAGATTTTACTTTCACTGTACAGTGCAATATGGTCAATTTGACAGGGAAATATCCCACTAGTTATTTATAATATTGTGCAGACGATAACAGTAATTTTGATGACTGCTTCAGTCCTCATTAACATGTTCTGCATAAGAACATGGTGACACTAAATTCATATTTGGGAAAATGAGTAAATACTTGCAACCCAGATGAACTGCACAAAATATTTTCCATTCTGCAGAAGAATAAGAAGACTATCTCATGCCTGGGTGCATTCAATATAATTATTTCAGAGAAGGGGTGTAATTAGATTCTCATTTTATCAGTGATCTCACAGGCTAGAAAGATCAAATGACTCCTGAAGAGCAAAGTGGAATGAAGCAGCAGTGCAGTGGTATTGGCTGGTAATCTGGAGACCCAGAGTAATGCTCCTGTGACCTGGATTTGAATCCCATCAAGGCAGGTGGCGGAATTTAATTTCAATAAAAATTTGGAATTAAAAGTATAATGATTAGCATAAAAAATCATCTGGTTTAAGGAAGGAAATCTGCCTACATGTGACTCCAGATCCACAGTAAAGTAGTTGACTCTTAAATGGCCTAGCAAGCCACTCAGTTGTATCCAGCCAATAAAAAGGAATGAAACTGGACAGACCACTCAATATCAACTTAGGCACTGGAAATGACAACAGCAAACCCAGCCCTGTCGTCCCCTCAAAGTTCTCCTTACTAACATACAGGGGCTGGTGTTAAAATCTGCGGGAGCTGTCTCACAGACTAGTCAAGCAACAGCCTGACTTAATCATGCTCAGGCAATTGCATCTTACAAATCATGTCCTAGACTCTACCATCTCCACCATTACCATCCTTGGGTATGTCCTGTCCCACCGGCAGGACAGGTCCAGCAAAGGTGGTGGCACAGTGATATATAGTCGGGAGAGTGTTGCCCTGGGAGTCCACAACATTGACTATGGCCCCTCATGACATCAGGAAACCTCCTGCTGAATACCATGTACCATCCTCCCTCAGCTGATGAATCAGTACTCCCCCATGTTGAACACCACTTGGAGGAGGCACTGAAGGTGGCAAGGATGCAAAATGTACTCTGGATGGGGGACTTCAATATCCACCATCAAGCGTGGTTCAGTAGCACCACTACTGACTGAGCTGGTCGAGTCCTAAAGGACATAGCTGCTAGACTGGGTCTGTGGCAGGTGGTGAGCGAACCAACAAGTGGGAACAGTATAATTAACCTCATCCTCACCAACCTGGCTTCCTCAAATGCATTTGTCCATGACAGTATTGGTAGGAGTGACCACTGCACAGTCATTGTGGAGACAAAGTGCTGCCTTCACATTGAGGATACCCTCCATCATGTGTGGCATGACTACCATGCCAAATGGGATAGATTTTAAACAGATCTAGCAGCTCAAGACTGGGCATCCATGAGGTGCTGAGGGCCATTGGCAGCAGCAGAATTGTATTCAACCACAATCGGTAACCTCATGACCCGGCATATCCCCCACTCTACGATTACCACCAAGCTAGGGGATCAACGCTGGTTCAATGAAGAGTGTAGGAGGGCATGCTTAGAGCAGCACCAGGCATACCTAAAAATAAGGGCCGGAATTTTACATCTTGCAGGCGGGCGCACGTCCGACCTGAACATACATGATATAGTGTATGACTATACACTAGTACCATTACCATCCCTGGGTATGTCCTGGCCCCCCGGCATACAAGGCAAGTGTCCTGATTTAATCCCACATGTGAACAACCTTCTGGTTGGCAGGCATGCCCGCCAACACTTAAAGGGCCACTTAAGGCCATTAAAAAGGCAATTGATCTGAATTTACGTTACCCATGCAATTTTGTGCTTGTCACATGAGCAAAATAGGTAGGCAGGCAGCCCGCTTTTAACAAAACTTCATCCATGAGTGGCCTAAAAATGTTCAGCAGCATTACCATTGTGAGCAGTGAAGAGTTTAGGAGATAGTTTGCTGCCAGTTGCTTATTTGAACTTGACAGCTTCATCTCTGTTCTGAGCTTCAGTCTTGGCATTTCCAGGCTTCATTTCAGGACTCATTGGTGTTTCCAGTGCCCGTGGAGGATTTTGACCATGTGGACCCTTCTGGGCACCAGACAGTGTTCTGTAACCCTAGTAATGGGGATTGTGCTCTCCGCTGGCGGCACTTCCTCCGAGGAGGAAGAGAGGGCCAGAAGGGGGAGGAGGCCACGTGTCCCAATGCAGCTTCCAGGGGAGCAACCTGTGGGAGGAGAGGCTCAGGCACAAGGGGCACAGGGCCAACAGGTAGTCCAAGATGGAAGGGGCTGCAGAAGATGCCACTTTCCTGCTGCCAGGGTTTATAGGCGGCTATGCAGCTACCTCAACCTGTCTGAGGTGCAATGCCGAAGGAGGCTCCGCCTCTCCAGGGGCACTGTGATCTCCATTTGTCAGATATTTGGGCCTGAGATCAGCTCCAGCTGTGTGGTAGAAGCCCCATGCCAGAGGCTCTGAAGGCCACACTGGTCCTCAACTTCTATGCCTCTGGCTCTTTTCAGGGGTCAGTAGGAGATCTTTGTGGAGTCTCCCAATCAGCTGTCCACAGTTGTGGCCAGCTGGTGACAGAAGCTCTGTTCAGGTGGGTACCGACATTTATCCCTTTCCGTATGGATGAGGCTAGCCAGGCTGAGCGAGCCAGAGGCTTTGCAGCGATTACTGGGTCCCCCGCATCCAGGGTGCAATCAACTGCACACATGTGGCCACCGGGTCAACCTTTTTAAACAGGAAGAGATTCCACTCGATGAAAGTCCAGATAGTATGTGATGTGGCACAGATTCTGTAAGTCTGTGCAAGGTACCCTGGCCGCTCCCATGACACTTACATCCTCAGACACTCCCAGGTGCCGAGGCCCTTCACTGCTCCAGCCCAACTGGATGGATGGCTATTGGGTGACGAGGGCTATCCCCTGAAAAGATGAAAATTACGCCTCTCCACCACCCAAGAACAGATGCGTTATAAAAGGAGTCATGCTTCCACAAGGGCAGTGATTGAGAGGACCATAGGTTTTCTGAAGATGTGCTTCTGATACTTGGACCGTTCAGGGGGAGCACTGCAATACCCTCCAGAGCAGGTGTCGCTGATAGCGGTTGCATGCTGAGCTCTCCACAATCTGACTCTGGTAAGGGAGTACCCACTGGAGGAAGAGGACCTTGAGGCAGCTGCACAGAGGATGAATCCAGTAGTGAGTCAGAAGAGCAGCACTGTGAGGAGCATGATGAGCGTGTGGAGGCAGACCCCTGGATCCTTCAGGGAGGCAGGAAAACCAGGGACACCTTGATCCAACACTCCTTCAGCTCAGCTGCCAAAGATCTGCTTCCAGCTCATGCCAGGGCTGCCGCCTCCATCTCGGATGTTTGAAATGACCCTTTCATTTGAATCCAAAGTCCACTCAGTGCCTGTGCAATAAAGTTTAGAGCCATTCATGTCCAGCTTCAGACACTGACGTACACTGTACCTACAACACAAGTGAAGCATACTCAGGCCTTTAAGACAAAAGCAACATTTATATCATGTTGGCACACATATCAAATGAACGTAACAATATCTGGTGTTAATGGTTGCACCAGTAAACAGATTAATAAAACAGAAGATCATCGGTGAACAGCCCCTCTTGTGCTCATGGTGCCTTAAACCTATGGTTGTGAGTGCTGCATCCTGATGCCCCCCCCACCGCCTCCACCACCAAATCCCCCACCCACCCCCACCACATCCCCACCCCCCCAACCCCACCCCCAACCCCCTACCCCCCTCGCTGTCCCTCGCTGGCAGGAGCATTGGAGGCAGCCTGCTGACTGTGTTGTCCTGTTGGCCGTGATCACCTTGGCAGTCATCCTCCGGCCTGTGGGGCCTGTACTGGCCCCACCTGGGAGGAAGCGGCCAGTACCACAGCTGCACCTCCCCAGTCATTGCAGGTTCATCTGATGCCATGGTCAGTGGCAAAGAGGTGGAGGAGCTGCTGCCGTCATCCAGAGCACTCTGAGAGGAGCCCGCAGAGATGACAAGTAGCTCGAGCGCTAACGTGAGATCGCTCTGGACCTCCCTGTTCACTATTGATGGAGAGGCACCTAGCTGGGCTAGTGGGTGCCTCATCCATCTCCCACACTAGCACTGACCACCTGAGGTCATTGCCTGTTTGAGGATTTGCAGATCCAAGTGCAGCCCAGGAATCCCTGATTCTGTCCCTGGAGTTGTCTCTCCATGAGTGTTGCCACTCTCTCAATGCAGGAGGCAATGAAGGTCAATGCAGTGCTTTTCTCCACTTGGATTGCTCCTTCACAGAAACCATGGCATGCTTACCCTCATGGGTCTCTGTCAGACGCTTCCACATTTCCCACTGGATGTCCAGCATCTGCCGTCTAATGAATGATTCCAGAGGCTCATCATTTGTCTCGTCTCCAGCAGCCCTCTGACTGCTGGCACTGTGGGCACTCTCTGCCTCCACCTGCTCCTCAAGTGAGTGTGAAGTGCCCTCAACACTATGCACCAACATTCTATCTGATGATCTAATGCCCACTAAGGTACTGATTTCTGTACTGGTGCTTGGTGTAGAGAGCAGGTGTGATGTAGGTGCAGCTGAAGCCCACTGGTTCTCTGGCATCAAGGGTGATTCTTTGGAGTCCTGCGTTTGTGGGTGAGCTGGTGATTCTAGGGGAGAACAATGACGTGTCATTAGTTTAAGCCACCACACTAACACTGTGCACGTCAGGCACCCTGGTGAGACAATGGAGATCTGCATTATGGTGCCATCATTTTTCGATGATCAATGGGGACTGGTAGTAAACTGATGTGTAATATACTTTAAGACAAGCGTTGTAATGTAGGATCACATGATCTTAACACCCAATACCAGGCTACCACTGTGGGAGAGTCTTGAGTTAGACACTGAAGAGTGAAGACAGAGTTTTGAGTTGTGAGCTCACAAATGTAGCTGCTGAGTTTAGTTTGTGATAAACAACATGTTTTTATTCTGACAATGATCTCCTGATGTTCTCTGTCTCTGTACTGACTCAATCACCCTGATTTGCGCTTGTAACCTGGATCCTTTAGCCCGTACAAACACTGGATCCAAAAGGACTCCAGGTTTGAGGCTCTTATTAATGATGCGACTACACAAGAATGTTTGCACAATCCGACACTCCCACCTCTGTGCACTGCACTCTTAGCTAGCTCTGTCAGAGACCCCTGCCTCTCCACGATCGGCTGACCCAGGTGGGTGGCAGCACTCCAGCTCCAAGGCATCCATCTCTTAACTCGTCAGAATGAGGAGGTTTGGGGGCCTCCGCCTGTCTAAGTTTTTTAATTGGTGTTATAGCTGCTCTTCTCCTGATATGACACAGGAGCATTGATTTGGTGATGGTGTAGTCGCTGGTATTGTCGCTGGACTAGTAATCCAGAAGCCTAGGGTAAAGCTCTGGGTACCTGAGTTTGAATCTCGCCATGGCAGATGGTGAAATTTTAAGTCAATAAAAATCTGGAACTAAAAGTCTGATGATGACAATGAAACCATTGTCAATTGTTGTAAAAACCATCTGGCTCACTAATGTCCTTTAGGGAAGGAAATCTGTCCTCCTTACCTGTTCTAGCCTACGTGATTGACTCTTAAAATGCCCTCTGAAATGACCCAGGAAGCCGCTCAGTTGTAACAAACCGCTACAAAGTCACAAAAAAGGAATGCAACTGAAGGACTACCTGTCATCCACCTAGGCACTGGAAACGACAACGGCAATCTCAGCCCTGTTGACCCTGCAATGGCCTGACATAGTCATCCTCGCGGAATCATACCTGACAGATAATGTTCCAGACACCACCATCACCATCACTGGATATGTCCTGTCGCATCAGCAGGACAGGCCCAGCAGAGGTGGTGGCACAGTGGTATAAGTCGAGAGGGGGATTGCTCTGGGAGTCCCCAACATCGGCCCTGGACCGCTTGATGTCTCATGGGATCAGGTCAAACATGGGCATAGAAAGGATTACCATGTACCGCCCTCCATCAGCTGATGAATTAGTGCTTCTACATGTTGAACACCATTTGGAGGAAGCGCTGAGTGTGGCAAGGTTGCAGAATGTACTCTGGGTGGGAGACTTCAATGTCCATCGCCAAGAGTGGTTCAGTAGCACCACTACTGACTGAGCTGGCTGAGTCCTAAATGACATAGCTTCTAGACTGGGTCCGTAGCAGTTGGCAAGGGAACCTACAATAGGGAAAAACATACTTGACCTTATCCTCAACGCAGATCCATCTGTTCATGACAGGAGTGACCACCGCATTGTGGAGACGAAGTCCCGCCTTCACATTGGGGGTACCCTCCATCGCACTATCACCTTGCCAAATGGGACAGATTTTGAACAGACCTAGCATCTCAAGACTGGGCATCCATGAGGTTGTGTGAGCCACTGGCAGCAGCAGAATTGTACTCGAACACAATCTGTAACCTCATGGCCCAGCATATCCCCCACTCTGCCAGTACCATCAAGCCAAGGGATCAACCCTGGTTCAATTAAGAGTGCAGGAGGGCATGCCAGGAATAGCTTCAGGCATACCTAAAAATGAGGTGTCAAACTGGTGAAACTGTAACACAGGACTACATGTATGCCAAACAGCATAAGCAGCAAGTGATAGATAGAGCTAAGCGATCCCACAACTAATGGATCAGACCTAAGCTCTGCAGTCCTGCCACATCCAGTCATGAATGGTGGTGGACAATTAAACAACTCACTAGAGGAGAAGGATCCACAAATACCCCCATCCTCAATGATGGAGGAGCCCAGCACATCAGTGCAAAAGATAAGGCTGAAGCATTTGCTACAATCTTCAGCTAGAAATGCCAAGTGGATGATCCAACTTGGTGTCCTCCGGAGGTCCCCAGCATCACAGAAACCTTCAGCCAATTCGATTCACTCCATGTGATGTCAATAAATGGACCCTGAGAAAATTCCAGCAATAGTACTGAAGACTTGTGCCCCAGAACTCAATGCATCCCTAGTCAAGCTGTTCCAGTAAAACTATAACAATGGCATCTACCTGGCTATGTGGAAAATTGCCCAGGTATGTCCTGTATACAAAAAGCAGGATAAATTCAGTTACTGTCCCAATAGTCTTCTCTCCGTCACCATCATTAAGATAATGGAAGGGGTCATCAACAGTGCTATCAAACAGCACTTGCGTAGCAATAAACTGCGCACTGATGTCCAGTTTGGTTTCCCTAGGGCCACTGAGCTCCTGACCGCATTACAGCCTTGGTTCAAGCATGGAAAAAAAAAGCTGAAGTCCTGAGATGAGTTGAGAATGACTGCCCTTGACATCATATTACAGAGTGTGGCATCATGGAGCTCTAGCAACGCTGGAGTCAATGGGAATCAGGGGGAAAACTCTCAACTGGTTGGAGTCATACCTAGCACAAAGGAAGATGGTTGTAGTTGTTGGAGGTCAGTCATCTCAGCTCCAGGACATCACCGCAGGTGTTCCTCAGGGTAGTGTCCTCGGCCCAACTATCTTTAGCTGCTTCATCAATGTCCTTCCTTCCATCACAAGATCAGAAGTGGGGATGTTCGCTGATAACTGCATGATGTTTAGCACCATTCACAATTCCTCAGATGCTGAAGCAGTCCATGTCCAAATGCAGCAAGACCTGGACAATATCTAGGCTTTGACTAACAAGTGGTTAGTAAAATTCACACCACATAAGTGCCAGGCAATGACCATCTCCAACAGGTGAGATTCTAACCATCGCCCCTTGACATTCAATGGCATTACCATCACTGACTGCCCCACTATCAGCATGCTAATGGTTACCATTAACCAGGAACTGAAATGGACTAGCTATAAAAATACTGTGGTTACAAGAGTCAGTCAGAGTCTCAGAATCCTGCAGTGAGTAACTCACCTCCTGACTTCCCAAAACCTGTCCATCATCTACAAGGCACAAGTCAGAAGTGCAATAGAATACTCCCCACTTGCCTGGATGAGTGCAGCTCCAACAACACTCAAGAAGCTTGACACCATCAGGACAAAGCAGCCCACTTGATTGGCACCCTTTCCACAAACATTCACTGCCTCCAATACTGACACACAGTGGCAGCATTGTATATAATCTATAATACGTGCTGCAATAACTCACCAAGGCTCCTTAGACAGCACTTCCAAAACCTACGGCTGCTACCATCTAAAAGGACAAGGGCAGCTGATTACATGGGAACACCACCACCTGGAAGTTCCCCTCCAAGCCACACACCATCGTGACGTGGAAATATATTGCTGTTCCTTCACTTTCGCTGGGTCAAAATCCTGGAACTCCCACCCTAACATCACTATGGGTTTACCTATACTACAGGGACTGCAGCGGTTCAGAAAGGCAGCTCATTACCACATTCTCAAGGGCAATTAGGGTGGGCAATAAATGCTGGCCTTACCAGCAATGCTCACATCCCATAAACAGATAAAAAATCAACATAAGTCTTCACTGCCAGTGAGAAGTGTTGGAGCCCTCAGGTGTCTCTGTGTGACACAACTTTAAAGAGGCCAGAAGGCAAAGATTGAATGGTTCACAATTGTACCTGTATTTTCTAGATCAGCATGTCTGAAGACTCTAACTGCTGTTTCTCACTACATATATTTTCAATACCTATCATGTAATACAACTTTATCACAATATTTAGTGGGATAATAGTTAAGTAGACAAAAGGACAAGACTAAAGTTAATGGAAAAGACTCTTGAGAATCATGTGTAGGATAAAATAGGTGATTATTTTACTGTGAGCACTTTATGCACTCCTGTCCTGGCAGTTTCAGCCCACAAAGCCTGCTCACAGCAAACTTCCATTGGCAAATAAACAGAACTCCAGCCAAGATTCCACTCTCCATTTGCAAGATAATTATGGATGACACAGGCCATCTAACCCTGCTCATCTTATCCATCTGGAATGACATACAAACATATGTATTAGGAGTCGGAATAAGCAATTTGGCCCGCCGACCCTGTTCCACCATTTGATAATATTGCCTACATTATAACTGTGACTACAACTCAAAAGTATTTAATTGGCTGTATAGTGATTCAAGGCACTGTGAAAGGTATTGTATAAATGTGTGTTTTGTCTTTCTTTCACTACACCTGCATGCAGTAGGCAGACTGACTGCAGCAATGGTGAAATTGGAGGCCCAATGCTGATTCACTAATGATAATTAATCACAGAGCAATCAATTGATGTTAGGAAAGTGGCCACAAATAAATTACTATATTTACAAAACAATTCAACTCTGTAGGTAATACGACCGTACCATTTGGGCTTTTCTGGTGCGAACCCACAATATACCATATTGGAATCTACCCTTTTTACACTGATGACACTACTCACAGAATTTATCAATTAGACATCTACCAGCAGCTCAGGAAAAAGATAGATTGAATTGTTGACCTGAATTTTTCAGAGAAGAATGATACATGGTCCAAAAGTTCAGTGCAGCCATAACTCAAGAACTGGATTATTTCGCCTTCCCCTAGAAACTGTCATACCAATTTTGTTGTAAACTGTGAATTTACAAGTTAAAATGGAAAAAATAAATAAATAAGAAACTCCAATCACAAATAAAGAATGTGACAGAAATATCCTGAGAAAATTATTTCTAGAAGTACTTAAGTCATAGGATAGGTGTATATAAAGTCCATTATGGAAAAGCTGTTTATGCTGTTTCTCTGGGGTTTCAATTGAGTTTTTGCCAAAGTTACGATGAATGATCAGGAATCCTCCCCACAGAGAAATTTTAGTCTCACAGTGTGACCACCTTCTGCTAGATTTTAAACAGGATGGTGCAGGATAGGATGAAGCTAGGATGGAGTGGAGATTTGTCAAACATTTCTTTAAGCAATCTCTTACTGACATAGGGATTTCACTCTCAGACTTTGCAAGAGTAATAAAATGGGCAATAGTGAATCAACACCCTGTTTGCATCACTCCCAGTTTTTAGTTTCTTACATTTATTTTAATGAGGCCCAAGATTGTCAAGCTTCTGGTACATCAACACAGTCTGTCATCAGAATTCTGTCTACTTTAGAGCATAACGAAAATTTAGACTTCCATTTATAAGCTGGTTTAAACTCAAAAGAAAATTTTTAAGAGTGTACAGTATTTAATATTGTGGTACAAAACATTAAAAGTGACATCCCTGCCTCAAGCCACATATGCCCCACCACACCAATCTATCCCCACCCCACCCCCAACTTCCCTCAATCTCCCTCCCACCCCTCTAATGCCCCCTAACCTCTTCCAACCACTTAACAATCTCTTGACACTGCAACCTTACCCCCACCCCTACCCCCCTCAAACTTTCTCCCACTCTCCAACACCCCCAAACCTCCACCCACCCAACCCCCCAACTCTCCCCTCACCCTCAACCTTCCCCTGCCCCCACCCCAAACCCCCACACCCACTCCTCACCAACAGTATCCAATTGGCTCTAAAATAACTAGAGGTTTATAGGAATCGTGCGATGAGTAACTCAACTCCTGACTCTCCAAAGTCTGTCCACCATCTTCAAGGCACAAGTCAGGAGTGTGATGGAATACTCCCCACTTGCCTGGATGAATGCAGTTCCAACAATACGGAAGAAGCTCGGCAACGTCCAGGACAAAGCAGCCCATTGATTGGCACCACATCCACAAACACTCACTCCCTCCACCACCGACGCACGTTAGCAGCAGTGTGTACCATCTCCTGAGAGAGCACACCCCAAACCCATGACCAGTACCATCTAGAAGGACAAGGGCAGCTGATAGTTGGGAATGCCACCACCTGGAAGTTCCCCTCCAAGTCAATCACCATCCTGACTTGGCAATATATCGCCGTTCCTTCACTGTCGCTGGGTCAAAATTCTGGAACGTCCTTCCTAACAGCACTGTCAGTGTACCTACACCACATAGACTGCAGCGGTTCAAGAAGGCAGCTCACCACCACCTTCTCAAGGGCAACTAGGAAGGGGCAATAAATGCTGGCCCAGCCAGTGATACCCACATCCTGTGAATGAATAAATAAGTAAAATCAGAGTTGCTGCACTGCTGCTGCCTACCTTTAGGCAGCTTTGTGATTTTCAGGTGGCTTTAACAAAACAACTGGAATCATAAGCTGCCCGAAGGTTGGAAGCAGCAGTGCAGCAACTCAATGAAACTGATCTGAAAGACTGGCTTTAAAAACAAATCAGAATGGTCAGGCTGACTGTTCCATTCTTTTTTTAAAGCCAGTCTTTCAGGTCTGAAGCTCATCTAAAGGACAATGAGAACTCCAGTTAAAACACTGGGTCGGGTTAATTGAAGCTATCAAAAGAGAATTAGATCGTTATCTAAAAAGGAAAAATTTGCATGGCTACGTGAAGGGGAATAAAGTGGCACTAGGCTAATTGCTCCTTCAGTGGGCCAACACAGACAGGATGGACCAAATGGCCTTCTTCTGTGCTGTAACCATTCCATGGTTACGTTAAGCGTCAATTAAACATTAACATTGCTGGGTCGGCTACAACATTCCCTTGAAAACTGCTGAGTGAACCAGCCTGTGTGTGACAATTCATTTTTAATTTGCCTGCAAATAGCTGCAGTCTGACTGTACAGTGGCAACATGAGTCAGAATGCTGTTTCTTAGCTTGCCACTGGATGGCTTTCCAGCAGGATTCACATTGCAGTCAAGATGGAAGATAGGAGGTTCCTTTTTAACTGTTCTAATGGTGCAAGTTTTTTTTAGACTGCAGTGTAATTGTAATCATTGGTAAAGCTTATAGTGTCTATTCATGCATTCACCACCACAGGCCTATTTTGCTTCTTGCCTTTCATGAACTTTCATATCTTGTTGTGGCTTTGTTAGGAACCTTAACCAATAATTAATTCAGTGATATAGTGCCAGACATGCCTGGATAAACTCTTTCCTGTTTCTCTAGCCTGAAGTACAAGACCTAAGTGAGGAGTGGAGACTTTACACAGAACTAAATGGGAAGGAGCATAATCTGGGTAGTCATGGAAATCATTTGGTTTATCTATATCTGCAGAGAGTACATTTCATTAAAATGTATGGGAAGGGAGTGGAAGAAACAAAAATGGCCTATGCAAAGGTAAGGAACTGGTGGAAACTGGAGGCTTGGTTCATGTAAAAGATGTGAATTGTTTCGCATCTTCTGTTTTCAAAAAGCAAGCAAAATTCTGTAATATAATTGGAAATAAGCAGCTAAATCTAATTTGCTTGAACCAATTGAGTTCACCATGGACTTGATCACTAAAATGATTGCAGCTCAATTAGAAATCTTCAAGTATAACACCTAATACAAATTTAATGACGGGCTTGGCCTAAATGGCCAAGTGGTTATGGTACTGGGTTTGTAACCCCAAGATCAAGAGTTCAAATCTCACAATGGTAAACTATGAAACAATGTAAGAGGATGCATTGGTTCACGGACTCTCAGGACACGTGCCCTTAAAAGCTTGGCCTAAATAGCCAAGTGGTTATGGTACTGGGTTTGCAACCCCAAGATCAAGAGTTCAAATCTCACAATGGCAAACTATGAAACAATGTAACTTCATCTGAAACAGATGGAAACAGGTTTACTCAAAAGAGTATCAAGAGTTCAAATCTCACAACGGCAATCTATGAAACAATGTAACTTCATCTGAAACAGATGGAAACGGGTTTGTACTCGAAAGAGTTACAAATTTAATGATCTTTAATTAAAAAAAAACAGTTCTGCCTATCGCCTATGCACACTACTCTCTGTGTTCCCTCTATTCTTCCAAATTCAGCCCGATTTAAATGTTCTTTACCTATTTTTATCTATTTTACATTATAAATGACCTTTGTTAACCATTGTAATGATTTTCAGTTTAACGGTTTGATATAATTTTCTCCAGAACTTCTTCCAAAAAAAATTCTATCACCGTACTAGCTAGTATTTTCTTTCTGACCTATCAGACTCTTAAATGTATAAACAGGTAGGAGGTATATGTAGATAAGATGGATTAAAAAATGATGGATCCAAGTCGAGAAACAATTCCATTAAAAAGCAAGTGTAAATTTTTGAGTTCAGATCGATGTCATGCTTTTCCAATCTGCTGATGTGCAAGGTTCCTTGCTGGCAATTCAAACTCACCTTCAGCACTTTGTCAATCTTCAGGTTGGGATCAGAAATCTATGGCCCTTATGGTGTACCCCTGCTGAAACTCTGGTTGGAATGTCTGGTATTGTGGACAGTGTCAATACATTTCTTTCTATTTTTGCTCTTTATGGTACTTGGTTTATAAATTCCAACAAAATACCAATATTTTGTGGTTTAGACAATAGAAGGTGAAAGGAGGACATCAGCAGGTCCTAGACATTACATGCACACCTTGGCATGTCTACTTGTAAATGACCAAGGACAAATGCCTTGGGCTGAATCTTACGCTGCTCAGAAGTGGGCGGGAATCTGACCCAGAAGTGTGTGGATCACCGAATCCTACGCCCCTCACCCCCACCCCCACCAGCGCCATCTTGTGGTCAATTAACAGCCACCCAGCGGTCAACTGCCATGAGGAAGGATGTGCAGCGTGCCCAATAGGCAAGTCACCCCTGGCACGGGACTGTAACAATTGCACCAGAACTCATTGTTTAGGGGTGGAAACTTTTTCATAAGAAGGCTTTTAAATCCATTGAACTATTGCACCGGGTGGGAGCTTAATTTTAAATGTGGATGTCTTTTGTGCTAATAGTGAATCATTCAGGGCCCTTGCCAGGGAGGAAATAATATTTGAGTACAGCTAACCCATTCCCCTTATGAATAGAAAGTGTCTAGGAACAGATTAACTCTTTTTATCTCTCCACAGATGGAGGAGAGAATGGCGTCACCAGTAACTCAGGGCCCCAGACCAGGACGACCCCACACTTTGATGATGGCTTCCTGTGAGTCCTTTTCCAGGCTATGAATGATAGCAGGAGGTCCTAATGCTGGCAGACAGGAGGAGAAGATCTCCCAGCTAGGCCAAAGCAGCTTGGTTGGAGGTTGCAGTGAAGGTAAGTAGCCATGAGGTCATCTAAAGAACCTGGCTGCTCTGCAGTAAAAAGCTCAATGACCTCTTGAGATCTGCCAGGATGAGTGTGTATAAATGCATTAGAAGCTATCCAGAGAAGATTTACTCGACTATTGGTGGGTTTTCTTATGAGGAAAGGCCGGACAGGTTAGGCTTGTATATACTGGAGTGTGGAAGAGTAAGAGGTGACTTGATCAAGACCTTTAAGATCCTGAGGGGTCTTGACAGAGGGGAGGCAATTGTCACCAGACTAGTAATCCAGGGACCCACGGTAATGCTCTGGGGACCCGGATTGGAATCCTACCACAGCAGATGGTGGAATTTGAATCCAATAAAAATCTGGAATTAAAAGTCTAATGATGACCATGAAACCATTGTCGGTCGTTGTAAAACCCATCTGGTTCACTAATCCCTTTATGGAAGGAAACCTGTCATCCTTACCTGGTCTGGTCTGGCCTACATGTGACCCCAGACCCACAGCAATTTGGTTGGTTCTGAAATGGCCTAGCAAGCCACTCAATAATATCAAACCGCAACAAAATCACAACAAAGAAAGGAAACCAGACGGACCACCCGGCATCGACCTTGGCGCTGGAAACAATGGCAATCTCAGCCCTGTCGACCCAGGGCTCCTCACTAACATCTGGGGGCTAGCGCCAAAATTGGGAGAGCTGTCTCAAAGTCTAGTCAAGCAACAGGCTGACATAATCATTCTCATGGAATCATATCTTACAGATAATGTCCCAGACACCATCATCACCATCCCTGGGTATGTCCTGTACCACTGGCAGGACAGACCCAGCAGAAGTGGGAGTGGCGGCACAGTGGTATACAGTCGGGAGGGAGTTGCCCTGGAGTCCTCAACATTGACTCCGGGCCCCATGAAGCCTCATGGCATTAGGTCAAACATGGGCAAGGGAACAGCCTGCTGATTACCACGTATCACCCTCCCTCAGCTTTTGATTTGGATGGTATTTTGCAAACCATCTACTTGCCTGATTTGCAACTGCTGTATATTAGCACCAGCAAGCATTTCTAATTCAGTGTCTCTGGTCATTGGCTTTTCCAGGCCGTTTTGCACTTTTAGTACTTTTGGTTGACAATTCTTGATTTCCAATTCTGCAGGCATTTAATAGTTTGTTTTTATTTAATCCATTATTGAGGTTGTTATATCAGTAATTTTAATTGGATCAGTTCTTTGCTCAACTGGACCACAATCCAGCAAATAGTTTTCATTCACAGGAACAACTTTGGAACAGTGACATTCCATACCACACATCTCCCCCTTCATTTTCTCCAGTTTGCATTGAAGTTCGAGAATCTCACTACTCTTTTCCCAAAGAAGTTCTAACAGTTTGTTGGTCTTGTTTTTTTAATCCTGCATTCAACCAATTATTTTGATTCACCAACAATTACTTTTCTTGATCAAGGCATTTTCCATGATTTTTCACAGCAACTACTAATGCTTGAAGTTCATCAAGTTTTAACTGAAGATTGACCATTGTTAAGTATGCTTCTACAAGGTTAACATTGAGAAACATAGGAACAGAAGAAGGCCATTCAGCCCATTGAGCCTGCTCTGCCATTCAATAAAATCATGGCTGATTGAACACTTCAATGCCTTTTACCCACACTATCCTCATAACCCTTTATCTTATTGTTAATCAGAGATCTATCAATCTCTACCTTAAATATACTCAATAATTGAGCTTCCACAGCCCTTTGGGGTAGAGAATTCCAAACCCTCTGAGTAAAGAAATTTCTCCTCAGCTCAGTTCTAAGTGGCTTCCCCCTTATTTTGAAATTGTGTCCCCTGGTTCTAGACTCCCCACTGAGGGAAAACATCTTATCAGCATCTACACTGTCTATTCCTTTAAATATTTTGTAGACATTTCATGTCCTCAGTCAAGTATTCTCCTTTCTGTGACTGATTTTCAGTTGTTCTCACCAATTTTCTCCTTTCATTAGCAAATTCTTCTTTCACACATGAATGTTGATTTTCTACATTAATCAAGTTTTCCTTCAATTGCTTGTTATCGGCAATAAGTGTTTTATTTTTGGCCACCGTACTTCCTTGAAGTTTGTTAAGATCAGCATGATCAACTGTCTGCCACAATATAGTCATTGCCACATTACTGTCTCCACTAGCCAAATCTACCCCTTCAGTCGGTGATTTAGGAATAATTCCCACTGTAGCAATTCCATTTACAATGTCACTTTGTAAGTTGATTTTGCATAAAGAAACAGGCTCATAAATTCTATTAATATCCCTTATTAATACTTTTCCTTCATAAAATGATCTGGAACACATCAGTCGCCATCAATGGTTGACCTGCCGCTGTATCTCTCAAAATTTTAACCTGTTTACTTATTTTTTTGAGGTGTAAGTTCTCCCTTTGACACAAACATCCAGACCCTCCAACAGCCTGACTTCCTTCAGCAGTAATCAAAGAGGAATTCTCTGGACTATCCTGAACCATATCCCCCTTTCCTGTATTTTTAAGGAACACGTTTCACCGATACTACTGCTACAGTTTTAACAACCATTTCCTTTTCTGATGCAACCTTTCCTGAGGATTCCTATTATTGCAATTTTTCCTGCCATTCAATCTCCAGCAATCTGCCCAAACATGTCCCACCTTGTTACAATGGAGACACTTAGGATTTTGAATGTCACTTCTACCCTCAGTACCTTCCTTTCTGGCCTGAGGAGAAATTTCCTGACAATTCCCAGCTGTCCCTTCTCTTCCCTGGCTACTTGCCTTCCTTTCACCTTCTCATCTTCTATCCTTCTTGGGTTTGTGGGAATGATGGATAAAAGTGTTTAGATCTATGGACCAGTTCATAATCATCAGCCATCTCTGCTGCCTGTCTAGTTGTTTTAATGGCTAAGATAAAAACAAAATATTGTGGATGCTGGATATCTGAAACAAATGCAGAAAATGCTGGAAAAACTCAACAGGTTTAGCAGTATCTGTGGAGAGAGAAACAGAGTTAACGTTTTGAGTCCGTATGATCCTTCTTCAGGAAATCTCTGAAGAATGGTCATATGGAATCAAAATCTTCAGGAAATCTCTGAAGAATGGTCATATGGAATCAAAATCTTCAGGAAATCTCTGAAGAAGGGTCATATGGACTCAAAACACTAACTCTGTTTCTCTTTCCACAGATGCTGCTAGAACTGCTGAGTTTTTTCAGCATTTTCTGTTTGTGCAGCTGTTCTAACCCTCTGGTTTTCAATATGGGTTCTAACCACAGGAGAGGAAGTGAATTTTTAAATTCTTCCAAGAGAATTATTTCCCTAAAAGCTTCATATGTTGTCTCTACCTGTGATGCCTTTATCCAGTGGTTAAAATTACTTTGCTTTACCCTCTCAAATGGCCTTACCAGGCTCTTTCCTTACATTCTGAAATTTCTGCCTGATGCCTCAAGGCCTAACTCATATGAACTCAGAATAGCCATTTTTACTGCATCATAATCCACTGATACATCTTTGGAAAGTAAAGCATAAACCTTGTAAGCTCTGCCTATCAACCAAGACTGTAATGGTAATGTCCAGATTTCTTTTGGCCACTCCATTTGCTTAGCCACCTTTTCAAATGAGATAAAGAATGCCTCTACAGTCCTCTCAAACATTGGAGGAGCTTGTACAAACTTAAACATCTCACCACTGGGCTTTGGGTTGAAGGTTTCTTCATCATTAGAACCTTCCTCAGCCTCTGAGATCTCTTAATTAACTTCCAGCCTTCTAAGCTGGTATTCCCTTTCTCATTCCTTTTCTTTTTCCCTTGCTGCTCTTTCTTTATCCTTCTCCCTTGCCTGAATTTCTAGTTCCAGCTTCCTATCTGTCTCCTTTGTTTATGCTTTCTCCCTTTGAAATGCCCTTTCTCTTTCCTTTTCTTTTTCCTTTGCCTCCAGTCTTTTCAATTCCAATTCTCTTTCTTTTTCTTTTTACTACAATTCAAGTTTCTTCATTTGTAAGTGAAGTCTCACTGCTTCCAGCTGTGACTCACCCCTGGGGAGCGTGATCTTTCTATTATCCCTTCCAGTTTTAAATGCTGTGCTATTATCTCAGCTGTGTCTGCTTTTTTCACCCATTCGGATAATTCTAACTCCAAATTATCAGCCAATTCCATTAACTTACTCAAACAAAAACAGAAAATGCTGGAAAAACTCAGCAGGTCTGAAAGCATCTGTGGATAGAAAGACAGAGTTAACATTTTGAGTCCATATGACTTCTTCAGAGTTGAGTTTTTCCAGCATTTTTTGTTTTGATCCAGGTTTACAGCATCTGCAGTATTTTGCTTTTATATTCCATTAGCTTACTCTTGGTTAATTTCTGTAAACCAGTCAGAGTTACATTTTCCATCTGTAAAAAAAAATGGCTTAGCAACCTCCAAAGCCATTTTGAATTCCAACTACTATAATATACTTCACAGCAACTCCAATTCCTATGTCCAGTATCTCTTTATATCCACATACTCATTTTATAAGGATTCGCAGATCCCACCAAAAGTCAAGGATTTCCATTCACACTTTATAATGATAATCCCGAGCCAAGTATTATTCCGCATCCAGTTATGCACTGTCCATGTTTCAAATCCCACAACAGCCCTCACTTTGTTATGATCCCCAGCTGAGGTTACCACCGGACAAGCCTGATCCCAGGCTGGAACCCAACTTGATAAATCTTAACTTTTATTTTTTGTTTAGAAACGTGGAGAGGGGCTACAGAACAGAGTGACAGATGTCAGCTGATGAACTTTTAGCAAAAGTATAAAACATTTATTAGAAAAGAAAAGATGAAATATATTACAATATTCCTTCACCCCCAACTATATCTTTATGGATATATACAGGTTTGTAAGGGTAGCATAAGTTGCAAAAGCTATCTTATACTCTAATGTTCACAGTAAGTACACAGTCCATGTAAACTAATAGGTGACCTGTGGTCAGACATACGACACCAAGGGGAGAATTTTCTTCCCATCTGGGGGTTGCGGGCGGGCACGCAGCCCATCGGTGCACCTGATTGGCTGGGCACCGCCATTTTATGTGGGCGGGCCAATTAAGGCCCGAATAGCACGACGCACACCCGAAAGCACTGATCGCTCCCTGTGTGGGCAGTGGGGGGTTGCCTGAGTTGGGGAGAGTGCTCTTTTGTGCATGGCCATGAAAAAGTGCAGAAATCTCCCTGAGGCACCCCAGGATTATTTTCACGTTTAAAACATTGAATAAAGGGAGAAAAAAAATTAATGCCAGTCCCCTCATGTGAAACTGTTACCTGAGCTGGCACATGTCCATTAATGTTAATAAAAAATTTTCCAACACTTTAAAAACATTCATGAAACCTCATCCTGCCTGTGCATGAGGTTTCATGATAAATTTGAAGGGCGCCTGGTCTCATCGCCTGCCTGCCAATCTTAAAGTTGGACAGCCAGCTGAGGTCAATGATTTAATTGATTGTTAAATGGCCTTATTAGGTCTTTGACAGGTTGGCGGGTGTGCAGCTGAGTCGGCTGTGCGCCCGCCTAACTGAAAATCTGAATGACGCGTGGTGATGTCGGGACGCACGTCCAATATCACCCTGTATCATTTTAGGCCTTCGGCGAGCGGGCTAACCACCCCACTCGCCCAGCCGAAGATTCCACCCAAGTGATAGATGCCACTCCAAACAGATGCTATGGATCTCCTATCAACTCCCCCCAAGACGATTGTCACACTTTGAGCCAAATGGTCTCACTGCACTTGGTCTTTTTCCCGAGGGTTTCCAACCTCAATGCCAGAAGAACTCACTCTGGAATGTTCTCACAAAGGCCTTCATTTGGTCGTCTTCCATAAGGGTCCACCTGCAGTGTTTCAACCCCTACTTCTGCTGTTCCTTTCCCCTGGATTGTGCATTCATGCTTTGTCTTCCATGCACTCTCTCTCAGATACCCAGCCATGCCAATAGAACATCATTGTTTCACAAGCCTGTAGTAAGGAGTCACCAATCTTTGGCTGTCTCCTCAGATCTTCAGGCTTCATATAAGCCCACTTTGCCTTGAGTCTGCTTCTTGCAGCTTTCTCTTTTTAATTATGAGCCTTTTCCCCTGCTCCTTGCTTCCACTTACACTGAAAAAGACCTGTTCCCAATTCCTGTCCCTGTTCCTCGACTTAGCTGTTGTCTTGGGGGCTTTTCCTGTCCCCACTCCCTGGCTTTGGTACTTCCTGTTTTTATTTTGGGACCTGCTTTCTGCAGCTCCCTTTCCTGTGTCTAGCTCCTCTTGGCACGTTTTGTCAATTGAACTTAAAACTGCTTTCTGTTTCCCTGTGTCTCTGTGGGTCACCTGCTGCTGGCAACTGTTTTTGACTTTGTTTTTAAACCACCTCTAGGGTCATTAAACCTCATTAAAATGGAGCTAAATGAAAACAACACAGGCTTGCAGGCAACATTCCGGGCAGGATTTTCCTGTCGGCGAGTGGGGGGTGGGGGGAGGGGCAGGGCCTGCATGTAATGGTGACATGAAAAATAATGCACGGTGACATCAGGCGGAATTCCCGATGTCACCAGGTTCCATTTAAATTTTCAGGTAGGCTGGGGTGCAGCAAAATCAGCTGTGTGCCTGCCGACCTGTCAATGGTCAATTGAGGCCATTGACAGAGTAATTAAGCTAATTAATGGACCTGCCCATCCAACCTTAATGTTAGCGGGCAGGCCAAGAGCCCTGGTGGGAATTCCACCAGGGTGGGATGAGGTTTCTTGTAGGTTTTAAAAATTTATTTAAAGTTTTTTTAAAAAATTATGGACAGTGTCACATGAGGGGACATGCCAGGGTTTTTTTTCTATTTTTAATACTTTTGACAGTATAGCTAATCTCCCTGAGGCGGCACTTAGCCTCCGGGAGATGAGTGCGCTCTTTCGGGCATATGTGCACTCATCTCTCAGGTTTAGGGAATCCGCCCCCCGCCCCCCCTGCCTGCACAGGAACACATAGAACTTCCCTGCAGACTTCAGGCTGGATGGGCCTTAATTGGCCCACCCATGTAAAAAGTGCCGTGCCCCCACTTGGGGGCACTGATCGGAGGCGTGCCTGTTTGCACCCGCACTTCAGCTTCACCCCTAACTGGGGTAAAATGCTCCCTCTAAATGAAATTAGACCCAGGTTCCACTCTTTTCACCTACAAATATAAAAATATAAATTAAACTTTGTGGTAAAGTGAGGTAACCTGTCCCTTTAAGAGATTGCACATGTATTGATTATGTGACAGCACTGATGAATCTCTGTTCAGCGTGGGCAACTGGGAACTGTAAGTCTAGTTCTGGAGGTTTCTGAGTGAGCACATATGATCAAGATCTCTGCCCTATGTCTCAATAAACCACCACTGTTTATTCTTACATCAGTTTCTCCCCATTATTGATTGCAAGCAGCAATTGAAGCAAACATAGGAAGGCATGCAGTTAGACTTCAGTTTGCCAACAAACTAATTTACCTAAGACATTAAAGTGGCAGTGAGGATAAAGAACAAAATGAAATAAATTTCAAGATGGATGAGCAAAGCATTGGAAAGAGCATCTGTACTTTACAATTAAAATAGGTGACAGCCAGCAATTGGAACAGAAAGCAGTGTTGAAGTTTTAAATTAAAAAAAAACCTGCAGACTCGTAGTCACGGAAATCCTGACAAAACTCAAAAAGAGCACGAACCCCAGCAGAGAAAAGCCGACAGCTGCAGAGACAGAGTGAAAAAAACAAGTGATTGCTCTTAAAGCGGCAATACATTTAAAAGCGTAAATACATGAAAAATGGCTACGTACAGAAAATTATAAGAAACCCCAGAGAGAGCACAACTTTGCAGTAAGCCAAACACCCAAATTAGTCATTACCTGGGAAGCCTATCGGAAGTGCAGTTCCCTTGTAGTTGTTCATGAGGCCGCAGTTCAGGCGTGTCAATCCATTCGACCCCATTTCAGATGACTGGTCTCAGTATGTTGAATGCCTAGCATTCTTTTTTGCCGCTAAAGACGTAGCAGGGGAGGAAAAGAAGAGGGTGATTGTTTTGTGTCCTCATGCAGAAGTAAAATGTACGGGTTGATCCGTAGCCTTATGTCACCTCGCGCCCCAGACTCAAAGACTTTCGATGAGTTAATAGAAATTGTATGGAGCCACCTGAGACCAAAGCCCTCAGTCACTATGCAGCTCTTCAAGTTCAATTCAAGGAACAGGCTTCCAGAGAAGACAGTAGCTGACTATGTGGCCGTTTTAAGGGCATTAACTGAATTTTGCAAAATTGGAAAGTCCATTAGTGATATGTTGAAAGATCAGCTGATATGCAGGGTTGGAGATGATACTATCCAAAGGCGTTTGCTAGCTGAACTTAGTCTAGACTTCAATGAGGCATTAGAATTAGCTACCATGATGCAGAGAGTTGTTAGAAATTCCAAAGTTATAAAAGAGATACAAAATGGCACCGTCCATCTGGTCAAGTGGGACAATCTGGCAACAAAAGGCGCAAAAACTTTGGATTCCATGGAAAGATGGGAAATGCCCTCTAGCTTCAGACCATTGAAAAACAATGAATGAGAGAAATACATCCATGCCTCCAGAGAGTGAATGACAATTCAAACAAGCCGAGTGCTTTTTCTGCCACTGCTGTAGCCACATAATGCGGCCCTGCAGAGGAAGGCTAAAACAACATTATAAAGGCAGAAGGAAAAATCATGCAATATGCATTGTGGAACAGCCAGAAGAAATAGAATCAGACAACCATTCATTATATAACCTCAAAGTGGGTAGAACCCAGCCAATCCAAATAGCCATAATAATCAACGGACAATGCATTAAGATGGAAGTTGATATGGGAGCGTCAATGTCCATCATTGGTGATCATATGTTTAGATACCTGAGTAAAGGAACCCATCCTTTGAAGCTAGAAGTTTCAGACACAAAGCTGAGGACATACAAGGGCAAAGAAATAAGACTGAAAGGGTTATGTCAAGTCTCGGCGACATATGGGAATCAATCTGAAAGGTTGCCCTTGTTAATGGCAGCTGGAGGGGGCCCCAGCTTAATAGGCCACAACTGGCTTGAAAAGATTAAGTTGAAATGGGCAGAAATTTTTCAAATGACAATGAAAGGCTTACAGGAATTGTTGCAAAAGCATGCATCTGTTTTCAACGACAAGTTAGGAAGGATTCGAAGGCTACAGGCCAGGATCCAGATAGAACCAAATGCAATTCCCATGTTTATAACAGCCAGCCCTTATGCTCTATGGAACAAAGTTGAAACCGGACTGGACAGACTGGAAAAATTGGGCATCCTACAACCAGTGAAATTTTCTGAGTGGGCGGCACCCATCGCACCTGTACTGAAGCCGGATCAAAGCGTGTGTTTATGTGGTGACTATAAGCTAACTGGCAATAAGGTGGCCAAACTTGATAGACACCCGATACCCAAGATTGAGGGATTGTATTCGAAGTTGGCAGGGGACACCACATATTCGAAGTTAGACATGAGCCATGCCTACCAGCAGATAGAGTTGGAAAAGAGCTCTAGAGAATTTGTCACCATTAATATGCACAGAGGATTGTATTAATGCACACATCTACCCTTTGGGGTATCCTCGGCATGAGCAATTTTCCAAAGAACATGGAAAACTTGCTCCAGGGATTGCCCCATGCTATCACTGACTCGGGTGATATATTGGTCACGAGACTGACCAAGTATAAACAGATAGCAAATTTAGAAGAGGTGCACAAACGCTTTGCACAAGCAGGGGCACATTTAAAATCAGAAAGGTGTCTGTTCCAAGCTAAGGAGATAGTTTACTTGGGTCACAAGGTTGATGCACAGGGCCGGCGCCGTGTGAAAGAAAAAGTCCAGGCCATTCGCGATGCACCTGCCCCAAAGAATACCACAGAGCTTAAGTTCTTCTTTGGCAAGGTCAACTACTACGGCCGATTCCTCCCAAACCTCTCAACTGTGCTGGCCCCATTGGATGGCCTGCTTAAGAAGAACCAGAAATAGAGCTGGCAAGCCCAGCACCAAGCTGCTTTCCTGAATGTATAGCGATTGTTAAGATCGTCAGCTTTGTTAGTCCACTTTGACCCCAAGAAGGAATTAATTTTAACATGTGATGCATCCCCTTATGGAATTGGGGCTGTCCTTTCACATTGGATGGTGGATGGCTCCAAATGACCAGTTGGTTATACATCTCACACACTCAGTGTCGCAGAACGACGATATTCCCAAATTGAAAAAGAGGGCTAAATTATTCTGTTCCTTGTCCAGAGGCTTCATTAATATCTCCACGGTCGCCATTTCCAGACCATAACTGACCACAAGCCCTGACTAGGATTATTTGCAGAAGATAAGTGATACCACCTCTCGCATCAGCTCGTATCCAGAGGTGGGCATTAATATTAGCCACCTACGAATACACTTTTGTTCATCGTTCGGGAACTCAAATTGCGCATGCTGATGCACTAAGTCACCTTCTCCTGCCAGCTAATACTGGGGAGACTCCGATTTCCCAGGAACTGGTCTTAGTGCTAAATTTTCTGGATTCCTCTCCTGTTCAGACCAGGCAAATCGTGAGTGGACAAGCCAGGACCCACTATTGGCTAATGCCTGGAACATATCTTCAATGGTTGGTCAGGTGGATCTAAATCTGAGGAGATGAATCCCTTTTCTGATCACAAATATGAACTCTCCTGCCAAGTTGGCATATTACTCTGGGGAGCAAGGGTTATCTTGCCCCCGAAGGGACGAAGACCGTTATTGGCCGAGCTACATAGTGCTCATCTGGGCATTGGCAGAGTGAAGATGCTTGCATACAGCTATTTGTGGTGGCCAGGCATGGACTGTCTTCAATGCCAGCAGGTGCAAAAGCTCCCAACCTTAGCTCCACTGCACCCATGGGAATGGCCGAGACGGCCATGGGTGCGCCTCCACGATGATTACGTGGGACTTTTCTTGGGCACAATGTTCCTTTTGCTGATTGACTCCCACTCCAAATGGACGGATGTCGACGAAGTCTGGTTGCCTACATCAGCTGCCAACTTAGACTGTTTGCGGCAGAGTTTTGCAGCGCATGGGTTGCTGGAGATCCTCGTGTCTGACAACGGGACCACTTCTACCAGCGGGGCGTTCCACAGATTCACTGCCCTTAATGGCATTACCCATATCAAAACCTCACACTACCATCCAGCATTGAATGGCACAGCTGAGCAGGCAGTCCAAACCTTTAAATCTGGGATGAAAAAGATGGAAGAGGATTCCATCAGCACGAGATTGTCCCAGTTCTTGTTCGCATACTGGACCATACCACACACAAAGACTGGCATTGCCCCTGCAGAACTACTAATGAAGAGACGTCTCCGCACTCACCTGACCCTTATCCGGCTGAATTTAGAGGGCAGGGTGGAGAAAAGCCAAGAGGCGCAGAAGACCAGGCACAATAGTCATGGTCACGAAAGAACTTTCACGGTGGGAGATGCGGTCCTTGCGAAGAACTTTGGAGATGGGCCCAATTGGCTTTTAGGCGAGGTGAGTGCCTTAACTGGACCCATATCCTATAATGTATCAGTAAATGGCCGAATAATTAGATGACACATGGATCATCTCTGCAAAAGAACAGCAGTCCCACAAGAAGAAATGCAGTCTTTATCTGCGCTTGAGTTTGTGCTGCATGTAGAGGATAGGTCACATGTTTTGGAAGTACTGGTGGGGCCTGTGTGACCCGAGGGGGTCAGGGAGACAAACCTGCCTATTTCCACCAAGGAACCTAATGGACAACTGTTCCCTGAAAAGGAGGCCTCAAAAATACCAGCCAGGGTTGTTGAACTGAGACGCTCGAGAAAGCCTCCTGAGAGACTTGACCTGTGAATAGTTGTTGTGTAAATAGTTAATGTGTTTTAAGCTTGTTAGCTATGCTTTTAAATAAAGGGGGAGGGATTGGTAAAGTGAGGTACTCTGTCCCTTTAAGAGAATGCAAGTGCACTGATTACGTGACAGCATTGATGACGTACAGTGAGGCAACTGGGAACTGTAAGTCTAGTTCTGGAGGCTTCTGGGTGAGCACATATGATCTGGCGCTCTGCCCTGTGTTTCAACAAATTATCACTGTTTATTTTTACATCTGTCTCTCCCTGTTACTGATCGCCTGTGGATGAGGTTTCCAAAAAAGTGCAAAGGCTGCTTGGCCTTTTCACCTGCCCGCCAACTGTAAGGTTGGACGGACAGAGAAAAATTTACTTCAATTATCTTTTAAATGGCCTTAATGGGTCTTTTAATTGTCGGCAGGCGCACTGCTGACTCTGGCGCGCACCCACCGACCGAAATATTGTGCAAGTGTGTGATGACGTTTGGACGCATGCCTGATGTCATTGTATGTCTTTTTACGCTTGGTCGGGTCAGGCGCGCGCTCGCCCACCAAGCTAAAAATTTTGCCCATATACTTTACTTAAAACTATCTCTAGTTCCAATCGTTAATGAACAGAAGGGTTTACTTTTATTTGCTAAATAAGCTTTATTAAGGTCACATACTTAACATAAAATGTTTAAATGAACACTACTTAAAATTCTGTGTTTCTCTTGCACCCATTTTGTATAATGGATACAAGAGCTCCTAAGTTTCCTGTCGAAAGGAATTTTCTTTAATTTTAATCTTGAAACATATAAGATCCTGAGGGGGCTTGATAGAATGGATCGTGGGAGGTGTTTCCTCTTGTGAGAGAGATGAGATCTAGGGGAGACATTTTAAAAATAAGAGGTATGCATTTTAAGACAGTGATGAGGATTTTTTTTTCTCTTAGGTGGTGTCAGACAGTCATTATTCTGTGAAATTCTCCTCCACAGAAAGCAGTAGAGGCTAGTTCATTGAATTTATTCAAAGCTGGGTTAGGTAGATTTTGATAGACAAGGGAGTCAAGGGTAATGGTGACAGGAAGGTGGAGTTGAGACCACAACAGATCAGCCATGCATTTCCTAAAGTGCTGCCTTGTGTCCAACCTCAAACTTTTGGAGAACTGTAAATGTGTTAAGGCTTTCATTTATGTTGTCACTTGATAATTTGTGCTATTTTGAGAAATGGGTATGCATGAGATGTAATAAAAGCACTGAGAGTCCAAGTGAAGGCTTAGCATGAATGAACAAGTTAGCAGGCTACATTAAAGGATATATGGTACAGTCTATATGTGATAATTATAAGCCATTTTTGCATGAAAAAATCAAAATATCCAGTAATTCAAACAAACTGACTTCAAAGTGAGCGATTGGAATGTATTGTCAGTTATAGATTCCTGAAAGTATGCAGTGTTTTTCCACATCTGTCTCCCCTGTTATAACTTCATTGATAGTGTAGGAGAAATTCTAGAAGTTATTGCAGTAGAGCGGTAACAGCTAATTGTGGAAAGATTTTCTTTGTTCATAATTTACAGTGAAATTGTAAATGTGAGCATAATAGGAGCAATTAATATGATGCTGCACACAGCAAATAGAAGAAAGCTTTGCCAAGTGTTTGATACTGAGCTGATTTTTAAGTGCTCAGAAGATTGTGCATAAAAGATTTATGGCATGTATAAAGCAGCTTATGTTGTCACAGCCACCTTTGCATAAAGTGATGTTTGTACCCTTATCTGTCACAGGCATAACATCTGTCAAGCTGTTGGGATGGGTCCAGTTATCCAGCAAGAGTCCTAAAAATAACTGAGTTTGTTAATAGCTTAGTGTTTATTGCTTAAGAATGTGAGATTAGGGAGCTCCTTGCCATTCAGCAACTCTAAAGAGTATAGTATTGCATTACCAGAAGGTGACTAAGAGACATGTGAGCGTACTGCTTGTTCACACGCAGTGTCTCTGGTATATACAATTTAACAACTTATTTTTTTCCCCACAGATTGAGAAAAAAACGAGCTCGGAAAACACAGCAGAGCCCAATGTGGAAGAAAGCCGTGCTGGATCTGGTTGTAGAAAATCAAGCTGGGTAAGTGGAGTAGTTTGTTGCAGTGAGAAAATATCTGGGTAATAGTAATCATAATATTAGATTACAAGTAGTTGCGGAAATGGAAAAGATCAACAGTGGAAAGACCCAACTGGAAGAGAGCCAGTTTCAGTGATTTAAGAAGGGCACTCACAAATGTGAACTGGAAGTAAAGATTGACCAGGAAAACAATAAATCTCTTCAAAGCAGAGATAGTTCAAATACAAACCAAGCATATTTCTAATAGGAGGAAGGTGCATCTAGAGCTGGAGATCCCTGGAGGACAAATGAAATAGTGGTTCAAATAAAGCAGAACAAAGGTATTTAAGACAAAATCTAGTACAGGATACATTTGAAAATCAGGCAGAAGACATCAAGGGCAAGGAATCATTGAAAAAAAGATATGAAAGCAAAAAGAAAAGTTTAGTGAATAACATACAAGGTAACTCAAAAATTTTCTGTAAACATATAAAAAGAAGATTAAAGTAATAGTAAGGCCAATTAGGGATCAAAAAGGTAATTTCCTTGTGGGGTTGGAGGGCATGACTGAGATACTGGGCAGAATTTTACCAACTTCCAGGAAGTGGGAAGGGAAGTGAGGGTGGGGTGGAGTAGGGGGGAGGGGGCAGTAAAATTGCAGTGAGCCGCATTGGATCAGCTCCCCAACCATGTTCCACTGCTGGGGAATTTAACTTACAACAGGATCAAACAGGCTGCTCCAAAAAGATGGGAAGCCAATTTAAATATGCATGTAAAGCCACGACTAAGGGCCACTTTATCAGGTAATAGGTATTTTGCAGATAGCAGATCAACACTCACCATGTGGAAAAGCAACCAGCTGAATGGAGGTGGTCTCCCAGTGCCATTCTATTGGGGGAGAAGAATTTTTGAAGCAAAGAGGTGGCTTCTGGCAGAGAAAGCAGCATCTGCGGTCCCAGTGATTTAATTTATGGAATGTGGGCATCGCTGGCTCGGTCAGCATTTATTGCCCATCCATAATTTCCCTTGAGAAGGTGGTGGTGAGCTGCCTTCTTGAACTGCCGCAGTCCATGTGGTGTAGGTACACCCACAGTGCTGTTAGGAAGGGAGTTCCAGGATTTTGACCCGGCCAGGGTCTATTCTGCCAGAAATGAACGCCAGTGTGTTGTTTGCTTTGGCATGACCTATTAGCTGCATCGCTACTTATGCTGATTGTGTATCTATAACCCAGATCCCTCTGTTCCTCTGTCCACTCAGACATTTATTTTTCAAGGAGCAGCGACCTTCTTACTCTTCCTACCAAAATATACCACCTCACACTTAAACACTATTGAGGTTCATTTGCGAATTTCAAGCCAATTCTGCAATTTTATTAATTGTCTTCCTGTATTTTGTTACAGTGCTGGGCTGGAATTTTCCAGCCCTACCGGCCGGCAGGATCCTCTGGTCCCACCGAAGGCAATGGGCTTTCGGCTGACTCGCCACATCTTCCAGCCCCACCCATTTGGTACCAACTTTCAGCTGTTACATCTACACTGACAAACAATAAAGGTATAAACGCATTTGAAGGCTTTGTGGTGAAATTAGAAAATACATTTGAAAAATGTACCTTGGCTGTTGTTGAGACATTGAATTAACAAAAAGCTTGGATCACCTTTTTGATGCTGTTATTCTGCTGAAAATTTAAGTACAAAATGTTGTTCAAAGTAATTGTTTTAGATTCTTGTGTGTGTCAGATCCAATCTTTTGCTAGAAATAACAAAATGAAAGTGAATTATGTAGCTGGTGCTTAGGAAATCAAGAAAAGAGCTTCAGAGAATTGAAGCAATTCCGATCCTTCATTCTTCATTCAGGTGACTGTTCACTGAGCAGGTGGTCAACTTCAGTAAGAGGTGGATTAAGTACTTCCCACACTGTCGACCTCCCCGATGAGGTTTAAATGATGAGTTCCTGTTTATTTATTCAGCCGTGTGTCTTTCTCATTGAATTTGAGTAACATGTAGAACAGTGTAAAAGGCAAATCTGAACTCAAAAACCAGGTTAACTCTCATATCTCTTCTAATAACACAGACCATAAGACCATAACGTGTGGGAGCAGAAGTAGGCCCTTCAGCCCATTAAGTCTGCTCTGCCATTCAATTACATCATGGGCAGGATTTTCCCGTCGGTGAGCAGGGGGCAGGCCTCTCTCGCCAATAGGTAAAATGACGCACGGTGACGTTGGGTGGAACTCCTGACGTCACACCACCCCATTTAAATTTTCAGGTAGGCGGAGGCACGGCAAAATCAGCTGCGCGCCCGCCGACCTGTCAATGGCCAATTGAGACCATTGACAGAGTAATTACACTAATTAATCAGCCTTCCTGTCCAATTGTAAGGTTGGTGGGCAGGCCAGGAGTGCTGGTGGGCATTAGAAAAAGCATGAAACATCATCCATGGGCGGGATGAGGTTTCATATAGGTTTTTAAAAATTTTAATAAAGTTTTTGTAAAAATTATGGACATGTCCCAACTCATATGACAGTATCACATGAGGGGACATGTCAGGGAAATTTTATTTTTCTACTTTTAGCCTTTTTACATCTAGGGCTGATCTTCCTGAGGCAGCACTTAGCCTCAGGGAGATGAGGGTGCTCTTTCATGTGCATGCACGAAAGAGTGCACTCTCGATTTTGGGATTTCCCCCACCGCCTTAATTGGCCCGCCCACATTAAAATGCGCTGTGCCCTTCAACTTCATCCCCAACAGGGGGAAAATCCTGCCCCATGGCTGATCTGAAAACCCTCAACTCCACTTTCCTGCCTTTTCCCCATAACCCCTTATTCCCTCACTGATTAAAAATCTGTCTATCTCAGCCATGAATATATTTAACATCCCAGCCTCTACTGCCCTCTGTGGTAAAAAATTCCACAGATTGACTACCCTCCGAGAGAAGAAATTCCTCCTCATCTCTGTCTTAAGTGGGCAACCCCTTACCTTGAGATTATGTCCTCTGGTCCTGGACTCTCACAAAAGGGGAAACAGCCTCTCAGCAACTACCCTGTCAAGCCCCCTAAGGATCTTATATGTTTCAATAACGTCGCCTCTCACTCTTCTAAACTCCAATGAGTACAGGCCCAGGCTACTCAACCTCTCCTCATAAAAAAAATCCCTTCATACCCACAGTCAACCTAGTGAAACTCCCCTGGACTGCCTGCAATGCCAGTATATATTTCCTTAGATAAGGGGACCAAAACTGTTCATGGAATTCTAGGTGCAGTCTAACTACTGCCTTCTATAGTTTTAGCAAGATTTTCCTATATTTCTACTCTATTCCTTTTAAAATAAAGTCCAACATTCCATTTGCCTTCCCTATTGCCTGCTGAACTTGTATGTTAGATTTTTGGGACTTATGCACAAGGACTCCCAAATCCTTCTCTGCTGCAGCTTTCTGCAGTCTTTACCATTTAAATAATATTCGGCTCCCCAATTCTTCCTGGCAAAGTGCATAACTTCATATTTTCCCACATTATATTCCATCTGCCAAGCTTTTGCCCACTCATTTAACCTGTCTATATCTCTCTGTACACTCTTTGTGACATCCTCACCACTTGCCTTCCCACTTATTTTTGTGTCATCTGCAAACTTGGTGATAGTAGATTCAACTTCCCTCATCTAAGTCATTAATATATATTGTAAATAATTGTGGCCCCAGCACTGATCACCGTGGCATTCCACTAGATACAAGGTACCATCTTGAAAATGCCTCCCTTATCCCAACTCTGCATCTTCTCTTCGTTAGCCAATCCTTTATCCATGCTAATAAACTACCCCCAACACCATGAGCTCATGCCTTATTAAGTAGCCTTATGTGTGGTACCTTACTGAACACCTTTTGGAAATCCAAATATATTACACCGACTGGCTCCCTTTTATCTATCCTGCTTGTTACCTTCTCAAAGAATTTTAATAAATTTGTCAGGCATAATTTTGCCTTCATGAAGCCATGCTGACTCTGCTTGATTATATTACGCATTTCTAAATGCTCTGCTATTACATACTTTATAACTGACTCTAACATTTTCCCATGATGGATGTTAAGCTGACTGGCTTATAATTACATGTTTTTTGTCTCCCTCCCTTTTTGAATAATAGCAACATTGGCAATTTTCCAATCTTTTGGGGCTTTTCCAGAATGTAAGGATTCTTGGAAGAATACCACCAGTGCATCCACTAACTGTGTAGCTACTTCCTTTAATATCCTAGGATGCAACCCATCAGGTCCAGGGGACTTATCAGCCTTTAGCCCAATTAAATTCCCTAGTACATTTTCTCCAGTGATAGTTATTGTATTTATTTCCTCCCCGCCTTTTGCCCCTTGATTATTTAGTATTTTTGGAATGCTATTCGTGTCTTCTGCTGTGAAGACTGATGCAAAGTCTTTATTCAACTCCTCTGCCATTTCCTGGTTCCTTATTATTATTTCCCCAGCCTCATTCTCTAAGGGGTCTATGTTCACTTTGGCCTCTCTTCCTTTTCAAATATTTAATGAAGCTTTTCCAGTCCATTTTTATATTACTTGCTAATTTACGCTCAAAGTTTATTTTCTCGCTCTTTATTAGTTTTTTTGGTAATCTTTTCTTGGTTTTTAAAACTTTTCCATTCCTCCGGTTTACTGTTAATCTTTGCTACATTTTATGTATTTCCTTTCAATTTGATGCTGTCCTTAGCTTCATTGGTTAACCATGGTTGGTTTACCCCCTTCCTAGGATCCTTTTCCTCACTGGGATATATCTTTGTTGAGAGTCATGAACTATTTTTGTAAACGCTTGCCATTGTTCATCAAACATCTTTTCTGCTAAATTCTTTTCCCCGTACACTCCAGCCATCTCTGTCGTCATTCCTTTGTAATTATCCTTTTTTTAAGTTTAGCACAGTTGTTTCCAAACTAAGTTTCTGACTCTCAAACTGAATGCTAAATTCTACCATGTTAGCTGCCCTGCAATGCTGCCATATCCTTTCGCTATGTATCCATATGTATCCCCTCTCCAGAACCCTCCAGCCCCACTCTTTAGTGTAAAGCCCTCTCTACAGCCCTAGTTATTTGACAGGTTCAAATGCAGCCCGTCCCACCAGAACAGCTCCATTCTACCCCAGTACTGATACCAGTGCCCCATGAACTGAAATCCATTCCTCCCACACCAATCTTTGAGCCAAGCATTTAACTCCTTGACTTTATTTACCCTATGCCAGTTTGCCCGTGGCTCAGATAGTAATCCAGAGATTATTATCTTGGAGGTTCTGCTTTATAATTTAGCTATTAACTGTTCAAATTCTTTCAGCAAAACCCCCTTTCTAGTCTTATCAATTTTGTTGGTACCAAAGTGCACGATGATAACTGGATCCCTCCCCTCCCACACCAAGTTCCTCTCCAGCCCTGAGGAGATATCCTTAACCCTGGCAATGGGCAGACAACACAGCCTTTGGGACACACGCTCACGGCTGCAGAGAACAGTATCTATCCTCCTAATTATACTGTCCTCTACTACCACCATGTTCCTATTTCCTCCCCCCAATTGAATGGCTCCCTGTTCCACGGTGCCATGGTCAGTTCGCTCATCCTCCCTCAGTCCCCGCTCTTATACATTACAAGAACCTTGTAACCGTTGGACAGTTGGAGGGGCTGAGGCTCCTTGAACGCAACTCCTGGGGCCCCCATACCTGCTTCAGCTGCAGACACATCCTCCTGTCCCTAATCACAGACCAAATTTGAATGACCTAAACTGAGGGGTGTGACCACCTCTTGGAGGAAAGTGTCCAGGTAACTTTCCCCATCCCTGATGTGGTGCACTGTCTGCAGCTCAGACTCCAGCTCCTCAACTCGGATCCGCAGTTCCTCGGGCTGCAAACATTTCCTACAGATGTGTTTGCTCTGGATCACCTTGGTGTTCAGCAACTCCCACATGCTGCAAAGCAACACATCACCCATCCCTGTTGCATTTTATTTAATTATTTAATTAATTACTCTAGTATCCCTGCTCTTTACACTTTATTGTAATTTTTTTTTACACCAGTATCAAACCTATATTTAACAAGCTATTTTTAAGAAAAAGAGAAAAAAAGGAGTAGAGACCTAAACACAAACTAAAGACCTTACTTTTACTTTAAAGCCTAGAAATACTCATCAATCCTACTCACCAATTAGCTGCTCTCTTGCGCTCTTATCCCTCATGTGCTCTTTAATAGTCTCTCACTGATCTCTCCATGCTCTTTAAAGGCCTCTCGCCTCTCTTCCATGCTTTTTATGACCTTCCCCTCCTTCTGCATGCTCTTTAATTGCCTCTCACCTCCCTCTCCACATTCTTTAATGGCCTCTTACCTCTCTCTCTCCGTGCTCTTTAATTGCCTCTCATCCCACTCTCTCTCTCCGCACTCTTTAATGGTCACACAGTGAGTGGCCTAGGATACCATATTGTAGTTATTTGGAAACTCACCCTGGATTTTGAACCAGAGTGATCAATTGGCGACTTAAACTTTCACCATGTGATGCCCTTATCTGAGTGCCACACATGTAAATCAGCTGGTGAATGTACATTTCTGCTTGTCCATTCTTATGTGTCAAAACTGTTATTCCACACCAAAGTGCCACATTAACACTTTCCTTCTTGCATACATGTCCCTTGAGTTGGCACTGATGAAGCTTTATGCACACCAGTAGCTATTATATCTGCCAGATTAATAGTCAGTTGGGGGATTTGATGCAATCACAATTGTTTTGCACATCACACCCAGGACCGAAATGTGAATCTTCCCCCAAAATGTAACTCACTTTGCTGCTGGAAATAAATCATGAATGCTCTGAAAACAAACAAATAAAAAAAAACGCTCAGGCCAAACAATAATTACTGGTGTGTTAATAAAATGTAAAGTTATTGTGGCATTAAACTTTTTATCCTTCACCATGGTAAAATGTTCAGCATTGGGATGGTTCTGAACTTCCAACATGTGATGACATACTAGAAGCCATTTGCAATGCCGACAAAATAATCTTGTACTGAAACTCCCCCACAATTGTAAACTTTTCCTTTAAAATTAGCCATATCCTGAAAGGCACGGTTATAGTTATAGAATTTGTATTTGTATTTAGCCCTTCCTGCAGGTGAGTTTAAAGGTGAGAGGGCACGCTAACATCAATGGCTAGCCTCTGTCTCTGCTCCACTGCAATTATACCAGTGGTGGATGGGGAGGGGTGGGGGGATGCTGGTGGTACGGGTGTGTCAAGCAGCCTGGCAGCGGGAGGGGCCCACAAAACAAGCGCCCAGCCTGGCATGTTTCCCTGTGTGGGCAAGGAGATTCCCTCCTTAACCTGGGCACTTGGCGGGCCTTCCCAGTGTTCCCCAACCCCCAGGCTTTTCCCCCCACCCCACCTTGTCTACCTCATTATCAGTGCCCCCTCCATGCTAGCCCATCTCACCCACACTTATCTCTTTCCAGGGATCCAGCGACAATCTCTGGTGAATGTTAAAATGTAATACATGCTCCTGGTGATGCTGCCGGAACTTGGGAGCTGCCAGCCTCTGATTGGCCAGCACTTCTCTAACATGGTTTTTCCTGTTCCTGAGGGGTGGAAGTCCAGCCTCCAGCCTATTAACAGCCAGTCAGCCTTTCAATGGCTGTGGGGCAGCCATTCTGCTGGGTGGGGTCCCCCCACCCTACCTGCCTATTTAGTCGGGATGGCTGGGGACTGTAATGCCTTGTAAAATCCAGCCCTAGCTGCATGAAATTTGTAGTTTTTTATTAAAAGAAACTTGTTTGTGAGTCCTGTAAACTTCTGAAAAGCAGATATTAATTGTTTATTTTCTGTTTGTTTTATTTAGCACCTACAGTTTAATTAGGATTCAGCAGCAAAAACCTCCATGGTAATAGAATTGTCTGGCAACCATGTGTGCAGTACTTAGATTAAAAATAGCATGACATTTGATCTAATGGATGGGAGTAAAATTATACTCTGCAGTAGTCATAGGTAAAGTCTAAAGTAAAAACATAAAGCAAAACAGGAATATTTTGTGTTGAAAGCCCCATTTCATGCAGTCTGTGTTTGTCTTGTTATCATAATTGAATGCAGCCATGTTAGAAACAAGTCCAATTTGACAGGAAAGGATGTATCTTAAAGAAAAACTGCAAAGAAGAAGTAAATATGGCAATGATCTTATTAAAGGCAAAAAAAAAATCCTGCTTCCTCATTCAGAGAGAGCTTGTGCCCACAAGCCCCTAAGACGCCCACAGTGTGAACACTACTCCCCCACTGGAAGCACCAGATTGATAAGTCAAATCTATACGAATAGTAATGGCACAAACCGCTCAGTGGCCCTGAATTTCCAAGGCAGTTCTCCCAATCTTCCACTGTAACTTCAGCAGGAGACCACCAGAACATTCAACACAAAACATTCCTGTTTTGCATTATGTTTTTACTTTAGACTTTACCTATGACTACTGCAGAGTATATTTTTACTCCATAAATATCTTAATTGTACATTTTACTGTTACATGACACATTCACAATTTGTAACCACTATGAAAGACAGATAATTTGCAAAAGGCTCTGGAGATGTTGGTCTCCATTTTCCTGTTATTTGCATTGTTTTTGCCAGACTGACTATTGGTGGGTTATAAGTGGTCTCAAATGGGATTGTGTTATTTAAGTCTAGCTCTCTGAACTTCGCTCATAGCATGATTTCAGGTAAAGATCAGGACAAGTCTAAGGCACACTGGTTTGGAATCTAGCAGAGGGGAACCCCATCCCAACTTCATGACTACTGTCTGAAAATCAAATGGCAAGGAAAAAGGAAGCCTAGGTTTCCAACTACAAACTGGGTCAGAAGTTGTGTGAAAATTATAATTGTCGAACTAGAAACCTAAATACACATAGAAGGAACTGGAACTTTTATGCTCTTAGTGGATGTCTACTGCTGAGATAGTTGGTAGTTGCATATACATTGAGATAAATATTCTGATGTAGCAGGAATTTCTCCAGATGTGAGATGATGAAACTTTTTCTTGCTATAGTGATCCAGCACTGATACCCACTAATTCTCTGGCTCATTTGCATTTTATGGGTGGGTTTTCAAATGATGATATCATCACTGTCAGGTGGAAAATTCATATGCTGCTACAGAAGCTGAAAGCCACCTCTGTCGCTCCTCTGTGATCTTACATAAAAACATAAGAAATAAGAGGAGTATGCCATATGACCCCTCAAGAGTGCTTTGCTGTTTTGATCTGATCTTGGCCTCAACTCCACTTTTCGGTCTGTTCCATGTAATATTCGGCTCCCCTATAGTCCATAAGAATTATTTACCAGGGCAGCCAATGTAAAGGCTCGTTATAAGAATGTACTGTAGGCAGCATGATTTACGCTTATTTACAATTTAATTCATGGTTTTGAAGAAAATGACCATCTAATACTTATGTACAGGAAGTCTGCAAAATCTATTATACATCCTTCCTTTACCTTTGATTGTGCCTCGCCTCATAACTTTACATGTATGGATGTTCTGAAATCCTCACAATTGTATTTGCAGGTTGCATGTGTTATTATGACTTGCATAATCATTTGTGTGGCATAGCTTAACATGGCAACCAAAGAGCGATCATGCTGTATATTTTCCTGTGAAGAAGATTGTGCACATAAACCCAGACAGAAAAGTATAATAGGGTGTGGTCTTTTGATACCTGATCTCTAACTGCTCATAGGAACCAAGTCTTCAAAATTGATAATTTGTCATCCAAATACATAATAATACTCTTATAAATTTTATGGATATTACATGAGCGTTGTACTGCTCACCCAGTTAAGGCTAATAATATATTCTTATTGTTCCCTTCTGGATCCCTTCTTTCACACACTGCTAACGTTTCTCCACTTGTTATTAATCACCCTTTCCATCCAAAGAATCAACACAGAGTTACCCACACCAGAGGGATCATTAGAGAGTGAGCCAGCGGAACATGCACAAAGTGAGAAACAGAGCATAAATGAACCAGAGGAACTGACATGGAACATGAGGAAGTACATGCTGTTGACCTGAGGTTCATCAGAAGTTTTGCCCCAGTGTGGAGCATCAAGGAATTTACTTACTTAAAGAAAGATGCTATCAAAGCATAGTATTCTGGTACTACTTCATGAGTCTATGAAGTGATCGTTGGATGTGAGGAATGTGTTACCAACACCTGTTATTGCAGACAGGGGAGAGATGGTAGGGTGGTTTTTCAACCCTCGACTGACTGCAAATAATTTAGTTTTTTATCGTTCATGGGATTTGGCATCTCTGGCTGGGCCAGCATTTATTGCCCATCCCTAATTGCCCTTGCAAAGGTGGTGGTGAGCTGCCTTCTTGAACTGCTGCAGTCCATGGGGAGGATCTTTCGGTCGGTGAGCGGGGGTGGGGCCCGCTTGCCGATGCGTAAAATGGCGTAGGATGATGTCAGGTGGAACTCCCGACGTCACCCAGTGTCATTTCTATTTTCAGGTCGGTGGAGGCGCAGCCGAGTCAGCTGTGAGCTGCTGACATGTTAACAGCCTATTGAGGCCATTTAAAAAGTACTTAACCTTATTAATGGACCTGCTTAACCAACCTTAGAGTTGGTGGGCAGGCTGGGAGCCCTGGCGGGCTTAAGAAAAATCCATGGCAGGATGAAGTTTCATGACGGTTTTTAAATATTTAATAAAGGTTTCAGTAAAAGTGATGGACATGTCCCAACTCATGTGTCGGTGTCACATGAGAGACCATGTCAGGAAAATATTGATAAGATTTGCTTAGCATTTTTAAATTTGGAGCTGATCTCCCTGAGGCAACACTTAGCCTCAAGGAGATCAATGTGCTCTTTCGCGCACATGCTCTTGGCTGAGGGAAATCCTCCCCACGCCCACACATGGACCACATAGCGCTTCCATGCGAACGTCACACTGGGCGGGCCTTAATTGGCCCGCCCATGTAAAATGGTGGCGTGTCCATGATCAGGGCGCCGATTGGAGGCACGACTGCCTGCACCCGCTCCTGCACTTCCCGGCTGATGGGGTGATAATTTCCCCCCATGTGGTGCAGTACACCCACATGTATTTTAAAGAAGTGTTTTAATCCCTTTAGTGCTCTGACTCTTAAGATAGACCAAAGACAATTTTTTCTCATGGGTTAAAAAAGGAAGAGTAAATGTTTATTTCTCAGCACCCGAATGTATCCGGAACAACATTCACTCTCGCACACACACACAAACATAGACATGCACACACATACAAAAAAGCAGATTACAAAAGAGGTAGCTTGCACTTAGGTTTTTAGGGAGACCAAAAATTTACTGTTATATTTGAGCCTTTTGAAATAGAAACTTGAAACGTTGCAGGCCTGATGCTTCCCTTTTGGTTCACTGAAGAAATGGAGGTTGGAAGTTACTGGCCATGAGTTTGTAGTGGTTTATACTTGCAGCAGGAGGATTCTGTCTTTGTTCCATTCAAGGTGCAGTCGAGCCCTTGTAGCAAAGATCTGGCTTGGTTCTTCAAATCAGTAGGTAAAAGGCTAGCCCCAGTCCACTGCCTGTTAGTGAATTTGGCAGGATCTTCCCTTTGCTAAGTTGTATATTTTCCCTCTGAGTCTTCTTGTGTCGCAGACTGACTGACTAACTGACTGCTCACCAAATATGTGTTAATAAATTTTCCTGACTACAACCTGATTTTATTCAGGTGACCATAGTAGCTGTTTTCCCATTGTCCACACAAATGGTCCCTGATGACTTGAGCTTTGACACACAATAGGGTTTGAGTTTCAGACGTTTGCATCTCCTTGTGAATGAATGAATTCCACCACCCTGTGGAATTCCCTTCTGCAGCTAGGAAATCTGAAGAGCTATTGTGCCATAGTTTCTGCAGGTATTTACACAATAGCAGCTGTTACATCCACGGGAAAGATCTGTTGCATTTTATTATCTTCTCAATGGAAAATCCCAAAAGATGATTTGCATTTTAATGTCCTGGCCAGACTCTGGCCAGACAAGCAGGCTAACGCAGCCCTATGAAGTCACATATATATTGGCAGACAAGAAGTGAGGCCTCCTGAACTCTCCATCTTCTTTTAAAGCAGATGGTCCATTTAACCTTTAAAAGTAAAGGGTCTATTTTCCATTAATCCATGGGTATAAATGCTTGGGTGTGATATCATAGCAACAGGATTGATGTGAGTTCAGCATTGCATACTACCAGTTCCAGGCCAATCTTCAGCAGATGTCCCCAACACAGAGACCCTAAGGAGAGTCTTAGCTTCAGACTGCGGTTCAACCTGAGACAGTGGCCAAGTAGGGTGATGGAATCAGTGATGACTGTATGCAATCTTTGGTGAGAGCTCAAGTCTTTGGTGTTAGTCTTCTCAATGTTTAATTGGAGTAAATTGTGGTTGATCACGACTGGATGTCAGGCAAACAGTCTAAAAATATTATGGCCATAGAGAGTTTGAGAGAGGCGGCGGAGAGGTGGAGCTGGATGTTTCCAGTGTACATGTGGAATCTGACTCTTTGTATTTTGGTAATGTGTTATTGGGCAACGTGCACAGATTTGCAGAATACGCCTTCTGTGGTCACACATTCATAGAGTGGAAGCCCTTCCTGTTGACGAAGGCACCCGGCTGACCCACTGGCATTTTGATGGCCACATGTGTGCAGTCAATGGCACCCTGGACGCAGAGGAATCCAGTAATTGCTGCAAAGCCTCTGGCTCGCTTAGCCTGGCTGGCTTCGTCCGCACGGTAAGGAATAAATGTCAGTACCCACCTGATCAGAGCTTCTGTCACCAGCTTTGATGCAACTGTGGAAAGTTGATTGGGAGATTCCACACAGATCCCCCACTGACTCATGGAAAGGAGGCATAGAAGTTGAGGGCCGCTGTGACCTTCAGAGCCACTGGCATGGGCTGTCCACCCACACAGTTGGAGCTCATCTCAGGTCCAATCATCTGACAAATGGAGGTCACAATCTCCCTCAAGAGGCAGAGTCTCCTTCAGCAAGATAGTGGCGTCTTCCGTGGCCCCTTCTGCCTTGGACTTCCTTCTGGCCCTGCGTCCCTTGTGCCTGCGTCTCTCCTCCCACAAGTCACTCCCCTGGAAGCTGCATTGGGACACCTGACCTCCTATCCCTTCTGCCCCTCTCTGCCTCCTCAGAGGAGGTGCCACCAGCAGGGAGCACAATACCCATTACCAGGGTAACGGAAGGCTGTCTGATACATGGAAGGGTCCACATGGTCTGAATCCTCTAGGGGTCTTGGAGAAACCAATAAGTCCTGAAATGAAGCCTGGAAATGCTAATTATGAAGCCCTGAACAGCGGTGAAGCTGCCAAGTACCAAAAAGTCAGTAACAGCAAACTATGTACCAAACTCCCCACAACTGACACTGGCAATGCTGCTGACGCTTTTTACCCTGCTCTTGAATGCATGCCTGCTCGTTTTGCCAGTGCGATGAACACAAAATTGCACGGACAATGTAAAATCTAGCTTAACTGCCTTTTTAGTGGCCTTAACAGGCCACATAATTGATGGCAGGCATGGCTCCAACTCCTGCACGCGCCTGCTGACCAAAATATCGCGTGAGTGCATGATGATGCCGGGTTGCTCACCCGACGTCATCTCGCGCTATTTAACGCTCAAGTGGGCCAGGCACATGCCCACCCACTCAGGTAATTAGAAGTTTATTAATTTTACTTACATGATAGGGAAAATTTAGGAAAATTTAAGTCAAGCTGGAGGTTGCTAATTTTCATGGGGCTTTCCTGAAAACACACAATAACCCCAATGGGGGACAGGACAACCCACATAAATTCTACCCCAAAGTGGCTTAAAATCTAGATGCAGAGAAAATGATTAGAAGCAGGCAAAATAGATTTCAGAAATAAGATCGTGCCTGACAAACCTGACAAATCTTTGAGGATAGGCAGGATATCATGGACATGAGGAAGCTTTTAATAAGATGATTGTAAAGGACATTATTAGAAAAGATTAAGGATATATAAGGCAGAAGGCATTATAAGTGATTATAAGAGAGAAAGGAGAATAAAAGTAAAGGACTGTTTCTTAGGTTAGCTGGGAGTGGGTGTTGTCAAGAAATTGGATGGAAGGTAGACAGAGCTGTTGGTAGATATAGTTGTGGATATTAATTGGAAGAGTTACATAGCACTGGGGATGGGATGGATACTGAATGTGATGTTTAAGAGATTGGTGAAGGGACTGTGCCTATTTCTAATTAACATCAAAGACTGGGGGTGGAGTCATGTTGAGATGTCGGGGGTCTTGCATGCCAGTTGAAGAGCCGGCAAGAGATCTAATCTGCCTCTTTTCTGGAAGGCCCGCTGAACCTCAGGCTAATTAGGCAATAGTGAAGCCAGTGGTGGGCCCTCCCCTGGAATCAAGACCCAGAGGTGGAAGCCTTGCCTACCGATCAACTACCAGCCAATCAGAGGCCGTTAGCTCTTGTGCTCAACAGCAACACTGGGGGGACTGTAGCTGCTGTCAGAAGGTCAGGCATTGGAATCCCAGAGCTGCAGAGTGAACCAGGCAACAGGTAGGTAATGTGTGTGTGTAGCGGGGGTCGGGTGGGATGGCCAATTTGTGGGGTGGGAGTCATGGGAGATGGCAAGGAGTTGGCATCAAGAGAGGGGATGGCTCTCAGCTGCCCGCCCACCCCACTTCCCAAAGTCCAATCCCTCAATATAGAATATTGGAAAACTCATTTGTGGGGGCTAACCTCTTCAGCATTGAAACAAGGGGCAGAATTTTCTGTCTGGCGAGGGGGAGTCGGTGTGGGAGCGGGCATGGGCGGGCGCGGACCCAATCACCACCTGCGATCGGGTCCGTGCCGCCATTTTACACAGGCGGATCAATTAAGGCCTGGCCATTGATCTCCCAACTTCTGAGGATAGCAGAAGTGTGCGGGCAGCGGCAGGCTGCTCACAATGGCCAGTGTAGGCTGCTCACAATGGCCAGTGCTAGGCCACAGCAGAGGGGTCCGGGTGAGCAGGCCAGGCTGGAGGGTAGGCCAGAGTGCCCCTCATTTTTCTAATGGCTGCCTTGCTGCCCTCCTTCAGGAGGTGGCAGCACAGCGGGAGGTGTTGGCCCCCCAGGATGGGAGGAGGAGGTTCCCCCACATAACAAAACTTACCTGGGAAGAGGTAGCGGAGGTGGTGAGCTCCCGCGACGTGGTGCGGCGCACCTGGATCCAGTGTCGCAAGCGCTTCAACAACTTGCTGCACACTGGCAGGGTGAGTACCATGTTGGCATTGGGCATTTAACCCCGCAGGTAGGCTTAACCTCTACGCACCCCCCCACCCCTGCATCCAGCTCCGCAAGTCTCAGTGTCGTGACTGCATTGAATCATTGGTGGCAGTTTTCCTTTGCTGGGTGGGCCAGCAGATATTGCCCATGTTGAGATAAAAACAAAAAACTGCAGATGCTGGAAATCCAAAACAAAAACAGAATTACCTGGAAAAATTCAGCAGGTCTGGCAGCATCGGCGGAGAAGAAAAGAGTTGACGTTTCGAGTCCTCATGTCCCTTCAACAGAACTGATCTTTCTTTACAAGGAGAGGGAAATATAAGCTGGTTTAAGGTGTGTGGTGGGGGGCGGAGAAGTGGAGGGGGGGGTGGGTGTTAGGATAGGAGCAGATCATCAAAAGATGTCACAGACAAAAGAACAAAAGAACGCAGAGATATTGAAGTTGGTGATATTATCTAAACGAATGTGCTAATTAAGAATGGATGGTAGGGCACTCAAGGTACAGCTCTAGTGGGGGTGGGGGAGCATAAAAGATTTAAAAATAATGAAAATAGGTGGAAAAGAAAAATCTATATAAATTATTGGAAAAAACAAAAGGAAGGGGGAAACAGAAAGGGGGTGGGGATGGAGGAGGGAGCTCAAGACCTAAAGTTGTTGAATTCAATATTCAGTCCGGAAGGCTGTAAAGTGCCTCGTCGGAAGATGGGGTGCTGTTCCTCCAGTTTGCGTTGGGCTTCACTGGAACAATGCAGCAAGCCAAGGACAGACATGTGGGCAAGAGAGCAGGGTGGAGTGTTAAAATGGCAAGCGACAGGGAGGTTTGGGTCATTCTTGCGGACAGACCGCAGGTGTTCTGCAAAGCGGTCGCCTAGTTTACATTTGGTCTCTCCAATGTAGAGGAGACCACATTGGGAGCAACGAATGCAGTAGACTAAGTTGGGGGAAATGGAAATGAAATGCTGCTTCACTTGAAAGGAGTGTTTGGGCCCTTGGACGGTGAGGAGAGAGGAAGTGAAGGGGCAGTGGACCAGGGTGTCCCGGAGGGAACGATCCCTACGGAATGCCGCCGGGGGGGCTGTAGGGAAGATGTGTTTGGTGGTGGCATCATGCTGGAGTTGGCGGAAATGGCGGCGGATAGCTCCGCATTCAAAGGATCATCCGCCGCCATTTCTGCCAACTCCAGCATGATGCCACCGCCAAACACATCTTCCCTACAGCCCCCCCGGCGACATTCCGTAGGGATCGTTCCTCCACTCCTCCATCACTGCCTACTCCTCAACCCCCACCTATGGCACCTCCCCATGCCCACGCAAAAGATGCAACACCTGCCCCTTCACTTCCTCTCTCCTCACTGTCCTTTCAAGTGAAGCAGCATTTCACTTGCATTTCCCCCAACTTAGTCTACTGTATTCGTTGCTCCCAATGCGGTCTCCTCTACATTGGAGAGACCAAATGTAAACTGGGCGACCGCTTTGCAGAACACCTGCGGTCTGTCCGCAAGAAGGACCCAAACCTCCCTGTCGCTTGCCATTTTAACACTCCACCTTGCTCTCTTGCCCACATGTCTGTCCTTGGTTTGCTGCATTGTTCCAGTGAAGCCCAACGCAAACTGGAGGCACAGCACCTCATCTTCCGACTAGGCACTTTAAGCCTTCCAGACTGAATATTGCATTCAACAACTTTAGGTCTTGAGCTCCCTGCTCCATCCCCACCCCCTTTCTGTTTCCTCCCTCTTCCTTTCTTTTTTCCAATAATTTATATAGATTTTTCTTTTCCCACCTATTTCCATTATTTTTAAATCTTTTATGCTCCCCCACCCCCACTAGAGCTACACCTTGAGTGCCCTACCATCTGTTCTTAATTAGCACATTCGTTTAGATAATATCACCAACTTCAACACCTCTGTGTTCTTTTGTTCTTTTGTCTGTGACATCTTTTGATGATCTGCTCCTATCCTAACACCACCCCCCCTCCACTTCTCCCCCACACCCCCAAACTTAAACCAGCTTATATTTCCCTCTCCTTGTAAAGAAAGATCAGTTCTGTTGAAGGGTCATGAGGACTCGAAACGTCAACACTTTTCTTCTCTGCCGATGCTGCCAGACCTGCTGAGTCTTTCCAGGTAATTCTGTTTTTGTTTTGCCCGTGTTGAGATCAGCCTGAGTGGGTGATGAGGAGATGAGTTTTCCCCCGTAACATATGTTGATCTGAGTCCCATGTGATTGGTTTGGGGGAAACCTGGAGGAGCTGCACCTAGGCGCAGACTCAGAACTCCAGCACATGTCCTAGATAGGGTGATGAGATGGTGGAACGGGAGCTTCAAGGTGGGGTGGCACCGAACCATCTGCTGCCCTTTACGCTGCACGTGCTTGTGCCTCCTTGCTATGGGAGGAAATACCATGTGGTGCCTAATGTGATGTAGGCAGCATGTGGCCAAGAGAGTGGTGGCGGGGTGCGGAGCATCTTTATCTGAATGATCAGCAGCAACAGGGTGAGGAGGCACTGGAGGCCTGATACCTCGCATTCTGGTTGGGGTGGGCTGTGTGCGAACAGAGTCCATGTGCAATTTGCCCTAATTAATGCTCTTCTCTCTTCTTCAGGAGAAGAATGCGCAGAATGCAGCTGAGCATGTGAGGACTGGAGGTGGCCAGGGGCAGCTCTCCATACTAAGCCGCTTCGAGCAGGAGGCCCTTGAACTGGAGAGGTGCCATGCACCCAGGTCTACTGATGTCGGTGAGGCTGGGGTTGCACGGCTAGGTATTTATGCCCAACATTGAGGTCAGCATTGTCCTGCCAACAGCCATAGCAATGCTGAATGTTAAATTAGTTATTGTTGCAACATTGCTGGACCATTGATTATGGAAGATTGATCGCATAATGAGCCGGGGGAACAGGGATACACTTTGTCATTGTCTGCACGCTAACTAATCCACTGTCCTTATTCTTCCTTTCAGCATCATCAGAGCATGGCTGGGAGGAGGAGCAGCAGAGGGCCCCCCTCACACCTGAGGGGCCTGAAGTCTGACCAGCGTCACACCATCTCTGCCAGGCAGGCACCCGCGCAGATACTAGCACCTCGGTGGGAATTAGTACAATGGCTGGTGTCCCTGGACACAGTGATGAGGACACTTCATGCTCGCTGCAGGAGCTGGCAGGGACCGAGAATGCCCATGGTGCCAGCAGTCAGAGTACTGCAGGGGACCAGGCAGACGCCCAGTTGGTACCTGATGATGTGCCCCTGGAGTCGTGCGCAATGCAGCAGCTGCAAGAAATGTGGCCGGATGTGTGGGAGAATCTGGGTGTGATACATGAGTCTGTGCTTGGCATGGTCTCCGTGGTGGAGGGGTCTACACGGATGCTCGCTGAAGCAATGAGCCACATGTCCGAGCGTCAAGTGTCCTCCACGGACAGAATGGCGACGCTCGTGGACAGCCTGCTCCAGGTGACCCACCAGGGCTTCCTGGGGATGTGCACTGCCAATGATCTGGGCGTCAATGTTCCCAGCTCGTTGCCCATCCATTCACCGTGAGCAGGGAGGTCCAAAGTGACCTTACATTGGCACAGCTGCTGCCTGTCATCTCTGCGGGCTCTCCGGATGAGGGTGGCAGCTCCTCCGAGCCTCTGCTAGTGACCGTATCATCTGGTGAGGCTGCGACGTCTGTGGAGATGCCAGTGCAGAACAGGCAGCTCCCTCCCAGGTGGGGTCAGCACAGGGTCCACAGGCCAGAAGATGACCACCTAGGTCATCGAGGCCAACAGGACAGCAGAGTTAGCAGGCTGTCTCAGGTGCCGCTCTGAGCGGGGCAGCACCAAGACATAGCGCCCGTAAACGAAAGCATAAGGCACCTTAGGCACACCATGGGGTTGTCACTGATGCTTTTGTGTTGACCCGAGATGAGGTCTTTATGATTTCTTTTTCATTATTAACACTATTGTTTTCTCTTTGTGATAAGTTATTTTGCTTCACATATTAAATGCAGATGTGTGACCATGGCTGAGGGTGCCTCGTAGCCTCTGCATGCATATGGTTGACAAAAATATGAGTGATTTATTGGACATTCAGATTTATTTACAAGGCCCTTAACTAGTGCTGTTGACCTGACAAATTTTGCACTTAGGTATCGAGGCAGCAGCCTCGGCTTGTCCTGTTGATCCATCTGAGGTGTGCTAGCTGAAGGTTCGTTGGATTAAAGCATCCCGGGTGTCCCTGCCTCCCTGGAGTAGTCCCAGGTCAGCGTCCACCCCTTGTGCATGCCCATCCTCGGAATCACTGCTGGACTCATCGTGTGCAGCTGCAGCCACTGTGTCGCTGTCTTCATCGTCCACTGTGTCCCCCCTTTCCAGTGCAAGATAGTGGAGAGAGCAGAATGCAACCACTATCATTGACACACCCTCTGGGGGGTACTGGAGTGTGCCCCTTGAGCGGTCCAAGCATCGGAATCACATCTTGAGAAGACTGATGGCTTTCTCCACCACAGCCCTTGTAGAGATGTGGCTCCTATTTTACCACCGCTCAGCCTCTGTTCTTGGATGGTGGAGAGGTGTCATGAGCCACCTTCTGAGGGGATAGTCCTTTCCATCCAGCAGCGAACCATCCAGCCTGGCTGGAGCACTGAAGAGCCCTGGCGCCTGGGAGTGCCTGAGGATGTAGGCATGGCAGGAGCGGCCAGGGTACCTTGCACAGACTTGTAGAATCAGCATCCTGTGGTCACACTCTATATGCACATTCATGGAGTGGAAGTCCTTCCTGTTGACGAAGGCACTGGGCTCACCTGCTGGCGCCTTGATGGCCACATGTGTGCGTCTATTGCACTCTGGACGCGGGGGAAGCCAGCAATGGCTGCAAAGCCTCTGGCCCGCTGTGTCTGGCTTGCTTGGTCCCAATGATAGTGGATAAAGGTCAATGCCCATCTGAACAGAGCATCTGTAACCTGCTTGACACAAGTGTGGACAGCTGATTGGGAGACACCGCAAAGATCACCCACCGAGCCCTGGAAGGAGCCAGAGATGTTGAGGGCAGCTGTGACCTTCAGAGCCACTGGCATGGGGTGTCTGCCCACACACAGCGATCTCAGGCCCAGTCACCTGATATAGTTGACTGCCTCCCTTGAGAGATGGAGGCTCCTTCAGCAGTGCACCTCAGTCATTTTGAGGTAACTGCTTCGTTGTAAACCCTGGCAGCAGGATAGTGGCATCTTCTGTGGCCCTTTCTGCCTTGGACTACCTCTTGGCCCTACGCCCCTTGGGCCTGTGCCTGTCCTCCCAAAGATGGGTCCACTGGAGGCTGAATGTGCACTCCTGGCCACCTCCCCCTTCTAGCCCTCCCTTCTTCCTCAGAGCAGTTGCATCCAGTGGACAGATCAGCTCCCATTCCCAGGCTAAGGGAAGGCTTCCTGAAACCTGCAGGCCCAGAAAAGATTCCTCACTGCAGAGTGCTGACCTGAAGGTTAAGTGACCAGAAAAAGCAGCTGGGATGCGTTCTGAAGAATTGCAGATCACAGGCAAGTTTGCAAAACATTCAACAATAAATACTTCACAGAGCAGATTCACGAACCCACAGAGCCCTCTTATCCCGCCCATGGATGAGGTTAATACAAATGTCTCCTACCCGCCTGTCCATTGCGCCAGTTCGCTGACCCGAAGATCGCACAGACGCCAAAAGTTCAGTGTCAGTTGAGCACTAAAGGGCCTTAAGCGGCCTGTTAATTAATGGCGGGTGCGTGTCGGACTCTATCGCACGCCCGCCCTGCAAAATGTCGCGATGGCACCCGACATCACCACGCTTCATTTTACATGCGGACATACAGGGCCCACACGTTAAATGGAAAATTCTGCCCAAGGTGTTGAAAAATGATTTTATGGAAGCACACAAGATTGTAAACAGTATGGAAAAGTTAATTCTACAAAATTGCATTAAACTGTGAAAGGAAGAAGAAATCACAGTTTCACTTTAGTAAGGTAAATTTGAGGACTGATGATCGGGAAGTTTTACTTCACCCAAAGAACGATCAATATGGATTCGAAACTCAGGGGCTAAAGAAGTAAAAATCCTGAGAACATTTTAAAATCAATGGGTACCACAATGAGAGGACTTTAGTGTCTTTCCAAATGATACAGCGAAATAGGTCATATGGCTTTGCTGATCTATAATCATCTTGTGATCATGGAAAATGCTGTTTAGTTAGTTGGACCCAGATCACAAAACTGTAACAAAGGTTTGAAAGAGATCAATCTTTCTCAGAAAAGGAATTACAATGAAGCATGGCAAAATATAAGCCAATATTTTAACGGAATGTATTGTAATGCAGGCCAATTAAGAAAGCCACAAGCAAATTAGATTTTGCCATTTGTGGCATGAAGTTGAAATAGTGAAATCATCAGCCAGAAGTAAAATCACTTATAAACTGCACTGATGCATTATTTTAATAAAAGTAGAATTTATGTGTGCATATATTATATCCACATATCAACAGAACAGAAACTTTCAAAAATATTAGGCACCTATCCATAGTTCAAAGATTTTGTTTCTCTGATGTACTACATTTTTGATTTTAAATACAATGGGGGTAGAATTGCACAAGATCTGCAGAAACTCTAGAGAAAGAACAAAGGTTACAGCAGGAGATTGGGAGAACTCTCATGAAAATTACTGATGATTATTTATGTCAGCAGCGACAGAATTGCAGAATATAATTGGCAAAATTCTGTCAATGGTTATTAACTGAAATAAACTAGAATAGTCAGTAAGATAAAAGCAAAATACTGCGGATTCTGGAAATCGTAAACTAAAACAGAAAATGCTAGAAAATCTCAGCAAGTCTGGCAGCATCTGTGGAGAGAGAAACAGAGTTCCAAGTTTCGAGCCCATATGACTTTTCTTCCGGCTGAAGAAGAGTCATATGGACTTGAAATGTTAACTCTGTTATCCTCTTCACAGGTGCTGTTAACTCTGTTAATTTCTTCACAAATGCTGGGAGAACTGCTGAGTCTTTCCAGCATTTTCTGTTTTTGTTTTAGAATAGTCAGTGTTGGGTATTTATTTTTCTGGACTTTCCAGGGCTCTTGAGTTGATGTTTTGGAAGACAAGGGAAAGGACCTTTGCCTGAAATTCAAACAGTATACAAAGTGTTGTAGGGGCATCGCATTGCCTGAGAATTGAGTTATGAGGAGAGACTGGAAGAACTTTGAGATAGAAATCAATGTGCTATAAAGGGATGAGCTACCTATGAAGGCAGGACAGGCACTAACCATTCACCAAAATGAAGTAAATGTGGTCCGAGGATTAACTTCAGGCAAGCTTTGGACTACTTGGTGGGTACTGGCTTAACATTTGTTATGAGGCTTAAAAACAAGTCAGCACCAATTTCTACCATGGCACCTATCAAATATGTAGGCATTGAAACTGGTTAGATTTCAGAAGTCATTCCTTCCCCCAGACAGTGATCTCTCTCTGGAGCAAATTACTGAGTCATGGTGAGTATGCAGTCATCGGTCTGGATTTTTCTAGCCCTGTAGTGGGAACCTGGAGGTGGGGAGTTGGGAAAATAGAGGGGTGGAGGGGAACAGGAGCCATGTTGGGATGGCTCCCCAACACATTCCCATCACTGGGGAACTTCCCAGAGATGCGCATGGAGTAGGGTCCGCTGCTCCATGGAGGCAAGCAGCTAATTGAGATGATTAAGGCCTCAATTAGGGGCAATTTTGCAGCCCCCTCCATGTTCAGAGGCTACCAGCTCAATGAAGGCAGCCTTCCTGTGGCAAGTCAGAGGGGCCATTCGAGCCAGAGGCTCCTGTCCCAATGATCAGGCTGCAGGAAGGAAAAGCGTCAAATGCAGCCCAAATAATTCCTCCCCTGGGGCATCCCCTCCACTCTGAGAGTCCCAATGGCTTTGCTCCTCAATTTTTAAATCTAAATATACTTCTATGAGGGCACCTGCATGTTGAGGTGCCATGGCGGTTCCTGACCTGCCTTTCCTGGTCAGGCTGCCGAGGCTCTAGAGCTGTCGGCCCACTAACTGGGCCTATTAGTACAAGAGCCCACTTCTCGTCCTCAGTAGGACAATGAGAGCAGGGGCAGCTGATTAGGAGATTGCTCCCGGGAAGGTTGTGTCAGGAGACACATTTCAATGGGGAGAATTTTCTCCCCGTCGAGGGGGCTGAGCAGGAGCAGGCATGGGCAGGCGCACAGCCGCCTGCCACCTGAGAGTGGCTGCATGCCACCATTTTATGTGGGCGAGCCAATTTTGGTCTGCCCAGCATGACGCGCACCCAGAGCGTTGAGTGGTCCCTGTGTAGGCTGTGGAGAAGAGGGAGAGTCGGGGCCTGCGGTCTTTCACGCATGCGCGGGAAAGAGTGCAGAAATCTCCCTGAAGCATGGAGCTGTCTCAGGGAGATTATTTTCATTATTAAAACTTTAAAAAAAAGATGGAAAAAATTATTCAGACATCTCCTCTCATGTGACAGTGTCAGATGAGCTGGGACATGTCAATGAATTTTAATAAACAATTTTATTGGATTTATAAACACTTCATGAAACCTCATCCTGCCCATGGATGAGGTTTCATGTTAAATGTGAAGGCTGCCTGGGCTCTTCGCCTGCCCACTAACCTTAAGGTTGGATGGGCAGCCCAGACAACTACTTCAATTACTTCAACAATGGCCTTAATAGGCCTTTGACAGTTTGATGGGTGCGCAGCCGACTCCGGTGCACGCCCGCCAAACTGAAGATCGGAATGACACATGGTGACATTGGGACACATGCCCGGTGTCACTACGTGCCATTTTACGCTTCAGCGAGTGGGGCCCGCACCCGCATGCCGACCAGAAGATTCAGGCCCATGAAGTGTGGGATGGGACTCCTATTTGGTCCTGCTGTCAGAGTCCCAAAAGCCACAGGAAAATCCAGCCCATAGAAAAGGAATATTACACTTTGCTGAGAGGAGAGGACATTTTCATTAAGGGGCTTTCAGTTAATAGTCAATTTAAATTGTGATCTGCTATAACCATCTTTGTAATCTTGCTTGACTGCCTCAGGAAATTGGAGCAGAATTTCTTTTTTTTTAATGGTCATAGCTCTTTGCTTTTTTTATTTTACCCATGCCAAGAGATAGAAAGGCACAGAGGAATGCTGTACAGGGTAACCTGTTGGCATGGAATAGACTTGATAGTCTTTTCTCACTCCTCTTTTCACATGTCTATTTTTTTACAATTCATTATTAGGGAATAGGAGAAGCTAACAAGATTTATTTATTGTTCAATACTAGGTGTCCACATAAGGTAGTGATGATCTTTTTCCTTGAACCATTGCAGTCCCTGTGTTAATATTGCTGCAACAATGCAGTTAGACAAGGAAATCCAGATTTTCACTCCAGTGAAGGACCAGGGATCGAAGTCCAATTCGAGATTGTGTGTAACGTGGAGGGAAGCTTGAAAGTGATGCTGTTGTCAAGACCTTGCTGCTCCTGTCCCTCTGTGTGGTAGAACTTGTGGGGGAGCAAGTGGTGTCAAAGGCAGGTTGGTGAATTGCTGCAATGACTCCTGCAGATATTACAATTTAGCCACAGTACACCAGTGTTGAGGGGGTGGTGGTTAATTGATCCATTAACAAGAGCAATGATTGAACAGCTTTCTTTTTACAGGATGCTGTTAGGTATTTATAATGTTACTATGGCTACAAGTGGAGCACTTCCATCACATCCGTGGATTAAGCTGAGTAAATGGTGGAGAGGCTTTGAGGTGTCAGAAGCTGAGTTACTCTTAAAAGAGTCATAGGATTATAACCTCTGCATTAATTTAGCTGATATAATTACACTTCTGGTCAGTAGTGAATTCCTGAATGTTGTGGGTGAGAGAAAACTATGTGATTGTGATGCCATTGAGGATAAGGAGGGGATGGCTGACAGTTTCCTCATTGAAGACTGTGACTACCTAACACTTAGGTGGTGAACATGTTACTTGTTGCCCCATTTGAAGGTGCACTTGTTCATTCTGTGCTCCTCATTAAACAATGATGGATCATTTTGTTTTGGCTCCATAAAGACTGTACTGTGGTCACTCCTGCCAGTGCTGTCATGAACAAATTCATTTGCAAGTATGACCCAAAAAAGAGACATGCTATCAAAGCTTTTTATCTTGCACTCATCAGGATAGCTCAAGAATTTTCCAACCGTAAAGGGAGAACAACAATTTACATGAGAAGGGTGTGCTGATTGGTTGGCAAGTTGATCTGATTGGTGGGGGCTTTTACATGGAAAATACAGCAGGGAACAGTTAACTGCCAAGTTTTGTTCAAATGCAAATCGGGCTGGCTGACTCTGATTGGCCAAGGCATTGCCCTGGGGAATGAAACAGGGAATGACTTTTCCCTAAGCTTTTGTTTCATTGAGAAAAAGTACAATTTGTGGACATGTTCCTTTTGTTTGCAAAGGAAATGCCCTGTTTGCAAATATATGCAACTTCTAGCATACATGAGTGAGCCACACTGTGAGTCTGATTTACAATCTTTAATTTGTTTTCAGTGTAATTCGTAGCACAATCAGCATTGTTTAGCAGATGTTGTCCAATTGTGGAATCATATCTAATGGACACAATGTTTTGAGTTTTGCAAGCATGGAACTTGGTTGGAATACAGTCAGTACTTTGCCTGGTGCGAACAGCCAGAGGGACATATTTTTGATATGATCTGCCAACCGTTGGGACGTATGGCCTATACACCTGGCATCACACAGACTCTGAAATTCATATACCACATTGCTCATTTGTGTGATAGGCAGAATATCATTTTGGCTTTATGGCAGCATCCTGTTAGTGGCAAGTAGCACTCATGCTGCTACTACATAGTAACAGAATGCAATGGCTAGCTTCACCTGCTGCTCAAAGTTTTGAGACATCTTACCCTTCCAGGGTAATCTGAGGTTTAGGCAGTATATATTCACACACAGGGCCCTGTCCTTTGCAGACAAAAGGAACATGTCCACATATTTCACCTTTTTTCAGCTGAACAGAAGTTTAGTGAACAGTCATTCCTTGGTTCATTGCCCAGGGCAATGCCTTGACCAATCACGGTCGACCTGCCAGGTTTGAATTTGAACAAAGCTGGGTAGTTAATTCTTCCATGCTGCATTCTTCATGGCAACAACTCCAACACTCAGAATCTACTTGGCAACCAATCAGCAGTCTCTTCTCAAGGATTATAAATTGTTGTTCCCCCCTTTATGGTTGGAAAATTCTTGTAAGCTATCCTGATGAGTGCAAGGTGAAAAGTTTTGATAGCATGTCTCTTTTTCAGCAAAACTCAAGTTCTGTACTACCAAATGACTATTTATTTGTACATGGTAAATAACTGAGAACAAGGTCAAGTAGGTAATTTATTTTATGTTGACTCTCTCATGAGCTGCTACAGGCCTAGTCTGGCAGATATGCCCTCCAGAGCTTGGCCAGTTCACTCAGTAGTTTTGCTCCCAAGCCACTCTTAGGAAGTTGTTACATCCCTGTAGAGATTGATGACTTTAAAAAAAGAAATTTTAGCTTCCAGTTAGTGGCTGAAAGATTTCACATTTTAAGACGTTTACTGCAACAACCAGACTAAAAGCACTTTTGACTAAATACCTTTTTCATATGCAACTTATACTTTAAACAACAGAACAGAACTTTTCTCTTTTAACACATCTGAAGAGCCCATTTCACAGACATACTTTACATTTTTCCACAAGTAGTCATTCAATTTTCCCCTTTCTCTGTCATGCTTCTCATGAAAGGTCACCTAAAATGTTCACTGTACATTTCACTGTCCACTGATGCTGACTGACACACTGAGTGCTTCCAGTATTTTCAGATTTCCAGCACTTGCAACATTTTGCTTATTTCAAAGCTAAAGTACTTTCTTGTTTGTCTTTTACATGTTGGTTTCCCAGCTCTTAAAAGAGCACCACATTGGCTTATTCAAATGAGACATTTTATATTGTGCCTTTAAGAGATAGAGCATGCCATCACCAGAAGGGACGTGTGCCATGTGATGTGGTCTCAGTTTCACTTTGGCCTGTGAGCAGAACACAGTGCATACAGCTCTGCTGCTAATGTCTTCAAGCTTTACAGCTTTGTATAATGTTCTAATTGCCTATTTTCAATAAATTAAACACAACATGTTTACACAATCCTTTATGAGTTATTGGTGCCCTTCTACATCATTAGAAAAACACATGGGGTCCAGTGGTGATCAAGCATTTTGGACAGATGGCAAAGATCCAACTTGCAGCTTTGGCGAGTATTGAAATTGCAGTGTGATGACTGCATAGAAAAGCTTTGAAGACACAGCACCAACATAGTGCTCAAGTAAAGAGCTGGTAAGCAGACAGATCCTTCATGGTGATATTACAGTGCATGAGAGGGATGGCTTCTTGAGAGGAGCAGCACTGTGTTCGCTCAGTTGGGAAAGGTGAGTGACCAGGTTGTGGACTGGACCGATAGTGAGCGAGTGAAAAAAAAGTCATAAAAATCGGCCAGTGAAGGTTGTGATTATAATGGGTGGCTTTGGGAATTGCTGAACAATAAATTGAATAAAGTAAGGAGGAAGGTCAAAGAGATATGGTCAAAATGTACACAAAATTCCCCAGTTTGAATTAGGATACAATTGACCAATTATCTGAATTCAAAAGGTTTAAAAAGCATAGAGCTATGATTTCTTGATTGCAAGCCATAAAAATTTGCCTAGCAATTGTGAATGAAGGTCTGCACAAGCTGTGCATGTTAGGGTTAACAGCAAAAGAGCTAAAAGACCCTCAAAAGATATGGACCACATTGGAAGACCAGTTCAAAAACAGATTAAACTTCCATATTCATCGACTAGAGTTTATTTTATTTCGAGAACAGCCTACACAATCTATTAACCACTTGGTCAGCAGATGCAGAGAAATGGGTATGTACTGTGATTGTTCAAATGCAGAGCTAGCAGACAGACATTTTGAGTTGGTGATCACATCCACTCCCATGGGAGCATTCCGGAGAGATCTGCAAGACAAGCCCAAAATGTACAGCATCAAAGAACTACTAAGAATGGAGGTAAGTACGAAATGATCCTCACAGGTCAACAAAGCTTACAGGTCCTTAATATCACGCCAATTATTGACACACTCAATAGAATACCTGAACCTAGCAAAACATATGGAAGTTGTGGCCTTCTGCCTGCGCAAGGAAATGCCCAGCTTTCTAGCAATTCTGCAAAGCATTTGGCAGAAAGGGTCATTGGCAGCAGCAGTGCACTAGAGTGAAGGCTGATGCAGCTACAAATAACCATGCATTGATCCAAACAGACCATACATAATGGATACCTTCAAGCAATAGAAATGACCATCTGGTACCCCTTCAGAAATGTACACATGAGACGATTGACAATCCAAAACATGATAATGGAGTGCACAATGAGACAATGAGTGGTGAACTCAGGTTTTATACAGTCAATCTTGTGGAAATCATAGGTGCAGTCACACCATGTGAAGTTTTTTTTATTCATTCATGGGATGTGGGCTTCACTGGCTGGGCCAGCATTTATTGCCCATCCCTAGTTGCCCTTGAGAAGGTGGTGGTGAGCTGCCTTCTTGAGCTGCTGCAGTCCATGTGGTGTAGGTACACCCACAGTGCTGTTAGGAAGGGAGTTCCAGGATTTTGACCCAGCGACAGTGAAGGAATGATGATATATTTCCAAGTCAGGATGGTGAGTGGCTTGGAGGGGAACGTCCAGACGGTGGTGTTCCCATCTATCTGCTGCCCTTGTCCTTCTAGACGGTAGTGGTCGTGGGTTTGGAAAGTGTTGTCAAAGGTGCCTTGGTGAATTCCTGCAGTGCATCTTGTAGATGATACACACTGCTGCTCCCATGCATTGGTGGTGGAGGGAGTAATTGTTTGTGAATGTGGTGCCAATCAAGCGGGTTGCTTTGTCCTGCATGGTGTCAAGCTTCTTCAGTGTTTATCAAGACTCAAATTGTCTACCCTAAGGAAGTTTGTAATTACTTGTTATTGGCCAAATTGACAAGGGGCAAGTGCCAACATACTACCTCTGTGAATTCTAAAAGCCATGTATCCACAGACATGGAAGGTCATGGTGAAAAATACTACTGTGAAACTTTTGGCTTACAATGGTCCACTAATTCCATGTGCATGATCTATAATCCAGGAGTGCATGTACAATCAATCCTCCAGGTCCCACAGATTTTCTACATCATGGAGTCTAAAGGCCCAGCAATTGTAAGGCTACCAACATGCCGTGATCTTTCACTAGTGATAACCCATGGAATCAGTCAGACCTCATACTGCAGATCAAGCTCAGAAACTATTCCTATTATCTCCGTTCTTGACCTAACATTGAAATATTCAGAATGTTTCAACAAAATTAGCAGTTTCAAGGGAGCAACAACATTACACTTTCAGGAGAATTGAAGTCCATCAATTGATCCACCACGTAAGTGCAGCATCCACTTACAAGACAAATTGAAGGTTGAAATAGACAAAATAGAGAAAGATTGAATCATTTGAAATGTACAAGAGCACACAGGCTGGTGCAGTTCAATCACATGAGTCATAAAGAAGGATAAATCATTGAAAGTATGCCTTGATGCACGAGATTTATACACAGCTTTCAAACTTTGACCTTACAAAATACCCACATTAAAAGAGTTCAATCCAAGATTTACAGGTGCAAATTCTTCTTGAAGCTTGATGCCAAGCATGGTTACTGGTCAGTACTTCTCGTGGAGAAGTCCCAAGACCTTACTACATTTTGAACCCCATTTGGATGATACTGTTTTCAGCAACTTCCTTTCAGGCTATCTGTTAATCAGGGTCCCTTTTGAGCACACATGAAACGCAATGTCAAGGAAGTATTCAATGAACGGCATGGCACTAGGAAATTCTGAGGAACAAAGGGACCATGGCGTGTGTGTCCATAGATCTCTGAAGGCAGAGGGGCATGTTAGTGGGGTGGTGAAAAAGGCATATTGGACACTTGCCTTTATCAATCGAGGCATAGATTACAAAAGTAGGGAGGTCATGTTGGAGTTGTATAGAACCTTGGTGAGGCCACAGCTGGAGTACTGTGTGCAGTTCTGGTCGCCACATTATAGGAAGGATGTGATTGCACTTGAGGGGGTGCAGAGGAGATTCACCAGGGTGTTGCCTGGGATGAAACGTTTAAGTTATGATGAGAGGTTGGATAGTCTTGGGTTGTTTTCGTTGGAGCAGAGAAGACTGAGGGGCAACCTGATCGAGGTGTACAAGATTATGAGGGGCATGGACAAGGTGGAGCAGCTGTTCTCCTTAGTTGAAGGATCAGTCACAAGGGGGCATAAGTTAAAGGTGAGGGGCAGGAGGTTTAGGGGGGATGTGAGGAAAAACTTTTTTACCCAGAGGGTGGTGATGGTCTGGAATGCACTGCCTGGGAGGGTGGTGGAGGCGGGTTGCCTCACATCCTTTAAAAAGTACCTGGATGAGCACTTGGCATGTCATATCATTCAAGGCTATGGACAAAGTGCTGATAACTGTGTAGGTAGGTCAGGTGTTTCTCACATGTCGGTGCAGACTCGATGGGGCGAAGGGCCTCTTCTGCACTGATTCTGTGATTTTGTGATTACGTGTACCGTGCTAGGACGTATCTGTATTGCAAACGATAGAACTGTTTTGAGAAGAACAAAATAAGAACCTTACCATAATCTGCACTTATTGATGCATCAGTACTTAATGAATGATTATATTTCAATAGTCTGAAATGTGGCATCAATGCGTAGCAGGTCAACGCATTCAGTTCTATATATTCCAGTGCTGAAATATATCCTGATCCAAGTAAAATAGATGATATTAAAGTCATACCATCTCCTCAAGATAAGCACAATCTAGGTCTCCATAGTTTCCCAATTTCACTCAACAATCAGCATCGCTAAAGGGGTTGTTGAGAAAGGGTGTGCCTTTCCTGTGGCACGAAGACCACCAATACCTCTTCAAAGCACTGAAAAAGTCATCAGAAGCATCGACATTGCAATTATACGATCCTAGGGAGACAACTACCCTGGAGATAGATGCCTCACAGAAAGGTCTGGGAGCATGCCCACTATAAAAAGGCAAACCAGTTGAATTTGCTTCAAAATCTCTGTCCATAACCCAATTCAACTACTCCAACATTGAGTGGGAAACATTAGCTTTAGTGTTTAGAACCCTGTGTTTTCTTACCTGTTTATTTGGCAAAATATTTGTGGTAGAGACCACCACAAGCCACTGGAGATGATTTGGTGAAAACCATTGACCAGGGCGCCACCAAGATTGCAACATCTCTTGATAAGGGTTCAAGGTTATGACTGTGAGATTGGGTACAATCCAGGTAATCTGATGATCACATCAGATGCATTTAACAGATTACCTAGCTCAGAAAAAACAGAAGATGTGTTCTTGGACTTCATTGACAACAAAATTCTACATAATTGAAGGAAGGCCTGATTCAATCCAGCATGTCCATGAACACGGCAGACAATTTTGGTCTTATCGGGATGAACTAGACATCTCCGTGGGAATCATTTTTAAAAGCAGGCAGGTCATCATACCAGAATCTTTGTGACTTGATATTCTTCAGCAACTTCATCACTCACAAATGAGCATTGTTTGGATGAGAAGACTTGCAAGGGAGTCAATCTACTGGCCAGGTATGAACAGTGACATTGAAGTTGTCATCAAGATTGGTGAGGCATCTCAAGCAGTTATACCAAGTCAGCACAAATAACCACTGAGTCCACATGAAGTTCCTACCCATCCTTGGTCCAAAATCATATCCAACCTCTTTCATATCCATGGCACCGACTTAATCATCATCGTCAATTATTTTATCAAGTACCCCATTATTTGACAGTGACACAATACTTCAAACATAACTGGTGTATACACTCTAAGCGCTATTTTCAGTTTGTTTTCTGCGCACAGAGGGATCATTATGGATAACGGTCCACAATTCATTAGTAAGCCATTTCAGGATATGTGAGAGAAGTGGAATATTGATCACACTACTTCCTCTCCACATTACCCTAGATCTAAAGGCCTACTTGAGTGAATAATCTAAATGGTGAAATCCCTAATTCTCAAATGTGGACAGACCAGGCAAGAACTTGTCATGGTAACCTTGTCTGAAGGAGTCTTTATTACTCACAGTGATCTGTGGGATTGTCATTCTTGGACGTTGTTCCTAGTTGCATTGTAACATTGAAATGTTATATCTGAGAGCGTCACCTTTAAGTGTAATTATTCCATCACCGGCAGCACTCATGTTTGGCAAATAAGCTCATACCAATTTACCTACTCTTACCCACCTCACTCTCTTAGACATTAGAAAGCAACTTTTAAAACTGCATGAGAAGATGATCAATGTGCACGATAAAAATATATGTATAGGATTGCCAAATTTACAGTTGGGACAACAAGTTCACATCCAGGATGACACAGAAGATATGTGGCAACTAATCAAGGAAGCGAGGAGTTGCTTGGAACCAAGGTCCTATGAAGTCATTAAAAACAAAGGAATGAGGCATAACCAAGGGCATACCCAATCTATTCTAGCTCCTTAACCAATGTACAGTCATATTGCATCTAGGGCAAGATCCCAAATGCAACCAGGAACAACATCCAAGAATGACAACCCAACAGATCACTGTGAGCAATTAAAGGTGCCTTCAGGCAAGGTTACCAGTACAAGATCTAGGAGTACCTGTAGTTTACCTCTATGCTTTAGAGCAGGCTTGTCCAGCCTTTTCTCGTGGGGGGCCAGATTTCCATTTTTCTCACACTCAATGGGCTGATGAGCAAATTTGGGAAAGGTGGGGTTTGGCACAACATTAAACGTTAAATTTTTTTTAAAAACTGATGTACGATTAGAAAGAACTTGCTGAGCAAAAAAATCACAATAATAAATTGATAATTAAAAATCAGTAACAAATAAAGACAATAATTCGAGTGTGAAAGGGTGAGAGTGTCCAGCTAACTCCAAGTTTCAGGATGCTCACTCACCCTCACCCACTGTGAGAGTACTTGTTAGTGTGTGAAGGCTTGGGGTGTATGCTTGAATGAGAACCCTGTGACTGGGAATGAGCCCCCCACAACTCCACCCCGATCACCCCGGCCCTCTCTCTCACTCTCATACATGTATGCACAAGATACACACACACGCACTCACCCTCTCTGTCACACATGTGTGTGCTTATTCTCTCTCACATGCTCTTACCCTCTCATGCACCCACCTCCTCTCCGTCTCCCAACCCACCCTTCCCACACCCCACACCTCACCCTCCAACACCCTCACCTTCACCCTCCCACTAAGGGTCCCCCTCACTAAGCCTCACTCAACAACCCTCACACTCACTCACTCACTCACCAACCCTCACTCACTTACTCACCATCACCATGAAATCGGCTTGGGGTTGGGGTTAGGTGCGATGTGAGCTGGAGCGAGGCCTGAGGCCTATCAGCACATGAACATGAATGCAAAGGGAGGGCTAAGAGCTCTGCGGAACCGGGGTGGAGAGCTGGGGGAACACAGGAGAGAGCCAGTGGGATGTGGGGATAGCCAGGCTAGAGCACTGGCAGCCACAAGAAAGTATAGTGAACATGTACTCCAAGTCTCTCTCTCTACCTTCAAATACAGAGTTGCCAGTGCATGCTGCTCCCCCAATCACTTATGCTTCGCTCCCATATTTGATTCTGATAGGCTCACTATTGAGCATATGAGCAGCAAACATGGGAGAAAAACAGACTGTGATTAGAGGAGCAGGGTCATGAAGAAATCTTCAAACGCACTGAGCCGAATTATTGGCATTTTCAACAATCGTTCCGGGGTCCACATGAAGAGGCTTCATGGGCTAGACAAGCTTGCTTTAGAATCTCATAGATTCATCAACTCTATACACTTATGTAATAGTAAATAAACATAGACATATATTGTAAATAATTATACTCCTTTGGGTAGGGGTGAAAGAATCTTTAAAAAGAAATGGGTACATCGTAATTTGCCTTTAAGGGATAGCAGCGTGACATCACTAGAAGAGAAGTGTGCTGCAGTTTCTGTTTTACTTTGGCCTGTGAGCAGAACACAACACACATGGCTCTGCTGCTGATACCTTTAAGTTTATAGTTTTGTATATATGATCTCATGTGCCAAGTCTCAATAAATGAACCCACAATTTGTTTACACAATCCCTTACAAATGACTGGTGCCTTCTTACATCATTACAAAAGCATGACAAGGCTTATTATTGTTATGGATAGCTACTACAGCAGTATCGCCTATATGTTCACCTCCTCATCACACTCACCTCCCACCGTTACATTTTCTAATCTGTTCAGATTCATGATCACAGATGCTGTCATTTGCTTGGAAATGGTTAAAATTGTCATTACAACTAAGCAGTAAGTAAATGCCATGTGACCATTCACACCGGAGGAGTGAGAGTGGGTGGAGAAGCAAGTAGAACCTTCAGGCTGCCAAGAGAAATTTGCGGGGGAGTACAGGAAAAATATTAGAAGTGGATTCATAATTTAAAAGAAGTTTCTGAAAATTACCACAGACATACTTGCTAATGGAATGACTATTTCAAAAATGTATAATGAGCATATATTTTTAGACTGCAAAGTAATTCCTGCATTTAATTGACCACCTTAATGAAACACTGTGAGAAATTATCATGAAATGTGGACTTCAGCTAATTGAACATTCACATAGTCCAGCTTCTGGTCGATGAGCCATGATTCGCATTACCTTCAGTTACATAAAAAGAATAAGGAGGAAAAACGTTTGGAAAAAAAACAAGGTCTAGCGTGAACTGTGTCGTATGCTTTGATTCAATAGAACCAACTCACACGGTTCCAGACATCAATTCATGTTCAACAAAAAAATTTGCACGAGGATTCAGTGAAGGAAGAGAAACAGGGGGTGGAATTTTGCATTTTGGTTGACAAGTGCGGTGGCGGGCGGGAAATTCGGCATGATTCCCCTTCGGAAGTGGAACGGATTAATCCGCATGGTCTTCCACTTTTCAGCTCATTAATTGTGCATCAATGAGGAGCTCGGCAAACCTCGTGGTGGGACAGGCAGGGATTCATCTGCCCAATCGTCACCTCACGGGGTCAGAAGTCCTGGTGCCATCTTTAAACGGCATCTCCAGGCCATCCAGGAAAGGCGGGATGTTTTTTATCTTCAGCATGGGAGTGGAATGTCCTCTCACTTGACCATGTCAGCCTGGGGGGAAGCCGCCAGGGAGCTCAGCATCTGTAGCCAACAAAAAAGGACTGCCCTGCAGCGCAGGAAATAAATAAATGATCTGATGTGCTTCACCAGGGTAATTGAAATTTTTTTATTCATTCATGGGATATGGGCATCACTGGCTAAGCCAGCTTTATTGCCCATCTGTTATTGGCCTTGAGAAGGTGGTGGTGAACTGCCTTCTCGAACTGCTGCAGTCCATGTGGTGTAGGTACACCCACAGTGCTGTTAGGGAGGGAGTTCCAGGATTTTGATTTCCAAGTCAAAACAAAAACAGAAATACCTGGAAAAACTCAGCAGGTCTGGCAGCATCGGCGGAGAAGAAGAAAGTTGATGTTTTGAGTCCTCATGGCCCTTAAACAGAACTAAGTAAAAATAGAAGAGGGGTGAAATATAAGCTGGTTTAAGGTGGGGGGGTGGGGGGAGAGAAGTGGGGGAGTGGTGGTTGTAGGGACAGGCAAGCAGTGATAGGTGTAGATAATCAAAAGATGTCACAGATAAAAGAACAAAGAGGTGTTAAAGGTGGTGATATTATCTAAAAGAATGTGCTAATTAAGAATGGATGGCAGGACACGCAAGGTACAGCTCTAGTGGGGGTGGGGTGAAATAAGACTAAAACGGCATAAAAGGTATAGATTTACAAATAATGGAAATAGGTGGGAAAAGAAAAATCTATATCAATTATTGGAAAAAAAAACAGAAGGGAGGGGGAAGAAATGGAGAGGGAGTGGGGATGGAGGAGGGAGTTCAAGATCTAAAGTTGTTGAACTCAATATTCAGTCCGGAAGTCTGTAAAGTGCCTAGTCGGAAGATGAGGTCCTGTTCTTCCAGTTTGCATTGAGCTTCCCTGGAACAATGCAGCAAGCCAAGGACAGACATGTGGGCAAGAGAGCAGGGTGGAGTGTTGAAATGGCAAGCAACAGGGAGGTCTGGGTCATTCTTGCGGACAGACCGAAGGTGTTCTGCAAAGCAGTTGCCCAGTCTGCATTTGGTCTCTCCAATGTAGAGGAAACCGCATTGGGAGCAACAAATGTAGTAGACTAATTTGGGGGAAATGCAAGTGAAATGCTGCTTCACTTGAAAGGAGCGTTTGGGCCCTTGGACGGTGAGGAGAGAGGAAGTGAAGGGGCAGGTGTTGCATATTTTGCGAATGCATGGGGAGATGCCATAGGTTGGGGTTGAGAAGTAGGGGGTGATGGAGGAGTGTACCAGGGTGTCACGGAGCGAACGATCCCTATGGAATGCCACCAGGGGGGGGTGAAGGGGAAATGTGTTTGGTGGTGGCATCATTCTGGAGTTGGCAGAAATAGCCGAGGATGATCCTTTGAATGTGGAGGCTGGTGGGGTGATAAGTGAGGACAAGGGGGACCCTATCATGTTTCTGGGAGGGAGGAGAAGGCATGAGGGTGGATGCACGGGAGATGGGCCAGACATGGTTGAGGGCCCTGTCAATGACCGTGAGTGGAAAACCTACTAGAGTTACCTGTACCTTGCGTGTCCTGCCATCCATTCTTAATTAGCACATTCTTTTAGATAATATCACCACCTTCAACACCTCTTTGTTCTTTTGTCTGTGACATCTTTTGATTATCTGCCCCTATCACTGCTTGCTTGTCTCTACAACAACCCCCCCACTTCTCCACCCCCCACCTTAAACCAGCTTATATTTCACCCCTCTCCTATTTTTACTTAGTTCTGTTGAAGGGTCATGAGGACTCGAAATGTCAACTTTGTTCTTCTCTGCCAATGCTGCCAGACCTGCTGAGTTTTTCCAGGCATTTCTGATTTTGTTTTGGATTTCCAGCACTCGCAGTTTTTTGTTTTTATTTCCAAGTCAAGATGGAGAGCGGGTTGGAGGGGAACTTCCCCTCGTATTCCCATCTATTTGCTGACCTTGTCCTTCTAGATGGTAGTAGTTATAGGTTTGGAAGATGCTGTCTAAGAAGCCTTGGTGAATTCTTCCTGCAGTGCATCTTGTAGATGGTACACACTGTTGCCATTGTGTGTCGATGGTGGAATTTTTGTGGATGGGGTGCCAATGAAGCGGGCTGCTTTGTCCTGAATGGTGTCAAGCTTCTTGAGTGTTGTTGGAGCTGCACTCACCAAGTGGAGAGTATTCCATCACATGTCTGACTTGTGCCTTGTAGATGCTGGACAGTGTTTGGTTAGTCAGGAGGTGAGTTACTCGCCGCAGGATTCTTAGCCTCTGGCCTGCTTTTGTAGCCACAGTATTTATATGGCTAGTCTCGTTCTGTTTCTGGTCAATGCTAACCCACAGGATGTTGATAGTGGGAGATTCAGTGATGGTAATGTCATTGAATGTCAAGGGGCGATGGTTAGAATCTCTATTGTTGAAGACAGTCATTGCCTGGCACTCATATGGCACAAATGCTACTTGCAACTTGTCAGCCCAAAGCCTGGGTAATATCCAGGTCTTGCTGCATTTGAACATTGACTGCTTCAGCATCTGAGGAGATGCTAATGGTGCTGAACATTGTGCAATCATCAGTGAACATCACCACATCTGACCTTGTGATGGAAGAAAGGTCATTGATGAAGCAGCTGAAGATGGGTGGGCCAAGGACGCTACCCTGAGGAACTCTAGCAGTGATGCCCTGGAGCTGAGATGATTGACCCAAGCAACTACAAACATCTTCCTTTGTGCTAGATATGATTTCAACCAGTGGAGCGTTTTCCCCTGATTCCCATTGACTTCAGTTTTGCCACGGCTCCTTGATGCCACATTTGGTCAAATGCCACTACTTCTAGTCACTCCAAACTCACACATTCATAAGGGTATCTGGCATCTCAGGGTAGAGTCCACAGGGATGTCACATACTATCAGCACTGAATGCCTGCTAGCCACGTTAAGCTCACCATTTCACGCAAGTTCTTGCAAAAAGGTCATTTTAATCCCTTACTTTAGAAGGACTCAATACATTCAACAGGCATGCATGTTTCTAAAATAAAAACAGGACATGTTGGCAAAACTGTGGAGAGAGAACCAGAGTTGATGTTTCGAGCTCATATGGCTCTTCTTCAGAGCTAAAGAGAACTTCTCTTCAGCTCTGAATAAGGGTCATATGGAATCGAAAAATCAACTCTGTTTCTCTCTCAACAGATGCTGTCAGAACGGCTGAGTGTTTTCCAGCATTTTCTGTTTTTATTTCATATTTCTAGCATCCACAGTATTTTGCTTTCATCATGCATGCTTCTGAATTGCTGTTTCATCCATAGAGCTCATAGTAAATCCATCTGCCTTTATGCAGAACAAGATTGCCTACAGCAGAAGGGAGAGAGCCGAGGCCGTGGAGCGAACCCCAGAGCTGACGACATTCTCCATCCATGAGGAGCAGGCAGCAGAGCTCGCTGAAGAGGCTAGAGATTGTTCCGGCACAGAAGACAAGATCGACCTCCCCCAACAAGCCAGTGAGGCATCCAATATACATTGGCCACACATGAACGATGACTATGAGTGACCTATAATGTTGGAGCATGCCAAGTCAGTCACGAATTATCTCTTCTCTCTATTCCAGCTACCAACAAAAAGACAGAGGAAAGCCTCCACCCCCAGACCTCATCGCCACGGGTCCACAGCACACGGAGAAAGTGAGAACCTAGGTCTCTGACACTTGGAGAACTGCTGGAGGCCAGGCCCCTGCAGAGTCCGAGTCCAATGATGAGGCTATGCAATTGGCCCTGAGAGAAATGTTGGAGATGCAGAGACAGGCAGGGGAACATCAAACAGAGTTGTCAGTGGCCTTCACCAGATTGGAATGAAGGATGGAGGAGTCTGTCCACGTTCTTTCTGATGTTGCGGCTCCAGCAGGCAAGAGCATTGAAGTCTCCATCTGAAGGGTGGCAGCCACCTTGGAGACGCAGGTCCAACATTTTCTATTGGATTTGCGCTCAGACCTTCACGCCGTTACTCTAGCCCCAGGTCCGTTCCAGCAGAGGCTAAGCGAGAGGGGAACAGGGAGCCTTAACCCCCTTCAGTTGCCACTTCTCCTCAAGGAATCAGGGAGGTGCCCTCAGACACCCAAGGTGTAAGAACACCAGCCAGACATCCACATCACTCAAAGAGTGTCCTGTCACTCCAAATCCCCTCTACCTGTGACCCCATCAATTCCAGCAGGTCAAGCCGAGGAGGGTGCAGCTTTCCCCAGAGCAGGAGACCCTAAGCAGACTGGGGCCATCCAGGTCTTGGGTTTCCAGAGGACGTCCATCAAAGTAATCTCAGGTAACAGGGCGTAGCAGTCAGCAGGCTGCCTCCACCTCTGCTGCAGATGTCAGGGCTGCACCTACACGTAGTAGTAGGGTTAGAAAAACTGAGATGTTTTGAATGCACAATGGTGGCACGGGTGTTCATTCACTGTATATACTCATCACTTTTGTAAATATAGTTCGCATTTATCCCTCTCCAAGTCTCAGGTATTCAATGGAAGGTCCCGCATTCATTCAAGGGTTTAAAATATACCCAACGCCAATTAGCTCCCATCTGGATCCTCAGTTCCATTAACTCTCACTCAGTCTCATCATAAAGATGAACCTTTATTTACGTATCAATGACTTTAACAAAGGCACTTCATATGTGAAAATGATGGATGGACAAAATACCTGTGACCCTTGGATCTCAGGCAGGCATTATTTGACCTCATGAGAATTGCTCATCTAGGTTAGTGATTATCCTGATGCTGTCACACTGAAGTCTGTGGTTTGTGGATGTAATAAGTATTTGGCATGACCAACGATAGAACTTTTTCTCCCACATGTACTTTACGATGGCATTTATTTTATGACAGTGAATTTTTGGGAAAAGTGATATTCATCAACAAGCACCATAACCTTTCATGCCTGCCTGCAGCATGATTTGTCTCCATGTTTAAGGCTGAACCTTATTCCTTTCTTAGTTCCCGCTCTCCCTATGTGTGACGGTGAATGTTTGAAGTAGGTTCCACTTGGTGACATTTGAAATGTCTGCCAGAGGGAATGAGTGTGTGATGTCAGAGGTGTGTGCTCATCTTGATGAAGCTGTCTACTTACCTGTGAGGATCTTACTTTGCTCCTGAATGGCTGCCTAGTGGTGCTTTACTGAATCCTTCTGTAAAGGTTCAGTATGCAACTCGATATGGAATTCATTGCATGACTGTGCACCCATTGACTTAGGGTAAATAGAAAGGATTGGCCTTTGTGAGATGGACAATATCGAGGACCGGAATGCTCTGAAAGCAATGCTTCGGCACATCTCCTGAGTTATCAGCAGAATAGATGAAGGGAATAAGTTATCATTGACTGCTGTGTCAATACTGATTGGGCCACGTCTCTCCCTAATGCAAAGACAATGGAGGACATAGACTTGATAGACATCCAACAAATGCAGGGCCATGAGTGTTTGTAAGCAATCCAAGTGTGGTCCTGCTGAGCCACTCCCTGTGAGAATAATGTGAACATAATTCGCAGCTTTGGGCGCATGCAGTAGAGTAACAGGTTACTGCGTCCTGAGGCCTGATGGCATATTGGGATTCAATAGCAAGATGAGGCCTCTGCATTATTCATCCATGAGAGCTGGCATTTGGAAAGATGGTTCCATCTGGCTGTTGCTCCCTCTTGAAACGGTCAAGTGTTAACCATTGAAAAATGTTTTCCCGCTTAGTGTCACCTTGCTAAGCTATTGTCATTCTGGCATGAGTACATCGATGTGTGCAATGGTGTTTCAGCTGCTTGAAGACTGCCATGCACACTGATTTGTTGACACCATGTTGAAAGGCTTGCACAATGTGTAGCTGCTTAAGGAGGTGCACTAATAGAATCCTAATCACATTCCATAGCAAGCCACATGTTACCTAGGCTACTTTGCCTTCCAAGGATGATCCCAACATTAGGGGTGAAAGTGACTTATGCTGCTTCCATGATCATTGTGAGATTTATGACTTTTCCTGATATGTTGATACTGAGAATGAGGGTGTTGTGTCCTCTGCATCGAAGCCTGAAGAGTCGATTTTGAAATCTTACATTCACCTTAATTTGTAGCTATGAGGTTGTCATGGATACACCTGCCGCATTGTGCCCATGTAATGGCATCCTCATGTGGCATGTCTGAATCCTCGCCCTCTTCAGATTCATCCCATCAACTTCCTTCTCATCCGAGGGGATGTCTAGCTCCTCAATGTCTTTCTTTGGCAACACATTCCCCCATTGCAGTACAAGGTTGTGCAGGGCTCAGCAAACAATGATGATGCAGGACACTCACTGAGATGAGAACTGGAGAGTCCTGCTGACTGGTCCAAACTCAGAAATGCAAGTTTACGAAGCCAATAGTATGATCTATTAAGGACCTTGTGGCAAAGTGTGCAGCATTGTATCTCTCCTCAGATGCACTTTGTGACTGACGAATGGGTGTCATTAGCTATGTCTTCTGAGGGTACTCCTTATCATGAAGGAGTCAAACCTGTAAGCTTTGAGGTCCCTCAAATATCCCTGGAATCTGGGAGTGATTCAAAATGTAAGAGCCGTGTGAGCTCCCTGCGTAGCTAACACAAACCTGCTGGATGTGCTTTCTGTGATCACAAATGAGCTAGGTGTTCAGAGAGTGAAATCCCTTTTTATTAATGAATCTCACAGGCTGCTGCCAGGGAGCTCTCAAGGCCACATGTGTGCTGTCGATGGTGTCCTGCACTTGTGAGAAGCCTGATATCAGAGTGAATCCCAGAGCTCTGACAACCTGGCTTGCTACATCCATGCAGAACTGCATGTAATGATGACCTTTACTGAAAAGGGCATCTGTCGCCTCCCTTATGCATTTGTGTGTTGCCGATTGTGAGATTCCACAAAGATCCCCAGTGGAGCCCTGGAAAGACCCACTGGCAAAATGTTCAGTGTGGCAGAAACCTTCAAAGCAACCAGCAGGCCCTCCAAGTCCATGCAGCGTGAGTTCCTCACGGAGAATATGGCAAATTTGAGCTACCGAATCCCTAAACAAACGAAGGGATCTGCAGCTGTTTTCGTTCACCTCCATTAATGAACTGCGTCTTCCATTGACCCTTGGTTGTGGCAAATCTCTTCATGGATTTGGCCCCTCATCATCAGCATCTGGGACTTCCTGAAGTCCCACTTGCTCTTGATCCTCTGGGCAATGGTCTTTCCTGAACTATGTCAATCAGCAATAGGCCCCTCTTCTCCTCATTCTTATTAAAGCTATCAACAAGGTAGCATTGTCTGCAGCCTCAATTCTCCATTACTCCTTGTATATGTGCATGGATACAATGGAGCAATCAATGGTAGTTCCTCTTCAATGGTCTCCCTCCATATACAAGGCAGGAATGCAGTCTCTAGCCCTTGACTTGCCCACAATCTGTACATGGCATATCAAAGCTACCACTTGCAGGATCAGATCATCCTGGCTGCAACAGGTGGCTGAGCGTCCTCCTCAGACGTTACCGTGCATTCCCAATGAAGATCTTAATTAGGATCAAAAGGCACAAGTCCTATAACCCACAGTCAGGCCTCTGGTGATTGCTCTCCAGTGGCCTTAACAATAACTATCGATACCCAATCCTTGCACTTATGTCATGACTGCAAGCCTGATGTCTTGAATGCCATGACCAGTGCAGTGGGAACATGGAGGCTTGTGGGGTCCATGCTGTCTCTGCATAGCAGCCACCTTGATTGTTTAACCCTACATCCATGCTCACATGCCTCTGTGAGGATCCAGTGTCACTTAAGACTATGTGTATCTCACACCTAGACTTAATAGATTCTCGCCTCAATTTGCAACGTTAGTAAAGGAGCTGAGCTCATTCATTGTGCATGAGACCCTCAAGTCTAGCACTCAGCTGAGCCATGCTATAATAAACTTGGAGTGCAGGACTGGTTTCTTGTAAGAAACAATAAACTTTGGTTCCAGACACTAGATGAGGCTACTTGCTTGTTCCAAGTCCCAGGCTAAAATGTTCCACCCCTAAGATTCCCCGTGCTTCGGGCTGATTCGTCTGAACAGTCACATGATTCCCATAACAATAAGAAATGGTTTAACTTACCATTATTACGTTCCTCCCCCTTTAACTTTGTTCTACACTCATATTTACAAAAATATGCTAACATATATACAATTACATACAGTTCGCCCCATTATAAATTTAGTCTTTGAGGAGGTTTTCGGATTCTGGTAGAGTGGCACAACTCTACAGCGGAAGGTTCTTCCATTGGATTGACTTGAACAGGAACTGCAGCTTCAGGGACATCCCTAGACAATGGCAGTTCAGAATTATTTATTTCAGCAGAGTCATCAGGTATGTCTATATTTTGACGATCTGACACATCAGGGGTCGAAGTTTTGATTTCGATTTCAGGTGAATTAAGGTGTTGCAGGTCTCTCAACGTCTGAGATGATCCACGTGTTTCCTAACAATCCTGTTTTCCACTTCTACCTGATAACATAAAGGTCCTGCTTCAGAAACGATTGTACCAGGGACCCATCTCGGTCCAGTTGCAAAATTTCATACAAAAACTGTCTCTCCTACCATAAACTCTCAACCTTTACTGTGAACGTCATTATTCACTCTCTGGCTACCTTGGATTCTCTCCACCTTCCCGTCTAAATTAGGGAATACTAGATTCAATTTCGTATGAAGTTGGTGCTTCATTAACAATTCCGAAGGTGTTAAACCAGTGGTCATGTGAGGAGCTGTGCGATAGCTGAACACGAATCTTGAAATTCGTGTTTCTACTGTTCCCTCTGTTAGTCTCTTCATGCCTGTTTTAAAGGCTTGTACTGCTCTTTCTGCTAACTCATTGGGTGAGGGATGATATGGTGCTGTTCTGATACGTTTAACACCATTTACATTCATGAATCTTTGGAATTCAGTGCTAGTGAAAGCAGTACCATTGTCTGACACAATAACCTCAGGTAAACCATGAACACTGATGCTCTGGTGCAATTTTTCAATGTTTGCAGATGAAGTAGGTAATCTCAATTCAAACACATCCATCCATTTGGAATGTGCTTCGATAATCACAAGAAACATGGTACCTAGAAATGGACCTACATAGCCTATAGTCTAACCCGGGGTCAACCAGGCCACTCCCACGGATGTAGTGGTGCTGAAATGGGCAACTTCTACTGTTGCTAGCACTGGAGAGAGTGTTTCACCAATTTTTCTATATCACTGTCTATACCTGGCCACCAGATATAACTTCGTGTGAACATCTTCATTTTCAAAATGCCAGGATGCACACTGCGAAGTTCTTTTAATGGTTCTCTTTTTTGCACAGGGATAACTATTCTTGCTCCCCATGATAAAATAGCATCTTGATAACTCAGTTCAGATCTACGTACAAAGAATGGTTTTAATTCTTCAGGGACTTGTGCATTTGAACATCCTTGTAAAACTTGTTCACGGACACCTGATAAAATTGGATCCTGATTTGTCCAATTCTTTATCTGGCTTGCGCAGACTGGTGAGGAGTCCATGAAATTCAATGCAAGTACTACCTCTTGAGGCACTGGAGCAAGTGTAATGCTATCTGGCAAAGGGAGACGACTGTGGGCGGTGCATAAAAGTGTACTCGTATGCCAACAAAATTAAAGCCCATCTTTGAATTCAAACAGAGGCTATTGATGGGATTGCCTTATCTTCACTAAACAACTCTAACAGTGTTAACAAAAACAGGAAATGCTGGGAAAATTCAGCAGGCCTGACAGTATCTGTAGAGAGAGAAATAGAGTTAACATTTGACCTGCTGAGTTTTTCCAGAATTTTCTGTTTTTATTTCAGATTTCCATCATTCGTAGTATTTTGCTTTCAACCTTGACAGTGGCTTGTGATCTGACACTATGGTGAAGTGTCGATCGTGCAAACCTTTCTGGAACTTCTTTACTTCAAATAGGACAGATAAGTCCTCTTTTTCAATTTGTGAGTAACGTTTCTCAGCTGCAGAAATGGTTCTGGATACATGTCCTATTGGTCTTTCATATCCATCTTCCATCTTGTGTGACAATACTGCTCCCACTCCATAGGGAGATGCATCATGAGTGAGTGTCAATTCCTTGGACAGGCCATAGTGCCCTAGCAGACATGATGGACTGAATTTTGCCGTCGGTGATTTGGGGGCAGGGCCTGATCGCCGACGTGCAAAATGACACGGGATGATGTCGGGAACCACTTGCATCATCCTGCCCCATTTACATTTTCAGAAAGGTGGGGGCACAAATCAACTGTGTGCCTGCCAACCTGTCAATGGCCAATTGACAGGATAATTAAAACAATTAAAGGACCTGCCCCCTGCCCGTCCCACCTTAAGGTTGGTGGGCAGGCCAGGAGCCCTGGTGGGCTTCTGAAAAAACAGGAAACCTCATCCAGCGGCAGGATGAGGTTTCATGTCAGGTTTAAATAACTTTAATAAGGTTTGAGTGAAATTTATTAACATGTCCCATCTCGAGTGACATTGTCACATGACGGGGATATGTTAAGGATTTTTTATTTTTCTATTTTTAATGTTTATGCAAGTGTAGGCAATCTCCCTGAGGCAACACTTAGCCTCAGGGAGATGTGCACTCTTTCATGCGCATGCACAAAAGAGCGCACTCTCGCATTTGGGGAATTCCCTCCGCCCGCGCAGGAAGCACATAGTGCTTCCCCCCGGGCGTCACGCTGGGCAGGCCTTAATTGGCCCACCAACATAAAATGGCTTCTCCGGCGGGGAATCGGCTCCCTGCCCGCCAGAGATTGGGTTGGGCCCGCCTGCCCAATGAGTGTAAAAGTTTCTTGACTTTTACGAAGGCTTCCTTTTGCTGTGCCTACCAGAGCCATCTGTGGTCCTTCTTCAATAACAAGTGTAAAGGGGCTAACATTGTCCTTAGATTAGGCAAGAATCGACCGTAATAATTTACCATGCCCAATAAAGACTTGAGCTCTGTGGTGTGAGTCGGAGAGGGCACTTCCTTGATTGCCTTGACTTTCTCCTCTAATGGATGCAACCCTTGAGCATCTACTCGATGATCCAGATACGTAACTTCTTTTGCTTGGAAGGTGCACTTTTCTTTTTTTAAATGAACGCCAGCCTCTAAAAACCTCTTCAGAACCTCTTCCAGGTTTGCCACATGTTCTGCTTCTGTGGATCCTGTGATTAAGACATCGTCCAGCTACACTCAACTCCGGGAAGTCCTTATGGTAAGCTTTCCCTGGTTCTTTGGAAAATCGCACAGGCAAATGACACACCGAAGGGTAGGCGTGTAAATTGATACAGGCCCCTGTGCGTAATTATGGTGACATAACTTCTTGATATTTTGTCCAGCTCTAGCTGTTGATACGCATGACTCATGTCCAGTTTGGTGCAGGATCTTCCTCCTGCAAGTTTAGCATACAGATCTTCAATCTTCGGGATTGTGTATTTGTCTAATTTCATAGCCTTGTTTACCGTTAATTCATAATCTCCACAGATGCGAATGATTTGGTTCGGTTTCAGCACAGAGATTATGGGTGCTGCCAATTCTGAAAATTGGACCAGCTGGATTATTCCTAACTTCTCCAAACGACACAATCCCACACCTCCCTTTTCTTTTGGAGTGTAAGGCACAGGTCTTGCCTTAAAAAAAATGGGTCGTTGCTTCAGAGTCCACAAATATTTTGGCTTGTAGACCTTTGATTTTCCCCTACTCATCTCAGAATACTCTGTCATACTTTTTCAGCACCTCAGGAATTCCTCCTGTCCTGACCTAAAAAATTTCTGACCAGTTAAGGTTGATTTCCTTCAATCAATCACAGCCCAGAAGGCGAGCTCCTTCTCCAATTAAAACAATTATAGGCAGCTGAGCTGTTTGTTGTCTGTATAATATAGGTACAGAGGTGATACCTTTCACCTGTATTGCTTCCCCTATACATGTTTTTTCTTGAGCAGCAGTTTTTCCCAAACTCAATGGCTGGGTATACTTCTTCTATACTACTCTGTGGTATATAAAGATATGTTCTCCCACCACTGTGGTTAATGCTCCTCCATGAGCAGAGACTTTCAATTTATTTGAAGTGTGACAGTGATTGGTTCAGTTTTCCTGGCCTTCAGATTGTGTAGGGAATAAACGTCAGCCTCAGTAACTCCTGACTCTTCTATATTGTGCACTTCATTTAACTTCGTCTGATGTCTGAATGAATCAAGAACGAATCTTGATCTAGCCCTGCACTGTTTAACAAGATGCCCTTTTTTATGGCAGTAGTGCATTCTGCCTCTTTAAATTTACAGACTTCGGGTGCATGATTTCCCCACAGCGGTAACATTTTAACTTCTGGGTTCTGCTGAGCTGCTTCCAGCATTTCTTTTGGTTTTTCTAGTGGTCCGGAACATGTCCCACTTCGCGGTAACCTCTCTGATCTTCGCACCACACCCGGCAGCGGGTTCCCTCCCTAGCTACAAAACGGCGCCATGTTATACACTCTGCAAAGCCTGCAAGTCCCTCTCAGCACTCTCCATTGCTCGTGCTATCTCCATGTCGTGCTTCAGGTCTATCTCAACTTCTACAAGCAAACGGTGCTATGTGGCGTCATCTTTTATGCCACAAACCAAACGATCTCGCAAAATGTCATTTAAAATATCAGTACTCCGTTAACTGCTTTAACTTCACGGTGTATGTTGTGATGACTCATCGGGAGCCCTTACTTGAGAGTAAAACATGAATCTTTGCAAGATCACTGAGGGTTTAGGCAGAAAATGTCCTTTCACGAGGTCTACTAGCTCAGTGAAAGATCTGGCATTTGGAGTGTTTGGAGCCGTCAATCTATGGATTAGGTTATAGGTTTTACTCCTGCAGACGCTTAGGAGAATTGCCTTCTGTTTCTCCTCCACCATAATTTTTTTAGCTACAAAGCAGAAACCTCATCACTCAATGTATTGTCTCCAGTCCCCGGCAGATGAGTCATATGGGCCAATTCTGCCAAAGACAGGCGGTGCTGGTGAGTATACTTTTCTTTCTTACTTTAAAAAAATTCAAATTATTCACAATCATGGGGTGAGGTGGTATGTTGGCGCTATTTATCCTCATTGCCAAATGCAATAAACTTGGAGTATGGGACTGTTTCTTGTAAGAAACAGTAACCTTTATTTACAGACTCCAGATGAAGCTGCATGTTGTTCCAAAGCCAAGGCTAAAAAAGCTCAGCCCCTAAGATTCCCAGGCTTAGGGCTGATTCGTCTGTACAGTCATATGATGTCCATAACAGTCAAAAATGGTTTAAGTTTCAATTACTACACATGCTCTCCATGGTTCGAGCAGATCAGTCATAGGATGCCCTTCAAGAGACCCCTCCCCAGTTGATTTTTTCTAACAGTTTCTCAAACTGCATCATTCTTACTTGAAATCGAAAATGATACTGTTGACTTTCCTCCATGAGACCAGCTACTAGCCTTCCACTAACACCCACCAAGTTTCTCCCATCCTCTTCCATACTCACCACTTCCTAATTCCCATTCCTTCTGTCAGTATCCAGCCTCCCCCTGTTACCCTTGACCCCATCATTGGATATTGCTGTTCTGTCCAGTGAACATGTTAATGTTAATGTCCCAGTGCTGTTTGTTGACATGAGTCCTCTCCTTCTCAAGGCCACACACACTGTTCCTTTCCAGGAACCCCACCACCCCCCCCGCACCCTTCCCCTGTGAAATCATCCAATGCCCCCCCATGACTTTTCAACTGCCAACATACAGGATCCTGATGGCTTCCCTGAATGTTGCTGTGCCTCACAATACCAGGACTCTAACCCCCAGGATCAAATTCCTTAGGTGACTGACCATGCCCTGCACACCCATAATTTGCACAAAAGCTGAAGGCACTGGATACTGCAAAAGCTATAGGCCCTGACAACATTCTGGCAATAGCACTGAAGACTTGTGCTCCACAACTAGCTGCATCCCTAGCCAAGTTGTTCAGTACAGCTATAACACTGGCATCTACCCAGCAATGTGGAAAATTGACCAGGTATGTCCTGTGCATAAAACACAGGACAAATCAAACCAGCAAATTGCTGCCCCATCAGTCTACTCTCGTTCATCAGCAAAGTGATTGAAGGTGTCATCTGTGGTGCAATTACTTATCAATAAGTTGCTCACCATTGCTCAGTTTGGGTTCCCTAAAGCCACTCGTCTTCTAACCTAATTACAGCTTTGGTCCAAATATGGACAAAAGATCTGAATTCAAGAGGTGAGGTGAGAATGACTGCCCTTGACATCAAGGCTGCATCTGATCGAGTGTGGCAGAAAGAAACCCTGCCAAATTGAAGCCAATGGGAATCAGGAGGAAAATTCTCCACAGGTTGGGGTAATGCTGAGCACAAAAGAAGATGTTTGCGGTTATTGGAGGTCAATGATCTCAGCCCTGGAACATCACTGCAGGAGTTCCTCAGGGTAGTGTCCTCGGCCCAACCATCTTCAGTTGCTTGATCAATAACCTTCCTTCCATCATAAGGTCAGAAGCGGAGATGTTCACTGATGATTGCACAATGCTCAGCCCCATTTGTAACTCCTCAGATACTGAGCCAGTCCTTGTCCATATCCAGTGAGACCTGGACAACATCCAGGCTTGGGCTAATAAGTGGCAAGTAATATACATGCCACACAAATGCCAGGCAATGACCATCTCCAATAAAAGAGAATCTAACATCTTCCCTTGACATTCAATTAGCATTACCATCGCTGCATCCCCCACTATCAACATCCTGGGGATTACCATTGACCAGAAAGTGAACTGGGCCTTCCAAATGCATTCTGTGGCTACAAGGGCAGGTCAGAGGCTGGGATTTTTTCTGCAGGGTAACTCACCTCCTGACTCCCCAAAGCCTGTCCACCATCATGGCAGATCCTCTATCTCAGCTCCCACAATACTCAAGAAGCTCAACTCCATCTAGGACAAACCAGCCCACTTGATTGGCTCCCCTCCACTAGTTAAACATCCACTCCCTCCATCATCAATGCGCAGTGCCAGCAGTGTGTACCATTTACAAGTTGCACTGCAGAAACTCACCAAGACTCTGTTGACAGCACCTTCCAAATCCACAACCTCTAAAGCCTACAGGGAAAAGGGCAGCAGATGCCTGGGAACACCACCACCTGCAAGTTCCCCTCCAAACCACTCACCATCCTGACTTGGAACTATATCGCTGTTCCTTTGCTGGCACTAGTTCAAAATTCTGGATCTCCCTTCCCCCATAGCACTGTGCATGTCCTTACACCAGATGGACTGCAAATGTTCAAGAAGGCAGCTCATCGCTAGAGCAATTAGGGATAGGTAACAAATGCTGGTCTCGCCAGTGATGCCTACATCCCATGAAAGAACAAAAAAAAGATTGCACAGGAATCCAATCCTGCACCTGAGTAATGAGGCTGGAGGAACACCAGATATTGGGCATTAGAGCTCGATATGTTGTGGGGTAAGCTTCCAAGAGCAACAGGCAGATCATAGGTGAAGTGTCAATGAAGACAGAGGCAGGGCAACCAGGACAGGGCAATGGTGGCAATTGGCAGTGGTGAGGAAGTAGAGCCTATCAGTGAGATAGCAGCAATTGGCAGAACGCTGGATCCTCCCGGCTCCACATTTTTGAAAACATATATTAAAAACTCATCTAATTGGTTGTGACCTGCTGTGGTCCCTTTAAGGGCTGCCTGTTTAGCTACATGTAGACCTGGTGTTCCTGAGTGAGTCAGGCAAACCGATCTTGTAGTGAGGGCTCAAATAGATTTTAGGTTCCCTGTTTGCATACGCAAAGGTTCCACTGCTTGTTTCATGTGTGGTCACTGCATCAGATATTTTGCCCTTTATCAATATGGTGAGTGGATGCACTTCTGGCTCATAATAAGTGTGCACTTCCATTCTACTAGGCTGGTTATTGGATAAGCAATGGGTGCTACATGACCAAATTTCAAGGCAAATATTGTTGTTTCTTCATTTTAATTTCCTGTTACACCACTCTAGGCCTAAATTCTCTGGTCTTGCCCACCGCAGCAATCGTCGCGGGTGAGATGGAAAATTTGATGGACCAGCAAAAGATCCGTTGACTTCAGGTGGGAACTTCTGGTCCTGCAGTGGGTAGGACTGTAAAACCCTGCCCATATATTTTTATCAACTTGCTGGTGATATTAGTGTGATAATCTTCTGTTTCCTGTTCCACTGAACTGTGCAGCTACCTCTGCTCTGAAAAACAGAGCATTATCTCCTTAATGAGGCACTAGGATCATATCCTATGATCTTCACAAATTATTTTTGGTCAGATTTTTCTTGGATCACTTACTCATGTTGTGATAAGGCTTGTTTTCTCCCCTCTAGTTCCAAATTAGCTTTAACAAGAGGCTAGATTTTTCTGTCAGTTTATTGTCAGCCATGGTGAGTCCATGCTGGCCCAAAAGGAATGTTTATTAGCACCAAAGCTACTAATTTTCTTGTCAACAAATTTCCGCAGCTCCTTGTCAGAAAGTTATTTCTTCCTTTGTTATTTCCTTTCTTCACTGCTCCTTCTCTGTATTTACTCACAGAACATACCGGAGAAGCTGCAGGTTACAATTGTTTTCATATTTTGCAAGGCTAGTGACATATCATTTATGGCACATTGGATCTCATGATGTATCTCTTCATGACCACAAGTTTATCAACTTTTTATACACTAATAGTGGTATGTGCCATGAACTTGCCATGATTTTTGCAATAATTTTTGCTTCATCAGTATTGTTTTAATATTTGTTAATAATAACATGCCCTGACAGTCTCTACTATTTCTAGATCCTTGTTATCACTGGATTACAAATTATCAAATAAATAAACAGGTTTAAATGTAGACAATGGGAAGAATTTTACGGAGGTGGTAGGTGTCCCAGGAGAACAAAGAAGGCCCTCAGCAGGAGGCCCTATCTACCCAGGGTCTCCAGAATGCAATACTCTTACATTCACATACACAGACTAGTGAATAATGCGGAGGTTGCACTTCAACAAGGAGGTTGTCGCAGACATTCAAATTGGTTAGCAGACAGGAAACAGAGAGTAGCAATAAATGGGCCATTTTTTCAGAATGGCAGGCAGTGATTAGTGGGGTACCGCAGGGATCGGTGCTTGGGCCCCAGCTATTCACAAAATATTTCAATGATTTGGATGAGGGAACCAAAAGTAATATTTCCAAATTTCCCAATGACACAAAACTAGGTGGGAAAGTGAGTGGTGAAGAGGATGTCAAGAGGCATCAAGTCAATTTAGACAGGTTGAATGATTGGGCAAATACATGGCAGATGCAGTATAACGTAGATAAGTGTGAAAGTATCCATTTTGGCAGGAAAAACAGAATGGCAGAGTACAAAGGGACTTGGGTGTCCTTGTACACCAATCACTGAAAGCAAGCATGCAGATGCAACAAGCAGTTAAAAAGGCAAATGGTATGTTGGCCTTTATTGTGCAAGGACTTGAGTACAAGGGCGAGGATGTCTTACTGCAGTCAAACAGGGCCTTGGTGAGGTCACACCTGGAGCAGTGGGTGCAGTTTTGGTCTCCTTACCTAAGAAAGGATATACTTGCTATAGAGGGAGTGCAGCAAAGGTTCACCAGACTGATTCCTGGAATGGCAGGATTGTCGTACCAGGTGAGAGTGTGCCAACTAGGCCTGTATTCACTGGAGTTTAGAAGAGTGAGAGGGGACCTCAATGAAACGTTGAAAATTCTGACAGGGCTGGACGGACTGGATGCAGGGATGATGTTTCCTCTGGCTGGGGGCTCTAGAACAAGGGGTCAGGATCTCAAGATATGGGGTAAACCATTTAGGACTGAAGTGAAGAGAAACTTCTTCACTCAGAGGGTGGTGAACATATGGAATTCTCTTCCACAGATGGTTGTGGGGGCCAAGTCACTGAATATATTTAGGAGGGAAAAAGATAGATTTCTGGACTCTAAAGGTGACGAGTGGTATGGGGAGAGAGCAGGAGTATGGCATTGAGATAGAGGATCAGCCACGATCATAATAAATGGCAGAGCAGGCTCGAAGGGCCAAATGACGTACTACTGCTTTTATTTTCAATGGGCCGAATTTTCAGCTCGGCATGCAGTCACACACCCGACCTGCTTGCGTGTAAAATAGCGCATGATGAAGTCGGATGATTGTCCCGACCTCATCGCGCGCTCACACGATATTTCAGTCAGTGGGCGTGCGCAGAAGTCAGAAGTGTGTCCACCAACAATTAAGAGGGCAATTAAGCCCATTAAAGTTGTAACTGTCTGTGATTTTTTGTCCATGTTTGGCAGGCTAGTGAATCGGCCAAGCGGCTTTTGCATTTTTCATGAAACTTTATCCGGGGCGGGATGAGGTTTCCATTACTAAATTTTTTTAAAAATCTATGGAGAGGATTTTTATAATGTTTATGTTCAGGTGACTACTTGTGATGTTTGGACACTTTTGTTCTGACTGTTCAATCTTTGTTTAATACTTTTGAAGTCTTCAGCTCCCCGTGGCAGTTCTCTGCCTTCAGGGAGTTTTCATGCAGTGCACCACTGCGTCTGTACTTACGTCAGTGCCCGCCCTCCTCCTGCCCCACCCTGGCAGTGCTGAGCATTTCAGTGTGCATTTCACGCTTGCTGGCCGTTAATTGGCAAGCCAGCATGTAATCGTGGTTGGGGGCCAATCGAGGTTGGCAGTCTGTTTTTCAGCCACTTCTGGATATGCCATTTGCGCCCTCCCACCGACCTGAAAATTCTGCCCATTGTGTTATGCAGTGCATTGCTACTTGACACATTTCAACTGATGCACCGCATGCAAAACAGACATCACTGCAAGGCCATGGTGCTTTGGATTGCACAGTAATATTTCTGAGCACAACATAAAAACATTCAATGGATGGCATTCAGCTACTCCAAGCTTCCCTTGGAAGAATAGTTATATCAGCAAAGCAAGAAACAAGATGAGTATTGGGACCAAGGGTTAGAGACTGCTGATTTCTTATATTAATAATTCATGTTGGCTTTGACCTCAGCAAAGCACAAGAACATGAGTTAGTACAGTTAAAACACCACAGGGTCCCATTTGAACATTCTTTCATCTTATTTTTTTAAAGGCATTTGATCAGTTTAATCATTGATCCAAACATAATCCTTACAACAGTCATTTTCCCTCCTATTGTTTTACTCATTCTCAGAACAATAGACTTTGTCAACCTCTCATTGCCAGTCATCCTAACATCTCAGTGGTCTGAATACTTTTTTTTTAAATACCACACTTGGAACTAAAACATGTTTATTACTTAAATGAAATATTTAAAACAAATGTTATTTGAGACAATGCATCATTGTTCTAAAATATCACATTTGACAATTTTTTAAATGTCACATGTTAGTGACATGCTCACAACTAATTATATGCCACATGAGGAAAAAATTAACATTTCAATCATTAAAATGGTCTTTCATCTGTTGCTGTGAACAAACAAGAAATTATATGGAATGATATACAGAATTGCTAGCATTATTTTAACTGCCCTACAATGAAGAAGTCAATAGTTGGCAGAATAATACTGTGTAATTTCTTTGCTCTTACATTGCTACTGAACCTTTCATTATTTCACACAACTAATAGATTAATTATTTTCTTCTATTCCAAAAATAAGAAAATACAGCTCTGCCTAAAACAAAAGTATTATAAAGCATTCATTACAAAATTACAGAGCTTTCCATAACTCTAGAAATGCCTAAACATTTAAAAAATAACATCTAAATAGAGATTTAATCTTTTGACAGTTTTGAAATCCAACTTGCATAATCCTATCCAGAAAAAAAACCTTACTTCTAAATAAACCAACAGATTCCACATACTGATTTTTAAAGTAGCTCTATTTTGCAAATTTAATTAGGTCAGGCTATGTGCAGTCCATTTTAATTAGAGTAACGCATTCATTCTGAAGAGACTGGAGAGTGTTAAATGTTGTACAATAGCGTATTTTTGCTGACAAAATGGCATTACATCACTGAACAAATTTGTTTCCTTGGTAACGTGAATAAAAATGTCAACCCACGCATGCCAATAGAGACTAAATGCAATGGAAGAAAAGGTTTTCTTCAAAACATCAGCAGCATTGATATGAAATATATATTTCACCTGATTTATTTATTGTGGAAGAGCATTGAATTTTTACTAGGTATACCTTCTTCAATTTTTATCTCAAAAATGAGCTTTGCTTACATAAATGATTGAGTAAGCATGTTTAATCAAATGCCATTACTTAAATATTAGTAGTTGCAAAGCATCCTTTGCTTGCAATGAAATCTAGCATATTAAAATGTAAAAGAGAAATAGATACAGAACAATACATTTTGTTTAAAATACTCCATAATTTACAGAGTGAAACAATAGTGTGGGCAGAATTTGTGGGGTTTTTTGTAAAAACTTCAATTTTCTTGCCTGCATATAGGAGTTCCCTACTTTGGTTTTGACTCCTGGTGGTCTATTCCAGTAATATTATCAGTGAGGGATGTCTCCAAACATCCGAGAGGGAGGGGAACAACAGAGGCCAGGACTGACTGCCAGTCGGTTATTTGACAAGAAATAAAAACAGAAAGTGCTGGAAAAACTCAGCAGATCTGGCAGAATCTGTGGAGAGATAAATAGGGTTAGCATTTCAAGTCCAGTATGGCTCTTCTTTGGAACTAAATTGATAATGATGAGAATCTAGCAGCAATGGAGGAGCAAAGGGATTTGGATATCCATGAACATAAATCACTAAAAGCAGGTGCACAGCCACAAAATGGATACATTAGCCTTCATTTCAAGCAGATTAGAATACAAGGGTGAGGAAGTGATGCTTCAATTGTGCAGAGAATTGATCAGACTCTGTATGGAGTGTTGCATTTAGTTTAAGGCACTGCGCCTCAGGAAGCAAAGTGTAGCGAAAATCAGGACCTTGATTCCCCAAAGGAATGTGGAGCTGGGTTACTGAAATGTTCAAGAATGAAGTTAAAAGATTTTTGTTAGGTCAGGCTATCATATGGAGAAGAGGTGAATAAATGGAATTCAGTTACAGATCACTATTCATGTGACTGAAAGCGGAACAAGCTCAAGGATTGAATGGCCGACTCCAATTCCTGTGTGTGCATCACAGCTGCCTCAGAGCTGCCTTTCTCTGGCAAGTCACATTAGCTACCAAATGCTATGCAGGGTGTTCTGGAAAGGTAACTAATTGCTTAGGGAAGTATCGAATAGCAAACAGCACCAACAGGGAACACCACAGCAAAGGGCATAGGCAGCATCCAATTGCATGCTAGATAGAATGGAGAGCAGCTGTGGGGCTGGTGTGGTTTGCTGTGTGAGTCAACATTCTCAGTAGTCACTTTGACAGGGTCAGAGTATTGCTAGACAAAATCCTAGAGGCTGTTCTAAATGCATGCTAAACTCCAAATTGTGATGAAAGAGACAGCAAAGACATACTAAATACTGCTGGATGTGTGATAAATAAATATACACATGGAGTACATTTACCTGTATTGTATGTAAGGTGTTTTCTACTCAAATTTATGCACGTGGCTATAAGAATGTTGCCAAACTCCATGATTTTTATTGGACAATGTTGATCTGACACATGGGGTGAATTTTCTCTGCCCCGTGGAAGGGTTAGGGAGAGGATGGCCAGAAAAATAGCAGGGAGTTAAGATGGGGCAGCTCCTGATACATTCCCTACTCCAGGGTACTTTCCCAGGGGCAGACTGGAAACTGTTTGGACTGCCCTCTTTACAGCCGCTTAGGCACCATTTTACGACTGCACTAGTGTTTTCCCGCCAAACTGGGGCAGCCCTGCCTCCATCTCCCCCACCAAGTGGGTTGTTGCCAATTCATGCCCCAATGGCAGAGTCACAGGGATCAAAGGGCACAACTGTGGGCAGAATTGAACAAGATTTGCACAAAGTGCAGTGGTGGGTGAGAAAAAGGACATTTTACCCGCTGGCTGTAAAGGTGGCTTTTCAAGCCATAGCGTCCCATTCATGACGTGTCCCACCTCGTTAATAATGCATTCCCAGGAAACATGCTGGATCACTGGCAGGGCAGCCTCTGATTCAGCTGTCCTGCCCATTACATCATGCCTTCAGAGAACTCTAAGGCACCGGAAGCTGCTGCAAAGTCAGGGCTGCCAAAGGGAGGAAAGATGATGCCCCAAAATTTAGCAATGCCTCCCTTGGGCACCTACTGGATGCAGTGGAGGCTAATCGTGAAGTCCTCTACCCTGCTCTGGGTGAAGACCAGCAAGCAAGGTCACCAGTTCAGCTTGGGAGGCGGTGGCAGCGGTGATCAGCCCCAATGCCTTGCAAAAGAGGTCAGCCACCCAGTGCCAAAAGAAGATGAATGATCTCCTCTGTTCCGCCAGGGTATATGATTTGTCTCATCACTCTCAACTCACACACTCACAAACCCATCACACATCCACAGGGATCTCACTCACTGCCAGTTCAAGGGACATCACCATTCACTCTCTCACACACACGTTCATCTGTCCTGCGTATTATGTCCTCATCCCCTCCATGGCACCACTCACCCACCCACACATGCCAGGCATGCTTCTCACATGGGCTGGCAGACATCCTGCTTACAATCTCTCCATCTCTATTCATGGAGAACAAACTGGCCCACAACACAAGGGCAAGGTCGCAGATTGATGGAGGAATGCCCGACAAGATCCTCACAGACTTTGAGAAAAGAGACATCCAGTTGGCCCACAAGGATCTGAACTGATGGTGAGGTTGGCGATGCTCAACCAAGTGCAACATCCATCAAACATCATGTTGCGAGTCAGTTCCCCTGTTCTGCAGTTCCCTGCCACGCATTAATTATCTCTCCTTGCTTTCACAGGCACAACTGGAAAGTGGCCGACGGGTCCACAAGCCAGGCCCTCGACTCCAAACCCAAAGACATCCCATAAGAAGAACCTGATGGCACCGTCATTGAGGGTCCGTCACAGCGCTCGCCCACACCCTCTACCAGCTCATGAGACACACACCTTGGTAGGACCATTACTAGAGTAGCCTAGGGGTCACAATCTGGTGAGCACATCACACTCTCTGATCCACAGCAGGCGGCGGCAGGGACTTCCCAGGTGTCCAGCACTTGGAGGACTGCTGGAGGCCGGAAATCTGCTGAGTCTGAGTCAGATGAGGAGCTTCTGGACTCAGTCATACTTCAGTTGCTGAGGCTGCAAAGGCAAGCACAGGAACATCAGGAAGGGATGTCTACTCCTTAGATTCCTTAGATGGATGACTCCGTCTGCCTTCAGTCTGAGGTTATCACGCTGGCATGTCAACTCACCAATGTCAGCACTGGTAGGATGGCAGCCGCCATGGAGACCTTGGTCCAGGACTTTGATCCTGCAATGTTACATGGGGTGAACTCATCGCTGATGCCATAGTTGGCCTCCTACAGTGTTAATGCAAGAAGGCTGTGGGTAGCTTGATCTCACTACAGCTTCCACTTCTTCTCAATGTGTCAGCTGAGGGCCCTTGGGCACCCATAGGGAGGAGGACCAGCAGGTGCACACCACGGGGCCACCGACCCAGTTGACTCTGGGAGTGTCCAGCCCTTCCGAACCCCTTCTTCTTGTGAACCCAGCAGTTCCAGCTCCACAAGCCGGGGAGGGTGCCACTGCCACACAGTAGGACCCCAAAAGCAGTCCGAGGCCCTCCAGGTCTCGGCCATCCAAAGGACACCCATTAACGTAATCACAGACAGGGAAAAGCAGTCAGCAGGCTGCCTCCACCCCTACTGTGGATGTTTGGGGAGCACCGAGACGTAACGGCAGGGTTTGGAAGGTTAGGAAGATGTAATTACATAGCCTGGGCATTGGTGTTAATCACTTGTACATAATGTTCACTATTGTAAATAAACTGCCGAGAATGTCTCCTTGCCTGTGACTTCTTGTTATGATGAGCAGTATTTGTGTCACTCAGATGTGAAACCCTGGTTCCTGCACAAGTTAAAGGCAGGTGTCTCAGACCAGGGCCTCTTCCCTGTGCAGTGGGTAACCTTCAAACCAAAGTGATGGTCCAGCTTCACACTCACTGGACACATCACTGATGCTTGCATCTCGATGGTACTTGTCATTGCTGTCAGAATGTCATGGGCAGGCGTCACTGAGTTCTGTTATTCTCTCTGTGTGCTCTCAGCATCTTTGAGGTGGGGCTAGCCCCCATCTCTTCAACCTCTGTGACCAGTGACACTGTGCTCCTAGTGCCTGGAGGGGACAGGTGCTGAAGGCTGACAAAGGATCAGATGCCTTTAAATGTTTCATGTGTGCGTCTCTACGATATGACCCTGATTACAGAATGCAAGTGAACTGCCCTCAGCCAGACAGGAGTCAGACATTCTCAGAGAAAATTTGAAGACCTATGGAGTGTCCTCACTTCATGTCGCCATCATCCTCCTGGAACCTAAGCACCACGTGAGCATTCGATGGTACCCTGCACCTGTGGAAAACCTGAGATCTGTGCAAGTCCCTGCGCTCTTGCTTCTTAGTTTTCCTGATCCTGGGTGAAATGGAGCCTGAATGGAGGCTTATGAACTCCCGACAGGTCACCCGTGGCATCCTGGAAGGAGCCATAGGTATAAAAATTAATTACCACAGTCACTTTCCCAGCCACTGGCAATGGATGTCCTCCATGGCCCCATGATGCCAAATCATGCAGCAGGTGGCATATGTGACCGATCAGTTCCCTAGACATGCACAATCTTCAGTGACACTGGTTCTCAGTCATTTGCAGGCATTGTCTACAGATCCTGGGTCTAATGAGGCGCCTACGAGCGACGGCTCCTTGTGGATCTCCAGCTGCATGAGCAACAGGCTCTGCCACCCCTTCATCTTGAGGGAGGTGCTCCTCCTTTTGCCGAGTCAGGTGCCTCCACCGCTCTCTTCTTCTTTTTCCCTGGCCTCTTGAAGCTACGAAGCATGCTGCTAAATCACCAGGCTCCATGATCCTGATGTTCTGCTCCTGAAGGATTAAAGAGATGTGTGGGTTGGCATGGGTGTACTAAGAAACTCTCTTTGTTAAGTCTGAACACCCCTTAACTCAGCAGGACAGTGCTGGCTGCCGCTTGGATGGCCAGGGTGTAGTGCGCTCATTGTCTGTCTTAAATCTGACTAGCCTCAGTCCCACTCCACATGATTGATTGGCAGCAACTTTGCCCAATGCTCAGGCGTAGGCCTAACACACGCTGCAAAGCAGCGCTTTTAGCTTGAGCCATACTGGATACTGGTCCAACCTTAATAAAGACATTGCAAGGGGCTGTGAGTGCCTCCACCAGTGACTGTTCCATGCCCACCCTTTGCAAAGGGATTCTACAACTTGCCCAGTCGGCCAATAGTTCTGCTGCCCCCTAAAAGTCACATATAATTTGCAGTCTGCGCCCAAGGGTTGAAAGGTTCTGTAGCATTTGGTGGCACTTTCAAGTTTTTGCGCTGCTTGAGTGGCCAGAAAAGCTTCAGAGGCCCAACCCCAAGCATGTCAATTGATCTGCAGCAGAACGGTCTCAGCTGTGGCAGAATGCTCACTTTTGACAAATTTTTCCAAATGCATGGCCGCTTCCCTTGCCTGCCATCCCCACCTTCCCCGATACCCCTGCATGTGCTTGAGAGTTTCCTTCAGTCTGTCGGTGCTGCCTTGCCCCCTCAAACAACCCCCACCCCCGGCCTGACCACACTGGAGACCTTGGCCCAGCACTGCACTGAAAGCCAGCCGGGAAAAAGTGACTTGCCTGTGCCCCCACAAATGTGCAATGCCTCTTCCTTGATGTCCTACAGGCAATGCTCACGAACACTGCGCAAGGTTGTGCGCACTCAGCTACGAGATAGGCTAGAACCTGAAAGTGATGTAAAAAATAGTATGCTTCCATTGTAACAAAATTGGACGCACTAAAAGTAATTGCGGGAAATTAAATGGGAGGCATATTGCAGTAGCAGAAACACATAAGGAAACCTCAGCAAAAGGTTATATCAGGAAAGGAAATGGGTATTGAAACTGTAGCAGGTGCAGGTGAAACGTGTCCCTTCAGAACCAACTAGGAAGGGGGATATGGCTCAGGATGGTCAACAAAATCTTTCTTTGGTTACTGTTAAAGAGAGTCACGCTACTGAGGGTTCTGGATATGTTATCTCATAGGGAGAGAAGAAGCTATACAAAAGTTAGATAACAGAAATTCAGTTATCTGACACTACTTTTGAAAACTTAAGTAAAAAAGGGGAATGTGAAGAGAATGAGGCTGACGTATTTGACCCATCTCCTTTAGCAGAAATGCAACAGGCTGATCCTAAGTTGAGAGTGCTGTGTCAAATGGCTTATTCAGAGACTGAATCAGAATAAATACCTGAGTGTTATTATTTAAAAGACAAAGTGCTAATGAGGAAATGGAGACCACCTCAAATACATGAGGAATGGGCAGTTGTTTGTCAGGTGGTAGTTCCATCTGGGTATTGCAGTTAAATTTTACAAGTGGCTCACAAAATTCCAAATGCAGGTCATTTAGGTATTTGGAAAGTACAGGCCAAAGTACTAAAGTAATTTTCTTGGCCAGGATTGCATGAAGATGTGTTTAAATTCTGCCAGACATGTCAGGTATCACGTATCATCACTTAAACCTCCGCCCTTAATTCTGATACCAGCTTTTTAAGAACCATTTAGCAGGGTCTTAATAGATTGTGTAGGATCCCTACCTAAAACCAGATGTGGGAATCAGCATCTTTCAATAATTATGGATGTTTCAACAAGAGACAGTGGCTTTGGCGAAAACGGTAGTGGAAAAGTTGGTTCATTTTTTTTACAAGATATGGATTACCTAAGGAAGTACAATCAGATGAAGGTTCAAATTTTATATCACAAGTATTCAAAGAGATAATGAATAGTTTGGGAATAAAAAATTTAAATCTTTAGCTTATCATCCACATTCACTAGGAACATTAGAAAGATGGCATGATGAAAGCCTATTGTCAGGAATGCCCAAATGATTGGGATAAAGGTATTCCAATTGTACTGTTTGCCATTAGGGATGCCACTAACAAGTTCACAGGATTCAGTCCTTTTTAACTGGTATATGGGCATGAGAAGAGTGGAGCACATCAATTAATTAAAGAAAAATTTAAAAATTAAAGTTCAGAGACTTCGCTTTTGACCTATGTGTAAGCCTGGGAGGAGGCAGCGTCGAGTTCAGTGGCCACAACGTTGTGCAGCACACATGGGTGCAGTGCCACAAAAGGTTCAACAATCTGCTGCGCTCGGCAAGGGAAGATGTGCACGATGAGCGGGGAGACTTCACCTTGAGTGAGACAGAGACTGAGAAGAAGCTAGTTATTTGGCGAGCATCTTGTAAGTGACTAAGGTTTATTCTATTCCTAAGGTTCAAAGTAGTCTAGCAACTGGTGGTAAGGGTAATAAAATATATAAAAGCAAAGTAAATATATATAATTGAATAAAATAATTAAATAGTTAATTAGAACATATTAAGAATGTTAGGGCAGGTGATGTGTCACAGCTGTAGCATGTGGGAGCCAGTTTGATCCAGGGCAAACTTTGAGCAACTTCAGCTCATGAACTGGAGGCTGAAATACAGACACTGCAATGCATCAGGGAGGGGGAAAGTTAACTGGAATCTTTGTACCAGGAGGCAGAGACACCTCTTAGGACAGGATCTTCTGATTTGGTCAGTGGTCAGGAATAGGAGAGTGTGACTGCAAGTGAGGTAGGTAAGGGGACTCAGAGGGCAGGAGCACAGGAGCGTCAGCCTATACAATTGTCCAACAGGTTTGAGGTTTTTTCAGCTTCTTTGGATGAGATTGGGGGCTGTAGGCCATGGCACTATGGTACACGAAGCCATTCAGGTGGGAGGAGCAATAAGGAATGTAGTAGTGGCTGCAAGTAATACAGTCAGAGGGATTGATGCCGTTCTCTGCAGCAAAAAGCATGAGTCCAGATGGCTCTTTTGCCTGCCCGGTGCCAGGGTGCGAGACATCTGCTCAGGGCTGGAGTGGACTTTGCAGTGGGAGGGGGAGGGGACCCAGTTGTCGTGATCCATGCAGGTACCAATGACATAGGCAGGACAAAGAAAGAGGTTCTGCATAATCAGTATGAGGACCTAGGCAACAAATTAAAAAGCAGAACCTCAAAGGTCATAATCTCTGGATTATTACCTGAGCCATACACAAATTGGCATAGGACAAAACAGATTAGGGAGATGAATGTGTGGCTTAAAGACTGGTGTGGGAGAAGTGGGTTCCAGTTTGTGGGGCACTGGCACCAGTACTGGGGAAAGTGGGAACTGTGCTGTTGGGACGGTTTACATCTGAACCTTGCTGAGACCGGTGTTCTTGTGAGAAGCATAACTAGGGAAGTAGAGAGGATTTTAACGTAAATAGTGGGGGCATGAGATCAAATTTAGGAAGATGTGGTAAATCAAAGGCCAGAGGCAAGGCAAAAAGAAAATGTATTATTACATAAAATGAAAAAAGACTGTGACAGGAAGAGATAGAGAGTACAAATCTGACAGTAAATCAACAGATGAAACAATGGATTATAAAAAGAATAAAATGATAAAACTAAAGGCTCTGTATCTGAATGCATGTAAGCATTCGAATCAACACAAAGGAACTGAGACCGTACATAGAAATAAATAATTACAATTTGAAAGCCATTACGGAGACATGGCTGCAAGACATGGATTGGATCCTGAATATTGAAGGGTACAGGATATTCTGGAAGGACAGGAAACAAAGAAAAGGCAGAGGGGTGGTTCTGTTAGTCAATGATGGTATTAGCACAATAGAAAGGAATGACCTAGGTTCAGGAAACCAGGATGTGGAAACGGTTTGGGTAGAGATGAGAAATGGTAAAGGCAAGAAGTCACTTGTGGGAGTCGTGTACAGGCCCCTTAATAGTAACTACATGTTAGGATAGAGCATAAAGGGAAAAATCATTGGAGCTTGTCAGGAAGGCATGGCGATAACCATGGGATATTTACATTTACATATAGATTGGAAAAGTCAGATGGGCAAAGATAGCCTAAATGAGGAGTACATTGAATTTGTTTGGGATAGTTTCTTAGAACAGCATGTTCTGGAGCCAACCTGAGAGCAGGCTGCAGTAGACCTAGTATTGTGCAATGAGATGGGAGTAATTAATGATCTCGTAGTGAAGGCACCCCTAGGTAGCAGCGACCATAATGTGATTTAATTTTAAATTCAGTTTGAGGGAGAGAGAATTGAGTCTGTGACTAAGTTTTTAAACTTAAATAAGGGCAATTATGAGGGCATGAAAGCTGAGCTGGCTAAAGTGAATTCACAAATTAGATTAAGGGATAGGTCAATAGATGCGGTGGCTAATATTTAAGGGGATATTTCAGAATGCACAGAATAGATACATTCCAACGAGTAAGAAAATGTCCAAGGGACAAATACATCATCCGTGATTAACTAGAAAGGTTAAAGATAGTATCAAACTTAAAGACAAAGTATATAATTGTGCCAAGACAAGTGGCAGGTCAGAAGATTGGACAAAATATAAAGAAGAGCAAAGAATGACTAAAGGACTAATAAGGAGGGAAAAATTAGAGTATGAGAGAAAGCTAGCCAGAAATTCCACATTGTCAGAGCTAATATCTTTCCTCACTATTGCGTTAATTTCCTCTTTAACCAGCAATGCAACTCCACCGCCTTTTCCTTTTCTTCTGCCCTCCCTAAATACTGAATACCCCTGGATGTTCAGGTCCCATTCCTGGTCACTCTGCAGCCATGTCGCCATAATCCCGACTATATCGTACCTGTTTACATCTATTTGTGCGGTTAATTCATCCACTTTATTGCGAATGTTCCTTGCGTTAAGGCACAAAGCCTTAAGGCGTATCTTTTTAACATTACTTGTCCCGTTTTTCACTGAGGCCCTGTTTGATGCTTGCACTTGATTTCTCTGCCTATCACTTTTCTTATTCCCCTTTCTGTCTCTTGTTCTTGTCCATGATTCCCCCTCCTCTGACTCCTTGCATAGGTTCCCATCCCCCTGCCATTTTAGTTTAAACCCTCCCCAACCACTCTAGCAAATATTCCCTCAGGACATCAGTCCCAGTCCTGCCCAGGTGTAACCCGTCCAGTGTGTATTGGTCCCACCTCCCCCAGAACTGGTCCCAATGTCCCAGGAATCTGAAACCCTCCCCCTAACATCATCTCTTCAGCCACATATTCATCCTGCTATTTCTACTCTGACTAGCATGTGGCACTGGTAGCAATCTTGAGATCACTACCTTTGAGTTCCTACTTTTCTACTTACTTCCTAACCCCCTATATTCTGCTTTTAGGATCTCATCCCTTTTTTTACCTATGTCGTTTGTACCAATGTGTACCATGACCACTAGCTGTTCACCCTCCCCCTTCAGAATGCCCTGTAGCCACTCTGAGACATCCTTGACACCAGCACCACAGATAGAAGATTTGCTAGCTAACAGGAAGCAGAGAGTTGGCATAAATGGGTCTTTTTCAAGTTGGCAAGATGTAATGAGTGGTGTGTCACAGGGATTAGTGCTGGGACCTCAACTGCTTACAATTTATATAAATGGCTTGGAAGAAGGGATTGAAGAGATTGTTGCCAAATTTGCTGACGATACAAAAATAGGTAGGAAAGTAAGTGAAGAGGTCATAATGGTGTTACATAGACAGGTTTAGTAAGTGGGAAAAGATCTGGCAAATGGAATATAATGTGGGAAAATGTGAAATTGTCCATTTTGGCAGGAAGAATAAAAGAGAAGCATATTATTTAATGGTGAGAGACTGCAGAGCTCTGAGATGCAGAGAGATCTGGGTGTCCTAGTGTATGAATCACAAAAGGCTAGTATGCAAGTACAGCAAGTCATTAGGAAAGCTAATAGAATGTTGTCATTTATTGCAAGGGGAATTGAATATAAAAATAGGGAGGTTATGCTTTAATTGTACAAGGCACTAGTTAGACCATATTTGGAGTACGGTGTACAGTATTGGTCACCTTATTTAAGAAAGGATATAAATGTGTTGGAAGCAGTTCAGAGAAGGCTCACCAGACTAATACCTGAAATGGGTGGGTTGTCTTATGAGGAAAGGTTGGATAGACTAGGCTTGTATCCACTAGAGTTTAGAAAAGTAAGAGGCGACTTGATTGAAACATATAAGATCCTGAGGGGACTTGACAGGGTGGATGTGGAGAGAATGTGGAAAAACCTAGAGTGAGGGCTCACTGTTTAAAAATAAGGGATCAGCCATTTAAAATACAGATGAGGTGAAATTCTTTTCACTCCGAGGGTCGTGAGTCTTTGGAACTCTCTTCCTGAAAAGGCAGTGAAAACAGAGTGTTTGAATATTTTTGAGGCAGAGGTGGATAGATTCTGGGTGAGCAAGGGGGTAGGTGGGATGCAGGTTTCAGGTTACTGTCAGATCAGCCATGATCTTATTAAATGGTGGAGCTGACTGGAGGGGCTGAATCGCCTACTCCTGCTCTTTGTATGTATGTTTGTATTTATGTATGTACCGAGTTGGCATGGATCAGTGTGGAGAAGTGTTAAGGACTAGCTGCCCTCCTGTGGAGCTCAGGGGTGTTAGGGTTTGATGACACTGGAGCTGGCCGAGGGGGTGAAACTTGTCTGCTTTACCTGAGTGCCTTGCGGCTCGAGCTCCACAACTCTGATATGCACTGCAAGGTGCCCCGGGAGGTGGTTGCAGGGGAGGGTGTGGTGTTTGCCAGGCTGCAATGGGATTGCAGCTAGAGAGTGGACAAAGCAATGCTCCTTTGGCAGTTCAGGAGAATAGATGCCATAATACCAATGAAAGAAATAATACATGCAGAGGCCCCCCAAACCTCCTCATTCTGAGGTGATACGAGATGGATGCCTTGGAGCTGGAGTGCTGCCACCCACCTTGGTCAGCCAGTCGTGGAGAGACATCAATCTCTGATGGAAGTAAGAGTGCAGTGCACAGAGGTGAGAGTGTCAGATTGTGCACATATTCTTGTATAGTCTCATCATTAATGGGAGTCTCAAACCTGGAATCCCCATTGATCATTGAAAGACGATGGCACCATGATGCAGATCTCCATTGTCTCACCAGGGTGCCTGGCATTCACAGTGACAGTGTGATGACTTAAACTAATGACATGTCATTGTTCTCCCTTAGAATCGCCAGCGTGCCTACAAACGCAGGAGACAAAGAACCACCCTTGACACCAGAGGACTACTGGGTTTTAGATGCACCTGTGTCATATCCATTCTCTGCCCTAAGCACCAGCACAGATACCAGCACCTCATGGGCATTAGAGCAATTGCTGGAATGTTGGTGCATAGCGTTGGGGGCACTTCACACTCGTTTGAGGAGCAAGAGGGGGTAGAGAGTGCCCAGGCACCGGCAATCAGAGGGCTGCTGGAGACCAGGACGATGCTGAGTCGAAGGCAGATGATGGGCTTCTGGAGTCACCCATTAGGCTGATTAGATGCTGGATGTCCAGCAGGATGTGCGAGAGGATCTGGCAGAGAGGGTATGCATGCCACGGTCTCTGTTGTGAGGGAGTCCATGATGAGTATGAGCACTGCATTGACCATCAGCACTGAGCGCACTGCCTCCTCCATTGAGAGAGTGGCGACTCTTATGGAGAAGCAGCTCCAAGGACAGAATAAGGGGTTCCTGGGGATGTGCTTGGACCTGCAAGCCTTCGCACTATCAATGACCTCAGGAGATCAGTGCCAGTGTGGGAGATGGATGAGGCACCCAGTATCCCAGCAAGATGCCCATCTGTCATTGTCATACAAACGGGGTCCAGAGCAACCTCACATTAACGCACGAGCTGCTTGTCATCTCTGTGGTCTCCCCACAGGGTGCCCTGGATGACGGCAACAGCTCCTCAGCCCCCTGTCAGTGACTGTGACATCTGATGAGTCTGCGATGACTAGGGAGAGGACAGCTGTGGCCACCAGTATAGGCCCCACAGGCCAGAGGACGACAGCCAAGGTCATCAAGGCCAACAGGACAGCACAGTTAGCAGTTGTGGGGGGGGGGGGGGGGGGGGGGGGGGGGTGGTCGTAGGGAGCAACAAAATGCAGCACTCAAGCACTCACAACCGTAAGTTTAAGGCACCATGAGCACAAGAGGGGCTGTTCACCGATGATCTTCTGTTTCATTAATCTGTTTACTGGTGCGACCATTAACACCAGGTATTGTTATGTTCATTTGATGTGAGTGCCAACATGATGTAAATGTTGCTTTTGTCCTAATGGCCTGGGTATCCTTCACTTGTGTTGTAGGTACAGGGTACGCCAATTTCTGATGCTGGATGTGAGTGGCTCTAAGTTTTATTGCACAGGCACTGAGTGGACTTTAGATTCAAATGAAAGGGTCATTTCAGACCTCCAAGATGGAGGTGGCAGCCCTGGCATGAGATGGAAGCAGACCTTTGGCAGCCTAGCTGAAAGAGCGTTGGATAAAAGCGTCCCTGGTGCCTCTGCCTCCCTGAAGAATCCAGAGGTCTGCCTCCAAATCCACACTGAGCTCCTCTTCATCATCTGTAGCCTGTGGAGCTGCCTCAAGCTCCCCGTGGATGATCCAGGCATCTTCAGAAGACCTATGGTCCCTTGTGGAGGCAAGATTCTTATTATAACATTGCTCTGCCTCTGTTCTTGTGTGGCAGAGAGGTGTCATAAGCCACTTTTTCAGTGGATAGTCCTTGTCACCCAGCAGACATCCATCCAGTCGCGCTGCAGCAGTGAAAAGCCTCGGCACCTGGGAATGTCTCAGGATGTACGCCTCTTGGGAGATGCCAGGGTACCTTGCACAGACTTGCAGAATCTCTGTCACATGGTCATAAACTATCTGGATGTTTATCGAATGGAATCCCTTCCTGTTCCAGCTGACCCATTGGTGTCTTGATGGTCGCATATGTGCAGTTGATTGCACCCTGGATGCGGGGGAAGCCAGCAATCGCTGCAAAACCTCTGGATCACTCTGTCTGGCTGACCTCATCCGTGCGGAAATAAATGAATGTCATTATCTGCCTGAACAGAGCTTCTGTTACCAGTTGATGCAACTGTGGACAGCTAATTGGGAGACTCCACACAGATCCCCCACTGACCTCTGGAAAGAGGCATAGAAGTTGAGGGCCACTGTAACCTTCAGAGTCACTGGCATGGGGTTTCCACCCACACAGTTGGTGGTGATCTCAGGCCCAAACATCTGGCAAATGAAGCTCACTGTCTCCCTGGGGAGGCGGAGCCTCCTTTGGCATTGCACCTCGGACATATTGAGGTAGCTGCAGAGCTGCCTGGAAATCCTGGCAGCAGGATAGTGGTGTTTTCTGCAGCCCCTTCCACCTTGGACTTCCTGCTGGCCTTGTGCCCCTTGTGCCTGCGCCTCTCCTCCCACAGATCCCTCCCCTGGAAGCTGCATAGGAACACTTGGCCTCCTCTCCCTTCTGCCTCTCTCTTCCTCCTTAGAGGAGGTGCCACCAGCGGAAAACACAATTCGCATTATCATGGTAACAGTAGGCTGTCTGGTGCTTGGACAGGTCCATGTGGTCAAAATCCTCCTGGAGGCCTTGGAGACGTCAATGAATCCTGAAATGAAGCCTAGAAATGCTAAGACTGAAGGTCAGAACAGAAACGAAGCTGTCAAGTTCAAATAAGCAACTAGCAGCAAACTATCTCCTAAAAACCTCACTACTCACAATGGCAATGCTGCTGCCCCTTTTAATTTCGCCTTTGGGTGAGGTTTCGTTTTGCCCATGTGACAAGCGCAAAATGGCAAGGGCAAAGTAAAATCGCAATCAATTGCCTTTTTAATGGCTTTAAGTGGCCTTTTAATTGTTGGTGGGGTGGCTCCAACACCCGTGTGCGCCCACCAACCTGAAGGTTGCTTGTGTGCGGGCTGATGCCAGGTCGCTCGCCCAACGTCATTTTGCGGTATTTCATTTGTGCCAGGTGCGCGTCCACCCACCAGACGTTAAATTCTAGCCATAAAGCAGCAGCTTTACAGACTCAACCCAGAGAAGTAAGCGCAAGCTAGGGCAGAGTACACAAGCAACTTTTCAAAGATTTACCAGCAAGGTCAGTGAAGGATTACGCAACTGTGTTGTATATATTGATGATTTAGTTATGTTCAGCCAAACCTGGGAAGAACATTTACAACACTTGAATGAATTGTTTGATTGATTACAAAGAGCCAATTTGGTCATAACCTTGGCAAAGAGTGAATTTGTCAAAGTAAAAGTGACTTGTTTGGGCTACACTGTGGAACAAGGCCCAAGTAGCACCTAGAAATGCAAAAATAAGGACTATCTTGGATTCTCCTGTGCCTAAACCAAAACGAGAGATTTTGCAGTATATTGACATGAGTGGATTTTATTGTAAGTTCATTCTGAATTTCAGCACCGTAGAGGCTCCCTTGACAAGCTTGTGAAAGAAAGGCAAAGGATTTGAATCAGCAGAGAAGTCTCAGTGTGCCTTTGACACTTTGAAAGCTGTACTGCCTACTGCACCAGTTTTAGCATCACCAAATTATGTTAAACCATTTAAACAGGATGTTGATGCCAGCGACATGGGTATTGGTGCAGGTTAATTACAGGAGGGCGAGATGGGGATCGAACGGCCGGTCAGTTACTTCTTTCGAAATTTAAATTTGTGTCAGAGGAAATACTCAACTGTGGAAAAGGAGACTTTGGGCAGAATTTTACATTCGTCAGTTGGGCGGGCCCAACCAACTCAGCGGCGGGTGGGAGGCCGATTGCCGCTGGCGAAACGGGCCGTGCCGCCATTTTCCACGGGCCGGCCAATTAAGGCTTTGCGACTCCTGTGGATAACGGGAAAATAGTCGTGGGGGCGGGCGGCCTCAGACTGCCGGTTCCAATGGGGAGCCAGCAGCCTGTTTAAAGAGTGGCCAGACAGCCTGCTTGAAGCACCATGGCCACTTATGGAGACAGGGAGGGAGGTCCGAGTGGACAGCAGCATGAGCAGGAGGAGGGGGGCAGGCTGCAGGAGAGGCCAGCGGGGGGCCACTGTGCCCCCCGATTTTCAGATGCATGCCTTGCTGTCCTCCTGCAAGAGGCGGCCATCCGTCAGCACCTGCTGTATCCAGATGATGGGAGGAGGAGGGTCCCCCATGTCACCAGCCAGGCATGGGAGGAGGTGGGTCGTGCTGTAAATGCCCATGATGATGTGCGGCGCACTGGCACCCAGTGCAGGAAAAGATTCAATGATTTGCTGCACTCTGGACAGGTGAGTACTATGTCTGTATTGGCCATTTGACCCAGGAGGCAGCCTTAGCCTTTGACCCCCCCCCCCCCCCCCCCACTATGTCTTGCTGTCATTACTGCATAGGGCATCTGTCGCACACTGGGTGGGAAAATGGGTACTGGCAATGCTTACACCAGCTTGAGTGGTTGAGGAGAAGAAGGGTTCTCCCCGCAGCATATGTTGGTCTTTATGGCATTTGAGTAGTCTGGGGCAACCTGCAGGGGAGGCCACACGACACATGCTCAGAACTCAAACACATGTCATATTGATGGTAATGAGATGGTGCAAGAGGTGCCTCAAGGTGTTTTGGGCAAGTGCCATCTGCTGGCATTGGAGCCACACCTAATTGCGCCTCCTTGCCATGGACGCTAAGAGCTGTGTGATATTCAAAGTGATGGACGCCAAATGTGTCCAAGGTGGCCGTTGGGGGAGGGGTTTGGGACCATCCGTGCTATCTTCTAGGGACTCATCACTGTAGTGTGGACAGGAGCCACTGGAGGCCTCAGATGGGCCACTGTGTTTGGGGTGTGGTGTGCGCATGGAGACTACATGAGTGAGCTGCCCCAATAAATCCTCTTCTCTGTTTTTCAGGCAAAAACTCACCACAATGCCCGGGAGTGCCAGAGGACTGGAGGTGGTGCACCCTCCTGCAGCCACACACGCCTTTTGAAGAGCAGGCCATGGAGCTGGGCAGGAGTCAGGTGACCAGGGCAGCCGGGGGTGGTGAGGCTGGGGTCCAGCAGCCAAGTATTTGAGGTCCACAGTCCTATCCATTCTGTCTGCCCACCATCCACACCGCTGATGGTTGCTGCAATTGTTAATACTGAAACACTGCTCATTCACAGACTGAGACATTCTGAAGTGTGGGTCATACAGAAGGGACCCTCATCCCCTTGAGGAATCGCGTCTTCACCACCTTCCAAAATCACCTTATCCCATTTGTGATCACTATCACCTTGGTCTCACAAGCCATTGGATCGTGGCTGCACAGCCAAAGACTTATTGCATCTTAGGGGTTTTGGGACCTCCAGCACCATTTCAGCCAATGTGCCCCACATTACTCTGTCCAAAAGGTTCTCAGCACCTCAGCTGTGAACCTCATGGCACTCAACTTAGATGAATGCCACCATGTTACTCATCCCTGCACCACGGGGATATGTTGCCTTCTGCCCACCTGATCTATGCCCCTCCTTACGGAATGAAGGCCAATAATATGACCTCTCAATCTCCTGTGATCCATGGCAAATGTCACAACTGTTTGTGATGTTTCCTCAGCCCTGCAAGTATCCAGGCCAGAATGCATCCAGGTCAGGTACCTCTGCACTTTCCCCATTCATATGGTTCATAACAAGCCATGTGGCATTCCTGAGGCCATCTGACCAGCCTGTCTGCATGTACGTTTAATGTTTGGGGCTCGTCTTGACTCTTTTCCACCTCACCAATGTTCTTCTCCTTCTGGTTTTGAAGGGTGAGCGACTTATGAGGCTGGGGGGGAAAGGGATGAAAGGTTGAAGTGAATGCACGCTAACTGATGCACTGTCCTTGTTGTTAATTTCAGCATCACCACCAGAGCAACCCACACCTCGACCCCGCAGACCCCCCCCCCTCCACACCTAAGGGGCAACATGTGCAACTTGCGGCACATCATTTCAGCCAGCCAGGCACCAGCACAGACACACACACCTTGGTGGGGACTTTACTGTCAGCTAGTATCCCGGGTCACGGTGGAGAGGGCACATCACGATCGCTGGAGGAGATGGTAGGGGCAAAGAGTGCTGATGGCTCCAGCAGCCGGAGGGCTGCAGGGGATGAGGCACATGCTGAGTCCAGCACTGATGACATGCCTCTGGAGTTGTCCCCATTGCAGCAGCTGCAGCAAAGGCGGCAGGAAGTGCGATTGCATCTGGCAGGGTTGCATGAGAGAGTGGTTCAGTTGCTTTCTGCGACCGAGGAGTCTAGGCAGAGTGCACGTGAAGAATCCACCCTCAGGGGAGAGCATCAGGATTCTTTCAATGAGAGATTGGTGACTCTCATCGAGATGGGCTTCCACCCATGGGCAGAGTCAGCAGGCTGTCTCACAACTCACTCTGAGTGATGGGGCGGCACCTAGACGTAGCACCCGAAAACATAAGCATAAGGCACCTTAGACACTCCACGGGTATGTCACTGGTGATTTTGTGTTGGCCTTAGAATAGGGACCCATATTTTGTGAAAACCAACAAGTGGTGTGTGTTTTTGTTTTGGACAAAATAAAGTCCACCTTTGTAACCATGGCTGTGGGTCTTTTGTTTGTGGTGCATTTTTCTTTTTCACATATTTATTATGAGTGTTTGAGTGGACATTAATATTTCTGTACTAAGCCCTTATTTGCAGCTGAACAAGTGGAAATGCCAGGCAATGCTGGTCCTGCTGATCCATGTGTGGAGTAGCTGAAGGTTCTTTGGATTAAATTGTCCTGGGTGTCCCTGCCTCCTTGGTTTAAATGTGGGTCATCGTTCTGCCCCTCATCATCGCCCTCTGCTTCCTCATCCTCTGAGGCACTGCTGGATTCATCATGTGCAGCCTCATCCAGGGTATCAAGATCTTCATCGTCAACTGCATCCCCCCTTTCCAGCGCAAGCTTGTGCAGAGCGCAGCATGCTACCAGTATCACAGAGACGCGATCTGGGGGGTACTGGAATGTGCCCCCTGAGCGGTCCAGGCAATGGAAGCGCATCTTGAGAAGATCGATGGTTTTCTCCACCACAGCCCTTGTGATGCCATGGCACGTATTGTACCAATGCTGAGCTTCTGTTCTTGGATGGTGGACCCTGGATGTGTGAAGCCAGCAATGGCCACAAAGCCTATGGCTCGCTGTGCTTGACTTGTCTGGTCGCAGCGGAAGTGGATGAAGGTGGATACCCGTCTGAACAGAGCATCTGTAACCTGCTGGACACAAGTGTGGACTGCTGATTGGGAGACACCGCCAGGATCACCCACCGAGCCCTGGAAGGAGCCAGAGACATAGAAGTGGAGGGCAGCTGTGACCTTCAGAGCCACTGGCATGGAGTGTCCACCCACACAGTTAGCAGAGATCTCAGGGCCAATCATCTGACAGATAGTGTTGACTGTCTCCTTCTTCGGCACTGCACCTCAGTCATATTGAGGTAGCTGCTTCACCATCTGTATACCATGGCAGCAAGATAGTGGCATCTTCTGCGGCCCCTTCCACCTTGGACAACCTTTTGGCCCTGCGCCCCATGTGCCTGTGCCTGTCCTCCCAAAGGTGGCTCCCCTGGAGGCTGAATGTGCGCACCTGGCCTCCTCCCCCTTCTAACCCTCTCTTCCTCCTCAGAGCAGCTGCCTCCAGTGGACAGTTCAGCTCCCATTCCCAGGCTAAGAGAAGGCTTCCTGAAACCTGCAGGCCCACAAAAGATTCCTCACTGCAGAGTATTGACCTGAAGGTTAAGAGTCCAGACAAAGCAGCTGGTATGCATTTTGAAGTATTGCAGATCACACAGGCAAGTTTCAATAACTTTGAAAAACAAATACTTGACTGTGCACACTTGCGACCCCAATGATCCCTCTTATCCGCCCGTGGATGAGGTTTATACAAGTCTCTCCTAACTGCCTGCTCACTGCGCCTGTGTGCCAATTCAAAGATTGCAAGGATGCCAAAAGTCATCGACTGGTGAGTAAAGATCCTTAGATAGTCAGTTAATTAATGGGGGATGTGCATTGGACATCATCACGCACCCGCCCAACGAAATATCGTGATGGCACGCAGTGACATCGGGACGCTCGCCCGACATCACTGAGCATTAGTTTACACGCAGACGTGCGGGGCCCACCCCCACAAGCTAATGGGAAAATTCTGCCCCTAAGGTTTTTTTTAGATGGAGTGGGGAAGTCTCCAGGTCCTGTTTGAATACATGCATCTTTAATGAAGTTTTACAACCCTTGAAATGAAGGGATGGGTTACCAGTGGGATTTGGGGAAGTTAAAATCAAGACAAAAATGTACAGAAAAACTGTGGTTTTGCCAAGCAACAGGCGATCAGATAGTGACCTGCAGAGAGAGGCAGATTGTCGTTCAGTTGGTATGTGTATACTACAGAGTGAAGACAAAAAAGGTTTAAGACTCTCTCTAGCCGCAAATGATGCCAGTCTGTTGGGGAAATGAATTTAAGGAACTCATATGTGTTGTTCTAAAGTTAAAGTAGTAGTGAATTTAGACTGAGTTTCTGGGTAACTTAAGGGAGATATCAATTGTGGAAGGATTTCCAGTGAATGTTCAGAAGTCCACTGGAAAATAAACTTCTTTGCAAATGTACCAGCTCTTGCCCTGGTGTGGAAATAGTGGTATCTCTTCACTGGAGTGTTGGGTCTATAAAGGTGTTGCTGGGATAAAAGGGATAGTGTGAGTGTGAATCATTTTTTCCTTGGTCCCTGCATTGAAATCTTTCCAACCTTTTTGTTGTCTAGTGTAATATAGTCAATGTTTCTGTTTTAATAAATGTTTTATCTTCTTGTTAAAATGTCAGTTACAGTTTAAAAAAATATGGTCTACGAAGCCAGGTTCCATTCTGGGATCTAACCTGTCCACTAATAACATCGGCTGGGATCAGAACACAGCACATTATACAACTTGACCAGCACAAGATAACTGTACTTGCATTTAGAATACTTGGTAACTGTGGTATAGTCACATCCTCCTGTCAACCAGAGGACATATGATATACTGTGGGGGCTCCAGTCAGTGAGCTCTTAGTGACGACAATCCAAGGGACGGAGTTTTTCCAATGAGAGATCTGGTTGAGCGTGAAACCACTGAAATCTTACCTATAATAAAGTTTAACAGTTTCCTGAAGAAACAACCTGTTCCACAGAGTTACCAGATTTAGCGAACAAGGAAAAATCAACTTTGACGCTGCATCTGCACTGTTACTGTGAATAAATCGAAAGCAGCACGGAAATTAAAAGTGAGAGTCAGAGGAGCATTGGGGCTATTAACAGTGAGAGAGCAAGAAGAGCAGCGGGGCCATTAACAGTGAGAGAGCAAGAAGAGCAGTGAGGCCATTAACAGCGAGAGAGTGAGAGGAGCAGCGGGGCCATAAGCAGTGAGAGAGCGAAAGGAGCAGCAGAACCACTAACGGTGAGAGACCTAGAGAAGCAGTCGGGCCATTAACAGTCAGAAATCGAGATGGGCTGCAGGGCCATTAACAGTGAGAGAGCGAGAGGAGCAGCGGAGCCATTAACAGTAAGAAAGCGAGGGGAGCAGTGGAGCTATTAGCAGGGAGAGAGCGAGAGGAGCAGCAGGGACTATAATAGTGAGACAGCAAGAGGAGCAGCATGGCCATTAACAGCGTGAGAGCGAGAAGAGCAGCGAGGCTATTAGCAGGGAGAGAGCGAGATGAGCAGTGGGGCCATTAGGAGTGAGAGGCGAGGGGAGCAGTGAGGCCATTAGGAGTGAGAGGCGAGGGGACCAGTGGAGCCATTAACAGTGAGAGAGAAAGAAGAGTAGCAGGGACATTAATAGCGAAAGAGGAAGAGGAGCAGTGAGGCTATTAGCAGTGAGAGAGTGGCAGGAGCAGCAGGGCCATTAGCAGTGAGAGAGTGAGGGGAGCAGCATGGCCACTAACAGTGACAAAGCGAGAGAAACAGCGGGGCCATTAACAGTGAGAAAGCGAGAGGAGCAGCAGGGCTATTACAGGGAGAGAGCGAGAGGTGCAGCAGGAGCATTACCAGTGAGAGAGCGAGAGGAGCAGCGGGGCCATTAATAGTGAGAGCGTGAGAAGAGCAGCAGGGCTATTAGCAGTGAGAGAGTGGCAGGAGCAGCGGGGCTATTAAGAGTGAGAGGCGAGGGGAGCAGTGCGGCCATTAAGATGGACAGAGAGAGGGGAACGATGAGGCTTTTAAGAGTGAGAGGCGAGGGGAGCAGTGGCGCCATAAGCAGCGAGAGAGCGAGAGGAGCAGTGGGGCTATTAGCAGGGAGAGAGCGAGATGAGCAGTGGGGCCATTAGGAGTGAGAGGCGAGGGGAGCAGTGAGGCCATTAGGAGTGAGAGGCGAGGGGACCAGTGGAGCCATTAACAGTGAGAGAGAAAGAGGAGTAGCAGGGACATTAATAGCGAAAGAGGAAGAGGAGCAGTGAGGCTATTAGCAGTGAGAGAGTGGCAGGAGCAGCAGGGCCATTAGCAGTGAGAGAGTGAGGGGAGCAGCATGGCCACTAACAGTGACAAAGCGAGAGAAACAGCGGGGCCATTAACAGTGAGAAAGCGAGAGGAGCAGCAGGGCTATTACAGGGAGAGAGCGAGAGATGCAGCAGGAGCATTACCAGTGAGAGAGCGAGAGGAGCAGCGGGGCCATTAATAGTGAGAGCGCGAGAAGAGCAGCAGGGTTATTAGCAGTGAGAGAGTGGCAGGAGCAGCGGGGCTATTAAGAGTGAGAGGCGAGGGGTGCAGTGCGGCCATTAAGATGGAGAGAGAGGGGGGAACAATGAGGCTTTTAAGAGTGAGAGGCGAGGGGAGCAGTGGGGCCATAAGCAGCGAGAGAGCGAGAGGAGCAGTGGGGCCATTAACAGTGAGAGAGAGAGGAACAGCAGGGCCATTAAAAGTAGGAAAGCGAGAGGAGCAGTGGGCTCAATATTAGAGTGAGAGAGCGAGAAGCAGTGAGGCTGGTAACAGTGAAAGAATGAGAGGCGCAGCGGAACCATTAACAGTGAGAAAGCGAGAGGAGCAGTGGGTTCGATATAGAGTGAGAGCCAGAAGCAGCAGGGCCATAAACAGTAACAGAGCGAGAGGAACAGCAGGGCCAGTAACAGTGAGAGGGCGAGGGGGGCAACAGGGCTATTAACAGTGAGAGAGCAAGAGGAGCAGCTTGGCCATTAGCACTGAAAGAAGAAGAGGAGCAGCAGGGCTTTTAGTAGCAGGAGAGCAAGAGGAGCAGCAAGGCCATTAACAGTGAGAGAGTGAGAGGAGCAGCGGGGCCATTAACAGTGAGAAAGCGAGGGGAGCAGCGTGGCCAATAAAGGCTAGAGAGCGAGAGGAGCAGTGGTGTCAATATTAGAGTGAGAGAGTGAGAAGCAGTGGGGCCGGTAACAGTGAGAAAATGAGAGGAGCAGCGGGGCCATCAAAAGTGAGAGAGTGAGAGGAGCATCGGGGCCATTAACAGTGAGAGAGCGAGAGGAGCAGCGTGGCTAGTAGCAGTGAGAGTGTGGCAGGAGCAGCAGGGCTATTAAGAGTGAGAGGCGAGGGGTGCAGTGCGGCCATTAACATGGAGAGAGCGAGAGGAGCAGCGAGGCTACTAACAGTGATATAATGAGAGGAACAGCAGGGCCATTAACAGTGAGAGAGAGAGAGAGGAGCAGCAGGGCCATTAAAAGTGGAAGAGTGGGAGGAGCAGTGGGCTCAATATTAGAGTGAGAGAGCGAGAAGCAGTGGGGCCGGTAACAGTGAGAGAGCGAGAGGAGCAACGGGACTATTTGCAGGGAGAGAGCAAGAGGAGCAGCGAGGCAATTAACAGTGAGAGAGCGAGAGGGAGAGCAGGGCCATGAACAGTGAGAGAGCAAGAGGAGCAGTGGAACCACTAGCAGTGAGAAAGTGAGATGGGCAACGCCCATTAACAGTGAGAGTGCGAGAGGAGCAGCGAGCCTATTAAGAGTAAGAGGAGTGTGGAGCAGTAGGGCCATTAACAGTGAGAGAGCAAGTGGAGCAAGGGAGCTATTAGCAGGGAGCGAGCAAGAGGAGCAGCGAGGCAATTAACAGTGAGAGAACGAGAGGGAGAGCAGGGCCATGAACAGTGAGAGTGTGAGAGGAGCAGTGGGGTCAATATAGACTGAGAGAGTGAGAAGCAGCAGGGCAAGTAACAGTGAGAGAGTGAGAGGAGCAGCATGGCCATTAGCAGTGAAAGAAGAAGAGGAGCAGCAGGGCTATTAGCAGCAGGAGAGCAAGAGGAGCAGTGGGACTTTTAGCAGGGAGAGAGTGAGAGGAGCAGCATGGCCATTAGCAGTGAGAAAGCGAGGGGAGCAGCGTGGCCAATAAAAGTGAGAGAGTGAGAGGAGCATTGGGGCCATTAACAGTGAGAGAGCAAGAGGAGCAGCGGGGCTATTAGCAGTCAGAGAGCTAGAGGAGCAGCGGGGCTATTAGCAGTGAGAGAATGGCAGGAGCAGCAGGGCTATTAAGAGTGAGATGCAAGAAGAGCAGTGGAGCCATTAGCAGTGAGAGAGTGAGAGGAGCAGCGGGGCCAATAAAAGTGAGATAGCAAGAGGAGCAGTGTACTCAATATTAGAGTGAGAGAGTGAGAAGCCGTGGGGCCGGTAACAGTGAGAGAATGAGAGGAGCAGAGGGGCCATTGACAGTGAGAGAGCAAGAGTAGCAGCGGCGCTATTAGCAGGGAGAGAGCGAAAGGAGCAGCGGGGCCATTAACAGTGAGAAAGCGAGGGGAGCAGCATGGCCATTAAAAGTGGGAGAGCGAGAGAAGCAGCGGGGCCATTAACAGTGAGAGAAAGAGAGAGTAGCAGCGGGGTCAATAACAGTGAGAGACAGAGAGGAGCAGTTGGGTCAAATTAGAGTGAGAGAGCGAGAAGCAGTAGGGCCGGTAACAGTGAGAGAATGAGAGGAACAGTGGGGCCATAAGCAGTGCAAGAGCAAGAGGAGCCGTGGGGCCATTAACAGCGAAAGAGCAAGAGGGAGAGCAGGGCCATGAACAGTGAGAAAGCGAGGGGAGCAGCGGGGCCATTTAAACTGAGAGAGCGAGAGGAGCAGTTGGGCCAATATTAGAGTGAGACAGCGAGAAGCAGTGGGGCCGGTAACAGTGAGAGAATGAGAGAAGCAGCAGGGCCATTAACAGTGAGAAAGCGAGAGGAGCAATGGGGTCGATATAGAGTGAAAGAGCGAGAAGCAGCAGGGCCAGTAACAGTGAGAGAGCAAGAGGAGCAGGAGGCTATTTGCAGCAGGAGAGCAAGAGGAGCAGCGAGGCCATTAACAGTGAGAGAGTGAGCAGAGCAGCAGTGCTATTAAGAGTGAGAGGCAAGGGGAGCAGTGAGGCCATTAACAGTGAGAGAGTGAGCGGAGCAGCGAGGCCATTAACAGTGAGAGAGTGAGCGGAGCAGCAGTGCTATTAAGAGTGAGAGGCAAGGGGAGCAGTGAGGCCATTAACATGGAGAGAGTGAGAGGAGCAGCAGGGCCATTGACAGCAAAAGAGTGAGAGGAGCAGCCAGACCACTGAAGGTGAGAGAATGATTTGAGCAGTGGGGCCACTAACAGTGAGAGAGCGAGAGGAGCAGCAGGACCATTAACATGGAGAGAATGAGAGGAGCAGCGGGACTTTTAAGAGTGAAAGGTGAGGGGACCAGTGAGACCAATAACAGTAAAAGAGCGAGAGGAGCAGCAGGGCCTTTAACAGTGAGAGAGTGAGAGGAGCAGCAGGGCCAATAACAGTGAGAGAGCGAGAGGAGCAGCAGGGCCAATAACAGTGAGAGAGCAAGAGGAGCAGCAGGGCCAATAACAGTGAGAGAGCGAGAGGAGCAGCAGGGCCATTGATAGTGAAAGAGGAAGAGAAGCAGCGGGGCCAATAGCAGCAGGAGAGCAAGAGGAGCAACGGGGCCATTAACAGTGAGAGAGTGAGAGGAGCAGCGGGGCCATTAACAGTGAGAGAGTGACCAGAGCAGCGGGGCCATTAAGAGTGAGAGGCAAGGGGAGCAGTGCGGCCATTAACATGGAGTGAGCAAGAGGAGCAGTGGGGCCATTAACAGTGAAAGAGCGAGTGGACCAGCGGGGCCATTAGCAGGGAGAGAGCGAGTGATGCAGCACGGCTATTAACTGCCAGAAAGCTAGAGAAGCAGTGGGGCCATTAACAGTGAGAGAGGGTGAGAGCTGTTGCGCCGTTAACGGTGAAAGAGTGAGTAGACCAGCGGGGACATTAACAGTGAAAGAGCGAGAAGAGCAGCGGGGCCATTAACAGTGAGAGAGAGAGAGAGGAGCAGCGGCAGACCATTACATAGCATGGAGCGTAGCTGGTTGGTCCGTAGGATTGGTGAGTATTTCTAGTCTTCAATGTGAATGTAATGTCATTAGTTTGTTTTTAGGTATCTAGTCTTTTTTTTCTCTTTTTCTTAAAATTATCTTGTTAAGTATAGGATCGAAACTGCTATGTAACAAAATTACAATAAAGTGTAAATAGTGGCGATTCTTCAAGGATAAAGATTTGGGATATTAGAGTAATTACTTCAGTAATTAAATAAAATACAATAACGATTGCAGGACACATGATGTGTTGCTGCTGTGGGATGTGGGAGCTGGTGAACACCAAGGTGATCCAGAGTGAACAAATCTGTAGTAAGTGTTTGCAGCTCGAGGAACTTTGGATCTGAGTTAAGGAGCTGCAGACTTTGCGCCACATCAAAGAGGGGGAAAGTCACCTGGACATTGCTCCAGGAGGGGGTCACATCCCTCAAATTCGGTCATTCAAATTTGGGTTGTGATCAGGGACAGGAGGGTGTGACTGCAGGTGAAGTATGTATGGGGCCCTGGGCTAGCATTTGAGGAGCCTTGGCCACTTCAACTGTCCAGCAGTTATGAGGTTCTCGCAAGATGTGTAGACAAGAGCGGGGACTGCAGGGATGATGTGCTATCTGACCACTGCACCATGCTACTGGGAGCCATTCAAGTTGGGGGACGATATAGGAATGTAGTAGTGGTAGGGGACAGTATAATTAGGCAGATGGATACTGTTCTCTGCAGCCGTGAGCGTGAGGCCTGAAGGCTGTGTTGCCTGCCTGGTGCCAGGGTTAAGGGCATCTCCTCAGACCTGGAGAGGAACTTGGGGTGGGAGAGGAGGGATCCAGTTGTCGTCATCCACATTGGTACCAATGACATTGAAAGGACTAGAAAGGAGGTTCTGTTGAAAGAATTTGAACAGTTAGGAGCCAATTAAAAAGCAGGACCTCCAAGATAATAATCTCGGGATTACTACCTGAGCCACAGGCAAACTGGCATTGGGTAAATAAAGTCAAGGAGTTAAATGCATGGCTCAAAGATTGGTGTAGGAGGAATGGGTTTCACTTTATGAGGCACTGGCACCAGTACTGGTGTAGAAGGGAGCTGTTCCAGTGGGATGGGCTTCACTTGATCTGTGCTGGGACCAGTGTCCTGGTAAAATCAAATAATTAGGGCTCTAAAGACGGCTTTAAACTAAATAGGAGGGGGCGGGGTGGGATTCTGGACAGTGGACATGTAGGCTAACAAAGCAAAAGGATATGGCTACATTGCAGGGCAATTATTTGGTTATTGATACCCAGAGTGTGACAGGAAGGGACAGAGTGTACAAACATTAAAAAAAGCAGCAAGTAGGGTCAAAGGGAGAAAAATAGTGAAAAGGCAAAATTAATAGCTCTTTACTTAAATGCTCATAGTATTCAGATCATAATAAATGAATTAACAGTATATATAGAGGTTAATGGGTAAGATCTTGTGGCCATTACAGAGGTGTGGTTACAGGGAGGTCAAAGCTGGGAACTAAATATTCAGGGGTCGATGACTTTTCAAAAGGATAGGCAGGGAGGAAAGGGTGGTGCAGTAGCTTTGTTAGTTTGAGATGGAATAAGTACGATAGCAAGAAATGATCTTGGATCGGAAGATGTAGATTCCATATAGGTGGAGGTAAGAATTAACAAGGGGAAGAAGACACTGGTGGGAGTAGTCTATAGGCCCCCTAACAGTAGCTATACTCTAGGACAGAGAATAAATCAGAAGATAATGAGGGCATGTAAAAAAGGCAGTACATTAATCATGGGTGACTTTAATCTTCATGTAGATCGTGAAAATCAAATTGGCAGAGGAAGCCAAGAACAAGAATTCATACAGTGTTCTAGACAGTTTCCTAGAACAATATGTTGTGGATCCAACCAGGGATCAGGCTATTTTGGATCTGGTGATGTGTAATGAGGCAGGTTTAATAAATGATCTCAGAGTAAAAGATCCCCTGGGAAACAGTGACCATAACATGGCAGAATTTAGCATTCAGTTTGAGAGTTAGAAACTTAGATCAGAAACAATTGTGCTAAACTTAAATAAGGATAATTACAAAGGAATGAGGGCAGAGTTAGCTGGAGTGGACTGGGAAAGGAGTTTAGCAGAAAAGACGGTTGATGAAGAATGGTAGACATTTAAGAAAATCGTTCATGACTCACAACAAAGATTTATCCCAGTAAGGAAGGAGGATTCTAGGGAGGGGATAAACCAACCATGGTTAACCAAGGAAGTTAAGGATAGTATCAAATTGAAAGAAAAAGCATACAATGTGACAAAGATTTGTTGAAAGTCAGAGGATTGGGAAACTTTTAAAAACCAAGAAAAGATGACCAAAAAAATAATAAAGAGAAAATAAACTTTAAGGGTAAAATATAAGTAATATAAAACCGGAGAGTAAGCGCTTCTTTCAATAGTTAAATAAGGAAGAAAGGAGCCAAAGTGAACATAGGCCCCTTAGGAATGAGGCTGGGGAAATAATAATGGAGAAGCAGGAAATTGCAGAGGAGTTGAATAACACTTTGCATCAGTCTTCATGGCAGAAGACACTAATAGCATTCCAAAAATACTAAATAATCAAGGGCCAAAAGGAAATAAGTACAATAATTATCACTGGCGAAAAAGTACCAGGGAAACTCATGGGGCTAAAGGTTGATAAGTCCCCTAAATCTGATGGGTTGCATCCTAGTATATTAAAGGAAGTAGCTACACAAATACTGGATGCATTGTTGGTTATCATCCAAGAATCCTTAGATTCTAGATAAGTCCCAGGAGATTTGAAAACTGCCAAGGTAACACCCTTAATCAAAAAAGGATGGAAACAAAAAGCAGGTAATTATAGGTCAGTTAGTTTAACATCCATCATTGGGAAAATCTTGGAGTCTATTATAAAGGGTGTAATAGCTGAGCATTTAGAACTGCATTATATAATCAAACAGAGTCAGCATGGATTCTTGAAGGGGAAATCATGCCTGACAAATTTATTAAAATTTTTTGAGGAGGTAACAAGCAGGATAGTTAATGGGAACCAGTAGATGTAATCTATTTGGATTTCCAGAAGGCATTCAATAAGGTACCACACATAATGCTACTTCATAAGATAAGAGCTCATGGTCTTGGGGGTAGTATATTTGCATGAAAAAAGGATTGGCTAACTAATAGAAGACAGGGAGTTGGGATGGGGGTAGTGGGGGTGGCATTTTTAGGATGGCAACCTATAACTAGTGGAGTACCACAGGGATCAGTGCTGGGGCCACAAGTATTTACAATATATATTAATGACATTGATGAGGGAAGTGAATGTACTCTGGCCAAGTTTGCAGAAGGACACAAAAATAGGTGGGAAGGCAACTGGTGAGGATGACACAAACAGTATACAGAGGGATATAGACAGGTTAAGGGTCTGGGCAAAAATTTGGCAGATATAATATAATGTGGGAAAATGTGAAGCTATGCATTTTGGCAGGAAGAATAGAGAAGCCAAATTTTCTTTAAATGGAGAAAGACTGCAGAAAGCTACAGCACAGAAGGATTTGGGAGTTTTTGTACATGAATCCCAAAAAGCTAGCATACAAGTTCAACAGGTATTAGGGAAAGCAAATGGAATGTTGGCCTTTATTTCAAAGGGAATGGAGTATAAAAATAGGGAAGTCTTGCTAAAACCATACAAGGCACTAGTTGGATCACACCTAGAATACTGTGAATAGTTTTGGTCCCCTTATTTAAGAAAAGATATACTGACATTGGAGGCAGTCCAGAGAAGGTTCACTAGGTTGATGCCGGGTACGGAGGGATTTTCTTATGAGGAGAGGTTGAGTAGGTTGGGCCTGTACTTTTTGGAGTTTAGAAGAATGAGAGGCAACCTTATTGAAACATATAAGATTCTTAGAGGCTTGACAGGATAGATACTGAAAGGTTGTTTCCCCTTGTGAGAGAGTCTAGGACCAGAGGGCATAATCGCAGGGTAAGGGAACACCCATTTAAGACAAAGATGAGGAGGAATTTCTTCTCTAGAGGTTAGTGAATCTGTGGAATTCTTTACTCTAGAGGGCTGTAGAGGTTGTGTCATTAAGTATATTCTAGGTTGAGACAGACAGATTTTTAATCAATAAGGGAATCAAGGGCTATGAAAAAAATGCAAGAGAGTGGGAGTTGAGGATTATCAGATCAGGCACAATCTTATTGAATGTCAGAGCAGGCTTGATGGGCCAAATGGCCTACTTCTGCTCCTATGTCTTATGGTCTTATGGTCTTACTCACCAGCCATGCTGCTCTTTGGAAGAATCGATCCATATGATATTAATATTGAAGATTGGAACCAGTATGTTGAGCACCTCAGATTTTACTTTGTAGCAAATTAAATAACCACTGAAGGAAAAAGGAAAGCAGAAAGTGATCCTCTTAAGCGTATGAGAGAGTAAAACATATAACTTCCTTCGTAACCCATGTGTCAGGAGCGCCCAATTCCAAGTCATCTGGCGTATTAGTGGGCCTACTGAAGAAACACTTCCAGCCGAAGGCATGCGTGATAATGTAGAGTTTTACATTCAATCAAGTGTTTGGTCCCCAGCAGAGTCCATCGCAACTTATATTGTGAACCTCAAGCTGTTAACAGAACACTGCAACTTCAGAGACATTTTAAATGATATGTTTTGGGGCTGATTGGTATGCGGAGTCAAGGACGACGCTATACAGCCCTGATTGCTTGCCGAGGTCAATATCAATTTTAAACGTGCTCTAGAAATCTCCCTTGCCCCGTAAAGTGCTGTGAGAAACTCGCATGCTTTGCAAACCATGAATAATGGCTCTGAATTTCATGTTGGGAAGGAACCTGCGAATGACCACTGAGAGAAACATTAAGAAGCCTAACAGAAATGCTTCTTCATTGGTTTCAAGAAAAAAGTGCTATAGATGTGGAGGTGACTAATGAGCAGAGAGCTGTAAATTCAAAGAGGTAGAGAAGAATCACATGGTTAGGCAATGCCGGACAAAGCTGAAGCAGTCTGCAAAACAAACATGATAGAGATAACGGGTATAGCAAAGGCTGAAGCTGCTGCTCCTGACATTTATTCCTTATATGATGTGACTGCTGTGAAGACTGAGCCTATTACGGCGACAGTAGAAGTGAATGAGAAGCCACTGACAATGGAAGTGGATGCTGGTGCCTCAACTACGGAGAGCACACTTTCAGATACCTTAATGAAGAAAGACAACCAATAAACTTGGAGCAGACAATCACCAAATTAAGAGCTTACACAGGAGAATCTATTCAAGTAAAGGTCATCGGCACTGTCCCAGTTTCTTGCAAGCAATAGACAGCCCAAATGCATGTAATAATAGTGAAAGGAGAGGGACCCAGTCTTTTAGGTTGGGATTGGTTACAGAAGCTTAACCTTAACTGGTCTGAGATATTTCAACTAAAATCAGATGGAATCCCAGAACATCTAAGGAAATACCACATGGTTTTTCAGATAAATTAGGGAAGTTGTAAGGCATGCAGATCAAGATACATGCTAATCGTCAGGTAACACCACATTCTTTAAGGCCAAACCTGTGCCTTATACATTGAAAGAAATGATGGATGAGAGCTGAGCAGGTTAGAAAAGCTGGGCATCATCCAATCTGTCCAATCTTGGAGTGGGCCACACCCATATTTTCCAGTGGTTAAGCCTGACCATACCATATGCATTTGTGAAGACTATGAATTGACCGTATATGAGACAGCAAATCTAGATAAGTACCCCATTCCAAGGATAGGCAACTTACATGCCAAGTTGGCCGAAATTGGAAATGAATCACGCTTACCAACAATTAGAACTGGATAGCATGTCAAGTGAATACGTGACCATTAACACACACAGGGCCTCTATCAGTACACTCGTCTACCCTTTGGTGTCTTGTCAGCATGTGCTATTTTCCAGGGGACTTTTGCGAGAACTCCCATGAGTGGTAGTATATTTGGATGATGTTCTCGTCACTGGGTCAACTGAGATGGAGGTGCTAAAAAGGTCCATGGAAGCTGCAGTATGGCTAAAGAAGGAAAAATGCACATTTCAAGCATCAGAAGTCACAGGGTGGACGTGAGTTTACATCCTGTAGAAGATAAAGTTCAAGCAATAAAAGATGCACAATCACCATCCGATGTAACAGAACTCAAGTCCTTCCTGGGTATGATCAACTGCTATAGCCACTTCTTACTAAATCTAACAACTGTTTTGGCACCATTACACACGCTGCTAAAAGAGAACCATTGGTCATGGGGTTTACAACAGGAAGAAGCCTTTGTGAGAGCAAATTGCTGCATTCACCATGTTTATTGGTACTCTACAATTCATCGAAAGAGCTGGTATTAATATGTGGTGCCTCTTCTTATGGTGTAGGAGCTATGACATCACATAAAATGAAAAATAGATTAGAAAGGCTTATTGGCTGTGTCTCAAGAACCCTTTCCCAAGCCAAGAAGGGCTATTCCGAGTTAAAATTCCCAGTATTTGGCATAAAAAAGTTTCACCAGCACCTACATGGACGACAGTTTACCATTTTGTCAGACCATAAACCACTAATGGGATTATTCAACAAGAATAAGGCCATTCCGCCAATAGCATCAGCTACAATACAACACTGGGCCATGACATTTTCTGCGTATGAGTATACTTTTATGTACTACCCTGGTCTACACATTGCAAATGCAGATACACTCAGTCATCTCCCATTACCAGATAGTATTGTAAATACTCCTGTTCCACAAGAATTATTGCTATGAGTGAATTTTGTAGATTCTTTGCCTGTGTGTGTGAAACAAATTAGAAATTGGATGAACAGAGGTCAACATTGTCAAAATTCAGAGACGTAGTTTTGCAAGGATGGCCAAACTCGCATGTATCTGGAGAATTGAGACCATTCCATGTCAGAAACACCAAATTAAGCTGTCAAGACAGGATTGTGTTGTGGGGTTCAAGAGTTGTCGTACCATCACAAGGTAGAGAGCCACACTTGACAGAGCCCTACAGTGCGCACCCAGGCATATCAAAGATGAGAATGCCCGCGTGAAGCTATGTATGGTGGTCAGGCATTGACAGCAACATTGAAAGCATGGTCAAGCACTGCTTCCACTGTCAGCAACAACAGAAGTTGCCTGTTTCAGGTCCCCTGCATCCATGGGAGTGGTCTTCTCGATCCTGGGTTCCAGTACATATCGATTATGTAGGTCCATTCTTAGGTCCATGTTCTTGTTATGTGTAGATGCACATTCAAAATGGATGGATGTGTACAAAGTCAAATCACCAACGTAGAATGCAACTATTGAGAAGCTACGTCACTGTTTCAGCATACATAGCCTACCTGAAATTGTCATTTCAGATAATGGTACTGCCATTACCAGCACCGGGTTCAGAAATTTTTGGATATGAATGGAATCAGACATATTTAAACAGCCAATTGACATCCCTCATCGAATGTCTAGCCAAGACTGCAGTGCAAACTTTTAAGCCTGGTAAGAAAATATTGTCAGAAGGTACTCTGGAATCTCAACTGTCCAGGTTTCTCTTCCTTTATCACACAATGCCACATTCGCCAATGGGTTCAACACTGTCGGAGTTATTAATGAAACGCCATCTGCGTACACGTTTACACTTAGGCCAGGATTTTCAGCTGGGTGTGTGGGCACGCGCCCAACACTCATAAGTGTGAAATAGCACGTAATGACAGTGGGCGAGTGTCCCGATGTCATTGCGCACTTGCGTGATACTTCAGTTGGCAGGTGCGCACAGAAGTTGGCAGCTTGCCCGCTGGCAATTAAGAGGGCTGTTAAGCCCTGTTAATTAATTAATTGAAATGAAATTTTCCCGAATAAGCCAGGTGGCCTTTGCATTTTTTGCAAAACCTCAGCGGGGTAATGAAGAGTGATCAAAAAAAATTAAAACTCATTATTAATATGTCCCTGCTCATGTGACAGATTCACATGAGGGGACATGTTTTCCTTATTTTTGAATTCTTTATTTTTAATGCTTGAAATCTTCAGCTCCCTAAGGCAGCTCTGTGCCTCCAGGGAGCTTTCACTGAGTGCATCCACTGCGCATGCGCAAACTTCAGTGCTCGCACTTCTCCCTCCCCCACCTCGGCAGTGCTGAGGTTATCAGCGTGCGTTTCATGCTGGCTGGCCTTTAATTGGCCATCCAACATGAAATCGCGGTCAGGGTCCAATCGCGGTCGGGGTCCAATCGCGGGCAGCGGATCGTTGCACGGCTGCTCCCAGGCCCGCTTGCCACGCCCACCCGACAAGGGGAAAATCCTCCCCTTAGTGTTTTGGAATTTAGAGGGGAAGGTAGCACAGGCCCGATTAATCAGAAATTTAATCATGACATACACAGTAAAATTTACATTCTGTGTAGGTGACACAGTATGCATGAGAAATTTTACAGTGGACCCTGCTGAGCTCCAGGAGCTATTGTTTCAGAGGCTGGTCCATTATCTTTCCAAGCACAAGTGGGAGATAGAATCGTCTATAAGCACAAAGATCACACCACAGCCAGAGAGACATTCCAACAATTAATTGATCAGCCTGTGATTATTGTTGAACCATAGACTTCTGAGGTGTCAGTTCGACCTAGAATAGACATTCCAGATATTTCAGAAAAGTTGCCAAACCCTGAACTGCCCAGTTCCGATGATGCGTCTCACAGTGCAGCTCCAGATCCTGTCGATCCTGTTCAGGAACCTCCAGTGATAGAGCTACGCCGCTCCAGTTGTATAAGAAAAGCACTTCAGAGACTTGTTTTATAATCACCTGAAATTGTATACATGTTTGTTGAGTTGTTTAAATGTCTTTCTGTAAAGACTAATTGTAAAAAGCTAAAGGGGAAAGAAATGTGGTAACTGGATGCATAGTCACTCCCTCCTGTCAATCACCCAGTCATGTGATGTACTGCAGGGCCTCTGTCCAGTGAGCTCTTAGCGTGGGCAATCCGCGGGGTGGTTTTTTTTCTTATGAGAGACCTGGTCGAGCGTGCAAGCACTGAAAATGTCTCTGTAATGAAGTTAAACTATTTCTTGATGAAATCAGTCTGTTCCATAGAGTATTCAGGGCAACTATACCTGAACGTGCACCACACACATATATTTGAATCATTGCATATTATAGTACTGCAGGCTGCCAATTCCCAACTCTTCAAAAGTGTAGATAAGTGCGCTCTCCAGAGTGAGATTTCTGGTTAGGATCTCAGAAGTCAGTGATCCCTGTATATGTCTGTATTATAGGTCAGTGTTCTAAATGAGCATCATCATTGATAACAAGATGTGACAGCAAGTAGAATCATTCTCCAAAATGGGTTGAATGGTTCTAATAATTACTTCCCTCCAGAGGTGCAAAATGGGATTATTGAACCATATCACACCACTGAGCAATATATTTTTGGAAAAATACTTGGACATTAAATTGAAAATCACCTTTCTTTCTAATATTTCATGGGTTATTAAATCTGATATAAAGCTTCCTCTCTAATCATAAACATTGTTGAAAAAGTTATTTGGAAAACTGCACTGAAACTTAATCAGCAAGGGGTCTAGTATACTATTCAGCAAAGCATCAGATTTTCCAACTGTGTTCATTGTAGAATTATCCATTTCACATCCCAATATGTTACTTAATTACTAAGTTGTTGTTAAGATATCCATGGAAAAGGAATTTCATCTACTTGCTTCACAAGTAAGTGAGATATCAGTGTAAGAGTTTCAAATTTAATCAAATGCTTGTTTGTGGTTGGTGTTGGAGATAGTATAGGACAGGGCTAGGAATTGCAATGTGTGTGCTCTCATTATTACGCCACAGCTACAGTGACTGAAACGAAATGATAATCAGTAAGTTCACTGCACTCAGCCTGCTGAATATCAGCTCTTCTTCCTGGCAGCAGCAAGTTTCTTATTTCGGTCTCAGCATGAAGTCAGACTGTTTACTTGAGATCCGATCTTGGATAAGCCGTTATTTCCATCACCTGGGTGCGGCAAATTCTGGAGCACAAGTCTTCAGTACCAATGCTGGAATAATATTAGGGCCATAGCCTTTGCAGTGTCCAGTGCTTTCAGCCATTTCTTGATATCACATGGAGTGAACTGAACTGCCTGCAGATTGGCATCCGTAATGCTGGGGACCTCCGGAGGAGGTCAAGATGGATCATCCACTCAGCACTTCTGGCCGAAGATTGCTGTAAATGCTTCAGTCTTATCTTTTTCACTGATGTGTTGGGCTCCACCATCATTGAGGATGGGGATATTTGTGATGCCACTTCCTCCAGTGAGTTGTTTAATTGTCCACCACCATTCACAACTGGATGTGGCAGGACTGCAGATCTTAGGTCTGATCCATTCATTGGGATCACATTGCCCTGTCTATCACTTGCTGCTTATGCTGTTTGGCATGCAAGTAGTTCTGTGTTTTGGCTTCACTGGGTTGACACCTCATTTTTAGGTATGTTTGGTGCTGCTCCTGGCGTGCCCTCCTTCACTCTTCATTGGACGAGGGTCAATCCCCTGGCTTGATGTTAATGGTAGAATGGGGGATATGCTGGGCCATGAGATTACAGATTGTGGTTGAGTACAATTCTGCTGATGGCCCACAGCACCTCATGGATGCCCGGTCTTGAGTTGCTAGATCTGTTCAAAATCTATCCCATTTAGCATGGTCGTCGTGCCACACAACACGATGGAGGGTATCCTCAATGTGAAGGCGGGACTTTGTCTCCACAATGACTGTGCAGTGGTCACTCCTACCGATACTGTCATGGACAGATCATTTGTGGCAGGCAGGAAGAGGTCAAGTATGTTTTTCCCTCTTGTTGGTTCCCTCACCACCTGTTGCAGACCCAGTCTAGCAGTTGTGCCCTTTAGGACTCATGGAGGCCCAGTCAGTAGTCATGCTACTGAGCCACTCTTGGTGATGGACATTCAGGGCCCCCCATCCAGAGTACATTCTGCATCCTTGTCACCCTCAGTGCTTCCTCCAAGTCGTATTCAACATGGAGGAGCACTGATTCATCAGCTGAGTGAGGGTGGTACATGCTAATCAGCAGACAGTTTCATTGCCCATGTTTGACCTAATGCCATGAGACTTCATGGAGTCTGGAACTGATGTTGAGGACTCCCAGGGCAACTCCGTCCTGACTGTATATCACTGTCCCGCTTGCTGATAGGACAGGACATACCCAGGGATGGTGATGTCTGGGACAATATACATGATTCCATGAGGATGACTATGTCAGGCTGTTGCTTGACTAGTCTGTGAGACAGGTCTCCCAATTTTGGCATTAGCCCCCAGAAGTTAATAAGGAGGACTTTGCAGGGTCGACAGGGCTGCGATTGCTATTGTTGTTTCCGGTGCCTAGGTCGATGTCGGGTGGTCTGTCCAGTTTCATTCCTTTTTTGTGACTTTGTAGTGGTTTGTTACAACTAACTGGCTTGGTAGGCCATTTCAAAGGGTATTTAAGAGTCAACGACATTGCTGTGGGTCTGGAGTCACATGTAGGCCAGACCAGGCATGGATGACATATTTCCTTCCCTAAAGGACATTAGTGAACCAGATGGGTTTTTACAACAATTGGCAATGGCTTCATGGTCATCATCAGACTTTTAGTTACAGATTTTTTTTATTGAATTCAAATTCCACCATCTGCCATGGCACGATTCAAACCCTGGTCACCAGCTTACTAGTCCAGCGACAATACCACTATGCCATTGCCTCTCTCCCTGACTTTCCCAACCAGAGCTCCTGTTTCCTGATTTGTCAGCAACTCACCAGAGGAACGGAAGCAAGTACACAGTAGTAAGTGCTTCTTCAGTGAAACTGTCAGGCTGGGAAGCCTTAGATTAATGAAACTGAGGAGTTCCAATCATGACCAGTGAGAGGCTGGTGCTCAAAGCACTTCTTCTCTCAGGGAGTGCAATTACTGCTACTGGTGGTTGCCAATTCTTGGAAGTCACTGCACCTGTCCAGTACTTCACTTACCTTCAGCTGCATTTCTCTGTTGCCAGCCTTCACCATCATATGGGAGGAGCTTATACAGCTCCACTTTACACCTCTGGCAAGGATAAAAGTAGAAACAATACCAACACTGACAGCACCATCAGTAGAATAAAATGTTTCAAATCGTGGAGAACAGAAATCTTAAATGTTAGCACTGAATAATCCAATGTCCACGTGGTTCCATTTTGTAAACTCTTCTTTTTGGATTCGCACCAGACAATGACCATCACCCCTTGACATTCAATGGCTTTACCATCACTGAATCCCCCACTATCAACATCCTGAGAGTTACCATTGATCAGAAACTGAACTAGACTAGCCATATAAATACTGTGGCTACAAGAGCAGGTCAGAGGCTGGGAAGTCTGTGACGAGTAACACACCTCCTGACTCCCCAAAGACTACCCACTATCTATAAAGTACAAATCAAAAGTGTGATGGAACACTTCCCATTTTCCTGGATGAGTGCAGCTCCAACAACACTCAAGAAGCTTGACACCATCCAGGACAAAGCAGCCCGCTTGATTAGCAACCCATCCACCACTTTAAACATGCACTCCCATCACCACCAACACACAGTGGCAGCAGTGTGTACTATCTACAAGATGCACTGCAGCAACTCACTCAGTCTCCTTCAATAGCACCTTCCAAACACATGACTTTTACCACCTCGAAGGACAAGAGCTGCAAATTCATGGGAACATCACCACCTGCAAATTCGCTTCCAAGCCACACAGCATCCTGACTTAGAACTTTATCATCGTTCCTTCACTGTCGCACAGTCAAAATCCTGGACCTCCCTCACTAACAGCATGGTGGGTGTACCTACTCCACATGGACTGGTGGCTCGCCACCACCTCCTCAAGGGCAATTAGAGGTGGGCAACAAAACAGCTGGCCTAGCCAGCGACGCTCACACCCCTTGAAAAGAATGAAAAGAAAGCTTGAAGGGCCACCTCCATTTTGTTTACATTCCATTTCACTGTAATAATCACAAGAGTCATACCCCACTCATGTCAGATCTCCTAAAGCAAATGTATTAGTTTTGCTGTATTTGGAAGCAGTACATCACCAAAGCAGGTGGTTTTAACACATATCTCTGATAGAGGTGCTACCTCTGATTTCAATGTAAACAGCATGTGGTACTGAAATCAGAGCAAATGCACCAAAACAGCATGACCACCACTAGTGGAATGGATGAGTTGCTCCAATTTGCCCATGTAAAGATATAGAAGCAGTTTAATTCATGGACAATATTGATTTCAGCAAAGATATGCTTGCACAAGTTTAATGCCTGATATGAATGTGAGCAAAAGTACTTCAATCACTGAGGCTGGCAGACATTATTTTGGAATTAAGGCAAAATACTGCAGATGCTGGAAATCTGAAAAAAAAATTAAAAAATGCTGGAAACATTCAGCAGGCCTGACAGCATCTGTGGAAAGACAGAGTTAATGTTTCAAATCCGTATGGCTCTGAAGAAGCCATACAGATTTGAAACGTTAACTCTAAGTTTCTCTCCAGTTATTTTGGAATTACCTTCTCTGCTGAATTGTAAACTGTTTATAGAATAAGCAGGGAGGTTTCTGCAGCAATTGGGTTGGAAGCTGACACAGGAAAATATCATAACAAGAACTGATACTTATGTTGCATCTTTAACATACAGAACAGCCAAAGGCATGTTTACAAAGAATTAAGAAGGGAAATAGAACAGAAGGTCAGTGAGGGAAATTAAGAGAAGTGAATGAGGATTTGGGGGGAAAGACAGATTTGGATTTGGCAGACAGAGCCTGGTTTTGACAAATCACCTGAATACCTTGGACAGTGTAGCACTCCCAGGAACTGCATTGAAGTCTCAGCCTAGGTTATGTGCTCTGGAGTGGGACTTGAACCATTGACTTTCTAACTCAAAGGTCAGACTATAACCACTGAGCCAAGACTGACAAGTGGAAGGCTTGAAGATGAAAGCAATGTTTTTAAGTTTGGGGCAGGGGAGCAGTTTAGGCCAGCTGAGACAAGGGTGATAAACAGGTGTAACTTTGTATGAGGAAGGATATGAGATGCTTTACTTTGGACAAGTTAAGAGTTAGTTGTTAGACATTAGGAAACCAGCAAGAAGGGCAGCTTTAGAATGCAGTTCTCTAAAATTGATAGATTTGTGTTCAACTATATCAATGACACCACTGGAGATACAACATTACTTGTTTCCAAGCAAATTGCTCACTAAAAAGCTCACTGAACATTGTGAATTCAAGGAAATACTGAACAATACCCTCAGTGACAGGTTGGCCTGTGGCCTTCGTACTGAAGCAACCCAGAAACGTCTCCTGACAGAGGCTAACTTCACTTTGCAAAGCCATAGAGACTGCAGTTTCCATGGAGCTGGCTGCAAAAGAAGCACAGCAGCTGAGTGCATCACATAATGGTTGTAACTCTTTTGAGTGCAAACACATTTCTATCTGTTTCAGATGAAGTTATATTGTTTCATAGTTTGCCATTGTGAGATTTGAACTCTTGATCTTGGGGTTACAAACCCAGTACCATAACCACTTGGCTGTTTAGGCCAAGTCTTATAATTGTATGTGCACACAAGATAGCAAGCAGCTGAGAATGTTACCATTGTAGAAAGACTGGTCACCATCCATCTGAAAGCTGGTGCCGGGACCTTGAAAGCCGTCAGTGTGGCAAGAAGGGACACATTGAGCGTGACTGTGAAAACAGAAAAGTAGCAGCGAATCACAAAGGCAAACCAGAGAATAAAGAATCTGCCATCTGGCGTAACAAGAAGAAAAATCTGCACGTCGTACAGCAGGAACAGGTGGACCAGGGAGACACCAAGTTTGAAGAAGGAGGGCCCCTCCACATCTTGTCAGTGGCAGGGGGTTCACAGGGCTACTGAGTAATAACACTGCTGGAGGGCTAACCAATACGTATGGAACTGGATACAGGGGCAGCAGTTTCTCTGGTTCCAGATGTTAGGTATAAGGAGAAGCTTAAACATCTTCCCTTGACACCTGCAAAAATCATTCTGAAAAAATATACAGGGGAATCTGTACCTATGATGGGCAGAACGGAAGTTAAAGTGGAACTAAATGGATAGACTGCTAAGCTACCACTGTTTGTGGTGAAAGGCAACTTTGGGAAGCATGAAGGGCATCACGGTAAAATTGAATATCAAAGCTGACTCTCAACCAAAATTTCTGAAGGCCAGAACCGTGCCTTATACCATACGACCAAAAGTCGAAACTGATCTGGAGCATCTGGCAAAGATAGGAGTCCTGGTACCTGTCTCCCATAGGGAATGGGTAACACCCTTCATTCCAGTGCTCAAGAAACATGGCTCCATATGCGTCGGTGGAGATTTCAAGGTTACTGTTAACCCCGTGTTGTGTGCTGGACAATATCCACTTCCCCATGTTGAGGACATCTTTGCTGGCCTGGCTGGTGGACAGAAGTTCAACAAACTACATCCATTCCAGGCCTACTTACAACTGCATGTTGATGAGCAGTTACAAGAATATCTGACCATCTGAACACACAAGGGACTGTACCGATATTGCTGGTTGTCTTTTGGAATAACATCAGTTCCAGCCTTGTTTCAGATGACCATGGACCAGATCTTGAGAAGCTTGCCTGGAGTTCAGTGCTACCTTGATAACATCTTGGTAATGGGCAGGACTGATGAGGATCATCTCAAGAACTTTTCAGCCTTCTGTAGAATATTTGGGGCACATCATTAATGCTGCTGGGCTTCACTCAGCACTCTCCATGGTCAAGGCTGTTGTAGATGCTCCAGCTTCTCAGAATACCAGCCAGCTTTGCTTGGTCATAGAGCTGCTGAATTATTAAGGGAGATTTATTCCACAGCCGGCAGCCCTGCTGAAATTCCTGCATGAGCTTCAGGGCCAGAAAAAAGCCTGGAAATGAACAGAAGCCTGTGATGCAGTGTCACGAAGGCTAAAACAACGCTGACAGATTGCGAGACGCACTTTGACCCCTCCTTACCTGTATAACTTTCATGTGATGCATTACCTCATTAAGTTGGAGCTGTTGTTTCACACATAATGTCCTCAGGTGTGGTGAGGCCCATCGCATTCGTTTCACAGACTTTAAGCAAAGCAGAGAGCCAATATGCTCAAATCGAATGCAAAGCATTGAGAATCATTTTTGGAATCCGGATATTTCACGAGTACCTGTTTGTACGGAAATTCACACTGTTGAATGATCATCGACCACTCGCCTCAAAATTTGGCCCCACACAGGCCTGCCTTCTTTAGCTGCAAGCAGGATGCAGCTTTGAGCATTGATGTTGAGTGTTCACACATATGACATCAAATATCGAACATCTACCTCGCATGGCAATGTGGATGGCCTTTCGACCAGTCAGCCATGTGAACACTGCTCAGAAAGACATTTTCTACTTTGCACACATGGAGAACATACCCATTACGTCAGTCCAAATCAAGAAGGCCACTCAGGTGGACTTAACATTGTCCAAAGTCATGGCCCTTGCGATGCCTGGCAACTCTTCCACGAACTTCCAAGTCTCACCTGACCTTCATCCTTATGTTTCCAAGAGGATGGTGTCATGTCTCCCTGGGGATTGTGTGCTGTAATATCAAGCCTCACTGTTCACCGAGCCACATAAAATGTGATAAGTTTGACCAAACCACCAGATTGCCTCAATTCTACCTAACTGTTTAATTTAGCTTAACAGAAAATGAGTACTAGGCTTATGAACTTAATGGGCAGGTTTTTCCAGTCGGCGAGCGGGAGCGGGACCCACTCGCTGATACGTCAGGCATGCGTCCCGATGTCACCCCGTGTCATCTAGATTTTCAGTTTAACAGCCTATTAAGACCATTAATAAACTAATTAACTTGATTGATGGACCTGCCTGTCTAGCCTTAGGGTTAGCGGGCAGGCCAGGAGCCCAGATGGGCTTCATGAAAAGCATAAAACCTCATCCACAGGCAGGATGAGGTTTCATGAGGGCTTTTAAATGGTTGTCAAATATATAAATAAAAGTTAAGGACATGTCCCAACTCATGTGACAGTGTCACATGATGGGATATGTCAGGGGAATTTTTTTATTACCTTTCTGTCAACTTTTTATTTAAAGCCAATCTCCCTGAAGCTGCACTTTGCCTCAGGGAGATTTGTGCACTCTTTCGTGTGCATGCACAAAAAAGCGCACATCCGGCTGAGGGAATCCCCCCCTCCCGCACAAGGAGCGCATACGCTCCCTGGCGGACGTCACGCTGGGGGACCTTAATTGGGCTGCCCACATAAAATGGCTGTGCGCCCCCAACTTAGGATGTCGATTGGAAGGCCGGCCACTGGCACCCGCTCCTGCACTAGTACTTCTCCCGCTCCCTAATGGGGGGAAAATGTTCCCCAATAAGTAAACTGTTAATTGAACAAACTGTCGTTAACCAGTGGCAAAAGAAATAAATATGAACTGCTAACTTCTAACACAATAACTTGATCTCTACCCTCTTCTTAAATCCCTACACATACACACATACAAGACACATAAGACATGCACACCATGGATTTTAAGGGCAGGATAAAACAGTTCAATAGCACCAATTCTGGAGTACAGGATTCAATGGGTTGATTTTGATGGATGCCTTCCAAATTCCTTTCAGTTCTTGTTGATGACATGAGGTGGTCTTCCAGCACTTTCAACATCTAGTTCACTGGTTGAGAACTTGCTTTTCAATGCCTCTAACAGTGGTTTTCCCCTTTTCCATTTCACAGTGGTTTCCTCAGAGAGGGAGCAGGTTGCAGGTTATCGAGATATGAGGAAAAGAGATTTTAGGTGTTTTCTCCTTGCTGGCCATGAGATTTCTGCTGCATTGCTATGATACAAGACCCTGGTCACCTGGTCAGGACCCAATTAAAATGCTGTTGCCAGGCAGCTCCCTTGGTCCAGGATTCCTTTCTGGCAACATCCTGTCTTTCATGGCACACTTTGTTCCAGGACTACAACATTGTATATATCTCTCATCCTGTTCCAGTGGACATGTCATTTAAACTGCAGCCATTGTAATTCTAACCCACAGTCCAACAGAAATAAAAAGACATGTTCCTTACAATGGAGTTATCAGTCACTTCAGGTTGTTTGCTTTGGAGCATGTGGTTTGTTATTCCACCAAAATTGAGGCAACCAGTGTTGGACTAACTGCATGTTGGACACTGTGGAATAGTTCACATGAAAGAGATTATAAGAAGCTACTTTTTGTGGCCTGGCCTGAACCAAGGCATTGAAGCCAAGACAAGATCCTGTCCTTCATGTCACAGTGAGAGAAACATGCCTTAATTGGCACCCCCTCCACCCATGGGATTGGCCGGAAAACCCATGGCAGTGCATCCATGTTGATTTTGCTGGTCCAATTGAAAGAACAATGTTCATGGTGGCTGTGGATGCTCACTCCAAATGGCCAGAAGTTTCAGTGATGTCCTCTAGTACTGCTGAGAGTACAGCTCAAAGGCTAAGAAAAATGTTCAGTTGCTACAGGTTACTAGAACGGCTTGTGACCAACAATAGGCCTCAGTTTGACTGGCAGGAGTTAGAGAAATTTTTGAGAAGTAACGGAATTGATCACATCATCTCAGCATCACAACCGCCATCCACCAATGGGTTATCTGAGAGATTTGTTCAAACCATGAAACACGCTTTAAGTTCAATACGAGGATACTTCTCCATTCAAAATCATCTTGACATGATTCTGCTGACACAACAAAACACACCACATGCTACAACTAAAGTATCTCCAGCATTCCTGCTAATGGGACGGCAACTGTGCACTTGCTTTGATCTGCTGAAACCAACAAAAACACAAGTTGTACAAGATCAACAGCACGATCAGGTGGACAGAAGGGCGTCAATCAAAGCCAAGAATTTTCTGTTCTAGCTCTTAATTATATTACTAGAGCTAAATGGTTCCGACTACAGTGATTGCTCACACAGGACCTGTTTCATACACAGTCCAAGCTGTGAATGATCTCACTAGGTGGAGATTTGTTGACTGACTGTTGCCAAGTCAAGCACAATCTAAGGATAACCATTTATGGAAGAGTCATCCTCAAGCCAAGGAATGCCGACTCCACTCTCACCTCCTCAGCCTAGCTTGACTGAAGTTGAGGCCATCTCCCCTTCACCTGCATTAGACACAGCTTCGGATTCAGCTGAAGGTCCTGGGTTGCCATCATTCTCCGGTGAGCATTGCTCTATCAAAATGCCGGACATCTGCCGCAACTCATATTGGGAGAGAAGACCTCCTGATCACCTGAATTTATAAAGTCAGAGATTTGAGATGTGCTCAGTGGGCACGGAGGCAGTCTACCCTTTTTCTTTAATCCGGCAAGTGTTTTGTTAAACTGACATTTTCCATAAGGTGGTGGGGGTGGGGGGTGGTGGTGGGGTGGGGGGTGGTGGTTGGGAATATGTTATGTATTGAATGTCTTTTGATTGTCTCATTGAACTTGCTGTACTTGGCAGATGGGCATTGTGGGATCAGAGAGTCCATGTTTGTTTTGGTTAGCTCAGTTACTGCAGTCAAAAAACAAAGCACCTTGTTGAACACCTCTGCACCTATGTGAGTAATTGTTAATCTCTAGAAGGTTATCGGCAGTACCAAGAGTTAAACATAACATAAATATGAACTGCATGTCTGGGTGCCAAACCTCCTCCAAGCTCCTCTAAAGCTTTAGCCTCAAGCCACAAGGGACCTAGTTTCTGTGTGTCACCACTGTTGAGAACTTGCCAATGAAGAGGCTGTGCACTGACAGTGAGAGACTTACACATTTGGCTCTCTTTTTCACGTTGCTGCTAGCTAGTGTTGTAGGCTGAAAATGAGAAGCAATCTAGCACACAAAAGCGTACCAATTCTCTTCATCCACACACTAGGTGCATCACATTGACCTGTTGACATCAGCATTCCACCCCAAAAAGAACAGAAAAAGACAACATAAAATAGTGCAGATGCTGGAAATGTGAAATAAAATCAGAAAATGTTGGTAATACGCAGATGGAGAGAAAAATAGAACTAAAAGGGGGAATTTAATGCTCTCAGGAGTGGGCCCATCCATCAGCTGAAGAACCAGTGGCAACACCATCGCAGCCATTCCGCACCCCCAACTTGATTTAGTGCCACTGAGCTACTTCCCTGGTTGGAGTCAGGGTCCTCACCACCCTCACCACCAATCAGATGCCAGCAGCTGTCCAGTATGAACAGCATCACCATGAACAGTAGCCACTGCTAATACTAGAGGAGGCACAGGTAGAGGATTAGTGATGGAGCCCCAGGAGTAATTAAGTGGGGTGGATTCACTGAGGTCAGACAAGGGGGGCCCAATGAAGGGAAGGGGGGTGTTGGGCTAGTATGTAGGGCAGGCAGGAGTCTTCAATCATGCCTATGGCGGGTAGCTCCATTGGGCTCGGGTTGGTCAAAAGAAGGATCCACCAGGATGCAGGATACCCTCCAGAGTTTAGCTAGCAGCTGGCGCACATGCCATAACCCTGACCTGCCACTGGTTAAATGCCAACAGTGACAGGATGAGAACCTTAAGTGGCCACTTAAGGCCTTCAATTAGTTTCCAGGCCAGAAGACCACCCTCGAGCCTTTGGACCCTGGATCTAACTGAGGCAGGGCAGGAAGGCGACACAGTCTCCATCCAGCTCCTTCCCACCCAATTAAACAGGGCCACCCCACCTCCCCTCACCTCCCAGCCCATCTCCCAGGGGAAAATAAAACTCCTCCCAATGTTTCAAGTTGATGGCCATTCAGAAAAAGGCAACATATGATTTGCTATGTGCAATATGTATCCTTAAACTCTTTAGATAATATGTTGTCCATTATGAACTCAAAAATATTTCTAAGGTTTATTGATGCGCTTTATTCCCAGCAGTTCACTACAGTACACAGCTTTATATCAGTCAGATTAGTATGAATAGTAGTCCAATTATAAAAGAATTCTAAAATTCTTATGAACAAACATATTTCATTAAAATGCCCTCTTATACCTTTATGACACAATTACTGTATTTCAGTAAACCTATAAATACAATGACAATCTATCTGGTAAGCTCTCGATAACAAGAATACTAATGAGACGTTTTAAAATATGATCCTATCAAATTTGGTTCCACTCTCTAAGCCTTATTTTCTTCTGTTCAATCAAAGCACAAATTTCATCCAAATTATTTGCACTTTAACTGGAGTAACATCAAATAAGTAAAGCAAGATTGAAGCTTCTGGACAGAAATGATCAAATACATGATAAAAATGATTGTTCCATTTCTGCTGGACCATGGAAATATGATCCATGGAAAGCATCCATCTAGAGATGAAATATGGAGGCTGTAAAAATCAAGAGATATTCTGGAGTCTCACTCAATTACCATTAGAGGTCAGAAAGAAATTTTTCAGAACTTTTTCTTAACACATTAAATCAGCGAGGATAGAATCCATGAACGGGTAAACGTACATAATAGACAGAATGAATAAAAACCTTTGGTCAAATATCATACACAACTTATAGAATGATAGAATCATAAAATAGTCACAGCACAAAAGGAGGCAATTCATCTCATCATGTCTGTGCTGGCCCTCTGAGGGAGAATTCACCCAGTGCCACTCTCCTGTCTTTTCCCCATAGCCCTCCAAATCATTCCTTTTTAGATAATTGTCCAATTCCCCTGTGAAAGCCTCAATTGAACCTCCCTCCATCACACTCTCAGGCAGTGCATTCCAGATCCTAATCGCTCGTTGCGTGAAAAAATATTTCCTCGTATCACCATCACTTCTTTTTCCAACTACCTTAAATCTGTGTCTTCTGGCTCTTGATTCTTCCACCAATGGGAACAGTTTCTCACTATCTACTCTGTCAAGACCTCTCATGACTTTGAACACCTCTATTTTATCTCCTCACAACCTTTCTTCTCCAAGGACAACAGTCCCAACTTCTTCAATCTATCTACATAAATAAATTGCTCATCCCTGGAACCATTCTTATGAATCTTCTCTGCACTCGGTCCGATGCCTTCACATCCCTCCTAAAGTGTGGTACCCAGACTGGACTCAATACTCCAGTCGAGGCTGAACTAGCCTTTTATGCAGGTTTAACATAACTTCCTCACTTTTCTATTCTATGCCCCTATTGATAAAGCCCACAATGCCATTTGCTTTATTAACAGTTCTCTCAACCTGTCCGGCTACCTTTCAGTGATTTATGCACATATACACCAAGGTCCCATTTCTCCTGCACCCCCTTTAGAATTGTACATTTATTTTATGTTAGCTCTTTGCACTCTTCCTAACAAAATTAATAACTTCATACTTGTCTACATTAAATTTAATCTGCCACTTGCCCATCCATTCCACCAATCTTTGTCCTTTTGAACTTCTACGCTATCTTCCTCACAGTTCACAATGCTAACAAGTTTTGTATCATCCATGAATTTTGAAATCGTGCCTTGTACACTGAGTTCTAGGTCATTAATATATATCAGGAAGAGCAGTGATCTTAATACTGACCTCAGGACATCTCCACTTTAAACTTTCCTCCAGGCTGAAAAGCAAACATTCACCACTCCTCTTTGCTTCCTGACACTCAGCAAATTTTGTATTCATGTTGATACTGTCCTTTTTTTTCCATGAGCTCTAACTTTTCTCACAAGTCCTCTGTATAGCTGTTCACCAATTGCTTTTTGGAGTTCCATGTACATTACATCAGCAGCATTATCTTCATTAATCTTCTCTGCTACCTTATCAGAAAAATTCAAGCAGGTTTGTTAAACATGAATACAAATGCAAAATGTTGCAAATACTGGAAATCTGAAATAATAACAAAAATTGCTAGAAAAGTTCAGCAGGACAGGCAGAATCTCTGGAGAGAAACAGAGTTAACATTTCAGGTCAATGAACTTCATCAGAACTGAAGAAAAATGAAAACATAAGAGCTTTTAAGCTAGTGGAAGGTGTGAGAGGTAGGAAGAACAAATCATTTTACCTCTTCCCTTCTCAAGGCCTCAAATATTCCTTCCTGGAAAGCAATTTACTTCTACTTCTTTTAATTTAGCATACTGTATTCGTTACTCACAATGTGGTCTCCACTATACTGAGAAGACCTAATGCAAACTGGGTGACCACTTTGTGGAACACCTTTGTTCAGTCCACAAGCGCAACCCTGAGTTTTCGGTTAATTTTCCATCTTGCTCCCATGTTCACATTTCTGTACATGGCCTGTTACTGTGTTTCAGTGAAGCTCAACACAAGCTTGAGGAACAGTACCTTATCTTTTGATTCGGTACTCTGCAGCCTTCTAGATTCAATATTGATTTCAACGACTTTAGATTATAATTTCTGCCTCCATCTTGTTCCGTGTTTTTAAGAATTTTTTTTTTGCTTTGCTGCTTTAGTCTTGTCTTGTATCTTTCTTTACCCTTTCATGTTGCAGTCAATAGTTTTAATGTAGCTTTTTACACCTCATTTAGAAGTGACCTTTGTTTCTTTACTATACCCATTAACACCTTCTTCGCCTGTTACATCGTGAAATATTTTGTTATTTAATCTTATCTGGTCTCCGGCCTATCACAGACCTTCTCTTTTGTTCTTCCTGTCCCTACTGGAACATACTCAACACTCTAAAACTGATGACAGCCCCACCTTTCGATGGCGCATCTCATGGGTTGATAGCAAATATCACCGACCACAACTTAGGAACCGACCTGAGTGGTGAAGTCCCAAGTTTCAACCTTACACTGGAAATCTGGACAATCATCAACTGCTTGAGGGCAGGTCAGGAAAGGTGTGGCCACTTATTCCACAAGTGAATAACGAGGAACATCTCAAATTGTGACTGTGGCCATCCAAGTCAGACCATTGCCCTTTTACTGAATTTCTGCCCTAAGACATCCATTCCTGATGGCATCACAATCATTCACACTGAATCATCTGAAGGTGTAGAATGAATTGTTAACCTCTACATCAAATTGTAACTGCTTTAGCAACCTTGTGAATAAAATACTGATGCTTGATCCACTTGGCCCACTTCATCCTCAAGGACCAGGTCTAGCAGCGCCTCCTTTCTCATTGGACTGGAAACATACTGCTGTAGAAAATTCTCCTGAACACACTTTAGGAACTCTTGCCACTCAATATCCTTTATATTACTACTATCCCAGTCTATATTTGGCTAATGAAAGCTCCGATTATAACTACTCTATAATTCTTGTACTTTTCTGCAAATTCCTTGCAAATTTGTTCCTGTACATCTTTCCTTCTAATTTGTGGCCTATAAACTACACCAAGCAGTTCAGTATAACTACACCATTTTTGTTGCTGAGCTCTAGCCAAATAGATTCTGCCCTTGACCCTCCACCCTCACCGGGACATCCTCTCTCTCCAGTACTGCAACGTTCTCCTTAATCAATACCACCACCCCTCCTCCTTTTCTTCCTGTCCTATCTTGCCTGAAAAATTATATCCAGGAATATTTAATATCCAATCCTGCCTTTTTATGAGCCAGGCCTCTGTTATCATCACAACATCATATTTCCTGCTGCCTGCTGTTTTTATATTCTTAAAATAATTATATTGTGTTACAATTGAAAGGTGCAACCAAAATGAGACATACAATTACTAAAATGCATTGCTCTATACTAGGGCAACAAATTATAGTGCAAGTGCTTTTCCTGTGAGAGTGTAGCTGGTCCACCTATATATGACCAGCACTAATGAGTTCAACTGAGCTAATCCCTCTGTCACATGACACTGCCTATGAAAAGCCTGTACCATTGTTCTCCAATCTCCTACATGTGCTATTCAGTTGCATCACTTAAACTAATTCGACCTCATGACAATCAACAATTCATCCCTCTAGGCCTATCATTTTATAATTAACCTGTGATCCCTCCTTTCACTTGACAACCTGAAGCTAAGCTGCCCCTATCCCCCCACCCCTGTTTCTCTGTTACTGATAGCATACATTATTGTTATTTCTTTACTTGTTAGCTATATGTATTTGAAATATTTGCCAAGGAGGGAAGTATTTTTTGTTTTGTTTTAAGATTCCATAATTATCTAATTTAATCAAAGTTTATTAATAGTCCTGGTGTTATTTTCATTAACAAAAACATGGGATGAGAAAAGGTTACTTGGCCCATCAGACCTGTTCATTTCATAAACTATTCCCCGGTCATCTTACAGAAACCCTCTATTTAGGCTCCTCTAGAAAGATTATGTAACATTCCTCTCTGCCTCAGCTCCAAAGACAAACCCAACAAACCTCCAGAATATCTAACCATGATACTGTGGGTTAAGATCTTGCAATAACTATGTAAGCAGCATGTATACACAGGATTTCACCTGTTAAAAAGAAAAAATATTGTTATGTCATGTCCACCAGATGTCTAAGTATTTCAGAACCAATGAATTTAAATTGCCTTCACTATTGTGACATAGACAAACAAGGATGCTGAGAGGCTGTTTCTCCGGCTGTAGAGTCTAGAGCGAGGGAGCATTGTCTCAGGATAAGGGACTGACCATTTTGGACTGAGGTAAGGAGAAGTTTCTTCACTCAGAGGTTGTTAACCTTTGGAATTCTCTATCTCAGAGTGCTGTGAGTGCTCCCTCATTGCGTATATTCAAGGCTGAGATCAATAAGATTCTTGAGTTTTAAGGGAATCAAGGAATATGGAGATCAGATGGGAAAATTCAGTTGAAATTAAGGATTAGCCATGATCTTATTAATTAGCAGAGAAGGCTCGAGGGGTGGTATGGCCCATGCCTGTTCCTATTTCTTATGTTCTTATATTTGCAGCAGCCAGATTGCATGTGGCTAGTAAGACTCAGCAGTCATGACACCACTGGTGGAGAGAGAAACTGAGTTAATGTTTTGAGGAAGGCAATGGCATAATGGTATTGTCACTGGACCGCTAATCCAGGGACACAAGCTAATGTTCTGGGTCCCAGTTTGAATCCCACCATAGACACATGAGTGTGAAAGAGCACACAGGTCTCCCTGAGGTAAAGTGCTGCCTCAGGGAGATTGTCTTTGATCTAAAACTTGAAGTAAAGGTATTCAAAAAAAATCCCTGCCATGTCCACTCATCTCCCCTCACTGTCACATGAGTTGGGAGATGTCCGTAACTTTTATTGAAACCTTTAATAAAAGTTTAAATACCTTTATGAAACCACATCCTGCCCATGGATGAGGTTTCATGCTTTCTCCAAGGCCCGCCTGGGCTCCCAGCCTGCCCGCCAACCTTAAAGTTGGACGAGCAGGTTCATCAATCATGTTAATTAGTTTTTTAATGGCCATAATAGGCCGTTGACAGTTCGGTGGGCACACAGTCGACTCGGCTGCCCACCCGCCAAACTGAGAATCTAAATGACACAGAGTGACGTTGGGACGCACGCCCGACGTATCCCCGCATTATTTTATGCTTCGGTGAGCAGGCCCCACCCCCACTCGCCAACCAGAAGATGTTGACCCATGGCTAATCCTTGATTTCAACTGAATGTTCCCACCTGATCTCCATATTCCTTGATTCCCTTAGAGCCCAAGGATCTTATTGATCTCAGCCTTGAATATACTCAGTGAGGGAGCGCCCACAGCACTCTGAGGTAGGGAATTCCAAAGGTTAACAACCCCTGAGTGGAGAAACTTCTCCTTACTTCAGTCCAAAATGGCCAGTCCTTACCCTGAGACAATGTTCCCTTGTTCTCGACTGTACAGTCAGGGAAACATCCTCTCAACATCTGTGTTTGCCTATGTCACAACAGTGAATACAATTTAAATTTATTGGTTCTGAAATACTTTGTATATCTGGAGGGCATGACTATGTTTTCCTTTGTTACAGATGAAATCCTGAGTGTACATGGTGCTTACATGGTAACTGCAAGACACTCCACAGATGCTGCCAGACTTGCTGAATTTTTCCAACACTTCTTGTTTCTATTTCAGATCTCCAGCATCTGCAATATTTGTCTTTTATTTGCATTTGGCTGGGTTCAACATAGCAAATGAGTAGCTTTAGGTGGAGCAATGAATGGTGATCAGGGCATCAAAGAATGGCCTGATCATTTTTTGAAAAATTGCCTTGGGATCTTTTACATTCACCTGAACAGACAAACAGAGTTTCAGCTTATCACCACATCTGAAAGACAGCAGCTCCAACAATACAGTTAAACTGACACATTTTTCCATTACTTTGAGCAGCTACTGTCCAAATTCCTCTGCATCAAATTAATATGTAGGCTGCAACAGGACTATAGTTTATATGGCTCAGAAATGAGCTTGGCGAAATGGAAACAGCCTTACCTGAGTCTGGCGACCCTGAGTTCAAGTCCCAGTACTGCAATTAAATGTCAACCTTGATTATGTGCTCAAACCCTGAAATGCGGCTTGAACTCAGGGTCGTCAGGCTCAGGTAAGACTGCTTCCATTTCACCAAGCTCATATTCTGAGTCACATAAACTATAATCCTGTTGCAGCCTACTTAATGATTTGATGCAGAGGAATTTGGACAGTAGCTGCTCAAAGCAATGGAAAAAATGTGTCAGTTTAACTGTATAGTGCAGACAGGTTGTATTATAACTTTACATAATGGAAGACAAGTTATAATATGCAGTTAAGTTGGCAATTATAAGTTAATTAGGGGCTGAATTGAAGGATATATGAATGCTCCCTCTGCCACATGATTTCTTCACTAGAACATGGTGCATATACTGTCAAAAATAAAGTTGTGGCTTCTTATTACCAACTGTGCAATAATTATAAACTGCATCTGCACCACTAACCTTTCTTACACTTCATTTAAGATTCTTGCATTCGTTGTGATAACCGCGGATAAGCTTCCTTCTATGTTGCAAAATATTAACATGTGCACAATATTATGAGCAGGATTTTTCCATCAGCATGTAGGGGCGGGCCTGACATGCTGACAGGTAAAATGATGCACAGTGTAATCATCGTGCACCATTGCGGTGTTTCATTCGGCAGGCACGCGGCAGAGTCAGCTGCACACCAGCCAAAATGTAAACGGCCTTTTAAGGCCATTAAGAAAGCAACTATTGTCCTGAGTAACACCACCTGTCCAACCTTAAGAGTGGCGGGAAGGCGAAAAGCCCAAGCAGCCTTCGAGCTGGATGAGGTTTCCTGAAGCTTTTATTAAATAAATAAATTTATTTTTGTAAATATAAAAACATCTCCCAACTCATGTGACACAGTCACATGAGGGGACATGTTTAAATAAATGTTTAAATCATTTATTCAATTATTTTAATATCCTTTCAATCTCCCTGAGGCAGCTCCGTGCCTCAGGGAGGTTGCTGCAGCCTTTCACGTGCATGCCTTCCTCCTCCCCCTGCCCACACATGTAGTGCTGAATGCCACCAGCCACCTATTATGCTGGGTGGGCCTTAATTGGCCTGGCTGCAAATAATGGCAGCGCAGAGCTGATTGCGGGTGGCAGCCGGCTCCACTCCCACACAGCCCACCCACCACAGGAGAAACCCTGGCCTATGAATTTAATATTTGCATCTTTATTTTAATAATAGAAAATAAAGGCTTGCATGTATACAGCACTTTTCATGGCTACCAGACATCTCAAAGTGTTTTACAGCCAATGAAATACTTTTTGAATTGTAGTTACTATTGTAATGTAGGAAATCCAGCTGCCAATTTACGTTAGTAAACTCCCACAAACAGCAATGTGATAATGACCAGACAATTTGTTTTTTGCGATGTTGGTTGAGGGATAAATGTTGGCCAGGGCAATGGGAAGAACCCCCCTACTCTTCTTTGAAATGCAGCAGTGCTATGGGATCTTTCACATCCATCCATACAGCTCGACTTAGATAAAAACGGAAAATGCCAGAAAGACTCAGCAGGTCTGACAGCATCTGTAGAGAGAGAAACAGAGTTAAGCTTTTGTGTCCATATGACTCTTCTTCAGATAGACTGAGCCTCTGTTTAATGTCTCATCCAAAAGACATCACATTTGACAGTGCAATGCTCCCTCAGTGTTGCACTGCTTGATGAGCAGTGTCCATTACTAATGTGCAGTTGGTGTGCAACTATGCTCAAAAGATTCTGTCAGTGCACGTCTGCTATCCTCGCAGCAGCCATGATGTATTCACCCTGTGACAGCCCACCATATTTGGCCAACCACAAACAACCAAGGGCTGGTTGCTGAGTTACGAGCTCCAGACCTGCCTCGTGATTCCCCTTAGCCATCTGACTATCATGGACAGCTAGCGCATGTACAGTAAGAAATCTGATGCCACCAAAAGGTTATGGAAGAAACCATCAGATCCTCAAACAATGGTTCCACTGCCTGGACCATTTGGAGGGAGCCCTTCAGTACCTTTTGGAGCATGTCTCTGGAACTCAAGGATGCAGAATAATCATCCGCCATAAGCTTAACAGTTGATTTTGAAACTAGTTGTGTGAAATATGTGGCCCTGTTTTATCCTGTGACACTCTCAACTTTCCAAGGTAAAGCACGTGTGACAGTAAAATCTGGACAGCAGTAGCTAATTGTAGAAACAGATCAGTATTTTCTTGGAACCTAGCATAAAGTAATTAAAGTAACGGTCACAACCTGTACATCTAAATCCAACTCCCTGCAGCACAGATTAGGAGAGTAAGAAATCACCAGCAGTTAGCAACAGTCATGGCTACATCATTCCTCTGATCTCCTCCGGGAAAAGGAAGGCAGCCATTGCAATGAACACTCATACTGTGGCTAACAGCTTTAAGGCATTTTCAACTCATAATGCTTGCAGTTTGAAGAATAGAGGTCAATCCTAAACTGCTGTCACTGGGATGCTGGATTTAAAATGCTGTATTCAAGAACATGGGGCACTCCTGAGTTTTTTTGGTTTTAGACCTATAAGAGGAATATTTTTTGCCTATTAAAAATCACAGTGTAAGGTTGGTCAAGCTTCATGAGAAGGAGCAATTTTTTTAAACAGTGTGTTCTCAAATTTTTTGGCTAGTTTTTAAAGTTTAATCAGAAATACAAGGGGTTTTTAAGGGTTCAATGTGTAAGATGCACATATTGACATCATTGGGTCCCAGCAGGATTTTGGGAGCACAACAAATTCCCCACTTCAATTCCCATGCTCTCAGCCCACAAAGCTATGCAATGAGAATATTAATTTGCAGATAGATCCTTAAGTTTTCTATTGAAATAATATTTACTGCATGATATGTGCTTACTTTAAGTCAAAAAATTCACTCTGCCCTCTAAATGATTTTACTGCGATTACTGTGCAGTCATGTGCTGGAGAGAATGGAGCACTTACTAGGTATTTGGATTCATCCCAAAGTAAATGCCTTTAAGTACAGCTGTAATTCAGGAGAAAGCGAGGGGTCTCTTCTAAAACTTGAAGTAAAAATTGAAGCAGCTTCAAGGGAATCTTTTAAAGAAATTCGGATAGGTTTGAGCTTTTCAAGCGAAGAGAAAATTTACATTCCCTGAAGCTTACTGGTGAGGGAGCAAGTGCTGACTCAAGTGTTGCAGATGCCTATCCTGAAACTTTGAAGGCAATTATTGAGGAGGGAAGAAATTTGACATTTTGGAGAGAATTTTCCCCCCGTCGGGGGTTGGGGGGGGGTGTTGTGCAGGGAGCGGGTGCAGACCCAATTGGTGCCCATGATCGGGTCCGCGCTGCCATTTTACGTGGGCAGGCCAATTAAGGCCCACCCAGAGTGACGCACACCCGGAAGCGCTGTGCACTCCCTGTGCGGGCGGGGGTGGGTTCCCTGAGTCAGGAGTGTGTGCTTTTGCACATGAGTATGATCCAGGTACAGAGGTGCTTCACGGAGATAAGTTTTAAAAGTTTTAATAAATAAAAAAAAATTTAAGACATGTCTCCTCATGTGACAGTATCACATGAGCTGGGACATGTCAATGAACTTTAATGAAAAAATGTATTTAACTTATAAACTCTTCATGAAATCTCATCCCACACGTGGATCAGGTTCCCTGAAAAATGCAAAGGCTGCCTTAAGGTTGGACGGGCAGCTTTCTCAATAGCCTTAATTAGTTAATTAATGGCCTTAGGCCGCACGCCTGCTGAACTGAAAATCTAAATGACGTGCGGTGACATCGGGATGTACGCCCGACATCACCCCGCGTTATTTTGTGCCTCTGCGAGTGGGCCCCACCCCCACTCGCTGAGCCGAAAATTCTCCCCTTTGAGTCTTCAACATTGATGAAATGGGTCTCTAATGAAAAAGAAAGTGCCGAATATATTGGGCAGGATTTTCCCGTCGGTGAGAGGAGGGGTGGGGCCCATTCGCCTACGTGTAAGATGACACGCGGTGATGTCGGGTGGAACTACCACTGTCACCCCACCCCATTTAAATTTTCAGGTAGGCGGGGGCTCAGCAAAATCAGCTGAGGCCATTGACGGAGTAATTTAAGTAATTAATGGACCTGCCCCTCCAACCTTAAGCTTGGCAGGCAGGCCAAGAGCCCTGGCGGGCATTAGAAAAAGCATGAAACCTCACCCATGGGCGGGATGAGGTTGCATGTCGGTTTTAAATAATGTAATTAAAGTTTTTTAAAAAGTTATGGACATGCCCCAACTCATGTGACAGTATCACATGAGGGGGCATGTCAGGAAATGTTTTTTTTCTATTTTTAATAATTTGTACAGTAGAGGCGATCTCCCTGAGGCAGCACTTAGCCTCAGGGAGATGAGTGCGCTCTTTTGTGCGTATGCGCGAAAGAGCGCACTCTTGGGGTTAGGGATTTCACCCCCGCCCGCACAGGGAGCGCATAGAGCTTCTGTACAGATGTCACTCTGAGCAGCCCTTAATTGGCCCACCAATGTAACATGGCGGCGCATCGCCGATTGGAGGCACCGATCAGAGGCGTGCCTCCACGCACTCGCACTTCAACTCCACCCCCCCCCCGATGTTGGGAAAATGCTGCCCATAGAATTTTTTGCAGAATAAGTGCATGTTCCTTGGCTTATGGCTGTGAAAGATAGCTTAACTCTTCTTCTGGGGTCCAGTACCGAGAGAGTTTTTAGCTTCAAACCTTTGCTTGTGTACCATAGTGAAAATCTAAGGACTCTAAAGAGGTGTGTTAAGGCTTATCTTCCTGTTTAATTGGGCAGAATTTTTAACTCGATGGGCAGATGTGCCCCCCTGACCCGCTCGAGTGTAAAATGACGCGCTTTGACGTCGGGTGAGCGTCTCAGTGTCAACGCACAGTCACCAATATTTCAGTCAGTGGGAGCATGCAGGAATCGGCAGCGTGCTCACCGAAGTTAAAAGACCTATTAAGGCCATTGAAAAAGACAATTAACTTAAATTTTTCACTGTCCGTCCAACGATATGGTTAGCGGGCAGGTGAAAAGGCCAAGCGGCCTTTGGACTTTTTAGGAATCCTCATGCATGGGCAGGTGAGGTTTCCAACAATAAATACAAATAAAATGAAACATTTTGCATTTCATTTATAACATGTCTTTGCTCATGTGACAGAGTCACATGAGGGGCCTTGTTTCATACCATTTTTAAAATCTTTATTTTTTTTTTTTAAACTGTTCATCTCCCTGGGCTTAAGGGAGATTTTCAAGTGCACATTCATGCGCATGCCTGAAGTTCCCCATTTGCCCTCCTTCCCCCACCCCAGCACAACAGCGCTGAGTGCTGACGATTGCGTTTCATGCTGGGTGGGTCTAAATTGGCCCCGATGACATTAGGGTTGAATATCTCCCAAAAAATACTACAGCTTTAATCCAGCCTATGGATCAAAGTGTAATCATTACGTTTAAGGCATATGACCTAAGGAAGTCCAGGCATATGACCTAAAGAAGCCCAGCTGATTCAGGAAACTGATAGGGAGGACCAGCCAACAGTTTATGAGTTTTGATGAAATGTCAACATCATGCATGCCATTAAGTTCATTGGTGAGTTTAGGGATTAAGTCGAACCATCAACATTAAACACAGTTTGGCACAAGGTTCGGCCAGAATATGTGTGCGATTTTTGTCGGTTTACCCTTAGTAAAAATACAGCTGATATAAATGAGGTTGTTAACCTTTCATGTGATGTGGGTTTTGGTGAAGCTAATGCTAGGTGATGTGGAATATTTGTGGGAAACTTGCAACAAAGTTTTATCAAATGAAGATTTGATGGACTGGAGAAGATGAAAGCAAGTTTGGGTGACAATGATGATGATGATAAAGACAATGAAGAAACAGAGGTAACTTATTGTGATAATCTGAAGTGCAATACACCTTTAAGAGAATGTGAGCAGATTGACAACGTGATTGTGTTACCCAATTGCTGGGTAGCGCGGGCTACCATGTTAATAAATAGTTTAGAATAGGGTCTGGTTTGAGAAGCACACATGTGTTAGTGCTCTGTTACTTGTGTTAATAAACAGTGTGTGCTTCATCTTACGTTGGCCTTTGTGTCTGCAGGAGATTCTTTACCAACTAGCTCGCCTATAGATAGGCATGCAGCTGTGCTCGCTAAGCAAAGTGACCTGACAGAGAAGGAACATAACACTTATCAAATTACAATAGAAAAAAGTGAGTTATTCAGTTTAGTTGATAAGATGCAGTCTATCCATTGAATGTTACAGAACAATCTACAGGTAAAGGAAGAAGTTTTCTAAGCAGACTAGCTTGGACCAGAGATGCAAGTAAATTCAACCATCAAATTCAAGCACCACAGACTTTCCATCAGCTCTCCCTCCATCAGGTCCTCCAGTTACCACTATCCAGTCAGTTAGTTGTTATGACTAGATCAACAGGGGTGAACTAACTCCTCTCCTTGTCCCACCCCTGTGCTGTTTATAACAGAGTTTGACCTTATAAGGAAGGTGATTTTGCCAATTTAATATAAATATTTAACTGTGTATAGATCATGGCAAGAAATCAGCCAGCAAAGTTCCTTAAGTTAACAAGTAAAGAGTTAGTTTTATAGCTAAAACTCACTCAGGTAAATATGCAGAAATGATTAACAAATGGTTTAAAATGTACAAATATGTCCAAATACCCACTAATACAAGAGAAATACACAGAATGCCGCCTAACCACGCAGAAAAGTAAAACACAACCAAGTATTAGATATTAAAAACTTGGCCAAGTAACAAGTAAAGTCAAAGAAAAAAAAAACATCACAGATTGTCCAAAGGCTTGTTAACAGCTGAAAGGTCTTTTTCCCCAGTAGAGCAATTGATCTGCAGTTGTGGATAGTTGATTCAGAACTCTCCCTTTAAAATCTTTGCAGCAATTTGCAGTTTGCAGCAATGAAGTCTTCCGGTGGGTTCTCCAAATTATATGAGAGAGACTTCATGAGAAAGACAAATGGGGTAGGCTGTTGCCCCTGTGGTAAGTCTGTATCTGACTTTACTAAATCCACAATCTATTCATCCAAGAGCTGGATCATGCCACCTCTCTCTGAGAGCTCCATGGTCTTGGTATCTCCATAAAACCAGCTTGTGTCCTTCACAAATGCAGCCAGTGTCCTTTGCTTAGAAAAAGTGTTCTATTCAAAAAAGTTCAATACATAAATATGTCCAGTGGTGACATTATAAATTACTATTATATGCATTTTTATAACATAGTGTTGAGCCTTCTAAAGACTCACGCAATTAATCTTCAATCTCCATCATACTTTAAAGGGCAGTTTCATTAAGCAAGAGTCTTCCCATGTCATAGGTAAGTTGAAAAAACAATTTTCATAACATTTTGTTACTTATTCATGTGTTTAGTTAATATATAAAATAGGTTTTTAATCTAAAAAGGTACCACCAGGAATAAATCCTTGTTACACATTTTCTTAAGGAAAACTAGATTTTTTAAGGTGTTTTCATTTAGTGCACTATTTTTCGGGAACACATTACGTGCACTAAATTAAGGATAGCTATAATGTTTATCTTCACATTCTCCCTTAATGCTGTTATTTGGTTGAAAATACTATTTCCAGTCAGCATATAAAATACTATTTGCATAAACTTGTATACACTCAAGTTCAGAATGTTGAGGGATGATCTAGTTGCACTATTTATAACGATAAAGGGATTCAATACAAAAGACACATAGGAACTATTTCCTCTGGTGAGGGAATCCAGAACAAGGGTCCATTATCATTAAGTTAAAGCTAAGTCATTCAAGATTGAAATCAGCAAACACTTATTTTTCACACAAAAAAGTAATGGAAATCAGGAAGATAAAAGCAAAATACTGCGGACGCTGGAAATCTGAAACAAAAACAAAAATTGCTAGAAAAACTCAGCAGGTCTGACAGCATCAAATGGACTCGAAATGTTAACTCTGTCTTTCTCTCCACAGATGCTGTCAGACCCGATAGAAATCAGGAATTCACTCTCCCAATAAGTTATGGATACTGGGGACAAGTGAAATTTTCAACACTGAGGATATATTTTTGTTAGATAAGGGTGGGAAGCGATGTGGAGCAAAAGTGGGTAAATGGAGATGCATTACAGATCAGCAATGTTCTAACTGAATAGTGCAGCAGATTTAAGGAGCTGAGTGGCCTACTCCTGTTCCTATGTTCTTATTTACAGTGAGGACGTAAAACACTGGTTAGAATCAGAATATTATATTTCCAGTAAGGGAATGAATTCAAATTAATTTTTTAGCAAGAAAATTTGCACAACTTTTAGTGCAGAATATAGAAGTGAAAATTCTAAATGCTGAATAATTTGTAGCAAATGGTTTTAATTTTTTGAATCAGCATTTACATTTATAATGTAAAACTCTTACATCATTGTTAAGCATAATGTAGAAACTCATAAGGATGATTTTCTGCATAATTAGAAAAATGAGTTAATTTAAAACATAATATCCTTTATTGTGTAATAAATTTCAAAGATGTGATACTTTTTAATTGACATTACTGGAGGTAGAAATGCTAAGGTTGCATTTCTCCCACCAGCAATCTGCCAGTTAAATATATGTGTTTTACATTAAAAGTGTCCTCTGGGGCAGATGAGCAGCAACGAATACTTTTAAATTAAATGAATTTAAGAAGAAAAGTTATATACTTTTGACATTCTCAAACTAGATTCAAAATTTTACAGTACATACTGAAAAAGTCATTGTCATTTCTGACGAAGTTCATGCATAGGATATTATTGCCTGTTTTAGTACTCATCGTTTATCTTTTAAATTGGCACCCATCTTCACAAAGGCAAATACTTGGAACTATAAAGCCGCTGTTACATTTTTTTGATTTGTATTCAGATATTTTCTGGGTGTACTCCCCAATGAAGAATTCACACCTCTAATATTATACATAACCTGTCCTTTCTCGTTATCAATGCTGACTTATTGGGCCGGATTTTTGTCTCCAAATGTGTTATGTGTCTGCATGCCACTGTAAGATAAAGGTGTCAGCAGAGCAAGGGTTAAAGTGGAACTGGAAAATAGCACGAACCACGGTACGATGTATAGAGTCATATGCTAATACTCGAGAGGGAACTGCCTAGGAGCAACACTCTAAGTAAGCAAAATAAAAGCAAAAAACTGCGGATGATGGAAATCCAAAACAAAAACAAAAATAGCTGGAAAAACTCAGCAGAATCTACGGAGAGGAATACACTTAACATTTTGAGTCCGTATGACTCTTCAACAGAACTAAATAAAAATAGAAAAGAGGTGAAATATAAGCTGGTTTGGGGTGGAGGGGGGGACAGGTAAAGCTGGATAGAGGGCCAGTGATAGGTGGAGGTAGCCAAAAGATGTCTAGACAAAAGGACAAAGAGGTGTTGAAGGTGCTAATATTATCTAAGGAATGTGCTAATTAAGGGTAGAAAACAGGACAAGCAAGGTACAGATAGCCCGAGTGGGGGTGGGGTGAAGGGAAGGGATCAAAATAGGCTAAAAGGAAGAGATAAAACGATGGATGGAAATACATTTAAAAATAATGGAAATAGGTGGGAAAAGAATAATCTATATAAATTATTGAAAAAAAAGGGGGATCAGAAAGGGGGTGGGGATGGCGGAGAGAGTTCATGATCTAAAATTGTTGAACTCAGTATTCAGTCCGGAAGGCTGTAAAGTGCCTAGTCGGAAGATGAGGTGCTGTTCCTCCAGTTTGCGTTGAGCTTCACTGGAACAATGCAGCAGGCCAAGGATGGACATGTGGGCATGAGAGCAGGGTGCAGTGTTGAAATGGCAAGCGACAGGGAGGTCTGGGTCATGCTTGCGGACAGATCGAAGGTGTTCTGCAAAGCAGTCACCCAGTCTGCGTTTGGTGTCTCCAATGTAGAGGAAACTGCATTGGGAGCAACGAATGCAGTAGACTAAGTTGAGGGAAGTGCAAGTGAAATGCTGCTTCACTTGAAATGAGTGTTTGGGCCCTTGGACGGTGAGGAGAGGGCAAGTAAAGGGACAGGTGTTGCACCTTCTGCGGTTGCATGGGAAAGTGCCATGGGAGGGGGTTGAGGCGTAGGGTGTAATGGAGGAGTGGACCAGGGTGTCCTGGAGGGAACAATCTATGTGGAATGCCGCCGCGGGGGCGGTGAAGGACAGATGTGTTTGGTGGTGGCATCATGCTGGAGTTGGTGGAAATGGTGGAGGATGATCCTTTGAATGTGGAGGCTGGTGGGGTGACAAGTGAGGACAAGGGGGACTCTAGCATGTTTCTGGGAGGGAGAAGAAGGTGTGATGGTGGGTGCGTGGGAGATGGGCGTGACACGGTTGAGGGCCCTGTCAACCCAGTGTAGGTGGAAAACCTCGGTTAAGGAAGAAGGAAGACATGTCAGAGGAACTGTTTTTGAAAGTGGCATCCTCAGAACAGATGCTACAGAGGCGAAGGAACTGAGAGAATGGGTTTGAGTCCTTACTAGAAGCGGGGTGTGAGGAGCTGCAGTCGAGGTAGCTGTGGGAGTTGGTAGGCTTGTAATGAATATCGGTGGACAGTCTATCACCATAAATTGAGACAGAAAGGTCAAGGAAGTGAAAGGAAGTGTCAGAGATGGACCACGTGAAAATGATGGAAGGGTGGAAACTGGAAGCAAAATTAATAAGTTTTTCCAGGTCCAGATGAGAGCATGAAGCAGCACCGAAGCAATCATTGATGTATTGGAGAAAGAGTTGTGGGGGGGTGTCGGAGTAGGACTGGAACAAGGAATGTTCCACATACCCCATAAAGAGACAGGCATAACTGGGGCCCATGTGGGTACCCATAGCCACACCTTTTATTTGGAGGAAGTGAGAGGAGTTTAAGGAGAAATTGTTCAGTGTGAGAACAAGTTCAGCCAGACGGAGGAGAGTAGTGGTGGATGGGAATTGTTCGGGCCTCTGTTCGAGGAAGAAGTAGAGAGCCATCAGACCATCCCAGTGGGGGATGGAGGTGTAGAGGGATTGGACATCCATGGTGAAGAGGAGGCGGTTGGGGCCAGGGAACTGGAAATTGTTGATATGATGTAGGATCTCAGAGGAATCACGGATGTAGCTGGGAAGGGACTGGACAGAGGGAGAGAGAATGGAGTCAAGATAGAAAGAAATGAGTTTCGTGGGGCATGAACAGGCTGACACGATCGGTCTGCCGGGACAATCCTGTTTGTGGATTTTGGGTAGGAGATAGAAGCAGGCCATCCGAGGTTGGGAGACTATCTGGTTGGAAGCTGTGGAAGGAAGATCTCCAGACGAGATGAGGTCAGTAACAGTCCTGGAAACAATGGCTTGATGCTCAGTGGTGGGGTCAGCGTCCAGGGAGAGGTAGGAGGAAGTGTCTGCGAGTTGACGCTCAGCCTCTGCAAGGGAGAGGTCAGTGTGCCAGACAACAACAGCACCACCCTTGTCAGCAGGTTTGATGACAATGTCAGGGTTGGACCTGAGAGAATAGAGTGCAGCATGTTCAGAGAGAGACAGGTTAGAGTGGATGAGAGGAGCAGAGAAATTGAGACAACTAATGTCACGCCGACAGTTCTCAATGAAAAGATCAAGGGAAGGTAAGAATCCAGAGGGAGGGGTCCAGGGGGAGAGAGAATATTGGAGCCGGGTAAAAGGATCAGTTGAACTGGGAGAGGACTCCTGCCCAAAGAAGTGAGCACGGACACGAAGGCGGCGGAAGAAGAGTTCAGCATTATGCTAAGCCCGAAATTCATTGAGATGAGGGCGCAAGGGTATGAAACTAAGCCCTTTGCTGAGCGCTGAATGTTCAGCATCAGAGAGGGGAAGGTCATGGGGTATAGTGAATACACGGCCGGGGCTGGGATTGGAAGACGCGATGGAGACAGAGGGACAGGCAGTGGTGGAGGGTCCTGGATGGGTGTTGGTGTCGATGAATTGTTGGAGCTTGCGTTCCTTTGCACCTGAAAGAAAGAGACAAAGTTTCTTGTTGAGGCATCGGATGAGACAAAGAATAAAATGAAACTGGAGGCACGGGCAGCTTAGAAAAAGGGTGCGGCTGGAGGGAGAGGTCGAGTATGTTCATATGGCGGTGCATGGCACTGAGTGTGGATCTCAGAATGCGATGAGAACAGCAGTTCGAGGAGCATTGTATGTCCCAGAGATACCTATAATCGAGGGTGGGTTCGAAACATGAGGGATGGAACTTCAGTTGAAAACCACGTGGGGTAAGTCGGAGACGGAGACAGTCATTGAGCAAGGAAACAAAAACAGAATTACCTGGAAAAACTCAGCAGGTCTGGCAGCATCGGCGGAGAAGAAAAGAGTTGACGTTTCGAGTCCTCATGACCCTTCGACAGAACTTGAGTTCGAGTCCAGGAAAGAGCTGAAATATAAGCTGGTTTAAGGTGTGTGTGTGGGGGGCGGAGAGATAGAGAGACAGAGAGGTGGAGGGGGTTGGTGTGGTTGTAGCGACAAACAAGCAGTGATAGAAGCAGATCATCAAAAGATGTCAACAACAATAGTACAATAGAACACATAGGTGTTAAAGTTAAAGTTGGTGATATTATCTAAACGAATGTGCTAATTAAGAATGGATGGTAGGGCACTCAAGGTATAGCTCTAGTGGGTTTTTTTTTTATTTTATATAATGGAAATAGGTGGGAAAAGGAAAATCTTTATAATTTATTGGGAAAAAAAAGAAGGGGGAAACAGAAAGGGAGTGGGGATGGGGGAGGGGACTCACGACCTAAAGTTGTTGAATTCAATATTCAGTCCGGAAGGCTGTAAAGTCCCTAGTCGGAAGATGAGGTGTTGTTCCTCCAGTTTGCGTTGGGCTTCACTGGAACAATGCAGCAAGCCAAGGACAGACATGTGGGCAAGAGAGCAGGGTGGAGTGTTAAAATGGCAAGCGACAGGGAGGTTTGGGTCATTCTTGCGGACAGACCGCAGGTGTTCTGCAAAGCGGTCGCCCAGTTTACGTTTGGTCTCTCCAATGTAGAGGAGACCACATTGGGAGCAACGAATGCAGTAGACTAAGTTGGGGGAAATGCAAGTGAAATGCTGCTTCACTTGAAAGGAGTGTTTGGGTCCTTGGACGGTGAGGAGAGAGGAAGTGAAGGGGCAGGTGTTGCATCTTTTGCGTGGGCAAGGGGTTGTGCCATAGGAGGGGGTTGAGGAGTAGGGGGTGATGGAGGAGTGGACCAGGGTGTCCCGGAGGGAGCGATCCCTACGGAATGCCGATAAGGGGGGTGAAGGGAAGATGTGTTTGGTAGTGGCATCATGCTGGAGTTGGCGGAAATGGCGGAGGATGATCCTTTGAATGCGGAGGCTGGTGGGGTGATAAGTGAGGACAAGGGGGACCCTATCATGTTTCTGGGAGGGAGGAGAAGGAGTGAGGGCGGATGCGCGGGAGATGGGCCGGACACGGTTGAGGGCCCTGTCAACGACCGTGGGTGGAAAACCTCGGTTAAGGAAGAAGGAGGACATGTCAGAGGAACTGTTTTTGAATGTAGCATCATCGGAACAGATGCGACGGAGGCGAAGGAACTGAGAGAATGGGATGGAGTCCTTACAGGAAGTGGGGTGTGAGGAGCTGTAGTCGAGATAGCTGTGGGTGTCGGTGGGTTTGTAATGGATATTGGTGGACAGTCTATCACCAGAGATTGAGACAGAGAGGTCAAGGAAGGGAAGGGAAGTGTCAGAGATGGACCACGTGAAAATGATGGAGGGGTGGAGATTGGAAGCAAAATTAATAAATTTTTCCAAGTCCTGACGAGAGCATGAAGCAGCACCAAAGTAATCATCGATGTACCGGAGAAAGAGTTGTGGAAGGGGGCCGGAGTAGGACTGCAACAAGGAATGTTCCACATACCCCATAAAGAGACAGGCATAGCTGGGGCCCATGCGGGTACCCATAGCCACACCTTTTATTTGGAGGAAGTGAGAGGAGTTGAAGGAGAAATTGTTCAGCGTGAGAACAAGTTCAGCCAGACGGAGGAGAGTAGTGGTGGATGGGGATTGTTCGGGCCTCTGTTCGAGGAAGAAGCTAAGGGCCCTTAGCCCTTCTGTCGAAGGGTCATGAGGACTCGAAACGTCAACTCTTTTCTTCTCCGCCGATGCTGCCAGACCTGCTGAGTTTTTCCAGGTAATTCTGTTTTTGTTTTGGATTTCCAGCATCCGCAGTTTTTTTGTTTTTATCTCTATTGAGCAAGGAAATATGGCTGTGAAAGCGGGTTTTACTAAAAACCTGTCAACCCCAGGAGACAAATGGAAAGCAATGAGGGTGAACAAGGCAAAAGAGATACGGAAATCCTGTCGGAGAGAAGAGCAATACTTCTTCAAAGTATGCATTCCTTAAAGAGAAGTGGCAGTCAATTAAACACTAAGGTAAAAGCAAAAAACTGCGGATGCTAGCAATCCAAAACAAAAATAAAAATACCTGGAAAAACTCAGCAGGTCTGGCAACATTAGCGGAGAGGAACACAGTTAACATTTCAAGTCCGTATGACTTTTCAACAGAACTAAGTAAAAATAGAAAAGCGGTGAAATATAAGGTGGAGGGTTGGGGAGGACAGGTAGAGCTGGATAGAGGGCCAGTGATAGGTGGAGATAGCCAAAAGATGTCATAGACAAAAGGACAAAGAAAGCAGCCTACCTTACTCTGAGATTCTGCCTTCTGGTCCTGGGCTCTCCCACAAGGGGAAACAACCTCTCAGTATCTATACTGCCAAGCCCCCTGGGAATCTTATATGTTTCAATAAGGTCGCCTGTCATTCTCCCAAACACCAGTGAGTACAAGCCAAACCTACTCAACCTGTCCTCATAAGAAAATCCCCCCACACCCAGAATCAACCTAGTGAACCTTCTCTGGATGCCTCCAGTGCCAGTATATCTTTCCTTACGTAAGTGGATAAAAACTGTTCACAGTGTTCTAGGCTCAGAATTTTCCCTTTAGCGTGCCGGACCGGGCCCTGCATGCCCACGCATAAAATGATGTGCACTGACATCGGGCGAGCATCCCAACGTCACTGCATGCCATTGCAATATTTGGGCATGCTATAAGTTTGTATGCGCGCCCACCATCAATTAAAGGGCCAGTTAAGGCCCTTGAGGCAGCAACTGAATTCGATTTTTCACAGCCCGTGCGATCTTCAGGATGTCACACAGGCGCAACGGGCAGGTGGGTATAAACCTCATCCACGGACGGGATAAGAGGGGTGAGTGGGGTCAGGAATGTGATCTATTAGGTATTTAAGTGTGAAAGTTGCCTGTGTGAGCAGAAAGACTCGAAAACTCATACCAGCTGCTAGGACAGGAGTAAAAGCCTTCATCAGGTCTCAATAGTAAAGATCATTTCTGGGGCCTGCAGCTTTCAGGAAGCCTTCCCTTAGCCTGGGAATTGGAGTTGTGCTCCCCACTGGAGGCATCTCCTCTGAGGAGGAAGGGAGGGCCAGAAGGGGGAGGAGACCAGGAGTCTACATTCAGCCTCCAGGGGAGCCACCTTTGGGAGTAGAGGCGTAGGCACAAGGGGTGCAGGGCCAAGAGGTAGTCCAAAGCAGAAGGGGCCAAAGAAGATGCCACTATTCTGCCGCCAGGGTATACAGGCGGAGAAGCAGCTACCTCAATATGCCTGAGGTGCAATGCCAAAGGAGGCTCTGTCTTTCAAGGGAGACAGTCACCTCTATCTGTCAGATGCTAGGCCCTGAAGTCTATGCCAAATGTGATTGGGCACCCCATGCCAGTGACTCCAAAGGTCACAGCCGCCCTCAACTTCTATGCCTCCAGCTCTTTCCAGGGGTCGGTGAATGATCTCTGCTGAGTCTCCCAATCAGCTGTCCACACTTGTGTCAAGCAGGTTACAGACGCATTATTCAGACGGGCATTGACCTTCATCCAGTACCACTGGGATGATGCCAGCCAGACACAGCGAGCCAGAGGCTTCACAGCCATTCCTGGCTTCCCCCACATCCAGGGTGCTATAGATGCACACATGTGGCCATCAAGGCACCAGCAAGTGAGCCCGGTGCCTTCGTCAACAGGAAGGGCTTCCACTCCATGAACGTGCAGATAGTGTATGATCACAGGATGCTGATTCTACAAGTCTGTGCAAGGTACCCAGGCAGCTCCCATGACACCTACATCCTCTGACACTCCCAGGTGCTGAGGCTCTTCAATGCTCCAGCCCGGCTGGATGTAATGGCTGCTGGGTGACAAGGGCTATCCCTTCATAAAGTGGCTCATGATGCCCCTCCGCCATCCATGGACAAAGGCTGAGCAGCAGTACAATAGGAGCCACGCCTCCACAAGGGCTGTGGTGGAGAGAACTATTGGTCTTCTCAAGATGTGCTTCTGATGCCTGGGCCACCCAGGGGGTGCACTCCAGTACCCCCCAGATCGTGTGTCGCTGATAGTGGTTGCATGCTACACTCTCCACAATCTGGTGCTGGAAAGGGGCGACACAGTGGACAAGGAAGATGTGGACACAATTGCTCCGGATGCACACGCTGAGTCCAGCAGTGAGTCCGAGGATGAGCACGCACAGGAGAACACTGAGGGGGTAGACGCTGACCCGGACACACTCCAGGGAGGCAGGGACACCCGGGAGGCTTTAATCCAAAGAACCTTCAGCTAGCCCACCACAGACGGACCTTCAACACACACCAGGGCTGCAGGCTCCACACTCGATACCTGAGTGTTAAATCAGCCTGGATACTATCATTAACTAAGGCCCTTGTCAATAAAGCTCAATGTCAAACAACTCACTCATAACATCATGGCTTCCTGTACACATGCAGAAGTAAGGAATCACCCTGAGGCATGGCAACATGTCAAAATTTATTAAATGAACAAGTGTAACTTCATAAAGCAAAACAAAAACATGTTGGACATCACACCAAGTCTTCCATTAGGTACGATGGGCCAACATAAAAGCACCATTGAGAAACCTGTGGTGTGCCTAAGGTGCCTTAAATTTACACTTGCGGGTTCTACATCTAGGTGCTGTCCCCTTGCTGGCACTGGCATCTGAGACAGCCTGCTCACTGTGCTGTCCTGTTGGCCTCGATGACCTTGGCAGACGTCCTCTGGCCTGCGGAGCATTTGATGGCCTGAAGGGGGTGGCCAGTTCCATAACTGGTTTCTCTCCAGTTGCTGCAGCCTCATCAGATGCCACGGCCACTGGCAGAGGGATGGAGGAGCTGCTGCCCTCATCCGGAGCGCCCTGAGAGGAGCCTGCAGAGACGACAGGCAGCTGCCGGGCTGACGTGAAGTTGCTTCGGACCTCCCTGCTCAACTGTTTGGTGCCCAAACCATCTCCCACTCTGGCACTGACCAGCTGTGGCCAATGCCGCTGTGAGGTCTTGCAGATCTGAGCACAACCCCAGGAGGCACTGATTGTTCTCTTGGAGGAGCCTCTCCACAAGAGCCGCCAGTCTCTCCATGGAGGAAGAATGGCGCTCAGCCATGAGGCTCATTGCATCAGTGATGTTCCACATGGACTTCTCCAGCACGGGCATCATGCCACACATAGCCTCATGTATCTCCGCCAGATCGTCCCGCATACCCTGCTGCACTTCCAGCATTCGCTGCCTCATGGAACACCCCAGAGTCACATCATCAACCACCGATTGAGAATGAACGTGGTCCCCAGCAGTCCTCCAACTGCCTGCGCCATGGGCACTCTCTGTCTCTGCCCGCACCTCAAGCGAGTATGAAGTGCCCTCACTGCCGTGCCCCGGAACACTAGCCGAAGATCTAATTCCCACCGAGGTGCTCGTATCCGCGCTTTGTGTGCCTGCCTGGCTGAGATGGAGTGATACTGGTGAGTGGATTTGCTCTGGGGTTCAGGGGTGAGAGGTAGGCCCTCTGCCTGCTCCCCTCCCAGCCCTGCTCTGGTGATGCTGAAAGGAAGAATAAGAACATTTGATTAGTTACATTGCAGAGACAATGTCCACTTGCATGCTGGATCATTACGTGCTCATCCTTCCATAATTAATGGTAAACCCATGTTGCTAATTTCAGTCACTGAGCATTCAGCAGTGTCATGGCTCCTGTGACACACATGGTGACCTGAGTGCTCGCCAAACATACCTCCCTGTGGCACCCCAGCCTCACCACTACTGGTGGACCTGGGGGCATGGCGCCTCTCCAGATCCATGGCCTGCTGCTCGAAAGCCATTAGGATGGCCAACTGGGCCTGCCCTCCGCCAGTCCGCATTAGTTTAAACACATTGTGTGCAGTCTTTTCCTGAAAAGGAGAGAGGAGCATTGATTAGTCCAGCATGCACCTGAATTCCCATAGCATCCCTGCCAACCCAGCCAGAATGGGACACTGAAGGACTCCAGCTCTTCGGCACCCCACAGCTACCACACACTCACCCAAACAAGCCAGGGCTGACCCACCCCGACATCCGGCATTTGCTTAAATGCTGCCTCCTTCACATGTGGCACCACAAGGTGTCACTTTCCTAAGCAAGGAGGCACAAGCATGTGGAGCGCAAACACCAGCAGATGGATTGGTGCCCTGCCAACTGGAAGCTCCCCTCCCAGCATGTTAGCACCCTGACTTTGCCATACTTCACAGTTCCAGCACTCTGCCTAGGTGCAGACCCTTGACTTCCAACCCCATTCTATACTCTGGGTGTCAGTGTCACAAACATTCACTCCCTCCGCCACCAATGCACAATAGCAGCAGTGTGTACCATCTACAAGATGCCCTGCAAGAATTCACCAGGGCATCTGAGACAGCATCTTCCAAACCCATGACTGCTACCATCTAAAAGGACAAGGGCATCAGATAGATGGGAACACGAACTCCTGGAAGTTCCCCTCCAAGTCACTCACCATCCTGACTTGGAAATATATTGTCTTTCCTTCACTGTTGCTGGGTCAAAATCCTGGAACTCCCTTCCTAACAGCGCTATGGGTGTACATACACTACATGGACTGCAGTGGTTCAAGAGGGCAGCTCACCACCACCTTCTCAAGGGCAACTAGGGATGAGCAATAAATGCTGGCCCAGCCAGAAAAGCCCACATCCAGTGAATGAATACTTAAAAAAAATGCTACTCGGTCATGGTTTATGCTTAAATACTGCTGATCATATTTAATAAATATTAGATGAATACACTAATAGAATATTTATGGTAGATACAGGATCAATTATCTAGTATGTGTTTAATGTTTTTATGTGTCATGACTCACTGGGGATAGTGCGCTGTAATATCAAGCCCCACTGTTCCCCGAGCCACAACAAGTGTGAAATGGTTGACCAAACCACCAGATTGCCCCAGTTCTACCTAATTGTTTAATTTAGGTTAACAGAATATGAGCACCAGGTTTGTAAACTTAATAAGTAAATAACTGCTTATTGAACAAATTGTCTTTATCTAGTGGTATAAGAAAGAAATATGAACTGCTAACTTCCAACATTATAACTTAAACTCTACCCCCTTCTTAAATCCCTATACACTCAAGACACATAAGACACATAGAACTTGGATTTTAAGGGAGGGAATAAACAGTTCAATAGCAACAATCCAGAGTGTAGGATTCAATGAGTTGATTTTGATCGATGACTTCCAAATCCCTTTAACGACACATTTCCAAGTCATGATGGTGAGTCCTTGTTGATGACAGGAGGTGGTCTTCCAGCACTTTCAGTATGTAGTTCACTGGTTGAGCACTTGCCCTTCGATGTCTCTAACAGTGATTTTCCCTTGCCTCTTGACAGGGGTTTTCAGAGAGAACAAGTTATAGAGATATGAAAAAAAAAAGCCAACTAGCTATTGCGGAATTACTGGAATCTTCTATACACAAGAGAAAGAGGTTTTAAGTCTTTTTCTTTTCAGGCTAGGAGCTATTCAGCTGCACTGCTTCTCACACAAAACCTGGTCACCTGGTCAGGATCCAATTAAAATGCTGTTGTCAGGCAGCTCCCTTGGTACAGGGCTCCTTTTTGGCACCATCCTGTCTTTCATGGCATACCCTGTCCCAGGACTGCAACAGTGTATATATCTCTCATCATATTCCAGTGGACATGTCTTTCAACCTGCATTGTAATTTTACCACAGTCTAACAGAAAATAAAAAGGTATGTTTCTTACACACCTCCAACCTTAAAAGCAATGAAACGCCATTTCAAAAATGTGTTTCATCACAAGGTATGTGACTCATGGACAACAAAACATGAGACTTCCTTTCATTCATTCTTCCTCCCTCTTATACAATCTTCAACATTCCTTATGCCTCTAACTTATTTTAGTATTTTTCACCAGTGCATCCACGATCACATTTTCTTTGCCAGCAAAGTGAACAATCTTTACATTGAATGATTGAAACAATAGACTTCATCGAAACGCTCTCGCATTTCGAGTTTTAAACTTTTCAATAAACGCCAAAGGATTATGGTCAGTGTAGGTTAGCATTTTTTTGTTATCGTGTCGGACATAAACTTCAAAATGTTGAAAGGACAACAACAATGATAGAGTTTATTTTTCTACTGTAGAGTACTTCCTTTAATATTGATGGAGTTTGTTGGAATAGTGCTCCACCGACTTCTCCATCCCTAATTTATCATCCTGTAATAGGACTGCACCTACTCCCAAGTTGCTAGCATCAATTGCCATTTTAAAAGGTTTGGCAAAATCAATGGTGGCCAACACTGGTTCATTTATTAAGATTGCCTTCAGCTTTTCAAAGGCAGCTTGGCATTCTGCTAATCATACCACTTTTGCCTGTTTTCTTAACAAATTGGTCAGAGGTACACCTATTGTGCTGAAGTTAGGCACAAACTTCCTAAGTATCCTTATTAGATCTTTCCTTGTTCCTTCCTCTAAAAATGAGAACAGAGTGTCTAACTGTCCCAGTATTGTAGTATTGGCTAGTCAAATTGTAGGAGGTTTACTTTGGGCACTGCCTACTTCTCTTTCTAACTTGCCCTTATTGTCTCTGTCATCCTCCATTACCTGGCATACCAGCTCTTTCCCATCATCTTCAATATGTTTTTGTGACATAACCATTTCTTCTTCCTACACTCAGGGGTATCTATCAGATAAGCCACTTTACTAAATCTCCTAACTTTCTCAGTAGGGGCCACTGAGTTTCACTTTCAGGGGTTCACCCTGCAAAGGCAACAATACCAATACTTCATCTCCCAGTCAGAATGTTCGAGTTGTAGCATGTTTGTCTGCCCATTCTTTCATTTTGGCTTGAGAAATTTTTAAGTGCTGTCATGCTACTTTACCTGCTCACGTGAGCCTCTCTAGAAACATGGGCCAGGATTTTTCAGTCGGGCGTGCGTCGAGACATCATCGCGCTGTCTCGCGGTGTTACATTTGGTGGGCGTGTGCCGGAGTCCGCTGCATGCTCGCCAATAATTGATAGGCCTATTGAGGCCATTAATGAACTAATTAATGTCAAGTTAATGCTGGCCGTGAAACCTTATGGTTGGCAGAAGGCGAAAAGGCCAAGCAGCCTTTACGTTTTTTTAGGAAACATCATCCACGAGCGAAATGAGGTTTCCTAAAGCTTTTATGAACTAAATAAAAAGCTTTCTTGAAAAATAAAAACATGTCCCATCTCATGTGACACAGTCAAATGAGGGGACATGTTTCAGTAATATTTTATTGATTTTATTTATTATTTCCAAAAGTGCTTCAATCTCCCTGAGGCAGCTCTGTGCCTCAGCGAGATTGAAGCCCTCTTTCACACGGAAGCGCGAAAGAGCATTGGCCCCTCCTCCCTCCTTACTCCGCCCACACAGGTTGTGCCGACCTGCTGGGCGGGTCTTAATTGGACCGCCCACGTAAAATGGCAGTGCAGAGCAGATCGCAGGTGGCAGTTGGCCCCGCGACCTCCCCTGCCCGCTCCTGCCAAGGCCGTCCAATGAGGGAAAAATTCAGGCCATGGACACATCATCCATCACAGAGGATTTGTCTTTCTGCTTTAGGGACTTTTCCTTAATCACTATTAATGGACCTGTTATGCCATGACCATAGGTCAATTCAAATGGACTAAATCAATAGATTCATTCAGAGAATCTCCAGTATCAAAAAGTAAGAAATCTAATCCTTTGTCCCAATCCTTTGGGTTTCATGGCAATAGGTCTTAATCATGGTTTTGAGAGTTTGATGGTATCTTTCCAAAGCTCCCTGTCTCTGTGGGTGATAGGTGGTAGACTTTAGTTGTTTGATACCCAAATTGCTATGTCCTGGAAAATTTTTGACATGAGGTTAGAACCTTGGTCAGTTGTATTTTAATTGGTAGGCCGTAATGAGTGAAAAACTGAGTTAACTTTTCCACTACCAAGTTAGCTGTAATTGTTCTTAAAAGAATAGCTTCTGAAAATCAGGCTGTCATATCAATGATTGTACAGATTGATTCATGTCCTGCTTTCCTTTTCAGTAATGGTCCTATACAATCTAATGCCCGACTCAATGGTTCTTTAAAAACTGGAATAGCTATTAAAGGAGCAAGTTTGATTACATGTTGAGGTTTACTTACTATCTGACACATATGACATGCTATACAAAATTGCACTACGCCCTCATGTAGTCTTGGCCAGGTAAAATGCCTGTTTATCAATGCTTGGGTTTTCTGTATTCCTCCATGTCCTGCCATAGGGATTTCATGTGCTGCTTGCAATATCTCCTTATGATATTTGGGCGGTACCACTATCTTATGAACAACCGTCCAATCCTCAACTGCAGGTCCATGAGGGTGTCTCCACTTCCTCATTAGAACTCTATTTTTAATGTAATAGCACTCCGGACATCCTTCCACTTCAGCTTCAGTGTGAACTTACTGTGCTAACTTGTTTAAATCTGTATCTGCTTTCTGAGCCTCAATTAATAAAGACATGCCAAACACTTGCTTTGAATTACCCTCATCCTTAAAGAAAGTTTTGGCTATTCTAACATCTGCTCTTGGTATTACTTTGATCTCTGGTGATGAACTTTGTTTAGCCATTGCTCTGGTCACTACACATGATGGAAAAATACCAGGAAATTGCTCTTGTAACTGTTCCATCTCTTTAGCCTCTCTCGGACTTTCCATAATTATGGGCAAAGCTATAACCTTCACTCCTGCCAAATCATTCCCCAGGAGTAAATCAACTCCATCCACGGGTAATTTTTTAACCACTCCTACAACCACCGATCCAGACAACAAATCACACTCCAATTGCACTTTGTACAATGGAAGTGGAATATACTCTCCACTTATCAGGTTTACCAATACTTTAGTTTTCACTGAACTCCCTGAAGGAAAAACTAGATCCTTCTCCTTCAAGAGAGGTTGAGTAGCTCCTGTGTCCCTTAATATAGTTATGGGTTTAGCTGCAAGATTTGATGAAAAAGAGGTTATCTTTCCTTTAGACAAAATCCCTTTATATCTCTCATCTACCTTATTCACTTCACTTGCATTCACAGCAGTGTTTACCTCCAGACCCTTATTTGTAGTTAAAGCTACAATTTGTTCCGTGGCATTTTCTTTTTGAGTTCCCTTTTCAGACTCATTCCACGTGAGATCAAGAAATGGCTGAAGGCACTGGATACCGCAAAGGCTTTGAGCCCTGACAATATTCTGGCAATAGTACTGAAGACTTGTGCTCCAGAACTTGCCACACCCCTAGCCAAGCTGTTCCATTACAGCTACAACACTCACATTTACCCAGCTATGTGGAAAATTGCCCAGGTATGGCCTGCACACAAAAAGCAGGACAAATCCAACCTGGCCAATTACTGCCCCATCAGACTACTCTTGATCATCAGTAAAGTAATGGAAGGGGTCATCAACAGTGCTATCAAGCAGCACTTGCTTAGCAATAACCTGCTCACTGATGTTTGGGTTCCGCCAGGGCCACTCAGCTCCTGACCTCATTACAGACTTGGTTCAAACATGGACAAAACAGCTGAACTCCCGAGGTGAGGTGAGAGTGACTGCCCTTGACATCAAGGCAGCACTTGACAGAGTGTGGCATCAAGGAGCCCACGCAAAGCTGGGCTCAATGGGAATCAGGGGGAAAACTCTCTGCTGGTTGTAATCATATCTAGCACAAAGGAAGATAGTTGTGGTTGTTGGAGGTCAGTCACCTCAGTTTCAGGACGTCACTGCAGGAGTTCCTCAGGATAGTGTCCTCGGCCCAACCATCTTCAGCTGCTTCATCAATGACCTTCCTTCTATCATCAGGCCAGAAGCAGGGGTGTTCGCTGATGATTGCACAATGTCCAGTACCATTCACGATTCCTCATATATTGAAGCAGTTTATGTCCAAATGCAGCAAGACCTGGGCAACATCCAGGTTTGGGCTGACAAGTGGCAAATAACATTCACACCACTTAAGTGCAGGCAATGACCATTTCCAACAAGCGAGAATATAACCATCGCCCCTTGATGTTGAATGGTATTACCATACTGAATCCCCTACTTTCAACATCCTAGGGGTTACCATTGACCAGAAACTGAACTGGTCTAGCCATAGAAATACTGTGGCTACAAGACCAGGTCAGAGGCTAGGAATAGTGCAATGAGTAACCTACCTCCTGACTCCCCAAAGCCTGCCCACCATCTGCAAGGCATATGTCAGGAACATGAAGGAATACTCCCCACTTGCCTAAATGAGTGCAGCTCCCACAACATTCAAGAAGCTTGACATCATCCAGGACAAAGCAGCACACTTGATTGGCACCATATTCACAAACATTCACTCCCTCCACCACCGACGCACAGTAGCAGCAATGTGTACCATCTACAAGAAGCACTGCTGGAATTCACCAAGGCTCCTTAGATAGCACCTTCCAAAGCCACGGCGACCATCTTGAAGGACAAGGGCAGCAGAAAGATGGGAACACAACCACCTGAAAGTTCTCCTCCAAGTCACTCACCATCCTGACTTGGAAAAATATCGCCATTCCTTCACTGTTGCTGGATCAAAATCCTGAAATTCCCTCCCTAAAAGCACTGTAGATGTACCCACATCACATGAACCGCAGCAGTTCAAGAAGGCAGCTCACCACCACCTTCTCAAGACAACTAGGGATGGGCAATAAATGCTGGCCCAGCCCACCTCACATGAATGGATAAAAACAAATGACTAGATAATTTCTTCTTTCGTGATGTTGATTGAGGGATAAATATTGGCCATATTCTTCTGAAATAATGCCTTGGGATCTTTTACACAGCCAAACTGCAGACTGAGCCTCATTTTAGCATCTCATCTGAAGGATGATGCCTCCAGCACCTCTATCGTGCTGGAGTGTCAACCATGATTTTTGTACTCAAGCCATGGACAGGGACTTGAACTTAACACCTTATGACTCAAAGACAAGAGTGCTACCAACTGAGCCATGGCTGACACAAAATGCACCTTGAATATACAGAAGTATTTTTTTTTAAATTCCTAACTCTGTTAGCAGTACTAAACCATGAGCACCCTCCTTAACCTACACATAAACTTTTATCCACAAACATAAGCCCCCGGCATTTGAATTGGTTGATTCTCATCTTCAGTGTACACTGAGTGGGTAGTAGATTGATTGACTGGAATATCTGCCTGAGGTTGCCAGAATAAGACCTAAACCATTTTGATAGAAAATGCTGGAAAAACTCAGCAGGTCTGGCAGCATCTGTGGAGAGAGAAACAGAGTTAACATTTTGAGTCCATATGACACTTCAGAGCTAAAGATAAATTGAAATATGAAGTGATGGATTTTATATTGTTGAAAAGGTGGCGGTACAGCTGGAGCAAGATAAAAGGTCAGGGGTAGGTGGAAGCTAAGGAGAGATTGAGAAAGATGTCATGGACAGGAGACAAAGGGAGAGTTAGTGGCGAAAGACTAAAGAAGGTACTGATTGAGGCATAAAGGTAAGAAAGCCGAATGTGTTAATAGCAGAACAAGGATCACTGCTCTGTGAAAGCACATCATAGAAACAAGATGGCCCTGTGGGGGGTTGGGAAGGATTTTTAAAAATGAATAGATGAATAAAAGTAACATTTTTTTAACTGAATTAATAAAGGGGTAAAGATGGGGGAGAAGATTTATGTTCTGAAGTTGTTGAACTCAATGTTAAGTCCGGAAGGCTGTAAAATGCCTAATCGCAAGATGAGGTTCTACTCTTCCAGTTTGCGTTGAGCTTCACTGGAACATTGCAGCAGGCCAAGAATGGACGTATGAGCATGAGAGCAGGATGGTGTGTTGAAATGGCAAGAGACCAGAAGGTCTGAGTCATGCGTGTGGGCTGAGCGAAGGTGTTCTTGCAAAGCGGTCACCCAGTACGCAATTAGTCTCCCCAGTGTATAGGAGATCACATTGGGAGCAGTGAATACAGTAGACCAAATTGAAGGAGGTACAGGTGAAGTGCTGAAAGGAATGTCTGGGATCTTGGATGGTGGGAGGGGAGGAGGTAAAGGGACAGGTGTTGCACCTTCTGTGATTGCATGGGAAGGTGCCGTGGGAAGGGGATGAGGAGTTGGAAGTGACAGAGGAGTGAACCTGGATGCCACGGAGGGAACAGTCCCTGTGGAATGCTGACTGGGGGGGAATGGGGGATGAGGGGAAGATGTGTTAGGTGGTGGCATCATGCTGGAGATGGCTGAAATAGTGGAGGATGATCTTTTGGATTTGGAGACTGGTGGAATGAAAATTAATGACCCTAACATGGTTCTGGGAGTAGGATAGTGGGGGGAAGGTGTGAGGGCAGAAGTGCGGGAGATCGGTTGGCCATGGTTGAGGGCCCTGTCAGCCACTATGTGGGGAGAAACCTCAATTTGTCTATGCATTCCAGCATGGGCCCCAGTTATACCTGTCTTTTTGTGGGGTATGTGGAACATTCCTTGTTTCAGTCCTACTCAGCCCCCTCCCACAACTCTTTGCTCGGTACATCGATTGATTAATAGTTAACTAACTACCAAGCATTGTTTGAAATTTAAACCAGGCAGCTTGACTCTGATTGGTCAAGGCATTGCACTGAGGAATGAGTCGCGAATGACTGTCACTTATTTTGTTTAGCTGAAACAGGCACAATGTGTGTACATGTTCTTTCTGTCTGAAAAGAGCAGGGCCCTGTGCATTAATTAATATTGTCCAATCGCGGAATCACATCTAATGTTGGACACTGTGTTTTGGGTTTTGCAAGCTTGGGCTAGTTGGGTACAGTCTGTACCTGGCATTTTGCAAACAGTGGCTGGTACATGCTGTTTGATATGATCTGGCAGTCTTTGGGAGGTACAGCCTACATACCTAGCATCACACTGGCACTGAAATTCATATACCACATGACTCTTTGTGTGATAGGCAGAAAGCCTTTTTGTCTTGATGGCAGCATCCTGTTAGTGGCGAATACCACTTGTGTTGCTACTGAATAGTAGCAGTGTGAAACAGCCAGCTTCACCTGTAGCTCAAATTTTTGAGATACATTGCCCTCTCAGAATAACCTGAGGTAGGTTGAAAGTGATGGCCTTAGGCCCGTTCATGAGTTTACGCAATATACAGCACGAAATGATCTGATCAGGGTAGCCATTATTCTGCAGGATGCCTTTGATGTGCGCTATTTCAGCATCAAGCTTGCATGGTGAGCAAATGGCTCGGTCACTATTTACAAGGTAGCCAATAAGACCAATCTTATAGCATGTAGATCTGTTAGAATCTCAATGCATGTACTGACCATGAAGCTAGGCTTGCGGTAGACAATGGTAGAGAACCTCCCGGGCAGATTTCTCGACTGGTACATCAAGGAAAGGGAGTTCATTTGACTGTTTGATTTCAAAGATGAATTTGAGAGCAGGATGGAGCCCATGTAAGGAAATTAAACCATGCAGCTGTAGATTTAAATATAGCAAACATATCATCCACATATCGGAAATAAGCAAGGGGTAAGAGGTTAGGTGTCATTCCATCGAAGACACATTTCTCATGGAACCAAACAAAGGTGTTTGCTAGAGCTGGGTCTAGAGGGGATCCCATGGCAATACCATCTATTTGGGAATACATGGTGTCATTAAGACTGAACTCAACTGTGCGTGTTGCCAAGTTCATAAGTCCAATGAAAACTGATTCACTCAATGGTGACGGGTCTAGATTGCCATGATATGGTGCTGCAGCACAAAAATCTATGGCTTCCTTAAGTGGAACATTGGTGAATAGACTAGCAATGTCAAATGAGCACATGGATGCACCATTTCTATCGATATGCAAGACCTGTATGGCCTTTGCAAATATGAAGGAATCCTTCACTGTGTATGTGGAAAACTTTGTCAAAACTGGTTGTAACAATTTGCCTAACCATTTGGCCAATTCATGTTGTGCAGAACCGGTCATAGATAAGAGGGAGCTGAAATATTTCCGTTCTACAGGTTATTTTCTGACCTGCATATGCCTCACAAAATGTTTTCTCTCAACAGCACATTATTTTCAATCAGTTGAATAGTTAAAATATCCACATTCTGCCTCCTTCAACCACCCTAACATTGATGGAAGTGTCCAGCTACTCACTCTAACTGCTGGTTAAATGGTTGGGAATCACTGAGGTGTTTAAAACAAGGGTACACCTTAAGTTGCTGGTAAGCAGAATATGTCACGGCTTTGAAGCATATATTGCATGAAGCAGCTGTAATTCTTAGGTAGATTGAGAGGCCAGGATCAACGATGCTTTAAAGAAACAGAGGAGATTTTAATGAAGTACACAAGCAGCTTTGGTGGCATCATTGTTTTTTTCTGAAAGTGAGACCCATCATTGAAAGGTTTCCCTGTGAAACTGGAAAATGCATGAATAATGGCTGTTTTTCTGATTGCTTGGAAGTGGCTGAGGATTGTCAAATGATTATCATGGGTCCAAAGTCAAGTTGCAGCCAGATTATGGTGAAAGTGTGTTGCAGCCATGCCATAAAATTACACTTAACTCTGAATACTGTCACCTTAGCATAAACTTCTGAAACCTGTTAAACCTCTTCTTCAGCTGCAATAATAACCTCCTCGTACAAAACTGCAATCTGCACTGTATGCAGAGCAGGAGGGAGTAGTCAGACCCACAGATGGTCGCCTGCCATTGCTATACATGCTTTAACATCATCTCCAAGGGTATTGATGTACAGGGGGCAGCCCTACTGCAGCCAGAGCACTGTCAGGGCATAATCCAAGCTAAAACAAGAGTGTTGAGTAAGTGAGTGGGCCTCACAAGCTCTCACAAGGTCCACTGCATATGCTGAATAGACTTCTGATATGGGATTAGCTGTCATTGCACTTCATTGTTAAAAAAGGCCTTTAAATGCTGATTAGAATTAAAGCTTCATCTTATAATGCTCCTGTCATTATTATATGGGACATCCATTGAATTACCATGTAACATGCCAGGTGAGATCCATTGGTACATTTGTAAAAAATATACATTATTTCCTACAGACGAAATGTCAGCATTCATTCTAATGAAAATGATAGCTGCGACTGTAAGAACTAGATTTCATTATGTCTTTAATAGACTCCCCGGTAAAGCTCATAGCTTTTCAGTTATAATCACTTGCCTTTGAAATCTTAATGTTTTCATAAGTGGTAAGCTGCAGCATTTCAGTTATTCAGCCAAACACTTCTCTACTGTTCTTTTTTACCTATTAGGAATCCAGTTCTTTGTCATGAGGAGTGCAGGAAGAACCAGTTGTTTTGTTTCATTCCTGTCACATACAGTGGTGTTTTACTCCTACAGAAATGTAAACAAGACTGGCATTGTCTTAAAATCGTTGAATAACCCGGTAGAACCTGTCTAAGCCATGGGACAGTCTCATCCTAATGGAGCAGGTGGCCTACTTCCAGAAACCATTTTAACATGTGCTGAATTACCTAAATTCCCATTGGTAGAGGTCTATTTGGATTGCATAGAATCTATTCAAAGCCATACCTTCAACTTCTCACAAATGAACTTAACACTATTAATGACCTTTTAATTACATGTGTCTTTTTGGGTCTAATTCCGCACCTACATCCTGACGTGGAAAAAGTTCAGAACAGAGGTACAAGAATGATTCCTAGTTTAAAAGCTATGGTTACTCAGGTAGCTTTAAAGAGCGGGATCTATTTATTGTAAAGTAGATTAGACTTAGAAGTAACTTCATAGAAAAATAATAAAAAATAATCAACAGGATTGCATGACTGTTGATAGATTTGACAGATTGGGAACGATCATGTTACATGCATTTAAATAATGCAGAAGTGGGAATAGGCAGTATGCTATGTGGTTTTGTGTTTCCCAGGGGATAGAGAGCCTCTGGAATGTGTTCTAGGCAGGTGCACAAGAATGCAAGAAACAGGAGCAGCAGTTGACACATGGCCCTTTGAGCCTTCTCTGTCATTCAATAAAATCACGGCTGATCTTGGGCTTCAACTCCACTTTCCCACTGGCTCCCCATGTCACTTGATTCCCTGAGAGACCAAAAATCTGTCTATCCCAGCGTTAAATATTCAATGATGGAGCAACCATAACCCTCTGGGGTAGAGAATTCCAAACCCTTTGAGTGAAGTAATTTTTCCTAATCTCAGTCCTAAATGGTCGTCGCCTCATACTGAGACTATGCCCTGGTGTTTTAGATTTCCAATCAGTGAGAGCAATTTCTCAGCATCCACCCTATCAAGCCCTTTCAAAACATTTCAATGAGATTGCCTCTGATTCTTCTAAAATCCAAAGAATATAGGCCCAATTTCTCAGCCTTCCGTCACAGGACAACCCCCTCATCCCAGTGACCAATTTAGTGAATCTTCACTATTCTGCCTCCAATGCAAATATGTCCCTTTCTAAATGTGGAGACCAAAACTGCACACAGTACTCTGAATTGTAGCAGACTTCTTTATTCCTTTACTCCAATCCCCTTGCAATAAAGGCCAACATGCCATTTGCCTTCCAATTGCCTGCTGTACCTTCATGATAATTTTTTCTGTTCCTTGTACAAGCACACCCAAATGTTATGATCCCAGCTGATGTTAAGCACTGGACAAGTCAGATCTCAGAATGGAACCTGACGTGGTAGACCATAATTTTTTAAATATTTTTTAAGCCCTGGAGAGCGCTTAGTGAAAGAGATTCACAGGAGTTTGCTGGTGACTTTTTAACAAAAAGATAAAACAATTATTAAACAAGAAACATTAAGAGCAGAATATTGTGCTCATCGGACAGGCACTTGCCCAAGCTGAACGAGCACAAAATGATGCGCAATGACGTTGGGCAGGCGTCCCAATGTCAATGTGCACTCGTGTGATATTTCGGTCGGCGGGCACGCACGGGGGTCGGCAGCGTGCCCGCCGACAATTAACAGGCCTATTAAGGCCATTGAAGATCGAATTAAATTAAATTTTTCGCTGCCCAACCAACCTTAATGTTATCGGGCAGTCGAAAAGGCCAAGCAGCCTTTGGATTTTTTGTGAAACCTCATCCACGGGAGGGATGAGGTTTCGATCAGTGATTAAAATAAAATTTAAAAACTTTAAACTAATTTCTAACATGTTCCTGCTCATGTGACAGAGTTCAAAATTCTTCATCTCCCTGAGGCAGCTCTGGGAACTTTTAATACGCGTACCCCCACGCATGTACGCATGTGCACACTTCTGTGTTCAGGCTCCTCCCGCACCCACTCCGGCAGCGCTTCACACTGCAGTGCACGCTTCATGCTGGCTGGCCATTAATTGGTCGGAGCCCGATCGTGGGTGGTGGTCAGCTTCCCACTGCTCCCGGGCCCACCGCCAGCCAGCCTGACCACTGGAAAATCCTGGCCTAATTATGTTACACTTGACAACAAAAAGATTGGAAAGATTTCAACACAGGCACCAAGGAAAAAATGGTTCATACTCGCCCTATCCATTTTATCCCAGAAATACCTTTATAGACTCAAAACTCCAGTGAAGAGATACAATTACTTCCACACCAGGGCTAGAGCTGGTTCATCTGCAAAGAAGTTTATTTTCCAATAGAATTCTGAACATTCACTAGAAGTCCTTCCACAATTGACATCTCCCTTGAGATATCCAGAAAACTCACTCTAAATTCACTATTACTTTAAATTTAGAGTAATACATATGAGTTTCTTAAACTCATTTCCTGAGCAGTCTGGCATCATTTCCAGCTAGAGAGAGTCTTAGACCTTTTTTTGTCTCTACTCTGTGGTATACACATACCAACTAAACCAAAATCTGCCTTCCTGTCTCTCCCTGTATCTCTGTAGATCTTTCCCTAATCCCCTGTTGCCAGGCAACAGGACAATTTTTTTCCAACGTTTTGTGTTTATTTTAACTTTCCTGAACTACTAGCCCCTTGGTAACCCACCTCTTCAATTCAAGACTTGTAAAGCCTAATTAAAAATACATGTGTAGAAACAGGGCCTGGAGACTTCCCAGCTCCATTTAAAAAAACTTTAAAATGAAACCAAACACAGATTTCACCTTCTTTAATACACAAATGAAAAAGTATAAATTAAACTTAAAGCTTTAATTTGTTCCTAACACCCACAAATACAAACATAACTTACTTAAAACTATATCTATTTCATATCACAAGTCTCTTTGAACATCAACACTTAGAAGTTTCTCACCTTTTAAAAAAAAATTCTGCTTTTCTATTCTTCTGGCCAAAGTGAATAATTCACAATTCTGTGCATTATGCTCCATCTGTCATCTTGTTGCCAACTAAGCATCTCTTTGTAGCCTCTCTATGTCTCCCCACAGTTTACCTTCCCACCTAGTTTTGTATCACTAACAAACTTACTGGGTGCTGACTCTCCGAATGCCTTCAGGAGAGAGCTTGCCTCTGGTTCTTAAGTAGTTATCCCATTATATAGAAGGTAATGGATTAAAAGTCACATTTTTCTTTACTCTTTCACGGGGTGTCACTGGCTGGGCCAGCGTTTATTGCCCATCCCTAGTTGCCCTTGAGAAAGCGTTGGTGAGCAGCCTTCTTGAAGTGCTGCAGTTCATGTACTGTAGATACACTCACAGTGCTGTTAGGAAGGGAGTTCCACAATTTTGACCCAGCGACAGTGAAGGAATGGCGATATATTTCCAAGTCAAGATGGGGAGGAAGTTGGAGGGGATCTTCTAGGTGGTGGTGCTCCCCTCTATCTGCTGCCCTTGTCCTTCTAGATGGTAGTGGTCATACGTTTGGAAGGTGCTGTTGAAGGAGCCTTGGTGAATTCCTGCAGTGCACCTTGTAGATGGTGCATCTTGTAGATGGTAGTTTCTCCCTACCTAATCTGTACAGCCCATCATGACTTTGAATACCTCTATCAGGCCTCCTCTCAGCCATCTGTTCTCGAAGGATAACAATTCTAACTTCTCCAATCAACATTCATAACTGAAGTTCCTCATCCTTGGAACCATTCTCATGAATCTTTTCTGCACTCTCTCCAATACCTTCAAATCCTTTCTATAGTGCAGCACCCAGAATGGGACTCAAAACTCCACACTCCTGAGGCCAAACTAGTGTCTTACACAAGTTCAAAGTAACCTCCTTTCTCTTGTATTCTATGCCTAGGATAACATATAGTTTATTAGCCACCCTCTCAATCTGTCCTGCCACCTCAATGACTTATGCACATATACACCCAGGTGCCTCTGCCTTGGGAGACTTGTTTTGCATTGGCTGCGAATCAATTCCAGCCCTCTCACGTAGCAAGTAAGAATTCTGCCACTGAACCACCAATGCAACTGTTAAGTGCAATCACTTATATATGAACCACTTTCCCTGTATTTTCCTATAACTTCCCTGACATCAGATAAATAGGGATTCAACAACATTGCCCAAGTTAATTGTTTCCAAAAAATTGTATCCAATTTAGAGGAATAGAGTAATGTAATAAAGTAAATCCATATAAATCCGAATGTCCCACTTCAGCTTCCCAGGGTGGAATTATCCCAGGTTTGCATTAAGTGTGGTAGCGGGCAGGTAAAACAATGTTTTACCCATCAGCCGCAATGACAGCTTTTCTTGACGTATCGCCCCAAATCTGCTGCCTTAATTATCCAATCCCGGGAAACATGCCGTTTCCATGGTGGGCAGGCTCTCATTCGCTCACCATGCCATCACCTCGCCACTTCATCACGCTGGGCGCGATATTTAAAGTCCAGACGTGCGCACACCTCTCAGTGCTTCCAGCCCATGACTGCTGCAAAGAAGACATGGCCCTGAAAGTCAAAATGACTGCAGACCCCAGTTTCAATAACAGGTCCCTTGATTGCCTTTTGGATGCAGCGGATGCTCGCTGTGATGTCCTCTACCCACGTTCTGGCTGCAGGGTGGGCAGCAAGCTCACTAATCTGGCTTGGGTGGCAGTGGTCAGTGCCAATGCCCTTCAAAAGAGGACAGCCACCCAGTGTACAAGAAGATACATGATCTCCTCTGTTCAGCCAGGGTAAGGCACTCTTCTCATCACTCCCAACTCACACACTCACACACCTGCAGGGATCTCACACCTCAAGGGGCAACACCACTAAATCTAACACACACACTCACATCTCCATCAGGCTCATGTCCTTTCAAGCTCGTGTCTTCATCCTGTCCATGTCTCCACTCACCACACAAACATTCCACACAGTGCCATGTGCCCTGCTCACACTGTCTCCATTTTCACAGAGGAGAAGCTTGCTCACATCAGCAGGTACAGGTCCCAGGCTAGGGCTGTAGTGGCCCATATTAGGTCACCCACTTTACGGAGTGTGCCATCGCACTAACTGGTGAGGACATGCAGGGAACACCCTTGTGAGGATCGTGCACCACATAAATTCTCTCTCAACGCAAGCGAGTGCTCATTCTCCTGCTTTTGGCTGTGGTGCCATGCATTACTTATCTCCACTTTGGTTCACAGGGAGCTCGGCCAAGTGACCAACACCCTCAGCTAGCCACTCCCTCAGCTCCATCCACACTCTCACCTCCAGCCAAGAGGACTCTTCCTCCATCGAAGAGATGGAAATAGGCAGCCTGGAAGATTGGTCACAGCATTTAACCACATCCTGCACCAGCGGAGAGAGACATACCTCAGTGGAACCTAGATCTAGAGCAGGCTTGGATTCACAATCTGGTGGTCACCGAACAGACATGTGTCCGCAGCAGGAGGAGGCATGTTCGTGCAAGCTCACCAGCACTCGGAGGACGGCTGGGGATCAGACATCTTTGGGATCCAAATCAGATGATTAACCTCTGGATTTGGTCTTCCAAGCCATCCTGGAGAGTCAGCAGAAGGCGGGGGAACATCATGCAGAGCTGTTGGAAACCCTCACCAGAGTGGCACACGAGTCGGAGGAGTGCGTCCGCCTGTTCTCTGATGAAGTGGTACCCACATGTGCACATATGGAGGTCTCCATGGGGAGGATGGCGTATGCTATGGCAACCCTGGTCCAGCAGAATGTGGAGATGTGTGCAGACCTGCATTCTGTTGCGCTAGACATGGGTGAGTTCCTGCAGTGGCAATGCAAGAGGGAAACAAAGCACCTGGATGTCCCTCCAGGTGCTCCTTCCCCTCAATGATTCAGGCCAGGGCCCCTGGACACCCAAAGGGAAGAGGAGCAAGAGCTGGACACCCCGGGTTATCCACTCAGGAGTCTCAGAGGCTGTCTTCCCCCTCTGAGTCCCTTTTGCCTGTGAGCCCCTCAACCTCGTCCTCTGTCACTGTAGAGGGAGTAGCTGGCCAATGAGTGATTCCGGAGTGAAAAATGGGCGTGTGGCAGGGCCATTTGGAACCTTGTGTAAGCACTCTCCCTCGCACGCAGATCCTTCATGTTTCACACTCATCTCAATGTCCTGAACATTTTCAATGCTGCCTACTGGGGTTTGTTTTCAGCTGACCATCTGAGCTGAGCAACATCTCCACCTGCCCAATAATTACACTCCCATGCAGCACTTGATCTCACCAACCACGACTCTCATTTCACTTTCCATTTGGATGACATGGTCTGGATTAGACTTTTCGTGTGCTCCTCCATCTTTTCCCCTCCATCAGTCACCCATTTCCTTTCCCCATCACAGTTGATCAACCAAGCATCACCTTCCACCTCCTGTCCTTTACCTATCAGCTATAGCCCTTTTCCTTCAGGGATTTCTAGATGAATGAGTACATTCCCTTCCTTCCCGAAAACCCCACCGCTATCCACATTCACCTTCCTGACCTCCTCTTTCCCACCCCCTGGGTCCATGGCTGCCTCCAAGCCCCCACCAATCACTCTCACTGCCCCTTCTACCACTACCATTGAACCCTAACCCTAAACCTCCCTCCCTACTGCCTTATTCTGCCCTCAATCATTGTCATCATTCCCTCATACCATGTCCACCCTCAGTTCACTCCCTAAGAGGCAGTCATGGATCCATCAGACCCCCTCCCTTGCACATTCACCTAGACATCCACACCCCACTCTCATGACTCCTTCTCCCCTGAAACCCCTCAACCCTCTCCTTACCCCTATCCCCATGGAGCCTCTTGCCCCCCTGGAACCCCTTCACTCCTATTAGTCCTCCCATTCCCACGGACTCCCCCCCACCCACTCTTAGTCCATTCCCTTCCTGACTCCCTCAGCACCCTTACTTCTTCCGCCACCCTTAGTCCATTCCCCATTCCAACTCCTTCCTCTAGCCTTAACTCTTCCTCCAGCCTCATTGCTTCCTCCAGCCTTACCTCTTCCCCCTTCCTGGCTTCCTCAGACACTCTGACTTCTTCTGCCAGCTTTACTCTTTCCCGACTCCTTCCTCTACCCTTACTGCTTCCTCCACCCTTACTCCATGCCCTCTCTGATCTCCTTCATCACCCCGAAACCCTCCTGCCTCTGCACTCCTTCCTCCCCCGGACTCTATCCCCTCTCTGCACACCTTTCCCCCTCCAAACTCCTTCCTTTAAACCTTCCACCCCTTTATACCTACCTCACCAGTTACCATCTTCACCCCATTACCCCCTCCCCATTCTCCTTACCCCACTCCCAACCTCAACTCCCGAAACCTTAATTCATCCCCTCCCAACCTCACCCATCCCGACACTCTCATTCCTCCCCTCCCAATCTCAACCCCCGACACCGCTTCTTCTCCCAGTCGATCACAGACAATACAGTCATTGGGTTAGCACAATTGTATTTAGCACTGCTAGGTTAAGAAGGAGAGAAAACAACCTCATTTGCCACTCATCATTGCTCTTCAGTGACCCCTGCTAGAGGTTTATGCATGATACCAGGTAAGAACCAGAATCAGGCTTCATAATGGTGCCCTCATTATTAAAATCCTACATTTTTCAATCAGGTGCAATCTTAACTGAATGTAAGGTACTGTCCAAATTGTAGCAACGTCATTTTACTTGATGTCATGTTTTAGAACAAATATAGACTGTAGCTAAAAATAGTATAAGTTCCTAATTATTTCGAAATTGAAGTGCAGTCTTATGAGGTTCTTACTTTTAGTCTCAGTTAATTACACATCTGATGCTCCCATTTCTGTTCCATCGTTGCAGAATACTCTCCCATGCTGTTTCAGATTAACTGGCACTACATGTTGCTTTTATGCTGTTTCAGTTTGTCAATGCAAATTAATATTTTCTCCTTATGATTATGGCCGAAAGCACAACACTTCCATATATGAAAGAGAAATTAATCTGAGGCTTGTATCAAAACCATAACCCTTCTGACGCAATGCAGCGGGTTGGAAATGCCAGAGGTGTTGCAGTGATGTGTTGGTGCTTGCCTGCCTGCCTCCACTTACACTTATCTGTCAATGTGAACAGAATCTACTCATCATTGCATTCAATGAGAAAATGAATCATATAATCAATTCATATTTTACCAATTTTTGAAATTTGGCAAGCAAATTGACAATCTGTTTTCCTTAAAAGAATTGTGGAATCTTAGTTTTAGTTTTCCTATTGTAAGGGCTATTGTTTTCAATGCAAATGTTAGAAAAAAAGGATATGGGGAGGTGAAATCAAAGTTTGCTGGAGCACAAAATGGGCAGTAATGGATCAATCATCTATTATACAACTCACCTGATTTTCTTTACCAATGCATATATTAGAACATGCGAAATAGGAGCAGGATTAGACTATTCCACCTTTGAACTTGCTCCGCCATTCAATGAGACCATGACAGATCTGGATGTGGCTTAACTCCACTTTCCTGTCTGACTTCCATAATCTTTTTCTCCCATGTCAATCAAAAATCTGTCTAACTCTGCCCTGAATAAATTCAATGACCCAGCCTCCACTGCTCACTGGAGGAGAAAATTGCAAATGCTAATGGTCCCCTGAGAGAAGAAATTTCTCCTCATCTCCGTCTTAAATGGGGGATCCCTTATTTTTCAACTGTGCCCCCTAGTTCTAGATTCCACCACGAGTGGAAATATCCTTTCAGCATCTACCCTATCAAGCTCCCTCAGAGTCTTACATGTTTCAATAGGATCACCTTTCATTCTTCTAAACTTCAATGAGTATAGGCCCAACCTGTTCCAGCTTTCATCTTAAGATAAACGTCTCACCCAGGAATCAGCCGGGTGAACCTCTCTGATCTGCTTCCAGTGCAAGTATGTGCCTCCTTGATTGAGGTAACAAAAACAGCATATAGCACTCCAGGTGTGGTCTCACCAGTGCCCTGTACAGTTGGAGCAAGTCTGGCCTACTTTTATGCTCCAACCCCCCTGCAATGAAAGCCAACATTCTGCTTGACTTCCTAATTAGTTGCTGTACCTGTATGCTAACCTTTTGTGATTCATGTACAAGGATGCCCAGTTCCCTCTGTACTGCAGCACTCTGTTGTCTCTCTCCATTTAAATAATATTCTGCTTTTCTATTCTACTCCATTATACTCCATCTCTATATCATTCTCCACCTGCCAAATATTTGTCCATTCACCTAACCGATCTATATATCTTCGCAGAATCTTTGTATCCTCTTCACAAATTGCTTTCCTACCTATCTCTGTATCATCAGAAAATTTGGCTATAATACTGTTGATCCCTTCATCCAAGTCATAAATATATATCATAGATTTTTGAGGCTCCAGCTCTGAACCCTATGGCCTTCCACTAGTTACAAATTGTCACCCTGAAAATGATCCATTTATCCCAACAGTCTGTTTCCTGTTAGTTAGCCAGTCCTCTGGATAATATGTCACCTCCAATACCATAAGCTCTTTTGCAGTAATCTTTTATGTGGTACCTTATCAAATGCCTTTTTGAAACCCAAATACATTACATCTACTGGTTCCCTTTATCCAACTTGCTTGCTACATCCTCAAAGAATGCTAATAAATTTGTCAAGCATGATTTCCCTTGCTCAACACCATTTTGACTCTGCCTGATTGTATTACAATTTCCATAATGTCCTGCTATTACCTCTTTAATAATGGATTCTAACATTTTCCAATGACAGATGTTAGGCTGATTAGCCTTCAGTTTCCTGCTTTCTGTCATCTTCCATTCTTGAACAGAAGTATTACAATTGTAGTTTTCCAATCTGCTGGAACCTTTCCAGAATCTATGGAATTTTGGAAGATTGCACCAATGCATCCATCATCTCTGTAGCCACTTGTTTTAAGGCTGTAGGATGCAAGCCATCAGGCCCAGGGGACTTGTCAGTCTCATGTTCCATTATTTTTCCCATTACCTTTTCTCTAGTGATATCAATTGTTTTAAGATTCTCCATCTCTTTTGTCTCTTAGTTTTCTACTATTTTTGGGATTTTTTTGTGCTTTATACTGAGGAGACAAACACAAAATACTTATTCAAAGCATCAGCCATTTACATCTTCCGCATTACTAACTCCCCAGTCTCACCCTCTGAGAGACCAATGATCACTTTAATGACTCTTTTTCTTTCTATATAGTTTACTCTTACTGTCTGTTTTCACATTTCTTGCTAGTTTTTTCTCATACTCCAATTTCTGCATCTTAGTTATATTTTTAGTCAACCTTTGCTGGTTTCTAAAGCTTTCCCAATCTTCTAGCTTGCCACTAATCTTTGCAGCATAGTACGCCCTTTCTTTCAATTTGATCCCTTAACTTCCATAGTTACCCACAGATGGTGTATCCTTCTGGTGGAGCCTTTATTCCTCAATGCAAAATATCTTGTTGAGAATTGTGAAATAACTCCTTAAATGTCAGCCAATGCTTTACAACTGTCTTTCCTTTTAGCCTATTTCTAGCCTTCATACTCTTGTTTTGCCTTTATTTAAGTTTAAGGCACATTTATCCCTCTCAAACTGAACATGAAATTCCCGCATGTTATGACCACTCTTGCCTAGAGGATCCTTTACTATGAGGCCTTTAATTAATCCTGTCCCATTGCACATTACCAGATCCAAAATGGCCTGCTCCCTAACAGGTTTCAGACCATATTGTTCTAAGAAACTGTCCTGAATATACTCTATAGACTCATCCTCCATGCCACCTTTGCCAATTTGATTTGCCTAATTGACGTAAGGATTAAAGTCATCCAAGATTATTGTAGTACCTTTCATGCAAATCCCCATTATTTCTTGATGTATACTCTGTCATGCTGCATAGCTCCTGTTAGAGGCCCAATAAACTACCTCCACCAGTGACTTTTTTCCTTTGCTATTTTTATCCTCACCCAAATTCATTCTACATCATGACTTTCTGAACCAAGATCATTTATCATTACTGTACTGATCTCATTCTTCATTAACAGAGCTACACAACCTTCTTTTCCTTTCCTCCTGTCCTTCCAAAATATCAAATACTCTTGAATATTCAGGTCCCAGCCTTAGTGATTTTGCAACCACATCTCTGTAATGGCTATCATATCATTCTCATTTATTTCTATTGTGCTATCAATTAATCCACCCTGTTACAAATGCTGCAAGCATTTAGATAAAAAGCCTTTAATGATGTATTTTTACAATTTTTACCTATTCTGACCTTATTTGTTGGTGCATGCTTGTTTGTGCACTCTGTCCTTTCCGTCACACTCTGGTTATCATTACCCATTTCATTATCCTGCATTAATTGCCTTGTCCTCTCTCTTTAACTTTCCAAATCTCCTCTCATGTGGACCCTCCAACCCTGCCCCCTCCCTCACTTCCCACCACACTATTTAGTTTGAAACCTTCTACACAGTCCTATTTATTTGATTCACCAGGAAACTGGTCCCAGTGCAGTTCAAGTGAAGATCATCCCAAGAGTACAGCTCCCTCTTTTCCCAGTACTGGTGCCAGTGCCCCATGAATTGAACCTCATTTCTCTCACGACAATCTTTGAGCCATGCATTCAACTCTGTGATCTTATTTACTCTATGCTAATTTGCTCGTGGCTCAAGCAATAATGCAGAGATTATTACCTTTGTAGTTCTGCTTTTTTAATTTAGCCCCTAACTGCTCACATTCCGTTACTAGCAGAACTTCTTTCTCAGTCCTATCCATGTAGGACTTCAATGAAAAGGACAATCAGGTTTGTTGCATTAGGAGCAACAGAAATAACAATGAGATAGCACAATTAGAGGCAGGTTCCAAACTTAGCCACACAACTGTTGTACCCACTGCGCAGGCTGAGGTATTGTGAAGCTTGCCTACATTAGCATGCAGCTGACAAGTTGCCTGCACCAATCGGGAGCTCCCAGTCTGATGGATCATAAAGAGGGCAACAAATCAGTTGCTCTTAAGTGGAGTTAGCTGACATGTGTACTGAAGGTATCTCAAAAATTTGAGTAACAGGTGAAGCTAGCTGTTTCATGCTACCACTATGCAGTAGCAGCACGAGAGATGTTCACTACTAACAGGATGCTGTCGTCAAGCCAAAAAGACGTTCTGCCTATCACACAAATGAGAATGTGGTATATGAATTTCAGTGCCAGTGTGGTGCTAGGTATTAGGCTGTATGTCCTAAAGACTGGTGGATCATATCAAACAGCATGTCACTTCGGCTGTTCATGACTGACTGTGCCCAACCAGCCTTGCTTGCAAAACTCAAAACATGTTGTCCAACATTAGATGTGACTCTTTGATTGGACAATATTTGTTAAAGATTCCTGAATGTGCTAATAAGACACTGAGAACCAATTTAAGATTATCAGTCAGACTCACAGTGTGGCTCACTTATGTGTGCTGAAGCTACATGTATTAATACACAGGCCCCTTTCCTTTGCAGACAGAAAGAACATGTAGACACATTGCATCTTTTTCAACTAAACAAAACAGGCAACGGCCATTCTCTGGTTAATTCCCCGGGGCAATGCCTTAACCAATCAGAGTCAACCTACCTAGTTTGAATTTAAATAAAGCTTTGCAGTTAATGGCCGTCATCAGTTAACAGGTGCATTCACCACAGCAACATCTCTATCAATCAGAGACTAATTGCCAATCAACCAGCACTCTCTTCCAATGTAGTATAAATTGTTCTTCCCTTTACATTTAGTGTCCTTGCAAATTGCCCTGATGAGGGCAAGGCGAAAAATTTCAACAATGTGTCTTTTTTCAGCAATACTCTAACAATTGAGATAGAAAAACCTTTAAATTTCGAACTTTTAAAAATTGATATCATTTCATTATACGTGACAAATCAGTGGATCATGCTGGTCATTATTTCATTGAACAAAGTCAGTTTGAAAATTAAATTACAGTATGTTATATAGTAGTAATATGGAACTAGTAGACAATTTAAATTAAAATTGTATAGAATTAACACTTGTTGCTAAAACTTTAGATTAAGGGTTATAATTCTTGGTTTTTCTTTTAAAATATTTGAAAGGTTGAGCAACTAGCAAACCTAGGGGAGTATTTTCCCCTTGTCGGCGGGCATGGCGGGTGGGCCCAGGAGCGGCTGCAATCAGGCCCTGACCATGATTTCATGCTGGGCTGGCCAATTAATGGCCAGGCAGCATGAATCACACACTGAAATGCTCAGTGCTGCCTGGGTTGGGGAGGGAGGAGAGCGAGCACAGAAGTCAGCGCATGCACGTGGGTGCGCTCGCAGAAAGCTCCCTGAAAGCAGAGCTGCCTCAGGGAGCTGAAGGTTTTTCACATGAAAAATATATTTTTTTTAAAAAGGGAAACATATCCCTTCATGTGGCTCTCACATGAGCAGGGACATGTTAGAAGTGAGATTTTAAAATTTTAATTAACATCGGAAACTCCATCCTTCCTGTGGATGAGTTTTCCTCAAAAATCAAAAAGCTGCTTGGTCTTTTCGCCCACCCACCAACTGTAAGGTTGGGTGGGCAGGGAAAAATTCAGTTTAATTAATTTATTAATGGGCTTAACAGCCCGCTTAACTGTTGGCGGGTGCGCAGCCAACTCCCACATGCGCCCGCCGACCGAAATATCGCACGAGTGCACGGTGACATTGGGACACTCGCTCGACGTCATCACATGCTACTTCATGCTCATATGTGTCAGGCATGCGCCCGCATGCCGAGGTAAAAAGTCAGCCCCTAATGAAGTGATTAAAGCAATAATTTATTGTTGGGACCTTTGTCCTTAAAAATGTAGTCTCAGGTATACTTCTCAGATATTTGCAATCGCAACAATTTTACTTGAGAAAAAGGTGCAATTATACTTTAAGATTAAAGATGCCTCAAGATTTGTAAATATGATTCCATCATAATCAAGGTTCTCCTGGCATTCTACATTTGCAAACCTTGGTTCCTGAAATTTTGTTAATATTCAATAACTATTTGCTTTATAGATGCTGGGCATCTCCTTTCTCAGATAATCAGACAGCAAAAACTCTGAGTTTTCTTAAATCAAAGTAGAGCATAACTCTATATCAGCAATTATATTCCAGAGTCAAAGCATAACTTCATCAAATAAGATGCAGGCGGATGCATTTTAAATACAATTTTTAAAAACACACATTTACTCCTGAGCTGTGCCTTATTTTGATAGGTATTTTCCATTGCTACAAAGTACAGGAATGAAACTAATATTCAATGAAAGATTAGAATGAGCAACAACGAATTGGAAACACCTTCCACGGGTTTCTGTTCTGTTGAAGTCCAAGGAAGTTACACGTGGGGTAAAATAGGCTGCTGATTTGATAACACTCATTTCATGCTTCCGCTCAAGGCCAATTTCATCCTTTTTTGGTACTTATCTTATTGTGGAGAACAGAAATCAACACTACTTTAATTGTTTTCTCAGCGGCTCATGGAGACTGGATGAGATTAACTGCTCAGGGAAGGAGACAAAGTAAAGTGATTATGTTTAACGTTCCCTCAAAGCTAGAAAAGGCTATAAAATAGACAAGGAGTTGTTCAGTGCATAATGGCATATATCTGAATGGAAGAAGTCTGGTGAATTAGGTAGGTGAGCAGAGGGTACAGATAAACATTTGGAGGCATATCATAACTATTTCTGAAGTGTGGCTTAACAAAGAGTAGCAATGGCAGTTCAACATTCCTGGTTAAAGGATTTTCTGATGGGATAGAGATGAGGATAAAAAGGGTGGAGGTAGTTAAAGAAAAAATCACAGCTGTGAGGTGAGATGATATGGAAGAAGCATCAAATGAGGCTACAAAGGTTGGACTGAGGAACCAAAAAAAGGGCAATCACGCTGTTGGGAATATACTAAAGATCCCTGAACAGGCAGAAGGAGATAGAGGAGCAAATTGATGAGAAGGGAAACAACAGGGCAGTGCAATGTCAACCGCCCAAATATTAACAGGGGTAAATTCAGTGTAAAAGATGAAGAGGATACAGGATTCTTAAAATGCATTGAGGAGGACTTTTTTACTGAGATGTAACAAACCTAAAAAGAAAAGGGCCATTTTATGTTTTGAGGTATCAGGTTTCACTAGCGAACGCCAGCTGCGCCCCTGAAATTAACACATTAGTTGCTGCTTGAAACAATATAGGCAGGGAGACCGATTAACTGAACAAAGACTATTAGTTTATTGGAACTAAGGAAAGAGCACTAACACCATGAGTTATCACCTCCAGCATTAGGCTTACGGTTACCCAAGAAACTCGTGCTGTGTATCAAATGCTCAATACAATCACATGATCAACTAACTACATTCTGTTAAAGGTACATAGCACTCCACTTTACCACATCCCTTCCCCTTTACTTGAAAGTACAACTGACAAGCATCACAACATCCCAATTATTTACATGAATAATTATTTACAAGTTAAGCCTCTCAGGAGGTTTCCTCACACGTGTCGAGCATCATAACTCAATAGCCTCGTCTGGTTTTTCCGACACTCCCTTCTCAGGGGTCAACTGTCCACCAGGCTCCTTGGTGGAAGTGGGCAAGTTTGTCTCTTTGGCCTTCTCAGGTCCAAGCGGCCCCATCGGTTCTTCCAAATCATGTGGCATTTCTTCCACGTGCGGTGCAGACTCAAATGCAAATGATGATGGCATTCCTTCATGTAGGCCTGTCTCTCTTCTCCAGAAATGATCCACATGCCTTCTAATTGTTCAGCTATTTGCCCAAACATTTTGGAGAGAGGTCCTGTCACGGCACTCACTTCGCCTAATAGCCAATTGGGCCCATCGCCAAAGTTCTTCACGAGAACTGTCTCTCTCACCATGAAATTTCTTTCATGATTATGGCCATCATGTCCAGCCTTCTGGGCATCTTGGCGTCTCTCCACCCTCCTCCCTAAATTCAGCCTGATAAGAGTTAGATGGGTGTGGAGACGTCTCTTATTAGTAATTCAGCGGGGGCATTATGGGTGGTCGTGTGTGGTATCGACTGGTATGCAAACAGGAACCATGACAATCTGGTATTGATCGAATCCCCATCCAGCTTTTTCATCCTGGACTTAAAAGCTTGGATCACCCGGTCAGCCAAACCATTAGAGGCGGGGTAGTAAGGCGAGGTTTTGATATGAGTTATTTCATTGAGGGCCGTAAATGTGTGGAACTCTCCGCTAGTAAGTGCAGTCCAGTTGTCTGACACAAACACCTCCGATAACCCATGCGCTGCAAAACTGTCACAAGTGGTCTATGGTGGCAGCAGGCGTGGATAACCAGACTATGAAGACATCCACTCAATTGGAGTGGGCGTCTATTAGTAAAAGGAACATCGTGCCCAAGAAGGGCCCCACATAGTCAAAGTGGAGGCGCACCCATGGCCGCCCCGCTCATTCCCAGGGGTGCAATGGAGCTAAAGGAGTGATAGCTTTTATACCTGCTGCCATTGAAGACAACTTTTGCCAAGGGTTTCGATGTCCGTGTCCATCCCTGGTCACCAGAACTAGCTGTGTGTAAGTATCTCCATCCTACTAGTGCCAGGGTGAGCGCTATGTAAGTCAGCCAATAATGGCCTTCACCCTCTTGAGGGTATGATAACCCATGCTCCCCAGAGCAATATGCCGTCCTGGCAGGTGAGCTCATATTTGCGATTGAAATAAGGCTTTGTGTCATCAGACTTTGGCTCGCTTGACCATCCATTCAAGACCTGCTTCCAGACGTGAGATAAAAGTGGATCTTGACTTGTCCACTCACGGATTTGTTTAGCCTGGACAGTGGAAGAATCCAAAAATTTATTACTAAGACAAGTTCCTGGGGAATTGGAACCTTCATGTTGTTATCTGGCAGGGGAGGCGGCTCAGAGTGTCAGCGTGTACGATCTGGCTTCCCGATTGGTGAATAAAAGTGTATTCATAAGCAGCCAATATCAGTTCCCACTTCTGGATGCGATGGGGAAAACTGCCTTATTCTCTCCAAATAATCTCAGCAGGGGCTTGTAGTCGGAGATAGTGTGAAAATGTCGACAGTGTAGGTATTTATGGAATTTCTGAGCACCAAACACAACAGGCAAGCCCTCCTTCTCAATTTGAGAATATTGTCGCATTGCAGCACTGAGCATGCGAGGTGTATGAGTTGATCAGAGCCATGCGCCATCCGATGTTAAAGTATAGGTCCTACTCCATAAGGGGATGCATCGCAAGTTAAAATCAATTCTTTCTTCGGGTCAATGTGGCTCAGTAAGGACGATGATCTTAACAATTGCTTCACATTCAGCAATGCGTCCTGGTGCAGAGCTTGCCAAATCCATTTCTGGTTTTTCTTAAGCAATGTGTATAATGGAGCCAGTATGGTTGATAGATTTGTGAGAAGTCGCCCATAGTGGTTTATCATGCCTAAGAAGACCTTTAGTTCTGTAGTGTTTCTTGGTGCAGGTGACTCGTGAATACTCTTGACCTTTTCTTCCATGGGATGCAGGCCCTGCTCATCAACCTTATGCACCAAGTAAACAATCTCTTTGGCTTGGAAAAGATATTTTTCTCACTTCAAGTGCACCCCCGCTTGTGAGAAGCATTTCAGCACCTCCTCCAAATTAGCTAAGTGTTCTCATTAGTTCATCCAGTGACTAAGACATTATCCAGATAAACAATGACATGGGGCAGTCCCTGAAGCAAATCTTTCATGCTATGCTGGAAAATAGCACACACCGATGAGACCCCAAAGGTTAGTCGAGTATATTGATACAATCCTCAATGTGTATTGATGGTCACAAATTCCCTGGAGCCTTCTTCCAGCTCTAACTGCTGGTAGGCGTGGCTCATGTTGAGTTTTGAATATGTGATGCCCTCTGCAAATTCCGAATATAATTCGCCAATCTTCGGTATCGCGTGTCTATCAAGTTTGGCCACTCTGGTTACAGTTAACTTATAGTCACCGCATAAGTGAACACTTTGGTCTGGCTTCAGTATGGGTACAATGGGTGCTGCCCACTTGGAAAAATTCACCGATTGTAAGATAACCAGCTTTTCCAGCCTATCTCGGTCTTGACCCTGTCCTGTAGAGCATAAGTGACTGGTCTGGCTCTGATAAATCTGGGAGTTGCGTTAGGGTCTATGTGGATTTTGTCTTGTAGCCCACGAATCCTTCCTAGCTCGTCACTGCAAATGGAAGCGTACTTTTGTAACAATTCCTGTAAGTTTCTTCTTCTGTTTTGAAAAATCTTGGCCCATTGCAATTTAATCTTTTTGAGCCAGTTGTGACCAATTAAACTGGGGCCTGCCCCAACTACTACTATAAGGGGTAAATTTGCAGACTGATCCCCATACTGCACCAAGGCTTGATATATCCCTTTCACTCTTCTTTCTTCACCCGTATTTTTTTTTAATTTAGTGTCCGATTTTTTCAAACTTAAGGGATGGACTCCTTTATTCAAGCATCTGATATGTATGTTCTCCTATGGCAGACATTGAAGCCCCAGCATCGACCCCCATCTTGATGGGTTGATCATTGACTCTAAAGACAGCCTGATTGGCTCAGTTCTACCCACTTTCAGGTTGTATAATGAATAGATGTCAGATTCTGCTTCCTCTGGTTCTTCAATGAGACAGATTTCATGATTTCTACCATTGTTTTTAAAATGCTGCCTCAGCCTATCATGACCATTGCGGTGGCAGAAAAAGCATTTGATATTTCTGAACTGTCGATTGCCTACAGGCTGCTTTAATGTGTTTCTTTCATTAATGTTGTGGGTTTTCATCGTAGTACTGTTGCTCTTTAATGATCTGTACATAGTGCGCGTTACTTGCCTTTCTGCGGAGTTCGATGCATTTACGCCTTTTGTTACCAGCCCTTCCCACCCTACAAGATGGACGGTGCCATTTTGTGTATCTTTTATTGCCTCTGAGTCTCTAACAGCGCTCTCCAAAGCTGTTACCAATTCTAATGCCTTACTGAAGTCTAGATTAGTTTCAGATAGCAATTGCTTTTGAATAGCACAGTCCCCGATTCCACATATCAATTGGTCTCTCAATATATCATTAATTGAAGTTCCGAACTCACAATATTCCATTAATTCCTTTAAAGCAGCTACATTGCCAGTGATTGTCCCTCCTGGAAGCCTATTCCCTGAATTGAATTTAAAATGCTGCATTGTGACTGAGGACTTTGGCTTCAGGTGGATTTTTACAATGTTTACTAACTCCTCGTAAGTCTTGCTATCAGGGGTGTTAGGTGACCTGGGGCTGTGAATCAGCCCATATGTTTTGCTCCTGCGTGTGGACAAAACAATCGCCCTCTTCTTGTCCTCCCCCGTGATGTTGTTTGCGGTAAAGAAGAACGCTAGGCCTTCGACATAATGAGACCAGTCACCGGAAACAGGGTCGAATGGTTCAAGATACCCAAACCATGGCATACTTTGTGACTAAGAAGACTGCACTTCCAAACAGCTTTCAAGGTAGTGGTGAAGTAACGTAGCTGACTTACTGCAGCTTTCTTGATTGCCGTCAATTCATCTGGTTTATCCTCGTCAGCAGTTTTATGTTTTTGTTTATCAGGTTCACTTTGTCTGGCAAACGCTAGCTGCGCTCTTACTATTAACATATTAGTGGATGCTTGAACCAATATAGGCAGAGAGACTGATTAACTGAACAAGCACAGAGCACCATATGTGCCTCTTCAATCACCTCCAGCTCTAGAATTAGTTACCCAAGAAGCCCGCACTATGTGGCGATTGGTCAAGCAGTCACATGGTCAACTAAATACATTCTATTAAAGGTACATAGCACTCCACTTTACCACAGGGCAGTTAATTCTGGAGTTAGTTTTAAGGAATGAATCTGGACAGGCAAAAAGGATATCAATGGGAGAGTATTTTGACGGTAGTGATCAGAATTCAGTTAGCTCTAGGGTAGCTGAAAAGGACAAAGATAGATGAAGAATTTTAAATTGGGGAAAGACCAATTTAATCTGAGATGTGACTTAGCAAAAGTAGACAAGAAACAGCTCCTTAAAGGTAAGTTGGTGTCAAAGCAGTGGGAGGTATTCAAGGAGGAGACAGAGAGGATTCAGCACAAACGTGTTCCTGCAAAGAAAAAGATTGGGACTTGCAATTCTAGTCACACACCACCCCCCAACCATCACTCACTCCCACCCACACACAACCGCTGCCATCCCCCCCACCACCACCTCTCCCAATCTCAATGAGCATATAGAATTAGTTAAGGCAAGGGAAGAAAGCTTATGTCAGATTCCAAAAGCTCAATACTGCAGAAACTTAAAGGATTGTAGAAAGTGCAAGAGGTGAAATTAAAAAAGGAAATCAGGAAAGCAAAGAGAGGGGCATGAAAAAATACTAGCAAGTAAAATTGAGGAAAATCAAATGATGCTTTATAGAAACTTTGAGCACATGAGGATAACTGAGGAAAGATTACAGCCTATTAGAGAGTAAAAAGGTAATTTGCGGAGGTGGAAGGCATTGGCATGATTCTTAATGAACACTTTGCTTCTAAATTCACCAAAAAAGGGGTAAAGTTGACACTGTAGTTAAGCGGTGTGAAATATTGGATGGATAAATGTAGTAATGAAGGAAATATTACAGTGTTTCGAGTCCTTTATAGTGGATAAGTCACAAAAGTCCAGATGAAATGTATCCTAGGCTGATAAAGGACCATTATTTTTGTTTTGACTATGGGTCACTATGCACGTGAATTAGTTGCATGCTTTCCTGTTGGCAGGCAAGTCAATTACAATATACAGGAGATGCAGAGACCAATATGAAATGAAGCAAATACTATTTATTCACGCAAACAGCAGAGCACTAACATGATGTGTGCTTCTCCAAAAAGAACCTACTCTAGACTAACTTTTACATGGTGGCCCGCGCTACACAGCTATTGGGTCTTACAGTCATGTGGTCAATCTGCTCACAGTCTCTTAAAAGTGAATTATACCTCAGATTACCACAATTTTCTAATCCTCCCTGGCTAAAAGTGTGGTGGCAAAGGATTGGATGGCTGCTAATGTTGAACAACTGTTTAAAAATGGAGGAACATAAGAAATAAGAAAAGGAGTAGGCCATATAGCCCCTCAAACCCGCTCTCCTATTCAATAAAATCATGGCTGTTCTGATCTTGGTCTCAACTCTACTTTCCTATAACCCTGGACTCAAAAATCTGTCGCAGCCTTGCATATATTCCATGATTCCACAGTTCTCAAGAGAGAAAATTCCAAAGATTCATGACTCCCTCAGAGAGGAAATTCCTCCTTACCTTTATCTTAAATGGGTATGCCCTTATTCTGAAGCTATGCCACTAGTTCTAGATTCCACCACAAAAAGGGAACTGAGCCACTGAGAGAAGGGCTGGAGCCAGGGTTTTGGGGGGCAGGGGGTGTAAAATGCAGTGAGGATACATTCAGCCAGAAATCTGAGGTCATAATGTCATTTTGAGTTTTACCACAGAGGGCAGCCTTCTGACAACCCGTGATTAATGCAGCTAAAAGGCAGTTAACCAACATTTTACAGTTGTAGTCAAATGTTATCAGTGGCGCATGGGAACCACTGGGCTCCTGGTTAAAGGAGGCAGCAAAGGCCTGAGAGTTGAGTTCTGCCTCTTCTAGCCAACCGCACTGAGAGGCAATGTGCAGAGGAAGATAGGCTGGGGATGGAGGCCATTGACAGATGATGGCAGATGGGATGTGAAGGTGTCTGGAATGTCTGTGGGGACACATAGATGTACCAGAACTGACTTGAGGCGACATGTAAATGTGGCAGGACTGACCGAGGGAGACATATAAATGTGCCAGGATTAATGTTAGTCAAGAATCTATGCAATTCAGCCTTAAAAATATTCAATGACCCTGTCTCTACTGCTCTGTGTGGAAGAGAATTCCACTGGCTCTAGACCCTCTGAGAGAAAAAAAAAATTATCCTCATCTCCATCTTAAATGGGAGACCATTTATTTTTACATTATGTCCACTAGCTCTTGTCTCTCTCACAAGGGGAAACATCGTCTCAGTATCCAGCCTGTCAAGCCCCCTCAGGATCTTATACATTTCAATAAGATAACTTCTCATGTTCTAAACTCCAATGGAAACAGGCCCAACCTGTCCAACCATTCCTCATAGGATAACCCCCCCTTCTCCCCCCACCCCCCCCACAATCCTAGGAATCAGCCGAGTCAACTCTCTCTAAACTGCTTCTAAAGTAGTTATGTCCTTACTTAAATAAGGAGCCCAAACACAGAACTCCTGATGTGGTCTCACCAATGCCCTGTACAACTATGGCAAAACATTCCTGCTTTTATATTCCATTCCTCTCACAATAAATGACAACATTCCATTGGTTTTATAACCACTTGCTGTACCTACATACTAACTTTTTGTGATTCCTGTACCAAGACACTTAGATCCCTCATGTGCCAGGACTGACTAAGGGTGCATGTAAATTTATCAGGACTGACTGAGGGGGTGTAACTACGTCAGCACTGACGAAACAGGTGTGTAAATGTGTCAGGACTGACTGAGGGGTGTGTAAATGTGTCAGGTCTGACTGAAGGGGTGTGTAAATGTGTCAGCACTGGTTGAGGGGGTGTGTAAATCTGTCAGGACCGACTGAAGAGGTGTGTAAATATGTCAGGGCTGACTGAGGGGGTGCATAACTGTGTCAGCTCTGACTGAGGGGATGTGCTCAAGGGCACAGTGGGATAATGACACAGGAAAGGCATGGGCATAGATCAGCAACACAGAAGGCACAAGACAAGGAGACAGCCCACTTGCCATGGGCCTGATCCACTCAGTCTTCATGGCCACCTTGCTCCCCCACTACCACCATCACCACCACCACCTTCCCTGAGGAGGAGGAACACTGCAAAGAGATGAAGGTCCAGGCACCAGTTGGGGTGTAGAAAGCTTAGGAACAGCAAGAAGGCCAACCTCTAGGTGGGCACACCAGGGAATGAAGCAGAGGGGCACTCCAACAGCCTCCTGCTTGAAGAAAGGCCTACCCCAGGGAGAGACTCTACAGTTTGTGCCTGAATGTTCTCAAAATGTGGGAGCGGCAGTGTTAGTGAAGACTGCAGTTCTATAGGGAGGGGATCACTGACTTGTGTGCATGCCATAGGACAAGCTGAGGCCTGTGGGGTTTGCAAAGATATCACAGTCTGGTGATGAAGATAGGATTTTGGATCCTCCGGTCAAAAAAATTTGGTTGGAGAAGTCAGCAAACTAGTAGAGGAATTGTGAGGTTTTTTTTGCTGAAAAATAGTTCTAAAAATCCAGTCTGAATGAAAAGGCTGTTTGTACACATGGGTGGACTAACCTTTGAAGATGGCTGCATCAACAGGTATTTTTCGGCAACTGTGAGAGTATAGTCCTGACAAAGCATCTTTCAGTGCATTTATGGAGTAGCTAGAGGTGTATTTCTTTTTTTATTATTCGTTCATGGGATGTGAGCATTGCTGGCTGGGCCAGCATTTTTATTGCGCATCCCTGAATGTCCTTGAGAAGGTGGTGGTGAGCTGCCTTGTTGAACTGCTGCAGTCCATGTGGTGTGGGTACACCCACAGTGCTGTTACGAAGGGAGTTCCAGGATTTTGACCCAGCCACAGTGAAGTAACGGCGATATATTTCCACGCCAGGATGGTGAGTGACTTGGAGGGGAACTTGCAGGTGATGGTGTTCCCATGCATTTGCTGCCCTTATCTTTCGAGGTGGTAGAGGTCACAGGTTTGGAATGTGCTGTTAAAGGAGCTTTGGTAAGTTGCTGAAGAGCACTTTATATACATTGTGAGTCGGTTGTGGAGGGAGTGAATGTTGAAGGTGGCAGATGCGATGCTAATCAAGCAGGCTGCTTTCTCCTGGATGGTGTTGAGTTTTTAGAGCTTTGTTGGAGCTGCAGTCATCCAGGCAAATGGAAAGTATTCCATCACACTCCTGACCTGTTCCTTGTAGATGGTGGACAGGCTTTAGGGAGTCAGGAGGTGAGCTATGTTCCTGATGACCCAGCTGTGAATCAAGAAGAGGTGGAAAGTAAAAGTGTGATATATTTCTGATTGAAGCAGACCCATGAGTGTGTGAAATGCTCAATAATTAGCTTATCCCTGCTAAGCCAAAAGACACAATGCCAACAGAGATATTGTGATCAGCACTACAGTCCCAAGCCATTGAAGATTGAAGAAATCTATTGGTTTGAAAACAAAAATCCGTTGCCCAATAAGGGCATTGGAGACTTTACATGTCTTTGAAAAAGCTGTCCGTCCACTGTAATTTTGGAGAAATTCAGGAAAGCGCATTGCAAGAAAGATTTGTGTGTGGTTTATAAAGTGAATGCATTCGCAGCAAGTAGCTGACATTGTCAAAGTTAACTTTCAACATAGCTTGCCAAACTGTGTTTGTCCATGGACATGGCAGAATGTGACTCAAAGGCAGTCAGGGTTAACAACTACCAGTCATCTGCTGAAGGAAATAAGCTGCAGCTGAGGAAGCAGATGGCCCTAATGAAGGCAGTTAGTCGTAGCAGTGATACTAAAAAGTCCTATTACCGATGCTTAGGCCAATATTGGGCACATAATTGTCCATTTCTGAAGACAGAGTGCTGCAGTTGCAGGAAGAAAGGCATCTCAAAAAAATGTAAATGGAGAACCTGGTGGCTGGAGAAAATGGCAGTCACTGCATACAGCTGTTGAACAGCAACAGGTCGATGAGGGGAAGGAACCCGAAACACAAGGATGTCCAGTAGAATTTTGCAAGGCATTTAATGTTGGATGGAGCTTCAGTAAACATGGAGGTCAACACAGGAGCATCAGTCAGCATGATTCCTAAACCATTGTACTGTCAATAGTTGAGTCAGCATCAGCTAGAGAAATCATGCATAGAGTTACGAAATTATGAAAGAAAGAAAATTCCCATAATGGGAAGTGTGTCTCTGCCAGTCACATACAATGTGCAAAATTGCCCATCACTGTGATAAAGGATGAAAAACTAGCCTTGTTAGGAAGAAAATGGTTAACAGCATGGAAGTTAAATTGGAATGAGCTTTTCATGTAGAAGCAAAATTCACAATGCAGGATGACATGATTGTCAAATGCCCTTAGGTGTTTAGTGTAACCATCAAAATAATTCAAGGATATAAAGCCAATGTGTGGGTTCAGAGGAATGTACTGCATTCCTTGTCCGGGATCCTACACTCAAAGGGAGAATGTAAAGCAAGAACTGAGGATGTTATCTCTAAAGTAGAACAGAGAAATTGGGCTACTCCCATAGCGGTAGTACCAAAGTCAGATGGTAGTGTAAGAATATGTGGGGGGTAATAGGTAACTGTAAATCAGGTACTAGAATGTAATCCACTTGATACTTTGTCAAACACGGAGGGTCTGTTCACAATGCTGTCAGGAGGCCACAGTTTTTTCGAAATTAGATCTGACAAACGCCTGCCTGCAACTTGAGTTGGATGATGAGTCTAATGGTGAAACCTTTAGAAAACATCCCAGATTTGCACTCAGTGTGATAGCAGGTGGGGAAAAGGACGTTACACCCACCGGCTGCAATGGCGGCTTTTCGTGCAGCATTGTCCCATTCCCGCCTCATTAATTATGCAGCCTCCGGAAACATGGTGTATCACTGGTAGGCAGCCTTTGATTTGCTCGGCAAGTTGTTACCTCGCCGCTTCCTCACGCAGGGTACCATAGTAAAACTGCAGCTACACACATACTTCTCACAGCTTGCAGCCTAGGTGGGCACTTTTGAAGACATAGCCCCAAAGCCAAGAAGAGTGCAGCTCCCCGATTCAGTGATGCATTCCTGCAACATCTCCTCGATGCCATGAGGCCTGCCATGATGTCCATTACCCCCACTCTGGCTGCAGGAGGCCCATCAGTCTCACCACTCCGACTTGGGAGGTGTTGACAGTGGTGGTCAGTGACAATGCTGGACAAAGGAGGTTGGCCATCCAGTGCAGAAAGAGATGAATGATCTCATCCATGCTGCCAGGGTAAGGCAACAACCTCATCACCCTAAACTCACACACTCACAAACCCATCACACATTCATTGGTATCTCATTCACTGCCAGCTCAAGGGGCATCACCACTCACTCTCTCACACAAACCGTCATATCACCATCTGGCTTCATCTCATCTGACCTCCTCAGGCCTCACTATCTTGACGCCACTTGTACAGATCAACATTGCCCCCGCACACACCCTGGGATACCCCCCTTCCCGAGTACAGCCCTCACCCTGTAGCCTCTTCCCTTGCCTAAGGCCACTTCGCCCCCTTCCCCAAGCAAGGTCTAGCCCTGCAGCCATTGAAAAGCCATCCTTGCCTTACGGCTGGTCTGGTAGGTAGAGATCTGCCCATGACCCCCCCCCCCCTAATAGTGATGCGGTGCTGCCTGCAAAGCCTGGCGCTGATGACCTCTAGTGCTGCCTGAAGAAAGGTGGGCAAACAAACCTCGAAGTCCTGAGCGAAGTGCAGCTTGCCAGGTGCATGTCGCTTATGTACAGTTGTGAAACACTTTGGCGTGATTGCCGGAATGATCCAGTGTGGAGGGATGATTCAAGTGAGTAGGGCTTATAATGATAAGCTGATGTATTAAAATGATATTCCCATTGTGTGGTGGCAGGAAACGCAGCCCGCCATTGATGGACGGAGTGGACGATTGCAAACTCAATTTTTGGCCTTCCCAATATATTGTCCACTAATGCCTGTCATGATATCCGATGCCAACAGAGATGGAAAATTCCATCTATTATGCTATACAGCCTAAGCCGTGTTTGACTATTAATACACACATGGGTCTTTTTTCAGTTTCATAGGCTACCATTTATGTTTCTTCAGCTCCTGGAGGTTTCCAATGGGTGATGAACCAAATTTTGCAAAGAATTCGGGGAGTGATGTGCTATTTGGATAACATATTATTTCAGCTCCAAACAGGCAAACACATGATGACAGGCTGAAAAGCATGCTCCAATGTTTGGAAAAGCATGGCGTTTGGGTGAAGGCACACAAATGTGTAATGTTCCAGAGTATTTGGATCACTGAGTGGACAAAGCTGGGTTACATTCTACCAAGAGTAAGATTCAAGCAATACAAAACACACCTCACCCTCAGAATATCTCTGAACTCAGATCTCTTTCTGGGCAACCTTATTGCATCCATTGAATGAACTCTTGAGGAAGGGTATTTCGTGGAATTGGACAAGGGAGTGTGACAAAGCGTTAAAAATTGGTAGATGGTACAATGGCTACCCAGAGGAAATTGTGTCTGACAATGAACCTAAGATCCATTCAGAAGGGTTTGTAAAATTTATGAGAATGAATGAGGTAAAATACATTAGAGTTCCACCATATCATCCAACTTCAAATGGATCAGAGCTTACAATATAAATTGTTACCCGTGCTCTTGTTAAACAAATGCTAGCTACAAATTGGAAGAAATGTCAGTTCTCATTGAATCACAAAATGGGGATTTTTTTGTTTATTTGCCGTAACACATATCACATTATCACTGGCAGAACAGTAGCTAAAACAAAAACGAAAATACCTGGAAAAACTCAGCAGGCTGGCAGCATCTGCGGAGAGGAACACAGTTAACGTTTCGAGTCCGAATGATGCTTCAACAGAACTAAGTAAAAATAGAAAAGAGGTGAAATAGCAGCTGGTTTAAGGGGGGGCAGGTAGAGCTGGATAGAGGGCCAGTGATAGGTGGAGATAACCAAAAGATGTCACAGACAAAAGGACAAAGAGGTGTTGAAGGTGGTATAATTATCTAAGGAATGTGTTAATTAAGGGTAGAAAGCAGGACATGCAAGGTACAGATAGACCGATTGGGGGTGGGGTGGGGTGAAGGAATCAAAATAGGCTAAAAGGTAGAGATAAAACAATGGATGGAAATACATTTAAAAATAATGGAAGTAGGTGGGAAAAGAAAAATCAATATAAATTATTGGAAAAAAAGGGGGGAGAAATCAGAAAGGGGGTGGGGTTGGAGGAGAGAGTCCATGATCTAAAATTGTTGAACTCAATATTCAGTCCGGAAGGCTGTAAAGTGCCTAGTTGGAAGATGAGGTGCTTTTCCTCCAGTTTGCGTTGAGCTTCACTGGAACAATGCAGCAGGCCAAGGATGGACAGGTGGGCATGAGAGCAGGGTGGAGTGTTGAAATGGCAAGTGACAGGGAGGTCTGAGTCATGCTTGCGGACAGACCGAAGATGTTCTGCAAAGAGGTCATCCATTCTGTGTTTGGTCTCTCCAATGTAGAGGAAACTGCATTGGGAGCAACGAATGCAGTAGACTAAATTGAGGGAAGTGCAAGTGAAATACTGCTTCACTTGAAAGGAATGTTTGGGCCCTTGGACGGTGAGGAGAGAGGAAGTAAAGGGGCAGGTGTTGTACCTTCTGCGGTTGCATGGGAAGGTGCCGTGGGAGGGGGTTGAGGTGTAGGGGGTGATGGAGGAGTGGACCAGGGTGTCCTGGAGGGAACGATCCCTGTAGAATGCCACCGGGGGGTGAAGGGAAGATGTGTTTGGTGGTGGCATCATGCTGGAGTAGGCAGAAATGGCAGAGGATGATTCTTTGAGTGTGGAGGCTGGTGGGGTGACAAGGGGGACCCTATCATGTTTCTGGGAGGGAGAAGAAGGTGTGAGGAGGGTTGCTTGGGAGATGGGCCAGACACGGTTAAGGGCCCTGTCAGCCACCATGGGTGGAAAACCTCAGTTAAGGAAGGAGGACATGTCAGAGGAACTGTTTTTGATAGTGGCATCATCAGGACAGATGCGACGGAGGCAAAGGAACTGAGAGAATAGATGGAGTCCTTACAGGAAGCAGGGTGTGAGGAGCTGTAGTCGAGGTAGCTGGGGGAGTCGGTAGGCTTGTAATGGATATTGGTGGACAGTCCATCACCAGAGATTGAGACAGAGAGGTCAAGGAAGGGAATGGAAGTGTCAGAGATGGACCACGTGAAAATGATGGAGGGGTGGAAATTGGAAGCAAAATTAATAAATTTTTCCAGGTCCAGACAAGAGCATGAAGCAGCACCGAAGTAATCACCGATGTACCGGAGAAAGAGTTGTGGGAGGGAGCCGGAGTAGGACTGGAACAAGGAACGTTCCACATACCCCATAAAGAGACAGGCATAGCTGGAGCCCATGCAGGTACCCATAGCCACATATTTTATTTGGAGGACTTGAGAGGAGTTTAAGGAGAAATTGTTCAGTGTGAGAACAAGTTCAGCCAGACGGAGGAGAGTAATGGTGGAAGGGGATTTTTCAGGCCTCTGTTCGAGAAAGAACTGGAGAGCCATCAGACCATCCCGGTGGAGGATGGAGGTGTAGAGGGATTGGACATCCATGGTGAAGAGGAGGCGGTTGGGGCCAGGGAACTGGAAAGTTTTGATATGATGTAGGGTGCCAGAGGAATCACGGATATAGGTGGGAAGGGACTGGACAAAGGGAGAGAGAATGGAGTCAAGATAGCAAGAAATGAGTAGCGTGGGGCAGGAACAGGCTGACACGATCGGTCTGCCGGGACAGTCCTGTTTGTGGATTTAGGGTAGGAGGTAGAAGCGGGCCGTCCGAGGTTGGGATACTATCAGGTTGGAAGCTGTGGAAGGAAGATCTCCAGAGGAGATGAGGTCAGTAACAGTCCTGGAAACAATGGCTTGATGTTCAGTGGTGGGGTCACGGTCCAGAGGTAGGTAGGAGGAAGTGTCTGCGAGTTGACGCTCAGCCTCTGTGAGTTAGAGGTCAGTGCACCAGACAACAACAGCACCACCCTTGTCAGCGGGTTTGATGACAATGTTAGGGTTGGACCTGAGAGAACAGAGTGCAGCAAGTTCAGAGAAAGACAGGTTAGAGTGGGTGAGAGAAGCAGAGAAATTGAGACAACTAATGTCACGCCGACAATTCTCAATGAAAAGATCGAGAGAAGGTAAGAATCCAGAGGGAGGGGTCCAGGTGGAGGGAGAATATTGGAGGTGGGCTCAAGGATCCATTGAGCAGGGAGAGGACTCCTGCCCAAAGAAGTGAGCACGGAGACGAAGACGGCAGAAGAAGAGTTCAGCATCGTGCCGAGCCCGAAATTCATTGAGATGAGTTCGCAAGCGTATGGAACTAAGTCCTTTGCTGAGCAGTGAACGTTCAGCATTGGAGAGGGGAAGGTCAGGGGGTATAGTAAATACATGGCTGGGGCTGGGATTGGAAGATAGGATGGGGACAGAGGGACAGCCAGTGGTGGAGGGTCCTGGATGGGTGTTGGTGTCGATGAGTTGTTGGAGCTTGCGTTCCTTTGCACCTAAAAGAGACAAAGATTCTTTTTGAGGCGTTGGATGAGACGAAGAATAAAATGTAACTGGGGGCACGCGCAGCTTTGAAAAAATGTGCGGTGGTGTTGCTGGAGGGAGAGGTCGAGTGTGTTCATATGGCGGTGCATGGCACTGAGTGTGGATCTCAGAATGCGATGAGAACAGCAGTCCGAGAAGCGCTGTATGTCCCGGAGATATCTGTAATCCTGGGTGGGTTCGAACAATGAGGGATAGAACTTTAGTTGAAATCCACATGGGTTAAGTCAGAGACGGAGACAGTCACTGAGGAAGGAAATATGATTGTGAAAGTGGGTTTTAGTAAACACCTTGTCAAGCACCAGGAGACAAATGGAAAGCAATGAAGGTGAACAAGGCTAAAGAGCGATACGGAAATCCTAATGGAGAGAAGAGCAATTCTTCTTCAGGGTAGGCATTCTTTGAAGAGAAGTGGCAGTCAATTAAACACTAAGATAAAAGCAAAAAACTGCGGATGCTGGAAATCCAAAACAAAAACAAAAATACCTGGAAAAACTCAGCAGGTCTGGCGGCATCTGCGGAGAGGAACACAGTTAATGTTTCGAGTCCGAATGACCCTTCAACAGAACTAAGTAAAAATAGAAAAGAGATGAAATATAATTTGGTTTGGGGAGGGTTGGGAGGGATGGGAGGGCAGGTAGAGCTGGATAGAAGGCCAGTGATAGGTGGAGATAACCAAAAGATGCCATAGACAAAAGGACAAAGAGGTGTTGAAGGTGGTGATATTATCTGAGGAATGTGCTAATTAAGGGTAGAAAGCAGGACAAGCAAGTTACAGATAGCTTTAGTGGGGGTGGGGTGGGGTTAAGGAATCAAAATAGGCTAAAAGGTAGAGAAAAACAATGGATGGAAATACATTTAAAAATAATGGAAGTAGTGGGAAAAGAAAAATCGATATACATTATTGGAAAAAAAGGGGGGAGAAATCGGAAAGGGGGTGGGGATGGAGGAGAGAGTCCATGATCTAAAATTGTTGAACTCAATATTCAGTCTGGAAGGCTGTAAAGTGCCTAGTTGGAAGATGAGGTGCTGTTCCTCCAGTTTGCGTTGAGCTTCACTGGAACAATGCAGCAGGCCAAGGACGGACATGTGGGCATGAGAGCAGGGTGGAGTGTTGAAATGGCAAGTAACAGGGAGGTCTGGGTCATGCTTGCGGACAGACCGAAGGTGTTCTGCAAAGCGATCACCCAGTCTGTGTTTGGTCTCTCCAATGTAGAGGAAACTGCATTGGGAGCAACGAATGCAGTAGACTAAATTGAGGGAAGTGAAAGTGAAATGCTGCTTCACTTGAAAGGAATGTTTGGACCCTTGGACGGTGAGGAGAGGGGAAGTAAAGGGGCAGGTGTTACACCTTCTGCGGTTGCCTGGGAAGGTGCCGTGGGAGGGGGTTGAAGATAATAGCTAAACTATTTCTTAGAAGACAGCCTAGAACTAGATTTTCATTGCTGAGCTACATTTAGTACAGTCAGTAGAAAAGAAACGAATCCAGGCAAAAAGAGAATCATGATAAGAGTGAAAGAAAGAAGTCTAGAGTTGAACCTGAAGGATAAGGTGAAGGAACATCATCATAAATGGTTGAAGTGGTTACAAGGAAAAGTTGTGGAAATATGTGGTCCTAGCACATATTTGATCAAGGTGTTGTGTAGTGGAAAGTTTAGGTTTGTACATATAGATCATGTTTTACTTTTAGGGGTTCATGAATGTAAGAGTTAAACAAGGACTTCTATTAGTAAAATCAAAGGTCTGCAGAATTCTCCAGGTAAATTTTGTACACCATTAGGCCAATATTGTCAGAACTCTCCAGAAAGACCTTGGAGATCACAAGGAGTTAACTAGAGAGGAGACATAAAGGGGGCATGATGATAAACAGATAAGGTAACGACAAACAGTACCAGGCTAGAAGGAGATAAAGAGGCCTTGCTTGGGTGAGGAAAAGATACATACCTGGGACTGGGGACATCTGATTATTATGTGATTATGCACAGGACTGGAATTTGAATAATGCAATGTGTGCTTGACTAACTGTGTATAAAAAAAGATGGCTTTGCTATAATCAGTAGAGTTCTGTTTTAGCTAGTCTCTGTTTGCTTGAATAAAATGATTCTTCACCTGGATCTAAGTCTCCAGTGGTCGATTCTGAGAAGGCACCACAACAATGAAGAAGAAGGGATTTGGGAAGAATCAAATGACTGATAAATTGGATAGTTTGGATAAGAGTATAGTACCAAAAAATTACTTAAACAAAAGTTTTGCCTGAAACCAGTTCAGCTCCAAGTTAGAGTCAGACAGACGTGTTTGCTGAAGTGGAAATTTCAATTAAAGGTCAAGAGCAAAATCAATCTTTGATGGAGAAACACTTTCCTCAGATTCAGGCTGAGATGGGTCCAGGTCTATCTCCAAGTTCTGAAAGTTTGAGTCAATAAAGGAGGGATTCTCTTAGGAAAGGAAACCAGTGGTTAAGTTGGAGTTGTAAATAAATGAAAAACAAGAAATGTAATAACTTATATGGAATTTGAACATTGTGTACTTTCTCATGAAGGAGGGAGGCGTGCAATGGTGTAACCGTATCCTTTTGAGGCTATTTGTATATGTATGTATATATAGTCAAAACCAGATTTAAATGGTTTCAATTGATACTTGACTTTACACATGGCACACTGTTTCTTTTCTGTCCTGTAAAGATATCACAACACTGAATACTACAAGGATAAGCAAAAGTGAGGGTCTTCAACCAATCAGATTGAAGAATTATCACAGAAAAACGCCAGCGCTCATTTTGACAGCGGGTTCATGTGGTGATGATATTTTAAGGTGGGCAAGCTGGAGTAATATCAGGAGGGGAATGTGTAACTGATTCAACTTGAAAACTTCATGGTAGAGATATTCGCAATCTTGAATCAAACTCCAGTTGGGAGTTTGCTGATGACAAGTAAAATGCAACATTTGACTAGATCTGCTAAGCACAATGGTGGAAACTTGAATTAGGGCATTGATCACCTATATGAGTGTGCAGAGGGTTGTCATGCTTGGGAGATACTGAAATCATCTGTCCTAGCTCCTATCATTCCCTTATTTCTGGACATTGCCTTATCATGTTCAATCATATTTGAGAATAGCCTGCTCGACAGCAATAATGCTGCTGAAATATCTTTGTTATGGCGGCCTCAATCTGTTTCTCAGTTATTATGAATCTAGATAAGACAGATTGCTAAAGATTGTAGCCAAATGCCTCTAGGCCCCAGCAAGTGCATTAGTCATGGAAACTATGCCTGAGCCGAGGAACTACGCCAACAGGAGCTAGGGGTGGGAGGTGGTCTGCAGATTTTCCATAGTGCATTGCATCAGATGGCTGTGCAGATTGTGGACTTCTCCGTTAATGTCCCTAAGCAATACAGTCCGCTTGGTACAATCTCAAATGACTGCATCAGCTGCTGATGCTGAGCTAACAAGCTGAATTGTAGAGTTGTCTGTGAAGACTGAATTCCTCAGCTTAGCAATTCTTGATTTCCAGTAACATGGTGCAACTCTTCCAAATCTACAAAATTATTATAAAAAATTATGATGTGATTACAACAATGAATAACAACTGCTCTGCACTCACAATATTTATTTAATGTCCAGATAATTGGATACACAGTGAATCATGAGCTCAACATTGCACCTGCTTTTCTAATCTAATTCACATCAAATGAGATTGCATGCCAGGAGCAGTCGCACAATTTCTGGATTTCTGTGAAGGGTTGAACAAAATAGTCTGTAGGTTCAAGCCCCACTTTAAAGATTTGTGCTATAACAAAGGCTGACATTTCAGAGCCGTACAAAGGAAGGGTTGCACTATTGGAAGTGCCATCTTTCAAATGAAATGTTAAACCAAAGCCATTTCTGTCCTCTCAAGTAGATGCAAAAGATTCTGTGGCACTACTTGAAGAGTATGGAAATTCCCCCTACACTTATCCCTCAGTCAACATCAACAAAACAGATTTATGTTATGACTTTATGGGAGCTTGCTGTGTGCAATTTTGGCTGCTGTACTATGCTATACTACAGCTGTAGAACATAGGAAATAGGAGCAGGAATAGGCCATTTGACCACTCGAGGGTGCTTCACCATTCAGCTAGATCATAACTGATCTTCTACCTCAATGCCTTTTTCCTACACTATCCCCATGTTCCTTGTTAGCCTTTAATATCTAGTAATCTATGGGTCTCTGCCTTGAACTTACTCAATGACTGAGCCTCCGTTGTTCTCTAGAGTAGAGAATTCTAAAGTTTCACCACCGTCTGAGTGAAGAAATTTCTCCTCATCTCAGTCCTAAATGGCCTGCCTCTTATTCTAAGGCTTCAGAAGTAGTCCATTGACAGGAAGTAATTTGGAACAACCTGAGGACATGAAAGGCACCATACAAATGCAATCTCTTTAGTTCCATAGTCTACATAGAAATCAGATCCTGAATGTGACATGAATAACAAATGATGATTAAAAATCTGTTGCATCTCTGTACTAATCAGTTAACAATTTGTCATATGGTTTAAATGGTGAAGTAAAAGCATGAACAGATGTTTGCAAAAATCATTATGCATATTAAATCCAATAAGCGCGGTTTCAAAAAGTCTTAGCAAAGTAAATAGTTGGGGAAACCACAATAAATTAGTAGACAATATAAATGTATAGCCTGTAAGAAGAAAATGCTGGAATACAGCTTAGAAGAGAAATTCAATGGGTGGGCAGAGGAAATCAGAATGTTGCTCCTGTGCCGACAGAAAAAATCCAGTTTATTGTCAGGAAGCTTGAGGTCACCCCCAGATTACCCTTCCACAGACCTGATCTGCCAGTTGGCTCAGCAAAGGGATCAGCCAATCTCCCATAACCAGTGAACTGTCTTGAGGCATCCATAACTTGCTGGTGGCATTTTTTTACTATCCTTTTATGGGAAATGGGTGTCACTGGCAAAGCCAGCATTTGTTGCCCATCCCTAATTGCCCTTAAGCTAAGTGACTAGCTAGGCTATTGCAGAGGGCAATTAAGAGTCAACAACATTGCTGTGGGTCTGGAGTCATATGTTGGTCAGACCAGGTAAGGACAGAAAATTTCCTTCCCTAAAGGACATTCGTGAACCAGATGGGTTTTTACAACAATCGACGATAGTTGCTCGGTCACCATTACTGAGACTAGCTTTCAATTCCAGATTGGGAATTGAATAGGGGAAGTGGGTGGCATAGTAGTATTACCACAGGACTGGTAAACCAGAGGCAAAGGGTAATGTTCTGGGGATCTGGGTTTGAATCCCACCACGGCAATTGGTGGAATTTGAATTCAATAGAAACCTGCAATTAAAGATCTGGTGTGGACCATGAAACCATTGTTGTAAAAACCCATCTGGATGCCCTTTTGGGAAGGAAATTAACCAACCTTACCTGGTCTGGCCTGCATGAAACTCCAGACCCACTGAAATGTGGTTGGTTCTTACTTGTCCTCTGAAATGGCCCAGCAAGCCACTAAAAATAAGTCAATAAGAAATGAAACCAGACGGACTACCTGGGACTGGGAATGACAACGATGGACTCAGCCCTATCAACCATGCAGAGTCCTGAATAACATCTGGGGTCTTGTGCCAAATTTGAGAGAGCTGTCTCGCAGATTAGTCGAGCAACAGCCTGATGTAGTCATACTCAAGGAATCATACCTTACAGACAATATCCTAGACATCACCATCACCATTCCTGGATATGTCTTGTTGCACATACGCCACATGGACTGCAGCAAGAAGGAAGCTCACCATCACCTTCTCAAGGGCAATCAGGGATAGGAAATAAATGCTGGCTTATCCCATGAATTAGTTAAAATTCCATCAGGTGCCGCGGTGAGATTTGAACCCATGGCACAGGAATTAGCCTGGGTTTCTGGATTACTAATTCAGTAGCATTGCCACTGTGCAACCACAACCAACCACCACCCCCCCCACCCCCCCCCACCGGCCAAGCCCCACTCCCAACCCATATAAGGCCTAAACCCAGTTCAGTAAATTTTGTAGATATGTCAAACCTACTCATAGTTATGAATTCAGATAGATTACATGGATAGGAAAATGAAAATACCCAGCACTGGTATCTGGGACAATCCATTTAGTACATCGCCTCAGTCCCAAATAGATGCTTTGGTACCAGCTGGTTGTGCACATTCAAAAAATTCTGTCATCACACCCATATTTTAACGACCAATTGCAACTGCAGCAGGTTTTCATCTTTGTGACATGGAACATTTTTATAGCCTTTCACAAAACCTAAGTACATTGGGAATGAATTTCTGCAAGAAGAATGACAGAAATTCCTGAAAAACAATATTGTTGTTCCTGGTTTTCTCTGACATTACACTGTTGCAATGGTTGATGACTGGGAAATGCCCCATGGAAATTCACTGCAGTTATTTTATAGGATTTTCCAACAACCACTTTGAATGTCACTTCTCAAACAAAAAAAATAAAGAGATTGGTTACTCAGGGTCTGCCCCTTCAGAAGCCTTGCTGACTGCCAATAACTAAGTTATTTTCATTATGGTACTCTTTAGTATTGTTAAGCAAATTATTGATGCAATTAATGGGCCTGTAATCATTGAGGTTTGTTTAATCAACTCCTTTGAGATTAGCTACAGTTGTGCCTTAATTTCAATCAAGCGATGGCAGGCAATGTTGATGCTGAAGATGTGGGCAGGGTTCTCAATCAATACTTTGTCCCTGTCTTCACTAAGGAGAGGGATGATGCAGACATTCTAGTTAAAGAGGAGGAGTGTGAAATATTAGATATAATAATCAAAATGACAGAGGAAGTACTGGAGGGACTGACATCCTTAAAGGTGGATAAATCAGCAGGGATTGGATTGGTCCCAGGTCATTAAAGGAAGCCAGGGAAAAAATGACGGATGCCCTGAGGATCATTTTCCAATCCTCACTAAATACAGGTGAAGTAACAGGAGATTGGATGTCTGTAAACATTGAACCATTATTTAAAAAGGGTATGAGGGATAGGCTAGGAAATTATAGGCCAGGCAATCTGACTTTGGTGGTGGGAAAATTATTGGAATCAACTCTGAGAGGATGAACTGTCATTTAGTAAGACATGGATTGATCAGGGATAGTCAGCATGGTCTTGTTAGGGGAAGATCGTGTCTTACTAACTTAATAGAATTTTTCAGGAAGTAACTAATGAGGGTGGTGCAGTGGATGTTGTCTACATGGATAATAGTAAGGCATTTGACAAGGTCCAACATGGCAGATTGGTCAGGAAAGCAAGATCCCATTGGATACTGGAGAAGGTGCCAAGTTAGATCCAAAATTGGTTCAGTGACAGGAAACAAATGATAATGGTCGATGGATGTTTTTGTGAATGGAAAGTGGTTTCCAGTGGCATTCCACAGGGTCCATTGTTAGCTTCTTTGCTATTTGTTGTATATATTAATGATTTGGACCTAAACATGGTTGGCAAATTTGCAAATGATACAAAAATTGGCCATGTAGTTAATAGTGAAGAGGATAGCTGTTGTCTCCAGAATGATAACAATATATTGGTTGAGTGGGCAGAAAAGTGGCAATTAGAATTCAATCCAGAGAAATGTGAAGAAATGCATTTGGGGAGGGCAAACTAAGCAAAGGAATACTCAATAAATGGGAGATTATTGAGAGGGGTTGAGGAAGTGAGAGGCTTGAAATGCATGTCCACAGGTCGCTGAAGGTGACAGGACAGGTGGACAAGGTGACAAAGAAAGCATATGGAATGCTCTCCTTTATTGGATGAAGTATTGAATACAAAGTAAGGATGTAATGATGGAACTGTATAAAACACTGGTTAGGCCATATCTGGCATTTTGTGTACAGTTCTGGTCACCACATTACAGGAATGACATTATTACTCTGGAGGGAGTACAGAGGAGATTTACAAGAATATTGCCGGGGCTTAAAAATTGCAGTTATGGGAAAAGGTTGGATAGGCTAGGGTTGTTTGCCTTAGAACAGAGGAGGCTGAGGGGAGACTTAACTGAGATATACAAGATGATGAGGAGACTAGATAGGTTAGACAGGAAAGACCTGTTTCCCCTAGCTGAAGGGCCAATTACCAGGGGGCATTGATTTAAGATGACTGGTTGAAGGATTAGAGGGGACATGAGGAAAAACCTTTTCAGAGGATAGTGGGCATCTGGAATTCATTGCCTATACTGATGGTTGAGGCTGAAACGCTCAACTCATTTAAAAGGTATCTGGACCTGCACCTAAAGAGTTGTAACCTGCAAGGCAATGGACCAGGTGCTGGAAAGTGGGATTAAAAATGAGCAGCTAGTTTCTTTTTTTTCTCTTTTTTTGGCTGGTGCAGACAGGATGGGCTGAATGGCCTCTTTCTGTGCAATAACCTTCCAAGGCTCTATGGTATCTTCTCTAGTGAATGCTTCCAGAAAGTAATCATTTAATATGTTAGCTATTTTTAATTCATCTTCAATTTTAATCCATTTCCATTCCTAATGAATTTGAACTCTTTTCTGATAATGCTCTTGTTGTTATAAAGCTGAAAGTATGTCTTGCTATTGCATTTAACCTCTTTATGCTAATTTACAGTTTCCTTTTTGCCTGCAAAAGTTTCCTTTTCTCTTGCTTTAAAATTCCAATATTCTTCTCATGGTTTCCCTCACGTGAACAACTCCAGTTTGCTTTTCACATTTTGTTGCCCACAGAAAAACAGTAACTCCATTTCAAAAGTCAACCATGGATTGTAAGGCAATCTGAGACATCCTGAGGAAGTGATAAGATAAAGCAAGCTCTTCCTTCTCTTCCTATTTCACTTTGTATTGTTTTATTAATCCACTTAGGGTTATGCTTTATTCTGCAACCAATAGCCCTTAGTAGATGTTAAGGCTGCATGTTCACTATTTCTCTGGGATGAATTTTCACTTTGAGGGGTTAGAAAGAGGAGTCCCGACTGTTTCTGGGTATTGAACCCACCTTTGGGGGGGAAAGCACGCACACTCTTTGGGAAAAATGTTACGCCTTGTGAGCAGGGGTGCGCCTGACCCGATTGGCTTAAAAAAACACGAGAAGACATCGGGCAAGCATTCTCACGTCATCCTGCATGCGTGCAATCTTTAGGTCAGCAGGCGTGCACGAGTGTCAGTTAAGAGGCCACTTAAGGCCATTAAAAACCTAATTGAACTCAATTTTACATTGCCTGTGCGATTTTGTGCTCGTTACACGGGCAAAACGGGCAGGCGGACAGCCCACATTTTGCAAGGATAGGATAAAAAGGATCAACAGCATTGCAAGTGTGAGTAGTGAAGGGTTTAGGAGATAGTTTGCTGCTGGTTGCTTATTTGAAAATGACAGCCTCAGCTCTATTCTGAGCTTCAGTCTTACCAATTCCAGGCTTCATCTCATTGGTGCTTCCAAGGCCCTGGACTATTTTGACCGTGTGGACCCTTCCAGGTATCAGACAGCCTTCTGTCGCCCTGGTAATGGGGATTGTGGTCTCAGCTGGTGAGGAGGAAGGGAAGGGCAGAAGGGATAGGAGGCCAGGTGTCCCAATGCAGCTTTCAGGGGAACGGCCTGTGGGAGGAGAGGCGCAGGCACGAGGGGTGCAGGACCAACAGCTAGTACAAGGAGGAAGGGGCCACAGAAGATGCCACTATCCTGCTGCCAGGGTTTACAAGCAGCAATGCAGCTACCCCCATATGTCTGAGGTGCAATGTCGAAGGAGGCACCGCCTCTTCAAGGAGACAGTGACTTCTATCTATCAGATGATTGGGCCTGAGATCACCTCCAGCTCTGTGAGTGGAAACCCTATGCCAGTGACTCTGAAGATCATAGTGGCCCTCAACTTCTATGCCTCCAGCTCTTTCCAGGTGTCAGTGGCAGATCTTTGTGGTGTGTCCCAATCAGGTGTCCACAGTTGCGTCAAGCTGGTGACAGAAGCTCTGTTCAAGCGGGTATTGACATTCCTTCATTTCTGTATGGATGAGGCCAACCAGGCTGAGTGGGCCAGTGGTTTCGCAGCCATTGCTGGGTTCCCCGTGTTCAGTGGCCACCAAGGTGCCAGCGGGTCAGCTGGGTGCCTTCGTCAACAGGAAGGGATTCCACTCGATGAACATCCGAATAGTGTGTGATCACAGGATGCGGATTCTGCCAGTCTATACACAGTACCTTGGCAGCTCCCATGATGCTTGCATCTTGAGACACTCCCAGGTATTAAGGCTCTTCAGAGCTCCAGCTCGACTGGATGGATGGCTGCTGGGTGACAAGGGATATCCGTTGAAGAGGTGGCTTATGATGCCTCAAGATCACCTCCAGCTCTGTGAGTGGAAACCCCAAGCCAGTGGTTCTGAAGCTCACAGTAGCCCTCTCTCCGGCTCTTTCCAGGTGTCAGTGGCAGATCTTTGTGGTGTGTCCCAATCAGCTGTCCACAGTTGCATCAAGCTGGTGACAGAAGCTCTGTTCACACGGGTATTGACTTTCCTTTACTCACTTTACTCACCTAAGAGTAGAGGCAGAGCAGAGTTATAATAGGAGTCATGCCTCCACAGGGGCAGTGATAGAGAGGGCCACAAATTTTCAAAAGATGCGCTTCTGATGCCTGGACCATTCAGGGGGAGCAACACAATATCCCCAGAGGAGGGGGGGGGTGACTGATAGTGGTTGCATGTTGCACTGGCAAGGGGGTATCCACTGGAGGAAGAGGATCTTGACGCAGCTGCACAGGCCCCAGGGGATGAATCCAGTAGTGAGACAGAAGAGGAGCAGGGTGAGGAGAAAACTAAGGATGTGGAGGCAGACCTCTGTATCCTTCAGGGAGGCAGGGACACCAGGGATGCGTTGATCCAGCGGTCTTTGGCTGCCAAAGATCTGCTCCCATCTCATGCCAAGGTTGCCGCCTCCATCCCGGAGGTCTGAAATGACCCTTTCATTTCAATCCAAAGTCCACTCAGCACCTGTGCAATAAAGTTTAGAGCCACTCACATCCAGTATTACATACTGGCATACCCTGCACCAAAAAACTGAAAAGGTGACGCAAACTCAGGCCATTACAGTAAAAACAACATTTCTCATTTTGACAATCCAAAGAAATTAACATAACCTTTCCTGGTCTCCCTTCCAAAATGTTACACAACAGAAATTCACCATGAACAGTCCCTCTTGTGCATTAAACTTACATTTACAAGTGCAACATCTTGGGCCCCCCTCCTGCACCCACCCCCCTGCCCAGCACCCTCTGCCCTTCGCTGGCAGTGGCATTGAAGGCAGCCAGCTGACTCTGGTGTCTTGTTAGCCTTAATGACCTTGGTGGTCATCCTCTAGCCAGTGGAGCATGTGCTGGCCCTGCCTTGGATGGAGTGGCCAGTGCCACAGCTGGAACCTCCCCAGTCATTGCAGCCTCATCAGATGCCACAGTCACTGGAAGAGGGGTGAAGGAGCTGCTGCCATCAACCAGAGTGCCCTGAGAGGAGTCCGGAGACACTACAGGCAGCTCATACACCAATGCAAGATCACTCTGGATCTCCCTGCTCCCCATTGATGGGCAGGCACCTAGCTGGGATACTGGGTGCCTCATCCATCTCCCACACTAGCACTGACCACCAGAGTTCAGTGCCTGTGTGAGGGCTTGCAGATCCAAGCACAACACCAGGATCCCGTGGTTCTGTCTCTGGAGCTACCTCTCCATGAGAATCATCGCTATCTCAATGGAGGAGACAGTGCACTTAGCCATGAGGGTTAACACAGTGCTTATGCTCAGCATGAACTCCCCACAACAGAGACCATGGCATGCATATCCTCATAGATCTCCGTCAGATCCACCCACACATCATATTGGACATCTAGCAGCTGTCGCCTAATGGATGACTCCAGAGGCTCATCATCTGCCTTCGACTCAACATCGTCCTCGTCTCCAGCAGTTCTCCAACTGGTGCCCTCGTCTTTCAATGATCAATGAGTAATCCGGTTTTGAGACCCCCATCAATGATGAGACTACACAAGAATGTTTCCAAAATTCTCATCTCTGTGAACTGCACTCTTACCTTCGTTTGACACCTCAGCCTCTCCACAGCCTGTTGGTCAATGTACATGGCACCTCCCCAGCTCCAAGGTGCCCTGCTCGAAACTGGTCACAATCAGGAGGTTTGGTGGGGCCCCAACTCTGCCTGTTTGTGACCTTTCAATGTTGTTATGGGTCCTCTTCTGAAAGGACAGAAGAGCACTGATTAGTTCACTCTGTACCTGCAGCACCATTGCAGCCTGGCCAACCCCATCTGAGGAATACCTTGTAGGGCACATCTGAGTCGTGGCCCTCAAACTGCAAGGCTCTCAGTCCAAGCAGCCAGGGCTCACTTCCTTGACCATCTCCAGTGTCATTGACAGTTGGCATTCAGACTTTAACACCCCTGAGCTCCATGGGGGGGCAGGGATGGGGTGTGGTGGTGGGAACGGTCCCACCTTAACACTTCTCCACACTGATCCTGCCAACATGGTACTCACCATTCCTGAGCGCAACAAGTCGTTCAACCTTTTCTGGCACTGCACCCATGTGCGCCGCACAACATAATGGCTGCTAACTTGCACTGCTAACTCATCCTAAGTTCTTTGTGTCAGGTGTGCTGGCTTCTTCCTTCCATTTGAGGACAAGGGTGTCCCTCCTGGCAGCCTGCTCCTCCAGGAGGACTGTGAGGCACTCCTCCAAAAACCAGTGGGCCAAGTGCCCACCCAACCCACCCTCCCACCTGGTGTCTCCTGCCGCATTTGAGGCAATGACTTCGGTCTTCAGAATGCTGAAAATATGTTCTTCCTTGGCAGCCTTCAAGGAGCTGCCTCTGCCATTTTTAAACCACCTGCCAGATCGCCATTGGGCCTGGCAGCCAACAGAGCCCTGCCCAGCCCGCCCTGACCATTGTGAAGATGTGTTTCATGCTGGGTGGGACGTAATTGGCCAGCCAGTGTGAAATTGCGGTCAGAGGATGATCGCGGGCGGTGGCCCATTTGCCGACCAGTCACAGGCCCACCGATCACATGTATCAGCCAAGGGTAAAATTCAGGCATTTGGGTTTTTGGTCCACACCCTTAAACACGAGAATAAGGAGACAGGTTCTTTGTTCAATTCAAAGTGCTGGGTGGGCAATCGAATCTGGAGGGCCAATCAGAGCCTTTTCACCTTCACAGAAGCAGCTGGCTACAATGAATGACAAGTAACTGAGACGGGCATTTGAAGTAGGGGGAATGTTACTGGCAGTGATCCTTCGGTATAACCTAGACTAGGAGCAGCACACCTCCAAGCTCTACATTCAGATCATCATTTTATAAAGCACCTTTGTGGTGATGGCCGATAGCAGTGCCTTTAATAACCACTGGTAAGGGTAATTTTTATAGAGTTGATTTTCTAGGCAACTTTTCTTGGTGAAAACATCGAACTTTATTTACAAGACAGCAGCAGCAGCTACATGTGTTCTTCAAGCTCCATAGCTAAAGAAGAACTCTCCCCAGGAGGTTCCCTGAGCTGCTAACTCATTGGTTTACACAGATCGTGTGATCTTACAACTGTAAAGAATATATCTTTTTATCTCTATTGACTGTGGATTGAAATTACAATGGCTATAGTTTGAAGGACTTGCCTACTGGAGTGTGAGGGATGTATACAGTGTTACTGTTATGGAACAGAGTGTGCCATAAAAGACATGATGGTGCTGAGGAGGAGTTTGATATAATGGGGAACTGTCTAGTGACAACATTTTAATTGGCTCCTGACCAGGTGATGAGGGTTTGTGTGAGAGCAGGGCAGCAGATTAGCTCCTAGCCTGAAATAAAAAAGGCCTAAAACCTCTTGCTCCAGTGTGTGCCAGATTCCGGTAATTCTACAGTAATAACTAGCTGGCTTTTTCTCCACATATCTCTATCACCTGCGCTCTCTCTGAAAACCCATCAAGAGGCAAAGGGGAAAATCACTGTTAGAGATATTGAAGGGCAAGTGCTCAACCAGTGAACTAAAGACTGAAAGTGCTGGAAGACCACCTCATGTCTTCAACAAAGAACTGAAAGGAATTTTGAAGAAATTGATCAAAATCAACCCAGCGAATCCTGCACTCCAGAATTGGTGCTATTGAACTGTTTTATCTCACCCTTAAAATCCATGTTTTTGTGTGTCTTTGGTGTCTTGTATGTGTGTGTATAGGGATTTAAGAAGGGGTAGAGTTTAGGTTATAGAGTTAGAAATTAGCAGTTCATGTTTCTTTCTTTTGCCACTTGTTAAAGACAATTTGTTCAATGAACAATTATTTACTTAAGTTTACAAGCCTGGTGCTTGTATTCTGTTAACCTAAATTAAACAATAATGTAGGTTGATCAAACTTATTTACATTTGTCACGGCAATGGGGAGCAGTGGGGCTTGATATTGAAATTCACTATCCCCAAAGAGTCGTGACACAACACAGGATTATTCTTAAAGCTACAATCCTACATTTAAATAAACTATAATTACTACATTTCTCCCCCTTTGAATTTTCTATACATTTTGGATTTACAAGAATATTTATCTCATGAGATCACAATATTTACACAGGCCACGAAATTACAAGTTCAGAATTGCAGGTGGTTTCCTGATCTGTGTGGAAAATCATAGGTCCATGACTTCTGATTATTTTGCAGGAACCACATTTTCTGGAGCCTCATTAACATATTAGGCACTGGCAGTTCAGTGTCTTCCACTCAGATAGAGACATTAAGCATGTCTATCCTTGGTTAAGCAACCTCAACAGGAACCACAGGTTCAGTAATGGTTACAGGTGGAATATCATTCTGCTGGGGCATCTCCTTTCTTCTTAAATGATCCACATGCTTTGGGGTGATCCGGCCCTCCACTTCCACGTGGTGCAACAATGGTCTGGTCACAGAGCTTACTTTAGCAGGTAACCACTTCGGTCCTCCACTGAAATTCCTTACATATACTGCTTCTCCAAAAGTAAATTGCCACCCACAACTATGCAAATTATGAGTCGTTTTTTGACTTTTCTCTACCTTCCCCTCCAAATTAGGAAGTATCAGGCTTAGTCTTGTTCAAAGATGGCACCTCAGTAATTCTGCAGGTATTGCTCCTTTCATATTGTGGGGGGGTTGTTCTGTAGTGAAATAGGAAATGAGCAAGTCTCACTTCCTACGATTCACCTGTTAACCTTTTCATTCCCACGTTTTATTGTCTTTTCAGAACCTTCTTCCTTTTTGTCTTCTTCTTCCTACCTCAGAGCTTAGTCTCGGCCTTCTTTTTGATTTCACTGTTGGCCAAACTTCTCGCAGGTGAAGTCTCAACTTGCCTTAGTTCAGTAGTGGAGCCACCCATGATTTCATTTTCTACTTGCATCTCTGCTTTCAAACCCCCTTTAGCTTCATTCAGTTCTTCTATCTCTTTGCGTCTGTTTGCTTCCTCCTGGAACCTTGAACATTGCTGCATCTTCTTTGCCAACTGATTCTTCAGTTTGCTCAGAGCAATGTTAAATTCTTTCTGTTTCTCATCCTAATTTTCCAGAAGGTACAAACTTGATCTGAGGGATCCTTATAGTTTGTGAAGGTCTTTCATCAGGTTTTTCTTTTCTTTGTGAAACTTACTCGCTTCTTCTTGAATCCTGTCATTCAGTAGGGTCTCCTTGAATTTCTTCTGCATTTCTTCCATGTTGTTGTTTAAGACAGTCTTCCTTTCTTCGGGTTGATGAATGGCTGCACACTCCATTTTCATCCTGTTGCAGCTGTTGGACTCTCCAGGCTCTTTCTTAAATGCCTTGCCTTGTTTGCCTTGTTCCTTTTCCAACTGAGGAACTCTCCCTGCTTCCTTTTGAAATCTAACTCGGCAATCAAGGTTAATTTCCCTCAGCCAATTTCGACCTAGAAGGCTTGGTCTTCTACCTTTCAATACCATGGAAAGAATATTCTCCCTATCAGATGTCTGGTCGGGAGCGAGCGGGGGCGGGCTTGGAACTAATCGCCACCCACGATTGGCTCCGCGCAACAATTTTACTTTGGCGGGCCAATTAAGGCCTGCCCAAAGTGACACATGGCTGGTAGCGTTCAGTGCTACCAGTGTGGGTGGGAGGAAGAGAGAGAGTCAGAGCCTAAGAGCACATAAATTTCCCTGAAGCACGGAGCTGCCTCAAGGAGATTAAGTACATATTGAGATTTTTCAATAAAGAAACATAAAAAGTATTTACACATGTCCCCACATGTGACAATGTCACATGAGCTGGGGCATGTTTATGAAATGTGAATAAATTATTTATTTATTTAATAAAACCTTCAGGAAACTTCATCTCACCCGTGGATGAAGTTTCCTGAAAAATGAGAAGGCCACTTGGGCTATTCGCCTGCCCACCTACCTTAAGGTTGGATGGGCAGCATTGATAATTACGTTAATTCCTTTCTTAATGGCCTTTGCAGGCCTTTGACAGCTCGGCGGGCGCGCAGCTGCTTCCGGGTTCGCCCTCACACGCCGACGTGAAAACTCTCCCCCATTACTGGTGGTTGTGCCTTTTGGTGTCTATAATAAACAGATACTGATGTCGGCCATCAAGCACCTATCTATTGTAATCCCATTTTCCAGCACTTGGCCTGTAGCCCTGTATGCTACGCCATTTCAAGTGCTCATCAAAATACTTCTTAACTGTTGTGAGGGTTCCTTCCTCTACCACCCCCTCAGGCAGCGTGTTTCGGATTCCAACCACCCTCTGGGTGAAATTTGTTTTTCTCTAATACCCTCTAAATCTCCTGCCCCTGACTTTAAATATATCCCCCCCTGGTTATTGACACCTCCGCTAAGGGATAAGTTTCTTATTATTTATCCTATCTATGTCCCTTATAATTTTGTATACCTCTATCAGGTCCACCCTCAGCTTTCTCTGCTCTAAGGAAAACAACTCTAGCTTATCCAGCCTTTCTTCATAGCTGAAACGCTCCAGCCTAGGCAACATCTGGGTGAATCTCCTCTGCACCCTTTCCAGTGCAATCACATCCTTTCTATAGTATGGCGACCAGAACTGCACACAGTACTCCAGCTGTGGCCTAACTAGCATTTTATACAGCTCCAACATAATCTCCCTGCCCTTATATATTATGCCTTGGCTAATAAATCCAAGTGCCCATGTGCCTTCTTATACACCTTATTTACCTGTGCTGCTGCTTTCAGGGATCTATGGACATATACACCAAGGTCCTTCTGATCCTCTATTTTTCTGAGGGTCCTACCATTCATTGCGTATTCCCTTGCCATGTTAGTCCTCCCAAAATGCATTTCTCAGGATTAAATTCCATTTGCCACTGTTCTGCCCATCTTTCCAGCCCATCTACATCGTCTTGTAATCCAAGGCTTTCCTCCTCACTATTTACGACACCACCAATTTTCTTATCGTTTGAAAAATTACTGATCATACTTCCTATATTCGTGTCTAAATCATTAATGTACACTACAAACAGCAAGGGTCCCAGCACCAATCCCTGTGGTACACAACTTGTCGCAGGCTTCCAATTGCAAAAGCAACATTCGACCATCAACCTCTGCCTCCTGCCACTAAGCCAGTTTTGGATCCAAGTTGCCAAATTGCCCTGGATCCCTTGGACTCTTACCTTCTTGATCATTCTCCCAAGCGGGACCTTGTCAAAAGACTTATTGAAATCCATGTAGACTACATCAACTGCACTACCCTCACCTATACAACTATTGTTGAGACCAGTCATCTATGGCTGGTTCAAAGGGATTGGTTCTGCCAAACTGTGGCATCTCAGGTGAGTATATCTTCCTTTCATTTTAACAGTGTTAGATACTCACAATTGCTAGGCAAGGGACCGTTCCGGATCTGATTTATCCTCATCGCCAGTTTGTTATCGATTTGATTTTCCAGGCAACTCTTCTTGATGGAAACAGTGAACTTTATTTATAAGATAGCAGCAGCAACTACATGTGTGCATCCAACTCCATAGCTAAAGAAGAACTCTCTTCTAGAGGTTCCCTGCGCTGCTAACTCATTGCTTTACACAGATCATGTGATCTTACAACACAGGATTATTCCTAAAGCTACAGCCCTACGTTTCTTAAAACTATAATTACTACACTAATTTTACACCTGGTCTTTCTGAGCATAGTTGCCTGTCACTGGCTGTGTTCAGGGTAACATTATTTTGCATGTGGCCTCAAACAGGTATGAGATTCCTTACTTGTATTTGCAAAGGGCCTATGGCTATGTTAGACATGATCCCTGGGTACATATTTTTGTATCTATGTCAATATGATGAACAGTACAAGTCCAGCTCATAATGAGCTTGTTTTTTTGTGACTGCCTTTTGGAAGTATAGGAGCCCATTTAACACAAGGAAAGAAGCTCAGTGCAATCAAATTTCTAAGCCACATTTTGATCAGGCAAGTCACCTTTTAATGCCACATTGACTTTTCCTCTTTGGGAATTGACTATTTTTCACTAACTCTACTGAATAACCATCAGCACTTCACAACTATCTCCCTTATTTCTGAAAGTATAGTTCCTCAAAGTTCTGGAAATATTTTTTCTCTATGCAGGCTTTCCACTCTATCTAGGATCTTTGCTTCACTGAAATAAAAGTCCCACTACATACACAGTGTTTATTTGATGTCAGATGATATGTTGTTTGTGTTATCTCTATTGAAAACCTGTAAGAAGTAACTATATATCAAGCTAATTCGCTCCTATTTAACTTCCTGTCCAATTCCATATGGGCCTCTAAGGATATTTTAACACTTCTGAAACCATTGTCTTTCGCTGATAGTATTAGAAGTATTTTTCTGGTATTGCATTTACTTAATGATTGGCAGAACCCAAAGAGAAAAAAATCTGAAGGATAAAAACGGCCTCCAAGGTTTTTATTGATCCTCTGCTGAAGTTATTGCATCTTGGTGCAACTTCAGTAGAGTGCAAAGGAATGCAATCCACATGAAAATACTTGAATTGGTCCACATTTCTGGCAAGGGCAGGCATATGGCACATGTCACTGGGAATAGCTGCCTGTTTATTTACTAGAAGGAACCTCCAGATCTGCTGAACATTGGGATGTAGCAGCTGGGTCAGTGCTGTGTCAGCCGATGGTGGGTGTGGGTGGAATGCAGCAACGTTCAGTTTCATTGGGACAGCACATTCAACATGCATTGTTGAATGTGCTGTCCCAGTTCATATTCAGGTGTGTTTTTTTAAAGATTTATTTTATTGGTTATGGCCTAACAGACTGAAACCCCTAGTTCTTGAATCATATTTATTGCCTCAAGTCAAACCACACGACAGTGAGAAATCTTAACAGCAATTAGGTCCCTTATTTACATATCCAAATGTTCTAATGCTTGTTTCAGGCAAGGGCACTGTATACAGATTATTAACACTATAACAATATGGTCAGCACTGTTCACTGGCACACAACGTATTTGCATTTCCTGCTCGCCATATTGGATTGCATTTATAGGTCATTGCTCTATAGATAAGTTAAAAACAATATGTAATGGAGAAAATAATAGGACTAGAGATACATATACCGGATCTGATGGTTTCCACTCCAGAGTATAAAAGACTGAGAATTTTCCATGCCCATCGGGTGTGCTCAGTGGCATGAGCAGACAATATGGCGAGAAGGCCAGAAGGCAGTTTGTGATCCTCCTCTCAGCCCGTCGAGGGCAGGCCGTGTTCCCCGCCATTGGACATCGGGAACCTCATTGTAATACATCGGCATATAATTATAAGGCCAACCCGCCAGAATCATTCATTCCCCCACGCTGGATCGTCCACCCACATCAGCATGATTCAATGCTCACATGTTTCACAACAAGCATATCTAAGGCTTGCAGTTGGCGGGCTGCACCTTGCGGAGAACTTGGAGGTGAGTGCACAGTAACGTTGCGCAGTGCTCACCCGGGTCACCTGTTGGACTTCAAGGGTGAGGTGCATTGCAGCGGGGGGTAGGGAGTTTGCAATGGCTGCCCTGCAGTTGAATGTAGTGCAACTTTTCAAGGGCAACAAAATCTGGCCCAGCCAGTGAAGCCCACATCCTGTGAATGAATTAAAAAAAAACAAGCACATGGGGGGTGAGGGGGTGGGGGGGTGGGGGGGAGTTGGGGGGTGCATAGGCGAGGGGGAAGTGGCTTCGCATTAGGGAAACCTTGTATAAAGTGACCATTCCTCTGCAGCTGAGACAGTTCAGATGCAGCCACACTGTGAAATTGGGCCTTCAACCTATCTGCCCACTCAAACAACGCAGAGGCATGAAAGTGCCACCAAATGCTTTTCACCCCTTGTGTACTGACTGCAAACAAATGAGTGTTTTAGTGGACTGCAGAACAGTTGGACAACTGGGCACATTGTACAGTCTCCTTGCTAGGGTTAGCCATGGAGCAGTCACTGACAGAGGTGCTCACAGCCCCTGGAAGTGCCATCATCCCAGTTTGGACCAGCCTCCCCTATGGTTCAAGCTAACAGCACAGCCTTGCAGTGTGGGTTAGGATAATGCCTGCACCAGAGCTGAGAGCACAGCATGCAGTCCAATGGGCAAAGCTGCCACCAGTCAGTCAGATGGAGTAGGGCGGAGGTGGGTGGGGTTTCGGGCAGCCATACAATGCACTAAACTCTGACCATCCAGGTGGTGGCCAGCACTCCCTGGGATGTGTTAAGGGGCCTTCAGCATTAACCAAGACAGGTACTTAGTACACCCAAGCTAACCCATGTATCTCTCTTTCACCTTGCAGGTGGGGTATATTAGGAACATGGAGCCTGGTGAACTAACTTTATGACTCATGGTGTACAGAGGGTGGAGGCAACAGAGAAGAGACTGACAGAGGTGACTGGCTGCACAGAGGGAGGAGCAGCACCCTCAGGAAGAAGGGATGGCTGGGGCCCCTGCGCATGCTGCTGAACAACCACAGTGAGCCACTGTTGGTCGCCGCCTAGCGACACCCAGGGTTTATGGACGCCTTTCATTCCTGCAGGGGACTGACAATCAGTGTCGCCGAAGACTGCGCATTTCTTGGAAACGAGTCAGTCACATCTGCCAGCTACTGCAGGATTTGGCGCCACGGGGACATGGAGGGCATCGACTGTCAATGGCTGTGAACGTGACCACAGCACTCAAGTTTTACACCAGTGGCTCCTTTCAGGGCACCACAGGTAACCCCTGTGGGATTTCACAAGCCCCACCTACAAATTCATCCATGAGGTCACAGATACCATCTTTGTGAGGGCACACAACTTTGTGCATTTCGCCCAGGACCATGACAGCCAAGATGGAAGAGCGATTGGATTTGCCCAGATCTCAGGTTTTCCACAGGTTTAGGATGCAATCGACTGCACTCACATGGCGCTCAGACCTCCATCACTACAAGTGGTCAACTATATCAACTGCAAGGGCTTCCATTCACTGAATCACAGCTGGTGTGTGACCACCACAAATGCATGCTGAAGGCCTGCGCATGGTTTCCAGGGAGTGTCCACGGCTCCAACATTCTCAGTCAGTCACAGATCCCTGACGTCTTCCAGGGTCCACAGAGGCTACAGGGTTGGCTCCTCAGGGACAAGGGCTACCCACAGAGGCCATGGCTGATGATGCCTGCACAGTAGCCTCAGGCTGCAGCAGAGAGAAGGTTTAATGAGGCTCATGCTGCAACTCGCAGCTTGGTAGAGCAAACCTTCAGAATGCTGAAAATGAGGTTCCGGCGCCTAGACTGGTCTGGTGGCGCTCTGCAACATAGTCCACAGAGGGTGACATGCATCATCTGAAAATTACCAGTGAAGGCAAGGTGAGAGCATAACAACAATTAAGGAAGCTGAATTAAACTCGAGGAAATAGTGAGATAAATATTCAGATTTCTTACCCACTCATGGGAAAGGATCTGTTCAAAGTACTTTTACTGATGCTTCACTTCTGAAGCTTGGAAGTTTTTTCAGTCACAGCAGGATGGGGTGGTGCTATGGTGGCCTTAAATGAACCCTGAGAAATGATAAACATGACCTCCACCAGTGTCAGCACAAGCCTCAAATCAAGATACTTGTGGCTGGACAGCAGATGGGGGAACATAGAAGGAACAAGGTGAAGAGGTCAGATTCTCCTCAGATTATTTGGAGGGGAGGAGGAGGAACATAAGGAAGAGGGAGGTTATGAAGGCATTACACCACCGGCTTCTCATGTTGCTGCCCAGGTTGTTGGAGATGCCCTTAATAGCACAAGGTGCACTTAGGTTGCACCAATGGATCTTTGCCATAAGCAATCCCTGTAGCTTGAGCTGAAATAGAGGCAGGCTTCTCAGATTGATGTTCTGACTGCTGAGATGCTTCTGCTGATTTCCTCTAGATTTTGAAGCCAATGACGGCCTCAGTAAAGATTGCTGCAACATGAGCTGTGTGGAGCAGATTCAGCTATTGGGAGAGAAAGCAACAGGTGAGGTAATGACTGGGTTGGTGGGGGCAATGGGGGGACATGTATGTGGAAACAGGTGAGAGGTTTTTAGCCCAACCCTCTTTTGCCATTATCTCTCTCTTGGGCCGCCTACCACTGTACATAAATACAAACATACAAAATAGGAGCAGATGCAAGACTCTCAGTCTCTCAAGCCTGCTCTGCCATTCAATAAGATCATGGCTGATCTGTTTGTGTTTTCAATTCTACATTCCCATCTACCCCAATAACCTTTGATTTCCTAACAAGAATCTATCTACCTCTGCCTTAAAAATATTCAATGACCCCGCCTCCACCGCTTTCAGAGGCAGAGAGTTCCAAAGTTGCACAACCAGCTGAGAGAAAATAAATTCTCCTCATCTCTGTCCTAAAAGGGTGGCTCCTAATTTTAAAACAGTACCCCCCCTAGTTCTGGACTTGTCCACCAGAGGAAACATCCTTTCCACATTCACCTTGTCAAGGCTGTTCAGGATCTTATATACTTCAATGAAGCCACCTCTCACTCTTCTAAACTCCAGTGGAAATAAGCCCAGTCTGTCTAAACTTTCCTCATAAGATAACCCACTCGTTCAGATATCAATATAGTAAACCTCCTTTGAACCATTTCCAATGCATTTACATCCTTCTTTAAATAAGGAGACCAAAACTGCTCATAATATTCGAGGCTTGGTTTCAACAATGCCCTGTGTAACTGAAGCATAACATCCTTACTGTTACATTCAATTTTACTCATTATAAAGAATAGCATTCCATTAGCCTTCTTAATTACTTGCTGTGCCTGCATACTAACCTTTAGTGACTAACCTTTAGGTATGAGAACCCCTAGATTCCCTCTGCACCTTGGAATTCTGCAGCTGTTCTCCTTTCAAGTAATACTTTGCTTTTTTATTCTTCCTGCCAAAGTGAACAACTTCACATTTTCCTACATTGTACTCTATCTGCCAGATTTTTGCCCACTCGCTCAATCTATATCCATCTGCAACCTCCTTATGTCCTCTTCAGAACATACCTTCTTACCTATCTTTGTGTCTTCTGAAAGTTTAGTTACCATGCCTTCACTCCCTTCATCTAAGTGTTATGATATGGCAAGTGGTATTTGCCAGGCTAACCAAATCCACAAGGGAAACTTGGCTACTCTAACACAACAATTTTGCAAGTTATGCTTAGTACAAGAAGGCTTGTGCACTGAAGTGAGAAGTGATGAGTCCACTACCACCTTTAGAGATTTTAAAGATTAAATTAAAACATTTATCAACCAAAAGAAGAAAAAAACTTAAAGACAAGCGCAATATTACCTGGGGCTGAATTTTTAGCTCGTTGGGCGGGTGTGCGCCCGACCCGACCGAGAGTAAAATGAAGTGCAATTACATCAGACAAGCATCCCGATGTCATCGCGCATTAGCGCGATATTTCAGTTGACAGGCGCCACTGGAGTCAGCAGCACACCCGCCGACAATTAAAAGGCCTATTAAGGCCACTAAGCAGGTTATTAAAAGAAAATTTTCACTGCCCATCCAACCTTACCAAGTTATTTTTGCATTTCTTTGGAAACCTCACCCGTGGGTGGGGTGAGGCTTCCAACAGCAAATAAAAATAAAATAAACCTTTTAAAATTTAATTAGTAACATGTCCCTACTCATGTTACAGACTCACATGAGGGGACGTGTTTTATAACATTTTTAACATCTTTATTTTTAATTTTGAAAACTGTTCATCTCCCTGAGGCAGCTCTGTGCCTCAGGGAGATTTTCAAGTGCTCATCCACACACATTCACGCTTGTCCTCCTATCCCCCACACAGAGAGAACTGCCACTTGCATTTCACACTAGGTGGGCCTTAATCAGCCCGCCTGACAAGGGCAAAACTCTTCCCACAGTAATAACAGTTCCCAAAATTTCTACTTAACCAGACTCTCAACCACATACTCCTTTTAAGGCAACAGTCCAAATAGATTCTAAATTTATGGTCATCCAGCAATTTTACCACAAGCTGTCATTGGACAATGGACTTTCAAAGGCTTTTAACACGGCTTTGGGTTAGTGGAACAGCAAACTTCTGCAGGGTGTTTCAGGGCTTTTTCACAATTCTGTTTCACACAGTCACCTTTCAAGATCTCACACAGCCACACACAGAACCATACCCACACAGACGCACACGCCTGCTTTAAAATATCCTATCCTACAGTAATATCAGGAAAAATAGGATAGTTTCTTGACATAAGATTTGATATAAATTATAAAAATTTGAGGCCCCAGCACATACCCCTGCAGGACTCTACTCAACACATTGTGCCAAGCAGAAACAAAGCAGCATACTGTGTGTTTACTGCCAGCCAGCCAATCTTTAATCTTTAATATGGTACCTCCTATACCATGAGCTTTTATTTTCAGCAATAGCCTTTAATGTGATACCTTATCAAATGACTTCTAGAAATCTAAGTACAGCATCTCTACAGGGTCACCTTTATCCTCAGCACATATTACTCCTTCAAAGAACTCTAATAAATTGGTTAAACCATGTTTTCCCTTTCACAAAACCATATTGATTCTTTTTGAGTTTTTCTGTGTGTCCGGCCATAACTTCTTTCATGATTGATTCTCATACCTTTCCCACAACAGATGTCAAGCTAACTGGCCTATAGTTTCCTGTTTTCTGCCTCCCTTCCTTCTTGAATAGAGGGGTATTATTTGCTAATTTCCAATATGATGGAACATTTCAAGAATCTAGCGAATTTTGGAAATTTAACACCAACACATCCAATACTTCATTCGCCACCTCTTTTAAAACCCTAGGATGAAGTCCATCAGGACTCAGAGACTTGTCAGCCCACAGCTCCATCAGTTTGCTCAGTACCACTTCCTTAGTAATTGTAATTTCACCAAGTTCCTCTCTCCACTTCCTGATTTACAGCTATTACTGGAATGATTTTTATATCCTCTATAGTGAACACAGAAGCAAAATATTTGTTCATTTCATCTGCCATTTCCTCATTATCTGCTGTTAACTCACCACTGTCACTCTCAAGGACCAACAATCACTTTACTTACTCTTTTCCTTTTTAAATACCTGTAGAGACTCTTGTTAGTTTTTTTTACATTTATAGCTAGCTTCCTCTCATACTCTAATTTCTTTATCCTGATTAAACTTTTAGTCATTCTCTGCCATTCTTTATATTCTGACCAATCATTTGACCTGCTATACATTTTTGCAGTTATATGCTTTTCCCTTAAGTTTGATGTTTTCTTAACTTTTTTTAGTTAACCATGGATGGTGGATCCGCCCCTTAGAGTTTTTCTTTGTAGTAGGAGTATACTTATTCTGAGTATCCTGAAATAGCTTCTTTAAATGTCTGCCACTGCTTCTCTATTGACCTGTCCCCTAGCCTAGTTTCCCAGTTCATTTCAGCTAGTTCAGCTTCCGTGCCCACATAGTTGCCCTTACTTAAATTTAAAATACTAGCCTTAGACCCACTCTCCCTTTCAAACTGGAGGTAAAATTCAATCATATTGTGGTCGCTGCTACCTTAGGGTGCCTTCACTCTGAGGTCATTAATTAATCCTGTGACATTACACAATACCAAGTCTAATATAACCTGCTTTCTGGTTGGTTCCAGAATGTGCTGCTCTAAAAAACTATCTTGAAAGCATTCTATGAACTCCTCATCCAGGCTACTACCACCAGTCTAATTTTTCCATTTATATATAAATTAAAATCACCCATGATTATTGCTATCCCTTTATCACAAACACCCAATATTTCTTCTTGTATAACAAAAGCAGAATTACCTGGATGGAAAACCTCAGCAGGTCTGGCAACATCGGTGGAGAAGAAAAGAGTTGACGTTTCGAGTCCTCATGACCCTTCCACAGAACATGTCCAGTTCTGTGGAAGGATCATGAGGACTCGAAACGTCAACTCTTTTCTTCTCCGCCGATGCTGCCAGACCTGTTGAGTTTTTCCAAGTAATTCTGTTTTTGTTTTGGATTTCCAGCATCCACAGTTTTTTGTTTTTATTTCTTCTTGTATACTTTGTCCTACATTGCGCTTACTGTTAGGGAGCCTGTAGACCACTCCCACTAGTGACCTCTTTCCCTGACTATTCATCATATCCACCCAAACCAATTCTATATCCTGATCTCCTGAATCATGGTCATCTCTAACTATTGCACTAATGCCATCCTTGATCAACAGTGCTACCCATCCTCACTTACCTAGCTTCCTATTCTCCTTGAATATCATATATCCTTCAATGTTCAGGATCCCAATCCTTGTCATCCTGCAGCCACGTCTCTGTAATGGCTACCAGATCACATTTATTCAATTTAATGTGTGCTATCAATTCATTTACTTTGTTATGAATGCTACATGCTTCAGATACAAAGCCTTTAGTGCTGTCTTTTTGTTATCTTTGTAACATCATGTCTTGACTGTTGGTGCATTCTTAGGTTTTATCTCTCTATCCCTTCTTGCTATTCTATGACCCTCATTTCCCATATTACTATTATGGTCTCCTACTTTGAATCTATCCCTTGATTTGCCACATCTACCCAAGCTTGATCCCTCACCCACCTTGTTTAGTTTAAAGCCCTCTCTACTTCCCTAGTTATGCAATTTGCAAGAACACACGTCCCAGCCTGGTTCAGGTGTAGGCCGTTCCAACTGTATAGTCCCCACTTTCCCCAATACTAGTGCTAGTGCTCCATGAACCGGAACCCACTTCTCCCACACCAGTCTTTCAGTCACGCATACATCTCTCTAATCAAATTTGGCTTATGCCAATTTGCAAGTGACAGAGGTAATAATCCAGAGATTATTACCTTTGAGGTTCTGCTTTGTAATTTGGTACCAATTTCTCATACTGACTGAAGAGCTGCCTTCCTTGTCCTGCCTATGTTGTTGGTACCTACATGGCAATGACAACTGGATCCTCCCCTTCCCACTGCTAGTTCCTCTCCAGTCCTGAGCAGATGTCCAGAACCCTGGCACTGGGCCTTCTGGACTCTTGCTCTTTGCTGCAGAGAACAGTGTTAATCCCCCTCACTTTACTATCCTCTACTGCCACTACATTCCTGTTTGCTCCCTCTGCTTGAGTGGCTTCCTGTACCATGGTGCCATAGCCAACCTGCTCATCCACCTTGCAGACCTCACTTTTGTCCACATAGATTGTGAGCACCTCAAACCTGTTTGATAACTGCAAAGTCTGAGGCTCCTCCATTGCTGTCTGCTCAGACCCATTACCTGCCTTACTCATGGTCACATCCTCCTGTCCATCACTGCTGACCAAAACAGATGACCCTATTCTAAAAGGCGTCGCCATTTTCTGGAACAAAGTGTCTAGGTATTTCTCCCCCTCCCTTACGTTGTGCAGTTCTGCAATTTGGCTTCCTGATCATTAATCCTGATCTGAAATTCCTCTAGCTGCTTACATTTTCTGCAAACGTGTTTGTCATGGATCGCCTTGGGGCATTAAAGCTCTCACATTCAACAGCTGCAACATAACACCTGTCTTGCCATTATTATTTAGGTGATTTAGTTAACTTAATTTAATTACTCAATTAGTTAACTTAGAATAATTCCTCTGTATGTCACACCACTTTTCCCCCTTCACTGAATTCCCACATGAACCTAATTTGTTATTCACTTAGTCCCCATCTCACTCCAGCGTAGTCGCCTGTCTCCTCGTGCGCCCCTTACTGACTATGCAGTTTGAAAAGCCTATCTCTTTTATAGACCCTCTGATGCATCACTATCTAGTTTAGCATCCTGCTACAGTAATTGAAACCACTTAGCCCAACTACTTTCAGGTGATTGACAGATAACTGCTACTCCATACAGTTCTCTGTTTAACAAGCTAACCTAATTTACTTGAAGGTTAGTACTATGTTAGACCTTGATTCTTAATCTATAGTTAAAATCTGAAAAGGACTTACCAGAACTTACCATGTGAACCTAATTCACTATTCACTCTGTCTCCATCTCACTCTGGCGTAGTCGCCTATCTCCTCGCGTGCCCCTTACTGACCTGTGGTGGAGAACATTTTGATGCAGATCAGTGTTAGCTTTTAGGCCAAGATAAGGTATTTGGCAATCTATTTAAGGTAGCAGATACATTGGCATCCAGTATCTGCACATTGTTGTTGAAGGTATGCAAGAACTCTGTTGATAACCACGTTTGATGTTGCATGAAGTTGGAAACTCTGTCTATGTAAGAAGGCATGATCATAATACCTTACGACATCAACCCACTCATGCTCCATTCTCTTAGGAATCATGATCTATATGTTTGGAAAGCCTGCCAGAACACATTCCCTGCTCAAGCTCAGGATTCTCCTTTTCATCAACAGCCCCAGGAATACAACATCTGCATCCAGCTGAGCAAAGCATGGAAAGGACAGTGCCCTCTGATATGGACTCTCCACTTACATCCCTGCAAACATCTGCTCTTGTTCATTTATGAGATACCAAGTAAAAATCTAACTATTTGTTGATGTGGTCCCATTGAAGTGCAAGTATTTTTTGCGAGTGGGTCAGCCCTGGTTTTCTTGCTCTCTGTTATGTTCTGTGCTCTTTTCTCTTGGAAGAGGGGAAAGAACAGCTCATGAGTAAGTATAATGCCATGTGTTCACCCAATGGATGGAGAGTAGTTGGTGAGGGTGAGTACCAGGGAGATTTGGATGAGGGTGAATGGTTGTGATGGATAAATGGAGATGTTTGCAAGTGCATAAGCAGAAAAAGATGGGTGCACCTGCAAGGTGATGTGGAGGAGTAGGCCAGAGAAGGCAGAGCGAGGAGGGTGGGATGATGCACAAAGCAGAATATTGGTGAAAACACAACTGTAATCACCTTCCTGGTTAGATCATTAAACCACTTATTGAACTGCAGCCAGGGGTGTGCGACTGCTGCTCAGCTCATGGACAACCTCCAAACACGCTGAATGCAAAAGAAAATCTTATGTTGGATATTAAAGAAATTAAGGGATAATGCAGGAAGATGGAATTGAGGTAGAAGATCAGCCATGATCTTACTGAATGACTGAGCCGGCTCGAAGAGCTGGGTGGCCTACTCCTGTTCCTATTATTATGTTCTTATATTCATTCTGCCAGAGGTTTCCTGCTCCCATTGGTTGGGAATAGTATCTTACTCTGGCTCCTAACAGCCCCCCACAGCATATCAAGGGAGGCATCAGGGCACAGTATTTGAATGTCAAGAAACAATTGCAGGACTTACTCTTTTTCCCAAAAAGTTGGTCGAAGTGTCATGGTTACGGTACTAGATTAATCTAAAAAAAACACAGATTGAAATCTGGCAATGGCAGTTTGAGAATTTGAATTTAATTCTAAAAAATCTTGAAATAAAATAAACTGGTATTAGTAAAAGTGGCCTTAAGAACACAACTGGTTCACTAAGGCCCTCCTTACCTGCTGTGGCCAAATGTGACTTCAGTTTCAAGCCAATGTGGTGGATCCTTATCATACAATTATGGGATGATTACAGCACAGATGGAGGCCATTCAGCCCATTATAGTCATGCTGGCTCTCTGCAACTCAGCTGGTGCCACTCACCCACCCTTTCACTATAGCCCTTCATCTATTTTATCCTCAGGTGCTTTTAGCCCCCTGCTGAAAGCCAGGGTTGAATTTGCCCCACCACACTCTCAGGCAGTGCATTCCCGATCCTAACCATTCACTGCGTATAGAATTTTTCCTCATGTCACTGTTGCTTCTTTTGCCAATCAGCTTAGCTCTGTGTCCTCTAATTTTGAGCACTCCTTGGGGACATAGACACAGGACCACTCCTCCTGTCCCTCAAGGAAACCATCTGCAGATCACAGCATCTCCTTACTGCCAAGATCATCCAATGGCCCCTTGTTCTAATCACCAATCTTTCCTTCCTTCCCCCCTCCCTTCAGAAAGTCACACATAGCCAACTTCAACCCTTAATCTTTCCTTCCCTCCTAATTGCCACAGTCTGACCTCCCACTCCCACAATCTCTGTTCTTTCTTACCCTCCATTCCTCCTTACTAATTGCTGCATCCCAACATTCCCTCAGCCCAACCTCTCTCTCATTCCCTCCTTCCCAGTTTCCAGGCTCCAAGTTCCTCCAGCAGCCTGATTATTCCAATGGCCAGAAATGGATCCCATTCCTCCCTGGTTGTGGTGTTTCCATAAAGCCTTTCAATATGGCCAACTGCTGGGCAGGAAATGGAATAAACAAATTATAATGATATCCTGAAGTTAAAGTTGGCAAATACGTCTGCATCCCCAGATCCCCAGAATTTCCAGGTTCCACCCTACACCCACCTCCATCCATATTCATTCCTTTCTCCCGATAAATATTGGGGCCAATGCTTTTTCAAGCAGTCAAGGATTCTGTTCCCACACCAATACTTTTTACCCTTTATAGTATGAACATTCCCATGACCATGTCATGAAAATATGCCTGTGCAGATGACGTCTTGCTCATTAGACTTGCACTTTTGAGAAGCTGTTAGAAGGGGCTAACAGTAGATCCGCAAATGATCAAACTCTAGTTTGACCTCCCCTGGAACCTCTCCCAGCAAGCAAAAAATAAGAGAAGAGGCACCATGAAAACGTCATGAGCTCAAAGATCCCCCCGTGTCACATGCTATTTGAATCTGAATATCATCATTCCTGCATTATCACTGAGTCAAAATCTTGCAATTCCCGATTTAAAAACATTGTAAGAGATCCATCACCATAAGTACCACTGTAGTTCAAGAGGAAGGCCCAGCACCCTCTTCTCAGAGCAATTAGGAATGCAATAAACGTTTCTTTTAAAAGTGTCCCTACACTCTAAGAATAAATTTTAAGAAGGAAATTTACGTGGTGGCATGCATAGATCCAATCACCAATAAAGCCAACATCTAGTTAAGGTAAAATAAGGAACGTATGGTGCATAAATCCACCTAAAGGATTTTCTGAATCTTTATTGTCGACAAATCCACCCGACAACAAAAGCAATTTGCATTTAATATGCATCTTTAACATAATAAAATGTCCAAAGGTGCTTCAAAGGAGCATTCTCAAACAAAACTTTACACCATGCCACATTAGGAGATATAAGGGCAGAAGCTTGATCAAAGCAATAAGTTTTAAACAGCCTCTTAAAAGAAGAGAGAGAAGTGGTGAGGGAGGGAATTTTAGACTTTAGAGCCAAGGGAGATGGAGGCACACTGGTAGAGTGATTACAATTGGGAATTCACCAGAGGTTAGAATCGAAGGATGGCAGAGACTTCAAAGGGCTGGGGGAGGTTACAGTGATGGGGTGCAGCAACGCTATTGGCGGATTTGAAAAGAAGGGTGGAATCGTCCCAGGTTTGCACTAGGTGTTACAGCAGGCAGGTGAAATGACGTTTTACCCACCAGCGGCAATGGCGGCTTTTCACGCTGTATCATTCCAAACCCGCTGTATTAATTATGAATTCCCAGGAAAGATGCCATTTACCCACCACGCCATCATCTCGTCGCTTCATCACGACAGACGCCAGATTTAAAGTTTAGCCACGTACACATCTCTCAGTGTTTCCAGCCCAGGCTGCTGCATGGAAGGCAGGATGGCCCCAAAAGGCAAAAAGACTGCAGCCCCAGGTTTAGTTACACATTCCTCGAGCCCCTTTTGGAAGCTGTGGAGGCTCACTGTGATTTCCTCTAACCCCACTCTGGCCGCAGGAGGGGCAGTGGTATCATTAATCCAGCATGGGAGGTGGTGGCAGCAGTGGTCAGCACCCATGCCCTGCAAAAGAGAACAGCCACCCAGTGCCGAAAAAGGGTGAATGGTCTCATCTGTTCAGCCAAGGTAACTCATTACTCTCAGCTCACACTCACAAACCCATCACACATCCACAGGGATCTCACACCTCAAGGGACAACACCACAAACTTTCATGTACATCCTCAGATCTCCATCAGGCTAATACCTTCTCGAGCTCTGCTCACTACACAAACATTCCATGTGGTGCCATGTGGCCTACTCACACTCCCTCCATCTGCTTCCATGCAGGAGAAGCCTGCTCACATCAGCAGGGAGAGGTCCCAGATCAGGGGCTGAGTGGCCCATGTTAGGCCCATCACTCACTTTGAGGAGCATGCCACTACCTGCAGTGACTGTGAGGTCGGCGGCGAACACCCACTTGAAGATCCTGCACCACATCATCCCGCCTGCTGCCATGCACTAATTATCTCTACTTTGGGTCACAGGGAGCTCTGCCAAGTGACTGACACCTTCAGCCAGTCAGTCCCTCAGCTCCATCCAGGTCCTCACCTCCAGCCAAATGGACTCCTCCTCCATTGAAGAGCTAGAAATAAGCAGCCTGGAAGACCTGTCACAGTGCTTACCTGCACCCTGCACCAGCACAGAGACAAACACCTCAGTGGGACCTAGATCTAGAGCAGGCTCGGGTTCACAATCTGGTGGCCACCACAGGATACGTGTCCGCAGCAGGAGGAGGCAGGTTCAGCCGAGCTCCCCGGCACTCGGATGACTGCTGGGGAAGAGGCATCTGTGAGGTCCGAGTCAGATGACGAACCTCTGGATATAGCCTTCCAACTCATCGTGGGGAGTCAGAAGAAGGAGTAGGAATGTCACGCAGAGCTGTTGGAAACCATCAACAGTATGGCGTGTGAGCTGGAGGAGTGCATCTACCTGCTCTCTGATGAAGTGATGCCCACATGTGCACATATGGAGATCTCCATGGGGAGGATGGTGGATGCCATATAGATCCTGGTTCAGCAGAATATGGAGATGTGTGCAGTCCTGAACTCCATCGTGGAAGCCATGGCGGAGTTCCTGTAGTGGCAACACAAGAGCAAGACAGGGCTCCTCGATGACCTTCCAGGTGACCCTTCCCCTCAAGGAGTCAGGCCGGGGGCCCCAGGCACCCGTTGGGAGGAGGAGCGACAGCTGGACACCCTGAGTCACCCACTCAGGAATCTCAGATGCTGTCCTCCTCCCCTGAGTCCCCTTTGCCTGTGACCCCCTCAACCTCATTCTCTGTCAGCGCAGGAGGAGCAGCCGGCCAAAGAATTATTCTGGAGGGAGAAGTGTATGTTTGGGGCAGGGCCTTTCAGAGCCTTGTGCAAGCATTGTCCCACGCAAGCAGATCCTTCATGTTTCACACTCACCTCAACATCCCACCTGCTGAGGTTCCCTTTCAGTTACCCATTTGAGCTGAGCTGCATCTCCACAAGCACAATGATCACACTCCCATGCAGCATCTGATTTCACGTACCACAACTCTATTTTCACTTTCAATTTGGATAGCATGGTCTTGATTCACTTTCACATAAACTCCCCTGTCTTTTCCCCTTCCCCAGTCACCCCTTTCCTTTCCCCCGTCACAGCTGACCCACCTGGCATCATCTTCTGTGACATACCAGCCACAACCCTTTTCTTTTGATGCTGTGATGATGAAAGTGCACGTCCCCTACCTTCCCTAAAATCCTACCCCATCCACATTCACCTCCCTGACCTCCTCCTTCACATCCCCAGGGTCCATGTCTGCCTCCAAGTCCCCACCAAACACACTTGCTGTCCCTTCTACTGCTACTGTCAAACCCTCATTTTCCCACCCTACCACCTCACTCTGCCCTTGGTCATTCTCACCATTCCTCATAACATGCCCACCCTCAGTTCACACCCCAGGAAGCAGTCATGGGCCCATCAAAACCCTCCCTTGAACGTTCACCTGGGCACCTCCCCCCTCCCGACTCCTTCCCACATGGAGTCCCTTCCCGCCTCTGGGCCCATCCCCCCACCGCCCCACCCCCCCGCAACCCCTTCCACCCCCTGAACCCCTTCCCCCAGAAACCCTTCCCCACTTTAGTCCTCCCGCCATCCCCCAGATTCCCTGCCCGCTTTGTCCCTCCCCCTTCCTGACTCGCTCTGACACCCTTACTTCTTCCTCCATCCTTTCTCCCTCCCCTCTCTGCACTCCTTCCACCCCCTGGACCCCCTCTCCTCTCCGCACTCTTTCTTCCCCTGGACTCCTTCCCCTCTCCGCACTCCTTCCCTCCCCAAACTCCTTCCCTTACACCTTCTACCCCTCCTTATAGCTACTTCCCCAGTTGCTATCTTCTCCCCATTACCCCCTCCTCCTTCTGTACTCCCCCCAACCTCATGCCCCCCCGACACCTTTGCTCCCTCCCAACCTCACCCCCTCAACACATTCCTTCCCCACCCAACCTCATCCCCCAACAGCTTCATTCCCCCCTCCCAACCTCATCCTCCTCTGCCACCTTCATTCCCAGCTTCAAACCCCAACCCCCCAATACCTCTTCCTCTCCCAGTCAATCCTAGACGTTCCTCTCCCACCATGTCGACCATCATCTGTTATGAGCATCAATGGTGACTTTCCAAAGTCCGTGAGCTGCTTAGCAGCAGAGCCATGACCATGAGAATCCACCCAGCATGCCGTGGACACTCCTCCAATGTGCCATTGCTGTTGGGCTCCTCGGATATCTGCATTGTGAGCAAGGCCCTGGCAGTAAACCCTGACTTCTGCATGTCACAGTTGTCAAGGCATTTTCTGTACCGGCATGTTTTCCCACTGATGTGAGAGGACGATCCAGCTGCGGGGGACTGAGTCTGGTGGGCTGGCCTTATAAGTATATTCTGATGTATTACAATGAGGCTCTTGATGTCCGATGACGGGGAATATGGCCCGCAATCGATAGGCTGAGTGGACGATCAAAAATTGGTTTCACAATGTCACAAAACTGATTTTTAGCCTTCTCCCCATATTATCCGCTCACACCATCAGACATACCCGATGGCAGCGGGCATGGGCCATTCCACCCAAAGAATGAGCGTGTTAAAATTGAGGTGTTGCTGGACTGGAGTCTGTTGTGTGCTAGAGAGCACAGTAATGATGGGTCTACAGGACTTGATGTGAATTAAGGCATGGGCATCAGGGTTTAGGCTAAGCTCAGTTAATGTCGGGAGGAAAATGGGAGACCACCCAGGCATATATTGGAATAGTCAAGTCTAGAGTTGACAAAAGCATAGCTGAGGGGTTCAGCAGCAAAAATGCTGAGTTCAGCAATGTTACAAAGTTGGAAGTAAAGCGGATGCATCAAGAAGTTCATTTCAGGGTTAAGGTTGTGAAAGGCCTCAGATAGTTGCCTGGGAGAAGGATGGAGTTGGTGTCTAGGGAACAGTATTTGTGGTGGGAATGAATTTTTCTTAATATTTAGTTAAAAGAAATTTCTGCTCATCCAGTACTGGATATCAGATAAGCATCAGAGAAGGTGGATGGTTTGAGAGAGGTGCTGGTGAGGTAGTGCAGGGTTTCGTCACTGTACATGTGGATCCTGACATATTTTTGAATGATGTCATAACATTAGCATAATGTCCAAAATGGCTCAAGCAAATCTTGCCATTTGCAATTGCATGGTATTGTATTATTATTCAAAAAGATTTTAATTTTTGGTCACTAATATGAATATTCTAAACTTTAGACTGAAGCCAAAACCAAAGGGTCAGTAAGAAACAAAAACACAAAAATTCCGTTGGATTCAGTAACAATTTAACTTTATTTTGCTTCTTTTAACAATGGGCGCTATCTGTTGAAACTGAACACTCGTGAAAACTAATCTGTTACAATTCCAGAGATAGGGGAGTTAATTCAGGTAAAATTACAAGTAATACCATATAAACTTCAAAGTAATTCAGTTATTTCTTTAAAAAAAAGAGACATGTTAATTCATTAAGATCAGCTGCAGTGCCAGATTGTTTCATAGTTTGCCATTGTGAGATTTGAACTCTTGATCTTGAGGTTACAAACCCAGTACCATAACCACTTGGCTAGTTAGGCCAAGCCCCTGCAGTGCCAGATGGAGAAGTGACCTTAGCATGTCCATAATTAACTGATTAACAAACAATCAGAGTAAGGCCACAGGTAAATGGGAGCTGGAAACTGCCCTTTGCCCTATGCTCATTCTGTCTCTCCATTCTGAGTGATACTTTAATTGGGAAGGGATTATAAAATTGTTGTTGGCTCAAATTGATATGTTATTAGCTGATACCAGAGTTGATTCTAATGACAAGAGCAAAAGCAATATTACTTCTTTTCGTACACATTTTTAAAAATCTGACAAATTTTACCACTGGGCAGTGCTCAGAGCTGTGTATTTTTTTTAATGTATAGTTCACAACATTTTTCCTTCTTTCTGCTTGTCTGCATTGTCGACAGATTTTCCATGAATAATGGTCCCTGGCGGGAGACCTATCCCAGAGTGCACAATTACAAACAACTGCTGCAGGAAGGCACTTTCCAGAACGTGTCCCACTTGCTGCATCTTCTATCACAATCTACCTCAATCAATAGCTAAACAGTTGGAAAGTAAAATGTTGACACTTCTGTTTAATTAAAATTTCTATGCTGATTACTCCATGTCATAGCTGCAAACATGGGTGTTGAAAACAGGAAAAAACAACAGGGCCAAATTGATCGGCTGAAAAAGATAGTGGCGTCCTAAATGTTGAAAGATAAAAATATAACATTAATATGAAAGATTACTGAGGGAGATGGGGGAATTAAAACCCTCAAGTTTTCCTTGATAATGCTCTCCAATACATGAACTACTAACCAATAGCCAACTGCGAATACTTGTGAATCCAGATGAGGCTTATTGTATTTTTGGTCAGTAAATAAAAATTGAGTAATAGACACCATCCTGAGGTATGTGATCTCAAGATTCCTCTTCGCATGGCGCATTTATTAGTAAAATGATAAGATGGCATGTGTAATTATTTTTTGATCATTTTGAGTGCTTTACTACCTTGGTTACTAAATGATGGCTGATGTTTAAGTAAATCTATACAATGAAGCCAATTTACTTGTATTGTGTGAGTGCAATAAATCATTTTTTACTAACATTAATGCATGTGGCTAAAACGATGTTGCCGCAGCTTCAACTGTGGTAGGTCAGCAATTTCTATTGGCCAGTATTACCCTTAAAAATTACTCTTGTGTCTGCACTGCTTATATTCCACTTCAGAAATTCCTAAATTAATCACTGCAAAAAATATACATTTTATTTCTCTTCAATGCAACTGATGGGATGTTATGATTTCATACCTTGGTGTGGAGCCTTGCCAACCAGGGGCACAGGTCAGTAATGTGGGCGTGCACTGTGTATGATTTTCTGATCATTTACAAGAATGTTCAGAAAATAACTCATGGCTTTCATCCAAACTTCTCATGTGCATAAAGACACATAGGCAAGTGGCACAGACTTTGGAACATTATATCTGCTAAGTATGCCTGCAGTTTAATTTATTCAAGGCTCATGTCCCACTGCACTTCAGTGCAAATAGTTTGGCTCTAAAAAGTGATGCTCCTATGCTGCCAGCAGTGTGGGCACCAGTGGCCATTGTTATTGCCTGAAGTCTCGCAGATGTCTGCTGGCAACATAATATATAACAGAAGACTATAGGGATATTTTGAATGCCTGCTAGGGGACGGGATGGAAATGTGGCAATGGCAAGCTACTAATGCAGCCACATGCACCCAGTTGGACCTGAAATTTATTAGAACCGGGTTTTGTAGGTGGGGGAAGAATTTGGCCACAGAGCTGAACTCCATGAGGTGCATGTTTTCTTTTCTCAAACAGATTCCCCACCCAGATGCCAACCTGTTTAAATGACTTGGCTGCCTGTTGAGTTAAATCTTGCAGCACAATGCCACAGTCCAGGTGCAGCTAAGTTTAGTGGTTGTTGGGAGTAGAAATTGTAGAGGGTGGGTCAAGTATGGTTGAGAGGGTTGGAAAGGATTGTCATGGAATCGGGGAGGTGGGGTGGGGGCTGGTGTCCAAGATTAAGTGGAAAAGTTAGGTGGGTTCAGGAAGGTTGGGGAGCTCTGTCAGATCAGGTGTCAGTAATGGTGGGGTGGTCAGTGTTGCAGTGGGGTGTTGGCGATCATGGAGGGATTAGTGAGCATGGGGAGAAGATTACAGGGTTCCATGCTGAACATAGAGAAAACTTGGCCCACAAGTGATGCTGTGAAGACTGTTACCTGATGGTTTCAAATCTTCACACCACTATCTATCTGCTATATTTCCTGAGGCCAAGGAAATTCAACTGACATGGACTAAAAATAGAAACCCTGTAAAAATAGAACAGTCTCCTTCAAAGGTGAATGACCTGCCTCCGGAAAGCAGATTGGTCACCTGTTCTCATGACGCCTGTGGTAGTTGGATGGTGGAGGGGTGGGAGGTGGCAGAGGGTGGAATGGGGGTGGAGGGAGTGTGAACGTCGAGGTGGGTTGTGTACTCATTTCAGATCTTTAACATTTTAGCTTCCTACCCAACCCAATCCTATCCATATTTTGAAATTGTTATGATGTGGCATGTGATACGTGCCAGCTGGACCAAATCCACAAGGGAAACTTGGCCACGCTATCGCAGCAGTTTTGCAATTTGTATTTATTACAAAAAGATTTGTGCACTGAATTCATAAGTAACAAGTTCATTAGCACCTTTAATGATTTTAACAACTAAATTAAAACATTTATTAACAAAAGAAAATATTTCAAGCACATACATAAGATTACATTTACATAATACTATAATAAAGCCTAAAGTCCCTTATTAACCTGATTCCTGACTATACATCTCCTTTAAGGCAACAGTCCCAAAATGTGTTTCAAATTTAAATAGGCAAGTCAGCAAGTTTTCTGCAGCACCCACTCGACAGTGGAATTCCAAAGGCTTTGGTTACTGGACACAACAAACCTCTACTAAAGTGGCTGGAGACTTCCCAAAGTTGTTTTACATGGTCATTATAGATCTTACATGGCCTCCTAACATAACTTTATTTATATATGTTTCTCTTTCTTTAATCTGTAAATTCCATGTTCTATATCTTTGGAAATTTACTTTTCTCATAATATAAAAATCTTTCATGTTGCCAATATGGTCAGTACCTTTGAGAAAAATAAACATACTGCTTGGTCTTGCTTATCTTGTTAGTTGTAAACATCCTATCATCTCTTTGAAACCCAAACAACCCCTTCACTTATCTAAAAATGCAAATTTCCTTCACACCCTACATGCTATGAGCTCATCCATGTTTACTCACTAGCATTTCCAAATGTCTTTTACCCCTAACGTCTTTTGATAATTTCAAGTGTGCAGTCTATATGACTAATTCAATTAAATCACACAGACAGAACCAATTAACGGCCAGCCAAGGTGAAATTCACACCAGAAAAGATTCAGCACTGTTGGGGGTGGTGGGGTGGTGCAGGGAGAGGGCAGGCTTTGAGAGAATGGAGGCTGTGGGCTCATGCTTCCTGAAGGCTGATGGCTGCTGTGGAGTTGCCTAAGGGAGCTGCAGTAATTTAAAAATGAAATGAGCTCAATAAACTGCTGCAAACTGCGACAATACTCTAAACCTGGCAGCAGACTACATAGCAGATCAACCCTCAAACACCTTTTAATTTATTTAACCCCAGAAATTTCATCCCACCCTGGATGGAGTTTGTAGCGAAGGCTGCCTGGCTGATTGACCCATGCGCCAACTGTAAAAGTGGATGGGCCACGTAAAATCTCTGACAATTACCTCCTTAATGGGTTTAATTGACCACTTAATTGACAGCAGGAGCACTTGTGACACCCACACACTCCCACCTACCATAATGTTGCGCATGAGAACGCCCAACATAATTTCACGCAATTTTAGGTGTGTTAGGGTCACACTCGACCTTGGAACACAAGATTCAGCTGCTGGCTGACAGAGGATTACAATGAATTCTAAACAGTGAAAATAGCATGCTATTGATAAAAGCTCTGCAGTTCTGCTACAACCAGTTGTGAATGGTGGTGGATAATTAAACAACTAACCAAAAGAGGAAGCTCAACAAATATCCCCATCCTCAATGATGGGGGAGCCCAGCACATCAATGGAAAGGACGAGGCATTTGCAAAAGTATTTGCCACCACCTTCAGCCAGAAGTGCCAGATGGATGATCCTTCTCCACCTCCTCCTAAGGTCCCCAGCATCACAGATAGGGCTAGACTAGTAGTCCAGAGACCCAGGGTACATTCGCGACCCCTCTGATGCCCTACGTCATATCGACAATTTCCAGTTTCCTGCAACTAACTGCCTCCTCTTCACCATGCACATCCAATCCTTCTACACTTCCATCTCCCACCAGGATGGTTTGTGCGCTCTCCACTCCTTCCATGAACAGAGGCCCGAACAACCCTCATCCACCGCCACCTCTGTGTAGTTGAACTTGTTCTCCCGCTGAACAATTTCTCCTTTAACTTGTCTCACTTCCTCTAAATAAAAGGTGTGGCTATAGATACCTGCATGGGCCCCAGTTATACCTTAGGATGTGTGGAACATTCCTTGTTCCAATCCTATTCAGGCTCCTTCCCACAGCTCTTATTTCAGTACATCGATGAGTGCATCAGTGCCACCTCATCATCTCATCTGGACCTGGAAAGTTTTATCAATGTTGTTTCCAATTTCCACCCCTCCCTCACCTTCTCATAGTCCATATCTGACACTTTCCTTCCCTTCTTTGGCCTCTCTGTCTCCATTTCTGGTGATAGACTGTCTATCAATATTCATTACAAACTCACTGACTCCCACAGCTAACTTGACTACAGCTCCTCACAACCTGCTTGCTGTAAGGACTCCATCCCATTCTCTCAGTTCCTTCACCTCTGTTGCATCTGTTCCAATGATGCCACTTTCCAAAACGGCACTTCTGACATGCCTCCCTTCTTTCTTAACCGAGGTTTCCCTCCACTGTGGTAGACAGGGCCCTCAGTCGTGTTCGACACATTTCCCACACCTCTGCCCTCACCCCTTGCTCTCCCTCCCAGAACCATGACATGGTCCCTCTTGCCCTCACTTTTAACCCACCAGACTCCGCATTCAAAGGATTATCCTCCGCTATTTCTGCCTACTCCAGCATGATGCCACCACCAAACACATCTTCCCTTCACCCCCCCCAGCGGCATTCCACAGGGATCATTCCCTCCGGGACACCCTGGTCCACTCCTCTATCACCCCCTACACCTCAACCCCTTCCCACGGCTCCTTCCCATGCAACCGCAGAACCTGCCCCTTTACTTCCCCACTCCTCACCGTCCAAGCGTCCAAACACTCCTTTCAGATGAAGCAGAGCTTCACTTGCACTTCCCTCAATTTGGTCTACTGGTTTACTGCTCCCAATGCGGTCTCCTCTACACTAGGGAGAATAAACGTAGACTGGGTGACCGCTTTACAGAACACCTTTGCGCAGTCTAAAAGCATGACCCAGACCTCCCTGTCTCTTGCCATTTCAACACATCTCCCTGCTCTCATGTCCACATGTCTGTCTTTGGCCTGCTGCAATGTTCCAGTGAAGCTCAACGCAAACTGGATGAACAGCACCTCATCTTCTGACTGGGCACTTTACAGACTTCCGGACTTAACATTGAGTTCAACAACTCCAAGACCACGAACTTTCTCCTCTATCTTTACTCCTTTTTTAAACAATTTTTTTTAAATGATGCTTGTTATTGTCATTTCATACATATATATTTATTTAATTATACATTTATTCATTCATTCATCTATCTATCAATGTATTTTATAATATATATATATACATAAACACACACATATATAATATATCCTTTTTCCCCCAACCCCAAATACCACCACCAACCACACAGGGCCATCTGTCACTGGTTTCTATTTTGTGCTTTCTCAGAGGGTGCTCTTATCTTTATGCCAGCTTCACTCTTTACCATTATCATTAACATTCCCTTTGTCTTGCGCCCTTGATATCTTTGTCAATCCCTCCTTAGTGCCTACCTATCTCTGACCTTCTATTTTGCTCCTCCTGCTCCACCCCCTCTTATACAGTATAAAATCTATCACATTTCTACTTTTCTTTCATTTTGAAGAAGAGTCATACGGACTCAAAACGTTAACTCTGTTTCTCTCGCCACAGATGCTACCAGACCTCCTGAGCTTTTCCAGCACTTTTGGTCATTATTTCAGATTTCCAGCATCTGCAGTATTTTGCTTTTATATTATATTGACCCAGGGTATTGCTCTTAGGGAAGGAAATCTGCTGTCCTTACCTGGTTTGGCCTTCGTGTGATTCCAGACCCACAGCACTCTTAAATGCCCTCTGAAATGGCCGAGCAAGCTGTTCATTCTCAAGGGTAATCAGAGATGGGCAACAAATGCTGGCCTAGCCAATAACACCCTGATCCCATGAATGAATAATTTTTTTTAAAAATCACAGATGACAATCTTCAGCCAATTCAATTCACTGTTACTGGATATTGCAAAAGTTATAGGCCCTGAGAACATCCCCGTGGTTATAATGAAGATTTGTGCTCCAGAACATGGTGTGCCCTTAGCTTAGCTCCAACACTGGCATTGGTATGGAGGTGATCTTCAGACAATTTTTCTTAGTGGGAACATTTAACTTTATTTACAAGACAGCAGTAACAACTACACGTGTGCATCAAACTCTATAACTAAAGAAGAACTTCCCTGTCGAGTTTCCCCGCACTGCTGGCACATTGGTTTATAGATCGTGGATCTTACAACAAATGATTGTTCTTAAAGTTGCAGTCCTTCATTTTCTAAAACTTTAATTACTGCATTCCTCTCCCTTTAACTTTTCTGTACATTTCGTATTTACAAGGATATTTATTTCATGACATTACAATATTTGCACAGTCTTTCAGGTGGTTTCCTGATCCATATGGAATGTCGCAGCTCCACGACTTCAGATTCTTTTGTAGGAAACACATTCTCTGGAAATGCATTAACATCGGGTACCTCATTAGGCACAGGCAGTGCAGTGTCTTCCACTCTGACAGAGACATCGGGCATGTCTGTCCTTGGTTGAGCAACTTCAACAGGAACCACTGGTTCAGTAATGATTATAAGTGGAACATATTTTGTTGTGGTATCTCTCTTTTTCTTAAATGATCCACATGCTTATGGGTGATCTGACTCTCCACTTGCACATGGTATGACAATGGTCAGTCATAGAACTCACACTGCTTCGGTCCTCGGCTGAAATTCTATACATCTACTCCTTCTCCAACAGTAAATTATCGCTCATGACTTTGCAAATAATGTGTTGTTTTTCAGTTCCCTTGACTTTTCTCCATTTCCCCTTCAAATTGGGAAGTATTAGGCTTAGTTTTGTCCGAAGACAGCACCTCATCAGTAATTCTGCAAGTGTTGCTCTTGTCATGGTGTGGGGGTTTGATCTGTAGTGAAATTAAAAAAAAAAGTTTGGTCTCCAACAAATCACCCATTAACTTTTTCATTCCTGCCTTAAAAGTTTGTATTGTGTTTTCCACCAGTCCTTTTGATGACAGATGGTATAGTGTAGTCTTCACATGGTTGATACGGTTGAGACTGATAAATCATTGGAACTCAGCACTCGTAAATGCAGTACCATTTTCTGAGATGATTACTTTTGGCAATCCATGGGTGGCGAATCTCTAGCACAATTTTTCTATAGTAGTGCCAGACATTGGCAACTTTACCTCATAAATGTCTAACAACTTGGAATGGGCATCTATAATCAGTAGAAACATGGTTCCAAGGAAAGGAACAATATAGTAAATGTGCAATTACACCCTGGGTCTACCAGCCCTCTCCCATGAGTGCAATGGGGCTGCCAACGGCAACTTTCGTTGCTGTTGTTTTACCGCATTTTCAATGTTGCTGTCCATTCCGAGCCACCAAAGATAACTCCGCGCTATTGTCTTCATTTAGGAGATCCCTGGAAGGGCACTGTGCAGCTCTACTAAAATTGATTCCCTTCCTTGTGCAGGAACTGCTCCCTGTGCACGCCATAATAAAATACCATCTTGACTGCTCATCTCATGTCCTCGGTTGAAAAACGGCTTCAATTCATCAGAGACTTGTTCCTGGGACCAACCATGTAACACTTGGTCTCCCACTCGAGACAAGACTGGATAGCAATTTGTCCAGTTTCTTATCTGCCTGGCACAGACCGGTGAGGAATCTAGAAAATTTATCACTAGCATGAGCTCCAGTGGGATTGGGGCATGTTCATCATTCTCTTTCGAAGGAGAGCGACTTAGGGCATCGGTATTTGCTATATAAATCCTTGGTCTATGTACAAAGGTGTATTCACTTGCTGCCAAAATTAGTGCCCATCTTTGTATTCTTGTGGAGGCTATGCAAGTTTAGCCTTTTCTTTGTTAAACAGACCCATAAGTGGTTTGCAGTCTGATATTATTGTGAAATGTCATCCCTGGACGCATTGATGGAATTTTTTGACACCCGAGATAATCGACAGACCTTCCTTTTTGATCTGAGAATATCCTTTCTCAGTTGGCCTGGATACATCGCCAATTGGCCTCTCTGTATCGTTGTCTGTTTTGTGAGATAGTACCACTCCCGCTTCATAGGGGGATGCATCACAGGTTAGCACCAATTCCTTCATCTGGTCATAATGCGCTAACAAATTTGAACAGTGTAAGAGCTGTTTTACATTCATGAAAGCTTCTTTTTGGGGGGCCTCCCAAAAGCAAAGCTGTTATTCTTGAGCAGTGAATGTAGAGGGCTAGAACTGTGGATAAATTTGGTAGTAATCACCCATAATAATTTATCATCCCTAAAAATGATTTAAGTTCAGAGGTGTCCTTGGGTGCAGGAGCCCGTCTTATTGCTTTAATCTTCTCTTCAACCAGGTGCAATCCTTGGACATCTAGACGGTGGCCCAAATAAATTACTTCATTTGCTTGGAAAATGCATTTTTTCCTTCTTCAGGTGCAGTCTTGCTTCTAAAAATCATTTCAGTGCTTCCTCTAGGTTAGCCAAGTGTTCCTTTCCTGTGAATCTGGTTATCAGTACATCGTCCAGGTTGACCACAACCTGAGGTGGTCTCTGTAATAAGCTCTCCATTGTCCTCTGAAAAATGGCACAGGCTGAGAAAGCACTGAAGGGCAGGCGTGTATATTCGTATAAACCTTTGTGGGTATTTATGGTTACGAATTCCCGGAAGGTATCATCCAGCTCCAGTTGCTGATATGAGTGACTCATATCAAACTTTGTATACGTTGTCTCTTCTGCTAGTTTGGCATATAGGTCTTTGATCTTGGGAATAGAATACCTGTCCAGTTCAGCTACTCTGTTGACCATTAGTTTATAGTTCCCATAGATCCAGATGCTGCCCACTCTGAGAGCTGAACCACTTTTATGACACCCGGCCTCTCTAGATCGTTCAACTCAGTGTCAACCTTCTCTCTCAAGGTGGATGGCACCGGTCTTGTTTTCGAGAAGTGAGGAGTTGCTTCTGGATCCACATAAATCTTGGCCTTTAGGCCTTGGATTTTTCCCAGTTCATCCTTGAAGATGGTGTCATGTTTTTTTGGTAGCTCTGCTAGTCCACCTGCTCGCAACTGCAAGATTTCAGACCAGTTTAGTTTAATTTCCTTCAACCAATCACATGTTAGAAAGTTGGCCCTTCACCTTCTGCCACCGTCACTGGTAGCTGATTGGTTTCTATAATGAGCAGTTGCTCTGGTGATACCTTTTACTTGGATTTCTTCACCTGTGTATGTTTTCAACTTGGCAGATTTTTCTTCCAAAATCAATTGTTTGTCACCTTTAGTATATCTGAAGGTGTGTTCTCCTATTAGAGTGGTAGAAGCACCCATGTTTCCTTCCATTTTTAAAGGTTTACTATTCACTTGCATTGTAATATATATTTGTTCTGCTTTCCCAACTTTCATGTTGAATAATGAATAAATGTCAGAATTGGTTGTTTTTGGCTTCACTGGACTTCGTTTGTTGTTTGGAGGCCTGTTTAAATCTCGCTTTGCACTGTCTCAATAGATGTCCACTTCTATGACAAAATTAACATTCTACTTTTTTAAATTGCCAATCGCTAGGAAACTGATTGTTTCCACCTCAATGAAAGTTATTTTTCAATTCAGTTGTGTTCGATCCCAGGCCCTTTGGTTTGTTGGGGCTAAAGCATCCAGGTTGCATACTTGTTTTGGGGTAACCAAGTTGGTACTGAGACAGAGAACATTAGGAGATCATTGTTAAAATAAATACATGCTGTTTGTTTACAAACTAAACTCTTCAGCTACATTTGTGTGCTCACAACATAAAACTCTGTTTTCACTCATCAGTGATTAACTCAAGACTCTCTCATATCAAGGTAGCCCACGCTAGTCTGCTATTGGATATTAAGATCATGTGACCTTACATTATAATACTTGCCTTAAAGATATATTACATCTCACATTAGATTCCCTCCCCCTTTACTGAAAAATACATTTTACAGCTTCTCAATATATCAAGTTATTTACACAAATCAATTATTTACAAAGTCAATCTCTCTGGGAGTTTCCTTATGCGTGTAGAATGTCTCAGCTCTACAGCTTCTGAAGTTTATTTTGGAATCTCCCTTACTGAAGTTGTCTGAGCATCTGGTTCTACAGCAGGTACCTGTAAATTTGTTTCTTCAAGTCTTTCAGGTACAGTGGGCATTTCAAATACATTTGTACTTGGTTGGGTTCTTTCAACAGAGTTTGTTGATTCAGTCTCAAATACTGGTGGGATCAATCCTGGATAGTCTCCACTTCGTATCTCCTTACTATTCCATCTCCGACTTTCATATGGTAGGGAAGAGGTCCCATTACAGCATTTATTTCACCAAACAACCGTTCTGGTCTTTCTCTAAAAGTTGTAATAAATAGCTTCTCCCCTACATTAAATGTTCTGTCTCAACTGTGACAATCATGTCCCATTTTCTGATGTTCCTGCCTTCCTTCTACTTTTACCCCTGCCTCCCACCACCCACCTCCCACCCAAGTTGGCATGATTAGACTTCGTCTTGACCAGAGACATCGCTTTTCAACAGTTCTGCAGGCGTGACACCTGTTGTTGAATGAGGGGTGGTTCTAGGATGGAAAAGAAAACATGCCAATTTAGTTGCTATTGAATCTCCAGATAATTTCTTCATACCGGATTTGAATATCTGAACTACTCTCTTGGCAAGTCCGTTTGAAGAAGGGTGGTATGGAGATGTTTTCACATGAACAATACCATTGAGGCTTGTAAATCGGTTAAATTCAGCCCTTGTGAATACTGTTCCATTATCTGATACTAGCACTTCAGGTAATCCAATTATAGCGAAGCTTTGTCGTAGCTTGTCTATTGTCACTGAAGGTGTTGGTGACCTCACTTCGTATATATCCATCCATTTTGAATGAGCGTCAATGGTAAGGAAAAACATTGTTCCGATAATTGATGTGTACTTGTACCAATGGCCTTCCTGGTCACTCCTAGAGGTATAAAGGAGCTGTTGCAGGTAATTTTTGCACTTGTTGACACTGCTTACAATTCCTCACTAAGTTTTCTATTTCTCCATCCATTCCTGGCCACCACATATAGCTACGTTCTATTGCCTTCATTTTGGAAATTCTGGGATGTGCACTGTGAAGTTCAGGTAACAGTGGCTTTCGTCCTTTTGAAGAAACAATCACTCGAGGTCCCCACAATAAAATACCTTCTTGGCTGACTATCTTGATTCTTCTCTGGATCTATCTATCTTAATGTGGAAGATTGCGCAGGTTCTGTCCATAAAAAAGCAGGACAAATTTTATCCAGCCAATTACCTCCCCATTAGTGTACTCTCAATCATCAGCAAAGTGCAATTAAGCAGCATTTTCACATCAATAACCTGCTCATCAATGCTTAGTTTGAATTCCACCAGGGTCATTCAGCTCCTGACCTCATTACAGCCTTGGATTAAACATAGAAAAAAAAGACCTGAACACAAAAGGAGAGGTGAGAATAACTGCCTTTGACATCAAGGCAACATTTGACCGGGTGTGGTATCAAGGAGCCCTAGCAAAGCTGAAAACAATGGGAATCAGGGGGAAAACTCTCCACTGGTTGGAATCATACCTATCAGAAAGTAAAATGGTTGTGGTTGTTGGAGATCAATCATCTCAGTCCCAGAACATCGCTGCATGAATCCTTCAGTGTCCTTGGCCCAACCATCTTCAGCTGCTTCATCAATGACCTTCCCTCCGTCATAAAGTCAGGAGTGGGGATGTCTGCTGATGATTGCACCATTTTCAAGTCCTCAGATGAAGCAGTCCCTGTCCAAATGTAGCATGACCTTGGAAAAATTCAGGTTTGGACTGATAATTGGGAAGAAGTAACATTTGTGCCATACAAGTGTCAGGCAATGATCACCACCAAGAAGGGAGAATCTAACCATCTCCCCTTGTCATTCAATGGCATTACCATCACTGAATCTCCCACTATCAACATCCTGGGGGTTAACTTTCATTAAAAACTTAACTGGGCCAGCCATATAAAAAACAAGAGCAGGTCAGAGGTTGGGAACTCTGCAGAGAGCAACTCACCTCCTGACTCCCCAAAGCCTGTTCTCCATCTAAAAGATACAAGTTAAAACTGGGACAGCATAGTGCTTGGGTGGATGAGTGCAGCTCCAACAACACACAAGAAGCTCAACACCATCCAGGACAAGGCAGCCTGTTTGATTGGTCCTCCGTTCACCACCTTTAACAGTCACTCCCTCCACCATCAGATAACAATGACAGCAGTGTGGAAAATCTACAAGATGCACTGCAGCAACTCGCCAAGCCTGCTTCAACAGCATCTTCCAAATGTGTGACCTCTACCACATAGACAGGTATAGGCAGCAGACACATGGCAAGACCAATCCCCACAAGTTCCCCTCCAAGTCACACACCATCCTGACTTGGAACTATATCACTGTTCCTTCACTGTCGCTGGGTCAAGATTCCAGAACTCTCTTCCTAACAGTACTGTGAATGTACCTTTACCAGATAGACTGCAGCGGTTCAAGAAGATGGCTTACCACCACTTTCTTCTCAAAGGCAATAAGAGAGGGAAACAAATGCTTGTCTTGCCAACAACGCCGACATCCTGAGACAGAATAAACAATTGTTAAGATGTTAATCCAAAATCTCATCTACCCCTTCAAATGGACACAAAGGGCACCACTTCTTTAAGGGCAATTAGGGATGGGCAATAAATGTGAACTTGCCAGCAATGCCCACATTCCATGTATGAATAATAAAGAAGTGAAAGCTGAGATACCAGCCATCACATGCTGCATCATGGTTGAGTCTGCAAGTGTCCTCATAGATTTAACCACCCCAGTTTCATCCTGAAAGAATGTGCTTCAAGCTCTACATAATACCTTGTGCCAGATTGATGATGGTCTTCTCCGTGTTCCTCGACATTGCACAGAGGCTTTTGGGCAGGTTTGTCAATACATCAGTTGTTTCATTGTCAACATCCATCAGCCTTTGCCTGTAGCCTACCCTTCAAAGTCTTCATCTGAGTCCTCCGCAGCAGAATTCGTGTGCAACCTCGCCCTCCAGTGATCATGCACAAGCGCCATCCTTTGCTTGGCTGCATGTTCCCCTCATGCCAAATGCACATGTCTCGACAAGTGCATATCCTGCCTCTGAACAATCCTCTAAACTACGCACAATGTCATTATCTGATCTGGTGACTATGAGTATAAGAGCAAGTGACTGGGCTTCTTCATCATCAGTGTCTTCCTACTCTTTCACCACAGCCTGGCCAGGCTACAGTTCTTGAGTATTTGAAATAGGAAAATGGCAAGGGTAGAGTTATGGTGGAGAAAGACATGGGAAAGTAAGAGGTGCATGCTTACACCATCCACACCTTGTAAATCAGAAGAGATTGTGGAACAAGGGGTAAGTGGGATGTGGGAGGGAAGATTAGGTATGAGCATACTCTCATCTTTGATGGTTTCAGCCCTGCTGCTGGCTATGGCTTTAACAATGGGCATTCCAATGATGGGGTCCAGTGTTTCCTCCTTTGGGGTAAAAACATATCGTGGTTGTGCCCTGCTGATTTGCTGTTTCTGCCTTTGGTTATTGTCCAGCTTGGGGAAGTGTGTCAGTGTGGTGCAATGTGTCTGGGTGAAGTGGCTGCCATGGTTGAATAGTGAGCAGTGTGTAAGTTATAAGATGTGGTTGTGTGGCTTGAAGTGTGTGATGGGGAGGTGAAGCATAAAAATGTTAGGTATGAGTGGTGATTAATATGGATTGTTTGTAGTTGAGTGATGGGGGTGTGGTGCATTGAACAGTGTTAGTTGTGCATTGGTGGCATTTGGCATTTGAAGATACATTCACTGACGTTGACCACTTGTGTGAGGTCACTGAATGCTTTGCAGCATTGAATCCAGGAATTCAGAGCTTGACTCCTGGCATTGATGGCCACGTTCATCTGATCCTGTCGCCTTCACCAATTTGTCTGGGAAACCTCCTGACCCCCTGTGGATAGATCACATCTCACCTCCTCTCATCTCCTCCAGCAAGACATTCAGTGCAGCATCAAAGTATCTTGGAGCATGCTCTCTGCCATATTATACCATAATTCACTGTTCTTCCTGCTCAACCTCTCTTCCCCAAACCATTCAGCACCCACTTCAGGTAGTACCTGGAGGGGGTGGGGGGGAATGTTGGTGAGGACAAGTGGTGCTGTTGCCATGGGGGTCATCACTGATGCTGGGGGAGGCACCTCTGCAAAGAGTGTCCAAGGTCAAGGGCCCCCAACCCGTGGTGCACCTGGGGCTCTTTCCGGCTGGCTTAGGACCAGCCCACCACCTCCCACCACGAGTTAAATGCCAGCAGAGGTAGGTAGAGGCTCTAAATTGGTCACTTAAGTGGCTCAGTTGAGTTCCGGGCAGCAGCACTGTCCACCACTATTTCCGTCACTGGCAAGATGGCATGGCAGCGTTATGATTGTGGCCATGTCATCCACTACATTCCATGTCATATTGCCAGCCTCCCTACCTCCCAGACCACCCCAAAGGCCTTGTAACATCCAGTTCTTGGCCTCTTTGATGAAGCATGCAGCCATTTAGCACTGGTTGCTCGGAACAATCATACAATTTAGCAGACAGCATGAAGTTACTGTGCTGCGTGCATCAGAAGCAATGGGAACAGTTAATTGTGCTTTACAATCCATGTGCCTGTTTTCAGGGGCTATCGAATGGATTTTGGTATGCACTTTCCATCCTGAATCTTTGTACAAATGTGAGCTTCTTTTGGAGAAGAAAATGATAAAAAGCTCTTTAAAAGACAAGAACAAAGAGATCACAGCTGCAGTAAGCTTACCAGCTGTGAGATTGCCCGGTATCAGAGCTGAGATGGATAAGACATTTGCTGGCTATTTTAAAGGATATTGAATTGCTGCATCACCAAGAGGGCTGATGATTGTTCAATGGTGATAGAATGAAGCAAAATCCTGCCTGAATTTCTGTGCACATCATTTAATGTGTCATTAGATTGAAGAGCTTGCATTGTTTGCTACAAGGAACTTCAGTTTTAGAGCTATTGTTGAGTGGGCCTGCAAAAAGGGAAAGAAGGGATACAAAAGGCTCATCAAACAGCTAGAAGACTCGATTTCAAGACAATAACCAGGGTTGATTTAAAGGCCTCAGATCAGAAATAAACTCATTGTGCCCCAACTGTGAACTTTCAAAGCATACGTAATAAAACAGCTGATTTGGAAGTACTAATAAAGCCACATGGTCCAGATATTATTCAAGGGACAGAAACAAGGCTACAGCCACCTGTTGCCAATTCTGAAGTTTTCCCAAAAGGTTACACAGTTTTTCAGGAAGATAGGCAAACAGATGGCCATGGAGAAGTCCTAAAAGATTGTGGGACTGAACTTGCCACAACAAGGCAGAAAGGACTTAGTAGTAATGAGTATTGAAGTATTATAGAACCAATTAGAAATCAAAGGGAGATGTACAGTTATCATAGGAACAGCCTATAAAGTAAAACATGATAATAAAGATACAGCTGAGGAACTCAATAAATCATTGAAAAGAATCCAAAGTCAGAAACCATATGCTAACACCATACTAGGAGGAGGCTTTAATCAATCAGATGATGGTACAGAATATAAAAAACAGCAGAGAAGACTAAAAGGTTAACCAGGAGAAAGAAATTAGAGTATGAGAAGCTAGCTAGAAATGTAAAAATGGATAGCAAGAGTTTCTACAGGTATTTAAACAGGAAAAGAGTAAGTAAAGTGAGTGTTGGTCCTCTTGAGAGTAACAGTGGGGATAATAAGGAAATAGCGGAAGAAATGAACAAATATTCTGCTTCTGTGTTCACAATAGAGATATTAAAAAAAAAATCCAGTAATAGCTGCAAATCAGGAGATGAACGGGAGAAAGGAACTTTGTGAAATTGAAATCACTAGGGAAACGGTACTGAGCAAATTGATGGAGCTGCAGGCGGGCACGTCTCCGGGTTCCAATGGACTACATCCTAGGGTCGTAAAAGAGGTAGGCGATGCACTGGTGTTAATTTTCCAAAATTTGCTAGATTCTGGAAAGGTTCCAACAGATTGGAAAGTAGCAAATATAACCCCTATATTCACGAAGGGAGGGAGACAAAACAGGAAACTATAGGCCAGTTAGCTTGACATCTGTCGTGGGAAAGTTGTTAGAACCGATCTTTAGGGAGGTTATAGCTGGGCACTTAGAAGAACTCAAGGCAATGGGGTAGAGTCAGCATGGTTTTGTGACCATGTTTAACCAACTTATTGGAGTTTTTTGAAGGAGTAACATGCGCAGTGGATAAAGAGGAGCCTGTGGACATACTGTACTTGGATTTCCAGAAAGCATTTGATAAGGTGCCATATCAAAGGTTATTACAGAAAATAGAAGTGCATGGTGAAGTGCATATTAGCATGGATAGAAGATTGGCTGGCTGGCAGAAAGCAGAGAGTTTGCATAAATGGATCTTTTTTGGATTGGCAGGATAGGGTCCCACAGGGGTCTGTGCTGGGGCCTCAACATTTTATGATTTACATGGTATCAAAATTTGCAGATGATGCAAAGATAGGTAAGAAAGTGTGTTGTGAAGAGGACATGAGGAGGTTGTAGATGGATATAGATAAGTTGAGTGAATGGGCAAAGATCTGGTAAATGGAGTTTAATGCGGGAAATTGTGAAGTTGTTCACTTTGGCAGAAAGAACAAAAGAGCAGAGCATTATTTAAATGGAGAACGGCTTTATAACTCTATGGTGCAGAGGGATCTAGGTGTTCTAGCATATAAGTAACAAAAAGTTAGTATGCAGGTACAGCAAATAATTAAGAAGGCTAATGGAATGCTATCCTTTATTTCAAGAGGAATTGAACATAAAAGTAAGGATTTTATGCTTCATTTATTCAGGGCATTGGTGAGACCACACCTCGAATATTGTGTGCAGTTTTGGTCTATTTATATAAGGAAGAATTTAAATGCATTGAAGGCGGTTCAAAAGAGGTTTACGAGATTGATGCCTGGAATGAGTGGGTTGTCTTTTGAGGAAAGGTTAGACAGATTGGGCTTGTTTTCAATGGAGTTTAAAAGAGTGAGGGGTGATTTGATTTAATTACATAAGATCCTGAACTGCCTTGACAAGGTGAATGTCGAAAGGATGTTTCCTCTTGTGGGTGAGTCCAGAACTAGGGGGCACTATTTTAAAATTAGGGGACGACTTTTTAGGACAGAGATGAGGAGAATTTTTTTCTCCCAGAGGGTTGTGCAACTTTGGAATTCTCTGCCTCAGAAAGTGATGGAAGTGGGGTCATTGAATACTTTTAAGGCAGTGGTAGATAGATTCTTGTTAGGCAAGGGAATCAAAGGTTATCAGGGTTAGACAGGAATTTGAAATTCGAAACACAAGAAGATCAGCCATGGTCTTATTGAATGGCGGAGCAGGCTCAAGGGACCAAATGGTCTACTCCTGTTCCTAATTTTTTTATGTCCTTATGTTCTTAATTGGTGTTAACAATAAACATTTATTCAGTAAGTACAAAAGGGTTGTAGTATCAGATCTATATCCTTGTGAACCCACTTGTAAAAACAATATTCTAGAATTCTAAGTTATAATTCTAGGAGCTAATGTGAGGAAATTTCACAACAATTTATTCTGCTATAATATACCTCAATGTCTATTCTATCCCCACTGTCACTCTCTAGAGAACCAACACTCGCTTTACTTACTCCTTCCCTTTTTGAATACCTGTAGAAACTCTTGCTATCCATTCTTACATTTCTAGCTAGCTCCTTCTCATGCTCTAATTTCTTTCTCCTGGTTAATGATTTAGTCATTCTCTGCCGTTCTTTATATTCTGACCAATCATCTGTCCTGCTGCTCATCTTTGCAAAGTTATATGCTTTTTCTTTAAGTTTGATGCTTCTTAACTTCTTTACTCCTAAAGATGTAAGATCTTCGCCTTAGAATTTTTCTTAGTAATAGGAACATACTTATTTTGAATGCTCTGAAATATACCCTTAAATGTCTGCTACTGCTTCTCTATTGATCTATCCTCTAGCCTAGTATCCCAGTTCACTTCAGCTAGCTCAGCTTTCATGCACACATAGTTTCCCTTATTTAAGCTTAAGAAATTAGTCATAGGCCCACTCTTCTCCTTTTCAAACTGGATGTAAATTCAATCATATTGTAGTTGCTGCTACCTTAGGGGGCCTTTATTTTGAAGTCATTAATTAATCTTGTCATATTACACAATACCAAGTCTAATATAACCTGCTCTCTATATAAAAGCAAAAAACAGCGGATGCTGGAAATCCAAAACAAAAATAAAAATACCTTGAGAAACTCAGCAGGTCTGGCAGCATCTGCGGAGAGGAACACAGTTAACGTTTTGAGTCCGTATGACTCTTCAACAGAGCTAAGTAAAAATAGAAAAGAGGTGAAATATAAGCTGGCTTAAGGTGGGGTGGGGCGGGGGGGGGGGGGGGGGTGGTGGGGGTGGTGCGGTGGGGTGGGGGTGTGTGCGGTGGGACAGGTAGAGCTGGATAGAGAGTCAGTGATAGGTGGATATAGCCAAAAGATGTCATAGACAAAAGGACAAAGAGGTGTTGAAGGTGGTGATATTATCTAAGGAATGTGCTAATAAATGACATTAAGGGTAGAAAGCAGGACAAGCAAGGTACAGATAGCCCTAGTGGGGGTGGGGTGGGGAGAAGGGATCAAAATAGGCTAAAAGGTAGAGATAAAACAATAGATAGAAATATATTTAAAAATTATGGAAATAGGTGGGAAAAGAAAAATCTATATAAATTATTGGAGAGAAAAAAAAGGAGGATCAGAAAGGGGGTGGGGATGGAAAAGAAAGTTCATGATCTAAAATTATTGAACTCAATATTCAGTCCAGAAGACTGTAAAGTGCCCAGTCGGAAGATGAGGTGCTATTCCTCCAGTTTGCGTTGAGCTTCACTGGAACAATGCAGCAGGCCAAGGACGGACATGTGGGCAAGAGAGCAGGGTGGAGTGTTGAAATGGCAAGTGACAGGGAGGTCTGGGTAATGCTTGCGGACAGACCGAAGGTGTTCTGCAAAGCAGTCACCCAGTCTGCGTTTGGTCTCTCCAATGTAGAGGAAACTGCATTTGGAGCAACGAATGCAGTAGACGAAATTGAGGGAAATGCAAGTGAAATGCTGCTTCACTTGAAAGGAGTGTTTGGGCCCTTGGACAGTGAGGAGAGGGGAAGTAAAGGGGCAGGTGTTGTACCTTCTGCGGTTGCATGGGAAGGTGCTGTGGGAGGGGGTTGAGGTGTAGGGGGTGATGGAGGAGTGGACCAGGGTGTCCCGGAGGGAACGATCCCTGCAGAATACCGCCGGGGGGATGAAGAGAAGATGTGTTTGGTGGTGGCATCATGCTGGAGTTGGCGGAAATGGCGGAGGATGATCCTTTGAATGCGGAGGCTGGTGGGGTGATAAGTGAGGACAAGGGGGACCCTATCATGGTTCTGGGAGGGAGAGGAAGGTGTGAGGGTGGATGCGTGAGAGATGGGCCAGACAAGGTCGAGGGCCCTGTCAACCACCGTGGGTGGAAAACCTTGGTTAAGGAAGAAGGAAGACATGCCAGAGGAACTGTTTTTGAAAGTGGCATCATCAGAATAGATGTGATGGAGGTGAAGGAACTGAGAGAATGGGATGGAGTCCTTATAGGAAGCATGGTATGAGGAGCTGTAGTCGAGGTAGCTGTGGGAGTCGGTAGGCTTGTAATGAATATTGGTGGACAGTCTATCACCAGAAATTGAGACAGAGAGGTCAAGGAAGGGGAGGGAAGTGTCAGAGATGGATCATGTGAAAATGATGGAGGGGTGGAAATTGGAAGCAAAATTAATAAAACTTTTCCAGGTCCAGTCCGAAGCAATCATCGATGTACCGGAGAAAGAGTTGTGGGAGGGGGCCGGAGTAGATAACCTGCTCTCTGGTTGGTTCCAGAACATGCTGCTCAAAGAAACTTTCTCAAAAGCATTCTGCAAAGCCTTCATCCAGGCTATTACTGCCAATTTGATTTTTCCAATTTATATGTAGGTTTGTAGAAATGTAGATCCAGTTTTCGATATACAAACAAATATTGATTAAAGATAATTATGGTTACAATCCAGTATAAGTTCTTAAGATTTTTAATTGCCTTTGACTCAAAAAGTAGGGAATTCCAGACAAGGCCAGAACTCAACCTGTGTCCAAAGATGGCCCCTGACAATGGGGTGTATTTTAAAAGAAAATTGCAGCTGAAGTCACGCAGACTGCTATTGTCTATTGTGTGTTGTCTCTCAGAAAAACACCTTATTTTTTAATTTTGTATCAAATCCAAGGTCCTTGAGGATTATCTATTTGGGTGTCTAGAAAAATACAGGTAGCTGGCTGGCTGCCAGTCTCCTAGCACTAAAGACAATCCAAGGACTTCTTATTTGTTGTGACTGGCTTTCTGGTTATGATTCAAATTCTGCAGCCATGTTTTTAATTATTTAAGTTAAATAGTATTCTGTAATTGTTTGCCTATTAATTTTAATTAACATCTTAAATTGCTCATCAAATGTGTTAATTCTGTAACATTTTCATACCAGGGAAGATACCGCATCCATTCATGAAACAGGTCCAACTACAACTTGACAAGATGACCAAGATGGGTGCCATCCCCCCGTCACTCAGCCAACAGTATGGTGTTTCAGAATGGTTCTGGCTCCTAAAACAAATGGGTCCCTTCGCATCTGTGTCGACCTGACTCAAGTCAACAAGGCTACATGGCACAGGAAATGCACCCAATGCCATCAGTGGATGACAGCTTGACTAAGCTCTCCAAGAGTACAATGTTCTCGAAACTCGATACCAATAGCCGTGTTTGCCATTTGGCATAACCTTGGCACCCAAAACTTTTCAGTCGACAATGTCTACCTTCCTGCAAGGCCTGAAAGGCATAATCTGCCACATGGATGATGTCCTTGTCCATGGAGCTACTGTCAAGGAAGTAGAAATGAGACTTACAATTGACATGAGCCACATTCAGGAAGCAGGTTAACACTTAATGATAAGTGTGAATTCCTTAAGATGTCCATTGAATTTTTAGGCCACATTATGAGCAGTAAAGGCATAATGGAGGACCGACAAAAAACAAAGGCCTTCAGAGAATTCCAGACCTGCCATCCATTCCAGGTCTTCAACGATTCCTAGGTATGATAAATCAGCTGGCACAATTCCTACCAAACCTAGCGCAAGTCACTGAGCCCTTGAGGCCTGTAAAAGAAGGCTCAAGCAAGGCGTTGGAATGCTCACTAGGGGCAAGCATGCCGAAGGGTTTAAGGACACCCTGTGCTCACCAGATATCCTGGCTCTTAACAACCCATCCCTATCGACCACAATTTCTGCTGATTCTCAACCACAGGACTCGAGAGCAGTCCTGTTTCAACTGGATGGGTGCTGCCAACCAGTCTATTATGCATCTTGGGCACTACCTGACATGGAAATAAGGAATGCAGTTATAGAGGAAGAGGCTCTCGCAGTCACATGGACTTGCAGGAAATTCTCCAACTAGATCATTGGGCTGAAAGTAGGCATTGAGACAGACCTCAAACCATTTGTCTCAGTACTGGATGAAAAGGAACTTGCCAAAAAGCTCCCCTGAATCCAGAGATTCCACTTGCAACTAATACACTTCGCGCATGAGACAGTGTATGTCCAGGGCAAGCTACAAATGACTGTGGCACATTGTCCAGGGCCACAGTCCACCATCCTGCAACACAGGATGTTAATCCGGTCAATGAGGTTGAGTCCTATTCCCAATTCATAGCAACACTATTGACAGCGAGCTCCGAAACGCTACAACAGTTATGCCAAGAGCAGGTGCAGGATGAAGATTGCATTGACATCTGTCAATAATGCATGAAAGTTTGGCCATGTCAGCGTTATTTTGGAACAGTCATGAAAATATGCTCCAAAAAATGGAAACACTTCACTATAATTGATGATCTGCTAGTGTACGATGAGCAGTTGGTAATTCCTGTCTCACTCTGACCAGAGATTCTACAATTAATCCACCAAGGCTACATGGACATCACAATGTGCAGAGAAGGAGCCCAGTGTGCAGTGTGGTGGCTGGGAATATCAAGAGTGATCAGAGAGATGATTTCACACTGCCAAGTGGGCACGCTGCACAAACCAGTCCAGAGGAAGCCCTTATCCCCACCTAGTTCCCTATCAGACCGTGGGAACATCTGGAAATGGGTCCTTCCTCATCATTGACGGCTACTTCGCCAGGTGGATTGAGGTGAAGCTTTTACACACAAGGACCACAGATTTAGTCATTTGTTCATTGAAAGAAGTATTCACAATACATGGCATCCAGAGGCCAGGTGGTGTTTGGCAATAGCCCATAATTCACTAATGATCACTTCACCCATTTTGCTGAGAACTACAGATTCCAATACCTTACCAGTTCCCCAAGGTATTCCAATCTAACTACAAGGCAGAAAGGGGAACTTGCATGAATAAAACCCTTTTGAAGAAGAACAAGGGAATGGAATTGACATACAAGTCTACTCCACTGCAATGTGGATTTTATCTGCTTGAACTGCTGATGGGCTAGAAGCTTCACACTCAGCTTCCCAAGCTGCCCTAGACATTAGTCTCAGGGTTAGCAGTACAGGAGAATCAGAAGTTTCAGGATTGAGAACAGTCCAAAAAAAAACAACAAGCTTCCACTTACAATAGGAGGAATCATACTAGAACCCTAGAGGTATTGAACTGGAGCTAGGCTGAACTAAGGTGACAAGGTTTGGATCAGAGACCTCAGCAGAGAAGGCGTCATCATCCAAAGGGATGATGATCAACATTGGTATTACTTCTTACATACCCCAGAAGACACAATAAAAAGGAACAGGAGAAATCTTATCCTCATTCCAGAAGGAGAACCTACCATTACACATTTTGGAGAAGCAGGTGTTGAGAGTCAAATGACAATGCACCAAACATTGCACCTCTTACCGAAGACCAAACAAGTCAAAGCAAAGAATTCCAAGGCGAGACTATCAACCTTCCAGGCCTCACAAGGACACCATTAGGCACAGTCGTGAAACTTCCAGACTGACTAAATTTATGAAGTCAGAGACTTGGAGGGAGAAGGGGTAGGATGTAAATATATATGTAAAATATGTTCGAACAAAGACTTTGGGGGAGATGTAGTCTTCGGATGTTCAGGGCTGAAAGGGCTACTATATGGGAGTGCAGAAACAGTGCAGCCCACATGATGATGTAAGAGAGATTTATATGACTGGCAGTCTAGAAGGAGAAAACTCATGACTTAGACCAGCGGTGGACAACCCGTGGCCTTCAAGCCACATGTGGCCCATCAAGGCTTTGAGTTCGGACGTGAGACATTTTGTTCACTGTTGCCCGTGCACAGGATTGCCAGATTCCGCTGGTTTCCATCTGCATTGTTTTTTTCCTACCTGTATTACGAAAGTGATATGCTTGCAAAGCAAGGGCAAGTGAAGTGAGGTGCATGCTGATTACACACAACATTGACTGTGAGAGCCATGCGCTCTCACTGCGTCCAATCAAAGTGATACTATGGTTCAACTGGCACACCTCACAAGTTCTTATTCATGGCAACATGGTTAGCGCACATGCCCGATTTCAATCTTGCAGCCCACTGAGATGAAGGAAGGCCACTTGTGCAGCTGCTCACTACCCTAGGTTGCCCTAGAGTGAGTAAAACTTGTAGCCTTTGTAGGGGGTGGTGGTATGTGTCAGCTTCACCTCTGATTTCTGAGTGGTCTGAATTGCTCCCATTCCCTCGGTTTTAGACCTTGGACTTATTTGTGGGTTGTGACAAAGTGCAGCAGACAACTGGTTTTGGTGCAAGAAAAAAAATTGGGTTTATTGAAGTCACAAATGAACTTATAACATTAGGTTTACACTGAGATTATACAGACCTACAAAGTACACTTAGTTAAGAATGGGGAACACACGACATAACAAGGGAAAATCACGCTACTAATCCTCTTACCCTTGTCCCACCCCCAAAACCTAACTAAATTGAACTAGGAGAGGTCAGGGATCATGCTCACCAACCAGGGTTCCTTGACAGTTTGAAATCCAGCCAGGTAAGCCAGTTGCAGTTTTGGGGTACGCCCTTTGTGTCCTCTGGAGCCTGCCATCCCCACGTGGTCCTGGTCTGTGGAATTTGCAAAGGTTCTTCATTTGGGTGGAGTGCACGATTGTGGGTGGTCAATCTTCATGGAGGGCTGTGATTGCAGCCTTGTTGTCTTCAGTTGAGCCTGCCACCCCATGCCCCTCTCCATGATGTTGCCTGCAGGCCTGCAAACCTCCAGATCTCCTCCCTCCGCTTGGCACAGCTACCTCACCCTGCTTAAACTCTGCTTCAACCAATCCAAAACTGCTCACCCTCCCCCTTCATAACTGATGGCCCAGTTACACTGTTTTTCAAATTTCTTATCTCAGTCCAAATCAAGGTTAGTTCTTTGTCTGATTTTGGTGTGCTTCTTCAGATGATTGTTGTCTCGTTGTTCTTAATGGGCTCGCATGATGTTTATCGTTGTCTTTCTGTCCCCGTCACTAGTGTTGAACTGAAAGCCATTGTATTTGTGGAGTATTGATAGATTCGCATAAGTGCATTGATTGCTGCCTTCCTGCCTTAGTAATTAGTAGTAATTATTTATGCAAGATTTTGATGGGCTTTAGTTTCATGTAAGATGAAGTCTTTCTCTGGGTTGATTGTTTTTAAGTGAAGAATGCGTATTCTGTCTCCTCTTGTTGTCTGGTTTCAGGCACCAATCCACACTGCACTCAACAAGCCCGGGCATGTCCAGTCCCAGGCTTTCATGGGCCTAGCCTCCTGTCTGCAGGGTTCTAAAGTTAACTCAGCAGTTGAGTCCTCTGCCATAAAAGTCCAAAAGTCATATCCTTGTTGATGATATGAAAAATGTGGGAATTTTGAGAACCCTTCACCTTGTGTACCTGTAAATTGTTATGTTCTTACAATAAACAGTTAGTGTTCAGATATCCCTATGTCTCCACAGACATTACTTAGCCAGTCAAGACCAACACACCCACAGTAACCATAGATATGAAAACCAAATCAATCCTGCAGGTTTTTCAACAATGCTCCTTCATGCCCTACTGGCAAGTCCAGTTCGGTATCTAGGCCAGATTTATAGATCTGCTTTTCTCCATTGAGCTGCTCCTTGACATCAATAATTGCTGTTTTCAAAGCAGCTGTATGGACCAAGGGGAGGTCAACAGGCTGAATAATGTAAATTGCAAATTTCTAATAAAATTAGAATTTATATAATTTTTTGCTACCCTTCAATTTTAATGTGAGAATGAATAATTATGACAGCTTCTTCATTAGATCAGATTATGATTGTGTTGGAGATGGACTCAGTTAATGATTTCAATAGGAAATTGGTTAGGCACTTGAGGGACATAAACTTGCAGAGCTACGAGGATAGTACAGGGGAATTGGACAGAATGGATTCATCTACAGAGGACCGGCATGGACTCAATGGGCCAAATGGCCTGCTTCTGTGCCATACTGATCCTGCTTCAGAATCTAACTTTAGAGCAACAAGTAAATAAGCATCATAATTTCATAGAAATTTACAGTGCAGAAAGAAATCGTTCAGCTCATTGGGCAGAATCCTGTGTCCCCTCCTATGGTAAAATTTGTGATGGCCAGTCACTTGATCAGGCAGGAAGGTGGCAAGCTCCCCACCACCTTCTCATCTCCACCCTGATTATTTCTGTGGTGGGAAGGTTCATAGGCATCTATCCCACACCGCTACCAATTGAGGCCTTTATTTGAACTCAGGTCCCCAGAGCATTTGCCTGTGGCTTTGTATGACTAGTTCAGTTATATAACCATTATGCCACTGTCTCCCACCATGTGCTCTTCCTTATGCAGGGAGCACAACAATTAAACCCTGGCATGTTTACTTGCGAGCCCTCATTCAAAGATAGTCAGTGCCTGATCGAGGGACCCAGCATCGGGAAGTGGGGGACGGAGTGAACACACTGAGAGTCAACCCCCCTGCCCTTGTTGCTGATATCCCTCTCCACCCCTCCCCCATGGCCCTTACCTCACGACCTCCTTTTCACAATTATTCACCTGTCCCTGGATCCCTCCTGGACCTGAGACCATGAGTGGGTATCATAGCAGCAGCAGCCACCACCTCCCAGGTGGTGCTGCTGAGTACAGAAGAGCCGTTGGCCTTTGTTTGGTTAGCAGCTCTCAGCAGGCAGGACTTCTGCCCCCGGGGTCCTTAATTCCAGGGGAAGGCCCACCACTGGCCTGTTAAATGATTGAGTGGCGAAGGATGAGATGGACTTCAGGAATGGAGGCAATACAAGGGCCTCACTGGCTCTCCAACCAACAGTTGAGATCCTCATTGCCTCCCCAAGATTCCACCTACTGTGTCTGGGCTGGCAAAAAATTAGTTATTTAGCCTAATCCCACTTTCTTGATCCAGATAGCATTGTCAGTTATGACACTTCACATTTAAAAAATAATTGGATATGCACTTGAAGGGTTTTTCTACCTCTAACACCCATTCAAACAGGGAGGTCTGGACCCCCACCACCCTCTGAAAAAACTTCTCCCCATCTTCCCTCTAATCCTTCTGCCAATTATTTTATTTTATGCACTTCAATTAACTTTTCCCTTAGCCTTCTTTGTTCCAAAGAAAACAATATAAGAATTTTCAATCTTTCCTCAGAGCTAAAATTTTCCAGTCTTGGCAACATCCTCATAAATCTCCTCTGTATGTTCTCCAGTGCAATCATGTCCTTTCTGAAATGTGGAGATGAGAACTCTGGCTGTGGCCCAACAAATGTTTTATAATGTTCTAGCATAACTTCCCTGTCCTTATCTTCCATGTCTTAGTAAACAAAGGAAAATATCCCATATGCCTACATAACCACCTAATCTACCAGCTCAACCACCTTCAGGGATCTGTATACATGATTTACAGGGTCTCTCTGTTCCTCTATACTTCTCAAAATCCTCCATTTAATGTGTATTCCCCTACCTTATTTACCCTCCACAAATGCACTACCTTGCACTTCTCCAGGCTGAATTCCATTTGCTACTTTTGTGGCCATCCAACTAGTCCATTGATACCTTCCTGTAGTCTACAGTTTCCTCCTTCACTGTCAACTACACAGCCAACTTATGTATCAGCTGTGAACATTTTAATTGATCCACTTGTAGTAAACTGATATGTAATATATCTATAAGTTTTTAAGTTGTGAGCACACAAGTATAGCTGCAGAGTATAGTTTGTAAGGAAATAGCATGGGAGTGGGGCCTGCTCGCCAACGTATAAAATGACGTGTGCAGTGACGTCGGGCAGAACTCCCAATGTCACCACGTCCCATTTAAATTTTCAGGAAGGCGGGGGCACAGCAAAATCAGCTGCACGCCCGCCAACCTGTCAATGGCCGATTGAAGCCATTGACAGAGGCAATTAAGAAATTAAAGGACCTGCTCATCCAACCTTAAGGTTGGTGGGCAGGCCAGGAGCCCCGGCATGAACTAGAAAAAGCATGAAACCTCATCCACGGGCGGGATGAGATTTCATGTCGGTTTTTAAAAATTTTAATAAAGTTTTTTGGGAAATTATGAACATGTCCCAACTCATGTGACATTGTCACATGAGGGGACATGTTAAGGAAATTTTATTTTTCTATTTTTAGGTTTTTTACATTTACATTTTGACTGATCTCCCTGAGGCTGCACTTAGCCTCAGGGAAATGAGTATGCCCTATCGTGCGCATGCGCGAAAGAGCGCTCTCTCAATTTTGGGATTTCCCCTCTCTCCGCCCGCACAGGAAGCACGCAGCACTTCTGTGCGGACATCACGCTGGATGGCCCTTAATTAGCCCGCCCACATAAAATGGCGCCGTGCCCCCAATCAGGGGCGCCGGTTGGAAGCGCGCCTGTGTGGGCCTGCCTTTCAACTTTGCTCCCAATGGGGGGAAAATTCAGCCCCATGTGTTTATTCTAACAACGATCTCCTGATATTTTATGTCTATGTACCCACTTGGTCACCCAAGTAGATAAGCGTGCAACCCGGATCCTTTATCCCCAACAAACCTAAGGACACTCGATCCAACAACACCCTGAAATGAAGTCTAAATTTCTGATATATGCCACAAACAACAAGGAACCTTGTTCTGATCCCTGCAAAGCCCTCTTAGTCACAAAAACACCTGTTGACCATTATTTGTTGCTTCCTGTAACTAGACCAATTTTGGATTCAATTTGCCACTTTCCCCTGGATTCCAGGGACTTTTACTGTTACCACCAGTCTGCCAAGTGGAACGTAGTCAAAAGCCTTGCTAATCCATGCAGAATGCATCAAATGTGCTAGCCTCATCAAATCTTTTTACCTCCTCATAAAATTCAATCAAGTTATTCAGACACAACCTTCCTTTGAAATAATCCATGTTATCTGTGCTTGATGTCTCTAAATGATGAATAATACTGCCCCTCAGAATTTTTTCCAATAATTTGCCATAATTGCTCTGTCTATTCTTATCTACCTTTAGCATACAAAAAAGTCCTCCAGTAATGATGATCAGGGCCTCTGCTATGTCCTCCCTTGCTTCTCTTAACAGGCTGGGATGCGTTTCATCTTGGCTTACCTACTTTCAAAAATGCTAAACTTTTTAATATTTCCTCCATCACAGTACTTATCTCATACAATACTCCTCCTTAGCTACAATAATTGTATTTTTCCTCTTCCCTTTAATGCCCTATTGTTTTTTCCAATTCTTAAAAATTTGCCAACATATTTGCTCTCTATATCCCTTTGACTGGGGGTCAAATGTGATTGCCACTTTTTATATTCTTCAGTTTAACCCATGTGGCCTCATTTGATGATCCTTCCACCATATCACCTCTCCTCACAGCTACAATTGTTTATTTAACCAATATTACAGCACCCCTTCTTTTTTAACCACCTCCCTATGGTGTTCGAAAACTCTGTAACTAGGAACGTTGAGCTCTCATTCCTGCCCTTCCTTAACCATATTTCAGTAACAGCTATGATATCATACTTCCAAGTTTTTTTTTTGCCCACAGCTCAATCGCCTTATTCACTAGCCTCCTTGTATTGAAGTTTATACCATTAAGCACTGCCAAGCTCCTTTGTGGTCCATCTTCTAACCTTTGTTTCCTCTGCCTTGCACATTCACTTACTAATTTATATGCCTTCCATTTCCAGCTTTGCTGCTCTCCTTATTGAATCTACACATACTTTCCATTCCTTTGCCAAGCTAGTTTAAACCATTGCAAACAACACTAAAAAACTTTCCTGCCAATATATTAGTCCCAAACATTTTGAGGTGCAAACTTACCTAGAACGGTCCTACCTCTCCCAAAACGACTTCCTGTTTCTGTATTCACCAAGGAGCAATTTGAAGATTACTACCTTTGTGGTCTTACTTATTAATGTATGTTCCTAGCTCCCTAAAACTTTCCTGCAGTTCCTCATCCCTCTTTCTACTTACGTAATTGGCACAGATATGAATCATGGCCTTGACTGTTCACCCATTCTCCTCAGAATTTTCTGCAGCCATTCAATGGTATCCTTGACCCGGACACCAGGGAGGCAGCCTACCATCCTGGAGCAGTGTTTGCAGCCACAGAAATGCCTGTTATTCCCTAATTATTGAATTCCATTATATTACTAATTTTATGACCTTCCTACTCAACTCCATTCATCGCAGCTATCCCTTGATTTGAAGATGATGTCTACTCAGGATCATGAGTTTCTGCCATGGGTCTTCATGTGAATGAACAGGCCTATTCATGACTCACAGATCTTTGGGCACATAGGGCAGGATATCCCACAAGGTAGAGGAATCTGGAGTGCAGGCTTTGCTTCATTTTCTTTCTTTCTCTCCTGCCACTCTGCCTCATCATTAAGACGCTGTAACTCAAAGTATTCTGCAGCTTGATGGAATAGTTGTTGCTATCCTGACCAATTAGTAGAAAGGTCCTCCCAGTCATTAACGTCAATGCTGCTTCAGTTCAAGGAGAGCTTCAGAGTATCTTTGAAGTGTTTTCTTTGTCCTCCCCTAAAACACTGACCATTTAAGAGTTGAGATAACAGGACCTGACGCACAGAGACTTTTTGCTCATCCAGATAGTGTTTTATTGATCGAAGTGGATTTTGTATGAGTTGTGCCTGAATGCTTCTGGAGCTGGCTTCAAGAAGGACACTAGCATTTATTTAATGGTATACCCATTGAATCCAGAGGATGCGGTGCAAGCATTGCTGATGGAATTTTTCTAGTGCTCTTATGTATTGTTGATACACAGTCCAGGTCTCACTGCAATACAGGAGTGTGGTTACAAGAACTGCTCTGAACACTAGGGACAGGATTTCCCGGTTGGCATGTGGGACCTGCACGCCGATGCGTAAAATGACACGGGATGACGTCGAGCGGAACTCCCGTCACCCCATGTCATTTCAATTTTCAGGTTGGCGGGGGCACAGCCAAATCACCTGTGCACCCGCCGACCTGTCAACAGCCTATTGAGGCCATTGAAAAAGTAATTGCAGTAGTTAAAGGACCTGCCCGTCCAACCTTAAGGTTGTCGGGCAGGCCGGGAGCCCTGGCAGGCTTCAGAGAAAGCATGAAACCTCATCCACGGGTGGGATGAGATTTCATGTAGGTTTTTAAAAATAAATGTAATAAAAGTTTAACTAAAAGTGAAGGCAGCACTTAGCTTCAGGGAGATGAATGCACTCTTTAGTGCCCATGCGCGAAAGAGCGTATTCTCGGCTTAGGGAATCCCCCTCTGCCCGCACAGGGAGCGCATAGCACTTCCTGATGGACACCAAGCTGAGCGGGCCTTAATTGGCCTGCCCATGTAAAATGTCGGTGCGCCCCCAATCGGGGCAGCCATCGGAGGGGCCCGTGCACACACCCACTCCTGAATTTCCCCCCTGACAGGGGTAGAACTCTGTTCTAGGACTCCTGATGACTTGTGGAGGTCTTTGCTGTCAAACACTTGCTGCCATAGTTTATAGAAGGCTGAGCTAATGCAGCTGATCCTGTGATAGATCTCCTCATCAGTGGTGCTCTTTTGAGAAAGGTGGCTGCCAATGCATGGGAGGTGATCAACATATTCCAGAGTCTCTCCTTTAATATATATAAGAGGTGGAACGCTTGACTGACAATGTGTGAGTTGATATGTGAGTTTTGTTTAAGCAACATTCAAGGACAGACCGAGTTTCTTGTATGCAGAATTGAAGAGATCAAAAGTGGCTTGCAAATCTGGTGCAGAGTGGGCAACAGCACTGCACTCATCCACAAACTGTAAATCATATATTATCTCAATGATGATCAGTTTATCTTTGTCACAGAGGTGACTGAGGGTAAAGAGTTGTCCATCTAGTTGGTATTTAATGGAATCATTCCTAGCACAAAGGAAGATGGTTGTGGTTGCTGGAGGTCAATCATCTCAGTCTCCCGACATCTCTACAGGTGTTCCACAGGATAGTAACCTAGGCCCAACCATCTTCAGCTGCTTCATCAATGAACTTCCTTCAATCACAAGGTCAGAAGTGGAGCTGTTCACTGATGATTGCACAATGTTCAACACCTTTTGCAATTCCTCAGATACTGAAGCAGTCCATGTCCTTATGCAGCAAGACCTGGACAATATCCAGGGCTTGGACTGATAAGTGGCAAGTAACATTTGAATTGCACAGGTGCCTGGCATTGACCATCTCTAACAAGAGAGAATCTAACCATCTCCCTTGGCACTCAATGGCATTAGTTTTGCTGAATCCCCCATTCTGGGGGTTGCCATTGACCGGAGGCTGAATTGGACAAGCCATTTAATTACTGTGGCTACAAGAGCAGGTCAGATGCTGGAAATTCTGTGGCGAGTAACTCACCTCCTGAATTCCCATCTACAAGGCACAAGTCAGGAGTGTGATGGAATATTCCCCACTTGACTGGGTGAGTGAAGCTCCAACAGTACTGAAGAAGCTCAACACCATCCAGGACAAAGCAGCCCACTTGATTGGCACTCCATTCACCACCTGCAACATTCATTCTCTCCACCACTGACACACAGTGGCAGCAATGTGTAAATTTACAAGATGTGCTGCAGTAACTCACTTTCTTTTTTCAAAGCACTTTCCAAACCTGCGACCTCTACCATCAGAAGCACAAGGGCAGCACAGACGCAGGGAACAACACCACCTGCAAATTCCTCTCCAAGTCACTCACCATCCTGGCACTGTCACTGGGTTAAAATCCTGGGACTCCCTTCCTAACAGCACTGTGGGTGTACATACACCACAGGGACTGCAGTGGTTCAAGGAAACAGCTCACCACCAACTTCTCAAGGGCAATGAAGGATGGGCAATAAATGCTGGCCTAGCTAGTGATGCCCACATCTCATGAATGAATAAATAAAAAAGTACTGACTGCAGAGGACTGTTATGTTTGGTGAGGTGAACAACCACTGTCAGGTAGATTGTAAATAATATAAGGACTATTAGACAGTCTTGCTTGACCCCAGTCCAGATTTTTAAGTCATCTGTTCACCCCAAATACCACCCAAGATACTTTGGACTTGGCTCAGGCTGTACTGCACAATAGAACCTTTGCCCTCACCAGCTGAGTGCTGGTTAGAGAGTGAAATGAACTTAGCGGACTCCTCCGCTAATTGTCTGGTCCTCCTTGTCTGTATCGTAGTCAACCATTCCTGCCTGCTTGCAAATGTTATGTTGCAGGGTAGTCACCTCCTGAGTGGTGCTATTTGTCTCATGAACCTCCAGCTGACAACATTTGCTGCCGCAGTAGTTGCCTGGACATGAGAAGTGGCCTGGAGTTCCCACATGGATTATGATGCACATTCCAAGGGACTGAAGTACCCTGCCATACCTCTGTTATTAGACTATGGCTGGGATTTTCTGTGCCTGCTGCTGTCAGGTGTGTTCAGTGGCATGAGCAGACAATATGGCATGATTGGTTTCACAATGACGTGAAAGCAGTTCGTGATCGTCTGCTCAGTACGCCGATGGTGGGTTGCATTTCCTGCCTTCGGACATCGGGAACTTCATGATAATACATCAATATATCATTATAAGACCAGCCCTCCAGGTTCATCCCCCACTGGATCGTCCACCAACCTTAGCAGGAAAACATCCCTATCTGTTTCACAACAGTGCAAAGGCAATGTCCACCTGGCGGGCAGCACTTTGCTCGGGACTTCAAGGTTCATTTGTCTACCTTGTGTCAGTCAGCACTTGCACTCATCAGCGCCAGGTTTCACAGACAGCACCACATCACTTTTAGGGTGGCTCATGAGTGCGTCTCTACCAACCAGACCAGCTATATGTGGTTGGCTTTTCATTGGCTGCAGGGCAAGGTCTTTCTTGGGGAAAGGGGAGAAGTGGCCTCAGGCAAGGGAAGAGGCTGCAGGGCGAGGGCTGTTCCAGGGAAGGAGGGTATCCCAGGGTGTGTGAGGGTGGGCGGGGGTGTGGGTGGGGGCACATGTTGATCTGTGCAAGTTGCCTCAAGATGGTGAGGGCTGATGAGACAGTCTCCAGAGGAGGTGAGGCCAGATTGACATGTGAGGGTATATGTGTAAGAATGGCTGATGATGTCCCTTGAGCTGGCAGTGACTAAGATGCCAGTGAATATGTGATGGGTTTGAGTGTGTGAGTTTAGAGTGATGAGATGGTTGCCATACCATGGCTGCATGTATGAGATCATTCATCCTCTAGCTGCATTGGATGGCCAACCTCTTCTGTACAACAATGGCACTAATCACCACTGCCATTGCCTAGCAAATAATGTGGTAATGTAGGTGCCCCTCCTGCGGCCAGGATGGGAGTAGAGGACATCACAGCAGGCCTCCCGGCATCTATAAGGTGCTCGAGGGCTGCAGTCTTCTGCCTTTTGGGACCATGTCTTCTTTGCTGCAGTCCTGGGCTGGAAGCACTGAGCGCGGCTGTACTTCAGATGTTGTGGCAAGTGTGATGAAGGGACAAGGTGAGGGTGTGGTAGGCAAATGAGAGCCCGCCCTCAATAGAAACAGCATGTTTCCCGGGAATGCATTAGTAATGCAGAGGGTTTGGGATGATACAGCGTGAAAACCTGCCATCGTGGCCAGCAGGTAAAACATTGTTTTATCTGCCTGCTACCGCACTTAGTGCAAATCTGGGATGATTCAGCCCTATGTCTTAAATTTACAGGAAATAATCTGGGGATAAAAACTAACATTCATCAGCTACTTACCAATCAGCTCCTTCCCTAGTGCTATCATCACTTTAGGTACTCTTTACTTCTCTCCCTGCTGCTCAAGGCTTTGGTTTATATTTATTTGTAAATGCTTCTTAGATTTTATATTATTTAACTCTTTAGCTAACACCAAAAATCAAATGCTAACCACTAAAAACACAAAAAAGCTTAATACTTAGCTGTAACTTACCTCTGCTGCTCCACATGTTTTGCTGAATTTAGTGATACATTTTAAGGTTTTCCCTGTTTCTCTGGTGTTGACCTCTCTACTCCTTATAGCGTCAGCTCCTGCCAGCCCTTGCATGCTGTTTAAATCTGCCACTCTTCTCTTGATAGGCTCTGCTGCTGCCGGCTCTGGCATGCCAATTACAACTGCTGCTCTGCTCCTGATAGTCTTTGCTTTTTTTTAAGTTCAAATTTCAGCCCTAATTATCTGGGTGATTTGCAGAAGTGAGTTCCAAACTCTGACCAACCTTTGCTGAAAGAGATGTTTTCTAATTTCACTCCTGAAAGATCTGACTTCAAATTTTTGACTATGCCCCCCTAATCCTAGACTCCCCAATCTGCAGAAATAGTTTGTTTTTGCAATCTAGTCTATCTGTTCCCCTAAATATATTGGAAACATTGTTCAACTCATGCATCAGCCTTCTAAATTCAAGGAAATACAACACTAGTCTCTGTAATGTTTCCTCATAATTTAATCCTTCCAGTTCAGATATCATTCTGGCAAATCTGTGCTGCACTCCCCCCAAGGCCATTACATTTTTCATTTGATGTGGTACTCAGAATTACCTTAAGTGTTGCAGATGTAGTCTAACCATGGCTTTATACAGCGGAAGCATGACTTCTACACCTTTATATACTAGTCCCCTAGATATAAAAGGCAGCATTCCAAAGCCTTTTTGATTATTTTCTGCTCCTGTTCATGATATTTTAATGACCTGCACCGGACTCCCCAAGTGTGTTTGGATCTCCATGATTTCTAGCTTTTCACCATTTCTACCCTTTTTAGGTCTGGGGTAGATGGCCTTATATTTGCCTACATTGAAATCCATTTGCCACAGTTTGCCTACTTACCTCAGCTCATAAACTTTGTAATTTTATGCCTTGATCATGTTCATCAATCTCTTGATGGCTACAAAATGGTAAGTTCAATCACTACAATCAATTGTCAGCAGCAGGCATTGAGTTGACTGTAGTGACTAGAATTAATGGGCCTGTTTAGATATATAGAGGGTAATTTTGACTCAGGACAGGAGTGTAAAGCAGTCAATGTTGGCTCAGTCATCTGTTAAACAGCTTTCCCCATTTTCACCAGCATTGACTTCAATAGAAACAAAAACAAGAAAGGTGTTTAATGAGTGGTAGAGCTAATTTCACCTATTGTAAACTATCATCCAAAGTCAAAATTACCCCAGAATAAACATGCCAGTTTCTTTGGTATTTTTAGATTGTTATTCTGGCACATTGTTCATCTCCAAATTCGAGGTCTGAATGATTTGTATCTATATTTAATAAGATGATGATGATGATGATAATGGTGATGAACATTCAATCTATTCTGTACAACATGGAAATACGTATGATTTTGCATCCTCGGTATAATTAAAAAAGATACATTTTTGAATTACGTATTTTGATGGCTGCAGGTGGGCAACATCAAATAAGCCATTTCTAATCATTTAAAATAACTGTCTTGCTGTTCTCATTAATCCCCTGATTTTGACTATTGTATTGCCTACCCTCTAGGAAAGAAATTTATATAAAATTTGTACAAAATTTATTCAACAGTAAAAGAGGGGCAGTGAACTGAATTAGTTAAGACTTGATAAATATGCAGGGTATTCCAAATACCCTTTGACGTATTAGCATATGTAAAGGTTTACTGTTTTCCTGTGGCTTTCTTATCAATAAATCTAATCTTCACCAGTGTAACTGTGATAATGACAATATACAACAAAAACTATTTTTCTGAATTAAACATTTGATGGGCTCAGTATTATTTAACATTGAAAAAATGGTTTTGAAAATCAATGAACCAGTTTAATCCAGTGTGTTGCTTGAGGCGGGATCTCTGCAAGTCAATCTTTCGTAGTGCTAACTCTGCCATTAACTATGGCACCAGGTCATTTTGATCTCCATCAGTGGCCCCATAGCACAAATTCCATGTAAAACAGGACTAACAAGCTGGAAGGGGTTAACTTAGTGGTGTAGCCTTGAAAGACCCAGGAATGGCAAAATAATGCAGCAGTAGCAAGTATGGAGTATTTGCCACAGTGGTTGCAATTTAATGGCTGTGTTGGTGGGCCATTAAGTTCCTTCCTGTGTGTTTGCTCAGAAGGCTGTAATAGGTGATCCATATGTGATTTTGAAGTGCACCTGGCATAGGCACTCAAAGAAGGGAGAAGTGTATTTTATTCCAGCTTTAAAACAGGGGTTTACAGGCTCTCCTTGGAGCTGCAACTAGTTAATTAGATAACTGACTTAGACTGGTTTTAGAAGATTGAATCAGGGAGCACAAAAAAGGCCTTCTTCAGTGCTGCTTGTCTGCACTGAAGTTATGCTTTGGGCTGCATTAGAGTGCTTAAGTTGGAGATTGGTGAGTGAGGGAGTTTGCTGAAGAGGGGAAGGAGGTGCTTATTTGTTTTTCTACCCTTCCTCAGCCTCCAGTAGCTGGCTTTTACTCTACTGGGGAAGAAGCTGATTGAATATCATAGGAGCCCATACAGTAGTGGAAAGAAAGCTGGGAGCTTACAGACAAAGTCTAAAAGCGACATCACATGAGTCCTATAAGTTGATTGGTTGGTAAATATAGGCCTTTCCAGACTTGGAACAGAGGAGATGATTGACAATGAGTGACTAGTGAGTTATTATATTATACCATGCTGTAGTAAACACTTTAAACAAAGTTTATGGTATGTCAACAGCTCGGCCATGTGGAATATACATCCTGCGGGATGTGGAAGGTTGTGCAGGCACAAAGTGACCTTGATGACTATATCTGCAGGAAGGGTCACCAGCTGTAGAAACTTTAGCTCCAGGTTGCAAAACTTGAGCGGTGGCTGGAGTCACTGCAGTGCATCCACAAGGCTCAGGATTACATGGATTGCACATTTATAGAGGTGGTCACACCACAGCTAAGAAGTACATAAGCAGAGAGGGAATGGCTGACAACCAGAGTATCTAAGAGAAACATGCAGGCAGTGTAGGAATCCCCTGAGGCTATCTTGTTCTCTAACCATTTTTCTACTTTGGATACTGGTGAATGAGATGGTTCCTCAGAGGACTGTAGCAAGAGCCAAGTTTGTGGCACCACGGATGGCTCAGCTGTACAGGACGGGAGGAGGAAGAGTAAAAGTGCTATAGTGGTAGAGATTTCCATAGCTAGGGGAGCAGACAGGCATTTCTACAGCCATAGATGTGACTCCAAGATGGTATGTTGCCTCCCTGGTGCCACGGTCAAGAATGTCGCAGAGCACTACAGGACATTCCTTTGGAGGAGGGTGAACAGCCAGAGGTTGTGGTCCACTTTGGGACCAATGACATAGGTAGGAAAAGGGGTGAGGCCCTGAAAGAAGATTTTAAGGAGTTAGGAAGGGTATTAAAAAGCAGGACCTTAAGATCAGTCATCTTGGGATTTATTCCAGTGCCACGTGCTATTGAGCATAAGAATAGGAAGATTGAACAGTTCAACATGTGGCTGGAAAAATGGAGTAGGAGGGAGAGCTTTAAATTTCTGAAGCATTGGAGTAGGTCTGGGGAAAGTGAGACCTGCACAAGAAGGACAGGTTACACCTTTAACAGGACTGGGACCGATGTCCTTAAAGAGAAGTTTGCTAGTACTGTTGGCGAAGGTTTAAACTAGATTGGCAAGAGGATGGGAACCTGATGGGAAACTCAGAGTGCAGAGGAGAAAAACTGGCAGTGGGAAGCAGAGAAGCACTAACTGATAAGGAGGATATATCAGAGAGTATTATCAAGGTAAATAGAATACTTGGAGAGTTTGATAGATTTAGAGTGGGCAATAGTAAGTCATTAGATGGGGTCAGAATAAGGGGGAAAGTAAAAAAGCCTAAATCAGGGTTAATGTGCATGTATGTGAATGCACGGACTGTGGTTAATAATATTGGTGAACTACAAGCACAGGTTGACAAATGGAATTATGAAATCATCGCTATAACAGAGATCTAGCTCAAAGAAAGGCGGGACTGAATGTTAAGTATTCCTGGGTACAAGATGTTAAGGAGAGACAGGAAAGGAAGGAAAAAGGTGAGGAGTGGCGGTGGAGTGGTAAAATTGATTAAAAATGGTATTACAGTATTGGACAGAGGATGTTCCAGAGGGATCAAGGATGGAATCTCTCTGGCTAGAGGTAAAGAATGAAAAAGGTGCACCAACATTGATCGGTGTAGTATATAGACCACCAACTAGTGGAAGGGATGTAGAGAAACAAATTACAGAGAGGTGTAAGAATTATAGAGTAATTATAATGGAGGACTTCAGTTATTCAAATATAGACTGGGAGAGGTATAGTGCAAAGGGACAACAGGGGCCAGAGTTCTTGGAATGTGTTCAAGATAATTTTCTGCAGCAGTATGTTTCTGGTCGAACGAAACGTCAGGCACTGTTGGACCTGGTTCTGGGGGGGTGAGTTGGCCCAAGTGGATCAAATATCACTGGGAGAGCATTTAGGGAACAATAACCATTGTATCATAATGTTTAGGCTGTCCATCGAAATGAACAAGGAAATTGGGGGAAAGCCAACTTCAATGGGATGAGAATGCATCTGAGTCAAGTGAGTAGGAATCAAATGTTGGCAGAAAAGACAGTGCCTGAACAATGGGCCATCTTCAAAGAAAAAGTATTGCAATGTTAAGGTATAGTCCCTTGAAGGGAAAAATTAGGACAAATAAATCCAGAGCACCAAGAGAGATAGAGATAAGATGAAAAGGAAGAAGTGCATGTCTGACAGATGTCAGGTAGAAAATACAATGGAGAATCAGGCTGGATATAGAAGGACCGGAGGGAAAAAAACTAATAAGAAAAGCATGGAGAGAGCATGAAAAGAGGCAGGAAGCGAACATAAAATAGAATCCCAAGGTCTCCTATAATCATATAAATAATAAAAGGGTGGTAAAAGAAAGAATAACAAAGGGGACCTGCACATGGAGGCAGGAGAAATAGCAGAGGTATTAAATAAATATTTTGCATCTGTCTTTACAAAGGAAGACAGTGCTACCCAGGCTTACGTGAGAGAAAAAGTAATTGGTACACTAGAAAAAAATTTACAATTGAGGTATTAGAAAGATTAACTTTATTTAAAATTGATAAGCCACCAGAACTGGATGAGATTCATCCAAGGGTACTGAGGGAAATGAGAGTGGAAATTGCAGAGGTACTAGTGATAATCTTCCAGTCTTCTTTGGACACAGGGGTGATGTCAGAGGACTGGAGAGTTGTGAATGTTACACCCTTGTTCAAAAAAGGGTGTAAGGATAAAGGAAGAAACTACAGACCAGTCAATAGGGGAACTTCTGTAAATTATAGTTCGGGCTAAAATCAATAGTCACTTAGACAACTGCAGTACAATTAAGCATGGATTCATTAAGGGAAAATCATGTTCAACTAACCTGCTGGATTTTTTTTTTGGAGGAGTTAACAGAGAAGGTTGATAAGGGCAATGATATTGATATGGTGTACATGGATTTCCAGAAGGCATTTGATACAGTGCCACACAATGGACTTGTGAGCAAAATTCTAGCTCATGGGGGATAAAAGGGAAAGTAGGCTCTTGATTGAGAAATTGGCTGAGTGGCAGGAAACAGACAGTAGTGATAAATGATTAAAATACTGCGGATGCTAGAAATCTGAAATAAAAACAGAAAATGCTGGGAAAAAACTCAGCAGGCCTGACAGCATCTGTGGAGAGAGAAGCACAATTAATGCTTTGAGTCTGTATGACCCTTCTTCAGAGCATTAGTGATAAATGGTTGTTTTTCACACTGGAGGAAGGTTTGTAGTGGACCCTTGTTCTTCTTGATGTATATTAATGACCTAGACTATGGAGTTCAGGGCATGATTTCAAAATTTGTAGATGATATGAAGATTGGAAACGTTGTCAACTGTGATGAGGAGAGTCTTGAACTTCAAAAGGACATGGACATGTTTGTGGATTGCGCAGACAAATGGCAGATGAAGTTCAATGAAAAAAAGTGTCAGGTGATTTATTTGGCAAGGAGAATATGGTGAGGTAGTATAAAATAAGGGGAGAAACTCTAAAGGAGGTGCAGGAACAGAGGGACCTCTGTGTTTATAAGTCATTGAATATGTCAGGGCATGTTGAGAGAACGGTTAATAAAGCATATATTATCCTAAGTTTTATTAATAGTGCCATTGAGTACAAGAATAAGGAGGTCATGTTGAATTTTATAAGACACTAGTAAGGTCTCATCTGGAGCATTGCATCCAGTTCTGGTGCTATACTTAAGGAAGGATGTGAAGACTTTGGAGAGAGTACAGAGGAGATTCACAAGAATGATTTCAGGAATAAAGAACTGCAGCTATGAAGATAGATTGGAGAGGTTGGCACTGTTTTCCTTGGAGAAAAGAAGGCTGAGCGGAGAGTTGATAGAGGTATTCAAGATTCTGAGGGGCATGGACAGGGTAAATAGTGAGAAACTGTTCCCACTCAAGAGGCCATCAAGAACTAGAGGGCACAGATTCAAAGTAATTGGCAAAAAGAATAAAAGTGGGGTGAGGAGAATTTTTTTCACCCAGAGGGTGGTTGGAGTTTGGAACAAAATTCCTGAGAGAGTGGTGGAGGCAGGTTCGATCAAGGTATTCAAAAGGGAATTGGATTGCTACCTGAAAAGAAAGACTGTGCAATGTAACGGGGATAAGGCAGGTGAGTGGAATGGTAGAATGCTCTTTTACAGAGCCAATGAAGACTCGATGGCAGCTGAATGGCATCCTTCTGCATTGTAAAGTTTCTGTGCATCATCATTGACTAGAAACTCAATTGGACTAGCCACATAAATGCCATGGGTACTTGAGCAGGTCATAGGCTGGGAATTTTGTGGCAAGTTGCTCACCTTCTGATTCCTCAAATATGCTTCAGCACCTACAATGCATAAGTCAGGGATGGAATGGAATAATCTCCACTTGCCCTGATGCATGAAGCTATTCAACACTCATAAAGCTTGTCACTTTCTAGGACAAAGCAGCTCACTTGATAGGCAACTTATCCACCAGCTTAAACATCCATTCCTCTATCATCAGCATACTGTGGCTGCAACATGCACAATCTATAGAATGCAGAGCAACAACTCCCTAAAACTTTTTGGCATCACCTCCATGAAACAGCAGCTGTATGTCAGCATTATCACCTATGAAATCCACCTCAGGTCACACAGCATCCTGACTCCGAGATATATTTCTGTTCCTTCATTGTCACTGGGGCTGGACTTTATGCGCCTCTGTCGACAGGATTTAAGGCAAGGAGGCTTGTAAAATCCAGCACATGGCCTACCACTACCTACCTGCCCAAATTTTATGGGGGCTGGTGGAGGTTTGGAGTGGCCAGCCCATCCTAATGCCTATTGAGGCCCTTGAGTGGCCAAGCATGGCCACTTAAGGGCCTCATCCCATCCTGATATTATTTTAATGGTGGCAGGATGAGGCCCACACCATGTAGGAAGCCCAGCACCTTTGTCTGCATGAGTTTGTGTTAAGTCAGAGGCGAAAGGAGCCAAGTTGCTGGTCCCTTGTGCTGATCAGAGGAACCCTCCCAAGGTCATCCTTCCCCCTTTACAGTTCCCCTCAAGCATCTCAAACCTATCTCCCCACACCCCTCGCCAGAGCTTGCCAGCCTGGCCTTAGCGATGCCCCATATATCCAGTTTCCTCTTTGTCAGGACTGCCATTGCTCTCACCTGGTGCTGCTGGGACTACACAGCTGGACTCGGTAAGCCGGGACTTCCTCCTGAGATAGGGCCGAAATTCTCACCCTAAAGCAATTGTACTGCAATTAAAGCACTGTTCCCAGTGTTAAATTGCTGAGGGGCAGCTGTCACTCTGGTGTGCAGGCTCACCACTGACATTTTAGCTGGGCAGTTAGAGACCGTAGCACCCTGAAAAACTCAGCCCTGTGTCAAAATCCTGGAAGCCCCTGCTCAACAACAATATGAGGACACTTTCACCCCACAGGCTACAGCGGTTCAAGAAGATTCATCACTACCTTCTGAAAGGCAACTAGGGATGGGCCATAAATTCTGGCCTTGATAGCAATGCCCATATACTGAGAGTTAATTCAATAAGGCATTTGAAAAAAATGCTTCATAAAAATTTTGCTGAGTTTCTCCATAGTAAATGTGAATTTAAAATTCAAACCCAACATTACCACAGTAAATATGCTTTTGCAGCTTAAGTGCATAGTAAAAGTGATCAACTTTACAAGTAATGATGAAGTATGCTTGCTAACTGCTTGAATATCAAGCTCAGAATAGCTGCTGCAGCAGAATTGCTTCGAGATTTTGGCACAGAGGAGTCTGGATACCAGTTTTCAAAATATGTTGATAAATACTTGCAGGTGCTTGTTGGTTGTTCCTGTTATTTCCGTATAATATTCACAATTCACTGAAGTTGGCACAGACAGATGGTTTCTGTTAAGGATTATTGCTTCACTTGAAAGTGGGCACTTTGGCCAGTGAAAAGACCAGGACAATTAATTTTATGTCTAAGCTGATCAATAGCTTTTCATCAGGATTCAGGAGTTGCCCAAGAATCTGTATGTCGCACTAAAAAGTGCAATTGTAATGATAATTTAGGTGCTGTCAAGTTTTCTTTTCAGTTTGGCTTCTGTTGTCTGATTTATATTTTAGTTCCACACTTTGATTTTGGTATTCCAGTGTTCAATGAGATAGGGGGGTAAAAATTGGCCCTGAGGGATTATATAAAATGGGTGATAACGAATGGCCAGTCTATTTTACAGTATGCTCATTTTTCCTTTCCATTAACCAAAGGCTGCCAGTTCACGATTATCCATTTTGTGTTACTATCCAAGATGAATTTTTACCCCAGAGTTTACTTAATATGTGTTTAGAAGCAAGGGGAGAATTTTCTCACTGTGGCGGGGGGGCTGAGCAGGAGCGGGCAAGCGTGCAGCCGATCGCTGCCCGCAATCGACTGCACACTGCCATTTTACATAGGTGGGCCAATTAAGGCCCGTCCAGTGTGACGTGCACCCGGAAGCGCTGAGCGCTCCCTGTGTGGGCGGGTGGAGTAGGCTGAGTTGGGGCCTGCACTCTTTCGCTCATGCACGTGAAAGAGCACAGAAATCTCCCTGAGGCACAGAGCTGCCTCAGGGAGAGTAGTTTGATTTTGAAAAATTTAAATAAAGAAGAAAAAAAATTAAAACAGTGTCATATGAGCTGGGACATTTCTTTGAATTTTATTAACAATTTTCTTAAAGTTTAAAAGTCTTCATGAAACCTCATCCCACCCGTGGATGAGGTTTCATGATAAATGCGAAGGCCGCCTGGGCTCTTCCCCTGCCTACCAACCTTAAGGTTGGACAGGTAGCTCTGTTAGTTCCTTTAATTAATAATTAAATGGCCTTAATAGACCTTTGACAGTTCGGCAGGTGCACAGCTGACTCCAGTGCACGCCTACCGAACTGAAGATCTGAATGATGCGTGGTGATGTCGGGACGCACGCCCAATGTCACCGTGCGTCATTTTACATGTCGGCGAGAGGGGCCTGCCTGCAGATTCTGGCCCAAATGTTTTTGATTAGCCCTGATTTCCTCATAGAGCTGCCCTCATTTGCGTATATAGCGATATTCAATTAAAATATGACTTCCTTAGAGAACCATAGAACCATAGAACACTACAGCAGAAAAACAGGCCATTCTGCCCTTCTAGTCTGTGCCAAAATATTATTCCGCTAGTCCCATTGACCTGCACCTAGTCCATAACCCTCCAGACCTCTCCCATCCATGTATCTATCCAATTTATTCTTAAAACTTAAGAGTGAGCCCCCATTTACCACATCAGATGGTAGCTCGTTCCACACTCTCACCACTCTCTGAGTGAAGAAGTTCCCCCTATTGTTCCCCCTAAACCTTTCCCCTTTCACCCTAAAGCCAGGACCTCTCGTGTTTATCTCTCCTAATCTAAGTGGAAAGAGCCTACTCGCATTTACTCTGTCTATACCCCTCATAATTTTGTAAACTTCTTTCAAATCTTCCCTCATTCTTCTACGCTCCAAGGAATAAAGTCCTAACCTGTTTAATCTTTCCCTGTAACTCAACTCCTGAAGACCCAGCAACATCCTAATAAATCTTTATGACAAAACATTTGTCATGATAAATGTATAACTTCATATTAGGGAGGCTCAGAGCAGCTTTCTAAGCTTCACATTTTATTGCCTTCAAAAGTGTTGCTCCTTATGTAAATACCATTACCTTCTATCACAGCATCTTTTACAGTATCTTTACAGTGCAGAAGGAGGCCATTCAGCCGATCGAGTCTGCAATGTATCTCTGAAAGGGCATTCCACCTAGTCTCTCTCCCCGGCCTTATCCCTGTAATCACGCACGTTCTCTCTTTTCAGGTAGCAATCCAATTCCCTTTTAAGTACCACAATTGAACCTGCCCCCACCACCCTCTCAGGAAGTTTGTTCCAGACTCCAACCACCCTCTGGTTGAAAACATTTTTCCTCACATCACATTTACTCCTTTTGCTAATTATTTTGAATCTGTGCCCTCTAGTTATTGGGCCTGAATTATTCAGTTGGTGGGAGGGCTCAGCGGGAGCAGGCACGGGTGGCTGCAGAGCTGACCGCGGCGCCCACAATCGTCTCTGCGCAGCAATTTTATGTGGGCGGGCCAATTAAGGCCCGTCCAGCATAAGACGCAAGCCATAGCACTTGGCGCTACCTGTGCAGGCTGGGGGAGGAGGGAGAGTCAGATCCAGCGCTCTTTCGTGCATGCGCGCAAAAGAGCGCTTCAATCTCCCTGAGGCACGGAGCTGACTCAGGGAGATTGAATCGCTATTGAAATAATTAAATGAATGAGAAAAAAAATTAACTAAACATGTCCCCTCATGTGACTGTGTCACTTGAGATGTGACATGTTTTTATATTTCACCAAACTTTTTTCTTTGATTTATAAAAGCTTTAGGAAACCTCACCCCGCTTCTGGATGAGGTTTCCTAAAAAATGTAAAGGCTGCTTGGCCTTTTGGCATGCCTGCCAATCTTAAGGTTGGATGGGCAGCGTTAACAATGACATTAATTAATTTGTTAATTACCTTAATAGGCCTATCAGTTTTTGATGGGCGTGCAGCTGACTATGGCGTGTGACTGCTGAATGAAACACCGTGAGACAGCGCGATGATGTTGGGACACTGGGCCCGACGTCATCACGCATCATTTTACGTGGCAGCATGTCGGGCCCACCCCCGCACACCGACTGAAAAATTCAGGCTTTGATCTTCTCTTCTGTGGGAACAAAACGGCTAAACTCCCTTCTAACAAGCAGTGACCAAGTTTCTTCTGTTAAATGTGAACACAAGTGAAAGTTCAATCATGCCTTCATTTACCTGAAGGTGAAATTAATTGTTATCAAGAAATCTTAACTGAAAATTAAGTGGTCAGAACCCTAACATAAGGACACACAAAATAAGAGCAAAAGTAGGGCATATGGACTCTCAAGCCTCCTCTGCCATTCAAAGAAGATCATGACTGATCTTCTACCTCAATGCCACTTTCCCACTCTACTCCTATATCCCTTGATTCCCTTAGTACCCAAAAGTATACGAACCTCAATCTTGAATATACTCATTGACCGATCACTAACATCCTCCAAGGAAAATAATTTCTAAGATTCTTACCTCGGTGTGAATAAATTTTTCCTCATCACAGTTCTCCAATATCCTGAGATCATGACCCCTAGTTCCCTACCCTCCAGCCGGGGAAAATAATGTCTCAGTAACTACCCTATCAAGCCTTCTAAAAGTTTTATACAGTTCAGTGGGATCACTTGTTAGTTTTCTAAACTTCAGGGAATATAGAATCTTCCACTGGTCCTGACTGAGGTGATGAATGTCCTATCTTTGAAGTGGTTTTGTTTATGTAACAAAGTTTAAGATTACACTGTTGGAAATTAATTTTACAAATATTACACAAGAGTCTCCGCCCCCATTTTATCCCTTTCTCCAAAATTCTTAAATGCATTGTCTGACCCAACATTTGTGCTCAGCTTATCCATAACTTTGTTCAAATCCTTTTAGAGTTCTAGGTCAGTACCTCGCAGTACAAAAATGGCCCAAATCAAAGTCATGGACAACATTTTCTGTGACTATAACTGTGCTACATTGTCTCTCAGCATTGTCCTACTCATTTCTACAACTTCAACACAGTCACACAATGCCTGTGTTCCATTGTCCAGCTCTGCAGCAACCCATCCAATGATAACCACAGCATCTGTAGCAATTGACTTCTCTTCCTAGCCTCACAGTATCATCTGGCCCTCCCCCAATGATTTATTCTTGGTCCTTCATCTTCTAAAACCACATTTCCCTCAGATAAGCAATGGGACAGCATCCACAAGTAACACTGACACCCAACTTTACTTATCCACCACTTTGCTTGACCGCTCCATTTCTTTATAGTTGTGGAGAGGAAAAATGTTTTTAACACCATTATTATATGAGCGAAAACTTCCTCCGGTGAAGCCTTAGGAAAACAAAAGCCTTTATCTTCAAGCCCTATCACAAATTCAATATTTTTTTATCACACAGCGAGTGGTTCGAGTCTAGGATGCACTGCCTGGAGGTGCAGTGGAGGCAGTTTCAATTGAGGCATTCAAGAGGGCATTAGATGATTATTTGAATAGAAACAATGTGCAAAGGTACAGGGAAAAGGCAAAAGAATGGCACTGAGTCATAATGTTCATTCGGAGAGCTGGTGCAGACACGATAGGCTGAATGGCCTCCTTCTGCGCCATGACTCCATCACATTCACAAGAATTTTGCAGCTGAATTATGATGTTCACAACCTTGGCACCCTATTTAATCCAAAGCGGAGCATCCAAGATCACATTTTCTCCATCACAAACACAACTTATTTCCGTCTCTGAAATATCACAGAATCACAGAATGTTATGGCGCAGAAGGAGGCCATTCAGCCTATCGTGTCTGCACCAGCTCTCCGAATGAACATTATGACTCAGTGCCATTCTTTTGCCTTTTCCCTGTAACATTGCACATTGTTTCTATTCAAATAATCATCTAATGCCCTCTTGAATGCCTCAATTGAAACTGCCTCCACTGCACTTCCAGGCAGTGCATCCTAGACTCGAACCACTCGCTGTGTGATAAAAAGTTTTTCTCACATCACTTTTGCTTCTTTTGCAAATCATTTTAAATCTGAGTCCTCTCGTTCTCAATCCTTTTATGAGCAGGAACAGTTTCTCCAAATCCACTCTATCCAGCCACCACATGATTTTGAATACCTCAAACAAATGTCCTCTTAGCCTTCTCCTCTCTAAGGAGAACAGTCCCAACCTCTCCAATCTATATTCATAGCTGAATATAGCTGGTTCTCATCCCTGGAACCATTCTTCTAAACCTCTACTTCACTCTGTCCAATGTGTTCATGTCCCTCCTTTGGTGTGGCGCACAGAACTGTACACAATACTCCAGCTGATGTCTAACTAGTGTTTTACATAAGCTCAGCATAATCTCCCTGCTCTTGTACCCTATGCGCCTATTAATGAAGCCCAGGATATTGTATGCTTCATTAACTGCTCTCTCCACCTGTCCTGCCACCTTCAATGATCTATGAATATATACACCCAGGTCCCTCTGCTCCTGCACACCTTAAAAACTGTACCCTTTATTTTATATTGCCTCTCCATATCCTTCCTACCAAAATGCATCACCTCACACTTCTCCGCATTGAACTTCATCTGCCATCTATCTTCCCACTCTACCAACTTGCCTATGTCATTTTGAAGTTCTACACTGTCCTCCTCACAATTTAAAATGTTTCCAAGTTTCTTATCATCCACAAACTTTGAAATTGTCCCTGCCTCTGTCCTTATCTCAGCCAATTTTCACTCAACCCACCGAAACCCTTGTTCATGCCTTTATCAGCTTCAGATTCAGTTACCCGAGTGCTCTTTGACCAGACTCCCATTCTCCACACTTTATAAACTTCAGTTCATTCTAAACCACATTACCCCCATATCCTATCTTACACCAAATCCTCCTTCACACCCATCTGCAATGTCCTACATTGCCCATCACTACTAGTGCATCAGATTAAAATTCTGATAGCTGCGTTTAAATCTCTCCATGTCTTTAGCTCTCTCTACCCTTGTATCTTCCAACTTTTAATCTTCCTGTAATCTCCGTCCCTATGACTCTGAGCTCTTTTGTATAATCCCCCATTTTTGTCACACCAGCCACTCCCTGGAATTCCCTCCCTCAGAAAATGAAAATATAAGTTTCTAAATCCCTCAAACACTTGAAACCCTTCTCCTCCTTTAGGAGTTTCCTTGAAAAAGGTCTCTGTCTAAATCTTTGACTGCCCCTCCTATTATTTCCTACTTTGGCTCAGCTTGGGATGAGTTTGAACTTTAAATGTGGGTGTTTGAACATTACAAGTGGTTGTTGTTATTGTAGTAGCTTCAAATTACATTCATTCATCAAATCAATAGCTAAAAGGGTTAGTAAATTTAATTTTCATTTGTTTATCTACACCCTAATTCTAAAATTTGAGAAAGATTGTTACAATTATGAGGTTTATAAGTTTATTAAGTTTTGGGACTGTGTCTTTAATCTAAGATAAAATGAAGGGGGGGCACATGACCTGTTCTGAAGTTTGCTTGACAGCAGGTCTGGGTGGTTTGATTGTTAGAGATGAAAAGGGGTCCATATTATTTTACTGAGAAGAAGGTGCAAGGTGTTTACACTTGCAGATAATGGCAGCAGCCTGTGTGCTAATAGAGACTGAGACTCTCCAAAGTCCCAGACAAACATTGAGAAAGTCAGGTTTTAAACAGTTGTGCTTTAAACTGTCCATTTGGTTCCAAGGTGAAAGACATTTGGACTTTCAAGCGTAGTTAATCAGCATTTAAAATCCTAATGACCCTTTAAGGAAAGAAATCTGCTCTCCTTACCTGGTCTGGCCTACACATGACTTCGGATCCATAGTAATTTGGCTAACTCTTAAAAATGCCCTCTGAAATGGCCTAGCAAGTCATTCAGTTTCAAGGGCAGTTAGGGATGGGCAACAAATTCTGACCCAGCCAGTGATGCCACATCCCATGAACAAATATATATTTAAATATATACCTGGATACAAGGCCCATGTGATTCACATGGCCATCAAAATTGGCTTTGAGAGGGGATGGAATTCTAAGATATCCATGAAAACTCACAGACACAGTTAGTCTTCCATGGTGTGGAAAAGATAGAGCAGCTAGAGGCTGAAAGTCTCTATGCTTCACTGTACAGGAATGGGGTGGGAACTCATGGGCAGATTGGAAAGACCAAGTTCATGGGTAGTTAAAATGAGGCTTGAAGGTTTGCCTGGCTTTTGCTAGAGGGATACGTCTCCAGAAAAACTCAAACCCTATGCAGACTGGAAAAAAAAGATCCGAAGTAAACCCTGGGGAGCAAAGAATAATTTTGGACTAGTTCCGGGAGGTTTAAATGTCTACTTAAAAGGCAACGTAACGTACACCTGATAGTGGGGTTTTTTGGTTGTGTTAAAAGTTATTTTCTGTAGCTTAAAACATAAGTTGCCTAAAAAAAAACAATTTAGTCAATAGTGCTTTAGTCAGTTTGTAATAATGAACACCTTAACACGTGACATCTTCTTGTTTCAGCTATTAAACTGAAAGATTGAATTTCTTCTTAAAAGTTATCATTCTCCAAGGAGATCACAACAAGATTTTAACTAAACGTTTTTGTTGCAATTTTGAACAAACCTCCAATTTATACCACAAGCATTTAACGTTATTACTGTAGTAGTTATATATTTTTCTGGACTATCATACATGTGGTGGGTAATTTATCTTTCCTCTCAGTGTGATGGCGATTTTACATTTCAGGGTTTTCCCACACTGCTAGCTTGAATACATTTTGATATTTGTATTTCCATAAATCACAAGAATAAAAAATGTCTTGCACTAAGAATTTATTAAAATATGCCTTTTCAGCAATAGACGAGGAATTGAGTGAATGAGGAAATTGCTCCTAATCCCCACAACTGAATAAATTACATAAATGTTAAAAATGATTCCTAATTCATTTAAATTGCCTGCATTCTTATATTAGTGACACTAAAGCAATATCTTGTTCAATTAATCCTTGCCATGTTTTAATAAAATATGTTTCTCTTTTTGCTAATGGTTGCTATTTGGTAGTTTTATTTTGTTATCATTGCAGATACTGATAATATGACTTCAGCTCAGTGTGTTTACATTTAGTTGTTATAATTAATTTTACAAATACCAATTGATAGTTCCTACAGGTCACATTATCATGAAAATCCAATCATACTTTTGCAACATTTTGATTTAAGTAATAGTGAGTTTTGTGAATATTGCACCAACAATGGGCTATAATTCAGTCATGATCCTAGAAGTATTGATGGATGTAATGTTACTGATGCACAAGCCCAATTGCCTCAGTGTGAAATGTGTGAGTAATGAATATCAAAGGAATCATTAGTTATTGTTATTTGTTTCCTTAAGTATTGGAAATAGTTTTCAAGTGGAAAAAACTATCGTTCATTGCGCGACAATTAGTTGATACATTGATTTATTAAATGACATGCAATATTTCTTAAGCCAATTAATTTCCCTCTGATTAAAATTGCAACACCGGGATGAAACCGATCTTTAGCAAAAGCTTGAAATGGACAGTAGCAAATCTGTAGCCTCTTTTGCAACATGCTCAATTTTCATTTCTGTTGAGTTCAATTGGAAGATAATCAGACATGGTTTAAAACATGGCTGCCGGTTTGTATCATCTTTTTGTGCATTCACCAAAGACCAATTTCACCCCCACTATGTTTTGAGCATTCCAAAGAATCCTCAAATAAATCCTGGATTGTGCAAGATGTAATGTTGCTATGACTGGAGAAGTGTCATTTCTAGTTGGAGTTAGAGCAAAAGGTGGAGGTAAACAGAGAAAAAGAATAATATACCAGAAACTGAGGGCTGGTCTGGTCAGGCTGAATCCTATACAGAGCAATAACAGATTGTTCAGGGAGAATGGGCCAGATCAAAGTTGGGCAGCTGGGGAGAGAGGCCAAAAGGATGTTATTTAGGAATAAGAAGATAATTTTTGATATCTGACTATCTATGTACCCATAATTATTTCTATATTTACTTTATGGTTCCAGGTGTTTAACTTCAAGATTTTTTAACCCTTAGAACTGTAGTAAATATGGTTTTATTTGGCGTGTTTTCTTAATGTACCTTTAAGAATAATACTGCGGCGATTGGAAAATGCAGGGAGCCATTCAAATGTCCATTCACTTCGGAAGGACAGGAAGATCCTGCCAATGGGAGAGGCCAGAAAATTCTAGCCCCACTCTCATATTGGCAAAAAGCATTCAAAGGGTTACACTGCTTAGTGGTCTCACACAATATTAGTGGGGGACACATCACCACTGACTGTCTCACGGACACTTTAACATCCCAGCATCTCATCTATCATGCTTCACAAACTTCATCCTCACCCCTTACTGGAGAGGGCTCAGCACACACGGTAGGCAAGCATGTTTCCCAACCTCTCCCCCATCACAAATCATCACATTCCATCTACTTGTCTTCATCCAAGACAAGTTTGCACATAACAGGAAGGAGAGATCCCAGGCCAGAGGAGGGAGGGCAGATATAATGGAGTTCACCAAATTCGAGGAGGATGCTACCAACTTGTCAGGGGAGGACAGAGATCAGTCCTGTGGGGAAGGTGAAATCGGCCTCTCCCATCAAGCCAGTACGGATGACCCTTCCATGAGTTGATCACATCCTGACATTCTCAATGAGTGACTTGCGATGCTGTATTCAGACTATTTCTGAATTAAATCTATCTCCTCTCTCAAGCAGGCAGCCAGAGGTCCAGACACGCATAAAGATCCAACACAAGCCCCATCCTCCAGGCCACCTCAGAAGACGAAGCTGAGGATCAACTCGAAGAAAACCGTCAATCCATTCGACTGCACTGTCCACCAGCTCAGAGACACACGCCTCAGTGGGTCCTAGTTGTAGAGTAGGATAAGCTTTACGTTCTGAGGAGCACCTCACAGACACATCTCCACAGCAGTTGGAGGCGGTGACAGCCCACCTCTCTGGCAATCGGAGAACTGTTAGAGAACAGGCACCTGCTGAGTCTGAATCAGGTGATGATCCTCCGAAAATGGCCATCTCACAAATGCTGGAGGTGCAACAACAGGCGATGGAAAATCAGGTAGAGTTGCAAGATGCAATCAACAATCTAGAGTGAAGACTTGGATGAAGACAAGTAGATGGAGTATGATGAGAACCTCCATGTTCTGTCTGATTTCATGGCTCTGACATGCAAGCATCACAAGATCTCCATGGGAAGGGTGGCAACAGCCTTGGAGATTTTGGGCCAGTAGATCCTGCAGGATTTGCACTCAGACCTGCATTCCATCGCTATGGGCATTGGTGGGATCCATCAGTGGCTAGGCAAGAGGGGGATGGGGCACCTTGAGCTCCCTCCTGGTGTTCCTTCTCCTCAGGGAGTGAGGCAGGGGCCCTCAGGCACCCATAGGGAGAAGGACCAGCAGATGGACACCCAGGGCCCCAAGTGACTTCAAGAGAGTCCAACTGATCCCAATCCCCTCTGCCTGTCACCTCCAGCTGGCCTGGGAGGGTGCATCTGCCCCAAGCCTTCCAGGTCCTGATCCTCTAGAGGATGGCCGGCAAAGTCATCAGAGACAAAAGGACATCCCTATCAGCAGGCTGCCTCCACCTCTGCTGTGGATGCACCTACAAGTATGTTAGGGTTAGAAACATTAAGAAGCTTTGATTTCACTTCTGGGTGACAGGTGTTCAATCACTGTTTATATCATGCACCTTTGTAAACACATTGGTTGTTCATGAGAATGATCTGGTCATTTGAAACCATTGTGGATATGCATCTATGTGCCCTCTTAGTGTGAGGATGATCCATTCTTGCACTCAGTTGTTGCCTCCCTTTGTGAGCCTCACATTCACGTGATGTGTAGCTGACTCATGATACTTATTTTATCCTTGTGTCATGTCAGGCAGATGTGTGAAACTCTTTACTGAAGGGTTTACAAAATGTGCTAGCAACCATACCTTACAAGACAGGATGGAGTTAGGTGTTCACACTAGCCTCAGAGGGGCAGCTGTAATTGCCTCTCCAAATGAGAAGGCTGACTTCATTGTTTGTGCCAAATCACAAGACCTGCAGCCATGATGCTCTCTCCAACCACACATGCATCTCAATGTCCGCAAAAGCCTTCCCTTAAAGGTGGTGACCACTGCATCAAGTATTTTTGGTCAGCGTCTGCGCTGTTGTGGAGACTATCACTTCCCAAATGGAGGGTTCACCACTGATCTTTCCAGTGAACAGAGCCTGGTAAATCATGAAGTTTGAAGGTGCAAGGCCGAATGCTGAGATTGCTCTCGATGTCATCGGTTGTAAAGGACTTTCAGTCCATAGGCATGGCAGTAAGGAACAGAAGGAATGTGGCCATGTCCCATTGCCTGCACCTTACTGATAGCCACAAGATTCAAGGAGGAGTATGTCACAGGCACATCTTTCATGTTGTGCTTCTTTGAGGGCACCCTCATATGGGAGCTGATTCTCATTTCCAAATTAAGGTTCTTGTCCATCCTGCTCTTCATTGTCTGAGGAGCTCTCAGCCTCCCCCATGTCTCCCCTCTGGCAAGTGATTCCCTGTATGAAGCAGCAGGTTGTGAAGAGCATAATACACCATGGTGATGCAGGACACCGTCTCTGGACAGTACTGAAGACCTGAACAGTCCAAGCATCAGAATGCAGGTCTGAGTGCAAATTCTGCAGGACCTACTGGCCCAGAATCTCCAAGCCTGTTGCCACTCTTCCCATATCCCATATCTTCAGGATGCCAATGGTCTGCTCGATGATGGATCTATGCACATTTTATCTCTCCTCCGAGTGACAAAGCACAGGTGTCATGAGCCATTGTTTGAGCGGGTACCCCTTATGCCCAAGTAGCCATCCCTGTATTCGCTGAGACCCTTTGACTAGGAAAGCCTCCTTTGGTAGACCCTTGGTCATATGAGTCACTTCCTTGGGATGGGTCTAAAATCCTCACCCTCTGGTTATTGCTGGGGCTCCCCTGGTCCATGAACCTTAGGCTGGGCCTCCTCATGAAGCTGGGCTTGGCAGTGCCAAACCCTTCTCCTCCTCCTCAATTGGATCATTGCCATCAATAAGGCAGCATTTACCACAGGCTCTAGTATTCAATCCTCCTTCTCCCTGGGGAATGATAGATGCAAAAGATTAATGAATACTGGGCAGATATAGTAAACCCCACACTCACACACAGAAAGACAATGTCATGCCTCAGAGCTGCGTCTGTGCTAATAGCTTTTCACTTATACAGTCTTGCCACTGAGGCACACACTCACATATGTAAGTGCCCACAAAACCCTGACTATGACTCATTATATCTCAATCCTACAGAACTTATGAAAGTTTGGGACACATTATGAAATGTGTGACTTTACCAAAGGCACTCCTGCAACCTATTATCTTTTATGCTGATCAACCTTAATTTGCACTTCAGGAATGGATAAATTTTGGTCTGTGGGGAATCCCATTAGAGGCTCACCTTGTTGTTCTGGCACATGTGTAGCAGCTGTGCTTCCGATATGATTGCCCTCATTTCCCAGAACGAAAAAACAGTAAAAACTGGGAAATAAGAGTGCTGGTCCAAACAGTTTCTTCTTTCCCTTCTGGGTTACACTCTCACATACCTCTCTGTTGAAGCTCAAATGGAATGACTGCACTGTGAAACCCGTGACTCCTGCATTCTCTCTTTAAAGTGCAAAGAAAGGCAATGACTCCAATGTAACCTTCTCGAGGAAATCTCCCTCTTTTATCTCAGCTCTGAATCCATTTCAATGTTTTGAATCCAAGCAGGTTGAACCTGCCCTTGAAATAGGCCCACAAGTGCAGCCCTGGGCTCTGCCCACACTGACTCCTACCCCTCCATCCGGATACTTTTCCATTTGCGATTTGTCTGTGCCATTCCTTCGAATTGCCAAGATGGTGGTGTTAAGATTTTATTGTGAGACCAGCTTCGACCATCCCTCTGTGAGTGTTAGTGTCCCTCCAATCTTCCTGGAACCCCATGTTGTGCAGGTAGAGCTCCCTCTCACATTATTCTCCAGCCTCCCCAGTAACCCTGGACCCATAGTAATCGTGGTCAATATTCCCACCTGAACCCGTCACTGTAGATGTCCCAATGCCCACTGTGGACCTCACCCTTCCCCATTTAGAGGCTGTGTGAATGGTCACATACAAGGGAAACCCCCCGAGGAAATGTTCTAATATCCCCCTCTGTATTACCTTTTCCCCCTTTACAGGTTTCAAATGCCGCCCCTAACATTGACCATCCCACCATCCGATCTGAAGCCCAGTACCAAGACAGACGAGACCATGGCCAGTAACAGTAAGACCACGACCACACTCTGCACACCAAACTGTGCCTTATCTCAGTTGAGCACACAGCCCTTGTCCCTCACTGGACTGGGTCAATGATGTGTGTGCCATGCATAGCCCTGGGACTTGGCACGCAGAGCCCTAAGGCTGATTTCATTTCCACACACTAACTTTTGTTTATTGATTCATGGGATGTGGGTATTGCTGGCTAGGCCAGCATTTATTGCCCACCCTTAATTGTCCTTGAGAAGGTGGTGGTTTGCTGCCTTCTTGAACTGCTACAGTCCATGTGGTGTAGGTACACCCACAGTGCTGTTAGGGAGGGAGTTCCAGGATTTTGACCCAGCGACAGTGAAGGGATGGGGTATAGTTACAAGTCAGGATGGTGAGTGGCTTGGAGGGGAACTTGCTGGTGGTGGTGTTCCAATGTGTCTGCGGCCCTTGTTATTCTAGTTGGTAGTGGTTGTTGCTTCTGAATGAAAGAAGCTGCACTTTTAAAATATTTGCTATCTCCATGAACTGCCTGAAATACCTCCCACCCCTGTTCCTCTCCCAGCGAAAATGGTGGGTGCCGGGTTCAGGATGGAACTTCTGGCACTGGGACTCCGGTGCTATTTTGTCTAAGTTGTGGAGTCCTTTCTGACTTTATGAAAATTCAGGCCTGGGAGTTAGGACAAGTTGATAATGCTGTTTAAAGAACAATTGTGATCCTTGGCTTTATTAATAGAAGAATAGAGTAGAAAAGCAAGCAAGTTATACCAAACTTTTATAAGTCACTAGTTAGGCCTCAGCTCGAGTATTGTGTTTAATTCTGATCACTACATTTTATGAAGAATGTCAAGGCATTGGAAAAAGTGCAGGAGAGAGGTTATGAAGGGCCATGAGGATGGGCAAATGGGTATAGGTTGGTATGGAGGAAATGAAGGGCAATGAGTGTGAATAGAGAGGTATTGGTTGGCATGGGGATATGAGGGACCATGGGGTTGTGTTTGTGCATGAAGTAGAATGAGTTGGCATAGTGGGGCATAGGGTTTGTGTGGGGGTGAGGGGGTATGAGGGGTGAGAGTTTGAGGGCTGCTTTTGGTTTTAGAGTTATTTTGGGGGGACAAAGTTCCAGAGCACTGAGGCAGGTCTTTTAACCAGCCCGCCTTGGCACCTGGCAGCCTATGTAGCTGCTGTTGAGCTGTTTCCAGGATCCCGAATCCAGTTAGCACCCAGAATGAAAATTCAACTGTTCAGGGAAGTTTCTCCCAAGTCGGGTCTTGCAGGTCAGGAATTTTCCCCTCATGTGCCTGGTAGAGGATAGTGGAAAAAATTGACGGAGGAGGTGACCTTAACTATTACCAACAGAGTTATCCCTGTGGGGTAGGATAACCAAAGTTTTTCTTGCAGGAGAAGACACAGATCTCTGACCAGATTTGTAATGACCCTGAACCTGTGAAGACAATTCCTCCTATTGCTATTAACAGGTATGTATGGCGGACTCTGCAGATATGGCTGCTGGCATAACGGCAGGTGTAAGTCGTCATGCTCTGCTGCATGCTGATCTCCTTGTCCTTTTTTCATCTAAAGCAATTCCCACCATCGACTCTCCCTTCACATATACCCTCCATCTTTGCTTGCACTTAGATACCTCTCAGCTCTCTGAACTTCCTTAAATTATGATATTAGAAAAATTCCATTTCATGTGCCCTTTTCCACCTGCTCCTTACATGTTGAAGTCCTGTAAAAGCTTCACTGACAGCCCAATGGCTGTTGATGTGATACACAGGAGTCGTCTTGTTTTTAAGTTGTTTAATAAACTAGCTTTGGTAAAAATTCAGGAATTCTGAAATAGTACATTGTTGCAATGCTACAGGTGCATGCATTTGCCTCACCACTTAAACAACCACATTGTCAAGAATGGAGAGGGTCAGATCCAGTTGAAAGAAATGACTGCAAGTTCACAACAGTGTCAAGAATTGTTTCCACTCCCAAGTCCATGACCTGGAAAGTCACATCAACCAGGTACAACATTTTGTAAAGAAAGCCTTTCATCTTAAAGTTCTCTCGCTTATCAAACTGTATGGAATAAGATTTAAAACAATCTTAATCCCCTGTGGGCTGATTCTATTTTTATATTTAAATATTGTTCTGCCAGTATCTTGCTGCATATCAAACCTATTATGTATTATTTAACTTGGAAATAAGTTTTGCTATTAGTTTTAGCCTGTAGATGTCACTTTATAGTGTTTAGTTTTAGAAAGTCAGGATGATATAATAGTTATTCCACACGATCACCAGTGTTTAATATTTTCATTGGTAAGAGGTAATTGTTAATTCTAGTAAACTATCTCAGGTACAGCAGAGATAAGGCAAAGGTGGAGTTTTCTGCACCTGCTGGATTGGGCATAATGGTGGGCATGCATGGACAGTATGGCAAGAAGGCCAGAAATCAGTTGCACAACATCGTGAAACTAGTTTGTAATCGGCCAGCCTGACTCCTTGAGGGGAAGGAGCACCTGGAGGGACGTCAAGGTGCCCAGTTTCCATTTTGTGTTGCCATTGCAGGAACTCACCCATGGCGACTGCGATGGAGTGCGGGCCTGTGTGCACCTCCACATTCTGCTGGACCAGGGTCTCCATGGCGTCCGCCATCCTCCCCATGGAGACTCCCATGCGCGTACATGTGGGCACCACTTCACCAGAGAGCAGGTGGACGCGTGTCTCTCCGAATCATGTGCCACTCTGTTGCAGGCTTCCAACAGGTTTGCATGATGTTCCCCGGCCTTCTGCAGACTCTCCACAATGAGTTGGAAGGCCAAATCCAGAGGCTTGTCATCTGACTAGGAGCTCACAGATGTCTCTTCCTCAGCAGTCCTCCAAGTGCCGGGCAGCTCGTCTGAAACTGCCTCCTCCTGCTGTGGACACACGTCTGTGCAGTGAGCACCAGGTTTTGAGCTTGAGCCTGCTCTAGATCTAGGTCCCACTGAGGTGTGTACCTCTGCGCTGGTGGAGGGTGTGGGTAAGCGCTGTGACGGGTCTTCCACACTGTTTATTTCCAGCTCTTCAATGGAGGAGGTGTCCTCTTGGTTGGAGGTGAGGACCTGGATGGAGTTGAGGGATTGACTGGCTGAGGGGGTTGGCCGCTTGGCAGAGCTCCCTATGAACCGAAGTAGAGATAATTAGTGCGTGTCAGCGGAGTCAAAAGCAGGAGAGAGAGCACTCACATTTGCATTGAGAGATGGCTTTATGGCAGGCCTCAATTGCATCCAAAAGGCATTCCAGAGACATGTCACTGAATTGGGGGGCTGCAGTCTTTTAGCCTTTCAGGGCCATGTCTTCTTTGTGGCAATCATGTGCTGGAAACACTGAGAGGCGTGCACGCAGCCGCACTGTAAATATGGCACCCGGCATAATGAAGCGGCGGGGTGATGGTGTGGCGGGCGAATTGGAGGCTACTCGCCAGTGTTTCACAGGAATGCATGATTAATGAGGAGGGATTGGGATGATATGGTGTGAAAAGCTGCCATTGCAGCGGACGGGTAAAACGTCTCTTTTCCCACCAGCTCCCCACTTATTGTAAATCTGGGGCGATTCCGCCCAAAGATTTCTGTGCACAGAAGCATAGCCTGTTTATAGAAACTGCCTTTGTACCACAAATGAAAGACAGGACTGGGTGAAAACAATAACAATAGCTGGCTGGCATTGCAAGCTTTGCACAATATCGTGACAACCCAGAAATTTTACATGACAAATACTGAATGCTCACAGTTAAATATGAATAATCTATATTTGGAAGCTATAAATTAGAGAGAGAAAAAAACTAACTGAATCTGGCTCTCAGTTAAGTCCTCAAACTGGAACCTAACCCTAATCACATCATCAACATCACACCGATGTTCCCTAAAGGCCATCTTGACATAATTGATTTTAATGTGAGACAAGTTAAATAAACTTTGAATAGTCTACTGTGGATTCCAAGTGACACAAAATAACACTTAAATTTCCGAAGGGTGTAGTTTCAATGTAGATTCTGCTACACACAAAACAACTTTAACATAAAATGGATTTAATTCACAAGGTAAGTAAGCTACCTGAATGTGGAGGTGTGCTCCTCTCAATCTGGGCAAGTGGAAAGTGGAGTGCTTGGGAACAGGCATAGAACATAACATGAACAGTTACTGGCCACTGAGGTTTCAGCGAAGCTTTCCATATTCCCGAGTGACACAAATCTCAATGACGTGCCTCTACCAACCTCCATCCCACACACATGCTCACATGCATGCACTGTAATCAGCCCCTCTATCTACAAGTACTGTAATCAGCCCCTTCACAATGCACAATCGGTAATCAGCCCCTCTATCCATACACACTGTAATCAGCCCCTCTATTCACACACACTGTAATCAGCCCCTCTATCCACACACACTGTAATCAGCCCCTCTATCCACACACACTATAATCAGCCCCTCTATTCACACACACTGTATCAGCCCCTCTATCCACACACACTGTAATCAGCCCCTCTATCCACACACACTATAATCAGCCCCTCTATTCACACACACTGTAATCAGCCCCTCTATCCACACACACTGTAATCAGCCCCTCTATCCACACACACTGTAATCAGCCCCTCTATCCACACACACTGTAATCAGCCCCTCTATCCACACACACTGTTATCAGCCCCTCTATCCACACACACTGCTGTCACTTCACTATCCACATACACAGCAATCATCCCTCTACCCTCACACTGTGTACTCAGTTCCTCTATCCATATGGGCTGTAATCAGCCACTCTAACCATGCACACACTGTAATCAACCCATCTAAGCACACACATAATCAACCATTCTACCCATGTACACATTGTAATCAGTCCCTCTATCCACATGGACTGTAATCAGCCACTCTATCCTCAAACACTGCAATCACCCCTCTATCCACACACCCTGTACTCAGTTCCTCTATCCATATGGGCTGTAATCAGCCATTCTAACCACGCACATATTGTAATAATCAACCCTTCTATCAACACACATAAAGCAATCAACCATTCTACCCCAAACACTCTAACCATCCTCTCTATAAATCCACACTGTTATCAGCCCTGCTACCCACATAAACACTGTAATCAGCCCCTCTATCCATAAACACTGTAATTAGTCCCTCTATCCACACACATAATAATCAACCTTTCTATCCACAAACATTGTAATCAGCCCTTCTATCCACACAAACTGTAATCAACACTCTACCCACACACACACTACAGTTGGCCCCTCTATTCAGATGCACTGTACAGCCCCTCCACCAACACAGATGGTAATCAGCCCCTCTATTCGCACACACTGCACTCAGCCTCTTTGCTCAAGCATACACTGTAATCAACCCTTCCTCTATGCACACACTATAATCAGATCCTCTATTCACATATGCTGTAATCTGCACCTCTATCCACACACAGTGCAATCAGCACCTCTAATCACATGCATTGTAATCAGGCCTCAATCCACACATGTGCTGTAAACAGCCTGTCTACTAACACACACACTGTAATCAACGCCTCTATCCACACACTCTGCAATCAGCTGCTCTACCCATGCTCACACTGTAAACAGCCCCTCTATCCACACACACTGTAATTAGCCCCTCTATCCCCATAGACTGTAGTCAGTCACTCTACATACACACACACACTGTAATCAGCCCTTTTATTCACACAAACTGTAATCAGTACCTCTACCTACACACAGACTGTAATCAGCCCCTTTAATACATGCATTATAATCAGCCCCTCTACCCACACACACTGTAATCAGCGCTTCTGTCCACACACGTGATAATCAGCTCCTCTACCCACAAGCTAACGTTAATCAGCCCCATTACCCACACACACACTGTAATCAGCCCCTCTGTGATCAAACACTATAATCAGCCCGTCTATGCACACACACTTTAATCAGCCCCTCCATCCACATTTACTGCAGTCACCCATCTATCCACACACATACACTGTAATCAGCCCCGCTATCCATGCACACACTTCAATCAGCCCATCTATCCACACACACTGCAATCACCCTTCTATCCACACACTCTGTACTCAGTCCCTCCGTCCATATGGACTGTAATCAGCAACTCTAACCATGCACACATTATAATCAACCCCTCTACCCACACGTACTGTACTCAGTCCCTCTGTCCACATAGACTATAATCACTTATCTATCCACACACACTGCAATCACTTCTCTATTCACACACACTGCAATCACTTCTCTATCCACACACACTGCAATCGCTTCTCTATCCACACACACTGCAATCACTTCTCTATCCACACACAGTGCAATCACTTCTCTATCCACACACACTGCAATCACTTCTCTATCCACACACACTGCAATCGCTTCTCTATCCACACACACTGCAATCGCTTCTCTATCCACACACACTGCAATCGCTTCTCTATCCACACACACTGCAATCATCTCTCTATCCACACAGACACTGCAATCATTTCTCTACCCACAGACACTGCAATCACTTCTGTATCCACATACACTGCAATCACCCCTCTATCCATACACTCTGTACTCAGTTCCTCTATCCATATGGGCTGTAATCAACCTCTCTATCAAGACACACAAAGTAATCAACCATTGTACCCACAAACACTGTAATCAGCCCTTCTACATGCATACACACTGTAATCAGCCCCTCTATCTACAAACACTGTAATACATCCCTGAGTACTTAAGGAAGTGGCCCTAGAAATAGTGGATGCATTGGTGGTCATCTTCCGAGATTCTATAGACTCTGGAACAGTTCCTACAGATTGGAGGGTAGCTAATGCAACCCCACTATTTAAAAAGGGAGGCAGAGAGAAAACGGGGAATTATAGACCAGTCAGCCTGACATCGGTAATGGGAAAATTCTAGAGTCCATTATAAAAGATTTAATAGCTGAGCACATGGAAAACAATGGCAGAATCAGACAGAGTCAGCATGGATTTATGAAAGGGAAATCATACTTGACAAATTTACTGGAATTTTTCGAGGACGTAACTTGTAGAGTTGATGAGGGGAGCTAGTAGATGTGGTTTATTTGGACTTTTAGAAGGCTTTCAACAAAGTCCCACAGAAGAGATTAGCGTGTAAAATTTAAGCACGTGGGATTGGGGGTAGTGTATTGAGATGGATAGAAAACTGGTTGGCAGGCAGGAAACAAAGAGTAGGAATAAACGGGTCTTTTTCTGAATGGCAGGCAGTGACGAGTGAGGTACCGCAGGGATCAGTGCTGGGACCCCAGTTATTCACAATATATATTAACGATTTAGATGAGGGAATTAAATGTAATATCTTCAAATTTGCATATGACACAAAGCTGGATGGGAGGGTGAGTTGTGAGGAGGATGCAGAGATGCTTCAGTGTGATTTGGACAAGCTGAGTGAGTGGGCAAATGTATGGCAGATGCAGTATAATGTGGATAAATGTGAGGTTATCAATTTTGGTAGCAAAAATAGGAAGGCAGATTATTATCTGAATGGCTATAAATTGAGAGAGGGGAATGTGCAACGAGACCTGGGTGTCCTTGTATACCAGTCGCTGAAGGTAAACATGCAGGTGCAGCAGGCGGTAAAGAAGACAAATGGTATGTTGGCCTTCATAGCCAGAGGATTCGAGTACAGAAACTGGGATGGCTTGCTGCAATTGTACAGGGCCTTGGTGAGACCACAACTGGAATATTGTGTGCAGTTTTGGTCTCCTTATCTGAGGAAGGATGTACTTGCTATAGAGAGAGTGCAGTGAAGGTTTAGTTGACTGATTCCTGGGATGGCGGGACTGACATATGAGGAGAGATTGAGTCAATTGGGATTATATTCGCTGGAGTTCAGAAAAATGAGGGAGGATCTCATTGAAACCTATAAAATTCTAACATGACTAGACAGGGTAGATGCAGAAAGGATGGTCCCGATGGTGAGGGAGTCCAGAACTAGGGATCACAGTCTGAGGATATGGGGTAGACCATTTAGGACTGAGATGAGGAGAAATTTCTTCACCCAGAGAATGGTGAGCCTGTGGAATTCATTACCACAGAAAGTAGTTGAGACCAAAACATTATATGCTTTCAAGAAGGAGTTAGATATAGCTCTTGGAGTGAAAGGGGTCAAAGGGTATGGGGAGAAAGCGGGAACAGGCTATTGGAGTTGGATGATCAGCCATGATCATAATGAATGGTGGAGCAGGCTTGAAGGGCCGAATGGCCTATGCTGCTCCTATTTTCTACGTTTCTATGTGTCTAAGACCCTCTATCCACATGGACTGCAATCAGCCGCTCTATTCACACACACAATAATCAACCCCTTATCCACAAACACTGTAATCAACCCCTTTATCCACACACACTGTAATCAGCCCATCCTCACACACTGTAATTAGTCCCTCTATCCACAAGCTCATTGTAATCAGCCCCTCTATCCACATATACTGCAATCACCACTCTCTCCACAAATACTGTAATCAGCCCCTCTATCCACACAAACTGTAAACAGCCCTTCTAGCAGCACAGATGGTTATCAGCCCCTCTATCCACACACACTGTAATCAGTCCCTATATCCACACACTCACTGTAATCAGCCCCTCTGTCCACACGCTACAATCAGCCCTCTATCAACACACATTGCAATCAACCCTCTATCCACTCACACTGTAATCAGCCCCGCTATCCATATACACTGTAATCATCTCCTCTATCCACACACACTCTATTCAGCTCCGCTACTCCCATACAATGTAATCAGCACCTCTATCCACACACACTGCAATCAGTGCCTTTAACAATACACACAGTAATCAGACCCTCTGTACACATACATTGCAATAATCCCTTCTATCCACACACACCCTCTAATCAGCCCCTCTATCCAAACACACTGCAATTAGTCCCTCTATCCACATAGTCTGTTATCAGCCTCTCTAACCACAAGCACTGTAATCAACCCCTCTATCCACACATGCTGTAATCAGCACCTCTCCCCTCACACACTGTAATCAGCACCTCTCCCCACACACACTGCAATCAACCCTCTATCCACTCACACTGTAATCAGCCCCTTTGTCTACAAATGTCACAATCACACCTCTATTGAGACACTGTAATCAGCCCCTCTGCTCAAGCACACACAGTAATGAGTGCCTCTTTCCACAAACACTATAATGAATCCCTCTACCCAAACACACTGTAATTGCCCCTCTATCCACACACACTGTAATCATCTCCTTTATCCACAAACACTCTAATCAGCTCCGCTACCCCCATGCAATGTAATCAGCACCTCTATCCACACACACTGTCATCAGTGCCTTTAACAACACACACAGTAATCAGACCCTCTATACACATACATTGCAATAATCCCTTCTATCCACACACACCCTCTAATCAGCCCCGCTATCCAAGCACACTGCAATTAGTTCCTCTATCTACATAGTCTGTTATCAGCCTCTCTAACCACAAGCACTGTAATCAACCCCTCTATCAACACAGACTGCAACACCCCTCTATCCACACATGCTGTAATCAGCACCTCTCCCCACACAAACTGTAATCAGCACCTCTATCCACACACACTGTAATCAACACCTCTATCCACTCACACTGTAACCAGCCCCTCCAATCACAGGCACTGTAATCAGTCCTCTATCACTCACACACACACACACATACACACACACACATACACACACACACACACACACTGTAAACAGCTCCTCTACTCACAGACACACTGTAATTAACGCTTCTATTCACACACTCTGCAATCAGTTGCTCTATCCACAGACATCGTAATCAGTTGCTCTACACACTCTCAAACTGTAAACAGCCCCTCTATTCAAACACAGACTGTAATCATCTCCTCTATCCACACACATTGCAATCAGCCCATCTACCTGTGCACATAACGTAATCAGCACCTCTACACACATATACTCTAATCAGCCGTGCTCCCAAACACACTCTAATCAGCCCCTCTAACCACACTCACTGTAATCAATCCCTCTACATACACACTCACTGCAATCCACCTATATGGTCACATACACCGTAATCGTCCCCTTTATCCACGCACACTGTAATTAGCCCCTCTATCCACACACACTGTAATCAGCCCCTCCCCACACACACACACTGTAATCACCCCCTCTATCCACACACACTCTAATTGTCTCCTCTATCCACACACTCTGCAATCAGCTGCTCTATCCACAAATATTGCAATCAGTTGCTGTGCCCACACTCACACTGTAAACAGCCCCTCTACCCAAACACAGAATGTAATCAGACGCCCTATCCACACACATTGCAATCAGCCCATCTACCTGTGCACACAATGTAATCAGCACCTCTACCCACACATATATTCTAATGAGCCCTGCTACCCAAACACACTGTAATCTTGCTCCTCTAACCACACACACTGTAATCAGCCCCTCTACCCACACACACACTGTAATCAGCCCATCCTCATACACGGTAATCAGCCCCTCTATCCACACACATTGCAATCACTCCTCTCACCACTAACACTATAATCAGTCCCTCTATCAACACAAACTGTAATCAACACTCTACCCATACACACACTGCAGTCAGCCCCTCTATTCACATGCACTGTAATCAGCCCCTCTTCCCACACAGATGGTTATCAGCCCCTCTATTCACACACGCTGTAATCAACACCTCTATCCACACACACTGTAATCAGTCCCTATATCCACACACTCACTGTAATCAGCCCCTCTGTCTATACACACAGCAATCAGACCTCTATCCACACACACTGCAATCAACCCTCTATCCACACACACTGTAATCAGCACCTCTACCCCAACACAATGTAATCAGTACCTCTATCCACATAGTCAGTAATCAGCCTCTCTATTCACAAGCACTGTAATCAACCCCTCTATCCACACACACTCTAATCAGCAACTCTCCTCACACACACTGTAATCAGCACCTCTATCCACTAGCACTGTAATCAGCCCCTCTAATCACATGCACTGTAATCAGTCCTCTATCTCACAAACACACACACACGCACACTGTAAATGGCCCCTCTACTCACAGACACACTAATGAATGCTTCTATGCCCACACTCTGTAATCAGCTGCTCTATCCACAAACCTTGTAATCAGTTGATCTACCCACGCTCGCACTGTAAACCGCCCCCCGCCCCCGCTACCCAAACACAGACTGTAATCAGATGCTCTATCCACACACATTGCAATCCGCCCATCTACCTGTGCACACAATGCAATCAGCACCTCTACCCACACATATACTCTAATTAGCCCTGCTACCCAAACACGCTGTAATCAGCCCCTCTACCCACACATTCACTGTAATCAGCCCCTCTGTCCACATACACGGTAATCATCCCCTCTATCCACACACACTGCAATCGCCCACTGTATCCATACGCACTGTAATCAGTCCCTCTATCCATACACACTGTAATCAGTCCCTCTATCCACACATTGTAATCAGTTCCTCTATCCTCCTAGACTGTAATCAGCCACCCCAACCATGCACTCTGAATTCAGACCCTCTATCCACTCACACTGTAATAAGCTTCTCTACCCTCCCGCTCATACTGTAATCAGCCCGTCTCCCACACTCATACACAGTGGTCAGCAGCGGCGAGACGTGGCAACTCTGACAGCCCATGCCCCAGCCAGTGTGCGGCCATTTTTAAATAGTCTTGATAATGAGAAAAAAGCTTCTGACACTGAGAGATGAGCAGTCCAAGGGCAGGGCTGCGCTTCTCCTGGGCCTGGGTGTGAGACAAAGTGTCGGAGGAGCAGAAGGAGGAGGGGTGCTTGCGACACCAATCACTGCTTTTGTGATCTCAATTTGGGTTGCGACCCACAGTATGGGAGCCCCTGCTCTATGATTAAAGGCCTGTAGTGCATTCAAACAACTGTGGATGGTGTAATGTGGCATAGCTCATAGTATAATCCTTTCAAAGTCTAAAACCAACATACCCATATGCTATTAAATGAACATAACATATTGAGCTATGCCTCTGGAGCACTTCAAAGGCTTCACAGTCAACAGGATATGTTATCTGCTAGTTTGATGTCCCCCATTAGAACCATTTGTTCTGAAGATGTCGATGCTCCAAGCCATAAAAACTAGATTCTCATTGTTTAGCAAAAACAAACAGCCGAGGAGAAATACCTGCTTTTCGTGGGAATTTACGGCCTGCCAGCAAAATAACAGATATTTGACTTGTGAGATTATGGCTTACCGAGCATAAAAAATAGCAGCTGATCAAATTGCACCTTAACAATGATCCCTAACACTTCTCAAAAATGAACTAACTAGCCACTTAACTGTATAAGTGTCAGAAATTGTATTAATCTAGCGTTTGCAATTAAGGGGTCAAAATCCTAATTTAGTGAAGGGACGTTGCATGTGCTCAATGTTCTTTATCAAAGCTCAGTTGTGACCCACTTTGCTACACAGTTGACTATTTTGCTACACTACAACTGCATGCACTTTTATAGCGCCTTTAGTATGGTGCTTCACACAATCTTTATAGGATAGGAGGGAGGTAGGTTTTAAGAAACGTCTAAAAGGAGGAGAGGCAGGTGGAGAGGCTTAGGTAGGAAATTCCAAAATTTGGGGTCCAGGTAGCTGAAGGCCCTATCACCAATGGCTTCATATTATCGTTTGTGGATCTAAGAGGAAGACTGCTGCCCTTCTTGAGACCACAAAACCTCTGGCCCGCTGCCAGCTCATTTGAGGTTATTAGGAATTCTGACTGCGCTCTCCTCCGCCAAGGCTGAATCTGCTGGCAAGCTCAGTATGTGAATGCAGTGACTTTATTGCTTTCTACTAGGGTTCCCAACCTTCCCAGAATGGTTGGGAGATGACCGGAATTGCCCTCAATCTCTGGTGGCTATTAAAAGCAACCGGGGAGATTCTAAAATGATAGGATTCTGATTCCCCATTAATCCTGGCAGTCCAGAGTCCATTTAATGGAAGGGCAGTACTCCCATGGAGGTGCAGCCAGCATGATAACATAGGACATTTACGTCATGGCTGTACATGCATACTGTGTTCATGGACATGGTTGCTTGCTGACTTTCCTGTTTTCTCCAGCAGTGGCCAGCACTGAGCCTGTCTGAAAGCGAGCAAGCCTCGAGTCGAGTCCTTGAGTGAGTCACTCGAGATTCAGAGAGAGAACATATGAACGTACATACAAACTTATGATCTAGGAGCCACTCGGCCCTTCAAGCCTGATCCACCATTCAATAAGATCATGGCTGATCTGACTTTAACCTCCCACCTACTCCCGGTAACCTTACACCCCATTGTTTATCAAGAATCTGTCTACCACTGCCTTGAAAACATTCAATTCCACTGCCTTTTGAGGAAGTGAGTTACAAAGTTTCACTACACTCTGAGAGAAAAAACATTCTTCTCATCTCTGTCTTAAATGGGCAACCCTTATTTTTAAACATTGACCCCTGGTTCTAGCTTCTCCCACATCTTCTCCACATCAACCCTGTCTAGACCCCTCAGGATCTTATATGTTTCAATCAAGTTACCTCTTACTCTTCTAAACTCCAGCAGATACAAGCCTAGCCTGTCCAACCTTTCTTCATAACACAAACCATCTATTCCTGGTATTAGTTTAGTAAACCTCTCTGAACTTCTTCTAATGCATTTACATCCTCCATTAAATAGGAGGCCAATACTGTATGCACTATTCTAGATGTGGTTACACCAATGCCCTGTAAAACTGAAGCATAACTTTCCTACTTTTATATTCAATTCTCCTTGCAATAAACAATAACATTCTTTTAGCATTCCTAATTACTTTCTGTACAAGCCTTGTCTGATTCATGCACTAGGAAACTGTTAGGAAATAGAGATAGTTTAAGTAAGTTATATTAGTATTTGTAGGTGTTAGTTTTAGCTTTAAAGTTTAAGTTTGTATTTTTGCATCTGTGTGTTAAGCAAGGTCAAAAGGAGTTTTAGTTTCACTTTAAAACTGTGCTTGCATTCCCAATGAGAGTTTATGACTTAAGGAGTTAAACAAACACAAGAGTAGAAAAACAGTGCTGTTGCCTAGCAACAAGGGTCCAAGGAGGCACGTCCCTCCCACAGACACACACAGAATCAGCAGTTTGTTTTGGGAACTGTTGGAGTTCAGCTGGTTTTGAAGATAGCTGCCAGAGAAGCAGCCTAGAAGGGGCAGATAGCCAGCTCCAAGCTAAAATTGATGGAAGGCAGCTGCTAGAGAGAGACTGGAACAAAAGGGCCAGTCTCAAGCTAAGGTAAAAACCCCAAAAATGCAAGGAGTGGAACAGGGGAAAGTCCCAAGAAGACCTTCTAGTCAAAGAAAGGACAGGAACCTGGAAAAGGTCCTGTTATTGAAGTTAAGTGTGAGGGGCAGAGAGAAAGAGACAAAAGCTGCAGAAAGCAGATTTAAAGTGAGAACAGCCTGCAACAGACAAGAAAGCCCAAAGAGATGGCTGAAGGTCTGTAACTCTTTGCTATGGGCAAGTGAATCAGTGGTACTATTGTCAGTGAGTTGGTGAGAGAGAGTGCATGGAAGACAGCATGAATGCATGTGGTGACCTGGGGAAGAGGAACATCACAAGGAGAGCTCAAGTCCCTGGAGGTGAATCCTTGCAGAAGGCATCTGAAAGAAAGTGTTGGTTTGGGAGAAGATTCCAAGGTGAGATCTTGGAGGTGGAGATTGGAAACCCATGTGTGAAAGACAGAGTATAGTGAGACCACTCACTTGGTTTGATTATCTCCACCTATCACTGGCCCTCTATCCAACTGTTCTTGTGGCAACACCCCCCCCCCAACCCCTTAAACCAGTTTACATTTCACCCCTTTTCTATTTTTCCTTACTTCTGTTGAAGAGTCATGCGGACTCGAAACATTAACTGTGCTCCTCTCCACAGATGCTGTCAGACCTGCTGAGTTTTTCCAGGTATTTTTGTTTTGGATTTCCAGCATCCGCAGTTTTTTGCTTTTATCTTAGTGTTTAATTGACTGTCACTTCTCTTCAAGGAATGCCTACCCTGAAGAAGTTTTACTCTTCTCTCCGTCGATTTTCGTTTCTCTCTTTTGCCTTGTTCACCTTCATTGCTTTCCATTTCTCTTCTGGTGTTTGACAAGGTGTTTACTAAAACCCGCTTTCACAGCCATATCTCCTTCCTCAGTGACTGTCTCCATCTCCGACTTACCCCACGTGGATTTCAACTGAAGTTCCATCCCTCATGTTTCGAACCCACCCAGGATTACAGGTATCTCCGGGACATACAAAATTCCTCGAACTGCTGTTCTCATCGCATTCTGAGATCCACAATCAGTGCCATGCGCCGCCATATGAACACCCTCGACCTCTCCCTCCAGCAGCACCGCCGCACACTTTTTCAAAGCTGCGCGTGCCCCCAGTTTCATTTTAGTCTTCGTCTCATTCGATGCCTCAACAAGAAACTTTGTCTCTTTCTTTCAGGTACAAAGGAACACAAGCTCCAACAACTCTTCAACACCAACACCCATCCAGGACCCTCCACCCCTGCCTGTCCCTCTGACCCCATCCCATCTTCCAATCCAGGCCCGGCCATGTATTCAACATACCCCCGACCTTCCCCTCTCCGACGCTGAACGTTCAGTGCTCAGCAAAGGACTTAATTTCATATCCTTACACCCTCATCTCAATGAATTTTGGGCTCGGCATGATGCTGAACTCTTCTTCCACCTCCTTTGTCTCCATGCTCACTTCTTTAGGCAGGAGTCCTCCCCCGTTAAACGGATCCTTTTACCTACCTCCAATATTCTCAATCCACCTGGACCCCTCCCACTGGATTCTTACCTTCTCTTGATCTTTTCATTAAGAACTGTCGGTGTGACATTAGTCATCTCAATTTCTCTGCTCCTCTCACCCATTCTAATCTCTCTCTCTCTGCACCTACTGCGCTCTGTTCTCTCAGGTCCAACCCTGACATTGTCATCAAACCCGCTGACAAGGGTGGTGCTGTTGTTGTCTAGCGCACTGACTTCTACCTCGCAGAGGCTGAGCATCAACTCACAGATGCTTCCTCCTAACTTTCCCTGGATCATGACCCCACCACTGAACATCAAGCCATTGTTTCCAGGACTGTTACTGACCTCATCTCCTCTGGAGATCTTCCTTCCACAGCTTCCAACCTGATAGTATCCCAACCTCGGATGGCCTGCTTCTGCCTCGTACCCAAAATCCACAAACAGGACTGTCCCAGCAGACTGATCGTGTCAGCCTGTTCCTGCCCCATGGAACCCATTTCTTGCTATCTTGACTCCATTCTCTCTCCCCTTGTCCAGTCCCTTCCCACCTACGTCCGTGATTCCTCTGATACCCTACATCATATCAACAATTTCCAGTTCCCCGGCCCCAACTGCCTCCTCTTCACCATGGACGTCCAATCCCTCTACACCTCCATCCCCCACCGGGATGGTCTGATAGCTCTCCACTTCTTCAAACAGAGGCCCGCACAATTCCCATCCACCACTACTCTCCTACATCTGGCTGAACTTGTTCTCACACTGAATAATTTCTCCTTAAACTCCTCTCACTTCCTCCAAATAAAAGGTGTGGCTATGGGTACCCGCATGGGCCCCAGCTATGCCTGTCTCTTTATGGGGTATGTGGAACGTTCCTTGTCCCAGTCCTACTCAGGCCCCCTCCCACAATCCTTTCTCCGGTACATCGATGATTACTTCGGTGCTGCTTCATGCTCTCGTCTGGACCTGGAAAAATTTATTAATTTTGCTTCCAATTTCCACCCCTCCATCATTTTCACATGGTCCATCTCTGACACTTCCCTTCCCTTCCTTGACCTCTCTGTCTCAGTTTCTGGTGATAGACTTTCCACCAATATCCATTACAAGCCTACCAACTCCCATAGCTACCTCGACTACAGTTCCTCACACCCCGCTTCCTGTAAGGACTCCATCCCATTCTCTCAGTTCCTTCGCCTCCGTCGCATCTGTTCTGTTGATGCCACTTTCAAAAACAATTCCTCTGACATGTCCTCCTTATTCCTTAACCGAGGTTTTCCATCCACTGTGGTTTTGACAGGGCCCTCAACCGTGTCTGGCCCATCTCCTGCGCATCCGCCCTCACGCCTTCTCCTCCCTCCCAGAAACATGATAGGGTCGCCCTTGTCCTCACTTATCACCGCACCAGCATCTGTATTCAAAGGATCATCCTCTGCCATTTCCACCAACTCCAGCATGATACCACCACCAAACACATCTTCCCTTTACACCCCCCCCCCCAACTCCGGCGGCATTCCGTAGGGATCGTTCCCTCCGTGACACCCTGGTCCACTCCTCCATCACCCCCTACACCTCAACCCCCTCCCACTGCACCGTCCCATACAACCGCAGAAGATGCAGCACCTGCCCCTTCACTTCCTCTCTCCTCACCGTCCAAGGGCCCAAACACTCATTTCAAGTGAAGCAGCATTTCACTTGCACTTCCCTCAGTTTAGTCTACTGCATTTGTTGCTCCCAATGCAGTTTCCTCTACATTGGAGAGACCAAACGCAGACTGGGTGACTGCTTTGCAGAACACCTTCAGTCTGTCCGCAAGCATTACCCAGACCTCTCTTTCGCTTGCCATTTCAACACTCCACCCTGCTCTCATTCCCACATGTCCGTCCTTGGCATGCTGCATTGTTTCAGTGAAGCTCAACGCAAACTGGAGGAACAGCACCTCATCTTCCAACTAGGTACTTTACAGCCTTCCGAACTGAATATTGACTTCAACAATTTTAGATCATGGACTGTCTCCTCCAACCCCACCCCATTTTCGATTTTCCCCCTCCTTTTTGTTTTTTACAATAATTTATGTAGATTTTTCCTTTCCCACCTATTTCCATTATTTTTAAATGTATTTCCATCCATTGTTTTATCCCTACCTTTTAGCCTTTTTCAATTCCTTCACCCCACCCCACCCCACCCCCACTAGGGCTATCTGTACCTTGCTTGTCCTGATTTCTACCCTTAATTAGCACATTCCTTTAGATAATATCACCACCTTCAACACCTCTTTGTCCTTTTGTCTGTGACATCTTTTGGTTATCTCCACCTATCACTGGCCTCTATCCAGCTCTACCTGCCCCACCCCCCCCTCCACCCCTTAAACCAACTTATATTTCACCCTTTTTCTATTTTTCCTTAGTTCTGTTGAAAGGTCATACGGACTCGAAACATTAACTGTGCTCCTCTCCACAGATACTGCCAGGCCTGCTGAGTTTTTCTAGGTATTTTTGTTTTTGTTACAGTGAGACCTGTTGGCTCATGGAGTGAAAAGTGCCTGGGAGGAATTGAGGAGAGATCCATAGCATCTGGTTGAGGTGGCATCTGTCACTTGGTTTCAGAGTGTGGTATATCTGACCACAGGGTGCTTATTGGTTTACATGGAGTGTGTCCTTACTATGAACATTAGAGTATAAGATAATTTTTGTAACTTTTGTTATACTTACAAATCTGTATATATTTGTAAAAGGTATAGTTGTGGGTTAAGGAATATTGTAATATAGTTCATCCTTTCTTGTTGAATAAATGTTTTATTCCTATGTTAAAAGTTCATCTGCTGACTCCTGTGGTTCTGTTCAATAGCTACTCTCCACGTTTCTAAACAAATAAATTAAGAATTAGGATCTATCAAGCTGGGTTCCACTCTGGAATCAGGCTTGTGCAGTGGTAACTTCAGCTGGGATCATAACAGACACCCAGATCCCTCTGAATTTCATAGTTCTGCAATCTCTCACCATTTAGATAATATGCTTCATTTTTATTCTTCCTACCAAAATGGACAATTTCATATTTGTCCACATTATGCCCCATTTGCCAGATCTTTGCCTTCTCACTTAACCTATGTCCCTTTGTAGCCTCCTTATGTCCTCTTCACAACTTACTTCCTACCTATCTTTGTATCATAAGCGAAGTTAGCAATGATACCATTGATCCCTTCATCCAAGTAATTGATCCAAATTGTAAGAAGTTGAGGCTCCAGCACTGGTCCCTGTGGCACACTACTCATCACACCCCACTAACCAGAAAAAAGACCCACTTATGGCTACCCTTTGTTCCCTGCTAGCTAGCCAATTTCTACCTATGCCAATATGTTATCCCCTGCACTATGACTTTTTATTTTCTGCACTAACCTTTGATGTGGCACCTTATTACATGCGTTCTGGAAATCTGAGTACAGTACATCCACTGGTTCCCCTTTACCCACAGCACATGTGACTCCTTCAAATGACTCTAATAAATTGGCTAAACATGATTTCCCTTTTACAAAACCATGTTGACTCTGCCTGATTGTCTAGAATTTTTCTAAGTGCCCTGCCATAACGTCTTTAATAATGGCTTCTAACATTTTCCTACACAGATGTTAAACTAACTGGTCTATAGTTTCCTGCTTTCTGTCCCCCTTCCTTTATGAATTAAGGAGTTACATTTGCTATTTTCCAATCTAATGGCACCTTCCCCAATTCCAGGGAATTTTGGAAAGTTAAAACCAATGCATCAACTATCTCACTAGCCACTTCCTTTAAGAGTCTAGGATGAAATCTATTAGGACCCAGGGATCTGTCAGCTCGCAGCCCCAACAATTTGCTAAGTACCACTTCCCTGATGAATGTAATTTTCCTGAGTTCCTCTCTCCCTTTCAATTCCTGATTTACAGCTATTTATGGTACTTGGTATCCTCTATAGTGAAGACCCAATGCAAAATACCTGCTCATTTCAATCTGTCATCTCCTTATTTTCCATTATGAATTCCCCAAGCTCACTTTCTATAGGACCAATGCCCACTTTGTTAACTCTTTTCTTATTTAATTATCTTTAGAAACTCTTTCTATCCATCTATAAATTTCAAGCTAGCTTTCTCACGTACTCAAATTTTTCTCTCATTAATCATTTAGTCATTCTTTGCTGTTTTTTATATTCTGTCCAATCTTCGGTCCTGCCATCCCTCTTTGTACATTTATATATTTTTTCTTTAAATTTGACAAAATTAATGAAGATACCAGCCCCAGCCAGGAGGTAAAGGAGTGAGTAATAGAGCTGGGCAACTGTCTGAACTTTCAACTACTCTTGGCTGGAAACCACCAGTCCACACCCTCGAATTTTCTAGAAAATTCATACCCATGGTTCACTGTAGCATGAGTCCAGCCCAGCCTAGAAGCAGTTCCCTGGACCCCGGCTGAAAAAAAAGTCCTAAGATAGGCCAAGGCCAAGACTCATTTGAGTTAAAAGGAGTGATTCTACTTCTAGTTTCCTGCTTTGTTGCTGGGCTAGAAAAATAGCATTGATTAAAAAGGCCTCAAGCTAAACTTAGATCTCCGCCGGAGACTTGAGTAATCAGATTCACACTAGAATGAAAAATGATGACTTCAGTGTGCCCGGGTTTGAAATGACAGGTCAAAGGACAATCAATTATTATGTTTGGGGGGAATGAAATCTCCCAGAATAGCTTTAATCTGAGCTAGCAGCCTTATTTTTTACTGATTATTACACCTCATCTCATTAAAATCAAAGGGAGGAAAGAAATGCTCCATGGATTTTAACTATGAATCAAGATTGACCATGACAGGAAGGAAAGCTGTCAGTTAAAGCGGTCATCACAATCTCTGAAGCTGAACTCCATTGAGCGATTCTGAATTTTCATGACAGATGGGACAGGTAACCAAATTTTGATTGCATTGCTTCACTTCCTCTGGTGGATTACTCTACTAAGTGACTGTTTAAAACATCATCTAATATATGAATGAACAGGATCATTAACTGTGGAGTATGGTTAAGGCAGATTATAAAGCCAAATGGTTCAATTGTTACTTCCCACTCACCCATTTTATAATTCTAATATATTTACTAAAGTAGTATTTGCAGACAAAGTAAATAGAATTCTCAAGTAACTAGGGGAGCAAGCAATCACTTATTAAAGCTAACATTGGTAAGGAAGCAATTACTACTTATCACTTATCCTGGGGGCATTATAGTCAACAAAGAAATGGGATTGGAGTCACATGTAGACTAGACCCAATAGACTGCAAGAGTATGAGGCACCCAAGGTGAACCTTCAGCTTTGCGCCCCCACCCCACCTCCCAATTAACTTTCAAAAATGAATATTGTACATTAGTATGAATAAAAATTTATATTTACAAATTTATTCTACATGAAAAAAGAGATTATGATTCTGATTGTACATTCTCATTATTCTACAATTTTCACAGAATGTGTACCAGAAGAAATGTAATATGTCTCACACAATGTAAAACCTTGCATTCCTGCAACAGCTACTAGAAAATTTTATGCACAAATTACAGAATCGATAATCATTACGATAGTATGGGCTAGATTAAACTTACTACTATAATATAATTATATTATTTATTGGTTCACACTTTTGGAAAAGTCATGTAGTGTACAACTTTGTAAAACTTTCACTTTAACAGAATGAGGAGTATAATTTGAAATTTTGGGGAAGGCTGCAATGTAAATACATGGAAATCTAAGGCCAAGATTTTCAGCTTGGTGTGCGGTCGCATGCCCGACAAGCACGAGCGTAAACTAATTTGCAATGATATCAGGCGAGAGTCCTGACGTCATCGTGCACTCGTGCGATATTTCAGTAGGCGGATGCGCTTGAGAGTCGGCAGCACTCCTGCTGACAATTAAGAGGGCTGTTAAGTCCATTAATCAATTCATTGAACTGAATTTTTCCCTGCCTGTCCAACCTTATGTTTGGTTGCGGGGGGGGGGGGTGGTGAATAGGCTGAGCGGCCTTTGGATTTTTGAGGAAACCTCAGCCACAGATGGGATGAAGTTTCCAATGTTAATTAAAATTAAAGTGAAAATTTTTAAAACTCATTTTTAATATGTCCTTTCTCATATGACAGGCTAACATGAATGGACATGGTTTCCTTTTTCTTTGAAAACTTTATTTTTAATGTTAAAAATCTTAACAGCTCTGTGCCTTTAGGGAGCTTTCATGAGCACACCCGCACGCACACATCAGCGCTCACGCCCCTCCAGTCCCCAGCCCGGCAGCACTGAGGTTATCAGAGCATGTTTCAAGCTGGCTGGCCGTTAATTGGCCAGTCAGCGTGAAATCGCAGTTGGGGTTCAATCGTGGGTGGTGGACTGTTGTGCGGCTGGTCCCAGGCCCCCCCACTGTGCCCACCCAATGAGTGGGAAATCCTCTGTTATATGTGTGTCAGTATATGTGGATGTATATCAGTAGATGTAGACCTTTCATTCTCACTGCTGAAACCTGTTTGTTTACTAATGTAGTTTCATGAAGAGTTCATTCAGTTTTTTGCTGCCCCCAACCACCCCCCAAACTTTGCCGCTTTAGGCTACTGCCTAGTTTGTCTAGTGGTTGCACCGGCATTGACAAGACTGAGTGTGGGTGGCAAGTTTTCTTTATTTTCATTTATTTTCATTTACCTGTGTCTCAGGTAAGGCCAGCATTTATTGCCCATCCCTAATACTTTTGAAAAAGTGGTGTTGAGCCACTTAAGTCTATGTTGTGTAGGTACATCACAGTGCTGTGAGGGAGGGAATTCCAGGACTCTTATCTAGTGACAATGAAGAAATGGTGACATGGTACCAAGTCAGGATGGTGTGCGGCTTGGGATAGAATGTGCAGATGGTGGTGTTGCAATGCACCAGAAGTTCTCTTCTAGGTTTTAGGGGTTGTGGATTTGGAAGGTGCTACTGGAGGAGGATTGGCTACTTGCTGCAGTACATTTTGTTAATTTTGCCACTGTGTTCCAGTGGTGGAGGGAGTGAATGTTTAAAGTGGTAGATGGGGAGGTGATAGTGTAGTGGTATTGTCGCGAGGCTAGTAAGCCAGAGACACAAGGTAATACCCTGGGGACCCGGGTTAGACACCTGCCACAGCAAGTAGAACTTGAACTCAATAAAAATCTGGAATTAAAAGTCTAATGATGACCATGAAACCATTGCTGATTGTTGTAAAAACCCATCTGGTTCACTAATGCCCTTTTAGGGAAGGGAAGGAAATCTGTCGTCCTTCCCTGTCCTGGCCTACATGTGACTCCAGACCTACAGCAATGAATTTGACTCTTAAGTGCCCTCTGAAATGGCCTAGCAAGCCACTCAGTTGTATCAAATCGCTACAAAGTCACAAAAAAGGAATCAAAACTGATGGACCACTCGACGCCGACCTAGACACCGGAAACGACAACAGCTGTCACAGCCCTGTTGACCCTGCAAAGTCCTCCTTATTAACATCTGGGGACTAGTGCCAAAATTGGGAGAGCTGTCTCATAGACTAGTCAAGCAACAGCCTGAAATAGTCATCCTCACAGAATCATAGCTGATAGATAACGTCCCAGACACCACTATCACCATCTGTCTCACCGGCAGGACAGGCCCAGCGGAGGTGGCAGCACAATGATATACAGTCGGAAGGGAATTGTCCTGGGAGTCCTCAACATCGACTCTGGACCCCATGAAGTCTCATGGCATTAGGTCAAACATGGGCAAGGGAAATCTCCTGCTGATTACCACGTACCACCCTCCCTCAGCTGATCAATCAGTGCTCCTCCATGTTGAACACCACTTGGAGGAAGCACTGAGGGTGGCAAGGACGCAGAATGTACTCTAGGTGGGGGACTTCAATGTCCATCACCAACAGAAGCTCAGTTGTACCACTATTGAACAAGTTGGCTGAGTCCTAATGGAGTGACCATTGTGGAGACAAAGTCCCGCCTTCAGATTGAGAATACCCTCCATCATGTTGTTGGCACTACCACTGTGCTAAATGGGATAGATTTCAAACAGATCTAGCAACTCAAGACTGGGCATCCATGAGGTACTGTGCGCCATCCACAGCAGCAGAATTGTACTCAATCTATGCCTCATGGCCCTGCATATTCTACCATTACCATCAAGCCAGGGGATCAACCCTGGTTCAATGAAGAGTGCAGGAGAGCATGCCAGGAGCAGCACCAGGCATATCTAAAAATGAGGTGTCAACCTGGTGAAACTATAATACAGGACTACTTGCATGCCAAACAGCATAAGCAGCAAGTGATTGACAAGGCTAAGTGATCCTACAACCTACGGATCAGATCTAAGCTCTGCAGTCCTGCCACATCCAATCGTGAATGGTGGTGGACAATCAAACAACTCACTGGAGGAGGAGGCTCCACAAATATCCCATCCTCAATGATGGAGGAGCCCAGCACATCAGTGCAAAAGATAAGGCTGAAACATTTGCAACAATCTTCAGCCAGAAGTGCTGAGTGGATGATCCATCTCGGCCTCCTCCAGAGGTCCCCTACATCACAGATGCCAGTCTTCAGCCAATTCGATTCACTCCTGGTGATATCAGGCACTGGATACTGCAAAGGCTATGGGTACTGACAATATTCCGGCAATAGTACTGAAGACATTTGCTCCAGAACTTGCCGCGCCCCTAGGCAAGCTGTTCCAGTACAGCTACAATACTGGCATCTACCCGGCTATGTGAAAAATTGCCCAGGTATGTCCTATACACAAAAAACAGGACAAATCCAACCCGACCAATTACCACTCCATCAGTCTACCCTCCATCATCAGTAAAGTAATGGAAGGGATCATCAACAGTGCTATCAAGCAGCACTTGCTTAGCAATAACCTACTCAGCTTGGGTTCCACCAAAGCCACTCCGCCTTGGTTCAAACATAGACAAAAGAGCTGAACTCCCAAGTGAGGTGAGAATGACTGTCCTTGACATCAAGGCAGCATTTACTGAGTGTGGCATCAAGGAGCCCTAGCAAAACTGGAGTTAATGGGAATCAGGGGGAAAACTCTCCACTGGTTAGAGTCATATCTAGCATAAAAGGAAGATGGTTGTGGTTGTTGGAGGTCAGTCATCTCAGCTCCAGGATATCACTGCAGGAGTTCCTCAGGGTAGTGTCCTAGGCCCAACCATCTTCAACTGCTTCATCAATGACCTTCCTTCCATCATAACGTCAGAAGTGGGGATGTTCACTGATGATTGCACAATGTTCAGCACCATTTGCGACTCCTCAGATACTAAAGCAGTTCATATCGGAATGCAGCAAGACCTGGACAATATCCAGGCTTGGCTGACAAGTGGCAAGTAACATTCATGCCACACAAGTGTCAGGCAATGACCATCTCCAACATGAGAGAATCCAACAATTGCCCCTTGATGTTCAATGGCATTACCATCACTGAATCCCCCACTATCAACATCCTGGGGGGTTACCATTGACCAGAAACTGAACTGGACTAGCCATATAAATACTGTGACTACAAGACCAAGCCAGAGGCTAGGAATCATGTGGCAAGTAACTGCTGATGATCACAATGGGTGATGGTCGAGGGGGTGGGAGAGGAAGACCTAAGATTGGCTGGGAGAGGAAGAGGTGTTGGGGAGGGGGCTGATATTAGGAAAGGGGAAATGGATGTGTCAGGATGGGGTGAGATTGGGGGAAATGAAGGGGTCGGGAGGGGTGAGGTTGGGGGGAATGAAGGGGTCAGAATGGGGAAGGTTGTGGGGGGGCAACAGGGGAGAAGGCTGCAACTCGGGATGTGGGTCTAAGGGGGGGTGGGGGGGGGCAAAAAGTGCAAAGGAAGGAATCCGGAAAGGAGAGAGTGTCCGGGGGAGGAAGGGATGTGGAGAGAGGAGGGATTAAGGGTTGAGGAAGAAGTAAGAGTGGAGAAAGGAGTCAGGAAGGGAGAACGAATAAGGCTGAAGAAAGAAATGAGGCTAGAGGAAGGAGTCGGGGGGGGCGAGAAATAATGGTGGCAGAAGAGGTATGGGTGGAGAAAGGAGTCAGAAAGGAGGGGTGCTATGTGGGCAGGGTGTCTGGGGGGTTGGGAGGACTGCGGGAGGGGAGGAGTTCTCGGGGGGGCGGGGAATGGGTGCAGTGGGGGGAAGGGGTTCTGAGGGGGAAAGGGTTCCAGGTGGGGAAGGACTGCGGAAGGGTGAAGGGGTGCAGAGGAAGGAATGTGTAGGTGAATATGCATGAGAGCCCATGTCTGCCTCCTGGGGACTGAACTGAGGGTGGGCGTAGTATGGAGGAAAGGTGAAAATGACTGAGGGGAGAATGAGGCTGTAGGGTGAGGGTTAGATGTTAGTGATAGAAGGGATGGCAGGGGTAGTTGGTGGGGACCTGGAGGCAGGCATGGACCCTGGGGGTGGGAAGGAGAAGCCAGGGAGGTGAATGTGGATGGAGGTGGGATTTTCAGGTAGGAAGGGAACGTACACATTCACCTGGACATCCCTGAAGGAAAAGAGCTGTGGTTGGTAGATAACAGAGGGGGGTGGAAGATGATGCCGAGGGGGTCAGCTGTGATGGGGGAAAGGAAACAGGTAACTGTCAGAGGGGAAAAGATGGGGGAACACACGAAAAATCAAATCAAGACCATGCTGTCCAAATAGAAAGTGAGACGAGAGTAGTGGTGGATGAGATCATGTGCTGCATGGAATATAATCAGTGGATGGGTGGAGATGCAGATCAGCTTGGGAGGACAACTCAAAGCAAAACAAAAACAGAAAATGCTGGAAAAACTCAGCAGGTCTAACAGCATCTGTGGAGAGAAAGACAGAGTTAACCTTTCGAGCCCGCTCTGAAGAAGAGTCATATGGATTCGAAATGTTAACTTTGTCTTTCTCTCCACAGAAGCTATTTGACCTGCTGAATTTTTCCAGCAACTTCTATTTTTGTTTCAGGTTTTCAGCATCCACAGTATTTTGCTTCTAACTGAAAGTCACCCTCAGCAGGCAGCATTCTAAATGCTCAGAGCATTTAGATGTGTGTGAAACTTGAAGGATCCGCACGCATGGGAGAGTGCTTGCATGAGGCTCCGAAAGACCCTGCCTTTTCCCTCCAAAATCACTCATGGGCCAGCTGCTCCCTCTGTGGTGATAGGTCTTCCAGGCTGCTTATTTCCACCTCTTCAATGAAGGAGGAGTCCTCTTGGCTGCAGGTGAGGATGTGGATGGAGCTGAGGGACTGGCTGGCTAAGGGTGTCAGTCACTTGGCAGAGCTGCCTGTGAACCAAAGTAGAGATAATTAATGCATGGCAGCAGAGTCAAAAGCAGGACAAAGAACACTCACAATTGCATTGAGAGAGGGATGATGTGGTGCAGGATCCTCAGGTGGGTGTTCACCGCCGACCTCACTGTCACCACAGGCAAGGTCCACGTCCTCATCAGCCAGTTTGATGGCATGCTCCTCATTGTGACTGAGGAGCCTAATGTGGGCCACTCCACCCCTGATCTGGGTCCTCTCCCTGCTGATCTAAGCTGGCTTCTCCTGCATGAAAACAGATGGAGAGAGTGTGAACAGGACACATGGCACTGCGTAGAACGTTTGTATGGTGAGCGGCACCTTGGACAGGAATGAGGATGTGAGCTCGAGATGGAGATGTGAGGGTGTATGTGTGAGTTAGTGGTGTTGTCCCTTGAGGTGTGAGGTCTCTGTGGATGTGTGATGGATTTGTGAGTGTGTGAGTTGAGAGTGATGAGAAGCGTGAGTTAACCTAGTGGAATGGTTGAGAGCACTTGTCATGTAGAGGCACTGGGTGGCTGTACTCTTTTGCAGTGCATTGATGCTGACCAACGCCTCCCAAGCCTCATTGGTCACACCGCTGCCCATCCTGCCGCCAGAGCCAGGGTAGACGACATTCTACAGCGGGCCTCCACAGTAAACAAAAGGCACTCCAGTGACGTGCTGCTAAACATGGGGGCTGCAGCCTTTTTGCTTTTCGTGGACATCTTCCCTGCAGCAGTCATGGGCTGGATGCACTGAGATGTGTGTGCACAGCTGGACTTTAAATATGGCTCCTGGTGTGAAGAAGCATCAAGGTGATAGCAAGCAGGTGAATCAGAGCCCACATGCCATGGAAAGGGCATGTTTCCCAGAAATGCATAAATAATGTGGCGAGTTTGGGATGATACAGCGTGAAAACCCACCATTGTGAAACAACGTTTTATCTGCCCACTACTGCACTAGGTCAAATCTGGGACAATTCCACCCTAAGAGAATTAAGGGATATGGGGGTAGTGCAGGATGGTGTAGCTGAAGTAGAGGGTCAGCCATGATCTTATTGCAGAGCAGACTCGAAGGACCAAATAGCCTACTCCTGCTCCTATTCCTTATGTTCTTATGCTCTTTTCCTTCTCCTAAGTGGTGTTTCAGAAAAGCAGGCATGTAAACCTCTAGGTCCTGGATGCTGTGGAATAATAGTGTAGCAATGCTTAATGCACCAGTATAGAATTCCTCTGTTGTTTTAACAAAGCGGTTCAACTCATTTAACACAAACAGGGTAACACCTCCTTAAATAATAATCGCATTTCAGACAAGTGCATTTATTCTGCAATGGGCTAGTACTTCAGAGTTTAATTTTGAGGTCTACCTTCTGAAGTTTAAATGCAACTTCAGAAATTAGCTGGCAGGTGTTGTTCAACAACTTGGTGTGATGAAGCAAACACATGTGCCAATTTTTTCCCAGGTAAGGATACTCTTAACACTTGCTTTGAAGGATCAGAAATGGTGTTGCACAAGTAATTATGGGATGCTACCATAGCCATTGGGAAGAAGAAAGCAGCCAATGATCATGGGGTTTATAGTATTTATTCATTTATAGCAGCTGTTGAAAAGTGAGCCAAAGGTTCACCCTTAAAGGGATACACTTTCTCCCTTTTGGTTTGGAAATTATGTCTAATTTTGGTTTATAAACTGGTAGTACTAAGCTGGAAGATCACGGGTTTAATCACTTATCCCAAGGCCGAAGAATGTAGTCAAGGCTGATACTGCAGTACGTTATTGAGGAGAGGAAATTTTCCTCTCGAAACAGGAACAAAAAATGGGGTTCGGGATACGTCCCAATAATCTGTTAGAAAACCAGAAATGTGGAAGAGACCTCATGGAATTGTTTGAAGACCAGGAAATTCTCCTGGTGCCTTGAAACCATTCACCTCTCAACCAAACTAAAATAAAAGATTGCACAGTCATTTGTTTCACTGTTCTTTGTGGGACCTTGTTCTGCATTTGCCTACACAACAGTGAGTACATAAAAGTCATTTACTGGTTGTGAAATGCTTTGGTATGTTGTCCGATATTAAATACACTATATAGCTGCAAGTTCTTTCTTCTTTGATTACTTTAACTTTCTGCCCTCTTGTGCAATTAATCAATGTGGATGTAGTGTATATGGACTTTTAGAAAGTCTTTGACACGGTATTATACAGGAAAACAATTCGGGAAGATTAAAAGTATGGAATTGCACATCGGGTGACAAAATGGATGAAAGAATGATTAGAAGGGAAAAGAATCGGAGAGCAGGAATTAAGAAAAGCTTCACGGTGGTTGAAAGTGGGTGTGATAGTCCACGGTGTTTCCCTCTGCAACTGCTTCTTTTCATTATGTATAGTAAGAGTAGATGGTTCGGAGTGGTGTCTAAACTTCACAGTATTATAGAACCTCCATAGTGCAGAAGGAGGCCATTCAGCCCATCAAGGCTGCTCTGACTCTGTGAAAGAGCATTCTACCTAGTCCAACTCCCCTGCCTCGTTCCCATAACCTTGCACATGCTTTCTTTTCAGGTAGCAATCCAATTCCCTTTTGAATACCTCAATTGAACTTGCCCCCACCACCCTCTCAGGAAGTTTGTTCCAGACTCCAACCACCCTCTGGGTGAAAAAATGTTTCCTTGCACCACTTTTACCCCTTTTGCCAGTTATTTTAAATCTGTGCCTTTTAGTTCTTGAAGATAAATTACAGCCAATGATAAAATAGGAGGCACGGTAAAGAATTCTGAGAAGCAAAGGAAGCTGCAGAGACTGTATTCTCTGATGGGCTGCTTCTATTCTATTATCTGGCCTCTGCCTTCATTCTACGGCTTCTGCCCCTCTACCTGCCCCTCTACCTGCATTCTCAGTTGAAGTTGTTCCAATCTGTTTCTTCTTATTGCCATCCTGCTCTGGATTCCACAATGCAAGAACTTTGATCAGCAGCTTTCTGTTTGATGTCCATGATTGATGACTTCACTCACCCTTCAGAACTTCTCCTCACCTTTCATATGTAATCTGAATTCCCTCTTAATTCACTCTCTGTCCACTTATACATACATTTTGGCTGCTGTTCCAGATCCAAGTCTAGAATGGCCATTGCCATTTTTTGTTCTTGTCTCTTGACTCCTCCTCTTCTGACTGCTCTGTTTCCTGTCACCCAGTCATGATACCTATCATTTTTCCCATTTTAGTTACTTCCACTCTCCCTAGTCCCCACCAAATTCCTTCTACTATTCCTCTGCCTTCCTATTCTTTCATTGTCATACCAGGTAGAGTTTGTTTCAACCAAGCTGCGCATATCTGGTAGATATTTTTCAGTGCCATAGGGCACCGCCCTAACTGCAGAAATTCCTAAAGTAAGACCTTTGAAGTTGCTTGAGTGAGTAGAACAAAGCTAACATGTGCCCTTGCTCTAGCCATTTCAACCCTTCCTCAGCAGTAGGATAGATGTAGGGGTGCACAGCAGTCCATTAGGATCTGCTAGCATTAGAAAGCCAACTCTTCAAGGTATCCTGGCCCTTATGCCAAGAGTTCCATCATTCTGTGTTAATTCACTGACCTTGAATTTTAATCCTGCTGACACTACACTCAGAACACACTTCTGATGAAGTATTCTAATGAAGGATTATTGACCTGAAACATTAACTCTGTTTCTCTCCATGGATGCTGCCTAACCTGCTGAGTTTTCTAGCATTTTAGGTTTTTATTTCAGATTTCCAGCATCTGCAATACTTTGCTTTTATACTCAAATCACATTATTGGCACAAAATTGCACAGTAAGAACTGCTTTATCAACACACCCATCTTCAAAATCCAGAATTGGAATTAGGCTATGATTCCAGCCATAAGTCCAAGTTCCACGTCAAATTTTCCCTCCCTGCTACCGTAACCTTACGTCTTGTGTTCCCCAAGGATCTATCCTTGGTCCCTCTTATTTCTCAACTACATGCTGCCCCCTGTGACATCACCTGAAGGCACATAAGCATTAGTTTCACATGTACACTTATGACACCCAACTCTATCTCCATACCACCTCTCAATTACTCCACTGTTCTAAATTATCACACTGCTTATCCAGAATCCAGTACTGATAAACTGAAATCTCTGCCAATTAAATATTAGGAAGACTGAAGCCATTGTTGTTAGTTCCCTCTCTAAGCTTTGTTCCCGAGCTACTGACTTCATCCCTCTTCCTGACAGCAGAGTGAGATTAAGCCGGTCTGTTCGCAACCTTGGCATCAGATTTGATCTCAACATAAGCTTCCAGCCTGACATTCAAACCCTCACATTCTACCCATGATATCAGCCATGATCTTATTGAATGGCAGAGCAGGCTTGAGGGGCCCACTGGCTCTGGTAATCTGAGGTGAAATACTCCTTTAGGAGAATGTGAGCAGGTTGACCATGTGACCGTGTGACCCAATAGCTCTGTCATGCGGGCTGCAATGTTAATTTTAGTCTAGAGAAGGGTCTGGTTGGAGAAGCACATATCATGTTCGTGCCCTGTTGTCTGTGTAAATAAATAGCATGTGCTTCATTTCATTTGGTCTCTGTGTATGCAATATATTGTTACGATTCACCCACCAACAGATAAGTGTGCAGCCAGTTCACGAGCAAAGCAACCCCACAGTAGAACATAACAACAGGTGATGAGGATAAAGCATGACCAGTCAACGACACCAAGGAAAGCTGTGAAAACTCAATTGAAGTGACTCAGCTGTGCTCTGCAAACCGATTGTAAGTACAGCCCTCACCATTGTCATCAAAGTTATCTCCCTCGAGTATACCACAATTTGGCCACTTCAAACTGTTTGATCAGACCATTGCTGTCTGGTCACATTATACAGAAGGCCTCACGTTTTTCTTTTTGGCCAATGACATAGCTGGGGAGGAGAAGAGGTGGATGATACTCTTATCGACATGTGGCAGTAAAACATTCGGCCTAATTCATAGTCTAATGGCACCCAAAGCCCCAGATTCCAAGTGCTTTGATGAGTTGGTGAATCTTGTGAAAAGCCACTTTCAGCCAAAACCCTCCGTAACATCGCAATGATTTAAATTCAATTTGAGGTGTCATGCTCTTGGAGAGACAGTCGTTTGCTATATAGCAGCCTTAAAACAACTGACAGGGCATTGTGGGAATGGAATGATGATTATTGACATGTTAAGAGACCAATTAGTGTGTGGGATTGACGAAGACGTCATTCAAAAAAGGTTGTTGTCAGAAACAGATTTAGATTTCAGCAAGGCCCTGGAGTTGGTGCTCACAATAGAAAGTGCAGTCAGCGATTCAGAAGCAATCAAAGGGAAAATAAAATGGCAGCATCCTTCACATCGGGAAAGAGGCCCTGGCTAGAAATGACATGGAAGTGCTGGACTCTGCGAAAAGGAGGGAAACAGCTGCCATTAACAGACCATCAAAAAGCAATGGTTTAACAGATAAATATTAAACATTAACTAAACATTACACATTAATAATAACAGAAGTGGAACCTACAAACGAATGACAATTTAAAAGAACCGAATGTTTCTACTGCCATCAAAATGGACATATTATGTGTTATTGTAAAGACAGGTTGAGACAAAATTTCAAACAAAAAGGCAGAAGTCATGAAATTTATATAATGGAGGAACCAGAAGAAACAGAGTCAGATATTTACTCACTACACAGCTTAAAAATGAGTAAAACAGAGCCAATCTACATGACAGTAGAAGTCAACAGAAAACCCATCTGAATGGAGGTGGATACAGGCACATCCACGACAGTAAAGGGACCACATGTTTAAGTATCTGAATGGAGGAGGCCACACACTAAAGCTGTAAAACTCAGATGCTAGATTAAGGACGTACTGGTGAAGACATATGATTAAAAGGTATATATGCAAGGTTCCAGAACAACATAGAAGCCAGTCTGCTAATCTTCCCCTAATGATGATAGTAGGGAGAGGACCGAGTCTCCTCAGGAGAAACTGATTAAGAATTATCAATCTTGAGGGACTACTGAGATCTCAGCCAGAAGCAGGAAATGTGGCCATTTGGAAAAAGGAGCACATAAAGACTCAACAAAAGGAACTCATAGGGATGCTTCAGGATAGAGTTTGAGTTGAAGTCAGTAACCTCCAAAAAGAAAAAAAAACCTGCTGAAGAACTTTTGCATATTGCAAGATTCCCTCAAATCCCAATTTGTACCACTAAAAAAGTATGAGGAAGAACATGGAGAATTCAGCACATCTCTGGCTAAGATGAAAAATCAATTAGCTGAGAAAGCACAATAATACTTAATTCTACAAGAAATAACTAACAAATATAAAAAAAGAAATGTAAGATATGAAGAATCAGCTACATGGAAGCCAAGAAGTTTTAAAAATAGAGACCCCTGAGTTTCCAAAGGAGGTGACAGATGAGGAAATGCTGGAAGACTCAACCACTGAGTTCACTCAAGTTGAGCTCATACCTGAGCCTAGTCTGGCCAATAGGGAAATTGAAAAGAAAGCTGAGTTTAAAGTCAGTGCTGCCAAGAAGAAAACCCATCAGAAGAAAACACGGTGAAAGAAAAAGCAGAATTACTAACAAGGCCCCGGAATTTTTTTTTTTTACACAACAGTCAGCTGATCATTCCGTGTTGCATTTAGCCTTGCCCAACATCCTAATTCTCAGACAAAAACAAAAATACGTGGAAAAACTCAGCAGGTCTGACAGCATCTGCGGATAGGAACACAGTTAACGTTTCGAGTCCGTGTGACTCTTCAACAGAACTAAGGAAAAATAGAAAAGAGGTGAATATAAGCTGGTTTAAGGGGGAGTGGGACAGGTAGAGCTGGATAGAGGGCCAGTGATAGGTGGAGATAGCCAAAAGATGTCAGAGACAAAAGGACAAAGAGGTGTTGAAGGTGGTGATATTATCTAACAAATGTGATAATAGGTGACATTAAGGGTAGAAAGCAGGATGAGCAAGGTACAGATAGCCCTAGTGGGGGTGGGGTGGGGGAAGGGATTGAAATAGGCTAAAAGGTAGAGATAAGACAATGGATGGAAATACATTTAAAAATCATGGAAATAAGTGGGAAAAGAAAAATCTATATAAATTATTGGAAAAAGGGGGATCAGAAAGGGGGTGGGGATGGAGATGAGAGTTCATGATCTAAAATTGTTGAACTCAATAGTCAGTCCGGAAGGCTGTAATGTGCCCAGTCGGAAGATGAGGTGCTGTTCCTCCAGTTTGCATTGAGCCTCAATGGAACAATGCAGCAGGCCAAGGATGGACATGTGGGCATGAGAGCAGGGTGCAGTGTTGAAATGGCAAGCGACAGGGAGGTCTGGGTCATGCTTGCGGACAGACCGAAGGTGTTTTACAGAGCGATCACCCAGTCTGCATTTGGTCTCTCCAATGTAGAGGAAACTGCATTGGGAGCAGCGAATGCAGTAGACTAAATTGAGGGATGTGCAAGTGAAATGTTGCTCCACTTTGAAAGGAGTGTTTGAGCCCTTGGACAGTGAGAAGAGAGGAAGTAAAGGGGCAGGTATTGCACCTTTTGCGGTTACTTGGGAAGGTGCCGTGGGAGGGGGTTGAGGTGTAGGGAGTGATGGAGGAGTGGACCAGGGTGTCCCAGAGGGAACGATCCATGCAGAATGCTGCCGGGGGGGTGAAGGGAAGATGTGTTTTATGGTGGCATCATGCTGGAGTTGGCGGAAATGGCGGAAGATGATCCTTTGAATGCGGAGGCTGGTGGGGTGATAAGTGAGAATAAGGGGGACTCTATCATGGTTCTGGGAGGGAGAGGAAGGTGTGAGGGCGGATGCACGGGAGATGAGCCGGACACGGTTGAGGGCCCTGCCAACCACCGTGGGTGTAAAACCTCGGTTAAGGAAGAAGGAAGACATGTCAGAGGATCTGTTTTTGAAAGGAAGACTGGGTGACCGCTTTGCAGAACACCTTCAGTCTGTCCGCAAGCATTACCCCAGACCTCCCTCTCCCTTGTCATTTCAACACTCCACCCTGCTCTCATGCCCAGATGTCCGTCCTTGGCCTGCTGCATTGTTCCAGTGAAGCTCAACGCAAATTGGAGGAACAGCACCTCATCTTCCGAATAGGCACTTTACAGCCTTCCGGACTGAATATTGAGTTCAACAATTTTAGATCATGAACCCTCTCCTCCATCCCCAAACCCTTTTTGATTCCCATCTTTCCAATAAGTTATATAGATTTCTCCTTTCCCACCTATTTCCATTATTTTTAAATATACTTCCATTCATTGTTTTATCTCTACCTTTTAGCCTATTTCAATCCCTTCCCCCCACCCACCCCCACTAGGGCTATCTGTACCTTGCTCATCCTGCTTTCTACCCTTAATGTCGCCTATTATCACATTCCTTAGATAATATCACCGCCTTCAACACCTCTTTGTCCTTTTGTCTCTGACATCTTTTGGCTATCCCCACCTATCACTGGCCCTCTATCCAGCTCTACCTGTCCCACCCACCCCTTAAACCAGCTTATATTTCATCTCTTTTCTACTTTTCCTTAGTTCTGATGAAGAGTCATACGGACTCGAAATGTTAACTGTGTTCCTCTCCGCAGATGCTGTCAGACCTGCTGAGTTTTCCCAGGTATTTTTGTTTTTGTCTTGGATTTCCAACATCTGCAGTTTTTTGCTTTTATCCTAATTCTCAGAACCTGCCTGATAGTTGCCTCTCATATTGCTGAACTAGGAGGGGAGGGGCAGCAGGACCGCATGCGATGGAGCCTAAAAGAACGTGCAATTATTCCCATTGAAGTTTATACCACAGGTAGAAGGAACCCCTATTGCTTTGGAAGTGCCTGTAGGATGTGTTCAGCCTTAGAGATTCGAAGAGGCAAACTTACAGGTTCCTACTGGGGAGCCTTGTGGACAGTTAACTCTTGAGAGGGAGGTCTCAGATAAAACATCCAAAGTCGTAGAACCACGACGGTCAACATGTTCAAAAAATCCTCCTGAGAGACTGAGAGACTGAATTTGTAAATCGTTTATTCATGTGAATAGTTGATATATTGAAAAATGTACTTTCAAGTAAAGGGGGAGGGATGTTGTAATCTGAGATGTAATACACCTTTCAGGGAATGTGAGCAGATTGCCACATGACTGGAAGACTCAATAGTTGTATAGCGTGGGCTGCCATGTTAATCTTAGCCTACAGTAGGGTCTGGTTGGGTGGAGCAGCACACATCATGTTCGAGCTTTGTTGTCTGTGTAATTAAATAGCATGTGCTTCATTTCATATTGGTCTCTACGTTTGCAGTATGTTGTTATTGACTTGCCCGACAACAGATAAGCGTGCAACCGGTTTGCGAGCAAAGCAACCCCGCAGTAGAACATAATAGTGGCCTACTCCTGCTCCTAATTCATATTTTCATATGCACCATCCAAAAACTTGAGATCATCCAAAACTCTACTTCCTGTGTCTTAACCCACAGCACCTATCACTCTGTGTTTGCTGACCTACACTGGTCATGCAACATCTTGTTTTTAAAATCCTCATCCTTCTTACAAATCCCCCCCATAGCTTTGCCCCTTTGTAACCTCCTCCAAAACCACAATTCTCTGATATATCTGCGCTCCCCCAATTCTGGCCTCTTGTGCATTATAATTTCTCTACTTTTGGTGTCCATGCGTTCAGTTGCCTAGGTCCCAAGCTGTGGGATACCCTCCCTGCACTTCTCAACCTTACTTTCCTCCTTTAAGTCACTCCTTAAAACATATCTCCTTGATGAAGCTTTTGGCCACCTGCTCTAATATCTCCTTGTGTGGCCTGGTGTTATAGTTTGTTTTATTATGCTTCTGTGACATGCCTTGGAATGTTTCATTACATTAAAGGCGCTATATAAAAATATTTTGTTTTTTTAATATGTTCTGCCAGTACAGAGAGAATTCGTAAAGACATTGAAAACCAGTTATAGAAAAAGCCATAACCAATAACAACCCTAGATTTGGGCGATATGTCAGGAACCGAGGAGGAGTTCATATTCCTCTGATCACTTCCCATTGTTACAGAAATAAAGAAAAGAAACAAAAAGCAAAATAAGAAAGAAGTGAAATAAGAAAAACAAATATATAGGTATGAATAGTAATAACTAGAGGCAGAGAAAGGTTTCTTTAAGAGAACGTTTATAAGTGCCAACATTGATTCATTGATTGTTCCAAGTCAAACGCATCATTTGCTGAATTAATCTCATTAAAAATCCGATTTGTTGTGTTATACAAATATGTCATAAATTTGACAAAAGAAATTAAAAATCTGACATGTTGGTAATCCTGAAAAATATTGGACCAGATTCATATCCATAAATTGAAGGACATCTCATACCAGACACAATTAATCAGCTGGAAATGAATGGTCATTTCAGGGAGCATTTTCCTCGAGGTGCTAATTTGAATGAATAGGTGTCAGTTAGCAGATAGAAAGTGAAATGTTCATCTATTGTTTCCACAATTCTGAACTCTTGGTGTACAGTCTGAAATGGGTTACCAAAAACAAAAGACTGGTGAACAGCATGGCAAGCTTGTCAAAGGACTATCATGACTGCAAATTACTACAGAATTACACAGAGGGGGAAAGCAAATATAAAATCAGATCTGAGCATTCCAAATGGGGATTAATTACTATTGTGAGTTGCTACTATTAGTACTATAGCTACAAATTGCTACTATTGATAGAATTGATCTGCAGCCACTTATTCAGTGGAAACATTAAGTTTATTTATAATATACTCAGCAGCAACTACACGTGTGCTTTCAACTCCAACTCTATCTTTACAACTGACAGCCAAAGTAGCCCACGCTACTCCCCTATTGGTTACTCCAGATCATGCGAACTTCCTTAATAAGCATTATTCTTAAAGGTACGTTACACACTAAATAAACCATAATTACTACATTCTTCTCCCTTTAACTCGATTATACATGTTAGATTTACAAGTACATATTTTTCAAGGCAATATAATATTTACACTGGGTAAGGAATTTCCAAGCTCAGTCTTTCAGGTGGTTTCCTGATAAGTGTGGAACATCTCAGCTCCACAGTTTCAGATTCTTTATCAAGAACCTCTTTTTTCCGGAGTTGCCTGAACATCAGGTGCTTTGGTGGCACTTTCATTTCTGTATCCTCAACTCTTACAGGGACAACAGACATGTTCTGATGAAGAGTCATATGGACTCGAAATGTTAGTTCTGTCTTTCTCTCCACAGATGCTGTAAGGGCTGCTGAGTTTTTCCAGCTATTTTTGTTTCTGTTTCAGGTTTTCAGCATCTGCAGTATTTTGCTTTTATCAGACATGTCAGTCCTGGGTTGAATATCCTCAACAAGAAATGCAGACCCAGTCATGATCACTGGTGGAACCAAATCTTGGTGATTTATCTCCCTCTTCCTTAGATGGTCCACATATTTCCGGATGACCTGGCCTTCCACCTCTTTGTGGTAAGATAGAGGTCCAGTCACTGCACTTATTTCACCCGGTAACCACTTTGGTCCTTCTCCGAAGTTCTTCAAGTGTACTGTCTCTCCCACGGTAAATTTCCTCTCACGACTATGCCAGCCATGTCCAGTTTTCTGACTTCTCTGACTTCTGTCCACCTTCCCTTCTAAATTCAGCATTATTAAGCTCAATCTCATCCTGAGACAGTGTTTCATCAATAACTCAGCAGGTGTGACACCTGTTATTGAGGGGTGGTCCCATAATGAAGAAGAAAGCATGCTATCTTTGTTGCTAAGGAATCTCCAGTTAGGTTCTTCATATCTGCCTTGAATGTTTGAACCACCCTTTCAGCCAGTCCATTTGAGGAAGGGTGCTACAGTGCAGTGTTCACATGAGTGATACCGTTGAGGCTGATAAACCTCTGAAACTCAGCATTCGTAAATGCTGTGCCGTTATCAGAAAGGACTACCTCTGATAGTCCGTTAATGGCAAAACTTTGACATAGTTTCTCAATTGCACCGGCAATGTTGGCGACTTCACCTCATATATGTCCAACCATTTTAAATGGGCATCAACAATGAGCAGAAACATTGTTCCCAGCCAAGGTCCAACTTAGTGGGGGAATTTTCTCCCCAGGGTTGTGTGGGAGCAGGCACGCACACAGCCGATCACCGCCCACGATCGGCTGGCCGCCGCCATTTTACGTGGGCGGGCCAATTAGGGCCCACCCAGCGTGGCATGTGCCCGGAAGTACTGAGTGCTCCCTGTGCGGGTGGGTGGGGGACGCGGGGTGGTTGGCTGAGTCGGGGCTTGCGCTCTTTTGCACATGCGTGTGAAAGAGCGCAGAGGTCTCCCTGAGTCAGCGAACTGCCTCAGCAAGATTAGCTTAAGTTTAAAAAATTTTAATAAAGGAAGAAACATTTTTTTAGGACATGTCCCCTCATGTGAAACTGTCACTTAAGCTGGGACATGTCTATGAATTTTATTTAAAAAATTTTCAAACCTTTAAAAACCTTCATGAAACCTCATCCCACCTGTGGATGAGGTTCCATGAAAAATGCAAAGGCTGCCTGTGTTCTTCCCCTGCTCGCCAACCTAAGGTTGGATGAGCAGCTCAGTTTATTGTTTTAATTGATAGTTAACTAGCCTTAAAAGGCCTTTGACAGTTCGGCAGTCACGCAGCCGACTCGGGTGTGCACCTGCCGAACCGAAAACCTGAATGGTGCACGATGATGTCGGGACGCACGACCAACGTCACCACACGTCATTTTATGCCTAGGCGAGCGGGCCCCACCCCAACTTGCCAAGTCGAAGATTCTGCCCAGTGAATATGTAAACGTACTGGGGGTCTACCTGGCCACTCTCATGGAGCTGTCACTGGCAACTTTTACAGTTGATGACTGCACACAGTGCTTTACTAAACTCTCTATTTCGCCATCCATCCCAGGCCACCATAGATAGCTGTGTGCTGTGGTCTTCATTTGGGAAATTCCTGGATGTGTGCTATGCAGTTCAATTGAAAGTGGCTCGTTTCCCTTTGGAGGAACTATCACTCGTGCTCCCCACAATAAGATGTCTTCCTGGCTGGTTATTTCATGTCTTTTGTTGAAGTACAGTTTTATTTCATCAGATTTGGGCTCCTGTGACCAAACATGCAGCACTTGTTCTTGTACGTGAGATAAGATTGAGTCCCGACTTGTGCAGTCTCTGACCTGTTGAGCACATACCGACGAGGAATCTAAGAAATTTAACAGTAAAACAAGCTCCTGTGCAACTGGGACGTGCTCATCATTTTCTTGTAAAGGCAAATGACTAAGGGCATCAGTGTTTGTGATTTGATTGCCAGGCCTATGTACAAAAGTGTATTCGTATGCTGCCAGAATTAAAACTCTATTAGTATTTCTGTATCTTCTTTCTACGTGCTTTCATCTTTTTAGTGCAGACTTTAATCCCAGCCTTCTTTTTGGCTTCACTATTGGCCAGACTTCTCTCAGAAGCAAGCTCAACTTGTCTGAGCTCAATGGTCGAGTCTCCCAAAATTTAACCTGTCTGCTTCTTGCAAAATTCTGCGACTTTTGCTTCCAAAGCCTCTTTGGCCATTTTTAGCTGATTTTTCAGCTCTTCTGTCTCTTTTTTGTATCAGTTTGCTGCCTCCTGGAAAATTGGGCATTGTTGTGTCTTTTCTGCCAACTCATTCTTCAGTTTATTCAAAGAAGTGCTGAATTCTTTCTGTTTCTCTTCATACTTTTCCAGGTGTACAAACTTTGACCTGAGGGCATCTTGTAGTGTGTGAAGGTCTTTCAGCAAGTTTTCTTTTTCCTTCCCAAGGTTGCTCACCTTATCTCAAACTCTGTCATTAAGCAGGGTCTCTTTAAGTTTCTTCTGCTGTTCTTCCAGGTTTTGTCTTAAGACAGCCTGCGTTTCTTCAGGTTGTTGAGTCTTTACGCACTCCGTTTTCAAAACAGGAATGCTTTTAGCTTCCTTTTAAAATCTCAGTGGCCAATCAAGGTTGGTTTCCCTTAGCCAATTCACCCTAGAAGACTTGGTCCTCTGCCTCTCAATACCAACACTAGTAGCTTTGCCGATTGGCTTCCATAATGGCCAGTTACTCTGCTCATCTTTTTATTTGAATGTCTTCACCCATATATGTTTTGAGTTTGGCAGCTGTTTCTTGTAAACTTAATTTTTGTTTACCATTATTCAGATGTCTGAAGGTAGGTTCCCCAATTACTCTAGTAGAAGCCCCCGTGTCTATTTCCATTTTAACAGATTTGTCATTTACTTTCACTGTGACAAATACTGGTTCTGCCTTTCCAACTTTCAGATTAAACAATGAGTAAATGTCTGAATTTGTTGTTTCAGGCTCTTCTACATTGTAGGTTTCATTGGGCTTCTTTTGTTTACAAACCTGCTTGGATCTTTCCTTGCACTGCCTCATCATATGTCCATTTCTGTGACAATAGTAGCATTCAATTTTTTTAAAACTGCCAATTGCTAAAATATTGATTGTTTCCACCTCTATTAAAATTATTTTTTAATTTCACTGGTAAGTTATTTTTCTTTATTCTTCGGCTAGCGGGGGCCATTTCCTGCTTCTCGGCAGAGTCTTGCATTTTTGCACTCTTTTTGGCTGGGGTTTCCCACTTCAAATTTACTTTCGACAATAATCTTTTCTGAATGGTGCCTTAATTCACACACATACTAAACGATCTCTGAGCATATCATTTAGAGATGTACCGAACTCACAATGTTCCATTAGCTGCTTCAAATTTGCCAAATAGCATGCAATTGTCTCACCCGGAGCTCTATTTCATGAATTAAACCTGAACCTCTGCATTGTAACTGAGGGATATGGTTGAAAGTGACCCTTCACAAGGTCAACCAATTCATTAAAATTCTTCGAATTTGGGGTACTCGGTGCCGTCAAATTTTGAATCAGACAGTAGGTTTTGCTTCCACAAGTACTTAAGAGGATCATTTGTCTTTTCCCTTCCCCCGTAATCTTTTTTGCTTGAAAAAAGAACGTAAGAAGCTCTATGTAATGAGACCACCCGACTGCAGCTAGTTCAAAAGGATCAATTCTCCCAAACTGTGGCATTTTGAAAGGGGATAACTTTAATTCCAACACAGCTTGCTACTTACAATCACTGGGTGAGATACAATGCCGATTTCTTTCTAACTTGATTTCTTCTGTTCAATCTTTTTTATCCTGGTCACCAGTTTGTTGTAGGGTGGCCGAGTTGTACTATTAATGACAGAGTTGATCTGCAGACGCTTCCTGGGTGGAGACATTAAGCTTATTTACAATGTACTCAGCAGCAAATACATGTGTGCATTCAACTCCAACTCTATCCCTACAGCTGACTGCTGAGGTAGCCCGTGCTACTCTCCTATTGGTTACTATACATCATGTGATCTTCCTTAACAAGCATTTTTCTTAAAGGTACATTACATACTAAATAAAACCATAATTACTACAATTATGTATTGAAAATTCTGTGACCCATAAACATAATTGCTGGGGCATTATGCTTTGGCGGTGACCTGTCCGCCAGCCAGAAATTCAGAGGCAACTCCACCTCCACAGGCCACGGAAGCTTCTTGAGTGTTGCGGGAGCTGCTCTCATCCAGGCAAGTGGGGAGTATTCTATCACACTCCTGACTTGTGCCTTGGAGATGGTGGACAAGCTTCGGGGAGTCAGGAGGTGAGCTATTCACTGCAGGATTCCTTGTGACCTGCCCTTGTAGCCACTGTATTTATATGGCTAGTTTAGTTCAGTTTCTGGTCGATGGTAATCCCCAGGACGTTGATAGTGGAGGATTCAGTGATGGTAATAGCATTGAACATCAAGGGAAAGTGGTTTGATTCCCTCTTATTGGAGATGGTCATGGCCTGGCACTTGTGTGGCGTGAATGTTACTTTCCACTTGTTAGCCCAAGCCTGGATATTGTCCAGGTCTTGTTGCAGTTGGCCATGGACTGCATCAGTATCTGAGGAGTTGCAAATGATGCTGAACATTGTGCAATCATCAGTGAACATCCCGACTTCAGACATTATGATGGAAGAAAGGTCACTGATGAAGCAGCTGAAAATGGTTGGGTCTAGGGCACTACCCTGAGGAACTCCTGCAATGATGCCCTGGAGCTGAAATGACTGACCTCCAACAACCACAACCATCTTCCTTTGTGCTAGATATGATACTAACGAGTGGAGAGTTTTTCCCCTGATTCCCATTGATTCCAGTTTTGCTAGGGTTCCCTGATGCATTCAGACAAATGCAGCCTTGATGTCAAGGACAGTCACTCTCACCTCACCTCTGGAGTTCAGCTCTTTTGTCCATGTTTGAACCCAGGCTGTAATGAGGTCAGGAGCTGTGTGGCCCTGGCAGAACCTAAACTGGGTGTTGGTGAGCAGGTTATTGCTAAGCAATTGCCGCTTGATAGCACTGTTGATGACTCCTTCCATTACTTTACTGATGAATCGAGAGTAGACTGATGGGGCAGTAATTGGCCGGTTTGGATTTGTCCTGCTTTTTATGGACAGGACATACCTGGGCAATTTCCCACATAGCTGGGCAGATGCCAGTGCTATAGCTGTACTGAAATGGCTTGGCTGGGGGCATAGCAAGTTCTGGAGCACAAGTCTTTAGTACTATTGCCAGAATATTGTCAGTGCCCATTGCCTTTGTAGTGTTTAGTGCCTTCAGCCGTTTCTTGATATCAAGTGGAGTGAATCGAATTGGCTGAAGACTGGCATCTGTGATGCTGGGGGCCTCTGGAGGAAGCTGAGATGGATCAGCCACTCGGCACTTCTGGCTGAAGATTGTAGCAAATGCTTCAGCCTTATCTTTTGCACTGATGCGCTCGGCTCTTCCATCATAGAGGATGGGGATAAATGTGGAGCCTGCAGGTTTGCTAAATATGCACATGGACTCCTTCAGTATCTGAGGAGTCACAGATCATGCCAGGTGCAGCACCAGGCACACCTAAAAATGAGGTGTCAACCTGGTGAAGCTACAAGACAGGACTACTTGCATGCCAAACAGCAGAAGCAGCATGCAATAGACAGAGTTAAGTGATTCATCCACCAACGGATCAGATCTAAGTTTTGCACAGTGTGCAATTATTTTTTTAAAAAGTTTTTAAAACAATCTGTTAATTTTATTTCATAACATCAAAAACTGCATAACACGCCATTCCAAAACAAAGTTCCGTAACTGATAAAACAAACAAGTATTCCATGAAATATGAAAGCTTGAAAATCTTTCATTGACTACTGATAAACCAAAACTTAAACACAGCCACCAATCACCATGATCTCGCTGTTCTTTAGCTGGGGGCTTCACTTGGACCTTGCCCTCATCTTCTCCTGCTTGCGCTTCAACCTGCGCATCCGTTTCTTCCTCCACTTGGTCCTCATGGTCTGGAAGCTAAGCAGCTCCCACTCAATTATTAGCGAACACCCTAAATTCTGACCTTATGATGGAGGGATTGATGTAGCAGCTGAAGATGGTTGGGCCTCGGACACTACCCTGAGGAACTCCTGCTGTGATGTCCCAGGACTGAGATGATTGATCTCCAACAAACAGAATCATCATCCCTTGCGATTGGTAGAATTCCAACCAGTAGAGAGTTTTCTCCCTGATTCATATTGACTTCAATTTTACTAGTGCTCCTTGCTGCCACATTCGGTCAAATGCTGCCTTCATGGCAGGACAGTCATTCTTGCCTCACTTCTTGAGTTCTTCTCTTTTGTCAACCTCTAGATAAAGACTACAATGGAGTCAAGAGCTGAGTGGCCCTGGTGGAACCCAAGCTGAGCATCAGTGAGCAGGTTACTGCTGTATAACTGTCGCTTAATAGCAGTATCAATGACACCTTCCATCACTTTGTTGATGATCGAAAATAGACCGTTGCAACAGTAATTGGCCAGGTCAGATTAGTCCTGCTTTTTGTGGACAGGACACAACTGGGCACTTTCCCACATTTATCAGATAGATGTCAGTGTTGTAGCTGTACTGAAATAGCTTGGCTAGGGGTGCGGCAAGCTCTGGAGCACAGGTCTTCAGTATTACTGCTGGAAGATTGTCAGGGCCCATAGCCTTTCCAATATCCAATGCATTAAGCCATTTCTTGATATTATGTGGAATGAACTGAATTGGCTGAAGACCGGCATCTGTGATGCTGGAAACTCCTGGAGGAGGCCGAGATGGATCATCGCTCGGCACTTCTTGTTGAGGATGGTTTCAAATGCTTCAGCCTTGTCTTTTGCTGGGCTCCCCCCCATCATTGAGAATGGGCCTCCACTTTTAGTTAGTTGTTTAATTGTCCACCACCATTCACAATTGGGTGTGGCAGGACTGCAAAACATAGATCTGATCCATTGGTGGATGAATCTCTTAGCTCTATCTATTGCATGCTACTTCTGCTGTTTGGCATGCAAGTAGTCCTGTCTTGTAGCTTCACCAGGTTGACACCTCATTTTTAGGTGTGCCTGGTGCTGCACCTGGCATGATCTCCTACACTGTTCATTGAACCAGGGTTGACCCCCGGCTTGATGGTAGAGTGGGGGGATATGCCAGGCCATGAGGTTACAGATTGTGGTTGAATATGATTCTGCTGCTGATGATGGCCCACAGAGCCTCAAGTCTACCCAGTTTTGAGTTGCTAGACCTATTCTAAATCTATCCCATTTAGCACAATGGTAGTACCACACAACATATTAATGTTGCATGAAAAACGGATTTCAGCCCCCGTTGGTGTCGGGCGTCATGGCAAGCGTGAGTGGACAAGATGATGATCAGGCCAAAAATCGGTTTTACGCCATCGTGAAACCAGTTTGCGATCGTCCGCTCTGGCCATCAATGCTGGGCTGCCTTTCCCACTGTCTGAAATTTGGAACCAAACTTCAATGCTTTTGCACCTCGTCATCTTGCCTGCTCATCAGAACCATCCCCCCCACGTCAAATTTACTACTCACATTGGCAGGAAAACACGCCAGCCCAGAACATGTCTGGACAAGTGTGACGTACAGAAGTCAGGACTTACTGTTAGGGCCTTGCTCAGATCACGGACATCCGAAGAGCAGAGGATGCTGGAACCCTACAGCTGCTGGACCCTTGTGGAACACGTGCATCGCACGATGGGCAGACTCTCATGGACATGACTTCACCGTGAAGCAGCTCATGGAAGGTAGGAAATCTCCACTGATGTCTCGGGTCTGATTTGGGGCATCATGGTCTTGGCCATGGGCAGCTACGGATGATCGGCGGTGGGTGGTGCGGAGCAAGGAAGGTCCCACTGTGAGTGGGAGAGGAAGGTGTACCGGTGGTTGAGGGGGGTGTTGGTGGAGAGGAAGGTGTACGGGGGTGGGTGGTGAGGTTGGGAGGAGGAGGGGGGAGCGAAGGTGTCAGGGGATGAGGTTGGGAGGGGGGAGGGAGTATTGGGGGAGGACAGTGTAATGGGGAGAATGCAGCAACTGGGGAGATAGGTGACAGGGGAGAGGAAGGTATAAGGGAAGTAGTTCAGAGGGGGGAAATATTTTGTGAGGAGAAAGGAATCTGGGGAGGGGAGGAAAGGGTTTGGAGGGGAAACGGAGTGCAGGGGAGGAGGGAGTCTATGTAGAGGAGGGAGGTTGGAGGGAAGAAGGAGTCTGGGTGAAGAAAGGAGTCTGGAGGAGGAGGGAGTGAGGGTAGAGGAGGAAGTAAAGTTGGAGGAAGAAGTAAGGGGGGGAATGTCCAGATGAACGTGCGAGAGAGGGGTCTGTGGAAGCAATGATTGCCTCGAGGGAGCGAACTGAGGGTAAGCATGGAAGGAGGGAATGGTGAGTATTAGAGGGGGCAGAATGAGCCAGAAGGGTGGGAGGCTGAGAGTGTGACGGTAGTGGTAGAAGGGACAGTGTGGGTTATTGTTGGGCTCCGGAGGCAGGGAACTCAGGGGTGGGAAGGAGGAGTTCTGGGAGGTCAATATGGATGGGGGTGGGCTTCTCAGAAAGGTAGGGCATGTGCACGTTCAGCTAGACATCTTGGGAAGACAAGGGTTTTGGTTTGTAGATGACAGTGGAAAAGTGGAAGGTGATGCCTGGGGGGTCAACAGTAATGGGGGAAAGAACATGGGTGACTTGGGGAGGAGAAAGGTCAGGGAATCTGAGCAGAAACTTGATGACTACAGTTTTTCTCAAATTGAAAGTGAGTGGACCTCGTGTTGGATGGGCAGAGGTGCTGTATGAGAGTGTGATCAGTGGGTGGACAAAGATGCAGATCAGCTCCGATGAACTGACTAGTACCTCAGTAGGCAGCATTGAAAATACTCAGGACATTGAGATGAGTGTGATGAAGGAAGGCTCTGCGTGCATGGGAGAGTGCTCGCACGAGGCTCAGAAAGGACCTGGCACACATACACTTCTCCCTGCAGAATTACTCATGGTTCAGCTACTTGCAGCTGAACAAATAGTTGAGGTTGGGGATGCAGCGGGAGAATTCGTGAAGCCTGTAAATGAAATTCAAAGGCACCATTACATATTATTCCGGGAAAGTGAATATACTTTCAGATTATAAAGTGACAAAACGTGTTCACCTGTGCAACCATTGTGATCGGAAATTCTTAACTTTTCTATGCCTACCATTTCTTCTAGATGCTGCTCTGACATCCGCAGCAGGGGTGGAGGCAGTCTGTGCAATGGTTGGCCCTGTTGCCCCTGATGGCTTTGGCGTCTCTCCTCTGGAGAATCGAGGCTTTGATGGCCCCAGCTTGCTTTGGCTGTCCTCCTATGGACCAACTGGTCCCTCTACGGTGACATAGGATGAGGTTGAGGGGAACATAGGCAAAGAAGACTTTGAGGTAGAGGACAGCCTCTGAGATTCCTGAGTGAATGGCCCAGGTGTGTCCAACTGCTGCTCCTCCTGAGGGCCTGGGCCTGAGTCTTGAGGGGAAGAAGTACTGGAGGGACATTGAGGTTCCCCATTTCCCTCTTGCATGAACTCACCCAATGCTACGACGATGATGCGCAGTCTGTCCGCATCTCTGTGTTCCGCTGGACCAATGTCACCATGGCATACGCCATTCTTCCCATAGAGACCTCCATACGCACATATATGGTCACACTTCATCAGAGAGCAGGCGGGTACACTCAGTTGAGAGCTTCCAACAGCTCTCCTGCCTTCCGCTGATTCTGCAATGAGTTGAAAAACCAAATCCAGAGGCTCGTTATCTGACTCGGACCTCACAGATGCCTCTTCCCCAGCACTCCTATGAGTGCCGGGGAGCTCAGCTAATTCTGCTTTCTCCATCTGCAAACATATATCTGTGCAGTGACCACCAGATTGTGAACCCAAGCCTGCTGTAGATCTAGGTACCAATTAGGTATTTGTCTCTGCACTGGTGCAGGGTGTGGGTAAGTGCTGTGACAGGTCTTCCAGGCTGCTTGTTTCCAGCTTTTCAATGGAGGAGGCGTCCATTTGGCTGGAGGTGAGGACCTGGATGGAGCTGAGGGACTGACTGGCTGAGGGTGTCGATCACTTGGCAGAGGTCCCTGTGAACCAAAGTAGTGATAATTAGTGTATGACAGCAGAGTCAAAAGCAGGAGAGAGATCACTCACATTTCTGTTGAGAGAGGGATGATTTGGTGCAGGATCATCACATGGGTGTTCACCACAGACCTCACCGTCGCCGTAGACACGGTCCATGTCCTCACCAGTCAGTACGATGGTGTGCTCCTCAAAGTGAGTGAGGGCCTAATGTGGGCCACACCAACCCCGGTCTAGGGCCAGCTTCTCCTGCATGAAAACAGATGGAAGAGAATGTGAGTAGAACGTATGGTACTGCATGGAATGTTTGTGTTGAGCCGAGCCATGGACGAGCTGACCCTCAATGGGGCAATACAGCGCAAATGGGACAATACAGCGCAAAAAGCCACCATTGTGGTCAGCGGGTAAAACGTCCTTTTTCCCACCTGCTACCGTACTTAGTGCAAATCCAGGATGATTCCACCCTGCGTCTGTACAAGTACTCTGTGGTTGTCACTCCTACCAATACTGTCACAGACAGATGCATCTGCGACAGGTACGCTGGTGAGGATGAGGTCAAGTATGTTCTTCCCTCTTGTTGGATCCCTCACTACCTGCCATTGCCCTGGTCTAGCAGTTATGTCCTTCGGAACTTAGCCAGCTCAGTCAGTAGGTGTCCTACTGAGCCAACCTTGGTGTTGGATAGCGAAGTCTCCCACCCAGAGCACATGCTATTTTATTGCCACTCTTGGTGTTCAATGCATCAGCTGAGTGTTGGGGATGGAGAAGTGTGGGGGGCTGTGGTGGGGGGATGGCAATCAGCAGGAGGCTTCCTTTCCCTATCAGATCTGATGCCATGAGACTTCATGGGGTCCAGAGTTGATGTTGAAAAAACTGAGGCAACTCCCTTCTGAGCATACCACTGCACTGCCACCTCTGGTGGGTCTGTCCTGTTGGTGGTATAGGAGATAACCAGGGATGGTGATGGTGGTGTCTGGAATTTTGTCTATGCAGTATGATTGCTGAGTATGATTATGTCAGGCTGTTACTTGATTAGTTTGTGGGTCAGCTCTCCCAATTTTGGCACAACTCCCCAGATGTTAGTAAGGAGGACTTTGTGGGATCAAGAGGAGTGGTTTGCCATTGTCACTTCTAGTGCCTAGGCCGAAGCTGGGTGGCCCACCTGGTATCAATCCTTTTTGGACATGTAGTGTTAACAACCAGAATGTTGATAGTGAGGGATTCAGTAATGGTAATGCCATTGAATTTCAAGGGGTGATAGTTAGATTCTCTCTTGCTAGAGATGGTCACTGCCTGGCATTTGTGTGGCACAAATGTAACTTACCACTTGTCAGTCCAAGTCTGGATATTGTCCAGGCCTTGCTGCATTTGGACATGGACTGCTTCAGTATCTGAGGAGTCGTGAATGGTGCTGAACATTGTGCAATCATCAACGAACATCCCCACTTCTGATTTTTTGATGGAGGGAAGGTCATTGATTAAGCAGCTGAAGATGATTGAACCTAGGACATTATATGAGGAACTCCTGCAGTGATGTCCTGGAAATGAGATGACTGACTTCCAACAACCACATTGGTGGCATTTTTTAAATGATTCTTTCATAGGAAGTGGGCATCGCTGGCAAAGCCAGCATTTGTTGCTCATCCCTAATTGCCCTTGAGCTAAGTGACTTGCTAGGCCATTTCAAAGGGCAGTAAGAGTCAAGCACATTGTTGTGGGTCTGGAGTCGCATGTGAACCATACCAGGTAAGGATGGCAGATTTCCTACATGTTACCACCAGGATGAGAGGAATGCACACAGAGTCTCTAGCCCCATCAGTCCAAATGTCACACCATAAGTGTAAATGTTTAATTCACTCCCCAAATTAGCCAATTGTGTACTTTCACTATTGGTTGACCCAGGATAAAAGAAACTTCAACCAGGCTTCTTTCAATAAATTAAGATTGATTATTTATGAAATGATACTTCTTTTTAAAACGAGTTGCAAGAATTGGCTAATATACAATTTGTAAACCGGAAAGGCAACTATACCCTTTTTAAATCCCAACAGACACACACACACACATACACACACAGAAAACAGGGGACAAAGCAAATAGGGTCTCTGCAGAGATTGGTGTAGGTGGGGGGAGGGGGCAAAAGCCTTTTCCCAGTGGGAACACTTTATGGAAAAGGCTAACATTTGAAGGATTTTGGCAATGTCAATCTGGTGGTCTCACCTGTGAAGATGGCTCACTGCTTACAGTAGTTGTCAGGCAGTTCTTTCCAAAGGAGCTTTGGTGACTCATTGTCTTTGGGAACTCCCTCTTATCACATGCTTCTGAGACTTCCAAATACCGATGAGCCACACTGAGATGAGGGTTTTCAGTCTGAATGTGGATACACATACTGAGCTCCAGGCAAGGCAGGAAGAAAGAGAGCTGAGCAACCTTTCTTCTCAGTTTGATCCCAAAATACTCTGATTCAAATCACAAGTTCCAAAACAGAAACCCCTGTCATAGTTAGGTGGTTTCCAATAAATCAGCCAGGTGGCGGGGGGTTGGGGGTGGGGGGAGTTGGGGGGGTGATGTGGGGTGGCAGGGTGCACAGCCTGAAAACAGTAGTTTTTTTTTCCCTTCAGCTATTAAAGGTCAAACGCAAGTAGCTCTTACCTGTCCAGTCATTTAGCATGGGAAAAAAACAGCCAACAGTGAATGTATAACCTCTTTAAAAAAACACCCAGGTCAGACCCCAAGAAAGTGTCCTGATTTTCCAATGCCCTTCCAAATTTTAAAAGCACATAGGCCGGGATTTTCTGACCCCATCACGGGTGGGACCTGCCACAGGCGAGGCAGCGCCCCAGCCAGAAGTCCGTTGACTTACTGTGGGACTGGAAGATCCCGGCAACAGGCAGGTGTGGAAAATACCACCCATCGGTCTTGAAGATCTCCATTGCTAACATTCCTTAAAGGCCATTAGTGAACCAGATGGATTTTTACGACAATAGTTTCATGGTCATCATTAGACTTCTAATTCCAGATTTTTATTGACTGACTTCAGATTCCACTATCTGCCATCCTTGGATTAGAACCTGGGTCCCAAGACCGTAAGGCTGAGTCTCTGGATTACTAGTTCAGTGACAGTACTACTACGTTTCTGCCTCCCCCCATGTTCCACCGTCTCCATAATGGCAATTAAATCGTACTCATTGACCTCTATTTGCACTTTCAAATCATCTACCTTGTAAATACTATGTGCATTCAGATAGAGTGCCCTTAACTTTGTATTTTTAACACTATTTTACATTCTGATCCTGCTTGATGCTTGTCTTTGCTTCATCTGCCTTCTAATTTCGCTTACTGCTTTTCTGTTACCAGTTTTGCTTCCTTCCAATCTGAGCTCCATCACAGGTTCCCAAATCCCGATCAATCCAATTTAAACTCTCCCCAACAGCACTGGCAAATCTCCTTGTGATGGTGTTCGCCCCAGTCTTGCTAAGGTGCAGCCCATTCATCATGTACAGGTCCCACCTGGCGCAGAAGCAGTCCCAATGCCTCAGTATTTGACGTCCTCCATCCTACGCCAATTCTCCAGCCACATGTGCTATTGCTCAATCCTCCTATTCCTGTGCTCATTAGCACATGCATTGGGATTAATCCTGAGATTACTGCTTTTGAAGAGGAAAAGTGGTAAGTCTGATGGCTTTTTAATTTCTTTCCTAACCCCCTAAAATCTATGTTCAGGGCCTCATTCCTCATCCTAGCTATGCATTGTTACCAATGCCATGAAGAGATAGTAATGCCTATAATGTTATTGGAAATTATTTATTAAAATCAAGTTTTGTTATGTCTGTGTGTACGTGTGAGTGTCTTAATTGGATTAAAGCCAGCTGTTCTAGAGGCTTTGATGAATAGAAAGAAGTAGGTTTAAAATGATAATCAGATTGCAAGGGGAAATTTAGAAACATAGGACAGAATTTTGCCCTCACTGGGCTCGGAGGGGGCGGGCAGGAGCAGTCGGGAAGCCAACCACTGCCCACAATTGGGGCCAGACTGCGATTTCATACTGGCAGGCCAATTAAGGCTCACCCACTGTGAACGCCGGCTTGAGAACCTCCGAGAAGGGGCGGGCGAGGGCGGGGCCTGTTGTCCACCGGGTCCAATGGCGGCCCATCGGCTGGTTGAAAAGCCCCAGGGATGCTGCCCGCGTCGGAGCTGCAGCAGCGACAAGGCTGCAAACGAGGATGCAGAGACCAGGCGGGAGGTGAGGTCAGTTGGGCGCTTGGCCCCCCGTTTTTCCAACAATTGCCTCACCCTCCTCCTGGAGGTGGTGGCTGCCAGAAGGGATACCCTTGTCCCCAGAGATGGGAGGAGGAGGCAGCCCGGGTGAGCAGCCATGATGTGGTCCGGCGCACCTGGGGCAGTGCTGGAAGCACTTCAATGACCTGCTGTGCTCAGAAAGGGCGAGTACCATGTTGGCATGCGTCAGTGTGTTGAACTATTTTGGGCTGGCCATCCCCCTGTGGAACTCAGGGGCGTTAGAGTGTAAGTGCCAACTGTCAGTTACAACAGAGCTGGCCAAGGGGGTGAGCCCTGACTGCTTGGACTGAATGCCTTGCGACTCAAGAGCCACAACTCAGATTTGTCCTAAAAGGTGTTCCTCAGCTGGGGTTGGTCAGGCTGCAATGGCACTGCAGGTACTGAGTGGACTAATCAATGCTCCTCTGCCCTTTCAGGAGAACACATGCACAAAAACATTGAGAAGTCGCAGACTGTCTAAGGACCCCCACCCTCCCTCATCCTTTCCTGGTACAAGCAGGAGGTTTTGAAGCTCAAGAAGTTCCATGCACCTTGATCAACCAGCCGCAGTGAGGCTGGGTGTCAGATGAAGATAAGAGTGCAGTGCACAGAGGTGAGAGTTTCAGATGGTTCAAATATTCTTGTGCAGCCTCAACATCGGTGAGAGCCTCCAGACTGGATTCCTCATTGATCATTGAAAGACAATGGTACTATGATGCAGATCTCAATTGTCTCACCAGTGTGATGACTTCAACTAATGACATTTCCTTCTTCTCCCTTAGACCTGCCACCAAGCAGCAAAGCACATGACCTCCAGGAGCTACCCCTGACACCAGATGACCACCATGCTCACCACGCACCTGTGTCACATTCACGTTCTGAAGCAGGCACCAGCACAGATACCAGCACCTCGGTGGGCATTAACTCGTTGGCTAGGGTCTTGGTGCACATTGCTGAGGAAAATTCACACTCGCTTGAGGAACAGGCAGAGGCAGAGAGTGCCCAGGGTCCTGGCCGTTGAAAGACTGCTGGAGATCAGGGCAATGCTCAGTTAAAGGCTGATGGTGGATCTCTGGAGACATCCATTAGGCAGCAGATGCTAGGTGTCCAGCAAGGTGTGTAGGGGGATCTGGTGGAGGTCCAAGAGGGTATGCATGCCATGGTCTCCATGGTGGAGGAGTCCCTGTAGAGCATGAGCACCGCTTTAACCCTCATGGCCAATTGCAATGCCTCCTCCATTGAGAGGGTAGGTGACTCTCGTAGAAAGGCTCCTCCACGAACAGAATCAGGGGATCCTGGGGTTGCTCTCGGACTTGCAAGCCTTCACACAGGCACTGACCTCAGCTGGTCAGAGCCCATTGTGAGCTGAATGGGGCACCTAGCGTCCCAGCTAGGTGCTCATCCATCAATGGTGAGCAGAGAGGTCTACAGTGGCCTCATTGGTGCATGAGCTGCTTGTCATCTCTGCAGGCTCCTCTCAGGTTGCTCCTGATGAGGGCAGCAGATCCTCCACCCCTCTACCAGTGACCGTCACATCTGATGAGGTTGTGGCAACTGGGCAGATGCCAGCCATGGCACTGGCCATTCCCTCACAGGCGGGGCCAGCATGGGCAACAAGATCATCAAGGCCAACAGGGCAGCAGAGTCTCCAATGCTGGTGCCAGTGAGGGGGAAGCACCTAGCCGTAGCACCCGTAAATGTAAGTTTAAAACACCTTAAGCACATGAGGGACTGGTCATGGATGAGCTTTTGTTCCCCCATTTTGTTCTTCTTTATTTAACGTTATGACTACCAACACCAGATATTGTTCCATTAAATACTATGAAAGATCCAACATTAAATTACATTTGCCTTTGTGTTATTAGCCTCAATATGCTTCATTTGTTTTGTAGGTGCAGGGTAGGGCAGTATGTAATGCTGGACGTGGGTAGCTCGAAACTTTATTGCACAGGCACTGAGTGTATTTTGGGGGCCAAGGAAAGGGTCATTTCTGCGATCCACGATGGAGGAGGCAGTCCTGGCATGGGTTGGTAGTTCTTATTTGGCAGTTCTTATTCTAGCTTAAGGGGCTTTGGATCAAGGCATCCCTGCCACCCTGGAGGTTACCAAGGTCTGCCTCCATGGCCTCAGCATTCTTTTCACTGTGATTCTTTCCTGACTCACTACTGGACTCATCACCTGTGGCCTGTGCAGTTGCGGCAACATCCTCTTCCTCCAGTGGGCTCCCCTTGCCAGTGCCATATTGTGGAGACCGCAGCACACAACCACTATCAGTGACACACGAACTGGGGGGTACTGGAATGCACCCCCTGAACGGTCCAGGCATCAGGAGTGCATCTTGAGAAGAACGATGGTTCTCTCTACCACAGCCCTTGTGGAGGCGTGGCTCCTATTGTTCCGCTGCTCTGTCTCTGTTCTTGGATGGCAAAGAGGCGTCATGAGCCACATTTTCAAGGGATAGCCCTTGTCATCCAGCAGCCATCCATCCAGCCGGGCTGCAGCACTGCAGAGCCTCAGCACCTGGGAGTTTCTGAGGATGTAACTGTCATGGCAGCTGCCAGGGTACCTTGCACAGACTTGTAGAATCAGCATCCTGTGGTCACACACTATCTGCACATTCATGCAGTGGAAGCCCTTCCTGTTGACGAAGACACTGGGCTCACCTGCTGGAGCCTTGATGGCCACATTTATGCGTCTATTGCACCTTGGACGTGGGGGAAGCCAGCAATCGCCACAAAGCCTCTGACTCACTCAGTCTGGCTGGCCTTGTCTGTACAGAAATGAATAAAAGTCAAAACCCCCTGAACAGAGCTTCTGTCACCAGCTTGATATAACAGTGGACAGCTGATTGAAAAATTCCACACCGATCCCCCAATGACCCCTGGAGGGAGCCAGAGGCATAGAAGTTGAGGGCCACCGTGACCCTCAGTCACTGAACGGTCCACCCATTCAGTCAGAGCTGATCTCAGACCCAATCATCCGACAAATGGATGGCACAGTCTCCCTGGGGAGATGGAGCCTCCTTCAGCATTGCACCTCAGACATATTGAGATATCTGCATTGCCACCTGTAAACCCTGGCAGCAGGATAGTGGCATCTTCTGCTGCCACTTCCGCCTTGGGCTACTTGCTGGCCCTGCACCCCTTGTTCCTGCGCCTCTCCTCCCACAGGTCCCTCCCCTGAAAGTTGCATTGGGACACGTGGCCTCCTCTTCCTTCTGGCCCTCTCCTCCTCAGAGGAGGAGATGGCTCCAGCGGAAACCACAATTCCCTTTACCAGAGTAAGGGAAGGCTGTCTGATATCTGGAAGGGTCCACATGGTGCGAATCCTCAGGGGGCCTAGGAGACAATAACGAGTCCTGAAATGAAGCCTGGAAATGCTAATGATGAAGTCCTGATCAGAGATTAAGCTGACAAGTACCAATAAGCCAACCAACCAACAGCAAGTTATCTCCAAAATTCCTCACTACTCACATTGAAAATGCTGCTGACCCTTCTTATCCCGCCCATGGATGAGGTTTTGCAATTTGTGGGCTGCCCGCCTGCCCGTTTTGCCCATGTGATGAGCAAAAGAGCACACAGAGAACATTAAATTGCCATCAGTTGGGTTGTCAAGAACATTAACTGGCCTCTTAATTAATGGCAGCCACGGCTCTGACTCCTGTGAGACCAGCCGAGCAAAATATTGCACAAATTTGCGATGACCTCGGGACGCTCGCCTGACTTCACCAAGCATGATTTTACGCTCAATCAGGTTGGCATACGCCCACTTTAAGAGCGGAAAATTCTGTTCAAATGTGTCAAGGGGGTAATTTGCATTTTTAAATAAACCATTCAAAACAATGGGTGAAATCTTGCACCTAGCTAGAAGACGTCAAGCAGTGTGCTTTTTTTTCAGCTTACTAATAAAATTGGTGGAATGAAAGGATGTTATTGTTAGAAGGGGCAAAGTTAAATGCCTAGTGATAAATTGGGAAATTTACATTCAAAGAGAAAAATATGTATAAAGGAGAAAGGAGATTGTGTGTAAGACAGAACTGCACTAATTTCGGTGTTGGGCGGGCACAATGGAGTCCTACTGCCAATGAAGATGGCAGATTTTCACGCCATATCATCCCGAGCCTGCCTCATTGTTTATTCACTCCCATGAAACACCACATTTCCATGGCGGACAGACTCTCATTCGCCCACCCGACATCACCCCGCTGTTGCATCATGCTGGCAGCCATCTTTAAAAGGCAGCCGCCAGCAAAGCGCTCATTGCCCCAGCTCACCACCGCTGCCCAGGGGAAAGGAAAAAAGACTGGAGCCCCCGCTTCAACGATGGGTCCCTTGAGCGACGGCTGGATGCCATGGAGGCCTGCCGGGATGTGCTCTACCCCCACTCTGGCCGCAGATTGCGCAGCTGAGCAGCAACGTCACCAAGCCAGCTTGGGAAGGGGTGGTCAGTGCAAACACTCTGCAGAGGAGGACAGCCACCCAGTGCTGCAAAAGGATGAACGATCTCCTCCATTCCACCAGGGTATGTCACTCTTTTCATCACTCCCAACTCACACACTCACAAACCCATCCACAGGGCCCTCACTCACTGCCGGTTCAAGGGGCATCACCATTCACTCTCTCACATTCACCATCATTGTCCTCATTTCGTCCATGGGACCATTCATCATCCACAGAGGCCAGGCATACTTAACATCTGGCCTGGCAGGAATCCTGATACACTCTCCCCATCTCTATCCATGCAGGGCAAACTGGCTCACAACAGGAGGGAAAGGTCGCAGACAGGTGGATGGATGCTGGAGATTAAAGTTCTGACAGAATTTGAAAACAGAGCCATCCAGCTGGCTGGTGATGACTGAAACTGGTCCTGTGCTGACGGTGAGGTTGGTGGTGCTCTACCTAGTGAGGATCCAGCAATGCAACATCCATCAGACAACCATGCCATGAGTGATGTGTCTTCTTTCACAGACCACTGCCATGTACTAATTTTAGTCCCTTGCTTTCGCTGGCAAATCTGCCAAACAGCCGACAGAGTCCATGACAAAGGGCCTCCAATCAAGCTCCAATCAAAACCTCTGAAGAGGAATCTGGAGCACCATCCCTGAAGTCCCGTCACAGCGGTCACCCACACCCTCCATCAGCGCAGAGACACACATCTTGCTGGGTCCTAGCCTTAGAATAGCCTTGGGAGCACAATCTGGTGAGCTCATTGTACTTTCCCAGGTCCCCGACTCCCTCATTTCTGACATTCGCTGTGCACACACCTGCAGGAAGCGTTTCTGATGGTCGCATACCAACTGCACGTTCAGTGAGTGGAAGCCCTTGTGGTTGATGAAGTCCACTGCGTGTAGCAACAGAGAGCTGAGTGCCATATTAGTGCAGTCAATTGCACTCTACACCTGTGGGAATCCCGAGTTCAGGGCAAATTCAATGGCCCTTGCATCCTGGCTGTCCCGCTCCCGGGTGAATTGCACAAAGTTGTGTTCCATGGAGAAGATGGCATCCATGACCGCATGGATGTAATTGTGTATGGCAGATTGTGATATCCCACAGAGGTCACCTGTGGAGCCCTGAAAGGAGCCACTGGCATAGAAATTGAGCATTACAGTCACTTTCACACCCACTGGCAGCGGATGCCCTCCATGTCCCTTTGGTGCCAAGCCCTGCAGTAAGTGGCAGATGTGAGTGACCATGTCCCTGGACATGTGCAGTTGTTAGCGACACAGGTTCTCAGTCATCTGCAGGAATGGCAGGCAGCATCTATAGACCCTGGGTGTTGCTAGGTGCCGACCAGCCAAGGCTCGCTGTCGTTCCCGGGCATCGTGTGTGGCAGCCCCTGCTGCCCCTTCTTCCTGAGGTTGCTGCTCTTGCTTTTGCACAGCCAGAAGCCTCAGTCACTCTCTCCTCAGTATCTTTGGTCTCTGTAGGCCATCAGGCATACAACTAGGTCACCAGGATCCATGATCCTGATATGGTCTTCCTGCAGCATGAGAGATAGAGAGAGATGTGGTTATCATGTTGTACTTCATGCCTTTCTTAGCCCTGTGTGAGCGCCTCTTAACGCTTCCAGGAAAGTGCTGGTCACTCCTTGGCTGGCCAGAGATGAGTGCGCTGCATGGCTGTCCTGTCAACCTGTGACATGGGGGATACCAGCAGGCCTTCCCCAATGGAGTTAGGACAGGCTTCCACCAGTTCTCCAGCTGGCAGGCGAAACCCTTGTCACAAACATTAAAGTCTGCCACGGTACAGATGAGAGTTATTAAATTATTTATAACAGATCTGGATTTGATATCCCTGTTTTTATTGGTCGTAAAGTAAGGACAAGGCACATAAAGCTGGCCTGAAGGAAGGCAGTAATACGGATGCAATAAGGCTGCTGTTGATAATTCAGCAGGTCTGGCAGCATCTGTGGAGAGAGAAACAGCTAGCGTTTTGAGTCCGTATGATCCTCTTTCAGAGCTAAAGAGAAATGGAAATGTGATTAAATTTATGCTGTTTAAGGGGGTGGCGCAGGTAGAGCTGAATAGAAGGCCAGCAATTGGTGGGGGAATTGTCAATCCCTCCTTTGTCCCCACCTATCACTGGCATTCTATCCAGCTTCAACTGCCCCACCCCCCTTAAACAGTATTCATTTCATCACATTTCCAATTCTCTTCAGCTCTGAAGAAGAGTCTTAGGGACCGAAACGTTAATTCTGTTTCTCTCTCCACAGATGCTGCCAGACCTGCTGAGTTTTTCCAGCATTTTGTGTTTTCGTTTCAGATTTCCAGCATCCACAGAAACTGCTCCGTCCAAGACCTCGTGGTCCACTCTTCAGTCACCTCCAACACTCCCTCCTTTTCATATGGCACCTTTCCATGTAAGTGCAGTGATGCAACACCTGCCTTTTGATCTCATTCCTTCTCACTGCCAAGTCTCAAAACATTCCTTCCAGGTGAAACAGTGATTTACATATACTTTCAATGTGTGTTGCTCATGATGTGGTGTTCTCCACACTGTGGAGACCTAATGCAGACTTTATTTTTGGCCAGCAGCTATTCAGGATCCTGCCATTCAAACCTTCTCAAGATAATCTTTTGTTTTTATACTTGTCACATTACCAACACCTATGGCCTTGCACCATGAAAGCATTTGTCATTTAATCTCCCCTGCCCTTTGCTCTGTCACAAACCTTCTCTTCGGTTCTTCTTCCCACCCTCCCCTCACCCCATCTCCCCAACTCAAAACATCTTACATCAGAATTGAGGGAAGTTCGGAGTGTAAGGTCACAGACCTGAACAGAAAAGTTTGTTTCTCTCTGCACAGAGTCTGCCAGACCTGCTGAGGTTTTTCAACATTTTCAGTTTTTATTTCATATTTCCAGAATATGTAGCATTTTGCTTTTCTATGAAAAGGTGCCAGGATACCAGGCATACCTGCAAAACAAAAACAGAATTACCTGGAAAAACTCAGCATGTCTGGCAGCATCGGCGGAGAAGAAAAGAGTTGACGTTTCGAGTCCTCATTACCCTTCAACAGAACTACCTGCAATATAGGTTTGTGTTATGACTGAGTAGTTGGTAAAGCTGAGTTATTAAAAAAATCCCAGAGGGAAATTTTAAACAACTGTCATAACCTTTATTTTTAAGTGGTATGTTTGAGATGCGACTCTAAATTCAGGAATCAGACCGCCAGTTCTCAAGAGGTTTTATATTAAAGTAAATGAAACATTTTATTAAGTTACAACACATCAAACTCAGATACATGGCTACAAATTACTACTATCATAACTTTTATCAAATTCCCAAACTAATCTCCATTAAGGCAACAGCAACCCATTGGCTTAATCAGACATCAGGCAAAGCATTTTCACCTTACAAATTCAAAATGAGGTTCTTTTCACTTTGGTTCCTGCAGGGTCAGTTGGAGGTTTACAGCTGCTGTTGATCTCACATTGCCTCTGCTCTACACACACAAAATTGCTGAAGTTATACCTAACACAGTCCATTGAATGTAAATTCTCATTGTATCACCAGCCTCTTTGAACTCCCATTTTTAACAGTAAAACACCTTTCATAGTATCAATTTCAGTAGTAATATAAACATATTGCTTGGTACCTGCTAGCTAGGTGGTAGTTTTCACCCCACTTCTTGAATGCTCTATTCAAAAAATGCATATGTACGCTATCTCTCTTACATGTCAAAACTGGTGCACATCAAAGCATCCAAACTATCTGGCTTTAATTCAGTTAAGACACACCCACAGACAAAACCTCTATTTTAAAAGAAAAATATTTTCCAATAATATAGAACCATAGAAAAGTTACAACATAGAAGGAGGCCATTTTGTACATCTTGTCCATGCCAGCCCAAGGACACCCAGGTGCACTTTCTAATCCCACCTTCCTGCACCCGGCCCATAGCCCTGCAGCTTACAGCACTTAAGGTGCAGATCCAGGTACTATTTAAAAGAGTTTAGAGTTTCTGCCTCTACCATCAACTTGGACAGCAAATTCCAGACACCCATTACCCTCTGCATAAAAAAGTTCTTCCTTATGTCCCCCCTACACCTTCCGCAACTTATCTTGAGTCTATGTCCCCTGGTTCTAGAATTCTCCGCCAAGGGAAACAACTTTATCCTGTCCACTCTATCTATTCCCCTCATAATTTTGTACACTTCAATCAAGTCACCTCTCAGCCTTCTTTGTTCTAAGGAAAATAAGCCCAACCTATCCCATCTCTCCTCGTAGCTAACTTTTCTAACCCTGGCAACGTTCTTGTAAACCTCCTCTGTACTCTCTCCAGAACTATTACATCCTTCCTGTAATGTGGTGACCAGAAATGCACATAATACGCTAAGATCTCTCACTTCATTTACCCCTCTTAGTATATTCCCATTTATTGTGTAATCCCTGTAACTGTTTGACCTCCCTAAATGTATGACCTCACACTTCTCTATGTTAAAACCCATCTGCCACTTTACTGCCCACTCCACCAACCCATCTGTATCGTTTTGGAGATTATGACTATCCTCTACACTGTCATCTGCAAATTTCCCAATCGTGCCCTCAACGTTCACATCCAAACCGTTAATATATAACACAAACAGTAAGGGTCCCAACACCGAGCCCTGTGGAACACCACTTGAGACAACTTTCCATTCACAAGGGCATCCATCGATCATTACCATTTGTTTCCTGTTACAAAGCCAACATTTTATCCAGTTTGCCACATTACTCTGAATCCCATGGGCTTTTACTTTCCTGATTAATCTGCCATGTGGGACCTTGTCAAATGCCTTGCTAAAATCCATGTACACAACATCCACTGCATTACCTTCATCAACCCTTCTTGTCACTCCCTCAAAGAATTCAATCAAATTTGTGATGCAAGACCTTCCTTTAACAAATCCATGCTGACCATCCCTGACCAGTCCATGCCTTTTCACATGACAGTTAATCCTATCTCTCAGGATTGATTCTACTAATTTGGTCATCACTGATGTAAGACTAACTGGCCTGTAATTGTTTGGCATTTCCTTTGATCCCTTTTTAAACAATGGAACTACGTTTTCATTTCTCCAGTCCTGCAATACCTCCCCTGTATCTAGTGAAGATTGGAAAATCATCCTCAGTGCATCTGCTATCTCCTCCCTGACTTCCTTCATAAGCCTTGGAAATAATCCATCTGGCCCTGGTGACTTATCAACTTTCAAGGAGTTCAACCCTTTGAGTACTTCCTCTCTCTTTATGACCATCCTGTCCAGTATCTCGCAGTGTTCCTCCTGGACTACTTTTTCTACATCCTCCCTTTCCTTTGTAAACACGGAGACAAAATATTCATTCAAAACACTTCCCACAGCCTCTGCATCTACACACAAGTTTCCATCTTCATCACTGTTAGGTCCCACTTTTTCCTTAACTATCCTTTTAGCATTAATGTATTGGTAAAACATTTTTGGGTTATCTTTAACTTTACTTGCTGATGCTCCACAATGAGTCCACCTGCAGCTCCAGCTCCGAAATGCGGTTAGCTAGAAGCTGCATTTGGATACACCTTCCGCACACATGGTCACCAGGGATGCTGGAAGTGTCCCTCATTCCCCACATCATGCAAAAGGAGCATATCACGGGTCTGAGTTCTCCTGCCATGACATCCCTCTTGATTTAGCTAGTTGCTCCCTTAAAAAATATGCTAGCTCGGGGCCTTATTTATGTTAGCTAGGAACCTTGTTTCTTGACTAATTATACTTATACAGTACTACTCTATACTTTTTTTTAGCTCCTACCTCAGTATTAAGCAATGAATTACTTTAATCAACTGAAAAAAAACTAATCTTCTGAGTTGCAGTGACTACACTGACTTCTCCCAGAATGCTTCTCTGTCACTTTTCACCACCGCCCTCTGTTGAATGTTCTTCCTCCTGTTGAGAGCAAATGTCCTTCTCCTCGATCTCCTTCTGAGTTGCGGTGACTGCGCTGACTTCTCCCAGAATGCTTCTCAGTCACATCTCACTACCACCCTCTGTTGGATATACATTAATAGCTTCGTGATAGTTTGCAAACCACCTGTACATCAAGAAAAACCTATATTTATAAAGCAACTTTAAAGTAATACAATGTCCCAAGATGCTTCACGGGAGCATTATTAAACAAAATATTACACTGAGCCACTTAAGGAGAATGAATTAAAATAGTAGAATCTCTTTTGACTAATAAAGATGCCAGATGGGAATGGGGTACTTGCAAGGCAATGTGTATGCAGTCTGTGCTAGCTTAGACTCTGCGGGAGCCTGGTGCTCTCACACAATGTCCTAATTCTACACTGTTGTAGCAGCTGATCATTCAGTGCTGTCATCTTTGCTGCTCCTCCTCGTCCTCCAAGCCCAAAAGAGCACTACTAGACCCCCAAATGACTATCTGTGAGACAACCAACAACAGAGCAATGCCAGAAATCCTGCTGTAAACAGACAAGCTGAACTTTCCAAAGTAACAAAACACATCTAAAAATGCCAAGGTATTTACAAGCTAAAAATAACAAACCATCAACTAATCTAGAACCAATGCAATAACCTTTAAAAGATATCGGCAAGAGGTCCTTCCTGGCAGTTACAAGGACAGGTTCCTTAGTGAGTTCAGCACTTCTGATCAGTCAAGATCTGGGGAATAAGATAATTGGAGAAGGTTGCTGGTGCGCATTTCTGATGTCAACAGAAAAGTCCAATCTAATGTAGCTGGCAGAAACTTTTGGCTGGAAATGTTCTTGTGCTTCTTGCCTGCCACATTGTAAGCTTAGGCGATCATTTATCACCCAGAATATAGGTATGGTATAATCCCATATCTAGGCCATTGTATTTTGCCAAAGTTTGATGTGTAGCCAAAAGAGCAAGCTTATGGTTCTCTCCCATATTGAAGAAGTAAACATTGTGCATTGTCTGATCTTGTTGTGAGCATCAAAGAAAAGCTTTCATTTATGTAATGTCGTTCATGAACTCAGAGTGCTTTACAGCCAATGAAGTACGTTTGAAGTGTAGCTACTTTTATTCTGTAGGAGACCTGTGAGATAATTTGCACAGCAAACTCCCACAAAGAGCAATGTGATAATGATCATATAGGTCTTCCACCGCAGAGGGTGGAGAGAGCCTTGCTTTGATTATACAGTTCAGCTGCATAGAGGTCAATCCTCAAGGTGACATCTAAAGAATTGATTGAAAAAAATCCTTTTTCTTTGTGTTTTCCCTTTTCAAATGAGTTTTTTAAAAAATGTATTAGAATGTGAAATCATTCCTCTTCTTATTGTCTTGAACCCATGTGATACAAAAGTGGGAGGCAGGCAATCTGTCTCCTAACACTCGTCAGTCCTGTTACATCCTCCAATGGCAGCAGGATAGACTTGCCTTCAGAATTCATTAGAATTGTTTGTAATGCTTTTCAAACATCTTTTTTTTACCCTGGCAAAGTCACCCATTTATTGAAATCAACGCTGTGAATGCCAAAGAGATACCAAAGGCACCCCAGTGGCCTGTGCAATTGATAAATTACTCAAGCTGCTAGCCCAGTTAAATTTATTGCAACAGCCACAAAGATCCTCATATGCTAGAAAAGCAACGTAAATAAAATATCAAGTAACCTTTATTGAATCCAACAAGCAAACTACTAAAAATATCAACACCCCTGTTACTTAATCCATAGTGAAGTCAGCCACCAATTACTTAGTCCCAGAACCAATTCTTGTTTGTGCAGATTTGCATTTTTATTAGTGTCGTTATTTAGGCTGGTCATTATTACCTCAGTTGTGAGCCACACAGTGATTTATTAGATTCTGGAATTTGCATTCTAACTAAAGCAGCAGCAATGGCCTTTTGAGGCTTGCCAATTTGAGCAAAGCATCCTTTGTTGCTTGGCAACAATATCTTACATTGCTAAAGGGCAACTGCATGCTTGCACTAATAATTTGGTGATGGCTCAATTCCAATATATGCTTACTGCTCTTTTCTCTATGGCTTTACCATTAGTTAGCTCATATTTTGGAAAAAAAATGTTATATTCTCCCAAACACCAAAACCCCTACCAAAGTTAAATGCCAACAACAAAAGCATGTCATGAAATTACATAATGGCACCAAAGGTAATTGTAGCTATTGACGTCATTTATGCTCACATAGAAATAAAGCTTTGTACTGCAAATACTTTGTAGAAATGAAGCCGAATATTATTGCAGACTAGAAAATTAGTATGGTCACAAATTCATGGCAGCACTTTAGAATCTGTATTCAAAAGCATAATAATAAATATTGTGCAGTGAAGTTTGGTCTCAAAATATGTAGGCGAATACAGCAGATGATAAAAAGGAGCCATTTGTCTCTAAATCTTTCACAAATGTAACCTTTTAATTGCATGTTTTGAATAAGCAGAGATTTTGTATGTGAATAAATAGCAATAACATATTTCAAAATGTATAAACATATTGTATAGAAGCATAATGATGACTGCAGTGAAAGCATTTATAAATTAGAAATATGCTTAAAAGATATCATGTTACTATAATGTAAGCCAGCGACAAGAAATATTACAGTTGAATAGAAATTCCTGTGAAACGTTGTTTAGGTCTTGAATACTACAGTAGCTAAGATTATACTATTGCAGTCAAGGTTTTAATTCCATGGATACTATTGAGATGCACAGTTTAACATATTCCACCTATGGAACTAAAGAAAACAAATACTTCTGCTCACAGGTACTCTGTGAAGGAGTTCACAATTCATTGACTCTATCATTTAGTCTAATTGTAAAAGCATGAAGGCAGGCAATGAAGAAGAATGGAATAAATTTCCATTAAAAAAAAAGATTCCCTACATAATGTACTGGTTAAGGATTATTGAGGCCATGAAGAAGCAGTTGACAAACTGTAGTAATTATGTTAGTATTTAGCATGTAACGTACCTTTAAGAATAATATTTGTTAAGGAAGATTGCATGATCTGTAGTAACCAATAGGAGAGTAGCACCAGCTACCTCAGCAGTCAGTGTAGAGATAGAGTTGGAGTTGAAAGCACACATGTAGTTGCTGCCGAGTATATTGCAAATTAACTTAAAGGGCAGAATTTTCCGCTTGGCGTGCGAGTGCACACTCAACACATTTGAGAGTCAAATAGTGCGCAATGATATCGGGCAAGCTTCTCGACATCATCGCACAAGATTTTGGTCAGCGGGCATGCACAAGAGTCAGCAGCGCACCCACTAACAATTAAGAGGCCTATTAAGGCCACTAATTTATTAATTAACAGCGATTTTTCACTGCACATCCAACGTTTGGTTTGGCGGGCGGGAGAATCGGCCAGATGGCCTTTGCATTTTTCAAGAAACCTCATCCATGGGTGGGATGAGTTTTTCAACATTAATTTAAAAAAAACATGTTTTGGCATAAATTTTATGATGTATATGAACATGTGAGTGAGTCCTATGTGGGGATATTTTTTTCAAACTTTCCAAATCCTTATTTGTAATTTTAAAATTCTTCAGCTCCCTGAGACAGCTCTCTGCCTTCAGGGACCGTTCATTGTGCGCTCCCCCGCACCTGCGCAGACTTCAGTGCTTGCCCTCCTCCCGCCCCCGCCCTGCCAGTGCTGAGCCTTTCAGTGCGCCTTTCATGCTGGCTGGCCACTAATTGGCCAGCCAGCTTTAAATCGTAGTTGGGGGCTGGTCGCAGGGAGTGGACCATGTCCCGGCCGCTGCCAGGCTGGCCCACCACACCCACCTGATTACCCAAAAATCCTGCCCAATGTATCCACCCAAGAAGTGTCTGCAGATCAATCCTAACATTAATGATACAAATTAGCCACTCTACAACAAAGTGGTGATGAGGATAAAACAGGATTGAAAAGAAATAAATCATGTTAAAAAGAAATGGGCACTGTACTTCGCCCAGTGGTTGTAAGTCGCATGCTCAGTTAGAATTGAAGAAGTTATCCTTTGTCAAAATGCCACAATTTTGGGGAATTGATCCTTTTGAACAGCCACAAATGATTGGTCTCAATATAGAGTGCCTCACATTCTTTTTTCTAGTGAATGAGATTACAGGGGAAGACAAAAGGTGAGCAATCCTCTTGAGTACTTGTGGGAGCAAAGCCTATAGCTTGATTTGAATTTTGATAGCACCCAGTGCCCCAGATTTGAAAAGTTTCAATGAATTAGTGGACCTCGTGAAGGGGCACTTTCAACCCAAACCCTCAGTCATGATACTGAAATTTAGGAATAGAGCCCTGGGTGAGACAATTGCATACCATGTGGCAAATTTGAAGCAGCTAAGAAACAATGTGAGTTCAGTATGTCTCTAAATCACATGCTCAGAGATCCTTTAGTGTGTGGTGTGAAAAAGCACTCTATTCAGAAAAGATTTTTGTCTGAAGCAAATCTGGATTTCAACAAGGTACTAGAGATATTGCAGGCCATGGAAAGTGCAGTAAGAGATTCAAAAGCAATACAGGGTACGCAAAATAGCACCATCCTCCACATTGGGTGGAAAACTTCAGCTGAAAGAGGCGCAAAAAAGCAAGACCCTGCCGAGAAGGGGAGAACAGCCCCTCTATCCGAAGATTAAAGAAAAATAACTCAGCAGCAAATTCGAAGAATAATTTTAATAGAGGTGGAAACAATCAGTCTTTTAGCATTTGGCAACTTAAAAAAATTGAATGCTACTATTGTCACAGAAATGGACATATGATGAGGCAATGCAAGAAAAGATTCAAGCAGGCTTGTAAACAAAAGAAGAAGCCCAATGAAACCTACAATGTAGAAGAGCCTGAAACAACAAATTTAGATATTTACTCATTGTTTAATCTGAAAGTTGAAAAGACAGAACCAATATTGTCACAGGGAAAGTAAATGGCAAACCTGTTAGAATGCAAGTGGACATGGGAACTTCCATTACAGTAATTGGGGGAGATCCCTTCAGGTATTTGAAAAATGGTGAATATTGGTTAAGCTTAAAAGAAATAGCCACCAAGCTAAATACATATATGGGTGAAGACATTCAAGTAAAAGACATAAGCAGACTAACAGTCCATTATGGAAGCCCTTGATGGTGGTAGCAGGTGAAGGGCCAAGCCTCCTGAGGTGAAATTGATTAAAGGGGATTAAGTTAGAATGGTCTGAAATTTTCCAGTTGAGAACAAGTGAGCTACCAGAGCTATTTAGAATGTATGCCACCATCTTCAAGGACAAACTAGGGAAAATCCAGGGCCTGCAGGCCAAGATTCATGAGGATCCAGAAGCAACTCCTCACTTTATGAAGGCAAGACTGGTGCCATTAGTCCTGCAAGAAAAAGTCAACGTTGAACTGAACAGACTAGGGAAACTGGGCGTTATACAAGCTGTGCAGTTCTCAGAATGGGCAGCACCCATACTCCCCATCCTTAAACCTGACCAAAGCATCTGCATTTGTGGAGACTACAAACTGACAGTTAATACAGTAGCTAAGCTAGACAGGCACCCCATTCCAAAAATCAAAGGCCTGTATGCCAAGCTGGCAGGATGGATAACTTGCACAAAACCTCATCATTTATAAACAGCCTGCATAGTGACTCAAATCACAACAAGGTTAAGAACGCCTTTGATAAGGAAATATCCTAGACAAACCTACAATAAGACTTGGATAATATTAAATCTTCGGCGGAAAAATTACAGGTAACAGTTACACCACATAACTGGAAGATAAATATCATCTTGAAAAAGGAAAAGTCCAACCATTTCCCCCTGACCTTCAATGGAACCAAGAAGTCCAATTCCTCACCACAATCAACCAGTAGTTTAACTGGGTCAGCCAATTAGGCACTCTGCCAATGAACAGGGCAGAGGCTGGATAATAAGCAAGTAATTGCTCACCTTTTCATCCCCTTCACAAAGTTCTCCATCAGCTATTGGTTCAAGTCACCAATGCGATGAAACACTCATTAATTACCTGGATGGTGACAGCTGTAACAATACATTTAAAAAAAAGCCTTAACACCATGCAGAGCTATTCACCTGAACAACGCCCATTTCCATTAGACTCAGACCCCTCCACAACTGATGCGCTCTGGGTGCAGTTATGTACATTGTACAAGACACGCTGCTACAGGTTACCAAGCATATTTCAACATCAACTCCCTACCATGCAAACTCTACCATGGAGGATAAGCACCCCTCCGAGTTCTCCTGTCACCCCATTCTGATTTTGACATACATTGTTGCTGCTTCATTGTTATTGAGTCAGAATCTTGTGATTCTCTACCCAGTACCAATGTAGCATTATCATTACCCAAAGAAATGTAGCAGTTAAAGGATTAGGCCTTTCACACTTTCTGAAGGAAGCTGGGGTTGGGCAACAAATCTGCCACCTTAAGCATTCACTCCTTCCACCACCAGTGTACAGTGATAGCAGTGTACACCACATACAAGATGCACTGGAGCAACTTGCCAAGCCTCCTTCAACAGCACCTTCCAAACCTATGGTCTTTACCGCCTAGAAGATCAAGAGCAGCAAATGCATGCAAACACCACCACCTACAAGTTTCTCTCCAGGTTACACAGCATCCTGGCTTGGATATTATGTTGCTAAATCAAAACCCTGGAACTCCCTCCATATTTTATTGTGTGTTTACCTTATACAAGAATTGCAGCAGGTCAAGAAGGCAGCTCACCACCACCTTCTCAATGGGAATCAGGGATGGGCAATGAATTGCCTGTGACCCTCATTTCCCATGAATGTCCAAAATTAAATAAATAAATAATTGAAGTCCGCTTCCTGAGAACAAACTTAAAGAAAACATATTTATAAACGAAGCTAAAAGCTGTACACAATACTTATAGGAGGGAATTTTATGGCCCTCCAGCCAGCATATTTGCAGGAGTGGGGCGTGTAAAATATGAGGGATGACTAGCCCACCACCTTCCTGCGCAATCCCGAGCTGTCCCCATAATACGGCAGAAGGTAAGGCTTCAGACAGCCCGTCCACCGTTGAACCTATTGAGTCCCTTAACTAGCCAACTGAAAAGATTTAACATCCCAACCCCCACACATATCAATTGCTTTCCCATGCATTTATAAGCTTCATTGATTGGGAATTTATAATATAATTATCAGTTTTTATTCTGGAAAAAAATTGTAGAGAACACCCAAAAAAAGATAGCACTTGCAGGGGAATGCTTAGCAACAGCACAAAGATACAGGTTTGTAACCATGTAACCAATTTTGCAATCTCAGCTAGAATATGTAAGGAGGTCGGCAATGATAAATTGATTATTCACAAAGATATGGATCCCAAATCAACATATGAGTAAATGTGAAGAATATTGTGGAGATATTAACCACTCGTATAAACTGTCAGGTCATTGGTATGTTATTTTTTTGTATTCTCCCTTGGCAATGCATTCATTGGTAATGCTAAATTAAGCCATTAAACAAAAACATGTTTTCATTTGTTAATCAGTTTAAGAAACCAATAGACCCTAGAATCTTTATGTTATCTATGTACAATACCAGTGACCTACTATTCTGGAAAATGTCAAATCTACAGAGCAGGAGGTAGTGTTTATTATGAAGAAGTTGTTATGATAGTGGATCTCTACTCTAAGACAACTAAGAATTATATCAACTCAACACCCTATGAACAACTTGAAAAGAGTTAGCTGATTGATTGAGCATGAATCTGCTTAATAAAAGAGCTTGGTGCAATGTTATAAACTAGTTAAATTCTTGTTTTAAAAGACTGTAGCAGAGATTGTTTTCAACTGTCAAATGGACAGAGGCCACAGTTGAAGTCAGGGTGCAAAACATATTCCCAGGAGTTGAGCTGAGGCAGACTAGTGACATCGGTTCCTTTTCAAACACATCAGAAGTACAAAAAATGTGACAAAGCACGATACTTTCAATTCTTGGATAGAGTTTAGAAATTGTAAATAGCAAAATACCAACATAGGGTCACATGTTGAAAGCTGTAAGGGAGCCATTGCAGAGTAATTTATGATTGCTGTCACTGCTACGTTGTTGACCTGTAAATTCTGTTAATAATCTCTACAGATTATACTGCAGGATTGCAGCATGCAACCACAATAACCATGCTGTTGAGTGGCTGCACATTTCAGTAGGGAACTCAAAATCATGAATACGTTTTGGTGAATTTAAATATTGTTGGCACATAACTGTTGTTTTTGCCATGTTACTTGGTAATGCCAATGTCATAATGGGTGAATATTATACTTAATTTAATTTAATCTGATGGGAATGCATGACAAAATGCCTCGAGTATTGAGATGCCTGCCAGCAAGCCTGTGAACAATATCAAGAAGCATGGAGGATTCTGGTACCAACTTTGAATTGGGCTTTGCACAGCCCAGAGCCCATTCTTTCTAACATAGAAGCGGCGGCCAACTCCATCAGCACAGTTGAGGCCTCAACCAGAATTCAGCATCTGATAGCCAATATCTCAGTTTCATCTTAAAAACTCTTATTACTGCAGCGCAATCTCAGACTACTGTCATCACAGTAGTCATGCATTGTGCTCAAAGTAGCTCGTAGGGTCCCACAGTAGTTTAGCAATCAATCCTCCAACAAATTACTAGGATTGCTGAGACGCTGCCGTTAGGGGATGATAGTAACTCCACAGAGCATGAATCTGCTGTTCTCTCTCAGGGTGACGGTATTTGTCCTCTCAGCCCTGCCATACCACCAGTGCTCTTGCTGTTATCTGTGAATCAGCCAGTTCTGACAGCTGCTTCCCATACTGTGAAGGTGCAGTCTGCAACTGAGCATTCTAGGCTCCTAGCTGCTCCAACAGCATCTGTAGTGTCCTCCATTGTAACTCAGCTGCCTTCAACTGGCCATGCTGCACCCCAAAAGGTAGCACTTCATAGGAGCATTAGGCCAGACAAAAGAACACTGAAGACAGGAATTAAGGGAGTGCGCAAGGGCATTTCATTGGCTTCTGTATGTATTATTGCATGATTTCATTTATAAGTTTGTTTTGTGATGTTTAATTTGTGATGGTTCTTATTTTACATTAGGGTGAAGTAGACACAGTGATGGTCAATGGCGGAGGGAAGGTGAGGTGTGGTAATTGTAGTGAAATTTGGAATTGGGCGTGCTGCTACTGGCACCATGCTTGGATATGTTTGTCATGGAATACTGGGGCAGAAAGAGATGATATTGATTGCCTCCTCTCTTCGTCTTCCTGCTCTTCCTTTCCTTCTCCTCCTCCTTATCTGTTCACCATACTCCTGGGGCAGAATCTTCTATTCAGCGTGCGGGGGCAGGGCGACACATAAAATGACGCGCGGTGACATCGGGTCGCCGAAGTCACTGCACGTCATTCTGATCTTGCGCTCGGTTGGCGCACATTGGAGTTGGCTGCATGCCCGCCGAATCAACAGGCCTATTAAGTCTATTAATAAAGTTATTAACCCATTTGACAGGGCTGCCCGTCTAAGCATAATGTTGATGGGCAGGTGAAGAGCCCAGCGGCCTTCGCATTTTTCATGAAACCTCATCCATGGACAGGATGAGGTTTCATGAAGGGTTAATTACATTAATAAAAATTTTTTAAACATTTCATAAACATGTCCCAGCGCGTGATGCTGTCACATGAAGGGACATGTATAAATGATTTTCAACTTTCTTTATTTCAAACTTTAAATCTGAAGTTAATCCCCCTGAGGCACGGAGCTGCCTCATGGAGATTTTTGCGCTCTTTTGTGTGCTTGCGCCAAAGAGCGCAGGCCCCGCGTCTCCCTCCTTCCCCTGCCCACACAGGCAGCACTAAGCGCGTGTAACGCTGGGCAGGCCTTAATTAGCCAGCCCACATAAAATGGCTCCCAACCGGGCCGCCTGACATGGAGAAAATTCTCCGCAGGTATTTTATTGCTGCTCTCTCATGATGCAAGGTTGTGCAGCTTGCACCAGCTTACCAGGAATTTTGATTCCCACTTTGTCGGATACTGCAGGGCTCTTCCAGAGCAGTCAAGGTAGCAAAAGCATTGCACCAGATTTTCTCCACTAAGCAGGTAGCTCAAGTCAGCAACTTCCCAGGCTCGGCAGACCTGCCCCAATATAAAAGCAATTTTCACCCCAGGGATTTGGGATCAGGATTAAGTCTGGTCTGCCGACTGCAGGAGCAGATTGGAGGTGGCCGTTGGGGCAGGAAAGTGCAGAGGCCGGCTGGTTAGAAGGCCTGCCTTGGTTCTTTGAGACTTCAATCCCAGTTGTTTTAAAAGCTGTTAAGCCCTCTAGTTCTCACCCCTCACAGCCCCTCACCCACTCATCACTCTCCATGCCTCCTCATGCCCATGAATCTGCCATGACTCCATGCTACCTCATATATCCATGCCACCTCCATAGCGACTCACCTAGTATCCACTATGGGCAGACATCAGGAGCCTCGTTTTGATGAAAAAAACTTACTTCGAAAAATCTAATAGAACCCTCATTTATACACACTCAATACTGAAAAACTATTATTCATGAAGCCCATTCAAAGATTTCAATCCCCTCAAGTGATTAATCTATTATAAAAACAAACAGATTTCTATTCAGTAAATACACCAAAGACAACTATTCATTTAATAGCCTCTTAAAACTGTCAACCAAAATATGAACTCAACCACTGCATGCCCCCCCCCACCCCCGCCCCCACCAGCTGAGATAAGTGCTTTTGGAACTTCAGAAACTCAGCCAAGCATTCATTATGAGCCTAGTTGTATAACAACCTTTGGTAAATGTCAACAATGAACTCTACGAAGCTGAAGGAACAGATGTTAATGCTTGTTTTATACACTATACGAGATGTCCCATCAATCAATGCACTCTAATGGGAGATGGTGGTGTAGTAGTGTCACTGGACTAGTAAACTAGAGGCCAAGACTCATGCTCTGGGGATGTGGGTTCAAATCTCACCATGGTGGCTGATGGAATTTAAATTCAAATAAATAAAAACCTGGAATTGAAAGATAATCACAGTAATGGTGACCACAAAACTATCTTCAATTGTCATTAAAAAAACTCACCTTGTTCACTAATGTCCTTTACGGAATGACATCTGCCATCCTTACCTGGTGTGGCCTACATGTGACTCAGGACCCACAGCAGTGTGGTTGATACTTAAATACCCTCTGAAATTTACCTAGCAAGCCATTCACTTCAAGGGCAAATAGAGATGTGCAACAAACGCTGACCTTGCCAGCAATGCTCACATTACATGAAAGAATTAAAAAAAACCCCAGCAGCACATCGTTGTTGTTTTTCTTTTACTGTCATGACTCGCAGGGGGCAGTGCACTGTATTATCAAGCCCCACTGTTCCCTGAGCCACAACAAATATGAAAGGTTTGACCAAATCACCAGATTGCCCCAATTCTAATTGTTTAATTTAAGTTATCAGAATACGAGCACCAGGTTTGTAAACTTAATGGACAGAATATTGCCATTGGCGTGCGGGGGGGTCCAACATGCCAACACATAAAATGATGCATGGTGACATCGGATGGGAATCCTGACGTTATTGTGTGTCATTTAGATATTTCATTCGGCGGGTGCGCGCTTGCTGAACTGTCAATAGCCTATTAAGGCAATTAAGATAGTAAGTAAACTAATTCAGAATGCTGCCCCTCCAATCTTAAGGTTGGCGGACAGGCAAAGAGCCCAAGCAGCCTTCACGTTTTTCAGGAAACCTCATCTACGGGTGGGATGAGGTTTCCTGAAGGTTTTATAAAATACCTAAATAAATAAATTTTCCATACTTCACAAATATGTCCCAGCTCATGTGACACTGTCACATGAGGGGGCATGTTTAAATATATTTTTACTTTATTTATTGAAAAGTTTTATGATCTAATCAATCCCCAAGGCAGATCCGTGCCTCAGGGAGATTGTTGCGTTCTTTCGTACACATGTGCATGCCTTAATTGGCCCGCCCGTGTAAAATGGCGGTGCACAGCCAATCGCAATCGGCTCCACGCCTGCCCCCTCCCCCGTCCGCTCCCGCCCAGCCTGCCCACCACCGGAAAAATTCTCCCCAATAAGGAAATAACTCTTTATTGAACAAATTGTCTTTAACCAGTGGCAAAAGAAAGAGATATGAATTGTTAACTTCTAACACTATAACTTAAACTCTACCCCCTTCTTAAATCCCTACACACACACACACACACACAAAACATTGATTTTAAGGGTGGCTAAAACAGTTCAATTGCACCAATCTGGAGTACATTAGATGGGTTGATTTTGATCGATGTCTTCCAAATTCCTTTCAGTTTTTGTTGATGACATAGGGTGCTCTTCCAGCACTTTCAGTATTTAGTTCACTGGTTAGAACTTGCTTTTCAATGGGCAGAATTTTCCTATTGGTGTGCAGGGGCGAGCCACACATGTACGTGCATAAAATGGCACACAGTGACGTTGGGCGAGCGTCCCGACATCACCGCGCGACATTGTGATATTTCATTGGGCGGGTACACGATGATATCTGCTGCGCACCCACCATTAATTAACGGGCCACTTATGACCCTTGACTCACCAATCGACGCTGATTTTTTGGTACCCACGCAGTCTTCAGGTTGGCGCACCAGCACAACGGGCTGCATACATTTGTATAGACCTCATCCACAGGCGGGATAAGAGGGCTCACTGGGGTCACGAGTGTGCTCTTTCAAGTATTGATTTTTCAAAGTATTTGAAACTTGCCTGTGTGATCTGCAATACTTCAAAACATATACCAACAGCTTTGTCTGGACTCTTAACCCTCAGGTCAATACTCTGCAATGAAGAATCTTTTTTGGACCTGCAGGTTTCTGGAAATCTTCCCATAGCCTGGGAATGGGAGCTCAACTCTCCGCTGGAGGCACCTCCTCTGAGGAGAAAGGGAGGGCTAGAAGGTGGAGGATGCCAGGAATGCACATTCAGCCTCCAGGGGAGCCACCTTTGGGAGGAGTGGTGCAGGCACAGGGGCGCTGGGCCAAGAGGTAGTCCAAAGTGCAAGGGGCCACAGAAGACGCCACCATCCTGCTGCCAGAGTATATAGGCGGCAAAGCAGTTACCACAATATATCTGAGGTGCAGTGCCGAAGGAGGCTCCATCCCTCAAGGGAGACAGTCAACTATATCTGTCAGATGATTGGGCCTGAGATCTCCACTAACTGTGGGTGGACACCCCATGCCAGTGGCTTTAAAGGTCACAGCTGCCCTCAACTTCTATGCTTCTGGCTCCTTCCAGGGGTCGGTGGATGATCTTTGCGGTGTCTCCTAAGCAGCTGTAGACACTTGTGTCAAGCAGGTTACAGACTCTCTGTTCAGGTGTGCATTGACCTTCATCTACTACTGTTGGGACCAGGCAAGCCAGACACAGCAAGCCAGAGGTTTTGCGGCGATTGCTGGCTTTCCCCATGTCCAGGGTGCGATAGACGCACACATGGAGCCAGCAGGTGATCTCGGTGCCTTCGTCAACAGGAAGGACTTCCACTCCATGAACGTGCAGAAAGTGTGTGACTTTTTGCACACTTGCAAATCTGTGCAAGATATCCAGGCAGCTCCCATGATGCCTACATCCTCAGACACTCCCAGGTGTTGGGGCTCTTCAGTGCTCTACCGCGGCTGGATGGATGGCTGCTGGGTGACATGGGCTATCCCCTCAGAAGGTGGCTCATGACGCCTCTCCACCATCCAAGAACAGAAGCTGAGCAGCGGTACAATAGGAGCCACGCCTCCACAAGGGCTGTGGTGGAGAGAGCCATCGGTCTTCTGAAGATGCGCTTCCGATGCCTGGTTGCTCAGGGGGTGCACTCCAGTACCCCCCAGATCGTGTATTGGTTGATAATGGTTGCATGTTGCACTCTCCACAATCTTACGCTGGAAGTGGACAATGAAGGTGTCGACGCAGTGGTTACATCTGCACATGATGAGTCCAGCAGTGAGTCTGAGGATGAGCACGCACAGGGAACTGCTGAGGAGGTAGACACTGACCCGGGCATACTGCAGGGAGGCAGAGACACCTGGGAGGCTTTAATCCAATGAACCTTCAGTTAGTACAGCACAGGAAAAGCCTGGGCTGTAGGCTCCATATTCAATACCTAAGTGCCAAATCTTCCAGGGTAGGAACAGCAATTAAGGGCACTGTTAGTAAAGCTGAATGTCCCACAAAGCACTCTTAACATTTTAGGAAACCATCCACATGCAGAATAAGAGGCGCCTTCAGCCATGGTCACATGTCTGAATTTAATATCACAGGCAAAGAAACTTAATGAAACAAAATGACAAGGGTGTTCCAATTCAAAGCAAAATCATAAAGACCTCATCTTGGGCCAACACAAAAGCACCAGCGAGAAACCCATAGCATGCCTAAGGTGCCTTATATTTACGTTTCCGCGTGCTACAACTTGGCGCTGCCCCATCGCTGGGAGTGGCATCTGAGACAGCCTGCTCACTCTGCGGTCCTGTTGGCCTTGATGACCTTGATGGCCATCCTCTGACCTGTGGAGCCTGTGCTGGCCTCGCCTAGGAGGAATCTGCCAGTTCCACAGCTGGCATCTCCCCAGTCATTGCAGCATCGCCAGATGCCATGGTCACTGGGAAAGGGGCAGAGGAGTTGCTGCTCTCATCCGGAGCACCCTGAGAGGTGCCCGTAGAGATGACAGGTAACTGCTGCGCCAACATAAGGTCACTTCGGGCCTCTCTGGTCACCGTGGATGGACGAGCACCAAGCTGGGAAACTTGGTGCCCACACCATCTCCCACACTGGCACTGACCAGCTGAAGTCAATGCCAGTGTGAGGGCTTGCTGGTCAGAGTGCATCCCCAGGAAGCCCTGATGAGTCTCCTGGAGGAGCCTCTCCATGAGAGTCGCCACTCTTTTTGTGGTGGACGCATGGCACTCAGACATGTGGCTCATTGCTCTGGCAATCATCCGCGTAGACTCCTCTACCGCGGAGACCAAGCCAAGCATAGCCTCATGTACCTCCCCCAGATGCTCCCCCACACCCGGCTGCATTTCATGTCCCCGCTGCATTGTGGACGACTCCAGAGGCACATCATCAGGCACCGACTGCTGGCGCCATGGGCACTCTCTGTCTTTGCCAGCTCCTCCAGTAACTGTGAAGTGCCCTCACAGCTGTGCCCCGGGACACTAGCCAATGTTCTAACTCCCACCGAGGCACTAGTATCTGTGCTGATGCCTACCTAGCAGAGATGGCGTGATGCTGGTGAGACTTCAGTGCCCTCAAGTGTGACAGGGGGCCTCTGCTGCTCCTCTTCCCGGCCCTGCTCCGATGATGCCGAAAGGAAGAGCAAGGACATTGGATTAGTTAACGTGGAGATAGTGACAAAGAGCATCCTTGTCCCCCGGATCATTATGCGCTCATTCTTCCATAAGCAATGGTCAAGCCATGTTGCAAAATTAAATCACTTAACATTTAGCACTGCTATAGCTGTTGGGAGAACAATGCTGACCTCACTGCTGAGCAAACATACCTGGCCGAGGCACCCCAGCCTCTCCAACACCAATGGACCTCGGCACCTGGTGCCTCTTCAAATCCAGGGCCTCCTGCTCAAACCGGCTGAGAATGGCTAACTGCACCTGGCCACCACCAGTCCTCACACGCTCTGCTGCGTTATGAGCATTCTTCTCCTGAAAATGAGAGAAGAGCATTGATTTGTGCATATTGCACATGGACTCTCTTCACGCACGGCCCACCCCAACCAGAGTGGGACATATCAGGGCTCCAGTGCCTCCTCATCGCGCTACTGCTGAACACTCACAAAGGTGCTGGCCTTTTCCCCATCCCTTGGCCACATGCTGCCTACATCACATTAGGCACCACACGGTATATCTTTCCATAGCAAGGAGGAACAAACACGTGGAGCACAGAGAGCAGCAGATGGTTCTTTGCCACACCACCTTGAAGTTCCCCTCCCAGTATGTCATTACCCAGACTTGGACATGTCCTGCAGTTCAAGCACAGCCCCTAGGTGCAGTTCCTCCAGGTTGCCCCCAAAACAGTCATATGGGTCTCAGTGTACCACATGCTGCGGGCGTAGAACCCATCTCTTCACTGCCCTCTCAGGCTAACCTCAGCATGGGCAATATCTGTTGGTCCACCCAGCAAAGGACACATACTGTCAATGATTCAATGCAGTCACTACACTCAGTCTTGGGGGGGGACGGGGAGGCAGCAGGGGGGAAAGCCAACCTGCTGGGTTAAGTGACCAATGCCAACATTGTCCTCACCCTTCCAGAGCGCAACAAGTCGTTGAAGGGCTTGTGACACAGGATCCAGGTGCGCTGCATCACATTCCGGGAGCTCACCACCTCTGCCACCTCCTCCCAGCCACGTTTCGTAATGTGGGGGGCCCCCTCCTCCCATCCAGGGGAACCAGCATCTCCTGCCATGCTGCCACCTCCTCAAGGAGGGCAGCAGAGCAGTCATCGGAAAAACGAGGGGCACACTGGTTCCCTTGCCCTACCCTCCAGTCTGGCCTGCCCCGATAGCCTACCCTCCAGACGTGAATAACCTCCGTTGCCCCTCTGCAGAGCCCTTTGTCCAGCCATTGCGAGCAGCCTTTCCAAAGCTGTCAGGTCTTCCTTTATACAGGCCGCCAGTTCGCCATTGGACCTGGCAGGCTGAGCACACCCGCTGCCCATCCACTCACTCCCACTATGCTTGAGAGTCGTGAAGCACACTGGGAGGGCCTTAACTGGCCCATCCACATAAAATTGCGATGCAGACCCAATCGTGAGCAGCGATCGGTTCCACGCCCGCCTGTGCCCATTCCTGCTCCACCCCCCGCCATCCACAAAATTCTGCCCAATGTCTCTAACAGTGGTTTTCCCCTTTCCCTTTTTACAGGGATTTCCTCAGAGAGAGAAAGCAGGCTATAGAGATACGAGTAAAAGAGATTTTAGGTGTTTTCCCTTTGCAGGCCAAGAGCTTTCTGCTGTAATGCTATCACACAAAACCCTGGTCACCTGGTTAGGAGCAAATTAACATGCTGTTGTCAGGCAGCTCCCTCGGTCCAGGACTCCTTTCCAGTACCATCCTGTCTTTCATGGCACATTCTGTCCAGAACTGCAACATTATATATACCTCTCATCCTGTTCCAATGGACATGTCCTTTAAACTGCAGCCATTGTAATTTTAAGCCATAGTCCAACATAAAATAAAAAGATATGCTCTTTACAACAGTCCAGTGGAAATAAAAAGATATATTCTTTACATTTACTCAAACTGACAACTGCAGCCTGTTTTTTCATATGTAAATTTATGATTCAGACTAAAACATTTAAACAAGCCTTATCCACTCTTCAAGTGCATTTATGTCTCCTCCATTACTTTGTGACTCCCACACTGTAGTCTAAGGCCCTTGGAACAGCAAAAATTGAGCCTGTTTGAACTAAGCACGAATTTCAGGTGGCCCTGCTGAGTCCGGGTTTCCTGTTGCTGTGATTCATGCACTGTCCCCTTCCCCGTGCTGGCAAAAATGGAATATTCTGGAAATGGGACCACATTCAGGTCCTGCCTGCCATTTTTATAGGCGTTCAGGGTCGGCTCAACACTATGAAATCTGGCACATTATTTTAGCTCACCAGAAGTCTGCTCCATCACATTCCATATCAGCATGGCCTGTGCACCAGAGTATTCAGCCATACTGTCAGTGGATGACCTTGACGTTAAATTGCCACTCTTTGGTTTGTCATGGTGGCTCAAATGCAGCTGGCATGGCGGACTGCCGCAGAATGAAGGCTTTATGACAGCTGCCAAATTCCTGGGCATTAACTGCATTATTCTCTGTATAGGGTCAAAGACCAGCTGAATGTTAAGGGACTGGAATCCCTCTTGGTTCTGGTACATGGCAAGGCTGTCATGTGGTGCCCTCAAAGTGATGGGTATGCAGTCAGCAGCGCCCTGCATCATGGGGATGCCTTCTATCCCAGTGAATCCATGTGCTCACTGCCTACTTCCCTCTGGCAAAAGAGAAGAAATGTATCTAGCTTTCAAAGGAGAGCAGCAGTCACCCCACCTTATGTAACAGTGGATGGCAAACCACAAAATATTGCAAATATCTCTAGCTCCAGCATGGAAGCAGCCAGATACATAAAAGTTCATTGCCATAGTCACCTTCACAGGGCAATTAGGCTTGTTAAAATGCTGCTATTGTAACTATGACTGAGGCCAGCTAGCTCAGCACATCCTGGGGAAAGAAGCTGGCCTGGTTGCAATCAGCTACATAATGATTAAACCTGATGATCCTTCAACAAACATATAATTTAAATATAATTTAATTTAAATATAATATAATTTAAATTTTATGCTGCTATTTGTTTCCCTGGCTGCTTTTAATTTTATAAATTCAGGTTTAGTCTGGATTGAAACACAAGTAGTCAAAAATATTGGGTACAATTATAATCTTGGGCATTTCAAATGCACAGGGCTACTTACCTGCTGACTTCCTGCCCATTGAGGGTGCTGAGTTGAAACTACAGGGACAGATGGCCTGTCAATCAATTCACTCTCATGGGAAGATGGTAGTAGTAGTGTCATTGTATTCTGATGAGGGCATCAGAACCAAGAGCATAATTAAAATGGTATCCCACTCAATTGAGCAGCTTAAAATCAGGAACCATCGGCTACCTACCTCTTCTGAGCAAAATTAATGCCCACCCAGTTTCTGCCAAGCAAGAAGGGTTAAAATTGCATTTCTTCTTCAGCAAAAGTTGGAAGTAAGCTTAATATACAATATTTGGACTTTCAAAAAGCATGTGATAAAGTGCCACATAAATGAAGGTCATTGGTATTGAAAATATAATGAAAGAATCATTAGCGATGTTGAAGAATGGGAAATAGAGAGTAGGATGCTTCAAGGATTGGTAAGATGCAGCTAAATACACATACCTCAGACATATGCAGTGCAGTAATGAGTGATCTCCACTCCAATGGATTACTTATTAGATGGACGTTCCACAGGTTCCTCTTGATGCCATCATTTCCCCACCACCACCTCTTCTATATGCTAAGAAATGTTATCTTCTATTACTTCAAATAGGTACAATTGATGTAAGCATTAACTAGGAGTAGGTTTGAAACAATGCCAACTGATAGCAGTAATTTTAAAATAGGGTTTTGGAATGATCGTGAAGAATCAATGACTCATCCTGAGAGATATAATCTTGTATGTGGGCTTGTGCTGATCTGGTGATGTAAAGGGCTGCATCTTTGTCAACAGTGCACAATTGGTTTTGTTACACCTCCTTTGTAGATTTCAATCAAAATTAGCTAAAGTAACAAAAGAAAAATATAAACCAAGAATTAAATTGATCTCTCTATGAAATTAGAGGGAGGATAATTAAGCTTAAGGCAATCGCACGTAATTGTCCAGCATTTTTCTGTGATGATGCTGTTCATATATCAAGTAGATGAATCAGTATTAACAACACTATAAAATAAGTTAAAGCTACATTGCCCATAATTAAATAGCAAATAAGATTATATAGTCTATGTTCGGAATTCGTGCTCCCAGGGCAAAGCTTTCTCTATTGGAAATTTATATTTGTAATTCAGGCAAGGGATTCAACAGCTCTGTAAAGGATTTTCCACTCAGAGAATCCTGACAGGCAACTTCCAACCCCAGAGGTACACATTTGTAAAAGTTATCTTTAATGTTCACAAGTGTAACGTGAAAGCAAGTATAAAAGCAAAATACTAAAGACTGAAATAAAAACAGAAAATGCTGGAAGTACTCAGCAAGTCAGGCAGTATCTGTGGAACAGAAACAGATGTTTCAAGTCATTGACCCTTCAAAGGGTCATCGCCCTGAAACATTAAGAATGTGAAGACCAGTATACCCCACTTATGGCACAGAAAATTTATGAATTTTCCTTATCTTGTGTATATTCTGTGATAACTCATAAATGATTTGCTGAAGAACTTGAAAAATAATCGCTATTTGCAAGTTGGAAAATAGGGGCAGTTTCCCTCAAAATATGACCATGGTTTGAGAAAATGCTGGTTTTGCTGCTAGTATCATTGTCCATCCGCATTTATGCTCTCTTTTGCTCAATAGATATGTGAAATAATCTTTTGTATTCATTCATGGGATGGTTAGGCCAACATTTATTACCCATTTCTATTTGCCCTTGAGAAGGTGGTAGTGAGCTGCTTTCCTGAACCGCTGCAGTCCATGTAGTGTAGGTATACCCACAGTGCTGTTAGAAAGGAAGTTCCAGGTTTTTGACCCAGTGACGTTGAAGGAATGGCGATATAGTTCCCAGTCAGGATGGTGAATGGCTTTGGGGGGGATCTTCCAGGCGGTGGTGTCCCATGAATCTGCTGCCATTTTCCTTCTAGGTAGTTGAGGTTGCGGTTTGGAAGGTATTGTCAAAGGTGCCTTATAACAAATGTGTTTCCTGTTGCACAAACCATCAACGGTAATATTTTATGACAGACATTTTAAGAAATAATCCCAGCGTGTTTTTCAGTGACTAATTCCAGCACTAATTCTTCATGGCATTTAATTCAAGTTGAAGCTAGGCTTAATAACACTGGGGTACAATAATAGTAGTCAGATAATCGTATTCCATTCAGATCACAAATGCAGTAGGTGTCACATACCATATTAGAGAAAAAAGTAAGGAAAGACTTGCAATTATGTAGTGTTTTCCACAACCACTGGATGTGTAAAAGCACTTTACAGTCAATGCAGTACTTTCAAAGTGCACTGTTGTAATGTAGGAAATGCAGTAACCAATTTGCATATAGTAAGCTTCCTCAAACCACAATTTGATAGTAACCATTTTCTTTTTGGGATGTTGATTGATGGATAAATATTGCCCACGACACTAGGGCAACACTCTACTCTTCTTCAAAACAGTGCACTGGGATCTTTTACATAGATATAAAAGAGTAGTTGGAGCCTCGGTTTAACATCTCATCCAAAAGACAGCACCTCCGACAATGCACTGGTACTGCATTGAAGTGTCAGTACAGGCTTTTGGCCTCAAGCCCTGGAGTGGGTCTTGAGTGCAGTACCCTGTGACTCAGGTGCGGGTGTGCTGCAACTAGGTCACAGCTAACACTTTATGAATTAATGAATGCAGTTCTTGAATGGTACTCAGTAAAAGAAGTCTTAAAAGATTTTAAATAAAGAGCAAAAAACTGCAATTGCTGGACAACTGAAACAAAAATGGAAAATAATTGAAACATATGAACAAAATAACTAGAAGCAGGAGTAAGCCACTTGGCCCTTCAAGCTTGCACCACCATTCGATAAGATCATGGCTGATATGATTGTAGCCTCTTGCCTACCCCTGATGACGTTTCTCCTCATCTTTGTCTTAAATAAGCAACTCCTTAATTTTAAAGTGTGATCCCTTGTTCTAGATTCTCCCACAAGTGGAAACATCCTCACAAATCCAGTCTATCAAGACCCCTCAGGATCTTAAAAGTTGCAATCAAGTCATATCTTACTCTTCTAAATTCCAGCAGTTACAAGCTTAGCCTGTCCAGCCTTTACTCACAAGGCAACCTGTCTATTAATGGTATTAGTCTAGTAAATCTTCTCTGAACTGCTTCTAATGCATTTACATCTATCCTTAAATAAGATGACCAATACTGTAAACAGTACTCCAAATGTGGTCTCACAAGTGCCCTGTACAACTGAAGCATAACCTCCCTACTTTTGTATTCAATTCCCCTCGCAATAAACAATAACATTCTATTAGCTTTCCTAAATAATTACTGTACCTGCAGAGTAGCCTTTTGTGATTCATGCACTAGGACATCCAGGACCCTATGAATCTCAGAGCTCTGCAATCTCTCACCATTTAGATAATATGCTTCGTGTTTATTCTTCCTGCCAAAATGGACAATTTCACATTTGTCCACATTATATTGCATTAGCTAGGTATTTGCCCATTCACTTAACCTATCTATGTCGCTCTGTAGCCTCCTTATGTCCTCCTCACAATTTACTTTCCTACCTATCTTTGTGTCATCAGCAAATTTAGCCACCATACCATTTGTCCCATCATCCAAGTCATTTATATACATTGTAAAAAGTTGAGGCCTCAGAGCTGATCCCTGTGGCACACCTCTTGTTACATCCCACCAACCAGAAAAATACCTATTTATGGCTACCCTCTGTTTCCTGTTAGCTAGCCAATCTTCTATCCATGCCAATATATTACCATGAGCTTTTATTTTCTGCAATAACTTTTGGTGTGGCACTTTATTACATGCCTTCTGGAAATCTAAGTACAGTACATCCACTGGTTCCCCTTTATTCACAGTACATGATAAATTGTTGAAACATGATTTCCCTTTCACAAAACCATGTTAATGCTGCCTAATGCTCCAGAACATGCTGTTCTAAGAAAGCATCCTGAAAACATTCTATTAACTCCTCACCTTCATTACCTTTGCACATCTGATTTTTCCAGTCTGTAGATTAAAACCCCATGATTATCACTGTACCTTTCTGACAAGCTCCCATTATCTCTTGCTTTATACACTGTCCTACCATGTAGTTACAATTAGGGGGCCTGTACACCGCTCCCACAAGTCACTTTTTGCCTTTATTGTTTCTCTTCTCAACCCAAACTGTTTCTACCTTCAGGTTTCCTGAACCTAGGTCATCCTTCTCTATTGTTCTAATACCATCATTAATGAAGAGAAATCCCCTCCATATTTTCCTGGCTTCCTGTCCTACCTTTTGATAAAGGCACATATAAGAACTTAGTGTGTAAAATTAAAGCACATGGGATTGGGGGAATATATTGGCATGGATTGAGAATTGGTTAGCAGACAGGAAGCAGAGAGTTGGAATAAATGTGATTTATTCTTTTTCAGAGTGGCAGATGGTGACTAGTGGTGTACCGCAGGGATCAGTGCTTGGGCTCCAGCTATTCACAATAAATATCAATGATTTGGATGAGGGAACCAAAAGTAATATTTCCAAGTTTGCTGACAACTCAAAACTTGGTGGGAATGTGAGCAATACTGAGGGTGTTAAGCAGCTTCAAAGCGATTTAGACAGGTTGAATGAGTGGGCAAATACATGACAGATGCAGTATAACATGGATAAGTGTGAAGTTATCTACTTCAGTAGGAAAAAACAGAATGACAGAGTATAATTTAAATTGTGATAGATTGGGAAATGTTGATGTACAAAGGGACTTGGGTGTCCTTGTACACCAATCCTTGAAAGCAAGGATGCAGGTGCAGCAAGCAGTTAAGAAGGCAAATGGCATGTTGGCCTTCATTGTGAGAGGACTTGAATACAGAAGCAAGAATGTCTTACTGCAGCTACACAGGGCCTTGGTAAGACCATACCTGGAGTATTGTGTGCAATTTTGGTCTCCTTACCTAAATAAGGACATACTTGCCATAGAGGCAGTGCAGTGAAGGTTTAGCAGACTGAATCCTGGGATGGCAGGATTGTTGTATGAGGAGAGATTGGGCTGACTAGTCCTGTATTCACTGGAATTTTGAAAAATGAGAGGAAACCATATTGAAACAGATAAAATTCTGACAGGGATGGACAACCTGGATGCAGGGATGACGTTTTCCCTGGCTGGGGCGTCTAGAACAAGATCCCAAGGTAGGGGGTAGACCATTTAGGACTGAGATAAGGAGAAAATTCTTCACTCAGAGGGTGGTGAAGCAATGGAATTCTCTACCACAAAAGGCCAAATCACAGAGTATATTTAAGAAGGAATTAGATAGATTTCTGGACTCTAAAGGTGTCAAGGGGTATGGCATTGAGATAGAGAATCAGCCATGATCCTATTAAATAGCGGAGCAGCCTCGAAGGACTGAATCACCGAGTCCTGCTCCTACTTTCTATGTTTCTATGTTTCCTAAATGTCACATACCCGTCAATATTCAGGTCCCAATCTACGTAATCCTGTAGCCATGTCTCTGTAATGGCTATCAGCTCATATTTATTTATTTCTATTTGTGCTATCAGTTCATCTGTCTTGTTTTAAATGCTACATGCATTTAGATACAGAACCTTTAATTTTGTACTTTTATTATTTTTGCAAGGCTTGACTTTATCTGCTGATTTACTCTTAGATTTTCTCTCTCTTCGCTCCCTATCACGTTCTATTTATCATTTCCCATATTAATACCTTTCTTTCTTGCCTTGCCTCTACTCTTCTGTTTAACACATCTTCCAAAATGTGATCCCTTGCCCCCACTATTTAGTTTAAAGCCATCGCCACTTCCCTAGCCATGCGGTTTGCTAGAATATCAGTCCCTGCATGGTTCAGGTGTAGACACTCCCAACGGTACAGCCCACACTTTCCCCAGCACTGATGCCTGTGCTGCACAAACAGAAACTCACTTCTCCCACACCAGTCTTTGAGCCACACATTTATTTCTCTAATCTAATTTGTCCTTTGCCAATTTGTACATGGTTCAGGTAATAATCCAGGGATTTTGAGGTTCTACTTCTTAACTTGGTGCCTAGCTCCTCATACTGCCTCTGTGGAACCTCCTTCCTTGTCCTGCCTAGGCCATTGGTACCTACATTGACCATGACAACTGGATCCTCCCCCTCCCACGGTAAGTTCCTCTCCAGCTCTGAGCAAATGACCCGAACCCTGACACCAGGCAGGCAACACTACTTTCTGGACTCTGGCTTTTTGCTACAGAGAACAGTGTCAATCCCCCTCACTATACTGTCCCTGCTACCATGCCATTCCTTTTTGCTCCCCCCACTTAAATGGTTTCCTGTGTCACCGCGCCATGATCAGTCAGCTCATCCACCCTGCAGCCCTCACTCTCATCCAAACAAGCTGAGAGAACTTCAAGGCATTTGGGCAATTGCAGAAGCTGACACTCTTGCACTGCTGGATTCTGGGTCCCTTTATCTGTCTCACTCACAGTCACACCCTTCTTTCTCTGGCCACCTTCCAAATCAGAAGACCCTAGCCTATGGGTTGTGACTGCCTCCTGGTACAAAGTATCCAGGTAACTCCCCCTTTCCCTGATGTGACACAGTGTCCGCAGCTCTGCCTCCAGTTCAATGACTCTGAGCCGAAGGTCCTCAAGGCACAGGCACTTACTACAGACATGTTTGCCCTGGATTGCACTAGCATCCAGGAGGTCCCACATGCTGCACCAAGACACATCACCACTCCTGTCATCTTTATGTACTTTAATTGATTACTTAAATATTTTATGCGATTATTTATTTTCTTTTATGCATTTTACAAATCCTACCACAAATTCCTGTACTATTTTGAACCTTTAGAAATAGAATAGACTTATCCACCTACCAGATATTTACCAAACAGCTAGCTTCTTCCCTGTAGCAGAGTAAGAACCAATTCCTGCAGAGTGAAAAAAATTAGAAAAAAACAAAGTGGGTACCTCCCTCCTCTCTTCATAAACTCACTCAGCTCACCAAAATCTCATAGTCCATTAAAGGCGCACTCAGTGCTGGACTCACTAAGAATGTCTGAATTCATATGTTCTGAAACAAAGGGACTGAGCCCAGGTACAGAACAAACCAGTTCAAGCTAGTTCCCTTAATTAACTATTTCAGTTGCTGCCAATGGATAGCTTCTACTTCTGTGTTTAGGCTCTGGATGAGACTTGGGGCGGAATTGTCCCAGATTTATAAATGTCGTAGCAGGAGTGAGAAAGGATGTTTTATCCAGTGGGTTTTTGCGCCGTATCGTCCCATTCCTGCCTCATTAATTATGCAGGCACAGGAAACAAGCTGTCTCACTGCCGGACAGCCGCCAATTGATCCGCCACACCATCACCCTACTGCTTCTTCACGCAGGGCACCATATTTAAACTGCAACCGTACACACAGTTCTCGATGCTTGGAACCCAGGTTTGCTCTAATGAAGACATGGCCCCAAAATCCAAGAAGAGTGCAGGACCCCAATTTAGGGGCACATCCTCAAGACATCTTCAGGCCACTGTGTAGACCTGCCGCAATGTCCTCTACCCCTGCTCTGGCCACAGGAGACCCAGCAATCTTACCACTTCGGCTTGTGAGGCAGTGGCAGAGGTGGTCAGCGCCAGTGCTGCACTCAAGACTTCAGTCATCCAGTGCAGAAAACAGGTGAATTATCTCCTTTGTGCTTCCAGGGTAAAGCAACCTTCTCATCACTCTAAACTCTCAAGTTCACATGACCATCATACATTCAATGGCATCTCGCTCACTGCCAGCTTATGGGACATCACCACTCACCCTTTCACACCCACCCTCATTAATCTGGCCTCATCTCCTCTGGAGACTGCCTCCTCAGCCCTCACCACCTTGTGGCCATTTGCACAGATCAACATACGCCCTGGGATTTCCTGCTTCCCCAGTACAGCCCTCACCCTGCAGCCTCTTCCGTTTCCTGAGGCCACTGCTCCCCCTTCCCCAAGCGAGCCCTAGCCCTGCAGCCATTGAAAAGCCAACCCCACCTTATAGCTGGCCCTGTAGACAGAGGCCTGCCAGTGACCCCCCCCCAACCCACCAACAGTGATGTGGTGCTGTCTGTGAAGCCTGGTGCTGATGAATGTAAGTGCTGCCCAAAGCAAGGTACGCAAACAAACCTCAAAGTCCCGGGCAAAGTGCAGCTCGCCAGGTGCACATCACTTATGTACAGTTGTGAAACATGTCTGCATGCAATCATGTCAACTTGCCCAGATGATCCATCATGGGAGGATGATTCCGGCAAGCTGGGCTCATAATGAGATGCTAGAGCATCGAAATTAGGTACTCAACGCTCAGCGGCGGGAAATGCAGACCACCACTGACGCTTGGAGCAAACAATCGCAAACAGGCTTCACGATGGCTTAAATCCAACTTTTGGTCTTCTTGCTATATTTGCCGCTCACGCCTGCCATGGCGCTGCAGCCAATGGGACCATATGACTTCACCCTTAGGAGTCAAACAGCACTTGCAGTTACATGTTAAATCTACACAATATTAGATTTTCGATATGAGATTTAAGATTGCCTCAATTTACCTATACTCTCACACTCTATTGAGGGAAAAATATAACAGGTCAATCTTCTTCCATGAACGGTGAGCACTGCAGGGCATACAGTGTCTAACTGACACTGCCAGCAATATTGCAATTTAGGAATTTAGGGTGGAAGCTCAGCACACGAAAACAGGTGGGTTAAGAGGGGATGAAGGGTGAACATTTTAAAATTTCGAGCCCCGTTTCCAAGCCGCCACCAATTAGCTAATTTCTAGGTTTTTGGAGGTGGGACCAGGGGTGGGGATATGCAACAGTGAAGGATCAGCAATATAGTTCCAAGTCAGGATGGTGTGTGGCTTAGATGGGAACACCACCACCTGCAAGTTCCCCTCCATCTGCTGCCCTTGTCCTTCAAGGTGATAGAGGTCACGATTTGGAAGGTGTAATTGATGGAGCCTTTGTGAGTTGCTGCAGTGCATCTTATAGATGGTACGCACTGCTGCTACTGTGCTTTGGTGGTGGAGGGAATGAATGTAAGTTGGTGGATGGGGTGGCAATCAGTGGACTGCTTTATCCAGGAAGGTGTCGAGCTTCCTGACTGTTGTTGGATTTGCACTCATCCAGGCAAGTGGGGAGTATTCCATCACAATCCTGACCTGTGCCTTATAGATGGTGGACAGGCTTTGGAGAATCAGGAGATGAATTATTTGCCTCAGAATTCTCAGCCTCTCACCTGCTCTTGTAGCCATAGTATTTATATGACTAGTTCAATATCGTTTCTAGTCAGTGATAACCCCCAGGATATTGATAATGGGGGATTTAGCGATGGTAATGCCATTGAATGTCAAAGGGAGATGGTTGGATTCGCTCTTGTAGGAGATGGTCATTGTGTTAATTGCCACTTGTCAGCCCAAGTCTGATGCTTTCCAGGTGCAGTTCTTGTAGGGGCAGTCATATGGGTTGCTTGGAGGTTTGTGTATTCCATGTGACACCTCAGTTTCACCTCTGCATGTTGTTGATGAAGTCTCTTCATGTGTTCAGTGCCTTCCCGAATGAGCCTTCGTCATTTTGGTTGGTCACAAATCAGGGTCTCCCATGAGTCAGCAGGAATGTTTGACTTCATCCAGGATGCCTTGAGGGCACCCCTACTGTGTTTCTGCTGTCCTCTGAGATTCTCCTGCCATGATCGAGTTCTGAGTAGAGCAGAAGGATAGCAGCAGGAGACTCTTAAGGGGCTACCCTGAGGAACTTCTGCAGCAATGTCCCAGGGCTGAGATGATTGGACTCCAACAACCTCAACTGCCTTCCTTTGTGCTAGGTATGACTCCAATCAATGGAGAGTATTTCCTCTGATTCTCATTGACTTCAATTTTATCAGGGTTCCTTGATGCCACACTTGGTCAAATGCTGCCTTGATGTCAAGGGCAGTCAGTCTTACCTCTCCTCTTGAATTCACCTCTTTTATCCATGTTTGGACTAAGGCTGTAATGAGGTCTGGAGCTGAGTGGCCCTGGTGAAACTCAAAACTGAACATCAGTAAGCGGGTTTATCATTGAATAAGTGCTGCTAATAGCACTCTAGATGACATCTTCCCTCACTTTGCTAATTCATTTATTGACAACTATCTAGATTCAGTCATGTGTCCTGAAATATCAGCTGTTCCATTTCCAACCCATTTCCTCTTTACAGGGGGACACTTCAAAAAGAGCAGATTATTTTATTTTGCTCAAATATTACATGACCTGGAAAGTATTTTGGCACATTGTCTGAATCTAACAAGTCAAATAGGGCTCATCAATTTCAATGAAACATTGCTTACAGAAAGATCATCTGTTATTATTCCAACTTAATAATTTAATTGTGCAAAACACGATCCCAAGGGCTGTTTCTTATTACATTATGAAATATTATGGAAAATTATTTAAAATTATGAAAGCCTGGACCTAAACACAAACTAATCAGTTGCTTTAGTCAGCATAAATTTATTGCATTGGAAATTGGAAACTGTTGATGTTTGATCTTTTTCTTTTAATGGAGGTACTGTGAACATCTGGGGTGCTCTGTTCGATGTGTGCATTGGAACTTGCATATATGCTAATGGTGCATTGATGTGTAGTCTTTAATGTGATTGCATTAAAATAACTGGCACTAACTTGCTCATGCTTACAAATTGCACTTGGAAATAAATAGAATAACGAATGCTATTATGTCATTTTCAACATTATGATTTTCTTTGTTGAGTGGCTGTTAAGCAGTAATTATCAGGAGATGTATAAACTTACTCTATTCATTTATTGGCACATTTCATTTATTTTGTACAATTGAGGCTGGCAGTTGAGGTGAATAGAACTGGGATAAAAAAAAGAATATATGTGAATATGGCAGCATAATTAGTGAAACATGATTCTCTTCAATGGACGACACTTCAGAGAATTAGGAACAGGAATAACTGGAGAAAATAATCTGGAAAATTCTAGGGGTTAGAAAGAGAATTTCAGGACTTGCAACATTGCAAGATAGTATGAGCAATGCAGACAAGTCATCTCTTTCCAGCCAATAAAGTATAATAAAGTATAAACAAAGCAACCTGCCATTCAATAAAATCATGGCTGAACTTGTACATCAATTTCGCTTTCCCACCTTCATCCTCATATTCCACGATTCCATTATTGTCCAAAAATGATTCTGTCTCCATCTTGAACATATTCATTCACAGCCCTCTGGGGCAGAGAATTCTAAACATTTACAATTCCATGAGTAAATAAATTTCTCCTCAACTCTGTTCCAAATGGCCAGCCTCTTATTCTGAGACTATGATTCCTTTTTCTCGACTCTCCAGGCAAAGGAAACAGCATCTACCTTTCCAAGACCTCTAAAAAATGTTATGCCTTTCAATGAGATCAACTTGCATTCTTCTGAACTCCAGAGAAACCGGAACGTTCTATTCAATATCTCCTCCTAGGACAGCGCTGTCATCCAAGGTATCATCTACATATTTTGCACTCCCTCTGAGACAAGTTTATCCTTCCTTCAGTATGGAGACCAAAAATGTATATTGTACACCAGGTGTGGTCTCACTGAAAACTATATAAATGCAGCAAAACATCCTTACTCTTATGCTCCAACTCCTTTGCAGTAAAGGTTCATATAACATTTGCCTTCCTAATTGTTTGCTGTACCTCTGTGTTAACTTTCTGAGATTCATCTACAAATACCCACATCCCTCTGAATAACAACATTTACACGTGCCTCACCTTTTAAAAAATGTTCTGCTTTACTATTCTTCCTACCAAAGTGGATCTTTTCACACATGCCCACATTATTTTCTATATGCTATCTTTTTGACCAATCACCTAATTGGGGATCAACTTGCAGCACTTGATTCTATCAATCCAATGCTATCAGCTCTGATGATAGGTCACTGACCTAAAACATTGAGGGTATTTTGTCAACAGCATGCCATTCCTGATGTTACAATCCCAACTGAGCTTACCTCTGGATGAGCATGATTCCAGAGTGGAACCCAACTTGATAGATCCTAATTTTTAGTTGTAGAGAGCAGTGACTGAACAAAGGCACAGGGGTCAGTTGATGAACTTTTAACAAAAGAATCAAACACTTATTTAACAAGATGAACTACACCCACAACTATACCTTTACAGATATATACAGATTTGTAAGGATAATACAAGTTATAAAAGCTATCTTATGCTCTATGGTCCACAGTAAGTACACAGTCCATGTGAATCTATGGTACCCTGTGGTCAGCCAGACACACTCTGAAACCAAGTGACCGATACCACTTCAACCAGATGCTATGGATCTCTCCTCAACTCCCCCCAGACACTTGTCCCACCGTGAACCAACCAGTCTCACTGAATTCCATCCTTCTCACAAAGTTCTCTACTCTCCAAGACCTCACCTTAGAATCTTCTCCCAAGCCAACACTTTCTCTCAGGCTCCTTCCGCAAGGGTTCATCTCCAGGGTTTCAAACTCTCCTTCCAATGTTCCTGTTTCCTGGGTTACCACATGCATTCAAGTCATCTTCCACACAATTTCTTCCTCTTACTCAGCTGTCAACAATACACCACTGTTTCACATGCCCATAACAAAGAGTTACACACCTGCAGTTGTCATTTTGGACCTTCTTGCCTCTTGAAAGCTGCTCCTGCTTTAAATCTAGTTTTTGCAGCTATTTTCTTTTTTAAATTTGAAGCATGAAATCTTTCTCACTGCCCCTCACTCTTAACTACACTTAACAGGACCTTTTCCAGGTTCCTGTCCTTCCTTTGACTAGAAGGTCTGCTTTGGACTTTCTCTTGTTCCACTCCCCTGGATTTTGGGGGCTTTTCTTTAGCGTGGGCCTAGCTCTCTATCTCCTGTGCTCCAGTCTCACCTGGCAGCCACTTTTCAAACACAACTGAATACAAACAGCTTCCAAAATCAAACTGCTGTTTCTATGTGTGTGTCTGTGTGGAGGGACCTGCCTCTCTGGACCCCTGTTGCTAGGCAGCAGCACTGTTTTTTCTACTTTTGCGTTTGCTTAACTTCTCTTTAGGAATAATAAAACTCATTGGCCAGGACTTTCCCCCTCGGCGATTTGGGGGCGGGGCCCGGTCGCTGAGGGGAAAATGATGCGGGATGACGTCAGAAGGAATCCCCGATGTCATCCTGGGCCATTTAAATTTTTAGGAAGACGGGCAGACAGCGAAATCAGCTGTCCACCCGCTGACCTGTCAATGGCCAATTAAGGCCATTGACAGGCTAGTTCAGATAATTAAAGACCTGCCTATCCAACCTTAAGGCTGGCGGGCAGGCCAGGAGCCCAAGTGGGCTTCTGATTATTGATGAAACTTCATCCACTGGCGGGATGAAGTTTCATGTCTGTTTTGTACAAAAATAATAAAGTTTATGTGTTCTTTATTAACATGTCCCATCTCGTGTGACATTGTTGCATGGGGGGGGGACATGTTAATAACTTTTTAATGTTGCTATTTTTAAAATTTTGACCACTATCAGTATTCTCCCTGAGACAGGACTTTGTCTCAGGGAGTAGTGCGCTCTTTCGCATGTATGAGCATAAGAGCGCACTTTGACAGATGGGGAATCCCTCCCCCCACCGCACAAGAAGCGCATATCGCTTCCCATTGGGGATGCCGCTGGGCGGGCCTTAACTGGTCCACCCACTTAAAATGGCAGTGGGCCCTGTTACAGTGGCAGGGTTTAGCTGTTTGCCCGCCGCCAGGCCAGTGGGGCCCGCCCGCCATCCAAAGGTAAGATTCTGCCCATTTGAAATGCAGGCACAATTTTAAAGTGAAACTTGTGGAAAAGTGGAGTACCATGTACCTTTAAGAGTATGCAAGTGGGCTAATCATGTGACAGTATTATCAATCACTGTACAGCACTGGCTACTGGTTAACTGAAGTCTAGAGCTGGAAGTGGCTTTGGAAGCATGCAAGGATTTAGTGCTCTGCCCTCTGTTGCAATAAACAATCACAGTTTGTTCTTATGTCGGTCTTTCTCCAATATTCATAATGAGCATCAACGAACAAATGTTAGGTGGGCAATTTGAGTTTACTTGACTGGTGAACTCATAGACTCAAAACATAAACCTGGCGATGAAGATGAAAAATTGCAAGACCTCTGAGTGAAAATCCACAAGACTGGTGAGCAAAACATTGGAAAGAGAATCTGTACTTAATTTATGAAATAGATGGCAATCAGAGCAGGAAGCAGTGCTGCAGTTTGGAATTTAAATTAAAAAATCAGCACGGTTGGACCACGAGACCACTGAGTCTCCCAAAGTCAGGGGCATCAAAAGAGCTTGTGGAGTAAAAGGGGAAAACACTGCAGAATCGCCCAGAAAAAGGAGAAGAAATCACTGCCGTGTTTCTTCCGAACAGGAACGAGGTTTCACAAAGTTAAAAGACAAGACTTACAATTGTGGGGATCCCACCAAAACTCCAAAAGCATGGGAAACACAATCCCAGCACAGAAACGCCAACAGCTGTAGAGACAACCAGAGTTTAACAAATAAGTTACTGCTCTTAAAGCGGCAATACATTTAAAGTGGTGCAGACAAGAAAAATGGCTATGGACAGAAAATTATAAGTGACCCCAGCGAGAGGGCAACTCTGCGGAAGGCAAAACACAAATTGATGAACATCAATCAAGAAAGCTGCGGTAAGCCAAACACTTGAATTCATCATTAACTGGGAAGCCCATTGGAAGCGCAGTCCCCTTGCAGTCATTCACAATGCCGCAGTTTGGGCTTGTCAATCCATTCGACCCCATTTCAGATGACTGGTCTCAGGACGTTGAACAACTAGAATTCTTTTTTACCCCTAATGACATCCACTTGCAGGAGCAAAACGTATGGGCTGACCTGCAGCCTCATATCACCTAACACCCTTGACTCAAAGACTTTCGATGTGTTAATTAAAAATTGTACAAAACCACCTGAGACCAAAGCCCTCAGTCACTATGCAGTGCTTCAAGTTCAACTCGAGGAATAGGCTTCCAGGGAAGACAATAGCTGACCATGTTGCCATTTTAAAGGCATTAATGAACATTGCGAATTCGGAATGTCCAGTAGTGACATGTTGAGAGACCGATTGTTATGTGAGATGAAACTATTCAAAGGCATTTGCTAGCCAAAGCTAATCTAGACTTCAATAAGGCGTTAGAATTAGCCACAACCGTGGAGGGAGCTGTTAGAAATTCAGAAGCTGTAAGAGATATACAAAATGTCACCGTCCATCTGGTAGGGTGGGGCAGATCAGCAACAAAAGGCACGAAAACACCAGCCCCCACAGAAAGGCAGGAAACGCCCCCTATGTACAGATCATGAAAAAGCAGCAGCACTACAGTGAAAACCCAGATGATGAGTGAGAGAAATGCATCCAGGCATCCAGTGGGCAATTGACAATTCAAACAAGTCAAATGCTTTTTTTGAATAAAGGAACCTATCCTTTAAGATTGGAAATTTTGGGTGCTAAACTGAAAACATGCACGCTTGAAGAAATAAGACTGAAAGAGATATGTCAAGCCAAGATACATTATAAGGAACAGTGTGCAAAATTACCCCTATTTGTATTGTCAGGCAGGGGTCCGAGTCTCCTCAGAAGGAACTGGCTGGGAGAGATAAACCTTGAGGGCCCGCTAAGCTCCCAATTGGAAACCAGTAGCATTACTGCAGAAAAAATGAGTGCGCGAAGACCCAATGGGAGAAGCCGGTAGAAGTCTTACACCAGGACAGAGTTCAAGCTGAGGTCAGCATCCTTCGAAAAGAAAAGGAAAACATATTAAACCTATTTCAGGTGCTACAAAGTTCAATCAGCTCCCAATTTGAGCCACCGATAAGGTATGAAGAAGAAAAGGAAGAGTTAAACCTGTCTCTGGCTGAGTTAAGGAATGTACTAGCTGAGAAGGGGCAACGATATGAGATTCTCCAGGAAACTATTAATGAGAATAGGAAAGAATTGAGGGAGCTGAAGCAGCAGCTGTGTAAAAGCCTGAAGTTTTAAAACTAGAAGGCCAAGTGCTCAGAAGAGCTGTCGGAAAATCCAACTATTGAGCTCACTCAAGTTCAGCTCGTGCCTGAGTCTCGTCCAGCCAATAGTGAAATTAAAGGGAAGACCGAGATATGGATCAGTACTACCAAGAAAAGGACATACAGGATGAAAAAAAGCAAGTATTAACAATCCTCGAAAAGAAAAGCAATTTTTTCCCCCCTTTGTGTTGCTTTGTGCTTGTTGCCCTGTGTTTCAGCTTGGAGGGGAGGGGCAGCAGACGTAAATGTGACCACGCCCGTAATATGGAGAAATCATCCACTGAGGGACCTGGTGGACAACTGCCCCCTGAAAAGGAGGCCTCAGAGAAACTATCCGAGATTGTTGAATTGTGACACTCAAAATGTCTGAGAAAACCTCATGAGAGACTTGATTTGTAAATAGTTATTCATGTAAAAAGTTCACATGTTTTTAAGTTTGTCAACTGTATTTATTTTAAGTAAGGGGGGAGGGATGTGGTAAAGTGGAGTACCATGTACCTTTAAGAGAATGCACATGGACTAACCATGTGACAATACTGACCAATCACTGTACAGCACGGACTACTGGTTAACGAAGTCTAAAGCTGGAGGTGGTTTGGGAAGCACACAAGGCTTTAGTGCCCTGCCCTCTGTTGCAATAAACAATCACAGTTTGCTCTTATGTCAGTCTGTTTCCATTATTGATAGCGAGCATCAACTAACAAGTGTATATGAAGGCATGCAATTTGAGTTTACTTTCTGAACACAAAGATACAGAAATACAAATCAAACTTAAACATTAAAGCTCATTCCTAAAACCCACAAATACCAATATAATTACATAAACTACCTCTATTTCCTAACACTGATGATGTAACCGAAAGTATGTGCCACTTCTGCTCTCTAGCCTTTTCCCATTTTCTATATGATTAAAATTAAAATTTAAAATGCCAGTGGCATGCATGATAGACAAATGCACTCACACACGGGGGAAGCTTTACAGCGGTGAAAGCCAATGTCAGCGGACAATGCTGCAGTTCTGGGCAGGCTATATAAGAGCAAACAGGGAGGATCTTCATCATGACCACAACTTTTCTGCCCAACTCCTTTGCCATTAACATAAGACTTGAGGGCATGAGTGTTTTTCAAAATGAAATATTTCACATTATATTGGTTTCACTTTATTCATGAGCAGGATCTTGAGGTCGTCAGGTGGGCATGGCGGGCAGGCCTGGGGGCGGCCGGAAATGGACTGCTACCTGCTATTAGGCCCCGACTGCAATTTCACACTGGTGGGCCAATTAAGGCTCACCCAGCATGAAACACGGCTCCGCACTGGCCAGGAAGGGCCCTCAATTGGACTGCTAATGGCCTTAACTGGCCACTTAATTAATGGCGGGAGCGGCTCTGGCACCCGCATGCGCCTGCTGACCAAAATATTACGCGAGTGTGCAATGATGTCAACACACTCACTCAACGTCATCGCGCGCAATTTTACACCGGATCAGGTCGGGCACACACCTGTCCGCAGGACATAAAATTGTGCCCCATGTGTGCATCTTCATTATTTTTTTGAGACTAGCTGTTATGACACAGCAGTTGGTAAAGGATGAGTTATTTGAAATCCCAGAGGAAACCTATACTTTCTATTGGTATGTTTGAGATGCAGCTCTGAATTCAGAAATGAAACCATCAAACCTCCAGAGGTTTTTTATATAAGTTAAAATAAATATTTATTAATTAAATCACAAATTTAGACACATACACACGTTTATAGATTATTACCATAATAGCTTTTAAACAAATCCCCAAATTAATCACTCCCAGGTAATGTTCCCCAAGGCAACAGTAACTCATAGACTTAAACAGGTACCAAGCAAAGCACATTTTATCTTACAAATTCAAAATGAGGTTCTTTTCAATTTGTTTCCTTTGCAGGCAGTTGTAGGCTTAAAGGTGACTTAGGTTTCGCATGCCTCTAACTCCACACACAAAACTCTTCTGTATGTACCTAGCCTTCCCCTTGAATGTAAATTCTCATTGTACCAATTGACCCTTTGAACTCCACCTCTTCTAACAATAAAAACCCCTTTCATAGCACCAATTTTATTAATAATATAAACATATTGCTTGGTGTTTCCTAGCTAGGTTCACTCCCAGTCTTGAATGGTTTATTCAACAAAATGCAAATGTCCCCTTCACCTTACTATTTAACATCTCAAAACTATTATACATCAAAGCACCCAGACTAGCTGGTTTTAATCCAATTAATACACACACTCAAACTCACAGGCACAGACCCTACGACAAGTCCAATTTAAAATAATTTCCAAGAACATTATATACATTAATATCTCTTCATGACACTAGCTTAGTCAGATAACTAAATGTACTGGCATGCCTCATGGTTGGCTCTCATTGTTGGTTACAGGGAAGTTGGGACATTACTTTATTATGGAAGAAACAATGTTGTGGTTTTGCTTTCACTCTTTATTGAATGTTTATGTTAGTGTCCAGTGTTGTACTTGCCACTCTGAGAGACAAGGCTCAGCTGGCCCTCCTTCTTTGCATTGTAAAGGACATTCTCAAGATCACTCTCAGCAGGGATAATTGAAATGTTTAGGTGAACCCTGTAAGGACTCTGTCAGCCACAACTCTGAGATGGATACGCACGTGGACCATACTGATATTGTCCTCATTTTCTTATCTTCATTGACTGTTCCCATAATCCCTCCGCCAACACAACTAGGCCCTTCCCACTTCACTCCTCCATGTCCCCGAACCCACCATCTGTCCTCCCCTGCATCCTGCTTCCACTCCTTTTATGGTCTCGGCCTCACTCCACACCAACTCCACCCGCCCCGCCTCCTCTTACCAATGACACCCTTGCCGGTCCCGAGCCTTCATGCAAGCTACCATGTTCTTGCTACTTTATTCACAACTGCACTAAGCCAACTGGTGCATGCCACCTTTAAACAAATGTGAATCAGGTGCCAGAAAATTCTTTTGCATTGCTGACTTCATGGCCAGAATTTTTCACGGGAGTGGGCGGGCGCACGCTCAACCAACTTAAGTGTAAAATGACACGCGATGACTTCAGGCAAGAGTCCTGATGCCATTGCGCACTTGTGCAATACTTTGGTTAGCGGGCATGCGTGGGAGTTGGCCGCGCATCTGCTGACAATTACCAGGCCTATTAAGGTCAGTAAAATAATAATTAAATGCACTTTTTCGCTGCTCGTCCAACGGTTGGTGGGCAGGTGAATTGGCCAGGCGGCCTTTGGATCTTTTATGAAACCTGATCCACGGGCGGGATGAGGTTTCCAACAGGAATTAAATATAAAATGAAAATATTTAAATATAATTTGTAACATGACCCTGCTCATGACAGAGTCACATGAGGGGACATTTTTAACACTTCTAAATTTTTGATTTATGCCATTAAAATTCTTCAGATCTCTGTGCCTTCAGGGAGCTTTCAGTGAGCGCACTCACGCGCATGCGCAAACTTCCGTGCTTCCCCTCCTCCCACCCCCACCCAGACAGCGCTCAGCGTTGCAGTGTGTAATTCATGCTGGCTGGCTGTTAATTGGCCAGTCCATGTGAAATCATGGTCAGGGCCCAATTGCAGTTGGCTTAGAGACTGCTCCCGGGCTTGCCTGCCGCATCCACCCAACAAGGTAAAAATCCTGCCCCATGTTAAAAGTAGGAAGTGATTTTAAAAAGAGTTTTATGCTAATGGGCATTCATGGCATGCAAATTCCATCGGTATTCCAAGTATGAACCTGCCACAGGTTGGCGTGAGGCTCGAGATGCCACAAACACACTGCTGACTTTATCTCTACATCTCAACCTGCTGTCAGGAAATCAAAATCTCGCATTCTTTCTAATTTAGTCACCCTGCACACCATGTTTCCTGCTTTTGCGGGTGCCATAAAGTCCCCATTGTTAACTCTGATTGTACCTCCACAGATGCTGCCAGATCTATTGGGTATTCCTGCATTTCTGTTTTTTATTTCATATTCCCAGCAACAATTTTGCTTTAGGTTAAAATTGGTATACACCCTTTTGCAACCTCTTTGCATCCATAATGCAGCTTACTTTCCCACTTAACCTTGCACCATCACCAACCTTGGAAAGATTACACTCAGTTCCTCCATCTAAACCATTGATATATATTGTAAATACCTGAGACCCAAGCGCAGATCCTTGCAGTACTTCACTGGTCATATCATCCCATCACTTAAAGGACCCTTTTATTCCTACTCTCTGATTTCTCTGTGTTAACCAACCCTTAACTCTTTCCCAATCATACTGTAAGAAATTGGGGTCTTTAATTCAATGATATTTTCTGCATAATGTAAAACCTTGTAAAAAGCTTTCTAAATAGGCAACAATTTTTAAACAGTCTTTGGAAACAGGGAAGGTCACTTAGTTCAGGCTGCCGCACTGACATTACCAAGCAGCTATTACCATGTACATTGTGCACCCCCTTAGCTATGCAATTGTTTAGAAAGGACCAGGATATGACCTTCAGCATGATGTAAACTAAAAAGCTGACGTTGAGCAGGATGACACAAGGGGAAGTGGTAACCACCCTAATACTTTGAGTATCTTCCCTGTATCCATTGATCAGAATAGTTAGATAGATGATGGACACTGGGTAAGCCACTAGCCCCCAACATATATATATAGGTGTAATACAGGTGGTAGGGGTCCTGGTGAGGTTGCAGTGTGCATCAGGCAGCTGCCTTCTTCAGATGGATGAAGAGCAGAAAGAAGAGTGTGGGGAAGAGCTCCCTAACACTTCAAATAGAGAGCAGAATTCTGTCATCACAAGCTACGGAGATCAACACACTCTGGGAGGAATTTTACAACAGCGGGATCTGACATTCCCGTTGAAGCCAACCGAGTTTAGTATAGTATAGTATAAAATATAGCACTATATTTTATGGCCCTGTGCCTGCCTCAATGCAGCCGTAAAATTCCATCCTCAGCGTCAACCATCTGCCATCCTCTGGGACCAGTAACCAGTCAACTGGCATGGGTTGTATACTTTTTCTGTCTAATTAGTTAATGCATCACACCTAAATAGTTGTTTCTTAATAAACTATCTTAAAATTAGTTATGACTTGTTGACTGCCTATCTTAGGTATCTGTAGCCCTGAATCTCAGAAACTTATAATGCGAGACTTAAACTTGTGTAACAACTTCTTGTGTGGCAATTTATAAAATGTTTTCTGAAAATCCAAATATACTACATCCACTGGTTCCTATTTATTTATCTGTTAGTTACATCCTCAAAAATATTCCAGTATATTTGTCAAATATTTTTTCTCTTTCATAAATCTGTGGTGACTCTGACTAATTGTATTTTCCAAGTGCCATATTAGCACGTCCTTAATAATAGATGTCAGCAGTTTTGATATCTGATGATATTCGACCTGACTTTCAGTACCCTGTTTTCTCTTTCTCTCTTATCTCGAATGGTGGGTTGCATTTGCTACCTTTTTATTCAAGAATACTACTCTAGAATCATAGGAACTCTGAAAGACCAAAACTAATGCATTTACTAGCGCTGTAACTACCTCTTTTGAAATCCTTAGATGTAGGTAATGACTTCCTGGAGATTTGCCATCTTTTGGTCCCATTAATTTCCCCAGTAGATTTGGTTACCAATATTAATTACTTTTAAGTTCCTCACTATCAATAAACCTTAGGATTTCCACAAATTTCCAATATTTTCCTTCCGTCTTCAACCATGCAGACAGACACAAGATATTTGTTTAACACCTCTGTCATCTCCTTATTCCCCTAGAAAACTGCCCGAAAAGCATTCCACAAATTTTTTGTTTTTTTCTTAGCTCTGCTCAGACAATGTAAACATTGTTGTAATATAGGAAATGGAACAACCAATTTGCACACAGCTCGGTCCCACAATGGGTAATGTAATAATGACCAGGTCATCTGTGTTTTTTTTTAGTGATGTTGGTTGAAGAATAAATATTTGCCAGGACACCTGGGAGAACTCTCCTGTTCTGCTCCTAAATAGTGTCATGGGATTTTTAAGTCCATCTGAGACAGCGGCTGGCCTCTTGTTTTAACATCTCATCAAAAAGACTGCTGACATGAAAGTACAGCACCCGCTTAGTACTGGACTGGAATGTCAGTCAAGAGTTTATCTCTGGATTGAAACTTGTCTCAGTAGCCAGGTTGGAATATTGGAGAGGGGCATCGTGGTATTGTTACTACCTAGTATCCCAGAGACCCAGGGTAATGCTTTGGGACCCCAGGTTCAAATCCCACCACAGCAGACGGTGAAATTTGAATTCAACAAAAATCTAGAATTAATGATGATGACCATGAAACCATTGCCAATTGTTTACTAATGCCCATTAGGGAAGGTAATCTGCTGTCCTTACCTGGTCTGGCCTACATGTGACTCCAGACCCACAGGAATGTGGTTGACTCTTAAATGCCCTCTGAACAAGGGCAATTAGGAATGGGCAATAAATGCTGGCCTAAAATAAAGTGATGACCACATCCCATGAATGAACTAAAATCAAAATCTGGATGTTACTCTCAAGAGAATTAGAAATGAAAGTGACGCTATATCAAACTTCTCTCTGAATTCAAGTTAAACAAACGCCAGGAAGGCAGTCAAGGCTGAAGGGAAATGATCTCAAAATTAGAGCCAAGTCATTGATTATCAAAACCAGGAAGGAGATTTTCTCACAAACGATAGTAGAAGTTTTGAACTCTCTTCTCCAGGAGGCTGCCATTGCTAGGATAACTTGAGCTTTTAAGATTTAAATAGATCTTTGTTAGGGAAGAATATTAATGGATGTGGAATAAAGGTGAGTAAATAGTGTTGAAGTTCAGATCTGCCGTGATCTAATTGAATGGTGGAGAAGGTCCATTTAGGAGGCTGAATGGCCTACCCTTGTACCTGATGTTCATATGCTTCAAAAGAATACAATAGGTAATGTGTTATTTTTTTTTGAACATCCATATTGAAATCTGAGCAGAGGTGCTGCATATCAAACAGTTAATAAATGGGTTGAAATCCAATCAATTACATTGGCATGGTTTAATTAAGCCAACCCGATCTTGGCATTGAAGAACCTAAGGAAAAGCTCTACTGTTATCTAAAAGCTCCTGATTTTCCTTAAGGCTGTCATAACAATTAACATAATATTTTATAATATTCAAAATACACTAACGCTAATTCCCTACATTGATGCAAGCCATCCAAATAGTCAGTAGGCATATTTGCTCCTAAAGTCTGCAGTGAAAATAGCTGACTCTGTTGATGGTTTCTTGCTGTAGGCTACTTTCAATGTTGGTATGGCTTTCCATAGACCATGCTTCATGATTTTCCACCAGATGGTCAGGCTTCCTGAACAGATGCTTTATTCTTTTGTGTTGGTGCTCCAGATGCCCTGAATAGATGCTTCATAGAACATTGCATTGAAAATTTCATGAAATGGTGTCCAAAATCCTAAAGACCTACAGCTTTCCTAGCTGAGTCCCAATCTACCTCAGTGGGGAGCTGCTGGAAAAGTTAGGAATTCAGTTGACACACCATTTTCCTTGGTTCCTTGGTTTCAAGATTCCATCCATGAATTGTCTATGTTAGAGCTTTCTGCTCCCCAAACATGGGACAGAATAATATGTTGGCACATCAAGGGCGGGTCCCACACTCAGAAGCTGGCGGCGTTGCGACTTCCAAATGCGCCTGATAATATGCTGATTGGGCCTCACGAGGATGAAGGGTGGATCTGAGGCCTTCATCCTGCCCAATGAGTGCCAGGGTGGGGGGATATCTGGTCTCTGAGGTCATCGTCCATGAACTGGAACAAGGTCATGGCCAGTCTTTTACAGGGACAATGTCAGGGGACCCAGCTGCTGTAGGAGAGTGTGATATCTCTCTGGAAATCTTGTGTTTGTGCAGTTTACAGGCCTGTAGGATGAAAGAATTGAATTTGGAGTTCTGCCTTCCAACATTGGCACTCTTCATAGCTGGCATAGTTTTTAAACCTCAGACAATTTCCCACATCTTTGCATGTCAGAGTAGTACAATTATTACATGTTTCCATACAGAGATGTCAGTGCCATTGAAGCAAGGGGAGAGATGGGCTAGAAGGGCCAAACCAGCCCCTAGATTCTACCTGGACCACTCAGAGCCCTCCTGCATGCAGTCTTGGATTGATGTAAATGCCTGATGCCAACCCCAGGCAAGAGGACGAAGCCAGGGCGGAAGTGAGCAGTGTGGCAGGAGGTGGCCGAGGAGGTCAACAGTATTGTCTTGATCAGAAGGACTTGGTCCCAGTGCCAGAAAAGGCTCAATGACCTAATGAGGTTGGCCAGGGTGAGTATGGCCTCAGTAAGACCAATCTTGGGTCAGTGTGCTACAGGGTATGCTTGCAAATGCAGGAGGGAATTGATTATGGCTGCTTCTCAATGTCAACATAATTGAACAAGGACACAGCTGTCCTCTACATTGTCATAGTGCATGTCAAACAATGGTCCAGTTATAGGATGGGGGGTTGCAAGAAGAGCATATGATGCATGAGCATGGCATCAAGGCTGGCACACACTGAGCTGAGAATGGGTTGGAAGCATGCCGTAACGTTAATTGAAATTGTTAATAAGCACACTCTTACAAAACTTTTCAGGAGAAGCAAGCCCACAACACCCGCGAGAGAGCCCCTGCAGGTTTGCCAAACCTGGAAGTCCTGGCTCATTTTGAAAAGGAAGTTCGGACACTCATGGAACATGATTCCTCCAGGAGTACAGGCAGAGGCAAGAATGGAGGGAGGCCTAGGTCTGGTCAGATGGCTAAAGGTTCAATCAGACAGAAAAGGGTACAGGGCTAGTAGAAGTTTAATGGAGTGTAAGCATTAAGCAATTAGGCTGGTGAATACAGTTCATACGTTGGAATTCAGACAAGCGTCATCATATGACGTTTCAGATGATTGTTCAAGTGTATATTGTATCCGTACAGTGCCAGCAGTCATGTTGCACAGTAGAACAGCTGATGAGACTCTTGCAGTAGTATTGATCTGACAAGGTCTTGAATACCTACTAACCCCTAACTTCTGTCTCTTTGTCACAGGAGAAGCCTTATCTGATGTCCCTCTGTCAGAAGCCATGCTGTCACTCCCTTTCAAGGAAAATGAAGAAGCCTCAGGGGAAGCAGCGTCACATCATCTCTCAGCATCATCACAGATACTGGCAGCTCACGTTGCTCAGGAGTCATGCACACAATGGTGAGGGCAGTTCAAATTCAAACTCGCAGCTGCCAGAGAACATGTTGGAGCAGGCCTCAGGCAGTCAGAGGAGTATCTTGGGTAATCCAGAGACTGATTCTGAATCAGATGATGAGCCTCTGGAGTTGTCTGCAAGGTGGTATGTGCTGAAAGTCCAACAAGAAGTTTGTGAAGATTTGTCGGTATGCCAATGGGTACCCACTATTTGGAGCACCAAGCTTCCTTCATGGACAGACTGGCGACTATCCTGGAGGGGCAAACTGAGCGTATTGCAGACAAAATCGTTGGTATGTGCTCTGACCTGCACACCATCACCCTGACTCTGAGCTCATGGGCTCAGGGCCAGGGTGACAGGGGAACTGGGAGTTTGGTTGTAGGCCCAGCTCCTGGAAACTCACTAGTTGACAGGGAGGACCAAGTGGTCCTTGTGGTGGAAGATGAGCAGCAGCCGCATCCATCCGGAAGCTCCTCTCAGGGCCTCAGGACCTCATGGCACTTCTGATGGGGGCAGAATCTCCTCTGTCTACCAACTATTGACACAGTCTTTGAGTAGCGCCATGGCAACTAAAGAAACTCATGCATCTCAGCAGGAGCATTCTAAAGCAACAGGCTGCTCAAGGCCTCAGCCATACAGAAAACGACCAGCGGGGTTATCCAGGGCAAGGGAGGTGGCAAATCAGCCGCCACTCTCTAATGCAGCTGCAAGCGATGGGGGAGCACTGCACCGGAGCATCCATCAATGTGTAAACAAAATCCACGTTAGTCACAAAGAGGGGCACATGGGTGAGTTGCTGATTTCTTGATGTTAGTAATCATTTAACGTCTGTAAGTAAACACGCATCTCACATACCCTCATGCTGATGTTTTAATCATGTGCTATTGCTGTGTCAATTGTCAAGAAGATATAATAATGTTATTGGAAATTATTTTAAGAGTTCTACTGGGGTCTGTGTCTTTGTAGGTGTGTTTGTATGTGTCTGTCTAAATTGGATTAAAGCCAGCTAGTCTGGGTGCTTTGATGTATAGTAGTTTGGAGATGTTAATTACATAAATGTAAAGAGGGTGGAAGGTAAAGTGTAAATTTGCATTTGTCAAAAGAAACCATTCAAGACTGCTGGTGAAATTGTACACCTAGCTAGAAGACGGCAAGCATTGTGTTTATTCTTTTTCAGTATGAATAAACTTGGTGGGATGAAAGGATGTCAATGTTAGAAGAGGTAAAGTTAAAAGCCTAGTGATACAATGCAAAATTTACATTCAAAGAGAAAGATATGTATAAAGGAGAAAGGAGATTGTGTGTAAGGTAGAGGCATTTTAAGATCCAACAAGTGTAAGAAGCCTCCAGCCTGTAAATCTCAAGTCTGTGCAAGAATGCAGAGCTGAAAGACACTCATTTTGAATGTGACTGTCCAGGATGCGCTTTGCCAAAGGTCTGTTAAATCTGAGTTTCACTGCTGCCTCACAGGCGTCAATAGCCATATCTTTAATGGATACCCCTTGCCACCTATGAGCCACCCATACAGGGAATCAGGGCTGCTGAACTGGCACCTGTAAATTCCATAGATTGAATGGATACCTCATGAGACATTGCAAGGATAGAATCAGGCAGATTTTCAATCACAAGAAAAAATCCCATGAGATCCATAACATTGAAGAGCCTGAAGTAACAGATTTAGATATTTATTTGTTGTATAATTTAAAGGTAGGAAGAACAGAACCAATCTATGTAACAGTGAGGGTGAATGATAGACCTATCAGAATGGAGTTGGACACAGGAGCTTCCATTACAGCACTAGGTGAGCATACCTGAATTATGGAGAATGTAAATTACACTTGGAAGAAACAAATGCCAAATTGAAAACTTACATGGGAGAAGACATCAAAATCAAAAACAGGGCTACTGGAAATCAGTCAGTAAAATTACCCTCGATGGTGGTAGTAGGTGAGGGCCCAAGCCTCCTTGGACAAAACTGGTTAAAATAAATTAACTTGAATTGTGCTGAGATTTTCCAGCTGAGAGCCAGTGGGCTACCTGAGCTACAACAAAAATATGCCTCAGTTTGATCTCTGGAAGATCCAGGAGCTACAAGAAAAAAATCATGTGGATCCAGGCGCTATCCCCCGATTTATGATGGCAAGACCAGTACCTAATGCAATGCGGGAAAAGGTAGACACCAAATTGGCTAGATTAGAGAAACTGGAAGTTATACAACCTGTGCAGTTCTCAGAACACACAGCACCAATAGTCCCTGTACTTAAACCCAACCAAATTGTTCGAATTTGTGGAGGCTACAAATTGACTGTTAATAAAGTGACTAAGTTGGACAGGCACCCTACACCAAAAATCAAAGACCTGTATGCTAAGCTGGCAGGTGGAACCGCCTACATGAAGCTTGATATGAGTCATGCTTATCAACAATTAGAGTTAGAGAAGGCATCCCAGGAACTTGTCACAATTAATACACACAAAGGGTTGTACCAATATACCCATTTGCCTTTTGATATATCCCCAGCTTGCGGCATATTCCAGAGAACAATGGAAAGATTACTGCAGGAATTGCCTCACGGTTTAGTTTATTTAGATGACATTCTGGTGACAGGACTCACTGAAAAAGGGTATTTGGCATACTTGGAAGATGTTTTGAAATGTTTCTCGCAAGTTGGAGTGTGTTTAAAAATAGTAAACTACACGTTCCAAGTGAATGAGTTAATTTATTTAGGTCACAGGGTAGATTCAAAGGGCCTCCACCCAGTTGAGGAAAAAGTGAGAGCCATTAGAGAGACACCAGCACCAAAGAACACCTCCGAGCTCAAATCATTCTTGGGAATGATCAATTACTATAGACGCTTCTTGCCTAATTTTATGACAGAACTGGCTCCCCTTTATTGCCTACTCAAGAAAAATCAATGCTGTTCTTGGCAAACACTGCAGAACGAAGCTTTCACAAAGGTGAAATAACTGTTGAACTCATCCACTGTATTAGAATGTTTTGACCAAAGAAAAGAATTAGTTTTGACATATGACAGATCTCTAATCGAAAGGATGATGGCTCAGAACAGCCTATTGGATATGTATCAAGAATGCTCAACACAGTGGAAAAGGGATACTCACAGAAATAAAAAGAAAGCCTGTCAATCATCTTTGGTGTCAAGAAATTTCAACATTATGTACACAGTCACCATTTTATTATCATTGTGGACCACAAGCCTTTGCTAGGATTGTTCAGCGAGGACAAAGCTATACCCACCCATAGCCTCAGCAAGAATACAGAGATGAGCATTGATCCTGACAGCTTATGAGTATACTTTCATCCACAGACCTGGAAATCAGATTGCAAACGCTGATGCACTTAGTCATTTGCCTTTGAAAGAAAACAATGAGGATGTTCCAGTTCCCCAGGAATTCGTTTTATTATTGAACTTCTTAGATTCATCACCAGTGTGTGCTAGACAGATCAGAGATTGGACAAGTCAAGACCCAATCTAATCCAAAGTACAAGAACAAGTTCTTCACGGTTGGTCACAAGAACAGGAATCTGACGAAATGAAACCATATTTTCACAGGAGATATGAGATAACCAGTCAGGATGGTATCTTACAGTGGGGAGCTAGAGTGATTGTTCCTCCAAAAGGAAGAAAGCCTTTGTTAACTGAATTACATAGCGCACATCCAGGTATTTCCTGAATGAAGACCAAAGCACGCAACTATCTATGGTGACCTGAGATGGATGGAGAAATAGAGAGCTTAGTGAAAAGTTGTCAGTGTCAGCAAGTGAAAAAGTTACCTCCAACAGCTATGTTACACACTTGGGAGTAGTCAGAAAGGCCAAGAGTGTGATTTGATAATGACTATGTGGGATCTTTTATGGGAACAATGTTTCTCCTTATTGTTGATGCTCACTCAAAATGGATGGACGTATATGAGGTGAATTCACCAACATCTTCTGCTACAATTGACAAGATATGTCGAAGTTTCATCATCAAGAGTCTACCAAGTGGTCATATCAGATAACGGCGTAGCATTTATGAGTGCTGAGTTTCAACGGTTTATCAGCCTCAACAGTATCACCGTGTAAAAACTTCACCGTACCATCCTTCCTCGAATGGACTGGCCAAGAGAATGGTTCAAACATTCAAAATTGGCATGAAGAAATTAACTGGAGACTCCATAATGACCAAGCTAGCATGTTTTCTTTTCCATTATAGGATCACCCCTCACACAACAACAGGTGCCCAACAGGTGTCACACCTGCAGAATTGTTGATGAAACACCATCTCAGAATGAGACTGAGCTTAGTAACAGCAAATTTAGGGGGGAAGGTGGAAAGGAGTCAGGGAAGTCTGAAAACTGGACACGACTGGCATAGTCATGACAGAAGGTTTACCATATTAGAGACAATATATGTGAAATATTTTGGAGGAGGACGCAAGTGGTTATCAGATGAAATAAGTGTAGCGACTGGACCTTTTGAAAGTGAAAGTGGAAGGCCGAGTCATTCGGAGATATATAGATCATATAAGGAGGAGAGAAACAAAGTATCAGGAAATGATTCCTCCGGTGTTCACGACTGTGTCAATGTCTCCTGTTGAAAGAACTCAACCGATTACAGATGTTTCTGAAGGATTGGCTGTACCTGCAAGAGTTGAGGAAACGGATTTGCAGGTGCCAAGCAAAAAATCTGATGTTTGGACAACATCAGGAAAGGAGGCTCCTGACAAAAAATCTAAAGCTGTAGAGCTGCGACGTTCTACATGCATAAGGAAACCCCCAGAAAGACTGAGTTTGTAAATTACTTATCTGTGTAAAGAATTTAGTATTTTGAGAAAAATTATATTTGAAACTGTAAAATGTATTTCTGAGTAAAGGGAGAGGGATGTGTGGAAATCTGATGTGTAATATACCTTTAAGAAGAATGCTATAATGGAAGATCACATGATCTTGGTATCCAATAGCAGAGTAGCGCGGGCTACCTTAGTAGCCAGTAGTCAGTAATGAATAGTCTAGAGTTAGAGTCTGTAATGTAGAGACAGGGTTTGAGTTGTAGGCACACAAGTGTAGCTGCTGAGTTCCTTTGTAAATAAATAGAATGTGTTCTACATAAGAACTATCTGCTGATCTACTCTTGCTATGGTGCCAATTGGGTCATCCCGAAACAAGTGTGCAACCCAGATCCATTAGTCCAACTAAACTAGTGACAAGGAACCAACAATATCCAACATTCATATGCTTCACCTCACCCTCACACATATTCCTGCTGCAAGCCACACATTCGCAGCTTGCAGCTTACACAGTTTGCCAGCTAATGAAGCGTGACACCCTTCTCAACAAAACAGATTGCAAAACACTCACAAACTTCCCTCTCTCTTGCAGGAGAAGGTGATATACAATTGCAGCCAGCAAGAGCTAACTGAAGAGGGATGGGTGTACCTGCATGTTCTAAATCCCATAGAGGAGACAGCCCTGGTCATTGTTGAGGTGATAGTCAGTGAAGAAGGGGCTGAAACCATCGACGTTGATGGTATCCTCATACCTAATCCTCCTTCTCACAACCCACTTCCGTATCATTCCACACACTCTTTTGATTTGCAATTTACAAATGGTGTAGACTTGCTCCTCTTACTATCCATCCCACGCTCCTCCCTCTACCTCCCCTCACCCTCCTCACCTTCCCATCACCCTTGCCATATTCTGGAGAATGCAGCAGATCACAACAATGACCAAGGCTCTTGCAGGAGGTTATTGGAGGGCACCATCTGACTGGTCTGGGCATCGGGATCATATCTTCTCAAGTTCAATGTCCAGATCAATGGTCATCCTACTAAGCAGGTGGCAAGAGTCATAGGACTGTCACAGTATCCTGCAACACTGAGTTTGATCATCTCTATCTTTGGTGCTAGATAAATGTTGAGGGTTTGAGCTTTGTTGCCTTCATGCCCCTCTTTTCTCTCATGTGCCCTGCTGCTGCTTATGGCTCATCATTTCCAGAAAAGGGTGTTGTCCCTCATCATCACTGGGGCCAAAATTTGACAATTGTGCTCCCATTGCCAGCTACTGCTTTCCACTTGGACAGTTGGTCACCCAATTCTCTTTGGCAGCCTTGCCCCCTGTTCTTCTGCTCCCATGATGCCAGGGATAATGCCCGCTCAATGCACAGCACCAAGCACACCTTGCTACCAAATTCCCAGTCCTCCTTGCCCCACTGACCCTCTTATAGGGCCTGGGTGATGCCCTGGGACAACCATGCCTAGCTCTTCACTATGTAACCACCTCCCTTCAGCTAATCAGCAGCAGGCACCTCTTGCAACCCATGCATCCCCTTTCAAATTGTTCCTCCCCCCTCCTTCACGCTCTTTGTGTGCTTATTAAATACTTTATTTGGCCTCAATGAGGAGGAGAGTGGGATTTCTGTTTCGCCCTTGATAACATTGCCACAGCTGGGATCAGCGTCCTGAATCTGTTCAGTATCTTCAGGCCACCACACCTCCCGACTCCTGCCTCTACTCCTGACATCGAAGAGGCCTGAAAATCTAGTCCTTAATGGTTACAGGCCCACTATATTGACTATATCTTTCTATCTTTTTTTCATTCTTTCATGGGAAGTGAATGTTCCTGGCAAGGCCAAAATTTATTGCCCATCCCTAATTGGTGATGAGCCGACTTCTTGAACCGCTGCAGTCCATGTGGTGCAGCAATACCCACTGTGCTGTTAGGGAAGGAATTCCAGGTTTTTGACCCCTTGACAGTGAAGGAATGGTGATATAGTTCCAAGTCAGGATGATGTGTGGCTTGGAGGGGAACTTGCAGGAACTGGTGTTCCCATGAATCTGCTACCCTTGTCTTTCTAGGTCCTTCATGGATTTGGAAGGTGATGTCAAAGGGGACTTGGTCAAAGGGGCGCTGTGGGTATACCTACAACACATGGGCTGCAGAGGTTTCACTGTTTGTTTCTCTGCTCTACTTCATGCTGTCTCACCCTTCAGTGGTCATTTGAGTTACTACATTTTTGTTTCTGTTGGGGAGGTGGAAGTTGTGTTCTCAATCTTCTTTCCATTAATAACCCTGATGGTGAGAAACCATTTTGTACCATGAGTTTCAGTAACTCAGAAGAACTAGATTAAGGTCTTCATTCTGCCTCATCAAGTCTTTGATGGTTTGTGCATCTCTATCAATTTCTCCATTTGCTTGAGGGTAAAGAGGCAAGCTGGTCACATGAATGGCTTTCTATTCCTTCACAAAATTTTGCAATAATCCATTGACAAATTGATGACCACTGTCTAACACCACAACACCTGGAATGCCATCTATCACATAAATTCTCTTCGGTGATTGAATGACTGCTTCCATTCTGATGCTGCAAAATCTGCTCACTTCTATCCACCTTGAGTAGTGATCAATAACAATAAGGAATATCTCGCCTTTAAAATCAAAGAAATCCATTCCCAGGCATTTCCGTACCATTAATGGAAAAGTAGAATGTGGTTCTGATTGCTTTTGGCTGTTCATTGTGCACATAAGACAATTAGAAATTGCTTCATCTATAGAACGGATAATGCTTGGCCACCAAACTGATTGCTGGCTCTCGTTCGACATTTTGCTATCCCTAAGCGACCTTGGTGAAGTCTTTGAAAAATATCAAGCCAAAGTGTTCTTCGAATGACTATTCAGTCATTAAAAGCTAGGAGATCATCAATGATTGTGAGCTGCTTTCTCTGTTTGAGGTACTGCCATACTACTGGATTATTAAGGGTATAGTCTGGCCATGCTTCCAGGCAGTACTTTTTATCCTACACATTCATCATCTTGCTGCTGTGCTTGTTTTATCTCCTGCAACTTCTTTGCAGTAGCCCCGTGGGTGTTGAGTAATGAGAGATGTATATGCTTCCACCTCCTCGATGAAATGCAAATCCTCTAGATTGATTCCTTTAACTGATATCCTTGATAGTGTATCTGCTGTCATCTGGTACTTCCCTTGTGCTCTGCTATAGAGTTATATTTTATTAATCATAATCTGAATCATTGAATCCTAGGTGGGATCTTTTTAACCTCTTTCCTGTTCAGAAAAGTGACTAGTGGTTTATGGCCTGTTTCAATTTTGAACCGCAATCACATCACGTAGTCCAAGAATTCTTCAAATGCCCATGTTGCCACCATTGCTTCCTTCTTAATTGTAGCATATCTTTTCTCTATGTTTGTGAATGACCTTGAGGTGCACTAAACTGGTCTGCATTTACTGTCTGTTTGCACTTGAATTAATACTGCAACCAAGCTGTAGATAATACATCTGCTGCTACTATGGTCAGTAGCTCTGGGTCTTAATGTGCTAAACTTTCAGAGGAAATTAAACGATTTTTGATTTTCTCAGAAGCATTTTGCTGGCCCACATTCCAACACCACTGTTGACTCTGTTTCAACATCTGTCTCAAACTCCCATTGACTCCTGCCAATTCAGTAGGAACTTGTCTACTTGGTTGACCATCCCAAGGAATCTCTGAAGCTCCGTATTGTTCCTGGGTTGTGGAAACTCTTTGATCACCTTTTCTTTTTGTGGGTTGACTGTTATTCTAGAAACTTGTACAATGTGACTTAGAATTTTAATCATTGGTTTGGTGAACTCACATCTTTCATTCAATGCTCGGCCTGCATCCTTTAGGACTTTCAGGACTATTCTAACTCTACGGTCACGCTCTTCTCTCATGGAGCCATTTACAAGTTTGTCATCCACATGCCATATTATTCCTTCCATGCCTCCTAGGACTTGAGGCATTGTTCTCTTGAAAATTTCAGGACCAATTGTAATTCCATATATTGAAACAAAAATGACTGACTGGTGTTTTCGAAGTTGTCAGCTATCTGGATGCTTTGTCCAGAAGCAACTGCCTAAATCTACTGTTTGCATCCAATTTGGTGACTAGAGTACTCTTGGCTAGTTTGGCAAGACCCTCTTCCACTGAGGCCAAGGCGTAGATCACACGTTCCATTGATTTATTTAACCCACGTGAGTTAAATCCACGCCGATTGTAATTGAGCCATTTGACTATGGGACAATGACCATTCCTGAACACCATTTTGTTGGCATGGTGACTGGTGACCAATAACCTCGCTGTTGCATCTTCTCAATTTCACCTTTGACTTTGTCCAAGAGTGAGCGAGGGGCTTTCCTCACTGTAAAGAGGCAAATTAGTTTAGCATCAGCTCTTGGGGTGATATAGTACTCAGTCTTCTGTCTTCCCAAGCCTCTTGAGAATTCATTATAGAATGTACTGCTGTAATGCTCAATAGCAACTTCATTAACATTGTAGATTAGCTTCAATTTTAAACATGCCTTCTTGCTTAGTAAAGAAAGTTCTTGATTCTGGATGACATACAGAGGTTCAATGATTTCTCTATCTTTGTACTTCAATTTTGCTCTATGTTGGCCATTCTGTAGTCCCACCTAGACTCTGTAACTTGATGGATGAAGGCTGTAGTGTAATGTGCTTAAGCCATTTTACTTCATTGAATAAGACAGAAACTCCTGTCCCTGTGTCTAATTTTAAACTCAGTGGGATGTCATCCACTTTGAGCTTAATACTCCAGTATTTATCTTTTGTTTCATTTACTTCCCCTAGAAAATGTACTTCCTTCCTCTGTGGTTCTTCCACTTCTTGTGTATGGTTTGGCTTTAATATTTTTTCCTTCTTTTTGCAGGCTATCTGTGTTTTAGATCAGCAGACAATTTTAAAATGTCCTAACTTTCCACTCTGCTCCTCTGAAGCCCATGACGAATTGTGACACACACTCCGCAGTGAGTTCTACAGAGATCCTCCAGAGCAGTGCTCCAGGTAGTGTAAGTGTTGTTTGAGCATCCTAATAGTCTTCTCATTGATGTTTTGTTTGGCAGCATGGATCTTATTATATGTGTGCTTCCCTCTTTTGTCTTACATTTAGATTCACTTTCTCATCTCAAATGGAGACTCAGTTCACTTTTTATGCCTTGTCAACCCAGACATGCTTTCTGTGCATATTTGGAACCATAATAGTTAGCAGGCCTAGGAACATTGTGTAAGGGACTAATATCAAATGTGGCTGATTAGTCATGGAATGCAGGTGCTATGAAATATTGCATGCACAAACCATATAAATGGGGTAAAATTGCACCCATAGTTTGGAAGAGAAAGGAAGGAGGCATGTGGAAAGAGTAAATGGGTTTCAGCTGGCTATAATGGCCTTTTCTTCAACAGTGATATCCAATATAACCTTGGTGTTGGCTGTGAATATATGTGACATTTAATCTGTAATAAACCTATATGCGTTTTTGACCTTGTGCTTGAACTCATTATTAATATAAGCACAGGTCTGCAGCCTTTGTCTAGATACAAAAAAGTACATCCCTAACATTAGGCTCATATCGCAAGTGGTTCTTCCTGAACATTTGTCAGAATTGACATAATTCCCACAAATCTATGCTAAGGAACCAGACAAATCCTTAGCCTCACTTAGCTCCTAGCTAAGACATTGCTAAGGTTTTAATGCCCAGTTTCTGTCTAGGAGTAAGTGATGACTAAGTGTCACTCACTGAATTGCCTTACATTAACCAGTTTAGATTGAATTTGAGGTTATTTTCCCAACATTCAATTAAGCTACACATACCATCTGAATGAATGAGTTAACCCTTTTTCTGCCAAATACGCACACAGAATTTACAGCATTGAAAGAGGCCATTCAACCTAACTGGTCCATGTTGCTGTTCATGCTCCACACAAACCTCCTCCCATCCTATTTCATCAAACCCTACCAGCCTATCCTGCTGCTCCTTTTCTCTCAAGTTCTTTCCCCTCAAATGTATCTATCCTATTCGTTTCAATTACTCCACATGGTAGTAAATTCCACATTATAATTATCTGTAATTAAAGAAGTGCCATCCTAATCGTCACCATTCTCTCCCTAAACCACCTCCAACCCCAACCCTTCCTGAAAGCATGGCATCCTGCTGTGATACAGTGCTTGGTCCAAATGGCCAACATCCATAAATCAAGGTGGCTTTTTCACCATGAAAGCAGGAGGCATTACACACAATCTAAATCCTGTCCCCCCAAAACATCCATAAGCGATGGGTCATGCGATAGCAATCAGGTTACATAAGCTTGGAATCTACAAGAGGATGTCATATAATGGGGTTATGCACTAATATGTTTATTAGTTATAAAATCATAACTTAAACATTGGAGACATAAGCACTAAATAGATATCATAAAATCTGACAGCATAGAATGAGGCCATTTAGCCCATAATTTCTGTGGCAACTCTTTGAACAAACAATTCAATTCATCCCGTGCCTCTGCTCTTTCCTCATTCTCCTGAAATTTTGTCCTCTTCAAGTATTTACCCAATTCCCTTTTAAGAGCTTCTATGAGATCTGTTTCCACCATCCTTTCAGGCAGTACATTTCAGATAATAATGACTTAGATTTTGCTGTGATAATTATGGTGAAACTGTCAGCATTTGCCATCATTAGCTCCCTGAAACATAGTAGCCTTAGGAGTTCAGACATGTGCAGAATAATTCAGAATTGCAGAAGTGCTGTCAATGCCTACACTCTTCCTTTCGGGTGCACTGTAAATATTTCCACAGACTGCTTTCTCTCTCGTAAACCTTGTAATTGTGAATTGATGAGAATTTCCACTTTTAAACTGTTAAGCTTGCTGTAAAAACCCTGGAAAAAGTTACACTTGGTTGAAAGACATGTAACTGGGTTCTTAATGGTGTATTGATTTCATAATTATTGATAAACATCAACACTGGCCCTGAAAAACTAATGTTATATTTGTGGAATGTCAAATTTCTCTATAATGATTAAAATTTCCATATGTTTTAAAGGCAGGGAGGGGAGGGGAGGGGAGGGGAGGGCAGTGGAGGAGGCCCCAGCTAGCTCAGTTGCCAAGACAGCTGGCATGTGGATCAGGTCAAGGTCAACAGCATGGGGTTCAATTCATGTTCCAACTAAGGTAGACTTGGGGCTTGCTTCCTTGCCCTACACATAATAAAAAATCAGAGCATTTTGCCATGGCTCGGCGAATAATCAACAAAGACCGACTTCGGGAGAGAACCGAAGGAGAAGAAGAAGGTATTTTAAAGATTATTTCTGAAAAAAAGAGACATGCTATTGAAGCTTTTCATCTTGCACTCATCAGGGCAGAATTTGCAAGAATACCAATTGTAAAGGGAACAACAATTTATACTTCATAAAAAGAGTGCTGATTGGTTGACAAGCGGACTCTGATTGATCGGGGCATTGTAATGGAGAATGCAGCTAACTGCCAAGCATTTGGTTAAATTCAAACCAGGCAGGTCAATTCTGATTGGTCAAGGCATTGCCATGGGGAGTGAATTAGAGAATGGCTGTTCCCCAGCTTTTGTTTAGTTAATAATGATGGCGAAACTGTCAGCATTCTCCATCATTAGTCCAGTGAAACACATAGCAACATTAGGGGGCGTGCACTGAATTACTCTGAATTCCAACTGCTCCATGGTACATTCTCTGTGGCAATGCCTCTACCAATCAGAGTCCATTTGTCAACTAATCATCACTCTCTTCTCATGAAGTATAAATTGTTGTTCCTTTTACAATTGGTATTCTTGTGAATTCTGTCCTGATGGGTGCAAGACAAAAAGTTTCAACAGCAGGGGCAGAATCTTCAGGACGGCAAGTGGGGGCGGAGCCCAATCGCCAACATGCAAAATGACACATGGTGATGTCGGGCGTGCATCCCAACATCACCACCCGTCATTCGAATCTTGAGTTCAGTGGGCATGCAACGGAGTCGGCTGTACGCCCGCCAAACTGTCAAAAGCCTATTAAGGCCATTTAAATAGTAATTAAACTAATTAACAGGGCTGCCTGTCCAACCTTAAGGTTGGCGGGCAGGGCGAAGAGCCCTGACAGCCTTTGCATTTATCATGAAACCTCATATACAGGTGAGATGAAGTTTCATGAAGGTTTTTAAAGTTTAATAAAAATTTAGAATAAAATTCATTCACATGTCCCAGCTCATGTGACACTGTCACATGAGTGGGCATGTCTTAATTATTATTTTTTCAATTAAAATTTTCATCCCAATTTTATGTTGCCCATGCGATTGCATGTTCATCACTTTGGCAAAACGGGCAGGCGGGCAGCCCACATTTTGCAAAACCTTATCCAAGGGCAGGATAAAAAGGATCTGCACTATGTCCAGTGTGAGTAGTGAAGATCTTAGGAGATAGTTTGCTGCTGGTTGCTTATTTGAGCTTGACAGCTTCATCTCTGTTCTGACCTTCATTCTTAGCATCTCCAGGCTTAATTTCAGGTCTGCTTGGTGTCTCCAAGGCCCCCAGAGAATTCAGACCAAATGGACCCTTCCAGGTACCAGACGGCCTTCATTTACCCTGGTAATTGAGATTGTGGTCTCCGTTGGAGGCACCTCCTCTGAGGAGGAAGAGGAGGCCACGTGTCCAATGTAGTTTCCAGGAAAGCAACCTTTGGGAGGATAAGCGTAGGCACAAGGGGTGCAGGGCCAGCAGGCAGTCCAAGATGGAAGGGGCCGCAGAAGACGCCACCATCCTGCTGCCAGCGTTTACAGGCAGTGATGCAGCTACTTCAATATGTCCAAAGTATAATGCCGGAGGAGGCTCTGCCTCTTCAGGGAGACTGACCTCCATTGCCATTTTAACACTCCACCCTGCTCTCTTGCCCACATGTCTGTCCTTGGCTTGCTGCATTGTTCTAGTGAAGCCCAACGCAAAGTGGAGGAACAATACCTCATCTTCCGACTAGGCACTTTACAGCCTTCCGGACTGAATATTGAATTCAACAACTTTAGGTCTTGAGTTCCCTCCTCCATCCCCACCCCCTTTCTCTTTCTTCCCCCTTCCTTTTGTTTTTTCCAATAAATTATATAGATTTTTCTTTTCCCACCTATTTCCATTATTTTTAAATATTTTAAATCTTTTATGCTCCCCCCACCCCCACTAGAGCTATACCTTGAGTGCCCTACCATCCATTCTTAATTAGCACATTCGTTTAGACATATATCACCAACTTCAACACCTATGTGTTCTTTTGTTCTGTTGTCTGTGACATCTTTTGATGATCTGCTTCTATCACTGCTTGCTTGTCCCTACAACCACACCCACCCCCTCCACTTCTCTCCCCCTACCCAACACCCACCCCCCCCCACCCCCACCTTAAACCAGCTTATATTTCCCTGTCCTTGGAAAGAAAGATCAGTTCTGTTGAAGGGTCATGAGGACTCGAAACGTCAACTCTTTTCTTCTCCGCTGATGCTGCCAGACCTGCTGAGTTTTTCCAGGTAATTCTGTTTTTGTTTTGGATTTCCAGCATCCGCAGTTTTTTGATTTTATTTTTGACCTCCGTGTGATTGGGCCTGAGATCAGCTCCAGCTTTCTGGGTGGACACCCCAGGCCAGTGGCTCTGAGGGCCACGGTGGCCCTCAACTTCTATGCCTCTGACTCTTTCCAGGGGTCAGTGGGAGATCTTTGTGGATTCTCCCAATCAGCTGTCCACAGTTGTGCCAAGCCGGTGACAGAAGCTCTGTTCAAGCAGGTAATAATGACATTTATTCATTTCTGTAGGGATGAAGCCAGCCAGGCTGAGCAAGCCAGAGGTTTTGCAGCCATTACTAGCTTCCCCCGCGTAGAGGGTGCTATAGACGCACACATGTAGCCATCAAGGCACCAGCAGGTGAGCCCGGTGCCTTCATCAACAGGAAGGGCTTCCACTCCATGAACGTGAAGATAGTGTGTGACCACAGGATGCAGATTCTGCAAGTTTGTGCAAGGTACCCAGGCAACTCCCACAACGCCTACATCCTCAGATACTCCCAGGTGCTGAGGCTCTTCAATGCTCCAGCGCAACTGGATGGATGGCTGCTGGGTGACAAGGGCTATCTGTTCAAAAGGTGGTGCATGACACCTCTCCACCACCCAAGAACAGAGGCAGAGCAGCGTTATAATAGGAGTCATGCCTCCACAAGGATAGTGGTAGAGAGGACCATAGGTCTTTTGAAGATGCGCTTCTGATGCCTAGGACATTCAGGGGAGCAATACAATACCCTCAGAACGGGTATCACTGATAGTGGTTGCATGCTGCGCTCTCCACAATCTGGCACTGGCAAGGGAGGGACCCACTGGAGGAAGAGGATCTTGAGGCAGCTCCACAGGCCACAGAGGATGAATCCAGTAGTGAGTCAGAAGGGGACCATGGTGAGGAGAACGCTAAGGGTGTAGAGGCAGACATCTGTATCCTTCAGGGAGGCAGGGACACCAGGGACACCTTAATCTATCAACGCTCCTTCAGCTTGGCTGCCAAATATCTGCTTCCACCTCATGCCAGAGCTGCCGCCTCCATCCAATAACCCTTTCCTTTGAACCCAAAGTCCACTCAGTGCCTATGCAATAAAGTTTTGAGCCCTTCACGTCCAGTATTACATACTGGTGTACCCTGCACCAAAAAACATAAAAAATCTAAGCATATTCAGGCCATTATGACACAAACAAAATTTACATCATTTTCAAAATCCAAACAAATTAACATAACCTTCTCTGGTCTTCATTCCAAACCAGTAAATATGAACAAAATATTACTCAACAGAAGACCACCTGTGACAAGTCCCACTTGTGCTCATGGTGCCTTAAACTTACATTTGCAAGTGCTATGTCTTGGCTCTTCCCCCCTTGATGACAGTGGCTTTGGAGGCAACTGCTGACTCTGGTGTCTTTTTGGCCTTGATGACCTTGGTGGTCGTCCTCTGGCCAGTGAAGCCTGTGCAGGTCCTGCCTGGGAGGGACCGGCCAATGCGATGGCTAAGAGGGGCTGCAGCCATCATCCAGAGCCGCATTACAGGAGCCTGAAGAGATGACAGGCAACCCGTGCACCAACATGAGGTCGCCCTGGACCTCCCTGCTTGCCATTGTTGGACAGGCACCTAGCTGCGGTACTGGGTGCCTCATCCATCTCCCACACTGGCATTGACCACTTGAGGTCATTGCCTGTATGAGCGCTTGCAGGTCGTGCGCAACCCCAGGAACTCTTATTCAGGCCCTGGAGCTGCATCTCCTTGAGAGATGCCACTCTCTCAATGGAGTGCTCTTGGCCATGAGGGTCAATGCAGTGATTATGCTCCACATGGACTCCTCCACAACAGAGACCATGGCACTCATGCCCTCGTGGATCTCCGCCAGATCCTCCCGCACATCGCACTGGACAGCCAGCACCTGCCGCCTAATGGACAACTCCAGAGGTTCATCATCTGGCTTTGACTCAATATCATCCTGGTCTCCAGCAGTCCTCCGATTTCCGACACCCCGGACACTCTCTGCCTCCACCGGCTCCTCAAGCAAGTGTGAAATGCCCTCACCACTGTGTACCGACATTCTAGCCGATGATCTAATGGCCACCAAGGTGCTGGTTTCTGCACTGATGCCTGCTTCAGAGAGCGGGTGTGACGTAGGTGCACCTGAAGCCCAGCGGTCCTCTGGCATCAGGGGTGGCTCTTCAGGGTTCTGCGAATGAGTGCGAGCTGGCAAATCTAAGAAAGAACAATGACATGTTCTTCATGTTTAAGTCATCGCACTGTCACTATGCATGCCAGGCATCCTGGTGAGACAATGGAATCTGCATTGTGATGCCATTGTCTTTCAATGTCAATGGGGGCTCCAGTTTTGAGGCTCCCATCAATGAAGAGGCTACACTAGAATGGTTGCACAATCTGAAACTCTCTCCTCTGTGCACTGCATTCTTACCTTTGTCTGACATCCCAGCCTCCCCGCGACTGACTGACTGAGATGCATGGCACCTTTCCAGCTTCATGGCGTCCTGCTCAATCTTGTAAGAATTAGGAGGTTTGGGGAGGGCCTCCACCTGTCCATGACCTCTCAATGTGGTTCTGGCTTGTCATCTCCTGAAAGGACAGAGGAGCATTGATTCGTCCACTCTCTACCTGCAGCACCATTGCAACTGGCCAACCCCACTGGAGGAACATTTGCAGGGCACATCCAAGTCTGGCCCTCGAGTCGCAAGACACTCAGTCCAAGCAGCCAAGGCTCATCTCCTTGGCCAGCTCCAGTGTCATTGACAGACAGCACTCAGGCTCTAACATCCCTGAGCTCCACAGTCAGATGGACAGCCCTTAACACTTCTCCACACTGATCCATGCCAACATACTCATCCTTCCTGAATGCAGCAAGTTGTCGAGCCTTTTGTGGCACTGCACCCATGTGTGCCGCACTATGTCATTGCTGCTGACCTGGTCTGCCACCTTCTCCCAGGCTTTCTTCATCAGATGTGGTGGCCTCCTCCTTCTGTCTCTTGGTACAAAGCTGTCCCTCCTGGCAGCCACCTCCTCCAGGAGGGCGGTGAGGCATTCGTCCAAAAAACGGGGGACAAAGTGCCCACCCAGCCTGCCCTCCCGCCTGGCATTTCCAGCCACATTTGAGGCCATAGCTTCAGTCTTCAGCACACCTAAGATATATTTTTCCTCGCCAGCCTTCAAGGAGCTGCTTGTGCCATTGTTAAACTGCCCGCTAGGTCACCATTGAATCCAGTGCCCAACAGGACCCTGCCCCCACCGGCCCTTCCCAACCATTGTGAAGATGCGCTTCAAGCTGGGCTAGCCTTAATGGACCAGCCAGCGTGAAATCGCGGTCAGCGGGCTGATTGTGGGCGGGGGCCTGTTTCCTGACCAGTTGCTGGCCTGCTGACCAAGCGTGCACGCTTGCCAGGGGTAAAATTCATGCCCAAGACTTCCCATTCATTTCTCGCTAGATTTGAATTGCAGAAGGGAAAGGGAAAATTCCAGCCACAGAGATTGATCTTTGTGCACAGCTTTCTTCAAAGTCAGTGGTGAGTGCCCCTGCCTCGTTGCTGACTGTCAAATCCAGGGATCCAAATCTATAACTCACTATGTCAGAAAAAAATTTCCTCATCTCACCTTTGGCAGTACTTTTGGTAATCATCATATATCTGTGTCCTTTAGTCACTGATCTATCTGCAAATGGAAATAGTTCCTCCTTATGTACTCTGACCAATTAATGAGTTTAAATGTTTTTATTAAATCCCTCCCTAATATTCTCTGCTTTCAGGACAACAATCACAGCTTCTCCAGTCTCTCCACGAAGCTGAACTTCCTCATCTCTAGTAAATCTCCTCTGCACCATCTTCAAACTTGTGTGGTATCTGGAATGGACACTTAGGGGGTTTTATGTCTTGGATAAATGAATTTGTTGGTCAACCAAACTCTGCACGGCTTCTTCAATTGTTCTATTCAATTGCTGCTCGCAATCAAAAACAGGGAGAGCATGATGTAAGACAAAACAGTGATGGTTTATTGAGACATAGGGCAGAACCTCAGAGCATATGTGCTCACTCAGAAACCTCCAGAACTAGACTTACAGTTCCCAGTTGCCCGCACTCTGTAGTGATTCGACAGTGCTGTCACAAGATCAGTACTTTTGCATTGTCTTAAAGGGACACTTTACCACAGGGCGGAGTTTTCCCAGGCCCATGAAGGCAGATTTGAAGGCAGTGAGTGCTGGGAAAACTGGGAAAATAGGCTTCCCAAAGTGCCATGTCTCCTGCCGCTTTTCCCCAGGATGGATTATGTGCACTACCTGCAACCTGGTCTGCAGTGACAGGAAGCCAACTGACTGAATTTGTTAAGGAGCCAATAAAGAGTCATTTTCTAAAGGCAATGGCTCTTTCCTAGCAGCACATAGGACCCATGCAGTGTCTGGAACTTAGCAACTCGAAGGAAATGAGTGCACAGCAGAAAGTCAATGTGGCCTGAAATTGACATGTATTCAGTACTCTAAAGATGGAAAGTGGCAAGGCTTGGTCAACCATAGACAGATGTTTACCATTACAGGAGTAGATCATTGGGACTGCTGCCATTGACAGGGTTAGGGAGAAACAATTACTGAAGCCTCTGGCAGCATATCCTGTCAACTCAATGTGATAGTGCACATAACATATCCTGGGAAAAGCAAGAGGCATGGCACTTTAGGGATCCTATTTTCCCAATTTTTCCAGCCTCTGCTGCCTCCAAACCTGCCTCCATATGCCTGGGAAAATTCCTCCACAGTGTCCATTCTGGGTACCACACTTTAGGAAGTTGTCACAGGTTTGGAGATGGTGCAGAGGAGATTTACTAGAATGGTACAAGTGATGAGGGAATTCAGTTTCATGGAGAGACTGGAGAAGCTGTGATTGTCGTCCTTGAATCAGAGATTATTGCCCATCCCTAATTGAACTTCAGAAGGCAGTGATGAGCCACCTTTTGAACCACTGCTGTCCATCAGGTGTAGGTACAGCCATGTTAGTAAGGGAGTTCCAGGCTTTTGACCCAGTGACAGTGAAGGAATGGTGATATAGTTCCAAGTCAGGATGGTGCGTGACTTGGAGGGGAACTTGCAGGTGTGGTCTTCCCATGTGTCTACTGCCCTTGTCCTTCAAGGTGCTGTCGAAGAAAGATTGGGGAACTGCTGCCATGCATTTTGTAGATAGTACACATAGCTGCCACTGTGCATCAGTGGTGGATGGAATTAATGTTTAAGGTGGTGGATGGGGTGCTGATCAAGGGGGCTGCTTTGTCCTGGATGGTGTTAAGCTTCTTGAGTGTCATTGGAGCCACGCTCATCCAGGCAAGTGGGGAGTATTCCATCACACACCTGAGCTGTGCCTTGTAGATGGTGGACAGGCTTTGGGGAGTCAGGAAGTGAGTTACTCACCACTGAATTCCCAACCTCTGACCTGCTCTTATAGCCTGCTCTTGTTGGGGAGGTGGTATCATAGTGGTATTATCACTGGACTATTCCAGAGACCCAGGGTAATGCTTTGGGGGCGAATCCCACCACGGCAGATGGTGAAATTTGAATTCTACAATATCTGGAATTAAAAGTCTGATGATGACCACAAAATCATTCCCGATTGTTGTAAAAACCCATCTACCTGGTCTGACCTACATGTGACTCCAGACCCATAACAATGTGGTTGACTCTTAAATGCCCCCCAAGCAAGGGCAATTGGGGATGGGCAATAAATACTGGCTTAACCAATGACATCCACATCCCATGAATATATAACAAAAAAGTCACAGTATTTATATGGCTGGTCAAGTTCAGTTTCTGGGCAATGGTAATGCACAGAATGTTGATAGTGGGGTATTCAGTAATGGTAATGCTGTTGAATGTCAACGGAAGATGTTAGATTCTCTCTTGCTGGAGATGGTCAGTGTCTGTCTGGCACTTGTGTGACACAAATGTTATTTGCCACTTATCAGCCAAAGCCTGGATATTGTCCAGGTCTTCCTGTGTTCCAAGTTTGTGTGGTCCACTGAGGAGGCATGACCCAACTCAGCATCTACAGGTGAAGGTTAACAATGGGAAGAGAAGTAGCAGCTGCAGCACACAAGGCAACCACTTGCAGCTGGGTGGTGCAAATGAGTTAACTGTGGTTCTAAAGATAGAAGAAGCTGTTTCCCCTCATGACAGGGCTTACAGGCAAAGGGAAAATGTCCTGGATCAGCAGTGTCCCTGAAGGCTGCAGCTCTCACAGCTGACCTCTGTGACCTTTTGGACGATGATCTGGGGTGGGGTGGAAGAGTCAGGTGGGTGCCCATTGTCCGCAGAGGTGAAAGTGACCATGGCAACAAATCTCTTTCCAGGGGTTGGCTGCTGCCATTTACTGAATCTTGCAATTTGCCACCCAAAACTACATCACTCAGATGACAGATGTCTTGTATGGGAGAGCATCAGATCAAGTTTGAAATGGATGTTGTCAGTCAGGCGTAGAGGGCTGTCAGCTTCTCTTCCATGGCAGGATTTCCTGAGTTGCAGGGCATGATAGACTTCACCCACATGACCATCAAGGCACCAGCATACCAGGCAAGTGTATATGTAAATCGGTTGGGATTTCAGCTGTTCAATGTGCAGCTTGTCTGTGACTACTGCAAAGGAATCATACAAGTGGATGCAAAGTTTCTGGGCAGCTGCCATGACACATTCATCTTGAGACAGTTCAGGTGCCTCAACTCTTCAGGCCATTGGGCAGCCTCTGTGGATTCCTCCTAGGTGGCAAGGGGTATTCTCTGTGTTGTGTGTTGCACTGAAAAAGACTCACAGCAGTCAGTCGTTATTGAACTAACTTTATTTACACCTCCCTAACAGAAAATGCAGCAGGGAGCACAATATAGCAAAATGCTCAGATCTTGTAATATATTGCACTCTCTCCCTACTTAAAAAACACAGTTTTTACATTAAAATGTAAAATGGTAGGCATACATAATTTCCCAAGATACAATATGATTAAACCAAAATCAACAATACATCAAAAATTAACAAGTTGGGTTTCACATTTGCTTTTACTGTAATCACAGCCATAACATTTATGACCTAACCTTCCAGAGTAATTTACATGTAAAAAAAAATCTTTCCTAAACACCAGCATTTGTTTCACAAAAATACCATCATTTGACTAGAAGTAATGAAAAGAAGTTTTTTTTTCTTCCTTTCCATGAGCTTTCAATTAACCTATCTGGCTTCTTTCTCTTTCTATCTGGGTATCTCCTTCCATTCCCAGTAGCTTGACTCTGCTCTCTCAACCTTGCTGACTGTGTCAAATCTGAACTTTGACTACCAACTCCATTTCATGGTTGGCACTGTGACATTGATTGATTTGTCTTAATCAAAGACCCTGACTCGCTTTGCTCTACTGGTAGTTTCTGTGATACCACCATACTTTCAATTTCTTTTTGTCTTTCACTTCCTTTCTGACTCTCACTTTGGACTGCAGGAGTAATTTGGATTATAGGACATTTCTCATATTCTCTTTTTGTCAGATTTCCTCTTTAAAGCAAATGATCTACATGACACTGACACACCTTTTTTCAAACTACGCTAGATATGTGAAAGCACCAAGCCTATTTACAACAACTTCAATCACATACTTCTCCTTATCACCTCGGTAGTTTTTCACCTTGGCGTTCTGACCACCATTGAACTCTTTAAGTTTTATGCCTGGTGTATCATGACTCATCTTCGCTTTGTCTTGCTTTTCTTTTACTTTGATATTGACGTCAGGCTTAAACAAATTAAACCTTGCCCTAGGCGTGTGTTTAATCGCTAATTCATAACACAGGTAACAAGATGTAGACTGCTGGGTTATTCTGTAGGAGAACAGAAAATTGCCTAGACTGTGTCAAAGGGATAGGGAAAGGGAAGTTACTTCCTAGCTTGTCAAACAGCAAATGCTTCTGCAAAGACCTCATCACAATTCGTACACTTTTTTCTGCAGTACCATTTGTTGCTGGGTGATATGATGGTATTAGAGTGTGTTTGATTGCATTCTTACCCTGAAATATTTCAAACGCTTGTGATGTCAACTGTGCACCATTATCTTGACAACCCATAAATTGCAAACCAACTTCTTTTAACCTCAAGTAAAAAACAGAAAATGCTGGAAATGCTTAACAGGTTTTGGCAACATCTGCGGAGAGAAACAGAGTTAACAGGGTGAATTTTATGGGCTTGCGGGAGGGCATATTCCTCGCCTCTCTGATTGAAATGTCAATTGGTACCTCGCCAACTTTAAAACCGGCTGTCCCACAGTATCAATACCCTGGGGGCGGTCTTAGCAAGTTGAGAGTGGGACTTCAGCCCTGAGGCACAGTCCTACCCTAGGGGGCTGCCAGCCTTCATAACACATCAGTGGCCACTTCTGGGACCAGAAGGAATCCTGAGAAGAAGAAAGATGGATACCAGACTTCAAAGTAGGTCTGGGAATTTTGGTCGGGCAGGAATTGTGGACCCTAGTGAAGCAGGAGAGGGAGGCTGAGGGGAGGGTTTTAGAGGCCGAGCAGGGGCACAAAGGTGACGTACAAAATTGGGGGTTGCCCCTGGTGGGCACAGGGGACCCCCAAAGGTGGTACACCCCCCACCGCGCGCCACCCCCCCCCCCACCCACCCCCTTCCCTCCCGTCTTTTAGTTCAAATTGTTAAAGTTGTGGGCTGGCTACTTCCTTTCCTCCTTATCCTATCCTACGTTTTATGGCGATGGAGGCAGAATGATGTCCTTAAGTAGCCATTAATTGCCAACTTAAGGGCTTCAATAGGCCTAAGGGCATACGGGCTGCCTGACACCTTACCCACACCCCCAAAATATGGGGGATGGCTCGGGAATAGATGGGAAGACGGCGGGCTGGCCACCTACTTTTATGTGCTGCCCTGCCTTCAAAAACACCAGTAGGTGGGCTGCAAAATTCCTGCCAATGTTTCAGGCTTGTGACCTTTCATCAGAACTGGAAAAAGTTAAAGATGTAATTGATTTTGAGCAAAGGGTGAGTGGGACAAGGACAAAAGGAAGATCAGTGATAGGGTGAAGGAGGGTTAAGATCAAATGGCAGAAAAGCCAATCTTCCAGGGTCAGAGTGAACGGTGATGGGGCTAGAAAAGCAACAAAGAAAAAAAAGATATTTCTAGAGCAGGTGTGCTGCTGTCCGTTTTGTTTGTTGATGTTAGTGGAAGGAGAAATGTTGGCAAGGGAACTGAGGGGACTCATTGTTCTGCTTTAAATAATGCCGTGGAATCTTTAACACAGGGACTGGTTAGGATCTGGATTGCACAGCCTGAATGTGGTGACAAATTCAATTGTGGCTTTAAAAATGGAATTGAGTAATCGTCTGAAGAGAAAAAATTGCAGGGCTTTGGGGAAAAGACAAGAGTCACACTAGCTAAATTGCTCTTGCAGAGAGCCGGCATGGAGACAACAGGCCAAATGGCCTCCTTCTGTGCTGTAACTATTCTATGATTCTATCTATTTTAACAGTAGACAATGTCCCAGCACACTTATAGTTTTGCACTGCAGTGTTAGCCAAGATCATATGCTGATGTTTTGAAGCAGAATTTGACACAAGACAAGAGCGCTAGCAACTGAGCCTAACTGACACTTTAAATGTTGTATGGAACGGAGCATAGAATTATTGAGTCAGCAGTTCTGTGTTCATCATGTTTGCTTTATGTTTTCAATTTTGAGATTCTGGCAAAATTGGGACTGTGCACTGTAGTCAAGGGAAATAGAAATTGGTGATATGTAAGATAGGCTCCTACCTCAATACCACCTGTGTTACACTGCATATATATAATGTCAAGATTTAAATCTTTCTGCATAAGCTCCTGTGCGTATGGTTGCATTATTTAGCACCATGCACATCAGACACAGACTAGATCTCAGACCTTCATATCCATTAATATAGGGAGCCAGCACCTGATTCACATCAGCTTTAACAGCACTGCTCATCACAGTGGTGTAATCTGCTGAACCATAGAAGGAGCAGTTCCAACCCAAATGATATTTGTCCTATTGAGAAGGACAGGGTTACAGTCTACACTGCTGCAGTGTTTCTGAACAACATTGTGCCACTTGGAATTTAAAGTCAGATAGCCAGTACTTCCCTAAAAGTGCAGCAACCCAATCAGCTGAACCAAGATCAAGTGAAAGAAAGTTAAACATCTTTTTCTCCTGGTCACAGAGCTGGTAGCTCTGAGAGCATGAGTACTCAGATTCAGAAAGTCTTGTCTGACAAATTAGCTGCTCCGCTGCTTCATCTATTTTAGCCTTCCCTGTCAACTGGTATTTTCTTATTCAAGTGGAAAATAACGAACAACGTCCCTATGCACAAGACAGGATGAAGGTCAGACATTGATAACTACAACCAGTATTCTTACTGCTATTCATGTTGATGCTGATGGAAATCAGAATTATAATCAACTGCTGCAAACTCTCAACTGTAGCGTCTTACCAACGGGCACCAATTTGGCCGCAGAACAAATCAGTCAGTTTGTGACAGGCTCATGATTCAGAAACTGAATGATTTTCTTATTGTCAGGATGTCAGGTTGTACATTTTGAGCTCAGCCTCATTAAGAATCTGGCCATAGATGGTGAACTCATGAACACCTCCCCCCATGCAATTTCTTCAGAGAATCCAAAAATATCTTCAGTATGAGTAGGGGTTTATACATATAACCTACTCAGTCTCTCAGAAATGACCTGGTGCATGCAATTGAAGAGACACAAGAGCAGATTTATTCATTACTGTGCCTTTTCAAATTAATTGTTCATGGAGTGAGGGCATTACTGGCAATGTCAGGGTTTATTGCCCATCCCTAATTACCATTGAGGAAGTGGTGGTGAGGGGCCTCCTTGAGCTGTTGCACTCCATGTGTTGTAGGTAAACCCACAGTGTTGTTCAGGATGGAGTTCTAGGATTTTGACCCAAAGACAGTGAAGAAATCGCAATATAGTTCCAAGCCTGAGTGCATTGTGTCACCTGGGGCAGAACCTTCAGGGAATTTGGTAGGGAAGGACAGCATATGCTTTGGGGAGTCCCACCAATTTTCTTTCAATTAACATAAATGGAGGAAAAATTGGACAAGTTCCCTTAGGTACCTGTGAACCATTCTGCCCAGTTTCCCTCTGTGTGCTGCATTCAGGTGGCCCAATGCACTCAGTCACAGGCCAATTTACCCCATTGGTTCTGTACTAATGACTCCACCATCTTTGTCATAGTGATCTACTTAAGGGCAGGTCCCCTGCTCATTCCTCTGCACTTTGCGGTCTTGTGCTTTCCTTTTCACTTGCTCACGAGAGCCTTTCATTTTCAATTCCAATGAACAATAAGACTACGGGGATGAATACACAAAGTGTTTGCCTGTTGGCTTCCTCATAAACTTAAAGGAAACACCAGACCTCTTCCCAAAGAATCTTCTTCTGCCTGGAAGCAGCCATTGTTTCTTAAGTTTTTTAGTTCCTCCTCCATCACCACTGAAAAATTCACTGGTTCTGCCATTGGTCATGGCATGTAACCCTGAGCAAGGGACCCTTAGCTGGGCCTGGGATGACTCACAAAGGGGAAGGGACGTCCTGAGCTGTAAAATGAACCTGCCACCACCATCGGCACTATGGCCAGACTTTTTAGTTTCCCTTTCCGCCATCTGAAGAGTCAGTGGCCAAGGCATCCCCGCCAATACTGGCTGTCCTGCAGCCATTTAATGCTCCAAGGAGTATGAATTGACTGGTATGAGGCTTCCACCCTTACTCAGGAGCAAGTCCCATCTCAGAGAGCTGCTGGCTAATCTAATTGGCCCGGAGCTTTCTAGTACCAGCAGCGCCAGAAGCTGCAGTGGACAGGACTGAGACTGCAAGCAGCCGCCAGAGCCGACAGCCGGGACTTACCACTCCGGACCTAAGTCCTAAGACCCAAGTCCTATGGCGGGACCGGGAAGTCACAGAGAGGGACTCCCGCTGCAGAGTGTTGCCAATAAACTCACCGAATTGAGCAATGTCAAGCTCATTAATTATGCAGCCAGGGTTTTGACACTGAATCGTGTAGCGGGGCCAGCAGGATGTTACCTGCCCCACTGTCATATCCGAATGCCATGTTTAAAGGCAGCTGGACATTCATTCATGCATTGTGCAAGGACTCTGCAAGACATACATGTCACCCAGAAAGCAGCAGGCACTGGTCTCACGCTACAACTACACCTCACTGAAGACTCTACTGCAGGCCATGGAGGACAGGAGGGACACCTTCTTTCCCAGGGATGGGAGGAGGAGGCCCACCTGTCTCACCACACCAGCCTGGGAGGAGATCACCAGGGTGGTCAATGCCACATCTCTACAGAGGAGGATCACCCTGCAATGAAGAAAGTGAATGAATGACCTAATCCGTGCCGTGAGGGTAAGTGAACCCTCTACACCACATATGCACCTCACTGAATGGCAAGGCCAGCATCTGTGCTGAGCATGCATAAAAGTGCCCCAGAAGATGCTGTGTCACAGCCCCACGGCAGTTCATGTGGTCTGGTGGTGGAAGGCAACTGCTGGTTTTACTGATTCAGCCACACTAAAGGCACAAATTGTTTGGGAGGGTGGGGGAGTGATTGGTTTAGAAGGCAACTTGCAGATGCTGCTGGTGCCATGCCTTTGTTGTTCTTGTCCTTCTAGCTGCTAGAGTTCGCCATTCTGGAGGCTGCTGCCCAAGTACACTTGAGGACTAGCAGCAATGCACCTTTCCTATGGCACACATAGCTGCCAGCTGGTCAGTGGTGGAGGGACTCAATGTTGATGATGCTGGGTGGGGTGTCAATCAAGCAACCTGCATTTTCCTATATGGTCTCCAGCTTCCTCTGGGCTACTAAAGCTATGCTTATCCAGGCAAGTGGACAGTATTCCATCAAACTCCTCACTTGTGCCTTGCACATGGTGGACAGACTTTGGGGACTCACGAGGTCACTCATTAGACACAGAATTAGCAGCATGTGACCTGCACCTGCATCAGGAGTGCTCACAAACCACCTTCTATCTTTGTGCAGGAGAAGACAGTGCACAACAGACCGAGAGAGAGAAGATGGGAATGCCCAAAATCCACACCCTCACACAGTTTGAACAGCGAGCTAAAGGGGAGGACCATGACCATGCTTGTAGTAACAGCAATGTTGACCTCCCCCAGCCATTCAATGAGGAGGCAATGCTTAATCTCTGCAACTCAATACCCGCGGGTGAGGCTCTGTGCAATGTAGGAGGCAGGCCAGAGGCAGGCCATGCAGTCACACATTATCTCCTCCTTCCATTACAGGTGCCAGAAGGAAAAGGATGAGGCCCAGCCCCAGTCCGCAGAAGACCTTGGAAGAGGATGAGAATGATGAATTCTCACCTGTAGAGCCATCACAATATTCATCTGCACCCTCCACCAGCCCAGAGACACTTGTTTTGGCGGGTCATAGATCTAGCTTGGACTGGCTGTGATGAACCTCAAATTACTTACCTTAATCGGGAGTTCAGAACCAGGAACTATAGTTCCCTGTGGGCCTCAGCACTTCTGCGCATGCACCAGCTGGGAAATGGCCGCACATGCGCAGTTCATTGATTTCACATTCTTTGAGCTGGGAACCGCATTCTCAAGGGATGGACGGTAAATACTGGCCGAGCCAGCGGTGCCTACATTCCATGAATGAATAAAAAAATAGAAGGCAGTGGCAGCCAAGGTATCTGGCACTCGGAGGGCTGCCAGAGAAGAGGCCTCTGCTGAGTCCAAATCTGATGATGAGTCTCTTGGAGCGGTTATGGACAAAATGCTGGAGTTGCAGCGAGACGCAGGGGGAACATCAGGTGGAGGTGTCAGAGGCCCTCAGCAGAGTGGCGTGAGGCGGAGGAGTTTGTTCACCTGCTCTCTGATGTAGTGGTACTGACATGTGAGCGCCTCGAGGTCTCCATGGGAAGGATGGCGGCTGCCATGGAGATCCTGGTCCAGAAGAATGCCCAGTTCCTGCTGGCAATGTGTGCAGACCTGCACTCCATCATTGTAGCATGGGTGAGCTTTCAAAGTGCTATTCACCTCAACCCCACTCAGGTACCGTTTCTCCTCAAGGAATCAGGGAGGGGCCCTCAGGTACTCAAAGGAAGGAGGAGCATCAGGTGGACACCCAGGGGCCTCCGCCCAAGACTCTCCAAGGGTGTCCAGGCATTCTGAGCTCCCTCTGCCTGTGACCCCATCAGCTCCACCCTCTGGCGCTGCTGAGGGCCTCCAAGCCTTGGGCCTCCAGAGGATGCCCACCAAAGTCTTCGGAGGGCATAGTGGTCAGCAGACTGCCTCCACATCTACTGCAAATGTTGGAGAAGCACAAAGATGTAGTGGTAGGGTAAGGGAAATGAAGAAGTTCTAAAATCACTGGTGGCACAGGTGTACAAGCATTGTTGCACCTTTCTAAATATACGATCCATTGCACTTTATGGATTTTTCTTGCTGCTGCGTGAGTTAATGCCTATCCACAACCCCCCATCCCCCTACCCGCACCTTTCAAGGGGGCAAGCCAGACTGGATCCCTCCCCCTGAATCATGCCAGCGCATGGAGGCATCACTCTTTGCCAAGGTCCTTGCAAGCCACATGTGAGAAGCCTCCTAAGCACACAGTTTCCTTTACCTCTGCTGCCTTTCTGAGTCTATAGGAAGACCTTTTCCTTGTCAGGACAGCTTATTATGGTTCCCAGTCAGTTGTCCAGCTCTGCCCACCTGCTCTCCTCCCAACCATCATTCTTTGAGCTGGACTTAGAGGATTTGGATTCAATGCTGTGCCTTCACATGAGGATGGTGTGCGTGAGCTTTGAAATCGTATCCAACAGCTTCTACCGTCCTCCTGGAACCCACATCCTCCCCGAGCATCACCATTATCCACCCCACATCAGTGTTATCTTCACCGTTCCATCTGTCACCCTTAAACATCCTCCCATCACCCTTCAGTCCATCACTGTAACACTTCACATGAATTCCCTCCCCGGTGAACCCATGCCTGTCACGATCCCCATGCCCACCCTTATCCTGCCCAACCCGAGGATCCGTATACACCTTTGTGTCCCCTCTTAACAGTTACAGTGCCGTCCCAATACCGGTACCCTCAGTTTGCCCCCCAAGTTTCCTCTATCCACCCTACAGACCTTTCCCTCACCACCAACTGTCCCCTGCATTCCCCCACTCACTATCCCCTGCTCTCTCCCACTTTCTGTCCCCTGCATTCCCCCCTCACTTTCCCCTGATTTCCCTCCCCCTAATCCCCCGCTTCCTCCCCTACATGCCTTGCTTCCACACCCTATCCCCCATTCCCTGCTTTGTCTCCCCACTGTCCCCTGCTTCCCATGGTCCCTGCACCATTCCCTGGTCCTTTACCCCTACCCACCCCACCACCTCTACAAGGCTTCATGGCTCCATCTACTAGCACTCTCTCTAACCCCCGGCCTTCCCCCACCCCCTGGCTTTCACCTCACCCTGGGACTTCCTGCATCCCAATCTTGTATGCCTTCTCCCACCTCATGTTCCAGCAACCCCCACCCCCTTTTGTCACTCACCTTTCATCGAGTGGACCAAGCTGTGCCTTACCAATAGGCCTCACCGGCTCAACGCCATGTTGGTCGTCACATTTCGGACCAGTGTGAACTCCCGCTGGCAGGGCGGTTGATATGCCAGCTGGTGAGGGAAGAATTCCAGTTGAGTTCTCATTTAAATTCTATTAATTTTATGCTAAATAGGTTCCTAACAGCTTTCTGTGGGAATAGCAACCCGCCATTATCCCGCCATGACAGTCAGGACTGCAAATTCCCACCATCATTTGCCACTGTTGGGAACCCAATGTTTTTCATTCTGTCGTATTCTCTGGCCCCATCTGCCATGAACCCCGCCTCTGGTGGGGGTGGAATATTCCGGCCTAAGTCCTGGGAGTCTAGGACCAGGTAAGTGTAGGGGTCTAAGGGCAGAGAGGGGAGGTGAGAGCCAAGGATAGTGGGGTGGACAGCAGGGGTTGGGGTGTTGGTGAAGAGGTCGGTAGGAGGGGGGTGCACCCACAGGCCTTGTGCGGGGTTGGGGGGGGGCAGATAGCTGAAGTTAAAAGGAGGCTGTTGATGGAGGCACACTCACACCCGTTTTCCATCGAGGTCAGAGCAGGGTCACTTCCCAGGCGTCTCCCCTGAACCTGAACTCCTTCTGCTAGCCTGAAAATTGAGACTGGGTGGAAACTGGCCCTTAGGTGATCATTAATTGGCCAATAATGGTCCTCAACTGGATCAAGGGTGGGTAGGCCAGCCTACCCAGAAGGAGAAAAAACAGTAAAACTGGGAAATAAGAATACTGATCTGAAATGGCCTTGTATACCTTAAAATGGAACACCAGTAAAAACTGGGAAATAAGAGTACTGGCGTGAACTGCTTTTTCCTTCTTGGTAGACTTCCCCATCACACCGTAAAATTGGGGAGATGCTGTGGGAGGCGGGACCCCAGTGGGAAGGCCATCCAGGGAATATTACAGCCCGCCGCCCCCCCCCCCACCCCACCCCACCCCACCTGCAAACTCACCAGTGGGGGGAATGTAAAATTCTGCATGATGACTCATGCCTCCCAACTTGCTCTTACTAATAAAGTAAAATGCACACAGCTTAGTACCTGGACATACAGGGAGTGAGGTGCTATATGTGGGAACTATGGCTGCAGAGCCGATCAGAATATACTCTCTCAAAACACTTGAGTACAAATAAAAGCAAAAAGAAAACATTTTGCAGCTCAGGAGGAAGTTTTTATTGGAAGAGGCCATAGTTTGGAAAGACACAGATCATTGGAACAGGGATCTATCTTGTGAATTCATATACCAGGAGGGGGGAATAAGAGAAAGTTAGCCTACAGATACAGTTATTATTTACTGCTTGTGGCTGTAGTGATGCAATCATAAGTAATGAATGCTTCTCTCTCATATTTTGCCATTGCTTTATTCTGAATGTATTCATTAGAACTAGATACAAAATTTAGGTGCTGGAATTATTGTTGCAGCTAGAATAAATAAAATACATTTTGAGGTGTATGATAACTTTTGACCTGGAAGCAGTAAGTAAGGAACATTTGTAATTTCTCACAAATGTCTGTGGCATCTGTAATTTCTTTTAAGAATATTTGAAAAGGACTTTTAAGAGTTTGTATCAATTGTAAAGGGATCAATTGTATTTTTTTTGAATAATAAGAAATAATGGCCCACATGACCTGGAAACCCTTGACCTGGAAGCAGTACCAACAGGAAGGAGGTTAAGATATGGTAGCTGTGGGCTAGAAGAAAGGAAAGCTGGTGGCAGAAGAGGATCAGCACATAGATGCAGACACAAAGAGTAAGCAGAAAGAGATAGAAAGAGAAGCTCAAAATTCTTGTGAGGTGAAGCCAGCAAAGCTTTCTACAAAATTATTAGTTTTTTGTTTGGTGGTAAGGAAAAAAATAGAATTCCAGAAGTTCTTGGGGAAGTGATGTGCGAGTGAGCTAAAGGGACCGAATCTGAAAAAGTGGTGCGAAAGAGGCATGTGAAACAACTACGAGTTTGTATCAGAGGCCCAGACTGTGAACTGGGTATTGCTGATTGGTTGAAAAGGAACTCTGGAAACCTACGCCACCAGGGCTGACATGAGCCGAGTAAGATAGAGTTTGTTGATGTGCACTATGTCGATGTTGACCATATCCTAGGACCCTGGATGGATATGCCAGTGAATGAGAACCTAGGGCTGAATTGATTGAATTGGAAAAACTATGAGATTGCACTTGGCATAACATTTGTACAGGGAATGATGTGGGTGCTTGTAGTTGCGTAAGATATATATTTTTTGCCTCAGCTATTTCAAATTTATCTTTTTATTTGGAGTATCATTTGCCTCTTAGTTCATGTTTAATTTATTTTGGCCCTGATTCATGTCAAAATAAAAGTTACAAAAGTGAAATCCTGTTGGTAATTTCTTCATTTGGTGGTTGGTAAATTTGGTTATTTTGCTTTATGGCTTTCCTGGGGTTGTAACAGGTAAAAATATCAATAAAAGCAGAGTCCATGGATTCAAAAAACTTAATTTTACCAAACTGTTATTGTTGCAACCAAGAGAATAACATCAACTTTACTGAATCTGTATTTGAACCAGAACTGAAAAACGTACTGAGGCAGGGATTAGGATGGGGAGCAACATTGGAGGCATAAGGGTAAAAAAAAATATTCATTCAAAAAAATTACAGATAAAACAAATGATGAATTAGACTTTCATAGCAAAAGCTACAATGGTGTAGTTACAATTATATTTGGTTGCAGTAAATGTAAGTTAAAGTAATAATTGTGGTTCATTGATGTTTCTGGAGGTAAATATGCTACCAACACATAACCAAGACTGACAACCTTTCAGATTGATACTCAGTGGGGGTTAGAAGAATGAAAGGTGATCTTATTGAAACATGTAATATTCTGAGGGGGCTTGACAGGGTAGATGCTGAGAGGATGTTTCCCTCATAGGGGAATCTAGAAATAGAAGCAGAGTTTCAAAAACAGGGTGTCTCATTTAAGACTGTTGAGGAGGAATTTCTTCTCTGTGAGCTGTTAGTCTGTGGAATTCATTACCCCAGAGAACAGTGGAAGCTGGGACATTGAATATATTCAAGGCACAGTTACACAGATTTTTGATCTACAAGGGAGTCAAAGGTTATGAGGTGCAGGCAGGAAAGTGGAGTTAAGGCCACAATCTGAATGGCAAAACAGACTCGAGGGGGCCATATTGTCTACTCCTGCCCCTGTTTCTTATGTTCTTATATAAATGAGATATTAAATCGAGGCCCTGTGTGCCAACTCACGTGGATTAATCCATGGCACTATTCCAAGAAGACCAAGGAAGGTGGTCTGGAAAATATTTATTTCTCAGTCAGCACTTAAACAGATTGCCTGGCCATTCATCTCACTGCTTACATTGGTGGCTATATATTACCTGTCAATTTTGCTAACTTACAACTGTACAATACTTTAAAAGCTATTTAAAATGTATCTTTTAAAAGACTTATTAGTTGTAATGCACTTTGGATGTCCTGAGGTCCTATTTAAATGTATGTCTTTCTTTTCTCTTTCAAAGCTGCTGCACTCTAGGCCAGGAATTTTAGTGGGGCAGGATTTCCAAAGTGGGAGGAGTTTGGGTCCCCAGTGAAGCTTTAGCTCTCCAGTCTGCAGGATTCCTTTTATCAATAGAAACTCCGCTGGGAAATTTAACCAGCCTGATTTGGCTCCTTGTCGGAAGCGAATGCTCTAGGAGAGGCCGCAGCCCAGGGACAGTTAGGTTCATGATGCCAGGGTTGAGATTGTGAGGGACATGTGGGTACAGCGTGGTTGGCAGGGTGGCAGGCTGATATTGGACGTACCGAAAGCTTAGACTGTGGCAGTTTGGTGGGGGGGGGGAGGTGGCGGGTTGTGGCTCAATGATATCATGGAGGGAGGGGTGGGTACTGGGGGGGTTTAGTGATCTCATTTGGGGAGGATGGCCAATCATGGTGGTGTGATCACTGCGGGGTTGGGGAGGTTGGGGGTTTGGGGAGATCCATTCATAGCGTGGGGTAGTTCCAATCACAGTGCGGATAATGACTGTGTGGGGGGAGGTGTGCATCTAGTTGTGGGGAGGGAAGCAAGTTAGTTTAGTGGGTGGGGGAGGACATATGCGGCTCCTTCTGGCCTACATAATGTTGGAAATGCACTTAGTTCTGTCATACAACAGTGGTTGTCTCCCTTTAACTGCCAAGTTTCACATGGCTGAGGAAACCTGGAAGAGGTATTACAATTTGAAACGCAGCCTTATTTAAATATTTAATTTCTTTTATTATTTCACAGGATGTGGGCATCACCGGCTAGGCCACCAGCCTCCAGGGAGCAGGCTGCTTACTAGCTTTTGTCCGACCTCACCCATCCTACCTCTCTTAAAACTGGAATGCCAGGTTTGAGGCGGGTTGAACTTGAATTTAATGTTTTTTAAATGATTACATCCCACATGTCTCAAACTCACCTATTTTTGGTGGGGGGGAGGGATTAAAATTCTCCTCCTAGTCTCTGCAAGAACAATTTTTCTTTAATTTTTTACGTGTGTAATGCACAGTCATTTGCTCCAATAGTTCCTGCAAAATGAATAAACTGTTATAAAGTGTTCCCACTCTGGATTCATCATGCACATTTTTAGTGCAGTTCTTGAATGGCAGCAATCCTGTAAAATATAGACACTGTGAAGCCAATACACTGTTTGCTGAAGAAGCCCATCACTTAAAGTTAGATTGACGGATATCTGAGAATTGCAAACTATTTTACTCGAGTTGGCAAACTGAATCTGGTCCTTTATTGCTCATTCCTTCTTTCCTGCTGCTTGCTGCTGGTTTCCTTCAATTGAGCAGTCATTTGGTGTACACATCCCACAGCAATATTCTGCTAGCTGCCACAAGTTCATGCTATAGATGCAAGCTGTGCTGAACATCATTATTTTGTTGGAATTACCTATAACTGTGCTGAGTTTGGAAGAAGGTAAGGAATTCCTGCAGCTAGAGGACATTGAACACAAGAAAGAGGGACAGGAATTATGGCCTATTGAGCCTGCTTTGTCATCCAATAAAATCATGGCTGATATGGGCTTCAAATCCACTTTCCCGCCCACATCCCATATCCCTTGATTCCCTGAAAGACCAAAAATCTGTCTGACCCAGCCTTAAATGTATTTAACAATAGAGCATCCATAACCTTCTGTGGTAAAGGATTCCAAAAAATTGTCGCCCTTTGAGCGACGTAACTTTTCCTCATTTCAGTCCTAAATGATCGGCCCCTTATCCTTAGACTGTGCCCCCATGTTTTAGATTCCGCAATCAGTGGAACAATCTCTGTGTCTACCCTCTCGAGCTCCTTCAGAATTTTGTAGGTTTTCTCTAAACTCCAGAGAATATAGGCCCAAATTTACTCAGCCTCTTATCATAGGACAAGTCCTTCATCCAAGGGATCAGTTCAGTGAACCTTCGCTGTACCGCCTCCAATGCAAATATATCCTTTCTTAAATGAGGATACCAAAACTGCACATAGTATTCCAGATGTGGTCTCACCAAAACCCTATACAATTGTAGCAAGATTTCTTTATTCCTGCACTGTAATCCTCTTGCAATAAAGGCCAACATGCCATTTACTGCCTTAATTGCTTGTTGCACCTGCATGCTAATTTTGTGTTCCTTGTACAAGCACACCCAAGCCTTTTTGAACATAAACACTTACAAGTTTCACACATTTCAAAAATATCAGCTGTTCTACTCTTAGAACCAAAGTGAATAATATCACACTTCCCTTCATTATACTCCATCTGCCATCTTGTTGCACCACTCACTTAACCTGTCCATATCTCTTTGCAGCCTCTGTGCCCTCCCCACAGCTCACTTTTCTATCTAGCTTTGTATCACCAGAAAACTTAGATGAAGAGACAGAGAATAATATATCTAAGCCATTAATATAGATTGTAAATAGCTGAGGCCCCAGCACTGATCCTTGCAGCACTCCACTATTCACTGCCTGCCAACTTGAAAAAGCCCTGTTTGCACCCATTGCTTTCTAATTATTAATCAATCCGCTACTCATGCTAATATATTACGCCAAACTCCACGACCCCTTATCTTGCCTATTAATCTTTTGTATGGCACCTTAATAAATGCCTTTTGGAAATCCAAGTATACTGCATCTACTGGTTCACTTTTACCTACCCCAATAGTTACATCCTCAAAAAGTGCTTTGTCAAACAGGATTTCCCTTTAGTAAAACCATGTTGGCTTGTCCTAATCATACAATGCTTTTCTAAGTACATTTCTAGCACTTGCTTATAATAGATTCTGGCATTTTCCCAAGACTTGATGTTAGGCTAAGTGGTCTATAGTTCACTGTTCTCTCTCACCACCCCCTCTTTCTTGAAAAGCAGACTAACATTTGGCAACTTCCAATCTTATGGGACCTCTCCTGGGTCTAAGGAGTTTTGTAAAATCATAGCTAGCACATCCACTATCTCTGCAGCTATCTCTTTTAGAACCCGAGAGTGTAAATCATCAGATCCTGGGGATACGTTGGATTTTAGTCCCTTAACTACTTTTTCTTTTTATAATTTTTCTCTGCTGATACACAGGAAGTACATCATGCTATTCAGGTACAACTAATTGGACATATTGAAAGAGACCTGCATTTTGCTATCTATGAGTGACATGGAGAGGTAGTAATTAAATTGCTCTGTCTACTGACCTTAAGCATAGGGACAGCCCTGCCTGTGGTGGGTAAAGTCACCACTTGCATTCAACTTTTATGATATTGGCTCATGCCAAGCCACTGCTCATAACGTTTGCCAGGTCAGTCTGTCAATCATATACCACTGCATCAAAAAAGGCTCCTATTTTGTAGCAATCGGGACACATTTTCTATCAGGTGCAATAAACTTATCATTTTCCCATTGGAAAAAGGGGGGTAACTGAAGAGGGCCCAGCACTTCTATCAGGTTCTACAGCTGAAGACAATGGAGCAGGGCAAATGGGCGGTTAGTTGTTGGGAGATCATGGCTATGCTTAATTGCTCTGGCTATTGACAATAGTCGGAACCCTGCACTACGGCTGCAACAAAATACAATGAGATTCAAATTCGGTCTTACAATCAGGATGTTGAAGCAGGGTTCTCATAGTTGGCCAAATCACATGGTCTCCAAATCTACAGTGCAAGAAAATATCAAAGAATCCAAGGGATCACAGTCAGATGCAAATGTTGTGATCACGGAGGAATCACACGGGTCACTGTAAAGTGTATATCATTTCAAGTACAACTGAATCATTGGAGGCACGGTTAGGCTACAGGGGAATCACAGATTTCAAAGTCAGGCACATGTTGTGCAAGCATTGGGAATTACAGGGGTCCATGTCAGACAGAAAATATTGTAATTACATGGATTACAGGAGATAAGTCAGATACATTCACTACAACTACAGGAGACTGACAGGGTTATAGGCAATTATGTATACTGCACAGTGTGACAGGCACAAAGGTTGTCTTGAGATAGAATATAAATATACAATAGGTTCAGAAAAAGATTTAATCAGAATAAGTCATTTTATACTTATGTTTGTGTAGTTGTGTCAACAATTGATGTTCTAACTAGAGAAAGCTTTGTTTTGTAGTAAAGAAGACACATTTCAAATTAGTACTCGTTACAGTTCATATAACCAAAGACAGACTGTGTGGTTAATCATGGTGTAGTAACTGAGGGTATAGATTCTTTTGATGTCTATCGCAGTCACATGATGTTCTGGGAAGCTCCGACCAATAAGCTCCAAGCGCAGGCAATCCGGAGGTTGGGACTTCCTGACGAGAGTCCTGATCGAGCATGTAGCACGGGAAAAGTGCTCTGTAATAAAGTTTATCTGTTTCTTGTTGAAACCTGGCCACTCCATCAAGTCATTACATTTGGTGACAAGGGTAAGTATTTCAGACACTGCACCTCGCTTTGTTACCATGACTACATCAACCATGACTACATCAAATCTTAAGAAAAAGAAAAGACTATTCACCAGTCATGCCACTCTTCGGTAGAATCAATCCTTATGAAGCGACTATGGAAGGCTGGAGCCAGTATGTAGAGTGCCTCAGATTTTATTTTGTAGCTAATGAAATTACCATAGAGGAAAAGCAGAAAGCAATCCTTTTGATTGTATGTCTTACTGCCACATACAATCTCATTTGCAACCTGACGGCCCTGAGCATGCCCAATTCTAAGGTCTATAATGAATTAGTGGACTTCGTGAAAACAAACCTCTAGCCGAAGCCATCATAATAATGCTGTGTTTTAAATTTAATTCTAGAGTTAGGGCCCTTGGAGAGTCCATCACAACCTATGTAGTGAACTATCAGCAGTTGATAGAACACTGCGACTTCAGGGACACTTAAATGATATGCTGCAGGACTGATTAGTTCAGGACGACACCATACAGCACTATTTGCTCACCGAGGTCGACATCGACTTTAAGTGCGTCATAGAAATCTCCCTCACCATGCAAAGTGCTGTGAGAAATTCGCAGGCTTTGCAACACATACAATATGGCGCCGTTCTTCATGTGGGGTGGCAACCTACTGCCGGGCATGGCGTGAAAACCAGTGACGCAGCATCAAAGCAAGATGCAATGTCAGCTATTAGAAACACGAAAAGGCCTAGTAGAAAAACTCCAGCAGCAACTTCAAGTTGCTTTAGATGTGGAGGTGGCCACGAACTGGGCAACTGTAAATTCAAGGAGGCAGAATGCCATCACTGCCATAAGAATGGTCACGTAGTAAGGCAATGCCGGGCGAAGTCAAAATAGCCCATAAAGCAGCAAACCAACATGATTGAATTAAAGACAATGGCAGAACCTGAAGCTACCAACACCAACATTTGTTCCCTGTACAAAGTAACCGCAATGAAAACCAAACCTATCACTGTCACAATCTGAGTTAATGGGAAGCCATTAATAATGGCGGTGGATACAGGTGCCTCAACTACAGTGGTGGGAGAGCACACTTTCACTACGTCAACGAAGGTAGACAGCCAATAAAGCTGGAGAGGACAACCACCAAATTAAAGAATCTATTCAGGTAAAGGGCATCGCCACAGCACTAGTGTCTTTCAGGCAACAGACAGCCTAGCTATCTGTGATAATAGTGAAATGAGAAGAACTCAATCTTTTAGGCTAAGACTGGCTTCAAAAGATCGAGTTTGACTGGTCTGAGATATTTCATCTGAAAACGGGAGGAGTTCCTGAACTGCCAAGGAAATATAACATGGTTTCTCGGGATGAATTAGGGGAGTTAAAAGGCGTGCAGACCGAGATATGTGATCCTCAGGCGACACCATGTTTCTTTAAGGCTAAACCTGTACCTCGCGTTGAAGAAGAAGGTGGATGCAGAACTGTGCCGGTTAGAAAAAATGGGCATCATCCAACCTGTCCAATTCTCAGAATGGGCAGCACCCATAGTCCCAGTGGTTAAGCCAAAACATACGCATTTGTGGGGACTTTAAATTGACAGTAAATAAGGCGGCAAAACTAGACAAGTACCCATTCCCGGTGTAGACGACTCATATGAAATGTTGGCTGGAGACAAACCCCATACAAAATTGTATATGAGCCACACCTACCAACAATTAGAACTGGATAGCATGTCAAGAGAATAGGTGACCATTAACATATACAAGAGTCTTTATTAATATACTTGCCTACCCTTTGGAGTATTGTCTGCATGCGTGACCTTCCAGAGAACAATGCAATGACTTCCCTGAGTGGTAGTATACCTTGATGATATTCTGATCACAGGGTCAACCAAGACCGAACACTTGGCCACCTGCCAGACGTGCAAAGAAGGTTCACGGAAGATGGGTGTATGGTTAAAAAAGGAAAAATGCACATTTCAAGTGCCAGAAATTACTTACCTGGGTCACAGGTGGATGCCATGGGTTCACGTCTGGTAGAGGAGAAAGTTTGAACAATAAGGGATGAACCCTCACCATACAATGTAACCTAAGTCCTTCCTGGGTATGATCAATTACTATAGCCACTTCTTGTTTAACTTATTAACCGTTACACTTATTAAAAAATAATCGCCATTGGTTGTGGAATTCACAACAGGAAGAAGCCTTTGTGAAAGTAAAGAAATGATTGCATTTTGTTGTGTTTATTGGTTCACTGTGACCCATCGAAAGAGTTGGTATTAACATGTGATTCCTCTCCTTGTGGTGTAGGAGCTGTGTTATTACATAGAATGGAAAATGGATCAGAAAGACCCATTGGCTACGTTTCAAGAACCCTCTCTACAGCTGAGAAGGGTTATTCCCAGCTAGAGAAGGAAGGTTTATCAGTGGTATTCAGAGTGAAAAAATTCCACCAGTATCTACATGGATGACATTTCACCATTGTGTCAGATGATAAAGCATTATTAGGATTATTCAGTGAGGATAAGGCCATTCCGCCAATAGCATCAGCAAGAATACAACACTGGGCTCTGAAGTTATCTGCATATGAGTATACTTTTTTGTACCGCCCTGACTTACACATTGCAAGGGTGGATGCAGTCAGCCACCTTCCATTACCAGATAGAATTGTACATGCTCCTGTTCCACAAGAAGTTGTGCTATTACTGAATTTCTTGGATTCTTCTCCTGTGTGCGCAAAGCAAATTAGGAACTGGATGAACAGAGATCCAATATGGTCGAAAGTCAGAGAGTTTGTTTTGCAAGGATGGTCAAATTCAGCTGCTTCTAAAGTTTTGACACCATTCCATGCCCGTAAAACAGAGTTAAGCTGTCAAGATGGAATTTTGTTGTGGGTATCAAGGGTTGTTGTCCCTTCAAAAGGAAGAGAGCTACTTTTGACACAGCTTCACAGTGCATACCCAAGCATATTAAAGATTAAAATGTTTATGCAAAGCTATGTCTGGTTCCCAGGCATCGACAGTGACATTGAAAGCATGGTTAAGCGCTGTCTCCACTATCAGCAACAACTGAAGTTGCCTGTTTCCCTTGCATCTGTGGGAGTGGCCTGATCAACCTGGGTTGGACTACATATTGATTATGTAGGACCATTCTAGGTACCATGTTTTTGTGGATTGTGGATGCGCATTCTAAATGGATGGATGTACACAAAGTCAAATCACCAATAATGAACGCAACTATCAAGAAGCTGTGTCACTGTTTTAGCAAACATGGCCTACCGGAAATCATCATTTCTCATAATGGTACAGCCTTTACCAGCACAGAGATTTAGAAATTCATGAATCTCAATGGAATCAGATATATTAAAACAGCCTCTTACCATCTCTCATTGAATGGTTTAGCCGAGAGAGCTGTACAAACTTTAAAATTGGGTATGAAAAAGTTATTAGAAGCTGCTCTAGAATCTCGACTTTCCTGCTTTCTTCTCAGTTATCGTGCAATACCACATTCGACTACAGGTTCAACACCATCTGAATTATTAACAAAGCATTGCCTACGTACATGTTTAAGCCTGGTGTTTCCAAATTTAGAGGGGAAGATAGTGTGGAATTAGAGTACTCAAAAATTTAACCATGACAGAGACAGCAAAGCTCGCACATTTATTGTAGGTGACACGGTATTTGTGTGAATTTTCAGAAGTGGACCTTGTTGGATTCCCGGAACCATTGTATCAGAGACTGGTCCATTATCCTTCCAAGTACGAGTGCAAGATAGAATCATCTATAAGTATGCAGATCATACTTGTGCTAGAGAGACATTCCAACAACCAACTATTCCAGCTGTGATTAACGTTGAAACATCAATTTCAGAGGTGGCTGATCGACCTAGGATAGACATGCCCGATGTCTCTGTGGAGTTGCCAAACGCTGAACTGCCACTTTCTGATGATGTGTCTCATGCTGCAGATCCAGATTCTACTGATCAGGTTGAGGAAAATCAAATAGTAGAGCTACGCCGCTCTGGCCATATAAGGAGACCATCTCAGAGACTTCATCTTTAATCACCTAATGTTGTACATATGTTTATGTTGTTGGATATTCAAATGTTTCTCTAAATAGAAATTGTAAAAAAACTAAAGGGGGAGGAAATGTAGGAACTGATGGTATAGCCTCTCCTGCTGTCTATCCGGGGTCGCATGATGTTCTGGGTAGCTATGACAAATGAGTGCAAAGCGTGGGCAATCCAGGGGGTGGCGCTTCCTGATGAGAACCCTGACCAAGCATGTGGCACCTGAAAAGCTCTCTGTAATAAAGCTTATCTGTTTCTAGTTGAAACCTCCTCTGCTCTGTCAAGAAGGTATAATAGTGTCTATAATGATTTTGGAAATTATTTTAAAATGGAGTTTAGTGGTGTCTGTGTCTATGTTTTAATGGATTAAAGCCAGCTGCTCTTGAGGCTTTGATGTAGCAAAGTGAAGTAGGTTTGAAATGTTAATTAGATAAACATGGGGAAGTTTAGAAAAATAGGTGTCAAGGGGGAAATTTGCACTTTTAAATAAACCATTCAAAAGAATGGCTGAAATATTATACCTAGCCCGAAGACACCAAATTATGTTTACTTTTTTCAAAGCTTTCTAATAAAATTGGTATTATGAAAGGGTCTTATTATTGGAAGAGGTAAAGTTCAAAAAACATAGTGATACAATAAAAAATTGTATTCAAAGAGGAAGATATGTATAAAGGAAGAGAAGGCTGTTGGTAAAGAGGAAGAGGGATTCTAAGATCTAAAGCCTCCAGCCTGAAAGCCTCAGGCTGCTGTCTGCAAGGACTAGAGCTGAAAGAAACTAATTTTGAATGTGACTGTCCAGATTGTGCTTTGCAGGGGTCTGTTTAAATCTGTGTGTTTTAATGTTGCCTTAACGGAGGTGTAAGTAGGAGACAGATTAGTTAGGGGATTTTTGTAGTTATTATCATAGTAATTTATTGACATAATATGTGCTTACAATCTTTTAATTAATACATGTTTAATTTCATTTTTTAAAAACCTTTTGAGACTCAGTGGTCTTATTAGAACTGATTTTAAAGCCTGCATCTCAAAACATTCAACTTGCAAAAATTGGTTATGATAGTTGTTTCAAGTTTCCCTCTTGAATTTGTACAACTCAGCATTTACCATCGGTTGTATCATAACAATTGGGGGCTCGTCCATGAATATATTTGAAATTCCTTGGAATCCTTTTCTTTGGAATTGGTGAATTTTAAGGTTACGAGTACGAAAAGCACTTTGAATTCAGGAGTGGGTGTAAGATATTTTTGAAGTGGTGCGACTGCAAAAATGGCTGTACTCATGACTAAATCTTCTTTGGAAGTAGAAGATATGACCCTGGGTTACAGAAAGTACCCAAGAATAAGCTACCTGTGTAGACAGATAAATTACAATTGTGGTTACCTGTGGGGACCAGGAAAGCAGATATAATTGAAGGTATAGTACAGTATTTGAAGTTGGAAGTGATACCTGATACCAGTGAGTCACAGCTGGAGATAGTGAAACTTCAATTAGAAATGAAGACACTTGAGCTTGAACAAGCAAAGGAAATGGAAAAAAAAACTTCAGCTAGAGGCAGCAGAAAAGGAAAGGGCCGAAAGAGGAAAGAAAAGGGCATTTCAAAGGGAGCAAGTGGAAAGGCAGGAGAAAGAAAAGAAGCTGGAATTGGAATTCCAGCCAAGAAAGAAGGATAAAGAGAGAGAGAGGTAAAGGAGAGAGAGAAGGAAAGAGAAAGGGCATACCAGCTTAAAAGGCTGGAAGTTAAAAAAGAGACCTCAGATTCTGAGGAAAGTTCTGATGATGAAAAAACCCTTAACTAAAACCCAGTGGGGAGATGTTTAAATTTGAACAAGCTGTTCCTAAGTTTGAGGAAAAAGATGTTGAAGCATTCTTTATTTCACTTGAGAAGCTATCTAAACAGATGAAATGCACAGAAAAATTGGACATTTTGTTGTTACACTCCAGGTTGGTGGATAGAACATCTGTGGTATAGGTTTCGCTGTCAGAAGAGGTATCGGTGAATTATGATGTGGTAAAACAGGCTATTTTGAGACCCTATGAGTTGGTTCCTGAGGCATACAGGCAGAAATTTAAGAATATGAGGACACTGCCTGGGCAAACTTATATTGAGTTCGAGAGAGTAAAACAAAGTAATTTTGACCAATGGCTATGGGCATTAAAAATAGAGACAACATGTGCAGCTGTTAGAGAATTAATCTTTTGGAAGAACTTAAAGATTCAAATCTTTCAGTAGTGAGAACTCATGTGGAGGAACAGAGGGTTGAAATGGTAAGGCAAGCAGCAGAGATAGCTGATGATCATAGAGCTAAACATTTTTGTGTCACCCTTTCAAATCAGAAAAGGATAGAAAGTAGGAAGTTGGGTATTCAGGGAAGAGAAGGAGTAGGTGGAAATTCTCAGGAAGTTTTTGCTCAGAATAAAAAGGAAGGTGCTGAAGGTAGAAGTAACATTCAAAAATTGAGGTGCTTTCATTGTAATAAAGTTGGACACAAAGTCAATACGCTGAAAATTACAGGGCAAACTGGTTGGAATTATAGGGGTGCAGACAAGTTCTGGAAGTAAGAGTACTGCAGGTTCTGAGGTTCAAGCACAAGAAAAAAACTATGGTTTGTGTACAGATAAAAGAGGAAGAATTAGTGATAGGTAAAGAAGTGGGAATGTGTTCACAATTTATCCAAGCAAATTCAGAGGAGCAGGTTGCTGAGGTGTTAAGCAATTTTGTATGTGAAGGAAAAATCTTTCCATGTGTACAGGATGGAATAAGTAAACTTGTTAAAATTTTAAGAGATACGGGGCTAGTCAATCTTTAACGTTGTGGGATAGTGACATTTGTTGTTCAGATGGAGTATTGCAGGAACAGGTGATAGATAATAAGTGGGGTTCAAAGGGATGATAAACCCGTTCCATTGTGGAAGGTAAATTTAAAGAGTAAGTGAAAAACCGTTGAGGTGGTGGAAAAATTGCCCAATGCAGGGGTTAAATTTATTCTGGGTAATGAAATAGCTGGATCACATGTGGGTGATGCCTATGGTAGTTGAGTAGCCTGTAGAAGTGTTTTAAACAGAGGTGTTAAAGAAGGAGCATCCTGGATTGTTTCCAGATTGTGTGATAACGAGATCACAGGCAAACAGGTTGAAACACGAAAAAATAAGAAGGACAGGCAGTTCAAAGACATGAAGAAGGCATTAAAATCCAATTAGCAGGCATTGTGTTTGATAACATTGTTCAGGAAGACACAGCAAAGGACAATCCAGCTGAAGTATTTAACTCAAGGCAGTTAATTGAATTGCAGCAAAAGAATTTGGATTAAAACAGTTATATCGGACAGCTTACTCAGAAATAGAGGCAAAATGTACCCAGAATGTTATTACCTTAAAGGTGATATTTTAATGAGAGAGTGGAGGCCTGATCATGTTTCAGCAAATTGAAGCTGGAAGGAGGTACATCAGATTGCTATCCTAGTTGGGTATAGAATTCAGATTCTAAGGATTGTTCATGAAATTCCAAGGGGGGACATTTAGGAATTAAGAAAATACAGGTAAAATTACAAAAACATTTTTATTGATCTGGTTTGCATAGGGACGTAGTCATATACTGTGGAACATGTCACATATATCGGGTGATAGGGAAACCACAAGCAGTGATTAAGCCAGCACCTTCAATTACAATACCAGCATTTGAAGAAGCTTTTACTACGGTCATGGTTGATTGTGTCGGGCCCCTCCCTAAGACTAAAAGTGGAAATCAGTATTTACTAACAAATTTCCTTAAGTAGTACCTTTAAGAAATATTACAACCAAGAAGATTGTGGAAGAGTTAACAACATATTTTACAAGATATGGTTTACCTACGGAAATACAATGAGATTAGTGTTCAATTTTCATGTCACAGCTGTTTAAGGAAGTAAGGAACAGTTTGGAGCTTAAACAATTTAAGTCAACAGCTATCATCCTAAATTACAAGGGGCTTTGGAAAGATGGCATCAAACTCTAAAAACTATGATGAAAGTGTTTTTCAGGATCATACACAGGATTGGTGTCGGGAAATTCCATTCTTGTTATTTGCTATTAGGGATGCTCCTAATGCATTGACTGGTTTTAGCCCCTTTGAACTAGTTTATATTCATGAGGTAAGGGGACCACTGAAATTTATTCATGAGAAGTTGGTGGGTCAAAATTTAGAAACTACTCTCCTGGATTGCTTATCAAACTTCAAAGAGATTAGACAGAGCATGTGAGTTGGCTAGGGAATATTTAAATATATCACAGGAAGTGATGAAAGTGAAAGCATACAGGAAGGCTATAGCTCGGAATTTTGTTGCTGGGGAAGAAGTATTAGTTCTGTTACCAATGTTGGGTGACTTGTTAAAGGCAAGGTTTAGTGGGCCTTACAGGATGTAAAAGAAATTAAGTGAAGTAAATTATTTAATAAATACTCTAGACAGAAGAAAGGAGCAGAGGGTGTGTTATGTAAATATGCTTAAAAAGTATTTCGACAAGGAAGAGGACCAAAAAGAGGTGTTAGTGATGGTAGATAATGAGAAAGAGGTAGAAATGCAGGATTCTGAAATTGATTTTCCTTTAATCAAATTGGATAATGAGGGGGTTAATATCCAGACTTGGGCTGACAAGTGGCAAGTAACATTTGTGCCACACAAGTGTCAGGCAATGACCATCTCCAACAAAGGAGAATCCAATGATCATGCCTTGGTGTTCAATGGCATTACAACCATTGAATCCCCCACTGAGGGTTACCATTGACCACAAACTGAACTGGGCTAGCCATATAAATACTGTGGCTATGAGAGCAGGTCAGAAGCTAGGAATCGTGTGATGAGTAACCCACCTCTTGACTCCACAAAGTTTGTCCAAGTTCTAAGACAAGATAAAGGCAAAATACTGTGAATGCTGGAAGTCTGAAATGAAAACAAAAAGTGCTGGAAAAACTCAGCAGGTCTGACAGCATTCATGGAGAGAAAGACAGAGTTAACTTTCGAGTCCGTTTGACTCTTCTTCAGAGATAAAGGGAAGTAGAAATGTGGTGAAATATATGTTGTTTAAGGGAGGTGGAACAGGTGAAGCTGGATAGAAGGCCAGCGATAGGTGGAGGCAAAGGAGAGATTACGAAAGATGTCATAAACAAATGGCCAAAGGCTTGTTAATATTGGTGGTTCTGGCTAAAGGAGGTGCTAATGGTGATATTAAGAGTGGAAAGCAGAATGTGATAATGGCCGGACCAGGGTAAGCACTCTGGAAAGTGACAGGTGGCCCTAGTGGGGGTTGTGTGGGGGAAGGGACAGTGGTGGGAAAAAAGATTGAAAATAGGCTAAAAGCTCACGATAAAATAATGAATAAAAATGGAAACAAATTTTAAAAATAACAATAATGAAAATAAGTGGAAAAAAAAATAAAAACGAATGTAGAAAAAAGGGGAACTAAAAAGGGGTAGGGATGGAGGATGGAGTTCATGGTCTGAAGTTGTTGAACTGAATGTTAAGTCCGGAAGGCTGTAAAGTGCCTAATCGGAAGATGAGGTGCTGTTCCTCCAGTTTGCATTGAGCTTCACTGGAACATTGCAGCAAGCCAAGGACAGACATATGGGCATGAGAGCAGGATGGTTTGTCGAAATGGCATGCGGCAGGAAGGTCTGGGTCATGCTTGTGGACAGACTGCAGGTGTTCTGCGAAGCAGTCACCCAGTCTACATTTGGTCTCTCCAATGTAGAGGAAACCGCATTGGGAGCAGCAAATACAGTAGACCAAGTTGAGGGAAGTACAAGTGAAGTGCTGCTTCACCTGAAAGGAGTGTTTGGGCCCTTACACGGCGGAGAGGGGGGAAGTAAAGGGGTAGGTGTTGCACCTTCTGCGATTGCATAAGATGGTGCCGTGGGAGGGAGTTGAGGTGTTGGGGGTGATGGAGGAGTGGACCAGGGTGTCCCGGAGGGAATGGTCCCTACAGAATGCCGACGGAGGGACGGTGAAGGGAAGATGTGTTTAGTGGCGGCATCATGCTGGTGTTGGCAGAAATGGTGGAGGATGATCCTTTGAATGCGGAAGCTGGTTGGGTGAAAAGTGAGGACAAGGGGGACCCTTTCATGATTCTGGGAGGGAGAGGAAGATGTGAGGGCAGAGGTGCCTGAGATGGTTCGGATACAGCTGAGGGCCCTGTCAAACACCGTGGGTGGGAAATATTGGTTAAGGAAGAAGGGAGACATGTCAGAAGCACTGTTTTGGAAAGTGGCATCATTGGAACAGATGCAACAGAGGCGAAAGAACTGAGAGAATGGGATTGAGTCCTTACAGGTAGCATGGTGTGAGGTGGCTGTGGGAGTTGGTGGGCTTGTAATGAATATTGGTGGACAGTCTATCACCAGAAATTGAGACAGCGAGGTCAAGGAAGGGAAGGGAAGTGTCGGAGATGGACCATTTGAAAGTGATGGGGGGTGGAAATTGGAAGCAAAATTGATAATTTTTTCCAGGTCCAGACAAGAGAATGAAGCAACACTGAAACAGTCAACGATGTACCGAAGAACGAGTTGTGGGAGGGGGCCTGAGTAGGACTGGAACAAGGAATGTTTCACATACCCCATAAAATGACAGGCAAACCTGGGGCCCATACGGGTACCCATAGCCACACCTTTAATTTGGAGGAAGTGAGACAAGTTTAAGGAGAAATTGTTCAATGAGGGAACAAGTTCAGCCAGACAGAGAGTGGTGTTGGATGGGGATTGTTCGGGCCTCTGTTCAAGGAAGAAGCAGAGAGCCCTCAGATCATCCTGGTGGGTGATGGAGGTGTAGAAGGATTGGACCTCCATGGCGAAGAGGAGGCGATTAACGCCTTGTCTTCCTATCTAGACTCCGTTCTCTCTCCCCTTGTCCAGTCTCTTCCCATCTACATCTGCGATTCCTCTGATGCCCTACATAATATCAACAATTTCCAGTTCCCTGGTCCTAACCGCCTCCTCTTCACCATGGACGTCCAATCCCTCTACACCTCCATCCCCCACTGGGATGGCCTGAGGGCTCTCTAATTCTTCCTTAAACAGAGGCCCAAACAATCCCCATCCACCACTACTCTCATCAGTCTGGCTGAACTTGTTCTCTCACTGAACAATTTCTCCTTAAACTTGTCTCACTTCCTTCAAATAAAAGGTGTGGCTATGGGTACCCGCATGGGCTCCAGTTATGCCTGCCTCTTTATGGGGTATGTGGAACATTACTTGCTCCAGTCCTTCTCAGGCCACCTCACACAACTCTTTATTTGATGCATTGATGACTGTTTTGGTGCCTCTTCATGCTCTTGCTTGGACCTGGAAAAATTTATCAATTTGCTTCCAATTTCCACCCCTCCATCACTTTCACATGGTGCATCTCTGACACTTCCTTTCCATTCCTTGACCTCTCTGGCTCAATTTCTGGTGATAGACTGTTCACTAATATTCATTGGAAACGTACCGACTCCCACAGCTACCTCGACTACAACTCCTCTCACCCTACTTCCTGTAAGGACTGCATCTCACAACCTTCAGTCTGTCCGCAAGCATGACCCAGACCTTCCTGTCGCTTGCCATTTCAACACACCACCCTGCTGTCATGCCCACATGTTCGTCCTCAGTCTGTTGCAATGTTCCAGTGAAGCTCAACGCAAACTGGAGGAACAGCACCTCGTCTTCTCATTAGGCACTTTACAGCCTTCTGGACTTATCATTGAGTTCAACAAATTCTGACCATGTACTCTCTCCTCCATCTCCACCCTTTTTTGATCCCCCTTTTTTCTATATTCATTTTTTTTTAATTTTTATTTATTGTTCCACTTATTTTCATTAGTTATTTTTAAAATTTAATTCCGTTTTTATTCATTGTTTTATTCCAAGCTTTTGCCTATTTTCAATCTTTTTTCCCACCACTGTATCCTCCCCCACCCCACCCCTGCTCAGGCCATGTGTCACTATCCAGAGTGCTTACCCTGGTCCAACCATTATCACATTCTGCTTTCCACTCTTAATGTCAGTTTAATGTCCTTTAGCCAGAACCACCACTATTAACAGCCTTATGACCTTTTGTTTATGATATCTTTTGCAACCTCTCCTTTGCCTCCATCTATCGCTGGCCTTCTATCCAGCTTCACTTGTCCCACCCCACTTAAACAGTATATATTTCACCTCATTTCTACTTCCCTTTAGCTCTGAAGAAGAGTCATATGGACTCAAACAGTTAACTCTGTCTTTCTCTCCACAGATGCTGTCAGACCTGCTGAGTTTTTCCAGTATTTTTTGTTTTTGTTCCTGTCCAACATCTACAAGGCACAAGTCAGGAGTGTGATGGAATATTCCCCACTTGCCTGGATGAATGGTGTTCCCACAACACTCAAGAAGCTTGACACCATCCAGGGCAAAGCAGCCCACTTGATTTGCACAACATCCACAAACATTCACTCCCTCCACCACCGACGCACAGTAGCAGCAGTGTGTACCATCTACGAGATGCCCTGCAGGAAATCATCTTCGACAGCACCTTTCAATTCCATGACCACTACCATCTAGATGGACAAGGGCAGCTGATAGATGGGAACACCACTGCCTGGAAACTCCCCTCCAAGTCACTCACCATCCTGATTTGGAAATATATCGCCGTTCCTTCATTGTCACTGGGTCAAAATCCTGGCACTCCCTTGTTAACAGCACTATGATGCACCTACACCACATGGACTTCAGCGGTTCAAGAAGGCAGCTCACCACCACCTTCTCAAAGGAAACTAGAGATGGGCAATAAATGCTGGCCCAGCCAGCGAAGCCCACATCCCATGAAATGAATAAAAAAAAAAGGGTACTTGGAAACTTAAATGTAATACTGAGTTACCTTCCAGACAAGTGTCAAAGAGATTTGGAAAAGCTATTGCAGTCACACAAAGATAATAAGTTGGGGAGAACAGATTTAGCTATACTTTTTGTCTTTGTCGAAGTTTCATCTTTGATAAGGCAGCATCGTTATAGATGAAATCCAGCAAAGTTATCACAAGTACCGGAAGAAATTGATTTCATGCTTCAAAATGATATCGTTGAGTCGAGTTGCAGTAACTGGAGTTCGCCTATTGTTCTGGTAGTGAAACCAGATGGAACACAAAGACTGTGCGTGGACTATCAGAAGGTAAATGAGGTGACAGAAGTGGATTCATATCCTATACCATGGTTGGAGGATTGCATTGAGAAAGTGAGACAATCAAAATTTGTCACAAAGATTGACTTGCTAAATGCATGTTGGCAAATACTGTTATCGGAAAGAGCAAAGGAAATATTGGCTTTTGTGATGCCAAATGGACTATATCAGTTTAAAATCATGCCATTTGGTATGAAGAATGCCCCTGCAAAATTTCAAAGACTGACCAACAAAGTAATTACAGGTCTAAGCAATTCATATTGATGATTTAATAGTTTTCAGTCAGATGTGGGACAAGCATTTACCACATCTGGAAGAACAATTTACTCAATTACAAGCAGCTAATTTGGTCATAAGCTTGGCTAAGAGTGAATTTGCAAAAGTGCAAGTTACGTATCTAGACAATGCTATTGGACTTGGTAAGGAGGCTCTGAGATATGTGATAGTCAACCCTATTGCGGATTTCCCTCTGTCTACAACAAAACAGTAGTTTTGAGATTTCTGGGCATGAGTGGGTTTTGCCAGAAATTTGTACCAAATTTTAGCAGTGTGGTTGTTCCACTGACTGAACTATTAAAAAAGAACAAGAAATTTCAATGGACAAAGGAGTGACTGAAGGCATTTGATAGTTTGAAAACTGTATTAATTAACTATGACACCAGTTTTGGCAGTACCCAATTATGCCAAGCAATTTAAATTGGCCGTTGATGCAAGCGATATTGGTATTGGGGCCGTACTGTTGCAAGAAGCTGACACTGGAATTGAGAAACCAATATTTTTCATGGAAGTTGAATGCACAACAGAGAAGATATTCAACTATTAAAAAGGAGACTTTGGTTTTGGTGTTATCATTGCAGCATTTTGAAATCTATGTGGCAACCAATTTGTCAGAAACAACAGTTTATACAGATCACAATCCTTTAAAGTTTTTGGACTAATTTTCAGGCAGAAGTGCAAGGCTTTTCAGATGGAGTCTATTACTGCAATCATTTAATCTATAGATTATACATGTTGCTGGTACAGAACATCTGTTTGCAGATGTGTTATCAAGAGTTTGAAGCTTAATGTAAGTATATAGATAAGTACAGGAAATGGTTTAAGATGGGTTAATAAAAATGAAGCCATCTTTTAGAATTATGACTGTTCACTTTTTGATAAGAGGGATGTCAAGAAGATATAATGTCTATAATGTTATTGGAAAGTATTTTAAAATAGAGTTTAGTGGTGTCTGTGTCTATGTGTGTCTATGTCTTAATTGGATTAAAACCAGCTGCTCTAGAGGCTTTGATGTATAGAAGTGAAGTAGTTTTGAAATGTTAATTAGATAAACATGGGGAAGTTTAGAAACATAGTTGTCAAGGAGGAAATTTGCATTTTTAAATAAACCATTTAAAAGGATGGGTGAAATGTTATACCTAGCCAAACAATGTGTTTACTTCTTGCAAAGCTTACCAATAAAATTGGTATTATGAAAGGGTCTTGTTATTGGAAGAGGTAAAGTTCAAAAGACATAGTGATACAATTAAAAATTGCATTCAAAGAGGAAGAGAGGGCTGTTGGTAAAGAGGAAGAGGGATTCTAAGGTCTAAAGCCCCCAGCCTGAAAGACTCAGGCTGCTGTCTGCAAGGACCAGAGCTGAAAGATTTTGAATGTGACTGTCCAGAGTGTGCTTTGCAGGGGTCTGTTTGAATCTATGTGTTTTACTGTTGCCTTAACGTGGGTGTAACTAGGAGTCAGATTAGTTAGGGGATTTTTGTAGTTATTATCTTAATAATTTGTTGGCATATGTATTTGTTTACAATCTTTTAATTAATACATATTTAATTTCATTTTTCAAAAACCTTTTGAGACTCAGTGGCCTTATTAGAACTGAATTTAAAGCCTACATCTCAAAACATACAAGTTACAAAAATTGGTTATGACAGTTGTTTCAAGTTTCCCTCCAGGATTTGAGCAACTCAGCCCTTACTATTGGCTGTGTCATAACGGCTCCATCAAGTCATTATACATGATGACATTGGAAAAGTGGAATTTCTGAAATTGAAGTGCTGTTTAAAAGGTTTCTCCATAAATTCTGTTGCTTTCTTATCATAAAGGTTGCTGCAGCATGAATGGTTAAGGATAACTGTCTTCGCGAGGTTTAGGTTAAGGGTGCTCATAATTGTAGGGCAGTCACACAAACAAAAAAGGCTCCTGTAATTTTTTTTTATCAGGTGCAATAAACTTGTTATCTTCCCATTGGAAAAGAGGAAGTAACTGAAGAGGGGCCAACACTTTAATCGTGTTCCACAGGTTTTCCAAATGTTCAGAGTCTAATGTCTGCATCAGAGTATCAAACATGACCCCATAGCCTTTAACAGCCACCGCTGAGTAAAGCAGCTGAGGACAATGGTCTTGCTTAAACCAAAGGTTTATTCAAGTACTGAATGGTTAAGAGTTATTTTTTCTAGTTCTACCACAGCTTAATTGTTTACAGTTTTCAAGTGTCAATGAACCAAACATGTGTTTCCTTAATGAACGGACTTGGTTATCCCAGTGCTTGCTTGCTATTTGCTGAAAGATGTCAGCCCTCACTGCAACAAAATCAGTGACATGCACCATAAATTTCACTGATTAATGGGCTGATCTTATATTGATGACTTTTTCCATGTTGTTTTCTTGTATTTTTCATTGGAATATGCCATAGCAGAAAGGCCTCATCCCACCGCTGATATTAACCCACTGGTGGGCAGGCCTACCAACATGCATGACAGCTCAAACCACGCGGCCAGCTTGTCACCTGGGGGTGGGGGAAAAGGGACTCAACACGGGGATGGAAGTGTCCTCTGAGAGCCACCCCCCCCTGTCCAAGCTACAGACCCCTCCCTTCATCCCTCTCCCTGCGACCCCCCCCCCCACCACCCAGCGAAATTTCCCACCACCTTACTTACATATGGCCTGGGTTGTTCTACAATTCTTGGACTCCAAGAGGTGTTTTTCCTGAAGCAGCCACCCACTCCCCTGTGGTGTTTCTGATCACAAGAGCTGCTGTCCTCTGGCTGGCAGCTCTCAGTAGGTAAGCGGTTTTGATTCCAGGGAAAGGCCCGCCTCTGGCCACGCCATTGCCTGATTGGCTTGTTATCCGGTGGACCTTTCTGAAAAAGAGAGCACACGGGTCTTTTACCCGCTCTCCAGCTGGCAAGCAAGACTCCAGAGGCCTCAACAAGATTCTGCGCCTTATGTCCAATTGCAATGAGAAGGTGATGGCAAGCCTTCTCCTTAAACTGCTGTGTGGTGTTGATGCTCTCACAATTGTAATAGTATCAACCCAATGGCAATAGGTTCATGGCAGGAAGCTTGAAGGCAATTATGTTTCCACACCTAAGAAATGGAGATGTGGTTTGGATATCTGCACCTGGGAATAAGGACTGGTTCTGACAGTTCTCATATTTCATTGCCGCATTCCTCTGTCCTCCTGCTTGTCCTCTAAAAAACATGAATGCAATTGTAGCAAACTTCCCATTTTCAGTTCCAAAAGATGGACTTATTTCAAGTATAATACCTGACTTTTAAGGAACCAAAAATAGCATACTTACTAAAGTAGAATAGACCTGATCCTCGAGGATCCCCACCACAAAGCATTGTCTTGGTTCTTTAGGCTTACTGGCATAAATGTTAACTGCAGGAGTAAATTCATTTTAAAAAATGCAATTTAGTGTTAATACTACATAACCAAATATTTATGCAAACTTTTTATTTCCCAATGGGCATCAGATCATCAGTACTATTACTGACATTCGGCAAAGGGTCCCTAATGCCACAACCAGATTGAAAGTTCCTCATCTATGAAGTTATAACTTTATAGTCATTTGTTAGGAAATATTGTAGTAATCAGCTAAATATTCATAAACAAAATAGTTGTCCTTCCCTTTTCAAATTGCCTAGCCGCTATGAACGTGGGTGCTCTTTATTCAATTTCATGCATCAAAATAAATAAATGTGTTTACAAAAGAAATCAGAGATTAACTGGAAATAGTAAATCAGATTGTTTTAATACCAGGATTTTAAATAAAATGTACATGCATTTAACATCTCTCAACACTTTGTGCCTGGATCTGTGTTAAGTTTACAAGGTCTCTTATAGTACTGTTCAGCCCTGATCAAACATAACTTCAGCCAGTGACATGGTTGCTCATTCATGCAATATTGTTTACCTGTAAGATACTTAATTAAACAATATTGGATTCAGCAGTTGTTATACACAGAAGCAAGGTCTGCAGGCACCAGTTTGTTATTCACAGTGTAACCAGTTAGATATCAGCAAATCACAATACATAGACACACAAAAGAAGAGGACACGTAACATTAAATTGCACATGCAATTGTCACAGGAATGAAGTCACAGCATTTCCATTTTTTTTATATTAAAATCTAGATTTTCTGGAAATACTAGATTTACTGGAGACACTGAAGTTAATTTTTCTACAGCCACAATTACAGCACAAAAAACATTCAAAGCTTGGATCAAGATTTAGGGATGCCAAGGTTCAATATTGTCAAGGTGCAGTGACCATTTTAAAAGTGGTCGGATAAGTTGATTACCATGTCATAAGGAAACAAGGATTGCTGCAAATTGAACCATTTTAAGTTAAACAAAACTTAATGATATCTATCTTCTGTTGCTTGGTCACATAAATAAGGCTCTCTAATTTCAGGTTGTGTTTTACAACAACTTAAGTTAAATTTTTAACTGAATGCTAAGCATGCGATTATAATTTACTGAAATTGCTTTGTCAGGATTTTTGCCTCATGGTTTGTTTCGGGAAGTCAGTGTGATGAATTTTACAATATTGCTTCAGCATGACATTTTATATTGAGTGCACTTGATGTGGGCATTGTTGTGAAGCAAATGTTATGGATTATGCTCAATACGGTACACAGAATTGCACAGGAACAGGCTATTCATCCCAACTAGACTATGTCGGTATTTCTGCTTCACATAATCCTCATCCCACCCCACTTCATATCACCCTACCAGCATATCCTTCTATTTCTTTTTCCATCAGGTTCCAGCTGCCATGTAAATGTATCCATGCTTTTCACCACAACTACTCCTCCTCATGTTAGTACGTTTCACATATGAACTCTCTGGATAAAGAAGTTGGATGATTAAAACTACTGAGGTGGGAAACAGATTGGGCCTGAGTTTTCTTGGAGAAGCAATCAGAGTAAGATTGCCATTCCATGCCCAATTACTTACATCAAATTTTCTTTGATCCTATCTCACCTGACCTTCTGACTCAGGCTGGGCAAGAGCCAGGCAGTGTAGCGCATCCTTCAGGCCCAGTGTTGAAGTCCATGGGAGTCGAATGGAAAGAGGCCATGCTCTCCTTTTTATGGCGTTAGCTGCGTGCATTAGGTAAGTTTAAACTACCATTGAAATTTAAAGGTTCTTGACAGGCAAGGGAGAAGGTAAGTGTCTAAGGTAAGTGGATAGGATTTGGAGGGTGGGGCAGATTGGAAGTCGACAGGCAGAATTGGAGGTTGGGTGGTAGGAGGCCAGAGGAGGGGGTCGGAGGTTAGTGGAGTCAGGGGTCCTGGGGGAGGGTTTGAGGGTCAGGGGCCAGAGGTTGGGGGTTGAGAGGTTGGGGGGCTGGAGGTCGGGGCAAGAGTGTCAGGCCTCGGGAGGGGGTTGGAGGTCTGGGAATGTTCGGAGGTCAGGGGTTGGAGGACGGGGGCAGGAGCTCAGGGGCAAGAGTTCAAGGTGGGTGGTTGGGCCTTGGGGGGTAAGTTAGGGGGCGGTGTCGGACCTCATTGGGGGATGGTGTCAGGCCCAAGAGAGGTGATCAGGCTTCTGCGGGGAGGGTGTCAAGCCCTGGGGTGGAGGTTTAAGGTTGAGGGTGCTGTCAGCCATCAGGGGGGCTGCGCATTGTGGGGTGGAGGTTGAAGGTTGACTGACATTAGGGTGGTGTCGGGCCTTGGGTTAGGTTGGGTCGGGTTGGGTCAAGCCTGCAGGGGATTGGGGAGGAGGGTGTCAGGCCTGCTGGTAGGGGGAGAAGTGCTTTGGGGGAGTGGTTGGGTATTCGGAGGAGTCCCCTGGGGGGGAGTTGAGGGTGGTGGGGGCCTTCAGGGTCAGTCTCGGACTTTACAATAGTTACCCAGAAGTTAGAAGTGGCTTTAACTCTTCTAACTTTTTCTGGGTAACTATTGGTGTAACCCAATCGCAATGATCCGAAATTTTTGATTTTAAATCACAATTTTGGATGGTTCCAAGTGCAGGGCAATTACCCAGGGGAAGTTTGCACTTCTGGGCAATAGCCGTGTAACCCTTATCTGTGAACTTCTGAAGGGGATTCCCAGCACATTTTTGGGGTACCTCCCCCAACCCAATGCTGGGGAGCTCAGAAGTTATGGCCCATTGCGTCATGTAACTGTGGATATAAGATAAAAACCCATATTAGAGAGAAAGTTATGAAGGCCTTGAAAGAAACAAGGGTCTGGAGATTATTGTGAAAATAACCGTGAGGCTAAAAGTACTCATTATTACTTATGCGCAAGTCGGACATCAATGCGCAGTTAAAAACCTAAATCCACAAGTTGCGGTCCAAGATGCACTCACTCCTGCATAACCTGTGTGAAAATGACATCTTGCCATTTGACTCACCAGTACTCACTATCTGATTCAACTAGACTGAATGGTGTGTAATTACTCTACTGACATCATAAATATTATTCATTGGGTTCAGCACAAAAATATTAGAACTTGTCCATTCCAGCCTAACATTACCCTTTTAATGTTGTGATAGATCTTAATTGTTGTCAAACAACTTCTCTAGCACTGAAAATTGTCTTTACAAATGTGGAGTCACATTCCATCAGCTTCTAGCTATTGCCAGAGATATACTTTTTAAAAAATGTTTTTGTTTCTTCGATCTTGTTACCCTACTTTTTATTTCACTTTCTTTACCTAACTTGGCATTGAATTAATTATTCTAACTTACACTTCCTGGTTCTCGTTCTGTGCAGCTCATGAGCAATTCTTCAATTTGATTCAATTTCAAATACACAGTTGCTTGTCCCATTCACATAGGTTCCAGGTGTCCTGTAGAAATTTCTATATTATTTAGATGTCTCACTGACAATAATTTGCTGTGAAAAATCCCACAGCATGTCGATGGGAAAGTGCAAGTCTTATGAACAGCAGGAACTGGTTCACTGCTCACACCAAAATCTGACCCATTATGCTTTAGTTTTTTTTAAGAAGGGATTGACTGAGGATAATGCACATATTACAGGCTGCCACCTGACAAAATATTTATTTCTGTTGACAATGATACAACATTGAATGAGATAACCTGGTTATGGACATATTAATTGTTGCTACCTTTACCCATTACCTGTCTCAATGATTTACATTGATTCCCAGTCCAGCACTCCTCCAATTCAGGCCCCTTTTGCATCCCCAAGTTCAATCATTCTACCATTGCTCATGTACTTTTAGCTACCTAGCCCAGAGTTCTAAAATACCCTCCCTAAACCTCTCCACTTCCCTCTCACCTGTAAGGCATTCCTTAAAACTGACTTATTTGACCACGTCATCTCTTTATGTGGCTCGATGTCAAATTTTGTCCGTTGTGAAGCACCTTGGGATGCTTTACTAGGCTAAAAGTTCTATATAAGTGTATGCTGCTGTTTTAGTTGCACACAGGGATGGTGCATGACTTTAGTTTCAGTGTACAGGAGCAACTAACAGTAATTAAGAGTAATCTCATTTTATTAAATAAAATGAACCATCTACACAGCTGTTTTGGGGTCCATTATGTAAATAATCATAAGATATTGAAAATTTGAATTCTAAGGACCAAAAATACCAAATAGAAACCCAAAATTAGAGTATCCTATTCACCAATAATGGTTGAAGCGGGGACAAATCAAACAATGTGATGAGAAACAAAATCATACATCACAGATCACGGTGCAATTCGTATCATGACGGGATGTACCTTTTGTCTCCAATGCCATGAGAAACCATTGGTAAGTTATCAGATTCAATGATTGTATACTATTAAAAGTGAGATCTAACATGAATATTATACACAAGGAAGATAAAAACACACAACGTATATCACATCAATGTCTCATAAACTTAGATAAGTCATGATACAGTAGCCAGTTCAGAGTCTTTGCGAACCATAAAATAGTAGCATGTTACAATCACAGACATGTTATAGAGGCAGGCTCCTCCATTTGTAATTGGTAGTAAAACTGTAAACCCAATCTTTATAATTGAGTTTGGGATTTAGTTACAATTAGCAAAAGAAAGGATTCAATTCCCTTGTGCGTTTCATTACGGTTTTTCTCATGAGTTAGGGAACCATAAACAATTATAATAGAAAATGTTATGGAATGGGATTACTAGAGTACAAAATTCTGTTACAAAAAATGTTCTTTGCTTTGAAAGCAGACTGGTGTCATTTCAAGGGACATTGCCCGAGAACCATATATGACAATTTTATTTTCACAAGTTTACCTGTAAAATAAGAATTCACTTTGAAACAGGTTTTTTTTTTACAAACTTACCATATATGGTAATTAGCCTCCTGATTGAGCCTAAGATCATCATCATACTTTCATGGCCTGGATACTAAAACATGAAATTCTGTAACTGTACCTCAGCTCCAGGTGTCCCACAATGTTCAAACACAAAGCAATGAGCTATTATGAGAGACAAGACCCAACAACAGACCATTATGTTTCTACACTTCAGCAGTGGGAAAGATGGCAGTCCTAACTGGAAGATCAACCATTTTGTGGCAAGTTTGCAAAGAGTGTTTCTAAATCATTTTTTAAAAACTGCATACAAGAATATATCTATGAAGAAAACAGCTCTATGATAAAGCCATTGGAGGATGTCCTTGAGTATTATTTTACTATGTTCTCAGTTCCAGTTTCTAATAAGTTCACTAGGTAAACAATTACAAAAATATTATGGGCAATGAAGAGATAGAGCAAATATTTATAGCCACTTTTTCCTAAAGAAGAATTCACATTGCAATTTCTATCGTAAGTTCACAGTCAAAGGTATTCATTAAAAGTAGCATTACAGCAAGGTTACAAATGGACTATTTCACAGAAATTTTCAGAATTTCTGAACATTATATAACTCATTAACATTATCTTTATACTTACTATGGTCATAGTGAGAATCTATGCCATTAATGCCTCAACATCGTCATATGATTTTTCTGTATTTAAAACTGCAAGATCTTACTTAGCTATTTCTGTGCTGACTTATTTCCATTATAAGTGTAGATTTTACATTTTGAAGGTTAGTGTAAAGCAAAGCTTTATTTTCTTGATCCACCCTCCAGTGTAATTTAATTAGCTTAGTGCCATAATTAAAGTTAAATTCACATATATTTTTCGGAGCACGTTACACTCTCAATTATCCTCGATTTCTCTCATCTTGATCTCTCTATTTCACTCCCACCTTTCAGACAAGAGGGAGGACAGGAAAACAATTCCTCAGCCTCTGCTGAAGCCAATTTTACATCAATCTCGAGAGAAATGTCATTTCCCATCTTCCCTGTGGATCTAATGACAAGTCTGATTTGAAAATCAATGCAATGGGAGGTTGAGGCTGACACTGGGACTTGACTCCAATGTACTATAGCACACAAATTTAAGAATTACAATACATAACTGAAAGAAGGACAGATTTGGTGCAGATTTCTTTAGTAATGGAGGACAGAGGGACTTGGCAAATGAGTTTTACCCTTAAGTAAACTGACTGGGGAACTCAGCTAATAGTCATGAGTAACTCCTTGTCACATGAAAAAACTGCAAAATAAAATCATATGCCATGCAGTTTCTTTTTTTCATTTTTACCACATTGTCAAACTTTCAGTGGTATGTTTGGAAACAAAATTTAATTTTAATTTTTTATGTGTTACCAATGCAGAATAAATCAGCTTGAGCTTCAGTGAAGCCATTGTGAGATGTATGGTAAATTTGTCACATATTGCAAAGACTTCGCATGTGTGAGGCGGGTGGCCTTACATCCTTTAAAAACTACCTGGATGAGCACTTGGCATGTCATAACATTCAAGGCTATGGGCCAAGTGCTGGTAAATGGGATTAGGTAGGTAGGTAGGTCAGGTGTTTCTCACGAGCTGGTGCAGACTCGATGGGCTGAAGGGCCTCTTCTATACTCTGTGATTCTGTGAGATACTTCAAGTAGAGAGGAATCAAGGAGCAGTGGCAGAACTGTCCAATTGAGTAAAGTTGCATGAAGCAAAGAAGGAAGAAGATTTTGTTAACAGTTTGATAGTTAAATTTTGTTTTTTTAATAAGGATGAAGTAGTCTAGGAGCATGGAGGTGATAGTTTTGAGAGTGGATATGAACGTGACTTAATCAATACAATATATGATCGCTATTGTCAGGCCCCAATACAGGATTTATCTTCTGAGAGGAATTGTGAGCCCTACTGTGCCTCATGATTTATTCTGTAGTGCACAATTTTAAATTTAATGGAAATATGTATTTTGTTCACATTAGTATTTCCCAAGTGAAAATAAATTGTAGAATGCAGATATCAGCACTATGGCTACAACTCCAGCAAGCTATATCCATTTTTAATTTGAGGAAACATCATCACGATTATGTTATTATTTGGATTAAGGTTTCAGGAACTTGCTAATCGTCAATTTATGAAATAAGGCCAAAATCTGACTGCATGTGCTGTTGGCTTATTGCAATGAGTAAACAAGACTGCCCATTAATTCACATAAGAATGAATCCGTATTTATATACAGCACTTTATCACATCTTTCAGAAATATATAAATGTTATTGCATATAATCAAATTGTTTGAAAATGCATTTTTGTTTTACGTCGGAAACACACAGCCAGATCCCACAAACAATGAGATGAATGACCGACCAATCTGTTTTAGTGTTGTTAGCTGAGGAAGGAATGCTCATCAAGACACTAGAAGAGCCCTCTGCTCTTCAAGTGTTGCCATGGAAAACTTTGCTTCTACCTGAACCAGACTTCGCTCTCAACCAAAGCATAGTGCTAAGATAGCACTTCTTTCAGCTCTGTAAGTGTCATGTTAAATTACGGGAGAGCTTTTTCCTAAATTATCCAAGAAAATTTCCTCTTGGAAAGGAAATTTGGATGATTTCTTCACAAATGTGCATTCTGAACCATCCATTATTACAATGCTTACTTCACCCAGAGAATTCATTCTGCAGACACAGGAAAATCTTCCCTTGTGTGATCAAGTTGGGAAGCAGGACGTGAACCCAAAACCTTTTGATTTAGAGGAATGAATCTTACCAAATGAGCCAAACTGACAGGTAGAAATTGATGCTACTGCTTCGTTACAATGTCTGTATTTCTTAAATTGCTTTTCAGTTCACTGATCAATTCAGCACTTCAGCAAATGTCTGTAACTCTTGCTTTAGAATATCGCTCTTGGGAGACAAAAATATACAGAGTTCTTTTATGGTCATTCAATTAATGTAAGGGTTCCACCTATTTTCTAATCATAGTAGAAAATACTTTTGTAAAACAAATTACAATTTGCAGCATTAGAATTGGTCAAACATTCCTAAATCTCTTGACAACAACATCCCATTTGACAGAATCAGTAAACTTGGAGTTCTATTTCACAGAAAGGATATGTAACTACAGACAGTTGAAGGCAAACATCAAAAGGAGTAAAAACATAAAACTCCAATTACAAAATAACATTGCTGAATATCTTTTGAATGTGTTAATGATCTACAGCAGCTAAAGATAAATGAGGTGTATAATCAACATAAGATATTGGAATATATGGGTAATAAATGCATGAGAATAGTTTTCACTGGTTTATATTAAAAAATGGATAAAGAAAATGCATTATCGTATCATCCTGTACTTTAAATTTAAACAGTTCAAGGAACATTTTCTGAAGGCGACAGTATAATGACTGTTTGCTGTAAAACATTTCTTTTAATTCATTATTAAGTAATACGAAGGTAAGAATTAAATGGAAAGTTTAGTGGTTTTTATATTTGTTCCAGAATATCTGATACACCTTGAAATAGCCCAACTATAATTACAATCACAGGCAGGTAGCTTCTCACTTGCAGTTACACAGAATCATTTGGACTCCTTTCAACAGAATTACCAAAGTGACCTTACTATCTGATATAGTTTGAAATCAAAGGCGTTTTTCTGCCTTGCAGTGAGGAGTAATGCTCACAGGGAACACATCATGAGGAATTGCAGACAGACCCTGCAACTTTCTAACTGCTAAATTTAATGGATAGAAAATTACAGACTGCACGCCTGCTATTCCCCGAGCATATACCATTTGGCATTAAAAGCGTTGGATCAAAATCGCCTATCTTGAGGATAGAATACAGAAAGTAGATTCTGATAACTGGCTGGAGTCGAAAACTTGCTGACAGTTTTATTCCCCCAACTTGTTATTTTTTTCAGTTCAACAGCTCAACTTGTTTTTTGTATTGCTTCTTACTTCATTAAGTTAATCGGAATCAGTTTTCAAATTTGATTTTTTTTCTCTTTAATGGTAATTATCCTGCCTGTAAGTGATTCAGTCACCTGTACCTCCATCACAAGTAACACGTGTGAGATGGAGAAAGGTGCACTTCCACATCCGTCTCTCATTTACATGTTTCTACAAGATCACAAGGTAATTAATAGAGCAGAAGACTAGTCAGCCTACCATAATTCATTTATCTGGAAACAACAGTGGTCCGAGTATAAATCCCCACAGACTTCATCAGTATATTCATTCACTTTAACAAAGCACCTGGATTGACAGCACACTATTTCCTATAACTGTTCAACCAGTTTCATATTAATTTGCAGGGTTTCCCCTCTGAATGTAATTAATCAGCCTTTCAAGAGGATACTTTATCAAAAGCCTTTTCAAAAGCGAGTTACACCATGAGCTGGATCTTATGGGTCTCACAGGGGTCTCTTCCACTGGTCAGAAAAGTACCTGGAATCAAGTGCTCTTCAGGTGCTTAATTGGCCACTATTGGGCCTCCCCCACGATTGAGAGCCCAACGGGAGAAGTCCCACCTGCCAAGAGCCATAGCCAATCATGCTGAAGCGGTGGTTGCTGGCAACATCTGCACCCACCATCAGCCCAGAAATGCTGTTGGGACCCATGCCAGAGATGATTGTGGACAAGATGGGGTTCACAGGGTCAAGGGCGGAGAAGTTGACTTTCAGCGGCAACCCCTTTTTGGATGCCAGGTCTTCTGATGAGGCACAGAATGCCTGATAATGAGGGCCCTTTCCAGGAGGCCGCTGGCAAACAGGGCTTGCTGGGAGTAGGATAGCCATGTGGCTCCTATTAAATCCTTGAGGCCCCACCAAAGTGTGGTGGGCTCAGGGATAATGGGTATTAATTGGCTGATTGATTAACCTAATTGATACCTCACCATCGGCAGCTGCGAATCCCACACCAGCCCCTTCCACCCTCCAACTTAATCAAGGGAGGTCCTCCCACCACCATGAAACTGAAGTAGGGCCTCTCCCATGATTAAGTTGGGCCGGTCACCATGGTTCCTTCTGCATTGAGCTGCATTAAATCCAGCCCCATGTTATAGAATTTATCGTATTTCATGGTTTGTCAATTCAAGAGATTGAGTAGGCATGTTAGGCAGGATCATCCCCTTCTTAATCTTCTACACTCTTGTTAATTAGACTACATTAATATATGCCCTCATACCCATGGAGGAGACAGTGTTGGAAATCACTGCAGCAGCCATCACTGAGACTGTGGCCAGCAGAGGGGCTGAAGCCATAAGTATGATAGCATGTTCCTGCTTAATCCACCTTCTTGCATTCCACTTCACTCCCATCCCGCAATCTATTATGATTAACAATCCAAGGATAATGTAACCATGCACCTCTTGCTTTCCTGCCCCCTTTACAGATCCCAACCTTTGTGTCCACACAGATAACCAAGAACTGCTACCAGGCTAAGCTGTTGGGTGGGAAGTTGAAGTCACAGAGGAAGAAGAGACTGATAAAGGGGTGACACCATCATTTGATCTGACTTTGTAGATCCCTGCTCAGATACTGGTGCTGCATATAGTTTAGAGGGCAGCATAGAGGTCGTAGCTGCATGGTCTGTAACCAAGAACACAGGGACCGCAGTCAGTTCAGGGGCAAAGGATCTCACAGGTCCAAGCTCCCCAGAGTGCGAGGTCATGTCATGAATTCTGATGCAGAAGACTCAGATGAGGACTTTGATGGTCGAAGGCTGATGGTTCGTAACTGAATGCTGCTAAGTGTGGGAGTGCGGATCTGAGGTTGTGCTCACTTGAAAGAGGGTTGAATTAGACACGCACTGGTAGCCCAGCTGCAATGTGGATGTGCCGGCTGCCTCTTCTCTTCCTCCGCTTCCTGAAGTGCTCAATAAATCCATGATACCAAGGGCTGTGCCCTTATGATGGGCAGGCTGTGGAAGATTTAGCAAACCATCATGAATTGGGACATCCACTCCAGAGAGTACTGCAGGACTCTGCCAGAGCAGACGAGGCAACAGAACTGTTGCTTCAGCACTCAAATCATGTGCTCAATGACTTTTCTTGTGGCAACATGGCTTTCATTGAATGCATGTTGGTCACATGTGGTTGGGTGGAGGAGTGGAGTCAGCAGTCAGGTGTAGAGAAGGTAATGTTTGTCGCTCAGCACCCACCCTCTGTTCAGCCACCATGTCAAAACAATGTTCAATGGAGGAGAATGAACGCATTATTACTGCTGCCAGGATAGCAGCCATTCACCAGCATAATATGTTGTGCATGGTCACACACCATAAGCATGTTAAGTGAGCGATAATCTTTACTGCTTTACCCTTTTGTAGGATAGATATCTTGACACTGAGATGCAGCGCCAACTAAACCTCGTGTCTGCAGTTGATGGCATGCTTCCCATGGGGAAGCTTGCTTTCCTGGCAAAGCCACTGATGTAATCTGCCTGTTTCTCTCTGTTTAGTGAGAGTACAATGACATCTGTTATAATTCCCATAGAGACCGATAACTTTTTTATAAAGAAAGGAATCCCCATGATGTCAAAGGAAAGGAAACTACTGGACAAGATTTCACTTTTTAAAGCTTTTGCTGTAACAAACCAACTAAAGTCAACATTATTCAAATACTAACAGGTGAAGGATATTTCAAATGAAAAGATAAATTTCACTTTAAATAGTTCATACAACAAAGCTATGCCTTACATAGTTACAAGCACTCCTATTATTTCCCATACAAATGTTGGACCACACGCAATCTCAGTCTTTCCAAACTGGCCTCCCCTTTGTAGGATCTCTCACCTCCCATCCTACCGTTTCAGTCCTTGAGTCACATTCACCAGCAGCGTATTCTATCCAAAGTCCCCAAACGTGGAACAGAGTTTTTAGTTCAGTAGGTGAGCGGGCGCGTGCCCAATCTGATTGGGTGTGAAATGGCGTGAGATGACGTAGGGCGAGGGAACCAATGTCATCCTGTACTTGTGCGATATTTTGGTCGGTGGGTAGCGCAGAAGTCAGAAGTGTACCCGCTAACAATTAAGAGGCCAATTAAGTTAATTAAAGGTACAATTGTCTGTTATTTTTCGTGGTCAATCCAACCTTACGGTTGACGGATGGGCGAATCGGCGAAGTGGTCTTTGCATTTTTCATGAAACCTCATCAAAGGGCGAGGTGAGGTTTCCGTTATTAAATAGAAGTAAAAGAAAATCTATGGACAACGTTTTTATCATGTATATGTTCAGGTGGCTGATTTTGATGCTTGTACATTTTTCCCCTGATTGTAAAAAACCTTATTTAATGCTTTTCAGGTCTTCAGCTCCCTGAGGCGCTCTCTGCCTTCAGGGAGCTTTCTGTCAGTGCTTACCTGTGCCACACTGACATCAGCACCCACCCTCCTCCTGCCCCCATCCCGGCAGTGCTGAGCTTCTCAGCATGGGTTTCATGCTGGCCAGCCAGGGTGAACTTTCTCCCAGGTCATGACAATCCTGCTGGCACAGAGTTCCCAGATACCCCCTTCTCCCTCTTAAATGGTCTGGTGGGCTCAGGCAACACTGGAACAGCTGTAATGGGCCTTGTCCAGTCATCAATCTCTTGTCCTTCCGATCTCAGTGTTCTGTCCTTCCCAACTGTATAATACAAACAGTCACACAGTCTCTGTGCTTTTCTCAGAGCCCTGCTTCAACACCATGATCTGTTCTAAAACTGCCAAACAGAACACTGTTCCATTCAGAGAGAGCTTTGCTTGTTTCCTCTTTACACAAATTCTCTGTGTTCTGAACTGTCAAACTGAAAACACAGGCAGACCCAAACCCCTGCAATTTGCTTGCTATTTTACCCTTTGCTTTTTAGCGGTTCATCCCCAACTCTGGGTCAGATGGGTATTTGTTTGAACCTAATAATGTCATAATTAGGAAACCAAGTAATCTTCTTTCAGAATACTCCTCAGTCCAATTTGGTCTTAAAGGGACATTGTACAAACGGAAATACAAACATCCCAAAGGACATGGGTTATCACACATTCCTTATGCTGGCATACAGAGCCTCTCTGATGCAGCATTGGATAGAAAACTGGGAGATGTTAGATATGTCAGTCAGTTCCAGCCTGGTGGGATCCTGTTTTGAAGAAATTGATGTCCATGGTCACCTTTACAGTCACTGACAGTACAGCCCTCGCTTTGGTCTGAAGCTGCAGGCCTTGTTATATGAGATGGCAGAGGCCTGTGAGCACCTCCTTTGTGAATTGCATGCAGCACTCATACTGCTTCTGGTGGAGGTAACACATTCCCCAGGGTAGTGTCCTAGACACATCATCATAAATGATGTCCATCATAAGGTCAGAAGTGGGGATGTTCACTGATGATTGCACAACGTTCAGCACCATTTGCAACTCTTCAGATACTGAATCAGTTAGTGTCCATATGCAACAAGACCTGGACAATATTTAGCGTTGGGTTCATAAGTGGCAAGTAACATTTATACCACACAAACGGTAGGCAATGACCATCACCATCAAAAGAGAATCTAACTAACTATCTCCCCAATGGCATTACCATTGCTGAATCCCCCACACGGGGATTGACCAGAAACTGAACCGGACTAGCCATATAAATACTGTAACCACAAGAGCAGGTCAGAGGCTAGGAATCCTGTGATGAGTAACTCATAAACTCCCCAAAGCCTGTCCACCATCTACAAGGCACAAGTCAGGAGAGTGATGGAATACTCCCCACTTGCTTGGATGAGTGCAGCTCCCACAACACTCAAGAAGCTCAAGACCATCCAGGACAAAGCAGCCGGCTTGATTGGTTAACCATCTACTGCCTTAAAGATTCACTCTTCCACAACCGATGCACAGTGGCAGCAGAGTGTACCATCCACAAGATACACAGCAGCAACTCACCAAGGCTCCTTCAACAGTACCTTCCAAATCTGCAACCTCTACCTAAATGGACAAGGACAGCAGATGCATTGGAACACCAGCTCTTGCAAGTTCCCCTGCCAAGTCCAGGCACATATTGCCTCAATGCTGCCCTGAGATGTCCAGAGCCCTTCCAGTCACAAGCAACACCTCTCCCACATGTCGCACCACTCCCTACAGACTTCACCAATTGTAACCAACTGTTCAAAGCACCCAGCACTTCCACAATCTCAAATAAAGTCAGTGGAAAATAATAAGCAATTAACTTTGCAAGCTGATGATAGCCCTTTAGAGTAGTGCCACTTCTCTAGATGAACACATGTTCAACTGTTCGTGTTTAAGAGAAGGCACTACCTGGAGCAGCAAGGTTGCAGCATTAAATGCTGACTGTCGCCTCAAACTATAATCTGCATATTTTCTGGCGTAGGCTTGTAATATCCATGCTCATGCCCTCACAAGATGGTGTGTGGTGCAGACTATAGCAGATGTGAATGGAATTGCCATGCACATTCCCCTTGGTACTAAATGACACCCATAGCAGAAACTACAGTTGCACTACAGAGGCAAATTTTGCTGCACTGGTCTCCATTTGGCTGAACAGTTCAAAATTTTAATGATATGAAGATTTACTATCCGCAGTTAATTAGATGGAGCTGGGAAACAAAATCATTTGTACCTAAAAGGTGGCCTGTCGCTTTTGAAAATGTTAATAAAGCTCATAAAGTGATTTCCTGTGAAGGAACTAATTCTGACTATTATGAGCTACAATGGATCTTCAGTTTTATGACATTCAGTGAATGCAATAAAAGCCAATAATCCAGTACTTCTTTGATTTTGAGGTTCCAAATGTCCCCCCTCTAAGTTTTAATTTTGTTAGAATTTAAATATAATTTCATGCTTTTAACTGGTCTTTGCAAGATTCAAAGTACTAAAATTTGAATTCAATAAAAAATCTGGGATTAAAAGTCTGATGAAGAACACAAAACCATTGCTGATTATCGTAAAAGCCCGTCAGGTTCACTAATGCCCTTTAGGGAAGGAAATCTGCTGTCCTTACCTCATCTGGCCCACATGTGACTCCAGACCCACAGCAATGCCCTCTGAATGAAGGCAATTAGGGATGGGCAATAAATGATGCCTGGCCAGCGACACCCACATCCCATGAATAAATAAAAAAACAAAAACTTTGTTGCAAGGGAATAGTTTATGAATTTATAAAAAAAACTCCGCCAGGCAGTCCAAGAGAAGCAGGCAGATAGAGCAGGAGTCCCATGGAGTCCCGCTCACAAATCTGTTTTCCATTTTGGAAGCTGGTGAGAGTGCTGGTTAGTCAGAGGAGTGCAGTTAGAGCCAAGTTTATGGCACCACAAGCTAGTCGGCTGTATATGAGGGAGGAAGAAAGGAAGAGCAATAATGAGAGGGGATTCATTTAGGGGAACAGACAGGCGTTTCTGCAGTCATAGATGTGACTCTAGGATGGTATGTTTCCTCCCTGGTTCCAGGGTCAAAGCATCGAGCAGCTGCAGGACATTGATCAGCCAGAGGTCATGGTCCACATTGGTAATAATGATTTAGGTAGGAAGGGGAATGTGGTCAGAATTTGATATAATTTGACTAGGTCAAAAATGAGCAAGCAGGATCTCAAATGTAGTAATCTCTGGAATATTCCCAGTGCCACATGCAAGCGAGTACAGAAGTAGGAGGGTAAGGCGGATGAATAAGTGGCTGAAAAGATGGTGCTGGAGGGAAGACTTTAGATTCCTGGGACACTGGGACAGACTCTGGGGGAGATGGCACTTGTACAAGCCGGGTGGGTTGCACCTGAACAGAGCCGGTACTGAATTCCTTGCGGGGCATTTTGCTAGTGCTATTGGGAGGGCTTTAAAGTAACCTGGCAAGGGTGTGGGAACCAGGAGGTAGTATTAGAGAGAATACCAGGGTACACAAAATACTTGGAGAGACAGATAGCACTAGTGTAGAGAATAGTAAGTTAATAGGTGGATTTGGAGTAAGGGAGAAAGTCATGAAGTCTAAATCAGGGTTACAATGCATGTACATGGAGGCATGATATATAGTTAATAAGATTTGAGAGTTACAGGTGCAAATTGCCATGTGGAAATATGATGTTGTGGTAATAACAGAGACCTGGCTCAAGGAAGGGCAGTACTGGGTGTTAAATATTCCTGGGTACAAGGTGTTCAGAAAAGATGGGAAAGGAAGAGGGGTGCTGGTATTGATTAAGGAGAGCATAGCAGTGGTGGAGAAAGAGGATTTCCCAGAGGGATCAAGGATAGAATCAATTTGACTAGAGCTGAGGAACAAAAAGAGTGCTATTACATTGCTGGTTAGTCTATAGGACACAAATTCATGAGAAGGATGCAGAGGAATAAACCTGCAGGTAAATTACAGATAGCTGTAAACATTATAGGGTAGTTATTATGGGGGACTTTTATTTCCCAAGTGTAGACTGGGACAGTGATAATATAAAGGGTGAAAAGGGGCAAGAGTTCCTAGACTGTGTTCAGGAGAATTTCCTACAGCAGTATGTGTCAAATCCAACAAGAAAGGAGGCACTGCTAGACCTTGTTCTTGGAAATGAGGTGGGCCAAGTAGACCAAGTATCAGTGGGGGAACATTCAGGAGACAGTGGCCCATTGTATTGTAAAATTTAGGATGATGGTAGAAAAGGACAATGTGCAATGCTGAGTAAGAATAATTAACTGGGGGAGACCCAACTTCAATGGGGCAAGAACGGAGCTGGGCTGTTTAGACTGGGGCCAAAGGTTGGCAGGAAAAACTGTAGCTGAGCAATGGGCTACCTTCAAAGAAGAAATGATTTGGACACAGTCAAGGCATATTCTATTGAAAGAGGAAGGTAGGGCAAACAAATCCAGAGCTCCCTGGATATAAAACGAGATAGAAGTTAAGATGAAGAAGAAAAGTGTGCTTATGACAGGTGTCAGGTAGAAACTATAATTGAGAACCAAGGAAAATACAGAAGATTCAGAGGGGAGGTGAAAAAGCAAGTAAGAGAAGCATAGAGGGATTATGAAAAAAGAATGACAGCCAACATAAAGGGGAATCCCAAAGTCTCCTCTAGACCTATAAATAGTAAGAGGGTGGTAAAAGGAGTAGAGCCAACTACAGACCAAAAAGGGGATTTACACATGGACATGGCTGAGGTGTTAAATTAATACTTTGCACCGGTCTTTACCAAGGAAGCAGATGTTACCAAGGCCACAGTGACAGAGGAAGAAACTCTGTCATTAAAAGGGTTCAAAATTGATAAGGAGGAAGTTTTGGATAAACTGTCAGAACTTAAGGTTGACAAGGAATGGATGAGATGCATCCAAAGACATTGAAGGAAGTGAGAGTAGAAATTGCAGGGGCACTGGCCATAATCTTTCAGTCTTCCCTAGAATCAGGGGCGGTACCAGAGGACAGGAGAATTGTAAACATTACAACTTTGTTCAAAAACAGTTGTAAGGATAAGCCCAGCAAGTACAGACCAGTCAGTTTAACTTCAGTGGTGTGGAAGCTTCTAGAAACAATTATTCGGGATAAAATTAGTAGTCACATGGAAAAATACGGGTTGGTAAAGAAGAGCCAGCATGGATTTCTAAAGGGGAAATTGTGTTTAACTAATTGGCTGAAGCTTTTTGAAGAGATAACAGAGAGGGTTGATGAGGGTAATGCGGTTGATGTGGTGTACATGACCTTTCAAAAGGCATTTGATACAATGCCACACAAAAGACCTGTGAGAAAAGTTATAGCTCATGGAATAAATGGAGCAGTAGCAGCCTGGATATAAAATTGGCTGAGTAATAGGGAACAGAGGGTAATGGTCAATGGAAATTTTTTGGCTTGGAGGCTATAAACAGTGGAGTTCCCCAGGGGTCACTGTTAGGATCCTTGTTTTTCCTGATATATATAAATGATCTAGGTTTTGGTGTGCAGGGGACAATTTCAAAGTTTGTAGATGAATCAAACCTTGAAAGCATTGTAAACAATGAGGAGGACAGTGTAGAACTTCAAAGGGACAATTGGCAAGTTGGTGGAGTGGGCAGGTAGGTTGCAGATGAAGTTCAATTCAGAGAAGTGTGAGGTGATGCATTTTGGTAGGAAGAACATGGAGAGACAATATAAAATAAGGGTTACAATTCTTAAGGGTGTGCAGGAGCAGAGGGACCTGGGTGTATATGTGCATAGATCATTGAAGGTGGCAGGACAGGTGGAGAGCAGTTAACAAAGTATACATTATCAAGGATTTTATTAGTAGGGGCATAGAGTACAAGAGCAGGAAGGTCATGGCGAGCTTATATAAGACACTAATTAGACCTCAGCTGGAGTATTGGGTACAGTTCTGAGTGCCACACTATAGGAAGGATGTGATCGCATTGGAGAGAGTGGAAAGGAGGTTCACAAAAATGGTTCCAGGGATGAGAAATTTGAGTTATGAAGATAGATTGGAGAGGTTGGGACTGTTCTACTTGGGAAGGAGAAGGCTAAAAGAAGATTTGATAGAGGTGTTCAAAATCATGAGGGGCTGGATAGAGTAGATAGGGAGAAACTGTTCCAGCTCATAAAAGGATTGAAAACAGGAGGGCTCATATTTAAGAGATTTGCAAAAAAAGCGATGTGAGAAAAAACATTTTCACACAGCGAGTGGCTCGGGTCTGGAATGCACTGCCTGGAAGTGTGGTGGAGGCAGGTTCAATCGAGGCATTCTAGAGGGCATTAGATTATTATTTGAATAGAAACAACGTGCAAGGGTACAGGGAAAAAGCAGGAGAATGTCACTAAATCATGATGCTCATTTGGAGAGCCGATGTAGATACGATGGTCCAAATGGCTTCCTTCTGCGCCATAATAATTCTGTGGTTCTGTGGTAAAGACATTTGCAAAATTTTCACATTTTGCCTCTTGATATAGACCCAGGGTAAGAAAAGCAAGTTAAATCCACAAACATAGAGTTCAGTAATGCAGCTGTCTTAAATCACATTGCCTGTTATAATAAGCTCCCTACAATTCTAAATAATAATTCATCGCAACTTAAAAAATCACATCATCATGCTGTTTGAATGTTAATTGTGTGATATTAACATTTTCTGTGAGAATTCTCATTTGACCTTAACTCCCAACTTTCAGCAGTATGTGGAAATCTTCTCCCTGTAAAGTGGGTTCTCCAATAATGCATCAGAATTAAATGAATTAAGCAGGTACGGTAGTTAAACCCCTGCATCTGCAGGGTGGAGGTCAGGCTGGGGTTAATGATACAATTTCAACATAAAATGGAGGCTAGCAGAATAAGAACTGCTAGATTTGCTGACCTGAAGTATGAAGTGCAGGAAACGAGGGTACCGGTTGCCTGCATGGAGATCCAGTTTAGTTCCTGCCTTAGATGTTGAGCCTAGGGATTCTTATGTCACAGAGCCTGCTTATAAAAGAAGATTGTTATCTGAACAGAAGCATTTAGAAGAGTCACTACAATTATACAAGTATCCTAGCAACATGCAGCTACAATCAGAAATTGGAAGCTTACAAATAAATAATTGAAATTTTATATGAAATCATGCCTGCCATAACAAGCAGATAACTCCAGATAATACTGAGCAGTTGATAGGCAGCAACTTGTGTGTAGCAGAATTAGCCATCCCCAACGTGCCTGACAATCAGGTAACAATATAATATTGATTCTTACCTCAGGGAGCCTCACTCAACTCTAGTCACATCCAAGGTCCTCTCCCCCACTACGTGATCTTCCATAAGTTGACTCTCCTTTGAGATGTGCATACTTTAGGAGAAATATTTTGGATTTAATCCCTGCCAGAATGGCACGATTATTTATGAATCAGGAACCTGATTTGCTAAAGGCTCTCTCCCTGATCCACTGCATCAGCATCTGACATCAGGCTTCCCAGACAATCATGGAGAGTGGGTGGGATGATGTGTCCATTCTGTCAAGTAAAGAATTTCCAATGACAGGTACCATTTTACAAGGAACTCACCAGGCAGGTCCAACCATAGGAATGGAGAGGAGGCCTAGGAAGGCTGCTCCCGGATCTCTCACCCTTATCTGCCGATTCTGCTCTGGGATCTGAGGGATTGCAGTGAGGTGAGCTCTCTCAAAGATCGGGGGAAGTGGGCAACATCTCCACCCAGGTAACATGGATAGAAGTAACTGAGGAAGTCAGCAGCAGGATTATCACCCCCACTAACATGTAGACAGTGCACCCAGAGGATCCAGGCCCTGAAGAAGGCATGAGAGGTGAGTGGCTGTAATAATTGTAAGTTAAACCATTTTTCACTGTTATGGGGATCATGTGACTGTATAGACGAATCAACCCTAAGCACGGGAAATCTTAGGGGAGGAGTTTTTTAGCCTTGGTCTGGGAACAAGCATGTAGCCTCACCAGGAGTCTGTAAATGAAGTTTACTGTTCATACAAGAAACCGGTCCTGCACTCCAAATTTATTAGAATTGGCAACGAGCATAAATAGCACTGACACAGCACCTGACCTCGCGACTGTGAGTTTTCCAACATTTTAAGGGAAATGAGAAAAAAAGATGTATACTCACCAGCCATGCCTCCATCGAGGACTGGAGTCAATACATTGAGCGTTTACGTTTTCACTTTGAAGCTAACAAAATAACGGCAGAGGAGAAACAGAAGGCAATTCTCCTAAGCGTCTACAGGGGCAGCTCTGAATAAGAGTCATATGGACTCGTATTGTTAACTCTGTTTTTCTCTCCACAGATGCTGTCAGACCTGCTGAGTTTTTCCAGCATTTTGTGCTTTTGTTTCCATATTCCAGCATCTGCAGTATTTTGCTTTTAACCTAATCCGTAGCTTGACGGCTTCAAACGCGCCAAATTCCAGATCCTTCACCGAGCTAGTAAAACTCGTGAAAGGACATTTTCAGTCTAAACCCTCAGTGATCATGCAAAGATTCAAGTTTAACTCTTGAGTTAGGGCCTCCAGTGAGTCGATCACAACGTATGTTGCAAAGTTAAAACAATTAACGGAGTACTGTGACTTTGGTGATACTTTAAACAACATGTTGCAGGATTGTTTGGTCTGAGGCATAAACGACAACGCCATTCAGCACCGTTTGCTTGCAGAAGTCAATATAGACCTGAAGCGCAACGTGGAGATAGTGTTAGCAATGGAGAGTGCTGAGAGGGACTCTCAGGATTTTCATAGTGTGCAACATGGCCCTGTTCTGCAGCTAGGGCGGGAACCTGCTGCCAAGTGTGGCGCAAAGATCAGGGAGGCTACCGTGAAGTGGGACACAGTCCCTAAGGTCAGAAAAATAAAAAAGAAAGACTGGAAGCAGCTCACCAATAACCCAGAAGTTAAAATGTTACTGTTGTGGGGAAATCACACACCTGAGGTTTGTAGATTTAAAGAGGCAGAATGCCACTACTGCCACAAAAAAGGGTATGTTGTTAAACAGTGCAGGGCTAGATCAAGATAGGCATTCAGACAGCAGCTCAAGTTAAGTGAAGTGCACAATATAGATGAGCCAGAAGTCATTGAGGCTGACGTTTATTCCCTACACAATCTGAAGGCCAGGAAAACTGAACCAATCACTGTTACACTTCAAGTGAAAGAAAAACCTCTGATACTGGAGGTTGACACCAGAGCATCAACCACAGTGGTGGGAGAACACACTTTAAATACCTCAGAAAAGATACCCAGCCACTGAATTTGGAGAAAACCGCTGCTCAGTTGAAGGCATCTACAGGACAAGCTATACATGTGAAATGCATTGTCTCTGTACTTGTATTATACAGGCAATAGACAGCCCAGCTGTCAATAATTGTTGTAACAGGAGAAGGGCCTAGCCTTCTGGGCCATAACTGGTTGAAAGAAATCAAACTAAACTGGTCAGAATTTTTTCTGGTCAGAGCAGGAAGAAATCCTGAGTTAACAAGGGAATATGATGGTGTCTTTTGGAATGAGATGGAAGAACCAAAGGACCTTCACAGGATGCAAGGATCCCTCAGGTCAGAGTTGGTCCCACAGAAAAATCACGAAAACAAGCAAAACGAATACAGTGCCATTCTGAACCAACTGAAGAAACAATTGGAAGAAAAAATCCAACAATGTTCAATGTTCCAGGAGGGAGCCAAAAGATATAAAAGGGGGACAGAAGAACTGAAGAATCAGTTGATTGAGACGAAAGAGGCATTAGAAGGAAAAGTCATAGCACTTTCCAAGGTGTAAATGGGTAACTCGACACTCGTACTGAACCAAGTTAAGATTTCTCCAGAGAGAAATTTGGCCATCTGCGAAATCAAAATGAAGGATGAGTCAAAACCCCGTGGCAAACACAAAAAGAAAAAAAAACAGGAATCAAATCTGAAAAGCCGGTAGGATATGTATCCAGAACCTTTTCTGCAGCCGAGAAAGCATACTCGCAAATTGCAAAAGAGGGCTTATCTATCGTATTTGGAGTAAAAAAGTTCCATCAATATTTGCACAGTCAACACTTCACCATAGTGTCAGATCACAAACTACTGTTGGGTTTGTTTAGTGATGATAAGGCAATCCCACCAATAGCCTCTGCTCGATCCAAAAATGAGCTTTAATTTTGTCGGCATAGGAGTACACATTTATGCACCATCCAGGTGTGCATATAACAAATGCAGGTGCCCTCAGTTGTCTCTTTGCCAGATAGCATTACACATGTACCAGTACCTCAAAAGGTAGTACTTGCATTGAATTTCATGGACTCCTCACCAGCCTGTGCGAGACAGATAAAGAATTGGACAAATCAGAATCCAATTTTAGCAGGAGTCCGTGATCAAGTATTACAAGGATGGTAAAATGCAGAAGTCCCTGAAGAATTAAAACCATTTTTTTTACGTAGATCCGAACTGAGTTGTCAAGATGGTATCTTGATATGAGGAGCAAGAGTAGTTATCCCTGTGCAAGGAAGAGAACCATTATTAGTAGAACTTCATAGTGTGCATCCTGGTATTTCGAAAGTGAAGATGCTCGCACAAAGTTATATCTGGTGGCCAGGTATAGACAGTGATATTGAAAAAATTGTGAAAAACTGTCTCCAGTGCCAGCAATAGCAGAAGTTGCCCATTTCAGCCCCACTACATCCGTGGGAGTGCCTTGGTCAACCCTGGGTTAGACTACATATAGATTATGTAGGTCCATTGCTAGGTACCATGTTTCTGGTGATTATCGACACACATTCCAAATGGATGGGCATGTTTGAAGTAAGATCACCTACTTTATCTGTAAACATTGAAAAACTGCACTAGAGTTTCAGTGTTCATGGTCTACCTGAAGTTATCATGTCAGATAATGGTACTGCTTTCACTAGCACTGAATTCCAAAGATGTATGAACCTAAATGGGATTAAATACATCAGAACAGCACTGTATCAGCCCTCATCCAATGGGTTATCAGAAAGAGCATACCTTTAAAACAGGTATGAAGAAACTATCAGAGGGGAAACTAGAAACACAAATTTCAAGATTTCTGTTCAGCTATCGCACAACTTCTCATCCAACAACTGGTTTAACACCTTCAGAATTGTTAATGAAGTGCTGACTTCATACAAGATTGAGTCTAGTATTCCCTATTTTAGAGGGGAAGGTGGAGAGAAATCAAAGCAGTCAAAAAGTGAATAATGATATTCACAGTAAAGGTCGAGGGCAGGATTTTAGGCACCCGCCTGCCGCTGGGATCTTCTGGTCCCGACGTAAGTCAATGGGCTTCCGGCTGGGGCACTGCCTTGCCTGCGGCAGGTCCCACCGCAAAGGGGCCATAAAATCCTGGCCCAAGAGTTTATTGTGGGAGAGACAGCTTTTGTATGAAATTTTACAACTGGACCGAGATGGGTCCCTGGTACAATCGTTTCTGAAACAGGACCTTTATCTTATCAGGTAGAAGTGGAAAATGGGATCATTAGGAAACACCTGGATCATCTCAGAAGGTGAGAAATCTTCCACCTGAAATCAAAGTCAAAACTTCGACACCTGAGGTACCAGATCAACAAAGAATAGACACACACAATGTCTTTGTTGCTGTAAATAATTCTGAACTGCCTTTGTCTAAGGATGTCTCTTATGCTGTGGTTCCTGTGCAAGTTGATCCAATGGAAGAACCTCCCATTGTAGAGTTGCGTCGCTCTACCCGAATCCGAAAACCTCCTCAAAGACTAAATTTATAATGGCATGAGCTATATAGAATTGTATATATTATGGCTTGAGATGTTTTTGTAAATAAGAGGGTAAAACAAAATTAAAGGGGAAGGAATGTCATAATTATAGGTTAAACCATTTCTTACTATTTTGGGGATCATGTGTCTATAGATCAATCAGTCCTAAGCGTGGGGAATCTTAGGGGAGGAGCTTTTTGCCTTGGCATAGGAACAAACATGTAACTTCAACAGGAGTCTGTAAATAAAGCTTACTGTTTCTTACAAGAAACCCACCCTGCACACCAAGTTTATTACAGTGACATAACACTTTCAGGTGCCAAACTTTCCCAGCATTTTCCTGAACAATGCTCCTCAGCCAAACCCACTTTGCAGTATCACTCATTCATCTTCCTTGAGACACTTCACATCCATATCTGAGCAGCCAACACTCTCACTCACCCTCAGCCTATTGCCCTCTTGCACCCATGCCTCACAGTCACCCTCCATAAATGGTGTCCTGCCCTCTTCACATAAGTTGTTTGGAACACTAACACTTCTCTGCTTTCTCTCCTTACAGGAGAGGACATAAATTAGCAATAGGCAGGGATGAGGTGGAGGTGGGGAGTTGTGGACGGGTGGGGAAAGGTGGAATGTCTTTCTAGTGATGGGTACCTTGTTGACCACTGGCAAAGTGTGCCCACCTGGTCCACTGGGAAGAAGGTCTTGTTCCAGGAGGCTGCAAATGTTAGCAGTGACTTGCTATGACAATCTGAGCCTCCTGAAGCACTGTAGATCAGACATGTCAGGAGAGCTGATCTTGTGCTCGTAGACCCTGCCTTTGGGGATCTTGCCTCCTTCCAATTTGATCTCTGTGTCCATCACCTGTGCCCTTTGGAGGGGCTTATGGCTGAAGAGAAGGCAACTGGTGCTCATCCTGTTGTTGCTACTGGTGTTGCTCCTGCTGTTCCTGCTGGCATTGGTGTTGCTTCTGCTCTTGTCCTTCATCAGAGGTACAAGGTGGAGCTGCTTAAGTTGCTGCCATGCTGCAGTAAAGGCTGCCAGCTGAGAAGTGCAGTTGAGGGTGAGTGAAGAGCTAAGCAGATGAAGTTACTTCTAACAAGTTGACAATCACTTGTCCAGCTGTGATAGTAGCCTCTCACCTGGTCATGGTTGCAGCTCTTCAGTGCACAAATTAGCAACAGGCAATGATGAGATGAGGGTGGGGAGTTGTGGAGGGTGGGGGAGAGGTGGAATATCTTTCTAGTGATGGGTACTATACACTCACCTCAGTGACCCTAGAGAATTGGCAACAGGTTAAGAAACTGGTTGAAAATGTCAACGATTAGTGCTAAAAGGAGGCTCAATTGGCTTTTTAAGTACCTTAATTTCTTTGACAGGTCCAAGGGGGTTCCCTGCTCCTCTTCAACCTCACCTCAGTGAAACCTGGAAATGGGCCAAATGATGTCAGAATCCTAAGCTGATGTCGCTTTTAGGAGAATTAACTCCCCACACTCGTGCAAACCATCTCCCTTGCTTGGGAAATTTCCCCCTTTATTCCTGAACATATTGTAGTGATTGTAAGTAAAACCATTCATACTGCTTTGAGGATCATTGGACTGTACAGATGAATCAGCCCTTAGTATGGGTAATCCTAGAGGCGGATTTTTCTAATCGTGGACCAGGTTCAAGTGTGTAGCTTCTCAAAGAGCTCTGTAAATAAAGTTACCTGTTTCTAACAAGAAACCTGTCCGGTACACAAGTTAATTATAACATGTTTCGATTTTCTTTAAGTCACTTAGGCCCTTATTGATGAGCATTAAAATTTTACTGCCACTTAGGTGACATTCAGTCATTGTCACCTGCAGCTCAGATATTACCAATTATTTGATCAAAACAGGTCAATGAAATGATTGAGTCCCGCAAGATTGACAAAATACTTTTGAGTTCTGAACACATTCAAAACAAAACAAACATAGTATTTGCTTGACCTAGCTCCTCCATAGCCATACGACCTGCCACACAATCCAGCATGGGGACCAACAACCATCACACTTTAGCAACCCTATACCCTTCTTATACCCAAACAGGCACACGCGACATCCTGAACAAAATAAAAATTCAATCAACACCTTCCTCCTGAAGCTTTATCTTTGTAAATTGTGCTTTATGTACCAGGCATCTTGAGTACAAATGGACTGGGCAGTTGGCAACAAGCCCAGAGCAATCATTATGTTGAGGGTGAGACAATACTTCTTAGCTCAGAGAGCACTGCCTGCTTAAAATTGCACTGTGGGGCAAATGCTCTCTGCCACCACCTCAATCGGTATTTTTCAATAGGTAAACTTTCACTTTTCAGGTGAGCCAGAGAGAATCTCTTAGGTAATCATTTTTCTGCTAGAATAGCGTAAGGCCAAATTACGCTTGAATTGAGCAAATGATAGCAACAAAGGTAGAGAAGAGATAAATCTATCTTTCCAGTTCTATAATTAGGTTTTAAGCTTTTTTTCTATTTGTTTTAATATAACGCTTATAATATAGGATACATTGAAATATGGTATGCATACTGAAGTATTTTGTTTTACAATAAATTTAGCAGTGGGTAAGTTTGAGACACTGTGAATAAAAATATGCTGGCACCATTCATCTTGTTAACCTGATGCAATTTTCATTAAATGCTGTCTAGAATAATAATTACTAACTTCTGATGTTACAGATACTCAAGCAAGGAAGATGAAAGCTGAAAAGAACTTAAGAACCGGTAACAAAAATTGAATAGTAAAATATAATATTTGTTGTATAAAATTCTAGTGACATTTGCTATATTGTGTCCACATGTCAAAACTCAGTAGATTCACTGAAATGTCTATATTACTGAATTATTAAGAAATGTCAGTAAACATTTAATTTGTTGGATTTAAGTACTGAGTTTAGATATTAAATGGGATTATATAAAAGCAATATTATTTAATGTGGGCATTTTGATGAATAGTGCAAAACGTTTGCTTAAATCCACATTAACAGTATATTTTATACACAAGAAACATTTGCATTTATTATTGCCCACTTTCCTTTATATACATATCAGGAATGAATATAATGCTGGGGGTTTCTGTTCCATATAAAAATGCAATATCCATCTTACACTGTATTTTTTGGATATTATTCTTCCTTTGAGATTTTGATAATATTTAGAGAAGCTGTACAATTTTTCTATAGATATATTTTTATAGTTGTTCTCAAAATTACCAATAGATCCTCAATTGCTGTTAAGGCTTTGTATCACCCACCATAAAGCATACTTATGGGTTTACAACCTAGTATGGCTGCACAACATGTACTGCAGTATCTCCTGGGCAGGTTGTACGTACAGGACTTTCCAGGGTGCTAGACTGAAGACATTGAAATTATGTTATAAAACCTGATATATTTATTAGCCAGTTATAATACACAGATTGCACTGATGCAAAGCTGAAACTGCTTTATATTGATACAAGCTGTGTAATGCAATTCAAGTGCGAAGTCACCCAAATAAAATTCAGGCAACCGACTCCCTGGGCTAAGAAATAATTTGGGGCCTGGAGGATATGCCCCCCGCTAAGTATAACAGCACCCCAAGATGGATAATTTGTGTCATATCAAAGCTTGCTGACCAAGATCACATTGAAGTTAAGTGCACTTAGTCTGTATAAAATGCAAACATGATCAGCAAATCGTGATAATGTCAAAATGTATTCATTGATGGGTTTTATGCTGAATTTTACATATCTTATATGAATACTTCATTAGAAACCACACCGTTTAGTGATGCAGTATGTGTTTCTGTAGACGACTGTAAAAATTTCAGTTTGAAAATGTGCTAAAGTTTAGTTGTGTTTATATTTTTGGTCAAAATACCACTAAGTCTTGTAAACTAGCGTAAAAGTATTGAGCAGAAAATGGGCTTGTTTGCAGCTCATAGTTAAGCGTTTGACATTTGGTGTTCCAATTTAGATTAGATTTACTTCCATTTAGAATTTAGAACTAAATTGTTCTTCCTGAAATGAATAATTGGGATTCTGTAGATTTATCCTACATAATCGCTATCTGTTGAAACTGCCCAAGTTGCAATGCAAGTCAACTATCCATCAGCTGTCTGCCATATGACAAAAATGCAAGAGTTAAAATGAATATAAATGTATGTATTTTATCAAATTTATATCTTGAAAAATATTGTTATTTGAAAATGTGCATGACTCATGTATATGGCACAAGAATTCAAGGTAAGCTGCACAATTTGGCAGTAAGTCAACTGATTCAAAGATAATGATAGAAAACTTATTTTTTCACATTATTCTTCTTTTGTTGAAGGTGTTAATATTGAACCATTGCATTTTTATGATTTCAACACAATCAAATGTTGTATAGACTAAAATTCTACCACTGCAGATTTATTCTTCCTCTTCTTATGTCACTGAATGTATTTTTTTATAGGTAAAGGTATGCAATCCAATAAACGAGATTGAACAAACCGAATGCTGTAGGGAAGAATATTCTAGAGTAGGAATCAATTTTGGTAATACGGATATGTATTCGACCCTGCCTCCATGCACCTGTACGACACTCCTCGAAACAGCAGAAGAAGCTGTTACAGTCTTTGCCATCCAAGCACTCGTAGCCATAATCATCACGTTCTTGTAGGTGTGTGATGTTGTTCACCTGAATTAATGTTGATCCTGGACGGACTTTAATGCCAGGTGATTTCTGCAAATACAGCAAAAAATCATATTATTGAATCTTAATTTTCGGTGAGGATTTGAGTTCTATAAAGGTGAATAAAACAAAGATTAGGAACTGCCTCAGAAACACCAAAGGAAGAAAACTATGTGCATCTCTGAATTGCAGATGTTGGCATAACTTGCAGCTCATAAAGCATCAGCCTAGACACTTCAATGACACTTCACATAACACAGAGGGAGGATTTTTGGCACATCTTGGACTGGATTGAACATGTGTTTCTTCTGTGCTGCCTGCCCAACAGGACCCAGTCCCCTACCCCCTCTCCTCCCTTCCTGGACTGTAGGATCCTCCCTGTTGTATGATGTGCCTGCATGCCATTGTAATATAAAGGTGCTTGGCAGAGCAAAGATTAACATGGGACTGGAGAATAGCACCACACATGGTATGATGCCAGAACAGTCTCTAGAAAGAACACTCTGAAACCAGCCTGCATAGAGGTAACAGCACCACCCATGACAGCAACCTGGGATCTGTAAATAAATAGTTCATGTTTAAATATACAAGTCTCAAGATCCCATCATTGAGACATATAAAGTACTCATATTACAACACTTCCCACCCTAAAACCCTGGGGCTTACCTTCCTGGGGCAACCATGTTCCTCTTTGGTCTTCTTCCTGCAGTCATGGCAGTTCCCATAACTGAGCCTTGGCACTGCCAGGAGTGATGGAGCTGCTGGGACTTCCTCACGAATGAGGGATGGAAGTTCCACTGTTAGCCAATTTAACCCTCTCACAGCATGTTATGGCTGTGGGATGGACTGGTGCGGAACAAGCCCGCAACCTCATAAAATCCTGCCCTGTGCCTCTGTCAGCTCTCTTCAAGTATTTATCCATTTCCTTTTTGAAAGTTACAATTGAATCTGCTTCCACAACTTTTTTTTATAGTGTATTCCAGATCATAACAACTCACTGAATAAAAACAATTTATCATCGATCCTCTGGTTCAGTTGCCAATCATCTTAAACATGTGCCCTCAAGTTTCTGACCCTTCTCCTAATGACATGGAAATACCAGCCCAATAAAAAGAGATATGAGAATTCTTTAAGCTATCTCAGTGACTGTTGTTTTAGTTTATGGGTTGAGGTAAATATTTAATCTATGAATGGTAAACTGATCTCTGACAGATTTTCTCCTCCCTTTCTGCTGTCACTGCACCAATTGTCAAGTATCGATGACAAGGCAGATACGAGGCCTGACAGTGAATCAAAGCTTCTGGGTGTTTTACCCTTCAGTTTTCTCCCATTCTCTGGAGGAAAATGTTTGTACAGTGCTCAGTACTTCCCACACTAACATGGCTTAGAATGACAACTCAGCAGGTAGGAATACCAACAGCAGAAGCAAATCCATATTGCCGTATGCTGCCATATATTATTATATGTTTTAAGGAACTTTGAGTGGAAAATAATGACACATATTTCCTAACTTGATTTCAAATTCAATATGAAATTAGTTTAAAAATGTTATCCATTTTAGGTTTTATTTAACTTGTGTCCAAAAATGTTTCCCAATAACATTTAGTTGTAATTAATATGGGATTAGGAGGTATAGAAATAAATTAGATGTTCTATGATTTGTCATGTTACACAATATAACAATTAATGGTTGCTTATAGTTTTCTTAAGTAAGTAATTTTGATATATGCCAATAACCTAAATGGAAATACTCTTAGCAGAGGAATATGGGGGAATATTTTCACAAAACTGTGAATATGGCAAAGCAAGTTAAGAAAGTGTACAGAATACTTATTTTTGTAAATAGGGGCTTTGAATACAAAACAACAAAGCCTTGACAAATCACTGGTTAAGCCTCAGCTGGAACATTGGGCGGAATCTTCCGTGCCAGCTGGCATTGCGCAACTCGGCAAAGTGAGTGGACAAGATGGCGAGAAGGCCAAAAACCAGACTCACGACAACGTGACACCACTTTGCGATCATCAGCTCAGCCTGTCGATGGTGGGCCACGTTTCCCGCCATCAGACGTTGGGAACCTCATTGTAATACAATTACATAACTTTATAAGGCCAGCCCGCCAGAATCGTCCCCCTAGCTGGATCATCTGCCCACGTCAGCATGATTACACACTCGTGCAGAACACATCTTGACCAAGTTTGACATGCAGTGGTTGGGACTCACGACCAGGGCTTCGGTCACATCGCGGACATCCAAGGAGCAGAAGATGCTGGAGCCTGGCAGCAACGGCACATTGGAGGAACGTTACTGCTGGATGGATTCTTATGGACATGGCTCTACTGCGAAGTAGCTCGCGGAAGATGAAAAGTCACCGTTGAAGGTCTGTTCACAACGGATGATGGTCGGAGGGGTGGAGAGGGAGGCCTAGCTATGTTTGGGAGAGGAAGGTATATCAGGAGGGTGGGAGAGGAAGGTCCAGGATCAACTGGGAGGAAGAGGTGTCAGGATGAGATGAGGTTGGCTGGGGTGTGGGGGGTGGGGGGGGGATGGTTGGGGGGCGGTGGCGAGGAATGAAGGTGTCAGTGGAGGTGGGGTTGGGAAGCAGGGAAAGGAAGGTGTCAGGAGGTGGACAAGATGGTGAGAAGGCCAAAAACCAGACTCACGACAACGTGACACCACTTTGCGATCATCAGCTCAGCCTGTCGATGGTGGGCCACGTTTCCCGCCATCAGACGTTGGGAACCTCATTGTAATACAATTACATAACTTTATAAGGCCTGGGAGGCTAGGAGGGGGGGGAGAGGGTAACAGGGGAGAAAATAGGAACTGGGGTGGTAGGTGTAAGGGGGGGCGGAAAGTGTAAGGGAAGGAAGTCAGAGGGGGAAAGAAGTGAGGGGAGGGAATCCATGGGGAGGAAGGAGTACGGAGAAGGGAAGAAGTCCAGGGGAAGGAAGGAATGTAGAGAGGGGAGGGAGTAAGGCTGGAGGAAGCAGAGTGGAGGAAAGAGTGGAAAGGGTGGTTGAAGAAGTAACGGTGTCTGAAGGAGTCTGGAAGGGGGAAAGACTAAGCGGGAGAGAAGTCAGGGGGAGGACAAGTGGGAGGGGGAGTCCTGGGGGAAAGGGTGTCAAAGGGGCAAAGGGTTTCCAAGGAGGGAAGAAGTTCCAAGGGGGGGGAAGGGGTGTGGAGGGGGGAAGGGGTCCGGAGGGGGAGATGTCTAGGCAAACGTGCTAGGGAGGGCTCTGATGAATCCAAAACTGCCTCCTGGGGAGCGAACTGAGGGTGGAAGTGTTGAGGGAATGGTGAGAATGACCAAGAACAGTGTGAGGCAGTAGGGTGGGAGGGTGAGGGTTCTATGGTAGCTGTAGAAGGGACAGCAAGGGTGGTTGGTGGGGATTCAGAAGCAGACACGAGCCTGGAGGTGGGAAGGGGGATGTCGGGGAGGTGAATGTGGATGGGGCTGGGGTTTTTTAGGAAGGAAGGAAATGTGCACATTCACCTGGACATCCCCAAAGGAAAAGGGTTGTGTCTGGTAGGTCACACCAGGGGGGTTAACAGTGATGGGAGAAAGTAAACAGGTGACTGGGGGAGGGGAAAAGACGGGGAATCTTACAAAAAGGTGAATCAAGACCATGCGGTCTAAATTGAAAGTGAAATGACAGTCGTGGTGGGCGAGATCAGGTGTGATCATTGGGTGAGCAGAGATGCAGGTCAACTCAGGTGGACAATTGAAAAAAGTGGGCAGCACTGAAAATGCTCAGGACCTTGCGATGAGTGTGGTACATGAAGGACCCGAGGGCATGAGAGAGTACTTGTACGAGGCTCCAAAAGGCCCTCCACGCATACACTTCTCCCTCCAGAATCACCTGTTGGCCAGCTGCTTCCTCTGTGGTGACAGAGGATGAGGTCAAGTGATCACGGGCAAAGGGGTCTTGGAGGGAGAGGGCAGCATCTGAGATTCCTGAGTGGATGACCCAGGGGTGTCCAGCTGCTGCTCCTCCTCCCTTTGGGTTTCCAAGGGTCCTGGCCTAACTCCTTGGGGGGAAGGAGCACCTGAAGGGACGCCGAGGTGCCCCGTTTCCCTCTCGCATGGCCATTGCACGAATTTGCCCATGGCTCACGCGATGTGAGTGCAGGTCAACACATTACTCTGCATTCTGCAGGACCAGGGTATCCATGGCATCTGCCATCCTCCCCATGATATCTCCTTACGCACAACTTCAGGCACCATTTCGTCAGAGAGCAGACGGGCACACTCCTCTGACTTACATACTACTCTGTTGAGGGCTTCCAATAGCTCTGCATGATGTTCCCACGCCTTCTGCTGACTCTCCAGGATGAGTTAGAAGGCCAAATTCAGAGGCTTGTCATCTGACTCAGACTCACAGATGCCTCTTCCCCAGCCGTCCTCTGAATGCCAGGGAGCTCGGCTGAACCTGTTCCCTCCTGCTGTGGACGCGTGTCAGTGTGGTGACCATCAGATTGTGAACCAGACCCTGCCCTAGATCTAGGTCCCACCAAGGTGTTTGTCTCTGCACTGGTGCAGGATGTGGGTAAGCGCTGTGACGGGTCCTCCAAGCTGCTTATTTCCCAATGGAGGAGGTGTCTTTTTGGCTGGAGGTGAAGACCTGGGTGGAGCTGAGGATGTCAGTCACTTGGCAGAGCTTACTGTGAGCCAAAGTAGAGATAATTAATGCATAGCAGCAGAGTCAAAAGCAGAAGAGAGATCACTCACAATGCGTTGAGGGCGGAATGATCTGGTGCAAGATCCTCTCGAGGGTGTTCGCGGCCGACCTCACCATCACTGCAGGCATGATCCATGTCCTCACCAGTCAGCGCGATGGCACATTCCTCAAAGTGAGTGAGGGGCCTAATGTGGGCCACTTCACCTACAGTCTGGGACCTCTTCCTGCTGATGAGAGCAGGCTTCTCCCGCATAAAAACAGATGGAGAGAGTGTGAGCAGGATGCATGACACTGTGTGGAATATTTGTGCGGTGAGCAGAGCCATGGACAGAATGAGGACATGAGCTAGAGAGGGTATGAGTCTTGTGGAGATGGAGATGGAAGAGTGTGAGTGAGAGTTAGTGGTGTTGTCCGTTGAGGTGTGCGATCCCTGTGAATGTGTGATGAATTTGTGAGTGTGTGAGTTGAAAGTGATGAGACCAGTGATTTCCCCTGGCGGAATGGATGAGACCATTCATCCTGTAGCGGCACTGGGTGTCTGTCCTTTTTTGCAGGTTATTGGCGGTGACCACCACCTCCCATGTTGGATTGGTGATGCAGCTGCCCACCTTGCGGCCAGAGCGGGGCTAGAGGACATCATGGCGGGCCTCCACGGCGTCAAAAAGATGCTTGACGGACGTGTCACTGAAGAATGGGGCTGCAGTCTTTTTGCCTTTCGGGGCCATCCTGTCTTCAGAGCAGCTGATCTGGAAGCACTGAGAGGTGTGCGCGCGGCTGTACTTTAAATGTGGTGCTCGGCAAGATGAAGCGGTGAGGTAATGGCATGGCGGGCAAATGAGAGCCCGCCCACCATGGAAAGGCATGTTTCCTGGAAATGGAGCAGGATTGGGATGATATGACATAGGGAGCCTCCATGTGCCTGGCAGGTAAAGCGTCATAAAACTACAGCACTTAGATTCTGCCCACTGTGTGCCTTTCTGGGCACCAAATTTTGGACAGGTTGTCAAAGCTTTGGAAACAGCACAAAGGATGTTTACCAGGATGATACCAAGAAATGAGGGACTTCAATTATGTGGAGTCACAGGAGAAGCTAGGATTATGCTCCTCAGGGCAAATATGTCTAACAGAAGACCAAATTGGGATATTGTGTTCTAAATGATTTGGGAGGCCAGGGGGAGCCATTTAGTAGAGCAAGTAGGGAGAAATGGTTTCCTTTGGGAGTGGATCAGTAATCCAAGGTAAGAGATTTAAAATCATTGGCAAAACATCTAGAAGGACAAGGAAGAGAAATCTCTTCACACAGAGGATTGTTAATATCTGAAATCTGGGTGATGGAGTCACGTTCCAATGGTAACTTTCAAAAGGCAGTTGGACATGTATCTGAACAGGACTAATTTGCACAGATATGGGAAAAAATCTTGGGGTATAGGACTAAATTGGACAACTCTTTCAAAGAAACTGCAGAGGCTTGACAGGTCAAATGACCTCCTTTTATAAGATTCTATGATTTAATAATTTGAAAATCATATGTATTAAATAGGATGTAGCTTTTAAAATAAAACAGTGAAAAGGAGTTATGGTGGTTCATGCTGTTTAGATTATTTTGATGAAACAATATCTGCTTGTAGGGCATGAACTAACTCAGAAATCAGTGGATAAGTATCTTGCTTTCTCTTGCCTTTCCTTTGTCTTCATTTTCACTTATGATTCTCCCCATATGACACAATTTGTCCACATCCAGAGAGGAGTCAAAACATTAGGGTCATGTGTGATCCACAAGTAGTGCTTCCTGAACTCCCAAATAAATTATGATTCAGGTCAACTATGCTTGTAATGTCCATTTTGTATTCACCACTTTTCTAACTAGTGCTCCAGCTACTCTTGAGCCCAAGATGAAAGGGACTTCAGAGCAACTGACAGCCATTTGACTGATTGGAAGTTGACTGCTTAATGAAAAAAGTGTATATAATGCCTTTCATGTCCTCAGAACCAATGAAAGTATAGTCACTACTGAAATGTAAGAAATGGACAGTTAATTTGTGCAAGCAATGTCCCACAAACAACCTAACCCTAACCCTAAACATGACTAAATTGTTTTGGCTAAGATCATTGAAGGATAAATATTAGCAACTACACCAGGAAGTCTCCCCTGCTTTTGCCATGGGATTTTTTACATGTATCTAAGAGGCTTCACAGGATCTTGCCTTAACATCTCATTAAAGGACACCTCCGTTAGTGCATCACTCCCTCAGTACCACAGTGAAGTGTCAGCCTACAGTACATGCTCAAGTAGCACAAATTGGCTTGACTGCTCTAGTTTTTTAAGTCATAAAACAGTTGCATAGCAGTGAGACAGTCTGCCTCCAGTCTGGGTAGGTGTGGTTCCTATTTCCAAATTTGTGCAAACCATGCTTAGGCTTGGTTCAGTTTCCTTCAGCGCCAAATCAAGCCCTGAAAGTGGGACAAGATCAAATTCAATATCCAAGCCTTTGGAATGAGCCGACAAGCTTCTGGCTTAGAGGTAAGAGTGATGAGAGTGGCACTAGAGGTGAGAGTGGCACTAGAGGTGAGAGTGGCACTACAAATCCAAGGCTGACAGTCAAATACCATTTGAAATATTTTCAGAAAACTAGTTTCAGAGCTCTTTGTATCTGATGCTGCCTATTTTCTGTCTTCCCAATTACAAGACTGAGTGAAATTCCAGATGGAAGAAGGTAAGTATAAGGATTAAATGGTTTCCTAATTATTTTGAAAATGAAGACATTCACAACATAGTTATTAGGGACATGTAAATTCAAGTCTCAGAGGACACTAATCGCCACGTCAAAAAGGAAACAGCAGGCTATGGGCAGAATCGTCTCAAACTTGCACAAAGTGCAGTAGGGGATGGTAAAATGACGTTTAACCCGCTGGCCGCAATGGCAGATTTTTGCGCTGAATTATCCCAAGCCTCACTAATAATTTATTCCCTGGAAACACGCTGGATCGTTGGCGAGGCAGCCTCTGATTCACCCGCCCCGCCGTCACCTCAGACAGTGAGTAATCTGGGCATCATATTTAAAGGCCGCCCCTGCACAGAGCTAGCACTCTCTAAGGGATTGCAAGCTGCTGCAAAGTCATGACTGCCAAAGGGAGGAAATGGGCTGCCCCCCAGATTTAGCGACGCCTTCCTGGGGCACCCATTGGATGCAGTGGAGGCCTGCCATGAAGACCTCCACCCCCACTCTGGGTGAAGACCAGCAAGCAAGGTCATCAATCCAGCATGGGAGGCGGCGACAGTGGTGGTCAGCGCCAATGCCCTGCAAAAGAGGGCAGCCACCCATTGCTGAAAGAGGATGAATGATTTCATCCATTCTACCAAGCACACACTCATCCGCTCTCCATGCACACACTCACAAACCCATCACATGTCCTAAGGGATCTCACTCACTGCCAGTTCAAGGGACATTACCATTCACTCTCTCACACACACTTTCATTTGCCTTGCAGATCGTGTCCTCATCCCATCTATGGCACCACTCACCATCCACGTGTGCAAGGCATCCTTCTCATCTAGCCTAACAGATGTCCTGCTTACACTCTCTTCATCTGTTTTCATTGCAGGACCAGCTGGCACACAACAAAAGGGAGAGGTCACAGACTGGTGGAGACATCAAGGTCCTCACAGACTTTGAGAATAGAGTCATGCAGCTGGCTGGTGACAATCTAGATCATTCCTGTCCTGACGGTGAAGTTGACAGAGCAGTGCAACTATGCCGTGAGTGAGTTCCCCTGTTCCACAGTCCCCTGCCATGCACTCAGTTTCTCTCCTTGCTTTCACAGGCACACCTGAGAAACAGCCAAAGGGGTCCAAGAGCCAGGTCCTTGACTCAAGTCCCAAAGACACCTCGGAAGAAGAATCTGATGACACCCTAATTGAAGACCCGTCACAGCTCACCCGCACCCTCCATCAGTGCAGAGACACACACCTCAGTGTGACCTAGCTCTAGAGTAGTCTTGGGGTCACAGTCTGGTGGGCACATCGCACTGTTTCACAGCAGGTGGAGGCAGGGACTTCCCAGGTTTTCGGCACTCCAAGGACTGCTGGGGGCCAGAAATCTGCTGAGTCCAAGTCAGATAACGAGCCTCTGGACTCGGTCATACTTCAGTTGCTGGAGCTGCAAAGGCAAGGTCAGGAACATCAGGAAGGGATGCCTGCTACACTCCTCAGGTTGCAAGGCCCGAAGAAGGAGTCCGTCTGCCTTCAGTCTGAGGTGAGCGTGCTGGCATTGCAATGCACCGAGGTCAACACTGGTGGGATGGAGGTCGCTGTGGAGACTTTGGTCCAGGACATCAGACCTGCACTGCTGCGCAGGCTGGATGCCATCGCTGACACCATAGTTGGCCTTCAACAATCTCAACACAAGAGGGATGCAGGCCAGCTCGATCTCACTACAGTTTAACCTTTCATTAAGTAGTCAGCCAGAGGACCTTGGGCATCCATAGTGAGGAGGATCAACAGGTTCACACCCTGGGCCACCCATCCAACTGACTCCGAGTGTCCAGCCCATCCAAATCCCTTCTTCCTGTGACCTCAGTAGCTCCAGCTTCACATGTCGAGGTTGCTGCCACTCCTACACAGCAAGTCCCCAAAAGCAGGCCGGGGCCCTCCAGTTCTCGATGCTTCAGAGGGCGCCTGCCAAAATCATCACAAGTGAGGTGTTGCAGTCAGCAGGCAGCCTCCACCTCCACTGTGGATGTCTGGGAAGCACCAACATATAGCAGCATGGTTAGGAAGGTTACAAAGATGTAGTTGCACAGCCTGGGAACGGATGTTGATCACTTGTACATAATCTTCACGATTGTAAATAAACTCGCAAGAATGTCTCCCTGCCTATTGCTCCTTGTTATGATGAGCAGTGTTTGGGTCACTCAGATGTGAAACCCTGGTTCCCGCACAAGATAAAGGCAGGTGTCTCAGTCCAGGGCCTCTTTCTTGTGCAGCGTGTAACCTTCAGACCAAAGTGATGGTCCGGCCTCACACTCCCTGGACACAATACTGATGCCTGCACCTTGATGGCGCTGGTCATTGCTGCCAGAATGTTGTGGGCAGATGTCACAGAGTTCCGTCATTCTCTCTGTGGCTCTCAGCACCTTTGGGGTGGGGCTGGCCCTCATCTCTTCAGCATCTGTGACCAGTCAGTGTGCTCCTGAAGGGATCGGGTGCTGAAGGCTGACAAAGGATCAGGTGCATTTAAAGTTTCACGACTGCACCTCTGTGATATGACTCTGATCACAGAACACAAGTGATGTGCCCTTAGCTAGACAGGAATCAAACATTCACAGAGGCAACGTAAAGATCTATGGAGTGCCCTCACTGTATGTCGTCATCATCCTCCTGGAATCTAGCGATTATTAGGGCCTCTGCTGCATCTCCATGACATGAGTCTGAGCACTGAAGATATGTGCGCTGCTATCAGCCACACAGGGGTTAAATGTTCACAGGTTCAAGGTGAAGATATCAGGACTGTCCTCACTGCATCTTGTCATCATCCTCCATGAGTCTTGCAGCTATGAGAGCCTCCTGAGCACACCTGCCTCGCCTGGCCAGTGCAATGGCCTCATTGCCGGCATCCTTGACTTCGAGGACCTCATCACTGCCATCCCCTTTTATGTTCTCTTCATCAGAGGAGACATGCAGCTCCTCCAACTCCTCCCATTGCAGCGCCAGGTTGTGGAGTGCGCAGCAAGCGACAATGATGCGCAACACCCTCAGGGGACTGAATTGCAGTGCTCCACCGCACCTGTTGAGGCACCAGAACCTCATTTTCAAAATGCCTATCATTTCCTCCACCAAAGTTCGGGTCAAAGCATGAGCCTCGTTATACCGTTGCTCTGCTGCAGTCTGAGGCTGCCGCATAGGCATCATCAGCCACATCATCTGAGGGTAGCCCTTGTCCCCAAGGAGCCAATCCTGCAGCCTCTGCAGACCCTGGAAGTTGTCGGAGATCTGAGACCTGTTGAGGATGGAAGAGTCATGGACACTTTCAAGCTATTGTGTACAGACCTGCATGATGCATTTGTTGTGGTCTCAGACCAGCTGAACAATCAGTGAGTGGAAGCCCTTGTGGTTGACGTGCTTGTTGCCATGGAGATCTAAGCACCATTTGAAAGCAGTTGATGGCACTCTGTGCCTGTGGAGACCAGAGATCACCACAAATCTCAGCTTTCTTGTGGACACTCCCTGGGAATCGTGTGCAGTCTTGTAGGATGTGTTTGTGGTGGTCGCAGACTAGCTGCACATTCAGCAAGTTAAAGTTCTTGTGGCTGGCATAGTTGATTTCTTGTTGCCATGGAGATCTAAGTGTTACATGAGTGCAGTCGATGGCACCCTGTACCTGTGGAAAACCAGAGATCTGGACAAATCCCAACTCTCTTGCTTCCTGGCTTTCCTGATCCTGGGTGAAATGCAAAAAGTTCTGTGCCTTCACAAAGATGACATCTGTGACCACCTGGATACACTTGTACGTGGAGTCTTGCGAGATCCCACACAGACCACCTGTGGAGCCCTGGAAGGAGCCAATGGCATAAAACATTGAGTGCTGCAGTCACTTTCATGGCCCCTAGCAGTGGATGCCCTCCATATCCCCATGGTGCCAAATCCTGCAGCAGGTGGCATATGTGACCGATCAGTTCCCTAGACATGTGCAGTCTTCAGTGACATTGGTTCTCAGTCACTTGCAGGAATGACAAGTACTGTCTATAGACCTTTGGCCTAGCAAAGCACTGATGAATGAGGGCTTGCTGTGGACCTTCAGCTGTTTCCCAGCAGGCCCTGCCACCCCTTCACCTTAAGGGCGGTTCTCCTCTCTTTGCCGAGTCACGCGCCTCCGTTGCTCTCTTCTTCTTCTTCTTCTTCTTCTTCTTCTCTGCTCCCTGTAAGCCATGAGGCACAGCGCTAAATCACCAGGCTCCATGATCCTGAAGTTCTCCTCCTGCAGGATCAAAGAGAGATACGTGTGTGTTAGCATATGTGAACTAAGGATCTCTCTTTGTTAAGTCTCAAGTCCCCTTCATGCATGCAGGAGATTGCTGACCACCGCTTGGATGGACAGTTTGTACTGTGCTCATTGGCTGTCCAAAACCCCACCAACCTCCACCTCACTCCACTTGACCAATTGGTGGTAGCTTCGGCCACTGGACTACATGCTGTGCTCTCAGCTCAGGCGCATGCATTCTCTTAACCCACACTGCGAGGCTGTGCTGTTAGCTTGAACCGTGATGGATACCAGTCCAAACCTTAATAAAGATATTGTTGCAGGGGGCTGTGAGCGCCTCCACCAGTGACTGCTGCATGGCCACCTTTCACAAAGGGATTCTACAACTTGCCCAGTTAGCGACTGTTCTGCTGCCTAATAAAACACACATTAATTTGCAGTCTGCAGCCGAGGGATGAAAAGTTCTGGAGCATTTGGTAGCACTCTTATGCTTTATTGTTGCTTGAGTGGCAGAAAAGCTTAAGACCCCATTACTCCAAGCATGTCAATGGAGTTGCAGCTGAAAAGTCTCTGTTGTGGAAGAATGCTGACTTTTGACAAGCTTTTCCAAGTGCATGGTCGCTTCCCTCACCCTGATATATGCTTGTGTACTTCCATCAGTCCATGCTGCCATGGCCCCCACCCTACTGGCCTGACCTGCACTGGAGACCTAGAGCCGGCACCACACTGAGGACCAGCCAGAAAAGAGCAACTAACCTGTGCTTCCCACCGAATGCGCAGCGCCCCTTCCTTGATGTCCTACGGGCAATGTTCATGAGCGTTGTGCAACATTGTGCGCAGTCACCTCCAAGTTCCCCTCAAAGTTCAGCTTGCCAGATGAATACTCTTTCTGTACAGTTGTGAAACGTATCGGCACGCAATCATGCCAACGTGCCCGGATGATCCAGCGAGAAGGAATGATTCTGGCGAGCTGGGCTTATAATTAGATGCAAATGTATTAAAATGATGTTCCCGATGTATGGTTGGATATGATCTTAGGACATTGTTGAGAGAGGCAAGGCATCCTTTAGAACAGGTCAGGTGCCATATGGGATTGTTAAAAGTAAATATGATTGTGCGTAAAAAGTGCATAACCTCGTTAGAATTGTAAGGCTGTCAAAGAACTATCAAGCTGTCAAAGAACTGTCAAAACTCATTGGAACTGTCAAAGTTCATTGAGACTGTCAAAGCTGTCAAGCCATTTAACTGAGCTGGACTTTAAATTTTAAAAATGTTGTGGAGATTTAAAAAAAGCAGTGCCTGATATTTCATTCTCTCTGTTGACATAAGCCTGAGGGTTATCCTTATAGGATTGGTGTTGTACGACTGATTTCACAATCTAACATTATTACAGTGGAGGGCCTGTTAAGTGAGCAGTTTAATTGACAGTTTCAAGTGATTGTAGAATAGAGATGCATGTTTTCATAAGAGATTACTTGATGGAATTTCAGTGGCATAGTGGTATTGAATGTTTTTTTAATCAATGAGAGTTTTTTTCAAACAGTGATTTCATCCATACACAGCATGTCTCCTGAAATTTGCCCATGATAGTGAGTTGGCATGGTGGGGGTAAGAGAAAAGGGTGGTGGGTAGGGGGCATGGATTTGCATGAGTTGGCATAGGAGCTACAACAGGCTATGGAGATGAATGGGGGACATGGGTTGGAATAGAGGGTATGAGGAACCATGAAGTTGTATGGAGGGGCAGAGGGTGGCATTGGGATATGAGGGGTCATTGGGTGGAGGTAGAGGGGAATAGGGTGGCATTGGGAATATGAAAGGACATAGTGGATAGAGCATATGGTGGCATAGGAGGTATGAGGGGCCATGGAGTGATGAGTGGTGGCATGAGATGGCATGAATTAGGTGGGGGCGCAAAGAGGTGTGAGGAGTGAGGGCTGGAGGGCTGCTTTTTTAAATTAATTTTTTAAATAACTTCAACAAAAGAAATGGCAGATGAATTGAGCAGGTATTTTGCATCAGACTTCACTCTAAAGGGTAAAGTAACATCCCAGAAGCAGCTATGAATCAGGAAATGGAAGGGAGGGAGGAACTCAGGAAAGTTACAATCACCAGAGAAGTGGTACTAAGAAAATTATTCGAGCTGCAGGTTGACAAGTGCTGGGCCCTGATGGGCTTCATCCTAGGGTCTTAAAAGAAGTGGCTAGTGAGATAATTGATGCATTGGTTTTGGGGAGGCAGTGGCAGAGTGGTATTGTCACTTGACTGGTAATGGCATATGGTGAAATTTGAATTCAATAAAAATCTGGAATTAAAAGTCTGATGATGACTGCGAAACCATTGTCTCAAAAACCCATCTGGTTCACTAATCTCCAGAAGGAAATCTGCCATACTTACCTGATCTGGCCTACATGTGAATCCAGACACACAGCAATGCAGCAGACTCTGAACAAGGACAATTAGGGGTGGACAATAAATGTGGGCCCTCACCAGTGAATGAATGAATAATAAAAAAAAATCTGAAACTCACTAGATTCAGGGAAGCCCCCATTAGATTGGAAGACAGCATTACTAAAAAAGGGAAGCAGATGGAAAGTGGGAAACTACAAGCCAGTTAGCTTAACCTCTGTCATAGGGAAAATGTTAGAACCTATTACTAAAGAAGCTATAACAGGGTACTTGGTTAAGTTCAAGGTAATCAGGCAAAGTCAACATGGTTTTGTGGAAGGGAAATAATGTTTAACCAACTCATTGGAGTTCTTTGAGGAAGTAACATGTTTTGTGGATAAAGGGAACCAGTGTATATGTTGTACTTGGATTTCCAGAAGGCATTTGATAAAGTGCCACATCAAAGTTTATTGAGGAAAAGAAAAGCTCATGATATAGGGAGTAACATATTGACATGGATAGAAGATTGGCTGGCTAACAGGAAGTAGAGAGTAGGCATAAATGTGTCTTTTTCAGGTCGACAAGGTATAACAAGTGATGCGCCACAGGACCAATGCTGGGACCTCATGTGTTTATAATTTCTATAAATGATTTGGATGAAGGGATAGAGGGGCTGGTTGCCAACTTTGCTGATGACACAAAGAATGGTAAGAAAGTAAGTTGTGATGAGGACGTAAGGAGGCTACAAACAGATATAGATCGGTTACGTGCGTGGGCAAAGATCTGGAAAATGGAGCATAACGTGGGAAAATGCGAAATTGTTCATTTTGGTAGGAAGAATGAAAGAGAGGCATATTATCTAAATGGTGAGAGATTGCAGAGCTCTGAGGTGCAGAGGGATCTGGGTGTCTTAGTGCATGAACCGCAAAAGGCTAGTGTGCAAGTACAGCAAGTAATTAGGAAAGCTAATGGAATTGTATCATTTATTGCAAGGGGAATTGAATACAAAAGTAGGGAGATTATATTTCAGTTATATAGAACACTAGTGCGACCACATCTGGAGTGTTAGTCACCTTATTTAAGACAGGACGTAAATGCATTGGAAGCAGTGCAGAGAAGGTTTACCAGACTAAGACCTGGAATGGGCCGGCTGTCTTATGAGGAAATGTTGAATAGGCTAGGCTTGTATCCACCGGAGTTTAGAAGAGTAAGAGGTGGCTTTGTTGAAACGTGTAAGATCCTGAGAGGTCTTGGCAGGGTGGATGTAAAAAGGATGTTTTCTCTTATGGGAGAATCTAGAACTTTTTAAACTGTTTAAAAATAAGGGGTTGCCCATTTAAAATGGAGATGAGGCAAAAGTTTTTCTCTCAGATGGTGGTGAGTCTTTGGAACTCTTCCTGAAAAGGGGGTGGAAGCAGAATCTTTGGATATTTTTAAGGCAGAGATGGATAGATTCTTGGTAAGCAAGGGGGTAATAAACTATTGGGAGTAGGCAGGATGCAGTTTTAAGGTTACTATCAGATCAACCATGATCTTATTAAATAGTGGAGCAGGCTTGAGGGTCTGAATGGCGTCCTCCTGCTTTTTGTTCATATGTTCGCATGTGCATAACTGATGGTGCACAGGGGCAGGCCTTCCACTTAGTCCACCTCCATGCCTGGCAATTTCCACACTTATTTCGGAAGCAGCAGGACCAACTTCTAATCCAGCCCACTCATCACATCCTCCCCGGAATGCAAATCCACACTTCAGGATCACTTTTTCCCGGGTTGGATTCATGAAGCCGGGAAATGACCTCAATCTGCACACCCAACCTGGGAATGACCTTCCAGGCCAAAGAGCTATCCGGTCTAAACTCATTGACTGATAAAGGAAAATATCCCATTTGCCCCCTTGGTCACCTTATCTATTTGTCTAGCCATCTTCAGCAATCTGTGGACACACACTTCAATCTCCCTCTGTTCCCTTACATTTCTCAGGATCCCACCATTTATTGTGAATTTCCTTGCCTGTTTGCTCTCTCCAAATACACTACCTCACACATTTTCATTTTCCATTTAAATTCCATTTGCCATTTTTCTACACATCTGACTAGAGCATTGATAGCTTCCTAAATTCTACAGATTTCTTCCTCACTATCAACCATACACCAACTAATGTAAAATCTGCAAACCTCTTAATCAAACTGCCTACATTTAAGTCTAAATCATTAATATACACCATGAAAAGCAAATGCCTTAACACTGTGCGCTGCATATCCCCATTGGAAATAGTCTTACAGTCACGATGACACCATTGACCATTACCCTTTATATCCTGGTACTTTTATTTATCCGTTCATAGGATGTGGGCATTACTGGCTGGGTCAGTATTTAGTACCCATCCCTAATTGCCCTGGAAAGGACGGTGGTGAGCTGCCTTCCCGAACCGCTGTGTTCCTTATGGTTTAGGCACACTCACAATGCTGTTAAGAAGGCAGTTCCAGGATTTTGACCCAGTGATGATATAATTCCATGTTAGGATGGTGTGTAGCTTGGAGGAGGACTTGCAGGTGGTGGTGTTCCCATGTACCTGCTACCCTTGTCCTTCTAGGTGGTAGGGATCGTGGGTTTGCAAGGACCCTTGGTGAGTTCCTGCAGCGCATCTTGTAGATGGTACACACTGCTGCCACTATATGTCAATAGTGGAGGGAGTGAATTTTTAACGTGGTAGTTGGGGTGCCAATCAAGCGGGCTGCTTTGGCCTGGATGGTGTTGAGCTTCTTGAGTTGTTGAAGCTGCACTCATCCAGGCAACTGGAGCGAGTTCCATCACACTCCTGACTTGTGCCTTGTAGAATGTGGACAAGCTCTGGGGAGTCATCAGGTGAGTTATTCACCTCAGAATTCCCAGTCTCGGACCTGCTTGTGTAGCCATAGCATTTATATGACTATTCCACTTCAGTTTCTAGTCAATGGTAAACCCCAGGATGTTGATAGTGGGGTATCAGTGATGGTAATGCCATTAAATGTCAAGGGAAGGTGGTTATATTCTCTCTTGTTGGAGATGCTGATTGCCTGGCCCTTGATTGGCACAAATGTTACTTGCGACATGTAGCCCAAGCCTGGATATTGTCATGCTGCATATGGACATGGACTGCTTCAGTACCTGAGGAGTTGCAAATGGTACTGAACATTGTGCAATCATCAGCAAACATCCCTACTCTTGACCTTATGATGGAGAGAAGGTCACTGATGAAGCAGCTGAAGTTGGTTGGGCTAGGATGCTAGCCTGAGGAATTCCTGTAGCAATGTCCCGGGACTGATATGATTGATCTCCAACAACAACAACTATATTCCTTTGTGCTAGGTATGAGTCCAACCAATGAGGAATTTTCCCCTGGTTCCCACTGACTCCAGTTTTGCCAGGGCTCCTTGATGCCACACAGTCAAATGCTGCCTTGATGTCAAGGGCAGTCACTCTCACCTCACCTTTTGAGTTCAGCTCTTTTGTCCATGTTTGGACCAAGGCTGTAATGAGGTTAGGAGTTGAGTGGTCCTGGTGGAACTCAAACTGAGTGTCAGTGAGCAGGTTATTGCTGAGTAAGTGCCATTTGATAGCACTGTCGACACCTTCCATCACTTCGCTGATGATGGACAGTGGACCTATGGGGTGGTAATTGGCTGGGTTGGATTTGTCCTGCTTTTTGTGGCTTGGACACACTTGGGCGATCTCCCACACTGGTGGGTAGATACCAGTGTTGTAACTGTACTGGAGCAGCTTCACTGGGGTGGGGCTTGTTCTGGAGCAAAAGTCTTCAGTACTATTGCCAGAATATTGTTAGGACCCATAGTCTTTGCAGTATCCAGTGATTTGAGATGTTTCTTGATATCACGTGGAGTGAATCAAATTGGCTGAAGACTGGCATTTGTAATCATAGAGTCATAAAAAGTTTACAGCACAAAAAGAGGCCACTTGGCCCACTATGTCTGTGCTGGCTGAAAAATGAACTACTCAGCCTAGTCCCACTTTCCACCATTTGGTTCACAGTCTAGACATCTTTCAAATGAGTTGAAGGTTTCTGCCTCTACTACCCTTTCAGGCAGTGGGTTTCAGCCCCCTACAACTCTCTAGGTGAAAGATGTTTTCCTCATCTCCCCTCTAATCTTTCTATCAATCACTTTAAATCTATGCCCCTAGTCACTGACCTCTCTGCTTAAGTAAATAGGCCCTTCCCATCCATTATGTCCAGGCCTCTCACAATTTTTTACATCTCAATCAAATCTCCCTTCAGTCCCTCTGTTCCAAGGAGAACAAACCCAGCCTATCCAATCTTTCCTCATAGCTGCAATTTTCCAGTCCTGGAAACATCCTTGTAAATCTCCCCTGTACCCTCTCGAATGCAATTACATTCTTTCTGTAATGAAGTGACCAGAACTGAACACAGTACTCAAGTTGTGGCCTAACTAATGTCTTATATAGCTCTAGAATAACCTCCCTGCTCTTATATCCTATGCCTTGGCAAATAAATGAAAATATTCCATATGCTGGGGACCTCAGGGGACGGCTGAGGTGGATCATCCACACAGTACTTCTAGCTGAAGGTGGTTGCAAATGCTTCAGCCTTGTCTTTTGCACTGATATGCTAATAAGAGATACATCTGGGGTTGAATTTTATCTAGCACATCTCTCACACAAGCAAATTTGGATCTGACTTGCCACTTTCCCTTGGATCCCAAGGGTTTTTACTTTTCTGACCGTTCTGCCATGTGGAATCTGTCAAAACCTTCCTAAAATCCAGTGGACTACATCAAATGCACCAAACTCTTTGATCTTATCACCCCCTTAAAAATATAATCAGGTTATTAAGGCACAACCTTCCCTGAACAAATCCATGCTGATTGTCCTTGACTAATCTGTACCTTTCTAAATAATCATTTATCCTGTCCCTCAGAAGCTTTTCTAATAATTTGCCCACTGTAAAAGTGAGTATGGCTTTCCTGTAATTCGTCAGTCTATCCCTTCCTCTTCTTTCAAACAACAGTACAACATTAGCAGAATTACCTGGAAAAACTCAGCAGGTCTGGCAGCATCGGCAGAGAAGAAAAGAGTTGACGTTTCGAGTCCTCATGACCCTTCGACAGAACTTGAGTGAATCCAAGAAAGGGGTGAAATATAAGCTGGTTTAAGGTATGTGGAGGGTGGGGGGGTTTTGGGTGGGGGGAGAGAAGTGGAGGGGGTTGGTGTGGTTGTAGGGACAAACAAGCAGTGATAGAAGCAGATCATCAAAAGATGTCACAGACAACAGAACAAAAGAACACATAGGTGTTAAAGTTGGTGATATTATCTAAACGAATGTGCTAATTAAGAATGGATGGTAGGGCACTCAAGGTATAGCTCTAGTGGGGGTGAGGGGAGCATAAAAGATTTAAAAATATTTAAAAATAATGGAAATAGGTGGGAAAAGAAAAATCTATATAATTTATTGGAAAAAACAAAAGGAAGGGGGAAACAGAAAGGGGGTGGGGATGGAGGAGGGAGCTCAAGACCTAAAGTTGTTGAATTCAATATTCAGTCCGGAAGGCTGTAAAGTGCCGAGTCGGAAGATGAGGTGTTGTTCCTCCAGTTTGCGTTGGGCTTCACTGGAACAATGCAGCAAGCCAAGGACAGACATGTGGGCAAGAGAGCAAGGTGGAGTGTTAAAATGGCAAGCGACAGGGAGGTTTGGGTCATTCTTGCGGACAGACTGCAGGTGTTCTGCAAAGCGTTCGCAAAGTTTAACTGGGCGAACGCTTTGCAGAACACCTGCAGTCTGTCCGCAAGAATGACCCAAACCTCCCTGTCGCTTGCCATTTTAACACTCCACCTTGCTCTCTTGCCCACATGTCTGTCCTTGGCTTGCTGCATTGTTCCAGTGAAGCCCAATGCAAACTGGAGGAACAACACCTCATCTTCCGACTAGGCACTTTACAGCCTTCCGGACTGAATATTGAATTCAACAACTTTAGGTCTTGAGCTCCCTCCTCCATCCCCACCCCCTTTCTGTTTCCCCCTTCCTTTTGTTTTTTCCAATAAATTATATAGATTTTTCTTTTCCCACCTATTTCCATTATTTTTAAATCTTTTATGCTCCCCTCACCCCCACTAGAGCTATACCTTGAGTGCCCTACCATCCATTCTTAATTAGCACATTCTTTTAGATAATATCACCAACTTTAACACCTATGTGTTCTTTTGTTCTGTTGTCTGTGACATCTTTTGATGATCTGCTTCTATCACTGCTTGTTTGTCCCTACAACCACACCAACCCCCTCCACTTCACTCCCCCCACCCAAACCCCCCCCATCCCCCACACACATTAAACCAGCTTATATTTCACCCCTTTCTTGGATTCACTCAAGTTCTGTCGAAGGGTCATGAGGACTCGAAACGTCAACTCTTTTCTTCGCCACCGATGCTGCCAGACCTGCTGAGTTTTTCCAGGTAATTCTGTTTTTGTTTTGGATTTCCAGCATCCGCAGTTTTTTTGTTTTTATTATTATTTTAGTACAACATTAGCAATGCTTTGGCACTATGTCTATCATCAGAGATGTTTGGAAAATGATGGTCAGAGCTTCTGTTATGTCTCCCTCATTTCTTTATTGGCCTGGGATATAGGTCGGGATTTTACCTTCGCCTGGGGCGGACGAGAGTGGTCGGGAAGCCAATCGCCACCTGGGATCGAAGCCTGACCGCAATTTAACACTAGCTGGCCAATTAAGGCCCGCCCAGTGTGAAACGCATGCTGCAGCACTGCCTGTGAGTGGTGGGGGGGGGGGGGGGGGGGGGGGGGGGGGGGTGCGGGGTTGGAGGCGAGCAGCGGAGCTGCCTCAGGGAGATAAAGATATGTTAAAAAAAAATAATGAATTTTAAGATGTTAAAAAACATGTCCCCTCCTGTGACTCCGTTACATGAGCAGGGACATGTTAGAAATTAGTATGAAATTTTTTTTAATGAGGGATCGAAACCTCATCCTGGCCGTGGATGAGGTTTCGCAAAAAATGCAAAGGCTGCTTAGCTTTTTCACCTGCCCACCAATCATGCTGCTGACTGCTGTGCCACCCGCCGACTGAAATATCACGCGAGTACACGATGACATTGGGACGCTCACCCAACGTCATCGCGCATCATTTTATGCTCATTCAGGTCGAGCGTGTGCCCGCCCAACGAGCGATAACTTCTGGCTTTATTTTATCTAGGCGAAACCTGCCAATATATCTGCTTTCAAAGATACTAGACCCCTTAATATTTCCCACTATGTTTATTTCCCCCAATATTTCACACTCCACCTTAACTACAATATCTGCATTGTCCCCTGTCTTTTGTGAAGACAGATGAAAAGTATTATATAGAACAAAGTGCAGGTCTTCTGCTTCCACACAGAAAATCATGTTTGGTCGCCTTTAGCCCTCCTCTTTCCTTAGTTATCCTTTCGCTCTTTATGCATTTGGCACAATGATGTGATATGTGGATGAGTGATATCAATCTGTAATTTCACCGGCTGACCAAACATATATTGAACTGTGTAAAAAGGACTTGTTAAAATCCTTGGATGGACCCCAAGTTGTTGGTGAGACCCAATTCAAGACTAGTAATGTTTTGTTTAAGTAGACAAAGTTTGAAATTCAAAACACTTACTTAAGTGAATAAAGCCACAAGATTCCATAGGTTTGGAACAAACAGAAATAAACTTTACTATACAAGTTAAGAAAGATAAAACAATTTACAATATCTATCTTATACTCTAATGTTCAGGGTAAGTATGAGGTACATGTGAATTAACAGGCCAACTGTGGTCTAATACACCACAATATAGAATAAATGCCAAATACGACCATACCTGATTCCATGGATTTCTCAACAACTCACCCAGCTGTTAGTCACACTGTCAGGCAACCAACCTCACTGACACTCCATCTCTCTCGTGAGGATTTCCAATCTTTACCTTTGAAGATCTCACCTTGGAATTCTCTCTAAAGGTCGCTCCACTCGGATAGCTTCAATTTTGACCCATCTTGCAGGGTTTCAATCTCGCCTTCCGAGATTACACTCCCCTGGATTTCTGAGTATACTCAAGCATCAACTTACAAGTACAAGTTCAGATCCTCTGCCATACCGAGCAGAACACTACTGCTCCAAAAGAGGTAACTTTGCCCCAATGGCCCACAGCAAGGAGTCACCAACCTTTGGCTGCCTTCTTGGATCTTCAGAGTTCCTCTTGCCCTTTTTAATTTTCAGGGCTTCTCTTGAGCTCACTCCATAATTATAGAGCTCGCTCTATAATTGGAGACTGTTTCTCCTTTTCCTAATTCAACTGGGAGCTGTTCCTGTCTCCTGCCTCTTGTCCCTGCTTCTGGATACTTCTTGGAACTACTCCCTGTCCCTGGTACCTCTCTCTGGGACACTTGACTATGGTTTTCACACTGTTCTTTTCTCCTTAATGAACAGGTGCACAGGGCCTGAGGCTCATTGGGAATTGGAGTTCTCGACCTCACTGGTAAGTTTCAGTTTCTTAACAGACTTTTTAAAAGCAAGAAAAGAAACTGACTTGAAATGGCTGTCACAAGTCACCTGACATCTGGTATTGTAAGTTAGCCAGCTTTTGGAAAGTTCTAATGTGATTTTCAGTTCAGATATGCTATAACAACCTTCTCTGGAATTTCACACCTGATGATGTCAAGAACTACTTCAAAAGGATTTACTGTAAATGGAAATGGTCCTCACATTTGCTCATCTAAAAGGCTACCTCTCAAGTGGAGCGTCTACTGGGAGAATAGCTCACGGAATGGTGTTTTTCCTCTCTCATCAAGATGGATAATGGATTTTCAGAAGTTAATGGCTGGGACATTACAGTATCAGATCATCCTGGTCAGGAAACAAAATCCACGGTTGGTTCAGATATCAGTTAGACAAATACCTTCTGAAATTATTATGGAGAGAGAGAGGTCATGTGACTGAGGTAACCATTTTTTTGAAATCTGTTTAATACAGCACACAAGCTGCAAAAACAGTAGTCTGGAAAGACTGCCAATGAAGCAGTGATGAGCTCCCTTCTCGCCTCTCCCAAGTTAAGGCTCTATTAAAGTTAAAAATCCAGCAAAGAGATAGCTAATTTTCATTGAAAGGAACCTCGGGTACAAAAAACATTGACATTTTGGAAAAGACAGGTTACGTTTTAAAAATAAATTCTCTCCAGCAATTTACATTTTTACATGGGCTTCAACTCTACTTCTGGAACTTCAAGATCACCATGAAAAATTTCTGCTGCAGCCAAGGACTCATAAACAGTGAAGTCTAATTTTTTCAACATTGAACTTTAATTTGGCTAAGAAAGTAACTACCTACACCATAACTTGTAAACTTTGCATACGTGTGTGTGTGTGTAGGTGTGTGTGTTGCGAAGGGGAAACAGGTTTATCTTTTTAAATATTTTTACATCTTCACCTGGGTGTGTTTTTCACTCAATAAAAACTAATTCCTTTTTGTTTTAAACCCAAGAATGCCTGCTAGACTAGTTTCTTTTCAGTGAACATGAAAATATTTAAGCACAGACAGTGAGCAATCCTTCTAAATTCACAAGAAAACCATTAGGGTCAGACTTTGAGTGGTATGATATGGGGAGTCAATTTCACCCCTCTTCACCGGGCCATAACAATTTACAAAACAGCTTTTGAATTTTCATTGATTTAACTTGCTAATATTATTCATTTTTCATTCTTATTATTAATTCTATTATTATGATTATATATTAATTAACCTTTAATTATTCTATTATCCACTCTCTGCTCTCAATTTTTAATTTAACAACAGTGTGAAACAAAACTCATCAAGTGACACATCAGTCTATATCTGCCCATAATAACGTATACAAAATCTCAGTGATAAAGCTGACAAGTATAATGCAATGGATTGTTCGTATTGTACAAAATCCCTTTGCCTCATATCTTATTTGAGGGTTGCCATCAAGCCATTAAACCAAAGACTTGACCTGGCTTTTCCAGGCATATGCAAAAGATACCATGGCATTAACCAAAGAAAAACTGGGAGTTCCCATGGTGAACAACTCAACCGTATTATCACAAAGTTCTCTTTCAATAATGAAAATATACTTTGTGATTATATTCCAATGCAAAATATTTTTTTGCTGATAATATTTCCTAAAGGGTGGACATGGACATCAAAGTCTTGAAATAACTGTGTAATGATTACCATCCGAAATCTTTGTCAGCTACTTCAACAGACACTAACCCACTTCAAGTATTTCATTTAGAAAGAAGGAACTTGCATTTATCAAAGCATCCCAGCTAACTTGTGAAACACAATCACTGTTGCAAGGTAGGGAAAGACGGCAGACAAAATTACTGACAGCAAGGTCTGACAAAGAGTAATAAGTTAATTGACTAGATAATCTGCTTGGAAGGGGTTATTTGAGGGATAGTTATTATCCAGGACAGCAGAACTCCAGGGAGTTCTTTGGATAATGCCATGGGATCTTTTGCATTCATCTGAAAAAGTAATGAGGGCCTTGGGTTAATGGCTTGATTGGAAATCTCCAATAAGGCAAAGGGCTTTGTACAAACATCAGATCTTTGTATGCTAGTATTTTCACAGTGTAATTTCAAGGCCCAAGTATTACATTCTAAATTTCAACTTGCATTTTTTAAAATGAAAATCTGATATTTTACTGAAAATCAATAATGATAAGTTTTTTTCCGAAAAAACAACTTACAGCTGGTTTGGATTTCTGCTTCTTTTTTTTGCTGTTATTTCTGTTGCTGACAAAATAATGCAGGGTCCCGTACTCCATGAGGGCAGCGAATACAAAGAGGAAACAAACAGACACAAAGAGATCCATGGCAGTTATGTAGGACACCTTTGGTAGCGATTTCCTGGAAATTGTACTTAGCGTCGTCATAGTTAAAACTGTTGTAATACCTGGTGAACATGGAAATTATTATAAATTCCATGGAGTATATGAGACCTTGCCTTCACTTTGCAAAATGTATTAGTGATGTACAGAAAACAAAGTCCATCAAATGTCTTTAATGGTCCTTTCTTGGTTGTCTCAAAGATCATTGTTGCAGGTTATTTGTTAACGCATACCTTCCTCCAGTTAACGAAGAGAAAGCCAAGGATCTGAACTTCTCCATAGCTGCTATCATTGACATTGTCCACTCCTCCAATATATTCCATTGAAAAGGTTGCCAAAGAAGTGACAAAATTCAGCTCATCAAGATACTAAACTGAAGCATCAGGCATTGCCAATGTTCGAACTTAAGATCATGTGGTCAGAATGTCATAGACTCTATACTCAAATTTCTTAGCTTAAGATAAAATTTGTAAAAGCGTTTACCAATGTTAAAATCATTCCTGATTATAGTTAGACATTAGGCTGATGCTGCAGTGTTTAAAATAAAGTCAAGGGCAGATTTCCTGCCCACTCACTTTTTTTTTTGGTGGGCCTGGAGTAAACAATACCTCAAGGATGTGCTTTGCCATGCACCTACCTTATTTTCTAACCCCTTATTTTTTTGCTGCCTGGGCATATTTGCATAAGGAACACCATATATAGGTGGATATATTATAAGAAGATGAATGTAGTTCAGGACATAGTTCATCCATTTATGCTTGTGAAACTTGTAGCAGCAAAACCTCTTCATTCAACCATGCAGAGATATAATACACAAGCTGGAGCAACTAGGGGAGACAGTTTAAGGAAAAATGTCTACTTTTGCAGCAATTTGGAGACTACTGGCAGCCCTGCACTCTGCTAGATCATTAAGTCTGCTCCAACAATCCTCCACTACCAATCCAGCGGCACTTCCCAATGGAGATTGGGTGCCTACCTAAAAGATAGGCACCAAGGTCAAGGCACAGCTTTATGTCAGGCAGAAGTCTTGTTCTAGCAGCCGTACGGCCCAGTGCTTTACTGAACATGTTAGATAGTTTAAAGCAATCTAGTATAGCAACAAAACTGTAACAACAATTTGCATTTATATAGCACATTTAACATTGAAAAGCACCCCAAACTGCTTCACAAAGGCATAACTAAATAATATACATTGAACCAAAGAAGGAAACTATAAGAGGTGGGCTCAAGATCATGGTCATAGAGGTGGGTTTTAAGAAAGGTCTTATAGGAGGAGAGGGATACAGAAAGATTTAGGAATAGAATTCCTGAGCATTGGGGCCCAAATGGCTCAAGACCCAGTTGCCAATGGTGAGTTGATGAAAGGAAGAATGCACAACATAACAGAGACAGAAGAAAAACTGTTTGTCAGGTGCTACCCAAAGAGAAATTGAGGTTATTGAGAGAATTAAACATAAGGATAAGAATTTTAAGATTAATTATTGAGGCCCACAAGCTAACGTAGACAAACAAGGAATGGGGTGATGGGCAAGCAGGACTTCATACGCAATAGGAATATGGGAAGGAGGGTTTTGGGTGACATAAGGTCTCTAGTGTGTGGAGAATGGATGGAGGTCAGAAAATCTTTGAGTATAGAGATGACAAAGGTATCAATGAAGGTTTTAGCTCCAGGTGGACTGAAGTAAGAACAGAAGTGGGCCCAAAGCGGCACTTCTGACATGTCTTCCTTTTTCCTTAATCGAGGTTCTCCCCCCACAATTGTGGTTGACAAAGCCCTCAACTATTTCCGACCCATTTCCTGCACCTCTGCCCTCACACCTTCCCCTCCCTCCCAGAACCATGATAAGGTCCCCCTTGTCCTACCTATTCACCCCACAGCCTCCGCATTAAAAGGATCATCCTCTGACATTTCCACCAACTCCAGCATGATGCCACCACCAAACACATCTTCCCCTCACCACCCCTTGTCAGCATTCTGTTGGGCCCATTCCCTCCATGACACCCTGGTCCACTCCTCCATCGCCCCCCAACTCCTCATCTGCTCTTGACACCATCTTCCCATGCAATCGCAGAAGGTGCAACATCTGCCCCTTCACCTCCTCCCTTCTCACCAACCAAGGGCCCAAACACTCTTTTCAGGTGAAGCAGCGCTTTACTTGCACCTCCTTTAATTTGGTCTACTGTATTCGCTGCTCCCAATGCAGTCTCCTCTAAATTGGAGAGACTAAACACAAAGTGGTTGGCTGCTTTGTGAAACACCTTCACTCAGTCCGCAAGAATGTCCCTGACGTCCATTTTGCTTGCTATTTTGCCCACATGTCTGTCCTTGGCCTGCTGCAGTGTTCCAGTGAAGCCCAACGCAAACTGGAGGAACAGCACCTCATCTTCCAACTAGGCACTTTACAGCCTTCCAGACTTAACATTGAGTTCAACAGCTTCAGATCATTAACTCTCTCCTCCAGCTTCATCCCTTTTTAATTCAATTGTTTTTTTTTATTTCATTTTAATTTTAATTAATTATTTATTTAATTTTAAAAATTCCTTTTGCCCCAACATCCCTGACCCCCCAACCTTGGTCACAGCATAGGGCCATCTGTCACTGGTTTATATGTTGTGTTTTCACAGAGCACTGACCCTTATTCTGCTATTAACACATTCTGCTATCTTATCTTTTTGCCACTATCTGCACCTTGTTTAGTCTTTACCACTACCATTAACATTCTTTTGTTTTGTGTCCATGACATCTTTGTCAATCTCTCCTTAACTCCCACCTCTCTCTGACCTATCTAGCTTCACTTGCTTCACCCACTCTTAAACAGTATAAAATCCACCACATTTCTACTTTTTAGCTCTGAAGAAGAGCCATGCGGACTCGAAACATTAATTCTGTTTCCCTCTCCACAGATGCTAGACCTGCTAAGTTTTTCCAGCATTTTTTGTTTTTATTTCAGATTTCCAGCATCTGCGGTATTTTACTTTTATCAGAAGTGGGTGATGTTATGGAAGTGAAAGTAGACATGCTTTGAGAAGGAGAGAATCAGGAGCTCAGCTTAGGGTCAATTAGGAGGTCAGGATGGCAAATAATGTGTTTCTGTCTGGAGAGAGGAATAAAGTTCCTGGGGGAGACTGAAGACAATGTTTTTTGTCTATCGAAAGCTTAACAGGAAGAAATTGTGGCTCATTCAAGACTGTGTGCCAGACTAGCAGTCGGACAGCACAGAAGGTGTAGAAAGTTCAAGAAAGCTGGCGGAGAGGTAAAGTTGGGTGTTTTCAGTTATTTGAGGTACTAAGTTTCACTTGGACCTCTAAAAACTTTCAAGCATTCAATTATTATTTAAGAAAGATTTACTATATGAAAGCAAAAATGCTGATTAAAACACTGCTACTGCCAAGGAAACTCAATTGAAATTGATTTTCCTCTATTTTATTCAGCAGAGCTTTGATTTTTATTGCAGCTTCAATCAAAATAAATCATGAGATTGAGTACAAGTCAGGAGCAGCAAGTGGAAGTAAAAGTATTGGCGTTTGTGCCTGCTGTCAGTGGAAGTCTCCCTTGAGCTCCTGATCTTGGGCTTTGGGAGCTCAGGGGGTCAGAGTGAAACAATTGCATGTCCTTTTTGGGGTTGTACTTGCTTTTATTTATAGCTTTGGCCCAAGCAAAAGGAAATTTTCAAGATGGCAGACAAATACCTCCAAGCAGCCATGTTGAGAGGAAAGCGCCCAGTTATCCAGCAGACAGCATACATTTAGCATTTTTGTAAACCTGTAACCCCTGATGTTTAAATTTTAAAATGTTACTTTTGTTCATGTTTGAGTCAATTTGTGTAAAATTTAGAGACTGCCTCCTTAAATTGTTTTATATCTAGCCTTAAATTCTGAATTGATGATGGGGTGGCTACAGTCATGCACTAATTCCTGAAATACCGGAGAGCTGAAACTATCTTATAATCACCATGATAAGCAGTATAAATAAGTATCTTCTAAAAGCGTTTTCCCCTTAAAGTCCAGATTAAGAAAAATAACTTATGTTATTATGTCCTGCTGCAGAAACAAATTCTCAGTGGCAATTTAGGGAGGCCTTATGGTGCAGTGGTAATATCACTGCCTCTGAACCAGAAACTCTGGGTTCAGGTCCTATGCCAGAACTTGTTGACCATAGAAGGAGTGTTTGTAAACATGTTTCAATCAGCCTAGGAATCCTTCCATTTGTTTCCCAAAAAGGAAAAGTGTGTGTGAAGATAATGCTACAAAAAAATTGTGGAATATTAAGTTGATACAACTGATAATAGGAATAAGCATATCTTGCACATGCACTTATAAGTTATATTATCCTTCTCACACTGGATTTTCAACAGCTAACTAATCATTGCTTTTAAAAGTTACAGCTACACCTTAGGTGAGCAGAAATGAGCGACAGAACAGTTTTCTCAATCTCAGCATCTGGTTGTGTACAAGATGACTTCCCAAATAACCTATGGCCTACTTTACTACCATACAATTAGAGTTCTATCAGCTTTATTTGGATGGAATAAAAAGACCCTGAAGGCTTAATTGGATAGTCTTGAAAACAGATGGAGGGATCTCAATGAGTGATGACCTGGACACATTGCCTGAATGCAGACAAGCTTCCTGCTACCCATTCATTTGAATGATTTCTGTGTGCAGCTAACACTAACTGTGCTGCTCAATGGCTGGACACATTAGCAGGGCCAAATATAGTAAGTAGAACTCATCACTTAGAGCTGGCCTGTACTGTTTAAATTTAGTGGTGGGATAGTGGCGGAGGTAGGAGATGTATTGTGTCTGAAGCAGGTGCCGGGAGTCATTGTTGTAGAGAATCTAACCTGGGAAAGAGTGAGAAATAGCACAACAGGGGAGAGAGAGGGCTCCGCAATTTCTGAATGCTGTACTAGAGGTTTTGATGGACGAGACGGAGATGGAAGGAGGAGAGATGTTCTGTATCTGCAGGGAAGAAGAAGGCTCTCCAGACACAATCAAAAATCACAAGGTGGGATCGGACAGCCATGGAGCTGTTAAACGTTAGCTGGCTTCTTGAACCACCAGCTCTACACTTCCAGCAGTTGTTCACTGAACATGCGCTAATGCCTACACAAACATGGTGTCTCACAAATGTCATTTTGTAGCTCTAAGGGCACTCGCAGCACCCAAAAAACAGGCATCAATGACTTTAATGTCTTTCCCTTTGTCTCTTAAACTCCATTCATTTCTTATTAATGTTCATTTTAACAAAACAATTTATATGCATCAGCTCCTTCATAGTCAATGTTTTGACTCTAAAAATCTGTTTGGAATCAAGTTGTACCTAATGATGTTCTCGCTGGCACAGCATCTTTATTGATCCAGAATGACACCCAAGACAGGACCACTGTAAGCGAGCAAGGTATGTAGGTCTGAATAGTGAAGTACCCCATTCTTCTACTTAGATCAAAGAATATTGTCATTATGACATAATCTCCTGTAAAGAGAAAAATTAAATAACATTTTAGTTAACTTAAATAACAGTGTTTTTTAAGGATGAGTCAGTAAATAGGAATTGATTTTCCAAGTATTTTCTTAATCACATTTTCAATAGAATTGATTACACTTACTTCAGTTACGTTATAAGGTGTATTTACAGTTATTCAGACTGTAACAATGTTGTTAGGGGACCTTTTATGTGTACAGAAAGGTGAGGGATTTTTAAAAAATCTCTGGCAGCTAACTAGTGCACTGATGTTCTAACATAGTGCTGAAATGAAATTATCATAATAAATAGATAAGATATAATTGGTGTCTCAGTGAAATTAATGGGGCCAAAAATCTGTGGCCCATCTGATGCATTCTTGCATAACATTCGACAGCCTGTCATTAGGCCAAGGCCCAGTTACACTAGGCCTCCTTCAAAGGGTAAGGCCTCTGTCCTTACAAGTGCAGTCACATAAGAGGGAGGAAACTGGGGACTCTCAATGCCAAGAATGCCAATATCCTAAGTTCTCAGAGGAATTCGGCATAGGATCAGCAGCACTTTATTGAGTGCATTTGAGCATTAAATGTCAGTACTGTGTCTCACCCAGGGGTGCAAGCCAGAACATGAAAATCAGTATTAGTTATATCCTGAAATAAGTGCTAAATGCATTTACATGAGATCTTGGCTGCTGACTCCACCAGATGACTGGAGAGTCTTTTAGAGTCTCAAGTAGCTACTGGCCAAAGAAGGACTGCAGCTGTTTTGACCAGTGAAAAAAGGAATTATGGTGAGATGAATGGTGACATGGTTAGCACTGTTATACTTGATAAGTAATCATTTTACATGGACATGCACCTTACAGACAAATATTTAAGCAACAAAGAAAGAACTGAACAGAATCATTGAATCTTGCAGCACAAAAGGAGGTCATTCAACCCAACTTGCCAGTGCTGACTCTTTGCAAGAGCTGTTCTATTCAGTGGCACCCTGGCAGTTTATTCTCCTACCTTGCAAATTAGTCCTCTTCAAGTTTGCATCCAAATGCCTTTTGTAAGTTCCTAAGGAATCAGTTACCACCACACTTTCAGGTCGTACATTAGATCATGACACCTTGTAGCATAAAAAAAGGTATGAAGGGAAAACAAAGAGCAGGGTTGTGCCTCCGCAATGTTTGGGGCAGTTGGCGGAATGGAGATCTGTAGCACCCTGGACTGTTGGAGGATGAAGGAGTCATGGCAGCTGCCAGAAAAATGAGCACACACCTGTAGGGATCTCTTGTTGTGGTTGCAGACCATCTGAACACAGAGGGAGTGGAAGTTCTCCTTGTTGATGAATCTGATTGGATGCTCTCGTGGCACCTTGATGGCCACATGGGTGCAATCAATGATTCCCTGTGAGGTTCCCTGCACCTGAAGAAACCCAGAGATGGAGGGAGGCAATTCCCATTGCCCTCTGTGCATGGGAGAGCCCATCTGTTTAAAATTGTATGTACTAGCCAACTCTCACAAATAATATATCAGCAATCAGTGAGATACAGTGGTGAGCAGCCATTTGAGAGATGCCACCAAGGTCCATAAATCCTTGGAAGGAGCCAGAGGCAATGGATTCAAGGTCACAATGACTTTGACGGCTACTGGCAGGGCATGGCCAGCAGTACTGCAAATTGTGAGATCTTCTGCTATGACGATACAAACCTCGGTGGCCATCTGCCTGGGTAGGCACAGTCTCCTGCAGCACTGGTTCTCTGACATTTTTCAAGCAACTTTGCCTTCGGTGGTGTACCAGGTCAGGCCTCTTTTGCCTTTCTGCCCTTCATCGCTCCCCGCTGCCTCTTGCATGTCTGAGGCTCTGCCTCTCTGGTGGAGAATGATTCGCCTCTTCGCCACATGATCTAGTATTTGAGAATTGTAAGCACATTACCAGCTGTTGACTTACTTGTGCTCAGTTGCACTCATGATGGTTTCTTGAAGCCTTACACCCTCCTCTTATGGCGTAACAATGCCAAGAAGGTCACGACCCCGCTCTACTGCCCAAGTGAGCACAGATCACACTGTCTGCAGCTTCTACACACTCAATGGCACCAATAGGCCAATGGCTTAGTGTCCCTCTTGTTACAGCTGGAATGGGAGGAGTGCATAGTTAATCTAGCCCCACTGCTCCTCAGGTCACAATATTAGTTTAAATGTTCAATTTAGTCACCAAAATGGCCAATTGTTTACCTTCGCTACTGTTTCCCAGAATAAAATAAACTTTGACCAGGCTTCTTTCACTAATGGGGGGTGGTGATGCATAATGGTATTGTCGCTGAACTAGTAATCTAGAGACCCAGGGTAATGCTCTGGGGACCCTGGTTCAAATCTCGCCATGGCAGGTGGTGAAATTTGAATTCAATGAAAATCTGGAATTAAAAATCTAATGATGACCATGGACCATTGTTGATTGTTGTAAAAACCCATCTGGTTCACTAATGTTCTTTAGGGAAGGAAATCTGCCATCCTTACCTGGTCTGGCCTACATGCGGCTCCAGATGCAATGTTGTTGACTCTTAAATGCCCTCTGAAATGGCCCAGCAAGACACTCAGTGTGACAAACTGCTATAAAGTCTCAAAGGAGGAATGAAATCGGACGGGCCACCCGGCACCAACCTAGGCAACGGAAACGACAATGACAATCTCAGCCCTGCCGGCCCTGCAAAGTCCTCCTTACCAACATCTGGGGGCTAGTGCCAAAATTGGGAGAGCTGTCTCACAGACTATTCAAACAACAGCCTAACACAGTGACCCTCACAGAATCATACCTTAAAGATAATGCCCAGACACCACCATCATCGTGCCTGGGTATGTCTTGTCCCACCGACAGGACAAGCCCAGCAGAGGTGGTGGCACAGTGGTATACAGTCGGGAGGGAGTTTCGCTGGGAGTCCTCAACATTGACTCTGAATCCCACGAAGTTTTATGGCATCAGCTCAAACATGGGCAAGAAAACCTCCTGCTGATTACCACATAGCACCCTCCCTCAGTTGATGAATCAGTCCTCCTCCATATTGAACACCACTTGGAGGAAGCACTGAGGGTGGAAAGGGTGTAGATTGTACTCTGGGTGGGGGACTTTGATGTCTATCACCAAGAGTGGCTCAATAGCACCACCACAGACCGAGATGGCCGGGTCCTAAAGGACATAGCTGCGAGACTGGGGCTGTGGCTGGTGGTGAGGGAACAAACAAGAGGGAAAAACATACTTGACCTCATCCTCACCAACCTGCCTGCCGCAGATGCATCTGTCCATGACAGTATCGGTGCTCAGCCATTGTGGAGATGAAGTGCCGTCTTCACATTGAGGATGCCCTCCATCATGTTGCAGGGCAAAAACATTAGTGGGGGTTGTATATAGACCCCCAAACTGTAGTGGTGATGTTGGGGATGGCATTAAACAGGAAATTAGAGACCCATTCAATAATGGAACAGCTGGAATTATGGATGACTTTAATCTGCATATAGATTGGGCAAATCAAATTAGTAACAATACCGTAGAGGAGGAACTCCTGGAGTGTATATGGGATGGTTTTTTGAACCAATACGTTGAGGAACCAACTAGAGAACAGGCCATCCTAGACTGGGTATTGTGTAATGAGAAAGGAATAATTGGCAATCTTGTTGTGTGAGGTCCCTTGGGGATGAGCAGCCATAATATGATAGAATTCTTCATCAACATGGAGAGTAATGTAGTTGATTCTGAGACTAGGGTCCTGAACCTTAATAAAGGAAACTATGATGGTATGAGGCATGAATTGGCTATAATGGATTGAGAAACATTACTCAAAGGATGACGGAGGATAGGCAATGGCAAACATTCAAAGAGCACATGGGTGGACTGCAACAATTGTTTATTCCTAAACAAAAACAGAATTACCTGGAAAAACTCAGCAGGTCTGGCAGCATCGGCGGAGAAGAAAAGAGTTGACGTTTCGAGTCCCCATGACTCTTCAGCAGTTCTGCTGAAGGGTCATGGGGACTCGAAACGTCAACTCTTTTCTTCTCCGCCGATGCTGCCAGACCTGCTGAGTTTTTCCAGGTAATTCTGTTTTTGTTTTGGATTTTCAGCATCTGCAATTTTTTGTTTTTATCTAATTGTTTATTCCTGTCTGGCACAAAAGTAAAACAGGAAGGGTGGCCAAACCATGGCTTACAAGAGAAATTAGAGATAGTATAAGATCCAAGGAAGAGGCATACAAATTGGTCATACAAAACAACAGACCTGAGAATTGGGAGAAGTTTAGAATTCAGCAAAGGAGGACCAAGGGATTGATTAAGGAGAAAAAAAAGTATGAGAGTAAGCTTGTGGGGAACATAAAAACTGACTGTAAAACTTCTATAGGTATGTGAAGAGAAAACGATTGGTGAGGACAAATGTAGGTCCCTTACAGTCAGAAACAGGGGAATTTACAATGAGGAACAAAGAAATGGCTGACCAACTAAATTCTGTCTTCACAAAGGAGGACACTAATAACATACCAGAAATGTTGGGGAACACAGGGTTTAGGGAGAGGGAGGAACTGAAAGAAATCAGTATTAGTAGGGAAATGGTGTTGGAGAAAGTGATGGGATTGAAGGCCGATAAATCCCTAGGGCCTAATAATCTACATCCTGGAATACTTAAGGAAGTGGCCCTATAAATAGTAGATGCATTGGTGGTTATCTTCCGAGATTCTATCGACTCTGGAAAAGTTCCTACAGATTGGAGGGTAGCTAATGTAACCCCACTATTTAAAAAGGGAGGTAGAGAAAAAACAGGGAATTATAGACCAGTCAGCCTGATGTCAGTAGTGAGGAAAATTCTAGAGTCCATTATAAAAGATTTAATAGCTGAGCACTTGGAAAACAGTGGCAGAATTGGACAGAGTCAGCATGGATTTACGAAAGGGAAATGATGCTTGACAAATCTACTGGAATTTTTTGAGAACGTAACTAGTAGGGTTGATGAGGGGGAACCAGTGGATGTGGTTTATTTGGACTTTCAGAAGGCTTTCGACAAAGTCCCTCATAAGAGATTAGCGTGTAAAATTAAAGCATATGGGATTGGGGTAGTATATTGAGATGGATAGAAAACTGTTTGGCAGGCAGGAAACAAAGAGTAGGAATAACCAGGTCTTTTTCCAAATGGCAGGCCGTGACTAGTGGGGTACCGCAAGGATCGGTGCTGGGACCCCATATATTCACAATATATATTAATGATTTAGATGAGGGAATTAAATGTAATATCTCCAAGTTTGCAGTTGACACAAAGCTGGGTGGGAAGGTGAGCTGTGAGGAGGATGCAGATGTGCTTCAGTGTGATTTGGACAAGCTGAGTGAGTGGACAAATGCATGGCAGATGCAGTATAATTTAGATAAAAGTGAGGTTATCCACTTTGGTAGCAAAAACAGGAAGGCAGATTATTATCTGAATGGCTATAAATTGAGAGAGGAGAATGTGCAATGAGACCTGGGTGTCCTTGTACACCAGTCACTGAAGGTAAGCATGCAGGTGCAGCAGGCAGTAAAGAAGGCAAATGGTATGCTGGCCTTCATAGCGAGAGGATTCGAGTACAGGAGCAAGGATGTCTTGTTGCTATTATACAGTGCTTTGGTGAGACCACACCTGGAATACTGTCTGCAGTTTTGGTCTCTTTATCTGAGGAAGGATGTTCTTGCTATAGAGGGAGTGCAGCGAAGATTTACCAGACTGATGGGATGGCAGGACTGACATGTGAGGAGAGATTGAGTCAGTTAGGATTATGTTCGCAGGAGTTCAGAAAAATGAGGGGGATCTCATTGAAACCTATAAAATTCTAACAGGACTAGACAGGGTAGATGCAGGAAGGATGTTCCCGATGGTGGGGGAGTCCAGAACCAGGGGTCACAGTCTGAGGATACGGGGTAGACCATTTAGGACTGAGATGAGGAGAAATTTCTTCACCCTGAGAGTGGTGAGCCTGTGGAATTCTATACCACAGAAAGTAGTTGAGGTCAAAACATTGTATATTTTCAAGAAGGTGTTAGATATAGCTCTTGGGGCAAAAGGGATCAAAGGATATGGGGAGAAAACGGGAGCAGGTTATTGAGTCGGATGATCAGCCATGATCATGATGAATGGCGAAGCAGGATTGAAGGGCCGAATGGACTACTGTCGCTCCTATTTTCTATGTTTCTATGTTCACCACCCTGCAAAATCGGATAGATTTCAAACAGATCTAGAAACTCAAGTTTGGGCATCCATGAGGCGCTGTGGGCCATCAGCAGCCCACATCAGAATTGTACTCACACACAATCTGTAACCTCAGGCCTGGCATATCCCCCACTCTACCATTACCATCAAGCCAGGGGATCAACCCTGGTTCAATGAAGAGTGCAGGATGGCAGCACCATGCATGCCTAAAATGAGATATCACCCTGGTGAAGCTATAACACAGGACTACTTGCGTGCCAAACAGCATAAGCAGCAAGTGATAGGACAGAGCTAAGCCATCCCCCAACCAGTGAATCAGGTCTAAGCTCTGCAGTCCTGCCACATCCATTCATGAATGGTGGTGGACAATTAAACAACTTACTGGAGGAGGGGGCTCCACAAATATCCTCATCCTCACTGATGGAGGAGCCCAGCACATCAGTGCAAAAGATAAGGCAGAAGCATTTGCTACAATCTTCAGCCAGATAGGCCGAGTGAATGATTTATCTTGGCTTCCTCCGGAGGATCCCAGCATTACAGGTACCAGTCTTCAGCCAATTCTATTCACTCCACGTGATATCAAGACACTGGGCACAGCAAAGGCTATGGGCCCTGACAATATTCTGGCAGTTTTACTGAAGACTGTGCTCCAGAACTTGCCGCGCCCATTGCCATGCTGTTCCAGGATAGCTACAACACTGGCATCCACCCGGCTATGTGGAAAATTGCCCAGGTATGTCCTGTACACAAAAGGCAGGACTAATCCAACCCAGCCCATTATCGCCCCATCAGTCTACTCTCCATTATTAGTAAAGTAATGGAAGGGATCATCAACAGTGCTATCAAGTGGCACTTGCTTACCAATAACCCTGCTCACTGATGCCTAGTTTGGAATCCGCCAGGGACACTTAGCTCCTGTCCTCATGACAGCCTTGGTTCAAACATGGACAAAAGAGCTGAACTCTTGAGGTAAGGTGAGAGTGACTGTCCTTGACATCAAGGCAGCATTTGACTCAGTGTGGCATCAAGGAGCCCTAGCAAAACTGGAGTCAATGGGAATCAGGAGGAAAACTCTCTGCTGGCTGGAGTCATACCTAGCACAAAGCAAAATAGTTGTGGTTGTTGGAGGTCAGTCATCTCAGCTCCAGGACATCACTGCAGGAGTTCCTCAGGGTAGTGTTCTCAGCCCAACCATCTTCAGCTGCTTCATCAATGACCTTCCTTCCATCATAAGGTTAGAAGTGGGGATGTTCGCTGATGATTGCACAATGTTCAGCAGTATTTGTGACTCCTTTTATACTGAAGCTGTCCATGTCCAAATGCAGCAAGACGTGGACAATATCCACGCTTAGGCTGACAAGTTTCAGGTAACATTCGTGCCACACAAGTGCCAGGCAATGACCATCTCCAACAAGAAAGAATCCAACCATCGCCCTTTGATGTTCAATGGCATTACCATCACTGAATCCCCCACTATTAACATCCTGGTGGTTACCATTGAACAGAAACTGAACTGGAATACCCATTTATGTACTGTGACTACAAGTGCAGGTCAGAAATAAGGAATCGTGCAATGAGTAACTCACCTCCTGACTCCCTGAAGCCTGTTCACCATCTACAAGGAACAAGTCAGGAGTGTGATGGAGTATTCCCCACTTGCCTGGATGATTGCAGCTCCCAAACCACTCAAGAATCTCGACACCATCCGGGATAAAGCAGCCCACTTGATTGGCACCACATCCACAAACATTCACTCCCTCCATCATCATGCACAGTAGTAGCAGTGTGCACAAGATGCACTGCAGGAATTCACCAACAATCCTTCGACAACACCTTTCAAACCCATGACTGCTACCATCTAGAAGGACAAGGGCAGCAGATAGATGGGAACACCACCACCTGAAGTTCCTCTCCAAGTGACTCACCATGCTGTCTTGGAAATATATCACCGTTCTTTCACTGTCACTGGGTCAAAATCCTGGAACTCCCTCCCTAACAGCACTGTGGGTATACCTGCACCACATGGACTGCAGTTCAAGAAGGCAACTCACCACCATCTTCGTAAGGGCAACTAGGGATGGTCAATAAATGCAGACCATCCAGCAAAGCCCACATCTCATGAATGAATTTTAAAAATAACAACAAACTTATTAGTTTATTATAAAAACAGTCTTTTCAAATAGAATGGCAAAGCTTATTAACATGAAGAATGGAATATAAAAGTATACTAATTACTCTTTTGATATACCTTAAGTCACACACATACACCAAAAAAGAAAGGTATTCTGCCAAAAGTTAAAATTCAATGGTTCAATGGTAAAAGGAAAGATGATGGAGTCCTTGAAATGGCATCCGGGGAATGTGGTTCGTCGCTTGGCGCTGATCTGTAAAACAGTCATTAACTCTTACTCTGCTTTTCTGGTGGACTCGAGGAACAACTGCAGGTACTCAAATCTAGCATGTAGCGCAACTTAGGAGCAGCTTATATTCACTTCTGGCTGTGGGCTGGCTCTGCACTGCAAAATGGCTGCTGTCGTCCTTTCACAAGAACTTGGTCCTCCATCTACTCAAAGCAAAACCAAAGCCAACTTTTTAAACACAGTTTCCAGGCCTGCTTTTTCTTTCCAGAGCTATAACCTACCATGTCGCCCCTTTTGTACACCACCAACTTCTTTACAACTGCTTAATTACCTTTTCTTGTAAATGGATGTCTCTTCCAAGAAAAGCAATCAGAGTTCTTGCATTAATCCCTTAAGAACAACGTCTTTAAAACACAAGTTCTTCCAGAATGTTCTTTGTCCTTGAAGATGAACCATTTTCTATGATTAAAGTGTTCATGAGACCTCCCGTCTTGGAGAAATGAAATGCCTAAATTTCTATGCGTTTCATTACGACGTATAATAAAACATAAACAAAAATACTGAAAGACACCCACACTGTCATTCATTCACTTTTTATACAAAGCTAATACAGTTATTCTCTGTATCGCTTTGGCCTTTAGCAAATTTAATGCAAAGTTAAATCCTAGACAAAGCATCAGCAATTACATTGTTTTTCCCCACAATGAGGACAATCTTTAAGTGGTAAGGCTATAATAATAAACTCCATTGAAATAGTCTGACATTCTTGTTCTTAAATTTTTCCACAAAGGCTAAGCGGCTGTGATCAGGATATCGTGTCTCCCTGTATCCACGGTGGACATATACATCAAAATGATTAAGAACCAGTTTTCCACTTTTCAACTGTAGAGTATCTTTTTTGATGTTGATTCAGCTTTTTGGAAGAGTATCCCACTGGCCTTTCAATGCCCAATTCTTCTTCTTGTAACAGGACTGCACCAACACCCAGGTCACTAGCATCAATTGCTACTTTGAAGGATTTAGTTAAATTTAGAGCACTGAGCACTGGTTCATTGATCAATAATTCTTTTAGCCTTTCAAAAAATGCCTGGCACTCTCCCGTCCACACTACCTTGCCTTCTTTTGTAGCAAGTCCATCAGTGGAGCTGCTATAGTACTGAAATTTGGAACAGATTTGCGGTAAAACCCACATGTCCCCAAGAACTTCATGATCTGTTGTTTAGTTTTAGGGGCAGGGAACTCCACTGATGCCTGTATTTTCACTGTTCTTGGAAACAGTTGTCCTTGCCCTATATATGCCCTAGATAAGTTATTCGCGCTTTAGCAAATTTACTTTTGGCAAAGTTTATTACCAGATCAGCAGACCATTTTTTAAACAGGGCTTCTAGCTGTTTCAGGTGGTGTTTACACGTGTCACTATATATCAGATAAACCACGCAGTTAGGAACACTGGCCACCACTTGGTTCATTAGCCTGTGAAAAGTTGCTGGGGCATTTTTTTGCCCAAATGGCATTACTTGGCATTGGAAAAGACATTCTGGCATGACAAAGACTGATATTTCTTTAGCTCAGGGTGCTAAAGGAACCTGATAATATCCCTTTATCAGATCTATTTTAGTAAAAAAGACATAGCACTGCCAACTCTGTCAATACAATCTTCCAAATGAGAAATTGGGTAGGAATCTGCTTTTGTTACAGCATTGATCTTTCTGTAGTCTATATACAACCTGATTGAATGATCTGGTTTAGGCACTAACACAACAGGGGAACCCAAGCTGCTTTGGCTAGGTTCAATGAAGTGATTTTCTAACATGCACTGGATCTTTACTTTCACCTGAGTCTGTTTCTGTGGCCCTAAGCAATAAGGATGCTGTTTTACAGGATTGGATTCTCCTACATCCACATCATATAAGGCTAAAGTTGTACATCCTGGTTTGTCCCTACAGAGACCTTTAGATTCTGTAAGTAGCCTCACTAGATCTTCTCATTGTCCTGCACCTAAGTATGAAAACATGGGGCAGAATTTTGCCCTTGGTAGCCTTCCCGATAGGAAGTGCTATGCGCTTCCTGTGCAGGGGGTGGAGGGAATCCCCAGCGAAAGAGCGCACTGCTACCTGAGACAAGGTGCTGTCTCAGGGAGATTACTGATAGCGTACAAAATTTAAAAATTAGAGAAATGAAAGTATTAACATGTCCCCCTCATATGACAATGTCACATGAGATGGGACATGTTAATAAATATCACATTACAGTTATTAAAGTTTTTAAAAAGGAACATGAAACCTCATCCCGCTGGTGGATGAGGTTTCATGTATTATCAGAAGCCCGCTGGGGCTCCTGGCCTGCCCGCCAGCCTTAAGGTTGGATGGGCAGGTCTTTAAAAATCTTAATTAGCCTGTCAATGGCCTTAATTGGCCATTGACAGGTTGGTGGGCGGACAGCTGATTTCACTGTCCACCCACCTTCCTGAAAACCTAAAGGGACTGCCATGATGTCAGGGTTCCGCCCAATGTCATCCCGCATTATTTTCCCGTCGGTGAGAGGGCTCCGCCCCCAAATCGCCAATGGGAAAATTCTGGCCATGGTGTCTAACCATCCTAATGTTTCAGTGTTAGTTAACTGGATAGTAGGAGGTTCAATTTGTGAACTGTCTAAATCTCCTTCTGGCTTACTTTCACTGCCTCTTTCATCCTTCACTGTGCTTAGTACCTGACTTACCTGCTCCTCTTATCCTCCTGCCTACAATGATATTGTTTCAACATATTGATATGACACAGCATATTCTTTTTCCTATAGTCTGGGATTTTTATCAAATAAGTTACTTTATCATACCCTCTTAATTACCTTGTATGGACCACGGAACCATGCTTTCAGAAGTGCCCCCTGTAAAGGCAATAACACTAACATCCCCTGGTTGTAATGTTCGGGTAACAGCTTATCTAGCCATTCCTTTATCTTTGTCTGAGAAACTTTTAAGATGTCATTCAGCCATTTTGCAGGCTCCTGTGAGCTGTTCCTGGAACACAGATACATAAGGCAGAACTTTCCCCCTGTCACGGGGGGAAAGTTTAAGAGCGGGCGTGGGCAGGCACGCCTCGGATCAGCGCCACCGATCGGGGGCACACCACCATTTTATGTGGGTGGGCCTTAATTGGCCCGCCCAGCGTGATATCTGCAAGGAAGTGCTATGTGCTCCCTGTGCAGGCAGGGGGGAGGATTCCCTGAGCCGAGGGTGCACTCTTTCGCGCATGCGCATGAAAGAGCGAACTCATCTCCCTGGGGCTAGGTGCTGCCTCAGGGTGATTGGCTACACATTAAAAACATATTGAAAACAGAAAAATAAAATTTCCCTGACATGTTCCCTCATGTGACACTGTCACATGAGTTGGGACATGTCCATCATTTTCAGTTTCACTTTTATTAAAAATTTATAAACATACATGAAACCTCATCCCGCCCGTGGATGAGGTTTCATGCTTTTTCCAATGCCCGCCAGAGCTCCCGGCCTGCCCACCAACCTTAAGGTTGGATGGGAAAATCCACTAATTACACTAATTGGTTTGTTAATGGCCTCAATAGGCTATTGACAGGTTGGTGGGTGCACAGCTGATTCGGCTGAGCCCCTGCCAACCTGAAAATTTAAATGGGGTAGGGTGGCATCGGGAGTTCTGCCCGACATCATGCTGTGTCAATTTACGCATCAGCAAGCAAGCCCCACCCCCGCTCGCCGACTGGGAAATCCTGGCCATAATCTAACATAGAGGATTTGTCCCTCTGTCCTAAAAAATGTATTTCATTAATTTCAGAGGACCACTTACCTCATGTCCATAAATTTTCATGTACTATCCTTTATATCTCTTTATGATATTTGGGCAGTACCACTACATGATGAACAACCACTCTCAGCTGCAGGTCTGTTAGGAGGTCTTAATTTCCTCATTTGTATCCCCTTTTAATATAATAATATTCTGGAACATAGCCTCAGCCTCAGCTTCAGTTTAGGCTGTTTGAACTATCTTACTTAACTCTGGATTGGCTTGTTGAGCCTCAACTAGAGAAGATCTAGTAAACATCTTTTTTGAATTACCTATGTCTTAAAAGAAAGTTTCAGTGAGCCAAACATCTGTCTGTGGTATCACTTTGACTTCCGATGATAAACTTTGCTTAGCCATTGCTTGGGTCATCACACACGAAGGAAAAATTACTGGAATCATTTCCAACACAGCTCCATCTCTTTAACCTCACCTGGGCTTTCCATAATTATGGGAGAAGCTATTACTTTTCCTAAGAGTAAATCAACTCCATCTATAGGTAACTTCTGAACAACTCCTATCATCACTATCTCAGACAATAGGTCACACTCCAAATGCAACTGGTACAAAAGCATGGATACTCCCCACCAATATCATATATTAAAACTTTAGCTTTTAATGTGCTTTCTGGTGGAAAACTTATGCGTTTCCCCAGCACAAGTGTTTGAGTGCATCCCGTATCTCTAAATATAATTATAGATTTAGCTGTCTCATTTGACGGTTAAGCGGTTACTTTTCCTCTCAACAAAAATTCTTTATAATTCTCATGTATTTCATTCATCTCTCCTGAACTCACAGCATTGTTCACACTCAGATTCACAGCTGTAGTTAGCGCTAGAACTTGAACTGTTGTATTTTCAGTCAGGGTTCTTTTTCCTGAATTGCCCTTACATGCCTTAATAAGTCCCATGGATTTCCTGCACAACTTCAAACAATCTGCATGAACATGACCCAACTTATTACAATGGAAACACTTAGGCCTTTGAGTATCACTACCACCCTCAGTACCTTCCTTTCCGGGGAATTCCGAGGGGGAATTCCTGGAGCATTCTCAGCTTCTCCTTCCTTGGCAATAAGCCTGCCTTTCACCTTCCCACCTTCTATCCTTCTTGGGCTTGTGGGGGCGATGGAAAAAAAAGGTTTTGAATAATGGACCAGCTCATAGTTATCAACCATCTCCACTGCCTGTCCAGCTGTTGGAACTCTCCGATCTTCAACATGGGTTCTAACTACTGGGGGAAGTGAATTTTTAAATTCTCCCAGGAGAATTATTTCCCTAGGGGCTTCATACGTTATCTCTATCTTTAATGCCCATATCCAATGGTCAAAATTACTTTGCTTTACCCTCTCAAATTCAACATAGGTCTGCCCAGGCTGTTTCCTTATGTTTCAAAATTTCTGCCTGTATATCTCAGGGAGCAACTCATACACACTAAGAATAGCCTTTTTTACTGCATGATAATCTTTAGAAAGCTCTTCTAAAAACGATGCATAAACCTGATGAGCTTTATCCACCAACTTACTCTCTGGAACAATGTCCGGATTTCTTTTAGCCACTTCATTTGATTAGCTACCATCTCAAATGAAATGAAGAGTGCTTCTACAGCCCTTTCCTCAAACTTTGGAAGGGCTTGTACAAATTTAAACATCTCCCCACTGGGCTTTGGCTTGGATGTGTTTTTTCCCTCATCTGAACCTTCTTCAGCACCTGAGGCCTCTCTTTTTAATTCCAGCCTTTTAAGCTGGTATTCCCTTTCTTATTCCTTCTCTCTCTCCTTTGCCTCCCTTTCTTTAGCCTTCTCTCTTTCCTCCCTTGCTAACTTCTTTCTCTGGAGGTCAAGTTTCTGCATTTCCAATTCTGTTTCTTTTTCTTTTTCAACTTTTCTCATTGCTCTTTCTCTTTCTTTTTCTTTTGCCTCCAATATAAGTTTTTTTTCAGTTTTTTTCATTCCAAGGTCCTTCATTTGCACCTGAATCCTCATTAACTCAATTGACTCACCCCCTGAAAAATCTTGTATCCCTTCCAATTTCAAATGCTGTGCTATTTTATTACCGCAACTATATTCGTCTGCAATTCCAACTGCAATTTATCTGATAATCCCGTTAGTTTAGCCTTGGTTACTTTTTGTAAACCAGTCAGGGTTAAGTCTTCTATCCTTAGAAAAGTCTTAGCAATTTCCAAACCATTTTGGTTTACGACTGTATAAAAAAGCTGGTCTCCTTCCTTTTATCCTCTTTTACCATGTTTCAAATTCCGCAAGAGACCCTATTCTATGTTACGACCAGATTGGGAGGAATGTGCAGTTAATCTAATCCCACGACTCTACAAGTCACACCATTAGATTAAATGTTCGATTCACTCACCAAAATGACCAATTAGTTACCTTTGCTACTGCTTCCCAGAATAAAAGAGACATTAACAACAAGGCTTCTTTCACTAAACAACAAACTTATTAGGTTATTATAAAAACAGTCTTGTCAAATAGAAAGGCAAGACTTATTAACATACAGGTTGGAATATGAAAGTATAATAATTACTCTTTTGAGATACCCTTAGTCAGTCAGTCAGTCGGTCAGTCTCACACGCACACACACACACACACAAAAGAAATCTGCCAAAGGTTAAAAGTCAATGGTTTAAAGGAAAAGTAAACATAATGGAATCCTTGAAATGGCATTCGGGTAATGCAGTTGGTCTTTCAGCACTAATCTGTGAAACAATCGATGACTTTTGCTCTGCTTTCAGGCAGACTTGAGGAATACCTGCAGGTACTCAATCCCAGCATGTAAAGCAACTTAGAAGCAGCTCTGAAGAAGAGTCATACGGACTTCAAACATTAACACTTTCCTTCTCTCCACAGATGCTGTCAGACCTGCTGAGTTTTTCCAGCATTTTTTCTTTTTGTTGTAGAAGCATCTTATATTCGCTTCTGGCTGTGGACTGGCTCTGGACTGCAAAAAGGCTGCAGTTGGTCCTTCTTCTCAAAGCAAAACCAAAACCAACTTTTTAAATACAGTTCCAGGCATGTTTTTTCTCCAGAGCCATAAACTACCACGTGACTCCTTTTGTACACACTCCACCAGGGTCAAGAGGTTTCCAACTTCTTTACAACTGCTTATTATCTTTTCTTGCAAATGGATGTCTCTTCCAAGAAAAGCAGTCAGAGGTCTTGCATTAACCCTTTAAAGAACTGTGGGGAGAATTTTCTCCCCGTCGGGTGGGCTGGTTGGGAACGGGCGCGGGCGGAGGCAAAGCCGAGCTGCCTCAGGGAGATTAGGCTCAAAATGAAACTTTGAAAAAAAAAATAAAATTATCCAGACATGGCCCCTCATGTGACATGCAACATCCCGCCCATGGATGAAGTTTCATGAAAAATACGAAGGCCGCCTGGGCTCTTCGCCTGCCCACCAACCTTAAGGTTGGATGGGCAGCCCTGACAATTTGTTTAATTGGTTTATTAATGGGCTTAACAGGCCATTGACAGTTCGGCGGACGTGCAGCCAACTCCGGTCCACACCCGCTGAACAGATGATTGGAAAGAGGCACGTTGACATCAGGATTCACACCCAACATTACCGCATGTCATTTTATGCTGGAACATTCCAGAATGTTCTCCCGCCTTGATAATGAAACAATTTCTGTGATTAAAGTGTTCATAGCACTCTCAGCTGTGCTCCCTTGTTTTTTTGTAAATTTCTTCCATCATGGGTTTTGGGCATCAATGGCTAGGCCAGTATTTTTTGCCCATCTCAAAATGCCCTGGTGAAGGTGGTGGTGAGCCACCATCTTGAACTGTTGCAGTTCATATGGTTTAGGTACACCCACAATGCTTAATAAGCAGATAATGAACTCGTTGGCAAGATTAATTGGTCTCAATTCCAAATATGGCAGATTTCTGGTCCTCAGGAAAATGAAGGCAGAACAGGGATGTAAAAGTGGTTGGCTGGACGACAGTGCCAAATCCCACATCCACCCACTTCCCTAATGTGGGAAAATTATTCAGTTTGGTAGGAAAAGTAGAATATTTTTCAAATAGTGGGGAACCATTGAATGTTGGTGATCAGAGAGGTCTGAGTGTCTTTGTACACAAAGTACAGAATGTTAGTGTGTAGTTGCAACAAGCAATTAGAAAGGCAAATGATATGTTGGCCATTATTGCAAGGGATTGAAGTACAAGAGTAAGGAGGTCTTGCTACAATTGTACAGGTTTGGTGAGAACTCATCTTGAATATTATGTAGAGTTTTGGTCTCAGTACCTAAGTAAGGATAAGAACATAAGAGCATAAGAAATAAGAACAGGAGTAGACCATTTGGCCTCTCAAGCCTACTCCGTCATTCAATAAGATAATGGCTATGTGTTTCTTGTGTTTCTTCTTGTGTTTCAATTTCCGCATTCTCATCTATGCATATTCTCTGCTTTCTGCCAGCCAGCCAATCTTCTATCCATGCTAACATGTTACACACTGCACCATGAACTCTTATTTTCCATAATAATCTTTGATGTGGCACCTTGTCAAATGCTTTCTGGAAATCCAAGTACAATGCGTCTACAGGCTCCCCTTTATCCACTGTGCATGTTACTCCTTCAAAAAACTCCATTAAATTGGTTAAAAATGATTTTCCTTTCACAAAACAAAAAAAAAAATACCTGGAAAAACTCAGCAGGTCTGGCAGCATCGGTGGAGAAGAGCACAGTTGACGTTTCGGGTCTTCATGACCCTTCAACAGAACTAAGTAAAAATAGGAGAGGGGTGAAATATCACCTGGTTTAAGGGGAGGGGTGGGGGGTGTTGTTGGGACAAGCAAGCAGTGATAGGAGGAGATAACCAAAAGATGTCACAGACAAAAAACAAAGAGGTGTTGAAGGTGGTGATATTATCTAAAAGAATGTGCTAATTAAGAATGGATAGCAGGACAAGCAAGGTAGCTCTAGTGGGGGTAGGATGAAATAAGACTAAAAGGGAATAAAAGGTATAGATAAATGATTGGTGGAATACATTAAAAATAATGGAAATGGGTGGGAAAAGAAAAATCTATATAAATTATTGGAAAAGACAAGGAGGAGGCGGAAGAAACAGAAAGGGGGTGGGGATGGAGGAGGGAGTTTAAGATCTAAAATTGTTGAACTCAATATTCAGTCTGGAAGGCTGTAAAGTGCCTAGTCGGAAAATGAGGTGCTGTTCCTCCAGTTTGCATTGAGCTTCACTGGAACAATGCAGCAAGCCAAGGACATACATGTGGGCAAGAGAGCAGGGTGGAGTGTTAAAATGGCAAGCGACAGGGTGGTCTGGGTTATGCTTGTGGACTGACCGAAGGTGTACTGCAAAGCGGTTACCCAGTCTGCGTTTGGTCTCTCCAATGTAGAGGAAACCGCATTGGCAGCAACGAATGCAGTAGACTAAGCTGAAGGAAATGCAAGTGAAATGCTGCTTCACTTGAAAGGAGTGTTTGGGCCCTTGGACGGTGAGGAGAGAGGAAGTGAAGGGGCAGGTGTTGCATATCTTGCATTTGCATGGAGAGATGCCGTAGGAGGGGGTTGAGGAGTAGGGGGTGAAGGAGGAGTGGACCAGGGTGTCACAGAGGGAATGATCCCTACGGAATGCCACTGGGGGTGGGGGGGGGGGGAGTGAAGGGAAGATGTGTTTGGTTTACATCTTTTGGTTATCTCCTCCTATCACTGCTTGCTTGTCCCAACAACCACCCCGCCCCCCACCCCCCCCCCCACTTCTCTCTCCCCCCCACCCTTAAGCCAGCTTATATTTCACCCCTCTCCTATTTTTACTTAGTTCTGTTGAAGGGTCATGAGGACTCGAAACATCAATTGTACTCTTCTCCGCCGATGCTGCCAGACTTGCTGAGTTTTTCCAGGTATTTTTTATTTTGTGTTTTGGATTTCCAGCATCCGCAGTTTTTTGTTTTTTTCCTTTCACAAAACCATGTTGACTCTTCCCTACTGCCTTGAGTCCTTCTAAGTGCCCAGCTATAACCTCCTTAACGATCGATTCTAACAACTTCCCTATGACAGACTTCAAGCTAACTGGCCTATAGTTTCCTGTTTTTTTCCTCCCTCCCTTCTTGAATAGAGGGGTTTTATTTGCTACTTTTCAGCCTGAACCTTTCAAGGATCTAGTGAATTTTGGAAAATTAACACCAACGCATCAACTCCCTCATTAGCCACCTCTTTTAAGACCCAAGGATATAGTCCATTGGGACCCGGAGGCATGCCAGCCTGCAGCTCCATCAATTTGCTCAGTACCGTTTCCCTAGTGATTTCAATTTCACCGAATTCCTTTCTCCCGTTCACCTCCTGATTTGCAGCTATTACTGGAATGTTTTTTGTATCCTCTATCATGAACACAGGAGCAAAATATGTGTTCATTTCATCTGACATTTCCTTATTATCTAATATTAACTCCCCACTGTCACTCTTGAGAGGACCAACACTCACTTTACTTATTCTTTTCCTTTTTAAATACCCTGTAGAAACTCTTGCTATCCATTTTTACATTTCTAGCTAGCTTCCTCTCATACTCTCATTTCTTTCTCCTGATTAACCTTTTAGTTATTCTCTGCTGTTCTTTATATTCTGTCCAACCGTCTGTCCTGATACTCATCTTTGTGGAGTTGTATGCTTTTTCCTTATGTTTGATGCTTTCTTTAACATCTTTAGTTAACCATGGATGGTGGGTCCTCCCCTTCGAATTTTTCTTTATAATATGAATTATTCTGAATACTCTGAAATATCCCCTTAAATGTCTGCTACTGCTTCTCTATTGAATTATCCTCTAGCCTAGTTTCCCGTTCAACTAGCTCAGCTTTCATCCCCACATAGTTGCCTTATTTAAGTTTAAGATACTAGTCTTTGACCCATTTATCTCCCTTTCAAAGTGGATATACTTGTCTTAGGGATGGTGAAATGAAGGTTCACTCGATTGCTTCCTGGAATAAGAAGATTGTCCTATGAGGGGTAATTGAGTTTAATGGGCCTATATACTCCATCGTTTGAAAAGTGAGAGTTAATTGCATTGAAACATGTAAGATTCTGAGAGGGCTTGACAGGGTAAATGCTGAAAGGCTGTTTTCTTCTAGCTAGAGAATCAAAAAATAGGGGTCATAGTCTCAGGATATGTGGTTGATTATTTAGGACTGAAATGAGGAGAACTTTCTTCATTCAGAATGTCATGAACCCTTGGAATTCCCTAACCTAGAGGTGGTGAATGCTCAGCCATCGAGTTTTTCAAGGCTGAGATTGACAAACTTTTGGACGCTAGGAATCCAACAGAAAATTGGAGTTGAGGTCAGAATGATCCTATTGAATGGTGGAACAGGTTCAAGTGATTAAATGCCTACTTCTGCTGCTATTCCTTATATTCTTGTTTTCCTATGCTGTGACACCTGAGCGGCTGCAGGATGGCAAGTGAAAAGCATCTCTAGCCCTAGAAATCCTAACTTTGGACTGCACTAACTTGACTTTGGTGGCAGCAGATTGGGCTGCTGGCTGATTGGCAACAGCAAAGGCACTGACGGAGTGCACAGTGGTGAGAGGACGAATGCTGTCATCCTGACTCAGAATTTCTTGCTGCCATCGCCAGCACTTTTCCCAGCCCATGAGAGCCCACCACCAGCTAAGCAGACCACCAATTAACCCTGGCAGCTGCCCAGTAGGTTCTTCGGGGTGGGGGTGCTGGGGCGGGGTGTTCTTTTATGGCTGCTCAATGACCCAAGGATGGGTCCCTGGTGGCAATGACTGACCTCACAGCTAAGACACCACTGATATAATATGTCCCCATGCCCCCGATCTGCCAGGCCCTGGTACGCTCAAGGAAAACTTACCTCATATTTGAGGGCATTGAGGTGGCCTGTTCTTCCTGCTGTAGCCTCAATGCTGATCACCTCTAACTGTCATACAACCAAGCTGCCAGCCCTCTGATTGGGCCCACAACTCTGGGCTGTGGGCCACAGCCCTCAACTGAATGGCGGTCCCAGTGGCAGCCTCTTAATTGGCTGCTGCCAGTGACATGTTACACCCAAATGTTGTTTTTGAAAAATTAGTGGGGGCTGCAAACAGGGAAGAAAGTCCCACAGCCCCAGCAATTTCCCTTGAGGGGGTCTCCCCTCCATCATTTGGATATCATTTTTTTAATTAATATTTTTGTGCCTACCAACAGAAGCAGCAGGTCATCTGCTTCAGAAGTGACCACAGTTCCTGATGGCGTTGCTGAGGCTTCTGAGCTGTCGGAAATGTGATTGGTCTGAATCTCTTGGGGTGGGTTGCTGTCATAAACAGGGCAGCAACTCTGGCGGCAGCCACTTAATTGATTGCTGCCAGTAAAATTGAAGGGAGGTCCTGCTGGCTGCCCGTGTGTGCCAGCAACCTGCTTTTCCAGCCAACATCGGGCAAAATTCTACCTTTTGTCTTTCTTTGGCCAGGATATTGAGGTTGGCGAGTAGGGGGGGCGGGGCCTGCTCGCCGACACATAAAATGATACGGGATGACATCGGGCAGAACTCCTGGCGTCACCCTGCGTCATTTCGATTTTCAGGTCGGCGCAGGCGCAGCCGAATCAGCTGTGCGCCCGCCAACTGTCAAAGGCCTATTGAGGCCATTCAAGTAATCAATGGACCTGCCCGTCCAACCTTAAGGTTGATGGGCAGGCCGGGAGCCCTGGTGGGCTTCAGTAAAAGCATGAAACCTCATCCACAGGCAGGACGAGGTTTCATGAGGGTTTTTAAAAATTTAATAAATGTTTGATTAAAAGTGATGGACGTGTCCAAACTCATGTGACTGGGTCACATGAGGGGACATAACAGGGAAATTTTATTTCTGTACATTGACCATTTTTAAATTTGGCGCTGATATCCCTGAGGCAGCATTTAGTCCCAGGGAGATGAGTGTGCTCTTTCATGCGCATGCACAAAAGAGCACATTCTCAACTGAGGGAATCCGCCGGCCCCCCCCCCACCCCCCCCCCCCCCCCACCACCGCCCGCACTGGGAGTGCATAGCGCTCCCTGGCAGATGTCATGCTGGGCTGGCCTTAATTGGCCCGGCCATGTAAAATGGCGCTTGCCTCCAATTTTGGGCACCAATTGGAGACGCGCCTGCATGCGCCCACGCCTGCACTTTTCCCTCAATAGGCGGAATATTCTTCCCTTTATGCCTGGAGACGTTGATGGTATCGTATCTAGTTTTCCAAAATTCTCCTTTTGGGATCGAAGAGAAAAGCCCCCCGTTTAAAATTGCACATGGAACATTGGAACACAGGATATAGGAGCAGGAGTAGGCCATTCAAATGTTGTTTTTGAAAAAATAGTGGGGGCTGCAAGCCTTGAGCTGCTCCATCATTCAACTAGATCATGGCTGATCTACCTCAACACTACTTTCTCAAAATATTTCTATATCCCTTTATATCTTTAATATCTAGAAATCTGTCACTCTCTGTCTTAAATATACTCAATGGCTGAGCTTCCACACAGGGAAAGAATTCCAAAGTTTCACCACTATCCAAGTGAAAACGTTCCTTCTCATCTCAGCACGAAATGGCCTACCTCTTATTCTGAGACTGTGTCCCCTGGTTCTACACCCTGCATTCAGGGTAAACATCCTTTCTGCATCTACCCTGCTGAGCCCTGTAAACATCTGTATGCTTTAATGAGATCACCTCTCATTCTTCTAAACTTTAGAGGATATAGGCCCAGTACTTCAATGTCTCCTCAAAGGGCAATGAAGGGTGCAGGAGGGCATACCAGGAGCAACAACAGGCATACCTTAAAATGAAGCTAAAACTCAGGGCGACATACTTGCTGAAGAGCATAAGCAGCATGCAATAGACAGAGCTAAGAGCTCCCACAACCAACAGATCAGATATAAGCTCTGCAGTCTTACCACATTCAGTTGTGAATGGTGGTGGACAATTAAACAACTCACTAGAGGAGAAGGCTCCACAAATATCCCCATCCTCAATGATGGGGGAGCCCAACACATCAGTGCAAAAGATAAGGCTGAAGAATATGCAACAATCTTCAGCCAGAATTGTTGAATGGATGATCCATCTTGGATTCCCTCCGGAGGTCCCAGCATCACAGATGCCAGTCTTCGACCAATTTGATTCACTCCACATGATGTCAAGAAACAGCTGAAGGCAGTTTATTACCAGCATATTACTCCCAAACCCATGTGCTCTAATTTTACTTACTAGTCTTCTGTGTGGGAACATATAAAAAGCCTTCTGAAAATCCAAACGCATCATATCCACTGGTTCCCCCTTATCTGTTCTGCTGGTTACATCTTCAATAAACTCTAACAGGTTTGTCAAACATGATTTCCCTCTCATAAATCCATGTTGTCCCTGCCCCATCCTACCTTTATTTTCCAAGTGTCAGCTTATCACATTCCTTTTAACAGATTCTAGTACTTTTCCTCCTATAATGTCAGACCTAAAGGTCTGTCGTTCCCCATTTTCTTGTTCCCTCCTTTATTAAATAGTGTGGTTACATTTGTAACCTCCAAATCTGCCCGGACTGTTCCAGAATTTTTGGAAGTTGACCACCAATGCATCTGTTATCTCAAGTGCCACCTCTTTCAACACTCTGGGATGTAGATAATCAGGTCCAGGGGATTTATCAAACATCAGACCATTAAATTCTCCAGTACTACTTTTTTACTATTGCTAATTTCTTTCAGTGACTCATTTTTGCTAGTCCCTTGGCTCTTTAGTATTCCTGGGAGGTTTTTTGTATCTTCCTCTGTTAAGACAGACACAAAGTACTTGCTTTGTTTCTCTGCCATTTCCTTAGTTCCCATTATATATCCACCTGTCTCTGCCTGTAGTTGACCCACATTTGTCTTTGCTAATCTTTTCCTTTTTACATAGCTATAAATGCTTTTACAGTCCATTTACTTTCATATTCTATTTTCTCTTTCTTTATCAGTTTCTTGGTCATCCTTTGCTGTATTCTAAAATGCTCCCAATCCCCAGGCTTACTACTTTTTGGCAACTTTATAAGCCTCTTCCTTTGATCTAATACAATTGTTAACTTATTTTGTTAGCCATGGCTTGATCACCTTTCCTACTGAGTTTTTGTGCCTCAAGGGAATGGAAATTTGTTGCAAACCATATATTGGTCTGAAAATGCTAACCATTGCCTGTCTACTGTTATATCTTTTAATGCAGTTTCCAAACCTACTACAGCGAATTTTCCCCTCATACAAGAACACAAGGATACAAGAAATAGGAGCAGGATAAGACCACATGGCCCTTCACACCTGCTTGTCATTCAATATGATCATGGCCCATCTTGGGTTTCAAATCCACTTCCCTGCCAATCCCACTATCCCTTGATTCCTGAGAGACCAAAAATCTGCCTATCCCAATCTTAAATTCAACGATAGAGCATTCACAACCCTCTGTGACAGGGAATTCCAAAGATTCACAACTCTTTGAGTGTAGTAATTCCCCTCATCTCAGTCCTCAATGATCGGCCAGTTGTCCTGAAATTGTACCCTGTGTTTTAAATTCCCCGACCAGCAGAAACAATTTTTCAACATCTGCACTATCAGGCCCCTTCAGAAACTTGTATGTTTGAAAGAGATCACCTCTCATTCTTCTAAATCCAGGGAAAATAGACCCAATTTATTCAGGTTCTCGTCATAGGACAAGCTCCTCATCCCAGGGACCAATTTCGTGAACTGTTCCTGTACTGCCTCCAATGTAAGTATATCTTTTCTTAAATGTGGTGACCAAAACTGCACACAGTACTCTGGATGTGGTCTCGCCAAAACCCTATAAAATTGTAGCAAGGCTCCTTTATTCCTGTACTCCAATCCCTTTGCAATAAAGGCCAACATGCCATTTGTCTTCCTAATTGCTTATTGTACCTGTACATTAACTTCTTGTTTCCCTTGAATGAGTGTACCCAAGTCTCTTTGAACATCCATACTTACAAGTTTCTCACCTTTTCAAAAAATATTCAGCTCTTCTATTCTTTTGCCAAAGTGAATAACTTCACACTTCCCTATATTATAATTCATCTTTCAACTTGTTGCCCACTCACTTAACCTGACTATATCTCTTCGCAGCCTCTCTGTTTCCTCCCCACAGCTTAACTTTCCACCTAGCTTTGTATCATCAACAAACTTAGATACATTACTCTCTGTCTCTTCATCTATGTCATAAATATAGACTTTAAATAGCTGAGGCCCCAGCTCTGACCCTTGCAGCACTCCACTATTCACTGCCTGCCAACTTGAAAAAGTCCCATTTATGCCCACTCTCTGCTTCCGATCTATAACCAACCCTCTATCCATGCTAATTGTATTCCTTCCAACTCAATGTGCACTTATCTTTCCTGTTACTTTTTGTACGGCACCTTATTGAATACTTTTTGGAATCCAGGTATACTACATCTATTGGTTCCCCTTTATCTACCTTACTAGTTACATCCTCAAATAACTCCAATAAATTTGTTAAACAGGATTTCCCTTTAATAAAACCATGTTGGATTGTCCTAATCATACTATGCTTTTCTAAGTTCGTTGCTAAGATTTCCTGAATAATAGATTCCAGTATTTCCCAACAACTGATGTTAGGCTAAGTGACCAGTAGTTCACGGTTTTCTCTCTCCTTCCTTTCTTAAAAAGTGGAATAACATTTGCCAACTTCCAGTCTAATTGGACCATTCCAGGATCTGGTAAATTCTGGAAAATTACAGCCAGGCTATCTCCTTTAGAACCCTATGGTGTACGTCATCAGGTCCTGGGGATTTGTTGCATATTAGTCCCTTAAGTTTCTCCAATACTTTTTCTCTGTTGATATTAATTTCCTATTTTTCGCCTCTAGTTTACTATCTATTTCTGGAATGAAACTTTGTGTCTGTCTTCATAGTAGAAGACACTTATTTTTCCAATGCCTCTGTTATTTCCTCATTCCCAATGATAATTTTTCCTGTCTAACCTTCTTAGTTTCCAACACGTAGATCTAAGACCTTAGTCTTGAATTGAACAACATCACCTTCAAACTTAATGTAAAATTCCATGATATAATGGTCACTCTTCCCTAGAAGCTCCTTTTCAATGAGATTATTGATTATCCCTTTCTCGAGTATTGCTGCAAAAAGAGACATGTCGAAGCTTTTAGTCTTGTACTCATCAGGACACTTCAGTTTTCCTAGCACCTTCGCCTTGGTAATGGCCACCATACTCATCTCTGCCACCTGACTCTCTTGAACTTTGGAGATGTCACTCGTGTCTTCCACTGTGAAGACTGACGCAAAATACCTATTCAGTTCCTCCGCCATTTCTTTGTTCCCCACTAATACTTCTCCAGCATCATTTTCCAGTGGCCCAATGTCCACTTTTGCCTCTCTCATACCCTTTATATATCTAAAAAAACTCTTGCAATCTTCTTTTATATTACTGCTAGTTTACCCTCATATTTAATCTTCTCCCTCCTTATTTCTTTTTTAGTTGTCTATCCTCAGTTGGTCTTTGTAAGCTTCCCAATCCCCTGGTTTCCCACTGCTCTTTGCTGCATTGTATGCTTTCTCTTTAGCTTTTATGCTGTCCCTGACTTCCCTTGTCAGCCATGGTTGCCTCATCCTCCCTTTAGTATGCATCTTCTTCCTAGGGATGAATTTTTGCTGCGTCTCCCAAATTACTCCCAGAAACCCCTGCCATTGCTGTTCCATTGTCTTTCCTGCAAGGCTCATCTCCCAGTCAATTCTGGCCAGCTCCTCCCTCATGCCTCTGTAGTTGTCTTTATTCAACTGTAATACCATTACATCTGATTCCAGCTTTTTCCTCTCAATTTGCAGGGTAAATTCTATCATATTATGGTCACTTCCTCCTAAGGGTTCCTTCACCTTAAGCTCCCTTATCAAATCTGCCTCATTACACATCACTAAATCTAGAATTGCCTGTTCCCTAGTGGGCTCCACCACAAGCTGCTCCAAAAAGCCATCTCGTAGACATTCCACAAATTCCATTTCTTTGGATCGACTACCAGCCTGATTTTCCCAGTCGACCTGCATATTGAAATCCCCCATGATCACTGTAACCTTGCCTTTCTTACACACCTTTTCTATCTCTTGGCGTATCTTGTGCCCTACATCCTGACTACTGTTTGGAGGCCTTTGCGGTTCCTCAGCTCTACCCACACAGATTCGACATCATCTGACCCTACATCATTTCTTGCTATCGATTTAATTTCATTTCTTACTAACAAAGCAACCACACCCTGTCTGCCAACCTGCCTATCTTTTTGATAGGATGTATATCCTTGGATATTTAGCTCCCAGTCCTGATCCCCTTGCAGCCATGTCTCTGTGAAGCCCACCACATCATACCTGCCAATTTCAATCTGCGCCATAAGCTCAACCATTTTTGTAGCATGGAATTAATGAATTATTTGACTAATTAATTGAAATTAATGTCTCTAGTCCTGCCTATGCTTATATTTTTATTATTTCAATAAATATTCGACTTATCCAATTCAAATCCCCTAGTTATGATAAATAGAAAATATTCAACAGCCAATCTAATATCTTTTAGTATGATTAATAAACATTGCTATTACTAATAAAACCTTAAAATTAACTGGGTTTTGTAAGATAAATGAGAAAAATACTCACCAACCAATCACCTACTTGTTTTCCTGCGATGTTATGCTTTGATTTTTCTCAGAATGCAGTTGCAATTGACTGGATTGGATAGCTCTTTCAGGTGCTGTTGTCTGTCTCCAGGTCCTCATCTCTCACACTCCTTCAGGTGCTGCTGCTTGCTTCCAGGTCCTCCTCCCTCCCACTCTTTTCTCTGGGAGCAATCTTAACCTGCCCCATCTGTCTGAAAACTGTCAGCATCAGGTGCAATGCCTGATTTTAGTGTGTTTCGTGTCTCCATTCAATTTTCTCCAGTCCTCTTTGGAAGGTACTGCTGCATGCTGGGTATAGTTTCACAGGCGCTAGCTGTATTTAGTAGCTTGCCCAAGTGGCGAGAGTGAATTTAAACAATGTCAGCATATAATATATATACACATGCACACAGGTCTAGCAGGAAACTCTGCAGAGCGATTAGGATTTCAGACCCTAACTCAGTTTTCTCCTTTCTCAGCCCAGGTCTGCTGAAACTATTGTGGAAATGCTACTCTTATCTTGGATAAGATCATATAATTCAGTACAGATTAGATATCAGACCAACCCTTTATGGTCTTTATCATGCAATGCCACACTTGACAGCCTACTTACCACTGAGGTACCAAGGGAATTATCGTTCTGAAAATATTTTATTGTTTGGTGAGAATGTAATCATATCTAACGTTATAAAAAAAATTGTGACAGAAAAGGTAATACTTTTGCAGAAACATTGCTGTGTTTTCTTACCAGATTGTGTGTGCATTACATCAGTGGTGTTTCTGAATCCATCAAATGCAAACTGGTAAAGTCTCCAATGTTTTTGATGAACAATTTCAACTGGATCGTGCTTCCAGCGGTACATAATTTCATTTTTCGGGTACCCATCTGCAAATGAAATTTATGAGACATAGAAAAGCAACAAGACATTAACTCATGCTGACTTCAAAAGTCTACTTCAAAAGCAAATGCCTTATGCCACAGCACAGATTAGTCTGGATTCCCTGCTTGTGTTTTGTGGGCTCCTGGGCATAAGTCAAATGAAGTGCAGTGGGAGATACCTTAGGATCTATTCCACCTGCAAAATAATCACCCCAGCCACTTCTAGCACTTTAACTAGGAGTGATAGCATTCTTTGCTCCAATTCTGATCGCAAACAATTTAAGAAAGGAAAATCTGTTCCTCATTGGCTATGCCAGGGACTGCTGGCTGAATAGGTCAATGGCAGGCCACAAGGTCTAATGCAGCCGTTCACCAGCTGTTCCCAGGTAAAGTTATTTAAATGATGCTGATTACTCTCTTGACATTCAGTTGAGATCAAGTACAATTCAATGTGACCTGCCACACCGCATCTCAGCCAGCTTTAAGGCTGAGTGGAAGGCTATTGTAATTAAACAGAAATTGGCTTTCCTTAATTCTGTGGGGCTCAGTCCGATCTACTACCAAAGTTACAGAAACCTGATGGAAAGTTACAGGTAATCCTTTCATTTGATAGAATTTCAGGGCCACTGCCAAAAGATGCAGATGATCCTAAACAATTGTAGCTTACTCCTGTTCTGGCGATGTAATGCACAAGTATAATTTATATCAAAACCTGGACTGGTGTTACTTGGAAGTAAGGTTATCATGATAAAAATGAAATAAGTCTCTCTTCTCCCATGGAGAGCAAAATAAAAGCTTGCCTGCATTTTGGATTGCAGTCACATCTTAAAGGGAATGTAGCTTCAATGTGACTTGTTTGTTCCTTGTGCGGCACATTCCCATGTTCTGCCAGACTACGCACCTATGCAACTTAGGGGAAATGTTGGTCCTGAGTGAATACTTTAAGATATTTTCAATCTAACTTCCATTGGCCATAGGTGGTTAGAGCAACACCCGAGGTTAGAGCAAAAGGAATGTTTTGGGGCATAACAAAAAGCACCTATAAACAGATCATGGATTCAGTATTCTCTTTATTGAGACACATTAAGAACCAAGTGGGAAATGGAGATGAAATAAAAACAGAAAGTGCTGCAAAAACTCAGCAGGTTTGGCAGCATCTGTAGAAAGCAAAACAGAGTTAACATTCGGAGCTCTGAAGGACTTATTAGGAAATGAAAATGTCGGGCGTGTGCACTGGAAAAGGTTGATTTCTATGGCTAAGGTGGTACTTCAATGTTGAAGAAACCTTGGGGGGGTTTCTGTTTGAATTGGATACATGACATAGCTCACTAGAGACCAAAAGTATATTAATGCACAGGGATGGAAATTCTGCATGGGTTCCATAAGTCTCCTGCTGTAAATACGATGGCAGACCAGCAGAACTCCCAGAGAAATGGTGGAAACTGGGTTGAAACAAATGGCCACTGTTTCCAGGAGTTTATGATTTCATTTGTAATGGACCTCTTACAAGGCACGTGGTGATCCGTGGGGGGAGGTTACTGGGACCAAGGACTCCATGAGGCAGTAATTCCTATCTCAGTTCTATAGGGGATATGGTAAAAGATTAGCAGGATCTCCAATCTGTTATAAAGAACCCTTGATACTTGTTAACTTTCTACATCTACATACACTGGTCATCTGATTAATCTGCGAAACCCCCTGAAAGTAAGCTTGAAGTTTAACAATCCAAAGCTTTCCCTTTTCCGAACATCAAAGGTCTAGGAAACCCTAGAAATACAAAAATGCAATGCCCCAAAACACTCCTTTTACAGCCACCCTTCAGAGCAAACACTTTCTTACCCAGCTCTGAAGTCCATCATCCCCCTTGTTGGTATCTTCCTCCTTCCCGATAATTGAAAAGTTAGATTGTTCCCTGTCCACATGACCATGATCGTCCCATTTCATTTGACCCTTTGAGCAATTTGGTCCCAGCCTCCCCTAACTGAGTATGATTTCAAGGATAGAATGAGAAGGTAGGTGTTGCTAATCAATGCACTACCCCAAAAACACCCTATCCCCAAGCAAAGTCAACCAGTTTTTGCCTAGGTCAAGAATAGTAGGACAATGAATTTCTGGCCCCTCAGATGCCAAGCTTCAGCTCACCATAACTCGCTCCCCACAGACATGTTTTGTGGACACAGAAGAGTGAAGTATAACATACAGTTGCCCCATCCACTCAATCCACCACACTGATCAGCAGATATTTCCTTGTCTGAGGGGGAAACAGCTTTAGCTAGCCTCTACATGTTGTTGGAGTGGAATTGGAGAACTGATGGTTTGGTTCACCATACCTCAGACCTCCTACCTTTGCTCTCTTATTCTTCCCCTCTTCTCTCCCTGCTATTTTCCGCATACACACTGCCCCTTTACTCTGCTCGCCTCTCGTCTCCAATGATGAGCTGTAAAGCTGGATAATAATTAGACATAACACAACTATTTAATTGTGAACACAGCCACTCAGGTAGGAAATTCAGCTCCAAGCGAGAGACAGAGTCAGGGATTTCCTATTAGTTCAAGATGAGAATGTTTTCAGATTTTCTATTAGTTGTTGATCACATGTAGAATGTTTAAGATAGGCAGTAGTTAGAATGAGCTGTAAGTTGATTCAAACGTTCAGTTAAATCTAGTAATTTTATGCAACTTCAGATCCCTGGAGACATTTTGCTGTATTACAATATTTTTCCAGAATGAAGTAAGTGCTCTGACTCCTGAGCAATGAGCTGCATTTAAAGACGAGATAGTTCAAGTGCAGTCTAGGGCAAACAAATCCAGTGCTTCCTGGACAATGGGAGTGATAGCGATTAAGATAAAGCAGTAAAAGTGTGCTTGTAGCAGATGTTAGGTGGATAATACAAGTGAGAACCTGGCAGAATATAGAATGTTCAGAGGAGAATTGAAAAGACAAATAAGAGAAGCAAATATGAGAAGACTGTTGATGTGGTGTACATGGACTTCCAATAGAAACTTGATAAAGTGCTACACAACTGACTTGTGGGCAAAGTTACAGCTCATGGGATAAAAGGGGCAGAAGCAACATGGATACGAAATTAGTTGAGTGACAAGAAGCAGTGAAGTGGTGAACAGTTGTTTTTTGGGCCGGAGGAAGGTTCATAGTGGAGTTCCCCAGGGATTAGTGTTAGGACCCCTGCTCTTCCCGACATGTATTAATGACCTAGATCTTGGTGCACAGGGCGCAATTTCAAAATTCTTGGATGATTGTGAACCATGCGGCGGTGACTATAGAACTTCAAAAGGACAAAGGGCAGAATTTTACGCCTTGCAGGCGGGCGTGCATCTGACCCGATCAGGCATAAAACCGCGCGAGATGACATCGGGAGAGCGCTCCGACATCATCCTGCACACACGCAATCCTCAGGTCGACAGGCACATGGGGGTGTCAGAGCCACACCCACCATCAGTTAAAAGGCCAATTAGGGCCATTAAAAACACATTGAACCCGATTTTACATTGCCTGCACGATTTTGCACTCATCACACAGGCAAAATGGGCAGGCGGGCAGCCCACTTTTTGCAAAACCTCATCCAAGGGTGAGACAAAAAGGGTCAGTAGCATTGCCAGTGTAGGTAGTGAGGAGTTTGGGAGATAGTGTGCTGCTGGTTGCTCTTGGAACTTGACAGCTTCGTCTCAGTTCTGAACATCATTCTTAGCATTTCTAGGCTTCGTTTCAGGACTAATTGGTGTCTCCAAGGCCTCCAGCCAATTTTGATCTTGTGTACCCTTCCAGATATCAGACAGCATCTGTTAACCTGGTAATGGGGACTGTGGTCTCTGCTGGAGGCACCTCCTCTGAGAAGGAAGAGAGGGGCAGAGGGGAGAGGAGGCCAGGTGTCCCTATGCAGATCCCAACGGAGTGACGAGTGGGAGGAGAGGTGCAGACACAAGGGGCGCAGGGCCAGTAGGTAGTCCAAGGCGGAACAGGACGCAGAAGATGCCACTATCCTGCTGCCAGGGTTTACAAGTGGCGATGCAACTACCTCAATATGTCTGAATTGCAATGCCAAAGGAGGCTCCGCCTCTACAGGGGACTATGATCTCCATCTGTCAGTTGATTGGGCCTGAGATCAGCTCCATTTGTGTTTGTGGAAACCCCATGCTAATGGCTCTGAAGGTCACAGTGGCCCTGAACTTCTATGCCTCCGGCTCTTTCCAGGAGTCAGTGGGGGATCTGTGTGGAGTCTCCCAATCAGTTGTCTACAGTTGTGCCAAGCTGGTGACAGAAGCTCTGTTCAGACGGGTAATGACATTTATTCATTTCCGTACGAATGAGGCCAGTCAGGCTGAGTGAGCCAGAAGACTGCTGGGCAGTGATTGCTGGGTTCCCCTGCATCCAGGGTGTAATCAACTGTCCACATGTGGCCAGCAAGGCACCAGCGGGTCAGCCGGGTGCCTTCGTCAACAGGAAGGGATTCCACTCAATGAACATCCAATTATTTTGTGACCACAAGATGCAGATTCTATAAGTCTATGCAAGGTGCTTTGGAAGCTTCCATGACGCTTATATCCTCAAACACTCCCAGGTGCTGGGGCTCTTCAGTGCTTCAGCCCAACTGGATGGATGGCTGCTGGGTGACAAGGGATATCTGTTCAAAAGGTGACTTATGACCCCTCTCTGCCACCCAAGAACAGAGGCAGAGCAGCATTATAGTAAGAGTAATGCTTCCACATGGACGGTGATAGAAAGGACCATTGTTCTTCTGAAGATGCACTTTCAATGCCTGGATCATTCTGGGGGAGTACTACAATACCCCCCAGAGCGGGTGTCACTGATAGTGGTTGCATGCTGAGCTTTCCACAATCTGGCACTGGCAAGGGGGTATCCACTGGAGGAAGAGGATCTTGAGGCAGCTCCACAGGCCACAGAGATGAGTCCAGTAGCGAGTCAGAAGTGGAGCACGGTGAGGAGAACGCTAAGGATGTGGAGGCAGATCTCTGTATCCTTCAGGGACGCCTTGAACCAACGCTCGTTCAGCTAGGCTGCTAAAGATCTGCTTCCACCTCATGCCAGGGCTGCCGCCTCCATCCAGGATGTCTGAAATGACCCTTTCATTTGAGCGCAAGGTCCACTCAGTGCCTGTGCAATAAAGTTTAGAGCCACTCACACCCAGCATTACAAACTAGCATACCCTGCAGCAAAAATAAATTGAAGCATACTCAGGCCATTACGACAAAAGCAAAATTTATATAATTTTCACACTCAAAACAAATTAACATGACCATCTCTGATGTTCATTTCCACACCACTAAACATATAAACAAAACATCACAGAACAGAAGATCACCCGTGAACAGTCCCTCTTGTGCTCATGGTGCCTTGAACTTACATTTATAAGTGCTGCATCCTGGTACCTCCCCCTCGCTGACAGCGGCATTGGAGGCAGCTGCTGACCCTGCTGTCTTGTTGGCCTTGATGACCTTGGCAGTTGTCCTCTGTCAAGTGGAGCCGGGGCTGAACTTGCCTGGGAGGGACTGGCCAGTGCCACAGCTGGCCCAGTCATTTCAGCCTCATCAGATGCCACGGTCACTGGCAGAGGGGCAGAAGAGCTGTGGCTGACATCCAGAGCACACTGAGAGGAGCCCACAGAGATGATAAGCAGCTTGTGTGTCAACGTGAGATCGCTCTGGACCTCCCTGCTCACTAATGATGGATGCGCACCCAGCTGCAATACTGGGTGCCTCATCCATCTCCCACACTGGCACTGACAACCTGAGATCACTGTCTGTGTGAAGGCTTGCAGTCCGAGCACAACCCAGGAACCCCTGATTCTGTCCCTGGAACTGTCTCTCCATGAGAGTCGCTGCTCTCTCAATGGAAGTGGCAATGCGCTCGACCTTCAGGGTCAACACAGTGCTTACGCTCCACATGGACTCCTCACACAGAGACCATGACATGCATACCCTTATGGATGTCCACCAGATCCTCCCGCACATCTTGCTGGACATCCAGCATCTGCCACCTAATGGACGAACTCCAGAGGCTCATCATCTGCCTTTGATTCAACATCGTCCTAGTCTCCAGCAGTCCTCCAACCGCCAGCGCCTTAGGCTCTCTTTATCTCCGCCTGAACTTCAAGCAAATGTGAAGTGCCCTCACTGCTATGCACTGACATTCTAGCTGAATGTCTAACACCCACCAAGGTGCTGTATCTGTGCTGGTGCCTGTTTCAGAGAGCAGGTGTGACGCAGGTGTAGCTGAACACCAGCGGTCCTCTGGCATCAGGGGTGGCTCTTCAGGGTCCTGCGAATGAGTGTGAGCTGGCGACTCTAAGGGAGAACAACAACTTGGCATTAGTTTAAGTCATCACACTGTCACTGTTTATGCCAGGCACCCTGGTGAGTCAATGTATATCTGCACCATGGTGCCATCATCTTTCAATGATCAATGGGGACTCCAGTTTTGAAGCTCCCATTAATTAAGAGAGTACACAAGAATGTTTGCACAATCCGAAACTCTCACCTCTGTGCACTGCACTCTTACCTTCATCTGAAACCCCAGCTTCTCCACGAGTGGCTGAATGAGGTGCCTGGCGGCTCTGCAGCTCCAAGGCGGCCTGCTTAAATCTGGTCAATATTAAGAGGCTTGGGGGCTTCCATTTGTCCGTGACCTCTCAATGTAGCTATACCTTGTCTTCTCCTAAATGGACAGAAGAACATTGATTAGTCCACTCTCTACCTGCAGCGCCATTGCAGTCTGGCCAACCCCACCTGAGGAACAGCTCGCAGGGAACATCTGAGTCATGACCTTTGAGTCGCAAGGCACTCGGTCCACGCAGCCAGCACTCGGTCCACGCAGCCAGGGCTCACCCCCTTGGCCAGCTCCGGCGTCACTGACAGTTGGCACTCAGACTCTAACACCCCTGAACTCCATAGGGAGGGGGCATGGCCAGCCCTTAACACTTCACCACACTGATCCATGCCAACACGGTACTGACCCTTCCCAAGCGCAGCAGGTCATTGAACCTTTTGCAACACTGCACCCATGTGCACCGCACAACATCGTGGCTGCCACCTCCTCCCCTGGTGCGGTGGTCTCCTCCTTCCATCTCTGAGGATGAGGGTGTTCTTCCTGGCAGCCATGTCCTCCAAGAGGACTATGAGGCATTCATCCGAAAACTGGTTGGGCGGGGAGTGGGGAGGTGCCATGCCCAGCCAACCTGCCCTTCCCCCTGGTATCTCCAGCCGCAGTTGAGGCCATAGCTTCAGTCTCCAGGTTCTTCCCTGGCAGCCTTCAAGGTGCTGCCTCTGCTGTTTTCAAACCTCCCGCCGGGTCACTATTGGAACTGGCGCCTGACAGGTCAGTGCTCCCATCCAGCCCTTCCCAATCATTGGGAAGAAGCGTTTCAAACTGGGCGGGCCTTAACTGGCCAGCCAGCGTGAAATGGCAGTCATGGGCCGATTGTAGTCGGGGTCCTGTTTCCTGGCTGCTCCTGGGCCTGCCGATCACGCGTGCCCGCCAAGGGCCATAGACATGTTGGTGAAATATGTTGGCAAACAAGTGACCGATGAAATTTAATGCCGAGAAATGTGCAGTAATTCATGTTGGTGGGAAGAACACAGAGAGACAATGACTGTAATTTTCCAGCCTCATTCATGTCGGGTGTCATGGCAGACAGGGAGGGTGGATTAAGGCAATATGGTGAGGAGGCCAAAAATCAGTTTCATGCTGTCATGAAACCAGTTTTCGATCGTCCTCTCCATCCATCAATAGGGTGGGGGTAGGCGGCGGGGCCATGTTTCCCGCTGCCACACATTGGGAACCTAATTTCCATCCTTTAGCATCTCACCGTAAGTCTTGCTATCCAGAATCATCCCCTCAACGCTGGATCATCCGGGTCATGCCGACATGATTGCACGTCGATGTGTTTCACAACTATACCTAAACGATGGTATTTTAGACCAGTACGTCGTGGAACCCACTAGGGAACAGGTGACTTGCACAGGCCCACATGTGCCCCCCGCACACACCTTGGGATAACCCCTTTACCCAGTACAGCCCTTTCCCTGCATCCTCTTCCCTTGCCTGAGGCCACTTCTCCCCCTTCCCCAAGCAAGCCCTTACCCTGCAGCCACTGAAAAACCACCTTTACCTTACGGCTAGTCTGGTAGGTAGAGACCTACCCATGAGGCCTGCCCTTGAGCTCCCCTAAAAGTGATGCGGCGCTATCTGCGAAGCCTGGTGCTGATGACCGCAAGTGCTGCCTGAAGCAAGGTAGGCAAACAAACCTCGAAGTCCCAAGGGAAGTGCAGTTATGAAACATGTTGGTATGCAAGCACGGCGTGTGCTCAGATAATTCATTGTGGGGATATAATTCCAGCGAGCAGGGCTTTTAATGAGATGCAGAAGTATTGAAATTAGATTCCCAATGTGTGGCAGCCGGAAACGCAGCACGCCATTGATGGGTGAGCGGATGATTGCAAACTGGTTGCACGATGGCGTAAAACCAATTATTAGCCTTCTTGCCATATTATCTGATCACAACCGCCATGATGCTCGCTGCCAAAGGGACTGAATGATTCCGCCCTAGATGAATTGCTCCTTCAGAGGACCAGTGCAGGCACAATGAGCCGAAAGACTTCTTTCTGTGCTGTAACCATTCTATGATTCTGTATTTCCTAAAACTAAATGCAAATTATATATTTAGCCTCCAAGAATCAAGAATTGATAACAGTCGTCTTCACACAAAAATGATGAAAGTATTTTGTTCACATTATTTATTGGAGAAAAAAAATAATAAATTGCTTTCAAGTAACTGAGAGGATTTGTTTAAATATCTGTATTAAATAACAAGAGAGAGAGCTTTACTCACACTATTCTAAAACAATTTTATTTTATTCACATTTTATTCACACCGCAGTGCACTTTGGGCATTACTAGATTAGATAGGATACTTTGTCACAAGCATGTGACCAGTGAGAAGGAAGCTAACATGTTAAGACAATAATGCTGAATTTGACTGATGGCGCTTTGAAAGATCACTGCATACTACAAGGCTGCACTGCACCATCAAATTCATTTGGGCTATTACGTACTAAAGATAATGGCCCATTGATTACTTGATGCACCTACCTAGTAATTTGCTGTTATTACAGCATTATTTATATCCCAAATTATTTTGTATTAGAAGCAAAGGTGTACATTATGCAACACTTACAACTCGAGAATGCCAGAGGGCAGGAATGATGATCCATAGGAAAGTCATGGAGCTGAAGGTAACATTCAGCATTGATGGTCAACCTAATGTGGCAAATAAAAAGGAAACAAACAAAATGAACAACTTTGTCCAATCAAAGTTAATGCCAATTTTAATGATTTGAAATACACATTAATGCAAATGTTATTTTGTTAAATTGACTGGTATTGTGATGATGTCTAATTCAGAATTTCCAAAGAAGAATGCAATCTGTATTGGAGGACTTTTAAAACAGTGACCATTGTTATAAAACAGCCATCTTGTACACACAATGAGTGGAGCCTCATGAATATATTAGGTTTATATAGCTTGTATAGAATGAGAAGGTACTATAGATACATAACAATACATTTATTCATAGGATTGGATTTTACAGTTTTTGGCAGGGGGAGGAATGTGGAAAGGAGAGTGCACAGTCTGCTTGCTCCCACCCCCTGCTGTCTCAGCTCAGTGAATCAAGCATCAGACGGCCAATTAGCGGCCACCCTGTGGGAAGGTGGTCAATTAGCAGCGCAAAGTGGGGGCTCTTCGCCCAATCGTGAGTGTTACAACCACAGCTGATGTTACTCATGAAGCAAGCCAAATCCCAGAGGGAAACTTATCTTACTGATCATAACTTTTTTCTTGTATTTTGAAAATGATGGGAAAACTACTTATCCCCAGAGCATAGAATCCCAGTAACACTTCTGGATTTTAAAATTAAAAGATTGATTAACAAGAAGGAAAACACTTTAACACATTAGATTATAATTACACAGTTAAAACAGACTAACAAAACATTTCCCCAACAAGCTCACTTGGCCAGAACACACAAGCAAGTTACTTGGCAACAGCTCCCTTATAGATTTTTAACCATAAAAATCCAGTAGTATTACCTAAGGCAAAACTGCTTTCAATTTAGAAAGGTATACAACACAACTTCGCACTCTTTCCACTCTGTGGAAATCCAAAGGAAGTTCAGGAACAGATTGCTTTCTGAAAACAAAGACTTCTCTAACTTGAAGCTGGATGGCTACTTCAAATTCATAATTTTTCTCAGCACAGAGCTGGTCACAGAACATCTCCGCCACACAGTCAACAAAACTTAACTAAACATCTTTCCTTAAATATCCTTTTCCCCATTCATCTTAGACTCCATTGTCCTAAGCACTTCTTGGAACTTAATTTTTCCTAAATATAAAAATCATTCATGTTTTCCTATTGCCTCCACTTTCAGGTAAAATAAAATTGAATAATCTTCCCTAGTTTACTTATGAAAATGTTGTAAGCTGTAAAAGTCCCTTTTCATTTCTGAACTCTCTTTTGAAATTTAATAGCTGAAAAGCCAAGTCCCTACATATCACCTAATGCAAATTTTAAAACTCAACCTATTTACTTGTATATTCAACTTCACCATAACCTCTCATTACAAATGTATGCAAGGATTCCCTATGCCTTCTTAACCACCTTATCAACCTGTCCTGCTACCTTCAGGGATCTGTGGAAATTCACTCGGAGATCTCTCACATCCTTCAAACCTCTGAGTATTCTCCCATTAATTGTGTAATCTTTTGCTTCTTGAGACTTCTGCAGATGCTAGCACATTTCAGACTTCATACACCTGCATTGGAATGAGGTGACCTCAGCTGAGAACATGAGAACATGAGAAAATTACAGCTATGAGGAAAGATTGGATAGACTGGGGTTGTTCGCGTTGGAAAAGAGAAGGCTGAGGGGAAATTTGATTGCGATGTTCAAAATTGTGAGGGGCCTGGATAGAGTGGATGGGAAGATCTTGTTTACTTTAGCAGAGAGGTTAGTGACAAGAGGCATAGATTTAAAGTGATTGGTAGAAAGAATAGAGGGGGGATGAGGAAAGATTTTTTTTTCCCCCAGAGAGGTGAAGGGGGTTGATCTTTGTAGGTACTGGAAAGGGTTTGGAGAGTTTGGAAATAAGCAACTTGTCATAGAATACGCATTCTTTTATCTATTTGAGTAGCCACAGTATTTATGTGACTGGCCCAGTTGAGTTCCTGGTTAAATGTAACCACATAATGTTAATAGTGTGTTACGGACAGGAGAGAGACAAACTGCACTTTGTTTTCCTCTCACCGCCAACCCGTGTTTGTGAATTATTTTTAAACTAGGCTGTGGTGTGTTTTCCCAAACCCTTAGCTTGTGTGGCTCAATTTTATAAGTAACACACAGCAAACTCTCTTTATGATTAACTCAGAAGGTTAGTTTATTTCACACATTCAAACCTGGGTGGGGCGAGTGTTCGCAACCACATACACATATATGTATATATATATATATATACATAGTAAGGGCAATATAAAATAGAGAGTTTTTACAACCATGGGTATTAACAGTGAAAGGACAGCAGAAATGAATATTAATTCACGTGATTCGTAGAGTCCAAAATGTCAAAGTCCAGAGGATGTTTTCTTTATGTGGAGTTCAGCCCAGATGAGCTCCTGGTTGAAGACAAAAATCCTTGAAATAAATGACCACGCAGCACAATGGGGTTTCCGTGCTTAGACTGCTTGGCAGGCGATGATCAGAGACTTTTGAAGTCAAATAGGCTTTGAGGAGTTGAGACAGAGGGCAGAATTTTGCAGTCAGTGAGCAGGGAGCAGAGCCTGCTCGCCGACATGTAAAATGACACGGGATGAAATCGGGCGGAATCCCCGGTGTCATCCCACCCCATTTAAATTTTCAGGAAGGCACTAAATATTCAGGAAGGCAGGGGCGCAGCAAAATCAGCTGCGCACCCCCCCGACCTGTCAATGGCCAATTGAGGCCATTGACAGGATCATTTAAACAATTAAAGGACCTGCCTGTCCAACCTTAAGATTGGCGGGCAGGCCAGGAGCCCCAGCGGAAAATAGAGAAAACATGAAACCTCATCCAGTGACGGGATGAGGTTTCATGCAGGGTTGGTTTTCAAAATTTTAATAATGTTATCTGTAAATTATGAACAGGTCCCATCTCATATGACATTTTCACATGAGGGGGACATGTTAAGGATTTTTATTTTCTATTTTTAATATTTTTCAGAGTGGAAGTGATCTCCCTAAGGCTGCACTTAGCCTCAGGGAGATGTGCGCTCTTTCGTGCACATGTGTGAAAGAGCGCACTTTCGCTTTTAGGGATTCCCCCCTTCCTGCTGGACGTCACGCCAACTTAATTGGCCCGCCCATGTAAAATGGCGGTGCGGCCCGCTTCACTGGCGGGGATCAGCTCCCCGCCCACCAGAGATTGGGTCAGGCCCGGCCGCCCGGCAGGCAGAAAATTCTGCCCATAGTGACCAGCTGCTTGGTCAGCTGGGAGTTCTGCTGTAGGTCTGTTTGATTGGCTGGTAATTCAGCAGATTGAGGATTTTTCAGTTCTCAAAGGAATATAGAGATTTCAAAAATAGTCACTTGAGTCATGTGACCTTATTTCTCCACTGCGATTTCAAAGGGATATTTATCTAGCATTTGGGACTGGCTTTGATTTCGGGACTGATAATGGCCCAGCCATTAGCTTTTGAAAGAGTCACCATCCATGCTGAGGATCTTGTGTTGGGAAGCCATTGTCTGGCAGAACCTTTGAGTCCGCTAGAGGAGTAAGCGACAAAGATGCAAATGCCATCCATTGTCAATGGTCATTTCAATGGTCGTCCCTCGAAATGGACCTTGGCGGTTCCAAGTATGAGATGGGCCTGTTAGCACCTCAGCAAGAATAATGAGCTTTGATCCCTGTAAGTCCCCTGGTTTCATCATTATAATATCCTTTCAATTGGGTGTGAGAGTCCACAATGCTGAGAGGTGGATTTATTCGTTTTTGTAACTTCTGGTGGAAGCTTCCAAAATAAAGGGCTATTTCCTGTGGTCATGTGATTTGTAGCTGCCATCTTGTTGGCTTCAGCAGAAAGTCCATTTTAAAAATAGCAAAAGAAAAGAGTGAAGTCTGATGTGCACAGTTTGGATTTATTTCATGTCTTGCTGACATAACAAGTGCGACGATATTGTAACTGCATGGAGTACTGGGGTGTGTTAGGCTCTCTCAAGTTGAAGATGGTCATTAGGTTAAGGGTTCCAAATGCAGCAAATATTGACAAGCAGCTTTTATTTTGACCTTTTAAAGGCTGCCAATGAAGAAGCTGAAGTTAATTTGGTCTCAGGAACTGCCCTGAGAAACTCTTGCAGTGATGGCCTGGGGTTGAGATGTTTGGCTCTCAACTGTTGTAAAGTTTTGTGTTGTCTCATGGAGAGGTCCAGAGGCTTGTATCCTTATGCTTGCAAATTTGTGCTCCACAACTTGCTGCGCCTCTAGCCAAGCTGTTCCAGTATAGCTAAAACATTAGCAACTACCCAGCTATGTGGAAAATTGTCCTGGTATGTCCTGTGCACAAAAAGGAGGACAAACCCAATATGACCAATTACCGCCCCCATCAGCCTACTCTCGATCATCAGCATAGTATTGGAAGGGGTCACCAACAGTGCTATTAATCGGCACTTGCTTACCAATAGCCTGCTCACTGATGCCCAGTTTGGGTTCTGCCAGGGCCACTCAGCTCCTGACCTCATTACAGCCTTGGTTCAAACATAGACAAAAGAGCTGAACTCTTGAGGTGAGGTGAGAGTGACTGCCTTTGACATCAAGGCAGCATTTGACCGACTGTGGCATCAAGGAGTTCTAGCAAAACTAGAGTCAACGGGAATCGAGGGAAAACTCTCCACTGGCTGAAGTCATACCGAGCACAAAGGAAGATGGTTGTGGTTGTTGGAGGTCAGTCATCTCAGCTCCAGGACATCACTGTAGGAGTTCCTGAGGGGAGTGTCCTTGGACCAACCATCTTCAGCTGCTTCATCCATGATCTTCCTTCCATCATAAGATCAGAAGAGGGGATGTTCTCTGATAATTGCACAATGTTCAGCACCATTCACAACTCCTCAGATATTGAAGCAGTTCATGTCCAAATGCAGCAAGACCTGGACAATATCCAGGCTTGGGCTGACAAGTAGCAAGTAACATTCATGCCACACAAGTGTCAGGCAATGGCCTTCTCCAACAAGAGAAAATCCAGCCATCGCCCCTTGATGTTCAATAGCATTACCCTCACTGAATCCTTCACTATCAACTTCCTGGGGGTTACCATTCACCAGAAACTGAACTGGATGAGCCATATTGTGGCAATAGGAGCAGGTCAGAGGCAAGGGATCCTGCAAAGAGTAACTCACCTCCTGACTTCCCAAAGCCTGTCCAACATCTACAAGTCACAAGTCAGGAGTGTGATGGAATACTCCCCACTTGCCTGGATGAATTCAGCTCCCACAACACTCAAGAAGCTTGACACCATTCAGTACAAAGCAGTCCACTTGAATGGCACCACGTTCACAAACATTCCCTTCCTCCACCACCACCGCACAGTAGCAGCAGTGTGTACCATCTATAAGATGCGCTGCAGGAATTCACCAAGGCTCCTTCGACAGCACCTTCCAAACCCACGACCACCACCATCTAGGGCAGCAGGTAGATGGGAATGCCACAACCTGAGAGTTCCCCTCCAAGTCACTCGCCATCCTGACTTGGAAATATACCTTCATTCTTCACTGTCGCTGGGTCAAAATCCTGAAATCCGCTTCCTAACAGCACTGTGGATGTACCTACATCACATGGACTGCAGCGGTTCAAGAAGGCAGCTCGCCACTACCTTCTCAAGAGCAACTAGGGATGGGCAATAAATGCTGGCCTAGCCAGCGAAGCCCACATCCCATGAATGAATTTTTTAAAAACTGTTTATTAATTGCACAAAACTATATACACAGATACAGGATAAAGTCCTGATTCATTGCTAGCTTCATCCCATCTTCTACCAGGCCCACTGCTATGCGCTACTACTCCCATGGGACTGTCTACATCATAATTTGGGCAGTACCATTTCCGCAGTCCCACATCAACCGTTACAGTCCTTAACACCCAATGAGAAACTCTTGCAGGGATGTTGTGGGATTGAGATGTTTGGCTCTCAACAACCACAATGATCTTCCATTGTGGCAGATATGATTCTAGCCACAGGAGAGTTTTTCCCCAAATACCCATTGGCTACAGTTTGACCAAATGTGGTATTAAAGGTGCTATTTAAATGCACTTCACTGCTGCGGTCCTCTCTGGTGCCACTGTAGACCCAGTTCCATTTTCACATTAACTTGGTGGCTATCCTTGTGTAGTGATAGTTCCTCCTAATCTCTTTCTAGACCTCTAGGATGTCTATGTCAGTGTTGATGCACTCATGAATACATGTCCAAGCAGGGTTACACTGAACTTAATTTATAGGTCACACTCTGAGCCACAAAAGTTCATCCTGCTTTACACGAAACCAGTCTTGATGTGCTGCCAGACTAGGGTCAATTAAATAGGATTGGAAAGAAGTGCAATCGGTCATTGCTTAGGTATTCTAATTTCCTCACTGCACAAAGTTCACCACCTATCTGAAAATACATGTGATTAAGCACTTCAATAAAATCCTTAATAAATGCTGATTGGCCAGGTTCTATTGAATTTGTGATGCACAATTTCATACAAGTATACCTGCCAGTTTGACTGGCTAGCTGCTACTCATGAGCAGAAATGGGTGAACGTATTTCTAAAGTAAAAAAAAACATGTAAAAATGTTACCTAACACATGCAATAATTGCAGCATTCAGGAAAATAATGAGCATTTTCTGTTAGAGGTCATTGGCTTGTGGATTTACAGGCATGCTGATAACAGACTCGCTGCACTTAAAAACTAAGCCAATGTCTGATCATCAACATGAACTGAAGTCATTTGTAAAAGACCACAGAGTTTTGTGACCAGTTGCAATTTTCTCCTAATTATTACTGAAAAGCTTATATCAAGTTTTGTACTTTATGGGTACAATTTTTAGAGTTTTTTTGTTTATTCCATAAGGATTCCAGGATTGGAATTGGGATGAAACCTCTCACATTAATTCCCCAGTCAATGACACTTAATAATAGAAACCTTTAGTTTGAACATGAATGCTTAAAGTAATACTGTGGCAAGCATTTTAGTGCATAAATAGATTATCAGTATATTTGTAAAACCATAAGCCAATTGATTGCTAACAGATTCTGCATGACTCCCAATAGACATCAGTTTACAACCACAATGACATAGAATTTTTAAAAACCTTGAGCTTTGGTGTCGATTCTGAGTTCTTCATTTTATCTGGAAGGAGATGGAACTGCAGCGTTCCCAGTTAATTGGTCGATCCACCACAATTAAACATTTCATCCAACAGTCTTACCTTAGCGTATACAGTATTTTTCCATCATTCCCAATTCTTAGCAATCGATTGGGAGTTGTTATCCAGTGAGCATCCGATTTTCTTGAGTTTCGGAAAAAAGTGTCTGGGATCCAGATTTTGCCGACCATGTTACTATTTAGCAGGAGAACCTTCATTGTACCATTAAATTTAAGTCTGCTATCATACCAAGACTGTGCAAAAAATATGTCAATGGTATATTCCTGAAAAGAAATCAAATATTTACATCATATTTACCAGACACTTCAACCTTTCTATGATCAAACCTTGAACTGCATTTGCTTTGATAGTCTATAAATAAGTCACATCATTTTCATGTGTTTTGCAATTTTCCAAATTTCCACAAATTAATAACTTCAGCATTTTGATATATGCCATGAACAAGTCTTCTACACAGAACTGTTTTCAGCATTGAACCTAACTTGAAAGTAATATCAAGAACAAAATGGTCTGAGCAATAAACCTGATACTTCGCTTGTTTTGAAACAATTCAACCAATAAATGGAACTTAAGAGCGTTCCAAAGGGGTTTTAAAAACCTTTTATTGAGTTTCATGAATCCAAAGGCAAACCTTAATGTTCTCTTCAGAAACATGGGAAACATTGAACATGATCAAATGACTGAACAGGATCTACTTGTAGTATAACATTTATGAATTAATGTTAGGGTATGAGGTAGCTTGTAGTAAAATATGACTGCTATATAAATCTGGTGCACCAAGAGGCACAACGGATTTGTAAATGTGTCCTGTTAGATTGTGGATCACTTGCGAGGCTGTGAACATGTAAAGCAGGGATTTTCAACACATTTTCTGTATATTAGCGCTCTATAATTTCACCTAGTTTTGATGGCAACATGAAAATGTCTCGCATAGATCCTGACTTCCTATTATACTTCTCTTCCTGTTCATTAACTAGTTTCTAAATTTAACCCTGCAAAAAGCATGAGAGGTTTATGAAGGTCAGGATGATATGTTTTATGTAAATTATTAATGCTTTTTATGCTAATTGATGTGCTTTTCAGACCATTTTTGGGATTGCGCATCCACTTCTCAATAGGCAGTAGTTTAAAAATCTCTGATCTATAAATGTTTAAACATTTAAACAAATGAAAGTGTACACGGATGGCTGCAGCACAGTCTGCTTAAACAGTTGTGTCTACTACAGCCAAGCCCCAGAGATGCTCGTCAATTTTCAGGGGTTGCAGTGGCTGCAGCTGAGCCTTAACAACATCCCCTGTAATTATTTCTAATGTCTCCAGGACTTTGCAGTTGGTCTGAACTCAATATCTAAATAATAACAGAAACAGCCATGCATTTCAATGAACAGCAACAGTGCTATTATTGGGTGCAAAGATTGTATTACATTTCAATCTACTGATGCGATATTTCCACAGGGTAATACAATAGAAAGACAATACAACAGAAGGAAAGTACAGTGCAATATACTAAGCCAAAGCAATGTACAATTCTCTTAGGAGATTTAATGGTCTTCAGATCCCTATCATCCATTCCAGTTAATCTATATTTTATAAGTAAATATAACTTCTGAGGTGTTCTAGCAGTCATGCAAAGTTTCTAATAATTTGTACTTTTTCCAAATCATGTAATAAATCACTGATAATGATCACATATGGATTGCTGCTGGTTTTTCACCATTTTTATTAATTAAGTAGACAAGGCCTATAATCCCTCAAATGAAAAAGATCTAATTGAAGCATGCAGCTTTCTTAAAAGGCCTGACGGGGTAGATGCTGGGGAATGTTTCCCTTGGTTGAGAAACCTAGAATGAGGATCCACAGTCTCAGAATAAGGGGTCAGCCATTTAGGACTGACCTGAGGAGAAAGTTCTTAACTAAAATACTATGAATCTTTGGAATGTGTTACCCTAGAGAGCAGTGGATGTCCAGTCATTCAAAACTGAGGTCAATAAATTTTGGATGCTGTGGGAATCAAGGGATATGGGAATAGGGCAGGAAGATGGGATTAAGTTATAAGGATAGCCATTCTGAATGGTGGAGCATTGTAGGATCTAATGGCCTACTGCTTCTCTTTTTTATGTTCTTAATTATTGAAAGTATCACTGGCAAGAAGTGGCATCACTTAATGATACCTTTTGGACATCATCACAGGTCTATGATAGGCAAACAAGGAGAAAAGGCTTACTGAACACTTGCTGCTGAATGTGAAGATTTTTTCGACATAATATTGTACAATAGTAAATGGTGGAGGAATTGATTATTTTAATCATACTGCTGTTTGAACCAGTTTTTCTCAGAGTATTGCATGATAGTACTTTGAAAAATAAAAATTGAGTGGTGAAGTACACAGGAGCAGAGTTGCTCTACCACTGTAATAACACGTAAGCTCAATCGTCAGTGTTGTTCAGTTTCTGATCTCTTCTGCACATCTGCAGAAGCGTTGAACGTAGGACAAACATGTCGTTGGGGGGTGGCTAGATCAAAAACTGAGTCACAACAAAACACAATCTTATAATTCTTCTAGCAGTTGCAACAGAACAATTTTGGGAAAAGACCTGGGATCGCAGGGAAACTGAATACAAAAAATGTTGTGAAACACTCATTGGTAGCTACTAGGAGCCAGGTCATGCAATTGAAAACAACAGTTCTCAGATTCTGCCAAGGATAGTGAAAACCTGAAGTCCCACAGTACAATGTTTATCCTTGGCACTGTCCTTAATATCCTTACTCTTAGCCTAGACAGCCTTGGATATGCTTATTTTAAAAAATAAAAGGTCTTATTGCAGGATAATGAGTGTGTGACTAAAAGATTTGTACTGATCAATGGTAAAGAGTACAAAAGTCGGTTGATCAACCTGGGACAAAACACAATATTGTTGGGGTTTTGCCTTGCTTTTATAATGCAGCCATATTCCAGGAGGATAATCATGAACGGATCTTCTTGTGCCCACCATCCTACAGCAAAGAAGCATGGCTATGGGGATTGGGAAACCACGCCAGATATTTTTTTTTCTTTCCATAAGGTCTGAGAACAATTTATATCTTACATTTAAGTTGGCAAATGACATACATTAATGAATTGAATGCTCTTTTTCTCCAAATTAAATGGGATGTTTCTGTAGATTGAAAGATTAAAAATAATCCGAAAAGGAATTTAAAATGGCATATTATGGACTTCCACGGTATATGTACAACAGAAGTGTCATATTTTACAAGTGTTAGAACAGGTCCTTAAATAAAGAGATCAAATTTTGACATTACATCAGGGAGATAATTAGGAAATTATTAACGTCACAAAACATGCTTTGCCTCATAATTTCCTCTTATTTGAAAATAAATCAAATGCCCTTTTTTTATCTTTATGACCCTCTAACAGATGTCAGGAATGCACACAGTACTGCAAAAAAAAAAACAAAATGTATCCCTTAACGATGAACAAAAAGCTAAGGAGCCTTTAAACAATATAAATGACAAAAATTGAAAAATCATTGATAATCAGATTCAGAAAGACCATTTTTCTCATGATATCTTTTCAGCTTGAGCTTTTTGGCTTGTCTGACAATGTGAACACTGTGTCCAACACATAAGATGCTACATGCTTTAGATAAAGTGAGATTATTACTGTACAATTACAGTACAGGATGTATATGGAGATAAAATGATAGCTATAGTTACCTAGATATATTCAGTCAAATGCAGAGATAAATGTTTGTAAGGGTAGCAAGTAAACCTGTGAAAACTGCTGGGTTCGACGAATGGAATGACACATCCATGATGACAAAGAGATTGTTTTGCAGAAAGGAATTTTCACAGGAGAAATTAACATGTCCCAACCCACATTGCTTGGCTCAATTACTGCACTCTTGCCTTTGAACAAAAAAGTAATAGATTTCAATTTCTACTCTGGAACATAAGCACAAATTGATTTGTTCTGATGACTGGTCACTGACTTAAAATGTGATCTCAATTCTCTCCACACAGATGTTACCTCATCTGCTAAGTTTTCCCAGCATTTTCTGTTTGCATTCAGATTTCAGGGTAACGACAGCAGACATCCTTCCCTAAATTACATCAGTGAGCCAGATGAGTTGCTCCAACAATCGATAATGTTATTGTCAACATTACTAAGACCAGCTTTTTATTAAATTCCACCAGCTGCCATGGTGGGATTTGGACATCTCTGGAACATTAATCTGGCTCTCTGGATTACTAATCCAGTAACATGATCACTGTGCTGCTATTCTTACCTGGTAGCCCTGCTGAGCGATCTGAGGAACATGCAGTGAGGCAAATTTTCCCAAGAACAAGAGGAAGAGGGCAGTCTCTTTAATCAAGCAGGCATGGATGAAAAAGGCCAAGGAAGTCAGCAGCAGGGGTGTGGTCCCTTTAGCCTGCAGACAGCGCACCAAGTGGATGCAGGACCTCAGGAGGGCATGACAGGTGAGTGGAAAAACACTTACATGTACCAAGTGCCACAGCACTTGTCAGACCAACACACCTTGTGGCTCCACTCATCCCTCCCTCTCCAGGTACCTCACATCCCCATCTGAATAGCCAACACTAACATTCACCCTTATCCTATTTCCTCTCGCACCCATGTCTCACGGTCATCCTCCACAAATACTATCTTTCCCTCCTCTCCAGGTTTTCTTCCAGGAGGCTGCAGATGTCAGCAGTGACATGCCGTGAGTGCTTGAGTCTCCTAAGTAACTGGAGTCATCCGTAAGTCGGAAGATACTAGACGTCCAGCGTGAGGTGCATGGAGATTTGGGAGAGATACCAAAGGAGTTCCACCATGGTAGCTGGTGGAATTTAATAAAAAGCTGATCTTAGTAATGTTGACAATGAAATTATTGATTGTTGGAGCAACTTATCTGGCTCACTGATGTCATTTAGGGAAGGATATCTGCAGTCCTCACCCTGAAATCCGAATGCAAACCGAAAATGCTGGGAATACTCAGCAGATTAGGTAACACCTGTGTAGAGAGAATTGAGATCACATGTTAAGTCATCATAACAATTCAATATGTGCTCATGTTCCAGAGTATAAATTGAGTCCATTATTTGTTTGTTTATAGGCAAGAGTGCTTTAATGGAAGGTGTCCATCCAGGCCATGTGCTCTGCCATAGCCCAATCTTCAGAGTGCCATGCTTCCTCCAGGAACAGGCTGGTGATTGCCTTGGAGGGTTAAACCCAGCAGAATATAGAAGCAATCATGGGTATGTGGTCTGACCTGTACTCCATCGCCCTGGCTCTGTGTTCAGGTGTCCAGAACCAGGGAAACTGGGAGCCTCAACACTCAACCAGTTCATGTCCCTCTCAGGAAGGCAGGGAAGCCCAATTGGTCATCATGGCAGAGATTGAGCAGCAGCTGCCGCCATCTGGAATCACCTCTCAGGGCACTTCTGATGGGGGCAACCCCTTCTCCACCCCTTCACCATTGGCACAGTCACTCTCGAGTGCCATGGCAACAGAAGGGCCAGCTGCCGCTCTGCAGGAGATTTCAAATGTGGCGGGGCCCTCAAGGTCTCACCCGCACAGAGGATACCAGCCAAAGTCATCCATGACAGGCTGAGAAAGTGGATAAGCAGCCTCCCTCCACTGCAACTGAATGTGAGGGGGGAGCACTACACCACAGCACATGGAAGAGATTGAGAAAGATGCCACAGTAGACACATGTCAAATCACATGGGTGCGTTTAGATTTTGGATCCTTGAGAGCGCCCATTGGCCAATTGTAAATAAACTATGTGCTTCAAAGCCATCATGCAGAGGTGGAATAGATTACTTTTGGTTTAAGAAAATTACGGGGGATGTGGACCACGCAGAATATAAAGTGGAAGGTGTGTCAAGTTGCAACAATGGTTGATGGATGGCGCAGGTGATTGTGCTGAAAGGACTTTTGGAATGGCTTTTCCGTGAAGGTGGCATTGGGAGTATAGACAGCTCAGAGGCCTCGGCTGCACGAGTTACTGGAGCATCTGTATTATTAAGGCCTCAAGTGTGTCATGGCCATCTATGTTCCCATGCAGGCCCTTGCACTTCTCCATCTGGTGGTTCCCCTACATCCTCATCGATCACATCATCAGAGGATTGATTGGTTTCCTGTGGCTCCTCTTCCTCCAGGGCATCCCCTCTCTGAAGCACAAGATTGTGCAGAGTGCAGCACATAACAACCATCAGCAACACTCTGGTTGGAGCGTACTGCAGTGTTCCTCCCAATCTATCCAGGCATTAGGACCCCATCTTTAGGAGCCCAATTGTCTCTTCTCCGATGACCCTGGTTGTGCCGTGGCTGTCATTGCACCTCTTCTCTGCGTCTGTTCTAGAAACCCTCACAGGCATCAGGAGGCATTCCTTCAAAGGGTATCATTGTCACCTTGTCACCCAGCAGTCAACCATACATGGCATCAGGTCCAGTAAACATGTCTGGCACCTGAGCGGTCCTAAGAATGGAGGAGTCCTGGCAGCTGCCTAGGCACCTAGTGCAGTCTTCCGACAATGGTGGTCACAGAATCACTGAATTTTAGTGACACAGAAGGAGGCCATTTGGCCCATCGTGTCTGCATCGGCTCTCCATACTCATTGCATATTTAAAGAGTGATAGCCCTTCTTTTTCATAAATGTGTAGGGCTGGCCTGTTGGAGCCTTTATGGTGATGTGAACGCAGTTAATTATTCCCTGAATGCTGGGGAAACCTGCCAGCGTCACAAAGCCTCTTGTTCGTTCAAATTGACTGTGATGGTCCATGGGGAATACAATGTACTGGCCTATCCATCGGAACATTGCATCAGTGAAGACTTGATGTAGTGCTGGGTGGCAGACTGTGTTATTTCCCTGAGGTCTCTACACACAGCTTGAAAGGATCCAGTTGCAAAAAACTTTAATGCTACAGTGACCCTAACAGCTACTGTCATTGGATGACCACCCACACAGCTGAAAACAATATCTCCTGCCAGAATCTCACACCAAGATGTCACTCTGGCTTTCGATAGCCTGAATCTCCTCAGTCGCTGTGTCTCAGGCATTCAAAGGTAACTCGTCCTCACCCTTGACTGCTTGACTGGGAGCAAAAGGCCTTGATCTACGCCTCTGTAGTTGCAGCATCCTCATGCACCTCCAGTGCATCCTGACCATCTGGCCTTCTCTCTCTCCTTCTCAGCCTCCTTCTCCTCTTCATCCTCCTCTCCTCTTCACTGGAAGATGTGTCACCCATGGAGACCACTATCTCCATGTTGCTTAAACCATACAGGCTGAAGTGCAGATGAGGCACTAAGTGCACAAGCTGCAGACAACTCTCAGGTTTAAAGCACCGCTAAATTACACTCAATTCACCCCCACAAATAATAACTGCTCACACAACTCACAGCAGGCTGGACTGCTGAAGTCAAACACTGAACCTAACGGCTGCCTAGAAATCAGGCCTGACCATGTAACTATAGGAAAAGACAAGTTCCCCACCTGGCATTTTTCCCACATTCTGAGCATATTATCACACTCAGCACATATTATTGCAATCGATTGGACTGCTAATTAGCTCAAGTACCCAACACTAAGACAGGCTGCTGACTGCATTATTGTTTTCTGGTGCTATGAGGTTGGGAATGCGACCTGATGTCATCGCACGAGATAACACATCGCCGTTGTTGTGGAACATTACCTTTTTCAGACCACATTATTCTGCCCTTTGTTTTCTAATGTTTCTGTGAAGCACCTTGCATGTTTTGCTGTGTTATAGGTGCTATATAAATGTTGCTCTTGTTGTCCTGTTGCTCTGCAGCCGGGGTAGCAAAAAACGCATTGATGAAGCAACAAGAATTCAAAAGTCACATATAAAATGTACCACCCAACACAACTCAGAGAATTGGTATTACAGTATTGTTGCCCAACCCACATTCCTGTTGAACAAGCTTTCCCACTAAGAGTGCATGGATATCTGAATTATACCACTCAATTGAGAGTTCCTTGTGAGTTTTCCAACTGGTGCTCTGGTGTGCAACCTTCAAGGAGTAATCATGGCATGCTTCAACTCATTTATGGAATGGTTACAGATAACAATGAGGATGGATCAAGGGATCTCTGACATTCTCAAACTTCTGTACTCACATAGGTCAGTGGTCGAGAGATGTGTAGCATGTGTACATTGGCACAGATGCAGCCAGTTGGCACTCATATCAAAGGATATTTTATACCATCTGTAGAAGTTACAACAGATGCTGCCTCTGAAAGCAAATAGCCCATAAAATTCTAGCAATGGAGATCCCTTAAAGCACATCAAGGTTTGTCACAGATATAGATTGTGAGCTACTTTTACCATCTGTGACTGACCAGTAGTTATTCAGCTACACATTATTGCATTTTGTTGTTAAACTCAGGGACAAAATACAATAGGGACTGAAAATCAAACATACAGAAGTTCACAGCATACAAAAGAAACATAGTAACAAAAACACAAGACACATATATTCCATGCACCAAAAATCAACATTAATATATCTTACAACCTGTCATTCTTTCACTGTACAGATAATAAAGTGCAGATATCCAAAGCCAAATCTGAGGCAACACATGCAGCTTTCCACAACAAGAACAAAATGAACAGCAGTGATGCAATTGCAAATATGTTATCAACAACAACTTATATTTTTACGGTGTCTCTGACATCAAAAGATTTTCAAAGGTACTTGACAGTCTGAACTATGGGCAGCAAAGAAGCGATATTATTGAACTGAATTATAAACTGCATTGGAAGAACTGGTCTAACACATCTACCCGCCTGGCTGTGCCAGCTAATTGCTGCTCAATGCTCAGCTTATAAAGCTTGATGTTACAGGACTTCAGGTACTTTCTAAATGGTTTGAGCTATGACAAAGTGGCTGACTCCTAACTGTTTGGAAGGTCCCTGCAGCATAAATGTTGAGGGCAATGGTGACACTCGCTGCCACTGGTAATGCATTGCAGATAATATCCCCCAACTCCTCTTCTGTCAGATGACACACGTCACTGATTTCAGTCTGCTCTCTCACCTTTCTAGTGCAGCATAGCAGGATACCTGACAATGGTATTCTCCAGCAGAGAAAACTAATTTGTAGCAAGAACATACGAATTAGGAGCAGGAGTAGGCCATTTGATCCCTCGAGCCTGCTCATTAACTCAATAGGATCATGACCGATCTCATTGTTGCCACAACTGACATTCCACCTACCCCCGATAACCTTTCACTCCCTTGTTAGTGAAAGTTCTATCTACCTCTGCCTTAAAAATATTCATTGACCCTGCCTCCACTGCTCTGTAGGGAAGAGAGTTCCAAAGATTCACGACCCTCTTAGAGAAAAAAACCCTCCTCATCTCTGTCTTAAATAGGAGACCCCTTATTTTTAAACTGTGTCCCCTCGTTCTAGTTTCTCTCACAAGGGGAACTATCCTTTCAGCATCCACCCTGTCAAGCCTCCTCAGGATCTTATAAGTTTCAATAAGATCTCTTATTCTTCTAAACTCCAATGGGTACAGGCTCAACCTATCCAATCTTTCCTCATGGGATAACCCCCGTATCCCAGGGATCGGTCAAAAAAACCTTCTCTGAACTACTTGCAACGTATTTATATCCTTTCTTAAATAAGGAGACTAAAACTGTAAAGGCTGTACTATTTACTTCAGTGTCTGGTACTTCAAAACCTCGGCCTTTGTAACTGTTGGTCTACTTTGAGTTAAATACTCTTCTTTCATTTTCTCCAAATTTGTCCAACTCTGCATTTGGTTTTCAAATTTCATTTTAACAAGACTTAACAAGTAAAAATGTTTTGTTTTCTATTCACCCTCAGTTGCCCAAGTAATGCGCAATTGTTCAGACAATTTTGCTGATGGGTACAGGAGTTCAAATGACTCGTTGTTTTACTTTGAAATTTTAAAATAATATATTCAAATTAATTTGCATTGTTCTCTCATAAAAAGTGCTAAGAAAGATCCAGTGTCAGAGTTACTGGGCTGGATTTTGCAAGAAGCTAGAATATTTAAAAATATGGCTGCCGAGCTCCTGCCTCTATCTCTGTCTCCAGCTATGTTCAATGTAGCTGGAAAGGGGAATGTTCAGGATCTCCACATGCTGCATTTTAGAAGTTGCTGGCACCATTCTGGAAGTGGGCATTACAGAATGTCTGCAATTTTCAATGAGGCAGCTGTGTTTTGGAAGTCTTTCTAAATCACACCTGCAGAATGGAGGCCTGTACCATGTATTAGAGAAGGGAAGATTGTTAAAGGTGAGTAAAAATGGTGTTGCCTCCTTTATAATTCATCATGAAAAATTGCAGCCTGAATTATATGTTTACAAAAGTGAGTAATAATGGTGCTATGATTGGAAAAGGTAAATGACCATTAAATAATATGCTGGTACCTTGTTATTTCTGACAACTAGCAAGCTGTTAAGTGAAAGAACAGCATTACAGAAGCGGAAAAGTCTTCAGATGCATTATAGTTTAGTTTATAAACTGGATAAAGTACTGTTCTACATTGTACAATATTGAAGTCTAGCCCAGTGTCAGATATTTAGCTATTTGTTTAGATTCTCCTCTTAGCTTTCTTTATTTCTTTGCAGAAGAGCTGAGTCAACTGTCTGGATGTTTGAAAGTTTTGATTGATGTCTGAGCTTTCATTCATTCTTTGCAGAACAGCTCAATCATTTGTTTGGCTGTTTGAAAACTGTGACAGATATAGAAGCTTTTGGTTGCCTTCTAAGGCACTAATAGCTCCTGAACTGCAGAGTTTGTTTCCATAACTGAACATGTGAGTTTGATGGCTTGGCTGCCCTCCAAAACACCAAAGGATTCTGAAGTGCAGGGTTTGTTTACAGCAGTCTAGGGGAATGTGTGTTTGATGGATTTGATAGAGCTCTGAGCTTTCCAGAGGGGATAATTGTTTTTTCAAATGCCTATCCAAGTGATGTTTGTTTATTTTGGCAGATTTATGAGCTTTTCAAACACTTCCAAAGAGATGCACATGTAATGAGATTCAATATAATATCCTGGCACCTTTGTGTGAAGGCTGTTTCTTTTTTTACTGAACTCCTGCATTCTGACTGATTATCAGAGTACGGAACTAAATAGTGGAGATTTGAGTTCTGAAATGTGAAACATAATAAAGGTTTTCAACACTGGTTCAGGCATTGCCTCAAAACATTTCAAAGCATATCAGTGTTCTACAAGTCAACTGATTTAAATTTGACCCCTACAAATATTCAATTAGCATACAGCATTCTGATGATAAAATGGCCTTTCCTCAATAAATAAAAGGGGTAGATTTTCTTAACATTCCCAATGGACTGAAAAGATTGCAGAATATCACTTTCAACCAATGATAGCATAATGAGCTTGCAATTTCCACTCTTCTCTCTAGCATCTATAATAGGAAGCTATTCCTTATGGCATGGGCAAGAATAGGCAAGATCATTATTAATCCACAAACCAAATTTTACCTGTATGCTGAAAGAGGAGACAAGGCCAAATCAAAGTATGGCGGTATGATGTTTGTTTTTCCAGAATTAATAAATACATTTTGGTTACGAGTTCAACAATATAGAGTATAGGAATATGTAAGCAACTTAGGAGAGTAGATAGGGGTTGAGAATATATAAATGTTTCTACTGCATACTGGGAATAAAGGTTATATATGGTTCCCACTGCTTATTATGACCATTGGCTTGCCATTAGCAGCAGGAAAGAACAATCTTGGTTTTAGATTAAGGTTTAGAACATGATTGGCAGATGTATCAAAGCAAGACAGGGTGAAGAAGTTCAAACGCTAACACCATTCTGTGCAAGTCACAATGATTACAATTTTCATCAATGTTCATTATCACAAATGAAATTAGTCAACAAGGCTATATATAATGGATAATGATGTGGAGCACATCTGATAATGACTTCTATTTTGGCTTGAATTTGATATCTGTATTTCAAACAATGCATCATCACCATGGGATGACCTGCTCTTTCCCGTTGAACTATCAGTGATTGGACAGATTTCTTCCCAGATACTCATGGCACAACCAAGAATCAGATGTCACCTGCTCCAACTAAATCAACAGCTTACCTGTACTCAACTTTAAACATGTTTAAAAATAATAATCTAAACAAGTGCCTTGAACTAGATTTAATCTACAGATTGCAGTTCCATATCTACTATGATGGAGAGTGAAAAAGGTTATAGCACCACAAAGAAGTGTGCAGAAGCAGCTAGCGTTGGGGCTCTTTGCATGGTTCTTTTCAAGGGCCTACCCAACCCATCTCCACAGAGTCAAAAATACGTCTGTTCAGAAATTGAATGAATTGATTGTAACAGACCCAACCATGGAAACTAAGGATTAGAATTTGGTTTACTAAAATTCCTAACTTGCATAGTCAATTATCATAGTTATTTATTTTAGATATGGCAGTTTGACATCAGGATGGATGATGGGGAAGATAGAAGAATGTTTTTTATTCTGAGAACTCTGCTTGTATTCCACCAAGGCATAAGAGGAGTCCAAGAAAGGCCCTGTGGAATTTTGGGTCCAGTATCAATTGAGCACCAACTTACCTGGATCTGCACTTCAAGATGGTAAATGAATATAGAAAGAGGGCTGCACTATCAAATGTCCGTGAAAAAGAGACCTTGATACTGTTCACTCAATTATTTTATTGAAAAGGTAGAAGTTCTTTATAGTTGCCTTGTAACAAGTACTTGGCATTCCTCAAAAACAAGCATTTATCCTGAAATGCAAAAAGGCAAATTTTAAGCAATATCTCCTTCTTCACTGATATAACAGATGAGCTCGGTGAGAAAAGCTATATCCAAGATCACCTTATAAAACACTGACAGTTAAACAATAAACTGATAGACAATGAAAAACACAAAATCTCATACAGACTTACCATATTAATTGCATCAACCGGTCCAATGCTGTTCACGTAGACATCACTTTCAACCACTGTTGGCTTCACTGCAAATTTACCACATTTCAGGGTTGTAACCAAGGCAGAAAGATAATATAAAACTTTGTTAATTTTAGCAAGCCAAAAATGTGTTTATCAAAAACTCCTTTTGAAGTAATATTGTGCTATAAGTAATCATCTCTGCTTTATTAAGTAGTTTCACAAGCAAGCATTTGATTTATTCTCATTTATAATTACAGTTTGAGCACAGAAACACACCATGCTTTGTTTTAAACTGCAGTTGCATATCTGATGGTACAGCTAAAAATGTAAGATAACAATAGGATTTCTTGAAATGTCGTCAGATATTTATCTCTAAAATGGAGTTTATATTTGGCACTTAACATTATAATTATGCTTAAGATGTTAAATATTCCCTTTAATAATGAAAACATGTTGCTTTGCAGTTTTATAGGTGGATAAGAGCATAAGGAAATCCAAATAGAGGAAAATACATGGGGCGGGTTTCTCCTGCCCCAACAACCTTGGGCATCATCACAGGTGAGATGGGGCAGTTTGGAAAGCAGCCAAAAGAATTGACTTTTAGCCACTCTCCAAATTTTCCCGCCCTGCCTGCCACTGGCAGAGCTGGAAAATCCCAACCATTGAGTTCAATAGAAGCTGCTGATTAGCCACAAGCTAATAAACATCTCAGTACTCACCCAATAAATGTACTTCACATGTAAGTTTACTTCACAGACATGTACCACCATTCAGTAACAAGGAAGTACAATGCTCCCAATGATCAAAAACATTCACAAATTTTGCTTTTCATCTTACCATTTTATCAATAGACCTGCAAAAAGGTTAAAATGCACATCTATATGCTATGCAAATGCAAGTATAGAGATCATATCCTGAAAGGTGGTGTCTATTACTTATTGTCTATTTACTGATCAGAATCATCCACATCCAAGTGACTTGTGACTAATGTATTGCACAACCATTGAGCTCTAGGTCATAGAGCCCTGCACCTAAAGAAAGATGCAAGCTGTTTCCCCCTGAAGTTCACCTTCTGCCATCACCTTATGCATGTATTCACTTGTGCTCTGTGCTTCATCCAATGCATACTCACCCTGATGCACTGGCTAAAACCCTAGTTTTATACCTGTGCTGGTGCTTGTTGCAAGTGTTCATTTTAACTTTAATTTGCTAAGTGAAAAATATATGATAGCGAATCAGCAGCCCATTTTACCCCACCTAATTGATAGAAAAGAAAATCCAGGAAGGTTTAAAACTGGCTGTTACTTCACTAACACTGAATTTTTTGCCCAGCAATCAAAACATGATCTCCCATGAGTGCACTATTGTACTAGTTTTGTGGATGCCATTCAGATCTGTGACTTGTTCTTCAGGATGCAATAGAAACAGAAGTACATATGCAGTACCGGTGGCTGAAAATACATCCCTAAAATAAAGATAATAACATGGTCCATGATGTTTATTTTAATGTGAATAAACTAGCTAGTCAATGATTGGAGGGAAAAAAAAGTAATAATTATGATATAGTCCGTTTGAGGAATCCTCCAACTGGACTATGGCCCATGTAATCAAGTGCCACCTTGTCCAGGAAGGTCTACTTCTTTTGACTGATTGATCTGACTTAATTGTTCCTTCCTATTTCATCCTGCAAGCAGAGAGCTTGTACCAACATGTTGAGAGTTGCAACAGCAGGCAAATGATAGATAAAATGCCGCCCTGCATTGTAGCTTATGTGAGTAAATTAACATGTGCCATGCAATCAGGAAAGCAGTAGGCTTGTTTTGAGGAAGCATTTTAAATGGTTGAGCAACAACAGATGCAGTTTGAAGTGTCAGCGGTTGGCAGTATTGGCATACATATGCAGCTTGGGAAGAACTGTTTTGTGAAGGTTCAGCAATGCATCAGGCTGCTACAAGCTGAGAGGAATCTATTAGTGATCTGCATGCTTTGTCAATTGACAGGATGGACTACAATGCTGGCCACACTTGATAGACTTCTAGCAACTATTAATAATTTTTTCCATCTGCTTCCAGGTCTTGTCATTTATCCTGAGAGCTACCTTTTGTCAAGCAGTGAGCATGTTTCTTCTGAGGGAGGTATGTGAGATGTCAAACTTGGCTTTGCCATACTTCTTCTAAGATAACCTCCATACATGTATCTGAGAATAGAGCTGATCTGCACCCTCGCATTACCAATTCTCATGTTCTGCCTAGTAACAATGACTACTTCTCACTTTAATGACAACTTGAGCTGGATACTATTTCCTGACCCCTCTCACTCAAAGTTTCTGTAAGCAAGTCCATTTAGGCTAAGTGCTCATCATGAATATATGATGAGGTCCCAGTGCTGGGTCTAGAAAAATTCCCTTAAATATTTCTCTGCTCCCTTTCCATGAAACCCAAACAAATTTGAATGCATTGGGCCAAATCTTCCAATATCCAAAACAGCAAAATCTGGATTTAAGTCTGTGTTGTGCTTTGGAGCCCATCGGAAGTCCTGGAGCACATGCACTGTAATTGCCTGGGAGGTTTAAACTGCTGATGGTCTGATTTGAGCTGCCCTGGGGCCTCTGCAAAAGTCTACGACACTGAGCACAGTGTCAGAGACTTGGGTCAGATACACGGGACTTAACTTAGATACTTAGCTAGGAAATGTTAAGCTTGTTAATATCTGGCCTTACTCAGAGATTAGACAGCATAACTGAACTGAGCACCGCAACTGACCTCCCCACCCCAAACACCCAACAACTCGACCCGACTAACCAACTCCCCACCCCTGGACCCGACCTGCCCGCTCCACCCAACCTGACTTCCCACCTACCCACACACTCACGCACCCACTCATTCATTCACTCATCCGCCCACCCAGCCACTCACTCAGCCCCCTCTCACTCAACCTCTCACTCACCCACCCACTCACTCACTCATTAACCCACACTAATTCATTAAAGGACTTGAGAACTTTAAAAACTTACCTGAATACGGCAGCTAGTGCTGTAAAAAGGGAGCATGACCTCTCCTTTTTTGACTCTCCTGCACTCGCTTACCCTAGAGGGGTTGCGCTGATCCATTCCTGCTTCAGCTGGGATCAGAAGGCCTGAATAAAAATGGGCAGTTCCCTGTTGAGGCACAGAAAACTTCACGGGCAGCAACAATGTGCCCAGCATTGCCACTGACCAGAAGACCTGGGCCAGTGCCCTAATGATCAGCCTTTAGTGCATGTCTTGCTGTTTTTTTCCAGGTGTCAATGAAGATTTTTGATATTTCAGCATTCTTATTTTAAATATTTTGGAGCTGAAAATTCAACTCTTATTACATTCTCTCTTATTGTTTGAACTCTCACCTTAACTCAATCTGTCAATGATGCCCCATGCATATAAAGGGAAATAATTATACTGATTGAACTTGTGTAGATAGATGGCAGATTAATTCTATTTTTGCTATTTCACTACAGACATGTTTGAATACTGAAAAGTTAAATATTCAATTTTGATCCATGAAAATGTTATTGTCCATTCTGTTGTGCCAAAATCCAATCCAGTAATGGATTATTCAGCAATTAGACACAAACTTGTTTTATTTTGTTACCACTATGTTAAACTGCTGACTTTAGAATTTCAGTGCCTCCGATATTTAATTTGAGAAGGTGTAAAATGCAATTTTTAAGGAGAATTCTGGAGGGTATCTCCCACTGATTATAATCATTAGTGATTCCTGAGGAACAAGAGTGTTTTCCATCCAACTGCATTCAAACCTTCAAATTGTGCTAGAATAATCCAATATCTGATATAGCTGTTAAATGCAATGCACTGTTGTAAAATTATAACAAGATCAAATTTCCACTATGTGCGGGTAGCGGGCGGGTAAAATGACATTTTACCCATCGGCTGCAATGGTGGGTTTTCACGCCGTATCGTCCCAAACCTGCCACATTATTTGTGCATTCCCGGGAAACACGGTGTTTCCATGGCAGGCGGGCTCTCATTCGCCCATCTGCCATCATCCCGCACTGCATCACACCAGGTGCCATGTTTAAAGTCCAGCTGCAAGCACACATCTCAGTGCTTCCAGCTCACCACTGCTGCATGGAAGACATGGCCCTGAAACTCAAAAAGATTGCAGCCCTCCCGGTTGAATGATGGGTCTCTCAAGTGACTTTTGGATGTCGTGGAGGCCTGCCGGGATGTCCTGTACCCCAACTCTGGCTGCAGGTTGGGCAGCAACATGACCAAAAGTCTGGTTTGGGAGGCAGTGGCAGCGGTGATCAGCGTGCTTTCTTGCCGATGTGGACAGATGATCCAGTGGGGTTGCAAGAGCCTGGCAATGAGATTCCCGATGACCAATGGCAGGATACGCAGCCCGCTGTCGGCAGGCTGAGCGGACAAATTGTGAACTGCCTTCCCGCCGTCGTGAAATCAATCGCACCATTTTGTCCACTCACGCCACCTGTCATGCCCACCACCAATGGGCACGGAAAATTCCACCCTATGTAGATAAAGAATGCAACATGAACTTTTGGGAAATATTTATTGCTCTCAGATTCTTGATTACATCAATACAGCATCAGGATCTGCTGTATCTGCCAGTGTGAATCAGCTGTTCAGTACTTTATTCAGTTGAGCTATCTGGGAACAATGAAAGTTTGGGATTTCTAACATTAGTTATGGATGAGAAATCATGGGGAATGTGTGTGTAAAGTTTCAATAGATAGTTCCGTGATGGTGAGTACATCCACACATTCCACACACCCTTCCAACAATTTTAAATGGTGTAGGTATCTGGCCTTTGCATGTTATTTACACTATTCCTGCGATTTGGAATGGGTTCAAAACTAACCAGTCATTGACAATTCCTATCCCACTGTACTTACAGTGGTTCAATGGCCAGCTAGGAGGCTCAGGGCTTAGTACAGGCATAGCAGGAAAATGCAATCATTACATTTCCCCAGTACCAATTTGTGCACGTTCACTTATTGTTTGCTTCCTTTGGGAACAATGTATGGGATGTGGTTTCTGCTGTCTAATCTTGTGCTCCTTCTAAATGCTTTGTTAGTATGACATGTAAGTGTGGTGACAGCCTTATATTTTTGATGGAAACTTCTTGACATGACTGCATGTCAAAATAACCTTGTACCTTCTTACAGCACCTCAGCCTTTGCACTGGCTGATTGTTGCTGCCTAACATTTCTTTAATCCCTTAAGGGAACAGCTAGATTGGACAGATTCCTTCTGCTGTGCCTCAGCCACTGAGTGTCCCTGGCTCAAGGCCAGTGAATTTTGTGGGAACACACCTGAAGAGTGTGAAGCTCATCAGCAACGGCTGCCCCTTGATTTGATAATGTCTATTCAGGGTCACGAGTTTCTGCCATGGGTCTTCATGTGACTGAACAGGCCAATTCTTGACCCAGATATCTTTGGACATATGGGACAGGACATTCCATGAGGTAGTGGGATCTGGAATGCAGGATTTGCTTCCTTTCCTTTTCTTCTCTGCTGCCAACCTGCTGATGATCATCCTTAAGATGCTGGGACTCAAAGTGTGATGCAGCTTGATGGACAAGTTAGCCATTCAGAATGATTGGTAGCAAGCTCCTCCCAGTCATTAATGTCAATGTCACTATGCATCAAGGAGAGCTTCAGAGTGTTTTTCAAGTGTTTTCTTTGTCCTCCCCTGGAATGCTGACCATTGAGAGTTGAGAGAACAGAATCTGGCAGGAGAGGCAGTTTTTGGCTTTCGGGACACAGGGCGGAATCATTTCAGATTTGCACTAAGTGTGGTAGCAGGCGTAAAAAAATACATTTTACCTGCCGGCTGCAATGGGGGGTTTTCACACCGTATCATCTCCTCCCCAGAGCCTCATTAACAATGCACTCATGGAAAACATGCTGGATCGCTGGAGGGAGGTCGCATTTTCCCACCACGCCATGACATCAGAATTTCCAAACTCCGGGCACCATACTTAAAGCGCACCAGAGAACATGCCTACATGATGTCTACAGACCAGGACTGCTCCAAGCAACAGATGGCTCCGAAAGCAATGAAGTGTCAGCCCCCAAACTTAGTGATGCCTCTCTGGGGCAACTGCTGGAGCTAGTGGAAGGCTGCTATGATGTCTTTGCTCTGGTTGCAGGAGGTCCACCAGAGTCACCAATCTGGCCTGGGAAGCAGTGACAGCACAGTCAGCGCTACCAGAACACAGAGGAGGTCAGCCATCCAGTGCAGGAAGAGGATGAATGATCTCATCCGTTCCACCAGGCTAAGTCAACCACCTCATCACTCTCAATTCACACACTCGCAAACCCATCACAAATCCACAGGGCCACACTCACTGCTGGTTCAAGAGATTTCACACCTCAAGGAACAACACCACCAACTCTCACACATCTCACATCTCCATCAGGCTCATATCCTCTGGAGCTGACGTCCTCATCCCACCCATGGCTCCGCTCACCAGACAAACATTCCATGTAGTGTTATGTGTCCTGTTCGCACTACCTCCATCTGGTTTCATGCAGGAGAAGATGGCTCACAACTGCAGGGAGAGGGTGGAGTGGCCCACATTAGGCCCCTCACTCACTTTGAGGAGCGTGTTGTTGTGCTAACTGGTGAGGAAGTGGATTGTGCCTAAAGTGACGAAAAGATTGGTGGCGAACACCCATTGAAGGATCCTGCACCAGATCCTCCCTCTCTCAATGCAACTGTGAGTACTCTCTCTTCTGCTTTTGACTCTGATGCCATGCACTAATTATCTCTACTTTGGTTCACAGGGAGCTCTGCCAAGCGAACGACACCCTCAGCCAGTCAGTTCCTCAGCTCCATCCAGGTCGTCACTTCCTGCCAAAAGGACTCCTCCTCCTTTGAAGAGCTGGAAATAAGCAGCCTGGAAGACCTGTCACAGCGCTTACCCACACCCTCCACCAGCGCAGAGACACACATCTCGGCGGAACTTGGATCTAGACCAGGCTTGGGTTCACAATCTGGTGGTCACTGCACAGACATGTGTCCACAGCAGGAGGAGGAGGCAGGTTCAGCCAAGCTCCCCAGTACTCGGAGGACTGCTGGGGAAGAAGCATCTGCGAGGTCCATGTCAGATGACGAGCTTCTGGATTCAGCCTTCCAACTCATCCTGGAGAATCAGCAGAAGGCAAGAGAACATCACACATGAGCTGTTAGAAGCCCTCAACAGAGTGGCATGTGAGCCAGAGGAGTGCGTCCACCTGTTCTCTGATGAACTGGTGCCCACATGTGTGCATACGGAGGTCTCCATAGGGAGGATGGCAGATGCCTTGGAGACCCAGGTCCAGCAGAATGCAGAGATGCACACAGACCTGCACTCCATCGTGGTAGCTATGGTGAGTTCCTGCAGTGGCAACGCAATGGAGAAATGGCTCACCGTGATGACCCACCAGGTTCTCCTCCCCCTCAAGGATTCAGGTCCTCAGGCACACAAAGGGAGGAGGAGCGGCAGCTGGGCACCACTAGCCCATCCACTCAGGAATCCCAGAGGCTGTCTGCTCTCTCCAAGTCCACTTTACTGTGACCCCCTCAACCTCGTCCTCTGTCACCACACAGGAACAGCTGGCCCACAGGACAGTCAAAGCAAGCCGGGGTCTCCAAGGCCTTGGGTCTCCAGAGGACCCATGCTGCAGTCATCAGAGGTAACAGGGCCAACCATTGCACAGGCTGCCTCCACCCCTGTTGCAGATGTCAGGGTAGCACATAGAAAAGTGGTCGACCTAAATAAGTTAAGGAATTCTGATCACAAGTGGTTGCACGGGTGAACAGATTTACATGTCACTTTATAGTCTGAAAATATATTTGCTTTCACTGAATAATGTGTAATTCTGTCTTTCATCTGCATTCCCAGGCTTCACAGGTCCTCCCCCTGCATCAACCCCATCCCCCCCACCCGCAACTACTCCACCACTACCAGTTCAACTGCATGCAGCCAGACCACGAGTGATTCTGGAGAGATACGTGTGTGTGTGTGTGTGAGATAAGGCCTTTTGTGCAAGCTCTTTCCCACGCATACAGAGCCTTCCACTATCACACTCACCTCAGTGTCCTGAGCATTTTCAATGTGCCTGCTGGGGTTCTCTTTCAGTTGTCCATCAGAGCTGAGCTGCATCTCCACCAACCCACTGACTGCACTCCAATGCATAACCTGTGTCCGTCCAACATGAGGCTCTGCTCACTTTTAATTCAACAAATATGGTCGCAGCAAAGTTCTTGATTAGTTCCCCCTTCCTTTTCCCTCCCTGAGTCACCCACGTCCTTTGCCCCATTACTGTGGACGGCCCTGGCATCACCCTCCACTTCCCTATCATCACCTACCAACCCGAATCCTTGTTATTCCAGGATGCCTAGGTGAACGTGCATGTTCCCTGCAAGCCAGATGACCCCATCGCCATTCACATTGACCTCCCTGACCTCCTCCTTCCCACCCCCCCATGTCCGTGTCTGCCTCGGTGTCCCCACCAACCTCCCTTGCCACCACTTCTACCGTTACCTATGCACCCTCACCCTCCCACCTTACCAGCTTGCTCCGCCCCCTCTCACTCTCACCATTCCCTCTGACCACATCTGTCCTCAATTCACTCCCCAAGTGGCTGTCATGGGCTCCACAGACCCCTCCCTTCCCCCAACACCTTCGTCCCCCCAACGACCTCAGCCCCAACCCAAACTCACCCCCCGACACCTTTATTTTCCATCCCATCCTCAACCACCCCCAAAACCTCCTTCCCCTCACTCCCAACCTCACTTCAGTCTGACACCTTTGTTTCCCCTCCTCCCAAACTCATCCCTAGTACAACTTCCTCTCCCATTCACATCTAGACCTTCCTCTCCCTCACTTTGGCCGATCATCCATAGCAGCCCATGGTCAAGACCATGATTTTCCGAAGCAGGATGAAGCAGCAACAGAAACCATCCACCTTCCGAGAGCTGTTTCGCAGCAGAGCCATGTCCATCAGAATCCACCAAGCATGCTATGCATGTGTTCCTCCAGGGTCCGGTAGCTGAAGGGCTCCAGCATCTTCTGCTCCTCAGATGTCCGCAATCTAAGTAAGGCCTTAAAGGTAAGTTCCAACTTCTGCACACTACGCTTGTCCAGACGTGTTCTGGACTAGCGCGTTTTCCTGCCGGTGTAATGGTAAATCGGGCATGGGGGCAGATTCTGGTCGGGCCTTACTTTGCATCCCATTAGAGGGATGCATCATGATCACACCGGACTCCAGTGGAATTCGTGTTCTGCGATGGCGGATGCCATCGGATGATCCGCTGTGATTTCTGCCCCACACGCCAAATTCTCCACCGCTCCTGCCATCCGGCATGGTGCCTGCCACTAACAGGGCACAACGATTCCGTCCACAGTGTCCAGTCCATCAAGGTTAATTTTGCAGGAGTTTTACCTGAATGTTTTCAGAGCTGGCTTCAAGGAAAAACGCTAGAGTTTGTTGAACAGTCTTCCCATTTAACCTGGAAGTTGTGGCGGAGGCATTGCTGATGGAATTTCTCCAGAACTCTTCTGTGTTAGGAATGTGGTGGTGACAACTGCTCTACCTGTCACCAGGGTTCTCTTAAGCCTATGTTAGCTTCTCAGTGTCAGAAATGAGAGCCTCCTAATTTTAATGCTTAAAGCATAATTGAGAAGTGAGTGGGTCAATAGCTCTAGGTCATTGATTTAAAATCATTGGCAAAAAGATCTAGAGGGGGGATGAAAAGAATTTTCTTTTTCACTCAAGAGTTTCTGGGGTGTGGAATATTCTGTCTGAAAAAGTGGTGAAAGCTGATTCCATAATAATTTTAAAAGTGGATTGGATAGTTAGTTGAAGGTGAGAAAATTATGAGGGTTAAGGAGAAAAAGCAAGGATATGAGGCTTATTGGAAAAAACCATATCTTCATAAATTGGATTTTTCTTTTAAAATATGGAAAGATGTTGCATTACCTGGACATTTGGATGCTAACCTGGGAGATTTGTTTTTCAAAAAGGTCATAAGTTCACCTTGGAACTGTCAACAAGCATGCCTTTTCCAAGAAATCACCTGACCAGCATGGTACTTGAAGTGCATCTGTTTATTTGTTCTGAACTGCAATCATTTCAATTGATGGGGGAAATAAACTGGTAAAGGTGCAGGCACATGATTTACCAGAAATCACATGGCAGAAACAGGCTTTAACTTTTGAACCTGTTGTTTTGACAAGAATTCAGTCGTGTTGGGGAATAAACTGATTTTCTGTTTCTCTGTCTTGGCTGAAATTCTGTGTGGTTATAAACCTGTAGCCTGAAAATGCTTATCTGAGTGTAACTTGTCTGCACTTTGGATCTGCAAAGTTGAGACTGGAAGAATTGGTCCAGCTCTAAATTCTCCTCCATGCCAAAGCTCTGTCGGTGAGAACCTCCAGACATCTACTGGGACCATCTTCACATGACGGGGCTCTAGATTGACAATGTCAAACCTCTATGAACTTTGTCCTTTATTTTTAATGCTATCCTCTAAAGTGTCTCTCTGCAGTGAGGCCCTATCTGTTTGTCCTATATTTGTTTGTTTGTGTGTGTGTGTGTGTGTGTGTGTGTGTATCCGTCCATGCTGGGGTATTTAAAAAAGGGATAGATAGTTATACTTCCAGAGTACAAATGTGTGTTAACCACTTCTTGCAACTTGTTTTTTTCTTAAATAGAAGGTTTGTTTTATGATAAAACAATCTTCCTGAGTTTATTGAAAGAAGCCTAATTAAAGTCTCTTATTCTTAGTCTAACAGAAGCGAAGATGAACCATTGGCCATTTTGGTGAGTGAATTAAACTTTTAAACTAATAGTATAACCTGTGGATTAGTGGGATTAGATAAACTGCGCACTCCTCCCATCCCGATTGTAACATAAAGTGGGGCTCTTGGGGAATCTGAAACCCGGACAATGGGTGATTGGATGTGGAATGATAATAAATGGAAGCAGAAGTGACCAGGCTTCTTATGCATCAGTACACTTTGGAAGTTGCTAAGACTTTTCTAAAGATGGAAGATTCCTGACAGGTTTACAAAAAGTAACCAAAGCTAAGCCAACGGAATTGGCGGATAAGTTGGAAATAAAATAACCTGTATGGACGAGGAAAGCAGACATAGTTAAGCCAATAGCACAGCATTTGAAATTGGAAGGGATACCAGAGAGACCATGTTCTCCAGCGGATGAGTCAATTGAATTCGCTAAAATTCAATTGCAACTGAAATGGAGGCAAAAGAAAAAGAAAGAGGAAGAGAATTGGAATTGAAAAGACTGGAAGCAAAAGAAATAGAAAAAGAAAGGAAAAGGGAATTGGAAACATGAAAACTTGACCTCCAGAGATTGAAGTTAACAAGGGAGGAAGAGGAGAAGACAAAGAAAGAGAGGCGATAGAATGAGAAAGGGAATATCAGCTTAAAAGACTGGAATTAAAAAGAGAGGCCACAGATGCTGAGGAAGGTTCTGATGAGGAAAAAGACACCTTCAACCTGAAGTCCAGTGGGAGATACAAGCCCTCCCAAAGTTTAAGAAAAGGGCTGTAGAGGCATTCTTCATTTCATTTAAGAAGGTAGCTAAGCAAACCAAGTTGCCAAAAGAAATCTGGTCATTGCAGATTTCTGGAAGTTGCATGGGAAATCCATGGGACTTATTGGGGTACATATGGGTGATTCAAGAAAAAGAACACTGACTGAAAATGCAACAGATCAAGTTGTGGCATTAACTACAGCTGTGAATCTGAGTGTGAACACTGCTTTAGTTCAAGAGAAGTGAATAAAGATACATGACAGTTTGTAGAGAATTCTTACCGTGAGGAAAAGTAAATCATTATCCATCAAATGAGACAGTTAAACCTATAATTATATGAAGAGATACAGGAGCCACTCAAACACTTTTGCTGGGGAAAGGCATAATTTTTCCATCAGCACATTAAAAGCCAAAATTATAATATATGGTATTGGCAGGGAGTATATACCCATACCTTTGTACTGGTTACACTTGGAGTGTGACCTATTATCTGGGACTGTGATGGTACGAGTTGTTCAGAAGTTACCTATAGATGGAGTTGATTTACTCTTGGGAAAAGATTTAGCCAGAGCGAAGGTAGTAGCTTCTCCCATAATGGAAAGCCCTAGTGAGGTTAAAGAGATGGAGCAGTATAGGAAAAGGTTCCAGGAACTTTCCCTTAGTGTGTGATGACTTGAGCGATGGCTAAGCAAAGTCCAACATTGGAAGTCAAAGTGATACCACAAACAGATATTTGGTTAACTGAAACTTTCTTTAAAGACAAAGATAATCCAAAAGAGATGTTTAATAAATCTTCTCTGGTTGAGGCCCAACAAGCCGATCCAGAGTTAAGTAAAATAGCACAATTGGCCCAAACTAAATCTGAAGCTGAGAGAGTTCCAGAATATTATTATATTAAAAATGGGATAATAATGAGGAAGTGGACACCTCCTCACAGGCTTGCAGACAAAGAGTGGATGGTTGTTCATCAGGTAGTGGTGCCGCGCAGATATCATAAAGAGATATTACGGATAGCACATGTCATTCCTATGGCTGGACATATAGGGATATGGAAAACTCAAGTGTGGATAAACCGTCCGTTTTACTGGCCAGGTCTTCACAAGGACATGGAGCAGTTTTGTTAAACATGTACCAGATGGTAGGAAAACCACAACCTATAATCAAACAGGCACCCTTAATTCCCATACCCGTTTTTGAAGAGCCGTGTAGTAAGGTGTTAGTAGACTGTGTGGGACAGTTACCAAAAACGAAAGCAGGACACTAGTATATCCTTACTATTATGGATATGACAACTCCATTTTCAGAGGCCATCCCTTTAAGAACAGCTAAAGTAGTAGTAGAGAAGTTAACCCAATTTTTTACTCAATCTGGATTACCAATAGAGATCCGTTCGGATCAAGATTCCAATCTTATCTCTAAAATTTTTCAAAACATAATGGGCAGAATTTTACTTCCCACGGGTGGGCGCAGGCCTGACCCAATCGGGCATAAAATTGCATGAGAAGACATCGGGCAAGTGTCCCGACGTCATGCCGCACGATATTTCTTTTGGCAGGCGAACACAAAAGTCGGAAGCAGGCCCACCGACAATTGTGAGGGCAATTAAGCCATTAACGGCGCAATTGTCTCCGATTTTATGTAGCCCATCGACCCTTATGGTTGGGGGACGGGCGAATCGGCCAGGCGAACTTTGTATTTTTCATCAAACCTTGTCCACGGATGGGATGAGGTTTCCATTAATAAATAAAATAAAAATAAAAATCTGTGGACAGCATTTTTATCATCTATATGTTCAGGTGCCTGATTGTGATGCTTGGACATTTTTTTTCCTGATTTTCATGACTTTATTTCATGAATTTCGGGTCTGCAGCTCCCCGAGGCAGCTCTCTGCCTTCATGGAGCTTTCACTCAGCGCTTGCGCACGCCCATGGAAACATTATCACCCGCGCTCCTCTCGCCCCCACCCCGGCAGCGCTGAGCTTTTCAGCACGCGCTTCATGCCGTTAATTGGCCAACCGGTGTGAAATCATGGTCCGGGGACAATTGCGGTTGGCGGTCCGTTTCCCGGCCGCTCCTGGGCCTGCCAATTGCGCCCACCCACCGAGGTGAAAATTCAGGCCAATGAGTAGTTTGGGTGTAAAACAGTTAAAGTCCACAGCATAGCATCCACAGGCACAGGGAGCTTTAGAGAGGTACCATCAAACTTTCAAAACAACGATTAAAGCACATTGTCATGAATATCCCCATGACTGGGACAAAGGACTGATTTTCTTTTATTTGTTACCCAAGATTCACCAAACAAATCGACTGGTTTTAGCTCTTTTGAATTAATTTATGGACGTGAGATAAGAGGTCTTCTGAAATTAATCAAAGGAAAGTTTTTAGGACAGAGGGACAAATACCCTATGTTAGATTATGGGCTGAATCGCCCCAGGTTTGCACTAAGTGTGGTAGTGGGCGGGTAAAGTGACATTTGGCCCACCGGCTGCAATGGCGGTTTCTCACGCTGTATCATCCCCAGCCCACCACATTAATTATGCATTCCCGGGAAACACACTATTTCCATGGCAGGAGGGTTCTCATTTGGTCACCACACCATCACCTCGCCGCTTCATCATACCAGGCACTATATTAAAAGTGCAGCTGCATGCACACATCTCAGTGCTTCCAGCCCACAACTGCTGGATGGAAGACATGGCCCCAAATGGCAAAAAGACTGCAGCCCCCATGTTCAACGACGCGTCCCTTGAACACCTTTTACGCGCAGTAGAGGCCCACCGTGATGTCCTCTACCCCAGCTCTGGCTGCAAGATGGGCAGCAACATCAGTAATCCAGCTTGGGATGTGGTGGCAATGGTGGTCAGCACCAATGCCCTGCAAAAGAGGACAGTCACATAGTGCCACAACAGGATGAATGATCTCCTCCATTCTGCCAGGCTGTCACTCATCTCATCATTCTCAACTCACACACTCACAAACCCATCACACATCCACAAGGCCCTCATTCACTGCCAATTCAAGGGACGTTACCATTCACTGTCTCACACACACCTTCACTGTCCTCATCCCATCCATGGGACCAGTCACCTCCACACATGCCAAGCATATTTATCATCTGGCCGGGTAGGCATCCTGCTTACGCTGTCTCCATCTCTATTCATGCAGGACAAGCTGGTACACAACACAAGGAAGAGGCTACAGACTGGTGGTGGAATACCTAAAATCAAGCTCCTCACGGACTTTGAAAACTGAGCCATCCAGATGGCCGGCGACAATCTGGACCATTCCTGTGTTGACAGTGAGGTCAGCGGTGCCCTACCAAGTGAGGATCTAGCATTGCAACATCTATCAGACAACCATGCCGTGAGTGATGTATCCTGTTTCACAGGCCACTGCCATGTACTAATTATCTCCCCTTGCTTTCCCAGGCACATGTGGAAAACTGCCAAGAGAGTCTGCGACCCAGGGCCTCAAATCAAGCCCTGAGGGAAACTCAGAAGAGGAATCCGCTGAAATCCTCCCTGAAAACCCATCACAGCGCTCACCCACACCCTCCACCAGCGCAGAGACACACACCTCGGTGAGACCTACATTTAGGGTAGCCTTGGGATCACAATCTGGGGAGCACATCACATTTTCTGATCCACAGCCGGCAATGGCAGTGACTTCCCAGGTGTCCGGCACTTGGAGGATTGCTGGAGTCCAGAAATTTGCTGAGTCTGAGGCAGATGACGAGCCTCTGGACTCGGTCATATCACAGTTACTGGAGCTGCAAAGGCAAGCTTGGGAACATCAGGAAGGGATGTCCGCTGCACTCCTCAGATTGTAAGGAACAATGGAGGAGTCTGGCCATCTTCAGGCTGAGGTGATAGCGCCAGCATGCCAAGGTCAATGCTGGTAGGATTCCGGCCGCCATGGAGACCTTGGTCCAGGATGTCACTTCTGCGCTGCTGCGCGGGCTGAACTCTATCGCCAATGCTTTAGTTGACCTCCAACAGTATGTACATGAGAGGGGTGCGGGGCAGCTCGATCTTACTCCAGCTTCCCTTTCTCAAGGAGTCAGCCAGGGGCTCTCAGACACCCACAGGGAGGAGGATCAGCAGGTGAACACCCTGGGGCCATCCACCCAGGTGACTTTGGATTTGTCTGGCCCACCCGAGTCCCCCCTTCATGAGACCTCAGTGGCTATAGCTCCACAGGCCGAGGAGGGTGCCACTGCCACACAGCAGGACCCCGGTAGCAGGTCAGGGCCCTTCAGATCTCAGCCCTCCAGCGGACGCCCGCCAAGGTCATCATAGATATGGTGTCGCAGTCAGCAGGCTTCTGCTGTGGATGCCTGGGGAGCACCAAGACGTAACGGCAGGGGTTACGAAAGTTCTGAGGAAGTAATTGCACAGCCTGGGCATGGGTGTTAACCACTTGTACATAATGTTCACTGTTGTAAATAAACTCCCAAGATTGTCTCCCTGCCTGTGGCTCCTTGTTCTGATGAGCAGTGTTCTTATCACTCAGATTTGAATCATTTCTGCACAAGATAAAGGCAGGTGTCTCAGTCCAGGGCCTCTTCCCTGTGCTCTGTGCAGCCTTCAGACCACAGTGATGGTCCAGCCTCACACTCCCTGGAAACATTACTGATGCCTGCACCTCGGCAGTGGGCAGGTGTCACAGAGTTCTCTCATACTCTCTGTGTGCTCTCAGCGCCTTTAAGGTGGAGCTGGCCCCCATCACACCAGCATCTGAGACCAGTGATGTTGTGCACCAGCTCCTGAAGGTGCTAAAGGTGGACATAGCATCGGTGGGTCTAAAGTTTCAGAGCTGCATCTCTGAGATGACCTTGATCACAGAGCACAAGCAAGCTGCCCTCAGCCAGACAGGAGTCAGACATTCTCAGGTGCTATATGAAGATCTATGGAGTGTCCTCACTGCATGGCATCATCATCCTCATGCAATTGAGTGACGATTGGGGCCTCCACCGTGTCTCCATGACAAGAGAATTATCAAAGAGATTATGTGTGCTGCCATAAGCCAGACTGGAGACAAACATTCATAGCTGCAATGTGAGGACCCATGGTGTTTCCTCACTACATGACGACATCACCCTCCACAAATCTAGCAGCTATGAGGGCCTCCCGGGCACGCTTGTCTTGTCTGCCAGTGCAAGGGCCTCATCACTGTTGTCATCGCCTTCGAGGACCTCCTCACCCTCATCACCATTAACATTGTCCTCATTGTAGGAGACCTCCAGATGCTGCATCTCCTCCCCAGCCTGCTCCTCTCCCCATTGCAGCGCCAGTTTGTAAAGGGTGCAGCAGGTGACAACGATGCGTGACACCATCTGTGGACTATATTGCAGGGCTCCACCAGACCGGTCCAGGCACTGGAACATCATTTTCAGCATCCCAATGGTTTGCTCCACCAAGCTGCGAGCTGTAGCATGAGCCTCGCTATACCTTCTCTCTGCTGCAGTCTGAGGCTGCCGCACATGTGTCATCAGCCACACCTTCTGTGGGTAGCCTTTGTCCCCTAGGAACCAACCCTGCAGCCTCAGTGGACCCTGAAAGACGTCAGGGAACTGTGACTGACTGAGAATGTAGGAGTCATGGATACTCCCTGGAAACCGTGCGCAGGCCTGCAGGATGTGTTTGTGGTGGTCGCACACCAGCTGCACATTCAGCGAATGGAAGCCCTTGTGGTCGACATAGTTGACCACGTGTTGCGACAGAGATCTGACCATCAATTGAGTGCAGTAGATCACACCCTGCACCTGTAGGAAACCAGAGATCTCAGGAAATCCAATCGTTCTGGCATCCTGTCTCCCTTGGTCCTGGGTGAATTGCATAAAGTTGTGTGCCCTCAGGAAGATGGCATCCGTGAGCTCATGGATGCATTTGTGGGTGGAGGCTTGTGAGATCCCACAGAGGTCACCTGTGAAGCCCTGAAAGGAGCCACTGGTGTAGGAATTGAATGTTGGAGTCACTTTCACAGCCACTGGCAGTGGATGCCCAAGTCCCTGTGGTGCTAAATCCTGCAGCAGTTGGCAGATGCAACCGACCAGTTCCACAGACATGCACAGTCTTCGGCGACACTACTTCTCAATTATCTGCAAGAATGAAAGGTGGTGTCTATTGATCCTGGGTCTAGCTACAAATCGACCAGTGATGGCTTGCTGTGGTTCTTCAGTGGTGTGTACGGGAGCTCCAGCTGCCCCTTCTCCCTGATCGTGCTACTCCTCCCTCTGCGTAGCCAAGTGCCTCCATCGCTGTCTTCTCTGCCGCCTCTGCTCCCTGTAAGCCAGGAGGCATTCAGCTAGGTCAGCAGGCTCTATGCTCCTGATGTACTCCTCTTTCAGAATGAAAGAGAGGGACGAACAGGTTATCAAGGGTGTAGTAAGAACGTCTCTTGGTTAAGTCTGAAGGCATCTTAACACATCCCGGAGAGTGCTGGCCACCACTTGGATGGCCAGAGATTAGTGCACAGCATGGCTGCCTGAAACCCCACACACCTGGGCCCCATTCCACCTGACCAATTGGTGACAGCTTTACCCATTGGACTGCATGCTGTGCTCTCAGCTCAGGAGCAAGCATTCTCCTAACCCACACTGCAAGGCTGCACTGTTAGCTTGAACCATGGGGGAGACTGGTCCAAACTGGGATAATGACTTTGCAAGGGGCTGTGAGCATCTCCACCTGTGACTGCTCCATGGCCACCTTTAGCAAGGAGACTGTACAATGTGCCCAGTCATCCAACTGTTCTGCAGTCCAATAAAATGTTCCAAAAAGCTGGTGTGCATTCATTAGTTTGCAGTCTGTGCACAAGGGATAAAAAGCTCTGGAGCATTTGGCGGCACTTTCATGCCTCTGTGTTGCTCGAGTGGGCAGATAAGCTAGAGGCCCAACTTCACGTTGTGGCTGCATCTGAACTGTCTCAGCTGCAGATGAATGGTCACTTTATACAACGTTTCCCTAATGAGTAGTCGCTTCCCTCCCCTCAACCCCGTATGTGCTTGTGCGCCACCGCCAACCACAGGACAGCCTTGTCCACCGCCCCCCCCCCCCCACCCACCCACCCCCCCCCCCCCCCCCCCCCCCCCCCCAAACTCCAAGTCTCCTCAACCACAGGCCAGCCTCGCCCCCACCCTCAACTCATCTCAACCGCAGGACAACCCTTGCCCCCATGCCTCCAATGCACCGCAACCTTGAAGGCCAGCAGGCGACCCAGGCCAGCGCTGTGCAACATTACTGTGCACAAACCTCCGAGTTTCTCTCAAAGTGCAGCCCAAGTGCACGCCTTATATATACTGTTGTGAAACGCATCTACGTGCAATTACACCGATGTGGGTGGATAATCCAGCTTGGGGGGTGGGGGGATGATTACGGCAGGCTGGCCTTATAATGATATGCAGATGTATTACAATAAGGTTCCCGACATCCAACAGCAGGAATTGTGGCCTGCCATTGATGGGCTGATTGGACTATCGCAAACTGGTTTGACAAAGTCGTGAAACTGATTTTTGGCCTCCTCGCCATATTGTCCGCTCATACAGCCCAACGCCAGCTGGCACGGGTGATTCTGCCCTCTGTGTCAATGTTCTAGGGACCGCTCACGGGAGCCTGCAAGGACATCTTAAAGTTTCTCAAACAAAGATGAAGGAGTGGGCCGTTAAGCAAGCTGTGATCCAAACATTATAACCAGGGGGTGAGGTATTAGTGTTATTTCCTTTACAGGGGAACCTCTGAAAGTTCGGTTCAGCAGTTCCATACATGGTAATTAGGAGAAAAGCAAAATAATGCGGATGCTGGAAATCTGCAACAAAAACAGAAAATGCTGGAAAAACTCAACAAGCCTGACAGAATCTGTGGAGAAAAAAAACAGTTAACGTTTCAAGGTGATATGACTCTTCTTCAGAGCCACTCGAAGCATTAACTCTGTTTTTTTATTTCTCCACAGGTGCTGTTAGACGTGGTAATTAGGAGGGTTGGTAGAGTAAATTATTTGATAGCTATCCCAGATGGTAGAAAAAAGAATCGGCTGTGTCATATCAATATGTTGAAACAATACCATCATAGGGAGGAGGATAAGAAGGAGCAAGTATATCAGGTTATAAGCACAGTGCAGGATGAAAGATGCAGGGAGAGTGAAGTAGAAGAAGACTTAGACGTTCACAAATTGAACCTCCTACAATCCAGTTAGCTAACACAGAAATATTTGGACAGTTAGACACCATAGTTTTATACCTAGATGCAGGACAACAAGAAGATCTAGTGAGGTTACTTATGGAATTTAAAGAAATCTGTAGAGACAAACCAGGATGTACAGCCTTGGCCGTACATGATGTGGATGTAGGAGTATCCCATCCTCTAAAGCAGCATCCTTATTGTTTAGGTCCAGAGAAACAGGCTCAGGTGAAGGTAGAAATTAAATATTTGTTAGAAAATAACCTAATTAAGCCAAATCAAAGCAGTGTGTTAGTGCCTAAACATGATGGGTTAACCAGATTCTGCATAGATTATAGAAAGGTTAATGCGGTAACACAAACAGATTCCTACCCAATCTCTTGTTTAGAAGATTGTATTGACAAAGTTGGCAGTGCAAAGTTGCTTACCAAGATAGATTTGTTGAAAGAATACTGGCAAGTACCATTAACATGGTGAGCTTAGGAGATTTCAGCTTTTGTCAGGCAGAATGGGCTATACCTATGCCAAATGATGCATTCAGCTTAAAAAAATGCTCCAGCCACTTTCCAAGGACCAATGAATCAGGTGATAACTAACACTCCTAATTGTGTAGTTTACTTGGGCCATGTATTGATTTATAGCAACACTTTGAAAGATCATGTGAAACAATTGGAAAACCTATTTAAACAATATACGGTTTGTGGATCCAGAAATAAACCTTGCCAACAGTGTGTTTGCAAAAGCATGAGTAATTAATCTAGGGCATAGCATAGGACAGGGGCAAGGGTTATCAAAATCAGCTAAAGTATGGGCTTTGATGGAATTCCCTGTCCCTAAAACTAAATGGGAAATCATGAGATTTTTAGGGATGTGAGGCTTCTATCGTAAATTTGTGCCAACCTTCAGCACAATAGCCGGGCCACCAAGAGTTTTATTGCAAAAGAAAACAAAGGTGGTATGGTTAAGAGAGTGTTAGACAGCTTTTGAGAAGCTGAAGGTGATTCTAACTATTGAACTGGTGTTAGCTGTCCCTACTTTCACTAAATCCTTCAAGGTGGCAACTGCTGCTGGTGACTTGGGAGTGGGTGCAGTGTTATTGCAAGAAGTTAAAGCAGGCATAGAGAAACTATTGGGGTACTTTGTTAAAAAAAACGACATCAAAATACTTATTCTACATTAGAAAAAGAAAGCCCGGGTTTGTTACTGGCTCTTTAAACATTTTGAGGTATATATTCGTCATGGCTGTTAAGAAACACTAGTATATATTGACCATAATTCCTTGGCCTTTGCAGAAAAATTTAAGATGCAGAATGACAGACTGTTCTGATGGAGTTTGCTAATAAAGCCTTATAACCCAGAGTAGATAGGAAGAAGCTGTTCCCGCTCGTAAAAGGATCAAGAACGAGAGGGCACAGATTTAAAGTGATTTGCAAAAGAAGCAAATGTGACGTGGGATAAAACGTTTTCACACAAGTGGTTTGGGTTTGCAATGCACTGCCTGGAAGTGTGGTGGAGGCAGGTTCTATCGAGACATTCAAGAGGGCATTAGATGATTATTTGAATAGAAACAATGTGCAGGGGTACGGGAAAAAGGCAGCGCAATGGCACTAGGTCGTAATGCCCATTTGGAGAGCCAGTGCAGACATGATGGGCTGAAAGGCCTCCTTCTGTGCCATTAAAATTCTGTGTTCCTGTGTTCCTGTGATAACTTAAAGATTTTTCATTTTGCTGGAAAGGATAATATAATCACTGATGCATTATCAAGAATGTAAATTTTGTCGAATTATCCGCAGGACAAGAAATTCAGAGAAAACTGTACAGATTATGGATAAGGAATGAATGGGTGAGTGACTGCATGTTTGAATTTTGTTTTTATATTGTGTATATCTTTCCTGTAATGAAACTTTGTAATGAAACACATTTGGAAATGGCATTTCATTCCTTAAGGGCAGAGGTGTTGGAAAACCCATATCTTCACAAACTGGATTTTTCTTTTAAAGTATGGAAAGACATTGCATTATCTGGATATTGGGATGCTGGCCTGAAGTTTTTTTTTAAAGGTCATAAGTTCACTTTGGAACTGTCAACAGGCGTGCCTATTCCAAGAAATCACCTGACCAGCGTAGTACTTAAGGTATGTTTATTTGTTTTGAACTGCAATCACTTTAATTGATGGGGGAAATAAACTGGTAAAGGCACAGGCAAGTGATTTACTGGAAATCACATGGCAGAGACAAGCTTTAAGTTTTGAACCTGTTATTTTGTGAACTCAGTCTTGTTGTGGAATAAGCTAAGCAGGAAGGCTACCCTAACTGACTCTCTCTCTCTCTCTGCCTTGGCTGAAATTGTGTATGTGGTTATAAATCTGTAGCCAGAGAACCTTCATCTACTGGGACCAGTGGCCTGACTTCACATGAGGGAGCTCCAGATCAACCGTGTCGAACCCCTTCATTTTTTAATGCCTATTCTCTAAAGCCCATCTCTGCAGAAAGGCCCTATCTGCTTGTCCTTTGTTTGTGTGTATGTGTGTGCACGTGCATGTGTGTGCATGCTGAGGTACTTTTAAAAGGGGTAAATAGTTATACTTCCAGAGTACAATTGTGTGTTAAGTGCAAGTTGTTTCAAGAAAAAAGTTTTCTTTTATAATAAATCAATCATTCTGAGTTTAATGAAAGAAGCCCAGTTAAAGTCTCTTTTATTCTGGGTCTAATAATAGTGAAGATAAATAATAGGCCATTTTGGTGAGTGTATTAACCTTTTAAACTAATGGTGCAGCCTGAGGAGCAGTGGAGCTAGATAAGCTGTGCACTCCTCCCGTCCCGGTTATAACTGACTAAACACAATTGCTCTTTCATAGGCAAAATTGAAGTACTGTGGATGCTGGAAATCTGAAATAAAAACAGAAAATGCTGGAAATATTCAACAGGTCTGGCAGCATCGGTGGACGTGTTAAATCTGTTTCCAGTTCTGCTGGTAGTCCATCAACCTGAAATGTTAACTTGGTTTCCCTCTCCACAGATGCTGCCTGACCTGATTATTTTCAGCATTTATGGTTTTATTTCAGATTTCCGGCATCTGCAGTATTTTGCTTTTTTGTGTAAAAATATACTGCTTTTGTCTCACTACAACTCCCATCCATTTAAAAGTAAACTATACTGTTACTGGAATAAATAAAATTACAATTTAATACTTAAAAAATCATTGTTAATCCAATGAACTCCCAAGTAGGATACAAACATTAATAGATTTCCTTTATCCCACTATAGAATTAAGAAACTGCTTACCTCCAATATCTGGTCTAAGTTTGTTGTCATATCCTTTCAGTAAGTCATTCAGAATATTAGTCACATCACTCTCATGGACTCTTGGTGCCAGGACCCATGTTCTATTTAATACTGTATCTTCATAATCTTCATCATCAACTTTGTTTGCACTAGATACATAAAGAGTGTGCAATAGAAATAAGGTTAAGGAGAGATAGAAGACAAGTACAAAAAGAAATGACAATTATCCACCAATTTAGAGCAAAATGGATGATGCAATGATCTTCTTGCCATTGTCCCTATATTGTGACACTTAAGGTTCCTACATTTCAATACCTATATTGGCTCAATTGTGAACTGCAGATTTCATAAATGACAGCCCTTGAATTCATATAAGCCCTTTTCAATCACAGAATCATACAATGATACTACATAGAAAGAAGCCATTTGGCTCATTGTGCCTGTGCTGGTTCTTTGAAAGAACAATGCAATCAGTCTCACTCTTGTTCTTCCCCCACCCAGCAATTTTTTTTCCTTTTCAAGTGTTTATTCAATTCCTTTTGAAATTTATTATTGAATCTACTTCTACCACCGTTTCAAACTATGAATTCCAGATCATAACTCACAGCACTGAAAAGTAATTCTTAAGTTTTTTTCTAGTTCTTTTGCCAATTATATTAAATCTATAAACTCTGGCTACCAATCCACTAGAGGAAACACCTTCGTCCTCCTTTCTCTATCAAAACTCCTCAAAATTTTGAATACTTCTACTAGGTCTCCCCTTAATCTTCTCTGCTCTCAGGAGAACAATTCCAGCTTCTCCAATCTCTCCACATAATTGAGATCCCTGGTATCATCCTGCCCTTCCCTCCATAAGGTCTGAAGTGTGGATGTTCGCTGATGATTGCACAGTGTTCAGTATCATTCACAACTCCTCAGATACTGAAGCAGTCTGTGTCCATATTCAGCAAGATCTAGATGATATTCAGGATTGGCTGATAAGTGCTAAGTAACACTCATGCCACACCAGTGCCAGGCAATGGCCATCTCCAAAAAGAGAAAATCCAACCATCTCTCTTTGACATTCAACATTACCATTGCTGAATCTTCCGCCATCTACCATTGATCAGAAACTAAACTGGATTAGCCATATAAATACTGTGGCTACAAGAGCAGGTAAGAGGCTGGGAATTCTGCAGTGAGTAACTCATATCCTGACTCCCTAAAGCCTGTTCACCATCTAAAAGGCACAAGTCAGGGGTGTGATGGAATACTCTCCACTTGCCTAGATGTGTGTGGTTCCAACATCACTCATGAAACTTGACGTCATCCATGACAAAGCAGCACAGTGGCAGTGAGCACTGTCTGCTAGATAGCCTGCAGCAATTCTCCAAGGCTCTTTCGGCAGCACCTTCCAAACCCATGACCTCTACCATGACAAGTGCAACAGAAGCATGGGAACACCACCACCTGCAATTACCTCTCCAAGTGGCACATCATTCTGACTTGGAAATATACTGTCGTTCCTTCAATGTCGCCGGGTCAAAATCTTGGAACTCCTTCCCTAACAGCACTGTGGGTGTACCTACAACACATGGACTGCAGCGGTTGAAGAAGGCAGCTCACCACCACCTTCTCAAGGACAATTAGGGATGGGCAATAAATGCTGGCCTAGCTAGTGATGCTCATATCTCATGAAGGAATAGAAAAAAATCTTTCAGAACAAGGATTGAATGTCAGTAGCTGTCAAGGTGATCTCGATGATGAACTTTTTTGCATTTGGATCCTTCCAAACTGGAACCGGAGAAATTTGCAGCATTTTACAGCTTGCCATCCACTGGTCCTTAGGGGAGTCACAGACGCTCTTTTCATTGAGAGCTAATTACATCTTTGCCAGAGAAAAGCAAGTGATACGAGGACCACAGTTTTGCAAGGTTTGCCAATTCTTATGGTGCAAGATGCCATTGACTGCATGCATATCATTTTGCACTACATGTCAATTCTGCCCAGTATAACAAATCACTCCCTCAACAACCAGCTGGTGTGTGACCACACACACACAATCATGTAGGTCAACATCAGGTAACCTGGCAGTCTTGATACCTTCATTTTGTGCCATTCTGCTGAGCCACGAGGATAACCAAAGGGCGGCTACTGGGAGAAAAGGACTATCTGCTGACAATTGACAACTTCAGCATGCAGTTCACACACACACACTCACACACAAAACCACACAAACCACAGCTTGCATACAGTGAAAGCCATGACACCACAATAAATGTGATAAAGTACATGATTAACATGCTAAAACAATGCTCCCACTGCCTAAACTATCCAGGAGGAGTGAGAGCAGGCATGAAGATTCATGATGGTCTGCTGCAAGCTGCATAATCTCATCATCATGAAGAAACAGCCCTCACCACCAGGGCCATGATGAATAGCTCAGCAGTGGCATAAGGAGGATGGGGAGGGAGACAGGTTAAGATGACAACCTAAATAGTAACTTTCTGTTTGGACTGTAGTATACAACTCATCGGAATACAATACTAATAACCACAGACCCAATTTTCCATTTACCAACAGTCCCACACCAGGCGCAGGAATTCCCCCCCAGATGGAGGGGAATACAGAGGCAGGCAGGGAGGGGTGACAATTTGTGCTACTAGCCAGCTTGCCAGTTTTCCAACACCACCCACCTGTGGTGCCTATAGCATGGCCGGTAGAAGGCCGCAGAGGAGGCTGTACAGCCCTTCAACTCTGCTCGGCTGTTCATTGAAAGCATAGCTTTGCCTCATCTTCACTTTCCTGCCTGGTCCCATATCTTTTGATTCCCTTAGCCTCCAAGGATCTATCAATGTCAGTCATGAATATACTCAATAACCGAGAATCCACAGCTCGCTGCAGTGAAAATTCCAAAGTTTCATAACCCTCTGAGTGACAAAACCTTTCCTCATCTCAGTTCAAAATGGCCATCTCCTCATTCTGAGATTGTATGCCATTTGTTACAGGCTCTCCAGCTAGGGAAACAGGCACTCTACATCGGTTCTGTCCAGTCCTATATGAATGTTATATATTACAATGAGATCACTCCTGAGGGTAGAGGCCGATTCTACTCATTCTCTCCTCATGGAACAACACTGTTATGCCAAGAATCAATCTATTGAACACTTGTTACACCCCCTGTAAGTACGTACGTACTTCTTTCATTATGAAGAGCAAAACTGACCCAATATTCCAGGTGTAGTTTCACAAAAGCAGCTGCAGCAAGACTTCCTTGCTCTTGGGCTGGATTTCCATGTCCCAAAAATGTCAGGAATGGGTGGGGGAAACCGCTAAAACTGAGGCAGTGACACTTGAAACTTGAATTTCCGCGTCACAAAAGAAGCCCCACACAAACTTCCCATAGGCAGGAAGGGATTTGGGTTAGATTCAGGTTGCACCCCTACGTATACAGCCTGTGACATCGGGGTGGCCATTGACAGGCCTAGGGGGAGTATATATTTCATATCACATAGCATTTCCATCAGGTTGGGTTGGTTTTGGAAGCCCTTGGGAAACCCACCAGGTAAAAGAGTTAGGGAACATTGGGGAAACCTGCTGAAGAGTCGGGAACATTCTGACAGTTAAGTGTTAAATGTTTTGACAACTTCAAGCCTCTTAATTGGATGCTGTTTTATAAGTTAGATGTGGTTTTACTGTGGTGATTGATCACAGGGCCCTGCCCTGCAAAGATAAGTTGCTCATTACATTGGCCAGTAATGTGTAAGTGCTGAGAGGTATGGTTTCTAGCCATGACCGACTTCCTGCTCGCTGCTCTACCCCTCCGCTGCCACATGACATCCCAGCCTACACTCCGGATTGGGTGTGGAGTAACCCACCTTCCTATAATTGGTTGTCTTCCTGCCAGATGGTCACGAATTGGCCTTCTGGTGCTTGATTGGATGAGCAGAGATGGTAGAAGTGGGACCAAGTGGAGAAGCCAGTTCCCTCACCCCTGCAAGAAACATACGATCCAGCCCACAATATGATCGAAAAGATCAACACAAATTTATGAAAGGGAAATTGTGTTTGAGTTTTTTTTTAGGATGAATTAATGGGTAGCAGGGAATCAGGATATGTCAGGTATTTGGGATTTCTAAAAGCTTTTGATAAGGTGCCACACAATAGCGTATTATACAAAATTAGGGCTGGGATTTTCCGTGAAACTAAGTGCATCAGTGGGCATAAAAAATGGAGTTCCACCCACTGGCCATAATGGTGGGTTTTCACGCCAAATCATGCGCTTCAGACTGCGTTAAGTATTCATCCATGGGGAACATGCTATTTCATTGGCGGGTGGTATCTGTTTCATCTGCCCTGTCGTGACCTCAGCACTCCCTAACTCCAGGTGCCATATTTAAACGGTGCCCCTGCACAGAGTTCACACTCTATGCAGCCTACAACACCTCCAGTGAAAATATAGCTTCCAAAGGCAGAAAGCATGCTGCGCCCAAGTACAGTGATGCCTCATCGGAGTGCAGTCGAGGCCCGTCATGATGTTCTCTACCCCCACTCTGGTGGCAGGCCTTCCACCAAGGTTGCAGCGATGTTCAGTGCAAATGGCCAGAAGTCAGCCACCCCAGTGCAGGGAGAAGATGAATGTTCTCCATTCCACCAGGGTAGATCAACCATCTCATCATTCTCAACTCACACTCTCATAAGCACATCACACATTCACAAGGATCTCACTCGTTGCCACCTCACAGACACTCCGCGTCCCCTCTGGAGTTTGTGGCCTAATCCTGCCCAGGGCTCCACCTACACATGCGAGGCATCCTTATCATTTGCTCTCGCATGAGTCTTGCTCCCAGTCTCTCCATCTGTCTTCATGCAGGACAAGCCGGCTCACAATAAGGAGAGGTCCCAAAGAGGCGTTTGAATTCCCAAAATCAAGGTTCTCACAGACTTTGAGAACAGAGCCATAGGGCTGTCCACAGAAGGCTTAGACTATGCCTGCGCTGATAGTGAGGCCAGCAGTGCACACCCAAGTGAGGATCCTGCACTGCAACATCCATCAGACAACCATACTGTGAGTGATGTCTCCTGTTTCAGGGTCACCGGCCATGCACTAATTGTCAGTCCTTTCTCTTGTAGGCACCTCTGAGAAGCCACCAAGGGCATCCATGAGCCAGACCCTCAACTTCAGCCCCGACAAAACCTCAGGTGAGGAACCTGAGGACAGCACCTTTTAAGACCCGTCATAGCGCTCAACCACACCATCCACCACAGCACAGACACACACCTCAGTGGCTCCTAATTCTAGATTGGACTCAGGTTCACAAACTGGTGAGCACAGTGCACCATCTGGTCCACAGCAGGTGGAGGCAGAGACGTCAGAGGTCGCTGGCACTTGGAGGATTGCTGGAGGCCATAATTCTGCTGAGTCTGAGTCTGATGACAAGCCTCCGGGCTCAGTCCTAAATCAGTTGCTGGAGCTGCAAAGAGAGCTTGAGAACATCAAGAAGGGATGTCCGCTGCATGCCTCAGGTTGCAACTCAGTAATGCCTGCACCTTTATGTTGTTTGCTTGTGGATAAACCTCATTCCCATGCCTCGTAGTGTCCCGTCATGTACATTCTTGGCTCTGTACAATTGAGGCAATTTCTCGTTTGCACTCTTGACAGGTGAATGTGTGGTGTTTAAGGGGAGATGTGCTCATACATAGAGAAGGCTCATCTACTGTCCAACTCCATCTGCCCACTGTCTCTCAGCAGGGATTTGATGATATGAGCTCAGGGTTCAGAGCTTATATGTGCTGCCCTAAGCCAAACAGGTTTTTGGTGTTCCCAGTGTCAATCTGCTAACTCAGCAAACTGTGGGAGCACCTTGACACTTCAAGATGATGAAGCAATGGCACATTTGTGTGCAGGCGTCAAGACATCCAACCTTAAGCATTTCTCACCTTGTAGCTGTGACTATTGCGGGGAGAAGGGTCTGGTCACAAAGCTGGTAGACAATGCTGTGCATCCCATCAGCTTAACACTTCAAGAGGTTACTGATGCTACTTCCAAATGGTGATTTCTGGAGGACAAAACATCCTTTAGGCATGCTTTGGAATTGCACATTATTGTTTCAATGTGGAGGGGAGCAATGGGATAGGAGTGAATATGTGATGAAGCAGAACAGTGCTTCTCATTAGCAATGATGCATGCTCTTGAGGGCTTCATGTTGTCTGATCATCTTGGACTTCACTAGGGCCAGGGCTGGCCACGAGGGCACAGTAGTTATGTGTGAGGGGAGAACTCTCAAGATCAGGCAGCCAAGTGTCTGACCTCATAATGCTCCACCTCCATATTAGGGTTAGGAGAAATGCAGCTCAGGATCCCTAATTTAAACTGCTGGATGTCAGCATCATTCCGGGGAGTGTACCGCAGCCACTGAATCATCTCCAAGTGCAGTCACAGCAGCGGTATTTACTCAGCTGCCTTGTTCCAAGTGTTATGTTTCTGTGTTACCATCAGTGTAACACATTGTGTTTGGCTGCATTGGTTCGATGGATTTCCTTGAGGAGCCTTGCCAGGTTGAAGGCATGCAGCCACTAACCCCCTGAGGATCATGCAAACGCCCCTGCATATTGTAGGGTGTTGTTGTGACTGGGTTGCTGGACGGACATGTGAAGAGGCAGCACTTTCTGATGTCTGATGCCTGGACACCCTCCTCCAGATAGCACCTCACCTCAGCACGGACACGTGCCCTCGAGGCTTGCTCATCCTTCAAACTTCAGAGCAATGTGAATGTGCTGGGCAATGATGCACTGTCATATGGAAGTTCATGGGGAAATTAGGGGAGTAGCTTTGCTGGTGATCATGCTGGCCCATGACGGAGGAGAGTTGTCCAGGGGGATCCTCAGTGCATCTTGTCATCCATGTCCTGGAATCTGCTGGCAATATTGGCCTCACAAGCATGCCTGACTCTTCTGGCAGTGATTGTTCCCATAGTTTTAACCTCTCATTCGCAGCCTTCAAATTCACTAGAGTGTTATGAAACTGCAGAACTATTGGTCGACTGGATAAGCTTGATAAGATGTGGCCATTCACCACTCAGAGGAGAACCCTCTGAACCCCCTAAATTGTTCGCATGTATTCACTGAACATTCACTCCCATGTTTAGTCCAAACAGCGCAGGCTTGGAGTGCAGGTAACGATGATCCCAGTGCTTGGACTACAAGCAGAACAAGGAACATCCAGTCACCTGACGAAGCTGTTGGCAGTTGGTCATGTGGGCTGGGGGTGGTGGGGGTGGGGGTGGGGGTTGGGGGGAGAATTGTGATGAATGTTCATGTTCACCATGCACTGGGCATCATTTAAGGGGCCAGTACTCTCTGGCATGCATAAAAAGGCCTTGAGCTCACAATCACAGACAATCCCTTGACTGCAAGTGGACCTTAGGAAACAAGTGCTGACTGTTGCATGTTTCTCAATGACATTGCAGTGAGGAGACCATTAGGAGGATGCAGCCTGGTGTTATCGCTGCCTGTATTGTTGCTTATAGGCAGAAGAGAAGAATGAGAAGGCGGCAACGGAGGTGCCTGGCTCACCAAAGGGAGGAGTGAACCCTCAAGACCAAGGGGGAGCAAGTCCTCCTCCGGACAGAGGATGATCCTCAGCGAGCTGTAATTCGTAGACGCCTCACTAGACCCAGTGTATATAGACATCGCACATGTAATTTGCACATGAGTGAGAACCAATGTCATAGATGCCTCTGCATGTCAAGGGATCTGGTGACTCACATTTACTAATTCTGCAGGATTTGGCGCCACGGGGACTTGGAGTACATCTATTGGCACTGGCTTTGAAAGTAACCACCGCACTCAACTTCTACACCAGTGGCTCTTTCCAGGACTCTGCTGGGGACCTCTGTGAGATCTTTCAAGTGTCCACCCACAAATACATCCAGGAGGTCACAGACGCATTTTTGCAAAGGTCAATAATTTTGTAAACATTGGCATGTTAGAGGCCTTCCATGTCCAGTGGGCACCGCGTGGACTGGGGTGCAACATTGACCCCCACAATCACACTTTGATCTGACTTTTGAAAGTTTTCTTTGTGGTTTTATCTTTTGCTGCAGTTTGCTTTTAAGGGACTGCCCCTTTAATTTGTTCATTTGCTCTTTCTTATTCATTTGCCCTAGGCAGCTCACCACCACCTTCTCAAGGGCAACTAGGGATGGGCAATAAATGCTGGCCTGGTCAGCAAAGCTCACACCGCGTAAATGAATTTAAAAATTGTTAACATGTCACATTTAATTGTTTATTTGTTATACCCAAAGGAATATAAATAAAGGACTCCTGTTCTACTATTTTGAGGGGGCTGCTCCTCAAGTTCTATCCCATGCTCCTGATCTTTGACCATCTGGTGCGGAAGGGGAATGGGGGCGAGGGGGTGTTGGAGGCGGAAGAAGGACGTCTTTGAAATCCTGCTCCTGAGCCTAGCCAACCTGGCCATTAAAAAGGTCCAGGCAGTGGGCAGTCAAGGGAGGTTCGTCTGGCCAGACTGTCTGTCCCTCTTGCGCAGCTATGTTCGCCGCCTTGTGTCCCTGGAGAGGGAGCACGTGGATTCCAGCAGCACCATTGAGGCATTCCATGGCTGGTGGGCACCGCAGGGGCTGGGGTGCATCATTGGTTCCCCTGCCTTGGCCTCCCCCACCACAAAAATCACATTTTGGTTTAATTTTAATAAGTTTCCTTTAAGATTTTTGTCTGTTTGTTACAGTGCCTCTTTAAGGGACTATACCCTTAATTTGGTTTGTTAATTTATTAATTTAACCTTTTGAGCAGAATCAAATAAACAAAAGAATGTAAGAGGACCCTTATTCCAGGGTTTTAGAAGGCTGCTTCTCAAATTCTATTTGCACTTCAACACCATGCACCTGACCTTTGGCCACCTTGTGCAGAGGAGGGAGGAGGAAGGAGGGAAGAGGGAAGAGGGAAGAGGGAAGAGGGCCTCCTTGTAAGCTTGCTCCTGGGCCTGGTCAAGCTGGTCACTAATAGCTTCAGGCAGTGGGCGGTCAATGGGGTTATCCTGCCCAATTGTTTGCCCCTCTCCAGCAGCTACTCGTGGCCAGGTGGCCTGGGGAGGGAGCACACGGTGTCCATTGGTATGCTTCCGCGACCGGTGGGCACTGCAGGGTCTGGAGTGCATCATCAGCCCCAGAAACACCATTATAATTTGGTTTTAAGTTTTGTTTTAAAGTTTTACGAACATATAAAATAGGAGCAGAAGTTGGCCATTCAGCCCCTTGAACCTGCTCCGCCATTCAATAAGATCATGGCTGATCTGTTTGTGTTTTGAATTCCACACTTCCATCTATCCCTGTTAACCTTTGATATCCTTGTCTAACAAGAATCTATCTACCTCTGCCTTAAAAATATTCAATGACCCCGCCCCCAACATCTTCTGAGACAGAGAGTTCCAAAACCGCACAACCCTCAGAGAGAAAAAATTCTCTTCTCTGTCCTAAAAGGGCGACCCCTAATTTTAAAACAGTGCCCCCCAGTTCTGGGCTCAACCACAAGAGGAAACATCCTTTTCACATCCACCTTGTCAATACTGTTCAGGATCATATATGCTTCAATCAAGTCACACCTTACTTTTCTAAACCCCAATAGAAACAAGCCCAGTCTGTCCAACTTTTCCCCATAAGACAACCCACTCATTCCATGAATCAATCTAGTAAACCTCCTCTGAACTGCCTCCAATGCATTTGCATCCTTCCTTCAATAAGGAGACCAAAACTGAACACAATATTCCAGATGCAGTCTCACCAATAACTGAAGCATTACATCCTTAATTCTACATTCAATTCCTCAAATGACAGTGCCATAAGGGATCCCTTCATTCAAGTCATTAACGTAAGGAACTGTTGCATGGCCATCCAGTGGTCCTGTCGGTTGAAAGCCTAGAAATAGGTTTTTGAGCAAGATATATTATCTCTCAATCTGACACAGCCGCGAGCTCAGACAATAACACTGCACAAACTTTAGAAGGAGCTTAGGGGTGGGATCTGCATGTGGCGAAGCATCACACAAGAGTGCTGCAGTAAAGCCAGGGTAAATGTTCGTGCAAGTGCCAGCTTCCAGTGGGCAAGGTGGCAGACAGGTTCTGCACAGGACTGAAATGAAGGACTTCAATGGGGCAGCATATGGAAAAAGGCTGATGGACATGTACACTGAAATGTTTGGTGCATTATTAGGTCTGCCAGAAAGCCTGTTGTCACAGCGCATGGAAGAACCTGGCTCCAACTCGACACAGGGTTTCACACAGAGTTTGAAGTCCCTCCTTTCCAGCTTGGAAGTGATGACATGCTCCAAGGTAGCATTTGCTGACTTGACCCTAATGTACAGTTTGATGGCTGATGTCTCAGCTTTCATTATAACCAAGGCAAAAGCCACACAATTTCTGAGAGCTGCAGCAGAAGCTCAGACAGAGATCATAAAATCTCAGATTGTTGCCATGCAGGCTCATCATGTCTGTGGATCCCCATCCGCATAGGGACCTGCAGGGTGTCACAGCAGTCCAGGAATCTGTCCTCCAGCAGATTATTGGGATTGCTGAGCTGTCACCGAGAGGAGTGGCTGTGGTCACATGGAGCACGAAACTGCTGTCCTCTCACAGGATGACAGCATTCATCTTCTCACCACTGCCACTCCACCAGCATGCTTGTCTATCAGCCCGCCAGTTCAGACCACGCCAAGATGGTTCAGTCCAAAGTTGGGTATTCTAGGCCCAGAGCTGCTGGAGATTATCCTCCAAGGCCACCTGTGGTCCCCCTATCATGAAAGTCAGGAGCCTTCCACCAGCTGCAACCACTGGGCCAGCATTGCGTGGGAGCACTAGGGCAGACAGGCAAAGGCACCAGCAAGACAGGCACCAAGGGAATGCACAGGGGTTCAGTCTTGTATGGATTATTGGATGTTCTGTTGCATGAAGTTGTTATGAAATGGCAGTTTTATGATGCCTTTTAGTGCAGGAATTTGGCCAAGAAGATGCTGTGATGGTCCATAACAAAAGAGATGGTAAGGTTTGGGACTGTTCAACAATGTGGATCTGGGGTAGCGTTAAGGGAAACTAGAGTCGAGTAAGGATCTCAGGGTAAAGTCCATTCCGAATGTGAATGGGCCGGCTGCCTCCTCCTGCTCATCCCCCTTCTCTTTCTGAGGTCACTGCCAAACTACCATGAATCGGGACACCTATTCTGGAGATTAATGGAAGGGTTTTGGCAGGTCGAATGAGGGTCACAGTCAACTCCACCACCACTAGCAACACTGCCTCACTCTGTTCTGGGCTGCTGGCCTGGTTCCAAGGGATAGCGGAGTTTGAACACTTCCTAGTGGATTGCAGATGCCAAGCACACTGCTTCTTGTTTAGATATAGGTAGGAAAAGTGTTCCTGGAAGACCCTAGGTGAGTAAGGCCTCCTTCTGAGAGCCCTTCTCCCCCTCCTCCTCCCTCAGTGAGCAATTTCCCTTCTTTGCTGCCTCTACACCCATCTCTCTTTTATGCAACAGCCCATAGGGAACTGTTGCTTTGGTAACTGTGACTGGTAGCAAATGGTGTGCTCAGAGTTCTTACAATGACAACCAGTGCCTTCCTTATGTGCATCACCATTCCTTCCAGTCTTTAATAACTTTGAGAAACTCCCCCAACAGACAGCCCTTCCACAAACTCAGATAAAGCCAATAGTAACTAATAAGCAAGTATCTTGCTAGTTGGATGATGATGTATTTAAACAACACTGATAGTGGGTGGTGGTGGGTGAGGGGGTGGTAGTGGGTGGAGGTGGGGAGGCAGTGGTCGGTGAGGGGGTGGGGAGGTAGTGGTGGGTGGATGGGTGGGGGGAAGTAGTGGTGGGTGAGGGGGCGGAGGTGGTGGTGGGTGAGGGACGGGGAGGTGGTGGTGGGTGAGGGGGGCAGGGAGGTGGTGGTGGGTGAGGGAAGGGGAGATGGTGGTGGGTGAGGGGGGAGATGGTGGTGGGTGAGGGGAGAGGTGGTGTGGGTGAGAAAGGGAGGTGGTGGGTGAGGGGGGAGGTGGTGGTGGGTAAGGGGGGCAGGGAGGTGGTGGTGGGTGAGGGAGGGGGAGGTGGTGGTGGGTGAGGGGGGAGATGGTGGTGGGTGAGGGGAGAGGTGGTGGGTGAGGGGAGAGGTGGTGTGGGTGAGAAGGGGAGGTGGTGGTGGATGGGGGGGTTAGTTGGTGGTGGGTGAGTGGGGGTGGTGGTGGTGGGTGAGGGGGGGAGGTGGTGGGTGATGGGCGGGAGGTGGTGGGTGATGGGCAGGAGGTGGTTGTGGGTGATGGGCAGGAGGTGGTAGTGGGTGATGGGCAGGAGGTGGTGGTGGGTGATGGGCAGGAGGTGGTGGGTGATGGGTGGGAGGTGGTGGTGGGTGAGATGGGGAGGTGATGGTGGGTGAGGAGGGGGTGGTGGGGAATGTGGTGGTGGGGTGATGCCTTTCATGGGCTGGAACTTGATGCTGCTGAATGCATGTTCAACTGTGTATATTTAAGAAAGGTTGTTAACTAGAGCTATGGAGCCCAGAAGCAGCAGGTCTGGTGTCAAAGTTGCACATGCATGTGACGCATGGATTAATACCCTCACAAAAATGATGCAATTTTTCTTCTAAACCAGCACTTGAATAATTGAGATTTTATTGCCATTTTCAGATCCTTTGAATCAATTTAGTTGCCCTTCACTGCACCCTCTCCAATGGATATCTTTCTCATAAGAAGACCAGAATTGCACAGTGCACCAGGTGGGACCAGACCAGTGTAATGTACTAACATAGAATCACTCCTGAGGTTTATGAGCAGGGAAAGCATGTACAAGAGGTACTTCTCACACTCTACATCTCCAAGCTGATGGTGATTCTAGGTGCAACATGGGCTGCTGGCTGCCCAATATCTGGATCACCTTATGTATAAAATCTATGAAAAGAAATGAAGGGAAACCAGGAGTTGTTGACAGGCTATGTTCTCTACAGGACTGTGGAACTTGCTGAGGTATGTCAGAGTTACAGTGTGGGCTATGCTGAAGTTAACAGTTGTTGCAAACATATTATGTTGTATATATATTTTGAGGTCCTTCCTAACTGGGAGATGTCAGCTTCACACTTGCCCTTCATCAATTATATCCACTAATATCCTACAGCCTACAAAATCACATTGCCTTTTAACAAAGGTGATTAGTATGCAAATACAGTGATGTTTCCAGTCATCTGTTGCTTCTTTTTATTAATTGCCAGATTATCTTGCAAAGGCAAAACTATAAAACATTTCTGCAATGCTGCACATCAGGAGAGGCCTTTGCCAGCACTGTGCTTAGCCTGCAGAATTGGGATTTTGGGCTTCAGCCCACATGGCACTGGATACCTGATTTGGCAGGGAAAATAATTTTAAAACTTTGAAGCAACAGAATCAGTGTGGAGATGATCTTGGTACAGATTAGAAATTTTATCCTACTGACCGTGCTTTGGGCACAAACAAGATTCTCTGCAGTTTTGCAGTCTAGCTTTGAGCACCTTTTTTCAGTATGCACTAGGAGAGCTGTAAATTGTTTTGAACTCCACGACCTTCAAACTCCGGAGGAGTTCTCCTGAACTGCTTTGCTGCTGAAGTTCAGGCAGGAGAACAGTTATTTTCTACTGCTTACACCATTTCTTCATGGGTTCCACTAATCTTCTGTAAAAGTTACAGCAAGAGAGCAGAACATTAACCACAGAATTTCATGGCCTTGCTCTTAAAGCTAGGTTGCCATAGCGAGTTTTTCATTCGGAATGCTAATAACCACAAACTGAATATTGTTCCTCAGAACTTTTGTTTCCCCCCACCCACCCAACCTCCGTGATTCACTGCTGTTTTCCTTCTATTCGGCATTTCTTCAGTACATGTATCCTAGATACCACACAGTAATCACTCCAGAAGCTACAAGCAGTATTGACCATCAGTATTCCAGGAGGCTTTCCCAAGGCCATCCTGGATTTATAGGAAAAAGATAAAAACTGTGGAGGGAGGACACCGGTACAGCTGACAACTCAGAATTATATCAGAAAATCCAGATGTAGCTAACTGGAATTATTGGAATACCCTGCTTTCATGATCTATAATTCAGCTGGGATGGATCACCCAAATGTGTCATGAGCCTGACTTTCAGCTGGGATTCAGCTGTGCCTGCTGCAGTTAATCTACAACTATATTCAACTTTTATGCTACCAAATCAATTCAAGCCACCATTGACAACATTTATCACATTAATCAGCTGTCTATTTACCGATGCATCAAGTTGATCACTGCCACCGTTTTTGCCAGAGGCAACCCATTTGTCATTTCCCCACATCGAAAAGAGGGCCTGTTGTATATTTTATGAATCTCAGACTAATGTAGAAATAACAATCGTTTATTTACAAGGGTATTTAAATATCTCTGCAATCCAAAATGCCTACGCTCATGCTTATTGCTCAGCTTCTATAGTGTCTGTTTGCTTTGCTTTGACTCCACATCCAGCCTTAACCAAACAAACACAGTTAGCATAGATCAGTTACCAGACTCACATAATCAAATACAGAACAATTGAACAATTAAACACTAAGGGCCCAGCGCTTCCTCGAGATGACTGAGTTCCAAAGTGTACAGTGTATTAAACAACACAGGCATATGTAAATCAGAAAGGATTTAATTTGATCAAAATGCAGATAATCTTAGATTACCATAACCAAATCATGCAATAGGTGATGCAGCTCTTTGTATGAGCAGAAGAAAGGGTTGCTGGAGATCTTGTGGAATTGGTAATTGATATCTACCTAGTATCCCAATGTGGAAGCTGAAGAAAATACAGTGAGGTTCTGTAATAAACTTGATGTTGGTTTCTTACTTGAAACAGATAACTTTATTATAGAACTCTTGTAGAAACTACATGCATGAACCAGGTCCCTGACTAGATACCTCCACCCCTAAGATTACCCATGCTTAGGGCTCATTTGCCAATAAAATCACATGACTCCTAAAGGCAGCAGGAAAGGTTTTACCTACTATCCACTACATTTCCTCCCCCTTTAGTTTTTTTTACATTTCTTATTTACAAAGAACACCTTAATCCACACATATACATTTATACACAGATCATGTGATTATAGATTAAGTCTCTGAGGTGGTTTTCTAATTCAGCTATAGCTTTACTGCTTGAGATTCTCCCACTGGATCAACCTGATCAGGAACTGCAGCATCAGGGACAATGGCAATTCATGATCAGATAATTTATCAGAGACACCAGGTATGTCTATTCTGGGTCAACCTGTCATCTCAGGGATTAAAGGCTCAACATCAATTCCAGGCAGAATAGCTCTCTACTCCTCAGATGATCCATATATTTTCAAACAATCCGGTCTTCCACTTCCATTTGGAATGAAAAGGATCCAGTTTCATTCAGAGACAATTATGCCAGGAACCCAACTAGGACCATTTCCAAAATTCTACACGAAAACTGTATCTCCCACAATAAATCTGAGCTTTGTTATAAATACCGTGATTCAATTATGAGTACTCTGGTCCTTTCCCTCTAAGTTTGGAAACTCCAGGCTTAACCTTATATGAAGGCGGCATTTCATCATTAATTAAGACTGTGTTCAACCCTTATTTGCATGAGGAGTTGAATGATAGTTGAGAAGAAAATGTGAAATTCGAATTTCTAACATACCTTCAATAACTTATTCATTCCTGGTTTGAAAGTTTGTACTGATTTTTCAGCTAACTCAGTTGATGATGGATAATATGATGCTGTTTTAATATGTTTAATTCCATTTAAGCTCATGAATTTCTGATATTCTGTACTAGTAAAGGCAATACCATTATCTGAAACAATGACATCTGGTAGGCCATGTACACTAAAATATTGGTGCAGCTTTTCAATAATTGCCCACAATGTCAGTGATATAACTTCATACACATCCATCCACTTAGAATGCGTGATGATCAATAAATACATGGTACCTAAAAATGGACCTACATAGTCTATGTGTAGTCTAACCTAGGGTCAACCAGGGCCACTCCAACGGATGCAGTGGAGCTGAAACGGGCAACTTCTGTTGTTGCTGACACTGGAGACAGTGTTTAACCATTCTTTCTAGGTCACTGTCTATGCCTGCCCACCAGACATAGCTTTGTACAAGCATCTTCATCTTTGACGTACCTGCTTGTGCACTGTGAAGCTCAAGAGCATCAAGAGTGTTTCCCTTCCTTGTAAAGAGACGACAATGCTGGATCCCTACAACGAGATTCCAACTTGACAACTTAACTCTGTTTCACGGACATGGAATGGCCTTATCTCTTCAGATGCTGGTGAATTCTACTATCCTTGCAATGCCTGGTCTCGGACTTTTAACAAAATTGGATCCTTGTTTGTCCATTTCTTTATCTGCTTTGCACAGACTGGTGAGGAGTCCAAAAAATTCAACACAAGTACAACTTCTTGTGGCACTGGAGCATGTGCAATATTATCTGGTAATGGAAGCCAACTGAGTCCGTCTGCATTTGTAATGCGTGCACCCGGACGGTGCATAAAGGTATACTCATATGTCAATAAAATCAAAGCCCAACGTTGAATTCTGGCTGAGGCTATCAGCGGAATGGCTTTAGCTTCACTAAATAAACCCATTAATGGTTTATTGTCTGATACTATGATGAATTATCATCCATGCAGATACTGATGGAATTTCTTCAAGCCAAATATTACTGAAAAACCTTCCTTTTCAAGTTGGAAATAACCCTTCTCGGCTGCAGAGAGGGTTCTGGAGACATAGAAATCAAATCCAAAAGGCCAATAGGTTGACTTTTCCTCCACTGTTATTTCATTTGCCACAAAATAAAAAGCTAGGCGCTCTACATACTGTCTCCAGTCTTCCATGGACGAGTCATAGGGTTGATTCTGTTGAAAGGTGGCATGACTGATGAGTGTACTTTTCTCCATTTCCTTAAGAATTAACGTACTCACATTCACAAGGTGAGGTACAGCATCAGGACTATTTATCAACTTGCTGTACTGGACAGGTTTCTTGAAACAGATAACTTTATTACAGAGCTCTTTTAAAAGCTACAAGCTTGAACCAGGTCCACAACTGGAAAGCTCTGCCCATAAAGATTAACTGCACTTGGGGTTCATTTGTCAGCACAATCACATGACCCCTAAAGGCAGTAGGAAAGGTTATACCTACAAGCACTAGGTTCCATCCAAATTTTTGTGGAACATAATGTAAGAATGTTGAAGCAATGCTCCTGACGTCTGGACATATCACGTGAGGTTCCACTCTACAGCCCTGAGGAAGTGTCAAAAACCATTTATGTCTACAGTGCTCTGAAAAATTCTGCTAGCAGAAGTGGGAAATGCGTGCAGCCAGAAGGAGTTCCCCTTGCCTGCAGAAGATGAACTGTAGGAAGAAGGAGAAATGGTCTGACTTCAGCGATTGCACAAAACTAGTACACCAAAGGCTAATTGAACAGATTTTTAGTTAGCTTGAAGCAAACAAACAATACTAGGAACCATTATAGTTAGAACTTTTTGTTCAGTGTAGTCATTACACATATTGAAAAGAAGATTATAGCAATCATGTAAGAGCAATCCAACAGCTTCAACTAGTTTTATGATAGACCTTTGGTGTAATGTCTCCACAGACACATCACAATGTCAGTACTGAGTATTTTGACTGTGCTGCACCCACTATGCAAATCTACTACACCAGGAATTATGTTATTGCTTTTGGGATAATGTGAAAATAAATTGAGATACATGCTCTAATCAGAGAAAATTTTAGAAAATTAAAACTTAATATCTGCACAACAGATCTTCTGCTTGTAGTACAAAGGAACTGCATCAATCAGGTATATATAATGTTGTTTGTTTAGTAAATTAGTTTAATATATACTGAATTATTACTTTTTTTACAGCTCATAATATGTGTAATATTGGTCTTACTGAAGAAAAACTAGAAAATATAAATAGCTACAAAAGATTTCCATGAATCTCTGATGTAAAACGTAGCATGGCTGAAAATCAGGGGGGCTCTGTACCCCTGCCACTGAGCTTGCTGCAATACATAGGATCAAGTCAAAATACCATGATTTACTGGAAAATAGCAAGCATCCACAGATCACTACATTACAGGAAGGACATAATTGCTCTGGAGAGAGTGCAGAGGAGATTTACAAAATGTTGCCAGGGCTTGAAAATTGCAGCTATGAGGAGAGATTGGATAGGCTGGGGTTGTTTTCCTTGGAACAGAGGAGGTTGAGGGGTGACCTAATTGAGGTGTACAAAATTATGATGGGCCTAGACAGGTAGACAGGAAAGACCTGTTTCTCCTAGCTGAGCGATCAATTACCAGGGGGCATAGATTTAAGGTGATTCATAGAAGGGGCATGACAAAAAACCTTTTCATCGAGAGGGTGGTTAACATCTAGAATTCATTGCCTGAATTGGTGATTGAGGCTGAAATGCTCAACTCATTTAAAAGATACCTGGATCTGCATCTGAAGTGCTGTAACCTACAAGGCTATGGACCAGATGCTGGAAAGTGGGATTAAATGAGCAGCTAGTTTCTTTCTGTTCTCTTTTTTGGCCAGTGCAGGCATGATGGGCTGAACAGCCTTTTTCTGTGCTGTAATTTTTCAATGGTTCTATCCACATGCCAGCATGCATCCTGGGCACCTACTTGTTAATTGTTTATACATTGCTTATTAATACAAATTCTAGGTTGGATTTTAACTCAAGGCAGGTATTGGTGAAAACAGACAGTGATCTGTGCATCCTGTCTAGGAGTATGTAGTTTGGAGCTCATTAGCATTCTCCAGTACTAACTCACACCCGAAAACAGCAGGAAGGACAACACTGCCAGAGTGCAGTAGACAAATTTGTAGGGATGGCAGGCCACCACCGAGACTCCCTCAAATGTTCTGGAAGGTTTGGTGAGGAATGAAGGAGGCACAATTAGGAATGTTTGCTATCAGGAAGGGGGCCTGGAGCAGGAAAAACTCAAGTTAATTTCATGAGCCAGGAGGAGCACTCTTGTTCCTACCGGTCATCAGATTCTGCTGGCAGGCTTGAAACTGTGCAGGCTTAATGAGGCCTGCAATTAAAACATTCAAAATGTCCTGATGGCATCAAGAAGTGTGATTTTGTCATTGAAATTAGGCTGCCGCTGGTGCTGGTGGCCATCCTGTACTTCAAGCAGGCAAGTTAAGATGAGGGAACAAAATGCCGTGCTAAACCCTACCTTTCATCTCAATCCTTCGCCCATACTATTCCAGCTGGGTGGAGTTGTGGGGAATGGTTAAAATCTTCTCCCTTAAAAAACATCATGGGCCAAAATCTCCTCCTCTTCTACAGATAGTGACAGTATGGACCCAACCAGTTTTCCTGATGAAAAGTTGGTGGCCTGAACTGTTAACTTTCTCCACAAATGCTGCCTAACCTACTGAGTTTTTACAGCATTTTTTGTCTTTATCCCATTGTCCTACATGCAGACTTGGTTCCTAGCTTACCACCAGCTTTCTGATGATGGAAAAGATGCTGACAACAAGTATGAAAATGGGGCAGTGCATCTCTGCCTTCTTGTCAGCATTTATATGCAGGGCAATGAATGGTTAATGGCCAGCTCAGTGGGGGTGGGGAGAAGGGAAAGTGAGGTTGGGCAGGAGCCTTACCAACCAATTTTAGCCTTTCCCCCAAATTCTTGGTGCAATAATGAAGGAAAATCCAGACCCATATGAATGCTTAGAGTAAATAAGGTTTCCAATTGCCATGAGTAAATAAGAAAATAACATGTCCATGACTTTATGTCAAACTTACTCATTGATAATTATGAATTAATGGTTTTTATATAACATAAATTTATATTACCATTATATGGCCATGGTGTTGCTCATTGTGAGTCAGAGGATTTTATAATGATTTTTAGACACTGCGAACATTTATGCTGTAATGATAATTGATAATGATAACATGGGAGCCTCTGAGAGCCAAATTCTATTCTTATGGGATGGTATGTTAATTTTTTACCAATGCTTTGATGATTAAATTCCACAACTCCAATCTATTATACTGCAAAATGTATTCTGCATAAACAAAGGGATTGTATTTTAAATCTCCTTTTAATCTGTGTATTTAGTGTTCATCTCCTCCTACTTAAAGTTGAGAATATACAGCGAGATGGTATGCAGGTACGGTGGGGTAATGTTACTGGGCTAGTAATCTAGAGACAGAAGCTCATGCTCTGGGGATACGGTTCAAATTACACCTGTAATTAAAAGCTACTCTTTGTAATGCTCCTCCATATTGAACAAGAACTGGAAGAAGCACCGAGGGTAGCAAGGACACAGAATGTTCTCTGGGTTGGAACTTCAATGCCCATCTCCAAAACTGACTTGGCAGTATCACCAGAACATATCTACCAGAGTAGGCCTGTGGCAGGTGGTGAGGGAACAAAACCTCCTCACCAAACTACATGTCACAGACGCATCTGTCCATGACAAAATCTATCTTCACATTGAGGATACTCTATCATGTTGTGTGGCATAACCATCATGCTGAATGGGATAGATTCAGAACAGATCCAGCAGCCCAAAACTGGGCCTCATGAGATGCTATGAGCCATCATCAGCAGCAGAATATTATTCAACCTCAAGCTGTAATCTCGTGGTCCGGTGTATATCCCACTCTGCCATTACCATCAAGCCAGGGAACAACCCTGGTTAAGTGAGGAGTGCAGGAGAGCATGCCAGGAGCAGCACCAGGCATATCTAAAAATGAGGTGCAACCAGGTGAAGCTACAACATAGGGCTATATGCAGGCATGTGATAGATCTAAGTTATTCCCACAACCAGAGGATCAGATAAAAACTTTGTAGCCCTGCTAGACCCAGTCATGAATGGTGGTGGACATTTAAAAACTAACTCAAGGTGGAGGCTCCACAAATATCCCCATCCTCAATTATTCAGGAGCCTAGCACATGAGTGTAAAAGACACTCCATCTTCAGCCAGAAGTGCCGAGTGGATGATCCATATCAGTCTCTTCCTGGGGTCCCTAGCATCAAAGATATCAGTCTTCAATGAATGAAATTCACTTCACATATCAGCTGAAGGTACTGCATACTGCAAAGGCTATGAGCCCTGATAACATCCTCCCTGGCAAGGATCCTGAAGAATACACTGCTGGCACAATAATCACCAAAATGTAAAAACAAGCTCTTAGCTGCTACTGTAGTAGTTCAACAGCGTTATAAGTCTTCTTGGTCTAAACTTCTGCCTCCAGGCCACTAATTGTTGTGCAGCTGCCACCAACCCATTCCTTGATGCCTTTAAATAGCTGGCTGTGACTGATCTCTGGTTAACAGCCTGACCTCTCTCTCCCTAGATGTCCTGCCCTGAAGCCCCAAGTGGGCACACTGCCCACTCTTCATGTAGGTTGTTGGCCAGCTTCCCACTGGGCAGAAACTACTTGGACAATAAATGCTTTATGTGATGTCTTTAAAAGGCAGGGGCAGGAGTTGGTGAACCACATACTTCTGGATCGGAGTCCCGTCCCCCAACGAAAGGTGTAAAATTCACCCTGTAACCTAGGGCAGGGGCAGAAACTTTCCTCCCGTGGGCAGGCATGTGCCCGACCCAAGCAGGAATGAAAGTGCACGATGACATTGGGCGAACGAACTGACATCATTGCGCACTCTCGCAATCTTAAGGTCGGTGGGCACACGTGAGAGGTGGCAGCGCGACAATTAAGAGGCCTATTAAGACCCTTAATTAATTATATTGAATTTTTCCAACCGTTCAATTGGTGGGCAGGCAAATAGGCCAGGCGGCCTTTGCATTTTTAACGAAACCTCATCCATGGGCGGGATGAGGTTTCGAATAATGACTAAGTTTTTTAAACTCATATTTCACATGTCCCTGTGAAATCACGGTCGGGGCCTGATCGCGGGCGGTGAACCTATGCAAGGCAGCTCCCGGGCCCACCAGCCTGCGTGCCGAGGGGAAAGTCCTCCCCAAGGAATTCTCAGCCTTTTTGCTCCTGAAGACCCTTTTGCCTATGCTATCAAATTTCATGGACCCCCTGTAACACAACAAAATCTGTATATACATTAGAAATACAATTAAATATGTATTATGGCCATTTGTTTTAATTAATGATTAATAATTAATAAGTTGATGAATCTTTATAAGATGTTGATTCAGCCACAACTGGAGTATTGTGTCCAATCCTGGGTACTGCACCTAAGGAAAAATGTGAAGGCTTTCGATAGAGTTCAGAAAAGATTGACACGAATGGATCCAGAGATGAGAGACTACTGTTATGTGGATAGATTGGAGAAGCTGGGGTTATTCTTCTTTTATTTATATCTATTCTTTCATGGAATGTGGACATCACTGACAAGGCCAGCATTTGTTGTCCATCCCTAATTACACTCAAGAGGGTGGTGGTGAGCCACCTTCTTGAACCATTGCAGTCCATGTGGTGTCGATACACCCACAGTGCTGTCTTTAGAGTTGCGAATTAGCTGGGAACTGCTAGGGATGTTCAAAATCATGAGGGCTCTAGACAGAGTAGATATAGAGAAATTGTTCCCATCAGTGGAAGGGTTCAGAGCCAGAGGACAGCGCTATAAGATGAGTGGCAAAAGGACCAAAGGCAACATGAGGAAAAACTTTATTAAGCATGGAGTGATTAGGATCTGGAAAGCACTGCCTGAGAAGATACTGCAAACAGATTCAATTGACGCCTTCAAAAGAAAATTAGCTAAAAACTTGAAGGGAAAAGATTCGCAAAACTTCCTGGGGGGGTGGGGGGGGGCGGTGGTGTGTGTGTGTGTGTGTGGGGGTGGTGGGGTGGGTAGTAGAATCACCTGGATTGCTTTTGCAGAGTGTGATGGACTTGATGGACAGTAACTATTCATGGTCCGGATTTTGCGGCTATGCCGCAGGGCCATAAAATCCTGGCCTATGATTCTGTGCAAAACTTGTTGGAACTTACCAACAATTCTGTCAAGGTGCGGAAGTATTAAATTAAAAACTTATCCATGTATTACAATGTTTTTTTCTGTTCTTTGTAATTTATCTTGCTCCTGCTAATTTACATTTTTTTCTTGAGGTTGGTAGCATGTTATTGAAGTTGATACACTGTCACTGAAGTTAGTAAACCATGACCAAGATTGGTAGAGCTCTACTGAAAAAGGATGAGTTACCAAAGTTGATACTGAGGTTGTTGGATTTATCCTGAATTTGAGACTGTCGCTGAGATGGGTAGCATTCTGCTGAAGTTACTGATCTGTCACCGAGGTTATTAGAGTTATACTGAAGTTACTAAGCTGTTCCTGAGGTTGGTAAAGTTCATCGGAGTTGATAGAGTTTTGATGGCACTGATTGTTGACTGTTGTGCCAGTCTTGCTTCTACTTTCATTTGAGTAAAAAGACAAGGGGAGAGGGCTTTCTGAGACTGGTTGCTCTCTCCTTGACAACACATGAACTGATGACCATAAGCCTTGGCCGATGATTTTTATGGAAGGCACATGTGCCATACATGTGGTAGCTTTCGGAATTCTTTATCTTTGGTGGACCCCTTGAAACAATTATCGCAGGCCCCCAGGACTCCCAGTTGAGAAGTCCTGATCTACAGTAAAGCTGTATGGATTAATCAAATGTGATGAGCTGTGCAGAAATGTGATGTGCAGAAAAAAATGATTATTTGGATTCAGTTAAATTTAGCCGACGAAGGATAATACAGAGAATGCTAGCCCAAAATAAGAATATAGATGTTGATTTTGATGGATGTGCCCTTTGTAGAGAGGCATCTCCATTTTACTTCTGTGCACGAGGGATGTATATTACAGTAATGTGTATGTGCATCAATACTTTCATCACAGCCCCTAAATCAGAGAGGCTTGTGCTTTGTGGATTCTTGCTTCGTCACAGTTGGAAGTCCATAATTGCTTCTCACTTACCCTCCTCTCCTTTGCCACACAATAGAAATAACACATTGGAGATTATACTGACAATTTCACTAGCTAATTTTTCACTGCACTATGTCCCCCTCTACAAAGGAAACATGTGAAAGGTTGCTTGGAAATACCATCCCTTTCCAATCTACCTACACCGAACATAGTAAATATCGGTTATGTCTGAAAGAGCATTTGTACTGGTGGAGTAATAACTAATCACTTTTATTTCCAGATCCTTTAGAATATATATCCAAAGAATGACAAAGTAGAAACATAGAAACATGGAAAATAGGAGCAGGAGTAGGCCATTCGGCCCTTCGAGCCAGCTCTGCCATTCATTATGATCATGGCTGATCATCCAACTCAATAGCCTGCTCCCGCTTTCTCTCCATATCCTTTGATCCCTTTTGCTCCAAGAGCTATACCTAACTCCTTCTTGAAAACATACAATGTTTTGGCCTCAACTACTTTCTGTGGTAACGAATTCCACAGGCTCACCGCTCTCTGGGTGAAGAAATTTCTCCTCATCTCAGTCCTCAATGGTCTACCCCATATCCTCAGACTGTGATCCCTGGTTCTAGATTTCCCCACCATCGGGAACATCCTTCCTGCATCTACCCTGTCTAGTCCTGTTAGAATTTTATAGGTTTCTATGAGATACCCCCTCATTCTTCTGAACTCCAGAGAATATAATCCTAACCGACTCAATCTCTCTTCATATGTTAGTCCCGCCATCCCAGGAATCGGTTGGGTAAACCTTTGCTGCACTCCCTTTATAGCAAGTACATTGTTCCTCAGATAAGGAGACAAAAACTGCACACAATATTCCAGGTGTGGTCTCACCAAGGCCCTGTACAATTGCAGCAAGGTATCTCTGTTCCTGTATTCGAATCCTCTGGCTATGAAGGCCAACATATCATTTGCCTTCTTTACCACCTGCTGCACCTACATGCTTACCTTCAGCGACTGGTGTACGAGGACCCCCAGGTCTCATTGCACATTCCCCTTTCTCAATTTATAGCCAGATAATAATCTGCCTTCCTGTTTTTGCTACCAAAGTGGATAAACTCACATTTATACACGTTATACTACATCTGCCATGCATTTGCCCACTCACTCAGTTTGTCCAAATCACGCTGAAGCAACTCTGCATCCTCCTCAACTCACCCTCCATCCCAGCTTTGTGTCAACGGCAAATTTGGAGACATTACATTTAGTTCCCTCATCTAAATAATTAATATCCATTGTGAATAACTGGGGTTATTGATCCCTTCCACATCCCACTAGTCACTGCCTGCCATTTGGAACAAGACCCATTTATTCCTACTCTGTTTCCATTCAGCCTTACTCTACATCAGTTTTCTATCCACCTCAATACACTACCCCCAGTCCCATGCGCTTTAATTTTACACACCAATCTCTTATGTGGGACTTTGTTGAAAGCCTTCTGAAATAAACCACATCTACCGGCTCCCCTCATCAACTCTACTAGTTACATCCTCAAAAAATTCCAGTAGATTAGTCAAACATGATTTCCCTTTCATAAATCCATGCTGACTCTGTCCGATTCTGTCACTGTTTTCCACGTGCTCAGCTATTAAATCTTTTATAATGGACTCTAGAATTTTCCCCATTACCAACGTCAGGCTGACAGGTCTATAATTCCGTGTTTTCTCGCTGCCTCCCTTTTTAAATAGTGGGGTTACATTAGCTACCCTTCAATCTGTAGAAAATGTTCCAGGCTTTATAGAATCTCGGAAGATGAGCACCAATGCATCCACTATTTGTAGGGCCACTTCCTTAAGTACTCTGGGAGGTAGATTATCAGGCCCTGGGGATTTATCAGCCTTCAATCCCATCAATATCCCCCAACACTATTTCCCTATTAATACTGATTTCTTTCAGTTCCTCCCTCTCCCTAAACCCTGTGTTCCCCAACATTTCTGGTATGTTATTTGTGTCCTCCTTTGTGAAGACAGGACCAAAGAATCTATTTAGTTGGTCAGCCATTTCTTTTCTCCCCATTATAAATTCCTCTGTTTCTGATTGTAAGGGACCTACATTTGGCTTCACCAATCTTTTTTTCTTCACATACCTATAGAAACTTTTACAGTCAGTTTTTATGTTCCCTGCAAGCTTACTCTCGTACTCTATTTTCCCCATCTTAATCAATCTCTTGGTCTTCCTTTGCTGAATTCTAAACTGCTCCCAATCCTTAGGCCTGTTGCTTTTTCTGGCCAATTTGTATGCTTCTTCCTTGGATCTAATACTATCTCTCATTTCCCTTGTAAGTCAAGGTTTGGCCACCTTTCCTGTTTTACTTCTGCACTGGACAAGAATAAACAATTGTTTCAGTTCACCCATGCATTCTTTGAATGTTTGCCATTGGCTATCCTCTATCATTGCTTTGAGTAACGTTTCCCAATCCATCATAGCCAACTCGTGCCTCATGCCATCATAATTTCATTTATTAAGATTCAGGTCCCTAGTCTGAGAATCAATTACGTCACTCTGCATCTTGATGAAGAATTCTATCATATTATGGTCGCTCATCCCCAAAGGGCCTCGCACAACTAGATTGCCAATTATTCCTTTCTCGTTACACAATACCCAGTCTAGGATGGCCTATTCTCTAGTTGGTTCCTCAATGTATTGGTCAGAAAAACATCCCGCTTGCATTCCAGGAATTCCTCCTCTACGGTATTGTTACTAATTTGATTTACCCAATCTATATGCAGGTTAAAGTCACCCATAATTACAAATGTTGCTTTATTGCATGCGTCTCTAATTTCCTGTTTAATGCCATTCCCAACATCACCACTACAGTTTGGGGGTCTATATACAACCCCCACTAACATTTTTTGCCCCGTAGTGTTTCTCAGCTTTACCCATACAGATTCCACATCGTCGGAGCAAATATCTTTCCTCACTATTGCGTTAACTTCCTCTTTAACCAGCAATACAACTCTACCGCCTTTTCCTTTTTGTCTGTCCTAAATAGTGAATACCCCTGGATGTTCAGTTCCCATCCCTGGTCACCCTGCAGCCCTGTCTCCGTAATCCTGACTATATCATACCTGCTTATATCTATTTGCACGGTTAATTCATCCACTTTATTGCGAATGCTTCTCGCGTTAAGGCACAAAGCCTTAAGGCTTGTCTAAGTAATGCAAGAGGAGATACCGGAGTGTCTATCACAATATGCTTATTCCCATCAGGGGGTCATCTAGTGTTCAGTGAACAGTGCGATTTTACCATAGATATCAGCATTGAATCTTTCTCAATACTGTTCTCAAGTATGAAGCCAGGTTTTTTTTTTCTGAAATGAGGAAACAGTGACATAGTGGTAATACCACTGGACTAGTAATCCAGAAGTCCAGGCTAATGCTGCAGATGAAGGAGGCACACTGGAGAGTGGTAACAATGACCATACCTGGTGAGCAGTCCCTGCCTTTGCCCCACCTGTTTGACTGCCTCGAGGGCCTGCAGAGAGGCCAGCAGTGGGAGTTATGGAACACCATTTTCTATGGTACCGAGCAGCATCAGCTCTTTACAAAAAGAACCAAACCTTCAAGTTAGCTCCTTTCTTTATGCAGAAGGTCCAGTAGCAGATGATGTTTTCCCAAGGCAGTGTGTGCAGGAGTCCACCATGAACTTTGACTCCATTATTAAAGCCTTTGACACCTATCTTAATCCAAAGCAAAATTTAGAAATTGAAAGAGCATGTTTTAACCAGTGCTCACAACAACCTGGAGAAATCAATTAAATTATGCCTAAATGACCTATATTGCTTAGCTAGCTCTTGGTGCTGAAGGACAAGCTAATCCACATAACCATGGCTGAAAAACTCTCCGATATTCTGCAGACCAAAGGTGGGGGAGGATTTTTCCTTCATTGGATGGGTGGGCTCAGGTGGGAAGCTGACTGCCGCCAGCGATCAGGGCCGGACCACAATTTCAGTCCAGCAGGCCAATTAAGGCCTGCCCAGCGTGAAATGCAATCGGCAGCACTGGTGGGGGTGGGGGGAAGGTGGATGGGCGGAAGAGGGCGAGCACGAACTTTGTGCATGTACGTGGGTGAATGCGGGAAAAACTCCCAGAGACACAGAGCTGTCTCAAGGAGATGAACAGTTTAAAACATTAAAAATCAAGATTTAAAAAATGTTATAAAACATGTCCCCTAAAGTGACTCTGTCACATGTTATAAATGAAATGTTAAAATTTTTATTTTATTTTTATTTGCCATTAGAATCCTCATCGCGCTTGTGGATGAGCTTTCCATAAGGTTGGAAGGGCAGCGAAAAATTTATTTCAATTATAACTTTATTGGCCTTAATAGGCCTTTTAATTGTCGGCGGGCACGCTGCCGACTCCAGCGCGCACCCGCCGACCGAAAATTCGCACAAGTGCGCGATGACGTCGGGGCACTCACCCGACATCATCACGTGTCATTTTATGCTTGGTTGGGTCAGGCGTGTGCCCACCCAATGAGTTAGAAATTCTGGCCATGATCTGACTTTGGATCAAGCAGTCCAATAGGTGAGGCAAGCCAGGCTTAGTGCATTTATTCGGACTATAATTTGTGGGATCACTGAGGCCTCACATGACTCCATGGATTGAGTAGGTCCATGGGCAATGGCCCCACCCATACATAAGCCAGCCAAAGCAAGTGAAAGGGCGGGAAACTCCACACCGGCAGCCATTTTGAAATGCTCGCTTTGTAGTGTGAAAATCCAGCATAGACACAAAGACTGCCCAGCAGGGGTGCGTGAAATTCTTCCAGCATGACAAAACTGGACACTTCAAGCCTTTTTGCAGATCTAGCAATTTTAATCAAAGTTGCAGACCAGCACAGTTATGAAACATGCCCCTTCTCAGAAACGGAAAGTCTAGAAAAAAATGAAAATACAGTGTTCTTAGGGAAAGTAGCAAGTAATAATCCAGACTACTGGTCAATTACAGTCCAAGCTCAAGGCTTTGATATTACTTTTAAAGTCGATAGTGGAGCAGCTGTTAATATATTAGCAGATGACCTTAACTGGCTACAGCCAATGACCTTTCATCCATCACACAGCAAGTTACAAGGTCCAGACGGCATAGAACTTCCAATTAAAGGCAGGATTATTGTTCCTCTTAGCTACAAGGAGTGACAGATCGGTACTTCTCTCTATGTTCTTCAAAGTCAATGTACATCCCTTTTGGATGGTGATTTTGGCATACTTCCAAGAATCCTAGAAAAACCAAATGATGCTCATTATTTGAATGGCTCACTGTCTTTCATGCAAAAATCTTCAACCATTTGTTTGGAAATTCAGCCTTCAGAAGCTAAGCAAGTTTATACACACAGCAGTAAGTTCCTTTCTTTCACAGAGACACTAGACCCAGGGCAGACATGGAAGTTATGAATCTCTCTGTAAGGCCATCAGTGACAGATACAAAAGGCACTGCAGCAGATGATGACCATCCTCATGAAGACCTGCTGGACCCCAATTGGCTCTTCCTAAAGAGTGATGAAGAAGAATCCCTTGCAGTAGAGAGTGAGCTCCTGGAGGTCGAGGTCGTAGAGAATAATTCATCTTTCCCGTTGATGAAATGAATCGATGCCCATGGGGACACTGATCTCAGGATTTAATACTAAAGTGCAGAAAATTCACTTTATGTCTATCTCTAGATACCCTTCCCTGATACTATCTCCCAGTGAAGCCTCAAGATGATTATTAAAATGACTTGCAACACAAGCAAACTCTCCCACCTTCTCCAGCAGACTGTTGTGCTAAAGTCAGCCATAGCCCATGTGCAGTCTTTTTATCTGCCTTTGCAATCCCTCCTCATAGCTGGAGAAACTCACTCCGAACATTCTTCCCATCTACCCACTGAAAAATGGAATGGACAATGTAAACTCTTAATCTATTGGCCTGTTAATAAGCTTAACAGCTTGTTAATTAGTTTTTTTTTCAACATGGTGGGCAAGCTCCCAGTCTCGGTGCCCACCTGACTTCTGTATTTTCGGAGATATTGGGTTAGACAACTGAAGTAATCACGCTGGATTTTATGTAAGCGTGTGTGGGCAGTGGTCCCAATTCCCAAATGTAAAATTCACCCCTATGTTTTGATTGAATTCGGCAGTTAAAGCTAAGATTCCCCAAATATGCCAACATCCCAAGGTAATCATGAACAATTTCCACCACCAATCATTTCATCAGTCCATCCAACGATTAACTGATTCAGGGCTTTGCTAACTGTGAATGTAACCATTAGCTGTCAGTGTCCCATTCATAGAATTTTGTCCTCGGATGGTGGGTGGGCCCCACCGGCTCGGCGGCAGGCAGGCAGCTGAACTCCGCCGCCGAAACGAGGCTGGCCGCCATTTTGAGCGGGCGAGCCAATTAAGACACCCCCCCCCCCCCCAGCGGCCTGCCCAACAGGAAGCGCTATGTGCTTCCTGTGCAGAGGGGGGTGGGGTGGGGGGGGGCGGATTCCCCATCTGTCAAAGTGCGCTCTTTCGTGCATGCGTGAAAGTTTGCACTGGTCCCTGAGGCAAAGTCCTGTCTCAGGGAGTTTAATGACAGGTAAGAAACGTCAAAAAATAGAAAAATTAAAAAATTATTAACATGTCCCCCTCATGTGACAATGTCACATGAGATGAGACATGTTAATAAAAAGGACATAAACTTTATTACACTTTTTAAAAACAGACATGAAACCTCATCCCGCCAGTGCTTGAGGTTTCCTGTATTATCAGAAGCCCGCTGGGGCTCCTGGCCTGCTCGCCAACCTTAAGGTTGGACGGGCAAGTCTTTAATTATCTTAATTATCCTGTCAATGGCCTCAATTGGCCATTGACAGGTCAGCGGGCGCTCAGTTGATTTCGCTGTCCGCCCGCCTTCCTAAAAATTTAAAGGGACCAGGATGACGTTGGGGGTTCCTCCCGACATCATCCCGTGTCATTTTCCTGTCGGTGAGCGGGCCCCACCCCCAAATCGCCAACGGGAAAATTCAGGCCATAGTCTACATTTCATGGCTACTTTAACTGTGGATGGCAGCTAGAGTAGAACAGCATAAGGAATGCAAGACTTTAACACCTCGGCCTCTTCTTCATAGGTCTTGTCAGCCTCCATCTTTGGTGACAAGCTGTCAAGGCTCTAGACTGTGGGATTTCCTCCCCAAAACTCTATATCTCTCTTCTCCTTTTCAGAGGCTCCTTCAAATCTCACCTCTTCGACTAAGTTTTTGGTCATCTGACCTAATATTTATTTATGTGGCTCAAAGTCAAATTTTGTTTTATAATGCTCCTGTGAAGTGCCATGGGATGTTTTGCTATGTATCGGTGCTATATAAATACAAATTGTTTTTGTCTCCAGCCTGAGCCCAGAGAGAGTGGGATTTCAGGTGGCTGTCACCAGGGTCCCAAAGGAATGGTAAGATTGTCAGGTAATATGTGGAGAGGAACAGTAGTTAAAAAATGGACCTCTCAATTTTTGTGGCTACTACTCACCATTGCAACTTGAATACAGCTCCCTAAATAGAAACAGATTTTTATAAATGTAATTTGTTTTTCCAAATTCATTATCTATTACCTTGATAACATAGCTGATTGTGAATCAGCTCAAATTTATGGCAAAGCGAATATTTGCGGTTTTCCCAAGAAGGTTGATCAGACTGCACCAACACTACAAGTGGCCACCCCTGTGTGCAGACATGTGCATCAGCGACAAAGGTTTGGAAATCAGAGAGTGGAGCAGCAGAAAGGAGATGGGATTGCTGGTTGTTGACAGAGTGAAATGCCAATAGAACCTTCTGCAGCTAAAAACGCTGCAGAGAAAAGGAAATGGTGCATCAGGTCGCAGAAATGAGAGTCACAATTTTAGCTGCTACCCTGAAGTTTCTGCGAACCTGGGAGTTGTACAAAAGGAGGTGTAATAACACTAAATAGTGTTGCAAAAAGAAATCAGTAAATGTTAATCAGGAAGAAATGCCAAAAAAAGATGAAACCAACACCAACGTTTCTGGATTTGACTTGCAAAATACACAGGTATAAAGACAAGACATATAAAAATGCAGGCATTTAAAAAGTAAGCAACAGATTGCTTCACTCGTCTTTGAATAAGTTTGTCAAAAGTTCCATGGAGTGTGTGATCAAATTAGTTAATGCTCATTTTCTAAAAGATTTTGTTACATAGTGGCTGATTTTAAATCATTCCACCCAGCAGGAATGAGGCAGCTAATGATCTGAAAAGGGCGGTGCAGTACTTACTGTCTCATTCCCACTCCATGTCACCCCCATCACCATTCAGTAAACAGGCCAGGGGCCAGCCTAAAGCAGGCAGGATCCTCACTGAAGTACAATGGAAAGTAAAATTGGACAGAATGCAAAGGGGTGTCAAATCTGGTTTTCCGCTTGGCAAGTTTGGTTAGAATTATCCCCAATGTTCAAGTAGAAACTGGCAATTTATTCCAATCTTAATGTATATGGCTCATGTACACCTTTATTCCAATCCCAATTCCACATCCATTCAGTTAGTACAGTACAAAAGCTCAACTGGCAAAAATAGAGAACTAAAAACGTAAAAATGGCAGAACTCATGTTGGTGATGCAATTATCAGTAATCATTCTGTAGCCCCGGCTTTAACTCAGTTTAGGATTCCAGCAGGTGGAAGCCGAGCAAGCAACAAATCTCCCTGACCATGGTATTGTGAAGCCTGGCTGATTTAACGACCAGATCTCATCTATGTGCATCCCAGTCAGTTGGCTGCTTGAAACCACTTGGAGTAGAATATTGGGTAGCAGGACGACAATGCCAGGAATGGAAGGAACACACTTTCCTTATGGAACAAGGAAGAGCAGAAACTAGAAAGCTAAAAAGCTTAGCGCTTCAGGTTTCTGTTCTTTTCTTTTCCCCTCAGTCTTCACTTGGCAAGAAAGCTGCAATGGCTTCCCTGCTTATAGGCTACCGGTTAAAATAACAATCAGATGAAGTCGCCAATTTGCCTACTTAAAGTACAGCGCCATCAGTTTCTGACAGGAATTCTTGTCACCTACTCAGAAGAGCAGTGTAAAATTGAAGATTGTGGAAAAAGAGCGGGGCATCAGCAGGTTTCCTGGTAGATTTGAACTGTCTGACCACTCAGCGAGAAAAATTAAAATCACTATTTACCTGTGGTGGATGATGGCTCAGCATTCACCCTTTTCTCCTCGGCTCAGTACTCTTCAGTCAGCTGTGAATTCCCACCAGGATGTGACCAAATCCATCAAGTCTCCCTGATTCACTGGTCTCAACAGGCTTTTCAATTCAGCACATATTGCATTTCATTCTGGGAGTAAGCTGCTGCATCAGAATAATGCCACACAAATAGTAGAACCAGTGGGGATTATCAGAAAAGCACTTGGTAGAATAAACTGCTTAAAGGAATAGGCTTTGTTGATGAATGGGTTTTTCATTTAAGTGAGCTTCACTGGGATTTACTTGAATGGCCTCAAATATGAGATTGAAAATCAGTTAATAGTAGGTGAAAAATACCAAAATAGTCAATAAGGAGAATCCAGAAACATATGTTTTTCTATGACATAGATTATGATGCAGCCTTCATCTTTGAATAGTCTGTGCACCACAAAACTTGACTAAAATCCACATGTAGATGCACTTTGACAAACTGGGTCTTCATTCTATGTGCTAAATGAAAAAAAAGTCTAGATGCCCCTGCAAGCAGCTTTTCTAAAATACCCTTTCTGAAAATACCAGAATACAGCTACAATTGCATTAAAAGCTCACATCACCTTCACAACATTTGGTCTCCATTCATGCCACCTCTACTTTTCAGTACTTTTCCTACATCAGACAACTTAGATAGTACAATTTCAAATCATTTTGACTTTACATTTCAGCAATGGGATCATACTAATGCAATTTTTATTAGCCCATTTCATAACCCACATGGGGCCTTTAACAACATGCATGTTAAGCTAAGAGATGTTGCGGGTGTTGGAAATCTGAAACAAAAACAGAAAATGCTGCAAAAGCTCAGCAGGTCTGACAGCACCTGTGGAGAGAGAAACAAAGTTATCGTATCAAGTCCATACGACCCTTCTTCAGAGCACTGAAGGGTCATATGGACTCGAAATGTTAACTCTATTTCTCTATCCAAAGATGCTGTCAGACTTGCTGAGTTTTTGCAGCATTTTCTGTTTTGGTTGCATGTTATGTTATTCTGTTTCCAACTGATTTCTTTCCCAAAATCACAATTGTTCCAGAGCTCAATAGAACTTTCGATTGTTGAGCAAGTTCCAAGAAACAGGATGGTGTACATGAAAATGTTACTTTTCAGATGGCCGTACTGTAGGAAGACATGTAGCAGATGTTGACTCCTGTACAGCTTAAACTTCCATGATCTGATCATGTAACCCACTTCCATTTTATTTGATCTAAACTACACTCGCTCTAGAGCAACATAACAATAATACATTAACATGCTGCATCTAACTGAACTATTTAAAATCGAGCCAAAAATGCTTTTTTTGGATATTATTCTCCAACAGCAAAACTAAAGATTGCAGAATAGACAGAAAACAATGGCTAGATTATTCACTGACCTGCCATTTTTTTCTGACCTTACACAAACTGTGAAAATTTAGATGTACATGTTATAATTCAGACATGAAAGTTCGCGTAATTTAAATCACAGTTGATTCAACTATACACATCCAAACTGTTATATCTGATTTACAGTAAGGGCAATGGTGCATTTAAGCGAGAACATATATCCAAATATTTTGAAAGGAACATAGGCTACTTATATTGGTGCGGTGAATTTTGCTGGCCAATGCTTTCGCAGCACAGTTCAATGAATCACTCCATGGCTTTTCCTGTAAGAGTTTGTGATCTTGTTGGAGGGAATAGTCTGTAGGCTCCCTAACAGTAGCTATACTGCAGGACAGAGAATAAATCTGGAGATAATGAGGGCATGTAAAAAGGCAGTACATCAATCATGAGTGACTTTAATCTTCATGTAGATCGTGAAAATCAAATTGGCAGAGGTAGCCATTCATAGAGTGTATTTGGGACAGTTTCTTAGAACAATATGTTGTGGATCCAACCAGGCATCAGGCTATTTTGGATCTGGTAATGTGTAATGAGGCAGGTTTAATAAATGATTTCAGAGTAAAAAAAATCTCCTAAGAAACAGTGATCATAATATGGTGGAATTTAATATTCTGTTTGAGAGCAAGAAACTTAGGATAGAAACAACTATGCTAAACTTAAATAAGGGTAATATCAAAGGAATGAGGGCAGAGTTGGCTGGAATGGACTGGGAAAGCAGTTTAGCAGAAAAGATGGTTGATGAAACAATGGCAGACTTTTAAGAAAATAGTTCATGACTCACAACAAAGATATATCACAGTGAGGAAGAAGGATCCTAGGAAGGGGATAAACCAACCATGGTTAACCAAGGAAGCTAAGGATTGTATCAAGGTGAAAAAAACATACAATGTGGCAAAGATTAGTGGTAAGCCAGGTGATTGGGAAAGTTTTAAAAACCAACAGAAGTGACCAAATAAATAAGGAGGGAGAAAACAAACTGAGGTAAACTAACAACTAATATAAAAACAGCCAGTAAGAGGTTCTGTAAATACATAAAAAGGAACAGAGAGGCTAAAGTGAACATAGGCCCCTTAGAGAATGAGGCTGGGGAAACAATAATGGGGAACCAGGAAATGGCAGAGGGGTTGAATAAATACTTTGCATCAGTCTTCACAGTAGAAGACACTATTAGCATTCCAAAAATACAGAATAATCAAGGGGCAAAATGGGGGGAGGAAATAAATACAATAACTATCACTAGAAAAAAAGTATTAGGGAAACTAATGGGGCTAAAGGCCAATAAGTCACCTGATGGGTTGCATCCTAGGATATTAAAGAAAATAGCTGCAGAGATAGTAGATGCACTGGTAGTAACCTTCCAAGAATCCTTAGGGGAGAATTTTCTCCCCATTGGGCGGGCTGGGCAGGAGTGGGCGGGCACTCAACTGATCGCCGCTCGCAATCAGCTGCGTGTCATCATTTTACGTGGATGAGCCAATTAAGACCTGCTGAGCACAGGAGGCAGGGGGGGAGGAGGAAGAGTTGTGGCCTGTGCTCTTTCACGCATGCGCGCAACAGACTGGAGAAATCTGAGGCACAGAGCTGACAGTGTCACATGAGCTGGGACATGTCAATGAATTTTAATAAACTTTTTTATTCATTAAACCTCATCCCGCCCATGGATGAGGTTTCATGATAAATGCGAAGGCCGCCTGGGCTCTTTGCCTACTGTCAACCTTAAGTTGGATGGGCAGCCTTGAGAATCAGTTAAATTAGTAAATTTTTGTCTTTAACAGGCGCATAGCCAGTTCAGCGGGCGCATAGCCAGCTCCACTGCATGCCTGCCAAACTGAGGATCACAATGTCGTACAGTGATGTCGGGACACATGGCCGATGTCGTCGCGCATCATTTTACGCGTTGGCGAACGGGGCCCTCCCCCGCACGCTGACCAGAAGATTCAGGCCTTAGATTCTGGAAAAGTCCCAGAGGATTGGAAAACTGCCAATGTAACACCCTTATTCAAAAAGGGAGGAGACAAAAAAACAGGTAATGAGAGATCAATTAGCTTAACATCCATCATTGAGAAAATGTTAGAGTCTGTCATAAAGGATGTAATAGCGGAGCATTTAGAAATGCATAATCTAATCAAGCAGAGTCAGCATGGCTTCCTGAAGGGGAAATCATGCCTGACAAATTTATGAGAATTGTTTGAGGAGGTAACAAGCAGGATAGATAAAGGGGAACCAGTAGATGTAATATATTTGGATTTCCAAAAGGCATTTAATAAGGTATCCCATTTAAATCTACTTAATAAGATAAGAACCCATGGTGTTAGGGGTAGTATATTAGTATGGGTCGAGGATTGGCTAACTAATAGGAGATGGAGTTGGGATACAGGGGGGCATTTTCAGGATGGCAACCTGTAACTAGTGGAGTGCAACAGGGATCAGTGCTGGGGCCACAATTATTTACAATATATATTAATGACTTGGATGAGGGAAATTAACGTACTATCGCCAAGTTTGTGGATGACACAAAAATAGGTGGGAAAGCAAGTGCTGAGGATGACAAAGAATCCACAGAGGGATACAGACAGGTTAAGTGAGTGGGCAAAAACGTAGCCGATGTAATATAATTTGGGAAAATGTGAGGTTATGCACTTTGGCAGGAAGAATAGCGGAGCTGAATATTATTTAAATGGCGAAAGACTTAAGAAAGCTGCAGCACGAGGGATTTGGGAGGAATGTCATGCATAAGAGCGGGTGATGGCGTACTGGTATTGTCACTGAACTAAGAATCCAAAAACCCAGGGTAATGCCTGGGTTTGACTCCCACCACAGCAGGTGGTGGAATTTGAATTTAATAAAAATCTGGAATTAATCATGACCATGAAACCATTGTTGATTGTTGTAAAAACCCATCTGATTTACTAATTCCCTTTATCCAAAATCTGTCGTCCTTCTTGGGTGGGCTGGCCTACGTGAGTCCAGGCCCACAGCAATGTGGTTGATCTAAATGCCCTCCAAAATGGTCTAGCAAGCCACTGAGTTGTATCAAACTGCTACAAAATCACAAAAAAAGAAATGAAACCTGATGGACCGGACAGCCCTGTATTGACTGAGGCATTGGAAACGACAATGGCAATTGCAGCCCTGTCAACACTGCAAAGTCCTCCTTACTAACATCTGGAGGGCTAGTGCCAAAGTTGGAAGAGCTGTCTCAGACTAAATCAAACAATAGACTGACATAGTCACCCTCATGAAATCATATATTACAGATAATGTCCCAGGCACCACCATCACTATCTCTGGGTATGTCCAGTCCTACTAGGTGGACAAACCCAGCAGAGGTGGTGGCACAATGGTATACAGTCAGGAAGAAGTTGCCCTGGGAGTCCTCAACATTATCTCATGATATCAGGTCAAACATGGGCAAGGAAACCTCATGCTGGTTACAATATACCACCCTTCCTCAGCTGATGAATCAGTGCTCTTCCGTGTTGAACACCACTTGGAGGAAGCACTGACGGTGGCAAGGGCACAGAATGTACTCTGGATGGGGGATTTCAATGTGCATCATCAAGTGTGGCTTGATAGCATCATTAAAGACTGGGTCCTAATTGACATAGCTGCCAGACTAGGTCTGTGGCAGGTGGTAAGGGAACCAACGAGAAGGAAAAACATACTTGACCTCATTCTCACCTGCCTGCCACAGATGTCTATTACAGTATCAGTAGGAATAACCACCGCACTGTCGTTGTGGAGACACCTTTACATTGAGGATACCCTCCATCATGCTGTGTAGCCCAATAAATGGGCTAGATCTAGCAGCCCAAGAATGGGCATTCATGAGGTCCTGTGGGCCATCAGCAGCAGAACAGTACTCGAACACAATCTGTAACTTCATGGCCCGGCATATCCCCCACTCTATCATTACCATCAAGCCAGGTGATCAGCCCTGATTCAATGAAGAATGCAGGAGGGCATGCCAACAGCAGCACCAAACATACCTAAAAAAAAGTGTCAACCTGGTGAAGCTATAACACCTGGACTACTTGCATGTCAAACAGCCTAAACAGCAAGTAATAGTCAGGGCTAAGCGATTCCACAACCAATGAATCAGATCTAAGCTCTGCAGTCCTGCCACATCCAGTTGTGAATGGTGGTGGACAATTAAACAACTCACTGAAGGGAGGAGGCTCCAGAAATATTCCTATCCCGAATGATGGAGGAGCCCAATACATCAGTGCAAAAGATAAGGCTGAAGCATTTGCTACAATCTTCAGCCAAAGAGCCGAGTGGATGATTCATGACGGCCTCCTCCAGACGTCCCCAGCATCACAGATGCCAGTCTTCAGCCAATTCGATTCACTCCATGTGATATCAAGAAATGGCTGAAGGCACTGGATACTGCAAAGGCTATGGGCCCTGACAATATTCTAGCAATAGTACTGAAGTCTTATACTCCAGAACCTGCTGCGCCCCTAGCCAAGCTGCTCCAGTACAGCTACAACACAGGCATCTATCCTGCTATGTGAAAAATTACCCAGGTATAACCTGTCCACAAAAAGCAGGACAAATCCAACCCAGCCAATTATCTCCCCATCAGCCTACTCTCGATCATCAGTAATGCAATGGAAGGGTCATCAGCAGTGCTATCAAGCAGCACTTGCTTAACAATAACCTGGTCACTGATGCCCAGTTTGTGTTCCGCCAGGGCCACTCAGCTCCTGACCTCATTACAGCCTTGGTTCAAACATGGACAAAACAGCTGAATTCCTGAGGTGAGGTGAGAGTGACTGCCCTTGATATCAAGGCTGCATTTGACAGAATGTGGCATCAAGGAGCCCGAGCAAATCCGGAGTCAATGGGAATCAGGGAGAAAACTCTCCGCTGATTGTAGTCATACCTAGCACAAAGGAAGATGGTTGTGGTTGTTGGAGGTCAGTCATCTTACCTCCAGGACATCACCACAGAAGTTCCTCAGGGTCGTGTCCTCAGCCCAACCATCTTCAGCTGCTTCATCAATAAACTTCCTTCCATCATAAGGACAGAAGTGGGGATGTTCGCTGATGATTGCACAATATTCAGCACCATTTGCAATTCCTAAGATACTGAAGCAGTCCATGTACAAATTCAGCAAGACCTGGGAAATATCCAGGCTTGTGCTGGCAAGTGGCAAATAACATTCGCACCACATAAGTGTCAGGCAATGACCATCCCCAACAAGAGAGGATCAATCCATCGTCCCTTGATGTTCAATGGCATTGCCATCACCGAATTCCCCACTATCAACATCCTGGGAGTTACCATTGACCAGAAACTGAACTGGACTAGCCATATAAATACTGTGGATACAAGAACAGGTCAGAGGCTAGGAATAGTGCGATGACTAACACACCTCCTGACTCCCCAAAGCCTGTCCACCATCTACAAGGCACAAGTCAGGAGTTTGATGGAACTCTCCCCACTTGCCTGGATGAGTGCAGCTCCCACAACACTCAAGAAGCTTGACATCATCCAGGACAAAGCAGCCCGCTTGATTGGCACCACATCCACAAACATTCACTCCTTTCACACTGATGCACAATAGCAGCAGTGTACACCATCTACAAGGTGCGCTGCAGGAATTTACCTAGGCTCTTTCGACAGCACCTTCCAAACCCACAACCACCAGCATGTAGAAAGATAATGGCAGCAGATAGATAGGAACACCACCACCTGGAAGTTCCCCTCCAAGTCACTCACCATCCTGACTTGGATATATGTCGCCAGTCCTTCACTGTGACTGAGCCAAAATCCTGGAATTCCCTTCCTAACAGCACTGTGAGTGTACCTACACCACGTGGACTGCAACGGTTCAAGAAGGCAGCTTACCACCATCTTCTCAAGTGCAACTAGAGATGGGCAACAAATGCTGGCCCAGCCAGCATAGCCCACATTCGAAGAATGAATTAAAAAAAATCTAAAAAGCTAGCATAAAAATTCAGCAGGTAAAAGAGAAGGCAAATGGAATGCTGGCCTTTATTTCAAAGGAAATAGAGTATAAGAATAGGGAAGTCTTGCTAAAACTATACAAGGCATTAGTTGGACCACACCTAGGAAACTGTTAGCAGTTTTGGTCCCCTTATCTAAGGAAAATGTAATGGCATTGGACACTGTATAGAGAAGGTTCACTAAGTTGATGCTGGGTATGGAGGGATTTTATCATAAAGATTGAGTAGGTTGGGCCTGTACTCATTAGCGTTTAGAAGAATGAAAGGCAATCTTATTGAAACATATAGAGGTTCTTAGGGGGCTTGACACGCTAGGTGCTGAGAGGCTGTATTCCCTTGTGGTAGAGACTAGGACCAGATGGCATAATCTCTTAGTGAAGGGTCACCTATTTAAGACAAAGATGAGGAGGAATTTCTTATTTCAGAGGGTAGTCAATCTGTGGAATTCTTTACTGCAGAGGGCTGTAGAGGCTGAGTCGTTAAGTGTATTCAAGGCTGAGATAGACAGATTTTTAATTAGTAAGGGAATCAAGGGTTATGGGGAAAGTGGAGTTGAGGATTAGTAGATCAGCCATGATCTCATTGAATGGCAGAGCAGACTTGATGGGCCGAAAGGCCTATTTCTGCTCCTATGGCTTATGGTCGTGTGGACAGCTGAATATACTGGATACAGCAAAGACTATGGGCTGTGACAACATCCCGGCTATGGTACTGAAGACTTATGCTCCAGAGATAGCCGCACCCCTAGCCAAGCTGTTCCAATACAGCTACCATAATTGCGTGACCTGGTAATGTGGAAAATTGTGAAGAATGTCCTGTCCACACAAAGCCAGACAAATCCAACCCGGCCAATTACTGCCTCATCAGTCTATTCTCCATCAGCAGCAAAGGTATCATTGACAGTGCTATCAAGCAACAACCTCACTGATGTTCAGTTTTGGTACTGCCAGGGCCACTCAGCTCCTGACCTCATTACAGCCTTGGTTCAAACATGAACAAAGGAGCTGAATTCCAGAGATGAGCTGAGAGTGACTGCCCTTATCATTGAGGCAGCGTTTGACTTAATGTGGCCTCAAGGAGCCCGAGCAAAATTCAAGTAAATAGGAATCAGGGGAAACTGTCCCACATTAGAGTCATGCCTAGCACAAGGGTTGTGGTTGTTGGAGGCCAATCATCTGTCCCGGGACACTGCTGCATGGAGTACATCAGGGTGGTGTCCCAGCCCCAACCATCAGAAGTAGGGATTTTTGTTGCTGGCTGCAGTTTTCAGGATCATTCACAGTTCCCCTTATAATGAAGCCGTAGGTGTCTACATGCAGCAAAACCTGGACAAAATTCAGATGTGATAGGGGTGGGGTATTCGCTCCACCACCAAAATGCCAGTAGCCCGGGAAGATATTGACAAAGCATGTTAGGAGGGCCATTTCCTCTGTTGAAACAGTAGAAACTACATTAAGCAGAAAGAAAAGGAAAACAAAAGTGACTTGTGAATTTTCTGTATGTCAGGCGGGCCGGCTGGGAGCGGACATGGGCAGCGATCGGCCCCACACTGCCATTTTATGCAAGCGGGCCAATTAAGACCCAACCAATGTGAATCGCGACTCCCGAGGACAGGAGGGGGCGGGCGGCAGTGGGACTGCACTGACCGTCGGGTCCAATAGCAACCGGTGGCCTGTTTAAAGAGCGCACAGGCAGCCTTCCAGAGGCTGGCAATGATGGCCAGCAGAAGAGTTCCTGAGAGCAGGGCAGGTCGGTGGGGCACTGCGCCCTTCAATTCTCAAATGAGTGCCTCGCTGCGCTCAAGGAGGTGGTAGCATTATGTGAAATCCTCGTACCGAGGGACGGGAGGAGGAGGAGGCACCCCCCACATGACAAAACGTGCCTGGGAGGAGGGGGCAGAAAGGGACAGCGCACACAATGTGGTGCTACACACCTGGTTCCAGTGCTGCAAGCACTTCAATGACCTGTTGCAACCGGGAAGGGTGAGTACCGTGTTGGCATGGGTCACTTGGCACAGCAGTTAGGTTGCACCTCCCCGCCAAACTCTGAACGTTGTTGCTGCATTGAATCACTCACACATTCACGACATGTGGCCTTCACTGGGTGGGCCAGCATTTATTGCCAATGCCTACTTGCCCGAGAGGGTGGTACTGAGCTGGCTTCTGTATCCGCTGCATGTGGTAAATTTACACTCACAGTACTGTTTTGGGGGTGACCTCAATGTTCTGCACTTATACGCAGTGCTGGAATGCCGATCCATGTCAAAGTCAGGATGCTGACTGACTGGATGGGGGAACTCCCAGGTGATGGGGCAGCCATCCGTCTGCTGGCCTTGGCATTCTATGTGGTGGTGCTTCCTTGCTTTGTAAAGTGATACAATGTCAGTGGCAAATGGGATGGCAGCAGCCTCTGGGCAAGCAGATCAGCCCTGGCTGCTTGGTGTGAGTGTGCGGCTGCTCCAGACTCACAAATCAGATGAGCCCTGCAAGCTTTCACTCAGGTGGGGGTGACAGGGCTGCAATGGCAATGCAGGTACAGGGTGAACTAATCAATGCTCCTCTCTCCTTTCGGGAGAAGACCACACACAATAATGCTGGATGGATGTGGGTTGGCAGAGGCCAGGCCCAATTACTCATACTCACCAGATTCAAGCAGGAGGCTCTCAAACTGGAAAGGCGTCACACGCCCAGGTCAATCGGTAGCGATGAGGTTGAGGTGCCAGGGGAAGGTAAGAGTGCCGTGCACTGAGGTCACAATGTCTGTCATTGCAACCTTTCCTTTGTTGACTGTTTATTGAATTCAGCATCCAATATGGGTTTCCCAATTATGGAAGGAGGAGCGCATCCTGATCCGGGGGCCAGGCGTGCACATTAACAGTGTTACGACTTCAAATAATCAAATGTCCTTATTCTTCCTTTCAGCCTCACCGGAGCACACCCAGAACGAGAAAGCAGAGGGCCCACCACTGACACCTGAGGGCTCTGGCGACTTAAAAGCACCAGTGTCACACCCTCTCAGCCAGGCAGGCACCAGCACAGATACCAGCACCTCTGTGGGGATTAGATCATCGGCTAGTATCTCGGTGCACAGTGGTGAGGGCACTTCACACTCGCTTGCGGTGCAGGCAGAGGCAGAAAGTGCCCGTGGCACTGGCAGTCAGAGGACTGCAGGGGACCAGGGACATGCTCAGTCAGTGGCTGATGATGAGCCTCTGGAGTTGTCCCTGAGGCAGCAGATGCTGGAAGTCCAGCTGGGTCTGCAGGAGGATCTGGCAGAGATACATGAGGCAAACCATAAATACATGAAGCATACCATGGTCTCAGTGATGGAGGAGTCCATGCGGAGCATTGGCAATGCAATGGCCCTCATGGCTGAACGCAATGCCTCCTCCAGGGAGAAGGTGGCGTCTCTCGTGGAGAGGCTTTTCCAGGAGACCAATCAGGGCTTCCTGAGGATGCATTCAGACCTGCAAGCCCTCACATCAGCAATGACCTCAGCTGGTCATTGTCAGTGTGGGAGATGGATTGGGCACCCAGTATCCCAGCAAGGTGCCTATCCATCAATGGTGAGCGGGGAGGTCCAAAACGACCGGATGTTGGCGCATGAGCTGCCTGTTGTCTCTGCGGGCTCCTCTCAGGGCACTCCGGGTGAGGACAGCAGCTCTTCTGTCCCTCTGCCAGTGACTGTGGGAATCGATGAGGCCGCAGCAACTGGGGCCAGTCGTGCCACTGGCCGCTCCCTCCCAGGTGGGGCCTTCACAGGCTCCATGGGCCAGAGGACACCCGCCAAGGTCATCAAAGCCAAAAGGACAGCAGAGTGAGCAGGCTGTCCCCAATGCCAGTGCCAGCGAGGGGGAGCACCTAGATGTAGCACCCATAAACGTAAGTGTAAAGCATCTTAGGAACACCATGGGCTTAACACTGGTGGTTTTGTGTTGGCCCCGTAGTAGTTGCTTATTATTCGCTGTGCAGCTCAACATCTGTGAATGAAGTTTATTTTCTGTTTTTTTTTGTGAAGTCATTAAATGCTTTAGTTGTGAACAAGGCTCAGGGTGTTCCCTTACTTCTGCAACTAACGATGTTATGAGTGTTTTGTTTGTCATTGAGCTTTATTGACAAGGCACATAGTTAATGTTCCTAACCAGGCAGATGTTGCTCTCAGCTATCAAGTTTGGAGCTTGCAGCCCTGGCTTGTGTTGGAGGTCCATCTGTGGTGGGATAGCTGAAGGTTTCCCAGGTCAGCGTCTATCCCTTCAGCATTCTCCTGAGAGTGCTCGTCCTCGGACTCACTACTGGAATCTTCATTTGCAGCCAGAGCATCTGCGTCTACATCTTCTTCCTCCATTGAGTCCCCTCTTTCCAGCGCCAGATTGTGGAGAGCGCTGCATGCAACCACTATCAACAACACACGATCTGGGGGGTATTGGAGTGGGCTCCCCTGAGCAGTTCAGGCATCGGAAGTGCATCTTGAGAAGACCGATGGTTCTTTCTACCACAGCACTTGTGGTGCCGTGGCTCCTATTGTCCCGCTGCTCGGCCTCTGCTCTTGGATGGCGGCGAGGCCTCATGGAGCCACCTTTTGAGGGGATAATCCTTGTCAGTCAGCAGCCATTCATCCAGCCAGGGTGGAGCATTGAAGTGCCCCGGTACCTGGGAGTGTCTGAGGATGTAGTTGTCATGGGAGCTGCCTGGGTACCTTGCAGACTTGTAGAATCAGCATCCTGTGGTCACACACTATCTGCACGTTCATGGAGTGGAAGCCCTTCCTGTTGACGAAGGCACCGGGCTCACCTGCTGGCACCTTGATGGCCACATTTGTACTGCCTATTGCACCCTGGACACGGGGGAAGCCAGCAATGGCTGCGAAGCCTCTGACTCGCTGTGTCTGGCTGGCATCGTCCCAGCGGTAGTGAATAAAAGTCAATGCACGGCTGAATAGAGCGTCTGTCACTTCCTTGACACAACAATGGACAACTGATTGGGAGAGTCATCTCCCAATCAAGGATCACCCACCAACCCCTGGAAAGAGCCGGAGGCATAGAAGTTGAGGGAAGCCATGACCTTCAACACCACTGGCATGGGGTATCCACCCACACAGTTGGCACTGATCCCAGGGCCTATCTGACAAATGGAGGTCACTATCTCCCTTGAGAGATGGAGCCTCCTTCAGCACTGCACCTCAGGCCTTTTGAGGTAGCTGCTTCGCCACTTGTAAACCCTGGCAGCAGAATGGTGGCATCTTCTGCAGTTCCTTCTGTCTTGCACTCCCTGTTGGCCCAGCCGCCCCTTGTGCTTGTCCTCCCAAAGGTGGCTCCCCTAGAGGCTGAATATGGACTCTGGCCTCCTCTCCCTTCTGGCCCTCCCTCCTCAGAGGAGGTGCCTCCAGTGGAACTCCCATTCCCAGAGTAAGGGAAGGCTGCTTGAAACCAGCAAGGTCCGAAGAATTATGTTTACTCCAGAGTCCTGACCTGAAGCCTGTTATTCCTGTAAAAGCAGCTTTGAAGAGATTTGAAGTTCTCCTGTTCACACAAGCAAGTAGCAGTGAGTTTAAAAATTAAATGTCTAACAAATACCACTCGCAAGCCCATTCACACCTCTTTTATCCTGCCCGTGGATGAGGTTTTTAAAAATGTGGCCTACCCGCCTGCCCGTTGCGCCCGTGCAACACTCTGAAGATCGCACGGGCTCCGAAAAATCTCCATCTATTAATGCCTCAAGGGCCTTATGTGACCCGTTAATTGATGGCGGGCGTGCATCGGAGCTCATTGCCTACCCACAGACATATCGTGATGGTGTGTGGTCTTGTCGGGACGCACACCCAACATCACCACCTGTCATTTTATGTGTTGGCATGTCGGGCTTGCTTCAGGCACACCGAAGTCAAAATTCTGGCATTTAAATTTTTTCACCTTTCATGAGCTTACAATGTCCCAAAGTACTTGACAGCAAATGAAGTACTTTTGAAGTGTAGTCTCTGTTGTGGTGTAGGAAACACAGCAGTTTATTTACGCATAACAAGCTCCCAAAATGTGATAACGACTGATCAATCTCTTTTAAGTGATGTGGATTGATGAATTAATATTGGCCAAGACACCAGGGAGAATTCACATGCTCTTTTGGAATTGCGATTTAACTGGTACCACAATGCAAAGCTGCTACTGGTACAGGGGATGAGATCAAAAATTGCAGGTTCACGAGTCTCTGGAAAAAGGACTTTCCATTATCTTTCAACAGGTCAGAAAGCATCTGTTCACTGAATTTAAATCTTCATACATAGTTCAGTGAGTCTATGAATATATGCAACAGTGTGATGCTTCCTCTACTTTTTCATTCATTAATGAGAGTGTGAGCATTGCTGACTAGGCCAGCATTTGTTACTCATCCCTGAATGTCCTGGTGTGGTGAGCTACCTTCTTCGACCACTGCAGACCATGTGGTGTTTACAATCATAGTGCTGTTAGAAACAGAGTTGCAGGATTTTGACCCAGTGACAGTGAAGGAACTGAAGGAACTTTGTGACTTTGAAGGGAGCTTAAAGGTGGTGATGTTCCGATGCGTCTGATGCCTTTTTCCTTCTAGGCAGAGGTCATAAGTTTGGAAGGTGCTGTTGAAGGAGCCTTGGTGAGTTGCTGCAGTGCATCCTGCAGAAGGTACATACTGTTGCCACTGTGTATTGGTTGTGGAGGGAATGGATGTTTAATATTGTGGATTGGGTGTTAAGTGGGCTGCTTTGGCCTGAATGGTGTCCCAATGATGTGACTTGTGCATGAGTGATATCAATCTATAAATCAAGCATCCATTATCTGTTTAAAAAAATACTTTCAAAACACCAAAGACATTGACTTAAGATGGCTGCCACAAGTTACCTGGTGCCTGATATTACAAGTTGACCAGTTTCTGGGAAGTTCCAATATAAGTTACAATTCAGACATACCACGATGCCCTTATGGAATTCCACACCTGCTAATGTCAAGGAAAACTTCAAAAGGATTTACTGAAAATTGTACTGGGCCTCACACTTACACTTCTATAAGGCTACCTCTCAAGTGGTGACAGAAAGTTCACTGGAACAATAGCTACATGGAAAGAGGATTTTCCTATCTCATCTAGATGGATTTTGAATCATTCAGAAGCTAATGGCTGGGACATTATGGACCATGAAACAAAAGTTCAGACCTCAGCTAAACAGATACCTTCTGAAATCATTATGGGGAAGACTGAAGTACCCATTTTTGAAATCTCTTTATTACACCATGCAAGCTGTTGAGGGGTAGTCTGGAAAAGCCTGTCAGTGGGGCAAAATATTATCCACTTCCCTTCTCCCTCAAGTAAAGGCCCTATCTCTATTAAATTTAAAAATCCAGCACAGAGAGAGAATTTTTCATCCAAAGGAACCTCAGGTGCAAGAATCATTGACTTTTTGGAAAAGACAGATTACATTTTAAAAAGAAATGGGCCAGAATTTTACATTCATTGGTCGGGAGGGCCCGACCGACTTGGCGGCGGGTGGGCGGCTAATTGCCGCTGGCGAAACGGGCCACGCCACTATTTTCCACAGGCGGGCCAATTAAGGCCCACACCACAGCTTTGTGACTCCCGTAGAGAACAGGAAAATAGTCGCGGGGGTGGGCGGCCTCAGACTGTTGGTTCCAATTGTTCCAACTGTTGGGAAGCCGGCAGCCTGTTTAAAGAGTGGCCAGGCAGCCTGCTTGAGGCAGTGCACCATGGCCACTTAGAGAGGTAGAAATGTTGCATGGAGGGCAGAGGAGGAGGAACGGGGCAGGCTGCAGGAGAGGCCAGCGGGGGGGCCACTGTGCCCCCAGATTTTCGAATGCATGTCTTGCTGTCCTCCTGCATGAGGTGGGAAACCGACGTCAGGTTCTGTATCCTGAGGATGGGAGGAGGAGGGCCCCCCATGTTACCAGCCAGGCATGGGAGGATGCCCATGATGATGTGCAGCACACTGGCACACAGTGCCGAAAACAATTCAATGATTTGCTGCGCTCCGGACGGGTGAGTACCATGTCTGTCTTGGCCATTTGACCCAGAAGGCAGCCTTAGCCTTTGACCCCCACCATGTATTGCTGTTGTTACTGCATAGGGCATCTTTTGCATGCTGGGTGGGCTAATGGGTACTGACCATGCTTACACCAGCCTTAGTGGTTGAGGAGAAGAAGGGCTTTCCCCACAGCATATGTTGGTTTCTGTGGCATTTGAGTAGTTTGGGGGCAAGCTGCAGGGGAGGCCGGTAGACACATACTCAGAACTCCAACACATGTCATATTGATGGTAATGAGATGGTCCAAGGGGAGCCTCAATGTCTTTTGGGTAAGTCCCATCTGCTGACATCAGCACCGCACCTATTTGTTCCTCCTTGCCATGGGCGCTATTCAAAGTGATGGACACCGAATGTGTCCAAGGAGATCGTTGGGGGAGGGGATTTGGATCAGCCGTGCTATCTTCTGGGGACCGATCACCAGTAGTGTGGACAGGAGCTGCTAGAGGCATCAGATGGCCCACTGTGGTTGGAGTGTGGTGTGCGCGTGCAGACTACATGAGCGAGCAGCCCCAATAAATCCTCTTATGTGTTTTGCAGGCAAAAAGTAACCACAATGCCTGGGAGTGCCAAAACATAAGCATAAGGGACCTTAGGCACACTCCGAGTGTGTCACTGGTGATGTTGTGTTGGCCTTGTAAAATAATCATGTGTGCTTTAATTTTGGACACCATGAAGTCCACCTTGTTACCATGGCTGAGGGTCTTTTGTTTGTGGTGCTTTTTTCTTTTTCACATAATTATCATGAGTGCTTGAGTGGACTTTGATATTTCTGTACTAAGCCCTTATTTGCAGCTGATAAGGTGGAAGATGTGGCACTTAAGTGAAAGCTCCAGACAATGCTATTCCTGCTGATCCATGTGTGTGGAGCTAGCTGAAGGTTCTTTGGATTAAACTGTCCCGGGTGTCCCTGCCTCCTTGGTGTAAACGCGGGTCGTCGTTGTGCCCTTCATCATCGCCCTGTGCTTCCTCATCCTCTGAGGCACTGCTGGATTCATCATTTGCAGCCTCATCCAGGGTATCAAGGTCTTCATCGGCAACTGCATCCCCCCTTTCCAGCGCAAGATTGTGCAGAGCACAGCATGCTACCACAATCAGAGAGACGCGATCTGGGGGGGTACCGGAGTGCGCCCCCTGAGCATCCAGGCAACGGAAGCGCATCTTGAGAGGACCAATGGCTCTCTCCACCACAGCCCTTGTGGTGCCGTGGCTCCAATTGTACTGATGCTCAGCTTCTGTTCTTGGACGGCGTACCGGCGTCATGAGCCACCTTCGTAGGAGATATCCCTTGTCACCCAGCAGCCATCCATCCAGCCGGGCTGGAGCACTGAAGAGCCCCGGCACCTGGAAGTGTCTGAGGATGTAGGCGTTGTGGGAGCTGCCTGGGTACCTTGCACGGACTTGTAGAATCAGCATCCTGTGATCACACACTATCTGCACATTCATGGAGTGGAAGGCCTTCCTGTTGACGAAGGCATCGGGCTCACCTGCTGGCGCCTTGATGGCCACATGTGTGCGTCTATTGCACCCTGGACACGGGGGGAAGCCAGCAATGGCTGCGAAGCCTCTGACTCACTGTGCCTGACTTGCTTGGTCGCAGCGGAAGTGGATGACGGTCAATGCCCGTCTGAACAGAGCGTCTGTAACCTGCTTGACACAGGTGTGGACAGCTGATTGGGAGACACCGCAAAGATCACCCACCGAGCCCTGGAAGGAGCCAGAGGCATAGAGGTAGAGAGCAACTGTGAGCTTCAGAGCTGCTGGCATGGAATGTCCACCCACACAGTTAGGAGAGATCTCAGGACCAATCATCTGACAGATATAGTTGACTGCCTCCTTTGAGAGTTGGAGCCTCCTTCGGCACTGCACCTCAGTCATATTGAGGTAGCTGTTTCGCCACCTGTATACTCTGGCAGCAGGATAGTGGCGTCGTCTGCGGCCTCTTGCACCTTGGACAACCTCTAGACCCTGCACCCCTTGTGCCTGCACCTGACCTCCCAAAGGTGGCTCCCCTGGAGTCTGATTGTTCAGTCCTGGCCTCTTCCTTATTCTATCCCTCCCTTCCTCCTCAGGGGAGCTGCCTCCATTGGAGATGTCAGAACCCATAGCCCCAGGCTAAATGGAGGCCTCCGGAAAACTGTAAGGCCTAAAAAGAATGGTGTCTGCAGAATGGTTTCAAATTACACAAAACCGTCTTGGACATCAATGAGAACTATTAACAATCACACAGGTATGTTTTAAACACTTTCATCACTTATAACTTCATGTAAAACATGTACAATCCTCTGAGTCCACATATCCTGACAATGCATGAGTTTTCTTAAATAATCTCCTACCCGCCTGCCTGTTGGGCCCATGTGCCGACACGAAGTTTGCACGGGCCCCTCAAAATCCTGGACAATTGGCAAGTTAAGGGCCTTAATGAGCTCTTCAATTAATGGTGGCCAAACTGAGCACGCCCACCCACCAAAATATCGTGATGCCGTGCGCTGACGTCGGCTCCATCACCCGCACGTCAGCCGGAAAATTCTGCCCATGGTCTCCAGCAATCCCAGTTATACATGGGCTTCACCTCCTAAAATCTCATGCTAAGCTCTGCCCTTCCATCCACCCATATGGCCCCTCAAGCCCCAATGCCAAACTATGCCCATTGACTGTATGGAACCAATGAACTATATAGTGATAGCAGAATGTGTAAAAACCAGCTTTAAAAAAAGTAGTTCATTCATAACTTTCTATAATGTTAAAAAAAATAATTTCGGTTAGAAGGCAATAAAAGTGTCAAATTCCCAGACCCTTTAAAGTGTGAATGATAAAAACCAAACCCTTGAAACCACTTAACTTTGTGTAAATTAATATTCTGAATTTGACAGCAGAGATCAGAGAGCCTGAGCTGTCACTCAAACAATGTTTTCGCCAAGGCACAGGTGTTTCAACAATAGTAATAGATGGCTGAGTTCTCAGCCAAGCCTCATTATGGATGAAACAAAAATAAAAAGTGCTGGAAAAACTCAGCAGGTCTGACAGCATCTGTGGAGAGAAAGGTAGAATTAATGTTTTGAGTCTATATGAATCTTCAGAACATATCTGAAGAAGAGTCATATGGACTTAAAACATTAACTCTGTCTTTCTCTCCACAGATGCTATCAGACCTGCTGAGGTTTTCCAGCACTTTGTTTTTGTTTCACGTTTCCAGCATCTGCAGTATTTTGCCTTTATCTTATGTTTGAGAGCTTGGCACAGGGGCATGAGGAAGCCCTTTTGAACTTAACGCTTAAATGGTCCCCTCATATAGACTATGGTTCATGACTCCAAGGATCTATGAACTATAACCCTTTAAAAACTTTGGCTTCATGAAAATTGCAGAGGAGAAGGAAATGCCTGTCTCAAGTGTACTGGATGCAGGATTTTGACAGGAACCAACTCATACCCTTAAAAGGCACTCCCAAAAAACAGACAGTCCAGTAATGAGGTCAGGAATCCCAGAATCAGGACCTGCCCGCCATTTTTAAAGGACTCCTGAGTCATCCCAACTTGGCAAAAAAAATCAAGCTGAAAACCATAGACTGCAAGGAGATATTAATGGACTGGCCAAGTGGGCAGAAAGTTGATAAATAGAATTCAATCTGAAGAAGTGTGAAGCATTGGATTTGGTGAGAAGTATCAAAGCAAGGGAATAAATGATACAATACTGAGAAGTATGAAGGAGCAGGGGGATTTTGAAGTACATGTCCACAGATCCCTGAAAGTATCCAGACAGGCAGAGAAGCTGGTTAAGGCAACATACTGGAAATTTGTTTATTAACATAAGCATAGAATGAGAACACTGAGGTTATGCATCTGAAGAAGGGTCATCATCGACCCAAAAACGTTAACTCTATTTTTGTCTAGCATTTTCTGTTTTTATTTGAGGTTTTGCTAGCACTCTATAAAATACTTGTTAAGTCACAGCTAAAGTATTGCATGCAGTTATGGTCAGTGTAAAACATGAAAGATGTAAACGGCACAGAAGAGATATTTGAGGGTGTTGCCAGGGAATAGAGAATTTTAGCTATGAGGAAAGATTGGATAGTGTGGGCAATAATACTGTGGATGTTGGAAATACTCAGCAGGTCTAGCAGTATCTGTGGAGAGAAACAGATGTAATGGTCAGATATGTTTGTACCCAAAGCAATTATATTGAAAAGCTGAATTTAAAAACTTTCCATTATCCTCAAAATGCATTTTTTTTTTTAGGGAATGCACAGTGTTTGCTCTATTTGACAGTTAATTGTTGACAAAGGCAGATAACAACCACTATGTGACACAAGAACAATGTTTTCTGGTGTGAGGATGCGAGTTGGCTTCATGTTAACCTCCATGTTATTGCGTTGATGAAACTGTCAAGATTTGAAGTCAAAATAGAGAGTAGGCATAGAGTATTAATGAATTTTACTTAATTTTCAGAAGGGATACTTTGAGATTCCCACATTTAGGATTTTGTTATATTTTACACCTGATTTTTTGATGCTGACATTCAGCTTGCTTGTGCATGAATTTCAGTGCCCATTATTTTCTGGAACTTTCAAAGCTCTTTTCAGTCCATTTGCAGTCTCTTTGGGAAGATCTTGAATTGAGTCAGGACTCCAAAATCAGGGTTCAATGAGGTCCTGACCCTGCACTGTTTGAGAAGCAGTCACCTGGCAGTGAAGATTCCTGAATTGGCCAATTAGTGGCTGGAGGATGCGCTGGTCTTCCAAGTTAGGAAAGTGGGTGGGCTCTCAAAGATGGAGAGCCAATAGGACCCCTCCCCCCCCAAGCAGAAAAGCAGCAGCAGGCTGCCATTGGTTTTCTCTCTGTCGGGGCCAGGCACCCAGGACCCAGGGGTCAGAGAGGAAAAAACATTTTCTAACATTTTCCAAGGAGCCACAAAGTGGAGGTGCCCTCTAATTCTCCTTGCAGCCACAGCAGAGGCCACCTCTCTTGGTGGCGCAGATGAGGTTGCGGAGGTCCCGGCCTTATAATGGGGCCAGCAGCATGGAGAGCCAGCCTACTGCCTGTACTCTGATGGTAGGCCAGGTAGCAGCCAATTTAGAGATGGCAACTGGACAGATCACCACAGTCCCACTACCCACCTGTGTGGGATTGGGATCTGCAAATGGTCCCGACATTGGTACTCACACCCTTCGAAGAACATCCTACTCTGTTCTATGCTTCGGTTAACTGCAATTCTAAGAAACCAGAAGCTCATCCTTTCTGAATCATAGCCAAGTGAAATGGTTACCCAAGATTGCTAGGAAATGTTAACTATGTGGGAAGTACACAGTAATATGAAGAAACACGTATTTCAGAAAATTTCTTAAACTTTTTTTTTATGCTTTCTGTTGACATTTTGTTTCTCAGTCATCTTTGTCAGTTGCATTAATTTGACTATTCTGTGAAACAACAGGTTACCCAATGGGAATCCCCTTATCTGATTATATTTTGGTGAACAGATAGACCAATCAAGGACTGGCAGACAGAATGCATGAGAGATGCTGTCTGCCAGCCCACAGGTACATGCACATCCACGTTAGCAAACATATCTGAACAAGCCTCACTTTGGTTAGGATTAGAGCCTGCCAATCTATTCCAAAAGGAAGGTGGGAGAACAGACCTGAGAGTACAAAGATATGAGAGTGGTAACTGTAGCGTTGAATGATTCCTTGGAAAGAACCAAATTACAAAATACTATTTGGAATGCCACTGCAGGAAGGACGGAATGCCAGCAATTCCTAATTGGCAACAACTACCAAGAATCCACCAACTATATCTACCTGGCAACAGGCTCCTTCAACAACCCCAGTAATCAGAGAACCAAAAAACAAGCTGTTCCATCTGCTGCAAGGCCAGTCATAGTTGTTGTGCAACATTAGGCTAGCGCAGACAGTGACAATAAAAGTTAGCTGCCATTGTGGAATGGTTCAGAGGGTCACTACTTCTGTATCCACCTTAGCAGCACTATTTACACATGTTTACTGTTACAATCTCCGTAGAGACCAATAATTTTTAAAAAGGGATCTGAACTTCCGATTATCAACTGCGTCATGCAGCCAGCCAAACACAATCACAGAGGCCAGCCAATTAACTCAGGGAAGGAGCAGGGCTTGTCCATTTAGAGAGCTAGGGCAAGCAAAAAGGCACCAATGGCAGCTTCAGCTGACTCAACAGCAGGTGTTGCCACCATACTTAAAGCATGCCAGCCCTGCATGCCCCACTCCCTTTTTAAAAAATGATTGCCTGGCTTACAGTGCAGAATACCCCTCCTGCTGACTACTGTGCTGAAGACCCCTTGGAGCTGAATGGAAGACTGCTGCAACCATGGCAGAGAGAAGACACCGGGTGGCCCCACGGTTCAACGATGCCTCCTTCAGGTTCTCCTCCAGGGTGGGAGGTCCTGTTCCAAAGGGACAGCAAGAGGAGACCCTCCTCCCTGACCAAACAAGCCTGGACAGAGATAGCAGAGGAGGTCAACAGCCATGGGGTCAGCCTCTGATCCTGGGTGCAGTGCAACAAACAAGTAAATGATCTCCTTCACTCCAGTAGGGTGAGTTCTCTATACAAAATCTCCTCTTTGGAGCTTGCATGTGGTAATGCAAGAGGGTGCGCTGGATGGGGAGGGAGTGACCAAGGGAGTGGAAAGGGGCTAAGGCAGCAGTATATCCTGTTAGATACATGGCTGCATCTCGGAAAGACAGCCACCTGGCTTTCTTCACCTCATTCCAGATTTCTTGAGAGTGACGTACGGAAGAGGCATTCATAAGCCCCCATCATGGGGCAAAGGGCTGCTACAGCATAAGAGTTGTGCTCATCTGTGTTACAACTAGCAATGTTCCTCCTTGTGTTTGCAGGAGAAACAAGCACACAACAATAAAGAAAGAGAGGGTCAAGAACGGCCAGACGTGGGTATTCCAGCCCCGATGGATGATGAGACCCTGAAACTAGCTGAGTCTCAGGGGAGCCGATCAGGAATGCCGTCCTAGGAGAGTGAGTGAATGAGTTCAGGTTCACAAGGGTTAGTGCTGCCGTCTTTACAACCCTTCTGCCATCGCTCATCAATGGCCTCCATTCCCCATGCTCCTTTCCTCTGCACATTGCCTCTCGAACTGGCAAGCAGAGACAGCACTGAGCTCTCGCCTCCTCGTTGCTTCCTTTAACCAGGTGGGGTTCTGAAGCCCTGTGGCTCCTGTATAGCCTTCATAAAAATTCTAAAATCATTGTAAAACTTGTGTTAATTGCCACTTAAACTATTTTAATTGATGCCCTGATGCATCGTAGTGTGAAGTCCACACACCATTATTCCCACCGCATGTAAATTTGCAAGGGAGGTCATGACATCAGACTTCCAACTGAACGCAGCCCAAACATTAACCCCAAGCACCCCCAGCGCTCACCTAGCTCACGGTGGCCCAGTAAAATTCTGGCCAGTGTGTGGCGGGTCTGACTGCCCATTTCTAGTGCAAGTCCAGGTTCATAGTTTGATTTTCACTATAAGGTAGTTCTTGCCTCAAGGTAAAATGAACAAACTCTTAATTCTACTACCAAAAATTATCCTCAAAATGGATTCCACCTAATTAAACTCAAAGTACCAGTATTGTACAATCTTAATGTAAGCAGGTGCAAGTTTTAAATATGTGTGACAATTTTACATACTTTTTTTGCTCATTGGATATTTACAATTTATTTTTCATTAAGTTTGTCTTTCAGCTGCACCTCATCCCGTATTCATCTGTACACCAGATAATTTCTCTGTTCCATCCTGGAGCATTATCAGTTGTAGTTTAGCACATTTGATGGATTTTCATGCCCTATGCCTTGAGTTTTGTACAAAACACCACACGCATAGTCTTGTCTCCTAGGAATGAAAATGACCTTTTCTAAACATTATTAAGAAATTGTCTATCACTTCTGCCCAACTTCTCCAAGATGAAACAACAGTGTTGTCGGAAGCTCTTATGCATGAGCGCCATTAGAATGCCAGTGAATCTGAAACAAGTAAGAAATGATGCTAACTGCCTGCACTCCTCTAGCAGGGCAACATTGAGGATTTGTCTAGCGTTAACCAAAACCAACCAGACAATATTGCTTTGTACTTTCAACATGAAATGTCGCCAATCCTAATTTCATATACTTGGATGCCTACCATAAAGTATAACCTTTAATGTTGAATTCCAATAAGCTTCTGCAAACCTGAAGGCTCATACTTTGGAAGTAACATAGTAATACAATTTGTAATTCAAAGTCCTTTGTGCAAGTAAATTATTACATTTATCATATTTATTTCAGAAGTAAAGTACATTATATTAATTGTCTCATATCATAAATGTGATAAAGGAGATACTTGCAGACCCATCAGAATCTCTTAGTCACCTTTTATTGCTTTGTCTTATGTTTTAGTGCTGTTAGGCAGAGAGAGTCTAAGAGCAGACATTTTGGACTGAATTTGCATCATCAACGCAGAGAACGGATTTTCTTTCAGCTGAGAAACCCATTTCTGGGGGGAAGGATAATTAAAGTTAAATTTCTAATGTGGGGAAGTTCTTAATTGGCATGTTGATGGGCTCCTTATCCATATAAGGGCAGCGGGCAGACTCTCAAAGCTGGAAAGCCAATCAGAGGTTTAACTGCGTTTCTCTACAACAGTTACTAACCGGAACTCTTGCTTTCTCCTATCAAGACCCTCCAGTGTCCAGAATCTATATTCAAGCAGTAGTAGGCATTTAACATCCCAAAGAGTCTTGCAGCTAATGGATTCATCAAATGGTGCTACCAAACAATGCTGACTATGGCTGGGATTTTCCATTCTGGGATAAAGTCATGGCAGGGGCATGAATCAGGAGTGTTTCCCACTGCGGAGGCCGGTGGGAAATCATGCTGAATTGTGCAACGCTGGCCTCATTAATCATTCAGTTGGGGATGTCTGAACATATTACATGGTAGGGGAGGCTGGATGACACACACCTGCCCTAATGTCTGGACGTCATGTTTAAAAGGTGCCCAGACATCAACTTCTCAATGTAGTGGAGGACAGGAGGGGTGTCCTGTACAATGAGGATGGAAGGAGGAGGCCAAGCTGTGTGACCAACCCTGTGTGGGAGCAAGTCTCCAGGGTGGTCAGTGCCCACGCCTCCATTAAAGGACTGCCCTGCAGTGCAGGAAATGGGTGAATGAACTCATCCACGCCACCAGGGTAAGTGAACCCTCAACTGTTTGCACGCACATCACTGAGTGGTACAGGGGACATGGGCCTCAGTGGCAATGGCACCATCCATGCCTCATAGCCCCACTGCAGTCCAACTAATTTGCAGATGGATGGGCCACAGCAAGTCCCTGACCCTTCCACACAGAGCACTCAAATGTTGTCTGAGCGGGGAAGGGGGGGGGGGGGGGGGGGGGGGGGGTTTTAGGCGTTGAGGGCACCAGAAAGCGACGCTAATGGCATGCCTTTGTGAACCTTAACTTTCTATCTGCATGAGCTCATCACCCTTGAGGGTCCTGCCCCCAGTACCCTATGGACAACCTGCAGTACATCAATCACATGGCACAAAATCCAGTGGGTTATTTGTAAGACTGGAAGCATCAGCAAGATTCTGTAGTAATAACAATTTTATTTAGTGTGTAATGTACCTTTAAGAATAATACTAGTTAAGAATAATACTAGTTAAGAATAATACTAGTTAAGAATAATACTAGTTAAGAATAATACTTAAGGAAGATCACATGATTTGTAATAACCAATAGGAGAGTAGTACAGGCTACCTCAGCAGTCCATGTAGAGATAGAGTTGAATTGAAAGCACATGTAGTTGCTGCTGAGTATATTGTAAATAAACTTAAAGTTTCCACCCAAGAAGTGTCTGCTGATCAACTCTATCATTAATAGTACGACTTGTCCAGCCTACCACAGATACATGAAACCGAATCACTCTCAACCCCATCTTCTTGTCGAGCCTGTGTGAATGGAAAGTTCGACGGGTGACCTCCATCCAGTAAAGATTCATACGTAACGTAGTCACATAGAAACCTAAGGCTCACGTGTTCCTCCATGTTGGAGGCAGTTCATACAGTCACTTGCTCTCTCCTCCCTCACTTACAGGGGCCAGCAGGAAGAGGGGAAGGGCAGAAGAGGAACCCTTGTTCAGCAGGTCCTCCAATCCACTGAGGACTAAGGACATTGGAGAGGAGGAAGAAAGTGCACCTGTAAAGGCATCACAATAGTCAACCTCCACCAGCGCAGGGACACACATTTGGTGGGTACTAGATGTAGTTCAGGTATGGTCTCACATTCTGGTGGTCACCGCACAGATATGTGTCTGCAGTAGGAGGAGGCAGGGTCAGCCAAGCTCACCTGTGCTCTGAGGACTGCTGGGTAAGAGGCATCTGCAGCATCCAATTTGGATGACGAGCCTCTGGGATGGGCCCTGCATGAGATACTGGGGAAGCTGCGAGAAATGGGGGAACATTAGGCAGAGGTGTTGGAGTCCCTCAGAGTGGCACATGAGGTGGAGGAGTCCATCCACCTGCTCTCTGATGAAGTGCTAATGACATGTGTGTGCATCAAGGTCTCCATGGGGAGGATGGAAGATGCCATGGAGAGCCTGGTCCAACAGAATGCCCAGTTTCTGTCAGAGAAGCGCGCAGACCTGCAATCCATCGCTGTAGCCTTGGGTGAGCTTTTGCAGTAACTACATGAGAGGGGGACGGAGCATCTCCACCTCCTTCAAGGAGTCAGGCACTGGCCATAGACATGCAAAGGGAGGAGGGGAGGCTGTTGGACACCACTCAGACCTCCAATCCAGACCCTGAGGGAGTTTGATCCTTTGGAATCCCCCTTGCCTCTGTGACCACAGAGGGAGCAGCTGCCCCACAGCAGGACAGCCAAAGTGAGCTGGAGCCCTCCAGGCCTTGGCTCTCCACAGGACACCCACCAAGATGATCCAAGACAACAGGAAAAACTGGTCAGCAGGCTGCCTCTACCCCAGGGAGCACCTGGAAGAATTGGTGGGGAACACAAGATTAGGAAGTTTTGATTTCACATGTAGTTGCAAGGGTACTCCATGATTGTTAATGTAATGGCACGTTTGTAAGTAGAGTCAACTTGCACTTTAATGAGGTCTGATGTGGTTTATTTGCGATCTGGGCCTTAAGCCAGTACATGCCCCGCTCCCCCACTATCTTCAGAGGGAAACCCCAGAATGGGTCTATGTCCCCAGGAATCATGCATGTTCAGGGATGCAAAGGTATTTGACAGGGCCTTTGCAAGCCATGTGTAAGAAGTCACCTGCGCACATTGAGCCTTTGCCCTTCACACGCTCATCTGTCCCAATGCCCTAGCAGTGTTCTTACTATATGCCGGTGTTGCCCTTCAATTGTCCAGTTGAGCTGACCTACATCTCTGCCCATCCCCAATGACCCAACTCCCATGCAGCATCTCGAGATTTCTACCATGAGGCTCTGGACAGTTGTGAGCAGCCATGGTTACATTCGATGTGCAGTCCAATACCTTTAACCCTCTCCCCATAAATCATTGACTTCCCCAGGTGCAATATTTGACCTTCCCACAGTGACCCTTCAACCTACCATCACCTCCCAGGTGAATGTCCACGTCCCTTGCTTTCCCGAGGAGCCCATTGCCGTGACAGTGGATCTGCCCCTGTCATCCTGCCAACCCCCAGAATCTGCTTCTACCTCTGTCCCTTGCAACAAACCTCAGCATCCCTTCACCTTGCATTGCTGCACCCTCTTCCTCCCACCCTACCAGCTGTCACTGATCCCTTTAACCCTTCCTATCAACAATGCCCTCAGTATGCCCTCCAGCACTTATCATTTGACACCATGGACCCCTCCCCTGCATCCCTTTCCCCCCCTCCACTGCCCCATGCCAATTCACTCTTGCACACCATCCCCCACAAGCCCATTCACACCCCGGTCCCCCACACTCAACCACAGCCCTTCCCACCTTCCTGTTCCATACCAGTTCACCCATTCCATGACCCCCGCAGCATCTTTCTCTTTCCCTATTACTCCCAACTTCCCCGCCCCTCCAGGCCTCCACACCTGCCACACCTTTTCACTCCTCTCCTCGCCATCGAATCTCCCCTACCCACCCCTCCTCCCTCACCACCACCTGCAGCACAGACCATCGCTGCCCAACAGTATCTCATGCAGCCAACCACCTGCTGCGAGAAGATCCCCTTCTAGGAAGTTCCTGCAGTGTGAAGATCTGCATGGTTGATGCTCCATCCTCCCACTGCTGCACCAGGTGTTCCCAGGTCCATAGCTGCTGGATGCCTCCCTCTTCCAATCTCTGCAAGCTGCCCCAGGCCGTCTTCAAGGTGAGTCCCCACATCGATCTGGATGCGCTCCAGACCGGCATGATATCCTGTTGACAGCGCAGATAATTGGGCAGGGGGAGACAATTCCGGCCAGGCCTTCAGCTGCATCCCACTAACGGGATGGATGCAAAACAGCTTTGTGCCAGCCTCTGGCTTGTTATTGCCATACCAATTTGTTATTTAGACAAAACAGACTGGACATGCAGAGTAATATTTTCCATAGAGAGCTGAACTTACTTTTGGGTGGACTTGAGAACTATAAAAGCAATTAGAAGATCCAATATTTGTTAAATGAGTATCTTCACACTCATGAAGCAGACTTCGCCAGCTTGAAGCACATTTCAGGTTGTGGAGGTCAGGATGTTATGAGAAGTTTCAGCAGGACCCATTGACCTTCCTTCCCATATTCCAAATATGTACTCCCAAAGGGCAAGCTGATTTGTTTTTTAATTTACTCTCAAATATGAACATTTCAGTTCCTAGGCAACTCAGTGGAGCCAAGTCCATTCCACAGATAGATTGATATAGTTCCTTTGCTTAGCATAAATGTTCCAAGGAAGGATCTGTGTTCTGATTTGTTCACTGTGACCTTCCTGACCTCGGCCACCCATTTGTATTTGAATAAATGTTGCTTAATATCTAAATTCTCACTAAATTCTCACTTTCTGTTTGGAGGGATTCTGACTTTCAAGAGTGAATTTTAAATCAGATCGTCAGGTTGTGTGGGTGGCCTCAATCAGTTTAACTCCAGGGCCTAATTAATATTTGAAGAATGGCCTGCCTTGTGATCGCCTGAAGAATTGGACAGCCCATGCACATGACCCATGAAATTGTCAGTATGTTTGCTGACTCTACTTAAAGCAGAGATGACCCTCTTAAAGCAACCTTTAATCACATCTGCTGAAGGGTAGCAATGCTAGTACACCTCTTTACTTCTCTCAACACCAGCTTCTCACCACTCTCAACTATGAATTCTCCATCAGATCCTTCAAAATACAATCACGAAGACGCAGTAAAACATCTCTTTTTCATTCAAAACACATCGGCCAAAATTTTCTGTTCAGCGTGCGGTGGGGGGGGGGGGGGGGTTGGGGGGTGGTGGGCCCCACACATCAATGTGTAAAATGATGCACGTCCCGACGTCCCTGCACGTCATTCCAATCTTTCGGTCGGTGGACACGCACCGGAGTCAGCTGCGCGCACGCCGAACTGTCAAAAGCCTGTTAAAGCCATTAATGAATAAATTAACCAAATTGGATAGGGCTGCCCGTCCAACCTTAAGGTTGATGGGCAGGCAAAGAACCCAGGTGGCCTTCGCATTTTTCATGAAACTTCATCCACAGGCGGGATGAGGTTTCAAGAAGGGTTTAAATTAATTTAAATGTTTTAAACATTTCATAAACATGTCCCAGCTCAAGTGACGCTGTCATATGAGGAGACGCGTAAATTATTTTCAACTTTCCTTATTTCAGACTTTGAAACTGAAGTTAATCTCCCTGAGCGAGCTCCCCGCAGGCCCCAACTCAACTTCCTCCCCCCAACCGCACAGGCACGCGTCATGCTGGGCGGGCCTTAATTGTCCGCCCATGTAAAATGGTGGCGTGCAGCCGATCGCAGGCGGTGATCGGCTCCGTGCCTGCCTGTACCCCAACTATCCCGCCCGACGGGGAGAAAATTAAAATTCTCCCCATAGGGCAAGATTTTCCCTTTGTCAGGAGGGCATGGCGGGTGGGCCCGAGAGCAGCCACGAAACGGACCGCCACCTGCGATTGGGCCCTGACCGCAATTTCAAGCTGGCTGGTCAATTAACGGGCAGCCAGCATGAAATGCGCACTGAGAAACTCAGTGCTGCCAGGGTGGGGGCCGGGAGGAGCGCAAGCGCTGAAGTCTGCACATGCACGGGGAACGCACACCAGAAGGCACAAAGCTGCCTCAGGGAGCTGGAGAAGTTTACAATGAAAAACAAAGATTTTAAAAATAAGAGAAACACATCCCCAGATGTGACTCAGTCACATGAACAGAGACATATTAAAAGCGATGTTTAAATTTTTTTTTGAAATTACTGTTGGAAGCCTCATCCCACCCATGGACAAGGTTTGCTAAAAAAATGCAAAGGTCATCTGGCCTATTCAGAATCACAGAATTGGTACTGTATAGAAGGAGGCCATTCGGGCAATCATGCCTGCACCAGCTCTCTGAGCATTTTAACTTTGTACCAATCTCCTGCCTTTTCCCCATAACCCTGCACATTGTTTCTATTTAGATAAATCATTCAAAGCCTCTTGAATGCCTCAATTTAACCTACCTCCACCACATTTCCAGGCAGTGCATTCCAAACCCTTAACTACTCACTGTGCGAAAAAGTTTTTTTCTCACCTTACGTTTGCTTCTTTTGCAAAACACTAATACTGCGCCCTCTGGTTCTTGATCCGTTCATGAGCGGGAACAGTTTCTCCCTATCTATTCTGTCCAGGCCCCTCAATATTTTGAAATCTTCTATCAAGTCACCTCTCAGCCTTCTCCTCTCTTAAGGAAAACAGTCCCAACTTCTCCAATCCTTCCTCATAAACCGCCCACCAACCATAAGGTTGGGTGGGCAGCGAAAAATACAAATTAATTGCTAGTTTAATGGCATTAATAGACCTCTTAATTGTCAGCAGGCACAGTGCCGACTCTCACGAGCACACCCGCCAACCGAATGTGCGGTGATGTCGGGATGCTTGCCCAACGTCATCGTGCACTATTTCACTCCCAATCAGATTGGGCACGTGCCACACTTGGGACCTAAAATTCTGTCCATACTTTCTTTACTCTCTTCATACAACACAGTAGTGACATTCTCTTCTACAACCCAATACAACCACTAGTCCAACCACCAACAACGACCACTGCTAATTCCTCACATTCCATCACACACACTTTATCTTTGTTATTTATTAATCACCTCCCCAACATAACTTTTTCTACACTTCTTGCCATATCCACTACATGTACAACTTCCACTCACGTTCTCAAGACATTCGCTAAATTTCCCCCATTCTTGGTGGGTGGGTGATGGTTCAGGAGGGAGGGCTTTAGGTTCCCGGTGTCTGGGGGAGGTGGGACCTGGACAAGCCAGACGGTTTGCAGTGCAACGAGACCAGGATCCACACCACTGCAGGAAGTTTTGCTGGTGCCGTTGGGGAGGATTTAAAAAAGTTTAGCAGGGGGATTGGAATCTGAGCGCAGATTCAGTAGGGAGAGAAGCAAACCTGGAAATAGAAGGCAGAACATTAGTTAGCGAGTTTTTAAGGTAGAAGAAACAAAGGCTAGAAAATAGAAAAAGGCAGAGGGATATAGAAGAGCAAAGATGTAGGCAAATTTCTGAGAAATGGGGAAAAAAAAATAAGACAGTAATAGTGGAGGATTTCACTGCCTTGATATCACCCTTTTCACTGATTCTGCCCCAGTTATAGAGATGCAGAATTCTTACAATGCATTCATGAGAACATTTTAGTCAGTACATAGTAAGCCTAAGAGAAGAGGTGGTTGGGGACTTAGACTTAGGAAATTAAACTAGTTAGGTGGAAGGGGTATGAGTGTGACATTAGTTTGGTGGTAGCGGTCAGTAGTCAGATTTAGCCTAATTATGGAAAAGGACAAAGTTCAGTCAGGAGTAAAAGCTCTCATTTGGAGTAGCCCAATTTTACTAAGCAGTGATGTGATTTAACAAAAGCGCAATGGAAGTAGCCACTTGAAGGTCCGTCAGAGCATTGGAAGCAAAGAGGTTCAGAACAAATTTGTTCCCACAAAGAGAAAGAGGGTGACTGGGGTCTGGAACTCAATGATCTAAATGAAGGCTGAGGTAGAAGCCCTCAATGGATTTTTTTTTTTTAAATACCTGGATATACACTTAAAGTGCAGTAACCTACAAGGCTACAGGACAAAAGCTGGGACATGGGATTAGGCTAGATAGCTCTTGTTCGGTGGACCAGTGGCTGAGAATGTAGAGGAGTTGGCACCAAGGCTCTATAAATAGCATCTCACATGGCATTACCTGCAGTCCACCTTGGATGGGAGACCACACTAGCACATTTTGCAGCTTCAGTGGAGGCTCAAATGGTGGCTGGCCTTCACAATGGGAGAGAGTGATGGACCAAATGGATAGGGGCTTTTGAGGGTTTATTCTCCCCACAATCTGGCTCCCTTGTGGATCTCAGGAAATGAGCTCAGCCCCAAGGGAGTGGTAGTGCCAGTGCCAGCTGGGCAAGGGTGTCCTGGCAGCAGCTGATTTTTCAGCGGCCTGCAGCCAAGCCCTCATTTGTTCATTCACCCAGAAGTCACCGTCCATGAGTAATTCAAGGGCTCTCACGTGAGGAACAGCAGTTTTCCACCAGCTCTGCCCAAACCATTAGGTGAGAGCCACATAGGAATAGCAGAGTAAGGAAAGACTCTAAAAGAAAATCAGTCTAGGCTCATCACCTGGGAGACAAATGAATAAAGGAACTTATGGTGTAATAATTGGTAATGGTCAATTTTCCAAACCATGAACAGCAAGTACTCCAACCAGGAGCCTGAAGTTGTTTCTCGGGCCTCAGTAACATTTCTTGTGCAAGTTTCCAACACCTGCCATTCCTCCAAAGGCAAAATTCACAATTGACTAAGAATATTGAGCTGCTCACTTTGTCAGCATCAGTACAAAGGTTAAGCCCTGGGATGAGGGCTGGAGTGTCAATAGGGCAGGTGGGAGACAGGCACGATAAATGTTGAACTGAGGGAGCATTCCTAATATTCCTGGCTCCATAGGAATGTTTCCATTTTAACTTTTTTAAAACAGAATTACCTGGAAAAACTCAGCAGGTCTGGCAGCATCGGCGGAGAAGAAAAGAGTTGACGTTTCGAGTCCTCATGACCCTTCGACAGAACTCTTTTCTTCTCCGCCGATGCTGCCAGACCTGCTGAGTTTTTCCAGGTAATTCTGTTTTTGTTTTGGATTTCCAGCATCCGCAGTTTTTTTGTTTTTAACTTTTTTTAAAGTTTACCTGTGGTTGCTGCTTCAGCCACTGAAACAGCTTAGAAATTTTGAATGAAGCAGGCGCAGTTCCTGTTCTGCTCAATGCAAGCTAACAGCTGCAATGGTTCCTAAAAGAGGCATTGTGATCCTCATTTATATATCTAAGTTTTAGGTGACCCAGAATGCCTATGCAGTCATCTTTAACAATATGCCACTCTCCCCTCACTTCCACAATGCAGCCATTTATCAGCAATGGGATACCAAGCCCCAGAATTCTTTTTCCCCTCTTTTGTCTTTTGCCCCTCTTTTGCTTCCGAGAATAGATACAAGTAACAATTTCTTTCACATGGTTTTTAATGGCATTTGACACTATTGTCTGTAATGTGCTTTTACAACAGCTTCAGAGTCAGAATACTGCAAGACCCCAAGAACCCCCTTCATTTTTTTCTACTTTTCTTTATATATCCCTTTGTTTATTCAACATTGTGTTGAATATTTAATTGGTTGCAAATATACCTTATGTTAGACTTTTCCCAGAGAAATCAATTCAGAACTAATCACCCCCATTAAAGACTCTGGGTGGGATTTTGAGCTCACTGGTGGCAGGCGTGATAGGTCATGTGCGTGGAAAATATGGTGTGACCTGCTTCACAATGACGTGAAGGCAGGTTGCGGTCATCCACTTAGCCTGCCAGTAGCAGGCCACATTTCCCACCACTGGTCGGCAGGGAGCTAATTGTAATACATTAACATATAATTAAAAGGCCATCCTGCCAGGATCTTGGAACCGCACTATATCATCCATCCACATTGGCGGGAAAGCATGCCAACATGTTTCACAACAGTACGCAGTCTTCACTTTGGAGGAACTGAGGTGACTGAGCAGCAGCGTTCTCCACAGCTTGCCTGTTGTTTACAGGGCTCGGTGGTGCCGAGGGGCAGGGACAACTGATGCATGGCCCCAGAGGCGACTGCTGAGGGGATGGTCGATGGGTGGCAGTGGGGGGGAAAGAATGTCTGGGGGCAAGGGCTGGCCAACTTCAAAGGTGACTGTTGTCGGTGGCAAGGGTGGGGAGGGCTGGGGTGCAGTAGTGGTGGGGGGGCTCAAATGTTGCCCTGGCGCTGAGTCCCACGCACAGGCAATCGAGGTGGGGGTCAGGGTAAGCGAGGGAAGTAGCCATGCAATAGGGACACCTGTATAAAACTGACCATGCCTCTGTAACTGAGACAGATCAGGTGCAGCCACAATGATGTGACTGGGGTCGGGATCCTAGACTGCCCAACCATGCAAGCAACACAGTGGCACCAAAGGCCACCAAGCGCTCCATACATTACCACCAGCACCCCCCCCCCACCCCCAAACCACCCACACTCCCCAAGCACAGGCTTCCAGTCCGCCACCACTTTATTGGGCCGCAGAGAAGTTGGACTACACACGTTGTACAATCTCCTTGCCAATGCTGGCCATGTAGCAGTCACTCACAGCCCTTTGCAATCTCAGCATCCAGTTTGGACCAGTGTCCCCCATGTAGCAGGTTGACAAGGCAGCCATGCAGCACACTCATCTCTGGCCATCCGAAGGGTGACCAGCACTCTCCAGGAAACATTAAGGGGCGGTCACACAGGGCCAGGAAAGGTACTAAGTGCAGCCATGATAACCACGTCTCTCTTTAACGCTGCAGGAGGACCACGTCAGGATCATGAATCCTGGTGACCTAACTGAATGCCTGATGGCCTCCAAAGACCATAGAAGACGGAGGCACCTGGCTGTGGAAAGGCAGGACCAGCAACCTCATGAAGGGGCAGCAGGGGCTCCCACACACGCTGCCCAAGAGCGACAGTGAGCCGTGGCTAGTCGGCACCTAGTGACGCCTAGCGTCTATAGACACCGCCTACCATTCCTGCAGATGACTGAGAACCAGTGTCACTGTTGACTGCGCATGTCTAGGGACCTGGTGGATCACATTTGGCACTTACTGTAGGATTTAGCGCCAAGGGGGCATGAAGGGCATCCACGGCCAGTGACTGTGAAAGTGACTGCGGCGCTCAATTTCTATGCCAGTGGATCCTTTCAGGGCTCCACAGGTGACCTCTCTGGGATTTCACAGTCCGCCACCCACAAATTCATCCATGATGTCATGGATGCCATCTTCTCCATGGAACACAACTTTGTGCAATTCACCCGGGACCGGGACAGCCAGGATGTAAGGAAGCATTGGATTTGCCCTGACCTCGGGACTCCCACAGGTGCAGGGTGTGATTGACTGTACTCATATGGTGCTCGGGTCTCCATCGCTATATTCAGTGGACTTTATCAACCACAACGGCTTCTACTTACTGCACGTGCAGCTGGTATGCGACCACCAGAAACGCATCCTGCATGGAAGCGCATGGTTTCCAGGGAATGTGCACAATGCCGACATCCTGAGTCACTCACAGATCCCTGACATCTTCCAGGGTCCACAGAGGTTGCTGGGTTGGCTCCTCGGGGACAAGGGCTACCCTCAGAGGCCGTGGCTGATGACACCCACGCAGCAGCCTCAGACTGCAGCAGAGCAACACTATAATGAAGGCTCATGCAGCAGGTCACAACTTGGTGGAGCAAACCATCAGGATGCTGAAGATGCAGTTCCGGCACCTGGATCGATCTGGTGGAGCCCTGCAATACAGTGTCATACATCGTCATCATGTGCTGCACCCTTTACAACCTGGTACTCCAACGGGGAGACGAGCTGGCTGAGGAGGAGATGGAGGTCTCCTCGGATGAGGAGAACACCGACAGGACTGAGGGCGAGGGGGTCCTTGGTTGTGACGACGACAGAGATGAGGCTCTCGCACTGGCTAGACGAGGCAGGTGCACTCAGGAGGCCCTCATAGCTGCCAGATTTGAGGGGAATAATGACGACATGCAGTGAGGTGTCTCCATAGATCCTCACATCACAGTTGTGAACGTTTGACTCCAGTCTAGCTTATGGCAGCACGAATACCTTCTGAGAATGCTCCCATCATGGAGATGCAGTGGAGGCCCTAATAGTCGCTCGATGGCAGGAGGATGATGACAACATGCAGTTACAGAGGGCAGTTCACTTGCGCTCCATGATCAGGGCCATCTCAGAGACGTAGCCATGATACTTCAGATGCATCTGATGCTGTGTCCACTGTCAACACCTCAGTCCTTCAGGAGCTGGTGCACAGCATCACTGATCACAGACGCTGGTGCAATGTGGAACAGCCCCACCTTAAAAGGTGCTGAGAGTACACAAAGAGTATGAGAGAACTCTGTGGCACCTACCCACTACATTCTGGCAGCAATGACCAGCACCGCTGAGGTTCAGGCATCAGTAATGTTTCCAAGGAGTGTAAGGCTGGACCATCACTTTGGTCAGAAGGCTGCACGGAGCACAGAGAAGAGGCCCTGGACTGAGACACCTGCCTTTTATCTTGTACAGAAAGATTTCACATCTGAGTGACAAGAACTCTGCTCCTCAGAACAAGGAGCCACAGGCAGGGAGACATTCTTGGGAGTTTATTGACAATAGTGAACAGCATGTACAAGTGATCAACACCCATGGCCAGGCTGTGCAATTACTTTTACCTAACATTCCTCATCCTGCCACTATGTCTTGGTGTTCCCCAGACATCCACAGCAGAGGTGGAGGCAACCTGCTGACTGTGACGCCCTGCCTGTGATAATTTTGGAGGGCATCCTCTGAAGGGCTGAGACATGGTGGGCCCTGGCTCGCTTTGTGGCTGCTGTGTGGCAGTGACACCATCCTTGGCCTGTGAAGCTGGAGTTGTGGAGGTCACAGGAAGAAGGGGTTTGGCTGGGCCAGTCACTCCCAGTGTCACCCAGGTGGATAGCCCCAGAGCTTGCACCTGCTGATCCTCCTCCCTTTGGCTGACTCCGTGTATGGAAGGGGTAGCTGCAGTGAGATCAAGCTGCCCAGCACCTCTCTCACGTATACACTGTAGGCCAACTGTGGCATCAGCGATGGAGTTAAGCCCGCAGAGCAGTGCAGGAATAACACACTAGACCAAGGCCTACATGGCGGCCGCCATCCTGCCAGTGTTGGCCTCAATGTGTTGCAATGCTGGAGCTATCACCTCCACCTGAAGACGGATAGATTCCTCCAATATGCCTCGCAATCCGAGGAGTGCAAAGGACATCCCTTCCTGATGTTCCCTCACTTGCCTTTGTAGCTCCAGCAACTGTAATATGACCGAGTCTAGAGGCTCATCATCTGACTCAGGCTCAGCAAAGTTCTGGCCACCTGCAGTCCTCCAAGTGCCGGGGACCTGGGAAGTTCCTGCCTCCACCTGCTGTGGCTCAGAAAGTTCAATGTGGTCACCAGATTGTGATCCCAAGGCTACTCTGAAGCGATGTCACACCGAGGTGTGTGTCTCTGCGCTGGTGGAGGGTGTGGGTGAGCGCTGTGATGGGGTTTCAGGGAGGGTGCCTTCAGATTCCCCTTCAGAGGTTTCTTCGGGGCTTGATTGGAGGCCCTGCATCATGGACTGTGCCGGCTGTTTGGAAGATGTGCCTGCAAATGCAAGGGGAGATAATTAGTGCATGGCAGTGGCCTGTGAAATAGGACACATCACTCACAGCATGGTTGTCTGATGGATGTTGCACTGCTGGATCCTCACTAGGTAGAGCACCACCAACCTCACAGTCAGCACAGGACCAGCCCTGATCATCACTGACCAGCTGGATGGCTCTGTTTTCAAATTCTGTCAGAGCTTTGATCTACAGCATCCTTCTACCTGTCTGCAACCTTTCCCTCCTGTTGTGAGCCAGTTTGTCCTGCATGGATAGAGATGGGGAGTGTGTATCAGAACGCCTACCAAGCCAGCTGATAAGTATGCCTGGCCTACGTGGATGGTGAGTGGTCCCATGGACGGGCTGAGGACAATGACGGTGTGTTAGAGAGTGAATGGGGGTGTCTCTTGCACTGGCAGTGACTGAGGGCCCTGTGAATGTGTGATGGGTTTGAGAGTGAGACAGTTGGGAGTGATGAAAAGAGTGACTTATCCTAGTGGAACAGAGGAGATCATTTATCCTTTTGCAGCAACGGGTTATTCCTCCTCTGCAGGGCGTTTGCACTGACCACTGCTGCCGGGTTGGGGACTTTGCTGCCCATCCTGGACACCCTGCTGGATGCCATGGAGGCCTGCGGTCATTGAAGCAGGGTCTCCAGTTTTTTTTTCCGTTGCTGGCCATGTCTTCCGGGCAGCGATGGTGAGCCGGTTGGGATGAATGCTTTGCTGGCAGCTGCCTTTTAAAGATGGCGGCCTGTGTGTTGCAACAGCGGGGCAATTGCGGGCGGGAGAGTCCCCCTGCCATGGAAACGGCATGTTTCGCAGGAGCACATGAATAATGAGGCGGACTCAGGACAATACGGCGTGAAAACCCGATATTTTCATTGATGGGTAGGACTCCATTTTATCCCCCCACTACCGCACTTAGTGCAATTCTGGGAAAATTCCACCCAACAGATCAGTCTGCTTAAGAGCGGGGGTACTATGCTTTGAAGTGGCCAACTTTCCTCTCCCTTATACTATTTCAAATTATACTTGTGTCTCCTATTGTTTCTTCTGTCTTAGGCAAATACAACATCATCATCTCCTCCCCCACCCCCTGACAGATGCACCAATACGACTGATATAAGAATTGGCTGAATGGTTTGAATAGTCCCCAGTGTAGGCTGATGTGAATGGGAAAAACTGAAACAAGGTTCCCACCAAATTCCCCACTATTTTGCTCAGTAAGTCAGCAAGCAGCATGTTAATGAAGACTGGATATTAAAATCATGTGACTTTAATTTTCCAGGAATTCAGTAATACTGTGTGAAACTATATGAAGTTGTCTCCTAACTTTGCAATTAACGAGAAAAATAGGGATATTCTTATGTTAAATCTACAGTTTACTCTAAGTTGTCATCAGACCTCCACGTGGGTTAACTCTTGTGAAACAGTGGCCATGATATTGTAAAGTTTAGCTGGTAGAGCCAAACAGAGTGACAAACTACAATTAATTCCAGATTTATAAAGGGTTAACTTAAATAAAATACAATCAATTGCTCAAAACTCTATCATATAAATGATAAGATTTTAATGAGTGAATTACAACGCATAAAATGCACATACGCGCCCAAAGTCGAAAGAAGGTATGTGCTTAAAAGAAGCCAAGGTGGTTGACATTCAAAGATAAGCAAGATGTAAACAAAAATATTTTGAGAAATTTCAACTACATCACATCTAGCAAAACAAAGACAAGTAGTTGAAGTATATGAACAGTTAAACACAACTAAGAATGCTATTAGATCAGCCAGCACGTTAATTGAAAAAAAAGGATAGTGGGCAACTTGGTAAGCAATGGTAAGTTCTTCCTTGTTAAGAGTCAGCTGACTATTAAGGACTGTATTGGGCTATAGAAAGCTCTCTCAATGCATGGCAGAAATACTAAACATGCAGATGTGCTTGTCTTCCTTCAATTATTTCCCATGGCTTGCTTCCCTTTGATATAAAAGGGAAGTATGTCAACGACTGGTTTGCAGTGGAAATGCTGCCATTGTAGATTGTGGATTGTGGCTGTGAGTCTTGTTACTGTGCTCAGTGTGTAAGACTGAGCTAACCCATATGAATTGAAAGACTGAGAACTACTTGATAAGAGACTGTTTGTTGAGCTGCTGGAGGTTGTAGTGAACTGAGCAGTGGATGAGGCTAGTGGTGCAGTTGGAAGGAAATGCCAATTGAATCTCAATTTTAATCTCACTCACCTTGACAACTCATGGCAGATCATTAGACTTCTTCCTGCACTGCATCCATCTATTTGAGCAACATTCCTGACATTGACCTCCATCTTTGTTTGTTCTCTCTGCCTCCTGAGCATATATCCTTCTGCCCCTTTGTGGACAAGGGGTATGGCTCTTTCACATCAGAACTTCCTCAAAAACCATCAGTACATTGCCAGAAAACATTGGTGCTCACTCACTCGTGTTTGGGGGAGATGATGGCATAGTGGTAATGTCACGACCCAGGACGAGAAAACGGTAAAAACTGGGAAATAAGAATATTGGTCTGACTGGTATTGTATACCTCAAAATGGAACACCAGTAAAAACTGGGAAACTAGAATACTGGTCCAAACTGTTTTTCTTACTGGGGAGACTTAAAGTCCAGGCTAGTGCTCTGAGGATACAGGTTCTAATCTCACCATGGTAGCTGGTGGAATTTAAATTCCATTAATAACGCTGGAATAATAAAGCTAGTTGTAGTAATGGTGACCATGAAACTATAATTGATTGTAAAAACCCACCTGACTCACTAATGTCCTTTAGGGAAAGAAATCTGCTATCCTTACCTGGTCTGGCCTACACATGACTCCAGACCCATAGCAATGTGGTTGGCTGTTAACTGCCCTTGTAAATGGCCTTGCAAACCACTCAGTTCAAGGACATTCCTCAAAGTATAGCTTTACTTTTCAAAACCTCCCACCATTTCTTGCAGCCACAATCCACCTTCCCTTTAAAATATGCAGGTTGCCTTTATGTCTCACAAACCACTCAAGATATTGAGATGCATGAAGTGTACAACACACAACAGTAAGTGTGTAAACTAAGTGGGTGAGGATTACAGTGGCAGATGAGTGGATGAGGGGGTTAGGATGGGTTGAGTGAATGGGTGAGGTGGTAAGGTGACAGTTGGGTTAGTGAGGGAGTAGGGTGGTAGGTAAGTGGATGAGGGGGTAGGGGGATCAGGGGAGTCAGATAGTCAGGGGCAGTTGGGGAATTAGGGAACAGTGGGGGGTGCTCACTGGACAGTCAAGGGGTTATGGAGGTGGTAGCTGTGTGGTCCTGGAGGCTGGGGGAGGCAGGGAGTCTAGTTGGGGATCAGTGGGTGTTCAGTAGTAAGCAGTCAGGAGTTAGAACTGGTTTTAATCCTTCAAACGTTTCCTGGGTAGCTTTTCTGCAAAGTGCGTCGGAACCGTCCAAAGTCTCTGAATCTGACTCAGAGTTTTGGAGGGTTCCAGATGCAGGGGGAATTACCCATCACAAGTCCACACTTCCTGGGCAATTCCTGCACTGTCAGTGCATCAGGGTTCCGAGGAGTCCCCCAGCTCATCTGGAGGTGTACCTCCCGGATACAACTATCCAGAGGTTGGAAGATCTGGGCCAAATTGAGAATAAAATTGTATAAAACTGGCTGCAATGTGTCTTTTATTAATATTGCTACTCCTAGTTTCTGAATTGCCTGTCATACCTAACATAAGAACACAAGAAATAGGAGCAGGAGTAGGCCATTCAGCCCATAGAGTTTGCTCCACCTTTCAACAAGATCATGGCTGATTTGATGTGGACTTGACTCCACTTTCCTGTCTGCACCATGTAACCCTTTACTCCCTTGTCTAGTAAAAACCTTTCTAACTCAGCTTTGAATATATTTAATGACCCAACCTCCAATGGTCATTGGGAAAGAGCGTTCCAAACATTAACAACATCTGAGGGGAAATTCCTCCTGATCTGTCTTAAATGAGAGACCCCGTATTTTGAATCTGTGTCCCCTAGTTCTAAATTTCCCCAGGTAAACATCCTCTGAGCCCTCTTAGAAACTTATGTTTTGATAAGGTCACCTCTCATTCTTCTAAACTCCAATTAGTATACACCCAACATGCTCAACCTTCACTCATAAGGCCCTCATCCCAGAAATCAGCCGAGAGAACCTTCTCTGAACTATTTTCAATGCAAACACTGAAGTACCAATTCCAAAAAACTGTACACAGCACTCTAGGTGTGATCTCACCAATGACCTGTACAGTTGTAACAAGACTTCCCTACTTTTATACCCCATTTCCCCTTACAATAAAAGCCAATATTCTGATTGCCTTCTTAATTAGTTGCAGTACCTGCATGCCAACGTTTTGTGATGCATGTACAAAGACACACAGGCCTCTCTGTACCACAGTATTCCGAAGTCTCTCTCCATTTAAATAATACTTTACTTTTCCATTCTTCCTGCCTAAGTGGATAACCTCACATCTTTCCATATTATACTCAATCTGCAAAATTTTGGCAACTCACAACCTATCCATATTCATTTGCAGACTCATTCTATCCTCCTCAGAGCTTGCTATCCTACCTAACTTCATATTGTCAAAAAATTTGGCTAAATACAGTTGGTCCCTTCATCCAACTCATTCAAAAAGATTATAAATAGTTGAGCCCCAGCACTGATGCCTGCGGTACTCCACTAGTTGCACTTTGCCAAACTGAAAATGATCCAGTTATCTCAACTCTGTTTTCTATGTGTTAACCAGTCCTATATTCATGTTAATATATCACCCCCAGCACAACAAACTCTTACATTGTGTCTGAGCATTGTGTGGTACCTTATTGAATGCCTTTTGGAAAGCCAAATGCACTACATCTACTGGTTCCCCTTTATCCATCCTCCTTGATCAGAAAACATCAAAATATTTGATAAACACCATTTACTTTTCACAAAACAATGTTGACACTTCCTGAAGGACTCTGTTTTTTCTAAAGACCTTATAAACTGGATATTTATTCTCCACGATTACACCCAGAAACAGCAACATCACTGCAAATCCTGGAAAGAAGGGTGTATTTAACTATCAAGAATTTAGCTGCGAATAATTCGACCAGTACAATAGTAGGAAGGAGCTCTTGCTCCCGATTGCTAATTAATTGATCTTAATCAGAACTGTACATGTGGAGCCATCAAGTAAGGGAAGGTTTGAATACTGTTTTGATGACCCTGTAAGGTAAAGGGGCAATTAGTGTGAGACGCTTTTCTTGTCATGAGATTTTAAGTTTTTCAGTAGGGCCTGTGGAAGGATTTTCATTTTTCTCTCCCCTCCGAAGTCCATTCTGCTGATATCTATATGTTGCCTGACAGGGCCTAACAGACTATGCCTGGACAAAGTATTTGAAGAGTGCAAATGGCTGGAAAAAAGAAGGGGTTGGGTTTCCCTCATGAGCACTTTAGGCCTGGATTTTGGCAATGACAGACAGAAGAGCCTCTCTTTCATTGCAAAAATGGTGTAAGAGGCCAAAATTTGCAAGTGCCCCACTCCAGTCAAGGCACAGCTATTTTTGTGGGGGCAGGAATGGGCCCAGATTGGGATTTTTGCATGTGTGTTTCTTGGAGGCAGATGCCCATATAATTCAGCAGCTGTCTCCACTCATGTCTAATTTTGATCACCCATGTGTGTGAAACACAATGCGTGCAAGTTAGAACTGGTAGGAGCAGGTCTATGTTTTGCAGAGTCCTTTGGAGAGGTGGGTACCCCTTTGGATATGGCCCTGGGATACCTCTGGGGGAAGTCAGGTACCCTTTGGGGGAGGACAAGGTGCCTTTTGGAATGGTTAAAAGTAGGCATGAAAATGCACAAAAATGAATAAACCCATTAATTGTCAGGTTCATTGGAACTGTCAAAAATATCAAAATGCACTGTCGAAGGCAACCATCAAGGCATTTAAAACTTCTGCCCAATAAACCTTTGACAAAAATATCTGGAGTGCCTAAAAAAAATCACTGCTTGTTATTTCACTGTCTGTTGACATAAGCCTGCGGGTACCATTACTGTATTAGTGCTTTAACAACCTTCCATTATCACAGTAGAGTGTCGTCCATTTCACAGTTTGATTGACAGCTCTCAAGTGGTTATACACAATTGCTGAAAAAAGAGACATGTCTAACCTTTTCGTCTTGTACTCATCAGGACACTTGCAAGAATACCAATATAAGGGGAAAACAACAATTTATACTGTATGTGAATGCAGTGCTGATTGGTTGGCAACTGGTGGTGTTATGGACCATGCACCATTGATGGTGACTGGCAGTTAACTGCAAAGCATTGTTTGAAATTTAAATCAGGTAGCTTGACAGTGATTGGTCAAGGCATTGCCCTCAGGAATGAGCCAGCGAATGGCTGTCAATTATTTTGTTTAGCTGAAACAGGCAGAGTGTATGTCTATGTTCTTTATGTTGCAAAGAACAGGGCCCTGTGTATTAATAAATGTAGCTTCCAGTACATGAAAATGTGCCACAATGTGAGCCTAACTGACAATCGTAAATTGATTGTCAGCATAATTCTGAGCACACTGAGGATTATTTAGCAAATGTTGTCCAATCACTGAATCGCATCTAATGTTGGACATTATGTTTTCAGTTTTGCAAGCACAGGCTGCTTGGGTACAGTCTGTACCCTGCCCATTGCGAACAATGGCTGGGACATGCCATTTGATACAGTCCACCAGTCTTTGGGGCATACGGCCTACATACCTAGCATCACACTGAGACTGAAATTCATATACATGAACAGTAATAATAATAATACAATAATTCATAAACAATGGTGCATGGGTTGGCATGAGTTGTCACTAAGCTGGCATAGGGGCTACAAATGGCCAGGGGGTGGGTAGAGGGGCATAGGTTGGCAGGGCGTGTATGAACAGCCAGGGGATAGATAGAGGGTATGGGTTGACATGGATGGGGCATGGGGAGTGTGTGTGTGAGGGTGAAGGGATGTGAGGGGAAAGGCTTGGAGGGCTGTTTTTTGTGTTTTAATGCTTCTTAAAAAAATCTTTGACAACATACCAGTGCAACAAGGCAGGCCATTTGCTCAGCCCACTTCCACACCTGGTAGCCACTACACTCATCCTGGGGGCAGCGGGCCAGACTCCCAGAATGAAAATTCAACCTTCCGAGGCACTTTCTCCCTGGTTGGGTTTGCAGAGCCGGGAAATGTCACGACTCTGTGCTCCTGACCAGCGTGCGAAAATTCAGTTTGCCTACATGGAATGGGCAGAGCTTACACATGGGAATGACCTTCAGAAAATTAAGGAGACACAAGAGAACGCATGTCCAAGTATCTTTCAGCTTCTGCCCATTACTGATCTGCCAAGTTATCAACCAGCGAAGGGAGTGGTCTAAGGCAAACTGAGAAGGTTTCTGTGATTTACATAACTTCCATCATTTTAAGGGTATTAGGATATCTTACAGTTAGCAGTATATTAAAATAAAAATACATTTTCATCTTCATTGTCCTTAAAATGATCATTCCATAGATGGAATGAATAAGAAATAGGAACAGCAAACCATTACCTCAGAGCTCTGTTCCCAGTGCATTGTCCAGGTATCTAAGAATATGCCATTGGGCCTGTGCCTGCAGTAAGTGCAACAGCAAACCTATATTTGTTTAGTGCCTTTAAGGTAATAAACCATCCCAAGGCACTTCACAAAGGCATTATAAATCAAAATATGATACCAAGCCACATAAGGAGATATCATGTCAGATAACCAAAAGCTTGTCAAAGGCATAGGATTTAAGGAAAGTCTTTAAGAGGAAAGCGAGGTAGGGAGGCAGTGCAATGCAGGGAGGGTATTGCAGAGATTAGGGCCTCAGCAACTGAAGACATGGCCACCAACAGTGTAGCAATAGAAATCAGGAATGCCCAAGAGGCTAGAATTATATGAGTGCAGCTATTTGAAAACAAGGATGAGAATTTTAAAGTCAAGACATTACTTGGCTGGGAACCAATGAAGGTCAACAATGAAGGTAACTGAACAAAACTTGGTGCAAGTAAAGGCATGGGCAGCAGAGTTTTGGATGACCTCAGGTTTATGCAAGTAGAATTGGGAGGTCAACCAGGAGTACATTAGTCAAATCTAGAGTTAACTAAGGTGATAAGCCTAGTGTTCATACTTTATTGTGGCTTTTATTTTAATATACTGCTAACTGTGAGATATCCTAATACCCTTAAAATGACTAGAAGTTGCCTCATGGGGCAACCCAACATAGGGAACAAATGTCTGAAGAGCTCCCAGAGACAGGATGGAGATTCTACAAATAAGTCGAGAAAATATTCTTTCCCTCCTCTGCAGCATTGAGAAGGCCTCGAGCCCAGCAGCTGTGCTCCTGCTTGCTGCCCAATGTTTACGCACAAAGCTCAGTCAGGGATTGGACCTGAAGTGGCCTCAGGCTTATGAGCGGCCCAAGGGATAAAAGATGCAAGTGGCTGCTCTTTCCCACTATAATGAACAGCACTGTATGTGACAGATGCCTGGATAGCACCAAGAGAGGAAATTGTACCTGAATATTCAGACCAGTGGTTTATACAACATGCATTGTTATGCTGTTGTGTTATATCTGGTCTGGTCAAAGAATTTGTATAAATATATTGTATTGATATTCATTTGATTTAGTCTTTAACAGCACACTGAATTCTGAACTTGAAATTAGTCAATTGGATTAGTTGAAATCAATTTATTGAACATCAAATTGGAAATCATTTCAATATTTTCGGTGGCAATGTGCTCAAAAAAGCTGCATATAGAGTGTATTTTAGCATGTATCTGTATTATATGTTCCCTAATAAAAAAGCAATTGTTCAAAACACAATAACCCTCAATGACTAAACCCTCAGTACCAAATGTAAACTCAATTATTAATAATCTGATGGTAATCCATCGTTATCAAAGTATAATAATTTTCATAATTTTTTCTGGTTATTGTAAAGTAGGTTTATGGGTGAGAGTATACTTGGTCCTGTCTGTGTGATTTAATTATGTTTGAAGTCAGGTAGACTGCAAGCTTGGGATTATCAAAAGGTAGGTAGGTGTAGAAATGTGTTTGAAATGCTAATGAGTAAACATGGATGCTGGCTTAGCATGCAAAGTGTGAAAGGAATTTGCATTTTTAGATAAGTGAAGCGATTGTTTGGACTTCAAAGGGGTGCTGGTCTGTTTATAACTAGTCAGATACTCAAGACTAAGGAGTGTGTTTATTTTTCCCAAAGGTTACTGACAATATTGGCAACATGAAAGTTTTTTATATTATGGGAAAAGTACAATTCCAAAGACATATGGAACAATAGAATTTACAAATTAAACAGAGAAATATATATATATATATATATGAGAATGAAAGGCTATGTGAGAAGAGGGCCATGTAAGGTCTAACAGGAGTGTATGAAATAGCCTTCAAGAAGCCTTCAGCCATTTGTGCATCTAATTGTATTGTATTGTATCCAATAACTAAAGTTGGATTTTAAATTTCCACTGTCAAGTGGGTACTGTGTTAACTTGATGGTTTTCTTTTAAATCTAAAATCTATTTTGGACTGTTGCCTAAAAGGGAGTGTGTAACTGGGAGCCAAGTTAATTTGAATTTTAGGAGTTGTTAAAGTAGTAATTATAGTCTTATGTATTTGCTTGAAATCTTTCATTTTGTTAATAAATATTTTAATTTATTTTTTTTAAATCTCTAAAGGTCTTGATGGACTCATTGGGCAGAATTTTCTGCCTATCAGGCAGGCGGGCCTGACCCAATCTCTGGCAGGCGGGGAGCCGATCCCCACCAGAGAAGCGGGCCCTGCCGCCATTTTACATAAGCAGGCCAATTAAGGCCCCCCCAGCGTGACATCCGGCAGGAAGCGCTATGCACTTCCTGTGCATGTGGGAAGGATTCCCCAAAAGCGAGAGTGCGCTCTTTCATGCGCATACACACGAAAGAGCGCACTCATCTCCCTGAGGCTAAGTGCTGCCTCAGGGAGATCGCTGACGCTTTTAAAAATATTAAAAATAGAAAAAAAAAATCCTTAACATGTCCCCCTCATGTGACAAAGGGCAGGTCCTTTAATTGTTTAATTGATCCTTTCAATGGCCTCAATTGGCCATTGACAGGTCAGCAGGCACACAGCTTATTTTGCTGCGGGCCCGCCTTCCTGAAAGTTTAAATGGGGCCGGGTGACGTCGAGGGTTCCGCCTGACATTATCCCGCGTCAGTTTACGCGTCAGCGAGCGGGCCTCACCCACTGCTTGCCGACGGCAAAATTCTGCCCATTATTTCTGAATTCAGTGCACACACCTTCTCGTAAAATATACAAATTGTAAAACTGTTGTGATAACGTGACCAAGTTTCCCTTGAGGATTTGGTCCACCTGGCTCACATCATCTGCCACATCATAACACCCACGTGCAGGGCTGCGGTCTGATACAATATGCACCATATGATTGCGATCATATATACAATATAGGAAATATTTCTTATATGGACACAATCATGCAGCATAGCAGGGAACAAATCTATCATCTCAATAAAAATCTATTTTTAATATAGATGGTAGTCCACTGGCATAAGTACACAATTTCACTAGCTTTACTCAAGTTCCTTTGATTAGCTGAACTGAGCTAATCACACAGCGAATCACACAGTACAAAAGTGCAAATATTCTTCACTTGCTCTTGAGCACATTGGCTCTGTAATTCTGTGAGGTTCTCCAAGTCTCTTTGGTACAACCCCAGAGAATCAGCATAAATAGTGCTTTTTTTATTCATTCATAGGATGTGGGCATCACTGACTACATAAGTATTTATTACCCATCCCTAATTGCCCTTATCCAGAGGGCACTTAATAGTCAACCGCATTATTACAGATCTGGAGTCACATGTAGGCCAGACCAGGTAAGGGCAGCAGACTTCCTTCCCTAAAGGACATTAGTGAACCAGATGGGTTTTTATGACAATTGACAATGATTTCATGGTCCTCATTAGACTTTTTTTTAAAAATTGAATTCAAATTCCACCATTTGCCATGGTGGGATTTAACCCTGGGTTATCCCAGGCCTCCATATTACCACCTCCCTGGTTTGTAGCTGTTTACACCATTTCTCCAAGGGTTGTGCTGGTCTCACATTGGTGAATCTCCTAAACAATTTCTAGAAGATTACATTTCATCTTCATCAGATATAGGCTGCATGTCCATACAAAGTGATCTCACCTATATTGATTAAAAGCCCATTATTGTTTTGATTTAGATACACATTTCCATGGAGATGGGCTTTGAGAGGGGAAAGAGCCCATAGCAAGCTATTGCAGTATTGGGTTACAGGGTTTATCTGACAGTTCAGTTTGCAAGAATCGGAGAGAGTGGGAAAGAGAGCAGAGAGACAGAGGTAGCAGTCTCTATTGTTCATCTCACAGAATGCGGGTGGAAACTCACTTGGATTGAATGGACCAAGTTTGTGCGGATTTAAATGAAGCTGGAAGATTCACCCAGCTTTGGCTAGAGTGAGGAATCTCCAGGGTAACCTTCACCATGAAAGTCAGTTCAGGGATTAAAAGTTACCTGGCAGGATAAGGGAAAAGGAAGCAAGCCCTCAGGAGCTGAGAATCATTTTGGACTGATTCATGGGGAATGAAGTGTCCACTTAAGATACAACACAAAGTACAACCATAATGTGGAATTTTTGGGCATGTGAACAGTTAAATGGAAGAAGTTCTTTCCTGTTGCTTAAAGTGTAAGTTGCTTACAAAAGTTGTGTTTAGTTAATTAAAAGCAAAATACTGTGTTTGCTGGAAATCTAGAACAAAAACAAAAATACCTGGCAAAACCCAGCAGGTCTGACAGCATGTGTGGAGAGGGATACAGTTGACGTTTGGAGTCCGTGTGACCCTTCATCTGACCTATTTCCTTGGCATTCTCTTCTTTGCCTCCATGTATCACTGACCCCCTATCGAGCTCTCCTGTCCCACCCCCTTCTACCAGCTTATATTTCATCTCATTTCTATTTGTCTTAGTTCTGATGAAGGGTCATACAGGCTTGAAATGTCAACTGTATCCCTCTCCGCAGATGCTGTCAGACCTGCTGAGTTTTTCCAGGTGTTTTTGATTTTGTTCTGTGTTTAGTTAGTGTTGCCTTTAATACGTTTGTTGAAGTAAAAGTCTTAAAACGTGAAATCTTGCCATGTGATCCTTTCAGTCAGTCACTGGAAGCTCAAATTTACTTTTAAAAGTTATCAGTCTCTATAGGGATCAGAACAGAAGCCAACCAAGTTCTTCACACAAATAATGATCTGAATATAGGCTAGGGGAAGTAAAAGCTTTGGAATCATTGAAGGAACATTTAGTTTTTGTAAGGGAGGTGCAATGGATTATGTAATGGACTAATGATTAAGTTTGGGGAAAATGGCCGTCTTCATCTATACTAATCAACCATAATACTGATGCTATTAAATGTGCTAAGGACTATCTGCATCTTCAATGTATAAAACATGCTTTTTCTTCAATATGAATAGGTCTCTTGTGGTGCTTTATTAAGCCATTGGGGTGATGGGTGAGGAGGTAGGGAGAGGTGGTTTTGGTCTCTGCAATGTAGAAATTCAACTCCATTACCTATTTTTCAGTGTAATTTTGAATATTTTTTTCTGATCTGCTCCATCCAAACTACACAAGAGTTTCACTGGATTCCGTATTGACTTGAGGCTTTTAGTTATTCAGGCAGTTTTCCTGATAGCAGCAAGGGTCTAAAAACTACTTGTAAATTAACGTCCTGAGGCTGATTAAAGATGCTTTTGCCAAACCGTACTTTAGGAGCATTGGATCTGTTCACTTAAACTCTCCCACAAATCCTTAGCAACAACAGTCAGAGGCTATATCAGTGTTAATTAAAGAAATCCGCTGCTGCATTCAGGCAAGTCTAATGGTTTCAGACTGTTTATAGACTTATAGCCCTATTTCTGGCTGTGTTGGCTGCACTTGCTGAATTTAAAAAAATGTGGAGTTATTTGGCTGCACCAAGAGCATTGGGACTGGAAGATCACACTGAAGAAGAATTGCAAGTCAGAGTGAAGAGAGCTAAAGCTGCTGGAGAGCTTCTCCTAGCTGTCATCCTCATTTCGCAGAAATAAACGAGAGCTACGAATCAAAAGATTCCAAGTGCATCTCGTTAAAATGGCATCACTGACATGCAAGTTCCACCCTGCCAATCAATGAGCTGCCAATGAACAAACATAATAGTATTGGTAACATGCCAATCATAATCAAATAAGGCATGAGCCCTCATTTGCCTCATGTCTCTTGCCAACGTAACTGGGTACATGTATCAGCATCTATGCCCATTTTGCTCCTGTTTTCTATGCAAGTTGAATATTCTATCCTGCAGTCTACAACTTAGTTATGGTTAACTGCTAAGATGGAGCCACCTGTGTATAACCAGGCCTTCCCATTTATGACCGGTTGCATTTAGTGTTGAAAAATGTCCCAAGTTGCTTCACCAAATTGTGATCTAAATATAAACACTGGGCCGGTGAAGGAGATATATGCACAGTTTGATCAAAGAGGCAGATGTTAAGGAGTATTTTAAAGGAAGCTCCAGTGGTGGAGGAGTTAAAGGAGGGAATTCCCTAGTCAGCTGAAGGCACAACTGCTAATGGTAAAATTAAGGGAATTAAAATGTACAGCGGTCAGAGTCAGAAGAGTGGACAATTTGAGGGTAATGTAGGGGTGGAGAAGGTTATAGAAATGGGGAGGATGAGGTCATGAATAGAGTTAAACACAGATGATATTTTAATTTTCAGATGTTGGGAGACCCAAAGCAGGATGGGATACAGGTTGTATTGGATAAACTGAAGTTTACAGTGTTAAGGATGGGAAGTCAGCCAACAGGGCATTAGAATTGTGAAATCTGGAGGTGACAAAGGCATGGGTGAGAGTCAGCAGTAGATGGGCTGAGGTAAAGTGGGACTTGAGCGATGATATGGAGGTGAAAATAGGCAGTCTTTGTGATGGAAAGGATATGGGTATGGAAGCTCAGCTTGCGGTCAAAAGCATGCCGAGAGTGTCTGAAACGTCTGGTATAAAGAGGCCACTATTTAAGTAGTTCCTGTGGACAGGTGGTCTAAATAGGTAAATGGTGGTAATTGCAACTGCTTGCAAACTCCTGAGGTTCATTAGAGTAATTGTAGCTCTATGCAAATTTCTGGCTCCAAGTCAGAGAGTCTTGACATGATCTTACTGTTATCTTTCTCTTTTTTTAAGAAAATGGTTTGAAATTGTAACAACACGTGAGATCTTGAAGCCTACTGTCTTCGGTGTGGTGGTTGCAAGCCATAAAAAAGACATCTGTGTATGTGAATGGATGTTAGTTTCAGTGAATAAACTTTCAGGATGGCTGCTCACTTCAGCAGAGGTGAGGAGCTACATGACAGAACCCTACAATGCACAGTACCTTGGCAAAGGATTCAAAGTGAATAATATTTTGAGATCACAACAGTTTTGACTTTTCTTTAACCAAACTAAATTAAATATAATTCCAGAAATTTAAGAGTAAGGCAACCCCGAAACTACCACAGAGTAGACATATTAACCTGGTACCACACAAATATCATTTGTAACCATAGGAGTAAATGTCATCCAGTGGAGCAAACTTTAAACACTGCAATGAAAGAAAATCCACAGAATTGCTACTCTGATAAATTATTTAAAAGGTAATTTCAAAAACAATTCAATATTACTGTTTAAATTAAAAACACACTATTAAGTAACAATACTGCACAACATTTGTTTATAAAGATCAAAATTTATCACATAATGACCTTATTTATATATCAGATGAGTGAAAGTTAAAACAGATGTTATGGCAATTAATAGATGACAGCCCACAGTTATTGTATTAATACGTATTACATACTGAGCATTTAACACCATATTTTGAGAATTTAAATAAATACAAACATTGCAGACTACACAACCAATGCAGTTAAATTAATTTACATGTTGAGGCTAAATATAAATAATATTGAATACGTTACAGCAATTAAACTGAAACAGCTTTCAAGGACACTGCTGCATGCATTTATAAGATTGAATTGATGTGCAAGCAGTGTACTAAGCAAAAAAAAGGCAAGCTCCCTTTGTCAGGCACAATTGCAACATAGCTTTGACCATACACTTACCAGGCTCTCAAAACAAACACCATCAAGACAGAGAGATATAATTTGAAGCAAAAGGAAGAAGGGGCATAAAGCAAAAAGGTGGAAAAACAATGTTTCTCTGAACCCATTGCAGACACAGTATTGGTGGAAAAATCCTGACTCTGCTGCTGTAGAACAATCCAAACCAGTCTGCAACCGGAACTGTACAGACAAATACTAACAGACAGTGAAAGCAACCACAGAGGTTGTAGAGCCCTTCTATAAATTATAGCAATGAGCTTTCCTACAAATCAGAACAGAGTGGGGTGGGACTTGCAAGATCAGTTCTGATTGATAATCAATTGCATTGAAGATTTGTTGTGTTTCTGTTAAAGGTGCATTACCCGCAAAATGCTGTCTGAAATTATTCTTATCTAAAGAATCTAAAGATGTAATTCTTAGCTTTCAGCTTTTGTTTAGCATGATTCCAAACTGCTTTGTTAAAATTTTTAACTACCATATAAATATGTATGTATTCCTTAAAGGAATAGAATTTTTTAAGTGGCCTTACTGATAAAATTCGATGGTCTTCAGCAAAGATCTATGTGGCAGAACTGGATTGAATCAAGCTTCAGCTGGAGCAGGGGTAACCTGCCATATTTGATCAGCATACATGCATGGGTTGCATAAGCAGAAGCTAGAAGCAACATACATTCATATACAGGGACCCATTCTCTGCATACAAAAGGAACCTTGAGCCTTTTTTGAATTACCCAAGAGCCTATAGTTCCCTGTTGCTTTCTCCATGGCAATGTCTTAGCGAATCAGACTTGCCAACCGGTCAGCACCTGTTTTTCCTGTAGTATAAATTGTCTGATCATTTGAAATTTGGTATTCTTGCATTTATCCTGATTGGTGCAAGATGAAAAGCTTCAGCAATATGCCTCTCTTTTTCATGTTCTGTATGGTCAAGTGACTGTGATTCATAGGTGTTTTTCTGATTGGAGGGATGTAACTAGTATTATGCCAAGCGTTTTGCTTTTCCCAATATATATAAATCAACTGGACTGAGTATTGGGGGCACAATGTGAAGTTTTGCAAATGATGCAAAAACAGACAAGGTGGTAAACAAGAGAATTGTAAACAACTTCAGGAAGGAAGGAGGAAGAATAATCAGAGAATATATACATTAATTGGTAAAACGTTAAACATATGGAGGAGCACAGGTGCTATGGATTTTAGTAACACATATCTTCAAAAAGAGGAGAATACATTGATAAAACTGTAAAAATAGACATTTGGGATCTAATGTTTTATTAGTGGAGCATAAAATGCAAAAACAAAGAGGTAACTCTAAATTTATACAAATTAATGATTTTTAAAAATTAATTCACGGGATGTGGGCTTCACTGACTGGGCCAGCATTTATTGCCCAGTCCTAGTTGCATTGAGAAGGTGGTGGTGAGCTGCCTTCTTGAACCGCTGCAGACCATGTGGTGTAGGTACACCGACAGTACTGTTAGGAAGGGAGTTCCAGGATTTTGACCCAGCAACAGTGAAGGAACAGCGATATATTTCCAAGTCAGGATGGCGAGTGACTTGGAGGGGAACTTCCAGGTGGTGATTTTCCCATCTATCTGCTGCCCTTGTCCTTCTAGATGGTAGTGGTCATGGGTTTGGATTGACAGCATTGAAACCCTGTGAACTTTATCCTTTTCATAAAGTCTTCTTTAATCACTGATCTCTGCAAAGGCCTTATTTGTTTGTCCTTTGTTTCTATGTGTGTGTGTGTGTGTGTGTGTGTGTGTGTGCACCTGCGCTGGGGCTTTTAAAAGGGGGTGTTAGTTACACTTTCAGATTACAAATTGTGTGTTAACCAGTTCTTGCAATTTGTTTTACATAGATTTTGTTTTATAATAAATCAATTATTCTGAGTTTATTGATAGAACCCCGATTAAATTCTCTTTTATTCTGGGTCTAACAGTAGCAAAGGTAAACAATTCACCGCTTTGGTGAGTGAAATAAACATTTACACTAATCGTCTGACCTGTGGAATAGTGGGGCTAGACAAGCTGCGCAGTCCTCGCATCCCAGTTGTAACATTAGCAAACCGCTCAGTTGTAACAAACTACTACGGAAAAGTCAAAAAGAATAAAATTGGATGGACCACACAGCATCAAATTTCAAATGACCATCTGTGAAGAGAGAAACAGAGTTAACATTTCAAGTTGAAAATGACTCTTCTTTGAAGCATGGAGATACCTTATATCTGCAGGAGGGTAGGAGGCCCTACAGGCACACAATCAAAAGGCAGTGGGAGCAGATAGTCATGGAGATCAATGCCAGGGGTCAAGGCCAAAGGACCTGAATGGGGTGCTGCAAGAATATCAATGACCTTTCATAAGTGGTCAATGTCAGTGAAGGCATCATCAAATGTTACATCCTATCAACTGCACCACTAGCTTCAGCCTTTGCTCAAATCATCACATCCCCATTACTTACGAATAATCAAGCCTCAAACCTAGTATTCAATTCATCTCAGAGTTAGCAAAGCTACAACCTTCACACCCACATCTCACAGCCTGCACATGCTGCCAGCTATTCAGCTATGCCAGCCACATCTCCGAAACAGATTTCATGGCACTCAGTGAGACAATGGCCAGAATCTTTAGGTTGGTGGGATTTCTCATCATGCCATCCAAAGAGTTGGTGGGGAGCACATTCCTGCTGACACTACTTGCCCTACAGCCATTTCATGCTCCACTGAGCATTAACTGGCCACAGGTGGATTTCCACCCCTCACTAGGGTGAAAGTCCCACCTTAGAGGGCTGCTTGATAATCTGATTGGCCAACGGCTCTCTGGTCTCTACAGCACCATATGCTGCAGTGGACAGGCTGGGACTGCAAGCAGTCCCTGGAGTCAAAGTTGTGGGCCTGAATCTTCTGGTCAGCGTGCAGGGGTGGGCCCCACTCGCCGATGTATAAAACGACACGTAGTGACATCGGGCGTACGTCCTGACGTCACCATGCGACATTCCAATCTTTAGTTCAGCGGGCATGCAGCGGATTCGGCTGCGCACCCACCGAACTCTCAAAGTCCTGTTAAGGCCATTTAACAACTAATTAAACTAATTGACTGGGCTGCCCATCCAACCTTAATGTTGGTGGGCAGGCGAAGAGCCTAGGCGGCCTTCCCCTTTCTCATGAAACCTCATCCACAGGCGGGATGAGGTTTCATGAAGGGTTTATAAATCAAATAACATTTTTTATTCAAATTCATTGACATGTCACAGCTCATGTGACACTGTCACATGAGGGGACATGTCTGAGTAATTTTTTCTAATTTTTCAACTTTTCACAATGAAAATAATCTCCCTGAGGCAGCTCCGTGGCTCTTTTGTGCACTTGCCAGGTGTGTGTCACGCTGGGCAGGCCTTAATTGGTCAGCCAATGTAAAATGGTGGTGTGTAGCCGATCGGGGGCAGCCACGCCTGCTCCCGCACGATGGGGAGAAAATTCTCCCCCTGGAATTCCAGGAAATGGTAGATTTTTCAGGTCTCAGGGCAGGAAGGGTGGGGGAGGAGCCGGGGTTGGGGGGCTGGACAGTAAAGTATTGGGTTTCGAGAGAGAGGTTGGGGGGTGGGAGGGAGGTCCAGCGATTACCAGGCCTTAAGATGGGTGGGGGTGGGGGGCACCCTAAGTTAAAAGGGAGCTTCTGATGGAGGTGCCCCCCTCCAACCACCCCCCCCCACCACCACCCCCACTGAGGCCTAAACCCTATTATTTTTTGCGATTCCCCCATACCCGGGAACTCCTCCCCCCAGCCTAAAATTTGAGGCTTAATTGGCCACTCAGAGCCTCAACTGGGGAAGGGCAGGCAGCATGCCCCAGTCCTCACCCACCCCAATGTAAAATTGCAGGGAGGTCAGGGTGGTTGGGAACCCAGTGAGAAGCCCGTCCATGCTATTTCATGCTCACAAACCCACCAGTGAGGGAGCATAATTTTCAGGCCACTGCCTCTCTTGCACAAGACAAGATGGCGGACAACCAAATGCTGCAGGAGCTAGCCGAACAGGGACATGCATGTATGTATGTCCCATAACTCCTGGAGCAAAGAGTGTTGGTCATTTTTAGAACAACTATTGTTTAGACCATGGCCAGTGGTGGGGCTGAAACCAGCAAAGTTGATGATATTCTGATACCCTAAACCCCTTCTCACATCCCACTTCCTATTTGTTCCACAGTTTTTTTTTAAATATGCTCATGAATGTGAGCATCACTGGCTAGGCCAACATTTGTTGCCCATCCCAAATTGCCCTTGAGAAGGTGGTGGTAAGCCACCTTCTTGACCTGCTGCAGTCTCTTCTGATTGACAAATTGACAAGTCTAAGAATACGCATCTTACTTTCCCCCCTCCCCTCACCACAACTTTACCCCTGTGCCTTTTCCCCTTCAGATACCAATGAACTGCCAATCTGGCCAGGCAGTGGAGTAAACAGAGTGATGCTATAGACATAGCACCACCGTCTGATTTCACACTTGCAGTCACCAATCAGATACTGACATTGCGTGTGTTGTGGGAGAGAAATGAAGGATCTGAATTTGATGACACACCAGGCATGACTAGGCTGCAGCCAGGATAGGGGGAAAGAATAGTGCAGGTAACAACTCACCAGAGAACAAAGTTACACATAGGTTCTGCTGTAGCAAACTCAGGTAAGCACCTTGATGAGACAACCTACATAAGGGGACTAATCGGAATACAGAACCAAATGCTTGGTGCATTGAGAAACCTAACAAAGAGCCTGTGATAAATGACAAGGAGCAGGGAGGATCCTGACATCAACTTGGCACAGGCTTTTGTACACAGCTTGAAGCCCATACTTTCCAACTTGGAGGCAGTGATCAACTCTGTTTGCATACAGATGGACCAACTTTGGTGCAGTGTTTCATAGACAATGTTGCTATTTCCATTGCAGAACAAGCAGGAGCCACCCAATGTCTGAATGCTGCAATGGACACTCAAACTGCTGTCATCATGACTGTGGATTACTGTGCTCAAAGAACTTGCAAGGTGTCTCAACAGCCCAGCAACCTGTCCTTCAACAGAGGTGTCACCTCAGCGGGGTGGTAATGGATCCATGGAGCATAAGCCTGTTGTCTTCTCTCAGAAAGAGAGCATTGGTTCTCCCACTCCACCAGTCATCTGCAGATTTGCTGTTGCCTCCTAAGCCAGACTGCTGCCACTCTTCCTGAGATGGTGCTTTCTGCCACCTGTCATGTTAGAATTTTCCTGAGTCCTATAAGTTAATCATATTCGATGTGATCACCGGAATTGGAATTTGTATCAACATGCTTATTGGCCAGAACAATGGGAGTAGTAACTACAGCAGACATGTTGGCTACATCCCACATCAGGTGCGAGTATCTGATATTGGCCAGAACAATGGAAATATCCAAACAGTAACAATTAACTATTGAGATTGCTTAGATCATCTTGTACCTTTTGTGATATTAACTGCTTAACAGTTAAACTATCAAGACGGCCGTCATCTCAGTTCTGGTGGGTGGACAAGGAGGAACTCACATCAATATCTAGGTACCATGTGTTATAACTCACAAAGGAAGGGAACACAATATATCAGGGAGCAGCCCTCTAAGGTCAGACCTCACAGGGCATTCGGAAGTTCAATATCTACAGAGGCCAAGTTTGATCACCTTGGGCCTTCAAGAAACCAAGTTGTATGAATTTATTGTAAGACTCTATTAGTTATTATGCTGTTGGTGTCTGAGTAATAAACTTGCATTTGGGTAATACATTTCAGCCTGAATCATGAGGAGTACTTTAACTGTGTTTAAAGATTTCCTAACAACATCCTAGATCCAGACCATCTTGATACCATTTTCAAGGCCAACTGCAATCTCCTCCACTGAAAGTCAAAAGCCTTCCACCAGCCATGCTGCAGCCACAAGTAGCACTGTACAAGAGTCCTAGCATACAGAAGACAGAGACGAAAGCACTACTAAACTAAACTAAACTAAACTGGTTAGCTGTATGCAATATGGTATAAAACCATAAAACCATAAGACATAGGAGCAGAAATTAGGCTATTCGGCCCATTGAGTCTGCTCCGCCATTCAATCATGGCTGATAAGTTTCTCAACCCCATTCTCCCGCCTTCTCCCTGTAACCTTTGATCCCCTTACCAATCAAGAACCTATATATCTCTGTCTTAAATACACTCAATGACCAGGCCTCCATAGCCTTTTGTGGCAATGAATTCCATAGATTCACCACTCTTTGGCTAAAGAATTTTCTCCTCATCTCTGTTCTAAAAGGTCTTCTCTTTATTCTGAGGTTGTGCCCTCGGGTCCTAGTCTCTCCTACTAATGGAAACATCTTCCCCACGTCCACTCTATCCAGGCCCTTCAGTATTCTGTAAGTTTCAATCAGATCCTCCCTCATCCTTCTAAACTCCATTGAGTATAGACCCAGAGTCCTCAAACGTTCCCCATATGTTAAGACTTTCATTTCTGATATCATTCTCATGAACCTCCTCTGGACCCTCTCCAGGGCCAGCACATCCTTCCTGAGATACGAGGCCCAGAATTGCTCACAATATTCTAAATGTGGTCTGACCAGAGCCTTATAAAGCCTCAGCAGCACATCCCTGCTTTTATATTCTAGTCCTCTCAAAATAAATGCCAACATTGCATTTGCCTTCCTAACTACCGACTCAACCTGCAAGTTAACCTTAAGAGAATCCTGGTCTAAGACTCCCAAGTTCCTTTGCACTCCAGGTTTCTGAATTCTCTCCTCATTTACAAAATAGTCTATGTCTCTATTCTTCCTACCAAAATGCATGACCTCACTCTTCCCCACATTGTATTCCATCTGCCACTTTTTTGCCCATTCTCCTAACCTGTCTAAATCCTTCTGCAGCCTCCCCGCCTCCTCAATACTATCTGTCCCTCCACCTATCTTTGTATCATCTGTAAACTTAGCCAGAATGCCTTCAGTTCCTTCATCTAGATCATTAACGTATAAAGTGAAAAGTTGTGGTCCCAACACTGACCCCTGCGGAACTCCACTAGTCACCGGCCGCCATCCTGAGAAGGACCCCCTTATCCCCACTCTGTCTCCTGCCAGATAGCCAATCTTCTATCCATGCCAGTACCTTGCATCTAACACCATGGGCTCTTATCTTACTGAACAGCCTCCTGTGCAGCACCTTGTCAAAGGTCTTCTGGAAGTCCAGGTAGATAACATCCATTGCCTCTCTGAACCTGCTCGTTACTTCCTCAAAAATTTCTAACAGATTTGACAGGCATGACCACATTTATAAATTTGGTTTGGAATGTTTACTTTTTGGTGACTTTTAACTTGCATCATGGCGAGCCTCCACAGCATCCAAAAGGTGCTCGTGGGATGCATCATTAAATGTGGGGTCTGCAGTCTTCTTGACTTTCAGGGCCATGTGTTACTTGCTGCAGTCCTGGGCTGGAAGCACTGAGAGGTATGCACGCACCTGCAAATATGGTGCCTGGCAAGATGAAGCTTTGAGATGACAGTGTGGTGGGCAAATTGGAGCCCGCCCACCATGGAATCGACATGTTTTCCAGGAATGCATAATTATTGCGGCATGTTTGGGACTACATGGCATGAGAAGCTGCCATTGCAACCGATGGGTAAAATGTTGTTTTACCCACCCACTACCTCACTTCTTGCAAATCTAGGATCTTCACCTTCCAATGAGCTCTCATCCCCTTCCAGTTCATCCTTTGGCAGGGTTCACGTCTTTGTGTTGCCAGATTGCGAAGGGCACAACACACTGTAATGATGAGGAAACCCTATCAGGAGTATATTGTAGTGAGCTCCAACAACTCATCAACACCAACACCCATCTAGGACCCTCCACCCCTGCCTGTCCCTCCATCCCCACCCCATCTTCCAATCCCAGCCCCAGCCGTGTATTCACTATACCCCCTCACCTTCCCCTCTCTGATGCTGAACGTTCAGTGCTCAGCAAAGGCCTTAGTTTCATACCCTTACGCCCTCACCTCAATGAATTTCGGGCTCGGCATGATACTGAACTTTTCTTCCGCCGTCTTCGTCTCCAGGCTCACTTCTTTGGGCAGGAGTCTTCTCCCCGATCCTTTCACCCACCTCCAATATTCTCCCTCCACCTGGACCCCTCCCTCTGGATTCTTACCTTCTCTTGATCTTTTCATTGAGAACTATAGGTGCGACATTAGTCGTCTCAATTTCTCTGCTCCTCTCACCCATTCTAATCTCTCTCTCTCTGAACTTACTGCACTCCATTCTCTCAGGTCCAACCCTGACATTGTCATCAAACCCGCTGACAAGGGTGGTGCTGTTGTTGTCTGGCGCACTGACCTGTACCTCGTGGAGGCTGAGCGTCAACTTGCAGATACTTCCTCCTACCTCTCCCTGGACCATGACCCCACAACTGAACATCAAGCCATTGTTTCCAGGACTGTCACTGACCTCATCTCCTCTGGGGATCTTCCTCCCACAGCTTCCAACCTGATAGTCGCCCAACCTCGGACGGCCTGCTTCTATCTCCTACCCAAAATCCACAAACAGAACTGCCCCGGTAGACCGATCGTCTCAGCTTGCTCCTGCCCCACAGAACTCATTTCTCATTATCTTGACTCCCTTCTCTCTCCCCTTGTCCAGTCCCTTCCCACCAACATCCGTGATTCCTCTGATACATTATGTCACATCAACAATTTCCAGTTCCCTGGCCCCAACCGCTTCCTCTTCACCATGGACGTCCAATCCCTCTACACCTCCATCCCCCACCAGGATGGTCTGAGAGCCCTTGGCTTCTTCCTCGAACAGAGGCCCAAACAATCCCCATCTGGCTGAACTTGTTCTCACACTGAACAATTTCTCCTTCAACTCCTCTCACTTCCTCCAAATAAAAGGTGTGGCTATGGGTACCCGCTTGGGCCCCAGCTATGCCTGTCTCTTTATGGGGTATGTGGAACATTCCTTGGTCCAGTCCTACTCCGGCCCCCTTCCACAACTCTTTCTCCGGTACATCGATGATTACTTCGGTGCTGCTTCATGCTCCCGTCGGGACTTGGAAAAATTTATTAATTTTGCTTCCAAACTCCACCCCTCCATCATTTCCACATGGTCCATCTCGGACACTTTCCTTCCCTTCCTTGACCTCTCTGTCTCAATCTCTGGTGATAGACTGTCCACCAATATCCATTACAAACCTACCGACTCCCACAGCTACCTCGTCTCCAGCTCCTCACACCCCGTTTCCTGTAAGGACTCCATCCCATTCTCTCAGTTCCTTCGCCTCCTTCGCATCTGTTCCGATGATGCTACCTTCAAAAACAGTTCCTCTGACATATCCTCCTTCTTCCTTAACCGAGGTTTTCCACCCATGGTCGTTGACAGGGCCCTCAACCGTGTCCGGCCCATCTCCCGCGCATCTGCCCTCACGCCTTCTCCTCCCTCCCAGAAACATGATAGTGTCCCACTTGTCCTCACTTATCACCCCACCAGCTTCCGCATTCAAAGGATCATCCTCTGCCATTTCCGCCAACTCCAGCATGATGCCACCACCAAACATATCTTCCCTTCACCCCCCTTATCGGCATTCCGTAGGGATCGTTCCCTCCGGGACACTCTGGTCCACTCCTCCATCACCCCCTACTCCTCAACCCCCTCCTATGGCACCACCCCATGACCACGCAAAAGATGCAACACCTGCCCCTACACTTCCTCTCTCCTCACCGTCCAAGGGCCCAAACACTCCTTTCAAGTGAAGCAGCATTTCACTTGCATTTCCCCCAACTTAGTCTACTGCATTCGTTGCTCCCAATGTGGTCTCCTCTACATTGGAGAGACCAAACGTAAACTGGGCGACTGCTTTGCAGAACACCTGCGGTCTGTCTGCAAGAATGACCCAAACCTCCCTGTCGCTTGCCATTTTAACACTCCACCCTGCTCTCTTGCCCACATGTCTGTCCTTGGCTTGCTGCATTGTTCCAGTGAAGCCCAATGCAAACTGGAGGAACAACACCTCATCTTCCAACTAGGCACTTTACAGCCTTCTGGACTGAATATTGAATTCAACAACTTTAGGTCTTGAGCTCCCTCCTCCATCCCTACCCCCTTTCTGTTTGCCCCTTCCTTTTGTTTTTTCCAATAATTTATATAGATTTTTCTTTTCCCACCTATTTCCATTTTTTTAAAATATTTTTAAATCTTTTATGCTCCCCCACCCCCGCTAGAGCTATACCTTGAGTGCCCTACCATCCATTCTTAATTAGCACATTCGTTTAGATAATATCACTAACTTTAACACCTATGTGTTCTTTTGTTCTGTTGTTTAAGATATTTTTTGATGATCTGCTTCTATTACTGCTTGTTTGTCCCTACAACCACACCAACCCCCTCCACTTCTCTCTCTCTCCCCTCACCCAAACACCCCCCCCCACACACACCTTAAACCAGCTTATATTTCACCCCTTTCTTGTACTCACTCAAGTTCTGTCGAAGGGTCATGAGGACTCGAAACGTCAACTCTTTTCTTCTCCGCCGATGCTGCCAGACCTGCTGAGTTTTTCCAGGTAATTCTGTTTTTGTATTGTAGTGAGCTACCTGAGCGGTGCAAGCATCTGAAACGCATCTTCAGAAGCCCTATGGTATGCTCTATAAGGGAGCATGTGAAGCTGTGGGGAGCATTGAATCTCTCCTTGCACGACTCTGAGGGAGAGGCATTGATGTCATCAGCCAGTGTTTCAGTGGGTAGCAGTGAAGCCACTGAATCTCGCAGCCTGGCTATCTTCGTCCAGAGCAAATTTGTCATAATGATGGGCCTTCCTGTAAAGAGCATCTGTGATGTCCTTAATGCATTGATATGGTGCCGACTGAGAGATGCTGCACAGGTTCCCTGTTGATCCTTGGAAGAGCCAGCGGCTAAGAAATTGAGTGCTACAGTCACCTTTCAAAGCCACTGGCAGAGGATACCCTCTACTCCACTTGACGTCAGGTCTTCACAACAAATGTGACATATGTGATGTACCAGAGCTCGAGACAAGCACAGAAGTGAATGGCATTGCTTCTCGCTCATCTGTAAATGGGAGACTCTTCTACAATAAACTCTAGGTCTGGTGATTTGCCTCCATCATGTGGGTCTCTCCTCCTGACCTCCCTGTTCATGCTCTGGCTCCGCTTGACCCTGTCCCTCCTGCTGGAGCTGCACACGGAATCACCTCTCCCTCCTTCACCTCCTCCATCACAGTAGAACCCTGACAAAGGCAGCATTGGGCCCTGGATCAATGTGTGCTTTTGTCTTCTCTCTGAAAGGAAACATTGAAGGCATTAATGATAAAAGGGGTAACATCTTGATCCCTGTGTGGGATGCTAAGTTTTAATTAAGATGAGTGACCCAACCTAGTTTTGTGCTCCAATCTCTGATGTGGCATATTAATGACCAATCAGTTGCTCATGGTCAATGAGTGGATGCCCTTTGTCCCATTCGGAGTATCACATCTGGTGAACATGTGACAGGCCTTTATTGATGGAATTCCATATATGATGCCGCTGTGCCTCCTTTACTATTGCCTGCATTCCCAAATTCTTAATTCCTATGTGTTACTTTTGAGGTACAGTGACTGTGACATGAAGCCACTAAGTTTTGAGCAGCCCTTTAATAGTGCTAATGAAGCCATTGGCTTTCAGTGGCTTTCATTGCAAAGTGGCTTTCATCCTCCTTTCTTTCTAAACAGACTCCTGCTCACTCTTGCAGCCACAACAAGTTAGAGGGCAACCCCAGGAAGGCACACTCCTGTTTGCCCTTCCCCCCCTCACTGCCATTTCCACAGCCTTCCTTCCCCAATGCCCACCTTGTGTTTGTCATCCCTACCCTCGTCTCACAGCTCACCCTAGTTGAAGTACTAGTTTCTGAAAGTGGAATTCTGCTTGACTACCGCTGCACAGTGGTGTTCTTGTGGACAACGGTGTCAGCCACCAGGAGTAGAAGACCCCTCCACTTCCCAACCCCAGCCGCAGTGTTGGTCAGGGTCTGAAAGTGGAGGCTTGTATAAGTAACACAGCACAGTGGTGTCCTTTGGGACAACATATGCAAAGCGCAAAGGCTGACCAACGCTGCAGCTCCAGCAGTATGGCATTCATCGCAACAAGGTGGGTGCAGCCAGATAGGCTATGTATATCACTCACGAGTGAACTGAGGTCTGACTTCTACACATCACTCCTTTTCAAACGGGTTGAGGCTGATGTAATTTCCCGTTGGCGTGACGGAAGATTGGAAGGCTTGACAAGATTCCGGCAAGCAGCTGCTTTAATGAGCTTTCATGACAAGTTAATGAATGCAAATGGCATTCACGCCACTAGTTGGCGGGACAACTGACTCTCCATTAATCTGCCATCAGGAGAATTGCAAACTGTTTTTACAGCGGCGGATTTCTGACTTTTTGCCGCTGGATTCTCCGCTTCCACTGGGACAAAACCCACTGCAGGCGATATGGGAAATTCTGCTCATAGAACTATACAGCGGGATTTTCTGGCCCTGCCATGGCAGGTTCCCCCATGTGGGTTTCCCTGTGGTGGATGCAATGAGCCAGCCAGAGGCCCATTGAATTTGGCAGCACTGGTAAATCCCACCAGCAGTCGGGACTGGAAAATCCCACCCACAGAATCTCGGGCCAGGTTTTTGCTACCAAGGCAGGTTTCCCCGAGATGTGAAACATCCTGGGAAAAAGAACCACCTTGGTTTAAAGTTACCAGCCACTCACAATTTTTGTTTCGGGTGGAGTGTGGGTGGTGTAGGATAGAGTTGGACCCACAAACCCCAGAAGCAGAGCCCCAGTGGCCATGGGAATGGGTGAGTGCTAAAGTGGGCTTGTTAGACAGCCAACGTTGGTTTTCTAGGACTTCATCTCAATTGTAATAAAAGCTGTTATTCCCTATGGCCCTCAACACTCACACTACCTCACTTCTCCACCCATTCCCCATAGCCCTCATGCCCTCCATTACAACTCAATGCTAATTCATGCCCCAGCCACTCCCCATGGCCCCTCATGCTCTCCATGCCAACTCATTCCCCTTTCATCCAATTCAACCAGTATGCACTATGTACATAACCACTTAACCATATAACAATGGCAAGAGTACAACTGCTGAGAAGAAAAAAACAACACATTCAGAAATATCCTTTGAAAAAGAAACTGCTGTTCCTACAACCCTGTAAAAGCGTTAATCAGGCAGATCATTAAAGTATCAATAACAAAGGCTTCAAACACTTCACACTTATTAATCTTGTCCAAATAAACATTGAGACATTGACAAAGGAGATAACAGAAAAAAGGACTCATTATAACCAATTAAGGGTGTCAATCAAGCATAGCCAACAATTCATTTCACTTGTCAAAACAGATTCCCTGCTGAGCTAATGCTTTTATTTGTCTGGACTTGCAGTCAAGCATGCATAATGAGGACAGAAATGTTGTTTACAAGGTTACCATAAAGGTAATTCACAAATTTACTCCCAACAATCAGAGGCAGTACAGTGCATGACATTGAAACTAGATGAATGGGTCACTATTTCCTTGTGTTTGCTTTATCAGCCTTTTGAAAATGGGCAATATTTAATCTACATTTAATCTGGGTGATTTAATCTATGCTTATATTAATTGGTGAGAAGAGGTAAATAAAGGGGAAAAGGGAATGGGGTTCCTACAATGTGTACAGGATTTATTTCTAACCTAACATGTAAAAAGCCCACAAGGAGAATTCACAAATGGATCTAATAATGGAGGCTGAGCCGGAGCAGATAATAAAAGTTGGGGAATACCTATGCAATGGTGACCGGAATAATTTACGCTTTAAGATAATAGAGAAGGGCATTAGTATGACAAAAACCAGGATTATAAATTGGAGAAAAGCCAATTTTAAAGAGCTGAGAAAAAAACTTGGTAAAATTAAATGGGTAACAATATTAGAAAACAGTGATGTAGAGCAGAATAGGAATCTTAAAACAGTGTTCAAGAGTGCAGGAAAAAAAATATTCCAGTAAAAAACAAGAACAACCTAAACACTAAAATTAAAATAAAGGCATAAGGTAAAAATTGACATTAAAAAATAATCATTAACTAAGTATATGAACAGCAGGGGACAGCATGACAAGGGAGAATATGAAAAAAATAGAAGTCAAAAAACAAGAAGAAAGGCAAAGAAGAGCTCAGAAAATTAAAAAAAATATTTTACAGACATAAAAACACGGAAATGAGAATAGAGCCATTCATTGATGAACTTGATAATATCACAGGCAATGATGGCAAAAATATTAAATAATTACTCTGCTACCAGGGCAACAGGCAGGTTGGCATGACATTGGATAATGAGATTAGAAATTATATGACTGCAATTAAAATAAAAAGAGGTGAAATATTAAATTAGCAAATCAAACTTAAAAAAGATAAAACCTCTGGTCTAGAAAGGAAGAGGTAGCAGATGCAGTGCTATGCCTACTTGATAATTCATTAGAGTAAGGGGTAGTGCCAGAAGGCTGGCAGAAAGTCAATGTTAGACCTTGATTTAAGGGGTGAAATAGGGCATGTCCAGCTAACTACAGACCAGCTTAACATTGACAGTAGGAAAAGTAATAAACTCTTGACTAAAGAATAGAATAGAAGAACATCTAGAAAGCCAAAATGAATAGTCAGCATGGATTTCAAAAGGCAAAGACTTGCTTGCCGAATCTTATTGAATTTTTTGAAGAGACAAGAGAGTAGACAAGGGTAATGTAGTAGGTGTAATTTATGGGGAGACATTGGCATAGTGACTCTGCCATTAGATTAGTGATTCAGAGGCTCAGGTTACTGCTCTGGGGGGCATGGGTTCAAATCCCACCATGGCAACTAATGGAACTTAAATTCAATTAATGAACAAATCAGGAACTAAAAATCTAGGCTGGACTCAGGCCTGTTGTGGGTGCAATCGAAAATTTGGAGAGGAAGCCAAAATGTTCATGGGTAGGGCTGGAAAACCCTGGCCTTAGTTTCAGTAATGGTGATCATGAAACCATTGATTGCCATAAAAAACCCATCTGCTTCACTAATGGAAATCTTCTGGCCTACATGTGACTCTAGAGCCACAGCAATGTGGTTGACTTTTAACTGCCCCTCTGAAATGGCCCAGTAAGCTACTGAGTTCTAGGGTAATTAGGGTTGGGCGACAAATGCTGGCCTTGCCAACAATGCCCACATCCCATGAAAGAATAAAGAAAAAAAAATCTAGATTTTCAAAAGGTCTTCAATAAGGTACCACATGATAGACAAATAATTCAGATTAGAGAAGGTGGAGTCAGGGCGCAAGTGGCAGATGGATTCTGAGCTGCTTTCAACACAAAAAACAGATGGTAGGAGTAAGAGTAAAGGGTAGTTATTCAGAGGAAGAAATTGGGAAGCAACTTTACCCAGAGAGTGGTGAGACCACAAGGAATGGTTGAAGAGGATAGCATGGATGCCCAATGGGAGTCTTGATTAAGCAGATGATGGAGAAGGGGATTACAGATTTATGTTTCCTAAATGCTATCTTTCATTGAGGATTTATTTGTTTTGAACTTTTTACACTTGTTTTGGATATTTATCTTATTTATAAGAAATTCTTTAATTTGCCTTCAGTTATTGCAATTTGAGCAGACATGGCTTCCTTCCCTAGTCAAAACCTGGAGAAAATAATAATTTTGCATATTAAGTACCTAAGTTCATCCTAGCTTTCTGTTTCATTTGCAACTTTAATGGGTCTCATTTCTTCTCTGAAGCCCACTTATTGTTAAAGCACTAAAAAAAATCACTTTGGTTTACACCTGCCACTGCGTTTTTAACACGTCATACTTTGTACCTCTTTCTGCCATTTTCAGATCAGCTATGAGGAAACAAAAAGCCTTACCATTCTTTATCATATTGTCCAACATGGTTGTAATGGCTTGAAAGGAGCAGGCAGGTTCGAACAAAAAACAGATAGGCTCATAGACATTTACAGCACAGAAGGAGGCCATTCGGCCCATCATGTCCGCGCAAAAATCTGACTACACTAATCCCACTTTCCAGCGCTTGGCCCATAGCCCTGGAGGCTATGGAAAGGCAAGCGAATATCTGAATACTTCTTAAAAGTTATGAGAGTTTCTGACTCAATCATCCTTTCAGGCAGTGAGTTCCAGACTCCCAGCGCACTCTGAGTGAAAAAAATTCTCCTCATCTGCCCTCTAAGCCTTTATTACAGAGAGTTTTTGAAATGCTACATGTTCGATAAGGAAGTCCCCCTGGATTACTCACACTTAAGGCTCATTGGTCGAAGCCTCCAAGAACATCAAGTGACTCTTGATAGACAGAAGGAGATGCCATAACTATAGTTACCACATTTCCTCCCCCTTTTTTTATGGTTTCTATTTCCACAGAACATTTCAATATCCAACACCATATACATGTAGGGCAGAATCTTTAGGTCGGCGAGCGGGGAGTGGACCCTGCTCCCAGATGCGTAAAATGACGCGTGGCGACATCGGGTGGAGTTGGCTGCACACCCCCTGAACTGTCAAAGGCCTACTAAGACCATTTAAAAACAAATTAAAATAATTAACTGAGCTGCAGGCGAAGAGCCCAGGCGGCCTTCACATTTATCATGAAACCTCATCCACGGGCAGGATGAGGTTTCATGAAGCTTTTTAAATCTTAATAAAAAACTTTTAATAAAATTCATAGACATGTCCCAGCTCATGTGACACTGTTATTGCAATTTGAGCAGACATGTCTTCCTTCCCTAGTCAAAACTTGGAGAAAATAATAACTTTGTATACTAAGTACCTAAGTTCATCCTAGCTTTCTGTTTCATTTGCAACTTTAATGGGTCTCATTTCTTCTCTGAAGCCCAAGCCCCGACTCAGCTTACTCTCCCCACCAGCACAGGGAGCTTCCGGGTCCACGTCTCCCCATATACAACTTCAGACAATTAACGATTAAGGATAGAATTTTCCGAGCACGCTGGACGCAGCTGTGATAGGCGGCATGCGTGGAAAATATGGCGCGACTTGCTTCATGACAGCGTGAAGGCAGTTAACCTTCGTTTGCTCAGCCCACTAACACCGGGCCGCATTTCCCACCGTCGGTCGGCGGGGAGCTGATTGTAATACGTTAACATATAATTAAAAGGCCATCCTGCTAGGCTCTTGGAATCCACCGTATTGTCCGTCCACATTGGTGAGAAAGCACGCTGACGTGTTTCACAACAGTACACAGGAGACATGCACTTGTCAGCCTTCACCTTGGGGAAACTGAAGTGAGTGAGCAACAGCGTTCTCCGTAACTTGTCTGTTGTTTACAGGCCTCAGGAAACTGGGACGCGGGGACAACTGATGCCTGGCCCCGGTGGCCACTGCTCTGGGGGGTGGGGGGTGTCCAGGGGCAAGTGCTGACCAGCCTCAGAAGCAACTGTTGTTGTTGGGGGGGTTAAGTGCTGCCCTAGCGCTGCATCCCGCACTCAGGAAATTGGGGTGGGTGGGGGTCAGGGTAAGCAAGGGGACTGGCCACGCATTAGGGACACCTGTGTAAACTGACCATGCCTCTGCACCTAAGACAGATCAGGCGCAGCCACAATGATATGATTGGGGTCGGGCTTCTAGCCTACCCACCCATACAAGCAATGTGGTGGCACCAAAGGGCCACCAAGCACTCTATACCTTACCCCCGTACCCCAGCCCCGCCAATCCCGGTGGCACAGACTTCAAGTCCACCACCACTTCATTGCCCACGGAGCAGTTGGACTGCACACTGCCATCTCTTCGCCAATGCTGGTCATGTAGCAGTCACTGCTGGAGGTGCTCACAGCCCCTTGTAACCTCAGTATCCCAGTTGGGACCTGACTCCCCCATGTTGCAGGTTGACAGGGCAGCCATGCCATGCACTCATCTCTGGCCATTCGAGAGATGACCAGCACTCTCCAGGAAGTGTTAAGTGCAGTCACACAGGGCCAGGAAAGGTGCTAAGTTCATCCATGATAACACGTCTCTCTCTCTCTTTCATGCTGCAGGGGACCACATCAGGATCTTGGCTCCTGGTGACCTAGCTGTATGCCTGATGGCCTACAGAGACCATAGAAGATGGAGGAGAGAGTGACTGAGGGTCCTGGCTACGCAAAGGCAGGAGCAGCAACCTCATGAAGAAGGGGCAGCAGGGGCTTCCACCAACGCTAACCAGGAGTGACAGTGTCCAGGTCGGCGCCTAGCGACACTCAGGGTCTATAGACACCGCCTGCCATTCCAGCAGATGACTGAGAACCAGCGTTGCCAATGACTGCACATGTCTAGGGACCCAGTGGCTCACATTTGCCATTTACTGCAGGACTTGGCACCAAGGTGACATGGAGGGCATCCACTGCCAATGGCTGTGAAAGTGACAGGTGCTCAATTTCTATGCCAGTGGCTCCTTTCAGGGCTCCACAGGTGACCTTTGTGGGATATCACAAGCCGCCACCCACAAATGCTTCCATGAGGTCACGGATGCCATCTTCTGCATGGCACACAACTTTGTGCATTTCTCCCAGGACCAGGGCAGCCAGGATGCAAGGGCTATTGGATTTGCCCTGATTTTGGGATTCCCATAGGTGCAGGGTGCGATTGACTGCACTCATGTGGTGCTCAGGTCTCTGTTGCTACATTTGGTGGACTTTTTCAACTTTAAGGGCTTCTACTCACTGAATGTGCAGCTGGTACGTGACCACCAGAAACGCATCCTGCAGATCTGCACACGGTTTCCAGGGAGTGTGCACGATGCCTACATCCTGAGTCGCTTGCAGATCCCTGCAGTCTTCCAGGGTACACAGAGGCTACAGGGTTGGCTCCTTGGGGACAAGGGCTACCCACAGAGGCCATGGCTGATGACGCCCATGAGGTAGCCTCAGACTGCAGCAGAGCGACGCTATAATGAGGCTCACAGAGCAGCTTGGTGGAGCAGACCATCGGGATGCTGAAGATGCAGTTCCGGTGTCTGGACCAGTCTGCTGGAGCCCTGCAATACAGTCCACAGAGGGTGTCACGCATCGTTGTCATCTGTTGCGCCCTTTACAACTTGATGCTGCAACTTGGAGCTGGCTAAGGAGGAGATGGGGGAGCTGGAGGTCTCCTCGGATGAGGAGGATGCTGATGGGGATGAGGGCGAGGGGGTCCTTGGTGGTGATGACGACGAGGATGAGGCTCTCGCACTGGCTAGACGAGGCAGTCATGCTCAGGAGGCCCTCATAGCTGCCAGATTTGTGGAGGATGATGACGACATGATGAGGTGACCCCATAGATGCTCACATCACAGTTGTGAATGTTTGACTCCAGCTTGGCTTATCGCAGCACCAATATCCCCTGTGAGAATGTTCCTTTCATGCAGATGCAGTGGAGGCCCTAATAATCACTCGATCACAGGAGGATGATGACAACATACAGTGAGGACACTCCATAGGTCTTCACATAGCCTCTGAGAATGTCTGACTCCTACCTGGCCAAGGGTAGCTTGCTCGCGCTCCATGATCAGGAACATCTCGGAGACGCAGCCATGAAACTTTAGATGCATCTGATGCTGTGTCCGCCTTCAGCACCTCAGCCCTTCAGGAGCAGGTGCACAGCATCACTGGTCACAGATGCTGGTGTGATGGGGACCAGCCCCACCTTAAAGGTGCTGTGAGCACACAGAGAATACAAGAGAACTCTGGACGCCTGCCCACTACATTCTGGCAGCAATGACAAGCACCGCTGAGGTGCAGACATCAGTAATGTTTCCAGTGAGTGTGAGGCTGCACCATCACTGTGGTCTGAAGGCTGCACAGAGCACAGGGAAGAAGCCCTGGACTGAGACACCTGTCTTTATCTTCTGTAGAAAGATTTCACATCTGAGTGACAAGAATTCTGCTCATCAGAACAAGGAGCCACAGGCAGGGAGACATTCTTAGGAGTTTATTGACAATATTGAACAGTGCGTACAAGTGATCAATACCCGTGCCCAGGCTGTGCAACTACTTTTACTGAACTTTCCTAACCCAGCCACTACATCTTGATGCTCCTCGGACATCCACAGCAGAGGTGGAGGCTGCCTGCTGACTGTGACGCCCTGCCTGTGATGACTTTGGCAGGAGTCCTCTGGAGGGCTGAGACATGGAGGGCCTCAGCATACTTTTGGGGTCCTGCTGTGTGGCAGTGACACCCTTCTCAGCCCGTGAAGCTGGAGCTTTGGAGGTCACAGGAAGAGGGGATTCGGACGGGCCGGTCACTCCCAGTGTCACCTGGGTGGATGGCCCTGGAGTGTGCACCTGCTGATCCTCCTCCCTGTGGGTGCCCGAGGGCCCCTGGCTGACTCCATGGGTGGAAGGGGTAGCTGGGGTGAGAACGAGCTGCCCAGCATCCCTCTTGTGTACACACTGTTGGGAGGCCAACCATGGCATCAGCGGTGGGGTTCAGCCCATGCAGTAGTGCAGGAGTGACGCCCTGATTCAAGGTCTCCATGGCAGCTGCCATCCTGCCAGTGTTGACCTCAGAGTGTTGCAACGCCGGTGCTATCACATCAGCCTGAAGTCAGATGGACTCCTCCATTGTGCCTTGCAATCTGAGGAGTGCAGCAGGCATCCCTTCCTGATATTCCCTAGCTTGCCTTTGCAGCTTCAGCAACTGTGACATGACTGAGTCCAGAGGCTCGTCATCTGACTCGGACTCAGCAACGTTCTGACCTCCAGTAGTCCTCTGAGTGCCGGGGGCCTGGGAAGTCCCTGCCTCCACCTGCTGTGGGTCAGAAAGTGCAATGTGCTCATCAGATTGTGGTCCCAAGGTTGCTCAATAGCTAGGTCCCACTGAGATGTGTCTCTGCACTGGTGGAGGGTGTGAGTGAGTGCTGTGACAAGTCTTCAGGGAGGGTGCCTTCAGATTCCTCTTCAGAGGTTTCTTCGGGGCTTGATTGGAGGCCCTGGGTCATGGACTCTGTCGGCTGTTTTACAAATGTGCCTGCAAAAGCAAAGGGGCAATAATTAGTGCATGGCAGTGGCCTGTGAAAGAGGTTGTCTGATGGATGTTGCATTACTGGATCCTCACTGGGTAGAGCACCGCCGACCTCACCGTCAGCACAGAATCGGTCCTGGTCATCGCCGGCCAGCTGGATGGCTCTGTTTTCAAATTCTGTCAGAACTTTGATTTCCGGCATCCCTCCACTTGTCTGCGACCTTTCCCTCCTGTTGTGAGCCAGTTTGTCCTGCATGAATAGAGATGAGGAGAGTGTATCAGGACACCTGCCGGGCCAGATGATAAGTATGCCTGGCTTGTGTTGGTGGTTAGTGGTCCCACGGATAGGGATGAGGACAATGATGGTGTGTGTGAAAGAATGAATGGTGATGTCACTTGCACTGGCAATGAGTGAAGGCCCTGTGGATGTGCGATGGGTTTGTGAGTGTAGGAGTTGGGAATGAAAAAAGGGTGACTTATCCTGGCAGAGCGGAAGAGATCATTCATCCTTTTGGTCACTGGGTGGCTGTCCTTCTCTGCAAGGAGTTTACGCTGACCACTGCCTCCCAAGCAAGATTGGTAACTTTGCTATCCATCCTGCAGCTAGAGCTGGAGTAGAGTACATCCCAGCGGCCTCCATGACATCCAGCAGTCGCTTGAGGGACCTGTTGTTGAAGTGGGGGCTGCAGTCTTTTTTCCTTTGCTGGCCATATCTCCAGGGCAGTGTGGTGAGCAGGTGGTGATGAGCACTGTGCTGGTGGCTGCCTTTTAAAGATGGTGGCCAGCGCGATGCAACGGCGGGGTGATGGTAAGTGGGCGAATGAGAGCCCGCCTGCCATGGAAACGGCAGTTTCGCGGGAGTGAATAATAATGAGGTGAGCTTGGGATGATACGGCATGAAAACCCATTGTTTCAGTTGGCGGGTAGGATTCCATTCTATCTGCCCACTGCCGCACTTTGTGCAAATCTGGAAAAATTCCGCCCTATGTCTCTGAGCTGTTTTCTTTATTCAGTTAGCGCTGCAGCTCTGCCACTTGAGGTTCCTCCATGGGACTGACTTGAGAAGGAACTGCAGTACGAGATATGTCATTAGAAAGTGGCAGTCCTGGGCTTAGCAGCTCTAAAGAGACATCGAGCATGTCTATTCTAGGTTGGCCTGTCACCTCAGGCATTAATGATTCAACATTAATCATAGACAGAATAGATGGTTGTTGGAATGTCTCTCTACCATGAATATGGCCCACGTGTTTCCGAACAATTCTGTCTTCCACCTCGAAGGATAAGGGACCATTTTCTGAGACAATGGTTCCAGGAACCCAGCAAGGCCCACTTCTGAAATTTCACACAAATATTATGTCACATGTATTGAATATGCGAGCTTTGCTGTGAATATCGTGATTCAATTTTTGACTACTCTGATTCCTCTCTACCTTTGGGAACACCAGGCTTAACCTTGTATGTTCGCAGCATTTTATCAATAATTCAGATGGTGTTGAACCCATAGTTGAATGGTGCGATAATTGGGAAGAAAGTAGGAAAGTCGAGTTTCTAGAGTACCTCCTGATAACCTCTCCATTCCAAATTTGTAAGTTTGCGCAGCTCTCTCGTTGAACCCATTTGATGAGGGATGGTAAGGAGCTGTTTTAATATGTCTAATTCCATTTAACTTCATGAATCTCTGAAACTCTGTAGTGGTAAACACTGTGCCATTATCAGAAATGACATAGAAACATAGAAACTAGGAGCAGGAGTAGGCCATTCAGCCCTTCAAGCCTGCTCCACCATTCATCATGGTCATGGCTGATCATCTAACTCAATAGCCTGCTCCTGCTTTCTCCCCAAATCTTTTAATTCCTTTTGCCCCAAGAGCTATATTTAACTCCTTCTTGAAAACATACAATGTTTTGGCCTCAACTACTTTCTGTGGTAGCGAATTCCACAGGCTCACCACTCTCTGGGTGAAGAAATTTCTCCTCATCCCCGTCCTAAATGGTCTACCCCATATCCTCAGAGTGTGACCCCTGGGTCTGGACCCCCCACCATCGGGAACATCCTTCCTGCACCTACTCTGTCTAGTCCTTTTAGAATTTTATAGGTTTCTATGAGATCCCCCCTCATTCTTCTGAACACCAGCAAATATAATCCTAACCCAATCTTTCCTCATATGTCAGTCCCGCCATCCCAGGAATCAGTTGGGTAAACCTTTGCTGCACTCCCTCTATAGCAAGAACATTATTCCTCAGATAAGGAGATCAAAACTGCACACAATAACATGACAATTTCAGGTAGGCCATGTATGGTGAAACAATGGCGCAGCTTCTCAATAATTGCACTTAATGATGATGATTTGACTTCATATACATCCATCCATTTAGAATGTGCGCCTACCATCAACAAAAACATCTACCAAAGAGTAGGCTTCCATAGTCAATATGTCGTCTAACCCAGGGTTGACCAGGCCACTCCCATGGATGCAGTGGAGCTGAAACAGGCAACTTCTGTTGTTGCTGACAATGGAGACAGTGCTTGACCATGATTTCAATGTCAGTGTCAATGCCTGGCCACCAGACATAGCTTCACACAAACATTTTCACCTTTGACATGCCTAGATACGCACTATGATGCTCTGTCAAGAGTGGTTCTCTTCTTTACGAAGGGACAACAACTCCAGATCCCCACAACAAGATTCCACCTTGACAACTTAACTTTTTTTCTGGCATAGAATGGTCTCATCTTTTCAGATACAGGCGAATTTGCAAAACAAGGTCTCTGACTTTCGACAAAATTGAATCTCTTCTCATCCAATTCCTAATTTGCTTTGCGCACACAGATGAAGAGTCTAAGAAATTCAGTACCAGCACAACTTCTTGTGGCACTGGAGCATGTACAATGCTATCTGGTAACGCGAAGTGACTGAGTGCATCTGCATTTGCAATATGTAAGCCAGGAGAGTACATAGCCATACACAAATAATATCAAAGCCCAGCATTGTATTATTGCAGATGCTGCTGGCAGAATGACCCTATCCTCACTGAATAAACCCACTAATGCTTTATGGTCTGACACAATGGTGAAATGTTACCCATACAGATACTGGTGGAATTTCTTCACTCTGAATATCACCGATAAACCTTTCTTTTCTAGCTGGGAATAACCCTTATCAGCTGTAGAGAGGGTTCTTGAGACATAGCCAATGGGTCTTTCTGATCCATTTTCCATTCTATGTGATATCAGAGCTCCCATACCATAAGGAGAGGCATCACATGTTAATACCAACCCTGTCGATGGGTCATAGTGAACCAATAAACACGACAAAATGCAATAGTGTCTTTACTTTCACAAAGGCTTCTTCCTGTTGTGAATTCCACGAGTAACGGTGATTCTTTTTTAACAAGTGTAATGTTGCCAACAGAGTTGATAAGTTGGGCAAGAAACAGCTATAGTAGTTGATCATACCCAGGAAGGACTTAAGTTCAGTTACATTGGATAGTGAGGATGAATCTTTTCTTGCCTGAACTTTCTCTTCTACCGGATGCAAACTTATGGCGTCCAGGTAAGTAACTTCTGGCACTTGAAATGTGCATTTTTCCTCCTCTAATCATTCACTGGCTTCCATGGATCTTCTTAGCACCTTCCCCAGGTTGACCAAGTGTTCGGTATCGGTTGACCCTGCGATCAGAACTTCATCTATATACACTACCATTCGGAGAAGTCTTTGCAAAAGACTCCATTGTCCTTTGAAGATTGCATATGCAGATGACACTCCAAAGGGTAGGTGAGTATACTGATGAAGACCCTTGTGTGTGTTAATAATCGCAAGTTCTCTCAACGTAATATCCAGCTTTAATTGTTGTTAGGCGTGGCTCAAATCCAATTTTGTCTCGGATTTGCCTCCAGCTCGCTTTACATATAAGTCGGCTATGCTTGAAATGGGGTAGTTATTTAGTTTGGCTGCTTTGTTTATGGTCAATTTATAGTCTCCACAAATGTGTATGTTTTGGTCAGGCTCAGCCACTGGAACTATGGCTGCTGCCCCATTCTGAGAATTAGACAGGTTGGATGATGCCCAGCTTTTCTAACCAGCACAGTTCCGCATCCGCCTTCTCCTACAATGCATAAGGCACAGGCCTGGCCTTAAAGGAACGTGGAGTCGCCTGAGGATCCACATATATTTCAGCTTGCCAGCCAATTAACTTCCCCAATTCATCCTGAAATACATTACTATATTTCCTTAGCAGTTTAGGAATTCCTCCTGGTTTCAGGTGAAATATTTCAAACCAGTTGAGCTTGATTTTCTGTAACCAGTCTTGGCCCAGAAGACTAGGTCCTTTTCCTGTCACTCCGATCGCTAGAAGCTAGGCTGTCTGTTGCCTATAAGACACTGGTACTGTGGAGATGCCCTTTACCTGAATAGATTCTCCAGTGTATGTCTTCAATTTAGCAGTTGTGCGCTCCAGGTTTAGTGGCTGGGGTATCTTCATTTAGGTATTTAAATCTGTGCTCTCCCACCTTTGTGGTTGAGGTTCCCGTATCCACCTCCATTATTAGTGGCTTCCCATTAACTTGGATTGTGACAGTGATAGGTTTGATTTTTTAAAGCCGTGACATTGCACAGGGAATAGATGTCGGTATTGCAGCTTCAAGTTCTGCTGTATTCTTTAATTCAATCATGTTGGTTTGTTGCTTTATGGGCTGTTTCAACTTTGCCCGGCATTGCCTTACTACGTGAACTTTCTTAGGGCAGTGAAGGCATTCTGCATCTTTCAATCTGCAGGTGTACAGTTTGTGGTCACCTCACATCTGTAACAAATTAACCTTGGAGGCGCTGCTGTAGTGTTCCTACTAGGCCTTTTCGTGATTCTAACAGCGAACATTGCCTCTTGCTTTGATGCTGCATCTCTGGTTTTCATGCCACAACTGGTGGTTGGTTCCCACCCCACATGAAGAACAGCACCATATTGCATGTGTTGCAAAGCCTGCGAGTCTCTGGGAGCACTTAACATGGCGAGCAATATTTCCATGGTGCGCTTCAAGTCGATGTCAACCTCAGCGAGTAAACAGTGCTGAATGGAGTTGTCCTGAACTCCACAAACTAATTTTTCTTGCTGCATCTCAATTAGTGTCTCCTCAAAGCCTCAGTGTTCTGTCAATTGCTTCAGTTTAGGTTATGATGGATTCTCCAGGGGCCCTAACTCTGGAATTAAACTTAAACCTCTGCATTATTACAGATGGCTTCAGCTAGAAATCCTTTTTCATGAGGTCTACTAATTCATTAAAAGGACTTAGAATTGGGCACATTCGGGGCCGCCAGGCTGCAAGTGAGATTGTATGTCTTGCTACCACAGACACTCAAAAGGATTGCTTTCTGCTTTTCCTCAGCAATAATTATGTTCACTACGAAATAAAACCAAGGTGCTCTGCATACTGGCTCCAGTCTTTCACAGTCATGTCATAAGGATTGATTCTTAGAAGAGTGGCGTGACTGGTGAGTAGTCTTTTCTTTTTTCTTAAGTTTCGATGTACTCACAGTGACAAGGTGACGTACAGCGTCGGAGTTATTTTACCCTCATGCCAAATGATGGCTTGATGGGCTGGACAGGTTTCAACAAGAAACAGATAAACTTTATTGCCGAGAGTTTTTGAAATGCCACATGCTCGATCAGGACTCTCGTCAGGAAGCCCCAACACCCCTGGATTACCCCTGCTTAGGTCTCATTGGTCAGAACCTCCAAGAACATCACATGACCCCTGATGGACAGCAGGGGAAGCTATACCTTCAGTTACTACAATGGTGATGCTAAGATCCTGATAATGGATTAATGTTTCAGCCTATAAGAAATAAAGATGTCCTAAATATGAATTAATAACTCTTATCAGGCAGTCAGAACTTGAGCCAAAAAATAGATTTTCCCTGGTTTTTGAATGCAAAATTCATGGGGTTTGGAGAGCAGGGCCCAATTTCCAGGCATAATGTCCCACCCCTAAAATTTTCACTAGTTGACAAAATGGAAGCCGATGGCTTCCAGATGACCAGGTGAAAAATGTTAAAACCCTTGAATATACTAATAAGCGAATGGCAATAAGGGACTCCAATCACAAATTTGGAAAAAAATTTGGGTGATGCATGCTCCACTCAGTTTATCTGGGCATATTGTGGCCTAACCAATCATTCCCAAAGTGACTGCTGAAGGCTGTTGACTAACAGTTAAGTTTTTGCTTCTTTAGTTACATTAATGCAGAACCGGGAAGAGCAGAAGTCCTCCTCCTGGCTTCACATTCCAGGCATAGCTGCTGGCCTGCGCTCACTTCCTCCCATTCATCTCCACACTTCAGATCTTACTGGCAGCCTAGCTCAGCAAGCTGGCATCAGAAAGGCCTCAACCAGCAAACTGTACTGGGAAACCTGCAGCTCTTCATAGAAACGAGGCTTGAAGCCCTAACTGGAGCCAACTAGAAGCCTCCATTTTTCACCACCAGTTCCAGGTGTGCTGCTTACTTCATGTAGGAAACTGGTCCAAACCCAATTCATCTGCCACACTTTTAAAATTTCAAATCTGATGCGACATAGAAAGAGGCCTTCTGCATAGAATTCATGGCTGTCCAGATGTTCCACTTTGTGAATCACATTCCTGTTGTGACAACTGTCATGAGGCTATTAATGTATATCATGTTTTTGGAAGCTATTATTTTTTAAAATCAACGTTAGTCTGTGGGTGCATCTGTGTGTGGATTAAAGCCAGCTAGTCTGGGTTCTGTGATGTATAGTAGTTTTGAGATGTAAACACAGAGGTAGAGGACATTTGTATTTTGTTGAATAGTGCATTCAAAGACTGGGAGTGAAACCTTGCACCTATCTAGGAGACACCAATCAATGTTTATGTTACTAATAAAATTGGTACAATGAAAGGGGTTTTATTGTTAGAAGAGGTGGAGTTCAAAGGGCCTGATGATACAATAGAATCTACATTCAAAGAGAAGTGCTGGGTATAACAGAAAGGAGTTTTTGTGTCTGCAGGTCAGAGGCATGTAACATCAAAGCAGCTGTAAGCCAACAATTGTCTGCAAAGGAACCAAAGTGAAAGGAGCCTCATTTTGGTGCCGGGCTTCTGCATGGTGTGGGCCTCTCCTCACTGCAGGTAAAATGTTGGCGGTGCCAGAATGAGGCCTTTAAGTTACCATGAATTTGCTACTGAAGTTAGTCAACAGGCCCAGTGGTGAGCAGGCCACCAACACCTCCCCCAATCCTGTAAAATGTCAGACAGGTTGAAGGCAGGTGGTTAGATGGTGGGCAGGCCGCCCGTTGGATTTTACTGGCCAGCAGGGGAGTGCAAAATCCAACGCTTTATCTCAACCCTGCCTGATCTTCTGATGGATGGGTAAAGCATTCTTTGAAATAAATAAATCTGTGACTACAGGGAGTTGGCTTGCTGAATTAATTCAAAGAATGAATTTGAATTCATGATTTACACAGTTAAGTAAAAAAAGATTTAAATTACTCTAGACTGACGACAACTACAAGAAGGCATGGCGGAAAGATTTAATTCATCTAGCATATCCAAAGGGCTGCTTCATTTCCCACACAGCAATCCACACTGTGAGCTAGAAATGCATCATCAATTTGAATGATATGTTTCCTTATTGATTTATTCTGTTGTAAACATAAGTCAAGTAGAAAAAGTTGATGTCTTGGACCTACTCTCTGCTTGCCTGCATTTGCTAAGGTTTATTAAAGAGATTCGTCCATCCATTTATTCATACTGCATTTTCATGCTGAGGGAAGGATTGTTTTCAGTTGCTTTGATAACAAGAAAATCATGACCAGCTTTTTAAAGGCATTCTAAATAACATTATTCACAGGTAAATCACTCTTATGGTTGTTCCTCTACTGATGGGCCTACCAAATTTATACCTGACTGCTCAATTGTAGTGCACATGTCTTTCATCCATTCTAATGATCTAGAATCAGATACATTGATTTACTTAGTTACTACTTTGGTGTGTACCCATGTTTTTGAGCCATGTTTAAATATGAATATTACTATTGTGAAGTAAAGCTTTGAGATTCTGACTTATATTAAATCTCCATAAATGCAATAGAGTTCAATGGGGATCTTGCCAATACAGAGCACTTACTGTAGCCAGGAAAACAATATCAGTTGGGAAAAAATAATGCTATTTAAGCAAATGAATTGTATCACTGTTTCCACTATCTTGTATAGATTATCATGTATTATGCCAGTAACTAGAATGATCTTGTCTCCTGGCGATTTCACTTGCATGTTGTTCCAGCTGACCTCATACTTCTCCACATTATACTTCATCAACCACATTATGCCCAATCATTTTAGCTGTCTAAATTCACATTTTATTTTCCTATCTAACGTTGTATCACCAGCAAACTTGAATACAGTGGGCAGAATTTTGCCCTTGTTGGGCGGGCGGGCCCCACCGTCTTGGCAGCGGGTGGGCAGCCGATCGCTGCCGCCGAAACGGGCCCTGCTGCCATTTTGAGTGGGTGGGCCAATTAAGTCCTGCCCAGCGGGCCGCCCGACAGGAAGCGCTATGCACTTCCTGTGCGAGGGGGGAGGGATTCCCCAATTGTCAGACTGCGCTCTTTCATGCATGCGCGTGAAAGAGTTCACATCTCCCTGAGACTAAGTGCTGCCCAGGAAGAGCACTGACAGTTTTGGAAAGTTGAAAAATAGAAAAATAGAAAAATTATTAACATGTCCCCCTCATGTGACAATGTCACACGAGATGAGACATGTTAATAAATATCACATAAACTTTATTAAAGTTTTTTAAAACAGACATGAAACCTCATCCCGCCGGTGGATAAGGTTACATGTTTTTTCAGAAGCCCGCTGGGGCTCCTGGCCTGCTGGCCAGCCTTAAGTTTGGATGGGCAGGGCCTTTAATTGGCTTAATTATCCTGTCAATGGCCTCAAATGGCCATTGACAGGTTGGTGGGCAGACAGCTGATCGTGCTGTCCGCCCGCCTTCCTGAATATTTAAATGTCTTTTTCGCATCAGCAAGCCGGCCCCGCCCCCAGCTTGCCGACGGAAAAATTCTGCCCGGTATATTTGGTCCCTCAGCTAAGTCTTCAATATAGCTTTCAACTAGCTGAGGCCCCAGTCTTGATCCCTGTGGCACACTCTAGTAACAACCTGAAAATGACCTGATTATTCCTAATACGGGGGCAGAATTTGCCCCCATCTTGGCGGGTGCAAGGCCATAAAATGTAGCAAGCCATTCAAAAGTCCATTGTCTTCGGCAGGACCATTAAATCCTGCCAATGTAAAATTCCATCTGTTTTCTGTCCATTAACCAATATTTATTCCATGGAGCTGAATTTTTAGCTCCCTGGGCAGGCACGTGCCTGACCGGACCAAGCATAAAATGATGTGCAATGATGTCGGGCGAGCGTCCCGACGTCATCAGATATTCGTGTGATATTTCGGTCAGTGGGTGACAATTAAAAGGCCTATTCAAGCCTTTAAAAAGGTAATTGGAATAAATTTTTTGCTCTCCATCCAACCTCATGGTTGGCGGGCAGGCGAAAAGACCAAGCGGCTTTTGCATTTTTTAGAAAACCTCATCCATTTATTTCAAAAAATGTTCATCTCCCTGAGGCAGCCACTTGCCAAAAACCTGGGCACCAGAAACAACAACGGCAATCTCAGCCCTGTTGACCCTTCAAATTCCTCTTTCCTAACATCTGATGGCTTGGGCCAAAATTGGGAACAGCCTGACATAGTCACATGCACGGAATAATACCTTATAAATAATGTCCTCGACACCACCATCACCATCCTGGATATGTCCTGTCCCATCTACAGGACAGACCCAGCAGAGGAGGCAGCACAGTTGTATACAGTCAGGGGGAGTTGCTGGAAGTCCTCAACATTGACTCTGGACCACATGAAGCCTCATAGTATCAGATCAAACATGGGCACGCTGCTTACCATGTACCATCCCCTGTCAGCTGATGAACCAATATTCCTCCTTGTTGAACACTACTTGAAGGAAGCACTGAGGGTGGCAAGGGCACAGAATATACTCTGGGTGGGGGAGTTCAACATCCATCACCTAGAGTGGCTTGGTTGTACCTACTGACCGAGTTGGCCAAGTGCTAAAGGACGTAGCTGCTAGACTGGGTCTGCAGCAGGTGGTGAGGGAACCAACAAGAGGGGAAATTATGCTTGAACTCATCCTTAACAACCTGCCTGCTGCAGATGCATCTGTCCATGACAGCATCAGTAGGAGTGAGCACAGCACAGTCTTTGTGGAGACAAAGTCCCATCTTCACATTGAAGATATCCTCCATCATGTTGTGTGATAATTGGGGTAGATTTTGAAAAGATCGAGAAACTCAAAATTTGGCAATGATGAGGCACAATGGTCCGTCAGCATCAGCAGAATTGTACTCAACCACAATCTGTAACTTCATGGCCCAGCATATCAAACATTTTGCTATTACTGCCAAGCCAAGGGATCAACCCTGGTTCAATGAAGAGTGCAGGTGGCATGCCAGGAGCAGACCTACCTAAAAATGAGGTGTCATGAATTACATGGATTACAAAAGAAATTAGGGATAGTATTAGATCCAAAGCTCAGACATATAAAATTGCCAGAAAAAATAGCAAGCCTGAGAATTGGGTGCAGTTTAGAATTCAGCAAAAGTGGACAAAAAGATTGATCAAGAAGGGGAAAATAGAGTATGAGAGTAAATTGCAAGGAACATAAAAACTGACTGTAAAAGCTTCTATAAGTATGTGAAGGGAAAAAGATTAGTGAGGACAAATGTAGGTCCCTTACAGTCAGAAACGGGGGAATTTATAATGGCAAAGAAATGGCAGAAGAATTGAACACATATTTTGGTTCTGTCTTCACAAAAGGGGACACAAGTAATTTCCCAGAAATGTTAGGGAACCAAGGGTCTAGTGAGAGGGAAGAATTCAAGAAAATCAATATTAATTTTAAAAAATGGTGCTAGAGAAATTAATGGGGTTAAAGGCTGAAAAATCCCCAGGGTCTGATAATCTATATCCCAGAGTATTAAAGGAAGCAGCCCTGGAAATATTGGATGCATTGGTGGTCGTTTTCTAACATTCTATAAACTCTGGAGCAGTTCCTACAGATTGGAGTGTGGCAAATGTAACCCCACTATTTAAAAAAAGGAGTGAGAGAAAAAAACAGGGAATTAGAGACCAGTTAGCCTAACATCCGTAGAGGAGAAAATGCTGGAGTCTATAATAAAAGGCATGGTAACAACACTTGGAAAGCATTAACGGGATTAAACAAAGTCAGCATGGGTTTATGAAAAGGAAATCATGCTTAACTAATCTACTGGAGTTTTTGAGGATGTAATTAGTTGAATAGATAAGGGAGAACCTGTAGATGTGCTGTATTTGGATTTCAAGAAGGCTCTTGATAAGGCCCCACATAAGAGTCGGATGGACAAAATTAAAGCTCATGGGATCGGGGATAACACACTGGCATGGCTTGAGAATTGGTTGACAGACTGGAAAGAATGGGAATAAATGGGTCTTTTTCCAGATGCCAAGGGATGACTAATGGGGTACCGTAGGGATCAATGCTTGGGCTCCAGCTATTCACTATATATAAAAATGACTTCGATGAGGAAACCAAATACAACATTTCAAAGTTTGCTGATGACGCAAAACTGGGCAGGGTTGTGAGTTGTGAGGAGGATGCAAGGAGGCTTCAGGCCAACTTGGGCACGTTGTGTGTGTGAGCAAACACATGGCAGATGCAGTATAATGTGGATAAATGTGAAGTTATACACTTCGGTGTAAAAAACAGAAAGGCAGAGTATTATTTAAATGGTGATATATTAGGAAACATGGATGTACAAGGTATCTGGGTGTCCTTGTACACCAGTCAATGAAAGTAAACAGGCAGGTGCAACAAGCAATTAAGAAGGCAAATGGTATTCTGGCCTTTATTGCAAGAGAATTTGAGTTCAGATGTCAGGAAGTCTTACTGCAATTATACAAGGGCTTGATGAGACCACACCTGTAGTATTGCGTGCAGTTTTGGTCTCCCTACCTAAGAAAGGATATACTTGCCATAGAGGGAGTGCAGTAAAGCCTCACTCGGCTGATACCAGGGATGGCAGGACTGTTGTCTGAGGAGAGATTGCAGAAAAATGAAAGGGGATCTGATTGAAATGTATAAAATTCTAATAGGGCTTGACAGACTAGATTCAGGGAGGATGTTTCCCCTGGTTGGGGAGTCTAGAACCAGGGGCCAAAGTCTCAGGATATGGGGAAGGCCATTTAGGATTGAGATGAGGAAAACTTTCTTCACTCAGAGGATGGCCAACTTGTGGAATTATCTACCACAGAAGACTGTGGAGGCTGGGTCACTGTATATAAGAAATCAATATATTTTTGTCCATTAGGGGCATCAAGGGGTATGGAGAGAAAGTGGAAATATGGCATTGAGATAGAGGGTCAGGCATGATCATACTGAATGGCGGCGCAAGCTCAAAGGGCCGAATAGCTTATTCCTGCTCCTAGTTTCTATGTTTCTAACCTGGCCTGGTGAAGCTGCAATACAGGACTACTTATGTGACAAACAGCATAAGCAACAAGCAATAGACGGAGCTAAGCATTTCCTCAACCAAGGGATCAGATATAAACTCTGCAGTCCTGCCAGATTCAGCGGTAAATGGTGATGGACAATTAAACAACTCACTGAATAATCCCATCGCAAAGATGGGGGAGCCCAGCAGTACAAAAGATAAGGCTAAAGCATTTGCAAGAATCTTCAGCCAGAAGTGCCAAGTGCGTGATCCATCTCGGCCTCCTGAAGAAGTCACCAGCATCATGGATGCCAGCCTTCAGCCAATTTGATTCACTCCACTTGATACCAAGAAACAGCTAAAGGCACAGGATACTGCAAAGGCTATGGGCCCTGACAATATTCCTGCAATAGTACAGAAGACTTGTAGTCCAGAACTTGCCTTGCCCCTAGCCAAGCTGTTCCAATATAGCTACAACACTGGCATCTACCCAGCAATGAGGAAAATTGCCCAGGCATGTCCTGTACACAAAAACCAGGATAAATCCAACCTGGCCAATTACCACCCATCAACTTAGTCTTGATCATCAGTAAAGTAAGGGAAGGGTCATTACCGGTGCTATCAAGTGGCACTTGCTTAGCATCGACCTGCTCACTGTCATTCACTTTGTGTTCCATCAGACCGACCAGATCCTGGCTTTGGTTCAACAAAACAGTTGAATTCCAGAGGTGAAGTGAGAATGATGGCCCTTGGCATCAAGGCAGCAGTTGATGGTATGTGGCATCAAGGAACCCTAACAAAACCACAGTCAATGGGAGTCGGGGGAAAAGCTCTCCACTGGTTGGAGTCATACCTAGAACAAAGATTTTTGTGGTTGTTAGAAATCAGTCATCTCAGTTCCAGGACATCATTTGCAGGAGTTCCTCAGGGTAGTGTCCTAGGCCCAACATCTTCAGTTGCATCATCAATGGCCTTCCTTCCATCATAAGGATCAATGTTCAGCACCATTCAGAATACTGAAGTAGTCTATGTACAAATGCAGCAAAATCTGGCCAATAACCAGGCTTGGGCCAACAAGTGGGAAGTAGCATTCGTGCCACAGAAGGGCCAGGCCATGACCATCTCCAACAAGACAGAAACTAATCATTGATTAGTTTTTGATTTTTTTCCTATATCTGATACAAAAATACATGCATATTGTATAGTTCTGTGCCTATACTCTATCATTCAATGGCATTACCATCGCTAAATCCCCCACTATCAACATCCTGGGGGTTACCATTGACCAGAAACTGAACTGGACTGGCCATATAAATACTGTGGCTACAAGGGTAGGTCAGAGGCTAGGAATCCAGTGGCAAGTAACTCACCTCCTAACTCCCTAAAGCCTGTCCATCATCTATAAGGCATGAGTCAGGAGTGTGTTGGGATACTCTCCACTTGCCTGGATGATTGCAGCTCCAGCAACACTCAAGAAGCTTAACACCATCCAGGACAAAGCAACCCATTTGATTGGCATCTCATCCACAAACATTCACTCCCTCCACCACCGGCGAACAGTGGCAGCAGTGTGTACTATCTACAAGATGCATTGCAGGAACTCTACAAAGCTCCTTAGACAGCATCTTCCAAACCCATGACTGCTACCTTCTAGAAGGATAAAGGCAGCACTTAGATGGGAACACCACCACCTGGAAGTTCCCCTCCAAATCACTCACCATCCTGATTTGAATCTATCACCTTTCCTTCACTGGTGCTGGGTCGAAATCCTGGAACTTCCTCCCGAACAGCACTGTGGGTGTACCTACACCACATGGACTGCAGAGGTTCAAGAAGGCAGCTCACCACCACCTTCTCAAGGGCAATTATGGATGGTGAAAAAATGGTGGCCCAGCCAACAATGCCCACATCCCATGAATGAATAAAATATTTGAACCAGTATTTTGCATCAATCTTGATTATGGAGGATACATCCCAGAAATAGCTGTAAATCAAGAATTGGAAGGTAGGGAGGAACTCAAGAAAATTATAATCATCAGGGAAGTGGTACTTGGCAAATACTTGGAACCATGGGTTGACAAGTCCCTGGGCCCTGATGGATTTCATCCTCGGGTCTTTAAAAGAAGAGGCTAGTGAAATAGTTGATGCTTTTGTTTTAATTTTCCGAAATTCACTAGATTCAGGGAAGGTTCCATTAGATTGGAAAATAACGAATGGAACTCTATTATTCAAAAAGGGATGGAGGTAGAAAGCAGGGAACATCTGTCATAGGGAAAATGGTGGAAGCTATTGTTAAAAGCATTATAACAGGGCACTTAGATAAGTTCAAGGTAATCAGACAGAGTCAACATGGTTTTGTGTAAGGGAAATCATATTTAACCAATTTCTTGGAGTTCTTTGAAGGAGTCACATGTGCTGTGGATAAAGGGGAACTGGTGCTTGTCCTGTACTTAGATTTTCAGAAGATTTGATAAAGTGCCACATCAAAGGTTAGTGTGGAAAATAAATGCTCATGGTATAAGGCGTAACATATTCATATGGATTGAAGATTGGTTAGTGAACAGGAAACAGAGTAGGCATAAATGGGTCATTTTCTCGTTTGCAGGATGTGATGAGTGGTGTGCCACAGGGATCAGTGCTGGGGCCTCAACTCTTTACAATTTATATAAATAATGTGGATGAAGGGGTCAATGGTATGGCTGCTAAATTTGCTGATGACACAAAGATAGGTAGGAAAGTACATTGTGAAATGGACATAAGGAGGCTACAAAAGGATAAAGACAGGTTAGATGAGTGGGCAAATGGAGTATAACAAGGGAAAATGTAAGGTTGTCCATTTTGGCAGCATGGATGATAAAGAAGCACACTACCTAAATGGTAAGAGATTGCAGAGCTCTGAGATGCAGAGGGATATGGGTGTCCTAGTTCTTGTATTGCAGGTTAGTATGCAGGTGCAGAGCACAATTAGCAAAGTTAATAGAATTTTACCATTTATTACAAAGGGAATTGAATACAAGAGTCGGAAGGTTATGCTTTAGTTATACAGATCATTGGTGAGGCACATCTGGAGCACTGTGTACAGTATTGTTCTACTTATTTAAAGGAAGATGTAAATGCTTTGGAAGTAGTTCAGAGAAGGTTAACTAGACTAATACCTGGAATGGGTGGATTGTCTTATGAGGAAAGGCTGGACTGGCTAGGTTTGTATCAGCTGGAGTTTAGAAGAGTAAGGGGTGACTTGATTGAAACATATAAGATCCCGATGGGTCTTGGCAGAGTTGATGTGGAGAAGATGTTTCCTCTTGTGGGAGAATCTAGAACTAAGGCTCACTGTTTAAATATAAGGGGTCACTCATTTAAGATGGGGATGAGGAAATGTTTTTTCTCTCAGTGTTGTGAGTCTTTGGAACTCTCTTCCTCAAAAGGTAGTTGACACTGAAGCCAGAATTTTCCGCTCGCCTTGGCGGTGGCATTGTGGCAGGCATGAGCAGACAATATGGCAAGAAGGCCAAACATCGGTCTTGCGCCATCATGAAACCAGTTTGCGATTGTCCACTTCGCCTGTCAGTGGCATACCGCGTTTCCAGCTGCCACACCTTGGGAACCTAATTTCAATACTTTAGCATCTCATTATAAGCCCTGCTCACCAGAATCATCCCCGACACAGGATCATCCAGGCATGTCAGCGTGATTGCATGCCAACAAGTTTCACAACTGCACATAAGCAATGTGCATCTGGCAAGCTGCAGTTCACTCCAGACTTCGAGGTTTGTTTGCCTAGCTTACTTCAGGCAGTACTTGCAGTCATCAGCACCAGGCTTCGCAGGCAGCACCACATCGCTCTTAGGGGGGCTCACGAACAGGTCTCTACCTACCAAACCAGCTGTAAGGTAGGGGTGGATTTTCAATGGCTGCAGAGCTAAGGTTTGCTTGGAGAAGGGGAAGAAGTGGCCACAGGCAAGGGAAGAGGCTGCAGGGTGAGGGTTGCACTGGGGAAGGGAGGTATCCCAGGGTGTGTGCGGGGGCACACGTTCATCTATGAAAGTGGTCTCAAAATGGCGAGGGATGAGGAGGCAGTCTCCAGAGGATATGAGGCCAGATGGAGATGTGAGTGCATGTCTGAGAGAGTGAGTAATGGTGTCCCTTGAGCTAGCAGTGAGTGAGATGCCAGTGACTGTGTGATGGCCTTAGAGTGAGTTTAGAGTGATGAGATGGTTGCCTTAGCCTGGGGGAAAAAAGATGAGATCATTCATCCTCTTTTTACACTGGATGGCCAGCCTCTTTTGTACAGGGTGGCACTGACCACCGTGGCCATCACCTCCCAAGCCAGAGTGGTGAGATTGCTGGATCTCCTGTGATCAGAGCAGGGGTAGAGAACATCAGAGCAGGCCTCCAAAAAGCATTCCAGTGATGGGTCACTGAACTCTTCTGGGCTTTCAGGGCCATATCTTCTCTGGAGCGGTCCTGGGCTGCAAGCATTGAGAACTGTGTGCACGGCTGCAGTTTAGATATGACACCTAGAATGAGGAAACAGTGATTCAGAGGCCACCGCCAGTGAGATGGCATGTTTCCTGCAGCTGTATAATTAATGAGACAGGAAGCAGCCAGTGGGTAAAATGTCTTTTTTCACGCCTGCTACCACACAGTGAAAATCTGGGATGATTCTGCCCAGAGTCTTTGAATAGCATTAAGGCAGAAGTAGATAGATTCTTGATGAGCAAGGGGGTGAAATGTTGGCAGGGTTAGGCAGGAATTTGGAGTTGACATTAAAATTAGATCAGCCAGGATTTTATTGAATGGCAGAGCAGGCTTGAGGGATTGAATGGCCTACTCCTGCTGCTAACTCCTAACTTCATCTGCAGGGCGGGTAACAGGAGTCGAGAAAACTCCTGGTCTGCCCAGCTTGAGAAAAGGTGCCAGGAAAGATGTGATCTTCATTGCCGTGGGGTGGATGTGGTGGTGTTGGGGTTGAGGGGTGGGTGGTGGTGGGGGCTGGAATTGAGTGTGGGGCTGCCAGGTGCAGAGGTGGGCTGTTAAAAATGCTCGCCTCGGTGCTGTGGGACATTTTTTCAGTTATAATGCAAAAAGCAAGGCCCTCAAGCCCTCAAGCCATCAAGCCTCACCTCTCACCACCAACCCCCACACGCTTCCCATGTTCCATCCATTCCACTCATGCCCCCCACTCACCCACTTAAGTCCCTCATGCTCCGATCCCAAGGTATGTCCCCAATACCACCCCCATGACCCCTCATGCCCCTATGCCAGGGTATGCCACCAGAAACCTCCTATAGTCCTTCATGTACAGCATGCCAAGTATGCCCCCACTCACCACGTGTGGCCCTTCATGCCCCCATGTGAAGCTATAGCACTTCAATGCCCATTCATAAATTATACATTGTATAGAACCATTGAACGATATAGTGACAACATAATGTATAAAACAGCTTTTAAAAAAGTCATTCATTGTTAACTTTCCACATCCTTAAAAATATACTCTTTTTATTACAAGCCTATAAATGTGTCAGTCAAAGTATCACTATCTGAAATTGCAAACACTTGAAGCATCTTTATTTTGTGCAAATACACATTTGGCTGAATTCTCCGGTCGGTGAGCGGAGACGGGACCCACTCGCCGACACGTAAAATGACACGTGGTGATGTCAGGCAGGTGTCCCGACATCTTCGCGCATCATTTAGATTTCCAGTTCGGCAGGTGTGCAGCCAAACTGTCAAAGGCCTATTAAGGCTTGTTAAAAACTAATTAAAGCAATTAAAAGAGCTGCCCCTCCGGCCTGAAGGTTGGCAGGCAGGCGAAGAGCCTAGGCGGCTTTTGCATTTTTCATGAAACCTCATTCACTAGCAGGATGAGTTTTCATGAAGTGTTTTAAAATTCAATAAATTTTTAAAAATAATTATTTTACCTGTCCCAGCTCATGGGCCAGTGTCACACGAGGGGACATGTTTTAAAAGTTTTTAATTCCTTTATTTCAGTTTTTAAATATCAAACTGATCTCCTTGAGGCACCTCTGTGCCTTAAGGAGATTTCTGCGCTCTTTTGTACACATGCCCACTGCTTCCGGGCAAGCATCATGCTTGGCAGGCCCTAATTGACCTGCCCACATAAAATGGTGGTGTGGCCCCGATCGGGGCACCGATCAGGTTTGTGCCTGCCCCCACACAACCCCCATGACGGGAGGGAAAGTTTTTCCCACTGTGCTATGATCCCAGCTGATGTTACTACTGGACAAACCAAATATCAGGGTGGAACCCAGCTTGATAGATCCTAACTTTTATTTTTTGTTTAGATACAGGGAGAGTGGCTACTGAACAGATTCACAGAAGGGTTCGGATCTACAGACCAGTTCATAATCATCAGCCATCTCTGTTGCCAGTCTAGCTGTTTTCATCCTCTGATCTTCAACATGTTTACAACATGGAGTAAGTGAATCGTTAAATTCTTCAAAGAGAATTATTTCCCTAAAAGGTTCATATGCTGTCTCTACCTTTAAAGCATGTATCCAATGGCCAAAATTACTTCGCTTTGTCCTCTCAAATTCAGTATAGGTCTGCTGAGGTTGTTTCCTTATATTCTGAAATTTCTGCCTGCATGCCTCCAGGACCAATTCATACACACTCAGAATAGCCTTTTTTATTGCAGCATAGTCCATCGACACCTCTTCTGGCAGCGATGCATATACCTCATGAACTATACCCACCAACCTACTCTGTAACAGCAAAGTCCAGATTTCCTTTAGTCACTTCATTTGCTTAGCTACCTTTTCAAACAAAATAAAGAATGCCTTTACATCTCTTTCCTCAAACTTTGGAAGCATTTGCAGAAATTTAAACATCTCCCTACTGGGCTTTGGGTTGAAGATGGCCATTTTACCATCAGAACCTTCCTCAGCATCTGAGGCCTCCTTCTTAAAGTCCAGACTTCTAAGCCAGTACTCCCTTTCTCGTTCCTTCTCTCTTTCTTCCATTGCTAACTTCTCCATCTGAAGGTCAACTTTTCACATTTCAATTTCTCTTTGAAATGTTCTCTCTTTTTCCTTTTCCTCTCTTTCTCTTTCCTTTTCTTTTTTGTTTGCCTCTAGCCTTTTCAATTCCAACTCTCTTTCTTTTTCTCTTTCCTTCCTTTCTCTTTCCTTTTCTGTCCTTTCTCTTTCTTTTTCATTCACCTCCAATTCAAGTTTTTTCAGCTCCTTTTCATGTTCAAGTTTCTTCATTCACAACTGGATCTTAACTAACTCAATTGACTCACCCCTGGAGAACTGTGGTCTCCCTGGCATCCCCTCCAATTCCACATGCCATGCTATTATCTCAACTATGTCTGCTGTCCTCACCCCTACTGGTAATTCTAACTCCAACTTATCCACAAATTCCTTCAGCTTACTCTTGGTTACTTTTTGTAAACCAGTCATGGTTACATCTTCCATCTGAAAAAAAGACTTAGCAACCTCCAAAGCCATTCTGAATTCCAACCCATATCATATACTTCCCAGCAACTCTAATTCCTTTGCCCAGTACCTCAGTGCTTCCACGTACTCATAGATCCCACCAATGTCCAAGTATTTCCAATCGCACAAGAAATCCCACCTTATAACAATAATCCCAGATGTGCCCTCACTTTGTTATGATCCCAGCTGATGTTGCCACTGGACAAGCTGGATCCCAGGGTGGAACCCGGCTTGACAGATCCTAACTTTTATTTTTTGTTTAGATATGTGGAGAGTGGCTACTGAGCAGAGCCACAGAAGTCAGCTGGTGAACTTTTAACAAAAGAATAAAATATTTATTATATAAGAAAAAATCAGTTATATTACAACACTCCTTCACTCACAACTATATCTTTACAGGTATATACAGATTCATAAGGATAACACAAGTTACAAAAGCTATCTTATACTCTAAGGTTCACAGTAATACACAGGCCTTTAGCTGTCCCCTTGGATCTCCTGCTTCTCACAAGTCACTTTTGCTTTAAGTCTGCTTCCTGCAGTTTTCTTTTCTCTAAGCTTGGAGCTTGGAACCTTCAACTCTGCTGCTCACTTTCACTTCCACAGAACAGGGCCTTTTCCAGATTCCAGTCCTTCTCCTCTCCAGCATCTCTGGAATCCTGGCTTCAACTGACCTTCCTTTGTTTGGGACTTGCTATCTGTCCATCCTATGCTTCAACTGCTGGCAACAGCTTCCAGGTAAGCTCAAACTGCTTTTAATTGAACTAAACTACTCTCTGTGCAGAATTTTACGTACCTTGGGCAGGTGCGTGCTCAATCCGATCGGGCGTTAAAACATGTGAGTGTCCTGATGTCATCCCGCAATTGCGCAGTATTTCGCTCAGCAGGCATGCATAAAAGTTAGAAGTGTGCCCACTGACAATTAAAAGGGCAATTAATCCCATTAACAGCTCAATTGTCTCCGGTTTTCCGTGGCCTATCCATTAAATAAAATAAAAATATAAGTCTGTGGGCAGCATTTTTATCAGCTATATGTTCAGGTGTCTGATTGTGGCTTGGACATTTTTTTCTCTCTGATTTTCAAAACTTTATTCCATGGTTTTTGGGTTTGCAGCTCCCTGAGGCAGCTCTGTGCCTTCAGGGAGCTTTCTCTCAGCGCTCACCCATGCCCGCGTTGGCGTCATCACCCACCCTCCTCCCACCCTCACCCCAGCAGCGCTGAGATTTTCAGCGCCTGCTTCATGCAGTCTGGCCATTAATTGGCCAGCCAGCATGATATCGAGGTTGGGGGTCGTTTGCGGTCAGTGGTCTATTTCCCGGCTGATCCCAGGACCGTCGATCACGCCTGCCCGCCAAGCTGAAAATTCAGGCCCCTGTCACTGTGGGTATGTGTGGGGCCTCCCTCTCTGAACCCCAGTTGCTCAGCAGCAACGGTTTTTTCCAACCTTGTTTTATCTTTTCTAAACCAATACCCCAACCCGCTTGATAACAAAGCTCTCCACTTCAAGGGGCATAAAACTCATTAGAAATATAGGTATGCAAACAAAGCATTAGACCTGCTGTCTCCACTCAAAAATGAAACTAAATCCCATGTTTCACCTTTTAATCCGCAAATAGAAAAAAATATAAATTGAACTTAAACTTAGGGCATAATTTTTTACTTGTCGGGTGGGCGCCTGACCAGAACAAGTGTAAAATGATGTGTAATGACATCGGACAAGTGTCACGATGTCTTCATGCACGCACACGATATTTCGGTTGGCGGGCACGCGTGTGAGTTGGCAGTGTTTCCGCTGACAATTAAAAGGCCCATTGAGGCCATTAACAATCTAATTGATTTAATTTTTTTGCTGTGAAAAACCGGTGAAAAGACCAAGTTGACTTTACATTTTTTGTGAAACATCATCCATGGGTGGAATGAGGTTTCGAGCCGCCATTTTAAAAAAATTAAATATGTTCATACTAATTCCTAACATGTCCCCGCTCATGCGGCAGAGTCAATTGAGTGGACATGTTTTTGAACATCTTAAAATGCTTTATTTTTAATTTTTTATACCTTAACCTCCCTGAGGCAGCTTTGTGCCTCAACGAGCTTTTCCTGCGCACATGCGCGTTCTCCCTCCACCCTCCCCCACAACAGGTAGCGCTGAGCATTGCAGCACACGCGTCACGCTGGATGGACCTTAACTGGCCCGCCAGCGTGAAATCGCGGTCCAGCCCTGATTGCAGACGGCAGGCAGCTTCCCGACTGCTCCTGCCCGCCCCTGCTGAGCCCACCCGATGAGGGCAAAATTCTGCCCTTAAAGATATACCTTATTTCTAATACACCCAAATACACATATAACTTACTTAAACTATCTCTAATTTTTAACAATTGTGCAATTGACAGAAGAGAACAGAGAGCTAGAGCTGTCAATCAAGCAATGTTTTCCCTGCAGTTCAGGTGTTTCAGTGCTCTAAAGAATGCCTGGGCTCTCAGCCAAGAATGCATAATTTCATTTTCAGCCAAGGCTTAGCATCACTGGCAAAATCACGATTTTAGTAATATATATATATATTTATATGTATAGTCATTGCCCATGTGAATCTCACATCCACTTCTTTCTGTCTTGATTTTACAATGTAGTAGTCAACATCTGACAGCAATCAGGTAGGTAGGACACAGCCTTGATGTATCTGATATTTAACATAAGAGGCTCAGACAGGTTTCTGTCAATTCTGAACTGGCTGCTTGCGAAGGTAAAAAACTTCCTGGTTAAGGATATAATTTTGGTAGGGAAACCTAAAGATTGGAACAGGAATGACAGATGCTCTCTATTAAGTTCGTGCAAAGCTATTTTCAAATCATGTCTCCTTATATAGGCATTGTTTGGCTCCCACCTGCCTTACCATAAATATCGGTCTGATATTGGACCAATTCTCTGTAAGGCCAGCCTTTTGCTTATGACAAGTGTCCCTCAGGTGGTTCTTGGTGTGAGCAAGAATCACCCAAGTAAATACTATAGTTCCTGTTGACAGCACAGTGATCCCTGTTTAGCTGATAGTTTTGATAAAAACAAAAAAACTGCGGATGCTGGAAATCCAAAACAAAAACAGAATTACCTGGAAAAACTCAGCAGGTCTGGCAGCATCGGCGGAGAAGAAAAGAGTTGACGTTTCGAGTCCTCATGACCCTTCGACAGAACTTGCGTTCGAGTCCAAGAAAGAGTTGAAATATAAACTGGTTTAAGGTGTGTGTGTGGGGGGCGGAGAGATAGAGAGACAAAGAGGTGGAGGGGGGGGTGTGTGGTTGTAGGGACAAACAAGCAGTGATAGAAGCAGATCATCAAAAGATGTCAACGACAATAGTACAATAGAACTGTGAAAATATACAAGAGCACTTTGGCATCACTGGCAGAGAATAGTTTCATCTGCTTTCAGTAGCTTGTATAAATTGCTGGTGCAAGTGATTGATTGTACCTTCAATATTCATTTTGTCGACCAGCCTCATTTTCACAGGCTGGTAGAGTACAGCTGGAGAGCATCCCAGGGGAGCTTACTGCTTTCAGGCCATCACAATGTCAGCTAATCTGATCATCCTCTGGGCAGGAGGGAGAGAGATTCCTAGTGCTCCCTGCCCCACAAGGATGAAAAGAAGCTCACCTTTGAGATTTCCTTGGGCAGATCACTCCCTGATGCCAGTCAGAGTATCCATAGCACGCGGTCCACCCAGCTAAGCAACTGAACGCTATATGTATATCATTGGACTCTGATTAGCAAGTCACACGCCAAGTCACACTCCAAGCCACATACCATCCTGACTTGGAAATATATTGCCGTTCCTTCACTGTTGCTGGGTCAAACTCCTGGAACTCACCCCTAACAGCACTATGGGTTTATCTACACCACATGGACTGCAGCGGTTCAAGAAGGCAGCTCACCAGCACCTTCTCAAGGGCAATTAGGAATGGGCAATAAATGCTGGCCTAGCCAGTGATGCCCACATCCCATGGACGAATAAAAAAAAAATTAGGGGGGCTTCCAGTTGACTCAGAATATCACTCTGGCCAACTAGCGGTAGTCACAGAAAAACATTGCCTTATTCACCATGATGGCAGCAATGAGATGGTACATCATTGCCCACCATTCTCGGGTCACTACTGCCTCATTTTCATGAGATGAGAGACCTGAAAATATTGTGACTGGAAGGAAATCCAGTACAAACTGTGTGTAATTTGACTAATAGTCGCTACTGGACAGAGCTATCTTATCATCTGTCAACTTCTCCCAGTTTTTATTGCCAATCCTATTTTCTATTAATTTGAAGAATCTTCTTTAAAATCCTCAAACATGGAACTTTACCAAAAGCCTTCTTGAGATCCAAATAATTGATGTCCACTGTATAAGCGCTGGGTGCAATCTCAAGGAATTTTCAATAGGTTGTGACCTCTGCAGTCTTTAGATAAGAAAGTATAGTATCTCATTCAATGTTATGAAGTTTTCATCCTACTACCTAAATAGTTGCACTTTTAAAAATTTCTGTCATATCCTCAATCTGATGCCCACCCAAAATACAAAGCTTCACCTGAGTGATGGATCCTGTGGAAGTACACTCGCCAATCCCCATACACACCATCCACCCTGTCCTATCAACAGCTAAACAATTGTGCCCTTGATGCAGCTTTTTTTGTTTATTTTATTCTATATTTTAGTTATCAGTTTTCACACAGCATTCATTTATCTGAGTTCCAACCATCAAATAATGAAATATAATGAAAGCATTTTGACTGATATGTGTTCACTTAAACTGAATTAAATAGTTCACACAATTAGTTTCCTGCTTCACCCTGAGCTCAGCTGATAAACAAATGAAAATGACAGACAAAATAATCCTGTTGGTCCATCTAGCACATCACATATAATTGTGATGTTTAGTTCATCAGAATAAAGAGACTCCCACTAGCCTGAAGCTATTTAATCTCCAGAGAAAGGCAGAAAACAATAAATTGCCAGGCTAATTAGGGCACGATAATCTTCAAAATTTCTCTCTGACCCCTTCAGGCCAAAATATTGCAAAATCATTAATTTCTATTGCAGTCCCTACTTCATGTACATGATGACCTCTATCCCATCCAGAAACAGGGTCAACTTTCTCTTGAAGGAATTCAGTTGTCTTCTTGGTGATGTTAGCTGGCAAGTTCTTGATGAACTAACCCATGTGTAGGACATCATTAACTCGCAAAAGTGTTCTGTGTGGCTCCAGGAAAGGATTTGGGCTATGTTGGTGGCAGGAAATTAAAAGAATGCTAGCAGAGTTTGATTTTATAGGCCTCTCTCAATCAAATCACTCACGGTTCTTCATTTTTCTAAAGACTACAGAGCCAGTTCTTTGAGTCAATATGGCTAAGGAGTTTGAAATTGGGTGTTAAACTTGTGACCCTCCCCTGCATGTTTCAGAGCCTCAATATCCCCCTTTATGTGAGGAGACCGAAACTGGGCAGAGTATTGTAACTGAAGAATAACCAAGGACAAACCCAATTTCTAGCCCATCACCAAAACTGCTTAAAGAATCAAAATACTGCAGTTGCTGGAGATCTGAAATAAAAATAGAGAATGCTGGAAAACACTCAGCAGATCTGTCTGTGTCTGTAAGTAGAGTTAATGTTTCAGGTCAACGATCTTTCAACAGAACTTTTTTGCATTGTTCTCACCTCCATCCTTAACTGAACTCACAGTCACTGAAGCCCTTTCTACTGTACATTTGACCATGTCTTCAGACTGTTCTAATCCTGCTCATCATTTATCTTCTCCTATGTGAAGCTCATAAACCTTTCATTGCATTAAGGACACTATGTATTTAAATGCAAGGTTTGCAACATCTTGTTGTAATAAAAAAGATATTTCATACAGATTGTAATTCTGAGATATGGAGGACAGGTTTTTAATCCCAAATCAGCCAATTTATTATTATAACCAGGATCTTTGAACCCAGGGTCAAGTCGATCTTCATTCACAGGCAGGTTCCATCTACTGCACTTTTTCTGCACTCCATCTCTCCATTCTATTATCTGTAAATATTTAATTGATTTATAATTAAATTATCATTCTTTCTCCAGATGCCTTTTCGATACTTTTTAAATATGTCCAATAATTTTGTTTTGAGTGCAATTTCTACCTCTTCTGTAGCTGCAATAACTCTTTCTCTTCACACTTATTCAAAGTAACCAACATCATTTAACATCAGCAGAGGTATCCTAGCAACTAAATTGCTACCTTGTTAAGTCTAAGCTCCTATTATCATACAAAAGGGATTTACTAAACCTCTCAATTAGTGATCTTATAGGGGGAAAGAGCCTGTTACACACATTTTTTTACATAATGAAACATTGACTATCAACATTTTTATTACCCAATATATTTCATTTGTTATAGCACATCAAATCTGGATCGGTTCTAATGAAATCAGAATGGAAGAAATGGCCTCTGCAGCTTGTCACAGAAGCTCGGAGTGACGTGACCTGACAGCTGCTGTGTGGAAATCTGCTCATATGATTATGCACTTCAGATTTCGATTTGAAGTGGAAGGCATAGGTCTGTTTAGAAGAGATAGAGTAAAACTAAAATATTCATGGAGTTAGAATTGAACATTTCCAATTTGGAAATACTTAAAGTAGAAACCATGGGAAAGGTCACAGGATGACATGTCAAAATGTACAGGGTAAACAACAATGATGAAGGAGGTGAGAGGTTAAGAAATTGAGAAGTAAAATTAAGAAACAAAAACCTAGCACAGTGGAGTCTCGATGGTTTGCCACAATAGGCGACACATCTGACTGGCAGATGCTAAACATCCCCTGATCCTTGATCTGGCATAATTTGAAGGATTACATGCAACAGACAAATCATGGAATGGGCACGCTATCCATAATTTTCTGTTTATTGATTTTCTGATATGTAGTGACAGTATGCAAGTCCCAGCATCATTGGCAGGGTCGCACAGAACTCACACTGTAATGGAAATGGAAGCAACATAAGACTTGACCAAAATTGCAGCCATTCAAACCGGTACATCTGGCAATTGCCCGTCTGATTCACAGAGTATTTCAATAGGAGGAGGGAGAAACTTAGGACACAGCTACTGGAATAGGAATTGCCTTGCAATGCTAGGTGAGACTATCAGCTGGGACTTAGCTAGCATCCATTCCAACATCAAACATTGCTGCACCATCAATGACACCGAATGGACAAAGCTACAGAGAACATCACTTTTTCTGCACTTTCAGTGTGCAGTTTCTGCAGCCACTCAGAGTAGTACTCCATATGGCTGCCCAAAGGTTGGCCACTCTCTCAATGGAGGAGCTTGTACATTCAAAACCCTGAAATAAAAATCAGAATCATTTATGACAGCATAAGGATCACAAACAAGTTATTGGAAATTGAAGGCTATGTTGGTGTTTGAGAAAAGACAAATAAATGGTTAAGGCTCGAGGTTAGATACGAGTTTCGTATAGTTGACCTGAAATTTAAAAACAAACAGAGGTTTGTGGCACTGTTAAAAGAGAACACATAAAAAAAGAAAGAAATAGAAACAAATTTCCTCATGAGTTTCATAATGATATTATTTCTTTCTCTCTTTCTATCTCTCATGCCTTTCTTTTTGTCTTTGTCTTTCTGTCTGAGTGTACATGTATGCTAAAAACAGTTTTTAGTTTACAACATGACAGAAATCATGTAAAGATCACAAAGCTGAACTTAATTACAGAATATCTCGATGAAACAAGCTCCTTACATTATTATTACATGTATCATTACATAATTATCTCAGCTATGAAATGCTTGTGCTGGCTTAATTTATAAGCTGTGGATCATGTCCCTGAAATTTTCAAGAGTTAGTTAATAAATTAATTGGACCATTATAGTAACAAAAGCTAGTACATAAGCTATATAATTTAGCTAGTATCACAGTGATCGCTTTATATTGCAAAGAAAACTTTAATTGAGATGTTGCAGTATTTTCCTAAATGAAGGTCTGATCATCCAAACACACTATTCTGAAGAAATTTGTGGAGTCCTTGCTACATGCAGAGAATTGTGAGTACAGCAGGATTTTCCATGTCCTTGTGGTAGCATTATTAAGGTTTTTTTTCCGTTCATTGCTGTTGACATGAACAGTCCTTCCATTATAACAGTTAACTAGCAACTTTGATGAACCAGGTTTTAATAAAATGAATTTTACACGTGTGTCACAATTGGCTATTTTCTTTTAGCTTTATTTCTATTAAATTTTTGGTTTATGAATTTGACTGCAGTAAAATTGCCTCCAGCACCCATTTTGCACTCTGAGTTGAAAGTCTACTAAAAGTAGCATAAGACTAATAGATGAAAGTATAGTCCATAGTTCCAGTGTTACATGACTCATACCATTTCAAGTGCTAGCTTTTTTCATATGCGCTTATGAAATGGTTGTTGCCATGGAGACAGGTATTATTCAACACACACTGTTAAAGCAGTGAACGTACTGAATAAATTCTTATCATTAATTAACAGCAAGAGGTCACTGGCACGAACAATCTAGCCATTTTAACTAAGCCATAAGGGTTGCAAATCACAATATGATGCTATGAAAATGCATTGATCAACACAATTGCATCATTTTATTTATTTTCCATCTATATCCACAACTCAGCATTTCATATACTGCACATGGTCATTGCCTAGGTCTGGGATAGTTTTGAATAAGTTATTGCTCTGGTTTCTTGCAGCTGCAGTGGAATAAGTAACTGAGTAACCAGTTTCAAACACCCAGAGAGCAAGGAGATGGACAATTGCAACTCATCAACTCAATTGCCATCAAATCTCCACTATAGGATGATAAATGCCTCAATTGCAGTATTAAAAAGGCAACACTTATGAACATTGAACATAGAGCAGCTGCCCTCTACGAGACCCACCATATGTAGTTCACAGAATCACAGAATCACACAAAGCAGAAGAGGCCCTTCGGCCCATCGAGTCTGCACCAACATATGAGAAACACCTGACCTACCTACCTTATCCCATTTACCAGCACTTGGCCCATAGCCTTGAATGTTATGACGAGCCAAGAACTCATCCAGGTACTTTTTAGAGGATGTGAGGTAACACGCCTCCACCACATTTCCAGGCAGTGCATTCCAGACTGTCACCACCTCTGGGTAAAAAATTTTTTCCTCGCATCCCCCCTAAACCTCCTGCCCCTCACCTTGAACTTATGTTCCCTCTTGACTGACCCTTTAACTAAGGGGAACAGCTGCTCCCTATCCACCCTGTCCATGCCCCTCATAATCTTGTACACCTCGATCAGGTCGTCCCTCAGTCTTCTCTGCTCCAAAGAAAACAACCCAAGTCTGTCCAACCTCTCTTCATAACTTCAATATTTCATCCTGGGCAACATCCTGGTGAATCTCCTCTGCACCCCCTCCAGTGCAATCACATCCTTCCTATAATGTGCACACAGTACTCCAGCTGTGGCCTCACCAAGGTTCTATACAAATCCAACATGATCTCCCTACTTTTGTAATCTATGCCTCGACTGATAAAGGCAAATGAACCATATGCCTTTTTCACCACTCCACAAACATGCCCTCCGCCTTCACAGATCTATGGACACGCACGCCAAGGTTCCTTTGTTCCTCAGAACTTCCTAGTGTCATGCCGTTCATTGAACACTTCCTTGTCAAATTATTCCTTCCAAAGTGTATCACCTTACACTTTTCAGGGTTAAATTCCATCTGCCACTTATCTGCCCATTTGACCATCCTATCTATATCTTCCTGTAGCCTAAGGAACTCAACCTCACTGTTAAGCACCCGACCAATCTTTGTGTCATCCGCAAACTTACTAATCCTACCCCACACATGGTTATCTATGTCGTTTATATAAATGACGAATAACAGGGGACCCAGCACAGCTTCCAGTCACTAAAGCATCCTTCTGCCATCACGCTCTGCCTCCTACAACTAAGCCAATTTTGAATCCACTTTATCAAATTACCCTGTATCCCAAGTGCCTTTGCCTTCTTTATAAGTCTCCCATGTGGGACCTTGTCAAAGGCTTTGCTAAAATCCATATAAACTACATCAACTACACTACCCTCATCTACACACCTGGTCACCTCCTCAAAAAATTCAATCAAATTTGTTAGGCATGACCTCCCTCTGACAAAGCCATGCTGACTATCCCTGATCAAACCTTGCCTCTCCAAATGGAGATAGATTCTCTCCTTCAGAATTTTCTCCAATAGTTTCCCAACCACTGACGTAAGAATCACTGGCCTGTAGTTCCCTGGCTTATCTCTACAACCCTTCTTAAATAGCGGAACCACATTAGCTGTTCTCCAGTCCTTTGGCACCTCCCCTGTGGTCAGAGAGGAATTAAAAATTTGGGTCAGAGCACCTGCGAACTCCTCCCTTGCCTCTCTCAGCAGTCTGGGACACAAATCATCCAGACCTGGAGATTTGTCCACTTTTAAGCCTGCCAACACCTCCAATACATTGTCACTCCCTTTATTGATTTGCTCAAGAACCTCGCAGTCTCTCTCCCCGAGTTCCATACCTTCTCCCTCATTCTCTTGGGTGAAGATGAGTGTGAAGTGTTTGTTCAACACTCTACCGATGTCCTCTGGCTCCACCTATAGATTGCCCTATTGGTCCTTAATGGGCCCTACTCTTTCCCAGGTTATTCTGTTCCCATTGATATACATATAGAATATCTTGGGATTTTCCCTACTTTATCAGCCAGAGCTTTCTCATATCCCCTCTGGTCATCTCTGGTCATCCATGGTTCTCTGGACATGTTATTCCTTCCTATCACTCTAGAGGGAACATTTTGAGCCTGTACTCTCCCCATTTCCTTTTTGAATGCCCCCCACTTCTCCTCTGTAGATTTTCCCACAAGTAGCTGTTCCCAGTCTACCTTGGCCAGATACTGCCTTATTTTACTAAAATCCACTCTCTCCAAATCCAGAACATTTTTTCACAACTTGTCGATTTCTTTGTCCATAACAAATTAAAATTGTACCATATTGTGGTCATTATCACTAAAATGCTCCCACACCACCACCTCAGCCACCTGTCTGGCTTCATTCCCCAGAATTAGGTCCAACACTGCTCTGTCCCTTGTTGGAGCCTCTACATATTGACCAAAAAAGTTCTCCTGTACACATTTCAAGAAATCCACTCCATTCAATCCCTTAACACTATTTCTATCCCAATTAATGTTGGAAAAGTTGAAATCACCTAATATAATTACCCTATTGTTATTGTTTTTACACACCTCTGCAAATTGTGCACATTTTTGCTCCTCAATTTCCCACTGACCACCTGGGGATCTATAATAAACACCTAACAATGTGGCTGCCCCTTTTTTATTCCTAAGCTCTACCCACAAAGCTTCATGCAATGCCCCCTCAAAATATCATCTCTCCTTACTGCAGTAACTGACTCCTTAACTAATAATGCAACGCCTCCTCCTCTTTTACCCCTCCACTGTCTCGCCTGAAGATTCCAAATCCCGGAATGTTGAGCTGCCAATCCTGCCCCTCCCTCAACCACGTCTCAGTGATGGCTACTATATCACATTTCCACGTGTCAATCCTCACCCTTAACCCATCCGTTTTACCTGTAATACTCCAGGCGTTAAAGTAGAGGCCATCCACCCTTGCCTTACTCGCTTGAAACTTAATGCAGCTGTATTCCCTCTGACTTGATTATTTTACTGTATTATGATGTGTCCCTATACTGCTAACATTCTGTGTCCCCTCACCCTGCTGAATTAGTTTAAATTCCTCCCAATAGCACTAGCAAACCCAGCTGCAAGGATATTAGTCCCACTCTGGTTCAGATGTAGACCGTCTCACTTGTACAGGTCCCACCTTCCCCAGAAATGGTCCCAGTGACCCAGGAATCCAGAACCCTCCCTCCTGCACCAACTCTTAAGCCATATATTAATCTGCACTATTCTCCTATTTCTGAGCTCGCTAGCACATGGCACTGGGAGTAACCTGAGAGGTCTGGCTTTTAAGTCTACCGCCTAACTCCCTGAATTCTTGATGCAAGATCTCATCCCTCTTTCTACCTATGTCATTGGTACCAACATGTACCATGACCTCTGCCTTATCACCCTCCCCCTTCAGGATACCCTGCAGTGACATCCCGGACACTGGCACCAAAGTGACAACACACCATCCTGGATTCCCGTTGGCAGCCACAATAGCGCCTATCTGTTCCCCTGACTATAGAATCCCCTATTACTATTGCTCCTCCTCTCTTTCTCCCCTCCTGTACACCTTGTGGTGCCAGAAGCTTGGCTCTGTCTGCACTCCCTGGAGGAACCAGTGCCCTCATCAGCCTCCAAAATGGAATACCGATTTGCAAGTGGGAACTGAGGGGACTCCTGAATGAACTGCCTATTTCTCTTGGACTGCCTGGTGGTCACCATTCCCATCCTTCCTCAAGTCCCTTCAGCTGCGGTGTGACCACCTCTCTAAATGTGGTATCGATGACTCGTGGATGCTCCACAGTGTCCCCAGCCACCGTTCCAGCTCTGAATCCAGAGATTCCAGGAGCTACAGCTGAACACACTTGCTGCACATATGCTGGTCCCGGGAACAGGAAATGTTTCCAGCTTCCCACATGGAGCACGGGGAGCACACCATGTTTTTGAGCTCTCCTGCCATGACTTATCCCTTTAAATTAATCCTTTTAAATCAATTATTCTAGGGCCCCTCTTTCCTGATCCTTGCTACTACAGAATGTACAAACTATAAACCACAAAAAGACCTTAAGCTATAAGTGATAAAAGTAGTAAATACTTACTCACTACTTACCAGTCATTCCTTTCCCTTGCAGCCTTTATTGCTGCAGCAGGGCATGGCCACTCTCTGGAGATTTAAGAAGTTGGATAGCAAAGGAAAAATGCAAAGACCATCTCTTCTCCTCTGCACTGAATTCCCACTGTGCATCAAATTGCCAATACCCGCACTCACTCTGGCTGTGTCTCACTCAGATGAGGTCTCTCCCCTGTTTGTGTGCAAGCACACTGTCCTTATTTGTTAAATGAAGTATAACGAGATCAAGAACAGGACTTTCTCTGTGGGCTTCTGAACACCACCATCAGGCCCAAATATAAATCAGAAGCCCACAGTTTGTGGGAACCATCACTCATTGTGATTTTCCCCAGAGTGGCCAATTAATGGGCAGAGGACGGGCTCACTATCCAATCAAGAATGGAATTCTGGATTCTGAAGCTGGAGGGCCAATCAGAGGTCTTCCAACTTGAAATCAGATGAAGGTTGCAATGACAAGCAAGTGAGGGAGACAGTGCTTCAGATTAGACACACCCTCTCTCCAGCCACTTAAATTTGCTCCTGCTGCCTCTGGGAATCTGGAGACCAAATGGAAAATCCCAGTCAGCCTCCTTTAAGTAGCCATGTGGCCCATAATGAGCTTGAGTGGCCACCCCCACACCCCCATTCCGCCTTTAGGAAAATGGCTCTGGCTGGAGCCAGGGAACTGGCAAGCCAGCTGGTGGTGCTATTTTAAGCACTCACCTGCCTCCGTTGCCAGGCCCAGCAATGGTTAAAAATCAGCCCCATGTTGGTTGATATAACAGGACAGATAGTCAAAGCCACCAATGCATGAACATTACAGATTATCTCCAGATTCAAACTGAATGTCACTGTATCTGTATCAAATATTGAAGAGGAAAGTTCATGGAGGTATGTGTACAATGATCCAAAATTTTCATGAAGTGGAAGGGCAAAAGTTGAATGTATTGCACTACCTTAGAAGCCTAGGATTTGAGGTGAATTGTAGGGCTGGATTTTCAATCTGAGATCATGAATTCAATCAGGAATTCCAGATCATTTCTGGGAGCAAAACCAATACCACTTATGCAATGCAACATGATATTGAATTGGCCCAGGAGTGAATTCTCCGCACAATTGCAATGTCAGAAGCAGCCTGGAGATGGAACCTCATAACTGAGAGCAGTTTGTAAACACTGGAGGAGTTTGTCCATTGCACATGCTCCATGGTGAGTCAGAGTTTTGAATGCACAAGCTCCTCCATTGAGAGAGTGGTCAGCCTCTGGAGAGCCATATGGAGTGCGTGCAGGAGCTGTGCACTGACAAGTACAGAAAGAGTGACATTCTGTAGCTTTGACCTTTCAGTGTCATTGATGCATAGTGATGCTTGATGTTTGGAGAGAATGCCAGCTATGGCCCAGCTGCTGACCTCATCTGGCATTGAAGGACACTATGAAGGGCTGAGGCAGTCAAAATGGAAGATGAAGACATCCATTAGGATGTAGACATTACCTCTGGAATCAGGCATCAATGACCATTTCTGATGGTATGATGTGCTGCCAAAGCAAGATGCCACCCTGCTCTGCAGCTGATCCCTGGAATTACGCAGATGCATAAAAATTCAGTGACACAGTGACCTTGGTGGCTGTAGTTATGGGGCTGGATATGGGGCCTTGAGGCCTCAGGTCATTATGGACCAGAGCGCAAACGTCCAAGACCACTGCCCAAATAGATGCAGCCTTCCACAGTACTAACACTTCATCATTTTCCAATAGCTAATTCTTGGTCTTGGGTGGTACACCTAATGTCTTGGGAAGTGTCTTCGCCCCTTTTCATCCTCTGTCTCTGTGCTCTTCTGGCCTCTTCTTGACCAGGAGGATGCCTATGCTATTGGTCCTCAATACTCTGTGCAATGTCAGAATAGTCTGCCCCCATCTAAACTCCCTCAGTTGGCACTAGTTTGTTCACCAAGATTTCTTCTGTCTACCTTTGCTGCCCAATGATGCCAATAGCTTCATATTCCACTCAGGAATCCTACCACTCATGCTTCACATATACTGGCTTCTCAGCACCAGAAATGGCAACTCTGTGCCACTGTTGAGCAGCTAAGCAAAAATCTCCATTTCTTAAATTTCTTTACCAATTCATCTATTGGTACTCATAGCGCCTCACTTTGTTCATGACAGCTTCACCCTGACATGTCCCAGAATATTTGTTTTCTCCGAATCTTCTGATTGGAAATTTAAAGCTGTAGCTCCAAAGCCCTTTAATGACCCCTACAAACAAACTCACCAACCCATTAATTGGAGGCATGCAGAGTGTCAGCCCCCACCTGTCTCCATCCCTTTGAAAATTGTATTGTATTCCAGGCAATTGAAAACCCATGCCCCCAGAATCACTGGAGATCTATCCCATTGGTTCTACATGATAAATTCTGCTGGAGCTGGGAGCTGGAGGGAGACATGTCTACCTCTCACCATGGCAATCCTACTTTTTTTAGAAAGGGGTGATATATTTCATCCTAAATTCCATCATTTCTCCCTTTTAGAGATTGTCTATGTATAAAGCAGCTGATTTTCTAATACTTCTTTATGTTAAACATTTGAAGCGTGTACTTTCAAATTGAATATTGTGGCAATCCCCCCACCCCCACCACTCCCCAAGCCCCCCAACTGGGAATTTTAATTTAAAACTTACTAAGAGCAGCAATGTGTGATTTCCATGGGGAATACCTTTGTGACAAACATTCATAGAATCATATAATCATAGAATGATACAGTACAGGGAGAACTCATTCTGCCCATCATGTCTGTGTTGGTTCTTGGTAGAAATATCCAATCAATCCCATTCTCCATAACCTATAAACATTTTCCTTTTCATGGATTAATCCAATTCTATTTTAAAAGTTACTAATGAATCTTCTTCCACCCACTTTCAGGCATTTCATTGCAGATCACAACAATTCACTGTACTGTAGTGAGCTGGAGAGTTTACCGACTTCTTGTTACCTACACCAAAATTTCAATTGTTCCTCTGCCTTTTCTCAGTTAAATGCTAAGCTAATTCATTGCTTTTATTTATCTTTGCTTTGCTGCCATCAACAATATTTGTTCAGTGACCTTGCCCATTTAGTGTATTCTGCCATTAATTACTACAATTATAACCTGAATCTGCCTTCCTATGCAACCCGAGGAGTTTTGTGGTCCTCCAAAGGCATTTCCAGCCTATTGCTAACCGAACTCACATCAGTGTCTTTCCCAGCATTATGACAACAGCTGATCTCATGATTTCTGACAGGGTCAGTGACTCCCAGGATTGGCACATCAATATTTTGTCATGCCGCACTTTTGATGATAGAGCAATGGCCCACGTCTCAGATATTTGCAACATAGTGACAGAACACATTCCATAACATACATAATATATGTAATAGATACACGATAATTTGCATGTTATCTTGCCGGAATAATATTAAGTCCACTGCAGATACATTTAATAATAACTATCAGATTGAGATAATGAAAGATACTTTGGAAAGCTTGGTATCCTATGAAATAAGAATATCACTTACTAACCTGTCTATCACCTATATACCCAGTAAAAACATTATGTATGTAGTAATATTCCTCACAAGGCTTCACCTTTAACCCACAGGGTTCTCATTAATTGGTTAGTTAGCAACAAATACTATTTAGTGCTGACGATTAATTTCTGGAACTCTTACTCTTGCTTGCACTTTATTTAGTGTTTACATTTTGTATACATTATTATAGGCATAAATATCAACATGAAGTACCAATTGTTTGGTGCATCATTATCAGTTAATCATAGCACTAAAATAATACTTTAATTGAGGCTTTTGTAACAAGGTTTCATTTTGATTTAAAATAGCTGCTGATTTCTCAGCAATTCATGTCATGTTGCTTAATTTTTGAGACAGAATTACAGCTGATAACTTTAGAATGACACTTTTCTTGTCAAGAGGACAACAATCTTACTCTGAATTCACTTTAGTATAAATTGTTTAAGTGCAAAATAAATAAGTAAAACATAGCCAGTCCTGAAAATGAAATTTACCAATGTTAACTTTATTCAGATGAGATCTCCTCAGTAATAAAGAACCGTACTTTTTCCTAATGGTGGTTTTGTAACTGGTCCTTTATGCTTTATCAGTTTTCAATTAATCACTTCCTGTTTCTGCTTCTCATCTTGCATTTTCTAAGTTCTTCCAATCGTATGGCTGAATGAAAATTGTGTTCCCTCTTCAATATCAACTGATTCTTTCAACTCTCCTCCCAACTCTATCATCCCCATCTCGATGACAAGTATGAGGAGCTTATGAATGCCCAGCTCTCACTCTGCAGCTCTCTTCAAAAACATCTCCTCCACATGATTCACAAACTGCTACTTCAGCTGCTCTCCTTTCAGTTACTCATAACTCAGACCTGTCTCCTCAGTCCACTGCTTGAAAACATCAGCAACTATTTCTTTTCCTTTGATGTTCCACCTCTGTCATGAAAAACTAGAGGAACCCAAATTAATGTGCTGATTCCCCCACTACTATGCAGAATTCCTACTGCTAAACTGAATGCAATAGTGAGCTTTGGAGAAAGATGAAGACTCAGATTATATTCGAAGTGAGATTTATTTTATTGGTAACAAAAACAGAAACAGAAATACCTGGAAAAACCCAGCAGGTCTGGCAGCATCGGCGGAGAAGAGCACAGTTGACGTTTCGAGTCCTCATGACCCTTCAACAGAACTACGTAAAAATAGGAAAGGGGTGAAATATAAGCTGGTTTAAGGGGGTGGGGGTGGTGTTAGGACAAGCAGACAGTAATAGGTGGAGATAACCAAAAGATCTCACAGACAAAAGGACAAAGAGGTGTTGAAGGTGGTGATATTATCTAAAGGAATGTGCTAATTAAGAGCAGAAAGCAGGACAGTCAAGGTACAGATAGCTCTAGTGTGGGTGGGGTGAAATAATACTAAAAGGGCATAAAAGGTAGAGGTAAACAATGGGTGGAAATACATTTAAAAATAATGGAAATAGGTGGGAAAAGAAAAATCTATATAAGTTATTGGAAAAAACTAAAACGAGGGGGAAGAAACGGAAAGGGGTGGGGATGGAGGAGAGAGTTCAAGATCTAAAATTGTTGAACTCAATGTTCAGTCCGGAAGGCTGTAAATTGTTTATCTCTACCTTTTATGCCCTTTTAGTATTATTTCACCCCACCCCCACTAGAGCTATCTGTACTTTGTCTGTCCTGCTTTCTGCTCTTAATTAGCACATTCCTTTAGATAATATCACCACTGTCAACACCTCTTTGTCCTTTTGTCTGTGATATCTTTTGGTTACCTCCACCTATTACTGGCTGCTTGTCCTAACAACACCCCCCGCCCCCCTTAAAACAGCTTATATTTCACCCCTTTCCTATTTTTACTTAGGTCTGTTGAAGGGTCATGAGGACTCGAAACGTCAACTGTGCTCTTCTCCGCCAATGCTTCCAGACGTGCTGAGTTTTCCAGGTATTTCTGTTTCTGTTTTTGTTTTGGATTTCCAGCATCCGCAGTTTTTTGCTTTTATCTCTGTATTTTATTGGTACTGAATATCTAACTACTCTTTTCAATTTGTTATGTCTTATTATCTGAATAATTTATTAGGAATTCTGTAACAATTCCTTGTGAATCCTGATGTGAAATCTTTAGTAATTTGCTGTCATGATGATTCTAGCTATTGTGGTGGGAATCTCCTAGATTGTGCAGAGAGATAGATATCACTGGGCAGACTATTGATTTGCTTTGAAAAATAACCCACTAGTCATTTGGCGTATTCTCAAAGTATGGCAACATTAAAACCTCTGTAAGCATTCGTAACTCTCCAATCACCATGTATTGGAGTATAGAGTTGGCCTATTGTTTCTTTAATCAGCACTTTATATAAAAGACTGCATAAAAAGGGAGCTATTCCAAAGGTTAACTATTGCCTAAAGGGTAATTTTCCAACTCCACAGGAATGATTTTCATTTATTCCGCTACATGAAATTAGGATGATAGTGAACTGAAAATGGCACTGAGTCACTTATCCTTCCATTTACACAAATAGCCTAGGTGTCATTATCTTAGGTAGGGTTCTGATCCGGACAGGTCAGAGTGTCCACCTGTTTCATCTAGAAAGTTCCTGGTAAGGTGAAAATAAAGGGATACATAGGACATGGGACCATCATTGCAATTTTGAAATACCGATGGACAGAGGGAGTGCCATGCATGTTTTACCCATTTGTGCCTGGTGTTGAGCAGCCTAAGCAGTTCACCTCGAAAGGACCCAGTGATATCCATCTCCTCCTCCGGAGGTCTCCAGCATCAGAGGTGCCAGTCTTCAGCCAATTCAATTCACTCAACATGATATCAAGAAACAGCTGAAGGCACTGGATAGCGAAAAGGCTATGGGGCCCTGACAATGTTGCAGCAATAGTACTGAAGACTTGTGCTCCAAAACTTGCCACACCCATAGCCAAGCTGTTCCAGTACAGCTACAACACTGGCATCTGCCTAGCAATGTGGAATATTGCCCAGGTATGCCTTGTCCACAAAAAGCAGGACAAATCAAACCACACCAATTATCGCCCCATCAGTCTATTTTCAATCATCAGGAAATTGATGAAGAGGTCATCAACAGTGCCATCATGCAACAGTAACTCAGCAATAGCCTGCTCACTAATGCTCAGTTTTTGTTCTGCCAGGGCCACTCAGCTCCTGACCTCATTACACACTTGGTCCAAACATGGAAAAAAGAGCTGAACTCAGAAGGTTAAGTGAGAGTGTTATGACACAGCAGTTGGTAAAGGTTGTTAATTAAAATCCCAGAGAGAAACTTTAAGCAACTGTCATAACCTATATTTTCAATTGATATGTTTGAGATGCAATTCTAAATTCAGAGTAAGACCACCAATTCTCGAGAGGTTGTTTTATATCAAATTAAATATCAAACATTTATTAATTTACAACAAATTAAATACTTACACATGGCTACAAATTACTACTATCATAACTTTTAACAAATTCCCAAATTAATCTCCACAAAGGCAACAATAACCAATAGGCTTAACCAGACACCAGGCAAAGCATTTTCACCTTACAGGCAGAATGTTCTGCCTACCAGGTGGGCAGGCCCTACCCAATCTCCGGCGGGCGGGAAGCCAATCCCTGCCAGAGAAGCGGGCCCCACCGCCATTTTAAGTGGACGGGCCTATTAAGGCCCGCCCGGCATGACACCCAGTGGGAAGCGCTATGCCCTTCCTATGCCGGCGGGGAGGGGGTGGGGGTGGAATTCCCCAGATGTGAGAGTGGGGTCTTTTCCGCATACATATAAAAGAGCACACATCTCCCTGAGGCTAAGTGCTGCCTCAGGGAGATTGCTGACAGCTGTATAATCATTAAAAATAGAAAGAAAAAAATCCTTAACATGTCCCCTTCATGTGACAATGTCACATGAGATGGGAGATGTTAATAAATTTCATTAAAACTTTATTCAACTCTTTAAATCCCTACATGAAGCTTCATCCCACTGGTGGATGAGGTTCCATGTATTTTCTATTGGCCGCTGGGTCTCCTGGCCTGCCCACCAACCTTAAGGTTGGATGAGCAGGTCCTTTAATTGTTTTAATGATCCTGTCAATGGCCTCACTTGGCCATTGACAGGTCAGTGGGCCTGAAGCTGATTTTGCTGCGGGCCCACCTTCCTGAAGATTTAAATGGGGTGGAATGATGACAGAGGTTCCCCCGATATCATCCCGCATCATTTTGCACGTCACTGAGCGGGCCCCGCCCCCTGCTTGCCGATGACAAAATTCAGCCCTCCAAATTCAAAATGAAGTTCCTTTCAATTTGGTTCTTTTGCAGACACTGTAGGCTTACAGGCCCAGATCTTACATGCCTCTGACCAGCACCCACAAATTCATTTCTGTTGTCCCCAGCCTTCCCCTTTGAATGTAAGTTTTCGTTGGATCACCAGACCCTTTGAATCCCTTTCATAGTACCAATTTTGTTAATAATATAAATGTTTTTTGGTGTCTCCTAGCTAGGTGCAAGATTTCACTCCCACTGTTAAATGGTCTATTCAACAAAATGCAAATGCCCTCTCTACCCTTTGTTTACATTTCAGAACAACTGTACATCAAAGCAGCCAGGCTAGCTGGCTTTAATCCAATTAACACACACACAGACTAAACTTCTATTCAAAAAAATATTCCAATGACATTATACACAGTAATGTCTCTTCCTGACAGAGAGATACTGCTCTTGACATCAAGGCCACATTTGGCCGAGTGTGGCATCAAGGAGCCCTAACAAAACTGGAATCAGGGGGAAAACTCCCTGCTGATTGGAGTCATACCTAGCATAAAGGACGATGATTGTGGTTGTTGGAGGTCAATCATCTCAGCTCCAGGACATCACTAAAGAGGTTCCTTAGGGTAGTGTCTATTTGTAGCAAAACGTGGATATTCAGGCTTGAGTTGATAAGTGGCAAGCAACATTTGCACCACACAAGTGCCTGGCAATGGCCATGTCCAACAAGAGAAACTCTAACCATTGCTCCATGATATTCAATGGCATTATCACCACTGAGTCGCCCACTATCAACATCCTGGAGGTTACCATTGATTAGAAACCAACCTGAACCAGCCATCTATATACTGTGGCTTCAAGAGCAGCTGAGAGGCTGGGAATTCTGCACACCTCTACACTTCCCAAAGTTTGTCCATCATCTTCAAGTCACAAGTCAGGCGCGTGATGAAATAGTCCCAACTTGGCCTTGATGAAGGCAGTTCCAATAACACCAAGAAGTTTGACACCATCTAGGACAAAGCAGCCTGCTTGATTGGCACCCCATCCACCACCTTCAACATTCACTCCCTCCATCAACAATGCCATGTGTATCATCTACAAGATGCAGTGTAGAATCTTACCAAAGTTCCTTTGACAGCACCTTCCAAGCGCACAACCTCTGCCAATTAGAAAGACGATGGCAGCAGACACCTGGTAACACCACTTTCTGGAAGTTCCCTTCCAAGTCACACATCACCTTGACTTGGAAATACATTGCTGTTCCTTCATTGTTGCTGGGTCAAAATCCTGGAACTCCCTTCCTAACACTGTGGGTGTACCTACACCACATGGACTGTAGCAGTTCAAGATGATAGCTCACCGCCACCTTCTCAAGGGCAATTAGGGATGAGCAATGAATGCTGGTCTAGTCAGTGATGCCCAAAGCCTATGAACATAAAAAAAGGAACATGAGTAGGCCATTATGCCCCTTGAGCTTGTTTCATCATACAGTTAGATCATGACTGATCTGCAATGTAACTCTACACCTTTGTCCAATATCCATTTAAACCTTTGGTTGACAAAAAAAGGCGATCTGAGTAATTTTGCAGAAGAGTTTTCCAAACTTCTAACCTTCCTTGTATGTACCTATCCATTCTTCCTGCTACCTGTCTCCTGTCTTTCAGCCAATTTCCTAACCAGGTCAATAATTTGCCTTCAGTTCCATAAACTTCAACTTTAGCTGACAGTATCTTTTGAGGGAGTTTATCAAAGCCCTCTGAATGTCCAAGTAAATAACATCCATAGACATTTCTCTGTTCAGCACTTTAGTTGTCTCTTCAAAAAATTCAATCAGAGTTGTCAGTGATGACCTCTCTTTTACACAGCCATGCTGACTCTCACTGATCAGCTGAAGATTTGCAAGGTTTTCAGTCATCCTATGCTTAATTAGAGCCTCTAGCTATTTTCTGACAACAGATATTAGGCTAACTGTTTTTAATTCCCTGGTTTCCTTCTCTCACTTTTCTTAAATAGTGGAGTGACATGCAGAATTTTCCAAAATAAGGGAATGGTTCCCACATCAAGAGAACTTTGGAAGATTATAGTTAGAGCATCTGTAATGTTCTCACCTACTTTCTTTAAAATGCTAGCATACAGTATCTTAAACTTATTTGGATGCCTTCCCTATATCAAACCCATGTGTGTTTTTGTACGGACTTTTGCATTTACGCTAGGCCTACTATATTGCAGCCATCCCATCATTCACCATCCCCCTTGCACTCAGCAGTCAAGAGATAACCGCTGGTGAGGGTACAGTTGCATAAATGAAGAATTGACAATGACTGCTAGACAGAAATCTGACAGAAGTCAGATTTATTCAGGAAGTGCATCATGTAAAGTGGGATCGACATTGGGAAGTGCATTGTACAGTAATTATTTTTAAATACAATACTTTCCAAGGTTAATGCAAAGTGAAGACAAAGGGCGGCATTGAGCCAGATTTGCACTAAGTGTGGTAGCGGACCGGTGGGGTAAAATGACGTTTTACCTGCTGGCCACAATGGAGGATTTTCACACCCTATTGTCCCAAACCCACCTCATTATTTATGCATTCCAGGGAAACACAGCGTTTCCACACTAATTACCTCTCTTTGCTTTTGCAGACACATCTGCCAAACAGCCTACAGAGTCCATGACCCAGGGCCTCCAATCAAGCTCCGAAGAAACCTCTGAAGAGGAATCTGGAGGCACCCCCACCACTGATGTCCCATCACAGCGCTCACCCACACCCTCCACCAGCATAGAGACACACAACTTGGTGGGACCTAGCTTTAGAATAGCCTCGAGATCTCAATCTGGTGAGTATGTTGCATCGTCTGATCCACAGCAGGCGGCGGCAGGGACTTTGAGGTGTTTGGCATTCAGAGGACTGCTGGAGGCCAGAACATTGCTGAGTCCAAGTCAGATGATGAGCCTCTGGACTCGGTCATGTCACTGTTGCTGGAGCTGCAAAGGCAAGCTAGGGAACATCAGGAAGGGATGACAACTGCACTCCTCAGGCTACAAGGTACGATGAAGGAGTCCATCTGCCCTCAGTCTGAGGTGATAGCGCTAGTGTGCCAAAGCATCAAGGTCAACACTGTTAGGATGGTAGCTGCCATGAGACCTTGGTCCAGCACTTCGCTTCTGCACTGCTGCATGGGCTCAACTCCATTGCTGATGCCATAGATGGCCTCCAGGAGTGTGTACGCAAGAGGGCTGCCGGGCAGCTCGATCCTACTCCAGCTGCTCCTTCTGCCCAAAGAGTCAGCCTGGGGTTCCGAGGCACACATAGGGAGGAGGAAACCTCAGGTTCACATTCTGGGCCCATTCACCCCAGCTGACTCCAATTGTGTCTGGCCCCCGCAACTCCTCATTTCCTGTGACCTCAGCAGCTCCAGCTCCACAGGCTGAGGAGGGTGCCACTGCCACATTGCACGATCCCAAAAGCAGGCCGGGACTCTCCAAGTCTCGGCCCTCCAGAGGACGCCTGCAAAGGTTATCACAGACATGAAATAGCAGTCAGTAGGCTACCTCCACCTCCACGGTGGATGTCCAGGGAGCACCAAGATGTAGCGTAGGATTAGGAAGGTTAAGAAGAAGTAGTTGCACAGCCTGGGCACGGGTGTTAATCACTTGTACATAATGTTCACTATTTTAAATAAACTCCCAAGAATGTCTCCCTGTCTTTGGCTCCTTGTTCTGATGAGCAATGTTCTTGTCACTCAGATGTGAAACCTTCCTGCACAAGGTAAAAGGCAGGTGTCTCAGTCCAAGGCCTCTTCCCTATGCTTTGTGCAGCTTCAGACCACACTGATGGCCCAGTCTCACGCTTCCTGGACACATTACTGATGCCTGCACCTCGACAGTGCTGGTTATTGCTGCCAGAATGTAGTGGGCAGGTGCCACAGAGTTCTCTCATTCTCTCCATGTGCTCTCACCACCTTTAAGGAGGGGCTGGCTCCCATGTCTTCAGCATCTGTGACCACTGATGCTGAAGACTAGACAGGGGTCAGACATTCTCAGAGGCTACGTGAGGACTTATGGAGTGTCCTCACTGCATGTTGTCATTATCCGCCTGCAATCGAGCAACTATTAGAGCCTCCACTGCATCTCCATGACAGGAACATTCTCACCAAGGTTATTTTTTCTGCCCTAAGCAAGACTGGAGTCAGACGTTCATAGAAGTGAAAACAAAAATAAAAATACCTGGAAAAATTCAGCAGGTCTGACAACATCTGCGGAGAGGAACACAGTTAATGTTTTGAGTCCGTATGACTCTTCAACAGAACTAAGGAAAAATAGAAAAGAGGAGAAATATAAGCTGGTTTAAGGGGGGTGTGGGACAGGTAGAGCTGGATAGAGGATCAGTGATAGCTGGAAATAGCCAAAAGACATCACAGACAAAAGGACAAAGAGGTGTTGAAGGTGGTGATATTATCTAAGGAATGTGCTAATAGGTGACATTAAGGGTAGAAAGCAGGACGAGCAAGGTACAGATAAGCCTAGTGGGGGTGGGGTGGGGGTAAGGGATTGAAATAGGCTAAAAGGTAGAGATAAGACAATGGATGGAAATACATTTAAAAATGATGGAAATACGTGGGAAGAGAAAAATCTATATAAATTATTGGAAAAAATAGGGATCGGAAAGAGGGTGGGGATGGAGGAGAGAGTTCATGATCTAAAATTGTTGAACCCAATATTCAGTCTGGCAGACTGTAAAGTGCCCAGTCAGAAGATGAGGTGCTGTTCCTCCAGTTTGCGTTGAGCTTCACTGGAACAATGCAGCAAGCCAAGGACGGACATGTGGGCATGAGAGCAGTTTGGAGTGTTGAAATGGCAAGCGACAGGGAGGTCTGGGTCATGCTTGCGGACAGACCAGTGAAGCTCAATGCAAACTGAAGGAACAGTACCTCATCTTTCGACTAGGCACTTTACAGCCTTCCGGACTGAATATTGAGTTCAACAATTTTAGGTCATGAACTCTCTCCTCCATCCCCACCCCCTTTCCGATCCCCCCTTTTCCAATAATTTATATAGATTTTTCTTTTCCAACCTATTTCCATTATTTTTAAATGTATTTTCATCCAATGTTTTATCTCTACCTTTTAGCCTATTTCGATCCCTTATCCCCACCCCATCCCCACTAGGGTTATCTGTACCTTGCTTGTCCTGCTTTCTACCCTTAATGTCACCTATTAGCACATTCCTTAGATAATATCACCACCTTCAAAACCTCTTCATCCTTTTGTCTATGACATCTTCTGACTATCTCCACCTATCACTTGCCCTCTATCCAGCTCTACCTGTCCCACCCCCCTTAAACCAGTTTATATTTCACCTCTTGTTTATTTTTCCTTATTTCTGTTGAAGAGTCATACGGACTCAAAACGTTAACTGTATTCCTCTTTGCAGAAGCTGTCAGACCTGTGAGATTTTCCAGGTATTTTTATTTTTGTTTTGGATTTCCAGCATCTGCAGTCTTTTGCTTTTATCTTTTTGTTCACAGAAGCGATGTGAGGATCTATGGGGTCACCTGTCACCTCACTGCGTGTTATCATCATCCTCCGTAAATCTGCCTCACCTAGCCTGTGCGAGAACCTCATCCCCGTCATCATCGCCTCCGAGGACCTCCTCACCCTCGTCCCCATTGGCATCCCACTTATTGGAGGAGACACGCAGCTCCTCCGTCTCCTTGTCGGCCAGCTCGTCTCCCTATTGGAGTGCCAGGTTGGTATAGGGTGCAGCAGACAACGACGAGGCATGAGACACTTTGAGGATGGTAATGCAGGTCTTCACCAAACCAGTCCAGGCACCAGAACCTCATCTTCAGCATCCTGATGGTCTGCTCCACCAAGTTGTGAGCTGCCGCATGAACCTCATTACACATTTACTCTGTTGCAGTCTGAGGCCGCCACACGGGCATCATCAGCCACGGCTTCTGTGGGTAGCCCTTGTACTCAAGGAACCAATCCTGCAGTTTCTGTGGACCCTGGAAGACTGCAGAGACCTGTGATCAACTGAGGATGTGGGTGTCGTGCACACTCCCTGGAAACCATATGCACATGTGCAGGGTACGTTTCTGGTAGTCATACACCAGCTGCACATTCAGCGAATGCAACCCCTTGCAGTTGATGTAGTCCACCATGTGTTTCAATGGAGATCTGAGTGCCAAATGAGTGCAGTCAATTGCACCCTGCATCTGTGGGAAACCCGAGATCTGGGCGAATTCAATCGCTCTTGCATGCTGGCAAACCTGGTCCCAGGCAAAACGTACAAAATTGTATGGCCTCGCACATCTGGCATCCGTGACCTCATGGATGCATATGTGGGAGGAGGCTTGTGAAATCCCACAGAGGTCACCTGTGGAGCCCTGAAAGGAGCCCCTGGCATAGAAATTGGGTGCCTCAGTCACTTTCACAGCCACTGGAAGTTGATGCCCTTCATGCACCTATCGTACCGAATCCTGCAGCAGGTGGCAGATGTGACCGACCAGTTCCCTAGACATGTGCAGTCATTGGTGACACTGGTTCTTGGTCATCTGCAGGAAGGAAAGGCAGCTTCAAAGGCCCTGTGTGATTTTAGCCGCTGGCCTGCGACGACTCACTGTGGCTCTTGGGCGGCGTGTGCGGGAGTCCCAGCCACCCCTTCTTCCTTTGGATGCTGCTCCTGCCTCTGTGCAGCCAGGAACATCAGTCACTCCCTCCTGTCACCTTTGCACTCTGTAGGCCATCAAAGCTACATCTAGTTCACCAGGCTTCATGGCCTGAATTTTCAGCTCTGACTGCTCCCCCACCATTGGTCGCCTCAACAGCAGGGCTGTCCTTAACCCCAATCCCTTGATGCTCCCATAGCTTGAAGTCCAACAGATGATGGCTTAGTGGTATTGTTGCTGGACCTAGTAATCCAGGAACCCAGGGTAATACTCTGGGGACTGGGTTTGAATCCTGCCATGGCAGTTGGTGGAATTTGAATTCAATAAAATTCTGAAATTAAAAGTCTAATTAAAACCATTGTTGTAAAAAGCCCATTTTGTTCGCTAATGCCCCTTTAGGAAAGGAAATCTGTTGTCCTTACCTGGTCTGGCCTATATGTGACTCCAGACCCACAGCAATGTGGCTGACTCTTAAATGCCCTCTGAAACAGCCAAGCAAGCCACTCAGTTGTTACAAAGTCACAAAAAAGGAATGAAACCGGACAGATCACCCGGCAACGACCTGGGCACAGGAAACGACAATGGCAATCACAGCCCTGTCGACCCTGCAAAGCCTTCCTTGATAACATCTGGGGGCTAGTGCCAAAATTGGGGAGAGTTGTCTCGCAGACTAGTAAAACAACAGCCTGACATGATCATCTTCACGGAATCATACCTGACAGATGATGTCCTAGACTCTACCATCACCATCCCTGGGTATATCCTGTCCCACCGGCAGGACAAACCCAGCAGAAGCAGTGGCACAGTGATATACAGTCAGGAGGGTGCTGCCCTGGGAGACCTCAACATCGACTCCAGACCCCATGAAGTCTCATGGCATGACGCCAAATATGGGATAGGAAACCTCCTGTTGATTATCACGTATCGCCATCCCTCAGCTGATGAATCAGTGCTCCTCCAAGTTAAGCATCACTTGGAGAAAGCACCGAGGGTGGCAAAGGTGCAGAATATCACCAAGGGTGGCTCAGTAGCACCATTACTGATTGAGCTGGCCGAATCCTAATTGACATAGCTGTTAGACTGGGTCTGTGGCAGGTGGTGAGAAAACCAACAAAAGGAAAAAACACACTTGACCTCATCCTCACCAACCTGCCTGCTGCAGATGCATCTCTCCACAACAGTATCAGTAGGAGTGACCACCACACAGTCATTGTGGAAACAAAGTCTTGCCTTCACATTGAGGATACCCTCCATCATGGCTTCCGCTCCCTCCCAGGCTACCATACAATTACTAATTTTTCACCCCAGCATGTCCAGTTATGTCCTGTACACAAAAAGCAGGACAAAACCAACCCGGCCAATTACCGCCCCATCAGTCTACTCTCGATCATCACTAAAGCAATGGAAGGGGTCATCAACAGTGCTATCAAGCGGCACTTGCTTAGCAAAACCCTGCTCACTGACACCCAGTTTGGGTTCTGCCAAGGCCACTAAGCTCCTGACCTCATTACAGTCTTGGTTCAAACATGGACAAAAGAGCTGAACTCCCGAGGTGAGATTAGAGTGACTGCCCTTGACATCAAGGGAACATTTGACCGAGTGTGGCATCAAGGAGCCCTAGTAAAACTGGAATCAATGGGAATCAGGGGGAAAACTCTCCCCTGGTTGGAGTCATACCTAGCACAATGGAAGATGGTTGTGGTTGTTGGAGGTCAGTAATCTCAGCTCTAGGACATCGCAGAGGAGTTCCTTAAGGTAGAGTCCTTGGCCCAACCATCTTCAGCTGCTTCATTAATGTCCTTGCATCCATTATAAGGTCAGAAGTGAGGATGTTCGCTGATGATTGCACAATGTTCAGCACCATTCACAACTCCTCAGATACTGAAGCAGTCTACGTCCAAATGCAGCAAGACCTGGCCAATATCTAGGCTTTGGCTGACAAGTGGCAATGAACATTTGTGCCACACAAGTGCCAGACAATGACCATCTCCAACAAGGGTGAATTCAACCATAGTTCCTTGATGTTCAACGGCATTACCATCACTGAGTCTCCCACTATCAACATCCTTGGGGGTTACAGTTGACCAGAAACTGAACTGGACTAGCGATATATATACTGTGGCTACAAGGGCAGGTCAGAGGCTACGAATCGTGCGATGAGTAAATCACCGCCTGACTCCCCAAAGCCTGTCCACCATCTACAAGGCACAAGTCAGGAATGTGATGGAATATTCCTTGCCTGAATGACTGCATCACCCACAATACTCAAGAAGCTTGGCACCATCCAGGACAAAGCAGCCCACTTGATTGGCACCACATCCACAAACATTCATTCTCTCCACCACCGACGCACAGTAGCATCAGTGTGTACCATCTACAAGATGCACTGCAGGAATTCACCAAGGCTCCTTAGACAGCACCTTCCAAACCCACGACCACTACCACCTGGAAGGACAAGGGCAGCAGATAGATGGGAACATTGCCAACATCCTGACTTGGAAATATATCACCGTTCCTTCACTGTCACTGGGTCTTAATCCTGGAACTCCCTTTCTAACAGCACTGTGAGTGTACCTGCACCACATGGACTACAGCGGTTCAAGAAGGCAACTCACCACCACCTTCTCATGGGCAACTAAGGATGGGCAATAAATGCTGGCCCAGCTAGCAAAGCCCACAGTCTGTGAATGAATTTTTAAAAAGGCGATCTGGTGATCGCTGCACAATGTTACTGTGTGCTCACCTCTGAGTTCCCGTGAAAGTGCAGCCTGCCAAGTATGTGCCTTTTATGTGCTGTTGTGAAACAGGTCAGCATGCTTTCCTGCCGATGTGGATGGACGATCCAGCAGGGGGTACAATTCTGGCTGGCTGGCCTGATAATGATATGCTGATATATTACAATGAGGTTCTCAATGTCCAATAGTGGGATAAGCAACCCGCCATAGATGGGCTGAGTGGATGATCATGAACTGGGTTCCCACTGTCATAAAACCGATCGTGCCAGTTGTCAGCTCATGCCACTGATCACGCCTGACACCAGCAGGCATGGATAATTTTGCCCAAAGGCTTTTTGTGTTGAACATTGTTTTTACCCAGTGTCTGCAATGAATCCCAGGATGACAAAAAAATCTCCACAAACTATTTCAGTTCAGCAGTATCAGTTTAACTAAGGGCTTCTACTTTGATGAGCAGATCTGAGATAACTGCACTTTTTATAAAGTGGTGCACATTATACAGGAAGGATAGGAAGCTTGAAGGAATGGTTTTTAGGAAAGTATGTAATATCATCAAATCCTAAATTTGTAATTGCCATGTTACCCTGAAACCCAATTGAATTTATATTGAGATACCTCTGCAACAGAGGCACAACATATATCAGACTCGGGCCCCATTCCAATCACCAACTTGTACCTTCTCCAGCCCATGAGATCTGCAGACATGTATCTTTTTATCGATGCTTTTTGTGCTCTATGAAACTATGCTCACATGTAACTTAATGTCAGAAAAGTTAAAAATGCAGATCATCCTAACACTCTTTACACATCAAGATATCGCAAAGAAAAGTATAAAGCTACAGTTTTATTGAAAGGTTTTTGGCTTGAACTGCTAACTCTGTTTCTCTCCACTAATGACATCTGACCTGCTGAGTATTTCCAGTATTTTCTGTTTTTATTTAAGAAGGAACAGTGTTCAACAACCACTAAAATCAATTGATCAATAATACGTGACCAAAATTTTCTTTATCCAACTCCATGTAATAACATCGAGGCACAAGCATTTTCAAATACAAATTAAATGTTGACACAGACTCTGATGTAATAAAAAATGAAAATACTACAGATACCAGAAAGCAAATAAGAAGAGGAAATGCTGAAAATAATCAGCAGGTTGCACAGCATCTATGGAGACCGCAGCAGATTTACCATTTCAGATTGATGTCCTTTTGCCAAGAATGGAAAAAAATGGAGATGTAACAGGTTTTAAGCAAATACAGAGGCAATGAAAGAAGAGAATGGGGAAGGTCAAAAGCAGAGCTCTGTGAGAGGGTGTAAGGCAGGAGAGATGAAATGACAAAAGGGATGTTCCGTGAGGCAAAAGGGGATGGGCATGGGACAAGCAAAGGAATGTGAATGAGAATGGAAAGCAGATTTACTCCAACAGCTGTTATCCAGCATTTATTGCCCATCCCTAATTGCCCTTGAGAAGGTGGTGGTGAGCTGCCTTCTTGAACCGCTGCAGTCTTGGTGGTATAGGTACACCCACAGTGCTATTAGGGAGGGAATTCCAGGATTTTGACCCAGTGACAGTGAAGGAATGGTGGTATATTTCCAATTCAGGGTAGTGAGTGACTTGGAGGGGAACTTCCAGGTGGTGGTGCTCCCATCTACCTGCTGAATGGACTGCATGGAGGCGATCTGCAAACCAATGACTCAATCTCCATTTGGTCTCTCCAGTGTAAAAAAGACCAAATTGTAAATCGTGAATAATAAATTGAAAGAAATACAAGTAACTCGCTGTGTCACCGGGAAGAAATGCTTGGGGCCCTGGACGTTGGAAAAGGAGGAGATGTAAGTGCAGACATTGTATCTCCTGTGCTTGCATGGGAAAGTGGTGTGAGAAGGAGTGGAGGAAGGGATGGATGTTGGGAGTAATTGATGAGTAGGCCAAGATGTCACAGAGGGAATAGTACTTCTTTCTGAAATGGGAGGGAAAGATGCATTTGGTGGTGGAATCACACTGAAGGTGGTGGGAATGAAATTGGATGATCCATTAAGTGTTGAGGCTGCTGGGGTGGAAGACAAGGACAAAGAGGACACCCTAGAAGGAAGGGGAAGAGGTGAGAGCAGAAATGTGGGAAATGGAACAAACACGGTTGAGTGCTCTGTCAGCCATGGTTGAAGGGAATCCTCAGTTGAGGAAAAAGAAAGACTGGTACTGAGGATGGCAGCATCATCAGAACAGATGCAATGGAGAAACTGGGAAAATAGAATTGAGTCCTTGCAGGAATCAGGGTGGAAGGAAATGTAGTGGAAATAGCTGTGGGTGTCAGGATACTTACTGTGGATATTGGTTGATGGCCTATTCCCAGAAATAGGTAGAGAAAATTTGAGGAAAAGAAGGCAAGAGCTGTTGATAGATCATATAATGGAGAAGAAAGTGAAAATTGGAAGCAAAGCTGGTGAAATTCTCCATTTTAGGGTGAAAGCAGGAACTGACACCAAAACAGTCATCCATGTATTGGAAAAAGAGATGAAGGAGGTGATCTAAGTGGAACTGGAACCAAAAATCAATCCACATATCCCACAAAAAGGCTGGCATGGCAATGATTCATAGGGGTACCCATAGACAGTCAATGGAAAAGTTGTTCAATGTGAAAACAAGTTCACCCAGGCAGAGGATGGTGGTGGTGGATGGGGACTGATTTGGCCTCCACTCAAGGAAGTATTGGAGAGCCCTCAGTTCTGGTAGGGGTTATACATGTAGTAGGACTGGGTGTCCACAGTGAAGAGGAGGAGACATTTAGGACCAGGAAATTGGAAACTGTTAAAGTGGCAGGAAGGCAGCAGAAGAGTCGAGGAAGTAGTTCAGAAAATATTGGACAAGAGGAGAAAATAGAGTTGAGATAGGCAGAAATCAGTTCAGTGGAGCAAGAATAAGCTGAAACAATCAATCTACCAAGGTAGCCCCATCGGTGGATTTTGGGAAGAAGGTAGAAGATATGCGGTTGGGATCTGAGTTTGGAGGCTGTGGAGAAAAGGTCTCCAGAGGAGATAAGGTCAGTGAAAGTCATGGAAATGGTGGCTTGATGTTTGGCACTAATGTCATGATTCAGGGGAGGACAGTAGGCATCAGAGAGTTGGGGTTCAGCTTCAGCAGGCTTAATGACATAGTTCATGTTGAACTTCAGGGAAACGAGTGCAGCAAGTTTAGAGTGAGGGAGGTTAGAGTGAATGATGGGAGCAGAGAAATTGAGGCAGCTGATGTCATGCCAGCAGTTCTTAAAGAAAAGATCTGGAGAGTGGGGGGAACCAGGTGGAATGAGGATTTCCCCCCACCATGTTTGACAGGCCTTTAACTGGAATTGTTTCATTCCCCACACTTTTGGTTTCATGGCTTCCCCTCCCTCCCAGGCCACCATACTCTTTCTCACTTTTCACTCCACCAGCCACCACCAACTTTGTCACCTCCAATATGATGTAGCTATCAAACATATCTTCCCCTTGTCTCTCCTTTCAGTGCTCCAGAAGTTTCATTCCCCCCACAACACCCCAGTCTACTTCTCAATCTCTCCATAAGCCCCTCCCCTTTCATTGGCACCATTCCATGTAAGGGCACAGCATCGGCCCTTTTACTCCCTCCCTTTCTGCTGTACAGGGCCCCAAACTCTCCTTCCAGGCAAAGCCATTTATTTGTACTACTTTCAATTTAATATATTGTATGTGCTGTTTACAACGATGTCTCCTCTACATTGGCATTTCCTGCTGGTGGACCCCTCTTTGGGACATGGAGCCCCTGTTTCGGATAGCACCTCTGGCCTGCCAGAGTGAGGCTGCCTCTATTGCGCTGGTGGCCAATGCACATGGCGGGGAGTGTTCCACTGCCAGCAAGATGCTGGTGAGGCCACAAAAGCACCTAAATGCAGATTGGGTAATCAGTTCATGGAAAACACCTCTGTTCAGGTCGCAAGGATGACCCTTCCTTTCGGGTCACCTCTTATTTTAATTCTCCACCACACTCCCATTCTGACTTCTTAGCCTTAGTCTCCTGCGCTGTTCCAATAGAGCTCAAAGTAAGCTTGAGGAGCAGCAACAGCACCTCAGCTTTACAGCCTTCTGAACTCAGCATTGTGTTCAACAATTTCAGATCTTAACCACTACTCCCATTTTTTTCAGCCAGCAGCTGTTGATAATGATTCTGCTATTGCTGTTATACCTTCTCAAGACTTCTTTATTTTCCCATTACCATCTCTCTTTGTGTTTCACCATCATTCCTTTTGGTATTTAATCTCTCATATCTTCCACCCTATCACTGGCCTTCCCTTTGGTTTTTTCCATACATCCCTTTCTTTCCCTGCCTCTGTATTTGCTTAAACTTCTCTAATTTTTTCCAGTGTGATGAAAGGTTAACTGCTTTTCTCTCCAGATGCTGCCTGATCTGTTGAGTATTTCCAGCATTTTTGTTTAGATTCAGAAGTAACTCCAATAACACACTGACAGCCACAATACTGTAACAAATCATATGCCGTGATATTTACTTTTTCTTCAATTACATAAAGTTCTAACAGCTGTTCTGATTAAGAACTGGTTATTGTTTATCAGTTGTAGAATGCTCCAGTTAATTATAATCCCTCATTTCTGATTGCCCAAGTAAACTATTAACTTTGCCTGAAGAGCTCACTGAGTATAACAGTTTGTGACAGAGGATGAGACAACAGCTGGATGAATATATATCTCTGAACGGGATTGGTTACAACGCAAAGTAAAGACTTTGATAATCAAATATTGTACAGAGCATTAAATTTTGTCTCACATTATGCAAATATTGCTGCAACAATTCTACAGTGACGTTATAATAATGTTTGACTAATAATCCCAGAGTTTTACTCTATTAATTAAGGCATTGGGGAAAATTATCACAGATTTTCTTTATTCTAATGAAAGATTTACCACTGGTCAGTCTTTTCGTGGTGACTCCATTTATTAGTGACTCCAGCTGAAATTGGCCTGTAGGTGAACAAGTTTAATGGCATGAGTATTACGGACTGAATTTTCCTGACCCCAGGGTAGTGGAGGTGGGGTGCAGGTGTAGGTCAGTTTGACTTCCTGATCCATTCTTGCCACTGGAGAGCTTTCCCAGGGTTGAGTGCCAATGCTACAGTAGCAGGCAGCCAATTAACACAGTTGAGGCCACGATCAGAGGTGATTTGTGCCCCCACCAACATTTTGCCAGCGGTGGAGCATCTTCCTGCCATCTTTGGCAGCCCACTGATCAACGGAGGCAGCATCTCTTTGATGGGGATGGGGGGTGGGGTGGGGGGAGGGGTGGGCATTAGAGATGGAGGCTCATGCCCAAAAAGGAAGGCCCCCTACTCAGCAGGAAAAGCCAAATCCCTCAAATGATTCTTCCAGACAGGCTGCCCCTTCTCTCTATGGGGCCTAACTGTTGTAATATGCCTATAAGGGATAGCATTAGAAGAGAAATGTGTCATGTGATCCTGTCTCACTTTTACTTTCAGGAGCACACACACTCCCCTGATGTCTTCAAGCTTTCTAGTTATAATTGTTCTCATGCGCCTAGTTTTAATAAATGAACCCACAATATGTGTACCCAATCCCTTATGAGTCATTGTGCCTTCTGTATTATACAGTTAATAAGCTCAAAGACTTATATAATAACATGACATGGTGCTCAGCGATGGTGAGACACATGGCAGTGAGGTTAAGTACAGGTATGATGTGGTAAGCAGCTTTAGATTGTGGTTACATGACAAGAGATGATCCTCAAGACTCTGGTGAGATGCAACGGAGTCACAGTGCCAGAAAAGCTGAAAACACAGTGGGTGACTGTGAAGGAAAACTTTGAAGACACAGCATTGAGCTAGTGCTCAAATAAAGAGTAAGCAGATGGATACATACTTTGGTTCTATATTCACAAAGGAGGACACTAATAACATATCAGAAATGTGGATAGCACAGGGTTTAGTGAGAGGGAGAAACTGAAAGAAATCAGTATTAGTAGGGAAATGGTTTTGGAAAAATTGATAGGATTGAAGGCCGATAAATCCCCGGGGCCTGATAATCTACATCCCAGAGTACTTAAGGAAGTGGCTCTAGAAATAGTGGATGCATTGGTGGTCATCTTCCGAGATTCTTTACACTCTGGAATAGTTCCTACAGATTGGAGGGTAGCTAATGTAACCCCACTATTTAAAAAGGGAGGTAGAGAGAAAACGGGGAATTATAGACCAGTCAGCCTGATATCAGTAATGGGGAAAATTCTAGAGTCCATGAGAAAAAATTTAATAGCTGAGCATTTGGAAAATGGTGGCAGAATCGGACAGAGTCAGCATGGATTTATGAAAGGGAGATCATGCTTGACAAATCTACTGGAATATTTTGAGGATGTAACTAGTAGGGTTGATGAGGGGGAGCCCAGTGGATGTGGTTTATTTGGACTTTCAGAAGGCTTTTGACAAAGTCCCACATAAGAGATTGGCGTGTAAAATTAAAGCACAAGGGACTGGGGGTAGTGTATTGAGATGGATAGAAAACTAGTTGGCAATCAGGAAACAAAGGGTAGGAATAAATGGGTCTTTTTCCAAATGGCAGGCAGTGACTAGTGGGGACAAAAACAGAATTACCTGGAAAAACTCAGCGGGTATGGCAGCAGCGGCAGAGAAGAAAAGAGTTGACGTTTCGAGTCCTCATGACCCTTCGACAGAACTTGAGTAAATCCAAGAAAGGGGTGAAATATAAGCTGGTTTAAGGTGTGTGTGTGGAGGTGGTTTGGAGGGGGGGGGGAGCAGAGATCTGCTTCTATCACTGCCTGTTTGTCCCTACAACCACACCACCCCCCCTCCACTTCTCTCCCCCCTGCTCCCAAACCCCCTCCCCCTGCCACACACACCTTAAACCAGCTTATATTTCACCCCTTTCTTGGATTTACTCAAGTTCTGTCGAAGGGTCATGAGGACTCGAAACGTCAACTCTTTTCTTCTCCGCCGATGCTGCCAGACCCGCTGAGTTTTTCCAGGTAATTCTGTTTTTGTTTTGGATTTCCAGGATCCGCAGTTTTTTTGTTTTTATCTCAGTGACTAGTGGGGTACTGCGGGGATCAGTGCTGGGACCCCAGTTATTCATAATATATATTAATGATTTAGATGAGGGAATTAAATGTAATATCTCCAAATTTGCAGATCACACAAAGCTGGGTAGGAGGGTGAGCTGTGAGGAGGATGCAGAGATGCTTCAGTGTGATTTGGACAAGCTGAGTGAGTGGACAAATGTATGGCAGATGCGGTCAAATGTGAGGTTATCCATTTTGGTAGCAAAAACAGGAAGGCAGGTTATTATCTGAATGACTATAAATTGAGAGAGGGGAATGTGCAACGAGACCTGGGTGTCCTTGTACACCAGTCGCTGAAGTGAAGCATGCAGGGGCAGCAGGCGGTAAAGAAGGCAAATGGTATGTTGGCCTTCGTAGCCGGTGGATTCGAGTACAGGAACAGGGATGTCTTGCTGCAATTGTACAGGGCCTTGTTGAGACCACACCTGGAATATTGTGTTCAGTTTTGGTCTCCTTATCTGAGGAAGGATGTACTTGCTATAGAGGGAGGGCAGCGAAGGTTTACCTGACTGATTCCTGGAATGGCGGGACTGACATATGAAGAGAGGTTGAGTTGATTAGGATTATATTCGCTGGAGTTCAGAAGAATGAGGGGGGTTATAGAAACCTATAAAATTCTAACAGGACTAGACAGGGTAGATGCAGGAAGGATGTTCCCGATGGTGGGGGAGTCCAGAACCAAGGGTCACAGTCTGAGGATATTGGGTAGACCATTTAGGACTGAGATGAGGAGAAATTTCTCCATCCAGAGAGTGGTGAGCCTATAGAATTCGTTACCACAGAAAGTAGTTGAGACCAAAATATTGTCTGTTTTCAAGGAGTTAGATATAGCTCTTGGGGCGAAAGGGATCAAAGGATATGGGGAGAAACCGGGACTAAGCTATTGAGTTGGATGATCAGCCATGATCACAGTGAATGGTGGAGCAGGCTCAAAGGGCCGAATAGCCTACTCCTGCTCCTAATTTCTATGTTTCTATGTTTCAATCCTTCGTGGTGAGATTGCAGTGCACAGCCTGTCAGTTCAGTGAGTGGGACAGCATGTCGAGAGTACCAGCACCAGGTTAGCACATTCAGGAAAGTGAGTGACCAGGGTGTGGGCCGGATCGATAGTGAGCAAGGGAGAGTCCAAGATAAAGAAATACCATCATAAAAATCAGGGCAAAGAAGGTTGTGACTAGATTGGGTGGCTTCAGAAGTTTCTGAATAATAAATTGAATGAAAAGCAAAGATGTTATCACTCTGTGGCGTATTCCCACCAAGACGCGTCTCACTGGGCGCAGCTTCGGAAAAGCATGCAAAAGCAGCTACAGCGACACTCATCTCAGGTACTATAGGAGAGGAAAGATCTGGAAGATACTGTAAGATTGTCCACAAATTTCCCCAGTTTGAATTGGGATGCAGCTGGCCTACTAACCGAACTCAAAATATTGAAACGGTTTCTTGATTCAGGCTTGTCTGGACCAAACAAACAGCAAAGATTCGCCTAGCAATTGGGAAAGAAACTCCTCACATGATGAACACATCAGGATTAACAGAAGAATAGCTAAAGGATCCTCAAAAGATATGGGCCAGGGTTTTACGGCGCTGTCGTGGCATGTCTCCCCCCAGCGGATGCGACAAGCCATTTAAATCTCCCTTCAGTTCAGCTGGACTGTAATATCCCGTCGGGTGGGAGGGTCCGCAAAATCCTGGCCATGGACTATATTGGAAACAAAAACAGAATTACCTGGAAAAACTCAGCAGGTCTGGCAGCATCGGCAGAGAAGAAAAGAGTTGACGTTTCGAGTCCTCATGACCCTTCGACAGAACTATATTGGAAGACTGGTTCAGAATCAGATTAAACTTCCAAATTCATCGACTAGCGTTCATGTCATTTCGACAGCAGCCTACAGAACCCATAAGCCAATTTGTCAGCAGATGCAGAGAAAAGGTATGCACTGTGATTTTTCAGACACAGAGCTAACTGACAGAATTGTTGAGTTAGTGATCGCATCCATCCCCACAGAAGCATTCCAGAACGATCTGCTAGAAAAGCCCAAAACATATAGCATCGAAAAGCTACTCAAGGATTGACATATATATATATATGTATATGTGAAGCGATCCTCACAGGTTGACAAAGCTTACAGGTTTTAAGTACAACCCCAATTGTTGATGCACGCACTAGAACACCCAGCAAGACATGTGGAAGGTCTGGTCTTCTGCGTGCACCAAGGGAATGCCCGGTCTTCCATCAATTCTGCAAAGCATATGGCACAAAGGGCCATTGGCAGTGCCAGTGCACTAGAGCAAAGGCTGATGCAGCTACAAAGGACCATGCACTGATCCAAACAGACTGCAAACAACCAATACCTTCAAGCTATAATACTGTCCATCTAGTATCCCATCAGAAACATATACAAGGTGATTGACAAACCAGAAAATGATGATGATGTGCACGATGAGATGAAGAACAGTGAACACATTTCACACTGTCAACCTCGTGGAAAATATTGGAATCATCCTAGATTTGCGCTAAGTGCAGTAGCAGGCAGGGAAAAGGATGTTTTACCCGTTGGCTGCAATGAAGGCTTTTCACACTGTGACATCCCAATCCCATCTCATTAATTGTGCAGCCACAGAAAACATGCTGTCTCGCTGGATGGCAACCTCTGAATTGCTTGCCATGCTGTTACCTCACCGTTTCCTTGCTCTGGGTGCCCAGACAGTTCTCAATGCTTGCAGCCCAGGACTGCTCCAGTGAAGATATGGCCCTGAAAGCCAAGAAGATTTCAGTGACCCATCACTGGACTGCCTTTTGGAGGCCCACCATGATGTCCTCTACCCCTGCTCTGGCCGCTGGAGGTCTAGAAATCTCACCACTCCAACTTGGGAGGCAGTGGCAGTGGTGATCAGTGCCAATGCTGCACAGAAGAGTTTGGCCATTCGGTGCAAAAAGAGGATGAATGATCTCATCCATGCCGCCAGGGTAAGGCAACCATCTTATCACCCTAAACGCACACACCCACAAACCCATCACACATTCACTGGCATCTCACACACTGCCAGCTCAAGGGGCATCACCACTCACTCTCTCATCCACCACCCTCATAGCTCCAACTGGCCTCATCTCCTCTGAAGACTGCCTCCGCAGCCCTTACCTTCTTGAGATCACTTGCACAGATCAACATCATGTGTCCCCAAACACACCCTGGAATACCCCACTTTCCCAGTACAGCCCTCACCGTGCAGCCTCTTCCCTTGCCTGAGGTCCAGGTCTAGACCTGCAGTCATTAAAAAGCCACCCCCATTTTACAGCTGTCCTGGTCAGTATAGACCTGCTTGTGATACCCCCTAAAAATGATATGGTGCTGCCTGCTAAGCCTGGCGCTTATGACCGCGAGTGCTGCCCGAAGCAAGGCAGACAAACAAAGCTCAAAGTCCTAAGTGAAGTGCAGCTCACCAGGTGCACATTGCTTATGTACAGTTGTGAAATTTATCTGGGTGCAATCACACCGACGTACTGGGATGATCCAGCCTGGGTTATGATTCCGGTGAGCTGGGCTTATAATGATATGCAGATGTTTAAAAATGAAGTCCCTAACGTGTAGCGGCAGGAAACACAGCTCACCATTAACAGGCAGAGTGGACGATTGCAAACTGGTTTCACGAGGCCATGAAGCCAATTTTTGGCCTTCCCGCCATATTGTCTGCTCATACCCGCCTTGACTCCCGACGTCAGCAGGCGTGGACAATTGCGCCGATAGGTGCCATCACACCATCTGAAGTGTGCCAAGATTCAAATTATCTCTCCTAAGAAAGTTGGTAAATATTCATCATTGGCCAAGAATGATTCAGAGGCAAATGCCTACATACTATTTCTGTAAATTCTAAAAGACAGATATCTACAATGTGGAAGCCATGGTGAAAGCTACTGCTGTGAAACATTCAGCATACAATGGTTCACTAAATCCATGTGCAACATCCATAGTCCTGGAGTGTAAATAGAATAAATCCTCCTGGGTGTCACAGATTTTCTACATAGCGAAAACTAAAGGCTCAGTGGTTTCAGATCCACTGCCATGCCGTGACCTCACACTAGTAACAATCCATGGAATCAGGCAGAGATCAAAAGGCAGATAAACCTCAGGAACTATTCCTATCTCCTCAGTTCATGACCTAACATTGAAATATCCAGAGTGTTTTGACAAAATTGGCAGTTTCAAAGGAGTTGCAGCACTCTCCAAACATATGAACAAATGAATTAGGAGCAGGAATAGTCACTCAGCCCCTTGAGCCTGCTTCGTTATTGAATAAGATCATGGCTGACCTGATTTTAACCTCAACTTCACATTCCTGCCACCCTCAATTAAACTGTCACCCACTTGCTAATCAAAAATCAATCTAACTCTGACTTAAAGATGTTCAAGGACTCTGCCTTTTAAGGAAAGGGATTGCAAAGTCTCACAGCTCTTTGAGAGAAAAATATTTTCCCCTCATCCCTGTCCTAAATGGGCAGCATCTTATTTTTAAACAGTGACCCCGAGTTCTAGATTCTGCCACAAGAAGAAACATCCTTTCCACATCCACCCTGTCAAGTCCGCTCAGGATCTTGTATGTTTCAATCAAGTCGTCTCTTACTCTACTAATTCCAGCAGACACAAGCCAAGCCAGTCCAGACTTTACTCATAAAACAACCCACCCATTCCAGGTATTAATCTAGTAAACGCTCTCGGAATAGCTTCTAACATACTTACTTCTTTCTTTAAATAAGAAGACCAGTGCTGTACACAGTACTCCAAATGTGGCCTCATCAATGTCCTGTATAATTGGAGCATAACCCCCCCTACTCTTGTATTCAATTCCCCTTGCAATAAACAATAACATTCTATTAGATTTCTTAACTACTTACTGTACTTATATACTAACCTTTGGTGATTCATGCACTAGGACACGCAGATCCCTCTGCATCTCAGGGCTTTGCAATCTTTCATCATTTAGAAAATGTGTCTCTTTTCTTATTCATCCTGAAAAATGGACAACCTCACATTTTCCAACATTATGGGTAGAATTTTGTCTTTGTCGGGCAGGCTTTGTGAGGGCGGTTGGGGGAGGTCTGGAAGCCAACCACCACCCACAATCGGGGCCAGACCGCAATTTCACACTGGTGGGCTTGAAAATCTCCGAGGCATATAGTTGCCTCAGGGAACTGAACATTTTTCAAAATAAAAAATAAAGATTTTAAAAATATTATAAAACATGTTCCCTCATGTGACTCTGTCACATGAGCAGGGACATATTATTAAATAAATTTAAAACTTTTTATTTTATTTTTAATTGATGTTAGAAACCTCTTCCCACCCATGGATGAGGTTTCTAACAAAATGCAAAGGGCTCTTGGCCTTTACGCCTATCTGCCAATCGCAAGGTTGAACATGCAGTGAAAGATTTATTTTAATTACACCTTTAATGCCCTTAATAAGCCTTTTAATTGTTGCGGTGTGCGCTGCCGACTCCGGCGCGTGACCGCCAACCGAAATATTGCGCGAGTGTGACATGACATCAGGACACTTGCCCGACATCATCGCATGTCATTTTCTGCTCTGTCAGGTCGGGCGCGCGCTCTCCCGCCTAGCTAAAATTTCAGTCCTATAATCCATTTGCCAGGTCTTTTCCCACTCACTTAACCTATCTATATTCCTTTGTAGCCTCCTTATGTCCTCTTCACAACTTACTTTCCTACCTAACTTTGTGTAATCAGCAAATTTAGCAACCATGCCATCAGTCCCTTCATCCAAATCATTTGTATAAATTGCAAACAGTTGAGGCCCAGCACTGATCCCTATGCCACACCACTCGTCAAACCCTGCCCATTAGACAATGAACCATTTATGCCTCCTTTACAGCTTCCAACATTTTCCCTATGATAGGTGTTAAGCTGACTGGCCTATTGCTTCCTGTTTTCTGTCTCTCTCCCATTTTGAATAAAGGGGAAGAATTTTCCTGTCGGCAAGCAGGGGCGGGGCCCACTCGCCAACGCATAAAATGACGTGAAATGACGTCGGACAGAACTCCTGACATCGTCCCACATCATTTGCATTTTCAGGTCGGTGGGGGCGCAGCCGAGTCAGCTATGCACCCACCGACCTGTCAATTGTCTATTGAGGCCATTGAAAAAACAATTAAACCTTAAGATTGGCGGGCAGGTCAGGAGTGTTGGCAGCCAACTGTAAAAGCATGAAACCTCATCCACAATGAGGTTTCATAACTGAATTAAAAAATTAAGATTCACTTTTATTTAAAGTTATGTAAATGTCCCAACTGTCACATGAGGGGACATGGATGGTAAATGAAATTTTCAACAGAAAAACGTTTTCACTTCGGGAACCGATCTCCCTGAGGTAGCACTTAGTCTCAGGGAGATCGGAACACTCCTTCGCGTGAGCGCATTTCCACATTTGGCATTCCCCTCCGTCCACACAGCATAATTGGCTGGCCCACGAAAAATGGTGGCGCACCCCGGATTGGGCCCAAGCATGCTCCCGCCCTTACCCCCAATGGGGGGGAAAGAGTTGCCCAAGAAGTCACATTAGCTATTTTCCAATATAATGGAACCTTCCCCAAATCTAGTGAATTTTGCAAAATCAAAACCATTGCAAGACCTATCTCACTAGCCACTTCTTTTAAGAACCTAGGATGAAATCCATCAGGACGTGGGGACATGTCAACCCACAGTTCTGAAAAATTTCTAAGTACCACTTCCCTGGCAATTGTTGTAATTTTCTTGATTTCTTCCCTCCCTTCAAATTCCAGATTTATGTAATATTCTGCCCACTGTCCCTAACTCTAAGCACTTGCTGGCCAGTCAACTTGCTAGTTTCCTTTAATGCCACAGTAGTAGTTTTTTTTTACACTGCTGGTTCACTGTAGCTGAAATGCTGAGCTCCCCGGTTCCTGACTGTCGCCTGCAAGTCAGCTCCGACTCCCAGGAAAGTAGGCTGCACTCCAATCCCCGGGTTTTATTTATAGGTTCTCCTCAGCTCCTGACTGTCTCCCGCAGATCTGTCCCATCCCCCAGGAAGGTAGCTATCTTCAGTTTATTTGGTGTGCCTAGAGAGAAATCAATCTGCGGTTTATTGGTAAGCCATTTCAGGAAATGTGTGAGAAGTGGAACATTGATCACACTACTTCTCCTCATTAGTCTAGATCTAATGGCCTATCTGAACGAATGATTCACATGGTGAAATGCCTAACTCTGAAATGTAGACAGGTAAAGCAAGATCTGCACATTGCAATGTTATATCTGAGAGTGACACCTTTCAGTGCAACTACTCCATCACTGGCAGTGTTCATGTTTGCCAGACCAGTGCACACCAATTTACCTACTCTTACCCATTCTACTCTCTCAGAAACTAGGGAAAATCTTTAAAAACTACAAGAGAAGATGACAAACTTGCACGATAAAAATGTGGGTACAGAATTGCCAAGTTCACAGTTGGGACAAGCTCATTTCCAGATCCCACAGAGGATACATGGTAACCAGCTGAGATGATAAGGATTTGTTCAGGACCAATGTCCTATGAAGTCATTACACACAATGGCTCAATGGTGAGTCACAGTCGAGGACAAATCTGTTCCATTCCAGCTCCTCAAACTGTATATTCCTAGTGCATCTAGGGCAAGCTCCCAAATGCAACCAGGGACAACATCCAAGAATGACAATTCCACAATTCCAGACCTATTGTTTGTTTCAGTCAACACCAGAGGTGCACAACATCAGGATAGAAATCAATAACATGGCTTAAAAGGTTGTCAATTTTGGGACATAAGCAAATACAAAATGCCCAAGTTGCCTCAATCTTTTCCAGTCCTCCATCAAATCCTTCATCCACAAAACTGGTCACATTTCAACTCTCAAATAGAGCTATCTTCCAATTGTTCTTGTTCAGGCAATCTCTTCACAATGTGACAAGGTTTTCAGGTGTGGCAGACACACAAGTCATTTTTCTGTAACTTTATGCAGCTTTTTGAGCATTTTTTAAAAATGTAATCCTCATTGACACTTAGTTTGTATTGCCTGTTTCTTTTAATGCATTTTATGTCATAACTATAAATGACCTAAAAATAGAATAGGTTCCCTGATGTCAGTTCCTAAACATGCTGTATCTGGATGTGTGTGAATGAAGGTTAAATTTCTTGAAACTTAATTGTCCATGCCCTAAAGAAGACGTAAAGAAGCATTTTCCTTGCAACTGTTGCTTCTGCTGATTTAGGCACATTTTATGTTTGGACATAAAAAATGAGAGATAGGAGGGCACATGGTATCAGCAAAATGGGTGCAGGTTGGGCAAATTTCAGTCTAACTTTTGGGTTGTATCAATGGAGCAAACTTCAAGTCCCGCTGAAAGCATATACCAGGCTGGCTCCCTGCTGACAGCACAAATTTGGGAAATTCATGAAATCTGTCATCGCTGGGACCTAGAATCAGGCTGATATGATCAATTAGGAGCTTTCCTTAGGATATAGCAATGTCATCAGGACCCAGAAGCCATGCCAAATGGAGTGGAAATAGCCAAAGCTAATCAGCCCCTTGCTCCTTGGATTACTGCCTACAAGTTCTATTGAAAGCTGACTATGATCGGCGGGTGATGTTGCTGCAAGAGGACTGGAGAGACAGCAAGAGGAGGCCTCTATACCTAGTGAAGAAGGTTTGGTCAGAGGTGGCATCTCTAGTCGGGGTAGTTTGAAAGACCTGATGGAGTGTTGGAAGAGAGTCAATGACCTTGTCTCCTCTGCGAGGGTCAATGACCTTGTCCCCTCTGCGAGGGTCAATGACCTTGTCCCCTCTGCGAGGTTGAGTGTTAAGGCCTCATGTAACCTTGAAGAAATATTTATTTGTGTGCTTGCACTTGATGGGGCTCTTGGGCGTAAAGCCCTGAGCTTCAGTTGACACATCTTCCTGTGCCCTTAGAGACCAGATGTGAGCAGACAAGATGACAGGCATGTATGCAAGGGGGAAGTCTTGCAATGCACTGGGCACCTAAACCAACAATAGTGTGGAGGAGGATGGAATGTTCAGGCATGAAGAGAGGGGGTCTCATGAAAGCACTATTGTCCTTACAGGAGAAGAAGGGTTGTAATGCCCAGGAGCAAAGACGAACTGGTGGTAGAGTACCAATCTTTTGATGCTAACTCTGGCAGGGGAACAGATCCTGGAGATGGCATGTGAGTGTGGAGAGAGGTCCACTGGTTGGGGAGAGGCAGGGGTTTTGGAGGAAGGTAAGAGTCCAGTGGACAGAAAAGAGATTGGAGGAGGATATGAGAGATGTAGACATGCAGTTGTAAGACTGACAGGTGAAATCCACTGATCCCTAATGCTCATCCATTCATATGTTGTTTCTTATCCAGATTTCCAATTTGAGAGGCTGCCAGAATGCATGTACTCTGATTCATAAATTCTGAAGGAGACTGAAATATGTTTTCCCTCCCTCAGAAGGAACATCCTCCAGACCACAAAATGACCCGGAAGACCTTCCCTTGACTTTGGAGGATGATGTCCAGCCAGATGCACCCACATCACATCCTCTCTTTGCACCATCTCAGATACAGGCACTTCAGTGGGATTGAGCAGTCCAGGGCAGATGGTAAAGTGCTCTGGGGAAGGCAAGTCACACTCACTTGAGGAGCTGCCAGAGGCAAAGCGTTGCCAGGGTGCCGACAGTCGAAGGATTGCTAAGCCCCAGGCAGATGATTAGCTTCTGGAGTTGTCTATCTGGTAACAAATACTGGACATCCAGCAGGATGCACATCAAGATCTGGCAGAGATTCCTGACGCTCTGCATGCCATGGTCTCTGTAATTGAGCGGTCCGTGTGGATCATTAGCACTGCATTGACCATCAGCTCTGAACGCACAGCGTCCTTCACGGAGAGTGTGGCAACTGTCATGGAGCAGCAGCTCTGGAACTTAATCAGGGGTTACAGGCATTGAGAGCCCACACACTGACAATGACATCAGCAGGTCACTGTCAATGTGAGAGATGGATGTGGCACCTAGTGACTCTGCTAGCTGCCTGTCCACCTATGGTGAGCAGGGAGTTTCAAGCAAACCTGATGTTGGTGGATGACCTGCAACTCCATGCCTCTGGATGCTCTTCTCAGGACGCTCCTGATGATAGCAGCAGCTCTGCTGGCCCTTTGCCAGTGACTGCTGCATCTGAGGAGACTGTGACAATTGAGGAGTGCCCAGCCATTGTGCAGGACACTCCCACCCTGTCAGGGCTACACAAGCCCCAGTGACCAGAGGACAACTGCCAAAGTCATCAAGGCCGATAGGGCATTGGAGTCAGCAGCCCGCCTCCAATGCAGCTGCCAGAGTTGGGGAGGCACCTAGGCATAGCATTCATAAGCAGAAATTTAAGTCACTATGATCACAAAAGGGCTTTCACGAGTGAATTCTTTCTCATCTCTTGTGTAATGTATGTAGCTGTCTTACATCACTATTAAAATGTGACATCATGTCACATGACCTTATTGTGCTTTATGTGATATACAGGAGGTCCACAACTCTGTGTAAGACATCAGTTGGGCTGGATAGTGTATTTCTGAAGGAGGGACAGGAGGAAATAGTGCCAGAATCGCCTCATGAGCCTTGAGAAGGAAGGTGGACAGTCTGTTTGCAAAGCTTTGGAGTCCTGATTTTAGACTCCTACTGGAAACTCCTTTGAATCAATAAAGATCAATAGAAAAGCAGTGGCAGACATTTAAGGGGACATTTCAGAGTATTCACAATAAGTGCATTCCTACTATAAAGAAAAATTCTAAGGGGAGGACCCACCACCTGTGGTTAACTAAAGAAATTAAGGAAAGCATCAAACTTATGGAAAAAGCATACAACCCCACAAAGATGAGTGGCAGGGCAGATGATTGGTCAGAATATAAAGAATAACAGCAAATGACTAAAAGGTTAATCAGGAGAAAGAAATGAGAGTATGAGAGGAAGCTAGCTAGAAATGTAAAGATGGATAGCAAGAGCTTCTACAGATATTTAAAAAGAAAAATAGTAAGTAAAGTGAGTGTTGGTCCTCAAGAGTGACAGTTAATAGTAGTTAATAAGAAACTGGTGGAAGAGATGAACAAATATTTTGCTTCTGTGTCCACTATAGAGGATACAAAAAACATTCCAGTAATAGCTGCAAATCATGGGGTGAATGGACGAAAGGAAATTGGTGAAATTCAAATCACTAGGGAAATGGTACTGAGCAAATTGATGGAGCTCCAGGCTGGCAAGTCTCCAGGTCCCAATGGACTACATCTTAGGTTCTTAAAAGAGGTGTCTAATGAGATATTTGATGCTTTGCTGTTAATTTTCCAAAATCTGCTAGATTCTGGAAAGGTTCCATCAGATTGGAAAGTAGCAAATGTAACCCTTCTGTTCAAGAAGGGAGAGAGGCAGAAAACAGGAAACTATAGGCCCCTACAACCACACCAACCCCCTCCACTTCTCTCTCTCTCTCTCTCTCTCTCTGCCCCCCCACCCCTCCCCCACCCCCCACACACCTTAAACCAGCTTATATTTCAACTCTTTCTTGGACTCGAACTCAAGTTCTGTCGAAGGGTCATGAGGACTCGAAACATCAACTCTTTTCTTCTCCGCCGATGCTGCCAGACCTGCTGAGTTTTTCCAGGTGATTCTGTTTTTGTTTTGGATTTCCAGCATCCGCAGTTTTTTTGTTTTTATTTTTTAAACTATAGGCCAGTTAGCTTGATGTCTGTCATGGGGAAGTTTTTTAAAATTCATTCGTGGTATGTGGGCTTCACTGGCTGGCCCAGCATATATTGCCGTGCCTATTTTATTAGCTATTAGAATCAATCATTAAGGAGGTTATAGCTGGGCACTTAGAAGAGCTCAAGGCAATTGGGAAGAGTCAGCATGGTTTTGTGAAAGGAAAATCATGTTTAACCAATTTATTGGAGTTTTTTTGAAGGAGTAACATGTGCAGTGGATAAAGGAAAGCCTGTAGACATACTGTACTTGGATTTCCAGAAGGCCCATTTGATAAGGTACCACATCAAAGGTTATTATGGATAATAAAAGCACATGGTGTACTGGGTAACATATTAGCATGGATTGAAGATTGGCTGGCTTGTAGAAAGCAGGCAGTATGCATAAATGGGTCTTTTTCAGATTTGCTGACTGTGATGTTGAGTGTCTTGGGCTACAGGAAGATATAGACGGGATGGTCAAATGGGCAGATAAGTGGCAGATGGAATTTAACCCTGAAAAGTGTGAGGTGATACATTTTGGTAAGAGAAATTTGACAAGTAAGTGTTCAATCAACAGCATGGGACTAGGAAGTCCTGGGGAACAAAGGGACCTTGGTGTGTGTGTCCATAGATCTCTGAAGGTGGAGGGGCATGTTAGTGGGGTGGTGAAAAAGGCATATGGGACACTTGCCTTTATCAATTGAGGCATAGATTACAAAAGTAGGAAGGTCATGTTGGAGTTGTATAGAACCTTGGTGAGGCCACAGCTGGAGTACTGTGTGCTGTTCTGGTCACCTCATTATAGGAAGGATGTGATTGCACTGGAGGGGATGTAGAGGAGATTCACCAGGATGTTGCCTGGGATGAAACATTGAAGTTAAGAAGAGAGGTTAGATAGACTTGGGTTGTTTTCGTTGGAGCAGAGAAGACTGAGGGGCAACCTGATCGAGGTGTACAAGATTATGAGGGGCATGCACAGGGTGGATAGGGAGCAGCTGTTCCCCTTAGTTGAAGGTTCAGTCACAAGGAGGCATAAGTTCAAGGTGAGGGGCAGGAGGTTCGGGGGGGATGTGAGGAAAAACTTATTTTACCCAGAGGGTGGTGACGGTCTGGGATGCGCTGCCTGGTAGGGTGCCGATGATGGGTTGCCTCACATCCTTTAAAAAGTACCTGGATGAGCACTTGGCACGTCATAACATTCAAGCTATGGGCCAAGTGGTGGTTAATGGGATTAGGTAGGTAGGTCAAGTGTTTCGCATGTGTGGGTGCAGACTCGATGGGCCGAAGGGCCTCTTCTGCACTGTGATTCTGTGATTCTGGTAGGAAGTGACAAGCAGAGTCCCACAAAGGTCTGTACTGGGGCCTCAACTTTTTACGATTTACATCAATGACTTAGATGAGAGGAGTGAAGACATGGTGGCTAAATTTGCAGATGACACAAAGATGGGTAGGAAAGAATGTTGTGAAGTGAACATGAGGAGATTGTAGACAGAGATAGATAGGTTAAATTAGTGGGCAAAGATCTGGCAAATGGAGTTTAATGTGGGAAAATGTAAAGTTATTCATTTTGGCAGGAAGAACAAAAAAAAAGCAGAGTATTACTTAAATGGAGACCGGCTTTATAATTCTGAGGTGCAGAGGGATCCAGGTGTTCTAGTATATGAGTCATAAAAAGTTAGTATGCAGGTGCAGCAAGTAATTAAGAAGGCTAATGGATTGCTATCCTTTATTACGAGAGAGATTGAACATAAAATTAAGGATGTTACGCTTCAGTTATACAGGGCATTGATGAGACTGCACCTCAAATACTGTGTTTAGTTTTAGTCTCCTTATTTATGGAAGGATGTAAATGCATTGGAGGCAATGCAAAGGAGGTTTATTAGATTGATAACTAGAATGAGTGGGTTGTCTTATGAGGAAAGCTTGGACAGACTGGGCTTGTTTCCATTGGAGGTTAGAAGCGTGAGGGGTGATTTGTTTGAAGTATACAAGATCCTGAATGGCTTTGACAATGTGGACATCGAAAGGATGTTTCCTCTTGTGGGTGAGTTCAGGACTAGGGGGCACTGTTTTAAAATTAGGGGTCACCCTTTTAGGACAGAGATGAGGAGAATTTTTTTCTCTCAGAGGATTGTGCAACTTTGGAACTCTCTGCCTCAGAAGGTGGTGGAGGTGGAGTCATTGAATATTTTTGAGGCAGAGGTAGATAAATTCTTGTTAGGCAAGGGTATCAAAGGTTGTCGGGGTTAGATGGGAATGTGAAAATTAAAATTCAAAAAGGTCATCTATAATCTTATTGAATGGTGGAGCAGGCTTGAGGGGAAAAATGGTCTACTCCTGTTCCTATTTCTGATGTTCTTATGTAATCCAGGCCTCCCTGCTCTCCCTGGCTCCCAGACTCAGCCTTATTGCTGGACCTTAGTGACCCTGTGGCTGAACAGGCTGCTCCTCAGAGTCAGTGCTATATTCTTTCTCAGTGGATTCTGGAAGAACATTGCTTTATTCACCATATGCTCTCCCCTTAAGAGAGCCAGATTGTGAAGGGTACAGCACACAATCACCATCAGGGAAACACATTCTGGAGGATATCACAGAGATTCTTGTTATGGCACAGCCGATGGTAAATGCTGAGCTGCTCAAATCCCAGAGGGAAACTTGAAGCTGCTGCCACAATGATTTGCAATTTGTATATGTTTCGAGATGCTGGCTTTGAATTCAGTAGTAATAAGACCACTGAGTCTTACAGGGTTCTTACAAAAATAAACCTTTATTATTAGAATAAATTATTTGAAGCACATACACAGATCTACAAATTACTACTGTGATAACTTTTAAATCCCTTAGTTAATCTAACTCTCAGGACAGGATTTTATGCTTCGGCAAGAGGGGGCAGGGCCTGCTCGCTGATGCGTAAAATGACATGTGGTGATGTCGGAGGAACTCCCAATGTCACTGCGCAAGGGCACAGCAAAATCAGTTGCATGCTCACCCACCTGGCAATGGCCAATTGAGGCCATTGACAGGGTCAATTAAGTAATTAAAGGACCTGCCTGTCCAACCTTAAGGTTGGCAGACAGGCTAGGAGCCCCAGCACAAGGTAGAAAAAGTATGAAACTTCATCCACGAGTGGGATGAGGTTTCATGCAGGTTTTAAAAAATTTTAATAAAGGTTTCCTAAAAATAATGGACATGTCCCAACTCATGTGACATTGTTATGTGAGGGGACATGTTAGGGAAATTTTATTTTTCCATTTTTAAGTTTTTAACATTTTGAGCTGATTTCTCTAAGGCTGCACTAGCCTCAAGGAGATGAGTACGCTCTTTTGTGCGCAAGCATGAAAGAGCGCGCTCTCGATTTTAGGGTTTCTGTGTGGACATCATGCTGGGCGGACCTTAATTGACCCACCCACGTAAAATGATGTCGCGCCTCCGATCGGGGTGCCGAACAGAAGCGCGCCTGTACGCGCCTGCCCTTCAACCTGCCCTTCGACGGGGGGGAAAATTCAGCCCTCAGTTACACTTTTGTTAAGGCAACAGTAAGACGCAGAGATTTTAAATAGACCCTGGCACACAACCTGGACAGTCAAATTCAAAATGCATTTTCTCAGTTTTGGTTCCTTGTAAACAGCGGTTTGAGGCTTAGATGCTGGAGGCTTTTCACAATTGTTAGATCTTAGAATTCCTTTCCTTACACACAGCCTTCTCTCCTTTATACATATTTTCTCTTTTGAATGCAAATGCCCATTGTTTCACTATGTCTTTGGACTTTACCTCTATAATAAAAAACTTCTATCATAGCAAAAATGTTATCAGTAACCTTTGAGAAAAATAAACACACTGTTTCTTAATTTCTCCTGGCTAGGTGAAATATGGCATTCCCCTCTTTTGAATTCAAGCTAGTCTGATTTATTTAAAAATACAAATATTCCCTTTACACCTTACATTTTAAAACTTACCCCATGTTCATCTACTTAATATTTCAAACTTAGCTTATCATCTGATATATCAAAGTGTTCAGTCTAGCTGTTTTTAATTCAATTAAGTTGCACACATACATAAACAGACCCATGGGCACAGACCCCACTATTACTCTACTTTACAATAAATTCCGTCAACATTATGATAATTATTATATCTTCCAGACATGATCCTGAGCAGCCCAGTCAGCGAAACCTCATTTTCAGGAGGCCTACTATCCTCTCAAGGATGACCCTAGTGGAGACATGGCTCTGATTCTACCTCTCCTCCGCAGGCATCCTTTGATATCTGATCAGTGTCATTAGCCATATTTTGAGATGATATCTTGTGTCCCCCAGCACCCAGCCATTCAATCATGCAGGGTGTATGAACAGTTTTGGCATCTGGGAGTGACATAAAATGTACTAATCATGGCACCTCGCAGGATATCTGGCACAAACCTGCAGGATCCCATGCTGGTGATCACACACCATCTGAGCATTCAGAGAATGGAACCCCTTTTGATTTGTAAAGGCCCCTGACTCTTTTACAGGTGACTTGATGGGCACATGTGTGCAACCAATGGCTCCCTGAATACTTGCAAAGCCTGCTGTAGATGCAAAGCCTCTGCCTCACTCCAGCTGGCTGCCCTCATCTGTCTTGTAGTGAATAAAGGTGCTTACCCTTCGGACAGTGCACTTGTCACAAGTTCGATGCAGCTGTGCACCGCAGATTGTGACACTCTGCAAAGATCTCCCACAGAACCGTGGAACTAACACAAAGTATAAAAATTAAGGGCAACTGTGACCTTTAGCACCACTGGCATTGGGTGGCCACCTACACAGTTGGAGGCTATCTCAGGTCCTATCATGTCACATATTTAGGTCACTGTCTCCCTTGAGAGGCTGAGCCTTCTTCGGCCCTGGACCTCAATCATGTTAAAATAGCTGGACCTCAGTCTGTATACTCTTCCAGTGGGCTATTGGTGCCTTCTCCTGCCCCTTCTCCCTTGCAACTCCTGTTGGCATTTGACCCCTTCAGCTATCTGAGTTGGTGGCTGCCATTGCGAGAGTGAGTGATGGTATTTCTTCTCCTTCACTGTCTTCCTGAATTTCCATTACTGCTTGGCCAAGTTGCAGTATTTTTGCTATCTGAAAGAAAAAAAGGGCAAAAGGTTAAGGTTGTGGTGATGGGAGTGGAGGAAGCCAGAGGAGCAAGGGTAACTTGAACAGCAACTTCCTGATTCCTGTATTTAACTGCACATGTGGGGTTGCTGCCAGTTACTGACTCATTTGCCATTAATAACGGTGAGCGCTGACATCCACACAGTTATTTTTACTGTAAAGTCCGGGCCATTTCCTTCACAAGGATACTTGTTTTAATTAATCTTAATGAGTTTAATAACAGGAACAATTGTGAACAACTGTAAAAGTTAAAATAATAGTAATTAAACACACAATGAGCAATTATAGATTACTCAAACACGGGTATGTTTGTGGAGTATTTGCACTTCTAAAAGCTATCATTTCTGCAGACTGAGTGAAGGGAGAATGAAGTCAGTACATTAGGACATTTTTCCAACATTAAAGGTGCTATATAATTTTAAGTTGTTATTATCATTATCATCATCAGCAGCAGCCATTGTTGATGTATTCAACATTCTCCTCCAACATTTGTTCAGAGTATTTGTTGCAAATAACTGAGCCAGTGCAGAGCTCACAAATCTGCACTTGAAGAATATAAGAATTGAATCCTGTGACTTTGCAACAGGAGCCCATGAATACAGTTAGTTTTGTTTAGTATTTAGAAGACTTATAGGAAATGTTAAACAGTCAAGACCTTCCAAATTTCTATACCATTTAAATCACATATTTATTAGGCTGCTGGAAAACATGGCCAGCACTTTTTGTGGCCCGTGCAGGTATCTGGCAGTCCCAACTCAGTGCTAAATAGTGCGTGATTATGACAGGAGGGGTTCTCGAGTCATCGCGCCACCTCGTGAGATTATGGTTGGTGGGTGCAGGCAAATGTGGGAAGAGTGCCTGCCATCAGTTAAAGGACCTATTAAGGCTACCAAAGGTCCAACTGACATTGTTAGGTCACTGTCTCCATTGAGAGGCTGAGCCTTCTTCGGCACTGGACCTCAGTCATGCTAAGGTAGCTGGTCTTGAAGGCAGACTCTATTATGCTATCTGTGGCCAACTGGCCTCCTTTCTGGTAGCTTCTATAAGGTTCAATGGCATGGCAGTTACTGTTTTTACCTGAAATCCTCAGAAATGTTGACAGTGTTTCAGAAAGTCTCCTGAGAGGCCTTTTGCACTGCTGCAGCAGCAATGAACATGGAATGCCTAGTATTTATTTAAGCAGCTCTGGAAATCAACATCTATATCATGCTTACTCCCAAACAACAGGTCATTATTAGTGGAGGGCATTAGTTGAAGTGTCTGAAGCACTATAGCCACCAAACTACAGTGCAACCTCTGTAACAAGTGCTGGCAGGCATTTTAAATAGCAAGCAGCTATTTAACAAGCCTCCAGGTGATCATTCCTAGTGCTGGCTTCAATTGCTTTAACAACTAAACATGAGCAAAACCAGCATTTCAGCTTAAGACTGCAACTTGGCCGCGACTTTACCTCTTTAGCACCTAAAGAATTCAGCAAAAATCACCCTCTTAAACTTATCACACTGTTAAAATCCATTTACACTAGAATGCACAAGTCTTATTTTTTTCTGGATAAAAACAAAAAAACTGCGGATGCTGGAAATCCAAAACAAAAACAGAATTACCTGGAAAAACTCAGCAGGTCTGGCAGCATCGGCGGAGAAGAAAAGAGTTGACGTTTCGAGTCCTCATGACCCTTCAACAGAACTGCCGAAGTTCTGTCGAAGGGTCATGAGGACTCGAAACATCAAGTCTTTATTTTTTCTGGCACGTTTTGAGGGAAGTGTAAGGGACCAAGACCTCACCCTGTAACTTTTTTTCATATAAAATATATAGAGATGCTCTTTGCTATCTCTAAATATTTCAAACTGGGCAAATACCTAGAATGGCTGAATCTATGCCTGTCTGTGACCCAGATCAAAAGAAGCTACTTGGTAATAATGGGGAAACTTGCACATCAATATCCCTTAAAAGCCACTAACCATCTCCTTTGGGCTGGACAGGCCAAACTCAAAGATAACTATACAAAGTTCTGCATTTCACATCCAAGCTGGCCAACAGGAGTCTGCTCGTCTACTAAGACAAAGGGCCCTGCAGCCTCCCTTTCTATTCATAATGATTAAGACAATTAACAACCTTGGAGACTCAGATGAGGAATACACGTTCTTTGTCAAAGACAGCAGAGATGGGAGTCAGGTGACATGGGACTCTGGCTTGTGGAATCAGTAATATTGCCTCGCTCAGCTGCAAATTCTCAGTCAGCTTTTTTAACCATCTGACTAGCAGCCTCATAGGCAAAGAGCTCTGGCCCAGGTTGGACACCTGACCCCATCTACGTGGTTTCTGCTGGAAATTATGTACCATCATCTGCAAGACTGATTCATCTCTGCATGCCTATCTTATCATGTGAAGGCAACACCACCAGAAAAGTGAATTATCCAGCATCGATTTTCAGATCACTGACCTCCGTGAAGGAATACCTCATTGGACTTTGATTCTGGACTCTGGGACCCAAATGAAACAATTTTTATTTCTCTTTGGTCTCTGTACTGTAAATCTTTCTTGTTAGGGGGAATACAGTAAGAATGTATTGAAAGCCAATTACTTAGAATCTCCAGGCAGCCAGTGCCATCAAGTACATTAACAGTTAAGGGTTACTAGGTGAGGTGAACTTTGCACACCCTTAGGGTGTGCAATCACCAGAAAGACCCTGGGAACTAGATTGGAGATGGAGGATGAAAACAATATAGATTAAATGTGCTCCTCAGTAGATAAGGAAAGGACAGATGGTCCTGGCTTAGATAGGGGGAGAAGGCTCTGTCTGGGTGAAGGGGGATATACCTAGAATGTATACCTATATGCTGACAAAGTTGGGATCTGAACAATGTTCTTGTACGTGATGAGTGATGTATAAATAAGCTGCATACTTGCAATTTGGAAGAGTGCTACCTCAAGCTGCTTTGAGGTGGTTCTCTCCTAGCAATTGCTTGAATAATTGATTGTAACCTGTATCTGAGCCTCCTGTTGTTCATTTGTCAAAGATCCCATAACAATTGGCATAGTCGGCAGGACATTTAGATCAGATCCTTGGGACGGCTCTGCAAAGTGGGTGAGTATATTTCATTTTCCACCCATAGTTAGTACAGTAAGCCTACCCGAGAACAGTGTGGTCAAGTATCAAAAGAATTGGGAGGAAGACTCTGGGCAGGAGGTGCCGAGGTAGGAGGCGGAGCCACGCTGGCGGGCTATGGTTTGAAATAGAACCACAGTTGAATCCGCGCAGAGGCCAGACCCCTGGGAGAAACAAGTATACAGCAAGTAACTAAGTTGTCAGAGCTGTGCAGATTAACTGCACAGAGACAGACGGAATAGGGGAATCGAATGCCATCAGGAAAACAGGAAATTGCTATGGAACTCAACTGGGAAGCCGTGGTATCCATCATGAGGTTCATAATGGAGCAACAGTCAAAATTAATCAAGAAAATGTGGAAGGATGATTGAGACCTGAAAGGTCAACTACTAAATTTCCTGTAACTTAAAAAAAATGACTTAATCTAAGTTACAAGAGCTGTTTGTACTGAACAGAGAGAGAGAGAGAGAAAAGGGGTACCCCTAGGGAGTTTAATGAGTAGTGACAGGCAGGAGCAGAGGAAATGTGAGCTTCAGTCAGTTTGATTGTCCCCCTAGGTGGAGCCTCCAAGATCCCTTTATCTCCCCCCATTGCTACTTGAAGTTTTGTTTGGAGTATGAGTTTTAAGTCGTTAAGTTCAATGTTATAGGAATACAAATATATATCTTTATATATGCTTTTGTTTGTGTGCAAGGAAGCATTTGAAAGTGAACATTAATGTGTTTTCTTCCCTAAATTGTTATTTGTGTGTGTAGTTCAGAATTTTAGAGTCAAAAGCCCCACATTAGATTAAAGGAAAAGTATACTCAAACATTCCAAAGTTTTGAGTATAAGGTTTGAGTTGAAATTTCTAGCAAAAATCGCAAATTGAAGGTAAAACAGAATTTGCCTTTGTTTGAGATGAACCATATATATGAATAAATGCATATATAAAGGTATCTATTTGTATTCCTATAACATTGAACTTAATGACTTAAAACTCTCACACTCTATACAAAACTTCAAGTGGGGAGAAATAAAGGGATCTTGGAGGCTCCACCTAGAGGGACAATCAAAATGACTGAAGCTCACATTTCCTCTGCTAAAGTACCACCCCCTTGCAGACTAGTAGAGGGTAACCCTTATCACCAGCTTCCAAGCTGATTGGGATTGATACATATGAGTTACATTAGCTCATACGAGTTGGTATTCTAAAATTCTGAGGGAAGAAATTACTTGAAATTCAAAAGGAATCTAGGAAAACCAAAAGACATAAACATGTGGTCTAGATGGTTCCAATGGAAAAAAAAGTTTTTTTTTGAAGAGATGAATGGAAGGAAATTTGCATCCCAGCAGCATTCTTATTAGAATTTGGACAATCTTGAGATGTGAAAAGTGCAGTGTAATTTAACAGGTTATTTTTGAATAACTAGGATGCTATCTAAGATAAGGAATGTTTCGATAAACATATGGGACTTTTAATCTGGATACAAATCAATGCACATGACGAAGAGGTAATTTTAATTTTGATATTGTAAATTATAGTTCTTACAAAGTTTAAAAAGAATTGTGGTTTGGTTTCCAATAAATTTCTCAAAAGGGAATTTTTATTTTAAAAGGTTTGACAACAATTGACACTAATTCAAATGCTGCAAGTTTTTTGTAGTTGTCAGTCTGTTCCCAACTATAAATTTAAGCTCAAGACCTTGACAAAGCTTGGCAGAAATCCAATTTTTGGCCGAGTTAATGAATCTGCGATAATTCTAAAGAAAAGGGTCAGACACAATTTAGGGGGTTACTTTTGAGACAATTAAATGTTGTTTGAGAAGAAGATAAGGAAGCAAAACATGTCAATGTCTCAGTTCTGTTTTAAAATTGTTATGAGAATACTTTATTGGACTGTAAAGTCTCTCCACACAACCTGAACAAGATGGTAGATATTGCATGTGTAAAATGGTATGAGGAAAGGATTAAGGGTAGGAAAAGTGTTAGGGAAAGAGGACACAATATAAAAACTGTTTTAAGGAAACTGATTTTGATAATCTGGCCATCAGCTGAGATATTGGAACCACACAGGGGGAATAAGCAAAGATCTAGAGACAGAGATCCTCGTTGACATGGAATAGTTAATATGGCCTAAAATGTAAGGAAACATTTTAAACGATCAATACAATAGAGAAACTGATCTCAAGAGAATCTTAGGATGATCGTGGTCAGGAAAAAATTTAGAGGTAAGACTATGTGGAATCTGTAGTTGAGGCAATTGAAGAGTAAGGTTAATAATGCTTAACAACAATTTATCACAAGATGGATACAGGTAAAGGGAAAGCTGGAAAAAGGCTAAATAGATGTATTACTGACTATATTAATGTGACTGCAAGCTACAAAAAATAAGACCACAGGATTAACACCCTGATGACAGGCAGAGTTAAGCGGCTCCCAGATAGAACCGCCACTGGAAGTAAAGATACTGAGCCATTGAAAGATCAGATAAGGAGGTGCATTGGAGAGTTGTGTAGACAGCTTAAGGAATTGAGGTCCAGCGTGGGACAGCAGCAGGAGATAGTGGATGGAAGAAGTTGGCGGTGGAGGGTGGGAGGGGTGGTGGGGGGGTGTCTGTGTGTGTGTGGTGTGGCGGGGTGCCTACCCAGATAGATTCAGATGAGGGAACTCATTTCGTAGGAAGAGTTATTAAAGAGATGTGTAAACTTATGGAGATTAAACAGAAATTCCACATTCCCTGCCACCCACAGAGATCAGGGATGGTGGAAAGGATGAACCGATCTTTCAAAAAAAACACCAATAGCAAAAGCAATTCAAGAGACAGGGAACAGCTGGGCAACAGTGTTGTTGCCCAATATTCTGATGGGCCTTCGGGCTACCCCAAGCAGAACCACTGGGTTCACCCTATTTGAACTAATGACAAGGAGAGCAATGCAGTTACCCGAGGGAATCATATTGGAGGGGGAGATGTAGAACCACTAAAAGAAAGGGTGCGCGAGACTATGTGAGGGAAATGAGTAAGCAATTGAATGAGTTAAGGAAGGAAGTCAGGGACCGACAGATGATTGAGGACATGGAAACAGATCAATCCGAAAGGCAACAACAGACCCCGCCAGGTGGGCACCAAGGTGATGATTAAGATAAACCCAGAATGAATGGGGTTTACACCCAAGTGGGTGGGACCGTATGAGGTAATCATGACCAATGAAACATGTGTGTGCGTGGACTTTAGGGGAAAGGGGAGCTGGAAGCACTGGTCACAACTGAAGCATTTTATCAACTGACTCTGTCCACAGAACTTATTTCCACAACTGACCAGTGACGACTGGGACAGTTATCTGCTTAAGTTCACAGAATGTTAATTGCAATGTTGACACTCATGGGCATGGCGATGCTGGCAACAAGGTCGGGGATTATCATGGTTCGTCCTGCATCGCAGGAAGGACTTTAGTACAGCATGGATAGTGCCAAATGCAACACACAATGGGGAATGCCAAATATAACAGGAGAAGAACAAGTGATTTTGAATTGTAGCAAGGGTTTGCTTCAGATCAGGCGCGGAAGTGTCAGGGATATGACATGCATGGGCAGTTGGTGGGAGCTATTCGGGAAAGTGTGTTTTAAGCGTAAGGAGTGGGCAGAGGACTTCGATTTTGTTTGTGAAACAGAGTCATGTTTATGTAGCATGCTTGACAATGTATGCTTCAATGGTTGCTCATTCCCACCCTAAGAATTCCAAATGGAACATTTGTGGTCCAAACGATAATGTACTGACTTAGGCAAATAGCGACGGTAAGTGGACAAGGGAGATACACCTTAGAGGGAAGATTAGTACCATTACCCAGCCATATCCCACAACTGTATCAACAATCCGAGCAGAGGCAATTGAAGACTCTCAACCCTCACCAACTGACCCAGCTTGTCTGGCTATGAGTCCAGGTCCAACAAACAGCCTCATATTGGTTAATTATAATAAAGGGGGGTGGGGGGGAGAAGTGGAGGGGTTTGGTGTGGTTGTAGGGACAAGCAAGCAGTGATAGAAGCAGATCATCAAAAGATGTCACAGACAAAAGAACAAAAGATACAAAGGTGTTGAAGTTGGTGATATTATCTAGATTTTTCTTTTCCCACCTATTTCCATTATTTTTAAATATTTTTAAATCTTTTATGCTCCCCCCACCCCCACTAGAGCTATACCTTGAGTGCCCTACCATCCATTCTTAATTAGCACATTCGTTTAGATAATATCACCAACTTTAACTTTAACACCTATGTGTTCTATTGTACTATTGTCGTTGACATCTTTTGATGATCTGCTTCTATCACTGCTTGTTTGTCCCTACAACCACACCACCCCCCCTCCACCTCTCTCTCTCTCTATCTCTCTGCCCCCCACACACACACCTTAAACCAGCTTATATTTCAACTCTTTCTTGGACTCGAACTCAAGTTCTGTCGAAGGGTCATGAGGACTCGAAATGTCAACTCTTTTCTTCTCCGCCGATGCTGCCAGACCTGCTGAGATTTTCCAGGTAATTCTGTTTTTGTTTTGGATTTCCAGCATCCGCAGTTTTTTTGTTTTTAAATTGGAGAGCACTAGTCTGCCAAACATGAGCTCTGCTGGTGATAGAATAGTAGCATTAAGAGGTGTTGCTCTCAGTTGTAACATTGCAATGTGTAGATCTTGCTTCGTTTGCCTATATTTTAGGAGTTTCACCATGCAAATCATTCATTGATCTAGGCCATTAGATCCAAGGTAATGAGGAAAAGAAGTAGTGTGATCAATAGGCCACTTCTCACACATATCCTGAAATTGCTTACTAATAAATTGTGGGCCATTATCCATAATGATCTCTCCAGGTACATTGAATAAACAGAAGATAGCACTTAGGGTTTGTGCGACAGTGTGCTTGACATATTATGCAAGTGTCAAATAATGGGGTATTTGGTAAAGTCGTTGACAATGACAATGAAGTCAGTGCCATGGACATGAAGAAAGTCGGGTGTGTTTGTGTTCAGTGGCTTGAGTGGGCAATGTGATGAGAAGGCCAAAAATCAGTTTCACAACGTCGTGAAACCAGTTTGCGATTGTCCGCTCTGCCCACTGATGGCGGACTGCATTTCCCGCCATCGGATGTCAGGAACATCATTGTAATACATCTGTATATCATTATTAATCCAGTCTGCCAGAATCATCCGCCCACGTTGGCGTAATTGAATGCCAACGTGTTTCACAACAGCATATAACAGGCATACACTTGGTGGGCTGCACTTTCAGGGAAACTCAGAGGTGACTACACAATGACATTGTGGAGTACTCACCCAGATCATCTGTTGGACTTCAAGGTTGAGGCATGTTGGGTGGTGGGGGGGAAGGGGGGTTGCAAGGGCTGCCCTGTGGTTGAGGTGCTTTGGGGCGGGAAAGAGCCGCCCTGCAGTTCATGCACACTGGGGAGGAAAGGGCTGTCCTGCAGTTGAGGTATGTTGGGGTTGGGGGCAAGGGCTCCCCTGCAGTTGAAGGTAGCATACAAGCATATGTGGGGTGGGGGGAGGGTGGGGTTGGGGGGGGGGGGGGGGGGGTGGCGGGGGGGTAGGTGACAGTGGGTGAGGGAAGCGGTCATGCATTAGAGAAAGCTGCATAAAGTCATCATTCTTCTGCAGCTGACACAGTCCAGGTGCAGCCACAATGATATAATTGGTGTCGGGTGTCTAGCTTCTCTGCCCACTCAAGCAATGCAGCAGCCACCATGAGTTCCACAGTTTTTCACCCCATGGGTACAGACTGCAAACTAATGACCATTTTATGGGGCTGCAGGACAGCTGGATGTCTAGGCATGTTGTACAATCTCCTTGCTAAAGGTGTCCATGGAGCAGTCACTGGTGGAGATGCTCACAGCTCCTTGCAATGTCGTCATCCTGGTTTGAACCAGTCTCCCTCATGGTTCAAGCTAACAGTGCATCCTTGCAGTGCTGGTTAGGAGAATGCCTGTGCCTGAGCTGAGAGCACAGCATGCAGTCCAATAGGCAAAGGTGCTGCCAATCAGTCAGGTGGAGTGGGTTGGGGTTTCAGGTAGCATACAAGCATATGAAGTGCACTAATCTCTGGCCACCCAAGTGATGGCTAGCCCTCTCCGGGATGAGTTAAGTGGCCTTCAGCCTTAACCAAGACAGGTTCTTAGCACACACATGCTGACTCACACGTCTCTCTCTTTCATCCTGCAGGAGAAGAAAATCGGGATTATGGAGCCTTGTCACCAAGCTGTATGCCTCATGGCTTACAGAGAGTGAAGACAACTGAGAAGAAAGCAACTGAGGTGCCTGGCTGGTCAGAGGGCGGAGCAGCACCCTCTGGAAGAAGAGGTAGCTGGGGATCCCGCTCATGTCGCCGAAGAACCACAGTGAGCCATCGTCGATCGGCGTCCAGCAACACCCAGGGGCTACAGACACCGTCTTTCATTCCTGCAAATGACCAAGAACCAGTGTCACTGAAGACTGTGCATGTCCAGGGGACTGGTCAGTCACATCTGCCACCTGCTGCAGAATTTGTTGCCACGGGGACACAGAGGGCATCCACTGTTAGTGGACATGAAAGTAACAGTGATGTTCAGTTTCTTTGCCAGTGGCTCCTTTCAGGGCTCCTCAGGTGACCTCTATGGGATATCACAAGCCTCCACCCACAAATGCATTCATGAGGTTATGGATGCCATCTTTGTGAGGGCACACAATTTTGTGCATTTTGCCCAAACCAGGAAATCCAGGATGCAAGAGCGATTGGATTTGTCCAGATCTCAGGTTTCCCATAGGTTTAGGGTGCCATTGACTACACTAACATGGCACTCAGATCTCCATTGCAACACACATTCAACTATGTCAATGGCAAGGGGTTCCAGTCACTGACTGTGCAGCTGGTGTGCGACCATCACAAACGCAACCTACAGGTCTGCGCACGGTTTCCAGGGACTGTCTAAGACATCCCACATTCTCTGTTGGTCAAGATCCCTGTCACCTTCCAGGGTCCACTGAGGCTGCAGGGATGGCTCCTCGGGGACAAGGGCTACCCACAGAGGAAGTGACTGATGACACATGTGTGGCGGCCTCAGAGTGCAGCAGAGGGGAAGTATAATGAAGCTTATGCTGCAACTCGCAACTTGGTGGAGCAAACAATTGGGATGCTGAAAATGATGTTCTGGTGCCTGGACCACTCTGGTGGAGCCCTGCAATACAGTCCGCAGAGGGTGTCATGCATCGTTGTCATCTGCTGCGCACTTTACAAACAGGTGCTGCAATGGGGAGAGAAGCTGGCTGAGGAGGAGATGGAGGTCTCCTCTGATGAGGAGGACATGGCCTGGAATGAGGGTGAGGAGGTCCTTGAAGGCAACAATGACGGCGATGAGCCTTGCAGTGGCCAGCCGAGGCAGGTGCACTCGGGAGGCCCTCATAGCTGCTAGATTTGTGGAGGATGATGACGATACGCAGTGAGGACACTTCATAGATGTTCACATAGCCCCTGAGAATGTCTGACTCCTGTCTGGCCGAAGGCAACTCACTTGCGCTCTGTAATCAGTGTCATACCATAGAGATGCAGCCATGAACCTTTAAAAGCATCTGATCCTTTGTCTGGCTTCAGCACCTGTCTCTCCTGCAAATCTTCTTGTCTGATCTATGCCCATGTCTGAATGATTGACGGCACCTATGTTTTCCACGAGATTGACAGTGTGAAACGTGTTCACTGCTCCTTGTCTCATTGTGCACATCATTGTCATTTTCTGGTTTGTCAATCACCTCAGGTACATGTTTCTGATGGGATACTGGACAGTCATTGCTATTGCTTGAAGGTAGCCGTTGTTTATGGTCTCTTTGGATCAGTGCACGGTTCTTTGTAGCTGCATCAGCCTTTGCTCTCACTACCACTACCGCTATCAATGGCCCTTTCTGCCACATGCTTTGCAGAACTGATGGAAGGCCGGGCATTTCATTGGTGCATGTAGAAGGCCACACCTCCCACATGATTTGCTGGATTTGGGTCTGGTAAGTGCGTCAGCAATTGGGGTTGTACTTAAGACGTGTAAGCTTTGTCGACCTGTGAGGATCGCTTCATGCTTAAGTCCTTCCTTGAACAGCTCTTCAATGCTATACATTTTGGGCTTGTCTAGGAGATCTCTCTGGAATGCTTCCATAGGACTGGATGTGATCACCGACTCAACAATTCTGTCTCCTCGTTCTGCGTCCCAATAATCAAAGTACATACCCATTTCTCTGCATCTGCTGACGAAGTGGCCCATGGGTTCTGTAGGCTTTTATCAAAATGACATGAACTCTAGTCAATGAGTATGGAAGTTTAATCTTATTCTGAAACAGTCTTCCAATGTAGTCCATATCTTTTGGGGATTTTTTTGCTCTTCTGCTGTTAATCCTGAAATATTCATCCTGTGTAGACCTTCATTCCCAATCGTTAGGCGAATTTTTATGGCTTGCTTGTCTGGTTCAGATACACCAGAATCAAGAAACCATAGCTCTGTATGTTGCTTAAACATTCTGAGTTCAGGAGGGGGTCAGCTGCAACCCAATTCAACTTGGGGGACTTTGAGGCCATTTTGACAAGATCACTTAGTCTTTCCTTCTTCTATAGCACCTGGTATGAGTGCTACTGAGGCCACTTACACACACTTTTCCAAAGCTTTACCCATTATAATTGTAACTTTCTATGGCCCAATTTTTATGATGGTTTTGTTTCATTTTGTTTGACTCTCCCTCACTCGCAATCGATCCAGCCCACATCCTGGGCACTCAACTTTCAGAGATGAGCTGACCCGGTGCTGGTCCTCTCAATGCGCTGTCCCAACTCACCATGAAGGGTCCATCTGCTTATCAGCTTTTTGTTTAAGCACAATCTTTTCACTGTTCCTTCAAAGAAGCTTGTCCCCATCCAGGACAAAGTAGCCCGCTTGATTGACACACCATATACATACATTCACTCCCTCCACCACCGACACACAGTAGCAGCAGTGTGTATCAGCTGGAAGATGAACTGCAGGAACTCACCAAGGCTTCTTAGACAGAACCTTCCAAACCAACGACCACTGTCATCTAGAAGGACAATAGCAGCAGATAGATGGGAACACCATCACCTTGAAGTTCCCCTCCAAGACGATCGCATCCTGAATTGGAAATATATCATCATTTCTTCATTGCCGTTGGGTAAAAATCTTGAAACTCCCTCCCTAAACACACTGTGGGTGTGCCTACACCACTTGGATTGCAGCAGTTCAAGAAGCTGGTTCACGACCATCTTCTCAAGGGCAATTAGGGATGGGCAATGAATGCTGGCCTAGCCAGTGACACCCACATCCCGCGAATGAATATTAAATAAAATCTTTTATGTGCAGTCACCCCACACTGCAGTTTCAACACTCTCTGACACTGTGGCTTTGTTGCAGTCTGACCAAAATGTCAAGGGTCGTCTCATGCCACGTTCATGATCTAAGGCTGTTCACCATGTTGTGCCTGTACTTAATCTTGCTGCCAGGCTGAGCACCATGTCGGTTAGAAGAAACCACTGCTGCACACTATGTTGTGTGTGTTCTAATGATATAAAGGCACCAATTACTCATAAGGGATTGTGCAAATGTGTTGTGGGGTCATTTATTAATTCTAGGCACATGTGAACATATATACATGGATAGAAAGCTTGAAGACATCAGACCTGCACGACTGTGTGTGTCTGTGTTCTGCTCCAGGCCAAAGTGAAACTGATGCTGGATTATCTGACACATTTCCTTTAAAGTGATGGCAAGCTGCTGTCCCTTAAAGGCATATTACAATAAGCGACATCAGGAGATATTAGGTCAGGTGAGCAAAAGCTTAGTCAAAGAGGTAGGATTTAAGGAGTGTCTTAAATGAGGAAAACTGGACAGAGAGGTATAGGAATGGTATTCCAGAGATTGGGACTAAGGCAGCTGAAGGCATGGCAAATAGTGGTGTAGCAATTAAAATCAGTAATAGGCAAGAGGCAGAATTAGAGGAACACAGATATCTTGGAGGGTTGTAATGTTGGAGGGCATTCCTGGGATAGGGAGGAATGAGGCAATGGTGGGATTTTATAACGAGGAGGAGAATTTTAAAATGAAGATGTTGCTTGACCGGGAGCCGGTGTAGGTTATGAGCACAAGGGCGATAGGGGAGCAGAGCTTGCTGTGAGTTAAGGCACGGACAGTGTATGAAGGTGAAGTGAAGCAATGAATATTATGCCATGATTGAAGGAGAATGTTATTAGGTAAGTGACGATGATGTGATGATTCGAGCAGGGTCTGAGGCTAGTGGTGCAACTGAAGGTATATGATTTTTGAAGATGTATCCACTGACCCTTGACCATTTGTGTCATTTCACCCAGAATGAAGGTGAGCTCCTTTTCAATATACTTCTTTAAAGACAGCTTTTGCACCCTGCTTCCTGACGGATTCCACCATGTTTTGCAAGAATCAATGAAGCAGGCATTGGCACAGACAAATATCACAAAAGACCTCTTGAGATTCTTTAGGGAAGGAGTTAAAGGGGCATTATCTTCATAAAACATTGTTTGGCAAACATTTTTAAAAACACAATGCAATTATGTAATCCAAATTGGAAGGTATACTTGGACATGTCATGGTGGTGAAAGCGATTGTGACATTTTAGGAATTTGACCTAGAAGGAATTTTTAATTTCATTTATATTAAGATATTGTTATGAGTTAAGGAACATTAAGTCCACGTATGGAGTGATCAGTGACACTAGCTACTATTGTAAATTTGTCAATATATATCAATAGTTTATGGTCTATTTCACTTCCATCTTTTTAAAGAATGTGAAAAGGGGTTGGATTTTACACAACCCTGGCAGCGGGTTTGAAAGTGGGAGACACCTAAAATCCAGTGGGAAAAGCCCATGCCAAGCTGCCAGCCTGGCACGTTTCCCTCGACGAAGGATCCTTCCTTAACTTCCCTCCTTTCCCTCCTTCTCTCCATTGAAGGGCCCCTCCATGGCATCACCCCACCAAAGTTTTCCCTCTACCCATAGCCTCTCACACCCCAACCCCCCACACCCTTGCTTGGGCCTGCCTGCTTGGCACCAGCGAGACTGCCAAACACTTATAAAGTCCCGATCCAGCGCAGCTCACCTACCCAAGCCCTGAATGCAGCACGAACAGTGGCCACCATTCCCAGTGATATTGCCGGTTCTAGAGAACTGCTGGCCTCTGATTGGCCAATTGGCCATTAAATTACAGTGGGGTACCCATCGTTCCCCTGGGTGGTCTCCCCTCTACCCCCAACATTTTATTTTAGGTGAGCATGAAGAATCCAATGCCCTGTAAACCCCATTCCAAGGTTTTCTCAACCATCTAAATATTAATACGAAGACTGTACAACTTTAAACATAACTGATGTGAACTCATACCTCCTGTGTCTCTGCTATGCAATCTGACAGCAGCAGAAATGTAATTTAACAGAATCTATGAAGGCATACATGATGAAATGAAGAATTATGTTATCACCGCCAAGTAAGTGAAACAATCACACAGATGAAGAGAATTAAAATGAATAGCAAAAATGCTACTTACTGCACATTTTACAAAAAATAAATATGGTCTTAAAGGATGCAACTATGAATGTTCTAAGCCCAACCAGGATAATAGCTGTACAATATCTCTGAAAACTGAGGTTGCATATTGAGATTAAAAGCAAAATGCTGCGGATCCTGGGAATCTGAAGCAAAAACAGAATATGCTGGAAAAACTCAGCAGGTCTAGCAGGAACAGAGTTAACAATTCGAGTCTGTATGACCCTCTGAAGACCCCTTCTTCAGAGATTCATACAAACTTGAAACGTTAACTCTGTTTCTCTCTCCTCAGATGCTGCTGGACCTGCTGAGTTTTCCCAGCGTTTTCTGTTTTTGTATTATGAATTTGTTGGCCTAGGTGGCACCTGAAATGGGCAGGCTGGGCATGGGGCACACACTGCATGAGCCTGTTTAGGGATCACTTGAAATGGGTGCTGACAGTCCATTAACATTGCTTAGACATGCAGCCAGCACCACCCGCTCCTCTTATTGACTGATGGAGTGGTGGGAACATGGGTATTTCTGTTGCCATTTAAAAATAGCCAGCACCACTTAAAGGAGAAGTGCACTCTGGCAGGGGCGTACACTTGTGGAGACAGAAAGTGGCTTGAAAACCCATAGATTGGTCTCCCAGGTTCTGTGATGCAATTTTGGAAAGCCCTAGTCCTGGAAATGTACAGAAGAAGGGAAATCCTGTTTCCCAGGGATAGGGGTGAGGGTATGAGGGATAGTAAGCCCTCCAGGCAATACCTCCATCGCCAGTGGGAAAAGCTGGTTGAGGAGGTCGATGTGAGGAGCTTAGTTGCAAAATACAAAAATATTTAATGACCTTAGCAGAGTTTGCAAGGTAAGAATCCTATATCTTACCTCAAATACTCTTTCCTCACACTTGTGCCACCTCCAGCCTCACTATTTACAGTACTCCCCAATAATTCTTTCTTTCACTCATCTATCTACACCACACTTCAGTCCACATCCTTCTCCTCAGACTCACACACTCTGCACCTCCTACTCTCACCACTATAACAATCCTCAATCCTCATCTCACATCTTCTGAACAATAGCTACACTATGTCACCATGAATGACACATTCTCAAAATAACTCACAAGACTGTTATTAAGAAACTACCTTCTTTCTCGCAGAAGGAGGCTCCATATAGGAGGCAGTAGACAATGACCAGTGAAGCCAAAGGCCACATGCAAATCCACAGCTCAGTTGAGGAGAACATGCTGACTATTAAGGATGTGGTTGAATCAAGGCTGTGACGAGTGGCTATATTGGAGGTGGTATTGTGCATGGTCCCCTACACTTCTTATCCTCTGTCTCTGCTTTTTCTATCTGTCGCACCGTATATACTTTGTAAGAGAAAATGTTGTTTGACCATCTACTTATCACTCTTTTCTCACTTTACACTAAAAACTATACTCTTTCATTGAAGAGAACATCACCAATTGCAGACCAATTGCCTGGCCATTTATTTATTTGTTGTTCGTAGGACTTTGATGTGGGAAAATTGGACACTTTGACAACAAAATTCAGCTCCATTCGATCCAGCTAGAGCTAATGCTACAGAACCAGAGACCCTCAAAACAGTGCGCACAATGCTTCTGGCAAAGCCTGTAAGGCACATTATGCTTAAAAAGGCGCTAGCGAAGGCATGCGCTGCAAGCCTTCACATGTGTAGATTATGACATCAAATAGCCTCTCAGGCTGATTTGATGCATGTTCTGCAAACTGCAGACTGTGTATATCCTGTTACTGCCATTCCATAATCTCTCTCAGACGAACATGTCCTCAACTGCACAAGGGACCTCCCCCTCCCTCCATCCACATCACCAAACGCCCCAAATGTTATTAAAGAGGTCAGACATCCAACATACTTTGCTCTTGCAAAATCATGTGAAACTTTGTGGGAATATTGGATTGTGTTCTTGAAGAAGTTTTGGTGACTTTCCGGCTTTGGAAGGGAGTGTTGCTGTGCATTGACAGGAAGGCCAAAGGGGGTTTTCTGACCTGTCCACACAAAAGGCTGCCATAGTCATGGGGGCTTTGTAGTCTGGGTCTGCAGCATGACAAGGACATGGAGCATAGGCTCCAGAGAAGTGAAGCTGTGTGCCAGGGGATAAAGAGGAGGGTGCAGCAGTTCAGACAACACCTGTAGAGAGAAATAAAGTTAGCATTTCAGGTCAATGACCTTTCACCAGAACTATTGCCATAGGTCTGGATTCACCTGTGGGCTAGACTGGGTAAGGAAGGCAAATTTCCTCCCCTGAAGGACATTAGTGAACAAGATGGGTTTTATGACATTCCAGCAGTTTCATGATTATCATTACTGAGACAAGGGGTGGAATTTTCCCCTCCAGCTCGCAGCAGATTTTGTGCCGGGTAGGAGAGAGGCCAAAAATCAGAAACCGGCTGGTGGGAAAACAGTTTGGAATTTTCCCTCACCACTTTCATGGCGGGCAGATGACGGGTCAAGTTTCCTGTTGATCCATGATGGGAACACCATTTGCATGCATTCCCATCTCATGAATGCTCATTAAAAGCACTACGCACTGGAATCATGTCTCCCCGCACCCCCCACCCCACCCATTCTAGCTCTACGTCAGCAGGAAATTAAGCCTGTCTGAAACAAGTTTGGATATAAGTGGTGTGCAGTTGTCAGCCCTCACTTAGCTCCTGACTTTGAGGTGAGTGAAACATTCAGAGTCTACCTGCAACAGCGCTGCTCCGGGTTCTCACCAAAGCTCATGAGGCGCTCACTCTCCTCACTGGCTTCTTCCATTTTCTGGGAGGGTGTTCTCTGGGGGCTCAGGCAGGCACGCAAACCAGACAAAGACCAGCATTGCGATGCTGGGGGGGGAGGAATCGGAAAGAGACACGGGGACAATTGGCAAAGGTGGTGTTGGGGGAGGAAGGAGACATATGGGAGAATGGGCAAAGGTGGGGTTGGAGGAGGGTGGGAAACAATGGCAGTTAGAGAAAAGACTGAGGATAGGCAAGCTGGAGCCCAACATTAAAGACTGGAACACAGGCCCAATTGGGTGTGAAATGGGAACAGAGCTACATGAGTTGGAGGGGATGCACACAGATTCCAAAATATGAGGTGAAGTGAGGTGAGGTGTTAGTGTGGCACAAGATGGTAAGGCTTGCACAAAGAATCATGAAGGTGAGGGAGGGAAAAGGCTTGCACATGAGGAGTGTATTGCACAGAGACTCATGGAATGTCGGGGGAGGTTGGGAAATGCATTGTCAGCAGTCAGGAAGGAATGGGGGAGAGACAGTTATAGTCCCTGATCTGGGGCTAATTTGTCAGGGTGTGAGATTGAAGTCAGTCCTCGGGCTTTGCGGGCTGTGCTCCAGAGCAATGCATGGCACGTACATTCTAGTCCTGCTCCAGGGAGCAGCAAGGGCTGTATGCGCAATTGGGATAGGGCACAGCTTGGTTTGCAGGGCGTGGTCATAGGAACATAGGACCAGGAGAAAGCCATTCAGCCCATCAAGCCTGCTCTGCCATTCAATATGATCATTGCTGATCGAACACGTCAATGCCTTTTACTCACACTATCCCCAGAACCCTTTACATTATTGTTAATCAGAAATCTATCAATCTCTACCTTAAACATACTCAATGACTGAGCTTCCACGGCCCCTGGGGTAGAGAATTCCAAAGAGTCACAACCTTCCGAGTAAAGAAATTATTCCTTATCTCGGTCCTAAGTGGCTTCCACCTTATTTTGAAATTAAGTCCCCTGGTTCTAGACTCTCCAACCAGGGGAAACATCTTACCTGTATCTACCTTATCAATTCCTTTAAGTAATTTGTAGGTTTCAATGAGATCACCTCTCATTTTTCGAAAAACTAGAGAATACAGGCACAGTTTCTCCAATCTCTCTTCATGAGACAGTCCCGCCATTCCCAGAACAAGTCTGGTGAACTTTCATTGCACTCCCTCTATTGCAATAATATCGTTTCTGAGCTAAGGGGGGGCCAAAACTGCACACAGTACTCCAGGTGCGGCCTAACCAAGTTTCTATACAATTGAAGCAAGACTTCACTACTCCTGTACTCAAATCCTCTTGCAATAAAGGCTGGCATTACATTAGCCTTCCTAATTGCCTGTTGCACCTGCATGTTGACTTTTAGTGACTGATGGATAAGGATGCCCGGGTCCCTTTGTACATCTATACTTTCTAACCTCTTTCCATTTAGGAAATACTCTGCATATCTGTCCCTCCTACCAAAGTGGATAACCTCACATTTTTCCACATTATATTCCATCTGTCATGTTCTTGCTCACACACTAAGTCTGTCCAAATCCTCCTGTAACTGCTTTACATCTTTCTCACAATACGCATTCCTGCCTAGCTTTGTCTCATCCGCGTACTTGGGAATATTACATTTGGTCCCCACATCCAAGTCATTGATTTATATTGTGAACAGCTGGGGCCCATGTACTGATCCTTGCGGTACCCCACTAGTCACAGCCTGCCAATGTGAGAATGACCCGTTTATTCCTACTCTCTTTTTTTTGCCTGTTAGCCAATCCTTAATCCATGCCAGTATATTGCCTCCTATCTCATGTGCTTTTATTTTACTAACAAAAAGGCTTTATCAAAACCTTCTGAAAATCCAACTATACTACGTCTATTGACTCTCCTTTATCAATTTTGTTAGTAACATCCTCAAAAAACTCCAACAAGTTTGTCAAACATGATGTCCCATTCATAAATCCATGCTGACTATGCCCAATCAGATCATGATTATCCAAGTATCCATTTATTAAATCCTTTATAATAGATTCAAGCATTTTCCCTACTACTGATGTAAGGTTAACAGGTCTGTAGTTCCATGTTTTTTCTCTCTCCCTCCCCTCGTAAATAGTGGGGTGACATTTGCTACCTGCCAATCTTCAGGACCCATTCCAGAATCTATATAATTTTGGAAAATGATCACCAATGCATCCGCTATAGCTATAGCAACATCTTTCAACAATCTGGGATGCAGGATATCAGGTCCCGGGGACTAATCAGCTTTCAGCCCCATTAATTTCTCCAAAACAACCATAGTCTTAATGTTGCTGGCAATGGTCTTGTTTGTCTTGGTACTGGGCTGCAGATGGGATGGTTAGGTTAAGGGAGGCATTTGCAGCCTATAAAGAGATAAAAGGTGATAGAGAGGGTGGTATTCAAAACTTTCCTGGACTGGGGGGGGGGGGGTGGGGGGCGCGCAGTGTGGTGGGGGTGGGGCGGGGTGGGGGGGGGTGTGTGGTGGGGGTGGGGGGTTGGGGGGGGGGAGCAGGACTTCTCTGTAACCATTCACACAGCCTCAAGATGGGGAGGGCTGAGGTCCACAGTGGGCATTGGGACACCTACAGTTGTGGGTTCAGGTGGAAGTGTTGGAATATACCATAATAAGTATGGGATCCGTGATTACTGGAGGAGGCTGGAGAATAATGAGAGGGAGCTTTACCTGCACATCATGGGGGTTCCAGGAAGATTGGAGGGACACTAACACTCAAGGGGGGATGGTCGAGGCAGGGGGGTGTGGTGGGAGGGGGCTAAAATCTTAACACCATCATCTTGGAACGTCAAAGGAGTGGCACAGCGATAAATCACAAGAGGAAAAGGATCTGGATGGGAAGGGTTAGGAAGGGCCTGAATTTTACTGTTGGCGAGTGGGCACAATCGGCAGGCCCGCGACTCGTTGGGAAACAGGCTGCTGCCTGCGATCAGCCCTCAACCATGATTTCACACTGGCTGGCCAATTAAGGTCTACCCAGCATGAAGCGCATCTTCCCAATGGTCGGGAAGAGCCAGGCGGGGGCCTGTCAGCCACCAGCTCCAATGCGACACAGCGGTCGGTTTAATAAGAGCCTTGAAGGCTGCCAGGGAAGACCATATCTTCTGCATTGTGAATATTGAAGTTATGGCATCAAATGCGGCTAAAGACGTCAGGTGGGACAGAAGGTCGGGTGGGCACACAGACCCTGGTTTTCAGATAGGTGTCTCATGGTCCTCCTGGAGGAGTTGGCTGCCAGGAGGAACACATTTTTCCTCAGAGACGGAAGACAGAGGCCACCGTAACTATCAAAAAGGACTTGGGAGGTGGTGACATCACATATCAGCAGCCACGGCATTGTACAACGGACATGGTTGCAGTGCCGCAAAAGATTTAATGATCTGTTGTGCTCGGGAAGAGTGAGTTCCGGGTTTTCATGGATCAGTGTGGTGAAGTGTTAAGGTGGGGCCATCCCCCTGTGGAGCTCAGGGGTGCTAGAGTTTGAGTGCCAACAGTCAGTGTTGCCAGAGCTGGCCAAGGGGATGAGCCCAGGCTGCATGGATTGAGTCCCTTGTGGCTCGAGGACCACGACTTGGATGTGCCCTGCAAGGTGCTTCTCAGCTGGGGTTGGCCAGGCTGCAATGGCACGACAGGTAGAGAGTGGACTAATCCATGTTACTCTCTCCTTTCAGGAGAAGATGGCACATGACATTGAAAGGTCGCTGACAGGACTGCTGGAGACCAGGGCAATGGTCTCTATTGTGGAAGAGTTTGTGCGGAGCATGAGCACTGCATTGGACCTCATGGGTGAGCGCACTGTGTCCTCCATGGAGAGAGTGGTGACTCTCATGGAGAGGCAGCTCCAGGAACAGAATCAGGAGTTCCACTTGGACCTGCAAGCGCTCACACAGGCAATGAGCTCAGGTGGTCAGTATCAGTGTGGGAGATGGATGAGGCACCTAGTATCCCTGCTAGGTGCCCGTCCATCAATGGTGAGCAGGGGGGTCTAGAGAGACCTCACGTTGGTGCACAAGTTGCCTGTCGTCTCTGCGGGCTTCTCTCAGGGTGCTCTGGATGATGGCAGCAGCTCCTCCACCCTTCTGCCAGACACCTGATGAGGCTGCGATGACTGGGGGGATGCCAACTGTGGCACTGGCAGCTCCCTCCCGGGCGGGGTCAGCACAGGATCCACTGGCCAGAGAACGACACCAAGGTCATCATGGACAGCAAGACAGCAAAGTCAGCAGCTGTCTCCAATGCCGCTACCAGCGTGGTGTCGAGGAGAGGGGGGCGGTGGCATCAAGGCGTAACACTCGCAAACCTAAGTTTAAGGCACCATGAGCACAAGGGGGACAGGTCACGGGTGATCTTCTGTTGTGTGATGTTTTGTTTATGTTTTCTGGTCTGGGAATTGAGACCAGAGAGAGTGATGTTAATTTTTTTGAATTGTCAAAATGAGATAAATTTTGTTTTTGTCCTTCACCTTTGTATTTTTTTGGTGCAGTGTACGCCAGTATGTAATGCTGGACATAGTGGCTCTAAATTTTATTGCACAGTCACTGCGTGGAGTTTGGGTGCAAATGAAAGTGTCATTTCAGACATCCAGGGTGGAGGCAGCAGCCCTGGCATGAGGTGGAAGCAGATGTTTGGCAGCCTAGCTGAAGGAGAGTTGAATCAAGGTGTCCCTGGTCTGGGAAGAGTGTCCTACAGTCAGCATTGTTGTGAAACATTCTGGGAAGAGTGTCCTTCTGTCAGCATCACTGTGAAACAGTCTGGGAAGAGTGTCCTGCAGTCAGCATCACGATGAAGCAGTCTGGGCAAGTGTCCTGCAGTCAGCAGCGCAGTGAAGCAGTCTGGGAAGAGTGTTCTGCAGTCAGCATCACTGTGAAGCAGCCTGGGACGAGTGTCCTGCAGTCAGCATCACGATGAAGCAGTCTGGGCAAGTGTCCTGCAGTCAGCAGCGCAGTGAAGCAGTCTGGGAAGAGTGTCCTGCAGTCAGCAGCACAGTGAAGCAGTCTGAGAAGAGTGCCCTGCAGTCATCTCTTGTTAAAAATAACATCATCACTAGTCAGCGCGAGACAGTAGCGAAGAGATCAGAACTAGCGCAAATGCACAAAGGTGAGAGCTGATTGGTGAGTAGTGGGTAAGTGTTTTTCTCCGGTTTTTCTCCAGTTTAAAATAGATTGAGCTAAGGAAAGGTAATAGTTCTCGTTTTTATTTAAAGTACATAAATAATTTAACTCTTTTTACTGTGTTTAACTTAAATTAAGGTTTTTTTTCAACTAGAGGCATGGCAGGGCAGCTCAGTTCTGTGTTATGTACCACCCGCAACATGTGGGAAGTCCTAGACACTCCCTGCGCTCTGACCAACCACGTGTGCAGGAAGTGCCACCAGCCGTAGCGACTTGAGCTCCGAGTTTCGGAGCTTGAGCGGCAGCTGGAGGCACTGAGGTGCATCCGTGAGGCTGAGAGTTTGTGGATAGCACATTTTTAGACGCGGTCACCTCACAGCTTATGGAAGTGCAGACAGAGAGGTGATGGTGACCATCAGTCAGAAGAAAGGTGTCAGGCAGGTAGTCAGGAAATGCCCAGGGTGCATCTCACTCAAAAACCGTTTTTCTGTGTTGAAAACGGTGAGAGTGATGGTTCCTCTGGGGAGTGCAGCCACACTTATGGCACTGTGAGTGGCTCAGCTGCACAGGGGTGGAGGAAAAAGAGAGGAAGGGGAATAGTCGTAGGAGACTAGATAGTCAGAGGAACAGAGTGGTGCTTCTGCAGCCGTAGATGGGACTCAGGATGGTATGTTGCCTCTCTGGTGCCAGGGCCAAGGATGCCACTGAATGGCTGCAGGGCATTCTAAAGGGGGAGGGCAAACAGACAGAGATCATGGTACACTTTGGTAGAAATGGGGATGAGGTTCTGCAAGCAGGGTTTAGTGAGCTAGGAAGCAGATTAAAAAACATGACCTCAAAGTTAGTAATCTCTGGATTACTTCCGGTGCCACGCGCTAGTGAGTATAGAAACAAGAGGTTGATCCAGATGAATGCGTGGCTGTAACGATGGTGCAGGAGGGAGGGTTTTAGATTTCTGAGACATTGGGACCCTGTCTGAGGGCGGTGGGAACTGAACAACACAGACAGGTTGCAACAGAACCAGAATGGGACCAACATCCCTGCGGGGAGGTTTGCTAGTGCTGTTGGGGAGGGTTTAAATTAACTTGGCAGGGGGGTGGGATCATCAGAGAAGGTTCAACAGGGGGAAATGCACAGCCAAAATTAGAAAAGGGAGCATGAGTCTGGAAGGCATAGACATTATAGGCCAGTTAAGGTACAAGGGAACTTGGCAAGGTTGGATGGTATTTATTTTAATGCAAGGAGTCTGACGAATAAGGCAGATGAGTTGAGGGCACAAATTAACACATGGAAGTATGATGTCTTAGCTGTCACAGAGACATGGTTGAGAGAGGGGCAGGATTGGCAGCTCAATATTCCAAGATATAGGGTCTTCAGGTGAGACAAGGAAGAAGGTAAAAGAGGAGGGGGTATCACAATATTGATCAAGGAATCAATTACAGCAATAAGGAAGGATTACATCTTAGAAGGCTCCTCAGAACTTAAAAGCAAAAAAGGAGCAATCACATTGCTGGGAGAGTGCTATAGGCTCCCAAATAGTCAGAGAGAAATAGAAGAGCAGATTATGTAGGCAAATTTTAGAGAAGTGTAAAAATTATAGGGTAGTAATAGTGGGGGATTTCAACTTCCCCAACATTAACTGGGTTAGTCATAATTTGATAGGTTTAGAGAGACCTGGTCATCATTGGTGGAATCATAAGCTTGGTGATTTGTCTCTCTCTTCCTTAAAATGTATCCAAGTGAGATTTTTAAGCCAGTACATAGAAGATCCTACAAGAGAGGGGGCGGTCCAGGACTTAATTTTAGGGAATGAAGCCGGGCAAGTGGTAGAGATATCAATGGGGGAGCATTTTGCAGATACTGTTCATAACTCCGTTAGACTCAAGGTTGTTACGGAAAAGGACAAGGGTGGGCCAGAAATCAGAGTTCTAAATTGGGGAAAGGCCAATTTTAATAAGATCAGATATGATTTGGCCAGAGTGGACTGGGAGCAGCTACTGTTAGGTAAATCCGTCAGAGCAGTGGGATTCATTCAAGAAGGAAATTGGGAGAGTACAGGGCCAACATATTCTAGTAAAGATAAAGGGTGGGACCAACAAATCCAGGGAACCCTGTCTCAAGATGAGATTGAGCTTAATTGAGCTTCTGGGATATACAGGGTTGGATCAAGAGAAAAAGGGAAGCTTATGGCAGATACCAAGGGCTCAAAACAGCGGAAGCCCAAGAGGAGTATTGAATGTGTAGGGGGGGAACTTAAAAAGGAAATTAGGAGAGCAAAAAGGGAGCATGAAAAAACATTGGCGATGAGGAGCCAATCACGGGTGGCGGCCGGCTTCCCACCCACCCCCGCTGAGCAATCCCGCCAATGGCAAAATCCTGCCCAATATTTACACTGGGTAAGGGACTTATAAATTCATTCTTTCAGGTGTTTTCCTGGTACTTGTGGAACGTTGCAGCTCTAGAAATTCAGATTCTTTATCAGGAGCCTCCTTTTCCAGAGTTGCCTGAACATCAGGTGCTTCAGTGGGCACTTGCAGTTCTGTATCATCAACTCTTAAAGCAACATCAGATATTTCAGTCCTCGGTTGAATATTCTCAACAGGAAACACAGACCCGGTCATCACTGGTGGAATCATAAGCTTGGTGATTTGTCTCTCACTTCCTTAAATGGCCCAAATTTTTATGGATGATCTGACCTTCCACCTCCACAAGATAGGGGTCCAGTCACTAGACTTATTTCACCCGTTAACCACTTTGGTCCTTCCCCAGGTTTTTCATGTATACTGTCTCTCCCACAGTAAATTTCCTCTCGTGACTATGACAGTCGTGTCTAGTTTTGTGGCTTCCCTGGCTCCTTTCTACCTTCCCTCTAAATTCACCATTATTAAGCTCAATCCCATCCTGAGACAGTGTTTCAACAATAATTCCGTAGGTGTGACACCTGTTGTTGTGTGAAGGGTAGTTCTGAAATGAAAAAGCAAGCGTGCTAGCTTGGTTGCCAAGAAATTACCAGTTAGTTTTCTCATGCCTGCCTTGAACATTTGAACCACTCTTTTGGCCAGTCCATTTGAGGAAGGGTGGTATGGCGCAGTGTTCTCATGAGTGATACAGTTGAGGCTGATAAACCGTTGAAACTCAGCACTCATAAATTCTGTGCCCATTATCAGAAACCTGGTATTCCGTGAATGGCAAAACTCTGACATAGTTTCTCAATTGTAGCAGCCGATGTTGGTGACTTCACCTCATATATGTCCAACCATTTTGAATGGGCATCGACAATGAGCAGAAATATTGTTCCCAGGGAAGGTCCAATGCAGTCAATGTGTAACCGCACCCAAGGTCTACCTGGCCACTCCCATGGGTATAATGGAGCTGTCACTGGCAACTTTTGCAGTTGCTGCCATTGCACACAGTGCTTTACTAAACTCTCTATTTTGCCATCCATCCCAGGCCAAAATAGATAGCTGTGTGCTATGGTCTTCTTTCAGGAAATCCCTGGATGGGCATTGTGTAGTTCAACTAAAAGTGGCTCCCTTCCTTTTGGAGGAACTATCACTCGTGCTCCCCACAGTAAGATGCCATCCTGGCTGATTATTTCATGTCTTCTGTTGAAGTACGGTTTCATTTTGTTAGATACAGGCTCCTGTGACCAAACATGTAGTACTTGTTTTCCAGTCTCTGATCTGTCAAGCACATGCCAGTGAGGAATATAAGAAATTTAAGAGTAAAATAAGTTCCTGTGGATCTGGGATGTGCTCATCATTTTATTGTAAAGGTAAATGACTAAGGACGTCAGGGTTTGCGATTTGATTGCAAGGCCTGTGTATGAAATTGTATTTGTATGCTGCCAGAATTAAGGCTCATTGTTGTATTCTTGCCGAAGCTATGGGTGGTATAGCCTTGTCCTCAGTAAATAACCTTAGCAATGGCTTGTGGTCTGAAACAATTGTGAAATTAGAATCCTATACGTCCTGGTGACATTTCTTGATACAGAAATGATAGACAGGCCTTCTTCTTCTATCTGTGACTCTCCCTTTTCTGCTGTGTTAAGTGTTCTTGATATGTAACCTATTGGCTGTTCCATGTAGTCGTCTGTCCAATGGGAGAACACTGCTCCCACTCCATTGAGCGATGCATCACATGTCAGCACCAATTCTTTCGTCTGGTTGTAATACATTAATAGATTGGACGAGTGCAACAACTGTTTCACCTTTTTGAAAGCTTCTTTCTGGGGCACCTCCCAAGACCAACGTTTGTTCTTTTTGGGTAGAGAATGCAGGGGGGCCAGCACAGAAGGCAAATTAGGTAAGAAATGGCCATAATAATTGATCATTCCTAGGAATGATTTGAGCTCTGAGGCGTTCTATGGCACTGTTGTCTCTATTATGGCTCTCAATTTCTCCTCAGCCAGGTGCCGGCCTTATGAATCTACCCGGTGAAGCAACCAGATTGCCTCCCTCATTTGGAACATGCACTTTTCCTTTTTTAAACACACTCCAGCTTGCAAGAAATGTTTTAAAAATTGTTTTAAGTGTGCCAAATGCCCTTTTTCAGTGAATCCAGTCACCAATACATCGTCTAAATAGACTACAACCTGGGGCAGTCCCTGCAGTAAGCTTTCCATTGTTCTCTAAAAGATGGCACCAGTAGAGGAGACACAGGAAGGAAAGGCAATTGTGTATATTGGCACAACCCTTTGTGGGTATTAATTATGACAAATTCCCGGGAGGTATTGTCCAACACTAATTGTTGGTAAGCATGACTCATGTTAAGCTTTGTGTGCATTGTCCCTCCTGCCAGCTTGGCATACAGGCCTTTAATTTTTGGAATGGGGTGCCTGTCTAGCTTAGCTACTTTATTAACTGTCAGTTTGTAGTCTCCACAAATTCAGATGCTTTGGTCGGGTTTAAGGATGGAGACTATGGCTGCTGCCCATTCTGAGAACTGAACAGGTTGTAAAACACCCAGTTGCCCTAATCTGCTCAGTTCAATGTTGACTTTCTTTGCAAGACATATGGCACCGGTCTCAGCTTCATGAAGCGAGGGGTTGCTTCCGGATCAACATGAATCTTGACATGCAGGCCCTGGGTTTTCCCTGTTCGTCCTTGAAGATGGTGACATACTTTCTAAGTAACTCTGGTAGCCCACTTGCTCTCAACTTGAAAATTTAAGACCATTCTAACTTTAACCATTCTTTAACAATTTCATCCCAGGAGGCTTGGCTCTTCACCTACTACAACCATCAAGGGTAGCTTTGCCGATTGGCTTCCATAATGGACAGTTACTGTGCTTATACCTTTTACTTGAATGTTTTCACCCATATTTGGTTAGAGCTTGAAGGCTGTTTCTTCTAAACTTAATTGATGTTCACCAATAATTCAGATATCCGAAGGTATGTTCCCCAATTACTTTAGTGGAAGCTTCCGTGCCCACTTCTGTTCTAACAGGTTTGCCATTTACTTTCACTGTGGCAAATATATGTTCTGTCTTTCCAACTTTAAGGTTAAACAATGAGTAAATGTGTGAATTTGTTGTTTCAGGCTCTTTTACATTGTAGGTTTCATTGGGCTTCTTTAGTTTACAAGCCTGCTTGAATCTTTCCTTGCATTGCTTCATCGTACATCCATTTCTGTGACAATAGTAGCATTTGATTTTTTTTAAACTGCCAATCGCTACAAGACTGATTGTTTCCACCTCGATTAAAATTATTCTTTAATTTTGCTGCTAAGTTTTTTTTAATTCTTTGGCTAACAGGGCTATTTCGTGCTTCTCGATGGAGTTTCGCGTTAACGCGCCACTTTCAGCTGAGGTTTCCCTCCCGATGTGGAGGACGGCACCTTATTGCACACCCTGTATTGCTGTTGAATCTCTTACTGCACTTTCCATGGCCAGTGCTATCTCTAGCGCCTTTTTGAAATCCAGATTCACTTCGGACAATAACCTTTTCTGAATAGGGTCCTCTTTCACACTACACACTAAACGATCTCTGCACATGTCGTTCAGAGTCATACCGAGCTCAAAATGCTCCATAAGCTGCTTCAAATTTGCCAAGTAGCATGCAATTGTCTCACTTGGGGCTCAATTTCGCGAATTAAACCTGAACGTTCGCATCATGACTGAGGGCTTTGCTTGAAAATGACCCTTCACAAGGTCCACCAATTAATCAAAATTCTTCGAGTCTGGGGCACTAGGTGCCATCAAACTTTGAAACAGACTGTAGGTTTTGCTTCCACAAGTATGCAAGAGGATCACTCACCTCTTCTGTTCCCCTGTAATCTTGTTCACTTGAAAAAAAGAACATGAGGCATTCTATGTATGGAGACCAATCATCTGTGGCTGTTTCAAAAGGATTAACTCTCCCAAATTGTAGTATTTTGAGCGGGGATAACTTCTTCAATTCTAACAGAGCTTGCTACTTACAATCACTGGGCGAGGTACAGTGCCAATTTCTTTTTAACTTGATTGCTTTGATTCAATCCTGTTTTATCCCGGTTGCCAGTTTGTTGTAGAGTGGCCGGGTTGTACTATTAATGAAAGAGTTGAGCAGCAGACACTTTTTGGATGGAAACTTTAAGTTTATTTACAATATACTCAGCAGCAACTACATGTGTGCTTTCAAATCCAACTCTATCTCTATGCTGACTGCTGAGGCAACCCGCACTCCTCTCCTATTGGTTACTACAAATCATGTGAACTTGCCTAACAAGTATTATTCTTATAGGTACATTTCACACAAAATAAAACCACAATTACTACAACCACCAGCTTGACGCAACTGTGGACAACTGATTGGGAGACTTCATAAAGATCCCCTACTGACCCCTGGAAAGAGCCGGAGGCATAGAAGTTGAGGGCTATTATGACCTTCAGAGCCACTGGCCTGGGGTTTCCACCCACACAATTGGAAGTGAACTCAGGCCCAATCTTCTGACACATAGAGGTCATGGTCTCCCTGGCAAGGCAGAGCCTCCTTTGGCATTTCACCTCAGACATATTGAGGTAGCTACATCGCCACCTGTAAACCCTAGCAGCGTGATAGTGACATCTTCTGTGGCCCTTTCTACCTTGACTACCTGCTGGCCCTGCGCCCCTTGTACCTGTGCCTCTCCTCCCACAGGTCCCTCCACTGGAAGTTGCATTAGTACACCTGGCCTCCTCTCCTTTCTGGCCCTCTCTTCCTCAGAGGAGGTGGTTCCACCAGCAGATACCACAATCCCCATGATGAAGATTGCATGCACGCAGGATGGCTTCTGGATGCTTGCCCAATGGCTTTTCATGCTATTTTATGTCTGATTGGGTGGGATGCATGCACGGCTGCAAGGCATAAAATTTTGCCCAGTGTGTGCGGAGCCCAGGCCTGCACTTGGGATGCATTTCAGAAGGCAACCTCAATCTGCTTGAATTCAAAACATTGAAATGGAGTCAGAGCTGAGAAAAAAAAAAGATTTCCTTGGAAAGGTTCTCTTGGAGAGATTGTTTTTTATAAACCTTAAAGAGAGACTGCAGGATTCACTGGCTTCACAGTGCAGTCACTCCATTTGGGTTTCAACAGAAAGGTATGTGAGAATATAAATAAGGGCAATCATATAGGAAGCAGAGCTGCTGCATATGTGCCAGGTCACCAATGAAAGCCTCTAATGTGCTTTATCCAATTGGCATGGATCAAAGAGCAAAGAGCATCCAATCATTGGTGAAGTGCAAGCTAAGATTGATCAGCATAAAAGATAAAAAATTGCAGGGGTACCTTTCGTAAAGGCACACATTTCATAATGCATCCAAAGCTCTCACAAGTTCTATGGGATTGAGATGTAAAGTGTCAGGGTTGGCATTGTGAGCACTTACATACGTAAGTTTGTGCCTCAGTGGCAAGGCTGCATCAGTGAAAAGCTATTAGCATAGATGCAGCCCTGGATTATCACACTGTCTTTCCGTGTGCGAGTGGAAGGTCTACTATATCTACCCAGTAATCCATTGCATCTATCAATCCCCAGTGTCAAGGACCTATCATATTTTTTCCTAATATTACTGTGGGATGTGTTAAAGCAGGCTTATGCTTCTGTGTGTGTGGCTAACTTAATTAAACTAGAGCCAATTAGAATGCAAGATTTAAACTATCAAAGGAGTTAGGGTAAACCAGGCATTTGAAATGGAGATGAGTAAACGAGGGTGCGTTCTCAGCAGAGAATGTGAATGAACATTGCATTTTTAGATAAGTGCAGAAGTGTTTGATTTTCAAAGGTACATGGAAAATGTTTTCATCTGGCAAGATAAATTTAAAGTAAGGTTATTACATTGATGTTTGCCAAGATGCTGGCCATAATGAGAACATGAAAGACTTTTACATTCTGGGAAAAGTAACTTCTAAAGGCAAGTTAAAAAAAATGGAATCTACAAATCAAAAAAGGAGAAATTATATTTAAAGAAGGATGGAAGGCTGTGTGAGATGTGAAGATGTGAGATCTGAAAAGCTAACTGTGGGGAAAATTTTCCCCATGTCGGGCAGGCCGGACGGGAGTGGGCATGGGCAGGCACGCGCGGACCCAATCGCTGCCTGCAATCAGGTCCGCGCAACCATTTTATGCAGGCAGGCCAATTAAGGCCTGCCCAGCGTAGTTCACAACTTCCGTGCATAGAGGGAGTGGGCGGGCGTACTCATCCCGCTGGGTCCAATGGCGACTTGGCGGCCCGTATAAAGGAAGGCCTGGCAGCCTTGGAAAGGCTGCTCGCAATGGCTGGGTGAAGGGCTCTGCAGAGGGGCAATGTTAGTGATGTATGTCCGGATGGTAGGCCATCAGGGCAGACCAGGCAGGAGGGTAGGCCAACAGGCAGGCCAGGCCAGAGGGTAGGCCAGTGGGGCAGTGTGCCCCTCGTTTTTCTGACGAGTGCCTAGCTGGCCTCCTGAAGGAAGTGGCAGTGCAGTGGGAGGTCCTTCGTCTGAGGGAGGGCAGGCAGAGGACCCCCCACCTGAACAAACGTGCTTGGGAGAAGGTGGCCGAGAGTGTCAGCTCCCATGATGTGGTGCGGCACACATGGGTCCAGTGCCGCAAAAGGTTCAATGATCCCCTGCACTTGGGAAGGGTGAGTACCATGTTGCTGTCACCCTTTCCCCCAAACCACCCCCCCCCCCCGCCCCCCGAACACCCCCACCAACTCTGAGTACAGTAACGTTAAAAAATCCCTCACAGCATGGATCCCTTGCTGGGTGTGACAGCCTGAGAGGGTTGAGCTAGGATGTGTTCTGCATCCGCAGCGTGTGTGACACTGACACCGAGTATAGAATGGGGTTGAAAGTCAAGGATCTGCACCTAGGCAGAGTGCTGGAACTGTGAAGTATGTCAAATCAGTGGCTAACATGCTGGGAGGGGAGCTTCCAGGTGGCAAGGCACCAATCCATCTGCTGGTGTTTGCTCTCCACATGCTTGTGCCTCCTTGCTTAGGAAAGTGACATCTTGTGGTGCCACATGTGAAGGAGGCAGTATTCGGGCAATGGGGTGGGGGTCAGCCCTGGCTTGTTTGGGTGAGTGCGCAGCAGCTGCAGGGTCACAAAGAACTGGTGTCCTGCAATGTCCCATTCCGGCTGGGTTGGCAGGGATGCGATGGGAATTCAGCTGCAGGCTGGACTAATCAATGCTCCTTTCTCCTTTTCATGTAAAGACTGTGCACAATGTGTCTGAATGAATGTGGACTGGCAGAGGGCAGGCCCAGTTGGCCATCTTAACGGCTTTCGAGCAGCAGGCCATGGATCTGGAGAGGCACCATGCCCCTAGGTCCACCAATAACGGTGAGGCTGGGGTGCCACAGGGAGGTATGTTTGGCGGACACTCAGGTCACCATGTGTGTCACAGGAGCCATGACACTGCTGAATGCTCCATGAATGAAGTTAGCAACATGGGTTTACACTTGATTATGGAAGGATAAGCACATAATGATCCCGCATGCAAGTGGACATTGTCTGCACTGTAGCTAATCAAGTGTCCTTTATCTTCCTTTCAGCATCACCGGAGCAGGGCCGGGAGGAGGAGGCAGAGGGCCCACCTCTCACCCCCGAAGACCCCGAGCAAATGCACTCACCAGCGTCACACCATCTCTGCCAGGCAGGCACCAGCACAGAAACTAGCACCTCGGTGGGAATTAGATCTTTGGCTAGTGTCCCAGGGCACGTTGGTGAGGGCACTTCGCACTCACTTGAGGTGCAGGCAGAGACAGGGAGTGCCCAGGGCGCTGGCCGTTGGAGGACTGCTGGGGACCAGGTACTTGCTCAGTCGATGGCTGATGATGTGCCTCTGGAGTCGTCCGAGAGGCAGCGAATGCTGGAAGTGCAGCAGGGTATGCGGGACGATCTGGCGGAGATACATAAGGCTATGTGTGGCATGGTGCCCATGCTGGAGGAGTCCACACGAAGCATCACCGATGCAATGAGCCTTACGGCTAAGCACCATTCTTCCTTCGTGGAGAGAGTAGCAACTCTCATGGAGAGGCTCCTCCAGGAGACTAATCAGGGCCTCCAGGGGTTGCACTCGGACCTGCAAGCCCTCCCAGTGGCATTGGCCACAGCTGGTCAGTTCCAGTGTGGGAGATGGTTTGGGCACCAGGTATCCCGCTGAGATCAGTGCCCATCCATCTACGGTGAGCAGGGAGATCCAAAGTAACCTCATGTCGGCATGGCAGCTGCCTATCATCTCTGCGGGTGCTCTGGATGCTCTGGATGAGGGCAGCAGCTCCTCCACCCCTCTGCCAGTGACCGTGGCACCCGATGAGGCTGCGATGACTGGGGAGAAGCAAATTATGGAACTGGCCGCTCCTCCCCAGGTGGGGCCATCAAATGCTCTACGGGCTAGAGGACGTCCAACAAGGTTATCAAGGCCAACAGGACAGCACAGTGCCAGCAAGGGGACAGCACCAAGACATAGCACCCCTAAGTGTAAATTTAAGGCACCTTAGGCACACCATGGGTTTCTAACTAGTGTTTTTATGTTGGCCCATCGTACTTAGTTGAAGACTCGTTGTGATGTCCAACACCATTTCTGTTTTGCTTTATGAATTTACTTTTGTTTGCTCAATAAATTTTGACATGTTGCCATGCCTCAGGGTGATTCCTTACTTCTGCATGTGTATGAGAAGCCATGATGTTACGAGTGAGTTGTGTGACATTGAGCTTTATTGACAAGGGCCTTAGTTAATGTTAGTATCCAGGCTGATTTAGCACTCAGGTATCGAGTGTGGAGCCTGCAGCCCTGGCGTGTGTAGAAGGTCTAGTTGTGGTGTGCTAGCTGAAGGTTCTTTGTATTAAAGCCTCCCAGGTGTCCCTGCCTCCCTGGAATGTGCCCGGGTCAGTGTCTAACCCCTCAGCGTTCTCCTGTGTGTGCTCATCCTCGGACACACTGCTGGACTCATCATGTGCATCCGGAGCAACTGCGTCCATATCTTCCTCGTCCACTGTGTCACCCCTTTCCAGCGCCAGATTGTGGAGAGTGCAGCATACAACCGCCAACAGCGACACACAATCTGGGGGGTACTGGAGTGCGCCCCCTGAGCGGTCCAGGCATCGGAAGCGCATCTTGAGAAGACCGATAGTTCTCTCCACCACAGCCCTTGTGGAGAAGTGGCTCCTCTTGTACCGCTGCTCAGCTTCTGTTCTTGGATGGGGGAGGCGTCATGAGCCACCTTCTGAGGGGATAGCCCATGTCACCCAACAGCCATCCATCAAGCCGGGCTGGAGCACTGAAGAGCCGCGGCACCTGGAGTGTCTGAATATGTAAGCGTCATGGGAGCTGCCTGGGTACCTTGCCCAGATTTGTAGAATCAGCGTCCTGTGGTCATACACTATCTGCACGTTCATGGAGTGGAAGCCCTTCCTGTTGATGAAGGCACCGGGCTCGCCTGCTGGTACCTTGATGGCCACATGTGTGCGTCTATTGCATCCTGGACACAGGGGAAGCCAGCAATCGTTGCGAGGCCTCTGGTTGGCATCGTCCCAGCGGTACTGGATAAAAGTCAATACAAGTCTGAATAGAGCATCTGTCACCTGTTTGACACAAGTGTGGACAGCTGAATGGGAGACACCACAAAGATCACCCACCAGCCCCTGGAATGAGCCGGAGGCATAGAATTTGAGGGCAGCTGTGACCTTTAGAGCCATTGGCATGGGGTCCCACCCACACAGTTTGCGAAGATCTCAGGGCCTATCATCTGACAGATGGAGATGACTTGAGAGATGGACCCTCCTTTGGCACTGCATCTCAGACATATTGAGGTAGCTGTTTTGCCACGTGTAAACCCTGGCAACAGGATGTTGGCATCTTCGGCGGCCCCTTCTGCCTTGGACTTCCTGCTGGTCCTGCGCAACTTGTATCTGCTCCTCTCCTCCCAAAGGTAGCTCCCCTGGAGGCTGAATGTGGACTCCTGGCCTCCTCACCCTTCTGGCCCTCCCTTCCTCCTCAGTGGATAGCACAACTCCCATTCCCAGGCTAAGGGAAAGCTTCCTGGAAGCTGCAAGCCCCAGAAATGATTTCAGTTGTAGAGTCCTGACCAAGGTTTTTACCCCTGTTGTAGCAGCTGATTTGAGTTTTGAAGGCTTCCTGCTCACTCAGGCAAGTATAAGTTACTTTCACACTTAAATACCTCAAACATCACATTCGCATCCCCAGTCACCCCTCTTATCCCACCCATGGATGAGATTTATCCAAATGTCTCCTACTCCATTCTTAAGATCGCATGGGCTGCAAAAAATCGAGATCAATTGCTGCCTCAAGGGCCTTAATGGGCCCATTAATTGATGGCGGGCACGCATCTGAACTTATAGCGTGCCCTCCTTCCGAAATATTGCGATGGTGCCAGGATGCTCGCCCGACGTCACCATGCATCATTTTACACGCCAATGGGAAAATTCTGGCCTGTGTGAAACAGACTTGGGGGAAAAAGCCTCTAGCCACTCTGAAGAAGTTTGCTGTTCCAGCAACCAAAGTTGTGTTAAAAACCATTGGAAGTCCATTGTCCAGTGGGTGCTTGCAACAACATTGCTGGATGACTTTATAAATTTGGAATCTATTTGGACTGTTGTCTTAAAGGGGGTGTGTAGTTGGGTGTCTGGCTAAGTAGAAATTTTGGCAACTTTTATAACTGTGTAACTGTAATCTTGTGTGTGTTTTTTCTTCTTTTGTTTAATAAATGTTTTAATTTAACCTTTAAAATCTCTAAAGGTGCTAGTGGACCCACTACTTCTGCCTTCAGTGCACCAGCCTTCTTGTGATAAATACAAATTGCAAAATTGTTGTGATAGCGTGGCCAAGTTTCCCTTGAGGATTTGGTCAGCTTGGCAAATACCACCTGCCATGTTCTAACACTCGGAAGAAGGAGGGTTGAATAAGCAACCTGTGGTCAATGTGGCCTTATTGATGGAACTAATCCAACTAAGGAGGAGTAGAAGGCCCCAACGCCTCCTGGCCCAGCTTTGAGAAGAGGCCCGACCTAAGGTTCGTAGTTCAGGGGAGCCCCAGCAACAACTAGAGGATGAGGTGTTTAGACCACCCCAAGGGTGACCCACGCAACCAAGGGTCTACCGAAGAAGACTCCCCTTGCTGGAGATGACCGACAGGCAAGGCTGTACACGCCTTGTCAGGAGAGCTGGTGGATCACATCTGCCACATTCTGCAGGAGGATCTAATGCCCCATGGACTGGGAGGACATCCCTTCAAGTTCACCGCTGCTCTCAATTTTCTTGCCTGCAGAGCATTCCAAGGATCCACAGGGGACCAATATGGAATTTCACAGTCCTGAACACATAAGTGTATCAAGGAGGTGACAGATGCCCTCTACCGTAAGGCTCATCATTATGAGAACTTCACACTCGATGAAGATAGACAGGCTGCTAGATTTCGGGAGTTTGCTGATATCATAGGCTTCCCTAGGGTACAGGGTGCAATATATTGCACACATGTGGTATGAAGAGCATCTTGGCAGCAGTCCCTGATATTCATTAACAGGAAAGGGTTCCATTCCCTGAACGTTCAACAGTGTGCGATCATCAGAAGCATCATGCACATTTGTGCTAGGTACCCCGGGAGTTGCCATGACTCATACATGCTGACTCACTCCCATGTGCCTCACATATTTGAAGGGTCTCAGCGAATACAGGGATGGCTGCTTGGGGATAAGGGGTACCCACTCAAACAATGGCTCATGACACCCATGCATCGTCCTCTGAGTCACTCGGAGGAGAGATAAAAGTTGCATAGAGGTAACACGATCCATTATCGAGCAATCCATTGACATCCTGAAATTGTGCTTCTGATGCGTGGAGTGCTCGAGTGGGTCTCTTCAGTACTCTCCATAGACAGCGTCCTGCATCATCGTGGTGTGTTGCACCCTTGTGATCCCTTGCTAGACGGAGACATGGGGGAGGCTGAGAGCTCCTCAGCTGATGAAGAGCAGGATGGACAGGAACATGAAGTGGGAGATGAGGGTCTGCTTCCACATGAGGATGCCCTGGAAGAAGCACAAAGGAAAGATGTGCCCATGACACACTGATAGCCAGAAGAATCTAGGAGGAATAAGTTGCTGGCAATGCGACACATTCACATTCCTTCTGTTCCTTACTGCCATGCCTGTGGACTGAAAGGCCTTTACAACAGGTAACATCGAGAGCAATCAACCCACTCAAACAATGGCACATGACACCCATGCATCCCCCCCCACCCCCCCCCCCCCCCCCCCGCCCCACCCCCACACCTTAAACCAGCTTATATTTCAACTCTTTCTTGGACTCGAACTCAAGTTCTGTCGAAGGGTCATGAGGACCCGAAACGTCAACTCTTTTCTTCTCCGCCGATGCTGCCAGACCTGCTGAGTTTTTCCAGGTAATTCTGTTTTTGTTTTGGATTTCCAGCATCCGCAGTTTTTTTGTTTTTATCATAGCTGCAGGTTGTACTTTGATACTAACAATAAAGGTAGCCTTCTCATTACAATTACAGCTACCCCTCTAAGGCTAGTGCGCACGCCTAACTCCATCCTGCCTTGTGATGATTATGATTGCTAATGCATTTTGTACACACTTCAGTAAAGTTTGAGACATCTCCCTGACATAACACACTTGTGAGCTATACATCACATGAATGTGGGTCTCACAAAGCGAGATGAAATCTGAGTGAGAGCATGGATCACCCTTGCAATAAGGGGCACATAGAGGCATATGCACGGCGCTTTCAAATGGCTGTGTATCAGAATAGTTTAGTCAATGTATTTACAAAGCTGTATGATATTTACAATAATTGAACACCCATCACCCAGAAGTGATCTCAAAGCTTCCTGACTTTTCTTACCCTACTGCTGCCTCTAGGTGCATCCCCAACATTTGCAGCAGAGATGGAGGCAGCCTGCTGACTGGTACGCCCTGTTGGCTTTGATGACTTTGGCAGCCTTTCTCTACAGGGTCAGGAGCTGGAGGTTCCCAGCCTGCTTTGAGTCTCATACTGTGGGGAAGGTGCACCCTGTACCACTGGAGGCGATGGGGCCACAGGCAGATGGGATTGGGATCAGCTGGAGTCCCCTGGGTCACCTGGGTAGATGGACTTGGGTGCCCACCTGCTGGTCCTCCTCCTTGTGGGTGTCCGTGGGCCCCTGTCTGACTCCCTGAGGAGAAGGAACAACTAAAGGGGATTCAGGGTGTCCTACTCCCGCTCTCGCCTAGCTACTGATGGATCCTACCAGTGCATATAGTGATGGAGTGCAAGTCTGAACACGAATCAGACAGGATCTACAGGACCAAGATCTAGAAGGTGGTTGCCACCCTTCCCATGGAGACCTTGAGAAGCTTGCATGCCGGACCCATGACATAAGACAGTACCCGGACGGACTCCTCCATCCCTCACTCTAGTCTGTTGACTGCTTCTTGGAACTCTACCTGATTTTTCACCGCCTGTTGTTGCATCTCCAGCACGAGTGAGATGGCAGTTTTCAGAGGCTCATCATCTGACTCAGGCTCAGCGGTACCTAATCTCCAGCAGTCCTCCGAGTGCCAGAGAGCTGGGCTGTCACTGCCTCTGACTGCTGTGGAGGTACTCAGCAGAAGAGGGCCCGAACCTACTCTACAACTAGGACCCACCGAGGTGTGTGTCTCAGAGCTGGTGGCCGGTGCAGGTGAATGGATTGACGATCCTCGAGTAGATCCTCAGCTTCCTCATCTTAGGTGGCCTGGGGGATGGGCTTATGTTGGGTCACGATGTGTGTCTGCACCTGCCTGTTAGAGAGAACAGTGAGATTTAATTCAGGAGCAGACTGAATACAACATCGCAAGTCACTCACTGAGAATGTCAGGATGTGATCAACTCATGGAGGGCTCATCCGTACTGGCTTGCTGGGAGAGGCCGATTTCACCTTCCCCACAGGACTGATCTCTGTCCTCCCCTGACAAGTCGGCAGCATCCTCCTCGAATTTCACAGAATCACAGAATCTCACAATGCAGAAGAGGCCCTTCGGCCCATCGAGTCTCCACCCACACGTAAGAAACACCTGACCTGCCTACCTAATCCCATTTACCACCACTTGGCCCAGAGCCTTGAATGTTATGACGTGCCAAGTGCTTATCCAGGTACTTTTTAAAGGATGTGAGGCAACCCGCCTCCACCACCCTCCCAGGCAGCACATCCCAGACCATCACCACCCTCTGGGTAAAAAGGTTTTTCCTCACATCCCCCCTAAACCTCCTGCCCCTCACCTTGAACTTATGTCCCCTTGTGACTGACCCTTCAACTAAGGGGAACAGCTGCTCCCTATCCACCCTGTCCATGCCCCTCATAATCTTGTACACCTCGATCAGGTTGCCCCTCAGTCTTCTCTGCTCCAATGAAAACAACCCAAATCTATCCAACCTCTCTTCATAACTTAAATATTTCATCCCAGGCAATATCCAGGTGAATCTGCTCTGCACCCCCTCCAGTGTCCTTCCTATAATTTGGCAACCAGAACTGCACACAGTACTCCAGCTGTGGCCTCACCAACGTTCTATACAACTCCGACATGACCTCCCTACTTTTGTAATCTATGCCTCGATTGATAAAGGCAAGTGTCCCATATGCCTTTTCACCATTCCACTAATGGGCCACTCTACCTTCAGAGATCAATGGACACACACGCCAAGGTCCTTTTGTTCCTCAGAACTTCCTAGTGCCATTCCCTTCATTGAGCACTTCCTTGTCAAATTACTCCTTCCAATGAGTATCACCTCACACTTTTCAAGGTTAAATTCCATCTGCCAATTATCTGCCCATTTGACCATCCCATCCATATCTTCCTGTAGCCCAAGACACTCAACCTCACTGTTAACCACCTGGCCAATCTCGCAAACTTATTAATCCTATCCCCCACATAGTCATCTATGTTGTTTATATAAATTACGATTAATAGGGGACCCAGCACAGATCCCTGCGGTATGCCACTGGATGCTGGCTTCCAGTCACTAAAGCATCCTTCTGTCATCGCCCTCTGTCTCCTACAACTAAGCCAATTTTGAATCCACCTCATCAAATTCCCCTGTATCCCCATGTGCATTTGCCTTCTTTATAAGTCTCCCATGTAGGACCTTGTCAAAGGTTTTGCTGAAATCCATATAAACTACATCAACTACACTACCCTCATCTACACACCTGGTCACCTCCTCAAAAAATTCAATCAAATTTGTTAGGCATGACCTCCCTCTGACAAAGCCATGCTGACTATCCTTGATCAAACTTTGCCTCTCCAAATGGAGATAGATTCTCTCCTTCAGAATTTTCTCCAATAGTTTCCCTACCACTGGCGTGAGACTCACTGGCCTGTAGTTCCCTGGCTTATCTCTCCAACCCTTCTTAAATAGTGGAACCCCATTAGCTGTTCTCCAGTCCTCTGGCACCTCCCCCGTGGCCAGAGAGGAATTAAAAATTTGGGTCAGAGCCCCTGCAATCTCGTCCCGTGCCTCCCTCAGCAGTCTGGGACACAAATCATCCGGACCTGGAGATTTGTCCACTTTTAAGCCTGCCAATGCCTCCAATACCTTGTTACTCCCTATATCAATTTGCTTAAGAACCTCGCAGTCTCTCTCCCCAAGTTCAATACTTTCATCCTCATTCTCTTGGGTGAAGATGGATGTGAAGTATTCATTCAACACTCTAGCTATGTTATCTGGCTCCAACCATCGATTGCCCCTTTGGGCCCTTATGGTCCCTACTCTTTCCCTGGTTATCCTCTTCCAACTGATATACTTATAGAATATCTTGGGATTTTTCCTACTTTTGCCAGCATGAGCTTTGGTGAGCTTCACTACATTTGCCCTCCCTCTTGTTGTGGGCAAGCTTGTCCTGGATGAAGACAAGTAGATGCAATGTTATGAGAAAAGATGGGGAGGAGGCTGGGAAATGTGCTTGACTGCTGTGTGTGCTGAGCCCTCTCCAGTAAGGGGTGAGGATGGAGTTTGTGCAGCATGATAAATGAGGTGCTGGGATGTTAAAGTGTCCATGAGACAATCAGTGGTGATGTGTCCCCCAGTAATATTGTGTGAGATTCCTGAGCAGTGTAACTCTTTGAATGCATGATGCCATAATGAGGGTGTGAGATTGGAGTGAGGAGAATGTTGACTTACCCTGGTGGAGCGGATGAGATCATTCAACCTCTTCCTATTCTCCATTACGCTTCTTGGGTGAATGCCCAATGTGCTGACCGCACTTGTATTGGCCTACCAGGCTATTGAGGGGAGGTTGCTGGGCTTCCTGGTGCCATCCCTGGGGTAGACGATATCCCCATGTTGCTACACACCATTGATGGGCACTTCCAGGGAGTCATTGCTGAACTGTGGAGCAGCTCACCTGCTTGCCAGAGCCATTTCCAGATGTGTTGGTCACAAAGCTGGGTTGGAGAGAATGAGGGTGGCAATTAAATATAGTGCCAGGCAAATCAGAACCTGACCCACCAATGCTTCAGAGAGAAACTTGCCTATGCATAATTTAAGAGCTAAGGAGTGCGAAATTAGGCGTGAATTCCCACCACACCACCCGGCAGGAAATACATCGCAAAACCCAGCTGCCATCTCCAGAAGAGAAAATTCCACCCTAGGTTTTTATTCCCGATTTATTAATACATTTGTATCTAAATTTCCACAGCTGTCTTGGTGGGATTTGAACTCATGACTCTGGAACATTAGTATAATATACATTAGTAAAAATCCGAGTAATAGTACCACTATACTACCAGCCCCTTGTGCACCCTATACTGCCTCACTTGTAGGTGCCTTTTCCTGGCCTAGTGCTCCTGTGCAGTGCCATGCCAGTGGTTGCTGTATGGCTGGTGGAAGGTTACTTGCTGGATGACCTTGACCAACTTAGGGCCTTGAGCAACATTCCATCTAGGGTGAGCAGGATTTCAGTGATGCAGGAAAAATTCCTCTGCAAACCTTGCACTGGTAAGCCCCTTTAAATTACCATGTACACACAGCCAAACAGAAAAACAAAAATTAAAGGGGCCAGGCACTTAAAAAAAAATCAACTGGGCACCCCAAAAATTACCAGCAGGAAAATTGTCCTTTAGAACCCGGATTCAGATGGTACCATCTCAACATAAGCAGCAGCTGTCTGGGTTGGCTGGTTGTCAGGCAACAGCAAGGATACTGGTGCAGTAACAGTGGTGGGGACATGAATGCTGTTATCCTGAGAGCCATTGCCACTCCAGTGGGGTGAGACCTCAGTAATTCCGGTAATTTGTCGGGGTGGGGCGTGCGGTTCGGTTGGTCGGTGTGTTGGGTGGTTAGGGATGGGGCGTGGGGCCGGGTGGTCTGGGAGGTCTGGGGGTTGTGGGGTCTAGTCGGGGGTCTCATGGGGGTGTTGGGGAGGTGTGTGCAGGTCTCATGGGGGGTGTTTGTGGGTGTGGGGGGGTTCCCATCAGGGGGGTGTAGTGAGGGAATGGGGGGTAGTCAGGGTCCTGTGGTGGGTCAGAGAAGGTCAGTGCATTATTTACTCAGTAACTAGAAGTGGTTTTAATTTTTCTAACTTTATCTGGGTAACTATTGCTGTACAACAGTTGGAACCACCCAAAATCGCATTTTCAGATGGTTCCCAGTGCAGGGCAATTGCCTATCAGAAGTTTGAACTTCCCAGGCAATTGCCATGCAAGCCTTACCTGGGAACCTCTGGGAATGGGGTTTTCCCCAGAACATCTTTGGGGACACAGTAATACTGTCCTGGAGCTTGGAAGTTATGGGTCGATGTGTTTGGGTTTTGTTCCCTTCTATAGCTGGAGGCGGAGCATCTGAGTAGTAGGCTTGAGTTCTGACTTCTTGGTATTGTTAATGGGGATGTGACTGGAGTGTGGTACATTAAGCAGCATAATAGTGGGATGCTTTGTGGAAACTGTTATGAAAAAATACATTCACTGACCTTGATCACCCATGTGAGGCCATTGAGCTTCTTCCAGCACCCGAGGTCAGACTTCGGGAATTGACTTCCCTGACTACCTGCTCCCATTTTCTTCTCAGTGTATTCCCTGAGGGATTCCTGCCCTCACTGTGCTCTCTCATCCTGTTGACCTCTGGACGAAGGCCTCCAGCACTGCATTGGAGAACAAGGGAAACTTTTCTCTTGGCTGTTGCTCCATTTGGTATCCTTCCACATAAAGCTATTTGCAATACAAGCAGTCAGCAGTATCTTTCTTGTCATTAATGCAGCTTCCCTTTAAGAGAGGAAGGATAACACTAAGAAGTGCAGGCAAGCTGTAAAACATGCTAGCTAGGCACTTTGTTGGCCCCAAATTGAGTGTTCAACCAGCCAGCAATGCGGGGTACACTTGGCTGAACATCATATTCATTCAAATCAGGAGGCAGCATGATATTTGTGTGCTGCCTGTCTCAATGAATGGGCTGATTGCGAAATTCATGCCTGGAAGCAATCCAACGATTGCCCGTCAAAAGTAATCCAAAATGAAAAAAGAAAATGCTGGAAACACGCAGCAGGTCTGGAAAAGAGAAGTAGAGTTAAAGTTTTGAGTTAAATATGGCACCTTTGCTTTTATTAAAAAAAAATTGTCTTGGGATGACCTGAAATACTGATGAGGCACTATGTACATGAATGAATGATCTTCTGTAACTCCAGCTACACTTGCAGATGCACACATACAGAAATGCTTGAAAGAAGTTGCATCTAATCCTGCCAGAACAATAATTATATGTTAATGATGCATGCCAGTATTACTTTGAAAATCAGCCAGCCAGTTCAGGAGATTAAGGAATGCACCATGAATTGAGATTCTCCAGCACATGCTGGTCAATTTATGCTACTCAGTCATTTGCTTTGCAGAAATGCCATCCCACTTTTCGCCTCCTTGTTATTTTTACGAACTTGTTGTATTTGCACATTTTAGCCCGTTAAACTCACTGTGGAAATTTAGGTCTGGTGATTAAATAGTTAGGTACTCTTTTAACAATATGATCATTGTTAATGCAATGCCAAAACTCACCAGGTGAAGTCTCATTCCTACATGTGGTAAATTGTTCAGAGATTTTAAAAATGTAAAATTGTAATTTCTTTCTTACATTTCCTTTTTTTTAATCTCCCTAAGTTCAATCTCTCTTTCCACCTGTTTATTTCCCTTTCTGTATCTCATTTGACTTGAATCAGCCCCTGTAATTTGCTCCCCAACTCATGCAGCCCTTTTTCCTTCCTCAAACCTTAAATCTCATTTGTTAAGGCAATACGCTTTTGGTCCCACCATTCATCGATACCCCAGATACCAATTTGCTCTTGCCATACAGTTATTAACATGGTACTTTCAGCAAGATAGGCAGAGCAAATTTTTGAGCTGAAGTTTAAATGATGTTACGCCCGGTCCCTGGATGAGGTCCCCCAGATTGTTAAGATCCTGGGCGAGATACCCCAAACTGCTTTGCTCCTGGGTGAAGAGGGATGAACTGACTTTAAAAAGGATTCCTTCCCTCGTGAACACTTTTCCCCAGTCCAGATGTATTTATGTTTTAGAAGAAGCCAATCTAAACAGGCTTTCTGAGTCAAAGAAAGAGTAAGTTTATTAATTACTAAAAAGAAAAAATAATAAAAATGCTACACACATACACACAGATTAGAAGTGAGAAGTGAGTTCAAAAATATAAGTTAAAAAAGATATATGAGTCAGTCATTGGCTTGTCCGTGAGGACTAGATGGTGAAATGTTGTGGCATGAGGTTGGGTGATTCCGATAGAGCTGACTTTGGCAGTTGAGCAGTTGGTTTGGAGCTTCTTAGCTCTGCAGGTTAGCTGAAGGAGCTTTCTTGTTTCCCTTTTTGACTGTGGCTTCACTGACTTGTGATTTCCTTCCAGCAATCAGATAAAGAGGAGACATCTTACCTGCAAGTGCAGGGATGCCTAGTTGATGTTCTTCAGCTGTGTCCTTCACAGCAAACTAACACAGCAAACCCTAGAACATCAGACTAGCACACAGAGACAAGGGTTGCAGTTGGCTTTTTAAACCCTTTTCTTATGTAGTCCTGGAAGGGAGAAACACACATGTATTTTGTCCAGAATCTGCTTTCTTTCAACTCAGATCATGCCCACAGTCTGGGATATAACTCAACAGGAGATGGTTTCTGCTGAGATGGTAATTAGTTTTTTTTTGCATTGCACTTCTTCCTTTGAAGTGTCTCTGACTGAAGTAGGCTTTGACACTTTTTTACGTGTGACGTTCCATTCCTTCTGGACTAGTTGGCCAAGTGTAATCCACATAGGAATTTTTCAGCAAGTGGTTACTTTAAAGTCTCTGCCGGATTTTGCTTGTAGGTCTTTTAAAAAATATATAGGCCCTACTTAAAGTTCAATGTGTCAGTAAGTAATTCAGGGCTATGATCCGCTGCCATGACAATGTTTATGTCACAAGTTGCCCCACTCCAGCAAGATCTGGGCTCTTATTTTTTGATTAGCACTTCCAATGGTGAGTCTTGGCTACTGAGAGGACATAACTGAAGCTCGGGAACAAACTAATCTTCTGACTAGTTAAAATGTTGATTAGAAAATTGTGGGCCATTCCTATCAGAATTCTCAACATATGCTCTCAATGAGCAAAGTTCCCATTGGGAGCCAAATAACTTTTGCAGTCAAATCCAACTGTTTTAATGTAGCGCACTGAGGCATTTACTATGAATCACCCTTAGATTGATCCAAAAAATTATTTTATGTTGACAGTAATAAAACAGTTTAGAACATTAATGAGAGCAGAGTTTGATGTTTACAACAGTCAGAGCAGTGGATACATGAATGACTCATAACAGGTCAGCATGCCTCATCAACACTGTTCTGCGATTTTCCACTCCCCCCAACTTGATTGGGCTGTGTGGGAATGACAGTCCATACTATCTGCAAATCTCAAATCTCAAAGTCCTCAGCAGCCTATAGGACACAGTACACATTCTGGACCCAAAGAATGAATTAGAACAGCCTTCTGCTGAATATGGGAAGACATGTCCTGTGTGAGGGATGCAAGGCATTGGGTATTTCCATAGATAAGAAGGATGAGCAATGTCTAAAAATAGTTGCTCAGTATGTTTGTTATGATCTGTTGCTAACGGGAATTGGTACTGAGCTAATTGAGGCGGAGTAGCCATGGTAATGGTTAATGATAGCCGGAAAGAATTAAGGAGGACAAAATGTATTTAAATGTGCTTGTATCTTTGTGTAACTGTAATTAGTTGGTTACACTACACATCTTTGTTTCACCATAATTAGTAGGCCACAGTTGAATTTCAACTTCATGTATCTTTGCTTCACTATGACTTATGGCAAGTAAACATGAAGTGCAATGATCGAACAAGAAAATTATATATAAAAGTGAGCAAAACATCATATAACAACACTCTTATAGGAATCATGAGTATGGTATCTTATTAAAGACTTGATCCAGCATTGTTACAACTGTGTGGGGAGGATTTTTCTCTAGTCGGGGGCGGTCGGGAAGCCAACCAGTGCCCACGATCGGGCCCAGAAGGCGATTTCGCACATCCGTGCAAGTGAATGCTACATAATCTCCCTGAAGCAAAGAGCTGCCTCAGGGTGATGAACTGTTTTTGATTAAAAAATTAAAGATCTTATAAATGTTATGAAACATGTCCTCTCATGTGACTCTGTCACATGAGCAAGGACATACTTTTAATTCAAGTGTAAAATTTTTGTGATTTTGATTTGCTTTAGGAAACTTCATCCCACTCGTGGATGAGGTTTCCTAAAAAATGCAAAGGCTGATTGTGCTTTTCGCCTGCCAACTAACATTAAGGCTGGACAGGCAGCAAAACATTTATTTCAGTTACCTTTTTAATGGCCTTACTAGGCCTTTTAATTGTCGACAGGCACATGCCGTAGTATTGCACATCATTTTATGCTCGGTCGGGCGCATGCCCGCCTGACAAGTTAAAAATTCTGGCCTCTGTATATACTCTGATGTTTCAATATCAAGACAAATTCACATGAGAAAGCAATTCAACAGGATGTATCTCTGACATATCAGCACATCAACCAATCTCAGGATTGCTCTACTTTAGGCAAAATGGGATGGGAACTGTGTTGTAAAAACCTATCACTTGTCCCTCAGCCGATACCTTCTCAATGGAACATAAGATCCTTTCAATTCACAGCCAACAGCTAGTTGTTTCATTGCTGACTGAGCTAAGATATGAAGCAAGAATATGGAGTTGATATTGGTAGTTTAAGAGGCTATTTTCCTAACTGAACAAATATTTGCAAATGGCATTTTATGATCCCTTTCTTTCTCCAAAACATTAATATTCAGTTCACAAGATTGCCATTATTGCAATGACATCTGCACCCATTAGAAAAACCCACATCTCCCTCGTTCCATTCCTTCTCGTGCTTCTGTCATGTTGAAGAAATTTAATAGATTACTCACAAAGATTGATTCACCTAGGAGTGGGGTTGCAAGCAATGCAATTATATTATAAGCTGAGTACATTTGCCTCTGAATAGTGTTGAAGAAAATAATCAGCAAACAATTCTTTCAATTATTTTTACAGATGCACAACATCTTATTTACCTTCTTTACCATCTGCATCATTCCACTCAAAGTACCCAGTAAAATGGATGATGGAAATATAAATGAATCAGTGTGAAATATCCAATAAAGGTGAGTATGAAATATTGCATAATTACAATATTCATTAAAAAAACTTTTAAATGTTGACGACTTTAAATGCTACTCAAATGTATCTTTATATTTGATACTCTATCAATAGAAGGCCATTTTACTTTTAATGCTTTATTTTTTTCAAAAGCAAATTACAGAAAGTGCATGAATCACGAATGCTAATCACGCTTGTGAATTTGGAATATTTGTGCTGATGGAAGAATCAAAAACAAACCAGTAACTGTATACTGGCTGTTCAAACAAAGTTATAATTTAACAGGAAGTGAAACATAGATATCAATTGTAATGAATGCAAAACATTGCATATTAACTACCATGTATAGGTATATAAAGTCCATAATACAAAAATAAGGCTAATAATTAATATTTATTTTGCATAATGTAAAACACAAACATTTCATTATAAAATTTATTGAACTCTGTAAAAAGTGTATTTCAAGCTCTTGTACAGAATTATATTTTAAAAGGTTGAAGTAACATCAAACAATAGGTCTGGTTTCCCAGCTATACAAAATTATTTTTTCATTAATTTTAACTAACAACAAAAACACTTATAAAAACAAGGCAACCCTATGATGACAGAAAGAATAACAAGAGCATGTGATTCCAGATTTTGTAATGGTCAATGAGTGTAGTTTGCATGTTTATCAATAAACTTGCAGAACAAAATTGAAATGTATATGCCCTGATATTCCAGCTATTTCATGGAATTTGCAAATCATATATTATAGAATTTGCTTATGGGGAAGAAAGAAATCATTCAGCATTGGGTTTAAGTTCCTTCGGTTGCACAATGCAGGGTGCATTCACCTACAATTCTGTGTATTATTTTATTAAAGGCATTAAGCTACTTAATCACAGTGGCAAAACTGAGGCACAAGAAACCCAGCAAAGAGCTGTTGAATCCAATCAAACCATAATAGTGTCACTGAACTGAGATACTGACCTGGTGCAGTACTGTAGTATTGCATTAGGTAGTAAACATGGTGATCTGGTACATTATTCCGTTAGCTACAATTTCATCAGGTTTAACACTCTTTGATTATAATGGTGATTTTGGGGGGAGGGGAGGAGGGAGAAAAAGTCCTCTGTGTGCATTATGCAGCAAAATTGTCAACATATTGAGGCACATTTCAATGTAACCACTTCCATCAGCTAAGATGATCATCTGTCCATTAGAAGCAGTCTGCGGCCCAACCCTATTTTCTTAGTTGGGCCTCATTATAGAGGAATAAATGGGTCATTTTCAGGATGGCAGGCTGTTACTAGTGCGGTACCACAAGGATCAGTGCTGGCCTTCATTGCAAGGGAATGTAAGAACAGGTGTAAAGATGTCTTGCTGTAATTGTATAGAGTCTTGATAAGGCCTCCCCTGCAATCTTGTGTACAGTTTTGATCTCCTTATCTAAGGAAGGATGTACTTGCCATAGAGAGAGTGCAGTGGAGGTTCACCAGCCTAATCCTTGAGCTGGCGGGATTGTCGAAAGAGGAGAGATTGAGGAAACTGGTTCTGTGTTCTCTAGAATTTTGAAGAAGAAGAGATAATCTCATTGAATCCTACAGGATGTGACAGGTTAGATGTGGATGGGTTGTTTCCTCAGGCTGGTGAGTCTAGAAGCAGGGGCAACAGTCTCAGAATAAGGGGCAGGCCATTTAAGACTGAGATGAGGAGGTATTTCTTCACTCAGAGGGCTGTGAATCTTTGAAGCTCTCTACCCCAGATGGCTGGTGGTAGCTCAATCACTGAGCATGTTCAAGACAGAAATTGCTAGATTTCTGGATACTAATGACATCAAGGGATATGGGGATAGCGGGGAATAGTGGTGAAGAGGTAGATGATCAGTCATGGTCTGTTTGAGCCTGCAGAGGAGGCTTGATGAGCTGAATGGTCTACTCCTACTGCTATGTTCCTATTCAGGACCATTGGTGATCTGTGTATGCATTTGAAGCAGTTTGCTGATTGGAAGAGTTAGAAATCTGGTGCCTCCATTACAGTGCCCAGATAGTGGGGTGGGGTGCGCGGGAGTAATTCCATGGGAATTGGGAGGATTTAACCTTTTGGGCAAGGAGGAGCATTAATGTCTCTCCTGACTCTGGAAAAAATCAGTAATGAGCCTTTTTGAAATGTTTTCTGAGCGGACTGCAGCAGCTCCTTTAAGGTCCACCAGTTAGGCTGCTCAACAACATGTATCATTGGTGGGTTCTCAGTGGACAGCTCTCCCTCTGGGAGCAGAAGTACAGAGAATAACCACTTCAGTGTGAAGAAAATAAAATATAGCACAACAATATATAATAAATGTAATTGGACTGCCTATGGGTAGGGCAGGAATTCAGCGTATTTCACCAATACTTCAGATTCATCATTCTCCTTGTGTAAACTACCAACAGCATTGGTGTTGGCATTAATGCTGGATAATACTAAAGAAAAAGTTTACCATTTATTTTGATTTTTCATGGGATGTGGGTGTTGCTGCCAAGGCCAGCAGCTGTTGTCCATCCCCAAAAATATATATTCACATTAGATATTCTGATTTTAAAAAATTAGGTGCAGAGCACAATGGTTATGTTGCCAGAACCAGTTTTGGATGTCATAAGAAAATAATCTTGATATTAGAAAATAAATTGTAAAGGGACAATCTCTTCATGAAAAACAACTTTGACAATGTTTTTTTTTGAAGAGTTAGAAGATTGAGAAATCTTTTGTACAATAACGCATACACAAATAATGTACTTACAATAAAGTTACCAGGGTTTATGCCATCTTGCTACATGTTTATTCCATAAATGGAAGAAAAGCCAAAAAGATATCCTTTTCAAGTTACTCAAACTTCTTTAATATTGGCACAAAAGTTTATAGAATAACAAAATCATTTCAATGTTGCTGAGCTGCTTTGTCACCTTTCTGCTGCTAACACTATTTAATCTTTCCCCACAAAGAATATTAATTAGAATGCTTTCTCTATTTTTGCAGCTAGCATGAGGACACAGAACTCTTAATTTGGTTTTCCATAGAATAAACTGCACAGAAGCAGGCCATTGGGTCCATCCAGCCCTCGTTGGTATTTCTGTTCCACCTGGAACAGGATTTTTAGCTCAGCAGGTGGGCGCGCACCTGACCCAACCGAGCATGAAATGACGCGCGACGATGTCAGCCAAGCCTAAAAGGCCATTAAGTTATCAATTGTGCTTAATTTTTCACTGCCCATTCAACCTAACGGTTGATGGGCAGGCGAAAAGGGCAAGCGGCCTTTACATTTTTTTGGAAACCTCACCCACGGGATGAGGTTTCCAAAATTAAATACAAATGAAATAAAAACTTCAATTTTTAATTTAAAACATGTCCCTGCTCTTGTGATAGAGTCATATGAAGGGACATGTTTCATTAAATTTTTCTGTTGTTTACTAATATTTCCAATATAGTCTTCATCTCCCTGAGGCAGCTCCATGCCTCAGGGAGATTATTCAGCGCTCTTTTGCGTGCATGCATGAAGGTCGCGCTTGGCCTGCTCGCTGCCTTCACCACACCAGCACAGGCAGCACTCATTGCTGCAGCTCGTTCACACACACCTCCATTGGCCCGCTCGCATAAAATCACGGAACGCTGTCAATCGTAGGCGGCAGCTGGCTTCCTGTCCACTCCCGCCCTTCCCCACCGATCCCACATGCCAAGGACAAAATTCTGCCCTTGAGCTTCCTCCCTAAATCTATCAGCATAACTCTGGGCGGGATTTTCCCAGGATTACACTAAGTGTGGTAGTGGGCGGGTAAAATGGAGCCCAACCCGCCAATGAAAATGGCAGGTTTTAATGCCATATCTTCCCGAGCCCACCTCATTATTTATGCGTTCCTGGGAATCATGCCATTTCCATGGTGGACGGGGTTTCATTCACCCACATCCATCATCCCGCATCATGCCTGCTGCCATTTTTAAAAGGCAGCGGCCAGCAAAGCACTCATCACCACCATCTCACCACCACTGCCCGGGAGACATGGCCAGCAAAGGAAAAAAGACTACAGCCCCCCCCACTTCAACAACAGGTCCCTCAAGCAACTGCTGGATCCCTGGAGGCCCAACTGGATTTTCTCTACCCCAGCTCTGGCCGCAGGATGGGTAGCAATATCACCAACCCGGCTTGGGAGGTGATGGCTGTGGTCAGCACAAACATTTTGCAGAGGAGGACAGCCACCCAGTGTCACAAAAGGATGAATAATCACCTCTGTTCTGCCAAGGTAAGTCACTCTTTTCATCACTTCTAACTCTCACACTCACAAACCCATCACACATCCACAGGGCCCTCACTCACTGTCAGTGCAAGGGACGTCACCATTCACTTTTTCACACACACCGTCATTGTCCTCATCCTGTCATGGGGCCACTCGCCACCCAACCGGCCAGGTATGTTTAACATCTGGCCCGGCAGGCATTGATATACACTCTCTCCATCTCTATCGTTGCAGGACAAACTGGCTCACAACAGGAGGGAAAGGTCGCAGACAGGTGGAGGGATGCTGGAGATCAAAGTTCTGACAGAATTTGAAAACAGAGCTGTCCAGATGACTGGGACTGGCCCTGTGCTGATGTTGAGGTCGGCGGTGCTCTACCAAGTGAGGATCTAGCAGTGTAACATCCATCAGCCAACCATGCTGTGAGTAACATGTCCTATTTCACAGGCCACTGCCATGCACTAATTATCTCTCCTTGCTTTCGTAGGCACATCTGCCAAACAGCCGACAGAGTCCATGACCTAGAGCCTCCAATCAAGACCTGAAGAAACATCTGAAGAGGAACCTGGAGGCACCCCCCCTGAAGTCCCATCACTGCACTCACCCACACCCTCCACCAATGCAGAGACACACACCTCAGTGGGACCTGGCTTTAGGGAAGCCTCGGGATCACAATCCAGTGAGCAAATCGCACTTTCTGATCCACAGCAGGTGGAGGCAGGGATTTCCCACATCCCCGGCACTCGGAGGACTGCTGGAGGCCAGAACATTGCTGAGTCTGAGTCAGATGACAAGCCTCTGGACTCGGTCATGTTACAGTTGCTGAAGCTGCAAAGGCAAGGTAGGGAACATCAGGAAGGGATGTCCGCTGCACTCCTCAGCTTGCAAGGCATGATGGAGGAGTCTGTCCGTCTTCAGGCTGAGGTGATAGTGCCGGCATTGCAACGCACCAAGGTCAACACTGGCAGGATGGCGGCTACCATGGAGACCTTAGCCCAGGATGTCACTGTTGCACTGCTGCGCAGGTTGAACTCCATCGCTGATGCCATAGTTGGCCTCCAACAGTGCGTACACGAGAAGATGTTTGGCAGCTCAATCTTACTCCAGCTACCGCTTGCGCTGAAGGAGTCAGCCACCCATAGGGAGGAGGATCAGCAGGTGCACGCTCCGGGACCAGCCACCCAGGTGAATCTGGGAGTTTCCGGCCCATCTGAATCCCTCTTCCTTTTAACGCCGCAGCTCCAGCTTCACAGGCTGAGGAGGGTGCCACTGCCAAACAGCAGGACCCTGAAAGCAGGCCAGGGCCCTCCAAGTCTCGGCCCTCCAGAGGACGCTCGCCAAAGTCATCACAGACAGGGTGTCACATTCAGCAGGCTGCCTCTGCCTCCGCTGTGGATGTTCGGGCAGCACCAAGATATAGCGGCAGGGTTAGCAAAGTTCAGTAAAAGTAGTTGCACAGCTTGGCCATGGGTGTTGATCACTGTACATACTGTTCACTATTGTCAATAAACTCCTAAGAATGCCTCCCTGCCTGCGGATCCTTGTTCTGATGAGCAGAGTTCTTGTCACTTAGATGTGAAACCTTTCTGCACAAGATAACAGGTCCAGGGCCTCTTCCCTGTGCTCTGTACAGCCTTCAGACCACAGTGATGGTCCAGCCTCACAGTCCCTGGAAATATTACTGATGCCTGCACCTCAGCAGTGCTGGTCTTTGCTGCCCGAATGTAGTGGGCAGGAGCTACAGAGTTCTCTCATTCTCTCTGTGAGCTCGCAGCATCTTTAAGACACCCGCATCTGTGACCAGTGATGCTGTGCACCAGCTCCTGAAGGGCTGAGGTGCTGAAGGCGGACACAGCATCAGATGCATCTAAAGTTTCATGGCTGAATCTCTAAGATGGCCCTGATCTTGGAACACAAGTGAGATGCCCTGGGCCAAAGAGGAGTCAGACGTTCTCAGAGGCCAAGTGAAGATCTATGAAGTGTCCTCACGGCATGTTGCCATCATCCTCCTGTGATTGAGCGACTATTAAGGCCTCTACTGTATCTCCATGACAGGAGCATTCTCACAGAGGGTATTGGTGCTGCCATAAGCCAGACTGGAGTCAAACGTTCGCAACTGTGATGTGAGGATCTATGGAGATACTTCACTCCATGTCATCATCATTCTCTACAAATCTGCCCGCTATGAAGGACTCGCGAGTGTGCCTGCCTCATCTGGCCAGTGCGAGAGCCCCATCCCCTTCATTGACATCATCGAGAACCCGCACACCCTCATCCCCGTCAGCATCCACCTCATGCGAGGGGACCCCCAGGTCCTCCATCTCCTCCTCAGCCAGCTCCTCTCCCTGTTGCAGCACCAGGTTGTAAAGGGTGCAGCAGACGATGACAATATGTGACACTCTCTGTGGATTGTATTGCAGGGCTCTACCAGACAAGTCCAGGCACTGGGACTGCATCTTCAGCATCCCGATGGTCTGCCCCATCAAGTTGCAAGCTGCTGCCATGAGTCTCATTATACCCTTGCTCTGCTGCAGTCTGAGGCCGCTGCGTGAATGTCATCAGACACAGCCTCTGTGGGTAGCCCTTGTCCCCAAGGAGTTAAGCCTGCAGTCTTTGTGGACCCTGGAAGACTTCAGGGATCTGCGAGCAACTCAGGATGTAGGCGTTGTACACACTCCCTGGAAACCATGCGCACACCTGTAGGATTTGTTTCTGATGGCCACATACCAGCTGCGCATTTAGTGAGTGGAAGCTCTTGCGGTTGATGAAGTCCACTGTGATGGAAACCTGAGCGCCACATGAGTGCAGTCAATCACACCTTATACCTGTAGGAATCCCAAGACCAGGGCAAATCCAATGGCCCTTGCATCCTGGCTGTCCTGGTCCTGGGCAAAATGCACAAAACTGTGTGCCATGGTGAAGATGGCATCCGTGACCTCATGGATGTATTTGTGGGTGGCAGATTGTGAAATCCCACAGAGGTCACCTGTGGAGCCCTGAAAGGAGCCACTGGCATAGAATTTGAGCACCACGGTCACTTTCACACCCACAGGCAGTGGATGCCCTCCATGTCCCCTTGGTGTCAAATCCTGCAGTAAGTGGCAGACGTGAGTGACCAGGTGACCAGACATGCGCAGTCAGCGGTGACACTAGTTCTCAGTCATCTGCAGGAATGGCAGGCGGAGTCTATTGACCCTGGGCGTCGCTAGGTGCCGACCAGCCACGACTCACTGTTGCTCTTGGACAGCGTGTGCGGGAGCCCCTGCTGCCCCTTCTTCATGAGCTTACTGCTCCTACCTTTGCACAGACAGAAGCCTCAGTCACTCTCTCCTCCGTCTTCTACAGTCTCTGTAGGCCATCAGGCAGACATCTAGGTCACCAGGAGCCATGAGCCTGACATGGTCCTCCTGCAGCATGAAAGAGAGAGAGATGTGGTTATCTTGCCTGTACTTAGCACCTTTCCTGACCCTGTGTGACTGCCCCTTAATGCTTCCTGGAGAGTGCTGCTCACCCCTCAGATGGCCAGAGATGAGTGCGCTGCATGGCTGCCCTGTCAACCTGTGACATGGGGGACACTGGTCCAAAGCAGGATGCTGAGATTGCAAAGGGCTGTGAGCACCTCCAGCAGTGCCTGCTATATGGCCAGCGTTGGCAAAGAGATTGTACAACGTGTGCAGTCCAACTGCTCCACGGTCCAATAAAGTGGTGGCAGAGTCGACGTCTGTGCCAAGTGGTGTGTGGGGGAGGGGTAAGGTATGGAGCGCTTGGTCGTCCTTTGGTGCCACTGCATTTCTTGCAAGGGCAGGCAGCTAGGAGCCCAATCACTGTGGCTGCGCCTGATCTGTCTTAGTTGCAGAGGCATGGTCAGTTTTTATACAAGTGTCCCTAAAGCACGGCCACTTCCCTCACTTACCCTGCCCCCCACCTCAGCTGCCTGTTCGCAGGATGCAGTGCCAGGGCAGCACGTGACCGCACCCCCCCACCCCCCGCCAACCCCTTTGAGGCTGGCCAGCACTTGTCCCCAGACACCACCCCCCTACCCCCCTTCAGCAGTCACCTCCAAGATTTGCCAGCAGCTGCTCACTCACCTCAGTTCCCCCAAAGTGAAGGCCGCCAAGTGCACGTTGCCTACGTGCTGTTGTGAAACACATTGGCATGCATTCCCGCTGATGTGGATGGACGATATGGTGGGGTTCCAAGAGCCTGGTGGGATGGCCTTTTAATTATATGCTGATGTATTACAATTAGCTTCCTGCCGACCGATGGCGGGAAACATGGCCCGCTGTTGACGGGCTGAGCAGACGTTCGAGACCTGCCTTCATGCCATCATGAAGCAGGTTGCGCCATATTTTCTGCACATGCCACCTATCACGCCCGCCACCAGCGGGCTCGCAAAATTCCGCTCTCTATCTCATATCCTTATCTAGCTTCCCCTTAAAAATGTGGCAATAAGTTCCACATTCTTATCACTCTCTGGATAAAGAGTTTCTTCTAAATTCTTTATCTGATTTCTTAGTGACCATCTTATATTGATGGCCTCTAATTTTGCTTTTGCAATCTTATTTGCACTCTTGCTGGTGCATCTCTATCCTTTTTGTAATATATCAACCAGAACTCCATACAGTGCTCCAAATGTGGTTTATTAGTGTGGTCTAATTAAGGTTTGATAGAAGTTTAGCATAACTTCTCTACTTTTCAATTCTATTCCTCTAGAAATAAACCTTGGTGCTTTATTTGCTTTTGCTATAGCCTTATTGACCTGTGTTACAACTTCCACTGTGTATTCTCTGTGGCCTGAATCTTTTGTTCAGCATGCGGGGGTGGACCCCGCACACTGAAGCATAAAATGACATCAGGTGTGCGTTCCGATGTCACCGCACATTATTCCGATCCTCAGTTCGACAGGCGCACACTGGAGTCGGCTATGCGCCCACCAAACTGTCAAAGGCCTATTAAGGCCATTCAAAACCTAATTAATTGAATTTAATGAGCTGCCTATCCAACCTTAAGGTTGGCGGGCAGGCGAAGAGCCCAGGCGACCTTCACATTTTCATGGAACCTCATCCATGGGCGGGATGAGGTTTCATGAAGGGTTAAAAGTTTAATAAAAATTTTTATTAAAATTCATTGATATATCCCAGCTCATGTGACACTGTGTTACAACTTCCACTGTGTATTCTCTGTGGCCTGAATCTGTCACATGAGGGGACATATCTGAATAATTTCTTTTATTCTTTATTTCAAGTTGTCATAATCAGATTAATCTCCCTGAGGCAGCTCCATGCCTCAGGGAGATTTCTGCACTCTTTTGCTTGCATGAGCGAAAGAGTGCAGGCCCAGACTCTCCCTCCTTCCCTGGCCCGCCCGGGGAGCGCTGAGCACTACTTTTTACCTCTATTCTCTTTCTGTCTTTCAGCCAGCTAACTATAATTTTGCCAATTTTCCCATGACTTTGGATGCCCTGACCTTATTCATTGATCTATTGTGTGGTTCTTTATTGAAAGTCTTTTGGAAATCTATATGTGTTACATCTAGTGCTTTGCCCTTATCTACTGTCTCGGTTCCCTCCCCAAGGAATTCAATGAAGTTAGTCAAGCACACTTCATCTTTTGAAATACATGCTGACTATTCAGTTTTTTTTTTGATTTCTAGACATTTTTCTATTTTCTTGTTAATAGGGATTCCATTATTTTTTCTTCCACTGATATCGAGCTGACTGATCCATATCTCCCTGGACAATTTCTACCTTTTTTTCTTAAATACAGGTATAAAATACAAAGTCCACCTTCCTCTGATACTATTTCTCTTTTTATGAATTATTAAGTATTATTAATAGTGACTCTGATATCTCTTCCCTAGATTGCATAGATACAATCCCTCAAGGCCAAGAGTTTGTATCAATTTTCTGTTTGTTTAGTTTATTCAACTTTAAATAAAATTTGTTCCCTTTTAATTTAAATGCAGTTATATCATTTCTAATCACATCATCTTATGTCAGAGGAGGCATAGTGGTATTGTCACTGGAATGGTATTCCAGAGACCCAGGGTAATGATCTGGGGACCTGAGTTTGAATCCCACTGTGGCAAAAAAATCTGGAATTAAAGGTCTGACGATGACCATGAAAGCATTGTCGATTGTTGTAAAAACCCATCTGGTTCACTAATGTCCTTTAAGGAAGGAAATCTGCAGTCTTTACCTGGTCTGACCTATATGTGACTCCCGACCCACAACAATGTGGGTGACTCTTAAGTGCCTGAATGAGGGCGATTAGGGATGAGCAATAAATGCTGGCCTAGCCAGCGACGCCCACTTCCCATGAACAAAAAAAAAAATCGTGTTCACTTGATCCACCTTCCTGGTAAAAACTGAAACAAATGTATTTTTTTTAATAGTTCTGTCACTTTACTGTCATGAACTGTGATTTTATGCTGACTGTCCCTTAATGGCCCTATTCCAATTTTTATTTTCCTTTTTTATATTTATAGGCAGAATCTTGCCCTTATCGGGCAGATTCAGGGGTGGGGGGGTGGGGGGGGCGGGTGGTGGGGAGGGCAGAGGCGGCCGGGACGCTGGCCACCACCCGCGATCAAGACCGGAAGTCGATTCACGCTGGCTAATTAAGGCCCGCCCAACGTGAAACACGAGCAGCAGGGCTCAGCACTGCCTGTGTGGGTGGGGGGAGGAGTGCGAGCGGGGCGAGTACACGCTTCAGAATCTCCCTGAGGCAGAGTTACTTCAGGGAGATGAACTGTTGTGAAAAAAAAATTGAAAAATGCAATAAAACATGTGCCCTCATGTGACTCTGTCACATGAGAAAGGACATGTTATTAATAAAATTTTAAAACTTTCATTTTATTTTTATTTGCTTTAGGAAACCTTTTCCTGCCCGTGGATGAGTTTTCCTAAAAAGTGCAAAGGACACTTGGCCTTTTCGCCTGCCCGTCAACTGTGAGGTTGGGCAGGCAGCAAGAAATTTATTTTAATAGCCTTGTTAAATGCCTTAACAGGCCTTTTAAGTGTTGGCGGGCACGCTGCCGACTTTGGCGCGTGCCTGCCGACTGAAATATTGTGCGACTGCGCGTTGACATTGGGATGCTCGTCCAATATCAACACGCGTCATTTTATGCTCGAGCGGGTCGGGCGTGTGCCTGCCCACCGAACTAAACATTTTTGCCCTGTATGTCAGTAGAATATTTTATCTTCAAGTTTCACCCGGGACTTGATGGCCACAGAAAGTGCACTGGGGGCATGGCCAAGCAGGTTGATTACCATCCTGTAAATCCTTCCAGTGCCCTTATAGTAGGTGCTAAGAGTGGAAGAGTTTCTTGCTTAGCCAGAACCATGTGGTAGCTGCAGTACACCAGAATCCCCATGTTAAAAGGCTTCAAGCCCAAGCTCTTACCATGGGCTTCGTGACAAGCATCTTCCTCGTTTCAAGGGGTAACCATTTTCTTTTATGTTACTTGATAATTTAATTTTATAGCTCTAATTTGCCTTCCTAATCATTTTCTGATATTTCCCTTAGTCTGTTCATATTCTCCCTTGTCATGCTTTCCTCTACTGTCCATTTACTCAGTGTATATCCCTTTCCTTACCCTCAAGTTTACCCTCATTGAGTTTAATTTCTTTTCTTTGAGTGTAGTATAGTTTTCCTGGGCTCTGTTGCAAACCATTTTGAAAAGTTTCCCATTGCTGATCTACATCATGGTTTGCCAATATTGTTGTCCAGTTTGTTTACCTTGCATTGATCACACTTTTTTTAAAAGACACAATGATTCCTTTCAAATATTATCAGAATGTCTCCACCAATACTAGGAACCAATTGATCCATCCCTTGTTGAACAATCACACAGCCCATTAAATAGCCCAGGTTCTCCTGTGTCAATTATTTTGATGAAAAACACTATTTGGCATCAGATTTTACTGGAAAAAGGATTTGAATATGCTACAGTGAGCAAAGTGATGAACCAGGAGTAGCGCAGTAATGGCCAATAATTATATTTAATTTTAGAGAACGAGTAACAATTTGTTCATTTAATATTGAAGTAGAACCAGTGTCTTTGGGATGGATTTTCAATCCAGGTCGGGAACCTGATGCCCAGATAAGGTCTGGGTCCAAACCCCAACCCCATTAGCATCAGTGCTGGAACACTATTTTCAAAAGTGAAACACTAATTGGTTTTGGGGGTGAGTGTGATGCCCAATCAGTGGTGCCAGGAGTTGACTGAAGGCATGACATAGAAACTGAGGGCCCTTTGAAAAGGCGAGGGCCAGTCATGACTGGGCTTCCCGCTCGCTGAGGACATGTTGCAGGAGGGTGCTAATTGGGCTGAAATTGGGATGGGCAGGCATCCACAGGCAGCACTAAAGTTTCCCAATGCCTTTCTTAAAGGTATTAATGGAGGTCATTGTGGACCAGAGCACAAATGACTGAGACCAACTGCCTGGATAGATGTAGCCTCCTAGGCACTGGTATTCTGTCATTTGCAGGTAGATCATTCATGGGCAATTCACCTGATGTCTTGGGTAGCAGCTTCTTTCCTATAGGTCCTCTCTGAGCTCCCCTTACCTTCTCCTCACCAGGAGGATGCATCTGCTGAAGCTCCTCCTCGTTACTACATCCAATGTCGGGGTAGCCTGCTCCCATCTCAACTCCCTCATCTGGCATTTGTTTGTTAACCAGGGCTTCCTCTATCAAACTCTGCTACCCAAGTGATACCAGCCACGTAATGGCCCCCTCAGGACTCCAACCTCTCAATGGTGGGAAATACAAGTCTCTCAGCACCAGTGATGGTAACTCGGTGCAACTGGTTGAGCAGCTGAGCACGATTGTTCATCTTTTAAATAAGTTGACCAATGTATCCAGTAGTCCCCCGGCTCCTGCTGTGTGCACAACTGCAGCACCCTGATGTGTCCCAGATACTGCGTGTTCCATGTGCCTGACAACTGAAAATTCCAATCTATTCCACTGAGGCCTGTTAATGAGCTGAACAAGCACTGATTGGTTTCTCAATGCCCCCCTTTGAAAATGGCATCACCTTCTAGAGGCAATGAGATCCAGATTTTTAAACCTTTCTCCCATTTGTTCCTGCCCCTACCAGCATTTGAAAACTCAGCCCTATGTGTTGACATTGGAAGTTAGGAACTAAGTGCTGCATTCATTGCCTTAAAAAAGATTTCTCTGGATTTTAATTTTCGTTAAAGTGTTCTTCTTGCCAGAAAAAAATGTAAAAGCCAGGACTCTGGGACTTGTTTTGTGCTGTATTTCATCTATTTGGTCTTATTTTAATTGAGCAATTGCACACTTCATTTAAATAAGGCATTCCTGCCTCATTGAACAGAACTACCAAGTAACTAATTAAGAAGGGAAAGAAAGCATTTAAAGCCAGGAAGAAAAATTGCTCAGAATTAAGAATGGGATATGACAAGAAAAGTGAAGGATAACAATAATAATAATAATAACAGAATGTGTTTTAGTTACAAGAGGAAAAAAAATCAGGAATAGAGAAGGGCCACTAAAACTAGGTTTGGGTGACAACAGATGCTATACGGACTGCAACAGTGCTAAATAAATTTATGTCTCAGTTTTTGCCAAGAAAGAGATGGATAACTTATTTGATCTGGAAAAGGAACTAGGTGGTCAAGCTGACATGAGTTGTGACACTATTCTCTATTCTGAACAGGTGTGCAAACATTTTGTTCTCCTTTCAGCTTCTCCCATTTTATTTGGGGTCACTGCAATGCTGGTTGATCATCCTTCTCGATTTCCTCTTGTCAGTCACCTATTCCTCTTCCAACCCAACTGCATTTAAGTCTCTTGTTACCTCATCTTCCCATCTGGTCTTAGACCTTTCTCTTCCCCTTCTTCTTGGCTGTCCCACTTCCATCACTTGCCTCACCACATTTATTCTCTCTCTCTGCAACATATGACCATACCTATTACAATCTCTTCTCGGCTACTTTCTTTGATGTTTCCAATCTTCACCAACCCCCTGATATACTGATTCCTGATCTTGTCCTTTCACATTGCTGTACATATTCATCTCAGCATCTGCATCTCAATAATATCCAATTGTCTTTCCTCTCTTCTTGATGTTACCCAAGTTTCTGCACTATTTAACAAGTTCAGACTCACACCTGTCTTCTAGATTCTTCCTTTCAGTTTCAGCAATACTTTTCTATCACATAACACTCCACTGCATACTTCCAATTACTCCAACCAGGGCTGATCCATTGCTTCATTTCCATTTCCATGCTTCCATTTTCTGCTACCACTCAAACTGACAGTCCATAAATTGGGTCTTTGGTTGACTGATCTTCATACCCCTGTCAAAGACAAGGTAAAAAAAAAACTTCAGCAAGCTGGTTAAGAAACATAAGAGGGTCCTTAGAAAAAGGGAATGATGGCACAAATCTTCAAGAAATTATAAAATCCAGGAAGAGTCAATAGTTAAATGGAAAAACAATAACGTGCATGGAAAAAGAAAGATCTGGAACCATGATTGGCAATAAGTTGAGGCTATTACAACCATGCTTGGCAGCAGTGATAAAGCAAATCAGGTGTTGGCATGTATTATACAGTCAGTATTTAGCCAACATCGTGATGTATTCCTGACGCTTTATAAATCATTGGTGTGACCCTATTTGAAATTCTGTGTACAGTTCTGGTCATCACAGTACAATAAATATATGCAGCTATTGAAATGATAGAAGGATTGAAATAATGGAGTGGTTAGGTTATGAGAAGCGAGTAAATTGGATATGGTCTTGCTGGGAAAGAGAAGGTTGAGAGTTGTTATGATTATTGTTTTTAGAAATCTAAATGTACTAGATAATGCCGGCCATGAAAATATTTTTCACCTTGTCCAGGACAATAGATCCAGAGCACTGAGGATTTAATAAAAACAAATTAAAAATTAAAACCAAATATGCAAAAACATTGGGCAGGATTTTCCCCACATTTCAGGGCAAACACAGAGGTAGGCGGCCACGAAAACTCATGCTACCGGTTAGCCTGCCTGTTTGCTGGCATCATCCTCTCCCACCCAGTCCATTTTTCCAGAAGCGGAATCAGCACTGGAAGGGTGACTCATCCTCAAGCCTGGCTGCTTAGCCATTTTTTAATTTTAAACTCTTACAAAGTGCAGAGAGGTTCCTCAAGTTGAAGGCACCCCTCTGTTTCCTACCTGAACTACAGGCTGCACTTCTTTCTGAGCTGGAAGGGTCTCCTCTTCACCCTCCCACTTTGATTGTCTGCCCGCAATCCTTAATTGGACAATAAGCCCAGCCTCTGGCCACTAATTGACCAATTCAGGGAAACTCACTGCCAGATGACTGTTTCCAGACAATGATCCCCATTCGACCCCAATATTGTGGTCCTGACCCAAAATCCTGCCCATTATTTCAGTAAATAAGTAGTCAATCTATGCTACATGCTCCCTTAGGGAACACTGGAAGCAGACAGTACTGATTCATTTAAATGCATGTTCAGCAGATTTCTTTCAGAAGATAACATTTTACAGTACAGCAATAGGTTTACAGTTACAGGGATACAGAATATGAGTAACTTAAGACATGTCATAAGTGTAGCATGCTTGGGAAGGAATGGATAACTTTAGACCTGTGGGACCAGAAATTGGGTTGACTCCTTCTTTGGGTATAATTCGTGACCTGTCTGTGCCTGTTCAGTCAGAGGAGCATAACACGCAAATTTGCTGCTCCCACCTCATCTGAATGATTGTAGCATTTGGTTGAGCAGGCCCCATTCTACTGTTTTCTTCTTAATGCTGCTGGCTGTCTCTGCGTTCAATAGGGGAGCTCAGTAACATTGTTCAAAATCCACCCAATGCACTCAGCCTGCTCTTCTTAAAGGTAGGCTGTCCTTCTTAAAGGTAAACTAACCTGAAGAATATTATTACAATTTATATTATGGCAAAATGAACATCAGAACAGAAGGAGGATCCTAGGCAGATGGGTGCAGTGATGGAGGGAGTGGTGGTGGAGAGAGGCTGAGGAGGAGTGCCATGGGTTCATTGGTGGGGATATCAGGAGGCCTTAAGAACCAACCTCAGAAGGGAACGGCAGCAGGTGGCCACAGAGGTGAATTCCCAGAGTTTGGACATGAGGACCTATCAGCAGTGCCACCAACCAGCTAATGACAACACAAGTGTGGCCAAGTGCAGTAAATGCATCTTCACATGCCATCTCCTACCCACTGCAACATTGACCTCTCCTGCTGTTTAATGCACTATGTCCTCAGTCAGCACCAGTTCCTGGCATGCAGGACTCAGGCCTAACAACCTGACAACCCATCTTATTGTCACATACCCTACCAATGCTGCCAGTCTCACACCCACCTCTCCAAGTCCCTACATATGCTCAACTATTTAGCAGTGGCTGACACAGAACCCAAACACCGTGCAACACACCTGCTGACATTCTTCCCTCTCTGTTGGTGGCAAGCAATATAGAAAGGAGCATGAGCAGAACTGTTTGGGGCATCTTCTAAGCCTTATGGAAGAGATGACTCTCTGCATCATGAAGCTGACTGTGATGGAGCCTGTGGCATTGGAACCACTGAGACCAATGAGGGTAACAGTATGTTTTTGCTTTATGTGCACAGAGATGCTGCCAGAGTCCTGGCATGGGAAAAGGCCATGGGATAGAAGGGCTCTTTGTTGGCTAGGGGATTGGCACAGGGTCTCTGCTCCATTTCCTTCCACTTCTGCGCCATACCTGTGTAAACAGGTTACCTACTCCTCTGCCATCCCTGTGAAGATGCAGCAACACTCCCTGGCAAATCTAGAAACTCGCAACACCTCCAAAAACATTCCAGACTTTTTAAGTTCTTAAAATTACCTTACCTACAATTTGGGCACATAGACCATTAAATAACGTGGGCACAGAGCCCATCTTGCAGCATCAGCTTGTTGTTTGCAGAGTGATCTCCAAAGCTGCTGCCTGGACCTGTATGGTCCAAAGGAGGGATTCTGGTGTCATATCAGCTGGCTGGGATGTGAAACATCAGGAATACATCAGTTGAAGGCTTTCTGATGCACAAAGAGGACATACTCGCCTGCGTCTTTCTCTTCATAGTGCCCCCCATGCGGAATACTGCAGGTGGCACAGGGCATCCCAAAAAAGTAGCCTTAGGCATCCATGTGCTATGCAAGGAAACTTTGTACATGACTCTAAAAGCTCTCCATCGCTGGGGATTTCCTCATGTCATTCTTGGGCCTGTTGTAGCCTAACTGATAGAGACTGATTGGTAAGATTAATCAACAACTCTATTATTATTGTATCATCTGAATACCAGGACGGTAAAGGCAATTAGGTGGACCTTGGTGTTTTATGATTGAAATCAATTTAAAGAAAAATAGCCAGCTTGCACAGAATGGCTATTAAATGATAATAATGAAACTATTTTGAAGGGATGATAAATGTACATGTGTTAGTGAAATTGAATTTCTGGTATTTTATAGATGCTTATTTTCACTTAGAACAATAGTCTCATTGATTATTGTTGAAAAGAGAGTCATGTTGCTGAACCTTTTCATCTTGCATTTATCAGGACAAACACAAAAATGCCAAATTTCAATCAATCACAACAACTTAGGGGTGCTGATTGGTTGGCAAGTGGGCTCTGACAGGCTGAGGCATTGCTCTGGAAAAATCAAGAAGCTCCCCAAGCTTCTGGGTAATTCAAGAAAGCTGCAAGGCTTGAACATATTCCTTTTGTTTGCAGAGAACAAGTCACTGCACATGAATATATGGCGCTTCTAGCAAGCATAAATGAGCCATGTTACGAGTTCGACTGATTTTCTTAAATTAATTGTTAGTGCACTCATTATTGTTCAGCAAGTGCTGCCCAATTGTGCAATCATGTTGCTTGAGCTTCAGGTATTTTATTGAAACAAACATGTTTTGCTATGTCTTTAGCTCAGGCACAGTTGCTACTTGTACCTTGAAAAGAAACGAATTCTCTAGGAGCTCAAAACAAACTTTTGCATCATTTAAAAATAATTTAATAGTAAACATTGATTTAATTAATACTTTATAAAGTTAGCATCACACTTCTGCCAGGTTAGCTGCACTATTGTTTTTTGGTGTAAGTGGCAGCGACATGAAACTTGGCTTTACTGCAGGGAAATGGTGCTTGGTATTGATTTCAATTGGCGCAGAACTATTATAATTACCTCTGACTTTTTTGGGAAATGGTAACAGCAGAGTAGCATAACGCAAACATAGTTGAACATATGAAGTGCCATAATTAATGTCATAGATCACTTACTCCATAATTTCCTTTTCCTTCTGCATCATTCAAGGGCCTTACATCTTGGATGTGTCATTACATTGATGTAAGTCCCCAGGAAAAGCTGGACCATTAAAATTTACTCTCCTCTGGCTCTTAGTGATAAATGGCCCACACGTACCATCAACTAGTACTTATGCATGTGTGCAGATAAACCTAATCTACAAGTCTTTATATAACTTTTAAATTCTGGTCAATACTTTGCTCTTTCCTGTATTTGTTATACCTGCTTATGTGCAAATAAGCCAAGATTAAAGCTATGTCTTTTTTTCATTCATGTGTTTTCAACCATCCTTAGCATTTTTAAAAATCCAACATTATATTATAAATATTAAAATTTGCTCTTTATTATTTATGCTCTCTCAGACATGTTCCTTCTACAAGATGATGCTTTATTTGTTTCCTCTCTGTTTTGTTTGTGGATCTTGGGTTTTCTGGTGTTTGCATGCCTTTCCACTAAACTGATGTAAAAAAATACTCCTCCTTATTATTGGCTTGACCAGTCTTCTGACTTCACTTCTCCATTTCTTTCTCTTTTTCTTTAGGCTTCCAACTCTTTTCCTCTAGCTCCCTGTCTGTGCCTTTGACTCAATCTCTAATAATTTTATTTACATCCACCAGCAATTAAATGATTTTCAATCCAGTAGCCTGCACCCCTACTCTCAACACAAAATGGGTTACGCATTCAAATTCAACACATTTCCAAACAAAGGCTCCATTTGGCACAAATCTGAACCTATTTTATGTCAGAATGGTCCTTCCCCTCATGATCATGCTGACCTCATCTCATAGTAATCCATAAAATTACCATACTATAAGCAAAAACTTGAAAAACATATTATTTCATCCTGCCGCCAAATAAAACACATTTGTAATAAAGCTGAAGATTGTGTAGTAAACCAGTGAAAACTACAACAATCTACATGAGAGAAAGAGCTTTTTAACTCATTTACTTCACTTCGACATTCGGCATTCTTAAGCTAAAAATTTCAGTTAATGGCTAACTATTCAGCATCTCATAATTGTTATATAATTTGATTTGAAATTTTTGAGTACTTCAAAATGCGATAAACAGAATATTCTTCTTTCAGTATGAAAATAAATAGTAATTTAGAAGAAAGAATAAATAATGTAAAATATGGCCATTTGGAATGCAAAGGAAACCACTCCAGGAATAGAAAATATCAGAGTAGAATGTCTGCCATCTCTTAATTGCCCTTATCATTCATATAAAGCTTAACTTCTCATCTGCAACCTGAATCACCATTAAATTCTGAACAAACTCACTTGGTGTTTACTTAACAGCAATTAGGCTTGATGTGGATAGACAAACTCTCGGAGCAGAATAATAGTTTGGATTACAAGTAATATTCCTGTCTTGATCCAAAAGTGTATTGTCCAACACATTATTAGCCACACCACAGGAATCCTGCAAGTATGTGTGCGTATCTCCCTCAGAACAGAATGGGAGCATGCATTTCACACATTACACTCTGGTGTCTGTCACTCTGCAGGTAACACATTGGATTTTTCCAGTCCCGCCAGCAGCAGGGTGGACATTGTTGTGGGTGGGATAGGAAAATTTGGAGCACAGACAAATTTTCCTGTCCCACCTGTGATGACGCCTGCCACTAGCTGGACCGGAAAGTCCCACCCATTATTTATATATAAATGTGTGCATCAAACTGTCAACTGAGTAATTCAAATTTCATACTCATAATAAAACAGCAAATGACAATTCAGTGGCTAGGTATACCAATCATCAAAAGCAAGCAGAATGAAAAGCTTGCAATCATGATGTTTAAAAAGCAATGAATTGAAAATTGGCAACAGTCACAAATAAAAGAGAAAGTGAATTAATCAAATTGCTTTAAATCAATGTTCCAAAAAGTTTTTGGGTAGGTTTTTTTTGCCCATTTAGCCAGTCAGCTCCCTCTCTCCCTCGCTTCAGGCATCACGTCCTGAAAAGGCATTGGCAACCTTGGACTTCTGTTTTGGCCCATGGCTATGCATAGCAAGATACCACAGTGGTTTGCCACCTTCTGCAGATGGCTGACCAGGAAACTCCTCCGCTCTTACCAAAGCATATCTGAAGGATTTGCAGGTTGAAAATCAACCTGTTTGGCCACATTATGAACACACATTCCATAACCATCCTGAGGCAGGATTTGAACCCGGAGCTTCTGGCCCAGAGTTGGGAAGCTACCACTGCACCATGGGGGCTCCTAGCTAGTCAACTGCAAGCTGTTAAAGATAAAGGGGCCAAAAATCATCACCTTTCTGGGAATCTTTTGATTTAACTTTGTCCAGAATGTGGTATAACAGCCACATAATATACTGGGACGCTGATTTACAGAATCTTTGCCTGAAGTTGGGGAAGAATATTCCCGTTGGCGAGCAGGGGCGGGGCCTGCTCGCCAACATGTAAAATGACGTGTGGTGATATCGGGCAGGTATCCTGACATCATCGCGCATCATTTAGATTTTCAGTTCGGCGCGCCTGCCGAATTGTCAAAGGCCTTTTAAGGTTCTTAAGAAAGTCATTAAAGCTGTGAAGAATGCTGCCAGTCCAACCTTAATGTTGACGGGCAGGCAAAGAGCCCAGGTGGCCTTTGCGTTTTTCATGAAACCTCATCCACGGGCGGGATGAGGTTTCATGATGTGTTTTAAGAAGTAATAACAATTTATACTTTCATTCTTTGACATGTCCCAGCTCATGTGATAGTGTCACATGAGGGGACATGTGTTAAAAGTGTTACAAACCTTCATTTCAAACTTTAGCACTGAAAGCAATCTCCCTGAGGCACACCTGTGCCTTGGGGAGATCTCTGTGCTTTTTCACACATGCACAAAAGAGTGCAGGGAACCTCTCAGGGAATCCCCACCCCACTTCTGCACAAGGAGCGCTCAGCACTTCCGGGTGTGCGTCACGCTGGGCGGGCCTTAATTGGCCTGCCCACATAAAATGGCAGTGTGGACCTGATCGGGGGCGCCGATCGGGTTTGCGCTCGCTCCTGCCCAGCCCCGCACAACCCCCTTGATGGGTGGGAAAATTCTCCCCTTGGAATTTCCAACAATTATTGCATCAATCTGTTGCAAACAAACCCATTGATGCAGGGAGTTACTACTTCCCTGGCCTCACTTTCGGAATCTCTGCAAGCCTTTGGTAACCAATACTAGACTTTCAAATCTTCGCATCTGTGGGTCTTGGCTGATAACGTTGGTGTAGACTCCCAAAAGATTCAGGCCAAATTTATTTATTTATATCAGCACTTTTATAAAAGAGACTGAGGAGGCATGAGTATATTCTTACTGGGGGGAGAGGGGGTTGCCGAGTGGAGGAAGGTGGTTAGATATCACCTTCCCCAGTTTCTGCAACACTGGGTGGAATTTTCTGTGCCTGCTTCATGGTTGGTGACGTGAGCAAGAAAGCCAAAATTCAGCTTCACGACGTCGTGAAACTAGTTTGAGATTGTCCGCTCAGCCCGTTGATGGTAGACCGCGTTTCCCACCATCGGATGCCTGGAAACTCTTTGTAATATATCTGCATAAATTATAAGACTCATCCCCCAACACTGTATTGTCTACCCACATTGGCGCAATAGCATGCTAACATGTTTCACAACTGTACGTAAGCGACCTGCACTTTGCTAGGGGCTTTGAGGGTTGTTTGCCAACCTTGTTTCAGTCAACACTCACGTTCGTCAGCGCCAAGATTCGCAGGCAACAACACATCACTTTTCTGGGGGCTCATGGAAAGGTCTCTACCTACCAGACCAGCCATAAGGTGGGGGTGGCTTTGCATGGCTGTGGGGCCAGGGTTTGCTTGGGAAAGGGGGAGAAGTGGCCTCAGGCAAGAGAAGAGGCTGCAGAGCGAGAGCGGTACTGGGGAAGAAGGGTATCCCAGGGTGTGTGTGGGGGCATGTTGATCTGTGCAAGTGGCCTCAAGATGGTGAGGGCTAAGGAGGCAGCCTCCAGAGGAGATGAGGCCAGATGGAGATGTGCGGGCGTGTGTGTGAGAATGGGCGGTGATGTCCCTTGAGCTGGCAGTGAGTGAGATGCCAGTGAATGTCTGATGGTTTGAGTGTGAGAGTTTAGAGTGATGAGATAGTTGCCATACCCTGGCTGCACGGATGAGATCATCCATCCTCTAGCTACGCTGGATGGCCAACCTCTTCTGTGCAGCATTGGCACTGACCACCACTGCCATTGCCTACCAAACCGGAGTGGTAATGTAGCTGCCCCACCTGTGGCCAGAGCAGGGATAAAGGACATCACAGTGAGCCTCCACAGCGCCCAATAGGTCCTCGAAGGACGCATCACGAAACTTGGTGGCTGCAGTCTTCTCGCCTTTCGGGACTATGTCTTTTTTTGCAACTGTCCTGGGCTGAAAGCACTGAGAGGTGTGTGCACTTTAAATGTGGCTCCTGGCGTGAGGCAGCGGTGAGGTCATGGTGTGATGGGTGAATGCCAGTCTGCCCACCATGGAAATAGCGTGTTTCCTGGGAATGCATAATTAATGCAGTGTGTTTGGGACGATATGGCATGAAAAGCTGCCATTGCGGACAGCAGGCAAATCTGGAACGATGCCACCCACTGACTGCAATTTGCAAGCTCTGAGAACAGATGGCTGGCCACAGTGTGTCCTGAAAGGCATGAGCACCTGCCATGAGTATAATTCGGGATGTACCTCAGATACTGCAAACTTTAGCAAGGTCAGTGATATTTCCATGGGCAATCTTTAAACCTAAGGTTTGTAACATTACCGAGACATCAAAAATGAGACATTTCTGAATAACACTTACATATAAACTTGTCTTCAGCCTACAATCCACAGATGCTCCTACTCAGCTGTCATATTCCAGGATTTTCACATCTTCTGGTAAGTTACAGCTGATGAAAAGTCATCCCTCCCTCTAAGCCATTAATTCCCATATTCCAGTTAGACTGTGCTCAGTATAGAGAATCTCTCAGGGTTCATCAATATGATTTTCACAAAGATTAGAAGGTTGAAGGCTGATCTAATTGTGGCCTTTAAAATGATAAAAGGATTTGATTGCTTAGAGGAACTATTTCCTCTGCTGAGGAAATTCGGAATGAAAGGCTCTAACCTTAACTTTAGAGCGAGAATATTTGGGATGCACTTTTGATGCAAAGGGTACAGAAATCTTGAACTCTCTCCCCATAAATGGGGGGATGCTGGTCAATCGAAATTTTCGAGACTGAGATCAGTATGATTTTTTATTAAGTAAATGCATTAAGAGATCAAGATCAAGGGTGGATAAACAGAGTTGAGCTACAGATCAGCCATGGTCAAATTGAATCGCAGAATAGGCTCAAAATGCTGAATGGCTTCCTCCTAGTCCTATGTTTCAAAAGCATATCTTTCCTTAGGTTGTGGGTAACAATAGTCTTATTTTGTAATGCTATAGCATGTATTTTAGATTTTGAAGTAGCTTTTGACAAGAAAGCTATTCACAGATGCCTATTTTTTTAACTTAGAGAGGTAAGAAAAAAGAGACAAGAAAGAATGGAAAAAGAGGAACAAAATGTGAAGGAAAGAAAGATGTATAGACACACAAAGAGTCAGAGCCTAATCTTTATCTTGTTTATTGTGTTTTAAATTATTAGAGTGTCTGTCATTTTCATTAAGAATTTGAATTTGAATAAACACAGTGATTTATACAGTTGTGATATCTATCTATCAATCCAGGGTAGGAAAGTTAAATAATTGTCAATTACTTTCTGGCATCCAACTAAAATACCGACTTCCCTATTGATGGGCAAAATTCTTCCAAACTTCTTTCCAAATTGTTTCATTTGAGTTATATATCCAATCACATCAAAGTAGCCCCACCAACCCCATCATAAAGCAATAGATCTCAGATTGACCATGAGCAACATAAAGCCAGACCTGCTTCCCCCTCCTCCCTCGCTTCCCTTCGAATCTCTCTCCCTCCTCTGCTTGATTCAGCTCTTTTCTCTTAATTTTTACTTTACTCTTCTAGCTTAAAACAAGGTGGTAATGTTTGTTGCTCAAGTGCCACTCCTTGGCTGTCGTAACTTCAGATGGCAGAAATGGCAGCCTGATTCGAGCAATGTGAAAATTGAAGTCCTAGAAAACTTAGAAAATCATGGTATGATCAGACAAAATCAACATGGATGTTCTGGATATTATGATCTGCAGGGGCACAAAGTTAAGTAGAAAATATATCTTGGGGGGCTAGAAGGAACAGGAGTACTTCTCCAAACCTCAAAAGAAAATTTTGAGTTTGTCCAGCCCTTGGTTTTCCGTTCCCCCCTCCTGTCCCACTTGCCAACCCCTACTCATATTTTACCTGAATGCTGGTGGACATCTGATATTTGGCTGCCAGCAACCAACCAGTATTTTTTTTATTCATTCACAGGATGTGGGCTTCACTGGCTGGGCTATCACTTATTGCTTATCCCAAGTTGCCTTTGAGAAGGTGGTGGTAAGTTGCCTTCTTGAACTGCTGCAGTCCATATGGTATAGGTACACCCACAGTACTGTTAGGCTTTTGACCCAGCAACAGTGAAGGAATGACGATATATTTCCAAGTCAGGATAGTGAGTGACTTGGAAGGGAACTTCCAGGTGGTGGTGTTCCCATCTATCTGTTGCTCTTGTCCTTCTACATGGTAGTGGACATAGGTTTGGACGGTGCTGTCAAAGGAGCCTTGGTGAATCCTTGCAGTGCATCTTGTAGATGGTACACACTGCTGCTACTGAGCGTTGGTAGTGGAGTGAATGTTTATGGATATGGTGCCAATCAAGTAGGCTGCTTAGCCTGGATGGTGTCAAGCTTCTTGAGTGTTGTGGAAGCTGCACCCATCCAGGCAAGTCATACTCCTGACTTGTGCCTTGTAGATGGTGGATAGGCTTTGAGGAGTCAGGAGGTGAGTTACTTATCGCACGATTTCTAGCCTCTGACCTGCTCTTGTAGCCACAGTATTTATGTGGCTAGTCCAGTTCAAACCTGGTCAATGGTAACCCCCAGGATGTTGATAGTGGGGGATTCAGTGATGGTAATGTCATTGAACATCAAGGGGCGATGGTTGGATTTCCTCTTGTTGGAGATGATCGTTATCTGACACTTGTCTGCCACGAATGTTACTTGCCACTTATCAGCCCATGCCTGGATACTGTCCAGGTCTTGCTGCATTTGGACATGGGCTGTTTCAATATCTGAGGAGTCGCAAATGGCGCTGAACATTGTGCAATCGTCAGTGAACATCCCCACTTCTGACCTTATAATGGAAGGAAGGTCATTGATGAAGCAACTAAAGATGGTTGGGCCGAGGACACTACCCTGAGAAACTTCTGTGGTGATGTCCTGGAGCTGAGATGACTGACCACCAACAACCACAACCATCTTCCTTAGTGGTAGGTATGACTCCATCAGTGGAGAGTTTTCCCCTTGATTCCCATTGACTCCAGGTTTGCTAGAGCTCCTTGATGTCACACTCGGTCAAATGCTGCCTTGATGTCAAGGGCAGTCATTTTCACCTCACCTCGGCAGTTCAGTTCTTATGTCCATGTTTGAGTCTCTTTATACTTGTCCCAGGTGGGCAACTGGCCCACTAAGTGTTAATCAGACTTGGCTGTTAAAATCATCCAGCATTCCAACGCAGGCTGTAAGTCCTGAGCCATTGCCCAGCTTTCTGCCCAGAAGTTAAAATCATATTAAAGATACATATTAAAGAGTCTAATCTAATTTATACCTTCTAAAAATGCTATGTTACCCATATCAAAATCTTAGTAAATGAAATAATGTGATTAGCTTGTTTTTTTTAATATTTTGCTGTTAGGTATTATCTTATAAACAAGATCTGAAATATCAGAAAAAAATAGGGCTAATTTTTCAATGGTGGAATTCCTAACTTCTCATTATAACCTCAGCCGAAACCCTGAGAAAGTTGTAAACAGCTGTTCATGCCTTTTCTCTGGGGCTCCCATTGATCACTTATGTGAGAGCAAAAGATCAAAGAACTCCTCCACAGAAATTCTATCTGTGGACAACCTTGAAAACCCCAAGGGAAATTCATCCCCCCCAAGGTTGGAAATTTTCAGTCATCACTCAGATTTCTGTCATTTTAATTACATGTTGCACTAGTCATTTTCACAAATTGAGAGGAAAATGGTACTAGATTTTTTACTACATCTGTGTAAACACATAATTTGTCTAACATGCTGATTTTTTAAAATAATGCAAAAAAAGTATAGGCCATTTGAGACATATATAAGTATCAGCTTTAGTGAACCCAAAAAGTGTTCAATTTATTTAAATTATGCATTTTTGGATCAAAGTCAGGTTATTGAATTTCTTTTGATTATCCTTTACCAGCAGTAATTACTCAGTAACATTATACTTTTCATTCATTATCGTTTAGCGAGTCAGCCTGGAATCTATATCAGCGTCAATTGGAGTAATGCACCCAATTCACATTCATTATTAGATAAGTGTGATTAAAGGCTTTTGCGGCATTGATAGTTCATGTAGGTAAAATCTGTGCTGTCTGAAAGGATTGGAAAAAGGCTTTTCCAAAGCTATAAACTAAAGAGTTTGATTTAATCAAGCCACATTGCCTAAATGGAAACATATGCCTCGCTGTTGGACAGTCCAATGTTTTAATAGAAGAACAAGATTGATGATAGGACATCACCTTGTTAATATTTGAGATATACTGATGATTTACTTTCCAATGTATATAGATATATAGATATTGTTGTTTCTGAGCTTAATTAAAGATCATTTTTATCAGCACCAGCACCTTAATTGAATGAACATTAGAAAAAACATTATTTTCTCTTTCTTCTATAGATTTCTGTCCAAAATTTTAATTTGCATCACTTAATATGACAACATTCTAGCATAAGAACACAGAAAAATGATAAAGTCGATCAACCCAACTAACTCCTCCGCACTTTATGTGCTCGTTCTTCACTTGTTACTTTGATAATGGGAGAAATTCAACTCAATGCTACCCTTGTTTAAAATGGGTGTTTAATCTCTGAATCTCACTTTGTGAATTGCTGTGCCAGTTCTGCACCAAATGTGCGCCAGTGTAAATACTGGCTTGGGTGATTTTTTGACATTCTGGCTGCCTGCTTGAAACAGAAATACTTATATATGGATATTGGAGTCCTGTTGTCAGACCCCAAGTGCAAAATTCAGGTATAAAAGGGCGGTTCTATTGCCGCTAATGCTCCACCCAGTTGTTCAGGTACTGAGCCGCTTAACCAGTGATCCTTAGAGGGAATGCTGTGGCTGCTCAAAAAAAGCTTCAGGAAATTTGCCAATTTATCACCCTACTCAAATGGCAAGCAGGAGTTTGGAACTTGTGTTTAAATGAGACTCGATGCCAAATATGGGTCCTTTTAGGACACCAGATGAAAATCCAAGCCATTAAGCCAAAATTCATTGTAATTAATGGAAATTTCACAATTTAACCAAACTAAGAGAGAAGAAATTAAGAGCCAATTTTAACCTGCCCCATCTCCAAAGGGAGGGGTTGGCAGTGGGGGAAGGTGCTCTTGTGGCAGAGCCCTGCTGCGTACCCACACCTCACAATTTTTACTTGCCTGAATTCAGGCATCAGAAGACTTCTTGTCCTTTTAAGAGTGGGGGATTGGTCCACTCCAATTATATCATCAGGATGCACATATAATATTTACCATGGAAAACGAAGGTCTGTACAGTATCCAACCTGTCAGTAAAATCTAGCGACAGCGAATATTCTGCCCACATGAGGTCTAGGCCAGTAATTATTTTGTTAATTTTTAAAGGTCCCTTGTGCGCCAAGAAGACCTCATGAAGATAACTTGGGATCCTACTGCCCCAGGCTCTCCCCCGTCCCCCACCCAATCACAGACTTTCTGATCTACTGTTAATTTTGTTACCTACTTTACTGGAAACAGACTCTCTGGGTCCCTGGGACCCTCCACCAGCTCTGACTCCTGTTCATCGGAGTCACTGAATTTGGATGGGGATCAACCATGAAATGCAAATGTGATCTGGTGGTTAATATCTCCCAGACCTCACATTTCAGGGTGGTGGTGGGGAGGGTTGCTGATGGTTTGCAACCTGCTTCTGCCTACTCATGCCCGATTCCCAGTTCGAGTTCAGATCAACCCTTCATCATCTTAAATAAACTCATCTGCAATGAAGCAATCCTGTGAAAGCCAAGAACTGCTTGCTGTTCCTGGCATTAATCCATTTGGTCAGTTATGGAAAATCACATGGAGAAATTCACATTTCCAATTAAGAAGGTTATTATCTTTTAAAAGTTGCAGTCACCCCAGTGCATCTTAAATAATTCTAGAAGAAAATGACTTCATTAATTAAATTGCAATCCCCTGTTATTTTAATGGATTTGCTTTTCTACAAAAACTGTCAAAATATTGACTTAACAGAAGAAAATCTATCAAACACAGCTTTGAGTTCATTTTTCTTTATTGTATCCCTCAAGGTTCTGCATTGTTTAAGTTGGTTCAGAAGATAAAATGGGTTTCAGAGATGTTAATGTGGTTACTGAGGCAGTTTTTTCTGTGCATTGTATGATGCCATTGTTGGGTAAGTCACACAATGTGCTCTGTGACCTCAGCACCAGTATCACCATGCAAATCCCCAAATCACATGCGTCATATTTAACATTAAAACCAAAATGGCAGCACAAAACAAATGTGGAAGAAATACAATAAAGTTAACATTAAAGTTGTGTTATGAGATTTTTTTGAGAAACCTAGTTCTTGTGTTTATTTAAACATTAATTATCTCTCGCAGTATATAAGAAACATTTTTTTTACAAGTAAAAGTTTTGCACTGGAACCGATGTAAATTGTATACTAGACTCAAGAAATTAAAAATCACTAAGTACTACTGTTAACCATCAACACTTTCATATAACATGTGGTCTTACAAAAAATGACAGGAGTGTTACCTAATTGTTTAATTCAACCAATAAGTGCTAACATATGAACTCTTTTGATATTAAATATCTGCAATGCAAAACCTTGTAAACAGTTTTGTGGCACAAACCATTTGAATGTATGAACCCAAATTTTCACCATCACACTGTGAAATAAATTTCAATTTTGTCACCTGGGTGGTAACCTGGCAGAATGATTGCCCACCAGTTGTAGATCCCATTTGATTTACATTCCACTATTTTTCATGGAACTAAAATCTTGTAGGTTCTACAGGGGGTGAGTGGTCTGCTCCACCAGGTTAAACCGACAGGTGACCAAATTGAAAATTACCCACCCACCACCACCACCTCACTCAGTGTCTCGTTGATACTAATCCTTCTAGTGTCCAATATCTTGTTCCAATAGTTCTTTCATTGATTCCGCAGTATGAATCATTTTATAAATCAACTTGTGAATCGTGTGGATTTTGCAATTCTTCTGTGCGTGAATCATGACAAAATAAAGGCTTATTTCTATAAACATACCAAAGTACATAGATTAGCAATTACAGGTTGTATTTGGCATCATCACCCTTTAGAAATTCCACATGCCTTAAAATGCATCAATGATTATTTTGCAGCATCATTGCTCATCCCTTTAACAACAAGTTCTCTGTTTAAATATGTAGCCCAGTACACTAAATTGAAAGTTCCAAATAAAACAGGGAACATTATCCTGGACATTCTGTCGATTTTGCTTACGCTGTTAAATGTTTTCTTGGCCTCCTGTGGCTTGGTCTCTGGTTTGGCCTCTTTTGGTTCTGCAGTTGCACTCTTTGCAATCGTTGGTAGTGCTGAGTCCTTGGTGATATTAGGTGCATAATTGGCAACTGCGACAGCATAAGCATTATTTTTCTTCATGATAGAAGCCTTGTCTTTCTTCTGTGGAAGTAAGTGAAAGCTATTCATTGATTTATTCATTATTTTTGTTGCAGAATCGGAGAACAACACTGCACAAGAGGCCGCTATTCAACACATCATGCCTATGCTGGTTCTTTGGAATGGCTATCCAATTAGTCCCATTCCTCTGGTTTTTTTTCCATTGTGCTACAAACTTTCCCCCTTCAAGTATTTATCAAATTTTCTTTTCAAAGTTATTATTGAATCTGGTTCCGCCACCCTTTTGGTCAGTGGATTCCAGATTATAACAACTTGCTGCATTAAATAAAGTTCCTCATGCCACCTGTATTTCTTTTGCCAATTACCCTGTTTGTTAAAATAAGCCTGATGAAGCAAAGGAAATGATGGGATCTTCTGCCTATTTTACTGGTGGTAAAACCATATTTTGAATTAAATAAAAATGTTAACAATATCAAAATACATTAATAAATTTAGAGATTTATTCACCTCACTGGGAGGGGTGATGCTCAGGCAGAGGGAAACCTAGGGGGTGCCACACCATGGATGTGCTCATGAATGGATGCTAACAGCAGGCTTAAAAAGAATGCCCTGAACTGTCACGGTCATTAGTGTGGAATGGGAAAGGAGGTACCACTTTCGGCCTTTGGGATCACTGATACTGGCATGTACATCAGTCAAAGATTGTCCTCTGACCTTCTGGCATGAAATGGCTTCTGAAGCATTGCCAGGCTCTTTACGCAGCAGGGGGCTTGTGTGATACTGTAAAACTTGTGTCCGTCTACAAAAATGGCCCCTAACTGAGATCTTAAAGGCCTTGATTGTATGCCCGCCTCCAGCAAGCAGGCTGCTGATTTCATTGACAGGAAACTTGGCCATGGGAAACTTGCCCAGGGGCAGGACTATGGTGGGGAGCACGCATCCCCCCACCACCGGCCTGCACCTCCCCCACCCCCCCAACCCCCGGACCGCCAAGCGAGTTTTCTGACAGTTTCTCAGCCCTTCCCAACCTTCATACCTACAAGTAAAGAGCCAGGAAAACTCCACCCTTAGGTCAGTAATTTAAAGAGATTAAATTCTAAGGAAGCTGAGAACTCAACATGAAGATAATTGTTGCATAATCCAAAATAGATATATAAATCGCTATCTTTTCTATAAATATATAAGCATATCTAAATATTTATTTAAGCATTTCTCTGTCACCTCTACTATGGTTTAATAAATTATCATGGAACGTACAGAATATACAGAAGACATCAGCTTTGTAATACAACATGAATATGTTAACACACCCAGTCTCAGAAAGAGGTAAGTAATAAATCCCATGTGCCAAATGGCTCCACAGGTGTGGAATGGCCATTCCTGCAATTTAATTGAGTGTTCCATTGATCTCTCATCAAAGTTCCAGCAGCAAATCGGGAAAATCCTGTAGAAACTCAGGACCTTTACTGAGATATGCAGTAACACCAGGCATTTATGAAGCACTGTACGGTATCTGATGCAACACAAATCATCTCCAGAGCATCAAATATAAATATACACAAAAAAGATTCAATATAGCCACTTTGTCTGACATCACATTGGTAAAAAGTTACATTTATCCATATTTAACAAGTATCCTCATTCATTCATGCAAAAAGGAAATTAAAAATTTAAAATGAAGGTTGCTTCATTACTTGTTAATAGTAAATATCTTCTTTTTAAGCTGCCCTCTCCAAGGTTATTTTGCCATTATAATCAATTCCTGAAAATGTTGCTCTGCACCTCGGTAGGAAAGTTCTTGCTGACTACAAAAATATTTCTTAAATCATATTTATCATATCATTACAGGTGTTTGTATTCCAAGTGTTTCATTATTGTATAGTTCTAATTTAAACTTCAAGATCTATTGCTGATTCTACATTGTTGCCTGGCCAGGAAAATGTTACTCTTGGAAGAGCCAATTCTTTCCTAAATCTGGATTTATTAATTGAATTCAAACTCCACCAGCTGCCATGGTGGGATTTGAACTCCTGTCCCAAAAAGCATTAGCCTGGGTCTCTGGATTACTAGTACAGTAATATTATCACTGCACCATCTTCTCGCCTCCCTTGTTGTTAAAAGGGATTATGCACTTGAACAAAATGTTTGTCGTTATAAGACTTGTGCTACAATTTTGCCTTTGGCATGCGGGCTCAGCAGGGAAAGGCGGGGGCGGTTGGGAAGCTGGCTGTTGCCTGAAGGCAATTTCACGCTGGCAGGTCAATTAAGGCCCACCCAGCGTGAAATGACAACGCTGCCTGTGAGGGCAGAGCTGGAGTGCGAGCCGGGCAAGCGCGACCATCACACATGTGTGCAAGTGCGGGCTTCATAATCTCCCTGAGGCACAGAGCTGCCTGAGGGAGTGGACTGATTTCAACAAAAAAAATTAAAGGTTTTATAAATGTTATGAAACAAGTCCCCTTATGTGACTCTGTCATGGGCATGTTAATGAAAAAATAAAGTTTTTATTTGATTTATATTTGCTTTGTAAATCTCATCCCACCTTTGGATGATGTTTCCAAAAAAAGTTTAAAGGCCGCTTGGCCTTTTCTTTTAATTAACTTTTTAATGGCCTTGATGGGCCTTTTAATTATCGGCGGGTGCGCTGCTGACTCCGGTGGGTGCCCACCGACCGAAATATCGCACGAGTGCGTGATGATGTCACACCTGACAGCCTCCTCAGTTCTCCTGGGGTCACCCACCCTGACTCCTAATCTAGCCCACCAGCCCAAACTGAAAATCTGATATTCGGGCAGCCATAGTTAGAAGTCGGGCTTGCAGAGTTGGGAATTCTCCGGATGAAAATCCAGTTCCAGATCTTGTAATCTTGCATACTTAACCCCAAAAGGTGAGAAGGTGACTTGTCCCTTCACATTCTCAGAAGTTGCTGTTTTAGACTTTCTTTAATATGTGTTTTTTTGAAAAAGTGGAATTAATTTTATTTGGCACTGCCAATGTTTCTTCCTAAAGCTGTCTTTTGTCTATGTACTCTGTAAATACACTGTCTGTCATACACATATCCACCAAACCTCAATTCTTTTGGAGGTGGGGAAGATACCGTTTTGAGAAGAAGATTGAAGCAAAATCTCAGGGTGGTTGACATTCAGCTGTGCCTCCTCTAATGCTTCCTGTGTCAGATTAATGCCTTCTGCATGATCAGAGTAAAAACCTTGTAGTCCTACAGGAGTTTATAATTGAGTGGAGCAATTTGACTGAGGCATTTGGCCTCATCACTTCATGAATTTAGTAGTTCTTAATTAGAATCCTTGGTATGTTTATACATCTATTGTTTAAAATAGATTAAAAATAAGGAGGTTGAAATTGATAATGGACAGTAGACAGAAAAGGAAATAGCAAATCAGCAACCCAGTTTACAATCCATACAACTTTCTTAATGGGAAAGAAAATCAGATGGGGTGTAAAACTGGTGACCAATTTTCCAATGCCTATTTTGTGTTGCAGCCCAAGACTTATATCTGCCCTAAACTTTCTAATAGCACACGTTAAACTTCTGACTTGCCTAGACTTAATTTACTCCTAAAACTAGAATACCATTGTACTTCTTTGGTACAGATCCTTGGGCACCAGCAGCTCTCTAACATCTTAGTCAAGTTATGTTCTTGCATGTGCATCTTGTCAATAAATGGTGGTCAGTATAAGGATCCTCATTACTGAGTCCGAACTGGTGACCCCAATGTTTCACTTTCCAAATGTAATTCACTGGAATTACACTGACTGGTGTCTGTCATTCCCCTCTCTCTCTCAGGGAGATATCTTTACACTGACTGGTTACAGTTCTATTGCCCACTGGCTTAGCAAACTGTGCATATTGAAACTGGCACCCTCCTAAACTATATTGCACTGAACTACACTGTATATTGAATTTATCCATTGAATCATGGAGGATGAACATGTTATGTCGTCATGGGATACACTTGAAGATTTGATTAAAGAAGCTGAAAGAACCTCTTACCTTATCATTCACAACACTTTTGCCATCCCAAGCCCAGCCTCTTTTCGTAAAATAATTTACTGTGGCAAATTCTATTAGTGCAGAGAACACAAAGGCATAGCAGACAGCAATAAACCAATCCATGGCAGTTGCATACGCAACTTTAGGAAGAGAGTTTCGAGCACTGATACTCAGAGTCGTCATTGTAAGCACTGTTGTAACTCCTAGAAAGATAAAGATCAGGAACAGAAAACCCATCATTTTATGCCAACAAACAACAAGATTTGTAGAGTACAAAATAAACTTTGAAAATGTTTAACCTAATTATTTTTGGACCAAGCAAAAACCAATGCCCAATGATCGCCAGACACAAAGTGAACACGGTTATTTCTTTTGTGACACTGAGGAAGTGCTTTTCTGCTGCATTGTGCCATTAAACACATTTTATTGTGATGCACATTTCAGATGACATTCTCTCCCAGTCCATTCAATATGTGGTGCTCTGTTGACAAGAAGCTGGAGGTTGCATCCACAAGGTGCCTGAGGTGTTATTTCTGCCTTTTTAATACATTTGAATTGCTATGACCTTTACAGTGATAAATACATTTTTCTGTCCAAGTGGGTACTAGTCACATATTAGTACAACATTATTTTTTTCTTATGAAAGGACTTTATCTACATATATGTGCCCTGATCGGTCCCAAAGCACCTTAATACATTTATTTATCATTAAAATTTAAATAGCTCCTTTTCTGTCTTAAAGGGGAAATGATAGTATATTTTTTAATTCCTGTACTTGGCCATTTCCATCTTGACTACTCATTGAAATTCCAGTGGACCAAGGCAAATGCTCACGAATTAAAGGATGAACATTTTTCTTCTATGGAGAATTTTTTCATTATCAATTACACATTTTTGAATGAGAGTTTTATTAGATTATCACAGGTTTAATTTTTTACACACCTTCATTTAAAATAATTCCTAGTGCTATTGCATGGCTCCTGAGGAGTGTGCAGAATGGATACTGGGTGAGCGCCTGTGGGGAATAAATGAGGGGAGTGGAGGGGATATGGAGTGGTCATGGAAATCTGAGAGGGTATGGGGGATGGGGGCATTTAAACAATGCTGAGAGCTGGGATGCTGTCTTCGAGAGCTAAGGTGGGCCTTCTAACCAACCCCCTCTGTATCCACATTCCTCCCGCTTTCCACTGCAGCTCACAAACTGTACCATGAACCTGAACCCTGTGTGAGAAAACAAAAATTACGGACAAAGTCACTTTGGTCGGGGGTGCACTTTGGAAACTGTAAAAGTGCAAGTCGTGTTTTCCTGAACCTACATGAAAATCCAGGCCAGTGAGTCAGAATCTGTGATTGCAATTGAATTGTAGCAATAAATTTTGACTTCCAGATTTCCCATCTCTATGATGCGCAGCAGGCATGATGCACATCCACATCCATATGATGCCATCCCAACTGTATACAAAAACACTGTAGAAATAGATATTTGAGGAGCCAGGAGATAGTTGTGATGGATACAGGGCCCAGGTTCGATAATGCAACACTGGAATTATTGCTGGATGCATGAGGGAACAGGAGAAACATAGGGCAGAATTTTCGGTTTGTCGTACGGGCACGGTGGGTGGGCCTGGGAGCGGCCAGGAAATGGGCCATACCCGCGATTGGCCCCCAACTGCAATTTCATGCTCACTGGTCAATTAATGGCCAGGCATTGTGAAAGGCATGCTGAAGGGCCCAGCGCTGCTGGGTGGGGGCAGGAGGGCAGGCACTGAAGTCAGCGCAGGCGCGGGGGTGTGCGGAATGAAAGTTCCCTGAAGGCAGAGAGCTGCCTCAGGGAGCTGAAGAATTTTAAAGCCAAAAATAAACATTATGAAATTACGAAAATATTCCACCCATTAGAATCACTCCATAGAACCACAGAACACTACAGCACAGAAAACAGGCCATTCGGCCCTTCTAGTCTGTGCCGAAATATTATTCCACTAGTCCCATTGACCTACACCTAGTCCATAACCCTCCAGACCTCTCCCATCCATGTATCTATCTAATTTATTCTTAAAACTTAAGAGTGAGCTTGCATTTACCACGTCAGATAGTAGCTCATTCCACACTCTCACCACTCTCTGAGTGAAGAAATTCCCCCTAATGTTCCCTCTAAACCTTTCCCCTTTCACCCTAAAGCCATGTCCTCTCATGTTTATTTCTCCTAATCTAAGTGGAAAGAGCCTACTTGTATTTACTCTGTCTATACCCCTCATAATTTTGTAAACTTCTATCATATCTCCCCTCATTCTTCTACGCTCCAAGGAATAAAGCCCTAACCTGTTTAATCTTTCCCTGTAACTCAACTCCTTAAGACCCGGCAACATCCTAGTAAATCTTCTCTGCACTCTCTCAATCTTACTGATATCCTTCCTGTAGTTAGGTGACCAGAACTGCACACAATACTCCAAAGTTGGCCTCACCAATGTCTTATACCTCACCATAACATCCCAACTCCTATACTCAATACTTTGATTTATGAAGGCCAGTATGCCAAAAGCTTTCTTTACAACCTTGTCTACCTGTGACGCCACTTTCAGGGATTTATGTATCTGAACTCCCAGATCCCTTTGTTCCTCCACATTCCTCAGTGCCCTACCATTTACTATGTATGTCCTACCTTGGTTTGACCTTCCAAAATGTAACACCTCATACTTTTCCACATTAAATTCCATCTGCCATTTTCTGGCCCATTTTTCCAGTTGGTCCAGATCTCTCTGCAAGCTTTGAAAGCCTTCCTCGCTGTCCACAATGCCTTCAATCTTAGCGTCATCAGCAAAGTTGCTGATCCAATTCACCACATTATCATCCAAATCATTGATATAGACAACAAACAACAATGGTCCCAGCACAGATCCCAGAGGCACACCACTAGTCACAGACCTCCAGTCTGAGAAGCAATCATCCACTACCACTCTCTGTCTTCTCCCACACAGCCAATTTCGAATCCAGTTTACAACCTCTCCATGGATACCAAGTGTCTGAACCTTCCGAACTAACCTCCCATGTGGGACCTTGTCAAAGACCTTACTAAAGTCCATGTAGACAACATTCACAGCCTTTCCTTCATCTACTTTCTTGGTAACCTCCTCGAAAAACTCTACAAGGTTCATTAAACATGACCTACCACGCACAAAGCCATGCTGACTCATCTGAAGATATTGCTGAAAAAATTCTGCCCAAACATTTTCTTAAAAGTAATTTCGGAAACTTCATCCCACCCTTGGGTGAGGTTTCCTCAAAAATCCAAAGGCCGTCTGGCCGATTTGCCCACCCGCCAACCGTAACGTTGGATGGGCAGTGAAAAATCCAGTCAATCACTACACTAATGGCTTTAATAGGCCTCTTAATTGTTGGTGGGTGCACTGCCGACTCTCGCATGCGCCCTCCAACCGAAATATCGCACGAGTGCGCGGTGATGTCAGGACACTCACCCAACGTCATCGCGCGCTATTTCACAGTCGGGCATGTCGGGTGCGTGCCCACATGCTGAGCAAAAAATCCTGCCAATACTCTTCCACAGCGATGGGAGGAAGCAATGCACCTCAATGCTATGGTTCCTTACTGCTGTCATGAGCCAAGTCTAAAGTGGGGTAAATCTTATTTCTTACAAGCTACTCCTTAAGTTCACTTCCTGAGTTGAGATCGTCTGGAATGCTGGACTGCTACTCTATAAATATATCATGACAACTCCCAGGAATCTTGCGCATAACTGTATGAAACTGTTTTTGTGGTTGCATTAACGTAAGGTCTGTATTACTATCCCTTGTGGTTTACAAAAGCCTTTGGTTTTTGTGCTAGTGTTCAGATTGCCATGAGGTGCCACTGCGGACATCCCCCACCTGTGTGGCTACTGGCTGCTGTCATCAAAAGAGAAATTTACATAAATATTCCTTTCAGGTGAAGCACTTCACTTGCATCTCCTTCAATCGCTGCTCCTGGGGGGACCAAACACAGACTGGGTGACCTCTTTGCTGAACACCTTCGGTCTGTCTGTAAGCATGACCCAGACTTTCCTGTCGCTTGCCATTTCAACACAGCATCCTGCTCTCATGCCCGCATGTCCGTCCTTGGCCTGCTGCAATGTTCCAATGAAGCCCAAAGCAAACTAGAGGAACAGCAACTCATCTTCCGATTAGGCACTTTACAGCCTTCCAGACTTGACATTAAGTTAGCAACTTCAAGCTATGAACTTCTCCTCTATCCTCCTTTTTAATCCCTTTTTTCTACATTCATTTTTATTTTTTATCCACTTATTTTACTTTTATTTTCACTCATTTATCCTTGGTTTATACCCTTTCTTATCCCCCTTCTATCTGATTTTCTATCCATTTTTCCCCACCACCGCTCCCTACCCCCACCCCATCCCCAAAAGAGCCATCTGTTACTTGTTCCATGTTGTTCTTTCACACAATGCTACCCTTGTTCTGCTATTATCACATTCTGCTTTCTTATCTTAATGCTGTTATCAGCACATTTTTTAGCCCATACCACTCTTATCCATGACATCTTTGTCAATCTCTCCTTTGCCTCCACCTATCACTGGTCTTCTATCCAGCTTCACCTGCCCCACCACCTGAAACAGTATAAATTTCATCACATTTCCACTTCTCTTCAGCTTTGAAAAAGGGTCATACGGACTCAAAATGTTAACTCTGTTTCCCTCTCTACAGATGCTGCTAGACCAGCTGAGTTTTTCCAGCATTTTCTGTTTTTGTTTCAAATTTCCAGTCCGCAGTATTTTGCTTTTACATAACTCAAGCCTTGAAAAAAAATCTATTTGTCATGGGCTTTATACATTTCTGTGCAGCTGACTACAACATTCTTGAGATGTCTTCAGCAGCACCCTAGAAAGAAGAAGCAAAAAAAGTGGCATTGTAACTTTCACAAGCACTGATGATGCTTGGCTACCAAGTCTAATAGATAGCAGGTCAACTTCCTGAAGGTTGCAAACACTCGCCACCACCTGATATGGTCCCTCAGCCTGTAGATGTGCTGCTCTTCTGATTGGTCAAGGAAGCTGATCCTCTGTCCATACACTCTGTTACATGGATAATACCATCTGTGACTTTGAAATCTCTCCTGTGCACCTTGCGCTTGTGCACTTCACTCCTGTGTGCCTCCCTTCTGCGCATACACTGATGCTATCACAGCACATTGTCGCTGCTGTAGTTAGCGATGTAGTTTCTAATGTAGTTTCAAACACATTCAATAAACCTCCCATTCCAATAGTCAATTTAAAAGCTTCCAAAGTTTAGAAAAAAGCTTTATGAGCACAGAACTCTCCGCCAAACATTTGCCGGAGGAACTGAAACACCAGCATTAATTAACGAGGTTTCACTCAGATGGGCCTATTACAAATTTAAATGCCCACCTGAACTGTAGTTCAATCTTGCCACCGAATCACTGGTTAGTTTCCCAAATGGCAGAAAACCCATGCTGAACAGGATGGCTAGAATTTAACAGTGCTCCAGGGGCAGGATTGTAGGTGGATCCATAAAATTGGGTGCCAAGGCAATGGCACCATGCCTGTTTCCTATCTGCCCCAGCTGCAATATTACCAGCAGCAGGGGAGGCATCAGGTGGCCTGCTCACCTGTGGGCCAATTGAGGCCCTTAAGTGGCCAATGACTTTTACCCATGGCACGGGAAGGCTGGCACGGAGTGTGGCAGCCCATCAGCAGAAACTTGGAAGACTGGTGATTGGGAAAGTGGGGATGCCTTCTTTTCTGGCCCCTGTGCCCATTGGAGGTTCCTACATGGTAATTCTTCCCTCCCACCCCAGTTTTGCCACCCACACCTCAACAATCCTGACAACCACCCCCCACCCCCCACCCCCTTGCCAGGCCTACCAGCCTGGCCCTGCTGGAACCCTGGGCTTACTTTAAAGTCCAGGCTCCTGGCGGCACTGCTGGAACAAGAGAGAAGCTGGCCCTTTTATTGAGCAGAGGCTCTCGGAAGCAGGTTTTCCTCTTGGAAAGGGGCAGAATGTCAGCCTTGAGACAATTAAAGGCTGGACGGCAGCTAAATGGCCACAGGGAAGGCAAGCTTGCCCCTGACTTTTTCCAGAAAAGAAGGCACCCCCACTTGCCCAGTCACCAGTCTTCCAAGTTTCCACTGGTCAGCTGCACACTCCGTGCAAGCCTTCAGGTGCTGTGGCTAAAAGTGATCTTTCATTGGCCACATAAGGGCTTCAATTGGCCCACAGGTGAGAAGGGGCATAAAATTTAGTCTGCTAAATTTAAAGCTAAGTAAAATTAAATTCGAAAAGACTTCGCTAATGCCTCTTGAAGATGTGAATTTCAGTAATAAAATTCACCCACCTGCACTAACTAAAGTCCCGACTTCAGCAAGTTGGTACTTGCAAACATTCAAACGTGTCTCATTAAATTCAGAAGTGTGTGTTGAGCCAGGTTGTGGTCATGATCTCAAACTCACTTTTCTAATTACCCACCCATCCCTAAACCACCCATTATTAGGAATTAAAATTCCCCCAAGGTGTCAGATGAGGGCATTGGGGGTATTCAAAATTTGGAGGAGATAGTTGCACAGTGGTAATGTCATTGGACTAGTAATCCAGAGACCCAGGTTAATGCTCTGGGGACACTGGTTCAAATCCCACAGCAAATGGTGGAACTTAAATTCAATAAATGAAATTTGGAATTGAAAGCTAGTCTCAGTAATGGTAACCATGAAACAATGGTTGTAAAAATCTATTTGATTAACAAATGTCCTTTAGGGAAGGAAATCTACCTTCCTTATCTGGTCTGGACTACATGTGATTCCAAACCCACAGCAATGCAGTTGACTCTTGAGTGGCCTAGCAAACCACTCAGTTCAATGGCAATTAGGGATGGGCAACAAATGGTGGCCTTGCTAGTGATACACACATCCCATGAAGGGATAATCTTAAAAAAAACACAAGATTCAGTTCTTCGACAGACAGGCAAATATCTTTAAAAATCCCATCAAACCACTTTCCTCATGTTTCAAAACATCATGACTGATTTATTTTCCATAAAGTCTGTGTCATATATCTTACTGTTACGGACATGCAAGGTGTGACACTCACAAATGGGTGAAACAATAGTTTAAATTAAGATTAAAATTGTATGATGTTGACATGAAACAATTAGAAAGCAAGGTGATATAACAATACCTTGGTCACAGACTATACAGCCTGTGATGGCCCTTTGAAAGAATTAATAAATTACTAATACTTCCGTGGTCTTTCTCCAAAGCCATGAAACTTTTTACATTACAAGTAGTTATTCAGTTCCCTTTTGAATATTACTATTGAATCTGCTTCCACTACTCTTTCAGGCAGTGTATAAAAATTATACTTCTCATCTTCCCTCTGGTGCTTTTGCCAACTAGTGTAGCTTAAATCCTTTGAATACCACTTCTTTTTGCCAGCTGGGACACTGCTTAATTAGAGTCATTGAGTCATAGAGGTCTACAGCACACAAAAAGGCCCTTTGGCCCATCGAGTCTGCGCCGGTCAAACAAGTATCTAACTATTCTAATCCCATTTTCCAGCACTAGGCCCATAGCCTTGTATACCATGGCATCGCAAGTGCACATCCAAATACTTCTTAAATGTTAAGAGGGTTTCTGCCTCTACCACCCTTTCAGACAGTGAGTTCCAGATTCTTACCACCCTCTGGGTGAAAAATTTCTTCCTCACATCCGCTGTAAACCTCCTGCCCCTTACCTTAAATCTATGCCCCCTGGTTATTGATCCCTCCACCAAGGGGGAAAGTTCCTTCCTGTCTTCACTTTGAAGATTTTTTATCTGAAGAGTTGTGAATGGAACTGAACACTGAATCAGTGAGCATCCATATTTCTGGCTTGACGATGCAGGGAAGGTCATTGATGAAGTATTGGCCGGTCATTCTGGAAATGCCATTGATTCAAATGGAAATGTATTAGGCAACTTATGTAAGGGATAGCAAATCCAGAGCTTGGATGGGAATTTTCATACCAACTGTGTTGTTTCTGTAAGGTTTGTATCTTTCAACATAAGTAGTAATATTTTTATTTTGTGTCAGTTGTTTGATATATTAACTAAGTAAATTTGCTTTAAGAGAGTGATAAGCAAACAATTGATAATATTAGGTTGCAGCAGAATGCAAAAAAAAAACTCAGATAGCACAGAGCAACTTGTATTTATGTAACACCTTTAACGTAGAAAAATGTGGCAAGGCACTTCACAGGAGTCAAAGTATCTGGACAGCAGGGGGTTAGGATGACAAGGGAGAATGCAAAGAGATTAGAAGTGACGTCAAAAAACAATTAGGAGGGCAAAGAGGAACTATTAAATTAAATTATCAAGGAATATAAAACAACACAATAAAATATTTTACAAAAATATAAGTTATAAAAAAGGAAAGTTGAGATGGGAAAAGGGTCACTTATTGATGGACTTGATAATATAGTCAATACTGAGGATGACTGCAACAAATTATAAGAAGATATTAATAAAGTTGCAGAATAAGCATATAATTGGCAAATGAATGTCAACATAGACAACTGTTAGGTATTACATTTTGGCAAGAAAATAAAGAGGTTGTACATTACTTGAGAAATTAGAATTTAAGTGGGATAGAGGAACAAAGGGATCTACAAGTACAAAAAATGCTAATAGTAGCAATAAAAGCAAATACTGCAGATGCTGGGAATCTGAAATAAAAACACAAAATGCTGGAAAAACTCAGTGGGCAAAATTTTGTCGTGGATGGGCGGGTGGGCCCCACTGACTCAGTGGCGGGCGGGCAGCCGAAACGGGCCCCGCTGCCATTTTAAGTGGCCCCGCCCAGTGGGCGGCCCGATGGGAAGGGCTATGCGCTTCCTGTGCGGGCAGGGGAGGATTCCCCAACCGCCAGAGTGCGCTCTTGTGCGCATGCACACGAAAGAGCACACATCTCCCTGAGGCAAAGTGCTGACAATGTCACACGAGATGGGACATGTTAATAAATATCACAGAAGCTTTATTAAAGTTTTTTAAACCCTGCCGGTGGATGAGGTTTCATGTTTTTTCAGCAGCTCGCTGGGGCTCCTGGCCTGCCCACCAACCTTAATGTTGGACAGGCAGGGCCTTTAATTGATTTAACCACCCTGCAATGGCCTCAATTGGCCATTGACAGGTTGGCGGGTGGATAGCTGATCGCGCTCTGCCCCCACTTTCCTGGATATTTAAATGGGGCAGGATGACATCGGGGGTTTCCCCTGACATCATCCCGCGTCATTTTACCATCGGCGAGCGGGTCCCGCCCCCAGCTCACCAACGGAAAAATTCTGCCCAGCAGGTCTGGCAGCATCTGTGGAGAGAGAAACAGGGTTAATGTTGAATCCAATATGACCCTTCTTCAGAACTGAAAGTAGCAACACAGATTAACAAAGTCATAGAAAATAAACCAAGCACCAGGGTTTATTTCTAAAGGGAGAGAATTGAAACGAATTGACAATACCAGAAATACAGGGGCAAACCTATCAGGAGAAGAAGAACAGATGGGTTTCTTTTACCTTCCAAAACAGTATGCTAGTGATGACTTAATAGAGATCTTTAAAATTATGAAAAGTTTTGACAGACAGAATGAACTGGATTTGCCACAGGCTTCAGGGCCCTGAGGTAGGGACTGAATTGGGGTCCTGAACCTGCACTGGCAGGCAGTGTGCCCACTGGTGCATTCTTCCAAGAGGTAGCTTCCTAACTGGCTGCTTTTACTATCCTATGAAGGACAAAAGACGGACTGTTGATGGCTCAATCAGAGGCTGACAGTTCTGGAGCTCTGGTAGCCCCTCCAGGAGAGGTAGGCGTTGCTCAAGCAGGTCAGGGACCATGAGAGTGCCACAACATGGAGGCACACTCAGAAGCATTTGTGGTTATTAAAAGTGGTGAGGGCTAAAGTTGGTAAACCCCTTTGAAGGGAGGGGGAAACTCTCCTGAGGAATTGTTTGGGCAGCTTTTGTCTCTTGTGGCCCCATCATTGAGGCATGGAGGCTCTGGCTCCAATGGTTCCTGCCCTGCTGCAGGGAGGCCACCTCCATTGGGCTGGCAGCCTCTGATGCAGATTGAGCAGATGATTGCAAACTGGTTTCACGCTGTTCTGAAACCAATCATGCCATACTGTCCTCTTATGCCACCGAACATGCCCGACGCCAGCGGACCCGGAAAGTCCCGGCCACAGGCTTTAGACTACCCAATATTTAATTGGATGAAATTTCTGCTCAGCCAGTACTCAATGTTGGATGAGCAGTATGGCACATTAGAGACAGTGGAGGAGTTGAGAGTGATAGTGGTAAGGTAGAGCTGAGTATTGCCAACGTACATGTGAAAATTGATGCTGTATCTTTGAATGTCACTGATGAAGGCAGCAAGTAGATAAGAGATAGGAGACAAATAATAGATTTTTGGGGACACCAGAGGGAACAGTGTGGGAGGAGGAAGAGAATCCATTTTAAGTCATAATCTGGCTAGATAGCTAAGAATGAAACCATGTGAGTGCAGACCCACCAAGTTGGATGACAATGGAGTGGCATTGGAGGAGCACGGTGTGGTCAACTGTGTCAAAGGCCGAAGCTAGGTTGAGAAAGATGTTGATGGCAGGTTTGAAAGAGGGGCAACAATACCTGAGGAGAGGGAACCATTAATAATATCAGCTAATGGGACCTAGAAAGAGAAGTTGGGTGATCAACAATTTGGCTGAAATAGATTAAGGGAGCAAGAGGAGGGTCAGGAATAGGTATAGCATTGATTCTGTTAGGTTGCAGCTGTATGTAATATCAGAAAACACACCCCAAGTCCTTGACTTTCTATGAACAACATGATCATAGAACCACTCATCTGAATTGAAATCCTGCAGCAATTGCAAAGCTCAAATACACAGTGTTTACAATTGTTCATGGCATAAAGATTACAATCATAGCTACAGTGAACCAATTTTGGAAAATAATTCCATATCGATTATGCCTGTTGAATTTTGTGTATGCATTTGAAGACTTTATGGGATCAAACTTTTTAAGTGGTTGAAGATGATGGAGAAATGGTTGGCATGCTTTGACAGTGCATCTGTTTATGTGTAATCCATGGTAATGCTAAAGTGGTCTGTGCGCCTGCTTGGCAAAAAACAGGCAAGCTGCTATTCATGTTCTACATTTGCAGTTCCACTAATATAGGAATAGGAAATCAGATATCATTTCTGAAAAGGAAGGTGCGCCATGGTTACCATTAATTTCATTCACTAAAATGGAAAACGGAAGAGATGCTGGACATGGAAATTTCGAGATCATCAGGAACTGGGACCTCATCTTTCCAACCAGTGACAAGAAAATATCCTGGCTCACAAAGTGCAACAATGGACAGAGGAAGCAGGACAGGCAAGTGCCAGAAGCAATGGGCAGAGTTTTTCTCTCGTCTGAAGGGCATGTGCCCGATCCAAACAAGTGTAAAATGACATGTGATGACGTCGGCCAAAAGTCCCGACATCAGCGTGCACTCGTGCAATATTATAGTCACTGGGTACGCGCGGGAGTCGGCAGCACTCCTGCTGACAATTAAGCAGTCTATTAAGGCCCTCAATCAATTAATTGAGCAGAATTTTTTGCTGCTCATCCAACCGTTCGGTTGGTGGCAGACAAAAAGGCGGCCTTTGCATTTTTAGCGAATACTCATCCTAGAGCAGGGTGAGGTTTCAACCAGTAATTTAAAAAAAAAACGTTTTACACTCCTATTTAACATGTTCCCGCTCATGTGACAAAGTCACAGAGCTGGGGACATTTTTCATGATTTTAAATATCTTTATTTTTATGGTTAAAAATCTTCAGCTCCCTGAGATAGCTGTGTGCCTCAGGGGGCTGTTACTGTGCGCACTCATGCACATGTGTTTACTTCAGAGCACGCACTCCTCCCACCCTGCCACTGCTACCCTGGCAGCGTGAGCGCTGCAGCGCGTGTTTCACACCGGTTGACCATTAAATGGCCAGCCAGCGGGACATCATGGTCAGGGCCCGATCACAGGCTTCGGCTGGCTGCGTGGCCACTCTCAGGCCCGCCCACTGTGCCCACCCAATGAGGGCAAAATTCTGCCCATTGTTTCCAAGGGACTGGCTGCGATGCAGAATAAATTTTAATAACCTGACAAGGGCTACCTAAAGTGAGATTCATAATTTGTATCTCCCATTATTCTCTGCTTAGCCCTGGCTACCTACAGCCTCAGCATTCACAGCCCTTCTCCAACATCTAGCCTATCCCCCTCACTTCCTACTACACTCCTGGACTGCTTCTCCGCTGCTCCTAACGCAACATATTGCACCTGCTTGTTTCCTGTCTGTGACCTTGTCACTCTGTTTTATCTTTAGCAGACAAGTAACACTATTCACCCTCAAAATCCTTAAAATATTGCATCAGAATAACTCTAATGCACTTTTTTTTGCAGAATTATCTGTCACGTAATAAGTGGGAACAGACAGCCACAGGAGGAGACCCAGCCATGGTGCCATGCCCCTTCAAGAAGAGACAGTCATAGACATTGTGCACAGAGGGTCTGTTAGGAGTGTGGATTCTGAAGAGGCTGTTTTTGGTGATTTGCCCTCTCTGCCTTCTCACTGAAGTCTCACCCTCACGCACTTTACACGAGAAAGTGTGGTTGCTCTTAGTAGTGACTTATCTGACTCTGCTTATTCTTGTCACTAACTACTAACTCTTTTCCTCTCTTACCATTTAGATCCTGAAACTCTGAAAGGTGCAGCCCATGGGAGGAAGAGGAGATATCCCTGCAGAGGATGCAGTGCCACTCAACTATATCCAAGCAAGTTGCAGCTGAAAGACTGGCGCCCTGTGTAGTTTACAGGCTAGTGAAGTCTGCACTTGGAGATTCACCAAGCACAACAGCCCAGGAGAAAGGGCAAGTGGATAAGGTGGCTCAGGAAGCCTGTCATTGGAGGAAAATATTGCATCCCTGCCCTGCAGCAGAAAGAGAAGCTGAAGACCTCAAGTACCCAGCCTAAAGAAGAGAACTGTTCTATGTAGCAGAAAATATCTAATTGCATGAGGCAGCCTGCCAGTTAATTTTGTTTCACGGCAGAGGTTTTTTTTTTACTCTTTTCATGGGGTTTACGTGTTGTGTGTATTTGTTATCCATCCCTAATTGCCCTTGAGAACCTGGTGATCAGCAGTCTTCTTGAACCACAGCAGTCCATCTCTAACTTATGTGGGGAATTTATGCACAACGTCCAGATCTTGCAGTCAACTATGTGAAATGAGTGGTCAGCTCCATAAACACTGTATTTAGCCCCACATTGGTGGAGCCTCAGGTGGCAGCATGACAGCTTTGATAAAAGCTAAAAGATCTTGATTGAGTTCCAATATTTTCTCTAGCAAACAAAGCATGGAGTACAATGTTGAATGGGGCTTTGAAAGCATATCTTAGCAGTTCCACACTTTTGTTTTTGTGCAGAACTGCAGGAGTGCTGAGTTGCAGCCTCATGACAATGGCAGTGGTAACATAGGAGAGGCACATCCTGATTGGATGATTATGTGCCTGTTCCCCTTCACTCTCTCAATAAGTGACCCTGCTGGTGCCAGCCCGCCAGCTGGACCCATCTGCCTCAGCTGCCCCCAATACACTGCAGCCTTAACCCACCAAGACGATCTTGGAGTCCTCAACAGAAATTCAGCAGTCTGCCATCATTCTTGCTAAATCCACTGAGGATGCACCTCATAGGAGCACGAGAATAGACTAAGCAAGCACACAAGACAGGCACTCGGACTTTGCATGTGTGATTTTTAGTTCTCTGTGTTCAGTATAAGCAAGTGTCAAATTAATTGTGATGAAGTATCTTTGTAAAGTGACTGTCAGTCTTGATATTTGTAGTCATGTGAGGACATAACATTGGATTATATACTGCGTTGCAGTCGTGAGGATTGGGCTGGATGAATGGAGGAATAGTTGCTGCATAAGGGAGGGGAAGGAATATTCATTAGAATCTCTTGTCAATGAGTTTCTTCCTGAGAGCTCTGACAGTATTGCTGTGCCTTGCTTTTCCTCTGCAGCCTTCACTTGCTAATCCAACTCTTACTGTTCATCACCATATTCCTCCACACATGCCTCCAGTGTTTGCTCCTTTGCCAAGGCAAAATTGTGCAGCATGAATCACGTGATGACAAATTGTTTCACGTGCTTAAGGCTATATTGAAGTGTGCCTCCAAATCTACTGAGGTATCAGAATCATTGCTTGAGGATCCCAATGGTCTGCTGAAATAACTCTGGTTCTGATATGATTCTAATTATCTGCATGCTCCATGTCTGTGCCTGAGTTCCTGATACGAGATATGAGACAGGTGTATATGAAATAGCCCTTGTCCCCAAAAGGTCAGCCTGATACCAGATAGCCTGGGTGGAAGATAGTGGGTTTTTAGGGCTGGTGCAGGATGAAAGCATCATGACTTCTGCTAGGACATCAGGCCAGATCTGCATAATTTGATGTCTAGTCGGAGATGAATTGCAAATTTAAGAAACAGAACTCATTTCTGTTGTAACGCCAAGTTTAGTCTCGTATTGGAGCAAAGAGCCACTTGTGTGCAGTTGCTGACCCCTTCCCACCCCACAAGCAACTCCTCCAACTGAGGAAATCCAGGAACTCTTGCAAAGCTCATCACATTTTCCTCCTGCTTGACAGCCCCCATTCCGAAGGTGATGAATTCCTGGCACCAAACCAACGGGGCATTGATCACCCGATGGATTGCAGTTTTCAATTTTCATAGTTTGAGAGATGTTACTGATATCACCTGGTGCATATTGGAAGGAGTCCATTGAATAAACATTCAGGGCCAGAGCCATTTTCAGAGCCACAGGCAGTGCTGTATGTCTCCTAGTGTTTGGTTACAATTTTGATTGAGTAGGTGGCAGAGCTCCGTCACTGCTTCTTTGGAGAACTGGAACCTCCTGATGCACTGCTCCTCTATAATCTGGTTCCTATACAAACCCATGGTGTCAGGGTTCCTTGAATATTCCCTTCTTTATCCTCTTGCAGCAGACTCCGCAGCCTTTTGTTTTCCCTTTTTGCTGTTGCTGCCTTTGCTCCTCATCTCATAATACCAATGACAAATCAAACAGAATACACAGGTTTCCACAGCCTTGGAAAGGCAATCATTTAACATGGGAATTCCCAAAAATCACACTTCAATCTCAGATTTGCGGAACAGTAACTAAATATATCAACAAAAATGAGTAAAACACTCTCCTGCCACCTAAGAAAATCAAGCAAAGATTTATCTACATGGAGGTAACCCTTAAAATCATGCATCCACAGCATGTTAAGATGATGACTTCCTGGTTAAGATCCAGAAAATCAGCAGATCCACACATAAATTTAGCAAATGGGTCATTGTTCAGATGTGAAATCTTCATTTTAATATTTTAATTAAAGCTGCAATTGTTTAAAAAAGTGGACTAATTATGATTCTATGATTTCATTGTGGCCCTGATATGCTTACCTCAAGCATTGACTGATGGAATGCTAAATTTGGCATTGGTGTATTTGTGATAATTTTGAACTGACTAAAGATTAAATAAACCAGATTTTGCTGTTAAAATACTAATGATTATGGTTATTTATGCATAAATGGTACATCAATTTCAACTGAAGGGCAGGTATGCAACAATTTGCTGAATGACTTGCGCCTCTTTGCCATTAGCTTCGCAAAAAGTGTCATTTTGCTTTCTGCCTCATTACTAGCATGCACTGAATGTTATGAAATTGCTGTAACTCTTTCGAGTACAAACCCGTTTCCATCTGTTTCAGATGAAGTTACATTGTTTCATAGTTTGCCATTGTGAGATTTGAACTCTTGATCTTCTGTTTGATATGACTGTGAGCTCTTGTAACTCTTTCAAGTACAAACACGTTTCCATCTGTTTCAGATGAAGTTACATTGTTTCATAGTTTGCCATTGTGAGATTTGAACTCTTGATGCATTTTATTGCATGCAAACAACTAGACAGTGTTTAAGGTAAGATTTTAACTCACTCAAACACATTCATTGTTTCATAGTTTGCCATTGTGAGATTTGAACTCTTGACTTTGGGGTTACAAACCCAGTACCATAACCACTTGGCTATTTAGGCCAAGCATGAAATTGCTATATTTGCATAGATACAAACTAAGCCCAACACAGATATTTAAGGCTGGTAATTACTAGCATAAGAAGCCTTTTAAAGACTTAAGTGTGAATGATTGCCAATCAGCCTTTTTAGCAGCAAATATTAACTATTAAAATGTTGAGTCTCATTCCTCCAGATTGCTTTAGGAGAAATTTAAAATATCAAATTTAAAAAAAAAAACCTGACATTTCCTTTTTCTTTATTCTCTTTTCATCTAAACTTTATTTTGTTTAATCTGTCACGGAATGTGAGTATCACTGGCTAGGCCAGCATTTATTGCTCATCCCTAATTGCCCTTGAGAAGCTGGTAGGGAGCTGCCTTTATGAACTGCTACAGTCCACAATACTGTTAGGAAGGGAGTTCGATGATTTTGATTCAGTGACACTGAAGGAAGAGTGAAATATTTCCAAATCAGGCAGGTGTGTGACTTGGAGAGGACCTTGCAGGTGATGGTGATCCCATGCTTCTGCTGCCCTTGTCCTTCCAGGTGGCAGAGGTTGCGAATTTCAAAGGAGCTGTTGTAGGAAACTTAGGGAGTTGCTGCATCTTGTAGATGGTGCATACTGCTGCCACTGTGCCAGTTGTGGAGGCAGTGAATATTAAAGTTGCTGGATGAGGTTCCAATCAAGTGGGCTGCTTTGGCCTGGATGTTTGTCAAGCCACTTGAGTGTTATTGGAGCAGTACTCATGCAGGCAAGTGGAGAGTATTCCATCACACTCCTGACTTGTGCCTTGTAGATGGTGGACAAGCTTTAGGGAGTCAGAAGGTGAGCTACTCTCTGCAGAATTCTCAGCCTCTGACCTGCTCTTGTAGACAGAGTATTTAAATGGGTGATCCAGTTAAGTTACTGGTCAATCGTAACCTGCAGTATGTTGATCGTGGTGCAGTGGCATCCTGAGGCTGTGTTGATTGGTCTCCAACAATCTCCGCCATCTTCTGTTGTGCTAGGTGTGACTCCAACCAATGGAGATTTCCCCCCCTAACTACCATTGTCTTCCTTGATACCACACTTGGCCAAACACTGCCTTGATGTCCAGGGTAGTCATTCTCACCTCATGTTGGGAGTTCAGCTCTTTTGCCCATGTTTGATCTAATGCTTAATGAGGTCAGGAGCTGAGTGACCCTTGCAGAACCCAAACTGAGCATCACTGAGCAGGTTGTTGTTGGGTAAGTGCCACTTGATTGCACTTTTGACGACACCTTCCATCACTTTGCTGATTAATGAGGGTAGAATAATAGAGCAGTAATTGGCTAGATTCCATTTGTCCTGCTTTTCGTGGACAGGACAAACCTGGAAAGTTTTCCACATTGCCGAGTAGATGCCAGTGTTGTAGCTGTATTGGAATAGGTTGGCTCGGTGCCATGGCTAGTTCTGCTACACAAATCTTCTTCAATACCACTGCAGGGTTATTGTTAGGGTTCATAACCTTTGCTATATCCAATGCCTTTGGCCATTTCTTGATATCATGTGGAGCGAATCAAATTGGCTGAAGACTGGCATCTGTGATGTTGCGAACCTCAGGAGGAGGCCGAGATGGATCAGCCACTTGGCATTTTTGGCTGAAGATGGTTGCAAATGCTTCAGCTTGCTTTTTGCATTGATGCGCTGCGCTACGCTATCATTGAAGATGGGAATATTTGTGGAGACTCCTCCTCCAGTTCATTTTTAATTGTCCACCACAATTCAAGAAAGGAAGTGGCAGGACTGCAGAACTTTTATCTGATCCTGTGGGATCACTTAGCTTTGTCTCTGCCTTTGCTGTTTAGCATGCACATAGTCATGTGTTGTAGCTTCATCAGATTGACACCTAATTTTTAGATATACTTGGTGCTGCTCCTGGCATGCTCTCTTGCATCCCTTATTAAATCAAGGTTGATCCGCTGGCTTGATGGTAATTGTAGAATGGGGGATATGTCAGGCCATAAGGTTACAGATTGTGAATGAATACAATTCTGCTGCTGCTGGTAGCCCATAGCATCTTTGAGCTGCTATATCTGTAGTGAGTCTATCCCATTTAGCACGGCGTAGTGCCATACTTCTCTTTATCTCTTTCTTATTTGACACTGAATTCACTCTTTTTAATTCACTCTCCTTTTCTGTCCTTGCTATGTTTCTTTCTCAATCCTTAAATCTCATTGGTTAAGGAGGTATTTCATTGGTTGCTTTGCACATTCAGGACCCTGTTTCCCTCATTGGGTGGTTGTATCAGCTCACACTTTCAGCAACTTAGCAGGCAAACCTTCTTTGAGCTAAAGGGTGCAAGGGCAGGTCTAACAGATGGAAGATGCCATTAGATGCTCTGTTACAGCAAAATCTGCTCCAATAAAAAAGACGTTGTGCAAGGAGAATGTTGGGGAAAAAAGAATCAGAGAGCAATGGCAGAAGTTGGAAGACATACTGGAGTAAAGTGATGCAGGAACTCCAGGACCAGCAAGGGGAACAGGCTATCAGCTGCTCAGAATAGTGGAAGAATCTCTTATTCCTTGTGATAAGGACAGATGAAGACCATTCAGCACATCCAGCTTGCCTTTCCATTGTAGCACATATCCCACCTTCAGGATCATAAATGCCTTGAGAATAATTTCATATTTTTTGCCACCACTATTGCACCCAGATGGTCATTAATCATTTTTTTCCATGAAACAGTGCTTCCTGACATCAATCCTGAACTTGTTCTGAACTAATGTATTGCTGTCACATTCAATTTCATTTCAAGTTTTTTATTGAGTTATCTTCAAGCTGATAAAGGAGGCGCTCCAGTACACTTCATGTGGGGAGATAATATTTTGTCTTGCTGTGCAAAAATAATCTCCTTCAAATTTTCTTATTAGAAAGTAACATATTCCTTGCATTTCTGTCACTTCTTTTCCCTAGGTTTATTTCCATTCTTAAAGTATACTATTATATTTCACTATATGTGTCAAGCCAACATGTACGTGTGTGAATAACATTTCACAATTGTTATTAGAGCATAATGATAATTACTTGGAGCAGCTGTTCTTTTTGGTATGCACTTACAAAATCTTTAGGCTTAATCTCATTTGATTTAAACAAAATACAAATAATGAATATTCCATGTGTTCCACAGTAATAGCTTTAAGAAGTATGTAAATTAAATTTTTAAACAGATCTGAATTTACCATTGAACTAAAACAAGAAATGCCTATTTTAATCTCAGAATATTAAAATCAATGCTGTTTGTTGCCAAAAAAAGCACTTACTGCATATATCTGGCTGCTTCTGGCCTGAATTATTTGCTCACTGGGCGCATGCGATCGGTGGGCCCAAGAGTGTATGAGAAATGGGCCCCCAACCGCGATTGACACCCGATCACGATTTCACGCTGGCTGGCCAATTAACGGCCAGCCAGTGTGAAATGCGCACCGAGAAAAGCTTGGTACTGCCGGTGGGGGTGGGAAGATGGCAGGTGCCGATGTCACCACGGGTGTTGGTGAGCGCTTCCAATGAGCAGGCAGCTGCCTCAGGGAGCTGCAGATCTCCACTGAATAAATGAAACAACAAAAATGCTGCAAAATATGTCCATGCAGCACAATCAAGCTCCTGAAAGCAAACCTCATTAAAAAACAGTCCCTGTGTATCTCTTTTTATTTTATTTCCCCACAGAGATTTCATCTCATCCTGGATCGAGGTTTGAGCAAAAATGTAAAGGCCGCCTGACCGGTTGGCCCATCCGCCAACCGTAAGAGTGGACAGGCCACGAAAAATCGCTTTCAATTGCCTCCTTAATGGGCTTAATTGCCTGCATAACTGTTGGCGGGGGTGCTTCTGATTGCCACGTGCACCTGCCAAGCGAGATATCACGTGAGTGTGCAATGACGTCGGGAAGCTCGCCCGATGTCATCTCACGCTATATCGTGGCCGGATGAGTTGGGGGCACTCCCACCCACGAGACTTAAAATTATGGTCTCTGTGTATATTCAGAATTTAGGAATGTTTCAAGTTGGAACAAAAGAAGTAACTGAAATTCATGGAAAAAATTTTCCCCTGTCGGGGGGAAGTGCAGGAGCGGGCATGGGCAGGTGCGCCTCCAATTAGTGCCCCCAATTGGGAGCACGCTGCCATTTTACATGGGCAGACCAATTAAGGACCGCCCAGCGTGATGTCCTCCAGGAAGCGCATTGCACTCCCTGTGCGAGTGGGGGGGGTGGGGGTGGTGGGATTCCCTCAGCCGAGAACATGTGCACGAAAGAACGCATTGGTCTTCCTGAGGCTAAATGCTGCCTCAGGGAGATCGGCTCCAAATTTAAAAATGTTAAACACATGATAGCAAGATTTCCCTGACATGTCCCCTCATATGACATTGTCACATGAGTTGGGACGTGTCCATCACTTTTACTGAAGCCTTTATTAAATATTTAAAATCCCTCATGAAACCTCATCCTGCCCGTGAATGAGGTTTCATGATTTTTCTTAAGCCTCAGAGGGCTCCCAGCCTGCCCACCAACCCTAAGGTTGGACAAGCAGGTCCCTTAATGATATTAATTGCTTTTTAAATGGCCTCAATAGGCCGTTGACAGGTTGGCGGGCGCACAGCTGATTCGGCTGCGTCCCCGCCGACCTGAAAATGGAAATGACGCGGGGTGACATCGGGAGTTCCACCCGTCGCCATCCCGTGTCATTTTATGTGTCGGCAAACAGACCCTACCCCCGCTCACCGACCGGAAGATCCTCTCCCATATTTCTATCTTACCTAGATAAACAAACTATCATACTTACTGGCAAAATGTAGTAAATATAATTGGGAAACTTCATGAAGGGTTAACTACCCTGTGTAAAACTAATCTTCATGACTGAACAAGGGGGTAAATTTTCAACTGGGCTGTAATATGGCAGAGTGGAATACAGCTGATTTTCACTCCATTGATTTCAATAGAATAGGAATCAGGTTGATTTTTACAATGGGCAGGTGATATGATCTGCCCATGTAGCGAAGACAAAAATTCCTTATTTCATGATGATTGTCACATTATGATGATGTTCAATAACGTATCTATTCTCACTAGCACTGTTCACAAAGAGACACTGCATGTCCCACATTAAGCCGTGAATTTTTGCGCAGATGGAGAGGTTCTCCATCTTGGCAAAAATAGCAGTGGGCGCATGAATCTAGAAGTCCTGCCTCCAAATCTAGCCCTGACATTTTTGTAGGGGCTGGGCGGAGCAGGTAGAATGGGGGCAGCTTGTAATTTGCACTTCTATGGGATTTGATCATTAGCTCTAGGTGCTCATAAGTCTCTGAGGTGGGACTACATTGTATGCTCAAGTTTGTATTGGAATTTGAATCCACAATTTTTTTCCTCAGGCAAATGCTACCAACTGAGCCAGGCTCTAATTTGATTTAGATGGTGGAACTGAAATAATATCCATGATATCATAATATTAGCTTTTGTTTTTTTGCAGAGTTGTGAAAAAGGGAAGTATTGAAGTTCTACATGTTGGAATTCCAACAAATTACAGCACACGTTAGTAGGCTATGGTTTGATCCCAAAATAACTCACTAACTAACAGGGCAGGATTTTCTGCCTGTCGGGCGGTTGAGCCCAGCCCAATCTCCCATGGGCGGGGAACCGATCCCTGATGGAGAAGTGAGCCCCGCTGCCATTTTAAGTGGGTGGACCAATTAAGGCCCCCCCAACGTGACGCCGACCGGGAAGCGCTGTATGGGCAGGGGGGATTCCCCAAATGTGACAGTGCGCTCTTTCACGCATGTGCATGAAAGAGCGCACATCTCCCTGCCTCAGGGAGATCACTCACAGCTTTATAATCTTTAAAAATAGAAAAATAAAAAAAATCCTTAACAAGAGATGGAACATGTTAATAAATTTCACTGAAACTTTAATAAACTTTTTTAAACCCTACATGAAAGCTTATCCTGCTGGTGGATGAGGCTTCATGTTTTTTCTAGTTTCCGCTGGGGCTCCTGGCCTGCCCGCTAACCTTAAGGTTGGACAGGCAGGTCCTTTAATTGTTTTAATTATCCTGTCAATGGCCTCAATTGGCCATTGACAGGTCGGCGGGCAGACAGCTGATCTCACTGTTCCCGCACCTTCCTCAAAATTTAAATGGGGCAGGATGACATTGGGGGTTCCTCCTGACGTCATACCCTGTCATTTTCGTGTCGGTGATCAGGCCCCGTCCCCTGCTTGCCAATGGAAAAATTCAGCCCACAGTCTCCCATGCATTGCCTCATGATAAGTTGCTGAGCATAGTCTTTATTCCCCTTGGTAAGGAGTGTCATTTCAGTTCATTTTTCCCAATTCTGAGTTGCAGCATTGATATAGCATGAATTTTGCGGGCAGCAGCTAACTGCAGAAGTGAAAGCAAGCTGGTACGGTCCGGTATGGCATACCGGTAAGAAAGTGGCCGAAGCATTCATTACAAATGGGTAATGGGTATTTTATAAATGTGCAATTTTAAAATCCTTAACAGTAAGTGACTGTAGCATTATTTTATCTATAAGCAATATCATATTTTGTACATAGCTATGCTGGTCAATTGGGTTTTTATTGCTGTTTCCTTTGTGAAACCTAACACATTTCGCTGGAAACTTTCTCGGTGAGAAAATGAGAGACTTGAACATCTTCAAATTCACTTAAAACTTTAATTGGTAGCTGTTTCCAATTATTTTATGCCATTTGTGTTACAGATATGGCAAATGACTCAATAAAAATAAGGATTATATAGCACAAGGTTTACTGAAATCTTATCACAATAAAAATCTGCATTGTAACTTGCTGTAACACTGGAGGGGAATTGTACCAAGCTGCCCCCTTTCTGATTCTGACTGCTCAAGTTAAGTTTGTGTTGTTGTGGATTTAAACAAACATGAAATGGTCACAGCATCCAGTTAATAGAATACCGATGGCTACAGTCCCACAGTATGTGCTACAAAGTGGGTAGGACTGTAAAGTCAAATGTTTTTTAAGTGTGGTTTTTAACAGCATTTAAAGGAGCAGGGGTTTGCAATATAACTGTACTGGTAAGAAATTTAAATTACTTTCACCCCGGCTCACTATCAATATCGAATAAGTCTCCCTGAAATGAGAATTCCAGCTATCTTGAGGGAGGATTCCCTTCTGGCCTGGGCAGGAGCAAGAGACAGCAGCACAGGCTAGTTCAGGCAAAACCAGCAGGCATTTAGGACATGGCTTACTGTCACTGCACCATAAATACTGAAAAGACTTTGGAAATTCACGATGGACAAGGTATTGGAAAATCACATTTTTAGTTGATACAATTAACTTTACAACATTAAAACTAAAAGTATTTTTTTTAAAAATTTGATCAGATAAATTATTTTATAGAAGTGATATTTAAGTCTGATAAATCATACCAAAAAGTCATTTTACTTCTAATGAACTTTGCTTAACAAATACCAGTCCCCAAATAAGGTGCAGGGCTGAATAAAACAGGGCGGGGGAGGCAAACAGCTTGACACCCCACCCCCTGAACCTGGAAGCAAAGTTGGAATGGAGCCGACCCACTCCATGCTGCCTGCGATTGGCTGCACACCACCATTTTACGTGGGTGGGCCAATTAAGGCCCGACCAGTGTGACGCACGGCCAGTAGCATTCAGCGCTACCTGTGCAGGCAGTGGGAGGAGGGAGAGTTGGGGCCTGCACTTTTTTACGCATGTGCACGAAAAAGCACAGAAATCTCCCTCGGGCACGGAGCTGCCTCAGGGCGGTTAAGTTGATGGTACAAATTTTTAATAAAGGAGGAAAAAAATTATTTAAACATGTCCCATCATGTGTCAGTGTCAGATGAGTTGGGACATGTTTGTGAAGTATGCAAACTTTAATTAATTATTTTATAAAACCTTCAGGAAACCTCATCCCGCCCATGGATGAGGTTTCCTGAAAAACACGAAGGCCACTTGGACTCTTCGCCTGCCCGCCAACCTTAAGATTGGATGGGCAGCGTTGCTAACAACTTTAATTGGTTTTTTAATGGCCTTAATAGGCCACCAAACAAAATTTCTAAATGATGTGCGATGATGTCAGGACATAGGCCCGATGTCATTGCGTGTCATTTTGCATGTCAGGCCCACTCCTGCACGCTGATGGCAATATTCTGGCCAATGGGGGCCTTCTGCCCCTCACTAAGGAGGGAGTCCTGCCCTCTGGAGCTGCTGGCCAATCTGATTGGCCAGCAGCTCCATCATTCCTGGCAGTGCCAAAAGCACATTAGTGGCCGCTGCGGGACTGCATGAAGAGGTGTAAGAAGGCCCAGGGATCGATGGAACCGGTAAGTAAGGTGTCTAAGGGAGGGAAGGTTTTAGCAGGTTCGGGGTGGGTGGGGGTTGGTGCTGGTGAAGGCGAGGGGTTATGAAGAAAGGGGGCAGTTTGATCTTAGGGGGGTTGGCCCCCGATCGGCAAAGGGCAGCCCATGATGATCAGATTAACCCCTGCCTGGCTACTCACACCAAAGGTTTAATGGCGTGGGTAGCGTATTATCAGGGACAATTGGCTTGGTAACAGAGGTAATTGAGAATTTAAGGAACTCAATCTGACTGCATATGATCTGTGGGTTTTAATACAAAATGTAGAGTGCAATACACCTTTGATTGTTATTCTGCAAAGACCCCATTTTACAACATATTGCAATTATTTCTATATGGAAATGTTCATTATTATACAATCCTTTTATTATTTTAAACTTTAGTTTTATTTTAATGATTATAACTATAAATTATGATTACTTTTTATTTGTGCAGACAACACAATGTGGCACCTGCTGCTATGATGATTTTTCAACAAACCAATTATCCATCCATTTGTCTAACAAGATTTCATGCTTTTTAAAAATTAATTCATGGGATGTGGGCTTCGCTGGCTGGGCCAGCATTTATTGCCCATCGCTAGCTGACCTTGAGAAGGTGGTGGTGAGCTGCCTTCTTGAACTGCTGCAGTCCATGTGTTGTAGGTACACCCACAGTCCTGTTAGGAAGGAATTTCCAGGGTTCTGACCCAGCAACATTGAAGGAAGAGCGATATATTTCCAAGTTAGGATGTGGCGAGTAACTTGGAGGGGAACTTCCAGGTGGTGGTGTTCCCATTTAGCCGCTGCCCTTGTCCTTCTAGATAGTAGTGGTCATGGGTTTGGAAGGTGCTGTCAAAGGAGCCTTGGTGAATTCCTGCAGTGCATCTTGTAGATGGTACATACTGCTGCCACTGTGCGTTGGTGGTGGAGGGAGTGAATGTTTGTGGATGAGTTGCTAAGCTGGCAGGCTGCTTTGTCCTGGATGGTGTCAAGCTTCTTAAGTGTTGTGGAAGCTGCACTCATCCAGACAAGTGGGGAGTATTCCATCACACTCCTGACTTGTGACTTGTAGATGGTGGACAGGATTTGGGGAGTCAGGAGGTGAGTTACTCATCGCACGATCCCTAGCTTCTGGCCTGCTCTTGTAGCCACAGTATTTGTATGGCTAGTCCAGTTCAGCTTCTGGTCAATTGTAACCCCCAGGTTGTTGATAGTGGGAGATTCAGTGATGGTAATGCAATTGAACATCAAGGGGCAATGGTTGGAATCTCCCTTGTTGGGAGTTCTGGCTGAAGATTGTAGCAAATGCTCCAGCCTTATCTTTTGCGCCGATGTGCTGGACTCCTCCATCATTAAGGATGGGGTTATTTGTGGAGCCTCCTCCTCCAGAGAGCTGTTTAGTTGTCCACCACCATTCAAGACTGGATGTGGCAGGACTGCAGAGCTTAGATCTGATATATTGGCTGTGGGATTGCTTAGCCATGTTTATCACTCGCTGTTCATGCTGTTTGGCACACAAGTAGTCCTGTTTTATAGCTTCATCAGTTTGACACCTCATTTTTTTTAAGTACTCCTGGTGCTGCCTTGGCATGCCCACCTGCACTCTTCATTGAACCAGGGTCGATCCGCTGGCTTGATGGTAATGGTAGAGTGAGGGATATGCCAGGCCATGAGGTTACAAATTGTGTTTGAGTGTAATTCTGCAGCTGCTGATGGCCCACAGGACCTTGTGGATGCTCGGTCTTGAGTTGCTAGATCTGTTCAAAGTCTATCTCATTTAACATGGTGATAGTGCCGCACAACACAAGGGAGGGTATCCTCAATATGAGGCCGGGATTTCTTCTCCACGACTGTGCACGGTCACTCCTACCGATACTGTCATGGACAGATGCATCTGCAGCAGGCAAGCTGATGAGGAAGAGGTCAAGAATGTTTTTCCCTCTTGTTGGTTCCCTCACCACCTGCCGCAGACCCAATCTAGCAGCTATGTCCTTTAGGACTCAGCCAGCTTGGTCAGCACTGGTGCTACTGAGCCACTCTTGGCGATGGACATTGAAGTCCCCCACCCAGAGTACATCCTGTGCCCTTGCCACCCTCAGTGTTTCCTTCAAGTGGTGTTCAACATGAAGGAGCACTGATTCATCAGCTGAGGGTGGGAAGTACATGGTAACCAGCAGGAGGTTTCCTTGGCCATGTTTGACCTGATGCCATGAGAATTCATGGGGTCTGGAGTCAATGTTGAGGACTCCTGGAGCAACTCCCTCCTGACTGTATATCACTGTGCCGCCACCTCTGCTGGGTCTGTCCTGCCGGTGGGACAGTACAGACCCGGGGATGGTGATGGTGGTGTCAGGGACATTATCTGTAAGGTATGATGCAGTGAGGATGATGATCTCAGGCTGCTGCTTCAGTAGTCTGTGAGACAGCTCTCCCAATATTGGCACTAGCCCACAGATTCAGTAAGGAGGACTTTCCAGGGTTGACAGGGCTGAGATTCTCATTGTTGTTCCCGGTGCCTAGGTCAACGCTGGGTGGTCCATCCTGTTTCATTCCTTTTCTGTGGCTTTGTAGCAGTTTGTTACAACTGGCTTGCTAGGCCATTTCAGTGTAAATCTACTGGTACACCCAGATCTTGTAATGGTAACTTGTCTGGAGGTGCCCTTAATTGCTCACAGTGATCTATGGGATTGTAATTCTTGGAAGTTGTTTCTGGTTTCATTTTGGATCCTGTCCTCAATGCAACAAGACTGCACAGTGGTTGAAGGACTGGAATGGATCTGATTTGTCCTCAGTTGTGTTTCACCTTTGTGCCTTTGTGTGTAATGACTTCATAGGGCCTTGGTGCTGAACAAATCCTTGTCACCTTGGCTGCTACATACCTTCTGTGGGATGCTGGATGCAAACTTGTTGCCCCAACTGTAAAATTGGCAATTCTGTACTTGCATTGCTATTGTGCATGTTGGTCATCTCTTGTCGTTTTAAGATGCTCTGTAGTGTCTAGGAGAGTAGAATAGGTAAAAGTAGGTAGATTGCTATGCACTGGCCTACCAAACATGTGCTCTGCCAGCATTGGAATAGTTGAAATGAAAGGTTTCGCCCTCAGTTGTAACATTGCAATGTGTAGATCTTGCCTATTCTGTCTACATTTAAGGATTGTGGATTTCACTGTGCGAATCATTCATGCAGCTGGACTGATAGGCCTACGGTAATGAGGAGAAGTAGTAGTGTGATCAATATTTCACTTCACACACATATCCTGAAATGGCTTACCAGTAAATTGTGGACTGTTATCCGTAATGATCTCTCTAGATGCACCAAATAAACTGAAAATAGCACTCAGGAGTGTGTGACAGTTATGCTTGATGTATTGTGCAATTGCCGAATAACGGGGTACTTGGTAAAGTCGTTGACACTGACAGGAAAGTGGTTGGATGCGATTATGGACCAAGGATGCGTAGGAACAGCATGCAAAGTCAATGTTCTTTGTGCTGACTTAGCATATGCTCTTAACATGCCTTGCACGTTCCTTCTTGATGATAACTTCAATGTCAATGTTCATACTCGGGCAACAGGCGGTATCGCTCCCGAGTCTTCTCATCATATTTATTTCCATGTGTGAGTGATGAAGTTGTTGAATAATATCAGGTCGCAAAGATTCTGGTGTGACCTGCCAGCCTGTAAGAATGACTCTCCGGGAGATGCCTAGCTCATCCTGATGAGGCCAAAATGGCCTCATGTGTGCATTGACATGCTGAATTGAATCAGACCATACTTCAACAAGGGTTCACCATTTCTTCTTGTAGCTGTTGGTATTTGCAAAAAGTGTCAGATTAATTTGAGAAAAATGTTCAAGTTCGATGTCCATGAAATCAACTTGTAGATCAAAGGATATATCTTCTGTTTTTGCTGAGTTAGGCAATCTGTTAAGATTTTTTTTCATTCAAGGGGTGTGGTCTTTGCTGATTAGGCCAGCATTTATTGCCCATCCACAATTGCCCTTCAGAAAGTGGTGAGGGGCTGCCTTCTTGAACCGCTGCAGTCCATGTGGTGTAGGTACACTCACATTGCTGTTAGGGAGGGAGTTCCAGGATTTTGACCCAGTGACATTGAAGGAACAGCGATATATTTCCAAGTCAGGACGGTGAGTGACTTGGAGGGGATCTTCCAGGTGGTGGTGTTCCCATCTTTCTGCTGCCCTTGTCCTTCTAGATGGTAGTGGTCGTTGGTTTGGAAAGTGCTGTCTAAGGAGTCTCAGTGAGTTTCTGCATTGCATTTTGTAGATGATACCCACAACTGTCACTGTGCATTGGTGGTGAAGAGAGTGAATGTTTGTGGATTGGGTGCCAATCAAGTGGGCTTCTTTGTCCTGGATGGTGTCAAGCTTCTTGAGTGTTGTTGGAGTTGCACTCATCAATGCAAGTGGAGAGTATTCAACCACAGTCCCGACTTGTGCCTTGTAGATGGTGGACAGGTTTTGGAAAGTCTGGAGGTGAGTTACTCACCACAGGATTCCTTGCCTCTGACCTGTTCTTGTAGCCACAGTATTTATATGGCTAGTCCAGTTCAGTTTCCAGTCAATGGTAACCTCAGGAGGTTAATAGTGGGGGATTCAGTGATAGTAATGCCATTTAATGTCAAGGGACGATGGTTAGATTCTCTCTTGTTGGAGATGGTCATTGTTTGGCACTTGGGTGGCACAAATGTTACTTGCCACTTGTCAGCCCAAGTCTGGATGTTGTCCAGGTCTTGCTGCATTTGGACATGGACTGCTTCAGTATTTCAGGAGTTGCAAACGGTGCTGAACATTGTGCAATCATCAACGAACACCCTCGCTTCTGACCTCATGATGGAGGTAGGTCATTGATGAAGCAGCTGAAGATGGTTGGGTTGAGGACACTACCCTGAGGAACTCCTGCAGTGATGTCCTGGAGCTGAGATGACCGACCTCCAATAACCACAACCATCTTCCTTTGTGCTAGGTATGACTGCAACCAGCAGAGAATTTTCCCCCTTATTACCATTGATCCCAGTTTTGCTCGGGCTCCTTGATGCCACACTGGGTCAAATGCTGCCTTGATGTCAAGGGCAGTCACTCTCACCTCACCTCTGGAGTTCAGTTCATTTGTCCATGTTTGAACCAAGGCTGTAATGAGGCCAGGAGCTGAGTGACCCTGGCGGAACCCAAACTGAGCGTCAGTGAACAGGTTATGACTAAGCAAGTGCCTCTTGGTATCATTGTTGATGACCCCTTCCATTACTTTACCTATGATTGAGAGCAGACTGATGGGGCGATAATTGGCTGGGTTGGATTTGTCCTGCTTTTTGTGTACAGGACATACCTGGGCAATTTTTCACATTGCTGGGTAGATGCCCATGTTGTAGCTGTACTGGAACAGCTTCGCTAGGGGCGCGGCAAGTTCTGGAGCACAAGTCTTCCGTACTATTGCCAGAATATTGTCAGGGCCAATAGCCTTTGCAGGATCCAGTGCCATCAGCCATTTCTTGAAATCACCAGGAGTGAGTCGAATTGGCTGAAGACTGGCATCTGTGATGCTGGGGACCTCTGGAGGAAGCCGAGATGGATCATCCACTCAGCCTTTCTGGCTGAAGATTGTAGCAAATGCTTCAGCCTTATCTTTTGCACTGCTGTGCTGGGCTCCTCCATCATTGAGGATGGGGATATTTGTGGAGCCTCCTCCTCTAGTGAGTTGTTTAATTGTCCACCACCATTCACGACTGGATGTGGCAGGACTGCAGAGCTTAGATCTGATCTGTTGGTTGTGGAATCGCTTAGCTCTTGCTGCTTATGCTGTTTGTCACACAAGTAGCCCTGTGTTGTAGCTTCACCAAGCTGACACCTCATTTTTAGGTATGCCTGGTGCTGCTCCTGGCATGACCTCCTGCACTCTTCATTGAACCAGGGTTGATCCCCTGGCTTGGTGGTAATGGTAGAGTGGGGGATATGCCAGGCCATGAGGTTACAGATTGCGTTCGAATACAATTCTGCTGTTGCTGATGGCCCACAGCACCTCATGGATGCCCAGTCTTGAGTTACTAGATCTGTTCAAAATCCAGCCCATTTAGCATGGTGGTAGTGCCACACAACATGATGGAGGGTATTCTCAATGTGAAGACGGGACTTTGTCACCATAAGGACTGTGAGGTGGTCACTCCTACCGATACTGTTATTATCAGATGCATCTGTGGCAGGCAGGTTGATGAGGATGAGGTCAACTGTGTTTCTCCCTCTTGTTGGTTCCCTCACCACCGGCCGCAGACCCAGTCTAGCAGCTATGTTCTTTAGGACTTGACCAGCTTGGTCAGTAGTGGTGTTACCAAGCCACAAGGGACATTGAAGTCCCCCACCCAGGGTACATTCTGTGCCCATGCCACCTTCAATGCTTTCTCCAAGTGATGTTCAACATGGAGAAGTACAGGGTCATCAGCTGGGGATGGTAGGTGATAATCAGCAGGAAGTTTCCCTGCCCATGTTTGACCTGATGCCATGAGACTTCATAAGTTCTGGAGTCGATGTGCCCTCCCGCCTATATACCACTGTACCGCCACCTCTTCTGGGTTTGTCCTGCCGGTGGGACAGTGTAGGACGGTGACGGTGATGTCTGGGGCATTATCTGTCAGGTACAATTCTGTGAGTATGACTATGTCAGGCTGTTGCTTGACTAGTCTGTGAAACAGCTCTCCCAATTTTGGCACCAGCCTCCAGATGTTAGTGAGGAGGACTTTGCAGGGTCGGCAGGACTGAGTTTACCTTTGTATTTTCCAGTGCCTAGGTCGATGCCGGGTGGTCCGTCCGGTTTCCTTCCTTTTAGGGTTTTTAGCGGTTTGATACATCTGAGTGGCTTATTAGGCCATTTCAGAGAGTGTTTGAAGAGTTAACCAGATTGCTAAGGGTCTGGAGTCACATGTCGGTCAGACCAGGTAAGGATGGCAGATTTCCTTCCCTAAATGGCATCAGTGAACCAGATGGGTTTTTACAACAATTGACAATGGTTTCATGGTCATCAGCAAACTTCTAATTCCAGATTTTTATTGCATTCAAATCTGCTGTGGTGGGATTCGAACCTGAGGCCCCAGAGCATTACCGTGACTCTCTGAATTACTAGTCCAGCGACAATCCCACTATGCCATTGTCTGCCCCAAGGGGCCATCAAGTTACCTGACTTGTACTTAACCTCACAGTCCTACTCATGAATCCTTATCAATTGACATTGCAGTCTCAGCACTAGTCAATGGTTTGCACCCAATCATCTTTAGTGGTTTATGGTCAGTCACTACCACAAATATGCTAAATAGAGCAGTATGAAAACACACAATTCCAAAAGCTAAAGCTAATGTTTCCTGCTTGATGTTGGAGTAGTTGGATTGTGTTATGGACGGGGATTTTGAAGCAAACATGATCAGTTTCCTTTTTTGTAGTATACATGCTTCTAGACCTTTCTGCGAGGAATCCATCTCCAGGATAGTTGTCTCCCTTGGTTCATAAATTCGCAATGTTGATGCTTCTGATAATGACTGTTTCAGTGCTTTGAAGAGGTGTTGGTGGTCTTCGTGCCACAGGAAAGAACGTATGGAGGCAGGAAATTAAGGGACTCTGACTTTTTCAGAGATTATCCTTATCTTGAGGAGTTGGCATGGCTTTAATATCCTCTATGTTACTTGGTTCAGGACATATACCAGCACTGGAATAAATAGAACTGTAGAAATTGATCTGCTGCACAGTGATGTCACATTTCACAATGTTGAACACTAATCCTGCATTACGTGCCGCTTGCTTCAACAGATACAGATTATGGTCATGCTCTTGCCTTGTTCTTTCCACAACAGCACTATCGTCTATGATACAGATGCATGTAATGCATTCTATGTGAGCTTGGAAGAGATCCTGGCTAACAGATAGCCTGAAAGGAAGTCAATGAAAACTGTCATCCGAATGGGGTATGAAATGTTGTATGCCCTTGGGACTTGTCTGCGAGATATACTGATCCTCATATACATGTTTCTAATGGGATACCGTATAGTCATTTTTAATGTTTGAAGGTACCGATTGGGTACAATCTGTTTAGATCAGTGTACGGCCCTTTGTAGCTGCATCAGCCGTTGTTCTAGTGCACCGACACTGCCAATGGCCTTTTCTGCCACATGCCTTGCAGAATTGCTGGAAAGCTGGCCATTTCCTTGGCACATACAGAAGGCCACACCTTCCAAATCTCTTGCTAGGTTTAGGTGTTCTAGTGATTGTGTCAACATTTGGGGTTGTACTAAGGGACTGTAAGCTTTGTCGACCTGTGAGGATTGCTTTGTACTTAAGTCCCTCGTTGAGTAGCTCTTTGATGCTATACGTTTTGGGCTTGTCTAGCAGATAGTTTTAGAGCGCTTACATGGCAGTGGATGTGATCACCAACTCAACAATTTTGTCTGCTAGCTCTGCATTTGAAAAATCACACGATTCATGTACCCTTTTCTTTGCATCTGCTGACAAAGCAATCTATGGGTTCTATAGGCTGTTGTCGAAATGACATGAACTCTAATGGATGACTGCAGAAGTTTAACCTGTTACTGAACTGGTCTTTCAGTATAGTCCATATCTTACGGGGATCTTTTAGCTCTTCTGTTGTTAATCCTGACATGCTCAGCTTGTGTAGATCTTCATACCCGATTGGCAAGTGAATTTTTTATGGCTTGCTTGTACAGATACAACTGAATCGAGAAACCATAGCTTTGTACGCTGTGCTGTTTAAACATCTTGAATTTGGATACAAGGTCAGCTGCATCCCAATTTAAACTGGGCAGTTTTGTGGACATTTTGACAACATTTCTTTGACTTTCCTTCTTCTATAGTACCTGGGATGAATGTTGCTGTAGCCGCTTTCATGGGATTTTCCGAAATTCCGCTCATTATAATCGCAACTTTCTCTGGTCTGATTTTTTGCTTGAATCTCCCTCGCTTAGTACTGATCCGGCTCAACTCCTGGTCACTCAACTTTCCCGACTGAGCTGACCTGGTGCTGGTCCTCTCGATGCGCTGTCCCACCCACTGAGCTGACAGGCTATGCAATGCAATCTCACCACAAGGGATCAATCTGCTTACCAGCTCTTTACTGATCACTATCTCAGCACTGTGTCTTCAAAGCTTTTCTGCGCAGTCACCACACTACGATTTGAACACTCCTCGATGTTGCGATTTTGTTGCAGTCTGACAGAAACACCAAGGGTCAGCTTCATGTCATGCCATGTAGCACGATCTAAGATTGTTCACCATGTCATATCTTTACTGCCAGGCTGAGCACCATGTCATTTGGAAGTAACCATTGGTGCACACCATGAGCAGGATTTTCCCCCTGTTGGGGGCGGGGGGGAAGTTGAAGTGCAGGCGCATGGAGGCGCACCTCTGATCAGTGCCCCTAATTGGGGGGCGCGCCGCCATTTTACATTGGCGGGCCAATTAAGGCTTACCCAGCGTGACATCCACATGGAAGTGCTGTGCGCTCCCTGTGTGGGCGGGGGGGCAATCCCTAAACCTGAGAGTGCGCTCTTTCACGCAAGCGCACGAAAGAGCCCACTCATCTCCCTGAGGCTAAATGCTGCCTCAGGGAAATCGTCTCTACTGTACAAATTATTAAAAATAGAAAAAAGAATCCCTGACATGCCCCCTCATGTGACACTGTCATATGTGTTGGGACATGTCCATAACTTTTTAAAAAACTTTAATTAAATTTTTTAAAACCTACATGAAACCTCAACCCGCCTGTGGATGAGGCTTCATGCTTTTTCTAATGCCCGCCAGGGCTCCCGGCTTGGCCCGCCAACCTTAAAGTTGGAAGGGCAGGTCCTTTAATTGCTTAAACGACTCTGTCAATGGCCTCAATTGGCTATTGACAGGTCGGTGGGCCTGCAGCTGATTTCATTGAGCCCTTGCCTCCCTGAAAAGTTAAATGGGGCGCGGTGATGTCGGGAGTTCCGCCCAACGTCACTGCGCGTCATTTTACATGTCGGGGAGCGGGCCTCACCCCCCCCCCCAGCTCGCCGACTGGAAAATCCTGCCCCATTTCATATGTGTTATGATGATATAAAGGTACCAATCACTCATAAGGGATTGTATAAACATATTGTGGGCTCATTTATTAATTCTAGGTACACTTGAACAGAAATACATGGATAGAAAGCTTGAAGACATCAGACCTGCAGAGTCTTCGTGTGTCTGTGTTTTGCTCCAGGCCGAAGTGAAACTGAGGCTGGATCACGTGGCACACTTCCCTTAAAGTGATGGCATACTGCTATCCCTTAAAGGCATGTTACAACAAACTCCAACATGCAACAAGTATGAATGACCTGATAGTCTATTTTTGTGATGCTGATTGAAGGATAAATATTGGCCAGGTCATAAGGGGATATCTCCCCTGTTATTCTTTGAGTACCAGGGGATCTGCTATGTCCAGCTGAGGGGGCAGCTCATCTGAACGATGGCACCCCTGACAATGCAGCATTCCCTCACTGTTTATTCAAGTCCTGGAGTGGGACATGAACACATAAACTTTTGATTCAGAGAGGACTGTGCTACCAACAGAGCCACAACTGATACTATACAGTAGTGGATGAAGGGGGAAAAAGGATGCTGATTTTCTATTCAATATTTTGTACGATTAAAAATTATTTGTTTACTTCATTTTCCAGTATTGCCAACTTTTTCCTGCTGCCTAGCAGGTGGCCTATTGCCTCGTATTGAATAGTATGACAAGAATTAAAGATAAGCAATGGGTACCTGTGAAAGAGATGAATTGTCGATTGTGGAACTGCTTTGCTGGGGCATGGGAGGTGTGTGTTCAGAATTTGGCTACCAGATTTGTACACTGCCTAAGTCTAAGTAAACAGTATTTGAATAAGGCCATCACAGGCATTAAGGTGTGCAGTTGCTATGCTCTCAATGCATCACATTCCTCTTCCTCTTCCTCCTCCTCCTCCTGCTTCTCCTCATCCTCCTCGTCTTCCAAAGTGACAGTGTGTGCAGCATTTCCTGTCTATCGGAGCTCCAGTCCTTGGCTGCTGCACTATCTTGTTCAAGGTGCTGCAGGCCACTATCATTCCAGATATCCAGACTACTGCATACTGAAGGGTGTGCCTAGATCTGTCAAGGCATCTAAAGCACATCTTCAGCAACCCGATTGCTTGCTTGGTGATAACTCGTGCTATTTTACCTGGAGGGTTCCTTGAAACCCAGGAAACCCATGCATACGTAGTCAAGTTCAAAAATCCCAGTTAAAACAGCTGGTAATTAGGTCTTTGCATATTATAATTGCAAACTCAATGGTCTCATGGACAATGTTCTCTTTAAGCTGTGCAGCAGCACCTCAACCTATAAGTTCAGGAACACAAGTTGCCCCCTTTAAGTTACCAAATATGTGCTGCCACACAAAAAAAAATTGAAACTGAATTGAAATGAATAAGCTGCGAAAAACAAGAAAAATTAGAAGGAATATTGCTCATGGCGTTTCTTGCATGCAGCAGATCACACTAAAGTTGAAGGCAGAAGTTGGTGGGTTGTTACCAGCTTCCCAAATGTGTTATCAATTTCAGGTCTTTTACCCAGCTGCCTGCTTTCAAACTCACGTTTTCAGATTAAAATTCGCTCCATTGGTAGGGCTTCCCAAATTGTGGTAGGCACACCCCTGGGGGTACACCTATCTCTGGAGATGTATGCAGAAACATTTGTCTAATGGCGGAAGCTCTTGCATGTCCTCTTTGCTTGCACTCCTCTGAATTGTTTGTTTGTTTGTGTTCTTCTATTTCATTGTAACTTGTTACAATTGGCATTAAATTAGAGCTGCAGCCTCTCAGTCACCAGCATTAATGGTACTGTAGACAGTTAAATAAAAGAATATTTCGAGTTTGCTGGCAGCATTTGGTCATGTTTAAACATTTTTTGTAAATTGAGCTGCCGCTTGCTTTGTTAAGAATTAGAGAATTAAAAGAAAGGCCTGCAATAAAGAATATTACCAAGGTCACTACTGATCTGACAAGTACATGAGATAATAGACACAGGTCACAAATATGCTGGAATGTTCCTTGGGTGAATATTTTCAGCTTTAAAAAATATCTTTGCTTGCTGCTGCCCATAATTTCCTCCTCCTTGTGCCATATCCCTTATCTTTCAAGGTGCTGGTTTTGATCTTTATACTAGGTTTTTGCAGAGGAATTTAAATTATTTTATGCTTTGAAAACAGTCATCCTATTGAGAAAATCTTGACTTATTTTCAGCAACTTCAAGGGCTGACTAATCCTCTCTCTTTACAACATTGATCTTTATTAAGAATGCACAAAATCCAAATTAATTCTGAAATGCATAAGTTGAATTACGAACAGTGTCATTAAAATGTAAAATGTTGTAATTTAAATGGTTAATTTTAATGTTAATGTAATGTTTTAATGTTTAATGTTAATTTAAAATGTCCCCAAAGTCTGTCCATCATCAACAAGGCACAAATCAGGAGTGTGATGGAATACTCCCCACTTGCCTGGATGAGTGCAGCTCTAACAACACTCAAGGAATTTGACACCATCCAGGACAAAGCAGCCCATATGATTGGCACCCCATCGCAAACATTCACTCCCTCCACCACCAACACACATTAGCAGCAGTGTGTGCAGTCTACAAGATGCACTGAAGCAACTCAGTAAGGCTCCTTCGACAGCACCTTCCAAACCCGTAACCTCTACCACCTAGAAGAGCAGCCAATACCACCACCTGAAAGTTCCCCTCCAAGCCACACGCCATCCTGACTTGGAACTACATTGCCTGTCGCTGGGTCAAAATCCTGGAACACCCTTCCTAACATCACTGTTGGTGAAAGAACACCACATGGGTTGCAGTGACTGCAGTGACCACCACCTTCTCAAGGGCAATTAGAAATGGGCAATAAATACTGGCCTAGCCAACAATGCCCACATCTCATAAACAAATAAACTAAAAACTTAGAGAAAACAAAATATTCAAAGCCACTGTGTAAGCAATCCTATTTTTTGATATGGTTGATGTTAATTACAATAGGATGTATTAAAAATGCAGCATCTGGAGGAAGAGTACAGCTCGCTGAAAAGGTGGACATATTGTAGTTTGCAGGTACAGTGGTTACAAGATCAAATAACACCCAATGTTGAGAATTACATTTCCTAAAACTGATGTGGGATAATGTTTGCGTCTGAGAAAAATAATCCTCCACATTCTTGCTATATGCAGTATCTGAAAATGTTTCTGGAAAATGTCAAGTAAAAAGGGATGATCATAGAAACATAGGAAACAGGAGCAGGAGTAGATCATTCGGCCCTTCGAGCCTGCTCCGCCATTCTTTATGATCATAGCTGATTCTCTATCTCAATTCCATACTCCTGCTCCTTCCCCATACCCATTGACACCTGTAGAGTCCAGAAATCTTTCTATTACCTTCTTAAATATATTTAGTGACTTGGCCTCCACAGCATTCTGTGGTAGAGAATTCCAGAGGTTCATCACCCTCCGAGTGAAGAAGTTTCTCCTCATCTCAGTCTTAAATAGCCTACCCTATATCCTGAGATTGTGACCCCTTGTTCTAAACCTCACAGGAAACATCATTCCTGCATCCAGTCTGTCCAGCCCTGTCAGGATTTTATACATTTTAATGAGATCCCTTCTCATTCTTCTAAACTCCAGTAAATTCAACCTGAGTTGACCCAATCTCTACTCATACGACAATCCTGCCATTAGTCTGGTGAACCTTCGCTGCGCTCCTTCTATGGCAAGTATATCCTTTCTTAGGTAAGCCCACTAACAATACTCCAGTATGGCCACACCAAGGCTCTGTAATAGCTGCAGTAAGACATCCTTATGCCTGTACTCAAATCCTTTTGCAATGAAGCCCAACACACAATTTGCCTTCCTAACTGCTTGCTGCACCTGCATGCTCACTTTCAGTGTTTGGTGCACAAGGACATCCAGGTCCCTTTGTACAACAACATTTTCCCATCCATCACCATTTAATAATACTCTGCCATTCTGCTTTTCCTAACGAAGTGGATAACTTCACGCTTTTCACGTTATACTGCATCTGCCATGCATTTGCCCACTCACTCAACCTGTCTAAATCATCTTGAAGTCTCTTTACAACCTCCTCACCACTCACATTCCCACCAAGTTTTGTGCTGTCAGCAAACTTGGAAATATTGTATTTGGTTCCACCATCTAAATCAGTGATATACATTGTGAATATCTGAGGTCCAAGCATTGATCCTGCAATAACCCACTAGTCACCGCCTGCCATTCTGAAAAAGACCCATTTATTCCTACTCTGGTTCCTGTCTGTTAACCAATTCTCAATCCATGCTAAAAAGCATATCCCCAATCCCATGTGCTTAATCTTGCACACTAACGTCTTATGTGGGACTTTATCAAAAGCTTACTGAAAATCCAAATACACCACATCAACTGGTTCTCCCTTATCTATTCTGCTGGTTACATCCTCAAAGACCTCCAGCAGGTTTGTCAAGCATGATTTCCCTTTCATGAATCCATGGTGACTTTGTCTAATTCCATTGATAACAGTGTCCTGTTATCACATCCTTTATAATAGACGCTAGCATTTTCCCTACTACTGATATTAGATTAACTGGTCTGTAATTCCCTGTTTTCTCCCTCCGTCCTATTTTTAAAAAGTCGGGCTCCAATCTGCCGGGATTGTTCCAGGATCTATGGAATTTTGGAAGATGACAACCAATACATCCATTATTTCCAGGGCCACCTCCTTTAGTACCCTGGGGTGTAGATTATCAGGCCCTTGGGATTTATTGGCTCTCAGTCCCATTAATTTCTCCAGCACTATTGTTTTAGTAATTCTAATTTCCTTCAATTCCTCCTTCTCACTAGACCTTTGCTTCCCTAACATTTCTGGGATGTTATTTTTGTCTTCCTCTGTGAAGACAGAACTAAAGTAGTTGGTTAATTGCTCTGCCATTTCCTTGTTTTCTGTTATAAATTCTCCTGTTTTAGACTGTAAGGGGCTTACATTTGCCTTCATTAATCTTTTTCCTTTTGCACAGTTATAGGAACTTTTACAGTCTGCTTTTACGTTCCTTGCAAGTTTACTTTCTGAGCTGCGAAAAAGAGGGGGAGTGAGAGTGGAGCCAGGAGGATATAAGAGCGCAAGAAAGAGTGAAAGTGGAGCCAGGAGGATAAAAGAGCGCGAGAAAGAGCAAGAGTGAGTGTGGAGCCGGGAGGATAAAAGAGCGCGAGAAAGTGCAAGTGAGAGCGCAGCCGGGAGCATAAAAGAGCGTGAGAAAGAGCGAAACTGAGAGCGAAGCCAGGAGGATAAAAGAGCGTGAGAAAGAGCGAGACTGAGAGCGAAGCCAGGAGGATAAAAGAGCGTGAGAAAGAGCGAGACTGAGAGCGAAGCCAGGAGGATACAAGAGCACGAGTGAGAGTGGAGCCGGGAGGATAAAAGAGCGTGAGAAAGAGCAAGACTGAGAGTGGAGCTGGGCGGATAAAGAAGCAAGCTGCTACTGCTGCTGGTGTGGATCTCAGTGAACCGACCAGATTTGGAGAAAATCATGTGTGACATCATAGGGAACTAGCTAAGTGATTGATTGTGAGTATTTTACTTATTTTACTTGTTTTGCTTATTTATCTTATAATGTTAGTATCGTTTATTAGTAATTGTAAGGTTGTCTTCATAATAAGATTAATTTGGATTAGGTAGTGTTTAAAGCATAAGCAGTAAAGTAAGGTCCCTAGTATATATTTAATATTTCTTAAAATAGAAGAAGCAAAAGAAAGGGAGTAATTTAAGGGTAAGTCATGGCAGAGCAACTCAGCCAAGTGGAACGCTCCTCCTGCGCAATGTGGAAAGTCAGGGACACTTCTAGTGTTCAGGTTGACCACATGTACTGGAAATGTCTCCAGTTGCAGCTACTCAAAATCCGCATTTCAGAGCTGGAGCTGTAGCTGGAGTCACTGTGGAGCATCAGCAAGGTTGAGATCATCATGGATAGCACATATAGTGAAGTGGTCACACCGCAGGTAAAGAGTGCATAGACAGAAAGGGAATGGGCGACCGCCAGACAGAGTAAAAGCACTAGACAGGTAGTGCATCTCCCTCTAACAGATTTTCCATTTTGGGTACTGCTAGGGGAGATGGTTTCTCAGGGGCATGCAGCAAGAGCCAAATTTGCCGCACTACCAATGCCTCAGCCACATGGGGGTGGGAGAGGAAAAAGAGTGGGAGAACAATGGTGTTAGGGGATTCTATCGTAAAGGGAACAGGTAGATGTTTCTGCGGCCACAGACGTGACACCAGGATGGTATGTTGCCTCCCTGGCGCCAGGGTCAAGGATGTCACTGAGCAGCTGCAGGACATTCTGAAGGGGGAGGGTGAACAGCCAGAAGTTGTGGTCCATATTGGTACCAACGACAAAGGTTAAAAGAGGGATGAGGTCCCGCAAGCAGAACATAGGGAGCTAGGATATCAATTTAAAACGGGACCTCAAGAGTAGTAATCTCAGGATTACTCCCGGTGCCATGTGCTGGTGTGATCTGGAATAGGAGAATTAACCAGATGAATGCATGGCTGGAGAGATGATATCGGAGGAAGGGATTTAGATGCCTGAGGCAGTGGGACCGATTCTGGGGAAGATGGGGCCTGTTCAAACTGGATGAGTTGCACCCCAGCAAGACTGGGACCAATATTCTCACATGGGTATTCATTCAGACTGTGGGGGAGGGTTTAAACAAGATTGTCAGAGGGATGGGAACCTGAGTAGGGAGGCACAAGAGAGGGAAACAAAGATAGCAGCGAAAGACAGAAAAGTAGAAAGCAAAAGTGGAAGGCAGAAGAAACAAGGGCGAGCAACAAATAGGGCCATAGTACAAACAAAATGTGTAAAAATATTAAAAAGACAAATCTAAAAGCACTGTATCTGAATATACGGAGCATTTGCAATAAGTTAGATGAATTAACAGTACAAATAGATGTAAATGGGTAGGATATGATTGCAATTACAGAGACATGGCTGCAGGGTGACCAAGACTGGGAAATGAATATCCAAGGATATTCGATATTTAAGAAGGACAGGCAAAAAGGAAAAGGAGGTGGCATGGTGTTATTAGTTAAAATGAAATCAGCGCAATAGTGAGAGAGGATATTGGTCCAGAAATCTAGATGTAGAATCAGTCTGGGTGGAGCGAAGAAGCAACAAGGGGCAAAAAATATTAGTGTGTCTATAGGCCTCCAAGAGTAGTGATAAGGTAGGGGATGCCATTAAACAGGAAATTAGAGATGCATGTAACAAGGGTACTACAGCAATCATAGAAACGTAGAAAATAGGAGCAGGAGTAGGCCATTCGGTCCTTCGAGCCTGCTCCACCATTCAATATGATCATGGCTGATCCTCTATCTCAACACCATATTCCCACTTTCTCTCCATACCCCTTGATGCCTCTAATATCCAAACATTTAACAATTTCTTTCTTGAACATACTCAGTGACCCGGCCTCCACAGCCTTCTGTGTTAGAGAATTCCACAGGTTGACCACCCTCTGAGTGAAGAAATTTTTCCTCATCTCAGTTCTAAATGGCCTGCCCCATATCCTGAGACTGTGGCCCCTGGTTCTAGACTCCTCAACCAGGGGAAACATCTCCCTGCATCCAGTCTGTCTAGCCCTGTTAGAATTCTATACGTTTCAATCAGATCCCCTTTCATTCTTCTGATCTTTAGTGAATACAGGCCCAGCCGAACCAATCTCTCCTCATATGACAGTACTGCCATCCCCGGTATCAGCCTAGTGAACCTTTGCTGCACTTCGTCTGTGGCAAGTATATCCTTTCTTAGGCAGGGAGACCAAAACTGCATGCAATACTCCAGGTGTGGTCTCACCAAGGCCTTCCCCTTTTTCGAACTCAAATCCTCTTGCAATGAAAGCCAGCACCCCATTTGCCTTCCTAATTACTTGCTGCACCTGCTTATTTATTTTTACTGACTGTGTACAGGGCCACCCAGATTCCTTTGTACATCCACATTTCCTAATATATCACCATTTGAATTATGCTCTGCCTTTCCCTTTTTCACACCAAATTGTATAACTTCACATTCATCCGCATTTTGCTGCATCTGCCAAGTGTTTGCCCACACACACAATGCGTCTAAATCGCCCTGAAGCCTCCTTGCATCCTCCTCATAACCTTGCCTAGTTTTTTTTCATCAGCAAACTTGGAAATATTACATTTGGTTTCCTCATCCAAGTCATTTATATATATTGTGAATAGCTGGAGCCCAAGCACTGATCCCTGCGGTACACCACTAATCACCACCTGCCACCCGGAAAAAGACCCATTTATTCCCACTCTCTGTTTCTGGTCTGTCAACCAATTCTCAATTCATGCCAATATATTACCCCCAATCCCATTTTCTCTAATTTTTCCCACTAGCTTCTTATGTGGAACTTTGTCAAATCCAAGTACACCACATCCTCTGGTTCTTCCTTATCTATTCTACCTCCTCATCCTCAAAAAAACTGCAGGAGATTAGTTTAGCATTATTTCCCTTTTCTAAACCCATGCTGACTTTGTCTAATCCCATTAATGCTTTTCAAGTGTTCTGTTACCACGTCTTTTATAATAGACCCTTGCATTTTCCCCACTACTGATGTTAGGCTAACTGGTCTGTAATTCTCTGTTTTTTCTCGCCACTTTTTTAAATAGTGGGGTTACATTTGCCACCCTTTTATCCTCTTTTATTCTCCTGGCTCTGTCTCAGTCTCACTCTTTCTCGCACTCTTTTATCTTCCTGGCTCTGCTCTGATCAAAATTAGTGCATATAGGTTAGACTGACCCATCTGTCATCCTAGTTCATAATCAAGTGAAATGTAAAAAGTTGTGTCTGCAACATTTTCACAATTTTTCCTGCAACATCCATGCTGCAGACATATCCCTGCCATATCAAAATTGAGTTCCAACTAATATTCCTTTTAAAATTGCATTATTTTGCATTGCCAGTTTATTAAACATCCAGTCCCTTTAAATTGTTTTGTGGTGTGTGTATGCACAATATTTAAATGGTATAAGGCCTGCAGGAGGCTTTCAGGTTGCTGCTTTGCTGTGTACCCAAGCACTTAGTAGAAAATTTGGTTCCAACAAAAGCAGTTGGCAGAATAATGGGTCCAAATGTGACCAGAATTTCCAAGTTGTCACAGAGGTCCGTCAAGTCTTTGATACCATTTGTTACAACTGATCTGTGTGAAAGTAGATTTGCATCACTTGGGAATTAAATCGAAGTGTATCATTAGCAACTTTGTGTAGAAAACAACTTATGACTCAGACTATCACCTGTTGCTCCAAATATTTTGCACAAATGTTCGAACAAACACTCATCTGTTTCATTAATGATGAATAATGCTATTAAGCCATTGTTTAAGTTGTGGATGCACATTGTATTTTGTACAATACTTGGGCACTAAATGAATTACAATATTAAATCTGTAGTGAAACCATAAAAATGAAGTGAGGAAAGTTCAGGTGAAAAAAGAAGACAATTATAAAACAAATTAAAACAGCTTCTTTTAAAGGTAGCTACCAAATAATCTTCTTTATATTTAGCACTCAATTTTCACTGGAGTTATTTGCAATAGATAACGGTTACAACTCACTGAACTTTCTTCATGAACTTAGGTACTAGAGTTTCTGCATCAAGCGCTTCCTGTGATTCACCTTTCCTGCTAAAACCAATATCAGTTCCTTTTCAGTTTTGACTTACCATCTAAGTAATAAAAGTCTTCCCCAGGTAGTTAACTTAAAATGAAGAAACCAATGTGGCTAACTACAATTTCCAACACCAACATAAAGTCTAAATTATAATCCAAAATACTCAAAAAATACACTGCATTGTTAACCCAGCTATAACTATACAAGCATTGATATACGTAATAAAGTTTATCAATGTTATTTTAATTAATCGGTAAATAGAACAAGATAATACCATCTATATACTATTAAACTTTCTTTTCTCCCAGACCTTTATGGGGAATATTCACATTAAAATCACTGCATTTATTTATTTCTTGTAAAAACTGATTGATAGTGATCAAAAAAACTTCAGTTAATGCAAATATTCTATGAAATAACATTATGAGAATATAAATATACCATACTGCAGTAAGAATTAGTGACCTGACACATTTTAGGCATGAGAAAATATTTCACCAATAAAAACCATAACTTGCCTCAATTAACACACTTATAAAACAGGAATCCAGTCACAGATAAAATAAATCATCATTGATAGGGTATTTGTGCTTTTAACTCCCCAATGACTTGAATTAAAACTGAGATATGCCTAACAAATCTCTTAGCTTCAGTAACTAAGCAATTGAATTTTATTGTTATTTAATATTCAAGTTTGTTTTTAGTGCATTAGATTTTGTTGCTTTAATATAGAAATTTAAATATGTTACTACAAATACAATCTATAGCAGCAACACAAATAAGATTTAATTAATATTCAATTGAGATGATTTCAATTCAGTAACACTGAACTCAGAGATTGTGCCATAAATAAATAAGATTAAGGCATTGATTGAAATTACCCAAAGTCCTTGTTATAGTCTACAATAGCATTTTTCAATCTACTTTAAGTCAGTGCTGTCTCTTCTGAATATGTCCATACCTGTATATAGCAATGAAAGATATCATAGCATCAGACAAAATTATATTAAGATCTTAATCTCAATGAAAGCAGTCAACTGAATAAAATTACCATTGATGTAACCATCCCATAACACTAATTATATAAAATTCCTGAGTCGATCACAATGTTCCATTAACGTGCATTAAATGTAGGGCTCTTTATGCCTGCAGGTGGCACTGTAAATGCCCAATTTTATTATTAACCTGGAAAATGGAGGTGGGAATGGAGTGGAAGGCAATAGCGGGCCACGACTATGCAGCATTGCAGGATGTGTAGGGTTTGCCAATTTTATATACCTCATTATGATTTTATTTGAGGCTCCACAGTTTGAGCAAGCATTTCATGGACCCAGGTGGTGCATTTTCCCTTCAGCTACCTTAAGGCATACTTCAACAAGACAGAATCCAACCATCTCCCCTTGACATTCAATGGCATTACCATAGCTGAACCCACACTATCAATATCCTGAGGGTTATCATTGACTGGAAACTGAGCTGGACCAGCCATATAAATATTGTGGCTATAAGAGCAGGTCAGAGGCTGTGAATTCTGCAGATAGTATCTCACCTCCTGACTCCCCGAAGCCTGTCTACCATCTACAAGGTTCAAGTCAGGAGAATGATGGAATACTCCCCACTTGCCTGGATGAGTGCAGCTCCAACGACACTTAAGAAGCTCAACTCCATCCAGGTCAAAGCAGCTCATTTGATTGGAACCCAGACAACCACATTCAACATTCACTCCCTCCACCACTGACGCACAACGTGTATCATCTACAAGATGCTCAGCAGTAACTCACCGAGGTTCCTTTGGCAGCACCTTCTAAAACCTGCAACCTCTACTACCTAGAAGGATAAGAGCAGCAGATGTGTAGGAACATCACCATCACCTTCTCCAAGTCGCACACCATCCTGACTGGGACAATATCACTGTTCATTCACTGTTGCTGGGACAAGATCCTGAAACTCCCTCCCTAACAGCGCGGTGGGTGTACCTACACCACACGGACTGCAGTCATTCAAAAATGTGGCTCACCAACACCTTCTGAAGGGCAATTAGGGATGGGAAATAAATACTGGTTTAGCCAACAATGCCCGCATCCTGTGAAAGAATACATTTTAAAAATGAAGTAGAGGGAGATTCTTGAAGGTAAGATGATTGTGCAATATGAAGAAAATATAGAGATGACTTCAAGGAAAGTGAAGGTTACTCCTGGGTTCACAGAATCTTCCCTGGATGTTCCACTGGGTGCATTTTAACCCCAAGAGGAGGGCCTCTTTCCCAAAACTGAAGAGGAATAACTCACTGCCTCCACAAAGAAAGTGTGGCTGGAAGTGGCAGGAGAGCTCAGAAGCAGGATCATCATTGTGAGCTCGAGGACACAGTGTAGCAAATGCTTCAATCACCTGACGAGGGTAGGAAAGATCAGCAACATAGGGTAGAATTTTCCCCCCCATCAGGAGGGTGGTGCAGGGATGGGGGCGGACCTGATTGGCGCCCCGTTTAGGTCCACGCCGCCATTTTACGTGGGCGGGCCAATTAAGTCTTGCCCAGCGTGACATGCACCCGGAAGCGCTGAGCGTTCCCGGTGCGAGCAGGGGGTGGGGGGGGTTCACTGAGTCGGGAGTGCGCTCTTTCGCACATGCGAAAGGAGATTAGTTTTAAATTTTAACAGTTCAATAAAGTGTGGAAAAGATTTTTATGACATGTCCCCTCATGTGAAACTGTTACATGAGCTGGGACATGTGCATTAATTTCAATCAAAATTTTTGAGAAAATTTAAAATCATTCATGAAACCTCATCGCGCCCGTTTTTGAGGTTCCATGAAAAAGGTGAAGGCCGCCTGGACTCTTTACCTGCCTGCCAACCTTAAGGTTGGACGGGCAGCTCCGTTAATTATTTTAATCGTTAGTTAAATGGCCTTAATAGGCCTTTAACAGTTTGGCGGGTGCGCAGCCGATTCGGCTGTGCGCCTGCTGAACTGAAAATCTAAATGACACGCGGTGATATTGGGACACACGCCCGACGTCACCCTGCGTTAACTTACGCTTCGGCGAGTGGGCCCACCCCTACTTGCCAAGCTGAAGATTCTCCCCATAACGATGTATCTGAATCCTGCAGTGCACCCAGTCTATCATGTCAATCATGCACTCCTCACACCCACTTCACGTTTGTCAGCATCAATCGTTTATTCTTTTATCTGCCCTTCCTTCACTTCCTCACTAACTTCAGTAACTCCTCTCGCTTCATGTTTCCACCACTTCCAGTTACTCCAATCCTCCTATAACATATCATCTCATGCAACTCCCCTGATTCTCATCACACATTCTGAAAAGGCAAAGTCAACACATTCCTCCAATGTATGCCAGTCCCAGTTGTGATGCATCTGCTTTGATTGTCACTCTCACTGGATGCACACCATCCCTCGGACGGTGGCACATGCCTTAGAGCCTTTCATAGGTTAGTCATGCCATCCTTTCAGCAGAAGAATGCCTCATTGAGCCACTTCACCTGGTGGAGAATGAGGCTCTTGAAATAAATGGCATCTCTGCCAGCCTCAGCATTGGAGCTGGGGAGATTGTTGATCCATTGTGACAGCATTAATTTCAAAGATCCACTTCTACAATATAAAATTCTCTTCATTAATGAATAAACATCTTGGTCTTGGTTTTAATTGGTGCATGTGAGGACCAGGGAGAAAGATAACTCAAATATTGAGGCCCAGAGAAACTTTACCACCTGAGCTATATTTCATATTCAGGCTCTGAGGTTTCGATTTGTCATTAAAAAAAAAATCATCCTAATTTCTAACATGTCCCTGCTCATGGGACAGAGCTACATGAGGGGACATGTTTTTTTACACCTTAAAATTCTTTATTTTTTATTTTGAAAACTGTTCATCTCCCTGAATCAACTCTGAACCTCAGGGAGCTTTTCAATGCACCTGCATGCATGTGAGAAGTTCCCACTTGCCCTCCTACCCACCTCACACACAGGCAGCACTGAACCTTGCAACACACGATTCATGCTAGATGGGCCTTAATTGGCCTGCCGGCATGAAATAGTGGTTCGGCCCCAAAAGCCTTTTAGTCTTATATTTTTATTCATAGAATGTCACACAGAGGAGACATGGGGGAACGGTTGGGTCCAGCTGCCCCCCACTTTTCTGACCAGGACATGCACGTTTTGGTGGAAGAAGTCCAGATGAGGAGGTCCTGCTGGCCTGTGTAAGGCCCCTGGAGCAACCAAGAAAGCCTGGATTCAAATAGTGGCTGTGGTGAGTACAAGAGGCCCAGCTCTGCTCCCTCACCCACCCCAGGCCAGATCATCCCTTGGACATCAAAAGGAGGAAGAGATGTCCAAGGATGCAGTGTCACAGCATACTAGCCCACACTCCACCAACTCAAATTTGGAGGGACGTAGCGCACATTTAGAGTTGGTGGCACAGGGTGTAAGTCACCGCACCAGTGTGGTGTCAAAGCCAGAGGCGTCTGTACACAGCACCCTCGGAGGAGTGAGAAAAGTCATAACGATGCTCCAGTGGGCAGAAGCGTGGAGCCTCTGGAGTCACCTTTTGGGGCACAGTATTTAGATGATCAGCAGCAGATGTGTGAACATTTGGCAGAGTTCCCTGAGGCAGTGGGAGCTTTAGTACTGCAAATGGACGAGTCCATCACCATCATAAGCTCCACATTGTCCCAGGGGCTCAACAGTATGAGCTCTGACCATGAGAGATTGGCCAATCTCATGGAAAGACAATCTGACATAGCAATGCTCAGAGAGGATACAAGAGCAGTGTCTCAGCCAGGAAAGGGTGCAAGCCTCCATCAGTAGCCTGGATCAATCCATTCAGAGTATGAGCGCTGACATCCATGGAATACATAACGAGCTGCATATCCTGAACAGGATGGTCTCACTGTTGGCACAGCTGTTGCTGGAATGGATGACTGGTATCAGCTGCCAGCCCCATTAACCCCATCTGAAGGCCAAACCAGGGCAATGGAAGTTACTGAGGAGGGTGAAGGTATCGGGAGCTTCTCGGCACTCTCAACTTCCTCGACCTCCCCTGGCCCACCTCCAAAGCTCTCATCTGCTCCACATGTGCCAGTGACCATGGCTGCCCATGCAGAGATGCAGAGACCACAGTCTGAAGGAGGTCCCTAATGGGTGCCTGCACGATGAAGCTACTCCTTATTGCCGTTTAGGCAGAGAAATGATCAGCCTACCTCCACCTTCTCCAAGGCAACATAGAGTCACTTTGTAAGAATGTGTGAGAGCGAAGGGTGCCGTCTTGAGCGCTAATGGGTTCACCATGTTACACTTTTCACATTGTATATAGTACACTTGAACACTTCTTTAATATATTTACTTACACTTGTACCTAACTCACTGCCTGCACACTAGAGAGCTCAAAAAGAATGTTAACATTATGAAGGTGGTACTTACCAGTAATAATGAGGGTGACATGCTGAGGTCCATCTTGATTGGCATGCTTGATGTGCTGTCAGCAGGATCAAGGTTGTCAGCTGATTTGTGATGCTTTGGAGGGCTTCTTGCTTCTCTGCTGTATCACATAAGATTCTAGTGTTCAAAGGCTTGAGATTTTCCTTTAATCTTTCATTGACCATCCAAGCAAGAGGCTCAATGATCAGACTCCATGAGGACATGCTAGCAGCAGGTACATCTCAAGCATGAGCACTGGGTGCAAGGTGTTCATCTGCACTAGTGTTACATATTGGCCTAGGTGTGGATATCACAGCTAGGTACACCAATAAATGCCCAGGTAATATTGGCTGTCTGCTGTGCCCACTAACTTGGCTGCATTTGCATGGCAGGTGTCACACAATGTGCTTTGTGCTGTAAGCAGATGTGCATGGAAATCAGGAATGATGCATGTAGTGGCCGTGTGAGAAACTGGGCCATTGCCAGAATGGATGGGACGCAAGTTCTTTCAAAGAGCTGTTGTTGCACAGTTATGGGCATCTCATGCACAAAATGCCCTTCATTTACAGTCATTGGTGTTCATGTGAGGAGGCCAGGTTGTGAATGACTTATTACCCTGGGTGCTTATATTATGATGAGGTCCATGGTTATGATGGTGAAGGTTTCAGCTATAGGATTGTGACTGCGTCCAACTCATTGATTTTAATTGTTTCTGTTGTGGGGTATGGGTAGTCTCTTGAGTAATTGTAGAGTTATTGTACAAGGTTCTTTAGGTGGAAGTATGTCACAAGGAACTGGCTGATGGCAATTGCGATATCAGAGGACCTTGAGAGAATCTATTTTGTCCAAGGACTCATCCAGTGATTATCCCCTCTTGCAATGTCAGCCCTGGCTACATGGCGATAACTTCCAGCTGCTCTGCCATTTGCAGCCTCCTCATCCTCATTCTTTTTGGAATCTTCTGAATGGGCAGGGGCTTCCTCCTCATCCCCCTTCTCCCTAGGGGTTGGAGCGTTGCCCATGTCCTTGTCATCATCAATTTGTTTGCTCCTCCGCTCCACAATGTTGTGCAGCATGCAGCACACCATTACTATTCATGATACCCTTGTTGTGGCATATTGCAAAGCTCCAGCTGAGTGAGCGAGGCACCTGAAGCTCATCTTTAAGATGCCAGTTGGCTGCCTGATGGTACCCCTGATGACTTGGCTGCTGTTGTTATGCTCTGCTTCTGTTTGTGGGCTCCTATAAAGGGGTCATTATCCAAGTAAGGGGTAGCCCTTATTCCCTAGAAGCCAACCATGGGTCTGCCTTGGTGGCTGAAATGGCTGAGGGATTTGGGAAGTCCTCAATGTGAAGGAGTCGTGGCAGCTGCCATGAATCTTGCACACACATGAAGGAAAACCCTGAGGTGGTCACAAACCACCTGTACATTGATTGAGTGGAACAACTTCGGCTTGACAAAGGTTAACATGTTGATTTGGAGCCTTTAGGGCAACATGGATGTAATCAATAACACACTGCACCTGAAGGAGGCCTGCTAATTGGGAAAAAGGCTGTGGCTCTCTGCATCTGAGACGCCAAATCTATAGGGAAAATAATGTGATTCCCCACATGAGCAAACAGGGCATTAGTTACAGCCTTAATGCAGCTGTGGTTGCTGACTGGGATATACCAGACAGGTCTCCTAATGATCCTGGGAAAGATCCTGAGGCATCGATGTTGAAAGTGCTGGTTACCCTCACAGCCAGGCAGGGCATGGGGATCAATAGATTGTGGTTCGAGTTGCTGCTAGACCATGTGACATATGTCTATTACCACCTCATGGCTTAGGCTCAGTCATCTTTGATGCTGGTTCTCTGTCTTGTTGAGTTAGGATGTCCTATGTCTGTACATCCTTCCTACAGGGTAGTACCTAGTTATCTTGCTTCAGCAGGACATATGATTTTTGGGCAGTTCCTCTATTTTCGCCAAATTAGAGAGGCCCTCCAACGTAGTGAAAAATTGGGCCTATTGATCAATTTTTTACAGACACAGAGGCAAGGGGTGTGGTTATGATTAGACAGAAGAGAGCTGGCCGACAGATTAACCAACCTCATGATAGCATCTACCCCAATAGAACGGCTCTGAAAAGACCTCTTGGACCAACCCAAAGATTACAGTGTGGAAGCATTGCTACAAAGCAGACGAAAGTATGAAGCTATATTACCGGATACTCAGAGTCTACAGGCTATATATAATTTATCTGCCATTGACAAAATAGCCAACACACGGAAGTCTAGTAAGCAATACTAGGGGTGGTGCACCCTCACATATGCACCCAGGAATTGCCCAGCTTTCAATGATGCATGCAAGGTACTTGGCACCAGGGGACACTGGAAGTGTCAATACAGAAAGCAAAGGCTGCACCAAGTGGTTCGACATCATGAGAAGCCACAACCAGAGGCCAGATATGTACGCGTTCCAACCGACCAAGAACATGGACCAAGCATCACCACAATAACTTGCATGAAATGACTAGCCAGGTAGTTCCATCATAATATCCAACACCCTTAGCCATTTACAGACATATAATCATAGAAGGAAAGCTAAACTGTCAAATCACCTCCTCCAGTGGGGCTAAAGTCTTATTCCAGAATGGAAGGAAAGTCACCATAGAACTGTCCCCCAATTATAACTAAAATTAGGGCCCTCAATTGAAGAAGGTTTCATCTCACTCCTCCTCCGCCAACTGAAAAATATATTGAAGCTTGGGAGGCAGTGAAGGTTTCTCATTGAAATGAAATTGCAGGCTAATTATACATACTACAAGTTTCCCTGCCTTTGCTTCCTTGTCTCCATATCTTCACTTCCTTTCCTTCCTCCTCCTAATCCCCTTCTCTCCATTTCCTATCTTCAATCCCATCCCCCTTTCTCTATTCCTCCAATTCTTTCCTCTCATTGAGGTCCCTTAATCTAGTGCCTCTATCTCTGGTACAAATTCATCTTAATGCTTCACCTGAGAACTCATTCTAGCCCCTCTCCTGAACTTAAAAAAGATATTCAGGTTAGATTTTAACTTAGATCAGATGGTGTGTGTAGGAAAGTATCCAAAGATGGACAATGTCATGGACCCACACTGGAATACCTTTCCCATCCACCCCAACCCCCAAATTTTCTGATGTCCTTTACTAATGTCTGAGTTGACTGATCTTTACTCCACCTGAACCCACCCACCACCCTCCCCACACCCCCCCCCCCCCACCCCCAACCTTGGCACTATGGCTGGTGAGCTATTTCTGGAGCTGCAAGTGGCATCATGCACAGTTCCCTGAAATGAATTCCACAACCTCATTTTTCTTTGTGTGAGGAAGTCTCTTCTGATCTCTGATCTACATCTTTAAATTCAATCTTATATCTACAGCCCCTCATTCTTGGTTCTCAACTACTAGAAACGGTCTGCTTCTATCTGCTCTGTCTGATGCTCTAGTAATTATAAATACTTCTATAATACTGCTCGATAATCAGATGTTATATTGAGAAAGCTCAGTTTTTTAAAGTCTTTCTTGAAAATCCTTGGGTATTTACTGTAAGAGCTAGCACATGCCTGCCTCAGATCTCCACTGCTGACCACATCAGAATTTGCATATTCATGGAAGATCCCTCAACTTACAGCCAAATGGTGAGTGACTGAACAACCAGGCTAGGCAATAAACTAAATGCTGTTGATTCCACAAGTGTGTCTGCTCTCCAACCCCACACACAACCCCCACCACCAGCACCCCCCACCCCCGCTGCTCTCTCTCTCTCTCCCACACCCCCACCCCCACCCCTATCCTAACCACCAATCATGTCTCTTGGAAAGAGCTTATTTCTGACTATATTGACCCTATTTGTAAGGGGGTTGAATAAGCTCCAGGAGAAATCCTTGGTATTTACAAGAGCTTGTTCTGGAACCCCAAACGGTGGCTGGTTGGGAGGCTGATGTACCTGCTTCCTTGCTCTTAGCTCAGGGTCAAAGGAATCCAGACACTGGAATTCTTTGTTTTCACTTCCCAGTGCCACTGGCAGAGGCTAGGACATCAACAAAGCAGAGCTGGACCCCTCAGTCCCAGCCTATCCCAAGTCCTGCTCATATCCTGGTGCTCCTAGTGCATTCCACCAGAATTACTGTGGGAGAAGATCATAAAGGCTGCAGATTTTTAGCCCCAGCATTCCTGAACACAAACTATTTAAGCTGTCCCTGATGCAGTAAGATTAATATTTATTATCCAAGCATTGGAGTTAAACTTGTTATATATGGCATATATAAACATGCTATTAAAAAGTGTAATGAAGCTTTGAATTAGAAAAATAATAGTTCATTGAAATGGGAGCAGATAAATAAAAATTCACAACCAGCATTTTAATAGTAATATGCATTATTTCTTGACATCCATACACAATAAAATGTGTCACTAGATCACAAATTACAGCAGGAGTATGAATCTGACAGAAGCGTAAATTGAATTTTCAATCTAGTTTATTGCTGTGTTGACTTTCTTTGAGGATTACATTTTACATTTTATTAAAAATGATACATGCAATTATACCAAATCTAAGGGCCAGGTCCTTGCCTTATGCGATTCAGAAAACTTCATCAGTGGTTTTAATTTTCAGGGTGGAAACATCCCACGTTTGCACTAAATGTGGTAACAGGCGAGTTAACAGGACATTTTACCCACTGGCTGCAATGGCGGTTTTTAAAATTACATCGTCCCACTCTCAGTGTGTCCCCCTCATTAAGTATGCATTCCCAGGAAATACGTCAGGCTGCTGGCAGGGCAGCCTCTGATTTACCCGCCCCGCCGTCACCTCAGGCTTTCAGTAAACCAGGTGCCATATTGAAGGGTGCCCCTGCACAGAGCTAGCACTCTTCAAGGGATAGGAAGCTGCCAGGAACTGATGGCTGCAAAAGGGAGGAAACATGCTGTCCCCAAATTTATTGATGCCTCCCTTGAGCACCTACTGGATGCAGTGGAGGCCTGCCCCAATGTTCTCTACCCCCACTCTGGGCGAAGACCAGCAAGCAAGTTCACCAATCCAGCATGCAAGGCAGTGGCAGCAGAGGTCAGTGGCAACGTCCTGCAAAAGAGGACAGCCATTCAGTGCCAAAGAGGATAAATGATCTCCTCTGTTCCGCCAGGGTAAATAATTGTTCTCATCGCTCTTAACTCATGTACTCACAAACCAATCACACATCCACAGGGATCTCACTCACTGCCAGTTTAAGGGACATTACCATTTACTCTCTCACACACACCTTCATTTGCCTGCGGGTTGTGTCCTTATCCTGTCCATAGTACCACTCACGACCCACACACATGGCATGCACCCTTAGTATCTGGCCTGGCAGGTGTCCTGCTTACACTCTCTCCATCTCTGTTCATGCAGGACAATCTGGCACACAACAAAAGGGAGAGGTCGCAGGCTGGTGGAGGAATGTCTGAAATGAAGGTCCTCACCGACTTGGAAAATAGAGTCATTCAGCTGGCTGGCAAGGATCTGGACCATTCCTTTGCTGATGGTGAAGTCGGTGGTGCTCAACCAAGTGAGGATCCAGCAGTGCAACATCCATCAGACATCATGCTGAGAGTCAGTTCCCCTGTTCTGCAGCCCCCTGCCATGCACTAATTACCTCTCCTTGCTTTCGCAGGCACATCTGGGAAGCAGTCAAAATGGTCCATGACCCAGGTCCTTGAGTAAAGCCCTGAAGACACCCCAGAAGAAGAATCTGATGATACCTTCTTTGAAGACCTGTCACAGAGCTCACCCACACCCTCCAACAGCGCAGAGACACACATCTCGGTGGGACCCAGTTTTAGAGTAGCCTCAGGGTCACAGTCTGGTGAGCATATCACACTGTCTGATCCACAGCAGGTGGCAGCAGGGACTTCCTAGGTGTCTGGGATTTAGAAGACGGCTGGAGATCAGAAACCTGCTGAGTCTGAGGCAGATGACGAGCCTTTGGACTTGATCATACCTCAGTCGTTGGAGCTGCAAAGACAAGCTTGGGAACAATGGGAAGAGATGTCCGCTGCACTCCTCAGATCGCAAGGCATGATGGAGTCTGTCTGTCTTCAGTCTGAGGTGATTGCATTGGCATGCTAACACTGAGGTCAACACTGGCAGGATGACAGCCGCCATGGAGACCTTGGTCTAGAGCATCGGTCCTGCACTGCTGCGTGTGTTGAACTCTGTCACAGGCTCATCTGATGCCATAGTTGGCCTCCAACAGTGTCAATATGAGAGCGGTGTGGGGCAGCTTGATCTCACTCCAGCTTCCCATTCTCAAGGAGCCAGCCATGGGCCCTCGGAAACCCATAGGGAGGAGGATCAGCAGATGGACACCCCGGGGCCATCCACCCAAGTGACTGTCCAGCCCATCCAAGTTTCCTCTTCCTGTGACCCCAGCTGCTCCAGCGCCACAGGCCGAGGAGGGTGCCACTGCCACACAGCAGGGCCCCGAAAGCAGGCAAGGTCATCACAGACATGGTGTGGCAGTCAGTAGGCTGCCTCCACTTCTGCTGTGATGTTGGGGTAGCATCAAGACGGAGCGGCAGTGTTAGGAAGGAGAAGAAGATGTAGTTGCACAGCCTGGGCATGGGTGACTGCTCCATGGCCAGCTTTCACAAGAGGATTGTACAACTTGCCCAGTCATCCAACTGTTCTTCAGTCCACTAAAATACTCATTAGTTTGCAGTCTGTGCCTGAGCAGTGAAAAGCTCAGGAGCATTTGGTGGCACTTTTTGATTCTGTGTTGCTTGAGTGGGCAGGTAAGCTAGAGGTCCAACACATTGCATGGCAATGTGGTTGCGCCTGAACTGTCTCAGCTGTGGAGGAATGGTTACTTTATACAAGGTTCTCCCATTGCATGGCCTCTTCCCTCCACCTACCTCCAAATGTGCTTGTACAATACCATCAGACCATGTTGCCTTTCTCTCCCAACTCACCTCAGACACAGTGGAGCCTTTGCCCCCCTTACTTGCCTCAGACTGTGCGGCCTTGCCCCCCAAACTCTCCCCAATCGCAGTGCAGCCCTTGCCCCCTCGAGCCCCAACTCACTCCAGATCATAATGCCTTGTCCCCCACAGCTCACCCCAACTGCACTTGCCTGGGCACTGCACTGCCAGCCAGCCGGGAAAATACGACGTGCCTGTGCCCTTGGTTGAATGTGCGGTGCCTCAACTTGAAGTCCAATGGGCTACCCTTGCAAATGCCACACGTTAGTGTGCGCTCACCTCCGAGTTCCCCTCGAACTTCAGCCTGCCAGGTGCACACCTTTTAAATATGCCTGGATGATCCATCTTGAGGGGATGATTCCAGCGAGCAGGGATTATAATTATATGCAGATATATTAAAATGACATTCCTGACGTCCAGCAGCAGGAAACGCGTCCTGCCAATGACAGGTAGAGCGGACAATTGCAAACTAGTTTCATGATGTCGTGAAACCAATTTTTGACCTTCCCGCCACATTGCCCGCTCATGTCCGCCATGATGCCCAATGCCAATGGGCACGGAAAGTTCCAGCCCCAATCTTTGGGATGTGAATCATTTCTGATCTATTCAATTATTGTTGCCCGTTCCCACATCTAGAATTATCTAACATGACAGGAACAAATGATTCATCTCTCCCTTGCTATTTTGACAGAGTGAGCATATAAAAATAATTCCTCTTCTGAGTTCTTGCTTGCAGATACTCAAGAACTACTGCCTGCACAGACACAGCAGCCTCAGGAAGGAGGACAAGAGCAACACATGATGAAGAAACACCATGACTTACTCTGGCACTTGCAGCCACTAGCTCAGATAATGGCACTGCATGACCTTTAGAGAGCATGAGATCTGCGCATGGTGGTTCCCAATCATGAATTGGCTGCAGCCGGGCCAGGGAAAAGGACTAGCCTGTGATGCAGCGTTTGGTGGCTGGCATCTCGGCTTCTACAGGCACAAGTCACCCACCATCTCAATGCTACACCGAAAGTAATGTCTCTTGCAATGTAGACTCAAAGTGCTGCCATCATGGCTGTGAATCACAATGTTCTAAAGGGTGTCTGGGCTCTCCCAGCAGTTCATTCTCCCTAACAGCACAGTGGATGTACCTAAACCACATAGACTGCAGCAGTTCAAGAAGGTGGCTCACCACCAATTAGGGGTGGGCAATAAAAAATGCAGGCCTAGTTAGTGACACCCACGTCCCATGAATGATTAAAAAAAAAATTGCTGAGGTAGCGAAGGGATGCAGTTATCAGCGAAGCAGAGCCTGAGTAGGTACTCATGGATAGCCCATCCAGAAGAAAGGAAATCTGGATGCTTTTTCCCTGCCTTCTCCTGTTCTTCCCTCTGTGTAGGGTTTCCCGTTTCCTCAGCTCTGTTCCACCTTCCTGTTGTGTTGTGGCTCTGTCCTTAACCAAAGCCAAATTGATGCTGAGATACTGCTGATAATTTTAACTTCTGGCAACAGAGTGAACGTGGGTGATATCCAAAAGGCCACCCGTTATATACTTGTCTTAATTTTTGTTTCCACTGAAGTCAAATACTACAATTACCCCATAGGGCTGAATTATACAGGGCAGCAGGCTCCCTGCTACCCTGGCTAAAATGTCGAGAAGGAACCCGCCAGGGGGTAAACACTGGTTGCCCTGAAGTCTTTTAACAGCTAATTGGCCATTAATAGGCTGAAGACAAGACCGCTGCCTGTCTGGATTATGAAGTCCTGTCTCAGAGAGCTGCCAACCATTCAGAGACTGTCGGCTCTCCAGTATCGGCAGTGCCATGGAGTGTGGTGCCCACTGCCAGTACTGCACCTAGGACTTGAGGAGGTGAACTGTGCTGGATCAAGCCCAGCAGGTGAATCAGGGGGTCATCCCAGGTGCCATACTGGCAGGGGTGTGGGGGCAGGGTTATGGGAGGCCCTGGATGGGGTTAGGGAACCTGAAGGGGGTAGCACCTTGTGAAGGGGCCCTTCGATGGGCTGAGGGGGCCTGTTAAGGAGGGACACTCCCCCACCCGTCCACTACTGGCAGGAAAACCTGCTAGGCTGGGTGTTTGGTGTGGGCCTGTTAAAGTGGGTGTTAATTTCCCTCTTAAGGGCCCACTGGCAGGCGGGCTGCCCAACACCACCCCCAGCACTGGTAAAATCGTGGTGTGGGCTGAGGCGAGGTGGGTATGCCCATTGGGGAGCATATAATCCAGCCCATGGAAACCATAGCATGGAAACACACCTTTCATCTCAAGCAGCCCACATCAGTATTTTATTCTCCACACCAGCAATACTTTTAAACTTATTTGTCTGTCCTGCTCCCATGTTCTTTCATTCCCTTTCATTCAATCACTTGTCTAGCATATTTTTATGTGTTGGTTTCTCGTTCAATTATTAACTCCTGTAGTGCAATCCACAGCCTCAGCCTTCGGTGAAAGAAGGTTTCCTCTGCTCTGTGTCCTACATCTCCTACTTTTAATCATGTTTCTTTACCCAATTTTTCAAGTGTTTCTTGTACTTGGAGTTCCCTATATAAAGTGGCATTCCACCATGTCTGCAATATTTTCTCAACATCCTATATTATAGATTTAAAAAAAACTTCTAACAATAACAACTTGCATTTACTGAGCACTATTAATGTAAAAAAAGTCACAAGGCACATTACAGCAGCAAAGCCAGGCAAAAATTAATAACTGAGCCAGGGAATTAGGATAGATGACTAAAATATTCAAGGTTTTACTCAGTTTTATTACAGATTCCTTGTTACATCTTGACTTTTATATTCATACTTTTTGCCATAAAATCTGTATTGCATTAACTTTCTTTTTGGTATCTTATATTGGAGCTGCTTTTAATGTGCTGAGAATTAACCACAAATCTCTTTGCTCTTCCCTGCCACTTAACCTTCCCCATTCAAAAATAAAATTTTCTTTTAGCAAAATGTACAACCTCACACTTAATAATGTTGAAATCCACATACCACACTTTTGCCCCCTCATTTTATCAATATTCCATTGCAGCTTTGTTTGGCCTTCAGAATTACTTGCAATGCTTCCCATTTTGCTATAATCTTTGCAAATTTTGAGAATGTTATATCCAAGTCATTGATGTACACAGTGAATAGAAGGGAACCCAGAACAGGACCCTATAGGACACCAATTCCCACTTCCAACCACTCTGAGAACCTGGCCTTAATTCCTACTCTCTACTTCCTCGCGTGTTTGCTATTTCCCCACAATTCCATAGTCCTTAATCTCCAATAGTCTGCTATGTGGATCTTGTCAAAGGCTTTTTGAAAGTCCATGCGCATTTCATCCAGTGAATTTCTCCCATCCAACAAAACCATCCTTTTCCCTAACAGATTTATAAACACAATCCGCCTTTCTAAAATTCATGTGGCTGCTTCTAATTATTTCATCTTCATCATGATATTTTGTAATTCTCCTTTAATAACTGCAAAATTGCAAAGCTGAACAATAGTTTTCTTGCACAGTTTTGATTTCTAACTGCTTCAAAAGTGACAATGACAGTTTTAAAAGCCAAGTGTTAGAAGTGAGAATTCAATTTGCTTTGCAAATCATCTTTCAATTTGACTTTAAAGATGCAAAATTGAGGAGTTAGTAATGGTAAGTCTGAACGTCCAATCCCAATGCATTCCTCTGCTATATATCTTGAGAAAACTTATCACAAATTTACATCATAAAAAATGTAGATGCCACTACAGTCCCCTTACAAAAGTTATTAAAACTAATGTCCAGATCATTGAAGGACCTCAATGCAAGCTTGGAACCCTAAGTGGGCCCCACTTCCACTGACCCAGCCAGCTATGATCTGGTTAGGGACTGATAACATTTTGTTTAAAGTAGATAAAGTTTGAAATCCCAGGTATCTACTAAGAGAATAAAACCTTAAGATTCCACGGTTTTTAAACAAACAAAATAATCTTTACTCTACAAAATCAGAGATGTAAAACAATTCACAATATCTATTTTATACTCTGACATTCAGAATTAACACGAGGTGCATGTGAATTAACAGGCAAACTGTGATCAAACATGCTACACTACGCAAAAAATGGCAGATGTAACCAAAACATATCCCAATAATTCCTCAGCAACTCACCCAGTGTCCAATGTGAATTACACAATCTTATTAAAACTCCATCTCCCTCACAAGGGTTTTCAGGTCTTCACTTTTGAAGATCTAGCTTCTGAATTCCCTCCAAAAGTTGCTCCTACTTAGATTGCCTCAACACTTCCTGATGGTTCAATCACTTCTCCTGAGGCTGCCTTCAATGGAATTCACATAGCTGCACTCCAGCATTGGTTCATGGGCACAACTCCAGCTCTTCAGCCATGCTTAACAAAATACCACTGCTCCAAAGGGTTACCCAACGGCCTGCAGCACAGGGTCACTGAGCTTCTACTGCCTCTTCAACTCTCCATGGCTTCTCCTAAGCCCTCACGATCTGGAGCCTGACAACAGCAGCACTTTTGTCGCCTGGAGCTTCTTCTTTGGCTTCCCAACACATCCAGTATTGTGGGCTCACTTCCCTGGTGGTTCCTACCAGTCATCTTTTCCTAAAGGCTCCTCCCCCTGTGGTCTCTCTCCCGGGGTCTTCCCTCTCTGAGACCACTTCCTGGGTTCTCTCTCTGAGTTCTCCCTCTCTCCTGGGACTCACCTGGTTATGTTGCCGAACCTGGGTCTTGTAATCATTGTTTTCATGCAATGCAGGTTTACTCCTCATGTCCTGGATAGCCTAGCCCTTTAACTGAAAATAACAAAACCAGAATTGTGCATGCGCAGCTTGCCACCCTGCCACATGCCTCACATGCCTGGAATTCTTGGACCTACCAGGAAATGAAATCCTTGGCTGGAACGAATTAAGTCCACATTTCAGTAGGCCCCTTCTTACATTTATGACCTTGTGACATACAGGCAGTGGCTTGAGAAGGCCATTCAAGGAGCTTACTGTGAAGCTGATCAGTGCACCTGGGTTGCTTTTGGATGTTGTGCTCAACTCTGGCCAAAGAAATCTGTTTTGCTACATATATTTTTTTCACTTTTCCCACTTTTATTCACTTAATTTTCCCTTTTTCCTTCAAGTAAAGCTGGACCTCACCCTTTACTATATGGGATAGAATTTCGCTGCAATGCTACAGTGACTGGTCTCCCAATCACACTGATAACAACTTCAGGAAAAATAGTGCAGTTCATCTGAAGAATGAGTGGGCTGATGTCACAGTGCATTGTAATATGTTATTCCATGTCTACAACTGTAAGCTCCATGGAACACAAGATACTCTGATCAAATAAGTCGACACATGCTTTGAGCACGGCTGTGCAGACTCTAGTTGAGAGCAAGTCTTCTACCTTAAGTAGGATGATAGATATTCTAGCCCTATCCTTAGTGTGCTATACTGTTCTGCACCAAGGTGCCTTCGAGCACAGTGGTAATGGTAAAATGCTGCTAGGCCATGAGAGAGATGATGGTGAAAGATGGAATGGAAGTAGGGACCCCACTCAAATTGCTTCTACTTCTCACTCATTGCCCACACCCAACCTCAGTCAACAGCTCACACGCTGCCTTGTCTGTCGATAGCTGAGGCTGTTCCCATGCAGGTGCAGGTGCAGCAGTCTTTACCAGGGCTCTCATGGGTTCCAAAACCCTGAAATCATCAGCCAAGCGCATCTCAGCAGTCAAAGCAGGAATGTGAGCAGCCTGTCTTTACTGCTGCTTCAGCAACAGGGGCTGCATAAGGAAAGGCACATGAATACATAATAAAATGTTAAATTTCTGTTGTTTAGTTAGATCACATAAACTTTATTCTTTTGCACCATTTTCACATCTTGCTAATTGGTTACTGGGTGACAAGTCACCTTTTAAGCTGTTTGTTGATGAATGGGAAGGCATAAATTGGTGTGGACCAATGATTGGGGGGGCGGGGGTACGGATATGCAAAAGGTTATTCACTGGAATGCCTTGTATTAGTGGCATTAGCAGGGAGGTGGGAAGAATGACTGTTGCATGTGCTTGCGGCATAAGTTCTCTGATGCAGCCTAAGTGAATTGTGCATTAATACTGGCAAACCGGCAGCAATCTCAGCAACTGCTCTCAGCACCTTCCTCTTTATCTTCCTCCTTAGGATTGTCTGAGCAGGATCTGCACTCTACATCTTGTTCCACTTGTAGGTCCAAACCTCACTTTTGCGCAACGTTTTGCAGAATTCACATCACAATCATTTTGGAAAGCCTGGCTGGTGCATACTGAAGATCCATCTAGGCAACTTATGCACATCTTTCAGCATGTCGATGGCTTGTTCATTCATGCATCTGGTGGTCATATGGCATTCATTGTCGCACTGTTGGCTTCATTAGTAGGCTTCCTAATAATGTTATCAACCAAGTTTTCAGTGAGTATCTATTATCTCCTAAAAGCCACCCCATAAGTCTGCGAGCAAGTCCAAAGGCATCAGGGAGCTTGGACTGCCGCAAGATGAAAACATCACAGCAGTTCCCCAGAAATCTGGCACACAGCTGCAGAATTGTCTTTTTGTGCTTGCAGCTGCACATTGATGGATTGAAAGCCCTTGCAATGATAAATCCCCTGATAGTTCTGGGAGTGCCCAGATTGTCACTTGTATGCAGTTGATGACACCTTGCACCTGTGGGAAGTCAGCCAGAACAAAAACCTGAGCACTCACTCATCTGGCTAGCATCATTGCAGGTGATGTTCACATAATTGCCAATCCTGGCAAATGAGCCATCAGTTACCTGCCTTATGCATTTGTGGGCATCCAACTGGGAAATACTGGTTATGTCTCGAGCAGAGCTCTGGAGACAAAAAAAAAAGCTAAGCATGGTGGCCACTTTGACAACCAGTAGTACTGATTTGTGTTGGTCCGAGTTGAGTGCAATGCCTGACCTGGCGGCTGCGACGAAGGGCGGTGCGTCCCGTAAGGCGTCGAAACAGTCGCTGATTAAAGTCACCAAGAAGCCGCCTAAGAAGCGGAGAAAATCTCGCAAGCAGAGCTATTCCATTTACGTGTACAGGGTGCTGACCCAGGTCCACCCTTCCACCAGGATCTCGTCCAAGGCCATGAGTGTTATGAATTCCTTCGTTATCGACATTTTCGAGCGCATCGCCTCCGAGGCGTCACACCTCATTCACTACAACAAGCGCTGCACCATCTCGGCCCGGGAGATCCAGAGCGCCGTCCGCCTCATGCTGCTGGGGGAATTGGCCAAACACGCCGTCTCCGAAAGCACCAAAGCGGTCACCAAGTACACCAACTCCGTTTAGGTCGACAATTCTGAAGATTATATTAAAAAATAACAGGCTGTTTATCTTCTTCTAGCAGGCTGAAAATGTCTGCCACCTCCTGAAGCACCGATCTGAGCCTCCTGAGACAATGCTGTTCCAACATGTCAAAGGAATTCAGTCTCTGCCTGTACACACCTCCCCTTTAAGTTCAATAGCTATTGCTGAATCTCTCACCATCAACATTCTGGGATTACCATTCACCAGAAAATTAACTGGACCAGCCATATCAATACTCTGGCTACAACAGCAAATCAGGGGCTGGGAATTCTGTGACAAGTAACTCACCACCATCTACAAGGCACACGCCAGGAATATGATGGAATACTCTCCACTTGCCTGGACCACAGCTCCCACAACACTTAAGAAACTCAATATCACCCAGGATAAAGCACTCACTTCATCAACACCCCCCCACCACTTTAAACATTCACTTTCTCCACCACTGGCGCACAGTAACAGCATTGTGTATCTACATCTACCATCTAGAAGGACAAAGGCAGGAGTGACATGAAGAACACAATGGCCTCCAAGTCACATGCTATCCTGTCTCAGAAATATATCATTGTTCTTTCATCATCGCTAGGTTAAAATCTTGGAACTCTTAACCTAACAGCAAAGTAGGAGTACTTGTATCAGAAGGACAACAACTGTTCAGGAGGGCCGTTTACCATTAATTTCAAAAGGGCAATTAGTCAGGGATGCCCATATCTCAAGAACGAAAAGGTAAAAAAAAAAATCCACTAAGAACACTGCTGTATTTATGTAGTATTTCCATGAGTTTTATTCGGCTGCCTCAAGAATTATTGTGTTCTCACTTCCTTTTACTGGCAAGCTTCAAGAAGCATGGGAAATCTGTGGATGCACCATTAAATTTAAAAGTTAGTTGAAATATTGTTCTAATTGAGCGATGAGCAGAAGTTAATAGGCAACCTGCCTCTCCCAGAGGAGGTGCACACAAGCAATCTATTGCATTGCAGTTAAACGTGTAAGTTGGCCAGTTGAAGTTGGCTTCCAGACAAGCTGAAATTTTTAATGATTTAACACCTCACCCTAACTGAACCGATATGCTCCTCCAGGTTAACATTTTCCTCTATGCCCCTCTGCCCCCATGGCCCTTCATGCTCCCTATGCCAAGCTGTGGAACTTCTATGGCCATTGCCTGAGAGTCCAAACAAAGTCTCCACAAAGAAAAAGGGTGGTATTGCCAAATCTAGAGCCCCCTCGTCACAAAAGACTTAAAACTGCAGAAAGCTTGGGGTAGTATAGAAAGTACAGGGGCAACGTAAAAATGGAAATTAGGAAAATAAAGAGAGGATATGAAAAAATATTGGCAGGTAAAATCAAAGAAAATTCTAAGATGTTTTACCAGTACATTAAGAACAAGAGAATAACTAAGGAAAGGGTAGGGCCTATTGGTGATGTACATGGTAACTTGTGGGTTGATGTAGAAGATATGGGCAGGGTTCTTAATGAGTACTTTGTCTCTGTCTTCACAATGGAGAGGGATGATGCAGACATCCTAGTTAAAGAGGAGTGTGAAATGTTAAATACAATAAACATAGTGAGAGAGGAAGTACTTGCGTCCTTGAAGGTGGATAAATCACCAAGGCCAGATGGATTATATCTCAGGTTGTTGAAGGAAGCCAGGGAGGAACTAATGGCAGCTCTAAGGATCATTTTCCAATCCTCACTAGATACAGGCAAGGTCCCAAAAGATTGGAAGTCTGCGAATGTTGTACCATTATTTAAAAAGGGTGTGAGGGATAGGCCAGAAAATTATAGGCTTTTCAGTCTGACTTTGGTGGTGGGTAAATTATTGGAAACAATTCTGAGAGCCAGGATAAACTGTCACTTAGAAAGGCAGGGATTGATCAGGGATAATCAGCATAGTTTTGTTAGGGGAAGATTATGTCTCACTAACTTAATAGAATTCTTTTAGGAAGTAACAAGGAGGGTTGATGGGGGCGATGCAGGGTATGTTGGCCACATGGATTTAAGTAAGGCACTTAACAAAGTCCCATATGGCAGACTGGCTAGGAAAGTGAAACCTCATGGGTACAGGGGAAGATGGCAGGTTGGATCCAAAATTGCTCAGTGACAGGAAGCAAAGAGTAATGGTCATTGGATGTCTTTGTGAATGGAAAATGGTTTCCAGCGGCGTTTCACAGGGCTCCATGTTGGGGCCCTTGCTGTTTGTTGCACATATTAATGATTTAGACTTAAATGTGGGTGGGATGATTGGGAAATTTGCAGATAACACAAAAATTGGCCGTGGAGTGATAGTGAAAAGGATAGCTGTCAACTCCAAAATGATATCAATGGTTTGATTGAGTGGGTGGAGACGTGACAAATGAAAGTCAATCCAGAAAAATGTGAGGTAATGCATTTAGGGAGGGCAAACAAAGCAAGGGAATACTCAATGAACAGGAAGTTGTTCAGAGGGGTTGAAGAAGTGAGAGACCTCAGAGTGCGTGTCCACAGGACCTTGAAGGTGGCAGGACAGGTGGTCAAGAAAGCATATGATAAGCTTTCCTTTATTGGACGACGTATTGAGTACAAAAGCAGGGATGTAATGATGGAACTGTATAAACTGGTTAGGCCATAGCTGGGATTTTGTGTACAGTTCTGGTCACCACATTACAGGAAGGACATCATTATTCTGGCGAGGTTGCGGAAAAGATTTACGATGTTGCCAGGGCTTGAAAATTGCAGCAATGAGGATAGTTTGGATAGGCAAGGGTTGCTTTCCTTAGAACAGAGGAAGCTGAGCGGTGACCTAATTGAGGTGTACAGAATTATGAGGGTCCAGATACTGTAAACAGGAATGTTATGGTACAGCCAATGGTAGATGCTGAATTGTTCAAATCCCAAAGGGAAACTTGAAACAGCTGCCACAACTTGTTTTGTAAGTTGTATAAATTTTGAGGTGGGTGCCTTGAATTCAGTAATAAGACCACCAAGTCTTATAGGTTTTTACAAACCGAGGTTAAACGTTTATTAATAAGAGAAATGATTTTAAGCACATACTTATGACTACAAATTACTACTATAATAACTTCTAAATCCCCTACTTAATCTGACTCCCATTTACATTTTTGTGAGAAAGACACATAGGGCAGAATTTTGTCCTTGATGGGTGGGTGGGCCTGACCGATTCGGCGGCGGGTGGGCAGCCGATCGTCACCGCCGAAATTGGCTCCGCCACCATTTTAAGTGGGTGGCCGCCCAACAGGAAGCACATGGTGCTTCCTGTGCAGGCGGGAGGGGGATTCCCCAACTACCAGATTGCTTTCTTTCGCGCATGCGCGGGGAAGAGCACACATCTCTCTGAGGCAAAGTGCTGCCTCAGGGAGATCACTGAAAGGCAGTGAAACATTAAAAATAGAAACATAAAATAATCATTAACATGTCCCCTTCATCTGAAAATGTCACATGAGATGGGACATGTTAATGAAAAACACAAAAACTTTATTATAATTTTATCATTCGGACATCAAATCTCATTCCGCCACTGGATGAGGTTTATTAAAAAATCTCTTACCCGCCTGCCCGTTGGGTCCGTGCGCTGACCCGAAGTTCACATGGTCGATTGGTGAGCTAATGGCCTTAACAAGGCCTTTAATTAATGGCGGGCGCATGTTCCGCTGTATAGTGTGCCCGCCGACCTAAGTATCGCGATGCTGCGCACGGGCATTGAGAAGCCCGCGCAATGTCATCATGCAACATTTTAAGCGCTGACGGGCAGGCTCCGCCAGCCAGAAGATTCAGCCCATAGATTTCAATAAACCCAGGCAAAGAAACATGATACCCTGAACCAGTTGAATTCGAAGTGAGTTTTCTTAACTTCAGTTCTTTGTAGACAGCTGCTTGAGGTGTAGATGCTGGAGGCTTTTCACATTTGTTAGATCTTAAAATGCCTACCATTACACAGATCCTTCACTCCTTTACACATATTTTTCCCTTTGAATGCAAATTCCCATTGTTTCCCTGTCTTTGGTCTTTACATTTCTGATAATAAAAATCTCTCATAGTACTAAGTTTTACCAGTAATCTTTGGGAAAAATAAACGTTTCTAAACTTCACATGGCTAGGTGCCATATTTCACTCCCTCTTTTGAAAACAATCTACTCCGGTTTAGTTAATAATGCAAATGTTCCCTTGATATCTACGTTTACCTACTTAACATCTCAAACCTAGCTCATCTTCTACCACATCAAATCCTTCAGACCAGCTGCCTTTAATCCAATTAGATCACACGTGCGCACACACACACACACAAACACACACATAACTATTTTACAATAAATTCCAATAACATTATGAGAATTATTATATCTTCCTGACAGGAAAGACTAGTTTCCCCTAGCTGAGGGATCAATTACCAGGGGGCATAGATTTAAGGTGATTGCTAAAAGGATTAGAGGGGACATGAGGAATAGTTTTTTCACCCAGGGGGTGGTGGACATCTGGAATTTAATGCCTAAGTCGGTGGTTGAGGCTGAAATGCTCAACCCATTTTAAAGGTACCTGGATCTGCATCTGAAGTGCTGTAACCTGCAAGGCTATGAACCAGGTGCTGGAATTGAAATGAGTGGCTAGTTTCTTTTTTTCCTCTTTTGGCTGGTGCAGACACAGAGTACTGAATGGCCTCTTTCTGCACCGCAACTTTTCCATGGTTCTAATGGTATATACATTATTCTGGTTGAAACAGCTGCACCACAGGGGAAACATTGTTTAAGTGACAGCTCTGGATCTCTGATCTCTGCAGCCAATTTCACAATGTTTATTTACACAAGGTTCAGAGGTTTCAAGGGCTTGTAGTTTCTGTTACTAATACTTTAAAGGGCCTGAATGATTGACACTTTCATTGCCTTATAGTGAAATGAATTATTTTCAATATGGTGGAAAGTAATGAAGGAATGACTTTTTAAAGCTTTTTGTAATACACTCTACTATCACGATAGGGTCCATTGGTTCTATACAGTGTCATGGGTCAACAGACATATAAGCGCCATAGCTTGGCCTAGAGGGCATGAGGAGCAATGGCGGTGAATGGAGGAGCATAGCTTTGCACAGGGGGCATGAGGAGGAACTTATGAACTTTTAAAAGGGCCTTTCTTGCAGACTGAGGTTCATGACTCCTCTGAGGAGTTGTGAACCGTGACTCTTTCAAAACCTGGCCCGACTCCATGAAAATTACAGAGGAGTAGGACATGCCAATCTCTGCAATGCGGCTGGTCAGGTTGGGGCTGCCAGGTGCGAGCTTTTTACAGGAATTGGCCCGTACCCTTTAAAGACACTCTGGAAAATCAGACAGCCCAGAAATGGAGTCATGAATCTCATTGCCATTTTTAAAGGGCTCCCAAGTCATCTTGACTTGGTAAAAGTTCACTGCACTTTGGTTAAGGTTTTTAAAGGGAGTTTGAAGATGTTACAATTTGCCAGCATATAACGAGTACCGTAAGTTATGCAAATAGTGACTAAAGTGTCAGCCTTGGCTCACTCTCACCTCCGAGCCAGAAGGTTGTGGGTTCAAAGGCCAGTCCAGAGATATTAGTACATATCTAGGCAGACACTTAATGATAAAGGAGTGTTGAACTGTAAAAGGTGCCATCTTTCAGTTGTGACATTAAACTGAAGACCCACCTGCCCTCTTTGCTGGATGTAAATGATTCCATGTGTTATGATCCCAGCTAACGTCACTACTGACAAGTCAGATCCCAGGGTGGAACCTGGCTTAATAGCTTCTCATTTTTATTTTTTGTTTAGAAACATGGAGAGTGGCTACTGAACAGAGCCACAGGAGTAAGCTGATGAACTTTTAACAAAAGGTAAAAACATTTATTAAACAAGAAAAAATGAACTATATTACAATACACCTTCACTCACAAATATACTTTTACAAATATATACAGGGTAACACAAGTTACAAAAGCTATCTTATACTCTAACGTTCTCAGTAAGTATACAGTCCATGTAAACCCATAGGCAATCTGTGATCAGGCACAGTACACTCTGAAACCAAGTGACTGATGCCACCTCAAAGAGATGTTATAGATCCCACATCAGCTGCCCCCAGATGCATGTCACACTGTGAGCCAACCGGTCTCACTGAACTCAGTCTTCCACATGAGGGCTTCCAATCTCCACTCTCGAAGAACCTGCTTTGGAATCTTCTCCCAATTGACGCTTTCTCTCAGGTGCCCTCCACAAGGGTTCAACTCCAGGGTTTTGAACTCTCCTTTCGATGTTCCTCTCTCCTGGATCACCACGTACATCAGGCTTTGCCTTCCGTGCACTCTCGCTCAGATATTCAGCTGTGCCAACAGAACACCACTGTTTCATATGCCCTTAGTAAGGAGTCACCAACCTTTGGCTGTCTCCTTGCATATTCTGGCCTCTTGCAAGCCTATTTTTCTTTAAGTCTGCATTCTGTAGCTTTCTCCATTTAAGCTTCTAGCCTTCCTCTGCTTCTTACTCTTCACTTTCCGGGGACCTTTCCCAGATTCCTGTTCTTCCTATGACTGGAAGGTCTTCTTAGGACCTTTCTCCTGTTCCATTCCCTGGTTTTGGTTTCTTCATTAGTTTTGGACTTGCTACCTGTCCCTCTCCTATGCTGCTTCTCCTGGCAATTCCTTTCAACTGAACTGAAACTACTTTACAGTTTTTCTCTGTCGCTGTGGGTCCCTCTCTCTGGACCCCCATTGCTAGGCAACAGCACAGTTGTTTTTCTACCTTGTGTTTGTTTCAACTTCCCATCAAGAATAATAGAACCTGATTAGAATGCAGGTATACCAACAATCCCACAGAATTGCAGGTATTGGTTTAAAATCAGTTAAAATCAGTTTAAAATTCAAGGTCCCCCCTTTCTTAACACCAATACAGAAACACAAATTAAACTTAAACTTCAAACTAAACCTAACACCCACAAATACAAATATAACTTACTTAAACTATCTCTATTCCTAACACATGGCATTTGAAGAAAAGAGGCGTTCTCCTGGTGTGCTGCCCAACATTTATCCCTCAATCAAATTCCCTACAACAGATGACCTGGTCACTTGTACAACTGTATGACTTTGTAGATATAGCACTTTTCTCTGCTAGCTACACACAATAGATTATGTGATACTGATATACTCTCCATAACATGATCTGTAAAAAATATAAACATTTTTGGACATTTAAATAAAATTCCATTAGTTCCTTTCTCAGTAATTTGCTTTATTTCACGTTTGCATTGACTATCCCCAAATATCCACAGCAGTCATCCATCTTGTGTTTCTACTCGAATTCTTATAACATGCAAGAACTGGGGCTTTTTCCCTGTTCATAAAACTATGATGCACAATAATTTCATAATCCACAGTTATATTATTAAACTTTTATATTAGATAAGAAGCGCAAGATAGAGTGGTTAAGAGATGAGGTATTTGAGCCAAATATTGCTTTAGACAGGACACTGACATGGTGACTCTTTTAGCTGTTCAGGTGTATTAGTACAGTGTCATGATTGGTTGATTTCATTCATTCCATCTTACAAATTTGTATTTAATAGCATTGGCTTAATCATGCTCATCAGCATTTATATTGAGAGAAGGGTAGCTAAAATTTACATAAGATCTAACCCCTTTTCAAAAAATTATGCTTATAACTTAGTTTAAAGATGAACAGGCTTAAAATATTTGGAAGCCTTCCATCACTCAATTCTACTCAGGTAATGCATTTATTTGTTTGAAAAATGTGAAATCCTATCATTTTAAACTGACTCATAACAAGATCATAATCAGCTGCATATGTGAAAATGCAGTTTTGGAATAAATGAACATGCAAGATTCCTGGAGTTTAATGTTATCCCATATTTTCTAATAAACTTGGACAATGTAATTTCATCCACAGCAAAGATGTACCAAACTTATTCAAGTTGGGTAATCTCCCAGATCAATATTATTACCTTATATTTATCATCTTCAGCAATCCCTTATATTACAAAGCTGCCATTTGCAAAGACTAGCTTGTGATGATCTGAGAATGTGGTGCGCCAGTTCAATGTGATCATAATGTGCAAGCATTAGATTTTCTGTTGACTGTAAATTGAGTGTTACATTTTAGTGGTCATTTACTTATTTTCCTGTACCATATATCGAAAAATGTAAATGCTGTAATAAATGCACCCACCATTAATAAACAAATATTTATCAAACACATACTAATATTATGAACATAATTGTGCAAAACCAATGCCTGCTTGACCTTTCTATCTCAAGGCTTAAAAATGAAAGGTCATGAGTAACTATATCCCTTTGAAAATGTTACAAAATATTTATTTTAGTTAGTTCAATGTTATCACTGGAGTTGTTGAAGACATCTGTACGTTAGCTTCTAAATATACAACTGGCTATGTTAAATCTACTTACCAAAGACAGTCCTTGCAGGGACTGATTCTCTATTCAACCAAAATGACACTTGAGAAAGAATGACAGTCATGATACACGGCAGATAGGTCTGGATCACAAAATACCCAATTTTTCTCTTCAGGTGGAAGTATGTCGTCATAACTTTGTATTCACCTGAAATGAAACATCAATAAAGAATGGTTTTGCAGTGAAAAAAAAAATTAATTCTGAACATCAAGGTATTGTTCCATATGAACTTTATGCACAAATTATGAACCTAAACTAACTACTTTATTTAACTTAAACCAACTAATGGGAGAATATCAGCGTTAATACCACTCCCTGTAGTTATTTTTTGCTCAGTTTTGCCATGCTATAGAAAGGTTAAGGAGATTCAAACTGCAATAAACTTATTAAATTCTGATATTAGGTAACAAGCACGACAAGAGTTCTGAACACAAAATTATTTTAAATGGATCTTGTTTACAGAAGTGAAATCTAAATGTTTTCAAAGTTAAGTGATTAAATGAGTCAAATTAAAAAACTTCAAAATGGATAATGGGGCATTTCAAAGATCTTTCTAAATAATCAAGGATACATGGGCCAGAGTTTTCCTGTTGGCGTGCAGGGGTGGGCCCACAGGCCTACGTGTAGAATTACGCGTGGTGACATGGGATGAGCATCCCAATGTCACCACGCACCATCGCGATATTTCATTGGGCGGGGGTGCATTGATCTCCGATGTGCCCTCGCCATTAATTGACGGGCCACTTAAGACCCTTGAATCGCCAATTGACAGTGATTTTTTTGGCACCTGTGCAATTTTTGGATCGGCGCAAGGGCGCAACGGGCAGGCGGGTAGGACGCATTTGTATTAATCTCATCCACAGGTGGGACAAGAGGGCTCACTGGGGTTGCGAGTGTGCTCTGTCAAATATTGTTTTTTCAAAGTTATTGATACTTACCTGTGTGATCTGCAATACTTCAAAACACATACCAGCTGCTTGGTCTGGACTCACAGCCTTCAGGTCAGCACTCTGCAGTAAGGAATCATTTTTGGGCCTGCAAGTTTCAGGAAGCTTTCCTTTAGCCTGGGAATGGGAGCTGAATTCTCCGCTGGAGGCACCTCCTTTGAGGAGGAAGGGAGGGCTAGAAGGGGAAGGGGGCCAGGGGTGCAGATTCAGCCTCCTTTGGGAGGATCGGCACAAGCACAAGGAACACAGGGCCATGAGGTAGTCCAAGTCGGAAGGGGCTGCAGAATATGCCACTATCCTGCTGCCAGAGTGTACAGGCTGCGAAGCAGCAACCTCAATATGTCTGAGGTACAGTGACAAAGGAGGCTTCGTCTCTTGGGGGAGACAGTCAACTACATCTGCTGATGATTGGGCCTGAGATCTCCGCTAACTGTGTGGGTGGACACCCCATGCCAGTGGCTCTAAAGGTTGCAGTTGCCCTGAACATCAATGCCTCTGGCTCCTTCCAGGGCTCGGTGGGTGATCTTTGTGATGTCTCCCAATCAGTTGTCCACACTTGTGTCAAGCAGGTCACAGACGCTCTGTTCAGGCCTGCATTGACTTTCACCCACTACCGTTGGGACCAGGCAAGCCAGACACAGCGAGCCAGAGGCTTCGCGGTGATTGCTGGCTTCCCCCACGTCCAATAGACGCACACATGTGGCTATCAAGGCACCAGCATGTGAGCCCAGTGTCTTCATCAACAGGAAGGGCTTTCACTCCATGAACGTGCAGATAGTGTGTGACCACAGGATGCAGATTCTACAAGTCTGTGCAAGGTACCCAGGCAGCTCCCATGATGCCTACCTCCTCAGACAGTCCCAGGTGCCGGGGCTCTTAAGTGCTCCAGCCCAGCTGGATGGATGGCTGCTGGGTGACCAGGGCTATCCCCTCAAAAGGTGGCTCATGACACCTCTCTGCCACCCAAGAACAGAAGCTGAGCAGCAGTACAATAGGAGCCACGCCTCCACAAGGGCTGTGGTGGAGAGAGCCATCGGTCTTCTCAAGATGCACTTCTGATGCCTGGACCGCTCAGAGGGTGCACCCCAGATTGTGTGTCGGTGATAGTGGCAGCACGCTGCACTCTCCACAATCTTGCGCTGGAAAGGGGGGACACTGTGGATGATGAAGACGTTGAGGCAGTGGCTGCAGACGCACATGATGAGCCCAGCAGTGTGTCCAAAGATGAGCACGCGCAGGGAAATGCTGAGGGGGTAGACGCTGACCCGGGAATACTCCAGGGAGGCAGGGATACCCAGGAGGCTTTAATCCAATGAATCTTCAGCTAGCACACCATATGTGGACCTCCGGGGCAAGCCTGGGCTGTAGGCTCCATACTCGATATCAAAGTGCAAAATCTGCCTGGATAGGAAAATTAACTAAGGGCCTTGTTAATAAAGCTGAATGTCCCACAAATCACTCATAACGTTTTTGGGGACCATCCACTTGCAGAATAAAAGAGGCACCCTCAGCCATGGTGACATACCTGAATTTAATGTTGTAACAAAAGGAACTTAAGAAAACAAAATGCCAAAGGATTTAAAAGTCACACCAACTCATAAAGACCTCATTGCGAATCAACACAAAAGCACCAACGATAAACCCATGGTGTGCCTAAGGTGCCTTATGTTTACATTTTTGGGTGCTACGTCTTTGTGCTGCCCCCACGCTGGGAGTGGCATCTGAGACAGCCTGCTGACTCTGCTGTCCTGTTGGCCTCGATGACCTTAGAGGTTGTCCTCTGGTCCATCGAGCCTGCGCTGGCCCTGCCTGGGAGGGAGCTGCTAGTTCCACAGCTGGCGTCTTCCCACTTGTCACAGGCTCGTCAGATGCCATGGTCACTGGCAGAGGGGTGGAGGAGCTGTCGCCCTCATCCAGAGCAATCTGAGAGGTGACTGCAGAGATGACAGGCAGCCACTGCGCCAACGTGAAGTCACTTCAGACCTCCTTGCTCACCACGGATGGATCGGCACCGAGCTGGGAAACAAGCCCAGATCATTTCCCACATTGGCACTGACCAGCTGAGGTCAATGCTGATGTGAGGGCTTGCTGGTCTGAGTGCATCCTCAGGAAGTCCTGACAGGTCTCGTGGAGGAGCTTTTCCACAAGAGTTGCCACTCTCTCCATGGAGGAGGCATGGCGCTCGGCCATGAGGTCAATTGCTTCGGCGACAGTCCGCGTTGACTCCTCCACCACGTACCCCAAGCCAAGCATAGCCTCATGTATCTCCACCAGGTGCTCCCGCACACCCGGCCGCATTTCTTGCATTTGCTGCATCGCAGACTGCTCCAGAGCACATCATCAGGCACCAGCTGAGCATGTGCCTGGTCCCCTGCAGTCCTCTGACTGCTGGCACCATGAGCATGCTCTGTCTCTGCCAGCTCCTCCAGCAACTGTGAATTGCCCCCACTGTTGTGCCCCGGGACATTAGCCGATGTTCTAATTCCCACCGAGGTGCTAGTATCTGTGCTGGTGCCTGCCTGGAAGAGATGGTGTGACGCTGGTGAGACTTCAGGGTCCTCAGGTGGTGGGAGGGGACTCCTGCTGCTCCTCCTCCCAGCCCTGCTCCGCTGATGCTGAAAGGAAGAACAAGGCCATTGGATCAGTTAACATGGAGACAATGTCAATGTGCATCCCTGTCCCCAGGATCATTATACGCTCATCCTTCAATAAGCAACAGTCAAGCCATGTTGCAAACTTCAATCACTGAACATTCGGCACTGCCATGGCTGCTGGGACACTAATAGTGAACTTAATGCTGGGCAAACATACCTGGCCGTGGCACCCCAGCCTCACCGACACTGGTGGACCTGGGCGCGTGGCGCCTCTCCAGATCTAGGGCCTCCTGCTTGAAGTGGCTGAGAATCGCCAACTGGCCTGGCCCACTTCACCTGCTTGGCAGCATTATGTGCATTCTTCTCCTGAAAAGGAGAGAAGAGCATTGACTGGTGCTATTTGTACCTAGACCCTCTTCGTGGACAGCCCACTCAAACCAGAGTGAGACTTTGCAGCGCTCCAGTGCCTCCTCACCCCGCTGCTGTGGAACACTCACCCAAAGATGCCAGGCCTTTCCCACACCCCCTTGGCCAAATGCTGCCTACATCACATTAGGCACCTCACGGTCAAACCTTCCATTGCAAGGAGCGCAAGCATGTGGAGCGCAAAAGACAGCAAATCGATCGGTGCCATGTCACCTTGAAGCTCCCCTGCAAGCATGTCATCACCTTGACTTTGACATGTTATTGAGTTCCAGCACTGTGCCCAGGTGCAGCTCCTCCAGGTTACCCCCAGAACAGTCACATTCTGCAGGTGCAGAACCCATTTCTTCACCATTCTCTCAGGGTAACCTCGGCATGGGTAATATTTGCTGGCCCACCCAGCGAAAGACATTGATTTAATGCAGTTACTACATACAGACTTGGTGGGGGGGTGGGGGTGGGTGCGCCAGGGGAAAGCCCACCTGCTGGGTTAAGTGACCAATACCAACATTGTCTTCACCCTTCCAGAAGGCAACAGGTTGTTGAAGCGCTTGCGACACAGGATCCAGATGTGCTGCACCACGTCACGGGAGTTCACCACCTCTGCCACCTCCTCCCAGGCATGTTTCGTCATGGGGGAGGAAACCTCCTCCTCCCATCCTGGGGTACGAGGACCTCCCACCGTGCTGCCATCTCCTTGAGGAGGGTAGCAAGGCAATCTTCAGAAAAATGAGGGGTACAGTGCCCCCCATGCCCTACCCTCCTGCCTGGCCTGCTCACCAGCAGCACTTTCGGGAGCCCTTCCACTGGCCATGGTTCACAGCCTTTGAAAGGCTGCAGCAACTTTCCAAAATGGGCCTCCAGGTTGCCATTGCAGCCAGCAGTCATTGCAGTCCCACCGCCGCCCATCCGCTACTGCTGTCCTCGGGAGCTGTGATTCACTCTGGGCGATCGGGTCCGCGCTCACTCCCGCACCATCCACCCAACAAGAAGAAAATTCTGCCCATGAACTTTAGGCTCAGCAACGATTCTGATCACTGTACACATCTCTCATTATTTCTTAAATGAAAGCTGCATCTAGTCAACATACATGTCTGTTATTCACTAACATTTGGTGAACTGTAGTTACATAGTAGAGACAACAGTGTTGATTATACAAAATAATATAGAGCTTGAACTGCAATTTAAATGATAAAAATTTGTAGAGTTCTTTGGGAACAGACAACCAAACACTTATTGGCATTGCTCATAACAAACTGTTTAAAGAATGGAATGCAAACAATTTTTGTCTTTATCAACAATAAAAGGTGGGGTGGAATCTTCCATTCTGAAGTCTAAGTCCGGTGGTGGCAGGAAAGTCGGAGTGACTTCTGCTGGAGAACGGGATGGCTGAACAGGCCAGATCTTCCACCAATCAGTTCATTAATTATGCATCCATGAGGAACACGTCGAATCTTATAGAAGGGCAGGCAGGAAGTGGCCCACCCTCCCCCACCGGCACTTCACAGGCTCCAATGTCTGGGCGCCAAATTTAAACAGCACCCGGGCAGCCATTCACTCACTGCAGGCCAGGACCTCCAGATTCCTTGAAAGAAAGTGTGGAGGAGGAGGAGGTCGCAATTTCTGGCTCCTTGGTTTAGCGATGTCTCCCTGGAGATTCTCCTCCCGGAGGTTGAGAATAAGTGGGAAGCCCTCATTCTGAGGGATGAGAGTAGGAGGCCCTCACACCAGCCCGGGAGGAGGTCCCAAGGGCAGGAAGCGCCCTTGGGGTCCAAAGAGGACTGCCATCCATGTGGCAAACGGATAAATGATCTCATACGCTCTGCTAGGGTAATTCAAACTTCTACTCACTACAAACTCACACTGTCAAAAAGACATCAGGCAGTCAAGGGGTTAGAGGCTATAGTGATGTTACATATTGTCAGCAGATGAGATAACAGCTTTATTACTTTCATAGTTTCACAGGACATGGACCTTGCTGGCTCGACCAGCATTTTGTTGCCCATCCCTAATTGCCCTTGAGAAGGTGGTGGTGAGCCAGATTCTTGAATTGCTCCAGTACACCTGGTGTACGTACACCCACAGTTCTGTTAGGGAGGGAGCTCCAGGGTTTTGACCCAGCAACAGTGAAGGAACAACAATGTCATTCTAAACCAGGATGGTGTGTGGCTTGGAGGGAACTTCCAGGTGGTGGTGTTCGCATACTGCCCTTGACCTGCCAGGTGGTAGATGTCCTGTGTTGTCAAGAGACCCTTGGTGAGTTCCTGCAATACCATTATGTAGATGGTGCACACTGCTGCCACTATGTGTTGGTGGTGGAGGGAGTGAATGTTTAAGGTGGTGGATCGGGTGCCGATCAAATGGGCTCTTTTGCCCTGGATGGTGTCAGACTTCTTGAGTGTTGCTGGAGCTGCACTCATCCAGGCAAGTGGAGAGTGTTCCATCATACTCCTGACTTGTGCCTTGTATAAGTTGGACAGGTGTTGGAGAGTCAGGACTCACCACAGAATTTCCATTCCCTGACCTGTACTTGTAGCCACAGCATTTATATATATATATTTTTATTCATTCATGGGATGTGGGCATCGCTGTCTAGACCAGCATCTATTGCCCATCCCTAATTGCCCTTGAGATGATGGTGGTAAGCTGCCTTCTTGAATTACTGCAGTCCATGTGGTGTAGGAACACCAACATTGCTGTTAGGGAGGGAGTTCCAGGATTTTGACCCAAAGGCAATGAAGGAATAGCAAAATAGTTCCAAGTCAGGATGGTGAGTGACTTGGAGGAGAGCTTCCAGCTGGTGGTGTCCCCATGTGTCTGCTGCCCTTGTCCTTCTGGATAGTAGCAGTTATGGGTGTGGAAGGTGCTGTCTAAGGAGCCTTGATGAATTCCTGCAGTGTATCTTGTAGATGGTACACGGTCCTGTCACAGTGCATCTGAGGTGGAGAGAGTGAATATTTGTGGATGTGGTGCCAATCAAGTGGACTGCTTTGTCCTGGACAGTGTCAAGCTTCATGAGTGTTGCTGGAGCTACACCCATCCAGGTAAGTGGAGAGTGTTCCATCACACTCCTGACTTGTGCCTTGTAGATGATGGACAGGCTTTGGCTGTTCCAATTCAGAGTCTGGTCAATGCTAACCACTGGATGTTGATGGTGGGGGATTTGATGATGGCGATGCCAAGGAATGTCCAAGGGAAATGATTTGGTTCTCTCTTGTTGGAGATGCTTATTGCCTGGCACTTGTGTGGTGTGAATGTTGCTTGCCACTTATCAGCCCAAGCCTCAATGTTGTGCAGGTGTTGCTGCAAATGAATACAGACTGCTTCAGTATCTGAGTTGTCACGAGTCCTACTGAACATTGTGCATTTATCAGCAACCATCCCCAGTTCTGACCTCCTGCTGGAAGGAATGTCAATGATGAAGCAACGAAAGATGATTGGGCCTAGGACACTACCCGAGGAGCTTCCGCAGTGTGACTGGGATGATTCACCTTCAACAACTACAGCCATCTTCCTTTGTCCTAGGTATGACTCCAACCTGTGGCCAAATTTCCCCCTGACTCTAGTTTTTCCAAAGTTCCTTTTTGCCACACTCAGTCAAATGTTGCCTTGATTACAAGGGCAGTCACTTTCATCTCATCTCTTGAGTTCAGCTCTTTTGTCCACATCAGGACTAAGGCTGTAACAAGATCAAGAGCTGAGTGACCCTAACAGAACACAAACTGAGCATCAGTGAACAGATTATTACTGAGTAAGTGCCAACTGATAAAACTGTTGATGACTCCTTCCATTGCTTTACCAATGATCGAGAGTAGACTGATGAGACGGTAATTGGCCGGGTCGGATTTGTCCTGATTTTTGTGGACAAATCCAATAGCTACTTTAACAACAATCTAAGTTCCTGCACAAAAGGCATCTTAGTCCCTTAATAGGGAGGGCTCAGCACACACAGCAGGCATGCAAACTTCTGAACTGTTCTTTCATCCATAGTGCTCATAATCAGAAGGGCGAGAAACAAGACGGGAGGTGGGACTCCGGAACTGAGGGCCCTTACCCAATTCAAGGAGCAGGCTGCAGAGCTGGGAGGGAAGGACACAGGCCATACCTGTGCTGAAGACGTGACTGGCCTCCCCCAAAAAACCAGTGACAATGCATCCATTATACAGAGACAACATTCCAAAAGGACTGTGAGTTATATGTAATGTTTGAGCCAGCCTAGGCATCACTCATTCTCTCTTTTCTTCATTGCAGGTACCTGCAGGAAGAGGGGAGGGAAGGACATCATCCTCCACAATAGCAAGCCCAAGTGCCCAGGCCACCTCGGACGAGGAAGAAGAGGGTCCCACACCTATCAGGCTGTCAGTGCATTCACCTGCATCCTCTAGCAGCGTAGATACATGCACCTCGGTGGATCCTAGATCTAGAGTAGGGTTTGGGTTCACAATCTGGTGATCACCTCACAGATACGTGTCTCCAGCAGGCAGAGGCAGTGACAGCCAAGGTCTCTGACACTCAGAGGACTACTGGAGACCAGGCCCTGCAGAGTCCAAGTCCAATGATGAGCCAATGCAATCAGCTCCAGGACAAATGTTGAAGATGGAAAGAGCGGCAGGGGAACATCAAAAAAGGGAGGGAGACAGAAGGCAGGAAACTACAGGCCGGCTATCTTAACATCTGTCACAGGGAAAATTCTAGAAGGTACTATTAAAGACTTAGAATAATTCAAAGTAATCTGTCAGAATCAACATGGTTTTGTGAAAGGGAAATCATGTTTGACCAATTTATTGGAGTGCTTTGAAGAAGTAACATATGCTGTGGATAAAGGGGAACCGGTGATTTTCAGAAGGCATTAGAAAAGGTGCCTCATCAAAGGTTATTGTGGAAAATAAAAGTTCATGGTGTAGGGGGGGGAGATATTGACATGGATAGAAGAACAGCTAGCTAATAGAAACAGAGAGTAGGCATAAATGGGTCATTTTCTGGTTGGCAAGATGTTACAAGTGGTGTGCCACAGGGATTAGTGCTGAGGCCTCAAAAAATTATTTTTTGCAATTTATGTAAAAGACTTGGATGAAGGGACCAAAGGTATAGCTGCTAAGTTTGCTGATGATGCAAAGATAGGTAGGAAAATAAGTTGTGAAAAGGACATAAGGAGGCTACAAAGGAATATAGATAGGTTAAATGAGCATGCAAAGAATTGGCAAATGGAGTATAGCCTGGGAAAATGTGAAGTTGCCCATTTTGGCAGGAAGAATAAAAAGAACATTATTATCTGAATGGTGAGAGATTGCAGAGCTCTGAGATACAGAGGAATCTGAGTGTCCTAGTGCATGAATCACAAAAGGTTACCATGCAGTAACAGCAAGCAATTAGGAAAGCTTGATTGTGAGGGAAATTGAATACAAAAGTAGGGAGGTTATGCTTCAGTTATACAGGGCATCGGTGAGACCACATCTGGAGTACTATGCAAGTGTTGGTTTCCTTATTTAAGGAAGGATGTAAACATATTGGAAGCAGTTCAGAGAAGGCTTGCTAAAGTTAATACCAGGAATGGGCAGGTTGACTTATGAGGAAAGGCTGGACAGGCTCGGCTTGTATCAGCTGGAGTTTAGAAGAGTAAGAGGTGACTTGATTGAAACATATAAGATCCTGAGGAGGTCTTGACAAGGTGGCTGTGGAAAGGATGTTTCCTCTTGTAGGAGAGTCTAGAACTAGGGTCACTATTTAAAAATAAGGGACTGCCTATTTCAGACAGAGATGAGGAGAAATTATTTCTCTCAGAGGGTTGTGAGTCTTGGGAACTCTCCCCCTTAAAATATGGTGGAAGCAGAGTCTTCGAATATTCTTAAGGCAGAGGTTGGAACATAGGAGCAGGAGTAGGCCACTTAGCCATCGAGTCTGCTTCATCATTCAATACCATCAAAAAAGTTATTCTCATCTCAGTCCTAGTTAGATAGATTTTAGATAAGGAAGGGGCTAAATGGCTATGAGGGGTAGGTAGGAATGTGGAGTTGAGGTTACAATCAGATCAGCCATGATCTTACTGGAAGTTGGAGCAGGCTCGAGGGTCCGAGTGGCATATTCCTGCTCCTAATTCGTATGTTATTATTTAAATGCAGGTTATTGTTGATGACAGAAAGACAAGAGGCAAGCTCCTTCATGTTAGGTAAAAGATCATGACCATTACCACAGGTTAATCCAGAGATTTCGCTAATCAGTTTTGAAAGCACAAGCTGAAGTAATAATGCATTGAAAAATTAACCCTTTTATTTAAATAATATCATATCAAGAAATATATGCACTGTGTATGTATACACAAGGCATAACATATGTTATTGCAATGTACTATATAATAGTTTAATTTCAAACTAGTTCTATTATAGGTTTTGACAAAGATTATGACCTGGATCATGCAGTTCCAATAGCGGCGAATTCTGAACCCCCTGGTTCCTCATCTTCCCCAATTTCCTTTGCAGCTGACCACAAAATTCAAGCCTGTAAGTCATGGATTAAATCCATTTACAAACACCAGGGGGAGAATTTTCTCCCCCTTGGGGGGATTGTGTGGGAGCAGGCATGGGCATGCACATAGCCGATCGCCACCTGCGATCGGCTGTGAGCTGCCATTTTACGTGGGCAGGCCAATTAATGCCCACCCAGCATGATGCGTACCCGGAGAGAGGTTGCCTGAGTCGGGCCTGTGCTCTTTCGAAAGAGTGCAGAAGTCATCCTGAGGCACAGAGCTCCATCAGGGAGATTAGTTTAAGTACAAAAAAAATTTAACAAAGGGGAAAAAAATTAAGACATTTCCCCTCATGTGAAACTGTCACATGAGCTGGGACATGTCTATTAATTTTATGAAAAATTTTTACAAGACTTTAAAAACCTTCATGAAATCTCATCCTGTGCGTGGATGAGGTTCCATGAAAAATGCGAAGGCCACCTGGGTTCTTTGCCTGCCCGTCAACCTTAAGGTTGGACGGGCAGCTCAGTTTATTGATTTAATTGTTAGTTAACTGGCCTTAATAGGCCTTTGTCAGTTCGGTGGGTGCGCAGCCAAGTTTGCTGTTTTTCCGAAGATTCTACCCCAGGGGTGGATTTTTATGCCCCCTGACCCCCCACAGTCCCACCCCCAGGGTTCAGTGGTTATGACCTTTGAAGTTCTGCTTTTTAAGTTGGCTCCTGGCTGCTCATACTCTCTAAACAAAACCTCTTTCCTACTTCTACCTACTTCCTCCCCTTCCCACTGCAAGTTCCTCTCCAGCCCAGAGCGGATGTCCCGAACTTTCACACCGGGTAGGCAATACAGCTTTCTGGACTCACGTTCTTGGCAACAGAGAACTGTGTCTATCACCCGACTATACGACTCCTACCACCACTACATTCCTATTACCTCCCCCATTTGAATGGCTTCCTCTCCCATGGTGACATGGTAAGTTTGCTCATCCACCCTCCAGTCCCTGCTCTTGTCCATACAGAACGCAAGAGCCTCAAACCTGTTGGTAATTGCAAAGGCTGTGACTCCTCCACTTCTGCCATTTCAATCTGCATACCTATCTCACTAGCAGTCATATCCTTCTGTCTCTGCCCATGGATCAACTCAGACTACCCTTTCCTGAGGTGTATGAGCATTTCCTGGAACAAAATATCCAGGTAACTTTCTCCCTCCCTGGTGCATCGTAGTGCCCACAGCTCAGCCTCCAGCTGACTGAGTTGAAGTTTCTCCAGCCACAGGCAATTACTGCAGGTGTGTTAATATTTCAATAAATGTTCTGCTTATCCCGAATGAAATTCCCTAGTTAAAATAAATAGTAAATACTCACCAGCCAATCTAATAAGCTTTACTCCACTGGAGTGCTGCTCTGGGCTGTATTTGAGTGCTTCAGTTGGGGTTTGATAAGTGAAGGAGTTTTAAGGATTAATTTAGTTTAAGGGTTAACTAAAATTTGCTCTTTGGGTTCGGAGAAGTTACGTATTCATCCACCTTTAAAACAGGGCTCATTCAGGCTCTCCTTGCAGCTAGTTAATTAGTTAACTGGTTTAAACAGATTTTCAGAAGCTAGACACAAACAGCATAAAAGCAAGCCATCTACAGCGCTGCTTTTGTCTGCTCTGGAGTGCTGCTTTGGGCTGCATTTGAGTTCTTCAGTTGGAGTTTGGTGAGTGAGGGAGTTTGGTGAAGAGGGAAGGAGGGGATCCTTTTGTTTTCTACCCTTCCTTAGAAATAAGAGCAGTGGCCTTTGTAAGTAGGACTTGGTGAGTATTTCTAGGGTCTTTAATATTCTCTAATCTAGAGGAGGTAAAAGTAAAGGGAGTAATTTAAGGGTAAGTCATGGCAGCTCAGTCACATGGAATGCTTCTCCTGCGTGATGTGGGAAGTCAAGGACACTTCCCGTGTCCATGGTGACCACATGTGCAGAAAGTGTCTCTAGCTGCAGCTGCTTGAAATCAGCATTTTGGAGCTGGAGCTGCAGCTGGGGTCATTGTGGAGCATCCAAAGTGCTGAGATCTTCATGGATAGCATGTTCAGTGAGGTGGTCACAATGCAGGTAAAGGGTACACAGGCAGAAAGGGAATGGGTGGCTGCGAGACAGAGTAAAGGCACTAGGAAGGTAGTACAGGAGTCCTCTGGGACCAGCTCTAACAGATTTTCCATTTTGGATACTGCTGGAGGAGATGGTTTCTCAGGGGAATGCAGAGAGAGCCAAGTTGTGGCCCCACGAGTGACTCAGCTGCACAGGGGAGCAGAAAAAAGAGCGGGAGAGCAATAGTGATAGGAAATTCTATCGTAAGGGGAACAGATAGATGTTTCTGCGGCCACAGGCATGACACCAGGATGCTATGTTGCCTCCCTGATGCCAGGGTCAAGGATGTCACTGAGCAGCTGCAGGACATTCTGAAGTGGGAGGGTGAACAACCAGAGGTTATGGTACATATTGGTACCAATGACATAGGTAAAAAGTGGGATAAGGGCCTGCAAGCCAAATTTGGGAGCTAGGAAATAAATTAAAAAGCAGGACCTTCAAGGTAGTAATCTCAGGATTACTCCCAGTGCCATGTGCTAGTGTGATCAGGAATAGGAGAATAGACTGTGTGGCAAGAGAGATGGTGTAGGAGGGAGAGATTTAGATTCCTGAGGCAATGGGACCCATTCTGGGGAAGATGGGACCTATACAAACTGGACAGGTTGCACCCCAGCAGGGCCAGGACCAATATCTTTACAGGAGTATTCACTAGTACTGTGGGGGAGGGATTAAACTAGGAAAGATGGTGACTTGGCATTGTTAGTTAGGGACGAAATCAGTACAATAGTGAGAGAGGATACTGGCTCAGAAAATCGAGATGTAGAATCAGCCTGCATAAGAAGCAACAAGGGGCAGAAAGCATTATTGGGAGTTGTCTATAGGCTTCCAAACAGTAGTGGTAAGGGGACAGTGTTAAACAGGAAATCAGAAATGCACGTGACAAGGGTGCTGCAGTAATCATGGCTGACTTTAATCTACAAATAGACTGGGCAAACCAAATTAGCAATAATACTGTGGCAGATGAGCCCCCGAGGCTGAATTTTATGCTGATCAGGTGGGCGCGTGGCCAACCCAATCGTGCATGAAATTGCGTGACATGACGTCGGGACACTTGCCTGACATCATCCTACGCTCTGGCGATATTTCGGTTGGCAGGCGTGCGCAAAAGTGGGAAGCGCACCTCCCGACATTTAAGAGGGGAATTAAGACCAACAACAGTGCAATTATCTGTTATTTTATGTAGCCCACCCAGCCTTACGGTTGGCGGACAGGCAAATCAGCCTAGTGGCCTTTGCATTTTTCAACAAACCTCATCCGCGGGTGTGATGAGACTTCTATGATGAAATAAAATATTAATAAATTCTGTGGACAGCATTTTCATAAGATAAATTTTCAGATGACTGATTATGATGCATGAACTCTTTTTTTCAGCATTTTAAAGCTTTATTTTTGCTGTTTCAGCTTTTCAGCTCCCTGAGGCAACTCCTAGCCTTCAGGGAGATTTATGTCAGCTCTGGACTGAGCCCACATTGATGTTATCACCCACCCTCTTCTCGCCCCCGCCCCAGCAGTGCTGAGCCTTTCAGCGCATGTTTCACGCTGGCTGGCCATTAATTGAACAGCCAGAGTGAAATTGCCATCGGGGGCCGGTCACGGTTGGCAGTCTGTTTCTCAGCCAATCTCGGGCCTGCTGATCGCACATACCTGCTGAGCTGAAAGTTCAGGCCCTGGAGTGTGTACGAGATGGTTTTTAGACCAGTATGCCAAGGAACCAATTAGAAAACAGGCTATCCTAGATTTAGTTTTGTGCAATAAGAAAGGGTTAATTAACAATCTTGTTGTGAGGAGTCGATTTGGGAACAGTGACCATAACATGATAGAGTTCTTCCTTAGGTTGGAAAGTGTCCATTCCAAAACTAAGGTCCTAAATCTAAACAGAGGAAACCATGAAGGAATGAGACGTGAGTTGGCTAAGATAGATTGCGGAACTTCATTAAAAGGCGGATAGGCAATGGCTAATATATAAGGAACGAATGCATGCATTGCAACAGTTATATATTCCTTTCCAGTGCAAAAACACAGCAGGAAAAGCAGCCCAACCATGGCTAACGAAAGAAATTAAGGATAGCATTAAATCCAAACAGAATTCATATAAATTTGCTAGATAAAGTAGCAAGCTTGAGGAAACGGAGCAGTTTGGAATTCAGCAAAGGAGTACCAAGTGATTGATTAAGAGGGGAAAAATAAAGTATGAGAGTAAACTTGCAAGGAACATAAAAGATGACTGTAAAAGCTTCCATAAGTATGTAAAAAGAAAAAGATTAGTGAAGACAAATGTATGTCCCTTACTGTCCAAAACAGGAGAATTTACAATAGGGAACAGGGATATGGCAGAGCAATTAAACAACTACTTCAATTCAGTCTTCGCAGAGGAAGACACAAATAACTTACCTGAAATACTAGGGAATCGAAGGTCGAATGAGAAGGAGGAATTGGAGGAAATTAGTATAACTAAAAAAAGTGCTGGAGAAATTAATGGGACTGAAAGCCGATAAATTCCAGCGGCCTGATAATCGACGTCCCAGGGTAATAAAATAGTATATGCGTTGGTTGTCATCTTCCAAAATTCTATAGATCCTGGAACAGTCCCGACAAAGTGGAGGGTGGTAAATGTAAACCCAATATTTAAAAAAGGAGGGAGTGAGAAAAACAGGGAATTACAGACTAGTTAGCCTAACATCAGTAGTAGGAAAAATGTTGGAGCCTATTATAAAGGATGTAATAACAGGACATTTTGAAAATATCAATGGAGTTAGGCAAAATCAACATGGATTTATGAAAGGGAAATCATGTTTGACAACCCTACTGGAGTTTTTTGAGGATGTAACTAGCACAATAGATAAGGGAGAACCAGTGGATGTGAGGTATTTGGATTTTCAGAAAGCTTTTAATAAAGTCTCACATAAACGCATCAAGGGGTATGGGGAGAGTGTGGGACTATGTCATTGAGATAGAGGATCAGCCATGATCATATTGAATGGTGGAGCAGGCTCGAAGGGCTGAATGACCTACTCCTGCTTTTATTTTTCTATGTTACTATTATTAGTAGACCTTACTGTTACTAATAAAACCTTACAATAACTAAATTTACCTGAATTTTGAAAGATAAATGAGAAAAATACTCACCAAACAATTAACTACCCGTTTTCCTATGACACAAGCTTTGTCTTTCCTCAGAATGTGATTGATCCACTCTGGAGCCATGGACTGGACTGGACTGGATAGCTCTTTTAGATGCCGCTGTCTGTTCCAGGTCCTCCTCTCTCCCTGACTTTTAGGTGCTGCTGTCTGTCTCTGCGTCCTCCTCTCTCCCACACCTTTAGGTGCTGCTGCCTGTCTCCGGATCCTCCTCTCTCCCGCTCTTTTAGGTGCTGCTGCCTTTCTTCGGATCCTCCTCCCTCCCGCTCTTTTGAAACGGAAATGTAAGTGATTGCACTCAGCTGTGTAAATACATGGGGGGAATTATACACTAGGCAGTAGGGTGATGTCAGCGGAAGTGGGTGGCATGGTCCCTTCGTGATTATGTGCTGGGAGGCCAATTAACAGCCGTACAGCAAGACTGCCGGCAAATGGGAAACACAGGGTAGGGTGTAAGTTGGTGATGGAGTGGGTGCTCACCAGGGACCAGCTGCTGTTGGGCAGGTAAAAGGGCCACCAGCAGTGTGCAGCAGGCCTGCAGAGGGGCTGCATCATGAGGACAACATGCTGCAAAAGGATTTTGAGCAACAAAGAAGGCTCCTACCACCGGGCAAGTCTCTCTCAAAATGTCGGGCAGCCCCACGGTTTGATGATAACTTCCTGCTGGCTCTCATCCAGGCTGTAAATGAACAGCAAGACATTCAGGAAGGGGAAATATCCCCACCTGACCAAGCAAGCCTGGATGTATGTTGCAGACAAGTTCAGTAGTCTTGGGATTATAGGACCTGGCTGCAGTGCCGCAAAAGGCTAAATGACTTTCTCTTATTGCAAAGGTAAGGATCCAAACTTTCGAAGTGGGCGCACAACTATGGGAGTTTAAGCATGTGTCCATTGTGTGCAGAAATAGCCAGGGGAGTGGATAGGTGCTCCCTGTACTTCGGCAATGACAAGGCCTCAGGTAGCCAAAAGACACCCATCAAGGGCACCAGGCCAATGGGGCATTAAGATCAGTAGCCTGCCTTCAGCACAGCTGGCAGCGAAGGAAAACACCATGCACAGCACACAGAAATAAATGAAGGAATCTCTGTAGACACACACACGTGCTCGTTCAATATGTTAGACTGAGTTTTGTGTTGTTGTGATCCACTTCATTAAATGATTGTCAGCTGTAATGATGCTGTCATTTTGAGATGGCATTTTCCTGCCTATATGACACTGATAAGGGTAACAAGCTCATGGCTGCTTCTAGTAGAACTCCAAGACTCCCTCGATGAGCGACATGGCAATGTGGGCCTTTGGGATGTTGTCACTTTCTTGCCAGTTGGGGTTGATGAAGGAAAGGTAGTTTCATTACTACTTTTTGCCCGTCTGTCCTAAATATCGAGTGTCCTTGGATATTCAGTTCCCAGGCTTGATCATCCTACAACCATGTCTTCGCAATCACAATCATATCGTACCTGTTTACATCTATTTGTCTTGTTAATTAATCTACCTTATTGCAAATGCTCCGTGCATTCAGATACAGTTCCTTTAGACTTTTATTTTAAATTTTTTACACATTTTTTTTGTACTTTGGCCCTATTTGCTGCTAGCTCTTGTTTCTTCTGTCTTCCACTTGTGCTTTGTAATTTTCTGTTTTGCATTCTTTTCTTTGATTCCCGCTCTTATGTTTCCCCAGTCAGGTTCCCATTCCCATGCCAATCCTGTTTAAACCTTCCCCCGCAGTACTAGCAAATAACTCTGCAAGGATTTTTTATAAGATTCAATCATAGGATGTGGGCTTTGCTGGCTGGACCAGCATTTATTGCCCACCCCTAGTTGCCCTTGAGAAGGTGGGAGTGAGCTGTCTTCCTGAACTGCTGTAGTCCATGTGGTGTAGGTACACCCACAGTGCTTTTAGGAAGGGAGTTCCAAGATTTTGACCCAGCGACAGTGAAGGAATGCCAATATATTTCCCAGTCAGGATGGTGAGTGACTTGGAGGGGAACATCCAGGTGGTGGTGTTCCCATCTGTCGGCTGCCCTTGTCCTTCTAGATGGTAATGGTCATGGGTTTGGAAGGTGCTGTTTAAGGAGCCTTGGTGAATTCTTGCAGTGCATCTTGTAGATGATATAAACTGCTGCTACTGTGCCTTGGTGATAGCGGGAGTGAATGTTTGTGGATGTGGTACCAATCAAGTGGGCTGCTTTGTTTTGGACGGTGTCAAGCTTCTTGAATGTTGTGGGAGCTGCACTCATCCAGACAAGTGGGGAGCATTCCATCACACTCCTAACATGTGCCTTGTAAATGGTGAACAAGCTTTGGGGAGTCAGGAAGTGAGTTACTTGTCACACGATTCCTAGCCTCTGACCTGTTCATGTACTTATGTGGCTAGTCCAGTTCAGTTTCCAGTCAATGGTAACCCCCAAGATATTGATAGATATTGAGGGGAGAAGGCAGGAGAATGGGGTTGAAAAACTTATCAGCCATGATTGAATGGCGGAGAAGACTCGATGGGCCGAGTGGCCTAATTTCTGCTCCTATGTCTTATGGTCTTATGATAATGAGGGATTCAGTGATGGTAATGCCATTGAATGTCAAGCTGCAATGGTTAGATTTTCTCTTGTTGGAGATGGTCATTGCCCGACTTGTGTGGCACGTATGTTACTTGCCACTTGTCAACCTAAGCCTAGGTATTGTCCAGGTCTTGCTGCATTTGGACATAGACTGCTTCAGTACCTGAGGAGTTGCAAATGGTGCTGAACATGGTGCAATCATCAGTGAACATCCCCACTTCTGACCTTATGATGGAAGGAAGGTCATTGATGAAGCAACTGAAGATGGTTGGGCCAAGGGCACTACCATGAGGAACACCTGCAGTAATGCCCAGGAGCTGAGATGACTGACCTCCAGGAACCGCAGCCATCTTCCTTTGTGCCTGGTATGACTCAAGCCAGCGTAGCATTTTCCCCCTGATTCCCATTGGCTCCAGTGTTGCTAGGGCTCCTTGATGCCATATTTGGCCAAATGCAGCCTTGATGTCAAGGTCAATCACTCTCACCTCACTTCGGGAGTTCAGCTGTTTCGTCCATGTTTAAATCAAGGCTGTAATGAGGTCAGGAGCTCAGTGGCCTTGGAGGAGCCCAAACCAGGCGTCAGTGAGCAGGTTATTGCTAAGCAAGTGCCACTTGATAGCACTGTTGATGACCCCTTCCAATACTTTACCGATGATGAAGAGTAGACTGATGGAGAGTAATTGGCCGGGTTGAATTTGTCCTGCTTTTTGTGGACAGGACATAACTGGGCAATTTTCCACATAACTGGGTGGATGCCAGTGTTGGAGCTGTACTGGAACAGCTTGGTTAGGGGCATCGGCAAGTTCTGGAGCACAAGTCTTCAGTAATATTGCCGGAATATTGTCAGGCCCCGCAGCCTTTGCCTTTAATCGTATCTTGATATCAAGTGGGGTGAATCAAATTGGCTGAAGACTGGCATCCATGATGCTGGGAACATCCAGAGGAGGCCGAGATAAATCATCCACTCGGCACTTCCGGCTGAAGATTGTAGAAAATGCTTCAGCCCTCTTTTTCGCACTGATGCGCTGGGCTCCTCCATCATTGAGGATGGGGATATTTGTGGAGCCTCTTCCTCCAGTGAGTTGTCCACCATGATTCACGACTAAATGTGGCAGGAATGCAGAGCTTAGATCTGATCTGTTGGTTGTGGGATCAATTAGCTCTGTCTATCACTTGCTGGCTATGCCGTTTGTCACGCTGCTTCACCAGGTTGACACCTCATTTTTAGGTATGCCTGGTGCTGCTACTGGCATGCCCTCCTGCAACCTTCATTGAACTATGGTTGATCCCCTGGCTTGATGGTAATGGTATAGTGGGACATATGCCAGGCTATGAGATTACAGATTGTGTTTGAGTACAATTCTGCTGCTGCTGATGGTCCCAGCGTCTCATTGATGCCCAGTCTTGAGTTGCTGGATCTGTTCGAAATCTATCCCATTTAGCACGGTGGTAGTGCCACACAACACGATGGAGGGCATCCTCAATGTGAAGGTGGGACTACGTCTCCACAACAACTGGCGGTGGTCACTCTACCGATACTGTCATGGACAGATGCATCTGCCGCAGGCAGGTTGGTGAGCATGAGGTCAAGTATTTTTTCCCTCTTGTTGGTTCCCTCACCACCTGCTGCAGACTCAGTCTAGCAGCTATGTTACTTAGGACTCGCCCAGTTCGGTCAGCAGTGGTTCTACCGAGCCACTCTTGGTGATGGACATTGAGGTCCCCCACCCAGAGTACATTCTGCACCCTTGCCAGCCTCAGTGCTTCCTCCAAATTGCATTCAACATGGAGGAGCACTGATTCATCAGCTGAGGGAGGGTGGTACGTGATAATCAGCAGGCGTTTCCTTGCCCATGTTTGACCTGGTGTATGAGACTTCATGGGGTTTGGAGTCAATGTTGAGGACCTCCCAGGGCAACTCCCTCCCGACTGTATATCACTGTACCACCACCTCTCCTCTGAACGTCCTGCCAGTGGGATGGGACATACCCAGGGATGGTGATGGTGGTGTCTGGGACATTACCTCTAAGATATGATCCCGTGAGGATGACTATGTCAGGCTTTTGCTTGACTAGTCTGTGAGACAGCTCTCCCAAACTTGGCACTAGCCCCCAGATGTTAGGGAGGAGGACCTGGCAGGGTCGACAGGGCTGAGTTTGCCATTGTCGTTTCCAGTGCCTAGATTGATGTTGGGTAGTTTGTCTGGTTTTTTTGTGACTTTGATAGAACTGAGTGGTTTGCTAGGCCATTTAAGAGTCAACCACATTGCTGTGGGTCTGGAGTCACATGTAGACCAACAGATTTCCTTCCAGATGGGTTTTTACAACAATCAACAATGTTTCATGGTCATCATTAGACTTTTAATTCCAGATGTTTATTGAATTCAAATTGCACCATCTGCCACGGTAGGATTCAAGCCCAGGTCCTTAGAGCATTACCCTGGCTCTCAGGATTACCAGTCCTGTGACAATACCACTACGCCATCACCAATATTGGTCCCAGTCCTGTTGGGGTACAACCCTGCTTGTGCAGGTCCCATCTTCCCCAGAATTGGTCCCAATGCTTCAGGGATCTAAATCCCTCCTTCCTACATCATTTCTCCAGCCACACATTCATCTGGTCTATTTTCCTATTCCTCATGGCACTGGGTGCAATCCTGAGTTTGTTACCTTTGAGGTCCTGCTTTTTAACATATTTCCTAGCTCCCTATATTTGGCTTGCAGGACCTCATCCCTCTTTTTACCTATGTTGTTGGCACCAGTATGGACCACGCCTTCTGGCTGTTCATCCTCCCCCTTCGGAATGTCCTGCAGCTGCTTGGTGACATCCTTGGCACCCAGGGAGGTAGCATCGCATCCTGGTATCATGCCTGTGGCCACAGAAACATCTATCTGTTCCCCTTACGATAGAATGCCCTATCACTATTGCACTCCCATTCTATTCCACAACCCCCTGTCCCCCTTTGTGCAGCTGAGCCACTCATGGTGCTATGGATTTGGCTCTTGCTGCATTCCCTTGGGAAAACATGTCCCCTAGCAGTATCCAAAATGGAAAATCTGTTGGAGAGGGAGATGGATCCAGGGCGTCCTTGCTCTACCTGCCTAGTGCTTTTACTCTGCCAGTCACCCATTCCCTTACCACCCGTGCACTTTTTACCTGCGGTGTGATCACCTCACTATGTGTGCTATCCATGAAGACCTCATCCTTGCGTGACTCTAGCTGCAGCTCCAGCTCCGAAACGTGGATTTTGTGTAGCTGCAGCTGGTGACACTTCCTGCACACATGGTCACCCTGGACACTGGAAGTATCCCTGACTTCCCACATGGCACAGAAGGAGCATTCCACTTGGCCGAGCTGCCCTGCCATGGCTTACTCGTAAATTACTCAGCAGGTCTGGCAGCATCTGCGGAGAGGAACACAGTTAATATTTTGAGTCCGTATGACTCTTCAACAGAACTAAGTAAAAATAGAAAAGAGGTGAAATATAAGCTGGTTTAAGGGAGGGTGGGGTGGTGGGTGGGACAGGTAAAGCTGGATAGAGGGCCAGTGATAGGTGGAGATAGCCAAAAGATGTCATAGACAGAAGGACATAGAGGTGTTGAAGGTGGTGATATTATCTAAGGAATGTGCTAACTAAGGATAGAAAGCAGAACAAGCAAGGTACAGATAGCCCTAGTGGGCGTGGGGTGGGGGGAAGGGATCGAATTAGGCTAAAAGGTAGAGATAAAACAATGGATGGAAATACATTTAAAAATAATGGAAATAGGTGGGAAAAGAAAAATCTATATGAATTATTGGGGAAAAAAGGGGGATCGGAAACGGGGTGGGGATGGAGGAGAGAGTTCATGATCTAAAATTGTTGAACTCAATATTCAGTCCGGAAGGCTGTAAAGTACCTAGTCGGAAGATGAGGTGCTGTTCCTCCAGTTTGTGTTGAGGTTCACTGGAACAATGCCAAGGATGGACATGTGGGCATGAGAGCAGGGTGGAGTGTTGAAATGGCAAGTGACAGGGAGGTCTGGGTCATGTTTGCGGACAGACTGAAGGTGTTCTCCAAAGCAGTCACCCAGTCTGCGTTTGGTCTCTCCAATGTAGAGGAAATCGCATTGGGAGCAACCATTGTAGTAGACTAAATTAAGGGAAGTGCAAGTGAAAAGCTGCTTCACTTGAAAGGAGTGTTTGGGCCCTTAGACAGTGAGGAGAGGGGAAGTAAAGGGGCAGGTGTTGCACCTTCTGCGGTTGCATGGGAAGGTGCCATGGGAGGGGATTGAGGTTTAGGGGTCATGGAGGAGTGGACCAGGGTGTCCTGGAGGGAATGATCCCTGCAGAATGCCACCAGGGGGGTGAAGGGAAGATGTGTTTGGTGGTGGCTATCTCCACCTATCACTGGCCCTCTATCGAGCTCTACCCGCCAACGCCCCCCCAACCCCCCTTAAACCAGCTTATATTTCACCTCTTTTCTATTTTTATTTAGTTCTGTTGAAGAATCATACGGACTTCAAACGTTAACTGTGTTCCTCACCGCAGATGTTGCCAGGCCTGCTGAGTTTTTCCAGGTATTTTTATGTTTGTTTTGGATTTCCAGCATCCGCAGCTTTTTGCTTTTATCTTAAATTACTCCCTTTACTTTTACTTCCTCTAGTTTAGAGAATATTAAGGGCAGAAGAAATACTTACCAGGTCCTTCCTACCAATGCCTTCTTTCTGAGGGAAGGTAGAAAATGAAAGGATTACCTCCTTCCCCCTTCACTCAGTCCCCTCTCTCCAACTGGAGCACTCCAAAGCAGCCCAAAGCAGCACCCCTGTGCAGACAATGGCAGCACTGTAGATGGCTTGCTTTTATGTTGTTTGAATCTAGCTTCTAAAAACCTGTTTAAGCCATTCAAGTAATTAATTAGCTGCAGTTGCAAGCAGAGTCTGTATAACCCTGTTTTAATGCAGGACTAAAACTCAGCTTCTCCCAACCCAAAGCACAACTTTGAGTTAGCTGCTAATTTTAAGAAAGATTAGACTTTAGATAGAAAGTACCCCTTAAAAGTCTCTCTCTCAACAAACTCCAAATGAAGCACTCTCATGCAGCCCAAAGCAGTACTCCAGTGCAGACAAAATCAGTGGATGGGCCGCTAATTGTGGTATCCCGCAGAGATCTCCAGCTAATCCTTGAAAGGATCCCCAGGCAGAGAAATTCAATGCAACCATCACCTTCAGTACCACAGGCATTGGATGGCTACCCGAATAATTTGAACTTAGTTCCCCTGCAAGCATGCCACAAATAGATGTGAATGCCTCCCTGAAGAGATGCAACCAACGAGGACACTGGCATTCAGGCATCTGGAGCTAATTTGAGTGCTGCCTGTACACTCTTCCTTCAGGGTAAACTTCTCTCCCTGGGCAGAGCTGTCCACATTCGTCTCTGTGTCCTTCTGGCTCTTCTGCATCGCCATGCCACACAATTGATCGGCCAACAGTTTGCTGCTGCCCCTGGCCAGCTACCCTCCGCTCCATTCTTCTCCTTCTCTTCTCCTTGCTTAAGGATCCTCCATCAGGGTTAGCAATCCCCATGGCCCCTTTCTTTGTCATTCCTTCCTGTCAGCCTGCCCTTTGAGGGTGCCTCAGTTACCACACGCTCCTCTTCCAAAACATTCTCTCCCAGATGAACCCTTCAGTGTCCACTTCAGAATTCTGCAAAGCAGACTCAGAACAATTCCTTCACCTCTCATGCAGTTTCAACTCCAACTCTTCACTGTCTTCTCCTCATCAGCCCTTATATCTCACCTTTGTGCTGCTGAATCAACCCTGTTGTGAATCACCACCCCCTCAACACCATCGTGTAACTTGTGCGACCAGTGTAAAATCACACGGGCAGTGATAAATCATGGTCAATTGCTATTTAATTGCTTCAAGTACAGTTTAATTGGCTTTCATTAGACGGCGGATGGCTTCCGACCTTGTGCCCAGCTCGCCTTCTGCATTATTGCGGTCAGTTGTGATGACGTTGGGGACCAGGCTCTATGTCATTGATGCCTGAATTTATGGAGGAGCTGGTGGGACAGACGTCTGAATAAGAAATGTAAAATTCTGCCCACAGTGTTGAAGTTGTATGATTGCAGACAATTGGGTATATTTTAAAACCTGCTTCTGGTGCAGAGGGTGGCACTGCTCACCTAGGTCAGGTGCTAGGCCCATTTAAAATTCAAGGAGGGGTTCTATGTTGTACGTAAGATCCTGCTTACCATTTTAGGGCAGCACAAGGCATAGTTTGCGCTACACACATTGCACCCGATCTCAGGTGGCAATCTAGTCAAAGAGCAAAAGTGGAGTTTTTTTTTATTTTTGTGAGCTACTGGGGCCCCTCTGCAAAACTAAATGAGGGGTTGCCCCTCCAGGTAACTCCCCATCCTGAGATCAAACTCCTCCATAGCTTTACTTTCTTTCAATTTTCAACCCAGAATCTGGTTGGGCTGTCAAAAACTGGCGTGAGCCAGAGGTGGGGAGCTGCCCTGGGTCACCCACTTTCAGCCTGCAGCCAGCTGTGTAAAGGCTAATGAGGCCCAACCTTCAAAATAGAACCAGGCCTCCCACTGAGACTATTAGATCGTCATCTGGCACGCTCTGCTTGCCAGCCAAATTCCACTTGGAAGGGTAATCTACACCAATAGCTGTATTTTTAAAATTTGTTTTCTTTTCCTGAGAAAACCAAGCTTTCTCGAATCTGGCAGGGGTACATGTGTTCAAAAGTTCAGGGGAGGTGAAAAAGCATATTAGAGAAGCGAAGAGGGATTATGAGAAAAGACTGGCAGCCAACATAAAAGGGAATCCCAAAGTATACTATAGGCAATTAAGTAGTAAAAAGGTGGTAAAAGGAGGAATAGGGCCGATTGGGACCTAAAAGGGAATTTACACATGGATGAAGGGGCCATGGATGAGGTATTAAATACTTTGCATCCATCTTTACCAAGGAGGTGGATGGTACCCAGGCCATGGTAACAGACGAGGAAGCTCTGTCACTAGAAGGGTTCAAAATTGAAAAGGAGGAAGACTGTCAGTACTTAAACTTGACAAGGCACTGGGACCGGATGAGATGCATCCAAGGATATTGATAGAAATGAGATTGGAAATTGCTGGGGTACTGGCCATAATCTTTCAGTCTTGCCTAGACTCAGGGGTGGTGCCAGAGGACAGGAGAAGTGCAAAAATTATGCCCTTGTTCAAAACAGGTTATAAGGATAAGCTCAGCAATTACAAACCAGTCAGTTTAACATCCGTGATGGGCAAGGTTCTAGAAACAAATATTCAGGATAGAATTAGTTGTCACAGGGAAAAATATAGGTTGATAAGGAAGAGCCAGCATGGATTTCTAAAGCAGGAATCGTGTTTAACTGACTTGCCGGAGTATTTTGAAGAGGTATCAGAAAAGGTACCCATGAGGGTAATGCTGTTGATGTGGTGTACATGGACTTTCAAAAGGCATTTGATACAGTACCACACAACAAACTTGCGAGAAAAGTTATTGCTCATGGAATAAAAGGGACAGTAGCAATGTAGATACAAAATTGGCTGAAAAATAGGAAGACGAGAGTAATGGTCAATGGATATTTTTCGGGCTGAAAGAAGATTTGTTGTGGTGTTCCCATGGAGTTGGTATTGGGACCTTGCTTTTCCTGATATATATTAATGATCCAGAACTTGGTGTTCTAGAGGCTATTTCAATGTTTGCAGATGATACAAAGCTTGGGAGTGTTGCGAACTATGTGGAGGACAGTGGAATTCAAAAGGGCAGAGACCTTTTGAGACAAGTTGGTGGAATGAGCAGATAGTTGGCAGATGAAGTTCAATGTGGAGAAGTGTGAGGTATTGCATTTTGGTAGAAAGAACATGGACAGATAACATAAAATAAGGGGTGAAATTTTGAACGGGGAACAGGAGCAGAAAGACCTGGGTATATATGTGCATAGATCATTGAAGGTGGCAGGACAGATGGAGAGCGCAGTTAATAAAGCATTTAGTATCCTGGGCTTTATTAATAGTGGCAAAGAGTACAAGAGCAGGGAGGTTATGCTGAACTTATATAAGACACTCATTTGACCTCAGTTGGAGTACTGCGTACAGTTCTGGGTGCCACACTATAGGAAGGGTGTGAACACATTGGAGAGAGTGCAGAACAGGTTTACAAGAATGGTTCCAGGGATGAGAAACTTCAGCTATAAGGATAGTTTGGAGAGGTTGGGACTGTTCCCCTTGGAGAGAAGAAGGCGAAGAGGGAATTTGATAGAAATGTTCAAAATCATGAGGTGACAGAGTAGATAGGGAGAAGCTGTTCCCGCTCGTAAAAGGATCAACATTGAGTGGGCACAGATTTAAAATGATTTGCAAAAGAAGCAAATTTGACCTAAGAGAAATTTTTTTCACACAACGAGTGGTTCGGGTCTTGAATGCACTGCCTGGAATTGTGCTGGAGGTAGGTTCAATCAAGGCATTCAAGAGGGCATTGGATGATTATTTGACTAGAAACAATGTGCAGGAATACGGAGAAATGGCAGCGCAATGACACCAGGTCATAATGCTTATTTGGAGAGCCAGTGCAGATATGATGGGTCGAATGGCCTCCTTCTGTGCTGTTAAAATTCTGTGATTCTGTGAAGTAATGAATAGCGACAGGAAACATAGGGTAATGGTTAATGGGTGCTTTTGCGAGTGGAAAATGGTTTCCAGTGGTTTTCCATAGAGCTCAGTGTTTGGGCCTTTGCTGTTTGTTGAAGCAGTCCATGTCTAAATGCAGCAAGACCCGGACAATATACAGGCTTGGGCTGACAAGTGGCAAGTAACATTTGTGTGACACAAGTATTGGGCAATGACCGTCTCCAACAAAAGAGAGTCTAACCATCGCCCCTTGATGTCCAATGGCATTACCATCACTGAATCCCCCGCTACCAACATCCTGGGAGTTACCAGTGACTAGAAACTGAACTGGATTAGCCATATCAATAAATAAGAGGCCAGGAATCGTGCAATGAGTAATTCACCTCCTGACTCCCCAAAGCCTGTCCACCATCTATAAGGCACAAGTCAGGAGTCTGATGGGATAATCCCCACTTTCTGGTTGGGTGCAGCTCCCACAACACTCAGGAAGCTTGACACTATCCAGGACAAAGCAGCCCGCTTGATTGGCACCCCTTCCACAAATATTCACTCCTTCCACCACTGACACACAGTAGCAGCAGTGTGTACCATCTACAAGATGCATTGCAGGAATTCACCAAGGCTCCTTCAACTATGCCTTCCAAACCCATGACCACTGCCATTGAGAAGGACAAGGGCAGCAGATAGATGGGAATACCACCAACTGGAAGTTTCCCTCCAAGTCACTCACCATCCTGACTTGAGAATATATCGCTGTTCCTTCATGTCGTTGGGTCAAAATCCTGGAACTCGCTTCCTCACTGTACTGTACGTGTACCTACACCAGGTGGAATGCAGCAGTTCAAGAAGGCAGCTCACCACCACCTTCTCAAAGGCAACTAGGGATGGGAAATAAATTCTGGCCCAGCCAGCGAAACCCACATCCCGTGAATGAATTTTTTAAAATTAATGATGTGGGCATGAATGTGGGAGGTAAGATTGGGAAATTTGCATATGATACAAAAATTGGCCATGTAGTTGATAGTGAAGAGGAAAGCTGTTGTCTCCAGAATGATCTCAATGGTTTGGTCAAGTGGGCAGAAAAGTGGCAAATGGAATTCATCTGGAAAAATGTGAGGTAATACATTTGGGGAGGACAAACAAAGCAAGGGAATACTCAATAAACGAGACGATATTGAGAGAGGTTCAGGAAGTGAGAGACTTTGGAGTGCATGTCCATAGGTCCCTGAAGGTGGCAGGACAGGTGCATAAGATGGTAAAGAAAGCATATAGAATACTTTCCTTTATTGGACAAGGTATTGAATACAAAAGCAGGCATGTAATGATGGAACTGTATAAAACGCTGGTTCGGCCACAGCTGGAATTCTGTGCATAGTTCTGGTCACTGCATTACAGGAAGGGAATAATTGCTCTGGAGAGAGTGTTAAGAAGATTTACAAGAATTTTGTCAGGGCTTGAAAATTGCAGCTATGAGGAAAGATTGGAAAGAAAGGCTGGGGTCGATTTCCTTAGAACAGAGGAGGCTAAGGGGTGACCTAATTGAGGTGTACAAAATTATGAGGGGCCGAGATAGGGTAGACGGGAAAGACTTGTTTCACCTACCTGAGGGGTCAATTGCCAGGGGGCATAGATTTAAGATGATTGGTAGAAGGGTTAGAGGGGACATGAAGAAAAATGTTTTCACCCAGAGGGTGGTGGGTGTCTGGAATTCACTGCCTAAACCGATGGTTGAGGCTGAAACACTTAACTCATTTGAAAGGTACCTGGATCTGCACCTGAAGCACTGTAACCTGCAAGGCTACAGAGAAGGTGCTGGAAAGTAGGATTAAAATGAACAGTTAGTTTCTTTTTCATCTTTTTCTGACCAGCACAGACATGATGGGCTGAATGGCCTCTTTCTATGCAATAACTTTACTATGGTTATATGGTGCAAAGCATTTGTAAACGTCTTTAAGATGCTTCATCAGAATGTGAAAGAACAAACATGCACAGGTGTTAGTGGGTTTAGCACCTACTATTTCTTTCCCCACTAGTTACTGGTATAAATTGAGAACAAATTAGCTTAATTTCTCCAAGAAAAATCCAAATAAGACTCTGCAATGGTCTTCTGCTTTCACACTGATCTGAAAAGTACACTGTATTAGTAATTAAAATATACAAACATTTTTTGTTAAAACTAATCAATCATCCCAGGTAGTTGGCCTTACAATCAGGATCAAAACAATGATAAATTGTCACAGACTGGGCAGCTAATTAGCAAGAACTTAAAAAAAAATCAGATTACAAACAGGAGCCTAGGATTTGCACAGGCCCTCCCCACCGACTGGAAGTGCAGCGAGGCACAATTTCTAGTTGCCCAACTATGCTGGTTCTCACTCCATTATAAATATTGGAGGTAGCTTCATTTATTTAATAGCAGGAGAAGCCTAAGCCATTAATGGCACCATAGGGGTGGCACCAGAATTTCAGAGCAGACCCATCTCACTCTGTTGGAAGATGGTTGTAAGCTGGTCTAACATGACCAAAGTGACCAGAGTTTCCTATTTCAACTGAAATAATAACCCTCCATAGTATGTGGCACAATGGGGCCCTCTAGAGGCCATTACAGCAAAGTTGGCCATATTTTGGGGAGGGGGGTGTGGTGGGAGGAGTTCCAGCAAGATGTGATTCCTGTCTGCAAATGTGATAGATGGAGGGGCAGTTCAAGGAAGTATCCAGGAAAATTTACAAGTGTATCCACAAAGGGCTGAAAACCTGGCAGAAACTGCTTCCATTCCAAATTCCTACCACCACCACCAACACCACCCAGCACCCCCACCGCTCCCCTCCTCAGTATGCAGTCATTCTGCAACCAGAGCAAATCTACGCAAGGATGTTTTTCCCAGGATCACACCATTTTTTGCGTATTAATTTTCTTGACGTACTGAGCACCCAAATAAAATATTTTCTTTAGCATCAGCTTTATTTAATTCTCTTTACAAACCTGTGCTGGACTGGACAAGCTCTTCCCCGACAGTTTGTCCTAGTAAATCATACTGATTCAGGCGAGAGCCATCTTCTGCGACTTCCACAGAGTTTTCTGGTCCATTGGTCCAATTGTAATTCACCTCTGTGCTTGTATATGCATCTGCAAACACAATGAAGGAGAGCTTGATCAAGCAGAACAGAGATTATTGCCATTGGCTAAGATGCCAAACTGAGTCTCTGCGTCTTGTCTCCAGAGGCCAATATTTAAATACAGTTTAACCAGAGAGATGAAGGCAGGAGGTAAATAGTTTCTTCAACAAAATTGCTGGCAGTCTCCACCTGATTATCATTAGATGTGAGTCAACATCTCAAAGCCTTTATAAATAAATGGGGTTTACTTTGCAGTCTCAGTTTCTTAAAAAAGCAGGACAGAATCCAGCCTATAAAACAGTAACTGCGAGTAGGATCGACACTTTTCAAGGTTCGTAACTAAAATACTTTCTTGAAAACTCAGTATAACAAGAGGCAATAGTCTGGATTTTGCTGTACTAATAATGTCAAGGCTGTCATTGCTCACTATTATTACAGGGCAAAACTGACAACATTTGGTGAGCATACATGCGCTGTTAAATGTAGAAATGCAGAAATTGCAGCCAGTAACATCCTGCTCCTCAAGAGGCTGCACTGTTACAGTTCTTGCCAATGGAATCTGCACAGAAATCAATGATATGATGTGAATTTAGGCTAACTAATCACCACTCTCACACTAAAGACTGATGAAAAGTTTAAGTATTGTTCAGGGGGAGGCAATGGGGTAGTGGTATTGTCGCTGGACAAGTAATCCAGAGACCCAGGGAAATGCACTGGGGACCCGAGTTTCAATCTCGCTGTGGCATTTGGTAGAATTTGAATTCACTAAAAATCATGAAACCATTGTTGATTGTTGCAAAAACCTATCTGGTTCACTAATGTCCTTTTACAAAGAGAAGGAAATCTGCCGTCCATACTGTTGACTCCATGTTGACGCTTAAATGGCCTAGCAAGCCACAAAGTCACTAAAAAGGAATGAAAGTGGACAGATCACCCAGGCACCAGAAAAGACAAGGGAAACTCAGCCCTGTCGACCCTGCAAAGTCCTCCATCTGGGGGCTAGATTGGAAGAGCTATCTCACAGACTTGTCAAATAACAGCCTGACATAGTCATCCTCACGGAATCATACCTGGCAGATAACGTCCAGGACACCACCATTACCATCCCCACAGACGTACTCAGCAGAGATGGCGGCAAAGTGGTATACAGTTGGGAGGGAGTTGCCCTGGGAGTCCTCAACATCAACTCCGGACCACAAGTCACTCACCATCCTAACTTGGAAATATATCGCCATTCCTTCACTGTCACTGGGTCAAAATCTTGGAACTCCATTCCTAACAGCACTATGGATGTACCTACACCACACGGATTGCAGCGATTTAAGAAGGCAGCTCACCACCACCTTCTTAAGGGTGACTAGGGATGGGCAATAAATGGTGGCCCAGCCAGTGAAGCCCACATCCCGTGAATGAATTTTTAAAAAATCAGGATTAACTTGGTTTTTAATGGCATAATCGGTGGTATATATAGATGAACAATCTCTTTGGCTCTGAAAATTTACAAAATTTCGTGTGTGCAGCCTATTCTCTCAGTAGAAAATTAATGTTATACATTTTCTAAACAAAATCTTTATTTTTTTAAGCTTTTCTGTTTTTCTATTTAGGGTTTTTATTTTCCCTTAATCCCACATTTATGTCCCAAATTTTATTTTGCTTTCTATACAACTAGTTAATTTTAATTTAGATTTACTGTTTTTTTTTATTTCCGCTTTACTGTCCATACATTTCGATGAGGAATCTGATTGGTCAGGAAGCCCACTGTGCTGCTCACAGGCTCCACAGAGGCTCTTGTATAGGGTGTCGAATTCAAACTGATGCTGGATGACTGGAAATCTCTGCAGAAAAGCCCACTAAAAATCTGTAGGCAACTTATGCCAGGTGAATGGGAGAAGGAGTTCCTCTTCTGTTCATTGCAAATCTAGGGGAAGAATTTTCCCCCGTCGGGGGGGAAGTGCAGGAGCGGGCGTGCCTCCGATTGGCCCGCCGCCCCCCACCCCCATATCAGGGACGCGCCCCCCTTTTACGTGGGTGGGCCAATTAAGGCCCGCCCAGCATGGCGTTCGCCAGGGGGCGCTGTGTGCTCCCTGTGTGGGCGGGGGGGTGGGGTGGATTCCCTCAGCCGGCAGTGCACTCTTTCACCCATGCGCACGAAAGAGCGCACTGATCTCCCTGAGGCTAAGTGCTGCCTCAGAGAGATCGGCTCAGGATTAAAACTTTTAATGCAAATGTTTAAAACATTTCCCTGACATGTCTCCTCATGTGACACTGTCACATGAGCTGGGACATGTCCATCACTTAAACTTAAAACGTTATTAAAAAATTAAAAACCCTCTTGAAACCTCATCCCTCCCGTGAATGAGTTTTCATGTTTTTTCTGAAGCCCACCGAGGCTCCTCGCCTGACTGCCAACACTAAGGCTGGATGGGCAGGCGCATTAATTAGGTTAATGACTTTTTAAATGGCCTCAATTGGCTGCTGACAGGTCAGCGGGCGCACAGCTGATTTGGCTGAGCCCCCGCCGACCTGAAAATGGAGACGATGCGGGGGTAAGGCCGGGAGTTCTACCCGATGTCATCCCACTACCCCCCCCCCCCCCCCACTCACCGACTTAAAGATCCTGCCCCAGGTTCTTATTACAGTCCTTACATTCAAGATGGAGAACTTTGAGTTCTGCAGCAATACCAGCTCTCAGTGTAATTGTATTAACAGACAATATATAGGCAATGGGAGCGGATTCCTATTATGTCATCATGTATAATTTACCAGCCAAAATAAATGACATCAGGGCCTGAATTTTCAGCTTGGCGGGCGGGCATGATCGGCAGGCCTGGGAGCAGCTGGGAAACGGACCACCGACTGCAATCAGCCCCCGACCGCAATTTCACACTGGCTGGCAATTAACGGCCAACCAGCGTGATGTGCGCACTGAAGACCTCAGCGCTGCCCGGGGTGGGGGGGGGGGAGGCAGGAGGTGGGTGGGTGATGATGCCAATGCAGCAAGCGCTGACAGAAAGCTCCATGAAGGCAGAGAGCTACCTCAGGGGCTAAAGACCAAAACCCAGGAAATAAAAGTTTTTAAAATCAAGAAAGAACAGTCCAAGCATCACAATCAGGCCTCTAAACATATAGATAATAAAAATGCTGTTCTCAGATTTCTATTTTTGTTTTATTTAATAACAGAAACCTCACCCTGCCCTTGGATGAGGTTTCATTAAAATGTGAAGGCTGCCTGGCAGGGCTGTGTAAAATTACCACTAACTGCACCGTTAATGGGCTTAACTGCCCTCTTAATTGTTGGCGGGTGCGCCTGCTGACTGAAATATCACATGAGTGCGGGATGACATCGGGATGCTTGTCCAACATCATCTCGCGTGATTTCACACCCGATCGGGCTGGGCATGCGCCCACCTGATCAGTGTGAATTTCAGCCCCAGGATTTCATCGCAGACTCATGTGCCAGGGATTTCCTGTTGTCGGGTGGGCTCGGTGGAAGCAGTCGCGGGGACATGTCTTTATTTTCAAAATAAAGTTTTTATTTCATCAGTATTAGCCTTAGGAAGCCTCATCCCGCTTGTGGTTTCCTAAAAAACGTGAAGCCCGCTTGACCTTTTCGCCTTCCCGCCGACCGTAAGGTTCGACAGGAACAGCGTAAAGTTCAAGTTAATTACCTAGTTAATGGCCTTAATAGGCCTATCAATTATCAGCGAGCATGCAGCCGACTCCGCTGCGCGCCCACCAAACAAAATATTGAGTGAGTTCGCAGTGGCGCCGGGACTCATGCCCGATGTCATCGCGCATCATTTCACATCCCGGCATGTCAGGCACGCGCCTGCACACCGAATGTAAATTCTGCCCATGTTTTCAACAGTTTCACCAAGAATCCATTTGAACTAAAAGCATTGTAAAATAAATCAGTTCCGTCTGCAAGTTATTTGTACTGCAATTTTATAACGTTTTCCTATTACTGCCCATTTAGAAATAATGACAATCCCTTTCATCTGAAAGCCATGTTGACATGTGAATTTAAAAATATTTGGAGAAAATAAGCTAATAGGCAGGTACTGGTAAAACAAAGCAAAATAAAATAATTTGCCCTGAAATCCCACAGGGTTTCTTCTGGTCTCCTGCCATAGCTCCTGCACGTAAACTCCGTGAGCTATTTACCTGGAAGTTCTGCTGATCTCCTGTCAAGAGTTATGACAGGAGACTGGTGGCATACCTATGGATTTTTAGATCCAGTTATCTTTTTACTTCTGTCCTATTGAAATCATTTGCACATCAAGATGAGGAATACATTGCTGAGGAATGAAATTTTTATTTTCTTTTTGTCACTTCCGTCAGCATTAAAATAAGATTTAGTACACTACAGTTAGAAGCAGAGCAAAGTTCCATTTGTATTTTCAAAATTTATGTCTTAACCCCGCTCACTTTTTTTAACTACTTCTTACACCTGCCATTTTATACACTTAGAATAGGAGATCAAATTATGTTAAACTGACAGCAGTTTTGTGATGTGGGTATTATCCATCAAGGAACAACATGTGAAATCTTGGCTGGAAAGGCAGAATGGGTGACAAGCACATAGGTAGCCCATTTCATGCTCCATTTAATTTTCTTTTCCACAGTGTAAAATAGGCTGCTGACATACTGCTGTTCATTTTGCACTCCTGTTCAAGACACATTTACTCACCCTGTGCCGCTATTGTTCAAATGTAAAATGTGTTTGAGTTCGAGTAATAATCAGTTGTATTCAGTTTGGTCATTTGGATAGCCTGAAACCAATATCCAATCTGAAGTTTCTTTTTTTAATTTTTCTCTATCCTTCCTAACATTTTCCTCTCGAAGAAGTTGGTGCTGATTTTCCTTCCTGTTTCCACATTGTCACAATATCAGTGAGCAATGATTTCTAGTCACCACAAACCTGTACCCTCCCCGACCTAAGCACAAACCCCAGGTAAATTCCTGGAGTCAGTTTTATGAGCAGGATCAGCAGGACACTCAGCTACATTGGGGAAGTCTGCTTCAGGAGACAGAGAGAAATGAATTCTATAGGCATTGGAAGCCTGCAGGAACATCGTATGGCTGGTGGTCTCTGGGGGCGGAACCATCCCAGATTTGCACGAAGTGCAGTAGTGGGGAAGAAAAAGAGCATTTTACCCGCCAGCTGCAAAGGCGGGTTTTCACGCTGTATTGTCCCAAACCTGCCTCATTAATCGTGCATTTCTAGGAAACATGCTGTTTTGATAGTGCGTGGGCTCTCATTCAGCTGCCATGCCATCACCTCGCCACTTCCTTATGCTGGGCACCATATTTAAAGTGCAGCCGTGCGCATGTCTCTCAGTGCTTACATCACAGGACTGCTGCACGGAAGACACGGACTGAAATGCAAGAAGATTCCAGCCCCCCGATTTAGCGATGCAAGCCTGGGATGCCTTTTAGATGCAGTGGAGGCCTGCCGTGATGTCTTCTACCTCCACTCTGGGCAAAGGCCAGCAAGCAAGGTTACTAATCTAGCATGGAAAGTGGTGGCAGCGGTGGTCAGCACCAATGCCCTGCAAATGAGGACAGCCACTCAGTGCCGCAAGAGGATGAATGGTCTCATCAGGGTAAGTCATTCTTCTCAACCCACACACTCACAAACCCATCACACATCCACAGAGATCTCACACCTCAAGAGGCAACACCACAAACTCACACACATACCCTCACGTCGCCATCAGGCTCGTACCCTCTCGAGCTTACATCCTCACCGCATCCATGGCTCCGCTCACCACTCACCATCTGTTTCCATGCAGGAGAATCTGGCTTTAAGCAGCAGAGGTCTGAGACCAGGGTGGAGTGGCCCACATTAGGCCCCTCATTCACTTTGAGGAGTGTGCCATTGCGTTGACTGGAGAGGACATGGATCGTGCCTGTGGAGATGGTGAGGTTGGTGGCAAACACACACGTGTGGATCCTGCACATCATCCCTCTCTCAACGCAAGAGTGAGGCGGGGGAAAATCACACAGATAATAATCTGAAAGCATATTGACTTTCAGCTTCATTTACAGTTTTCACCGCGTTGCCCCACACCCCCATCCCCACACTAGCAGTTCAGATGCACGCAGCCGGCCCACGAGTGATTCTGGAAGGAGGAGTGCATGTGTGGCTGGGCTTTTGGAGCCTCGTGCAAGCACTCTCCCAAGCACACGGATCCTTCTCCCAGCACACTCAGCTCAATGTCCTGAGTATTTTCAATGCTGCCTACTGGGGTTCTCTTTCAGTTGTCTATCTGAGCTGACCTGCATCTCCACCCACCCACTGATCACACTCCCATGCAGCACCTGTTTTCCCCACCATGAGTCTCTTTTCACTTTCGGATTTTTACCCATGGTGCGTTTAACATTCTTATTCAGCTATCTCATCCTTTCTGCTCCCTCAGTCATCCATTTCCTTTCTCCCATCACTGCTGATCCCCCAGCATCACCTTCCACCTCCCCACAGTCACCTACCAGCCACAACCTTTTTCTTTCGGGGATGTCCAGGTGAACGTGCACATTCCCTTCCTTCCCGAAAATCCCTCCCCATCCCCATTAACTTCCCTGACATCCTCCTTCCCATCCCCAGTGTCAATGTCTGCCTCTGAATCCCTATCAACTACCCTCGCTGACCCTTTTACCAATATTATCGTACCCTCACCCCCTCACCCTACCGTCTCACTCTGTCTCTCTCATTCTCACCATTCCCCCCTACCAGACCTACCCTTATTTCACTCCCCAGGAGGCAGTCATTGACTCCACAGACACCTCCCTTGCACGTTCACCTGGACATCCCCTCCATTCCTGCCCTCCCCCTCCCCACCCACGTATATCTGTTGCAGAGATAATGTTAGAAGCTATTATTAAAGAAGTTATAGCAGGGCACTTGGATAAGCTCAAGGTCATCAGGCAGAGTCAACATGGTTTTCTGAAAGGGGAACCTTGTTTAACCAACTTATTGGAGTTCTTTGAAGAAGTAACATGTACTGTGGGTAAAGGGAAACTGGTGGATGTACTGTACTTAGACTTCCAGGAGGCATTTGATAAAGTGCCACATCAGAGGTTATTGCCGAAAATAAAAGCTGATGGTAAAGGTGTAACATATTGGCATGGATTGACTGGCAAACAGGAAGCAAAGAGTAGGCATAAATGGGTCTTTTTCAGGTTGGCAAGATGCAATGACCGGTGTACCACAGGGACCAGTGCTGGGACCTCAACTGATTACAATTTATATAAATGGCTTAGATGAAGCGATTGAAGCAATGGTTGCCAAATTTTCTGATGACAGAAAGATAGATAGGAAAGCATGTTGTGAAATGGACATAAGGAGGCTACAACAAGATAAAGATAGGTTAAGTGAGTGGGCAAAGATCAGACAGATGGAGATTTTTTTTATTCATCCATGGGATGTGGGCATCGTTGGTCAGAATTTATTGCCCATCCCTAATTCCGAGGGCATTTAAGATACAACCATATTGCTGCCTGGAGTCACATATAGGCCAGATCAGGTAAAGATGGCAGATTTCTTCCCTAAAGGACATCAGTGAACCAAATCGGTTTTTATGACAACCAGCAATGGTGTTGTAGTCACCAACAGACTTTTAATTCCAGATTTGTATTAGATTTCATCATCTGCCATGTTGGGATTTGAACCCAGGTCCCTAGAGTATTACCCTACATCTCTGGAATACTTGTCCAGTGACAATATCACTGTGCCACCACCTCCCCAAATATAATGTGGGACAATGTGGAATTATCCATTTTGGCAGGAAGAATAAAAGAGAAGCATATTATCTAAATGGTGAAAGATTGCAGAGCTCCGAGGTGCAGAGGGATCTGGGTGTCTTAGTGTATGAATCACAAAAGATTAATATGCAAGTACAGCAGGTTATTAGGAAAGCTAAAAGAATGTTAACATTTATTGCGAAGGGATCCAAAAGTAGGGAGATTATGCTTCAGTTATACAAGGCATTAGTGAGACCACATTTGAATTACTGTGTACAGTATTGGTCACCTTGTTTAAAGGAGGATGTAAGTGCGTTGGAAGCAGTTTAGAGAAGGTTTGCGAGACTAATACCTGGAATGGGTGGATTGTCTTATGAGGAAAAGTTGGAAAGGTTAGGCTTGTATCTGCTGGAGTTTATAAGAGTAAGAGGCGACTTGATTGAAATCTTGACAGGGTGGATGTGGAGAGGACATTTCCTCTTGTGGAAGTATCTAGAACTAGGGGGTCACTATTTAAAAATAAGGGGTTGCCCATTTAAAGCAGAGATGAGGCAATTTTGTTTCTCCCAGGGGGTCATGAGTCTTTAGAACTCTCTTCCTGACAAGGAGATGGAAGCAGTCTTTGAATATTTTTAAGACAGAGGTAGATAGATTCTTGGTAAGCAAGGGGGTGATAGGTTAGCGGGGGTAGGGGGATGCAGATGTCAGGTTAATATCAGATCAGCCATTAACTTATTAAATGGTGGAGCAGGTTCGAGGGGCTGAATGGCCTACTCCTGTTCCTTGTTTGTATGTTGTACTCCCTATCCCACTAAGCTCACCTGCCCGACACCTTTATCCCCTCCAAAGCTCACCCCTCCATGACACCTTTGTTTCCCCGCTCCCAAGCTCATGCCCCAACAGCTAGTTCCCCCCTCCCAACTTCACCCCCTGACACCTTTGTTTCCCAACCACACCGGCCCCCCCAACACACCTTCCTCTCCCAGTCAAAACTAGACTTTTCTCTCCCACTCTCCCAGTACATCTTCCTCCTCCACTCACAGCTGGACCTTCCTCTCCATCCCCTTGATGATCATCCGTAGCAGCGCATGGCCAAAACACTGAAGTCCTGAAGCCGACCCTAAACAATGATTTTCCACCTTATATGAGTTGCTGCGACATCCAACATTGTCTTTAATTAAAACGTTGGCAGCATTACTTTTAATGGAGGAAAGACAAAGGTCTGCACCTGCGTGCTTCACTTCTCATTTAATCATAATAGCTGATGGCTTCTCAAAATTGCTGTGATTGGCAAAGTGACTACCATTAAAGTTCTATTGAGCAGTCGAGTGATATATTCCTCTGTACACATCCGTTTTTGTTGTCTCTTTTCTACATGAAGCACGTCTCATAAATAACAAGCATTTTGTGAACTGTAGTTTTATAATCAGATGGCTGCACACCACTTCAAGAAGCTGTATAATTTAGAGTATTTATGAGTGATAGATCATCAATGGCAACAGGAATTATAAAACTGCAAGAATCAAAAACCATTGCCATCAAATATCAACAAGCAATAGCCCTGGAGAAGACTGGGAGGGGGTGGGGGGATTATTTGAAAATCTCACTCAAAATGACAGCAACAGCATAAATTATATCATAATTGTGTGGTTTGGTGATTTTCAGTACAGGTACTAAATGTTATTCCCTGAGAACATAGCTATGGAGATCAATCATTATTTCTACTTCAGTTAACACTATGATACAGTCAAAAACTATGTCACTATTCTATCTTTGTTGTGATTTGTAGGGCAAATAAATTTAAAACATTAATATTTGGTTCACCAAATGCTCTTAGATGTTTTAAAATTGCTTTCTCCTATGATGGACCAAAAAACCTTGGGCATTGAATGGAGTGAAAATCCCTTGCCCTGTCAATTTCTATGCTTGGCCTGACCAGAGTATATAGGGTCACAGTGGGATCAGCCAATTTAAATACTGATAGCAGGGAGCTATGCCAGTATGGGCACCATGACGGCATCAGCTGGGGTGATGAGATGGAAAGTGGGGGTGCGGGGATAAATTGCGGGGGAACTGGGAGGAGACAATGCTGCCTAGAAGGCCACTTATAGGATGCGATCAGGTGGACAAGTGTCCAAATGTTGTAGTCATGCAGTAAATTGTAAGAGAGCCAATGTAAAATAAAAACATCCAAATCAAACATTTATGGCATAAGCTGGGAGAGTCTAATGTACTCTAATACTGCCCCTCTAAGGATCACTGAAAGTTAGCTGTGGATGGCAGTAACATTTCATCTCTTGGTAGATTGGTTTTTGTAGCATGGAATTGTTTTGTCATATGAAATGGTTAAGCAAAGACAACTGGATGTTTCAAAGGAGAATCATATAAATATTTGAAGTGGAGAGACATACAGAGCTGTAAGAAGAACACAGAGTAGTGTCATTAATCTGGGATTGTTCTAGGAAAAGGCTGGCACAGATTTAATTGTCTGAATTACTGCCTCCTGTGCTGTAAATGTCATTAGTTCTATAAGACTTTGCCAGTGACTGAAACCCAGGTGGTGAGGCAGAATAAAGTTGGGAGTAGGTTCTGGTGTGGAAAGGGAACTCGATATGCAAATTTAGGTTGCACAAAAAACAGTAAGTTGGAACTGTACTTCTGATATTGCAAATAATTTGATAATTGTACATCAAGACTTTAACATTGCTTGGTCAACAAATTGGATTCAGAGCAAATCAGTCTAACTATGAAATGTGAAATTTTATCTTTCCTTGTCATCTTATCTATAGTCACTATGCACTACCGCTATGTTCCAACACCTAAGGCTGTCCAATGATGGAACTTCATAGTCCCGTGTTTGAGACTGCAGAAATAAATATTGTTTGCTCTTAGATGGAAAACAGTTCTGAACCTTGGAGAGAGCAAAATGCTTTCACTGTCAGAGTCCACTCTGATACTGGTACTGGCCCTGGTAGTAACTTTCCAAGAATCTTTAGATTCTGGAAAAGTCCCAGAGGATTGGAAAACTGCAAATGTAACACCCTTATTCAAAAAGGGAGGGAGACAAAACAGGTAACTATAGGCCAGTTAGCTTAAGATCTGTCATTGGGAAAACGTTAGAGTCTATTAGAAAGGACGTAATAGCAGAGCATTTAGAAATACATAATATAATCAGGCAGAGTCAGCATGGCTTTATGAAGGGGAAATCAAGCCTGACAAATGTATCAGAACTCTTTGAGGAGGTAACAAGCAGGATAGATAAAGGGGAACCGGTAGATGTAATATATTTGGATTGCTGAACATAAGGCTACTCAATAATATGAGAGCCCATGGTGTTGGGGGTAGTATATTAGCATGAATAGAGGATTGGCTAACTAATAGAAGGGAAAAGCAGGGCATTTTCAGGATGACAACCGGTAACTAGTGGAGTGCCAGAGGGATCGGTGCTGGGGCCACAATTATTTACAATACATATGAATGACTTGGATGAGGGAAGTGAATATTCTATTGCCAACTTTACAAAAGAAACAAAAATAGATGGGAAGGCAAGTGGTGAGGATGACACAAAGAGCCCACAGAAGGATATAAACAGGTTAAATGAGTGGGCAAAAACTTGGCAGATGGAATATAACGTGGGAAAATGTGAGGTTATGCACTTTGGCAGGAAGAATAGTGGAGCTGAATATTATTTAAGTGGAGAAAGACTGAAGAAAGCTGCAGCACAGAGGGATTTGGGGGTCCTCACGCATGAATCACAAAAAGCCAGCATACAAGTTCAACAGGTAATAGGGAAGGCAAATGGAATATAGGCCTTTATTTCAAAGGGAATGGAGTATAAAAATAGGAAAGCCTTGTTGAAACTATACAAGGCACTAGTCAGACCACGCCTGGAATATTGTGAACAGTTTTGGTCCCCTTATACTGGCATTGGAGGTAGTCCAAAGAAGCTTGGTTGATTCCAGGCATGGAGGGATTTTCTTATGAGGAGAGGTTGAGTAGGCTGGGCCTGTACTCACTGGAGTTTAGAAGAATGAGAGGCGGCCTGATTGAAACATATAAAATTGTTAGGGGGTTTGACAGAGTAGATGCTGAGAGGTTGTTTCCTCTTGTGGGAGAGATTAAGACCAGAGGTGCCCATTTAAGAAAGAGATGAAGAGGAATTTCTTTTCTCAGAGGGTAGTGAATCTGTGGAGTTCTTTACTGCAGATGCTGTAGAGGCTGGGTCATTAAGCATATTCAAAGCTGAGATAGACAGGCTTTTAATCAGTAAGGGAATCGAGGGTTATGGGGAAAAGGCAGGAAAGTGGAATTGAGGATTATCAGATCAGTCATGATCTCACTGAATGGCGGAGCAGACTCGATGGGCCAAATGTCCTACTTCTGCTTCCTGCATCTTATGATCTTATGGTCACTGTCCGTAATATCAAGGAGAAAAGATTGGACTTTCACTGCTCTTTAAGATTCTGACTGGAGTGACAACACAAACTAATGAAAGCATTTTGCTCTCTCCAAGGTTCAGAACTGTTTACCATCTAAGAGCAAACAATATTTATTTCTGCAGTCTGGAACATAGGACTATGAAGTTCCATCATTGGACAGCCTTAGGTGTTGGAACATAGCGGTAGTGCATCGTGACTATAGATAAGATGACAAGGAAAGATAAAATTTCACATTTCATAGTTAGACTGATTTGCTCTGAATCCAATTTGTTGACCAAGCGATGTTAAAGTCTAGTACGTGAGTATTGTCTATCTGGAAATGTGAGCTGCTGCAGCTGCATTTCAACATTCTTTTGTTCAGAAAATGTGGGCAACATGTCAGTAACAAATGATATCCACTATTTCTGCTAATTTTGGAACTCTCCCAGATTCATCACCAGCTGGAATGTTGCCTTTTGTAATGAATTTAAAAACAAAGTTAAATACTGTTGACCTAGGATTACTGCACCATATGTTAGGCTACAAGAAATAGTTTTTTGCTTGGTCTAGGTATTTGAGTAATGTTGGCTGGACCACATTTATTGTTCATTTTAGTGATGAACGAGGTGGATTCCAAGTGGACATTGAGTCAAGTGGCAGGAGCCCTAAACAAGTGAACTGCTTTATCCTGGATAGTCTCAAGCTTCTTGATTATTGTAGCAAATGTACACGTACACATCCAGGTAAATAGTGAGTATTCCATCACACTCGATTTGAGCCTTGGATATTGGTGATGGGCTTTGAGGGTTAGAAGTTAAGCCACACTTTGCAAAGCACTCAGCATAGACCTCTGTTTTGCTATTGTACCACAGTCTTGATGTGGCTTTTCCAATTCAGCTTCTGGTCAGTGATGATTCAGAGATGTTGATGGTGGTGCCATTGAAGGTCAATAAGAAATGTTAGGCTGTCACATTTTTAAGTGGTCATTACATGGTAATTATATGGTGCAAATATTACCTGCTGATTTTGAACTCAAGCCTAGATGTCATCCAGGTCTGCAATATGTTGGCATGGGCTGCTTCATTACTGCAGATTTGTGAATACAATTGAACACAGTGCAATAATCAGTGAAATGCCCACACCTCACCTAATGGTGGAAGGAAGGTCACAATGGAGCAGCTGATGACAATTGAGCCAAAGATGCTTCCATGAGGTTGTGATGACTGATTTCCTAAAATCACAACCACTGTCTTTTGCGGCAAATATGACTCTAGCCACTTGAAGTGTTTTCACTGAACCTCCATTTGTTTTGCTGGGGCTTCTTGTTGTCATATTCAGTCAAATGCTGCCTTGATGTTGATTATTTACATTCTTCGTACAACACCAGGGCTTACTGTGCTCTTAACCACCAGGTTTAGCTTGTCTTTGTGACAGGTACCCCCAGTTACACTCTCACTAGCTATGCAACCCGTAACCTGACTGAAAAGAAGCATACTGATTTCAAGAATGTTTGACTCCAATATTAACTTGGAGGCACATGCAATGCAGGCGTGATCTGCTGTCTCATGGACAAATCGGAAAGGTTTTCAATGCATCTGACTGTGACATTTTCATGCAGCCACCTCATTATAATTTTCCTTCCGGGCTTGGCATTGAATGTGTGGCAGCAGGCATAATGCAGCCCCAAATGATGCAATCTAAACATTAGTTATTAAAGGAACAATCTTTTGCAGAAGAGATTGCAGAATACTAAGGAAAGGGAGAGAACAGGAAGTGCCCTCTCAACATTTCACTCTTTGAACTGCAGAGAAAGAAGTAGGAGGCCAATGGTGTTTCAGCATCACTGGCCATCCAAGATGACGACTTCCCAGCTGCCAATGAGGCAATTAAATTTCATTGATTTGTATGTCAGACGTCTGGCAGAGGGAAAGGAGGCAAAGGTCTGGGGAAAGGCGGAGCGAAGCGGCACCGCAAAGTGCTTCTCGAAAACATCCAGGGCATCACCAAACTGGCCATCCATTGCCTGGCTCGCCGTGGCGGTGTCAAGCACATTTCAGGCCTGATCTACGAGGAGACCCACGGGGTGCTGAAGGTTTTCCTGGAGAATGTGATCAGGGATGCTGTCACCTACACCGAGCATGCCAAGCGGAAGACGGTCATCGCCATGGATGTGGTGTACGCTCTGAAACACCAGGGCCGCACTCTCTATGGATTCGGCGGCTGAACAAATCGACCTGACTCTATAACAAAACACTCGTTCGTGTTGATACGTGGTCATCTTCATAGCGATAAGTTCCAACATTCTTACCATGTTAGTATTAATTCATATTCGACACTCATGCTTGCCATGCACTGGTAGGGATACTTGTACTTCGATAGGTCCTTTAGATGATAGCTGGATTTTTACCCGATGACTCAGCCCACAAGCCATCAAGAGCAAACAGTGGCGGCAGGGACAGTTGTGGAAAGTCTGCATAAGAGGGCAGATGCCTTCTCCCAGTTCTATTCAGCTGAACACAAATCCTGAGGGCTGACAACGAAAAGCATAATCATTGAGGGGCAACAGAAAATTTGCAATGTACTGTCAGGAATTATGTGCACATTATCTAGAGAGAACGATGGAGCTCACTTCAAGCATAACTGGGTTGATGACGACAGCACTGTGTGGATATATTCTTCTATGGATATACTGGTCAATTCTGTGCAGTATCAATGACATCAATCAAATACATCCATGTAGGCCTTGACCACCTTGACATCTTAGCCTTGGCCGTACAGCAGAACTTCAGCAGAGTGGTAGGAGCAAAGCGTGGCAGGCCTACGAGAGGGATGATAGAGAAAGAGAACATGCAAGTGGGGACTCCGCTCAAAGAACTCCCTCTTTTCACCCATTATTTCCCCTTCAGTCAATGCCCGACATGCTGTCTTCACTCCAAGCGTAGTTCCAGTCAGTGCAGTCTTTGAGGGGGCCCTCACGGGATCTAAAACCAAGCGGTCATCAATCAAGAGTATCTCAGCAATCAGAGCAGGGACCTAAGCAGCCAGGCTCTACCTCTGCTGTAGCTATTGGGGTTGCACCAATGCAGGAGTGGTAGAAAAAGGAAGCGTAAAGCTTTGTAGGTGCATATGGGTGTTTGACAAAATTGCTTGTCCAATGTCACATCTGGTAGTCATATGGCTGTCGTTATATCACTCTTGGGCTTTATTGGTTGGGTTTCTCATGGGTGTCAGCAGCCTAGTTTGATGGGGGGAACCCCTGGTCTCCTAGCATCCATCCTTTAAGTCTGCTTGCAGGTCCAAAGACATCAGAAAACTTGGACAGCTACAGGTCGAAATAGCAGCTTCCGTAGAGTCTGGCACATGCCTGTAGAAATATCTTCTTGTGGTATCTCACCAGATCCACAATCTTGCCAATTACAAATAATCCTGGTTGGTCCAGGAGTGCATGGATTGGCATGAGTGTGCAGTCGATGATGCCTTGCGTATGTGGGAAGCCAACCAGAGGTGCAAACCTGAGCACCACTCATTCTGACTGGCATCATTGCAGCGAGGTAAAAAACCCATCAGACCAACCCAACAACCTACCTTATACATCTGTATGCAGCCGATTGGGAGATCCTGGATGTCTCTATAAAGCCCTGGAAGCTGGTTTTGGAAACAAAATATTTGAAGGCAGTGGCCACTTTCATACACATTGGTAATGTGTGACCATCATGTTCAGCAGGGAGCAGGTTTTCTTCTCAAAGGCTGCTGATGTCTGCCACTCAGTCTCTGGAAACACTGCTCTTTGAGGAGGTTAAGGAAGCTGAACTTCTGCTTGCACATGCTGTAATTCAGGTAGTGTCTCCTTCAGCCTTGAGCCCTCTGCTGCCCCCCTCTTTGCTCACTATCTGCAGGTCACTCCACAACCAGCTCTTCTTGTTCCGGATGGCTGTCTTGCTCCTCATCCGAGGTCCCATCCAAGCTAGTCAGGTAATTGCTGCCTTTATCTGAATCTCGATACCTCAAAGTGAAGAAAACAATCTCTCACCGCAAGTGCTGTGAACAAGCCCTTGCCCAGTGATAAGTTTCTCCAATTCTGGCCTCTTGAACATCCTCAACAGCAACTTATATTTATATAGCATCTTTGTAATGTAATGAAACGTCCCAAAGCACTTCACAGGAGCATTATAAAACAAAGTATGACACTGAGCCAAAGAAGTATCATTAACTTAATCACTCCACCACTAAAGGCACTGCCTTCAGCTGTCAAAATCTTAAACTCTGGAACACCCTAAAACTCTCCACTTCTACTCTTTCCTCCTTTAATGCACTCCTTAAAATTACCTCTTTGACCAAGCTTCTGCCCGAATATCTCATGTGGCTCAGTGCCAAATTATGTTCGATAATGCTCCGATGGAAGCACCTTTAGACTTTTTACTACACTAAAAGTAGTGAGCAATGAAAATCTATTGCTGTGTTCACCTGACCTTCAAGGAAAAAAGAGTTCGGAGAAGTACTCTTATTTCCCAGTTTTTACTATGTGTTCATTCTGGAAATTGCCCTGGAATGTTCACTTTAGTTTCAATACAAGTTTTAGGAAACCCATGAATGTGGCATTAGATTTGAATGTGGGTTGAAATATCACTGGAATTCCGTGATTAACAAATTAAATTTGCTACCTCTCTTGGGGATACATGCAACTAGTCGAATGCAATTAAATTAAACCTGGAAGTTGGCAGGTTTGAGCCGACTTCTGGACATTATCACAGTTTTGGCCATTTTAAATCCCCACCCAGACCATTCCAGATTTTGTGTCAGTTTAATTGCTAGAGGCTAATTGTGCAAAAAATAAGAAGCGCATGATACAAATTTTAGGTGCCATTTCAAACTCAATTTATTGTTCCACTAAACGGCAAAGGGAATGTCATATGAATCTACTAGTTCATCAACTGAAAGATATTTATATCAAACATAAAGGACCCCATTTTAAGAGATGTGTATGTAGGCAGAGCTGGCAGGGTTGAGGCAAATTCCCCACAAATGCCACTGACATCAGCAGGGTGAAGCCCATGCAATTTTAACTCCCAGGCCTCATCTACATGTCATTGCCTGCCCACAGCCACCTGGAAGAGGCAGCTGACTGGCAGATAGGAGCCAAATGTTCAGTGACAAAAGGCTGCTGGCGAAGACCAAAGGAGCAGTGCCCAACACAGGTAAGAAACAGGAGCAGGTCCCAGGAAAATCTCAGGACTTGGAAAAGCTGGGGGAGGACATCTCAACCTTTCTTGTGGGGCCAGGGGAGCAATCATGATCTCTCTGTACTTACAAGGAATGTAAAAAAGTTTCAAAAAAAGTAATTTTGTCTCTTCTGATTGCAACACTTCTCCCCGTTAGAGTCACCTAGTGGGAAAGCCACAATGGCAGACAAGCTTCAATGTCATCGTCGAGCCCAAGTGTCCTTGCTCCAGACTGAGGAGAGCAGTCTTGGCAGTAAGTCTCCTGGCCAATTTTAATTGCCTGCCTTACTGGCTCTAAACGTGAAGACAAACACAGACTTTCCATGGCCGTGAATTGGCAAAGCTAATATGCAATTTGAAAGTGACTGGAAATATTTTACAGGTATGGAATAATCCCATTTAATAAGATGCTCAACATTTATGTTGTAGCATGTGGAGATAAGGGGCAGAGTCATCCCAGATATGTGCGGGTTTTTGTGCCCTATCATCCCAACTCTGGTGCATCCCCCCTCAGTAATAATGCATTTGTGGGAAACACTCCGGACCACTGGCAGGTGGGCTCAGATTTGCCCACCGCACCTTGACCTCAGCGCCTCTTCACTCTGGGCACCAAATTTAAAGCACACCAGAGCACAGACTACTTCATGGGATGAATTTTTCAGTTGGCGTGTGGGCTGTTTGGGAGCAGCCGCCCATGATCGGCTGCGCGCCACCACTTTATGCAGACAGGCCAATTAAGGTTTGACCAGCATAGTGTGTAGCCGGTAGCGCTCAGCACTACCTGTGCGAGCGGGGGCAGGAGGGAGAGTCGGGGCCTGCATGCACGTGAAAGAGCACAGCAATTTCCCTGAGGCATGGAGCTGCCTCAGGGAAATTAAGTTGATAAAAAAATGTTGTTACAAATAAAGTAAAAAATTATTTAAACACGTCCCCTCATGTGACAGTGTCACATGAACTGGGACATGTTCGTGAATGTGGAAAAATTTCTTAAATTATTTTATAAAACCTTCAGGAAACCTCATTCCACCCATGAATGAGGTCTCCTGGAAAACTTGAAGGCTGTTTGGGCTCTTCACCTGCCTGGCAACCTTAAGGTTGGATGGGCAGCATTGTTAATGAGTTTAATTACTCTTTTAATGTCTCAATAGGCTGTTGACAGTTCGGTGGGTGCGCAGCTGACTCCGGATCCAAACAAAAGATCGAAATGCCGCGTGATAACGTTGGGACGCACGCCCAACAACATCTCGTGTCATTTTATGTGTCAGTGTGTGGGTCTGGGCCCACCCTCGCACACCGGCGATAACAATCTGGCCTGTGTCTACAGACCAGGACTGCTCCAGGCGACAGATGGCCCTGAAAGAAAAGAAGACGGCAGCCCCCAAAATTTAGTGACGTCTTTCTGGGGCATCTGCTGAACACAGTGGAAGGCCGCCTCGATGTCCTCTACCCCTGCTCTGGCCACAGGAAGTCCACCAAAGTTACCAGTCTGGCTTGGAAGGCTGTGACAGCAGCAGTCAGAGCCATCAGAAGACAGAGGAGGTCAGCTATCCAGTGCCGAAAGGGGATGAGTGCTCTCATCCATTCCGCCAGGGTATGTCAACAACCGCATCTCTCTCAACTCATACACCCCAAACTGACCACACACCCACAGGGATCCCACACCCCAAGGGGCAACACCACTAACTCTCACACATCCTCATATCGCCATCAAGCTCATATTCTCTGGAGCTCATGTACTCATTCCATCAATAGTTCAGTACACAAACATTCCATGCAGTGCTATGCGTCCTGCTCACACTATCCCCATCAGTTTTCATGCAGGAGAAGCTGGCTCATAACAGCAGGGAGAGGTCCAAGACTGGGGGTGGAGTGGCCCACATTAGGCCCCTCACTCACTTTGAGGAGTGTGTCATCGTGCTGACTGGTGAGGACATGGAACGTGCCTGTGACAATGGTGAGGTTGGCGGTGAACACCCATGTGAGGATCCTGCACACATCATCCCTTTCTCAACGCAACTGTGAGCGCTCTCTCTCCTGCTTTTGACTCTGCTGCTCCGCATTACTTATCTCTACTTTGGGAGCTCTGCCAAGTGACTGCCGCCCTCAGCCAGCCAATCCCTCACCTCCTGCCAAGAGGACTCCTTCTCCATTGAAGAGCTGGAAATAAGCAGCCTGGAAGACCCGTCACAGCGCTTACCTACACCCTGCACCAGCACAGAGACATACACCTTGGTGGGACCTAGATCTGGGGCAGGCTCGTGTTCACAATCCGTGGGAAGGATGGCAGACGCCATGAAGACCCTGGTCTAGCAGAACGTGGAAGTACGTGCGAACTGCAATCCGTAGTGGTTGCCATGGATGAGTAAGATCCTGCAGTGGCAACGCGAGAGGGAAACGGGGCACCTCAACGTCCTTCCAGGTGCCCTTCCCCTCAAGGAGTTGGGTTGGGGCCCTCAGGCATCCGAAGGGAGAAGCAGCAGCTGGACACCCCTGGGTCATTCACTCAGGAATCTCAGAGGCTGTCCTCTCCCTCTGAGGCCCCTTTGCCTGTGACCCCCTGAACCTCGTCCTCCATCACCACAATGGGAGCAGCTGGCCCACAGGAGGGCAGCCAAAGCAAGTCTGAGACCCTAAAGCCTCAGCTCTCTAAAGGACCCAAGCCGAAGGCATCAGAGGCAACAGGGCCAACCATTGCACAGGCTGTCACCACTCCTGCTGCAGATGTCAGAGCAACACCTAGAAAAAGTGGTAGGCCTAGAAAAGTTAAGAATTTTGGATCACAAGTGGTTTCAGGGTGAACACATTTTGTCAATTTATAATCTGAAAATATATTCACTTTTACCGAATAATGTGAAATATTGTCTTTCAGCTTCATTGACAGGCTTTGCAAGTCCTCCCATTGCACCTACCACCCCTCCCACCCCTGCAATCCCCAACATCCCACTACACCCGGCTAGCAGTTCAGTTGCGCACAGCCAGACCACGAGTGATTCTGGAGGGAGAAGTGTGTGTGTGTGACACGGCCTTTCGGATCCTCATGCAAGGACTGTCCCACACGCACGGACTCTTTATCTAACACACTCATCTTACTATCCTGAGCATTTTCAATGCTGCCTGCTTGGGTTCTCTATCAATTGTCCATCTGAGCTGAGCTACATCTCCACCCACCAATCACACTCCCATGCAGCACCTGCACCTGCCCAACTCGAGTCTCCGCTCACTCTCAATTTTGACAACCACAGCGGTTGTTAAGTTTCTGCTCAGCTCCCCCATCCTTTCCCCTTCCCCAGTCACCCATGTCAAACACCCCATCACTGTTGACCCCCCCCTTGCAGCACCTTCCACCTCCCCACCATCACCTACAACCTGAACTCTTTTCTTTCTGGGATGTCCAGGTGAACATGCATGTTCCTTATCTTCTTGAGAATCCCACTCCCCATCCATATTGACCTCCCCAGCCTCCTCCTTCCCACCCCCAGGGTTGATGTCTACCTCCATGTCCCCACCGATCCTTACTACCCTCACCCTCCCACCCTTCCGGCTCACTCTGCCCTCTCTCATATTCACCATTTCCCTCTACCATACCCACCCTCAGTTTGTTCCTCATTGACTCCACAGACCCATCCCTTGCATGTTCATCTGGACATCACCCCACCCTTACTCCCTCCTCCCCTAGATACCTTCCTTACCTCAGACACCTTCTCCCCAACCTGGACACCTTCTCCCCCACTGAACTCTCTCCCTTACATCTTCCTCCCCCCTTACACCTACCTCCCCACTTGCTGCATTTTCCCCCATTACACTCTCCTCCCACAATACTCCTCTCTCCCTGTTCCCAATCTCACCCCGACGCCTTCACCCCACAGCCCGCCCCCAACCTTGACCCCCCAACACCTTCGCCCCCAACCCCTCCCAACCTCACCACCCCCCTCCACCCCCAGTACAGATTCCTCCTTCCTCTCTCAGTCAAACCTAGACCTTCCTCTCCCACCCAAAGCTAAACCTTCCTTTCCCCCTCCCAACCGCCGATCATCCATAGCAGCCCATGGCCAATACAGTGATATGCTGAAGTAGGCTCGAGACATCAGTGGAAACTTCCCACCTTCCGTGAGCTGTTTCGCGGTGGAGCCATCTCCATGAGAATCCACCCAGCATGCGACGCGCATCTTCCTTCAGAGTCTAGTAGCTGTAGGGCTCCAGCACCTTCTGCTCTTTGGATGTCCGCAATCTGAGCAAGACCCTAATGGTAAGTCCTGACTTCTGCCATGTCACACTTGTCCAGACATGTTCTAAGCTGGTGTATTTTCCCATCAGTGTAATGGTAAATTTGGCATGGGGGGACGATTCCGGTCTATACTGGGATGCAAATTGAGTTCACGTTGGCCTCTATTCGCATTCCACCATGACGGACACCATCGGATGATCCCCTCCACCCCCCCATCGTGCTTTCATGCTGGCGTGAAACCGATTTCTGCTCCCCGCCCTGCATGCCATGATTGTTGCCACCAATGGGACTGGATGATTCCGCCCTAGATTGTACAGGAGTAAATAAAACCAAAACAGCAGTCTCATTGAGCTGCTCTTGGTGCCTGCAAAATTGATCACTTTCATAGGTCGAAGTCCAGAAACAAATCAGAGACCTACGGAGCTGAATTTTAACGCCTAAAAACTGGTGGGTTGGTGTCACAAGAAATTCCAAAATTTCAAACCCAACCCAACCCACCCACCTCCAGAATTAACAAAGGCAGTACAAGGGATGAGCAGCTAACCTGCTCCCAAGTTGACCATTTAAATATTTTAATGAGGCTGGCGACCTCTGCTTTAAGTTGCTTTACAGATTTGTCTCTGGCTGACTGGATTTCCCAGGCTTCAGGAAACCCAGCAGCTTAAGGTAGGTGAGGACAGCTTCCCTCATCACCCTAAGCTCTCTATGCCAGATACTGGTGCCCCTCAAAGTGCACTACAAAATTCCCATGAGCAACAGCAGGTGACTTACCTGTGGTTGCATCCTCCTGCGGAGTGCTCCCTGCTTGACTGAAAACCAAACCTGTCAGTCAGAATGACTTCTGGGTGTCAAAGCAAAGCTCCACAGCAGGTAGCTATAATGACTTGATGGAGCAGCAGGTATGGTACAGAAAAGGCTAAACTTTTTTTAGGAGACATGTAGAGGTGTTTGCAAGCTAGACGCGATCTCTCCATCGGAAGCCCTGCCCACATGATTACCCAATAAACTTATTGGTCGAAGCCCCTGTAATCACATCACATGATGAGTGATTGATAGGAGGGAGGGTCAATACATCTAGTTACTACACTTCCTCCCCCTTTAAGTTTCTTACATTTACGATAAATAAATGCCAGAAAAACAAGTGAACATTTGGACAGTCTCTGGTGATTACAAGTCAAGTCTCTGAGGAGCTTGGTGGAGACAGTTAGAGCGGTGTGGCTCTACTGATTGAGCTTCATGAGCAGGATTAATGGGATCTGGAGCCGCACTAGGAGATACATCGTTGGAAGTGGGTAGTTCTGTATTTGGCAACTTGTTAGATACGTCTGGCATATCAGCTCTAGGATGATCACACACCTCAGAAGTCAGTGTTGAAAAATCAATCACAGGTTGATCGTGTATTCGTTGGGATGTTTCTCTAACCATAATATGATCTGTGTTTACATACAATTCTATCTTCGACTTGCACTTGAAACACCAAGCGTAAACACATACGCAAACGATATTTCATCAGTAACTCTAACAGTGTCAAGTCCGTGGTAGTATATGGTGTTGTACGTTAACTTAGGAGAAGTCTAGAAAGGCGAGACTGCAGACTACCTCCGAATAACTTCTTCATACCAGCTTTAAAGGTCTGGACAGCTCTTTCAGTAAGACCATTGGATGAAGGATGACAGGGAGCGGTCTTTATGTGCCAAATACTGTTCACATCCATGAATCTCTGAAATTCCATGCTAGTGAAAGCTGTTCCATCATCAGAAAAAATAATCTCAGGTAAACCATGTATACTGAACGAATGATGCAGCTTTATAATAGTTGTAACTGAAGTTGACATTTTTTGCTTCGTAGACATCAAGCTATTTAGAATGTGCATCGACGAGTAACGGGAACATAGAGTCTAGAAACGGTCCCACATAGTCAATGTGCGGTTTAATTCAAGGTCAACCAGGTCATTCCCATAGGTGAAGAGGAGCTGAAACAGATAGCTTCTGGTGTTACTGGCAAAGGGAACAGTATTTAACCATGCTCTCAATGTCATTGTCTATTTCTGGCCAGCAGACATAGCTACATGTCAGCATCTTCTTCTTTGATTTGCCTGGGTGTGCACTGTGCAGCTCTGCCAAGAGTGATTCTCTACCCTGTGATGGGACCACGACTCTTGAATACCACAGAAAAATTCTGTCTTGACAACTCAGTTCAGTGTTTCTGGGATAAGATAATCTGGGATAAGATAAGATAATGGGTAAGTCATCAGACACAAGTGTTCTTGGCCATCCTCATCAAACAAAGTCTTTTGATGGTACTGCATTTCTGTTCATCCAATTCTTGATCTGTTTGGCACATACAGGTGATGAATTCAAGAAATTTAACAATAACACTAACTCTTGTGGAATGGGTGTATTGACAAGACTACCTGGTACTGGAAGATGACCAAGTGCATCTACATTGGCTATATGCGAGCCACGGTGGCACATGAATGTGTACTCATAAGCTGATTGCGTCAAAGCCCAACATTGGATCCTCACTGAAGCTGAAGGTGGAATAGGTGTGTCTCTGCTGAATAAACCTGTCAGCTGCTTATGGTCAGATACAATTTTAAAATGTTGCCTGTGTAGGTATTGGTGAAACTTCTTGACACCAAATATAACTGATAATCCTTCTTTTTCCAACTGAGAGTAGCCCTTTTCAGCTTGGGAAAGTGTTCTTGAAACATAGCCAATGGACTTTCTGATCTGTCCTCCATTTGATGTGATAGAACGGCTCCTATACCACAAGGAGAAGCATCACACGTTAACACCAGCTCTTTAGATGGGTCATAATGCACCAACAAGCAAGATGAATGAAGTAGTTTCTTCACTGTTACAAAGGCTTCTTATTGCTGTGAACCCCATGACCAGCGGTGGTCCTTCCTTCCTCAGCAATAAATGTAGTGGTGCCAATACAGTGGATAGATTAGGTAAAAAAAAACAGCTATAATGATTAATCATACCTAGGAAGGATTTAAGCTCTTAGGGGGTGATGGTGCATCTTTAATTGCTTGGACCTTGTCTTCTACAGGTGCAACCCCATGGTGATCACTCTGTGGTCTAGGAAGGTTCTTGCCGATGTATGAAAAGTGCATTTTCTCACTTCAAACGCACACCTGCTTCCATAAATCTTCTGAATACTTCCTCAAGGTTGGCAAAATGTTCAGCTTTGGTCAGTCCAGTGATGAGAACATCACCTCGGTACACAACCACATGTGGAATTCCCTGTGGGAGACTCTCCATGGTTCGCTGAAAAATAGCGCATGCTGATGAAACTCCAAAATGGTGTGCTGGTAGAGGCCTTTATGGGGATTAATTGCCATGTATTGTCTTGACGGGCTATCCAATTCCAATTGTTGATAGGCATGACTCATGTCTAGCTTTGTACATGACTTGCCTCCTGCTAACTTGGCATACAAGTCATCGATTCTAGGAATGGGGTATTTGTCTAACTTTGCTGCTTTGTTGACTGTCACTTTGTCATCATTGCATACAGGGATTGTCTGGTCTGACTTGACAACTGGGACCATGGGTGCAGCCCATTCAGAAAACTGGACAGCCTGAATTATTCCCAGGTTTTCCAACCTGCACATCTGTGCTTCCACTTTTCCTTTTAGTGAGTAAGGCACCAGACTGGCCTTGAAGAAACGTGTTGCTGCCTGGGGATCGAAGTCCATTTTAGCAAGCATGCCCTCCAGTTTTCCCAATTCTTCATGAAAAACATTGTCATATTTCTTCAAGAGCTCTGGAATTCCATTGGGCTCCAAATGGAATATTTCTGATCAGTCACATTTTATTTTCTACTGCCAATCTTGACCCAAAAGATTGGGCCCCTCCCGCTTTACGATTATCACAGGTAGTTAGGCTGTCTGTTATTGGTAGCAGATTGGGACAGCAGCAATGCCTTTAACCCGAATGGATTCTCCAGTGTAAGTTCTCAGCTTGGCAGGTGTCCGCTCCAATGTCAATGGTTGACTCCTTTCACTGAGGCACTTGAACGTGTGCTTCCCAACAACAGTAGTTGAAGCACCAGCATCTACCTCCATCTGCAGTTGCTTGCCTTTCACTTGCACTGTCACTGTAATGGGCTCAGATTTACCAGCAGTCACATGGTACGGAGAGTATACATCAGTAGTAGCAACCTCAGCCTTTGCTGTAGCTCACTCAATTAGAACAATTTGTTGTTTTGCTATTTGCTTATCCTTTGTTCTCCACCGCGTAACCAGGTGTCCTTTCCTGTGGCAATAATTGCATTCTGCCTCTTGGATCTACAACATCTGCTTCATGATTTCCTCCACATCTGTAGCAAATGTGTATCTTATCAGCTCGCGTGTTACCATTAGGCTTCCTAAGTCTTTGTGTAGTGGGTATAGAATCGCGTTTGAAATCTGCTCTTCTGTTTTTCGCGCCACACTCAGTGGAAGGTTCATGCCCAACATGGATTGCAGCGCCATTATCCACATGCTGCAAAGCCTGTGAGTCTTTCGTGGCACTTTCCACAGCGAGAGAAAGTTCCAGGGCATGCTCGAAATCAATGTCGGATTCGGCTAGTAAGCGGCGTTATATGGCTCCGCTTACAGGTGTGTCCTGCAGCATATCATTCAAGGCATCCCCAAACTCTTAGTATTTGGTTAACTGTTTCAGATTTGACACAAAGGTAGCAATGGACTCTCCTGGGGCACGAACTGTTGAATGAAGTTTGAAGCGCTGCATGATAACAGTGCTGAAAGTGCAGTTTCACAAGTTGCACTAACTCACAGTACGACTTAGAACTGGGTGAGTTTGGGGCAGTCAGGTTTCAAATCAGGTTATACGTTTTGCTCCACATGCACTCAGCAGGATAGCTTTACATTTTTCTTCAGCAGTAGCCTTGTTCACAACGAAATAGAACCCGAGTCGCTCAACATACTGACTCCAATCTTCAACGTTAGTATTGTATGGTATGAATCAATTCTTCCAAACAGCGGCATGACTTGTAGAGTATTGTTCAACTTTGTTTTACTCACACCAACCAGGGCAGCAGAAGTCAGTTTTATTCTCGTCGCCAAATATAACTTGATGGAGGAACAGGTTTGCTGAAGAAAAGGCTAAACTTTAGTTAGGAGACACGTAGAGGTGTTTGCACGTTAAACGTGATCTTTTCATTAGAAACCCCACCCACAGGATTACCCGCACAATAAGCTTATTAGTCGAAGCCCCAATAATCGTATCACATGATGAGTGATTGACAGGTGGGACAATACATCCAGTTGCTACAGTAGTGAAATATAGAGTTTCTGAGCTATCTGGCAGAATTTCTGCAACCCCCCCCCAGGCGGCTATACATCCCTGCCCTGTCTAGGTCCAACTGTCAGCTGTGAAAGAATGATAGAGAGATCAAAAGGGAAATGAAAGTAGAGAGAGAGAGAAAGGGTGTAAGGCAAGGGAGAGAAAGTGTTACGAGCTCAAAGACTACAGTCTTTCTAGTGTAGTGTCTTTATTGAACTTGATGTAACATGGCTGCCCCCAGACATTCTCTCATGGCAGAGGTCACATGGCTAGAGGTCACATGGCTATAGCAAGCTAGGTAGGACACTTGGTGTAATCATCCCATTCAGAATTTCACTCAGTGCGGCAGTGGGTGGGAAAAACGTTTTACCCGTCAGCCACAATGGCGGCTTCTCACACCATATCGTCCCAATTTGTAAGAGATCCTCCCCTTCTCCCATTGTCCCTGTGAACGGTATGACATCTGGTGAGGGAGGGATGTGATGTAAATAAATAACAAATAACTGAGACAAAGAAACAAGTGCCTGAAGAAGTGGGGAGCGGGGAGTGGAACATGCTAAATCTGTAATGTGGAGTTCAACTGGCCCTATTAACTTTTGAGGACCGGCATGAAGTTTGTTTGCAGTAATCAAAGTTTAAATGATCTTTAACTCCTAAGGTCTGGATATCTTGATTCCAAGCCGGTAACATGATTAATGTGGTGTAACTGTGCTGTTGTTAAAGGCAGCGAACAGACCAAAACCTGCAAGATGGTGCTCTTGATAAGATTAAATATTAAATTGATAAGGTTAAAGTTATTGTTAAATTTATAACAAACAAGCCATATGGGCTGGTTGTTTGGAAACAGAGAAGTTGGTGGAGGTGAGATTCTTGTTCCTTTAATCATGTGAGGGCTGGAGAACAGAGAACTAGCTATGTAAGGATGAGGCTGCCAAGACACAACTGGCCAATCGCTGAGCCGCGAGAAGGCAGGTTTCCCCTATCCGGAGCCAATCATGTGGGTAGCAAGCACTGAGCAGGGTCTTAAGAAACTGTGCCCCGTGATGATAGCTAGCTAGCTCAGGATGAAGTAGCCTGATCAACTACTTGGAGACTGGAAGGAGAGAACTGATCACTCCCTCTGTTCTGACTCTCGGTCAAGCCCAGGCAATATCGCACCCGTGGATAGGGGAGTATAAGTCTTATTGAGTGTAAGAAGATAAAAGTGTTGTGCACAAACAAGAATTTGGGAATTTCGAGCTGTTGATACCCAGGGTGAGCCTCTGAATCAGAAAAGGGGATATTAACTTACAAAATGCGTTACTTAGTAGGTTACAAATCCCGCCACATAATTATGCATTCCCAGGAAACATGCAGTTTCAATGGAGGGCACGTTCCGATTCACCCTCCACACCACATTTAAAGTAGTTGCACGCACACCCCTCAGTGCTTCCAACCCAGGACTGCTGTAAAGAAGACTTGGCCCCAAAAGGCAAGAAGCCTGCAGCCCCCAGGTTTAGTGACACATCCCTCAAGCGTCTTTTGGACGTCGTGGAGGCCCACCGTGATGTCCTCTACCCTCACTCCGACCGCAGGAGGGGCAGCAACATTACCACTTGGGCTTGGTAGTCAATGGCAGTGATGGTAAGTGCCAATGCTGCATAGGAGTGGTTGGCCATCCAATGCAGATAGAGGATGAATGATCTCATCCGTGCCGCCAAGGTAAGGCAACCATCTCATCACTCTAAACTCATACACTCAGCCCATCACACATTCACTGGCATCTCATTCACTGGCATCTCATTCACTGCCAGCTCAAGGGACATCACCGCCCATTCTCACACACATACCCTCACATCTCCATCTGAACTCATCTCCCCTGGAGGCTGCCACCTCAGCCCTCACCATCTTGAGGCCACTTGCACAGGTCAACATGTGCCTACACGCACACCCTGGGATACTCTCCTTCCCCACTACAGTTCTCACCCTGCAGCCTCTCCCCTTGCCTGAGGCCACTTCTTCCCCTTCCCCAAGCAAGCCCTAGCCCTGCAGCCATTGAAAAGCCACCCATAAATGGCTGATCTGGTACATAGAGACTTGCCCATAAACTCCCCTAAAAGTGATGTGGTGTTGTGTGCAAAGCCTGGCGCTGATGACTGCGAATGCTGCCCGAAGCAAGGTAGGCAAACAAACCTTGAAGCCCTGAGCAAAGTACAGCCCGCCAAGTGCATGCCTTATACTTGCTGTTGTGAAACATGTCAACATGTTTTCCCACTGATGTGGGCGGACGATCCAGCATAGGGGAATGATTCCAGTGGGCTGGCCTTATGCAGATATATTACAATGAGGTTCCCGATGTCCAATGGTGGGAAATGTGGCCCACCATTGATGGGATGAGTGGAAAATTGCAAACTGGTTTCACAACATTGTCAAACCGATTTTTGGCCTTCTCGTCATATTGTCCACTCATGCCGCCGAACATATCCAATGCTAGTGGGTATAGAAAATTCCGCCCTTAGCAAAGATTGCAATTCAAAACCCAAACAGAGAGGGTCTGAGGCAAGAGAGACAGTTCCCTAAATTATCAGCTTAATTCTCTATCAGATTCATAAAATATCTTGAAATTTAGTGTTATCATTAATTTCACTAAAACCTGCCCATTACATTTCAGAGAAATTGAATATATTTTGGGTGCAGTTTGAGTATTTTTCAAAATTTCATTCAACTGGCAACTGTTGCTGTAGAAACCAAATAGGCTGTAAATATCCAACATCAGAGCACAGGAAGAATTCTGAGAATTAGTGCTAATAATAATAGAGGTGTAAGAGATAATCCTAATCTGAGAACACATAACAGGGTGAATGTTGACTTTGTGTAATAGTAAAAAGTGGATGATGAGCAAGGTAGCAGCCCATATTATATCTCTCACAATTCTTATTTCCATCGGATTTATTTGAGAAAATTGTGATATAATCATAAATTATGCAGAAAAGACATTTTATGGAAATTAATGTACAACACTTACAGTACTCGTAAGAAATTTTGTATACCATTTAAAAAGAGTTGTTAACTTAGTTTAAATGGATTAACATCTCTGTTAATATCATGCAGTTAGCTCAAGGTCAATGAGTATAAATAATAAATCATGAGGTTCAAAATCATGGAAGAAAAATGGTATCAAACAAACCAGATCATGAACAAATTTAAATACTTACAGCTTCCAAATTTCAAAGGGCAAGCATGTGCATCCATTGGAAAATCCTCCAAGTGCATTGGGCACTCTGCCTGGACAGTAAGCCTGTGAGAACACACATTCAATGACTAGCTAAAATAAACTATTGCTGTTATACAGCATGACATGTCATGAGCACCTGTATTGCATAAGGGATGGAGTATACAAGTGGGGAAGTCTTGTGCTGACTGTAAAGGGCATTGGTGAGGTTGTACCTAGAATATTGTGTACAGTTTTGGTCTCCTTACTTAAGGAGGGATCTACTTGCATTGGAGGCAGTTCAGAGAAGGTTCACTAGGTTGATTCCTGGGGTGAAGGAGTTGTCTTATGAGGAAAGGTTGAGCAGGCTGGGCTGATACTCACTGGAGTTTAGAAGAATGAGATGTGATATTGAGACATATAAGATTCTGAGTGAGTTTTACATGGTAGGTGCTGAGAGGATGTCTCCCCTCGTAAAGTGATCTAGAACTAGGGCGCACAGCTTAAAAATGAGGGGTCTCCCTTAAGATGGAGATGAAGAGGAATTTCTTCTCTCAGAGGGTTGTTAATCTTTGGAATTCTCCATCTCAGAGAGCAGCGGAGGCTGGGTCATTAATATATTCAAGGTTGAGTTGACAGATTTTTGATTGACAAAGGAGTCAACAGTTATGGAGGGGGGTAGACAGAATAGTGGAGTTAAGGCAACAATCAGCAATGATCTGATTCAATGGTGGAGTATGCTCGAGGGACCAAATAGTTTACTCCTGTTCTTATTTCTTATGTTCCCATTTGCAAATACATTTTACTGGAATTACATTGCACCATTTATAAATCTTATAGCCTGCAAACACTGTTGCAATTGACACTGTCAAAAGCAAAGTAAGGCTAGTTAAAATAGCAGAATTTTTTGCAGATTTTACTAATATTAATAAATGTCCTGGAGATTGTCTTCTTCAAACTCATTTAACACCTGTTGTACATAAAGAGATCTTATTGTACTATATGATGATGACGAGTAATCAATTAGACAAAGCCATGTGACATCAATGAAATATAAATGCACACTTCTATTATTTCAGATAATGTATAAATCCCCAAACGCTGATATTTTGGTGTTTGTATTTCTCATACGGTAATGTTCAAGAATTATTTTAAATTAGTCCTCCAACTTTGAAGCAAAAGCATTTTGATGCTTATCCTATAAATGAATCATTTCACACAATTCAACCTGACTTCAAAATAAAATAACCACTTATTTTGCAAGTAGCACAAAATTCAGAAATGCAGTAAATAATGAGAAGAATAGTAACAGGCTTCAGGAGGACATGGACAGACTGGGGAAATGGAAAGATACATGACAGGTGAAAATTAACACAGAGTAGCAGGAAGTGATTCATTTTGGTAGGAAGAATGGGTAGAGGCAATACAAACTAAATGCAACAATTTTGAAAGGGGTGCAGGACAGAGATGTGCGAATATAATTCCTTGAAAATGACAGGACAAGTTAAAGTGGCTGTCGAAAAGATAGTGGGATCCTTTGCTTTATAAACAGAGGCATAGAGTACAAAAGCAAGGAAGTTATAATAAACCTATACAAGACACTGGTTAGGCCCCAGCTGGAATAGTGTAGCTGATTCTGGGCATCATACCTTAAGAATGATGTCAAGGCCTAGGGGAGGATGCAGAAAAGATTTAGCAGAATGGCACCAGTGATTAAAAAAACTTCAATTATATGGAGATACTGGAGAAACTGGGGGTTTTATCCTTAGACCAGATAAGGTTACAGGGAGATTTGATAGAGGTGTTCAAAATCTTTATGTGTTTGATAAAATAAATAAGAATAAATTGTTTCCAATGGCAGATGTGTCAGAAACCAGTAGACAGAGTTAAAATAATTAGCAAAGGAATCAGAGATGACAGGAAGAAAATATAAATTATGCAACAAGGTATTATGCCCGAAAGAGTCTTGGAATCAGGTTCAACAATAACTTTCATAAGGCAATTGGTAAAATACTTAAAAAAGAAAATATTTGCTAGGGTATGGGGCAAAAGCAGGGCAGTAGGACTAACTGGATAGCTCTTTCAAAGAGCTAATCATGATGGGCCGAATGACCTCCTTCTCTGCTGTATGATTCTATGATTCATGAATTCTTTACAATTTATTCTACTAGTCCTAGCAAGAATGTCTCCTGGAGTCATATTAGGGGCAAAATAACAAACTGAGAACAAAGTCACAGGACTAGAAATTTAGCCGTGCCAATTTTTCAGAGTGCAGAGACGGTAGACTTCATTTTCTGCTATTGTCTTGACTGCAATATAATGGAGTAAATTCATTATAATGAGTCCAAGCTCGGGCTGCTGCTAACTTCACAATGTCCCTAAGGCAAGTCGGTCCATGGGTCATATCCAGGATAAGGGTCAGGAATCTGGTGGATCAGGAGGGGCATCCTGGTGAGGACTGATGGCAATGGTTAGGGGAGCAGCGGTGATTGGTTTCCTAAAGTACTCCTCCTGAGACCATGTTAAGATAAGTTACTTCTTGGCTGGACCTTGGAAAGGGCCCTTAAACAGGTTTAACTGCATATGAAAAAGGGCTACCAATGGTTTCAGGCATTGATAAACAATGCATATTTTTGTCTCTATTAAAAAAGGTGGGAGGTGCATTTCTAACTGGAATAGTGTGCATGCTTCTTATCCACCATACTGAGGCCTTAGCAGTTAGAATTGCTGGAGCAATTTCTAGGCTATAGATTTAAAAGGATGAATAAAAAGAAGGAAAGGCTGAGGGGTGAAAGATGGGTGCATATAGCTGGTCAACTACCGTGTCTTCTTTATAGCTGAAATGTGGAGCTTCCTTGCCCTAATATGGGTTAGGACATAGGGGGATTTTATGGGAAATGTGGCAGGAGGGGAGGCTTAATTAGGCGGGAGCTGAAATTTCACTTTCCTGATAGTGGGTTCAAATTTAGGGATTAACACAGTGGTGCGTTTGTGGCAGATCGTGCCTCACGCTGTCCCGTGACTGGTTTGTAATACATTCGCTTGCCATGAATACCCATAATATTAAAACATTTTGTAATTACATCCTACCTTCATGATAAAGCCAGCAGCACCCAGGAATCGCGTGGCACCCAGTTCATGTTCATTTAATGGTGGCATGCAACAGTCAGCTTTGTGAAGTTGTGTTTCAAGTCAGCAGTTTTCCTTGTTTAACTCTGCAGCACAAGGAAGGGAGGCAGGAGAATGGCAGCTTGCATGGACGGTGTGGACCAACAACGTGAGTCATTCGTAGTAGGGGTGTGGGGCAGGGTTGGGGGCGTGGAGTCGAAGAAGAGGGATCCAAGGTAGAACAAAGGGTGGGGGGTCATGTTTTTCAAGAAGCGATGTGGGAATGACCTGGAGTCCTGGGTGTGGCTTGGGGTCAGTGGGGATAGTCAGTCCAGGTAAGAAAATGAGGGGCCTAAAGAGCAGAGTTAGTATTGTCCACATCTGTGTCCATCTCAGGGTTTTGGCTGGCAGAGTCCTTAGAGAGCTTTTAGTTCACCTACAACATTTCAGTTATCCCCATTGAAAGTGATCTCAGACAATGTCCTTCACGATGTATAGGAGGGAGGGCCAGCTTAGCCTGCAAGTTCATGCATGTCCCACAGAGTGGCGAGTGCAACATTGGACACTGACATGAACATTCAATAAAGAGTGAATGCAGAAACACAACATAGTTTCTTCCACAACAAAGAAATTTCCCTAACTCCCCTGTAACCATCAATGTGTGCCAACCAGGAGGCGTACCAGTACATTTATCTGTCTAACTAAGCTAGTCTCATAAATAATGATGATGCACACATGAATAAAGTGAAAAGAACGTAATGCGAAATATTTACAGGAAAAATTTAAATTTGAAAAACACCCTTTTCCTTTGTGCCTCCTTCGTGCTCTCAATATGCCTTATGTTAACAGCAATGGAATTGGGCAGGAAAGTTGTGGCTGTGATGAAGAACATCCTTGCTTGTCCAGGAGGCTCCCACCCATACCTGCTGCATTGTCAGCTGACAGTGGCTTTCACCAGTGAAAAGCTTCCCCCGCTGCGTGACTGCACGTGTCTCTCATGCACACTGCTGCCACTTTAAATTTTAATTGTAATTGTGTGGGAATCAATGAAAAGCAAGAGATCAGAAGTGACACCCATTTCCTGTTCTGCTGTTGGGAACAGTGCACCATGGTTAAAGCTCCAACCTTACAGAAATGATTGCTATAGTGAGCTTCAAACATTATTCCTACCATTTTCAGGACAATGGTAATGAATTTTACTGCCGTTTAGTGACTTAAGAAACAATACAAAATTAGGTTTTGCAATCATTATCTACTACATGACCACTGTAAAGAGACAGCAGAATATTATATATGTTTTGGTTATTTAAAACCTGTTTTTCTACTTTATGCATTTCTTTGCATTAACACTAGCTTCATGTTAGGGACACATGATACTGTCCTTCCAAATGGAAAAGTTGCAAAAATAGCTTTTAATTGCAGCTTTTAATGTTGAACATTTTACCTCATTGTATAAAGAAGCTTCCCATCATCTTGGATTCGTAGCAGCTTGTTAGGCATGGTCATGTTATGTGCCACTGACTTCTTGCCATTATAAAAGAATGTGTCTGGTGTCCATATCTTACTGGCCATCAGGTTGTTCAATCGAAGAATGTTCATTGGACCCTTAAACTTAAGCCTTTCATCATTCCAACTTTGCCGAAAGAACACATCAATTGTGTATTCCTGTTAACATTAATCAGTTTATATTCAGAACAGTAGATACATCTTAGTGGCATAAAAATGCATGATGTTATATTCTCACCATATGATGGGAAATCAAAATCAAATCCATTGTTTTTCCCTCTGTTTTCTCAAAACAGCTTAAGAGACCATTCTTCATATACTATCAAGACAATTTTATTAAGATGGTAAAGAGCTGGGAGTGCAGCTCTTAGCTAGGAACCTAAGACTGAAAAGCATTATACATCACTGACATATAATTTAAAGACAATATTTACTTCATTTTTGAAGCCATAGTATTGTTGAATAGTTCTGATAATCCTATCAATTTCATAATGTCTTTGTTCAGAGTTATTGTGGACCAGGAAACAAACAGTTTTCTTGCAGTTTATTTATTCAGTAGATGGATTGTTTTAGCAAATAGAAACAAACGTTGTAATACCATGACCACATGACACATTCCTGTTTCTTGATGTACATATAATTTCAGTATATTGGAGATGGGGGAGACAGTGGCATAATGGGGGCAGATGGTAGCATAGTGATAATGTCACTGGGCTAGTAATCCAGGGACCCAGGCTAATGCCCCGGGGACATTGATTCAAATCCCACCACAGCAGCTGGTGGAATTTAAAATCAGTTAATTAATTTATAAATCAATTGAATAATGAAATCTGGAATTGAAAGCAGGTGACAGTAAGTAGGGAGTAACTCACCTCCTGACTCCCCAAAGCCTGTCCACCATCTGCAAGGCACAAGTCTGCATTGTGATGGAATACTCCCCACTTGCCTGGATGAGTGCAGCTCCAACAACACTAAAGGAGCTTGACACAATCCAGGACAAAGCAGCTCGCTTGTTTGGCACTACATCCACAAACATTCGCTCTCTCCAGCACCGACACACAGTAGCAGCAGTGTGTACCATCTACAAGATGCACTGCAGGAATCCACCAAGCCTCCTTAGACAGCACCTTCCGAACCCACGACCACTACCATCTAGAAGGACAAGGGCAGCAGATAAATGGGAATACCACCAACTGTAAGTTCCTCTCCAAGTTACTCACCATCCTGACTTGGAAATATATCGCCATTCCTTCACTGTCACTGGGTCAAAATCCTGGAACTCCCTTCCTAATAGTACTATGGGTGTATCCACACCACATGGACTTCAGCGGTTCAGGTGGCAGCTCACCACCACCTCCTCAAGGGCAACAACTGCTGACCCAGCCAGTGAAGCCCACATCCCCTGAATGAATTTTTAAAAATGGTGGCATGAGACTATCACTAATTGTCGAAATAAATCATCTGGTTCACTAATGGCCTTTAGGGAAGGAAATTTGCCATCCTTACCTGGTTTGGCCTACATGTGAATCCAGACACACAGCAATGTGCTTAACTCATAACTGCCTTCTGAAATGGCCTAGCAAGCTACTCAATTGTACAAAAAGGAATAAACTGGATCAACCTGGCATCAACTCAGGCATCGGAAACGAAAAAGGCTCACTCAACCCTGCAAAGTGCTCCTTCCTAACATATGGGGCCTTGTGCCAAAATTCGGAGAGCTGTCCCATAGACTAGACAAAGCAACAGCCTCACATAACTGCACTCACAGAATCATACCTTACAGCTAATGTCCCAGACGCCATCATCACAATCTCTATGCCTGCCCTGTCCTACCAGACAGACCCACCAGAGGTATACAGTCGGAAGGGAGTGGCCTGAGAGTCCTCAACATTGACTCCAGACCCCATGAAGTTTTATGGCATCAGGTCAAACATGGGCAAGGAAAGTCCTGCTCATTACCACCCTTCAGCTGATGAATCAGTTATTTTCCTGTTAAACACAACTTGGAGGAAGTACGAAGGATGGCACAGGCACAGGATTGGACTCTGGCTGGTAGACTTCAATATCCATCAGGAAGCGTGGCTCAGTAGCACCACTACTGACTGAGCTGGCCAAGTTCTGAAGCATATAGCTGCCAGACTGGGTTTGTGGCAGGTGATGAGGGAGCATATGAGAGGGAAAAACCCACTAGATCTTGTCCTCATTAATCTACCTGTCACAGATGCATTTGTCCTTGACAGTATAGGTAGGTGTGACCATTGCACAGTCCTTGGGTAGACAAATTCCCAACTTCACACTGAGCATACCCTCCATCATGTTATGTGACATGTGGGATAGATTCAGAACAGATCAGGCAGCACAAAACTCGACCTCCATTGGATGCTGTGGGCTATCAGCAGCTGAATTGTATTGAATCATAACCTGTAACCTCGTGGCCTGGCACATTCCTCACTTTATCATTACCATCAAGCCAAGAGGTTAACCCTGGTTCAATGAAGAGTTCAGGAGGGCATACCAGGAGCAGAACCAGGCATACCTAAAAATGATTTGTCAATGTGGTGAAGCCACAACACAGAACTACTTACTTGCCAAACAATGAAAGGAGCAAGTGATAGACAGAGCTAAGAGATTCCATAACCAATGGATCAGATCAATGCTCTACAGTCCTGCCACATTCAGTTGTGAATGTTGGTGGACAATTAAACAATCATCAGGAGCAGAAGGCTTCACAAATACCCCCATCATTGAACCCAGAACATCAGTGCAAAAGAAACGGCTGAGGCATTTGCAATCATCTTCAGTCAGAAATACTGAGTAGTTCCAATGGCCAGAAACTGAACTGGACCAACCATATAAATACTTTAATTACAAGAGTAGATCAGGCATTGAGAGTTCTGTGGCGAGTAACTCACCTCCTGACTCCCAAAGCCTGTTTACCACCTATGAGGCACAAGTCAGGAGTGTGATGGAATAGTCTCCTGCCTGGGTGAGTGCTGCTTCAACAACACTCAAGAAGCCCAACATCAGTCAGGACAAAACAGTCTGCTTGATTGGCATCCCATCCACCAACTTAAACATTCACTCCCTCCAGCACTGATGGCAGTGGCAGTATTGTGTACTATATACAAGATGCACTGTAGCAACTCATCAAGACTCCTTCAACAGCACCTTCCAAACCCATGGCCTTTACACCTAGAAGGACAAGGGCAGCAGACGCATGGGAAAACCACAAACTGCAAGATCCCCCTCAAGCCACTCACCATCCTGACTTGGAACTATATCACCGTCTCTTCATTGTCACTGAATCAAAAACCTGGAACTCCCTTCCTAACAGCACTGTGGGAGCAACTGCACCAGGTGGACTGTAGTGGTTCAAAAAGACAGCTCACCACCACCTTCTTAAGTGGGGGGTGGGGGGTGGTGGTAGGGATGGACAACAAATGCCGGCATTGCCAGTGATGCCCATACCCCATGAAGAAATGAACAAAACTGTGAAAATAGCATGTGGATAACAACAATGCATGGTCAGTAACAAACAGTACAAACATGCCCATCACTATTGTGCCATATTTCTTTTAAAATTATATTTCATAATATTTGTTCTGTATTTTATAAGTTATTTCCATTGGTTACTGGAGAAAGATGTCAATTTGATTTACCATAATGATTGTCGATGATATTTATTGACACATACATAATCCAGAATATATTCAGCCATCCTTGATTAGCAAAATTAGACTTCTGACCTTTTCTAATCACAGACTCCAGAAAGAAAGGTTCTTATCTATTTGTTATACTTTTTAGTACTAAAAATGAATAAAACAATGCACATGGTAAGCTTGTTTAATTAAATGAAGTAATTAAGTTTCGAACATTTTATATGTGCAATGCAAATGTATACATGTTTAGAATAAGAAAATTTTGGTGATTATCAGGCAGTGTTAAATATTTTGAAATAAAGTAGGATCATCCCCAAGAAACACAAAAGCAAAATACGGCTGGATGCTAGAAATCCAAAATAAAAATGGAAAATGCTGGCAACACGCAGCAAGTCTGGCAGCATCTGTGGAAAAGGAAGCACTGTTAATGTTTCAGGTCTAGGACTTTTCATCAGAACTGAGAAAATTTAGAAATGTAACAGGTTTTGAACAAGTCAAAGTGGGGGGGGGGGGGGGGTGGGTGGGGGAGGGGCGCGGCATTGTGGAAAAAGAAAAAATGAAGATCTGTGATAGAGTGGAGGACAGGACAGATTAAATGACAAAATGTTTGAGGTAGTAGATGCATTGATTTTAATTTTCCAAAATTCTATAAATTCAAGAAAGGTCCTATCAGATTGGAAAATAGCGAATGTGACTCCTCTATTCAAGAAAGGAGGGTGACAGAAAGCAGGAAACTACATATGTTATAGGGAAATTGCTGGAATCTATTATTAAGCAGGGTACGTCAAAAATCTCAAGGCAATCAGGCGAAGTCAACATGGTTTTGTAAAAGGGAAATCATGTTTGACTAATTTATTGGAGTTCTTTGAGGAAGCAACAAGCAATGTGGATAAAGGGGATGCACTTAGATTTCCAGAAGGCATTTAACAAGGTGCCACATCAAAGGTTACTATACAAAATAAGAGCTCATGGTGTATGGGGTAACAGATTAGCATGGATAGAGGATTGGCTAACTAAAAGGAAACAAAGAGTAGGCATAAATGGATCATTTATAGTTGGAAAGATGTGACAAGTAGAGTGCCACAGGGATCAGTGCTGGCGCCTCAACTATTCACAATTTATATCATTGACTTTAATGAAGGAGCCAAATGTATGGTAGCAAAATTTTTTGATGACACAAAAATAGGTAGGAAAGTATGTCATGAAGAGGACATTAGAAGTCTGCAAAGGGACACAGATAGGTTAAGTGAGTGGGCAAAAATTTGGCAGGTGGAGTATAACATGGGAAAATGTAAACTTGTCCACTTTGGCAGTAAGGAAATAAAAGTAGCATGCTATTTAAATGGAGAGAGATTGCAGAACTCTGAGGTAGAGGGATCTAGACACCTTGGTACATGAATCAGGAAAGGTTAGTATACAAGTGCAACAAGTGATTAGGAAGGCAAATAGAATGTTGTCATTTGTTGAAAGGCAGGAGTAGGGATGTTTTGCCATTCTTGTACAGGGCATTGGTCAGACCACATCTGGAGTACTGTGTGCAGTTTTGAGCTCTTTATTTAAGATAGGATATAAATGTATTAGAACCAGTTCAGAGAGTATTCATTTGACTGATAACAGGGATGGGTTGGGGGGGTTATCTTACAGTTGGACAGATTGGGCCTATATCCATTGGAGATTAGAAGAATTGGAGGTGATCTTATCAAAACATGTAAGATCCTGAGGGTACTTGGTGGGTGGATGCTGAAAGGATGTTTCCCTTGTGGGAGAGGCTTGAACTCGGGGCCACAGTTTAAAATAAGGGATCTCCCATTTAAGACGGAGATCAGAAGAAATATTTTCTTTCAGAGGGTCATGAATCTTTAGAACTCTATTCTCCAGAGAGCAGTGGAGTGAGGGTTACTTAATATTTTTAAGGCAAAGGTAGATAAATTCTTCACTAACAAAGGAATCAAAAGGGTATCGGAGGTAGGCGGAATGTAGAGCTGAGGCTAGAATCAGATCAGCCATGACTTTATGAAATGGTGGAGGAGGCTCAATGGACTAAAGAGCCTACTCCTGTTCCTAATTCATATGTTCATATGTTTCATGGTACAAAGCCAAGGAAAAAGTGATGAGACAAGCAAAGGAACAAAAGATGTGTCTGGATGAGATGTGAATAGCAGCCATCTGAATACCAAGTAAAGGGATTAAGAAGAAGCGAGGAAAATGTCAGCAAAAAAATAACAAAGCAAATAGGGGCAGTGGTTATGATCTAAAATTCTTGAATTCAATTTGAGTTCAGAAGGCTGGGAAGTTCCCAGTCAGAAGATGTGGTGCTCTTCTTCAAGTTTATGTTGAACTTCATTGGAACATCTCCAGCAGGCCAAGGACAGAAAGTTCAGAATGGGAGTAAGGCCGAAAATTGAAATGACAAGCAAACACAAGCCAAATGTTTGCCCACTCACTTAACCAATCTGTGTCCCTTTGCAGACTGAATGGAGATGCTCTGCAAAATGGTCACCAAATTTATATCTGGCTTCCCCAGTGTAGAGGAGATCACAACGTTGGCAGTGAATACAGTATATTCATTTGAAAGAAGTACAAGTAAATTGCTTTTTAAATTGGTAGGAGTGTTTGGGGACTTGGGTAGTGACAAGGGAGGAAGTAAAAGGGTGGCTGTTGCATCTCCTGTACTTGCACTGGATTGTGCCATAGGAAAGGGACTGAGGAATGGACCAGGGTATCGTGGAAGGAATGGTCCTTCAGAATGCTAAAGGGGAAGTGGAGGGGAAGATGGATTTGGTGGTTTATTGTACATATTTTTTCAACAAGTAAGAAAAAATCCAGGGGTCATAATTTTGTGATTTTCCATTGTAAAAATGCCAGAAACATCAGAAGGTTAGGTTGGGAGGTTGGGACCTTGATGTTAATGTTCCTGTCCTTGAGTTGAGGATTCAGCAGGGACATATGTCACGGGGAAAAAACCTCTGCCTGCACCTCACAAGAGTACTGGTGCAGAAATGAACAAGGCCAGAGACCCAGTTCTAGTATTCGTGACTTTAGAGGGATCTGACCAGTGAATGACAGCCACTGAATGATGGGTGTGGGCCTCACACCTTGGATTAGATCCTCTAAGATTTCTGCCAAGTGGAATTTAAACATTTTTTTAGTACCCCCTTAGAAAGATAGCCAGTGGCACAATTTCTTAATCTTTTTCACCTCTTTTGTGGCTCGTTCATGAGATTTGCACTTAAATATGCAATGAAAATGAAGGGACCTTGCCCAAAACTGCATGTTTTCTTTGGGCCAGGAGCAGAGATTCCAGCAAGGTACATCTTGGCACTAATGCCAAAATGTAACCTTCTCGCTCCATGGATTTTCTCTCTCCCAATACTTTATTTGATAACCTTGTGAAGTAAAATTACCAGTTATACCTGTAGAAATGTTTACCATTGATTATATCAGTATATATTATGGGTAGTTTTGTGAGCCTTGATTACTGTGTGGACCTTTGCTAGCAGCAAACACAGATGAGAGGATCAAGGTTATAATGCCATAGCTGTATCTCTGACCTACACTGAATTCTGCACCAGGTACAGCATCTCACAAAATTACCCTGTACTATGATACCACAATAAGAAGAACTTTGGGTGAATTTTCACAGACGATTCTTTTATTATAAGATTTGAAGTTACAGCAGAGTAACAGGAGAACTCCCACAGAAATTCACCCCCTTTAAGGGAAAAAAAATGATACAAAAGGGTGCAACAGATAGACAATTTGGATTATACCATATCGGAACATACTTCAATTATGTCGTATTTACATTCTAGTTTTATAAATGTCAATAAAAACTATTGCTCAAACTACAGACAACAGTTTGAAGAAAAATCAGTAAAAAAAACTGTATAAGTAACTGTGAAATGCAAGTATATCCTTAATTCTGTAACCTTTTAGAAATTACATAACTACTGAAACAACTGCTGTCTGTTTATACCATATTCGGTAATAAACTAAATTTTCTAAATTGTGTCGCCGTTAAATTCAAATGCAGCAAGTAAACGATATAGATTTGTGTGCTGATGTTGCTGTGATGTGACAATGTTCAGTTTGTGCGTTGAGTTGTAGGCAAGGAGTGAATCAAAACAATTGAAATCAGGTTAAATAGCCTGATTTAAATTTATATTCATTTGCTTTACACCCCCTATGTGGATTGAACATAAAACACTGATAATGATTGCCAATGATGATTTTACATCAAAGACTTGCTGCTGCCAGCATCAAAGCAATATCCACACTGTCAACATCACTCAGCAATATAAATGAGATGAACTCTGCATTTCCAATGGACCTTTAGTGCATTCTAAAAACTATCATTGGAGGGAGTGAAAATGCTTCCTTCCTAATGTTGCTTTATTGGGCTCGATGTAGGCAAACAAAAATTGGGAAATCAAGATGTATTTTCACCTAGACATAAAACTAATGTTGCAGATTAGCCAACCATTACAGAAAAGGTCCAATTTTCATTGCCATAGTTATCAATAAAGAATAAAATTCAGCAATTTCTTGTAATGGCTGGCATTAAGTTGAAAACCTACCTCATTGTCACAATGAGCTAAAATAGGAATGTTTTTGACTGAATGGCTGTAGATCACCTCCTGGCACTTGGTGGGTGGGTTGTAGTTCAGCAGGGTTTTGCAGGTGAAAACGGAGCAAGAGCCCAGGACAGCAGAGGCATAGGGTTGGAAGATTGGAGTTTTGCTGCACAGGTGGGAAACAGGAGTCGCTTTGTTTTGGGGTAAGAAACACACCTCAAGTGGGAGACTGATCTAGTTTAAGATTTTTGTGAGTGGTTAATTGGTATAAGAGACATGTTTCCTGTCCATCAGAGCCAGTGGGGCTGGAAAGGAGGTGAGTCAGATGTAGATTCTCCATGGCACCCACCACTGAGGCTGCTGCTGAACTGAGAGAGAAATCTGCTGACTGTGGCAAGGCCTTCCGTAGAACCAAATGGAAGTGAGATGTCACAGGAGAGCTGGAGGCCTGGTACCCAGGACAGTCCTGCCTTTTATTTCATCAATGCTGACCTGCATTTCATGTTGGAGGCCATGAGGGAGAGGAAGGAGGTCCTCTTCCTGGAGAATGGTGGGAGCAGGCTGTTGTGTTTCTATGTCTACTTTACATAAACTCACCAATCTCACACCAGGATTGGTAAACTATACTTAGGCTCAGTTTTTTTGAAGATGCATTATAGAATGGCTCAGCAGACAAATCTACTTTATGGATTTAGCAACAATTACTCACAGGAACAGCACAACTGCAATTCCTACACCCACTCTCAGCTGCTGATCACATACTGCTAACATCCTGGTTGCTTTGTCATTTGCATATTCCCTTAAAATGGTATCACAACATGCCCCTTTTTTTTCAAGTTAACATTAAGAGTGAAAATACATGTACAGCAGGACCATTGCAAAAACTATTTACACAAAAGATAGATCTCTGTTTAAGAGTTTAAAAGTCTGTATAACAAAAAGGTGGCTTACTATTTTGTTTGGTATCTCATTAATGAGATCTTGAGACTTATATTTTTAAACATGAATACTTTATTGGTAGTCTTTAATTATGTACCATATGATCCCAATTACTCAACTGAATAGGAACAGATGGAAACGTGTTTGTACTCGAAAGAGTTACATCAATATGTTGCTTGGCCTAAATAGCCAAGTGGTTATGGTACTGGGTTTATATACCCCAAGATCAAGAGTTCAAATCCCACAATAGCAAACTATGAAACAACTTAACTTCATCTGAAACAGATGGAAATGGGTTTTTGCTTGGCTTAAATAGCCAAGTGGTTATGGTACTGGGTTTGTAACCCCAAGATCAAGAGTTCAAATCTCACAATAGCAAACTATGAAACAATGTAACTTCATCTGAAACAGATGGAAACAGGTTTACTCAAAAGAGTATCAACAGTTCAAATCTCACAATGGCAAACTATGAAACAATGAATGTGCTTGAGTGAGTTAAAATCTTACCTTAAACACTGTCTAGTTGTTTGCATGCAATAAAATGCATCAAGAGTTCAAATCTCACAATGGCAAACTATGAAACAATGTAACTTCATCTGAAACAGATGGAAACGGGTTTGTACTCGAAAGAGTTACAGCAATTTCATAAACTGGCGCCCGGTCTCCCTCCTCAGCATGGACTACAAAATCTTCGCCTGAGCCATGTCTTCTCGGCTCGGCACCGTGCTGGACCACATGATCCACCCTGACCAGTCCTACACCATCCCGGACCGAACCATTTATGATAACATCCATCTGGTCCGGGACATCATCCACCATTCCCAGAGGGCTGGTCTGTCGAGCGCCTTCCTGTCTCTTGATCAGGAGAAGGCGTTCGACAGGGTGGATCACGAATACTTACTCAGAACTCTGCGAGCTTTCGGGTTCAGGATGCATTTTGTCGCCCGGATCCGACTTCTGTACACCGCCGTGGAGTGTCTAGTGAAGGTTAACGGGTCCCTGACGGCGCCCCTTCACTTTGGGAGAGGGGTACGTCAGGGCTGCCCCCTGTCTGACCAGTTGTATTCTATTTGCGTGGAGCCTTTCCTGCGCCTCTTGCGGAGGAGGTTGTCGGGATTGGTTCTGCGCGGGCCGGGCATCGGGGTGGTCCTTTCGGCTTACGCCGATGATGTGCTCCTTATGTTTAGTGACCGGGCTGACCTGCGGAGGATGCGCGAGTGCCAGGAGGTCTACTCTGCCACTTCTTCTGCCAGGATCAACTGGGGTAAAGGTTCTGGACTCCTGGTCGGTCAGTGGCAGATGGATCCCCTACCCGAGGAGCTCAGGCCTTTCACCTGGAGCAGGACCAGCCTCCTCTTCCTGGGGGTCCATCTCTGCCCCGCTGAGGAATCCTGGCCGGCAAACTGGCAGGAACTGGAGATGAAAGTCACCGCTCGCCTGCGGCGCTGGACAGGACTGCTCCGAGTGCTATCTTGCCGAGGTCGAGTTCTGGTCTTAAACCAGCTGATCGCCGCCATGTTGTGGTATCGGCTGGTCACTTTGACTCCTCCCCCGGACTTTGTCACAAGAATCCAGAGATTGTTAGTCGACTTCTTCTGGGACAAAAGATTGCACTGGGTCGCTGCCGAGGTTCTGAGTCTCCCGCTTAGGGAAGGTGGTCAGGCGCTAGTGTGCCTACGCACACAGGTGGCGACTTTCCACCTTCAGACCCTGCAGCGATACCTCTATGTCGAGCCTCCTCCTAGATGGTGTGCCCTGGCAACGTATTTCTTCCGTCAGGTGCACGGCCTGAATTATGACGTGCAGCTCCTGTTTATAGAACAGCTGGGCCTTGGTGGCTCCTTGCAGGCGTTGCCCGTCTTTTATCAGGACCTGATCAAAGTCTGGAAAGTGGTCGCCTCGCGACGCAGCTCTCCCCCGTCAGGAGTAGCGGCTATCGTCAGAGAGCCACTGCTCAGGAATCCGTCCCTCCACCCTTTTCAATGGTTGGCGGAGAGGAGGGCTGTGGCCGCAGGGGTGACCAGGATCGGGGACGTGCTGGGAGGCGGAGGACTGGGCTGGATGCTCCCGCAGGAGTTGGCGCGTCGCGCGTCTGTGAATGTCCAGGTCACAGCTGATGCCATCCAAGACCTGAGAACGGTCGTGCTCGGACCCGACGTTATTTTGGGTCTTGAGGTGGCCCAGGTGCGCGGTGGTCTTCCGTCTGAACGTTCCCCTGTTCGGACAGAATTCCACATTGGCCCCAAGCCCCGAACCCTCCCTCGGGTGCTGGTGCCCCGCAATATGAGCCACCTCGGGGACATGCCCTCCTTGCCTGTTGGCACAGCAAATAGGGGCTTTTTGTCTGGACTGCTGCTGCACACCTTCCATTTTCTTGCCCTTGTCCGTCGACCGGACGCACCCTGGAGTGCCTTGTTGCCGTCCGGCGGCGGAGGCCCCCGATGGGAGGCCCTCTACGGAGGTATCCTCCCCCTTTCTATCGGGGACCTGGGTTGGAGGGTGTTGCATGCAGCAGTCCCCTATAATAAGAGGATGCATAGGTTCACGGACTCTCAGGACACGTGCCCTTTTTGCGGTCTTGTGGAGTCCGTGGACCATGTATACATAGGGTGTTGTAGGCTGCACTCCCTTTTTAGTTATTTGAAAGACCTTTTATTGATGTTTTGTTTGCACTTCAGCCCCACACTCCTGATCTATGGGCACCCCGTGCGGAAGGGGGTCGGGAAGGAGGAGGACCTCCTCGTGAACCTGCTCCTGGGCCTGGCCAAGTTGGCCATTAACAGGTCCAGGCAGCGGGCGATCGACGGGGGAGTCCCGCCCGATTGTTTGTCCCTCTTCCGCGGCTACGTTCGCTGCCGAATGTCCCTGGAGAGGGAGCACGCGGTGTCTGCTGGCACTCTCGAGGCCTTCCATGCTCGGTGGGCACCGCGGGGACTGGTGTGTTTTGTTGACCCCTTTAATCACATTTTGATTTAAAGTTTGTAAGGTTCCTTTAAATTTTTGTCCTTGGTTTTACTGCTGACCTGAATTAGGGGCTGTGCCTGATTTATCCCAATTTTGTTGATTTGGTTTTCATTTAAAAGATTATCAAGAGTTCAAATCTCACAATGGCAAACTATGAAACAATGTAACTTCATCTAAAACAGATGGAAACGTGTTTGTACTCAAAAGAGTTACAACTGTCATGTGATGCACTCAGCTGCTGCGCTTCTTTCCGAAGAAGGGGGATCTCCGCCTTCTTAAAAACTGGCGCCCGGTCTCCCTCCTCAGCACGGACTACAAAATCTTCACCCGAGCCATGTCTTCTCGGCTCGGCACCGTGCTGGACCACATGATCCACCCTGACCAGTCCTACACCGTCCCGGACCGAACCATTTATGATAACATCCATCTGGTCCGGGACATCATCCACCATTCCCAGAGGGCTGGTCTGTCGAGCGCCTTCCTGTCTCTTGATAAGGAGAAGGCGTTCGACAGGGTGGATCACGAATACTTACTCGGAACTCTGCGAGCTTTCGGGTTCAGGACGCATTTTGTCGCCCGGATCTGACTTCTGTACACCGTCGCGGAGTGTCTAGTGAAGGTTAACGGGTCCCTGACGGCGCCCCTTCGCTTTGGGAGAGGGGTACGTCAGGGCTGCCCCCTGTCTGGCCAGTTGTATTCTATTTGCGTGGAGCCTTTCCTGCGCCTCTTGCGGAGGAGGTTGTCGGGATTGGTTCTGCACGGGCCGGGCATCAGGGTGGTCCTTTCGGCTTACGCCGATGACGTGCTCCTTATGTTTAGTGACCGGGCTGACCTGCGGAGGATGCGCGAGTGCCAGGAGGTCTACTCTGCCGCTTCTTCTGCCAAGATCAACTGGGGTAAACGTTCTGGACTCCTGGTTGGTCAGTGGCAAATGGATCCCCTACCCGAGGAGCTCAAGCCTTTCACCTGGAGCAGGACCCGCCTCCTCTACCTGGGGGTCCATCTCTGCCCCGCTGAGGAATCTTGGCCGGCAAACTGGCAGGAACTGGAGACGAAAGTCACCGCTCGCCTGCGGCGCTGGACAGGACTGCTCCGAGTGCTATCTTACCGAGGTCGAGTTCTGGTCATAAACCAGCTGATCGCCGCCATGTTGTGGTATTGGCTGGTCACTTTGACCCCTCCCCTGGACTTTGTCACAAGAATCCAGAGATTGTTAGTCGACTTCTTCTGGGACAAAAGATTGCACTGGGTCGCTGCTGAGGTTCTGAGTCTCCCGCTTAGGGAGGGTGGTCAGGCGCTAGTGTGCCTACGCACACAGGTGGCGACTTTCCACCTTCAGACCCTGCAGCGATACCTCTACGTCGAGCCTCCTCCTAGATGGTGTGCCCTGACGACGTATTTCTTCCGTCAGGTGCACGGCCTGAATTATGACGTGCAGCTCCTGTTTATAGAACAGCTGGGCCTCGGTGGCTCCTTGCAGGCATTGCCCATCTTTTATCAGGACCTGATCAAAGTCTGGAAAGTGGTCGCCTCGCGACGCAGCTCTTCCCTGTCAGGAGTAGCGGCTATCGTCAGAGAGCCGCTGCTCAGGAATCCGCCCCTCCGTCCTTTTCAGTGGTTGGTGGAGAGGAGGGCTGTGGCCGCAGGGGTGACCAGGATCGGGGACGGGCTGGGTGGCGGAGGACTGGGCTGGATGCTCCCGCAGGAGTTGGCGCGTCGCGCGTCTGTGAGTGTCCAGGTCGCAGCCGATGCCATCCAAGACCTGAGAACGGTCGTGCTCGGACCCGACGTTATTTTGGGTCTTGAGGTGGCCCAGGTGCGCGGTGGTCTTCCGTCTGAACGTTCCCCTGTTCGGACAGAATTCCACATTGGCCCCAAGCCCGGAACCCTCGGGTGCTGGTGCCCCGCAATATGAGCCGCCTCGGGGACATGCCCTCAGTGCCTTTTGGCACGGCAAAGAGGAGCTTTTTGTCTGGACTGCTGCTGCACACCTTCCATTTTCTCGCCCTTGTCCGTCGACCGGACACACCCTGGAGTGCCTTGTTGCCGTCCGGCGGCGGAGGCCCCCGATGGGAGGCCCTCTTCGGAGGTGTCCTCCCCCTTTCTATCGGGGACCTGGGTTGGAGGGTGTTGCATGCAGCAGTCCCCTACAATAAGAGGATGCATAGGTTCATGGACTCTCAGGATACGTGCCCTTTTTGCGGTCTTTTGGAGTCCGTGGACCATGTATACATAGGGTGTTGTAGGCTGCACTCCCTTTTTAGTTTTTTGAAAGACCTTTTATTGATGTTTTGTTTGCACTTCAGCCCCACGCTCCTGATCTCTGGGCACCCGGTGCGGAAGGGGGTCGGGAAGGAGGAGGACCTCCTCGTGGACCTGCTCCTGGGCCTGGCCAAGTTGGCCATTAACAGGTCCAGGCAGCGGGTGATCGACGGGGGAGTCCCGCCCGATTGTTTGTCCCTCTTCCGTGGCTACATTCGCTGCCGGATGTCCCTGGAGAGGGAGCACGCGGTGTCTGCTGGCACTCTCGAGGCCTTCCATGCTCGGTGGGCACCGCGGGGACTGGTGTGTTTTGTTGACCCCTTTAATCACATTTTGATTTAAAGTTTGTAAGGTTCCTTTAAATTTTTGTCCTTGGTTTTACAGCTGACCTGAATTAGGGGCTGTGCCTGATTTATCCCAATTTTGTTGATTTGGTTTTCATTTAAAAGATTATCAAGAGTTCAAATCTCACAATGGCAAACTATGAAACAATGATCCCAATTACTTCCATGCATGGTGTTATTGCCACGCAGGCTCTTTCAAGGGTGTTCTATGGGCAGAATTTTGACTGGTCGGGCAGGCTTGGCGAGAGCAGGCAAGGGCGGTCTGAAATCTGACCGCCGCCCACAATTTAAGGCAAATTAAGGCCTGTCCAGCGTGAAACATGGCTTGTCACTGGCCGCGAAGGGCCGAGGGGTGTGGTGGGGTGGGGTGGGGGGGGGGTGGTTGGGGCCTATCAGCCACCGGGTCCAATGGTGACCCAGTGGCCGGTTTAAAAATGGCCCAGAAAGGCTGCCAGGGAAGGCACTGTTTGCCGCTTCAAGGATGGAGTCCAGTGTGTCAGCAAACGCCAGGCATGAAGGCAAAGCAGTGGGGGCAGTCTGCCCCTCGTTTTCTGACAAGTACCTCACTGCCCTTCTGGAGGTGGTGGCTGCCAGAAGGGACACCCTTGTCCCCAGAGATGGGAGGAGGAGGCCTCCGCACCTCACTGAGATGGCATGGGAGGAGGTGGCAGCCTGGTTGAGCAGCCACAATGTGGTGCGGTGCACCTGGGTGCAGTGCTGGAAGCGCATCAATGACCTGCTGTGCTCAGGAAGGGTGAGTACCATGTGTTCGAATGTTTTCGGCTGGCCAACGCCTGTGGAGCTCAGGGATGTTGGAATGTGACTGTCAATCACGCTGGAGGTGGCCAAAGGGGTGAGCCCTGGCTGCTTGGACTGAGTGTCTTGCACCTCACGGGCCACGACTTGGATCTGCCCTGCAAGGTACTTCTCAGCTGAGGTTGGTCTGGCTGCAATGGCACTGCAGGTAGAGTGTGGACTAATCAATGCCCCTCTGTCGTTTCAGGAGAAGACATCCATAACAATATTAAGAGGTCGAGGACTGGCGGAGGCCCTCCACACTTCTTCATCCTCTCCCGCTATGAGCAGGAGGCCTTGGAGCTCGAGAAGAGCCATGCACCTCAGTCAAGCAGCCGCGGTGAGGCTGGGGTGTCAGATGAAGGTACACTGAGGTGAGAATTTTGGCTTGTGCAACCATTCTAGTGCAGTCTCTTCATTGATGGGAGCCTTAAACTTGGAGTCCCCATTGATCATTGAAGGATGATGGCGCCATGATGCAGATCTCCATTGTCTCACCAGTGTGCCTGGCATGCACAGTGACAGTGTGATGACTTTAACCAATGACATTCTTCTACTTTTGGGTTCACCAGCAGGCGCTTGCTCTCCGGACCCTGAAGGGCCACCCCTGACACCGGAGGACCACCATGCTCCCCGAGCATCTGCGTCACACCCGCTCTCTGAAGCAGGCACCAGTGCAGATACCAGCACCTCGGTGGGCATTAGTTTAGCGGCTAGTTTCTTGGTGCACATCAGTGAGGACACTTCACACTCGCTTGAGGTGCAGGCGGAGACACAGTGCGCCCAGGGCACCGGCAGTTGGAGGACTGGTGGGGACCAGGACGATGCTAAGTCAAAAACTGATTATGGGCCTCTGGTGTCATCCATTAGGCAGCAGGTGCTGGACATCCAGTGGGGTGTGCCAGAGGATCTGGCAGAGATCCAAGAGGGCCTGCATGCCATGGTCTCCATTTTGGAGGAGTCCCTGCGGAGCATAATCACTGTGCTGACCATCATGGCCGAGCACAATGCCTTCTCCATTGAGAGAGCAGGAGTTGCCACACGGAGAGGCAAATCCAGGAACAGAATCAGGGGTTCCTGGGGCTCGGACCTGCAAGCCCGCACACAAGCACTGACCTCAGGTGGTCAGTGTCAGTGTGGGAGAGGAATGGGGCACCCAGTATCCCAGCTAGGTGCCCGTCTATCAATGGTGAGCAGGGAGGTCCAGAGCGACCTCAAGTTGGCACATGAGGTGCTTGTTGCCTTTGTGGGCTCCTCCCAAGGCGCTCTGGATGGCGGCAGCAGGTCCTCCACCCCTCTGTCAGCGACCGTGGCATCTGATGAGGCTGCAATGACTAGGGAGATGCCAGCTGTGGAAGTGGCTGCTCCCTCAAAGGCGGGGCCAGCACAGGCTCCACTGGCCAGAGGACGACCACCACGGTCATCAAGGCCAACAGTGCAGCAAAGTCAGCAGTCTGTTTCCAAAATCAGTGCCAGCAAGGGGGGAGCACCTAGACATAGCACCCGTAAACATAGGTTTAAAGCACATTAAGCATAAGAAGGACTAGTCACGGGTGATCTTTTGTTCCCCCGTTTTGTTTTTTTTTTAAAGCTGTGACTACCAATACCGGTTATTTCTGTTCCAGACAATGAGAGTTCCAACAATTAAATTTGCTTTTGTGTTATTGGCCTGAGTATGCATAATTTATTTTGTAGGTGCAGGGTAGGCCAATATGTTAAGCTGAACATGGGTGGCTCAACCCTTTATTGTACAGGCACTAAGTGTATCTTGGCAGCCATGGAAAGGGTCATTTCTCCGATCCATGATAGAGGCAGTAGCCCTGGTATGAGATGGTAGTTCTTATTTGGCAGCCTAGCTGAAGGACCATTTTATCAAGACGTCTTTGGTGTCTCTGCCTCCCTGAAGGATCCAGAGGTCTGCAACCACGCCCTCACCGTGCTCTTCTTCTGACTCACCACTGGATTCATCCGCTGTGGCCTTAGCAGCTGTGCCAAGATCCTCTTCCTCCAGTGGATACCCCCTTGCCAGTGCAAGATTGTGGCAAGCACAGCTTGCAACCACTATCAGTGAAACTCATTCTGAGGGGTATTGTAGTGCTCCCCCAAACGGTCCAAGCATCAGAATTGCATCTTGAGAAGCTCTATGGTTCTCTCTACCACAGCCTTTGTGGAGGCATGACTCCTATTATAACACTGCTCTGCCTCTGCTCTTGGGTGATGGAGAGGTGTCATGAGCCATATTTTCAAGTGATAGCCCTTGTCACCCAGAAGCCATCCATCCAGTCAGGCTGGAGCACTGAATAGCCTCGGCTCCTGGGTGTGTCTTAGGATGTACGCATCATGGGAGCTGCCAGGGTACCTTGCACAGATTTGCAGAATCTGCATCCTGTGGTGATGCACCATCTGCATGTTCATGGAGTGGAACCCCTTCCTGTTGACGAAGACTCAACTGACCTGCTGGCACCTTGATGGCCACATGTGGGCAGTCGATTACACCCTGGATGCGGGGGAACGCATCAATCATTGCAAAGCCTCTGGCTCACTCAGCCTGACTGGCCTCATGTGTATGGAAATGAATAAATGTCACTATCCACCTGAACAGAGCTTCTAGCCCTTGCTTGACGCAACTGTGGACAGTTGATTGGGAGACTCCATACAGATCCCCCACTGACCTATAGAAAGAGCAGGAGGCATAGAAGTTGAGGGCCACTGTGACCTTCAGAGCCATTGGCATGGGCTGTCCACCCACACAGTCGGAGCTGATCTCAAGCCCAATTATCTGGCAAATGGAGGCCACTGTCTTCCTTGAGAGGGGGAGCCGCCTTCGGCATTGCACCTCAGACATATTGAGGTAGCTGCATCACTGCCTGTAAATCCTGCCAGGAGGATAGTGGCACGGGTGAGGTTTTGCAAATTGTGGCCTGCCCGTTTTGCCCATTGGGGGAAAATTCAACCAGATGTACTGCCAGGTAAAGTAACAGGCAGAAAAGGCACACAAAGAAGTTGCGATCCTGAAAGACTCCTCGAAGAATGTAACCATGGAAAAACATAAGGAGCTAAAAAAAGACGTTGAATACTACTTCAGATAAAGCAGCTTTGGAACTATCAGTCACAATGAAGCAATTCACTGAAGCCGAGAATGAGTTGGCAAGCGATCAACAAGAAATTAAACAGTTGAAGGAACAGCTGATTTTCCTGATAAATTTTAGAGACAATACAAAGGTGTTTGTTCAGATCTCAAATAGCTTGGTCATTGAAGACTCCAGTTTATCTTGCATTTTAAAAGGTACTTACTCAGCTTGAATCATGCATTCAAATCTTCCGGTTCAGCTCTGTTGCGAACATTTTCCTGCAGATCAGCTTCATTTACTTGTTGTATGTTTTGCTTCTTTTGAATTGCCTCAGATAGCTTTCCTACATTCACAGCCATCTGCTCACATCTGCACTGCCATCTGTTGTTGCAATATGGGTACCGTGACAGTGTTTTCAAAAAGCTCAGTTTTTAAGCCTTTTGACTGCTTCTCAGTCATTTCTTTCCTCTGCACTAAATTCTTTGGCTCAGGCATTTCATGGCACTGATATGGTTGGCAACCATCTTGTATTTTACTTGAATATTGTCTTGTTTGCTCTGGGGTCTTTTGTTGCCCAAGATGCTTCATTGGGGGTATGCTAGACTTTCTTCTAGGATCTGTTCTCTCCACAACTTGGAGTTTAAAATACCTGCCAAAGCCTTTTAATATCTCACCAAGTGTTGTCAAATATTGATCTACATGTTGGCTGTGGAGTACTTCACCCACAAATAAACCAAACATGAATAAAAACTTGTAAACTTGTGCTTCTTTTGATTCCTTATTTAATCTTGTAATTCTCCTGTAAACTAAAGGTTCTCTTCCCCAAGACTCCCACCCTTGGATCTGGTTTAGCCATTTCCTTATCCAAACTGGGTCTGGCTCTTCTAATTTTCTGTCCATGGCCTCTTGTTGTAGCAGTTTAAATTGTCCCTTTAAGGGTATCTGTACAGTAAGATTTTTTTTACTCAGGCAGTTGATCTTCTCTTTGTGAGTTTCCAGTGCTAATTCGGGTTCAGTGGGCTTCCACAAGATCATGGGCCATGTCTTTTTTAAAAAAAACCTTTAAACTGTAGCAACTTGCTCCTGAGCTGCAAAACCAAGTTCAGGATGATTCTTCTTTCTTAAACTCTGCAGGTCTCTTTTTTTACACTGCATACTTTTTGACTTTTTTTCATTTCAGCGCAGCATGGCCACCATGTGTTATGGTGCCCTTCTGTAGCTCTCTTCCAGCTGCCCTCTGGACGCTGAGCCCCTGGGACTGCCACCTATTCTTCAATGTAAGTACAACTTCCTTTTTGTAATTTTACTCACTCGTCCTGTCATATGACCAGGTTCCTTCATTCTGCGTAACTCAGGGTCTTTCCTATTTTGTATTTTTGCTCAGCTGTCTTGTAATCTGACCAGGATCTTTGGACCGCTACTCACTCTAGTGGATTCTTCAACTTCCAAGTCTGTCATAATGCTTCTTCAAATGTTCCTTCAATTTTTCTTCTTAGGTGCACATCTCTCTAATCAGGCTTCAACTGCTTTTGCATATCTTGAGATTCTATTCTGGGTTAATTGTTTAAATGCCACCTTTCTTACCACCACTGATCACCATGTTGTGTTTTGGGTTTGTTTGGTGAGATCTTCAGATTTGTATGTTTAAACATGAACACTTGTTTGGTAGTATTTAACTATGTACAGATCCCAGTTACTGCCATGCATGGTGCTGCTCCCATGCAGTCTCTTTCTAGGGTGTTTTGTGAGTTTATTACCATATGACTCTATACATCATACCATAGGAGGTGCTATTTTCCAGTCCAATGTTAACTCTTGCTCAGCTGAGCACCTTTATATTACAATGGCATGCAGGCACATACAACACTTACCAATCCTCCTGAAACTTGGAATGGTATGACCTTCCTGAGATCTAAATTTATAACTTAGGTGTTCATGAATTGTAGATGCATTGGCATCCTGTGTATTAACAGAATGCTGATTATTTTCATGTTGCTCTTCTACAATTTCACTTTCCAAGTTCATCTTTGGATGTGTTTTAGACGCAATTGGAGTGCTGGGTGTTGTACTGTTGTGCAATTCCCTTAGCTAGCTTCTGTTTTTCATTAACGCCTCTCCATTCGGTGTTGTGAATTCACAAGATCTAAGGTCATTGCACACTTTGGATCCCTCTGCCAGTAACCAGGTTCGCTGGATAGGAGATATGACCCAAAGATTTTGTCCTACCTGCAGACTAGACAGTTCTGCATCTGCATGTCAGCTTTTTGCCGTTTTGTTTCTCTCTTGTTTTTCAATAAATTTCTCCTGTATTTCTAAGAAATGTGACAAGTAATGGCTTGGCAAGGTTGTCCTAACCTGTCTTCCGAACATTATTTCCACCGGTGATGGTAAGCCCATGTCTAAAGGTGTTGCTCTTAAATGTAATGTGATAAGATGGAGATCCTGTTTTGTCTCCATGCACTTTATGATTAATGACTTAATAGTGAGAACCATTCACTCGGCAAGACCATTTAACCTGGTACAGTATGGTATGACTGTCACATGGTTTTTGCCCCATTTAGCGCACATGTCCCTAAAAGATCTGCCAGTGTACTGTGGCCCACTATCCACTTCTACTCACTTCTACTCACCCTCATGTCCCCTATGCCAAGCTCTGCCTTTCCGCCCAATGCCTCAGCCCCTTCATGTCCCTGTGTCCCTCTACCTACCCCTTATGGCCCCTCATGTCCCCTATGCAAAGCAATTGTACTTCCATACCCACTGTACACATTCTAGAGCCAATGAACCTATACTATATAGTTGCATATGTAAAAAAAGCTTTGAAGAAGGTAATCCATTGGTAACTTTCTCCTATGCTTGGGGGAAAAAAGTCTGAATTGCAAGCTAATGAGAGTGTCAATCATCCAGGCCCTTTGAAGTTTCAAAAGCTACAAACCACAAACCTTTGGAACCATTTAACTTGTCTCAACAAGCATTGTGAAATTGACCACAGAGATCAGACAGTCTGAGCTATCAATTAAACAATATTTCCTCTGGGTCTGAGTTGTTCTCATCTTAGAATAGCTGCCTGGGCTCTCAGCCAAACATACATAATGATCACAGAATTACCTGGAAAAACTCAGCAGGTCTGGTAGCATCAGCGGAGAAGAAAAAAGTTGACGTTTCGAGTCCTCGTGACCCTTCAACAGAACTGAGCAAAATTAGGAGACGGGTGAAATATAAGCTGGTTTAAGGTGGGGGGTGGGGGGGTGGGTGGGTGGGGGAAGAGAGGTTGTGGGGGGGGTTGGTGTTTGTAGGGACAAGCAAGCACTGATAGGAGCAGATAATCAAAAGATGTCACAGACAAAAGAACAAAGAGGTGTTGAAGATGGTGATATTATCTGAACAAATATGCTAATTAAGAATGGATGGCAGGACACTCAAGGTACAGCTCTAGTGGGGCATAAAATGTATAGATTTAAAAATAATGGAAATAAGTGAGAAAAGAAAAATCTATATAAATTATTGGTCAAAACCTCCCTGTCGCTTGCCATTTTAACACTCCACCCTGCTCTCTTGCCCACATGTCTGTCCTTGGCTTGCTGCATTGTTCCAGTGAAGCTCAACACAAACTGGAGGAACAGCTCCTCATCTTCCGACTAGGCACTTTACAGCCTTCTGGACTGAATATTGAATTCAACAACTTTAGATCTTGAACTCCCTCCTCCATCCCCACCCCCTTTCCGTTTCTTCCCTCTTCCTTTTGTTTTTTCCAATAATTTATATAGATTTTTCTTTTCCCACCTATTTCCATTATTTTTAAATCTTTTATGCCCTGCTAGCCTTTCCACCCCACCCCCACTAGAGCTGTACCTTGAGTGCCCTACCATCCATTCTTAATTAGCACATTTGTTTAGATAATATCACTATCTTCAACACCTCTGTGTTCTTTTGTTCTTTTGTCTGTGACATCTTTCGATTATCTGCTCCCATCACCACACCCCCACTTCTCCCCCCCCACCCCCACCTTAAACCAGCTTATATTTCACCGTTTTCCTAAGATTCACTCAGTTCTGTTGAAGGGTCATGAGGACTCGAAACATCAACTCTTTTTTTCTCTGCCGATGCTGCCAGACCTGCTGAGTTTTTCCAGGTAATTCTGTTTTTGTTTTGGATTTCCAGCATCCGCAGTTTTTTGTTTTTATACATAATGAGCAGCTTGGTGAAAAACCTTGCCCCTGTGAATTTGTGACTGAATTCCTCTGATGTTGGAATCTTGTGAGGGCACCTCTTTAGAAAGAGATTTAGGTGTCTTGGGTCTAAGCATATCTCGATTGTGCCATCTGTCGTCAACTCCTCTGTGCGCACACTGCACTTACTAGGTGGGTTGATCGATGGAATTACATCTTCCCTGAGGTGTAGCATAGCATCACCGCTGAAGTTCCCTATGGCATTGAATTTGTCTGGGTATATCTTTTGTAGATTATGGACTAACTCAACGTGATTATTCTTGGCCTCTTCTGCTGCAACTGGTATCCTGTGATCTTGTGTATGGTCACAATGTTGAGTTCCATAAATGCTGGTAACCCTGCTAATGCTGGTCTGTTCGTGTCCACCAGGTAGAATACTTGTGGTTGCCATGCAGACTTGCTGTAGCTGCTTTTCAATGTCGAAGTACCTGTGCAATGAATTTGTGACCCATTGTACGCAGTTAGTTTGTATGTCATAGGTTGTATCATTGACTTCAGAATTCTGACTGGTAAGGTGTTCGTGCTCGCTCCTGTGTTGACTTTGGCTGTGAGTGTGTGTTTGGCTCTTTTTTGATATTGATAGTAACAAAACCTTTAACTGTTTGACTTCATCCACATATTGTGTTACATTCACAATGTGGAAAGCCTGTTCATTTTCTGGTTGAAGACCTTTCCACTCTGAGTCATCATCCTGGTCTGACTGGCCATTAATCTCAAGTATGTGCTTGCGGTTATGCGGGTCTCTTGCCTACTCCCTACTGTTGCTGCAATACACTGACATACTTCTTCTTCGGTTGCATCTTACCTCTGGTTGCACCTCTGGAACCCAGATTGCCTGCATAGGTGAGCCCAGTGTCCTTTTACACTACATAACTTACAAAAATCTTGGAACATAGGACAGCTTCTTGGTGGGTGCAGTAGACCATATTTGCCACATGATTTGCTTACTTTCTCTGCCCTGGCTACCATGCTTATACTGGTGGTTCCACTTACTGCTTGCAGGTATGGCTGTCCAGCTACAATGGCTTCATATTTTCTGCTGTCTTTTAGCAGTATACCAATATTAGGACCTTGCTTTTTCATCAAAAGATCTTCATGGAAGGCTTCAATTAGCATTGAAGCTATAACCAGCTTCATTATTTGTTCAGATATCTCAGCTTCTGAGAAATCACAATCCTTGCCCTTATCACAGCATCTGTTGATGAATTGATTGATCGACTCTTGTGGCTGTTGTCCATAAGCCATTAGCTCTAAACAGTGTATTCTAAAGTCTACCTTTATGAAGCTGATCCTCTAGCATGTTCCACAGCTAGGCAGGATCCTTCTGATCCTCCTCAGACAGGCCCGAAGACTTGACTCTGCACACCCCCTCATTTCTAATGACTATCTTTATTTTCATCTCTTGTTTTTCCAGTTCTGTGATAGATGAATTTAAAAAACATAGCACTATCCATTTTTTCAAAGCCTGAGTTCAGATAGGACATCTGTGGCCTTCCATTTCATGCTGAGGAATTTATTCGTCATCTTCCTGATGTTTCCTGTCTTTTAAGAATGCTTTTGATTAGAAGGGGATTTGTAGTGTTTTTACTCTGTGGGAAGGTTCAGCAATGCAGCTGTTTTTCTTTTCTTTCCCTCTTTTTTTTAGCCCTGCAGCTTGTACTGTCCGACACAAAACTGACTGCCTGATTCATCACTGACCCAGCTATCCCACAAATCACCTACTCATTGCTCTATGAAACACTGTTTGAAAAGAGACTCTGCCTCCTGGGAGTTCCAATGCACATAAAGCCTTTGTACAGCAAAAAATGTGGCTTTTCCTGCAATCTTCAAATCTTTATTTTGTCTAAGAGGGACCACTGCTGCCCATTATGTTCTTTTTCTATGTTTGCCTAATACAAGCTCACCAATCTCACACAGGACTAGTAAGCTAAACATAGGTTCAGTTTATTTAAAGATCTAGTACAGGATTGCTCAGCAGAGTTACTATAAAGATTCAACAGCTATTGTTAACAGGAAAGTAGAGCTGCAACTCCACACCACATGCTGCTAGCTATATTGAAAGCTCCTCTGAACAATGCCTGCTGGTCACCTGGTTTACATCCTGGCTATTTATTAACATATTCTTTCTTAATGCTACATCATAACACCTATCACCTGACCCATTCACTCATTCACATACTCACCCATCCACTAACTTTCAAGCTGGGCCTTTAAACGTACCAGATGACAGATGGTGCCATTAAAAAGAGAGTGTGTCCTGTCTTCCCCCAACTCTACCCTGCTTTGATGGAGTTCTCCGAGGGACGGTAAAGATGGGCTCGGAAGACCCAGGAAGAAATTTGGAGCAACATCAAGTCAGGGGAAAGTTTGAGCAAAGTGACAATCCGACAACGATTGCTTTTCTCCGAAGCGCCAAGCCTATCTTTATCTATCCAATTGACCAGTCCCATAGGTTAGCAGAACAGATAGATGGGTGGCAGATGCAATTTAATGAGGCAATGTATTTTGGGAAGAAAATCAAGGAATGCAAGTTAACACACTATTGGTAAACAGCAAAGAGTGCAGATATACAGAGACACCTCAGATTCAAATAGCTTTTTCAGTTCATGATTTGTCCTCTCGAATTGTAAAATTACCAATGTTACTCCGCTATTTAAGAAAAGTAAGAGATAAACTAGGAAATTTAAGGCAATTGGTTTAACATTTGTTGTAGGGAAGCTACTAGGATCTATTATTAGAGTCATAGAGCCTTATAGCACGTAAAGAGGCACTTTGTGTTCACGCCAGTCATCAAGCCCCTATCTACTCTAATCCCATTTTCCAGCACTTGGCCTGTAGCCTTGTATGCTGCGGCGTTTCAAATGTTCATCTAAATACTTCTTAAATGTTGTGACGGTTTCCACCTCTACCACCCTTTCAGGCAATGAGTTCCAGATACTCCCTGCCCTCTGGGTGAAAAAATGTTTCCTCAAATCCCCTCGAAACCTCCTACCCCTTCTCTTAAATCTATGCCCCCTGGTTATTAACCCCTGTACTAAGGGGAAAAGTTTCTTCCTATCTACCCTATCCATGCCCCTCACAATCTTGTACACCTCAATCAGGTCCCCCTCAGCCTTCTCTGCTCTCAGGAAACAACCCTAGCCTATCTAGTCTAGGGACAAGTGACTGAGTACTTGAATAAACATGAAAAAATTAGTGAGTTAGTATGGATTTGTAAGGGGTGTGTCTTGTCTAACAAACAAGTTGAATTGAAGTTGAATTTTTTGAGGAAGTAGCTAACATAAGGGAGCATACATGGATGTTACTTATATGGACTTGCAGAAAACATTCTACAAAATTTAACACTAGAGACTTAACAATAAATAAGAGCACAAGGAAATGAAGGAAACCAATTGGCTTGGAGAGGGAATTGGTTATGAAATAGGAGATAGAAAGTATAGATAATCAACATGTATTCAAATTAGGTACCATGTGACTAGTGAGTCCGGATTTTTAAAAAGGTCTGGATTGGAGGTGAGTGGGCACACAACTTGGCGCAGCCAGCCTCCATGTTGGTTCCCCACCACTACCCCGATTGTGAGTCATTTTGAAAGAAGGTGGCTTGGGATCAGTTCGGCAACTGAGGCAAATTAGATTTTATTGGGGGCCTATTAAGACTGCATTCCCATATCAACTGGGATTTCCTGCATGGCCATCCAGGATCATGGATAGGCATTTATAAAAAAGAAAATAAACCTCCCAGCACTTGTTCCTCATTGTCTCACAATGGCAGCTCCCACCTCAGCTGGTGGGGCTGCGGATCTCTAAGTGCTGGAGGGCCTCCCATTGGTCTCCAGCATCAGGAACCCACCATGATTGGATGGCAAAACGCTCCTACATCTTTAATTAGCTGAAACTTTGAAAATTGCAATGGTTGCCTAAAGCACACGGTGCGGGCTCAGGTCCCAGAACTGGACCCACGTTTGGTTCCTGACTCGTTACTAAAAATTCAGCCCGTGGTGTCTCCAAGTGATTTGTTTTGGGATTAGGTTTGTATTCCCCTGAATGCAGAAGATTAAGGAGCAATCTAATTAAGGTGCTTAAGGTGACAAATTAAGTTGATTGAGCAGATTAGAAACTATTTCCTCTGGTGTGGGAGTCCAAACCAGGAGCATAGCCTTAAAATTAAAGCTAGATCATTCAAGGATGATGTCAGGTAGCACTTCCTCATACAAAAGACAGTGGTCAGAATTTTACGTCTCGCAGGTGGATGCATGCCCAACCCAAATGGACGTGAAATAGTGCAAGATGGCGTTGGGCGAGCGTCCCGACATTATCCCGCATGCGAGCAATCTTCAGGTCGATGGATACGCACGGGCGTCAAAGCCGCGCCAGCCAACAATTAAAGGGCCACTTAAGGCCATTAAAAAGGCAATTGATTCCGACTTTATGTTGCCCATGCGATTTCACACTCGTCGCACGGGCAAAGCGGGCAGGCAGGCAGCCCACTTTTAACAAAACTTCATCCAAGGGCGAGATAAAAAGGATCTGCACTATTTCCATTGTGAGCAGTGAAGGGTTTAGGAGATACTTTGTAGCTGGTTGCTTTTTTGAACTTGACAGCTTCATCTCTGTTCTGAGCTTCAGTCTTAGCATATCCAGGCTTTATTTCAGGACTCATTGGTGTCTCCAAGGCCCCTGGAGAATTTTGACTGTGTGGATCGTTCCAGGTACCAGACAGCCTTCTGTTACCCTAGTATTAAGGATTGAGCTCTCTGCTAGTGGCATCTCCTCTGAGGTGGAAGAGAAGGGCAGGAGGGAGAGGAGGCCAGATCCCTATGCAACTTCCAAAGCAGGGACCTGTAGGAGGAGGGGCGCAGGCAAAAGGGGCACAGGGCCAGCAGGTAGTCCAGGGGCTGCAGAAGATGCCACTATCCTGCTGCCAGGGTTCACAGGCGGCTATGAAGCTACATCAACATGTCTAAGGTGCAATGCCGAAGGAGGCTCTGCCTCTCCAGGGAGAGTGTGATCTCCATTTGGCAGGTGATTGGGCCTGAGATCAGCTCCAACTGTGTGGGTGGACACCCCATGCCAGTGGCTCCTGAAGGTCACAGTGGCCCTCAACTTCTATGCCTCTGACTCTTTCCAGGGTCAGTGGGGGATCTGTGTGGAGTCTCCCAATTAGCTGTCCACAGTTGTGTCAAGCTGGTGACTGATGCTCGTTTCAAGTGGGTAGTGACATTTCTTCATTTCTGTATGGACGAGGCCAGCAAAGCTGAGCGAGCTAGATGCTTTGCAGTGATTGCTGGCTTCCCCCCATCCAGGATGCAATCGACTGCACACATGTAGCCATCAAGGCACCAGAGGATCAGCCGGGTGCTTTCATCAACAGGAAGGGCTTCCACTTGAAGAACATCCAAATAGTTTGTGACCACAGGACACAGATTCTGCAAGTCTGTGCAAGGTACTCTGGCAGCTTCCACGAAGCTTACATCCTCAGACACTCACAGGTACCATGGTTGTTCACTGCTCCAGCCTGACTGGATGGATGGTTGTTGGGTGACAAGGGCTATCTGTTCAAAAGGTGGCTCATGACGCCTCTCTGCCACCCAAGAACAGTGTTATAATAGGAGTCATGTCTCCACATGGGCAGTGATAGAGAGGACCATAGGTCTTCTGAAGATATGCTTCCAATGCCTGGACCATTCAGGGGGAGCAATACAATACCCTCCAGAGCGGGTATCACTGATAGTCGTTGAATGCTGCACTCTCCACAATCTGGCACTGACAACGGGGGACCCACTGGAGGAAGAGGATGTTTATGCTGCTCCAGAGGCCACAGGTAATGAATCCAGCAGTGAGTCAGTAGAGGTGCACGGTGAGGAGAATGCTGAGGGCCTTCAAGGAGGCAGGGACACTAGTGGCACTTTGATCCAACACTCCTTCAGCTCGGTTGCCAATGATCTGCTTCCATCTCAAGGCTCTTCTGCCGCCTCCATTCCTGATGTCTGAAATGACCCTTTCATTTGAACCCAAAGTCCACTCAGTGCCTGTGCAATAAAGCTTAGAGCCATTCATGCCCAGCATTACATACTGACGTGCCCTATACCTACAAAACAAGTAAAGCATACTCAGGCCATTAAGACAAAAGCAAAATTCATATGTTGGCACTCACATCAAATGAACACAACAATATCTGGTGTTGATATGTTTTCACCAGTAAATATATCAACAAAACATGGCAGAACACAAGGTCACCCACGAACAGACCCTCTTGTGCTCAAGGTACCTTAAATTTACATTTGCGAGTGCTGCATCTCATTGCCCCAACCCCTCGTTAGCAGCGGCATTGGAGGCAGTTACTGGCACTGCTGTCATGATGTCCTTGATGATCTTGACGGTCATCCTCTGGTCAGTAGAGCCTCCCACTTCGGAGGGAGCAGCCAGTGCCACGGCTGGCATCTCCCTAGTCATTGCAGCCTGATCAGACGCCGTGGTCACTGGCAGAGGGGCAGGGGAGCTGCTTCCGTCATCAAGAGCACCTGAGGAGGAGCCCGCAGAGATGACAAGTAGCTCATGCACCAATGTGAGGTCACTCTGGGCTTCCCTGCCCGCCATTGATGGATGGGCATCTACCTGGGATAGTGGGTACCTCACCCATCTCCCACACTGCACTGACCTCCTGAGGCCAATGCCTGTGTGAGGGCTTGCAGATCTGAGTGCAACCCAGGATCCCCTGATTCTGTCCCTGGAGCTGCCCCTCCATGAGATTCGCTGTTCTCTAATGGAGGAGGCTCGGTGATGAGGGTCAACGCAGTGCTTATGCTCTGCTTGGACTCCTCCACAACAGATACCATGTCATGCATACCCTTGTGGATCTCTGCCAGATCCTCCCACACATCCCGCTGGACATCCAGCATCTGCTGCCTAATGGATGACTCATCGTCTGCCTTCGAATCAGCATTGTCCTGGTCTCCAACAGTCCTCCGACTGCCGGCACCCTGGGCACTCCCTGCCTTTGCCTGCACCTCAAGCGAGGGTGAAGTTCCTACCGACATTCTAGCCGATGACCTAACGCCCACCAAGGTGCTGGTATCTGCGCTGGTGCCTGGTTCGGAGAGCGGATTTGACGCTAGTGCAGCTGAAGCCCAGTGGTCCTCTGGTGTCAAGGGTGGTTTTTTGGGGTCCTGCGTTTGTGGGTGAGCTGGCAATTCTAGGGGAGAACAATGACATGTCATTAGTTTAAGTAATCACACTGTCACTGTGCATGCCAGGCACCCTGGTGAGACAATAGAGTCTGCATCATGGTGCCTTTGTCTTTCAATGATCAATGGGGGCTCCAGGTTTGAGGCTCCCATTAATGATGCGACTACACAAGAATGTTTGCACAATCCGACACTCTCACCTCTGTGTATTGCACTCTTACCTTTGTCAGAGACCCCTGCCTCTCCACGATCGGCTGACCCAGGTGGGTGGCGGCACTCCAGCTCCAAGGCATCCATCTCGTACCTCATCAGAATGAGGAGGTTTGGGGTCCTCTGCCTGTCTTAGTTCTTTCGTTGGTGTTATGGCTTCTCTTCTCCTGAAATGATAGAGGAGCATTGATTTGTCCACTCTCTAACTGCAGCACCATTGCAGCCTGGCAAACCACCCCCACTGGGACACCCTGTAGGGCACATCCAAGTCATGGTCCTCAACCCGCAAGGCACTCAGGCCAACAGCCAGGGCTCACTCCCTTGGCTGGCGCCGGTGTCAGTTGGCACTCAGACCCTAATGCCCCTGAGCTCCACAGGTGGATGGCCAGTCCTTAACACTTCTCCACATTGATCCATGCCAACTTGATACTCACCCTTGCCAAGCACAGCAGGTCGTTGAACCTTTTGCAGCACTGCACCTATGTGCGCCTCACAACATCATGGTCGCTGACCTTGGCTGACACCTCCTCCCAGGATTTTTTGGTCAGGTGCAGTGGCCTCCTACGGCCACCCCTGAGCACTTGAGTGTCCCGCCTGACACCAACCTCCTCCACAAGGACCGCGAGGCACTCGTCCGAGAAATGTGGTGGGTGGGGGTGTAGGCCAAGTACCCACCTGACTTTCTTTCCTGTCTGATGTCTCCAGACGCTGGTGAGGCCACTGTTGGAATGAAATGGTTTCCTGGACAGACTCCAAAGATTATCCCCTGGCCGTCTTCAGGGAATTGCCCCTGCTGGTTTTAAAGCACCCACCGGGTCACTATTGGACCCCGGCGCCCAACAGGCTCCCGCCCCCCCAAGCCGGTTCATGCTGGGCAGGCCTTAATTGGCCATTCAGTGTGAAATCAGGTTTGCAATGTGACCAAGATGGGAGCAGATTCCACATCCAATTCCGTTCCCGCCAACTTGGCATTCAGGCCAAGTGTGAAACTCAGGCTAGTGGAAATTTTGAATCCAAACGTTTTTGAAGCTGTGTCAACTGAAAATGTTGAGAAAAGAGATTAATTGACTTTTGTTAAGGAAGGTTATAAAGGGTTAGGGAACCAAAGTGGGTAAGTGAAATTGAAATACAGATCAGACATGATCTAATTAAATGCAGAATGAACTCGAGGGGATGAATGGTTTACTCTTGTTCCAATGTTCAAATATTCCTAACTGTTGTAATTCTTTGAATGTGAAATGTGGATAGATAAAATCATAACATAGGCCAAAAACAACTTGTGTATTGTAAATTGGCCCATTTAAGTATAAAGAGTAATGATAAATTTATACAATCACAGGTTAGCTTTGAGTGTGCAATTTTGAGGCTGTATGTGACCACTCCAGCCAGGCGATTTTCAACTGTACTTTCTTGCCCCTTCATAAGAACATAAGAAATACGAGCATGAGTAGGCTATTTGGTCTTTTGTCTCTGTTCTGCAATGCAATTCAATCATGACTGGCCTTCCACCACAAATCTACCTTCCCATTGTGATGGCTGTTACATTTTGGGAAAAAGTTTGTATTTATGTTTTGGGAAGGTCTATTTAATTCCAAAGTGAAACTAAGAGAGAATTCTGGAAATAGGGATAATTGGATTTCTTGAGTATGACATCACTGTTTACACCAGTAAACATATTAAGACAACATGGCAGAACAGAAGATCACCCGCAAACAGTCCCTCTTGTGCTCAAGGTGCCTTAAATTTACATTTGCGAGTGCTGTGTCTTGTTGCCCCAACCCATGGCTGGCAGCGGCATTGGAGGCAGCCACTGACTCTGCTGTCTTGTTGTTCTTGATGATCTTGACGATTGCCCTCTGTCCAGTGGAGCCTGTGCTGGCCCCATCTGGAAGAGAGCGGCCAGTACCACGGCTGGCACCTCTCCAGTCATCGTGGTCTCATCAGATGCCACTGGCAGAGGGGCAGAGCTGCTTCTGTCATCTAGCGCACCCACAGAGGAGTCTGCAGAGACGACCAGCAGCTCATGTGCCAACATGTGATCACTCTGGATCCTTGTTGCGGTTGCTTTGTGATGGAAGTAAAAGTAAACAAACATCTAATTTGGGTTTTGAATTACAGCTGGTCTGACCAGAACACAAAGACACTCACAAAGACACAAATCCGTTGATGGAGAAGCAAGGAAAACTTCTCTGAGAATAGGACAGGAACTGTGAAACTGTGGATATGAGGCAGCTGAGGTGGGAAGTCATGGCAGCTAGCGAAGGAGATCAAAAAAGTAGATCCCGGGAACCAAGCAGTGTGGCTGGGAAGGACATGCCTTTAGGGGCCTGTAGAAATTAGGCATGGTGAGATTATTGTGTGAAGGGACTTTGGACCTACCCCCTGTAGGAGTAAAGGAACTGAATCTCCACCTGGGAAATAAAGAGGGATGTGGGATTCAGTAGCTGAGTTTAATACTGTTTGTGCTGTGGGTGGGAGAGATTGTAGTTTTGTACCACAACTATGACATTGCATCAAAACTCCCAGTGCTGTTAGAGCCCAGTGCAATTTAATCATATTACATTTGGTATACCATGTCAATTTATTTATCCCACCTTCAAAATGACATTAACCTGACCTTTGCATTCTTTATGTCCTGGTTCAATCCCCTCCTGCTACTTGATATCAGTCTGTAAGCCCTGACCAGATATAGGCCTGACTGGATTGTTCCCAAATATAGTTACAGATTCTAGGGAACGTCACTCATGGTAAGTTGGTGAGTATGGTGGTTTATGAGAGGTACATTTATGCGATTAGGGCATAACAATAGTATCCCTGACTTCAGGTGACTAATTCAAATTTTGTTTTTATTACCAGGTATTAACTGTTATTCTTGGATTTTTACGAACACTTTAGGATTAAATTCTGTGACCATTGTTTCCTAAAAACTATGGCCTGACTGGATTACTCCTGAAATCTGAAAGTTGGGGCTGAATTTTACCAGGCCTCTGGAGAGGGGAGGTCTCATAAAATGGTGCCAGAGGCAGGCGGCCAATTAACAGCCACTTCCCATCTTGTCCAGTGTCAACTGTGGTGGTTCAGGTAAACTGTGGCGGTCTCCCAGTAGATTCCCAAGAGAACCTTCCTTAATGGCTGATCCATGGCCCATGGAGAGCCCCCAGGCAGCAATGTAGTCCCTGCAGCCCCAGTACCACTGCTTGGAGAGTTTATCTCTCTGATTGTAGCAGCCTGCCTGGCCCTAGCACAGTAAGAAAAATACTATACTACTAAAAAAAAATTAGTCCACTGCATTCGCTGCTCCCAATGCAGTCTCCTCTACATTGCAGAGACCAAACGCAGACTGGATGACCGCTTTGTGGAACACCTTTGGTCTGTCCGCAAGCATGACCCAGACCTTCCTGTTGCTTGCCATTTCAACACACCGTCCTGCTCTCATGCCCACATGTCTGTCCTTGGCCTGCTGCAATTTTCAGTGAAGCTCAACACAAACTGGAGGAACAGCACCTCATCTTCCGATTAGGCACTTTACAGCCTTCCAGACTCAACATTGAGTTCAACAACTTCAGATCATGAACTCTCTCCTCCATCCTCATCCCCTTTTTGAACCCCTTTTTTTTCTAATCATTATATATTATATATATTTTAGATATTTTTTTTTCTTTTCCCAACTATTTCTATTATGATTTTTAAAATGTATTTGCATTCATTGTTTTAACTCCAACTTTTAGCCTTTTTTGATCCTTTTCCCCCACCCCACCCCCACTAGTGCTATCTGTCACTTGCTCATCCTGCTTTCTATCCTTAATGTCACCATCAGCACATCCTTTAGCTAATATCACCACCATTAACAGCCCTTTGTCCTTTTGTTTATGACATCATTGGCAATCTCTCCTTTGCCTCCACCTGTCATTGGCCCTCTATCCAGCTCCACCTATCCCACCCCCCTTAAACAGCTTATATTTCATCACATTTCTTATTCCTTGTTAGTTCTGATGAAGAGTCATATGGACTCGATAGGTTAACTCTGTCTTCCTCTCCACAGATGCTGTCAGACCGGCTGAGTTTTCTCAGCAATTTTTGTTTTTGTTTCAGATTTTCAGCATCTGCAGTATTTTGCTTTTATAAAAAAAATACTTACCTGTCCTTTGAGGGCACCTCAACTTTAGCTGTAGGCACCTCAACTGGTGGTGCTGCCGAGGCTACCAGGTTGCCAGCCCTCTTATTGGCCATCAAATCTGAGAGGCAGGCCACCATCCTCAATTGGACAGCAGTCCCTGCAGTGACATCTTAATTGGCTGCCACCAGTAGAATCCTGCCCAGGGTCCTGCTGTCAGTCCACGTGGACTTTGGGCTCGTTTTCAGTCCCAGCAGCATGACTACCTGGGTTTTGCATAATTCCAGCCCTTGGTCCTCAGCCCTGACCAGATCTCCAACACAACATATGATACCACCCAAGTTGGCTTCTGACTTGTACTGCATCCCTCCTCCATCCAAAACCCACTATCAACCATTCCCCAGCTCAAGCCAAGCTTGCAGTCCTGAGCAAATTCCACCCCTCACCTGTAACTCATCGACTCCATCTGAAATTACAGAGAGGAACCAGAAAGAAAAGAGGAGGGAAAGTTGCAGAAAATTGGAAGGAAGTTGATAAAGAGAATCAGAATGAGGCAGAGATAGTAAGAAAGAGAAACAATGAGAAACAAAGATGTGTTGAAATTCAAAGAAAGGATGAAGTCACAGAAACAGACGGAAATGAAGACACACGTGCAGCTGCATTTCATTCACACCAGACACAGTTAGGAGAAAAAGGGAGAATGTGTGTCCTTCAACTCACCATCAGTAGATTGATTAGGTTATTATGCAAACCCTAAAACTCACAGCTTTTGGGGTGCAGGATGACAAATTAATCTAGTGGGAGAGGAGAAGCAAGAATTTGGGACAGAACCCACAGTTATCTTTTTCTGGCTTCACAGACAAATTCAATTTTGGGGCAGAGTTTTCCCACATATTCTGTCAGTTTTATTAACTGTACAGTTAGCAGTATGTATTCCTACATGGGTGCACATGTGCCATTCTGGATGACATGTGAGTCCCACTAAGCAGAGTTCAAATGGCAATTGATTACAGCAAGGGAGCTGTGTGAAAGTAAGGTAAACATGGTTGCATTCCACATGCATGTGAGCCTGTGTTTACCACGCATGAGCTTTCAATAAGCCTCACACCATTTCCAAATGGCAAAAGAAAATGACTGCTGTTTGGAAAAAGACAGACTAGTGTGAGAGCACTTTTTGGATCAATAATTTTCACCTCACCGACTCACACAAAACTGTAGTTTCTTCCCATGCTGCTGTTCCTAAGTCCCATATGTCCACAAGACAGGAACCCCATAATGCCACTAATGGCATGTGAGCTCATATTCAAATAACTGCCTCCCTTAGAATGTGAAACAAAAATAAGCGCAAAGTTGTGGTAAGAAGCACTGGGACTGCAATTAGCTGTACAGCACTCTGAGATGTTCTGAGATAGTGATTATTCATGATTCTAACTCATTTAAATTCTTTTCAGATTTTAATCCAGTATGATAAATGGCAATTCTAGTCATCAGCATTAACTACTCTGTCTTAGTTCAAGGTTATATTCAATTACTAATCTAGTCAGTGGCTCATACTTATAATCGATAACAAAAAGTAAGCTGAATTTTTACCACAGAGACAGGAAACAGGGGCTGGGTCAGTTTTTGGGTCAGAAACCCTCCTCTAGTAGGAAGCTGATTAAAATTCAGATTTTCACCAGATGAACACTTTGTTGATATGGAAATGGGTTTTTTTCCACTTAGAAGTGGGGGTGGGAAGGGAGGTGGGTCAGATGAAGTATGGGACAGATTTAGACTTCCCATAGCAGCAATCACTGAGGCTGTTCATTGTCCTGAGGAAGAGATCTGCTGTTTTTGGGAAAGCCGCCTACTTCGCCAGAGGGAAGCAAGATGTCAAGGGGAGTCTGAGGTCTGCCGTTGGGGCAGGGCAACCTCTTACTTCATCAGTGCCGACCTGGATGTAATGCTGGAGGCCATGAGGGAGAGGAGGGAGATTCTCTTCTCAGAGGGTGGCAGGAGATGGCCCCAATGTCATGCAGCAGGGGCACCTCTCTGTTCAGCATCATTCCCCTCCACCTCCAATTCCTCTTCCTATCTTACCTCCTGCTCCAACCTTAAAGAGCTGTCTCCTACTAGGATCTTACCATCTTCAAGGTCCACACCTTTCTGGAGAACCATGTTATGAAGAATGCTGCAGACTACCATAATGAGAACCTTGTAGATGGGTATTGGAAGACACCACCCATCTGGTCCGGGAACCATAAGTCAAATCTTCAGAACCCTGCACAATGGTTACACTGCTGAGCAGGTGGCATTGGTTGTATCTCCTCTGTGCCTTGGTCTGGGGCTCCCAAAGAAGGATCAGTAGCCATCTCCTCGAAAGATTTTGCTCGTTCCCTCAGATTCATCCATGCACTTTGGAAGTTGGAGTGAAGACCTGAGGCACACTGGATGGGTGGAAGATAAAGGAAAGCAAGTGCACACATGCAGGAAGCTCCAGTTATGGTCGCAGACCAGTTGGATATTGAAGGAGTGGAAGCCCTTCCTGTTGATGGACTTCATTGGCCAGTTGCTGGGTGCTTGATGGCCACATGGGTACAAACAATAATGCCCTGCACATGGGAAGCAGCAAGTGATAGAGCTAAGCAGTCCCACAACCAACATATCAGATATAAGCTCTGCAATCCTGTCACATCCATTTTTGAATGGTGGTGGACAATTAAACAACTCACTGGAGGAGGAGGCTCCACAAATATTCCCATCCTCAATGATGGGGGAGCCCAACACATCAGTGCAAAAGATAAGGCTGAAGCATCTGCAACTATCTTCAGCTAGAGGTGGTGAATAGATGATCTATCTCAGCCTCCTCCCAGCATCTCAAATGCCAGTCTTCAACCAATTACCCTATCCATCACCTTCAACATTCACTCGCTCCACCACCAACACACAGTGGCAGCACTGCAAGAATTCACCAAGGCTTCTTCGACAGCACCTTCCAAACGCGCGACCTCTACCACCTAGAATGACAAGGACTGCAGGTGCATGGAAACACCAGCACTTGTAGGTTCCCCTTCAAGCCACTCACCATCCTGACTTAGAACTATATCGTCTGTCACTGAATCAAAATCCTGGAACTCCCCTCCTAAAGGCACTGTGGGTGTACCTTGACATCATGGACTGCAGCCGTTCAAGAAGGTGGCTCACCACCATCTTCTCAAGGGCAATAAGGAATAGGCAACAAATGATAGCCTAGCCAACGATGCTGACATCCTGTGAAAAAATTTTTAAAATGGGGGAACCTAGAAAATGAGGTAAAACCCAATGTTCCCTCACATGTCTTTCTTTAAATGAATATGCTGTTCAGCTCTGGCAAAGAGGGCATAAGCGACCAGCATGATGCAGTGGCGTGCAGCCGTACTACATACCATTAGGGTATACAGCTGATTCTAGGAATGAGCCAAAAGCAAACAAGTTCAAAGCCACAGTATCTATGACAGCCATTGGCAGGACATGGTGACCAGTGCTGTGAGGTATGAGGCCTTTGACAAGGGCACAGATGTAAATGACCATCTGAGGCCTAGATGATAAAGGCTCCAGGCAACCCTGCCTTTCTACTGGTTCTCATCCAGATGAGGAGAAGGACAGACAAGTGCAGGATGGCACAGAGCTAGGAAGAGCAATGGCCTGAGCAACAAGAGGTGCTGGAACCTCAAGAAGATCAGGATGCTGGCGATCAGGGGCCAGTGGGATGGCAAGCCTTGGCCCAACTACGGATGTATCACAGATGGTGCACCTATATACAGATGAGTGAAAGGCAATGCAGAGGTGCCTTAGGACATCCCAGGATGTAGTTACTCACATCTGCCAGCTTCTTCACGATGACTTACAGCTGCAAAGACTTGGAGGCAATCCCTGGCCAGTGGCATTTAAGGTCACAGCCACCTTAAACTTCTTTGCCAGTGGCTCCAGGGCTCCACTGTGGACCTGTGTAGCATCTCCCAGTCAGCGACACACAAGGACATCCGGAAGGTGGCAGATGCCCTGTTAAGGAGAGCACACCAATTTGTCCAATTCCGCCTGAATCCCAAAAGCCAGGCTGCAAGAGCACTGGGCTTAGTAGCAATCACAGGTTTCCCACAAGTGCAAGCTATTATTGACTTCACATGTGTGGCCTTGGGAGCTCCCTGGCAGCAGTTCAATTCATCTTTGAACATGTAGCTGATATATGATCACAGAAGGCAAACACGCATGTTTACGCTCAGTTTCCAGGGAACTCTCATGATGACTACATTCTGAACTACTCCCATGTGCCACAGGTCTTTTGAAGGACCTCAGTGATTGCAGGGCTGCCTCTTTGGGGACAAGAGATACTCCCAGAACACCTGGCTGATGACGCCAGTTCACCATCCGCAGAAAGCCGCTGAAGAGAGGAACAACGCCGCACATGTCTCCACAAGGGCCACAACTGAGCAGACAATAGGTCTCCTAAAGATGAGGTAAAGATGTTTGGACCACTCAGGTGGGGCTCTCCAATACTCACCACAGAGAGTGTCCTGGATCATCATTGTGTGCTGCATCCTACACAACCTTATGCTACAAAGGGGGGATGTTTTGGTTGAAGGATACATGGAGGCCTGAAAGGTCTCCTCCAACGAAGAGGATGGTGAAGGGGATGGTGATTATGGGGGCCAGGATGTTGCTGAGGCACATGCAGAGGCCATTGCAAAGGTATGACATGGCAAAGAGGTCCGTGACAATCTGCCTGCTAACAGATTCCAGGCAGAGTAAGCTGCTGAGACATTCCCTTCACTATTTGGTTTGCTATCCTCTGTTGGCTGTAAGACCCCAGCTTTTTTGGTAACAGGTATTATACTTTTTCTCTAATGTACCTTGATTTATGATGGCTGAGTTGAATTGCAATACTTAACGTCTGCCCTACTCGTTTGATTCTTTGTATACGCCAAACTGTGCTGATATACATAGCCTTGGCACCAAATACATGCATTAGATCCTGCAAAGCACATTGTTCTCCCGTGACCTCGGGCACCTGTGAGTAGAATTGAGATTTTTTCCATGCCCTTACAATTTGGAAGCAATATCAAATCTTACCTCTGGAGGGATGCATTCATGTCATCCCTATACATGCTCTTTCAGGCAGAACCAGATATATAGCTCCACAGGGAGAAGCAGCATGACAACACCATTTAGCCCTTGAGATCGCTCCTTCATGCAGATTGATCAGGGAGATCATGTTCCTGCTCCCTGATCACCTTTCGCCCATAGTAAACACATACCCCTTGACACTGTTATCATGCTGAAAAGTTTCAAGGTTACTTTGGAGTCCTAGATGACCGTGGTATTAGTGTGAGACTGTGATCTGTCATTGTGGCTACCCAAGCCAAGGTAAACATCTTTCCTGTATGGATCCTGCAGAGCCCTGTTAGAGGTGCTGATGCTTCACATGGATAGTTTCACAGTCCTCAGCACGGTTCAGCACACAGGCCCATTCTACTCTCTCTCACCTCATGCACTAAGACTCCCATCCTTCAATGAGGTCTGGTGCACTTTGGTTGCAAACACTTTATGCAGGGTCTACTGCCAGTAAGATGATGAGCAGGCCAAACAAATCCCTGTGTGAGGTCTGACAAAAGGTTCGGTCAACTGCACACGCACCTCTTTAATCCTACACTCAATCCCTGTTGCAGTCAAGGCTAATTGCCCATTCCTCCCCACTTACTTGCAGCCTTAATCTGCAACTAAGCTCAAAATGATGGGGGCCCAAATTCCACAGCCTTAAATTCCCGTGACCACTGAAGCAACAAGCAGCAAGATGGAATCCAGGAAACTTCCAAACAGTGTAAGTGAACATATATTTACAAGTACCAAAAGTATATACAATGGTTGTACACCCGTGCCATCTGTGTGCCTTCAAAACTTCTTTATCTTTCTTTTTCTATCACTACATTTGGGTGCAGCCCTGACATCGGTAGTTGAGGTGGATGCAGCCTGCTGACCGCTATGCCCTGTTGACTGTGATGACTTTGATGGATGTCCAGAAGCGGGTAGTTTCAGAGCATTAATGTTGATGGCAGCTCCTGAGATGAACAAGCAGGATGTCCTGCAACTGATAGAACAGTGAGAGCATGAAGTGTCTCACACATATTCAGTTCACACGTGCCATCTGCTGCTGAATCTTGCAACCCAAACTCCTGCCTGAGATGCCTATGCATGCACACGTTTGACACTGCCCAATAGGAAGATGGGGGCAAGAGTCAGCTATTGGGATGCCTTTATGAGTGTCACTTTCCAGTCAGTAGACTATGCCACTTACCCTAGCAGAGCACAGCACATTGTTCACCCCTTTACGGCACTGTTGGGCAGTTCTCTTGTGGGCCGTATGGGTGCTGACCTCTGTATCCTGTGTCCAGGCTGCTGTGATCAGACGGGTGGGCCACCTATTGCCATTTCTGGGAACAAGTACTTCTTTCCTTTCCTGGATGGCCTGGAGGATTGTCTACAGGGAGGCTTTGCTAAACCGTAGAGCCACACGTTGTTTGCTCTGGGACATTCTGGTCTTGGCAGGATCTTCAATGATAGGCAGACTAATGCTCCTGGCCTGCGGTGGTTGAATGTCTGTCCGGCTGCCCTTTAATTGTGGCACATGGACCTTTGATCCTATGAGGTAACAGTGGGGATGGCTACTTCTTGCCCACCCCCACCACAGGAATCAGCGAGCTCCTCGCAGATGCATATGTAATGAGATGAACAGTACAAGATCGTGCATGGTCAGCCTCTCCCCCGACCCCACCAGGGGAAGGAAACCTTTCTCACTTCTGGGCCTGCCACCGAACTTAGACTGCAGAACAGAAGATTCCAGCCAGTTAGTCAAAAGGTTTAACAGTGTTAAATTAAGGAATGCAAGGTAAGATCTGCATTTTCTTGGGATTCACTGAATCAAGCATGTCTGCCACTCACAGTGACCCCCTCAGACAATTTTAAAGTCCTTGGATTGCTTACCATTAACATTCAGAGAGAGTCGTTACACCCCCAGATTTAACCTGGATGTCTTAATTCACTCTCTGCCTTACATGTAATAACCTGACAAAAAGAGTCACACGGAATCTAACTGTTTGGTGCCTGCATCTGTCAGTACATACATTCCAGGATACAGGGTGACAGCTTGATTTAATTGCATTTCATAATAACTAAAGGTAATTCTCCCATTTTGCATTCCCCATAAATGAGTACAGTCTATAACATTAGAGACGGATTTGAAGGCGATGAGACATAAACCTCTGCCATCGCAGCCTCTATAAGGATGGAGCTCCACAAATCTTGCAGAGGGACAGCACCTTAGATGTCTAAAAGGAAAGTGGTTAGCAAGGACTCAGCTGCTGGTATGTGCTTCTCTCCCTCCTTGTTTGTGGAGAACAATTGCCTGACAGTGAATTTTCCCTAAATGGCCAATCAGTGGCCAAAGGGTAAGCTTGCTATCCAACTGAGGACAGTGGGCAGTCTCTCAAAGCTGGAGGGCCAATAGGAGGCTTGCTTACACCAATGTAACAGCAGCTTGTAGTTCAGTAAGTGAGAGAAGGGGTATTGAATTTTCAGGCACTTATAGGTGCGAGCATGGAGACAGGCAGGCCTGGAATCACATGCCTTGGGGGCCCAGAGGACAATTGGGCAATTCCTGCCTTAATAGGCCTATATAGACTCTTAATTTGCTGCCTGTCACTTGCGGGTGGGAGGGATCATTTCCTTCCTCCCCTAGCACCTCCCACATTTGGGTAAATAGATAGGGCACAAACATCCCAGATTTGCACAAAGTGTGGTAGCAGGTGGGGGAAAAGGACCCGCTGGCCACAATGGTGGCTTTTCACACCATAACGTCCCATTCCCGGCACATCCTGCCTCATTAATAATGCATTCACAGGGAACAAGCCGGGTCACTGGCGGAGTGGCCTCTGATTCGCCCACCCCGCTATCACATTAAGTCTTTAGTAAACTGGGCACCATGTTTAAAAGCCAGGCTCCACAAAGCTAGCGCTTTTCAAGGGATAGGAAGCTGCTGGGAGCTGATGGCTGCCAAAAGGAGGAAACATGCTGCCCCCAAATTTAGCGATGCCTCCCTTGAGCGCCTACTGGGCGCAGTGGATGCCCATTGCGATATCATCTATTCCTGCTCTGGGCAAAGACCACCAAGCAAGGTCACCGATCCAGCATGGGAGGTGGTGGCAGCAGTGGTCAGTGTCAATGCCCTGCAGAAGAGGACAGCCACCCAGCGCCAAAAGAGAATGAATGATCTCCTCTGTTCCACCAGGGTAAGTCACTCTTCTCATCACTCTCAGCTCACACACTCTCAAACCCATCACACATCCACAGGGATCTCATTCACTGCCAGTTCAAGCGAAATCACCATTCACTATATCACACACATCTTCATCTGCCCTACAGATCCTGTCCTCATCCTGTCCATGGCACCACTCACCACACACACACATGCCAGGCATCCTTGTTATCTGGGCTGGCAGGCATCCTGCTTACGCTCTCTCCATGTCTATTCATGCAAGACAAGGTTGCACACAACAAAAGGGAGAGGTCACAGACTGGTGGAGGAATGCACGACATCAAGGTCCTCATAGACTTTGAAAATAGAGTCATCCAGCTGGCTGGCAAAGGTCTAAGTTGTTCCTGTGCTGATGGTGAGGTCGGTGGTGCTCAACCAAATGAGGATCCAGCAGTGCAACATCCATCAGACAACCATGATTCTGAAGAAGTCATATAGACTCGAAACATTAACTCTGTTTCTCTCTCCACAGATGTTGCCAGATCTGCTGAGTTTTTCCAACATTTTCTGTTTTTATTTCAGATTTCCAACATCAGCAGTACTTGCTTTTATCAAGCTGTGAGTCACTTCCCCTGTTCTGCAGTTCCCTGTCACACACTAATTATCTTTCCTTGCTTTTGCAGGTAAATCTGGGAAGCAGCCGAGGGGATCCACAACCCAGGTCCTCGAGTCAAGTACCGAAGGAACCTCGGAAAAAGAATCTGATGACACCCGAATTGAAGACCTGTCACAGAGCTCACCCACACTCTCCACCAGTGGAGAGACACACACCTCAGTGGAATCTAGTTCTAGAGTAGCCTCGGGGTCACAGTCTGGTGTGCACATTGCACTGTCTGATCCACAGCAGGTGGCCGCAGGGACTTCCCAGGTGTCTGGCACTCAGAGGACTGCTGGAGGCCAAAAATCTGTTGAGTTCAAGTCAGATGAGGAGCCTCTAGACTCCATCATACCTCAGTTGCTGGAGCTGCAAAGGTAAGGTTGGGAACATCAGGAAAGGATGTCTGCTGCACTCCTCAGATTGCAAGGCATGATGGAGGAGTCCGTCTCCCTTCAGTCTGAGGTGATCGTGCTGGCATGCTAATACACAGAGGTCAACACTGGTAGGATGGCAGCCACCATGGATACCTTGGTCCAGGACATCAGTCCTGTATTGCTGCAGCTGCTAAGCTCCATCACTGATGCCATAGTTGGCCTCCAACTGTGTCAATGCGAGAGGGGTCGCATCGATTTCACTCCAGCTTACCCTTCTCAAGGAGTCAGCCAGGTGCCTCGGGCACCCAAAGGGAAGAGCATCAGCAGTGCACGCCCCAGGGCCATCCACCCAGGTGACTCCAGGAGTGACCAGCCCATCTGAAACCTCTCTTCCTGTGACCCCAGCAGCTCCAGCTCCACAGGCCGAGAACAGTGCCACTGCCACACAGCAAGATGCTGAATTCAAGTGGGGCCCTCCAGGTCTCGGCCTGCCAGAGGATGCCCATCAAGGTCATCACAGGCAATGTGCAGCAGTCAGCAGGCTGTCTCCATCTCTGCTCTGGATGTCGGGGGAGCATCAAGGCATAGTGGCAGTGTTAGGAAGGTTAAGAAGATGGAGCTGCACAATCTGGCCACAGGTGTTAATCATTTATGCATAATGTTCACTATTATAACTCTTCCGAGTACAAACCCGTTTCCATCTGTTTCAGATGAAGTTACATTGTTCCATAGTTTGCCATTGTGAGATTTGAACTCTTGATCTTGGGTTACAAACCCAGTACCATAAAGAATGTCTCCTTGCCTATGGCTCCTTGTTATGATGAGCAGTGTTTGTGTCAATCAGATGTGAAACCTTGGTCCCTGCGTAAGATCAAGGTATCTCCATCCAAGGCGTCTTCCCTTTGCTTTGTGCAACCTTCCCAGCATACTGATGGTGTGCCTTCAAAGCCACTAGACATATCAGTCATGCCTGCACCTCGATGGAGTCTATCATTGCTGTCAGAACGTCCTGGGCTGGCAGTACAGGGTTACATCATTCTGCCTGCGTGATCCCAGCATCATTGAGGCGCGCCGGGTTTCCCACCTCATCAGCACCTGTGCCCAGTGACAGTGTGGTTCTGAATGTTTCAGCTCACGAAGGATGCAATTAGGATCAGGAGAAGTTAAAGTTTCCCCACTGCACCCCCATGAGTGCAAGTGATCTGCCATCAGCCAGACAGGAGTCAGACATTCACATGAGCTTTGTGAAGATCCCCACTGCACGTTGTCATCATCCTCCTGGAATGTAGGGACTGTAGGCATCCGTTGCGTTTCCATGACAGGAACATTATCACAGAGGGTATATGTGCTGCCATCAGCCAGACTGGAGCGAAACGTTCACAGATACAATGTGGGGATCTATGGGGTCTCCTCACTGCATCTCGTCATCATCCTCCAAGAATCTAGCAGATATGAGGGTCTCTAGAGTGCATGTGCTACGTCTGGCCAGTGCGTTGGCCTCATTTTCATCATCTTTGCCTTCAAGGACCTCCTCACCCTCATCATCCTCGATGTCCTCCTCATCAGAGGAGACTTACAGCTCCTCCATCTGCTCCTCAGCCAGTTCCTCTCCCTGTTGCAGCGCCAGACTGCAAAAGGTGCAGCAGGTGACGGCAATGCATTACACCCTCTGTGGACTGTATTGCAGGGCTCCACCAGACCGGTCCAGGCACCAGAACCTAATTTTCAACACCCAAATGGTCTGCCCCACCAAAATGCGAGTTGCAGCATGAGCCTCATTATACTATCTCTCTGCTGCAGCCTGAGGCTGGCACACAGGTGTCATCAACCAAGTTGTCTGCTGGTAGCCCTTGTCCCCAAGGAGCCAACTCTGCAGCTTCTGAGGACCCTGGAAAACATCAGGATCTGAGACCCCCTGAGTCGTGGACACTCCCTGGGAATTATGCACAAACCTGTAGCTTGCGTTTGTGGTGGTCACATACCAGCTTAACATTGAGAAAGTGGAAGCCCTTGTGGTTGACTGCTTGTTGCCACAGAGATCTAAGCGCCACGTGAGTGCAGTCGATGGCACCCTGCACCTGTGGGAAACTTGAGATCTGCGCAAATTCTAGCGCTTTTGATTCCTGGCTTCCTTGATGCCGGGCAAAATGCACAAAGTTGTGTGCCTTCATGACGTCCTGGATGCACTTGTATTTGAAGGCTTGTGTGATTCCATAAAGGTTACCTATGAAGCCCTGAAAGGAGCCACTGACATAACAATTAAGCACCGTGGTCACTTTCATGGCCACTGGCAGTGGATGCCCTCCATACCCCGGGACATCAAATCCTGCAGCAGCTGACAGACGTGACCGACCAGTTCCCTGGACACGCGCAATCTTCGGCAACATTAATTCTCGGTCTTCTGCATCAATGACAAGCACCATCTGTAGACCCTGGGTCTAGCTAGACACCGACAGGCAATGACTCACTGTGGGTCTTCAACGGCGTGTGCGGGAACCCCAGCCGCCTTTTCTCCTTGGTGGTGCTGCTCCTCCCTCTGCCCAGCCAGGTGCCTCCATCGCTCTCTTCTCTCTTTCATTTTTGCTTCCTCCAAGCCATGAGAATACAGCTAGGTCAGCAGGCTCCATGCTCTTCGTGTAGTCCTCCCAAAGAGAAAGATGCGTGGGTTAGCTTGGGTGTATTAAGAACCTCTCGGTTAAATGTAAAGGCCCCTTAACACATGTCAGAGAGTGCTGTCAACTACTTGGATGGCCAGAGTTTAGTCCGATGCACGGCTACCCAAAACCCCATCCACGTCCATCCCACTTCATCTGTCCGATAGGCTGCAACTTTGCCCACTGAACTACATGCTGTGCTCTCAGCTGAGATGCAGACATTCTCCTAACCTGCACTGCAAGGTTGCACTGTTAGCTTTAACCATGGGAGAGACTAGTCCAAACCCGAATGATGACATTGCAAGGGGCTATGAGCGCCTCCAGCAGTGACTGCTCCATGGTCAGTTTTCGCAAGGAGATTGTACAACTTGCTCAGTTATCTAACTGTTCTGCAGTTCACTAAAATGTTCATTAGTTTGCAGTCCGTGCCTGAGGGGTGAAAAGTTCAGGAGCATTTGGTGGCACTTTCACACCTCTGCGTTGCTTGAGTGGGCAGGTAAGCTAGAGGCCCAACTCCACACATGGCCATGTGGCTATGCCTGAACTGTCTCAGCTGCGGAGGAATGGTCACTTTATAGAAGGTTTCCCTAATGTATGACGGCTTTCCTCCCCCCATTTCCCCACCCCCTGCATGTGCTTGTGCACTACCATTATACCCTGCTGCCATGCCCCACCCCCCCAACTCGACGCAACCACAGTGCAGCCCTTGCCCCAGCTCAGCACTGTAGGCTAGTTGGGGAAAAGTGACTTGCCTGTGCCCTCATCTGAATGCATGCCGCCTCATCCTTGAAGTCCAATGGGCAACCCTTGCGAGTGCTGCGTAACATTAGCGTGCACTCACCTCCGAGTACCCCCGAAGCTCAGCTTGCCAGGTGCACACCTTTTATACACTGTTGTGAAACACATCAGCATGCAATCACACCAATGTGCCCAGATGATCCAGCTTGGGGGCTGATTCTGGCAAGCTGGTATTATAATTATATGCAGATATATTAAAATGATGTTCCCGACGTGTGGCGGTGGGAAACACAGCCCGCTGCTGACGGGTGGAGAGGATGATCGCAAACTAGTTTCATGACATCGTGAAACTGATTTTTAGCCTTCTCGCCATACTGTCTGCTCACACCCGCCATGATGCCCGCCGCCGTTGGGGACAGAAAATTCCAGCCATAACCGCTGTAATAAGAAAGAATAGACAACTAACTACTTTGATGACATGTAAGTTGCATCCTTGCAGATATAAGATTTTTACATAATCACGGGTTTTTGTTGCTCATTGCACAAATTCCACCCATTCACAGAAAATGATACAAGCTTCCAAGGCCTCTGAGACAGTGCACTAATGACGCGTCTAACCTCAATAGTACTATTTTGTCACTTGTAACTTATCTACCTTTGTGCCTGCTATGTGTTTTCAAACAACTTTTAAGACTTTTAAGATTAGCTGTAACTGTGCTGACATTTGTACAATTAGCTGCTTTGATTGTTTGAATACAGTCAGGCTGTAGGCCACTTAACGATTAACCAAAATAAATTACAAGGTGGCCTTTAAATTTAACAAAAACATCAGATCATTATAAAAATGTTTTTGTTTATTATTAATTACTGAACTAAGATTTGTCAGACCAAACTTTTCCAATGGAACTTTGCAAATATATTTATTTCCTTATTGTATTCAATTTATTTGGCAGGTTTAAAAAGGACAGATAGACAAAACAATTTGAAACAATAAGGAAAGAAAGGAATGAGTGACAAAAACATTTTTAACTTACATCTTTGTTTAAAATTATCTATTTAGTGTAACAGTTCAATCTGATTTTCCATGAAATAAATATTTTATAGCATAACTCCCATGTCAGATAACAAATAAAAACATGTAAACCAGAAACAGGTTCTACTGGTATAACGTGAAGAGATAACACCTTTTCAAGAAAAGCATTATAATGATTAGGCCTAAAGGGTTGTTTCCTAAAAATACAAAGATGCCAATCTCAAACAGCTTAGACAGGGTTACAAACTTCTGGTCAATGAAGGACATAGATAATATTCTATACAATATGTATGTTATAGCTTTAATTTGTGGACCACAGCCGCCTAGTTTGCAAAGAGATCATTTGAAATTAAAGAATTCACATTAGAAAAGTACTTTCTCATTTAAATTATCAGCTGAAAATTAAAATGGAGCTTTAAAAATTTAAAGGCCGCTCATTGTTTTAATGATGACACTGTTGTCCAAGTGAAGTTGTATCTGATACTTTCTTGACAGTTTAGCTAAGTATTGTTGAAAAAATACATCTTGTCAAAGCTTTCCATCCTGCACTCATCAGGACATTCGCAAAAATACCAATGTCAGGGGAAACAACAACTTTATACTGTATGAAAAGACAGTGCTGATTGGTTGGCACGTGGACTCTGATTGGTGGAGGTATTGTCATGGAGAATGCACCAGTTAATGGTGACTGACAATAAAGTGCTAAGCATTGTTTGAAATTTAAATCAGGCAGCTTGACTCTGATTGGTCAAGGCATTGGCCTGAGAAATGAACCAGTGAATGGCTACCAAATATTGCGCTTAGCTAAAACAGGTGCAATGTGCATACACATTCTTTCTGTCTGCAAAGAACAGGGCCCTGTGTATTAATTTATGTAGCTTCCCGTACATGCCAATGTCTCACACTGCGAGCCCAAATGACAATCTTAACTTGGTTGTCAGCATAATTCTTAGCATACTGAGGATTATTTAGCAAATGTTGTCCAATCACAGAATCACATCTAATGCTGGATACTGTTTTGAGTTTTGCAAGCACAGACTGGTTGGGTACGGTTTGTACGTTGTCCGTTTTGAACACCGGCTGGGACATGCTGTTTGATATGATCCGCCAGTCTTTGTGACATATGGCCTACATCTCTAGCATCACACTTATACTGAAATTCATATACCACATTACTCATTTATGTGAGAGGCAGAATGTCTTTTTGTCTTGATTGGCAGCATCCTGTTAGTGGCGAATACCACTCGTATTGCTGCTGTATAGTAGCAGTGTGAAACAGCTAGCTTCACCTGTTGCTTAAATTTTTGAGATACCTTGCCCTTCCAGAGTAATTTGAGATAGACTGGGCAGTTTTCAGGGCCAAAAGTGACGACCTCAGGCCTGTGTTCTGCACCAGCGTGTTTTCCTGCCAAAGTGCTCGGATGATCCACCGGGGTTGGGTGGGTGGAGTGGGGGGCAATGATTCCGGCGAGTTGGGCTTATAATGATATGCAGATGTAATACAATGATGTTCCTGATATCCAGCAGCAGGAAACATGGCCTGCCGTTGATGGGCAGAGCGGACAATTGCAAACTGGTTTCAAGATATTGTGAAACCGATTTTTGGCGTTCTTGTCATATTGTCCAGTCACGTCGCTGAACACGCCGAACGCCAGAGGGCACAGAAGATTCCACCCAATGTCTTTTTTCACCAATATTCAAGTTCTGTACTACCAAATGATGAACTGTTTAGTTATATAATTTAATTACTGGTTTTAATGTACGTAGGCTGGTTGTGATCCAAAGAAAATTCCCCATATTTTCTGCATGCATGCTAGTCATATGGAAACAATGGACAATAGTCTATTCATCTTAAGGTTGAAATGAAGCATTTCTGGTAGGCGCTTCTACGATTTGATGGAGAGTCAAACATTCTGCCTTGCACGGGAACCCACTTATAATGCATCTCCACTGGCTTTGCAAAGCTGTTTCAGTGGCTCTCATAGTTTATTAGTTTATATTAGCCAATCCTGATTGCGTCCTCCTCATAGCCTCAGTGTGACACCCCCAGGGTGGGCAACCTCCTCCCCCCATCTTGTTTGGGAACCTCTGATCGATACATATTAAAATTCAGCTGTTTAAGTTCTCAAATGCTAATTATTTTCATTCCCCCACTTATCTCCATAAAGGTATTTTTTGAACTCATTTTAACAGGTTTAGGGGTAGGATACTGGAACTCATAAATATAGATTAGATAGCACAAGGTTATTTGCCTAACTTCTTGTACCAGACAACCAACAACATTCAAACACAGAATAAAGCTTTTTTGGTGTTACTAGAATCAGTGGTGTTACTAAGATCAACCAGTAATGTCAAAAGTAAATCAGTAAAACAAATATCAGGCACAAAAAGCAAAACATCTATTTAGAAACTCTGATCCAGGAAAATCCAGGATGCAATCTGAAAATACGTTAGTTTCCACAGCTTTGAATCAAGGATTAACCACTCCCTTCTCTAGCCTATTTTAAATATCTGAAGACAATGCTTTCCCAACTAAATGGAAAAAAAGAAACCATTATACCTATCCACAAATTAGGAATAAAGTCAGATCCATGCTGACTTCACTGTGCATACCAAAGCAAATGGAAGTCACAGTAAATGAGACTTAATTCAGCTGGAACATCACAAAGGCAATGACCTGCTGTTTGGTCATTGACTTGGCATCTCACCAGGTGAGTTGAATCAGAATCTTATTATCTTGAACTGGATTGATTCTTTTGAAACCCAGCACAAAGTTATAGTACTTATGACATTTCTTGAGCCTTTGATTTAATATGGCTTGCCATAGAATATGGCATATTGTATGTGTTGGAGGGTTTCTAACCTGAATATTTAATTTTCTCATACAACAGAAACATCGGGCCATGATAAATGGGGTATTAATCTTCTCATTGCAACAGCAATGTAGGAGTCCCTCAGCGAAGTGTGCTTGTCACTACTTGGTTTCTTGTCTTGATCAAAGATCTGGTGGATATCATCAAAAGTAATGTTCTCTTTGCTGATGACACCACCACCAAGGGTGCTTAATTCCCCATCTGAAAGACAAGTGGCAACCAAATCACTAGAAGCAGATAGTGATATAATTTGTCAGTGGATGAGTGAACAAATGGTGTTATCTTCAATGCTGGGAAAGTGGGTCAACAACTCTATTGAGGAAAAAAAAGACTTAGTCCCCTGCTCTTTAAAGTCTGCAAACTCTTTCCAGTTAGAAACATTCATTTGTTTGATTTGGTAATCATACATGATCAGGCAGTGAGGCTAACAAGAGTGTCTGTAAATGGTAGGAGAAAAGAGTGGGAATCCTCAAGGAAGCTTCACCAAATCTGTTATCAAAGACTTGCTCGATAAAGCTTTTATACAAATATGTACTGAAATATTGCAGCTTTGCTAATCTGCAGGGAAATCTATTTCTTGCTCCTTGATTCAGTACAGTTGAGATGAGCATATGCCAGAGAATATGGTGAGAATACCAGACTATGGCCTCTACAACAGTTATAATATGTGCTGGGCAATGAGTCGAGGGCTGCAGGAGCGAAACTCATGGTTGGCATTGGTCAGTAAATCATTGACCAAAGCCTCTGATTTTTCATCTAATCACTTAAACGGATTGAAAAATAGGCACCATGGGTTTATAATTTCCTGATCAATAGCCCATGCAAAGGGCGCTCTTTGCTGTCAGTAGCTGATTGGCAAATCAACCCAAATATTTGCTTGAGAATATTAAGACAGGAATAAAGATATCTCTATTAATTCAAAGCCTGTACAGAATACTAGTGGAGGCAGTTCACACATTGCATTACCTATTTGTGGAAGCCTTTCCAAATGGTGCCATCTCCTGGAACTGTGACTTGTATGCTGAAGTTGAAATACTCAATTAACATTCATGACTGTGGCATGTCTAAAAGACATGAAGGGATCATCAACTGTGTAAATCAAACCTTGCTTTCTGCTTATTTAAGAATTGATTTTGCTGGGCCAGAAACATGGCTCCTATAGGTCACATGATTTACAAGTTGGCTACAGTTCTGGAAACTTCCAACAGTACTTACAGGACAAAACTCAACCCTTGTCCTTTTGGAATCTCATACCTAACATTGTGTGGACCTATTATAATTAATGAAACAAGGGAGTGGCAGATGGTCTGTCTCCCCAGCCTGGCCTTATAACAAAAAGAGCCATTGAAACTCGTTATACCACGGAGGAGCTAATAGCCACAATCTATTTCCTCAGGTGAACAATGGGTTTTGACCAGAGACATAGGGCTGAATTTTCCGCCCGTTAGGGGGGAAGTTGAAGGGTAGGCGCTCCCGATCGGAGGCACTGCGCCATTTTACGTGGGCGGGCCAATTAAGGCCCACCCAGCGTGACGTCTGCAGGGAAGCACTATGCGCTCCCTGTGCAGGTGGGAGAATTCCAAAATCGAGAATGCGCTCTTTCGCACATGCGCACGAAAGAGTGCACTCATCTCCCTGAGGCTAAGTGCAGCTTCAGGGAGATCGGCTATAAATGTCAAAAACCTTAAAATAGAAAATAAAATTTCCCTGACATATTCCCTCATGTGACAATGTCACATGAGTTGGTACATGTCCATAATTTTCAAAAAAAACTTAATTAAAATGTTTTCAAAGCTACATGAAACCTCATCCTGCCTGTGGATGAGGTTGCATACTTTTTCTAGTTCGTGCCTGGACTCCTGGCCTGCCCACCAACCTTAAGGTTGGGCGGGCAGGTCCTTTAATTACATACCTCTGTCAATGATCTCAATTGGCCGCTGACAGGTTAGTGGGCGCGCAGCTGATTTCGCTGCGCCCCCGCCTTCCTGAAAATTTAAGTGGGGCGCAGTGAAGTCGGGATATCACCCAGTGTCACCGTGCGTCATTTTATGTGTCGGCAAGCAGGTCCCGCTCCCGCTCACCAATGTGTAAAATCCTGCCCAGAGGGTGGGATTTCCTGGTCCCACCATCATCATGGGCAGGATGGGAAAATTTGGAGTTTTTCCATCCCGCCCACGACATTGCCCACTTGCTGGCAGGACTGGAAAATCCCACCCATTGAAACAGATTGAACTTGAACCTCACTCATTAATGGGGAATACCACATGACCTAAGCTCCTTTGGCCTTTGGAAAGTTTTGATGCTACGTTCCTGGGCTCCCAGGGCAGTTTGCTGTTAAAATCCAGCCTGTCAACATCAAAAGCAGGATTCCAGGCTGACAAAAAAGCCCGCTTCAAGTCTAAACCTCCTCAAAGCCTGGTTCTCTAGAAGATTCCTGCCATTGCCTGTAGAGTGGACCAGGTTTTAGTTTACCAACCTCATCTTGCTGCATCATCACCAATTTTAAAGGAATTCTGCAACTCCTGCTTTAACCAGCCTGAACTTTAACTCCTAAAGGAAGGAACCCTCACTGAACTCTGACATTCTCTTGAATGAATATCCATATCTTTGGGTTTACTTTGTTTTAAGTTATTCCTAGCTATAAAACTCTTTTCTTTCCTATTGTCTTCTTGTGTGCTTGTGTGTGTGTGTGTAGTTGTGACCATTCCCCACGTTTGAACGTATGAATAAACAATACTTCTAATCTAACCCTAAAGAGAGTTTTCTGTGAGTCACTTTAAAATTGGTTCCACAAGCAGAGGGTTTGTGGAAACACGTCACAGCCTATCAAAAATTAAACACCTTTACTTACAGACAGACGGTGAGAAAAATAAATGATTTAATTTTCATCTCTCCCCTGTCCATAACAGCTGGAACAATGATTAAACTATAGAGAATCTATTCGCCATTGACATCCCAGTGCACTGTAAACTCAGCATTCAGCAGAATTAATTTTGTAAGGTAACTATCCTTTCTGAAACTTCCTACATCTTATTACGCTATCTACCATAACATATAAAGTTATTAAAATTAACTTAAAATGGAAACCAAATATATTCTAGAGACTTATGGCACATAACTCCAATTTTTTCCTACTGCTCACAATGTAGCTGCTTTGTAGCTCAGATGCAAAATCAGATGATAGAATTATTGTAAACGATGTTACATTAAGAGTTAACAGGCTCGCCCTAATATTTAACTAGTGAGAAGAACACAGGAAGAGTAGCAGACTATTCATCCTTTGGGCCTGTTCCATCAAAGCAGACACTGATAGCTAGGGTTGAGTCTTCCTCTGGCCTGTGCATTCCCGATCCATGTGTGACTTTAGATGCAATTTCTGTCTTTTTACACCAGGTTCAAGTTTGCAGTGCAGTTTGTGAACCACGCCAGAGTGTATGAGGAGTGTGGGTGCAGTGGTGGGTCAGTTCGAAGGGCCGCCTAGTTCTCCAACACAGTATTCCAGCTCCCAACAGTGTTTAAAGGCATCCTAAACCTCACTCCTCTCCTCCCTCAAACCCCACCCACTCCCAATGGCAACCCATGTCCCCTCAGATTGCCCATACCACCCCATGCCACTTCTATGCCGCCCATGTATCCTCTGTAGCCATTCACCCAGTATGCACTATGTACAGTCTTCAGATTCTATGCACTATCAATGGGAGATATTTTACATTCCTTGAGGGAAAAAAGGAACCTCTCACCATCTAATAAAAGCTTCCATATCATTGACTTGAGCCAAAAAAATACATCCTGGCATGTGAAAAAACCTTGTAATACTTGTAATACTATTACATGTCTCAACAAAACAGGAAGCACATCAAAGGGACAACTTATTGGAACTGTCATTCATCTCAAATGAATGAAAAACCAACTGTGCTAAAACCCATTAGTGCTTGAAACTCGGCCAAGCATTCAGAATGGCCACAGCTGTCCAAGCAATAGACTATCAATTGGGAACGAAAAGTAGAAGTTGCTTATTTCAATTTCAAAGCAATGTATCTGTCAGTCAATGTAAGGGAGCAAGTGGATAAATTTTTTTCACATGGTAGATTTTTTTCAAGTGTCAAAATCATGATTTTTGTTTCAGCCAGAGCCATTTAAACAGCAGAAAAGATGAAAGCATAGGCTGGCAGGCTATTTTGTTTCATTTTTCACTGCATCATGGTGCTCTCTCCATTGGAAAGCAATATAATGCATAAGGCTGGTCAATGTAAGGGTCAACTTACTTTAAAGGACAGGTCCCTATGATGAATCATTGAATTATAAACACACCTACATCCACCTCATAGTGACATTTGAAGGTATGAAAATACTTTACACTAAACTTTCAGAATGTTGCAGGTTCCTCAGCAGGCTTTCAATTTTCTTTGCAACTCTCAAGCCTGGCGTTATTTTAATGGGCTTCCAACATTCCCCACTGCCCAATGAAAATGATGTGAAGGCGAAAATTTGAATTTTGTCCACTGATTAAAAATAGGAAACTCAACCTCGTTGAGGGGGGGATGCTTTTTGCACACTAGGGGCAGTATTTCATGCCCCTAGTGTGAAGTTTGGAGGCAAGAAGGACATTTAATCTGGCATGATAGTGACTGGTGGGGACACCTCCACCTTCCCACCTCAAACCCAATTATGTCCAAAGCAAGAAGGCCCATGGACGGCCATCCTACCCTGCTGCCACTTGAGGCCCTTACGTAGGAAATTAATGCCCATTTAAGGGCCTTATTGCATCGTCGCTGGTATTAAACCAGTAACAGACAACATGGAGAGCATGACAAGCAAACTTGTGCAGGTTGCTTGTGGTCTCTCAGGGGCGTTCCTTGTTCAAAGGTATTCAGTGCCTGATCGAGGGACCCAGCATTGGGAAATGGGGAGCCTGCTGAGAGGCTCACCCTTGCCCTTGCTGCCGACCTCTAAACACCCACCTCCTCCATGAACCCAATCTCACAAAACCCTTCCCACCATCACTTACCTCTGGCCTGGGGTTGCTCAGTGATCCGGTATTTCCCATAGCAGCCACTGCCTGGTGCTGCTGAGCAAAAGAGCTGCTGGCCTCTGATTGGCCAGCAGCGCTTGGTGGGCTGGACCGTCCACCCCTGGGTTCCTGGTTCTGTAGATGGCCCACTGATGGTTTGTAACTTGGCCGGCCTTCCCCAAAGGAGGCAATGCGGGTCTCTTACCAGCTCTCCAGCTGGCAAAAAACTAAGTGTGACCATTTGCACACTGAAATGTGCCTCCGCACCCAGAAGAAAGTTCGGCCCTGAGCTTCGAAGATGGCCTCAGGTTTTTCTAATCAGACACGCGCTATTCATGTAATGCTAACTCTGAACCCAAAAGTGAGACCATTTAATTTCCACCCCATAAATAAGTCTTCGTGAGATTAAAAAGGATAGTCCATGTCGCTATTAATAATTGATACTTGCTTGATGTTTTTGTAGGTAAGCAGCCAGGCCTCTATTGATTTCGTACTCTTTGTATTGGTATGATTCTAATGGTTGCCATTCTAAATTACTTCATTTCTATTTGCCTCAGGAAACTGAAGCAAATCAAACTTTCACCCTTTCCAATTACTTATAATCATACCATTTTTTAGACTGATACACTGATAATGGCCAAATAACACAAATGATGGGAGGAACTTAATGGTCACAGCAGTGAGCCACCCATTGGCTGGACAGTTGGGAAGACAGCGGGCTCTGCAGCAGAGATCCTCAAATTAGGCTCAAGTGTTACACTGGCAGTGGTTGCTGCTCCCAGTGGTGCTATCAGTACCAGGAAGCTGCTGGCCTATGAATGGCCAGCAGTTCGCAGGGGTGGGGTTTCCACCCTACTTGGGGCTTGATTGCCTGGGAGGCCCAACGCTGCCCAGGTAAATACCGGATTGTCTAGTAATTGTGTTAGATCTCCTGCAGTGTGAAACGACATGAGGTTCCCACCGGTTGGAGAACTGGTGGGTGGCATCTCGGTCACACATTAAGTTCCACTTATGATATCTACTATATCTCACCTGTAAAATTTATTCATTTTCTCTGTTTTTGAGATAACATGATGACTGGAACTATTTCTGTTCCACCTGTTGTGGCAGAATGTCATAATGCAGTCTCAGCCTGAAAACTCAAAAATGTCCACTGGGGGATATTCAAAGTTAAATTTGCAGGATCATCTGGAATATAGTTCACTGGTGACTCATAGAACAATGCTGGTCACACATCTGTGACTCAATATTAAGACAAAAGAATAAATAAATGATTGTTAAGTCAAAGTTCAAACATGGGACAGTGCTATAAGTATTACTGCTTCAACTCTGCGTGCTAATATTTTAATGAAGGTTAGTGGAAGGCCATATAACATTCTACTCTAGCTCAGTGACCCACTACAGCAATGTCTTCTAACAATCTGGAAACTGTATTTAACATGGGATACAGAAACAATTTGAAATAATTTTAAGAGCCTAAGGGGTATTTTTATTTTACAAGGAAAAGGTTAATTACCATTCTTCTGCAGAATGTAACAATCACTATTCAACTTAGCAGCGGATATGATCTTGCTGCGGCTGATTTAGTGAAAACCATATTTGCTATTGAGAATAAAAGGCAAAGTGACTGATCGATACACAACTATAATAATACTCCTTTCACATTTGCCGTCAGGGTCTTGTTCCAGAATAATGTTCTGACCACGTATTTCTCCTCTTTATCAGGCTATAGATGGAGATGCATGAAGGCTATTGCTTTGTTGAAAATTTGAGATTGCACACTCCTCCAAGCACTGGCAGATCTTCCTGAACTCAGTGAAGATCACCAAAGCAACAGTCTTGGTTCTCTCCACTGCAGTCTGCTGGAGAGATTAAAGCTCCAATTTAGACCTGATGCAAGAAGAGAGCATGAGGCCAGCGGAGGAAGGAAATCATGCACCTGCAGGTGACTGCTGGGGACCCAAGAAAACAATTCCTGGCATTCAGTTAAATGTATAAGGATGTGATCCACCAGGAATCAGATCTTCTGGCTGACAAGGAAATTTTAAAAAAACATTTAAAATAACTTACTTTATCAGCCCACTCTGGAGCCCACTCTCACATGGCCCCGTGATTCCCTAATGAGGCCAGCGCGTTCAAATCTGGTTGGGTTCTGATTGTTGGCACCAACTTTGAATATTTACGAGGGCCTTCAGCTCTCAACAACAAGGGACTCACATGGCTCAGAAACCCGGAAGCTAAAAGTATGCCAGCAAGAGTATAGCACCAAGCCAGTTGGCACTGCCTCTGTTTTAAGCTTTATAAGATTAATTTTCACCAGATACGGGGAGGGAACTGCAGAGGCTAAAAATTGGCCTTTAAGAGAATGGGAAACAGTGCTGTGGTAAGGGATCCTCACAGCAAAGGAAGGTCAATCATCATAGAAATTATGCAGTCAACCCAAACAGAAATCTCACTCCAGTTTGATGCCAAAACAATTTTATTCATACTTAATATCAAAAGTTGGATTCTCATTTTGAATTGAGGTAACGCCCTTCAGAATTTGATCAAACACCAGATGGGAAAGAAAATCTAACACAGATATGTGCTTTATGAGTGTATTCAAAGCTGTTAATGCTGTGACTCGCTCAGTCCCTCAAGAAACCCTGCAGCATTTTTCCAGATGTTTAATCTATTTGATTAAAATAATTAAAGAGCTTATAAATTCACTAATAATGCAAAAGTTCAGATGCAAATCTTTTCAAAGTGTTTGGTACTGTTAAAAATATATTATATTTAAGAAATGATAATTTTAAAATGTTTAGAAATTCTGTCACATCTGGTGCAATCAGTCTATTAGTAAATCTTATCACTCTACTTTATCAATAATGACATGCTAATACCATTGATTAATTTATATATTTTCTTTCAACTATAATTGAAGTTTTACAATGAACCTAAATTGTACGCTTAATAAATGATTTTGTTTATTATTGCATTTGAATAAAACATTGGGCAGGATTTTCAGGCGGATGCGGTGGGTGGGCCCAGGAGTGGCCAGGAAAGGGGTCACCACCCGTGATCGGTCCCTGATTGCGATTTCACGCTGACTGGCCGGGGTGGGGCGGGAAGAGGGCAAACGCTGAAGCCTGCAGAAGTGTGGGGGAAAAAATTTGCAGACATAAGAAGCACTGACCTAAACATGTTGATGATAAAAATTCTGCTCAAACGTTTTTTTTAAATTATTATCGGAAACCTCATCCTGCCCTTGGATGAGGTTTCTTCTGGGCAGAATTTTGCCCTTAGTGGGCGCGCGGGCCCCACCAGCTCGGTGGCAGGCAAACAGCTGACCCCCACTGCTGAAACGGGGCCCGCCGCCATTTTGAGTGGGCGGGCCAATTAAGATCCACCCAGCGGCCTGCCCGACAAGAAGCACTATATGCTTCCTGTGCTCGGGGTGCGGTGGCGGGGTGGGGGGGGGAATTCCCCATCTGTCAAAGTGCGCTCTTTCGTGCATGTGCGAGAAAGAGCGGACTGCTCCCTGAGATCAAGTGCTGTCTCAGGGAGATTACTGGCAGGTAAAAAGACACCAAAAATAGAAAAATATTGAAATTATTAACATGTCCCCCTCATGTGACAATGTAACACGAGACAGGACATGTTAATAAGAAACACATTAACTTTACAAACTTTTAAAAAATGGACATGAAATCTCATCCCGCCAGTGGATGAGGTTTCATGTATTGTCAGAAGCCCACTGGGGCTCCTGGCCTGCCTGCCAGCCTTAAGGTTGGACGGGCAGGTCTTTAATTATCTTAATTACCCTGTCAATGGCCTCAATTGGCCATTGACAGGTTGGCCGGCGGACAGCAGATTTCCTGAAAATTTAAAGGGACCGGGATGACGTCGGGGGTTCCTCCTGATGTCATCCAGCGTCATTTTCCCTTCAGTGAGCGGGCCCCGCCCCCAGATCGCTGACAGGAAAATCCTGGCCAAAGGCTGCCTTGCTGATTCGCTTGCCCGCCAACCGTAAGATTGGACAGGCAGCTAAAAATAGTGATTAATTGATTAATGGCCTTAATAGGCCTCTTAATTGTTGGCGGGCGTGCTGCTGACTCTCACCCCAGCTGAAATATCACGCGAGTGTGCAATGACTTTGGGACGCTAACCCGATGTCATCGCATGCTATTTTATGCTAGAGTGTGTCGGGCGTGCGCCCGCATACCGAGCGGACAATTCTGCCCATTGTTATTAGGCATTAAATTTTTAAACATTGTGTGCTAAAAATTTGATAAGGCCAATGTTACATAGTGGCGGGCAGTGGCAGTGGCACTGTGGTATTGACACTGGACTAGTGCTCCAATTACCCAGGGTAACATTCCAGGGACCCGAGTTTGCATCCCACCATCTAGAATTAAAAGTCTAATGATGACCAAGAAACCATTGTCAATTGTCGTAAAAACTCATTTGGTCCACTAATGTCCTTTAGGGAAGGAAATCTGCTGTCCTAACCTGGTCTAGCCCACATGTGACTCCAGATCCACAGCAATATGGTTGACTCTTAAATGCCCTCTGAAATGACTTAACAAGCATTCAGTTCTCTTGGGCAATGGATGGGCAATAAATGTTGGCCAAGCCAGTGATGCCCACATCCCATGAATGAATTTTTAAAAAATCCTGATCTGTCTACGCTTGTTCTTGTTGTGGCAGGCAGCAAGCAAACTTGGTGCTGTCTCCTTATTTACAGGAGTGCAACTTTGGCCCAATCATGGCCCGTGCACTGATATAATGCGGTGCAGCCAGCCTACTCCTTTTAAAATCTGTCTGTCCATCATTCAGGTGAGCTGCGCTCAGTGGAAGGAAGATGCTGCTGGCTGTCTGTACTGGTGCTGGCTGCAACTAGAAGCAGTACCAAGGGAGAGAAAGGGTTCCTAGACTTACAGATGAGCACTAGTGGCCTCAGTGGTGGAAGTTGACAGGAGGATCTGCAGAAAAGTATGGTCCTTGGAGAGTTCCTACAGCCTAAAAATATCACAGAATTACAAAGATTCCTTGGAATGATCAATCAAGTAGGCAAGTTCCTACCATATTTGCAGAAATTAATGAGCCATTACGACAGCTATTGAGACAAGGTCAACAGTGGTGCTGGAATGTGAACCAGCAAAATGCTTTTGACATGTTCAAAAATCTCCTAATTTCACCAGAAATTCTAGCGCACAATGATCCAGAGTTGCCAACAATTGTAGCAGGGGCGCATCATCTACAGGCTGGGGTGCAGTGCTATTTCAAGTTCAAAAGAAGAGGCATAATAGACCAGTTTTCTTTGTCCAAGATCTCTCAAAGATACAGAGAAGAGGTATGTAACCATTGAGAAAGAAGCATTATCAGCCACTTGGGTCTGCAAGAAATTATTCAAGTATGTCCTGGGATTAAAGTTTTAAATTGAAATCAACCACAAACCATTGACTGCTCTTCTTAACTTTAAGGAAATTTCAAAAACTCTGCCCAGAATTCAACATTTTAGATGGAGACTCATGAGATATGATGCATTTACTGAGTACATCCAAGGGAAGTACAAGACCACAGTAAATGCATTGTCAAGAATACCAATACAGGAAGTCAAACTGGAAGACTTAAATTTTATTGAGAAAATGGAAACTTATATTTCCAGCCACCAAGAAGAGATTACAAGAAATTAACCATGCACAACAGCATGATGATGAGTGCATAAAAATAAAAGGGTAATGCCAGATCAGATGGCTGTATTATGCTCTTGGCAACCCAATACTTCAGCAGAGAAAGCATCTCACAATCATCGATGATTTCTTAGTTTTTAAGACAGACTAGTCATGCCTAAGACATTTCAATTAGATATTCTCCAAAAGTACATCAATGTCACAAGGAGATAGCGAAATGCCAAGTAAGAGCTCAGCAGTCAGTCTGGTGGCCAGACATCAGTCACTCCATTAAAGAGGTAATCATAAAATGCCTTACGTGTACTCCAAATAGCCAACAGCAGGGTGAACAAGTGGCACCCTCCACTTTTCCTTTGAGGCCATTGTAACGTCTGGGAATAGTTTTTTTTAAGTTTAAATTCAAAGTTTTCATCATCATCATTGATTACTACTCCAGATGGTTTGAAGTGAGTAGGCTGCACAGCAGCACAGTGGAGGCAGTCATTACATCACCAAGGAGAATCTTTATAACACATGGCATCCTGGACATTGTGCTGTCAGACAACAGTCCTCAGTTTGCTAATGAGCAGTTTCATAACCTTACGCAGGAATATAGTTTTATGCATGTGACTGGTTTGCCTAGTTATGCTCAAACAGAGAAATAGATAAAGGAGTTCAAACAATCAAGGAATTAATTAAAAAGAATGAAGATGTTAACATAGCCCTTCATATCTACAGAACCTCATCACTAGAAAACGGGTTTCCCCCATCAGAACGATTGATGGGAATTTGGCTGCGAACATGACTTCCAACTCTACAACAAACTCTACAGCTTAATGTTAACTCAGATGATTGTGGGAAAGTTAGGAAATGTGAGGAGCAACAAAGAAACAGTCAAGCTCATATTTTCAAATTCAGGCGCAGAGCAGGAGACTTGAAAGTTCTACAGCCTGGGGAGAGAGTGTGGATATGGGATCAACAGAAAGGAGGCATTGCAATAGCAAGAGCTCCACAACCAAGATCTTATAGAATAGAGATGGACCAGGGAAATATCAGAAGGAATAGAAGAGCCCTAGTATCATTGGGAAGGAAACCAGTGGAACCTTGGGCACACTATTTAGATCCAGATGGAGACAATGAAGCAGAAACAGGTAGAACTCTATAACCACCCAGGTGGAAGACACTCCTATGGAACAATGAGAAAGTGCAGTTCATCCTCAATCTCAAAATAAAATCAGGACTGGATCAGAGAGATTGTTCAAGGCACCAAGAGACTAACCCTGTGACGTCTGAGACTTTCGGAGGAGATGTAGGAGGATGTAAACAGTTGGGTAAAGATGTGGTGGGAGATGGTAAAGGGTTAACATCAGGAGCACCTGATACTGATGTAACTACTGATGCAATGTCACATGACTAAGTGACTGAGATCTGGTTGGAAGCAGAATGCAGCTTTGAGCAGATTAGTGAGATGTTCTTGGATCAGTAAATAAACTAGAATGGTTTTTATGAATAAGTCTATGGTAGCATTCTTAGGGTGACAGGAAAACCCTAAAGAAACCCCATTTGATCCAAACTCAAGATGAAACAAGTATGCCATGCCTCAGTTCCCTTCAGGCCTTTCAAGTGTCAATGTGAGAGGATGCGTTTATTGCAGAGGGAATGACCGCCGAGTCGGTGGTAATGGTATCAAGGTATCAGCAGGTCCTGTCAAAGGCATGGCTGAATCTTGGTGAGACGTGCCTCACCATGTGCCCCACCCCACAAAGTCCCTCAAGAACGGCCGTATGTGGGAGGCATTCTCATGCTCCCATCGTAGATCTCTGGTCTTCCACTAGCATAGGTGTTATGCCTATCTCTGTTGGGACATTTTTACTTCTTGTGACTGCTGGAGAAGATGGCAGCAAAGAAAGGGGTTAGACCACTATAGGGGTACTGCAATTGCCCATCCTGGCATCCATGGAGGCCTTGAAAATGACGGTGGTTGCACAATTGCTGATAGGTAAACATGGGTGACCGCTTAAGAGGGTGATAGAATGAGTGCAGAGGCACAAGGATGAGTCTGGTGCATATAACACGTAGTGCTCATGTGTCCACCATGGCATATATTGAGTTCCACATCAGGTATAGGTGAGATGAGGAAATGGGAAGCTCTTACTCCTTTAATGTTTCTGTTTTCTCATACAAGTCAGGGTCATTCTGAAAAACGCACAGCTGGGGAGAGTGGGGGCCAACTAGTCACCTCTGAGGAGGAGGAGGAGGAGAAATCCTCAGAGGGTGCAGTTTCACATCATTCCCTCCCACCCGCTCACATTGTGGAGTATGGATTCACAAGCAGATTCAGGGTCACAAGCTAGTGAGCACATCACAGACATGCCTGAGCAGCTGTCGAAGGTTGTGACAGCTGAGGCCCTGACAATCAGAGGACAGTGGGAGGTCAGGCCCATGCTAAGCCCCAGGCAGCTGCCATGTCTCTGCAGTTGTCGGCAACATGGCATCTGTTGTAGCTGGGGCGAGAGGTGATGGGACATCTGGCAGAGCTACCAGAGGCCAAGTAAAGACATGGGTTCTTTTCTGATTGGCAGGATGTGGTGAGTGGAGTCCTTCAGGGGTCTGTGCTGGCACCTCACCTTTTTACAATTTATATCAATAACTTGGATGAGGGGAGTGAAGGCATGGTAGCTAAATTTGCAAGTGACACAAAGATAAGCAGGAAAGTATGTTGTGAAGAGGGCATTAGGAGGTTGCAGACAGACATAGATAGGTTGAGTGAGTGGGGAAAAATCTGGCAGATGGAGTATAATGCAGGAAAATGTAAAGTTGTGCACTTTGGCAGGAAGAATAAAAATGCAGAGTTTACTTAAACAGAGAACAGCTGCAGAATTCCGAGCTGCCGAGGGATCTAGGTGTTCTAGTGCATGAGTTACAAGAACATAAAGTAATTAAGAAGGCTAATGAAATGCTATCCTTTAAAACGAGAGGGATTGAACATAAAAGTAAGGATGTTATGCTTCAGTTAGACAGGGCATTTGTGAGACCACATCTCCAATATTGTGTGCAGTTTTGGTCTCCTTATTTAAGGTGGTTCTGAGGAGGCTAACTAAAATAATGCCTGGAATAAGTGGGTTGTCTTATGAGGAAAGTTGGACAGGTTGTGGTTGTTTCCACTGGAGTTTAGAAGAGTAAGGGGTGACTTGATTGAAGTATATAAGATCCTGAATGGTTTTGACAAGGTGGATGTGGAAAGGATATTTCCTCTTGTAGGTGAGTCCAGAACTAGGGGCACTGTTTTAAAATTAGGGGCTGACCTTTTAAGACAGAGAATAGGAGAATTTTTTTTCTCTCAGAGGGTTGGAACTCTCTGCCTCCAAAAGGGGTGGAGGCGGGATCATTGAATATTTTTAAGGCACAGGTAGATAGCTTCTTGTTAGGCAAGGGAATCAAAGATTATCAGAGGTAGATGGGAATGTGGAATTCAAAACACAAACAGATCAGCCATGATCTTATTGAATAGTGGAGCAGGCTCAAGGGACCGAATGGCCTACTTCTGCCCCTTTCTCGTATGATTGAATGTGTGAATGATGGAAAAGTCCATCCAGGCCATGAGTCCTGCTATATCTCAAACATGTGTGCACATGGATTCCTCCATCAAGAGACTGGCAATCCTCACAGAGAGCCAAATCCAGCAGGTTAGTCAGTGAATGCCAGAGATGCACGCTGACTTGCATATCATTGCTCAAAGCAGCAGTGGCAACGCAAAAGGACAGCATGGCACCTGGAGTCTCCAACAGGTCCTCCTCATTCTCAGGTCAGCAGCGGGCTACAAGTGTGCCTTGCAAGGGAGGAGAAGCGGCTGCCTTCCACTTCCAGGTGCTCCTCTCAGGGCACTCCAATTGTGGGCAGCGGCTCCTCAGCCCTTCTACCTGTGACTACAGCACGCCAAGTAGCCGCAACGACAGATGAGGGTCCTGCACCTCTGAGGAGTCCTTCGGGCATGGCAGGGCTCTCCAGGTCCCAGGTGGATGGCCACCAAGGTCATCCCAAGTCACGAGCAGCGGCAGCCTGCCTCCAGCTCAGTTACAAGCACAGGGTTAGTATCTCATAGATGCACTCATAAGAGAGTTAAGAAGAGCATCTAGATGGATCAGGGATTCAAGGGTGATTAGGTTATGTAGATATTAGATTATGTAGACTTGCTTCTGTTTGCCACTCAATAAATCCTTCATTCACTGTTGCTGCTACTCAATCAAATTCTTGCTGCCCTCTGAAATCTCACTTACAGCAATGCTCCTTCAATGCGCTGGAGGCAATGGAATGCACTACATCCATTCAACTCTTCAGTCGTGCTCCTATGAGCTGCGCACATGGGCAATGGAGTGCAAAATGGAGAAGGTGACAGCAGGTCTGATGGAAGGCACTACTGGAATGTTTCTCAAATGGCATAAAGGTCACAGAAAATGCTATGAATTAGATGCATTATGAGACTTCCTTGCGTGCACCTCAATGCACCTTGATTGTGGTCTCCCATCCTGATCAGTTAGCTCTTCGACATCCTCCTTGTTAGAGGAGGCATTTTGATCAACAATGTCCTCATTATTCAAGGGCAACTCCCTCTTCAGTGCTAGATAGTGCAGAGAACAGCAGACTACCATAATATGTGAGACGCTCGCTGGGGCATACTGCATGGCTCTAATTGATTGATCTAGGCATCTGAATTGCATCTTCAGCAGCAGGTGTTGCACCTCTCTTTTGCATCCATATGTGGGTTCCTCACTGGCGTAAATAGCCATGTCTTTAGTAGGTAGCCTTTGTCTCAGGTGGCACTCTAGCCCAGGGATAGACTCTTCTGTGTGCAAGTGCCTGTATGTGTGTCCCTTTGCACCCTTTGCTGGCATGCCAACTGCGAGGCTGGCCCTCCTGCAGTTACTGAGGTTCCTGGTGCGTTTCCACTGATGCCTGGACCTTCCTCCCTTGAACTGCTCCTGCTCATCAATGGGTGCCCCAAAGCCTGTGTGGGTGTGGCCCATGGCAAGTGGCCTCTCTCTTATTCCAAGGCCTTCTATCCAGATGGCCTCCCCTTCCCATAAAACATTCCCTGAATTGTTTCTTTGGAGCAAGTGCCACTGCCCTATATGACCCTGGCAGCATGCCCCTTCAGTGCTGGCAACTTCTCCCCTTTCTGTCATCATCTGGCAATGCCCTCTGTGCATCACTCTTCCTGCCACTGCATGCTGGTTCTACCAATGTCTGCCTAAGAGAGCCAGCACTTAGATTTTGCTTCTTTGCTGCCTCGTTTAACCAGGCAGTGTTCTGAAGCACTTTGTTCCCTGTGTATCATCAGTAAAATGTGAAATGTGCCTTACTATTGCAGTTAATTGGACTTTCAAATACCATAACTGATCTCCCGCTATGTCACTGTTGCCACTGATAAAATCCAGGAGCGATATAAAGAATCAGAACTTTTAGCTAGACACGGTCCACTCTCATATCACAGCCCTCCCACTTCTGAACTCTTCTAAGTTGCCCGATAAAATTCTGTCCCATTTCTCTCCACAGATGCTGCATGACTTGCTGAGTATTTCCAGCATTTTCACAATTAGTGTACATATGCTCAGCTTGAGTCAGGAGCTTAGTAACCAAATTAACTCTTGGGTTGAATTAAACATGGGTATATTTTGGGATGCACTATTTTCTGTAACTACGAAGGCAGGAGGAAATCTTGGCCCCTCCTGTGTCTTAAAGACGACAGCACTGTTAAAGGTGCAGGCACATTTCAAGCCCTATGGAGAGCTGATTTTTTTTTTGCATGTAATATGACAGAATATTTTTTTCTGATGGCATGATAAAGAATGGTAAATTCTTAATGTGATATATGTTCTTTATTTTATCCATGCCAAGAATTGCCACAAAACCAGGTATTCACAGCTGTTTCTGGCTTCTAACCCCTGTGAATGAATTTATGACCTAAACTTTTTGGATGGCGGAGTCTCACGTCCCACCACTCTGAGTGCCCCACAGGCATTTCACGCTCAAATAAGCATTAAGTGGCTGCAGGCGCCACTTCTGGCCCTCACTCGAGAGGAATTCCTGCTTTAGAGAGCTGCCCGCTAATCTGATTGGCCTGCAGCTCTCCAGTTCCTGCAGTGACAGTGCTGTAATAGAGAGAAGGAGAAATGTAGGAGGACATCAAAGCTTAAGTCCGTGCACCAGAGACCCGGGTAAGTTCAAGGGGTCCTGTGATGACTCGACAGAGCAGACAGGTTTCAACATGAAACAGCTAAACTTTATTACAGAAAGCTTTTCAGGTGCTACATACTCGATCAGGACTCTCGTCAGGAAGCCCCACCCGCCGAATTTCCCGCCCTTAGAGCTCACTGGTCGGAGCCTTCATAGAACATCATATGACCCCTGATAGACAGCTATACCCGCAGTTACAACATTTCCTCCCCCTTTAGTTTTTTTTTTACAATTTCTATTAACAGGGAAACATTTAAACATCCAACAACATATACATATATTGAATTTCAGGTGATTAAAGATTAAGTCTCTGAGGTGCTCTCCTTATATGGCTAGAGTGGCGTAGCTCTACCACTTAAGGTTCCACAATAGGATTGACAGGATCTAGAACTGTAGCATGAGACACATCATCGGAACATGGTAGTTCAGGGTTTGGCAATTCTACAGAGATATTGGGAATGCCTATTCTAGATTGACCAGTCACCTCAGGAATTGATGGTTCACGTGAAACACAGGCAGAATAGTTGGACTGTCTCTCTGGCATGATAATGATCTATGTGCTTATGGATGATTCTATCTCCCACTTGTTGGTAAGATAATGGACCAGTCTCTGCTGTGACAATGGTTCCAGAAGCCTAACAGGGTCCACTGCTGAAATTTTGCACAAATACTTTGTCACCTACAGTGAATGTGCAAGCTTTGCTGTGTATGTTGTGGTTCAATTTTTAATTACTCTGATTATGCTCTCCCTTCCCTCTAAATTCAGAAACACCAGGCTTAACCAAGTATGTAGCTGGCGTTTCATCAATAATTCAGACAGTGTTGAACCCGTAGTCAAATGTGGTGTTGTATGATAACTGAAAAGAAAGCGAGGAAAGTTGAGATTCCAAAGTGCCTTCCGACAGCTTTTTCATACCAGACTTAAAAGTTTGTACTGCCATTTTGGCTAGGCCATTCAATGAGGAATAGTAAGGGGCTGTTTTAATATGTCTGATTCCATTCAGATCAATACATTTCTGAAACTCTGTGCTGGTAAAAGTGATGCTGCCATAATCTGAAATGACAATTTCAGGTAGGCCATGTATACTGAAACTGTGACGTAGCTTCTCTATAGTTGTGTTTGACGTTGGCGACTTGACTTCATATACGTCCATCCTTTTGGAATGTGCATCGACAATTAACAAGAACATGGTGCCCAAGAATGGTCCTACTTAATCAAAATGTAATTGAACTCAGGGTTGACCAGGCCACTCCCACAGATGCAGGGGAGCCAGAACAGGCAACTTCTGTTGTTGCTGACAGTGGAGACAGTGCTTGGCCAAGTTTTCAATATCTCCATCCATGCCTGGTCAGTAGACATAGCTTTGCACAAACATTTTCATTTTTGATATGCATGGATGGGCATTATGGAGTTCTGTCAAGAGCAGTTCTCTGCTTTGTGGTGGGACGACCATTCTTGACCCCACAACAAAATCCCACCTTGGCAGTTCAATTCCATTTGTCTGACATGGAATGGTCTCAATTCTTCAGATACAGTCAAGTTTGGTCATCCTTTTTAAGACAAAGTCTCTGACTTTGGATCTGTTGTTGGATCTCTGTTCATCCAATTTCTAATTTGTTTTGCACACACAGGCAAAGAATCTAAGAAATTCATTAATAGCACTAATTCATGTGGCACGGGAGTATTTACAATTCTGTCTGGCAATGGGAGACGACTGACTGTATCTGCATTTGCAATGTGTGTGCCAAGGTGGTGCATAAAAGTATACTCGTACACAAAAAATGTTGGAGCCCATCATTGTATCCTTGTTGATGCTATTGGGAGGATTGCCTTGTCCTTGCTGAATAAACCCATTAATGGTTTATGGTCTGACACAAGGGTGAAATGGCGACCATGCAGGTACTGGTGGAATTTCTTCACCTCGAATATCACTGATAAACCTTCCTTTTCTAGCAGGGAATAGCCTTTCTCGGCTGTGGAGAGGGTTCTCGAGACATAGCCAATGGGCCTTTCAGACCCATTTTCCATTTTATGGGATAGCATAGCTCCCACTCCATAGAAAGAGGCATCACATGTTAATACCAGCTCTTTCGACAGGTTGTAGGGTACCAATAAACACGACAAATGTAACAATTCCTTTGCTTTCATGAAGGCTTCTTCCTGTTGTGACCCCCCAAGACCAATGGTAATTCTTTTTTAGTAACAAGTGTAATCGTGCCAACACAGTTTATAGGCTTGGTAAGAAGCGGCTATAGTAGTTGATCATGCCCAGGAAGGACTTGAGTAATGTACTATTGGTTGGTGATGGCACATCTTTTATTGCTTGAACTTTGTCTTCTACTGGGTGCAGTCCCATGGCATCCACCCTCTGGCCTAAGTAAGTCACTTCTGGTGCCTGAAATGTTCACTTTTCCTTCTTTAACCATATGCCAGATTCCATGAAAGTCCTTAGTATCTCCTCCAGGATGGTCAAGTGTTCTGTCTCGGTTAACCCCATGCTAAGGACATCATCTAGATATACAATTACTCGTAGGAGTCCTTGCAAAAGTATGTCCATTGTTCTCTGGAAGATAGCAAATGTCGACGAGGCCCTCAAGGGTAGACAGGTGTACTGATAGAGACACTTGTGCGTGCTAACAGCACTGGCAATGTTGGTGTACCTACACCACATGGACTGCAGTGGTTCAAGAAGGCAGCTCACTACCATCTTCTCAAGGGCAACTAGGGATGGGCAATAAATGCTGGCCCAGTCAGCGAAGCCCACATCCCATGAATAAATTTTTTAAAAATGGTTACGTACTCCCTCAGTGTGCTATTGAGCAGTAGTTGCTGGTGAGTGTGGCTCATATCCAATTTCGTATAGGGCATGCCTCCAGCCGGTTTGGCACATAAATCATCTATCCTTGGGACAGGGTACTTGCCTAGTTTGGCTGCCTTATTTACGGTCAATTTATAGTCTGCACAGATATGTATGATGCAGTTGGGCTTAACTACTGGAACTATGGGTAGAGCCCATTCCAAGAATTGAACAGTTTGGATAATGCCCAGCTTTTCTAACCAGCACAGCTTCTCATCAACCTTTTCTTTCAATGTAGAAGTCACAGGTCTTGCTTTAAAGGTGTCGCCTGTGGCTCCACATGTAACTTGGCCTACAAGCCTTTGAACTTCCCTAGTTCATCCCGAAAAGCCATGTTTAATTTTCTTAGAAGTTCTGGAACTCCATCAGATTTTAGGTGAAATATCTCAGACCAGTTGAGCCTGATCTTCAGTAGCCAGTCTCAGCCTAAAAGACTGGGTCCTTCTCCTTTCACAATTATTACAGGCAGCTGGGTTGGCTGTTTCTTGTAAGAAGCTGGCACTTTGTCAATGCCCTTTACCTGAATGGATTCTCCCATGTATGTCCTTAATATAGCGGTTGTTCGCTCCAGGTTAATTGGCTATCTACCTTCATTTAGATACCTGAAAGTGTGCTGTCCCACCACCCTAGCTGAGGCACCCATATCCACCTCCATTATTAGTGGCTTCTTATTAACTTGGATTATCACAGTGATGGGTTTGGTTCTCACAGCTGTAATGTTATACGGAGACTAAACATTGGTGTCAGCAGCTTCAGTTCTGTTGTATTCTTTTATTCAACCATGTTGTTTTGCTGTTTTGCAGGTTGCTTCAGCTTTGCCCAGCATTGCCTTACCATGTGACCTTTCCTACGGCAGTAATGACATTCTGCATCCTTGAATTTACAGGTGTCCACTCCATGGCTGATCTGATTGTAACCTCCAGTCCACACTCCTGCTTACCCCCAATATTCTTTCACCCCCTTGCTTATCAAAAATCTATCTAGCTCTGCCTTGAAAATGTTCAAAGACTCTGCTTGCATTGTTTTTTGAGAAAGAGAGTTCCAAAGACCCACGACCCTCTAAGAAAAAAAAATGCCTCCTCATCTCAGTCTTAAATGAGTGACCCCATACTTTAAACAGTGACCTCCTAGTTTTAGATTCTCCAACAAGAGGAAACATCCTCTCCACATCAACTCTGTAAAGACGTCTCAGGATCTTAAAGGTTACAATCAAGTCTCCTCCAACTCTTCTAAACTCCAGTGGATACAAACCTAGCCTGTCCAATCTTTCCTCATAAGACAACACTCCCACTCCTTTAGTCTCATAAACCTTCTCTGAACTGCTTCCAAAGCATTTACATCTTTTCTTAAATTAGGAGACCCATACTGTACACAGTACTCCAGATGTGGTCTCACCAGTGCCCTGTATAACTGAAGCATAACTCCCTACTTTTGGAATCAAATCCCCTCACAATAAATTTTATCAGCCATGATTGAATGGCAGAGCAGACTCGGGCCAAATGGCCTAATTTCTGATCCTATGTCTTATGGTCTTATGGTCTAAATGATAACATTATATTAGCGTTCCTAATTACTTGCTGTACTTGCATACTAGCATTTTGTTATTCATGCACTAGGACACCCAGATCCTTCTGAATCTCAGAGCTCTGCAACCTCTCACCATTTAGATTATATGCTTCTTTTTTATTCTTCCTGCCAAAATGAACAATTTCACATTTGCCCACATTAAAGTCCATTTGACAGATCTTTGCCCACTTTCTTAACCTGTCTGTCACTTTGTAGCCTCCTTATGTCATCTTCGCAAATAACTATCTTTATGTCATCAGCAAATTTAGCAACCATACCTTCAGTCCCTTCATCAAAGTAATTTATATATATTGTAAGAAGTTGAGGCACCAGCACTGATCCCTACAGCACACCAATTGTTACATCCCGCCAACCAGAAAAAAAAATGCTAACTCTCTGCTTTCCGTTAGCTAGCCAATCTACTATCCATGCCAATATGCTAATATACCATGAGATTTTATTTTCTGCAGTAACGTTAGATGTGGCACCTTATCCAATGCCTTCCGGAAATCCAAGTACAGTACATCCACCAATTCCTCTTTATCCACAGTACATGTGACTTCTTCAAAGAACTCCAAGAAATTGGTTAAACATGATTTCCCTTTCACAAAACCATTGTTTACCTTGAATTTTTCTAAGTCCCCTACTATAACATCTTTAATAATAGCTTCTAACATTTTCCCTATGACAGATGTTAAGCTGTTAAGGGTATGTGTAAGGGTAGTTTCCTGTCTTCTGTCTCCCTCCTTTTTGAATAAAAGAGTTACATTTGCTATCTACCAATCTAACTGAATCTTCCCCGAATCCAGGGAGTTTTAGAAAGTTAAAATCAACGCATCAACTATCTAACTATGCACTTCTTTCAACACCCTCGGATGAAGTCCATCAGGACCTAAGGATTTGTCAGCCTACAGTTCCAAGAATTTGCTCAATACCACTTCCTTGATAATTGTAAATTTCCAGAGTTCCTTTCTTCCCTCCATTTCCTGACTTACAGCTAGTTCTGGGTTGTTGCTTTATCTATAGTGAAGGCAAATGCAAAATACCAATTCAATTCAATTTCCTTATTTTCCATTATCAATTCAGCAGACTCACTTTCTATAGGACCAACACTCACTTTTTGACTCTTTTCTTATTTATATATCTATAGAAACTCTTACTACCCGTCTTTACATTTCTAGCTAGCTTCCTCTCGTATTCTAATTTTTCCCTCCTTATTGATCTTTTAGTCATTCTTTGCTGTTTTTTTATATTCTGTCCAATCTTCTGACCTGCCACCCATGTTTGTGTAATGATATCATTTTTCTTTCAGTTTGACATTGCCTTTAACTTTTTTAGTTAACCAAGGATGGTGGGTCCTCCCCTTGGTATTTTTTCTCATTGGAGTGTATCTATTCTGTGTATTCTGAAATAACCCTTTAAAAGTCTGCCACTGCATCTCTATTGACCTATTCCTTAACCTCATTTGCCATTTCACTTTAGCTAACTCTGCTTTCATGCCCTAATTATTGCCCTTATTTAAGTTTAAAATACTAGTCATGGACTCACTCTTCTCTCTCTCAAACTGAATGTAAAACTCAATCATATTATGATCGCTGCCAGCTGGGGTGCCTTCACTATGAGGCTATCAATGAATTGTATCTAGTTGCACAATACCTGGGCCAATTTAGCCTGTTCTCTGGTTGCCCCAGAACATTCTGTTCCACGAAACTATCCCAAAAACATTCTATGAACTCCTCATCTATTCTACCTTTGCCCATCTGATTTTTCCAGTCTATATATGGATTAAAATCCCCCATGATTATCACCGTATCTTTCTGACGACTTTACATTATCTCTTTTTTTATACCTTGTCCTAATGTGTAGTTACAATTAGGAAGCCTGAACACCACTTCCACAAGTGACTTCTTGCCTTTATCATTTCTCATCTCAACTCAAGCTGCTTCTACATTCCAGTTTCCTGAACTCCTCTCTAACGTGCTAATCCTATCATTAATTAACAGAGCCACCCTCCACCTTTTCCTAACTTTCTGTCCTTCCTAACTGTCATATACCCTTCAACATTCAGGCCCTAATCTATGTAATTGTGAAGCCATGTCTCAGTAATGGCTATCAGATCATACTTATTTATTTCTATTTGCGCTATCAGTTCATCCGTTTTGTTTCAACTGCTATATGTGTTTAGATCAGAACATTGCTTCTCAAAAACAAAACCAAAACCAGCTCCCCCCCCCCACCAACGATTAGCAATCAGAGTCTTGCATTAACCCTTTAACGAACAGTGTCTTTTAAAACACAAGTTCTTCCAGAATGTTTTTAGTCCTTGAAAATCAACTATTTTCTGTGATTAAAATGTTCTTGAAAGTATAGACTGGCATTGTAATAGTGTGAGGGGAAGAGGGGGGCAAGAGTTTTGACAGTGTGTTCAGGAGAATTTTTCACATCAGTATGGTTTCCAGTCCAACAAGGAAGAAGGCATTGCTGGATCTGGTTCTGGGGAATGAGGTGCATCAAGTGTCAGCAGTTTAACATTTAGAAGCAGTGTTCATAGTTTCATAATGTTTGGGATGCCTATGGAAAAGGAGAAATCCAGGGTAAAAATATTTGGGCCAACTTCAATGGGGTGAGAACAGGCCTGGTCCAGGTGATTTGGAGCCAGAGACTGGCAGGTAAAATTGCACTAGAACAATGGGCAGCCTTTAAAGAAGAGGTAGTTCAGGTAGAGTCAAGGTACATTGCTTGAGGAGGAAAGGTAGGGCAAACAGATTCAGAGCCCCCTGTATAATGTAAGATTTAGAGACTAAAATAAAGCAGAAAAAAATGTGGATGACAAATGTAAGGTGGAAAACACAATTGAGAACTAGGCTGAAAATAGAAGGTTCAGAGAGGGAACGGGGGTGGGGTGGGGGGGGGAGGAGGTGGGCGGCCGGGGTGGTGGGGAGTGGGTGGCGGACAATGAAAAGACAAATAAGAGAAGCTAAGAGAGCGTATGAGAATGTTTTTTATTCATTCACAGGATGTGGGCTTCGCTGGCTGGGCCAGCATTTATTGCCCATTCCTAGTTGCCCTGGAGAAGGTGGTGGTGAGCTGCCTTCTTGAACTGCTGCAGTTCATGTGGAGTAGGTACACCCACAGTGCTGTTACGAAGGGAGTTCCAGGGATTTGACCCAGCGACAGTGAGGGAACGGCAATATATATCCAAGTCAGGATGGTGAGTGACTTCGAGGGGAACTTCCAGGTGGTGGTGCTGCCATCTATCTGCTGCCCTTATCCTTCTACATGGTAGTGGCCATGGGTTTGGAAGGCGCTGTCTAAGGACCCTTGGTGAATTCCTGCAGTGCATCTTGTAGATGGTACACACTGCTGCTACTGTGCGTTGGTGGTAGAGGGAGTGAATGTTTGTGGATGTGGTGACAATCAAGCGGGCTGCTTTGTCCTGGATAGTGTCAAGCTTCTTGAGGGTTGTGGGAGCTGCACTTATCCAGGCAAGTGGGGAGCATTCCAACACACTCCTGACTTGTGCTTGTAGATGGTGGACAGGCTCTGGGGAGTCAGGAGGTGAGTTACTTGTCACAGGATTCCTAGCCTCTGACCTACTCTTGTAGCCACAGTATTTATATGGCTAGTCCAGTTCGGTTTCTGGTCAACAGTAACCCCCAGGACTTTGATAGTGGGGGATTCAATGATGGTAATACCATTGAACGTCAAGGGGAGATGGTGACGTACTCTCTTGTTGGAGATGGTCATTGCCTGGCATTTGTGTGGCGTGAATGTTACTTGCCACTTGTCAGCCCAAACTAGCAGCAAACATAAATGAAAATGCAAAAGTTCTCTATAGGCATATAAATTGTAAAAGTGTGGGAAAAGGAGGAGTGGGACTGATTATGGGCCTAGAAGGGAATTTATACGTCAAGACACAATGCATGGCTGATGTGTTGAATGAATACTTTGCACATGTCTTTACCAAGGAAGAAGATGCTACCCATGTCATTTTGAAAGAAGAGATAGTTGAGGCAGTGGATGGTCTCATAGCTTGTAAGGAAAGCTTTTAGATATGCTGCCTGTACTTAGCATCATAGAATGGTCACAGTGTAGAGAGTAACCATTTGATATGTCCTTTCTGTGTAGGCTCTCTGCAAGTTCAGCTCACCTGGTCCCCTTCCCCTTAGCCCTACAACTCTATTTTGAAAGCACAATTGAATCTGTCTCCACCCACTCTCAGGCAGTGCATTCTAGATCCAAACCGTTTACTGCTGAAAAAGATTTTTCCTCATGTTGTTTTTGCTTCTTTTGCCAATCACGATAAATTGGTATCCTAAATTTCGCAATTCATCAGGACTGGTTGATATGCATCCAAGGATACTGAGGGAAGAACATAAGAACATAAGAGCTAGGAGCAGGAGTAGGCAATTCAGCCCCTCGAGCCTGCCCCACCATTCAATACGATCATGGCTGATCTAATTTCGGCCTCAACTCCAATGTCCCACCCTCTCCCCATAACCCGTCAACCCATTACTAATTAAAAATCTGTCTACCTCCTTAAATTTATTCAGCGTTCCGGCATCCACTGCACTCTGTGGTAGTGAATTCCACAGATTCACGACCCTTTGAGAAAAGTAATTCTTCCTCATATCTGATTTAAATCTACTAACCCTTAGCCTAAAACTATGGCCTTTCATTCCAGAATGCCCCACAAGGGGAAACATCCGCTCCATGCCTATCCCCTTTAGCATCTTATATACCTCCATTAGGTCTCCTCTCATCCTTCTAAATTCTAGCGAGTAAAGGCCTAAACTGCTCAATCTCTCCTCATAAGATAATGAGGAAATCTCTGGAATCAATCTAGTGAAACTCCTCTGAACCACCTCCAGTGCAATTACATCCTTCCTCAAGTAGAGGGATCAAAACAGTGAATAATACTCCAGGTGCGGTCTTACCAATGCCTTGTACAGTTGCAACAATAGTTCACTATCTCAATACTCTATTTCTTTAGCAATAAATGCCAAAATTCCATTTGCATTCCTTATTACCTGCATGCACAAGGATACCCAGATCCTTCTGCACTGAAGCATTCTGAAGTTTCTCTTCATTGAAATAATAAGTCGCGTTTTTTTTCTTCCGAGCAAAATGGATAAAAATGGATAAGGACGGAAATTGACTGGCCATAATTTTTCAATCCTCCTTAGGTACAAAGGTAATGCCTAAGAACAGGATAACTACAAATGTTACACCCTAGAACAAAAAAGCATGTATGGATAAGTCCAGCAACTATAGGCCAGTCAGTTTAATCTCGGTGGTGGGGAAACTTTTAGAAATGATAGCTGGAATTTGATGCCACCCCAACCCAAGAAACGGGATGAAAGAAAGTGGGGGGCGGGGGTGGGGGTTGGGGGGGGGGGTGGGGGGTACAAAATTGAGCGCCATACCAGCGGGGCCATTCCCAGGATTTATGTTCCTGCTCCCCACCCCACTTCAATTTTAGTAGCAATGCTTGCCTGTGGACCAATTGAGGCTAATTAGGGGCCTCCTCCTGCCACCACTGGGATTTTAGCTGATGGGGGAAGCTGGCTCCAAATGCCCAGCTCGCCAAGTGAAACCTGGCAGACTGGTAGCCAGGAAAGGGGGACTCCATTTTGAGACTCCTATGTCCATCAGAAAAACCCCCACCAAGGTATTTCCCCCCCAACCCCATGTTTCCCCCTCGCCTGGTCTATCCACACCAGCCCCCACCCCCAGGTTGGCAGGCCCCAACAGGACTCTGGACTTACCTTTGTCCGAGCTCCATTGCAGTTTGCTTCCCTCTGGGACTCTCTGCAGTCCCAGTCGTGGCCACCTCTCCCGTGAGTTCTGAAGAGGATAGTGTTAAACTTCGAAGGACATAGACAGGTTGGTGGGATGGGTGACAAGTGAAATTTATGCAGCGTGAAGTGGTTCATTTTCAAAGGAAGAATGAGGCGAGGCAACATAAAATGAAAGGTACTATTCTAAAGGGGGTTCAGGAGCAGAGAGACCTGAGTTATATGTGCATAAATCATTGAAGGTGGCATGAGAGGTTGAGAAAGTGGGGTATAAAGTATACAGGATCCTGGACTTTATAAACAGGGGCATTGAATACAAAAGCCAGGAAGTTATGATAAACATGTATAAAGCATTGGTTCAGCCTCAACTGTGACTGGGTTTTGTACTTCAGGAAAGAATGTGAAAGTGTTAGAGAGGGTGCAGAAAAAATTCACAAGAATGGTTCCAGGGATGAGGAACTTCAGTTTTGCGGATAGGTAGCAGAAGCTGGGGTTGTTCTCCTTGGGGAAGAGAAGATTAAGGGGAGACTGGACTAAGCAGATTGTGGGAAACTGACCTCTTTGGTGGCTAAGTCTAGAGCCAGAGGGCACCAATTTAAAGTGTAAAAGAAACAATGGTGACATGAGGAAAAACCTTTTAATGCAACAAATGGTTAGGAGCTGGCATGCACTCCTGAGAGTGAACTGGAGGAACATTCAGTTGAGGGCTTCGAAAGAGAATTGTATAAGTATCTGAACAGAAAAGATCTGTTGGACTATGGGGAAAAGGTGGGGGAATGGGACTAGGTAAATTGCTCTTGCAGAGAGCAGGAACAGACACAACAGGTCGAATGGTCTCTTTCTATGCTGTAACCATTCTATGGTTTGATGATTCAGTGATGCCACACTCTTACAGAGGGTATGGTATTGTTCCCAGTGCGTAAACCTGAGCAGACAGGAATTGATGAAAACTTGTGCTTTTGCTGTTATATTCACTGTAAAAACTCTTGAAAATGTTATACCTTGTCGTATGAGATGTAACTGGGTTTTTAACACTTGATAGGTCATAATCACTGCTAAGGACCCTCACCGGCCTTGAAAAGCTGACTTTATGTTTTTAAAATCATTTTTATGGATTTTATCTTCTGTCTTAATCCAAGCATAATCATTTATTTCGCTGTGTGAAAATTTAAATTTAAAGTGAAGGATAAAATATACTTTTAACTTCCTGGTTTGCTGTCTAGGAGAGCACTGCAATGTGGTTGTCTGCTATTTTGCTTTCTGGCACCACTGTTGCAGGCTGCCTGGAGATCCCCTTGACTTGGCACCGGATGTAAACTGCCATCAGGAAAGGGGAAGTCCATGTCATGAGATCGCTAGATCTTTGTGGGCAACTTTGGAGATCAGCAGCAAATGCTTTGCTTCGCCGCTGAACGCAAAATCCCACCAACAATTACATTAAATAAACACACTCCTTTATTATTATTTGTTACATGCATTGCAAAAATTGAACAATGAACATGTTTATATTTCAAAAACGTATTTGTACTTACCATGTCAGTGTCTGAAACAGGTCCAAAGCTTGTCACATAGATGTCTGTCTTGACTTCTGTTATTCTTTCTGATAAATAACAAAATATAAAAGACTTGTAGTTTCCAAATAGATAATTGAAATAAATGTAAGCATGTCCCTACTAATCAACTGAAAAAAATCATCTTTACATACTACACCTGGCAGTGAGTATAATCTTTTCAGTTTATGATGCTATTCGTATCATAATTAATAGGCTCCTTATTTTATAACACTATTCTAAATTTGCTACATAATATAACCTAACTAATGCTTAGTTGAAAATAATTATGATTCTATGATTATATACCATGAATGAAATATGCTACGAATATTGATCTTTAGAAAATACAGAAGTTTTTTGCACAGATATTAGAAACATGTATATTTTACATTTTCTGGAGCACAATGAATTCTGAGAGGGGCTACTTGTTTTGCAAAGGAATGGTAGTGAATGCAGTGATATGATGATGACATCTGAATAGCTAGTCGTGGGTTTCAGTCCATGTGTGTAGAAATGATTCAATACTAATGCCCAGAAAAATTACAAATCAAAATTCATAGATGAGCTTCTGACCACAAATCCACACCCTCATCAAGATTGCCAACTTCTACCTTAGTAAGGAAGGTGGTTGTGGTTGTTGGAGGCCAAACATCATAGGCTCAGGACATCTCTGCATGCATTCGCCAGGGTAGTGACCTAGGCCCAACCATCTTCAGCTCCTTAACCAATGATCTTCCTTCCATCATAAGGTCAGAAGTGGGGATGGTCACTGATGATTGTACAATGTTCAGCCCCATTCGTGGCTCCTCAGGTACTGAAGCAGTTTGTGCCATAAGCTGCAAGACCTGGACAATCTTCAGGCTTCGGCTAATAAGTGGGAAGTAATATTCATACCACACAAGTGCTAGGCAATGACCATCTCCAACAACAGAGAATCAAGAATGTGATGGAATACTCTCCTCTTGCTTGGATGAATGCAGCTCCAACAACACTCAAGAAGCTCAGTACCATCCAGGACAAAGCAGCCCACATAATCAGCAACCCATTGAGCACCTTAAACATTCACTCCCTTCATCACCAGTCCAAGGTGACAGCAGTGTGTACCATGTATAATATTCACTACAGCAACTCACCAAGGCTCCTTCAACAGCACCTTCCAAACTCATGACCTCTACCATCTAGACAACAAGGGCAGGAGGTACATGGGAAACCACCACCTGTTAGTGCCCCTCCAAACCACCCATTATCCTAACTTGGAACAATATCATTGTTCCTTCACTGTTGTGAGTTCATAATCCTGGAACTCCCTTCCTAAAAGCACTGTAGATAAACATACACCAGATGAATTGCTGCTGTTCAAGAAGGCAGTTCACCACCACCTTCTCAAGGGCAAATAGGAATGGGAAACAAATGCCAGCCCAGCTATCCCATGAAAGAATTTATAAAAAATTGCCCATCTCTGCCCCTGCCTCAGCGCAGCTACCGCTGACACACTCATCCATGCTTTGTTACCTTCTAGACTTCTCCATTTAAATGCTCTCGTGGCCAGTCTTCCATCTTCCACTTCACATAAGCTTGAGCTTATTAAAACTTCACTTTCCATATCCAAACTTGTACCAAGTCCCATTCACCCACTAGTCCTGATCTACATTGGTTCCAGTCTGGAAACAACAATCTGAACATTCTCACCCTTGTTTTCAAATCTTTCCTTGCCCTTGTCCATCTCTATCTACATGACCTCCCTGACACCTACAAACTTCTGAGATTTCTGTGTTCTGCCAATTCCAGTCTTAACGACTTTAATCGCAGCACCATTGACAGCAGTGTTTTTAACTATCTGTGCCCTCCCTAAACCTCTTCACTTCTTTCCTCTCTCTCCTCTTTTAAGATGCTCCTTAAAATCTACCTCTTTGGCCAAGCTTTTAGTCTACAGAGCTCTTATGTGGCTCAGCCAATTTTATTTTGATAGTGCTCCTCTGAGGATGTCTTGCTACATTATGTGTGCTATATAAATGCAGGTTCCTGCAGTTGTTGGTGATAGAGAATAAAATCGAGCTCACTCCCCTAATGAACCCTGAGTTGATACCCATAAAGATGGTTTTTAGGGAGGCCACTTAACAGTAATTTGTTCAGAAATGCAGGGTACTAGATACTGTCTAACGCATTGGGACATCTGAGGCAATGAAAGATGATTCAGCAAAATTTTCAATGGCAGGATCTTCCGGTCAGTGAGCAGGGGTGGGGCCCACTCGCCAACGGGTAAAATGACGTGAGATGACGTTGGGTGGAACTCCTGATGTCACCCCGTGTCATTTCCATTTTCAGGTTGGCGGGGTTGCAGCCAAGTCAGCTGCACACCTACTGACCTGTTAATGGCCTATTGAGGCTATTGAAAAACTAATTAAGGTAATTAATGGACCTGCCCATCCAACCTTAAGGTTGACGGACAGGCCAAGATCCCTGGCGGGCTTCAGAAGAAGCATGAAACCTCATCCACGGGTGGGATGAGGTTTCATGAGGGCATTTAAATTTTTATCAAATCTTTCAACAAAATTTATGGACATGTCCCAACTCATGCGACAGTGTCACATGAAGGGACATGTCAGGGAAACTTTTATAATTTCTACTAAAAATTTTAATTCCAAGCTGATCTCCCTGAGGCAGCATTTAGCTTCAGGGAGATTTGTGCGCTCTTCAGCTCAGGGAACCCCACTGCCGCACCCCCCGCCCACCCCCCCAACCCCCAACCCCCACCCCCCACCCCCCCCACCTGCACAGGGAGCACATAGCGCTTCCTGGCGGACGTCACGTTGGGCAGCCTTAATTGGCCTGCCAACAAAGAATGCTGGCTAATCCACAATCATGGGTGACAATCGGAGGCATGCCCGCCCGCGCCCGTTCCTGCACCTGCTCCTGCACTTCCCCCCAACTGGGTGAAAATCTTTCCCCAAGAGCCAATTCCCAGAAGTGCACAACTGGTAATCACTTTTAACTGGAATATGCCACATGGATGAGGTTTCATGCTTTTTCTGAAGCCCGCCAGGGATCTTGGCCTGTCCGCCAACCTTAAGGTTGGATGGGCAGGTCCATTAAATCGATAGCACGGAATGATGTAGGGTCAGATGATGTCGAATCTGTGTGGGTAGAGTTGAGGAACCGCAAGGGTTAAAAAACCATAATGGGAGTTATGTACAGGCCTCCGAACAGTAGTCAGGATGCGGGGCACAAGATACAGCGGGAGATAGAAAAGGTGTATAAGAAAGGCAAGGTAAAAGTGATCATGGGGGATTTCAATATGCAGGTAGACTGGGAAAATCAGGTTGGTAGTGGATCCCAAGGAAAGGAATTTGTGGAATGTCTACGAGATGGCTTTTTGGAGCAGCTTGTGGTAGAGCCCACTAGGGAACAGGCAATTCTAGATTTAGTGATGTGTAATGAGGCAGATTTGATAAGGGAGCTTAAGGTGAAGGAACCCTTAGGAGGAAGTGACCATTATATGATAGAATTTACCCTGCAATTTGAGGGGAAAAAGCTGGAATCAGATGTAACGGTATTACAGTTGTATAAAGGCAACTACAGAGGCATGAGGGAGGAGCTGGCCAGGATTGACTGGGAGATGAGCCCAGCAGGAAAGACAGTGGAACAGCAATGGCAGGAGTTTCTGGGAGTAATTTGGGGGAGACAGCAAAAATTCATCCCTAGGAAGAAGAAGCATACTAAAGGGAGGACGAGGCAACATGGCTGACAAGGGAAGTCAGAGACAGCATAAAAGCTAAAGAGAAAGCGTACAATGTGATGAAGAGCAGTGGGAAACCAGGGGATTGGGAAGCCTACAAAGACCAACAGAGGACAACTAAAAAAGAAATAAGGAGGGAGAAGATTAAATATGAGGGTAAACTAGCCAGTAATATAAAAGAATATTGCAAGAGTTTTTTTAGATATATAAAGGGTAAGAGAGAGGCAAAAGCGGACATTGGGTTGCTGGAAAATGACGCTGGAGAAGTAGTAGTGGGAAAAAAGAAATGGCGGAGGAACTGAATAGGTACTTTGCATCAGTCTTCACAGTGGAAGAACGAGTGACATCCCCAAAGTTCAAGAGAGTCTGGGGGCAGAGGTGAGTATGGTGGCCATTACCAAGGAGTAGGTGCTAGGTAAACTGAAAGGTCTGAAGGTGGATAAATCACCTGGACCAGATGGATTACACTCCAGAGTTCTAAAGGAGATAGCTGAAGAGATAGTGGAGGCATTAGTGGTGATCTTTCAGGAATCACTGGAGTCAGGGAGGGTCCCAGAGGACTGGAAAATTGCTAATGTAACCCCATGTTTAAGAAGAGAGTGAGGCAAAAGACGGGAAATTACAGGCCGATTAGCTTGACCTTGGTCGTTGGTAAGATTTTAGAGTCCATTATTAAGGATGAGATTTCAGAATACTTGGAAGTGCATGGTACTATCGGGCAAAGTCAGCATGGTTTCATCAAGGGGAGGTCATGCCTGACAAATCTGTTAGAATTCTTTGAGGAGGTACCGAGTAGGTTAGAGAAAGGAGAGCCAATGGATGTTATCTACTTGGACTTCCAGAAGGACTTTGACAAAGTGCTGTACAGGAGGCAGAGAGTGGGTATAAGGGGGTCCTTCTCAGGATGGCGGCCGGTGACTAGTGGAGTTCCGCAGGGTTCAGTGTTGGGACCACAACTTTTCACTTTATACATTAATGATCTAGATGAAGAAACTGAGGGCATCCTGGATAAATTTGCAGATGATACAAAGATAGGTGGAGGGACAGAAGGATTGAGGAGGCGGGGAGGCTGCAGAAGGATTTGGACAGATTAGGAGAATGGGCAAAGAAGTGGCAGATGGAATACAACGTGGGGAAGTGTGAAGTCATGCACTTTGGTAGGAAGAATAGAGGCATGGACTATTTTCTAAATGGGGAGAGAATTCAGAAATCTGGAGTGCAAAGGGACTTGGAAGTCCTAGTCCAGGATTCCCTTAAGGTTAACTTGCAGGTTGAGTCGGTAGTTAGGAAGGCAAATGCAATGTTGGCATTTATTTCGCGACGACTAGAATATAAAAGCAGGGGTGTGCTGCTGAGGCTTTATAAGGCTCTGGTCAGACCACATTTAGAATATTGTGAGCAATTTTGGGCCCCGTATCTCAGGAAGGATGTGCTGGCCCTGGAGAGGGTCCAGAGGAGGTTCACGAGAATGATCCCAGGAGTGAAAGGCTTAACATATGAGGAACATTTGAGGACTCTGGGTCTATACTCGATGGAGTTTAGAAGGATGAGGGGGGATCTGATTGAAACTTACAGAATACTGAAAGGTCTGGATAGAGTGGATGTGGGGAAGATGTTTCCATTAGTAGGAGAGACTAGGACCTGAGTGCACAGCCTCAGAGTAAAGGGAAGACCTTTTAGAATAGAGATGAGGAGAAACTACTTTAGAAATCTATGGAATTCATTGCCACAGAAGGCTGTGGAGACCAGGTCACTGAGTGTATTTAAGACTGAGATAGATAGGTTCTTGATTGGTAAGGGGATCAAAGGTTACAGAGAGAAGGCGGGAGAATGGGGTTGAGAAACTTATCAGCCATGATTGAATGGCGGAGCAGACTCGATGGGCCGATTAGCCTAATTTCTGGTCCTATGTCTTATGGTCTTATGGTCTAATATTGTGCACTATTATGTCATATGCAAGCAATGTGCTGACATATGACACAAATATTCCCATTCTATGTTCCACGGATAATACCTTTACTAAATAAAATATTAGCAAAGAAATTACAATCTGTACATTAGCTAAGTTGCAAATCCCCCAGAGTAAAGAAACTAATTTCTGTAAATAGAACACAGCATGTAGGTGATAGAGGAGCTGGTACTAATTATCCAACCTAGGATGTAGGTACAGCAGTTATATGAATAGCAGACATCTTCACAATATAAAGAACATATATCTCCCATTTGAAGTGTGATTTCAAATCTCTCCATAGCCTTGCCACTCCCTATCTTTGTAACCTCTTCCAGCCCTATAGCCCTCCAAAATCTCTGAGCTCCTTCAATTCTAACCTCTCAGCATCGTTGCGTCTCTCTCCTCCTCTCCCTCCTCCTGTAAGGCTCATTTCAAGTTGTCTCTTTGATCAAACATTTGGTCACTTGTGCTAATCTCTCCTTATGGAGTTATAAGCCTGAATTTTTCAGTCGGTGGGCAGACTAGGCGGGAGTGGGTGGGGGTGGTCGGGAACCCGACCGCCGCCTGTGATTGGGTGCACATCGCCATTTTACGCGGGCGGGCCAATTAAGGCCCAACCAGCGTAATGCACATTTCCCGAGATCAGCAGGAAGGGCTGGGCAAGGGTGGGAGGCCAATGTCTGCCGGGTCCAATGACAACCCGGCGGCCTATTCAAAACTGGCGCAGGGGGCCGCGCTAAGGCTGCCATTGTATTCGCAGATCAGCAGTGCACAGCGTCGTCGGAGAACAGGGCAGGCGGGAAGACAGTTAGCCCCGAGGTTTTCCGACAAGTGCCTCACTGCCTTCCTGGAGGAGGTGACAGCATGCAGGGATATCATTATTGCCCCAAGGGACGGGAGGAGGAGGCCACTCCACCTAATCAAAAATGCCTGGGAGGAGGTAGCATCACGGTCAGCTCCTATGATGTAGTGAGGCACAAATGGGTGCAGTGCCATAAGTGGTTTAATGACCTTCTGCAGTCGGGAAGGGTGAGTACCGTGTTGGCCTGGGTCACTTAGCACAGCAGTTAGGGACACCCCCACCCTCCCAGATCTCAGAGTTCTTAGAGTGTGAGTGGCAAATTTCAATGAAGCAGCATCTGGGCAAGGGAGTGAACCCTGGCTGCTTGGAATGAGTGTTTTGCGGCTCCAGGTTCACAAATCGGCTGAGCCCTGCAAGGTTTTCCTCAGGTGGGGGTGGCAGGGCTACAATGGCAATGCAGGTATAGGGTGGACTAATCAAAGCTCCTCTCTCCTTTCAGGAGAAGACAGCCCACAATAATGTTGAGAGTCTGCAGACTGGTGGAGGGCCACCCCACCTTCTAATCCTTCCCAGATATGTGCAGGGGGCCCTGTAGCTGGAAATGCACCATGTACTTACGTCAACCGGCTGCAGTGAGGCTGGGGTGCCACAGGGAGGTACAGGTGCAGTGCACTGAGGTCAGACTGTCTGTCATTGCAACCATTCCACTGTTGACTGGATATTGATTTCAGCCTCCAATATGGAATCCCTATTGATAATGGAAAGACGAGGGTATCCTGATCCGTGTGCCAGGCATGTACATTAACAGTGTAACTACTTCAACTAATCACATGTCCTTGTTCTTCCTTTCGGGCTCACCAGAACACCCTCGGTCTCAGGAACCTGAGGGGCTACCACTCATCCATGAGGGCACAGATGATATGAACGCACCAGGGTCACACCCTCTCAGCCAGGCAGGGGCTAGTGCAGATACCAGCACCTCATTGAGAATAAGATTGTTGGCTAGTATCTCGGTGCACAGCAGTGAGAGCACTTCACACTGAGTTGACACGCAAGGGGAGGCAGAGAGTGCTTAGGGAGCAGGTAGTCGGATGACTGCTGGGGACCAGGAACATGCTCATTTGGTGGCTGGTGATGTACCTCTGGAGTCGTCCCTGAGGCAGCAGATGCTGGAAGTGCAGCAGGGTGTGCGGGAGGATCTGGCGGAGATACATGAGGGAATGCGTGCAATTGACTCCGTGATAGAGGGGTCCATGCAGAGCATGAGCAATGCAATGACCCTCATGGCTGAGCGCAATGCCTCCTCCATGGAAAGAGTGGCGACTGTCATGGAGAGGCTCCTCCAGGAGATCAATAAGGGCTTCCTGGGGATGCGCTTGGACCTACAAGCCCTCACACTGACAATGACCTCAGCTGGTCAGTGTCAGTGTGTGAGATGGATTGGGTACCCAGTATCTCAGCTAGGTGACCATTCATCAATGGCGAGCAGGGAGGTCCAAAGTGACCTGACATTGGCGCACAAGCTGCTTGTCGTCTCTGCGGGCTCCTCTCAGGGCATTCCGGATGATGGTAGCAGCTCCTCCACCCCTCTGCCAGTAACTGTGGCATCCAGTGAGGCTGCGGTGACTGGGGAGATGCCAGCGATGCCACTGGCCGCTTCACCCCAGGCAGGGCCAGCATAATCTCTACGGGCCAAAGGACACCCGCCAAGGTCATCAGGGCCTACAGGACAGCAGAGTGAGCAGGCTGTTTCCAATGCCGGGGCCAGTAAGGAGGAAGCACCTAGACATAGCACCCATAAATACAAACTTAAAGCACCTTAGCCATAACATGGGTTATCTTTTGCCCCACTTTTAAGTTACTGTTAAGTTGGTGTGATGTTCAACAACTTTTCATTTAGTTTGATTTCTGTATGCCAAGCTGCAAATCATTAAATATGTTGGTTCTCAACAAGCCTCTGGGTGCTTCATTAGTTCTGCAGGTGGAACACTGAAGAACCTCAGCACCTGGGATTGCCTCAGGATGTGCGCATCATGGGAGCTGCCAGAGTACTTTGCACAGACTTCCAGAATCTGCATCCTGTGGTCACACACTATTGGCACATTCATGGAGTGGAAGCCCTTTCTGTTGACGAAGGCTACTGGCTCACCCGCTGGCGCTTTGATGGCCACTTGTGTGCAATGGATTGCACCCTGGATGTGGGGGATCCCAGCAATCACAGCAAACCCCCTGGCTCTCTCTGCCTGGCTGGCCTCATCCCAACAGTAGTGAATGAAAGCCAATGTCTGCCTGAACAGAGCGCCTGTCACCAGCTTGACAAAACTGTGGCCAGCTGACTGGGAGACTCCACAAAGATCACCGACCGACCCCTGGAAAGAGCCGGAGGCACAGAAGTTGAGGGCAACCATAACCTTCAGCACCACTGGCATAGGGTGTCCACCCAGTTAGAGCTGATCTCAGGACCGATCATCTGACAAATGGAGGTCACTGTCTCCCTTGAGAGACGTAGCCTCCTTCGGCACTGCACCTCAGGCATATTGAAGTAGCTGCTTCGCTGCCTGTAAATCCTGGCAGCAGGATAGTGGCATCTTCTGCGGCTCCTTCCACCTTGGACTTCCTGCTGTCCTTGCGGCCCTTGCAGTTGCACCTGTTCTCCCACAGGTGGCTCCCCTGGAGGCTGACTATGGACCCCTGGCCTCTTTCTCCTTCTGACCCTCTCTTCCTCCTCAGAGGAGGTGTCTCCAGCGGAGAGCACAATCCCCATTCCCAGGGTGAGGGAAGGCTGTCTGATACTTGGAAGGCCCCAAGTGGTATGATTCCTCCAGAGTCCTGAACTGAAGTCTGTTATTTCTGTCAAAGCAACTCTGAAGCGAAATGAAGTTGTCCTGTTCACACAAGCAAGCAGCAGTAGGTAATAATCTAAAGTACTAACAACTCACATTAATGAGCCCACTCACCCCTCTTATCCCACCTGTTGATGAGGTTTTTGAAAATGTCTCCTACCAGACTGCCCATTGCGGCCGTGTGACACCCTGAAGATCGCACGGACTGCGAAAAATCAAAGACAACTGGTGCGTCAAGAGCCTTAACTGTCCCATAGTTTAATGGCAGGTGCGCCTCCAAACTCATAGCGCACCCACCTTCCGAAATATCGCGGTGGTATGCGGTGACGTTGGGATGCATGCCTGACATCATCACGCGTCATTTTACATGCAGGCCCAACACGGGCCTGTCCCCGCACGCCAACTGTAAAATCCTGGCGATAGTCTCATTACGGCATAGAAAGAGGCCATTTGGCCCATCGACTCCATGCTAGTTCTCTATACAGCAATCCATTTCTTTTCTAACTCATTACCAACTTGTGTTTGATTACACTCCTGTGGAACTCCTTGAGACCTTTTACTACAATAAATATGTTATATAATGCAAACTGTTGTTGTCCGACACATGTACATAATTAAAAAATAACTTCAGGTTTCACACGTGAACTTATAATTCGGGCTTCGCAGAATCAGAGGATAGTTAATTTATGAAAACCATCTAATTTTCATTTGCCCCATCATGTTAATCTAGAGTAGTAAATTATTTTTACTAGCTTCCAAACTGTAGGTTCACTGAATTCATTTCAAGTTGGATTATTGCTTAGTAGTGTGAACTTAGGAAAAATCCAGGGTGAAAAGTCATTCATTCCATTGAAGCTCATCCCTTTTGTACATTAGTTCTCCCATTATGGCATCTAATTATGTTTTGAATGATCCAAATGCTTTTGTCATTATTATTTAATTTGGCAGAGTTCCAAATGTGTATCACGCTCAGATAAAGGTGCTTTTCACTTATTTCTGTTCTTTGCTAGGTTCCCAATTTGAAGTAACAACCTGGGATGTCTTGGTCTAGGTCATTTATGTTCTTTCTTGCTAGACCACAACACCTTCCTAAGCTTTTACACTTGAGAACAGTCACGGCCCTCTTTTCTGCACTCTTCCTAACACGAGTAAATATTTTTTTTGAACAAAGTACTGGGGCAGAAACTCCCCAGAATTGTGCTAAGTGCAATAGCTGGGCGTGATAAAAGCCATTTTACCCACCAGCCGCAATGGCGGGTTTTTGCACTGTATTGTCCCCTTCCTGGCCTTTTTAATAATGGGTTAACGGGAAACATGCCGGGTCACTGGCGGGTAGGCACAGGTTTACCGACCATGCCATGACCTCATTGCTTCCTCGCTCCGGGCGCCATATTTAAAGCGCACCTGAACACAGAACAGCTCATGTTTACAGACCAGGATTGCTCCAGGCGACAGGTGGCCCCGAAAGCAAAGAAGCTGGCAGCCCAGAAGTTTAGTGACACCTCTCTAGAGAACCTGCTGGATACAGCTGAAGACCACTGCACTGTCCTCTAGCCCACTCTGGCCACAGGAGGTCCACCAGAGTCACCAATCCGGCCTGGGATGTGGTGGCAGCAGCGGTCAGCGCCACCGGAGTACAGAGGAGGTCAGCCATCCAGTGCAGAAAAGAGGGTAAATGATCTCATCTGTTCCATCAGGGTAAACCAACCACCTCATCACTCTTAACTCACACACTCGCAAAGCTATCACACATCCACAGGGATGTCACACCTCAAGGGACAACACCACTAACTCTCATGCACTCATCAGGCTCATATCCTCTGGAACTCACATTGTCATCCTGCCCATGGCTCCACTCACCACACAGACATTCCATGCCATGCCATGCCAACTTCCAAATACACGATCACTACCATTTAGAAGGACAAGAGCACCAAATAGATGGAAACACCATCACCTAGAAGTTTCCCTCCAAGTCACTCACCATACTGACATGGAAATATATCACCATTCGTTCACTGTCGCTGGGTCAAAATCCTGGAACTCCCTTCCTAACCGCACTGTGGGTGTACCTACAGCACATGGACTGCAGCAGTTCAAGAAGGCAGCTCACCATCATCTTCTCAAGGACAACTAGGGATGAGCAATAAATGCTGGTCCAGCCAGCAAAGCACACATCCCATGAATGAATTTTTAAAAAATGTTCCTGCTCACACTCTCTCCATCTATTTTCATGCAGGAGAAGCTGGCTCACAACAGCAGGGAGAGTTCCCAAACGGGGGATGGAGTGACCCACATTAGGCCCTTCACTCACTTTGAGGAGCATGCCATCACGATGACCAGTGAGGATGTGGATTGTGCCTGTGGCAATGGTGAGGTCGACAGTGAGCATCCACGTGAGAATCCTGCACCATATCATCCCTCTCAATGCAATTGTGAGTGTCTCTCTCCTGCTTGTGACTCTGCTGCCATGCACTAATTATCTCAATTTTGGTTCACAGGGAGCTCTGCCAAGTGACCGACACCCTCAGCCAGCCAGTCCCTCAGCTCCATCCATGTCCTCACCTCCAGCCAAGAGGACACCTCCTCCAATGAAGAGCTGGAAATAAGCAGCCTGGCAGAACTATCACAGCGCTTACCCACACCCAGCACCAGCACAGAGACACACACCTCGGTGGGACCTAGATCTAGAGCAGGCTCGGGTTCACAATCTAGTGGTCACTGCACAGACATTTATCCACAGCAGAAGACAGGTTCAGCCGCGCTCCCCGGCACTCAGAGGACTGCTGGGGAAGAGGCATCTGAGAGGTCCGATTCAGATGACGAGCCTCTTGATTCGGTTTTCCAACTCATTGTGGAGAATCAGCAGGGGAACATCATGCAGAGCTGTTGAAAGCCCTCAACAGAATGGCACGCAAGGCAATAGAGTGTGTCCACCTGTTCTCTGAAAAGTTGGTGCCCACATGTATGCATATGGAGGCCTCCATGGTAAGGATGGCTGGCGCCACAGAGACTCTGGCCCAGCAGAATGCAGAGATGCGCGCAGACCTGCACTCCACCATGGTCGCCATGGATGAGTGAGCTCCTGCTGTGGCAACACGAGAGAGAAATGGGCACACCAACGTCCCCCGAGGTGCTCCTTCCCCTCAAGGATTCAGGCCGGGACCCTTGGGCACCTGAAGGGAGGAGGAGTGGTAGCTGGACACTCCTGGGTCATTCACTTAGGAAACTCAGAGGCTGTCCGCTCCCTCCCACATCCCCTTTGGCTGTGATCCCCTCAACCTCACCCTCTGTTACTGCCCACAGAAGGGCAGCCAAAGCAAGCCAGTCCCCTCAAAGCCTTGGCTCTCCAAAGGATGCATGCTTGTCAAGAAGCTATTAATGTATATAATATTTTGGGAAATATTTTTATTTTATGTCTTAATTGGATTAAAGGCAGCTAGTCTGGGTGCTTTGATATGTACTAGTTTGACATGTAAACAGAGAGGTAGAGTGTATTGGCATTTTTTAAATAGAGCATTCAAGAAGTGGGGTGAAAACTTGATGCCTATCGAGCAGCTACCAAGCAATATGTTTATATTACTAATAAAATTGGTATTATGAAAGGGGTTTCATTGTTAAAAGGTGAAGTTCAAAGAGGTTGTTGATACAATGAGAATTAACATTCAATGGGGCTGGCAGGTATAACTTCAGTAGTTTTCGGGTGTGCAGGCAGAGGCAATGTAAGATCAAAAGGCAGCCTCAAGCCTTGAACTGGCTCCACAGTGGAAAGAATCTCGTTTTGAATTTGTAAGGTAAAAATGCTTTGCCTGGTGTTTGGTTAAGTCTATGGGTTGCTGTTGCCTTAATGGAGATTAGTTTGGGAATTTGTTAAAAGCTATGATCGTAGTAATTTGTAGCCATGTGTACATATATTTTAACCTGTGTAAATTAATAAAATGTTTCAATTAGTTAATGTAAAGCCTCAAAAACTAATGGTCTGATTCCCGAGTTAGAGTTGCATCTCAAACATAACATTTAAAGTTATTGCTTATAACAGTTGTCTAAAGTTTCCCTCTGGGATTTTTAAATAACTCCGTTTTACCAACTGTATGGGTCATAATAATGCTGAAGTCATCAGAGGCAATAGGACCAACCATTGCACAAGCTGTCTCCACCCCTGCTGAGGATGCCAGGGCAGCACCTGGAAGAAGTGGTAGGCCTAAAAAAGTTAAGAAATTCTGATCTCGAGTGGTTGCACAGGTGAGCACATTTTGTCACCTTGTGATCTGAAAATATATCCACTTTCACTGAATAATGTGTAATGGTAGATTTCAGCTTCATTTACAGGCTTCAGAAGTCCTCCCCCTGCATCCCCCACCACCGTCTCCACCAGCAGTTCAGTTGCACACAGCCAGACCATGGGCAGAATTTTCTGCCTGTTGGGCGGGCAGACCCAACCCGATCTCTGGCGGGTGGGGAGCCAATCCCTGCTGGAGAAGAGGCCCCCGCCGCCATTTTAGGTGGGTGGGCCAATTACGGCTCGCCCAGCGTGACGTCTGGTGGGAAGTGCTATGCGTTTCCTGTGCTGGGGGGGTGGGGGGGGGATTTCCCCAAAAGCGAGAGTGCGCTCTTTCACGCATGCGCATGAAAGATCCCACATCTCCCTGAGGTTAAGTGCAGCCTCAGGGAGATCGCTGACACTTTGAAAAATGTTAAAAATAGAAAAAAAAAATCCCTAACATGTCCCCCTCACATGACAATGTCACATGAGATGGGACATGTTCATAATTTACATAATAACTTAATTAAAATATTTGAAACCCTGCATGAAACCTCATCCCGCCCATGGATGAGGTTGCATGTTTTTTCTATTCCTCATCGGGGCTCCTGGGCTGCCCACCAACCTTAAGGTTGATTAAATGATCCTGTCAATGGCCTCAATTGGCCATTGCCAGGTTGGCGGGCGCAGAGCTGATTCTGCTGAGACCCCGCCTTCCTGAAAATTTAAATGGGGCGGGGTGATGTCGGGGGTTTCGCCCAATGTCACCGCACATCATTTTACGTGTCGGCAAGCAGGCCCCACCCCCTGCTCGCCAAAGGCAAAATTCGTCCCCAAGAGTGATCCTGAAGGGAGAAGTGTGTGTGTGGCAGGGCCTTTCAGAGCCTCATGCAAGCTCTCTCTCACTCATGCAGAACCTTCCTCCATCACACTCATCTTACCGTCCTGAGCATTTTCAGTGCTGCCGGCTGGGGTTCACTTTCAGTTTTCCATTTGAGCTGAGCTGCATCTCTGCCCACCCACCGATTGTGCTCTCACACAGCACCTGTGCTCATCCAACATGAGGCTCTGCTCACTTTCAATTTCGACAACCGTGGTCGTTGTGAAGTTTTTGATCAGCTCTCCCAAGTCCTTTCCCCCATCACTGTTGACCCCCCTGGCATCAACTTCCAGCTCCCCACCATCACCTACCAACCCAAACCCTTTTCTTTACAGGATGTCCTGGTGAATGTGCACATTCCCTACCTTCCTAAGAATCCCACCTCCATCCACATTGGCTTCCCTGACCTCGTCCCACCCCTAGGCTCTGTGCCTGCCTCCGAGTCCCCACTAACCATTCCCTTCTACTGCTACTGACGTACCCTCATTCTCCCACCCTACTGGTTCCCTCTGTCCCCTCTTACACTCACCATTCCCTCCTACCACACCCACCCTCAGTTCACTCCCCAGGAGGCAATCATTGACTCCACAGACCACTCCCTTGCATGTTCACCTGGACAGCCGCATTCCCTCACTTCCTCCTCTACCCTTACTCCCTCCTCCACCCTTACTCCCTCCCCACTCCACACACTTTCCCCCCTCTGAACACCCTTCCCCACTCCCAACTTCCTCCCCTCCCCAGACACCTTCTCCCCTCCAAATTCCCTCCTCTCCCCATACACCTTCCATTCTCCAAACTGCCTCCTTTCCCAGGACACCTTCCCCCTCCGAACTCCTTCCCTTACACCTTTCTCTCCCCTTACACCTACCTCCCCACTTGCTGCATTCGCCCCCATTATGCCCTCCTCCTCCTGTACTCCCTCCTCCTACCTCCCAACCTCACCACCACCACCCCACACACACCCACCCCGGTACGCCTTCCATTCCCAATCACAGCTAGACTTTCTTCGCCCACTGGACCAGCCACAACCCCCGCCCACACCTCCCTGTACACTTTCCTCTCCCCCTCACCGATCATCCATAGCAGCCCATCATCAAGACCACAATGTTCTGAAGCAGACACAAACAGGGACCTCCCACCTTCCAAGAGCTGCTTCACGGTGAAACCATGTCCATGAGAATCCACCCAGCATGCGATGCATGTGTTCCTCCAGGGTCCGGTAGCTTTAGGACTCCAGCATCTTCTGCTCCTCGGATGTCAGCAATCTGAGCAAGGCCCTAATGCCAAATCCTGACTTCTGCGCATCCCACTTGTCCAGATGTGCTCTGGGATGGTGCATCGGGCCTGGTTGGATGATTCCAGTCACGCCTTATGTTGCATCCCATTACCCGGATGCAAATCAGGTTCACACTGGCCTCCAGTGTGATTCCCGTTCCACCATGGTGGACACCACTGGATGATCCCGCTGTGATTTTACGCTGGCGTGAAACCAATTTTTATGCCAAATTGTGCCCCACCCTTGTCCACCATGACACCTGCCAGCAATGGGACCAAACGATTCCACCTTTAGTCTATGTATCATCTGACCAGTGCATTGTGGTCCCACGAGCTATTGTAAAAACAATTTATGTTTATGTTTCTGGCCAAATCTCCTTTTAATTAACTTTTTCACTGTTTTGTAAACTTTTCTTTTTTTCCCTAAAATGTCAAAAGTGATTTTGATCAACTATTGCTCCTGAATGCTCTTCCAAGTCTCCCTCTGCTAATCTAATTCCATTCATTCTATACTTTATTGCACTATTTTTTGCAATCCAGTGTAATACTTCACATTTATCAGCATTAAGTATGCATGATCAGTTTTCATGACAGCCAGTCTAAAGTGCTTTTTTCTAAGAAATGTGGTCAGTTAAGCTGGATGCCTGGCATGACACAACCAGGCAGGTTTGTATTTCGTATGCTTAAGGACTCTTTTTGAACTCAGTGCTTTATTCCCCCTTTCCACAAAGTTATATAAAATAAATATAAGATAATAACTCAGTTCACTCAGTCTATTCTTTTTGTTTAAACATTGCCTAGCGAATATAAAAACAAGCCTTTGAGTCAAATAATGATTTATTGCCCTGTTTAGTCACAGTGCTTTTACTTGAAAAACACCCATTTATTATCAGGAGGCCCGTTGATAATATGACAGTTTATGGATCTGCATTGGAGGGCAATGCCACGCAAATAGTTGTTCTTGTATTCTCACAAGACCCCACTGATTGATTATGATGCAGAAGAAAACTGAACAGAGATCAATTCCCTTGTTTTTGTGCCTTCCAGAGATGTATTAATTACTAAGGAACCTATTTTAATCATTTGTAATACAAAGTAACTAGTATTCATGGAATTAAAATAATTCCATTTTGTTATTTAAATACTGTAGCATTTTTTTTTCATGCTGTTTTGTTTAAATGTACAATTTTTACAAGTGGAGTCCAAGAACTGTGCTTGCAAAGATTGTATGGAACCAGGCTCATTTTAGAATTTTTGTCGTCCTGTCAGAAGTTATTTGCCTACACAGCAACTGGAAAAGATGGACGATAAGGAAGGAAAGGGGCAAATCCATCACAGGAACTTTTATGAGACTGGGAGCAGGAAAGATTTGGTGCCAGATGCTATCATGCCAACCATGAGAAATTCTAAGAATCAAACTGCACACAAATCATAAACACAAGTGGACCAAAGCTATGATGCACAAACTGCACCTGGAGATTATCTTCTCGTTTGTTTGCTCATAGCATTCAATGCCTGTGAGATCACAGGATCCTACAATTGGTTAATATCCCTGGGCACAGACACCATGTGTTAATGAACTCTTGTTTAGGACCAAAATCCACAACCCATCCAGCGCACTCTCACCACAGAACAGACACACTTGTACCCAGATCGGTCAGGAACCTGACTCACATTGGGAAATTAATTATTAAAAATCAAAGCTACCACAAATCCCAAACAAGTCCAGCTGTATAGTAAGAGACAGGTTCTCCCAAATATCAGTAGCTTGATAGACCATTGGAGGCCAGTAAAAAGTGCTTTGTAACTGAAGAAGTACTTTCAAGTAATCACTACTGTATTGTAAGAAAAGCAGCTGCAGGTTGCACTTAGCAGGATCCCATACATAGCAATGTGATAACAGCCAGATAAACTGTTTTTGTGATATTGGTTGAGGGAGAAGTTTTGACCAGGAAACCATGGAGGATTAGCCTGCTCTTCTTCGAATACTGCTGTGGGATTTTTACTTCCATCTGAGCAAGTAAACAGGGTATTTGTTTAATGTATCATCTGAAAGACAGCATCTCTGACAGTGCAGCACTCCCTCAGTGTTGCATTGGAGTCTCAGCCTCAATTTTAGGTTTCAATACACTGGGTTGATCTGAAAACTGGAATTGGAGTGCAGACTGGCAAAGAAAACAACTGTTTTCAGAAAATATTAGCCTTTTGGAAAAGCCTCCTTTAGTGGACAAGTGCCCAGATGTACACTAGTGCAAATATGGGAACCTCCCTCTGACCTCAGAAAGTCTTTCGGCATCAGTGGCAGAGGTTCTAAAATCTTCTCAGCTCCAATGTCTGTACACAAAGACCATAATAATCATTAGAGGAGCTGCTAATATGATAGAAATTCTGGTTCCCTTTTACAAGGTGTACTTTGTTTAATCACAGTTCATTCAGGGACAGTCGTAACAAGTTAATTGCAAGATAGGTCCATTAAAAATGAATAGAGCAGATACTGTGTGCTTTAACTGATACTTCTTCCACTTGCCATTTTCAGTCCTTGATGAACTAAGGCACTTGTCTCAAAAGGATAACACATTCAAACCTGAGGCATTGCTGTGTAACTCAAGCAAATCATACTTTCATGGGAATAACCCAGCAGCAACATTCTCTGACTAACAAAAAAAGCATAGTTCTAAATTAATATGAAGCAACAAGAAAATCCTTTGAAAGAAATACATTATGTCCTGTGAAAAGAAGGCTTATTTCATGGATGTTACAGAATACAAGGCACCCTGAATTATTGTACTCTTCTATGATTCAGAGCACAAATACTCAACCAATGTACAAATGTGCACAGTGCATTCAGCTGTACTTTCTCAGAAAGGTAACCTGGCAGTCCAAAGGAAACAGACGTTTATTCATATCATAAATAACAAGACCACAAAAAAATGACTGTACTCTTCAGAGAATGGTACTGTCAGGAATTAGCTGCGTCGTCTGTCTGGGAAGCATAATAACAGCTTGAAAAGGAGATGAATCACACTCTGGAAAGCTGCTGGTGCTTTTCAGCTGCTGAGGAATATTAGGAGGATCACAAAAAGATCTAGAAGAACTGAAAACTATCTGCCTTCTCCATGGCAGTCAAATCCGATAAAACAAGATACAAAGTTAATGTTGCTTTGAAGGAATAATGAATATAAGATGACAATGCCAGATAAGGAATGTCATGGTGCTGCATTAGTTGAAGAACAGGCTAAGCAGCAACATTGACAAGGATAGAATTTCAGGGACACATCATTACGAAACTCTCACAAGATATCGTAAGAGGATAAGAAGTAGGAACAGGAGTAGACCATACAGCTCATTGAGCCTTCTCTGCCATTCAATGTGATCATGGCTAAAATTTGGCTTCAACTTCACATTGCCAAATGCTCCCCATATCCCTTGATTTCCTGAGAGACCAAAAATCCATCTATCTCAGCCTGCAATGCTGGAGCATCCACAACTCTCCAGGGTAGAGAATTACAAAGATTCACAATTCTTTAAGTGAAGAAATTTCTTCTCATCTCAGTCCTAAATAATAGGCCCTTATTCCGAGACTGTGCCCCATTGTTCTAGATTCCCCAACCAAGGAAAATGATCTTTCAGTGTCTACCTGTCAAGCCTCTTCAGATTTGTGTGTGTTTCAATGAGATTACCTCTCATTCTTCTAAACTCCAGAGAATATAGACCCAAATAACTCAATCTCTCATCACAGGACAGCCTCCTCTACGCAGGGGCCAATTCAGTGCACTTTTGCTGTACTGTCTCAAATGTAAGCATACCCTGCTTCATCAAGTGTTCAGGGTCTAGATGGGGTTTTTCGGGATCATCTACTCTCCTTAAGTAAGCTACTCAAGACTGTAGCTTGTTAAGATGATTATCATTTATTTACAGATCTATGTACATCTTAGCAACTCTGTACGAGGTTGGATCTTTCCACTCTCCAGATCGCTGTTACTTAGTCATATGACATTACATCATAGTTACATCAGCATCAGGTGCTTTTGATGTTAACCCTTCACTCTACATATCCTTCCATAAATATGGAGACCAAAACTGCACACATTATTCAAGGTGTGGCCTCACCGAAGTCCTATACAATTGTAGCAAAATTTCTTCATTCCTCTAGTCCAATCTCCTTGCAATAAAGGCCAGCATACCATTTTCCTACCTAGGTGCGACCTGTACCTGCAGGCTAACTTTCTGTCTTCCTCGTACAAGTGCACCCAACTACCTCTGAACATCAACATTGATAACTGTAATGCCTTTTAAAAAATATTCTGGGTGGAATCTTCCATTCAGGAGTCTAAGTCAGGAGGTGAGCAGTAAAGTCAGCACGATTGCTACTGGGTGGCGTGATGGCTGAATATGCATGATCTTCCGCTGTTCAGCTTATTAATTATGCATCCACAAGGAGCACGACAAATCCTGTGGCAAGGCAGGCAGGAAGTTGCCGGCCCTGCCATTACCTCATGGGGTCAAAAGTCCTGGCGCCATAGTTAATTGACACATCCCAGGACATACAAAGATGCCTCTGGCATTGTCTTTCATTCATTTCTAGGTAAAACACCGCCTGCGATATACCCACGGTCGGGCCAATGCTCACTGTTACAGTGGAACATTTTCGCTAGCATCTTGACCTTCTTGAGGCCTTGCTGCCTCTTGATGGCCCCTTGATATTTAGGCCCTTTTTTCACCTGGCCCTCTGCTAAGCTGTGATGGGTCCTCATTCTCCTCATCTGGATAAGAGCCATTACCAAGGCAGGGTTGAAGGTATCCTGCATCATTGATGCCTCAGTGGTCTGTGAACAAATTAAAGTGATCAATCTAGTGAGTATGTCCTTTACAGGTTTCCCTCCATCTCAAAGCCAGTAGGCCAATGCTAAGCTCTTTGCCTTGCCTCCATCTAGATATGGGTGGAATCACCCCAACTGTTCCAGGTGAAGGACATCTGGGAGGACCAGAGATGGGTATTCCTCCCGTTCATACATGACTGTGCATGGAGACATTGCTCTTTGACCAGGGTGGTCAGAGCCATGGAAAGGAGCCTCCCTCTGATACTTGGCAGCATAGAAAAACTAATCATATGAGCCATTGTCAGCCATGACCATTCACCTGGGAGGATGGAGGTGTGGAGTTGGGAGTTGGCTGCCGTCCACCACCATGCACCTTGGAGGTATCCACCTCCCTTCATCCCTGCCTCTGACTGCGGCCGATGGCAAATGCCTTGGAATGAATGGCAGCTCCACATCTTGCTGGGACCTCAATGTATGAGATCCATGAGTCGGGAACAAACTTCCTGCCACATTGGCTTCACCATAGAGAGGAGAACACAGCTGAGGATGTTTGACATCCAGTTGCCTCGTAACTATTAGGGTGTCCCTTTTGTCGGCCACTTGTGCTGACCTTGAACTCCACCCACTCGAAAAGACCCTCCTCCCACTTCAAGGGATCTCACTTAATGACTAACTGCATGATCAAGGTCAGATTTAAAAAATGGTGCACATCACATTCCAGATTTGTTCCACCAACTTCTACCCTTCCCCTGTCACCCACCAAGCTTCACCCATCACCCTTGACTCACCCAATATCACTATTCCTCTCCCCTCTGTCATCCTTGAACCTTCCCCTGTCACCTCAACATGCCTTTCCTCCCCTCAGAGCCGACACCCATTGCCGTCCCCAAGCCTGCCCTAATGCTGCTCCCTCTAATAATCTGAGCCACCTGAATAGTCGCCCTCTGTTACCCACCCCCATGAGACCTTCACCGACCAAACTCACCCCACCCCACTCCCCCCTCTGACTATGACTGGTCCCTCCTATCACCAGTGCCCTGCGTTCTCCCTCCAGGTCCCCACCGTTGACACCACTGACCCCACCTTCTCTTTCTCCCCACCCCCTTCCTTGGATTATCTCTCCCCTCAATTTCATCAGACACTTTCTCATCCCTTTATCCCAACACTCCCCCTCCAACTTCCTTGCTTCGCCTGCCTCCCATGCTTTGGCACAGCTTTTGCTACCGGCACTCGATATGAGTGAAGTTATGTGAGATCTCCAAGAAGACAAAACAGCACCTACTGACCTCAAAGAAGAGGTGGAGCTCACCAGGTGCACGGCATTTCTATACAATCATAAAAATAAAGGTTCTAAATTCTCGCTGGCGGGGAACTTAATTTAGGAGGCGAACTTAATTCTGGTGAGGTGGCCTTTCAATGAGCAGTCATGAGATGTTAATGCATGTAAATAGGGTCCCTGGCATTGTTTGTTAGGATGTTTATCCCGCTTTTAACCCACCTTCATAGTTAGAAGAGCAAAATTCAAACAGTTTATCCCGCCATCAGGAAACAGAGTTTTTGCCTCCCATCAAATTAAATGACCCTGCCCACCACGATTCTCACTGATGGTTCCGTCCTCTGTTTCTTCATCCTTACAACCAAATTAGTAACCTCACAGCCACATTATGTTCCATTTGACACCTTACTGGCCACTCACTTACCTTGTCTATTTCTCAAGCAGCCCCATATGTCCCCCTTATGGCTTGCATTTCCACCTAGCTATGTATCATCAGCAAGTACATTATGATACATTATGCTGTCTCTTTGCCTAAGTCATTAATATAGATTGTAAATACCTGAGGCCCCAGGCTGATCCTGGGTCCACTTTACTAGTCACAGCCTGCCAACTTGAAAAAGCCCCATTTATCTCTTCTCTTTACTTCTTGTCCATGACCCAATCCTCTATCCATGCTAATATATTAACCCCTCCCAACTCCATGAGACCTTATCCTATGTATTAACCTTTTGTGTGGTAACCTATCAAAAGCCTTTTGGAAATCAGAGTATACATTTGCAGGTTCCCCTTTCTCTACTCCCCAGTTACATTCATAAAAAAACTCCAATAAAATTGTCAAACATGATTTCCCTTTCATAAAACTATGTTGACTTTGCCAGATAATACTGCAATTTTCTAACTGCATTGTTAACACTTCCTTAATAATAGATTTCAGCACTTTTCCAACGACCCATGTCAGGCTAATTAGCCTGTAGGTCCTTGTTTTCTCTCTCATTCTTTTCTTGAAAAGCAGTGTTATAATTGCTAACTTCTAATCCACTGGGACTGTTCCAGAATTGAGGGAATTTTGGAAAATCATAGCCTGTGCATCTAATACAGCCTTTAGAACCATAGGATATAGGCCATCAGGTCCTGGGAATTTGTCAGCTTTTTGTCCCTTAGGTTTGTCAGGTACTTTTTCTCTGCTGATATTAATTATCTTGATTTCCTCTTTAACCCCTAGGTTATCCTCTATTTCTGGTATGCAGCTTGTGTCTTCTACTGTAAAGACAGACAGACAGAAAATACTTGTTCAATATTTCTGCCATTTCTTCATTCCCCATGATAATCGCTCCTGCCTCTGCTTCTATGGGGCCAATGTTTACTTTAGCTATTCTCTTCCTTTTTGTGTATTCACAAAAGCTCTTACAATCTATTTTTATATTCCTGGCTAGTTAAATCTCATTTTATTTTTTCTAATTTTATCAACTTTCTGATGGTCCTTTGTTGGTTTCTAAAACACTACCAGTCCTCAGACTTACTACTAACCAATGTAACATTATAAGTCTCTTCTATTAATCTAATATGATCCTTGACCTTATTAGTAAGCCACAGATGGATCTTTCTCAATGATTTTTTGTTTTCAATGGGATGTATTTTTGTTCAATGTTTTGAACTGCTTCTTTAAGTATTTCCCATTCTTTAATTACCACCATACTTTTTAGTCCCTGTACCCAATCAATATTAGCCAGCTCTCCCTTCATGCTATGTAATTCTCTCCCTTCATGCTATGTAATTGGCCTTGTTTCTGGTTAAGATTCTTGTTTGTGATTGGAATATGTTGCTTTCAAACTTAATATGGAATTCAATTGTATCATGGTCACTGTTTCCCAGCGAATATTTTCCTATGAGATTAATAATTAGTCCTGCCTCATGGTACAATACTAGATCTAAAATACATTTGTCCCTAGTTGTCGCCACAATGTATTGCTCCAAGAAACTGTCACAAAAGCATTCTACAAGCTCATCTTCCAGACCACATTTACCAGTTGGATTGGTCCAGTGCATATGGAGGTTAAAGTTCCCCCCAACTCTCCAAATTATAACATTTCCTTTGTTACAAGCTCCAATTATCTCTTGCTTAAAGCCTTGTCCAATGGTGTACTTATTGTTAGGGGGCTTATAAACAACTCCTACAAACAATTTCTTACTATTCTTAATCTTCACTCAAACTGGGCAGAATTTTACCGTCAGCGAGCAGGGGGGCGGGGCCCGCTTGCCGATGCGTTAAATGATGCAGGATGATGTCGGGCGGAACCCCAGTCATCATCCCGCCCCATTTAAATTTTCAGGAAGGCGGGGGCGCAGCAAAATCAGTTGCCGGCCCACCGACCTGTCAATGGCCACTTGAGGCCATTGACAGGATCAATTAAGCAATTAAAGGACCTGCCCATCCAACCTTAAGGTTGGCGGGTTGGCCAGGAGCCCCGGCAGCAACCAGAAAAAACATGAAACCTCATCCAGCGGTGGGATGAGGTTTCATGTAAGGTTTTAAAAATTATAATAAAGTTGTTATGGAAATTATGAACATGTCCCAACTCATGTGACATTGTCACATGAGGGGACATGTAAGGAATTTTTCTTTTCTCTATTTTTAATATTTTAAAAAGTCGAGGTGATCTCACTCAGGCTGCACTTAGCCTCAGGGAGATGAGTGTGCTCTTTCGTGTGCTTGCGCGAAAGAGCGCACTCTCGATTTTAGGGATTCCCCCCTCCGCCCGCACAGGGAGCACATAACGCTTCCCGGCGGATGTCATGCTGAGCGGGCCTTAATTGGCCCACCCACGTAAAATGGCGGTGCGGCCCCGATCACTGACGGCGATCGGCTCCGCACTCACCCGTGATTGGGTCAGGCCCGCTCGCCCACTGAACAGAAAATTCAGCCCACTGTTTCTACTGCCAGACATTCTGAGCAAAATACTTTCTCACTAATGTCTCTGCGCCATCCTTTACCGTCAGGTCTACCACTCCTCCTTTTAATTCTGTCTGTCTTTCTGAAATGTTGCATACCCTGGAATATTTATTTGCCAAACTTGGTCACCTTGTAACCACATTTCTGCAATGGCAATTAGATCTAATCCAATTATCACTATTTATGCCATTAGTTCCTCTATCCTATTGTGGATGGCTTCACATATTTAGATAAAGTGCCTATAATTTTATTTTCTTATAACTATTTCCTGCATGGACCTAACTCGCTGATGGACTATTACCATTAAATTATCTGTCCCTTCCCGTACCACTATGCTTGTTTTTATCAACATTGCTACACTGTTCTATTGCCTGGGCTTTTCTCTTTTGATTTCTAATTTTCTCTTCATACAAACCCTAACCCCCTACCTCTCCCCTGACTACCTCTGTTCACAATTCTGTTTACATGATTTGCCATGAATCTCTTCCCAGCCCAAGTTAAGTCGAGCCCATCCCAATGGAATAGCTCCCTCTTTCCGGAATACTGGTGCCAGTGCCTCAAGATTCAAAACGCAAACTTCCCACACCACACTTTCAGCCACGTATTTAAATGGAGAGAAACTTCAGAATGCTTCAGTGCAGAGGTATCTGGGTGTCCTCATGCATGAATCGCTGAAAGCTAGTATACAGGTACAGCAGGTAATAAGGAAGGCAAATGGAATTTTTGCATTTATTGCTAAAGGAATTGAGTATAAAAATAGGGAACTATTGTTGCAACTGTACAAGGCATTGGTGAGACTGCACCTGGAGTACTGTGCACAGTTTAGCTCCCCTTACTTGAGGAAGGATGTAGTTGCATTGGAGGCGGTTCAGAGGAGGTTCACTAGATTGATTCCAGAGATATGAGGCTTGTCTTATGAGGAGAGATTGAACAGTTTAGGTCTAAAAACCTGTTAGATTTTAGAGGGATGAGAGAAGATCTAATTGAGGTATATAAGATGCTAAAGGGGATAGACAAAGTAGACATGGGGTGGATGTTTCCCCTTGTGGGGCATTCTAGAATGAAATGCCATAGTTTTAGGCTAAGGGGTGGTAGATTTAAATCAGAGATGAGGAGGAATTACTTTTCTCAAAGGGACGTAAATCTATGGAATTCATTACCTCAGAGTGCAGTGGATGCCAGAACACTGAATAAATTTAAGGAGGAGATAGACAGATTTTTAATTAGTAATGGGTTGAAAGGTTATGGGGAGAGGGCAGGAAATTGGAGTTGAGGCCAAAATGAGATCAGCCATGATCGTATTGAATGGCGGGGCAGGCTTGAGGGCTGAATTGCCTACTTCTGCTCCTAGTTCTTATGTTATGTTCTTATATATTTAATTCTCTAATTTGCTTCACATTGTGCCAATTAGGATTGGTAACAATCCAGCGATCATCTTCTTTGATGTTCTGGGTTTTGATTTGGACCCTAACTCCTCAAACTCTTTTGGCTGAACATCATTCCTCATTCTACCTATGCCATTGGTTTCTATGTGGACCATGACCACTGGAAGATCCTCTTGCTAAAAGTTGGCTCCAGGTGTGAGAAGATGTCCTTAACTCAAGCATCAAGCAGGCAACACAACATTTGGATCTCTGGTCACAGCTGACTATAATGTCCTCTATCTCAACCACATCCCTTTTCGCTCTCCCCATTTGAATGGCACCCTGCCCCATTGTAAGTACTGGACTGGGACGTTGGGAATAATAAATGGAGGGAAGGGAACTGCCTAAATTTAAGAAGTGGGACTGAGAAAGGTGCAGAGCTGATAATCACCAGTTGGAGAAAGGTTATGAGGATCAAGAAGGTGAATGCATGGCTGGAAAAATGAGTTCCAAACTCTGCATAAAACTCAGCACCAATTTGGAGATAGGCTCCCCCACACTCTTTTGTGGTGCCAATGCACCAAGTGTTTTGGTGTGCATGTCCATCAGCCTTTGCCTGTACCTTGCCCCATCAATGTCCTCCCCTGAGTCCTCTACAGCAGAACTCGTCTGCAACCTCACCCTTTGATGAACTGGCACACATGTTGTCCTTTTCCCCTGGCCTGGCTGCAGCTCACTTGTGCCCAGTGACTTAAATGGACTGAATTTAATGACGACGTTAAGCTGGAAAGTCCAATTCTGTGCCCATCAGGCAATTAACTGCTTGGTGATAGGGCTCACATCCCTTTAAAAACGAAGATTCTGTCTCCAACAGCTGCCACTAATGGACAGTGTTTCCTCAATGGACAGCCTTTGCCACTTTTTTGGGGGGGGGGCAGAGGAGGGGGCATGGGGTTGGTGGGGGTGGGGGGGTCCTCTATGGGCTGCAGAGTCCCAGTCAGGAGGACCATTCTTCCACCCCTGAGCCCATTGAGAGGTCAATGACTTTTACTGGACAGTCTCCCAGGCTGTAGCGGTGGGATGAGGCTCTTAATTGACCTTTAACTGGCCACTTAAGGGCCTCAGGTTACCCCTGGACGAGAAGGCCATCCTCTACCTTGCCTGCTGCTGACTAAATTGGACTGGTTTGGGAATGTGACAAGGAATTCAATCCTCACCTTCCCTCCTGATTCTATGGCCTGCCCTCCTAGTGGGCTAGATTATGTTCCACCCAACAAATGCCTCTATACTCCTGTCTAAAGTACACTCAGTGCTAGTGTACAAGCAGGTGGCTACAAATGTCAATCAAGTGACGATGCTTCTTCCTCACTGACATATTCTTCTTCTGGCCTTTCATGGTGAGGTTACACTGGCTGGCCACATGACAGATATCGGATACCTTAAAGCCTAAATGTAGAAGCAGAGGTTTGGGATGAGGGATGGTAGGAAAACAAGAAACACATGGTTACACCACTTACAGCTTGTTCTTCAGACCAGGATGCAGGATGGGGGTGAAGTGTATTTGAGAAGGTGCACAAGGCAGGAATATACCATCTTGGATGGCTTCAATGACAACAGCTGCTATGGCCTCAGTGATGGCTGCACCAATAACATGCACCATTGTCCCTTAAATGGACTGAGGAGACATGAAGCACGCTTGTCCCCCACCTGTTCGTTGCTGCTTCCTCCTGTTATGTGCGACCTTATCCTGCAAGAGAGAGTTTATAATGTCAGTGAGTGTGCTGCCATGTGTTTGGGCAATGTGCTTGTCATAGCTTGAAGTATGTGGAAGCTGCAAGACTTACTGCAGTGGCAAGAATATGAGGGCAAAGTGGAGCATATCCATGAATCCTGTTTGTTAGGGATGATCAATGGGTGAGAGATAAGAGTATGGTGCTTTGAACAGTGTATAAGGTTTATGATATTGTGGGTAGGATACGACATTTGAAGATGACTAATTATGAGGTCGTGGAGCTTTTACCAGCAGGAGCCAGGTCCTCGAGGACAGACTCCTTGTATTGGCTCTGGGGCTAACTGCTGCCATTCCCTTTAAAATGGATGCCTGGCCTGCTGTGGGAATATGGCATATGGCCTTGCTCCTTCCGTCCACCTCCTGGACTGAGGCCTTCAGCATTGCATCGGAGAACCTGCGACCCCTCGCTCTGCTCTCTACTCCATTGCTCCTTTTCTCATACTTCTGAGAAACAATTTCATGGACAATTCCACTCCCTGCTTCAGCTAGAATTTACCTACCTCCTGTTTAAGAGGTGTAGGTTGGTTTTAACTGGTGGTAGCCACACACCAACATGGAACCTGAAGCATAAAGTTTGCACATTGTCTGTATCACTTCCATGATCCCCACACCCAATAATAGGCCTTATCCAATTTTTAGCTCCTCCGCTTTGATTCACTTTTAAAAGAAAGTAGAGCAAACAGCTACCAGTGAGTTTTAAGCTGTAGTTCAATATTGGGGCAAAAGCAAAATGAAAAATTCTCAAGTTTCTGGAAATCCAAAATAAAAGCAGAAAATGCTGGAAATACTCAGCAGCTGAGGCAGCATCTATAGAGAGGGATGCAGAATTAGTGGGCTGGATTTGTGTGCCAGAGGTGGGTAACAGGAGTTGGGAAATTTCTCACTTGGCAGCCTGCCTCGCAAAACGTGCCTCATTCTGGAGAGGGAGAGGGAGGGGAAAGGGGGTGTTGGTGGGGGGAGGGGGGGCAGGAGTCAGTGCCCACCCTCCCTGGAATAAGTTCTGAGGCAGCCACAGAGGCTGCCGCATGCCAAGGCGGGCTGGTTGAAAGGCCAGTTGTTTGGTTCAATATGAGGTCCTCTAGCTCTCACCCCGCATCCCCACTCACTTCCCATGCTCTATGCATGCCAATTCATACCCCTCCACCCATCCCCAATGGTCCCTCATGCCTTCCATGCCAACTCATTGCACTTCCATGCCATTCACCCAGCATGTGCTCTGTACAGAACCAATGAACCCTTTCGTGACAACATGTGGAGAAAACTTTTTTAAAAATTAAAGCTTTCTGAAAAAACTGCTGTTGTACACTATCCTGACTTGGAAATATATTGCTGTTCCTTCACTGTCACTGGACTGAAATTCTGGAACTTTCACCCTAACTGTGGGGTGTGCCTACACCACATGGATTGCAGCAGTTCAAGAAGGCAGCTCATCACCACTTCTGAAGGGCAACAAGGGATTGGCAATAAACGCTGGTCCACCCATATCCATGAATGAATAATAAAACCCTCTAAAAGTATCAATATACTAGATATTTAAAGTATCAAAAGCAGACAATACAAGAAATTGACACCTCTTTATCTTGTGCAAATAAACATTGAGCCATTAACAAAATAGATTGTCACAGATGGAATTGTGTGAAGAATTCTGGTCACCACATTAGAAGAAGGACATAATTGCTCTGGAGAGAGTACAGAGGAGATTTACAAGCATGTTGCCAGGGCTTGAAAATTGTAGCTGTGAACAAAGAATGGATAGGCTTGGACTGTTTTGCTCAGAACAGAGGAGGGTGAGGGGTGAGATATCCGTATAAGATTATGAGGGGGCTAGATAGACAGGAAAGACCACTTGTGGAGAGGTCTATTACTAGGGGTCACAGATTTAAGGTGATTGGTAGGAGGATTAGAGGGGACATGAGGAAAAACTTCTTCACCCAGAGGGTGGTGGGTGTCTAGAATTCATAGCCTGTTTTGGTGGTGGATACAGAAACCATCAACTCATTTAAAAAGTACCTGGATCTGCACCTAAAATGCTATAACATGCAAGGCTATGGACTGGGCGCTAGAAGGTGGGATTAGAATGGGTGGTTGTTTTTTAACTTTGTCTTTTTCAGCCAGTGGCGACACGATGGGCTGAATGGCCTCTTTCTGTTCCAGAACTTTTCTATGGTTTTATCGAAGAAAAAAAGCTGTCAATCAAGCATTGTTTTCCCTTGTGTCCAGATGTTTCAATAAACCAATGGAAGTGGAGCTCTCAACAAAGGAAATGAGGTCAGCAACAACGATTCTTTTCGGAGAATTGGCATCTGGCTTTGCAAGGTAGAGGCCAGTTAGCCAGACAACAACAGCACAACCTTGTCAGCAGGTTTGTACAGTAATTATGGTTTTATTTAGTTTTTAATGTACCTTTAAGAATAATACTTGTTAAAGAAGATGACATATGTAGTGACCAATGGGAGGGAAGCGTGGGCTACCTTAGGTGTCAGTGTAGAGATAGAGATGGAGTTGAAAGCGTACGTGTAGTTGCTGCTGAGTATTTGTAAACAAACTTAACATTTCCACCCAAGAAGTGTTTGCAGATCAACTCCATCATTAATAGCATAACTCAGTTTGATAACAATATTAGTGATGGACCTGAGAGAATAGAGTGCAGCAAGTTCAGAAGAAAACAGTTTGGAATAGAGGAGCAGAGAAGACAGTTGATGTCATGCCAGCAGTTCTCAATGAAAAGATCAAAATAGGGTAAGAAGCCTACTTAAAGCTTTTCTTTATTTGTTCGTATGATATGGGTGTCCCTGACAAGGCCAGCATTTGTTGCCCATCCCTAATTATCCTTAAACTTTGGTAGGTCATTTTAGAGGGTAGTTAATAGTCAACCACATTTCTGAGAGTCTAGAGTCACATGTAGGCCAGACCATGGAAGGACAGCAGATTTCCTTCCCTAAAGGACATTAGTTAACCAGACGGGTTTTGACAACAATCACTTATAGTTTGAATACACAATTTTCTAAATCTAACTTTCAACTGAATTTGAATTCCTCCAACCTGTGCCTCCAGAACATTAGCCTGGGCCTCGAGATTACCAACCTAGTGAAATTACCACTCTGCCACCATCTTCCCTAATGAACAAAGTTAATTGACCTGAAATTTTAACACCCCATGGACGCTGCCTCACCTGCTGAGTATTTCCAGTAGTTTTTGTTTTAGTTCAATATTAAGGTTTGTTGACTTTCACATTTGCTAATGCTTCATCATAAGAACATAAGAAATAGGATTTGAAGTAGGTCATTTGGTCCTTCAAGCTTGCTACGCAACTTAACAAGATCATTACTAATCTTTTACGTTCATTTCACCTTCCTGCACCAGCCCTAGTATTAGTATTCAAAAATCTATCAACCTCTGTCTTGAATATACTGACGAACTGAGTATCCACAACTCTCTGGGGTAGAGAATTTCAAAGGTTCACAGCCCTTTGAGTGAAGAAATTTCTCTCATCTCAGTCCTACACATGTAACTCCCTTATTCTGAAACTGTGACCTCATGTGACTTCCATCCCCCACATCCCAGGGACCAGTCCGGAGACCTTCAGTGCACTCCCTTGAAGGCAAGAATGTCCATAACAGGACCAAAACTACACACAGATGTGGCCACATCAAACTAAAGTGAAACAGGGCTTTTTATGAGACTGCATCTGGAGTATTGTGTACGGCTGTGGTCTCCTTACTTAAGAAAGAATGTAATTGCATTAGAAACAGTTCAAAGAAGGTTCACTTGACTGATTTTTGGGATGAAGTGGTTATCTAATGAGGAAAGGTTGAACAGGTTGGGCCTATAATTGTAATGTTGAATAATGAGAGGTGATCTTATTGAAACATATAAAATCCTAAGGGGACTTGACAGGGTGGATGCTGAGCAGATGCTTTCTCTGATGGGGGAGTCTAGAACTAGGGGACACAGTTTAAAAATTAAGGGGCTCCCATTAAATGCTGAGATGAGGAGAAATTATTTCTCTTAGACATCATTAGTTTGTGGAATTCTCTTCCCCAGAGAGTAATAGAGACTGGATCATTGAATATATTCAAGGCTGAGTTAGACAGATTTTTGACTGATAAGGGAATCAAGAGGGAGGCAAGTAGGAAAGTGAGTCGAGGAGTGACAAGACAGGACAATGGAGTTGAGGCCAATATCAGATCAGCCATCTTATCGAATGGTGGAGCCGGCTCAAGGAGCTAAATGGCCGACTCCTGCTCATAATTCTTGTCTTATTTCATGCACAGTGAATTTCCTTACCAATTTTCAAAATAGCTGGAGGGCACACAATGAGGTGAAATGGGTTTTTTTCCATAAAAAAGCAGATCGCTCAACTCAAAAAAGCGACATGAAAATTTTCCTCAAAGATTGCATACGTAACTGCTTGCTGTCTCTAATTACATATCCCACAGCCTCAAACAAGGTAAGTTACTTTATGTTTCATGAAAGTACAGAAATCAAGAAAATTGAAGAGATCATATTGTTCCCAATTATGGTGCATGATGATTAAAATGAACAGCACCATATTAGCCTCTTCCATTTAAAGAGGATGAGGTTGTAAGGTAAAATCAGAACAAAACATATACAATGCAGTTACAAAGCATCCTATTAATGTAACAGAGAAGCATAGCACAATGCACAATTAATGGAAACAAAAACTGTTATTAGAACATTAACGTGAATAATTGCAGTAGAATTGATAAAATATACATTAGGAGCTAAAGAACTGTTAAAGATTCATTAAGGCCATTGAAAAATCTCTTAGAGAGATATGAATATACTCCCAGGTTTCGGCAGAGACTTTAATCTTTACCCATGAAGATGATGATGGATAGTAAGATGCACCATTAGCAAAAAAAAAAGCAGATCAGGACACCAACAGAGTGAAGAACCTTGAAATAGTTTAGACTTCCATCGCAGATACCATTTCCAAAAGGGTCCTTAAAAGACCCCCTTTGAAAGCTCCATGTTTGGACTTTTTGCTGCTCACTAGATATAGGAACCATTCCCTGGGATTAGAAAAATCCTAATATAGAACTAAATTTTAGAAAGGATGACCAGACAGAACGGGGAACTATAGGTCCATTACTTTAAACTCAGTAAACATAGAAACATAAAAAATAGGATCAGTAGGCCATTTGGCCCTTTGAGCCTGCTCCGCCATTCATTATGATCATGGCTGATCATCCAACTTAATAGCCTGCTCCCGCTTTCTCCCCATATCCTTTGATCCCATTTGCCCCAAGAGCTATTGCTAATTCATTCTTGAAAACATACAATGTTTTAGCCTCAACTGCTTTCTGTGGTAGCGAATTCCACAGGCTCATCATTCTCTGGGTGAAGAAATTTCTCCTTATCTCAGTCCTAAATGGTCTACCCCGTGTTCTCAGACTGTGACCCCTGGTTCTGGACTCCCCCACCATCGGGAACAACCTTTCTGCATCTACCCTGTCTAGTTCTGTTAGAATTTTATAGGTTTCTATGAGATCCCCCCCTCATTCTTCTGAACTCCAGTGAATATAATCCTAACTGACTCAATCTCTCTTCATATGTTAGTCCTGCCATCCCAGGAATCAGACGGGTAAACCTTTGCTGTACTCCCTCTATAGCAAGAACATCCTTCCTCAGATAAGGAGACCAAAACTGCACACAATATTCCAGGTGTGGTCTCACCAAGGCCCTGTATAATTGTAGCAAGACATTCCTGCTCTTGTACTCGAATCCTCTCGCTATGAAGGTCAACATACTATTTGCTTTCTTTACCACCTGCTGCACCTGCATGCTTACCTTCAGCGACTGGTGTACAAGGGCACCCAGGTCTCGTTACACATTCCCCTCTCTCAATTTATAGCCATTCAGATAATAATCTGCCTTCCTGTTTTTACTACCAAAGTGGATAACCTCACATTTATCCACATTATAGTGCATCTGCCATGCATTTGCCCACTCAGCTTGTCCAAATCACACTGAAGCATCTCTGCATCTTCCTCACAGCTCACCCTCCCACCCAGATTTGTGTCATCTGCAAGTTTGGAGTTATTACATTTAGTTCCCTCATCTAAATCATTAATATATATTGTGAATAGCTGGGGTCCCAGCACCGATCCCTGCAGTACCCCACCAGTCGCTGCCTGCCATTCGGAAAAAGAACCATTTATTCCTACTCTTTGTTTCCTGTTTGCCAACCAGTTTTCTATCCATCTCAATACACTACCCCCAATCCTATGCACTTTAATTTTACATGCTAATCACTTATGTGGGACTTTGTCAAAAAAAAAGTCCAAATAAACCACATCTACTGGCCCCCCTCATCAACTCTAATCGTTACATCCTCGAAAAATTCCATTAGATTTGTCAAGCATGATTTTCCTTTCGTAAATCCACACTGACTCTGCCTGATTCTGCCACTGTTTTCCAAGTGCTCAGCTATTAAATCTTTTATAATGAACTCTAGAATTTTCCCCACTACCGACATCACGCTGACTGGTCAAAAATTTCCTGTTTTCTCTCTACCTCCCTTTTTAAACAGTGGGGTTCCATTAGCTACCATCCAATCTGTAGGAACTGTTCCAGAGTCTATAGAATCTCGGAAGATGACCACCAATGCATCCACTATTTCTTGGGTCACTTCCTTAAGTACTCTGGGTGTAGATTATCAGGCCCTGTGGATTTATCAGTCTTCAATCCCATCAATTTCCCCAACACCGTTTCCCTACTAATACTCATTTCTTTCAGTTCCTCCCTCTCACTAAACCCTGTGTTCCCCAAAATTTCTGGTATGTCATTTGTGTCCTCCTTTGTGAAGACAGAACCAAAGTGTGTATTTAGTTGGTCAGCCATTTCTTTCTTCCCCATTATAAATTCCCCTGTTTCTGACTGTAAGGGACCTACATTTGTCTCCACCAATCTTTTTCTCTTCACATACCTATAGAAACTTTTACAGTCAGTTTTTATGTTCCCCACAAGCTGACATTCATACTCTATTTTCCCCTTCTTAATCAATCTCTTGGTCCTCCTTTGCTGAATTCTAAAGTGCTCCCAATCCTCAGGTTTGTTGTTTTTTCTGGCCAATTTGTATGCCACTTCCTTGGATCTAATACTATCTCTAATTTCCCTTGTAAGCCATGGTTTGGCCATCTTTCCTGTTTTACTTTTGCGCCAAACAGGAATAAACAATTGTTCCAGTTTACCCACGTGCTCCTTGAACGTTTGCCATTGCCTATCCACCACCATCCCTTTAAGTAACGTTTCCCAATCCATCATAGCTGACTCATGCCTCATGCCATCGCAGTTTCCTTTATTAAGAATCAGGACCCAAGTCTCAGAATCAACTACGTCACTCTCCATCTTGATGTAGAATTCTAACATATTATGGTCGCTCATCCCCAAGGGGCCTCACACAACTAGATTGCCAATTATTCCTTTCTCATTAAACAATACCCAGTCTAGGATGGCCTGTTCTCTAGTTAGTTCCTCAATGTATTGGTCCAGAAAATCATCCCGATTACACTCCAGGAATTCCTCTTCTATGGTATTGTTACTGATTTGATCTGCCCAATCTATATGCGGATTAAAGTCACCCCTAAGTACAGATGTTCCTTTATTGCACGCGTCTCTGATTTCCTGTTTAATGCCATTCCCAACATCACCACTACAGTTTGGGGGTCTATATACAACCCCCACTAACGTTTTTTGCCACTTAATGTTTCTCAGCTCTGCCCATACAGATTCCACATCATCGGAACTAATATCTTTCCTCACTATTGCATTAATTTCCTCTTTAACCAGCAATGTAACTCCACCGCCTTTTCCTTTTCATCTGTCCTCCCTAAATACTGAATACCCCTGGATGTTCAGTTCCCATCCCTGGTCACCCTGCAGCCATGTCTCCATAATCCTGGCTGTATCATACCTGTTTACATCTATTTGCGCAGTTAATTCATCCCTCATCTACCTTATTGTGAATGTTCCTTGCATTATGGCACAAATCCTTAAGGCTTGTCTTTTTAACATTACTTGTCCCGTTCGCACTATTTTTCACTGAAGCCCTGTTTGATTTTTGCTCTTGATTTCTCTGCCTATACTTTTCTTATTCCCCTTTCTGTCTTTTGTTCTTGTCCTTGATGCCCCCTCCTCTGACTCCTTGCATAGGTTTCCATCCCCCTGCCATTTTAGTTTAAACCACCACCCCCAACCACTCTAGCAAATATTTCCCCTTGGACATCAGTCCCAGTCCTGCCCAGGTGTAACCCGTCCAGTTTGTACTAGTCTCACCTCTCACCTCCCCCAGAACCAGTCCCAATGTCCCAGGAATCTGAAACCCTCCCCCTCACATCATCTCTTCAGTCATGGATTCATCCAACATATCCTGCTATTTCTACTCTGACTGGCACATGGCACTGGTAGTAATCCTGATATCATTACTTTGAGGTCCTACTTTTCAACTTACTCCCTAACTCCCTGTATTCTGCTTTTAGGACCTCATCCCTTTTTTTTACCTATGTCATTTGTACCGATGTGTACCATGACCACTAGCTGTTCACCCTCCTCTTTCAGAATGTCCTGTAGCCGCTCTGAGACATCCTTGACCCTAGCACCAGTGAGGCAACATACCATCCTGGAGTCTCGTTTGCGGCCACAGAAACACCTATCTATACCCCTCACAATTTAATCCCCTGTAACTATTGCATTCCCACACTTTTTACTCCTCCCCTGTGCAGCAGAGCCAACCATGGTGTAACAAATTTGGCTGTTGATGCTTTCCCCTGAGAGGCTATTCCCCTCAACAGTATCCAAAGCGGTACATCTACTTTGCAGGGGAATAGCCACAGGAGATTCCTGCACTGCCTGCCTAGTCCTCTTGCTCTACCTGGTGGTCACCCATTCCCTTCCTGCCTATGGGCTCTTAGACTGTGGTGTGACTGCCTCTCTATACATGCTATCCATGATACTCTCCACCTTGCGGATGCTCCACAGTGTCCCCAGCCGCCACTCCAGCTCCGAAATCTGTGCTTCCAGGAGCTATAGCTGGAGACACTTTCTGCACACATGCTGTCCCCTGGCACTGGAAATGCTCCCGGCTTCCCATGTAGAACAGGAAGAGCACACCATGGCTTTGAGCTCTCCTGCCATGGCTTACCCGGTTAAATTCAATTAAACCTTTTGGAAGATATTTATTATCAAACAATATCAATTACCCTAGGGCTCTTCTTCCCTACTCCTCGTTGTTACAAAATATAGCCCTTACAAATGATGAACCACAAAATAAGACCTTTAAAACCATAAGCAATAAGAGTAGTAAATACTTACCCAACCATACTCACAGTACTCAAAGGCTCATCTCGTTCCCTCCTCAACAATCTCCCTCAGTCACCAAACTCCAACTTAAGCATTCTACTGCAGCCCAAAGCAGCACTCCAGTGCAGACAAAGTCAGCACTGTAAGGTAGCCTGTTTTTATACTCTCTGAATCTAGCCTCTGAAAACCTGCTTAAGCCTGTTATCTAATTAACTTGTAGCTGCAAGCAGAGTCTGTATAAACCCTGTTTTGAAGCTGGCCTAAAACTCACCTTCTTCGACCCCAATTAACTTTTAGTTAATTACTGAATTAATGAAAGACTAGACTTTAGATAGAAATTAACCCTTAAATTCCCTCAGTCATCAAACTCCAACTTGAGCACTCTACTGCAGCCCAAAGCAGCACCACAGTGCAGACCTGTAAGAGCTAATCTGCTTGAAGAAAGAATGAGATGCTATGTATGATCACCTAAACAGGGATGGAGTCATCAGGGACACTCAACATGGTTTCTGCAAAGGAATGTTTTTTTTTTAAGAAGTCGCTAGCTTAATGAATGGGGATTGCTCAGTCTACATTGCCTATCTGGACTTTCAGAGCACTTTTGATAAGATGAGAAGGCATGAGAAAGAGTGCAAAAAAAATTCAAAAATATGGTTCCAGGCATGAGGAACTTCAGTTACATTGACAGACTGGAGAGGTTAGGACTGTTTTCCTTGGAGAGGAGAAGGTTGAGAGGATATCTGACAGAGGTATTCAAAATCATGGGGGGCTTGGATAGAGCAGATAGGGAAAAAATTCCCATATGTGGAAGGATCAAGAACAAGAGGGCACAGATTTATGGTATTTGGCAAAATGAGCAATGGAGAAATGAGGTAAACCTCTCTCAGCAGCGAGTGGTTGGGATGCAGAAAGTGCTGTCTGAGAGTGATACAGACAGATTCAATTGAGGCATTTAAGAGGGAATTGGATCATTGTTTGAAAAGGAAGAACATGCAAGTCTATGGGCAGTTCACTGGGGAGTGGGACTGGGTAAATTGCCCTTTTTGAGAGCCAGTGCAGACACAAGCAGAATGGCCTCCTTTGGTGCTGCAACCATTTTGTGATTCTTTGACAGTCAGTTGAGTTCTTTGAAGAAGCAATGGTGAGGTTTTATAAGTGGGATTGATGTTGCGTACATAGCATTTGATAAAATGGGCAAAGAAGTGGCAGATGGAATACAACGTGGGCAAGTGTGAGGTCATGCACTTTGGTAGGAAGAATAGAGGCATGGACTATTTTCTAAATTGGGAGAGAATTCAGAAATCTGGAGTGCAAAGGGACTTGGGAGTCCTAATCCAGGATTCTCTTAAGGTTAACTTGCAGGTTGAGTCGGTAGTTAGGAAGGCAAATGCAATGTGGGCATTTATTTCGAGAGGACTAAAATATAAAAGCAGGGAAGTGCTGCTGAAGCTTTATAAGGCTCTGGTCAGACCACATTTAGAATATTGTGAGCAATTTTGGGCCCCGTATCTCAGGAAGGATGTTCTGGCCCTGGAGAAGGTCCAGAGGAGGTTCACGAGGACAATCCCAGGAATGAAAGGCTTAACATATGAGGAATATTTGAGGACTCTGGGTCTATACTCAATGGAGTTTAAAAGGATGAGGGGGGATCTGATTGAAACTTACAGAATACTGAGAGGCCTGGATAGAGTGGACGTGGGAAAGATGTTTCCATTAGTAGGAGAGACTAGGACCCAAGGGCCCAGCCTCAGAGTAAAGGGAAGATCTTTTAGAATAGAGATAAGAAGAAACTTCTTTAGCCAGAGAGTGGTGAATCTATGGAATTCATTGCCACAGGAAGCTGTGGAGGCCAGGTCATTGAGTGTATTTAAGACGGAGATAGATAGGTTCTTGATTGGTAAGGGGATCAAAGGTTACGGGGAGAAGGTGGGAGAATGGAGTTGAGAAACTTATCAGCCATGATTGAATGGCAGAGCAGACTCAATGGGCCGAATGGCCTACTTTATGCTTCGATGTCTTATGGTCTTATAAAGTACATAATAGTCTTGTTAGCAAATTGAACCCCATACGATAAAAAGAGGTAATAACGGTTTAGATATAATAATAGCAAAATGATTGAAAAATTGTGAACCGTTGCTTTTCAATTGTGTTCTGTATGGGTCAATATGAGGACTACTACTTTTTTGCTATATATTAATGACCAGGAGTTGGGTATAAAAGCTGGAATTTTCAGCTCCCGTTTGCGGTGGGCGTGCTTGTGGCATGAGCGGAAAATATTGCAAGATGCGCCACCCCCCCCCCCCCCCCCCACTCGCGTTTACCGGCAACGTAAATCCAGCACGCAATTATCCCCTCTCCCTATCAGTGGCAGGCTGCGTTTCCCACCATCCAATGTCGGGAACTTAATTTTAATGCATTTGCATCTCATGATTGTGCCGCGTGCCAAAATCATCCCGCCACATCAAATTTAATTCCCACGACAGCATGGCTTCAGAACAGCGTGATTTACAACTGCTTTTAAAAGGTGTGCACCCAGTGAGCTGAGCTTTGAGGGGAGCTGGAGGTGGGTGCGCAGGATCGCCTGCAGGACATCAAGAGGCGCCGTGCATTAGTCGGGGAGTGCAGGGGGTGGAGGGAGGCAGAGGCAGGCAGGAAAATTGTTTTTTCCCAGCTGCCTTTCAGTGTGGTGCCAGGAGTTAAGGGGGGTGGGGGGAGGGTGTGGGGGCAGTGGGAGGGAAGCAGGCACACACACTTTGAAAAGCTCCTGAGCATTCTTCCGCAGCTGAGGCCATTCGCCATTCTCCAGCAGCTCCATTGACTTGCTTGGAGTCAGACCTCTGAAGCATTTCTGCCCACGCAAGCAACACAAAAGCATGAATATGCCATCAAATGCTCCAGAACTTTTCTCCCTTCAGGCGCATTAATATGCGTTTTAGGGGGCTGCAGCACGATTGGACGACTGGGCAAGTTGTAGAATTCCCTTGCGAAAGGTGGGCATGGAACAGTCACTGCTCACAGCCCTTTGCAATATCTTTATTAAGGTTTGGGCTAGTAACCCTCATGGTTCCAGCTAACAGCACAGCCTTGCAGTGCAGGTTAGGAGAATTTCTGCGCCTGAGCTGAGAGCACACACAATCCATTAGCCAAAGCTGCCGCCAGTCAGTCAAGTGGAGTGGGGCAGAGGTGGGTGGGGTATTGGACAGCCATGAAGTGCGCTAAACACAGGCCATCCAAGTGGTGGCCTGCACTCTCCAGCGTGCATGAAGGGGCCTTGAGATGAAGCCGAATCCGGCGACTTAACCAAGAGAGGTTCTTAGTACACGTATGCTAGCACTCGCATCTCTCTCTTTGATACTGCAGGAGGAGAACATCAAGGTCATGGAGCCTGGTGATCTAGCTATATGCCTTACAGGGAGCAAAGAAGAGGGAGAAGATTGTGACAGAGACACTTAGTTCGGCAAAGGGAGAAGCACCACCCTCAAGATGAAGGGGCAGTAGGGTCTTCTCCGGACGCAGCTGAAAATCCAAAGCAAGCCGTCGCCTGTAGGCATCTTGCTAGACCCAGGATCTGTAGACGGCACTTGTCATTCCTTTCAGTGGTAGTGAAAGTGACCGCAGCGCTCAATTTTTATGCCAGGGGCTCCTTCCGGGGCTCCACAGGTGACCTGTGCGGGATCTCACAGGCCTCCATGCACAAGTGCATCCAGGAGGTTGCAGATGGCATCTTCACGAACACAGAGAACTATGTGCATTTTGAATGGGATCAAGAAAGCCAGGAAGCAAGAGTGCTGTGGCGATCTCTGGTGTTCCACAGGTGCAGAATGCCATCGACTGTACTCACATGGCACTTAGATCTCCATGGCAACAAGCAGTCCAGCACATCAACCACAAGGACTTCCACTCGCTGACTGCTCAGCTGGTCTGCGACCACAACAAATGCATCATGCAGGTCTGTACGCAATAGCTTGGAAGCGTCCATGACTCTTACATCCTCAACAGGTCTCAGATCCCCAACATCTTCCAGGGTCTGCAGAGGCTGCAGGGATGGCTCCTCAGGGACAATGGTTACCCACAGAGGGCGTGGCTGATGATGCCTATGCGATGGCCTCAGACTACAGCAGAGAGATGGGACAACGAGGACCATGCCACGACCCAGACTTTGGTGGAACACACGATTGGCATCTTGAAAGTGAGGTTCCGGTGCCTCGACAGGAATGGTGGGACCCTGCAATACAGTCCCCAGAGGGTATCGCACATCATCGTCGCATGCTGTGCACTGCACAACTGGCACGCAACAGGCACTGGCTGAGGAAGAGATGGAAGAGCTGCACGTCTGCTGCAATGAGGAGGACATTGAAGGAGGTGAGGTGGATGAGGTCCTGGAAGGCGAGGATGCTGGTGATGAAGCCATCACACTGGACAGGTGAGGCAGGCGTGCTCTTGAGGCCATAATAACTGCAAGATTTAAAGCAGATGAAGACGAGGTGCAGTGAGGACACTCCTGACATCACCTTTGTGAATGTCTGACTCCTGTCTGGCTGAGGGCAGCTTGCTTGTGCTGTGTGAACAGGGTCATATCATAGAGATGCAGTGGTGATACTTTAACAGCACCTGATTCTTTGGCAATCTTCATTACCTGACCCCTCCATGACCATACCATCACCAGACACAGATGCTGACGAGATGGGTGCCGGCCCCACCTCAAAGGTGCTGAGACCATACAGAGAGAACGTCGGAACTCTGTGATGCCTGCCCTCAACATTCTGGCAGCAATGACAAGCCATTGCAAGGTGCAGACTAATGTGTCAAGCGACTGTGAAGCCAGACAATTACTTTGCTCAGGGAAGAGGCCCTGGACTGAGACACCTGCCTTCAGCTTGTGCAGGGACCAAGGTTTCACATCTGTGTGACACAAACACTGCTCATCAGAACAAGGAGCCACAGACAAGGAGACATTCTTGGGAGTATATAGTGAACATTATGTACAAGCAATTAACACTCGTGCTCAAGCTATTCAACTACATCATCTTAACCTTCATAACCTGCACTACATCTTGGTGCTCTCCCGACATCCACAGCAGAGGTGGAGGCAGCCTACTGACTGCTACACCCTGACTGGGATGTCCTTGGTGAGCGTCCTCTGCAGGACTGAGGGCCTGGAGAGGCCCAGCTTGCTTTCGGGGTACTGCGGTGTGACAGTGGCACCCTGCTCAGCCTGTGGAGCTGGAGCTGCGGAGGTCACAGGAAAAGAGGAATTGGACGGGCAGGACACTCCCATAGTCACCTGGATGGATGGCCCTGGAGCGTGCACCTGCTGATCCTCCATATGGGTGCCCGAGACTCCCTGGCTGACTCCTTGAGAGGAAGAGTTAGCTGGAGTGAGGTTGAGCTGCCCGGCATCCCTTTTGCATTGACACTGTTGAATGCCAGCAAGTGCCTCAGCTTTGGAATGCAGGTCCTGCAGTAGTATAGAGCCAATGTCCTGGGCCAAAATTTCTATGGCAGCCGCCATCCTACCAGTGTTGACCTTGGTGCATTGGCATATGCCGGCGCTATCACCTCATACCTCCTCCATTGTGCCTTACAATCTGAGGAATGCAGCAGACATCCCTTCCTGATGTTCCCAAGCTTGTCTTTGCAGCTCCAGCAGCTGAGGTAGCACCGAGTCCAAAGGCTCGCCATTTGACTTGGACTCAGCAGATTCTTGGCCTCCAGCCATCCTCTGAGTGCCGGCACCCTTGGATTTCCCTGCCTCCGCCTGCTGTGGATCAAACAGTGCATTGTGCACACCAGATTATGACACCAAGGTTAATCTAGATCCCACTGAGCTGTGTGTCTCTGCGCTGGTGGAGGCTGTCTGGTGCTGTCTCAGGTCTTCCACTGGTGTATCTGCGGATTCCTCCTCCGGGGTGTTGTTGGGGCTGGAGTTGATTGCCTGGTGGCTGCCCTCGGCTGTTTCCTGGATGTTCCTGCAAGAGAAAAGAGAGATAGTTAGTGCATGGCAGCCGACTGTGAAACAGGAGGCATCACTCACAGTATTGCTGTCTGATGAATGTTGCAGTGCAGGATCCTCACTTGGTTGAGCACAGTCAACTGTCGCTGTTAGCACAGGAACAGTCCACATCCTCGCCAGCAAGCTGGATGGCTCTATTTTAAAAAGCCGTGAGGACCTTCCACTTGGGAATGCCCCCCCCAGTCTGCGACCTCTCCTTCTTGTTGTGGGCTAGCTTATCCTGCATGGAGACAGATGGAGAGAGTGTAAGCAAGGTGCCACCCAGGCCAGATGAGAAAGATGCCTGGCATGTGTGGAGTGAATGGTGCCATGGGTGGCATGAGGACATGGTGGGCAGGGGAGATGAGGGTATTTGTGAAGGAATGAATGATGATGTCCCTTGAGCTGGCAGTGAGTGCGAATCCTGTGGATGTGTGGTGGGTTTGTGAGTTTGAGAGTTGAGAGTGATGAGAAGAGTGACTTACCCGGGCAGAATGGAGGAGATCATTCATCCTCTTTCCACACTAGATGGTTGTCCTCTTTTAGAGGGCTTTGGCGCTCACCACTGGCGCCACCACCTCCCATGCTGGATTGATGAGCTTGGTGTTTGGTCATCACCCGGAGTGGAGGTAGAGGATTTTGCAGTGGATTTCCGCTGCACACAGCTGCTGCCTTCTCTGCTTTTGGGGCCATCTGTCACCAACAGCAGTCCTGGTCTGTGGACATAAAGTAGGCTGTACTCTGGTGCGTTTTAAATATGGTGCCCAGTGTGAGGAAGCACTGAGGTAATGGCTTAGTGGGCAAATCCAAGCACCCCCCCCCCCCCGCAGTGATTCAGTGTGTTTCCATGCACGCATTATTAATGAGGCAGGACACACCAGCAAGCAGACAATACAGTGCAAAAACACACCATTGCGGCCAGCGGCAAAAACGTCTATTTTCCCTGCCAGTCACTGCACTTAATGCAATTCAGGTAAGATTCTGAGCATAATTTCAAAGTTTGTAGAGACACAAAATTTGGAAATGTAGTTAATGGTGAGAAGGATGGTAACAGATTTAGATAGACAGTTGAAATACACAAACAGGTGACAGATAAATCAGAGGATCGTGAAGTAATTCTTCGTAGGAAGAATCAGGCAAGGCAATAGAAATGGAAAAAAAAACTATAAATGGAAAATGCTGGAAAAATTCAGCAGGTCTGACAGTATCTGTGGAGAGAGGAACAGAGTTAATGTTTTGAGTCCATCTTTTAGGTCTGATGAAGAGTCATATGGACTCGAAATGTTAACTCTGTTTCTCTCTCCATAGGTGCTGTCAGGTCTGCTGAGTTTTTCCAGCATTTTCTGTTTTTATTTCAGATTTCCAGAATCAGAGGTCCACATCGGTCAAGTGAAGATGGCAGGACAAGTTGATAAGACTTAAAAAATCATATGAGGTCTTGTGCTATATAAATAGGAGTAGAGTACAAAAAAGGAAATTTTGCCAAAACTTTATAGTGCACTGGGTAGATCTTCAATGGAGTATTGTGTTTAATTCTGATCACCACACTTTAGGAAGGACGTCAACGCATTAGAGAGTGTGCAGCAGAGATTTAGTAGAATAAGGATAAGGGGCTTCAGTTACCTGTAGAGACTAGAGAAACTGGAATTGTTCTCCTCAAGGAGAAGGTTAAGAGGGGATTTAATACAGGTTTTCAAAATGAGGACTGTAGGAGATTGTAGTTTAGATAAACAAAGGAAGTGTAGATTTAAGAATAATCCTGCTGCAGGATCACATGATCTGTATAAACCAATGTGTTAACAGCATGGAGAACCTCTGGCGTGGAGTTCTTCTTTAGTTATAGAATTAGATGCACATATGTAGTTGCTACTGCTGTTTTGTAAATGAAGTTCAATGTTTCCTCCAAGAAAAGTTGCCTGGAAAATCAACTCTATAACAAAGTGGCAAGGATTAATCAGATCCTTTCTGATCCCAGCAATTGTGGGTAAATAAGATAACTCGAAAGAAAGGAAGATATACTCATCCGAGTTACCACAGTTTGACAGAATCAATCCCTTTGAATCAACCACAGACGACTGGTCTCAATATATAGAACATCTTGTGTTCTACTTTCAAGCCAACCAAATCACAGGGGAGGAAAGGAGGAGAGTGATTCTCCTGAATGTTTGTGGGAGCAAAACCTACAATTTAATTTGAAGTTTGACAGCCCCCAGAGCCCCTGATTCAAAGACCTTCAGTGAGTTAGTAGACCTCATTAAACAACATTTTCAACCCAAACCCTCAGTCACAATGCAGAGGTTCAGGTTTGATTCATGGAATAGAGCCCCGGGGCAGACATTGCTACCTATATGGCAAAATTAAAACAACTAACAGAATATTGTGATTTTGGTGAAACCCTGAATGATATGCTCAGGGATCGTTTGATCTGTGACGTGCAAAAGGATGCAATTCAGTGAAGATTGCTGGATGAAGTGAATCTTGATTTTAAGAAAGTGTTAGAGATAGCACTTGCGATGGAAAGCGCTGTAAGGGATTCGCAAGCAACTAAAGGTGTGCAAAATGGCGCCATTTTCCCAGTTGGGTGGGAATGGTCAGCTGAAAGCGGTGTGAAAAGCCAGGACTCTGCCTTGAAGTGGCAAACAGTTCCTGCTAACTGAAAATTTAGAGGAAATAGTTAAGCAGCAAATTAGAAAACTAATTTTTATCGATGTGGGAAAAATCATACTCCTAACGATTGGTAAGTTAAAAGGGTGGAGTGTTATTTTTGTCACAAAAATGGGCACATATTGAAACATTGCAAAACAAGATTAAAACAGGCTTCCAGGCAGCAAATGAAGCCCAATGAAGTATATGGTGTGGAAGAGCCAGAAACAACCAATTCTGACATTTATTCCTCATTCAACATGAAAGTTGGGAAGACAGAGCCAATATTTGTTACAGTGCAAGTGAATGATAAACCCTTAAAAATGGAAATAGATACAGGTGCTTCTACTACTGTAATAGGAGAACAGACTTTCAGACATTTAATTAAAGATGCTCGACAATTACATTTGGAAAAAACTTCCGTCAAGCTGAAAACGTACACAGGCAAAGAAATCCAGGTAAAAGGTATCACCAGAGTAACTGTTCATTATAGACATCAAACAGCACAACTACCAGTGATGGTATTAGAAGGCAGAGGACCAAGCCTTCTAGGCCAAAATTGGTTGAGGGAAATTAACCTCAATTGGCCAGTGAGATTTCAAAATGAAGCTAGAAGAGTTCCTCAGATGAAAAAGGAACAAGGAATGGTACTTCAGAAAGAGCCTGGAGAGTCCAAGGACCGCAACAGGATGAAAAAGGAGCGTGTAGCCATTCAGCAACCTGAAGAAATGAAGACTGTCTTAAACAACGACATGGAAAAACAGCAGAAGAAACTCAAGGAGACTTTGCTGAATGACAGAATTCAAGATGAAACGAGTGAGTTTCGCAAAAAAGAAAGGAAAACCTGTTGAAAGACCTTTGCACACTACAAGGATCCTTCAGGTCAAAGTTTGTGCCTCTAGAAAATTATGAAGAGAAACAGGAAGAATTTAATGTCACTCTGAACAAACTGAAGAATCAGCTGGCAGAGAAAACACAGCAATGTTCAAGTTTCCAGGAGGAATCCAACAGATACAAGAAAGAAGCAGAAGGACCGAAGAACCAGCTAAATGAAGCTAAAGAGGCTTTGAAAACATAAGTCAAAGAATTATCCAAGATGCAAGTAGATAAGGAAATCATGGGGAGCTCAACCACTGAATTAAGACAAGTTGAGATTTCACCTGAAAAAAGTCTGGCCGACAGTGAAGTCAAAAAGAAGGCGGAGGCTAAGTTCTGTGGTAGAAAGAAGATACGTAGGAAGAGGGTGCAGAATTATTGATGAGGCACTGGCTTCAAACAAAACTAAGTCTGATACTTCCCAATTTGGAAGAATAGGTGGAAAAAAGTCAAGGGAATCAAAAAGCAACTCATGATTTGCATAGTCGTGAGCGACAATTTACTGTTGGAGAAGCGGTATATGTAAAGAATTTTGCGGGAGGACCAAAGTGGTTATCTGATAAAGTATGCTCTGTGACCGGACCATTGCCATCCCATGTGCAATTCAAGGGCTGGATCACCCCTAAGCACGTGGATCATTTAAGAAGAAGGGAGATACCCCAAAAGAATGATGTTCCACCTGTAACCATCGCTGAACCCATGGTTCCTGTTGAAGTTGCTCAACCAAGGATAGACATGCCCGATGTCTCTGTTGCAGTAGGCGACATTGCACTGCCTGTGCCTAATGAGGTACCTGATGTTAATGTGGTTCCAGAGAATGTGGTTCCTGTCAACGAATCAGAAGCCGTGGAGCTACGACGTTCTACACGGATCAGGAAACCATCTGAAAGACTGAACTTTAATTTCATGAACTGTGTAAATATTGTAACTTCATGAGATAAATATCCTTGAAAATACAAAATGTACAGAAAAGTTAAAAAGGGGAGGAATGTAGTAATTATAGCTTGGATAAACGAAGGATTATAGCTTTAAGAGTAATCCTGTGCTGTAAGGTCATATGATCTGTGTAAACCAATGAGTTAGCAGTGTGGGGAACCTCTTGGGGGAGATCATCTTTAGTAATAGAGTTAGATGCACACGTGTAGTTGCTGCTGCTGTCTTGTAAATAAAGTTCAATGTTTCCACCAAGAAAGGTTGCCTGGAAAATCATCTCTATAACAGCGATTGTGCTAGAAGCAGCAACATGGCATTCCTAAAATTGAGACACCAACCGGGTTTAGCTACAACACAGGGCTAAATGCATGCTAGACTACAAGAGCAGAATGCTCTTGACAGAACAAAGCAACCTCACAACCAACAGATCAGAACAAATCTCTGTGATCCAGTCACATCCCAGTCCTGAATGGTGGTGGGCAATTAAACAACTAACTGCAGCTCCACAAACACCCTCAACCTTAATGATGGCAGTGTACGGCACTTCAGTGTAAAAGACAAGGCTGAAGCATTTGCAACAATCTTCAACCAAAGCCTCAAGTGGATGATCCATCTCAGCCTCCTCCTGAGGTCCCCAGCATCACAGATGCCAGCATTCAGCCAAATCAATTCACACCATGCTATATCAAGAAACGGTTGAAGGCACTAGATATTGCAAAGGCTATGGACCCTGACAACATCCCGGATGTACTGCTGAAGATTTAATTTCCAGAACTAGCTGATCCCCGAGCCAAGCTGGTCTAGTCAAGCTACACTTGTTATGATCCTGAAGCAAACCCCCAAGTTTTTGGTGCGATCCAGTTAGGGGCCAGTAACTTATTGTCTAAAGTAACAAAGATTGAGATTTTTTTTTGAGATACACTTGCTAAGAGATTAAAGCCACAATATTCCATGGTTTTTGAACAAACAAAATAAACTTTACTATACAAGGTCAAAAAAAAACTTACAATATTTATCTTATATTCTAGCATTCATGCTTAATATGAGGTGCGTGTGAATTAAGAGTTAACTGTGGCTGAACACAATAAATGGCAGATGTGACCAAGGCAGAATCCGCAGATTTCTCAACCCAGATGTCAATAAACACTGTGAGTCAACCAATCTCACTGAAAAGCAATCTCTCTCATGACGGATTCCAATTCTCTCCAAATATCACTCCAACTCAGATGGCCTCAACCATGGCCCACCTCATTTCAATCTCGTCTCCTGAGACTCCATTCCCCTGGATTCCTGAATCTGCACTCCAGCCTTTGCTTTATGTCCTAATTTCAGCTCTTTATTAGATTGCTGGGTTTACGGAGCAGACACTGCCCCTAGGTTTCTCTGAACTCCAGTCTCCCAACTATACCCAGCTATATATGGCTTCCAGGGCTTCTAGCAAGCCCTACCCTTTTTCAGCTTAGAGCCAGTGATCTTTTCAGCTCTCCCAGACTTCTCAGGCTCTAACTGAAATATTTACCAGCAACACCTTCCCTGCTTGGAGACTTATTTTTCTGCCTCTGTTTCTCCTTAACTGGGACCTATCCTGGTCCCCTAGCCATTTAGGACCTGTCCCTGCCCCCTCTCCCTATCCCCTACTGGTACACTCTCTGAAATGGCATGCCAGTCCCAGAGCAGGAGTATTTGCACCTTTTTTTGTGCAGACACACTGGGCCCAACCTCAGCCCAAAGAAATACAGAAACACCAGAGTGCACATGGGCCACCCGCTCCCAGTCCACACATGCACTGAAACTCCCGAGGCATGCTGGGTGTTGTAGTTCCCAGACCATGCCCAAGGAAAAGGTAGGCTTGGATCTCGCAACATAGTGCCGTCTATAAAAGCAGAACAAATCCAAGCTGACCAATTATCACCCCATCAGTCTACTCTCAATCACCAGCAAAGTGACAGAAGGTGTCATTGACAGTGCCATCAAGTGCCATTTACTTAGTAATAATCTGATCATCGATGCTCAGTGTGGGTTCTATCAGAGCCACTCAGCTCCTGACATCATTACAGCTTTGGTCCAAACATGGACAAAAGAGTTGAATTTCAGGGGTGAGGTAAGAGTGACTGCTCTTGATACCAAGGAAGCATTTGGCCGAAAATGGTATCAAGGAGCTTTAGTAAAATTGAAGTCAGTGGAAAATGGAGGAAAGCTCTCTATGGTTGAGGTCATACCTAGCAAAAAAGGTGGCTATGATTGTTGAAGGACAATCACTGCAGTCCCAGAGCATCGCTGCAGGAGTTCCTCAGGGTAACACCTAGACCCAGCCATCTTCAGCTGCTTCATCAATGATTTTTCCCCCAACATAAGGACCTGGATTTTCGCTCCCAGGTCAGGTACTGGGAGTTGGGAAATGTCCCAGATCATCGCACTCGCCTGGGAAAAAGTGCCACAAATAGTAGGATATTCTTTCCAGGGGTAGGTGCTGGTTTCAGGATGGAGTCAGGCCCATCTCCCCAGAATACAAATCGGAGGCAGCCACAAGGGTGCTGGGTGCTGAGGCAGGCTGCTTAAAAGGCTTGCCTTGGTTCTCTGCAAATTTGTCCCAGTTGTTTTGTCAAATATTAGGCCCTCTAGCCCTAACACCCCACACCCTCTTACCCCCACCCACTCCCCATGCCTATATATGTTAACTTACTGTCACTGTAGTCCCACATCCCTCCATGCAAACCCATGCACCCCACCTATCTCATTGGCTCCTTATAGCCCTTATGCCACTCACTGCCACCTTGTGCCAATGCTTGACCTCCCACCCATCACCCTTTGCTCTTACATCCTCCATGCCAACTATCAAGCCTCAAGAGCCATGCTGAAAATAAAGTTCTAAATATCTAACACAGAGTTCACTGTATAAATAAAGTCCCCTTCATGAAAGCCCATTAAAACATTAAAATTCCCTCAAGTAATTAATTCCTCATCAAAACAAGTGGATTTGTATTCATAATCCCACACCAAAAACATTTAATCCTTTAACAGCCTTGTTGAGCTGACAATCTAAATGTGAACTAACAACTCCTCCCCACCTCCCAGCAGCCCCCCTCCCCAACCCCCAACCTACTGTGATAATGATAGGAATAAGCATTAACAGTGCTATAATAATAGCACTTAGGGTTATGTCAACAAATAGCTATTGAACCTGTTAGAAGATTTTTTTTAACTCTTACAGACACTGGCATGCAGATTTTATCAATTTTTAAAGGGCTAGCCATTTAAATTACTTGACAGCTGACAGTTCTACAGATCATATTCACCTTTCAAGTGCATTTACGACCTCTCTAAAGAATTGTAGCTCCCAAACTGTGGGATAAGTCCTTTGCTCCAGCGAATATAGGGTCCATTTGAACTTAACCTGAGATCAATTGGGCCTGCTGAGCTCGGGATTCCCAATGTGGAAACTGTATACTGCCCCCATCCCCTCCACATTCCCCCAACGAAACTGACATCTGTCAAAAATAGGGCAAGACACCCAGATCCAAGTCCCTCCCACCATTTTAGAAAGTCTCAAGAGTCTCCTCAACTCTGAGAAAATCCAGGCCTGGAGGTCACAAATTAGCACGTTCACTGATGATTGCACAATGTTCCATACCATTCACAAATTCTCAGCTACTAAATAGTCCATGTTCACATGCATTAAGACCTGGACAACAGTGAGGCTTGGGCTGAGAAGTGGCAAGTAACATCTGTGCCAGACAAGTGCCAGGCAATAACCATCTCCAAAAAGAGAAAATTTAACCATCTTCCCTTGATATTCAATGGCGTTCCCATCACTGAATCCCCCACTATCAACATCCTGTGAATTATCACTGTCTAAAAACTGAACAGGAACAGCCATATAAAAACTATGAGTAGAATTTTTAACTTGGCGGGTGAAGCTCGAGCATTAAATAAAGTGCGTAGGCGTCGGCTGAGCGTACCGACCTCAATGCACACTCCCGTGATATTTCGTTTGGCAGGCACACAATGGAGACGGAGGCGCACACGCCTTTAATTAAGTGGCCAGGTAAGGCTCTTCAGACACCATTTGTCTCTGACTTTACGTACCTTTGCGATTATGGGCAAAATGGGCAGGTGGGCAGGCCACAATTTGCCAAACCTCATCCATGGGCAGGATAAGAGGGGTCAGTGACCTTGTCAATGTGATTAGTGAGGCGTGCAGGATATCACTTGCTGCTGGTTGCTCCTGTGAACAGGACAACTTCATCTCGCTTCAGAGCTTCATTCAGATATTTTAGAGGCCTCAGTTCAGGACTCAATTGTTGTTTTCCAGGCTCCCAGAGGATTCACACCATATGAGGCCTTCCAGGTATCAGACAGCCTTCCCTTACTCTGTTAATGAGGATTGTGGTTTCCGCTGGAGGCACCTCCTCCTCTGATAAAGAGAGGGCCAGAAGGGAGAGGAGGCCAGGTGTCCTTATTCAGATTCTAGTGGAGCAACCTGTGAAAGGAGAGGCACAGGCTCAAGGGGTGCAGGGCCAACTAGAAGTCCAAGGTGGAAGGGGCCATAGAAGACGCCACTATCCTGATGCCAGGGTTTACAGGTGGCGATCCAGCTGCCTCAATATGTCTGAGGTGCAATGCTGGCGGAGGCTCCATCTCTCAAGGGAGACAGTGACCTCCATCTGTCAGATGATCGGCCCTGAGATTAGCTCCGACTGTCTGGGTGGACACCCCATGCCAGTGGCACTGAAGGTCAAGATGGCCCTCAACATCTATGCCTCCGGCTCTTTCCAGGGGTCAGTGAGGGATCTTTCGGAATGTCCTGTTCAGCTGTCCATAGTTGTGTCAAACTGGTGACAGATGCTTTGTTCAGGCATGCGTTGACTTTCATTCATTAGCGTATGGACAAGGCCAGCCAGCCAGAGCGAACTAGAGGCACCGTGCCTCTCAGCACCATGAGAGGAGCTCGCAGAGATGACAGCCAGCTCGTGTGCCAACATCAGGTCACTTTAGACCTCCCTGCTCACCACTGATGGATGGGCACCTAGCTGGGATATTGGGTGCCCAATCCATCTCCCACACTGACTGACCAGCTGAGATCATTGCTGGTGTGAGGGCTTGCAGGTCCGAGCGCATCCCCAGGAACCCTTGATTGAGCCCAAGGAGGAGCCTCTCCTTGAGAGCTGCAACTCTCTCCATGACCCACGGCCATGAGGGTCATGTACAGAGCAGTACTTATGCTCTGCAGGAACTCCTCCACAATGGACACCATGGCACGCATTCCCTCATGTATCTCCGCCAGATCCTCCCGCACACCCTACTGGACTTCCAGCATCTTCTGCCTCAGGGAGAACTCCAAGGGCCCATGATCAGCCATTGATTAAGCATTGCCCTCGTCCACAGCAGTCGTCCGACTGCCGACACCCTGGGCAGTCTCTGCCTCTGCCTGCATCTCAAGCGAGTGTGACGAGCCCTCACCAATGTGCACCGAGATACTATACAGCAATCTTATGCCCAATGAGGTGCTGGTATCTGCACTGCTGCCTGCTTGACAAGAGAGGGTGTGACACAGGTGCGTGGGGAGCATGGTGGTTCTCTGATGTCAGGGGTGAGCCTTCAACCTCTTCATGGCAACCCACCTGCTGGCAAGCCTAAAAGGGAAAAGAGGGACATGTCATTAGTTTAAGTCATGAAACTGTCACTGAGACAGTGATATTCATCATGGTGCCCTCGTCTTTCGATTCTCAATGGAGATTCCAGGTTCCAGGCTCACATCAATATAGAGACAACATTGGAATGGTAGCAATAACCGACATTCTCACCTCAGTGCACTGCATTCTTACCTTCCTCTGGCACCCCAACCTCATCGCGGCTGCTTGACCAAGGCGTATGGCTCCTCTCTAGCTCCAGGGCCTCCTGCTCATATTGTGAGAGGATGAGGAGGTGTGGGAGTCCCCCACCAGTCTGTGACCTCTCAGCTTGTTATGGGATGTTTTCTCCTGAAAGGGCAGAGGGGCATTGATTAGTCCACTCTCTATCTGCAGCGCCATTGCAGTCTGGCCAACCCCACCTGAGGAACACTTCACAGGGCTCAGCCGATTCGTGACCCTGGAGACGCAAGGCACTCAGTCCAAGCAACCAGGGTTCACCCCCTTGGCCAGCTCCTGCCCCATTGGCATTTGATGCTCACACTCTAACACCACTGAGGTCCATGGGGGGATGGGCAGCACTTAACTGTTCCGCAAAGTGACCCATGCCAACACGGTACTCACCCTTCCCGATCGCAGGAGATCGTAAGGCGCTTCCGGCACTGCACCAATATGCTCCTCACCACATCGTGGCTGCTGACCCTGGATGCCACCTCCTCCAAGGCATTTTTGGAGAGGCGGAGGGGGCCTCCTCCTCCCATCCCTGGGGACAAGGGTTTCTCTCCTCGCTGCGACCTCCTCCAGGAGGACTGCGAGGTGCTCGTCCGACTAACGCAGGACCAACTGCCCGCTGGCCTGCTCCCCCACCCACTTTGTTTCCATTCGCAACACTTACGCGTCCTTCAGTAGCAGCCTTCCAGGGGCTGCCAAGGCCACTTTTGAATCGGCTGCCGGGCCACCACCCGTCCCTTCGCATTCATTCCTAGGCTGCGTATCACGCTGGGCGGGCCTTAATTGGAATTCAAGGAGCTAGACATCATCCAAGACAAAGCAGTCTGCTTGTGCAGCACCCCATCCACCACTGTAAGTATTCTCCCTCCACACTGGCACACACTGTCAGCAGTTCATACTATCTACTGCGGCAACTTGCCAAGCCCCCTTTGGAAATCCCTTCCACACCCATAACCTCTACCACCTAAGAACAAAAGCAGCGAACACATGGGAACACCACTAGCTGCAAGCTCCACTCTAAGTCACTTAGCATCCTGGCTTGAAACCAACAACTTCCCAAGGGCAATTGGGGATGGCAATGCTGACATCCCATGAACAAATATAAGTATGTTTTTTTATACAGTAAATAAGGATAAACTGTTTCCACTGGCAGGACAGTTGGTAACCAGAGGGCACTAACACATGGCAATTGGCAGAAGCAGAGGGCTAGATGAAGATAATTATTTTACATTGAGAGTTATTACAGCCTGAAGGGGTGATGGAAGCAGATTCAACAGCAATCTTCAAAAGGGAAATTCTAGACTTAGGTGTCTAGAATATACTTGAAAAGGAAAAATTCACAGGGCTTTTTTTAAAATTCACTCACGGGATGTGGGCTTCAGTGGCTGGGCCAGCATTTATTGCCCATCTCTAGTTGCCTTTGAGAAGTTGATGGTGAGCTGCCACCTTGAACCGCTGCAATCCATGGGGCGTAGGTACACCCACAGTGCTGTGAGGGAGGGAGTTCCAGGATTTTGACCCAGCGACAGTGAAGGAATGGCAATATATTGCCAAGTCAAGGTTGTGAGTTATTTGGAGGGGAACCTCCAGGTGGCAGTGTTCCCATCAATCTGCTGCCCTTGTCCATCTAAGTGGTAGTGGTCGTGGATTTGGAAGGTGCCATTGAAGGAGGGTTGTTGAATTCCTGCAGTGCATATTGCAGATGGTACACACTGCTGCTACAATGCGTCAGTGGTTGAGGGAGTGAGTGTTTGTGGATGTGGTGACAATCAAGTGGGCTGCTTTGTCCTGGATGGTGTCCAGCTTCTTGAGTGTTGTGGGAGCTGCACTCATCCAGGCAAGTGGGGAGAATTCCATCACACTCCTGGACAGGCTTTGGGAGTCAGAAGGTGAGTTACTCGTCACAAAATTCCTAGCCTCTGACCTGCTCTTGTAGCCACATTATTTAAGTGGCTAGTCCAGTTCAGTTTCTGGTCAATGGAAAGTCCCAGGATGTTTCTAGCAGGGGATTCAGTGATGGTAATGCTATTGAACATCAAGGGGCAACGGTTGGATTCTCTCTTGTTTGAGATGGTCATTACCTGATACTTGTGTGGCGCGAATGTTACTAGCTACTTGTAAGCCCAAGCCAGATATTGCCCAGGTCTTGCTGCACTTGGACATGGACTGCTTCAGTATCTGTGGAGTTGCAAATGGTGCTGGACATTGTGCAATCATCAGCGAACATCCCAACTTCTGACCTTATGATGGAAGGAAGGTCATTGATGAAGCAGCTGAAGCTGGTTGGGCTGAGGACACTACCTGAGGAACTCCTGTAGTGATGTCCTGGAGCTGAGATGACTGACCTCCAACAACCACAACCATCTTCCTTTGTGCTAGGTATGACTCCAACCAGCAGAGAATTTTTCCCTTGATTCCCATTGACTCCAGTTTTGCTAGGACTCCTTGATGCCACACTCGGTCAAATGCTGCCTTGATGTTAAGAGCAGTTACCCTCACCTCATCTCAGGAGTTCAGCTCTTTTGTCCATGTTTTGAACCAAGGCTGTAATGAGGTCAGGAGCTGAATGGCCCTGGCAGAATCCAAACTGGGCCTTAGTGAGCTGGTTATTGCTAAGCAAGTGCTGCTCGATAGCACTGTTGATGACTCCTTCCATTGCTTTACTGATGATCGAGAGTAGACTGATGGAGTGGTAATTGGCCAGGTCGGATTTGTCCTGCTTTTTGTGTACAGGACATACCTGGGCAATTGTCCACATAGCTGGGTAGATGCCAGCGTTGTAGCTGTACTGGAACAGCTTGGCCAGGGGCATGGCAAGTTACAGAGCACAAGTCTTCAGTGCTATTGCCGGAATATTGTCAGGGCCCATAGCCTTTGCAGTGTCCAGTGCTTTCAGCCGTTTCTTGATATCACATGGAGTAAATCGAATCGGCTGAAGACTGGCATCTGTGATGGCGGGGACCTCCAGAGGAGTCCGAGATGGATCATCCACTCGGCACTTCTGGCTGAAGGTTGTTGTGAATGCTTCAGCCTTATCTTTTGCACTGCTGTGCAGGGCTCCTCCATCCTTGAGGGTGGGGATATTAGTGCAGCCTCCTCCTCTGGTGAGTTGTTTAACTGTCCACCATCATTCATGACTGGATGTGGCAGAATTGCAGATCTGATTCATTGGTTGTGGGATCACTTAGCTCTGTCTATCACTTGCTGTAAAAGAGCAACAAGGTAGGACTAACTGAATTGCTTTCTGAAAGGGCCCACACAGGCAAGATGAGCTGAATGAGCTCCTTATGTGCTATATATTTCTATGACTCTACAAATAGGGTAAATGGGTAAATTTAGACCAATTAGTTGAACATCAGTATGGGCAAGCTCTTATACCATATAATTCAAGTAAAAGATGTGATTATTGAGAGATGGATGGTATCGTCATGAGCAACTTGCACAGAATTTTTAAAGGCAAATTATGTTTGACTAAGTTAAGAGCTTTTTGAAGTGATTAATTGGATAGTCAAAGGGATTACGGAGAACGAAGAGTATGTGAATTTTCATATGTAATTTGATAATGTGTCTCACAAGAGGCTTATAAAAAGAAGTCAAGCATATGATACAAATGCAGTATCACAGACAGAAATTTGGTGGATAGGAAACAAAGAGCTAGGGGGGTTTCTCAGATTAGAGGAGGGTTTCAGTGTTGTACAGAGGTACACAATGAGAACACTTTTGTTCTTTCAAAGTGTAGATGATTTAGAATTTAGAACTGGGATCAATAATTTTTTTCATTTGTTCATGGAATGTGGGCTTCACTGGCTTGGCCAGCATTTATTGCCCATCCCTAATTGCCTTTGAGAAGGTGGTGGTGAGCTGTCTTCTTGAACTGCTGCAGTCCATGTGGTGTAGGAACATCCACAGTGCTGTTATGAAGGGAGTTGCAGGATGTTGACGCACCGACAGTGAAGGAACAATATATTTCCAAGTCAGGGTGGTGAGTGGCTTGGAAAGGAACTTCCAGGTGGTGGTGTTCCCATTTATCTGCTGCCCTTGTCCTTCTATAAGGTAGCAATCCTGAGTTTTGAAGTTTCTGTCGAAGGAGGCTTGGTGAGTTCCTGAAGTGCATCTTGTAGATGGTACACACTGCTGCTACTGTGTGTCAATGGTGGAGGGAGTGAATATTTGTGGGTGGGGTACCAATCAATTGGGCTGTTTTGTCCTGGATAGTGTCAAGCTGCTTGAGTGTTGTGGGAGCTGCACTCATCCAGTTAAATGGGGAGTATTCCATCACACTCCTGACCTGTGCCTTGTAGATGGTGGACAGGTTTGAGGAGTCAGGAGATGGGTTACTTGCCACAAGATTACTAGCGTCTGACCTGCTCTTGTAGCCACAGTATTTATATGGCTAGTCCAGTTCAGTTTCTGGTCAGTGGTAACCCCCAGGATGTTGATAGTGAGGGATTCAGCAATGGTAATGCCATTGAATGTCAAGGGGCGATGGTTGGATTCTCTCTTATAGGCCATGGTCATTGCCTGACACTTGTGTGGCGCGAATGCTCTTTCCCACTTTTCAGCCCAAGCCTGGATATTGTCCAGGTCTTGCTGCTTTTGGACATGGACTGCTTCAGTATCTGAGGAGTCGTGAATGGTGCTGAACATCATGCAATCATCAGCGAACATCCCAACTTCTGATCTTATGATGGAAGGAAGGTCATTAATAAAGCAGCTGAAGGTGGTTGGGCTGAGGACCTTTCAGTATTCTGTAAGTTTCAATCAGATCCCCCCTCATCCTTCTAAACTCCATTGAGTATAGACCCAGAGTCCTCAAATGTTCCTCATATGTTAAGCCTTTCATTCCTGGGATCATTCTTGTGAACCTCCTCTGGACCCTCTCCAGGGCCAGCACATCCTTCCTGAGATACGGGGCCCAAAATTGCTCACAATATTCTAAATGTGGTCTAACCAGAGCCTTATAAAGCCTCAGCAGCACATCCCTGCTTTTATATTCTAGTCCTCTCGAAATAAATGCCAACGTTGCATTTGCCTTCCTAACTACCGCATCAACCTGCCAGTTAACCTTAAGGGAATCCTGGACTAGGACTCCCAAGTCCCTTTGCACTCCAGATTTATGAATTCTCTCCCCATTTAGAAAATAGTCCATACCTCTATTCTTCCTACCAAGGTGCATGACCTCACACTTCCCCACGGTGTAATTGGCCAAGTTGGATTTTTCCTGCTTTTTGTGTACAGGAAATCCCTAAGCAATTTTTCACATTGCGAGATGGATGTCAGTGTTGTGGTTGGACTGGAACAGATGGCTAGGGGCGTTGTAAGTTCTGGAGCACAAGTCTTCAGTGCTATTGCTGGAATATTGTCAGGGCCCATAGTCTTTGCACCTCCCAGTGCCTTCAGCCATTTCTTGATATCACATGGAATGAATCAAATTGGTTGAAAACTGGCATCTGTGATGCTGGGGACCTCCGGAAGAGGTTGAGATGGATCATCCACTTGGCACCTCTGGCCGAAAATTATTGTAAATGCTTCAGCCTTATCTTTTGCACTGATGTGCTGGGCTCTTCCATTACTGAGGATGGGGATGTTTGTGAAACCTCCTAGTCCAGTGAGTTGTTTAATTGTCTCCATCATTCACAATTGGATGTGGCAGGACTGCAGAGCTTAGATCTGATCCGTTGGTTGTGGGGTCGCTTAGCTCTGTCTATCACTTGCTACTTGTCGCGCAAGTTGTCCTGTGTTGTAGCTTCACCAGGTTGACACCTCATTTTTAGGTATGCTTGGTGCTGCTTCTTGCATGCCCTCCTGCACTCTTCATTGAACCAGGGTTGATCCCCTGGATTGGTGCCAGTGTTCGAGTGAGGGATATGCCGGGCCTTGAGGCTAAAGATTGTGTGCAATTCTGCTGACACTGATGGCCCACAACAATTCATGATTGCCCAGTCTTGAGTTGTTAGATCTGTTTGAAATGTATCCCATTTAGCACGGTGGTAGTGCCACACAACATGATGGAGGATCTCCTCAATGTGAAGATGGGGCTTTGTCTCCACAAGGACTGTTTGGTGATCATTCCTACCTATACTGTCATGGACAGATGCATCTGCTGCAGGCAGGTTGGTGAGGATGAGGTCAAGTATGTTCTTCCCTCTTGTTGGTTCCCTCACCACCTGCCACAGACTCAGCCTAGCAGCTATGTCATTTAGGACTTGGCCAGCTTGGTTTGTAGTGGTGCTACTGAGCCACTCTTGGTGATACCGAGCCACTCCTGATAATGGACATTGAAGTCCCCCAGCCAGCGTACATTCTGCGCCCTTGCCACCCTCAGTGCTTCCTCCAAGTGGCATTCAATATGGAGAGGGACTGATTCATCAGCTGACGGGGTGGGGGCACGGTGAGGTGATACATGGTTCCATTACCCCTATTATCTCTTCCCATGATCGCTACTCTCTGCCTCCTGCTGCTCAGCCAATTTCCTAACCAGGTCAATAACTTGCCTTTGATTGCATGCGTTTAAATTTAGATAACAGGTTGTTATGAATGATTTTATCTAATGCCTTCAGGAAGACCAGATACATAACATCCATCAACACTCCTCTGTCCACTACTTTAGTTACCGCTTCCAAAAAATTCCATCGGATTCCTCAAGCATGACCTACCTTTTACAAATCTATGCTGGCTCTCTTTGATATGCCAAAAAATATTCAACGTGTGTAGTCACCCTATCCTTAACTTATAGACTCAAGTAATTTCCCAGCAACAGATGCTAGGCTAACTGATCCATAATTCCCTGATTTTCCTCTCTCAACTTTCTTAAAAGCAGGATGATGTGTTTTCCAATCTAAAGGAATGGTTCCAAAGTCGAGTGAACTTTGGAAGGTTATAATTTGGTCATCTGCAATGTTGTCACATCCTGCCTTTAAACCTCTGGGAGGGTAACCATCCAGTCCTGGGGATTTGTCACTCTTTATTGCCATTAGTTTCTTCATTACTCTTACTTTGCTTATGTTAATTTTGCTGAGTTCCTATCCCTGATTTGATGTCAGTTTCCTTGGGATTTTAAACATGCTGACCTCTTCCTCCACAGTAAATATTTGTGCAAAGCCATTAATTAATATATACACCACTTACTTATTTTCATTGATAATATTACCATTATCCATTGCCAAAGGATCTACATTGCTCCCGATGAGCCCCTTTTCATAATATGCGCTAAGATTAGGGAAAATATAGGGTAATATAGTTCTGGGGAGAGACTTGAGATGGGGGACAAAGTCCACTGGAGTGGAAAATGCTGAGGAAGTTATTTTTATTCTGAAAGCTTTTTCGATTAGGGACTAGGGGAAGACCATTGCTTGAGGAAGTCAGTAATTTAAAATTGTCATTCAGAGTGAGGAGAGAGAACAGGGGAATTTTTGATCGTAGAGAATTGACAGAATATGGAATGCTTTATCACAAGGATTACTTGAAGCAGAGACGATTAATTCTATAAAGAGAATGAGATATTTCCTGAAAAAGGCAAATATTAATATCTGGAGAGCACGCATGTGAATGGGAATAGACTAGATGAGCCTGTGAAGAAAAATATATACATAACAATCTACACACCTAATTAAATGTCAGTCCTAAAATTTTTCCAGCTCTAAAACTGATTGTTGGGGAAAATGGAGGGGACACTTGTTTTGCATGAGGTCATGTCCTGGGTGTCTCTGTCATATGAAAATGCATATGTAAAATTTGCTCAGTATTCACAAATAGAACCATAGAGTAATTTACATTCAGCACAACTATCTCCATAAATTGAAAACAACTGTTTATTTATGCAATGAAATTCTTCAAAGGCTTAACTGATGAAGAACTGAATGACAATTTTTAACATCTGTCACTCAATGAAAAATAATCCTTTATCTTAATTAATAAATGCCTTATGTAATGCTTTGTGTATTTTTGATATAGAGATGCAATTTCTTAAACATATGGATACTTGGATTTTTTGTTGTCTGTCATTCAGACTTGCTTACCTTAATAGGATGAGTTTTAAAGAAAATAACCATATATTATTCTTTATTTCAGGTCCCTACCTATCATGCACTGTTTCTTGACTGCGAGTGCAGATGGTTAAAATACTCTTCTCCCACTGCCAATATGGAAATGAAAGCCTTACAATTCCTCATGTTTAGTAGAGATGCAATGTGGGTGAGGGGAGAAGTTCTGCTTGGGACCCAGTTCTACCTCATCTCCAACTCTTTCTTTGCTTAATCCAAGTATTCATTGGAAGGGATGGGACCTGTAGGATGACGTCAGCCATCCAAAATCTTAGAACTGCCAGGCAGAAAATAGAAGATAGCAAACTGACCTCACTGAATTTTGTTTCCATCAAGAAGTTGTGTAAAATGCACACTGATCCATGATCGCAAAGAGGAAATTCATCCCTGTATGTCTGCATGTGCATATGGTGCACTAGAATTAAATCATAAGAACATAAGAGATAGGTAATAGGAGGAAGAGAAGACCATACGGCCAACCAAGCCTTCTTCGCCATTCAGTATGACCATGGCTGATCTTGTGCTTCATCTGCACATTTCCACCCGCTCCCCATATCCCCTTGTTAAATTTGCTAACTTCCAAACGGCTAGGACCATTCCAGAGTCTGAGGAAGATCATAGCTAGCACAGCAACAAAAGAACACAATAATTAGGAGCACGAGCAGGCGATCTGGCCCCTTGAGTTTGCTCCATCAATCGATAAGATCATTGTTGATCTGGTTGTGGCCTCAACACCACTTTGCCATCTTGACTTCCTTGTCGATCAGAAATCTGTCTAACTCAACCTTGAATATATTCAATGAACAAGCCTCCACTGCTCTCTGAAGAGAATTCCACAAATTTACTGCCCCCTGAGAGAAAAAAATCTCCTCATCTCAGTCCAAAATGGGGACCCCTAATTTTGAAACTGTGTCTCCTGTTTTTAGACTCTCCTACAAAGGGAAAACATCCTCTCAGCATGCACCCTGTCAATTCCTCTCAGGATTTTATATGTTTCAATAAGATCACCTCTCATTTTTCTATTCTCCAGTGGCTACAGGCGCAACCTAGTTAACCTTCCCTTGTAAGATATCCCCTTCATTCCAGGAATTATTTGAATGAACCTTCTTTGAAATGCTTTAAATGCAATTATATCTTTTTGAATTGAGGAGACCACAACTCTGCACACTACTCCAGATGTGGTCTAAGAAAAACCCATATAGCTCTAGCAACACTTCCCTGCTGTTATCCTCGATTCCCCTTGCAACTAATGCCAGTATTCCATGTGCCTTCCTAATCAAATGCTGTATCTGCATACTAACTCTTTGTGATTCATGTGCCAGGGCCCTCAGATTCCTCTGTTCCATAGGTCAGAATCTTTGGGTTAGCAAGCAGGGGTGGGGCCCACTCACCAACGCGTAAAATGACACGCAGTGACGTTGAGCGTGCATCCCGATGACACCGCGCGTCATCCCGATTTTCAGTTCGGCGGCCGCGCACCAGAGTCAGCTGCGCACCCGCCAAACTCTCAAAACTAATTAAACCACTTAACATAGCTGCTTGTCCAACCTTAAGGTTGGCAGGCAGGTGAAGAACCCAGGCGGCCTTCGCATTTTTCATGAAACCTCATTCACGGATGGGATGAGGTTTCATGAATGATTTAGAAGTGAAATGAAGATTTTCATTAAAATTCGTAGACATGTCCCAGCTCATGTGATACTTTCACATGACGGGATATGTCCTAAATGTTTTTTTTAATTAAAATTCTTGAAACTCAAACTGATTTTCCTGAGGCAGCTCTGTGCCCGACTCAGCCTACGTCCCCCGTCCGCACAGGAAGCACTCAGCTGGACGGGCCTTAATTGGCGATGGGCTACGTGCCCACCCACGCCTGCTCCTGCCCAACCCCCTTGACAGGGAGAAAATTCTCCCCATAGAGCTCTGCAGTCTCTCTCCATTCAGATAATATTCTGCTTTTCTATTCTTCCTGCCAAAGCGGACAAGTTTACATTTTCCCACGTTAATTGTAAAATGACACGGGATGATGTCAGGTGGAACTCCCGACGTCACACCGCCTCATTTCGACTGAATCAGCTGTGCACCAGCTGACCTGTCAACGGCCTATTGAGGCCATTGACAAAGTAGTTAACGTAATTAGTGGACCTGCCCGTCCAACCTTAAGGTTGGCAGACAGGCCGGGAGCCCTGGAGGGCAGGATGAGGTTTCATGTAGGTTTTTAAAAATTTAACAAAGGTTTAGCTAAAAGTAATGGACATGTCCCAACTCATGTGACAGTGTCACATGAGGGGACATGTCAGGGAATTTTTTTTTCTGTTTTTTTTAACACTTTTTTAATGTGGAGCCGATCTCCCTGAGGCAGCACTTAGCCTTAGGCAGCTGAGTGCACTTTTTCATGCACATGCGCGAAAGAGTGCACTCTTGGCTCAGGGAATCACACCCCACACACGCAGGGAGCGCACATCGCTTCCTGGAGGACGTCACACTGGGCAGGCCTTCATTGGCCCGCCCACATAAAATGGCGGCGTGCTTCCACGCGCCCGCTCCTGAACTTCCCCCCTAGCAGGGGGAAAATTCTGCCCCTAAAGAACCTGTGAACAAGGGCAATTAGGGATGAGCAATAAATGCTGGCTTGAGCCAGAGATGCCCACATCCCATGAATGAATTTAAAAAATGGTGATTATTTCAAAACCATTTATCTCTATTTGTGCCACTAGTTCATCTATCTAATTCTGGAAGCTCCATACATTCAGTTAAAAGACTTCAATATTTTTTTAATACTACTCTCTGCATTGACATTACTCTCTGATGTATTATTCCCATTAAACTCTCTGTCCCTTCCTGTCCCACTCAGCTTGTCTTTACCCACATCAATATCATTTTCTATTATCGCTGGACTCGACCTTTATGTTTGGATTTCTAAATCTCACTTCACTCGGACCCTTCTCCCCTCTGTTAGTTTAAAGCCATATTCCCTAATCTGACCATATTTGCTGATGCGCTCTGTTTGTACGTTCTGTCCCTTCCTGACGCACATGCTTTACCATTACCTGTGTCGCTACCTTACACTATTGCCTTGCACTGTCTCTTTAAATTTCCGAATATCCCGATGACTTGACCCTCCCCCCCACCGCCTGCATTATTTAGTTTAAAGCCTTCTCTACAGCCCTAGTTATACACCTCAACAGGACATTGGTCCCCGTGCGATTCAGGTGAAGGCCATCCCAACAGTACAGCTCTTTCTTTGCCTGGTACTAGTGCCAGTGTCCCATTTCTCCCACACCAATCTTTCAGCCATGAGTTCAATTGCCTGATCTTATTCATCCCGCTCTAATATGCTTGTGACTCAGGTAATGATCCAGAGATTATTAACTTTGAGATTCCGCTTTTTAATTTAGTCCGAGGCTGCTAATTCTCCTCAGCAGAACCTCTTTCTTAGTCCTACCTACATCATTGGTACCCACATGGACCACAACTGGATCCTTTCCCTCCCATTCCAAGTTCCTCTCCAGTCTAAGGAGATGTTCTTAACCCTGGCACTAGCCAGGCAAAACAGCTTTTGGGACTGCAGTAGTTCAAGAAGGCAACTTAGCACCAGCTTCTCAAGGGCAATTCGGGATGGGCAATAAACGCTGACCTAGTCAGTGATACCCACATCCAATAAATGAATTTTAAAAACTCATGCTCTCAACAGCAGGGAGCTATATTGTCCCCAGCTACATTCCTTTTTACTCCCCTAATCTGAATGGCTCCCTGCACCTCAGTGCAGAGGTTAGTTTGCTCATCCATCCTGGAATCCCTGCTCTTGTCCACACTAGCTGCAAGAACATCAAAGCTGTTGAACAACTACAGCGGCTGAGGCTTCTCCATTGCCCTTCTGAGTTCCCATACCTGCCTCACTCGCAGTCACACCCTCCTGGCCATGACCACGGACAATGCTAGTGGAATTAGGACCCCAATAGACTTTTGGACTTTGTTTAGCCTAACTGTCCCTCAAACGCTACAGCAAAGTGTTACAGCAAAATCTCTCTCCCCCTTTTTGGAAAATCATGCTGAAATGGTGCAGGCATCTAATCAAACTATGGAGGTTAATCTGATAGCAGAATGTCTTAAAGAGTCAGCAACAGGATCAATTGGTGGGCATAAGTCCTGGCCTGCTTTATTTCCAACTTCACGGTGACCAATCAGGAATTTTAGGACTCAACTCTTTCACGCTGCATCCTTTTCCAATTCTCTCCCCAAATGTCAAAGCAATGCAACTTCTTACTTTCTTCACTCTTGCCTTCTATCTCATTTTCAGGGTTTACTCAGCAATTCAGAAAGGAAGGTCAAGTTTAATCCCTAATTTGTGCAAACACATTTAAACAGAGAAGGGGCTGAAGTAGGCTACAACAGGCCAAGGCATTCGTGGACTTAGCAGGGAAAAATTGGCCCCTATTGTGCCGATTTTTCAGCTGTGAAAGAAGTACAATGGGCTGTAATTTCAGGATGCACATCTTCACTCTATCAGCACCCAAATACAGGCCCTTTCACATTGGTGAAGGTGATCTCCTGGGTATCTGTGGCACTTGCTCAAAACAGGAATCCAGAACCTTGCCTCTGTAAATATGTCTCTACTGGTGGCAGCTCCTCTGAAAAGGAAGAGAGGAGGCCAGGTGTCCCAATGCAGCTTCGGGGAGGGACCTGTGAGAGGAGAGGTGCAAGCACAAGAGGTGCAGGTCCAGCAGATAGTCCAAGGCAGAAGGGCCGCAGAAGACACCACTGCCAGGGCTTACAGGCAGCAATGCAGCTACCTCAATATGTCTGAGGTGTAATGCCAAAGGAGACTCTGCCTCTCCAGGGAGACCGTGACCTCCATTTGTCAGATGATTGGGCCAGGGATCACCTCTGTGTGGGTGGAAACCCCATGCCAATGGCTCTGAAGGTCACATTGGCCTTCAACCTCTGCCTCCGGCTCTTTCCAGGGGTTAGTGGGGGATCTGTGTGGAGCCTCCCAATCAGCTGTCCACAGTTGCGTCAAATCTGGTGACAGAAACTCTGTTCAGGTGGGTAATGAAGTTAATTCATTTCCGTACAGACAAGGCCAGCCAGTCTGAGTGAGCCAGAGGCAAATACTGGGTTCCCTCACATCCAGGGCGCAATCAACTGCACACATGTGGCCATCAACGTGCCAGTAGGTCAGCCGGGTGACTTTGTCAACAGGAAGGGATTCCACTTCATGAATGTCCAGATAGTGCGTAACCACAGGATGTAGACTCTGCAAGTCTATGCACAGTAGCCTGGCAGCACTTATGTCCTAAGACACTCCCAGGTGCCGAAGCTGTTCAATGCACCAGCCCGGCTGGTTGGATGGCTGCTAGATGACCTGTATGCGACCTTTCAATGTTGTTATAGGTCGCCTTCTCCTGAAATGACAGAGGAACATTGATTAGTCCATTCTCTACCTGCAGCACCATTGCAGCCTGGCCAATCCCACCAGAGGAACAGCTTACAGGACACATCTGACTTGTGGCTGTCGAGCCGCAAGACACTCAGTCCAAGGGCTCACTCTCTTGGCCAGCTCTGGCATCATTGACAGTTGACACTCAGACTCTAATACCCCTGAGCGCCACAGGGGGATGGCCAGCCCTTAACACTTTACCACACTGATCCATGCCTACACGGTACTCACCCTTGCCGAGCGCAGTAGGTCATTAAACCTTTTGCGGCACTGCACCCATGTGAGCCGCACAACGTCGTGGCTGCTGACCTGCGCTACCACCTCCTCCCAAGCTCTTTTTATCAGGTGAAGTGGCTCTTCTTGCCATTTTTGGGGATGAGGGTAGCAGCCACATCCTCCAGAAGGACCGTGAGGCACTCGTCCGAAAACTGGGGGCCAAATGCCCACCCGACCTGCCCTCCCGCTTGGCATCTAAAGCCGCATTTGAGGACATAACTTCAGTCTTCAGAACGTTGCAAATATGTTCTTCACTGACAGCCTTCAAGGAGCTGCCTGTGCCGTTTTTAAACAGTCACCATTGGACCCAGCGGCTGACAGGACCCCATCCCCGCCCAGCCCTTCCTGACAATTGGGAAGGTGCGTTTCATGCTGAATAGTACTTAATTGGCCAGCCAACGTGAAATTGCGGTCGGGAGCCTATCGCAGGTGGCCACCAGTTTCCTGAGCGGTCATGCACCCGCCAAGGGTAAAATTCAGGCAATGGGTAAAATGGGTAAAATGGGCACGCACGTAAAATGACGTGTGATGATACTGGGCATGCATCCCGACGTCACTGTGCACCCACGTGATATTTTGGTCGGCGGGCACAGGCCGGAGTCGGCCTTAAAAAGCCTATTAAAGCCGTTAAAAAGTTAATTAAAATAAATTTTTTGCTGTCCATCCAACCTTACGGTTGGCAAGCAGACGAGTAGGCCAAGCGGCCTTTGCACTTTTTTGGAAATTCATCCATGGACGGGATGAGGTTTCCAAAAAACAAATAAAAACTTTAATTTTTCATTAATAACATTACATTTTTAAAAAATTATATTTTTTCATATATCTTGATCTCCCTGATTATGTAGCGCGCACACATGCCCATGCATGAAGGTCGCACTCGCCTGGCTCGCACTCCACCCCTCAGCACTGCCACTCATGTTTCATGCTGGGCAGGCTTTAATTGGCCCACCAGTGTGAAATTGCATTCTGATCACGGGGGTGGGCTTCCTGACTGCCCCCACCTGCCCCCGCGGAACCTGCACACCAAGGACAAAATTCTGCCCCATGTTATTGTTTGATGAGGACAGGATAATGCTTGGCTATGATGCATCCCATAGCTCATCAACTTTCTGTCTTCACTATTTTGGTTCCACATTCAATTGCCACTTAGAAATCTAGTTCCCATGGGATGCTATGTGTTCCAGGAGAGGGGAGAATACCAAACGTACATTTAAAATGCATTTAAAATTGAAGTTACATTCTTTAGTTTAGTACATTTAACATTTGCTACTTTATTACATATACACAAACATGCAAACTAGGAGCAGGAGTATACTACTTGGCCCTTCAAGCCTGCTTTGCCATTCAATAAGATTGTGGTTGATCTGATTGTAACCTCTCGCCTCCCCCAAGAACCTTTCACCCCCTAGTTAATCAAGAGTCTATCTAGCTCTGTGTTAAAAATATTCAAAGATGCTGCTTCCACTGCCTTTTGAGGAAGAGTTCCAAAGACTCGCAATCCTATGAGAGAAAAATTTCTCCTCATCTTTGTCTTAAATGAGCAACCCTTATTTTTAAACAATATTTTTAAACCCCTAGGGCAGAATTTTGCCTTTGATGGGTGGGCAGGCCCAACCGACTCGGCGGCGGGCGGGCAGCCGATCACTGCCACCGAAACGGGCACCACCGCCATTTCATGTGGGCAAGCCAATTAAGGCTCGCCCGTCATGCCACCCGACGAGAAACACTATGCGCTCCCTGTGAGGGAGGGGGGGAATTCCCCAACTGCGAGAGTGCGCTCTTTTGCGCATGCACGCGAAAGTGTGCACATCTCCCTGAGGCAAAGTGGTGACTCTGCTGAAAGGCTGTGAAACATTAAAAATAGAAAAATAAAAAAATCATTAACATGTCCCCCTCATGTGAAAATGTCACACGGGGTGCGACATGTTAATGAAGTATACAAAAACTTCATTAAACCTTTATTAATCCAAAATCAAACCTCATCCCGCCACTGGATGAGGTTTGTTAAAAAATCACTTACCCGCCTGCCTGTTGGGCCCGTGCGCTGACCTGAAGTTCACACGGGCCCCTCAAAATCCTGGTCAGTTGGTGACTTAATGGCCTTAATAAGGCCTTTAATTAATGGCTGGCGCGCGTGGCGCTGCATGGCGCCTACCGACCTAAACATCGCGATGCCGCGCGCTGATGTCGGGACGCACGTGCATCATTTTAAGTGCTGACGGGCGGCCTCCGCCCCCCGCATGTCAGCCAGAAGATTCAGCCCCTAGTTCTAGATCTTCCCTCAAGAAGAAACATCCTCTTAACATCCATTTTGTCAAGACCTCTCAGGGTCTTAAAGGTTTCGATCAAGTCACCTCTTACTCTTCTAAACTCCAGTGGATACAAGCCTAGCTTGTCCGACCTTTCCTCATAAGACAACCTGCCCATTCCTGGTTTTGGCCTAGTAAACCTTCCCTGAACTGCTTGTAAGATATTTTGTTATTAAAACTTTGTGGGACATAAATTTTAAAGGTGCTGTATTAAGGACAAACTTCATGCCTGAAATCTCCTAGGTCATAATTATTCATAAATAATGCCGAAATTTACACAGTCTCTACACCAGTTTTTCTGAAAATTGTATTTACACACCCAAAATATAAAAACCAACATAATTTTTCTTCTTCAAGTCCCCCTTTATCTTATTGATTTGATGAAAAGCAATTTTTTTGTCATCAAGGCATCACTTCTGTACATTAAGCACATCATATTTAAGAAAGTGCAACTGGAAATTTTCTCAATGCTGATGTCATAAAAGTACAAAGATACTGAAAATACAATGCAGGTCTCAATAATCAATCACTAAAAACCACCGAAAATGTGCCTTTGGCTTTTGTGTACCTTTTCATGTAAAAGGTACACGTGCAGGAGATTCACATTTCCTGGTCTTTTGCCTGGAGCATAACTATATTAATGAACCAATTGGAGCTATGTCAGAAATAACTCATGAGTGGTGCAAATGATTACGGAAATTTGCATGCTGCAACATTTCAGAGTAAAACTAGCTTAAATCAGTTATACATGAATTTTCACCGCAGGAAAAAAAGGTGTAACTCCACTCTGACAGATTAGCTATGTCACATTTTTCCAATAAGTTCTGAGTCAATGTGTTCTCAAAGCTGAGAAGAAGTGTTTTTATTCTCAGATATTGAAATCCTCCTTCTTTAATCCAGATCATTGTCACCAAACATACAATTTTAACCAACATGTCAGGTGAGCAAATTCCAAGATGTCCTCCATAATTTCAAGCTAGCTATCTGTTCTGTGCATATGCACATTACTTTATGCGGTACAATTGTATTATTGTCGTGAAAAATCAGAACACAAAATGTAGGTGCAACATTTAACATTTTAACAAGCATTTATTTACTGAAACAGTTAACTTACAAGTATAAAACGGTGTTTTAAACATTTCAATATTAACTTTGTTTTGCAAAGTTGTTCAGAATTATTTGCTATCTCTTATCTGCTGTGTGATTTGTAAATTACTTCCCATCTTAATAGGTCGACAATTTGGTTCCATCATGAACACAAGCCAGTTTCATTGCAGCGATAAATGCTAATAGACCAAGATTATGCAAATATCCTCTGTAAGTGAGCAGCAAATTTAGTGGGTTTTGCAGGTGCCAATTTGCCATGAATGTTTCAGTTCTTGATTCCATTTACTAGCCACCTGTTGCTTTAGGAGAAATTCACCAAATGCAGTTTCTCTCCCGAAACTTTTGCCTGTACAGTAATTGCAAACCTTCATAGTTGGCTGATGATGTAGAGTCTCATGTTGGTAAAACAAAAGGGCTTCCTTCAGCTCTTCTGCTCACGGCTTCTGGTCCAACATTGCTTTGGCATTATTGGCAGTGTTCAGATATTTTGAATGCCCTAGGACAATCCAAGCACATTGGCTTGCCAATCTTTATTTCAGATGTCTTTTCTACAACAGCAGACAGAACTGTCAATGTCGCTGAAGGAACTTTCTGTTTCTCACAATGAATTCTCTGCCTTCCTACTCTCCTGCCACAACTATGGATTTGGATCTTCCTTGAATAAACTCTTGGCTATCCTTTGTGCCTCTCTTGGCATTCTCCAAAGGGTTTGCTGAAGGACATATTGCTAACTCCTTAGAAGCAACCAAGCTTACTGTTTCATCCTCCTCTTTCAACAAATTAAATACCCAGCACACTCACTAGCAACTAACCTCTGAACCTCCTAGCCATCTTTTTCACTCCAGCCAGCATTGCCCCTCTGAATTCTTCAAGCAGTTTCACAATCAATGCTCCTCCTCTCTACATTTCCTCTCAGAACGTTTGCTCACTCAGAAAAAAAGTCTCTGTCATCCGCAACTTTACGGTAAATAACTACATTGATATCCTGGAAATCGGTTCTAAGGTAATAATACCTGGCCCCTTATAGAAGTCACCCTACCCAGCTTCCTAACCTGCCTCACCTAAACTACTGGAGGTAGTGTGGCTTTTATACATAATCACATTTTGGGGTCTCTTCTCCTCCCCCTTGTCGAGTGCTCTCCAACTCTCACCAATTTGTCACTGAGATAACCCTGTTCTTTCAACCCTCAGCCTTTGTACTAAGTGACTCTTTCTCCTTGACGATTTCACCTCCCTTTGTCCTCTCTTTCTCTATTTCTTTTCTTCCCAATTGCCCTATCCAAGTTAATCTTACCCATGAGACCCATATCTTACTATTCTTACCACCATTCTCAGTAAAAAGATAACAATTTATCCTGCCTTCCTGGCCCCCGAGATTGCCAACAACTCCTCTTTTTCAAAACTGCTATCATCTACCCTTCAAAAAACCCACACATAACTCCTCCATCCTTGAAAAATTACCATCCCATCTCCAAACTCCCCTTCCTCTCTATAGTTCTTGGACAAGTTGTTGCCTTCCAAACCTGTGCTCACCCTTCCCACAACTCTATCTTCAAATCTCTGCAATTAGGTTTTCACTCCAACCATGTCACTAAAACAGCCCTGATCGAAGTTACAAATGAAAACAGCCAAAATGTAATATGATTCTCATTGTCTACAACTTTTCTGCAACTTGTGACTTTGTCAACCACACCATTCCCCTCAAACAGCTCTCCTTCATTATCCAGCTCAGTGGAATGCCCGCCACCTTTACCTATTCAATTGTAGTCTATCTTGGTGACCTCCAACAGTCCTATAGAGAACCCCCCGTCACCGCCCCCACTCCCACACACAGCCACCACACACCCAAACTCTGCTCCATGTTCTGGGGTTCTTTCTCCAAACCCCTCCAGCTTTCCATCTCCCTCTCATTTTCTAACGTCCTTTGAGCTTTTGGTTCACCTTTCCTAATGCTTCCTTCTTACCCAAAGTGTTCTAATTATTCCTCTACTTTGTTACATGATTCTATGTTAAGAGTGCTATAGAAATGCAAGCTTTTATCGTTGATGTTGTTGATTTCTTTCTTCAGTCATTATGCGGTCCCTATACGAATTGTTCCACTTCAGATATCTTGAACTTTGACAAGGTTTGTCAGTTTATTAAGTAAATCTGCACTTACTGAAACTAGTCTATTCCCAGGCTGGAGCGGTGGAATCAGCGCATTAAGTTTCCAGGTTATCGAGTGATAAATGCACTACTCTGAACCATTCCCTAATCTATGACGATTATGGATAAAAATTCCAGATTAAACCAGGCAGACTATCGTGCTTCACTATTTTACTGCAACACCATACCAGTGATTATTGGACCTTTACATTTGTATTTTGCTTTTTCAGGAAGGCACAAATATTTAGAAAAGTTATCTCACTGAATAAAATAAAACAAAGTGAAATTCCAAATACTTTTCAATTGCTGACCTCCTAATCCTGGTCTCAGGCGATTGTCGTAGCCATCCAGGAGTCGGTCAAGAATTCTGGTAAAGATGGTGATGTTGTCCCTTGCTTCATCCTCCACTGAGCCAGGCTCTCCTCTTCTGAATATAAAATTGTACATATTAAAACTCATGATATGGCCAGTAATTCCTGCAATCATATTACAGCAATCAGGCATAAAAAGGTGTTACATGGTTAACTAATGATAAGTGTGCAAAATGTTTTACAACCAACATAATATAAAGCTCTGTTACCACAAACATAGAGGTCAGTATCATGTGACAAGAGTAATATCTCTCTACTCAAGACAAATATATTATATAATAAAATTTAAAAGCAGAAGAACATTTCTTCTGTTCATTGTTTATAATGAAATCGGAAGAATGAATAATGATTTTGCAAGTCTGCTTCTGAATTTTCTACAAATACTACACAGAGGAAATCTTTTCCCATGAATGTTCCTCTTAACTACACCACCACAAAACAAATCAATGAGATAAAGTTACAGGTCAGGGCTTTATGGCCCCTCCTGCCTGGCAGGATATTACCGTCCCGCCGAACTGAATGGAGAACGAAATGAATGGCTCGCCACATCCGCTGGGCGGGGGAGAGACACACCGCAGCGAGGCCATAAAATCCTGGCCACAGTTTCAGAACACTACAACAGGAGAGCAAAGCAAAGTTGGGGCAAGTGCTTTAATCAATGTCAGGAACATTGGGCTGGAATTTTAAGTGCCACTGTGGATTTGTTTTCAGCAGTGGGGGGAACACGGAAAGTAGGGGGGGTGCCCAGCCCACCACCTTCACACAAATGCCCGAACTCACCCCCATAACACGGTAGGGGGCCAAGCGCCAGAATCAGCAGCCCACCTGCCATATGTAAATAAATAATTAACGGTCAATTGATCCCAACAATATGCTGCCCATGTCATAATATGGTTGGCGTGGGCAGGTGGGCAGGAGTGGCCATCCTTTCTTTAAAGTTTTTAAAAGAGAAGGAAGAAAGGAAGGGGGTGGTATTATCTTCGAGGACTACCCTTTGCACATCAGTGACAGCTCCCTAAGATAATACCTCGTCCTTCCTTCCTACCCGCCTGCTCTTCAAAACCCATCCCTTCCACCAACCCTCTCCATCACCTTGCCTAAGCTGGCCAAACCCTCCCCACACAATATCCTGGACTTACCTCACTCTAGGGAGAGAATTTTCTCTCTATCAGGCGGGCCACTCGGGAGCAAGCGCGGGGCGGGCACAGAGCCGATTGCCGCCTGCGTGGGTGGGCCATTTTATGTGGGTGGGCCACTTAAGGCCCAGCCAGCGTGACATGTGCCTGGTAGCATTCAGCGCTACCTGTGTGGGCGGGGGGAGGAGGAAGAGTCAGAGCCTGAGCTCTTTCAAGTGCATGCGCACGAAAGAGCGCAGAAATCTCCCAGGGAGATTAAGTTCAGCTTTAAAGTTGGACAAAATAAAACCATAAAATTATTCAGACCTGTCCCCTCATGCGATAGTGTCACAAGAGCTGGGACATATTTATGAAATTTCATTAAAAATTTTAATTAATTAATAAAACCTTCATGAAACCTCATCCCGCCCGTGGATGAGGTTTCCTGAAAAATGCGAAGGCCGCCTGGGCTCTCCGCCTGCCCTCCAACCTTAAAGTTGATGGCAGCTTTGTCAATTGGGTTAATTATTTTATGAATGGCCTTAATAGGGCTTTGACAGTTCTCCAGGTGTGCAGCAGACTCCAGTGCACCCGCCGAATGGAAGATCAGAATGACGCACGGTGACATTGAGGCCCGATGTCACAGCGTGTCATTTCACGCTTCGGCATGCGGAGTGCGCACACCAAACAGAAGATTCTGCTCGAGGATCCATTTGGCCTTGCTCTTGGGACTGGTTGCAGTTCTGGCAGCACCCACTGCAGAGCGTTTGGTGCTGCTGGGACTCTGGAGCTCTGTTGGTCATTCCGATTGACCAGCAGCTCCCAAGGGCTGGACTTCCACCCCAGAGAGCGGCAGAAGTCCCACTGTTACACAATTTAGCCTGCCCGCTGTTTGTTATCCACTGCGTGGGGTGGGCTTGCACAGAGTAAGTCAGCTCTTAGCTGACTTTCCTTCCAGGTGGTGGGATAGGAGAGCCATCCGCAACCCCCACCACGGCCTGCACACCCCCAAACCTACCTTCCCTCTGCCCATTAAGTCAAAATAAAGAGAAATATTCATTGTGACATGTAGGCCAAGAATTTCTTCAGAGTTGCTCCCACTCTATCACATAACTTCATCAGAAGTACAACAGAGGTTCCACTGTAGCTGCTCTGGAAATTTGGGATCTACTTCCAAATACTGTCTAAGAAGACAAATGGAAGGTTATGCAGTGGGGAACTCAGGGCAATCGTCTGCTCCGCTGCGCAATGACAGGCAGCATTTCCCGCTACCGCACGTCGGGAATGTTACTTTAATACATCTGCATGTAATTAAAATCCCTGCTCACTGGAATCATCCCCCAGACTGGATCATCTGGGCACCTTGGTGTGTTTCACAACTGTACATAAGTGACGTGCACTTGGTGAGCGGCATTTCCCTCAGCACTTCGAGGTTTTTTTACCTACCTTGCTTCAGGCAGCACTCACCGAAATCAGCGCCAGACTTCACAGGCACCAACTTTAGAGGGGCTCACAGGCAGGTCTCTACCTACCAGACCAGCCATGAGGCAAGGGTGGCTTTTAAATAGCTGCAGGGCTAGGGTTTGCTTGGGGAAGGGGGAGAAGAGATCTCAGGCAAGGGAAGTGGCTGCAGGGTGAGGGCTGTACTGGGGAAGGGGGTGCATCTCAAGGTGTGTGTAAGGATGCATGTTGATCTGTGCAAGTGGCCTAAAGATGGTACATGCTGAGGAGGCAGTCTCCAGAGGGGATGAGGCCAGATGGAGATGTGAGGGTGTGTGAGAGAATGAGTGGTGATGTCCTTTGAGCTGGCAGTGAGTGAGATGCCAGTGAATGTGTGATGGGCTTGTGAGTGTGTGCGTTTACAGGTGATGAGATGGTTGCCTTATCCTGGCAGCACAGATAAGATCATTTAACCTAAGTGCAAATCTGGGATTATTCCACTGATGGAAGGAGCAGCAGCCTGCAGTTTACTTAAGGGAGAGCAAAGGTGCTCCATTTTAAAGGTGCCTTCTTGACAAATTTAAAACAGTTTCAAATTAGAAAATGGCCCCAGCGGATCAGGTAGCACTGTGGAGGAGAAATTCCTCCACAAGGTGGTCTATTTTTACAGCTATCATCAGGCAGGTGGGAGGTCCTCGATACCTATCGGGGGTGCTGCCCCCACACACCCCACCTCCATCCATGCACCCCACCTCGTCTGCTGTCGGGAAGCCACATTCTTCCCAGTGCTTCAGCCCAGAGGCAGAAAGGAAAATTCCAGTCTGCCTCTAATAATAAGCCATTAGCCCTACTTAATTGGCTATCCAGCACATGCAAGTGTGCAGCCCTTCAGCCATTGATCCCATATCTGGAAAAATGGCTTGGGGGGGTGTTATTTAATTTATAAAAACTTCATGAAACCTCATCCTGCTCGTGGATGAGGTTTCATGAAAAATGCGAAGGCCACCTGGGCTCTTCGCCTGCCCTCCAACCTGAAGATTGGATGGGCAGCTCATTTAACTATTTTAATTAGTTTTTAACAGGTCTTAATAGGCCTTTGACAGTTCGGCAGGCGTGCAGCAGAGTCAGCTGCACGCCCGCCAAACTGAATATCTAAATGACGCGCGATGACGTCGGGACACCCGCCCGACATCACCACAATTCACTTTATGTGTCAGCGAGCAGGGCCCACCCCTGCTCGCCAACCAGAAAATTCTTCCCTAGGAATATCGCACAAAACCAGCAAAATATATCTTCCTTAGAGAAAAGGAAAAATAAAAGTATGATGGCTGGGAATGTGTTATAGAGTAACAAAAGGCACAGAAAGACCCATCATGTCTATGCAAGCCAAAAAATGAGCCACCCAGTCTAATCGCACTTTCCAGCATTCGGGCCTGCAGGTTACAACATTTCTGATGCACATCAAAGCACCTTCTAAATGAGTTGAGGGTTGCTGCCTTTACTACCCTTTCAAGGGGTGACTTCCAGACCTCTACAATCCTCTGAGTGAAAAAAATCATTCCTCATCTCCCTTCTAATCCTTCTACCAAATGCTTTAAATCTATGCCCCCTAGTCACTGAACTCTCTGCTAAACAGACTCTTCCCATCCACTCTAACCAGGCCCCTCACAATTTTGTTCACCTCAATCAAATCTCCCCTCAGTCTCCGCTGTTCCAAGGAGAACAATCCCAGCCTATCCGATCTTTCCTCATAGCTGCAATTTTCTAGTCCTGGCAACATTCCTGTCTCCTCTGTACCCTCTAATCCAATTATATCCTTTCTGTAATGAGCTGACCACAATAAGCTAATTAATGTTTTGTACAGCTCCAACGGCTTTTATATTCTATATCTTGGCTGATGAATGAAAGGGATCCATATGCCTTCTAAAAGACCTGTCCTATTATCTTCAGGGATCTGTGGACATTCACTCCAAGGTTCCTCACTTCCTCTACATTAGAAGGATGATATTAACATTAAGTAGGAAGCAAGATCTGGATCAAATATGAATTTTGATTATAAGCCAGGTGTTTTACTAGAGACAAGCTGCTGCAGCTGGTGAGCAAAGTGTTAAGTCTGCATCAGAATACATGAACCAGAGCATTACCACTCAAATTAACCACTGGCTCTGAAAACCCCATCCTTCACTATTTCCAAAGTCTTCTGCTGGGAATAAGAGGGAACATCAGATCTAATATGGGTGAAAATATTCAAAAAGTTACATGAATGTTAAATGTGGTGCGTCAGGCCACAGCATGGCTCTGTACGAGGACACTTTTTTATGGTGTTATGCACTGCACAAAGGCTGGGGGGAAGGATTTAAAACTTGACGAGCTGACTTACCTGCTGCAATTCCTAATAGCTAACTGCGGTGGTCAAGATGGAATTTACTTGCAGCCATCAAATATCCGAAGCATGTCAGAGCCAGTTTCTTCACACCCACCATCCAAAATGGCAGGCTTCCGAGTTGAGGTGAAAGTTTTGCCAGCTCCAGAGGTGCAGCCATAGGGCAGGCACAAAATGCACTCCTCTACGTTGATGTTGGGATTCCAGCTGTAATATTTGGTGAGCGTTACTAATACTGTTGACATGATTGGTCATTTTTTGGCCCTACCCTCGCCGCGATGGGGCTGTAAGACTCTGCCCATGTCTACTCCGAATGTCCTTACTATTCAGTACATTGCGAACCTTTGTATCACTGAGAATTTTAAAAGCTGTCCTCCAAATGCCAAGTCCAGATCATTGATATATAATAAGCAAAGAAATTATCCTAAAACCAACCTCCGGGACCCTACTGCATACTCCTATACAGGCAGATAACCATAATTGATGCTAGACCAATTGTTAAATTTAAAACTGATGTTGATAGATTTTTGTTAACCGGGGCAGAATTTTATGCTGATTGGCCGAGTGTGTGCCCGACCCGATTGGACATGAAATTGCGCAGGACGATGTCGGACAAGCGTCCCAATGCCATCCAAAGTTCGCACGATATTTCAGTTGGCAGGCGCGTGCAAAAGTGGGAAGCGGGCCTGCCGAATCTCCCACAGCGGGTCCTGCCCCAACGGGGCTGGAAAATCCTGGCCTCAGTGGATGAGGATTTTTAGGATGGTGGTGTTTCCCTTTCATCCACTGACTTCTCCTCAGCCATTTAATGCTCCAAAGAGTGGGAATTGACTTCAGATGGGACTTTCATCTCAGAGAGCTGCCTAGGCCAAGCAGCACCAGAAGCTGCAGTGGACAATGCTGGAACTATAAACAGTCCCCAGAGTCAAAGTCCTGAAGTCCAGGAGCAGGTAAGTGTGCGGGCTCAGGGTGCAGAGGTGAGGACTGTGGGCATGGCTGGTTGGGTAGATGGGTGGTGGGAGTGTTAGTTGAGAAGCCAGGGCAGGTGGGATCACCTGCAGGAGCCAGCGGTGGGAGTGGGGGGGGGCGCCGAAGTTAAAAGGATGCTGTTGTTGGAGGTGCCCGAACCCTAAGCAGGGTTACTTTCCAGGCCTCCCCTCACCCAGCCCCTGAACTCCACCTCCCAGCCTGAAAATTGAGGACAGGTGGGGAACATCCCTTAAGTAGTCATTAATTGGCCACTTAAGGGCCTCATTTGGGAAAGGGCAGGCTGGCTGGCCTAGGCCTCTGCTATCCCACTGTAAAATTGCAGAGAGGTTGGAGTGGGTGGGAGCTCAGTGGGAAGGGCATTTAAGAAATTTTAGCCCCCCACCGCCCCTTCCTGCAAACCCACTGGTTAGGGGAACGTAAAATTATTCCCAGTTGTGTGAAGGAATATTCGTTCACTCCCCAACTGCATGGGTATAGTTCCAATTGCATTTAACAAGGTTGACTCCATCCAGGACAGAGCAGTCTGCTTATTTGAGTTCCATAGTTTCACCCCTCAATCTGTGCAGTGTGACTTTGGTACATACATAGATATTTAATCATCTACAATTCTATTCATGAATACTGCATAACTGAATGTATAAAATACTGAATTAAATTAATACAAGTTATATTACATTTTTAAGCAGAGGAATTAATTTAGCCTTTGTCTACAATTAGCAACTGAACTGACCGTTCCATCACGATAGGTTGAATTTATAATGACGGTAAAAATTCTAAACCGAAGAAATTCTTAACCTTCTTTGTATCTTTCATCCTAGGGTCTTAAAAGAAGTGGCTAATGAAGTAGCAGATGCGTTGGTGTTAATTTTTCAAAATCCCCTACATTCTGGAAAGGTTCAATCAGACTGGAAAATAACAAATATAACCCCACTATTCAAGAAGGGAGGGAGGCAGAAAACAAGGAACTATAGGCCAGTTAGCATGACATCTGTCATGGGGAGGGCATTAGAATCGATCATTAAAGAGGTTATAGCTGCGCACTTAGAAAAACTGAAGATAATTGGGGAAGAATCACCATGGTTTTGTGAAAAGGAAATCAAGCTTAACCAATTTATTAGAGTTCTTTGAATGAGGAACACGTGCTCGGGATAAAAGGGAGCCTGTACACATGCTGTACTTGGATTTCCAGAAGGCACTTGATAAGGTAGCACATCAAAGGTTATTGCGGAAAATAAAAGCTCATGGAGTAGAGGGTAACATATTAGCATGGATAGAAGATTGGCTGGCTGGCAGAAAACAGAGAGTATGCATAAATGGGTCTTTGTGTGACTGGCAGGATGTGACGAGTGGAGTCCTGCAGGGATCTGTGCTGGGCCCCAACTTTTTAAAATTTATATCAATGACTTAGGTGAGGGGAGTGAAGGCACAATAGCTAAATTTACAGATGACACCAAGATTGGTAGGAAAGTGTGTTGTGAAGAAGACATAAGGGGCAGAATTTTTCACTCATCGGGCGGGCGGGCGGGCGTGCGCCCGACCCGAACGAGAGTAAAATAGTGCGCGATGATGTTGGGCAAGCGTCCCCGACGTCAGCGCGCATTCTCGCGATATTTCGCTTAGTGGGCGTACCTAAAGTCCTACTAAGGCCAATTAAGAGTCCTACTAAGGCCCTTAATCAATTAATTAAATTGTATTTTTCTCTGCCCATCCAACCATTCTGTTGGCAGGCAGAAAAAAAGGCCAAGGGTTTCCAACAGGAATTAAAAATAAAATAAAAACATTTAAATCTCATTTGTAACATGTCCCTGCTCATGTGACAGAGTCACATGAGGGGACATGTTCACCTTATTTTTTACTATTTTACTATTTTTTTATACTATTCTAAGTCTTCTACTCCCTGAGAGAGGTTGAACAGGTTAGGCTTGTTTCCACTGGACTTTAGAAGTGGTGATCTGATTGAAGTGTACAAGGTCCTGAACAGCCTCTGCAATGTGCACAATGAAATGATGTTTCCACTTGTGGGTGAGTCCAGAACTAAGAGGCACTGTTTTAAAATTAGGCGTTGCCCTTATAGGACAGAGATGAAAAGAATTTTTTTTCTCTCAGAGGGCTATGCGACTTTGGAACTCTCTGCCTCAGAAGGCAGTGGAGGCGGGGTCATTGAATATTTTTAAGGTGGGGGTAGGTAGATAGGCAAGGGAATCAAAGGTTATTGGGGATAGATAGGAATGTGGAAATCGAAACACAAGCAGGTCAGCCATGAACTTATTCAATGGCGGAGCAGGCTCAAGAGGCCGAAGGGACTACTTCTGCTCCTATTTCATATGTTCATAATGGAAAACTCATCCCGCCCTTGGATGAGGTTTCATAAAAACTATAAAGGCCGCCTGGCCGATTCGCCCGTCCACCAGCCGTAAGGTTGGACGGACCACGAAAAATTGGGGTCAATTTTTCCTTTAATGGGCTTAATTGCCCTCTTAATTGTGGGTGGGCAGGCTTCCAACTTGTGCACATGCCCGCCAATCGAAATATCGTCCAAGCGCGGGATGATGTCGAGACATTCGCCCAACATCGTCTTGCACAATTTCATGTCCAATCGGGTCGGGCACACACTCGGCCAATCAGCATAAAATTCTGCCCCTTGTTAACAAAAATCTATCAACATCAGTCTTAAATTTAACAATTGGTCTAGCATCAAGTATGGTTATCTGCCTGTATAGGAGTATGCAGTAGGGTCCCGGAGGTTGGTATTAGGATCATTTCTTTGCTTATTATATATCAATGATCTGGACTTGGCATTTGGAGAACAGCTTTTAAGATTCTCAGTGATATAAAGGTTCACAACGTACTGAAAAGTAAGGACATTTGTAGTAGACATGGGCAGAGTCTTACAGCCCCATCGCGGCGAGGGCAGGGCCGAAAAATGCGGTGAGCTGTTAAAAAATCCACTGACTCTGGCGGGACCATAAAATCCCACTGGCATAAATCTCCACCCCCAAGAGGGCATTAACATCCTGGTGAAATGAATAGAAATATGGCAGGTTCAATTTATTGTGGCTAATTGTGAACAGGTGTACTTTGGAATGAACAATAGAGAGGCAATACCCAAATGGTATTATTTTGAGAGTATGCAACAGCAGAGGGTCCTGGATTACACATTCACAGTTCATTGAAGATGGGCGGGGGTGGCAAGTTGAGAAGCTGGTTAAGAAAGCATACTTGGCTTTGTAAATGAGATACTGAACACAAAAACAGGAAAGTCATGCTAAATCTTTTCAAATTACTGGTTAGGCCTCAGCTGGGGCATTGCACATAACTCCAGGCACCATACTTCAGTAATGATGTCAATGCCTTGGAAAGTGTTTAAAGGAGCTTTACCGGGATGATACAAGGGATGAGACTTCAGTTACGTGGAGAGCTTGGAAAATCTGTGATTGTTCGCCTTAGAGGTATTTGAAATTATATGGAGTTTTTGGAACAGCAAATAGGAAGATGCTGTAATTAGTTTGATAACCAGAGATCGTAGATTTAACTATTTGGCCAAAGAACTAAAGGGAAATGTGGAGAATATTCTTCACAAACAGTTGCTAAGATTTGGAACCAACCACCTGAAAGGGTGATGGAAGCAGGTTATATAGGAGCTTTCAAAACGGCATGTGCCAGCACAAGTGAAAAAGTTAAGGCTTAAGCTTTTGCAAAAATTTTCAGCCAAAAGTGTCAAGTAGATGATCTATTTTGACCTCCTCCTGAGGCCGAGCAGATGCCAGTCTTTAGTTAAATCAATTCACTATATTTTGTGGCTAGAAACAGCTAAGTGTGCTGAACATAGCACATGCTATGGGCATCAAAAAAAATCCTGGTTGTGATGTTAAGGACATGTGCTCTAGAATTAGTCACGCCCTAATCAAGCTGTCCCAATACAGCCATAACATTGACATCCACCCAACAATGTGGAAATTTGCCCAGGAGTGCCCTGTCCACAAAACATAGGACAAATCCAATTTGACCAATTACCATCCTATCAGTCTGCTCTCAAACATCAGCATGGAAGGTCTTGTCAACAAGCAGCACTTATGCACCAATAACCTGCTCACTAATGCTCAGTTTGCTTCTGCCAGCACCACTTGGCTCCAGACCTCATCACAGCTTTGATCCAAACCTGAAAAAAGGAGCTGAATTTCAGAGGTAAAGTGAGAATGGCTGCCCATGATATCAAGGCAGCATTTGACCAAATATGCCAACAAAGAGCCCTAGTAAAATTGAAGTCAATGAGAAGCAAAAGGCAAAACTTTCTATTAAGATAAAAGCAAAATATTGTGGATGCTAGAAATCTGAAATAAGTACAGAAAATGCTGGAAAAACTCAACAGGTCTGGCAGCATCTGTGGAAAGAGAAACTGAGTTAACGTTTCATGTCCGTATAGTTCTTTTTATTGGATGGAGACATATCTAGCAAAAAGGAAAATGATTGTAGTTGTTGGAGACCAACCATCTCAACACAGATCATCACTGCAGTTCCTCAGATAGTGTCCTAAGTCCAAGAATCTTCAGTTGCTTCATCAATTACCTTCCTTCCATCATAACATCAAAAGTCAAGATATTTGCTGATGTTTGCACAGTGTTCAGTTCCATACACAATTCCTCCAATAATTAAACAGCCTACACCCGCATGAAGCACGACCTAGACAACATTCAGGCTAGGACTAATAAATGGCAAGTAACACAAGTGCCAGGCAATGACCAACTCCAACAAGAGTGAATCTAACCTTGTCCTTTCTCTTGATGGCTGCCGGAGACAGACAGCACTGAGACAGCACTTGCTTGCTGCCTCCTTTTACCAGGTGAGGCTCTGAAGCCGTAGTTCCTGTGCACCACCAGTAAAATTGAAAAAGCATCAAAAATTGCTTTCAATTGGATAGTTAAGTGTCTTAATTAACTTCCCACCACAGCAAAGAACAAAGTCTGCTCTCCATTTTGGCTGCCGTCAATGAAATGCGCAAACCAGCTGAAGATGTCAGGCTTCCAGTCTTCTGTTCCAATTTTATGCCCCCACACCCCTGCCTCAAAACCCATTGCAAAAGGCCCCTTAAAATTCCAGTCTCTATTAATCTTGGATATTGAGCAGAATATCAACTTGGTTTAAGTAAAGTTCAACTGATCCGAATTACAATAGTACATTTGAATTGCCTTTGTAACTCCAGATATTAATTCCATCAGTTTATATTGTCTACCTATATTACTCAACGAATGAAAACACAGGACACAAATGTGGTTTATGTTACTGCAGCAGTCTGTTTTGTGTCATGACCAAACCAGTGTGATGTTATTGGGACTACTTAAAAAAAAGCTATGAGTGGAATCATCCCAGATTTACATGATGTGCGGTAGAGGGCGGGAAATGGGATGTTTTACCTGCTTGCCGCAATGGTGGGTTTTCACACCATATTATCCCAATCCCACTTTTTAATCATGTATTCCCAGAAAACACGTCGGGTCACTGGTGGGACATCCTCTGATTCGCCCACTCTGCTGTCACCTCAATCCTTCAGCAATATTTAAAGGCTGCCCCTGCACAGAGCTAGCACTCTTCAAGGGATAGGGAGCTGCTGGGAACTGATGGTTGCCAAAGGGGGGAAACATGCTGCTTGCAGATTTAGTGACACCTCCTTTGAGTGTCTACTGGACGCAGTGGAGGCCTGCCATGAAGTCATCTACCCCTGCTCTGGAGGAAGGCCACCAAGCAAGGTCACCATTGCAGCATGAGAGGTGATGGCAGTGGTGGTCAACGCCAATGCCCTGCAAAAGAAGAAAGCCACAGAGTGCAGAAAGGGGATGAAGGGTCTCATCTGTTCCGCCAGGTTAACTCGCTCCTCTCATCATTCTCAACTCACACATACACAAACCCATCATACATCCACAGGGATCTCACGCCTCAAGGGACAACACCACTAACTCTTACACACACCCTCACATCCCCATCAGATTTATATCCTTTGGAGTTTGTATCCTCATCCCATCCTTGACTCTGCTCACCATGCAAATATTCCATGTAGTTCGATGACTCCTGCTCACATCCTCCATCTCCTTTCGTACAGGAGAACTTGGCTCACAGCAGCAATGAGAGGTCCTAGACTGGGGGTGAGTGGCCGACATTAGGCCCCTTACTCGCTTTGAGGAGTGTGCCATTGCGCTGACTGGTGAGGATGTGGACTGTGTGTGTGGCCACGATGAGGTCGGCGGTGAACACCCTCGTAAGGATCTTGCACTACATCCTCCCTCTCTCAATGCAAATGTGAGTGCTCTCTCTCCTGCTTTTGACTCTGCTGCCATACACTAATTATCTCTACTTTGGTTCACAGGGAGCTCTGCTAAACTATCGACACCCTCAGCCAATCAGTCCCTCAGCTCCATCCATGTCCTCACCTCCAGCTAAGAGAACACTCCCCCCATTGAAGAGCTGGAAATAAGCCATCTGGAAGACCCATTGCAGTGCTCATCCACACGTAGAGGCACACACCTCTGAGGGACCTAGATCTAGAGAAGGCTCGGGTTCACAATCTGATGGTCACCGCACAGACACATGCCCACAGCAGGAGGAGGCAAGTTCAGCTGAGTTCCTCAGCCCTCAGAGGACTGCTGGGGAAGAGGAATCTGTGAGGTCCAAATCAGATGATGAGCCTCGTAGATGGTCAGAAGAAGGTGTGGGAACATCATGAATAGCATTTGGAAGCCTTCAACAGAGTGGCATGCGAGTCGGAGGAATGTGTCTGCCTGCTCTCTGATGAAGTGGTGCCCATAGGTGCGCATATGGAGGTCTCCATGGGGCAGAGAGTGTATGCCCTGGAGACTCAGGCCCAAAAGAATGCAGAGGTGTGTGTAGACCTGCACTCTATCATGGTAGCCACGGGTGAGCTCCTGAAATGGCAACACAAGAGGGAAATGAGGCACCTCAACCTCCCCCCAGGTGCACCTTCCCTCAAGGAGTCAGGCCGAGGCCCTCAGGCACCAGAAGGGAGGAACAGCAAGAGCTGGACACTCCTGGGTCTTCCACTCAGGAATCTCAAAGGTTGTCCTCTCCCTCCAAGACCCCTTTGCCTGTGATCCCCTCAACCTTATCCTCTGTTCCCCCAGAGGGAGTAGCTAGCCTACAGGAGGACATTCAAAGCAAGCCAGGGTCCTCAAGGACTTGGCTCTCCAGAGGACCCATGTTGCAGTCATCAGAGGTTACAGGGCCAACCTTTGCAAAGGGTGTCCCCACCCCTCCTGTGGATGTCAAGTCAGCATCTAGAAGAAGTGGTAGTCTTAGAAAAGTTAAGAATTTCTGATCACAAGTGGTTGCACAGGTGAATACATTTTGTCAACTTTATAATCTGAAACTGTATTCACTTTCTCTGAATAAGGAGTAATGGTGTATTTCAGCATCATTTACAGGCTTCGCAAGTCCTCCAACTACATTCCCCCCACTAGCAGTTCAGCTATATGCAGGCAGCCCATGAGTGATTCTGAGTGTGGCAGGACCTTTCGGAGCCTTGTGCTAGCACTCTCCCACACATGTGAATACTCCTGTATCAGACTCATCTCACCGTCCCAAGCATTTTCAATGCTGCTTGCTGGGGTTTTCTATCAGTTGTCCATCTGAGCTGACCTGCATCGCCACCCACCCATTGATCACACTCCAGTGCAGCACCGCTCCGCTCACTTTTGTTTGTGCAAAATGGTTGTAGTGAGGTATGTTATCAGCTACCCACCCTTCCACCCACACCCCCAGTTACCCATTTCCTTTTGCCCATCACTGTTGACCCCCCCTGGCATCAGCTTCTACCTCCCCACCATCACCTACCAATCCAAACCCTTTTCTTTCTGGAATGTTCGGGTGAACATTCACGTCCGCTATCTTCCTGAGAATCCCATCCCATCCACAGTGACCTCTCTGACCTCCTCCTTCCCACACCCAGGGGTCTGCGTCTACCTCTGAGACCCCACCAACCATGCCATCTCTTCTACTGCAATTTTTGCACCCTCACCCTCCCACCCTCCGGCTCATTCTGCCCTCTCTCATACTCACCATTCCCTCCTACCACGCCCACCCTCGTTTCACTCCCCAGGAGGCAGTCATCGACACCACAGAACCTTGTCTTGCATGTTCACCTGGACATCAACCCCCTTACTCCTTAAGAATCCTTTGCCTCTCCTAATTCTTTCCATCCCCTGAACTCCTTCCCCCTCTGCTCTCCTTCCTCTCTCTGGACTCCTGTTCCCCTCCAAACTCCTTCCACCCCCTGGACTCCTGCCTCCCTTCGAACTCCTTCCCCCAACACCATCATTCCTCCCCATCCCAACATTACCCCACCCCCGACACCATCATTTCCCCCCTTCCCAACTTCACTTCTCTACCCCCCTCAACTTTCCCTTGGTACACCTTCCTCACCCAGTCAAACCTACACCTTCCTCTTCCACCCCCGGTACACTTCCCTCTCCCACTCAGAGCTGGACTTTCCTATCCACCCCCTCAGTAATCATCTGTAGCAGACCATGGCCAAGACACCGAAGGCCCAAAGCAGAACCCAGACATCAATGGTGACCTTCTGCCTTCCATGTACTGCTTCATGGCTGAGCCATGTCCATCAGAATCTACCCAGTATGCAATGCACATGTTCCTCTAGGGTCCGGTACTGTAGGGCTCTAGCATATTCTGCTCCTCGGATGTCCGTGATTGAGCAAGGCAATTGTGTTAAGTCCCAACTTCTGCACATCACACTTGTCAAGACATGTTCTGCACCAGTGTGTTTTCCCTGTCAAATTGTTTGTTCATGGAGAGGTAGTGATGTAGTGGTATTGTCACTGAACTAGTATTGAACTCATACTAGAGATCCAGGGTAATGCTCTGAGGACCTGCAAGTGGTGAAATTTGAATGCAATAAAAATCTGGAATTAAAAGTCTGATGATGACCATGAAAACATTGTTGGTTCTTGTAAAAACCCATGTGGTTCACTAATGTACTTTAGGGAAGGAAACCTAGTCTGGCCTACATGTGACTCCAGACCCCCAGCAATGTGATTGACTCTTAAAATGGCCTCTAAACAAGGGTGATTGGAGATGGGCAATAAATGCTGACCCAGCCAGTGATGCCCACATCGCAAGAATGAATAAAGAAAAAGTCAACGGAAACACAAAATTCTGTCCTATACTTTTAAGAGCTACGCTAAAAGACTGAAATTAAAGATGGCTGCTGAATTTGTGAATTACAAAACATTATCTTGTGTCCAGGGAGAATAAAAGGGCCCTCTTTCTGATATGGACTCCACATTTGTCAGACCAGGAGATAATCAAATGCCCACCAACACCTTCATTGTAAAAAATGTCAATGCATCTTTTCAAACACAAAAGGCTATTGACACCACAGGTGGGAAAAGAATCCAGCTGCTTAATGGGATTACCACAATACCTTATTTGAATAATAACTCAACACAGTTGAGGTCACATGACACAGTGGCTATCTTTGCTCCCTGCTAACAGTTATTAACAGAAGTTCAAGTTGGCTTTTGAAAGAAACATCTTGAGACTTTAAGACCGACTTCCCTCAGAGAGGGTCCTGTTGCAGTCAGCTAAGCAGCCTAAGTATATCCCTGTAATACTTTGCCAGAGGACCGAGGACTCTCTCTCGTCTAACCTATTCCCTCAGCACATTCACTTCAAATTCTGTCGGATCTACTACAAGTGCCTTTGTAACCATGGAGAAATCCCTGCTTTTCAAGAAGTTTGTTTCCAGGTAAGATATCAATTCAACCAAGAAAAATCAGGCTCACAATGAAATAGAGACTGAGTTAAATTCCATTTTTATAATTTCTGTTTTACCTTCAACTGTATCTAGTTTTTGTATGTGTGATAGTGTGGCTGAGTCATATGAATGAGACATCAAGTTTTCACTTAATCTTCAGGGCAAGTGCGTGTGAGAAATAAATTTTAAAACACAAAAGCTTGCAGCTGGGATATTTAAACTGACTCAGTCATTCTGAGGGTAAGAAAATACACACATTCACATACAAATATATTTGAACACGGGCAATAAAATAACCTTATAATTGCCCGTGACAAGTGTATGTCCCCTTAGGAAGCATCAACAAAAGGCAAGCTTGGAAGCCTGGGAGTTAATTCAGTTCAAAATGGACAGCATAATCAATTCATTGTTACTGTCTTCTTTGTCCCATCTATTCCACTAATCCTCTTCCATGGTCTTCGTCTACCACTAATCTACTGTTGGTAATTGATTGGTTTTGGGTTTCAGGGTATGGACTTTTCCATTTCTAATAGTACTCCTGGAATCGCTCGCTCTCTTTCTGAGGCAGAGAGCAGGGGGAGTATTAGAAATAATCTATTGGCATTAGAAGTGTATGCAACAGTATAAAATATTAGAAGGTGCAAAGAAAATGCAACTGAATATGGAAAGGCTGATCCATAAATAGACATATTACAATTGCAGGATAACATTATTGATAAAGCATGATATGGTAGGTACAGAAAGAGTGAAAACAACAATGGAAAAATAATCCTGAAGCAATTCTGATAACGAAAAACATGATAAGCGTACAAAGACCTAAGTTAACAGTCACAGAGCAAAATATCCACTCAAATAAGGAATTGTACAGTAAAATTACCTACCTTGTTAGATCTTGCTTTGTTCTTTAAATAATAATACCCTTTACACACCATGAGCTTGGCCAATCTTGGTTGACTTTGGATAAATTATATGTTGAGCATGCCCATAAAAAATTGTATCTGACTACCACACTGGCTATTCACAAAATGAGCTACATGACCTGCACAATTCCTAGGATCCACATCATAGAAGTCAGTTCACATAATACCCCAAAGTTGTGTCTACCAATATTGCACTAAAATTCCTACAGAAATCCAGAGGAATTGGTTGAGAGAAATGGGTGTTGGAAAACCATTCAAAGAATGCGGAAGAGTCTGTAAAGTCAATAAGCAAACTTTGTTTTTTATTTGTATCCTTAAAATATTTGAGGTACCATCTCAAAGTTGCAGAAATTTGAGAGGAATGGAAGGCCTATAGACAGGGCAATCATGATCCCTGCTGCCAAAAGGGATCGAGTGAAAACGCTGTCTTGGATGCTGGTCAAATTTAAATAGCAATACCTGGTTGAATGAATGAGGGGGTCCTATGCATAACAGCTTTCAAATATCAAAGGAAACCAGGATGCAGTAGTAGAATGAATACAGTAGACTTTAATTAGACTTCTGGGGCTTTTTCATGGTTAAATGGCAACAACAAAGAATTAACTATCACAGTGTGCGCTGCTTACTACCAAACTACTTACCACATTAGGCAAATAAGTTTGAGGACATCCTAACCTCCTGGGCTCAGTGAACAGAAAAACAAGGCATTTTGTGTAAATACACATGGGCCTTAATTTTCAGCTCAGCAGGCGGGCGCGATTGGCGGGCCTGGAATCGGCCAGGAAACAGACCGCTGACTGCGATTGGCCCTCGACCGCGGTTTCATGCTGGTTGGCCAATTAACAGCCAGCTACCGTGAAACACATGCTGAAAAGCTCAGCCCTGCTGGGGTGGGGGTGGGAAGAGGGTGGGCGATGACGTCAACGTGGGCGTGGGCCAGCGCTTCCAGTTCCCTGAAGGCAGAGAGTTGCCTCAGGGAGCTAAAGACCTGAAACAACAAAATCAAAGGTTTCAAAAGCTGAAAAAAAATGTTCATGCATCATAATCAGTCTCCTGAAAATTTAGCTTATGAAAATGCTGCCCACAGAAATTTATTTATATTTTATATCATCACGGAAATCTCATCCCACCCATGGATGAGGTTTGTTGAGAAATGCAAAGGCCGCCTGGCTGATTCGCCCATCCGCTAACTGTAAGGTTGGACGGGCTATGTAAAATGACAGACAATTGCATCATTAATGGGCTTAATCGCCATCTTATGTGTCAGCAGGTGCGCATCCGACTGTTGTGCAGGCCGCTGACCGAAATACCGCGCGAGTGCGGGATGACAGGATGCTCGCCTGACGCCATCTCGCACGATTTCACATCCTATTGGGTGGGCCGCACGCCCGCCCAATCAGCGTAAAATTCAGCCCCATGAAATCAACAATCCCCATCCAATTGATGGAGAGGTGGATAAAAAGAGAATGCTACTTCATCCTGATCAAAAAGGCTCTAATGATAGATAAATCAACTTGCTTAGGAATCAAGTTTTCCAACTTTGTGTGTGTTGGGAATCTTGCTTATCAGGAATTTATGTCACAAATTAAAACATGCACCGTGTACAATTTCCAAACCATTTACATTAATCAAAGCACATATCTGAAATTTCATGTGTCCAGGAGGGCAAAGTTGAAAAATGTTCCTTATCATCTCAATTATGAGCAAAGAGGGCTTATTTGGGTACAGCTTTAATTTGGTTCAAATAAAGGACAATTTGAAGGAATGAGAACACACTGATCTTTGAATTAATGGTTGATGACGGGTGCTGATCATATGTATTTGAACAGGAGTAGGCATTAAACATAGCTCAAAATAAAACTGCAAGTCTTCTAGAATATAATGAACCTAGCAAGCAATACGAATACATCTGGCCACTTACCATAACATAAACTTTTGACATTTGATTTCATGGGCAGAATATTCTGCCTGGCGGGTGGGTGGGCCTGACCCAATCTCCAGCAGGCGGGGAGTAGATCCCCGCCGGAGAAGCGAGCCCCACCACCATTTTATGTGGACAGGCCAATTCGGCAGGAAGCGCTATGCACTTCCTGTGCAGGTGGGGGGGATTCCCCAAAAGCGAGAGTGCGCTCTTTCACGCATGCGTACAAAAAAGTGTACATCTCCCTGAGGCTAAGTGCTGCCTCAGGGAGATCAGCTCGACTTTTAAAAATATTAAAAATAGAAAAAAAAAATTCCCTAACATGTCCTCCTCATGTGACAATGTCACATGAGACAGGACATGTTCATAATTTACATAATAACTTCATTAAAATTTTTGAAACCTGCATTGAACCCCGTTTCATGTTTTATCTATTTGCCGCCAGGGGCTCCTGGCCTGCCTGCCAACATTAAGGTTGGACGGGCAGGTCCTTTAATTGTTTAAATGATCCTGTCAATGGCCTCAATTGGCCACTGACAGGTTGGCGGGCGCACAGCTGATTTTGCTCCAGGCCCGCCTTCCTGAAAATTTAAATGGGGCCGGAGGATGTCGGGGGTTCTGCCCAACATCATCCCGCGTCAGTTTACGCGTCGGCGAACGAGCCCCACCCCCTGCTCGTTGACGGCAAAATTCTGGACAATTTGAAGGAATGAGAACACACTGACCTTTGAATTAATGGTTGGTGACGGGTGAGTCTGGTCAAAGATGATTTACTGGATTCAACAAGGCCTCAAATATCAGCAAATACAAGCCTCAGGCTCAAAGTTGACAGTTTAATAAACATATCATCAGCCAAAGGTACCCCAGCTATTGATGTAAAATCTGGCCCTAACCTCCAAAATTTGCACCATGATAACATATTCCAACTGTGCAGTAAGAAACGTTGGCACTGCCCATTTCCAAGATTATTCAACTGTAACTTAGAAAGGACTATTGTGGATTAGTCCATAATCAGGAGAATAGTCAAAATGAGTGCAGAATATATCATGTACAATAAAAGTTAGAGGTCCAATAGCCTTGGAAACAGATGTAGTGATTTAACTAAAGCATAAACAAAAAGGTTATAATGATTCCAGAAGTGCAAATAGATCTATCAGTCCCTTTCTGGGAATTTTACATTTATTTAGGAGGGCAATGTGGTGACTGAGGGCACCCAACATTGTAATGCTTACCAACTATATCCTGAATGAGAGGCATATCCCATGGACTGGACAGACTGGGTCTGGGACACCGTTTCCTCTGGCTGTGGTGTCTAGAAAAAGGGGTCACAATCTCAGGATATGGGGTAGGCAATTTAGAACTGAGATGAGGAGAAACTTCTTCACTAAGAGGGTGGTGAACTTATGCAATTCTCTGCCATAGAAGGCTATGGAGGTCATCACTGAATATATATAAGAAGAAAATAGATTTCTAGACTCTAAAGGTGTCAAAAGGCATGGGGAGAGTGCAGGAGTATGGCATTGAGATAGAGGATCAGCCACAGTCATACTGAATGGTGGAGCTGGCTCAAAAGGCCGAATGACCTACTCCTGCTCCTATTTTACTATTTTCTATATTTCTGTGTTAGACACCTATGTGTTAGTTAGACTGTTTGTTGGTTGAATGCACAAGAATGAATTTCTCCTTGTTTGCTCATGGAGCAGGTCACATAAAATTTTCTGTTTGAATGCACATTGCCATGCCTTCAGGTAACAATTCAAAATGTTGTAAAATCTGTCCTACTAGATCCAAATAGCCAAAAACCATATGGTCTGTGCCATTGGACCTTTTCTTGTGCCCACTTCTATTCAAAGTGTGCCCCACAGTCTAATAGGTATCCAGCCGTCACTATTGCTGGCTGTGGGGTGATGACCGGAAGGAATGCCAAAACACAACAAACTGGAAGGAATCACAATAAAAGGTCCTCAAAACACCAGTAAAAATTAAAGAAATTGTATCAAAAACACCAAATAAATTATTCAATCACTGTTAAACAGTGGCTATGTCATTTCCTTGATTTATCCTTAGGGGATCCTATAATGGTTCATCATCCATCTAAACAGACAGGACAAAAGAAACCCTGGGAGGTAATCACTGTCTGAGCAGATTAAATTGAAAGGCTGTTAAGAATAGACAGGCATTTGGGGCTATGAAAAATTGGGACCACTCCCTCCTTTAGGAAGTTTCAGAAAGCTAAACCAATGCTTAACAAAAACAATTCAAACGGACACTCATCTGGATCCCTGGTGATTGGAAACAGCCATATATATCTAAGAATTGCCAATCGCAGGCCATCAGCTTTGAGATATTTTGTGTTGTTTGTTTATGTAAATTAGCAATTCAGTAATCCTGCTAGGGATTGGATCATATCATGCAGCTTTGGAGCATGAGGATTGGGATATCCTAGTATCCAAAATCAAAAAGCAGTTGAGATAAAACTGCATTAGAGCTATGTCATAGTTTTATGTGCCCTCGTGTCCTAAGCCCAAACATCTTCAGCTGCTTTATCAATAACCTACCCACCAACTTGATGTTAAAGTGGGGATCTTCACTGATGATTGCACAATGTTTAAAACCATTCATGACTCCTCAGATACTGAAGCTGTCTGTGCCCAATTGCAGCAAAAGCTGGACAACATTCAGGGTGATAAATGGCAAGTAACATTCATGCCACACTGCCACTGGATCAAAATCCTGGAACTTCCTTCCTAACAGCGCTGTAGGTGTACCTATACCAAACTGAGTGCAGTGGTTCAAGAAGGCAGCTCACTACCACCGTCTCAGGGACAATTTGGGATGGGCAATAAATGCTGGCCTTGACGTCCCAAGTGTGATATAAAAAAAGATTTAAAGGACCACTGCTGTACCTGGAGGACCAGTGATTTTCTCATTGCAATTTAGCAACAAGCAAAGTCATAACTTGAGAGGATGTCTCAGGACACTGACAGCTGAGTAGGAAAGGTCACACGGATGGGAATAGAGGTGGGTCGGTACCCTACTTAACCAGGTAATGGCAGCCATAACTGTGAGTGTTGTTCTACTGAGGGAGTTGAAGCAGCAATCATGGGAGAAGAAAGGCAGGGGGCTCGCACCCACAGCAGGGATGTCTCTTGTTTCGCTGAAGCTGACCTGGAAGTCTTCCTTGAGGCAGTAAAGGAAAGATGGGACCCCTCTTCCCAAAGGATAGCAGGAGAAGGCCACCCTCCCAGACCAATTAGCCCTGGACAGAGGTTGCTGAGAATAGCAAATGGTGTGTTCAGGAGGAACTTGGTCCAGTGCAGGAAAATGTTCAGTGACCTTCTTCAATCTGGAAAGGTGAATTCAACAACACCAGACCCTCAGGATAAGCCTCTGAATATTCAAACTCCAGCAGACACTCCAGCTGAGAAGTCTAATAATTTAAGGGGATGTCTGAATGTTGTTCCTGAATAAGGATGCTTACTGACTCCTCAGCAAGGCTCAGTGCTATAATGCTCCTGAAGACTTCCCAGCACTGATACATGCACAATCCTATGTCATTGAGGCACTGGCATATGGAGGTCAGCAGTGCCTTATCTAACTCATTGATGTCTTTGCAGGAGAAAAGGGCTCATAACAGCCAAGAATGGATGCTGACAGGACGAGCAGTGTTCATCTACAAATTGTAACCGCCATGTGATATGGAGGCATGGAAATTGGCAGGGTGATCCCAACACCCATTCCTCCCCACAAGCCCCACACCCAGGAGCCATCTGGAGAAGGCAAGATGGGCATATGAAGGGGGGAGGGTGATTCTACAGGTAACAAAGACATGAATAAGAGTTGCAGCAGTAGATAAACTGAGGCAAGGGTGAAGTTGGTAGTTATTACAGAGGTGGAAATGGGCAGCCTTAGTAATGGCATGATATGAGATTGGAAACTCATCTCGGGATCAAATGCAAACAGACTGACTTAACCTCAGGCAGTTGTCTGGGAGAGGGATTGATTCAGTAGATAGGGAATGGTGTTTGGAGCAGGACCAAAAACAATTTTTTCAATCTTCCTAATAGTTAATTTGAGAAAATTTCTGTCCATCAGGACATTGAATAAGTGGTCTGATAGCTCAGCAACAGTGGTAGAGTTAAGTGCGATGGTAGTGTTAAGTGAGGTGGTAGTGAGCTAGAGCTGGGTGCCATCAGTTTACACATGTAAATGAAAAACCTGCTTCCTTGGACTAGGTTGGCTGCTTGCTCCCTTATCCAGCCTCCATTAAAAGTAGAAGCAAGCAGGCTGGCAACAGGTTGGGTTGGATTTAAATTTTAAATATCCATCCTGTTCCCAAACCCCACGATACTAGAAAGTAAATCAAACATGCCCAATCCTTCATAAATCCATGCTGATTCTCTTTAGTCAAGTTCTCAGTCACTCTATGGTGACAGGTGCTAGTAACTTCCGCACAACTGGGGCTGAATTGGTGGTCGGTGTGAAAATTTGCGCTGCCAGCGATGTAGGTAATTAAATGGCCTATAAAGACCAATTGTCAAAGGCCTATGTTATAGAGTTGATCTTCAGACACCTTTTCTTAGTGGAAACATTTAACTTTATTTACAAGGCAGCAGCAGCAACTACACATGTGCATTAAACTCCATAACTAAAGAAGAACTCCCTTCTGTAGCAGTTCCCTGCACTGCTAACACATTGGTTTACACAGATCAAGGGCAGAAAATTGCGCTCATCGTGTGGACATGCGCCTGACCCGAATGAGCGTAAAATGACGCAAGCATCCCGACGTCATTGTGTACTCACGTGATATTTCAGTCAGCGGGCGCACGCAAGAGTTGGCAGCATGCCCGTCGACAGTTAACAGGCCTATTAAGGCCATTAAAGTACCAATTGAATTAAATCCATGGGCGGGATGAGGTTTCCAACAGCAATTAAAAATTAAATAACAATGTTAACATTTCATTCGTAACATGTCCCTGGTCATGTGACAGAGTTACATGAGGGGACATGCATGTGACAGAGTTACATGAGGGGACATGTTTTTTTAACATTTTAAAATTCTTTATTTTTCATTTTTAAACCTTCAGCTCCCTGACACAGCTCCATGCTTCAGGGAGCTTTCATTGCATGCACTAATGCAGATGCGCGAATTTGTGTGCTCGCCCTTTTCCCACCCAGACCCAGGCAGTGCTGTGGCACGTGTTTCATACTAGTCGGGCCTTAATTAGCCTGCCAGCATGAAATCACGGTCAGGGACCGATTGTGGGCTGTGGTCGCTTTCGTGGCTGCTCCCGCTTGCCCCCACAGAGCCCACCCATAGCTGAAGTTTCTCTTCCCTGGAACCATGCTTGTAAACCCCTCCTGCACTCTCTCCAATGTATTCACATCCTTCCCATAAGATGGGCCCAGAACTGTACACAATATTCCAGCCGAGGTCTAATGGATGCCTTATATAAATTGAGCATAATCTCCCTGCTCTTGTACTCTATGCCCCTATTAATAAAGCCCAGAATACTATGGGTAGAATTTTGCCATTGGTGAGCAGCGATGGGGCCTGATCACTGATGTGTAAAATGATGCAGGATGATGTCAGGTGGAACACCTGATGTCATCCCACCCCATTTAAATTTTCAGGAAGGCGGGGGCTCAGCAGAATCAGCTGCGGGCCCGCCGACCTGTCAATGGCTATTTGAGGCCATTGACAGGATCATTTAAACAATTAGAGGATCTGCCCGTCCAACCTTAATGTTGGTGGGGAGGCCAGGAGCCCCGGTGGCAAATAGATAAAACATGAAACCTCATCCACAGGCGGGATGAGGTTTCATGCAGGGTTTTAAACAGTTTAATAAAGTTTTACTGTAATTTATGAACATGTCCCATCTCATGTCACATGAGGGGGGCATGCTAAGGATTTTTTTTTCTATTTTTAAGTGTAAGCCATCTCCCTGAGGCAGCGCTTAGCCTCAGGGAAATGTGCGCTCTGTCGTACGCATGCATGAAAGAACACACTCTCGCACTTAGGGAATCCCCCCCGCCCACACAGGAAGTGCATAGCGCTTCCCGCCGGACGTCACGCTGGGAGGGCCTTAATTGGCCCACCCACGTAAAATGGTGGCAGGGCCCGCTTCTCCGGAGGGGATCGGTTCCCCACCCGCCGGAGATTGTGTCAGGCCCGCCTGCCTGATAGGCAGAAAATTCTGCCCTATATGTTTTATGAAATGCTCTCTCCACTTGTCCTGCCACCTTCAATGACCTATGCACATATACATCCAAGTTTTTCTGCTCCTGCACTCCCTTCAAAATTTCACTCCTTATTTTATATTGTTTGTGCATGTTCTTCCTACCAAAATGCATCACCTCACACTTCTCCACATTGAACTTCATCTGCCACCTATCTGCCCACTTCACCAACTTATCTATGTCCTCTTGAAGTTCCACCCCATCCTCCCCACAGCTCACAACATTCCCAAGCTTCGTATCATCCGTAATTGTCCCCTGCACACCAAAATCTAGATCAGTAATATATATCAGGAAAAGCGAGGATTTCAAGAATGACCACTGAGGAACTCCACTACAAACCTTCCTCCAGCCTGAAAAATATCCATTGACCATTACTCTCTGCTTCCTATTTTTCAGCCAATTCTGTATCCACGTCGCTACTGTCCCTGTTATTCTATGAGCAATAACTTTTCTCACAAGTGGGTTGTATGGCACTGTGTCAATTGCCTTTTCAAAGTCCAACAACCCATTATCCTCATCGACCTTTTCTGTCACCTCTTCAAAAAACTCCAGCAAGTTAGTTAAACACAATTTCCCCTTTAGAATCGGGCTGGCTCTTCCTTATCACCCATATTTTTCGATGTGACTACTAATTCTATCCCAAAAAATTGTTTCCAAAATCTTGTCCACCATTGAAGTTAAACTGACTGTAATTGCTAGGCTTATGATTTTTTTTGAACATGGGCATAATGTTTGCAATTCTCCAGTCCTCTGGCACCACCTCTGATCGTAGGGAAGACTGAAAGATTATGGCCAATGCCCCTGCAATTTCTATTCTCACTTCCTTCAGTATCTTTGGATGCATCTCATCTAGTCCCTTGTCAACTTTAAGTACTAACAGTCTATTCAACACGTCCTTTTCAGTTTTGAACTCTTCTAGTAACAGAGTTTCCTTGTCTGTCACCACGACCTGGGTAAAGACGGGCGCAAAGTATTCATTTAACACCTCAGCCATGGCCCCTTCGTCCATGTGTAAATTCCCTTTTAAGTCCCTAATTGGCCCTACTCTTCCTTTTACCACCCTTCTGCTATTTATATGCCTATAGAAGACTTTGGGATACCCCTTTATGTTGGCTGCCAATCTTTTCTCATAATCCCTCTCCGCTTCTCTAATATGCATTTTCACCTCCCCTCAGAACATTCTGTATTCCTCTTGGTTCTCAATTGTATTTTCTACCTGACACCTGTCATAAGGGCACTTTTACTTCTCTAGAACCACATTAACATCAGGAACAAAAACAGAATTACCTGGAAAAACTCAACAGGTCTGGCAGCATCGACGGAGAAGAAAAGAGTTGATGTTTCGAGTCCTCATGACCCTTCAACAGAACTGTGTGAATATTAGGAGAGGGGTGAAATAAAAGCTGGTTTAAAGTGGAGGGGGGTGGTGGGGTGGGGGGAGAGAAGTGGGGGTGTGGTGTGGTTGTAGGGACAAGCAAGCAGTGATAGGAGCAGATAATCAAAAGATGTCACAGACAAAGGAACAAAGAGGTGTTGAAGGTGGTGTTATTATCTAAACAAATGTGCTAATTAAGAATGGATGGCAGGGCACTCAAGGTACAGCTCTAGTGGGGGTGGGATGGAAAGACTTGCAGGGCATAAAAGATTTAAAAATAATGGAAATAGGTGGGAAAAGAAAAATCTATATAAATTGTTGGAAAAAAACAAAAGGAAGGGGAAAGAAAGGGAAAGGGGGTGGGGATGGAGGAGGGAGCTCAAGATCTAAAGTTGTTGAATTCAATATTCAGTTCAGAAGGCTATAAAGTACCTAGTCAGAAGATGAGGTGCTGTTCCTCCAGTTTGCGTTGGGCTTCACTGGAACAATGCAGCAAGCCAAGGACAGACATGTGGGCAAGAGAGCAGGGTGGAGTGTTAAAATGGCAAGCAACAGGGAGGTTTGGGTCTTTCTTGCGGACAGACCGCAGGTGTTCGCATCCGCCCTCACGCCTTCTCCTCCTTCCCAGAAACATGATAGGGTCCCCCTTGTCCTCACTTATCACCCCACTAGCCTCCGCATTCAAAGGATCATCCTCTGCTATTTCTGCCAACTCCAGCATGATGCCACCATCAAACACATCTTCCCTTCACCCCCCCTGTCGGCATTCCGTAGGGAACGTTCCCTCCGGGACACCCTGGTCCACTCCTCCATCACCTCCTACTCCTCAACCCTTACCTATGGCACCTCCCCATGCCCACGCAAAAGATGCAACACCTGCCCCTTCACTTCCTCTCTCCTCACCGTCCAAGGGCCCAAACACTCCTTTCAAGTGAAGCAGCATTTCACTTGCATTTCCCCAAACTTAGTCTACTGCATTCGTTGCTCCCAATGTGGTCTCCTCTACATTGGAGAGACCAAACATAAACTGGGTGACCGCTTTGCAGAACACCTGCGGTCTGTCTGCAAGAAAGACCCAAACCTCCCTGTCGCTTGCCATTTTAACACTCCACCCTGCTCTCATGCCCACATGTCTGTCCTTGGCTTGCTGCATTGTTTCAGTGAAGCCCAACGCAAACTGGAGGAACAGCACCTCATCTTCCAACTAGGCACTTTACAGCCTTCCGGACGGAATATTGAATTTAACAACTTTAGATCTTGAACTCCCTCCTCCATCCCCACCCACTTTCTGTTTCTTCCCCCTTCCTTTTGTTTTTTCCAATAATTTATATAGATTTTTCATTTCCCACCATTTCCATTATTTTTAAATCTTTTATGCCCTGCTAGTCTTTCCACCCCACCCCCACTAGAGCTGTACCTTGAGTGCCCTGCCATCCATTCTTAATTAGTACATTCGTTTAGATATTATCACCACCTTCAACACCTCTTTGTTCCTTTGTCTGTGACATCTTTTGATTATCTGCTCCTATCACTGCTTGCTTGTCCCTACAACCACCCCACCCCCCCCCCCACTTCTCTCCCCCCAAACCAACGCCCCCCCCCCCCCACCTTAAACCAGCTTATATTTCATCCCCCTCCTAATATTCACTCAGTTCTGTTGAAGGGTCATGAGGACTCGAAACATCAACTCTTTTCTTCTCCGCCGATGCTGCCAAACCTGCTGAGTTTTTCCGGGTAATTCTGTTTTTGTTTTGGATTTCCAGCATCCGCAGTTTTTTGTTTTTAACATCAGGAACCTCATTAGGCACTTGCCGTTCAATGTCTTCCACTCCAGTAGAGACATTGGCATTTCTATCCTTGCTTGAGCAACTTCAACAGGAACCACAGGTTCAGTAATGCTTACAGGTAGAACATCATTATGTTGCGGTATCTCTTTCTTAAATGATCCACATGCTTATGGGTGATCTGGCCCTCCGCTTCCACGTGATACGACAATGGTCCAGTCACTGAAACTACTTTGCCAGCTAACCAATTCGGTCCTCCACCGAAATTCTTTACATATGCTGCTTCTCCAACAGTAAATTGTCGCTCATGACTATGCAAATCATGAGTCCCTTTTTTGGGTCCCTTGACTTTTCTGCATCTCTCTTTCCAAACTGGGTAGTATCAGGCTTAGTTTTGTTTAAAGCCAGTGCCTCATCAGTAATTCTGCACCCTCTTCCTACGTATCTTCTTCTTTCTACCTCAGAATTTAGCCTCCGCCTTCTTTTTGACTTCACTGTCAGCCAGACTTCTCTCAAGTGAAACCTCAACTTGTCTCAGTTCAGTGGTTGAGCTGCCTATGATTTCCTTATCTACTTGCATCTTGGAGAATTCTTTGACTTATGATTTCAAAGCCTCTTTAACTTCATTCAGCTGGTTCTTCAACTCTTTTGTTTTGATCTTGCATCTGTTGGCTTCCTCATGGAAACTTGAACATTGTTGTTTCTTCTCTGCCAACTGGTTCTTCAGTTTGTTCAGAGTGACGTTAAATTCTTCCTGTTTCTCTTCATAATTTTCTAGAGGCACAAACTTTGACCTGAAGGATCCTTGTAGTGTGTGAAGGTCTTTCGGTTTCTTTGCGAAACTCACTCGGTTCATCTTGAACTCTGTCATTCAGCAAAGTCTCCTTGAGTTTCTTCTGCTGTTTTTCCATGTCGTTGTTTAAGACAGTCTTCATTTCTTCAGGTTGCTGAATAGCTACACACTCCTTTTTCATCCTGTTGCGGTCCTTGGACTCTCCAGGCTCTTTCTGAAGTACCTTTCCTTGTTCCTTTTTCATCTGAGGAACTCTTCTAGCTTCATTTTGAAATCTCACTGGCCAATTGAGGTTAATTTCCCTCAACCAATTTTGGCCTAGAAGGCTTGGTCCTCTGCCTTCTAATACCATCACTGGTAGTTGTGCTGTTTGATGTCTATAATGAACAGTTACTCTGGTGATACCTTTTACCTGGATTTCTTTGCCTGTGTACATTTTCAGCTTGATGGAAGTTTTTTCTAAATGTAATTGTCGAGCATCTTTAATTAAATGTCTGAAAGTCTGTTCTCCTATTACAGTAGTAGAAGCACCTGTGTCTACTTCCATTTTTAAGGGCTTACCATTCACTTGCACTGTAACAAATATTGGCTCTGTCTTCCCAACTTTCATGTTGAATAAGGAATAAATGTCAGAATTGGTTGTTTCTGGCTCTTCCACACCATATACTTCATTGGGCTTCATTTGTTCCCTGGAAGCCTGTTTTAATCTTGTTTTGCAACGTTTCAATATGTGCCCATTTTTGTGACAAAAATAACAATCCACCCTTTTAAATTGCCAATCGTTAGGATTATAATTTTTCCCACATCGATAAAAATTAGTTTTCTAATTTGCTGCTTAACTATTTCCTCTAAATTTTCAGTTAGCAGGGATTGTTTCCCACTTCAAGGCAGAGTCCCGGCTTTTCACGCCACTTTCAGCTGACCATTCCCACCCAACTGGGAAAACGGCGCCATTTTGCGCACCTTTAGTCACTTACAAATCTCTTACAGCACTTTCCATCGCAAGCGCTATTTCTAACACTTTCTTAAAATCAAGATTCACTTCATCCAGCAATCTTCACTGATTAGCATCCTCTTGCATGCCACAGATCAAATGATCGCTGAGCATATCATTCAGGGTTTCACCAAAATCACGATATTCCATTAGTTGTTTTAATTTCACCATATAGGTAGCAATTGCCTTCCCCAGGGCTCTATTCCATGAATCGAACATGAACCTCTGCATTATGACTGAGGGCTTGGGTTGAAAATGTTGTTTAATGAGGCTAACTACTTTACCAGGTAACCAATTCTCACTGAAATTCTTTACATATACTGCTTCTCCAACAGTAAATTGTCGCTCACAACTATGCAAATCATGAGTCCCTTTTTGGTTCCCTTGACTTTTTACGACCTTCCCCTCCAAATTGGGAAGTATTAGGCTCAGCCTTGTCTGAAGACAGTGCCTTGGTAAAAAGGTAGAGACATTTTCAGGACTCCTGGGTAAGCAAATGGTGCAAACTGGCAATTGTATCACTGGATTGACTTGTGTTTAACCAACATTCATGTATGATAATTCTGGTAGCTGCAAGTGAACAAATGGTACTGTCATGGGTTGCCTCTCATCCAGAGTTCTAGAATGATTCACAAAATCAGGATGTTGAGCAATGCTGAATCCAACACAGTATGATTTTTTTAAGTCGGTGCCTTATCAGTAATTCTGCATTCTCTTTCTAGGTGTCTTCTTTCTACCACAGAATTTAATCTCGGCCTTCTTTTTGACTTCACTGTCGGCCAGGCTTTTCTCAGATGCAATCTCCACTTCTCTTGGTTCAGTAGTCGAGCCACCAAGACTTCATTATCTACTCGCATGTCGGAAAGTTCGACTTTTGCTTTCGAAGCGTCTTTAGCTTCATTCAGCTGGTTCTTCAGGTCTTCTATCTCCTTCTTGTATCTGTTGGCTTCCTTCTGGAAACTTGAACATTGCTGCATCTTCTCTGCCAACTGGTTCTTCAGTTTGTTCAGAGTGATGTTAAATTCTACATATTTCTCTTCATAATTTTTCAGAGGCACAAACTTTGATCTGAGGGATCCTTGTAGTGTGTGAAGGTCTTTCAACAGGTTTTCCTTTTCTTTGCAAAGTTTGCTCATTTCATCTTGAATTCTGTCATTCAGCAAAGTCTCCTTGGGTTTCTTCTCCTGTTCTTCCATGTAGTTGTTCAAGACAGTCTTCATTTCTTCAGGTTGCTGAATGTTGACATACTGTTTTTTCATCCTGTTGCAGTCCTTGGACTCTCCAGGCTCTTTCTGAAGTACCTTTCCTTGTTCCTTTTCTAACTCAGGAACTCTTCCAGCTTCATTTTGAAATCTCACTGACCAATCAGGATTAATTGCCTTAAACCAATTTTAACCTAGGAGGCTTGGTCTTCTGCCTTCTAATATCATCACTGGTAGATGTGCCAATTGGTGTCTATAGTGAACAGTTACTCTGGTGAAACATTTTACTTGGATTTCTTCACCTGTGTATGTTTTCAACTTGGCAGATGTTTGTTCCAAATTGATTTGTTAATCACCTTTATTTAAATATGTGAAAGTGTGTTCTCGTAATACAGTGGTAGAAGCACCTGAGTCTACTTCCATTTTTAAGGGTTTACCATTCACTTGCTCTGTAACAAATATTGGCTCTGATTTCCCAACTTTCACATTGAATAATGAATAAATGCCAGAATTGGTTGTTTCTGGCTCTTCTACACTATAGACTTCATTGGAATATGTTTGCTGTTTGGAGGCATATTTAAATATTGTCTTGCACTGTCTCATTATGTGTCCACCTATGTGACAAAAATAACATTCTATTTTTTTAAAATTGCCAATCACTAGAAGACTGATTGTTTCCACATCAAATTAGTTGCTAAACTGTTTCCTCTCATTTCTCGGTTAGCAGGAGCTGTTTCCCACTTCATGGCAGAGTCCCAGCTTCTCGCGTCACTTTCGGCTGACTGTTCCTATCCAACTAGGAGAGTGGTACCATTTTGTGCCCCTTGAATTGCTTGTGAATCCCCTACAGCACTGTCCATCACCAGTGCTATTTCTAATGCTTTCTTAAAATCAAGACTCACTTTGGCCAGCAATCTCCGCTGAATAGTGTCTTCCTGCACACCACATACTAAACGATCTCTGAGCATGTCATTCAGGGTTTCACCAAAATCACAATGTTCCATTAGTTGTTTTACGTTTGCCACATAAGTAGCAATTATATCCCCCGGGGCTCTATTCCATGAATTGAACCTGAACCTTTGCATTGTGACTGAGGGCTTGGGTTAAAAATGTCCCTTAACAAGGTTTACTAATTCACTGAAAGTCTTCGAATCTGGGGCATTGGGGGCCGTCAAACTTTGAACTAAACTGTAGGTCGTGCTCCCACAAATACTCAAGAGAACCGCTCTCCTCTTTTCCTACTCCCTGATTTTGTTTGCTAGGAAGAAGAAAGCAAAACGTTCTATATATTGAGACCAATCATCTGTGGCTGACTCAAAGGGGTCAATTCTGCCAAACTGTGGCATTTCGGATGACTATATCTTCTTTTATTTTTAACGAACTTAAGATACTCACAATTGCTGGACGAGGTACAGCTCCGAATCTGATTTATCCTCATTGCCAGCTTGTTGCAGAGTTGATCTTCAGACAACTTTTCTTAGTGGGAACATTAAACTTAATTTACAAGACAGCAGCATGTTTGCATCAAACTCTATAATTAAAGAAGAACTCCCCTGTAGAGGTTCCCCGCGCTGCTAACAAATTAGTTTACACAGATCATGTGATCTTACAACACAGGATTATTCTTAAAGCTACAATCCTACATTTCTCAAAACTATAATTACTACAGCCTACTGGGACTGTGCAGTAGTGGGCACAAACTAGGGACACCTCAAGGCAACTGGCTATTCATTCCATCCAGCTGTATCCTCAGGTGACCCATACAAAGCATTAAATAGAGAGGACAAGGACTCCAGCACCATTACAGGATGTCACATCCATCCCCAAAAACACTCAGCTATAACTAACAGTTAATCAGCTCATTTCTTTCTCGTACCAGGCTAGCATCGAGAAGGAGAATCAGGTTAACTATTAACCAATGATAAAAACAAAAATATAAAAACAAAAAACTGCAGATGCTGGAAATCCAAAACAAAAACAGAATTACCTGGAAAAACTCAGCAGGTCTGGCAGCATCGGCGGAGAAGAAAAGAGTTGACGTTTCGAGTCCTTATGACCCTTCAACAGAATAAGGTGAATCATTTCACCCCTCTCCTTGGATTTACCTAGTTCTGTTGAAGGGTCATGAGGACTCGAAACGTCAACTCTTTTCTTCTCCATCGATGCTGCCAGACCTGCTGAGTTTTTCCAGGTAATTCTGTTTTTGTTTTGGATTTCCAGCTTCCGTAGTTTTTTGTTTTTATCTCTGTGTTTAATTGACTGCCACTGCTCTTCAAGAAATGCCTACTTTGAAGAAGTTCTGTTCGTCTCTGCGACAAGATTTCCGTATCGCTCTTTTACCTTGTTCACCTTCATTGCTTTCCATTTCTCTCCTGGTGTTTGACAAGGTGTTTACTAAAACACAGCCATATCTCCTTTCTGAGTAACTGTCTTCGTCTCCGACTTACCCCACGTGGATTTCAACTGAAATTCCACCCCTCATGTTTCGAACCCACCCAGGATTACAGGTATCTCTGGGACATGCAATGTTTCTCAATTTTCACCCCTCTCCTTGGATTCACCTAGTTCTGTTGAAGGGTCATGAGGACTCGAAATGTCAAATCTTTTCTTCTCTGCCGATGCTGCCAGACCTGCTGAGTTTTTCCAGGTAATTCTGTTTTTGTGTTAACTATTAACCAATGATCATTATAGGCATAGGTATCCCTTACTTAGCGCACATGTTCTCGAAAAACTGTGTGCTAAGTGAAAATGCACTAAACAGAAAAAATGTTCCCATAAGGATTAGGGTGGGTTACATTCCTGACCTGTAATTTTTAGATTAAGCTGTGTGCTGACTCCAAGGGCAGAATTTTAACTGTGACAATCTGTTCCCAATGGCAGAAGAGGAAGTGGGCACTACTTCCGCTCTCTTGCTTTTCATTAGTTCCCACGCAATTCTAATTAAAATTTAAAGTGCTGATGGCATACACAAGAGACACATGCAATCATACGCTGGGGGTAGCTTATCAGTGGTGAAATCCACTGTCAGCTGACAATGCAGCAGTTATGGATGGACTATAAAAGAGCCTCTTGGACAAACAGGGAGGCTCTTCATCACAACCGCAACTTTCATGTCCAATGATATTAGACTTGGTGAGAGCACAAAGGTGGCACGGGTACTTTTCAAATTTAAATTTTGCTTGTAAATATTTCATATTATATTAGTTTCATTTTATTCGTGTTTGCATCATCGTTATTTGTTGAGACTAGCTTAGTCAGAGAATTAAATGCTCTGGCATGCCTCATGGTTGGCACACATTGATGGCTTTAGGTCAGTTAGAGACATTTCTTTATTGTGGAAGGAACTATGGGCAGAATTTTCTGTGCCTGCTGGCATTGGCATGATTGGTGGCGTGAGCAGGCAACATGGCACGATCAGTTTTACAACAGGAATCCAATTAACGATCAACTGTTCAGCCTGCCATTGGCGGGCCACGTTTCCTGCCGTCGGATGTCGGGAACCTCATTGTAATACGTCAGCATAGTAGTATCAAGCCAGCCTGCCAGACTCATCCCCCTGCCCCTACTGGATTGTTCACCTTGGTAGGAAAACACACTGTGTTTCACAAGAGCACATAAGTGATGTACACTTGGCAGCCTGCACTGTGAGGGGAACTTGGAGGCGAGTACACAGTATGTGGTGCAGCGCTCACTGGGGTCACCTGTTGGACTTCAAGCTTGAGGGGCGCTGGGGGGGTCAGGGTTAAGGGCAGCCCTGCCACTGAGACGACTTTTGAGTGGGGCGGAAGGGCAGTCTTGCCATTGAAAAGGCTTTTGAGGGGGGGGGGCAGGGGCAGCCCTGCTGTTGAATATAGCGTACAAGCAACAAGCATTTGGGGTGAGGGGTAGGGTGTGAGGGAATTGGCCACGCATTCAGGAAATCTGTATAAAGTGACCATTTCTTTGTAACTGAGACAGTTCAGACGTAGCCACATTGATATGATTGGAGTCGGGCTTCTAGCTTACCTGCCCACTCAAGCAATGCAGAGGGATCAAAGTGCCACCAAGTGCTCCAAAGCTTTTCAGCTCCTCGAATGCGCCCTGCACCTCCCACCCCAGCACAGTCTGCAAAGCCATGAGCATTTTAGTGGACAGCAGGACAGTTGGATGGCTGCACACGTTGTACAATCTCCTCGCTAAAGATGGCCATGGAGTAGTCACTGGTGAAGGTGCTCAAAGCCCCTTGCAATGTCAGCAAATCCATAACAAAAACAGAAATACCTGGAAAAACTCAGTAGGTCTGGCAGCATCGGCGGAGAAGAACAAAGTTGACCTTTCAAGTCCTCATGACCCTTCAACAGAACAGTTCTGTTGAAGGGTCATGAGGACTCGAAACGTTAACTTTGTTCTTCCCCGCCGATGCTGCCAGGCCTGCTGAGTTTTTCCAGGTATTTCGGTTTTTGTTTTGGATTTCCAGCATCTGCAGTTTTTTGTTTTTATCCCAGCAAATCCATCTTGGACCAGTCTCCCCCATGGTTCAAGCTAACAGGGCAGCCTTGCAGTGCGGGTTAGGAGGATGCCTGCACTTGAGCTCAGAGCACAGCATGCAGCCCAATGGTCCAATGTGCCACCAATCGGTCAGGTGGGCTGGGGCGGAGGTGGTGGGGTTGCGGGCAGCCATGCAGTGCACTAATCTCTGGCCATCAAAGTGGTGGCCAGCACTCTCCAGGAAGCGTTAAGGGGCACTTAACCAGGACAGGTTCTTAGTACACCCATGCTAACCACATGTCTCTCTCTTCCATCCTGCAGAAGCAGTACATCAGGATCATGGAGCCTAGTGAATTATTTGTATGCCTGATGGCCTACAGCGAGGGACGACGATGGAGGAGGGAGAGCGACTGAGGCTTCTGGCTGCGCAGAGGCAGGAGCAGCACCCTCAGGAAGAAGTGGCAGCTGGAGCTCCTGCACACACCACCAAAGAGTCACGGCGAGCCATCGCTGGTCGGTGCCTAGCAACACCCAGAGTCTACAGATGCCGCCTGTCATGTTTGCAGATGACCAAGAACCAGTGTCACTGAAGACTGCTCATGTCTAGGGAGCTAGTCGGTCACATCTGCCAGCTGCTGCAGGATTTGGCGCCACGGGGACATGGAGCGCATCCAGTGGCTGTGACAGTGACCGTGGTGCTCACTTTTAAAGCCAGTGGCTCCTTTCAGGGCTCCACAGGTGACCTCTGTGGGATCTCACAAGACTCCACCCACAAATATATCCATGAGGTCACAGATGCCATCTTCAGGAGGGCACACAACTTTGTGCATTTCGCCAGGGACCAGGGCAGCCAGGATGCCAGAGCGAATGGATTCGCCCTGATCTCAGGTTTCCCACAGGTGCAGGGTTCCATCGACTACACTCATGTAGTGCTCAGATCTCAGTAAACACACTTGATGGGCTACATCAGCCTCAAGGGCTTCCATTCGCTGAATAGGCAGCTAATGTGCGACCACCAGAAACACATCCTGCAGGTCTGCACATGGTTTCCAGGGACTGTGCATGATGACTACATCCTCAGTCAGTCACAGATCCCTGGAGTTTTCCAGGGTCCATAGAAGCTGCAGGGTTGGCTCCTTGGGGACAGAGGCCATGGCTGATGACACTCGTGCAGCGGCCTCAGACAGCAGTAGAGCGACACTATAATGAAGCTCATGCTGCAACTCGCAACTTGGTACAGCAGATCATCGGGATGCTGAAGGTAAGGTTCCGGTACCTGGACCAGTCTGGTGGAGCCCTGCAATACCGTCCACAGAGGGTGTCACACATCATCTGTTGCCCTTTCACAACCTGGCACTCCAACGGGGAGACGAGCTGGCTGAGGAGTTGGAGGAGCTGCACATCTCCTTCGATGAGGAGGACAGCGATGAGTGTGAGGGTGAGGAGGCCCACGGAGGCGACGATGATGGGGATGAGGCCCTTGCATGGCTAGATGAGGCAGACATGCTCGGGAGGTCCTCATAGCTGGTAGATTTGTGGAGGATGATGACGACATGCAGTGAGGTGACCTCATAGATCCTCATATCGCACCTGTGAACATTTGACTCCAGTCTGGCTTATGGCAGCGTGAATACCCTTTATGAGAATGCCCCTGTCATGGAAAAACAGTGGAGAACCTTATTATTGCTCAGTTGCTGGAGGATGATGATGAAATGCAGTGAGGACACTCCATAAATCTTCACATAGCCTCTGAGAATATCTGATTCCTGTCTAGCTGAGGGCAGATCACTTGCGCGCTATGATCAGGTCATATCATAGAGACCAACTATGAAGCTTTAGAAGCATCTGATCCCTGCTCCGCCTTCAGCACCTAAGCCCTTCAGGAGCACAGCATCACTGGTACCAGATGTTGACCAGATGGGGATCAGCCTCTCCTTAAAGGTGCTGAGAGCACACAGAATGAGAGAACGCTGTGGTCCCTGCCCATTACATTCTGGTAACAACGACCAGCACCACCTGAGGTGCAGACATCAGTAATGTTTCCAGGGAATGTGAGGCCAGTTCCATCACTGTGGTCTGAAGGCTGCACAGAGCGCAGGGAAGAGGTCCTGGACTGAGACATCTGTCTTTATCTTGTGCAGAAAGATTTTACATCTTTGTGACAAGAACACTGCTCATCAGAACAAGGAGCCACAGGGAGGGAGACATTCTTGGGAGTTTATTGACAATAGGAAACATTAAGTACAAGTGATTAACACCCATGCCAGGCTGCGCAACTACATTTTCTTAACCTTCCTAACCGTGCCGCTACGTCTTGGTGCTCCCTGGACATCCACAGCGGAGGTGGAGGCAGCCTGCTGACTGCGACGCCCTGTCTGTGAAGACCTTGGCGGGCATCCTCTGCAGTGCCAAGATTTGCACGGCTCCCAACCTTCTTTCAGGGTCCTTCTGTGTGGCAGTGGCACCTGCCTAGGCCTGTGAAGCTGGAATTGCTGAGGTTACAGGAAGAGGGGAGTTGGATGGGCTGAACAAACTCGGAGTCATCTGGATGGATGGGCCCAGCGTGTGCACCTGCTGATCCTCCTCCCTATGGGTGCCTGGGGGTCCCAGGCTGACTCCTTGAGGAGCAGGGGTAGCTGGAGTGAGATCACGCTGCCCGGAAACCCTCTCCTGTGCACACTGTTGGAGGCCAACTGTGGCATCAGCGATGGAGTTGAGGCCACACAATTGTGCAGGAGCCAAGGCCTCCATGGTGACTGCCAAGCTACCAGTGTTGGCCTTGGTGTATTGGCATGCCAGCACTATCACCTCAGCCTGAAGATGGACAGAATCCTCCATCGTGCCTTGCAATCTGAGGAGTGCAGCGGACATCCCTTCCTGATGTTACTGAGTTTGCCTTTGCAGCCCCAGCAATTATGACATGACCGAGTCCAGAGGCTCTTCATCTGACTTGGACTCAGCAAAGTTCTGGCCTCCAGCAGTGCTCCGAGTGCCAGAGACCTGGGAAGTCCATGCCTCCACCTGCTGTGGATCAGAAAGTGCGATGTGCTCACTAGATTGTGGTCCCGAGGCTACTCTAAAGCTAGGTCCGCCGAGATGTGTGTCTCTGTGCTGGTGAAGGGCATGGGTGAGCGCTGTGATGGGACTTCAGATGGGTGCCTCCAGGTTCCTCTTCAGAAGTTTCTTTGGGGCTTGATTGGAGACCCTGGGTCATGGGCTCTGTCGGCTGTTTCCCAGATGGGTCTGCGAAAACAAAGACAGATAATTAGTGCATGGCAGTGGACTGTGAAACAGGACACATCACTCACAGCATGGTTGTCTGATGGATGATGCACTGCTGAACCCTCCCTTGGTAGAGCACCTCTGACCTCACCGTCAGCACAGGACCGGTCCAGATCCTCGCCGGCCAGCTAGGTGGCTCTGTTTTCAAAGTCCGTGGGGACCTAGGTTTCAAGCATTCTGCCACCAGTCTGCAACTTCTCCCTCTTGTTGTTTGCCAGCTTTTCCTGCATGAATAGAGATGGAGAAAGTGCCAGGCCAGATGATAAGTATGCCTGGTCTATGTGGGCGATGAATGGTCGCATGCATGGGATGAGGACAATGACGGTGCATGTGAAAGGGTGATTGGTGATGTCCCTTGAACCAGCAGTGAGTGAGGGCCCTCTTGCGGCACTGGGTGGCTATCGTCTTTTGAAGGGGCGTTGGCACTGACCACCGCTGCCACCGCCTCCCAAGCCAGATTGGTCCTGTTGCTGCCTATCCTGCGGCCAGAGCGGGGGTAGAGGATATCCTGACAGGCCTTCACGGCATCCAGCAGTCGCTCAAGAAACGAGTTGCCGAATCTGGGGCCTGCAGTCTTCTTCAGTTTCAGGGCCATGTCTTCCATGCAGCAGTGGTGGTCCAGAAGCACTGAGATGTGTGCTTGTGGCTGGACTTTGAATATGGCGCCCACCGTGATGCAGCGGCGGGGTGATGGCGGGTAGGTAACTGAGAAGTGGCATGTGTCCCGGCAGTGCATAAGTAATGTGGTGGGTTTGGGAGGCTGCAGTATGAAAACCCATCATCACAGCCGGTGGGTAAAACGTCATTTTACATGCCCGCCACCGCACTTAGTGCAAATCTGGGACGATTCCGCCCTATGTTGTGTTCTTGCATTTACTTTTGATTGAATATTCATGTTAGTGTCCATTGTTGTACTCGCCACTCTGTGGGACATGGCTGAACTTGCAGGCTCCCTCCTATACATTGTGAAGGACATTGTCCGAGATCACTCTCAGCATTGATAATTGAAATGTTACAGGTGAACGTGAAGCCCTGTAAGGACTCTGCCAGCCAACACGAGCTGGACCCACATATGAATAGTACTAACACCGCCCTTTGGGCTCTTATCTTCTTACCTTGACTGACTGTTCCCACCAGCCCCGAGCATGCCTGGGAAACCAGGTCCCTCCCTCTTTCACTCCTCCATACCCCAACTCCTCACAACACAACCCTTCCCTCACCACTGACTCACCCTTGCTAGTTGCGAGCCTGCATGCAAACTACCATTCTCCTGTTCCCCTGCCTTGTGGCACAGAGTTCAACTAGGAAAACCACTGACTTCAGGCACAACTGCACAAAGCTGACTGGAGCACGCCACCTTTAAACAAACATGAACTGGCTGCCATGAGATTCTCATGCACCACTGACTTTATTTTGAAGATAGGGCGTAATTTAAAAAGCAGGTTGGCTAATGAGAATACATGGCATGCAGACGCATTAGAAGTGGGAACTCGCCTTAGGATGGCATGAGACTAAACACGCCACAAGGATGCTGATGACTTAATCTCAGCATCTCAACCTGCCATTAGGAAATCAAAATTTCAGCTCCTGCCTAACTGAATCACACTGCATGCAACATTTCCACTCTTGCAGCCTCCATAAAACACCACCACCCCCGTCCAACCTTCCTCACCTCCCCCAGCGCCAACAAGGTATGAACTGGCTGACTCCAGCTGCTCCTCCAATCGGATACAGCGATCTGCGGTATGTTCACTTGGTGCTGGAGAGCAGGAAATGCCGGAGATGTTACCCTCAGCTCTAGCAACATGCTTCTGGCTGGTGGGTGGACACAGAGGAGATGAGGTATGAGTGCCGGGCCCAGACTTCATGATGGTAACTGTTGTAGGTTTGGAAGGTGCTGCCTAAGGAGGCTTGGTGAACTCCTGAAGTGCTTCTTGTAGATGGTACACATTGCTGCCGCTGTGTGTTGGTGGTGGAGGGAGTGAACATTTGTGGGTGGGGCGCCTATCAAGCGGGCTGCTTTGTCCTGGATGGTGTCAAGATTCTTGAGTGATGGTGGAGCTGCACTCATCCAGGCAAGCGGACAGTATTCCATCAGACTTCTGACTTGTGCTTTGTAGATGGTGGACAGACTTTGGGGAGTCAGGAAGTGAATTACTCGGCGCAGAATTCCTAGCCTCTGACCTACTCTTGTAGACACAGTATTTATATGACTAGTTCAGTTCAGTTTCTGGTCAATCATAACCCTCAAGAAGTTGATAATGGGAGATTCAGCAATGGTATTGCCACTGAATGACAAGGGGTGATGGTTTGATTCTCTTGTTGGAGGTGGGCATGGCCTAGCACTTGTGTGGCGTGAACGTTACTTGCCACTTGTCAGCCCAAGACTGGATATTGTCCAGGTCTTGCAGCATTTGGACATAAACTGCTTCAGTATATGAGGAGTCGCGAATGGTGCTGAACATTGTGCAATCATCAGCAAACATCCCCACTCCTGATCTTATGATGGAAGGAAGGTCATTGATGAAGCAGCTGAAGATGGTTGGGCTGAGGACACTACCCTGAGGAACTTCTGCAGTGATTTCCTGGAACTGAGATCATTGATCTCCAACAATCACAACCATCGCAACTAGGGTGATGAGACCCACATGCAAGAAGCCTCACATGGACACTTCTCCGCTTGTCTCCACTACCCTTGAGACTCTCTGGAGAGACCATTGACTCAGCAGCGTAGAAAGACTACCTGTATGATTCCTTGTCAGCTATGACCATTCACCTGGGATGGTAGAGGTTTCGAGTCGCCAGTTGGCTGCCCTCTACCAGCCATGCCCCTTGGAGGCATCCATCTCCTTCCCTCCCTCCTTTCATCCCTACCTCTGACTGCAGATGAAACAGAATGAACTGCAGCTCCACATCTTGCTGGGATCTCGATGTTATGAGACTCATGAGTCGAGAACAAACCTGCTGCATTGCAGGTTTTACCATAGGAGGAAGACACAAATAACTTCCCAGAAATGCTAGGAAACCAAGGGTCTAGTGAGAAGGAGAAATTGAAGAAAATTAGTATTGCTAAAATAATACCGCCGGAGAATTTAGTGGGATGAAAGCCGATAAATCCTCAGCACCGATAATCTACATCCCAGGATACTAAAGGAGGTGGCCATGGAAACAGTTGGTTATTACCTTCCAAAATACCATAGATTCTGGAATAGTCCCAGCAGACTGGAGGGTGGCAAATGTAACCCCACTATTTAGAAGAGGAGGGAGGGAGAAAACAGCAGATTACAGACTGGTTATCCCAACATCAGTAGTAGGAAATATGCTAGAGTCTATGCTAAAGGATATGATAACAAGACACATAGAAAATATCAACTGGATTATACAAAGTCACCATGGATTTATGAAAGGGCAATTATGTTTGACAAGCATGCTAGAGTTTTTTAAGGATGTAACTAGCAGAATAGCTAAGGGAGAACCAGTGAGCATGGTGTATTTGGATTTTTAGAAAGTTTTTGATAAAGTCCCACATAAGGGACAGGATTTTACCGTCGGCGAGCAGGGGCGGGGCCTGCTCGCCGACATGTAAAATGACGCAGGATGATGTTGGGCGGAACTCCCGGTGTCACCGTGCACCATTTAAATTTTCAGGAAGGCGGGGGCGCAGCAAAATCAGCTACCCGCCTGCCAACCTGTCAATGGCCAATTGAGGCCATTGACAGATCAATTAAAGTAATTAGTGGACCAGCCTGTCCAACCTTAAGATTGGTGGGCAGGCCAGGAGTCCTGGCAGGAAGTAGAAAAAACATGAAACCTCATGCACAGGGGGGATGAGGTTTAATGGTAGGGTTTTAAAAATTTTAATGAAGTTTTGTTGGAAATTATGAAAATGTCCCAACTCATATGACATTGTCACATGAGGGGACATGTAAGGGATTTTTTTTTTGATTTTTAATATTTCTGAAAGTAGAGGCAATCTCCCTGAGGCAGCACTTAACCTCAGGGAGATGAGTGCGCTCTTTCATGTGCATGCACGAAAGAGCGCATTCTCGATTTTGGGATTTCCCCCCGCCCGCACAGGGAGTGCATAGCGCTTCCCTGCAGATGTCACACCGGGGGGGCCTTAATTGGCCCGCCCACGTAAAATGTTGCCACGCCTCCGATCGGGGGCTCCAATCGGAAGCGCATCGGCACGCACCTGCCCAACTTCCCCACGAGCGGGGGAAAATTCTGCCCAAGAGGTTAGTGTGTTAAATTAAAGCACATGGGATTGGGGATAATATATTGGCATGGATTGAGAATTCATTAGCGGACAGGAAACAGAGTAGGAATAAATGGGTCTGTTTCGAAGTGGCAGACGGTGACTAGTGGGGTACCGCAGGGATCAGTGCTTGGGCCACCATATTCACAATACCTATCAATAATTTGGATGAGGGAACCAAATGTAATATTTCCAAGTTTGCTGATGACATGAATCTTTGGTGGAAATGTGAGCGGTGAGGAGGGTGTTAAGATGCTTCAAAGTGATTTAGACAGGTTGAGTGAGTGGACAAATACATGACAAATGCAGTATAATGTGACAAGTGTGAAGTTATCCTCTTCAGCAGAGTATTAGTTAAGTTGGGAAATGTTGATATATACAGGTACCCGGGTGTCCTTGTACACCATTCACTGAAAGCAAACATGCAGATGCAGCAAGCAGTTAAGAAGGGAAATGATATGTTAATCTTCATTGTGCAAGGGCTTGAGTACAGGGGCTAGGACGTCTTACTGCAGCTATACAGGGCCTTGGTGAGATGACACCTGGGGCATTGTGTGCAGTTTTGGATTCTTTACCTAAGAAAAAATATACTTGCCATAGAGCAGGTGCAGTGAAGGCTTACCAGACTGATTCCTCGGATGGCAGGATTGTCGTATGAGGGGAGATTGGGTCAACTAGGCCTTTATTCACTGGAGTTTAGAAGAATGAGAGGGGATCTCATTGAAACGTATAAAATTCTGACAAATGGACAGACTGGATACAGGGATGATGTTTCCTCTGGCCCGGAGGGTCTAGAACAAGGGGTCTCAGTCTCAGGATATGGGGTAGACCATTTAGGAATGAGGTGAGGAGAAACTTCTTCATTCAGAGGGTGGTGAACCTATGGAATTCTCTACCCAGAAGCCTGTGGAGGCCAAGTCACTGGATATATTTAAGAAGGAAAAAAATAGATTTCTGGACTCTAAAGGTATCAAGGGGCATGGGGAGAGAGCGTGAGTATGGCATTGACATAGTGGATCAGCCCCCATGATCATATTGAAAGGCAGAGCAGGTTTGAAGGCCCGAATGACCTACACCTATTTTCTCTGTTAATGAAGCCCTAACACTTCCCCAATTGGGGACAGCTGCTCTTGATTAGAAACTTAAAGCATATACTCTATTGCAACACAATTCCAACATTAACACGACCCGCAGCTCCACCCCAGCTGCAATAGTGTTACTGCTGTTGGCACCAATCTGATACACACTGGCCATCCAGCCAACTGAGCCAACCACCTGTTGGAGAGGGAGATGGATCCAGGGGACTTCTGCACTACCTGCCTAGTGCTCTTACTCTGTCTGGCGGTCACCCATTCCCTTTCTGCCTGTGCACTCTTTACCTGCGGTGTGACCACCTCACTGTACATGTTATTCACAAAGATCTCATCCTTGTGGATGTTCCACAGTGACTCCAGCCACAGTTCCAGCTCCAAAATATGGATTTCGAGTAGCTGCAGCTGGAGACACTTCCTGCACACGTAGTCACCCTGGACATTGGAAGTAACCCTGACTTCCCACGTCACACAGGAGAAGCATTCCACTTGGCTGAGCTGCCCTGCCATGACGTACCATTAAAATACTCCCTTAACTTTTATTTCTGCTAATGCAGCCCAAAGCTCCAGTGTAGACAAATCAGCACTGCAAATGGCCTGCTTTTATGCTCTCTGAATCTAGCTTCTGAAAACCTCTTTAAGCCAGTTATCTAATTAATTAACTTGTAAATAGACTCTGTATAACGTCTGTTTTAAAGCTGGACTAAAACTGACCTTCTCTCAACACAAAGAGTAACTTTTAGTTAATTGCTAAATTAAAGAAGGTCTAGACTTTAGATAGAAATTAACCCTTAAATTACCCCTTAAAAATCCCTCTGTCACCAAATTCCAACTTAAGCACTCTAATGCAGCCCAAAGCAGCATTCCAGTACAAGAGTATATGAATATGCTTTCATTGGGTGTTGGAGGGAATTGGAAGAGTCTGTGTATTTACTTTGCGGGCTTGGAAATAAAGCTGGCTTCAGGTACAGGTTGGCTTCAGACTCATTCTTACCTCAACATATGGGTATTGGATTTAACATGGTAGCAGAGGGTGAACATTAAGCTCTGGTAATTGGTTGTTGAATAAGAAGCTTGTTGTCTCTATCCTATGAGGAAAGATGAAACACACTACTCCTGACAACCTCAGTTACAGAACAGCGGAAGGACGATGCAAAATCTCAGGCGCTGACTCCCCCTGGTATTTTCGGAGGCAGAGCCATATCAGCAATGGAAAAATGAAGTTGAAATGTGGACACGGGTTACCTTGTTAACTCAGAGGAAGCTAGGTATGGCCTTGGCTTTGTCATTACCTGCAAAAAGTAAGATTAGGAGTAAAGTATTTTTAGAATTGGACGTGGATGACTTAGCAATGAAAAGGGATTAACCCTTCTATTACAGTTTTTGGATAAGTTTGCCAAAAGGGATGATTTGTTGGAAGCTTATGAAATATGGTCAACTTTTGATAGATTTTAAAAAAGAAATGATCAGTCCATGGAGAAGTAAATTGTGGACTTTGATAAGTGACATAAAGGACAGAAAAAGTTGAGCCTTGAAACCCCGGAGTCCATATTAGCTTTTAAGGACTGTGCACGCATTTCTCATGTCAATAGACTTTTGGTTTTGACAGGGATTCAATTTCATGGAAAAGACTCACTCCTAAACCAGGTGGCTGCTGCCCTAAAAAAAATAGAAAAAGCGGTAATTTCCAGCTACATTTCTATCAAAAACAGACAACACTGCTGTAAAGCAAAGAATGGAAGGCTCCATTGCTACCGAAGTTTGAGATCACTAAAATATTAGACACAGATTTCAGTACAAAGACGGGGTTTTTGATAGGTGGTCTAAAGACGGTTGCACTTTCAGCAAATTTGAGAATCAAGACAAAAAGTGGATGCTGACCGTAGGCACTTGAACCTGAGAAATGCGCAGAGAATGATTTATTAGTGTGATTCTAAATATCATTACACAATGAACTGCCCTCAGTGAAAGAGTCGTGTTTTTGAAGTAACCAATGAAACAGATAATTCCGATGCTGAGAATGAAGATGGTGGCCATCATGAAGGAATTGTGTTGGTCACTGGGAGTTTGAGTCCAGTGATGAGTATTTTGGTCACTGATGCGTTCAGCTGCGCAGTGCTGGATAATGGTTGCACTTCCAACAGTGTGGGGGGGGGGGGAGAATTGGCTTAATTGCTACCTGGAATCTCTCGATCAGCAGGTCGGCGGGAGGATAACGAGTACGGAAGCTCTATCTACTTTTGGTTTGGGGATGGCAACACTTTAATGTCTTCCAGAATAGTAGTTCTGCCATGCAAGAGAGCTGGGATCAGTTTCTTCATCAGTACTGATGTGGTCTCTAGCAAGATACCTCTATTTTTGAGCAAACCTTCAATCAAAAAAACAGATGAAATTACAGACTGAGAATGACAAAGTAATTGTGTCAGGGAAAACTGTAGATCTGCATTTTACTCCATCAGATCATTACTGCCTGACATTGAGAAAGCCAGATATTTTTCGTCAGGGAGCCCAGGCAGTATTTTTAAAGTCTGGGGATAAAACTTTGGTGAACAAGTAAAGGGTTATCTGGAAGTTCCAAAGACAATTCATACATCCAGCATCACCAAATGTGAAAGCTTTGTTGCAAGATGCTGGAGTCGTTGATAAAGAATACGACACCCTTACTGAGCAAGTTACGGCTCAATGTGACATTTGTGTTAAATATTGAAGGGCACCACCACATCCTGTGTGAGCCTGCCAGTGGCCAGAGAATTTAATGATTTCATGGCAATGGACTTAAAAGTATGGGACAAGGATTGGTGTATTTTTTGCTACACCTTGTAGATATGGCAACTAGATTTAGTATATCAACTATAATAAATAGCAAGGACAAACAGACCATTTTAGACATGGTCATGGAGAAATGAATGGAGAAATGATTAGGAATAGCAACAAAATTCCTGACAGATAATGGAAGAGATTTGGCAAATAATGAATTTCAGGACATGTATGAAAATCTGAATATCATAGTCATGAATACGGTGGCTGAGAGCCTGTTCCGCAATGATTTGTGTGAGAGGAAACGTGCAATAATAATGAAATATTGCATAAGATGCTGGCTGACCAACCAGATTGTAAGTTGCAAACAATTCTGGCATTGGCAGTATAAGCAAAAATTTCTTTGCAAGTGGTTGGGGGTATAGTCCATTCCAATTGGTGTTTGGTCGCACTGAAGGCAGCTTCAGATCCCAATCAGATGCTGCCTCCTGCTCTTGAATGAATTGCCATTTGCTCTATTTTTTTCTGTTCACTTAAATGCCTTACTTGCAGGCAGGAAAGCTTTCCTCAAGGCCGAGGTTTCGGAAAGAATTAGGAGAGCATTGCAACACCACATAAGACCATCTGAGGTAGAGTTTACTTTAGTTGATCTGGTTTATTATAAGGGAAAGGGGCAAAGGGATTGTAAAAGCCCAGAGAAAGTTGTAGGACGCAAAGCGAAAACTGGGATATTTAATATGGGACTCAGATAATAAAAGCCCATTCCTCATGGGTCATCAGAATGAATTAAGAATTTGCAAATACTGACAATGTGATGGAAGACGTTGAAGCACCACGTGCATCACATACACATACTCATATATTTAGTGGGGCAGAGCCAGAGGGACAAGATATGGATCAGGGGTTAAATATCGGTACAAAACCTGATTGTGATAAACAGGAAGGGGCTATTATATCTAGTGGTCAGCTGCCCAAAGTGGGTTCCCGGGTATTGTATGTCCAGAAGGATCATATAACTGGAGGCATGAAACAATAATGGGATGGACAGGAAAATCTACTGGAAAATATAAAAATTGGCTGAATGTCCAGGATGATGGGTAAGCGGTGAAGACCAAGGGCTGTGACAACGAAGTAAGAGAATGGAAAATAAGGAAGTGTAGCCCAAGTTACAATGATGTTTCGGGAGATAAATCCCAGTGAAGAAACGTCCACATACTGTGGATAGGGCCTCTGATGGGGTAAGCAGCGTTTCTAACAGTAGGAGCCCAGGAAGACTTCAACAAGCAAGTAGGGGTCGCAGCTTGACAAGACAACATTAGTAGAGTGGAGAATACTGAACCATCATGGCAACATAGCAGAGCAGCGGTCCTCATGACCAAGAGGGTTTTGTAACAGCTAACAAGTTAGGGGAAAAAGCTATATGGGAGGCTAAACAAAGGGAGCTGGATAGTTGCAGGGAATTTGGTGTGTATTCAGAAGTCCCAAGTAGGGGTCAGCCAGCATTATCACATAGGTGGGTCTGCACAGAAAAGGTCCTACTAGATGGAACTTATAAAGCCAAGGCTAATGGCCCAGGGATTTGAAGAATGCTTAGCAGATAAATAAATCAGAGTGGACACATCCATAGCAGAGGAGGTAATTTTGAAAAAATTTCTGGCCCTTTTGGCAATGTTTTTGTGGGAGTGTAAGCCCACAGTTATAAAAGCTGCATTTCTGCAGCACGTTCACCTGAAGAAGAGTGTGTTTCCCAAACCTTCTAAGGAAGTACCAGAGGTAGAGGGAAAACTTTGGAACTTGAATATATGGCTTAAACAATGCTTCCATGGTACTTTTCAGTTCTATCAGTTGGGTTAAAGTTGGGTTGTCTCCAACTGAAGGCAGATCCTGCCATGTTTTATTGATACCATGGTGGGAAACTTGCGGGCCTCTCCATGTTGACAACTTCCTATGGGGTGGCCACTAGTGAGTTTTAAAACAAAGTTATTGACAAGATTGGGACAGACTTTAAGGTTGGAGGTCAGGCTAATGGGACCTTTAAATATATTGGATCGGAAATAATACAGAATAGGTCTGAGGTTACTTTACACCAGCAATCATGTTTAAAAAGTGTTAGCCCTATCACAGTGAGTCGGGCTAGGTCTTCAGAAAAGATGTGGATGCTTCCAAAGATGAGACAGAACAGCTGTGAAGTCTGAGTGGTCAACTGAACTAACTTGGCACACAGACAAGGCTGGATGCAAGCTTTAATGTTCTTGAACTGAAACATCCCAAGATCCAGGACACCTCACAGATGAATAAAACATTAAGAAAGTTAAAGGTGGAGAAATGTGTACTCAGGTTTCCCTCTTTGATGACCCTAAGAATATAAAATTGATTGTGTTCAGTGAAGCCTCTCACGCAAACCAGTGCAGTGGGTTTCATAATATTTCTTGTGGGTGAAAATGGGAAACATTGCCCCTTGACTTGGGAAGCCATGTAGCCACTAGTAGAGGCTGTTGACATGGCATTCTTTTTATCTAAAACTTTAGGGGGAATATTACATGGGGGGGAATGATGAAGAAAATTTCCCAAGAGAGTGTTATATTGAAATTGATCCTTTTGTGATAACATATACTCCAAAAAGAGTGTAAGTGAAAAAGGGTTATGAATTGACGTTGCAAGTCTAAAACAAATGGCGGAGAAAAAGAAAATCTCTGAGCTCCAATGGGTTGATACAAGCTATCAGTAATCAGATTGTTTCACCAAAAGGAACGTTTGTAAGGAAAAATTATTGGGGAAATTAGAAAAGGAATAATTCAGGATATGAGTTTTGAAAATATGTGACTTCTTTCTTTGTCTCCAATTTATTTGTCAGAAAAGAAAATGCACTTGTTATTTTTTCCTTGAAAACAAAAGGGAATCTAATCTGTTCATGTTGGAATTGTGCTGCAATAGGGGCATCGGGCGTGCCTCCTGATGACACCACACGTCATTCTGATCTTCAGTTCAGCAGGCACGCACCGGAGTTGGCTGCACACTCACCAAACTGTCAAAGGCCTGTTAAGGCCATTAATGATCTAATTGAAGTACTTGTCAGGGCTGCCCGTCCCATCTTAAGGTTGGCAAGCAGGTGAAGAGCCCATGTGGCCTTCACATTTTTCATGGAACCTCATCCACGGGCAGGATGAGGTTTCATGAAGTGTTTATTAATTAAATAAAATATGTTATGAAAATTCATAAACATGCCCCAGCTCATGTGACAATGTCACATGAGGGGACATATCTGAGTAATTTTATTTTTAATTTTTTCCAATTTTCCATAATGAAATGAATTTCCATGAAGCAGCTCTGTGCCTCAGAGAGATTTCTGTGCTCTTTTGCACACATGCTCTCCCTCTTCGTCCCGCAAAGTGCAGGTAGCGCTGAGTGCTTCCGGGTGCACGTCACACTAGGAGGGCCTTAATTGGCCTACCCATGTAAAATAGTGGCATGCAGCCGGTCGTGGGTGGCGATCAGCTCTGCGCCCACCCGCACCCGTTCCCGATTGGCCTACCCGACAGGGAGAAAATTCTCCCCAAGAGCAGCTGTCCCCAACTGGAGGAGTATTCGGGATTCATTACAAGAGTATATAAAGATGTTCACACTGGGTGTTGGGGGAAATTGAAAGAGTCTATGTCTTTATTCTGCAGGCTTGGAAAGAAATCTGTCTTAAGGTACAGGCTAGCTTCAGACTCACTCTTTCGTCAACATACAAGTATTGGATTTAACAGGTCAGACCTGCCTTCAGGAAGAGAACTGAAGAAGAAGAAGAACTGGTTGGAACTGGGTTTTATCTTTATGCTTAAAGTTTATTTGTATTGACTACATTTCTATAGCAGATGAATGGTTATGCAATGCATGGTGACTGACACCTCTCTCCATAGATGAAAAATAGATATCAGTTGCAATGTATCTCCCAGACCTCCAATCAGTCCTAACTTTTCCAGCACCCACTCCCCCACCCCACCACTCTACCCCACCCCTTAAACTACTTCACCCAATCTTGTTCAGTAGCTTGGTTCTTCCTGACATTCAAGCCTGAGGGCTGTGCACTGCCAGCTTTCTGTTTGATATCTTCTACACTTAATATACATGTCAGATATGGTCCAGTGGGTAGCACTCTCGCCAGAGTCCGAAGGTCATGGGTGATTAACAGAAAATAATGGTGTGTGTGGGGTTTAATGAAACATATATTAAGTAAAGATTCTGCTGAGGTGACTTTGAATTTTAATTGAAATGCTTGTTCATTAAACAGAGCAGGATGTGTCTTCCTGGCTCGAGCTGTAGTAAAGCTGGAAACTGTTTGACCTTACACTCATTATCAGCATGTTCTTAAGGACCTGCCTGACCATTTTTTTCCATCTGATGATTTGCAGAATATAATTATGCATTTCATTTTGGAAATTTTTTTTCAGGGCTGTACAGTAGGTCACCCCAATTTAGTTTGAACATTGCAATCTTTTGCTTCAGTGTGCCTATTTTATACTCCATCTGCATCCATGAGCCTCATCTATTTTCTTTAAGCTGTGATTTATGGATTTCACCCTGGCAACATAAGCCATGGCTCAAGTCCATATTCCTTATCCCCTAGGTTGATAGGTTATTAAGTAATGGTAACACCATCTAGTGCGGGAGTATAAACACACGGTGTAGGTTTTAAGGGTGGCTGGAATGCAACTCCATGATGGTCATACACAAGCTATATCTTAATAGTGTGGAACCCCTTCCTACTAATGAATACCACAGCCTTATTAAAAGGAACCAGAGTTCCTTGAATGAAGTCCAGAACTCTTAACATTCTCATCCTAAAAATGCACAGACAATTTTTGTGCTGTCAGTAACCTTGCATTATGAAAGTGATTAAAGCCATTAGCCCTGGCAAACAAAACATCAGCAGTAATCTGCTTTCTGGAATGATCTGAAGAATGTTACCTGAAACAACATGAAAATGCACTGAAGCTTCAGGTCAACATTACATTAACTGCCATAAGCAGAACCAGCCTTGTTTGCATCAAAAGTCAAACTGTTTTTCAGCAGCAATGAATGTAATACAACAGAGCAAAAAATAGAAGTAAAATGCTAAAAATCATACATCAAAAAATGCAACAACAAACTAAAAACGCCAAGAAAGTATAGTGTTGTCTCTCGCACACCCTTAAAACGGTGGAAAACAGCTTCAAGAAATTGAATGTTAAATGCCAACTAATAAGTTTTTATTTAAAATGAATCTTCAACAATGACATCACATTTCTGGAGCAAGGAACAAAAAAGGCAGGGTGAGAAAGTTGTACCCTAATTATTTAATTTTTTCACCTTCAATGAGACATAACTATACCGGCAATAACAAACCTACAGCTAACCAAACACAGCTTAGATGGAAGAAAATATGTATTCATATAACCCTGGTTCAAAAGGGCCAATTTTAACCCCGTCCATGGTACAACTTTCACAGCCTGCCCACACAGAGGAAATAGGACATGCAGGTGTTTAAAATTGCTGTCAAAGCTTAAATTACGTTGCAGATACATTTTCACCCTTCAGCATTTTAGAGGCTTGATAGGGTAGGCTCTGGGAGGATGTTTCCCCAGGCTAAAGAGTCTAGAACTCAGGGTCACAGTCTCAGAATAAGGGGTCAGCTATTTAGGACTGAGCTGAGGACAAATATATTTATTCAAAGGGTTGTGAACCTTTGGAATCCTGTATCCCAAAAGACAGAGGATACTCAGCCATTATGTTCAAGGGATTCACAGAGTTTTGAATACTATGGGAATGAAATCCTGCTTCAGATACCATGAAATAGTCTGGAGTATATTAATAGTAGTCTTTATTAACAACTCAGAACTATATACATATATAAAGTAGAGGGTACAGGTATGGAGCAGACTCCATCCTAGGTCTTTACACATCTTTGTCCATCTCTAGGTAGACACTGGCTCTGAATCATGTGTTCTCTTACATCATTGTGTGTGCAGTAATGTACTCAATCCCACATTAACCCTGTATGTACCAGAGCCTACTACTATGCCTCCCCCTATCCAATGGATATAGAATTACTTTAGTTTTTTCCACGTCTTATATTGTTATAATTTTATACAATAAGGCATTTACCTTATTGTTACAACCTTAATGTTATTCCAACATTATTCCTATTACAATGTTAATAATAACTACATTCTCGCTACCCCATCTTCCTCCACTTCAAGTCCTTGAAGTTAGAGGTTCAGGTGGTTTGGAGGCCTTATAACACTTCGGAATCTCATTTGCCTTTCTGTCTGGAGATTGGTGGGTTCTGGTTGGTGTTGTTGGCTTGGAGATTGGACAGGCATCTGGGTATGTGTTCATTCATTTCTTCCATTTCATGATGTTAAACCACACCTGGTTGGCTGGTATGGTGGCACATGGTTGCTGTTGCTCTTGATGGTTTCTTGCGGGGTGAACAAAAATAGCTTTTGTCTGCTTGGTGATGCCTTTCCTTCTTCTTTTTCCATTTGGGCCATCAGGAAACTCTCTGAGGCTGAGGAAGGGCATTCCTGTGGCAGGGGGAAGATTGAGTAGCATGCTCACCTGTTTTTTGTTGTTGATGGTGCGAAACTGCTACGAAGTTCCAGCATTCCTTGTGGTTCTGGCACTCTGACTGGAAATTGCCTTGTGTGCACAGTGGTTTGGTGTGTCTACCAACATCGTAGCTGGAGGTAGAGGCTTCTCAGGCTGTTGATCCTTCTCTGGTACCACTTCAGAGTCTGAATACTCTTTAGTATTTGAGGACTCAGGACCATGCTGCTCTGGCTGGCTAACAACAGTGGTAGTCTTGATACTTTCTGCTCTCTGGAGGAGATCAAGCACTATGCAGGCATCCCTGCTCAGGAGAGAGAAAGGCTGAATGCGGACAACATACATCAGCTCAAAGATCTGTTTGCTGCTCCATGTTGTACACTCTCCACTGAGTAGTTTTTCCTTGGCAGAATATAATTCCTCTGTGCTACCTTTCAAGGTCACATTCTGTAATTGCACTTCTGCCAATTGTATTTGAAGGACCTCACACTCTTTTGTGAGAACTTATACCTTTCCTTGCCATTCCATGTTCTGGATTTCATCCCTTCATACACCTCTTTGGGAATGTAATGTTTTTCCAAAGTTTCTTCCAAATTTGCAAATGTTTCCTGCAAAGCCGCAGTCTCTTTCTTGTACCTCTCGGCTTCCTTCCAGAATATTGAACGTTCCTGAGCTTCTCTGAAATCATTAGTTCTTTCAGAGTGGCAGCAAATTCATTTTGTCTCACTTCATAATGTTCCTGTGGGACAAACTCGGACCTGAGGAATCGGTGTAGCAGGTGGTCCTTCAACCGCCTTTCCTTTTTGCGAAGCTCAAGTACTTCATCTTGAGTTTTCTTGTAATTTAACAGAGTCTCAATGAGTTTGTTCTTCTGTTCTACCATCCTGCCACTCAAGGTATTCTTTATTCATGTGTTGCCGAAGGATAATGTTTTGGAGTCTGATCCTGAAGGACAATTAACTGCTTTTTTAACTGTTTATCTTCTTGTTCAGCTTTTGTCTTCTGAGTTTGTATGTTAGTGTATAGCTTTGTCATTGCTGGCAGTTCCAACACAGCTTTTTTTGAAGTAACATTCATGATCATTTTCAACTCTTCAGTGTTTTTCCAGGGGCACATATTGATTCATCAAAGAGCCTTTCAAGGCAATAAGCTCTGTAGGTGCCTTTTCTGCCTGCTGCCATGCCTGACTATACTGGAGGTTGAGTTCATCCAGCTCAGCTTTGATGCAAACATTTTGAGTGAATCTCTAATTTTTCTTGATCTGCCTGGTGCAGGGCTTTTCCTTGTCACTCACTACCAGCCACTAGTACAGTCCTGGAAAAGTGTCAACGCCTTCAAAAAGGAAATTATTTGGAACTCATGCCTCAGGCTCCCTAAGAAGTTATATCACTAGGACTTCTGGAAAATTCCATGTCTCTTTGGCACCATGTGTTTTGTTTGGGTTCTGTCTTTTGCCTTTCCGTTGCTTTGCTGGGTGTTTTCTATGCCTCTTTTTAAGCTCTGAAATCTCATCAGCTAGAAGATTGAAATATTCATCAAAGGCTGCTAATGGTTCCTAAGGCTGATTTTGGATTCATCAATGGCTTACATCAGGACAACATGATTCATAAGATCACCAAACCAGTATAAAAATAAGCATTAATCTAGCCTTCCTCTGATTTTTTTTACTGAGGCCTGATGTACTCAAGTAATGAAAAATTGATTCTCAAGGATGGCAAATGTCCTGTTGGATTTGGTCCTTGGGTTGGTATAAACTGATCCAGTGAGTTTGATTTGTGGTTCATTTTGAAGATGTTAGAAGTTTTGGTACAACTTTAAGAGATTACAGGCTTCCAAGATGGCGTTGCTGTTCACTGCCAAACAATAGATATTCCCGCGCTTGCCGGTTTTTGACGGGCTTTCCAAAATGGTGGCGGCGCCTTTCTACCTGAAGAACAAGGGTCTGCAATGGCTGCATGGACTGGCTGGCTGCTAACTTAATTTAATCAGCAGTATAGCGCTGCGAGTCAGGACGCGTAGAACCACAGCTTACTGTTTAGAAAATCAGATGTTCATGAGGTACTGGAAGTAGACAAAATTAATTAGTGATTTAATTGTTTTCTTTGCCGAAGTCAGAAGCCACGTTGGGATCGGGATTAGCAACGGGTTTCTTTCAAGTGATGCTTCTGACTGAATGAATAAAAAGGGGTTTCTCAGGAATGGCTGGCCTGGAATTTTTTTTTTAAATCCCACCCTTGCAGGCTGTGAGCTCTGCTTTCTAAAGCTGGGCTTCCAAGGGATATTCAATGGAGCCTTTTGCTGGAGTAAAACTTCTAACTTTTCACTAACAGGCTCTTCTCTATGGGGCTTTTTCTTTCTAGTGAAATCTCTTTGTGTCTGTAGTTTCAGTTGGGAGTTTGTTTCAGTTCAGTGTCTGCTGAAGGTGTCCTTTTTCTTAGATTTTCTGCATTCTTGTGAGGATAAGGGGTTTTGATCCAGATGCTGCCACCATGAAGAATCCTGCTTTGGACACCATGAAGTAGGCTTCGCAGTCTTGAGTATATTAACAGCAAGTTTTTACTTCAGACCAACTTTAACCCTGTATGTACCAGACACACCTAATACAGTAACTTACCCAAAAAAGGTACAAGTGCTCAATCAGCTGACATGAGTGGTGGATATTTATTTGTGAAATAAGCATTTGAAAGGATATGGAGAAAGAAAAGGCTGCTGGGATAAAACAATAGAGCTGGCAAGGCTAACATAATGGCAGTACAGGCTGGATGGGTCAAATTGGATGCTCCTTTCTCTTTTCTGGAAAAGGATCTTGCACAGTGAAAGCAGATTTATTCCATGGTCACTGTCACAACAGAGGGTTGTTACTACTACTACTACAATGGGGGTGGTGTGGAAAGGTGGAGCTGAGATTGTAGATCAGCCAAGATCCTACTGAATGGCAGGGCAGGCTCTAAGGGCCTAATGGCCTACTCCTACTTCTTATAATCTTAATTACAGGGTTTTCGTCACCATTGGGACTGTTCAACATAGGCAAGTAGGAGCCGCAAATATTTAACACAAGGTCCAGTGACGAACTTCTGTCCTCTGCATGCAAACGAATGTCTAAAACCTTTCCCATAAAAGGTTAACTAAAGAAACTGTTGCAACTGCTTTTGAAGTAAAGATAGCAATATAGCAGCATCTATTGTTCATACTTCTATCCAAGCAAAACCACAACGAATGGTCTGAATAGTTCGACCTAACTATTATTTTCTGAATTATGTAGCCCCAAGATAAATAAATCATAACCCATGTACCGAAACCAAACTTTATGAACCTGAGCAGCCTACCATCAACAACTTACATTGATATAGCACCTTTAACATAATAAAATGCCCAAGGCACTTTACAGGAACATGATTAAATAAACCACAACACCAAGCCACATAGTAGGGTATTGGGCCAGATGACCAAAGTCTTGGTCAAAGAGGTAGCTTTTAAGGAGTACCTTAAAGCAGGAAAGTAATGTAGAAAGGCATGGAGGTGTAGAGAAGCTATTCCTGCGGCCTCGTCAACTCAATGGTAGATCAATTAAAATCAAGGATCCACAAGAGTCTGGGATTAGAAGAGCGCAGATATCTCGGAGAGTGTGTAACTAGAGGAGATGACAGAGATTAGGTGGGGCAAGGCCATGGGCAGATTTGAAAACGAGGATGAGAATTTTAAAATCAAGACAGTGCATGACTGCAGGGGCAGAATTTTACGATCTTCTACTTGAAAGTTTGCAGGTGGGCATGGGAGCCGTGAAATTCCCCAGGTAGCCTTTGTACCACCTTCCTGCCTGCCTCCGACCTTTTGGAATTTTATTGGGAGTGAGCTAGGCCTAGGCCTGTCCTTGCTCCAGTCGAGGCCTTTAAGTGGTCATTTCTTGGCCGCTTCCCACCAAGCCATAATTTTGAGGTCAGCTAGAGGGGTTCAGGGATCTGGGCTGGGGAGGAATGGGGAGCCCAGTAGGTCACCTTGCTTGGGCCTTAGATGGGGAAGATGAGGGGGGAGGATATCTCAATCACAGGCCCCATTTCACACTTCATTGCAATATTTAAACCAGATGTATTTTGACAAACGTGTCCACATAGCAACAAAGTCCTGATGGCAGCAACAGCCTGAAGTAACAGGTTGTTCACATCGGAAATGAAGGGCTACCGTGCAGGTATATTACTTTAACATACCAATGACTCAAGTACCTTTGACTGTACAACCACAAGTTGATGAATGTCACTCCTCCCAGGTCTGCCCCCTCCACTGGGTGTTACCTCCCCACAGCCCAGTTTCATCTTCAAGACTTCCATACCCCTTTTCCCACCCAGGTCTCCCCTCCATCCCCACCATGAGATCCCAGACCTACCAGGTTTTAAGGCACTTAGGCTGGTGGGACAGCTTGTAGTGGTGGCAGGCAGGAAACCCTTTCCATTGTCTCAAAAAAACAAGGCAAGGTAGTCAAATATGCTTTTCCTTTAACAAATCTGTGTTGACTTTCATTCTTTAGTCCATTCTTTTCCAAGTGCTTATTAACTTTATTCTAGAATTTTGCCTCCAAATCGATTGGTAGTACAGAACTTGAGTATTGCTGAAGAAAGAGACATGTCTAAGCTTTTCATCTTGCACTCCAAGACACTTTGCAAGAATACCAATATAAGGGGAAAACAACAACTTATACTGTATGTGAAGGGGGTACTGATTGGTTGGCAAGTGGTGTTGTCATGGAGAATACATCAGTGAAGGTAACTGCCAAGCATTGTTTGAAATTTAAATTGGTTCACAACTTAATTCTTAGCACATTGAGTATTATTTAATAAATTTTGTCCAATTGCAGAATCACATCTAATGTTGGACATTGTGTTTTGGGTTTTGCAAACACGGGCTGGTTGGGCGCGGTCTGCACCCTACCAGTTGCAAACAGCAGCTGGGACACGGGGCAGAATCATCCTAGACTAAGTGCAGTAGGTGGCAGAAAGAATGTTTTACCCACCAGTCGCAATGTTGCTGTATCGTCCGAATCTCGCCTCATTAATCATGCATTCCCAGAAAACATGCCATTTCAACGGTAGGTGGGCTCTCATTCGCCCTCCTGGCCATCACATCACCGCTTCACCATGTCGGGCACCATACTTAAATGCAGCCACATGAGCAACGCTCAGTGCTTCCAGACCATGACAGCTGCAAAGAAGACATGGCTCAAAAGGCAAGAAGACAGCAGCTCCTGCAATTTAATCACATGTACTTCGAGCACCTTTTGGACGCAGTGGAGGCACACCGTGGTGTCCTCTACCCCTGTTCTGGCCGCAGGATGGGCAGTAACATCACCAATCCAGCATGGGAGGCAGTGGCAGCAGTGGTCAGCACCAATCCCCTGCCAAAGAGGCCAGCCACCTAGTGCCGCCACAGGATGAAAGGTCTCATCCGTTCTGCCAGAGTAAGTCACTCTTCTTTTTACTTTCAACTCAAGCACTCACAAACCCATCACACGTCCACAGGGCTCTCACACCTCAACCGACAACACCACTAATTCTCACACACACCCTCACATTGCCATCAGGCTCATATCTTCTCGAGTTAACAGCCCCACCCCATCCATGGCTCTGTACACCACACAAACATTCCATGCAGTGCCATGTGTCCTGCTTACAATCTCTCCATCTGTCTTCATGCAGGAGAAGCCAGCTCACATCATCAGGGAGAGGTCCCAGATCAGGGATGGAGCGGCCCACATTAGGCCCCTCATTTATTTTGAGGAGTGTGCGATCATGCTGACTGGTGCCTGTGGAGACAGTGAGGCTGGCAGCAAACACCCATATAAGGATTCTGCATCTCATCATCCCTTTCTCAACGCAAATGTGAATGCTCTCTCTCCTGCTTTTGACATTGCTGCTATGCACTAATTATCTCTACTTTGGTTCACAGGGAGCTCTGCAAAGCAACCGACACCCTCAGCCATCCAGTCCCTCAGCTCCATCCATATCCTCACCTCCAGCGAAGAGGCACCTCTTCCATTGAAGAGCTGGAAATAAGCAGCCTGGAAGACCTGTCACAGCTCTTACCCACACCCTCCACCAGCGCAGAGACACACACCTCGGTGGGAACTAGATCTAGAGCAGTTTACAATATGGTGGTCACCACATGGGCATGTGTCCACAGCAGGAGAAAGCAGTTCAACTGAGCTCCCCGGCACTCGGAGGACTGCAGGGGAAGAAGCATCTGTGAGGTCAGAGTCAGATGACGAGCGTCTGGGTTCGGCCTTCCAACTCATCCTAGTCAGAGCAGGAGGCAATCACACAGAACTGTTCAAAGCCCTCAACAGAGCAGCATGCATGTCGGAGGAGTGCATCTGCCTGCTCTCTGATGAGGTGGTGCCCACATGTGCATGAATGGAGGTCTCCATGGGAAAGACAGCGGACGCCATGGAGACACTGGTCCAGCAGAATGCGGAGATGCACACAGACCTGCACACTATCATGGTGGGGTTCCTGCAGTGGCAACGCGAGAGGAAACAGGGCACCTCAAAATCCTCCCAGGTGCTCCTTCCCCTCAAGGAGTCAGACCGGGGCCCTTGGGCACCCAAAGGAAGGATGAGCGGCAGCTGGAAACTCCTGGGTCATCCACTCAGGAATCTCAAAGGCTGTCCTATCCCTCTGAGTCACCTTTGACTCTGACCCCCTCAGCCTCATCCTGTGTCACCGCAGAGGGAGCAGCTGGCCCACAGGAGGACAGCCAAAGCAAGCCCGGGTCCCCAAGGCTGTGGCTCTCCAGAGGACCCATGCCGAGTTCATCAAAGGCAACAGGGCAAACCATTGCACAGGCTGCCTCCATATTCCTGCAGATGTCAGGGCATCACCTAGAAGTGATTCTGGAAGGAACGTGTGTGTGTGGCAGAGCCTTTTTGAGCTTCATGCAAGCACACTCCAATGTATACCTCAAAATCATCTCAATATCCTGAGCATTTTCAACGTTGCCTGCTGGGGTTCACTTTCAGTTGTCCAACTGAGCTGACTTGCTTCTCCACCCACCACTGATCAAACTCCCATGCAGCACCTGTTCTCGCCCACCATGACTCTTGTTTTACTTTCGATTTAGCAAGCATGGTAGTGCCACAGTTTTTCTTGAGGTCCCCCGCCCTTTTCCCTCCCCAAGTCACCCATTTCCTTTCTCCCAACATTGGCGACCCTCCCGGCATCACCTTCCACTTCCCCACCAGCCACATCCCTTTTTTTTCAGGGATGTCTAGGTGAACGTGCATGATCACTTACTTGCCAAAAATCCCAACTCCATCCACGTTAGCCTCCCCGACCTCCTCCTTCCCACCCCAGGTGTCTGTCTCCGAATCTCCACCAACCACCCTCGCCATCCGTTCTACCAACAACGTCACACTCTCACCCTCCCACCCTACCACCTCACTCTGCCCTCGGTCATTCTCACCATTACCTGCTACCATACCCACCCTCAGTTTGCTCCCAGGAGGCAGTCAAGAGCTCAACAGAGCCCTCCCTTGCATGTTCACCTGGACATCCCCCCCTCCAGACTCCTTCCCCCCTTGGAACTCCTTCCTAAATTGGAACTCCTCCGCCCCCTCCCCACAAAATCCCAAACTTCACCCTCCCCTTAGACATTCTCTCTTCCCAACTCCTTCCTCCACCCCTACTTCTTCCACCATCCTTACTCTTACCCTTCTCCGGACTCTTTCTCACATCCTTAGTTCTTCCTCCAGTCTTACTCCTCCCGCCTTCCTGACTTCTTCCTCCATCCTTACTTCTTCCTCCCCCCAGGACTCCTTCCCCCCTCCCAACTCCTTCCTCCAACTCCCAGACTCCTTCACCTGCCCAGACTCCTTCCTCCCCCCGGACTCCTTCCCCGTTCTGAACTCCTTCCCTGATAACTTTCTCCCCCCCTTACACTTAGCTCTCCAGCTGCTATCACCATTACCCTCTGCACCCCCTATACTCTCTCCCCACTCCCAACATTACCCCACTGATGCCTTTGTTCCCCCTCCCAAACTCACCTCCCCAATGACTTTGTTCCTCCCTCCCAACCTCATTCGCCTTCTCCCAACATCACCCCTCCCTACACAACACACCTTCCTCTCCCAGTTGAACCTAGACCTTCCTCTCCCACCACCCCCCGTCCCGGTACATCTTCCTCTCCGAAGCACAGCTGATAAAAGCTTTAAAGAGTTTGTGGACGTTTTGAAAAAGTTCTTTGATTCCAGACCAGCAACTATTGCCACGAGATTCAAGTTTCACTGAAGAGAACAGCATGACAATGAGTCAGTTTCCCAGTTCCTGGCTGAGCTGAGATAATTAGCCAGACATTGTGACTTTAAAGGTTACCCGGAAGAAGCATGGCGTGATTGCTTTGTTTGTGGACTATGAAATGAAAGAATTCAGTGTAGATTATTAGCGGAGCAAGAGTTGACACTGAAGAAAGTTTTCAAGATTGTGCATAGCATAGAAATGGCAGAGAAACAAGCTGGTGATTTGAAAGCGTGTTCTAACAATGCCAAATTTAAAATAGTAAAGTCAGGGTAGACTCGCTTTTAAACATGTTACCTCTGTAATGGAATAGGGAATAATAAGTGGAAACCCACTGATTGTCGCTACTGTGGAAAAGAACACATACAACATGCATGTAGATCAAAAGCTGATCACAGTAATGCAGTACCACCAAGAAAAGGGCATCACAAGAAAATAAACAGGCTGTTTAAAAAGACGCATTACATGGGAGCAAAATACAAAAGTAAGTCCAGACAAGAGAGAAAATGAAACTAACAGCAACAATGAGGAAGAGCAATTGTATTGCGTTCACTCTGATCTGAAACTAGGGCCAGGATTCCGGTAGTCAGGCAGGCTCGACAGACGGGCCTGGGAGCAGTCAGGAAGCCGACCACTGCCCGCAATTGGGCTCAGGCTGTGATTTCATACTGCTGAAATGTGAAACATACACTGCAGTGCTCAGCACTGCCGGGGTGAGGGCAGTAAGAGTGCAAGTGCATAAGTGTGCGCATGCGCAGGGGTGCTTACATTAAAAGCTTCCCGAGGAACAGTGCTGCCTCAGGGAGCTGAAGCATTTTGAAAATAAAAAATAAAAAAGTTAAAAATGTTAATAACAAGTCCCCTCATGTGACTTTGTCACATGAGCAGGGACATGTTAGAAATTAGTTTGAATTTTTTTTTATTACTGAACGAAACCTCATCCTGCCCTGTGATAGGTCAAGCTATGTGAATAATTCATCTCTTTTCAGAGCAACGAACAGGTCCTCAATTTTCTGAGGCACTTCCAGGAAAGGATTAATAGTGATTTTATAGTCACCACATATCCTGATAGCCCTGTCAGCCTTCACTACTGGGGCTATTGGAACTGCCCACTCTACATAATCAACTTTCTCACATGCTCGCTCAACCGATGTCATCACATGTCATTTTATGCTTGTTCGGGTCAGGCTTGTGATGGCTCAACAAGCAAAATATTCTGCCCTAGATGAAGGACTAAAAGTTGGCATTGCCTTAAATGGTAAAATGGTTGAAATGGAGGTTGACACTGGAGCATTCAGAGAAGACATGGGAGAAAATTTCCAAGAAATGCCCGATGGAGGAACCCCTCCTCCACTTTAGCACCTACACTGGTGAGCCTGTGAATATACTTGGAAAAATGTCCGTTCGAGCTAAATATGGAGATCAAATAGCAAGGTTGCCATTTATCGTTGTGAATTGTCCATCACTTATAAACTGGCTATAAGAAATTCGGCTAAACTGGAATAAAATAAACAAAGTGCATTGCAACCCCATGTTGCATACTGATGTCTTTAAAGAAGGTCTTGGCATTACTAAAGACATTGAAGCCAAACTTGCTGTGAAAGCCGAAGCTTCTCCAAGGTTCTTCAAACCACATTCAGTTCCCTATTCAATGCGACAGAAAATTGAGCAGGAACTAGAACTACTTGAAAACTTTCAGATATTTGAGAAAGTTGCATATGCAGAGTGGGCAGTTCCAATAGCACCAGTAGTGAAGGATGACAGGTCTCTCAGCACAATAAGATGACCATTAATCCTTTCCTGGAAGTGAATCAGTACCCGCTACAGAAAATAGAGGACCTGTTCGCTGCTCTGAACGGAGGTGAATTATTCACATAGCTTGACCTATCACAGGCATTTTTGCAAATGCAGCTGAGTGAAGATTCCAGGAAGTATACAACCATTAGCACTAGGTCTATATCAATGCAAACAACTACCATTTGGAGTCAGGTCATCACCAGCCTTATTCCAGCAGGCCATGGACAAAACACAGCACTGCGGTAATCTGCTTCCAAGACAACATGCTGATCAACAGAGAAAACCTCCCAACTCATTTAGAGAGCCTAGGCAGTGTCCCGCATAGACTGGAAAAATACAGCGTCCACTGTAAGAAATCTAAATGCTCATTCCTGAAGCCCTCAGTGGAGTACCTGGGACATGTGATTGATGAAAATGGCCTCTCAACCTCACCCAGAAAGGTGGAGGCAGTGGTGAATGCACCACAGCCCAAAAATGTTAAGAAGCTTCATTCGTTTTTGGGGCTTGTGAATTACTACAGCAAGTTCATTTCCAGTTTGGCTACCAAGGCAGCACCACTGAATAATCTACTGAAGAAGAATGCAAAATGGGATTGGTCACAAGCCTATCAAGAAAGTTTCAAGGAATTCGAGCAAGAGCTCACTTCTGCTAAAGTCCTGGCACATTTCAATGAAAAGTTACCTGTCAGCCTGGTAGGTGATGCACCTGGATATGGTGTTGGAGTTGTCATCTCCCACACATTTCCTGATGACAGTGAAAGGCCCATTGCATACACCTCCCGCACGTTGTCCAAGGCAGAGCAAAATTATGCTCAAATTGAGAATGAAGCTCTTGGACTAATCTATGGAGTCAAGAAGTTCCACCGATATTTGAATGGGCATAAATTCACATTAATTACAGACCACAAGCCTTTGACCTGGCTGCTTAGTCCGAAGTCACAAACCCTGACACTTGTCGCTGCACGGCTACAAAGGTGGCCACTGATCTTATCTGCTTACCAGTTAAAAGTTACATTTCGCTCTACAGAGAATCATGGGAATGCGGACGCACTTTCCAGACTTCCACTAGACCACACCTCCAAAACCTGATGTGAAGTCACTGCTTTCAATGTGAACCAGATAGACATGTTACCTGTTAAAGCGGATCAAATTCAACTTGAAACGCAAATGCTGTGCTCTCCAAAGTTTACCTGTACACACAGAAGGGTTGGTGTGTACCTCAAGAAGTGACTACTGAACTTAAATGTTACTACATGAGTAGATTTGAGCTGACTGCAAGACAGTTGTTTGTTATTGGGAATCAGAGTTGTTATTCCTCCAAAATTCCAAATACGAGTGTTAGAAGAATTTCACCTCAGTCACATGGGAATCATCAAAATGAAAGCATTTGCTCGTCTAGATGTAAGGTGGCCACACCTGGGTAAAGACATCAAAGGCATGGTCAGCAATGGCCTTCCATGCCAAGAAATTAAATCTTCTCCTGCACCTGTCCTATTACCCCGATGGGCTTGGCCTGACCACCCATAGCCGAGACTTCATGTGGACTTTGCTGGACCACTTCTCGGACATACGTACCTGATTGTGGTGGATGCCCACACAAAGTGGCCTCACATTATTCCCATGAAGTCAACTACTTCAACAAAGACCATTGATGCTCTCAGGAATGTGTTCACTATTTTTGGATTGCCGGAGCAGAGAGTATCTGACAGTGGCACAGAGTTCACATCATGTGAATTTCGAACATTCCTGTAAAACAATGGGATCAAGCAGATTCTCATCTCGCCTACCCACCCATCCTCAAATGGTGAAGCAGAGTGCTTTGTCCAGACATTCAAGCAGTCATATTGAAGGGGAGGATGCAAACAGATTGGAAGTTAAAGCTGAAGAACGTTTTGCTGATGTATCGTAACACTCCACATTCAACAACAGGCATATCTCCTGCTGACGTTTGGAAGACCACTGCTTGCCAGAATATATTTGTTGTGTCCGGATTTGAAAGGAAAGATTGGTTCAAGGAACATGACACAAGTAAACGAGCTAATGAGTTTAATCTGGATCAGCCTGTTTGGGTTCGAAATTACTATGGGACACCAAAGTGGCTGCTGGGAAAAATCATCAAGTGTCAAGGACTACTGATCTATGATGTTGAATCTTCCTGTGGAATCTGGAAGAGACACACTGACCAGATTAGAGAAGCCAGGTCCAAGGAAACAAACTTCCAGGGATTTCCAGTCCCAGTGGAAGATTTCTGGGAAGCATCTGCTCCAGTTGGTGAAACCAAACATTCAACTGACAAACCTGTAGCATCTGTAACTGCAAATGTCGAACCTGAACATAAACAAGTGGAACAGCAGAACCTTCCATTTCTAAGTAAACAAACTGAGATACCTAAGCCAACACTACGCTCTAGACAAAAGCGAATGGCAAACGCCAGACTGATTTGTTCCTGGCTAAAGGGGGAGGAGGTGTGATGTTTGTGTTTAACATTTCTACTTCTTTTGTAAAAGGACATTTTAGTTAAAAAGACTTGTTATATAAAACCTGCCAGTAGGGTGTGCTAGGTCCCAGATGTTTTGCCCTCTGGTGGAGAATAAGGAATAAGGGAACCTTCTGTTTTTCATATAAGAAGTTGGAGTTCAGGAGCAGATAGCTGTGTGTGTATTCTTAATTGTTAAGAAGTGACAAAACACTTCACATACCTAGCATCACAATGGCACTGAAATTCATATACCACATTACTCATTTGTGTGATAGGCAGAACATCTTTTTGGCAACATCCTGTTAGTGGCAAATACCACTTATATTACTGCCTTAAGATGTAGGTAATCCAGGGTAATCTGAGGTGGACTGGGCACTTTTGGGGCCGCAAGTGATGGCTTTAGGCCCATTCATGAGTTTGTGTGAAATATAGCACGAAATGATCTGATCAGGGTCGCCATTATCCCGCAGGATGCCTTTGATGCGCTCTATTTCAGCATCAAACTTGCATGGTGAGCAAATGGCTCAGGCCCTATTTACAAGGTTGCCGATAAGACCAATCTGATAGCATATGGAACTATAAGAATCTCAATGCGTATATTGACCAGTAAAGGTAAACTTGTGGTAGACTGTGTTAGAGAACCCCCTGGCAGATTTCTCAAGTAGTACGTCAAGGGGGGTTCATTTGACTGCTCTATTTCAAAGGTGAATTGAGCACAGGATTGAGCCCATTAACACATGTAAGGAAATTTTTACATGCAGCTGCAGATTTAAACTCAGACATGTCTCTTTTTTCAATACCCAAAATCATAGAACCACAGAATTTTAATGGCACAGAAGGAGGCCATTTGACCCAAATGAGTATTATGCCCTGCCTCTTCCCCATACTCCTGCACATTGTTTCTATTCAAATAATCATCAAATGCCCTCTTGAATGCCTTGATTGAATCTGCCTCCACCATACTTCTAGGCAGTGTATTCCAGATCTAAACCACTCACTGTGTGAAAAAGTTTTTTCTCACACCATGTTTGCTTCCTTTGCAAATCACATTAAATGTTTCCCCAACTCTGACATCGGGCTGACTGGCCTGAAGTTGTAGAGTCTCTAAGAATATAAGAGCATAAGAAAAAGGAGCAGGAGGAGGCCATAATGGTCTTTCAAGCCTGATTCACCATTTAATCAGATCAATGCTGATCCTTTACTTCAACTCCATGCTCCTCATATTCCTTCAGCCCAAAAATCTATCAAGCTCAAGCTTGAACACACTCAACAATTGCATCCACAGCCCTCTTTGATACAAAATTCCAAAGATTCACAACCCTCTGAAGGAAGAAATTTTTCCTCATCTCAGTTCAAAATGGCCACCCCCTTATACTGAGACAGTGCCCCCTAGTTCTAGACTCTCTAGCCACTCAACAGCTATCCTGTCAAGCACTCTCAGAATATTGTACTTCAATGAGATCCTCTCATCCTTCTAAACAACATAGTATAGGCCCATTCCACTCAATTCTCCTCATAGGTCATGTCTCTCATCCCAGGACTCGATATAGCCAACCTTGGCTGCAGCTCCTGCAAGACAAGTATATTCTTCTTCAGGTACTGAAACCAAAACTGTACATAGTACTTCATGGTGTCCTTTAACCAAAGCTATGTACAACTGCAGCAATACTTCCTTACTTTTGTCCTCCGACCCCTTTCCAATGAAGGTAAACATACCATTTGTCTTCCTAATTGTATGCTTGTTATATTTTTCATGTACAAAGATACCCAAACCCACCCCCCTTACCTATATTTAATATTTTCTCACTATTAATTTTTTTTCTGTTCTCCTTATCAAAGTGAGTAACCTCACATCTCCCCACATTATACGCCATCTGCCACCTTCTTAGCCGCTCATTTATCATATCCAAATGCATTAAATGCATATTAAACGGCTCCTCCACACTGCAAAGTCAGCAAAAATACTAGCACTAGCTGGCATGTCAGTATCAGGGTAGTAATCCTGGCCTGACAATGTTAACCAGGGCAGGAGGAAGATGCGAGAGGAATCCAGTTTCCTTCCCACTGAGGCCAATTAAAGTATTTAGAAAGCTTGCTAAAGCTTGTTGTTCAGTTTTTACTTCTGACTTCCAGCAGCTGCAGTAAGTTGCTTATGTTTTTGTCATAACTTCCTTGTTTTACTTTACTCTATGACCTTATTTATGAAGCCCAGGATTCTGTATGCTCTATAATTCACTATCTAAAGCTACTCTTCCACCTTCAATGATTTGTGCACACATACCACCAGGTCTCAGTGCTTCTGGACATCCCCCCACACCACCTTTAGAATTGTACCTTTTAGTTTATATTGTTACTCCTCATTCTATATACCAAAATGAATCACTTCACTGTACATTAAATTTCATCTGCCACATGTCTGCCCATTTTACCAGCCTGTTTATATCCTTGTGAAGATTATCATTATCCTCACAGTTCTCAATACTTCCAATTTTTGTGTCATCCACAATTTTTGAAACTGTGCCCCGTACACCTCAGTCTAGATCATTAATATAAATCAAGAGAAGCAGCAGTTCTTAGACCGAACCCCACTATACTTTCCTCCAGTCCAAAAAAACTCTATCTATCTATTAATTGGAAGAGAAGAAAGTCCTAGAAATATGGAAATCATTTGGTTCATTATGCCAGTGCCAGCTGGAAAAGAGTATCCATCTAATGCCACTGTTCAACTCTTGGTCCATAGCCAGTAGGTTACGGCACTTCAAATGCATATCCAAGTATGTTTTAAACGTGGTGAGGGTCCTTGCATCTACCACATATTTAGGCAATGAGTTCCAGACCCCCATCGTCTTCTGGGTGATCACATTTCCTCCAGCTCACCTCTAATTAATCTGCCAATTACTTTATACCCCCATTGCGATTATTGACCTGTCTGCCAAGGTAATTCTTCTTTACGAGATTATCAAAGTCCCTATTTGGATAAGCAACTGAACTAACAAGGAAAATGGTAGATTTCAATAATACCAATTTTTTAAAAAAGATCAAGGAGAAGGCCTGGAAAACTACAGGCCAATGAGTTTATTCTGTTGTGGGAAAAGTATTGGAAGAGGCCAAAGAGAGGATAATGACATCCCCAAGACAGGTATGGTGTGATGAGCAGAATTCTTTGAGAATCCGTGGGAGGAAGCACTTACCTAATAAATTACAACAAATTTGGTTGAGAATAGAAATTTGCAGAGGTTATGGCTTTTGATGCAATGCCACGTCGCGATTTATTGATATGCAGGAAGGCACGGAATAAAAAATGAGGTCCTGAAATGCTTTGAAAATTAGCTAAGCAGAAAAAGCAAAGAAATAGTGGCTGGAGCTGCAATGACATGACAAGGGTCATTAGCAGGATGATGTTGAGGGCATTGAAGTTTACAGCATTGATTAATGATTTGATGCTGTGGTCAGAAAAAAGCTGTCTATGTTTGTGAATTTATGGGGAGGAGCAGTTCAAACAATAGAAAAGAGCAAAGCAAATACAAAAGGATAGGTTAGGAAGGTTAGCCAATAAGGAGCAAATGATATTTAATGTAGACAAATGCAAAGTAATGAGACTAAGAAAGGGAAATAAAGAATCTGAATATAAACTAAATGGTTCTAGGCTACAGAAGACAACCCAGGAGAGGATAGAGGGTGAGTAGTGTGTGGCAGGACACTGGATTTTGGGCTCAAAACTAGATGGATACAACAATCTGTATTGTTCTTTGTGTGTACACATGGATGGATGTGTTGTCTTCCTGAGTTTTTAGCTTGCAGTTTCAGGGAAGGGGAAGAAACAGGAGAAAAGTTGTCACTTCAGTAAAAGGAGCCAGAAGGCAGGATTGAATCTATATAATAATCCTATAATAATAGAAGTAGTAGATTGCTCTATGGGTTGAAATATGGCTAATGCGCATAAAAGCCCACTTCCACAGCAATGTTTGACACTCAGAACTTTACACAAGCGCAAATAGCTCCAACAGACTGTATTTTTCTCATCTGATTGTTATCATGTTCATTTCTACAACAACTTGCATTTATATAAATATTTATTTCTTATATAACAAAGTTTTATGAATTACCACGTGTATTGAATTTGTCACTAGATAAGCTGACCATGTCCTTAGTTCTGCAGTTTTTCTATCTCAACAGGATATCATGAGGTTGGATGCAGACTGTTCAAATAAATATTTGGCTTAGTTCTTTTAAATAAGATTGCTGATGACCTCTCGCCCCCATTTATGTGACTGAGCACACTGACCTACTGGAAATGAAAATGTTCTTCAGTCATCATTTGTATGAATCTTGTGAAGAAGTCCAAGCTAGTAGAATAATGAATTATGGACAATTGTCCTGAAGTTCCTTTTTAAATTCACCAATTTCCCAATAAGCAATTTCAATTACCTTGGAAGTTATCTTTTAGTAAAAAAAAATCTCTTTAGGGAAGGAGAGAACAGCCTGAGCATGAAACAATGGTCCACTGAATTTTTAATATGTGTCTCCAGGACACTTTCTTCAAAAGGTGTAAATCAGAGAATATTCCAAATCAAAATCTTTCAATAGCTAAGGTAACTATGTCATGAGAAGTTAACTTACCAAAAAGAGTATATAGCTACATGACAATGAAAGTTTGGCTAAAAATATGTACAATGTGAATCTCAGATTAACTACAAGTCTGAAAACATACTGCTGGAAGTGATAACGAACAATCTGGTGCTCACCTTACAGGGGTCAAAGTTCCCAAAGAAGGACCCTTTTGAAGCTGTGCACATAGTAGAAATCAATGCCTGTGGAATGGTAAAGAAACAGATAAAAAATGTCTTGCATTGTGGCAGAGAAAAATCTGAAGGGAAGTTCAGAGTGCCACTCTGTATCACATTGCATGAAATCTAAATGTTTGCTAAAATACACTCTGGGGAGATCTAATAGTAAGTTTGATCAGAAAACTACTACTAGACTTGTGTACTTGATTACAGTAAGCATATCTGGGCCATGCACAGGAATGATTAACTTAGAAAGTAATGCTACTTGGGACAGAATGCAATGAAAGTACAGATGTTTTTCTTCTTTTATTTTACTGCTGATGTGATCTTGAACAGGTACGTAGTTTATAATGTAGTTCCAAAGGAGCACTGTACTGATATTCTTTTTAAATTAAGAAACCAAACTGAACAGCCAAATGCAGGAACCCACCAAGATTGAAAAGTACAAAAAAGGATATAACAGGAAGCCATGATTAACTGAATTCAAGCATGGGCTTTAAAAGCCTGTAAATTGTATGAGGGAGGCAGGATTTGTGGTCCTTTGAATGAATGCGTTAAAGTGGAAAGCTGATGAGTCTTGATTTAATACAGTGGTAACCGGAAGGAGAAAATATGTGTAGGATAATATCTTTGGAGCATAAAAAGAACACAAGGAATGTTCAGAGAAGCATTGACTGGTAGGATCAAGAAAATGTAAAAAAAAACTTGCAATGGAAAAACATAATTGAAAATTAGAGATGAGAGAGGGAGCAGCTAGCAAATGATGAGTTATTCCTTCTATTCTGTTCAGGAGTTCAAGAGGTGCTGAAAGAGCATCCAAATATGGAAGCAGTAATCAAACCTAAAGCAGGTTTGGTTCACCTGAAAATGGTGAAAGAGATTGTGTTTTCTAGCCAATATGTCTGTATCCTACAGTATCCTCAAAAAGATACACAGAAGAAATCAACAAATCTCCAGGGTTCAGTAAAATAGGTTTCTAAGAAATGCTGAAGAAAAAATCGAACTTAACAATACCATTTTGTCCATTGGCTTGTGGTCTTTGTGTATCACTTCATATTCCAGAAGCTCTGCAATTTGCTTAATTCAGGAAATTTTAGCAAACCCTCCAAATAATCCATCAAACTATTCATAAATAAAGAACATATGCAGAATACATGCATTGATATATGAAAACAACTTCCTGCTGTTATTACTTCTGTTTTCTTTTTAATAATACATTTGAATTTCACATAAAAGACCATTACATGTCTTCCCAAAATATCTGTGCCTTCATTGGCAGCATGCTGGGGGTGTAACAGCATACCACAAATATTTCAAATATGAGAACTAATCATAAATATTCATGCTCACCTACAGGGAACATATACTGGAAACATGAGATCATGTTCCCCATGGTTTTCCATCGATCTATATTTTAATGGGTAGATAATTGTGAGGAGCATACACCCATTTTCCTAATATGCAACATCTATCACAAAGCTCCACAATAAGGCCTAGATTTTCACAGGGGCAGAGAGGGTCTGGGTACTTTCCAAAATGGCAGGTGGGATCCAGATGCGGAAGTTCCAACCCCATTTCTGATAGATTCCATTTTCGCCAGCAGGGGAAAGGGGGGAAGGCATGACTCACACATAAGGGAAGCTCAAATTCAGAACAGCCACCTGAAGTCAGTGCTGAGTTAAACAAACTTCATTTTTGCTGTTGAAAGGCCCTTAACGCATAACGTGGGAGTTACAATTTTTTACAGGAGACGTAAGTAATCTCAAAGAGCATAAAAGGTCCATAGAACTGTCATACTGTGAAGTTATTGCCTTTCAAAAATTATAAACAGTTTTCCTGTGTCAGTGAGAGGTTAAAAAATCTCTGTTTTACCAGTTACAATAGTTATTTGTTGATATTACCCTAAGGGCTATCTTTATGCTAGTATTAATGCTTGGCTCCTTTCAATTAGATTGAAAGCTGTAATAGATATTTAGACCTTTATTTTATTTCATCTCAACATGGCTCCTGAGGACTTCCCATGGTGGGTACCAGGCAAATTGGAATGGAGGGTGTAAGGGCCAAGGATGTTGGGTGAGTTGGCATGGGTTGGAATTAAGTTGGCATGGAGGGCATGGGGGGCCAGTGACGGTCGGGAGCATGAGTTAGCATGAATGGAGCATGGGGAGTGGAGGGGTGTGAGGGTTAAAGGGACTAAAACATAAGCAAATAACGGGGATGAAGCTCCAGAGAAGCGACATGGGTTTTTTAAGCATCCCGCCTCAGCACTCAGCTGCTTCTTTGGCCACCTCCGATCTTGTTTTTTTTAATTCATTCATGGGATATGGGTGTTGTTGGCTAGGCCAGCATTTATTGTCCATCCCAAAATACCCTTGAAAAAGAGGTGGTGAGTTGCCTTCTTGTAGGCATACCCACAGCAAGTCAGACTCCAACCCAAATGCACACCTGCCCCAACTCCCCCCTCGGAACAAAGATCCCACCATATGAGGTGGAATTCTTCTGTGGCATGTGCGGTGAGCTGATAAATTTCTCGACTTGAGCTATCCGCCTTGGAGTGAAAATCTGGGCCCAAGAATGTAATTTTATAAATTACCCTGTTTCGTCTTAACAGAGGTTTTTCCCAAACTTCGGAGGCTAACTGTGATTTATGTAAGTTGTTATTAAACCTTCACAGAAACCAAGCAGTCCAGGAGTATAAAATATCACAGATGCAGAAAATCTGTGATTGATGATGAATAACTTTTCATTTAAAACTAATGTTATACATTTTGCGAAAAAAATTGTTTACAAGAATGTTGAATACGTATTTTATAATTTATGTAACTTTGAAATTTGTACATACTTCCTGCTGTGTAAAACTTAATTCTTCAAACGCATTTTATCTCAAATTTATTCTTTCCTCTCAGTCACGCTTGCAGCATGATATCTGTAAGGTGTTTCTGACACACAGGACCAGATTTTTACCCCAAGGTGAATAGCGGAGTCAGAAGAAACTCTCCCGAATGGCGGGATTTTCATTTCAGGGTGGGTACAAGCACAGATTGAAGTCAGGCCCGCTGTCCCAGATGCAGATCAGAGGGCCGAGCTCCCCTGGGCAGATCTCAGGAGCCATATTGAGATGAAACAAAGTAGTTCCAAATATCTTTTACAGCCTTCACTATATTAAAAAAAAAACTCCCATTCATGAAGCCCCATTCAAAACTTTTAAATCGCTGAAGTACTTAATCCCTTGACATACTGACAATGTTAGCTGTTAGGATAATGTCATATTATTGCAATCGCTGCAGCAGAGTTTATTTACATCTCACTGACATGGGCAGGCTATTTTATTTCATTTTTAAAAGGCTGGGGATGTAGCTAATTCACAGCTTGACAGTTCTAAAGACCTTCTCCGCCCTTCTAAAGCATTTATGTCCATTCTAAAAATTTGTAACATACACGCTGTGGGTTAAGGCTCTTGCTGCAGCAGAAATGGTGTCTGTTTGAACTTGGCTCTGGGTTTAAATGACCTGCTGAGTTCGGGTTTTCCTCATGTGTGAATGACGCTCTTCCCCCTTTCCTCTACTCCCAACAATGGGACCTGTCAAAAACAGGGGTAGGACTTTGATATCTGAAATGGTTGGCAGACCTGGAAAGTCCCGGAGTTTGCACGATTCCGCAAAAATCTTAACTCTTTCTAAATCCTGCATATTTTGTCTCCTAAGTAAAGGGTGCTGTTACGTATTTATCTTTGAGCCTATCTACCTCTGTCTGCTGCTTAGGTGGCATCATGGCTACTGGTTTTAGGCTATCAGAGCCTTCAGGTGATCCTGACTTTGATTTATATTTGAAATTTTAAGAAAATAGATGCTATTTACAGTGGGTACCTTGTATATGACCTTCACATGTATGACAGAAACTTTAACAGAAGGCGGTTAATCAAACTCTCAAGCAATTGCCGGCTCTTTGAAGGAGCTATCCAATTAGTCCCACTCACCTGCTCCTTCTCCTTTACAAATAAATATCCAATTTTCTTTTGAAAATTATAATTGAATCTGCTCCCACCACCCTTTCAGGCAGTGCACTCTAGATCATAAATTGCAGTGTTTAAACATTTTTATTCATCTCCCCGTCGGTTCATTTGCCAATTACCTTAAATTTGTGTCCTCTGGTTACTAACCCTCCTACCAGTGGAAATAGCATCCACCCATCGACTCCACCAAAACCTTTCATAATTTTAAGCACTCGTATTAAATCTCTCCTTACCTTCTCTGCTTGAAGGAGAAAAATTTCAGCCTCTTTAGACTCCCCATGTCCCATTATACTTGGTCTAATTCTAAAAGGCCTCTTCTGCCCATTCCCCAAGACCTTCACATTGACATAAGACTCCAGCTGAGATTGAATCAGTGACTTATAAAGGTTTAGCATAACCTGGTTGTTTGTGAACTCTAAGGCCAGGGTTTTCCATGCCCGTCGGCGTTGGGCGTGTTCAGTGACGTGAGCGGACAATATGGCGAGACGGCCAAAAATCGGCTCGACAATATTATGAAACCAGCTTGCGAACATCCGTTCTACCCACCAATGACAGGCCATGCTTCCCGCCATCAGACGTCGGGAACTTCATTGTAATACATCAGCATATCATTATAAGACCAGCCTGCCCGACTCATGCTTTACACGTGCCATTGTTAGGATAGGGTTCATTGGTTCTGTACATAGTGTATATTGGATGAATTGGCATGGAAGGGCCATGGGTTGGAATGGAGATATGAGGAGCATTGGATGGGGTCGGTGGGGGCATGAGTTGGCACGGGGCAATATGGAGCTATGGGGGTCATGAGTTGGTATAGAGGGAGCATAGGCAAGAACTTTTGAATTTACTCTTCAAAAGGTTCCCAAATCTAGACTATAGTTCATGACTCTTCTGAGGGGCCCTCAAACACAAATCATGGAGATGCCAGCATAAGTCCACGAAAATTGCGGAGGGTTGGAGCTGCCTACCTCTGCAATGAAGCTGGCCAAATCAGGAGTCCAGCCCAGTAAGCTCTGCAAAGTCCTCCTCAATAACATCAAATCAGGAGGGCAGGGCGTGGGCTTGCTACCTGCATCCTTATCCTGCGCCTGTGAAAATTGGGGCATGAGTGCCAGAATCGGGTCGTGTACAAGTAATCTAGAAGCCTGGACTAACAGCAGACATGTGTTCAAATTCCAGTATAGCAACTGGGGAATTTAAATTTAGTTAATTAAATAAACCTGGAATTAATAACTAGAACTAGTAATGATGACCATGAAACTACCAGATTGCCATTAAAAGCAATCTACCTGGTTCATTAATGTCCTTTAGGGAAAGAGGTCTACTGTGCCAGTTTGGCCTATATTTGACTTCAGATCCACAAAATATGGTTGACTCTTAACTGCCACCTGAAATGGCCCAGCAAGTCATCCAGTTTTATCAAACTACAATGGAAAATGTCCACAAAAGACTAAAAACGAGTCTCAGCACTGGATATAAGACAGAAATAAGAACAGAAAATGCTGAATATACTCAGTATCTGTGAGGAGAAACAGACCTTACGTTTGAGGACTGTGTCCTTTCATCAGAACTGAGTAAAGTTAGAAATGTAATAGGTTTTAAGCAAGTGAAATGGGGAGGGGGTGAAGAAGAACAAAAAGGGAAGTTGTGTGATAGGATACAGGGTAGGAGAGATTAAATGCCAAAAGTTTTCATACTTCAAATGTTAAAGGGTGTGGTAATGAATAAAGTAAAGAAACAAAAGGTATGTCTAGATGAGGTAGGAATGGCTGGGTGGCAGCTGAGTCCAACCCAGTAAGCTCTGCAAAGTCCTCCTCAATAACATCTGGGGACTTGTACCAAAAGTGTAAGAAATGTCCCACAGACTAGTCAATTAACAGCCTGATGATGTAGTCATGTGCATAGAAACGTATCTAGCAGCAAATGTCCCAGGCTCTTTTATCACCATTCCACCAGCAGAACAGATCCATCAAAGATGGTGTCACAGTGGTATACAGTTGAGGAGAGTACCAAGAAACCTCAATGTTGAAACTTCATAAGGACCAGAGTCATGGCATCAAGTCAAACATGGGCAAGGACACCTCCTGCTGATTATTACCTACCACCCTCCCTCAACTTACAATTCAGTGTTGCTCTATTATAATCACAACTTGGAAGAAGCACTGAGGGCAGCAAGAGCACAAAATATTCACTTGGGTGGAGGACTTCAATGTCCATCACTATGCTTGGCTTAGTAGCACTACCTCTGACCAAGCTGGCCAAGTCCTGAAGAATCTGCCAGACTCAGACTCATCTTGCAGCAGCTGATGAATCAACAAGTGGGAACAAACTTACCTGACCACATCCTCATCAATCTACCTATTGCAGATGCATCTGTCAACAACAGTATTGCTAGGAGTGACCAAGTTCACAACTTGGTGTCATATTAGATCTCCAGATAAACTTCCAATTGCATATCTGTGCCATCACTAAGGTCACCTATTTCTACTTCTGTAACATCACCCGGCTTTGCCCTGGCTCGGCTCATCAGCTGCTGAAACAGTTATCCATTCTTCCATCACCTCTAGACTTAACTATTCCAATACACCTTTTGTCAGCCTCTGATATTCTACCCTCTGTAAGCTTGAGGTCATTCAAAACTCCTTGCACCAAGTCCTGTTCACCTATCATCACTGCACTCGCTTACCTTCATTGCCTCCCACTTAAGCAAAGCCTCAATTGTAAAATTCTCATACTTGTTTTCAAATGCATCCGTGACTTCACCCCTGCCTATCTCTGTATGTCCTCCAGTACTACAAGCCTACAGGATATCTGCACTCTTCCAATTTTGGCCTGAAGGACATAGGAAAACATGCCAGGAGAAGCACCAGGTGGAGTACCAGAAAACGTGGTGCCAACCTGGTGAAGCTACAAGACAGGATTAAATGTGTGCTAAACTTTGGAAGCAGCATGCTAGAGACTAAGTGATCACACAACCATTGGATCAGATCAAAGCTCTGCAGTCTTGCCACATTCAGTCATGAATAGTGATGGTCAATTAACAGAGGATGGGGCTCCACGAGCATCCCCATTTTCAATTATGTTGAAGTCCTGTGCAAGTGCAAAAGGCAAGGCTGAAGCATTTGCAACAATAAAGAAATAAAAACAGGTCCATGACCTTTCATCAGAGCTGAGAAAGGTCATAAGCCTGAAATGCTAACTGTTATTCTCTCCACAGGTGCTGACTGAACTGCTGACTATTTCCAGTCTTTTGCTGTTTTGATTTCAGATTTCAATATTTTGCTTTTGCACATGCAATAATCTACAGCCAGAAAAGCCAAGAGGATGATCCATCTCAGCTACTTCCTGAGGTATTCACCATGAAAGATGCTAGGCTTCAGCCATTTCAATTCACTTCATATGATATCAAGATGGTCTGAAGAAGGCTGGACCCAGCAAAGGCTATGTTCCTTGGCAATATCCCAACTGGGGCTCCAGAGCTAACAGCGCTCCTAGCCAAGCTGTTCCAATGCAACTACAAGCCTAGCATCCACCAGGCAATGTTGAAAGTTGTCCAGGAACCTCCTGTCAACAGACAGCAGGAGAAATCCAATCCAGCCAATTACTGCCTTGTCGACCTACTGAGAATCATCAACAAGTGATGGAAGGTCTGAGTTACAGGGCTAACAAGCATCACACACCTGTAATCTATTCACCAAGGCCCAGTTTGGATTCCACCAGGGCTACTCAGCTCCAGATCTCATTACAGCCTTGGTTCAAACATGGACAAAAGAGCTGAAGTCCAGAGGGGAGAAGAGAGAGACTGTTCTTCACATCAAGGCAGCTTCTGGCCGAGTATGGCACTAAGGAACCCTTGCAAAATTGAAGTCAATGGTAATCAGGGGAAAACTCTCCACTTATTAGAGTCATATCTAGCAACAAAAGAAGATGGCTGTGGTATTGGAGGCCAACCATCTCACCCCAGGACATCACTGTAGGAGTTCCTCAAGGTAGTGTCTTGGCCCAACCACCTTCAGCTGCATCACAATGACCTTCCTTCCATCATGAGGGCTCTCCTTCGATACCTCAGCTGGAGTGGAGGACTGTAGACAACTGCAAAATTGACATAAGGTCAGAAGTAGGGATTTTTGCAGTGTTCAGTTCCTTTTGCAACTCCTCCAATAACAAAACAGTACATACCTGAATGCAGTAAGAACTGGACAACATTCAGGCTTGGCTGATATGTGGACTGTATGCTGCTTAAGTGCCAGGCAGTGATCATCCCCAACAAGACAGAGTCTGACCACCTCCCCTTGACACTCAATGAGATAACCAAAATCCTAACATCAACATCCTGGGGGCACCATTTTCCAAAATCTTAACTGGATGAACCTTAACTAAGGATACGACAAGAGCAGGTCACAGGTTGGGCATTCTGTGGCGAGTAACTCACGTCCTGACTCTTCAAAGCCTGTCTGCCATCTACAAGGTACATGTCAGGAGTGTTGATGGGATACTCTCCGCTTGCCTGGATGAGCGCAGCTTCAAAAACGTTCAAAAAGCTCAGCAGCATCCAGAAGAAAGCAGCCTGATTGATTATCATCCCACCAACCACGACCCATCCACCAGTGACACACAGTAGCAGCAGAGTGTGTATCATCTACAAGGTGCACAACAGTAACTTGTAAAGGCTTCTTCGATAGCACCTTCCAAATTTGTGACCTCTACTGCCTGAAAGAACAAGAGCAGCAGGTGCATGGGAACATCACCACCTGCAAGTGCCCCTCCAAGTCGCACTGCATCCTGACTTGGAAATATATCACCATTCCTTTATAATCACTAGATCAAAATCCTGAAACTCCCTCCCTAACAACACTGTTCACTACCATCTTTTCTAGGGCAATCAGGGATGAAAAATAAAACAATAGTCTCAGCAACGCCCAACATCCCATGAAAAAAGGTTAATGGTATTTACTCACATTAGTGACAAGTGATAATCACAAGAATTGATGCTAGAAACTCTGCTGTTTACCATTTACATGCATAATTTGGACTGGGGAACTGGAAGTACAATTTCAAACTGTGCAGGTGATATCAAATTGGGTAGTACAGCGAATAAAGAGCAGACTGTCCCAAAGTACGAGATGACATGGGGGAGAATTTTCCCCATGTCAGGTGGGCCATGCAGGAGCGGGCACGGACCCAATTGCCGCCCGCAATCAGGTCCACGCCACCATTTTATGCATAGTTCACGAATCCCATGCAGAGCGGGAGTGGGTGGGCAGCAGCGGGCATGCTCAGACTGCCAGTTCCAGTGGCGACCCAGCGGCCTGTTTAAATGAAGGCCTGGCAGCCTTGGAAAGGCTGCTCACAATGGCTGGGAGAAGGGCTCAGCAGAGGGGCAATGTTGGTGACGCAAGTCCAAAGGGGAGGCCATCCGGGAAGGGCGGGCCAGGGGGTAGGCCAGTGGCGCAGTATGCCCCTTGTTTTTCCCTTGAGTGCCTAGCTGCCCTCCTGGAGGAGGTGGCAGAGTGGCAGGACATCATTCTTCTGAAGGACAGGAGGCAGAGGCACCCCCACCTGACCAAATGTGTGTGGAGGGAGGTGGCTGAAAGTGTCAGCTCCCATGATGTGGTGCAGTGCATATGGCTCCAGTGCCGCAAAAGGTTCAATGATCTCCTGTGCTCGGGAAGGCTGAGTACCATGTTGCCTCAAGTCACATAATGCAATCGTCACCCTTTCTCCCAAACCCCACCCCCCACCCCCCACCCCCCGCCATTACTGAGTACAGTAATGTCATTGAATCCCTCACGGCATGTATCCCTCACTGGGTGTGACAGCAGAGATTGCCCATGTCCAGTCCATCCTGAGAGGGTTGAGCTAGGATGTGTTCTGCATCCGCAGCAGGTGTGACACTGACAACCCAGAGTATAGAATGGGGTTGAAAGTCAAGGGTCTGCATCTAGACAGAGTGCTGGAACTGTGAAGCATGTCAAAGTCAGGGTGTTAACATGCTGGGAGAGGAGCTTCCAGTTGGCGGGGCGTCCAATCCATTTGCTGGTGTTTGCGCTCCACGTACTTGTGCCTCCTTACTTAGCAAAGCGAAATCTTGTGAAGGAGGCAGCATTTGGGCAATGGGGGGGTGCAGCACTGACTTGTTTGGGTGAGTATGCGGCAGCTGCGGGATCACGAAGAACTGAAGTCCTGCTGTCTCATGTGCCAGTGCCAGCGAGGGGGCAGCATCTAGACGTAGCACCCATAAACATAAATTTAAAGCACCTTGGGCACACCACTGGTGCTTTTATGTTCGCCCACTATACACAATAATACTTTGTGGAAGACTTGGTGTGATGTCCAACACCGTTTTTGTTTTGCATTATGCAGTTACACTTGTTCGCTCAATAAATTTTGACATGTTGCCATGCCTCAGGGTGATTCCTTACTTCTGCATGTGTACGGGAAGCCATGATGTTATGAGTGAGTTGTTTCACGTTGAGCTTTATTGACAAGGGCCTTAGCTATTGTTAGTATCCAGGCTGATATAGCACCCAGGTATCGAGTGTGGAGCCTGCAATCCTAGTATGTGTTGAAGGTCCATCTGTGGTGGGCTAGCTGAAGGTTCTTTGCAGTAAAGCCTCCTGGGTGTCCCTGCTGGGTGTTTCCCCAGATCAGCGTCTATTCCCTCAGCGTTCTCCTGTGCGTGCTTATCCTCAGACTCATTGCTGGACTCATCTTGTCCACATCTTCCTCGCCACTGCGTCACCCCTTTCCAGCGCCAGATTGTGGAGAGCTCAGCATGCAACCACTATCAGTGACACACGATCTGGGGAGTATTGGAATGCCCACCTGAACAGTCCAGCATCGGAAGCGCAACTTGAGAAGACTGATGGTTCTCTCCACCACAGCCTTTGTGGAGGCGTGGCTCCTATTGTACCGCTGCTCAGCCTCTGTTCTTGGATGGCGGAGAGACGTCATGAGCCACTTTTTGAGGGGATAGCCCTTGTCACCCAGCAGCCATCCATCCAGCCGGCTGGAGCACTGAAGAGACTCAGCACCTGGGAGTGTCTGAGGATGTAGGCGTCATGGGAGCCACCTGGGTACCTAGCACAGACTTGCAGAATCTGTAGCCTGTGATCACACACTATCTGCATGTTCATGGAGTGGAATCTCTTCCTGTTGACGAAGGCACTGGGTTCACCTGCTGGCACTTTGATGGCCACATTTGTACAGTCTATTGCACCCTGGATGAGGGGGAAGCCAGCAATGGCCGCGAAGTCTCTGGCTTGCTCTGTCTGACTGGTATCGTCCCAGCGGTAGTGGATGAAAGTCAATGTACGCCTGAATAGAGCATCTGTCATCTGCTTGACACAAGTGTGGACAGCTGATTGGGAGACTCCACAGAGATCACCCATCAACCCCTGGGAAGAGCCGGAGGCATAGAAGTGGAGGGCAGCTATGACCTTTAGAGTCATTGGCATGGGGTCTCCATCCACACAATTTGCGGACATCTCAGGGCCTATCATCTGACAGATGGAAGTGACTGTCTCTCTTGAAAGACAGAGCCTCCTTTGGCACTGCACCTCAGACATATTGAGGTAGCTGCTTCATCAACTGTAAACCCTGGCAGCAGGATATTGGCGTCTTCTGCGGCCCCTTCTGCCTTGCACTTCTACGTGGGCGTGCGTGGGCCAACGGGAAAATTCTACCCATGAGTAAATTTGATTGGGCGTGTAATTGGCAAATGAACTTAATAAGTGCAGAGCAATACATTTTGGTGAGAAGAATAAAGGTACATACTCCTTGGAACATGAGCAGCTAAATAGGAAAGAGGAACAGGGGGTTCTGCTAGTACAGATTGTAAATCAGTAAATGTAATGATGCAGGTTCATAATGTCATTAAAAAGCAACCGAAACACGAGTTTATTTCCACAGGATTAGAATTGAAAGGCAGATTATTTATGTTAAACTTGTATAGAACCTTGATTAGACCATTTTTGGGGTATGGCAACAGGTCTGGTCACTATATTATATATAGGATATGGAAGCACTGGAGCAGGTTCAAAAGTGATTTACTATAATGATACCACAATTGAGAGGTTCAACAGGCTGTGATACTTTTGTCCAAAAAAGAGTGTACTGAGGGCTGACCTAATAGAGATCTTTATGATTACGAAGGGTCCGGGCAAGTGCCCGACCCGTTTGAGCGTAAAATGACACGCGTTGACATCAGGTGAGTGTCCCAACTTCAGCAGCGTGCCCACCGACAATGCAAAGGCCTCTTATCACCATTAAGCATGTTTGTTAAAAAAAAAATCTTTTGCTGCCCGTCCAACCTTACTGTTGGCAGGCAGGCAAAAAGACCAAGAGGCCTTTAGATGTTTTAAGAAACCTCATCCACGGGCAGGATGAGGTTTCCAAAAGCAAATTAAAATTTTAAAACTTAATTAATAACATGTCCCTGCACATGTGACAGAGTCACATAAGGGGACATTTCATAACATTATTCATTTCTTTATTTTTATTTAAAAAACTGTTCATCTCCCTGAGGCAGCTCTGTGCCTCAGGGAGATTATCAAGCGCACAATCACACCCAGGCATGAAGTTTACGCTCGCCTCACTCGCACTCCTCCTGCCCTCCTTCTAGCCACACCCCCCACCCACCCCCTCCACCCGCACAGGCAGCAATGAGCGCTGATGTTCATGTTTCACGCTGGGTGGGCCTTAATTGGCGGCGAGCAGCTTCCCGACTGCCTCGCCGAACCTGCCCAACAAGGGCAAAATTCTGCCCCAGGTGCAGTGTCACCAATGCCATATATAATTGCAGCAAGACTTAATTACTCTTGCACTCCAAGCCCCTTGCAGGTCTGTTTTTTGAGACAGGGTAGAACAGGAGGGAAGGGGTGGTGGGGGGGTGGGGGGCAGTGGGCGGTGGTGGGTGGATGCAGTTTGGGGCAGGGGGAGGCAATGGCACAGTGTTCCAGAGACCCAGCTTAATGCTGTGGAGTCCTGGGTTCAAATCCCACCGTGGAAGATGGTAAAATTTGAATTCATTAATAGTCTGACAATTAACACAAAACCCCTCTGGTTCACCAATGTCCTTTAGGGAAGGAAATCTGCCATCCTTACATGGTCTGGCCTACATGTGACTCCAGACCCACAGCAATGTGGTTGACCCTTAAATGCCCTTTGAACAAGGGCAATTAGGAATAGGCACTAAATGTTGGCCCTGCTAGCAATGCCCACATCCCATGAATGAATAAAGAATACATTGCTGAACACCATTTTAAGTGTTTCCCTGAGTGCAAAAAAAAATTTTGTTAAAAGAACACACTAGTGAGTCTCCTAAATAAATGAAGATGTAAGGGAATAATTAAGCATTAGGAAAGACATATTGTTGTGGAAATATCTGTCTAACTTCATGATTCATATGTTGTAAGAAAATAACTAATAGTTTTGGGGAAATGAAATTTGTAAATTTCATGCAATTGGAACTCTGGAATTCAGAAGTTGCCAGGTCACCCAAACTATTTACTCAAAGGTCCTCCCATGTGTACTTATAAAGTCAGAATTAGAAGGGAGTAAGCCATAAAATGGCAGGTTAGCCCATTTAGCAGGGGACTGAGACCTGTGGCACACTCTAGTTTAGTCTCAGAAGAATTGAAGTAACCCTCAAGATTCTGTCACATTTAAGGGAACCACAAGTGGTCTGTTGAGATTTTGCTTTAAATAATAAGGGTTAAGTTAGTAGTACATGTTTTGTACAGTGAAAGTTTTTCTTTAACACGTGAAATTCTGTGGTGTGATTCCTTCCATTAAAACCAGCAGTTTGAACTTTTTCTAAGTTAATGATCTCCCTCGAGATCGTAACAATATACATAAATACACACTGGTAGCAGAGAAGTGCATAAGAGAGGACACCACGATTAGGAGAGAAGTAAAAGAAAACAATTACGAAAGCAAAGAGGAACTATGACATTAACTTATCAAGGAAAATGAATACAATATTTTACAGGCACATCAATAAAAAAGGAAGGCTGGGATGGGAATAAGACCATTAAAGGATAGTGAGAATGATACAACAGGTAATGATGGAAATATGGCAGAAATATTAAATGATTATTTCACTACAGCATTTACCAGGGAGAACAGGTAGACTGTTCTCTGACACTGAATAAGTGCATTTAAACTAAAAAATGTGGGGGAATGTAATAAACTAAACAACTCAAAAATGATAAAGCCCTTGTCCCAATGGATTGCATCTATACATTTTAAGAGGATCTAGAGAAGAGATTCCAGACGCAGTACTATACATTTAATAATTCATTGGAAAATGGCGTAGGGCCAATAGACGATGGAACAGCTAACATAATTCCTACATTTAAGAAGGGGGACAGAACATGCCTGGGGAATTGTTGACCTGTCAGCTTAAAATCAGTGATACGAAAAATAATGGAATCCTGGCTAAGAGAAAAAGGAACAACTGGAAAAGAAAAATATAATAATGGATAGTCAGGATGAATTTCAAAAGGGAAAATCTTGCTTTACCAATCTTATTGAATTTTTTGAGAAGGTAGAGAGTAGACAATGGTAATACAGAAGATGTAATTTATCTGGATTTCCAAAATTCCATCAATAAGGAGCCCCCTTAATAGACTACCAATAAGATCAGAGAATTTAGATTAGTGGACAAATGGCAGAATGGATTGCTAGCTGGATTCAAGACAGAAACTGGGAGTAAAATGGAGTTATTTACAGTGGCAGAAGGTGGGAAGCGGTGTTCCACAAGGATCCATACTGTGACCACTGCTATTCACAATTTATGTTAACGATTTGGACTTTGGGAACAAAAGCACAATTTCTAAATTTGTGGATGATACTAAATTGGGAGGGATAATCAATACTGAGGCAGACTGCAGCAAATTACAGGAGGTGGTCATTAGTAAACTTGCAGAATGGGAAAATAATTGACAAATGAAGCTCGACAGAGATACACGTGAGGTAGTACGTTTTGGTAGGAAGAATAGGGAGGTCACTTATTGCTTGGAAGATATAAGTCTAGTTGGGGTAGAGGAACAAAGGCATCTCAGAGTACAAATATACCAATCACTAAAAGTTGTGCCACAGGTTATCAAAGCCATAAAAAAGCAAACCAAGCTTTAGGTTTTATTTCTAGAGTGATAGAATTGAAAAGTATTGAAGTCATGCTAAACTTGTATTAAATCTTGGTTAGATCATGCTTAGAGTACTGTGTGTTGTTTTGACCACCATATTATAAAAAGGAAATAGAAGCACTATAGAAGGTGCAGAGAAGATTTACTAGGGTGATGCCAGAAATGCATGAATATACATTTCAGGAAAGGGGGAACGGGTTTGATCTCTTTTCTCATGATTAAAAAAAAAGTTGAGGGTTGACCTAATAGAGGCCTTTAAAAATATGAAAGGTTTAGGTGGAATGTATACAGAGACAATGGCTGGAATTTTCTGGCCTTGTTGGTATCGGGGTAATGGCAGGTGGGGTGGAGTGGGGTGAGGTGCGGTAGTGTGGGGGGGAACCATATGGTGAGAAGGCCAAAAATCAGTTTCACACCATCATGAAACCAGTTTGCGATCGCCCGATCCACCCATCAATGGTGGCCGTATTTCCCACCGCCGCACGTTGGGAACCTAAGTTCAATAATTCAGCATCTCATTATAAGCCCTGCTCGCCAGAATCATCAACCCAACTGCACATAAGTGACATGCACCTGGCAAGCTGCACTTCGCTCAGGACTTTGAGCTTTGTTTGGCTAGCTTGCTTCGAGCAGCACTCGTGGTCACCAACACCAGGCTTCACAGGCAGCACCACATCACTTTTAGGGGGGCTCATAGGCAGGTCTCTACCTACCAGACCAGCCATAAGCTTTTCAATGGCTACAGGGCTAGGGCTTGCTTGGAAAGGAGAAGTGGCCTCAGGCAAGGGAAGAGGCTGCAGAGTGAGGGCTGTACTGGGGAAGGGGGGTATCGCAGGGTGTGTGTGGGGTCACATGTTCATCCATACAAGTGCCCTCAAGATGGTGAGGGTTGAGGAGGCAGTCTCCAAAGGTGATGAGGCCAGATGGTGATGTGAGGGTGTGTGACAGACAGTGAGTGCTGATGTCCCTTGAGCTGGCAATGAGTGAGATGCCAGTGAATGTTGCCTTGTGAGTGTGTGAGTTTAGAGTGACAAGATGGTTGCCTTACCCTGGCAGCACAGATGAGATCATTCATCCGTCTTCTGCACTGGATGGCCGACCTCTTCTGTGCAGCATTGGTGTTGAGCACCTCTGCCACCACCTCCCAAGCCAGAGTGGTGAGACTGATGGGCCTCCTGTGACCAGAGTAGGGGTAGAGGACATCACAGCGGGCCTTCACAGTGTCCAGAAGGCATTCCAGGGATGTATCACTAAATCAGGGGGCTGAACTCTTCTTGGCTTTTGGGCCTATGTCTTCACTAGTGTCCTCCTGGGGTGCAAGCAGTTCGGCTGCAGTTTAAATATGATACCCTGCATGAGGAAGCAGAGAGGAAGCGGAATGGCGGGCAAATTGGAAGCCGCCTACCAGCGAGATGATGTGTTTCCTGTGGCTGCATAATTAATGAGGTGGGAGTGGCATGATACCTGCCATTACGGCCGGCAGATAAAACGACTTTTTTCCCCGCCTGCTACTGCACTTTGTGCAAACCTGGGATGATTTCACCCATTATGAAATGGAGATAGTTTAAGTAAGTTATATTTGTATTTGTGGGTGTTAGGAATGAGTTTCAGCTTTAAAGTTAGTTTGATTTGTATTTGTGTGTTAAGAAAACGTCAAACTGAGTTTTAGTTTCACTTTAAAAAGTGCTTGCATTTGTAATGAGGTTTTTATGACTGTTGCAGCTAAGGTAAACAAACAAAAGTAGAAGAATTGGGCTTTAGGGTTCCAGAGAGGCAGGTCCCTCCCACAGACACACACACACACACACACACACACACACACACAGAAAAGCTAGGAACAGAAGTTTTGATTTGGAAGCTGTTGGAGCTCAGTTGGTTTTGAAGACAGCTGTCAAGCAGAAACAACCTAGAAGGGACAGATAGCCAGTCCCAAGATAAAGTTCATTGAAAGTAGCTGACAGAGAGAGACTGGAAAGGGGAATAGATAACCAGTCCCAAGCTAAAGAAGAAAGACCCCAAAATCCAAGGGAGTAAAACAGGGGAAAGTCCCAAGCAGACCTTCTAGTCAAAGGAAGAACAGGAACCAGGAAAAGGTCCTGTTAAGTGAAGTTAAGAGAGATGGGCAGAGTGAAAGGCTCCAAGCTTCAGATTTTATGAGATAAAAGCTGCAGAATGCTGATTTGAAGTGAGGATAGCTTGCAAGAGGCAAGAATGTCCAAAGACACAGCTGAAGGTCTGTAACTCTTTGCTATGGGGATGTGAAGCAGTGGTGTACTGTTGATGGCTGACTCAGTAAGAGAGAGTGTGTAGAAGGCAGCTTGAATGCATGTGGTGACCCAGGGAAGAGGAAAATCAGAAAGAGAGTTCAAAACCCTGCTGGTGGACTTTTGCAGAAGGCATCTGAGAGAAAGCATTAGTTTGGGAGAAGATTCCAAAGTGAGTTATTGGAGAGTGGAGATTGGAAACCCTCATGTGAAAGACAGAGTTAGTGAGACCAGTTGGCTCATGGTGTGACAAGAGGCTGGATGCAGTTGGGGAGAGACCTATAGCATCTGTTTGAGGCGGCATCTGTCACTTGGTTTCAGAGTGTGGTGTGTCTGACCACAGGTTTACATGGACTGTGTATTTACGGTGAGCATTAGAGTATAAGATAGCTTTTGTAACTTGTGTTATACTTACAAATCTGTATATACCTGGAAAGGTATAGTTGTGGGTGAAGGAGTATTATAATATAGTTCATCTTTTCTTGTTGAATAAATGTTTTATTCATTTGTTAAAAGTTCATCAGCTGACTCCTGTGGCTCTGGTCAGTAGCTCCTGTCCACGTATCAAAACAAACTAAGTTAGGATCTATCAAGCTGGGTTCCACCCTGGGATCAGGCTTGTCCAGGGGTAACCTCAGATGGACTCATAACACGCTCAATGTTTCAACTTGCGAGAAGAGCAAAACTAGAAGCCAAGAATATAAGATAGTCAACAAGAAATCCAATAGGGAATTTGGAAGAAACCTCTCTCCCCAAAGAGTGGTGAACATGTGCAACTGACTACCACAGGGGGCTGGCTGAATTAGCAAATACTGCAGATGCATTTAAGAGGAAACTAGATAAGCCTATGAGAGAAAGGGAATAGAGGGTTACAATAGTAGATTTAGATGAGGAAAGACAGGAGGGCGTACAAGCTGAGCATAAATGTCAGCATGGACTGTGTGGGCAAATGGCCAATTTCTGTGCAGTATTTGCAATGTAATCCTAAATTACAGTCAACTGGTTTCCGGCAGGGATTCGTTTTTCAGAATGAGGTGACGGCAACTTTAACCACTGGATTTCATTAACGTGCTACTGGTGGGAAACACTCCTCTTCCTCAGCTTACGAAGAAAGGCAAAAAACCTGCTTTGAATGGCATCAAGTGCTTCTGATTCTCTTCAGCCTAGGATTCACATTGTGAGCAAGCTAGTGCAGCTTCCCTTTCAAGCTGAAGTTAAAATAAGAATAAACAATAGAAACACCAATGTGCATGTTTACAGAAAGACCCTGCCACTGTCAGTTGGGTGCCGTTGACATCTGTTCAAAAGAGCAAGTTAATTGCAGGATCCAGGCAGAACTTCAGCACATGAGATATAAATTGTTTAATAATCCAATTTCCACTGTCCAGGATGGATCAAAAGCAACTGTGCAAGTTTGCTGACCAATAGCTACATAAATAGAAGTCTTATTCACCCCAAAACATTACATATGCATCTCTCTCCACAGATGCTGCCAGACTTGCTGAATATTTCCAGCATTTTTTTTACATATAATAGCTACATACACACTTGTTTTCACTAAAATTATGGAAGCTGGTATGTGCATCATATGCTCTGTCTTGGGCAGTACTGAGGCTTAAAGATCTGCCTCCTATCCTTCACATCTTGCTTCCCATGGTTTTCTGCTGTCTTGCTGTTTCCTTCCAAGAAAATATTTTTATGCTGCAGCCATGCTGTTTAAATCTCCTGTTACCAATAACCATGTACAATCCTATGATCAAGCAAAATCTGCCTGCTCCATCAGATACTTTAAAGCTATGCTGCAATACAAGCAGGTAATGGAATGTGCGAGAGGATTAAATTTGAAGAAATGTGCCTATCTACTTTATGCTGCTCGATAAGTAGTTACAATGTTAAGTAGTTAAGAATAGCATGTCTGTCAGTTCCCTGCATTACATACACCATTTTATTCTAATGTAAACTTATGAGTTTACTTTTTAATGCATAAGCACCAACTTTTATTTTATAGAACTTAAGACTATTCATAACTATCAGTTAAACAAAACGTAAGCAGCTGATAAATAGCACCTTGAGTAATTTTCTTCACATCTTGAATATTGGCTTAGCTGAAGTATTCATAAAGAAAGTGAACTGATTTCTGATTCAACCTATAATAAAAGGGCTGAATTAAAGAAGGCACTTAATTCCCCGTGGCCCTCTCCCAACACCAGCCAAAACGTTGGGGTTGTGGGGGAGGGAAAAGTGCCCACCAAGGGAAACTCCCTGTCCTCCACCAATTTAATGGCCAATTGGCCGTTAATAGGCTGGAGGCAGGATTTCCGCCCCTCAGGAACAGGAAATTCCACCTCAGAGAATATCGGCCAATCAGAGGCCGGCAGTTCTCCAGTACTTTGGGACAGAGGTGTGCAGCATTGGGTCAGTGTTTTGGGTCAAGTTGGGTGCCAAGCTAGCAGGAACCAAAGAGACGGGTGGGGGTCTTCCAAGCAGCCCAGCGGGCCAGTTAAGGAGGTACACACCAGCTGCCACCAGCCTTCACAAGGAAACCTGCTGGGCTGGCACTTGCTTGGGCCTCTCCAGCTGCCAGTTAAATCCCAGTGGCAGTGGGATGAGGCCATTAAGTGGGAATTAACTGCCTACTTAAGGGCCTGAATTGGCCCACAGGCCCACATTTTGGCCCACTCCCACCATTGGTATAGCTGCAGTGGGGGCTGGGGCATGCAGGTAGTTGTTGGGTGTGCCATCCTCTGGCCAACAGTGGGTGAGCTTAAAATCTTGCCCAGAGAAACAAGCCTTGTGTCAAAGCAAAAGTAAATTGACACTTTATATCTTGAACATGGACCTCAATAATGATGGAAGTTGGATAAATGGATGTTTTTACTTTCTACTTGCAGTCTCATGGTTACATAATCATTAAATATTACAAATCATATGTCGAAAACCCCTACTTACCAGAACTATTAAGTCAAATTAACTAAAACCAATTTTGTTCCATTGTACTTCTAGATTAGCACCACAAGACCTAAAGGTCAGTAAACTTGCACGTATAAAGCCATAAAATCTCCGACAAATCAGGTTTTTAAATCCAAATATGCAGTAAACATTCCTATTATCATTACAATTTTGACAACAATTCATGGCATATCACAAATCAATAAAATTAAATATCCTAAGTTAAATGTAGGAAAAATGGAACGTAATAAAGAGTGGTTTAAAAATAATAAAGAAGAACTATTAATGGATTAGCTAGTTGTCAGTTATTTTTATGCTAATAAATTCATGAAACTAATAACAGGCTAAACCTGATTGATAAAAGCAAAAAACTGTGGATGCTGGAAATCCATCCCAAAAATAAAAATACCTGGAAAAACTCAGTAGTTCTGGCAGCATCTGCGGAGAGGAACACAGTTCTTCCAGGTATTTTTATTTTTGTAAACCATGATTGAGTTGGATGTTAAAAGGTCTAGGTTTGCGGATTCTTCCCTTTTTATTGCTGTTACAGACAGACTTTGACCCATGGTTCATGACAGTTTAGGGCTCTATTGTAAAATAGAGTATAACTGGAGGAAATACAAGCAGTGTAATGACAATTTCACAACATGTTTACACCAAAACACAGCAAAGTGTTAAATAAGCTTCACTTTAGTTTTCGTTGTCATTACTAGCTGACAAGCCAGAAAGATTCCCTAATTCGGTCTACTTGTCGCACCATTAGTTTCGTAGATAAAATTGATTATTCACAGGGTCTATGAAGAGAACACTGATACATTTGGTACTCAGTTACAAAATTTTTCACTCCCATTTGGGCTCTCTCACCACACACTAAGTTTGTGGTTGCCCACTAGCATGCTACAATGCATCTTTTTTCTGGCACATTGTGCTCAACTCCACCATCCCTGCCCCCCACTTACCATTTAAATCCTCCACATTTTGTTATTCAAATAGCAAAATTTTTGAATAGACTTTGTGGGTAAGCTTTGTGACAAATTCATATCGCCTATTACTAAATGTTCTGCCCATCGACAGTGAAACTTACTTTAAGGCAAGCACTACGGCTTGGCTTCCAGTCAGGCAGGGAGCCGTTTGGTGGAGGCCACTGGAGGCCACTGGACAAGAAAGGTCTACACCCCTGGAGGTAGGTGAATGGGTGAGGAAGAAAAATATTGAAGACTGGGAGGTGGGGGGTCAGGGGACACAGGATGAGACATTGTAGGGAGGTATAGGGAAGGGGGTGTGGGGAAAAATTGGAAGGATCGGAGGAATGGGGTGTCCAGATACATGGCAGGAAACATTAGTGCTGGACCCAGCATGCTTGCCATTTTGAAAAGGCACACCTTTCTTGAATCCAACAATCCTCAACTGGGTTTAGCTGCAAAGTTCCTTCAGTCTCGGGAAACCTGACCATCCACTGTTAAATTTCAAATGTTGAGGAACAAGGCTTGCGCCCTCATTGCAATACTTAAGATCCATCACTTAGTCTCTAATGTCGAACAATGTGAGATCAAATGTATTTACTTTTATTTATTTGTTCATGGGATGTGGGAATCTCTGGCTGGGGCAGCATTTATTGCCCATCCCTAATTGCCTTTGAGAAGGTGATGGTGAGCCACCTTTTTGAACTGCTGCAATCCATGTGGTGGAAGTACACCCACAGTGCTGTTAGGGAGTGAGTTCCAGGATTCTGACCCAGTGGCAGTGCAGGAAAGGTGATATATTTCTAAGTCAGGATGGTGCGTTACTTGGAGGAGAACTTCCAGGTGGTAGTGTTCCGATGCATCTGCTGCCTTCTCGGTGGTAAAGGTCGTGAGTTTGCAAGGTGCTGTCAAAAGGAGCCTTGGTGAGTTGCTGCAGTGCATCTTGAAGTGGTACACATTGGTGCCACTGTTTGTCAGTGGTGAAGATATGGGCCATCCAATTCAGTTTCTGCTCAATGGTAACCCCAAGGAAGTTAATTTTGTTATGACATTTACTGCAAGGATACATCAATCAAATAGAGGCAAAACAAAAAAAAATTGCAAGAAACACATTCATCAGCATCACAGAATAGAAAAACTGATTAATTCTTGTATGGAAACCCTCATCAACTCTAGGACTTTAGCCTAACTTTTCTCTTTCAGATATTTCCATCTTCTGTTTTTAAATTTCACATTTAAAACACATGTGGGTTTATTTAGCACATTCATAATTGAGCTTTTCTATATTCTAAGAGCAATCCCTGCCCAACAACACCATTTTCATGCTCCATCTTAATAATTTTAATAAACTATCATCTAAACTGTCGTTTACATACATAAAATTGATACTAAAATATTGTAGACGGGTAATTTTCACATAGCAGATAGCGTATCATGAATTTTTCAGCTGACTCTGTAGCTTCCTTATTCAATAAGTGGACTATGTTACCTTTTTAATAATTTATTAAATGAACAGCCAAATTAAAACAAATCCACTGACAGGGTGATGTTTTATATTCTGACAGCCAAAGATTTTCTCAAAATTCCAATTGGCCACTCATATTTTGTCAAGATTTACACTTTCCTTTTTATAATTTGTTCATGGGATGTGAGCATCGATAGCAAGGCCAGCATTTGTTGCCCATCACTTATTGCGCTTGAGAAGGTGGTGGAGTCGCCTTCTGAACCGCTGCAGGTATGTAGTGTAGGTACACCCACAGTGCTGTTAGGGAGTTCCAGATTTTGACCCAGCGACAGTGAAGGAAGAGCGATATATTTCTAAGTCAGGATGGTGAGTGACTTGGAGGGCAACTTCGAAGTGGTGGTATTCCTATCTATCTGCTGCCCTTGTCCTTCTAGATAGTAGCAGTAATGGGTTTGGAAGGTGTTGTGTAAGGAGCCTTGGTGAATTCTTGCAGTGCATCCTCTAGATGGTACACACTGCTGCTATTGTGCTTCGGTGGTGGAGGGAGTGAATGTTGGTGGATGTGGTGCCAATCAAGCAGGCTGCTTTGTCCTGGACGATGTCAAGTTTGTTGAGTGTTCTGGGAGCTGCACTCATCCAGGTAAGGGGGAAGTATTCCATCACACTCCTGACTTGTAGCCACAATATTTATAAGCCTGGTTCAATTCAGTTCCTGGTCAATGGTAATCCCCCCCCGCAGGATGTTGACAGTGGGGGATTCAGCAATGGTAATGCCATTGATCATCAAGAGGGGATGACTGGATTCTCTCTTGCTGGAGACGGTCATTGCCTGGCACTTGTGTGGCGGGAATATTACTTCCACTTATTAATCCAAGCCTGGATATCATCCAGGTTTTGCACAAGTGAGCCCCTGCTTCAGTAACTGTGGAGTTGTGCATGGTACCGGAAAATAATCAACGAACATCTTTGATAGCGCGACTGAAGATGGTTGGGTCGAGGACATTACTCAGTGAAGCTCTGGCAGTGATGGCCTGGGGCTGAGATGATTTGCCTCCTTCCTTTGTGCTAGGTATGACTCCAACCATTGGAGAGATTTTCCTGATTCCCATTAACTTCACTTTTACAAGGGCACCTTAATGCCACACTGTGCCAAATACTGCCTTGATGTCAAGGGCAATTATTCTCACCTCAGCTCTGAGTTTCAGTTCTTTCCTCTCTGTTTGGATCAAAGCTGTAATGACAAAGGGTGGAATTTTCCGCTCCCATTGGCAGCAGGCATGTTTGGTGATGTGAGTGGACAATATGGCGAGAAGCCAAAAATCGATTTTACGCCACCATGAAACCAATTTGCGATCATCCGCTCCACCTGTCAATAGCAGACTGCGATTCCCACCACCCCACATCGAGAACATAATTTCAATACTTTAGTATCTCATTATAAGCCCTACTCGCTGGAATAATCCCCCCATGATGGATCATCCGGGCACACACCAACATGTTTCACAACAATACATAAGACATCCACCTGGCGAGCTGCACATTGCTTGGGAATTCAATGTTTGTTTACCTACCTTGCTACGGGCAGCACTCAGTCATCAGCGCCAAGTTTTGCAGGCAGCACCACATCACTTTTAGGGGAGCTCATGGACACGTCTCTACCTACCAGGTCAGCTATAAGGTGGGAGTGGCTTTTCAATGGTTGCAGGGCTAGGGCTTGCTTGGGGAAGGGGGGGAAGTGACCTCAGGCAAGGGAAGAGGCTGCAGGTTGCGGGCTGTACTTGGGACGGGAGGTATCCCAGGGTATGCGTGGGGGCACATATTGATCTTTGCAAGTGGCCTCAAGATGGTGAGGGCAGAGGAGACAGTCTCCAGAAGAGATGATGCCAGATGGAGATATGAGGGTGTCTGAGAGAAAGTGAGTGCTAATGTCCCTTGAGCTGGCAGTGAGTGAGATGCAAGTGAATGATGGGCTTGTGCGTGAGAGAGTTTAGAGTGATGAGATGGTTGCCTTACCCTGGCAGCACAGATGAAATCATTTACCCTCCTTCTACACTGGATAGCCATACTCTTCTGTGCAATGTTGGCACTGACCACCACTGCCACCACCTCCCAAGCCAGAGTGTGAGGTTGCTGGGCCTCCTGCAGCCAGAGTGGGGTTGAGGCTATTCCAGCGGGCCACCAAATGGTATTCCAGTGATGGGTCACTGAGCTCTTCTTGGCTTTTGGGGCCATGTCTTCACTGAAGCAGTCCTGGGGTGCAAGTATTGAGAACTGTGCACGCCTGCAGTTTAGATATGGCACCCAGAGTGAGGAAAAGGTGAGGTCACAGCATAGCAGACGATTCAGAGGCTGCCTGTCGGTGAGACGGTGTGTTTAATGAGGTTGAAAGCGGCGATACAGTGTGAAACCGACCATTGTTGCCAGCGCGTAAGACGTTGTTTTTCACGCCACTACCACACTTAGTGTGAATCTGGGATGACTCCGCCCAAAGTCTGACGCTGAGTGCCTCTGACAGAACCCGAACTGAGCATCGGTGACAAGTGATCACTCTGTAAGTGCCTCTTAATAGCACTGTCGATGACACATTCCATCATTTTGCTGATGATTTACAGCATACCAATTGGGTGCCAACTGACTAGTTTGGATTTGTCCTGCTTTTAGCGTATAGGAAATATCTAGGCAATTTTACATTTTGGCAGGTAGATGCTGGTGCTGTACTAGAACAGCTTGGCGAGGGGCATGGCTAGTTCTGGAGCAAAAGTCTTGTTCTCAAAGTCCATTGCCTTTGCTACATCCTGTTCGAATCACAAACTGTTCAGATAAACAATGGATTTAGACTGAACCATTAAGACAGTTGAGAGATTATTGATATTCTCCCATTTCCAACTGCATTTTTTTTGCAGCTCCAAGCAAACACTGCAACTGACCAGCACTTCACTGATTTGACTTGAGTCAGCTTTACTCTGCCTCTGAGCTGACCATAATAGTTGACATGTTACATTTGATGATATACTTTCTGTCTCCTATTTAAACAAAAAGCTATTTTAGTTCACAAATATAAGCTAAGTAATTTCAATGAAGAATAACTTTCAAACTTGGCTGACAAGATAAAGATCAAGCCCTGATTGGAACTGATTAAAAGAAAGCATGTCATTCGCTTTAGACGGTGTAACCATCCAGTTCATGCCTTGAGGTGCATCCTCAAGCAGATTTAAACTTCAATGCAAAACATACTAGCAGCTGCCCTCAAGTAGGTCCTGGGAACAGGAGTGAGGTTGGCAACTGGGAGAGTGAGGGAAGCTGATGACAGAGAGGGTGAAAGCAAATCGGGATGGTGGCAACGGTTGTATAATGTTTTTGTAATGCCAGATATCCATATATATTATATATGGAACACATCATTGGATATGACCTATATGATTTAGACATCTATTTACATGACAGCATATGCCTGCATGCCATTGTAATGTAAAGCTGCTCGACAGAGCAAGGGTTCACATGATACTGGAGGATAGTACTGCCCACTGTATGATGTATAGAGTCACATGGTAATAGAACTGTGAGAGAACAATCTAGAGAGAGTACTCTGGAAGCAGCCTACCTGTATGGCAACAGCACCATGCATCACAGTAACCTGGGATCAATTGATAGTTAAAGACTAATAATAAAGGGTTCATGTTTAAATATACATGTCTCAAGGCCTTTTCATCAATAAGCCACAACAGCACTGACACCATATTACAACAGGGGAAGAGAGTGACCAAGAAGCGAGAAGGACTAAGCGGGACCAAGTAACAGTTTCCAACACTGCAGTGGACCTAGGAGTACTGTTGACCCTTCCGGCTCATTTTTGGAAAAAATGTAGACTTTTGATTCTTTGAAATTGGATGAAGAAATTGCAGCCATTCAGGCAGTCCAAATTTACACAAGGGGCTTTTAATAGCTGTTTGGCCCCTATGTGCAAATATGAGAGGCACATGCCTGTTTTAGGAGAGTATTTTTCTCTTCACTGAAAGTAAGGCGGTACACTTCTGGCTGGGTATGGTGCACACTTCCAACCCAACATATGATATGCTTATATGATATATTTAAAATGTAAAAACTGTCATTTGCCCCATCTTGACCCATATTCTTATTGTTAAATGCAGAAGTGAAACATATTCAGAGAGAAAGAACAGTAACAGGTAGCAAGGTCATTTAGAAGAAACCATTAATTGTATTAGTCAATTTATTCTGCCAATTGCCTGGGTGGCTATCAAAGGCATTAGGTCCGATGACAACACAAGACAAAAAGAGCTGGAAAAACTCAGCAGGTCTGACAGCATCTGTGGAGAGAGAGATAGAGTTAACGTTTCCAGCACTTTTTGTTTTTGTTTCAGATTTCCAGCATCCACATATATAATATACCCTTTATATTAGATCCAATGAGTTTGGGAAGTCATGTAAATAGATGTCTAAACCATATAGGTCATGCCCAATGATGTGTTCCATATATAATATATACTGATGTCTGGCGGTACAAAAAGATTATATAAAATGCTTAGCAGTTTCACAATAAAAGCTTCAAATTAGGTATGGTTTGTGCTGGTACAGGGTGAAATTTTGTGGAGTTTCTGAAATCATTTTTTTTTGGCGGGGGGTGGTACGGTACTGCAGAACTAGGAAATTCACCCCCTAATATCTCCTATGCTCTTTCCAAAGAGAATCATAGAAACATAGGGCAGATTTTAGCCCCTGTCGGGCGAATTCAGTGGGGGCGACCGCCCAGACCACGATTTCACGCCACTTAAGGCCCGCCCAGTGTGAAACATGGGCGGCAGTGCTCAGCGCTGCCTGTACTGGGGAGGACGGAGGAGGAAGAGGGCGAGCGTGAACTTCAAGCATGCGCGCGAGTCCACACTTGCAAATCTCCCTGAGGCACAGAGCCGCTGCAGGGAGATGAAGACTTTTCAGACAAATAAACAAAGGCACATAAAATGATGTAAAACATGTCACATGAGCAAGGACATACTATTAATTAAATTTTAAAATTTTTACTTTCTTTTAATTTTGCTTTTGGGAACCTCAAACGACCAATGGATGAGATTTGCTAAAAAGTGCAAAGGCCGCTTGGTATTTTTACCTGCCTGCCAATCGTAAGGTTGGACAGGCAGCGAAAGTTTCAGTTAATTAAGACTTTAATGGCTTTAACGGGCCTTTTAATTGTCAGCGGGCGCGTTGCCGATTCCAGTGCACGCCCGCTGACCGAAATATCACACGACTGTGCGTTGACGTCGGGACTCTCAAGAGGGTTATGGTTAGGCGCGCGCCAACCACCAAGATAAAAAAATTTCCCATAGAAACATAGAAAATAGGAGCAGGAGTAGGTAATTTGGCCCCATACCGTTTGATGCCCTTAAAGTCTAGAAATCTATCTATTTCCTTTTTAAATATATTCACCTGGACTTCACAACCTTCAGTGATATAGAATTCCACAGGTTCAGTGAAGAAGTTTCTCCTCATCTCAGTCCTAAATGGTCTACCCCATATCATGAGATTGTGACGCCTTGGTCTGAACCCTGCCAGCCAGAGGAAATGTCATCCCTGCACCAGTCTGCCCAGCCATGTCAGAACTTTATACATTTCAATCAGATCACCTCTCATTCTTCTAAACTCCAGTGAATACAGGCCTAGTTGGTCCAATCTCTTCTCATATGACAATCGTACTGTCCCAGGAATCAGTCTGGTGAACCTTCACTGCACTCCCTCTATGGCAAGTGTATCTTTTCTTAAGTAAGGAAACCAAAGTTGCACACACACAATACTCCAGGTCTGTCTCTACAAGGCCCTGTACAGCTGCAGTAAGACATCATTGCTCCTGTACTCAAGTCCTCGCACAATGAAGGCCAACATACAATTTGCCTTCTTAACTGCTTGCTGCACCTGTATGCTTGCTTTCAGCGATTGATGTACAAGGACATCCTTTGTACATCAACATTTTCCAATCTATCACCATTTAAATAATACTCTACCATTCTGCTTGTCCTACCGAAGTGGATAACTTCACACTTATCCATGTTATACAGTATCTGCAATGTATTTTCCCAATTCACTCAACCTGTCTAAAACACCTTAAAGCCTCTCAACATTCTCCTCATTGCTCACATTCCCACCAAGTTTCATGACGTCTGCAAACTTGGAAATATTATAGTTGGTTCCCTCATCCAAATCATAATTGTATATTGTGAACAGCTGGGGCCCAAGCACTGATCCCTGTGGTACCCCACCTGCCACTACTCTGTTTCCTGTCTGTTAAACAATTCTCATTCCATGTCAATATATTGCCCCAATCCAATGTGTTTTAATTTTGCACACAAACCACTTATATGGGACGTTATCAAAAGCTTTATGAAAATCCAAATACACCATATCCACTGGTTCTCCCTTATCTATTCTGCTATTTACGTCCTCAAAAAATTACAGTAGGTTTGTCAAACATGATTTTCCTTTCATAAATTCATGTTGACTTCGCCTAAATCTGTTGCTATTTTCCAAGTGTCCTGTTATCATATCCTTCAGCATAAATTCTAGCATTTTCCCAATAACTGATGTTAGGCTAATCGGTCCGTAATTCCCTGTTTTTTCCATCCCTCCTTTTTTAAATAGAGGGGCTACATTTGCCACCCCACAATCTGCCTGGAATGTTACAGAATCTACAGAATTTTGACGCATCCACTATTTCCATGGCCACCTCCTTTAGTACCCTGGGATGTAGATTATCAGATGCTGGGGATTTATCAGCTTTCAGGCCCATTCATTTCTCCATCACTTTTTTTTAGTAATACTCATTTCCTCCAATTCCTCCTTCTCACTAGATCCTTCATTCCCTCATATTTCTGGGAAGTTATTTGTGTCTTCCTTCTTGAACATAGAACTAAAGTAGTTGTTTAATTGCTCTGCCATTTTCTTGTTCTATATTATAACTTCTCCTGTTTTGGACTGTAAGGGACCTAGATTTATCTTCACTAATCTTTTTATTTTTATATACTTATGGAAGCTTTTACAGTCCCCTTTTATGTTCCTTGCAAGTTTACTCTCACACTCTATTTTTCCCCTCTTAATCAATCTCTTGGTCTTCCTTTGCTGAATTCTAAACTGCTCCCAATCTTCAGGCTTGCTACTTTTTCTAGCAGCTTTATATGACCCCTCTTTGGATCTAATACTTTCCTTAATTTCTTTTGTTAGCAATGGTTGGGCCATTTTTCCTACTGTATCAAAGTGGTCTGTGGTGACCAATAGAAGAAGTCAAAACAGTAACATGTATCAGGACTCGCTCCTTCCCGAGCCTGTTTTCCTAGTAACACTTTTCTGAAACTGTCACAATCTGATTTAGCTGCACTTTCATTGCAACCTAACTGAAATTATTCATGCTGCATGTTGTAATGCCCTTCACGCAATTGGAGTAATTTTAACTTTGGGTGATATCGCCTGTTTTACGCTATTGCCCAAGTCAAATTTACCCCCAGTATTTTCCTTATATAAATAATGTCTATTCTGCAGGCAGTTTAAGATTCACTTTATCTTTATTTACATACCCATCCTATACCCCTACCCTGCACTATACAATTCCCCATATTTGTTTCAGCATTAGTCTTTAACAAGGCCTTCATATCCCTTAACCTGCATTTTTTTTTATTTTATTCTGTTAATTTTCCTACATCTACTTAACATATATTACTATTTTCTACACAATTTGCTCACATATACTTCCTCATTCAACTTAAAACTCAGAATTAGATATCCTCCTTATAACTTCTACAGTAATGTGTTTCTGACAGCAAAGGTTCCAACAGTCCTCAAACAGGTAGAAGTATTGATGAAAAAGACAACAAATGTATCTATGCTTTGCTTGTTAAATATTAATCATTAAAAGATTGCTAATTCATTGACTTTAAACAATCAGGAAAAAAGTGCAGATTTACGCAAGGAGAAAAAGATATAAACATTCTGTTTCTCGCACATTGTCAGGATAATCAGATCTATACCAAATAGCAAAATGGGTTTTCACAAATGCTGGTAGCTGTGGTAAAATTGTAGAAGCTGAGGCCTCAACCCCCTACCAACCTGACTTCAGCTGCAACTCAACTTAAATTTGGCCCTGGCCTAACTCCAGTTGTTTGTGCTAATCCAACATCTGTTTATTGGCCTAGTACAACTTTCAGTGGCAATCAAGGCCTGACTCCAGACCCCTGGGAAAATAATGCTGTACCTTCAGCTCTTGTCATCCTTCAGAAACTTGCAAAATTGTCATCGCAGTGAAATGAATATTATAGCACACCAGGAATGCTGCAGCCTTTGCCAATTATCTTATAGTGCAGCAGGAAATTAAGGACTTTGCAAGTATACACTCCAACACGCCTGATATGCCAATACTCACTGCACCCAGGTGAGCCAATTAACCAGGCGCAGATTGAGGAAAATCTCCCCTCACATGATAAGTCTGATTGACTTTTGGAAGAATAACACTTCTTTTCTTTGCAATAAAGGACCAATACATAAAGATATTTAAGGTAACAATTTTATTTACTGCACAAATGAATGAGGTGTGAGTCTTTAATGAGCTAAGATATTTTAATTACCACTTAAAATTCTTGCACTTCTAAGTATGGCTTGTACATGTGCATCACTCCAAGGTGTTCGCACAGATGAGGAAGTAGCTATGATGGTTAGCTACTGGTCGAACCGATCAAGCTACCTGTAATTCAGAAGATCCACCGCTTGAAATCTGTTGTACCTGCCACAGTTCCAGGATTTCCCTGCACTGTGCTCAATGGGACTCACTATTTTTAAAAGTGGTATCCACAGTCACTTATATAGGGTTAAATGGTGAGTCAGGACCGCTGGTGATGTTATTGCTACTTCATTTTTCCTGTGCTTCGCCACACACTAATTTCTTCATAATGCCCTTGCTCTGTGCGAACATACAGCAGTGGGCTTTTACAAATTCTTTGAATGTCTTCTTGATGGTCATCTATAATATAAGCATTGTCCAAATAAGGTGAAGCCAATCTTGACCATTTCTTGGATCTTAGATTCCAAAACATCCATACAGCTATGAAGTAATCATGCAAGATGTTCCTACTATTTTACCTATGGTTTCTATAAAAAATAGCTGCTATTACAGTTGATAACTTGCATCATTCCTTGTTCAGCTTTAGCCTAGAATATAGACAATTATTTGTTCAAATCTTACACTCCTTCAGGCATGGAAAAAATACCCGGCGAATATTGTCCATGCATTCTAACATCCTTTGTTGGAAAGCAAGTTCCTTAAATTCTGTATCCCAAGGATATTGATGAGGGCCACTGGACATACTGCCTCAAACTGCTGCCCATCATTAGCCACCAGTCAACTTTAGAAGCCAGTTTGTACTTCACCCTGTGCTATTTTATAATTAAATATGCGAAAATATCTGCATCTAGGCTGCTGACTGATGCAAGTGTTGGTGATGATAGTTTGTGAATGTTCCTCCTGATGGCCACTGGATTCTCCATGCTCTGTGAAGAGAGGAGGAGATGAACTATCATTAGTGACAAAGCACGTTATCCATTTGAGTGTTATGTTTTCCTTACATGATCTATGAAGCACTTGTGTACAGTCAGTATAGCCAATTTCAAGTAATATATGGAACACATCACAGGATATATGATTAATATATACATACCAGTTAGTCTGCGCTCATCTCAAACCTTCTGAGGAACCTCCCTACAAACTTTACTTGTCCTGTTCATGTGTTATCAGAGACCTTTCAAAATGAGGTCCGCCAGCTATTCGTGCAGTTGCCTTTCTGTTCACAACAGCAAGCTTTTGTTTTAAATATAAGAGTAATGTTAATTGATAAGATACGCCAATTTATCACTCAGCATTGCATTCATCTGAAAGTGTGAATGTTTTATCTCAATTTTTTATAAAGGTGTCAGTTATAATCTAATTCCCCATAAATGTTCATTATCTTCATTTAGCAGTGGCTGACTTGTCAGCTAGAAATCCATTCCTCTCAATGCGTTGATATTTTATTTACTTGATTTACCCTAAGGTATGAAAATAACAGGTAGGAAAGGACTATCTGGTACATCAAGTTTTCCCATAAAAGTTTGAATATGTGAAGTATGATTAGACACCCATTACCTAAAAGCAGCAATGTAATCTTCTTCGTGCGATAAAAAATAAAAGATAAAAAGCAAAAATCAATTTAGGGGACAAAAATCTGGAAAATTCCTCTTGGACACCTTCAGGCAATCAAAAACTAGAGCTGGAGAGCACATTGGTAATGCTTATACTGCCTCCTACTACACTATATTTTGATATCACTCCAGGCACAGGCTGACAACTTATTCCAGAGGTCTACCATTCTCTTGCATAACTTGTGCATGACCTTTGTGTTATTGATAAATCTCAGAAGACCAATCAAGTCCGTGAACTATTTTTTTAAATTTTATTTCAAATCTCCACTGAGTATTTACATCTCTAAAAAGTGAACAGATCAGGCTTTTTAAGCCTCATTGAATAACTAAGGTTTAAGCTGTATTTTATTCTTGTGGACTTCCTCTGAACTTTTTCCAAAGCTGCGATGTCACCTACTATATGGCAGGGCCAAAATTGGACCCAGAGTGGTCTAGCCAAGCCCTTATACAAGTGCAAGGTGGTGAGCCTTATATTAATTGGACTATTAATTATAAAACAACCTAGCAACCTATTTGCTTTGGCTACGGCTTCAGCGTTATGAACTTTTAGTGAATTATGAACTGTAAACTTCAAAGTGCTTTTATCTCAACAGTTCAAATCTATTCCAAGTAATGTGAAAATATTCGTGGTGTTGATCTTACTCAAGTGCATAACACTGCATTTACTGAAAATAAATACTGGAGTTTGACCCATTCCCTTAGTACATTGAAATCTGCTTGCAGAGATGTTTTTCTTCACAGTCCTGACAATCACACAATTTTTGCATCATCTGGGGCTGAATTTTCTGTTTGGCAGAGCGGGAGCGGATACGGGCAGGCGTGGACCCGATCCCGAGAATAGCGGGAGTGGGCAGGCAGTGGCGGGATTGCATTATCCACCGGGTCGAGTGGTGACCCAGCGGCCTGTATAAAGGGGCCTCTGCTCACAATGACAAGTGGAAGGGCTCACCAGAGGGCTTCTGGTGAGCAGGTCTGTCTGGAGGGTAGGCTAATGGAGCAGGCCAGGCTGGAGGGTAGGGCGGGAGGCCAGTGTGCCCCTCACTTCTCAGATAACTGACTTGCTGCCCTCCTCGAGATGGCAGCACAGCGGGAGGTGCTGATTCCCCAGGATGAGAGGAGGAGGCCCCCCCCATGATGAAATGTGCCTGGGAAGAGGTGACGGAGCTGGTGAGCTCCCACGATGTGGTGCGGCGCACCTGGATCCAGTGTTGCAAGTGCTTGAAAGATTTGTTGCATACCGGCAGGGTGAGTCCCATGTTGGCATTGGTCACTTAACCCAGCAGGTCAGCTTGCCCACCTGCTCCGACACCACCCCCCCACCCCGCCCACTGCCCCCCTCCCCCCCAAGTCTGAGTGTAGTGACTGCATTGAATCATTGATGGCATTTGTTCTTTGCTGGATGGGCAAGCAGATACTGCCCTGAGAGGTGATGAAGAGATATGTTTTGCCCCCGCAGCATGTGTTACACTGAGTCCCATATGACTGGTTTGAGAGCAACCTGGAGGAGCTGTACCTAGGCACTGTGTTTAAACTCAAGGACATGTCCAAGTCAGGGTGATGACATGCTGGGAGGGGAGCTTCAAGGTGGCGTGGCAATGAACCATCTGCAGTGCTCTGCGCTCCACGTGCTTGTGCCTCCTTGCTATGGAAGGATATACCATGTGCTGCCTATTGTGAGGTAGGCAGCATGTGTCTAAGGTAGGTGTTGGGTGGGGGTGGAGCAGGCCTGGCATCTTTGTGTGAGTGTTGGGCAGCAGTGGGGTGAGGAGGCACTGGAGCCCTGCAATGTCAGTCTGGTTGGGGTGGGCCGTGTGCGAAAAGAGTCCATGTGCAATGTTCACTAATCAATGCTCATCTCTCATTTTCAGAGGAAGAATGCTCATAACGTGTGAGGACTGGCAGCAGATCACCATTCTTTGCCGCTTCGAGCAGGAGGCCCTAGATCTGGAGAGGCACCATGCACCCAGGTCCACTGGTATCAGTGAGGCTGGGGTGCCACGGGCAGGTATTTATGCCCAACAATGAGGTCAGCATTGTCCTCCCAACAGCCATAGCACTGCTGAATGTTAATTGATTTAATTTTGCAACATGGCTTGACCACTGGTTATGGAAGGATGAGCGCATAATGATCCAGGGGACAGGGATGCACTTTGCCATTGTCTCCATGTTAACTGATCCACTGTCCTTGTTCTTCCCTTTCAGCATCGGCGGAGCAGGGCCAGGAGGAGGAGAAGCAGAAGCCCCCTCTCACACCTGAGGGGCCTGAAGACTCACCAGCGTCACACCATCTCTGACAGGCAGGCACCAGTGCAGATACTAGTGCCTCGGTGGGAATTCAAACATTAGCTAGTGTCCCAGGGCACAGCGGTGAGGGCACTTCACAGTCGCTGGAGAAGTTGGCAGAGACAGAGAGTGCCCATGGCGCCAGCAGTCGGAGGACTGCAGGGGACCAGGCACATTCTCAGTCGATGCCTCTGGAGTTGTCCACGATGCAGCAGCTGCAGGAAATGCAGCCGGGTGTATGGGAGCATCTGAAAGAGATACATGAGGCTCGGTCTCCGTGGTGGAGGAGTCCACGCGGACGATTACTGAAGCGATGAGCCACGTGTCCGAGCACCATGCGTCCTCCACGGAGAGAGTGGCGACTCTCATGGAAAGGCTTCTCCAGGAGACCCATCAGGGCTTCCTAGGGATGCGCTCTGACCAGCAAGCCCTCACACTGGCATTGACTTCAGCTGGTCAGTACCAGTGTGGGAGATAGTTTGGGCATCAACTTTCCCAGCTCGGTGCCCATTCATCCATGGTGAGCAGGGAGGTCAAAAGTGACCTCATGTCGGCGCAGCAACTGCCTGGTGTTTCTGCGGGCTCATCTCAGGGCACTTCGGATGAGGGCAGCAGCTCCTCCGCCCCATGCCTAGTGGCCGTTGCATCCAATGAGGCTGCGACTGCTGGGGAAATGCCAGCTGTGAACTGGCAGCTCCCTCCCAAGCGGGGCCAGTACAGGCTCCACGGGCCAGAGGATGACCGTCAAGGCACATCGAGGCCAACAGGACAGCAGAGTCAGCAGGCTGGCTCAGATGCTACTCCGAGCGATGGGGTAGCAAAGACGTAGCACCCGAAAACGTAAACATAAGGCACCTTAGGCACACCATGGGTTTATCACTGGTGCTTTTGTGTTGGCCCAAGATGAGGTCTTTATGATTTGCTTTGTTTTGTAACACTATTCTCTTTATTTTAGAATAAGTTGGTTTGCTTGACATAATAAATTCAGGTATGTCACCATGCCTGAGGGTGCCTCTTTTCTTTTGCATGTGGATGGTTTCCAAAACTGTAATGAGTGCTTTATTGGACATTCAGCTTTATTAACAAGGCCCTTAGCTGACTGTTCCTAACCTGGAAGATTTTGCACTTAGGTGTCGAGTGTCGTGCTTACAGCCCATGCTTGTCCTGGTGGGACTTCTGTGGCATGCTACCTGAAGGTTCATTGGATTAAAGCCTCCTGGGTGTCCCTGCCTCCCTGCAGTGTGCCCGGATCAGCATCTAGCTCCTCAACATTTCCCTGCGCGTGCTCATCCTCGGACTCACTGCTGGGCTCATCGTGTGCATCCGCAGCCACAGTGTCCTACCTTTTCAGCGCAAGATTGTGGAGAGCGCAGCGTGCAACCACTATCAGCGACACACTGGTGGGTAGTGGAGTGCGGCCTCTGAGCGGTCCAGGCATCGGAAGCGCATCTTGAGAAGACCGATGGTTCTCTCCACCACAGCCCTTGTGAAGGTGTGGCTCCTATTGTACTGCTGCTCAGCTTCTGTTCTTGGATGGCGGAGAGGTGTCATAAGCCACCATCTGAGGGGGTAGCCCTTGTCACCCAGCGGCCATCCATCCAGCCGGGCTGGAGCACTGAAGAGCCCCGGCACCAGGGAGTGTCTAAGGATGTAGGTGTCACGGGCTGCCAGGGTATCTTGCAGACTTGCAGAATCTGCATCCTGTGATCACACACTATCTGCATGTTCATGGAGTGGAAGCCCTTCCTGTTGACAAAGGCACTGGGCTCACCAGCTGGCGCCTTAATGGCCACATGTGTACAGTCTATTGCACCCTGGACACGGGGGAAGCCAGCAATGGCCGCAAAGCCTCTGGCTCACTCTGTCTGGCTTGCCTGGTCCCAATGGTAGTAGATGAAGGTCAATGCACACCTGAATAGAGTGTCTGTAACCTGCTTGACACAAGTGTGGACAGCTGATTGGGAGGCACCGCAAAGATCACCCACCAGCCCTGGAAGGAGCCAGAGGCATAGCAGTTGAGGGCAGCTGTGACCTTCAGAGCCACTGGCATGGCGTGTGCACCTGCACAGTTAGTGGAGATCTCAGGGCCTATCATTTAACAGGTATAGTTGACTGTCTCCCTTGAGAGGCAGAACCTCCTTTGTCACTGCACCTCAGACATATTGAGGTAACTGCTTCACCGCCTGTATACCCTGGCAGCAGGATAGTGGCATCTTCTGCAGCCCCTTCCACCTTGGACTACCTCTTGGCCCTGCATCCCTTGTGCCTGCACCTGTTCTCCCAATGGTGTCTCCCCTGGAAGCTGAATGTGCACTCCTAGCCCCCTCCCCCTTCCAGCCCTCCCTTCCTCCTCAGAGGAGGTGCCTCCCATGAACAGTTCAGCTCCCATTCCCAGGCTAAGGGAAGGCTTCCTGAAACCTGCAGGCGCAGAAAAGATTCTTCACTGCAGAGTATTGACGTGAAGGTTAGAAGTCCAGAAAAAGCAGCTGGTATGCATTTTGAAGTACTGCAGATCACACAAGCAACTTTCAAAAACTTTCATAAATAAATACTTGACTGTGTACACTCGTGACCACAGTGAGCCCTCTTATTCTGCCCGTGGATGAGGTTTATAAAAATGAGGCTTACCACCTGCCTGTTGCACCCGTGCACAGACCTGAAGATTGCACAGAAGCTGAAAAATTGGCATCAATTGGCGCCTCAAGAGCCCTAAGTGGCCCGTTAATTAATGGTGAGCGCAAGTCGGACATCATCGCGCACCCACCCAGCAAAATATCATGATGGCGCGCGGTGACGTCAGGACACTCACCCGACTTGCAGACATTTTACGTGCAGACATGCTGGGCCCGCCCCCCACATGCCAAAGGAAAAATTCTGCCCCTGCAGACCAGTCTCCCAACTTATCTATAAAAACAAAAAAACTGCGGATGCTGGAAATCCAAAACAAAAACAGAATTACCTGGAAAAACTCAGCAGGTCTGGCAGCATCGGCGGAGAAGAAAAGAGTTGACGTTTCGAGTCCTCATGACCCTTCGACAGAACTTGCGTCACGCAAGTTCTGTCGAAGGGTCATGAGGACTCGAAACGTCAACTCTTTTCTTCTCCGCCGATGCTGCCAGACCTGCTGAGTTTTTCCAGGTAATTCTGTTTTTGTTCCCAACTTATCTAGTCATTTATAAAAAGCAACAATCTCTGCAGGATATCACTAGTAACTGCCTCCAAGTAGATCCGCAGGCATGGATAAAAACCTTCTGCTTCTGGTAGCTTAGCCAATTTCTAATCTAGTGCAGCATTATTCTCAATGATTCTATGAGATTCTGCCAGATGTGCAATACCTTATCAAAGACCTGCTGAAAATCGAAGTAAACAAAGTCTATTGGTATATCCCCAAACTTCATAAAATATTATAGCAAGCTAGTAAAAATAATTTACATTCAAACAAGTGCCACTTATTATTTCTAAGTAGCATGCAGTTTCTTCCCTTCCACATTAAGGCTGGCTGATTTTATTATTCACATTGTTAATCTTCTCCCAGATCTTCTTATTCATGGGCCATGAGTTGACTGATTATTTTCTGACAATCTCTTTGCATTGTGTAATTGTCAATTGATTTCCCAATTCAAAAGGTTCAGTGCATTTTTGGCCATGCTCGGAGCAGAGACACTGTGGGCAGAATTTTATGACGGCGGGATTTTACATTCCTGCTGTCGTCAATGGGGTTTATAAGAGCCCGCTGCATTTTATGGCCCCGTGCCCACTGAAATGGGGCCGTAAAATTCTGCCCTGTGAGTCAGGAGTAGCACTCGCTGCTGAGTCAAAAGGTTGTGGGTTTGAGCCCTACACCCGAGACTTGAGTACAATATATAGGCTTGAGTGATGTACTGCCAGAGGTGCCATCTTTTGGACAAGATACCAAACCAAGTCCCCACTTTGCCCTCACAGGTGAATGTAACAGATCCTGTAGCACTATCTGAAGAAGCAGAGTTGCGCTTCTGGTGTTTTCCACAGCATTTATCTCTCAAACAACAACATTAAAATAGATTATCTGGTCATTAATCACATTGCTGTTTTTGGAACCTTGTGGTGTACAAATTGGCTGTCATGTTTCCTACAAGACAATAATAACCATATTTCAAGAGTACTTAATTGGTTGCATAAAGCATTGTACAAATAGCAATTCTTTCATTCTTCCTTATCTCTGTGTCCAGGTCTCTAAAACAAGCTTTATAAAAGCTTTATTGAACCATTTTATTACACAGCTGTTAAGTACAAAGCTTAATATAAACTTATCTTAAATAACAAATATTATGTGCAAATTTAAGTACTTGAAGTGCGAAAGCAGCATCATTACAAGTATATCCTGGTAACAAAGCATTGATTGGATTGCACAAAAATTCCACATCAGCAAATGGTACACATGTGGTACATTGATTTTGGTCTGTTAAATAGTACAAATTAAGGGCTATTCACAAAGAGAGGAAAAGTTGGGCAATATTTTTATCAACTTATTGGGGCTAAATTTGATAGCTCGCAAAAATGGAAAGGGTGACCTTGATATATGCTACGCCCGTGCCAGTTCAATATGATGCAGGCAGTACACAAGTTTTCTGCTGCTTTCTGACTGCATGCTGCAAATGTTTCAGCCTGCACACCTCAACAGAGGGACCAAAATCAAAGGCTAGCATCAGTTAAAAGTGACCTGTACTACTTAAAACCAGCCTGTACCTCTTAAAGGTGAGGCTATGGCTGTGGTAAGTGCTGGACATCATTCTAAAACTGATTCCTGACTGGGGAAAGAGAAAATAATGTCACAACAAGGGGGAGAATGGGCTCCAGGTTATGGGCCTGGACATGGAAAGGAGGATTGGAGGTGTCCTCTATGCACAGGAAACCAAGAGGAACTCCAGATACACATTCAGAGCAGTGGAGGCAGATAGCTTGTAAAGGTTAACAAGAGTGAAGACAAAAGGAAATGGATTAATTCCACAAGCAGCTCAAATGACCTTGCACAAGCAGTCAAGGTTAATGAATGCATTGTCAATTGCCATATCCTATCATTTGCACCATTAACCTTGGACACTGCTTAATTTACCAAATCTCCCTCTGCTCACCTGCCTACAATCGCTATCAAACCTAGCATTCATATGTTCCTCAAACATTTAACACTGTTGCAAGCCTCAGACCACACATTACAGTTTGAAAAGCACTTTGTTTTTATTCACTCATGTGGGCATCACTTAGAAGGTTAGCATTTATTGCCAATTCAAATGACCCTTGAAGGTGGTCGTGAACTGCCTTGCTGAACTGCTGCAGTCCATGTGTTGTTAGGTAGGGAATTCCAAGGTTTTGACCCAGCAACACTGAAGGAACAGCAATATTATTCCAAATCAGGATAGTGAGTGACCTGGAGGGGTCTTGCAGGGGACTTGCAGGTGATGGTGTTCCCATGCACCTGTTGTCCTCATTATTCTAAGGGGTAGAGGTTACTGATTTGGAAGGTGCTGTCAAAGGAGGATTGGTGAGTTTCTACCGTACATCTTGCAGATGATGCACATGGCTGCCACAGTGGACGTAATGCATGTTTGAGGTGGGGAGTGGGATGTCAATCAAACAGGCTGCTTTACCAGCATGGTGTCAAACTTCATGAGTGTTGCTGAAGCTACACTCATCCAGGCTGGAGAATATTCCATGAAGCAGCTGAAGATGGTTGAACCTAGTACACTCCCTGAGGAACTCCTGCAGCAATGTCCTGGGGCTGAGATTATTTGGCATTCCAGTAACCACAACCATTTTCACCTTCCTTTGTACTAGGTATGACTCCCGCCAGCCAAGATTTCCACCTCCCCCCACCACCACCAACCCCCAACCAATTCCGATGAATTTTGAATTTTACTCGGACTCCTTTATTCAGTCTGACAGTGCTTTGATATCAAGGACAATCACTCTCACCTCCTTTGGAAAATAGCTCTTTTGTCCATGTTTGGACCAAGGCTGTAATGAGATCTGGGACACAGTGGTCCCAGCAGATCTCAAACTGAGCATCGGTGAACAGGTTATTGGGAAGTAAATGCCACTTGATAACACTGTCGACTACAGGGATAGGTGGAAGCCGTGGTTCGCTAGAAAGGTTAAAGACAGTATCAAACTTAAAGAGAAAGTATATCATTGTGCAAAGATAGGTGGAAGGCCGGAAGATTGTACAGAATATAAGGAACAGCAAAGGATGGCTAAGAGATTAATAAGGAGGGAAAAATTAGAGTACGAGAGAAAGCTAGCCAGGAATATAAAAAGATAGTAGGAATTTCTATAAATATTTTAAAGAAATGAGTTACCAAAGTGAGTGTTGCTCCTGTAGAAAGTAAGTGTGGAGAATTGATAATGGAAAACAAGGAAATGGCAGATGAATTGGACAGGTATTTTGCATCAGTCTTCCTATAAGTAACATCCCAGAAGCAGCTATAAATCAGGAAATGGAAGGGAGGGAGAAACTCAGGAAAATTACAATTACCAAAGAAGTGGTAAATTGTTGGAGCTGTGGGCTGACAAATGCCCAGGCCATGATGGACTTCATCCTAGGGTCTTAACAGGACTGGCTAGTGTGAAAGTTGATGCATTGGTTTCAATTTTCAAAACTTCCTAGCTTCGGAGAAGATCCCATTTGGTTGGAAAATAACAAATATAACTCCATTATTCAAAAAGGGAGGGACAGAAAGAGGCCAGTTAGCTTAACATCTGTCAGAGGGAAAATGTTAGAAACTATTATTAAAGAAGTTATAGCAGGGCACTTGGATAAGTGCAAGGTCATCAGGCAGAGTCAACATGGTTTTGCGAAAGGGAAATCATGGGAAGAATTTCCCCCCCGTTGGGGGTGGGGGGAAGTGCAGGAGCAGGTGTGGGCCGCCATTTTATGTGAACGGGCCAATTAAGGCCCGCCCAGCATGATGTCGGCCAGGAAATGCTGTGTGCTCCATGTGCAGGTGCGGGATGGGGTGGGGTGGGGGGGATTCCCTCCCCCTAAGGCTAATTGCTGCCTTAGGGAGATCTGTGCCAAATTTAAAAATGGTCAAGGTGCACAGATAAAATTTCTCTGACATGTCCCCTCATGTGACACTGTCACATGAGTTGGGACATGTCCATCATTTTTAATCAAACATTTATTAAATTTTTAAAAACCATCATGAAACCTCATCCCGCCCGTGGATGAGGTTTCATGCTTTTTCTGAAGCCCGCCAGGCTCCCGGCCTGCCTGCCAACCTTAAGGTTGGATGGGGAGGTCCATTAATTATTTGAATTACTTTTTAAATGGCCTCATTAGGTCGTTGACAGGTTGGCAGGCGCACAGCTGATTCGGCTGCACCCCCAGCTCATGTAACACCAAGGGGACATGTCTAAGTAATTTTAATCTTTCTTTAAAACTTTCAATCTGAACTTAATCTCCCTGAGGCAGCTCCATGCCTCAGGGAGATTTCTGCACTCTTTTGCGCACATGCCTGCCCACGTAAAATGGTGGCGCGCACCTGATTGCGGGCGGCGCCTGCTCCCGAAAATTCTGCCCGAGGTTACTATCAGATCAGCAATGATATTATTGAATGGCAGAGCAGGCTCAAGTGGCCGAATGGCCTACTCCTGCTCTTTGTTCGTATATATGTTTGTATGTCATGGATCCAAGAGAAAGGGAGTATTAATGGTAGCGGTAAAGACTAAAGAAGGTGCTAACAGTGGCATAAAGGTAAAATAACAGAATGTGTTAATTGCAGAACAAAGATCAGCACTCTGTGAAAGCACAATATAGAAACCAGTGCCAGATAGCCCTGTGGCAGTTGCAATGTTGGGTGGGGGGGTGGGGGGGTTAGATTGGGGAAAAAAGATTAAGGAAAATAAGTAAATATAAATAAATAAGTAAATAAATAAGAAGTATTAAAATAAATAAAAACAAAATACAAATTACAATTAAAATTTAAAAAATGGATTAAAGGGGTAAAGATGGAGGAGAGAGTTCATGGTGCAAAGTTGTTGAACTGAATGTTAAGTCTGGACAGCTCATGATGGTTCTCTTTAACTTTTGCAGGACCAGTCTGGCAGATATGTCTTTCAGGACTTGGCCAGTTTGGATAGTAGTGGATTCACCAACCACTCTTGTTGATAGGCATTGAAGACCCCCACCCAGAGTATACGCTTTGCCCTTGCTACCCTCAGTGCTTTTTCCAAGTTGTGTTCAATATGGAGGATTGCTGATTCGTCAGTTTAGGGAGGGCTGAAGGTTTCCATTTCCATGTTTGGCTTGATGCCATGAGGCTTCACAAGGTTCGATATCAATTCTGAAGACACCCAATATATAATCAATATGCTGCCACCTCTGGTGGGTCTGTCCTGCCGGGGGCACAGGACATAACTTCCCCAAAACTGCTGTTAGACTAATAGGCCTATAATTTCCTAGCGTCTCTCTCTTGCTCTTCTTGAATAGTGGATTGGCATGACATTCTTCCAATCCAAGTGACTCTTCTTAAATAGTGGATTGGCATGACAATCTTCCAATCCAAGAGACAATTCCTGAATCGGGAGTGTTTTAGAAGATCATAATTAAACACTTCAACAATTTCTTCACCTATTATTTTTAATACCCTAGAGTGGACAAACATCAGGTACCAGGGACATATTAGTTTCACGTCACCATGTTTTAATATTGAATCACGTTAGCTCCTCTCCTTGAGTTTATTTTTTGGTTCTCTTTTTTCTCTCGTATTCTGTCCTCATACTCTACTTGAAAATGGACATAAAATAGCTATTGAGTAAGCCTGCCATTTCCTAATTCCCTGACAAAGAAAGTGAAACACCAGCTGACTTGTCAGGCAGAGAGTCGAAGACCACTCTGCATTATTAAAGCCAAGGTCAGGCAACAACAAAAAAAATTCTTACTAACAGCCAAATTTGACAAGCATTAACATCAAAGAAGTCCATCTGTGGCTGTTTTGAGCTTTTATTCCCATGTGACATCTTGAAAATAGATGCAGGTCCATGAACAAAGACAAATTATGTTTGGTTTTAAGCTAGCTAAAAGTGGGATAGTAGCAACCTGAAAATAGTTTCTTGCCCCAATTAGGAGTGCTCCAGGCACCTCTTATTTTTAAAAGGGGCCTATCACTGGGTGCCTGAAGCACCCATCCATTTCAAGTGATAAGCCCTTTTAATATACAATTTAGGATTCTACAACATCCATGCAAGATCTGCAAAGTTTCATGCTGGCAATACAGCCAATCAGCTTCCCAAAGGTAGGTTGTATTTTTGTGGGGCTAGTAGTAGATATTCTAGTGGTTGCATAAAAATTACCACTATGGCACCAGGTTTTCTCCCTCCCTGCAAGAATAGTTTCCTCCTAAACTACTTTTTCTGAGCCAGGTCATCCTTTGGGCTGCTTGATATGCTGCTAACCTGGAGCCAATGAACTGCCCCAGGGTAGCTGTTCCCCACCTGCAGTGGGCATGTAATGAAGTCTGGCCTTCAAAATGGACCGTGCCTCCATGGGCATGATCAGGTGGCAGTCCAGCAAACTCTGCCAGACAGTTGCCCCATCATTGTTTCTTAAAAGGTTTTAGAGCCTCTGAGCATCAAGCTGACTACTTCAACAGAATACCTCTTCTGGATATCTCAGATAGTCATGCAGTGACTAAACCTTATTACCGGTGTTGCAAAATTCAGATAGTATATGGAAAGTTGAAGTGAAAGTCATAAACTTACATGGGTTCATTTTCTGTAAAAAGTTACTTAGCAGTAAATCAAAGTAATGTGCTACTTAATATGCAGCATTTTGTGTATCATCAGCTGTCCCTCAATTCCAGAATGATGTCTACTCGAGGTCTTGAGTTTCTGCCATGTGTCATCATGTGACTGAACAGCCCAATTCTCGACCTATACATCTTTCAGCATGTGGACAGGACGTCCCATGGAGGTGGTGGAATCTAGGATGCAGAATTTGTTTCCTTTTCTTTCCATCTCTACCTCATCATTAAGGCTTCTGGACCCAAAGCATGATGCTGCATGATGGACAAGTTGTCACCTCTTTTTTTATTCATTCATGGGATGTGGGCTTCGCTGGCTGGGCCAGCATTTATTGTCCATCCTTAGTTGCCCTTGAGAAGATGGTGGTGAGCTGCCTTCTTGAACCGCTGCAGTCCATGTGGTGTAGGTACACCCACAGTGCTGTTAGGAAGGGAGTTCCAGGATTTTGACCCAGTGACAGTGAAGGAATGGTGATATAATTCCAAGTCAGGATGGTGAGTGACTTATAGGGGAACTTTTGGTGGTGGTGTTCCCATCTATCTGCTGCCCTTGTCCTTCGCGATGGTATTGGTCATGGGTTTGGAAGGTGCTGACGAAGGTGCCTTGGTGAATTCCTGCAGTGCAGCTTGTAGATGATACACACTGCTGGTAATGTGCGTCAGTGGTGGAGTAAGTGAATGTTTGTGGATGTGGTGCCAATCTAGCAGGCTGCTTGTCCTGGATGGTGTCAAGTTTCTTGAGTGTTGTAGGAGCTGCACTCATCCAGGCAAGTGGGGAGTATTCCATCACACTCCTGACTTGTACCTTGTAGATGGTGGACAGGCTTTTGGGGAGTCAGGAGGCTGGTTACTCATTGCATGATTCCTAGCCTCTGACCTGCTGTTGTAGCCACAATATTTATATGGCTAGTCCAGTTCAGTTTCTGGTCAGTGGTAATCCCTAGGATGTTGATCGTGGGGGATTGAGTGATGGTAATGCCATTGAACATCAAGGGGCGATGGTTAGATTCTCTCTTGTTGGAGGTCGTCTTTGCCTAACACTTGGTGCGAGTGTTATTTGCCACTTGTCAGCCCAAGCCTGGATATTGTCCAGGTTTTGCTGCATTTGGACATGGACTGCTTCAGTATTTGAGGAGTCACGAATGGTGCTGAACATCGTGCAGTCATCAGCGAACATCCCCACTTCTGACCTTATGATGGAAGGTCATTGATGATGGTTGGGCCGAGGACACTAATCTGAGGAACTCCTGCAGTGATGTTGTGGAGCTGAGATGACGGACCCCCCAACAACGACAATCATCTTCCTTTGTGCTAGGCATGACTCCAACCAGTGGAGAGTTTTCCCCCTGACTCCAATTTTGCTAGGGCTCCTTGATGCCACACTCAGTTAAATGATGCCTTGATGTCACAGGCAGTCATTCTCACCTCAGGAGCTCAGCTCTTTTGTCCATGTTTGAATTAAGGCTGTAATGAGATCAGGAGCTGAGTGGCCCTGGCGTAAGCCAAACTGAGCATCAGCGAGCAGGTTATTGCCTTGCAAGTACTGCTTGATAGCACTGCTGATGACCCCTTCCATTACTTTAGTGATGATGGAGAGTGGACTGATGGGGTGGTAATTGGCCAGGTTGGATGTGTCTTGCTTTTTGTATACATGACATAACTGGGCAATTTTCCATATAGCTGGGTAGATGCCAGTGTTTTAGCTGTACTAGAACAACTTGGCTAGGGAAGCGGCAAGTTCTGGAGCACAAGTCTTTAGTATTATTTCCGGAATGTTGTCAGGGTCGATAACATTTGCAATATCCAGTACCTTCAGCTGTTTCTTGATATTACGTGGAGTGAATCAAATTGGCTGAAGCCTGGCATCTGTGATCCTGGGGACCTCCAGAGGAGGCTGAGACAGATCATCCACTCAGCACTTCTGGCTGAAGATTGTAGCAAATGGCTTATGTTTTGCACTGATGTTTGGGCTCCTCCATCATTGAGGATACTTTTGGAGTCTCCTCCTCCAGTCCATTGTTTAATCGTCCACCACCATTCATGACTGGACGTGGCAGGACTGCAGAGCTTAGATCTGATCCATTGGTTGTGGGATCGCTTAGCTCTGTCTATCACTTGCTGCTTATGCTGTTTGGCAAACAAGTAGTCCTGTGTTGTAGCTTCACCAGGTTGACACCTCATTTTAAGGTACGCCTGGTGCTGCTCCTGGCATACCCTGCTACACTCTTCATTGAGCCAGAGTTGATCCTCTGGTTTGATGGTAATGGGAGAGTGGGGCATATGCCAGGCCATGAAGTTACAGATTGTGTTCGAGTACAATTCTGTTGCTGCTGATGGCCCATAGCGCCTCATGGGTGCCCAGTCTTGAGTTGCTAGATCTGTTTGAAATCTATCCCATTTCGCATGATGGTAATGCCACATAATACGATGGATGGTACCCTCACCGTGAAGGCGGGACTTTGTCTCTATAATGACTGTGCGGTGGTCACTCCTACCGATACTGTCATGGAGAGACACATCTGCGGCAAGCAGGTTGTCACCATTTTGAACAATTGGTAGCAAGCTCCAACTAGTCATTAATGCCAATGCTTTCACACTTCAAGGTGAGCTTCAGAGTATGACTTTGAAGCGTTTTCTTTGTCCACCCCGGAAGACTGGCCATTTGAGAGTTGAGAAAACATGACCTGCCAGGGGAGGCAGTTTTCGGCCATCCACAGTGTCCAGTCCATCACTGTTGGTTTTTCAGGAGTTCTGCCTGAATGCTTGTGGAGCTGGCGTCAAGAAGAGCACTAGTGTTTGTTCAATGGTCCTCTTATTGAATCCGGAGGACGAGGCAGAGGCATTACTGCTCAACTTTCTGTAGCACACTTGTATGTCGCTGATCCACAGTCCAGGTCTCACTGCGGTATAGGAGTGTGGTGACAACAACTGCTCTGTACATGAAGATTTTAAAAGACAAAGTTCTTATGTCTCATTATATTGGCAAAAGGAAAATACTTCTGGAAACCAATTATATATACCTAAGAGACTGTTGACATTTACATTTCACACCTCCCTATATCCTCATGAAAATCCTGATCTAACTGTGGAGCCATGAACTAACAGAAAGCAATTACCAGCTGTGACCCATACATGGTGTAGTATACAGACAAAAAAAATATATTTTTTATTGAAATGCATGATATGCTTTGAATCATGGTGATTCAAATGAGCAGAGACAGTGGGCTCAGGCACTCCCATCATCTCTGAAAATGAATTATTAATCTATACTATGAGTGGCGACTAAATAAATCAGTTACATTGGTGAATCCTGAGCTATTAGTCAAATGAATCTAATAGATCCAGTTTTATTCTCAGTAAACATAATAGGCACCTGGTTAGATAGAAATGCTTAAGTACTACTAACCAGATATGGAAGAGTCTCTACCTTTCTGCTATTCTAAGCAGTTCTGCTCTCCTTTCCCATCCCAACATGCCTGTGATTCAAGCTCGATTAGAAACCTTAAGATGAATGTTGTAACGTTGAGAGGCTGATTCACACAAGACATTTCATCTATGATTGATTGTACCATTTTAAGGCATTGTAGTCCCCTGAAATAAATCACTAATTATTGATAAAATGTGTGCATGCAGCTCTTGCAATTCTGCATGTTTTATTTATAAACTTCAGAAGCTAATAAATACACAGCTACACATGTTATACAAATAATGCCTGTAGAAATGATAAAAACAAAACACAAAGCTATGTTTATACATTTTGACATAACTAGCCAGGATAAAATGGTCAGAATATTATACCCATATCAAGGCTTAGGCTCTCCAGATGCCATTCTGAAACACCAGTGTTTGCTCCTGATTCATTCAAAATAGACAAATAAACCCGCAGCCAAAATGCTGCCAAAACATCCCAGATTTGCCCCTGACTCACTAAAATCTAAATGTTTCACTTGAAATAATTCTTTCAGTAAATACTCTAAGACTGCAGAGAGTAGCAGCAAAATATAGGTAGTAAGCCAAATTTTATACGTATTCAAATACTCAATCTGTTTATTCGTTCTGAAGAAGTCAGCTCATTTTTTCCAGTACTTTTCTTTCAAAATCATTGAGAAATTTATAAAGTGCCCCTTGAAGAGATGACAATTCATTTGGTCACTTGTCATTTTCCAATGGTATTTCTAATACAGCACTGGCTTCTCAGAAGTATGTTACAATTTTGAAGTAATAATTTATTTAAAGAGCACTTACGAAAAAAATTCTTAAAATTGTGTTATAACTGATCACTGATATTTATGTACTGATGTTGTACTCGTTTCTCATAGTCATAAAATATCAACCAATTACTTAAGTAAATGCCTCTTAAATAGGCTTAAATCTGGACGCAGTTTAAAGCACTAATTTCAAGGCTTGTTTTTGCAAATCAATTTTTATCACTTCCTCATTGTAAATATTCACTAATGGCAAAAAATATTGTTCTATTTGATTTAGCGAGTTAAAATGAATGACAAATAACAATAGTGTCAAGTATTCCCAACAAAAATATTTCAAAACAGAAACAGAAATATCTGGAAAAACTCAGCAGGTCTGGCAGATTTCAAAATTGATAGCTGACATAGGATTACAACAGAACAAAGTAAGACTGATTCGGGCGATTCCAGAATTACACTCCTTACTTATAAGAAAGTAGCAATTTTGGTAAAAGGCGTAAATGAAGCCCACTATTGTTCAAAAGTGCATTTGCGAAATTTAATCTGACAGAAAAATAACCAGGAAATATGCCATTGTTTTAGAAGGCATTTTCTATGGATGTGTCATCCTTAATTTGATTTAATAAGTGGATGAATTAATCACCCAAGGTGAAAACATTTGGAAAGACAAGCTTGTTGAGTACATATATTTCTGCTCAGTGGAAAACAGACATGCCCTAGATATTTAGCACAAATATCTCAAACAGTATGTTGGATAAGGGTTAAATGAAACTTAATTATGTGGACAACTGAAATAAAAGTAAGTTGAAGGAAAATGGTGCCTGGGCAAACAAAAAAAAATTACTTCAAAACCTATGCACACACAAATTAAATATTTCTGATGCTTTTCATTGCCGCAAAGTTTATGGTCAGTGGCGAAGGGCACTCACTGCTGACATCAAAGAAAGCTGCCCACAAAGATCTGGTGATCTCTGTAGCATAGTTTCCTACATTCCCAACAGCAGTTTGAATCTGATGCCTGGTCAAGGGGATTACTTGGTATGCAGCAGCACTGATGTCAGCAAGCAGGAAGAAGCCAATTGCTTTGAAGCGTTGACACACAGCAAACCAGGAAGCTAAAAGCACTTAACATCCTTCAGCTTTAAATTTAAATTTTCAGATAGCGAAATAAATAACTATGATTGGATAAGACAGAAGCTAAAATAAAGATGAACAAACTTTAAAAAAAATTTAAATTATCATTATGGAGAAATTTGACATTCCACAAATATAAAATTTGTTTCTTGGAAGCTGGCTGGGGGTGGGTCAGTTAGGGTGTTTAGGAATAATTTTGAAGTCTGCACACCATTAAAACACAATTATACTTCATTCAATAAAGGTGTAACTTTTTCAAGGGTTTTTACAGCAAAACCAATGGCATGAGTGGTGTATTCATCAGTTGGTAACCCATTGATTGCCATCTGTGGATGACTCACCAGCACACTTCTGGGGAAGCATAGAATTACTGATAGCAACTTCTGGATTTCCGTGTTATTCTGCATATGAATGGTTCGACAAGTTGCTGTCAGTTTCAGTGAAGTAATGACAGAGAATGCTAATAATTATGCCGTCATTACCACCACAATATCCAGGCCATTAATTGTGGTTGATATCAGCTGCTATACACCATTAATATCTATGATTTTCCCCAACTGTCCACTGATACCACCCATTGGATTTCAAAGAAAGGCAAATCAGACGGACTCCACAACAGACGGTTGTCTTGAAGTGGCTATCCGTCAAAATTACTTCATTGGCTGTTAAAACACTTTGGGACATCCTAACATTGTGAAAGATGCTATATAAAAGTGGATGTTATTTCACTAAAGACAAAAATGTACCCCATACTTTCTGAAATGCCAAGGAGTGCTCAAAAATACAGGCGCATGATTTTTTTTTAAATTACGCATGTGACAGGAAACCATTTTTATTACCCTATGGAGTTCATCATGAAAGGATAATTGAAGACAAATACAAAGTTAAAGTAGAACCTGTAGATGGAAAGACACAATGGGGTTTAAAGCAGGCCCTCGTCAGCGTTCATACTGGGATGTGTTACGAACAGGATCAAGGGGGTGGTGGTGGTTAATTTAAAACAGCACTAATTTCTCCTCTCACCACCCTTCCATAAATGGAAAGGGACTTTTCATTTGTTTCCCTCTTTATAAGCGGTGGCATGATTGGCGCGATCCAATTTTCTATTAACTGGACTGCAACAGTTCAAGAAGGCAGCTCACCACCACCTACTGAAGTGCAATTAGGGATGGACAATGAATGCTGGCCTAGCCAGCATTGCCCACATCCCATGAATGAATAAAAAAAAGAACAAACTTGAGATAAGACAAACTCAAAGGGCTAGTTTATTTGCACACACTCAAAACACGAAAGGAGGATGGCAACATTTCCTCCACACCCAGGCAGTAAAGAGAGGGATAGAAAAAAGAAAGATTTACAGTGAAGAGACCACAGAGAGAAAGAAAAATTGTTTCATGTGGGTCCCAGAGTCAAGAATCAAAGATCAATGCGTTAGCACAATGCAGAGCTCAGCAGGCTGAAAAAACGATGCTGTACAATTCAGTTTTCTGGTGGTGTTGACTTCACACAATGGGATTGGCACACAGAGGTGAATCAGTCTTGTAGGCAATGGTACAGAGCTTCCACAAGAAGCAGTGTAGATGGGGCCAAGTGTGCAAACTGGGCAGAGGCTCCTTTTCTGTGAGGCTGCCAGATTGTAAACAACAGACTGGGCTATGCAGTTCAGCAAAGCAATATTACTTGTTCCACAAGCTGGAATCCCATGTCACATGACCTCCTACCTCTCCAATCAGCTTTTAACAAAGGATGGGTATCCATCATGTGAGTTCTGAAGACAGTTAATTGCCTCAGCCATTAGGAATTGAAAGAAAGACTGCAGGGCCTTTGTCTTAACAGACAATCCTTCTCCATTGGCCAGCCTGGGTGATTAAATGCAGTTAGCCTTTGTATAACTCTCTTTGCAGTTGGGCCCTACAGTCCACAAAGGAGTTGTTAGTGGCTCCTCACAGATAACGAGGTGTGCGTTTTCCTAAAGCTGCCAGGCGCCTTCTCCTATCCAAGGTTCACAGATAGACAATTTCAGCCATTTTAAGGATCTTTGCTCAGTTTTATAGTTTTAAAAATAACAATGAGTGTATCTATATATATTTTATAAAAATATACAGCCTGAGGTCTTAGTTACTCACAGTTGCCATTTTTGTCTTTTTTCCTGTGTGAAATGTGTCCTATTCATGGAGTAAAATGGATAGGCTGTACATTGTGCTGTATATCATTAGAAAACCTGGCAATGCAGAATTTAAAAAGCCAAGAAACCAAAAATTGGTGCAGTTGATACATTTAATTAACATATGAAGATTAATTATATTTCCCATCTAACTAACTTCTATTTTATATTGATGACATTTTTAGATTATCCATGCACAATGTACAACACAAGCAACGTGCATTATGTAACAAAACCATTAAATCTGTTATGGATTGGAATTAGCTTACTTGAAAACCTGAAATGGTGAACTAACAGAGATCTTATTTTAAAAAAGCAATTGACAGAAAAAAAAGGCAATACATTCTCTTTTCTCCAGCAGTTAAAGCCACTGTTATGCAAAAGGTAAACCTTTTAGGAATCAGTCATATGTCGTGTCATAGCTCATTTTATATTGCTGGATGCTTGAGAGTGCTCCACGGTCAATATCAAAACACACAGGAAGGAATCAGTGGACAATGCAATCCCAATATTTTCACAGGGATATCTTGGTATTTGTGATGAAAATGCATAGTTAAAAAAAACAAATTCTGTAACGTTCCAATGCAGTAATCCTACTAACACTACTAAACATATCCAACAAATACAAATGAATAATGCATTATTTATTTATAATTAAAAGACCTACTATAAAATAATGTCAAAAACCACAAAATTATGTGTTAGCTTATGACAAATCCTAACAACCATGAGTACAAGTATTCACACCAAATTTAAGGTACAAGTCATTTTACTTGGCAACATTTCCCTATATAGATCTGTCTTACTCAAATTATGGGCCCACTATAGTGTCAGGTGATGCCGGTCACACCTTCAGTTTACAAAGTTGAAATTTCAACTATTTGCTGAGTCCACACAGAATTACTCTCATCAAACAATGGCTCATGCATTTTGAGGTATTCTATGATACACTGAAACAACCCATCCAAGCAGTGAAGCCTCAGGGTCACAACTGGACTCAACACAATACTGTTTCTCAGCAAGGCTTCTCGTTCTTTCACAAATAATGATAACACAGACAGGTGTGCCATATAATCTCTCTTGTATACAACCGGACCAAAACACTTGATCTGATGCTTGCATCAACAATTGATTATGAAGTCCTATATTTCATTGCATTAATAGATTCTGTGTGTTTTCTTTACAAAAGTATCATACATATTCACTATTTTTATGTCATTGTTACATTTGTCGGTTTTTCATAGATAACCAGCTTATATTTGGGGGTTTACTTTTACTGTTCTGAACACGGTTTCACCACTTTCACAGCTCTGAATGCAGGAAATGTCCAGCACAGGCTATGTGGAATGAAGACTGGTCCAAATCCTACAGTCTCCAGATCATCGGAAACCAGACATAACCCCCTCAAGATGCATTCTGGGACCTCTCGGGAATCCCGACACACTGACTCCATGGAAATTGTCCAGGAAGTTTGAACTTTCAATGGGAAATTCCCCTGCTCCTGGAGCCTTCTGAAAAGGTCTCCAACTCTGAGTTAGAGTTGGAGTCTTCAGGCAATTCCAACTTACTTACCTGGACAACTACCCAGGAAATGTTGACAAAAAAATTCTAGTCTAACTCCTGACTAGCTCCCACCACCCACCGCAACACTCCCCCAAGCCCAACGTAACTAACCTCCACCACCCAACTCCAACTCCCTGACCCAGCTAGCCCGACATAACAACCCTGTCCAACCTGACTACCCCTGATGCACCTGCTGACTTCATCCAGCTGCCACCCTCCCCACCTGCCTAATTACCTCATCCATCCTACCCACTTACACATCTACCATTCACTCATTTGCACACACTCACTCACTAACACACTGAAAAGCTGCTAAATGTCCCAAAGTTTTTCAGTATGTTAGTAAACACCTACCAGAATACAGCAAAGAGGTCCGTAAAAAGGGAATATAACTTTTTCTCCCCCGATGATCCAGGGCCACGTGGAAGCAGTTCGATGGGAGATTACTACACATTTCTGAAGTAGCCAGGATTGGAAGACTGGCCAGGAATGTGGAGTTCCATCGTGGAGCAGAAAAGTAGGAGTGGAGTGGCAATCTAATGGTGATAACCGCTCCTTGGAAGATTTGGGCCCATTATTTCAGTTACTGTGTATGTATCCTTTGGTTATTCTTGAAATTGTTGAACAGCCATGTGCAAGGTTCAAACACATGGATCAACAATGAATGTAAAAAAAAAGCAAAATACTGCAGATGCTGGAAATCTGCAACAAAAACAGAAAATGCTGGAAAAACTCAGCCAGTCTGGCAGCATCTGTGGAGAGGGAAACAGCGTTAATGTTCTGAGTCCAATATGACTCTTCTTCAAAGAAAGACTTGAAATATTAACTCTGTTTCTCTCTCCACAGATGCTGTCAGACCTGCTGAGCTTTTTAAACATTTTCTGCTTTTATATCATGGGTTTTCTGTGTTTTAGAGATGTACAGTTCAATCTGGGTACCTGTATTATTTCAGGACACGTCCGTTTACCTACATTCAGTTGAGAATACGGCATATCTGTTAGTGGTTTAGAATCATAGAATGATTACAGCGCAGATGCAGGCCCAGCACAGGAGGCCAATCAATCCATGTGTCTGTGCCAGCTGTCTTTAAGAGAAACTCAGCTAGTCCCACTTCCCCACCCTTTCCCCAAGGCCCTGCAATTTTTTCTCCAATAATCAAGTAGTTTAAATATCATAAACTGTAACCGTGAAAGTCAAGCAGTTTACCTTCACTACAGACCATTATAATTCACTCACAGGCATCCAATATTCACAGGTTAGTGAATTTTTTGATACTTTTTAACAACTGTGTCATCACTTTATAACTATTTCATTTGACGTTGTAAGTTTGATGTTAAATTAGTACCAGAATCATATCCCAATTAGTCTTGAATTATATCCAAGGCTATATGTTTTTTTAAGTGAATAAGTCAAATTCCATTTTTATCGAACAGAGTTTTGGAATTCTAAACCAGTATTTCAAGAATGGCATTCAGTGCTTCTCACAATTTATAATTAGGCCTACTCCTTTGTGGTGACTAATAGGTAAAATGTCATTTTTATTACAAAGGATTCATATTTTCTGGGACTTTTGGGATAATACCACAAGTCCAAACTTTATCTTTAAATGAAAACTACAAATCAACAGGCTTGATTATACCCCCATGAACCCCAATAGCTCAAACTGATTACTGTCATGCTATTGTGATAGCAGGCAGCTAAACACACTGAACATGTTTTAAAAATATGCTTTTCCAAATTTGACGCAATATTTTCAAATCTATCTGAAATTATTTTTAATATAACAACATGAGCATAAAAAAAGAAGTCAACATGTACTCTAGTAAGTTGGCTATATAAATGTTTTTGTTTGATGGCAATTGAATCTATAACACCCACTTCCAAGTTGCATCTGACATACTAATGCAACTAAAATGATCGGCATCTGTTTCTTTTGAAAGAAGGGCTCAAAAGAATCTAATTAGATAAATTGTCACCAATGAATGCAATCATCTTGACAAATGAGAATTTGCTTTGACTTTTGATACTTGTGGTTCACCACCTATCAATCCACCAAAACAAAATGATTTCTTTCAAAGCCAGATTGAAAGAAGGGCACCAGATGTCATATAAACTTAATAGCATTAGTCTTCTTCCCATTGCTCAGTGACATTCAATAGTGAGCGCATGACTTCCAGAAAATACCATCGACCAACATGTGTCAATAATTCTTTTTGACACATGGTTATTAGTCATACTGCTTACGATTTAACTTAAAGTTAAATAGTAAATTATAAGTTTGCAACCATTTTAACTGGCAAGATGTATTTTGTACAATGTATTTAAATTCTTGTTATCAAGTCAATTTTTCCACACTATATGAATGGACTGTATTGCATCCTTCAGATTTTAACTCTAGACTGCTTCTGATAGATCTTCTGCATGCAAGGAAAATAATGAACTCTTAGCAAAACACAACAATGATGAATGTGTCTGGAATATTTGTAACATTGTTTGTATTGATCGTGTTGAATACATCTTTTAAGTATGTATAAAAAAGTGTCTAAAAGGAAAAAGAATGGAGAGTGCTACATGGCATAGCACCAGTATGTGCCAAAGCACAGGCTTGCTTCGCCCACAGGTTCAGTGGGTGGATGCCTTACGTCGGGCATGAACGACTGCAGCAGGGTTACACAAGACAATGATTTTGACTTTTACATCAACATTTTGACTTTTTTGGTCATTTATTAGTCTTATATCGCAACTACCATTGTGGTAAGTATTATAACTATGCATTTTTTATATTCCATATAATATTGTAAAATTAATAAAAACTAATTCATGGTGCCTATCATGGCAAAAGAGCAGAATATTTTTTGCATAACGTTCAATATAACTGAAGTCCTAACACAGGCCTATTTTTTAAAAATACAACAGTAATTGTGAGTGAAAACCTCATAGCACCAACTAGTCCTGATGCACATTTAACAGACTTAAATGTCACCAGTAATTCGGGCTGCTAATTGTGATATGCAAGTATATCAAAAATCCTGCCACTGTGAGAAATCTAGCATGATTCCTCTGCATCAGTTCTGACACAGCATCCCAAGCAAAGAATTAACCTGTCTTTCACATTCAGATGTGGACTGATCTGCTATGCATTAAAAGCATTTTCTATTTTTATTTTACAATTCCACAGCTGGTGTGTGAATTATTTATATATGTTATAGAGAAAATAAATCTATGATTATGATGCATAGCTATCTGATAGTCTGAATGGATACTCCTTCTGAAACAGTTGTATTTAGAAAACTAATAACCACTAATGCTGACAATTAGCAATGAAAATTATAAACATGATGCTTATTATGTAAGACTTATTTTGTTAAACATATAGTAAAGTAGTTGGGTTTTGTTTACAGCAATGTTCAAGATTAGGTACATACCATGGAGGCTCACAACCACCCATGAGTAGTTTCAATCAATGATTACCTAAATTGATAAATTTCTCAAGCTCCATATACTACTATTTGGGGTCTCTGATTTAGGATTTATCCATCAACAAGGTAACAGCACTAAGCGCAGCTCTATCTAACTTCCAAGCCCACAACATTAAAATGGGACAAATCAAGGATAATAAACACAGAAGTAAATAAAACTAAGTTATCTACATTGACAGGGCTTGTGAACCCTGTATGGGTCATAGTCGGGATACCCCTACCCTATTGCCTATTGTAAAAATGGTCAGCCATGTCATTAGTATCTCATTGATAGAAACAAACATTTTCAATGCTATGATGTGAGAAATCACAAAAGAACTGAGCTGCTCAAATCAAACAAGGGATAAATAGTAATTTTAAAAAGTTTATTTGAGCAGATGATTTATTGTTACCTTTATTCCTAAAGGAACAATGCTGATTTTTCTAGAAACACCAATTAGAGGAAATCTTTCCATAACAATCCCTGACGCATAAAACACAAGAATTCTTCCATCATTAATTTTAAAATAGTGTTCTTGAGAATGTCCAATTTATATCTGGCTCACGAGTTAAGTTTTGAAAGATCATATTTTAGCACAGATTTTTATAAATTTTTAATGACCTGACCTACAGTGTTTATATGAATTTTTAAACTTACCTTAATAACTGACTAACCTTACTTATATAGGACCCATCTTGCTCAGCTGATGCTAAAACATCAGTATAACTGGTAGTGTCACAGGTCATTCTATTGGACCCTCAGAAGAGTTCTAATAAATACTACAAGACATCTTTTACAACACTAATGCACTATTCTATTGATATGTTCAAATTGTTTTCCCTTAAGCATACATTTTTTTAAATACCTACAACCATGCAGTCAGTTTTCATAGTTTTAACCAATAAGACCTTTGCTCATTCAGGCAGCAATAACAGCTTTCTGTGCTGAAGTTGTGTGCTGACTCCACCTAGAGGTTTTAAATGAGTAGCAGCTTTTCATTTCTCAAACTGAGCTAAGGTGAAAATCACCTGATAATTTTTCCATAAAACCATAGTTATTGACATCGCAATATTTACCAAACTCTGCCGATTAAAACGTATGTCTCTCCATTGTCTTTAAATAACCACAAGCTTTATTCATACCAGCCATTTTGAAATTGGGAAAATTTCAACATGCCAGCTGTCAAACTGAGCCTTTTTGCCTCAACCGTTCCAATAATTTCTACTTTTGTTAAAATATAAACAAATAAGTTTACTGTCATTTACACATTAATACAATACATTACAATTAACAGTTCTATTGTAAGCCTGTGTATGAACTAGGTTTATTCTTGCTTTACAAATACATGCCACATTATTGGCTACTTCCTCTGTACAGAGAAACGCACTTCAGTAATTCACAGAACTATACCCATCCCCTTACTTTTCTGATTTCAGTGTCGCTTTTGGTTAACTCTATCATTAGTTTTTATTTAAAGCATACTATGTCTCAGGGAGAAATGTAAGTACTTAAAAAAAATGACATTTTTGTGGCCATACACCTAGCTACATTGACATTTTTCTCTCCCTTCTCAAAAGGCAGGTTGAACACTGGATTGAGAAAAGCGTACAGGTCCAGTGAACAGAGAATGCATTTAAAACAATAATGTATTTCAGTTTCTGACTGAAATGCCCAAGGTTGAAACACCACCCATGTATCTTATGGATCTGAGATTGGTAATTGCTTAAACCTGAAGCTGGACACGTTCCCTCCTGCCTGGCACAACTGAAGTTTATAAAAGGTTAGTAGGAAGCCATAGGTGAAAAAGGTTTAATATTCATCACTCCTCTACTCACCCTGCTAGCCAGGAGACCACCAACGCCAGACTAATAAGGGCTGAAGGCAGAAATTTGTTCATGGTCAGATTTCTCTTCATGGCTGCTCCTTTTAAAAAAAAGTTAAACAGCACAGCTAAAGAATAAGGAAAACAGTAAGACTACATAAACCTCTACAAGTGTCGGAATCATGCTCGTTAGCTTTCACTGACTTCAGTACCGAATGCTAATTGATGTGGCAAAGCCCATTTTACCATAATTCAGCTGTATGATCCACAAAGTACTATAGCATTTTTTTCTGTCGCCCAAGTGATGCATTCAGAATAATTAGAAAGCGTGCATTTTAAAATCGGATGAGTGTTTATATTTACATATGCAGAGAATGATTTTTTGAAGTATCTCACTATTTTAGAATACTGATGTTATCGAACCGATGGAAAATTAGAGACTTTAGGACAATTACACATCTGTCTAATTACAATCAAACAGCCCGGGTTTTCAAACCCTACACAGGGCGCGATGCAAAAGCTAAGGATGGTTGCAGTCTGCATATTATTTGCCTCAAAACACGAGTCCAAGTGTGCAAGGGGCGAGCACAAGGCGGAGGGTGAGATAGTTTTCCCCGTCCTTTCGGGATTCCTCAGTGAGGGAAGCAGCGAGAGCTGCTGCCAGCTGAGGACCGGGGCGCTCGCAACTCTTACCTGTGTGCCCGAGGGAGGTGGAGGGGGGGGGGGGGGTGGAGGAGGGGCTCCAAGCCTCCCGCTGAAGGGCTGAGCGGCTGCAGTCCGCTGCCAGTGGAGGAAAAGCCCTGAGCCGGGAAAGTTGGCTTGCTCCGAGTGCGATGCTGCAGCGGCAGCGGGCGACAGCCAAGTGCGCGCGCCAGGCCGGCTCGGGGCCGCGCGCATTCGGGAGCGTGCCTCGGGAGCGCGCCTCTCTCTGCTGACACAACCTCCGGCAACGCTAATTTATGCTGATCCAGAGTGACACCCGAGTGATGACCGTCCACTATCCATAACCTGCGTCAAATTGCTGGAGGAGCGGCTCGAGCACACAGGTCCCGGGCCACTCGAAAGCTACACACGCTCTAGCACGCCTCGGGGTCCTAGCGCCCACCCACTCCAAAAATACACCTAGCCCAGTTAAACATATACCCACCCACATAAACCACCAACCCAAACTAAACACACCTAGCCCAGTTAAACATATAACCACCCACATAAACCAACAACCCAAACTAAACACGCCTAGCCCAGTTAAACATATACCCACCCACATAAACCACCCACTTCAAAAAAATACACCTAGCCCAGTTAGACACATTCCCACCCACATAAACCACCAACCTCAATTAAACACTCCCACCCACATAAACCACCTCCCACATAAGCCATCCACTTCAAATAAATACCGCCGACCACATAAACAACCCACCCCAACTAAACACACCTACCCATATACACCACCCACCCAACTAAACGGAGGCGTCCCAACCACATGAACCATCTACCGCCAAAGCAACCCACTTTAACTAAACACGCCCGACCACATAAACCGCCCATTCCCAACTAAACACTCGTACCCACATATACCACCGAGCCCAACTGAATGCACAAACCCACATAAACTACACACTTCAACTAAGCAGTTTCCCAACCACATAAACCACCCATTCCAAAGAAACACTCCCATCCACACATTCAACTCATCCCAACTAAACGCACCATCCCGCCCCCAACCCTGCACATAAACCACCCAATTACGTAAACCACCCACCCAACCTAAATACCGCTTCCCAACCACATAAACACAGGCACGCCAGCTAAACGCGTCCACCCCCATAAACACACCCCCCAAGATAAACCAGCCACGCCAACTAAACACACCTTCTCCTCCACCCACATAAAGCCCATGTGAACTGTGCTAGCATTCAATCGCCTCACTGCCTCTTCCATTGCTAAAATTAGATAAGTACTGATATTTCTTCAATTATCTTTTGGCATAATTGTTGCCGTTGTGCAGCGGTATGCTAGGTTTGGCGGTGCTATGCTACAGTCAGCTCATTGTGTTTATTTTTAAATGTAAATACAATATGTGCTCCTTTCGTGAAGGATGCTGATGTGATTCTGGTGTCTGCCCTGTACATCCGCAAACACACGACAGAAAGGAGGATCTCAATCTTATCGCTTTAGTATTCCTTTCAATCGCTGTCACTCTGTTCCCTATTCTGAGCGTTCCCCTTTCTGGTTTTCCAAGGAATCGTCCAGGGGCCCTTTGATCGTTTCTGTTGCAACTGTCACTTCGTTAACTTATTTTTGCTTTGCTTTTCTTCTATTACATTTAAAATGCTTTAACGGGAAATTTACGTGTTTTAATTTGTAGATTATTTATAAACTGAACAGATACCTTATTGTAGCTAATATGTGTTTGATATTTATGAGCATATTTTTGTCAGATCATAATTCTGTTTATATATTTGTCCGTATTTACGCTGCCAGTTATGACCGAACACTTCATCTGCTTGAATTTGCGTTGTGCGGAAAGCATGAATGACAATGAAATAGCTGGACATTTATAATCATTAAAACGAGTAACCTGGTATGCAAAACGTGCTAATCAATAAAGTGATCCGTTGCTTTTTTAACCTACTTTATAATCTAATTTATGGCACTTAACGCCAGTATAAAGCACTTCAAGTTATACAGATCAGTCATTTAAATTCTGCCTATGTACACTTGCCATGAATAATTAAATGCCTGTATTTTCACAGCCTCCCTTGACAAGGAAGATAGAGAAACTGCAGGAGAAGAGGAGAACAGACAAAGATTGTGAATGCGTTAACTGTTATTACAACACTTACATGCTCTGTGTCTGTTTCTTTTTTTCCTTCTTTATTCCTGGACTAGTTTCTTTTGCTGTATGGATATTAGATAAATGCATTGCTTTGTATTCTTTTTTTTCAATTCATTGAATGAAGTTCACCTTTTGTCGTTTTGAGTTAAATATGTAATTGCATTTTGCCTAACTTGCAGAGAATGAGCACGCACTACAGTTTATTAAACCAAATTAATAGAATAATAAATGTATTCCTATTTTAAAATATAGTTAAATAATGTTTGCCATTTTATTACATTCCTATAAATCCCTACTAAATAATGTCACATTCAGCAAAAATAAACACTCCTAATATTTCAATGTGAATTGATTTTTCATAATAACTTTTCTGGGGCACTTAAAGATGGCAGAACTAAACTTTATATAATGTTAGGGTCTGTTTGCTTTGTTACATTTTGGTGAGAAAAGAAACATTTTGGAGCTGCCATGCACAGCATTGTGCCCATGGCAACTATGGAAAATGTAAGTTTTAAACATGACAAACATTGTAATCAATAGGCAAATATGTATTCGGTATGCCAAATGTATATACCTAAAATTATTAGCTACAATGCAACAAATGCACATGGATAAAGGGCCTTTTTTCCCATTCTATATGAGTCAGCAAAGCCTCCGAGAATTGTACCCCTTTGCAATGCATTTTTCAGTGTTTCCAGATTCAAGTTTCTCTGTAAATAAGCACACAATTACATGGTTTCTAATCATGGTTTCAGGGTTGTTTCACTGGTGTCAGTTCCCCTCTATTTTCTCACCCAGGTGTTCGTCCTCCTCAAGTAAGTTTACACAACTATTCAGCTATTGATCATGAAAGGCATTTTGGAGACAAACCCCAAACCTATTGTAACAGGGCTAAGACCTCACATTATATTTTTATGAAATATATATGTTATATACATAAATCATGGCTAATTCCTAAAATTTTAGCAGAAAATGCTGGAAAAACCCAGCAGGTCTGACAACATCTGTGGAGAGAGAAACAGAGTTAACATTTCAGATCCATATGACCCTTCTTCAGAGCTCTGAAGGAGGGTCATACAGACTCAAAATGTTATCCCTGCTTCTCTCTCCACAGATTCTGCCGGACCTGCTGAGTTTTTCTAGCATTTTCTGTTCATATTTCAGAATTCCAGCATTTGCTGTATTTTGCTTTTATCCTAAAATTTTAAAACTGGACAAGGGTCTTTAAAATGACTGAAGCCATGTCTGACTGAGACCTTCACACAATAGAAGCTAATCTAGCAGTATCGAAGAAAATTGTGCCTTGTTATCTCTGAAGAGACTCTAATAACCCCTGTGGGCTGCAGAGACAAAACTCAAAGGGATTTATACAAAGGCCATTTACATTTCATTAGCCAGGCAAGGTCAATGGAGTCTACTAGTTTTCTAGAACAAAGAGCACTGCAACCTTGTTTTCAACTTCATAATGGTTGGGACATTGACCATTTTAGGAACCCAGACAAAGGAATACATACCCTTTGTCAAACTCAAAGTGGAGAGGTGGGAATCATGTGACATGAACCCCTCCTAACTGGGAGAACCAGTTATTCTGTCTTGCTGGACTGTAAATCAGTCTGCCATCTCCTAACTACCAAACAGCAACTCAGAAAAGGGGCTTTGTTCAGGTTTGAATGCCTGGTCCCCACTATACTATTTCTACTGGAACTTATGAACTTCTATACCATCACCTACAGGACTCTGCATACCTATCTCATCGTGGAAATCATTTCCAATGGAAAAGTCAATTTCCAGCATCAGTTATCAGCCAACTGACCTCTGCAAAATAATACACCAGTGGACTTTGATTCTGGACTTTGGACTCACATGAAACAATAATGCCTTGCTCTGTGGTCTTTTCCCTGTAAATCTTTCCTCCTCTATCCCTCATGTATTGAATGAATGCAAAGGGGGCTGCGTAGTGACATCTCCTCCCAGGTTTTGAGTGTGTGAAAATAAACTAACCCTCTAAGTTCACCCTATTTATGTTTGCTGTGAGGTTATTAATAGAAATTGGATCACACCAAAACTGAGGGAATGGGAAATACACCTCCACAAATAAAGATATTTAAACTAAGACACCTTTCTGTTTACGGATGCGTGGTGAGAGCAGAAATCAGGGTTGTTTAAATTCAACCCCCTCACGTCCCTAACACTATCCTGGATTGAATCAGTTCATTTGAAGCACGAGCACGCAAAATTTATTTGTCACACATTGAATTGTTTTCAGTTTATAGACTCTAAACTATAAATAAAGTTAGGTAGTTTGATGTTTTAAAGATAGCTGCACGTCAATATTTGAGGCTAAATGATCGCACACTAACACTTAAAGCAACAAATGCACCAAGATTAAAAAACAATAAAGTTCAATTTAGGGACATGGTGCCATGGTAGACTATAATACTTTGTGTTGAGCCTCAATTTCAATCTAAACTAGAATGATAGGATAAAAGTTTATTTCTATAGTGCAAGTCAGCATCATAACAATGTCCATAATTCACATAAAAATTGGGAAAATTTGGAAATATCAAAGTAAAGGAACTGCAACAGCATGTGTTGTGGAAAATGAACACATCACATTGATTCTACAAGTGGTGTACTTCCTGAGGAGCATTGGAGAATCTTTACCTTGCACTTAGCCTATATTATGCCCATCTTGAAATGATTTGAACTCAGCACTAGATACCAACAGTCACTATTGTTTTACCCCACAGAACTGCCATTCATGATGCTTTTTTTGGAGGGAGGAGAACTTGCATTATTTTCATGACCAGAATTTTACGCACTAGTAGTGGGTGCACATTCAACCCAGGGGAGCATTAAATCTCACATGAAGATGTCAGGTGCATGTCCTGGCCCCCTCATGCACTTGCACGATAGTTCAGTCAGCGGGCACGCTCAGGGCTCAGAAGCATGCCCGCCGACAATTAATCAACCACTTAAGGCAAATAAAAGTGCAATTGAATTAAATTGTACGTGTGGTTTTGTGCTCGTCACATGAGCAAAATGGGCAGGCAGCCTACTCGTTTATTCACTTTTCTCATCCAAGGGCGGGATAAAAGGGGAGAGGAGCGTTGGCTGCGTGAGCTGCTGGCGTTCAGGTAAAAAATTGATACTGCTAAGATTTCAGACCTTTTCCTGTGGTTTCTTCTGAAGCGTTTGCTTTGTTAGCTTTGTTTTGAGGGCTCATTTGTTTTGTCGACCCACTTGGAGCATTTCAGCCGTGTGCAGCCTTCATTGCATAGAGCAGTGCCAGCTGTATTTCAACAGATGAGGACTGTGTCCCCCACTGTGGGGGGGGGGCCTCTTCTGAAGAGGAAGAGTGGGGCAGATCGGAGAGGACAGGAGCCCACAGGCAGTGTTGCAGGAATGGATCTGCAAGAGGAGAGGCACTGGCACAGGTGGTGCAGGGCCAGCAAGGTGAGCAAGGCAGCAAGGACCGCAGAAGATGCCACTATCCTGCTGCCAGAGTGTACAGGCAGTGATCCAGCTACCTCAACATGTCTGAGGTCCAGTGCCGCAGGAGGCTCCGCTTCTCTCGAGGCACCATGACATCAATCTGCCAGATGATTGGTCCGGAGATTGCCTTCAACTGGGTGAGTGGGCACCCAATGCCAGTGGCTCTGAAGGTTAGAGAAGGCCTCATTTTTTTTTTACTTTTGGATCTTTCTGGGTTCAGTGGGAGATCTGTGTTGAGTGTTCCAATCAGCTGTCCATAGTTGTGTCAGGCTCATCACTGACGGTCTGTTCATACAGGTCCTCATAATCATTCATTTCCTGATGGACCAAGCCAGGCAGGCTAAGCAGACCAGAGGCTTCACAGTTATTGTTGGGTTCTCCTACATCCAGGGTGCCATAAGGCTATCACGACACCAGCAAGTCAGCCAGGTGCCCTTGTGAATAGGAGTTCCCACTCTATGAACATGCAGATAGTATGTCACTCTGAGACCCAGATTCTGCAAGTCTGTGCAAGGTACCCTGGCAGCTCCCATGATACATACTCCCAATGCCAAGACTGTTCATGGCTCCAGCTCGGCTGGATGGTTTGCTGCAGGGTGACAAAGGATGTCCCCTTAAAAGGTGGCTCATAAGGCCACTTCAGCATCAAGGACAGAGATGGAAGAGAGGTGCAGTAGAAGTCCAGCATCCACAAGGACTGTGGTTGAGAGGATCAATGGACTGCTGAAGATGGAGTTCCACTGCTTGGACCAATCATATGGTGCATTGCAATATCCTCTAGAGCACATGTTACTTATTGTCATTGCTGTGCTCTGCACAATCTGGCACTGGCAAGGGGAGCCCACTGGAGGATAAAGATAGCAAGGCAGCTCCACAGGCCACTGAGGAAGACTCTACAGACGGATCTAATGTGGAACCCTGGCAGGCACAGGCTGAGAACGTAGAAGCAGGCTTGAGGAATGTTTAGGGAGGCAGAGACACCAGGGGGGCCTTGTTTCAACACACTTGCTGCTAGGCTGCCAAAGCATGGCTTTGCTCTCATGCCAAGGGCACTGTCTCCCTACCACACATTTCTGAGGAGGTAATCCCATGATCCCAATGTCGCCTCACAACCTCTGTAATAAAGTTTGCACCTATGGAAAACATGAAGGACACTCAGGGCATTGAAACAAAATCTAGATTTATATCCTTTCCAGAGTTTCAAAAGAGGAATATAAGATAAGATGGTTCCTACTGTCACACAAAAAAACAATACATAAAACTGGTAAAATGAAAGAATGTCATCCATTAAAACCCCATCCTGTGCTCACGGTGCCTTAAACTTATGCTTGTGAATGCTGGGTCTTGGCGTCCCCACCTCCCCCTAACTCCTTCACTGGCTGCACCATTGGAGTCAGATTGCTCAATATGCTGTTGTGTAAGTCCTGATGATCTTGGCAGTCGTCCTCTGGCTGGGGGAGCATGAGCAGGCTCCACCTGGGAGGGTGCAGCCAGCGACATGGCTGGGCACTCATCAGCCATCATAAAAGATGGCACGGTCACTAGCAGAGGGGCGAATTTTCTGCCACCCTCATCCGCAGAGCCGTGAGAGGAGCCAACGTGAGGTATGTCTGGACTTCCCGCTCTCTATTGATGGACGGACACCTAACAGAGGGACTAGGTGCCTCATCCATCTCTCACATTGGCAGTGACCTCCTCCTGAGATCACTGCCGGTGTGTGGGGGTGCAGGTCTGAGCGCGACCCCAGAAACCACTGATTTTGTTCCTGGAGCTGCCTCTCCATAAGAGTCGCCACTCTTTCAATGGAAGAGGCTGTATGCTCCTGTTCAGGGTCAACTGGGTGTTCATGTTCCTCAATGACTCTTCCATGACAGAGACTATGGCACTCAAACCCTCAGGAATCTCCGCCAGACCTTCCCATGCATTCTGCTGGACATTCAGCACCTGCTGCCCGATATACAACTCCAGAGGCTTATCATCTGCCTCAGACTCAGCATCAACCTGGTCTCCAGCAGTCCTCTGACAGTCGATGCCCTGGTACTCTCTGTCTCCGCCAGCTCCTCATGCAAGTGTACCGTGTCCACCCCATAGTACACAACCATCTGAGCTGACGAACTACAGCCCACCAACATGCTTGTATCTTAGCTAGTGCCTGGTAGCCACAGAGGGTGTGATGCGGGTTGATTGTGTGTGGCTCCTCCTCCGGTGTCAATTGAGGGTCCTTGAGGTCCCAGGTGCCTCTGACGGAGGAAGACAATATGCCAGTGGCATCAATCATCACATATTGAATGTGCATGTTCGGAAGCCTGGTGAGACTATGGACAATACCATCATGGTGCAATCGTCATTGCTGGATTGCTGGGGTCTCTTGATTAGAAGTTATCTTTTGAGTTAAGAGGACCCTACATTGTTTGCAGTCTCCGCCTATCCCACATCTGTCCACTGGACTCTTACCTTCCTCCGAGACACCTGCCTCTCCAAAGCCTGATGGCCTTGGTGCATGTTCGCACTCAAGCTCCAGGGTGCCAATTTTACACTTGCTCAGAATGAGAAGGTTGGCTGCCCCACCACCTATTCTTGTATGCTCAGCAGCATTATGCCTTCTCTTCTCCTGTATGGACAACGGTCCATTCATTAGTCCACCCTCTACCTGCAACACCATGTAGGTTCGCCACCCCTCCAAACACCTGCCCCACACCTGGGAAGCAGGTTGGAGTGCCCATCATATTTTCACACCTGACCTTTATATGCACCCAGAGCTACAGATCTGATCTCCAAGTCTGAGTAGGCACATATATATGTGCCTTCTGTTACCTGCATTGCCCTCCCACCTGGCATGTCGAGCAGGTGCTAATGTGATACCTTCAGCTTATATTTGGACAGCTCTCTCTGCCTCCTCTGGAAATCCTAGCAGCCTTCAAGGTGCTGTCTCAGCCGTTTTAAAACCTCCAGCCGGGTCCCCATTGGACCCGGTGGTTGCCACACTCCTGCCCCTGCTGGCAGCCCTTCCCCAATGTGGCTCGTAATTGGCCAGCAATTGTGAAACCTCAATCTTCTGACGTTCACAGGTGGACATGGCAATTGAGGCTGCTTCTGGGCCTGCCGATCATGCGCGCACCACTTTCGCAAAATTCAGGCCCATGGCTTTTGTCGCCACTGTCTGCCTTGATTTTCCCTGGCTATGCATTTCCTGCAGCCTAGAGATAGTGTGGTGAATCTGCCCACAGATAACTAATATTGGCCTAGAATTTCCAATGTGTATACCGCTGAGTCTATACGCACTCACCATTATTACAGAGGAAATCCAACCAAAATCTCTGGAGTATTCACATGCATATTTAAATGTGGATATCTGGAAGTTGCTGTCAGAGATAACCCCACTTGTCCACAGAGTGCACCATTGCAGTGCTTGCCAATAGACTTGGTACTGAAATGATGGCAACAATGTGAATTTAGGGTACTTGACTACTAAGTATGCACTAAAGTCAGCTGCAAAAGGTTAGGGCTGGTGCATTTGGGAATAATTGTCATTAATGGCACAAGAAGCAATAATTACTTATGAATAACCTCTGTGGCCTTGAAATTTTAATTTTACAGCATGGAGTCTCATTCCTCGAGAAGAAGATTAATACTGGACATTTAATTTTTTAAAACTTTTTCTGTCTCTTATCTGAACTGTAGTACACAATCTTTATTTGACTTTTTGTGCATATTTATGTCTAATTTATATTTTCTGCTTTACACTTTCTTGTTTGAACTCTGCATGTCTCTGTGAAGATTCTTTAATCTGATTTATTGAAGACCCTCACTGTTTTTCCTGTTCACATCTGCAATAGATTCCTTGTAGTGTGCACTGTGCTGAATCAGCCATCAGGAACAGGATTTTCCGTGCAGCAGCTGGCCTGTCAATTCAGGAGGGTGCAGTCAGTGTGATATTCTCTTGAGTGACAAATTAATGGCCAGAGGCTGGGCTCAGTGTCCAATTAAGGACTTTGGGTGGGCTCTCAAAGCTGGAGGGCCATTATTAGGCCTTCCGGCTTGAAAGAAGCAGCAGGCTATGATGGTAGGTATGTGAGGGAGAGTATACTTCAAAATGAAGGCACCCTCTCTCCAGTCTTTTCAAAATTTGCAGCTAGACCACTACTGTAGGGTTGGAGCTACAGGAAGCACCTCTACAATGTGGCGCATTGCTGCTCCTGCAATGTGCAGGCAGAGAGGGCCTCTAAGCGTGCCTGGAGTGTTGGCTTCCAGGTCTGCCACTGGCATCCCAACTCCAGGTAACTAAATTGTCCCCCGCTGCCTCCAGGAACCTGGAGGCTGACTGAAACACCCCTGTCAGTTTATTTCAAATAGCCTTAAATTGGTATTAACAAGCTTAATCTTTTACCTGCCACGTGTGGACAGATAGCCCTGCTGCCACCAATCCCCTCTCATCCAGCCTCCAGGAAAATGGCTTGAGAATTGGATGTAGCTGGAGAACTGTCATGCAGACTGGTAGAGCTAGTCTTAACAACCACCCAGATCCGTTACTGGTCCAACGAGAGTTAAAAATCCAATCTAGATTACTAGAAATCTGGTATAATAAAAGCAACATACTGCAAATGCTGGAGATCTGAAATAAAAACAGAAAGTGCTGGAAAAACTCATCAGGGTTTTTTTTATTCATTCATGGGATATGGGCACCACTGGCTAGGCCAGCATTTATTGCCCTTGTTCAGATGGCATTTAAGAGTCAACCATATTGCTGTGGGTCTGGAGTCACATGTAGGGCAGACCAGGTGAGGACAGCAGATTTCCTTCCCTAAAGGATATTAGTGAATCAGGTGGGTTTTTACAACAATCAACAATGGTTTCATCATTAGACTTTTAATTCCAGATATTTATTGAATTCAAATTCCACCATTTGCTGTGATGGCATTCAAACCCCAGAACCCCAGAACATTACCCTGGGTCCCTAGAGCACTGGTCCAGTGACAATACCACTATCTGGCAGCATCTGTGGAGAAGAAACAGAGTTAACATTTTGGGTACAATATAACTTCTCCCAAAGAAGGTGCTGCAGGGAAAATCCTTTTCCTGGTATCTGATTCAGCACTGTGCCCTCTACAAGGGATCTGTTGCATATGTGAACAGACAAGAAACAGTGAGGTTCTTCAACAAATCAGATCTGCACAAAGACATGCTGAGTCCAAACAAGGAAGTGTAAAGCAGGAAATATAGATTAGATCTAAAGATGTACAAAAAGTCAAATAAAGATTGAGAAATACAAATCGGAGTAAGGGAGAAGGGTAAGGGACAGAAAAAAACATTAAACATCCAGTATTAATTTTGTTCTCAAGGAATGAGACTCCACACAGTAAAATTACATTTTCAAGGCCCGAGAGATTGTTTAGCAATAATTATTGCTTATTGTGCCATTAATAACACTTATTCCTAACTTTTTGAAGATATCTTTAACTCTCTCCACAGATACTGCCAGACCTGTCGACTTTTTTAAGACTTTCTGTTTTTATTACGAGAAATCTCCACTGACCAGCTCACGTAGAACCTGAAGGCAACTTTCAGGAGGGTGAATGATAAGCACTGTTCCTTCACCACTGAGAGCAAAATCCAGGTCAATGTTACACAGAACAATTGGTCAAAAGTGCACATAAGTTGCTGTGAATAATTGTGGTGCCAGACTTCTCTCCTTGCCTGGGAGTATCTTGCACTTGGAATATTTTTGACAATATCACAACTGAATGAAAGAACTTGCAGAAATAGCTGGAAAACATAATTGAACATCCCAAGGCACTTCACAGAGGTGTAATCAAAAAAAATTTGACACGGAGCCACATAAAGAGAGATTAAAACAGGTGAGGAAAACATGATCAAGCAGGTAGCTTTTAAGGGGCATTTTAAAGGACGACAGAAAGGTAGAGAGGCAGGGAGGTTTAAAGAGGAAATTCCAATGCTTAGAGCCTAGGCATCTAAAGTGCAGTTGCCAATGATAGAGTAGCTCTCAACTTCTGTAAATTATATTGGTTATCCAGCATTTTGTGCCATTACAGAGCTGTATTTTAGTAAACCTTGCAAACAGTAAACATCCTTCATTTGCTACATTTTAAGTGATTACAACATAGAAATATGGGGCTGAATTTGAGGGGTGGATGAGCATTTTTAAAAATTTGTTCATGGGATGTGGGAGTCACTGGCTAGGCCAGCATTTATTACCCATTCCTAATTGCCCTTGTTCAGAGGGCATTTAACAGTTAACCACACTGCTGTGGGTCTGGAGTCACATGTAGGCCAGACCAGTTAATGATTGCAGATTTCCTTCCGTAAAGGACATTGCTCACTCCTCAGATAGAAAAGTTGGTCGCGAGCGAACCAACTTCAAAATAACCCGCCTCGCGCAATAGTACATTGGGGGTGGCCTGAACAATGTAATTGTCACCCCTCAGTGAAAACAAATTCTGCCCTTGAGAGCAGCTGAGTAGTTCCAGCAGCACCAGCATTCAGTAGTGGCCAATACTGGGATGATAAGCAGTCCTGAGGAGATGTTCCATGCCCAGTGAATTTAAAAGTACGCCTGAGGTTTTGATCGGGGATGGATTGGGGACCCTAGGGAGAGAGTGAGGGGAATGGAGGGGTTGAGATTTGGACACTAGGGAGGAGTCACAAAGGATAACATCTTGATGTTATAACATCAGGTGTCCCTGATTGGTGCAAGGAACTTGCCAAAGAGGCACCTCCCTCCCACTCCTTCCCACAATTTCATCTGAGATGGTGAAGTACTGGCCTTGACTTCCTGGTTATGGCCTCTCCAGCTGCTTGCATTGGTGTGGCAATTGGGGGCAAAAAGGCCCTTATCTGGCTATTAATTGGCCAGATAAGGACCTCAAAAGGCCTAAAGGCAGGTGGGCTGGCTGATGCCTTACACACCTACCCTATTATGGGGAACAGCTCGGGAGTGGGTAGGAAGGCGGTGGGCTAGCCACCTGTTGTATTTTATGGGCAAATACACCAGCCGGGTGCTGTAAAATTCCCCATAGAAGCAAAAGTGGCCCATTCAGCCCCTTGAACCTGTTCTGCCATTCAATTAGACCATGGTAATCTATATCTTTATGGAGGTCTTGTGGCAAGTGGATGGCATCCCTGCTTCTGAGCCAGGAGCTCTGGGTTCATAGTCCCACTCCAGGCCTTAATGGTCATTGGAGATGTATTCATAATGTAGACAAGCAGGTTGTTTATCAATCTATAAATCATTCCAATATGCCAATGGCAGGAACTTAGTTTATGTAACCCTTGGAGCTCTGATGAATCTACACTGCACTCTTTCCAAGGCCAAATGCCTTATCTAAGGTGTGGTGCTTGGAACTGTAGACAGTAATCCAGATATGGTTGAGCCAGGGCTTTGTATAGCTAGAACAAAACTTCCTCCCCTTTATATTGCAGCCTTTTAGATGTAAAGGCAAACATTCCATCAGCCTTTCTGATTAGTTTTTGTACCTGGCCATTATATTTTACATGAATCACCTATATCACTTTGAACTTCCACTGTTCCTAACTTTTAACATTTTAAAAATAGTCAGGTCTCTCTTTCTTAGGTCCAGCATGATGACTTCATACTTACCTGATTGAAATTTAACTGTTGAGTTTTTCTCACTCACTTAATCTATTAATGTCTCTTTGTAATATCCTACTCACTATGTTACCTATCTTTGTGTCATTAGCAAACTTGGATATATGACTCTCTATTACCTAAGTCATTCATAAATATAGTGAATAATTGAGGCTACACTGCAGAACCTTGTAGGATATCACTTCTTTCAAATTCAAGTACATACACATTATTTCTATTCTTTGCCATCTATTACTCAACAAATCTCCTAACCAGATCGGCAATTTACTATCGGTTACATGAACTTTAAATCTGGCTAACGGTCCCTTGTGTGGAACTTCATTAAATATCTTCTTGTAGTCCACATAAACTGCATCCATGAACATTCTCCTGTCTATTCCTTTGGTTTCTTCCTCAAAAAGAAATTTAGATTCATTAGATCTAACCTTTATGAATTCATGTTGGCTTCAATTAGCTCAATTTCTAAGTACTCAGTCACTTTGTCCTCAATTGATTCAAGAAGGTGACTCGCCACCACCATTTCTTTTATTTGCTCATGGAAACATCATTGGCAAGGACAGTATTTATTGCCTATCCCTAATTGAGCTTGAGAACGTGATAGCGAGTTGCCTTTTCAACCACTGCAGGTCATTTGGCATAGGTATACCCATAGTGCTGTTCGGGCTTCTCATGGCGATTAGGGGGTGGCAATAATGCTGGTCTTGCCAGTGATGTACACATCCCATTAACAAATACATAGATTTGAAGAAAGGATATAAGGAGGGCAAAGAGAGGGTACAAGCAAAGATTAACAAGTAACGTAGAAGGGAATCCAGAAACCTTTCATAACCTAAAATGTAAAAAGGATAGTTAAAAGAATGGTGCAGTTGATTAGGGACAAAAAATGAATTCGTCTCATGGTGGCTGAGTTACTGAAGGAATACTTTGCAATTGTCTTCACAAAAGAAGAGGATGAAGTTAACTTTACAATAGAGGAAGGGTAGAGAAATAGGATAGGATAAAATAAATAGAAAGAAATTGTTAAAGAGCTTGCCATCACTCAAAGTTAACAAGTGACATGTTCCAGATAGGAGGAATCCTAGGCAGTTGTGGGAAGCTATTATTGAGATAGCAAAGCTCTGACCATAGTCTTTAAATCCTCTTTGGATACTTAGAGTGTTTTCAGTGGACTGTAGGATTGCAAATGTTATTCCCCTTTTCAAAAAGGGGGAGGGAGATAAGCCTGGTAACGACAGACCAGTCAATCTAGCATCAGTGGTAGGAAAACCATTAAAAACCATTATCGAAAAAAAAGATTTCTCACTTGGAGAAGCTGGTTTAATAAGAAGTAGCCAACAAGGATTTGTTAAAGGAAAATTGTGTCTGACTAAACTGATCAAGTTTTTTGATGAAGTAACAAAGGCATTTGATAAGGTAGTGCAGTATTGTTAAATAAATGGACTTTGTAAAAGCATTCAATGAAGTAACATAGGTATTAAGTGATAGGAGACAGAGAGTGGTGTTGAATAGCTGGAGAGAAGTTTGCAATGGGTAGAGAGAGTATGATTTTGAAGTTTGCAGGTGATGCAAAACTTGGCAATATTTTAAATAGTGAGAATGATAGTTCAGGACAACATATGCAGACTAAGTGGGCAGACACATGGCAGATGCAATTTAATATAGATAAGCATGAAGTGCTGCACTTTGGGAAAAACATGGCGGAGTGGGTGTATTACCTAAATGGTACACTTTGGAGGGGTGTGCAAGAACAGAGTGCCCTGGGAATAGATATTCACAAGTTTTTGAAAGTGGTAGGGCAAATTGAAAAGGCAAGAAGGAAAGTGTATGGGATACTTGGCTTTGTGAACAGGCTACTGAATGCGAAAATTCAAGGAAGTCATGCTAAAACTCCACAAATCACTGGTTGGGTCTCATTTGGGGTTATGTGTAGCACCACAATCTAGAAAAATTGTCAGTTGAAGTAGATACAGAGGAGGTTTACCAGGATGACATCAGGGATGAGGGACTTCAGTTATGTGGAGAGATTGGAAAAAATTAGACTGTTGTCCTTAAAGCCGAGAAGACTGAGAGATGACCTAACGGAGGCATTTGAAATTATGTAGCAAATTTCTCCTGTCATGTGGGTTGGTAACCAAAGGTCATAACTTTGAAAATAATTGGCAAAAGAACTAATGGGAAAAAAGGTACAATATCTCCCCAAAAAGGGTTCTAAGATCTGTGCAGAACTTTATGTCCTCTGCGGGCAGGCTTGCAGATGAGGTGAGCCTTAAAATGCCATGCTGTTAGGTAACATTGCTGTGGCTTCAGTGGGAAAGGAGAGGACAGAGGGTTGTGTCTCCTTGACAGGATGCCTGTTTCAACTGGAGGCCCCCCCAGCAAGGTTCAGATATTCCTTTGTTTTGTCTCTCTGCTACCCTCCCCACCCCAGCACTCCGTTCCCCCTGTCCCCCTTACAGGGGCCTGCTAGCCTGGGCCCGGCGATACCTGATCCCTGCTCCCCCCACCCCACACAACTTACCTTGCATCCAGCTTCAAAGCTGAACATTGCTGAAGGCTGAATGCAGTCCTGGCAGTGACCACCGCTCCCAGCCATCAGATTGGCCAACAACACCTGGGTGTGGGGCTTCCTTCCCAGGTGCAGCCGGAAGATTCACCTCAAGACAATTAACATCCCAACAGGTGTAATATCACTGCAGGACCATGGAGCCATTGTCGATTGTTGTAAAAACCCATCTGGTTCACTAATGTCCTTCAGGGAAAGAAATCTATTGTCCTTACCTGGTCTGGCCTACACGTGACTCCAGGCCTACAGCAGTGTGGTTGACTCTTAACTGCCCTCTGAAATGGCCTAGCAAGCCACTTAGTTATAACAAATCACAACAAAATAACAAAAAAGGAATGAAACCGGATGGACCACTTGGCATCGGCCTAGGCACCTGAAACGATAAAGGCAATCTCAGCCCTGTTGGCCCTGCAAAGTCCTCCTTACCAACATCTGGGGGCTAGTACCAAAATTGGGAGAGCTGTCTCACAGACTAGTCAAGCAACAGCCTAACACAGATATCCTCACGGAATCATACCTTACAGATAATGTCCCAGATATCACCATTACCATCCCTGGGTATGTCCTTTCGCACTGGCAAGTCAGACCCAGCAGAACTGGCGGCACAGTGGTATATAGTCAGGAGGAAGTTGCTCCGGTGTCCTCAATATCAATTCCAGACCCCATGAAATTTCATGGCATCAGGTCAAACATGGGCAAGGAAACCTCCTGCCAAATACCACGTACCCCCCTCACTCAGCTGATGAATCAGTGCTCCTCCATGTTGAACAACACTTGGAGGAAGCACTGAGGGTGGCAAGGGCACAGAATGTACCCTGGGTGGGGGACTTCAATGACCATCACCAAGAGTGGCTCGGTAGCACCACTATTGAGTGAGCTAGCTGAGTCCTAAAGAACATAGCTGCTGGGCGATGTCTGTGGCAGGTGGTGAAGGAACCAACAAGAGGGAAAAACTTATTTGACCTTATCCTCACCAACCTGCTTGCCACAGATGCATCTGTCCATGGCAGTATCGGTTGGAGTGACCACTGCACAGTCGTTGCAGAGACAAAGCCCTGCCTTCACAGCGAGGATACCCTCCATCATGTTGTGTGGCACTACCACCATGCCAAATGGGATAGGTTTCAAACAGACCTAGCAACTCAAGGGTGGGCATCTATGAGGTGCTGTGGGCCATCTGCAGAAGCAGAATTGTACATGAACACAATCTGTAACCTCATGGCCCAGCATATCCCCCACTCTACCATTACCATCAAGCCAGGAGATTAACCCTAGTTCAATGAAGAGTGCAGGAGGACATGCCAGGAGCAGCACCAGGCATACCTAAAAATGAGGTGTCATCTTGGTGAAGCTATAACATAAGACTACTTGCATCCCAAACAGCATAAGCAGCAAATGATAGACAGAGCTAAGCGATCCCACAACCAATGGATCAGATCTAAGCTCTGCAATCTTGCCACATCCAGTCGTGAATGGTGGTGGACAATTAAACAACTCACTGGAGGAGGAGGCTCCACAAATATCCCCATCCTCAATGATGGAGGAGCCCAGCACATCAGTGCAAAAGATAAGGCTGAAGCATTTGCTACAGTCTTCAGCCAGAAGTGCTGAGTGGATGATCCATCTTGGCCTTCTCCGGATGTCAGTCTCCATTACAGATGTCAGTCTTCAGCCAATTTGATTCACTCCACTTGACATCAATAAATGGCTGAAGGCACTGGATACTGCAAAGTTTATGGGCCCTGATAATATTCCGGCAATAGTACTGAAGACGTGTGCTCCAGAACTTGCCGTGCCCCTAGCCAAACTGTTCCAGTACAGCTTCAACACTGGCATCTACCTAGTTATGTGTGAAATTGCCCAGGTATGTCCTGTACACAAAAAGCAGGATAAACCCAACCCGGCCAATTACCGCCCCATCAGCCTACTCTCCATCATCAGTAAAGTAATGGAAGGGGTCATCAACAGTGCTATCAAGCAGCACTTGCTTAGCAATAACTGCTCACTGATGCCTAGTTTGCGTTCTGCCAGGGCCACTCAGCTCCTGACCTCATTATAACCTTGGTTCAAACATGGACAAAAGAGCTGAACTCCCGACGTGAAGTGAGAGTGACTGCCCTTGACATCAAGGCGGCATTTGACAGAATGTGACATCAAGGAGCCCGAGCAAAACTGGGGTCATTGGGAATCAGAGAGAAAATTCTCCACTGGTTGGTGTCATATCTAGCACAAAGGGAGATGGCTGTGGTTGTTGGAGGTCAATTATCTCAGCTCCAGGACATCACCGCAGGAGTTCCTCAGGGTAGTGTCCTAGACCCAACCATCTTCAGCTGCTTCATCAATGATCTTCCTTCCATGTTCATTGACGATTACACAATGTTCAGCATCATTTGCAACTCCTCAGATACTGAAGCAGTCCATGTCCAAACGCAGCAAGACCTGGACAATATCCAGGTTTGGGCTGACAAGTGGCAACTAATATTTGCATCACACAAGTGGCAGGCAATGACCATATCCAACTAGGGAGAATCCAACCATCGCCCCTTGATGTTCAATGGCATTACCATCACTGAATCCCTCACTATCGACATCCTGGGGGTTATCATTGACCAGAAGCTGAACTGGACTAGCCATACAAATACTGTGGCTACAAGAGCAGGTCAGAGGCTAAGAATTGCGTGCTGATTAACTCACCTGACTCCCCAAAGCCTGTCCACCATCTACAAGGCACATGTCAGGAGTATTCTCCCCACTTACCTGGATGAGTGCAGCTCCCACAACACTCAAGCAGCTTGACACCATACAGGATAAAGCAGCCTGCTTGATTGGCACCACATCCACAAATATTCACTCCTTCCACCACTGATGCACAGTAGCAGTAGTGTGTACCATCTACAAGATGTACTACAAGAATTCACCAAGTCTCCTTCGACAGCCTTCCAAACCCACGACCTCCACCATCTAGAAGGACAAGGGCAGCAGATGGATGGGAACACCACTACCTGGAAGATACCCTCCAAGTCACTCACCATCTTGACTTGGAAATATATCACCGTTCCTTCACTGTCGCTGGATCAAAATCCTGGAACTCCCTTCCTAACAGTACTGTGGGTGTACCTGCACCACATGGGCTGCAGCAGTTCAAGAAGGCAGCTCACCACCACCTTTTCAAGGGCAACTAGGGATGGGCAATAAAATGTTGGCCAAGCCAGCATCCCATGAATGAACTTTTAAAAAGGAGACTGCAGAAGAACATCAACAAGGCAAGAACTGCAGCAAAAGGTTGTGCCATCTTTGCGTTTTGAGAACTATCAGTCATCAGCCAGTCTGAGAACCAGACTCTGAAACTAGCGATAAGGCATCAAGCAGCCAAAGAACTTAACCTGTTCCAGTTTCAAAGCTCATCCAAGAACAAAGCTCCTAGATATTCAACTATCAGAAACCTCACAACCTGCTGTGAACCCTTTGCTTTACAAGACCCTCACTTCAACTTTAAATCATCAAAAAAATCACAGGTCTGACCATAAATCATAAATCAGAGACTTAATTCATTCTAATCTGCAAAACTGCACTCTCTTTATTTGTATAACAAGAGCAAAATCTTTATCTGTATTCAACCTTTGCTTATGTGTCTGCATGAGGGAGCCTGAATGTGTGGCATTGTGTTAATTCAGGTTAAATGTGTGAGAATAAATAAGCTTCTTTATTTTAAATTCATGAATGCTGAATTATTTAATTGGAATACATACTCTAAGTGTAAGAAAAGTCACACCACTTTCCATACAAAATGTATTGATTATGGGCGTAAGAGAACAGATACATACTGTGCAAGACACTCTTCATTCCAGGAATCAACCCAATGAATCTTCTCTGAGCTGCCTCCGACGCAAGTACATGCCTCCTTAAATAAAGAGACCAAAACAATATGTTGCATTCTAGGATTGGTCTCACCAATGTCCTGTAAAGCTGTAGCAAGACCTCCCTACATTTATGTTCCATCCCCCTTGCAACATAGACCAACATTCCATTTTCTTTTCTTATTTCTGGCTGTACCTGCATGCTGACATTTTGTATTGTATTACGAGATCACTCAAATCCCTCTGTACCATGCTATTCTGCAGTTTCTCTCCATATAGTTAATATACTGTTTTTCTATTCTTTCTATCAAAGTAGTAGCCTCAAACTTTCCCACATTATACTCTGCCAAATGTTTGGCCGCTCACTTAACATATCTGTATCTCTTTGTGCCCTCCTCATCACTTTCTTTCCCACCTATCTTTGTATCAGCAGTAAATTTGGCTACAATACACTCTGTCCCTTCATCCAAGTCATTAACATAGATTGTAAATAATTGAGGCACTGATCCCTGTGGCACTCCATTAATTAAAGGTTACCAACCTGAAAATAACTCATTTATCCTGCCTCTCTGTTTTGTTACCAACCCTCCATCCATTCTCATGTGTCAGCTATGGCTCAGTCAATAGAACTGTCATAAGGTTCTCAGTTCAAGTTCCACTCCTGGATTTGAGCACAAAAATCAAGGCTGAGGCATCAGTGTAGTACCCAGGATATGCTACACATTGGGAAGTGGTGTCCTTCAGATAAAATCTTAAAATGAGGCTCCAGCTACCTACTCTGATGGATGTAAAATATACTATGGCATTATCTCAAAGGAGAGTTATCCCTTATGTTTATCTCTCATTCAGCATTAAATAAAGACTGATCATTTGGACATTATCACATTGCTGTTTGTGGGAGTGTGTTGTGTGCAAAAGTGACTGCTGCATTTCCTACATCAAAACAGTGACTGCTCTTCAAAAGTATTTTATTGCTTGTAATGTGCTTTGAGATGTCTGGTGGCCATGAAAAGTGATCCATAAATGCAAGTCTTCTTTTTGTAAAATATTACCTCTAACATGATGGGCTCTTCTGCAATAAACCTTCTATGTGACACCTTATTGAATGTCTTTTGAAAACCCAAATACACTACATCTACTGGTTCTTCTTTATCCACTCTGCTTGTTACATCCCCAAAGAATTCTAATAAGTCCTTCAAGTACAATTTCAATTTGATAAAATCATGTTGACACTGCTTGATTGTATAATGATCTTCTAAATGTACTGCTGCTACTTCCTCAATGATGAATTCCAAAGTTTTCCTAATGACAGAAGTTAGTATATCTGGCATATAGTTTCCTGTTTAATATCTTCCCTCTTTCTTGAATATAAATGTCTGTTATGATTGATGCAGTTGGTAAAGCGGAGTTATTCAAAATTCCCAGAGGAAACTTTTAAACAACTGCCATAATCTACAACTTTCAGTATTATGTTTGAGATGCAACTATAAATTCAGGGATTAGACCATCAATCCTCGAGGCTTTATGTTAAACAAATTGCAACATTTTATTAATTTAAACAGGCTATACTATACACAACAAAAACAGAATTACCTGGAAAAACTCAGCAGGTCTGGCAGCATCGGCGGAGAAGAAAAGAGTTGACGTTTCGACTCGAAACGTCAACTCTTTTCTTCTCCGCCGATGCTGCCAGACCTGCTGAGTTTTTCCAGGTAATTCTGTTTTTGTTTTGAATTTCCAGCATCCGCAGTTTTTTTGTTTTTATACTATACACACATGGCTACAAAGTACTACTGTCATAACTTTTAACAAATTCCTAAACTAATCTCCATTAAGGCAACACCAATCCATAGCCTTAACCCAAACACCAGACAAAGCATTTTCACCTTACGAGTTCAATTTGTGGTCCTTTTCACAAGCCTCTTTGAACTTTTAACAATGAAACCCCTTTAATAGAACCAGTTTTATTAGTAATACAGATATATGGTTTGGCATCTGCTAGATAGGCATCAAGTTTTGACCCCACTTCTTGAATGCTCTATTCAAAACATGCAAATACACTCTACCTCCCTGTTTACATCTCAAACTAGTGCATATCAAAGCATCCAGACTAGCTGACTTTACTCTAATTAAGACACACCCTTGGACTAAACCTCTATTTTAAAACAAAAATGTTTTCCAAAATATTATATACATTAATAGCAACATGACTGTGTCACATTTGTAGTTTTCCATTCTACTGTGACCTTTCCGGAGTATCGGGAACTTTTGTAGATTATAACCAATGCATCCACTATCTCAGCAATCACTTATTTTAAGACCGTAGGACGCAGGCCATCAGGTCCAGTGGATTTCTAAATTTCTTACAGAGATAAAAACAAAAAAACTGCGGATGCTGGAAATCCAAAACAAAAACAGAATTACCTGGAAAAACTCAGCAGGTCTGGCAGCATCGCTCGAAACGTCAACTCTTTTCTTCTCCGCCGATGCTGCCAGACCTGCTGAGTTTTTCCAGGTAATTCTGTTTTTGTTCTAAATTTCTCCCCTGTTTACTCTCATAAAATATTTTCTCCCTCTTTATTATCCTTTTAGTCATCCTGTTTTGGTTTCTAAAATTATCCCAATCATCTGACTTATCATTAATCTTTCTAACATTGTATGCTTTTTTTTTAATTTGATAACTATCATTAACTCCATTGATGTGACAGTTTTTCTGAAAAAAAGGAAATGTTATCAGCTGTTTCAGACTTAGGGCAAATTATAAATGATAGGTACAACATGCATGTTGCATACTGAAGGTGAGCCACAACTCCATTTAGCCATACGTTCGATCTTGGAACTGGTACTTTAAATGACAATGTTATATTCTAAATGCTCTTGGTTATGATCAGTGTATAATTTTTAAGTTGAATATATATATATTATATACATATTTGTGTGTTAAGAGAGGTAAAATGGTTTTACAGCACCTGAAATTAAAGGGATAGTTTATAAAGGGCTAAAAATTTAGTGATTCTGGAGAAAAAACTTTACTGTTGCATAGCAAAAGTGGTCAAGTGACACAGATGCAGGGAAAAGGACCAAAAAAGAGAATTCAGTCCGTGTCAGAGAGAGAACATAGGCCTGAATTTTACCCTTGGGGGGTGAGTGTGATCAGGGGGCCCGTGGTCAGCCCCTGACCACGATTTCACACTGGTTGGCCAATTAAGGCCCACCCAGCGTGAAGCACGTCTTCCCATTGGTCGGGAAGGGCCAGGCGGGGGTGGGGGCCTGTCGGCCACCGGCTCCAATGGGCGGCCCAGCAGGCAGTTTAAAAACGGTTCAGGCAGCTCCTTGAAGGCTGCCAGGGAAGAACATGTGTGCAGTGTTCTGAAGACCAAAGCTATGGCCTCAAGTGCAGCTGGAGACACCAGGCAGGATGGCAGGTCGGGTGGGCACTCAGCCCCCTGGTTTTCTGGCGAGTGCCTTGCGGTCCTCCTGAAGGAGGTGGCTGCCAGGAGGGGCACCCTTGTCCCCAGAGATGGAAGGAGGAGACCGCCGCACCTAACAAAAAGAGCGTGGGAGGAGGTGGCAGCCTAGATCAGCAGCCACAACATTGTGCTGCGCACAGGGGTGCAGTGCCACAATAGGTTTAATGACCAGTTGCCACTCGGCAAGGGTGAGCACTGTGTTGGCATGGATCAGTGTGGTGGAGTGTTAAGGGCTGGCCATTCCCCTGTGGAGCTCAGGGATGTAAGGGACTGAATGCCAACTGTCAATGACACCGGAACTGGCCAAGGGGGTGAGCCCTGGCTGTTTGGACTGAGTGCCTTGCGACTCGAGGGCCACAGCTCATATGTGTCCTGCGAGGTGTTTCTCAGGCTGCAATGGTGCTGCAGGTGGACTAATCAATGCTCCTCTGTTCTTTCAGGAGAAGGTGACCCGCAATAATATTGAAAGGTTTCAGATAGGCGGAGGCCCCCCAAAACTTCTAATCTTATCCAGATTTGAGCAGGACGCCTTGGAGCTGGAGAGGCACCATGCACCTTGGTTAAATTGCTGTGGAGAGGCTGGGGTGTCAGACGAAGGTAAGAGTGCAGTTTATAGAGGTGAGAGTTTCAGATAATGCAAACATTCTTGTATAGTCTCATCATTGGTGGGAGCCTCAAAATTGGAGACCCCATTGATCATTGATAGACAATGGCACCATGATGCAGACTCCATTGTCTCACCAGGGTGCCTGGCATGCACAGTGACAGCGTGAATAAACTAAAGATATGTTGTTGTTCTCCCTTAGATTCACCAGCCCGCACTCAATCGCAGGACCCCGAAGAGCTACTCTGATGCCAGAGGCCCGCCAGGCTTCACATGCACCTGTGTCACACCCACTCTCTAAAGCAGGCACCAGTGCATTAGATCTTTGGCTAGAATGTCGCAGCACAGCGGTGAGGGTACTTCACACTTGCTTGAGGAGCAAGTGGAGGCAGAGAGTGCCCAGGGTGCCGGAAATCAGAGGACTGATGGAGACCAGGACGATGCTGAATTGAAGTCAGATAATGAGCCTTTGGAGTCAACCATTAGGCAGTAAATGCTGGATGTCCAGCAGGACGTGTGGGAGGATCTGGTGGAGATCCATGAGTGTATGCATGTCATGGTCTCTGTGCTCGAGGAGTCCATGCGGAGCATAAGCACTGTGTTGACCCTCATGGCCGAGTGCACTGCCTCCTCCATTGAGAGAGTGGTGGCTCTAATGGAGAGGCTGCTCCAGGGACAGAAGAAGGGTTCCTGGAGTTGCGCTCGGACCTGCACAGGCAATGACCTCAGGTGGTCAGTGACAGTGTGGGAGTTGGATGAGGCACCCAGTATCCCATCTAGGTGCCCGTCCATCAATGGCGAGCAGGGATGTCCAGAGTGACCTCATGTTAGCGTATGAGCTGCTTCTCATCTCTGCGGGCTCCTCTCAGGGTGCTCTGGATGATGGCAGCAGCTCCTCCACCCCTCTGCCAGTGACTGTTGCATCCGATGAGGCTACAATGACTGGGGAGATGCCAGCTGTGGCACTGGCTGCTCCCTCCCAGGCGGGGCCAGCACAGGCTCCACTGGCCAGAGGATGACCGCCAAGGTCATCAAGGCCAACAAGACAGCAGAGTGAGCAGCTGTCTCCAATGCTGCTGCCAGCGAGGGGAAGACACCAAGATGTAGCACTCACAAATGAGCACAAGAGGGACAGGTCACGGGTGATCTGAGTATACGTCAACTTTTTTTTTGGTGCAGAATACGTCGGTACGTAATGCTGGACATGAGTGGCTCTAAACTTTATTACACAGGCACTGAATGGACTTTGGGTTCAAATGAAAGGTTCATTTCAGACATCCTGGATGGAAGCAGCAAGCAGATCTTTGGCAGCCTAGCTGAAGGAGTGTTGGATCAATGCATCCCTGGTGTCCCTGCCTCCCTGAAAGATACAGAGGTCTGCCTCCATGCCCTCAGCGTTCTACTCACCATGTTCCTATTTAGACTCACTATTGGATTCATCATCTGTGGCCTGTGGATCTGCCTCAAGATCTTCTTCCTCCAGTGGGTCCAGTGCCAGATTGTGGAGCATGCTACATGCAACCACTATCAGGGACACCTGCTCTGGGGGGTACTGCAGTGCACCCCCTGAACAATCCAGTCATCGGAAGTGCATTTTCAGAAGACCTATGATCCTTTCTATCACTGCCCTTGTGGAGGCATGACTCCTGTTATAATGCTGCTCTGCTCCTGTTCTTGGGTGGTGGAGAGGTATCTTAAGCCACCTTTTCAACAGATAGCCCTTGTTGCCCAGCAGCCACCCATTCATTTGGGCTGGAGCACTGAACAGCCTTGGCACTTGGGAGTGTCAGAGGATATAAACATCATGGGAGCTGCCAGGGTACTTTGCACAGACTTGCAGAATCTGCATCCTGTGGTCACCACACTATCTGCACGTTCATGGAGTGGAAGCTCTTCCTGTTGACGAAGACACCTGGCTGACCCGCTGGCGTCTTGATGGCCACATGTGTGCAATCGATTGCATCCTGAATGAGGGGAAGCCAACAATCGCTGCGAAACCTCTGGCTCGCTCAACCTGGCTGGCCTTGTCCATACAGAAATGAATAAATGTCATTACTCAGCTGAACAGGGCTTCTGTCACCAGCTTGGCACAACTGTGGACAGCTGATTGGGAGACTCCACACAGATCCCCCACTGACCCTTAGAAAGTGCCAAAGGCATAGAAGTTGAGGACCACTGTGATCTTCAGAGCCACTGACATGGGATTCCCACCTGCACGGCCAGAGCTGATCTCAGGCCCAATCATCTGACAAAAGGAGATCACAGTCTCCCTGGAGAGGCGGAGCCTCCTTCAGCACTGCAGTTCGGAAATATTGAGGTAGCTGCATCTCCGCTTGTAAACCCTGGCAGCAGGATAGTGGCATCTTCTGTGGCCCCTTCTGCCTTGGACTTCCTGCTGGCCCTGTGCCCCTTGTGCCTGTGCCTCTCCTCCCACAAGTCGCTCCCCAGCTGCATTGGGACACCTGGCCTCCTCCCTCTTCTGCCCCTCTTTTCCTCCTCAGAGGAGGTGCCACCACCGGAGACCATAATCTCCATTATCAGGGTAACAGAAGGCTGTCTGATACCTGGAAGGGTCCACACGGTCAAAATCCTCTGGGAGCCTTGGAGACACGAATGACTCCTGAAATGAAGCTTAGAAATGGTAAGAATGAAGCTTAGAACAGAGATGAAGCTGTCATTTTCAAATAAGCAACCAGCAGCAAACTATCTCTTAGGCTTTTCACTGCTCACACTGGAAATGCTGCTGACTCTTTTTATCCTCCCTTTGGATGAGGTTTTGCAAAATGCCCATTTAAGCGATATACACAAAATCGCATGAGCAATGTAAAATCAGATTCAATAGGGCTTTTCACAGCCTTAAATGGCCTCTTAATTGATGGCTGGCATGGCTCTGACACCCGCGCGTGCCCGCCGACCTGAAGATTGTGCACATACTGGATGACGTTAGGACCCTTGCCCGATGTCTTCTCTCACTATTTTACGCCTGATTGGGTTGGGTGCGCGCCTGACTGCGAGGAGTAAATTTCTGCCCATAGGAATTGTAAGCTTTCTGAAGACTACAAGGCTACTGGGGACGGGAGTTAACTGAATAGTCAGTTACAGTACTCAGTAAAATGATTGTTTTAGCAGAGGTGCTACTGGAAGACTGAGTTTAGGCAACTCATTTGCTTGCTCTGCAGTTGAAGAAACAGTGAGTTTAGAGTATGGTTTTTGAGTGTCTTGGGAGAGATGTGAATTGGTTGAGAGAGTCAAGTACATGCTCAGGAATCTTCCAGAAGAAAACCCTTTACAACTGTGCCAAACGAGAAGCCTTTGTGTCAAGCTAGTCCTAACTCATCACTGGTTTACGTGTCCGTAAAGATATTGCTGGGGTAAAGGGATGGTGTGGATTTGAAGCGCCTTCTTGTGTTTGTGTTGAGATCTTTCCAATCTTTTTGCCTCTGTGATATAGTTAATTTTTCTTGTTTAATAGCTATTTTATTCTTTGTGTTAAAAGTTCATCAGCTGACTCCTGTGAATTACTCCTGTAACTCATCTCCTTGGCTTCTGAAACAAAGTTAGTCTCTATCAAGCCAGATTTCATTCTGGGATCAGACTTGTCCAGTATTAACATCAGCTGGGATCGTAACACCTGTAAATTAGACCATGACACTCTCAGTTAAGATTTTGAAAATATTGCATAGATTGTATATTCCAGAACTCACTGACCTTTTCTAAAAGGCCTGCTGAGGTGGTAGGGGAGAAAGGAACTGGTTTGAAAATCAGAACAAAAACTGTTTCACCCACCCATAATGATATGTCAAATAAATGTTTGGACCACAACTGCATTTTGTTGTGTCTTATTATAGGCTAACAGCAGTATGGGTCAATCTCATATTATGTGAGATTCCAAAAAGATTGTTTTGATGTTGCCAATCAAGACCAAAGACAAGTAATGATTTGTTATAAAAATTGATTGAGCTCCCATTAATTTCAACCGCAGTATGAAAAAAATGCAGCCTAGTATTTTGGAGTAGCAATAATTCAATTTTCTTCAGGCTTTAGCTTTAAACTTGGCTTAGAAGGCTCATGTTTTAATTAATTCTGAAATATAATTAGAACTCTAGTTTGGACAGAAAAAAATACTCGGGGCCAGGGACAGAATTTTATCTTTTAGACCCAGTTACAGTGGGTTAGGCTGGCAGTGGATTCAAAACTCAAATGTTTGTGGAATGAATTTTGAATGGCATTAGCATCCACTTCAGGATTTGCTGAACACTTGAAGAGCACAGGTGTGATTATGACATGCTGCTGATAATGCAGTCCTAAGTTTCACACAACTTGGCTTTGTTAGGACTTCAAATGGAAAGTGTATGGTGGCAAAAGCTCTTCAAATAAAGATTTTTAAAGCACCTGTAAAGGGAGGGAAGTGGAGCAAAATACAATTGGCTGTCAGGTGATTTCTGAGATAGTTTAAAATCTAAACCAGTGGAATGATAATGTTCTTCAAGTACTTCCTTGTTCAGGTCTCCCCTGGCGGCCCTGTGAGGTATTTTGTTCAATAGTTGAGACGCACAAGCTCAGGAGGGACCTGATTCAATTTTTTGATAGCATTGAATTTGGTGATTTTTTTTTTTCTCTATCATGCAATTATCTTTTTACTCTTCACTTTTCCTCCTTCAACAATGACTAGTCACACTTTAACCATTTGTGGCTGTCTCCAGATCCATCTCATTCATCACAGTGACATGCCATCTTCTTTATTCCAGTTTAAAACATTGGAGGCCTGGTGATGAGGGACAGCGGGGCTCGCAGCCAGGGTGATTATTGGATACTTTGTGGTGGGATCAGAGGGCTCGTGGAAGGTTGTGATGGGGTAGTGCCCAGTCACAGAGACTTCTCAGGCAGGCACCTGGGATCCAGGATTCAGTGTAAAGGTATTCACCTCCTGAATTCGCCAAGCCCTCGCCTTGCCAAGCCTGCCAGGTTTCCTGATTTTTTTTCCATTTGTTCATGGGATGTGAGCATCACTGGTTAGGCCAGCATTTATTATCCATCGCTAATTGCCCTTGAGAATGTGATGGTGAGCTGCCGTCTTGATCCACTGCAGTCCAGCTGGTCTACATTTGCGCACAGTTCCGTTAGGGAGAAAGTTCCAGGATTTTGACCCAGAGGAGGTGAAGGAACAGCGATCACTATTCCAGATCAGGATGGTGTGTGGCTTGGAGGGGAACTTGCAGGTGGTGGTGTTCCCATGCATTTGCTGCCCTTATTTTCCTGGGTGAAAGAAGTCACGTTTTAGGAGGTGCTGTCAGAGGAACCTCTGTGAGTTTTGTCAGTGCACCTTGTAGATGGTACACACTACTGCCATTGTTTACTGGTGGTGGACGAGTGACTGTTTATGGTAGTGGAAGGGATACCAGTTAAGCAGACTGCATTGCCTTGGATGGCACTGAGTTTCTTGAGTGTTGCAAGAGCTGCACTCATCTAGGTAAGTAGAGAGTTTTCCATCACGCTCCTGACTTATGCCTTTTAGATGGTGGACAGGTGTTGGAGAGTAAAAAATGAGTTCTTCATGGCAGAATTCTCAGCATCTGACCTACTCTTGCAGCCAGAATATTTACAGGAACATAGGAACAGGAGTAGGCCATTCAGCTCGTCAAGCCTGCTCTGACACTCATTACAATCATGGCTGATCATCCACTTGAATGCTTTTTTCCCACACTATCCCCATATCCCTTTATGTCATTGGCATTTAGAAATCTGTCAAGCGCTACTTCAAACATACTCAATGACTGAGCTTCCATAGCCCCCTGAGGTAGAGAATTCCAAAGATTAACAACCCCCTGAGTAAAAAAAAATCTCCTCATCTTGGCCTAATGTGGCTTCCCTCTTTCGTAAAAATTGTGTTCCCTGGTACTAGACTCATCAACTAGCAGAAACATCATACCTGCATCTACCCTGTCAATCCCTTTAATTATTTTGTAGGTTTCAATGAGATCACCTCTCATTCTTTGAAATTCTGAAGAATACATGCCCGATTTCCCCAATCTCTCTTCACAGGGCTGTCCCACCATCCAAGGAACAAGTCTGGCGAACTTCTGTTGCACTCCGTCTATAGCAATAATATCCTTCCTAAAGTGAGGGAACCAGAACGGCACATAGTACTCCAGGTGTGGTGTAACCAAGCTTCTATAGATTAAAGCAAGACTTCACTACTTCTGTACTCAAATCCTCCTGCGATAAAGGCTAATATACTGTTAACCTTCTTAATTGCTTGCTGCACCTGCATATTAGCTTTCAGTGACTTATTGATGAGGGCAGCCCAGGTCCCTTTGTACATCTATACTTTCTAACCGCTCACCATTTAAGAAAGACTCTGCACATCTGTTTCTCCTATCAAAGTGGATAACGTCACATTTTTCCACATTATATTCCATCTGCCATGTCCTTGCCCACTCACTAAGTCAATCCTATTGAAGCTGCTTTGCATCTTCCTCTCAATTCACACAGTCCCACCTAGCTTTGTGTCATCCACAAACTTGGAAATATTACATTTGGTCCCTGTAGTGATTGTAGGTAAAACCTTTCCTACTGCCTATCCGGGGTCACATGGTTGTTCTAACAAAAGAGCCCTAAGTGCAGGTAATCTGGGGGGTGGAACTTTCTAGTTGCGGACCTGGTTCAAGCATGTAGCTTCGAAAAGAGCTCTGTAATAAAGTTATCTGTGTCAATTAAGAAACCTGTACAGCAAGTTCATTACATTTGGTGACGAGGGTAAAATATCTCCGACACTGCAGCTCTCCTTGTGAATGTGAGTACATCAGTTCTTAGGAAAAAAGAAAAGTATGCTCACCAGTCATGCCACTCTCCAGCAGAATCAATCCTCATGTAGTGTCCATGGAAGATCGGAGCCAGTACATAGAGCACCTAAGTTTTTATTTCATGGCGAATGAGGTACCAGCGGAGGAGAAGCAGAAAGCAATTCTTTTGAGTGTCTGTGGCAGCAAGGCATATAACCTTATCTGTAGTTTGATGGCCCCAAACACACCCAATTCTAAATCTTTTAATGAATTGTTAGACCTGGTGAAGACGTATTTTCAGCCAAAGCCAGTATAAGGACCCTGGGAGAGTCCAATGCAACTTATAAAGAAAAGTTGAAGCAGTTGACTGAGCACTGCGACTTCGGAGATACACTCAATGACATGTTGCAGCACCAGTTAGTTTGTGGCATACACGACAATGCCATTCAGCACTGTTTACTTGCAGAAGTTAACATCGATTTGAAGCACACAATGGAAATAGCTCTAGCAATGGAAAGAGCTGTGAAGCGCTCGCAGGCCTTACAGAGTGTGCAACATGGCACCGTTCTTCAGTTGGGGCAGGAACCTACTGCCAGGCGTGGTGTGAAAGCCAGAGAGACAGCAGCAAAGCAAGAAACAGTCTCTGCTGCTTGAAAAACGAAAAGGCCTAGTGGAAGCATTTCCGAGGTTAATCTGTTACAGGCGTGGGGATAACCACATACCGGACACCTGCAGATTCAAGGAGGTAGAATGCTATTGCTGCCACAAAAAAGGGTACGTAATAAAGCAATGCAGGGTGAAATCGAGACAGCCAATCAGACAGCAGACTAAGATGATTGAAGTGCATAATATAACAAAACTAGAAGCTGCCGATACTGATATCTATTCCCTATTCAATGTCAAAGCAGTAAAATCTGAACCCATAACCATCACAATTGAAGTGAATGGAAAGCCACTAGTAATGGAGATAGATGTGGGAGCTTCACCCACAGTGATGGTGCAACACATCTTTAAATACCTAAATGAAGGTACCCAGCCACTGGATCTGGAGCAAACCACAGCTCAGCTGAAGACCTATACTGAAAAGTCCCTACAGGTAAAGGGCATCATTGCCACAGTACCTGTGTCCTTTTGGCAACAGACAATCCAGCTTCCAGTGAGTATAGTGACAGTTGAAGGACATAGTCCTCAGGGCCATGACTGGTTACAAAAATTTAAGCTCAACTGGTCTGAAATACTTCAAGTGAGAACAAGAGGTATTCCTGAGCTGTTAAGAAAATAAGACAGTGAATTTTGTGATGAATTAAGGAAGATAAAAGGCTTGAAAGCAAAAATATATGTAGATTTGGCAGCAACACCCTGGTTCTTTAAGGCCAGACCTGTGACTTATGCCCTAAAGGAGAAGGTGGATGCAGAATTGTGCCACTTAGAGAAGCTAGGCATCATCCAACCAGCCAAATTTTCAGAATGGGCAGTGCCCTTGGTCCCTGTGATGAAACATGATCAAACTATCCATGTCTGTGGAAACCACAAATTAACCATGAACAAGGCAGCTAAACTAGATAAATATCCTATCCCAAGGATAGAAGACTTGTACACAAAGATGCTGGAAACAAATTCTATACCAAACTGGACATGGGTCATGCATACTAACAGCTAGAGCTGGACAGCACATCTAGAGGGTATGTAACCATCAACATGCACAAGGGCCTGTATTATATACACTCTTACCCTTTGGTGTATCGTCTGCATGTACAATCTTCCAAAGGACCATGGAATGTCTGTTGCAAGGACTTCCCTGATTGGTAGTATACCTAGATGATGTCCTAATCACAGGATCAATGGAAGCCGAACACTTAGCCAACCTAGAAGAGGTTTTAAGAAGATTTTTGGAAGCTGGTGTACAATTAAAAAAAGAGAAATTTACATTCCATGCACCAGAAGTCGCTTACTTAAGTCACTGATTGAATGCCATGGGGTTGCATCCAGTACAGGGCAAACTTAGGGGAATCAAAGAGGTTCCCTCTCCTTCCAGTGTCACTGAACTTTGGTCTTTTTTGGGCATGCTAAATTATTATAGTTGCTTCTTGCCAAACTTGTCAACAGTGTTAGCACCTTTACACTTGTTATTGAAAAGGATCATCGTTGGTCAAGCAATTAGCAACAAGAAGAAGCCTTTGTGAAAGTTAAGAAGCTATTACATTCATCATGCCTACTAATGTATTAGGACCGATCAAAAGAATGTTGTGGGAGCTGTGTTGTCATGCAGAATGAAATATGGCTCTGAAAGGCCAATCGGCTATGTCTCCAGAACACTCTCTGCAACTGAGAAGGGTTATTCACAACTTGAAAAGGAAGGTTTATCAGTGATATTTGGAGTGAAGAAATTCCATCAGTATCTGCATGGATGACAATCCACCGTTATATCAGACTATAAACCCTAAGGGGTTTATTTAGTGAGGATAAAGACATTCCACTAATTCCTCAAGAATTCAATGTTGGGCTTTGATATTATCAGTACATGAATATACCTTTATGAACTGTCCAGGCTTCCATATTACCAGATAGCATTGTACATGCTCCAGTGTCACAAAAAATTGTGTTGAATTTCTTGGACTCTTCACCTGTGTGTGTGAAGCAAATAAGGAATTGGGCAAACAGGAATCCAATTTTGACATTGTATTGCAAGGATGGTCAAATTCGCCAATGCCTGAAGAGATAAGACCATTCCATGCCCATAAAACAGAGTTAAGTAGTCAAGGTGGAATCTTGTTGTGGGGGTTAAGAGCCATCTTCCCTTTGCAAGGAAGAGAACCACTCTTGACAGAGTTTCACAGTGCACAACCAGGCGTATCGAAGATGAAGATGCCCTGCACACCCGAAAACTACTCAAGTTATACCTACCACCGTTGATTGAATTCAAATTCTCATTGTCTCACCAGCTTCTTTAAATTTCACTTTTTAATAATGAAACCCCTTTCATTGTACCAATTTTATTAGTAATATAAACATATGGCTTGGTAGCTGCCAGATAGGCATCAAGTTTTCACCGCACTTCTTGAATGCTCTATTCAAAAAATACAAATGCACGCTATCTCTCTTCCTTGTCAAAACTAGTACCCATCTAAGCAGTCTAGCTGGCTTTAATCCAATTAAGGCACACCCACAGTCTAAACCTCAATTTTAAAAGAAAAATATTTTCCAAAATATTATATACATTAATAGCTTCGTAACAATGGCCTACCAGAAGTCATTGTTTCGGATAAAGGTACTGTGTTCACCAGTACAGAATTTAGAGATTCATGAGTTTAAATGGAATTAAACATATTAAAACAGCATCATATCATCCCTCATCAAGTGGATTAGCTGAAAGAACAGTGCAAACTTTCAAATCAGGAACGAAGAAGTTATCCAAAGGTATTCTAGAAACTCAGCTTCCACATTTTCTTCTCAGTTATCTTACGGCTCCTCATGCAACTTGAGGTTCAATGCCATCTGAATTATTAATAAAATGTTGCCTACGTACAAGTTTAAATCTGATGTTTCCAAACTTAGAGGGGAAGGGTAGAGAAGAATCAGAGTAATCAAAAATTGAATCACGAGAATGTGAGAGGAGGACCCCAAGCCAGGAAGTCAGCAGCATCTAGAGGAGAGTATGAGAGGAGGACCTAAAGAGCGGGAGTTTACCTGTGAGGGCACAGAGCGGGACGGAGCCAATGCTGGAATTCGAAAGGAGTGATGTCAGGACAAAGGAGAGAGCTGATTGGTAGGTAGAGGATAAGTTTTTTTTTTCCCACTTTAAAGCAACATTACAGAAGGTAAGACTCTCAGCACTTGTGTTTTTTAAGAAAAACTAAATAGTTTTCTACTTGGCTTAAATTTAAGGAAATAGTCTTATAATTAAAACAAACAAAAAGTATGGCAAGGAAGCTCAGTCCCATGTGCATGGGGGAATTTTTAGACACTCCTTGCTGTCTGGATTAGCACGTGTGTAGGAAGTACCACCAGCTTGACCAACTTGAGCAAAGAGTTTCGGAGCTTGAGCATCAGCTGAAGACACAGTCGTGCATCCGTGAGGCTGAGGGTTACATGTATAGCATGTTTTTAGATGTTGTCACTCCACAGCTTAAGGAAGTGCAGTCAGAGAGGGAATGAGTGACCGCCAGTCAGGAGAAGGGAGGCAGGCAGGTCATCAGGAAAGCCCCAAGGTGCATCTCATTCAAGAACCATTTTTCTGTGTTGCAAAATGGTGAGGGTAAAGGTTCTTCTGGAGAGTGCAGCCAGGCCAAGTTCATGGTACTGTGGGTGCCTCAGCCGCACAAGGAGGGAGGAGTAAGAGTGCAAGAGCAATACTAGTAGGACACTCAATAGTGAGGGGTGCAGACAGGCATTTCTGCGGCCGTAGACGTGACTTCAGGATGGTATGTTGCCTCACTGGTGCCAGGGTCAAGGATGTCACAGAATGGCATGGGCATTCTGAAGGGGGAGGGTGAATATACAGAGGTCATGGTTCACATTGGTACCAACGACATAGGTAGAAAGAGGGATGAGATCCTGCAACAAGAATTTAGGGAGCCAGATAACAGATTAAAAAGCAGGACCTCAAAGGTTGTAATTCCTGGATTATTCCCTGTGCCACGTGCTAGTGAGTATACGAATAGGAGGATAGAAAGGATGAATGCGTGGCTGAAGAGATGGTACAGGAGGGAGGGCTTTAGTTTCCTGGATCACTGGGTCTGTTTCTGGTGAAGGTGGGGCCTATACAAATTGGACCGATCGCACCTGAACCAGAATGGAACCAACATCCTTGTGGAGATGTTTGCTAGTGCTGTTGTGGAGGGGGGGTGGTGGTTTAAACTAATTCGGTAGGGGTATGGGATACAGTGTGGAGGTACAGTAGGTGATGATGGACAGCCAAGAAAAGAAGAGAAACTAAGTCAGTCTGGAACGCAAGCAAATATAGACCTTTTAAGGCACAGGGTAATAATGCAAAGCTGGATTGCATCTATTATAATGCAAGAAGTCTTACAAGTAAGGCAGATGAATTGAGGGTGTTGATTAACACATGGGAATGTGATATTGTTGCTATCACAGAGACATGGTTGAGGGAAGGGCAAGACTGGCAACTCAATATTCCAGGGTATAGAATCTTCAGGCATGACATGGTTGGGGTGATATAAAAGAGGAGGTGACATTGCACTATTGATCAAGGAGTCAATTACCGCAGTAAGGAGGGGTGGTATCTTAGAAGGTTCCTCAAATGATGCCATATGATTTGAACTTAAAAACAAAAAAGGGGCAATCACTTTGCTGGAAGTGTACTATAGACCTCCAAAGAGTCAGGGCGATAGAGGAGCAGATATGTCGGCAAATCTCAGAGACGTGTAAAAATAATAAGGTAATAACTTTCAACTTCACCAATATTAACTGGGATAGTCTTAGTGTGAAAGGCTTAGAGGGGGAGAAATTCTTAAAGTGTATCCAGGAGAGCTTTTTGAGCCAGCATGTAGAAAGCCCTACAAGGGAAGGGTTGATACTAGACCTAATCTTAGGGAATGAAACCAGGCAAGTGGTAGAAGTGTCAGTGGGGGAACATTTCAGCGAAAGTGACCATAACACTGAAAGATTTAAGGTAGTTTTGGAAAAGGACAACGATGGACTGGAAATAAAGGACCTGAATTGGGGGAAAGCTGATTTCAATATGATAAGACAGGATCTGGCCAAAGTGGTCTTGGAGCAGCTACTTGTAGGAAAATCTACATCAGACCAGTGGGAGTCATTCAAAAATGACATAATGAGAGTTCAGGGCTAACATGTTCCCATAAAGGTGAAGGGTATGACCAACAAGTCCTGGGAACCTTAGATGTCAAAGGATATAGAGGATTGGATTAGGGAAAAAAGGAGGCTTATGGCAGATACAGAGGGCTGAAAACAGTGGAAGCCCTAGAGGAGTATAGAAAGTGTAGGGGCATACTTAAAAAAGTAATTAGGAGAGTGAAGAAGAGGCATGAAAAAACACTGGCGGGCATAATAAAGCAAAATCCCAAGACATTTTATAAATATATTAACGGCAAGAGGATAGCCAGGGAAAGAGTAGGGCCAATTAGGGACCAAATTGGCAATCTGCATGAAGCCGGAGGACGTAGGTGAGGTTTTAAATGATTATTTTTCATCTGTGTTCACTATGGAGAATGACAATGTAGGTGTAAAAATCATGGAGGGAGATTGTGATATACTTGAACAAATTCGCATTGAAAGGGAGGAAGAGGTTTTAGCGGGCTTAAAAGTGCATAAATCCCAAGACCCAGGATCCTATGCGAAGCAAGGGAAGAGATTGCAGGGGCTCTGACACTAATTTTTAAATCCTCTCTGGGTCACAGGAGGGGTGCCAGAGGACTGGAGGACAGCAAATGTGGTGCCATTATTCAAGTAGTGTAGTAGAGATGAACCAGGCAATTACAGGTCAGTGAGTCTAACATCAGTGGTAGGGAAACTATTGGAAAGAATTCTGAATGATAGGATTAACCTAAACTTGGAGCAGTAGGAATTAAGCAGGGTTAGTCAGCATGGCTTTGTCAGGGGGAGATCGTGTCTAACAAATTTGGTTGAATTTTTCGAGGAGGTGACCAGGTGTGTAGATGAGGGTAGTGTAGTTGATGTAGTTTATATGGATTTCAGCAAAGCCTTTGACAAGGTCCCACATGGGAGACTTATAAAGAAGGCAAATGCATTTGGGATACAGGGTAATTTGATAAGGTGGGTTCAAAATTGGCTTACTTGTAGGAGACAGAGAGTGATGACAGAAGGCTGCTTTAGTGACTGGAAGCCAGTGTCCAGTGGCATTCCACAGGGATCTGTGCTGGGTCCCCCATTATTCGTAATTTATATAAAAAAACATAGGTGACTATGTGGGGGGTAGGATTAGTAAGTTTGCGGATGACACAAAGAATGGCCGGGTGGTTAACAGTGAGGTTGAGTGTCTTGGGCTACAGGAAGATATAAATGGGATGGTCAAATGGGCAGGTAAGTGGCAGATGGAATTTAACCATGAAAAGTGTGAGATGATACACTTTGGAAGGAGTAATTTGACAAGGAAGTAGTCAATGAACGGCATGACACTAGAAAGTTATGAGGAACAAAGGGATCTTGGCGTGTTTGTCCATAGATCTCTGAAGGCGGAGGGGCATGTTAGTGAGGTGGTGAAAAAGGCATATGGACACTTGCCTTTATCAATCAAGGCATAGATTACAAAAGTAGGGGGGTCATGTTGGAGTTGTATAGAACCTTGGTGAGCCACAGCTGGAGTACTGTGTGCAGTTCTGGTCGCCACATTATAGGAATGATGTGATTATACTGGAAGGGGTGGAAAGGAGATTCACCAGGATGTTGCCTGGGATGAAACATTTAAGTTATGAAGAGAGGTTGGATAGACTTGGGTTGTTTTTGTTGGATCAGAGAAGACTGAGGGGAGACCTGATCGAGGTGTACAAGAGTATGAGGGGCATGGACAGGGTGGATAGGGAACAGCTGTTCCCCTTAGTTGATGGGTCAGTCATGAGGGGACATAATTTCAAGGTGAAGGGCAGGAGGTTTAGGGGGGATGTGAGGAAAAACATTTTTACCCAGAGGGTGGTGACGGTCTGGAATGCACTGCCTGGGAGGGTGGTGGAGGCTGGTTGCCTCACATCCTTTAAAAAGTACCTGGGTGAGCACTTGGCACATCATAATATTCAAGGCTATGGGCCAAGTACTGGTAAATGGGATTAGGTAGGTAGGTCAGGTGTTTCTCATGTGTCAGCGCAGACTCAATAGGCCGAAGGGTCTCTCCTGCACTGTGTGATTCTGTGATTCTGTGATTTCCTTTTTATGTACCTATTGAAGCTTTAATGTCCATTTTTATGTATTTTGCTAGTTTACATTCATATCCTATTCTCTCTATTCTTATCAGTTTCTTGGTCCTCCTTTGCTGTATTCTAAAATTCTCACAATTGTCAGGTTTATTACTATTTCCAGCAACTTTGTAGGCCTTTTCTTTTAATCTTATACAATCCTTATCTTCCTTGTTAGCCACGGTTGACTGACTTTTCTTTTTGGGTTTTTGTGCCTTGAAGGAATGTATAATTGTTGTAAACTATAATAATTATTTAAAGACTGTCCATTGCCTTTGTGCTGTCATACCTTTTAATGTATTTTCCCAATCCACTTCAATTTGCCTCTCATCCCTTCATAATTGCCTTTGTTCAAATTTAACATCCTGGCTTCAGATTGAACTACCTTACTTTCAATCATAAAGTAAAATTCTATCATATTATGGTCACTCATCCCTAAACATTCTTTTACAGCAAGATTATTAATTAGTCCTTTCTGGTTACATAATATTAGCCTGTTCTCTAGTCAGTTCTTCAATAAACCGCTCTAGAAAACCATTCCTAACACTCTCCAGAAACTCATCCTCCACTGCTGATTGGGGTTACCCAGTCTATATGCAGCCATGTTTCCACAATGGCAATTAGATCATACCCATTCACCTCTATTTGTGCCTTTAAATCATCTGCCTTGTTGCAAATATTTCATACATTCAGGTAGAGCACCCTTAACTTTGTCTTTTTGAAATTATTCCACATTCTAAGCTTAGTTGAAGCCTGTGTTTGTTTCGCCTGCCTTCTAATTTTGCTTGCCAGTTTTCTACTTTCCGTTACCAGTTTCATTTCCTTCCAATTTGAACTACCACTCAGGTCCCCATCTCCCTAACAAGATCGTTTAAACCCTTCCCAACAGCACCAGCAAATATCCCTGTGAAGATATTAGTCTCAGTCCTTTAAATGCCTTGCCCAGTTAAATTTCTGGGTAAACTGTAACCTCAGGATGTTGATGGTTGGTAATTTAATAATGGTAATACTGTTGAATGTTAAAGGGACACGGTTAGAATAACCCTTGTTGGAGATGGTCATTGCCTGGCACTTGTGTGGTGTGAATGTTACTTGCCATTTATCAGTTCTAGCCTGAATGTTGTCGAGGTCATTCTGCATGTGGGCATGGAGTTCTTCATTATCTGAGGAGATACGAATGGTACTGTGCATTGTGCAGTCACCAGTGAACATCCCAACTTCTGACCTTATGATGGAGGACAGATTATTGATGAGGCAGCTGAATATAGTTGGAACTAGGAAGCTACCCTAAAGAACTCTGGCCGTGATATCCTGGTCTCCAACAACCACTACCAACTTTCTTTGTTCTATGCAACTCCAACCAGTAAAGAAATTTTCTCAAGATTGCCATTGACTTAATTTTACCCGGGTTCCTTGATGCCACACTCAGTCAAATGCTGGATTTCTGTCAAGACCAGTAACTCTAACCTCACCTCCTCCAATACATAGCCTTTCATTATAGCTGTTTACAGCACAGAAGGAGGCCATTCAGCTCATTGTGTCCACGCCAGTCAACAAAGATCTGACAACACCAATCCCATTTTCCAGCGCTTGGCCCATAATCTCAGAGGCCAAGGCAACACAAATCAATATCTAATTACTTCTTAAATGTTACGAGAATTTTTGACTCAACCACTCTTTCGAGCAGTGAGTTCCAGACTCCCACCATCTTCTGGGTGAAAAATTTACCCTCAACTCCCCTCTTAGTCTTCTACACCTTACCTTAAATCTACGCCCCCTAGTTATTGACCCCTCTACTAATGGAAAAAGTGTCTTCCTATCCACTCTATCTATGCCCCTCATAATCTTATACACCTCTATCAGGTCCCCTCTCAGCCTTCATTGCTCCAAGGAAAACAACCCTAGCCTATCCAATCTTTCTTCATATCTCAGAGCCTCCAGCCCAGGCAGCGTTTTGGTAAAACTCCTCTGCACCTAGAAGGTGGTGGGAGTCTGGAACTCACTGCCTGAAAGAGTGGTTGAGTCAAAAATTCTTGTAACGTTTAAGAAGTAATTAGATATTCACTTGTGTTGCCTTGGCCTCTGAGATTATGGGTCAAGCGCTGGAAAATGGGATTAGTGTTGTCAGATCTTTGTTGACTGGCGTGGACACGATGAGCTGAATGGCTTCCTTCTGTGCTATAAATGGCTATAATGAAAGGCTATGTATTGGAGGAGGTGAGGTTAGAGTTACTGGTCTTGACAGAAATCCAGCATTTGACTGAGTGTGGCATCAAGGAACCCAGGTAAAATTAAGTCAATGGCAATCTTGAGAAAATTTCTTTACTGGTTGGAGTTGCATAGAACAAAGGAAGTTGGTGCAATCACATCCTTCATATAATGTGGTGACCAGAACTGCACACAGTGCTCCAGCTGTGGCCTAACCAGTGTTTTATACAGTTCCAGCATAACCCCCCTGCTCTTGTATTCAATGCCTCTGCTAATAAAGGCAAGAATCCCATATACCTCCTTAACCACCTTATCTACCTGTCCTAATACCCTCAGGGGTCTGTGGATATGCATGCCACGGTCCCTCTGATCTTCAGTACTTTCCAGGGTCCTACCATCCATAGTGTAATCCCTTGTCTTGTTAGCCCTCCCCAAGTGTATTACCTCACAATTTTCTGGGTTGAATTCCATTTGCCACTGCTCTGCCCACCTGACCAACCCATTGATATCCTCCTGCAGTTTACAGCTATCCTCCTCACTATTTACCATCCTACCAATTTTCATGACATCTGCAAACTTCTTGATCTGTCCCTTATATTGAAATCCAAATCATTTACAACAAAAACAAAAATAGCTGGAAAAACTCAGCAGGTCTGAAAGCATTTGCGGAGACGAAGAACGTTTCGAATCCGTATGACTCTTCATCAGAACTAAAGAAAAATAGAAATGAGGTGAAATATAAGCTGTTTGAAGGGGGTGGGAAGGAAGAACTGGATAGAGAGCCAGTGATAGTTGGAGGAAAAGAAGAGATTGCCAAAGATGTCACGACAAAAAGACAAAGGAGTGTTGACGGTGGTGATATTAGCTAAAGGATGTGCTAATGGTGACATTAAGGCTAGAAAACAGGACGAGCAAGTGACAGATAGCCCTAGTGGGGGTGGGGTAGGGGGAATGGATCGAAATAGGCTAAAAGGTGGAGATAAAACAATGGATAGAAATAAATTTAAAAATAATAATATAAATAGGTGGGGAAAGAAAAATATATTAAAAAAAATATAAATTATTAGAAAAAAGGGGGATCGGAAAGGGGGTGGGGATGGAGGGGAGAGTTCCCTTGGAGAGATATGGAGTAATTGGGGATAGTCAGCATGGATTTGTTGAGAGAAGTCGTGTTTGACAAATTTGATCGAATTTTTTGAGGAGGCAACCAGGTGTGTTGATGAGGTTAATGCATTTGATGTGGTCTACATGGACTTTACCAAAGCTTTTGTTAAGGTCCCTCATGGTACACTGGTCAAGAAAATAAGAGCCCATGGGATCTGAGGCAAAGTGGCACGTTGGGTCCAAAATTGATTGAGAGGTGATGTCATTCGGACTCGAAACGTTAACTGTGCTTCTCTCCACAGATGCTGCCAAACCTGCTGAGTTTTTCCAGGTATTTTTGTTTTTGCTTTGAATAAGGTCACCTTATTTAAGGCAGGACATAATTGCATTGGAAACAGTTCAGAGGAGGTTTACTCAGCTGAATCCTGGGATGAGGGCTTTATCTTATGAGGAAACATTGAGCAGGCTAGGCCTACACTAATTGGAGTTTAGAAGAATGAGAGGTGATCTTATTGAAAATTATATGTCTTGAGCGTATGAGTTCACTAGTCAAGTAAACTCAAATCGCATGCCTTCATGTACACTTGTCTGTTAATGCTTGCAACTGATGATGGAGAGGCCAACGTAAGAACAAACTGTGATTGTTTATTGCAACAGAAGGTAGAGCACTAAATCCTTGCATGCTCCCACAACCATCTCCAGCTCTAGACTTACAGACAACCGGTAGTCTGCACTGTACAGTGATTGGTCAGTACTGTCACATGGTTAGTCCACTTGCATTCTCTTAAAGGTATATGATACACCACTTTACCACATCCCTCCCCCTTTACTTAAAATATAGTTGACAAACTTAATAACATGAACTATTTACACTAATAACTATTTACAAATCAAGTCTCTCAGGAGGCTTTCTCAGACATGTTGAGTGTTGCAATTCAACAACCTTGGCTGGTTTTTCTGAGACCTCTTTTTCAGGTGACAGTTGTCCACTAGGTTCCTCAGTGGATGATTTTACCATCTTCCATGTGTGGTCACATTCACTCCTGCTGCCCCTTCCCTCCAAGCTGAATTAGATATAGGGCAACAAACACAAAGCAACAAAGGGGGGAAAACAAAACTATTTTTCGTTTAGAGAATTGTCAATAATTCCTCTTTGTCTTCCTGTGTGTCCATTTATTGGTAGCACTGATCCTTATCTTGATCTTCTCTTTAATTTTGCTATTGGCTGGACTAAACTCAGGCATGAGCTGAAAGTGAATAAGCTCAATAGTTGGGTTTTCCAACAGCTGATCTGAGAACTTGACCTTCTAGTTTTAAAACTTCAGGGCTTTTACACAGCTGCTGCTTCAGCTCTCTCAATTCTTTCCTATTTTTATTAATAGTTTCCTGAAGAATCTCATATTGTTGCCCCTTCTCAGCCAATTCATTCCTTAATTCGGCCAGAGGCAAGTTTAACTCTTCCTTTTCTTCTTCATACCTTTTCAGTGACACAAATTGAGAGCTGATTGAATTTTGTAGGACATGAAATAGGTTTAATATGTTTTCCTTTTCTTTTCGAAGGATGCTGACTTCAGCTTGAACTCTGTCCCAGTTTAACACTTCTACTGGCTTCTCCCGTTGGGTGTTCGTGCACTAATTTTTTCCTGCAGTAATGCTACTGGTTTCCAATTGGGAGCTTAGCGGGCCCTCAAGGTTTATCTCTCCCAGCTGGTTCCTTCCGAGGAGACTCGGTCCCCTGCCTGACAATACAAATAGGGGTAATTTTCCTTATACTGCAGCTTAACTTGACCTATCTCTTTCAGAATTATTTCTTCATCCATGCATGTTTTCAGTTTAGTGGCCAAAACTTCCAATCTTAAAGAATGGGTTCCTTTATTTAAGCACCAGGATGTATGTTCTCCAATTACGGTCATTGATGCTGCAGTATCAACTTCCATCTTGACCATTTGGATTAGCTTGGTTCTACCCACTTTCAGGTTATATTATGAATGGATGTCTAATCAAATTTCTTCTGGTTCTTCCATGAGACATATTTCATGATTTCTCCCTTTGCCTTGAAAATACTGTCTCAGCCTATCTTTGCAGTGCTGCCTTATCTGGCCATAGCAGTGACAAAAAAAGCATTTCACTGGATGCCTGGATGCATTTCTCTCACTCATTTTCTGGGTTTTCACTGTAGTGCTGCTGCTTTTTAATGATCTGTACACAGGGGGTGTTTCCTGCCTTTCTATGGGGTCTGATGTTTTTGTGCCTTTTGTCTGCCCTACCCTACCAGGTGGACAGCGACATTTTGTGTATCTCTTACAGCTTCCAAATTTCTAACAGCTCTCTCCACGGTTGTGGCTAATTCTAATGCCTTATTGAAGTCTAGATTAGCTTTGGCTAGCAAATACCTTTGAATAGTTTCATCTCACATATCAGTCGGTCTCTCAACATGTCACTAATGGACATTCCTAATTCATAATGTTCATTTATGCCTTTAAAATGACAACATAGCCAGCTATTGTCTCCTCTGGAAGCCTATTCCTCAAAGTGAACTTGAGACGCCGCATAGTGACTGAGGGCTTTGTTCTCAGGTGGTTTTGTACAATTTTTATAAACTCGTCAAAAGTCTTTGAGCCAGGGGTGTTAGATGATGTGAGGCTGCGGATCAGCCTATACGTTTTGCTCCCTCATGTGGACAAAAGAATTGCCCTCTTTTTTTCCTCACCCGTGATGTTGTTAGCTGTAAAAAAGAACGCTAGGCATTCGACACACTGAGACCAGTCATCTGAAATGGGGCCGAATGGATTGACACACCCAAACTGCAGCATCGTGAATGACTGCAAGGGGACTGCGCTTCAGGTGGGCTTCCCAGTCAATGATGAATTCAAGTGTTTGGCTTACCGCAGCTTTCTTGATTGCTGTTGGTTAATTCGTGTTTTGCCTTCCGCGGAGTTGCCCTCTCTCTCTGAGGTGTCTTATAACTTTATGTCCATAGCCCTTTTTCTTGTATGTACCACTTTAAATGTATTGCTGCTTTAAGAGCAGTTACTTTTTTTTTAAACTCCGTCTCTGCAGCTGTCAGTTTTTCTGTGCTGTGTTTTGCACTCTTTTCAAGTTTTGACTGGATCCCCATGATCGCGATTCTGCAGGGTTGTTTTCTTTTCTCTTTTTAAAAAATTTTTAAAACTGCAGCACTGCTATCTGCTCGGACTGCTGCCTATTTTAGAGCTTAAGTACAGATCCTCTTTCTAATGTTTTGATCACTCGTCTTGTGGATTCTCACTCAGGGATCTTACAATATTGATATTTTCATCCTCAATGCCAATTTCATATCTTGAGCGTATGAGTTCACTCGTCAAGTAAACTCGAATTGCATGCCTTCATATATATTTGTTAGTTGATGCTCGCTATCAATAATGGAGAGAGAATGACATAAGAACAAACTGTGATTGTTTATTGCAACAGAAGGCAGAGCACTAAATCCTTGTGTGCTCTCCTAACTACCTCCAGCTCTAGGCTTTCAGTTAACCAGTAGCCTGTACTGTACAGTGATTGGTCAGCACTGTCATATGGTTAGCCCACTTGCATTCTCTTAAAGGTACATGGTACTCCACTTTACCACAGAAACATATAAAATTCTAAGAGAGCTGGACAGAGTAGATGATGAGAGGGCCTTTTATCTGATGGGGGAAATCTAGATTTAGGGGGCACAGTTTAAAAATAAGGGATCTCCCATTTAAGATAGAGATGAGTAGGGATTTATTCTCTCAGAGGATCGTTAATCTTTGGAGTTCTCTTTCCCAGCGAGCAGTGGAGGCTGTGTCATTGAATATGTTCAAAGCTGAGTTAGACAGATTTTTGATTGACAAGGGAGTCAAGGGTTATGGGGGGCAGGCAGGAAAATGGAGTTACGGTCATAATGAGATCAGCCATGATCTCATTGAATGGCAGAGGAGACCCGAGGGGCCGAATGGCCTACTCCTGCTCCTATTTCTTATGTTCTTATATTTTTATAATGTCATTTTAAACAGCTAACTCTAAGTTCAAACATTATTTTATGGAATAAGGGTGAGAGAATCACAATAAAATTAACAATGTCAATTTGAGACAATTTTGGTTTTAAGTTTAGGTTAAGTCTTGCTGTTGGTATTAACTTATTTGGGGAAAAACGGTTTCACAGTAGTATCTACTTGCACTTACGTTAACATTAGCGCATTAATAAACAGAGGACACAGGAGGCTTCTAAATATATAAAGTATCTCAAAGAATGTGTTAGAATAGTGATGCTTACTTTCAGATCATCAAAGGTTTGCAACTTAACAGAGATCAGCAACAGTTTACAACCTAACACCTCTGAATTCACTTTGACACGAAATATCCCAAAAGTGCTGTTCCTTTAAACTGGAAGTGCTCTTCACAACTTTAGTTCTTGCATTAAAGAGAAGACCAAGTTTTCGTAGACAGTTTGTCCAGGAGTAACAGCAGAAATGTGAAAAAATGGATATTACAAACAGATACAGATACCTCCTTTGAAAAATCAATCCGTGTGCAAATAGCATAGCAACAGAATGCAGCTGGTCGGCTTCATGGCTTTAGTGGCTCCTGAAAATGAAAAAAAAATGCCCAGGTGTGCTGCACTTCTAAAGCTAGTTACAAGTTGATCAGCTGCCAAATGATCAGCTAATGGTTATCCTTCTTGGATGGGGCTTAAACAAGTTTTTTTTTAAATGTTGATTAAGTTGACCTGCTTTATGATGGGAGATTGAAAGCAAATCAATCCTCTGTGGCTTAATAATCATATATTTGAGTTGGCAGATTGAGTGCTGTCCACTAATAATGATTGACTATCCAGCATCGTTCATTCGTGGAGTCTCAAGCAATAGCCTGGAAGTTGGGAGAACTCCAATCTACCTCCAGGTAATCATGAAAGCTAATGCGCTAATGGATAACCTGGCTAAAAAAGCGATGAGGAGTTTACCTGTGCATTTTTACCTGTGTGACGTAAGAGCTTCCGTGACATTTGTTAAAAAAACAGGTAAGTTCTTTCTGCGGTCCTGGCCAATATTTATCTTTCAGTTGAAGTACATATTATCTGGTCATTAGCACATGGCTGTTTGTGGGACCTTGCCATGTAAAAATTGGCTGCTGTGTTCCCAACATTCTGACAGTGACTACATTTTTAAATTACTTGCTTCACTGTAAAGGAAGCCCTGAGGTCATGAAAGGCGCTATAGAAATGCATGTCTTTTCTTTTTTTCCTATTTGCTGGTAAATAGCATAGTTTTAGTTGCTTAGGCTCCTGCAGTATTTCTGTGCACTTTTGGAAAATCCTATAAACCTTGGTTCATTCTAAAGTATAGCTTAACTCCTTGGACTTAATAAGAGGTATGTATTCCTTTGGGGAAAGAGAGTGCATTTCATTGTAGGCAGGGTAGCTTGCTATGAACACTATTAAGCACTGTGATGGAGTTCTGTACTTATCAGATAACCAGCTGTTAAAAAAGGATATATGCCCAGAACATTTTCATGTTTAATGCAAATATTGCAAAAATATATATTTCTACGTTCCTCTACATTTGAATTATTGCATTGGAGACAGGCTATCAGGTGGCAGTATTGTTCAGAAGCAAACTCCACAATATCTGAGTGCTCAGCAAGGTGGAATGGGGGGCATGAGTTGGAAAGTAGTTAGAAGTGGGGAGGAGATCAAAAGCATAAGCAAAAAAAAGGATTTTAAAGAAGCATTTGGAACTAGACTGAAAGGTGAAAATTGCTGGAGTTGACAATTATCTGAAAGATAAGTCTTCAGTACTGGAGTATCAACCTAGTGTTATAAGAATGGAAAATTCATAAAGAGATGTGCAGATAGAGAAGATCGCTCAGATAGAATGGAGCAAAACTGTGGAAGGAATGGAAAATGAGGATGAAGGTACTGAAGTGAATTTGCACACAGTGCCAGTGAAATTTGTCAAGGGCTGGGGCAAAGGCTGTGGAGTGCGACTTCAGGTGGAAGTGGGGAAGCCATTAGCTAGAATATTGGCAAGGGCAATTAGGGATGAGCAACAAGTGCTGGCCTTACCAGTGACACTCACATCACATGAAAGAACAAACAAAAAAGTATTTATTCTTGGACAGGACGTGGGTGTCACTGGCTAGGTTAGTGTTTGTTGCCCATCCCTAAGTTCCCTTGAAAAAGTGTTGGGGTCATGAAAGTATAAACATTTTCAGAATATTTTTTCTGGTTTATTGTGAAGTAGATTTATAGGGGTAAGTGTAGTTGGGTCTGTCTGTGTATGATTTAATTACATTTGTAGTCAAATAGACTGCAAGCTTTAAATCGTCAAAAGAATCAATCGAGGCATAGATTACAAAGGAGGGAGGCCATGTTGAAGTTGTGTAGAACTTTGGTGAGGCTGTGCTGGAGTACTGTGTGCAGTTCTGGTCGTCACATTTTCAGAAGGATGTGATTGCACTGAATTGGGTGCAGAGGAGATTCACCAGGATGTTGCCTGGGATGAAACATTGAAGTTATGAAGAGAGGTTAGATAGACTTGGATTGTTTTTGTTGGAGCAGAGAAGACTGAGAGGCGACCTGATCAAGGTGTACAAGATTATGAGGGGCATGGACAGGGTGGTTAGGGAACAGCTGTTCCCCTTAATTGAAGGTCAGTTACGAGGAGACACAAGTTCAAGGTGAGGGGCAGGAGGTTTTGGGGGGATGTGAGGAAAAGCTTTTTTCCCAGAGGGTGGTGATGGTCTGGAATGCACTGCCTGGGAGGATGGTGGAAGCGGGTTGCCTCACATCCTTTAAAAAGTACCTGGATGAGCACTTGGCACGTCATAACATTCAAGGCTATGGGTCACGTGCTGGTAAATGGGATTAGGTAGGTAGGTCAGATGTTTCTCACCTGTGAGTGCAGACTCGATGGGCAGAAGGGCCTCTTATGCACTGTGTGATTCTGTGATTCTGTGACAGGCTAATGCGTAAACATGGATGCTGGCTTAACATGCAAGGTGTGAAGAAAATTTGCATTTTTAGCTAAATGAAGGGAGGTTTATATTTCAAAAGGATTTCAGTCTGTTTACAACAAGCCACGTAAGCAAGGCTAAGGAATGTGTTTATTTTTCCCAAAGGCTATTATATTGCGACAACATGAATGTTTTTATTTTGTGAAGGAGATACATTTTCAAAGACATATGAAACAATAGAATTTAAATATTAAAAAGAGTGAAACAAATATAAAGGAGAATGAAAGGCTATGTGTCAGGAGAAGGCCATGTAAGATCTAACAGGAATGTGTGAGAAGCCTTAATAAAGCCTCCAGCATTTGTGCATAAGTCTGATGTCTACTGAAACTGAAGCTGGAGAAAAGCCATTTGGAATTCCACTGCCCAGGGTATTGTGTTAACTTACTGGGCAAAATTGTACGGCCCCATTTCGGTGGGGCCGGGGCTGTAAAAGGCGGCAAGCCATTATAAAGCCCACTGACTTCAGCAGGAACGTGAAATCCCACTGTCCTAAAATTCTGCCCACTGAGTTTGTTTAAAATCTAAAATCTGTTTTTAGACCTTGCCTTAAAGGGAGTGTAGCTCAGGGTCAGGTTAATTAGGAATTTTAAGAGTTTTTTTTTTGGTAATGGTAGCCTTATATATGTACCTGACATCTTTTATTTTGTTAATAAATATTTTAATTTAATTTTTAAAAATCTCTAAACATCATGGTGGACTTATGACTTCTATATTCAGTGCAAGCACCTCATAATAAATACAAATTGCAAAACCTTTGTGATAGCGTGACCAAGTTTCCTTCATGGATTTGGTCCACCTGGCACACTTCATCTGCTGCGTCACAACAGTTGGTGAGCCACCTTCTTGAACCGCTGTAGTCCATGTGGCATAGGTACACCCACAGTGTTGTTAGGAAGGGAGTTCTAGGACTATAACCCAGCAACAGTGAAGGAACAGCGATACATTTCCAAGTCAGGATGGTGAGTGGCTTGGAGGGTAACTTCCAGGTGTTGGTGTTCCCACACATCTCTGCCGTTGACCTTCTAGATGGTAATGGTTGTGGGTTTGGAAGGTGCAGTCTAAAGAGCCTTGGTGAGTTGCTGCAGTGCATCTTGTAGATGGTACATACTGCTGCTACTGTGTGCTGATGGTGGAGGGAGTGAATGTTTAAGGTACCAATCAAGCCGGCTGCTTTGTCCTGGATGGTGTCAAACTTCTTGAGTGTTGTTGGAGTTGCATCATCCAGACAAGTGGAGAGTATTCCATCACACTCCTGACTTGTGCTTGTGGATAGGCTCATGGGAGTCAGAAGATGAGTTACTTGCCACAGAATTCCCAGCATCTAACCTGCTGTTGTTGTCACAATATTTATATGGTTATTCCAGTTCAGTTTTTGGTCGATGGTAAACCCCAGGATGTTAATATTGTGGGATTCTGTGATGTTAATGCCATTGAATGTTAAGGGGAGATATCTAGATTCTCTCTTGCTGCAATGATCATTGCCTGGCATTTGTGTGGCACGAATGTTACTTGCTGCTTATCATTCTAAGCCTGAATGATTTTCAGGTCTTGCTACATATGGACATGGACTGCATGAGGTGATAAAGACATGAATTTATGAAGACATGATTTTATGTAGTTGTGCGAGAGGAGGTATGAGAATGTATAGACAAAGAGATGGAAGCAAGGAAAAAATAAAAGCAAAAAATTGCGGATGCTGGAAGCAAGGAATATTGGCAACAGATTTCAAGTCAAGCTAAATTCAGCTTGGAATTGAACAAGATGCTGAAGTTGTTTACCTCTATTTTAGCTTGACAGGGATACCAGGAGGCTGATGAACTCAAGTGCTGGCAGGAGACAAAATAGATAGTTTTCGTTTTGTCAATGCTGAGCTGAAGGAAATGTTGATGCCTTTAAAAGTCAACATCAGGCAGGCAATCAGAAAGTAAAGCAACAGCCTTGACATGAATGATGGAGACAGAAAGACAGGGCTGTAGAGGTTAGAAGTGCGCTTACAGATGAAGTTGTAGATTGAGAAAAAAAAATTATTAGAACAAATAGAGCTGCCTGTGTACAAATGAGCTTAACTGGTCTGATGAATTAAGACCTACACTTTTGAATAATTTTCTGGTCCTTTGACACATGATTTATGATATCCTGGGAGTTCAAATGTCAGTCAGTAATAGCTGCTGGTTTCCCTTGTCAGGCAATTCAGTTTGAAAGGGCAACAGCTGTGGGACTGGGGTCATGGGATACCAAGGTTAGGGATAGCAAAGCTTATTGCTTTAAAAAGACACCCTATCCTTTCGTGCACATTCCAAACACTTGGAATAAGTGCTGTACATCATCTCAGCTATTAATTTACAAGTCTGTGTACTAATGAGCAGTGCTCCCTGCTTCTGTGCATGATCCAAGCCCTTTTCTTGTTCATCTCCTACTTGGCATAGAGAAAGAGAGAGAAAGGCAGAGTTAATGTTTTGAGTCCGTGTGACTCCTCTTCAGACTCTTCTTCTTTATCTCAATAAAGCTGTTGGGTAAATTGTGAGTTGTGTCAATCATAATTCTTGGTCTCCAAACTTAAGAAAGAAGTACAGCGGTTTGAAAGGGCAAAGGATTAAATATTGGGGTGATGATGGCAGTTTTGAAAGGGAGGGGACAGTGCCTGAGGACAGAGAATCATTCACCAAATCAGGTAGCATGGGAGGGGGGGGTGGGGGGGTGGTGGCGTGGGAGGTGGGGTGCGGGTGGTGGTGGTGGGGATTGGCGTGTGCAGGAAGGGAATTTGGGCAGTCAGGGCTTGAATTTTCCCACTGATGGGGAGGCTCTTTTTCTGTGCAAAAATGGTGCTGGAGGCCAGAATCCGGAAGTCCCACCTCTGAACCCAGCCCCCACACATTTATGAGCAGGGGTGATCGGGTGGGGTACAAGGTGGGAACAGGGGTAGGTCAAATTTTGTACATTGTGGTTCGGAAAGGCAGCTTCACATGTTAAAGTACAGTTGCCTTCAGTCTGATCTGATTTGCGGAAGAAGGGAGTGGGAAGCACTTGTGTATATTAAACCTGGCAGGGGACAGTCAAAACTTACTGAAGTTCTTCAGAGAGGTAGGGTATAATTTTGGAGAGGTAAAGTACCCTTTCGATATATTCCCAGGAAATCTTTGGGAGAGGTCATGTTCCTGCTGGGAGAGGTAAGCTGTCCTTTGAGTCAAGTGCCTTTTGGGATTATTTAAAGCTGACATGAATGCGCATAAAAATTGGATAAACTCATTGGACTATCGAGATCATTTGAACTGTCAAGGGACTTAACAAATGCAACTGTCAAGGGAGCTGCCAAAGGGAGCTGTCAAGCTGTCAAGGCACTAAAGTCTGTCTTTTAATATTTTGAAAAAAACTGTCTTGAAAGAAATCAGTGCTTGCTATTTCACTCTGTCTGTTGACAGAGTTACTATTACAGGATTCATGCTGCATGACTGATTTCACAACTTACCATTATCACAGTGGGGTTCCTGTCAGTTCACAGTTTTATTGACAGCCCCAAGTGCTTATAAAATCTTTGAAGTGGGGCTATGAATACAAATGCTTGTTCTTCTAAGGGTTTAAAGGAAGTTAAATGTCGTGAATATTTTTTTTTAATCAAAGAGAGTGTTTTTTTTTTAAAACTAGTGAATTCATCAATATACAGTTAAATATTTTAGTTAATCTCAGCATGGGTCCTGAGGTCTGGTCTGCTCAGAAAATGATCATGCATGATCTATTTTAAAAATTGTGTTCTGTATCTAAACCACTGAAAAGTCCAACCCAAGTGTGCCCCAGCGTACAGAAGATACACATCAATGGAAGATCATAGTCAAAAATCACACCTAAGTAGCCTGCAGCCATTTCAGATTGACCATCTGAGGGGTAACTGCATGTTTAAGTGAAACTGTTTTGTTTAAAATTCTCTATAAAGCTGAAACAAAAACAGAAGATGTTGGAAAAACTCAGCAGGTCTAACAGCATCTGTGGAGAGAAAGGCAGAGTTAATGTTTCGAGTCCGTGTGACTCTTCTTCAGACTCTTCTTCTTTATCTCAATAAAGCTGTTGGGTAAATTGTGAGTTGTGTCAATCATAATCCTCGGTCTCCAATCTTAAGAAAGAAGTACAGCAGGACAAATGATTAAATATTAGGGTGATATGGTGGTTTTGAAAGGGAGGGGACAGTGCCTGTGGACCGAGAAACATTCACAAAGTCAGGTAGCATGGGGGCAGGGGAGTGGGGTGGGGGTTGGGGTCGGGGGGGGGGGGGGGGGTGGATGGGGTGCAGGGGAGCATGGTACTGGAGATTGGTGGGATGCAGGAAGGGAATTTGTGCAGTCAGGGCTTAAGTGATAATAGGCTCAGAGGAGCAGGGCTGTCATAAACATGATGAATTCAGCTTAGGCATGGGAATGGTAAAGAGAGAAACTTGAGGTAGGCAGGAATGATTAGAGGAATCTGCAGCAAGATTTGTTTGTCGGGTAAGGGTAAGGGGGGAAAGCAGCAGAGGCACCTAGCGAATGTTGACAAAGGTAACCACTGTAAAACGGCCTTGATTAGCTCTTCACCGATGTAAAAGTGTCAGCAATAGGTTGTAAAAGCAGGAAACAAAGCATTGTCCCATGGTTCACATGATAAACTGTTCTAGATTGTAAGAGAGGAAGCTGTAAGGCTTTAGTGGGGGGAGAAACATTTCTTCAATTTTGCTGATAGAACTGATAGCCCACGTGACAATCTGCAATCTGATATATACACGCACACATATATATATATATATATATATATATAAAATATGTATATTATATATAGAAATGTAGAAACTAGGAGCAGGAGTAGACCATTCGGCACTTCGAGCCCGCTCCACCATTCATTGTGATCATGGCTGATCATCCAACTCAAAAGCCTGCTCCCGCTTTCTCCCCATACCCTTTGATCCCTTTTGTCTCCAAGAGCTATATTTAACTCCTTCTTGAAAACATACAATGTTTTGAAGTCAACTACTTTCTGTGGTAACAAATTCCACAGGCTCACCGCTACCTGGGTGAAAAACATTCTCCTCATCTCAGTCCTAAATGGTCCACCCCATATCCTCAGACTGTGACCCCTGGTTCTGGACTCCCCCACCATTGGGAACAACCTTCCTGCATCTACCCCGTTTAGTCCTGTTAGAACTTTATAGGTTTCTATGGGAACCCCCCTCATTCTTTTGAACTCCAGCGAATATAATCCTAATCAACTCAATCTCTCCATCTCTCCTCATATGTTAGTCCCGCCATCCCAGAAATCAGTTGGGTAAACCTTTGCTGCACTCCCTCTATAGCAAGCACATCCTTCCTCAGATAATGAGACCAAAACTGCACACACTATTGCAGGTGTGGTCTCAACAAGGCCCTGTACAATTGCAGCAAGACATCCCTGTTCCTGTACTCAAATCCTCTGGCTATGAAGGCCAAAATACGATTTGCCTTCTTTACCGCCTGCTGCACCTGCATGCTTACCTTCAACACCTGGTGTACAAGGACACCCAGGTCTCATTGCACATTCCCCTCTCTCAATTTATAGCCATTCAGATAATAATCTGTCTTCCTGTTTTTGTTACCAAAATGGATAACCTCACATTTATCCACATTATACTGCATCTGCCATGCATTTGCCCACTCACTCAGCTTGTCCAAATCACACTGAAGCATCTCTGCATCCTCCTCACAGCTCATCCTCCCGCCCAGCTTTGTGTCATCTGCAAATTTGGAGATATTACATTTAATTCCCTCATCTAAATCATTAATATATATTGTGAATAACTGGGGTCCCAGCACCAATCCCTGCAGTACCCCACTAGTCACTGCCTGCCATTCAGAAAAAGACCCGTTTGTTCCTTCTCTTTGTTTCCTGTCTGCCAACCAGTTTTCTATCCATCTCAATACACTACCCCCCAATCCCACGTGCTTTAATTTTACATGCAAATCTCTTATGTGGGACTTTGTCGAAAGCCTTCTGACAGTCCAAATAAACCACATCCACTGGTTCCCCCTCATCAACCCTACTAGTTACATCCTCGAAATATTCCAGTAGATTTGTCAGCATGACTTCCCTTTCATAAATCCATGCTGACTCTGTCTGATTCTGCCACTGTTTTCCAAGCGCTCAGCTATTAAATCTTTTATAATGGACTCTAGAATTTTCCCCACTACCAACGTCAGACTGACTGGTCTATAATTCCCCGTTTTCTCTCTACCTCTCTTTTTAAATAGTGGGGTTACATTAGCTACCCTCCAATCTATAGGAACTGTTCCAGTGTCTATAGAATCTCGGAAGATGACCACCAATGAATCCATTATTTCTAGGGCCACTTCCTTAAGCACTCTGGGATGTAGATTATCAAGCCCCGGGGATTTATTGGCCTTCAATCTCATCAATTTCCCCAACACCATTTCCCTACTAATACTGATTTCTTTCAGTTCCTCCTTCTCACTAAACCCTCTGTTCCCCAACATTTCTGGTATGTTATTAGTGTCCTCCTTTGTGAAGGCAGAACCAAAGTATTTAGTTGGTCAACTATTTCTTTGTTCCCCATTATACATTCCCCTGTTTCTGACTGTAAGGGACCTACATTTGTCTTCACCAATCTTTTTCTCTTCACATACCTATAGAAACGTTTACAGTCAGTGTTTATGTTCCCTGCAAGCTTACTCTCGTGCTCTATTTTCTCCTTGTTAATCAATCCCTTGGTCCTCCTTGGCTGAATTCCAAACTGTTCCCAATTCTCAGGTCTGTTGTTTTTTTCTGGCCAATTTGCATGCCTCTTCCTTGCATCTAACACTATCTCTAATTTCCCTTTAAGCCATGGTTTGGCTACCTTTCCTGTTTTACTTTTGCGCCAGACAGGAATAAACAATTGTTGCAGTTCACCCATGCGCTCTTTGAATGTTTGCCATTGCCTATCCACCATCATCCCTTTAAGTAACGTTTCCCAATCCATCATAGCCAACTCGCACCTCATTCCATCGTGGTTTCCTTTATTAAGATTCAGGACCCAAGTTTCAGAATCAACTACGTCACTCTCCATCTTGATGAAGAGTTCTATCATATTATGGTCGCTCATCCCCAAGGGGCCTCACACAACAAGATTGCCAATTATTCCTTTCTCATTACACAATACCCAGTCGAGGATGGCCTGTTCTCTTGTTGGTTCCTCAATGTATTTGTCCAGAAAAACATCCCGTATACACTCCAGGAATTCCTCCTCTACGGTATTGCTACTAACTTGATTTGCCCAATCAAATGCATATTAAATTCACCCATAATTACAGATGTTCCTTTATTGCATGCGTCTCTAATATACTGTTTAAAGCCATTCCCAACATCACCACTACAGTTTAGGGGTCTATATACAACCACCACTAACATTTTTTGCCCCGTAGTGTTTCTCAGCTCTACCCATATAGATTCCACATCGTCGGAGCTAAAATCTTTCCTCACTATTGCGTTAATTTCCACTTTAACCAGCAATGCAACTCCACCGCCTTTTCCTTTTTGTCTGTTCTTCCTAAATACTGAATACCCCTGGATATATATTATTTATACATACACAGTATCTCAATGCAATCTATAACACAGCTTCTCTTTTATTCAATTCAAATTCAGGGATAAGTTGCTCTAACCACCCTGCCCCTTCTACTTCCCTGAGATGGAAAATATATACTGCTACCAGGTGGGCAATTCAGTAGAAAATTAGATTGCCTGCTAGCTGAATCTGTCACTTTGTGAATGATTTTCATTGATTTTCTAGATTTAAATCCTGCTTGACCATATATGGTATGTAAAGCTGCTGGGTTGCATATTTTATTGGTATTGATTCCAACTGCAAGGATTACTACGTCCTTGTTTCAATGTACTGTGCCTGTTTTCCTTATGTGTGTGACAATCTATCCAAAACTAGGAAAAAAAATGATCATATGGTTATGAGACTGCCATTAAAATAGTAACAAATAATATGAAACAGTAGCCCTCGCATTCAATTTTGGACTTGTACTTTATCACTATAACCATTAACTGCCGTCAGTGCCTTACTGAAAGCTGTAATCAGTGTCTGTTTTATTAAATCCTGATCTGACATTTATTTTTAGGCCTAAGTTTATTTGTTGTCATTGCCAGCAGTTAGATTGAAGCCTGGGAAACTCTAAGAAGAAAGTGTTGATGGTCTTGGCCCTAGGCAGAAACAGCAAATTACAGCAGTGGAACTGTAAAGCTTTGGAAAGAATCACAGGAGAAATGTCTAAGACAGATACTGACCTGGGAATTCCCCATATGATGGAGAACCTCTGTTAGCCCATTCAGTATAATGAGCTCCCTGGCCTTATACAGCCGCTAAGTGTCTCATTTATAATGGTAGCTTGATGACTAGACATTATGCTTATTGGATATTGGCAAGGTTTCAACTGTCACAGAGTAAACTGTAGCTGTTTCTGAATAAACAATCACAGATGTAGTGGTAAATGAACATATTAAACATGAATCTTTTCATCTTTAACTTTGCAACATCAATTGATGATAAGTTTTATTATGGGCAGGTTAATTTAAACAGTACTAATTTCCCCTCACACCACCTATCCGTAAACAGGAAGGTGTTTTGATTTGCCTCCCTCTTTATGAGCTCTGGTGTATTTCCTTCTGGTGTATTTCCTAACCCCTCAGTTTTGGTGTGATCCAATTTTCTATTAATAACCCCATAGAAAGCTTGAGATAGAGTGAACTCAAAGAATTAGTATATTTACACACACTCAAAATGTGAAAGGAAGGTCACAATGTTGCCTCCTTTTGCAGTCACATAGTAAAAGAGGGATAGAGAAAAGAGAGATAGACAGTGCAGAGACCACAGAGAAAAGAAGTATTGGCTGGAATTTTCCTCCCTCCTTGGCGTCTGGCACCATGGTGGGAGGGCAGGGGGACCAATATGGTGAGACAGTCAAAAATCAGTTTTACGCCATCATGAAACTAGTTTGCCATCACCTGCTCCACCTGACAATGGCTCCGCCGCATGTCAGGAACCTATTTTTATACTTTAGCATCCCATTCTAAGACCTGCTCACTGGAATCATCCCCACAACGCTGGATCATCTGAGCATGTCAACGCGATTGCAAAACAATGTGTTGCACAACTGTACATAAGTGACGTGCAACTGGTGAGCTACACTTCATTCAGGACTTCAAGGTTTGTTTGCCTACCTTGCTTTGGGCAGTCCTCACAGTCATCAGCGCCAAGCTTCGCAGACAGCACCACATCACTTTTAGGGGGCTCATGGGCAGGTGTCTACCTACCAGACCAGTCGTAAGGTGGAAGTGGCTTTTCAATGGCTGCTGGGCAAACGCTTGCTTGGGAAAGGGGGTATCCCAGAGTGTGTGTGCGGGCTTTATCTGTGCAAGTGGCCACAAGATGGTGAGGGCTGAGGAGGCAGTCTCAGGAGATAAGGTCAGATGTAGATGTGACGGTGTGTGTGAGACAGTGAGTGGTGATGTCCCTTGAGCTGGCAGTGAGTGAGATGCCAATAAATGTGTGATGGCCTTGTGAATGTGCGAGTTTAGAGTGATAGGATTGTTGCCTTACCCTGGCAGCATGAATGAGATCATTCATCTGTTTTCTGCACTGGATGGCTGACCTCTTGTGTGCAGCATTGGTGCTGAGGACCTCTGCCAATGCCTCCCAAGCCAGAGTGATGAGGCTGATAGTTCTCCTGTAGTCAGAGCAGCGTAGAGGACATCACAGTGGGCCACCATGGCATCTAGAAGGCATCTCAGGGATGTCCCAAGCATCACTGAATCGAGGGTCTGCACTCTTCTTGGCTTTTGGGGCCAGGTTTTCACTGGAGCAATCCTTAAATATAGGGTGCAGTTTAAATATGGCACAGGTTACAGTGTGGCAGGCAAATCGGAGTCTTTCCGCCAGCGAGGCATTGTGACTCCTGTGGCTGCATAATTAATGAGGCGGGAATGGGATGATATGGTGCGAAAACCCGCCATTGCAGCCAGCAGGTAAAAAGACTTATTTCCTTCCTGCTACCGCACTCTGTGCAAATCTGGCACAATTCCACTCATTGTTTCACGTGGGTTGCAGGGTCCAGAATCAAAGTCCAATGAGGTATTCCTTCACAGAGGTCAGTGGGCAGAAAATTGATGCTCTAAATTCACTTATGCCTGGTAAACTGATGCTCTGAAATTCAGTATGCCTGGTAAAGCTCATATGATATGTGGGAGGAACAGATCCTGTTCTATTCGTATATTCTTATGCTATCGTGCTTCATTTACACCAAAGGCTATTAGTATACATTAAATTAGTCAAGGGTATTAAAAAAAAACGAAAACTGAATCAAATTACATTCATTACCTTCCAAAAAGTGCTAAATGTATTGGCCATCCTGAATGGGTTTTAGGCTGAAACCTTTTATGGGGGCACAGATGGCAGTTAAAAATTGTTTGAGTTGCTCTGGTTGATAAGGTCATGTGAATCTCTGCAAGGAATTATTGACACACTCTCCATTAGTCTCCATGCCCCTCCCAGAATCTTCATATTAGGCGGAATTTTCCCGTTGGCACGCAGGGGCAGACCCTGCATGTCTGCATGTAAAATGACACGCAGTGATGTCAGGCAAGCATCCCGCCATCGCAATATTTCGCTGGGCAGGCGCATGATGATGTCTGATGCGCGCCCGCCATTAATTAACAAGCCACATATGGCCCTTGACTCATCAATCGATGCTGATTTTTCAGTGCCCGTGCAATCTTCAGGTTGCCGCATAGGTGCAAACGGCAGGCGGTTAGGAGAGATTTGTATTGATTTCATCCACGGGCGGAATAAGAGTGATCACTGGGGTCACGAGTGTGCACAGTCAAGTATTTGTTTTTCAAAGTTATTGAAACTTGCCTGTGTGATCTGCAATACTTCAAAATGCATATCAGCTGTTTTGTCTGGACTCTTAACCCTCAGGTCAGCATTCTGCAGTGAGGAATCTTTTGTGGGCCTGCAGGTTTCAGGAAGCCTTCCCTTAGCCTGGGAATGGGAGCTGAACTCTCCACTGGAGGCAGCTCCTCTGAGGAGGAAGGGAGGGCTATAAGGGAGAGGATGCCAGGAATGCACATTCAGCCACCAGGGGAGCCACCTTTGGGAGGACAGGCACAAGGGGCGCAGGGCCAAGAGGTAGTCCAAGGCAGAAGACACCACTATCCTGCTGCCAGAGTTTAGAGGTGGCGAAGCAGCTACCTCAATATGTCCGAGGTGCAGTACTGAAGGAGGATCCATCTCCCAAGGGAGACAGTCAACTATATCTGTCAGATGATAGGCCCTGAGATCTCCGCTAACTGTGTGGGTGGACATTCCGTGCCAGTAGCTCTAAAGGTCACAGGTGCCCTCAACGTCTATGCCTCTGGCTGCTTCCAGGGCTCGGTGGGTGATCTTTGTGGCGTCTCTCAATCAGCTGTCCACACTTGTGTCAAGCAGGTTACAGACGCTCTGTTCAGGCGTGCATTGACCTTCATCAACTACCGTTGGGACCAGGCAAACCAGACACAGTGAGCCAGAGGCTTTGCAGCCATTGCTGGCTTCCCCCGTGTCCAGGGTGCTATAGACGCACACATGTGGCCATCAAGGCGCCAGCAGGTGAGCCCGGTGCCTTCATCAACAGGAAGGGCTTCCACTCCATGAACATGCAGATAGTGTGTGATCACAGGATGCTGATTCTACAAGTCTGTGCAAGGTACTCAGGCAGCTCCCACGACGCCTACATCCTCAGACACTCCCAGGTGCCGGGAGTCTTCGATGCTCCAGACCAGCTGGATGGAAAGCTGCTGGGTAACAAGGGCTATCTCCTCAGAAGGGGGCTCAGGACACCTCTCCAACATCCAAGAACAGAAGCTGAGCAGCGGTACAATAGGAGCCACGCCTCCACAAGGGCTGTGGTGGAGAGAACCATCGGTCTTCTCAAAATGTGCTTCCGATGCTTGGTCCGCTCAGTACCAAGCACTCCAGTACCCCCCCAGATCGTGTGTCGGTGATAGTGGTTGCATGCTGTGCTCTCCACAATCTTGCGCTGGAAAGGGACAAGGAAAACATAGTGACATATCTGAATTTAATATGTCAAGCTAACAAAGTTATGCAAAAAAAAAAGACAATTGTGTTACAAATCAGAATGAATCAGAAGGACCTCATCTCGGGCCAACAAAAAAGCACTAGTGATAAACCCATGGTGTGCCTAAGGTGCCTTAGGCTTTTATTTCCGGGTGCTGTGTCTTGCTGCTGCCCCATTGCTCGAAGTGGCTTGTGAGACAACCTGTTGACTCTGCCGTCCTGTTGCCCTTGATGACCTTGGTGGTCGTCCTCTGGCCTGTGGAGCCTGTGCTGGTCCCACCTGGGAGGGAGCTGACAGTTCCACAGTTGGCATCTCCCCAGTCGTTGCAGCCTCACCGCATGCTATGGTCACTGGGAGAGGGGCAGAGGAGATGCTGCCCTCACCCAGAGAGACCTGAGAGGAGCCTGCAGAGATGGCAGGCAGCTACTGCGCCGACGTGATGTCGCTTTAGAACTCCCTGCTCACTGTTGATGGATGGGAACTGAGCTGGGAAACATCTTGCCCAGACCATCTTCCACACTGGTAATGACCAACTGAGGTCAATGACGATGTGAGGGTTTGCTGATCCGAGCGCATCCTCAGGAAGCCCTGACAGGTCTCCTAGAGGAGCCTCTCCACGAGAGTTAACACTGTCTCCATAGAGACTGTATGGAGCTCGGACATGTGGCTCATTGCTTTGGCGATCGTCCACGTAGACTCCTCCACCATGGAGACCAAGCCAAGCATAGCCTCATTTATCTCCCCAAGATGCTCTTGCACACCCGACCACATTTCCTGCAGCTGCTGCGTCACGGACGGCTCTAGAGGCACATCATCAGGCACCAACTGAGAATGTGCCTGGTCCCCTGCAGTCCTCCGACTGCTGGCACCATGGGCACTCTCTATCCCTGCCAGCTCCTCCAGCAACTGTGAAGTGCCCTCATGCTGTGCCCCAGGTCACTAGCTGATGTTCGAGTTCCCACCTAGTTGCTAGTATCTGCGCTGGTGTGTGCCTGGCAGAGATGGTGTGACACTGTTGAGACTTTAGGCCCCTCAAGTGTGAGAGGGGGTGTCTGCTGCTCCTCCTCTTGGCCCTGCTCCGATGATGCTGAAAGGAAGAATGAGGACAGTGGATCAGTTAACATGGAGACAATGATAAAGATCATCCCTGTCCCCCGGATCATTATGCGCTCACCCTTCCATAAGCAATTGCCAAGTCATGTTACAAAATTAAATTAATTAACATTCAGCATTGCGATGGCTGTTGGGAGAACAATGCTGACCTCACTGCTGGGCATACATACCTGGCCGTGGAACCCCAGCCTCATCGACACCAATGGATCTTGGTGCATGCTTGAAGCGGCTAAGAATTACGATCTGCTCCTGCCCGCTGCCAGTCCTCGCACGCTCTGCCGCTTTATGAGCATTCTTCTCTTGAAAATGAGAGACAAGCATTGAATTGTGAAAATTATACATGGACTCTCTTCATGGACTGCCCACCTCAGCCAGAGTGGGACATATCAGGGCTTTAGTGCCTTCTTACCCCGCTGCTGCCGAACACTCACACAAAGGCGCTATGCCTGTTCTCTCGCACCCACACCCCCTTGGGCATATGCTGCCTACATCACATTAGGCACCACATGGTATATCCTTCCATAGTAAGGAGGTGCAAGCACGTGGAGGCAGAGCACAACAGATGGTTTGTTGCCACACCACCTTGAAGCTCCGCTCTAAGCATGTCATCACCCTGACTTGGAAATGTCCTGCAGTTCAAACACAACCCTAGGTGCAGTTCCTCCTGTTTGCCCCCAAAACAGTCATGTGGGACTCAGCATAACATATGCTTCGGGGGCAAAATACATCTCTTCACCATTCTCTCAGGCTGACCTCAGCATGGGCAATATCTGCTGGCCCACCCAGCAAATGACACATGCTGTTAATGATTCAATGCAGTCACTACACTCAGACTTGTGGGGGTTGGGTGGGGTGGGTGGCGGCAAGGGGTAAGCGACCAATGCCAACATGGTACTCACCCTGCCAGGGTGCAGCAAGTCGTTGAAGTGCTTGTGACACTGGATCCAGGTATGCCACACCACGTTGCGGGAGCTCACCACCTCCTCGCAGGCATATTCTGTCATGTCAGGGGGCCTCCTCCTCCCATCCTGGGGAACCACCACCTCCCACTGTGCTGCTACCTCCTCAAGGAGGGCAGCAGGACAGTCATCCAAAAAACGAGGAGCACACTGGCCCCCCACCCTACCCTCCGGCCTGGCCTGCGCCGATGGCCTACCCTCCAGCCTGGGCTGACCCGATGGCCTACCCTTCGGACTTGCATGAACTTCGATGCCCCTCTGCACAGCCCTTCGCCCAGCCATTGAGAGCGGCCTTTCTGAGGCTGCCAGCGCCTTCGTGTATGCAGGTCACCGGATTGTGATTGGAACTGGCAGGCTGAGTGCGCCCGCCGCCGCCTGCCCACCCCCACAGTGCAGGGGAGTCGTGAAATACGCTGGGCGGGGCTTAATTGGCCCGCCCGCATAAAATGGCGGTGTGGACTGGATCACGAGCGGCGATCCGGTCCGTGCCCGCTCCCACTCCGCCAACCAGAAAATTCAGCCCATTATCTTTTTTCATGGGAAGGACCCTGGTATTTCCCATTGCTTTAGTATTTACTGATCTATAAGCATATTATTTGTAAAATATTTTTATTCAAATAATTGAACAAAGAAAAATGTTAACAATACAAGCCTCAGATATACTCGCAATTTACAAAACTTGCTTGTAAATTTCCAGTATGTCCTCCTGAAGCACAAAGTTATGCCAAAGGAATGCAAATTTGGAATATTTCCTTTCCTGTTCTCAGTTTTTAAAATTATGCATATTTATTTGCTGCAGTCCCCATGGAAGATTTGCTTTTTCTTGAGTTGCAAATCCTTTCTAAATGCTAAAATGGCCCTATCCAAAGTCACAAGTAACATGCTTGGTTATTGTTTTGCATAATCCCTCCCATCCTTTCTAGTGTATTTGATACAGTTGACCATGCCATTCACTATTCTCCTTCAATACCTTTATTTAATTGTCCAGCTCATGGGCAATTGCTCTCCATTGCTTCATGCCTATGTTTCCAAAACCAGTCAGAGCATCTCCCACAATGCCTTCCCTACCAATCATTTTGAGGGTCTCCAAGGATTCTACTTTTGACCTTGTCTACTTCCTCATTTACATGCTATCCCATGGCAACATCATCTGCATTCAATCTTTCATTCATGATAAATGTTTATCGAGAAGTTGCACATGTAATATTTTGCAAAAAGGATGCTATTAAGCACTATGGGCACTTTCTGATGCTAAATTCAAGGCTTTCAATCGTATAAATATATATATAGTCTATAATAAACATACACATTTATTTCCATTCTCCTTACCCTGCCTAGGATAGACAGTAGAAATAAGATTCAAATTTACTCTGAGGTATAATTGGCAACAGCCAACTTTAATTACTGATTATATCAAAATGCAATTTCTTAAAAATTGCATACCTACTAACTGCCTCTGGTACCCCCAAGTAATATAGAGAGATTTATTCTCTCTCTACACATTCATGCAAGTTTTTGCCTGTGTTATTTTATCTCAATGGTAAATCTGTTCATCTTAAAATAGCAAAGAGATGAATTTATTAAAATCCATTCACCAGTACACTAAAAATAGCACAGAGAAGTTACATCCAGCATTGTTTCTTTTTCAAAAATTGTCTGTAAGCTAATAGATGCTACAAGTAATGTTACACTGAGACGGATGAGCATGATGTGTTCTCATGACAATCTTGTGTTCATTATTTTAAGAGGCATTGAGCTATTTAAAGTAGCAAGTACAGGAATGTAGAGATTCATCTACTGATACCACCAAGAGTAAATTTTACTATATAATGTTAATTTGTATTGTTAGCAAACATTAACATTTTCCTTTGTTATATTTTTAAGTGAATTTTTTGGATACATATAAGTAAAGAGATTGGCCATTTAGTCACCACTGCTGAGAAATTGCATATTATTTTTGATGAACTCAATCATTGTTGAAGAATCAAACATAACAACTAGGTAGGAATCAGGGGCACCATCTGTCGATTGCAAAAGTCTCAATTACTTTCCAGATGTAGTTCTAACAGCAGGTGTTTCACTACTTTTTACATTGTATTAAATTTGACTTTTTTATTCTTTCATGGTGTGTGACTGTCGCTGGCAAGACCAGCATTTGTTGTCCATCTCTAATGGCCCTTGGGAAGGTGGTGATAAGCCGCCTTCTTGAATCACACTACTGTCCACATGATATAGATACACCCACAATGCTGTTAGGGAGGGAGTGCCAGGATTTTAACCAAGTGAAGGTGAAGAAATGGCGATATGCTTCCAAATCAGGATGGCTTGGAGGGGAACTGGTAAGTAGTAGTGTTCCAATATGCCTATTGCCCTTTTCATGGGGAAATGACTTGCTGGCCAGCACTAGTATTTTTGGGCCTTATCCACCTCTGTTTCCAACCCTTGGATGGACCTGAAAATTCAGCACAAAAAGCCTGCAAAGGGATATATTTAGATTAAGTGAGTGGGCAAAAATTTGGCAGATGGTGTATAACGTGGGAAAATGTGAGGTTATCCAGTTTGGTAGGAAGAAACGCAAAATATTATTTAGGTGAATAGAGACTACAGATTACTGCAGTACATAGGTTTCTAGGTGTCCTCATCCAGGAAATACAAAAGATTAGCCTGCAGGTACAGCAAGTAATTAGGAAGACAAGTGGAATGTTGATTTTTATTGCATTGGTGAGACTACACCAAAAGTACTGAGTATAATTTAAGTCTCCTTATTTAAGTAAGGAAATAATTGCATTGGAGGCATTTCAGAGAAGGTTCACTAGGTTTATTTCTGGGATCATAGGGTTGTCTTATAACATGAAGTTGAGCAGGCTGAGTTTATGCTCACTGCAATTTAGAAGAATGAGAGGTGCATTTACTGAAACATCAGATTCTGAGGGGCTTGACAGGTTGGATGCTGAGAGGATGTTTCCCGTCATGGGGGAAACTAGAACTAAGGGGCATAGTTTCAGAATAAGGGGGTCATCATGTAAGACAGAGATGAGAAGGAATTTGTTCTCTAAGAAGGTTGTAAATTCTCTTCCACAGAGAGCTATTGAGGGTTATTGAATATATTCAAGGCTGAGTTAGACAGATTATAGGATAGTTAAGGGATGGGGGACAGGCAGGAAAATGGAGTTGAGGCCAAGATCATATCAGCCATGAACATGTTGAATGGTGGAGCAGGTTTTGGGGGCTAACTTGCCTACTGCTGCTTCTATTCTTATGTTATTATGCTCTTAAATCCTGGAGGTTATTTATGGCAGACCCCTTAAAACCTTTTCATGTCCCCCTAAGGGTCCACAGATCCCAGTTTAGAAACTCTGCAATAAACTATTCATGGCAAAGCTCTTCACTTGAAATAAAATTACATATGCATAATTTATTGTTCTTAAAAAATTGTGTGCTTCATGAATTTTACTTGCATTGTTCTTTTACTAACTAAATCAATAAAATAGTGAAGACATACAAAACTTTAAATATTCTTCCTTATTCTGTATACAAGTTACATGTGGTGAGTGTGACTGCCCTTGACATCTAGGCAGAATTTGACCGAGAGCTGCATCAAGGAGCCCTCGCAAAACTGGAGTCAATGGGAACCGGGGGAAACTCTCTACTGGTTGGAGTCATACCCAGCACAAAGGAAGATGGTTCAGGTTGGTGGAGTCCAATCATCTCATTTCCAGGACATCACTGCAGGAGTTTCTCAGGGTAGTGTCCTAGGCCCAACCACCTTCAGCTGCTTCATCAATGGCCTTCTTTCCATTATAAGCTCAGAAGTGGGGATGTTCGTTGATGTTTGCACAATGTTCAGCACCATTTGTGACTCGTTAGATAATGAAACAGTCCATGTCCAAATGCAACAAGATCTGGACAATATCGAGGTTTGGGCTGACAAGTGGCAAGTAACATTCGCACCACACAAGTGGCAGGCAATGATCATCTCCAACAAGAGAGAATCCAACCATTGCCCCTTGACATTCAATGGCATCATCAGCACTGAATCACTATCAAAATCCTGGGGATTACCATCAACCAGAAACTGAAATGGACTAGCCATATAAATACTGTGGCTACAAGAGCAAGTCAGAGGCTAGGAATAGTGTGATGAGTTACTCACCTCCTGACTCCCCAAAGCCTGTCCACACATCAGGAGTGTGATGGAATACTCTCCACTTGCCTGAATTAGTGCAGCTCCAACAACACTCAAGAAACCATCCAGAACAAAGCAGCCCGCTTGATTGGCACTCCTTCCACAAACATTCACTTCGTCCACCACCGATGGACAGTGGCATCAGTATGTACCATCTACAAGATGCACTGCAGAAATTCTCCAAGGCTCCTTAGACAGCACCTTCCAAATTCATGATTGCAACCATCTAGAAGGACAAGGGCAACAGATACATGGGAACACCACTTCCTGGAAGGTCCCCTCCAAGCCACTCACCATCCTGACTTGGAACTATATCACCGTTCCTTCACTGTCACTGGGTCAAAGTCCTGGAACACCCTCCCTGGATGTACCTACACCACAGGGGCTGCAGTGGTTCAAGAAGGCAGCTGGCCACCACCTTCTCAAGGACAATTAGGGATGGACAATAAATGCTGGCCTAGCCAGCAAAGAACATACCCTGTAAGTGAATAATAAAAAAACCAATAAATTGACAATTGACTTTTTCAGTTGACTTATGACTCCTGAGACTTCAAACTCTTGGACTATTATCATCAATATTATCTTTCTCAGAGTTCTCAAAAAGCAAGTGGTGCAATGAGATGTTGCACTACTGGAAGGAATTCCACTCCTTCAGTGTTCAGCTCGTGTGCAACCATTTGCAGTGTATCATGGAGCTGGATTTAATGTTGCTGGTTCATAAAAGTTGAATCACGGTATCAGATTGGCAGTCTGATATCATGACACGATTGGTCATAACATGGAAGGCAGCAGGCCCAGAAGTCGGAAGCCTGCCCATATTCCAAAAGTACTCAATTATTTGATAGCTGAGCCACTTAATGAGGCAATGGACCCGCATTTTATGCAATTTTATGTTCTCTTCATGGGCTGAAGGGGCAGATGTAAATTTCAGCAGGTGAGTAAGGGGATTAAAAAGTCCAGGGTGATTGATCAATGGAGGAAAGCTTGAAGCAGCAGCTGAGGCTCAGCAATAGTTAAGGAGTGTAAAGTTTTGCCCCTTGAACAATATTTAGTGGACCTGTTATTGCAAGTGGGGTTATAGAAGGGAGGGATTCTTGTGGTGAGCAAGTGGGGTGTGCTTGCAGCCATGGCCAAACTTGTAAGGGAAGGGTTCAACCATAGACATCTTCCACACAGCAGGAAGATTCTCTAGTGAGGTAGGTAACAGGAGAAAGAGGGAGAGGAGGGCAGCTGTCCAGGGGCAGCTGTGATCTGCAGACTAGGCGCATGAGGCAACTAGTGCAGAAGATGGCAGAGGCAATTATTAACAAGTGTAAGCAAGGACCCTGCGGGAAGAGTGTACAAGCAGCAGCTAGACTACTTGCAGTTGTCCGAGTGACTTTGCTGATTGTGCCTATCCCAGCAGATAGTGATGTCTCTGCACGACATGATGGCAGGGGAAATACGTTCCAATTGTGCTGGAGGCCACCCAATACCTTTTGCATTGAAGGCGACCGTGGACACAGACAGCTGCTGGGGATCTGTGTGGCACCTTGCAGGCTTTGGCACACCATTGCATCATGGTGATAACACATACTCTACTTAGGAGAGTGGGGGACTTCATTAACTTTTTAGTAGATGGGGTCAGTCAGATCGATAGAGTCAGGGAGTTTGGTACCCTAGCAGGTTTTCCCAGGGTTGGGGGGGGGTGGCAGGGTCTTTGATTGCACACATATGACCATTAAGGCACCGATGGGCCAACCAGGGTCATTCATGAGCCACAAAGGATTCCACTTCTTAAATGTTAAAATTCTATGCGACCAGCACCAAAGGATAATACAGGTCTGTACACTACCTGGGAGGAGTCACGACTGCTATATCCTCAGAATCCATCCCTCCCTAGCACCCACAAGTTGATGGATGGACTCTGGACGATAAAGGAAACCTGCTGAGAATATGGCTCATGGCCTCAGTGAGAAATCCGCAAACTGAGATTCAGCACAGCTACAGTGAGAGTTATGCCACCACCAGGGCACAATTGAGTGACCAATGAGATTCCATTGCCTAAACCGAGCTGGTGGAGCACTACAGCACATGCTGGCTAGGGGCTTCCTTGTTGTAGTGGCATGCTGTGTTCTCTACACGTAGTGCTTCGGATGGAGGAGTAACTGGCAGAGGATAATCTTGGTGAATGGCCCACTGCCTCCAATAAAGATTCTGAAGAGGACTCTGATGAAGATCAAGAGGATCCAGATCAAGCAGCCATTGAACCTGTGGGACAGCAGGGACTGGGTGCCATAATGTTGATGATTCTCTCATATTGAGCCACTCCATCTAAGAATGTAAAGGCCATAGAAACAGCAGCTGAACTGGTATCTCCCGGCAGGCAACCCTCTCTGAATATATCAGGCCATCATAGGCGAAGGCTCCATTGCAACTCTCAAAGCCGATGACACCTCTGAGAAAAATGGATGATGCTAACATCATCAGAAAGCCATGTGGGATAGATGTCCTTTAATCCAAAATGTAAACACGAGAGACGTCAAAACAACTGAAAGTCCATTCTTGGTCAAACTTAATTTAATAAAATAGTCAACGAATTCTCTCACACATTGAAGTGAAGTAAAGGATTACACCCACATGTGTTTAAAGTGTTTTCTTAAATCTATTTTGTGTGCTGCACAGTGGTGCTTCCCCCCTTCACCACCAATAGAGCTGGAGACAGGCTGTTAACCGTGAAGGCCTTTGCTTGGAGTGACTTGGTGGTTGTCCTCTAGTCACCTGATAATGTGAAGGCACTAGCATTGTGCGGGCCTTCTGCACAGTGAGGGGAGTCTCCTCTGTCACTGCGACACCCTGAGGCACTGGTGTCACTGACAGAGAGATGGAGGAGATGCTGTCACATCAGGATTGACCTGAGGGGAGGCTCCGGGTGCAGTTGGCTGCAGCTCATCTGTCATCATGAGGGGCGTCTATACTGCCCTGCTAACCTGAGAGGAACAAGGTTATTGTGGAGAATCCAGGTGCCTTATCCCCGACTCGCTGTGCCACTGACTGCTTGAGCTCAGTGACAACCTGGAGGTATGCAGGTCAGCACACATATCCCATGACTGCTGGCTGGTCTGCTGGATGTAGCTCTCCAGAAGAGTCGCCAATCTCTCAACAAATAAGGTCATGAATGCAGGGGAGAAGGAGGTTGCATTGTTCATGGCATGGATGGACTCAGCTGTCCTTGCCAGGACACACATTCTCTCCCGGATCTCTGCCAAATCTTCACGTACCTCCTGTTGTATGTCCAGCATCAGCTGCCTTACAGATGACTCTAGCTTGTTGTCAGCTTGGAACTCAGCATTGACTAGCATTCCCACACTCCTCCGAGTATCAGAGGCCTGACTGTCACAGACTCCAGCATCTGACCTGGCACTGGTGTGGTGCTCAACTAATTATGTGACTCACATTTGTCCAATGCAAGAAATCCCATTGAGGTGCTAGTAGGTGAGCTGGTGATCGAATGGAGTAAAGATGGGATGGTGCCCTCTCTGACATCATCTCCTCTTCCACAGAGGTCAGTGCAGACCTGATGGGAATGATGGCTACTGGTGCTGATGACCAACCTGTTGGAGAACATTGAATGATTAGCAAAACTTCTCTACTTGTATGAATATCGAACTGAGGTTGCAGCATCCCAAAGGTCACCATTCGCTTTTCATCCCATTACACAGCCTATGACTGCATCATACTGTTCCCTCCCACTGTCATTGTAACACCGTCAATCTACCATCCCATTGTCTGTTGTGTAATCAGTCATTCTCTCATTCCCCCCGACACAAATTCTAGCCTCTCTATGATCTGCACCTCAGATCACTGTGCAGCTGAAGCATGTCCTCCTACATCGGTGTCAAAAATTCAAAGTTGGGCACACCCCTACCATTCCTCGACTTCTCTCGGGCATTCTGAGCCTTCATCTCCTGAGAAGACAATGGAAGAATGAGGATTATCCTTTCTACCAACATCAGGATCTCCTGTTTGATTCCACCACCTGAGCTAGCCTTACTCCAGCAGCTGAGATCACTCCTCGCTCAGGTCCTTCTTTCCCATTCCCCCACCATCCCAGTCCCCTGATGCCATGCTGGTGCAGAGGCTCCTTGATCATCCTTTGTGACCGATGAATGTTGATTGACCCATTTCCCACACTCATCACTCACATACCCTCCCATACGTGTGCACCTTCATTCCTAACCATGTAAATCATTCACCCTTGCAGAATGGAGGTTATTCAGCCTCTTGCAGCATTGCAGCTATGTTCCCCAGGCAACCCCACAGCTGCTGACCTCCTTTGCTATCCCCAGCTGTTGTGCTACTGGGTTCTTCACACGAACTTACCAATCACATGCTGGTGAATAGTAACAAATGCTTTGGGTTCTTTTTATTGAAGACTCACAATATAAGTTACAGGAAACCTCTATATGCAATTTACTAGAGAATGAGCACAACTCCTAATGCTTTTTGATCTGACTTCTTGCAGTAATGATGCACGCTCACTATTTACACATTCCATCAAAGCAATGTCACAACACTATCCAGGCTTGCCTGGTCTGGTGGGGAGGTCTCTTCTTCCCATCCTACAGTATGAGAGCATCTTGCTGCCTTGTCACAGCCGTGGAAGGGGATGTGCAGGGAATCATCATCAAGCTGTTGGGATGTCAGGCTTCTAGCCTCTTCCATTGTTCCTAGGTGCCGTCGATGTATGAGTGAGTCAAAATGAACCAGTGGTGGGGCAGGTGGTGTTGGGGCAAGGAGGGTCTGTATCTTTTCCTTCTGCATTATGCAGTGGTGGCAGGAATATAGCTGACACCAGAGTTGTTACACTGATGCCTGGTGTTCTGCTCTTCTGCCTTGTGTGAGGCATTTGAACTTCTTGCAGCAGTTCATCCAGGTTGTCGAGGTTAGGCTGCTACAACTGATCACCATGCTCTGCTCCCATTGCCTTCATAAAGTTTGTTTGGATGCCCCTTTGGATGGATGACATCTCTCCCACTCTCCACCTCCTGCACTAAACCCTTCAGGGAAGCTTTGGAATATATTGGAGCCTGCTCTCTGGCCTATTGTGTCATTCTTTCCCATGTCAAATTCACTTAGACAATGACTTCCAGCACCTGTTCCAATCAAAATGGTGCAGGCTAGCTTAACGTTGTGTTAGCCTTTCATGATTTTGTGCTCCTGCTGAGGTGTGCAGCTACTCAGCAGCGCATTTTAATGCTGGCTGCATGCTCATGGGTACAGGTTAATCACACATTGCAATCTCTGCAACTGTTTTCAGAGTTATCCAATTTCACAGCCTTGACATCTTAAAAACCAAACTATGGAGGACAGCAAAAACAACAGCGGAATTTTCAATACAGAAAATACAAATTAACATTTGCTTAAATAATGGTTGTGCTGCTTGGACTCCTCTGGGGTTTTTGTATGAGCCACAGCAAGCTGAGCCACAGGGGGAGGATGGGGAGGACAGTGATGACTATTAATAAAGCAGGACAAACATAGCAGGCTTTGATTGAATAGCTCTTTATTTGGAGCCATTGCAGCGGGAGTCAGGATAAATTGAAGGCAGTTGAAAACTTTCATCTTTTACTTTTATGAGTCATTAATGTGGTTGACTTTTAATTGCCCTCGGAAATGGCCTAACAAGCCATTCAGTCCAAGGCCAATTAGGGATGGGCAACAAATGCCTGCTTTGCCAGCAACACCCACATCCCATGAAAGAGTAAATTTTAAACAATTAAAAATGTTGGTTGCAGCAGTAACCAGAACGTATATTTTCTCTGTGCCTCTAATATTAGAAAGCATGCCAAATGAATGCTGAACAACTCTGGCAGGAGAGTTAAGTGATGAGACTAAAAGCATCATCAAACAGATAAGGCTTTAATTAGACTTCTGGAGATGAGGAGAGGACAGTGAAGCAGAGATGTTTTGAGAGATCCAAGTTGCTTGAAGACTCTGCTCTGATTCTGAAGTGGAGGAAGGATACAAAGGAGGCTTGAGTCAAAAGAGTAGAGGAGCACGTTGAGAGACAAGGCTGGAAATTATTCTGAATTCATTTTTAAAGGGCGTCCACAAATTCATTGCAAAGGGAATTTGATACTTTCTTCAATAAAATAATACCAGAGGGTATAGGGAACAAGCAGCAGAAAAAAAAACAATGCTGCAATATTCAATAGCCAGAATATTCTGTCTCCGTTGTCATCAGGTGTCATGGCAGGTGTGAGCGGACAATATGGCAAGAAGGCCAAAAATCGGTTTCATGATGTCGTGATACCAGTTTATGATCATTCTTTCCACCCGTCAAAAGCCGTTGCATGTTGAGAAAGTCGTTTTAATACACATGCATTTAATTATAAGCCCTTCTCGCCAGAATCATCCCCTGAGGCTGGATCATCCAGGCATGTCAACGTGTTTCACAACAGCGCTTAACAGGCATGCACCTGGAGAGCTAAGCCATGAGGGAAACTCAGAGGTCAGTGCACACTAACATTAGCAGCGCTCATGAGGGACACCCATTCGACTTCAAGAAAGAGGAACCACGCATTCAGGAGAGGGCACAAGCAAGTCGCTTTTTCCCAGCTGGCTGACAGTGCGGTGCCAGGGCAGTGGCTGCACTGCGGTTGATGGTACTGCATAAGCGCATGTCAGTGGGGCGGGGAAGAGACGTAGCCATGCATTAGGGAAACCTTGTATAAAGTGACCATTGCTCCGCAGCTGAGACAGTTCAGGCGCAGCCACATTGAAATGCGTGGAGTTGGACTTCTAGCTTATCTGCCCACTGAAGCAATGCAGAGGCCTGAAAGTGCCACCAAATGCTCCAGAGTTTTTCGCTCCAAGGGCACAGACTGTGAAGTAATGAGTATTTTAGTGGACTGCAGAACAATTGGACAATTGGGCATGTTATACAATTTCTTTGTGAAAGCTGGTCATGGAGCAGTCACTGGTGGAGGCGCTCACAGCCCCTTGCAATATCATCATTCAGATGTGGACCAGTCTCCCCCATGATTCAAGCGAACAGTGCAGCCTTACTCTGAAGAAGAGTCAAACGGACTTGAAACATTAACTCTGTTTTCCTCTCCACAGATGCTGTTAGACCTGTTGAGTTTTTCTAGCATTTTCTGTTTTTGTTTCGGATTTACAGCATCTGCAGTATTTTGCTTTTATCTTATGTGCAGCCTTGTGGTGCAGGTTAGGAGAATGCCTGCACCTGAGCTGAGAGCACAGCATGCAGTCCAGTGGGAAAAGCTGCTGCCAATCGGCCAGGTGAAGTGGAGCGGAGGTGGGTGGGGTTTCAGGCAGCCATGCAGCGCACTCATCTCTAACCATCCAAGTGTAGCCAGCGCTTTCTGGCATGCGTTAAGGGGCCTTCAGACTTAATCAAAAGAAGTTCTTAGTACACCTAAGCTAACCCACTTGTCTCTCTCTTTCATGCTGCAGGAGGAGTATAACAAGAGCGTGGAGCCTGGTGACCTAGCTGTATGCCTCATGACTAACAGGGAGCAGAGATGAAGGCGAAGAGACCGACGGAGGTGCCTGGCAGCACGGAGGAAGGGGCAGCTGGGGCTCCTGCACACACTGCGAAGAGCCACAGTAAACCATTGCTGGTTGGTGCCTAGCTGGACTCAGGGTATACAGATGGCATTTGTCATTCATGCAGATGACCAAGAACCAGTGTCACTGAAGACTGTGTACGTCTAGGGAGCTGGTCGGCCATATCTGACACCTGATGCAGGATTTGGTTCCATGGAGACATGAGGGCATCCACTGCCATTGGCTGTGAAAGTGACCGCGACACTCAATTTTCACACCAGTAGCTCTTTTCAGGGCTCCGCAGGTGAATCCTGTGGGATCTCACAAGTCTCCACCCACAAATGCATGCAGGAGGTCACAAACACCATATTTGTGAAGGCACACAGCTTTGTGCATTTCGCTCAGGATCAGGAAAGCCAGGAAGCAAGAGTGCTGTGATTTGCACAGATCTCAGGTTTCCCACAGGTACAGGTCCAATTGACTGCCCTTGCGTAGTGCTTTGATCTCTATGGTAACAAGGTGTCTACTACATCAACTGCAAGGGCTTCAACCTGCTTAATGTTGAGCTGGTGTGCGGCCACCACAAATGCATCCTACAGATCGGCGCACGATTCCCTGGGAAAGTCCATGATTCCTACATTCTCAGTCGGTCTCAGATCCTTGATGTCTTCCAGGGCCCACAGAGGCTGCAAGGTTGGCCTCTCAGGGACAAGGGCTACCCACAGAGAAGTTCGCTGTTGACACCCATGTGGCAGCCTCAGAGCGCAGCAGAGAGGAAGCACAACAAGGCTCATGCTGCAACTTGCAACTTGGTGGAGCCAACCATTTGGATGTTGAAAATGAGGTTCCAGTACCTGGGCCGGTCTGGTGGAGCCCTGCAATACAGTCCACAGAGGGTGTCATGCATCGTTGTCACCTGCTGCGCCCTTCATAACCTGACGCTGCAACAGGGAGAGGAGCTGGCTGAGGAGAGGATGGAGGAGCTGCACATCTCCTCCGATGAGGAGGACGTCGATGGAAATGAGGATGAGGAGGTCCTTGAAGGCAAGGATGATGGCAAGGTGGCCATCGCATTGTCTAGACGAGGCAAGCGCAATTGGGAGGCCCTCATAACTTCTAGATTTGTGGAGGATGATGACGAAGTGCAGAGAGGAGGCTCCATACATCCTCACGTTGCTGCTGTGAATGTTTGACTCCAGTCTGGCTGATGGCAGCGCACATACCCTCTGTGGTAAGGTTCCTGTCATGGAGACGCAGCGGATGCTCATAGTCCCTACATTCCAGGGGGATGATGACGACATGCAGCGGGGACACTCCATAGATCCTCAGGTAGCTTATGTGAATGTCTGACTTCTGCCTGGCTGTTGGCAGATCACTTGAACTCTGTGAACAGAGTCATATCATGAAGATGCATTGGGGAAACTTCTCCTGATCCTATGGCATCCCATGTGAGCTGAACCCATCAGACCAAACTGTCAGTGGACACAGATGCTGATTAGATGGGGGGGCCCAGCCATACCTCAAAGATGCTGAGAGCACACAGAGAGAGTGACAGAATGCGTTGATGCCGGCCCAGGACATTCTGGCAACAATGATAAGCCCCGTTGAGGTGCAGGCGTGGCCAATGTGACCAGTGACAGTGAAGGCGCACCATCAGCGTGCTGGGACGGTTGCACAAAACACAGGGAAGAGGCACTGGACTGAGGCACCTGCCTTTGTCTTGTGCAGAAATGTTTCACATCTGAATGATACAAACACTGCTCATCATAACAGGCAGGGAGACATTCTTGGGAGTTTATTTACAATAGTAAATATTATGTACAAGCGATTAATACTCCTGCCCAGGCTGTGCAACAACACCTTGCGGCGCTTAGAACACGGCCCAGGAGCTGTCGCTATAACTGTGATCACGAGCGAGGAGATGTAGGAATTCACTCTCCCCACTCCGGGGTCCCGGGGTCGGAGTAGCTCCTCTGTACCAGAACCCCCAGAGACAGAGAGGGCAGAGGGACCGCGAGTTACTCCTTCAGGAGGACAGCAGTTGGACCAACCAGAAAATTAAATGCAAGCTTTAAACCACCATCAAAGACCTCCCACGATCCTGAGCTGAATCCAGCTGGTCTTCAATTTGAAGAAATGCAAAGATCTTGGCTGTCAAATTGCAGGATGTACCTGGAAGAGCTGGTCCAGCACATTGACCAGCTCCACAAATGCAATGACATCAAGGAGGTGGGCCAATTATTGTTGGGAAAACTAGCAGTAATCGGAGGGGTCACCACTAGGGAACTATACAGTGAGTTTGGACTGGATTTGGAAGGCTAGACTGCAACGAGGAAGAGCCCCACATGATTCAAGGGCGGCTGGGAATCTTTATCTGCCGCAATTGGATCTTCATGTTGATTCCATCAGCAAAGGTATTGAGGGCAGGGAGAGGAATAATCAGCTATGATCAAAAGGCCACCAAAATAGCTAAGGGTGAAGCATGGTGCAATGGCAGGTACCCAATAAAATCCCAGTCGGTTTTATGTAGTTTTTTTAAAGGCCTAATAATGGCTTTATTTAATTTGAAATATTATTCATTCATTTACAATGGAATGCTGGTCCAACACAGGGTAGAGTTCAAACATTACAACCAATCAGGCTTCTTTGGCCAATGACCTCACCAATGTAAAACCACATCTCAATTTCCGTGGCCACAAGTGTGTTCCTCAGGGCATCCTTTACAGTTATTTGTTTATAACTCCCAGCCTAAAATGATACCACAAGGCCCTTGAAGCTTTCAACAACCACTGGGATTTCTCCAGGCGTTGGAGGAGTCAGCTCCACTTGAGCATGTTTTCAGAAGGTAGCCAGACGTGGTTTAGAGTAATTAGCAGCAGCCACAGGGCGAGTTTCAGTCATCACTTTCTGCATCAAAGGTCGCAGCGTCTCCGCCATCTTCACAATGTCACCTCCGGGAAACATCCCGAGTCTTGGAAATGAAAAAAAACACTTTCCTGATTAGGCTCAGGTATGCCTCGTTGCGGCCTGAGCTATGTGCTGCTGCAGTTGGAGTGGGTGTTGCTGCTGTTCTTTGCTGCCTCTTGCTGCTTGCTGCTTTTCCCCCAGGCTGCTCAGGACTTCTAGCTGTCTGTGTTGCTGCTGCCCAGGAGGCTGCACCACCTGAGACCTGAAGAATTGGAGGAGGGAGAGGAGGTGTTGTAGAACGGGGAGGCCCGAAGGCAAGAACCTTTTTAAATAGCACCTGTGGTGGGTGTCTGGAAATGTTTTTGGTGGGGGCAGAAGACAACCTTTTGCTTTCTATGGGAGGAAAGAGGGCATTTGTAGAATTTTGGGGAGGAGGGGTTTGTGTGTTGATTTAAGATCTTGCCCTCACCCCTCCCTCACTCCCCACACACACTCTGACCGTGTCTAAGAAGGAAAGTGCCAACTTCTGTCTGCCAGGCAGTACCGGCTGCTTAGTGAAGACATCACCCTCCCCCTAGAAGAAGACCAGCGAGGCCCCCACCCCAACTCCACTCCACCTAGTGACACCCACCCACCATGCAACATTTACCCTTTCCCTCCATCCTTTCCCCCCTCCCCTGGGTGGGATATTTTATGGTATAGAGCTCAGGGGGCGCCGTGGGCATGGCTCTCTCCTATGGCCTGTAGCCGGGCCTTCCCAGACAACTGTGGAGGCAGTGCTGTCACTGGTGACGAGGTCCCCCAAGAAATCATATGCGGGTGCAGCTGCTCCAGCGGCCCCATTGCCCTTCTGGCTTCTCACAAATATCCTGGGGGTTAAGAGGTACACCCACCCCAAAATGAAGATCGAGGCATGCTGGGATTCTCGGCCTCGCAGCCGTGGTTGCTGCCTCGAAGATGTACAGCAAAGCCATCTTTTTCTTGAGGCCAGAGCGGGCAGTGGACCTGGCCCTTGCAAAATTGTTCACTGTGGGCGGAACATTTCTGGCAGTGGACCCTCTGGAGGCCACCGACCAGAGGGTAATTATTTCCAACATTCTGCCCTTTGTCCCCAGTGAACTCCTCATCCCCCACCGCTATCAACTATGGGAGGTTAAGTCAGGGGCCTCACCAATCCCACTTGGCCTCAAGGATTCAGCACTCTGCCACGTGTACTCCTTCCTGCACCAGGTTTTCCTCCACCTAATCTGGGGGGAGTGCACAGAGGGGGTTTTAATATTGAGAATGAGGGGGTTGCCTACAGCATGTTTTGGTTGGTGGGCAGCATGAGGTGCCATGCCTGCAAAGAGGTGGGACACATTAGCACTGCCCAGGTGGCTGTGACTGGCACCACCCAGCCTCCCCCACCACCACTGCATCTTCCTTCTCACAAGGGGAGGTGACGCTGGTAGCTAATAGCACCTCAGCCGCTGGCAAGGTGAGGGGAAGAGTGTCCGCATGGAGAAAAGGAAAGCACGCAGAAGCTGCCCCCTCAGAGCCAAACCGAATCACAGCCCGAACGTCAGGCCACTCGACGATTTGGCTCGGGGAACATCTGGACCTGGTGTCACAGTGGCGCATGATCCCAGGCCCGTTGGTGCCTCAATGTCTAGTGCTGGGCCCAGCCCTGAGGATACTCGCCGAATTTTGTGGGAGGCCCTGCTGCAGGTTGGCCTGAAGGGTGCCGGAAAGCTTGAGTCCCCTATAAGTCTGGGGGAGCTGACCAGCACCCTCAACAGCCTCTCCAGGGGCAAATCCCCAGGGCTGGATGGACTGACTGTGGAGTTCTTCAGTGCGTTCTGGGGCATCCGGGCATCCTAGGGAACAACTACATGGGGGTCCTGGGGGAGACCTGTGATTGCCCTGCTGCCAAAGAAGGGGGATCTCACCAATTTATGAACCGGTGCCCAGTCTCCCTCCTCAGCACAGATTACAAGATCTTTGCCTGGGCAATGTCTTCTCATCTTGACACTGTGCTAGGCCACATGATCCACCCTGACCAGTCCTACATGGTCCCGGGCTGCACCATCCTTGATAACATCTATCTGGTCCGGGACATTATCCACTTTTCCCAGAGGACTGGTCTGTTGGGCGCCTTCCTGTCTCTTGACCAGGAGAAGGCATTCGACAGGGTGAATCACGAATATTTATTTGGGATTCTGCGAGCATTCGGGTTCGGGACTCATTTCGTCGCCTGATCCGACTTCTGTACACTGTCGCAGAGTGTCTGGTTAAGGTTAACAGGTCCATGACGGTGGCCCTTCACTTTGGGACAGGGGTGCATCAGGGCTGCCACCTGTCTGCCCAATTGTATTCTATCTGCGTGGAGCCTTTCCTGCGCCTCTTGCGGAGGAGGTTGTCGGGATTGGTTCTGCGCAAACCGGGCATTGGGGTGGTCCTTTCGGCTTACGATGATGACATTCTCCTCATGTTCACCGACGCGGCTGACCTGCAGAGATGCGTGAGTGCCAGGGGGGTCTACTCTGCTGTGTCCTCTGCCAGGATCAACTGGGACAAGTGTTCTGGACTCCTGGTCGGTCAGTGGCAGATGGGCCCCCTACTGGGGAGCTCAGGCCTTTCACCTGGAGCAGGACCAGCCTCCACTGCCCTGCTGAGGGATCCTGGCCGGCGAACTGGCAGGAGCTGGAGGTCAAAGCCACCACTCACCTGCAGTGCAGGACAGGACTCTGAGGCTCTGGGTGTTGTCTTACCGGGGGTCGAGTGCTGGTCATAAACATGTTGTGGTACCGGCTGGTCACTTTGACCCCTCCCCAGATTTTGTCACAAAAATATAGAGAATGCTCATCTACTTCTTCTGGGACAAAAAGCTGCACTGAGTCTCCCACTTAGGGATGGTGGTTAGGTACTAGTGTGCCTATGCACCCAGGTGGTGACTGTCTGCCTTCAGGCCCTGCAGTGATACCTTTACATTGAGCCCTTTCCAAGATGGTTGACCTGGCGACTTATTTTTCTGTCAGATGCACAGCCTGAATTATGACGTGCAGCTCCTGTTTGTAGATTGGAGGGGCCTTCGTGGCTCCTTGCAGGTGCTGCTCATCTTTTACCAGGACCTGACCAAAGTCTAGAACATGGTCCCCTCGGCGACGGAGCTCTCTCCTTTCAGGAGTAGCAGCTATTGTCAGAGAGCCGCTGCTCAGGAATCCGCAGCTCTGCCATTATCGGTGGCAGGTGGAGAGGAGGGCTGTGGCTGCCGGGGTGACCAGGATTTGGGACGTGCTGGGTGGCAGAGGAGTGGGCTGGATGATTCCATAGCAGTTGGTACACTGCACATTAGTGGACATCTGGCTTATGGCCATTCATGAGCTTACGACGGTTGTGCTCAGCCCCGATATCACATTGGGTCTCGAGATGGCGCAGGTACACAGTGGTCTTCCACCTGAGCGTACCCATGTTCGGACAGAATTCCGCAATGGCCTGAAATCCCGAACTCCCATCGGGAGCTGGCGCACTGAAACCTGACTCACCTCGTGGAAATGCCCTCTGTGTCCTTTAGCATGGTGTGAAGGGGTTTCCTGTATGGGCCGCTGCTGCAGACCCTTCACTTCCTTGCCCTCGCCTGCCACCCGGACACACCCTGGCATGCCTTGTTGCAGTCTGACAAGGAAGGCCCCCGGTTTGGGCCCCTCTATGGGGGTATCCTCCTGCTTTCTAGCTGGGGCCTGGGATGAGGGGTGTTGCACGCAGCAGTCCCATTCAACCATGGGATGTGTCAGTTCCTGGACTCCAAAGGTACCTGCGCCTTTTGCAACCTTGTGGAGCCCATGGACCACATATATCTTAATGGTCATAGGCTGCTCCCACTTTTCAGTTATTTGAAAAAACTTTTACTGTTGTTTCATTTGCATTTCAGTCCCACGGTCCTGATCTACGATCCAGTGTGGAGGGGGGCCGGGAGGGAGGAGGACCTCCTTGTGAACCTGTTCCTGGGCCTGGCCAAGTTGGCCATTAACAGGTCCAGGCAGTGGGCAATCGAGGGTGTCGACTGGCCTGACTGTCTGCCCCTCTTCCGAGGCTATGTTCACAACCGGGTGTCCCTGGTGTCTGCCAGCACCTTCGGGGCCTTCCATGCTCGGTGGGCACTGCAGGGTCAGGGGTGCTTTTTCGATCCTTTTGATCACATTTTGATTTAATGTTGGTAAGTTTCCTTTGAATTTTGTCTTTGTTTTTGCAGTTTCCCTTTAAGGGGCTGCTTTTACATTATCCCTGATTTTGTTAATTTAGTTTAATTGTTTGACTCAAAAGGGTCTTCTTAACTTTCCTAACCCTGCTGCTATATCTTAGTGCTCCCCCGACATCCACAGCGGAGGTGGAGGCAGCCTGCTGGCTGTGATGACTTTGGCAGATGTCCTCTGGAGGGCAGAGACCTGGAAGGCCCCGGCCTGCTTTCAGTGTCCTGCTGTGTGGCAGTGGAACCATCCTTGGCCTGTGGAGGTGGAGCTGCTGGGGTCACAGGAAGAGGGAGCTCGGATGGTCAGACACTCCTGGAGTCACCTGGGTGGATGGCTCCAGGGTACACACTGATCCACCTCCCTGTGGGTGCCTGGTGGCCCCTGACTGTCTCCTTGAGGAGAAGGGGAAAATGGAGTGAGATCAAACTGCCCCGCAGCCCTCTCGCACTGACACTGTTGGAGGCTAACTAGGCATCAGCGATGGAGTGAGCCCACGCAGCAGTGCAGGAGCAAAGTTTTCATGGCAGCTGCCATCCTAGCAGAGTTGACCTCGGTGCATTGGTATGCTGCCACTATCACGTCAAACTGACTGCGGACAGATTCCTCTGTCGTGCCTTGCAATCTGAGGAGTGCAGCGGGCATCCCTTCCTGATGTTCCTGACCTTGCCTTTGCAGCACCAGCAACTGAGGTATGCCTGAGTCCAGAGGCTCCTCAACTGATTTGGACTCAGTAGTTACTGGCCTCCAGCAGTCCTATGAATTCTGGAAACAGACAGTGCAGTGTTCTCCCCAGGTTGTGACCCCAAAGCTACCCTAGAACTAAGTCCCACTGAGGTGTGTGCTTCTGCATTGGTGGAGGGTGTGGGTGAGTGCTGTGATGGGTCTTCAATGAGGATATCCTCCGATTCTTCTTCCGAGGCTTCTTCGGGGCTTGAACCAAGGACCTGGGTCGTGAACCCCCTCTGCTGCTTCCCAGATGTGCCTGCGAAAGCAAGGAGAGGTAATTAACGCATGGCAGGGGACTGCGGAACAGGGGAATTTACTCCCAGCATAATTGTCTGATGGATGCTGCACTGCTGGATACTCACTTGGCTGAACACCACAGACCTCATCCTTAGCACAGGAATGGTCCAGATCGTCGTCGGCCAGCTGGATGACTCTATTTTTGAACTTCGTGAGGACCTTGATTTCATGCCTTCCTCCACCAGTTGTCAACCTCTCACTTTTGTTGTGTGCCAGCTTGTCCTTCATGAATACAGATGGAGAGAGTGTAAGCAGGATGCCTGCCAGGCTATATAACAAGAATGCCTGGCATATGTGGGTGGTGATTGGTGCCATGAATGGGATGAGGACATGGTCGCAGAGCAGATGAAGGTGTGCATGAGACAGAGAATGGAGATGTCCCTTGAACTGGCTGTGAATGAGATCCCTGTGGGTATGTGATGGGTTTGTGAGTGTGTGAGTTGAGAGCGATGAGAAGAGTGACTTATGCTGGAGACCAGAGGAAATCATTCATCCTCTTCCTGCACTAGGTATCCTTTGCAGGGTTGGTGACCTTGCTTCTGGTCTTTGCCCAGAGCAGGGGTTGAGGACACAGCTGGGGGCATCCACTGTGTCCAGTCGGCACTCAAGGGAGGTGTTGCTAAATTTGGGGGTAGCATTTTTCATCCCTTTGGCAGCAATCAGTTCCCAGCAGCTTCCGATCCCTTAGAAATTGCTAGCTCTGTGTAGGTGTGGCCTTTAAATATGGTCCTCAGTTTACTAAAGGCCTGAGGTGACGGTGGGGTGGGCGAACCAGAGGCTGTCCCACCAGAGCCCCAGCGTGTTTCCTGGGAATTAATTAGTAATGAGGTGGGACATCTAGATAATGGGACAATACGGCATATGGCGGGTAAAATGCCCTTTATCCTGCATGTTGCCACACCTACTGCAAATCTCGGATGATTCAGCCCAGTGTCACAGATTGACATTTGATCATGTGTTGCTGGTATCTGTTATCTGTTCTCTGTGTGTGTTTAATTAAATCTGGCTTTGGATCCTGGACAGCAGATATTTTAAGGTATTGAATAAAATTCCTGTGCACATAAATAACTTGGAGTATATCATCTCTGCATATCTCCAAGGTATAAAACACAACAACCTTCACTGTTTAGGCAGTTTTATGGCAGATCACGTTTCATCATTATAAAATCATTGATTTTCATTCTATGGTTTCAAACAAGTAGCAGCATCATGATTATTGTGGAGTTGAGAGTGATGGAGGAGAGGTAGAAATTGGTGACAATGTCTTTATTATCCAGTGGCAACATGCTGAAGTATAAAGCTGCTAGACTGGGCATGCAACACATGGTGATGGGAGAAACTTACTTGACCTCATACTCACCAATCTACCTGTCGCAGATGTATCTGTCTGTAACACTATTGGCAGGATTGACCAACGCAATCCTTGTTGAAATGAATCCCATCTTCTCTTTAAGGATGACCTCCATTGTGTTGTGTGTCACTACCACCATGCTAAACAGGATAGACTTCAATCAGCAACTCAAGACTGGATACTTATGAAGCACTTTGAGCCATCAGCAGCAGCAGAATTGTATACAACCACAATTTGTAACCTGATGGCCTGGCATATCCCGAACTCTACTATTACCATTAAGTTGGCGCTCTGCACTGGTTCATTGAAGAGTGCAGGAGGGCATGCCAGAAGCAGCACCAGACAAACTAGTCCAGTCAACCTGGTGAAGCTACAACACAGTGCATACCAAACAGCAGGAGCAGCATGAGATAGCAATCCCAAAACCTAAGCCCTAGAATCTTGTTACATCCGGTCGTGAATAGTGGTGGACAATTAAACAATTAACTGGGGGAGGAGGATCCATGGATATCCCCAACCTTAATGATGCCCTTGGAGTGTTGAGCGTTTGATCCATCTTGGCCTCTTTTTGAGGTCCCCAGCATTACAGATGCCAGTCTTCAATCAATTCAACTCACTCCACATGATATCAAGAAATGGCTGAAGACACAGGATACTGGAAAGGCTATGGGCCCTGACAACACTCTGCAGTAGTACTGAAGACTTGTGCTCCAGAACCAGCTGTGCCCCTAGCCAAGCTCTTCGGGTAGAACTACAACACTACCCAGCAATGCAGAAAATTGCCAAGATATGATCTATCCACAAAAAGCAGGAAAATCCAGCTCGGCCAATTACCGCCCCATCAATCTACTCTCGATCATCAGCAAAGTGATGGAAGGTGTCATCAACAATGCTTTCAAGTGGACCTTACACAGAAATAACCTGCTCACTGACGCAACCTAATAAGTAGTGACTCGAATCAACCCATTTTATCTCAGAGATCTCTTTTTATCTAACATTTCTTTTATACAAGTAAGGTCAACTCTTAACCTTTCATCATTCAAACTCTGTTGAATGTACATTATCCCACAGAAAATGATTATCCACATAGCATTCAATGCGCAAACCTTTCTCAGAATGCCCCTTGTATAGGATTTACCTCAACACTACTGCTACTGTGCGTCGTTGGTGGAGGAAGTGAATATTTGTGGACATGGTGCCAATCAAAAAGCAATCAAGTAGGCTGCTTTGCCCTGGATGGTGTCAAGCTTCTTGAGTGTTGCAGGGGCTGCATTCATCCAGGCAAGAGGGGAGTATTTCATCACACTCGTGACTTGTGCCCTGTAGATGGTGGACAGGCTTTGGGGAGCTAGGAGGTGAGTTACACGCTGCACGATTCCTAGCCTCTGACCTGCTCTTGTAGCCACAGTATTTATATGGCTATCCATTTCAGTTTCTGGTGAATGGTAACCCCCAGAATGTTGGGATTCAGTGGGGACTCAGTGATGGTAATACCATTAAACATCAAGGGGCGATGGTTGGATTCTCTCTTGTTGGAGGTGGTCTTTGCCTGACACTTGTGTAGCGTGAATGTTACTTGCCACTTGTCAGCCCAAGCCTGGATATTGTCCAGGTCTTGCTGCATTTGGACATGGACTGCTTCAGTATCTGAGGAGTTGCCAGAGGTGCTGAACATGGTACAATCGTCAGCAAACATCCCCACTTCTGACCTTATGATGGAGTGAAGGTCATTGATGAAGCCGCTTAAGATGGTTGGGCCGAGGAGACTACCTTGAGGAACTACTGTGGTGATGTCCTGGAGCTGAGATGACTGACGCCCAACGGCCATAACCATCTTCCTTTGTGCTAGGTATGACTCCAACCAGTGGAGAGTTTTCCCCCGATTTGATGCCAATATTTCCAGGGCTGCTTGATGCCACACTCGATCAAATGTTGCCTTGATGTCAAGGGCAGTCATTCTCACATCACCTCTGGAGTTCAGCTCTTTTGTCCATGTTTGAACCAAGGCTGTAATGAGATCAGGAGCTGAGTGGCCCTGGAAGAACCCAAACTGGGCGTCAGTGAGCAGGTTATTGCTAAGCAAATTCCACTTGATAGCACTGTTGATGACCCCTTCCATTACTTTACTGGTGATGGAGAGTAGACTGATGGGGCAATAATTGGCCGGGTTGGATTTGTCCTGCTTTTTGTGTACATAACTGGGCAATTTTCCACATAGCCGGTTTAGATGCCTGTATTGTAGCTGTATTGGAACAGCTTGGCTAGGGGTGCAGCAAGTTCTGGATCAAATATCTTCAGTTCTATTACCAAAATATTATCAGGTCCCATAGCATTTGCAGTAGCCAATGCCTTCAGCTGTTTCCTAATATCACATGGAGTGAATTGAATTGGCTGAAGACTGACATCTGTGGTGCTGGGGACCTCTGGAGGAGGCCAAGATGGATCATCCACTCGGCATATCTGGCTGAAGGTTGTGGCAAATGCTTCAGCCTTATCTTTTGCACTGATATGCTGGGCTCCTCCATCATTGAGGATGGGGATACTTGTAGAGCCTCCTCTTCCAGTGACTTGTTCAATTCACCATTCACAACTGGATGTGGCAGGACTGCAGAGCTTGGATTTGATCCATTGGTTTGCTTAGCTCTGTCTATCACTTGCTGTTTATGCTGTTTGGCACGCAAGTAGTCTGTGCTATAGCTTCACCAGGTTGACATCTCATTTTTAGGTATGCCTGGTTCTGCTCCTAGCATGCCCTCCTACACTCTTCCTGGAACGAGGGTTGTTCCCCTGGCTTGATGGCAATGAGAGAGTGGGGGATATGCTGGGCCATAAGGTTACAGTTTGTGTTCAAGTACAATTCTGCTGCTGTTGATGGCCCACATCGCCTCATGGACGCCTAGCCTTGAGTTGCAAGATGTGTTTGATATCTACCACATCTAGCACGGCGGTAGTGCCACACAACATGGTGGAGGGTATCCTCAGTGTGAAGGCAGGACTTCGTCTCCATAATGACTGTGTGATGGTCACTCCCACTGATACTGTCATGGACAGATGAATCTGCGGCAGGCAGGTTGGTGAGGATGAGGTCAAGTGTATTTTTCCATCATGTTGGTTCCCTCATCACCTGCCGCAGATGCAGTCTAGCAACTATGTTATTTAGCACTCGGCCAGCTCAGTCAGTAGTAGTGCTACCGAGCCACTCATGGTGATGGATATTTCAGCCCCCCACCCAGAGTACATTCTGCTCCCTTGCCACCCCGTGTACTTCCTCCAAATGATGTTCAGCATGGAGGAGCACTGATTCATCAGCTGAGGGAGAACGTTACGTGGTAATCAGCAAGAGGTTTCCTTGCCCATGTTTGACCTGACGCCATGAGACTTCTGAAGTCAATGTGGAGGACTCCCAGGGTAACTCACTCCCTACTCTATGTCACTATGCTACCACCTCTGCTGGGCCAGTGGGACAGGACATACCAGGTATGGTGATGGTGATGGTGGTGCCTGGGATATTATCTATAAGGTATGATTCTGTGAGGATGACTATGTGAGACAGCTCTGCCAATTTTGGCACTAATCCCCTCATATTGGTAAGGAGGACTTTGCAGGGTTGACAGGGCTGAGATTCCTGTTGTCGTTTCTGCTGCCTAGGTCAATGCTGGGCAGTCTGCCAGGTTTAATTCCTTTTTTGTGACCTTGTAGCAGTTTGATACAACTGAGTGGCTTGCTAAACCATTTCAGAGTCAACCACATTGCTGTGGGTCAGGAGTCACATGTAGGCTAGACCAGGCAAGGACAGCAGATTTCCTTCCCTAAAGGACATTAATGAACCAGATGGGTTTTTACAACAATTGACAATGATTTCATGATCATCATTACACTTTTAATTCCAGATTTTTATTGAATTCAAATTCCATTACCTGCCATGGCAGGATTCGAACCTGGGCTGCCAGAGCATTAACCTGGCTTTTTGGATTATTAGTCCAATGACAATACCACTGTTAGCATGGGAAAAGGGCTAATTTCATGTCCTTTAGGTCACCTGACACTGGAGACTTGAGTAGGCATTTCTCTGAATTTAATTTGCTTTACATTTTATTTCCCCTCAAAATCTTCTCAATTGTAGTGTACATCATAATACTAAGTTCCAATATGTTATAATTGGCATCGGGTCCTGTCCTTGTCCTTTGGGGATAATAGCCCTGTTCTGTGCATCGGTATCACTTTGTCTGTCTTCATCAGTCCCTTATCCTCCATATTCTGTTCCTCTTAACTGTCAGACTATATGAGATACAGGGTGTCTCATCACCTTCTACCGATTGCTCAGATTCTGAAAGCTTATGATCAGCACTGATTAACCAAGATGAATGGACATTAGTAGTTTGACTACCCTGTTGGAGAACCACTGTTTTTCCCATCATACCCTATCACCCTTCCCAAGCCTTTCCACTCTTTCTGACCCTCTTTTTTTATAGTATACTAAATCCCCAGGAGCAATGTTTATCTCTGGTGGTTTTATGTGATGCTATAAAGTTTATCAAATTTTCTCAGCAACTTCTGCCTTGATGAATGCCCTTCTCCTTGCATGTAGGGCATTCACGTGTGCAGAAAGGCTAGAATTATTTGTAGCCCATTCCAAGGCCAGGGGACAGTCACACTGCACAGAAGGTATTTTAGGATTCCCCCAAAAGCCGACTGATACGGACTTATAGCCCCCAGTGATTTGAAGCGAATTGTTTGCATGGACTACCCATACCAGGAAAGATGTTGGATTGCAATTTGATTGGTTAGCTAAGATCTTATTCAGCATATCATCAATTGAAAGTACTTTTTGGTTGCAGCATTCATAACTACACTGTTCATATTTTCTCATATGTATCTAAACTTGCCATTGGCAAACCCTCCTCATTGCCTGTCAGGAATGTAGCCAGTGCTCCCAGTTTGATCCCTATCCATTTGTTCTACAATCACTCTTTGACGTTATGACGTATTACTATAGAAAGACTGAATTTTGTTGTTATGTCTATAAAATGCAAGGTGAAAATGTTTCTCTCCTTGCCTCACACCTTGAAATTCATAGCTACTACTTTATTAAAATCCCGTGTTCATGGGAGACTTTCAATCGACCATGCCTGTGTCCTCTAATGCTTTTTGCATATATCATATTTTTCACTAATACCTTCAATGCGTTTTGTGTGCTCATCATTAACCACCCCTGCATTCTTTAGTAGGATTTTTAAATCTATATCAAGAGGGATGAGCAAATGATCTATGTTTCTTTAAGGTAGCTTGTTTTTTTCTCTCTCAAACACCTATCACCTGATGCCATTGATACTTCTTCAACATTCTGATTGAGATGTTAGGTTTTGTTAAAAGGATGCAATAATGTTCTGATTGCAAATCTATTGACTTTCCAAAGATAATTGCTTTATCATGTTCCATTTCCAGTTTCTTTGATGCTTTTTTCCTGGAAGGCTTGCTCATCAACAAGGGTATCTCAATATTAATACATCCATACTAATATGGTGGCTTACTCCAGCTAATCTGCATGGAAACACCACTCTTTTCAATAACCTCAATGTGTTGTCATCTCCAAAACTGAAACAAGTAGAATTTTCATATTCCCTGACTTTACTTCAATCCTTACAACTGAGTGCACCTAAATAACATTTTAACCAATCTATTCCACATAGTGCCGATGTGCAACGACTGTTCAACACAGTACAATTAAATGAATCCACAGCTAGTACACTCATTACCAGACTGAAGCTTCTTGAGATCAGTACAATTTCCTCAGATTGATCAATATCATCATCTTTAACTTCCAAATTTTGTGTGTCATGTGTCACTTCAAAAACCCTGCTGTTCTGCTTTGGACAATTTACCACATAATGATAGTTTGAATCACATCTGAAACACCTATTAGCAGTTCTCTGGGCATTTCAGTAGTTCATTTGTCTATTATTATTAGTCCAATCCTGTTGTCTGCCAGATCTGCCAAAAATATCTTCACTCTCATTTATTTTGTCTATACTTTCTCTGTTGTACTGATCCCTGTGCCCCATATCTGAATGACCTCAACAGGCTGCTATCACTGAGTCCTCCATCTTTGGTGACATACTGAGAGTCTCATTTGTGCCATGATGGCTACTGGAAATGACTGCTTTCCCAGGAATTTTAAAAATCATTTATCTGATCTAAAAGTGTGTTACTTTCTGAGAACCTAACACCAGTTAAGACCAGGAGCCTATCCATGTGTGACATTTCATAATCCAATAATTTGAAAGTAAGCACTGAACAAAGAATTTCCTAATTGAATTTCTGTAATATTTTACATAGTCTATTAAAGTCCTTGATATATTCCTCTATGAAGTAACCAATCATCTTTTGAAATCTGTCAAAGTCTAACCTTGTCTCATAGGCGTTTCATAGATCATCTTTCTTATAAATTTTGTCCATGAAATGTGATAGAATATCCAAACTTCATTTGTGTTCAACTGATGGGCACCCAGTTCACAAAAAAACTTTGCTGCTGAAGGCCATACCTTGTTTTCTCTTCAGTAAAGCCATGACCTGTGTCCACATATCCACTCTATTTTTTTTACTGGTCATAAGGTTCAGTTTCAGAGAACAGCACTGATTAATCAAATCCTGACACTTTGTACCCACCTTCAGCCATTTTCTTCACAAAACTCAGATTACAATTTTCTGTTTGAAAAAAATTCCTAGTTTCCAACTTTCACCTTGAGGCAACCATTCTCTATGGTCAATTCAATCCCAAGCATTTGGTGGAGTTTGAAAATAGACACTACTACTTTTCTTGATAATAGTTTTAGTTACAGAATGCAACATCATATGTGCCTCCTTCCCAACTACTACCTCCCGTGTTCCAGCAGTCTCTCTTTATAAGTGCTCTAGGTAATTAATTAAACAATGCACTTTACCTGTGTATCTAAGCTATATAATGAACATACCCATTAACAATGTACACCAGGCAGGGTTGCTGAAGTCTGCTGATAGGAGAAAGATCTAGGTCTTACAGTGTGTGAATATTAGTGGCAGCCTGCAGGGCAGAAAAATATCATCGATCGACAGTGCATAACTCAGTTGTAGGCTCCACAATGCTATATACACTGCTTTCCTTTGGAATTTTCTTTAAATTAGATACTTTCTTGTGCATTTCCTTCTGTGTGGTATATATGTGACACTTCTGTGATTATCTCCCATGCTTATTAAACTTTGTTTATCAGTAGATTTTAGATCCAGGTTAAAAAGAATACTTCACTAGGCCTTCATACTGCCTACAATAAGCCAAGTTTAGTGACCTTGCACCATGACCACACAAAATAGTGCACACTTACAGTTCCATTGTCCAAGTCTGATATCATGTTTTATAGCTCACCTGATTGCTCAGAAAATGCACAGAGTAAACACTGTTATCAGATAATAGTAAAGAAGGGACAACACATTAGCAATAATTTATTTCACTCTTAGGGCTGAATTTTATGGCCCCCCTCCTGCTGTGACGGGGCCGTGAAAAGAGGCTAGCCATTTAGAAGTCCATTAACTTCGGCGGGACCGTAAAATCCTGCTGGCGTAAAAATGTGCCCTTAATGTATGAAAGGTAATTCTTTGCCTGTACACTGCACTTAATTCATTATCCAATTCTTTTTCTGTACAACATCCATCCAGTTTTCCTATTTAAAGTTGTTTCACAAGCATAACATATTCATAGCATATTTTTCATTTTTAGGCATTTTTAAATTGTGCATTTTCTTTTATTCACATTATTGTAGGTTTTTATATGTCTGACATGGGACCTCATTAGATTTTGCCTTTTGTTATATGACAATACTGTATTACTGACAAATATTAATAGAAAAGGTATCATTTCCCACTACCTGTATTTGCCTTTAGCATACTGCCTTCTCCATCACATCAAAAGGATACAAGTATTAGCAAGTCTCCACTTCTCATTTATTTTGATGTAGAACATTTATGTTTTTCAAATATCTGTGACTAGCCGTGAATAAGTGGATCAGGTTATAGTTATGTAAACTGTTTATACATAAAAAAACAGTGGCTTAAATAGTGTGGCGTACATTCATTTTTTCCAATTCATATTCCAGTCTAGTTTAATTTTATTAGGTTTGTTATGTTGGTAGTATGCTGTTGTCACCAATAGGTTAACAATGCATTAGATGCAGTGCAGGTTACTACCTCCCTCATTTAAAGTTCCTTCATGAAACAAGGAAATGATTGTTAATATATTGTGAAGCACCTTGACAATACAGATATTGAATTATAATGAGACCACAGCTAATAATAGAAAACAAAGCACATTTAAAAATAATGGCTTTGCAACTATATAAAGCTATGCCCTGCCGATACAACCTTAAAACAATGATAGTAACCTGATGGGATGTAAATATAATTTTCTTTGGAAAGTCATATTGTAATTTACACTAATTTTGTGTAGTTCAACACACTCATGTTGGCTATTAGGCCCCCATGTTAGAATGCCAGAATAGTCTAAAATATATCAAAGATATTAATATACAGGGTAGAGAATTTTCCCAAGGTATCATGGGGCAATTAGTGCTGGAAAAATTTAATACGCTTTATGAATGTGAAAGTATTGAGATGATGGCAAGAAATGATAATAGTTGTTTCTGTTAAATATTTTATTTCTCTGATTGCCAATGTACCTGTCCTCCTCCTCCCCTTCTTTACTGCAATCATTGACTCCTTGCTGTGGTACAGGACAGCAGCGACCTCATCCATGTGCCCCTTCATTTCTAAGCAAGGGCACTGACTTTTCACAGGCTATATGATATATGATCTTGATACCCAATAACAGAGTAGGGCGGGCTTTAGAGTCTGAAGAGTAAAGACAGAGTTTTGAGTTGTAAGCACAAAAGTGCAGCTGCTGAGTTCCTTTTGTAAGTAAACAGAATGTGTTTCTTCTAAGAACAGTCCACTGATCTTCTCTGTCTCTGTACCAACTCGGTCGCCCTGAAACAAGCGTGCAACCCAGATTCTTTAGCCCCAACAAACCAGGGCACTGGATCTAACAGGTAGCTAGAGAAATAGCTACAGCACTGATTCCCAAACTAAGAGGGCTGAGCTACTGTCAACCTCAGGATGTCACTGAAGAAAAATATTTGGGGAAGGACCTTCATAGGTGGCTTTCATATTTTGATGAGTATGGAAAATGTCTTGTATCAGGAACAGAATTTGAGGACTGGAAAGCGAAAGTTAAGCGTTCTAAAATGGCTCAAAATATTTAGACATTTTTTTTAAGTATGTGGTAATTTAAGTCAATTGATGAATGAGCATGACATCTGCTATTATATTGTGGCAATCTTTCCAGGACAGCAGCAATATGCATGGCTTTCTGAATTTCTTCCCTCATTTTTTTTAGTAGCCTATTTGACTATCTGCCAAGTCCTGTTTGGTTTGAAATAACTGCCTTATTACTTTCCTTTCTCAACTATGTAGGCTTCTCTCATAAGGTGGTTACTGGGTAGATAACAATTAAGACATTTACTGATGATTATCTGCCTGAAAATTCTTAATCACAACCTGGTAACACATTCCCCCATTCTATGAACATGTTAATAGGTATAATGGAACAGAAAATGCTGGAAACAGCCATCAAAAAAGACAGCATTTGTGAAGAGAGAAACAGCTGATGCTATAGGTTGATGATATTTCATCAGTCGTCTGAAGTGTAATGTTACTTCTATATTCAACTTCTCTCTGTACAGATGCTACCTGAGCTGATGAGTGTTCTCTGCATCTTATGTTATTATGCCCGATTCCCAGCATTTTGCTTTTGTTGATATCCATAATTTTGTTCTGCATAAGAGACAGAATGGGAAAAAATGTCATAATATATCCACTGTTATGTTCCCTTCATAGCATTTTCTTTCATTTATACTTTGATTACATCACAATATTTTCTGTTGTAGATTCAGATAAATCGAAAAGGCTTCCTTTTATCAACAGATTACTTGTGACAGCTTCAAAAACTGATGTGGAATAGTGATAACTGAATATAATCTTTGAAAGCCAAAAGAAATATATTAGTCCCAAACATTTCCATCCTGACCAGGTACTGTGACCAGTTCTTCAATCAATAGAACTCCCAATCGATGCTTAAACAATCCTTATTTATTCACAGATGCAGCATACCTTCTTGTTTTGAGGCAGACTGTCTTCAGTGTTATATTGTTCAGAATGACACGAAGCATTGACTTAGAGCAAATAGGAAACTCGACAACTCAGAAACACCACTTTTATGTTGCCTTGTCTGCGCTCCTGATTTGGAATGACAGCTGTGTAGAAATAGGAACTGCAGTGAAAATAGTAGAATCAATGGGTGGAATTTATTCATGGCAACACACGCCCAGCAGGTGGGCGGCATCGCTGTCCGAGACATAAGTGGCCGGCCCAACGAGATTAGGTGGCAGTTAGTCAGTTAACAAACAGAAAGCATGGAGCCCATCCAATGATGTGTTAGGGAAGCAATCTCGGCAGCAGCTGATGTCTGCGCAGGTGCGGGTGCCATTTTTAAATGGCAACCCTGCCTGCACAGTTTAAATACTTTTGCACTACTTCTCTGCAGCACAGCAAAGGACTACAGAATTTCACAGCAGCACACCTCAGCACTGAGAAGAACCTGGATCTGAACACTCCAAATTCAAACCAGGCCCCTGCAACTTCAGAACAATGTTCAGCATTTTGAGAAGCAGTACCCAAAGCGTCAAAGACAAGGGGTGTCACAGAGCACACACAGGATAGCTCCACGGTTCAGCAATGTCTCCCTGCATGCCCTCCCCCAGGAGTGATGAAGGAACTGAGGGAATCCTGGCTAAGTTTGCAGATGATACAAAGATAGGTGGAGGGACAGGTAGTATTGAGGAGGCAGGGAGGCTGCAGAAGGATTTGGACAGGTTAGTAGAATGGGCAAAGAAGTGGCAGATGGAATACAACGTGGGCAAGTGTGAGGTCATGCACTTTGGTAGGAAGAATAGAGGCATGGACTATTTTCTAAATCGGGAGAGAATTCAGAAATCTGGAGTGCAAAGGGACTTGGGAGTCCTAGTCCAGGATTCTCTTAAGGTTAACTTGCAGGTTGAGTCGGTAGTTAGGAAGGCAAATGCAATGTTGGCATTTATTTCGAGAGGACTAGAATATAAAAGCAGGGATGTGCTGCTGAGATTTTATAAGGCTCTGGTCAGACCATGTTTAGAATATTGTGAGCAATTTTGGGCCCTGTATCTCAGGAAGGATGTGCTGGCCCTGGAGAGGGTCCAGAGGAGGTTCACGAGAACAATCCCAGGGATGAAAGGCTTAACATATGAGGAACGTTTGAGGACTCTGGGTCTATACTCGATGGAGTTTAGAAGGACGAGGGGGGATCTGATTGAAACTTACAGAATACTGAAAGGTCTGGATAGAGTGGACGTGGGGAAGATATTTCCATTAGTAGGAGAGACTAGGACCTGAGGGCACAGCCTCAGAATAAAGGGAAGATCTTTTAGAACAGAGATGAGGAGAAACTTCTTTAGCCAGAGAGTGGTGAATCTATGGAATTCATTGCCACAGAAGGCTATGGAGGCCAGGTCATTGCGTGTATTTAAGACCGAGATAGTTAGGTTCTTGATTGGTAAGGGGATCAAAGGTTATGGGAAGAAGGTGGGAGAATGGGGTTGAGAAACTTATCAGCCATGATTGAATGGCGGAGCAGACTCAATGGGCTGATTGGCCTAATTTCTGCTCCTATGTCTTATGGTCTTATGGGTTCCAGGGGCAGTGGCAGGTCTTGTTCCCACTGCTGATGGAAGGAAGAAATCCTTTTGCTGACCAAGGAAGCCTGAATGGAGGTTGCTGCAGAGGTGAGAGGTCACGGGGTGCAGCAAAGAGATTGGTCCAGTCTAGAAAGAGGATGAATTACCTTCTTGGCATTGCATTGGTGAGTTGGAATGAATAGCATGTGCACTGTGGCTGCAGTTGGGCCAGAAATGAAGGATTGTTAATTCGGAAGGGACTATAAAGGCAGCCACATGTACACATCCCCTGCAGCAGCTGCCTCAGGAGGGATGGCTGCATGTGGGCAGCAGGCACCTGAATCTCAGGAGCAGCATCCTCCAAGTCCCACGGAAGTGGATGTTTGTGAGAGACATGTTCAAGGGTCCATCATGGGCCTGAAGGAGGGTCGGTGAAAATGGGAACACCTCATTATGCTCTGGAGACTGACTCTTCCCTTCTGCCTGCAGAAGGAGGGTCCACAACAACCGGGAGAGGGCAAAGACTGGAGGAAGGGTGCCAGATATTCAAACCCTGACCCCTGCTGAGATGGAGGTACTTGAGTTGGTCAGAGAGCAGGATGTCTGTTCCATCTTTGATGCAAAGATCAGATTGATGGTCGTTCAGAGCGAGGAGAATTACAGCTTTGTCTACACATCTTCTCAGGAAAGTAACATGCTGCACACTTGGATGGGAGGAGGTGTTCAGAGGGTAGAGAAGCTAATTGTGTTATCTCTCCCAGGTAGGTGCAAGTGCACTGGATGGGCATGGAGAAGCTGCTACTCAAGCTCTTCAGGCCTTCTCTGAGAAAGTGAGTGCCCACACCTTGGAGGATACAGAGGCACATCTTCCCCCACACCATCCACCAGCGCAGATACAATCACCTTGTTGGATATGTACTCGGGTGAGCATCTCACTGAAATGGAAATGCAGCTGATGGACGCTGTGATGACCAAGAGCCCTCACAGTTGGAGGATAGGCTCAAGCTGACCCTAGATTGATGATGGGCCTCTGACATCAGCTACACTCAATCTGCTGGCGTTGCAGTGACAAAGAGGAGAGAATCTGGCGAAGCTGTCTGAGGCCTTGAGCAGATATACACGAACGATGGAGGGGTCCATCCAGGCCATGAGTTCAGTCATTGCTGAAGCTTGTGACTGCATGGCTTACTCCAAGGAAAGCTTGGCAACTGTCATGAAGAACCAATTCCAGCAGACCACTCAGTGGATGCTGGGCGTGAGCACAAATCTGCAGACCATCACTCAGGCCATGAGTTCACTGCCAAACAGGAGGTAGACAGTGTACCTGAACACCCCTCCAGGGGCACCTCCCAACTACAGAAAGCAGGGAGGTGCCATCACACACCGTGGCCAGAGGACCTGCAGCCTGCCACATCTGGGGAATTCTCTCAAGAGGCATGTGGGGTAGACAGGAGATCCCAGCCCCTCTGAGTGATCCAAATGCCTCCAGTAGAAACAGCCACAGAGGAGGCTTCTGCACTGGTGCAGAAGCCCCTCAGATTACTGAGGCCCTCTAGGACTTGGGCACCTAGAGGACGTCCACTATCATCACAGGCCATGGGTGAAAGAGGTTAACAGACTGTCCCCGCCTCAGCTGTAGATGCCAGAGACGCATCTCGTCACAACTCAAGGAAACACATTAAAAACAGCATTTAAACACATCAGGGTGGCACGGGTGTTTTAATCTTTGCTATCAGCTATTGTTGCTCATTTCTGATTAATAAAATCATAATATCCTAGGAAATAGAAGCAGGCATAAGCCATTCAGTCCCTCAGCTGCTCCACCATTCAATAAGATCATTACTGATCTGATTGTGGCTCTAACTGCACTTTCCTGCCTACCCCCCTTACCTTTACAGAATTATAGAATCAGAATCACAGAATCACACAGTGCAGAGGAGGCCCTTTGGCACATCTAGTCTGCAGCCACACGTGAGAAACATCTGACCTACCTACCTAATCCCTTTTACCAGCATTTAGCCCATAGCCTTGAATGTTATGATGTGCCAAGTGGTCATCCAGGTACTTTTTAAAGGATGTGAGGCAACCCGCCTCCACCACCCTCCCAGTGCATTCAAGACTGTCACCACCCTCTGGGTTAAAAAGTTTTTCCTCACATCCCCCCTAAACCTCCTGCCCCTCACCTTGAACTTATGCCCCCTTGTGACTGATCCTTCAACTAAGGGGAATAGTTGCTCCCTATCCACCCTGTCCATGCCCCTCATAATCTTGTACACCTCGATCAAGTCGCCCCTCAGTCTTCTCTGCTCCAACAAAAACAACCCAAGTCTATCTAAACTCTCTTCATAACTTCAATGTTTCATCCCAGGCAACATCCTGGTGAATCTCCTCTGCACCTCCTCCAGTGCAATCACATCCTTCCTATAATGTGGCGACCAGAACTGCACACAGTACTCCAGCTGTGGCCTCACCAATGTTCTATACAACTCCAATATGACCTCCCAACTTTTGTAATCTATGCCTCGATTGATAAAGGCAAGTGTCCCATGTGCCTTTTTCACCACCCCACTAACATGTCCCTCTGCCTTCAGAGATCTATGGACACACGTGCCAAGGTCCCTTTGTTCCTCAGAACTTCCTAGTGTCATGCCATTCATTGAATACTTCCTTGTCAAATTACTCCTTCCAAAGTGTATCAACTCACACCTTTCAGGGTTAAATTCCATCTGCCATTTATCTGCCCATTTGAACATCCTGTCTATATCTTCCTGTAGCCCAAGACACTCAACATCACTGTTAACCACCTGGCCAATCTTTGTGTCATCCGCAAACTTACTAATCCTATCCCCGACATAGTCATCGATGTCGTTAATATAAATGACGAGTAATAGGGGACCCAGCACAGATCCCTGTGGTATGCCACTGGACACTGGCTTCCAGTCACTAAAGCATTCTTCTGCCATCACCCTCTGTCTCCCACAACAAAGCCAATTTTGAATCCACCTTATCAAATTATCCTGTATCCCATGTGCATTTGGCTTCTTTATAAGACTCCCACATGGGACCTTGTCAAAGGCTTTGCTGAAATCCATATAAACTACATCAACTGCACTACCCTCATCTACACAATTGGTCTCCTCCTCAAAAAATTCAATCAAATTTGTTAGGCATGACCTCCCTCTGCCAAAGCCATGCTGACTATCCCTGATCAAATCTTGCCTCTCCAAGTGGAGATAGATTCTCTCCTTCAGAATTTTCTCCAACAGTTTCCCTACCACTGATGTGAGACTCACTGGTCTGTAGTTCCCTGGGTTAACTCTACAACCCTTCTTAAATAGCAGAACCACATTAGGTGTTCTCCAGTCCTCTGCACCTCCCTTTTGGCCAGAGAGGAGTTACAAATTTGGGTCAGAGCCCCTGCAATCTCCTCCCTCAGCAGTCTGGGACACATATCATGCAGGTCTGGAGATTTGTCCACTTGTAAGCCTGCCAACGCCTCCAATACCTTGTCACTTCCTGTATCAATTTGCTCAAGAACCTCACAGTCTCTCTCTCCGAGTTCCATACCTTCATCCTCATTCTCTTAGGTGATGACGGATGTGAAGTATTCATTCAACACTCTACCGAGGTCCTCTGGCTCCACCCATAGATTGCCCTCTTGGTCCTTAATGGGCCCTACTCTTTCCCTGCTTATCCTCTTCCCATTGATATATCTATAGAATATCTTGTGATTTTCCCTACTTTTACCAGCCAGAGCTTTCTCATATCCCCTCTTTGCTCTCTGAATTGCTTTCTTAAGCTCCACCCTACACTTTCTGTACTCCACTAATGCCTCTGCTGATTTGCTTCCCTTGTACTTGCTAAAAAGCCTCTCTTTTCCTTCTCATCGTAACCTGAATATTTCTGGTCATCCATGGTTCTCTGGGCTTGTTATTCCTTCCTAGAGGGAACATGTTGAGCCTGTACCCTCCCCATTTCCTTTTTGAATGTGCCCCACTGCTCTTTTGTAGATTTCCCCACAATTAGCTGTTCCCAGTCTACCTTGGCCAGATCCTGCCTTATTTTACTAAAATCCTCTCTCCCCAATCCAAAACAATTTTTTTGCAACTTGTCGATTTCTTTGTCCATAACAAGCTTAAGTTGTACCATGTTGTGGTCGCTATCACTAAAATGCTCCCCCACCACCACCTCACCTACCTGTCCGGCTTCATTCCCCAGAATTAGGTCCAGCACTGCGCCGTCCCTTGTTGGACCCTCTACGTATTGACCTAAAAAGTTCTCCTGTACACATTTCAAGAAATCCACTCCATCCAAGCCCTTAACACTGTGGGCAGAATTTTGCTTTCAGCAAGCTGATGTGTAAAATGATGCGGGAAGACATTGGGCGGAACCCCCGATATCATCCCACCCCATTTAAATTTTCAGGAAGGCAGGGGTGCAGCAAAATCAGCTGCAGGCCCACCGACCTGTCAATGGCCAATTGAGGCACATGCGCATGCATGAAAGAGCGCCCTCTCACTTTTGGGGAAGCCCCACGCCCGCACAGGAAGCGCATAGTGCTTCCCGCCAGACATCATGCTGGGCGGGCCTTAATTGGCCCACGTAAAATGGCAGCGAGGCCCGCTTCTCCAACGGGGATTGGCTCCCCGCCCGCCAGAGATTGGGTCAGGCCCATCCGCCCGACAGGCAGAAAGTTCTGCCTGATATGGATCCCAGTTAATGTTGGGAAAGTTGAAATCACCTAATATAATTACTCTATTGTTATTGTTTTTACACACCTCTGCAAATTGTGCACATATTTGCTCCTCAATCTCCCTCTGACTATCCAGGGGTTTATAATGAACACCTAACAATGTGGTTGCCCCTTTTTTATTCCTAAGCGCTACCCACAAAGCTTCATTTGATGCCCCCTCCAAGATATCATCTCTCCTTACTGCAGTAACCAACTCCTTAACTAATAATGCAATGCCTCCTCTTCTTTTACCCCCACCCCTGTCTTGCCTGAAGATTCTATATCCCGGAATGTTGAGCTGCCAATCCTGCCCCTCCCTCACCACATCTCTGTGATGGCTACTATATCACAATTCCACATGTCAATCCTCACCCTTAACTCATCTGTAGTACTCCTTTCGTTAAAGTAGAGGCCATCCAGCCTTGCCTTACTCCCTTGAAACTTAATGCAGCTGTATTCCCTCTGACTTGATTGTTTTACTGTATTATGACGTGTCCCTATTCTGCTAACATTCTGTGTCCCCTCCCCCTGCCGAATTAGTTTAAACTCCTCCCAACAGCACTAGCAAACCCGCCCACAAAGATGTTAGTCTCGATCTGGTTCAGATATAGACCATCTTGCTTGTACAGGTCCCACCTTCACCAGAAACGGTCCCAGTGATCCAGGTATCTAAAACCCTCCCTCCTGCACCAACTCTTAAGCCATGTATTCATCTGCGCTATTCTCCTATTTCTGTGCTCGCTAGCACATGGCACTTGGAGTAATCCAGAGATTACAATGCGGGAGGTCATGCTTTTTAGTCTACTGCCTAACTCCCTGAAATCTTGATGCAAGACCTCATCCCTCTTTCTACCTTTGTCACTGGTACCAACATGTACCATGACCTCTGCCTTATCACCCTCCCCCTTCAGGATGCCCTGCAGCGTTCAGTGACATCCCAAACCCTGGCACCAAGGAGGCAACACGCCATCCTGGAGTCACGTTGATGGCCACAGTAGCGCCTATCTGTTCCCCTGACTATAGAATCTCCTGTTACTATTGCTCTTCCTCTCTTCCTCCCCTCCTGTACAGAAAGTCTGCTTGTGGTGCCAGAAACTTGGCTCTGTCTGCACTCCCTGGAGGAACCAGCACCCTCATCAGCCTCCAAAATGGAATACCGATTTGCGAGCGGGGCCCCAGGGGACTCCTGAACAACCTGCCTGTTTCTCTTGGACTGTCTGGTGGTTACCCATTCTCTTCCTTCCTCAAGTCTCTTTATCTGTGGTGTGCCCACCTCTCTAAGTGTGCTATCCACGATGCTTTCAGACTCGCGGATGCTCCACAGTCTCCCCAGCTGCCATTCCAGCTCTGAAACCCGAGCTTCCAGGGCCTGCAGTTGGACAAACTACCTGCACATATGCTGGTCCTGGGCACTTTAACTCCCTTGCAGATCAGCAGGTTAATGAGTGATTACACAGAGTTTGAGCTTTTACTTTTGTCATTTGTTCATTAACTGATCCTTTATGAATGGCTTCTGGTACCCTTGAATCCCCATATGCATATGTGGAAGGTTGCTGCTGGAATAGAGAGGCCAGTTAACTCAGTTGACTCGTGTGTAGTTCAGATTAGCACCAAAATCTTGGATTTAATTGCCCTTTCAGCTGAGGTAGACCAAGTACTTGCCTTCTCACCTTGCCCCTGAGAATGAAAGGCAATGGCAAACAACCACTAAAAAAATTGCTTAGGAAGTAGCTTAGGATGAAGTAAACAATGAGTCAAAGACCTGCTTCAGACAGAGTACACATGAAGGAGAACTTCTAGAATATGGCCCTCTCCATGTAATGGAGTAGGGCGAAAGCAGAGGCTGGATTATGGTATCAGAATAGTTAAATGACATATGACATTTGTGGGCAGCAGGGCAGGTTGGAGAGCGGCTGCCTCTCTTGAGAGGGATGGATACTGAAAGCAGTTGTGAATCAAGTTCTCGTGAGCCTTCCTAGCACATATCTCCATCCCTCTGACCTCTGCTGCAGCAGATGATGCTGCACTCCTGTCTGCTAACCTCCTCTTCTCCATCTTCCTCATCTGATGAGGCTTGTGTCTCCTCCATGTTCTCTGGGTGGAAAGTCTCACCTCTTTGCTGCACCAAGTTGTGCAGGGTGCTACAGACAATGATGATCCGTGAGACCCTCACTGGGTCCTACATCAGAGCTTCCCTGGAATGGTCTAGGCAATGGAATTTCATCTTCAGCGGTCCTATTGTCTGCTTGATAGTGGCCCTTGTGGAGCTGTGACTTGCATTGTACCAGTCCTCTGCCTCACTACGATGGTTCCTGACTGGTGTCATTAGCCAAGTCTGGAGAGGGCACCCCCTGTCACTGAGAATCCAGCCCTGTATCTGAGGATGTGTCTGGAACAAATGTGGCACCTGGGAGTTCCGGAAAATGTACCCATCATGGTTGCTGCCTGGAAATCGGGCACCAAGCTGCAGAATTCACTTCCTGTGGTACCACACAAGTTGAACATTGATGGAATGGAATTCTTTTCTGTTGATGAGTGCCATAAGCTGTTCAAGTGGAGCTTTGATTGTCCCGTGTGCAATCGATGATTGTCTACACGTGTGGAAAGCCAGCGATGTCCCCGAATCGCGCTTTGTCCCTGATCCCACTGATCTCTCAGCCTAGTTTTCAGGGTATGTGCAGTATCAGATGAACTAGCCAGCCCTCTTAAACAGCACATTAGTCACCTCCCTTATGCAGTGGTGTGATGCTGTCTGGGATATCCCAAATGTGTCGCCAGGATCCAAAGGTATAGAAGTTGAGCATAGAGGTAAGTTGGATTGCCACTGGCATAGGGTGGCCACTGGACAATTGGACAAAGGCACAGTGTTTGGTGACTGTCTCTCTGGAGAGGCAGGGTCTTCTCTGGCACAGTCTCTGGGACATTTGCAGGTAGTTCATTTGGGTCCTGAAGACTCCAGGTCATGTTTCTACCCTTCTGCCTTTCCCCTACTGCCATTCCGCCTGGCCTTGTGGTGCCCCCTGCCCAGCTGTGGCTTATATCTCCTGCTGCTGCTGCAGCATTGGCAATGCTGGCTCTGCAACATGGTGTTATCTTCCTGTGCACATTTCCTCCAGCGCTTATGAGTGCAGTATTACTGAGTGGATGATTCTCATCTTTATGACTCACACCCTTCACTGGCCAGTTGTCTAGGATGGATTGCTCCCACTGTGGTCCCTCACATCCTAAGTGCAAAGCTTCCCCATGAAGGCTCTGACCCCCCAGCATAGACAGAAGGGTAGCAACATGACCCGGATTCTTCAGGACCCAAATGAACTACCTGCAAATGTCCCAGAGACTGGGCCAGAGAAAACACTATCCTGAAAGGCTCTAATTCTCAGCTCCTTAGAGCTGCCCCTCTCATTAGACCAAACTTTTGCTTCTGTCTATTCTCAGTCCTAGGCTGAAATGGGAGGCAGATCAACTTTCCGCTGAAAAATGAGGTGCCGCTTGAGAAACACCGGCTTTTAATAGATTTCTGACGGCACAGGATCCCCATGTGTCTCCTGTCAAATTCACAAGGCAGAAAAATTCGATTCAGAGCCATCCAAATTTTACTTAATAATGTTGCAATGAGCTTAACTACTTCTCTGCCGCTTCCAAGCAGCATTGCCGCCTCGCTCCCTTCCCTTAATTTACTTCCATTTTCTTGCTGTTGGGACTTTGATAGCTCTCCTGCACAATTCAACAGCCCTGCCCACCATGTTTCCCACTTTAGCGGCTTCATTAAAATCCACCCAAAACACCTAAATCATGTTTGGGAAGGGCAACAATTGTTACCTTGATGACATTGTTAGCAGATTAGGTTTTGCAGTAGAAATAACAGAGGGGCTAATGATGAGGCTAATAGCGCTCACCATTATTAAAATGTAAAATGGACAGCAACTTCCAGTGACCACACGTATGCAGTTAAGTGTAAAAAAACAGCAAGTTGCTGTCTGAAATGCTCTGCTCCTTTAAAAGCTGCAAGATAGAAGCATCACTCCAACAAGAGAGAATCTAACCATCACCTCTATATATGCAATGGCATTACCATCACAGAATCCCCCAAAATCAACATCCTGGGGGTTGCTATTGATCAGGAACTGAACTGGGCTAGCTATATAAATACAGTGGCTACAAGAGCAGGGGAGGTGGTGGCATAGTGGTATTGTTACTAAGCTAGTATTCCAGAGACCAGGATAATGTTCTGGGGAATTTGGGGTTTGAATCCCACCATGACAAGTGGTGAAGTTTGACTTTGATAAAAATCTGGACCCCAAATGATCACTAAACCATTGTTGATTGTTATAAAAAGCCATCTGGTTCACTAATGTCCTTTAGGGAAGGAAATCTGCTGTACTTACCTGGCCTCATCTACTTTTAACCCAAGACCCATAGCAATGTGGTTGACTCTTAAATACCATCTGAACTAGAGATGTGCAATAAATGGTGGCCTAGCCAGAGACACACATATCCCATGAACAAAAAAAATATATTGCTGAGAGATTCACCATTTAAATACATGAAAGAACTTGAGTTTGCTGCACTCCTATAATAGAAACTGATTAAACTCAAAAGAAACTGTTCAAACTTGTCCATTCCAGTATAAGTACCCTTTTAAACTCTGTGATAAGTATTAAGCAGACAACTCTCTAGCACAGAAAATTAACTGTTGCAACTGTGTAGTCTCATTTCTTCAGATTTTGATTATTGTTGGAAATTTAAAAAAATAAAATAATTTAAATGATTTATTTTTACTTTCTGTTCCAGCTCTTTTCTCTCTCCCTTAATCCAATCTTTTTTTTCCCTCTCTTTATTTTGCTTTCTGTGTATGATTTTACATTGAATTCACTGCTTGAACTAATGCTTGCTAGCTCAGACTATATGCTGCTCATTAATAATTCTTCAATATAATTGGTTAAGGTTACAGACAGTTGCTTATCCCATTCACACAGGCCCCAGATCCTCTGTAAAGGGTGTCATGCTGTTTTGTCTCTAAATCACTACAAGTTCCTGTGTAAAATCCCATAGAACATTTTAGGCAACTGCAGGTGTAATGAACAGCTGCTGCCGTTCACTTGTCACTCATGCCAAAAAGTTGTTTCCACTAGCAGGTTGCACAAGGACTAGTTAAGGCTTTGGACAAGAGATACAGGGGGGTTGTAAGAAAGTATTTTTTTACACAGCAAGTGGTAATGACCTGGAACTCGCTGCCTATGAGGATGGTGAAAACAGAGCTGATAAATGATTTCAAAAGGAATTTGGATAAGCACTTAAGAGGAATGAACTCGCAAGCCTTGGGGGATAGAATGGGAGAGTGGGACTGGCTGGATTGTTCTACAGATTGTTCTACAGCATGGACTTGATGGGCTGAATGGCCTCCTTCTGTGCCAAATTGACTCTATGACCATCACTTCATTTGAAAGAAAGCAGAACAGGCTGTTTTTTTTCCCATTTTCCTCCCTGCTCCCTCTTCCTAAGCTTAAATCCCACAGGCACGGAAAACCCACTGGAACCTGTGGATTTTTCAGTCATGAGCATCGTCATATCAAAAGTTCCATCTATCCATGAATCCAAATTTTCTGCCCTGTTGCCACAACTACATTGTTCCAAGTTAGATAATATTCAGTTCCCTTCAGAAAGCTATGTTGTGTTCCTTGGTAACTACAGAAGGAAGTGCAACAGCAGTGGGAGGCCAGGAATGAACACTTTGTGAATGACTTTGAATTCATATGCCTGAAGTTTTTGTCTTACCAACCTGATAACAGCCAAGTAGTCAGCAAAAATTAGGTTTCCACTTGCATTGATCTGAAGCTGCAACTAATACAGCCTTCAGTACAATATAAATAATGCCATAATATATTCCTTTTTTTCCTCTCATCTTTTCTCTGTATTTATCTTCCTCTTTACTTTTGCTTCACTATTTTTTATCTTCTATTCTACTGATGGTAGTAGGGCACTCAGTCACTTTGCTATTCACTCGGGAGGGAGTTACACATTTTCTTTCTTACCTCTCTTGAGGTTGCCATTGACATCCAGTCAAGTTTGGACTTCTCCAGACCAATTTGTAAAAGTACAGGGGTGTGAATGGAATTCATCTTATTGGGGATATTTGTGTGGTCCAAGTGCTATCCTACACTACGACAGGAAGTATTTTCATTGCATCCATGTCCCCAGTTGGTGGGAGATGTGTGCATGTGCATTAAAACCTTTCAACACAGAGCCTTTGATTGGTATGCAATGGCAATTGTGCATGCACAGTGCTCACAGAACCTGGGAGGGTTGGAAGGCCAGTATTTCTGACAACAGGAATCTTTGATGTTGCTTTAATTTAGATTACCAAGTCTGGTGTGTATTTTTGCTGTGGGCTCTTAACCAATGGGAACTATGGCAGACTCCCTCATTCATGCAAGGTCCTTTGAGCCAGTGGGGAAAAAAGATTGGATTTGAACCAAGTCTAAAATTGAAAATAAAGTCTGCTCACCCCTCTACCATTGATATCTTGTAACACATTTTTTTTTTAGTTCTGTTGTTTGAACCAAAAGGTTACTTCAAAAAAGAAACAAAGAAACAACAAATTGATACTGAATATTTTGCCAGTTAGTGCTCCCAGCACTTTAAACATTTTTCAACTAAATAATGGCCCAAACTGCATGGCCTCCATTGAGAGGGTAGGGGGAGAGCCAGCTGTAGGCAGAGAGGAAGGGCCTCAAAGCCTGCCTGGAGCACAGGCTGCTGTCAGGAGACCGTCTTCAGGTAGCTGACCTGTTCCCGTGCAACTGAAAATTCCAGTCAGCCTCTAATAACTGGCTTTAATTGGCCTTTAACTTGATTTCATTAGCCACTCACCCATCACTTGCTGGCAGATATCCCTTCCATTCCCAATTCTGCCTCCTGAAAATGGATCAGGGTAAGGATGATGCCGAAAAACCGTAATGCCAGCTGCCAGTACAAAATTACATGCCCGTTGCCTTATTGGAACAAAAAGTCAGCCCAATATCAACATTTAAGAGTGTGCTTGAAGGAAATGGGCAATGAAGAGATATGGGAGCAGTGCGGACACTTAAGATTCTTCTTCATCCTTCGAAGCAAAGATGACCATATTCATCATGTGGAATGTTTGATTGGGTTCCAGTGAGTAGGTAGGTGGCTGCTAAGGCCAATTTGTGCCTGGAAGATTCTGCTGCAAATAGAACAGGATATCACTGACGATTGAGTTTTGGAAGTGTTGCTGGCTCCTTGTGTTTTCTCTCTGCCTCCGATATTGCGCTTGTTTCAAAGGAGAATGCACTCTTTTTCATTTGGTTGTGCCAGGTGCAGCAATCCTTAGCAAGCTTCTCCCAGGGCTTGAAGTCAATACCTGAACTCTGAAGCCTTTCTGAAGTTGTGCCCTTATAGCAATTCCTTCGACTGTTATGAGAGCACAACCCAGACTCAGATTCTTCATTGAAGATTCACTTTGGTAAGCAAGTGTCAGACTTTCTGGGTACATGACCAGCCCAACTCAGTTGCAACTGTCTCAATATGGCGTGGACGCTTGGCATGACAGCTCAAGTGAGCATCTCAGTGTCTGGTATTTTGTTCTGCCACCTGATCTTCTGAAGCTTTCAAAAGCAGCTCATGTGAGAGTGGTTGAGCTCCTTGGCAAGATGCTGATACACAGCCCAAAATCTCACATGATCAGAGCAGGGTGAGAAGGACTATTGCTCTATAGGCTACCAGTTTGACAGGCAGAATTACTCCTCTTCATTCCTAGAATGAAGCTCTAAATCTGCCATTGGTTACACTTGCTTTGGCAATTCTTGCATGTACCTCATTGTCAATATTTGCATTCAGGCAAAATTCCTGCAAAACCAACAATGCTGGATGGAACAGTGTGTCCAGATGGCCAAAAAGCATCTCCCTACCTGGTCCCGTTTTCTTAACTATCAAATGGCCAGCATTCCAGGAGAAGACAAAGAAAATGATACGAAGACACTGAAGCAGCATTGACATTAATGATTGGGAGGAGCTTGCTACCAATTGTTCAAAATGGCTACAACTTGTCCATCAAACTGCTTTGAGGCCAAACGCTTTAATGACGATACAGAGCGGCAGCAGACAAGGAAGGAAAAGGAAGCAAATTCTGCACTCCGGATCACACTAGCTTGTGGGATATCCTGCTCCATGGGTCCAAAGATTTGTGAGTCGAGAATTGGTCTGTTCAGTCAAATGAAGACCCGCAGCAGAAACCTGTGTCCTGAGTTAATGTCATCCTCACATCAAGGGACAGCCGCCAATGGCATCATCAATATAGTCAGAGTATGCTGCTGAGATATGTAAATTTCCCCACAGCTGACAGATTCTCATCATGGACTGAAACCTTGGGCTCAAGATATGGCTTTCCTGGTGTACACTGATACTTTATCTCAGTTTTCTTAGTGCTGATTGAAAGGCTGAAGTTGTCACATGCATTGGTGAAAAAAGTCCATGTTACATTGCATTTCCAGTTCTGAACTGAAAGCTAGTGCACAGTCATTGGCAAACAGGAAATCATAAAGTATGTCCGTGGAAACCTTGGTGTTTGCCTGGAGTCATGTCAGATTGAGCAGATTCCCATCCATGCATGGCTTCAATGCCAGGCACATCATCATGGATGGTATCGAAGACCACAGCAAAGAAAAGCATGCTGAAGAAGATTAACACTAGCACACATCCCTGTTAAACTCTATTGGTGACTGGGGATGAGTCAGAAAACTCATATTCATCCAGGAGACGTGCCAATATGCTGTCATGGCCAGCATTTGTGATGAATTTCTTAGGGCAGCCGAATTTCTACATTATCTCCAAGGGCCCTCACAGTTGACCGTGTTAAAGGCCTTGGCCAGGTCAACAAACATAGTGCAGAGGCCCATGTTCTGTTCTTGGCATTTCTTCTGGAGCTGTCTAACTGAAAACACCATACCAATAGCCTTGGCCTTTTCTGAAACTGTAGACTCTGGTAGCAAATCCTGGTTGAGGTGGTGTACTAATGTTTCAGAAAGATTCTGGCACAGATTTTGTCAGCAATGGTGAAGAGTGAGATTCCTCTATGATTGTTGCAAGATTTTTTTTATTCATCCACGGGATGTGGGCTTCGCTGTCTGGGCCAACATTTATTGCCCATCCCTAGTTGCCCTTGAGAAGGTGCTAGTGAGCTGCCTTCTTGAACCACTGCAGTCCATGTGGTGTAGGTACACTGACAGTGCTGTTAGGAAGGGAGTTCCAGGATTTTGACCCAGCCACAGTGAAGGAACGAGGATATATTTCCAAGTTAGGCTAATGAGTGACTTAGAGGGGAACTTCTAGGTGGTGGTGTTCCCATCTATCTGCTGTGCTTGTTCTTCTAGATGGTAGTGGCTGTGGGTTTGGAAGATGCTGTCGAAGGAGCCTTGGTGAATTCCTACAGTGCATCATGTAAAAGGTACACTCTGCAGCTACTATGCATCAGTGGTGGAGGTAGTGAATGTTTGTGGATGTGGTGCCAATCAAACAGATTGCTTTGTCCTGGACAGCATCAAGCTACTTGTGTGTTGTGGGAGCTGCATTCATCCAGGCAAGTGGGGAGTACTGGGGAGTTCCTTTCTGCTTGTACAGGTGGACAATGGAGGCATCTTTGTATTCTTGCAGGGTGGTTCCTTGCTCTCACATAGACTGAAAGAGCTCACTGAACTTCTTGACCATGCACCCAGCCTTGTAGAACTCACTGGGATACCATCAGCTTCTGGAGCTTTGCTGCTAGACAGGAGTTTGATTGCATTTATTGTTTCTAGCAGCATGGCAGGGTCATCAAGAGATCAGTTAATGGCAACCTCTGGTACCTGTTAATTGCTTCTTCACTGATGGATGAAGGCTGATTGTGGTTAAAGTGCTCTGCCCATCCTTCTAGAATTTGGGATTTTTGCTGTGCACAGCGTCGACCTGTTGGCACCGAGAATTGGTGATGAACCAGTAGACTGGGGCACGTAGATGTTGTACAAAGGGTTAATGTTAAATATATAAATATGTCGTCTACATCATCAGTGATGTCAAATCACATGATGATAAAGCATGTAGAGCCTCACGCTGAGTCTGTGTTGTACATAATTAGTATAATGTTCAATAAAAGGTAGAGTTTACCAATAGCATTGTCTCCAGCATTATCCGTAAGTCCAGGCCCACGACTATCATATCTAAGACCCACAATGATTATAACGGGGTAGACAGATTTCAGAGCATTGTAGAATCTCTTCCAGTCTTTGTGGTCTGCATACTGCTGAAGTTCACCTGCTTTCTGATACAGCCAAGCATCTTGCATCACCCTGAGCTTGTATTGGACAGTCCTGCAGGTGTTTCAGTTGGGCATTATGCTTGGATAGTGATGATTTGTCATTGAGCTAAACCCTGCAGCAGCATTGTTTCTTCTCCAGTAGTTTCTGGATTACCCCATTATTTTCAGTGAACCAATCTTGGTGCTTAAAAGGGGGTTAGCGTCAAGGGCCTCTTGAGCACACCATATCCCTGAAGGTTGTTCAGTAATCCTCAATGTAGTAAGTATCAATTTCTGCTGTGCACAGCCAACTCTCGAATTTCTCAGGAAGAGATTCCTTCATGACTGACTGTTTGAACATTGAGACATTGAGACGCTTCAGGACCATTATGCCCTAGGGGTGTCCAAAGGGATGGATCCTGATGCATAGCTTTGAAATGATAAGACGGTGGTCAGTCCATCAGTCAGTGTTACATGTGGTTTTTGTTAGATGTGCATCGTGCCTGCCCTCTTCCTGATGATGACATCTGCAATTAGGTGCCAATGTGTAAAACAGGGTGCATCCAAGACTTCCTGCTGCAATTCGGGAGGCAGAAAACTCTGTTGATGATTAAGAGTTCATGCTCAGCACATCTTCAGCAAGGGGAGACCATTGTTCCAACAGCCATTACCGTTTTTGCTAATGACTTCTCCCCACGCTTGGTGACCTCCGCCAACTCTTGCATTGAAGTCACCAAGAATGATTAGCCTGTCTGACTTTGGCATAGTAGCAATCAAGGAATGGCGGTCATAATTGAATTTATCCTTGACTTCACCAGGGTTTGTCATAGTTGGGGCACACACACCGATCGGAATTATGTGCCTGTTAGTGTGCAGGGGGAGTTTAAGACCATCAGATAATCATTAACACCCTTAGGAAGGCAAGTTAACTTACTGATGAGCTGGTTCATGACAGCAAAACCCACTCGAGCTTCGCAGCATTCTTCTTTTCTATGGCCACTCCGAAAGAAGGTGCAACCTTCACCGATTTCCTTGAGCTCACACTCCTCAGGTAACTGAATCTTTCTGGGGGTGGTGATCTGGACATTGTACCTAGCCAGCTCTCTGCCAACAAGAGCAGTTTTTCTCCTAGGTCAGTTGGCTGTGGTGTTGCTCATGAGTGTGTGCACACTCCAGGTACCAATGGTGACTGATGTCACTTTTACTTTCTTTGTTGAGATTGACTTATGACTGCATTGATGGGATCCCTGCCAGCTATAGCCTGCTGGTCAGGGGGGTATTGCAGGAAATGTTTAGGGTACCTATTCTAATGCCGTCCTCACACTAGGGAGGTGAGCTGTGTTGTTCTGAAGAGGGCTGCTCAGTTGCTCAGCAGACTGCCGAGTTCCACTTCTTCTTCATTCCAGTGAAAAACAACCCTATGGCCTGAGCTGCCTGTGTTTAGTTCCACAGTTACAGTTCCTAGTGAATCCACACCTGCTGCCATGTCATTCGTCCATTATCACAAGACTTGTAACAGATAGATGATGGATGACTGATGATAGATAGATAATGAACTTAACTTACATGCAAATTAGATTATAGTGAGAGAGAGTGGTGCATCGTCAGTCCCAGCCTCTCGCCCCGACCTATCTTGGTTCAATGGTAAAATGAGTCTAGACAGCTTGAGATAGATCTGGAATCTGTGGGTGACTAGGACGTCTTCTGTGTCTTGTCAAGCTCTATGCATTCCACAACATGGTGCTGATTCCCTTTCAAGACCATTAGACCATAGATTAGTCTCATATGCCCAGTCCGCTGGAACCAGTCTTATATGCCAGGATAGGCAAACCCCTCAGTCACCGAAGACTACCCTCACCTGGTTTGGTCAAAGTGGTTTATCAGGGTGTGGCTGCTGTTGCATGCTAACAACTATTTGGATCCATGGGTGAGAGCTGGGTGAAGATGAGGGGCAATTCAGAATGAGCCACTCCAAAGAGTGCAGCAAGCCCACCTGTGAAAGGTGCAACCCTTCCCTTACACACCTTCTACCCTTTACACTTAAGAGTAGTGTGAAGTGTAAACAACACCATGAATTGGTTGGACCAAATGGCCGTTTTCCTGTTCTGATTTATTTGGGAAAAATTTTCATCTTCGCCAAATTGTTGGTCATCTAGCCAAGAGGATCACATGTTAAAAAAAATGGAATGAAAATCAGGCCAGTTGTACAATAGGTGGACAATCCGTTTCACCAGGCAGGAAACCCTTAAAACCTGCCTGGAGTGCAGCCCTTCCCTCCCCTGTGCTTACCCCTAGAGAACTTCTATGTATTCTGGCCTTGGTGTTTTGTTTTATTGGACAGCTTGCTTGTACATTCCAAATTGCTGCTTTTGCTTTATTATGGGTTTTTGTTCAGAGGTGACATGGAAATTTGCATTAAATGATAAACAATGGGCAGAATTTTACCTTTGATGGGCGGGCGGGCCCGACTGGCTTGGCGGCGGGTGGGCAGCCGATTGCCACCGCCTAAGCAGGCCCCGCTGCCATTTTGAGTGGGCGGGCCAATTAAAGTCCGCCCAGCAGGCTGCCCAACAGGAAGCGCTATGCACTTCCTGTGCGGGGGAAGGACTCCCCAACTGTCAAAGTGCACTCTTTCGCGCATGCGCGCAAAACAGCACACATCTCCCTGAGACTAAGTGATGCCTCAGGGAGATCGGTGAAAGCTTTACAAACATCAAAAACAGAAAAATAAAAAAAATTATTAAAATGGCCCCCTCATGTGACAATGTCACGCGAGATGGGACATGTTAATAAATATGACTAAAACTTTATTAAACTTTTTTAAAACAGACATGAAACCTCATCCCGCTAGTGGATGAGGTTTCATGTTTTTTCAGAAGCCCACCAGGGCTCCTGGCCTGCCCACTAGCCTTAAGGTTGGACAGGCAGGGCCTTTAATTGGGTTAACTACCCTGTCAATGGCCTCAATTGGTCATTGACAGGTCAGTGGGCGGACAGCTCATTTTGCTGTCCGCCTGCCTTCCTGAATATTTAAATGGGGCGGGATGACATCGGGGGTTACCCCTGACATCATCTCGCGTCATTTTCGCGTCGGCGAGCAGGCCCCGCTCCCAACTCGCCAGCGGAAAAATTCTAGCCAATGTCTGAAGCGTGATGGACTCTGAATTAAGATGGACAATCTTTTATATCATATGTAGATACATCAGGGATGATTTTAACTTGTATCGTCTGGAAATTGTGTGAAGTGAATCGGCAGCACATTTTACCCTCCCCTGATTTTCTGTTCGATAAGAAAGAAAATCAAGACAAGGTGTAAAACAGGCTGCTGAGTCACTACCACCTGTTTATTACAAACATACAAATATACAAACAAAGAGCAGGCGTAGGTCATTTGGCCCCTCGAGCCTGCTCCACCATTTAATAAGATCATGGCTGATCTGATAGTAATCTGAAAACTGCATCACACCTACCCCCAATAACCTATTGCACCCTTGCTTACCAAGAATCTATCCACCTCTGCCTTAAAAATATTCGAAGACTCTGCTTCCGCTGCCTTTTCAGGGAGAGAGTTCCAAAGGCTCATGACGCTGTGAGTGAAAAAATTTCACCTCATCTCTGTTTTAGGTGGGCAGCCCCTTATTTTTAAACAGTGACACCCTAATTCTAGATTTTTCCACAAGAGGAAATATCCTTTCCACATCCACCCTGTCAAGTCCCCTCAGGATCTTATATGTTTCAATCAAATCACCCATTACTCTTCTAAACTCCAGCGGATACAAGCCTAGTCTGTCCAACCTTTCCTCATAAAACAACCCACCCATTACAGGCATTAATCTCAGAACTGCTTCCAATGCATTTACATCCTTTGTTAAATAAGGTGACCAATACTATAGATAGTACTCCAAATGTGGTATCAATAGTGCCCCGCACAACTGAAGCATCACATCACTACTTTTGTTTTCAATTCCCCTCACAATAAATGACAACATTCTATCAGTTTTCCTAATGACTTGCTGTACTTGCAAACTAGCCTTTTGTGATTCATGCACGAGGACACCGAGATCTCCCTGCACCTCAGAGCTCTGCAATCTCTCACCATTTAGATAATATGCTTCTCCTTTATTCTTCCTGTCAAAATGGACAATTTCATATTTTCCCACATTGTACTCCATTTGCCAGATCTTTGCCCACTCACTTAACCTATCTATATCTTTTTGTAGCCTCCTCATGTCCTCTTCACAAATTACTTTCCGACCTATCTTTGCGTCATTAGCAAATTTGGCAACCATCCCGTCCATCCCTTAATCTAAGTCATTTATATAAATGGTAAACAGCTGCAATGATGCTGGGGAAGGGATGGCGTAGTGGTATTGTTGCTGGATTAATGATCCAGAGACCCAGAATAATGCTCTGGGGCCCTGGGTTCAAATCCACAGCAGGTGGTGGAATTTGAAATCAATAAAAAATCAAGAATTAAAAATCAATTGTTGCAAAAACCCTTTCGATTCACTAATTTAAGAGTAATTTAAATAAATTTGTCTTCCTGGTCTGGCCTACATGTGACTCCAAACCCACAGCACTGTGGTTGATTCTGAAATGGCCCAGCAAGCCACTCAGTTGTAACAAACTACTACAAAGTCACAAAAAAGGAAAGAAACCGGATGGACACCTGGCATCGACCAAGGAAATGACAACGGCAATCTCAGCCCTGTCAACCCTGCAAAGTTCTCTTTGCCAATATCTGGGGGCTAGTACTGAAAGGAGAGCTGTCTCACAGACTAGTCAAGCAACAGCCTGACATGATCATCTTCACGAAATCATATCTTACAGATAATGTCCCAGACACCACCATCACCATCCCTGTATATGTCCTGTCCCACCGGCAGGACAGACCCAGCAGAGATGGCAGCACAGTGATATACAGTCAGGAGGGAGTTGCCTAGGGAGTCCTCAACATTGCCTTTGGACCCCATAAAGTCTCATGGCATCAGGTCAAACATGGGCAAGGAAACCTTCTGCTGATTACCATGTGCAGCCCTCCCTCAGCTGATGAATCAGTGTTCCTCCAAGTTGAACACCACTCGGAGGAAACACTGAGGCTGGCAAAGAAGCAGAAAGTACTCTGGATGGGGGACCTCAATGTCCATCACCAAAAGTGACTCGGTAGCACCACTACTGACCGAGCTGGCTGAGTCCTAAATGACATAACTGCTAGTCTGAGTCTGCAGCTGGTGATGAGGAAACCAACAAAAAGGAAAAAAATACTTGACCTCATCCTCATCAACCTGCCTGCTGCACATGCAACTGGCCATGACAGTATCAGTAGGAGTGACCACTGCACAGTCATTGTGGAGACAAAGTCCCACCTTCACACTGAGGATACCCTCCATCGTGTTGTGTGGCACTACCACCATGCTAAATGAGATAGATTTCAAACAGATCTAGCAACTCAAGACTGGGCATCCATGAGGCACTGTGGGCCATCAGCAGCAGCAGAATTGTATTCAAACACAATCTGTAACCTAATGGCCCAGCATATCCCCCACTCAACAATTACCATCAAGCCAGGGGATCAACCTTGGTTCAATGAAGAGTGCAGGAGGGCATGGCAGGAGCAGCACCAGGCATACCTAAAAATGAGGTGTCAACCTGGTGAAGCTATAACACAGGACTACTTGTTTGCCAAACAGCATAAGTAGCAAGTGATAGACAGGGCTAAGTAATCACACAACCAATGGATCAGCTCCAAGTTCTGCAGTCCTGCCATATCCATGGTGGTGGACAATTAAACAATTCACTGGAGGAGGTGGCTCCACAAATATCCCCATCCTCAATGATGGAGGAGCCCAGCACATCAGTGAAAAATATTTGATACAATATTTGATACAGCCAGAAGTGCCAAGTGGATGATCCATCTCAGCCTCCTCCTGAGGTCCACAGCATCACAGATGCCAGTGTTCAGCCAATTCACTCCATGTGATATCAAGAAATGGCTGAAGGCACTGGATGCTGCAAAGACTATGGGCCCTGACAACATTATGTCAATAGTACTGAAGATGTGTGCTCCAGAACTTGCCTCACCTCTAGCCAAGCTGTTCCAGTACAACTACAACACTGGCATCTACCCGGCTATGTGGAAAATTGCCCAGGTATGTCCTGTACACAAAAAGCAGGACAAATCAAACCCGGCCAATTACGCTCCCCCATTAGTCTACTCTCCATCATCAGTAAAGTAATGGAAGGGGTCATCAGCAGTGCTTTCTAGCAGCACTAGCTTAGCAATAACCTGCTCACTGATGCCCAGTTTGGGTTCTGCTAGGACCACTCAGCTCCTGAGCTCATTGCAGCCTTTGTTCATAAATGGACAAAAGAGCTGAACTCCCCAGGTGAGGTGAGGTGAGAGTGACTGCCCTTGACATCAAGGCAGCATTTAACAGAGTGTGACATCAAGGAGCCCTAGTAAGACTGGAGTCAATGGCAATCAGAGGAAAACTCTCCACCGGTTGGAGTCATACCTAGCAAAAAGGAAGATGGCTGTGGTTGTTGGAGGTCAGTCATCTCAGTTCCAGGATGTGATGTCCAGGAGTTCCTCAGGGTAGTGTCCTAGGCACACTCATCTTCAGCTGCTTCATCAATGACCTTTCTTCCATCATAAGGTCAGAAGTGGGGAGTTCGCTGATGATTGCACAATGTTCAGCACCATTCGCGACTCTTCAGATACTGAAGCAGTCCACATCCAAATGCAGTAAGACCTGGACAATATCTAGGCTTGGGTTGACAAGTGGCAAGTAACATTTGTGACACACAAGTGCCAGGCAATGACCATCCAACAAGAGAGAATCTAACCATCACCTCTTGATGTTCAATGGCATTACCATCTTCTGAATCCCCCACTATCAACATCCTGGGCGTTACCATTGACCAGAAACTGAACTGGACTAGCCATATAAATACTATATAAATATACACATAAATACATATAAATAAATGCTACATGAGCAGGTCAGAGGCTAGGAATCGTGCGACAAGTAACTCATCTCCTGACTCGCAAAGCCTGTCCACCACCTGCAAGGCACAAGTCAGGACTGTGGTGGAATACCCCCCACCTGCCTGGGTGAGTGCAGCTCCCACAATACTCCAGAGACTTGACACCATCCAGGACATAGCAGCCCACTTGATTGGCAGCACATCCACAAACATTCACTGGCTTCACCACCGAAAAACAGTAGCAGGAATGTGTACCGTCTACAAGATGCAGTGCAGGAATTTACCAAGGCTCCTTAGACAGCACCTTCCAAACTCATGACCACTACCATCTAGAAGGACAGGGGCAACAGATAGATTGGAATATCACCACCTGGAAGTTCCCCTCCAAGTCATGCACCATCCTGACTTGGAAATATATCGCCGTTCCTTCACTGTTGCTGGGTCAAAATCCTGGAACTCCCTCCCTACCTGCACTGTGGGTGTACCTACACCATATAGAGGTTTAAGAGGGCAGCTCATCACCATCTTCTCAAGGGCAACTAGGGATGGACAATAAATGCTGGCCTAGCCAGCGAAGCCTACATCCCGTGAATGAATAAAAAAAAAGTTCCCAGCCCTGATACCTGTGGCACACCACTCATTACATCTTGCCAACCTGAAAAAGATCCATTTTTGCGTACCCTCTGCTTCCTGTTAGCCAGCCAATCTTCTAACCATCCTAATATATTACTCCCTATACCATGAGCTTTTATTTTTCACAATAACCTTTGATGTGGCACTTTATCAAATGCCTTCTGGCAATTTAAGTACATTATATCCCCCGGTTCCCCTTTACTCATAGAACATGTTACTTCCTCAAATAACTCCAATAAGTTGGTTCAACGTGATTTCCCTTTCACAAACCAATGTTGACTCTGCCTAATGACCTTGAGCTTGTCCAAGTGCTCTGCTATAACTTGATTAATAATAGCTTCTAACATTTTCCCTATGACAGATGTTAAGCTAACTGGCCTGTAATTTCTCGCTTTCTTTCTCCCTCCCTTTTTGAATAATGGAGTCACATTTGCTATCTTCCAATCTAATGGGACCTTCCCAAAATCTGGGGAGTTTTAGAATATTAAAACCAATGCATCAACTATCTCGCTAGCCACTTCCTTTAAGACCCTAGGATGAAGTCCATCAGGACCCCGACTCTTGTCAGCCCGCAGCTCCAACAATTTACTCAGTACCACTTCTCTGGTGACATTAATTTTCCTGACTTCCTTCCCCACTGCCATTTCCTGGTTTATATTACTGGGACATTACTTGTATCCTCTGTAGTGAAAACTGACACAAAATACCTGTTCAAGTCTTCCGCCATCTCTTTGTTTTCCATTATCAATTCCTCAGACTCACTTTCTATAATACCAATGCTCACTTAGTTAACTCTTTGCTTTTTAAAATATTTATAAAAACTCTTAAGAAAAAAAAATTATCTCAGCAGGCAGGCGCATGCCCCACTGCTTGAGCATAAAATGACATGCCTTGACATAAGGCGAGGATCCCGACGTCAACATGCAGTCGCACGCAATTTTGGTCTGTGGATGCGCATGGGATTTGGCAGTGTGCCTGCCGACAATTAAAAGGCCGATTAAGGCCATTAAAAAGATGGGCCAGAATTTTTCCCACGTTTGGCAGGCTCGGTGGGACCGGGTGGGGGTGGTCAGGAAACCAACCACTGCCCACGATAGGTTCCGCTCCGCAATTTTGCACTGGCAGGCCAATTAAGGCCCACCCTGTGTGGCTCACGAGCAGCAGTGCTCAGTACTACCTGTGTGGGTGGGGGGAGGAGGGAGAGCGGGCCTGGCGCACAGTTCACACATGAGTGCAAAAGCACGCTTCAATCTCCCTGAAGCACCGAACTGCCTCAGGAAGATTGAAGCGCTTTTTAAAAAAATTAATAAAGCCAGTAAAAATTTTTAATAATATGTCCCCTCATGTGACTCTGTCACACGAGATGGGACATGTTTTTATATCCAAAATAAGGTTTTTATTTAATGTTTATTTGCTTTAAGAAGACTCATCCTGCTGGTGGATGAGGTTTCCTAAAAAATGTAAAGGCCGCTTGGCCTTTTCGCCCGCCCGCCAACCGTAAGAATGGACAGGTGGCGTTAATTTGATTTTAGTTAGCTTGTTAATGGCCTTAATAGGCCTTTCAATTATCGGCAGGCGCGCAGCCGACACTGGTGCACGCCCGCCGAACAAAATATCGCGCAAGTGCGCGATGACGTCGGGATGCACGCCCAACATCATCGTGCGTCATTTTACGCTTTGGCATGTCAGGCACACAGCCACATGCTGAGCGTGAAATTCTGCCCATAATTAACTTAAATTTTTCGCGGCTTGTCCAGCTTTACGATTGGCAGGCAGGAGAAAAACCAAGCATCCTTTGCACTTTTTAGGAAACCTCATCCACGGATGGGGTGAGGTTTCCAGTAGTAAAATAAAAATAAAATGAAGCATTTTATATTTCATTATAACATGTCCCTGCTCATGTGACAGAGCCACAAGAGGAGACATGTTTTATAATATTTTTAAAAATCTATTATTTTGTTTGAACAGTTCTAACAAACTATCCTGAAAACATTCAATGTACTCCCCTTCTAGGCTTTCTTTGCCCTTCTGACTTTTCCAGTCTATATGTAAATTAAAAATCTCCCATTATTATCACCATGCCTTTCTGACAAGCTCCAATTATTTCTTCTTCTATGCTCAATCCTACCATGTGGTTTCGGGGCCTGTGACTTTTTGCCTTTACCATTTCTCATCTCCACCCAAACCGTTACCACATCCTGGTGTCCTGACCTTTGGCCATCTCTCTCTCTTTATTGTTCTAATACCATCATTAACTAACAAACTAACCCTCCACCTTTTCCTTGCTTTCTGTCCTTCCTAAATATCCTGTACCCTTCAATATACAGGTCCCAATCCATGACCTCCTGCAGACATGTCTCTGCAATGGCTATCAAATTATAATTATTTATTTCAATGTGTACCCTCACTTCATCACCCTGCATTAAAAGTTAAAATTATTTCCCTATGGTTAATAAGAGACATTTCTTAATGGAGTATGAATTAAAGTAGTAACAGTTTAATTACCTCAATAAAGCATGAAACATGGTTACTTTCATTATATGTCCAATTGCATTTTATCTATCAAGTTTTCTGTGCCTTGTGTGCAGGAGAATTGAAAATGCAGAAGAGGGTGCGTCTTCTTTTCTCTTACTTTTAATCCAGCTGCAGTTCCATCACACTTGATTAATGTATCAATGCACAACTCATGGACTGTTTGGAATTCTCCATGTTTTGCATTGAATAAAAAAGCAACCATTCTGCACAAAGTATCAGACTGGTAACTTACAGCTTCTTCAAACTGCATTGAATTCATGTTTTAGAAAGGGTTGCGAGCAAATATGAAATGGATAAGATTTAAATATATCCAAGACTGATGTTACTTTGAAGTGTGATTGTGCAAACACATTTTATGTCTTTTTCCTGTTGGAAAGCTCCACAGAACCGCAATGCCATGTTTATTTATGACATTCAGTGCTGTCATTATTAAGCTTTACCCTGTGAGGTGAGTCTCGAATTCTGAGTTTATGTTAAGCTCTTATACTGCTTCAGTTAATCTCTTGTTGGTGTTCTCTTTCTAATCAAGCAATGCACAATTTCAAAAAAACTGCCAAACGAGAAATAAAACATTCAAATTCAGACTCAGAGAAGCTCAAGATTAACTTGGATGGCCAGGGTATTAAGATAGCTGGTGTTCTTTTTCTTTATTTCTTCATGGGATATGGGCATCCCTGATAGGACCAGCATTTGTTGCCCATCCCAAATTGCCCTTGAACTGAGTGGCTTGCTAGGTTATTTCAGAAGGCAGTTAAGGGTCAACCACATTGCTATGGTTCTGGAGTCACATGTAGTCCAGACCAGGTAAGGACAGCAGATTTCCTTCCCTAAAGGACACAAGTGAACTAGATGGGTTTTTATAACAATCAATAACAGTTTCATGGTCACCATTACTGACACTAGCTTTCAATTCCAGATTTTTCTCTGTTAGTTGAATTGATTCCACCAACTGCCCATAGTAGGAATTGAACTCATGTCCACAGAGCATTTACTTGGACTTCTCAATTACTAGTCTAGTGACAGTTTCTGTCAGTGTTTGGTTCACCACAGCAGTCTGGCGACGGTCTCATGAGTATTTAAATATCTTAACCATTGATCACTGTGATGGCATTCAGTACCTGGACCCCCAGTGAAACCAAGTAGCAGGCAGAATTGTGTCCAGAAGAGGCCCAGGTAAGTTTAAATTTTCTATTTCCCGAAGTAACCTTGGGCCTCTCATGACCTGGTCTTCCCGCCCTTGACTGCCATTTCCTCAGAGTCCCTCCTTTACATGCTTTACTTATTCCAGGGGCTGATGGACTGTTCCCACAGGCCCCTGGCAGCAGTCTCTTGCTGCCTGAAATCCCACTACCATCTGCCACGTTCAGGCAGCAGTCTGATTTAGTTGTGTCCCAGGTTTCTCCTGATCTCATGCTAGGGGATGTTCAGATGTCTCACTTATGTTCCTGAGTTAAAATTAGGGCTAAGATAAAAGCAAAATCCTGCGGATGCTGGAAATCTGGAACAAAAACAAAAATAGCTGGAAAAACTCAGCAGGTCTGACAGCATCTGCGGAGAGGAACACAGTTGACGTTTCGAGTCCGTATGACTCTTCATCAGGATAAAATTAGGGCTGATGTGGTAAAGTGAGGTACCCTGTTCCTTTAAGAGAATATAGGTGTACTGATCATGTGACAGCACTGATGAATCACTGTAAAGTGCTGGCATTTGGGAACTGCAAGTCTCGTTCTGGAGGTTTCTGTGTGAACATGTATGATATGGTGCTCTGCCCTCTGTCTCAATGAACCATCATTGTTTATTCTTACATCAGTCTCTCCCCATTATTGATTGCAAGCAGCAGTTGAGGAGGACATAGGAAGGCATGCAGATATAGTTCAGTTGGCCAACGAACTCATTTACCCAAGACATAAAAGCTGATGTGTCTCACTTAGTCACAACAGCCCCTTAAACTAATGCAGTCCTTGAAAACCAATCAAGTGACACTACACCTAGAGGCATGCTTACTCTGTAGGGTTAACTGCAAAATTGGAGATTCATTTTGGCAGTTTAGCAAAAAAATCTTCTTTAGCTTTTTATACAGAAAGATATTTAACTCATGGTAGGTTCAATTTATTATAAAACCTAAAAGCAAATGTTCCTTCACTCAACTGCTTTGAATTTCAGTTTTTTTTTTCATGATCCAAGTTTAAATTATCAATATTATTGATTTTAAAAATAACAAAGCTGGCATAAACATATAAAGGCATTTTACAGCACTGGAACATTGGGGCAAGGAGGATACTGAGGACAAATGCTACCTATTAATTTATTCCATTTCTTTTTCTCTTTACCCTTGGTGTGGCACTATTATTTGGACTGAGTTTTGGACAGAGAATTTGATGAAAAGTGGAGCATAAAAGAAAGTAATTTGACAAAATGTTGCTAATTCCATTCTTATATAAAGTTACTAGTCAGGTGTATAAATATTGGAAAGAATCACAAACCCAGGTAATTCTTTTGTATTTTTGTTCATGTTTCATTGGTCTTTATTTTCTCTCTCCCCTCCTCTCTTGAATACTGGCATACAGTTCAACAGAATGCTGGCAGTCATCCTACACTTATAATTGTTTATTTTCTGAGCTAGAGTGGTAGACCAACAGTAACTAACAATTATCACATTGCTAAAAAGGTTCTTATGTTATTAATTATGAGGCTTAATGTCCTATGGCACGTTTAATGGGTAATCAATGTGCAAATGGAGCAGCCTCATGAAAATCATGAGGAGGTTGAGCACAAAATGCCATTTCCTTGAAGCAAATGGTGGAGCAGTACAAATTGTCCAGCAACTGGCCATTGCTGGCTGATTTATGCATCAATGACAGTGTGCATCATTCAGATGCTATTAGTTTTTCAGGAAAATCTGGTTTATTTTTTCTTTATGTCCCCTCTTTAAAGATAACATACTGGTTCTCTGGTCCCTAACTGCCTTGGAGGCATTTTCCCAGGTTGGGATGCTGGGGTGAGGGTGGAGGGGGTGCGGGTGGGGGGGTGGGGTTGTGAGGTGCAGTACAGCACGCACACAGTGGATAGCTGATTAAACTAATTAATGGCTGGCTGTTGCTTTCGAGCTGAGAGCTGGCCGACTGGCCCTCCAGCTTCCCAAGGCCACCTGCTGTCCTTCATCTTTTAGTAAATTTACCCTCTGGCCTTTAATTGGCCTCCTGGGACAAAATCACAACGAGTGACTGCTTCTCATACAGTGCTGGTTTCTGACCCACATCTGATCCTGATGTGAAATTTAGAAGGCAAAGGGAAAACCCAGCTCCTCAGTCCTGTCACCAATTTTCCAGAGTAAACAGACCCAACCTGTCTTACCTAAAATTCTGGTTCCAAAATTTATGAGAAAAGTGTGGGAGTGACTGTCAGTAACCGTTAAACCTGGAAATATGGTAACTTAATGGGAGAACCTAATTTTCAGTTTTGTATTCAGTTCACCATTGGCAGCTGCAGGCCCGATTAAGAGGCTGGCGCCTGCTGCCCTTTGGGAAAGATCGGATTTTGGCAGCTGGAGATCAGAATGTGGGGGCTGGGGATCAGAATGTGGGGGCTGGGGATGAGATTATGGGGGATCTGATCATGGGAAGGGATTGAAAATCAGATCATGGCAGAGGAGATAAAAGGTTGGAGCACGGTTGTAATATAAATTGTGGGCAGAGGGAGTTGGCAGTTCAGGGCTGGGGGGTGTGGGCACAGTCAACCGATAGTGGGGAGGAGTTAGGGTGGATGTTGGGTTGACAGGGAGGGATGTGGGTGTTTGTCAGTGAGGGAAGGCCTCAACTGATAACAAAGAAGCGGGTAGGTCAGAGCTGATTAGCTTCGCTGGTGGGTTGGGAGCTCTCCCTGCCTCTCCTCCTCCTAGTCCACAAGTGATGCAAGAAAAGCATTTACCTATTGGATCTGTCTGTTCTTGTGTTTCTATAGATAAAGGGTTTTTGCAGCCTGGGAAAACCTGACTCGCAGCACTTAGACCCAAATAGCTGCTAAAATCTGAAGAATGCAGCCTTACTAATATATTCTAATTAAAGAGCTGCCACTGGAGAGCGGGTTACTCCTCCAACACGCCCAACCTGTCCTGGTTAAGTTGAAAATGGGTAGTCCTGCAGGCGGTTGGGGTCCAGTTTCCCATTTTTAAGAATTCAGTTTCCCCCTTCCTCCACCGCTCACCTACATGCCTATCTTGAGGTGTTATTTCGTCTTAGTGACAGTGTTTTGGAACTCAACAAATACCACTCCAGGATCTGAGTACATAACCTAGGTTAGTAGTGTCCTACAATTCTGAGAGGATGCTGTATTTTCAGAGTTGCTGCTTTTTATGGCATATTAAACTGAAACTCTGAGCAGGGTTTTGAGGTTGTCAGGCGGGCGCGGCATTGGTGAGGGCACTTCACAATCACTTGAGATGCAGGTGGAGGCAGAGTGTGCCCAGCATGCCAGCAGTCGGAGCACTGCTGGGGACCAGGACGATGGTCATTCAAAGGTTGATGATGAGCTGCTGGAGTCGTCCATTAGGCAACAGATGCTGGATGGCCAGTGAGATGTGGCGGGCGGATCTGGGGGAGATCTATGAGGGTATGCGTGCTTTGGTCTCTGTTATGGAGGAGTCCATGCTGAGCATAATCAATGCATTGACCCTCAAGGCTGAGCACACTGCCTCCTCCATTGAGAGACTCTCATGGAAGGGCAGCTCCAGGAACAGAATCAGGTGCTCCTGGGGTTGCGCTCGGGCCTGCAAGCTCTCACACAGGCAATGACCTCAGGTGGTCAGTGTCCATGTGTGAGATGGATGAGGCACTCAGTATCCCAACTAGGTGCCCACAAATCAGTGGTGAGCAGGGAGGTCCAGAGCGAACTCACTTTGGTCTGTCGTTTCTGCAGGCTTATCCCATGCTGTTCTCGATTTCAATAGCAGCTCCTTCGTCCCCTTGCCATTGACCATGGCATCTGATGAGGCTGTGGTAACTGGGGATATGCCAGCAATGGCACTGGCCGCATCCTCCCCAGGCTCCACTGACCAGCGGATGACTGCCAAGGTCATCAAGATCAACAAGACAGCAGAGTCAGCAGGCTGTCTCCAATGCTGGTGCCAGCGAGGGGGGAGCACCACCTAAGTTGAAGGCACCATGAGTTCAAGAGGGACAGGTGATGGGTGATTTTATGTTGATTTATGTTGTCTTTATGTATGCTGGTCTGGGGTTGAAGACCAAAAACGTTTATGCAAATATTATTGAAATGTCAGAATGAGATAAATTGTGTTTTTGTTGTCATGGCCTGAGTATGTTTCACCTTTTTATTTCACTGGTGTGGGGAATGCCAGTATGTAATGCTGGACGAAGGTAGCTCTGAACTTTATTGCACAGGTACTGAGTGTTCTTTGTGTTCAAATAAAAGGGTCCTTTCAGACATCTGGGGTGGAGATGACAGCCCTGGCATGCAGTAGAAGCTGATCTTTGGCAACCTAGCTGAAGAAGCGTTGGATCAAGGCATCTCTGGTGTCCCTGCCTCCCTGAAGGATACAGAGGTCTGGTTCCATGTCCTCAGCGTTCTCCTCACCGTGCTCCTCTTTGGACTCATTACTGGATTCATCATCTGTGGCCTGTGGACCTGTGCAGCAGCATGAAGATCCTCTTCCTCCAGTGGGCCCCCTCTTGCCAGTGCCAGATTATGGATAATGCAGCATGCGACCACTATCAGTGACACCTGCTCTGTGGGGTGTTGTAGTGCTCCCCCTAAATGGTCCAGGCATCGGAAGAGAATCTTGAGATGACCCTCTCTAGTGAGTGGTCCTCTCCACCACCACCCACATCGAGGCATGACTCCCATAATAGTGCTGCTCTGCCCCTGTTCTTGGGTGGTGGAGAAGCATCATGAGCCAACTATTCAACAGATAGCCCTTGTCACCCGGCAGCTATCCATCCAGTTGGGCTGGAGTGTTGAAGAGCCTCAGCACCTGGGAGAGTTTAAGGACGTAAGCATCATAGGTCTTGCACAGACTTGCAGAATCTGCATCCTGTGGTCACACACTATCTGCACATTCATGGAGTGGAATCCCTTCCTGTTGACGAAGGCACGCAGCTGACTCGCTGGCTCTTTGATGGCCACATGTGTGTAGTCAAATGCACCCTGGAAGCGGGGGATCTCGGTAATCACTGCAACACCTCTAGCTCGCTCTGCCTGGCTGGCTTCGTCCATACGGTAAAGAATAAAGGTCAGTCCCCACCTGGACAAAGCTTCTGTCACCAGCTTGACGCAACTAGACCATAGGGCCATAAGACGTAGGAGCAGAAGTAGGCCATTCAGCCCATCGAGTCTGCTCTGCCCTTCAATGAGATCATGGCTGATCTGATAATTCTCAATTCCACTTTCCTGCCTTGTCCCCATAAGAGTAGGGCCCATTGGGGACCAAGGGGGCAATCTATGGGTGGAGCAAGAGGACATCGGTAGAATGTTGAACGAATACTTCACATCCGTCTTCATGTAAGAGAATGAGGATGAAGGTATGGAACTCAGGGAGAGAGACTGCAAGGTTCTTGAGCAAATTGAAAAAGGGAGTGACAAGGTATTGGAGGTGTTGGCAGGCTTAAAAGTGGACGAATCTCCAGATCTGGATGATTTGTGTCCCAAACTGCTGAGGAAGGCAAGGGGGGAGATTACAGGGACTTCAACCCAAAATTTTTAATTCCTCTCTGGCCACGGGGGAGGTACCAGGGGACTGGAGAACTGCTAATATGGTTCCGATATTTAAGAAGGGTTGTAGAGATAAGCCAGGGAATTACAGACCAGTGAGTCTCACGTCAGTGGTAGAGAAACTATTGGAGAAAATTCTGAAGGAGAGAATCTATCTCCACTTAGAAAGGCAAGGTTTGATCAGGGATAGTCAGCATGGCTTTGTCAGAAGGAGGTCATGCCTAACAAATTTGATTGAATGTTTTGAGGAGGTGACAAGGTATGTAGATGAGGGTAGTGCAGTTGATGTAGTTTATACGGATTTCATCAAAGCCTTTGACAAGGTCCCACATGGGAGACTTATAAAGAAGGCAAATGCACATGGGATACAGGGTAATTTGATAAGGTGGATTCAAACTTGGTTTAGTTGTAGGAGACAGAGGGTGATGACAGAAGGCTGCTTTAGTGACTGGAAGCCAGTGTCCAGTGGCGTACCACAGGGATTTGTGCTGGGTCCCCTATTATTCATCATTTATATAAACAACGTAGATGACTATGTTGGGGGTAGGATTAGTAAGTTTGCAGATGACATAAAAATTGACTGGGTGGTTAACAGTGAGGTTGAGTATCTTGGGCTACAGGAAGCTATGGACGGGATGATCAAATGGGCAGATAAGTGGCAGATGGAATTTAACCCCTGAAAAGTGTGAGGTGATGCACTTTGGAAGGAGTAATGTGACAAGAAAGTATTCAATGAACGGCATGGCACTAGGAAGTTCTGTGGAACAAAGGAACCTTGGCATGTGTGTCCATAGATCACTGAAGGCAGAGGCGCATGTTAGTGAGGTGGTGAAAAAGGCATTTGGGACACTTGCCTTTATCATTTGAGGCATAGATTACAAAAGTAGAGAGGTCATTTTGGAGTTGCATAGAATCTTGCTGAGGCCACAGCTGGAGTACTGTGTGCAGTTCTGGTCGCCATATTATAGGAAGGATGTGATTGCACTGGAGGGGGTGCAGAGGAGATTCACCAGGATGTGGCCTGGGATGAAACATTTAAGTTATGAAGAGAGGTTGGATATTTGGGTTGTTTTTGTTGGAGCAGAGAAGACTGAGGGGCAACCTGATCGAGGTGTACAAGATTATGAGGGGCATGGACATGGTGCATAGGGAGCAGCTGTTCTCCTTAGTTGAAGGGTCAGTCACAAGGGGACATAAGTTCAAGGTGAGGGGCAGGAGGTTTAGGGGGGATGTGAGGAAAATCTTTTTTACCCAGAGGGTGGTGACGGTCTGGTATGTGCTGCCTGTGAGGGTAATAGAGGCGGGTTGCCTCACATCCTTTAAAAAGTACCTGGATGAGCACTTGGCATGTCATAACATTCAAGGCTATGGGCCAAGTGATGGTAAATGGGATTGGCTCGGTAGGTCACGTGTTCCTCACGTGTCGGTGCAGACTCAATGGGCCGAAGGGCTTCTTCTGCACTGTCTGATTCTGTGATTCTGTGTTAACCCTTGATTCCCTTACTGATTAAAAACCTGTCTATCTCAGCCGTGAATAGGCTTAATGACCCAACATCTACAGCCCTCTGTGGTAAGGAATTGAACAGATTGACTACCCTCTTAGAGAAGAAATTCCTCCTCATCTCTGTTTTAATTGTGCTCCCCCTTACTCTGAGATTATGCCCTCTGGTCCTTGATGCTCCACAATGGGAGACAACCTCTCAACCTGTCAAGCCCCCTAAGAATCTTACATGTTTCAATAAAGTTAACTCTCATTCTTCTAAACTCCAATGAGTTCAGGCCCAACCTACTCAACCTCACCTCATAAGTAAATCCCTCCATCCCTGGGATCAACCTAGTGAACCTTCTCTGGACTGCCTCCAATGCCAGTATATCTTTCCTTAGATTAGGGTCCAAAACTACTCACAGTATTCTAGGTGGGTTCTAACTAGTGCCTTGTATAGTTTTAGCAAGACTTCACCATTTTTATACTCCATTCCCTTTGAAATAAAGGCCAACATTCTATTTGCCTTTCCGATTACCTGCTGAACTTGTATGCTAGCTTTTTGGGATTCATGCACGAGGACACCTAAATCCCTCTGTGCTGCAGCTTGCCTTCCCACCTATTTTTGTGTCACCCACAAACTTGGCAATAGTACATTCACTTCCCTCATCCAAGTCATTAATTATATTGTAAGTAATTGTGGCCCCAGCACTGATCCCTGTGGCATTCCACTAGTTACAGGTTGCCATCCTGAAAATGCCCCCTGTATCCCAACCCTGTCTCCTATTAGTTAGCCAGTCCTCTATCCATGCTAGTATACTATCCCCAACATCATGGGCAGTATCTTATCGAACACCTTTTGGAAATCCAAATATATTACATCTACTGGTTCCCCTTTGTCTATCCTACCTGTTACCTCCTCAAAGAATTTTAATAAATTTGTCAGGTGTAATTTCTCCTTCATGAAGCCTTGCTGACTCTGCTTGATTATATTCCATATTTCTAAATGCTCTGCTATTACATCCTTTATAACAGACTCTAACATTTTCCCAATGACAGATGTTAAGCTAAATAGGCCTACAGTTGCCTATATTTTGTCTCTCTCCTTTTCTGAATAAGGGTGTTATATTGGCAGTTTTCCCATCATCTAGGACTTTTCCACAATCTAAGGATTGTTGGAACATTTCTACCAGTGCATCCATTGTTTCTGCAGCTTTTTCTTTTAATATCCTAGGATGCAACCCATCATGTCCAGGGGACTTATCAGCCTTAAGCCCCATTAGTTTCCCTAGTACCTTTTTTCTCATGATAGTTATAAAGTTTATTTCCTCCCCCCTTTTGCCCCATGATTATTTAGTATTTTTGGTTTGCTATTAGTGTCTTCTGAAGACTGATGCAAATTATTTATTCAACTCCTCTGTCATTTTCTAGTTCCCCATTATTATTTCCCCAGCCTCATTCTCTGAGGGGCCTATGTTGACTTTGGCCCTCTCTTCCTTTTTATAACTTTGGACAGCTGATTGGGAGATTCCACACAGTTCCCCACTAAGTCCTATGAGCTGGAGACATTGAAGTTGAGGGCCACTGTGTCCTTCAGAGCCACTGGCCTGGGGTGTCCACCCATACAATTGGAGCTGATTTCAGGCCCAATCATAGAATCATAGAAAAGTTACAGCACAGAAGGAGGCAATTCGGCCCATCTTGTCCATGCCCAGGACACCCAGGTTCCCTTTCCAATCCTACCTTCCTGCACCCAGCCCATAGCCCTGCAGCTTACAGCACTTTAGGTGCAGATCCAGGTACTTTTTAAAAGGGTTTAAAGTTTCTGACTCTACCACCAACTTGGACAGTGAATTCCAGACACCCACTACCCTCTGCGTAAAAAAAGTTCTTCCTCATGCACCCCCTACACATTCTGCCACTTATCTTGAATCTATGTCCCCTGGTTCTAGAATTCTCCATCAAAGGAAACAATTTTATCCTGTCCACTCTATCTATTCCCCTCATAATTTTGTACACCTCAATCATCTGGCAAATGGAGGTCACTGTCTCCCTTGAGAGGTGGAACCACCTTTGGCATTGCACCTCAGACATATTGAGGTAGCTGTATTGCCACCTGTAAACACTGACAGCAGGATAATGGCATCTTCTGCTGCCCCTTCTGCCTTGGACTTCCTGCTGGCCCTGTGCCCCTTGTGCAGGCATCTTTCCTCCCACAGGTCCCTCCCCTGGAAGCTGCATTGGGACACCTGGCCTCCTTTTCCTTCTACCTCTCTCTTCCTCCTCAGAGGAGGTGCCTCCAGTGGAGACCACAATCACCATTACCAGGGTAAGGGAAGGCTGTCTGATGCCTGGAAGGTCCATTCGGTCTGAATCCTTCGGGGGCCTTGGAGGCACCAATAAGTCCTAAAATGAAGCCTGAAAATGCTAAGAATGAAGCCCCAAATAGATATGTAGATGCCAATTACCAATAAGCAACCAGCAGCAAACTATGTACCAAACTCGTCACTACGCACACTGGCAATGCTGCTCGGATAAGGCTTTTGAAAATGTTGGCTGGCCCCCTGCCGATTTTGCCCGTGCGATGAGCGTGAAATCGCACAGGCTATGAAAAATCGCCATCAATTGGACTGTTACAGGCCTTAAGTGGCCTGTTAATTAATGGTGGGGACAGCTCCGACACCCGCACGTGCTATATCACGTGATTGCGGGGTGCTGTCGGGACGCTCACTCGGTGTCATCACATGCTATTTGCCGAGCAAAGAATTCTGCCCCCTGTCTGCTTGCTCTGATAGGAGCTTTTTGGATTTCTCTTGCTTGCTAGGCCAACATTTCTCCATCTTTCACCTAAATACAATAACTTATCAATTATCTCATTACTTTTCTAGAGAACTGCTGTGTACAGATTGGCTGCATGTTTGCTTACAAAAAGTACAATGACTTCACTTCAGAACGAATTAATTGGGTATTAAGCACTTTGGAATGTCCTGACAACTATGAAAGTCGTTACACCAAAGCAAGTCTTTTGGAAGTCAAAGATGAATATTCTACCACTGACTTGAACCAACTCAAGCTTCACAGCTATTTTGAGCAATGTCATAGAGTTGTCAAGCACAGAAAGAAGCCATTCAGCCCATCATCTCTGCACCAGCTCTCCAAATGAGCAATTCACCTCGTGCCATTCTCCTGCCTTCTCCCTGGAACCCTGCACATTCTTCCTTTTCAGGTAACATTTTGAGTCTCTCGATTGAACCTGCCATTCCAATCCTTAATCACTGGCTGGGTAAAGAAGATTTTCCTCATGTCACTTTTGCTTCTTTTGCCAATTACTTTAAATCTGTGTCCTCTCACCTTCGATCCTTGTACCCTATGCCCCTATTAATATCCTCTCGGATAACTAATGCTTTATTAACTGCTCTCTCAACCTGTCCTGCCACCTTCAACAGCTTATGCTTATATACACCCAGGTATCTCTGTTCCTACATACTCTTGAAGATGGTACCCTTTATTTTATATCGTCTCTCCATTTCTTCTTACAAAAATAAATCACTTCACATTTCTCTGCATTGAACTTCATCTTCCACCTGTCCACTCAACCATCAACTTGTCTATGTCCTTTTGAAGTTCTACACTATCCTCCTCACAGTATAAAATGTCTCCAAGTTTTGTATCAACTACAAAATTTGAGATTGTACTTTGTGCATCAAGGCCCAAGCCATTAATATATATCAGGAAAAACAAGGGCCCAACACTGACCCTTGGGGAACTCCACCACAAACCTTACTCTAGCCCAAAATACATATACTGGCCACTACTCTCTGTTTCCTGTCACTCAGACAATTTTGTATTCATGTTGCTACTGTCCCTTTTATCCCATGAGCTATAACTTTGCTCAAAAGTCTATTGTGTGGCATTCTATCAAATGCCTTTTGGAGGTCCATGTACACCACATCAACATCATTACCCTCATCAACCTTTTGTTACCTCTTCCAAAATTCCAGCAGTTAGGTACACATGATTTTCTATTAACAAATCCATGCTAGCTTTTCATAATTCACCTGCATTTGTTCCTTTGACTATTAATTTTATCCTGATTTATTATGTCTGGAGGTTTCCCCACCACCAGAGTTAAACTGACAAGCTTGTAGTTGCTGGGCTTTTCTTTGCACCCTTTTTGAACAAAAGTGTAACATTTCTAATTCTCCAGTCCTCTGGTATCAACCCTGAGTCTCAGGAAGATTGGAAAATTATGACCATTACCTTCTCAATTTCCACTCTCACTTCCTGTACTATTCCTTGATGCATCTCATCCGGTCCTGCTACTTTATCAACTTTAAATATAAACAGCCTATCAAATACCTCCTCCGTATCAATTTTAAATCCCTCTGGTGTATTAATTACCTCTTCTTTCACTGTGGCCTGGGTAACACCTTCTTCCTCGGATATCCCCCTGCTTCCATGCGTAAATCCTCTTTTTGGTCCCTAAACAGCTCTACTCCTCTTTTTACTACCCCTTTACTATTTATATGCCCATAGAAAACTTTAGGATTCCCTTTTATGTTGGCTGCCAGTCTCTTTACGTACTCTCTATTTGCTTCTCTTATTTGCTTTTTCACTTCCCCTCTGAACTTTTTATATTCAGCCTGGTTCTCAATTGTATTTTCCAAATGACATCTATTACAAACATACTTTTTCTTCTTCAGCTTAATCTCTATCTCTTTTATCATCACAGGTGCTCTGGATTTGTTTGCCCTACCTTTCACTTTCAAGGGAATGCACCTTGACTGTGCCGAGCAATTTTTTCTTTGAAGGTAGCCTATTGTTCAGCTATCATTTTCCTGCCAACCTTTGGTTCCAATTTTTTCAGTCCCGCTCCATTCTTACCCCATGATCTTGGCATTTCCCCAATTAATTATTCTTATTCTGGATTGTTCTTTGTCATTTTCCATTGTAAAATGCTTGGAATGAATGTGATCACCAACTCAATTTTGTCTGCCAGCTCTGCATTTCAAAAATCACAGTACATGCCCATTTCTCTGCATTTGCTGTTGAAGTGGTCTATGGATTCTGTAGGCTGTTGTTGGGAATGACATGAACTCTAGCCGATGAATATGGAAGTTTAATCTGATTCTGAACCTGTCTTCCAATGTAGTCCACATCTTTTGGGGATCTTTTATCTCTTCTTCTGTTAACCCTGATGTGTTCAGCCTGTGCAGATCTTCATTCCCAATTGCCAAGTGAACTTTTATGGCTTGCTTGTCTAGTTCAGACGCGCCTGGATCAAGAGGCCTCAGCTCTGTATGTTGTTTAAGCATTTTGAATTCTGATAGTAAGTCAGCTGCATCCCAATCAAAACTTGGGAATTTTGTGGACATTCTGATGATATCCCTATGACCTTCCTTCCCCTGTAGTACCTGGGACGAGTTTCACGGTAGCTGCTTCTCCAAAGCCCTGTCCACAAAGTTGTGGTGGAAATAGACCATAGAATAATGACATCTTTGATTTTATTCAATTTATTTTTCAGCAACACCTGTTATAATCACAACCTTCTCTGGCCCGGTTTTAATGATTTTTTTTTGTTTTTTTGTTTGACTCTCCCTTGCTCATTATCAACCTGGCCCACACCCTGGCCACTCAACTTTCCCAACTAAGCTAACCTGGTGCTGGTCCTCTCGACATGCTGTCCCATTCACTGAACTGACAGGCTATGCACTGCAATCTCACCACAAGGGATCCATCTGCATACCAGCTCTTTACTTGAGTATTAGCTTGGTATCCTGTCTCTAAAGCTTTTCTTTACAGTCACCACATTGCAATTTCAACACTTTCCGATGCTGCAACTTCATTTCAGTCTGACCAAAAGGTCAATGGTTGTCTCATGCCATATAGCATGATCCAAGGCTGTTCACCATGTTTTATCTGTGCTCAATCTTGCTGCCATCTGTTTTACCACTACTGATCACCATATTGTGTTATAATATAATACCTTAGGCTTATTTAATGTATAAGACACAAGGCAGCAATTGCTCAAAAGGGATTGGGGAAAAATGTTGTGGGTACATTTATTAGGACTAGGCACATGAGAACAGTTGTACATAGGAATAAATCTTGAAGGCATCAGAGCTGTGTGTGCTCTGCTCAAAGCAAAAGTGAAACTAAGACAGAATCACATGGCACATTTCCCTACTGGTGATGCCTTGCTGATAAGCTATAAAAGTCAATACAATGTCTGCCCCTTACACTACTATTACCCCAGGCTATATTTGGATAATTAAAGTCCCTCATGATGGTGACTCTATAATTCTTGCATTTCTGTGTAATTCCCTTGCAAATTTGTTCCTCAATATCCTTACCATTAGTCGATGACCTACACCGAGCAGCGCAATTGCACCATTTTGTTCCTTGGCTAAAACCAAATATGCCAATAATGTCTTGAGCCAATGATGCCATTTTTATTCTTAGCCTATATTCAAACTAAATAAAACATGGAAAAAATGTTCCTCTGCATGCTACAAGTTGCAGCTTCGTAAATGCACATAAAAAATTGGGTATGATTTCACTTCATCTGCTACATGGAGGAAATCACCACCATTTTGGTTTGCTGTGAAGCTACAGTTCCAGTGTTCTTGACTATTTGAACAGGTTTGTTCACTTCTTGCAAATGTTAAGCCTCAATTTATCTTTGAGAGTTTGATTAATACTTCTCTAGTCCCTGTTCGGCTATTTGGTTGAGGGAAGGAAAAGTGCTGGTGGATTAAGGATGAACACATATGACAATGACAGAACAAGGAAATAATTATGGGCTATTGACAGAAGAGGATAGTTGGATTAGAAGAACTATATTTGAGGGAAATAATATAAGGAAGGCATTGCAAAAAATAAGCTCAAAAGGAAAAATGTGACTGACTGTTAAAGTGGTGTTCACAGTACAACGTGTGGATCTAAGTACATGTCTAGGTCCATCTCCAAAAAGAGAGCTTTACTGAATTTTCATGATGTGAGATTTTACAAGATGCATTTCTCTTTGTTAAATATTTATTGTCTCTCTGTTTCAGAGTTCAGGTGGCAGCCCAGGTCAACAGTGCTCTATTTCCAGCTGTCTATAACCATTTCACATAAGTATACATTTGCACATTAAAGTTAGATATTCCAAATAAAGCATGCAAATTATGAAAATAACTAAAACCACCTGTAAATAGAAGAGCATAAACAGGTGCACATGAAGCAATATACTCCAGTTGTTGGCAGTTGCCGAGTTGGCAACGACAATAGTCAGTTGCTGATGTATTTCTATTCCGTCAGCTATTGAATTTAGTTAAAATGCAGGGCCTGTTTAGTGTTCATATCTCTCAGCAAATAGCTTTTGTTATTATAACTAGGTAGATAATTTGTGATATAGAAATATCGTGATATTGCAGCACAATATTTCAAACTATACAAACCAAGGTTCCTGACTTCTTTTTTTATAATTCTTTAAACCAAGGTGAGGGATATATATGTTTGGAATTTCTGTAATCTATGAGCCCACTGCTAGGTTTAGCATAAGCTAAAATAAAGCATCTTCTACTCTGTTCCAACAAAGTACTTTAAATCCAACCACAGGAAAATACTCCATTCTGGCCAGAAGGCAACATTCCCTTTTCTCATAACTCATCTTTGCAGTTGCTGTTAATTCATGTTCATTAGCAAGTGGCTTGAAACCCATCAAATTTATTTTACCTGGAAGCCCCACAAACATCAATGAAAAAATTTAACTCCAAATTTATGGTCTGGATTTGAGCCCAGTCACAAAAGCAAAAGTACAATGTTCCAACCCTGTACTGCTCAGGCCTTTCAAAGCTTCAGGAAACAAAACACACATTCTAATGATTACCATAAGACCGACAGCAGGAGATTAAAAAAAAAGGAATCAGATTTGTTGTAGAGTGATCAGAACCATTTAACTTAGGTTGACAAATGGTTTGACCATCCAGCAAAAAAATTAATAATTAATACTTGCACTTGTTACAGACAGGAGGGGGGTTAATTTAAACAGTCCTGATTTCTCCTCCCACCACAAAACTTCCATAAACAAAAAGGTGTTTTGATTTTGATTTCCCCCTTTATAAGCAGTGATGGATTTCCCAACCCCTCAGTTCCAGTGTGATCCAATTTTCATGAGCAACCCAACAGCGAACTTGAGATAGAATAAACTCAGAGGGTTAGTTTATTTACACACACTGAAACTTGGGAAGGTGGGTTGTCACTATCTAGCCCCCTGTGCATTCTTACAATAAAAGAAGGATAGAGAAAGAAAGATTTAAAGGGGAAAGACCACAAAGCAAATAATTATTGTTTCATTTGAGTTCAGAGGTTGAAGACCATAAGACCGTAAGGCCATAAGACATAGGAGCAGAAATTAGGCCAATCAGCCCATCGAGTCTGCTCCACCATTCAATCATGGCTGATAGGTTTTTCAACCCCATTCTCCCACCTTCTCCCCGTAACCTTTGATCCCCTTACCAATCAAGAACCTATCTATCTCGATCTTAAATACACTCAGTGACCTGGCCTTCACAGCCTTCTGTGGCAATGAATTCCATAGATTCACCACTCTCTGGCTAAAGAAGTTTCTCCTCATCTCTGTTCTAAAAGGTCTTCCTTTTACTCTGAGGCTGTGCCCTCGGGTCCTAGTCTCTCCTGCTAATGGAAATATCTTCTCCACGTCCACTCTATCCAGGCCTTTCAGTATTCTGTAAGTTTCAATCAGATCCCCCCTCATCCTTCTAAACTCCATCGAGTGTAGACCCAGAGCCTTCAAATATTCCTCATATGTTAAGCCTTTCATTCCTGGGATCATTCTCGTGAACCTCCTCTGGACCCTCCCCAGAGCCAGCACATCCTCCCTGAGATACAGGGCCCAAAATTGCTCACAATATTCTAAATGTGGTCTGACCAGAGCCTTATAAAGCCTCAGCAGCACATCCCTGCTTTTATATTATAGTCCTCTCAAAATAAATGCCAACATTGCATTTGCCTTCCTAACTACCGACTCAACCAGCAAGTTAACCTTAAGAGAATCCTGGACTAGGACTCCCAAGTCCCTTTGCACTCCAGATTTCTGAATTCTCTCCCGATTTAGAAAATAGTCCATGCCTCTATTCTTCCTACCAAAGTGCATGACCTCACACTTGCCCACGTTGTATTCCATCTGCCACTTCTTCGCCCATTCTACTAACCTGTCCAAATCCTTCTACAGCCTCCCCGCCTCCTCAATACTACCTGTCCCTCCACCTACCTTTGTATCATCTGCAAACTTAGCCAGGATGCCCTCAGTTCCTTCATCTAGATCATTAATGTATAAAGTGAAAAATTGTGGTCCCAACATTGACCCCTGCGGAACTCCACTAGTCACCAGCCACCATCCTGAGAAGGACTCCCTTATCCCCACTCTCTGTCTCCTGCCAGACAGCCAATCTTCTATCCAGGCTATTACCTTGCCTCTAATACCATGGGCTCTTATCTTACTGAGCAGCCTCCTATGCGGCACCTTGTCAAAGGCCTTCTGGAAGTTCAAGCAGATAAGGCTCTCCTTTGTCTAACCTACTCAAAGAATTCTAACAGATTTGTCAGGCATGACCACCCCTTGATGAAACCATGCTGACTTTGCCCGATTTCACTATGCACTTCTGAGTATTCTGAAATCTCATCCTTAATAATGGACTCTAAAATCTTACCAATGACCAAGGTCAGGCTAATCGGCCTGTAATTTCCTGTCTTTTGCCTCACTCCCTTCTTAAGCAGGGGGATACATTAGCGATTTTCCAGTCCTCTGGGACCCTCCCTGACTCCAGTGATTCCTGAAATATCACCACTAATGCCTCCACTATCTCTTCAGCTATCTCCTTCAGAACTCTGGGGTGTAATCCATCTGGTCCAGGTGATTTATCCACCTTCAGACCTTTCAGTTTTCCTAGCACCTTCTCCTTGGTAATGGCCACCATACTCACCTCTACCCCCAGACTCTCTTGAACTTTGGGGATGTCACTCGTGTCTTCCACTGTGAAGACTGACGCAAAGTACTTTTTCAGTTCCTCCGCCATTTCTTTGTTCCCCACTACTACTTCTCCAGCGTCATTTTCCAACGGCCCAATGTCCATTTTTGCCTCTCTCTTACCCTTTATATATCTAAAAAAGCTCTTGCAATCTTCTTTTATATTACTGGCTAGTTTACCCTCATATTAATCTTCTCCCTCCTTATTTCTTTTTTAATTGTCCTCTGTTGGTCTTTTTAGGCTTCCCAATCCCCTGGTTTCCCACTGCTCTTCGCCGCATTGTATGCTTTCTCTTTAGCTTTTATGCTGTCCCTGACTTCCCTTGTCAGCCATTGTTGCCTCGTCCTCCCTTTAGTATGCTTCTTCTTCCTAGGGTTGAATTTTTGCTGTGTCTCCCAAATTACTCCCAGAAACTCCTGCCAATGCTGTTCCACTGTCTTTCCTGCTAGGCTCATCTCCCAGTCAATTCTGGCCAGCTCCTCCCTCATGCCTCTGTAGTTGTCTTTATTCAACTGTAATACCGTTGCATCTGATTCCAGCTTTTTCCTCTCAAATTGCAGGGTAAATTCTATCATATAATGGTCACTTCCTCCTAAGGGTTCCTTCACCGTAAACTCCCTTATCAAATCTGCCTCATTACTCACCACTAAATCTAGAATTGCCTGTTCCCTAGTGGGCTCCACCACAAGCTGCTCTAAAAAGCCATCTCGTAGACCTTCCACAAATTCCTTTTCTTGGGATCCACTGCCAACTTGATTTTCCCAGTCTACCTGCATATTGAAATCCCCCATGATCACTGTAACCTTGCCTTTCTTATACACCTTTTCTATCTCCTGGTGTATCTTGTGCCCCACATCCTGACTACTGTTCGGAGGCCTGTAAATAACTCTCATTATGGTTCTTTTACCTTTGCGGTTCCTCAACTCTACCCACACAGATTCTATATCATCTGACCCTACATCATTTCTTGCTCTCGATTTAATTTCATTTCTTACTAACAAAGCAACCCCACCCCCTCTGCCAACTTGCCCATCTTTTCGATAGGATGTATATCCTTGGATATTTAGCTCCCAGTCCTGATCCCCTTGCAGCCATGTCTCCGTAATGCCCCCCACATCATACCTGCCAATTTCAATCTGCGCCACAAGCTCATTTGCCTTATTCCGTAGACAGCATGCATTCAGATACAACACCTTCAGTCCTGTATTTCCCATCTCCTTTCTCACTGTCATCACTTTATCTGATGTGCTTGAAGTTAGATTCCTAGCCCTTTCCTCTGTCCTATTTTGTGTTCTGGAGACTTTAATAGCCTTTCCTGGGCTCTCCTTTCTTTTCAGTTTTTTCATAATTTTCCATGAAGTTGAATCCACCCCCCCACTCACCCCCCCCACACACTAACCTGCTGCTTTGTTTCCCATTAGTCATACTAAGACCGATGTTGGACCGACCAGGTGGAATGACTCCCTCGATGGGATAGGCACATAGAGATGAATTAGCCTTGTAGGCAATGGTATAGAAGTTCAGAAGTTCCAGTTGAAACTGTGTGGATGGGGGCTAGGACAAAGCTGGACAAAGCCCTTGTTCTGTGTTGCTGCTTGCTGGATAGAAGATGACAGACTGCCTTGAAGCCCAGCAAGACAGTATAACTGGTTCTCCCAGCTAAGGGGAGGTCAGATCACATGGCTCCCACCTCTCCACTTTGGCTTTAACGAAGGGTGTATATTCCTTTGTCTGTGTTTCTGAGGGTGTTAATGTCTCAACCATTAAGAATTTGAGGAGCTTGCAGAGCCCTTTGTCCTAGCAGACTAGAAGTCTCCGATGACCAGACCTGGCTTGTGAAATGCTGATGGCCTTTGTATAATTCCCTTTGAGTTCAGTCTCTACAGTCCACAGGGTCATTAGCATCTCTTCAGAGATAACAAGGTATTAATTTCTTCGATACTGCTATATTAACCCCTATTGTTCGAAGGTTACAGCCAGATATGGCTTCAGTTAATTTTGAAAGGTCATTGCCCAGTTTCAAAATTTTAGGAAGTAAACATGATGATATATATATAGTAGGTCCCTCACCTACCTGAACCACAATCCACACCTGTCCCTCAACAGCTGGTCTCTGTCTCCTTCTCTTCATTTCTTCCTCACTAGTGGAAGCTCCTCCAGAATGTACAATTCCTACCGGGACAGTGATTTTTTTGTTTCATTAATTCACAGGATGTGGGTGTCGCTGACTGGGCCAGTATTTATTGCCCATCCCTAATTGCCCTTGAGAAGGTGATGGTGAGTTGCCTTCTTGAACTACTGCAGTCCATGTGGTGTAGGTACACCCACAGGGCTGCCAGGGAGTTCCAGGAATTTGATCCAGTGACAGTGAAGGAATGACCATATTGCTCCAAGTCAGCCAGTGCATCTTATAGATAGCACACACTGCCGCTACTGTGTGTTGGTGGTGGAGAGACTAAATGTTGAAGGTGGTGGATGGATTGCAAATCAAGCTGGCTGCCTAGTCCTGGATGAAAATGATCTCTGTTTCCTTTGCTGGAGACCTCACTCTCCAGGTTATCCTGTCTCCAGCAGGGACTGGGAGAAGAGAGTGCACAATGTGCAAAACATTGGGATCCAGTGGCTGGAGGTGCCTATGCTCGTTATCGTAAATGGTGTTCTCATTGTCCAGACTGAGCAGCCAGAGCTTCAGAACTGTAAGACTGGCTTTAAAAAAAATCTGAACTATTGGTGTTGACAGTTCCAAATTTTCTTAAAGCTGATCAACCACAAAGTTACCCGGAGGTCTTGCACACTCTCAGCAGCTGTCAGGTTTTTTTTTGAAAGCTATCAGTTGCTGTGTGATAATCTGAGGTGCAATACACCTTTAAGAGAATGTGAGCAGATTGACCATGTGACTATATGACCCAATAGCTGTGTAGCACAGGCTACAATGTTAATGTTAGTCTAGAGTAGGGTCTGGTTGGAGAAGCATACATCATGTCAGTGCTCTGTCGTCTATGTAAATAAATAGCATATACTTCACCTCACATTGGTCTCTGCAACTGCAGTATTTTGTTGTCGACTCACCCGCTGACAGATAAGTGTGTAACCAGTTCGCAAAGCGAAACGACCCAACATAGAATATAACATATTGAGAGTGGAAATTGCTTGCAAAACAGTGATTGGAGGAGCAGCAGAGGTCGGAAAGACAGAGCTGCTCCTCCAATCACAAATCCTGTTTTTCCCATGTGTGCACAGGCCTCCAAAACTCTTCTGATAACCAGCAGTGATGGACAGTTGAGGAACCTCCCAACAGCATTGCCATTCTGACGATTTTCCCTGCAAATGGCAGAGAAGTTCAGGCATAGAACTTGTGCTGGTCCCTCAAAAAAGAAGCATGCATTTATACATTTAGTCTTCCTGAGAACATCAAAAGGATGAGATATTGGTTAGAACTGAGCTCTAACTGACAGGATAAAATTCTTTCTTCAAGACAGCTCTAAAGAGCTCTGTAGTTTGGATAGTTTCAAATCAGTGCTTAGTCGACACTCTTCTGTAGCATAGCCACAAATAAGGTGACATAACTGGGGAATTTCAGAAAAGATGACCTAGAATGATGTGTGGTGTGTGGAGAAAAGCAATGTTGCACTGACACAATCAAGGTTGCTCTTCTGAGCATGGGATTAAAGTTTCAGTGGAGTGAAAGTTTTTGTCTTGTATCTAAAGTAGAAAGCCTGGTCAAGAACTGGCATTGAATGCAAGGGATAGAAAATCCTCTATTCTCCAGTATTGTGATCCTTCATTTGATGTGATTAATTTAGCTACTGGTAAGGGAGCTGATTTTCTGAAAATAAAAAGCCACACTCGACCCCTGAGCTTTTTCAACTGAGGAGGTTTGGTGAAGATTTCTGTAGGATAACAGAAGATTCATTTTCAGCATGACCTGATAAACTTGTAGTACTGGTGATCTATTCTCCTTGGTAGATAATAAATCAGTTGTTGGAGTAAGTAATTGTTTGTACGCCTATTATAAATCATTAGGGTTTGCAGCAGCATCAAATTTACAGGTCTAAAAGGTTAAGAGATTTTGCTCTTCTTTTTAGCTAAGATTTATGTAACAAAACAGGACTGTTCATCTGCACACAAATTATATCTTAAATTTGATAACTGTGTGACATTCCTACTGACCTCTTTTGTTAAATAGCAGAATTTTAATCTGACTATTTTTGCAGCTCCCAACATTTATAAAAGTTTCTGCTCTATAATATTAGAATATTAATTTCTTTGGAAAAGTTAAAAAAATACACTCTGCAGCAGCAAAAAGAACGTTGCTGTATTACCAGTGGTATTCATTAGAAAGTACCAATGCTTTTAATTGTTGTATTTTTAATGCTTTGAGTTTCTCTGACAAGCCATTTCTAACAGTATTGGACAAGGGATAAACTTGTTTTGTAGAATTTTGTGTCTATAGAATACCCACACAAACTGACTGCTATTTATATTTCCAATCCAACTGGCATCCCACAGTAAAGACTGAAGTCATCACCTCAACGGTAGACAGTGTGTTCTTTTGGGGGTGGCAAGACTGTCAGTGAAGCAGGCACACAGCACATTCAGGAGAACTTACAGAACACTCCTCACTGTGTTCCTTCTTAATTGAAGAGCAGAATTACTCATGTTTATCAAAGCAACATTGCATCCCTAGCCTAGCACAAGGCTGAGAGTGGACTTGGTCAGGGCTGGAAAAAAGGAGGAATTGCTTTAGCTTCCCATTATACCACATATATATTAACGTCTACTGAATAAGTAGGACTGAGTAGGAAGCAAAGTGTATAATGGGCGGACTCAACCAAACTCTTCTCATACCCTTGATACAGAGAGCTGCCCCTAACCCAGGGACATGTGGGGACCAGATGTTCAGAAAGGATGATGCTGTGAAATATTGCAATTACAAAGCTAAATGGGTAAATAGGTAAGTTGTCAAAAAATGTCTTCTACTGGGATTGTTATTGTGGTTATGTGTTTAGTCAGAAGGTTGTGAGAAACTGTAGCTATAGGTGGAAGGAAATGAAGTTCGGAGACTCCAACACTTTGTCAGCTGTTACTGCTTTTCAGTTCAGGTGCTGTTTATTTATATTGAACATGCAAACTCTCACCATGTAAATGATCTCTGTTTTAATAGTGTCCACTGTACTTGTAACCTGATGTAATTCAAATCATGGAAATAGTTGTGCACTGTACAAAAATAGGTCCACCTGGTCTATTGGTGCAATGCCCACTGCTTCAATTGAGTGGAGGTTGAGGTTGCTGTTCACTGACATGATCTGCTGGATAACTTCTTCCTTTCTTTCTTTTATTTCTGATGATTTGCTTGCCAATGTGGTTTTCCAGTGTCTCTGCATGGTGTATTTTCTTTTATTCACTGACAGGATGTGGGCTTCGCTGTTGGGGCCAGCATTTATTGACCATCCCTAGTTGCCCTTGAGAAGGCGGTTGTGAGCTGCCTTCTTGAACCGCTGCAGTCCATGTGGTGTAGGTACACCCACAGTGCTGTTAGGACGGGAGTTCCAGCATTTTGACCCAACGACAGTGAAGGAACGACGATATATTTCCAAGTCAGGATGGTGAATGACTTGGAGGGGAGCTACCAGTTGGTTCCCATCTATCTGCTGCCTTCATCCTTCCAGGTGGTAGTGGCCATGGGTTTGGAGGATGCTGTTGAAGGACCCTTGGTGAGTTCCTGCAGAGTATCTTGTAGATGATACACACTGCTGCTACTGTGCATCAGTGGTGGAGGGAGTGAATGTTTGTGGAGGTGGTGTCAGTCAAGTGGGCTCCTTGGTCCTGGATGGTGTCAAGCTTCTTGAATTTTTGTGGGAGCTGCACTCATCTGGGCAAGTGGGGAGTATTCCATCACACTCCTGATTTGTGCCTTGTAGATAGTTAATAGGCTTTGGGGAGTCAGGAGGTGAGTTACTCATCGCAGAATTTCTAGCCTCTGACCTGCCTTTATAGCCACAGTATTTATATGGCTAATCCAGTTAAGTTTCTGGTCAATGGTAAGCCCCAGGATGTTGATAGTGGGGGGTTCAGTGACGGTAATGCCATTGAGCATCAAGGGGTGATGGTTAGGTTCTTTCTTGTTGCAATTGGTCATTGCCTGACACTTGTGTGGCATGAATGTTACTTGCCACTTGTCAGCCCAAGCCTGGGTATTGTCCAGGTCTTGCTGCACTTGGACATGGGCTGCTTTCTGGTGCTCTCTATTCCTCTCGCCCTCATGCTGATTGATCTGAAAAAGTTACCTAGCAATGCACTTTATTTTATGTATGAAAAAAGTCAACAAGTTATAATGTGTGAACAAATCTACAGATGTAAGTGTAGTGCTGAAGGCTTTCTTTTGAAGCTCTCATCCCTTGAAGTTGCTAAGACTTGTTGAATGTAATCTACCGGAGAAACCAATGGGACAAGACAAGACTGTGCAATGCTCAAGTCCGACATTGTTCCAGCCCCTCCAATCACAGGTTCTCTCTCTCCTGCTCTTACCACTCTTCCAGGGACAGAACCTATGATTGGTGGAGCAGCAAGGGCAGGAGGGAGAGAACCTGTGATTGGAGGAGCTGGAGCAGTTATTCTGCTTAGTCCAGTGGCCACCTTGCTGGAGTTTTCAGCTTCACTGAACGATTGTAACAACAACTTCCAGAAGGCCAAGGAGAAGAAATAGAAAATGGAAGAACAGAAGGGAACCTCCGACTGTAATGAGGCCAGAGTAGGTCTGGGGGAGCTGTCACTCAGCTTCACACCAGGCTGGACCTGGCTGTCATCCGCATCCGCAGCACGAGACACTCCCAGGTAACTGGAACTTCGCTTCCAATGACATAGAGCTTTCTTGAGCGAGGTGAGTGATTGCTATGTCAGTGTGTTCAGGGAAGGGTGAGGGTGCTTAGTGAGCAGCAATTAAATAGGACCTTACCCTCTCCCCCTCCCCTCCCTCCAATCCTCCCTCCTTCCCTTCTACAACTCACCAACAGTGAAACAATGTGAGCTGCAGCATGGAGATGGTCCTTCTTTTCTACACAGAACAGGTAGTTGAAATATATGAAACAAAACCTGAAAGATTTTCTTGCAATGTAGGTTGCAATTATTGAATCTTTCCCCCAAAAATGAATTTACTGTCACTTTGTAAGTATGCTGCAATGTGCAGAATATGTTAACGAGGCAGTCACTGAAATCAGTGTTATCATCTGCACAGTGTTATAAATAACTAATGGGATTTTTTTCCTGTCAAATTAACAACATTGCACAACGCTGCTAAACTGAAATGTGTACTCTGGTTTGTTTAGTAGTGGGATCACCTATAGGGTGCACACAAACTAATACTGCATCACATCATTGCTGCTCTTAATATTAATGACCCATGCTGCATATATATCAAACCATATTTGGAACCAGATGCCAAAAATGGGCAATATGATTTTCCTCGTGCCTTTCTATGATAGTGAATCTTGAAAGGGGAAAAAATAACATGCATGATTGAGGGGGCGGGTTAAAAGGTAGAGGGGGTTGGATAAGGGGCCTGGAAATGGGAGAAGCGCCAGGGACCATGGTTTGTCTCCCTGGCCCTGTTCGCCAGGCCCCCTTTCTTATCACTCTCTCTCCTTATTTGTAATTTTAGCTTATAAAAACTGAAGAAATAAAGTCTACTAAGAGCCAAAAGCTGCCACCTTCACCAGAAGACGGCTGCTACATGCAACCATGGTCCTGTTTGCTGGCTTCTTCATCTGTCCTTGTGCCGCCTCCTCACTGCAACTACTAAACAAACCAGAGAGTACACATTTCAGTTTAACAGTGTTGTGCAATGTTGTTAATTTGACAGGAAAAAATCCCATTAGTTATTTATAATACTGTGCAGATGATAACACTGATTTCAGTGACTGCCTCATTAACATATTCTGCACATTGCAGCATACTTACACAGTGAAAATGAATTCATATTTGGGGGGGAAAGATTCAATACTTGCAACCTACATTGCAAGAAAATCTTTCAGGTTTTGTTTCATATATTTCAACTACCTGTTCTGTGTAGAAAAGAAGGACCATCTCCATGCTGCAGCTCACATTGTTTCATTGTTGGTAAGTTGTAGAAGGGAAGGAGGGAGGATGGGAGGGAGGGGAGGAGGAGAGGGTAAGGTGCCCCTCCTGGTGTTTTTCCCATGCGACTACCAAAAAATGGAATGGGCAACTTAACATTGCAGTCAATTGTCTCTTTAACAAGCTCAACAGCCAACTATTTGTCCTTTTCAGAATGGCGGACTGGCTTCTGATTTTGTCACGCTTTCATCTTCTGTGTTAACTGTAAGAACAGGATATCATCAGATTGCCCGCTGATGTCATATTTTACGTAAGCACGGTGGGGACGGTACACCTGATTTGCAGCTGTATAATCCAGCACTGAGATTTGACACTGCACTGTGTGGGATATAGTAACCCGGCAGTGATCTTCCCTGAATTGTCTAATTAATCATCAAAGGGTGGGCACACATCCAATTAAGGATGGCAGATAGGCTCTCAAAGCTGGAAGGCCAATAGGAGAAGTCCCAGCTTGGAAGGGAATGCAGCCTGGCACCCTCAGCAACTTCTAAAACTTTTAAATTTAAAATGGCCACAGCAGCCAGGCCACCATTGTGGAGGGAATTCCCCTCTGTGGGGTGACTTATGGCTGCAGCTGTTGCCAAGCAGGCAAGAAGGGCCTCAAAGATTACCTGGAGCACTGTCCCCCTGGCTTGACTTTGGAAGCCACCTTCAGGCAAGTGGCCTGTTCCACACTCCACGGAGGGGACGGGGGGGACGGGGGGGACGGGGGGGGGTGCGGGGATGTGGGGGGTGGTGGGAACGGGGAGGGGGGCAGTGAGGTGGGTGTGGGGGCAACTGGCCAACTGGGAATTCCAGTCAGCCTCTGATGATTAGGCTTAATAGGCCATTAACTCACCTGAATTAGTTACCCACCACTTGTGGGTGGGTGGCCCTTCCAACTCCAACCCCATTTCCCAGAAAATGGCTTGGGGACAGGATGGTGCTGGCAGATGGGAATCAGGAAGATGGAAGCTGGATTTATCACCGCCTGCATTATCACTTATAGGAGAGAAGGAGAACATTGCTACAGAGGCTGGATCGCCAAAGTAAAGAGTGATACCCTCAAGACGAAGGGACAGCACAGCCTCCTCCAGACACAGGGAATGACGCTCAGAGAAACGTCATACGTAGGCAGCTCGCAAGTCCCAGAGTGTACAGAACTCGCATGTTTTATCTGCAGATGACCGAGAACTAGTGTTACCGCTGGCTCCACATGTCCAGGGGTCTGGTGACTCACGTTAGTCACATTCTCCGGGAATTGATGCCTGTGGGACTGGGAGGGCATCCATTGCCAGTGGCTGTGAAAGTAGCAGCTGCTCTGAACTTCTACACCACTGGCTTGTTCCAGGGTTCCACTGGGAACCTCTGTGGGATCTCTCAAGAGCCCATACACAAATGCATACATGAGGTCATAGATGCGCTTTTTGCCAAGGCTCACAATTACGTCAACTTCTGCAGAGATCAAGAAAGCTAGGATGCCAGAGCACTGGGCTTTGCTGAGATTGCCAGATTCTGACAGGTGCAGGATGCCATCGACAGCACTCATGTGGTTATAAAAGCTCCCTGGCAACAGGTACTCCAACACATAAATAAGAAAGGCTCATAACACATAAATAAGAATTCGCTCACCTGGTTGGTCTGCGACCATCAGAAATGTATCATGCAGGCTTGCATCAAATGCCCAGGAAGCGACCACAAGAATAGATCGCAGATCCCAGACAGTTTCAAGGGATCCAGAGCTGGCTCGTCGGTGACATATGGTATCCACAAAGAGTGTGGCTGATGACACCCATGCTATGACAGGTCTTCTATGATGCTCTCCTTTGCTTCCTCATCCAAGGTGTCATCAGGGCTGGAGATGGGGTTTGTGGATGCTGTCGGGCATATTCCAGAGGTGCCGATGAGAGAAAGAAGAGGTAATTAGTGCATGGCAGGCGAATCTAAAACAGGACAAAGCACTCACAATATGGTTGCCTGAGGGATGAGCTGGTGCAGGGTCCTCGCTTCTGTGTGTGCAGCCAACCTCACCAATGGTCCAGACAGAGCCAATGTCCTCTCTTGCCAGCTTGATGGCTTGATTCTCTGTGAGGACCTTGATGTCAGGCACTCCACCCCAATCTGGGACCTCTCCCTTTCATTGTGCGTGAGCTTGTCCTGCATAAAGTCAGACAGAGCGAGTGTGAACATCATGCATGCCAGGGCAGATGATAAGGATGCCTGGCATATGGGGGCAGTGAGGGGAGCCATGGGCAGGATGAGGACACGATCTCCAAAGTAGATGAGCTCAGATGGAGATGTGAGGGTGTGAGAGAATGCATGGTGATGTTCCTTGAGCTGGCAGTGAGTGAGATGCCAGTGAATGTGGAATGGGTTTATGAGTGTGTGAGTTTAGAGTGATGAGATGGTTGACTTACCCTGGCTGCATGGATGAGATCATTCATCCTCTTCCTGCATTGGGTGGCCAACCTCTTCTGTACCATGTTGGCACTGACCATAGGTACCACTTCCTCCCAAGCCAGATTGGTAACCTTGCTGGACCTTCTGTGGCCAGTGCAGGGGTAGAGGACATAGCAGCAGGCCTCAGCTGCGCTCAACAGGTGCTCCAGTGAGGCATCACTGAATTTGGGGGATGCCTTCATCTTCTTGGGTTTCGGGGCCATGCCTTCAGTGGAGCCATCCTGGGCTGCCAACATCGAGAAGGCTGTGCGCGGCTGCACTTAAATATAGCACGCGCAGTGAGGAAGCGGTGAGCTGATGGTTGGGTGGGTGAACCAGAGGCCGCCAGCCAGTGACCCAGCATGTTTCCTGTACATGCTTAATTAATGAGGTGGGGACTGGGTGATATGATGCGAAAACCCACCATTGCAGCTGACAGATAGAATGCCATATGTCACACCCACTTACTGCAATTTGGGGGGGGGGGGGGAAAGCCCCCCCCACTGTCCCCATCCTTTATAAAATGTCTTATTTTGAGCCAAATTATGATAAACAGCCACTGAAATCATTTAGCTGGACCTCTACTGAGCCACAACCTACTTCCCACCTACTCTGGAGTAGGAAACTACTCATTCCCTAACTGCAGATTTGCCTTGTGTCACCTGGAATAAAAGGTGAAGCCTCACAGTTCAGGCAGTTCCTTCCTTCTAGCCCTACACCACCTCTCCAATTTTTTAGTGGAAGTCAGGTATGGTGTGCCCGAACCCTGAAGGGGAGATCACAACTGGGGAATCTGAGGACAAGGAGGCCCAATTTCTCTTAACAGAAGGACTTAATTTCTGTAAATCATTTCAAACTCCCAGCCAGATCCACAACCTGTCTGGCATTTGGGAGTGGAAGTTCAGGTGGCAGGATGGCATTGCTGGGAACTCCACAATCCGTCAGGACATGATCAGGTCCTAATCTGTAAATTTAAACAAGACCCCGCCAGCGTGCATTGGATGTCCTGTTGAGCATAGCAGGAAGGCAGCAGGGTCACCGGATGCAAGTCACTGCCTTCATCTTAATTGTAGCCTCCGCCTAGTTTCTACCAAGCAGGAAAAGTTAAAATTGGAGCATATCATTCTTTATTCCTCACTTACTTTCCTTGTTCCTCTACCTAACACTTTGCTGCCTTCTTACCAGCTCCCTCCAAGGCAAACGCCAGAGGTGTGAGGACTGCTATTTCTACTTTTCAAATGCCCAGATTCTGAGAGGCTGTTTCCCATGGCTTTGATTCTCATAGTTTCAGGTTAAAGGTTGACCATTTAGGACTGAGATGAGGAAAAATTTCTTCATTTGTGAATTTTTGGAACTGTCTACACTGGAAAGCTATGGGTATTCAGCTGTTGAGTATATTTGAGCTAAAAATTTTTTCACACTAAATAAATTAAGGAAAATGGAGATAGGGCAGGAAAGTGAAGTTGAAATAGAAGATCAACTATGATCTTATTGAATGATGGAGGACTGCTGTTTCAGCTTTTCAAATGCTTAGATTCTGAAAGTATATACTACTCCAATTCATATTTCCTATATTTTTGTGTTCTCCTGGCTGACCACACACCTTCCAACCTCCCAAAGCTTGAACTCATCAAAAACTCTGCTGCCAATGTCCTAACTTGCACTAAGTCCCATTTACCCCTCACCACTGTGTTTGTTGACTTACATTGGCTTGCAATGCACCAACTATCGATTTCCAAATTCCCAATCTTGTATTCAAATCTTTTCATGGTCTTGCTCATCTCCATCTCTATAACTTCATCCAGCCATACAATCCTCCGAAACATCTATATCCTTCCAATTCTGGCCTATTTCGCTTGGCATCTTGTGCTTCACCATTGATGACTGCACCTTCAGCTCTCTAGAACGAGAGTGCTGGAGTTTCTGGTCTGAACATCTCCTCCTCTCTCTCCTCCTTTAAGTCACTCCTTAAAACCATACTCTTTGACAAAGCTTTTGGTCACCTGTTCGAATATCTTCTTTATGCGTTGTGGTGTCAAATTTTGTCTGATAATGCTCCTTTGAAGCACTTTGGGGTGTTTTTACTATGTTAAAGGCACTATATAAATACATGTTGTTGCTTCTGTTGTTGTATGGAGAACTGCTTGGCACAGTGATGGCACAGCAACATGAACTCATTCCCTGGGTACAGTACACTTAAATTAATGTGAAAGTCAACGACAAGCAAATAACAGCTTCTGGTTGCCTTACGCCTTTCAACATTCATCAATTGCTGACTGTTTAAAAAAAAAATCACTGTTCTATAAACCCCCAAATTTACATAAACCAATTTATGAGGTTCCCACTGTGCTTGTCCTCTCAAGGGCGCAGACACAATGTAAACATTTAAAAGGAATATTAATTTTTGTTCATTTTTATTTATATGGCAGCAGAGTACAGAATAAACACCAACCCAAATGAACAATTCTACTGATTTACAGAGGGATACTTTTCAGAAAAAAAAGTGGTGAAATTCAAATTTGCTGGGGAGCAAATCACAGGCTGGATTTTTTTACGTGCCCCTCCCAGGTGTGTTCTTGGCTGGTGGTGGTGGAAGTGGGGTTGGCGGGGCGGGGTGGGGGGTGGTGGTGCGGGGGGGTGGTGGTGGGGTGGCATGTAAAAGAGGTCAGGTAGCCAGCTCACCACCTTCCTGTCCATTGCTGAGCTGACCCCCAAAATATGTTGAAAAGGGCTGGCACCAAAATCAACAACATGCCCGTCATGTGTAAATGAATAATAAAAGGTTGATTGTGCTTGTAAGTAACCCAATTAATGTGAATAATACATTGCCCATGTCTTATTACAGCTGGCATGGGCAGACGGACGGGAGCGGGCAGGCTGCTTTTTTTATGGCCTACGTGGCAAATAGGCAGAAAGGGAAGGGGGCTGCAATCTGTGCAACAGGGGCATCCACCCAAGGTATCAAACCCCTTTCCTTCCACCTCCCTTCCAAAACCCAACTTGTACCCAACCCCTTGCCACTCTCACTGTGTTCCAGGATCCCTACCCACCTTAACACCTCAGGACATACTTTTGCAGGGCAGCCATAATCTTCTTTGTCTTCCTTCCTTCCTGCAGCCCCAGCAGCATTCACTACTAAGCTCTGGTGCTGCCAGAATTGCTGGAGCTGCCAGCCAATCAGATTGGCCTGCAGCTCCCGAAGGCAGGACTTCCTCTCACTTGGTGGGGTGGAAGTCACACTCTCAACACTTTAGCTCACCCCCAGCATATTATGGCTTGTTCTAGCCGCTTCGGCATCCGACCGCCTTTCCTTCTATGGGTGGGGGCAAATCTGTCACCTATGATACATGCCCACCCCTCTTCCCCTTTGGTTTCAATGGAAAGGAAACTTGAGTGGGTGGGGAGTTGGGGTATAGAACGAACAGGTGATCTACTACCATCAGCTTTGTTGAAGATGAATTTCACCTTCAAAGTGTCCAAAAACAGATCTGCACATGGGACCAGTCGGTTAATAATTCATCAAGGTTTCATATAGCATCCTAAACACATCTTAAATACATGGATTCAAGTGACAGCAAAACAGTGAGATTTCCTGCTGTCTTCCTGGACACCAATCGTGCACCACCCAGCCTACTGTATGCCTGCTGGTTTATTTTAATGAGGTTCCAGGGGATGTTTGTGATTGTGCTTCAACGGACTCCCAGGGTGTCCACAATATCAGTGCGCCCACAGAATAAAATCAGTCCTCATGTTTTCTCCTTTTTGTTCTTTTGATTTTTAAATGATTCTGTATGAAGAATTCTTAACATGTTTCAGTTTTGTAAATTTGCACTTACATATTAAACGAAACAAAATATTTTCACCAGAAGATAAAAATGGAGATAATCTACATCTGTAATCTGAAGATCAGGCCTTTTACTGTAATTGGAAAACCTATCTCCCTTATTTATGATTCAATTGTCAGACTCTATTTCTCTCTCCAGCTGCTGTCAGGTGGTGAAACTATATTCTTCATTACTAGGTTTCTCTCATTATTATTCTGTAGTGAGTGTCCATGTATTGTTATCGCATTTCCTCTCTCCTTATCAGATGGTAGGGTAAATGTTGTGAGATTCTTTTGCTAACATTTTTTTTAGATGTGTTCTTAAAATACAAGTGAACTGAGAAGTTGACCAGTGTGTGAAGAGTTCATCACATATTTTAGGACTGGAATCACCATTGACAGATTCACTTTCCTAAAAGGCATTAATGATTACCCAACAGCTTTCACACTCAGTTTCCAGCGTTAGTTCGCAAATTCACAGATTTATTGAGGTCAATTTCACAAATTGTCATTGAGATATGAACACATAAACTCTTACTAGTCCAACGCTATAACTAATAGGTTATTTTACCCTAGTTTGGTAACTCATATTTGGTTGTAAGCACATACATATTATACCAGATGCTCAAATCATACATTGAATAATGTTGAATAAGTAAAAGAAAAGAAATTTGTTTTTGTAGTCTTATGGTTGATAGCTTTACATTGCCCTGGATTTTGTGGTCAGCAATGGCTCTTGTTGCTGACCTCAAAGACCTAGTGAGATTTGTGGATTTGACCTTTCCCAGTGTTAATTTCATTCATAGCACCAATTATAGGGAATCTCTGGTGTCCAGCACTAGTGATGTCATCAAGTAGGCTATGCAGCCAATCATATTGAAGAATTCACATAGACGGCAAACTAGGAAGCGATAAGTAGGTTTTACCATTCACTTTTCATAATTTTACAGTAATGAAATAAACATTGGAACATACACATGGAATTACAGGAGTTGGAGTATCATAAACAAACTTTAAAAAAATACTCTTGGAATGGAGAAATTTGACATTTCAGAAATATTAGATTTAGGTATTCATGACTAGAGAGGTTGTTCGCCAATAGTTATGATAAAGTAAATTGGTAACAAAACAGTTACACCTTATTCAGCAAGGCTTAATATTTTCAGTTATTACACTAAAAAGAGAATGTATGAAGTGGAACTTTATGTCAGTTCTTAATTGGTATCCATCTGCGAGGACTTCAACAGTGCATCACTGACAGCCACTTTACTGTTGCATTTAACTCTATATGCGCAGATGCCAGAAGTTGCTGTCAGGTTACCACAGTAATGACTTTAAATGACGTACATTTCACTGTCATTGCAATTGCAATATAATTGTAGGTAGTGTAAAGCAAAAAATTACAGAGATATTAATAGATTAAGTGAAGGGACTGTGGCAAATGAATTTCAATGTAGGCAAATATGAGGTCATTCACTTTGTACCTAAAATGGATAGAACAGGGTACTTTCTAAATGGTATAAAGCTAGAATTACTGGAAGCCCAAAGAGACTCAGAGATCCAGGTAAATAAGTCATTAAAATGCCATTAACAGGTACAGAAAATAGCCAATAAGACTAATGGATGCAGGCTGTCATATCAAGTGGACAAGAATACAAGGGAGTAGAAGTCAATGCTTTAGCTATATAAAATTGTGTCATACCACACCTGGAGTACTGTAAGCAGTTAACAGTATCAAACCTCAGGAAGGATGCATTAGCTTTGGAGAGTCTCGCATGCAGTTGCTTGAATGATACCTAGGCTCCAACAATTAAATTATGAGGAGATTACACACACTATGAAATTTAGAAGGTAAAGGGGTGATTTGATCTAAGTTTCTAAGATGTTAATGGGAACAGATAGAGAAACATAATTTCTGCTGGGTGGGGAGCCTAGGACGAGGGGACACAATCTTAGAAATTAGAGCCAGACGTTTCAGGAGTGAAACTAGGAAACACTCCCACACACAAATTGTGGTAGAAGTTTGAAACCTTTTCTGCAAATGGTAATTGGTGCTAGTTCAATTGTTAATTTTAAGCCTGGGATACAAAGATTCTTGCCAACCAAAGGTATTAAGGGGTGTGGGACAAATACTCATGTAGGTAATGCAAAACATCCATGATCTCAATGAATAGAGGAATAGGCTTGGAGGATTAAATGGCCTACTCTGTTCTTTTTTTTATTTATTCACAGGATGTGGACTTCACTGGCCAGGCCAGCATTTATTGCCCATCCCTAGTTGCCCTTGAGAAGGTGGTGGTGAGCTGCCTTCTTGAACTGCTGCAGTCCATGTGGTGTAGGTACACCCACAGTGCTGTAAGGAAGGGAGTTCCAGGATTTTGAACCAGTGACAGTGAAGGAGCGGCGATATATTTCCAAGTCAGGATGGGGAGTGACTTGGAGGGGAACTTCTAGATGGTTGTGTTCCATTTGTCTGCTCCCTTGACCTTCTAGATGGTAGTGGTCATGGGTTTGGAAAGTGTTGTCTAAAGAGTCTTGGTGAATTCCTGCAGTGCACCTTGTAGATGGTACTCACTGCTGCTAATGTGCGTCAGTGGTGGAGGGAGCGAATGTTTGTGGATGTGGTGCCAATCAAGCGGGTTGCTTTGTCCTGGATGCTGTCAAGCTCCTTGAGTGCTGTGGGAGCTGCACTTGTCCAGGCAAGTGGGGAGTATTCCATCACACTCTTGATTTGTGCCTTGTAGATGGTGAACAGGCTTTTTGGAGTCAGGAGGTGAGTTACTTGTCGCAAGATTAGTCCAGTTCAGTCTCTGGTCAATGGTAACCCCCAGGATGTTGATAGTGGGTGATTCAGTGATGGTAATGCCATTGAATGTCAAGGGGTGATGGTTATATTCTGTCTTGTTGGAGATGGTCATTGCCTGACACTTGTGTGGCATGAATGTTACTTGCCACTTGTCAGCTCAAGCCTGAATACTGTCCAGGTCTTGCTGCATTTGGACATGGACCACTTCAGTACCTGAGGAGTCGCAAATGGTGCTGAACATTGTGCAATCATCAGCAAACATCCCCACTCCAGATCTTACAATGGAAGGAAGGTCATTGATGAAGCAGCTGAAGATGGTTGGGCTGAGGACACTACCCTGAGGAACTCCTACAGTGATGTCCTGGAGCTGAGATGGCTGCCCTCCAACAACCACAGCCATCTTCCTTTGTGCTAGGTATGACTCCAACCAGGGGAGAGTTTTCCCCCTGATTCCCATTGACTTGAGTTTTGCTAGGGCTCCTTGATGCCACACTCGGTCAAATGCTGTAGGACAGAGAATAAATCAGGTGATAATGAGGGCATGTAAAATAGGCAATATATAAATCATGGGTGACTTTAATGTTGCTGTTGATTGGGAAAATCAAATTGGCAGAGGTAGCCATGAGCAAGAATTCATAGAGTGTATTCGGGACTGTTTCCTACAACAATATGTTGCGGATCCAACCATTGATCAGGCTATTTTGGATCTCGTAATATGTAATGAGGCAGGTTTAATAAATGATCTCAGAGTAAAAGATACCCTAGGAAACAGCAACCATAATTGTTGGAATTTTGCATTCAGTTTGAGAGTGAGAAAGTTAGTTTGGAAACAACTGTGCTAAACTTAAATAAGGGTAATTACAAAGGAATGAGAGCAAGTTGGCTGGAGTGGACTGGGAATGAGTTTTGCAGAAAAAGACTGTTGATGAACAATGGCAGATGTTTAAGAAAACAGTTCATGACTCACAACCAAGATATACTCCAGTGAGGAAGACGTTAGTAGGAAAGGGATACATCAACCATGGTTAACCAAGCAAGTTAAGAATAGTATCCAAGCGAAAGAAAAAATATACAATGTGGCAAAGGATTGGGAAAGTTTTAAAAACCAACAGAAGATGACCAAAAAAATTAAGAGGGAGAAAATAAACTATAAGGATAAACTAGCAAGTAATATAAAAATGGACAGTAAGACCTTCTTTAAATATATAAAAAGGAATAGAGAGGCCAAAGTCAACATAGGCCCCTGAGAGAATGAGCCTGGGGAAATAATAATGGGGAACCAGGAAATGGCAGAGGAGCTGAATAAATACTTTGCATCAGTTTTCATGCCAGTAGACACCAATATCATACTAAAACTCTAAATAATCAAGGGGCAAAAGAGAGGGAGGAAATAAATGCAATAACTCGCTAGAGAAAAAGTACTAGGGAAACTAATGGGGCTAAAGTCTGATAAGTCACCTGGGCCTGATAAGTTGCATCTGAAGATATTAAAATAAATAGCCACAGAGATAGTGGATGCACTGCTCGTAATCATGCAAGAATCCTTAGGTTATGGAAAAGTCCCAGAGAATTGGAAAGCTGCCTTATTCAAAAAGGGAGGGAGACAAAAAACTTTAGCTTAACATCTGTCATTGGGAAAATATTAGAGTCTATTATAAAGGATGTAAAGCAGAGCATTTAGAAATGCATAATATAATCAAATAGAGTCAACATGGCTTAATGAAGGGGAAACCATGCCTGACAAATTTATTAGGATTCTTTGAGGAGGCAACAAGCAGGATAGATAAAGGGGAACCAGTAGGTGTAATATACTTGAATTTCCAAAAGGTGTTCCATCAGGTACCACACATATGGTTACATATTAAGATAAGAGCCCATGGTGTTGAGGATAGTATATTAGATTGGATAGAGGACTGGCTAACAAATATAAGACAGAGAGTTGGGATACAGGAGGCATTTTCAGGATGGCAGCCTGTAACTAGTGGAGTGCCACAGGGATCAGTGCTGGGGCCACAATTATTTGCAATATATATTAATGACTTGGATGAGGGAAATGAATGTATTATCACCAAGCTTGCGGATGACACTAAAATAGGTGAGAAGGCAAGCGGTGGGGATGACACAAGGAGTCTACAGAGGGATATAGACAGTTTAAGTGAGTGGGCAAAAACGTAGCCGATGGAATAAAATGTGTGAAAATGTGAGGTTGTACACTTTGGCAGGAAGAATAGAGGTGCTGAATAATACTTAAATGGAGAAAGACTGAAGAAAGCTGCAGCGCAGAGGAGTTTGGGGGTTCTCGTGCATGAATCCCAAAACAACAGCAAATAGTTCAGCAGATAATAGGGAAGGCAAATAGAATGTTGGCCTTTATTTCAAAGGGAATGGAGTATAAAAATACTCCATAAGGGGTCAATTATTAGGAATGAAATGATGAGAAAATTCTTCACTCAAAGGGTTGCAAACTTTGAGAGCTGTGAATGCTCAGTCACTAAGTACAGGGATAGGTATATTTTGGGGTACTAAAACTATACAAGGCACTGGTTAGACTACACCTAGAATACTGTGTATAGTTTTGGTTCCCTTATCTAAGGAAAGATACAGGCATTGGAGGCATTCCAAAGAAGATTCACTAGATTGATCCCGGGGATGGAGGGACTTTCTTATGAGGAGAGGTTAGGTAGGTTGGGCCTGTGCTTGTTAGAGATTAGAAGAATGAGAGGCGACCTTATTGAAACATATAAGATTCTTAGGGGGCTTGGCAGGGTAGATGTTGAGAGGTTATTTCCCCTTGTGAGAGAGTCTAGGGCCAGAGGGCATAATCTCAGAGTGGGAGATCACCCATTTAAAACAGAGATGAGGAGGAATTTCTTCTCTCAGAGGGCAGTCAACATGTGGAATTCTTTACCACAGAAGGTTGTAGAGGCTGTGGTGTTAAGTATATTCAAGGCTGAGATAGGCTTTTTTAATCAGTAAGGGAATCAAGGGTTATGGGGAAAAGGCAGGAAAGTGGAATTGAGGATTATCAGATCATCCATGATCTCATTGAATGGCGGAGTAGACTCGATGGGCCAAATGGCCTACTTCTGCTTCTATATCTTATGGTTTTTTGGTCTTGATGTTACGGGCAGTCATTCCCACCTTACCTGTGAGTGGAGTTTAACATGGGCTGCAGGGGGGGTCTAACCTCTACAACGAAAACTGGTGCCACCACTGTGGACCTGCTCCCTAGGAGCCCCAATGGAAAAAAAATGCCTAATTGGCAATGGAAACCCTGCAGCTAGGGCTCCCGGCTCCACCAGGGACATTAAATTATGTAACTTTCTAGTGCTCCCAAGAGCTACCTACACAGAGGATTGCCGATGGATCCTCTGGAGTCAGGTGAGTGGGATGCAGGCATGGGAGGGATGGGGCTATCAATATCAGGTGGCTTCCTGCAGGGGCATCCCTTCCTGGTGTCGGGTCCCTCGGACTGCTCTCACCTTGCCCCCATACTGCCCCACTCATTCCCTTGAAATTGACACCATTCTCACATTTTAAAACAAAGTCCACAAGTTGCTGCAAAGCTGGTGAGAGGGGTTCCACTGCTGCTGGCGAAGCAGCACCTGCAGAATTTCAGGCTCGTAAATTAAACCAGTTGTCAGTAATAGGTTTTGTGTCATGTCCTTGTGTTCTATTAAGTGTGGCAATACTAATAATGAACTGTTGCAGTGCTGCATTTTCTTTACCTTAATCATTGACAGTTTCTTTAAGTGAGTCAGTTTATGTCAACAGCATGTATAAATTCCAAGATTTGAATGTTAATACAGTTCTTCCTATTAGATTTGGTTTTTCTTCAAGTGTTTTCACAAAATTTCTTTCAGTACAACTGCTATCAGTTGGTGAGGATATATGATACAGCTGCCAGTTCTGTCTCTAGTTGTTATCAGAAATTAGGAGTATGTACAACTACAAGGTTTTCTGTCTCATGTTTAACAGTGAGTTATAGTATGTGTATAAGTTACTAAGTTCTCTCTCTTGTTATTAGCTAGTAAAGATGTTTGTATTATTTGAAGATAAAAACTTGTGTTTATATAAAACCTTATTGTGTTCTTGGGCACATCCCAAAGCCATTTCAATTCAATTACTTTTGAAGTGTAGTTATTGTTGTTTAGTGATTGAATTTTGTGGCTAATTTGTACACATCAAAATCTGACAAAAAACGTAAATGAGATAAATGACTAGTTCATTTGGTTTTAGTGGTGTTGGTTGAGAGAAGAATGTTGACCAGGACATCAGGAGTCGTGCCAAGAGGTTTTTAATGTCCATTTCAATGCACAGAAACACCATAGCTCACATGACAGACAGCGCCTCTAGCAATGTAGCATTTCCTTGGCACTGCACTAAGGTGATATCCTAGATTATCTACTGAAGGCTTTGAGTGGAGCATGAACTCATAACCTTCCGATTCAAAGACAATAACAGAGCTTACCTGAGGGAAAAGTCACATGGATCAGTGTCTTGGCAGTGGCAAAGAATTGGGAGCACGTATAAGTTCCATTTCAAAGTTGAAAGAACATAGTCTTGACAAATAGATCAGGTCAGGGTTGAACATGATGCCAAAGTAGCACAGCATCAGGACCTGCCTTAAAGGGCAGTACAGACAATTTGTCAAGTTAAAATGAGGGACATATGAAGTGAAAGGATGTCTTCAGTATCATCATTGTTGAGGTCAAGGAGATACTAATGGATTCAGGAGTCTAGATCAAACAGTAAGCCAGAAAGTATAGTAACAGGCTTGAAGTTGGTGACTAGGGAAAGACAGCTGTGATCACACCTATTGATATAGTGCAGGTAAGCTCCAGGTCCTTATGGATCAAAACATTGGAATTTCACCATGACCTGAATTTTCATCTCGGCAGGTGGACATGATCAGCAAGCCCTGGGAGTGGTCGGAAAATGGACCGCCGACAGCGATTGGCCCCCGACTGCAATTTCATACTGGCTGGCCAATTAACAGCCATCCAGTGTGAGACGCACACTGAAAAGCTCAGCTTTGCCGGGATGGAGTTGGGGGGGTGGGGGAGGGGGAGTGATGATGTCTATGTGGGCCAGGGTGAGCACTGACAAGAACTCCCTGAAGGCAGGGAACTGCCTCAGGGAGCTGAAGATCAGAAACCCAGGAAATAAAGTCTTTAAAATCAGGAAAGAAATATCCAAACATCACAGTCAGGTACCTGAACATATAGATTGTAAAAATTGTGTCCACAGGTTTCTATTTTTATTTTATTTAATAACAGAAACCTCATCCTGCCTTTGGATGAGGTTTGCTGAAAAATGTAAAGGCTGCCTGGCCAATTTGCCCATTTTCCAGTTGTAAGGTTGGACAGGCTATATAAAATGACAGACAATTGTACCGCTAATAGAATGCATTGGAAATGCCATTTAAACAGTACTAAATGATGGAAAAAATAAATTTCTAAGGATGTAGCACCATAATGGTAAGAGTTTGCAAAATAACTGCTAAGGCAGAAAAGCAAGTCTGTGATCAAAAGGTGGAATGGTCTAACATGCCTGTCCCTTGCTTGATGTCTGCCAAAGTCAAAATGGCACAGAACGGGATGGTAAGTAGGGTTGTTCTCATAACTACTCCAGGGCAACTTTCCTTAGCATAACATTGCAACATCATTCTAACACTGGCAGCAGTTGGCACATGTGACTGGTGACATATTATTCTGTGAGTCATGGAGTTTTTTGGAAGGAGACAAAGGAAAAAAGTCACAACAGCACAGCTACTTGCTACTGTCACTGAGAGTAGCAGACATATGGTATACATAACTGTGATGTACTTGCAGCATGTATTAAGCTCTGCTGCTTTGGAACCCATGTCATCTATGCTGTACGGTCAGGACCTGGTAAATGTAGTTTTCTAAATGTGAGTATGATATTTTGGTTTCACTGTATAGAATAAGGCTTGAAAAATCATTCACCTGAAAAAGGTGCTAGATGGATGATTGTAGCCCGCAGAAATGGATACCAACAAGGTACCAATACCTTCTAGAGAGGGTGTGGGGGGACTGAAGGGAATGGATTGGCAGCATGGAGCAAAAAACTGTAAACGAATGGAACCAGATGATAGCACTGTTTTTCTTTATTATTTTACTTGACGTTGGGTACTGTTTTGTTGGTAGAAGAGAGAAAATAGAGCAGAAGATCAGTGGCAAGATCCCTGCTCTTTACAAGGTTGCAGGGAGTTTTCCTTCACTGTACCTCAGTTAGGATCTTGGCTGACCACCCTCTGATCATCCTGCTGCATTAAAGTGATGGCAGGGGCAGGGCTAGGGAAACCAACTGTTCATAGTACGATCAACCGCTGCTCAGAATAAAAGAGTTGATGGCATCAATTGTGGCAGCAGAATGGGCCAACACTGCTGAAGGAGGGAGTGAATGTGGCCAGCCTACTCCCTCTTCTTTCCACCACATGTTAGGATCTAATATGATTCAGGACCCTCATATCAAACTTTTCTGCAAGTCCTTAGGGGACTTCTTTTTCAAACGGTAATGACTGAAGGCTTTGTGCCATATGTTAAAATCATAAATGTAAAAACACGATGGGCTGTAACTTCCATGGACTGGCAATCACGGTCGATTACCATTCCGTTCCTAGTCACTTATCCTGAAAGGCAGCCACATCTTTCTCACCCGACCTGCTGACTCGGGCTAGGTGAGAAGATGCAATGCACCGGGTACTTGAGATCTTGTGACAAGGACAGCAGAGTAGAAGGTAAGGAAGACACACCCTCCTGTTTTTGGCACTAACTGCCATAAAGCAAGTATGATTAAAGATCCAACCACTTTTGAGAAGTCAGAGAGAAGGTAAGCATATAAGGTAAGTGTATAGAATGGCAGTGTAGGGTGGGTTGGGAGCTGGGAGGCAGGAATTACGGGAGCGTGTGAGGGGGGTGGTCAGAGGGGGTTGGTCAGTGGGGTGAGGGTGGTCAGGGAGGGCAGCCAGGTGTTGGAGATGAGGGTGGGGAGGCCAGTCTGGGGCAGGTGGGGCGTAGTCAGGTATCCTGTGGAGCAGTCCGAATGGATGGACAAAGTCAAATAGGAGGTCAGCGTGTAGTTGGGGGTATGGAGGGCTGAAGGTATGGGGAGAGTTCCATGGGGGTGTTAGAAGGATGTCAGTGTTGTAAAGGTTTGTTTGGTCTCTCACAAAGAGGTCTTGAGAGTTGTATGTTTAAACATAAACATTTATTGTTAACCATAACCATATACATATCCCAGGCACTGCCATAAGTGGTTGCTGCCACCCTGCTGACTCCTTCCAGACTCTACTATCATATGTCTCTCTACATCATAATGAGGGCAGTATTGTTCTCCAGTCCCACATTAACCCTTGTTCTGCTGAACATCTTCATAGCACAATGGCATGCTGCTAGGACTTAAAGGTATATAGAACATACCCCTTTCCTTTTTAAAAAAAAACTTCCCCCTACAATGGAGTATAACTATTTACCACATAACCTTCACTTTATTGCTACCCCACACTCCCGCACTCCCTGCCCCTCACCACCCCACCCCCCACCCCCACCCCCCTCCCCACAACCCACCTCAAGTCTCTGACTTTATAAATTCAGAGGGTCTTGAGGCTTGGCAATTCTTCCACATCCTGGTCTGTCACATTTGGAGGATTGTGAGCCTCATTTGCTTTGGGTTGAATTTGGCGATTTGGTGGTGAAGTTATACTACCCTGTATAATTTCCAATACTTGGATGTCTCCATTTGATTTGCTTTATCACTCTCTCACATTGTGTTTCTCTTTATTGATAACCTGCCTTCTTTGTTCAGACACTGTGGGTTTGTCCTGTTCCTTCTGAAGGGAATGTACATTCTGTTTATTGCTAGAGTGGACTTGGACTTTCTTTTTCTGTTAGCTGCACCATGTTCTTCCTGGATATTGATGTTTCAAAAATGGAAACTTTATTTCCACTGTTGCACAATTTCAGCCAAATATTTGTTTACTCTTTAGTTTTCCAACCCTTTTTCAAGCTTATGAATCCTTTCATTCAGCTCAGCAACTACCCTGTTGAGTTCAGTTCTCTTTGTTTCAGATTTGTGAGATCCTTATACATGCTTAACAACTTCACCTGGGCATTCAGTTCCTTTTTAGAGTCTTTCTTCCATGGTCACTGACTGCTCCTTAGATTCATCCAATTTACTCACTGGATTGTCAATCTGTTTCTCATAATTTTCCTTTTCTGCTTTTAAAGTCTGGATTTGCTCTTCCATTCTGCACATCTCATCTTCTATGTTCTTCAGATTGGATCAAAGTTCAAGAATTTCATTGCTCTTTCCACAATGACGTTCCAACATTTTATCTTCCGCACCTGAAAGTTGGTTCTCAACACTGACCAGATTTTCCTTAGCAGAGCCTAATTCATGCGTGCTATCCTTCAAGCTCATGTTTATTCATTTTACTTCTGCTAGTTGTTGCTGAGATTCTTTATGCTCATTTGTGAGAATTTCTACTTTTCCTTGTAACTGTCCAGCTTTTTCTTGACATTCTAGGTTCTTGATTTTCATTTCAGCCATGTAATTTTTCAATAACTCAGTATGTTTGAGCATCCAGTAATTCTTCTTCTAGTTCCTTGAGCTTCAGCATCAAATTGACATTTTTCAATTTTATTTCTGTCTTTTCATTGTCTGCAGCAGAGCTTTGTCCTTGTCCTTCATTTTGGTTTCACTGTTGGCCAGGTCTGTCTCCAGTGAAGTCTGAACTTGTTTCAGTTCTGTAATTGTGCTACTCATGGCTTCTGTATTCGCTCGCAGGTTGGAAATTTCCACAGCTTCTCTTTTCAATGCCTCCTCTTTCCCACTCTGTTGGTTCTTCAGCTATTCAGTCTCCTTCTTGTACCTCTTCACTTTCCCTTGGAATATGGAACATTGCTGAGCATTCTCTGTCAACTGTTTCTTCAGTTTATTCAGAGTGACATTAAATTCATTTTGTCTCTCTTTGTGTTTTTCCAGAGGGACAAACTTTGACCTAAGGGATCCTTGTAGCACGTGAAGATTGTTCAGCAGGTTTTCTTTTTCTTTGAGACCTTCGGATGCTTTGTCTTAATTTTCTTGTAATTCAGCAGAGTCTCCTTGAGTTTCTTCTGCTGTCCTTCCATTCTGCTGTTTAAGACAGTTTGCATTTCTTCATGCTGCTGAAAGCTAACATACTCCTTTTCCATTTGATCTTGAAGGACAATCAGCTGTTCTTTCAATTGCTTATTTTCTTGTTGACTCCTTGCCAACTCACACTGCACTTCAGTGCATTGCTTGATTGCCATTGCTAGTTCCAACACAGCTTTCTTCTGTAGTATTCAAGATCTTTTTTAGCTCCTCATGTTTTTCCACCACTACATATTGGTTCTTCAAAGAGTCTTTCAAGGCCACAAGTTCTTTGAATGCCTTTCTGTCTGCTGTTGTGCCTGGCTGTACATCTGATTGCATTTTCCCAACTCCCGCTTCAATTTTCCAACTGTGGAATTGACTCATTATTTCCTCAGGGTACTGTTGTGCCATCTCTGAAATTTGTTTCTTCAGATCTCAAACAGCTTGAGTCATTGAAGACTTCAGTATATCATGCATTTTCAAAGGTATATACTCAGCTTGAATCTTGCACTTCAAATCTCCCAGTTCAGCTTTGGTATGAACATTTTCCCGTGGAATAGCTTCATTATCTTTTTTGCAGTTTTTGTTTCTTTTGGATCACCTCAGAGAGTTTTCCTTCATTCACAGATATATGCTCATTCTGCACTGCCACCTGCTGTTGCAGTTTGGGTACTGTGTCAGCATTTTCAAAAAGCTCTATCTTTAGGCCTTTCGGCTGCTTCCCAGCCTTTTATTTCTCTTGCACTAAAATCTTTGGCTTGTGCACTTCATTGCACTAATATAGTTGGCAACTATCTTGTGGTTTGCTTGAGTATTGTCTCCCTCGGCCTGGGATTTCCTGTCTCCCTTGCTCTGGGATCTCCTCGCCCTTTGGTGCTATATGCAGTAAATTCTAGATCTTCTTTTGAGGTCTGCTCTTTCCACAACTTGGAGTTTAAAATATTTGTCAAAGCCTTTTAATATTTCGCAACATGTGGTTGAAAAATCTTGTTTTATGGTTACATATAAACATATAAATTAAAAGCAGGAGTAGGGCACTTGGTCCTTCGAGCCTGCTCTGCCATTCAATAAGATCTTAGCTGATCTGATTGCAAACTCAACTCTACATTCTCACCTACCCCCCAAAATCTTTCACCCCCTTGCTTACTATCTATCTAGCTCCACCTTAAAAATATTCAAAGACTCTGCTTCCACCACCTTTTTAGGAAGAGAGTTCCAAAGACTCACAGCCCTCTGAGAGAAAAAAATTCACCTCATTTCTGTCTTAAATGACTGACCTCTTATTTTTAAACAGTTTCTCCCACAAGAGGATATATCCTTTCCACATCAATTCTGCCAAGACCCATCAGGATCTTATATGTTTCAATCAAGTTGCATCTTACTCTTCTAAACTCCAGTGGATACAAGCCTAGTCTGTCCAAGCTTTCCTCATTAGACAGCCCTCCCATTACAGGTATTACTCTGGTCAACCTTCTCTGAACTGCTTCTGATGCATTTACACCCTTCCTTAAATAAGGTGACTAAGACTGCGTACAGTACTCCAGATGCGGGGTGGAATCATCCCAGATTTACACTAAGTGCAGTAGTGGGTGGGTAAAATGAGGTTTTACCCATCAGCTGCAATGGTGGATTTTCACACTGTATCTTCTCAAACCCGGCACTTTAGATATGCATTCCTGGGAAACACGCTGTTTCCATAGTGGGTGGGCTCTCATTCACCCGCCTTGCCATCACCTTGCCGCTTCATCAAACCGGACACCATATTTAAAGTCCAGCCACAAGTACACTTCTCAGTGCTTCCAGCCCATGACTTTTGTAGGGAAGATGTCCATGAAATGTTTATTGATGAGTCACTGGAACACCTTTTGGACACCGTGGAGACCTGCTACAATATCTTCTACTCCAGCTCTAGCCAAAGGATGGGCAATGGCATGACCAACCAGGCTAGGGAGGCTGTAGCAGTGGTGATCAGTGCCAATGCTGCACAGAAGAGGTTGGCCATCCAATGCAGATAGAGGATGAATGATCTCATCCATGCAGCCAGGATAAGGCAACCATCTCATCACTCTAAACTCACACACTCAAGCCCACCATACATTCCCTGGCATCTCACTCACTGCCAGCTCAAGGGATATCACCACCCATTCTCACACACAAACACTCACATGTCCATCTTGAGAACACTCACCAATCAACACGTGCCTCCACACACTCCCTGGGATACCCTCCTTATCCAGTACAGCCCTCATCATGCAGCCTCTTCCCTTGCCTGAGACCACTTCTCTCCCTTCACCAAGCAAAGCCTAGCCCTGCTGCCATTGAAAAGCCACCCACTGATCTGGTAGGTGGAGGCTCGCCATGAGCTCCTGTAAAAGTGATGTGGTGCTGTCTGTGAAGCCTGGTGCTGTTGATTGTGAATGCTGACTGAAGCAAGGTAGGCAAACAAACCTTGAAGTCCCGAGTGAAGTGCATTCCACCACCTGCATGTCGCTTAGGTGCTGTTGTGAAGCTCGTTTGTTGCTTTCCCGCTGATGTGGGGGGACAATCCAGCAGGGGTGGACAATTCTGGTGGGCAGGCCTAATAATGGTATGTTGATGTGTTACAGTGAGGTTCCTGATGTCCAATGGCGGAGAACACGGCCCGCCATTGACAGGTTGAGCCGCCGTGAAACCAATCACGCCATATTGTCTGCTCGCAACACCAAACATGCCTGACGTCAGTGAGCATGGAAATTCCCAGCCATGGTTTCACCAATGCCGTGTATAATTGAAGCAAAACAGCTGTACTTTTGTATTCAATTCCCCTTGCAATAAGCAATAACATTCTATTAGCTTTCCTAATTACTTGCTGTGCCTGCATACTAATCTTCTGCAATACAAGGACTAGGACACCCAGTTCTCTCTGTACCTCAGAGCTCTGCAATCTCTCACCATTTAGACAATGTGCTATTTTTTATTCTTCCTGCCAAAGTGGAAAACTTCATATTTTCCTACATTATCCACCAATTGCCAGACCTTTACCAACTCACTTAACCTACCTATATCACTTTGTAACCTCCTTACGTCCTCTTCATAACTTACTTTCCTACCTACCTTTGTATCATCAGAAAAATTAGCAACCATACCTTCATCCAAGTCATTTGTGTAAAATGTAAAATGTTGAGAACCCAGCGCTGATCCCTGTGGCACACAAATTGTTGCATCTTGCCAATCAGAAAATGACTCACTTATACCAACTCGCTGTTTCCTCTTACCTAACCAATCTTCTATCCATGCCCTTACACCATGAGCTTTTACTTTTTGCAATTAACTTTGATGCAGCACCTTACCAAATGCCTTCTAGAAATATGAGTATGGTACATCCACCTGTTCCCCTTTATCCACAGCACATGTTACTTCTTCAAAGAACTCCAATAAGTTAGTGAACCATGGGCAAAATTTTTAGCTCGGTGGTCGGATGCGTGCCTGACCCGCTCAAGCATAAAATGATGCGTGTTAACGTTGGGCGAGCATCCCGACGTCAACGCACAGTTGTGCAATATTTCAGTCAGCGGCCATGCCCGCCAACAATTAAAGGGCCTGTTAAGGGCATTGAAAAGACAATTGGTTGACATTTTCCACCGCCCGCCCAACCTTATGGTTGATGGGCAGGTGAAAAGGCCAAGTGTCCTTTACACTTTTTAGGAAATCTCATCCACAGACAGGCTGAGGCTCGCTAAAGCAAATAAACGTAAAATAGCAATTTTAAAATTTAATTAATAACAATGCTCATGTGACAGAGTGACACTAGGGGACATGTATTATAACATTATTCATTTCATTTTTCTCTTTTCTTTTTGAAAATGCTTTTGAAATACACAGAGCTGCCTCAGGGAAAGCATGAAGTGCGCACTCACAGGCATGCACGAAGGTCGTGCTTGCCTCCCTCCAACCACCCCCCCCAGTCCATATAGGCAGTGCTGAGCTGAGTGCTGTCACTCTTGTTTCACACTGGGTGGTCCTTAATTGACCCACCAGCATAAAATCGCCTTCTGGCCTCGATCGCGGGCGGCGGTCAGCTTCCCACCTGCCTCCACCTGGCCCCGCTGAGTCTGCCTGACCAGGGCAAGATTCTACCCATGATGTACCTCTCACAAAACCATGTTAACTCTGCCCCATTACCTTGAATTTACCTAAGTTCCCTGTTATAACATATTTAATAATAGTTTCTAACAGTTTCCCTACAACAGATGTTAAGCTAACTGGCCCATGGTTTCCTGTTTCCTGTCAACTTCCCTTTGTGAATAAAGGAGTTACATTTGTTGTTTTCCAATCTAATGGAAGCTTCCCTGAATCTCCGCAAGTTTGAAAAATTAAAACAAATGAATCAACTATCTCACTAGCCACTTCTTTTAAGACCCTAGGTTACTTCATCCACACATATACCAAACAAGTATAGAAGCTTATTAGTTTGTACTTCTTCTGATACCTTACATAATCCTGACGTACTCCTATAACCTAAAAATGTTCTTCTCCAAGACTCCCAATCTTGTGTCTGGTTTAGCCCATGCCTTAGCCAAAATGGGTCTGGTGGTTTTGTAAAGAAAAATATCAATTTTCCAATATTGCTGTGGGATGCTCTGAAGCAGGCTTGTGGGAATTGTTTGTGTGTCATTAATTTAAATAAACTGAAGACAGTCAGACTGCAAGGCTTAAATCATCAAAGGGTTAGTCATAAAACCGGGCATTTTTGAAGTGATGATCAAACTAAGATAGGATAGAAGTAAACACAGCATTAATAGGAATTTGCACTTGGAGATGAATGAGGAGTTGAATTTTTAACTGCTGAGCTTCTAAGAGAAATAAGAGGAAGTTTTACAACTGGTAAGGATCATAAATTAAAGTCATTAAGTTTATTTTTCCCAAAAGTAGTGGCCATAAAGACAGCATGAAAGATTTTTATATTCTGAGAAAGATAACTTCCAAAGAAAGTTAAGAAAAATGGGTTTATAGGTGACAGAGATAAAACAAATTTAAGGAAAGAATGAAAGTTGTATGGGTGATGTGACCATGTGGTATCTTGAACAGTGTGCTGTGTGAGGATAAACCTGCAAACTAAGTGGCTTCTGGCCTCTCCAGAGAAGTGCTTGGTTGTTTCAGAAAGCAAGGTTTTGGTACAAGCATTGGATTTCCATTGTCAAGTGAAAGGGAGAAAGGAGCCTATGAAATACTTGCCCTATAGCAACATTGGGTGCCTTGCAGTAATATTACTGTTTTTGTTTATAGATTAAGCATTTATAGGGACTGTTGCCTAAAAAGAAGGTATTTATTTGGGTGTCTAGCTAAATAGAAATCTTTAGGGAAATATTATAAACCTAAATTTAACTGTGTAACGGTTTAAATTTTCTATCCATTGCCGTTTAATATTTTTTTCGCTTGCTGCTTTAAATGTCATTGTCATTTTAAGAATGTCTTTGCAGAAACCATTTTCCTCCCTCCAATATAACTCCTTAGATGCCATTTTTTTCTCCTATGATCTTCCCATGCTTTTCAGTTTCATTGGGCTCCCACTGCAATTGCGGGCCGTTTTATAAAATTTTTAAAACTGAAGTAATTTGCTCCTCTGAGCTGTAAAGATAAATTTTAGGGTGTCTTTTTTTAATCTGTCTTTTTGAAAAAAAAATTTTTAACTTCAGTGCAACTTAGCCATCTCATGTTAAGGTGTCGGCTGGTGCTGCAGATTTTCTCCAGCTGCCCTGTGGATGTGCTGACCCTGATGGCTGCATATTTTAAAAAGTAAGTTCAGCTTTTTTTAACTGTATTTTGCTCACCCTTCTTGTGATTTGGCCAGGTCCCTGGCTTTAATTCTTCTGAATATTTTTTGGTAGCTATTTTTTTTTGGTAGTCATAACCATCAGAAGTTTCCGATTTAAATCGGAGCATCAAACTGTCCCCAGTGCAGGGCAAGAAGTTTGAACTTCCTGGGCAACTGACATACAATCCTTGCATGGGGACTTTTGGGTGGGGCGGGGGGGGGGTGGCGGTGGCGGTGGTGGGTCTGCCAGGGTGGGGGGGGGGGGGGGGTCTCCCAGCATATCCTTGGTGTACCCCCTTTGTATAACGCCCTGGAGATTGGAAATTATAGGACATACTGTCTAAGCATCATAATTCAGTCAATTCACAGTCAATTTGTCACAAAAAGAGTTTAAAAAACTTGTATTATTTCGCCAACTGTCTAAATACATAATCATTACTGTAATAATGGCTCAATAGACTGCTTATTTAACACTGTTGGAGAGCACTAAACTCACTTTCAAAATACTTGAATCATTTAGATTTTTCCTTTTCCCTCAATGCTGCAGGTTTTGTCAAGTGACACAGATGAGTTGATTTTTTGTGACGTTGTTCATGGGCAATGAGAGATTCTCTCCTCCTGAAATTGTTTTCTCTTGACACTGAGGCTTTGAATTTCCTTCCAGATCCTGAAAGATTCCTGCTGTACCTCTAGCAACCCACAGGAAAAGAAAAAGAGTCCAGTTGCATCAGCGCTTTTCTGTTTCTGGGATTTTTCAATCATTCTTGAAAGGCATTGAAGTTCAGTTTGTTTCCTTCGTTCAGCTGGGATCTGGTGCAGGATCAGAGACCAACAGCATTGAGTAAACTGAAGTGTACCAACCCCTAGGTTGGGGAGTGGAGGTTAAAGCCAAGGAAGCAGTTTGGATCCTCAAAAACTGGCTAATTATTTTTAAAGTGAGGTTCTCTTCCTTGGTGGCTTGATGGGTCATGGTGTCTGGGATTGAGGGATGGGTGGTGTGGTTGAACTACCCACTCAATACTTTTGGCCAACCATGCTTGCAAACACTTTGGCCTTGTGTTATGTCTTCTGGTTTACATAAGTTAAAAGTAATCACACTTTAGACTCAAAATGCTGGAGCATCTTTCAGCTCCCCATGTGGCTGGCAGACTGATATATTGCTACTCAGTACATGATTGCACTGCAGCAGAAAAAGATGGCACCCCAGATGTACAGTCTTATAACAATTAGTTCCCATTTCTTTAAGAATAATATAACAATATAGCAACCCCTTTCTTTAAAAAATGTATAATGTCTCCGTAACAACAAAACTGTTTCAAACGTTAACTTTTTTTTCTAAACTGATTAGATTAACAATCTTGTAACTCTTATAATAAATGACTTAAGAGTCGGAAAGTGCTGGCCCACAGCAATTAGAAGAAATAAATGCACACTTACCTTCTCTTGAAAATTACGCTGACCGTTCTGTTCATTGGAACTGCTTGGGGCCTGCATCAAAGACTCCTCCAGGCCCCAGAAAAGTGTGGCTCTGGCGGATTCATGGAAGCCATGCCCCCTTTTTATGGCTCTTGCTACCATAAAGCAGGTAAGTTTAAAGGGCCCAATGAAATTTACAGGTCAGGGAAGGTGAGTGTCTAAGATAAGTTGATAGGTTTTGGGGGGGAGGTGGTGGTGTCCCAGGGTGGTGGGGTCGGGGGTGTGGAGAGATTCCCGGGGGGTTGGTCTGGGTCTTTAATATAGTTACCAAGAAGTTAGAAGAGATGTCAATTCTCCTAACATTTTCTGAGTAACTATTGGTGTAACCCTGGCAGAATCATCCAAAGTTTGTGATTTAAACCCCATTTTCGGGTGGTCCCCAGCGGAGTGCAATTGTCCAGAGGAAGTGTGCACTTCTGGGGAATTGCCATGTAAACCTTTACCTGGGAAATTCCAAGAGGGATTCCCCAGTGCATCTTTGGGATACCCCCCAAATCCGACACTGGGGAGCTCAGAAGTTACGGCCCATTATTTACGGTATTGCTTAGGTGGTAGGATGTTGAGCCTCCATCTTGTTGGTTTTGCACCTATCACTCTCTGGTGAGTTGTCTTGTTGCTCAGGTGATGTGTGTGTTGCTCCTGGTGTTGATGCTGCTAATGTTGTACCATTTTCTGGCGACGTTGTCGATGTTGCGCTGCTTGTTGGTGATGCTGTTGATGTTGACTCACTGTTTAATGATTCTGATAATATTATTGATGGTCTTTCCTGCTTTTCCAACTAAGTGTAGGATGAATATTGACTCTGTCCCTTCTCATTTACTTACCAGTTCCAATCTCAACGATATATGACCTCGGTGTATCAGCTTCACCAACAACTCCTGCTGGATTCCAGGTTTTCATGATTGGACCTTTAGATGTGTAGTTTGTCCTTTCAACAACTCAGGCAGGGATTGGCATGCTTGTTGAAGTGTTGAGCTCTTCCTGATGTGCTTCAGTCAGTTGTTGTCGCACTGTTGTCTTACTTTCTCAATCACTTGGAGCAAGTATCTTGCTTGGCAGAGCAGTCTTATATTTTCTTCCATTTAACAGCTCTGCAGGTGATTTCATGTCAGCCTTGAGAGGTGTAGATCGGAGTGATAATAAGTGTTTTCCCCCTTTACATTGCCTGAGACTTCTGGTGCCTCTCTTTAAAGGCACACTTGGGCCTGTACCTGGATCAGGGCAGCCTTGAAAATTAAGTAGGTGGAATGGTTCTCATCCCTCACATCTCAATTTTCTCATAGAGAAATTTTGAGGACTGCCCAAATAAGCAGGCATTAGGCTTTGCAACTTGGATCCTATCAGAATGGATTGTCCAAGGAAACCAGGCAAGATACAAAGCAATGGGCTCAGAAGGTAAATTTTTTTTCTTTTTGGTGTTGCCACTGTCCTTTGGGTTTGAAGGCCTTCTGGTTGTTGCTATTTCTCAACTGTAGTTAGAAGGTCAGCAGCCAGTCCGACAAATCCTTTTCCCACTTCCCCACCAAATTTGGGTGCTCTGAAGTCTGGGCAAGCACAGTACATTTTGAATGTGTAGCACCTATACAGCACCCAGGAAAATAAGGGTGGGGGGCGGGGGGAGAAAGGGATATGGGGCAGAATTTTATGCACCTGCAGCTGGCAGGCTTGTAAGCGGGAGGTGGCCATAAAGCTTTGTACGGCCTTCTCACTGGGCTTTCACGCACCCCCGACCTCTCCACAATTTTACGGTGGGACGAGTGAGGCCTAGGCTAGCCAGCCTGCCCTTGCCCCAGATGAAGCCCTTAAGTGATCAATTAATGACCACTTCAGGGCCATTTCCCACCCAGCCTCAATTTCCAGGCTCTGGAAGGAGTTCAGAGTGCAGGTGCAGGAAGAAAGCTCGAAAAGTGACCCTTCTCAGGCCTTAGGTGGGAAGCGGTGTGCGCCTTCATTAGCAGCCTCCTTTTACATCAGGAACCCCCCTCCCCACCAATAGGTTTGGACACTGTGGATGCCCCCTCCAGCTTCTCCACCAACGCCCCTAAGCCCCTCTGCCCACTACCCTGGGCCTCACCTCCCCTCCCCGCCCTGAGACCCTGAAAACTTACCTCGTCCTGGGTTGCTGGGACTTAGACTCTGAGATCAGCTTGCAGTCCCAGTCCTGGCCACTGCAGCTTCTAGTGCTGTAGGGACTAGAGAGCTGACACTCAACGAGATTGGCCAACAGCACTCTGAAGCTGGACTTCCTCCCAACTAAGGCGGGGAAAGTTTCGCCTCCAGCCAGTTAACACTCATTGTAACTGGCTGCAGGGCAGGCAGTATTTCTTGGCAATGTGTTCACTGCCGATTACTCGGAGGGTAGAAAAGGACACTCTGCCATCTGAAAAATCCTAGCAATTATATTACTCTGCCCGTGCAACTTACCTCCTTGCTGACAAAATATTTTCTGGTGTTGGCTGGTAGCCTCCTACTGCCTGAACCGTCTCACCTACCTACCAGTTAGCTGCCACCTGAGCAGAACTGCCAATGTTGGGCACATTTGATGCCTTGTCATGAAGAGATATTAATGTCTATAATGTTAGTGGAGATTATTGTTACATTGGAATTGTAGTGGGTCTGTGTCTATGTGTTTTTTTATGTGTGTGTCTGTGTGTGGCTTAATTGGTTAAAATCTGGGTGCTTTGGTGCATAATAGTTTGAGATATTAGTTAGATAAATAAGAAGGAGAAGGTAAAGTGTAAATGTGCATTTGTTGAATAAACCATTCAAAGGCTGGGAGATGCCAAGCAATGTGTTTATATTACTAATATAATTGGTGAAATGAAAGGATTATTATTAGGAGAGATAAAATCTTAAAACCTAGTAATACAATGGAAAATTTATATTCAAAGGGGAAGCTAGGTATAAACAGAAAGCAGTTTGTGTGTGCAAGTCAGAGGCGTTTAAGATCTAACCAGTCTACAACTGTGTCAGCAAAGAAAACAAATTGAAAGAAACCGCATTTTGAATTTGTAACGTCAAATTTGCTTTGCTTGGTGTCTGTTTAAAGTCTATGCTTTACTGTTGCCTTGGTGAAGATTTACCTGGAAACATTTAATTTGGAGATTTGTTTAAAAGGTATTATGGTAGTAATTTATAGACATGTGTATGTGTTTAATTTGTTGTTAAATTAATAAATGTTTAATTTAGTTTTTGAGGCTTTGTGATCTTATTCCTGAATTCAGAGCTGCATCTCAAACATACCAATTGAAAATATAGGTTGTGACAGTTGTTCAAGTTTTCCTTTGGGATTTAAACAACTCAGTCTTTACCTGCTGCTGTGTCATAACAACTGGGGGCTCTTGGCGGGATAATGTTTGTAATTCATTTATTGGTTTGGAATTGGTCAATCTTAAAGGTTACAGGTATGGGAAGCACTTTGAATTCAGGAGTTGGTGAGGTTTTCTAGAAGTGTTGAGACTGCAAGATGGCTTTGGCAATTGCTAAGACTTGCCTGGGAGTAGAAGATTTCACTCTGATTGGGTTACAAAAAGTAACCAAGAGTAAATTAACAGAGTTGGTTACAATTGGGGTTACCTGCTGGGGCTAGGAAATCAGATGTAATAAAGGTATAGCATAGCATCTACAGTTGGAAGTGCTACATGGCACTAATGAGTCACAGCTGGAAGTAATGCGGCTTCAGTTACAAATGAAGGTGCTTGAACTTGAACAAGCAAAGGAACTGAAAAAACTTGAATTGGATGCAAAGGAGAGAAAGTGGGAATTCCAAAGGGAACAGGCAGAAAGGCACGAGAGAGGAAGAAAACATGAAAGGGAGTTAGAAATTGTGAAGATAAAGATGGAGGAAAGAGAAAAAGAGAGAAAGAGAATTCCAATTGAAAATGTTGGTAGTTTAAAAAAAGACACCAGGAGGTGAGGAAGGACTTATCTCCAGCGTAGAACACAGTGGAGAAATGTTTAAATTTGCACAATCTATTCCAAAGTTTAAGGAAAAAGATATTGAAGCGTCCCTTATTTTATTTGAGAAAATACCTAAACAGATGAAATGGCCACAGGAAAACTGGACATTATTGTTACAGCCTAAGTTGGTGGGTAGAGCACATGAGGTATATGCTTCACTGTCTGAAGAAGTATCAGTGAATTATGATGTGGTGAAAAAGGCTATTTGGAGTGCATATGAGTTGGTTCTTGAAGCATACAGCCAGAAATTTAGGAATTTGAGAAAACGGCCTGGGCAAACTTATATTGAGCTTGAGAGAGTAAAACAAAATAATTTTGACCGGTAGATATGGGCATTAAAAATAGATTCAAGATATGCAGCTCTTAGGGAAGTAACTCTTTTGGAAGAAATTAAAGATTAATATATTCAGTAATGAGAACTCATGTGGAGGAAAAAAGGGTCAATTCTGTAAGACAAGCAGCAGGGATAGCTTATGATTATGAGTTGGAACATAGAGCTAAATCTTTTTCTCATCACACCTTTAAGTTGGAAAAGGATAGAAAGTGAAAAGGTGAAAGGAAGTTAGGTACTCAGGGAAGAGAGGGAGTAGGTGGAAATTCCCAGGAAGTTTTTTCTCAGAATAAAAAGGGAGGTGCTGAGGGTAGAAGTGATATTCGGAAGTGGAGGTGTGTGCTGGAGATTACTGGGAAAACCTGTCGGAATTATTGGGGTGCAAAAAAATTCTGGAAATAAAAGTACTGTGAGTTCTGAGGTTCAGGCACAGGAAAAAAACAATGGTTTATGTACAGGTAAAACAGGAAGAATCAGTGATAGATAAAGAAGTGAGAATGTGTTCACAGTTTACCCAGGAGAATTCTGAAGGGCAGGTTGCAGGAATGTTTAAAGATTTTGTGTGTGAAGGGAAAGCCTTTCCATGTGTGCAGGGTGGAGTAGGTAAAGATGTTAAAATTTTAAGAGACACAGGGACTAGTCAATCCTTAATATTGTGGGATAGTGATATTTGTTGTTCAGGGGGTGTATTGCAGGAGCACGTGATAATAAGTGGGGTTCATGGAGATGCAAAACCTACTCCATTGTGAAGGTAAATTTAAAGGGTAAATGGAATACAGGTCAAATTATTGCTGGAGTAATGGAAAAATTGCCTATTGCAGGGGTTCAATTTATTTTGGGTAATGATATAGCTGGGTAACAGTTTGGGTAATGCCTATAGTAGTTAAGCAGCCTGCAGAAGTGGTTTCAACAGAGGTGTTACAGAGAGAGCATCCTGGATTGTTTCCAGATTGTGTGATAATGAGATCACAGGCGCACGGTTGAAACAAGAAAAACAAGATGGGCAGGCAGTTCAAAGGCAAAAAGAAGGTGTCAAAATACAATTAGCAGGCATTGTGTTTGGTAACATTATACAGGACAATTCAACTGAAGTGCTTAACTCAAGGATGTTCGTGGCATTATAGAAACATGATTTGCAATTAAAACTGTTATATCAAACAACTTACTCAGAAGCAGAGGCAAAATGTATTCCAGTATGTTATTACCTTAAGGGAGATATTTTAAGGAGAAAATGGAAGCTGGGTCATGTTTCAGCAAATGAAAGCTGGAGAGAGGTATATCAGATAGTTATCCCATTAGGGTAGCGAAATTAGATTCTGAGATTTGCTCATGTAATTCCAATGGGGAGACATTTAGGAATTAGAAAAACACAGCAAAAGTATAGAAACATTCTCTTTGGCCAGGATTGCATAAGGATGTATTGAAATTCTGTAGAACATGTCACACATGTCAGGTAAAAGGGAAACCACAAGCAGTGGTTACTGACACCAGTAATCCTAATACCAGCATTTAAAGAACCCTTTACTAGGGTCATGAGTGATTGTGTAGGACCCTTCCCTAAGACTAAAAGTGGAACTCAGTACTTACTAACAATAATGGATGTGTCTACTAGGTTTCCTGAAGTGATACCTTTAAGAAATATTACAACCAAAAAGATTGTGACGGAGTTAACTATGGTTTACCTAAGGAAATACAATCAGATCAGGGTCAAATTTCACGTCACAGCTGTTTAAGGAAGTAATGAACAGTTTTGGAGATAAAACAACTTAAGTCAACAGCTTATCATCCGGAGCCACAAGGACTTTTGGAAAGGTGGCATCAAACTTTTAAAAAACTATGATGAGAGCGTACTGTCAGGATTATCCACAGGATTGGGATAGAGGAATTCCATTCTTGTTGTTTGCTATTAGAGACGCTTCCAATGCATCGATTGGTTTTAGCCCTTTTGATCATGAGCCCTTATGGTCATGAGGTAAGGGGACTACTGAAATTGATTCATGAGAAATTGGTGGGTCAAAATTCAGAAAACATTCTCCTGGATGATGTATCAAATTTCAGGGAATGATTGAGCAGAGCATGTGAGTTGGCTAGGGAATATTTAAAGATGCCATAGCAAGTAATGAAAATGAAGGCAGATAAGAAAGCGACAGCTCACAGTTTTGTTCCTGGAGAGAAAGTGTTAGTTCTGTTACCAGTAGAAGGCGATTCATTAAATGCAAGATTTTGTAAGTCTTACGGGATTGAAAACAAATTGAGTGAAGTAAATCTTTTAATAAATACTCCAGATAGAAGATAGAAGCAGAGGGTGTGTAATGTAAATATGCTTAAAAAGCACTTTGACAGGGAAGAGGAACAAAAAGAGGTATTAGAGATGGTAGATAATGAGAAAGAGGCAAAAGTGCAGGACTCTGAATTGATTTTCCTCTAAACAAACTAATGAGGGGGTGCTTGAAAGTTTAAAAGAAATATTAAGTTACCTTCCAAACAAGTGTCAAAGTGATTTGGAAAAGCTAACCTATTTGTGGGAATAGGTTGGGGCAGAATTTTGCCCCTTGTCGGGTGGGCTCGGCAGGGGAGGGCTGTGGCAGTCGGGAAGCCAACCACCGCCTGCGATCGATACTGGAAGGCGATTTAGGCCCAATTAAGGCCTGCCCAGCGTAAAAGCCAGCTGGAGAACCTCCGGGAGGGGGCGGGGGCCTGTTGTCCGCCGAGTCCAATAGTGACCTGGCGACCGATTCAAAAGCAGCTCAGGCAGCCCCAGGGAGGCTGCCTGCTTTGGAGTTGCTACAGTGGCATGGCTGAGACCCAAGAAGGCATACTAACGTGGGAGGTGAGGTTGGTGGGGCAGTAGGCCCCGCATTTCTCTGACGAGTGCTTCGCCACCCTCCTGGAGGAGGTGGCTGCCAGAAGGGACACCTTTGAACCCAGAGATGGGAGGAGGAGGCCACCATACCTCACCAAGAGGGCATGGGAGGAAGTGGCAGCCCAGGTGAGCAGCCACGACATGGTGCAGCGCACCTGGGTGCAGTGCTGGAAGCGCTTCAATGACCTGCTGCACTCAGGAAGAGCGAGTACCATGTTGGCATGGGTCAGTGTGGAGAAGTGTTAAGGTCTGGTCATCCCCCCGTGGAACTAAGGGGTGCTCGAGTCTGAGTGCCAACTGTCAACAGCGATGGAGTTGGCCAAGGAGGCGAGCCCTGGCTGCTTGGATTGAGTGCCTTGCGGCTTGAGAGCTATGACTCTGATACACCCTGCAAGGTATTCCTCAGGTAGGGTTGGCTGGGCTGCAATGGTGCTGCAGATAGAGAGTGGACTAATCAATGCTCCTCTGTCCTTTCAGGAGAAGACATCCCATAGGAGTGTTGAGAGGACCTGGACTAGCGGAGGACTCCCACACCTCCTCATCCTCTACTGTTATGAGCAGGAGACCTTGGAGCTTGAGAGGCGGCATGAACCTCGGTGAGGTTGGGGTGTCAGACGAAAGAAAAAGTGCAGTGCACTGAGGTGAGAGTTTCGGCTTGTGCAACTATTCTAGCGAACTCTCTTCATTGATGTGAGCCTTGAGCATGGAGTCCCCATTGATAATCGAAAGACGAGGGAACCATGATGCAGATCTCCATGGTCTCACCAGGGTGTCTGACATGCACAGTAACAGTGTGATAACTTTAACTAATGACATGTTCTTCTTCTCCCTTTTAGGTTCACAAGTCACTCCGGACTCTGAAGGGCTACTGCTGACACCAGAGGACCACTATGCCCCCCACGCACCTGCATCACGCCCACTCTGTCAAGCAGGCACCAGCACAGATACCAGATTGCCGTTAGATTGCTATCTAGTATCTCAGTGCACATTGATGAGGGCATTTCACACTCGCTTGAGGTGCAGGTGGAGGCAAAGAGTGCCCAGGGCTCTGGCAGTCAGAGGACAGCTGGGGACGAGGACAATGCTCAATTGAAGGCTGATTATGGGCCTCTGGAGTCATCCATTAGGCAGCAGATGCTGGACATCCAGCAGGGTGTGTGGGAGGACCTGGCGGAGATCCATGAAGGTATGAGGTTAATGGAAGGCTGCCTGATACCTGGAAGGATCCACACAGTCTGAATTCTCCAGGGCCCTGGAAGACACTAATGAGTCCTGAATTCAAGGCTAGAGATGCTCAGAATGAAGTTTTGAAGCGAGATGAAGTTGTCCAGTTCAAATAAGCAACTGGCAGCTCACAATCCCCCAAACTCCTCATTGCTCACTTTGACAATGCTGCTGACCCTTCATACCCTGCCTGTGGATGAGCTTTAGCAAATTGTGGGTTGGCTGCCTGCCTGCACCAGAAGCTTTGCTGCAATTGCTGGCTTCCCCCACATCCAGGGTGCAATCAACTGCAGACAGAAGGCGGAGGCCCCCCCCGACCTAACCAAATGTGCATGGGAGGAGGTGGCCGAGAGTCTCAGCTCCCATGATGTGGCGCGGCGCGACGCACATGGGTCCACAAAAGGTTCAATGATCTCCTGCGCTCGGGAAGGGTGAGTACCATGTTGCCTCAAGTCACTTAATGCAGCCGTCATCCTTTCCCCCAAACCACCTACACCGCCCCCACACCCCTGCCAATTCTGAGTACAGTAATGCAATGGAATCCCTCACGGCATGGATCCCTCGCTGGGTGTGACAGCAGAGATTGCCCATGTCCAGTCCACCCTGAGAGGGTTGAGCTAGGATGTGTTCTGCATCTGCAGCGTGTGTGACACTGACACCCAGAGTATAGAATGGGGTTGAAAGTCAAGGGTCTGCACCTAGGCAGAGTGCTGGAACTGTGAAGTATGTCAAAGTCAGGGTGCTAACATGCTGGGAGGGGAGCTTCCAGTTGGTGGGGGGACCAATCCATCTGCTGGTCTTTGCGCTTCACGTGCTTGTGCCTCCTTGCTTAAGAAAGTGACACCTTGTGGTGCCACATGTGAAGGAGGCAGTATTTTGGCAATGGGGATGGGGTCAGCCCTGGCTTGTTTGGGTGAGTGTGCTGCAGCTGCGGGGTGACGAAGAGCTGGAGTCCTGCAATGTCCCACTCTGGCTGGATTGGCAGGGATGCGATGGGAATTCAGGTGCAGGCTGGACTAATCAATGCTCCTCTCTCCTTTTCAGGAAAAGACTGCACACAATGCGTCAAAATGAATGTGCCTGGCGGAGGGCAGGCCGGGTTGCCCCATCTTTCGGCTTTCGAGCAGCAGGCCATGGATCTGGAGAAGCGCCATGCCCCCAGGTCCACCAGTGGTGATGAGGCTGGGATGCCACAGTGAGGTGCGTTTGGCGAGCACTCAGGTCACAGAAGCCATGGCACTGCTGAATGCTCCGTGATTAAACTTAGCAACATGATCTGAGGGAGCAGCATGCAAATTGACATTGTCTGCATTGTAACTAATTAAATGTCCTTTTTCTTCCTTTTAGCATCACTGGAGCAGGGCTGGGAGGAGGAGGCAGAGGGCCCACCTGAAACTCTAGAGCAAATCCACTCACCAGCGTCACACCATCTCTGCCAGGCAGGCACCAGAACAGATACTAGCACCTCGGTGTGAATTAGATCTTCGGCAAGTGACCCGGGGCACGGAGGTGAGGGCACTTCATACTCGCTTGAGGTGTGGGCAGAGACAGAGAGTGCCCATGGCACTGAGTTGGAGGACTGCTGGGGACCCGGTACATGCTCAGTCGATGGCTGACGATGCGCCTCTGGAATTGTCTGTGAGGCAACGAATGCTGGAAGTGCAGCAGGGTATGTGAGACAATCTGGCGGAGATACATGAAGCTAACCGTGGCATGGTGCCCATGCTGGAGGAGTCCATGCGGAGTGTCACCGATGCAATGAGTCTCATGGCTGAGCGCAATGCTTCCTCCATGGAGAGAGTAGCGACTCTCGTGGAGAGGCTCCTCTAAGAAACCAATCAGGGCTTCCTGGGGATGCGCTGGGACCTGCAAGCCCTCACATCGGCATTGGCCACAGCTGTCAGTGCCAGTGTGGGAGATGGTTTGGGCATCAATTATCCCAGCCCAGTGCCCATCCATCTAAAGTAAGCAGGGAGGTCCGAAGTGACCTCACATCAGCCCGTCAGCTGCCTGTCGCCTTTGCGGGCTCCTCTCAGGGTGCTCCGGATGCGGGCAGCAGCTCCCCCACCCCTCTGTCAGTTACCGTGACATCCGATGACGCTGCGGCGACAGGGGAGAAGCCAGCTGTGGAACTGGCTGCTCCCTCCCAGGCGGGGCCATCAAATGCTCCATGGGCCAGAGGACGTCTGCCAAGGTTTATCGAGGCCAACAGTACAGTAGAGTGAGCAGGCTGTCTCAGATGCTAGTGCCAGCGAGGGAACAGCATCTAGAAGTAGCAACCGTAAGCGTAAATTTAACGCAACTTAGGCACACAATGGGTTTCTGATGGTGCTTTTATGTGATGTCCAATACTGTTTTTGTTTTACTTTATGAATTTACTTTTGTTTACTCAATAAATTTTGACATGTTGCCATGCCTCAGGGTGATTCCTTACTTCTGCAAGTGGACAGGAAGCCATGATGTTATGAGTGAGCTGTTTGACATTGAGCTTTATTGACAAGGGCCTTAGTTAATGTTAGTATCCAGGCAGATTTATCACTCAGTTATCGAGTGTGGAGCCTGCAGCCCTGGTATGTGTTGAAGGTCTGTCTGTGGTGTGCTAGCTGAAGATTGTTTTGATTAAAGCCTCCCGGGTGTCCCTGCCTCCCTAGAGTATGCCCGGGTCAGCGTCTACCCCCTCAGCATTCTCCTGTGCGTGCTCATCCTCGGACTTACTGCTGGACTCAACATGTGCATCCTCGTCCACTGCATCCCCCCTTTCCAGCACCAGATTGTGGAGAGCGCAGAATGCAACCACTGTCAGTGACATACAATCTGGGGGGTATTGGAGTGTACCCCCTGAGCAGTCCAGGCATCAGAAGCGCATCTTGAGAAGACCAATGGTTCTCTCCACCATAGCCCTTGTGGAGGCGTGGCTCCTATTGTGCCGCTGCTCAACTTCTGTTCTTGGATGGGGGAGAGATGTCATGAGCCACCTTCTGAGGGGATAGTCCTTGTCACCCAGCAGCCATCCATCCAGCTGGTCTGGAGCAGTGAAGAGCCCCAGCACCTGGGAGTGTCTGAGGATGTAGGTGTCATGGGAGCTGCCTGGGTATCTTGCACAGACTTGCAGAATCAGCATCCTGTGATCACACACTATCTGCACATTGACAAAGGCACCCAGCTCAGATGTGTACAGTCGATTGCACCCTGGACAGAGGGGAAGCCAGCAGTGGCTCGCTGTGTCTAGCTGGCCTGGTCCCAGCGGTAGTGGATGAACATCAATGCACGCCTGAATAGAGCATCCGTCACCTGCTTGATCAACACAAGTGTGGACAGTTTATTGAGAGACTCCACAGAGATCACTCATCGACCCCTGGAAAGAGCCAGAGGCATAGAAGTTGAAGACAGCTGTGACCTTTAGAGCCACTGATAAGGGGTGTCCACCCACACAGTTGGCGGAGATCTCAGGGCTTATCATCTGACAAATGGAGGTGACTGTCTCCCTTGAGAGACGGAGCCTCCTATGGCTCTGCACCTCAGTCATATTGAGGTAGCTGCTTCACCGCTTGTAAACCCTAGCAGCAGGATAGTGGCGTCTTATGCGGCCCCTTCCTCCTTGCACTTCATGTTGGCCCTGCACCCTTTGTGCCTGCATCTCTTCTCCCAAAGGTGGCTCCCCTGGAGGCTGAATGTGGACTCCTGGCCTCCTCCCCCTTCTGGCCCTCCCTCCTCAAAAGAGGTGCCTCCAGTGGAGAGCACAACTCCCATTCCCAGGCTAACGGAAGGCTTCTTGAAAGCTGCAGGTCCCAGAAATGAACTTTACTGTCTAGTTCCGACCAAGGCTTTTACTCCTGTCCTAGCAGCTGGTATGCTCACTCAGGCAAATAAAAGTTACTTTCACACTTAAATGCCTCAAACGTCACATTTGCGACCCCACTCACCCCTCTTATCCCACCCTTGGATGAGGTTTATAAAAATGTCTCCTACCCGCCTGCCTGTTGCGCCCATGAGACGTCCTTAAAATCACACGGGCTGCGAAATATTGAAATCAATTGCTGCCTCAAGGGCTTTAACTGGCCCGTTAATTGATGGCGGCCATGCACCCGAACTTGTAGCCTGACCGCCTTCCCAAATATCGCGATGGCACGTGGTGATGTCTGGACACTTGCCAGATGTCACCGCGTATCATTTTACATGTTAGCGTGCGGGGCCCGCCCCTGCACACCAATGGGAAAATTCTGGCCCAAGAGTTTAAAGCTTAAAGGGAAAATTGGACATTTTTTAAAAACCTACAGCAGGATTTTTTGCTCGGCATGAAGGCGCACACCTGAGCGTGAAATAAAGAGGGTGAACATTGACGTCGGCACACAGGGCCGATGTCAGCACACTCTCACCATAGCTCGGTTGGCGGGTGTGTGCCGGAGCTGGCAGCATGCCCACTGACGATTAAAAGGCCTATTAAGGCCATTAAGTTAACAATTGTGTTGAATTTTTCACTCCCTGTTCAAAGTAACGGTTGATACGCCAACGAAAAGGCCAAGCGGCCTTTGCATATTTTTCAAAATCTCATCCACAGGCAGGATGTGGTTTCCAAAATCAAATACAAATGAAATAAAAACTTTAACTTTTAATTAAAAACAAGTCCCTGCTCATGTGCCAGGGTCACATGAGGGGACATGTTTCATTATTTTTTTCTGCTGTTTATTAATTTTTAAAATATATTCATCATCTCCCTAAGGCAGCTCTGTGCCGCAGGGAGATTATTCAGTGCACATTCACGCACATGCGCAAATTGCCTTAATTGGCCCACCCGTGTAAAATCGCAGTGCGCTGCCGATCGCAGGCAGTGATTGTCTCCCTGACCGCCCTCGCCCTCGCAAAATTCTGCCCCTGGACACTGGTTTGGAGTGATTTTGATTGATGCCAAAGGCTTGCGTATATATATTATGTTAATACATGCATCTGGTAATGTAATGATATAATAAGTCTGGATGATAGTGTGAGATGGGTTATTAAAAATGAAGCCATCTTTTAAAATTATGATGGTTCATTCCTCGATAGGGAGGGGGATGTCATGAGATATCAATGCCTATAATGTTATTGGAAATTATTGTTAAATTGAATTGTAGCAAGGTCTGTGTCTATGTGTGTCTGTGTTTGGCTTCATTGGATTAAAGCCATCTAGTTTGACGTTTGGTAATTTTGAGCTGTTAATTAGATAAATGTAAGAAGGAGAAGATAAAATGTAAATTTGCATTTGTTGAATAAACCATTCAAAAGAATGGGTAAAACCTTGCACCTAGCTGGGAGACGACAAGCAATCTGTTTATATTGCTAATAAAATTGAGGGAATGAAAGGATTACTGTTAGGAGAGGTAAAATTTAAAAACCTAGTAATAAATTGGAAAATTTATATTCAAAGGGGAAGCTAGGTATAAATAGAAAGGAGTTTGTGTGTATAAGTGAGAGGCACCTAAGATCTAACCAGGCTGTAAGTCTACAGCTGTGCCTGCAAAGGAAACAAACAGAAAGGAACATCATTTTGAATTTGTAAGGTCAAATGTGTTTTGTCTGATGTCTGTTTAAAGTCTATGGGCTGAATTTTCCCAGAATTGCAAAAGTTGCAGTAGCGGGCGGATAAAATGGAGTCCAACCCGCCAATGAAAATGGCAGGTTTTAATGCCATATCTTCCTGAGCCCACATCATTATATATTCATTCCTGCGAAACACGCTATTTCCATGGTGGGTGGGCTCTCATTCGCCCACTCGCTATCACCCCGGCCGCCATCTTTAAAAGGCATCCGCCAGCAAAGCGCTCATTGCCTCCAGCTCACCATCGCTGCCTGGGAGACAGCCGGCAAAGGCAAAAAGACTGCAGTCCCCCGCTTCAACAATGGGTCCCTCGTGCGACTGCTGGATACCATGGAGGCCCGCTGCTCTACATCCGCTCTGTCCACAGGATGGGTAGCAATGTCACCAACCCGGCTTGGGAGGTGGTGGCAGCGGTGGTCAGTGCCAACGCCATGCAGAGGAGGACAGCCACTCAGTGCCGCGAAAGGATGAACGATCTCCTCCGTTCCACCAGGGTAAGTCACTCTTTTCGTCACTCCCAACTCACACACTCACAAACCCATCACACATCCGCAGGGCCTTCACTCACTGCCAGTGCAAGTGACATCACCATTCACTCTTTCACACACACCTTCATTGCCCTCATCCTGTCCATGAGACCATGCAGCAGCCCCACAGGCCAGGCATACTTATCATCTGGCCCAGCAGGAGTCCTGATACACTCTCCCCATCTCTTTCCATATAGGCAAACTGGCTCAAAACAGGAGGGAAAGGTCACAGACAGGTGAACAGATACCGGAATTTAAAGTTCTCAAAGAATTTGAAAACAGCCATCCAGCTGGCCAGCGATGACCGGGACCAGTCCTGTGCTGACAGTGAGGTCAGCGCTGCTGTAGCAAGTGAGGATCCCGCGGTGCAACACCCATCAGACAACCGTGCTGTGAGTGATGTGTCCTGTTTTGCAGGCCACTGCCATGCACTAATTATTTCCTCTTGCTTTCACAAGCACATCTGGGAAGCAATAGACGGAGTCCACGACCCAGAGCCTCCAAGCTAGCCAAAGAAGCCTCTGAAGAGGAATCTGAAGGCACTCTTTCTGAAGTCCCGTCACAGTGCTCACCCACACCTTCCACCAGTGTAGAGGCACACATCTTGGTGGGCCCTAGCTTTAGAGTAGCCTTGGGACCACAATCTGGGAGCACATCGCACTTTCTGATCTACAGCAGGTGGAGGCAGGGACTCCCCAGGTCCCTGGCTCTCGGAGGACTGTTGGAGGACAGAACGTTGCTGAGTCTGAATCAGCTGACGAGCTTCTGGAATCGGTCATGTCACAGTTGCTGGAGCTGGAAGGGATGGCCTCTGCACTCCTCAGATTGCAAGGCACACTGGCGGAGTCCATCCATCTTTAGGCTGATGTGATAGCGCCGGCATTGCAATGCACCGAGGTCAACATTGGCAGAATGGTGGCTGCCATGGAGACCTTGGTCCAGAATGTCACTCCTGCACTGCTGATCTGGCTTAACTCCATCACTGATGCCATAGTTGGCCTCCAACAGCGTGTACGTGAGAGGGGTGCTGGGCAGCTCGATCTCACTCCAGTTACCCCTTCTGCTCATGCAGTCAGCCAGGGGCACTTGGGCACCCAAGGGAGGACGATCAGCAGGTGCACGCTCTGGGGCCATCCACCCAGGTGACTAGGAGAGACCGGCCCATCCGACTCCCCTCTTCCTGTGACCTCCACAGATCCAGCTTCACAGGCCGAGAAAGGTGACCACTGCCACATAGCAGGATCCCGAAAGCAGGCTGGGGATCTCCAAGTCTTGGTCCTCCAGAGGACACCCACTAACGGCATCACAGACAGGGTGTCACAGTCAGCAGGCTGCCTCCACCTCTGCCGTGGATGTCCAGGTAGCACCAAGATATAGTGGCAGGGTTAGGACAGTTAAGGAGAATTAATTGCACAGTCTGGGCACAGGTGTTAATCACTTGTACATAATGTTCACTATTGTCAATAAACTCCCAAGAATGTCTCCCTCCCTGTGGCTCCTTGTTCTGATGAGCAGTATTCTTGTCACTCAGATGTGAAACCTTTCTGTACAAGCTAAAAGGCAGGTTTCTCAGTCCAGGGCCTCTTCCCTGTGCTCTGTGCAGCCTTCAGACCAGAGTGATGGTCCAGCCTCACACTCCCTGGAAATATGACTGATGCCTGCACCTTGGCAGTGCTGGTCATTGTTGCCAGACTGTAGTGGGCAGGTGTCACAGAGGTCTCCCATTCTCTCTGTGTGCTCTCAGCACCTTTAAGGTAGAGCTGGGCCCCATCAGATCAGCATCAGCAACGAATGATGTTGTGCACCAGCTCCTGAAGGGCTGAGGTGCTGAAGACAGATACAGCATCAGATTGGCTCCGCACTTTCACATGGGTGGGCCAATTAAGGCCCACCCTGCGTAGATCGTGAGTGGCAGAGCTGAGTGCTACCTGTGTGGGCAGGGGAGGAGGGAGAGCTGGGCCTCACGCTCTGGAGCTGCCTCAGGGAGATTGAAGCACTTTTTAAAAAAATTAACAGTGAAAATTTTTTAAAAACATGTCAGCTCACGTGACTCCGTCGTGTGGGCTGGGACATGTTTTTAATTCAAAAATAAAGTTTTTATTTAATGTTCATTTGCTTTAGGAAACCTCATCCCGCTCGTGGATGAGGTTTCCCAAAAAATGTAAAGGCCACTTGGCCTTTTCGCCTGGCCGCCAACCGTAAGGTTGGACGGGCAGTGTTACTTTGATTTTAATTAGCTTGTTAATGACCTTAATAGGCCTTTCAATTATCGGCGGGCGCGCAGCCGATTCCAGCACATGCCCACCAAATGAAATATCGCGCAAGTGCACGATGATGTCAGGACGCACGCCTGATGTCTTTGAGCGTCATATTACACTCGGGAATGTCGGGCACGCCTCCACACGCCAAATGTAAAATTCTGCCCACGTGAAGATCTATGGAGTGCCCTCACTGCATGTTGTCATCCTCCTCCTGTGATTGAGCAACTATTAGGGCCTCCACTGCGTATCCATGACAGGAGCATTCTCTTAGAGGGTATTGGTGCTGCCATAAGCCAGACTGGAATCAAACATTCTCAACTGTGATGTGAGGATCCACAGGGACACTTCACTGCATGTCGTTATCATCCACCACAAATCTGGCAGCTATGAGGGCCTCCCGAGTGCGCCTGCCTCATCTAGCCAGTGCGAGAGCCTCATCCCCATCATCATCACCACCGAGGACCCCTCACCCTTATCCCTGTCAGCATCTTCAACAGAGGAGACCTCCAGCTCCTCCATCCCCTCCTCAGCCAGCTCCTCACGCTGTTGCAGCACAAGGTTGTAAAGGGCACAGCAGAGAATAATGATGCATGACACCCTCTACAGACTGTATTACGGGGCTCCACCAGACTGGTCTAGGCACCAGAATCCCGATGGCCTGCTCCACAAAGTTTCTGCATGAGCCTCATTATAGCGTTGCTCTGCTGAAGTCTGAGGCCGCCGCATGGGTGTCATCAGCCACAGCCTCTACGGGTAGCCCTTGTCCCCAAGGAGCCAACCGTGCAGTCTTTGTGGACCCTGGAAGACTGCAGGGATTTGTGAGTGACTCAGGATATAGGCATTGTTCACAGTCCCTGGAAACCTTGCCCACACCTGCACAATATGTTTCTGGTGGTCACATACCAGCTGCACATTCAGTGAGTGCGAACCCTTGCGGTTACTGAAGTCCACTGAGTATAGCGATGGAGACCTGAGCGCCACATAAGTGCAGTCAATTGCACACTGCACATGTGGGAAATCTGAGATCAGGGCAAATCCAATGGCTCTTGCATCCTGGCTGTTCTGGTGCCGGGAGAAATGCACAAAGTTGTGTACCATGGAGAAGATGGCATCCATGACCTCATGGATGAATGTGTGGGTGGTGGATTGCAAAATCCCACAGATTCACCTGTGGAGCCCTGGAAGGAGCCATTGGTATAGAAATTGAGCACCGCAGTCACTTTCACTGCCACTGGCAGTGGATGCCCTCCATGTCCGCTGGGCGTCAAGTGCTTCAGTAAGTGGCAGATGTGAGTCACCAGGTCCCTAGCCATAGAGTCAAGAATCATAGAGGCCTACAGCACAGAAAAAGGCCTTCGGTCCATCAAGTCTGCACTGGTCAAACAAGTACCCAACTATTCTAATCCCATTTTCCAGCACTGGGTCTTGTATGCCATGACATTGCAAATGCACATCCAAACACTTCTTAATTGTTATGAGAGTTTCTGCCTCTACCACCCTTTCAGGCAGTGAGTTCCAAATTTCCATCACCGTCTGGGTGAAAAAATTCTTCCTCACATCCCCTCTAAGCCTCCTGCCCTTACCTTAAATCTATGCCTCCTGGTTATTGATCTCTCCACCAAGGGGAAAAGTTCCTTCCTGTCTACCCTATCTATGCCCCTCATAATTTTATGCACCTCAAACATGTACCCCTCAACCTCCTCTGCTCTAGGGAAAATAACTTCAGTCTATCCAATCTCTCCTCATAACTTAAACTCTCCAGCCCAGGCAACATCCTGGTAAATCTCCTCTGTACTCTCTCTAGTGCAATCACATCCTTCCTATAATGCAGATTCCAGAACTGCATGCAATACTCTACTGGCCTAACCAGCGTTTTATACAGTTCCAGCATGACCTCCCTGCTCTTATATTTTATGCCTCAGCTAAGAAAGGCAAGTATCCCATATGCCTTCTTAACCACCTTATCTACCTGTCCCGCTACCTTAAGGAACTGGTGGACATGCACACCAAGGTCCCTCTGATCCTCAGTACTTCCCAGGGTCCTACCATTCATTGTGTATTCCCATGCCTTGTTTGTCCTGCCCAAGTGCATAACCTCATGCTTACCTGGATTAAATTCCATTTGCCACTGATCGGCCCATCTGACCAGCCCATCTATATCCTCCTGTCATCTAAGGCTATCCTCCTCACTATTCACCAGCCCGCCAATTTTCATTTCATCTGCGAACTTACTGATCAACCCTCCTATATTCAAGTCTAAATCGTTTATGTATACCACAAACAACAAGGGACGCAAAACTGATCACTGTAGAATCCCATTGGACACAAAAATTCAGTCACAAAAACACTCCTCGACCATCACCCTCTGCTCCCTGCCACTCAGCCAATTCTGGATCCAATTTGCCAGATTGCCTTGGATCCCATGAGTTTTTGTCTTTGTTATCAGTCTCCCATGCAGGACCTTATCAAAAGGCTTGCTGAAGTCCAAGTAGACTACGTCAAATGCATTGCCCTCATCTACATACCTGGTCACCTCTTCGAAAACTTCAATCAAATTGGTCGGACATGACCTCCCCTTAACAAAGCCATGCTGACTGTCCTTGATTAACCCCTGTCCCTCCAAGTGTAGGTTAATTCTGTCCCTCAGAATTGCTTCCAATAGTTTCCCCACCACTGAGGTTAGACTGACAGGCTTGCAGTTCCCTGGTTTATCCCTTCCTCCCTCCTTGAATAATGGTGCCACATTGGCTGTCCTCCAGTCCTCTGGCACCTCTCCTGTGGCCAGAGAGGTATTTAAAATTATTGCCAGTGCCCCTGATATTTCTTCCCTTGCCTCACTCAACAGCCTGGGATACATTTCATCCGAGCCTGGAGATTTAACTACATTTAAGCCTGACAGACCACTTAGAACCTTCTCCCTTTCTATGCTAATTTCTCTAATTATATCACAATCCTTCTGACTAATTTCCATACCTATGTTGTGCCTTTCACTTGTGAACACCGACACAAAGTATTCATTTAGAACCCTACCTACATCTTCCGGCTCCACACACAAATTATCACTATGGTCCTTAATAGGCCCTACTCTTGCCCTAGTTATCCTCTTACTGTTAATGTACTTGTAAAAAACTTTGGATTTTCCTTTATTTTATCTGCCAATGATTTTTCATGCCCCCTTTTTGCTCACCTAATTTCCTTTTTAAGTTCCTCCCTACACATTCTACACTCCTCCAGAGCTTCTGCTCTTTTGAGCCCTCGGTAAATGCCATAGCCTCCCTTTTTCTCTTTATCCAACCCTGTATATCCCTCGACATCTAGGGTTCCCTAGATTTGTTGGTCCCACCCTTTATCTTTACTAGAATATGTTGGCCCTGTACTCTCCCTTCTTGAATGAGTCCCACTGCTCTGATGCAGATTTACCTAAAAGTAGCTGCTCCCAGTCCACTCTGGACAAATTATACCTGATATAATTAAAATCGGCTTTTCCCCAATTTAGAACACTGATTTCTGGCCCGTCCTTGTACTTTTCCATAACAACGTTGAATCTAATGGCGTTATGACCACTATCTGCAAAATGCTGCCCCACTGATACCTCTACCACTTGCCTGGCTTTATTCCCTAAAATTAAGTCCAAGACCACCCCCTGTCTTGTAGGATCTTCTACGTACTGGCTTAAAAAACTCTCCTGGATACATTTTAAGAATTCCGCTCCATCTAAACCTATCACACAATGACGAACCCAGTTAACGCTGGGAAGTTGAAATCCTCCACTATTACTACCCTATTAATTTTACACTTCCCTGAAATTTGCCTAAAATCTGCTCTTATATTTCTCTCTGACTGTTTGGGGGGCTATAGTACACTCCCAGCAATATGATTGCTCCTTTTTTGTTTTTAGGTTCTACCCATATGGCTTCATTTGAGGAACCTTCTAAGATGTCATCCCTCCTTACTGCTGTAATTGATTCCTTGATCAATAAGCAATGCCCCCTCCTCTTTTACCTCCTTCCCTGTCTCGCCCGAAGACCCTATATCCTGAAATATTGAGCTGCCAATCCTGCCCCTCTCTCAGCCATGTCTCTGTGACAGCAATTACATCATACTTTCATGTGTTAATCTGTACCCTCAACTCATCTGCCTTGTTTGTCAGGGTCCTTAAAATAAATACCATCCAAACTTGCCAAACTCCCTTGTGCCTTAGCTGGCCTATAATTTCTATGCCTTCCAGACTCATTTGCTCTCTCTTCTAATTTTGGCTGTGCATTTCTCCCTGCTGAACCTCCTCTGAGGATCCCATCCCCCTGCCATGTTAGTTTAAACCCTCCCCAACAGCACCAGCAAACCTCCCCACAAGGATGTTGGTCCCATTTCACTTCAGGTGCAACCCATCTGCCTTGTACAGGTCCCACAGCTTCCAGAAATGGTCTCAAAGTACCAGAAATTTAAAGCCCTCCCTCCTGTACCATCTCTCCAGCCACACATTCATCTGGACTAACCTCCTATTTCTGTATTCACTAGCATGTGGCACTGGAAGTAATCCAGAGATTACTACCTTTGAGGTTGTGTTTTTTAATCTGCTTCCTAGTTCCCTAAACTCTGCTTGCAAGACCTCATCGCCCTTTCTATCTATATCGTTGGTGCCAATATGTACCACAATCTCTGTCTGTTTGCCTCCCCCCTTTAGCCAGACACAGGTTCTCAGTCATCTGCAGGAATGGCAGACGACACCTATAGACCCTGGGCGTCGCTAGGTGCTAACCAGCCTCAGCTTCCCTTTCGCTCCTGGGCAGGCTGTGCGGGATCCCCTGCTGCCCCTTCTTCATGAGGTTGCTGCTCCTGCCTTTGCACAGCCAGGTGCCTCAGTCACTCTCTCCTCCGTCTTCTATGGCCTCTGTAGACCATCAGGCATACAGCTAGGTCAGCAGGATCCATGATCCTGATGTGGTCCTCCTGCAGCATGAAAGAGAGAGAGAAATGTGGTTTTCATGGCTGTACATAGTCCATTTCCTGGCCCTATGTGACCGCCCCTTACGCTTCCCAGAGAGTGCTGGTCACAACTCGAATGGCCAGCGATGAGTGCGCTGCATGGCTGCCCTTTCAATCTGCAACATGGGGGACACTGGTCGAAACCAGGACACTGAGATTGCAGTGAGCGCCTCCAACAGTGACTGCTACATGGCCAGAGTTGACGAGGAGATTGTTCGTGTGCAGTCCAACTGCTCTGTGGCCCAATAAAGTGGTGGTGGACTCAAAGTCTTTGCCAGGTAAGGTGGGAGGGGCGGGGTTGGTAAGGATTTGAGCGCTTGGTGGCCCTTTGGCACCCCTGCATTGTTTGCATGAGCGGGCAGGCTAGGAGCCCGACCCCAATCATATCACTGTGGCTGCGCCTGATCTGTCTTAGTTGCTGAGGCATGGTCAGTTCATACTGGTGAACCTAATATGTGGCCATTTTCCTCGTTTACCCTGCCCCCCACCTCAGTTGCCTGTATGCGGGATGCAGCGCCAGGGCAGCACTTGCCCCTACCCCTCCCCATCCTTCAGCAGTCACCTCCGAGGCTGACCAGCACTTGCCCCCAGACACCCCCCAAGCCCTCAGCAATTGCCTGCTGAGCCAGGCGTCAATTTCCCTTGCCCCTCCACCTCCCCCACCCCACCACTCCCCCCCCCCCCACCCCTCATGGCCCTGAAGCCTATAAACAACAGGCAAGCTGTGGAGAATGCTGCTGCTCACTCATCTCAGTTCCTCCACAGTGAAGGCCGTCAAGTGCACGTTGTCTGCGTGCTGGTGTGAAACACATCGGCCTGCTTTCCCATCAATGCAGATGGACAATATGGCGGGGTTCCAAGACCCTGGCGGGATGGCCTTTTAATTATATGCTAGCGTATTGGAATTAGCTTCCTGCCGACTGATGGCTGGAAACGCAGCCCACCACCGGCGGGCTGAGCAGAAGATCATGACCTGCCTTCACACCGTCGTAAATGTGCCCCACCATATTTTCCGTGAACGCCACCTATCACTCCCGCCACCAGCGGCCTCAAAAATTCCGCTCTATGGGTTACTGTTGCCTTGGTGAAGATTTACCTGAGAGTGATTAATTTGGGGATTTGTTTAAAAGTTATTATGGCAGTAATTTGTAGGCATGTGTTTAATTTGTTGTTAAATCAATAAATGTTTAATTTAGTTTTATATAAAAAGCCTTTTGAGACTCAGTGGTCATATTCTTGAATTCAGAGTTGCATCTCAAACGCACCAGTTGAAAATATAGGTTATGACAGTTGTTCAAGTTTCCCCCTGGGATTTAAACAACTCAGCCTTTACCAACTGCTGTGTCATAACATACCTGTTGTCTCCACCTTACCCATACGTGTCCTGCGCCCAGTTAAAATTCTTGTCTTGTGTGCAGGAGAGAAAAAATAGATGTATAATACAACAGTGATGTGGCTGTCTGTTCTACTCTCTGCTTGTTGGTAAAATCACCCCCTTTATGTTTATGTTATCTCAGTGGGAGGGAGAGTTAAGTTATTCTCCCATGTGAGATATATGAAAATTCAGGGTATGTATGTATGAGAAAAGTGAAAAATGTAGTATATGAAGTATTGTATAGAACAGGATTTGAACAGGATTTGAACATTTCTTCCTGCAATTTATTCTGTACAGGCATATGCCATGGCATAAAACTAACAGGTGGAGAATTATACAATTTATTATATCATATTTACAGCACAGAATCAGCACTTGCGATACATTGAAAAGCATCACTAATTATCACTTGTGCCTTTTGGTATCAGCTGGTGCTGCAGCATTCAGAAAAGGCAGTTGTGGTGTCTACTAATTACTCCCTTCATGTGATACATTCATGGATAGCTAATTGGGTTGGTCCCATGGGAAGCAATCACTCTTTGAAAGAAACAAAATAGTGATAAACTTTGATCGCAGAGTGACGACACAAGCTCTGGTATTAAAGACAGAATCAGTTTTGGGCTCTACAAATGAACCTATTGAACTGCAGGAAGTATCATAAATCTGTACAAACCGTGAAAATTAAAGAAAAATTTAAATTTAATATAAATCTGTGTAAATTCAATTTGGCTTTTTCTTTGTTTAGTTTTCTCTCTCTCTGCAGTTGTAAAATTTATATCTATTTCACTTGAGTTTAAAATACAGGTAATAAATGATTTTGCTGTCCAATGGCTAAATAAGATTCCAGATGTAAGGCCACTTCAGATTAGCAATGAATGAATGAATGCTATTGGACAAATTCAAATTATATTCAGAGATATAAATTGGGTAATTCCGTTCACAAAGACAATAAAGGATAATACTGGATAAAGGAAATTGTTATAAATGCGGACGCTGCTGTTTGACAAACATTAGTCCTTTGTTATAATTATATGTGTGTGTGAAGAATGAGGGGAAGAATGGGGGCTGCAATGTGACTAGCCTTTGTGTGATACTGTCGGTGTGGAAACTGGAAAAAGTTATCAGCAATGTTGGCAATCTCATATCAGCAATCTCACCACTGAGTGAAAGGTTTCTTGGTAAATTGTCAAAAATGAAAGAATGAAACAGATAGTATTAGTAAATGACTTAATGCTAGCCTGGTTTTGGTCATTTTGTTTCCTGATCCACAAGGTAAGGATCACCAGTACTGGGCAATGCAACACATTTCTGCTTTATGCACCTACTGAACACCCAGCATTCCCAGGCCAGGCACGCTACTGATATATTTTAGTAGTTAGTCTAGATAGTGCAGTGGTCTTGGACTAATTCTCTGGAAATTGGTCAACCTTGAAGGTCTTGACAAATTTTTGAATTAATAAAAGTGCAATATAAACTCTTCCCTTCCTTTCATTTGTGCATTCTTCAAGCATTATCTCTAAGGCAACACTCACTTCATTTTACAGCTTTTGAGATCCTTTAAATAAGTAACTTGACAGTGAATCCTGAACACTTGTTTAGCATTTTCTGCCCAACTAATATATAACCAACCTGTAATCTCTGATTCATTTCTTGACAATATTTTTGAATAGCTGTGTTCTGGATGGTTCTGAGATATGGACCAAGAGACAGAGCTGAGTGAGGATGGCAGGAATAAATAAAGCATTGACAAAGGAGGCCCAAGACCAGGAGCAAGAGCTGAGTGTGACTGAGGGGTATTCTCCTGCTCCTATTTCTTAAGTTCTTAAACAGAGCAGTGATTGGGAGTAGACAGGCTGGGTTCAAGTCTTTTGTGACTGTCATAAGATATTTTTTCTGCTTTATCTTGGCCTGTATACTTCTGGATAACTAGGGGGCTCTAGATTTGGCAGTACCACCCTTTCTCGTTGTGGGAACATGTCTACACGTTGCCTGTAGAATCTTGCCTTTGGATGCCTCCCACTGATTTGACACAGACTTTCCTTCTAATATCTGTATCCAGTCCACTCTCGCCAGCTCACCTGTCAACTTTGTAAGATTTGTCTTTCCCCAATTTAGAACTTCTACCTTTGTTCTTTCTTTGTCCTTTTCCATAATGATGCTACATCTAATTATATTGTAATCAGTATCTCCAAAATGGTCCCCCACTGCTACTTCACCCACTTGCCCAGCTTCATTTCCTAAGACTAAATCTAGAATTGCACCCCATCTCGTTGGGCTTGTTACATGCTGGCTAAAAAAGTTCTCTTGAATGCTGTTGAAGAATTTTGTGCCCTCTGAGCCCTTCACACCATTTGTATCCCAGTTGATATTAAGGTGGTTGAAGTCCCCAACAATAACTGCCGTATTGTTTTTGCTCTCAGAAATCTGTCTACATATTTGCTCTTCTAACTCTCTTCCACTATTTGAGGGCCTATAGTCCATTCCTAGCAGTGTGGCTGCCCCTTTTTAATTTCTGAGCTCAACTCATATGGCCTCATTTGATGCTTCATTTAGTATCTCATCCCTCCTCACAGCTGTAACTGTTGCTTTAACCAATAATGCTACACCCCCACCTTTTTTTATCCCCCTCCCTATCCTGCCTGGAAACTCTATACCCAGGGATGTTGCGTTGCCATTTTTGCCCCTCCTTATGTCACGTTTCCATTATAGCGATGATATCATGCTGCTAAGTGTGCCCTTAGCTCATCGTCTTTATTTACTGTGCTCCTTGCATTAACATATATACCTTTTAATACTGCCAAATTCCTGTGCTGTACACATTTTCACCTGTGCTGCTTCTGTCTTTCAGGGTCAATCACTAATTCTCCAACTCCCATTGCCTGGTCTAAATTTGCCCTCAGGTTACCATCCCCCTGCCAATCTAGTTTAAACTCTCCCCCACTCCCTCACAAACAGCACTAGTAAATCTCCCTGCGAGGATATTTGTCCCAGTCTTGTTCAGGTGTAGACCGTCTGGTTTGTACAGGTCCCATCTTCCCCAGAACTGGTCCCAATGTCTCAGAAATCTGATGCCCTCCCTCCTACACCAGTTTTCCAGCCACGTGTTTATTCACTCAATTCTCCTATTTCTATACTCGCACATGGGACTGCAAGTAATGCTGAGATTACTGCTTTAAAGGTTCTGCTTTTCAATCTCCTTCCTAGCTCCCTAAAGTCTGTTTTCAGGATCTCATCCCTTTTCCTACTTAAATCTTTAGTACCAACGTGGACCATGACCTCTGGCTGAGTACCCTCCCCCAGAAGAATGTCCCGCAGCTTCTCCATTACATCCTTGACCCTGGCACCAGTGAGGCAACATACCATCCTGGACTCACTTCTATGGCCACAGTTAGGTATTCAGACCCTAACTGATCAGACATTTAGGGTCTGTTCCCCTAACTAATGAATCCTTTATTACTACTTCTCTTCCCCTCTTCTTTCCCCCCTCCTGTACAGTAGAGCTGCCTGTGGTGCCACAAAACTCGCCCTGACTTCACTCTTCCAAGGAACCAACACCCTCACCAGTATCCAAAACAGAAAACTGATTGGTGAGCAGGATCCCAGAGGACTCATGCATTACCTGCATAATTTTCTTGTACTGCCTGGTGGTCACCCATTCCATTTCTGCCTGTATGCTCCTAGCCTGCGGTGTGACCACATCTCTGAACAAGCTATCCATGTAGCTCTCAGCCTTGTGGATAAGCCACAGTGACTGTAGCCACCGCTGAGCTCCGAAATCCGGAGATCAAGGTTCTGCAACTGGTGACACTTACTGCACATGTGGTCATCTAGGATACTGGTAGTGTCCACAAATTCCCACATATGACAGGACACGCATTCCACATGCCCGAGTTGCCCTGCCATAGCTTCAATTTACTTCCTTTGCATTAACTTTATTTTACTTTGGTTTACTTATGCAGCTATATTTTAAGCCTCGACTTAACTTTATTTCCTTATTGCTTATGTTTCTTACTTAAATGTAAGTGGCCCCTTCTTTTAAAAATAATGTGCTTTTCTAATTCTCATCTATCTGATGACACTTCCTAACAGCAGTTTCTCATAAACCAATGAACTTATGTTTCCCTTGTGATGTCAGCTGCTGGGTGCTGCTGACTCCCTGACCCAGGTCCTCCTCTCGTACTCTCTTCTAGGTGCTGCTGACTGCCTGTCCCAGGGTCCTCCTCTTGCACTCTCCTCTAGGTGCTGCTGACTGCCTGTCCCAGGGTCCTCCTCTCGTACTCTCCTCTATGTGCTGTTGACTACCTGGCTCAGAGTCCTCCTCTGGAACTCTCCTTTAGATGCTGCTGGCTGCCTGGCTTGGGGTCCTCCTCTCACACACTCCTCTAGATGGTGCTGGCTGGATGTCTCCTGGTTCTTTTCTCACACTCTTCTCTAGATGCTGCTGACTGCCTGACTCAGGGTCATTCTCTCGCACTCTCCACTGGGTCTTGATGCCTGCCTGGCTCAGGATCCTCCTCTCACTTTCCTCTACCTGCCGCTGACTATATGTCCCAGGCTCCTGCTCTCTCACTCTCCTCTAGGTGCTGCTGATTGCCTGGCTTGGGGCCATCCTCTCATACTCTCCTCTAAGTGCTGCTCACTGCCTGGCTTGGGGTCATCCTCTCACACTCTCCTCTAGGTGCTGCTGACCCTCTGGCTTGGGGTCATCCTCTCGTACTCTCGTCTCAGTGCTGCTCACTGCTGAACTCAGGGTCCTCCTCTTGCACTCTCCTATACGTGCTGCTCACTGCACAGCTCAGGATCCTCCTCTTTCACTCTCCTCTATGTGCTGCTGACTGCATGTCCCAGGCCCCTCCTCTGGCATTCTCCTCTAGGTGCTGCCGACTGCCTGGTTCGGGGTCCTCCTCTCGCACTCTCCTCTAGGTCCTGTTGGCTGCCATGCTCGGGGTCCTCCACTCGCACTCTTCTCTAGGTGCTGCTGATTGCCTGGCTCAGGATTCTCCTCTCGTATTTTCCAAGTGTTTCTGACTGCCTGGTTCTGGGTCCCCCTCTCGTACTCTCCTCTAGGTGCTGCTGGCTGCCTGTCCCAGGCTCCTCCTCACGCACTCTCCATTAGGTGTCCCTTAGCTAAGAATTCAATAACTCTCATTAGAGTACTGAGCAAAATGGAGTCAGTCTTTAAAGCAAAAAAAAATAGCATCTCAGATGACTCTTTGAGTAGTATAATTCCATGGGCACTTACAGCTCTCAAGTAGTGAGTAATAACAGTCATCTTGCTGAACATTGCTTGTGTATTAATCCAGTCAACAATATCTGCATATTATTCAGGTCCAATGCCATCCCAATCAAGACTGATTCCATTTTGCTCAAATACCCATGAATTTCCTGGTAGGAGTTTTTGGATAGTGGTTTCTATTTTTAGCTACGAGATACTGGTCAGTTGTGTGTACTATCCTTAATGTTTGATAGATAGTTGAGAGTGATCAGTATCTAATAAGTCATTCTGGATTGAGTGCAGCCAATTTAGTGGGGTGTTGAATTTAATCAAATTTTAAGATGGTATATAACACGTCATATTTTATAGCAAAAACAATAACAAGTAGGAAGTATTGGTCCAGATTGGGCAAGGCAGCTGGCGTGTGCAAATAGTTCCTGCTTTCTTTCTTCTTCCATTTCTCATCTTGGTGCCCAGATCTTCGCAATTCTTAAACCGCTCAGGGGTGTTTGACCTTTCTTATTTCAGAGTTCTTTTCCACCGGCCACTGCACTGAACTCTCCCAATGTCTCTCAATTGTACCTTTTATCGAGGTGGATACCTGGAGGGATTGAAGACAAGGCCTTGTGATCCTATTAAGATTTACTTTATTTTGAAATTATTTCTTTGTCTAAACCTTGGGTTGAAAAGCCCGCCTTTGATGCCATTCACCTATCATTGGCTCTTGAGCCTTTGCACATGCCTCCTGACCTTGATCGATCACTCTTACCTCATCTTTTCCTTATGGCAACTCAAGCTGTTCTCCCTCGTCAGTTTCATCCTCCCAGCAACATTCTATCTCCAGCATCAAACTAACTCTCAAATGTTTCATTATTTGTATCTGTTATAATATCAGTTGTTTATGTCTAAAGCTGTTTATAAAACCTGTTAACAAGTTGTTAATAATTCAGCTGTTCTTATTCCTTACCAGGTGTTGCATCATGGAGTTATTCACTAATCTATTCTACTTTTACACACTAATGAACTTACATACTTCAGCGGGTCTTAATTAAGTAAAGTGAAATGAAAAACCTAACCCAGCTTTGTTATATATTGTTTGTTTTATAAGGCTGGGACTTTATGCTGGAGTTGGACATGTGCGGCAGCATAAGTGGACAATATGTCAAGAAGGCCAAAGATCGGCTTCAAGACGTTGTGAAAGCAGTTTCAATCGTATACTCGGCCCTCCAATGGTGGGACGTGTTCCCCACCATCAGGCATCGGGAATCTCATTGTAACACATCGGCATATAAGGCCATTCTGCTGGACTCACACCCCCCTCCCACTGGATCGTCCGCCCACATCAGCAGGAAACCACACCATTGTGTTTCACAACAGCATATATAAGGCATGCACTTGGCGGGCTGCACTTCATTCGGGACTTCAAGGTTTGTTTGCCTACCTTGCTTTGGGCAGCACTCGCAGTCATCAACATCAGGCTTCGCAGACAGCACCACATCACTTTTAGGGGGGCTTATGGACAGGTCTCTACTTAACAGATCAGCCATATGTGGGTGGCTTTTCAATGGCTGCAGGGCTAGGGCTTGCTTAATGAAAGGGGAGAAGTGGCCTCGGCAAGGGAAGAGGCTGCAGGATGAGAGCTGTGCTGGGGAAGTGGGGTATCCCAGGGTGTGTGTGAGGGAGCACATGTTGATCAATGCAAGTGGCCTCAAGATAGTGAGGGTTGAGGATGCAGTCTCCAGAAGAGATGAGGCTAGATGGACATGTGAGGGTATATGTGTGAGAATGGGTAATGATGTCCCTTGAGCTGGCAGTGAGAGAGATGCGAGTGAACACGTGATGGCCTTGTGAGTGTGTGAGTTTAGAGTGATCAGATAGTTGCCATACCCTGGCTGCACGGATGAGATCATTCATCCTCTATCTACATTGGATGGCCCACCTCTTCTGCACAGCACTGGCACCGACCACCACTGTCATCACCTACCAAGCTGGAGTGGTAATGTAGCTGTCCCTCCTGCAGCTCGAGTGGGGGTAGAGGACATCCCAGCGGGCTTCCATGGCATCCAAAAGGCGCTCGAGGGCTGCAGTCTTATTGCCTTTCAGGGCAATGTCATCTTTGCTGCAGTCCTGGGCTGGAAGCACTGAGCGCGGCTGTACTTTAAATGTGGTGCCTAGTGTGATGACGCAACGTGGCAGGCAAATTGGAGTCTGCTTGCCATTGAAATGGTGTGTATCCTGGGAATGCATAATTAATGCGGTGGGTTTGGGACAATACGGCATGTAAAACCACCATTGTAGCTGGCAGTTACCTGCTCGCAATCGCATTTAGTGCATATCTGGGACAATTCGGCCCTAAGTATCGAACAGTTGCTCTCCCACTTGGCTTAGTTTGTCGATGGGTTCCTTTTTCAGCTGGGATCATGGTCATCATTTAAGAATTATCATTACACTGGCTCTGTTTCTAGGGAAACAAAACATTGTGCAGTTTCAGGTAAAAGAAAACTTACAGCACTAAGCTCTTCTTTTATCTATTTCAGGCTGCCTGACTCTAAGTACAATGTTATATGGTACATTTAAAGCTGAGCCATTCAGAGTTCCTGGAACTCATTTTTAACCACAAAGTGGGTACAGAAGAAAAAGGCTCATATTAGCTCTACCCTCCAACAGAAAAATCAGTACCCAATCACATCATCTTGTCGATTCCTCTGCATGACTGTTCCTGGAAATTTATTCCAAGGGTTGATAACTTTTTGTAGGAATTTGTTTTCACCATCAGACAGTTTCCACTGATGTCCTGGAAAAACTCAGCAGGTTTGGCAGCATCTGCGGAGAGGAACACAGTTAACATTTTGAGTCTGTATGACTCTTCGACAGAACTAAGGAAAAATAGAAAAGAGGTGAAATATAAGCTGGTTTAAGAGGCGGGGGGGCGGAAGGTAGGGCTGGATAGAGGGCCAGTGATAGGTGGAGATAACCAAAAGATGTCACAGACAAAAGGACAAAGAGGTGTTGAAGGTGGTTATATTATCTAAGGAATGTGCTAATTAGGGGTAGAAAGCAGGACAAGAAAGGTACAGATAGCCCTAGTGGGGGTGGGGTGGGGTGAAGGGAGGGGATCGAAATAGGCTAAAAGGTAGAGATAAAACAATGGATGGGAATACATTTAAAAATAATGGAAAAAGGTGGGAAAAGAAAAATCTATACAAATTATTGGGAAAAAACCTTCCCCCCACCTTAAACCAGCTTATATTTCACCTATTTTCTATTTTCACATAGTTCTGTTGAAGAGTCATACAGACTCGAAACGTTAACTTTGTTCCTCTCCACAGATGCTGCCAGATCTGCTGAGTTTTTTCAGGTATTTTTATTTTTGTTTTGGATTTCCAGCATCCGCAGTTTTTTTGCTTTTATCCACTAATATCCTGTTTTCTGAGTGATTTATTTTACCTTTTTTATATGCATTCAAGTTATTTTATTCCTCTACTGATGTTTCAATAGTTTACATTCATACATATAGTTAATGAATCTGCAGTACATTTTAATTATAATCTATCGCTAATAATTGAAAGCCATATTTTGAAATTTTAAAATGGAATGATCTAATAATTTGAATTATGTAACACAAATAAGCTCACTAAAGTGGGAATTCAATATAAAAGTGAATTATCAGATAATTTTAATTAGACTGCATTAAGAGGATTGAACTTCATAGAGTGTTACAGGATGAGAAAAGTTGCTACATTAGATTTCTTAGTGCGTCTTTGTTGGGGTTAATGTGAGTTTAATGGATGTTCTTGCTCTTTAGAGTGCTGTTGGGTCAGGAAGTAGTGGGGAACTCGAGTTGATCGGAGTACTCCAGTGTGAAATTCATCTGAGTCAGCAGTAGAACCAGTGAATAGAGAATCAGCAGCTCATTTTACATTCTTCCTGATTTTCTTTCCCATTGAAGTAATTGGAGAAGAGAATTGGACGGAGTGTAAATCATACCTAGGAAGAAGAAGCATACTAAAGGGAGGACGAGGCAACCATGACTGACAAGGGAAGTCAGGGACAGCATAAAAGCTAACGAGAAAGCATACAATGCAGCAAAGAGCAGTGGGAAACCAGGGGATTGGGAAGCTTACAAAGACCAACAGAGGCCAACTAAAAAAGAAATAAGGAGGGAGAAGATTAACTATGAGGGTAAACTAGCCAGTAATATAAAAGAAGATTACAAGAGCTTTTTTAGATATATAAAGGGTAAGAGAGAGGCAAAAGTGGACATTGGGCCGCTGGAGAAGTAGTAGTGGGAAACAAAGAAATGGCGGAGGATCTGAAAAGGTACTTTGCATCAGTCTTCACAGTGGAAGACACGAGTGACATGCCCAAAGTTCAAGAGAGTCGGGGGGCAGAAGTGAGTATGGTGACCATTACCAAGGAGAAGGTGCTAGGAAAACTGAAAGGTCTGAAGGTGGATAAGTCACCTGGACCAGATGGATTACACCCCAGAGTTCTGAAGGAGATAGCTGAAGAGATAGTGGAGGTGTTAGTGGTGATCTGTCAGGAATCACTGGAGTCAGGGAGGGTCCCAGAGGACTGGAAAATTGCTAATGTAACCCCCCTGTGTAAGAAGGGAGTGAGGCAAAAGACAGGAAACTACAGGCTGATTAGCCTGACCTCGGTCGTTGGTAAGATTTTAGAGTCCATTATTAAGGATGAGATTTCAGAATACTTGGAAGAGCATGATAAAATAGGGCAAAGTCAGCATGGTTTCATCAAAGGAAGGTCATGCCTGAGAAATCTGTTAGAATTCTTTAAGAGGTAACGAGTAGGTTAGACAGAGGAGAGCCAATGGATGTTATCTACTTGGACTGCCAGAAGGCCTTTGACAAGGTGTCACACAGGAGGCTGCTCAATAAGATAAGAGCCCATGGTGATAGAGGCAAGGTACTAACATGGACAGAAGATTGGCTGTCTGGCAGGAGGCAGAGAGTGGGGATAAGGGGGTCCTTTTCAGGATGGTGGCCGGTGACTAGTGGAGTTCCGCAGGGGTCAGTGTTGGAACCACAACTTTTCACTTTATACATTAATAATCTAGATGAAGGAACTGAGGGCATCCTGGCTAAGTTTGCAGATGATACAAAGGTAGGTGGAGGGACAGGTAGTATTGAGGAGCTGGGGAGGCCGCAGAAGGATTTGGACAGGTTAGTAGAATGGGCAAAGAAGTGGCAGATGGAATACAACGTGGGGAAGTGTAAGATCATGCACTTCGGTAGGAAGAATAGAGGCATGGACTATTTTCTAAATGGGGAGAGAATTCAGAAATCTGGAGTGCAATGTGACTTGGGAGTCCTAGTCCAGGATTCTCTTAAGGTTAACTTGCAGGTTGAGTCGGTAGTTAGGAAGGCAAATGCAATGTTGGCATTTATTTTGAGAGGACTAGAATATAAAAGCAATGATGTTCTGCTGAGGCTTTATAAGGCTCTGGTCAGACTACATTTAGAATATTGTGAGCAATTTTGGGCCCCGTATCTCAGGAAGGATGTGCTGGCCCTGGAGAGGGTCCAGAGGAGGTTCATGAGAATGATCCCAGGAATGAAAGGCTTAACATATGAGGAACGTTTGAGGACGCTGGGTCTATACTCGATGGAGTTTAGAAGGATGAGGGGGGATCTGATTGAAACTTACAGAATACTGAAAGGCCTGGATAGAGTCGACATGGGGAAGATGTTTCCATTAGTAGGAGAGACTAGGACCCGAGGGCACAGCCTCAGAGTAAAGGGAAGACCTTTTAGAACAGAGATGAGGAGAAATGTCTTTAGCCAGAGATTGGTGAATCTATGGAATTCATTGCCACAGAAGACTGTGGAGGCCTGGTCATTGAGTGTATTTAAGACTGAGATCGATAGGTTCTTAAATAAAAACAAAAAAACTGCGGATGCTGGAAATCCAAAACAAAAACAGAATTACCTGGAAAAACTCAGCAGGTCTGGCAGCATCGGCGGAGAAGAAAAGAGTTGACGTTTCGAGTCCTCATGACCCTTCGACAGAACTTGAGTTCGAGTCCAGGAAAGAGCTGAAATATAAGCTGGTTTAAGGTGTGTGTGTGGGGGGCGGAGAGATAGAGAGACAGAGAGGTGGAGGGGGTTGGTGTGGTTGTAGCGACAAACAAGCAGTGATAGAAGCAGATCATCAAAAGATGTCAACAACAATAGTACAATAGAACACATAGGTGTTAAAGTTAAAGTTGGTGATATTATCTAAACGAATGTGCTAATTAAGAATGGATGGTAGGGCACTCAAGGTATAGCTCTAGTGGGTTTTTTTTTTATTTTATATAATGGAAATAGGTGGGAAAAGGAAAATCTTTATAATTTATTGGGAAAAAAAAAAAGAAGAAGGGGGAAACAGAAAGGGGGTGGGGATGGGGGAGGGGACTCACGACCTAAAGTAACAACTTTAGGTCGTGAGTCCCCTCCCCCATCCCCACCCCCTTTCTGTTTCCCCCTTCTTCTTTTTTTTTTTCCCAATAAATTATAAAGATTTTCCTTTTCCCACCTATTTCCATTATATAAAATAAAAAAAAAACCCACTAGAGCTATACCTTGAGTGCCCTACCATCCATTCTTAATTAGCACATTCGTTTAGATAATATCACCAACTTTAACTTTAACACCTATGTGTTCTATTGTACTATTGTTGTTGACATCTTTTGATGATCTGCTTCTATCACTGCTTGTTTGTCGCTACAACCACACCAACCCCCTCCACCTCTCTGTCTCTCTATCTCTCCGCCCCCCACACACACACCTTAAACCAGCTTATATTTCAGCTCTTTCCTGGACTCGAACTCAAGTTCTGTCGAAGGGTCATGAGGACTCAAAACGTCAACTCTTTTCTTCTCCGCCGATGCTGCCAGACCTGCTGAGTTTTTCCAGGTAATTCGATAGGTTCTTGATTGGTAAAGGGATTAAAGATTACAGGGAGAAGGTGGGAGAATGGGGTTGAAAAACCTATCAGCCATGATTGAATGGTGGAGCAGACTTGATGGGCCAAATGGCCTAATTTCTGCTCCTACGTCTTATGGTCTTATGGTCTTATATAGACCAGACTGGGTAAGGACAGCAGATTTCTTTCCCTAAAGGACATTAGTGAACGAGATGGGTTTTTGCAACAATCGACAATGGTTTCATGGTCATCGTCAGACCTTTAATTCCAGATTTTATTGCATTCAAATTTCAGCATCAGTGTGGTGGTATTCAAACCACCCTCCCCAGAGCATTACCCTGGGCTTCTGGATTACTTGCCGGGTGCCAATATTACTATGCCGTCGCCTCCCCAGCTGCTTAGTATTTCTTGTTCCAGGCTTAGGCTAGGGGTGAATCATCTGTATTTTATTGTAAGGCATATTGAAATGACCAGAGTATGATGGAAATCTAACTTCTTCTTTTCTAATGTGCACATTGAAAACGTATGTCATTCCTTTATTCTTCCATTATGTCGTTTCTTACACTTGTCTATTTTATTCCTTAGTCGGACCCTATCTGTTCCCCCTGACTTGACGTTATTCTCCTTCACCACCTCCCTCACCACACTTTCCAAACATTAACTTATAATGCCAGAAATTTGCTGGAAAAAAGAAAAAGGACTGTGAATCCTGACGAGTTCCAATGAAATAGAAAGAAGCGGAGATAAGCGTACAGAGTAGATTTGACACAAGGAATAAACTGAAGGACAGAATTGGAGCTAGGGATAAACTTACAATGAAAAATTGAAGCAAGGACCTAAATCTTTCTCTCAAGTTTAATTTCTATGGCATCTGGGAGAAATCGTGAGAACAGCTCTGCAGAGTTCTTACACCAAATCGTATTTCCTGATTTGAAGAATAGCTCAGTCATGTTAAAAAAACCTCAGAATCTTTACACCCACCAGCTCCTCTCTGATCGTGGGTGTATACTTCATGGGAGTCGTTAGTTTCTTTTGGCCATGGACTTAGTTAGGGAGGTGATTTTACTGGTGTTAATCAGAGCTCGGTGCCCACCTTCTTTTCAGGAAGTGACAGATGTACAGTTCTAGAGCTCTGCCAAGTTAAATCATGCCTTCAACAATGCAAAAAGTAAAGTTCATTTCACAGTAACATTTTTATGCTCTGTATGGTTGGTGCTACGTAGGTGGAGGCACTGTTGTTGGATCTCATTAACTGTTTCCTCAGTGGTGGGTGGTATGTGACATTCAGAAAATAAATCACCTAGTTTTATATTTTAATGTGTTCCGAGGATTTTGGCACTACTGGAAAGGTCATATTTATTGCCCATCCACAATTGCCTTGAAAGACTTGTGGTTGACACTTCTTGAACTGCTGTAATGTTTGTGACGATAGCACTCCCACAATGGTGTTGGGTAAGAGAATCCAGGATATTGAACCAACAACAAGGTGATGGTGACCCACAATGTTGCTGCTTTAGTCTTTTTTAGCATTAGGTGTTGCTGTAGCGCAGCCTGTAGATAATATTGCAGACACAGTGCATCAGTATATTGGGTTCAGTTAAAAGGGTTCCAATCAAGTGAACTGCTTTGTTCTGGACAGTGTTGAGTAAAATTGAGGTCAATGGGAATCATGAATAAAGTTGTCCAAAGACTGGAGTCATGCCTAGCACAAAGGAAGATGATTGCGATTGGTAGAGGCCAGAAGTAAGGATGTTCACTGATGATTGCACAATGTTCAGTACCATTTGTAACTCCTTGGATACTGACCAATTCCATGCCTGCATGCAGCAAGACATGGACAGCATTCAGGCTTGAGCTGATAAGTGGCAAGTAATATTCATGCCACACAAGTGCCAAGCAAAGACCATCTCCAACAAGAGTGAATCTAACTATCTGCCCTTGATATTCGACAGCTTTGGCATCATGCAACTCCCACCATCAACATCACATGGATTATCATTGACCAGAAACTTGATTTACTATAGCTACAAGAGCAGGTCAGAGGCTGGAACTTGCCTCTTGACTCTCTGATGCCTGTCTACCATCTACAAGGCACACGTCAGGAGTGTGATGGAATACGCTCCATTTGTCTGAATGGATGCAGCTCCAACAATACTCAAGAAGCTTAGTAGCATCCAGAACAATGCAGCCTGTTTGAATGGCACCCCATCCACCACCTTAAACATTCCCTTCCGCCTCAACTGCATAGTGGCAACAGTGTGTACTATCTATAGATATACTGCAATAACTCACCAAGGGTCCTTTGACAGCACCTTCCAAATTCGCAACATTCTGAAAGGATAAGGGCAGCAGATGGATGGGAATTCCACCATCTACAAGTTTCCCTTCAAGTCACACATCACCTTGAAATGAAAATATATCACCATTCCTTCACTGCCACTGGATCAAAATCCTGAGGCTCCGTCCCTAACAGCGCTGTGAGTGTACCTACACGACAAGTCTTGCATCGGCTCAAGAAGGTGGCTCACCACCCCTTCTCAAGGGCAATTAGGAACGTACAATAAATATCGACCTTGTCAGTGATGCCCACTTCACATGAACAAATGATAAAACTTTGACTTCTGTCTTCTTAGTGATTTGGAAATTCTCTTGCAACATGGCAGGTGCAGGTATAACCTTGAATATCTAAATCAGGGTGAACAGTAGGCCAAAGCAGCAAACTAGAGTCTCACCAAGGTGACTTCCCATTCACCTAAAAGAGTCTATAGAATGTTTAGTCTATTCATTTTAAATTGCAATATCATATTAGTATGAAGATTTCTGCTTGTCTCAGGCAAGAGCATACTGTACCCAGGCCAATCCTATCAAAAATGTATATGATTCGCAAAAGAATCAGAAACCTGATGTTATGATTTCCATTTCCTCATCTTGCCCATTACGCTGCAGTACAGAAACTCACCAAGGCTCCTTTGACAGAATGTTCGAAACCCGTGGCCTCTACCACCCAGAAGGACAAGGGCAGCAAATGTATGAGAACATCACCAGTTCTCCTCCATCACACATCATTCTGAATTGGAACTGTGTTCCTTCACTGTTGCTGGGTTGAAATCCTGGAACTCCCTCCCTAACAGCACTGTGGGTGTACCTGTACCACATGCACTGTAGCGGTTCAAGAAGGCTGCTCAGCACCACCTTCTCAAGGGCAACTAGGGATAGGCAGTCAATGCTGGCATAGCCAGAGAAGCCCACATCCTGTGAATGAATAATTTAATATAATACATAGGCTGGGATTTTCCGCTCCCGTTTGTGGTGGGCATTAGAATGCACGTGAGTGGAAAATATTGGGAGATTGCAAAAAACGGTTTCACATCATCGTAAAACCAGTTTGCAATCGTCCATTCCACCTGTCAATGGTGGGCCGCATTGCCCGTCGCTGAACATCGAGAACCCAATTTCAATACTTGAGCATCTCATAATAAGCCCTGCTCGCTGGAATCATCCCCCCCCAACTGAATCATGAGTTCATGTTGGTGTGATTGTGTGCTGACATATTTCGCAACTACATAAGCAAAGTGCACCTGGCGAGCTGCACTTCCCTCAGGACTTCGAGATTCATTTTCCTACCTTGCTTTGGGCAGGACTCGCAGTCATCAGCACCAGGCAGCAATGTGATACTGCCTGCAAAGAGATTGCCAGACTTCCTGTGGCCAGAGCAGGGGTGGAGGACATCACGGTGGGCCTCCAAAAGGCATTCCAGGTATGGGTGATTGAACTCTTCTTGGCTTACAGAGCCATGTCTTCACTAGAGTAGTCCTAGGTTGCAAGCATTGAGAACTCTGTGTACGGCTGCAGATTAGATATGACACCCAGAGTGAGGAAACAGTGAGGTAACAGCGTAGTGAGTGATTCAGAAGTCACTTGACAGTGAGACGGCGTGTGTTCTGTGGCTGTATAATTAATGAGGCAGGAAGCAGATGATATGGCGCAAAAGTCCACACTTACGGCTGGCAGGAAAAGCCTCTTCTTTTACGCCCGCCACCACACTTAGCCCAATTCAGGGTAAATTCCACCTATACTCTTTAAATTAGAATACACAGGTATAATTGACATGAAAATTGACTCTAACAAATTCAGACATGAATAGCTCAGCACTAAGTGTTTGAGGTTACTGGTCTAAAATTGTTTCTGGTGCTTTTACGTCCAACAGTCACAAAAAAGTATTTAACGGGCTCAATAGGATTTTGCAAGACAAAAGCACAACTAATGTGGCAGCCTAAACATCAATGATGAAATCTGTGTACTGCACAAGAAGTAAGTGCTTTGTCTGAGGCCACAGTTCAGGTCACACAAGGTTTATGCAAGCATACCCCTGCTGTTTTATTAACTCCTACTGATGTAGGCGAGACTTTCCTTGAGTTCCCAAATGAAAAATAATCTGAGATATTGTAGAATCTCTTGCTATAAAAGTGCTAAAGTTGAAAATGGAAGCTATTGATTTTCCTCTGTTTTGCATCTGGGGAATCACTTCCTTCCTAGCACAGTGCAAAGAGAAAATGAGTATAAGGCCAATGAAGTTGCATCTCCCCCCTATATTTGCACAAATCCACATGCATTTCTGGGGTTTCCTTAGAGTCTGGGCACAGATCCTTGCCTAAAATAGGTGGAGGCTTTTTGAAGTAAATGTAAATGACTCAGGATTAGATCATGGAATCATACAGCACAGAAAGAAGCCATTCAGCCCATCATACCTGTGCCACTTCTTTGAAAGAGATTTACAGTTAGTCCCTGAAGTTCTATCCTCATAACCCTGAAAATTCAAAGTAATATTAGATGGTCTGCTGCACTATTTTCCTGTTGGAGATTTAGGCAGTGAAGCGTCCACTCACAGGTTGCCCCCAGCACCGACAGATTGGGAAATCTGAGAAGGGGCTGCCAACATCTTCAAGTAGCCTTGCAAATAGAACCCAACCTGAAATAAATGGACACAAAGTCATGAATAATACACCAACAACTTTCTGACATGCCAGCCACTATGCGCAAAGTCCACCAGTGACACAAGGCTTCAGAAAATTTACCCCTAAGTATAAAATGATCAATGCTACATCAGAGCTCTTTGGGTTGGGATGTGATTCTTTGTCAGTTTTCTCTTCCTAATTCTGGCCTATGAAAGAGGTCCCAAATATGATTTGGAAGCAAGAACTGTTGGCACATCAATCACAAGGTAAACACCAATAGGTTCACTTTGTGGCTTTATGCTGCTAGCTAGCCTCCCCTGAATCAGGAATTTAGACATGCAACTTTCCAGCCAATACATTCAATGGAAGAAAAGCTGCAAGAGGTGCACCTCAGCATTTCTGACCTGTGTTTTTATAGGATCTCACTATGAGGACATCAAGTTGGAAAATTACTCCTTGTGCTAACAACATGGAGAATGTCCAGGCAAAGTTGCTGCTGTAGCATCATCTCAGGAAGTGCGTTCATAAGCACAGCAGAGCTGAAAGTCCGCAGCCAGATTCTGTCAGCTGAAGTGTGATGGAGCAGAAACCTGTGTTTACTATTTCTGACCTTGCCGGTGTATTCAGGGTCAGGGTAGAGTCACAAAACACAAATAGCAGAGGTGGCACGTGATCTGCGCAGCAAAGTAGAGGGAGCAGCTAAAGCGGCTCTAGCAAGCTGTTAATGTTACAGCCGTCACCATCAGCCAGAAAGATTTTCTAACATATAGCTCTGTATTCCTCTCAATAAAGATGATACCGCCATTTTTTGAGAGGTGCTGGCCTGAATCCAGGCTCGGTTTTCCAGGTGCATTCCATTTTTGCTATAGAGCTGACCTCCACGTTGAGCTAACTCTGCTGGCTCCATCACTCAATGGACCAAAGAAATTACCACTATGGGTAATCGCTTACCTTAGCCTGATCAACTTTAAGGTCAGGGTTATTTTCTGGGGTGGTTGGGAGTTTTGCTCACCCCATACACCTTAAGACTAATGGAAGGTGGTGGGATTCCTGTTGGGGAGCTGGCATCCAATAATCCTGCTGGGATTTTTGCCTCCATTGAGTGTCCTGCAGCTGACATCCTGCATTGGAGTGCCGTTAGAATGAAGTGTGGCAGCTATATCACAGATATACACATACTGCAGTTATGACACTTTTGGATGCAAACTGCAGCAAGTAGTGATGGCCAGCTTAATCTTATCAAGAGCAAGAGGCGTACTCGCTGTGATCTGGTAAATAGCACATCTCAAAGGGAATGCTCTTCTGCAGTGTGGATGAGCAAACACACAAGTGCCTGGATTTTCAGCTGGGCAGGATTGTGCAATCGTCGGGCCCAGGAGCAGTCGGGAAACGGACTGCTGACCATGATTGGCCCCAACCATGTTTTCAAGCTAGCTGGGGTGGGGATGTGAGGAGGGCGGGGAGGCGGTGAGCGCCGAGTGAAAACTCCCTGAAAGTCAAAGAGTAAGGCAACTGTCAGGGCAGCACATGCCTGAGAACTTTGATGTTAAGGTGATATCTCAGGAAGCTCTGAGGACTTTTATTTAATGCATTAGCGATTCCTCATACTTAGATACCCAAAGACTTCTGTTTCTCTAGGAGCAGAAATTTTTGCTCAACGGGTGTGTGATATGACATGTGTGTTGACATTGGCCAAGCGTGCCAACGTCAATGCGCAGCTGCGCAATAGTTCGGTCAGTGGGTGTGCACACTGGAACTGGCAGCGTGCTCGCTGAGAATTAAAAGGCCTGTTAAGGCCATTAAGTTGTCGATTAAATTAAAATTTTCACTGCCTGTCCAACTTAACGGTTGGCGAGCAGGCAAAAAGGCCAAGCAGCCTTTGCATTTTTTTGGAAACCTCATCCATGGTTGGGATGAGGTTTCCAAAAGCAAATAAAAATAATATATAAACTTTAATTTTTCATTAGTAATGTGTCCCTGCTCATGTGACAGAATCAGTCACCAACCCCCACCACACCAACCTTCCCCGCCCCAGCACAGGCAGTGCTCAGTGCTGCCACTCACGTTTCACACTGGGTGGGCCTTAATTGGCCCACCAGTGTGAATTTGTGGTGCGGTGCCGAATGCGGGCAGCAGCCGGCTTCCAGACCACCCCCACCAAGCCCGCCCACAAAGTGCAAAATTCTGACCTAGAAGTTGTTAGGGCCATTTCACAAGCAGCAACCCCAATACCATTACTGGGGTCACAGATGTGGGATGGACTCATACTCACAGCTTTCAAATAGTTTTAAGACCTAAAGAGCACACATGCACATTCACTTGTCCATTCACTTGAGGGAGTCTATTTCCATTGCCCTACACATAAATATTTGTGCATAAAATATCTTCTGCACATTGCACAATTGCGCATGTGATCTGTTACAAGGAGCTTAGGACACACATCAACAGTAATACACAATTAGATTAGTGAACATGATTTACCTTTATAAAACCATGCTGATTCTCCTCAATAACTCCAACCTCTCCAAGTGCTTGTTAATTCTTTCCTTGATTATTGCCTCTAAAACCTTCTCCACCACTGATGTTAAACTGACAGGCTTTAGTTACTGGACATGTTACTAAAAAACACATTTTCTTGCACAAGAGTGCTACATTTGCCACTTTCCAATCCTCTGGCACCTTGTCTGTATTTAGGGAAGTTTGGACAATTGCTTCCGCTATCCACATCCCCATGTCTCCTAGCAGCCTGGGATGCACGCCATCTGGACCAGGCAACTTATCTACTTTAAGTATAGCAAACCTTTCCAGGAAATCCTGCCTATCCATTTTATACATCTACTACGTCTACATCACTAGTTCTACCAATATTTTGTCAGCATCCTCTTCCTTAGAAAGAACCATTGCAAACTACTCATTAAATATTCAAGCCTTATCCTGAACCTCTAAGCATACATAACCCTCTTTGTCCTTAATAGGCCCACTTATTGCTACCCATTTGCTATTCACATGGCAGTAGGAGATTTTTAGGTTCCCTTTTATGTTAACTGCCATAAGAAAGTCTTGCTACAACTGTACAAGGCACTGGTGAGACCACGCCTGGAGTTCTGTGTACAGTTTTGATCTCCTTACTTAAGGAATTATATACTAGATTTGGAAGCAGTTCAGAGAATGTTCACCAGGCTAATTCCTGGGATGAAAGGGTTGTCTTATGAGGAAATTTTGAGCAGGTTGTGTCTATACTCATTGGAGCTTGGAAGAATGAGAGGCGATCTTACTGAAACATATAAGGTTCTGAGGGGGTTGACCAGGTAGATACTGAGAGGATGTTTCCTTTTGTGGGACACAGAACCAAGGGACACAGTTTCAAAATAAAGAATCTCCCATTAAAGATGGAGATGAGGAAGAATTGCTTCTTTCAGAGGGTTGTTGTCCTTTGGAATTCTCTTCCACAGAGAGCAATGGAGGCTGGGTCAATGAATATATTCAAGGTTGAATAAGACAGATTTTAGATTGACAGTGGAGTTCAGAGTTATGGGGACAGAGAAGAAATGATTTTAAGGACACAGTCAGGTCAGCCATGATATTATTGAAAGGCAAAGTAGGTTCAATGTGCTGAATGGCCTATGCCTAATCCTATTTCTTATGATCTAATGATCTAACATTCTCCTTTTTCTCCAGGTAGCATCTCAATTATTCAAGGGTCGCCATACCACAACTTATGCCATGATTTATACTGTGGGGAAGGGCAAGGAGGCAAGCCCCAGGTCTACATCAGCCAGAATGGGGATCAAACCCATTGCTGGCATTATTCTGAACCGCATGGTTACTGTTTCTGTCTATCCAACTGGACTAACCAGTCCCCATTGTAACAATTATCCTAATTGATATTTGGGCAAGTAAAGCCCCCAACTCCATAGTTACTGCAGATATGCTCTTTTATTTTTCTCTCTCACTATTTGGAGGCCCTGTAATGTGATCATACTTTTTTGCTTCTCAACTCTAACCAAGTGGATCTGTGCTGATCTCTTTCAACTCATCCTCTCATTCCGACACTGTAACACCTTCCCTGATCACTACTGCCACCCAACCTCCTTTTTTCACTTCCCTATCTTTTCTGAACACTTTGTATCCTTATATATTAAGCACCCAATCTTAACAATTTTTATATCTATTATTGCGACTACATCCTATTCTCATGTGGCTATTTGTGCTTTTCCCTCACTTTATCAGGGGGATTTTTTGGAGCCTATAAGAGCAGGAAATGTAGCATCCGGGGTGACTGAATTAGGCTGGAGCTGAAATTTTGATTTCCTGCTGGCAAGTTGAGTGTTGATATTAAGGGTGGAATCATCCCAGATTTGCACAAAGTGTGGTGGCAGGCTTGAAACAAGTCATTTTACCTGCCAGCCACAATGGGAGGTTTGCACGCCTATCGTCTCATTCCCACCTCATTTATTATGCAGCCACAGGAAACACGCCGTCTCATTAGTGGACAGCCTCCGGTCTGCCTGCCACGCGGTTACCTTGCCATTTCCTCACACAGGGTGCCATATTTTAAACTGCAGCTGCGCGCACAATTCTCAATGCTTGCAAACCGGGGCTGCTCAAGTGAAGACATGGAGAGTGCAGCCCCCGGTTCAGTGACGGATCCCTGGAATGCCTTCTGGACACCGTGGAGGCCCACTGCGATGTCCTCTACCCCCGCTCTGGCCGCAGGAGGTCCATCAGTCTCACCACTCTTGCTTGGGAGGCAGTGGCAGAGGTGGTCAGTGCCAATGCTGCACACAAGAGGTTGGCCATCCAGTGCAGAAAGAGGATGAATGATCTCATCTGTGCCACCAGGGCAAGGCAACCATTTCATCACTCTCAACTCACACACTCACAAGGCCATCGCACATTCATTGGCATCTGACTCACTGCCAGTTCAAGGGACATCGCCACTCACTCTCTTACACACATACTCTCACATCTCCATCCGGCCTCATTTCCTCTGGAGACTGTATCCTCCGCCCTCGCCATTTTGAGGCCACTTGCATGGATCAACATGTGGCCCCAAATATACCCTGAGACACCTCCCTTCCTCAGTACAGCCCAAGCCCTTCAGACTCTTCCCTTGCCTGAGGCCACTTCTCCCCCTTCGCCAAGCAAGCCCGAGCCCTGCAGCCATTGAGAAGCCACCTCTGTCTTATGGCTGTCTTTATGCATAGACCTGCCCGTGAGCCCACTAAAAGTGATGCGGTGCTGCCTGTGAAGCCTGGCGCTGATGACTGCGAGTGCTGCCTGAAGCAAGGTAGGCAAACAAACAAGCGCAGCCCGTCAAGTGTACACCTTGTATATGCTGTTGTGAAACATGTTGGTGTGTTTTCCCGCCAACTTGGGTGGACGATCCAGTGGGGGGGTGCTGAGTCCAGTGGGCTGTCCTTATGTACAGTTGTGAAACACGTCAGCGTGATGCTGGATGATCCAGCGTGGAGGGATGATTCCAGTGAGCCAGGGCTTATAATGAGATGTGAATGTATTGAATTAGGTTTCCAACGTGTGGCAGCAGGAAATGCGGCCCACCATTGACAGATGGAGAGGATGATAAAGAACTTATTTCATGATGGCGTGGACCTAATTTCTGGTCTACTTGCCATATTGTTCCCTGCACAGAAGGAAAAGAAGCCAAGAAGTGAAACAGCACAAAACTGCAGGTCAGGTGACCTGAACCAGAGTGCCATTCCAGAGAAGGTACCCCATGGAGCAGGAAATGGGGATGGGGATAGGGAGAAGTCCCAGTAGAAGGTCCCACGAAGGGACAAAGACTGGGATCAGAAAGCGGCCCCAGAGGTAATGTTAAAAGCAAAGACCAGAGAAGTCGGAAACAAGTTAAAGAAAAAGAGCTCCAGGGAGCAAAATTGAATCAAAGTGGGCTTAAGAGAAGTCCAGGAGACCTGAGGAAGCAGCTGAAGGTTAGTGACTCCTTACTGTGGGTTTTCTGAAGCAGTGGCAATCTGCTTGGAAGGTGAAGCTTGTGTGTACTCTGAAATTCAGGGCAAAGGAATTGCAGAAGGTGAGATTGAAACCCTGGAGGTCGATCCTTGTTGAAGCCGTCTGAGCAGGTGTGATGTTTGGAGAGAATTCCAAGGCGAGTTCTTCAAATTAGAAACCCTCATGGGAAAGATAAAGTTTCTGTGGACACTTTGGCTCACAATGTGATAAACATCTATGTGGCCTTGTTGAGAAATCCATGGAACCTGCTTTGGTTGTATCTGTCATTTATGTTGTAGTTGCTGTGTCTGACCACAGTTCATCTGTTGATTCACATGTACCTCATACTTACCCTGAATGTTAGCATATACGATAGTTATTGCAAATTGTTTATATGTCTGAAGTTGTATATGCCTGTAAAGTTATTGCTAGGGTAAAGGAACAATGTGATTTGAATCATGTTCTTGGGTTCTTTCCAACCATTTTGTCTGATATAATATCGTTCATTTCTTCTTGTTTTAATAAATGTTTCATTTTTGTGTTAAAAGTTCATCAGCAGACTCCTGTGAATTTGTTCAGAAACTTTACCCCACATTTTCTAAAAAAAAAGTTAGAATCTATCCAGCCAGGTTTCATTCTGGGATCTGACTTGCCCAGTATTACCATCAGCTGGGATCGTAACACCTACCTTCAAGATAAAGTCAATGGTGCACAAGAATCTTATGGCATCCAGTTCACTTCGTCTAAAGGTGACATGCACCAGTTGACTTTGTGCAGTTGTGTCTGAAGTCAGCAGTTTTCCTTGTTGAACTCTTCAGCAGAAGAGATGGAAGCAGGAGAATGGCAGCTTGCATGGAGGCTTAGGACCGGCAAGTGAAGGGGAAGTGGTATGTAGTAGAGTCGGAGGCTTGGTGGAGTGGAGGAGTGACCCAAAGGGTGGCAGAGGATGGTGTCAAGGGCATGGGGAAGTGGAAGAATGGAGGGCCTGACATCTTGGGTGTGGTTTGGGGTGATGAAAACAGTCAGTCAAGTAAGAAAATGAAGGGTCAAAAGGGCCATGTCAGTATTGTCCGCATGTGTGTCCATCTCAGGGTGGTGCCTGGTAGACTCCTTACAGGGCTTTGAGCTCACCTACAACAGTTCACTCATTTCATTTCTCAGACAATGTCCTTTACAATGTATTGGAAGGAGGGCCAGCTGAGCTTGCAAAGTTCAGCCATGTACCACAGAGTTGCGAGTATAATACTGGACACTAAAGACAATCAATAAAGAGTAAAAGTAAAATCGTAATGTTGTTTCTTATGAGGTAAGGAAATGTCTCTAACTGCCCTGTAACCATCAATGCGTACCAACCATGAGGCATGTCAGTACATTTTGTTCTCCAACTAATCTAGTCTTAACAAATAACAATGATACACACATGAATGAAGTGAAACCAATATAATGTGAAATATTTACGAGTGAAATATGAATTTGAAAAAAATCCATGACACTTTTGTGCTCTCAATAAGTCTAATGGTAATAGTAATGGAGTTGGGCAGCAAAGTTGTGGCCAAGATGAATTTTGTCTTTTTTTGGCTCTTTTGTAGCTCATCCATATCTGCTGGATTGTCAGCTGATGGTGGCTTTCACCACTGAGAATCTTCCCCCACCATGTGATTGCATGTGCCTCCCATTCGTGCCATGGCACTTTAAGTTTTAGTGGAATCGCGTGGGAATCTGCAAAAAGCAGGAGAGCAGAATGGTGCCCACTTTGCTTTCGGGAACAGAGTGCCATGGTTCAAATTCCGCCCTATGTGTTTATATGCATGCATTCTAAACCTATCTTTGTATTCCTCATAGTCGTTTTAGTTTGCTCCTATCTAATACAGTGTTGCTTCCTTCTCTGGTATCCTAAGGTAAATAAACGCCCAATTCTTTTACAAGTTCTTTGCCTCTTGGATTACAAAATTGACTATGACTCAAGATAGTTTTTAAATTCAATTTATTGTTCAAATTTTAGTATTCAGGCATAGGATGAGTAGCTAACAATACTGTTGCTGAACGTTTCCTTTACTTACAATCAGAGTACTGGTGATCAGTGCATAGCATAAGTGGTCAGGCAGTTCAACAATCTGCTGCTTCCATCTTCTCTTTGCTTTTCTCCCTGTTGACCACAAGAGATAGCACCTATCATCCTTGTGCTCAAAGTTTTATAGCTTCAGTGGGGCATGCTAGATGTTCCTTTTGAGCGAGATGGGTGCTTGTTAGTGAAATACACATCATCCAGCTGCTTCAAAACATCACTCGCTTCATCCTTCCTTGAGGTTTCCAACCCCCACAGTTCTCAATCCTTTTCTGTATCTTCTTATCAGAATAGGTGCACACAAGTCATGACACTGTATTACAAGTCAGACATAACACTTTGTTTATCAGCGGTTTCATCCTGCAGGTAAACACATTGTACATATCATGAGGTTGATTGATTTCTTGTCTCCACAGAATACATACTGTGTTGCTCACAGAATGCCTTCGCCCATACGTCAAGCCTCCTTGCAAGGCCTGCAAATCTTTTTGGTCAAATTGTGCCCAGTTTTGATTAGTCAAATAGCACTCACAAACTGGCCAAACAAATTTGATTGCGGCTGCATCTTTACAGCTCTATTCAACATTCACTCCTTTATGCACCTTATTCCTCTTTTCTACTTCGATATGCTGGTGCCTGCCCCCTTCCAATTTAGTTTAAACCCTCTCCAACCACATTAGTGAACTTCCCCATGAGGACATTGGCCCCAGTCCTGCTGAGGTGCAACCCATCCCTTCTGAATAGGTGCCTCCTGCCCGAGAACTTGTCCCAATGTCCCAATCTCCTCCCTCCCTCCTGCATCATGCCTCGAGCCAAGCATTAATCTTCCCTATGATCCTATTTCTACTTTCACTAGAAAGTGCTGTTATAGAGTTGATCTTCCAGATGACTTTTCTTAGTGGACACATTTAACTTTATTTACAAGACAGCAGCAGCAACCACACGTGTGCAACAAACACCATAACTAAAGAAGAACTCTACTGTCGAGGTTCCCTGCACTGTTAACACTTTGGTTTACACAGGTCATGGGATCTTACAACACAGGATTATTCTTAAAGCTACAAGCCCTACGTTTATCCAAACTATAATAACTACATTCCTCCCCCTTTAACTTTTCTGTACATTTTGTATTTACAAAGATATTTATCTTATGACATTACGATATTTACACAGGTCATGAAATTACAAGTTCAGTCTTTCAGGTGGTTTCCTAATCCATATGGAATGTCGCAACTCCACGGCTTCAGATTCATTTGTAAGAAACACATTCTCTGGAACCTCATTAACATCAGGTACCTCATTAGGCACAGGTAGTTCAGTGTCTTCCACTCCGACAGAGTCATCAGGCATGTCTGCCCTTGCTTGAGCAACTTCAATGGGAACCATTGGTTCAGTGACAAAAACAAAAAACTGCAGATGCTGGAAATCCAAAACAAAAACAGAATTAGCTGGAAAAACTCAGCAGGTCTGGCAGCATCAGCGGAGAGGAAAAAGGTTGACGTTTCGAGTCCTCATGACACTTCAACAGAACTGAGTAAAATTAGGAGAGGGGTGAAATATAAGTTGGTTTAAGGTGGGGGGTGGGGGGAGAGAAGTGGGTTGGGGGGGGGGTTGTAGGGACAAGCAAGCAGTGATAGGAGCAGATAATCAAAAGATGTCAGACAAAAGAACAAAGAGGTGTTGAAGGTGGTGATATTATCTAAACGAATGTGCTAATTAAGAATGAATGGCATGACTCACAAGGTGCAGGTCTAGTGGGGGTGGGGTGGAATAAGACTAACAGGGCATAAAAGGTATAGATTTTAAAAATAATGGAAATAGGTGGGAAAAGAAAAATCTATATAAATTATTGGAAAAAACAAAAGGGAGGGGGAAGAAATGGAAAGGGGGTGGGGATGGAGGGGGGAGTCCAAGATCTAAAATTGTTGAATTCAATATTCAGTCCGGAAGGCCGTAAAATGCCTAGTCGGAAGATGAGGTGCTGTTCCTCCAGTTTGCGTTGAGCTTCACTGGAACAATGCAGCAAGCCAAGGACAGACATGTGGGCATGAGAGCAGGGTGGAGTATTAAAATGGCAAGCGACAGGGAGGTTTGGGTCTTTCTTGTGGACAGACCGCAGGTGTTCTGCAAAGCGGTCACTCAGTTTGCATTTAGTCTCTCCAATGTAGAGGAAACCGCATTGGGAGCAACAAATGCAGTAGATTAAGTTTGGGGAAATGCAAATGAAATGCTGCTTCATTTGAAAGGAGTGTTTGGGCCCTTGGACAATGAGGAGAGAGGAAGTGAAGAGGCAGGTGTTGCATCTTTTGCGTATGCATGTGGAGGTACCGTAGGTGGGGTTTGAGGAGTAGGGGGTGATGGAGGAGTGGACCAGGGTGTCCTGGAGGGAACGATCCCTGCAGAATGCCGCTGGGGGTTGGTGGGGGGGGGTGGATGTGAAGGAAAGATGTGTTTGGTGGTGGCATCATGCTGGAGTTGGCGGAAATACTGGAGGATGATCCTTTGAATGCAGAGGCTGGTGGGGTGATAAGTGAGGACAAGGGGGACCCTATCATGTTTCTGGGAGGGAGGAGAAGGCATGAGGGCGAATGGGCGGGAGATGGGCTGGACACGGTTGAGGACCCTGTCAACGACCGTGGATGGAAAACCTCAGTTAAGGAAGAAGGAGGACATGTCAGAGGAACTGTTTATGAAGGTAGCATCATCAGAACAGATGCGATGGAGGTGAAGGAACTGAGAGAATGGGATGGAGTCCTTACAGGGAGCGAGGTGTGAGGAGCTGTTGTCGAGGTAGCTGTGGGAGTCGGTTGGCTTGTAATGGATATTGGTGGACAGTCTATCACCAGAAATTGAGACAGAGGGGTCAAGGAAGGGAAGGGAAGTGTCAGAGATGGACCATGTGCAAATGATGGAGGGGTGGAAATTGGAAGCAAAATTAATATATTTTTCCAGGTCCCGACGAGAGCATGAAGCAGCACCAAAGTAATCATCGACCAAAGAAAGAGTTGTGGGAGGGGGCCGGAGTAGGACTGGAACAGGGAATGTTCCACATACCCCATAAAGAGACAGACATGGCTGGGGCCCATGCGGGTACCCATAGCCACACCTTTTATTTGGAGGAAGTGAGAGGAGTTAAAGGAGAAATTGCCTTGTCACTTGCTCATCCTGCTTTATCCTCTTAATGTCATCATTAGCACCTCCTTTATTCAGTATCACCATCAACACCCCTTCAACCTTTTTGTTTAAGACATATTTTGCAACATCTCCTTTGCCTCCACCAATCACTGGCCTTCTATCCAGCTTCACCTGTCCCAACCCCCTTAAACAGTATATATTTCACCACATTTTTACTTTCCTTTAGTTCTGAAGAAGGGTTATATAGACTCAGAATGTTAACTGTGCCTTTCTCTCCACAGATGCTGTCAGACCTGCTGAGTTTTTCCAGCAATTTTTGTTTCTGTTGCATTTCTACACTTTGCTGTTATCCTCCCAGTGCAGGCCCTTGCACTTTGGTGCCATAGTCTGAACTGCACTCCTTCAAGATGTTGTCACTTCCAGCAGTCTCCAGAGCTGTGTACCAGTTTTAGAGTGGCAACTACCCCCGCCACCACCGCACCCCCCCTCCCAAAGTCAGCTGTGCTTCCTGCCTCTTCCTACTCTTCTTGCTGGTCACCCATCTACTATCTTGAACTCTCTCTGCCTCTGGGCTGGTCATCTCCTGGAATGTACAATCAGAAATCTCTCCACCTCCCTGATGCCCCAACTGAGCCCAGCTGCCCTTCGAGCTCAGAAATCCTGAGCTTGAGCTGAAGCCGGTAGAGACATTTTCTACGCATAGTCCCCCAAAACATAGGAAGTGTCCTGAAGTTCCCATGTGGCGTAGGAAGTCCAAGCAACAGGTCTCAGTTGCCCTGATCTATATAAAAAATCTTTATTTCCTCTTTTAGGGCCTAGTTAGTGCCTTATTAACTATTCATTTTAAATCATGCCCCTAGACCTTCTCTGTTAATACACATATGAATTCACTTGCTGTTATACTTGTCCTGGTTTAAATTTGTAACTCTCCAGCTCCTAGTTTAAACCAATGTCCTAGTTCAGAGAGAAAGAAAAGATAAATATTCACCAACCAATCACTTACCTGCCTTCCAGTGTGATTACACTTCGATTTTCGAGAGGATACAAAAAAGCATTGCCAGGTAAAATCAAAGAAAACCCTAAGATTTTTTTTTTACCAGTGCATTAAGACCAAGAGAATAGCTAAGGAAAGGGTAGGACCTATCAGAGATGTACATGGTAACTTGTGGGTTGATGCAGAAGATGTGGGGCAGGGTTCTCAGTGAGTACTTTGTCTCTCTCTTCACCAAGGGGAGGGATGATGCAGACATTCTAGTTAAAGAGGAGGAGTGTGAAATATTAGATACAATAAGCATAGTGAGAGAGGAAGCACTGGAGGGACTGGCATCCTTGAAGGTGGATAAATCACCAGGGCCAGATGGATTATGTCCCAGGCTGTTGAAGGAAGCCAAGGAGGAAATAGCAGATGCTCTGAGAATCATTTTTCAATCCTCACAAGATACAGGCAAGGTGCCAGAGTATTGGAAGTCTCCAAGCATTGTACCATTATTTAAAAAGAGTGCAAGGGGTATGCCAGGAAAGTATAGGCCAGTCAGTCTGACTTCAATGTTGGGAAAAGTATTGGAAACAATTCTGAGAGACAAGATAAACTTTCACTTAGAAAGGCACAGATTGATCATGGATAGTCAGCAAGGTTTTGTTAGGAGAAGATCGTGCCTAAGTAACTTAATAAAATTTTTTGAGGAATTAACAAGGAGGATTGATGAGGGTAGTACAGTGGATGTTGTCTACATGGATTTCAGTACAGCATTTGAAAGGTCCCACATGGCAGACTAATCAGGAAAGTGAGATTTCATGGGATACAGGGGAATGTGGTAAGTTGGATCCAAAATTGCCTCACTGACAGGAAACAAAGGGTATCGGTTGATGGATGTTTTCGTGAATGAAAAACAGTTTCCAGTGATGTTCCACAGGACTCAGAGTTAGGGTCCCTTGCAGTTTATTGTATATATTAACGATGCGGACTTAAATGTGGGAGGTATGATTGCAAAATTTGCAGATGACACAAAAATTGATTGTGTAGTTGATAATGAAGAGGATAGCTGTTGACTCCAGAATGATATCAATGGTTTGGTTGAGTGGGCGGAAAAGTGGCAAATGGAATTCATTCTGGAAAAGTGTGAGGTAATGCATTTGGGGAAGGCAAACAAAGCAAGGGAATACACATTAAAGGAAAGTTATTGAGAGGGGTTGAGGGAATGAGAGATCATTGAATGTATGCCCACAGGTTCTTGAAGGTGGTCAAGGAAGCATATGGAATGCTTTCCTTAGTTGGGCAAGATAATGAATACAAAAGCAGGGGTGTAATGATGAAACTGTTTAAAATGCTGGCTAGGCCACTGGTGGAATTTTGTGTACAGTTCTGATCACCACATTACAGGAAGGGCATAATTGCTCTGGAGAGAGTGCAGAGGAGATTTACAACAATGTTGCCAGAGCTTGAAAATTGCAGTTATGAGGAGAGATTGGATAGGCTAGTGTTGTTTTTCTTAGAATAGAGGAGGCTAAGGGGTGACCTAATTGATGTGTACAAAATTAAGAGCAGCCTAGATAGGGTGGACAGGAAAGACTTGTTTCCCCTAGCTGAAGGGTCAATTATCAAGAGCATAGATTTAAGGTGATTGATAGAAGGATTAGAGACAACAAGAGGAAAAACATTTTCACCCAGAGGGTGATGGGCATCTGGAATTCACTGCCTAGGTTGATGGTTGAGGCTGAAACACTCAACTCATTTAAAAGGTACTAGGATCTGCATCTGAAGTGCTGTAACATGCAAAGCTACAGGCTGGGTGCTGGAAACTAGGATTAAAATGAGCGGCTAGTTTCTTTTATATCTTTCTGGCCAGCAGAGGTATGATGGGCTGAATGGCCTCTTTCTGCACCGTAACTTTCCTATGGTTCTATGGTCAGTTGCCAGCATTCCCTCCACTCTCCTGCTTGAGATCTGCAAATTCAGTATCAGTTCACTGTCAACTGGAATAAACTTTATGAACTATCCTTTGGCTAGAATCTGCAACTAGTAGCTGTTTATAGATCCATTACACAAACAGTCTGACTCTCCCACAAAAGCACATACTCACTCACACCATCAGCATGAAAATTATGTTTTAGTTATGAAAAATGAAAATGTCAGCAGGGTGGAGTCTCTCACTTTTGTGGCAGCAGATCATAAGAAAACTACTGCTAAGCTCCATATGCTGCTGAAGCATTCTCCCTACTCAATTGCCAATTAATTTAAGAGCATGGGAAAAATGATAGAAACAAACATAAAATCTAAACCCAGCAAAATGGGGGAAAAAAAAACAAAAACAGAATTACCTGGAAAAACTCAGCAGGTCTGGCAGCATCGGCGGAGAAGAAAAGAGTTGACGTTTCGAGTCCTCATGTTGTTTCACCGAGCAATTTTTCAATATGGATTAGCTGATGCAATTCATGCAGCATGTAACCCCAAAATGCTGTCAAAATTAAGGAAATACAAATTGCGATGGCATCTGTTTAATAAATACAAATTTCAGTGATATAGCTCTTTTAATATTGAAAGCATTTTGCATCAAGTGAGAAGGAAATATAGGTGAAAGGGATAAAGGGGATATGCCGAGTCATAGGGCTGGATTTAATGGTTGCAGCGGTTGTCTGTCCACTGGCTGGAGAGTTGGTGGCAACCCTCCCACAGCCATTCCCAGGATCCTGACACAATTAAAGCCAATCAGGCACCCACCCGGTCAGCGTTAGGGTCCCTCGGTTTTGCAGGGCAGATGTCCTGTCTCTGAGATCTACTGGCCAATAAAAGGCTGGCAGTCCTTCAACACCAGTAGCATCACTGGCAGTGGTCGCCACTGCTGGCACTGCAGTAGGCCCAAAGTTGAAGAACATCCAGGATGCCCTGGAAGCCAGTTAAATAGGGCTAGCTTGCTAGCACCTGCTAAGCAGACCCCAACAAGGTCAGGGGGAGGGGGTTGGGTTAAAAAGCAGGGGGGGGTGGAGATCGTCTTCACACAGTGGCGACTCTTGCCAGAAACGGGTTTAGTTTTGGGCACAGAGTGTCAAAGCAGGAGGGATCTCCCTCCCTGGGTATTGGCAGGCCTGCTAGGCTATGGCCTGCCCACATGGCTTGCCCCCTCCATCCTGCCAACCCCCAGCACTGGTAGGAAACTAGAAGTGGCAGGCTGAGGCCCTTAATTGGCCCTTAATTGACCGCTTGAGGGACTCAAATGGCCGAACGTTGTTGACCCTTCCTGTCCAGGCCTTAAGGGGGGGGGGGGAGCCAGGAAGGCAACAGGCTCTCCATCCCTGTGCCTTCTCACCACGTTATACGGCCATCCCCACCTCCCAACCTGCTCCCATGAAGGGCAATCAATTCTGTCCCTAGATTGAGAATGACAAGGGTAACCAAAAGTTTGTTCAAAAAGCTGGCTTTTTGTTTATTAAAGGACAAGAGAAAAATGTAGAGATGGCAGGCTTTCGATCAGGAGTTCCAGATAGTGTACAACCTGCCGCATTACAAATACTAGGAACTTCTAAAGAATGTTCGAGATTTCTGAATATTTAAGGGTTCCTTCAAAAGTGTAACTGGTATTCCAAAATTACATAATCAAAAACCTTGTGCGATTGTATGCATCATTTCAGCAACTCATAGACAATGGAATTGGATCTTAAATCTTCTCTGGATTGAACATCAAATTTGAACAGGAGATAGAAAATTAGCATGTGGCTCTGAAAGACAGAAGAAGTTTAAAAAGTGTACAGCACAGGAATTTGGCGGTATATATGTTAATGCAAATAAAGCTGATGAGCTGAGGGCACAGATAGATACATTACAGCATGATATCATCGCTATAATGGAAACTTGGCTTAAAGAGGGGCAAAAATGGCAGCTCAACATCCCTGGATATAGGGTTTTCAGGCAGGATAGAAAGCGGGATAAAGAAAGGTGGGGATGTAATATTATTGATTAAGGAATCAGTTATAGCTGTGAAGAGGGATGCTATACTAAATGAATCATCAAATGAGGCCATACGGGTTGAGCTTAGAAATAAAATACTGCTAGGAGTGTACCTCCAAATAGTGAGAGGGAGATAGAAGAGCTAATATGTAGGCAAATTTCTGATTGCAAAAACAATAGGGCAATAATAGTTGAGGGCTTCAATTACCCTAATATCAATTGGGATACAAACAATATAAAAGGTAAGAAAGGGCACAAAATTTTTCAACTTATTTTAGCTAGCACGTAACAAGCCCAATGAGAGGTGACACAATTCTAGATTTAGCCTTAGGAAATGAAGCTGGGCAAGTGGATGAAGTAGCAGTGGGTAGCCATTTTGGAAATAGTGACCATAATACAGTTAGATTTAGCATCATCATGGAAAAGAACAAAGATAGAGCAGGAGTTAAAGTTCTAAATTGGGGAGAGACAATTTTATGAAGCTGAGATGTGTATGTGTCATGAGATCTTAGATAGGTAATTACAGAGGAAGATTGACAATGGAGGGTGAGGAATTTTGCTTATTTTCCCCCAGTATGATACTTGAAGCAAGGTTTAAGTATCACGCGGGGTGCTGAAGGGTTCTCAAAATTCCCACATTTTTCATGTCACCAACAAGGATATGACTTTTGGACTTTTATGGCAGAGGACCCAACTGCTGAGTTAAGTGTAGAACCCTGCAGTCCCTGAAGGCCTGGGACTGGACATGCTGGGGCTTGTTGAATGCAGTGTGGATTGTTGCCTGAAATCAGACAACGAGAGAAGACAGAATATGCATTCTTCCCTTTAAAACAATCAACCCAGAGAAAGACTTCATCTTACACGAAACTAAAGCCCATCAAAATCTTGCGTAAATAATCGCTACTAACTACTAAGGCAGGAAGGCAGCAATCAATGCAATTATGCGAACCTATCAATACTCCACATATAAAATGGCTTGCAGTTCAAGACTAGTTACGGGAATACAATGATAACATCATGTGAGCCCATTAAACCAACAAGACAACAATCACCTGAAGAAGCCCACCAAAATCAGACAAAGCGGATAAGAAATTCGAAAAACAGTATAACTGGGCCACCAGTTATGAAGGGGAGGAGGGTGAGCAGTTTTGGATTGGTTGAAGCAGAGTTTAAGCAGGGAGCAGTAGCTGAGCCAAGCGGAGGGAGGAGATCTGGAGGTTTGCAGGCCCAAAGGCAACATCACGGCGAGGGGCATGGGGTGGCAGGCTCAACCAAAGACAACAAGGCCGCAACCGCAGCCTTCTATGAAGATCAACCACCCACAACTGCGCCCCCCACCCAACTGAAGAATTTTCACAGATTCCACAGAGCAGGACCATGTGGGGACGGCAGGCCCCAGAAGACACAAAGAGTGTACTCCAAAACTGCAACCGGCTTACCTGGCTGGATTTCGAACTGTCAAAGAGCCCTGGTGGGTGAGCATGATCCCTGACCTCTCCCAGTTCAACTTAGTTAGGTTTTTGGGGTGGGACAAGGCTAAGCGGATTAGTAGCGTGATTTTCCCTCGTTATGCCGTGTGTTCCCCATTCTTAACTAAGTGTACTTTGTAAGTCTGTATAATCTCAATGTAATCATAAGTTCATTTGTGACTTCAATAAACACAGTCTTTTTCTTGCACCAAAACCAGTTGTCTGCTGCACTTTGTCACAACCCCCAAATAAGTTTAGAACCCAGGGAGTGGGAGCGATTCGAACTGCTCAGAAGTCAGAGGTGGAGCTGACACACAAACCACCACACCCTACACCCTTTCAGTCACTAAGGGGATTAGTAACGTGATTTTCCCTCGTTATGCCGTGTGTTCCCCATTCTTAACTAAGTGTACTTTGTAGGTCTGTATAATCTCAGTGCAATCCTAATGTTATAAGTTCATTTGTGACTTCAATAAAGCCTGTTTTTTTTCTTGCAAAACCAGTTGTCTGCTGCTCTTTGTCACAACACCCAAATAATTCCAAGGTCTAGAACCCAGGGAGTGGGAGCGATTCAGACTGCTCAGAATTCAGAGGTGAAGTTGACACACACCACCACCCCTTACAGATGTGATCTGGCGAAAGTGGAATAAATGGAGTTACTTGAGGGAAAATCAGTGTCAAATCAGTGGGAGACATTCAAAATTAAGATTCTACAGCACTGTTTAGGTATGTTCCCACAAAGAGAAAAGGTGGTACTGCCAAATCTAGAGCCACCAGATTATCCAGAAGCATACAGGGTAAGGTTAAGCAGAAAAAGAGAGCTTATTATAGTCACATAAAACATAAATGCTGTAGAAAGCCAAGAGGAGTATAGAAAGTACAGAGGTAAAGTGAGAAAGGAAATTAGGAAATTAAAAAGAAGATATGAAAAAATATTGACAGTAAAATCAAGAAAAACTCAAAGGTGTTTTAGCAGTACATTAGAAGCACGAGGATAACCAAGGAAAGGGTAGGGCCTATCAGAAATGTACATGTTAACTTATGCATGGATGCAGAACATGTGGGCAGGGTTCTTAATAGTAATTTGTCTCTGTCGGGAGAGGGATAATGCAGTTATTCTCGTCAAAGAGGAGGATTGTGAAATATTAGATACAATAAGTATAGTGAGAGAGGAAGTACTGGAGGCACTGGTATCCTTGAAGGTAGGTAGTCACCAGGGCTAGATGGTTTATATCCCAGGCTGTTGAAGGAAGCCAGGGAGGAAATAGTGAACGCTTTGAGGACCATTTTTCAAATCTCACAAGATACAGGCGGTGTCCCAGATGATTGGAAATCTGCAAAGGTTGTACCATTATTTAAAAAGGATGTGAATGATAGACAAAATATTTAGAAGCCAGTCTGATCTCAGTGGTGGGCAAATTATTAGAATTAATTCTGAGAGACAGGAAAAACTGTCACTTAGAAAGGAATGGATTAATCAGGATAGTCAGTATGGTTTTGTCAGGGGATGGTCAGGTCTTACTAATTTAATCAAATTTTTTGAGGAAGCAACAATGGGGATTGATAAGGGTAGTACAGTGGATGTTGTCTACATGGATTTCAGTAAGGCATTTGCAAAGGTCCCACATGGCAGACTGGTCAGAAAAGTAAAAGCCCATGGGATACCAGAGAATGTGGTAAGTTGGATCCAAAATTGGCTAAGTGACAGGAAACAAAGGGTAATGGTCGATGAATGTTTTTGCAAATGGAAAGCAGTTTCCAGTGGTGTTCCACAGGGTTCAGTGTTGGGTCCCTTGCTGTTTGCCGTATAAATTAATAATGTGGACTTAAACATGTGGGAAATTTACAGTTGACGTAAAAATTGACCATGTAGTTGATTGTGAAGAGGATAGCTGTCGACCAGAATGATATCAATGGTTTGGTTGAGTAGGTGGAAAAGTGGCAAATGAAATTCAGTCCAGAGAAGTGTGGGGCAATACATTTGGGGAGGGCAAACAAAGCAAGGGAATGCTCAATGAACAGGAGGGTATTGAGATGGGTAGAGGAAATGGGACACCTTGAAGTGCAGGTCCCTGAAGGTGGCAGTAGAGGTGAATAAGGTGGTAAAGAAAGCATATGGAATGCTTTCTTTGATTGGGTGAGGTATGGAATACAAAAGCAGAGGTGTAATGCTGGAACTATATGTAACACTAATAAGGCTAGAGCTGGAATTTTGTGTACAGTTCTGGTTGCCACATTACAGGACGGACATAAATGCCCTGGAGAGGGTATGAAGGAGATTTACAAGAATGTTGCCAGGGCTTGAAAATTGCAGCTATGAGGAAAGATTGGGTAGGCTAGGATTATTTTCTGTAGAACAGAGGAGGCTGAGGGGTGACCTAATTGAGGTGTAAAAAATTATGAGGGGCCTAGATAGGGTAGATAGGAAAGACCTGTTTCCCCTAGCTGGGAGGTCAATTACCAGAGGGCACAGATTTAAGGTGATTGGTAGGAGAATTAGAGGGAACATGAGGAAAAGCTTCTTCAACCAGGGGGTGGCAGGTGTTTATATTGGTGTGGAGGCAGAAACCCTCAACTCATGTGAAAGGTGCCTGGGTCTGTACCTGGAGAGCTGTAACCTGCAGGCTATGGACCAGGTGCTGGAACGTGGGTTAGAATGGGTGGCTAGTTTTTTATTTTTTATTTTTCGGCCAGCGCATACAATGTGCTGGGGGGCTTCTTCTGTGCCGTAACTTTTCTATGGTTCTATAGTTTGACTCATATTTGCAGAAAGATGAGCAGAAATTGACTTGCACAAATTTCCACAGGTATAAGGAAATTAGTTACAGCTCAATTCAATGGCTCATTGTTCAATGTAAGCATGCATGGATTAAACTCTGCATCCTTTTGAAAAAGTACTCAAAACATGTCTGTCCAAAAGCATTGCTGCAGTGCGCAAGTACAGTTTTGTGTAGGCGTAAGAAGTACCTACTCTATCAGAAACATTTCATTGCATCACTGTGAAAAGAACAAGTGTGCTGAAGATCAATTAATTTTTGCGTTAATGTTATGGGTCTTGATAAGGTGTAAGATCAGCTTTTGGCCTGCAACACAGATGAAGCTTCTGCTATTAATGCTGAGTGACACAAAGAATAAAGGTGATGTAGAGGCCTATGTGATCAGTGTGAAGCAGGCAGGATAGAAGATATTCAGAGTAGTAATTGTATAGTTGACAGATCGGAAAGGTGGATTTGCTGGAATAGTGTCACTCAGTGCTTTGCATAGTGAAATAAGAATTTATGTCACACACTTTTTGAAGTAGTAAAGAATCTAGATTTATTTGTTGAAGCAATTACCACAACAAAAGCACATAGAACAGGTTGTCCAAGGTACAGCCCAAGGGCCTCATGCAGACCCTGAGGCATTTTCATCTGGCCCGCTACAGCGTTGGACTCAACTGTCCAAGACTTCCCAGACAGAATTTTGAAAAATGCTGAGACCTTGCTCATCCAATCACAGTTCATTTTTCCCATGCATTGGCTGATGATAGGCAGCCACTGGTGAGCCTATCAGCAGCCAATGCAGGGAGGAACCATCCAGTGATCGGACAAGCTTCACATAATCAGTTGCCAGGTAAGTTTCAATATTTGGTTTCTGGTTGGGGAGCTGAGAGTGACAGGTAAGTTCAGCAGGGAACAGCTGCAGTGGGCTTGTGGGTAGGGTGTGGTCGGAGCTGGTGGCCGGGGGGGATGCTGGGATGGGGAAGGGGTTCTCAAGGCTGGCAGGCCCAGGGTGAGACATGTTGGTGGGCCCGGTGGTAGGGGGAGGTGGGGGGAGGGGAGGGATTCGTAGAGCTGGCGGCCTGGGGGTCGGTGCTCAGAGCTGGCAAGCCAGGGGAAAGGTGCGAGAGGGGATAGAGGGCACAGGTGCTCAGAGATGGCAGCCCCGGATGCCGGGAGGCCTCAGGCTGCCTCCATTTTATTTTTGAATTTGAGCAGGGGTGCAGAATAGAGGGGGTGTGATCGGACCCTTACCGCAATTTCACGCTGGCTGCCAATTGATGACGAGCGCAGGCGAGCGCTGACAGAAATCTCTCTGAAGGCAGAGATCTGCTTTGGGGAACGGAAGACCTGGAAAGTATTAAATAAAGCTTTTAAAATCAGGAAAAAATGCGCAAGCATTACGATCAGTCACCTGAACATATACATGATAGAAATATTATCCTTTAATTTCTTTCATTTAATAACGGAAACTTCATTCTGCCCTTTGATGAGTTTTCATGAAAAGTGAAAAGGTTGGATGGATCATGAAAAATTGGAGACAATTGCACCTTTAATTACCTTAATTGGCCTCATAATTGTCAGCAAGCGCGCTTCCGACTTCTCTGTGTGCCCACAGACCAAAATATCGCGCAAGCGCAGGATGATGTCGCAACGTTCACCCAATGTCATCTCATGCGATTTTGCATCAGTTTGGGTCAGGTGCGCGCCCACACGCCAAGCTAAAACTTCTGCCCTTATGTCTTCTTCACAACAAACTTTCCTACCTATCTTGCTGTCATTAAATCTGTAAATTTAGCTACGATGCCTTCGCTCCCCTCACCTATGTACTTGACATAAACTGTAAAACATTGAGGCTCCAGTGCAGACTCCTGTGGGATTCTACTGATCGCATCCTGCCAATCAGACAATGCCCCAGTTATGCATACTCTGTTTTCTGTCAGCCAGCCAATCTCCTATCCATGCTAATATGTTATCCCCTACACTATGAGATTTTATTTTCCGTAAAAGCCTTTGATGTGACACCTTATCATATGCCTTCTGGAAATCCAAGTACAGTACATCTACAGGCTCCCCTTTATCCTCAGCACATGTTACCCAACAAAGAACTATAATAAATTGGTTAAACATGATTTTCCTTTCATAAAACCATGCTGACTCTTCCCTTATCTTGAGCTTCTCTAAATGCCCAGCTATAACCTCTTTAATAATCAACTCTAATATCTTCCCCATGACAGATGTCAAGTTAACTGGCCTATAGTTTCTGTTTTCTGTCTCCCTCCCTTCTTGAATAGATGGGTATATTTGCTACTTTCCAATCTGATGGAACCTTTCCAGAACCTAGGAAACTTTGGGATATTAGCACCAACGCACCTACTACCTTATTAGCCACCTCTTTTAAGACCCTAGGACGAAGCCCATCAGGACCTAGAGATTTGTCAACCCTCAGCTCCATCAGTTTGCTCAGTACTGCTTCCCTAGTGATTGTAATTTCACTAAGTTCCTCTCTCCCCTCCACTTCCTGATTTATAGCTATTACTGGAAGGATATTGTACTCTATAGTGAAGACTGAAGCAAAATATTTGTTCATTTCATCCATAATTTCCTTGTTATCTACTATTAGCCCCCAATTCTCACTCTCTGGAGGACCAACACTCATTTTACCTATTAATTCCCTGTTTAAATACTTGTAGAAACTCTTGCTATCTGTTTTTACATTTCTAGCTAGCTCTCATACTCTAATTTCTCTCTCCTCATTAACCTTTCAGTCATTCTCAACCATTCTTTATATTCTGACCAATCACCTGATCTGCACTCATCTTTGCAGAGTTATATGCTTTTTCCTTAAGTTTGATGTTTTCCTTAACTTCTTTAGTTAACCACGAATGGTTGGTCCTCCCTTTAAAAATTTTCTTTATAGTGGGAACGTTCTTATTCTGAGTATTCTGAAATACCTTCTTAAATGTTTGCCACTGCTTTTCTATTTATCTATCCCATAGCCTAGTATCCCAGTAAACTTCAGCTAGCTCAGCTTTCATTCCCACATGGTTGCTCTTATTTAAGTTTAAAATGCTAGTCTTAGACCCTCTCTTCTCCCTTTCAAACAGGATGCGAAATTCACTCATATTCTGGTCACTGCTATCTAGGTTTGCCTTTACCCTAAGGTCATTAATTAATCCTGTCACATTACACAATACCAAGTCTAATATAACCTGATCCCTGGTTGGTTCCAGAATGTGCTGCTCTAAGAAACTATCTCAAAAACATTCTATGAACACCTCATCCAGGCTACTACAGCCAAGCTGATTTTTCCAGTTTATATGTAGATTAAAGTCACCCATGATTATTACTGTCCCTTTATCACAAGCACCCAATATATCTTGTATATTTTGTCCTACATTGTGGTTACTGTTAGGTGGCCTGTAGATCACTCCCACTAATGACTTATTAACCCTCATCTCCACCCAAACAAATTCTAAATCCTGATCTCCTGAACTAAGGTCATTTCTAACCATTGCAGCAATGCCATCCTTGGCCAACAATGCTACCCCTCTACATTTACCTAACTTCCTACTCTTCTTGAATATCTTACACCCCTCAATATTCAGGATCTAATCCTGTTCTCTATCCTTTTGTGCTTTTAATTCTTTCTCCAGCTGGAATTTTCTTTCTCTTGCTTTCTCCCTTGCCTGAAACTCTAATTCCAACCCCTGCTCTTAGAGGTGAATTTTGGCTAAAATAACCTGGTTTATTTCAGAAACAAAAACAGAAAGTGCTGGGAAAACTCAGCAGGTCTGGCAGCATCTGTGGAGAGAGCATCAGAATTAACATTTTGAGTCCAATATGACCTTTCTCCGGAGCCCGGTCTATTTCAGGTACTATACTGTCAAAAACAAAAACAGAATTACCTGGAAAAACTCAGCAGGTCTGGCAGCATCGGCGGAGAAGAAAAGAGTTGACATTTCGAGTCCTCATGACCCTACTGTCAACCTGCTCCAAGCCTGAACCAAGAGGCTCAGCCAGCATCTTTAACAGCTCGAGCTTTGTTGTGTTTTTATTGTGACATAACACATTGAGCATATTTACTGTAAAGGACACAAGGCACCAATCACTCTTTAGGGATTCGGTGAACATGTTGTGGGTTCATTTAGTAAGACTAGGCACATGTGAACAACTATACATAGGTATAAATCTTGAAGACAGCAGAACTGTGTGCTGTGCTCCACTCAAAGCAAAAATGGAACTAAGGCTGGATTAGGTGACACATTTCCTTTCTAGTGATGTCATGCTGATATTTCTTAAATGCATATTACAACATCCCCCTTTCTTCTTTCCCCTTTCCAAATAAGTATACTATTTACAATACATGTTCATGGTGTTACCAGTACACATGTGCATAGAACTGATGGATCTATGAGTCTCTAAAGTGTAAAGTTAATCTGCTGGTATGCCTTGTAATGGTAACCTTGTCTGGAGGTTTCTTTAATTGCTGGCAATGATTTCTGGAATTGTCATTCTTGGATGTTGTTCCTGATTGCATTTGGGACCTTGTCCTATATCCAATAGGCCTGTACAGTAGTTGAGGATCTGAAATGGATCTGCTTTTTCCTCAGTTATGCCTCATCATTGCACCTTTGTGTGTAATGGCTTCATAGGACCTTGGTGCTGAACAAATCCTTGTCACCTCAGCTAGTTCCCTTGTACCGTCTGTGGGATCCTGGATGTGAACTTGTTGCCCCAACTGTAAACTTGGCAATTCTATACCTGCATTTTTATCATGCGCTTTAGTCATCTTATTGCTTTGTTCTTCCTACAACAGCGTTATCATCTGCAATATGGATGCACCCTGGCACAGTGCACGTAATGCGGTCCATTTGATCTTGGAAGAGATTCTGGCCGACAGATAGCCCGAAAGGAAGTCATTAAAAACAGTATCATCCAAATGGGGTATGAAATATAGCAAGCTCTTGGGACTCCTCTGCGAAATATACTGACCATGCTTAACATCAAGCTTCAAGAAGAATTTTACACCTGCAAATCTCAGATTTAATTCTTCCAGTGTGGGTATTTTGTAAGGACAATGTTTCAAAGCTGTGGTTAAATGTTGTGGATCAAGGCATACTCTCAGTGATCCATCCTTCTTTATGACACATTTGAGTAAGCTACACCAATCTCTATGCTCTTGTACTCTTCTAATGATTCTGTCTTTCTCCATTTTGTCCAGTTAGGCCTACAGTTTAGTTAGTATGTGGATGTAACACCTACCTCAGAATTAATTGACAGACTTGCATTCTCCATCAAGTGTAATATTGCAGCTCTCTTGAAACTGCCAATTTTATCAAAATATTCTGGATATTTCAATATTAGGTTGTGATAGGAGTGGTTTCTGAGGTTTATCTGCCTTGTGATGTCTGACTGATTTCATGGATTGTTACCAGCGTGAGGTCACGACATGCTAGTAGTCCTGCAATCACTGGCCCTTTAGATTCCATGATGTAGACCGTCTGTGACACACAGGAGAATTGATTATTCTTGCACTCCAAGACTTTGGATCCTGCACATGGAATAAATGAACTGTCGTATATGCAGCAAGTTTCACAGTAATAGGTCTTGCTATGGCCTTCCATGTCTGTGGATGCATGTCTTTTAGAATTCACAGAGGTAGTATATTGACACTCGCTCCTGTGTCAATCGTGGCCAATAACAAGTTGTTACAAACTTTCTTCATGCAAATAATTTGAATCTTGGCAAACACTTTGGGTGGTGTGACGGTACCTATATTTTCCATGGGATTGATGGCGTGAAACATGTTTTCACCACTCTTTGCCTCATTGTGCACATCATCTTCATTTTTTGGTTTTTCAATTACCCTCATGTATATGTTTCCAACGGGATACCAGGTGGGCATTCTTATTGCTTGAAGGTACTCATTGTGTACGGTCTGCTTGGAGCAGTGCATGGCTCTTTGTAGCTGCATCAGCTTTTGCTCTGCACTGCCACTGCCAATGCCTTACAGAATGGATGAGCATGCAGAAGGCCACACATTCCACATGTCTCATTAAGTTTGGGAAGTCTATGGGCAGAATTTTCCCCCTGTTCGGGGGGAAGTTCAGGAGTGGGCGTGTGCAGGCATGCCTCTGATCAGTGCCCCAATGAAGAGTCATATGGACTCAAAACATTAACTCTGTCTTCCTCTCCACAGATGCTGTCAGACCTGCTGAGTTTTTCCAGCAATTTTTGTTTTTGTTAACCACATTTATTGTTGGTCTCTATTCAGTAATTAAAGAAATGTCTTGGTCAGCAAAACGTATCATTCATGCTTTCTGAACATTAGATTTCCGCCATCAACACATCTGTCAGTCTAATGGTCAAGAGGTCTATTTCCTGCACCTTAAGTGCTAAAATAATTATCAGCTGGCTATCTAATGTCCTGTCAGGTAAGAATCTCAATAATGCTGATTGGAATATTCCAGTTAAATATTGGGAAAACTAAAGCCATTGCTTTCAGTCCCCACTACAAACTCCATTCCCTAGCCACTGACTCCATCCCCTCCATAAAACCCGGCTGTTTGCAAACTTGGGGAGGAATCATCCCAGATTTGCACTAAGTGCGGTACCGGATGGGATCAGCCGCAATGGCTGATTTTAGCGCTGTATCATCCCAGTCCAGTCTCATTAATCATGCTCTGCCGGGAAACACGCCATTTAGCTGGCAGGTGGCCTTTGATTCGCTGTCACCTCACCATTTCCTCATGTCGGGCGACATACTTAAGGTGCAGCCGTGTGCACACCTTTCAATGCTTGTGGCTCAGGAGGGCACCGGTGAAGACATGAACTCAATAGCCAAGAAGAGTGCAAACCCCCTGCTTCAATGATGCATCCCTGGGATGCCTCAGGTCACCAATGGTGCCTGCCACAATGTCCTCTATCCCCTCTCTGGTCGCAGGAGGCCCAACAGTGTCACCACTGTGGTTTCGGCGGCGGTGGCAGTGGCGGTCGTTGCCAACGTTGCACAGAAGTTCGCCATCCAGTGCAGAAAGGGGATGAATGATCTTATCCATGCCACCAGGGTAAGGCAACTATCTCATCACTCTAAACTCACACACTCAGAAGCCAATCACACATCCACTGGCACCTCACTTACTGCCAGCTCAAGCGACATCAACACCCATTCTCTCACACAAACCCTCACATTATCTGGCCTCACCATCTTGAGACCACTTGCACAGATCAACATATGAGCCCACACACACCCTGGGATACCCCCTTTCCCTAGCCCTAGCCTTACAGCCTCTTCCCTTGCCTGAGGCCACTTCTCTCCCTTCCCCTGCAGCTGTTGAAAAGCCATCCCCACCTTATGGATGATCTCGTAAGTAGAGACCTGCCCCTGATCCCCCCTAAAAATGATGTGGTGCTAACTGCAAAGCCTGGCACTAATGACCATGAGTGCTGCCTGAAGAAAGGTAGGCAAACAAACCTCAAAGTCCCGAGCAAAGTGGAGCACGCCAGGTGTATAGTTGTGAAACACATCAGCATGCAATCACACCAATATGCCCAGATGATCCAGTGTGGAGGGATGAGTCTGGCAGGCTGGCCTTATAATGAGATGCAGATGTATTACAATAAGGTTCCTAATGTCTGATGGTGGGAAATGCTGCTCCCCATAGACAGGCAGAGTAGACGATTGCAAACTGGTTTTGTGATGTCCTGAAACTGATTTTTGGCCTTTTCGCCATATTGTCCATTCACACCACCAAACACGCCCAATGCCAGCGGGCACAGAAAATTCCACTCTTGGTGTCATATTTGAGCCCAAAATGAGCTTTGACCACATTTCCATATCGCCCCTAAGACTGCCTATTTCCACCTCCATTGCATCACCCAATTCTGCCCTTGCCTCAGCTCATCTGCTATTGACACCCTCATTGATGCCTTTGTTGCCTCAAGACACGGCTATTCCAATGTAGTCCAGGTTGACCTTCTACTTTGCAGCCTCCATAAACTTGAACTCACGCAAAGCCCTGCTGCCCATATCCTAATTTAGCCATCACTCCAACTATATTATTTTCATTTCAAAAGGTTGTTAAAAAAAATTGAATGAATTTGACTTCAATAGTCCAACACTAAGACTCATTGGCTTAGATCCATTTCAGCAGCTAAATGGCAACATTGTCAAATGTATTTTCATGGGCCATGAATTTCCTCATAACCTTCAGCACTTTATTCCATCCATTATAACATCATTATTGTGCTAAAAATGGCTGGATAAAACTCACCTATGTGTTTTTAATGCATTAGAATCCTCCTCTTTTTAAAAATTTTGGCAATCCGACTTCACAAGACCCTTGGGGCCTAGGAGTGCCATTCAGCTAGTGGTCTGTAGCTTCCTCTGATTTGCTCTGGCTTTGTGGGAATTGCCTGGTCTCCACTTTCCATCTGCTCATTGTTGCTCGAGCTGAAGCTTTACTATTTATTGCTGTAGCATTGCACATGGATATTCCAGCAAGCTGCATCAGCACACCTTAATCATTTATCACCTTATCCTGTCTCACAAATAACTCAGGTTAAGGTAGGCAGAGAGACAAGAAGTCTCTTTAGCGATTGCCACATTTAAGTTTCAAGAGAACCAATTTATATAAAATTACCTAGGCCAGAATTTTACGCTCCCCCACTGATGGGTTTTTAGGCGGGGATGGGGAGCATGAAGTTGAAGGAGGGGATTCCCTCCGGGTTCCCACCCACCCTGACCACACAAAAATTGGGGCAGGCAAGGCCTCAGATGGGGAGCCCAACCTTGCCCCAAATGAGGCCCTTAAGTTCCAGGATTTAAAAGTTTCAGGCAGGATAGAGAGGGATGTAGAAGAGGTGGGGGAGTTTCACTGCTGGTTAAGGGGAATATCACAGCTGTGCGACAGGAGCACACCTTGTTGGGCTCATGCAGTGAGGCAATGTGGGTAGAGCTCCGGAATAGGAAGGGTGCAGTCACAATGTTGGGGGTTTACTCTCAAATGCCGGCGGGAGATTGAGGAACAGTTATGTAGGCAGATTTTGGAAAGATGTAAGAGCAATAGGGTTGTTGTGGTGGGTGATTTTAACTTTCCCTATATTGACTGGGAATCACTTAGTGCTAGGGGTTTGGATGGTGCAGAATTTGTAAGGTGCATCCAGGAGGGCTTCCTGAGACAATGTGTAGATAGTCCAACTAGGGAAGGGGCAATACTGGACCTGGTGTTAGGGAATGAACCCAGCCAGGTGGTCGAAGTTTCAGTAGGAGAGCATTTCGGGAAAAGTGATCATAATTCAGTAAGTTTCAAGGTACTGGTGGATAAGGATAACATGAGTCCTTGGGTTGAGGTGCTTAATTGGAGGAAGGCTAATTATAACAATATTAGGCAGGAACTGAGGAATCTAGACTGCAGGCGGATGTTTGAGGGCAAATCAACAACTGACATGTTGGGGGCTTTCAAACGTCAGTTGATAAGAATTCAGGACTGGCATGTTCCTGCTAGGATGAAAGATAAACATGGCAAGTTTCAGGAACCTTGGATGATGATGGATATTGCGAGATTAATCAAAAAGAAAAGGGAAGCATTCGTAAGGGCTAGAAGGCTGGGAACAGATGAAGCCCATGGAGAATACAAAAAAAGTAGGAAGAAACTTAAGCAAGGAGTCAGGAGGGCTAAAAGGTGTCATGAAAAGTCACTGGCAACCAAGATTAAGGAAAATCCCAAGGCCTTTTATACATATGTAAAGGGCAAGAGGGTACCCAGGGAAAGGGTGGGCCCACTTAGGGACAGAGGTGGAAATCTGTTTGTGGAGCCAGAAGAAATGGGAGAGATACTGTACGAATACTTCTAATCGGTATTCACCAAAGAGAAGGACCTAGCGGTCGATTTGTCTAGGGAAGAGTGTGTAGATAGCCTGGATCATGTTGAGATCAAAAAAGAGGAAGTGTTAGGCGACTTGAAGAATATTAAGGTGGATAAGTCCCCAGGGCCAGATGGGATCTACCCCACAGTACTGAGGAAGGCAAGGGAGGAGATTGCTGGGGCCTTGACAGAAATCTTTGTATTCTCACTGGCTACGGATGACGTCCCTGAGGACTGGAGGATGGCCAATGTTGTTCCATTTTTTAAGAAGGGCAGCAGGGATAATCCAGGAAATTACAGGCCAATGAGCCTTAGGTCAGTGGTAGGGAAATTATTGGAGAAGATTCTTCGTGACAGGATTTACTACTATTTGGAAGCAAATGGGCGTATTAGTGAGAGGCAGCATGGTTTTGTGAAGGGGAGGTCGTGTCTCACTAACTTGATCGAGTTTTTCAAGGAAGTGACAAAGATGATCGACGATGGAAGGGCAGTGGATGTTATATACATGGATTTCAGTAAGGCCTTTGACAAGGTCCCTCATGGCAGACTGGTACAGAAGGTAAAGTCGCACAGGATCACAGATGAGCTGGCAGGATGGATACAGAATTGGCTTGGTCATATAAGTCAGAGAGTAGCAGTGGAAGGGTGCTTTTCTGAATGGAGAGCTGTGACTAGTGGAGTTCCATAGGGATCAGTGCTGGAACCTTTCCTGTTTGTGGTATACATAAATGATTTGGAGAAAAATGTAACTGGGCTAATTAGTAAGTTTGCAGACGACACCAAGGTTGGAGGAGTTTCAGATAATGAAGAGGATTGTCAAAGGATACAACGGGATATAGATCAGTTGGAGACTTGGGCGGAGAAATGGCAGGTGGAATTTAATCTGGACAAATGCGAGGTAATGCATTTTGGAAGGTCTAATACAGGCAGGAATCACACAGTAAATGGCAGAACCCTTAAGTGCATCGACAGGCAGAGGCATCTGGGTGTACAGGTCCACAGGTCACTGAAAGTGGCAGCGCAGATGGATAAGGTAGTCTGGAAGGCATATGGCATGCTTGCCTTCATTGGCAGGGGTATTGAGTATAAAAATTGGGAAGTCATGCTGCAGCTGTATAGAACCTTGGTTAGGCCACACCTGGAATATTGCATGCAATTCTGGTCACCACATTACCAGAAGGATATGAAGGCGTTGGAGAGGGTGCAGAGGAGGTTTACCAGGATGCTGCCTGGTCTGGAGGTTATTAGCTATGAGGAGAGGTTGGAGAAACTCGGATTGTTCTCACTAGAGCGACGGAGATTGAGGGGCAACTTGATAGAAGTTTACAAAATTATGAGTGGCATGGACAGGGTAGGTAGTCAGAAGCTTTTTCCCAGGGTGGAAGAGTCAATTACTAGGGGACATAGATTTAAGGTGAGAGGAGAAAACTATAAAGGAGATGTGTGGGGCAAGTTTTTTAGGCAGAGGGTGGTAAGCGTCTGGAATTCGATGCCAGAGGAGGTGGCGAAAGTGGTGTTTAAGAGGTAGCTTGACAAATACATGAATAGGATGGGAATAGAGGGATATGGACCCCGGAAGTGCAAAATGTTTTGTTGACGGGCAATATGATTGGCGCAGGCTTGGAGGGCCGAAGGGCCTGTTCCTGTGCTGTACTTTTCTATGTTCTTTGTTCTTTGTTCTGTTTCCGACCCAGCTTCAATATTTTAGCTGGCAAGAGGATTGGAGTTGCATGGGGGAAAGCCAAAAATCAACAGAGTTACATCTTGGGTGGGAAGTGGGGGGATGGAGTCGCCTCCATCAGAAGACCCCTTCAGAAGTCAGGCACCCCCTCCACCCCCCCCACCTCCTTAAGGTCCAGTGGCCTCTGGACTTCCCTCCTACTCCCCACTCCCAGACACTAAGACCCCAATTGCCCCCTTTGTACCGGCCCCAGGCCTTCCCTACCATTCCTGCCCTGGGACCCCTTGAACATACTAGTGGCTCCAGTGCCTGGATTTAGCCTCAAGCATTCTGGTCTCATAAATAGAGACTTCCTTCTTCAGTCCACTGCAGTGCTGTTGCTGCAGGGACTGGAGAGTTGCTGGCCAATCAGATTGGCGGAACTTCCTCCCAAGTGAGGGGCGGAAGTCCTGCTTGCAGCCACTTAATGGTCATTCGAGCATGAAATACTGTGGGGCACTTGAAGTGGGTGGGAATGTATTCCCCACTGACTCTTCAGATGGCGGGAAGCGAGACACTGTCATCTAAAAAATTCAGGCCCCAGAGATTGCAGCTCAGAAACAGGCCATATGGTCTAACAGGCTATGCTGGTGTTTGTGCTACACATGAGTCTCCTCTCACATTACTTCATCTTCCTCTGTCAAGATATCCTATCCTTTTATTCCTGCTGTTCTTAATGTAGTTTCCACTCAAATGCACCTATACTAATCATCTCAACTATTCCATGTAGTAGTGACTTTCATGTTTAATCATTCTCTAGGTAAGAAGTTTCTCCTGAATTTTATTCTTCGCACATGGTTTTAGTTTCATCTTAATGAAAAATGTTAGCTTTTTGGTTGCTTAACATTTTGTTTGGTGAACAATTGTAATCAATGGGATGAAAATTGGACAGTTTCTACGGTGGACATGCAATGTACAGTACTCCCCAGAAGGCAAGGACGAAAATTACCTCCATAGAAATTGTTTAATCTGTCAAATTTGTGCTACTGCTAGCTGCTCAGCTGAAGTATCACTTTAATCCATTTTCTCTGCATTATTTTATATTGTTCCTTTTTGAGTACTGAGGCAATTCCATTTTGCATTAGCCTCTGCTGCAAAAGAAACTTGTGATAAAGCATTCCATATTGTAATAATCATCTGTGTGGAAAAGGTTCCTTAATGATTCCCGTAATTTGATTACCTTTACTGACAATACAATCTTGCAAGATTCTAAAAGGACCTCCGAGATGACACACAGTCAGAAAATATTAGAGCATGAGGTATTCTTAGTTACTGAAGGAAATGGACCACAAAAACAAACGATAGATGCATACGCAAATGATAAAAATAGCACAGCAGGAGAGAAACTATAAATTGGTGAGCCAAAGTGCTTCTAGTAAATTATGGGTGGGAGCTCATGACATTTGGTTCAACCCTACCAATTCATCACAGGGAGCAGAAAGTCACTATAAGCATCTTTCATTAATATGCCCCTCATTTCAACAGACTATAAAAAGGAAAGAATAAGATGGAGCAACATGAAAATTTCCAGTTGTGGGGGGGAAAGCAGGGCTGATGGTAATTGTAACTCCTGCTGGTAGTGTAAAACAAGTGATAGAGAATCAGCTGACTGCCTAGAAACCTCTCCTAATGATTTTTTCTATTCAGTTTAATAGACAGAAATCAGGAGGGGTGCACAACTGTGCACTGTGGCTCAGTTGGTAGCACTCTTGCCTCTGAGTAAGAAGATTTTATCACAGAATCACAGAATCACAGTGCAGAAGAGGCCCTTCAGCCCATTGAGTCTGCACCGACACATGAGAAACACCTGACCTACCTACCTAATCCCATTTACCAGCACTTGGCCCATAGCCTTGAAAGTAATGACGTACCAAGTGCTCATCCAGGTACTTTTTAAAGGATGTGAGGCAATCCGTCTCCACCACCCTCCCAGACAGTGCATTCCAGACCATCACCACCCTCTGGATAAAAAAGATTTTCCTCACATCCCCCTAAACCTCCTACCCCTCACCTTGAACTTATGCCCCCTTGTGACTGACCCTTCAACTAAGGGGAATAGTTGCTCCCTATCCACCCTGTCCACGCTCCTCATAATCTTGTACACCTCGATCAGATAGCCCCTTAGTCTTCTCTGCTCCAACGAAAACTACCCAAGTCTATCCAACCTCTCTTCATAACTTAAATGTTTCATCCCAGACAACATCCTGGTGAATCTCCTCTGCACCCTCTCCTGTGCAATCACATCTTTCCTATAATGTGGCGACCAGAACTGCACACAGTACTCCAGCTGTGGCCTCACCAAGGTTCTATACAACTCCAACGTGACCTCCCTGCTTTTGTAATCTATGCCTCGATTGATAAAGTCCAGTTTCCCATATGCCTTTACTATCACCCCACTAACGTGCCCCTCTGCCTGCAGAGATCTATGGACACACATGTCAAGGTCCCTTTGTTCCTCAGAGCTTCCTAGTGCCATGCCGTTCATTGAATACTTCATTGTCAAATTACTCCTTCCAAAGTGTATCACCTCACACTTTCCAGGGTTAAATTCCATCTGCCACTTATCTGCCCATTTGACCATCCGTCTATATCTTCCTGTAGGCCAAGGCACTCAACCTCACTGCTAACCACCCAGCTAATCTTTGTGTCATCCGCAAACTACCCCCCACATAGTCATCTATGTTGTTTATATAAATGACAAATAATAGGGGACCAAGCACAGATCCCTGTGGTACACCACTGGACACTGGCTTCCATTGTGAGCTCAAACCCCACTCCAGCCTAAAAAACAAGGCTGGCACTTGGGTGCAGCACTGAGGCAGTGCTGCACTTTTGGAGCTGCCATGTTGCAGATGCAATGTCAAACTGAGATCCCATCTGCTATTTTGGGTGGATGTAACAATCTCATCACTATCTTGGAGAAGATGGATGACAGTGGAGAAACATTGGAGGATGGAGTGATCAACTGTGTCAAAGGCTGCAGACAGGTCAAGAAGGATGAGCAGGGATAGTTTAATATTGTCACAGTCACATAGGATGGAACTTGTGACTTTGGCAAGAGCTGCTTCAGTATTATGGTAGTGGCAGAAACCTGATTGGAGGAATTGAAGTACAGAGTCCTGGCAAAGATGTAAATGCATTTGGGAGGCGACAACATGTTCGAGGACTTTGGAGAGGAAAGAGAAATTGGAGATGGGACAATAGCTTGCAATGATGGAGGGGGTTAAGTTTGGTCTTTTGAGAGATGTGGTGACGGTGGTGATGAGAAAAGAACATACATTTCCAACCATCACACTGCAGGACAGCATCTATGGTAATCTGAGGTGTAATGCACCTTTAAGAGACTGTGAGCATATTGACCACGTGACTGTAAGACCCAATAGTTGTGTAGCGCGGGCTATCATGTTAATGTTAGCCTAGAGCAGGGTCTGGTTGGAGAAGCACACATCACGTTAGTGCTCTGTTGTTTGTGTAAATAAATAGCATGTGCTTTATTTGATATTGGTCTCTGTGTCTGCCGTATATTGTAATCGACTCACCTGCCGACAGGTAAGCGTTAAACCAGTTCGCAAGCAAAGCGACACGTAATCAAAACATAACAAGTGACAAGGCAAAACATGACCAAGGAAAGCCATGAAAACTCAACTGTACTGAAGTAGCCGTGCCTGCAGGCTGATTGTAAGTACAATACAATTGTAAACCCTCACTGTAGTTGTCGAAACCATCGCCCTCCGATATGTCACAAGTTGGCCATATCGAACCGTTTGATCAGACCACTGGTCACATTATATTTTTTCTTTTCTTTTTTCTTTTTGGCAAACGACATATCGGGGGATGATCCTCTTGCCAACATGTGGCCTAATTCGTAGTCTATTGGCACAAAACGCTCCAGATTCCAAGAGCTTTGATGAGTTGGCGAATCTAGTGAAAGGCCACTTCCAACCGAAACCCTCAGTAAAAATGTAGCGTTTTCAATTCAATTTGAGGTTCTGCACCCCTGAAGACACAGTCACTTGCTATATAGAAGCCTTAAAACAATTGACAGAGTACTGAGTTCGGGACGTCAATTAATTACATGTTAAGAGACCTTTTAGTGTGTGGAATAAACAAAGACGTCATACAAAAAAGGTTGCTGTCTGAGACAAATTTGGATTTCAGTAAAGTGCTGGAGTTGGTGCTCGAAATGGAGAGTGTGGTCAGGGACTCAGAAGAAATCAAGGGAGCATAAAATGGTGCCATTCTTCATGTCGGGAGGGAGGCACTGGCTAGAAATGGCACGGTAGCACAGGGCTCCGTGGAAAGGTGGGAAACAGCTGCCACTAACAGACCAACAAAAAGCAATGGCTTAACAGATAAAAACCACATCCATAATAACAGGATTGGAATAAGGCAGCCTACAAAAAAATGGCAATTTAAAAGAATCAAGTGCTTCTACTTCCATCGCAATGGGCACATTATGCGATATTGTAAAGAAAGATTGAAGCCAAACTTCAAACAAAAAGGCAGAAGTCGTGAAATGTATATGATGGATGAGTCAGAGGAAACAGTCAGATATGCACTCGCTACACAATTTAAAAATGGGTAAAACAGAGCCAATCTACGTGACAGTAGAAGTCAACAGAAAACCCCTTCGAATGGAGGTGGATGCAGTCATAAGGGAACACAAGCCGAAGTATATGAATGGAGGAGGCCACTCACTGAAGCTAGAAAACTCAGATGCCAGAGTAAAGACATATACTGGTGAAAACATATGAGTGAAAGGTACATGCAAAGTTCCAGTACAATATGGGAGACAGTCTGCTAACCTACCCGTGATAGTGGTAGCAGGGGAGGGTCCAACTCTACTTGGTCGGAACTGGCTTAAGGAGATAAAATTGGAGTGGACTGGGATTTTTCAACTCAGAATGGAAGATCTACAAGAATTATTACAGAAATATGCCCCTGTATTCAGGGAAGAACTCGGGAAGATTCAGACTGCAAGCCAAAATCCACATGGACCCGACCAATCCCCAGATATTGAAGGCAAGGCCAGACCCCTATGCATTATGAGACAAGGTGCATATTGAATTGGTCAGGCTGGAAAGGTAGGGAGAAATACAACCTGTACAGTTTTCTGAATGGGCAGCGCCCATAGTTCCAGTACTAAAGCCTGATCAGAGTGTGCGAATATGCAGGGACTACAAGTTGACCGTTGACAAAATAGCCAGACTTGATAGGCATCCTATACCAAAAATTTATGAATTGCACTCCAAGCTGCCAGGGGGAACCACATATATGAAACTCGGGTCACACGTACCAGCAAGTTGAGCTAGAAAAGGCCTCTCAGGATTTTGTGACTATCAACGCACGTAGCGGGGTTATACTAGTATACCAAGTTACCCCTCGGAGTCTCATTGGCTTGTGCCATTTTCCAACAGACTATGGAAAATGTTCTCCAAAGTCTATCTAGCGTAGTGGTTTATCTTGATGATGTCCTAGTAACGGGACTAAATGATGAAGAACACCTGGCTAACCTGAAAGAGGTATTGAAGCATTTCTCACAAGCTGGAGTATGCATGAAAAAGGAAGAGTGTATCTTCCAAGCAAAAGAAGTGATTTACCTGGGTCATAGTGTCGACTCGCAGGGCCTTCACCCAATAGCAGACAAGGTGAGAGCTATTCGTGAAGGGCCAGCCCCAAAAAATGCTACAGATCTCAAGTCCTCCTTGGGAATGGATATGGTTGTTTTCTTCCAAATTTGTCGACAGTACTGGCCCATTATACAGGTTACACAAGAAAAACCACAGGTCGACTTGGCAAGCTCCCAAGTCTTTTATGGCACTAAAGCAGTTATGACATTCATCAGCCCTTTTGGTGCATTTCAACCCAAAGGATTAATTGATTTGAACATGGGATGCATCCCCTTATGGAGTAGGAGCAGTACCCTCCCACCAGATGGTGGATGGCTCTGAATGGCCCATTGGCTACGTCTCAAGAACACTCAGTGTGGCAGAATGAAGGCACTCACAAATAGAAAAAGAAGGCTTATCCATCGTATTTGGTGTTAAGAAATTCCACCAATTCATCCATAGTTACCACTTCACTATAGTACCTGACCTCAAGCCACTAATAGGCTTGTTTGGGGAAGATAAGGCAATTCCCCCAATCGCCTTGGCACGCATCCAAAGGTGGGCACTGATTCTAACTGCTTATGAATATACTTTTGTCCACTGGCTGGGAAGACAGATTACCAATGCTTGACGGGCTGAGCCGATTACGCCTGAAGGACAGCTATGTGAACATCCCCATCACTCATGAAGTTGTCTTGTTATTAAATTTTCTGGATTCATCACCAGTGAATGCCAAGCAGATCAGAGAATGGACCAGCTATGACCCAGTTTTGTCTCACATCAGGGAACAAGTCTTGCAGGGATGGTCTAACGAGCCAAATTCGGATGAAATGAAGCCCTATTTTAACAGGAGATACCAGCTCACCTGCCAGGATGGCATCTTACTGAGGGGAGCAAGAATCATTATGCCTCCCTTCTATTGATAGAATTGCATAGCACTCACTCTGGCATTTCCAGAATGAAAATGTTGGACCACAGCTAATTATGGTGGCTAGGGATAGACAATGAGATCAAAAACATGGTCAAGGTCTGCATACAATGCTAACAGGTGCAGAAATTGCCTTCTTCTGTTCCACTGCATCTTCGGGAATGGCCAGGAAGGCCATGGGTCCACCTCCACATTTACTACGTGGGACCTTTTATTGGACAAAATGTTCCTCTTACTTATCAACTCACACTCCAAATGGATGTATATGAGGTTTGATCACATATCTGCCCCCACCATAGACAGATGGTGTCAGAGTTTTGCGATGCACAGTTTACCAGAAGTAATAATGTTTGATAAGGGAACGGCATTCACTAGCGGGGAATTCTAAAGATTTACAACTCTCAATGGCACAACACTGTCCAGACCTCACCAGACCACCCTGCATCCAATGTGTTGGCCCAGAGGGCAATCCAGACCTTCAAGGCCAGAATGAAAAAACTAGAGGGGGACTCTATAGCAACGAAGTTATCATGCTTCCTACTCAGCTACAGAACCACGCCACATACGACCGCCAGTATTTCCCCTGCAAAATTACTAATGAAGAGACGTCTCAGGACATGGTTAAGCCTCATAAGGCCAGATATAGGGGGGAGGGTAGACAGAAGTCAGGAGGCCCAGAAAAATGAACACGATTACCACGGTCATGATAGCAACTTCACTGTAGGAGGAGCTGTTTTCGTGAAAAGAATGGTTATCAAGTGAAGTCAGTGCAGGGACAGGACTCCTGTCCCACCATATATTGGTTGAAGGTTGGATAATCAGGGGACATATAGGTCACCTCAGGAAATGGGAAACAGACCCACAAGAAAAGGTATGCCAAACGTTCCTGTTGGAGTCTACTCCAACAGGAACGTTTGGCATACCTTTTCTTGTGGGTCTGTTTCCCATTTCCTGAGGTGACAGGCAGAAGGAACTCCTCTTGCTTTGGAAGTACCTGCAGAACCCATGGAGCCTGACAGAGTTGAAGAGGCAATCTTCCAGGTTCCTATTGGGAAGCCTAGTGGACAGATAACTCCTGAGAGGGAGGCCTCAGATAAACCATTCTAAGTCCTAGAACTACGACGGTTGACACATTTGAAAAAGCCTCCTGAGAGACTACATTTGTAAATAGTTCATTTTTATAAATATATTGTAAAACATACTTTCAAGTAAAGGGTGAGGGATGTGGTAATCTGAGGTGTAATACACCTTTAAGAGGCTGTGAGCAGATTGATCACGTGACTGTAAGGCCCAATAGCTGTGCAGTGCGCGCTACCATGTAAATGCTAGTCTAGAGTAGGGTCTGGCTGGAGAAGCATACATCATGTCGATGCTCTGTTGTTTGTGCTTCATTTCATATTGGTCTCTCTGTCTGCCATATGTCGTAAGTGACTTGCCTGCGAGCAGGTAAGTGTTCATCTGGTTTGCGAATAAAGCGACCCATAGTCAAAACATAACAGCATCAAAATCAAAAGATGGAAGTTTAATTTATGCCATGCCTTTCACAATCATAGGATATCCCAAAGTGCTTTATAACCAATGAAATACATTTGAAATGTAGTCACTGTTAGGATGCAGGGAAATTCAGAAACCAACTTTGCACATAGCACAAAACCCATAAGCAACAAGGAGACCCCATGCGGCTTTAGATTCACAACTGAACTATGACACCTCCAAATGTGCAGCACTCCCTCAGCACTGCATTCATGTGTCAGCCTAGATTCTGGCCAGGAATGCTAACCGAGCTACCCCAAATTTGTCATGAACCTCGCTGGAGTGGGAACACCACAGATATTCCAGGCCTATATACTCAAGTCACTGGACTGGGAATGCGAGCTTCTCCCTTCTGATTCAGAGGCAGAAGTGCTATTACTGAATTGAGGCTGACAAAGAAGAAAAGAATATGAATAACTCAAGAGGTGAAGATTAAGTGATACCAAGCTTTGTTTTTAAAAGGCAGAAGTTTTGAGGAAGTGGGCAAAATTAAGTATAGGTAGGAAATTTCACAGTTTTGAAAACCTGGTAAATAATGAGTTCGAACAACAGCTGTGTGAAAAAGCTGTGATGTCAACACAGTAGCGGTGTAAGGAGGAACCAACATGTTTGTCATGTTTTTATATGATCTCTTGACACAGCAAAGGGAAGCCAGTCACCTTACAGGCACAACTGAACACAGTCAGTCATCTGAGCATTAAGAACCTCATAGTACATATACCAACACAAATTAAGAAAGAACATAGTGATGCTGAGGAGGAAGGGGAGGACGGAGTAGGAATGATGACAAGAGGTCATCTGTAACAAGACAGCTCCAGCATGCTGACTCCACTTAGTGAAATAAAAACAGAAAATTATGGAAGTGTACAGCTGGCCCATCAGCGTCTGTAAAGTGCAAAGGCAAGTTAATTTTTCAAATGTAAACCATTCATCAGAACTGGATCACATACTTGCAGCAATGAAGCAGTCTGCAAAGAAAATTCAGCATTCTAATAGTTAAATAGGGCATGGTTGTGCATGGCTGGTCCTTTTAATGCAAAATATAAAAACAAATCATTAAAATGCAATGACTTCATAATTATTATAATTAAAATAGGATGAAATTGGCAGACCATAGCCGTACATCTAAGGCTTTTTTTGTAAAAACTTGCTGCAGATTGTGAATCTCTTGATTAAGATTCAGCACAACATGCACACTTTGGTGTCTGCAAAGAATCATCATGAAAACAACTTTACAAACCACCCACTAAATGCCAAAATTAGCAGGTGCAATTAGCAGATAGATAGAGCTGCCTCCAAACCCTCTACAGAAACCACATTCTGGCATTTTCAAATTCCATATGTGTAGAGTGTCAGAAAATGTGATATTCGCAGTTTTATTTTTCCCAATGATGCACAAAAATGTTAACTCTTTCACACCTTTTATACTTGAATTGGCTCCACTGATATCAGAAGGTCATCTTCGATGGCAAAATTCCAAATGTAAAATTAGTGATCTATTGGGAGCTGCACAATTTCTTTGCCTCATGGGAAAATAGAAACTATTTCTTCAGGACATTAGGCTTTGCATTTGTCATTGTAATTTTTGAGTTTTCCGGTTCCGTTGTCCCCTTCAGTAATCCTGATACAAAATAGGTTTAGCCTAAAAGTACATCCTTTTGTCTTTCGTTTAAGGCTTCACAGGAAGGCCATCAAAGTCTGAACCTCAAAATAGAAAGCATGCTTAAAGCTATTGGCAAAGACAGATGTACTTGGTGAGAAGAAATTTATGTTTGAAATAAATGTGAACATATAGATTGGAACAACCAAGAGCGAAAAAAAAAGAAAAACTGAAAGTTTATGGAAGTGTATTCTCATCTCTAACAGTTAGCACCAACTCTTTCAGCATTACAAGTGCCATATTGGATCCAAAATGGTGTCCCCTCTGCAAGATGCACTGGATGGCATTTTTGTGAGATGGTTAGTATGTGCGTATTGAACATCTGTCAGAAGCGTGCATAGTAGGCAGATCTTGGGGCAATGTTTCTCACCCTGCTACCCAAAGAGTCAGCGGGGAACAAATTACCGCCATTCACAGCAAGCCCACAACCATTTACTACTCAGAGGACATCCTGCCTCAGAGAGCTGCTTGCTAATCTGATTGTCTGGCAGCTCTGAAGTCCCAGCAGCACCAATAGCAGCAATGGCCAGGACTGGGATCGAGGACCAAGTAAGTGTGGGGATCTCATGATGGGGAGGGGAGATGAGTTGGAGAAGGAAGTGGAGGAAAAAAGGAAGAGGAAGAGAAGGAGAAAGAGAAAGAAGGAGGGAGCAGGCAACCAACATAGCCCCTTTCTGAGTAGGGCTCTGCATGAACAACTCATCCAATGTTGATATCAGTAAATGCAATTTCAATTTCCTACTCACTGGTTTGTTTGACCTGTCTCATCACTGCCTATATCAGTGATGAAGATTAAGTGTGGCTTCATATGTTTTACAGAACCTCTAATCCAAGTTATAAAATATCAGTTTGAAATTCTCTTTTTGTAAAATTAATTTATTTTTGTCAGTGAAGTTTGGTGAAAATGTTCTCCAAAATTAGGTTGCCATTTAATTGTCCATATAAATGTTTTTTCAGAGAATGAAAATGATTGCATAGTAACTTCTATTTAGGAGCTATATATAGGAAGAAACAGGCTTTGTCACATGATCAGGCATGCAGCTCAGGGTTCAATGGAGATTTGGATTATTCAATGTGCAACACAGAACTGCTACACCATTGAAGTTATGTGCTGAATAATGTGCTCCGTGGTGGTATTTGGGAGTCAGACTTGAAATGAGTGGCTCACCGACTCCCGCCCCCACTATTGCAGCATGCCATATAAAATGGCAATCAGACAACTATCGCCTGAACGGGGGGCTTCCAACCTGCAACCTTACAGCAATATGGCCCCATCAGTGTTGGAGGGCAGGATGTCCGACCTCTGAACTGGCAGGCTGTGACCTGGAAGGAGGCCACGGCCACTAATTCAAAGGGCCACCTGGCACAAGACAGTGTCAGGTGTAGCAGGGTTCGGAGCGATCTGGAGTGAAAAATTATTTGCAATCATTGGCACAGGTGAATTTGAGTTTTCAAACCATTCTGCTAATATTCACAGATGGTCAGCATTAAGAAGCTTTGGTAGGAAAGATACAGCCACGGCATGCATTGGAAGCATAACCATCATGAAAGTAGGGAAATATGGAGCAGCTGACTGATAACTATCTTTCTCCCTCCCTTGATGGCTGAGAGAAGGGAGCAAGGTGATAGGGAGGGACAGACGCCCAGAACCGCCCCAAGTTATGATGATGACTCTCTGAGAGGCCTCTTCCAGGCTGTGATTAATGCCAGGCGATGGGAAGAGAAGACCTCTCAGTATCAACAGTGCAGCCTGGTCAGAGGTGGCCGCAGAGGGCATTAGCATTGGGGTTGCCCCGAGAACGCGGATGCAATGCCAAAAGAGGCTTAATGATCTTTTAAGATCTGCAAAAGTAAGTGAGTCTCCATTGTGGGCATGAGCTACACAGAAGGTCATGGGAACACTCTACCTGGGTTATGCCTTGTGCACAGCTCAGGAATCCGAGTCAACATAATACACAAATGTCACTGTTCGTGGTGCTGAGGCCTATGTAGGGGTCATGCGGGCAGGCCAAATGGGTATGGGCGTGAGGTGAGGGAGGCACACAGACTATTAGCTGCTAATTATTGTGCAGACTGTGAAGGTCTCACAGTGCATGGAAGTGTGAAGGAACGAGTGTACCTGAGAATCTAATTCATCGCAGTCACAGTTCATTGCAGGAGAAGAGGCACACAATGCCAGGGAGAGGTGCAGGACTGGAGGCAGTGTTACCAACCTGGCCATGCTGACCCCACTGGAGGAGGAGGTTCTGAAGCTCGCAGTGAGTGGCTGGAGGTGTTCAGTTGGCAGAAGCAAGATTGGAGGAAGGCCTTGGGATGGTGAGATTGCAAGGGGCATTATCAACGGTTGGAAGAGAGAGGTGTTAAAAGGGCTAACAGAAGGGTGCATGATGCCTGGTATGTTGCTTTGAATGACCCATTGATGGTTTATGGGTTCAAAGGTTCTAATGGATCAGGGTGGAAACCATGTCAGCATTGTGGAAGTTGTTCAATACTAGCAAACAGTAAAATCTCATTCTGCCTATAGTGCTACTAGTTGAAGGTTGTGTCTTTGCACACATCATGAAGGTAGAGAATGGCCATACCCTGCCCTTCATTTTTTGTCTCCTGAACCATCCACTGCTGTGACCTCCAGACCCAAGGGACACACACTAGCCTCGAAGAGGAAGAGGAAGCCTTGGAGGGTGTAGTGTCACATCCTGCACCAAGCACCAGTGCAGATACTGGTACCTCAGTAGTGTCTCATATGTCAGAGCAGGGGGCTGCATAATCTGGTGAGAGCACTTCACAATTGCATGTGTGGCAGCCAGAGAGTGTAGTGAAGGAAGCATCTGGCTGTTGGAGGAGTGGTTGAGGTGATCCAGAGACTGAGTCTCAGTCGGTTGATGTGCTTCTGGAGTTGTCCGTAAGGTGATAGATGCTGAACGTCCAGCGCAAGTTGTGTAGAGATTTGATGGAGATAACAGAGGGGTTGCATGCTCTGGCATGGACCCTGGAGATGCCCATTGACCCATGTGCGGAGGTTGTGCAGAGCGCAGCACACAATGACCATCAGCAGCACTCTGGGTGGAGCGTACTGTACTGATCCTCCTGACCTATCCAGGCATCAGAACCTCATTGTTAAGAGACTAATTGTCTCTTCTACGATAGCCCTGGTTGTGCCATGACTGTCATTGTACTTCCTCTCTGCGTCTGTCCTAGAAACCCTCACAGGTATCAGGAGGCATTTCTTCAAAGGGTATCATTGTCACTTTGTCACCCACAGCAGCCAACCATCCAGGGCATCAGGTCCAGTAAACATGTCTGGCACCTGAGATGTCCTGAGAATGGAGGAGTCCTGGCTGCTGCCCGGGCACCTAGCACAGGCCTGCATAATTCTTCAATGGTGGTCACAGAGTCACAGAATTTTAGTGGCACAGAAGGAGGCCATTTGGCCCATCGTGTCTGCACCAGCTCTCCATACTCATTGCATATTTAAAGAGTGATAGCCCTTCCTTTTCATAAATGTGTAGGGCTGGCCTGTTGGAGCCTTTATGGTGATGTGAATGCAGTTAATTACATCCTGAAGCCTGGAGAAACCTGCCATTGCCAAAAAGCTTTTGGTTCATTCAAATTGACTGTGATGGTCCAGAGGGAATACAATGTACTGGCCTACCCTTTGGAACATTGCATCAGTGAAGACTTGATGTAGTGGTGGGCGGCAGTGTTATTTCACTGAGGTCTCTACACACAGCCTGTAAGGATCCAGTTGCAAAAAACTTCAATGCTACAGTGACCTTAATGGCTACTGTCATTAGATGACCACCCACACAGCTGGAAGCAACATCCCCTGCCAGAATCTCACACCAAGACGTCACTGTGGCTCTTGATAGCCTGAATCTCCTCCAGCACTGTATCTCAGGCATTCAAAGGTAACTCATCCTCACCCTTGACTGCTTGACTTGGAGCAGAAAGCCTTGTTCTACGCCTCTATAGTTGCCTCAGCAGCCCCTTGTTTCTGTGCAGGTCTGTCACCCTCATGCACCTCCAGTGCATCCTGCCCCTGACCATCTGGCCTTCTCTCTTTCCTTCTCAGCCTCCTCCTCCTCTTCATCCTCCTCTCCTCTTCAATGGAAGATGTGTCACCCATGGAGACCACTATCGCCATGTTGCTCAAACCACACCGGCTGAAGTGCAGATGAGGCACTAAGTGCACAAGCTGCAGACAACTTTCAGGTTTAAAGCACCTCTAAATTACACTCAATTCAACCCCACAAATAATAACTACTCACACAACTCACAGCAGGCTGGACTGCTGAAGTCAAACACTGAACCTAACGGCTGCCTAGAAATCAGGCCTGACATGTAACCATAGGAAAAGACAAGTTCCCCACCTGGCATTTTTCCCACATTCTGAACATATTAATGTAGTCAGCATGCATTGCTGCTGCTGCCGATTGAGATTAATGAGCTTAACTAACCAAAAATTGAAGATTTGAATCTGGTGGGCTGGCTCCCAATTCCTAGGGCTGTCTGCCGACTGTATTATTGCTTTCCAGTGTGATGACGTTGGGACCGTGACCCGACATAGTCGCAGGGATCTCAGTGGCTGACTAACTGTGTGGTCCAGGTCAGTTTGGAAAAATGGTGCCCATCACCTTTCAAACTAATTCCATCACCTTCTACCCTCCCCCTGTCACCCAACAACATTCCCCCATTACCAAAGAACCACCCAATATCACCATTCCTCTCCCATGAACCTCCCTTGAGCCTTCCCCCATTACTCTGGACGCCATCACAAACTACCTCCACATACCTTTTCTCCCCTCAGAGCTGAGACCGGTTACCATCACCATGCCCACCCTGATTCTGTTCCCTCCTGTTATTCGAGCCACCTGTATCATCCCCGTCGTGACCCCTCTGATGAAAGCTTCACCTATCAGAGTCTCACCCTGGACCTACCACTCTACCACATCGCACTCCTCCCTCTGACTGTGCCTGTTCCCTTTTCTCACCACTACCCAGAATTCTTCCCCCAGGAGCCCACCGTCAACACCATTGACCCCATCCTCTAATACACTACCCCACTTCCAAGGACACTTTCACCCCCTCATTTCCCCTGACATTCCCCAACACCCCCCTCCCCCTTTTCTGGACACTCTCCCCAAACTTGTCCCATAAGGCTGCCTCCCCTGTCCAGCCTTTGCTCCACCCTTCCACCCTAACCCTCCCCCACCTTTCTAGCCTTTGTCTGCCTCCCTTGTCTAGCACAACATTTTCTAATGGCACTTGAGTGAAGTTACTTGAGATACGAGGTCCCCAAGAAGGAGAAAGAAGCATCCATGGGCCTCAAAGTTGTGGAAAAGACGCTTAAGTGCACGCCACTTTTTACAGTTGCAACATTGAATGTTCTGAACTCTGACTCACAGGGAACTTAATTTGGAGGGTGAACTTAATTTCGGCGAGGTAGCCTTTCACTGAACATGCATGAGATGCTAATGTACGCAAATCGGGTTCCTGACCTTCTTCATCAGGAAGCTCGGCCCGCCTTTAACCTGACTTGAAAGCTGGAAGAACAAAATTGCAACAGTTTATCTCGTCGTCGGGAAACAGATTTTTTGCCTCCCACCAAACTAAATGTCCTCGCCTGCCATAATTCCCACTGTGGGCGAGAGCGGAAAATTCTACCCTATATGTGAGCAGGCACATAAGAAGTAAAGTTAAATAAGGAAGTGAAAGCTCGGCTCCATTTCCTGCCATTAGCCCAGTTTGAAAACTCAATTTAGGGGGCAAGTACTAAGTTGTGGCACCCAACATTCAAAGGTTAGGAGAGGGGGTCTGAAAGGTGAGATCAAAGAAGGGCTGTGTTTATGTTTAGCGTAATGTATAAGGTTTAGTCCTCTTCGTTCCTTCCGCGACATTATTTCCAGGGATTGCAGCAGCAAACACTTGTCTGCAGTCTAATGTAATTCTCTGGAACAAGCCAGTGAGCCCAACTCCCACATATTAATGACTTCAGGGCCAGAAGTTCAGCCAGAGCCAGGACAGATCTCTGTGTGGGTGGAAATCCTGCCCTGTCTGAAATGCTCCTTAGTCAGAAAATCCAGGTTGCGAAATCCATAAGAAACCAATAGCAGAATATGCATTTTTAAGAAGAAAAGTTCCTTAAACTCAGTGTACCTGAAAATGAGGTGCTAACCTGATGAGCAACAACATAGGACAGCTAAATGCTAAACAGGTATGCTAAACAGCAGAAGCAGCATGTGATAGACAGTACTAAGTAAAACCCACAACCAAAGGATCAGATCAAAGGTCTGCAGCCCTGCCACATCCAGTCATGAAGAACTAACTAGAGCAGGAAACTCCACTAATCTTTCCATTCTCAATGATGGGGGAGCCCATCACATTAGTGTAAAAGACAAGACTGAAGCATTTGCAACATCCTCAGCCCAGAAGTGCTGAGTGGATGATCCATCTCGCCCTTCATCTGAGCTGCTCAGCATCACAATCTTTAGCCAATTCAATTCACTCCACGAGATATCAAGAAATGGGGGAGGTGATGCGTAGCAGTACTGTCACTGGACTAGTAATCCAGAAACCCAGCTCTGGGGACCCGGGTTCGAATCCCGCCAAGCCAGATGGTGGAATTTGAAATCAATAAAAATCTGGAATTAAAAGCCTAACCATGGAGCCATTGTCGATTGTTGTAAAAACCCATCTGGTTCACTAATGCCCTTTAGGGAAGGAAATCTGTCGTCCTTACCTGTCTGACCTACATATGATTCCAGACCCACAGCAACGTGGTTGACTCTTACATCTGAGATGACCCAGCAAGCCACTCAGTTGTAAAAAATCCGCTACGAAGTAACAAAAAAGGAATCAAACCGGACAGACAAACCGGCATTGACCTAGGATCAGAAACGACAACAGCAATCTCAGCCCTGTCGACCTTGCAAAGTCCTCCTTACTAAAGTTGGGGGGCTAGTGCCAAAATTGGGAGAGTTGTCTCACAGACTAGTTAAGCAGCAGATCTTACAAAAGAATCATACCTTACAGATAATGTGCCAGACACCACCACCACCATCCCTGGGTATTTCCTGTCCCATCGACAGGACAGACCCAGCAGAAGTGGTGGCACAGTGGTATACAGGCGGGTGGGAGCATCAACTCCAGAACCCATGAAGTCTCATGGCATCAGGTCAAACATGGGCAAGCAAACCTCTTGCTGATTACCACGTATCATCCTCCTCAGCTGATGAATTAGTGCTTCAACATGTTGAACACCACTTGGAGGAAGCACTGAGGGTGGCAAGGGTGCAGAATGTACTCTGGGTGGAGGGCTTCAATGTCCATCACCAAGAATCACTTGGTAGCACTGCTACTGGCCAAGTCCTAAAGAACATAGCTGCTAGACTGCGTCTGCGGCAAGTGTTGAGGGATCCAACATGAAGGAAAAACATACTTGACCTCATCCTCATCAATCTGCCTGCCGCAGATGCATCTGTCCATGACAGTGCGGTAGGAGTGACCACCACACAGTCATTGTGGAGACGAAGTCCCACCTTCACATTGAAGACATGCTCCATTGTCTTGTGTAGCACCACCACCATGCTAAATGGGATAGATTTCGAACAGGTCTAGCAACTCAAGACTGGACATCCATGAGGTGCTGTGGGCCATTATCAGCAGCAGAATTGTACTCAAACACAATCTGTAACCTCATGGCCCGGCATATCCCCCACTCTACCAATACCATCAAGCCAGGGGATCAACCCTGGTTCCACGAAGAGTGCAGGAGGGCATGCCAGGAGCAGTAGCAGGCATGCCTAAAAATGAGGTGTCAATCTGTTGAAGCTGTGACACAGGACTACTTGCGCACCAAACACCATAATCAGCAAGTGATGACAGAGCTAAATGACCCCACAATCAACAGATCAAATCTAAGCTCTGCAGTCCTGCCACATCCAGTCATGAATGGTGGTGGACAGTTAAACAACTCACTGGAGGAGGAGGTTCCACAAATACCCCCATCCTCAATGATGGAGGAACCCAGTACATCAGTGCAAAAGATAAGGCTGAAGCATTTGCTACAATCTTCAGCCAGAAGTGCCAAGTGGATAATCCATTACGGGCTCCTCCAGTGGTCCCCACAGATGCCAGTCTCCAGCCAATTTGATTCACTCCATGTGATATCAAGAAACGGCTAAAGGCACTTGATACTGCAAAGGCTATGGGCACTGACAATATTCCGGCAATAGTACTGAAGACTTGTGCCCAAGAACTTGCCGCACCCCTGTTGCATAGGATGGAACACCACATTGCTGTGGGTCTGGAGTCATATGTAGGCCAGACCAGGTACGAATGACAGATTTCCTTCGCTAAAGGGCATTAGTAAACCAGATGGGTTTTTACAACAATCGACAATGGCTCCATGGTTAGGCTTTTAATTCCAGATTTTTATTGAATTCATCTGGCTTGGCTGTTCCAGTACAGCTATAACACTGGCATCTACCCGGCTATGTGGAAAATTGCCCAGCTATGTCCTGTCCACAAAAAACAGGACAAATCCAACCCAGCCAATTATCATCCCATCAGTCTACTCTCCATCATCAGTAAAGTAATGGAAGGGGGCATCAACAGTGCTATCGAGAGGCACTTGCTTAGCAATAACCTGCTCATTGACGCCCAGTTTGGGTTCTGCCAGGGCTCCTGCCCTCATTTCAGCCTTGGTTCAAACATGGACAAAAGAACTGAACTCAAGATGTGAGGTGAGAGTGACTGCTCTTGACATCAAGGCATCATTTGGCTGATTGTGGCATCAAGGAGCCCTAGTGAAACTGGAGTCAATGGAAATCAGGGGGAAACTCTACTGGCTGGAGTCATACCTAGCACAAAGGAAGTTGTGTGTGGTTGTTCGAAACCAATTGTCTCAGCCCCAGGACATCACTGCAGGAGTCCCTCAGGGTAGTATTCCATACCATCTTCAGTAGCTTCATCAATGACATTGTCTCTCTCATATGGTCAGAAGCGGGGATGTTTGCTGGCGATTGCTCAAAGTTCAGCATCATTTGTGGCTCCTGAGATACTGAAGCAGTCCATGTCCAAATGCAGCAAGACATGGACAATATTCTGGCTTGGGCTGATAAGTGGCAAGTAACATTCATGCCACACAAAAGCCAGGTAATGACCATCTCCAACCAGAGAGAATCTAACCATCTCTCCTTGACATTCAATGGCATTACCATCACTGATTCCCTCATTATCAACATCCCTGGGTTACCCTTGACCAGAAACTGAACTGGATCAGCCATGTAAATATTGTGGCTGCACAGGTCAGAGGCTAGGAATTCTGCAGTACGTAACTCACCTCTTGACACTCCAAGGTTGTCCACCAACTTAAAGATGCAAGTCAGGAGTGTGATAGAATATTCTCCACTTGCCTGGATGAGTGCAGCTCCGACAACACTCAAGTAGCTCAACACCATCCAGGACAAAGCAGCCCGCTTGATCGGTGCCACATCCACCATCTTCAATATTCACTCCCTCCAGCACCGACGCACAGTGGCAGCAGTGCATACCATCTACAAAGCACACTGCAGCAACTCACCAAGGCCCTTTCAAAAGCACCTTCCAAACCTCCAAGCTCTACCATCTAGAAGGTTAAGGACAGCAAACACTTGGGAAAACCATCACCTGCATGCTCCCCCTCAAGTCACATATCATCCTGACTTGAATCTATAGAGCCACACCTTCCCTGTCTCTGGGTCATAAACCTGGAACTCCCTTCCTAATAGCACTGAGTGTATCTACACCAGATGGACTGCAGCGGTTCAAAACATCATCTTCTCAAGGACAATTAGGAATGTGCAATAAATACTGGCCTTTCCAGCGATGCTCACAACCCATGAAAGAATAAATATTAAATTCCTCCTTTCTCAGAGATCAACATGACTGGCTGGCTGGCAGTCGATTACCTACCAGATGAAAGCAACTTCAACCCACAAAAGAAGCTGTGAAGAAGTATTGAAATAATTTAGAACTATGAGAAGGATGGCCAAGGCCAAAGTAGAAATCAACGGCTAGAGGAGCAGGAACAGTAACTGCAGCAAATGAACTCTTGACAAATCTATAGGCAAAGACTGCTAATTTCTTTTGCCTGGAAGTTGTCTGAATGTGCAGCTGGGCTTTTATCTCCTGGCTCTGTAAGCAGGCACATCATAAGGTTTCCAGCCATCCTGTGTGTGTGGTGAACATGGACACTTCAAAGGATTACTTTTCTTTGATGATCAGGTTTCAATTAATTGGGAAATAAATAATAGCAATGGTGGTAACAGCTTACTACTATGACCTTAGTACTCATGAAGAACACCAACACTGAAAGAGAGCATTTAAAATTAATACCTTAAATCATGAGGATGGCCTAATTTGAGCAATCTAAATTTTAAAAAAACAGATTCCTTTTTCAGGCATATACCCACCTGTTCAAAATAAGTGAGTTAACACAGGAGTTTCAGACAAGCACTTGAAGTGTTTGTACTCTCATGTCCCAAATATCCATTAAGGGCCTAGGATATTTTGGAAATACTTGTAAAGTTGACAACTCAGTGCACAGTGTAGGACCTGTCTGATTTCCCGCTCCCCAACCTACCCACCATTGAAATCAATGGAATGAAAATTGGGAATGTTCTACTATGGACTCTGCCAGATTAATGACCCGGTGGTGAGTATTGAAAATGACCTCATTTCAGAACCATAGTAAGAGTTCAAGGAGCCTCAGGAACCATTGCCCTTACTTGATCCATTAAAACACATGACAAACTGCAAGACAAGTGTCAATATTTATATATTAACAAACCTGTTAACTTGGCCTCACCTATTCTGATAGTACTTTTTAATGTTAGAGTATTTTGACCTGCAGTTGTATACAGTTTTTCTGCATTATGTTGAGTGTTAGCAGGAGCTCCACATTTAGATGCGGCTTCTGGGCATGATCCTTGTGTTAATCTGCACCTTTACATCTTAAATAGAAAAATACACAATTTGCATTTTTTAATTTGCAATATGGCTATGCAATTTGCATTGATTATTTACTTGCTTTGCAGTTCCCAGAAACATCCTTTCCTCATTACTTTAACCAAAGTAATGACTTATTTAAATAAACAATGAGGGGTCGTCTTACAAATGTATGTTTCTAATAGGGGGTCTCACAAAGCAACAGTGAGAATGAATAAAATTACATCAAATAATTCCCTACAAATGTTTTATGCATTAAAACACTAATATTGATGAAACATATTTTAAGATATTGGTTTTCAGTATCTACTATACAAACTGATGTCTGCTGTATCTTTAACTGCTGTTAATCGCTATCACCTTGACAGGATGTGATGTGTTAGTCCCATTACTTGTACTCAGTAGAATCCAAATGTACTATGCTTAGACTCCTAGTTAACAGTATTTGTATGTAATCTTTTCTCCAAATAAAGGACTTACATTATTGTTTTCTATCCTTGTCATATGATTGAGACGTTTACGTCGAAGAGAAGTTTGTAACAATACCCTTTCACACCTTCGCTTCCCAAAGCTCAGGGCCCAAAACAGTGATCTACTTGTACTTCTTTCAATTTAGTAGACTGTATTTGCTGATCACAGTGTGGTGTCCTCCACTTTAAGAGACAAAACACAAATTGGGAACTCACTTTGCTAACATTTCCATTCAGTCTGTCAGCGTGAACCTGAGCCTTGGTTGCTTGTCATTTTAATCCTATGCCCCACTCCCACTCTAACCTCTTTGTACTTAGATACCTATCCTGTTCCAACGAAACTCAACAGATATTTGAGAAACAACAGCTAGGGTGAAATTTTCCATGCCCGCTGGCGTTAGGCATGTTTGTTGGTGTGAGTAGACAATATGACAGGAAGGCCAAAAATCGGTTTCACAACATTGTGAATGTGTGTGTGTCTGGCTCACTCCCAGTCTCAGGGTGCTCACTCAATCATGCTCTCCCACCGTGAGAGTGGATGAGAGTGCATGATGGTGTGTGTGAGTGAGGGTGAATGGGAATCCTGAGACTGGATGTGAAACAAACTTATGGACACACTCTGTGCTCGCACACACTCCCCTCACACTCTCTCTCTCCTTCTCTCTCACACACCGCCACATCCTTGCACCCTTGACACCCTCCCCACACTCTCCCTCACCTCCCCCACACACACTCCCTCACCTCCCCCACACACAAACACTCTGACCTCTCCCCCACACACACACTCTCACCTCCCCCACACACACACAATCTTACCTCCCCGCACACACACACTCTCACCTCCCCCCACAACACACACACACACTCTCACCTCCCCCACACACACACTCTCACCTTCCCCCCCCAACACACACACACACACACTCTCACCTCCCCCACACACACACTCTCACCTTCCCCCCCCAACACACACACACACACACTCTCACCTCCCCCACACACACACAATCTTACCTCCCCGCACACACACACACTCTCACCTCCCCCCCCCATACACACACACACTCTCACCTGCCCCACATACACACACACTCTCTCAGCTCCCCCCCAAACACACACACTCTCACCTCCCCCCCACACACACATTCTCACCTCCCCCCCAAACACACACACTCTCACCTCCTCCCCACACACACACACTCTCACCTCCCCCCCCACACACACATTCTCATCTCCCCCCCACACACACACTCTCACCTCCCACACACACACACTCTCACCTCCCACACACACACACACACACACACACACACAAACACACACTCTCATCTCCCACACACACACTCTCTCACCTCCCCCACACACATACACACTCTCACCTCCCTCCCACACACACACTCTCACCTCCCACACACACACACACAAACACACACCCTCATCTCCCACACACACACACTCTCACCTCCCACACACACACACTCTCTCACCTCCCAGACACACACAATCTTACCTCCCCACACACACACTCTCATCTCCACCACCCCCCCACACACAGGTACACTCTCACCTCCCCCACACACACACAATCTTACCTCCCCGCACACACACACTCTCACCTCCCCCCACAACACACACACACACACTCTCACTTCCCCCACACACACACTCTCACCTTCCCCCCGCAACACACACACACACACACACACTCTCACATCCTCCACACACACACTCTCACCTTCCCCACACACACACAATCTCACCTCCCCCCATACACACACACACTCTCACCTCCCCCCCAAACACACACACTCTCACCTCCTCCCCACACACACACACAAACCTCCCACACACACTCTCACCTCCCACACACACACACACACACACACACTCTCACCTCCCTCCCACACACACACACTCTCACCTCCCCCACACACATACACACTCTCACCTCCCTCCCACACACACACACTCACCTCCCACACACACACAAACACACACTCTCATCTCCCACACACACGCACTCTCACCTCCCACACACACACACACTCTCACCTCCCAGACACATACAATCTTACCTCCCCACACACACACACTCTCACCTCCCTCCCACACACACACAATCTCACCTCCCACACACACTTTCACCTCCCACACACACACACACACACACACTCTCACCTCCCTCCCACACACACACACTCTCACCTCCCACACACACACACTCTTACCTCCCACACACACACACACTCTTACCTCCCACACACACACACACAAACATACACTCTCACCTCCCACACACACACACTCTCACCTCCCACACACACATACACACACACAAACACACACTCTCACCTCCCACACACACACACTCTCACCTCCCCCACACACACACACTCTCACCTCCCTCCCACACACACTCTCACCTCCCCCCCACACACACAAACACACTCTCACCTCCCTCCCACACACACACACTCTTACCTCCCACACACACACACACAAACACACACTCTCACCTCCCACACACACACACACTCTCACCTCCCACACACACACACACACACACAAACACACACTCTCACCTCCCATACACACACTCTCACCTTCCATACACACACACACACACACAAACACACACTCTCACCTCCCACACACACACACACTCTCACCTCCCTCCCACACACACACACTCTCACCTCCCATACATACACTCTCTCACCTCCCCCACATACATACACACTCTCACCTCCCTCCCACACACACACTCTCTCACCTCCCCCACACACACACACTCTCACCTCCCACACATACACAAACACACAGTCTCACCTCCCACACATACACACACTCACCTCCCACACAAAACACACACTCTCTCACCTCCCCCGCACACACATACACTCTCACCTCCCCCACACAAAACACACACTCTCACTTCCCCCACACACACACTCGCACCTCCCACACACACACACACTCTCACCTCCCTCCCACACACACACACTCTCACCTCCCACATACACACACTCTCACCTCCCCCACACACACATACACTGTCACCTCCCCCACATACACACACTCTCACCTCCCTCCCACACACACACACACTCTCACCTCCTACCACACACACACACTCTCACTTCCCACACACACACACACTCTCACCTCCCCCCCGCAACACACACACACACTCTCACCTCCCCCACACACACACAATCTTACCTCCCACACACACACACACTCTCACCTCCCTCCCACAGACACACACTCTCACCTCCCACATACACACACTCTCACCTCCCCCACACACACGCACACTCTCACCTCCCACACACACACACACAATCTCACCTCCCACACACACACACTCTCACCTCCCTCACACACACACAATCTTACCTCCCACACACACACACACTCTCTCATCTGCCCCATACACACACACTCTCACCTCCCACATACACACACTCTCACCTCCCCCACACACACATACACTCTCACCTCCCCCACACACACTCTCACCTCCCTCCCACACACACACACTCTCACCTCCTACCACACACACACACACTCACCTCCCACACATACACACTCTCACCTCCCCCCTACACACACACACTCTCACCTCCCTCCCACACACACACACTCTTACCTCCCACACACACACACACAAACACACACTCTCACCTCCCACACACACACACTCTCACCTCCCACACACACACACACACACAAACACACACTCTCACCTCCCATACACACACTCTCACCTTCCATACACACACACACACACACACAAACACACACTCTCACCTCCCACACACACACACACACTCTCACCTCCCACACATACACAAACACACAGTCTCACCTCCCACACATACACACACTCACCTCCCACACAAAACACACACTCTCTCACCTCCCCCGCACACACATACACTCTCACCTCCCCCACACAAAACACACACTCTCACTTCCCCCACACACACACTCGCACCTCCCACACACACACACACACACTCTCACCTCCCTCCCCCACACACACACTCTCACCTCCCACATACACACTCTCTCACCTCCCCCACACACACGCACACTCTCACCTCCCACACACACACACACTCTCACCTCCCACACACACACACTCTCACCTCCCTCACACACACACAATCTTACCTCCCACACACACACACACACACTCTCATCTGCCCCATACACACACACTCTCACCTCCCCCACACACACACACTCTCACCTCCCTCACACACACACTCTCACCTCCTACCACACACACACACTCTCACCTCCCTCCCACACACACACACTCTCACCTCCTACCACACACACACACTCTCACCTCCCACACATACACACTCTCACCTCCCCCCCGCAACACACACACACACTCTCACCTCCCCCACACACACACAATCTTACCTCCCACACACACACACACACACTCTCACCTCCCTCCCACACACACACACTCTCACCCCCTCATACACACACTCTCACCTCCCCCACACACACACACACTCTCACCTCCCCACACACACACAATCTTACCTCCCACAAACACACACACACTCTCACCTCCCCCATACACACACACTCTCATCTCCCACACACACATACTCTCTCACCTCCCACACACACATTCTCTCACCTCCCACACACACATTCTCTCACATCCCACACACACACACTCTCACCTCCCACACACACACTCTCTCACCTCCCACACACACACTCTCACCTCCCACACACACACACACACACTCTCACCTCCCACACACACTCTCACCTCCCACATACACACACACTCTCTCACCTCCCACACACACACTCTCACACCTCACCCACACTTTCTCACACCTCCCCCACACTCTCTCAAATCTCACACCTCTCCACACTCTCACACCAGCCCACACTGTTTCACACCCCTGCACACTCTCTCACACACTCCCTCACACCAACCCACATGTGCTCCCCCTCCCCCCTCACACTCTCTCTCAAACCCTTCACACACTATATTTCAACCTTCCGCTTCGCACTCTTTCTCACACAGTCTCCAATCACTCACTTTCTCAGATGCCTTTGGGCACTGCTCCGGCAGGCTCATGTTCTGCTTCAGCCTGCCTGGACCCCACTTGAACTTGCCTGAGCCCCACTCTGACCGCCTCACTATCTGAACCTCACTCTGGATGCCTGGGCCTTGCTTCCTGGCACCTCCGCTGAGTGAACCCCATTTCAGCCCAACTGGCTCGCTCTCTGTCTCGCCTGGGCCACGATCTGACTGACACCTGGGCCCCACCTCCTGGTACCTCCACTCCCTTAACCAAACTCTCCAGCACATCTACTCCCTTGTCCACTTTCCCTAGCACCTCCACCCCCTTGTCCATGTTCTTTGAAACTTCTGCCCAATGGGCCATGCTCCTTGAAACTTGCGCTCCCTAGGCAACTCTCTTCGAAACTTCTGTTCCCTGGGCCACTCTCCTCAAAATCTCCACTTGCTGGGCCATGGTCCTCAGGCCCCGAACTCACCGCCACTGGTGTTCGCTGCTCCTCCAATCACAGATTGTTTCTCTCCCACATTTGCTGCTGATAGGCTCAGCCTATGAGCAGCAGACAAAGGAGAGAAATGGCCTGTGATTGGAGGAGCAGCTCCATGCAGAATCTTCCATTCAAATCTACCTGTTTGGCCGGCATTTTGAAAACCAGCTCCAGCTGCTCAAGCCTGCTTTAAGGGATATCAGCATGACATCCCGCTAGAAGAGAAATGTGTCACGTAATCCATTCTTAGTTTCACTTTTGCTTTGAGCAGAGCACACACACTCACAGCTCTGATGCCTTCAAACTTTATACCTATCTATAAGAGGCTCCTTACCACCACCTTGTCAAGGGCAATTAGGGATGGGCAATAAATACTGGTATTGCCCACGACTTCCACATACCATGAATGAATACAAAAAATGAATGTTCTCACATGCTTTGTCTGAATAAACGAGCCTACAACATGCTTACCTGATCCTTGATGAGCAATTGTTGCCTTGTGTCTTCTACAGTAAATAAGCCCAACTCAGAAGGGGAGGGTTTGTGTGAGAGGGGGGGCAGGGGAAGGAAGCAAGAGGTCCCTGGTTACATTATCAGCAACTTGTTCATCGTGTCAGATAGTAGGATGAGGGTGAGTTGGGCATTGAGAAGGTGCCATCATTCACAATGCCCTCAGCAACATTGAAGGCCAAGGGCCCCATCGCAGTTGGCACAGGTTGAGTGAATTTTCTCCTCCATGGAACCCAGGGCCAGAATTTCACGTCCCTTGGGTGGGCGTGTGCCTGACCTGAACGGACATGAAATAGCGCGAGATAGAATCGGGCGAGTGTCCTGAATCCATTGTGCACTCGCGCAACATTTTGCTCGGAGGGTGCACGCAGCAGTCGGAAGCACGCCTGCCAACTAGTAAGTGGCAATTAAGCCCATTAACGAAGCAATTAACAGCGATTTTACGTGGTCCATCTGCATTTATGGTTGGCGGACGGGCCATTCTCCCAGGCGTCATTCACATTTTTGCTCGAACCTTGATCCAGGGTGGGATGAAATCACCATGGGGAAATAAAATAAAAAGAGATGTCTGGGAATTGGTTTCATGAGGAATGCTTTCAGGTGATTGATTGTGCTGCTGGGTCAGAGATAGGGATATGAAGTGTCCTGGGCCCAATCATCTTTAGCTGCTTCATCAATAACATCCCCTCCAACATAAGGTCAAATGGGGATGTTGACTGAAGATTGCATCATGTTTGGTTAGATTTATAGCTTCTTAGATAACACAGCAGATTGTGTCCCTGTGCAGCAAGACCTGGACAACATTCAGATTTGGACTGACAAGTGGCAAGTAGCATTTGTGCCATACAAGTGCCAGGCAATGACCATCTCCAACAAGTGACAGTTTAATCATCTACTCTTCATAATAAATTAAACCAGCGCTGCGCCCCCGCACCCGCCTCCATCATCATCCTGGGGGTTACCATTGACCAGAAACTGAACTGGACCAGCCATATACTGTGGTTACAAGAGCAGGTCAGAGGCTAGGAATTACGCAGTGAGTAACTCACTTCCAGACTCCCTGAAGCCTGTCCACCATCTACAAGGCACAGGTCAGGAGTGAGATGGAATACTCTCCACTTGCCTGAATGAGTGCAGTTCCAACAATACTCAAGAAGTTTGACATCATCCAGGACAAAGCAGTCCGCTTGAGTAACACCACATCCACCATTTTAAACATTCACTTCCCCCAGCACCGACGCACAGTAGCAGCAGAGTTTACATCTACAAGATGCACTGCAGCAACTCACCAAGGCTCTTCTGACAGCACCTTACAAACCCACGAACTTTACTACTTAGAAGGACAAGGGCAGCAAATGCAAGGTAACACAACATCCTTCAAGTTCCCGCCAAGCCACACACCATCCTAACTTGGAAATATATTGTTGCTCCTTCACTGTTGCTGGATCAAAATCTTGGAATTCCCTTCCTAGCAGCACTGTGGGTGTACCTGCACCACATGGACTGCACCTGTTCAAGAAAGCAGCTCACCACCACCATCAGCTCAAAGGAAATTAATCATGGTCAATAAATTATGGCTTTCCCAATGATGTTTCTATCCGTTGAACAAATTCTTTAAATATCTGCTGACCAAAAAACTGGGAGTTATGACCTGAAACTGTTGAACTCAATATTGAATACAAAAGGTTGTAAAATTCCTAACCAAAGATTAGGGCGGAATCGTCCCAGATTTCCACTAAGTGTGGTAGCGGGCGGGAAAAAGAATGTTTTACCTGCCAGCCGCAATGATGGCTTTTCACGCCATATTGTACCAATCCCACCTCATTAATCAGCCCCCAGGTTTAAAGATGTGTCCCTTAAGTGCCTTTTGGACACCATGGAGGCTTGCCATGATGTCCTCTACCGCCGCTCTTAGAGAGACAGCAATAATACCACTCCATCTAGAGAGGCAGTAGCAGCGGTAGTCAGTTCCTAAAGAGGAGAGCCACCCAATGATGCAAGAGGATGAATGATTTCCTCTGTTCTGCCAGGATAAGTCACTCTTCTCATGCTCTTAACTCACATACTCACAAACCCATCACACATCCACAGAGCCCTGACTCACTGCTAGTTCAAGAGACATCACTATTCACCCCCTCACACTCACCTTTATTGCCCTCATCCCATTCATGAGACCACTCACCACCCACACATGCCAGGCATACTGATCATCTGGCCTGGCAGGCATCCTGCTTACACTTTCTCCATCTCTATTCATGCAGGACAAGCTGGCACAAAACAAGATGGAGATGCCACAGACCAGTGGAGGAATGCCTGAAGTCAAGGTCCTCATGGACTTTGAAAACAGAGCCATCCAGCTGGTTGGCGAGGATCTGGATGGTTCCTATGCTGGCGGTGAGGTCAGCAATGATCTACCAAGTGAGGATGCAGCAGTGCAGCATCCATCAGACAACCATGCCGTGAGTGATGTATCCTGTTTCACAGGCCGCTGCCATGCACTAATTATCTCTCCTGCTTTTGCAGGCACATTTGGGAAACAGCCGGCAAAGTCCATGACCCAGGGCCTCCAATCAAGCCCCGACTCTGAAGGTACCCTCATTGAAAACCCGTCACAGCGCTCACCCACACCCTCCACCTGCACAGAGCCATACACCTCGGTGGGATCTAGTTCTAGAGCACCCTTAGGATCACAATTTGGTGAACACATCAGACTGTCTGATCCACAGCAGGCAGAGGCAGGGATGCCCCAGGTTTCCGGCACTCAAAGCATTGCTAGAGACCAGAAATCTGCTGAGTCCTAGTCAGATGAAGAGCCTCTGGACTCAGTCATACCCCAAGTGTGGGAGCTGCAAAGGCAAGATCGGGAACATCAGAAATGGGCGTACACAGCATTCTTCAGATTTCAAGGCACAATGGAGGAGTCCATCCACTGTCAGTCTGAGGTGATAGGCTGGTAGTATAGCGGCACTATGGAGACCTTGGTCCAGGACATCTGCCCTGCACTACTGCGTGGGCTGAACTCCATCGTTGACACCATAGTTGGCTTCCAACATTGTCAACACAAGAGAGGTGTGGAGCATCTCGATTTCACTCCATCTTCCCCTTCTCCGCAAGGAGTCAGCCAGGGGCCCTCGGGCAACCATAGGGAGGAGGATGAGCAGGTGCGCACCCTGGGGCCACCCACTCAGGTGACTACGGTAGTGTCCAACCCATCCAAATCCCCTCTTCCTGTGCCCCAACAGCTCCAGCTCCATAGGCCGAGGAGGCAGCCACTGCCACACAGCAGGAACCCCGAAAGCAGGCCAGGGCTCTCCAGGCCTCGGCACTCAGAGGATACCAGTCAAGGTCACCACAGACAGGGTGTGTAGCAGTCGCTACCTCCGCTGTGGATGCCCGGGGTGCACCAAGATGTAGCGGCAGGGTTAGGAAGGTTAAGCAGATGTAGTTGCAATGACTGGGCATGGGTGTTAATCACTTGTACATAATGTTCACTATTGTAAATAAACTCCCAAGAATGTCTCCCTGCCTATTGCTCCTTGTTCTGATGAGCACATTCGTGTCACCCAGGTGTTTCTTTTCATATCTCAGTTTTATTTTGAAATTCACGTTCATTGTTATGCCAAATATTATCCTTCCGAAATTTGCTCATTGGCCTCTTGAGTGAAAAAAATTTTGAACTGTGGCCCCTCACATGAAAAGGTTGGACAAGTCTACCTTAAAGGCATTTATAACAAGACACACTGGCCCCTGCACAGTCAAAGCAGCCAAGGAAGAAGGGAGGCAGCACTGATGAAGCACCCCCACCAATTAACGTGTTTTCTTAACCACTGGCTTAGAAACTAGCACTGCACTACCTTAGATACCAGCATAGAATTGATATCAGAACATGGTGATTCAATGGCCACAAGTAGGCTGCAAACAGGCTAGGGGTAAAGGATAGTTTATTGCCTAGCTTATTGGAGGGTGAAGGATACAGCTAAGTACTGCTACAGGTAACTCAGATGTGCACCTTGACAGGACAGCATGCAGGACAGCACTAAGTGATCATACACATTGAGATGCTGGGTGCATCGATTGGCCTGGTCAAGGTTTACCTGATGTGGAAATGCTGTTTCAAAAAAGAAATTTGGCTGGTTCATTTCACAGAGCAAATTAAGTCAGAGCAAAGGGCAGAGAAAATGAGGAGGACGTATCAGCCTAGATTTCCTGATTGAGCTCACAAATCAGGATCTCCTGATTAGATTCGTGCGCGGTAGTCCATATTGCAAGACCTTCATTTTACATCACACACAAATAGGCAGGACCTTTAACTGAATGTCAATTTTGGGGTATGGACACCTTGCACACAATTTTCCAACATTCAAACATGTGGTATGTCCATTTGTAATTGTGCTCATGTGAATTTGTCAATGGCTGCTAGGTAATGGTGCATCTATAGAAGGCCGTAGAAAGAACAACATAATGGAAAGGTAACAAAAACAGAAATACCTGGAAAAACTCAGCAGGTCTGGCAGCATCGGCGGAGAAGAACAAAATTGACGTTTCGAGTCCTCATGACCCTTCGACAGAACTAAGTAAAAATAGGAGAGGGGTGAAATATAAGCTAGTTTAAGGTGGGGAGTTGGGGGGAGAAGTGAGGGGGGGTGGTTGTAGGGACAAGAAAGCAGTGATAGGAGCAGATAGCCAAAAGATGTCACAGACAAAAGAACAAAGAGGTGTTGAAGGTGGTGATATTATTTAAAAGAATGTGCTAATTAAGAATGGATGGCAGGACACGCAGGGTACAGATAGCTCTAGTGGGGGTGGGGTGGAATAAGACTAAAAGGGCATAAAAGGTATAGATTTAAAAATAATGGAAATAGATGGGAAAAGAAAAATCTATATAAATTATTGGAAAAAACAAAAGGGAGGGGGAAGAAACAGAAAGGGAGTGGGGATGGATGAGGGAGTTCAAGATCTAAAGTTGTTGAACTCAATATTCAGTCCGGAAGGCTATAAAGTGCCTAGTCGGAAGATGAGGTGCTGTTCCTCCAGTTTGCGTTGGGCTTCACTGGAACAATGCAGCAAGCCAAGGACAGACATGTGGGCAAGAGAGCAGGGTGGAGTGTTGAAATGGCAAGCAACAGGGAGGTCTGGGTCATTCTTGCGGACAGACCAAAGGTGTTCTGCAAAGCGGTCGCCCAGTCTGCGTTTGGTCTCTCCAATGTAGAGGAAACCGCTGTTTTTGTTTTTGTTTTGGATTTCCAGCACCTGCAGTTTTTTGTTTTTATTATTATAATGAAAAGGTAGGTGTATTTTAAGTAATCTCAATCTTGTTTTGCTTTGTTTTTTTTTTGCTGGTATTTAATTTCTCATAGTAATTCTGCACAAATTATTCCATTACTGGCACCAATAGGTTTCCCACAGGGAATTCTCTGACAGAGGTGTTTAACAGAAGACAGGGAAAACCAGTGAAAGAATGGCAGATAGTTCAGGTCGCACAAGAAGTGTTCTAAACATCTTCAGGTGGCAGTGAACAAATCTTGCTGTGGTGGCCACTGTGTGCATGTAAAAATTCCTATTCCCACAGAAAGTTGGTATTGCAAATCTGATGGCACTAATTTAAGGTATCAAAACTCCTCAAAAAATGGTAATATTGGGTGCTTTCTCAGTCATACCTCCGGTGGCTCTGAATGAAAGAAATAAAGGCAAGGTGATAACAGCCACATGGCCTTCTTAGCTGCACTCACCAAGGTGTCACATTTATTTGATGACGACTGTGGTGAATTATCTTCACAGAGTCCAGATCAGTGAAAGGCTAAGTGCAAAATTGTGCCATCTACTGCTAGGATACCTAAACTACCTGCATCTTAAGGCAGAAATAGCTAATGATATCACCCAGTAAGACCTGGATGTTACCATGTTGTGGCACACCCTCCTTGCATCCACATTATGCAGCATTGACTTCAATTCAACAGCCATCAAACTGACATCAAGGACTACTAGTGTAATATAAAAGCAAAATACTGTGGATGCTGGAAATCTGAAATAAAAACTGAAAATACTGCAAAAACTCAACAGGTCTGACAGCACCTGTGGAGAGAGAAACAGAGTTAACATTTCCAGTCCACCTTTTAACTCTGATGAAGAGTCATATGGACTTGAAACGTTAACTCTGTTTCTCTCACCACAGATGCTGTCAGACCTGTTGAAATTTTCCAGCATTTTCTGTTTTTATTTAAGAGCTACTACTGCACTGTTGCTTACCACACAGGCTCATGTCTGCATTCTGGAGTTTCTTTCATTTCATTTTGCCATCCCTCAGTATAGGTTCTAATGAGTTTTGGACCTTCTCAAAGATGTTAAAAATATGTGTCACCCTATTCTGACACCCTCCATTAATTGGTTTTGTAATTTAAACTTAATTTACATACAATTTTCTAGATTCTCCACTGCAATAATCATGGGTGATTTTAATCTACATATAGATTGGATTAATCAGACTGGCAAAGGTAGCCTGGAAGATAAGCTCATGGAGCATTTTTGGGACAATTTCTTAGAGCAGCACATTTACAGCCAACCAGAGAGTGGGCTATTATGGACCTTGTAATGTGCAATAAGACAGATTAATTAACTAGCTCATAATGAAGAAGCCACTAGGTAGCAGTGATAATAACACGATTGAATTTTGCATTCAGTTTGAGCATGAGAAGAGTGGGTCTTAGTCAAGTGTGTTAAACATAAAGGCAATTTCAAGAGTATGAAGACAGAGCTGGCTAAATTGAGCTGGGAAAATAGGTTAAAGGGCAGGACAGTATAGATGCAGTAGCAGGCATTTAAGGAGATATTTTATAAAACTGAAACGCGTAACTGAAGTAAATGTTTACCCTCTAGGGAATGAGAATAAGGAATTAATAATGAAATAAAGAAATGCCAGAAGCGTTGAACCAATATTTTGTGTCTATCTTCACTGTAGAAGACACAATAACAACCCAGAAATATTTGTAAATCAAGGGATGAAAAGGAGGGAGGAACTTGAAACAATTACAATCACCAAAGAAAGGAGACTAAGAAGACCATAAGACTATAAGAATTCGGAGCAGAAGTAGGCCATTTGTTCCATCGAGTTTGCTCTGCCATTCAATGAGATCTTGGCTGACCTAATAATCCTCAACTCCACTTGCCAGCCTTGTCCCCATAACCCTTGATTCCCTCACTGATTAAAAATCTGTCTATCTCGGTCTTGAATATACTTAATAACCCAGCCTCTAAAGCCCTCTGCAGTAAAGAATTTCACAGATTGACTACCCTCTGAGAGAAGAAATTCCTCTTCATCTCTGTTTTAAATGGACGCCACCTTACTCAGAGATTATACCCTCTGGTTCTAGACTCTCCCACAAGGGAAACAACTTTTCAGCATCTACCCTATCAAGCCCCCTAAGAATCTTACTTGCTTCGATAAGGTCGCTTCTCATTCTTCTAAACTCCAATGAGTACAGGCCCAACTTACTTAACTTCTCCTCGTAAGAAAATCCCTCCATACCTGGGATCAACTTAGTCAATCTTCTCTGGACTGCCTCCAATGCCAGTCCTTAGGTAAGGGGATCAAAATTGTTCACAGTATTCTAGGTGTGGTCTAACTAGTGCCTTGTACAGTTCTAGCAAAACTTCCCTATTTTTATACTCCATTCCCTTTGAAATGAAGGCCAACATTCCATTTGCCTTCCCTATTACCTGTTGAACTTGTATGTTAGCTTTTTGGGATTCAAGCACAAGGACTCCCAAATTCTTCTGTGCTGCAGCCTTCTGCAGTCTTTCTCCATTTAAATAATAATCATCCTCTCCATTCTTTCTGCCAAAGTGCATAACTTCACATTTTCTTACAATATATTCCATCTACCAAGTTTTTGTCCACTCACTTAACCTGCCTATATCACTCTGTAGACTCCTTGTGTCATCAATGTCTATCACCAAGAGTGGCTTGGTATCTGGCCGAGCTGGCCGAGTCCTAAAGGACATAGCTACTAGACTGGGTCTGTGACAGGTGGTGAGGGAACCAACAAGAGGGATAAACATACTTGAGCTCATCCTCACCAACATGCCAACCGCAGATGCATCTGTCCATGACAGTATTGGTATGAGTGACCACCATGCAGTCGTTGTGGAGACTAATTCCCTCATTCACATTGAGGATTCCCTCCATTGTGTTGTGTGGCACTACCACTGTGCTAAATGGGATAGATTTCAAACAGATCTATCAACTCAAGCCTGGGTATCCATGAGGTGCTGTGCGCCATCAGCAGCAGCAGAATTGTTTTCGAATGCAATCTGAAACCTCATGGCCCGGCATATACTCCACTCTGCCATTACCATCAAGCCAGGGGGTCAACAGTGGTTCAATGAAGAATGCAGGAGGGCATGCCAGGAGCAGCATTAAGCATACCTAAAAATGAAGTGTCAATCTGGTGAAGCTAAGACACATGGCCATTTGTGTGCCAAACATCATAAGCAACAAGTGATAGACAGGGCTAAGTGATTGCACAACCAACGGGCCAGATCTAAACTCTGCAGTCCTGCCACATCCAGTCATGAATGGTGGTGGACAATTTAACAACTCACTGGAGGAGGAGGCTCCTCAAATATCCCCATCCTCAATGATGGAGGAGACCAGCACATCAGTACAAAAGTTAAGGCAGTAGCATTTGCAACAATCTTTAGCCAAAAGTGCAGAGTGGATGATCCATCTCAGCTTCCTTCATCACAGATGTCAATTCAGCCAATTCCATTTGCTCCACGTGATATCAAGAAATGACTGAAAACACTGGATACTGCCACCACCAATGCACAGTAGCAGCAGTGTGAACCATCTACAAGATGTACTGCAGGAATTCACCAAGTCTTATTCAACAGCATCTCCCAAACCCACGACCACTACCAGCTAGAAGGACAAGGACAGCAGATGGATGGGAATGCCACCACCTGGATGTTCTAAGTCATTCACCATTCTGACTTAGAAATATATCGCCGTTCCTTCACTGTCGCTGGGTCAAAATCCCAGAACTCCCTCCCTAACAGCACTTTGGGTGTAGCTACACCACATGAACTACAGCAGTTCAAGAAGGCAGCTCACCACCACCTTCTCAAGGGCAATTAGGGGTGGGCAATAATTGCTGGCCCAGCCAGCAAAGCCCACATCCCGTGAATGAATTAACAAAATCCTCACCACTTGCCTTCCTACCTAATTTTGTGTCATCCGCAAACTTGGCGATAGTACATTCACTTCCCTCATCTAAGTCATTAATCTTTATTGTAAATAATTGAGGCCCCAGCACTTATCCCTGTGGCACTCCACTAGTTACAGGTTGCCATCCTGAAAATGCCCTTTATTCCAATTCCCTATCTTCTATTAGTTAGCCAGTCCTCTATCCATACTGATATACTACCCCCAACATCATGGGCTCTTTTCTTATTAAGTAACCTCATCTGCGGTACCTTATCGAATGCCTTTTGGAAATCCAAATATATTACACCTACTGGTTCCCCTTTATCCATCCTGCTTGTTACCTCCTCAAAGGATTATAATATATTTTTAGGCATGATTTATTTCATGAAGCCGTACAGACTCTGCTTGATTAGATTATTTATTTCTAAATTAATACATCATTTATAATTCACTCCAACATTTTTCCACAGGCCCTTAGTTACCTGTTTTTTGCCTCCCCGCCTTTTTGAAAAGGGGTGTTACATTGGCCGTTCTCCAATCCTCTGGAACTTTTCCAGAATCTAAGGATCCTTGGAAGATTACTATCAGTGCATCCACTATCTCTGTAGCTACTTCCTTTAATATCCTAGGATGCAACCCATCAGATCCAGGGGACTTATTGGCCTTTAACTCCATTAGTTTCCCTAATAATTATCTAGTGATAGTTATTGTATTTATTTCCTCCCCCGACTTTTGGCCCTTGATTATTTAGTATTTTTGGAATGCTATTTGTATCTTAGACTGTGGAGACTAAAGCAAAGTATTTATTCAACTCCTGTGCCATGGTTATTTCCCCAGCCTCATTGTCTAAGGGCCTATGTTCACTTTGGCCTCACTCTTCCTTTTTATATAGTTAACTAAGCTCCTACTGTCCATTTTTATATTACTTGCTAGTTTACCCTCAAGGTTTATTAGTTCCCTCTATTATTTTTTGTCATCTTTGGTGGTTTTTAAAACTTTCCCTATCCTCTGATTTACCACTAATCTTTGCCACATTTTATGTTTTATCTTTCAGTTTGATACTGTCCTTAACTTCCTTGGTTAACCACCATTGGTTTATCCACTTCCTTAATCCTTCTTCCTGAATGGGATATATCTTTGTTGAGAGTCATGTATTATTTCCTAAACGTCTGCCATTGTTTCATCATCCATCTTTTCTGCTAAACTGCTTTCCCAATTCACTCCAGCCAACTCTGCCCTTAGTCCATTGTAATTACCCTTATTTAAGTTTAGCACAGCTGTTTCCGACCCAAGTTTCTCACTGTCAAACTGAATGCTAAATTCTACCATATTATGGTCACTGAATCCTTTACTCAGATCATTTATTAAACCTGCCTCATTACACATTACCAGATCCAAAATAGCCAGATCCCTGGTTGAATTCACAACATATTATTCTAAGACACTGTCCTGAATACACTCCATGAATTCTTGCTCATGTTTTCCTCTGCCAGTTTGATTTTCCCAATCTACATAAAGATTAAAGTCACCCATGATTAAGGTACTGCCTTTCTTACCTTCATTATCTCCTTGGTTAACCACCATTGGTTTATCCCCTTCCTTAATCCTTCTTCCTGAATGGGATACATCTTCGTTGAGAGTCATGAATTATTTCCTAAACGTCTGCCATAGTTCATCATCCATCTTTTCTGCTAAACTTTATTCTCTGTCCTACAGTATAGCTACAGTCAGGGGGCCTATAGACTACTCCCAATGTCTTCATCCCTTTGTTATTTCTTACCTCCACTCATATGGATTCTACATCTTCTGATTCAAGGTCCTCTCTCGTTATCATACTTAGTCCATCTCATACTAACAAAGCTACCTCGTTACCCTTTCCTTCCTGCTTGCCCTTTTTAAAAATCACATGCCCCTGAATATTTAGTTCCCAGCTTTGATCTCCTTGTAATACGTCTCCGTAATGGCTAGAAGATCATACCCATTAACTTGTATTTGTGCCGCTAATTCATTTATTTTGTTCTGAATACTACGTGCATTTAAGTAAAGGACCATTAATTTTGCCTTTTTACCATTTTTCCTCCTTTGACCCTATTTGCTGCTTTTTAAAAAAATGTTTGTACACTCTGTCCCTTCCTGTCACACTGTGGGTATCAATACCTAAATAGCTGCTAGTTCTAATTGAAAACTATTAGAACTAAAGGCTGACAAGTCCCCAGGACCTGATGACTTGCAACATAGGGTCTTAAAAGAAATGGCTGCTGAGATAGTGGATGCATTGGTTGTAATTTGCCAGAGTTTCCTAGATTCTGGAAAGTGGAAAATAACGAAGGTGGCTCCTCTATTCAAGAAAAGAGTGGGACAGGAAGACTGGCCAGCTAGCCTAACATCTGTCATATGGGAAATGCTAGAATCTATTATTAAGGAGGCTATAGCAGGGCACTTAGAAAATCCTAATCCAACCGGGCAGAATCAACATGGTTTTGTGAAAGGGAAATCTTTCCCTTGATTAAATTGGCTAATTTATTGGAGTTCTGTCCAAGCAATGTGGATAAAAGGGGAACCTGTAGATTTCGTGCACTTGGAATTCCAAAAGGCAATTGATAAAGTGCCTCGTCAAAGGTTACACCAAAATAAAAGTTAATGGTGTAGGGAGTAACATATTAGCATCGATAGAGGATTGATTAGCTAACAGGAAGCACAGAGTAGGAATAAATAGATAATTTTAAGGTTGGCAAGCTGTAACGAGTCAAGTGCCACAGGGATCTGTGCTGGGGCTTCGACTACTTTCAATCTCTATCAGTGGGTGGAATTCTCCCATTCAGGACTAAGTCCCCGGGGGTGGGGCCGGGTATTGTCTCCCGCTATGGATGCCACCGGGAATTCGCACGGTATCGCACAACTCCAACCTCCTTAATTACACAGTTGGGGGTTTCCTGAAGTATCGTGCAGTGGGACAGGCTGGATGGTGCTTTCCTGCCATTATAGCCAGGTGCCATTTTTAAAAGGTGCCTGGAAAGCAACCTACCCAATGTTGAAGGAGGAAATGGCCCAAAGAGGGCAGGGAGTTCCGGCGGAAAAATTCAGCAATGCCTCCCTGGGCATCCTGCTCAATGAAGTGGAGGCCAGGATAGACTCCTCTATCCACAGGATGTGGCGGCGGGGGGGGGGGAAGGTGAGGCCAAGCAGGAAGACAACCCTGGCATGGGAGCAAGTCTCTGGGCAGTCAGTGCCCAAGGTGTGTGCCAGAGGATAGCCTTGCAATGCAGGAAGCTGATGAATGACCTCATTCACTCTGCCAGGGTATGTGAATCCTCGACAACTCACGCTCACATCACTGAATGGTACAGGGGCCTTGGTGGCAACGTAATAAGGTGATGCCTCACAGCTCCACTGAAGCCTATCTACCCTGCAGGTGGTCCCTGACCCATCCTCACAGAGAGCTCACATGCTGTCTGGGAGGGAGTGGTGGGGGAAGGGGGTCAGGCATTGAAGGCACTAGCAAGCACTACTCATGACATGCCTCTGTGAGCCTTATCCTTATATCTGCATGGGATTATTGCTCTGGAGGGTGCTGTCCCAGTGCCTCCGTGGACAAACTGCAGTGCATCGATCACATGACACACAAACCAGTGAGTTACTTATAAGACTGGAAGCACAAGAAAGATTCATGAAACCCAACAGCTCTCAAACCCATCTTTTCTCTTCATGCAGGATAAGCTATGCCATTATCAGAGAGAGAAGGAGAAGAAGGGAGGGGGCCGGCCACACTTCAAAGGCCTCACCAACTTTGAGGAGCAGACAGCCTAGCTGGCAGGGGAAGAATGAGAAAGAACCTGTGGAGTTAGAGTCAGGGGCTTGCACCCTCCATCTAGTAAGGATCCATGCATTTCATAGAAACCTAAGGGTCATGCGTTCCTCCATGTTGGATGCAGCTCATGCAGTCACTCGCTCTCTCCTTACTTACAAGTTTGAACAGGAAGGGGGGATGGCCCGAAAGAGACAAAGCCCTGTCCAGCACACAGATAAGCCCAGACAGGACATTGTGGAGGGTAGAATGGTCACAGCAGTCACTAGCCCAGAGACACACAATAGGGAAGGTCTCACATTCTGGTGGTCTCCGCATGGTCATGTGTCTGCAGCAGGAGGAAGCAGGATCAGCTAAGCTCACCGGCACTTGGAGGAGTGATGGGCAAGAGGCATCTGTGAGTTTGAGTCTGATGTCAAGCCTCTGGAATCGACCATGCAAGAGAGGCTAGAGAGGCAGCAAGAAGTGGGGGGACATCAGGCAGAGATGTCAGAGGGTCTCAACAGCCTAGAGTCCATCTGCCTGCTGGCTGATAAACTTGTGTCTCTGAGGGCGTCCAGTCCTTCTGAATCCCCCTTGCCTGTGGCCCCTTCAGCCTCATCCTCTGTGACCACAGAGAGAGCAGCTGCCCCACAGCAGGACAGTTAAAGTAAGCCAGGGCCCTCCAGGCCTCGGGTTCCCTGGGGAATACCACCAAGGTCATCCAAGATGACAGGATAAACTGGTCAACAGATTGCCTCCACCTCTGCTGCAGATGAAGAAATGATAGGGAGAGAAAAATTAAGAAGTTCTGATTTCACAATTGGTTGCATAGTTGAACAATGATTGTCAAACTTTTCAAACTTTTGTAAATATAGTTCACTTTCACTCTGTTCATGTCTGTTGTGGTTTATTTGCAATCTGGTCCTTAAGCCTGGGCGCGACCCCCACCCGCCCCAACATTTTTCAAGGGACACCACATGTCCCCGGAAATCATGAACATGCAGGGAGCCAGGAACCTTGCGGGGCATAAGCAAGAAGTCTTCTACGCACACTGAGCCTTTGCCCTTCACAAGGTCATCTGTCCCAAGGCTTGAGCATGGTAAGTACCACATACTGATGTTCCCCTTCTGTTGTCCAGTTGAGTTGATCTGTATATTTGCCCACCCTCCCATGGCCCACCTCCTATGCAGCATCTTGAGATCCCCACCACAAGGTTGCCTGCAGCCATGGTCATTGCCATGTTCCAAGTCAAGTCTAATACCTTTTCCCTCCCCCCATAACTACTGATCCCCCAGGAAATACTTTTGATCTCACCATGATCATCCTTCAAACCTTCCCCATCATCTTCTATCCCATGCAGGTCAATGTTGATGTCCCCTACCTTCACAAAGAGTCCACTCTCATTACAATAGACATGCCCTCCTTATCTTGCTGACCCCCAGAACCTGCATCAGTTTCCGTATCATCTCCTCAGTGCCCCTTCACTCAACATCACCGTACCCTCGCTCTCCCAACCTACCGACTCTCACTGCCCTCTTTAACCCTCATCATCCTTTTCTATCACCCTCAGTATTGTAAGATTTGGGGATTTTGGTTATAAAACTCTTTTAAATAAAGTTACAAGTTCTGAATGTTTAATCAATTAGCAAAGGGGTCCTCAGTTGTCCTAGACTTCTGACAAGGAGCAACTAGTCTTTGTGAATTAAATGAATTATTAATTAAAAGATAAAATATACTTAACAGAAAGCGGTGAAGACAGCCTGGAAATGCTTTATCTTTCAGGGGCCTGGGGTTCCTTGAAGGTTGACAGCACAGCCAAGGTCTGTTTTCTTCTGTCTCAGACATAATGATGAGCTGTATCTCAAAAGAAATATACAATTGGAGCAATGGCAAAACGGTGCCAACAAAGAATCCAATTTTCCAACTTTTATCCCTCATTCTCATTAATCCTCCTCCCTTATTAGTCCAAATTACCCTTTCTCATTGGTTCTAGGTGAGAGTCATCTGGTGTCACCCCACCTTTGGAGCCCCTGTTTCATGGGTCATAAAATGAGACAGAGCTCTACCTCATACTTCCTTAGGCCCCAAGAGTTTACATTTCATTGTGAACAAATGCTACACCCTTTAGATACAGATTGCCAATGTATAAACAATGTCACGTCCTCTTGTCAATAGTACACCTATCATAACCATTCACATCGACATACTCTAACCCCTTCCCACAAATACTAAAACCATTAAGAACAAATGTTACAAACAGTTCGTATCATAATGTCAGAAAATAAAGGTTTCTCTCTAGTGTAGATCTATTAAAGCAATGCATGGTGTGTTTAAAAATGAGGTGTCATCCTAAATTCAAACTGTGAACTCAACTCTTTCACCTATTCCTTCAAAGCTTGCAGCTTCTCGATTTAAGACCCAGGGACACCATTGAAGCCTTAAACTTCATTTAAGTGTGGTTCCTTAACAATAACTGCCTTTCTGTTCCCCAATTACCTTGATTGTTAATTGTCTAACAGAAATTCAAACTGAACCGTTTAAAACATGGCTAACTTAAAATTCATAAGCTTTAGCCCACGCTATACAAAAGTCCTAGAAATATAATACTATCAAAATCTAACAGCATGCCTCGCAGGGCTCCTCTATTGACTGCACTGACCCCTCCCACTGAACCCCTTCCCTTCTTCCGCTCCATGTCCATGCACACCCACACAACAACCCCCACCAATGTTCATCCACACTCACCCTCCCATCACTCATGCCAACATTCACCCCCATGTCTGTCCACATCTGCACAACACCCTCCCTCCTCCCATGTCCATCTATACATGTACAACAGTCCCCCAATATCCATCCATAAATGCACAACAGTCCCCCCATGTCTGACCACACCTACACAACACCCCCTATATTATCTGTCCACATCTGCTCCACACCCACACCCATGTCTGTCCACATCAGCACAATACTCTCCCCCAATGTCCGTTCACAGCTGCACAACACCCTCCCCCATGTCTGTCCACACCTGTGCAATACCACAACACACCCCCATCCAGCATGGTACTTACCATCCCACGTCACCTGCAGTATCTCTGTCTTTCCCCTACACCACCGACCTCCCCCACACCCTTGTGGGCTTCCACACTCACCCCACCTCTTCATTCCTCTCCTCCCTCTAATCCACCCTCAAAACAGACCATCACCTCCCAATAGCACTTCCTGTAGTTGTCCACCTACAGCTTGAAGATTCACCTCCTGGAAGAAATTGCTGCCTGATGTTATGGCACAGCCAATGGTAAATGCTGAGCTGCTCAAATCCCAAAGGGAAACTTGCAACTACTGTCACAACTGTTTTGCAATTTGTATAAATTTTGAGATGCATGCCTTGAATTCAGTAGTAATAAGACCACCGAGTCTTGTAGGTTTCTTACAAAACTAAATTAAACCTTTATTAATAGAAGAAATTATTTTAAGTACACACATAGATCTACAAATTACTACTATGATAACTTGTAAATTACCTAGCTAATCTGTTTCCCAGTTACACTTATGTTAAGGCATGTAAAACACATGGATTTTAAAAGATCCAGGCAAAGAAACATGATATCCTGAACAATCCAATTCAAAGTGAGTTTTCTTAGTTTCAGTTCTTTGTAGAGAGCAGCTTGAGGCTGCAGTAGATGCAGGCGGCATTTTCACACTTGTTTTAGATCTTTGAATGCTTACCCTTATACACAACCTTCACTCCTTTATACATATTTTCCCCTTTGAATGCAAATTCCCATTGTTTCACTATGGGCAGGATTTTCTACACCTGTCCGCCACCACAATCTTCCAGTCCAGCCACAAGCCAATGGAATTCTGGCTGGGGCACCGCCTCGCCCCCGTGGCAGGTCCTGCCTGCGACGGAGCTTGAAAATCCTGGCCTATGTCTTTGGACTTTACCACTCTATTAATAAAATATCATATTACCAATTTTACCAATGATTTTTGGGAAAAATAAACACACTGCTTCTTAACTTCAGGTCTTAACTTAATGTCCAGGTTAATGTGGAAGACAGAGGTCTGTGGAGTCAATGACTGCCTTTTGGGGAGTGAACTGAGGGTGGGCATGGTAGAAGGGAATGGTGAGTATTAGAGGGGGCAGAGTGAGCCAGAAGGTTAGGGGGGTGATGGTGAATGGTAGTGGTAGGAGGGACTGTGATGGTAGTTGGTGGGGACTCGGAGGCAGACATGGACCCTGGGGGCGAGAAGGAGAAGTCAGGGGAGGTCAGTGTGGATGGAGGAGGATTCTTGGGAAGACAGGAAATGTGCATGTTCATCTGGTCATCCTGGAAAGAAAAGTGTTCTGGTTGGTAGGTGACAGTGGATAGGTGGAAGGTGATGCCATGGAGGTCAACAGTGATGGGGGAGAAGATATGGGTAACTTGGAGAGGGGAAAGGATGGGGGAAGCTGATCAGATATGTGACGGCTACCATTTTTCTCAACATGGAGCCCTGTGTTGGCCAGGCACAGGTGCTGCATGGGAGTGTGGTCAGTGGGTGGGCAGAGACTCAGCTCAGCTCAGATGGACAACTGAAAGTGAACCCCAGCAGGCAGCATTGAAAATGCTTGGGAAAGTGAGATGAATATGTGGGAGGAAGGCTCCACGTGCGTGGGAGAGTGCTTGCACGAGGCTCTGAAAGACCCTGCCACACACACACATCTCCCTCCAGAATCACCTCGTGGTCCACCTGCATGCAGCTAAACTGCTAGTTGGGATGAAGGTTGCAGTGGGATGACTTGCAAAGCCTGTAAATGAAACTGAAAAACAGCATTACACATTATTCAATGATATTTTCAGATCAGAAAGTGGCAATATATGTTCATTTGTGAAACCACTTATGATTAGAATTCTTTTATTTTTCTAGGCCTACCACTTCTTCTAGGTGCTTTCCCCATGCCCCTGCTGTGGACAGGTGTCCGTGCGGTGACCACCAGATTGTGAACCCGAGCCTGCTCCAGATCTAGGTCCCACCGAGGTGTGTGTCTCTGCGCTGGTAGTGAGTGTGGTTAAGCGCTGTGATGGGTCTTCCAGGCTGCTTGTTTCTAGCTCTTCAATGGAGGAGGTGTCCTCTTGGCTGGAGCTGAGGACGTGGATGAAGCTGAGGAAACGGCTGGCCTAGGGCATTGGTTGCTTAGCAGAGCAACCTGTGAACCAAAGTAGAGATAATTAGTGCATGGCAGCAGAGTCAAAAGCAAGAGAGAGAGCGCTCAAAGTTGCGTTGAGAGAGGGATGATGTTGTGCAGGATCCTCACCTGGGTGTATGTCACCGACCTCACTGTTGCCACTGACACGGTCCACAGCTTCACTAGTCAGTGTAATAGCATGATCCTCAAAGTGAGTGAGGAGCCTAATATAGGAACTCCACACCCAGTCAGGGACATCTTCCTGCTGATGTGAGCAAGCTTCATCTGCATGGAAACAGATAGAGAGAGTGTGAGCACACATGGCACTATGTGGAATGCTTGCATGGTGGAGACATGGATGGGATGGGGACACGAGCTCCAAAGGATATCAGCCTGATGGAGATGTGAGAGTGTGTGTGAGAGTTAGTGGTGTTGGTCTTTGAGGTGTGAGATCCCTGTGGATGTGCGATGGGTTTTTGAGTGTGTGAGTTGAGAGTGATGGTGTGGTTGCCTTATCCTGGTGGAATGGATGAGAGCATTCATCCCCTTTTGGCACTGGATGGCTGACCTCCTTGGTGCTCTGAAGGCGCTGACCGCCACTGCCACTGAGTCCCAGGCCAGATTGGTGACTCTGGTGGACCTCCTATGGCCAAAGCAGGGGTAGAGGACATTGTGGCAGCCTTCCACTGCACCCAGCAAGTGCCCCAGAGGGACATCACTAAATTTGGGGGCTGCCGTCTTCTTTGCATTCAGGGCCATCTGTCACCTTGAGCAGTTCTGGTCTGTAGACATGAAGTAGGCTGCACTCTGGTGTCTGGAGCAAGGAAATGCTGAGATCATGGCGTGGCTGGAAATCTGAGCCTGTTGGCCAGCGTTCTGGTGTGTTTCCCATGATTACATTATTAATGAGACGGAAGATGCTGGGAATGGGACAATACGGCGCAAAAAGCTACCATTGAGGTCGGCGGGTAAAACATCCTTTTTCTTGCCTGCTACCACACTTTGTGCAAATCTGGGACAGTTCTGCCTGTCTGGAGTACTGTGTACAATTTTGGTCCACTTACTTAAGAAAGGATATAATTGCATTAGAAGCAATTCAGAGAAGGTTCACTCAACTGTTTCCAGGGATGAAAATCTCATAAGGAAGAATTGCACAGGTTGGACTCATATCCATTGGAGTGTGGAAGAATGAGAGGTGATCTCATTGAGACATATAAGATTCTGAGGGGACTTGGCATGATGGTTGCTGAATGTTTCCCCTTGTGGGAAATGGTAGAACAAGGGGACACAGTTTAAAAATAAGGGGTCTCCCTGTTTAAGACAGAGATGAGGAGAATTTTTTTATCTCAGATGTTGTTAACTTGTGGAATGCCCTTACTCAGATTACAGTGGAGGTAGGGTCATTGAATAATTTATAAGGCTGAATTAGATAGATTCTTGATTAACAAGACAGTCAACAGATAAAGGGGGTAGACAGGACATTAGAGTTGAGGCTACAATCAGATCAGCCATAATCTTATCAAATGGTGAAGCAGGTTCCAGGGGCTGAATGGCCTATTCCTGGTCCCACTTAGTATGTTTGCATGTTCTAATTGCTCTCTGTACATGCCTAAATCTGAATCTAAAGTTATGTCTAAAACTCACCTCTAAGGTCAAAACTGCACTTATATCAGCAGATCTACACAAACCTGTTCTGCAAATCTATGACTCTACTTCTGTTATCATTGCTTGACAAATGAATAATGGGGTCCATTTCCCTTCATTTATACATGGGCAATAATATATCTGCCAGAAATTTTCTCAGGATTTCACCCACTGCTACAACTTAAACACATAAATGGAATTTTTTTTACCAAACTTAAGGCAATGGATCAGGAAAGACCTTTGGAGAAAAATTACACTCAACAATTTAGTAAAGGAAATTAAGGTTGATTTTCTCTTTCAGCACAGATTTGCTCATTATAATTAATATGATAGCATTCATGTTCACACTTGTTATGTCTTTTGGGCTCTTTTGTTGATATTTTGAATCTTTGCCCATCCACCATCTCGGAGTTGTGTCATTGAGAGGACAGTCACAGGAGATGTGATGGGAAAATACTGTATTCATTTCCAAAGAGCCAGGAGCAGCACATGTTGGACTGCCTGAACCACTGATACAATCATGGTCTTCAAGTAAATAAGGTAGTGCTCTGTAAACATGAGGATAGCATCTGATAATAGAAATAGCTTCACCCAAATTTCTTTAATTTCTCAGTATTGCAGCCTCATTCTTGTTCAATCTTCTTTGACCTGGAGATTCAAGGCAGACAACAGATTGCAAGGCTGGCTAATGGGTAAACATTCTTTCTTGACTTTCGCTAGCACAGGATAGTTGAATCTATTTGCTTTTCTGCTTTATCCATGTGCTCAGTTTATTTTCCTACTACTTGCTGTTTTCCACAAACAATGATTACTGCTTGAAAATTGAACTGATAGTTTCACTACTTTATCCTCAGAATCCTGTAGGAAATAGATATGACAAAGTGTATTATTCCCATCAAATGCATAATCAACATATAGCATGCTGAAAATGTGGATTAGTTTGCGTATAAATCAAGTTGGGTGCTGTACATTTCAGAGGGTTTAACTCTTCATGCTCTATCGTGTCCTTCACAACATCACTGCCAACTGAGGGATAATGGTAACCTTCAAAAAGATAATTGTTTTTAAATCACAGACAGTGGATCTTAATGTTCCTACTGAACTGGGGCTGATTTCTTCTATGACCAAGAATTTAAAGACCCAGCATTTTGCATAATAGTAGGAATTTAATACTTGCATTAGATATTACTGTTCTAGAGACTTTACTTATTGTTGATTGCTAAATAGTTATCTTCGACATGATTTGGTTGGTCTTTCTTGCTTGGTGTCTTTGAAATTGATCAGAGGAGAAGAAAAATAAAACTGAACAAACTATACTGATTCAGTGTTCTCTTTGTAGGTGTGCACATGCCAGTTACTTTGACAGAGAATCCTGGGTGAAGGACCAAGGCTGACAGTGAACAACATGACCAAAGTTCAGAACATCAGGCAAGAACATAAATGAACAATTGGTGACAAGGGTTTCAAAAAGAAATGGACTGGAGGTGGAAGGAAAAACTAAGGGAAGAAATGGGTTCCAACATTTTCAGGCCCTGAAAATATATTGTATGTAGACTAGAATATGATGCCACTTGAGCTGAGTTTGTATTTACCACTAGAATTCAATTGATAAGAAAATTGCATGGGGTATATAGCAGGCAGCCAATGTTCAACCATCAGTTGTATCCCTTGGAAGGCATAAGGGAATAAACTGGGGGGAGCTGTTTCATTGACAGCAAGGAAAGATTGAAAATTACTGAAAGGGATTAATGACCTTGACCCACTCTTGTCAGGTTTCCAGGTTGTGCCAAATTGCTGAAAATAGCGTCAGCCCCAATCTGAAGATGCAGCAAAGGACCTATAAAGCTAGTTAAATATAGTTGTCTAGGGTTTCCACTACACTATTGTTGTAATATGGGTTCTTTAGATGTCTCAATGATGAGGTCTTAAGACTTGTATATTTAAACATGAACTGTTTATTGTTAATCTTTAACAATTTACAGATCACAGGTCACTGTCATGTATCGTATTGTTAGCTCCATGCAGGCTGGTTCCAGAGTGTTTTCTCGGGACTGTTCTCTCTGTCTATTACCATGTGACTCTACGTGTCATACTGTGGGTGGTATTATTCTCCTGTCCCACGCTAATCCTCGCTCTGCATGGTATGCAGGCACATACTACACCGCCCCTTTCTTTTCCAAAGAAAATTTTCAGCCCTTCCAATGGAATATTCCAACACAGTCTTTATTTGCTATCCCTTCTCCCCCACCTCAAGTCTATGACTTTATGGGGAGGACTTTTCCCTCATCAGGCATGCTCGGCGAGGGCGGATGGGAGTGCTCAGGAAGTCAACCGCCACCAAGATTGAGGCTGGACCACGATTTCATGCAGGTGGGCCAATTAAGGTCCAACTAGTGTGATATGGTTGCTGCAGCGCTCAGCGTTGCTTGTGTGTGTCGGAGTGGGGAGGGGGGGTAAGAGCACAAGTCCACGCATGTGTGCGGGTGCACACTAGAAAAGCTTCTTGAGGCACAGAGCTGCCTCAGGGAGATGAACAATTTAAATCATTAAAAATAAAGATCTTAAAAAATTTATAAAACATGCTCCTTCATGTGAATCTGTCACATGAGCAGGGACACGTTATTAATGAAATGTTAAAATTTTTATCTTATTTATATTTGCTGTTGGAACCTCATTCCGCCCATGGATAAGATTTCCTAAGTAATGCAAAGGCCACTTGGCCTTTTCGCCTGCCCACTAACCACATGGTTGGACGGGTAGTGAAAAATTTCTTTCAATTACAAATTTAATGGCCTTAATAGGCCTCTTAATTGTCGGCAGGTGCACTGCCGACTCTGGGGTGCGCCAGCAGACAAAAATATCGCGCAAATGTGCGATGACATTGGAACATTCATGGCGCGTCATTTTACGCTCAGTCGAGTCGGGCGCGCACCCACCTAACGAGCATTATATCCTGGCCTATAAGTTCATAAGACCTTGAGGCTTGGCAGTTTGTCCACATCTCATCCTGTCATATTTGAGGAATGGTAGTTGTATATTGTGTTTCTGGTACTTGGTTATCTTCAGTTGATTCGCTTTTTGCACTCCTTTGAGTTCTGTTGCTCTTTATTAACTACTCATCTGTTCTCTTTTTCAGACACTATAGCTTTGCCCCTTTTCTTGAGGGGAATTTGCACTCTGTTCATTCTGAGAGTAGAATCTAATTTTCTTTTTCCATCGTGTCGGCCATGTTCTTGCTGGGAGTATATATTTCACAAATGGAACCTTCATTTCCATTTGATTTGCAATTTTAGCCAAACACTTGTTTGTTGTTTTATTTTCAAATCTCTGCAAGCTTATGAATGTTTTCATTCAGCTCAGCTTTTCTTCTTCTAGTGCCTTGTGCTTCAGTGTTTTTTGATCTCATTTCAGTCTTTTCTTTCTGTGTCTGCAACAGAAATTCATCATTATCCTTCATTTTGGATTCAATGTTGGCCAGGTCTTCCTGTGAAGTCTTAATTTGTTTTAATACCGTAATTGTACTGTGCCTGGCTTTATTATTCAATGGCAGTTTGGAAAGTTCTATGGTTTTTCCTTTCAATGTCTCCTCTTTTTCATTCAACTGCTTCTTCAGCCCTTTGGCCTTCCTCTTGGAGCTTTCAGCTTCCACCTGGAATATTGAACATTGCTGAGTTTTCTCTGCCAGCTGGTTCTTCAGTTTGTTCAGAGCGACATTAAATTCATTTTGTTTCTCTTCAAAATTTTCCAGAATAATAAATTTTGACCTAAGGGATTCTTGTACCATGTAAAAATCCTTCAACAGGCTTTCTTTTTCTTTCCGAAGCTCACTTGCTTCATCTTGAGTTTTCCTGTAATTTTCCTGTGCTTCCATTCTGCTGTTTAAGATGGTCATCATTTCTTCATGGTGCTGAATGGTTACGCATTCGTTTTGCATTTGATCTTGAAAGACAATAATTTGTTCTCTCAACCATTTATTTTCTTGTTGACCTTTTGCCAACTCACTCTAGGCTTCAGTGCATCATTTTGTTACTACTGATAATTCCAATGCAGCTTTTCCCGAAGTATTAGTCAACATCCTTTTTAACTCCTCATTTTTTTTCAACGGCTACATATTGATTCTCAAGGAGTCTTTCAGAGTCACAACTTATTTGCTTGCCTTTTCTGCCTGTTATTTTGCCTGGCTGTACATCTGGTTGAGTATTCCCAACTCCTGCTTTGATTTGCCAACTGTGGAATTGAGGGCCGTTATTTCCTCCTGATACCTCTTTGTTCTCTCTGAAATTTTTTTGTTCAGGTTTCAAACAGCTTAGTTCATTGAAGACTTTAGTTTATCATGCGTCTTCAAAGATACATACTCAGCTTGAATCTTACGTTTCAGACCTGTCAGTTCAGCTCTGGTGCAAACATTTTCCTGTAGAACAACTTCATTTATTTCTTGCATGTTGGGTTTCTTTTGAGTTACCTCAGGAAGCTTTCCTTCATTCAGAGCCATCTGATCACTCCACTTTGCTATCTGTCTCCTTCGCTCTGGGTCTTTTATTTCCCTCTCTCTGGGGTCTTTCATTGCCTTCCCTCTGGGATCTTTTGTTGCCCTCCCTCTGGTGTCTTTTATTGTCCTCAGTGCCTTATTGGGAGTTGCCCTCTCTGTGGGGTCTCTTGCTGCCCTTGGCGCTTTATTGGGGGTATGGTAGACTTCCTTCTGGAGTCTGCACTCTCCACAACTTGGAGTTTAAAGTATCTATCAAAGACTTTTAATAGCTCACCAAGTGTTGTTGAGTATTGATCAATACGTTGGCTGTGGTGTACTTCACTAACAAATTAACTAAATACAAATAAAAATTTATTAACTTGTACTTATCCTAATTTCTTACTTAATCCTGTAAGTCTCCTGTAAACTAAAAATTGTCTTCTCTAAGACTTCAACTCTGGGCCTGCTTCAGCCCTTTCCATAGCACAAATATGTCTGGCTCTTCTAATTTGTTGTCCTTAGCTGTTATTTTTCTCTTGTAGTTACCGCTTTAAAGGTTGTTACCCCTTTAAGGCTATCCATGAGTTAACTTTTTTTTCCACTTGGTTATCTTCCTGTGCTGGGAGTTTCTCACACTTTTGCCATTTTTGGCAGAGCCAAAAACTGGGAAGCCCCAGTGATCATGGCAGTTTTTGTTTTGAACTTCTAAACTCTCAAGGCAATGGTATTGCTTTTCTCTGTGATTTTTTTTTTCCTGCAGGTCCTCTTCTTTGGAGTTTTGGCAGGTTCTTGGTTCAATTAGGCCCTTTTTTAATTTAAAGCAGTAGCACCTTTCTACTCTGCACTGCCTACCTTTTGTTTTTTCTTTCAGGTAACTACAGTTTCTTTTCCATGATTTTTGCTCAACATCTCATGATAACTGCATCACTCAATTCTTGCAATTGTTGTATTTTTGTTCACCTGTCTCTCTGATCTAACCAGGTTTTTTTTGTCTTTTTACCCTGTATCGCTTAGGGGTCTTGCAATAAACTTTCACTCATTCTGGTGGATTCCTCAACATCTAAGGCTGTAGCAAAGCTTCCACAATTGCTTTCTCAAGTTTTCTTCTTTAGGTTCAAGATTCTCCAGTTTGGCTTCAGCAGCTGTTAGTGTTTCATACCTTGGGATATTGTTCTGGGTGAATCATTTAAAATGCTGCCACCTTTCATATCATGGCTGATGTGATATCTTTTAGGAACTACCACCGCTACTAAATATGTTGTAATATGTGTTCTTTAGATGTCTCAGTGACGAGATCTTGAGACTTGTACATTTAAACATGAACTATTTATTCTTAATCTTTAAATATTTACAGATTCCAGGTCACTGTCATAGATGGTGCTGCTACCTCCATGCAGGCTGATTCCAGAATATTCTCTCTACTATTCCCTCAGTCCATTACCATGTGACTCTATGCATCATACCATGGGCAGTGCTATTCTCCCGTCCCACATTAACCCTTGTTCTGCCAATGGCATGCAGGCACATACTACAACAGTTATGCTGGTTTTTGCTCCCACCACCTTCCCACCCAACCCCGAGCACAAGCTCAACATATGGGACAGGGTGGTGAAGCGGCAGAGGGGAGGCCAAAATCTGCAGCGTGCCTGCTATATTTGAATAGATAATCAAGGGCCAATTAGGGTTGTTACCAAGCCAATTGACCCTGGTGATATGCTGCCCATACCATAAAATGATTAGCATGGGCAGTCGGGTGGAGTTGGCAGCTTCAAAGGGCAGGAAGGAAGGAGGGTTTCTATCTTCGGGGGCTGCTCTTTGCAGATCTAGGGCAGATCTTTAAAGATAGAACCCACATAGCAGATGCAGTATAACGTGGATAAATGTGAATTTATATGCTTTGGTGTGAAAAACAGAAAGGCAGAGTATTATTTAAATGGTGATATATTGGGAAATGTGGATGTACCAAGGGATCTGGGGGACAAAGAAATAGCAGAAGAATTGAACACATGTTTTGGTTTTGGCTTCACAAAAGAGGACACAAGTAATTTCCCAGAAATGTTAAGGTACCAAGGGTCTAGTGAGAGGGCAGAATTCAAGAAAATCAGTATTTGTAAAAAAAATGGTGCTAGAGAAATTAATGGAGTTAAAGGCTGAAAAGTCCCCAGGGCCTGATAATCCACATCCCAGAGTATTAAAGGGAGCGGCCCTGGAAATATTGGATGCATTGGTGGTCATCTGCCAAAATTCTATAGACTCTGGAGCAGTTCCTGCAGATTGGAGGGTGACAAATGTAACCCCACCATTTAAAAAAGGAGGGAGAGAAAAAACATAGAATTTCAGACCAGTTAGCCTAACATCAGTAGTGGGGAAAATGCTAGAGTCTATTAAAAAAGACGTGGTAGCAGAACACTTGGAAAGCATTAACGGGATTAAACAAAGTCAGCATGGGTTTATGAAAGGGAAATCATGCTTAACTAATCTACCGGAGTTTTTTGAAGATGTAACTAGTGGAATAGATAAGGGAGAACCAGTGGATGTGGTGTATTTGGATTCCAAGAAGACTTTTGGTAAGGTGCCACGTAAGAAGCTTGTGGGCAAAATTAAAGCACACTGGATTGGGGGTAATATATTGGCATGGACTGAGAATTGGTTGACAGACCGGAAACAGAGAGTGGGAATAAATGGGTCTTTTTCCAGATGGCAGGCTAGTGGCGTACCGCAGGGATCAGTGCGTGGGCCCCAGCTATTCACAATATATATAAATGACTTGGATGAGGAAATCAAGTGCAATATTTCCAAGTTTGCTGATGACACAAAACTGGACATGTTTGTAAATTGTGAGGAGGATGCAAGGAGGCTTAGGGCAATTTAGACAAGTTGTGTGTGTGGGCAAACACATGACAGATGCAATATAACGTGGATAACTGTGAAGTTATATGCTTCACTGTTAATAAACAGAAAAGCAGAGTATTATTTAAATGCTAATAGATTGGGAAATGTGGATATACAAGGGGTCTGGGTGTCCTTGTACACCAGTCAATGAAAGTAAATAGGCAGGTGCAGCAAGCAATTAGAAATGCAAATGATATGTTGGTCTTCATTGCAAGAGGATTTGAGTTCAGAATAGGGGTGTTTTACTGCAGTTATACAGGGTCTTGGTGAGACCATACCTGGAGTATTGCGTGCAGTTTTGGTCTCCCTACCTAAGAAAGGAAATACTTGCCATAGACGGAGTGCAGTGAAGGTTCACTAGGCTGATAGCGGGGATGGCAGGACTGTTGTATGAGGAAAGATTGGTTCAACTGAGCCTGTATTCACTAGAGTTTAGAAGAATGAGAGGAGACCTGATTGAAACATATAAATTTCTAATGGGGTTAAACAGACTAGATGCAGGCAGGATGTTTCCCATGGTTGGGGAGTCTAGAACTAGGGGCCACAGTCTCAGGATATGGGGCAGGCAATTTAGTTCTGAGATGAGGAAGCATGTCTTCACTCAGAGAGTGGTCAACCTGTGTAATTCTCTACCACAGAAGGGCTGTGGAGGCTGGGCCACTGAGTACATTCAAGAAAGAAATTGGTAAATTTTTGGATATTAGGTGCATCAAGGGGTATGGAGCGAAAGCAGGAATATGGCATTGAGATAGAGGATCAGGCATGATCATATTGAATGGCAGAGCAGGCTCATGGGGCCAAATGGCCTACACCTGCTCCTAGTTTCTATGTTTCTTTCTTCCTACCTGCCTGCTGCCTTAAACGCACCACCCCACTCCTCCAACGTCCCTTTCCCTAATCTGCCTAAACACTCCCTGCCAAGATCCCAGGCTTACCTTGTTTCTGGGGATCTGTGGTCCTGCTTCTGCTTCCTTGTTCCAGTCCCAGCAGTGGTCACTAATGTGGTCTTGGCACTGCTCGGGCTGGTAGAGCTACCAACCAATCAGATTGGCTAGCAGCTCCTGAGCTCAGGACTTCCTCCCCAGTGAGGGGCAGAAAAAGTCCCATACTGGCCCTGTTCAGGCCACCCACAGCACTTTATGGTTCTGGGGTGGGGGGAGGGAGGGGTGTGAGCTGTCCACGCCACCACCACCCCCCCATCCCCACCCCAACCAGTTATGTTAAGCCCTAAGATTTTTTTTCATCTTTAAGATTATTTATGCTCAAAATCACTCTTAAGCACCTTCTAGAAGCTTTCAAATGTTAAAAATGCTTTATTTACTAAGAAACTGATTCAAGTACAGCACTGAATCTAGTAAATGATTCTGCATGATGTTTAAACGTCATTTTCAGTTGTTTAACCAACTGATTAAAATGTTTTACTTTTGTGATAAACCAATTTCTGCTGCTGTGAAAAAAAACTGCAGCACTGAAATATATCAAAAAATGTCATTTAATCCAGGAGAAAAAAAATATGTTCCTGAAACATTGTCCAATTTCCCTGGCTCATGAAAGATTTTGTGTTTGTGATTATGCAAATAAATTTGATGCATGGAACTTGAAAAGGAACTTGATGCATGAAATCAATTTAGGAAACTACTGCTATTTGCATCCAGATTGTAGACAGAAATTCTACCCCAGTATGTAAACAAATAGACCAATAACAGATGAAATTCAACATAGTTAAATGTGATAGATTGGACTGGAAAAATGAATGATATCAGTACTCCATGATTATCTTAAATAAGCTAAGGAAAGTTGTAAGCGATTTGGAGGTCTTAGTACATTAAGTACTCAGAATCCCCACTCTCTGCACAGCAACACTCATCAAAATGAATAGAAATTAATGGAGTACAAGTCAGAAAGTGTGATGCTGAAAATGCATCTTCAGATATAACAACTTCAGATATAACAACTCCAGCATTGTCTTCAGTTTTGGTCACTAACACAAATAGGGAGGTTCAAATAATGGATTCTGAGATTCATTTCAGAAGTACCCTCATCAACGCTGTCTTTTACCTTAAAAAAAACCATTGGTTAAAAACAATTTGCTTTTAACAAATCCATACTAGCTTTCCTACTTGACCTATATTTGTCCAAGTGTCTGTTAATTTTGTCCTGCATTATTGTTTCTGACGAAAGGGCCTAGTTCTGTCGAAGGGTCATGAGGACTCGAAACATCAACTCTTTTCTTCTCCGCCAATGCTGCCAGACTGCTGAGTTTTTCCAGGTAATTCTGTTTTTGTTATTGTTTCTGAAACCTTTTCCATGACTAAGCTTAAACTGGCTGGCCTACAGTTGTTGGGTTAATCCTTACACCCTTATTTGAACAAGGTTTAGCATAGATTTCACAAAAATAAAAACAAATACTTTAAAAATAATGAGAAAAAGGAGCCACAGATTCAAAAAAATGATGGCAGATGTCTTGGTATAAACTAATGTGATGGTCATTTACAATCCTCCAGTCTTCTGGAACCAAACCTATATTTAAGGGAGATTGGAAAATTATGGCCAGTACCGTCACAAATTCCACCCTTACTTTCCTGAGCATCCTCCGATGCATCCTATCCAGTCCTGGTAACTTTAAGAATAGCCCACCTTTCCGATACCTCCTCTTTATCAGTTTTTAGTCCATCTAATTGCTGCTTGGTTCTCCTTGTATGCATGCTGATCACTTGGGGTTGGGTTGTGAAGTGGAGTCATGAGCCAGGCATTAAGCGTGTTGTCCAGCACCCTCTGATTTGAGATTCTGGCTCAAATACCGAGAGAACAACACTGGCACAGAACAATAGCACCAACTTTACCAGCTCAGTAAAACACACAGCACTTCTACAAATTCAGGCAAAGCCAGTAGAAATTAATCAGTAACTAAGCTGCACCTTGTTGGTGGGGTATCCTTTCTGCTGCTGAACACATGTTCATAGGTGTGTTTAAGAGGGGGCATTAGTTAGAACTTTGAGGTCGAAAATGGCAGCACTCGCCATCACAACTATCTACTCTGTATACTTCTGGCGTACATTCCTAATGCCCTACACAAGGTGGCATCCTGCTTGGGCTGTGGCAGAAGGTGTGTGCCCACGCAAATGCCAATTTGGTACTGGACAAGAGGTTCCAGAGGGCTGTTTTTAACTCCTGGCAAAGGTCAGGCAGACAGGCAACAAGGCAGATGGAAAACTATCCAGACCCCGCAGCATCTGATCCTCACAGACATTATCACTTGTATATTTCAGGGTGTAAAGAAATGGTTGGAGGCATATTGGTTGCTGATTATCCTGAAAACCTTTCTTTCATGCAATGCGACTGAAAGGGTGTAGGGTGTGGTGGTGTGTGTGTCAGCTCCACCTCTGACTTCTGAGCAGTTCGAATCGCTCCCACTCCCTGGGTTCTAGACCTTGGACTTATTTGGGGGTTGTGACAAAGTGCAGCAGACAACTGGTTTTGGTGCAAGAAAAAGACTATATTTATTGAAGTCACAAATGAACTTATGATTACATTGAGATTATACAGACTTACAAAGTACACTGAGTTAAGAATGGGGAACACATGGCTTAACGAGGGAAAATCACGCTCCTAATCCCCTTACCATTGTCCCACCCCAAAAACCTAACTAAATTGAACTAGGAGAGGTCAGGGATTATGCTCACCAACCCAGGGTTCCTTGACAGTTCGAAATCCAGCCAGGTAAGCCAGTTGCAGTTTTGGGGCACGCTCTTTGTGTCCTCTGGGGCCTGCCATCCACACATGGTCCTGGTCTGTGGAATCTGCGAAGGTTCTTCAGTTGTGGGTGGTCGATCTTCATGGAGGGCTGCGGTCGGGGCCTTGTTGTCTTCGGTTGAGCCTGCCACCCCATGCCCTTAGCCATGATATTGCCTGCGGGCCTGCAAACCTCCAGATCTCCTTGCTTAAACTCTGTTTCAACCATTTCAAAACTGCCCACCCTCCTGCTAGCTGGTTTCTCTCTCTCTCCTTTGTAACTGACTGGGCCAGTTATACTGTCCTTCGAATTTCTTATCGGAATCCAAATCAAGGTTCGTTTTTTGTTTGATTTTGGTGGGCTTCCCCAGGTGATTGTTGTCCCGTTGGTTTTAATGGGCTCGCATGATGTTTATCATTGTCTTCCTGCCCCCGTAACTAGTCTTGAACTGAAAGCCATTGTATGTGTGGAGTATTGATGGGTTCGCATAATTGCAGATTGTGGTCTTCCTGCCTTAGTAGTTAGTAGCGATTATTTCTACAAGATTTTGATAGAATTTAGTTTTGTGTTGATTGTTTTAATGGGAAGAATACGTATTCTGTTTCCTCTTGTTGTCTGGTTTCAGGTAAAAGTCCAAATGTCATATCCTTGTTGATGACATGAAGATTGTGGAAATTTGAGAACCCTTCAAGGGCGATTGTGATTAGGTTGCTTCTGTTGAAGAATCCAGCATTATGCATAGTTTGACATTCATCTATCTTAGTGATGCCATTGAGGATCTGTTGGTGCAGCCTTCATCCGGAAGAAGATCTTCACCAACACTATGCTTCGCAGATCGTGGCCATTTCACCACCACCAACAGCTAGTAGCCCTAGCTGCTTAACATCCTTCCCCAGGTTCTCCTGACCTCTCAGACACAAGAAAGGGGAATTACCAATGGGAAACGATTCAATACTGTAGTGGTGGTAAGGAGTGAAAAATAATGCACACCAATTAACACAGAGCCTCCTAAGTTTCTAGAGCAAAGAACAAAAGTATTTTTTTTTATTATTCATTCATGGGATATGGGTTTCGCTGGCTGGGCCAGCATTTATTGCCCATCCCTAGTTGCCCTTGAGAAGGTAATGATGAGCTGCCTTCTTGAACAGCTGCAGTCTATGTGGTATAGGTACACCCACAGTGCTTTTAGGAAGGGAGTTCCAGGATTTTGACCCAGCGACATTGAAGGAATGGCGATATATTTCCAGGCCAGGATGGTGAGTGACTAGTAGAGCACTTCCAGGTGGTTGTGTTCCCATCTATCTGCTGTCCTTGTCCTTCTAGATAGTAGTGGTCATGGGTTTGGAAGGAGCTTTGGTGAATTCTTGCAGTGCATCTTGTAGATGGTACACACTGCTGCTACTGTGCATTTGTGTTGGATTGAGTGAATGTTTGTGGATGTGGTACCAGTTACTCAGGCTGCTTTGTCCTGGATGGTGTCAAGCTTCTTGAGTATTCTGGGAGCTGCACACATCCAGTCAACTGGGGAGTATTCCATCACACTCCTGACTTGTGCCTTGTAGATGGTGGACAGGCTTTGGGGAGTCAGGAGGTGAACTACTCATCACAGGATTCTTAGCCTCTGACCTGCTGTTATGGCCACAGTATTTATATGGCTAATCCAGTTCAGTTTATGGTCAATGGTAAACCACATTGTGTGGGATTCAGTGATGGTAATGCTGTTAAATGTCAAGGGGCGATGGTTAGATTCTCTCTTGTTGGAGGTGGGCATTGCCTGGCACTTGTGTAGGGTGAATATTACTTGCCACTTGTCAGCCCAAGCCTGGATGTTGTCCATGTCTTGCTGCATTTGGACATGGACTGCTTCAATACCTGAGGAGTTGCGAATGGTGCTGAACATTGTGCAATCATCAGTGAACATCCCTACTTCTGACCTTGTGATGAAAGGAAGGTCTTGATGAAGCAGCTGAAGATTATATGGTTGAGGATAATCTACCCTGAGGAACTCAGCAATGATGTCCTAGAGCTGAGACGATTGACCTCCAACAACCACAACCATTTTCGTTTGTGCTAGGTATGATTCCAACCAGCAGAGAGTTGACTCCAGTTTTGCTAGGGCTCTTTGATACCACACTCAGTCAAATGCTGCCTTGATGTCAAGGGCAGTCACTCTCACCTCACCTTGGTTCAGCAAAAATTCACTTCATATTGTGTCTTTTCAATGATCTTTCAAATGTTTACCATAGCCGTGCACTCCGAACATCCATTTTAAATTGACATTTCTAACATCAGGCAACCTGCAGACCAACAACTGCAAAAACTGATTTGAGAATCATGCTCCTAAATTGACAGGAAAAGGAAGCGCCCTTCTGCTATATCAATGCAGAATTGCTCACAAGAAAATGCAGTGAGTGCAAACCTGGCATATTCTTAGCAGAGTGGAATTTTGTCCAATATGATGCACCGAATTCTCTAGTGGGGAGGGGCAGGGGGAGTGAAAATCCTCCCAAATCCTTTGTCCAAAAGGAACAGATATATTAAAAAAATAGCTAATGCAGATTAGATAGATTGCTGTGAATAGTAATATGTTAATCATTCATATTTGGAATGTGGACAGGTCGAACACAAGCAATTTCACTGAGTTATTAAGTAACTGCTTCTTTGTACCACAATGGAACCTGACAAGACAAGACTGAGAATGAGTAGCATTCAGGTTATGAACAGTGCAAACTGTCTGAATTATTGTAGTTCAGCAAACCAAGTGAAGAATCTCTCTCCCGTGTTTTGAATATACTCCTGATTATATTGCAAACATTCAATCCAAATGTTGGTAAAGAATTGTGAGAAGGATTTATAGTAATAGCAACAATGAAGCATTTAAAAGGGCTCTTGCCTGGACCATAAAATCTCTTGTAACGGCTTGGTAATATTGGCTTGAAATGCAAAACAACAGCTCTGGTACTGAAAGGAGGTGCATTAAAGTGAGAAAATGAGGAATGATTTCACCTTCAATTTAGTTTTGAATTTGCAGTTTATCATTTGATATTTAATAATTTCTGAAAGATTTTGCAATACTTTCATAGAAAGAAAGAAATAACTGGCAGTTATATAACACATTCTCAATCCCCAGGACACCTCATAGTGCTTCACAGTCAATAATGTCATTTTTGAATTATAGTTGCTATTGTAATGTTGGGAATTGCAACATCCAATTTGCAAGGAGGAAGCTCCCACAAACAGCAATGAGATAAATCATCAGAAAATCTACTTAAGTGATGTTGGTTGAGTTATAAATTTTGGAAAGGATACTGAGAGTGTTCCCCTGCTCTTCTTCCAAAAGTATCATGGTTAATGACCTCCTGAGAGGATGATAGGGCCTCGGTTTAACATCTCATCTGAAAGAAGGCATCTCTGACAGTATTGAATTGGAGGGGCAACCTAAATTAGGTGCTGATGTCTCTTGAGTAGGGCTTGAACCTACTACTTTCTGACTCAAGAGCAAGAGCTGAATGAAGTATGACATAAATGACAATGACAATAATGGTGCTGGTGTTTTCATTTAATTATTTTATCTTTTAACACTAACATTTTGCACTCCAAGTTTTAGTTAAGCCACACCATTACAGCGATCTATGTATTCAGCAGACTGTGTGTGTGGTAACTACTTTTTTGGTGTAAATGATGAATCTTTCTGGATTGCAATTTTGATAGAATGGCAGCTGAATCGCTACTCAAACTGGGAATTTTGTGGACATTTTGAAAATATCCCTTTGACCTTCCTTTTCTTACAGTACTTGAGATGAATATCAGTGTAGCTGCTTTCGCACACGTTTCTGAAGCTCTGCTTGTTATAGTCACAACCTTCTCTGATCCGATTTTTATTATGATTTTTTTTGGGGGTTGGCTCTCATCAGTCGCTATTAATCCAGCCAACACCCAATCACTTGCTTTTCCAGTCTGAGCTAACCCGGTACTGGGCCTCTCGATGCACTGTCCTACTCACCATAATGTGTCTGTCTGCTGAGCACCTTTTTGTTTGGGCACTATCCTGGCATTGTGTCTTCAAAGCTTTTCTGTGCAGTTATCACGCTGCAGTTTCAATGCTCTCCAATGCTGCAGCTTCATTGTGACCTGACCAAATGCCGAGAGTCGACATGCCATGCAGGGTGATCTAAGACTGTTCACCATGTCGTACCCATAATTAATCTTGCTGCCAGGCTGAGCACCATGTTGTTAAGAAGGAACCACTGCCGCACACCATGTCATGTGTGTCATAATGATAAAAAGGCACCAATCGCTCATAAGATATTGGGTGAACACATTGTGGGTTCATTTATTAATTCTAGGCACATGTGAACAGATATGCATGGACAGAAAGCTTGAAAACATCAGAGCTGCAGGGCTGTGTGTCTGTGTTCTGCTCCAGGCCTCAGTGAAACTGAGGCTGAATCACATGACACATGATGGCATGCTGCAATCCCTCAAAGGCATATTACAACAAGTATGATGAGGAGAGAGGAATGGTTATATTGCATGGGTCAAGTGCAATGGGAGGAAGTTGGTGGGTGATGGGGGAGGGTAGAAGGTAGTGGAGTAAGTCTAAAAACCAACACACACCATTTTTCCAGTAACAACAATGCAACACAGTCAATTAAAAACTGTGATATCTAAAAGTGGGAGGAGGGTCTTTTTGGGTGGACAGATTTCAAGCACAGAATAAGTGGCCAACTTAAACGACACCCTAATAATCATGAGGCAACTGGATGACAACCATGCTCATTTGTGTTCTCCTCTCTATGGTGAAGCCCACAAGGGCAACAGGTTTGTTCCCAGCTCATGGGTCTCATATCCTCATTATCCCAGCAAGGTGTGGAGCTGCCATTCATTCTGTGCCATTTTCCATCTGCTGCAGTCAGAGGTAGGGATGAAGGGAAGGAGGGAGGTGGATGCCTCCAAGGGGCATGGCTAGTGGAGGGCAGCCAAAGCCCAATTCCAACTCATGATCTCCAGGTGAATGGTCATGGCTGAGAAGAGCTCATGTGATGAGTCTTTCTATGTTGCCAAGGCTATAGCCTCACTATAGAGTCTCGAGGGTAGTGGAGGCAAGCTGAATAGTGTCTGAGGGAGGTTTCTTGCTCATGGCTCTCATTACTCTTGTCAAAGAGCAAGGCCTCCGTGCGCAGTCATGTATGAACGAAAGGTACACCCATCTCTGGTTCTCCAAGGTATCATTCTCCTGGAAAGGATGCAGTTCGGATGCCATGCCTAGACAGAGGCCAGGTGAAGGACTTAGTACTGACTTGGTAGTTCTGTGAGTGCATCTCTGCTGAGGTTAGAAGAGATATTGCTTCCAAGTTGCCATGCATACAGACTTTGGTTCCCAAAGGGGGGCCAAAGTGGTAAAGGGCTCTCTCAGGCAGAACCAGATGTATGGGTCCACATGGAGCCATATAAGAACACCATTTGCCCCCTCGATCACAGTTTCATGCAGATAGATCAGGGGAGATCATGTTCCTGCCCCTGAACGCAACTCGCCCATAGTAAACTCATATCCCTTGACATTGATATCATGCTGAAAAGTTTTTAGGTTACTTTGGAGTCCACTCTCTGAGAATGCCTCGCCTGCACTGTGGGAAGAATTTGGGGGGGGGGGGGGAGTTCAGGAGCGGGCGCGGGCATGCGCGCGAAACAGCGTACTGATCTCCCTGAGGCTAAGTGCTGCCTCAGGGAGATCAGCTCAGAATTAAAACTTTGAAGGTAAAGAAGGTAAATGTTTAAAAAATTTCCCTGACATGTTCCCTCACGTGACACTGTCACATGAGTTGGGACATGTCCATCACTTTAACTTAAACCTTTATTAAATATTTAAAAACCCTCATGAAAACTCATCTCACCCATGGATGAGGTTTCATGCTTTTTCTTAAGCATGCCAGGGCTCCCGGCCTGCCCACCAACCGTAAGGTTAGATGGGCAGCCCTGTCAATGACCTAAATTGTTTTAATGGCCTCAATAGGGCATTGACAGGTTGGTGGGTGCACAGCTAACCAGGCTGCGCCCCCACTGACCTGAAAATGGAAATAACACAGGGTGACATTGGGAGTTCCGCCCAACGTCATCCTGCACCATTTTACACGTTGGCGAGTGCCCCCCCCGCTTGCCGACCTAGAGATCCTGCCCTATTGGTTGTTGAGTAGCAACCACTCCAGACCCTCCAATCGCAGCAACTCCTACAAGTCTCAGTCCTAAGCCTCAGGCCTTGATATTAGTGTGAGACTATGATCTGTCATTGTGGATACCCCAGCCAAGGTAAACATCTTTCCTGCATGGGTCAAAATCCTGGAATTCCCTCCCTAACAGCACTGTGGGTGTACCTACACCACATGGGCTGCAGCGGTTCAGGAAGGCAGCTCACCACCAGCTTCTCAAGGGCAACTAGGAATGGGCAATAAATACTGGCCCAGCCAGTGAAGCCCACATCCTGTGAATGAATAAAAAACAATCCTGCAGAGCCCTGTTCGTGCTGCTGATGTTTCACACAGTCCTCAGCATGGTCCAGCACACAGGCCTCTAGTCCCGCTCACCTCATGCACTAAGACCCCAACTCTTCAATAAGGTCCAGTGCACTTTGGTTGCAAACTATTTATGTGGGGTCTACTGCAACCATTGATGAGGAGACGAGCAGGACAACAAACCTCCATGTGAAGTTTGACAAAAGCTTCACCCAACTGGACACATACTTCTTAAATCCTGCACTCAAATCCCTCACAGTCAAGGCTAACTTATACCTTCCCTCCTTACTCTCAGCCTTCACTTGCAAGTTAGCTCAAAATGACAAATCACCAAGGACAGCCAGTAATGATTGGACCTGCCCTCCACAGATTTCTCCAGTCTTGTAGGGAAGCCTCCGGCTTTCTACTGTTAATAAGACAATGTAGAGCTTCATTCTCAGCCTGAAACTGCATCTACAGTGTTCCTTGCCACTTAATTAGCGGGTTTAACTCCCCTCGTGTGGCATCCACTCACCTCAGAGCAGCAAGAGCTGCAAGGACCTCGATGGACACATTTTCAGAGGTCAGAACATAGCGAGCTGTGAATAAAGGCCTGCAAGATGCATGGCCAGGCAGCACACTCACCAATTATGGCCAGTGCTGAATTATGTACATGTGGGATTATTGAGTAACCATCATGTTGGTAGCGTGAGAGAAGTGAATCTATAGAAGTTCAAGGTCAGTCTCTGATGTGGGCCCAAATTCCAGACACTTAAATGCCCTCCCATTGAAAACTAGCAGCAAGGTGGAATTCAGGAAACTTTCAAACAGTGCAAGTGAACATATATTTACAAACACCAAATCTACATACAATAGTTGTACACCTGTGCCACTTGTGTGCTTTCAATATTTGTTAATCTTTCTTTGCCTACCACTATGTCAAGGTGCAGCCCTGACATCGGTAGCTGAGGTGGAGGCAGCATGCTGACTGCTATGCCCTGTTGACTGTGATACTTTGGAAGGCGACCTCTGGTGGCCCGATGAAGCCTAGAGGGCCCCGGCCTGCTAAGGCTCTCCTGCTCAGGTTCTGGTGCACCCTCTTCGGCCTGACCTCCTGGAGGTGATAGGTTCAATGGCACAGGGGATGTGGAGCGGCAGGACACCCTTGAAGTGGCATGAAGGCTCCTGGGTGACTGGCTAGTGCTCCTCATCCCTATGGGTGCTCAATGGCATCTCCCTGACTCCTTGAGGAGAAGGGGCACCTGGAGGGAGTTTGGAATGCCCTGTCCCCCTCTCACCCAGCCACTGCTGCACTGCGCCCATAGCTAAAACAGAGTGTAGGTCCAAGCACACATTTGTAAGATTGTAGAGGTTTCAAAGTATAAAATCATTCAAATTAAAATTTAAGTTCCGCATTCTTAATTTCTAACAGTAGGATCTTCAGATGTGCCTGACCTAACAGGGTGTGAATAACTAGTATTTAATAATAAAGTAGAATTCTTTAAATGAGATTATACATATGCTTAACAAAAAACAGGGAAGACAACATGGAAGTCTCTTATCCTGCAAGTTCCCAGGTTTCCTTGAGCGTTACCAGCACAGGCGATGTTTTTCTCTTCTTCTGTCTCTGACGTGATGTTGTACTGTCTCGCAAAAGAATCATACTACAGAAGCCATGGTAAAACTGTGCCAACAAAGACTCTGATTTTCCAACTTTGATCCTGACTTCTCATTATTCCATAATCCCTTATTTGGAAATATTCTAAATTTACTTCTTCCATTGGCTTAGGGTGCAGGTCATCTGGTGTCACCCCACCCCTGTAACTAGAGCCATGATAACTGAAGACAAATGACCCATCCCTTGTTCCCTGGGCTGTCAAAGTTTAACATTCCATTGTGAACAAATGATACAGTTCCTTTAGATACAGAATAGTTACAAAAAATGTCACATCCTCTTCAACATATTTTAACCCAAGTACCACAGATACTAAAGCCATTAAGAACAAATGTTAATAACACTTTCTACCATAAGGTCAAAAGGAATTAAAATTTTCCCTTTAATACAGATGTTCTGCCCTGAATATATGATTAACCTGTATGGGTTTTGTTTAAAGATAAGGTGTTTAAAGCGAAATTCAAGCTACCTTTCAGCCATAAAATGACTCCCAGTTACCCACAGTAGAATTAAGGCAATATACAACTGCTGAACCTAGGCCCTTAGGCAACTTAAATTCATAAATCTGGAGTGTAGTTTCTCACAAAACCTGCTCCCCTGCTCCCCAACTGCCTTGACTGCCCATTGTCTTACTAACAGAAATTCAAATTCAGCTGGTCTGAGCTGAGCTGAACTGTTTTAAGAAGTGGTTAAAATAAAATTCATTGATGTTACTTTAGACCAACAATGAATCCTAAAATTAGTAGTATTTTCAAAATCTAACATATCCAACAGCCACAGTGAGTACTCCTGAACCTGGGTCACCAAGGCGCTCGCATGCCGGAGCCACAACATCAGACAGGACTTGGATGGACCCCTCCAGCCTTTGGTTCAGTCTGCACATGGCCTCTGGCATCTCTGCCTGATGTTCCCCTACCTGTCCCTGCATCTCCAACATGTCTCTTAGGGCTGACTCCAGAGGCTTGAAATCTGCATGGGGCTGAGCAGGAGTCTGGATTCCAACAGTGCTCCGAGTATGAAAACCTTGGCTATCACTTCCTCCACCAGCTGTGGCCCTGTGTCAGAGATATGCTTACCAGATTGTGGATCCGAGCCTACTGTAGAACGTGGACCCACTGAGGTCTGCACTGGTGGAGGGTGCAGGCGAATGCTGTGACGGTGCATCCTCTGAGTCTTCTGAGGCATGCTCTTCAGAGGTGGGGTTGGACCTGGAGTTGTGGCTGGTCTGAGCTGATGGCCTTCTGGTACCTGGGGAATAGAGAAAATAACAAATTAGTAATCGACTAAGTAGGCTTTTTAATTAAATCAATGTCTCACTCTATGAGTGTAACTGACAACTGCAGACTGGAGGCATCCGCATCGGCTTCCTGGGGGAGTCCTACCTTGCCTTCATCACAGGCATGGTCCTGCTCTTCCCCGGCTATCTCGGCAGTCTTCTCCTCGTGTGGGATGAGGACTTGAATGCCCAGAATTCCACCTCCAGTCTGGGAGCCCCCACACTTGTGGGCCTTATTACCTAGCAGAAGGACAGAAGGATTATTTATCATCCCAATGGGTGCATGAGCAGTTCAGGAGCATGCATGTCTATGGCAACTACTGAGCCTTTCCCAGTAAGTGGTTAAGAAGCAGGATGTTCTGCAATTGATATAAGATTGAGAGCATGAAGCGGCTGGCACACATTCAGTGCACATGTCCCATCTGCTGGAGAGTGCTGCAACCCACACTCCTGTGTGACATCCTTGTGCACTCGCATACTTAGACTGCCTTATGCCCTTATGGGTGTCAGTTTGCAGTGAGTAAATGGTGTACTTATCCTGGTAGAGAGCAGCAAAACATTCATCCTTTTCCTGCACTGCTGAGCATTTCTGTGCCGGGGCAGATGGGCATGAACCTCTGTTGCTACCTCTGCCCAGGCCACCGTGGTGAGACAGGAGAGCCTTCTGCTGCCATCCTTGGGAAATAGCACCTCCTACCTTTCATGTGTGTCCTGGAGGAGAGTCTCCAGAAAGGCTTCACTGAACCTTTAAATATGGCACCCGGGCCTTCGATTCCGACCTGCTCCTACCACAAAATTTGCTGTACTCCACATGGGTGCATAAGTAATAAGCTAATAAGCTGAACAGCGCAAGATTGCATGTAGCCAGTGGTCCCATCCCCCAGCGGAAATCACTTTCACTTCCAAGCCCACCACTGAACTTAGACTTCAGAACAGAAGATTCCGCCCTATGAATTGAATCTGAAATTTATAAGGAGCTGCTTCAAGTCTAAAGGATCGAGTTCATGCTGTGCTACATTAAAAACAATGAGGCAATGCTTTTTTACAGTATTCATCTGTTTCCTGTTTTGACAAAGGGCAAAGCCCATTTTTTTATGTTTATACTTTGGTTTAAACAGAGGACAGAAGAATTTAATAAAAGCATGTTAATATATCTTAATATATAGTTAACATTGTACCGTGAAATTTTGTGTCTTAGGAATCTAATAATTTTTATAATAAATAGCAATAGTACTTTCTTTCCTCATAATTTTTCAAACACGCCATAATTTGTGATAATAATGTGTTTTGAATACAGCTCATTGCTTCTGTTCGCAGTGCCTTTGCCTCAGTGCTGAATAACAGATGTATGAAAAAGAACACATTAGAGTTAAACTAATGCCCAAAACTTTAAGTTTAAGCAGGACTTTGGCAGATTTTGTTTTATCATCAGAGTCCGGGAGAAGCATTTTCCCCCCGGGGAGGGAAGTGCAGGAGAGGGTGCATGCGCACGTCCGATCAGCGTCCCCGATTGGGGGAGCACCGCCATTGGCCCACCCAGCGTGACGTCCGACAGGAAGCGCTATGTGCACCGTGTGCAGACGGGGGAGGGGAATCCCTCAGCTGAGAGTGCGCTCTTTCGCGCATGTGCATGAAAGAGCGCACTCATCTCCCTGAAACTAAGTGATGCCTCAGGGAGATCAGCGCCAAATTTAAAAATGGTGAAGGGGCAAAAATAAAATTTCCCTGATATGCCCCCTCATGTGACACTGTCACATGATTTGGGATGTGTCCATCACTTTTAATCAAACATTTATTAAATTTTTTAAAACCCTCATGAAACCTCATCTCGCCCATGGATGAAGTTCCATGCTTTTTCTGAAGCCTGCCAGGGCTCTCAGCCTGCCCACCAACCATATGGTTGGACAGGCAGGCACATTAATTACTAGAATTACTTTTTAAATGGCTTCAATTGGCCGTTAACAGGTCGGCAGGCGCACAGCTGATTCGGCTGCGCCCGCGCCGACCTGAAAATTGAAATGACACAGGGTGACATCAGGGGTTCCGCCCAATGTCATCCCACGTCATTTTACGCGTTGGCAAGTGGGCCTCACCTATGCTTGCTGACCTCAATATCCTGGGCCTGATTCTTTTAATGCTTGTAACTTGCCTGATATCAATTAAGTAATTTATTAAAAATATTGCAGCTTGAAAAATTTAATTTAGGAATATTGCAATTGCCCATTTGTAAGTGTATCATATCTGAAATTAAATCTGAAATTTAATTTCAAAGAGATCAACTATTAATTCTAGTAATTATATTGCATCAGGTAATTCATCATGGTGAGGGATAATGAAGTCCTATATTTGAATGATTCACAACAAATCAATACTGGTGTAAAAATGACATGATATCTGTGAGGGCAAGTGTAAAACAATGAATGTATTCAGCTCTACTTCTAGTTTGATTGAGAATTTTTTAGCACAACCTCTTATAAAAGTAGAACTTCTTCCAATGGGACCTTATAGTAGTTGTAATAATGGACCAGTAATCCAGAGTCATGGTCTAATTATTCAAAGAACATGAATTCAAATTCCATCTTGCCGGTTTGGGAATTAGAATTCAGTCTAAAATGAACTGGAAGAAAAAGGAAGTTGGTACCAGTGAAAGAGGCCAGGAAGTGTCAGATTATTGTAAAACCCAAATGGTTCACTAATATCCATCAACATTTGTTGCCCATATCCAGTTGCCCTTGAGAAGGTGGAGGTGAGCTGCCTTCTTGAATCACTGCTGTCCATCAGGTGTAGGTACACCCACAGTGCTGTTTGGAAGGGAGTTCCAGGATTTTGACCCAGTGACAGTAAAGGACCGTGATATGATTCCAAGTCAGGACGGTGTGTGGTTTGAAGGGGAACTTGCAGATGGTAACTTGCAACTGCTGCCCTTGGCCTTTAGGTGGTAGAGGTCGTGGATTTTGGAAGGTGCTGTTGAAGGAGCCTTAGTGAGTTGCTGCAATGCAGCTTGTATACACCGTGCACCAGTGGTGGAGGGAGCTAATGATTAAGGTGGTGAATGGGGTGCCAATCATGTGAGCTGCTTTGCCCTGAAATGAATTAAGAAAAAACCTTCTCCCCAGCCAAATAATTCTTCTTCAGTTAGCCAGCTTTCCTTCCTACATTGCACTCCATTAACATCAAGAATAATTCCACAGTCCCCTAAACTAACTTTTGCAGGATCTTGATACCATGCAATTCCTTAACTCCCTCAGTCTTCCCTTCCTACAGCTAGGAACCAGTGTCCTGCAAGTTGCACACTCTTTTGTGATGGAAATGAGCTATTTAATTGACTTTTTTAGTTGCCTTTCCCACGCAATCAATTCTGATGTGTGAGATGGAAAATAGTAAAAGACACCATCAAACATGTACCCCTTGATTTTAACTTTCCATCTGCCAGAGACCAAGCCGGCAGGGTTGGGGGGGTGGAGGTGGTGGGAGTGCAGTTAAAGTCAAGTAGCAGACTTGCTCACTCCTTTCCCACCCAACTGCAATTTTAAAATGTTGAAAACGAGCAAATCTACCTCAAACTGATAGGATCCTCTTTAAATATGCAGATTGGGCCCTAGCTGGCCATTTTAAAATGAGAGCTGACGGCGCAAGCAGTACCCACCCAACCAAACCTGTCAGGAACAGCAGCCAGGGCTGGAACAGGCACAGTGAGGGTTTTTTTTCTCACATTTCAGCAACAGAAGTAGGAAAGAATAGCTTGTTTATATTACAGTGTTATATTCGGTTCAGGCTAAATTTGAAAATATTTACATTATTAAATGTTGAAAATGATTCCTACTGAAACAGGCTGCAAACCAATCAACTGCAAATTGGTTGATGCTTACAGGCCACAGAGCATGTGCTGGACAATAATTTTGCATTGTCTCATGCGAATACTCTAAAGCAGATCAGATTTAAATATTGCCAAGCCAAAATATAACATCTATTTATATTAATGGAAGAAAGAAGGAGAACAACAAATTTTGTATCTGCTTTAAAGATACTCTCAAGTTCAGTGGTGCAAGTTACTTCTATAAGATGTCCTCATGTCATACATTCAGAAGGGATCCCCTACTGCCCAATGTCTAATTACTCAATAAAATAACTTGGGGCCTTAAAAATAGGATCCCATCATAATCAGAACTGGATATTGTGCCATTCACACATTTCCTCATGAGTGTTTCTCCCTCGAAATTATCTCTTCTAATTCTCAAAACAAATGGGAGCATCTTGATGTATGACATAGGTTTCCTTTGTGAAAAACAATGTGGTAGAGAGGTAAAAACAGAAAGTGCTGGAAAATGTCAGCAGCTCTGGCAGCATCTGTGGAAAAAGAAACACATTTCAAGTCCAATATGATACATCTTTAGAACTTTATTTCAGATTTATTTTGCTTTTATTATCATTGTAGAGAGGTGTTCTTGCAAGGGAGGTGAGGTGAGAAACTGTCCAACCTAAAAATGACTGCTTAGATTTCCTTTACTGACTTTGATGTGAGCTCTATTTGTCTATGCCGCATGTTGGTGAAGGCAGACAGCCGTGGCTGTTTCATGTTTAAAGGCAGCAGTGCTTCCTCAGTGCTTTCACATTGTAGGTCTTTATTGAACTGAACTCAAGATGGCAGCCTCCAGAGAGACTGCCACATGCCATAGTCACCTCACTATGGCAAGCCAGATAGGACATGTAGAACTGATTGCATTTCAAACCCAAATGCCTCCTTTTCATACCAAACAAAGATACAAACATCCCCCTTTCCTAGTGAACAAAAGACAAATTTACATGCACAATTACGTGTAACTGTGTGTTACCCAAAGTTGCCCACTACACATCCACTGTTCTCATACATTAACAACTGTTTGTTCTCCTCGTCAGTCTCAACTGTGTTGATGACTTCCAGATCATGTTGGTAGCTCCTCATGTTTGTCATGACTAAATATTGATCCTTCAAGGAGTCTTTCAAGGGCTCAACTTCTTTGCATGCCTTTTCTACCTGCCATTTTGCCTGGCTGTACATCTGGTTGAGTTTCTTCAACTCCCACTTTGTTTGCCAACTGTAGATCTGAGGGTCCTTATTTTGTCCTGGAGCCTTTATGTAGTCTCTGAAATTTGTTTGTTTAGATCTCACACAGCTTGGTTTAACTTGCTTCAACTGGTATGAGTGGCTATTGTGTCCCATCCATTATCTGGAATGCAAGGTCTTCCTTCATGCCATTGCATTGGGCTCCCAGGCTAATTTGTCCTCTTGGTATGATTACTGTGCCATCATATAGCCTCAACCTTACTGTCAAGGGCTTCATTTTTGGTTCACCATGTTGAGCTACTTTGCACAGGTCTGTAAAGGTCATTATGTTGCATGATGCACCAGTGTCTATCTGAAACTTCTTGTTTACTAGGTACTCCCTCTGTGGTCATCATTATAAGTCACAAACCATTTGTCACCTATCAACTTGACAGAAACAACCTGTTGGACCATGTTCTTCATCAGGCTCACCTGCTGATATCTCTCCAGTGGCCATCTGTAAAGGCTTGTTTTGTTTATTTCTTGCCAAACACCTGTGTATGAAATGATTCTGCTTCTTGAAGTTAAAACACTGCTTTCCCCATGCTGGGCAATCCTTCTTTTCCTTAGTATGATGGTGACCACACTATTTTCATCCTTCCCTTTGTTTGTGATTACTCTGGTCCTTCAGCCTGGAATGCCTCTCAGCATAATGTACCTCCTGATTTGCTCTGCCATACATGTGCGCTAACTGACATTTTACAAGTTCCACAGTTCTACACACATCTATCGCTTTCTTGAGCATCGGTTTCTCATCTTTCAGTAGTCTTACCCTCACTGAGGGGTCTTGTAGAACTAAGGCTATTCGATCTTTAATCAGGTCACCTTTTAGCTGCCTGAATTCACATGATTCTGGAAGCTGTGTCTCTGTAGTCACGTACTGATCTATGGTTGCCATTTCACCTTGGGCTCTAGTGTTGAATACATTGCGCTTATATGTACCATCCACTTGGCGTTCAAAGCACTCATTCAAGGATTTCAAAATTTCTGCCATTTGTTTTCTTTGTTTGTCAGTTAGGTTTAGAGTGGTACACGCTTTGTAGCAGTCCCTCCTCAACAGTGTTAAAAGTGTGGCTACTCTTATTGGTTCCAGCTTGTTAACTAACTCTGTTGTTAGCTCATAGTTTTGCCATTGTAAGTAGAAAAACTGCCAATTCTACCAAAAAACACCTTTCATTTCAACATGAGCTGGGAGGGGGAAATTTACAACAGCCATATTAACTCACTCAATATCTTACTTCGGTTTGTTTGCTTTCTCTTGTCCTTTTTCAGCAGATTTTAGTAGATTTGTTCATTTCTGTGTGCTTGGGTTTTTTTGTGTCTTTCTGCCGCATTTCCAGGATTTTAAATCTCTATTTTAGCTCCACTCCTTGACACCACATTGTGTGCTTAAAGACAGCAGCGCTTCCTCAGTGCTTTCTCATTGTAGGTCTTTATTGAACTAACTCAAGATGGCAGCCTTCAGCAAGACTGCCTCATGGCATAGTCTCATGCTATGGCAAGCCAGATAGGACATGTAGAACTGATTGCATTTCAAACCCAAATAGTAGCAAAGTGTTCCACAATCGGTTCCTGTCTTTGTATTGAGGTTCTGCCCCAGAATGCACTGCCTATATAAATAGGGTGGTAAAAACAAAAAAAACTGCGGATGCTGGAAATCCAAAACAAAAACAGAATTAACTGGAAAAACTCAGCAGGTCTGGCAGCATCGGCGGAGAAGAAAAGAGTTGACGTTTCGAGTCCTCATGACCCTTCGACAGAACTTGAGTGAGTCCAAGAAAGAGTTGAAATATAAGCTGGTTTAAGGTGTGTTGGGGGGGGTTGGGGGGAGAGAGAGAGAGAGAGAGAAGTGGTGGGGGTTGGTGTGCAGGGACAAACAAGCAGTGATAGAAGCAGATCATCAAAAGATGTCACAAACAACAGAACAAAAAAACACATAGGTGTTAAAGTTGGTGATATTATCTAAACGAATGTGCTAATTAGGAATGGATGGTAGGGCACTCAAGGTATAGCTCTAGTGGGGTGGTAGTTTGGCAGCAGGGTGTTCCAGGAGTGGGAAACAATCATGAGAACAGAGATAAATGCAAATAGGATTCCTACAGGCATTTTATTAGAATCCATTTCCATGACATTACAATGTTGCACTATCTGGATTTAAAGGTTGTTGCTACCATTTGCATATGAAGTTAAAGATACAATAACTCATTTTCCTCATAATACTATTTGCCCTTAGCTTTGAGAATGAAGCTGGTGATGGCAAGGAGGAGGTGAAGAGAAAACCCTGTGAGTTAGGAGTGATGAAGGTAGGCACCTCAAAACATTGGTACCTATGTCAAAAAGCCTATTGGCCAAGGGGGATTTGTCCCATAGGCATTGTACCAATTATGGTAACCAGATATGAAATCTCTTTCTACATGGGGCACAGTAGCTGTCAAGGTAACAACAGATCACAATTTTTATGTAACTAGATGTTTCTAGGCAGCTTATGATTACATAAGACAATCAGCATTGCATCACGTGTTAAGCAGGTGACAGATGTTGTACAGGCAAGACGCAAGTTTCATATATTTCTATCATAGCAGAAATAGCAAGCACTGAAGCATTGGGCAGAATTTTCTGGCCGACGTGCGGGAGGCGGAGCCCACACGCCAGCGCTTAAAATGTTTCGCACCAACGTCGCGTGAGCATCCTAACGTCAGCGCGCGGCATCGTGATATTTTGGTCGGCGGGCACGCACAGCAGCGGGACGCTTGCCCGCCATTAATTAAAGACCTCGTTAAGCCCCTTAACTTGCCAATTGTCCAGGATTTTGAGGGGCCTGTGTGAACTTCAGGTCGGTGCACAGGCCCAATGGGCAGGCGGGTAGGAGATTTTTTAATAAAAGTCATGCACTGGTGGGATATGTGGACTCAAAGGGGGTGTTCATGATTTCCATGAAGTTTTAATTATAGAAAGTGTTTTAAAGTTGCGTGTTTGATTGTTAGCAGTTCACGTCAATTTCCAAGAGCTTTTTCTGTACTTTGCAACCAGTCTGCAGACAATAATCTTTCTCGGGCCTGCAGCTTTCTGGAGGCCTCCATTTAGCCTGGGGGTATGGGTTTTGACATTTCCACTGGAGCAGCTCCACTGAGGAGGAAGGGAGGGATAGAATAAGGAGGGGGCGAGGACTGGACAATCAGCCTCCAGGGGAGCCACCTGTGGGAGGCTAGGCACAGGCACAAGGGGTGCAGGACCAAGAGGTTGTCCAAGGTGCAAGGAGCCGCAGAAGACACCACTATCCTGCTGCCAGTGTATACAAGCGGCAAAGCTGCTACCTCAATATGACTTAGGTGCAGTGCTGAAGGAGGCTCCAACTCTCAAGGGAGACCGTCACCTATATCTGTCAGATGATTGGCCCTGAGATATCTCCTAACTGTGTGGGTAGACATTCCATGCCAGCAGCTCTGAAGCTCACAGTTGCCCTCCATTTCTATGCCTCTGGCTCCTTCCAGGGCTCGGTGGGTGATCTTTGCGGTGTCTCCCAATCAGCTGTCCACACTTGTGTCAAGCAGTTTACAGACAGTCTGTTCAGATGAGTGTTGACCTTCATCCACTTCCGCTGCGACCAGGCAAGCCAGGCACAGCGAGCCAGATACTTCGCGGCCATTGCTGGGTTCCTCCGCGTCCAGGGTGCAATAGACGCACACATGTGGCCATCATGGCGCCAGCAGGTGAGCCCGGTGCCTTCGTCAACAGGAAGGGCTTCCACTCCATGAACATGCAGATAATGCGTGACCACAGGATCCTGATTCTACAAGTCTGTGCAAGGTACCCAGGCAGCTGCCACGACGCCTACATCCTCAGACACTCCCAGGTGCCGGGGGTCTTCAGTGCTCCAGCTCGGCTGGATGGATGGCTAATGGGTGACAAAGGCTATCCCCTGTGAAGGTGGCTCATGACGCATCTCCACCATCCAAGAACAGAAGTTGAGCAGCGGTACAATAGGAGCCACATCTCCTCAAGGGCTGTGGTGGAGAGAACCATCGGTCTTCTCAAGATGCGCTTCCGTTGCCTGGACCACTCAGGGGTGCACTCCAGCACCCCCCAGATTGCGTCTCTGTGATAGTGGTAGCATGCTGCGCTCTGCACAAACTTGCGCTGGAAAGGGGGGATGCAGTTCACGATGAAGACCTTGACGCCCTGGATGAGGCTGCACATGATGAATCCAGCAGTAGCTCAGAGGATGAGGAAGCACAGGGCGATGATGAGGGGCAGCATGCTGAACCACTACTACACCAAAGAGGCAGGGACACCCGGGACAATTTAATCCAACAAACCTTCAGCTAGTTCCACATACATGGATCAGCAGGAACAGCATTGTCTGGTGCTTTCACACTTAGGTGCTACATCTTCCACCTTATCAGTTGCAACTAAGGGCTTAGTACAGAAACATCAATGTCCACTCAAACACTCATGATTTGTCTGTGACCCTCAGCCACGGTAAGAAAAGTGGACTTTATTATGTCCAAAATGTAACAGGGATTTCTCCAATGCAAACATAAGTGTTTTTTGTTTCCTATTCTAAGGCCAACACAAAATCACCAATGACATACTCGCTGAGTGCCTAACATGCCTTATGCTTTCGTTTGTGGATGCTACGTCTTGGTGCCGCCCCATCGCTCGGAGTGGCTTGTGGGACAGCCTGCTGACTCTGCTTTCCTGATGGTGTCAATGGCCTTGACGGGCGTCCTCTGGCCCGTGGAACCTGTGATGACCCCGCCTGGGAGGGAGTGGCTAGTTCCAGAACTGGCACCTCCCCAGTTGTCGCAGCCTCAACGGAAGCAACGTTGACTGGCAAAGGGGTGGAGGAGCTGCTGCTCTCATCCAGAGCGCCCTGAGAGGAGCTCGCAACAATGACAGGCAGCTGCTGCGCCAACGTGAGGTCCCATTGGACCTCCCGGCTCACTGCAGGTGCATGGGCACAGAACCCCAACACTTGGTATCCACAACATCTCCAAAATTGGGAATGACCCCCTGTGGCCAGTACCGCTGGAGTGAGGGCACGCAGGTCAGAACGTATCCCACTCAGAAGATTTTCCATCCAATCAAACCCCCTCTCCATGAGAGTCGCCAATCTCTCAGTGGAGGAAGCCTGAAGCTCTGCCCTGAGGTTTATGCCATCACATGCACCATTCTGCTTGGACTCCTCCATCGCAGAGACCAACTGAAGCATACCCTCATGCAACTTTGCCAGATGCAAACACGATTCCTGCCACTTGTCCTGCAGCTATTGCTTTGGTGACAACTCCAGAGGCACATCATCAGTGTCGGACTCAGCATGTGCCTGGTTCCCTGCAGTCCTCCAGCTGCTGGTGCCATCGGCACTCTCTGTCCCTGCCATCTCCTCCAGCGATTGTGATGTGCCCTCTCCACTGTGACCCGGGTCACTAGCCTACGGTAAATTCCCCACAGAGGTGTTTGTGTCTGTGCTGGTGCCTGGCTGGCTGAAATGATGTGCTGCAAGTTGCACGTCTTGGGCCTCAGGTGTGGAGAGGGGGCTGCGGTGTCTTTGGGCGCAGCCATGTGGTGGCGATGCTGAAATTAACAACAAAGACAGTGCATCAGTTAGCGTACAGTCAGTTAAACATTTCATCCCTTTCCCCCCCCAGCCTCATAAGTCGCTCACCCTTCAAGACCCTAAGGAGATGAACATTGGTGGGGTGGAAAAGTGTCAAGAGGAAGCCCAAACATTAGACGCGCATACAGACAGGATGGTCAGATGGCCTCAGGAATGCCACATGGCATGTTATGTATCATTCGAGTGGGGAGAGTGCAGAGGTACCTGACCTGGATGCATGCTGGCCTGGAGAGTTGCGGTGCTGAGGAAACATCACAAACACTTGCAACATTTTTCCGTGAATCACAGAAGATTGAGAGGTCACATGATTGACCTTCATACAGTTAGGAGGGGCATCTGCCCGGGTGGGCAGAAGGCAACATATCCCCGTGGTGCAGGGATGAGTTACGTGGTGGCATTTATTTAAGTTGAGTGCCATGAGGTTGACAGGTGAGGTGCTGAGGACCTTTTGGACAGAGTAATGTGGGGCGCACTGGCTGAAAGGGTGGTGGAGGTCCCAAACTCCCTAAGATGCAATAAGTCTTTGGATGTGCTGCAGCAATGCCATGACATGTTAGGCCATGGTGATAGTGGTCACAAATGGAATAAGGTGACTTTGGAAGGTGGTGGAGACACACATCCTCAAGGGGACGAGGGACCTTTGTGTATGACCCACACGTCAGGGTGTCTCAGTCTGTGAATGAGCATTGTTGCAGCAGCCATCTGTGGTTTGGATGGTAGGCAGACAGAGTGAATGGGACTGTGGACCTCAAATACCTGCCCGCTGGACCCCAGCCATGCTGCCACCTGCCATTCTGGCTAGCTGCCTCCTCCCCAGCTCCATGGCCTGCTCCTCAAAAGTCATGAGGCGTGGGAGCAGGGCGTGCCCACCTCCAGTCCTCTGGCACTCCCGCTTTTTGCCTGCAGAACAGAGAAGAGGATTTATTGGGGCTGATTGCTCATGTACTCTGCACATGCATGCCACACCCCAACCACAGCGACCTTTGGCAAAATTCTGAGGCCTCCATCGGCTCCGTCCATACTACCGGTGATCAGTCCCCAGAAGATAGTACGACTGGTCCCAACCCCCTCCCCTAACGGCCACCTTGGACACATTCAGCGTCCATCACTTTGAATAGCACACAGGTGTTAGCACCCATGGCAAGGAGGTGCAACTAGGTGTGGCGCCAAGGCCAGCAGATGGCTTTTGGCCACGACACCTTGCACCATCTCATCACCAACAATAAGACATGTGTTGGAGTTTTGAGTATGTGTCTAGTGGCCTCCCCTGCAGCTTGCCCCAAAACTACTCAAATGCGACAAACACCAACATATGCTGCGGGGAAAACCCATCTCCTCCTCAACCACTAAGGCTGATGTAAGCATGGTCAGTACCCGTTTGCCCACCTAGTGTGAGCCAAATGCCCAACGCAGTAATGACAGCAAGAGGTGGGGAGGGGGGTGGGTGGGGGGGTGGGGGACGCTCAAAGGCTAAGGCTACCTTCTGGGTCAAATGGCCGAGGCCAACTTGGTACTCACCCTTCCAGAGCGCAGCAAATAATTGAATCTCTTGCGGCACTGGGTACCTGTGCGCTGCACATCATCATGGGCACTGACAGCATCACCAACCTCCTCCCACGCCTGCCTGGTGACATGGGGGGCCCTCCACCTCCCATCATCCGGATATAATAAGGCTGGAAACCTCTTGGAGGAGGACAGCAGGGCATACATCAGAGAATCGAGGGGCACAGTGGCCCTCCGCTGGCCTCTACTGCAGCCTGCCCCCCTCCTCCTGCTCATGCTTCTGTGGAACCACAACTGCCTCCCTCTCTCCCCGAGTGGCCATGGTGCACTGCCTCAAGCAGGCTGCCTAGCCACTCTTTATACAGACTGCTGGTTCCCCATTGGAACCGATGGTCTGAAGCCGTCCACCCCCGCGACTATTTCCCCGTTCTCCACGGGAGTTGCTAACCCACTGGGCTGGCCTTAATTGGCCCACCCATGGAAGATAGCGGCACGGCCCATTTCGGTGGCAGTAATTGGCTGCCCGCCTGCCACCGAGTTGGTTGGGCTCACCCTCCAGTTAAAGGCAAAATTCTGGCCTTTATTGTGGTGGGATTTCCACAGGTCTAGGATGTCATTGATACCACCATGTGAATATTAAAGGCCCTGACTGAAGAGTCCCAAAAGTTCATCATCAAAAAAGGTCTTCACTCTGTGAATGTACAGCTAATGAGTGATGCCAATCCCATAAGTCTGTAAGAGAGTGAATACTACCCTCCAATAATCAAGAATAGCTGCAGTATAATCCATCAAGCCTCAAGAGTTAGAGTGGCACACTGAATGCTGCATAACTTTTTGAAGTTAGGAAGGGATTGAAGCTTTTTGATAGAAAGTATGTTCCCACCTCAACTTTTCATCCTATTTCAGTACAAGTGCCTCCATGGGTGAAAAGGCTGCAGGTGTATTCCATGGGTGGGTGATGTACAAAATAAGCAGCAGAGCAAGACAAAAATAGAATCCATATGGACAAGAGATAAAATTAAGGGACCGCACGTATGGTAACTAAATTTGCCGATGATACAGAATTAGGTAGGAAAGTAAGTCATCACGAGGAAGTAGAGAGTCTGCACAAGAATAGAGACAAATTAAATGAGTGGGCAAAAATTTGACAGATGGGTGTATAATGTGGGAAAATGTGAACTTGCCCACTTTGGCAGGAAGAATAGAAACGCTGTGTACTACCTAAGCAGAGAGAGATTGCAAAATTTGGTAGTACGAAGGGATTAGGTGTCCTGGTACATGAATCGCAAAAAGTTAGTATGCAGGTAAAGCAAAAGTGGTTAGGAAAGCAAATAGAATGTTGGTATTTATTGCAAGGTGAATGGAATATAAAAATAGAGAAGTTTTACTGCAAATGTACAGGGCCTTGATGAGATCACACCTCAAACACTGTGTACAGTTTTGATCTCCATATTTGAAAAAATATATATAATTGCTTTGAAAGTAGTACAGTGAAGGTTCACACAATTCATTCCTGGGATGAGGGGCTTACCTTCCAAAGAGAGTTTGAACAGATTGGGCCTATACCCACTGGAGTTTTGAAGAATAAGAGATGATCCTATTGAAACATATAAGATCTTGGGGGGACTTGATAGAATGTTTCCAATTATGGGGGAGACTAGAACTAGGAGGAACATTTTAAGAATGAGAGGTCTTCCTTTTAACATGGAGATGAGGAGAATTTCTTTTCTCTCAGAGGGTCATTAGTCTGTGGAATTATCTTCCCCAGAAAGCAGAGGAGGCTGGGTCATTGAATTTATTCAAAGCAGAAATAGAAAGGTTTTTGATTGACAAGGGAGTTAAGGGTTAATGGGCGGCAGACAGGAAAGTGGAGTTGAAGCTCCAGACAGATCAGCCATGATCTTATTGAATTGCGGAGCAGGCTTGAAGGGCTGAATGGCCTACTCCTGCTTCTAAAGTCCTATGTTCCTATATTTTACTTGTAGAAGATGAAGAGGAAGAAAACGCAGGCCACTAATTACTGATATTTACCAATAAAGACAATGGTATAGTGTAGTTGTAATGTTACTGGATTAATCCAGAGACCTGAATTAATGCTCTGGAGACATAAGGTGATGAGTTCAGATCCCATCATGGCAGATGATGGAAATTCAGTTCAATTAATTAATACATCTAGAATTAAAAAGCTATTCTCAATAATGACAACCATGAAACTACCAGATTGTCAGCAAAACCCAGTTGGTTTACTATTCTTTAGGGAAGGAAATCTGCCATCCTTACCTGAACTGCAGATCCGCAACAATGTGGTTGACAATTAACTGCCCTCTGAAATGGCCAAGTGAGCCATTCAGTTGTATCAAATCATTACAGAGCAACAGTATGGACTGCAGCAGATCACCACCATCACCTCAAGGTCAATTAGGAATGACAGCAATGGTCACATCCCGTGAATGAATTTTTAAAAATCATTGTGAAAGTGCCCTGAGGAATGAAGAGATGGACCATGCAACCAGTTACCTGCAGCGTATAACAATTGGTAGAAATGATCAACAAATGTTCTCTCTGGAAAGGATGTATGCCATCTCTACAACCCATAATTCTATTGAGGAGCATCTGAAATGCTTATAAATAACCACAACTTACAGCTGCTCCATCTTTCCTGGCTTTTCATAAAAAATGACACTAATAATCCTCCATGAACAAATAAAAAGAGAACTAAAGGCTTTCTAAAAATAATCAACAAGCCTATCAATCTATAGCTTTCTTAAATAGAAAGATGTTCCACTCCTTTACTGTGTAACTAATTTGTGACCATTGATGCAAAATTATATATGTGACCGACTACTGCCCTGATAGTGCAGTATTATGAATCATATCTGAGTAGGTTTGCAAATGTTGGATTGGCACTGATGAATAAAATCACTAAACATTACAACAGATGTGTTATGTATGTACATTAGCAAATGGAATAACCTTAGTTCTTTTGGTTCTGTACACTTTTGTAATTCTTCTATGATATTTATCTGCTATTTGCAAGGATTATATAGAAGGGTGTATATTTAAAAAACTGAAAAGGAACAGTCCATTGTTCACTCAGATTTCAATAGGCTGATTATTATTTGATTCTAATTGAACCAAAGCATTTAATGTAGGCAACGTGGCTCCATCTATTTTTAACATAAATGAGGAAAGTCTATAAAGAAAACTGGATTGGGTTTCAAAATGCAATATAATTATAATATTAATGAATTTCAAACTGATTTGGTTATTGATATCATTTTTATGAATTGATCCCAAATGAACGAAGTATGATAGAAAAGAAGTTGAATTTTATGAATTTTGTTCCTTTTCAGGGGCTAGGTTCTTTCATTTGAGATTTAGTTGAATGAGAATTATGGTCTTGCTTCAGATGTTGCTAAATTTAGCTTAGGTTTATGATCTATCATAGTCTAGGTCGAAATACTTTATAAGTAGGCAAATTAGCTTGTGTTTCTTTATTGCCTACTGTTTTTCTCATACACTGTCCCTTTTGTGCAGAGCAGTTCATTTCTAAAAGTTTCTTGTTTCGCTATTCAAAGTAAAAAATGCCATTTGTGCATCACAATATCAAACGTTGTGTAAGTAATTTTCAGATTCCTACCACTCTATTTGTGCTTTAAAATGAGACAGTTGCAGGACAGAAGGGCATGACTGACGTGCCAACTTAATGCATGCTTCCCACCAGTTTAGATTCTAGGCATCTAAAGAATCTTGCTGCATACAGGAAGGAACATTGTGAGTGTATATTAATTGGGGTCCAATGACCTCTGACACCATGTCCACCTCTGCACACCAGATTATCTTTAGTTCCTGTTTTCAGTCATCAAATGTGGACAGCAGAAGTTGGGTGGTGGTCACTTTGAATGTTCATTAAAGGAGTCCTCAGCTGTAATCAGAGAAGTTGAAGAGTCATACGGACTCGAAACGTTAACTGTATTTCTCTCCTCAGATGCTGTCAGACCTGCTGAGTTTTTCCAGGTATTTTTATTTTTGTTTTAAGTTGGATGCAGGCTTGGCATGCATTTTAATGCAAATGACTTAAATGTTTTGAGGTTTAAAGGCATCTGCTTTTAAGACCCTTGTTGCTGTTGGTGCTGCAAAATCTTAGCCTGTCCTGCGCAAATTCATTTTTTTAACCTGGCAATTCACCATTTTAATGTAAACATGATCCAACCATAAACATAGTATGGGCCCCAAGCTAATACCTTCAGGTGGGCACAGCACAAACTCCTCCAACCACTTGTCATTAACTCTTAATTCTCCTTTAAATGGCTAAGACATTTTTGTCATATTACAGCACCTCAATAAGCATAGTTCTAAAGTATGCCGCTGTTCCGTGACCTCACCCACTGAAACGACTGGTGATTGCAACATTTCACACTATCTGATGTGGGTGTATATCACTGTTCCTTCATCGTCACTGGGTTAAAATTCAGCAATTCCCAACATAACATAACATAACCAACCACCATATTTTCAGCACAATGTGGTCTTGGCAGTATCTCCCACAGCCTGAGAGCAAATTTCAAATGTCAAAGTTATCACTGGAAGAATTTAAAGTAAACCCAGAAGAATATATTTTATGCACAGATGGTTAATGATATAGAGGTCTTGAAAATCTTCAGGGGGCCATTGTGGGCCGACCATAACTTCAGTGGGGGAGCCAGTAGAACCTAAAGGGAAAGGGAAAAAAGTGGAACTAGATCTCTGCCCTTTCCAGGATTTTGACTGTAAGTGGCAGAGCCTCTGCCTGCCCCTTACAAGGTAAATATCTTTGGGGGCAAAGTCAGATGCAGGGACTCTCAACAGCAGGGAGTTCCCACTTCCATGATTCTCTTGGGGCTTGGATATTACTGGAATTCATTACCCCAGTGAATTGAGGTGTACTTGCCCCCAGATAGCTGTAAATGTGCCCCACATTGGAGGGTAAATCCTGACCAGGCAAGCAATATTATACTTCAGAAAGCCAGTAGTGAAGGATGACACTGGAGCCAATTCTTACTCAGCCATACATTTATTTACAGATTGAATATTTACAACATTTACAATAAACGTTTACTCCGGAAGTAATTTTAACTTTAGCAGACGGTGTAAAATGGGTGACATCAAATCTTCTGCCCATTATACACCTCTGCCAATTTTCATTGCCATCAGCTTCGAGCAGCTGATTAGATATCACCTGTTTTACATTATGACCAATAGTCAAGATTGCTCTCACTATGTGCGTTTAAATAAAAAATATGAATGAGACATTCAGACATTACAAAATCCTGATGAGGTTAATTCAAGTTTATTTCAAGGTTAATTCAAATATCATCTACTGTGGAATGTTGACATGGCTGAAAAAGTAATTATACATTGCCATAATTAATACAGTGCAACATTGAATGGCTGCTGTTAATTTTTGTCTTCCCCTTACCTGCAGTAAACTGCAAAGTGGATTTCCTGCCTGTTGGATATTTTATATCTCAGAGCTCTGCTGGCAGAGAAGACACTAGTTTTCATGTATGTAACAGATTTTATTCACAGTGCTTTAAAATGTCTGCTCCGTGTTTACAGCCCTTTGCTTCGAGCAAATTCTAGGAACATAGGGCAGAAGTTTTCACTTGTCAAGTAGGTGCGTGCCCAACCCGAACAGTAGTAAAATAGTGTGCAATGATGTCAGGCGAGTGTCTCTCATGATATTTTGCTGAGTGAGTGCATGCAAGAAACGGCAGTCTGACAATTAAGAGGCCTATTAAGGCCCTTAATCAATTAATTAAACTGAATTTTCCACTACCTGTCCAACCGTTTGGTTGGCGGGTGAGCAAACAGGCCAGGACGCCTTTACAGTTTTAACTAAACCTCATCCACGGGATGAGGTTTCAAACAGTGATTTAAAAAAAAAATTTTAACTCATTTTTAACATGTCCCTGCCCATGTGACAGCATCACATGAGGGGACATATTTTCCTTATTTTTGAATTCTTTACTTTTAATGTTGGAAATCCACAGCTCCCTGAGGCAACTCTGTGCCTTCAGGGAGCTTTCACTGAGCGCACCCACCGCACATGCGCAAACTTCTGTGCTCACACTTCTCCCGCCCCCACCCCAGCAGTGCTGAGGCTATCAGCATGCTTGATCACGGGGGGCGGTCCATTGCGCGGCCGCTTCCAGGCACGCCCGCCCAACAGTGTAAAAATTCTGCCCATAGGAACATAAAAAATAGAAGCAGGAGTAAGTCATTTGGCCCTTTGAGCCTGCTCCGTTATTCAATGTGATCATGGTTGATCCTCTATCTCAACTCCATACTCCCACTCTCTCCTCATGCGCCTTGACACCTTTGGAGTTTAGAAATCTATTTCCTTCTTAACTATGTTCAATGACTTGGCCTCCACAGCCCTCTGTGGTAGAGAATTCCACAGGTTCAGCACCCTCTGACTGAAGAGGTTTCTCCTTAACTCAGTCATAAATGGCCTACCCTGTATCCTGAGATTGTGACCCCTTGTTCTAAACACCCCAGCCAGAGGAAACATCATCCCTGCATCCAATCTTCCATCCTTGTCAGAATTTTATGTTTTAATAAGACCTCCTCTCATTCTTCTAAACATCAGTGAATCCAGGCCTAGTCAGCCCAATCTCTGCTGATACAACAATCCTGACATCCCAGGAATCAGTCAGGTGAACTTCACTGCATTCCCTCTAAGGCAAGCATATTCTTTCTTAGATAAGGAGACCAAAACTGTACACAATACTCCAAACGTGGTTTCAAGGTGCTGTATAGCTGCAGTAAGATATATTTGCTCCTGTACTCAAGTCGTCTTGCAATGAAGGCCAACATATCATTTGTCTTCTTAACTGCTTGCTGCACCCGCATGCTTGCTTTCAATATTTGGTGTAAAAGGGCACCCAGGTCCCTTTGTACATTAGCATTTCCCAATATATCACCACTTAAATAATACTCTACCAGTCTGTTTTTCCTACCGAAGTGGATAACTTCATACTTATCCTTGTTATACAGCATCTGCCACGTATTTACCCACTCACTCAACTCGTTTAAGTTGCCTTGAAGCCTCTTAACATCCTTCTCACCACTCACCACTCACATTCCCACCTAGTTTTGTCATCAGCAGTCATATTACATTTGGTTCCCTCTTCCAAATCATTGAAATATATTGTGAATAGCTGGGGCCCAAGCACTGATCCCTGCAATAACCCACTAGTCACCGCTTGCCATTCTGAGAAAGACTCATTTATTTCTACTCTCTGTTTCCTGTCTGCTAACCAATCCTCAATCCATGCCAATATATTACCCCTAATCCCATGTGCTTTAATTTTATACATGAACCTCTTAAGCGGGCCTTTGTCAAAAGCTTTCTGAAAATCCAAATACACCACATCCACTAGTTCTCCCTTATCTATTCTGCTAGTTATGTCCTCAAAACAGTCCAGTTGGTTTGTCAAACATGATTTCCCTTTCATAAATCCAAGTTGACTTTGCCTAATCCCCTTGATATTTTCTAAGGGGAGAATTTTCTGGTGAGCGTGCAGGGGTGGGGCCTGCTCGCCGACGTGTAAAATGACGTGTGGTGACGTCGGGTGGGTGTCCCAATGTCACTGCGTGTCACTTAGATTGTCAGTTTGGCAGGCATGCAACCACCGAACTGTTGAAGGCCATTAAAAAAGTAATTAAAATTGTTAAGAATGCTGCCCGTCGAACCTTAAGGTTGGCAGGCAGGCGAAGAGCCCAGGCGGCCTTCACATTTTTCATGAAACCTCATTCATGGGCAGGATGAGGTTTCATGAACGGTTTATTAATTAAATTTAAAAATTTGAAAAAATTAATGGACATGTCCCAGCTCATGTGACAGTTTCACATGAGTGGACATGTCTTTAAATTTATTTTTCCTTTATTAAATTTTTCATAACTTAAACTAAACTCTCTGAAATGGCAGTGCCCACCCGATCGAGGGTGCCGATTTGGTTTGCACTCGCTCCCGTCCGCCCCCGCACAACCCACCGACGGGGGGAGAATTCAACCCTAAGTGTCTGTTATCACATCCTTTGTAATAGACTTTAGCATTTTCCCTACTACTGAGTTTAGGCTAACTGGTCTGTAATTCGCTGTTTTTTCCCTCCCTCCTTTTTAAATAGTGGGGTTACATTTGCCACCCTCCAATCTGCTGGGACTATTCCAGAATCTACACAATTTTGGAAGATGTCTACCAACACATCCACTATTTCCCCAGCCACCTCCTTTAGTACCCTGGAATGTAGATTATCAGGCCCTGGGGATTTCAGTCCTATTAATTTCTCCAGTACTGTTTTTTCAGTAATACTAATTTCCTTCAATTTAGTATTTCTGGGAAGTTATTTGTGTCTTCCTCCGTGAAGACAGAACTAAAGTAGTTGTTTAATTGCTCTGCCATTTCCTTGCTCTCCATTATAAATTCTCCCATTTCGGACTGTAAGGGACCTACATTTGTCTTCACCAATCTTTTTCTTGTTACATACTTACATTCTTCTTACATATTCTAGTTACCTTCCTCTGAGTCCACACCCCGGCTTAACCAACCAGGCACAGTGAGCATCAATAGTAGACAGACTATCATAATCAAAGTCGTAACAATTGAAAACCATACCAGACCAGACCAAATTTCATTTGATTGATTTCAATTGTATGAAAATTAGACTGGTTCTACAGAGGTCAGGCAATCTACTCTGCCAGGTTAACACTGATGCAATTAAGATGAAAGTGTAAACCAATATCTTACTGATTAATTGCACTCATAAAGAAAACCATTCTATTTTGTTAGCTCGAATTATCTACCTTTCAAGCTGACATCATTTCATAAAATATGCTCACTTATGGTCTCTGTAATATTAATACTTATTGATTTTGGTTAGCTGCATGAGAGTACAAGGTGTAATTTAATACTTCTAAGATTATTTTAATTTGACCCGTTATTTTTGATACAAAATCACTTTCCCTGATAATTACTTCAAAGGGACTCACAGTGTTAAAGGTAATAGATATAAATTAATGGGATTATGATGGTGCAGTTGGGTGTTTGATGTAAGTATGTAATAGTGCTGGTTGCGGGGAGACATTAGGGACTGTTAAGAGAGAAGGAATTAGCCATTTTACCCAGTCTTTACTGCTATCTAGTAATTTGTGTCTGTCGATATTGGGTGAGATCAGAATTGAGTTTGACTCTAATTTCATTTCCTTTTCCTTCCACCATGCACTTTTATATCCCTTCAGTTCAAATATTTATTCAATTCATTTTTAATTACATTACAGTGAAGTTGTTCTTTATTGGCACAGGTTACCATGAGCACATGGTAGATATTTAAATGAGCAGACCATTGGGCCCCACAAAACGGTCAACCCAGTGGGGATGGAAAATGCTGTGGTGCCTACTGAGTTGATAACTGACCTTTAACTCACCTCATTTGGCCACCCATTACTCACATACAGGTAACCCTTCCTTCTCTAATCCTGCCTCTGGCAAAATGGCTTCCATATGGGAAGGCGCCAGAGCTGGCATGACATCAAGCAGTGCGAAATTACATGTCCATCTGCATTCTTGCCCCCAATTCGGGATGAAAATCCTGCCCCAAATCTCAATAGGAGTAAAAATTGGGAGCTTCCTACAATGAATGAATGATCCACAGTAGGCAACAAGTTAAAAAATTTACACCAATAGTTGTCGTTCTTAACTGCAATATAGCAATTTTTTGAAACAGAATATTGTGTGATCAGCACAAACTAGCATGATGGCCATGAAATTCGGCTCTGTAATGCACTGTTGCTGTGGAACTCAAAATTCAGAAACCCCGCAGATAATACGCTTCTGACTACCTCCAGTTCAGTCTGTGTAGTCAGCCCTGATTGTAAGGCCTGCAGTGCTCATGTGCCATTTTTGTGACGTTAGCAAGCAGAGGGAGCAGATTGTGGTGTCAAACAGCCTGTAATGCTGATATGGCACACGAGTTGTCATTTTGAATTGTACAGATTTTATAAATGACCTCTCTTAATTGTTGTAAGGTGTTGGGCATAGTTTGGCTGCTCTTACTAAGGTATTCGTAGGCTTAGGTAGTTAAGTGGTAAGTATTTATTAACTAATAGAAACTATATATATAGGCACAGTAAAGGTCCAAGCAAGGAGCTGTCTCCATACCTGCTTTTACATATGGCTCTGTCCAACACCACACTGACTGCTAGGTGCAGGTAATGTGGTCTATTACATCACTGTGTGGGCAGTACTGCACTCAGTCCCATGTTAACCCTTATGTGCCAGACCCTTATACTACACCTCCCCCAGTCTTTATCTTACATGTTTACAAGTTATCCCAGTTTGCCCCATGTATTTATATCTTTAATACTACCCCATCTCTCCCCCTCAGGTCTCTGATTTAATTGGTTCAAGCAGCCTGTCTCCCTTATAACCCTTCCATATCTTGTCCTTACTACTGTCAGAGGAGTGGTCAGCTCTGTTGCTGAAGGTAAACTTTGTTGAATTGGAGGTTGTTCTGGCATCTGTGTGTCTTTTAATTGTCTTTTTCTACTCTATGGCATTAAACAGCTCTTTGTCGATTCCCCAACAGTAGTGATAGATGACAGTTGGTTTATCCTGCTCTTTATGATGTGCACGAACGCTGGGTTCATTTCTATAGTTTTTTTTCACTTCTTTCTTTATGTGGCTCACTGTTATGTACAACAGGATGGAAGATACCACATTCTGATGTCAGTGTGTGACTTGGTAGTAAGCTCACCTTTGCATTTGGCTGTGTGGCGTGCTGCCATAATAGATGGCTGCTACTTGGTTTCAGCATTGTCTGCAGCACTGTCATGCTTGCTGGGGATTGAAGCACCTACTCTGTGGTTTCAGAGTTCATTTTTCCACCTGGTGCCGGAGCCGAAGGTTGAGGATCCTTTCATTGCTGGTTCCTCTCTTGCCTGTCATCTACTTCAGATGTTGTGGTAACTATCTGAGTGATTGGAGTTCACCTGGATTTGAAGATAGCTGCCAAACAGAAGCCAGCTATAAAGGGACAGTTAGCAAGCCCTAGGCTAAAGAAAAACCCCAAGAATCCAGGGGAGTGGAACAGGGTAAAGTTCCAAGCAGACCTCCGAGACAAAGGAAGGACAGGAACCTGGAAAAGCTCCTGTTAATGAAGTTAAGAGTGAGGGACAGAGGGAAAGGCTCCAAGCTTCAGATTTAAAGAGACAAAAGCTGCAGAAAGAAGAGTTCAAGTGAGAACAGTTTGCATGAGACAAGAAGGTCCAAAGAGACAACTGTAGGTCTGTACCTCTTTGCTCTGGGCATGTGAAGCAGTGAAATTGTTGATGGCTGAATCAGTAAGACAGATTGTGTGAAAGACATGCTTGAATGTATGTGGTGATTCAGGGGAGTGGAACATTAGAAAGAGAGTTTGAAACCCTGGAGGTGGACCCTTAGAGAAGGCATCTGAGAGAAAGCATCAGTTTGGGAGAGATTCCAAACAAGTCCTTGGAGAGTTGAGATTGGAAACCCTTGTGTGAGAGATGGAGCTTGGTGAGACTGGTTGGCTCATGGTATGACAAGCACCTGGGGGGAGTTATGGAGATATCCATAACTTCTGGTTGAGGTGGCATCTGTCACTTGGTTTCAGAGTGTGGTCTGTCTGACCACCAGTTGCAATTGGGTTACACGAACTGTGTACTTACAATGAACAATAGAGTATAAGATAGTTTTTATAACTTGTGTTATCCTTACAAATCTGTATTTATCTGTAAAGGTATGGTTGTGAATGAAGGAGTATTGTGATATAGTTCATCTTTTCATGTTAAATAAATATTTTATTATTTTGTTAAAAATTAATCAGCTGACGTCTGTGACTGTTCAGTAGCTATTCTCCACATGTCTAAAAAAAATTAAAACTTAGGATCTACCAAACTGGGTTCCACTTTGGCATCAGGTTTGGCCAGGGGTAATCACAGCTGCGATCGTAATACACCTGTAACTAAATTGGACAAACCTGCTCTGCAAAGGGAGAAGACAATTCAGAGCTGAAGTTCTAGCCAAGAGAATATTTCTTGTTGGAGCTCTCGGGAACTTGCACTTATGTATAATTTATGACAGTGGTTGTCTTGACATCTTCTGCTGTTTTGAGGAGATTCAGGGATACCCAGGCATCTCTGCTCAAGACAGAAAAAGACTGGTTACAGATGACGTACATCAGCTCAATGATTTGTTTGTCGTCATACCTTAGTGGTTTCAGAATCATGCCTATGACTGGCAGTCAGATTCCTCCAAGCCTGTAGAGTGGTGTGTCTGTTGTTCATAGTTAGAGGTCTCTCAGCCATGATCCTTTGTCCGACAGGGTCATAACACTAGCTCCCGTACCCAATTTAAAGTTTGTGAGATGGCCATTAACCGTGATATCCGCATTCCAGATTGAAAATCCAGGATCTTTGACATCAGCCAAGAAGCATTGTTGTGTGTCTTCCTGGTGTGCTGTCTCAATCTTGTGAATCCTCTTGAGATCTTTTGTGCGTTTTGATGTTTTGGCTTTGCACAGCTTCCCGAAGTGGTCTCATTGTAAACATTGGGCTGAAATTGCCAGACATTGATCATGCCTGTGGGGGTGCTTTGCTCTCATGGTTGGTCTCATGGTCGGTGAGTGTACTGCTTCCCTTGGCCTGCCGTGTCCCTGGGGGGAATTTTCCATGCGTGCTGAATCCAGGCGTGTTTGGTGACATGAGTTGACAACATGTCAAGAAGGCCAAAAATCGGTTTCACAATGTCTTGAAACTGGCTTGCAATGGTCTGCTCTGCCCGTCAATGGCAGGTTTCCCACCTTTGGATGTCGAGAACCTCATTGTAATACACCTGCATATGATTCTAAGGCTATCCTGCTGAAAACAGCCCCCCAAGCTGGATCATCTGCCCTCGTCGGCATGATTGCGCACTGACATGCTTCACAACAGCATATATAAGGTGTGCACTTGGCGGGCTGTACTTTGAGGACAACCCGGAGATGAGTGCACAGTAATGTTGCATGGCGTTCGTCTGCATCACGTTTTGGACTTCAAGGTTGAGACAGGTTGGGGTGGGGTGCAAGGTCTGCCCTGCGGTTGAGGTGAGTTGGAGGGGGGGGCGGTGGCTGGTGGTGGTGGTGGTGCAAGGGGTGCTCTGTGGCGGATGATGGTACACAAGCACATGTAGGGTGGGGGGAGAGGGAAGTGCCACGCATTAGGGAAATCTTGTATAAAGTGACCATTCCTTGGCAGCTGAGACAGTTCAGATGCAGCCACATTGACATGCTTGGAGTCAGGCCTCTAGCTTACCTGCCCACTCAAGCAACGCCAAGGCATGAAATTGCCACCAAGTGCTCCAGGGCTTTTCACTCCTTGGGCACAGACTGCAAACTAATGAGCATTTTAGTGGACTGCAGAACAATTGGATGACTGCGCATGTTGTATAATCTCTTGCTAAAGCTGGCCATGGAGCAGTCACTGGTGGAGGTGCTCACAGTCCCTTGCAATGTCATCATCCCAGTTTGGACAAGTCTCTCCCATGGTTCCAGCTAACAGAGCAGCCTAGCAGTGCGGGTTAGAAGAATGCCTGCCCCTGAGCTGAGAGCTCAGTCCAATGGGCAAAGCTGCCGCCAATCGGTCAGGTGGAGTGGGGCGGATGTGGTTGGAGTTTCAGGCAGCCATGCAGTGCACTAAACTCTGACCATCTAAGTGGTGGCCAGCACTCTCTGGGATGCATTAAAGGGCCTTCAGACTTAACCAAAAAAGGTTCTCAATACACCCATGCTAACCTATTTGTCTCTCTCTTTCATCCTGCAAGAGGAGTACATTAGGAACATGGAGCCTGGTGAGCTAGTTTTATGCCTCATGGCATACTAAGAGCGGGGACAATTTAGAAGAGAGTGACGGAAGCGCCTGGATGCACAGAGGGAGGAGCAGCACTTTCAGGAAGAAGGGGTGGCTGGGGTTCCCGCACACGCCACTGAAGAGCCACAGAGAGCCATTGCTTGTCAGCACCTAGCTAGACCCAAGGTTTATAGACACCAGCTTTCATTTCTGCAGATGTGCAGTTTTGCCGAAGACCACACATGTCTAGGGAACTGGTTGATCATATCTGCCAGCTGCTGCAGGATTTGGCACCACAGGGACATGGAGGGCATCCACTGTTCGTGGCCATGAAACTGACTGTGGCACTCAATTTCTATGCCGGTGGATCCTTTCAGGGCTCCACTGGTGACGTCTGTGGGATATCACAAGCCTCCACACATAAGTGCATCCATGAGGTCACGGATGCCATCTTTGGGAGGACATACAGCTTTGTGCATTTCGCCCAGGACCAGGAAATCCAGGATGCAAGAGCAATTGGATTTGCCCAGATCTCAGGTTTCCCACAGGTGCAGGGCGCCATTGACTGCACTCAAATGGCACTCAGATCTCCATCGCAACAAATGGTCAGCTATGTTAACCACAAGGGCTCCCATTCGCTGAATATGCAACTCGTGTGCAACCACCACAAACACATCCTGCAGGTCTGCATGCAGTTCCCAGGGAGTGTCCATGACTCCTACATTTTCAGTCAGTCACAGATCCCTGACATCTTCCAAGGTGCACAGCGGCTGCAGAGATGGCTCCTAAGAGACAAGAGCTACCCACAGAGGATGTGGCTGATGACACCTGTGGCGGCCTCAGACTGCAGCAGAGCGAAGGTATAACGAGACTCTTGCTACAGCTCGCACTTTGGTGGAGCAAACCATTGGGATATGAAAACGAGTTTCTGCTACCTGGACCGGTCTGGTGGAGCCCTGCAATGCAATCCACAAATGGTGTCATCTGCTGCGCCCTTTACAACATGGCACTGCAATGGGGAGAGGAGTTTGTTGGGCAGGAGGTAGAGGTGCTGGAGGTCTCCTCCAATGAGGAGGATGTCTACAGGAATGAGGGTGAAGAGGTCCTTGAAGGTGAGGATGACAACGATGAGAACATCACACTGGCCAGACGAGGCAGGCATGCTTGCAAAGGCCTTCATAGCTGCTAGATTTTTGGAGGATGATGGCGACATGCATTGAGGTGACCCCTTGGGTCATCGCATTGCATCTGTGAAGGTTTGACTCCAGTCTGGATTGTACCCTCATACCCTCTGTGATAAGTCTCCTATCATGACAACGCAACAAAGGCCCTAATAGTCACTCGATTCCAGGAGGATGATGATGATATGCAGTGAAGTCACTCATAGATCTTTACATAGCCTCTGTGACTCCTGTCTAGTCGAGGGCAGCTCGATTGCACTCTGTAATCACGGTCATATCACAGAGACGTAGCCATGAAATTTTAAATGCATCTGACTCTTTGTCAGCCTTCAGCACCTGACCCCTTCAGGAGCACAACGTCACTGGTCACAAATGCTGAAAAGGTGGGTGCCAGCCCCACCTTAAAGGTGCTGAGAGCACAAGATAAAATGATGAAACTCTGTAGTGCCTGGCAGCAATAACAATCAGGGTGCAGGCAACATTAACTTGTATAATAAGTGTGAGGCTGAACCATCACTTTGGTCTGAAGGCTGTACAAAGCACAGGGAAGAAGACCTAGACTGAGGCACCTGTCTTTATTTTGTGCAGAAAGGTTTCACATCTGAATGACACAAACACTGCTCATCATAACAAGGAGCCATAGGTAGGGAGACATTCTTGGGAGTTTATTTACAATAGTGAACATTATGTTCAAGTGATTAATACCCATGTCCAGGCTGTGCAACAACATTTTCCTGATTGGGGTGTTTTATTGACCTTCTCAATCACATTTTGATTTGAGTTTGTAAGTTTCCTTTAAACTTTGTCCTCGGTTTTACAGCTGACCTGACTTAGGGGCTGTGTTTATTTTATCCTTTATTTTGTTCATTTAGTTTAATTGTTTGACTCAGAAAGAGTTACATCTTCCTGATTGGGGTATTTTATTGACTTTCTTAATCACATTTTGGTTTGATGTTGTAAGTTTCCTTTAAATTTTGTCTGATTTTGCAGTGACCCTAACTTAGAGGCTGCGTTTTATTTTATCATTCATTTTGTTAATTTAGTTTATTTGGTTGGCTTTAAAAGAGCTATATCTCCCTGATTGGGGTGTTTTATTGACCTTCTTAATCACATTTTAGTTTGATGTTTGTAAGTTTCCTTTGAATTTTGTCTGAGTTTGTGCAGTTTTTCTTTAAGGGGCTGCTTTTTAATTTGTCCCCACTTTTGTTAACTTCGTTTAATTGGTTTGTAACAAAAGAGTTACACCTCGCTGATTGTGATGTTTTATTGACACTCTTAATTACATTTTGGTTTAATGTTTGTAAGTTTCCTTTAAATTTTTTCTGTGACCTGGAGTGGGTGTTGCTGGAGCTGTAAGGAGCTAGCTTTTGCTGCTTGCTGCCTTTTGCCTCAGGTGCCTCAGGACTTCTTTATTTGCCTGTTTTGCTGATGCCCAGGGGACATTAAAAGTGTGCAAGACCTTACTGCTGTTACTTTTTCTGGGACTGCAGGGCCAGAGAGAGAGTGAGAGAGACATGGAGAAGGACAGAGAAGGTCAGGGAGGCCAGGAGGCAAGGACTTTTCCTTAAATAACACCTGAGGTGGGTGTCTGGACATTTGTTTGGTGAGAACAGAAGACAACCTTGTGCTTTGTGGGGGGAGGAAAGAAAAAATTTTCAGAGACTTGGGGAGAAGATGTGAGTATGTTTGTTAAAGATCTTGCTGCCACCCTACTCACCGCACCCCCCATGTGTCTAAGTCCAGGTAGTCGGAGCTGCCTGGTGAAGAGGGATGGTGCCGATTTCTGTGTGCCAGGCAGTACCAGCTGCCTGGTGAAGACATTGTCCTCCCCCCACAGGTAGAATAGCAAGGCCCCCCGCCCCCCAAATCCACCTCACTGAGTGACACCCACCCACCTGTACCCTTTACCCTGCACCCTTTACTCTTTCCCTCCTATGTCTCCCTGTCCTTGTCCCTCTCTCTCTCCTCTTCTCCCTGTTTTTGCCACTCTGGAGGGTGAGGTCATACCATCCTTTCCCCTCTCCCCCGGGTGGGATATTTTATGGTAGAGAGCTCAGGGTGGGTGTGGCTCTCCCTGGTGGCTGCGATAGGGTCGCCTGTAGCCGGGCTTTCCCGGGTGACAGTGGAGGTGGTGCTGTTACTGGTGGCGGGGTCCCCCGAGAAATCTTATGTGGATGCAGCTGCCTCTATGGCCCCGTCACCTCTCCGCCTCCTCACCAAGACCCTGGGGGCTAAGACCTACATCCACCCCAACATGGCGATCGAGGTGTGCGTTAAGGCTATGGCTGGAATTCTCGGTCCCTCAGCCATAGTTACCGCCTCAAGATGTACGACAAAGCCATCTTTTTTTTGTAGTCAGAGTGGGCGATGCACCTAGCCCTTGCAAAGAGGCTCACTGTGGGTGGGTACCTGCCGCGTACTTTTAACGGTGTGGTGCCATGCCTGTAAGGAGGCGGGGCTCGTTAGGAAGAACTGCCCTGCCTCCAAGGCTCCCAGCACCACACAGGCGGCCCTGCCTCCCCCCACCACCGCTCCATCCTCCTTCCTGCAAGGGGAGGTGCCGCTGGCAGCCGCCATCACCTCTACTGCCGGCGAGACATGGGGGTGGGGGGTAGACTCCATGCCGTAAAAAGGCACAGAGGCAGACCTGCCTCACAGAGGCATGGCCCCCCAAAGCTCCCAAACCTACCTTGATTCCCAAAACCCTGAAGATACGACTCATGAGGCCCATTGTGTTTCCCTCCCACCTGATGAAAACGTGGTGGCGTCTCCGCCCTGTAAGTCCTCACTCTGCCCTCTGAGGGGGCCCAAACCCCTATCTCCTTGCCATGGTCCTCATGCAAGGCACCTCGGGGATTGGTGAGGGTATCACCCTGTGGTGGTGCCCCATCCCGACCCACCTTGCACCCCTGAAATACCACGTGACCCACCAGGGAACTGCAGCAGCTCCTTTAGTTCCTTTACTGCCCCAAATACTGGCAAGGAAGGCCTTCCTGCTCCTTCCCAACCTTTAGCACTTGGCTCCTCCGACCTGGATCCAGAGCTTTTTCCGACTCGCTTGGTGACCTGGTGCCTGGGGAGGAGTGGGGCTGTCACCCCTGTGCCCAGAACCCAAGCAGAAGACCAGAGAGAACCCCTCTGTCCTTGATCCTGGGGGCGGGATCGAGGTAGCCGACTGGCAGCTCTGAACCAGACCCCATTTCAATACAGGGGAGGTGACAACCTGGAGGAGGACAGGGTTTCAGTGGTGAGCACTGGGGATGACTTAAAGTCATTGTCAGTTGAGGCACTGGATCCCCTGGTGCCCCCCACCGATTCTCCCCTCATCCCCTTAGGGGAGCTCCAGGACTTTTAACGAGTAATCGCAGTCATTGAGATAGGGTCCGGTTGGCCTTGGATCAGTGGTATTCTTTTCTGCTTGTGGTCCGCCCATGAGGCACTCAAGGCCTTGGGCTGGACCGGAATGCCAAGCAGAGGGTCCATCCATTTCTCACTGGGCTCCTGAAGGAAAGTAAGACTTAAAAAGTCCTCTCCTTCATGCACTTGCACTGGGTGTTGGTAGCACATACTTCTGACAATGAAGACTACCATAGCCAGCCTCATCATCAACAGCTGCAGGGACACACAGGGCAGGTTCCAGAACCTCTCAGTCCTCCAGGACGGGAAGTATGCGTTGTGCTTCCTGCAGGAAACCCATACCGTTCCAGGAGGCAAAGCTACGTAGCTCCTGGAGTGGCAAGGGGGGGTCTACATGAGTCACCTAGCCTCCAATTCTGGCAGGGTGGCTATCTTGTTGGCCCCACATTTTAGCCGGAGATTTTGGGGGTCAAGGAGCTAGTGCCAGGCCAGTTGCTGCACCTTACTGTGCGCCTACGGGGTGCAGCGCTTCACTTTGTGAATGTGTACACACACCCCTGGGTGCACTGCAGCAAGCGAGCTTCTTTGAGGATCACTGGGATCGTTTCTGGGGAAGGTAGGACCTGTACAAGCGGGATGGTCTACATCTGAATCAGAGCGGGACTAACATCCTTGCGGGCGTGTTTGCTAGTGCTGTTGGGAGGAATTTAAACTAATTCAGCAGGGTGAGGGGACACAAAATGTTAGCAGAATAATACAGTAAAATAATACATCATAATACAGTAAAACAATCAAGTCAGAGGGAGTACAGTTGCATTAAGTGTCAAGGGAGTAAGGCAAAGCTGAATGGCCTCTACTTTAATGTCAGGAGTATTACAGGTAAAACGGATGAGTTAAGGGTGAGGATTGACATGTGGAATTTTGATATAGTAGCCATCACTGAGAGGTGGTTGAGGGAGAGGCAGGATTGGCAGCTCAAATTTCCGGGGTATAGACTCTTCAGGTGAGACAGGGGAGGGGGTAAAGGGGCGGAGGTGTTGCATTATTAGTTAAGGAGTCAGTTACTGCAGTAAGGAGAGATGATATCTTGGCGGGGGCATCGAATGAAGCTTTGTGGGTAGAGCTTAGGAATAAAAAAGGGGCAGCCACATTGTTAAGTGTTTATTATAGACCCCCAGTTGGTCAGTGGGAAATTGAGGAGCAAATATGTGCACAATTTGTGAAGGTGTGTAAAAACAATAACAATAGGATAATTATATTAGGTGATTTCAACTTTCCCAACATTAATTGGGATAGACATAGTGTTAAGGGCTTGGATAAAGTGGATTTCTTGAAATGTGTACAGGAGAACATTTTAGGTCAATATGTAGAGGATCCAACAAGGGATGGCGCAGTGTTGGACCTAATTCTGGGGAATGAAGCTGGAAAGGTGGCTGAAGTGCTGGTGGGCGAGCATTTTAGTGATAGCAACAACAACATGGTACCATTTAAGTTTGTTATGGACAAAGAATCCACAAGTTGCAAAAAAATGTTTTGGATTTTGGGAGAGTGGATTTTAGTAAATTACGGCAGGATCTGGCCAAGGTCGACTGGGAACAGCTACTTGTGGGAAATCTACAGAGGAGCAGTGGAGGGCATTCAAAAAGGAAATGGGGAGGGTACAAGCTCAACATAAAAACAAAAAAACTGCGGATGCTGGAAATCCAAAACAAAAACAGAATTACCTGGAAAAACTCAGCAGGTCTGGCAGCATCGGCGGAGAAGAAAAGAGTTGACGTTTCGAGTCCTCATGACCCTTCGACAGAACTTGCGTTCGAGTCCAAGAAAGAGTTGAAATATAAGCTGGTTTAAGGTGTGTGTGTGGGGGGCGGAGAGATAGAGAGACAAAGAGGTGGAGCGGGGGGGGGCGGGGGTGTGGTTGTAGGGACAAACAAGCAGTGATAGAAGCAGCTCATCAAAAGATGTCAACGACAATAGTACAATAGAACACATAGGTGTTAAAATTAAAGTTGGTGATATTATCTAAACGAATGTGCTAATTAAGAATGGATGGTAGGGCACTCAAGGTATAGCTCTAGTGGGGGTTTTTTTTTTATATAATGGAAATAGGTGGGAAAAGGAAAATCTTTATAATTTATTGGGAAAAAAAAAGGGAAGGGGGAAACAGAAAGGGGGTGGGGATGGGGGAGGGAGCTTACGACCTAAAGTTGTTGAATTCAATATTCAGTCCGGAAGGCTGTAAAGTCCCTAGTCGGAAGATGAGGTGTTGTTCCTCCAGTTTGTGTTGGGCTTCACTGGAACAATGCAGCAAGCCAAGGACAGACATGTGGGCAAGAGAGCAGGGTGGAGTGTTAAAATGGCAAGCGACAGGGAGGTTTGGGTCATTCTTGCGGACAGACCGCAGGTGTTCTGCAAAGCGGTCACCCAGTTTACGTTTGGTCTCTCCAATGTAGAGGAGACCACATTGGGAGCAACGAATGCAGTAGACTAAGTTGGGGGAAATGCAAGTGAAATGCTGCTTCACTTGAAAGGAGTGTTTGGGTCCTTGGACGGTGAGGAGAGAGGAAGTGAAGGGGCAGGTGTTGCATCTTTTGCGTGGGCATGGGGTGGTGCCATAGGAGGGGGTTGAGGAGTAGGGGGTGATGGAGGAGTGGACCAGGGTGTCCCGGAGGGAGCGATCCCTACGGAATGCCGATAAGGGGGGTGAAGGGAAGATGTGTTTGGTGGTGGCATCATGCTGGAGTTGGCGGAAATGGCGGAGGATGATCCTTTGAATGCGGAGGCTGGTGGGGTGATAAGTGAGGACAAGGGGGACCCTACCATGTTTCTGGGAGGGAGGAGAAGGTGTGAGGGCGGATGCGCGGGAGATGGGCCGGACATGGTTGAGGGCCCTGTCAACGACCGTGGGTGGAAAACCTCGGTTAAGGAAGAAGGAGGACATGTCAGAGGAACTGTTTTTGAATGTAGCATCATCGGAACAGATGCGACGGAGGCGAAGGAACTGAGAGAATGGGATGGAGTCCTTACAGGAAGCGGGGTGTGAGGAGCTGTAGTCGAGATAGCTGTGGGAGTCGGTGGGTTTGTAATGGATATTGGTGGACAGTCTATCACCAGAGATTGAGACAGAGAGGTCAAGGAAGGGAAGGGTAGTGTCAGAGATGGACCACGTGAAAATGATGGAGGGGTGGAGATTGGAAGCAAAATTAATAAATTTTTCTAAGTCCTGACGAGAGCATGAAGCGGCACCGAAGTAATCATCGATATACCGGAGAAAGAGTTGTGGAAGGGGGCCTCCCCCATCCCCACCCCCTTTCTGTTTCCCCCTTCCCTTTTTTTTTTCCCAATAAATTATAAAGATTTTCCTTTTCCCACCTATTTCCATTATATAAAAAAAAAACCCCACTAGAGCTATACCTTGAGTGCCCTACCATCCATTCTTAATTAGCACATTCGTTTAGATAATATCACCAATTTTAATTTTAACACCTTTGTCAAAGGCTTTGCTGAAATCCATATAAACTACATCAACTGCACTACCCTCATCTACACACCTGGTCACCTCTTCAAAAAATTCCATCAAATTTGTTAAGTATGACCTCCCTCTGACAAAGCCATGCTGACTATCCCTGATTAAACCTTGCCTCTCAAATTGGAGAAAGATACTCTCCTTCAGAACTTTCTCCAATAGTTTCCCTACCACTGACATGAGACTCAATTTTAACACCTATGTGTTCTATTGTACTATTGTCGTTGACATCTTTTGATGAGCTGCTTCTATCACTGCTTGTTTGTCCCTACAACCACACCCCTGCCCCCCCGCTCCACCTCTTTGTCTCTCTATCTCTCCGCCCCCCACACACACACCTTAAACCAGCTTATATTTCAACTCTTTCTTGGACTCGAACGCAAGTTCTGTCGAAGGGTCATGAGGACTCGAAACGTCAACTCTTTTCTTCTCCGCCGATGCTGCCAGACCTGCTGAGTTTTTCCAGGTAATTCTGTTTTTGTTTTACAAGCTCAACATGTTCCCTTTAGAGTGATAGGAAGGAGTAACAAGTCCAGAGAACCATGGATGACCAGAGATATTCAGGTTACGATGAGAAGGAAAAGAGAGGCTTTTAGCAGGTACAAGGGAAGCAAATCAGCGGAGGCATTAGTGGAGTACAGAAAGTGCAGGGTGGAGCCTAAGAAAGCAATTAGGAGAGCAAAAAGGGGATATGAGAAAGTTCTGGCTGGTAAAAGTAGGGAAAATCCCAAGATATTCTTTAAGTATATCAATGGGAAGAGGATAACCAGGGAAAGAGTAGGGCCCAAAAGGGACCAAGGGGGCAATCTATGGGTGGAGCCAGAAGACATCGCTAGAGTGTTGAATGAATGCTTCACCTCCGTCTTCACCCAAGAGAATGAGGATAAAGGTATCAAACTCGGGGAGAGAGACTGCGAGGTTGTTAAGCAAATTGATATAGGGAGTGACAAGGTATTGGAGGTGTTGGCAGGCTTAAAAGTGGACAAACCTCCAGGTCCAGATGATTTGTGTCCCAAACTGCTAAGAGAGGAAAGGGAGGAGTTTGCGGTTGCTCTGACCCAAATTTTTAACTCCTCTCTGGCCACAGGGGAGGTGCCAGAGGACCGCAGAACAGCTAAAGTGGTTCCACTATTTAAGAAGGGTTGGAGAGATAAGCCAGGGAACTACAGGCCAGTGAGTCTCATGTCAGTGGTAGGGAAACTATTGGAGAAAGTTCTGAAGGAGAGTATCTTTCTCCAATTTGAGAGGCAAGGTTTAATCAGGGATAGTCAGCATGGCTTTGTCAGAGGGAGGTCATACTTAACAAATTTGATGGAATTTTTTGAAGAGGTGACCAGGTGTGTAGATGAGGGTAGTGCAGTTGATGTAGTTTATATGGATTTCAGCAAAGCCTTTGACAAAGTCCCACATGGGAGACTTATAAAGAAGGCAAATGCACATGGGATACAGGGTAACTTGATAAGGTGGATTCAAAATTGGCTTAGTTATAGGAGACAGAGGGTGATGATGGAAAGCTGCTTTAGTGACTGGAAGCCAGTGTCCAGTGGCATTCCACAGGGATCTGTGCTCGGTCCCCTAATATTTCTCACTTATATAAATGACATAGATGACTACGTGGCGGGTAGGATTAGTAAGTTTGCAGATGACACAAAGATTAACCGGGTGCTTAACAGTGAGGTTGTGTCTTGGGCTACAGGAAGATATAGCCGGGATGGTCAAATGGGCAGATAAGTGGCAGATGGAATTTAACCCTGAAAAGTGTGAGGTGATACACTTTGGAAGGAGTAATTTGACAAGGAAGTATTCAATGAACGGCATGATACTAGGAAGTTCTGAGGAACAAAGGGACCTTGGCGTGTGTGTCCATAGATCTCTGAAGGCGGAGGGGCATGTTAGTAGGGTGGTGAGAAAGGCATTTGGGACACTTGCCTTTATCGAAGCATAGATTACAAAAGTGGGGAGGTCATGTTGGAGTTGTATAGTTGTGGCTTGGTGAGGCCACAGCTGGAGTACTGTGTGCAGTTCTGGTCGCCACATTATAGGAAGGATGTGATTGCACTGGAGGGTGTGCAGGGGAGATTCACCAGGATGTTGCCTGGGATGAAACATTTAAGTTATGAAGAGAAGTTGGATAGACTTGAGTTGTTTTTGTTGAAGCAGAGAAGACTGAGGGGTGACTTGATTGAGGTGTACAAGATTATGAGGAGCATGAACAGGGTGGATAGGGAGCAGCTGTTCCCCTTAGTTGAAGGGTCAGTCACGAGGGGACATAAGTTCAAGGGGGGCAGGAGGTTTAGGGGGGATGTGAGGAAAGACTTTTTTACCCAGAGGGTGGTGACGGTCTGGAATGCACTGTCTGGGAGGGTGGTAGAGGCGGGTTGCCTCACATCCTTTAAAAAGTACCTGGATGAGCACTTGGCACGTCATAACTTTCAAGGCTATGGGCCAAGTGCTGGTAAATGGGATTAGGTAGGTAGGTCAGGTGTTTCACACATGTTGGTGCAGACTCGATGGGCCAAAGGGCCTCTTCAGCACTGTGATTCTAGGATTCTGTGAAGTGTCCACTCATCTGGGCTCCATTGCCGCAGGTAAATGCATCGCCCTCAGGGGGGATTTCAACTGTACCCTCGAGGCCAGGGACCGTCTCGGTGCCCAGCACCGTACACTAGGTATGAGTAAGTTGCGGGACCAGGTCAGGTCCTCCAACTTGGTGGACGTCTGGTGAAATCTCCATCCTGACACCATTGTGTCACCTGGAATCAGAGCATCCAGACTCGACCACCTTCACATTTCCAAAGAGTTTGAGTCCTGTATTCCAACAGCTTCTGTGCGGTGGGTGCCGTGCACGGACAACCGTCTGGTGTGGGCGGAACTCGTTCCATTCTGCGCCCGGACAGGTACGTATACTGGCACTTTAACAATCTTCTGCTGGAGGACGAACGGCTCCTGGACTCATTCTGATGTTTCTGAGCCGGCTGAAGAAGGAAGCGAGGAGGCTTCCACTCTTTGAGGTGGGGCGTGGGCAAGGCTCAGGTCCGCCTCTTCTGTCAGGAGTACGCGCGGGGGTGGATAAAGAGGCAGGATCCAGGGTCAAGGAGTTGGAGAAGGAGTTTCTCAACCTGGAGGCATGTCTCCATCAGCCCGATGCCGACTGGCCCTGCAGCTGGTGTACGAAGAGAAGAAGGGTGCGCTGCAGGACCCTTTGGATCCCACGGTGTATACATGAGGGCGTGGATCTGGTTCCTCAAGGACCTGGACCATGATTCCCCCTTCTTCTACTTGCTCGAAAAAAGGCACGGGGTCCATCAGCAGCTCCTTAAGCTGCTGGCCGACAACGGATCCTTTATCTCAGATCCGGAGGGCATTAGGGCCATCACCCAAGACTATTACACGCCCTGTTCTCTCTGGATCCATCCAGCGAGGATGCTCGCAGAGTTTTGTGGGAGGACCTGCCACAGGTCCACCAGGAGGGCGCTGGATGGCCTCGGCAGCCTCTCCAGGGGCAAGTCCCCGGGGTTTGATGGGCTGACTGTGGAGTTCTTCAGGGCGTTCTGGGACGTCCTGGGAAACAACTACATGAGGATCCTGGGGGAGAGTATTGCAACAGGGGAGCTGCCCCTCTCGTGGCGCAGGGCTGTGATTGCCCTGCTGCCAAAGAACGGGAATCTCCGCCATCTTAAAAACTGGAACCCGGTCTCCCTCCACAGCACGGATTACAAGATCTTTGCTAGGGCAATGTCTTCTCATCTTGGCACCTTGCTGAACCGCATGATCCACCCTAACCAGTCCTACGCTGTCCAGGGCCGCATCATCTTTGATAATATCCAACTGGCCTGGGATGTCATCCACTTTTCCCAGAGGGCTGGTCTATCGAGCACCTTCCTGTCTCTTGACCAGGAGAAGGCTTTCAACAGGGTGGATCACGAATATTTATTCAGGCCCCTGCGAGCATTCAGGTTCAGGACTCATTTCATCGCCTGGATCTGACTTCTGTACGCTGCCACAGAATGTCTAGTTAAGGTTAACGGGTCCCTGATGGTGCACCTTCGCTTTGGGAGAGGGGTACATCAGGGCTGCCCCCTGTCTGGTCAACTGTATCCCATCTGCGTGGAGCCTTTCCTGTGCCTCTTATGGAGGAGTTTGTCGGGATTGGTTCTGTGCGGGCTGGGCATCAGGGTGGTCCTCTCAGCTTACACCAATGATGTGCTCCTCATGTTGACTGACCTGGCTGACCTGCGGAGGATGCATGAGTGCCAGGAGGCCTACTCTGCTGAGTCCTCTGCCAGGATCAACTGGGACAAGTGTTATGGAATCCTGGTCGGTCAATGGCAGATGGATCCCCTACACAAGGAGCTCAGGCCTTTAAACTAGAGCAGGACCAATCTCCTCTAGCTGGGGGTCCACCTCTGTCCTGCTGAGGAATCCTGGGCAATGAACTGGCAGGAGCTGGAAGCCAAAGTCTCTACTCCCCTGCGGCGCTGGACAGGACTGCTCTGAGTGCTGTCTTACCGGGGTTGAGTTCTGGTCTTAAATCAGTTGATTGCCGCCATGTTGTGATACAGGCTGGTCACTTTGACCCCTCCCCCGGATTTTGTCACAAAAACCCAGGGAATGCTCGTCGACTTCTTCTGGGACAAAAGGCTACACTGGGTCGCTGTTGAGGTTCTGAATCTCCCACTTAGGGAAGGTGGTCAGGCGCTAGTGTGTCTACACACCCAGGTGGTGACCTTCTGCCTTCAGGCCCTGCAGCGATACCTTTACATCAAGCCCCTTCCGAGATGGTGTGGCCTAGCGACATATTTCTTCCACCAGGTACATGGCCTGAACCATAACAGCTCCTGTTTGTAGGTCCGAGGGTCTTTTGTGCCTCCTTGCAGGCGTTGATCATCTCGTACCAGGACCTGATCAAAGTCTGGAACATAGTCACCTCGCGGCGCAGCTCTCCACCGTCAGAAGTAGCGGCTATCATCAGCCGCTGCTCAGGAATCCGCCCCTCCGCCAATTTCAGTGGCTGGTGGGAGTGGAGGCTCTGGCTGCAGGGGTGACCAGGATCTGGGGCGCGCTGGGTGCTGGAGGAGTGGACTGGATGATTTCAAGGAGTTGGTGCATCACATGTCAGTGGACATCTGGCTCGTGGGCAATGCTATTCAAGACCTTAGGATGGTTGTGCTCGGCCCCGATGTCATACTGGGACTTGAGGTAGTGCAGGTGCATGGCGGTCTTCCGTCCAAGTGTGCCCCTGTTTGGATGGAATTCCGCATTGGCCCCAAGCCCTCCCTTGGGAGCCGGAGCCCCGCAATCTGTTGCCTCATGGAAATGCCCTCCATGCCCTATGGCAAGGCACGGAGGGATTTCCTCTGTGGGCTGCTGCTGCACACCCTTCACTTCCTTGCCTGCTGCCTGGACATGCCCTGGCGTGCCTTGTTGCTGCCTGGCAACAGAGGTCCCCAGTGGGGGGGGGTCTCTTTACACACGAGTCCTCCTCCTTTCGGTCGGGGACCTGGGTGGAGGATGTTGCACGCAGCAGTCCCATACAATCGTAGGATGTGTCAGTTCACAGGCTCCCAAGACGCCTGCATCTTTTGCAGCCTTATGGAGTCCTTGGACCATGCTTATGTAGGTTGTGGTAGGCTGCACTTCCTTTTTAGTTACTTGAAGAACTTTTTACTGTTGTTTTGTTTGCACTTCAGACCCACGCTCCTGATCTACCAGCACCCGATGTGGAGGGGTGATGCGGGGAGGGAGGAGGGCCTCCTCATTGACCTGCTCCTGGGCCTGGCCAAGTTGGCCATTAACAGATCCATGCAGTTGGTGACTGAAGAGGCCATCTGGCCTGACTGTCTGCCTCTCTTCCGCAGCTACGTTCGCAGCCAGGTGTCCCTGGAGAAGGAGCACGCGGTGTCCACTGGCACTGGCGAAGCCTTTCATGCTCAGTTGGCACCGTGGGTACTGGGGTATTTTATTGACCCCTTTAATCACATTTTGATTTAATGTTCATAAATATCCTTTAAATTGTCTGTTTTTTGCAGTTTCCATTTAAGGGTTTGTCTTTTACTTTATCTCTGATATTGTTAATTTAGTTTATTTGTTTGTGCTTGAAAGAGTTGCCTGACAATCTGAATGGCTTTCTCAAGGGTTAGACCTTCCTTCACTTAAAGCATGTCTGAAAGTGCGTCGTCTGCCACTCCGACAACTATTGTATCCTTGTTTTGTTCAGATTTCACGTCACCGTAATCACAGCCTTCAACCATTCTGTACAGGTCATTAATGATGGAGTCAACAGGTTCTCTTGGCTTCTGGACATGTTTAATAATTTTAGCCATTTCAAGGATTTTGTTACTTCCGAGGTTAAAACTCTAAGCTACTTCTAAGGTAAGCATAGTGACAGTATCTGAGCTGGTGGCTGCAAGTGTCAGATCGAGTGGCACTGGTTCCTCATCAGAGGACTGCTGTTGCTCTCACCCTTCTTTTGGGACTGCAGGTTCTGGCCAGGCAGTGGTTTTTCAGTATCTGAAAGTGTAAACATAGGATCGAGGGATGGATCCGGGTAAGGGTAGACAGGGCTTTGGGAAGCAAGAAATCGATGGCCACACCAACTGCAGTTTTCATGTCATGCCAGGAAACAGCATAAGAGTGTGGTGAGATTTGTGATGGTCACATTAAGCCTGCAAAGATAATTGGGCAGTGGACTTTGTATTTTTTTAGGCAGGACAAGTGGGGGCAGATCTACTGTCACAGGCGTAGGCTCCTCAGGAAGGTAGGGGTCATGGACATTTACCTTTTACCTGCACAGGACAGAGGGTGATGGCGGAGGGTTGAAGGGTAACTGGAGAAGGTCAAACCTTACACCAGTGGTGTCAATGATTATGGACAGGGATGGGGGGTGCGTTGTTGGGGCAGTGGATCACAGAGGGAGGGGTAAAGGTATTGGACTGCACATGAATGTAACACGGCTGTTTGCAACTATCCAGAGCCTCATGGCGGAGATCTTGAGATGCTGCGTCAGAGTTGGATAATCCAGTATGGGCAGAGATGCAGGTCAGCTCAACTGTGCAACTGAGGGGGAACACCAGCTTGTAGTACTCACAATATTAGGGCATTGGGACAAATGAACGTTTGAAGGGCAAATGCTCAGCATGCGCGGGAGGCTTCTTGCACATGGCTCACAAGGGCTCTGGCAAATACCTTTGCCTTCCTGCAAATGCATGATTCTGTGGGACATAGACCCAGCCTGGGGTGTCCCTCGGAAGATGGGCTTAAGGACTGCGAATATGCCTTGACCAATCGAAGTTGACCTGCCAGCCAATCAGCACCCTTTTTCTCATGCAGTATAAATCATTGTTCCCTTTGAAATTTGGTATTCTTGCATTATCCTGATGAGTGCAAGATGAAAGATTTTGAAAGCATGACTCTTTTCTCAGCAATACTCAAGAGTTGTGAGTTATGCTGATAGAATAGATAAGGAGGGTAAATAAAGAAGAAACTCAATTGGAGCATAAACACCGGCATGGTCTGGTTGGGCCAAATGGCCTGTGTTGGAGCTCTGTATTCTATGAAAAATGATCAGAAAATGCTTGAAATACAGAAAAGGTCAGTCAACATCTATAAAGAGAAAAGAAAGGCTAATATTCCAGGTTAACTCTTCATTACAACTGAAAACTAAAAGATTGGCAAGAAGAACGGAAAGATTTTGCATTTAAATAATCCATTTCCTGGTCTCAGCATGACCAAATGCCTTGCAGCCAATGATATATTTTTGATGTGTAGCCACTGTTGTAAAGTAGAATTGGTGAAGAAAAGACAAGAGTGGAGGCAACAGTTGGTCATAAATAATCATTCCGTCATCATGAGCAGGTGAGAAACCTCACGATAGCACGTTCAGTCCTCTGTCAGTGCCTGCAGCTGACTGCTGTTATCACTCTTTCATTCAGGTCTTCCTGTAAATGGTCACACTATCTCAGCTTTGGCATTCCAAATTATCTTACCCAAGCTTATTCCATCAATGTCTGGCTAGTACTCAGCCATAGGGCACACAGACATTTGTCATTACTATCCTCTCACTAAACAATTCTGCATTGCAGCAAACAGACTATATCTTCTCATTAACTCATTGCTGGGCAATCTATCCTGCCAGTTGATGCACTGAAATATCCTTGTGCGAGAAATCAAACCACGCACTTAAAATGTCATTATTCTGTAATATTCATTGAGTGGTTAGTCAGTCGGTATTTGATGCTCAGTTGGTTTTTGACACAACCAGATCAGCTGTGGAAATTCAAATTGGTCGGTGTGTAAAACACTGACTGGTTTGATCACATCAGGAAATTTAGGTTAAAATTATCCCTAAGTCTTTTCTCCCTTCACACCAACTACTGTGTGTGTATTCATACAACCATTAAAACAGCATTCACAGTATGTGGTACAGCCTCCCTTGCACCCACCATTTCCCGCATTTGTTCTTTTTCTGTTAGCCTGGTAGACCAGCATTCCCAATGGAACAAAGTATCGAACGAGCCCCTGCATTCTTCTGATCAATGTTTGCCGTTACCGATACAGCTACACACAGATTTCAGAGAATGCAATCAGTGAATTTGAGAAAGCAATGCCCTGTAAGTAGCAATTCCAAGGCGAACGGAAGTGAGTTGTGGTTGCAGAGGCAAATCTGTTTTTGACATCAGGCCTAATTGCACTCACCCTCTGCGTGAAATGGATAGAATCATATGTCATAGCTCGCTGTGGCAAAGTGGAATTGCTAAACACCATCAATTATCTGAAAACCCAGAACCAAGATCAAGAACAAGTTAAGCATTTATTTTTCTTGCTTGTAAAGGTAAAAATGACTGGCGCTATTGCTTGGGTGTTAAGATAAGTTCTTTGAGACAATTAATTGCTACCTGGGGTCTGTCAGGTCACTCTGGCAACCAATGTTACCAGGGTGTGATAACACCGTGGCTATGATAACACCGTGGAGATGGTACCTGACATGTAAATTAGGTATCATACGCTCAAAACCTGCTGCAGAATGGTATGGAACTGAATTTGATAAATCTGATAATTTGTGAACAAGCAATAGGGAAATAAATGCTGTTGGGTTGTTTCAGTGAAAGTTTGCATATCACCCCTTCCTAGCCCAGTCTACTACCAAGGATATGAAGGGTTGGATTTTACATTTGCAAATCAGAACAGCTGCCCTACTACGCATGCATGAAATCTCCTGTGATGATCTTGGGTCACGAAGCTGAACTTAACACAGCAGTTTCCCATAATTTGGAAGGTGGACTGGTGCCGAAATGGGCAGTCCACCTGTCATTTAAAAAAAAAATCATTACCACACAATTGAGGCTTGCTAACAAGTCAGTTGACCCAAATATTATGCTGCCTATGCCATACCATGGTAGGCGTGGCAGGATGGTGGTAGTGGGGCGTCTGTTTTTTTTACCATTTGAGGTGAAAAAGTGGATAGGAAGGGTGGTACATCCTTTGGGTGTCCTGTGTGCCTAGGGAGCAACCCTTTCCACTAACAAGATGATAATCCCCTCTTTCTGGCTTCCTTCCTGGTCTTTAAAACCCACACACACTCCCTCACCCACCCCTTTCTGGGGTGCTCTAACCCTCCCCGACCAAAAATCCTGGCTTTACCTGAGCCCAGAATCCATTGCTCTCTTACTCATGGGCCTGCTTGCAGTCCCAGCAGTACACAGTAGTGAGTTCTGGCACTGCTGGGGCTGCTAAAGTTGCCGGCCAATCAGATTGCCCTGCATCCCTTGAGGGCTGGACTTCCTCCCACTGAAGGGCACAAGTCCCACTCTCTGCTTGTTTAGGCTGCCAACAGCATGTTATCACTGTGGGTTTTTTTAAATTCATCCATGGGATGTGGGCATCGTTGGCTAGGCCGCCATTTATTGCCCGTCCCTAACTGCCTTTGAGAATGTGGTGGTGAGCTGCCTTCTTCAACCACTGCAAGTGGTGTAGGTACACCCACAGTGCTGTTAGGGAGGGAATTCCAGGATTTTGATCCAGCATCAATGAAGGAATGCCAATATATTTTCAAGTCAGGATGATGTGTGGCTTGAAGTGGAATTTCCAGGTGGTGGTGTTCCCGTGTGTCTGTTGCCCTTGTCCTTCTAGATGGTAGCGGTCGTGGGTTTAGACGGTGCTAGCTAAGGAGCCTTGGTGAATTCCTGCAGTACATCTTGTAGATGGTACACACTGCTGCTACTGTGCATTGGTGGTGGAGGGAGTGAATGTTTGTGGATGTGGTGCCAATCAAGAAGGCTGCTTTGCCCTGGATGGTGCCAAACTTCTTGAGTGTTGTGGGAGCTGCACTCATCCAGGCAAATGGGGAGTCTTCCATCACACTCCTGACTTGTGCCTTGTAGATGGTGACCTTTTTAAAAGTTGGTTGGTTCACAGCTGACTTTTCCAACAGGGTGGGGGTGAGGCCAGCAATACGCCTGCTCTCACCCACCTCCATCCCCTGTAAAATGCAGCCCAAAAGATTATCGCCAAGGTGATAACTAGTGTTATATGTAGGCCAGTCAAATCTATAAACAATATAGAGGTTGGTCAACAGATGCAACCATACAGCACCACCCATATCCTGAAAACATTTATTTTAAATCTCTTTCAGAAAGCATCAAACATTTTTGGGTAGAAATTCATCAAGGTAGCAATTTGAGTGGAGAGTTTTTGTTGCACTTTGGGTGGGTGCCTGATCACAAGAAAGCAACTAAGGCCCCTGCATAATTTACATGTAATAGGTGGGCTGCCAACTCTAGCTAAACAGTTCATTGGCAGTAAAAACAGTGAGTGCTTGAAAAATTCAGCAGGTCTAGTGTACTCTTCCTCTTCCGAAGAAGAGACATATTGGACTCAAAATGTAAATTCTGTTTCACTCTTCACAGAAGCTGCCAGATCTGCTGAGTTTTTCTAGCACTTTCTGTTTTTATTTCAGATCTCCAGCATCTGCAGTATTTTGCTTTTATTTTACAGTCCATTGGCAGCTTGCCCAATGAGGGGCTTCATATTGCATGTTGCTGATGCCATTTAAACAGAGCCTGTGCCTCTTGGTGAGGATAGTGCCAGTTTCAAAGTGCCTCTATGGCAACAGAAGAACAAAAGACAAGGCATTTGCAACCATCTTCAGCCAGGAGTGCCGAGTGGTTGCAAATCAGCCTTCTCCTCAGGTCTCCAGCATCATAGATGCCAGCCCTCAGCCAATTCGATTCATCCTCCCCATGATATCAAGAGGCAGTGGAAGGCAATGGATACTGCAAAGCATATTGGCCCTGACAACATTCCAGCAATAGTGCTGAAGTCTTGGGTTCCAGAACATGCCGCGCCACTGCAAATCTGTTCCAGCACAGCTACAACACAGGCATCTACCCTGCAATTTGAACAATTGCCCAGGTATGTCTTGCACACAACAAAACAGGATAAGTGCAACCCGACCAATTACCACTGCATCAGTCTACTCTCGCTCATTAGTAAAGTGATGGAAGATGTCATCAACAGTGATATCAAGCGGCACTTGTTTGGCAATAACCTGATCACTGAGGTTTAGTTTTGGTCCTGCCTGGGTCACTTAGCTCCTGACCTCATTACGGCCTTGGTTCAAACATGGACAAAAGAGCTGTCCAGAGGTGAGGTGAGAGTGACTGCCCTTGACATGAAGGCCGCATTCGACCAAGTGTGGCATCAAGGAGCTCCAGCAAAACTGGAGTCAATGGGAATCGGGGGAAAACACTCCACTGTTTGGAGTCACACCTAGCACAACGGAATAAGCTGTGACCATAAGACCATAATATGTGAGATGAGAAGTAGGCCATTCGGGCTATTGAGTTTGTTCTGGCATTCAATGAGATCATGGCTGATCTGATAATCCTCAGCTCCACCTCCTTGCCTTTTCTCCATAATCCTTGATTCCTTTACTGATTAAAAATCTGTCTATCTCTGCCTTGAATATATTTAATGACCCAGCATCTACAACCCTCTGCGATAAAGAATTCCACAGATTGACTACCCTCTGAGTGAAGAAATTCCTCCTCATCTCTGTTTTAAATGGGTGCCCTTTTACTCTGAGATTATGCCCTCTAATCCTAGACTCACCCACAAGGGGAAACAACCTCTCAGAATCTACCCTATCAAGCCCGCTAAGAATCTTATATGTTTCATATGTGGTTGTTGGATGTCAATCATCTCAGTCCCAGGACATCACAGCAGGAGTCCCTGAGGGTAGTCTCCTGGGTCCAATCATCTGCAGTTGTTTTATCAACGACCTTCCCTCCATCATAAGGTCAGAAGTGGGGGTGTTCCCTAATGATTGCACAATGTTTAGCACCATTCGTGATTCCTCAGATGCTCTTATGCAGCAAGACCTGGACAATATTTGGGCTTGGGCTCAAGTGCCAGGCAATGATCATCCCAACAAGAGAGAATCCAACCAACTTCCCATGATATTCAATGGCATTACTATTGCCAAATCTCCCCACTATCAACATCCTGGGTTTACCATTGATTAGAAACTGAACTGGACAAGACATAAATATTGCAGCTACAAGAGCAGGTCAGAGTTTAGGAATTCTGTGGCGAGTAACTCACCTCCTGACTCCCCAAAGCCTGTCCACCATCTACAAGGCATAAGTCAAGAGTGTGATGGAATACTCTCCACTTGTCTTCTTGAGAGTAGCTCCAACACGCTCAAGGTATTCAATACCAAAGAGGACTTGCCTGATTGGTACCCCATCCACCACTTTAAACAGTCAATCTCTCCACCATCGATGCACAGTGGCAGCAGTGTGTACCATCTATAAGATGCACTGCAGCAACTCACCAAGGCTCCCTCAACAGACCCTCCAAACCCAAGACCTCTACCTCAAAGAAGGACAAGAGTAGCAGATGCACCGGAACACCACCACCTGCAATTTCCCCTTCAAGACACTCACCATCATGGCTTGGAAATATATTGCCGTTCCTTCAATTTCACTGGGTCAAAATCCTGGAACTCCCTCCTTAATAGCACTGTGGGTGTACCTACACTACATGGTCTGTAGCAATTCAAGAAGGCAGCTCACCACAACCCTCTCAAGAGCAATCAGGGATGGGCAATAAATTTTGGCCTAGCCAACGACATCCACATCTCGTGAAAGAATTAAAAAAAATGGATTGTGGAGTGAAAACGTGCTGAAATGGAGCAGAGTGAAGGGAATTGGGGAAGAGAGGATGTAAGAGTGTTGGGGCTACAGATCAGGACTAAGCAGAGCTTAGTTAGTTAGATGTCTGAGTTAGTTGGCCTACCTTAACAACTCATGTGAGGCTATGAACCTTTTTTCTGAAATGGTGGAGGCTTTGTGGGGAAGGTTAGAGGTGAAGAGGATGGCTGACCTCTTCCACCAATATCTCCAATGCAGCACCAGAAGAACAAAAGGGATGGGAACCCTTGCTTTTTCTGTTTTGCCTGGCATTTTCATCAATGTTCATTAATGGTTTCCTGTAGCCGGAGTACATATTCCCTTTAAAAGGTGCATGCTGTGTTTAAATGTTGTCATCACCAGACACAGAAGTTAAGGCTCAAAAACCCAACAGGAAAAATGTGCAAACCTTGGCTAACAAAGGAAGAGGTGTACAAAATTACTAAAAAAAGAGTAATAAGCCTGAGGATTGGGAGCATTTTAGAATACAGCAAAGGAGAACCAAGAATCTGAAGAAGGGAGAATTAAATACAAATGTAAACTAGCAAGAAACATAAAAATGGACTATAAAAGCTTCTATAGGTATGTAAAAATGAAAAGATTAGCAAAGACAAATATGGGTCTATTACAGGCAGAGACAGGAGAATTTATAATAGGGAATAGAGAAGCTAAGTAATTACATTGTGTCTGTCTTCATGCAGGCAGATAGAAAAAAAATCCCAAAAATAATAGTGAACCAAGGGACTTGCCTGAATGAGGAACTGAAATAAATTAGTGTTATTAAAAAAAGGAGAAATTAATGGGCCTGAAATTTGATAAATCCCTAGGACTTGCTGATCCACACCCCAGAGTGCTGAAGGAGGTGGCCACAGTGGATGCATTGATGATCATCTTTCAAAATTCTATAGATTATAGAATGGCTCCTGCAGATTGGAAGATATTTAAGAAAAGAAGGAGAGAGAAAACCAAGAAGTACAGACCTGTTAGCCTGTCGTCAGCAGTAGGGAAAATGTTAGAATCTATTATAAAGGATGTGATAACTGGACACTTCAAAAATAATGATCTGGTTGGGCAGGGCCAACATTTATTTATGAATGGGAAATCATGTTTGGCAAACTTGCTGGGATTTTTTGAGGATGTTAATAGCAGGTTAGTGGCATAATGGGCTAGTATTCCAGAGACCTTGAGTAATGTTCTGTGGACCCACCACAGCAGATGGTGAAATTTGAATTCAATAAAAGATCTGGAATTAAAAAGTCTGATGATGACCATGAAACCATTGCTGATTGTTGTAAAAACCCATCTGGTTCACTAATGTTGTTTAGAGAAGGAATCTGCTGCCTACATGTGACTCCAGACCGACAGCCATGTAGTTGACTCTTAAATGTCCCCTGAACAAGAGCAATTAGCCAGTGACAGTACACAGTTAGCCAGCAACACCCACATCCTATGAAGGAATGAAAAAAAAGGAATAAATAAGAGGGAACCTGTAAACATGGTGCATTTGGATTTTCAGAATGTTTTTGATAAGCACCCACACAGGACAAGTGTAAACAAAATTAGAGCACACGGGATATGGATAATACAACTGGCATATTTAAAAATTGGTTAACAGAGAATAGAAATAAACAGGTCATCCTCAGGTTGGCAGGCAGTGATTAGTAGGGTAGCGCAAGGATCAGTGCTTGGGTAATAAATTAAAATCCCGCGGATGTTGGAGATCAGAAATGAAAACAAAGTGCTGGAAAAACTCACTTCAGTCCCCATGGTGCCCACTGGGCACTGAAGACCTCGATCGTGCTGGCGGGAAACTGCGTGCTCTCTTTCCAAAGACAACTGGCCATGAATGTAGCCACGGTTGAGGGGCATATTGCAGGGCTCCACCTGTCCAGCACCGGAACCTCATTTCCAACATCCTGATTGTTTGCTTCACCAAAGTGCAAGTTGCAGCATGAGTTGCGTATGATCCACAGAGGGTGTCATAGATTGCTGTCGCCTGTTGTGCCCTTCTCTGCACTGCAATGAGGAGAGGAGCTGGCTGAGGAGGAGATGGAGGAGCTTCAGGTCTCCCCTGATGAGGAGGACGTTGACGGGGATGCAGATGTGACGGCGGGGCTGGTGAACCAGAGGATGCCCCTCCAGCAACCCAGCATGTTTCCTGGCAATGCATAATTAATGAGGCTGGAATGGGACCGTACAGCGTGAAACCCTGCCATTGTGGCCAGTGGGTAAAATATTCTTTTTCCTGCCTGCTCCTCACTTAGTGCAAATCTGGGATGATTCCACCCTACACCTTGGCATTATGTGAGGATTTTCAGCCCCATATGGAGGCGAGGATCAAGGCAGGTGGGCATGGAAATTTGGAAAATTCCCCAGTTTGCTGTTCATTGTTGGATAAAGGAGGTCAATGAGGCTCTGTATTCAAAAGGAACTAAATAATTTTCATTCTCTGTAGTCAGGGAGAAGCAGGCGAAATGAGCATTGTGAGAACTGTAGCCTTCCCTATGGTGCAGGGTGCCATTGACTGTATGCACTTTGTTTTGCGGGCAGTGCATGTCAACTCTGAGAAATACTGGAGGCAGAGGGGATTTTGTTCCTTCAACATTCAGCTGGTGTGTGACTATACATGATGAATCAGGCATCAATGCCCCATATTCTGGTAGCAGTCATGGTAAGTTCAGTCTGAGGCAGCTGCTGTGCCACCTCATTTCAGCCACAATGATAAACCAGAGATGGCTACAGGGCTACAAGGGCAATGGGCTGGCTACATAGATGATGCTTCTAGTGCTCAATCCATGAACAAGTGAAAAGCGTGCATACAATTAAAACCATGCTGCCACATGAATTGCGATGTAGCAGACTATTGGGATACTCATTGTATCTTCTCTCTGCTGCAGTCTGAGGCCATCACATGGGCACCATCAGCCACGGCCTCTGTGGGTAGCCCTTGTCCCCGAGGAGCCATCCCTGCAGCCTCTGTGGACCCTGGAAGACATCAGGGATCTGAGAATGATGGAGAATGTAGGAGTCGCGGACATTCCCTGGAAACCGTGCACAGACCTATAGGATGCGTTTGTGGTGGTCGCACACCAGCTGCACATTCAGCGAGTGGAAGCCCTTGTGGTTGATGTGTTAGAACATTTGTTGCCATGGAGATCTGAGCCCCATGCGAGTGCAGTCGATGGCACTCTGCAACTGTGGAAAACCTGAGATCTGCGCAAATCCCAGCGCTCTTGCTTCTTGGTTTTCCTGATCCTGAGCAAAATGCACAAAGTTGTGTGCCCTCCTGAAGATGGCATCTGTGACCTCATGGATGCATTTGTGGGTGTAGACTTGTGATAACCCACAGATGTCACCTGTGGAGCCCTAAAAGGAGTCACTGGCGTAAAAATTGAGCCCTGCAAACACTTTCAAGGCCACTGGCAGTGGATGCCCTCCATGTCCCCGTGGCACCAAATCCTGCAACAGGTGGCAGATGTGACTGACTAGTTCCCTGTACATGTACAGTCTTCAGCGACACTGGTTCTTGGTCATCTGCATGAATGACAAGTGTCATTTGTAGACTTTGGGTCTAGCGAGGCCAACCAGGGATGGCTCACTGTGGTCCTTCAGTGGCATGTGCGAGAGCCCCAGCCACCCTTTCTTCTTGAGGGTGCTGCTCCTCCTTCTGCCGAGCCAGGAGCCTCTTAACTCTCTTCTCCTTTGTCTCCGCTCCCAGTAACCCACGAAGCATACAGCTAGTTCACCAGGCTCCACGCTTCTGATGTACTCCTCCTGCAGGAAGAAAAAGGAAGGCACTTGGGTTAGCTTGGGTGTACTAGGAACTTCTCTTGATTAATTCTGAACGCCCCTTAATGCATGCCAGAGAGTGCTGGCCACCACTTGGATGGTCAGAGTTTAGTGCGCTGCATGGCTGCCTGAAACCCCACCCACCTCTGCCCCACTCCACCTGACCATTTGGTGGCACCTTTGCCCACAGGGCTGCATGCTGTGCTCTCAGCTCAGGTGCAGGCGTTCTCCTAACCCGTGCTACTAGGCTGCACTGCTAGCTTGAACCATGGGGCAGACTGGTCCAAACCTGAATTAAAACATTGCCAGGGCCTGTGCGTGCCTCAATGAGTGACTGCTCCATGGCCAGCTTTCGCAAGGAGTTTGTACAATGTGCCCAATTTTCCAACTATTCCGCAGTCCCCTAAATTGTTCATTAGTTTGCAGTCTATGCCCGAGGGGTGAAAAGCTCTGGAGCATTTAGTGGCACTTTCATGCTTTTACATTGCTTGAGTGGGCAGATAAGCTAGATGCCCAACTTCAAGCATGTCAATGTGGCTACGCTTGAACTGTCTCAGCTGCGGAGGCATGGTCACTTTATACAAGGTTTCCCTAATGTGTGGCTGCTTCCCTCCCCCACCCCACCCACATGTGCTTGTGCACTACCAACAGACTGTGCTGCCCTTCCCCCCACAATTCGACTCAGACACAGTGCAGCCCTTGCCCCAGCACCGCCAACCGGGAAAAGCGGTTTGCCTGTGCCCTCGCCTGAAAGCGTGGTGCCTCAATCTTGAAGTCGAACAGGTACCCTCGTGAATGCTGTGCAATGTTAGTGTGCACTCATCTCTGTGTTCCTCTTGAAGTTCAGCTCGCCAGGTGCATGCCTTTTAAATGCTGTTGTGAAACACGTCAGCACGCAATCACACTAACGTGCCCAAATGATCCAGTGTGGAAGGAATGATTCCGGCATGTAGGGATTATAATTATATGCAGATGTGTTAAAATGACATTCCTAGTGTCTGGTGGTGGGAAACGTGGGCTGCCATTGACGGGTAGAGTGGACGATCGCAAACTGGTTTCATGACATCATGAAACCAATATTTGGCCTTCCCGCCACATTTTCCGCTCACGCTCGCCATGATACCTGACGCCAATAGGGACAAAAAATTCTGGTCATAATCTGTTTTTTGTGATGTTAATTGAGGGATAAATATTGACCAGGATACCAGGGATAACTCCCTTGGTTTTCTGCAAAACAGTGCAATGGAATCTTTTACATCTGCCTAGGAGAGCAAATGTGGCCTGGGTTTAATGTCACATTTAAAAGATAGAATCTCGAACAGAACAGCACATCCTCAGTATTGCACAAGAGTGTCAGACTGGATTTCTGTGCTCAAATCTCTGTAGTGGATCTTGAACCCACAATATTTCTGATGCAGGGAAAAGAGTGCTACACACTGAGCCACAGCTGACACTAACAGCTGGCAGATTTCATTGAGCATGTACTTACTGAAGCACTGACATGTCATACATTGTTGCATGCTGAGGATCAGGTAGGAAAATGTCTCCCTGAACACCCTGAGCGAACATGACCTCCTGCTGAGAGATCGACTCCCTGTCTTTCTCTTCCTTCTTCTAGCAGGTGGCTCTGCATGTCCTCTGTTTATTCTCCCAGTCGTGAAGTATTCCAAAGAGAATGACTACTAGTGAACAAGCCTGGGAGCAATTGCTTTGTGCAGAAGCCTGGAAGTCAGGACCAATCCCTTCAGCGTGTGCCACGTCACTCCCTGTAGACTTTGGTGCTCTCTAGAGTTGTTTAAAGTTGCTCAAGGCTTGTACAATTGTAACAACATCCAACTAAAACCAGTCAATAACTAACCTGAAAGTAGTTGTTGATTTCTTTAAATAGCCCTGTGGTGGGTTCCTTTCTGCTGCTGAATGCATGTTTAAGCAAGCATGATTAAGAGATGTTAAATGCTGATTGATGTCATGATCTGCTTCTGCATACATCCAAGGGACATTCATTATGTGTACAGTATTGCCCTCAATAATATGGCATCTGGTGCAACTTGCACCAAAAGAGTTCATGCATGCAACGGGATATCATTCTGGACATTTAAGGGAACTCATAGCACCTAAAAAAGAGGCGCTATGCATCTAACTTTTCTGCGCAAAGGAATTCTGCCAAGTATTATTAGCAATGTTATTAACAGCGGTGACACAGATTCAAATACAAAGTCAGCAACTTTACTCCTAGTCTTTTACATTAGTCTTGTTGTATGATGCCTATTATTTCATCAATAAGACATGCAAATAAGACAATCGACTGAATTTTCTGTGCCCATTGGCATTGGGCGTGTTCAGCGCTGTGAGCAGAAAATATGGCAAGAAGGCTAAAAATCAGTTTCATGACATCGTGAAACCAGTTTGCAATTGTCCTCTCTGCCCGTCAATGGCAGGTCAGGTCTGTCGTGCATCGGGAACTTCACTGTAATACATCTGCATATCATTATAAGCCCAGCTCACCGGAATCATTCCTCAGATGCTGGATCATCCGAGCACATCAACGTGCAATCACACTGATGTGTTTCGCAATTGTACATAAGCGACGTGAACCTGACAAGCTGCACTTCACTTGGGACTTCGAGGCTTGTTTGCCTACCTTGCTTCGGGCAGCACTCGTGGTCATCAGCACCAGGCTTCACAGTAATTACCATATATGCAAATATATAATTGGTTGCTGGGAAAAAAACAAGTAACACTACTTGATTTAGACTGCAAAATACCCCTTGCTTTATCAGAACATTATTGAAAATGTCTAATCTTCAAGCAAAACATTCCTGACTGAGGCTGTGTACATTACATGTGATTTTCCAAGTATCATGCAGTTTTGATCAGTGTCAAAGCTGTATTATATTTATATATATAAAATGTAATTAAAAACATTTCAATGAACTAACATAAATGTTGTTATTTTGGACACCTCTCCAAAAATATAAAATGGTTCTTCTCTATATATAAGACTTGCCCAAAAGCAAGCCAGAAATGCTGAATAAAAATTGTACCAGTTTGAACTATGTCTATACCTACTGACATTTGGGTGGAATCATCCCAGACTTGCATTGTGTGGTAGCAGGTGGGAAAAAGACCATTTTTCCCGCCAGCCGCAATGACGACTTTTCATGCCGTTTTGTCTCAATCCCTCCTCATTAATCATGTACTCCCGGGTGATGTCCAATGAACTGTTTCGCCCGCCACACCATCACCTCGCAACTTCCTCACTCCATGCAGCCATACACCTCTCAGTGCTCCCAGCCCAGAACAGCTGCACTGAAGATGTTTCCCTGAAAGGAGAGAAGACTGCAGCCCGCAAATCAGTGACACACCCCTGGGATGCCTTCTGGACACTGCTGGAGTCCGCTGCGATAATCTCTACCCCCACACTGGCCGCAGAAGGCCCATCAGTGTCACCACTCTGGTTTGGGAGGCAGTGGCAGTGGTGGTCAGTGCCAATGCAGAACAGAAGACGTTCGCCATCCAGTGCAGAAAGAGGATGAATGATCTCATCCATGCCACCAGGATAAGGCAACCATCTCATGACTCTAAACTCACACATTCACAAGCCCATCACACATCCACTGACATCTCATTTACTGCCAGATCATGGGACATCACCACTCACTCACACACACCCTTATATCTCTACCTGGACTCACCTTCTCTGGAGACTGCCTCCTCAGCCTTCATCCTCTTGAGGCCACTTTCACAGATCAACTTGTGTACCCACACACACCCTGGGGTAACACCCTTACCCAGTACAGCCCTTTTCCTGCAGCCACTCCTCTTGCCTGAGCTCAGTTCTTCCCCTTCCCCAAGCAAGCCATAGCCCTGCAGCCGTTGAAAAGCCACCCTCACATTATCGCTGGTCTTGTAAGTAAAGACTTGCCCATGATCCCCCCTAAAACTGATTTAATGGTGCCTGCAAAGCCTGGCACTGATGACTGCGAGTGATGCCCGAAGCAAGGTAGGCAAACAAGTTTCAAAGTCCCGAGCAAAGTGCAACTCGCCAGGTTCACGTTGCTTATGTGCAGTTGTGAAACACGGTATACAATCATGCCATTGTGCTCGGATGATCCATTGTGGGGGAATGACTCCGGTGAGCTCGGTTTATAATGATATGCAGATGTATTACAGTGAAGCTCCTGATGTCTGGCAGTGGGAAACACGGCCTGCCATTGACTGGCAGAGTAGACGATTGCAACTGGTTTCATGATGTTGTGAAACTGATTTTTGGCCTTCTCAACATATTGTCTGCTTACGCTGCTAAAAACACCTGACACCAGCGGGCACGGAAAATTCCGCCCTTTGTGTTTTGGAAGAGTAATGCAAGAGGTCTTTTTAAATCAGCTACCAAATTTGTAAACTTTTCATTCCAGCTCATTTATTACTGGCATATTTTGGAATACCTATTAAATATAGTCAACATGTTCATTTATAAACATTTTTTTTTATTCATTCATGGGGTGTGGGCATCATTTGCCAGGCCAGCATTTATTGCCTGTCCTTAAATGCCCTTGTTCAGAGGGCATTTTAAGAGTCAGCCACATTGCTGTGGGTCTGGAGTCACATCTAGGCCAGACGAGGCCTGGACAGCAGATTTCCTTCCCTAAAGGGCATTAGTGAACCAGATGGGTTTTTACAACAATCGATAATGGCTCCTTTTAATTCCAGAATTTTATTGGATTCAAACTCCACCACCTTCTTGGTGGAATTCAAACCAGGTCCCCAGAGCAATACCCTGGGTCTCTGGGATACTAGGTTCAGTGACAATGCCACTCTGCCACCATAGGAAGCTAACTGATCTATCAGAATGACTTTTGCAACATAACTAAGACTAATAATAGAACTTTTATTCAAATGTGACTTATACTTCAGTTTTTGCCACATTATTAAATGTAATAACTAAACACCATGATAAAATGATTTTTCTATTTTTACATTGTAACAGAAATACTTTTTAAGAAAATTTCTACAGATCATTATGGTTCTTCATAGGTAACTATTCTTTTTGTTTGACTTTTTGAAAGTAATGTTTTCTTTCTGTTTTTCAATCTCCTGTTGAGGGAATATGTGCTGCCCCTTTACTAGTGTTGCTCTTTATTATCTGGCAAGTGTTTGAGAATGATCCAGGGTCATTCAGTTTCTAATCTTCCCTCCCCACTGTGAAATTGCTTTCCTCCACTCTACCTCTCTTCATGAGATTGAGACTGAAGTTGGGACTCACACATGGAGTATTGCATATCCTACTACTACTGCAAGGAACAGCTCATTTCTACATTAATTCCAGTGTCACCAACCATTCTACGCTTAGTTTGGAGCAATTATAGTACTGCACAGCTTCAGGCCCTGTTCAATGTAAGTATATGTCCCTCCTGAGTGAAAAATGCACCCCTGTGAGTGCATATTTGAATGTATCCTATTTTTCATCCATTACCATTCTTGCTATGTCATCATTTCAGCCAGCACAACAGCTTTCATTATGATGTATAATCAGTTTAAGGAATTACTAATTCTCAAGGAAAAGAACATTGGCCAGATGTTAATTTGAACAACAGTATTTAAATTTGTTAAATACACCTACACTATTTATATTTTTGACTAGCAAAAAGTGTTTATTTTTTCACATTCTTTCATCAAGGTGCAAAATTGACCTTTTCAGGTTGCTATAGGTTGTTACTGCCACAGATAAAAGCACACATCATAGCATTATGATAGGCTATTTGCATATTAAAGATATTGAAAGATTCTTTACAATAGAAATGAAACATTCTGATGGTAAGAGAATGTTGAAATTAAAGACTGACAGGTACCAACATTCTATGTGAGCTCTGAAGAGGGTCATATGGACTCGAAACATTAACCCTGTTTCTCTCTTCACATATGCTGTCAGGCCTGCTGAGTTTTTCCAGCATTTTCTGTCTTTGTTTCAGATTTCCAGCATGCGTAGTATTTTGCTTTTAACCAAATTCTGTTGGTTTTACCAATCATATTTTTTTCTAATACAGTTGTGGGATGATAGCATCGCTGGAAGGCCAACATTTCTTATTCATTCTTAATGGCCCTTGGGAAGATGGTGGCATACCTCCTTCTTGAACCTTTGTTATTTATGTATTGTAGGTACACCCACAGTGCTGTTATGTAGGGAGCTCCTTGGTTTTAGCCCAGTGACATTAGAAGGAATAGTGTTATAGCTCCAAGTCAGGAAGGTATGTAACTTTGAGGGAAATTTGCAGGTGGTGGCATTCCCATGCATCTACTGCCCTTGTTCTTCCATTTGGTAAAGGTTGCGGGTTTGGAACGTGCTGGTGAAGGAACCTTGATGAGTTGTTCCAGTGCATCTTGTCAATGGTATACACTGCTGCCAATGTGCACTGACGAGGGAGGGGGTGAGTGTTTAAGGTGGTGAATGGAGTGTCAATCAGGTAGGCTGCTTTGCCCTGGATGGTGTTGAGCTTCGTGAGTATCTTTGAAGTGCACTTATACAGGCAATTAGAGAATATTGCATCATACGCCTAACTTGTGCCTTGTAGATAGTGGACAGGCTTTGGGGAGTCCTGAGATGAGCAACTTTCGACAGCACTTTCCAAGCTCACAATCTCTACCACCTAGAATAAGGGCAGCTGCTGTGAGATGAGTTACTCACCACAGAATTCCCTGCCTCTTACATGCTCTTATAGCTGGCTCTGTTAAGCTTCTAGCCCATAGTGATCCCCAGGACATTGATAGTGGGGGCTTAAATGATGGTATGTTAAATATCAAGGGGAAATGGCTAGATTCTCTCTTGTAGGAGATGGTCATTGACTTGCACTTGCGTACGCCAATATTACTTGCCACTCATCAGCCCAAGCCTGAATATTGTCCAGGTCTTGTTGCATGAGGGCACACATTGCTTCAGTTATCTGAGGAGCTGCGAATGATATTGAATATTGTGCAATCATCAGCGAACATTCCCACTTCTGGCCTTATTTTGGAGGGAAGATTATTGATGACGCAGATGAAGATGGTTGGCCAAGGATGTTATACTGAGGAACTCCTGTGGCGATATCCTGGGTCTGGGATCATTGGCTTCCAAAAACTAAAGCCACCTTTCTTTGTGCTAAGTAAGGCTTCATTCCATGGAGTTTTCCCCTGATTCCCACTGACTTCAATTTTGCTAAGGCTCATTGACACCACTCCTTGATCAGTCAAATACTCTATTGGTCCCTCCTACATCTTCTTTGGAATTCAGATCTTTTTCCATATTTTTAATCAAGGCTGTAATAAGGTTTGGAGCCAAGTGGCCATGGGAGAACACAAGCTGAGCATCAGTGAGCAAGTTATTGCTGAATAAGTGCCACTTGATAGCACTGTCAACGACACCTTCCATCACTTTGCTAATGTTTGATGGTAGACTGTAGTAATTACAGTTTTGGGAAATGTTGGACTGTAGCTTTAGGAATAATCCTGTGTTGTAAGATCACATGATCTGTGTAAACCAATGTGTTAACAGTGCAGCCAAGATTTACATGGACCCAGAAGCAACTCCTCGCTTCTTGAAAGCAAGGCTGGTGCCATAAGCCCTGAGAGAAGAGGTTGGCGCTGAGCTGAACCGCCTAGAGAGGCCTGGTGTCATAAAAGCAGTTCAGCTCTCAGAGTGGGCAGCATCCATAGTCCCTGTCCTTAACACAGACCAGATCGTCCTGATCTGTGCAGACCATAAACTAACAGTCAACAGAGCAGCCAAACTGGAAAGCTACCCTATTCCCAAGATTGAAGGCCTATATGCCAAACTAGCAGGAGGGACAACGTATACAAAGTTTGACATGAGTCACTCATATCAGCAACTGCAGCTGGATGATACCTTCCAAGAATTCATAACCATAAATACCCACAAAGGGTTATATGAATATACACGCCTGCCCTTCCATGCTTTCTCAGCCTGTGCCATTTTTCAGAGGACAATGGAGAGCTTACTACAGGGACCATCTCATGTTGTGGTCTACCTGGACAATGTAATGTTAACTAGATTCAGAGAAAAGGAACACTTGGCTAACCTAGAGGAAGTCCTGAAATGATTTTTAGAAGCAGGAGTGCACCTAAAGAAGGAAAAATGCATTTTCCAAGCAAATGAAGTCATTTATTTGAGCCACAGGAGCCCAAGAATTACAGCTGGTTGAAGAGAAGATTAAAGCAATAAGTGAGGCTCCTGCACCCAAGAACATCTCTGAACTTAAATCATTTTTAGGGATGATAAATTATCAGTGGCGATTCCTACCAAATTTATCCACAGTTCTAGCCCCTCTACATTCACTGCTAAGGAAAAAACAGTGTTGCTTTTGGGAGGCCCCCCAAAAATAAGCCTTCATGAAAGTAAAACAGCTCTTACACTGTTCAAATTTGTTAGCGCATTATGACCAGATGAAGGAATTGGTGCTAACCTGCGATGCGTCCTGCTATGAAGTGGGAGCGGTACTATCTCACACAGTGGACAACAGCACAGAGAGACTGATAGGCTATGTATCCAGGACACTTACCACAACTGAGAAAGGATATTCTCAGGTCAAAAAGGAAGGTCTGTTGATTATTTTTGATGTAAAAAATTCTACCAATACGTGCATGGGCGACATTTCACAATTGTATCAGATCACAAACCACTTATGGGTCTGCTTAGCAAAGAAAAGGCTATAATTCCCATAGCCTGTGCAAGAATACAAAGACAGGCCCTAATTTTGGCAGTGTATGAATACACATTTGTACATAGACCAGGGATTCATACAGCAAATGCCGATGCCCTAAGTCGCTCTGCTTTGCAAGAGAATGATGAACATGCCCCAATCCCACAGGAGCTCATGCTAGTGATACATTTTCTAGATTCCTCACCAGTTCGTGCCAGGCAGATAAGAAACTGGATGAATCGCGATCCAGTCTTGTCTCAAGTGAGAGACCAAGTGTTACATGGTTGGTCACAGGAACGAGCCTCTGATGAATTGAAGCCATTTTTCAACCAAAGACATGAGGTGAGCAGTCAAGATGGTATTTTATTACTGGGTGCATGGGGAGTAGTTTCTACACAGGGAAAGGAGCCACTTTTAGTAGAGCTGCAGAGTGATACAGGGATCTCCTAATTGAAGACGATAGCACAGAGTTATCTTCGGTGGCCAGGTTGGACGGCAATATTGAAAATGTGGTAAAACACTGTGTACAAAGTCAACAGCTACTAAAGTTTATTGTGGCAGCCCCAATATTGCCATGGGAGTTGGCTGGTAGACCCTGGGTGCAATTGCACATTGACTATGTTGGTCCTTTCCTTGGAACCATGTCTCTACTGATTATAGATGCCCATTCCAAGTTGTTAGACAATAATGAGGTAAAGTCACCAATGTCCAGCGCTACTATAGAAAGACGACGCCAGAGCTTCGCCATACACGGATTACCAGAGATAATCGTCTCAGGTGATGGTACTGCATTTACAAGCGCTGAGTTCCAGCAATTTATCAGCCTCAATGGTATCAACCACATTATCAAAAGGACTGGTGGAAAGTGCAGTACAAACTTTTAAGGCGGGAATGAAAAAGTTAACAGGTGTTCCATTGGAGACCAAACTTGCTCATTTTTTATTTCACTATAGATCAAACCTACACACAATGACAGGAGCAACACCAACTGATGAGGTGCCATCTTCAGACAGGACTAAGCCTAATACTTCCCAATTTGAAGAGGAACATGGAGACTCTTGATTTGCATAGTCATGAGTGACAATTTACTGTGGGAGAAGCAGTATATGTAAAGAATTTCGGTCAAGGATTGAAGTGGTTACCTAGTAAAGTGAGTTCTGTGAGTGGGCCATCGTCGTACCACGTGGGAGTGGAGGGCTGGATCACCTGTAAGCATGTGGATCATTTAGGAAAAAGAGAGGTGCCCCAAAAAAATGATGTTCTATTTGTAACCATTACTGAACCAGTGGTTTCTGTTGAAGTTGCTCAATGAAGGACAGGCATGCCCAATGTCTCTGTCAGGGTGAAAGACACTGAACTGCCTGTGCCTAATGAGGTACCTGATGTTAATGTGGTTCCAGAGAATGTATTTCCTACCAAAGTATCTGAAGTCATGGAGCTGCAGTATTCCATATGGATCAGGAAACCACCTGAAAGACTGAACTAGTAATTTCATGACCTGTGTAAATATTATAATGTCATGAGATAAATATCCTTGTAAATACAAAATGTACAGAAAAGTTAAAGGGGGAGGAATGTAATAATTATAGTTTTGGGAAATGTAGGACTGTAGCTTTAAAAATAATCCTGTGTTGTAAGATCACATGATCTGTATAAATCAATGTGTTAACAGTGCAGGGAATATCTACACTAGAGTTCTTTAGTTATGGGGTTTGATGGGCAGGTGTAACTGCTGCTGTTGATGTTCTACTTGTAAATAAAGTTAAATGTTTCCACTAAGAAAAGTTGTCTGAAGATCAACTCTATAACAGTGGTAATTGGCTTAGTTGGGTTTGTCCCACTTTTTATGAACATACCCAGGCAATTTTCCACATTACCAGGTAGATGACTGTGTGGTTACTGTACAAAGCTAAGCATTTTGTTTGGTCAATTCTACAAGCATATGTATTGTCATTAACAGGAGGAGAAAACAATTAAATGGAGTGAGAATGTACGCTTGATAACTATGAGGAGTTCATAGCGGACTTTGTCTAAAACTTTGATTTAATCATATCAAGTAAGTGGAAATAGTTTAATATCTGTATTCACTATTTATTTTGACTATAGAGCATACATATGTAACATACAAGCACTCAGTAAAAACTACTTTGCAGGTAAAATTGTAAAATAATCACATTCCCATGTATGTTTCAATAAAGAATGATTCAATAACATGCAAATAAAAAAGGGGATTACAAGATTTCTCAAAAGAGATATAATGAATATTTTAGTGATTCCATGGGAAAGGTGCTGTCCTTTGTGATATTATACTGAAAACAGTTCATTTCTAATAGTTTTTTCCACTTTTGCATTTGGGTGCATCCCATCCTTAAAGGGATGCATCGGTCAAAATCAGTTAAGGAGAATAGAACACCAGCAACAAAGACCACCTGATTTTCTGTGCATCTAAATTAATATATGCAAAACTGAGCATTCTGCAGTATAAGTGCATGATCCTCCCCATCCAATTTTCCTCTATACACTATTGTTTAATGCTCAAGGACAAAAGAGGGAAATCTGCCCCTTGATTCAATGCTCAGTTCTGAAAAAATTACATTTTTTTTACCCTTGATTTGAGAAAACAAAGATTTGCCTGTTTATAGCTCCTCCAGTAAGATATCGATACCTTTATCTTATGATATTCTGATGTACTTTGCACCATTTAAAAAAACAGAAACCATTTACAGATTGTTAAAGTGACGGAAAAGACATGCACCATAAAGACTGTACTACAACTAGAGATTAATTTTGCCAGATGATTGGCTAGCCCTCCAAAATTGTGATAGCTTTAACAACATTCACACTCACATACAGAAATTCACTAGATATGAATATTGCTTTAATAATCCATCGACATTTTAAGTCAAACCCCAAAATTGAAATAACATGAATAATGCATGAAGTTTTTTGCTTGCAAAATAACATTGGTCTAGGGCCTGCACTTTTCAAGTACATGATATGTTAGTAAACCAACACATTTATTCGGCATCGCTTTCAAAAAGTACATTTAAAGTGTGAAAATGTGTATGCTCACATTACATTCTCTTCCACGGTGGCTGTTTAAATTGTAATTGATGTAATGCAAAGTCTACAAAGTGTAATTTTACATCCAATCAAATAAAATAAAAGGGCCTGGTATAGTTAAATGCTATAACGACAAGCATTTTTTAATACTTTATTCATACAATAATTTTTATTTTTTGCAGGGGCTTCATTAGAAGGTAGATAACAGTGAGGCACACCTTTATTTAACAAATATGAAAACTTTGGATTATCAATAGAAGAAATGCAAAAAGGATTACAGCAAATAGTTCTTTAATGACTGAAATCAAGTGAATTAACTTGCAGAGATTCACCATGAAAATCATCTATAAAGTGATCAGTAATGATAGATATATTTGCATTTAATAACATATTTATTTAAAATATTTATACATTGTATGTACAATCAAATGCCACAGTTACACAAGACATCAATCAGGAGCACAACCTAACTTAGCACAGAACTTTGCAACAGAGCTAGGCATTTATCAGGGGACATACGACACACAGGCAAGAGTAAGATGTTCCATGTGATTCTAAACATGGTTTTAGGCTTCTTTATTACCTCAAAAGTTTATTTGCAGCTTCTGGTATTAATGTCAAATATTGGCAATCCTAAATTTTGACAGAATTCTTCCAACATCTTTCAAAGATCATTTCCTACTGTTCCTCCAGTTACTTTCTTTAGTTTTGCAAAGCCTAGTAATTCCAACAGAAAACAAACATGGACCAGTATTTAGGCCATAAACTGGTAATAGAGCACCAATATGTGCTCACCGTAAGAGGTGATTCTGTGAACTGGAAATGCCATTCCTTTTTTCCTATGGAATGTAAGCTCTTGGGGGAGGATTTTCCCCTTGTCAGGCATGCACGGCAGGTGGGCTCGGGGCGGCCGTCACACGGTCCACCGTCTGCGATCAGACCCCGCCCACAATTTCACGCTGACTGGCCAATTAACAGCCAGCCAGCATAAAACGCATGCTGAGAGCCTCAATGCTGCCAGGGTGGGAGCAGGAGGAGCGCGAGTGCTGAAGTCTGGGCATGCACAGGTGTGTGCTCACTGAAAGCTCCCTGAAGGCACAGAGCTGCCTCAGGGAGCTTAAGGATTTAACAATGAAATATGAAGATTTGAAAAATAAGGGAAACATGTCCCCACATGTGACCCTATCACATGAACAAGGACATGTTGAAAATGGGTTTAAAAATTTTTTATTGTCTCTTTATTCACTGTTGGAAACTTCATCCCACCTATGAATAAGGCTTCCCAAAAAACGCAAAGGCCGCCTGGCATATTCGTTCGCCTGCCAACCATAAGTTTAGACGGGCAATGAAAAATTCAACATAATCACCAGCTTAAGGGCCTTAGCAGGCCTCTTAATTGTCACTGGGCGAGCTGCTGACTTTTGCGCACGCCTGCCGACCGAAATATAGCGTGAGTGCATGATGATGTGGGGATGCCTGTCTGACATCATCACGTGCTATTTCACACTTGGGCATGTTGGGCATGCGCCATCATGCTGAGCTGAAAATCTTGCCCTTAGTGTTTGTTAACTATTGAAAAAAATCAGTGGCTTAATATATTTAATTAAATCTATACCTATCACAAATATATTGTATTCTTTAATCCTATAGTGCCGGTGTTATTATTGTATTTATCCATTTACATATAGACTAGCCATGATGAATAAATATATTGGTATCCTTGAGATTAGAACATACTGCTCCCCTTCATCTTCAAGTTTAGCAATTATCTCAGCAGATGTTCTTTTTCATTGGGGTGGTGACTTTGCCCCATAATCATATTTATTGAAAACATACTCAAGCATAAAGATTGCATGAGACAATCAAATATTTTAAAATGGCTGATGGAACCTTACATATTCAAATTTGAATTGTGGAGACACTAAGACCTTGATGAACAAATTATTGTTTTGACTAAGAAGTAGAAGTAAATAATAAAACAAGAAAAAGAAATACGAACATAATAAAGCAGCAATAAAGAAAAGAATAAGCTGAAATGCATTAAAGTAGTTCAAGGACCATTGAAATGAGTTGACAAAAAGACTGATATTCGCCAGCAGTCTTCAAAGAGACAATTGTCGAGATGGTATGAAATGTTTTGTAAAAATAGATGTCAGATGGAGAAGTGACATTATTGGCAAAACATAATGTTACAGGTATCAAAAGGGTAGATGATATAACGGAAGAGAAGCTGGTGGGAGCAGTTTTAGGCAAAATGATTAAACATAAGGCCAACAAAATAATAATCATTTGGTCTCTACTAGCAACTGCCAGCTCAAGACAGGTAAATGTCTAGGCACAGTAGAAAAGCCAAAGTAATCACATCAAAGACAACTGAGATGGGAACAAAATACTGACAATTCCTTAAAGACATTAAGACATATATCTTACACTTTTGCAGTTTGGTGGCATATCTTTCATGCAGCAGAACATATGTACACCACAAACATATATCCCTGTCTCTGGTCAATCTTCTGATCTCATGTTAATGAACATATTATAAGCAGAATTCACATTGCAAAGCATAAATTGATGTAAACTGTTTATAAAGAAGGATTATGAATGAAATCAAACATGCTGCTAATGTAAAAGCAAAATACTGCGGATACTGAAAATCTGAAATAGAAACAAAAAATACTGCAAAAACTCAGCAGATCAGGCAGCATTTCAGATGTGAAACATTGGCCAGGATTTTCCAGTCCCCCACGCAGCAGGAATTATCACGGATGTGATGGAACATTTGACAGACAAGCCAAAGGTCCATTGACTGAGGGTGGGAATTTCCACTCCTGTGGTGGGCAGGACTGGAAAATCCCACTCATTAACTCTGGCTGGGATTTTCCATGCCCACTGACATCAGGCATGCTCAGTGGTGTAAGTGGACAATATGGCATGATCGGTTTCACGAAGGCACGAAACCAGTTTGCGATTGTCCACTCAGCCTGCCGATAACAAGCCATGTTTCCCGCCATTGGACGTCAGGAACTTCACTGTAATACATCGGCATATCATTACGTCACCCACCCCCTCCCCCCACCCTGCTGGATCCACCCATGCCGGCGGGAAAACATGCCAATGTGTTTCACAACAGCATATATAAGGCCTGCATTTAGCAGGCTGTACATTTGCTTTGGACTTCAAGGTTTGTTGCCTAACTTGCTACAGGCAGCACTCACAGTCACCACAGACTTCACAGGCTTCACAGACACCACATCACTTTTAGGGGACTCACGGGCAGGTCTCTAGCTTCCAGATCAGCCATATGTGGGTGGCTTTTCAATGGCTGCAGGGCTAGGGTTTGCTTGGGGAGGGGGGAAAAGTGGCTGCAGGCAAGGAAAGAGGCTGCAGGACGAGAGCTGTACTGGGGAAGGAGGCTATCCCAGGGTGTGTGTAGGGGCAGATATTGATCTGTGCAAGGTGGGGAGGGCTGAGGATGCAGTCTCCAGAGGAGATGAGGCCAGATGGACATGTGAGGGAGTATGTGAGACAATCAGTAGTGGTGTCCTTTGAGCTGGCAGTGAGTGAGACGCCAGTGAATGTGTGATGGGCTTGAGTGTGTGAGTTTAGAGTGATGAGATGGTTGCCATTCCCTGGCAGCATGACTGAGATCATTCATCGTCTATCTGTATTGGATGGCCAACCTCTTTTGTGCAGCATTGGCACTGATCACCACTGTCATCACCTACCAAGCCAGAATGGTAATGTAGCTGCCCCTCCTGTGGCCAGACCTGGGGTGGTTAACATCACAGCGGGCCTCCACAGTGTCCAATAGGCTCTCAAGGGCTGCAGCCTTCTTGCCTTTCGGGGCCATGTCTTCTTTGCTGCAGTCCTGGGCTGGCAGCACTAAGCGTGGCTGTACTTTAAATGTGGTGCTTGACATGTCATTGCACTGGAGGGGGTGCAGAGGAGATTCACCAGGATGTTGCCTGGGATGAAACATTTAAGTTATGAAGAGAGGTCGGATAGACTTGGGTTGTTTTCGTTGGAGCAGAGAAGACTGAGGGGCGACCTGATCAAGGTTTACAAGGTTATGAGGGGCATGGACAGGGTGGATAGGGAGCAGCTGTTCCCCTTAGTTGAAGGGTCAGTCACAAGGGGGCATAAGTTCAAGGTGAGGGGTAGGAGGTTTAGGGGGGACGTGAGGAAAAACATTTTTACCCAGAGGGTGGTGACGGTCTGGAATGCACTGTCTGGGAGGGTGGTGGAGGCGGGTTGCCTCACATCCTTTAAAAAGTACCTGGATGAGCACTTGGCACATCATAACATTCAAGGCTATGGGTCCAGTGCTGGTAAATGGGATTAGGTATGTAGGTCAGGTGTTTCTCACGTGTCAGGTCAGACTCAATGGGCCGAAGGGCCTCTTCTGCACTGTGTGATCCTTTGTGTGTGTGTGTGTGTGAGATGAATGGCAAGGTGGCGGGCCTGGCAGGCGAATCGGAGCCCACCCGCCATTGAAATGGTGTGTACCCCAGGAATGCATAATTAATGCTGCAGGTTTGGGATGATACAGCGTGAAAAGCTGCTGTTGTGGCTGACAGGTAGAGCGTTGGTTTTCCCGCCTGCTACCACACTTAGTGCAAATCTGGGACAAATACGCCCTCTGTTGCTCTCTACAGATGCTGCCTGACCTGCTGAGTATTTCCAGCATTTTTTGTTTTTATTCATACATCCTGCTGATCAGCAGAGAGATCTGGACATATATCTAGACATTATAGTAGTTCAACCTATGAAACCATCAATTCTGTGCTTATCTGCAATAAAAATGGCAAATGGGTTCCTGGGTTGCATTAACAGAAGAATAAAGTATCAAGTTAAGAACATTTATTGCTATTGTAAAAGCACTAGTCAGAATCCATCTTTAGTTTTATAATGAGTTCTGAAACACAATTATAGGAAGGACATCACTGTCATTTACATGGGCACAAAGGCAAGTCAAAGGCTAAATCTGGGCATCAAGAATTTAAATTTGATGGATTAGTATTCCCTTGTAGGAAGTGAAACTATAAGAACATTGAATTAGGGAAGAAATGGTTTCAGTTGTGATATTCTCCTCTCTCCTGCTTTCTCCAAACTCAGATAGCTCACCGACATTGAGAGGGTGAATTTCTGTGAGATTTTCCACCCCAGGCATCTGCCATAACTTGAGCCAAAGAGCTACAGAAACCATGGGACAATAACATAAAATGTATAAAATGTGTACGCACCATTTCTCTAGGGTCTCTTCCGACAGGGTTATAACAGAAGTAAAGGAAAACCCAACACAGAAATTCACGCCCTCACTGTTTTGGCTTTCACTTAGCTAACTTATCAGATGATACCAATTAAAACCCAGCTGAGAGTCAACATTTCACAAAGAGAGGAAACTGAGAGGGGAAATTAATGGATGAAAATGGGAAGGAAAAGGAATTAGGAAGTTGAGAAGAAGGGAGGTCAAGTGAACTTTTTTTCCACACAAAGGATAACAGTGTTGTGAATGAAGTAACTAGGAAAGGTCATCAAAGCAAACATTATCAATGGGGATTAGACTGGATACAGTGCTGGTGAGTAGAGAAATTGATGAATATGGTGCGAAAGCTGGTAAGTATGATTGATTTAGAAAAACTATACAAACTCAATAGGATAGAAATACATCAGCACCCAGTTTCAGAAATGAACTGGCAATCTGGCCACATTGGGCCAGATTGGTAGACGCTGTTTAGGCCATGGAAGTCACTGAAGAACCCTGAGTGGAACAGGCCTAGCTACTCAACACAGACCTACTTCATCAAGGGGCCTAAAGCAGGTGTGGCGTCCTTTATTTACATATGTAAAGTGCCTAGCACTTGTTTTAAGTAACTGCCAGGGTCACCTTAACTTTGGGTGCAACATTTTTCAGATGTCCATGGGGTGCAGACTCTGGCCCCCAAATTTGAGCATCTTACAGATCTTTATGCCCAAATAAAGAGTGCAATGAGATCCAATGTCTACAGGAATTTTTTCAATGGGTTATACTTATTCCCAAAAATCTTAAGTGCTTTCAGGGACATGAAATAAAAGTAAAAATGACTGTGTGTGTGGACAATCTGTTTTTTGTGTAACTAACCCATTCAAATTGGGGAGGTGGATTTCTTGTTAGAAAATTGAGCACAGCCTGCCCTCCAAGTGATTAGTACAATGGGCCATCTCAAGAACGTCTTTGTAAAAAGTGGGCCTAATGTACATTTCTCTAGAAATGCAATGATTGGTTGTGATTATCAGTCATCAACATCTAATCAGCAGGAAAGTGTTATTGGCAGGTTAACTGGGATACATGTCACCATATTATACGTGAAAACAGGTTACTTAACCTCGCAATTCTTTGGTAACACCATGGTTGGAATTGCATGCAGTTTTGGCATCTTATATTCAAAAAGGCAATCATGATTTAGATAGAAGGGAAACAATTATGATTCCTAAAATTAAGATTATTTTCATTGGAGAGAGCCATCTTGAGAGACAACATAACCTAGTTCCCTAAAATACCAAAAGGCATCATTAATATGACCAAAGGGGGAAATTTCTTCCTGATTTTACTAACTTTTATGAAAATGCTGGCATGAAGATAAAGCACAAACATTATTTTATACTCATGACTACTTTTTACTAAATTTAATGATGCATGAATATGTACCCTCAGGTTACTTACCTGAATCACAGAACCAGAGGACACAAAATAAAGCAGCAAAACTAGAAATCCTGGTTGCTCATCCCAACCCCACAAAAGTAGTTTTAGGTTTACTTTTGAGACCTCATCTCATTTACAACTAACCTTTAGGGAGTGGAACATCCTTGTAGCACAGTCCACCCAGTTTCTTGACTCAGGTGGAGCTCAAGCTGTCTAGTGGAAAGCCCAAGTTAAAATGGTGGCAGAGCTAAAAGGGGATAGTAAGTCAACCAACTTGATTTCTGCTCAGCAAATGGGGGCAAAACTCTCTTTTCTTGGGCAGAATCTTGTTCAGGCATCGCAGGTCTCAGCTGCCAGGGACCCAGCCCGCCGAACTATGCACAAATCAAGCAGTGGCGAGGCCAGTGGTGGGCCTTCCCCTGGAATCAAGACCCTGGGGCAGAAATCCCACCTACTGAGAGCTGATGGCCAACCAGGGTCTGGCAGTTCTTGTGCTCAGCAATGCCACTGTGGCTGCTGCCAGAAGGACAGGCACTGGATTCCCAGGATCGCAGAGCAACCCAGGCCACAGGTAAGACATGGGGTGGTGGGGGGGCGGTTTGCAGTGGAGAGGGATGCAGAAACATCAGCAGCAAGGGCAGGGAGTTGGCTCTCAATGCCCCGCTCCCCTTCCTAATGTCCAGTCTCTTGGGCAGACACTTGGTCAAGGAAAGCCCCCACACCTACCAAAGGTGACAAGCTGGTTTCAGCTGTCGTGCATGCTGCATGGCAACAGGTCTGCCCACAGCTGGGTTAATACTAGTGGGAGTGAAATGAGGCCCATAGGTGGTCATTAATTGGCCACTCAAGGCCTCAATTGGCGGTGAGGCAGGAAAGTCGACCAAGGGCCTTCCCATCCAGAACTTAATTCTAGCGGAGGTGTGAAGACAGCGGGGTTCCAGTATGCCATCATCCCACCTAAGTAAATGCCCTTCCTGCCTCCAAGCTTGCCACCAGCGAGGGCAGAAGATTCCCGCCCTTGTTTCTTCCTGTCCCAGGCTGTAGGATCTCCCTACACTGTCATCTTGCAACCCATTTCTCAGGCCAATAACATTCTCATTCCAACAAGAGACGTGGATTCAGCTGTGCAGAAATATATAATCAACAAAATATGCCACTAAGCACATGGGCGTCTCATGATCATGTTCTAGTGCAGCCTGACATCACGGTGTGGAAGCAAAACAAAAACAGAATTACCTGGAAAAACTCAGCAGGTCTGGCAGCATTGGCGGAGAATAGCAAAGTTGAAGTTTCGAGTCCTCATGACCCTTCAACAGAACTGAGTAAAATTAGGACAGGGGTGAAATATAAATTGGTTAAGGGGGGAGGAGAGAGAGAAGTGGGGGGGGTGGGGTGGTTGTAGGGACAAGGAAGCAGTGATAGGAGCAGATAATCAAAAGATGTCACAGACAAAAGAACAAAGAGGTGTTGAAGGTGGTGATACTATCTAAATGAATGTGCTAATTAAGAATGGATGGCAAGACACACAAGGTACAGCTCTAGTGGGGGTGGGGTGAAATGAGACTAACAGGGCATAAGAGGTATAGATTTAAAAATAATGAAAATAGGTGGGAAAAGAAAAATCTACATAAATTATTGGAAAAAACAAAAGAGAGGGGGAAGAAATGGAAAGGGGGTGGGGATGGAGAAGGGAGTTCAAGATCTAAAGCTGTTGAATTCAATATTCAGTCCGGAAGGCTGTAAAGTGCCTAGTCGGAAGATGAGGTGCTGTTCCTCCAGTTTGCGTTGAGCTTCATTGGAACAATGCAGCAAGCCAAGGACAGCCATGTGGGCAAGAGAGCAGGGTGGAGTGTTAAAATGGCAAGCAACAGGGAGGTTTGGGTCATTCTTGCGGACAGACCGCAGGTGTTCTGCAAAACGGTCACCCAGTTTGCGTTTGGTCTCTCCAATGTAGAGGAGACCGCATTGGGAGCAACGAATGCAGTAGACTAAGTTGGGGGAAATGCAAGTGAAATGCTGCTTCACTTGAAAGGAGTGTTTGGGCCCTTGGACGGTGAGGAGAGAGGAAGTGAAGAGGCAGGTGTTGCATCTTTTGCGTATGCATCGGGAGGTGCTGTAGGTGGGGGTTGAGGTGTAGGGGGTGATGGAGGAATGGACCAGGGTGTCCCGGAGGGAATGATCCCTACGGAATGCCGCCGGCGGGGGGGTGAAGGGAAGATGTGTTTGGTCGTGTCATCATGCTGGAGTTGGCGGAAATGGCGGAGGATGGTCCTTTGAATGCGGAGGCTGGTGGGGTGATAAGTGAGGACAAGGGGGAACCCTATCATGTTTCTGGGAGGGAGGAGAAGGCGTGAGGGCGGATGTGCGGGAGATGGGGCGGACATGGTTGAGGGCCCTGTCAACGACCGTGAGTGGAAACTTCCTTAACCGAGGTTTTCCAACCACAGTCGTTGACAGGGCCCTCAACTGTGTCCAGCCCATCTCTCGCGCATCTGCCCTCATGCCTTTTCCTCCCTCCCATAAACATGATAGGGTTCCCCTTTGTCCTCACTTATCACCCCACCAGCCTCCGCATTCAAAGGATCATCCTCTGCCATTTCCGCCAACTCCAGCATGATTACACGACCAAACACATCTTCCCTTCACCCCACCGGTGGCATTCTGTAGGGATCGTTCCCTTCGGGACACCCTGATCCACTCCTCCATCACCCCTTACTCCTCAACCCCCACCAACAGCACCTCCCGATGCATACGCAAAAGATGCAACACCTGCCCCTTCACTTCCTCTCTCCTCACCGTCCAAAGGCCCAAACACTCCTTTCAAGTGAAGCAGCATTTCACTTGCATTTCCCCCAACTTAGTCTACTGCATTCGTTGCTCCCAATGCGGTCTCCTCCACATTGGAGAGACCAAACTCAAACTGGGCGACCGCTTTGCAGAACACCTGCGGTCTGTCCGCAAGAATGACCCAAACCTCCCTGTCGCTTGCCATTTTAACACTCCACCCTGCTCTCTTGCCCACATGTCTGTCCTTGGCTTGCTGCATTGTTCCAATGAAGCTCAACGCAAACTGGAGGAACAGCACCTCATCTTCCGACTAGGCACTTTACAGCATTCCAGACTGAATATTGAATTCAACAGCTTTAGATCTTGAACTCCCTCCTCCATCCCCACCCCCTTTCCTTTTCTTCCCCCTCCCTTTTGTTTTTTCCAATAATTTATATAGGTTTTTCTTTTCCCACCTATTTCCATTATTTTTAAATCTATACCTCTTATGCCCTGTTAGTCTCATTTCACCCCACCCCCACTAGAGCTGTACCTTGTGTGTCTTGCCATCCATTCTTAATTAGCACATTCATTTAGATAATATCACCACCTTCAACACCTCTTTGTTCTTTTGTCTGTGACATCTTTTGATTATCTGCTCCTACCACTGCTTGCTTGTCCCTACAACCACCACCCCCAGCCCCCCACTTCTCTCCCCCCACCCACCCCCCACCTTAAACCAGCTTATATTTCACCCCTGTCCTAATTTTACTCAGTTCTGTTGAAGGGTCATGATGACTCAAAACATCAACTTTGCTCTTCTCCGCTGATGCTGCCAGACCTGCTGAGTTTTTCCAGGTAATTCTGTTTTTGTTTTGGATTTCCAGCATCCGCAGTTTTTTGTTTTTATCACAGTATGGAAGCATCTTGGGTTGAAGTTGAATGTGAATACAATAAAAATGTTATCGTGCCTTTGTTCTGCTCTTGTCAGTTTTTATTTACTTGAAGGCTGTGTCTCCACCTGTCACTAGAAGTGAACATAGGGTTCATTATCAATATTTTGGCCTCACCTTATTTTAGCTATATTCTATTTCTATTGAAACTTCATAGGCACTTTTCCAGCTATTAGAAACACACCCACTCTTTAAAATGTTTTTGGTGTCTATAGTATAATTTGAAAATAATAGTTACAAAAAAATACCAAAAGGTAAATTATTTTTCTTCTTTATAGTGTGAATAGCCTGAAAAAGATGATATCGCACCTTAAACTATGTTGAATAGCCAGAGAAAATTTAATCTTTTGTTAAGTGGATCTTCAAGATGCAGAATTGAAAATTACTTTAACTGATCACTTGAGTCCAGGCGTAAAAACACAAATCAGAAACTCAGTTCTGAAGAAGAGGCCCAGTTGTTATTGGTAACTTGAATTTGTCTTTTCTCCTTCAGATGCTGATGAACCTGCAGTGTATTTCCAGTTTTTCTGTTTTGTTTCCTTAAATACAGATGTTTATCTGTGTTTGTTCTTTGTGCCACCCTTTCTTTTCATTACTTCCACTTCATATATTCCACTTTCTAATTCTTTATTCAAATCTTAGGCAAATCATTATGCCATGTAGGAGGATAACAACAGCAATACAAACTTGTCCTCAGCAACAAGCAATGGTAGATCTGTGTGTGAGTACTGTTCAGTTGAAATCAGCCATTACTGAGAACCCTGCTGTCTGTACACAATAGATTAATAAACCTCAAATGAAACCCCTGCATTATTTCATGGATTATGAATTGTTCTAAAAGATAATACAATTTTTCTGTCGCAGCAAAATTACAAATCACCTTCTGTTTTTTCCATGGTGTCTTTTGAGAGGTAGACTACCCAGTAGACCATGTTAAATGCACCAAACGTTACTGGAAAAATTATGCGAGCATATTTGTCAATTTTGCTGGTCCCACTATTTGCAGGTGAAGCTGCAGGAAGGGTTGGGGCAGCCACAACAGTTGTGGGTGAAGAATGTTTTGAGGTTTGTCCAAATAGTCTAGATGGTAGTAGGTTCTGTTCAAGTGTTGCTCCACATTGGTGATGAACCGGTGTGGGTCTCAGTGAAGTTATTGTGGGAGTACAAGGAGGGGGTGGTGGTGTGCTTCTCATCAATGGTAATGTAGGGGATGAATGGGTGTGCCCAAATTTACCAGGACTTGGCACAGAAGGAGGCGCCATAGTTGAGGGAGGTACCTGGCCAATTATAGATGGTCTTGGTGTCACACTCTTGCTATCATTCCCCAAGTGATCTTTTTGACCGCCAAGGATATCTGATTGCGCCAAGAAGTTCATTCTCTTCCTTAAATTGCCATTGGAATCAGGGTGCTTTAGGAGAAGGGAGAAAGAACATTGCTTCAATATAGGAGGTAAGAATTCACATTGCATTTAATAGATAAAAATAATTATTTGTAATTGATTTTGTGAATGAAACAGCAATAATGCCTCTAAGCTTAATTTTCTTCAGTTGTTCATCAGGTAGAATCTGGATTCCTAGCTACAACTTCAAGAGAACCAACTGCTCTAATATTTGTTCAGTCCATTTTCAAAACTTTGGAAAAAATAGTGAGACCCAGTAAATGTGAGAATACTGATTTTGATGCTATTGTACGTTGAAGCAAAGTTCATTGTCCAGACAGATGTAGTTTACCTAGAAATTATTGGTTAGTATCAGTACCTCATGAAGTAGAACTCCAACCCACAGGTGGCTCTAACCACAAGGGACTAAGCAGAACAGAGTTGTTTATCCACAGGAAAGGAAAATTTGAGTGCAATTTACTCAAAATGCTTTTGCATATCTATCATCCCGATCCAAATGAATCAAGTTGAATGCCTGCAAGTAGACTAGTTGCATAATAGGTTTGATTGTACTAAGAATAGAAATGACTATAAATGGTAAATATATATGCAAACAAGTGTAAATTTGTTCAGCAGGTGTCTGAAGGTTACAGACCAGGACTTTCGATGTTCAATCTTCAGTCTGCACTGTGTTAACTAATCTCAGCCAGTTGGAGGTGTGCAAAATAGCCACAGTTTCCACTCCTCATTGCCAGCATAAAATTATAGAAAAGTTCAAGGCTTGTAAAGAACATGGGATTATCTAGTCCATCTTCTAACTATCACAATTGTTTCCCACACTGTGATTCTCTTTAAGGTAACATTGAGGAAGTATCAATATGCTGCACTAACAGGGGCCCAGAATAGAATGTGTTTTTTTTAAATATGCCCTCTGTTCCATCTTAGTAAAGTCAACTAATCCCTGTGAGGTTAATAATCATAGTTATCATCAATCTTTCCCAGGATGACCAAGTACTGATCAGCCAACTACATAATTGGGTTTTTTCTCTTTAGCTTCTAGGAATTTCTGATCCATTTTTTGAAAATTATTTGAAGAAAGATGAGGGTTAATTTCAAAAGCTTTATTCAAGTAAGGGTTATACTGATTTTTTTCTGAACCACATAAGCAACGTCAGTGTTAGTTGTGACCTGGAGGAGCAGGTCAGTCATCTATTGTAGATCCCACTGAAGTTTTATTGCATTGAAATCAATGGTACAACAATTGGGTGGATTCTACCATAGGCAGATGGATAACCTTTCCCATACTACCATCCAGGTAGACAGATAAATATGACTCTATCTGTGTGTGAATGAGTGTGTGTGATTGATTGTAACACTTAAATTGGTGTTACTGGGATGGTAATGGATTCAAAATAGACTTACTGCCCTATAAGTGCCAACAAACTATCCACTGCCAGTTTCATCAAAGCTGGGCAACTGAAGTGCCTGCCTGTTTCAGGCCTCTCAACATGAAAATCAGGGACGTATGACTAACATTGGACTCCGATCACCATTGCAGGATAGAACTGGTTGGAGTATACTCCGTTGAGCCCCAAAAATCTAATTTGGTCTGCTGCAGCCTCAGGCTCTCCCGCTCAGTGATCAAGACCCTCTGCTGAATTTACCTTACTACCTGCAACTAGGTGGCATCTGGGTTGATTGTATTTTCCTGAGTTTGGCAAAATGCATTGGTATGCCCTGGGGGGGGGTTGATTTAAATAAAGCCTGCATTTTGATCCCTTCATTGTTGGAATGAAAGGCTATTAGCACGCTCCCTCAATCAGTCAAAAGTTAAAATCAACACTTATCTGTCTGTTCATGTGTTTGTGTTGTGCCTGCTCATGTGTGTGTGTGTGTGTGTGTGTGTGTGTGCATGTGTGTATGTGTGTTTGCTCATGGGCAGAATTTTGCCCTTGGCATGTAGGATTGGCAAGGGCGGTCGGAAAGCCAGCCACCGCCCACAATCAGGCCCAGAAAGCAATTTCACGCTGGCGGACCAATTAAGGCCAGTCCAGCGTGAAACACGAGCAGCAGCGCTCAGCGCCGCCTGTGTGGGTGGGGAGAGGAGGGCAAGCAGGCCAAGTGGGACCTTTGCGCATGTGTGCGAGTGCACACTAGATAATCTCCCTGAGGCAGCTCTCTGCCTCAGGGGGATGAAGATATTTGAAAAAAATATAATTTAAAAAATGAAAATATAATGAAACATGTCCCGTCATATTACTCTGCCACATGAGCAGGGACATGTTATAAATGAGAAAATAAAGTTTTTATTTGGTTTTTATTCACTTTTGGAAACCTCATCCTGCCTGTGAATGAGGTTTCCAAAAAAGTGCAAAAGCCGCTTGGCCTTTTCGCCTGCCCACCAACCGTAAGGTTGGATGGGCAGCAAAAAATGTATTTTAATTAACTTTTTAATGGCCTTAATAGGCCTTTTAATTGTTGGCTGGTGCACTGCCAACTCTGGCGCATGCCCGCTGACTGAACTATTGCGTGAGAATAACGTCGGGATCCTTGCCGAGCTAAAAATGTTACTGTGTGTGCATCTGTGTCTGTTCATGTGTGTGTGTCTGTTCATGTGTGCACATGTGTGTGTGTCTATTTGCATGTGTCTGCTCATGCATGCATGTGTATGTGTGTGTGTGTGTGTGTGCGTGTGCGTGTGTGTGCAGTGCACACAAAAATGATTACATGCCTGTTATAGCCTTTTTTGAGTTTAATTAAGCTTCAAAGAAATGTACTAAGCTCAGAAAGTGTCTTCTCTCATTAAATTAAATCAAATAAAGTCCAGGCCCTATCCAGACCTTAGAGCCCAGACTTTCACATGGAGGCAAGAAAGGGGAGTTGGGAGATTTTCCAACACCACAATCCCACCTACTGACCGGCACTACCTGCCACATTATTTTCATGGCAGATGTCAGGGTCAGGCTGAATTCAGGCCTGCCGCTTTGTGTGTCAGCTCTGCCCTGTAGTATTAAGGGTTATCAGATGGGACATGCTAATATATGACTGAGATGATGACGTACTACTGACACCAATCAGTCGTGTAGACTCTGAAGAGAGAGCGTGGGATCAGTCCTAAGAGCTATGTGCCTACCCTGTAACCTATTTATAAGTATTACTAATAAACAAGTGATAAGCAGATACCACAGTATGTCTATGGTCTGTCTAAGAACCAAGTCTCATGCCTACTCTCCAAGACAGAAGGACCCAATCTCAAAACAGGCTCCAGCAACAAGCTCCTTCAAAACAGCAGGAAAGCCTAGCAAAGGCTGAGGATGTTCCAGAGGAAGATGGGGCTTTCATACAGTTTGAGGGAGCCTCACCATCTTTGGCTTGCCTGGCCACTATGACAGAGGGAGTGCTTGTGAGGTCCCAATCAACAAAAACTGCCTCTAAGAGAGATGCAGGAGGTGTAGTCACAGCAAGAGGCCCAATGGGTCCTTGTGCAATGAGGTTGTCCACGATGGTCCTCACAGCTGTAGAGCCAAAGACATGAGCAGGGTGGCTCCACCTCCTCTGTGACAACAAGGGGAGAACTGCATAGGAGTGTATGCATTTGCAGTGTTCACCTTGAACACTGAATGGGTCAATGTGGTGTGTTTTTTCTATATAGGTAAGAAATTTGTCTCACTTAAAGCTATATTAAAATTATTGGTTTATGCACAGATTTGCATGCTATTTACATATCTATGCCAAAGTGTATTTACAACATAGACAGAAGTCATCAGTTTCTCACCAGTGCCAGTGAAGACTGCAGCCAGTAGACCATCTATATGTGATGGGTGTAATGGGAGGGCTGTTGGCTTGGTTTTTGTCCATCTGAAGGCTTCGTCCAGTGCCAGATATGTGTTCTGTTATCTGTTACACAAGGCGCCCTAAATTGTATCGCTGCTGAATGCAGTATGACCCTTGCAACAATTGCACCCTGCATGGATTCCTCTCCATGTCTCTGGGACTGTCCTGTGTCACATCTTTTCCTCCTCCTGCAATGATATGGGGCCTCCCTTGTACTTTGCCTACTCAAGTGTCACACCCATCTGATACGCCATGTTGTGCAGCATGCAGCACACGATGACCATTCAAAAGACCTTGGCAGGCGTATATTGCATCACACCCCCAGGGTGGTTAAGGCATCAAAATCTCATTTTTAGCAGGCCTTCTGCCTGCTTAACCAGTGCCCTGGTGTGCGGGCGCTCTCATTGTACCAGTGCTGGGGCTCTGTTTGAGAGTCCCTCAGTGGGGCCAGAAGCCACCTTCTCAGAGGGTAACCCTCATCTCCCAGAATCCATCAAATTGGGGGAGAAAAGTTGAGGCCTTGACTCACAGATCATAAATGAGTCATGGCAGCTTCCTGGAAAACTTGCACAGATGTGTAATTTCTTCTTATGGTCACAGACCACCTGGGCATTGATGAAGTGGTATCCCTTCCTGTTAATGAACTTGTCTGGTCTTTCCATGGGTGCCTTCATGGCCATACAGGTGCAGCCTATGATGCCCTGGACCTGGGGAAAGCCAGCTATTTTTGCCCACTGCCCTACGTGTTTGCAAGGCCTTTTCCATCAGGGAACTGATAAAATCAGCGGCCCTTGTGAAGATGGCATCTAGAACAGCATGGATGCAGCAGTGAGCAACCAACTGAAATATTCCACAGGGGTCAGCAACAGAGCTCTGAAATGAACTCGAGGTGAAGTTGAGGGCCACAGTCACCTTCAGTGCTACTGACAGGACCTGCCAGTGGGTGGTTATAGGGGCCAGTGGTCGGTCATTATCTTCCTGGACAGCTGTCTCCTCTGCACTGATATTCAGACACCACCAGGTAGATGAGCCTGTTGTGCTACACATGGAGCTCAGGGTATTCTCAGCTCCTTCTCCTCTTCAGTGCTGGCTGCTGAGGTTGGGCCCCTTGCTGCCCAAGAATCTTTCCTCATGGCATGCGAGGCTGCTGCTGCAACTGCTCTGCCTGAATGACATGCAGGTGTGAGGGAGCTACATCCACATCCAACAGCAGACTTCTTCCCTTAGGGTCAAGATTTAGCCTGGCTGAATGGACAGATACCTCATTGGTGGCAGAATTTTGCCCAGGCTCTGTTTATTCAGGGTCCACAACACTGTCTCCATCCTCCTTCACTGTTTCAGATCCAGGGCCTTACTGAGGCTTTTCTAGTCAAAGCACAGCAGGAGTTCCTTATCTGCACAGTTTTCAGGACTTTCCTGCACTGCTGAGGGGCTGCTCGCTGCGTTGCTGAGTGCATGGCGGTGGCATGGTTTACATTGCCTTCTGAACTTGCATGACTCCCTCTAAATAGCAAAAGTACAGCTTCAGCAGTCCGTCATTGTGCACATTGGTTCCTGACCAACCCACTTTGCCATATCAGTGAAGATGGCTAGCACCAAAAATGGGATGAGGATTCCAGATCCAGGTCCCATCAACATTTTCGTTTGCCCACAAAAGCAATTCAATGCTGCATCAGGATGGGAAAACCTGGCCCTAGGTTTCAGTTGCTTACTGGGTAAACTCAGTGGTGGGAGGATATCTGATAAGATTTAACAGCAACAACATTAAAAGAGCTGCATTGCTTTGGAACTTAAACACATTTTTTCAATTAAAACTGGCTATACCATTCTACATCTTTATAATAACTATTGATAAAGCTATTACCTGAAGTACAACCTCTGAGGCAGACACTGTCTTTATTGGAGTCAGTGGCGATGTTGCAGGAGGCTTGGCTGCCCTTTTTTTGGCTTTTTCAGCTTGTACATTTGTGAAGTAGTTAACAGCAGCAAATTCGATCAGAGCAGAGAACACAAATGCAAAGCAGACTGCAATAAACCAGTCCATGGCTGTGGCATAGGAAACCTTTGGCAGAGAGTGTCGAGCACTGATGCTTAGTGTTGTCATAGTTAGAACTGTTGTGATACCTTAAATTGAGAAAATGCATTGTTTTATTGGAAGAGGAATATAAGCATGCACTATAAGCACAAGAAGAGCAATATTATACAAGTATATTTTTTCAATATGCATATATAAACTATTCTTTTGTATCAAGTGTATATCTTATTTGCAAACTAACCTCCAGTTTGTGAATAGGACAGGTCTTGGAGAATAATATTCCATCCATGAATTCAAAATGTTTGTCAGGGCATTCAAGCCAAACTATGGCCTAAGAAAATAACCTGGGTCTCAAATATGGTTATGTGAAAATGTACATTCTGTATAATCACTTCATTTAAAATGAAATAGGCCATTGGATCTATCCCCATTTCACAAGTGTAAATTGGATGCCTAAGCGTTGACTATAGCAGGTGGAGTGTGTGTATGTTTGGCACCAGAAGTGCATTTCCTGCCCTACTGGTAATGTTTCCTGTATAGGCATTCAGGACCCATGACTGAAACAGGTGTTAACATTTCTGAGACTTTTATTGTTAACTTTATCATGGAACTGGGAAGAACGGGAATGCCATGCCCAGATCCACATGAAATTCATGGGAAGTTGCCAGTCACCACTTGCCCCCTCCTGATTGCCTCACCACATTGCCGCCCCAACCCCTACACAGCACGACCCCGGTTTTTATTCTGTTAGAGTAAGTGCAACAGAGTGACGCCCCTGTCTACCCTCCCTCTATCCTAAATTCTGGCGTCATTTTCAAAGCTATGAATAGCTAAAAGTATCTGCAAAGGCACAAAAAACAGCAGCCACCCCAGCTTAAGCCAATCTCCTTCCCAAGGTGATGCAAAGACCCTTAGAGGCTAAAATAGATAGCTAGCATGCCCGTCACACTGTGGCTCAGTTGATAGCACTTCTGCCTCTGAATCAGAGGGTTGTGGTTTCAAGTCCCAGTTTGAGGCTTAACCATAAAAATCAAGGCTAAAATTCCAGTTCAGCACTGGGAGGGTGCTGCACTCCATTGGTGCCATCTTTCAAATGGGATGTTAAACTAACCCCTTTCTTCCCTCTTAACTGGATGGAAAAGATCCCACAGCACTCTTTTGAAGAAGAGCAGAAAATTATCCTGATATCCTGGCCAATATTTAACCCTCAGCCGACATGAAAAAAAACAGACTTACAACCCCATTACTGCTCAGACACTGCCTACCGCCACATTTTCTGGATCTTCTATTGGGTGGCCCAAGCTCTCACCTGTTTCAGGCAGAAGCCTCATTATGACATATGGGATCTTATGACGTATTTAGGACCCCAGTGCAATTTTGAGGAACAATTGAGCGGAGTGTGCAGTTCAAGCTCCGTCTGATTGTACCAGGTGGTGAAGCAGAAGGACCCTGAAAAGGTAAGGCCAGAGTTATTTGGGAGCTAATTGGGCAAGCAGTGAATGATTCCTCTACACCAAGATCTACCTGCCTGCTAACCAGCTCTCCATTCAGACCACCTGATCTTGTGCCAGCACAATTCGCAGCGAGGTGCTCTTTCAGAGCTTTAGAATTTCTTACTGAATCTTCACTTTTTGGAACCACAGCAACATCAGGTACCTCCTTAGGCACAGACAGTTCAATGTTATCCACTCCAACAGAGACATCTGGCATGTCTATCCTTGGTTGATCAATCACAACGGAGACAACAGGTTCTACAATGATTACAGGTGGAACACCAGTTGTTGGAGTAGCTCTCTCCTTCTCAAATGATCTGCGTGTTTTCAGGTGATCCAGCCCTCCACTTCTTCATGGTACAAAACGGTCTGGTCACAGAAACTATTACGCCAGGTAATCAATTTGATCCACCACCGAAGTTTCGTACAAATACTGTTTCACCAAAGGTAAATGCTTGCTCTCCACTATGCAAATCATGAGTCACTTTTTGATTCCCTTGACAGTTCTCTATCTTCCCCTTCAAATTGGGAAGTACCCAGCTTAATCTCGTATGAAGGCAGCGCTTCATAAGTATTTCTGAAGATGTTGAACCTGTAGTAGTGTGGAGTGGGTCATTCTATAGTGCAATAGGAAACATGAAAGTTTAGTCTCCAATGATCCTCCCAATAATTTTTTTCATCCCATGCTCCCTCATCCAATCCTTTAGACAACGGATGATACGGTGCTGTCTTTACGTGTTTGATACCATTTCGGTTCGCAAATCTTTGAAATTCAGCACTGGTAAATGCAATGCCATTGTCTAAGACAATGACTTCTGGCAATCCATGTATAGAAAAACTTTGCGTAACCTTTCTATAGTCGCACCTAATGTTGGCAACCTAACTTCATACACATCTAACCATTTGAAATGTGCATCAATTATTTGTAGAAACATGGTGCCTAGAAATGAACCTACATAATCCATATGCAGTCTCACCCAGGGTCAACCAGGCCATTCTCGCTGGTGCAGTGGGGCTACAACAGGCACCTTCTGTAGTTTCTGGCACTGGAGACAGTGTTTAACCATTTCTTCTATATCACTGTCTATACCTGGCCACCAGATATAGCTTCTTGCAAGCATTTTCATTCTGGAAATTCCGGGATTCCGCTATGCAACTTAGTTAAAAGCGATTCCCTTCCTTGTGGTAGTCCTTGTAGCAAACCCTCCATCATCCTCTGAAAAATCATGCAGGCTGAAGAAACACCAAAAGGCAGGCGCATGTATTGATACAACCCTTTGTGGGTGTTTATGGTTACAATTCCTCTGGATGTATCATCCAGTTCCAGCTGTCGATATGCATGACTCGTATCTAATTTAGCGTAAATTCTCCCCCCTACTAATTTGGCATACAGATCCTCAATCCTGGGGGTAATGCACTTGTCCAACTTGGCAGCCTTGTTTACTGACAACTTGTAATCCCCACAGATACAGATGGTCTGATCTGGATTCAAGTCAGGGACTATGGTGCTACCCATTCCAAAAATTGAACCAGCTAAATATTACCCAGCTTCTCTAAATGGTTTAATTCAGTGACAACCTTGTCTCTCAGGGCATAAGGCATAGGCCAGTTTTTTAAAAAAGGAGGAGCTGCTTCAGGGTCAACATAGAGCTTAGCCTGCAGGTCCTTGATTTTCCCCAGTTCCTCTTGAAAGACCTTGTCATATTTCTTTAGCAGCTCTGGTAGTCCTCCAGTTCTCAGCTGGAAAATTTCAGACCAATTTAGTTTATTTCTTTTTAACCAATCATGACCTAGAAGACTTGATCCTTCACTCTCCACTACAATCACAGGGAGCTGTGCTGTCTGATGTTTGCAATTAACAGGTACAGTGGTAATACCTTTCACTTGTATGGCTTCAGTATGCATTTTTAATTTGGTTGAAGTCTCTCCATGTTCAATTGTTGAGTACCCTTGTTTAAATATTTGAATGTGTGCTCCCCCACTACGGTGGTGCACCGGTATCCACTTCCATCATCAAAGGTTTTCCATTGACCTGCAGAGGAACAGTGATTGGCTCTGTTTTCCCAATTTTCACTTTAAATAGTTCTTCCATGTTATGTACTTGGATCCATTTAGTCTGCTGCCTGGGAGTCTATCTCAATCTTGCTTTACATTGCTTCAGTATGTGCCCTTTTTTCTGACAATAATGGCACTCCACATCTTTAAAGCTGCAAGTTTCAGGGAAATGGTTACTTCCACATCGGCAACAACTCATTTTCAGATTTGCTGCTCAGCTGTCTCCTGTACGTTTTTAAATTTTCCAGTAGCAGGGGCTGTCTCCTGCTTTGCAGCTGACTCCTTGGTTTTCGCACCATATCTGGCAGTCTGTTCCCGCCCCAACTGGAAAATGGCACTAATTTGTACACCCTGTAAGGCCTGCAAATCCCGCTCATAACTTTCCATCACAAACGCTATTTCCAATGCACTTTAAAAATCAATATTTACTTCAGCTAATAATTGTCGTTGAATGGCATCATCATGCACACCACAGGCCAAAAATCCCTTAACACATCGTTTAGGGCCTCCCCAAAGTCACAATGTTCAGTTAGCTGTTTCAATTTCACTACGTATGTTGCTATGGTCTCCCCTGGGGCTCTTACTCTCGAATTAAATTGAACCTCTGCATGATTATGGAGGGTTTGGGTAGAAAATGACCCTTTACGAGGTCTACCAATTCAATGAAGATCTTTGAATCGGGAGAGCTCGGGGCCATCAAACTACAGGTTAAATTATAAGTTTTAATCCCACAGGTACTTAGGAGAATTGCTTTCCTTTTTTCCTCCACTGCTATTTTTTTTGCTTAGAAAAAGAAACCAAGGTGTTTTATATAATGGGCAGAATCATCCCAGATTTGCACTAAGTGCGGTAGCGGGTAGGTAAAATGAGGTTTTACCTGCTGGCCGCAATGTGGGTTTTCACACTGTATTGTCCCAAACCCGCCTCAGTATTTATCCATTCCTGAGAAACATTTTGTTTCCATTGCATGCGGGTTCTTGTTTGCCTGTCCGCCATCACCCCGGGCACCATATTCAAAATCCAGCCGCAAGCACACTTCCGCAAGCAGTGCTTCCGGACCAGAACAGCTGCACGGAAGACATGGCCCTGAAACTGAAGAAAACTGCAGCCCCCAGGTTCAGCGACATGTCCCTTGAGTGCCTTTTAGATGCTGTGGAGCCCGCTGGGATGTCCTCTACCCCAGCTCAGGCTGTGACAGCACTAACCCGGTTTGGTAGGCGGTGGCAGTGGTGGTCAGCGCCAACGCCCTGAAAAAGAGGACAGCCATCCAGTGCTGCAAGAAGATGAATAATCTTCTCCCAGGGTAAATCACTTTTTTCATCACTCTCAGCTCACACACTCACAAACCCATCACACATCCACAGAGCCCTCACTCACTGCTGGTTCATGGGACATCATCATTCACTCTCACACACACTTAAATTGTCCTCATCCCATCCATAGGGCAACTCACCACCCACACAGGCCAGGCATACTTAACTTCTGGCCTGATAGGTGCCCCACTTATACTCTCTCCATCTCCATTCATACAGGACAAGTTGGCACACAGCAAGAGGGAGAGGTTGCAGATCGGTGACGGAATGCCCAAAATCAATGTCCTCACAGACTTTGGAAACAGAGCCATCCAGCTGGCTGGCAAGGATCTGGACTGGTCCTGTATTGATGCTGAGGCTGGCGGTGCTCTACCAAGTGAGGGTCCAGCAGTACAACATCCATCAGACAACCATGCTGTGAGTGATGTGTCCTGTTTCACAGGCCACTGCCATGCACTAATTATCTCCCTTTGTTTTTGTAGGCACAACTGGGAAACAGCCGACAGAGCCCATGACCCAGGGCCTCCCATCAAGCTGCGAAGACACCTCTGAAGAGGAATCTGAAGGCACCCTCCTTAAAGCCTCATCACAGCGCTCACCCACACCCTCCACCAGCACAGAGAAACACACCTCGGTGGGACCTAGCTTTGAATAGCCCAGGGATCACAATCTGGAGAGCACATTGTACTGTCCAATCAACAGCAGGTGGAGGCAGGGATTTCCCTGGTTTCTGGCATTCAGGGAACTGCTGGAGGCTAGAAATTTGCTGAGTCTGAGTCAGATGACGAGCCTTTGGATTCGGTCATGTCACAGTCGCTGGAGCTGCAAAGGCAAGCTCAGGAACATCACGAAGGAACATACACTCCTCAGATTGCAAGGCACGATGGAAGAGTCCATCTGCCTTCAGGTTGAGGTGATAGCGCCGGCTTGCCAATGCACTGAGGTCAACACTGGTAGGATGGAGGCTGCCATTGAGACCTTGGTCCAGGACTCCACTTCTGCGCTGCTGTGCGGGCTTAGCTCCATCGCTGATGCCACACTTGGCCTCCAACAGTGTGTACGGGAGAGGGGTGCCGGGCAGCTCGATCTCACTCCGGCTAGCCCTTCTCCTCAAGGAGGCAGCCTGGATTCCAGGGCACCCATAGGGAGGAGGATCAGCAAATGCACACTCAAGGCCAATCTATCCAGGTGACTCCAAGAGTGTCCGTCCCTTCGACTGTCCTCTTCCTGTGACCTCAGCAGTTCCAGCTCCACAGGCCAAGGAGGGTGCCACTGCCACACACCAGGACCCCAAAAGCAGGCCGAGGCTGCCCAAGTCTTGACCCTCCAGATAGATGCCTGGCAAAGTCATCACAGACAGGGCGTCACAGTCAGCAGGCTGCCTCCACCTCTGCTGTGGATGTCTGGGGAGCACCAAGACGTAGTGTTAGGAAAGTTAAGGAGAATTAGTTGCACAGCCTGGGGATGGGTGTATGTGTGTATGTAAGCTGCCCTCGGCTAGACAGGATTCAGACACTCTCAGAGGCCAAGATTTATGGAATGTCCTCACTGCATGTCATCGTCATCATCCTCCTGCAATCGAGCAACCATTCGGGCTTCCACTGCATCTCCATGACAGGAGCATTCTCACACAGAGGGCATTCACACTGCCATAAGCCAGACTGGACTCAAACTTTCACAGATATGATGTGAGGAACTATGGAGTCACCTCACTGCATGTCGCCATCATCTTCCACAATTCTGGCAGCTATGAGGGCCTCCCGAGCACGCATGCCTCATTTAGCCAGTGCGAGGGCCTCATCCCCCTCATGCCCATGGGCATCCTGCTCATTGGAGGAGACGTGCAGCTCCTCCAACTCCTCCTCAGCCAGCTCCTCTCCCCGTTGCATTGCCAGGTTGTAAAGGGCACAGCAGATGATGACGATGCATGACACCCTATGCAGACTGTATTGCAGGGCTCCACCAGACCGGTCCAGGCACCAGAAACTCAACCTCACCATCCCAATAGTCTGCTCCACCAAGTTTCAAGCTTCAGCATGAGCCTCATTATACCGTCACTCTGCTGCAGTCTGAGGCCACCGCACGGGTGACATCAGCTACAGCCTCTGCGGGTAGCCCTTGTCCCCAAGCAATTAACCCTGTAGCCTCATTGGAACCTGGAAGACTGCAAGGATTTGCGACCGACTGAGAATGTAGGAGTCATGCACATGCTCTGGAAACCGTGCGCACACCTGCAGTCTTGTGGTCGCATACCAGTTGTATATTCAGTGAATGGAACACCTTACGGTTGATGTAGCCTACCATGTTTTATGACTGAGATCTGAGCGTCACATGAGTGCAGTCATTGGCACCCTGCACCTGTAGGAAACCCAAGATCTGGGCAAATCCAATCACTCTTGCATCCTGGCTTCCTGGTCCCGGGCAAAATGCACAAAGTTATGTGCCCTCCTGAAGATGGCATCCATGACCTCATGGATGCATTTGTGGGTGGAGTCTTGTGAAATCCCACAGAAGTCACCTGTGGAGCCCTGAAAGGAGCCACTGGCATAGAAATTGAGCAACCCGGTCACTTTCACAGCCACTGGCAGTGGATGCCCTCCATATTCCTGTGGCGCCAAATCCTGCAGCAGGTGGCAGATGTGACTAACCAGTTCCCTGGACGTGCAATTTTTGGTGACACTGGTTCTTGGCCATCCGCAGGAATGAAAGGTGGCATCTCTAGTCCCTGGGTGTTGCTAGGCACTGGCCTGTGACCCCTCGCTGTAGCTCTTCAGCGGCGTGTGCAGGAGCCCCAGCTGCCCCTTCTTCCTGAGGTTGCTGCTCCTGCCTCTGTGCAACCAGGAGCCACAGTCGCTCTCTCCTCCATCGTCTTCATGCTCTGCAGGCCATCAGGCATACAGCTTGTTCACCAGGGTCCATGACCCTGATGTATTCCTCCTTTGGGATAAAAGAGAGAGACACGTGGTTAGCGTGGGTGTGCTAAGAACCTGTCCTGGTTAAGTGTGATGACCCCTTAACGCTTCCCGGAGAGTGCTAGCCACCACTTGGATGGCCAGAGTTTAGTACGTTGCATGGCTGCCCTGTTAGCTTGAACCATGGGAGAAGCTGGTCCAAACCTGGATGCTGAGATTGCAAGGGGCTGTGAGCACCTTTGCCAGTGACTGCTCCATGGCCAGCTTTCGCAAGGAGATTGTATAATGTGTACAGTCATTCAATTGTTTTGCAGTCCATTAAAATGCTCATGAATTTGCAGTTTGTGCCGTGGGGGGTGAGGGGAAGGCAGGGGTGGGACAGGGGAAGCTTTGCAGAACTTGATGGTACTTTGATGCCTCTGCGTTGCTTGAGTGGACAGATAAACTAGAGGCCCGGCTCCAATCATATCAATCTGACTGTGCATGAACTGTCTCAGTTGCAGAGGAATGGTCATTTTATACAGGTTTCCCAAATTCGTGGGCACTTCCCTCACCCACCCTACTCCCCAATCCGAATGATTGTGTGCTATATTCAGGGCTGCCCTTGCCCTTGCCTATCACCAGTTGCCTCAGCGGCAAGGCTGCCCTTAACCCCGACGTCCCTGAAGCTTAAAGTCCAACAGGTGACCTGGCAAGCACTGCACAACTTTGCTGTGTACTCACCTCCGAGTTCCCCTCAAAGTGCAGGGCAACAAGTGCACAACTTTTATGTGCTGTTGACAAACACGTCGGCATGCTTTCTCCCCAATGTGAACGGACGATCCAGCAGTGAGGGAGCGATTCCGGCAGGCTGGCCTGCTAATGATATGTTGTATTACACTGAGGTTTCCAACGTCCGATAGCAGGAAATGCAACCCACCGTTAGCAGGCTGAACAGACGATCGTGAACTGGTTTCCCACCATTGTAAAACCAAGCCCATCATATTGTCTGCTTATGCCATCAATCATGCCCGACACCAGCGGGCACGGAAAATTCTGCCCATTGACTCGAATCCTCTGTTGATGAATCAAATGAATTTGGGGTTGATCTTGCCAAAAAATGGCATACTTGGTTAGTATATCTTCCCTTCTGTTTAAAACAAGATACTCACATTCACTGGATGAGGGATAGCACCTAAACCAATTTATCCTTGTCGCCAGTTGTTATAGACTTGATTATCCAGACAAGTTCCTCATAAGAAACAGTGAATTTTATTTACAGGGCTTCAGCAGCAGTTACATCCTTCCATCAAGGTCCATGATGAGACAGAAACTCTACCCCTATGGTTCCCTTTGCCTAGGGCTGATTCGTTCATACTGTCACGTGATATCACACAGTACAATAAGTCTTAAAGCTACAGCCACTACATTCCTTAAAGCTACAGTTACTACAATCCCCAACAATAATTTGCAACAATTGAACAGTAAGGAAGTAGAATTTTATTGCAGAGTGTCATAAGCAGAGATATCTTCTTTGAATAAGACCAATCCTAAAAGTATTCCATGCCCGTGCACTGAAATCACTCCCTTAAAGAATACAAATTAAAAACAAATAAACTTTAAATTGAAAAAAAATAGGGTTGAACAATGTCTCTAAATTTCACTTGTCAATGTTTTTTAATAACATGGTTTATTCATGAGTATATTTCAAACCATTCAACTCTAGATCTGAGTCTAATCTTCTAGAGCTTTTTAACAGAAAATCTTCATTTGCACGTTTAAGTGTGCTGTTCCACACATCAGATTTATTCTGTACTTAATCGTTTTGCTATGGAGAAATTAAAAATTTTATGACATGATTTAAACATGCACTAACTCACACACTGAATGGTGATTTACAACACAGCGAAAGGAACTGATCAAGTTTGAGGGCTTGGTGTTTATTCATTCCATTCAAAGTTCAGTGTAAATAGCCTTAAAGTAGGCAGGGACTATTCAGCATGAGTTTTACATGAGCTTTATTTAAATGGATAAGTCTAATTCAGTTATAAAAAGACAGAAGTTATGCTAATCGATACACAGTATTCCCATCTATTGAGGCATCAGGGCTGAATTTTAATTCCCAAAAACTGATAGGTTGGGTCGTGCCAGAAATTAAAATACAAACAATCTGAAATGGGAATCCAAACCGCTTTGAACCCAGCCACATCCAGTCTTAATGGAGGCAGAACAAGGGGAGGGCAACCAATCTGTTCTCAGGAAGTGGGTTAGTCTTTTAAATATTATAATGAGGCTATGTGCCTCCTTTTCAATTTTAACCACAGCTTTCCGAGTATCCCAGGTCTTAGGAAATTCCACCACTGCTTCTGGGCCAGAAAGAATAACAGTATTTCCTCAGAGCCCAATCAAATACCCGGTAACCCCTCCCCCATCACCGGAATAGTTCTGCTCTCCACCTCCGACCACCATTGCAACCCCTGACCACCAATTACACCCACCAACCACTAACGTATCCCACATACACTGTCCAACAATGCCCCCTGACCTTCAATTGCTTCTTCCAACCACCAGCAGACTTCCTTCCTGCTGGTCTGACCACCATCAAACCCCTTCATGATCCAGACATGCCCCCTATGATGCAAACCCACTTCCTCCACCATGATCTCACTCACTCCCCACCTATCTGCCCTCATAGGCTTTGGCCCTATGAAGCAGGCTTCCCCACTTCCAGTCTGTCAATCATGCTGCCCATGGACACAAACTCCACTGAAAGGTATCCTGTGGTTACATTTTGCAGGACATTTGAGAAACCCATTCTTCCAGGTTTCCCAACCTCACAATAGCACTCCCATACAACAGTGCAAAATGCAATTTCAGGTTAAAATTCAAGCCATTGTTCCTTTCACCATGTTATTGTTTGCTATGAACTGGAAGCTGACCATATATGAAGCATCAACAAGAGTTCAGCACCATAAACATAAAAAAGAGGGATGGTGAATTATGAACTCTTTCAATACAGATTTCATGGGTCCTCAAGGAACCACAAGTCATTAGACTCAGCCTACATGAAAGTAAGAAAAAATGAAGGTAAAACTAATGATAGGATTGCTTTTGATCCATCTAGAAGGCAATATCTTGTGTTTGAAGAAGTACGAGATGAAAGAGATCAGAGTACCAAGTAGGATATTATATAAATGCAATGCTCTTTCTTTTTTTTTCATAGGCTGTGGGAGCATAATAAGAACATCCACTGTGGGGATGGCAGCTGTCAGTGGCAGTCAAGGTCATTACATCCTTAACTTTCCAGTACCATTCTAACATCTGCTAATATGCCAGTCATGCTTGTGGCAAACATCATAATGTTTGATCAATCAGGACATCCATTCAAATTGGCGTCCTGGATTGCAAACTAATGGTAAACACATAAAAGGCGATGGAAAGGGCTCAGTAATGTGAAGAAGTCATTTCCTAACTGCTTTTCCTTTTTCTGTTCTCCCTCTGTTGCAACGTACCTTCTCATTAGCCTTGTGCCAATTACTCTGGCTTATCTTATTTGCCTACCCTGTAGGGTAGGCAAATAAGGTACCCTGCCTTTCCAATGGAAATTCCCTCTCTGATGTGTTTGAAAGAATAAATGCAAAGCGATCAGGCAGCATGAGAGATGCTTTGTGCCCACCTAGTATCTGAGAGCAAAGATAAGCATAGTTTGCATTGACAGCCGGGTCAGTGCAAAAATATTAGGCGCTCTCGACAAACCTTGCAGCCCAACCCCCTCGCCCTCCACAATCAACTTACAAAAATGAATGGTGTCCATTAGTATGAATAAAAATTGTGCATTTGTATTTACAGATTTATTTTACATGAAAAGGGAGAAATTTGATTCTGGTTGTACATTCTCATTGTTCTACATTTTTCACAGGATATGTATTGGAAGAAAAGCACATTATAATGTGTAATATGGCTCATATGATGTAATACTAGGTTCCTGCAACAGTTACTAGATGATTTGATGCACAATTTACATAATCAGTAATCATTACGATAGCGTGGGCTAGACTAAATTACATCCTTTGATTTATTTACTGGTTCACAGTTTTGGAATAATAATGCAGATATACAAATTTGTAAAACTCACATAAACAGAATGAGAAATATAATATAAAATTTTGGGAAAGACTGCAATGTACATACTTGGAAATCTATATGTATGTCAGTGTATGTGGATGCATCTCAGTAGATGTAGACCTTTCAAACCGCTGAAGCCAGTTTGCTTATGTAGTTTCATGAATAGTTCATTCAGTTTTTTGCCGCACCCACCCCCACCTCCACAAATTTTGCCACTCTAGGTGAACCACCCAGTTTGCCTAGTTGCACGACTATTATTAGGCAGACAATTAGTGTAGAAGAGTGGGGAACACAAAGTGATCACAGAACTGAGTGGTTTGTTAACAGGCAGGAGTTCGGTGCAAGTTGGAATTCAGAGCAGATGGGGACAAGGTGCTGCTTTTTACTCTTACTTTTACCTCCACCACCTGGTATGTGTTTTCTTTTGTCTCTAAGTTGGAAAGCTGTAACTTGCTGTTCAGTAAATTACTGACTTAAACTAGATAAACCAGTTAATTTACTAAATAGAAAGAATAGATCCAATTAAAAATAATAAGCTAATTAACAAATCAAATCAATAAATTAATAAGATCAGATATATACAGCAGGGCAGGTGATGTGCCATAACTACAACATGTAGGAGGTTGTGGAGAGCATTGAAATCCCCAATATTTGTGGTGTCTACAGCATGAGGAGTTTCAACTCCGAATTGTTGAGCTAGTGTCTAAGCTGAAGGCATTGGCTGGGGAGCAGGGATGCGGAGAGTTACCTGGACACTTTGTTCAGGAGGCAGTCCCCCCCTTTAGGTTAAGCAGAAATTTAGAATTGGTTGATGGTCAGGGACAGAAGGGTGCAACTGCAAGTCAGGTAGGAATGGGATTCCATCCTGTTAGTAATGAAGGTGCCTCAGTCCTTGAATTTGATGAACAGATATGAGGTACCTGCTACCTGTGGGAATGAGAGCAAGGACTGCAGGATGGATAAACAAACTGACCATAATAGCATGGTGCAGGAGACATTCAAGTGGGGGAAATGGAAAGGATTGTGGTGCTGATAGGGGACAGTATAATCAGGAGGATACTGTTCTCTGTAGCATAGACTAGGAGTTCTGAACGTTGTGTTGCCTACCCAATGCCAAGGTTAAGGACATCTCCTTGCAGCTAGGGAAGAACTCAAGTGGAAGGGAGCAGACCCCTAGTTATGGTCCACATGGGAAGCAACAATATAGGTACGTCATGGAGTTAGTATCCAAATTAAAAAGCAGAACCTCAGAAATAGAAATTTCTGGATTGTTACATGAGTCACCCACCAATAGCATATGGATAAACAGTTTAGAAGGTTAAATGTATGAAAAGCTGAAGGAGTGATGTGAAAGGCCAAGGTTTTGATTCATGGGTGACTGGCATCAGTACTGGGTAAAGATGGAGCTGTTCTGTCAGGATGAGCTCTGTTTAAACAAAACTGGGACAAGAGTCTTGGCAAATTAAATAACTACAGTGAAAGATCGAGCTTTAATCTCAAAGATGGAGGAAAGGGTGAATTCAAATACAAGGCTCTAGAGCAGAGCAGTGGTTTGGGTAAAAATAAGCACAGTGATTCAGGAAAGGACAGTGAGAGGAACAAGGATGATAAGGCATTAGCGACTAACATGACATCAAGGAAAATTGGAAGAGCATCAAAACTAAACGCGCTATACCTGAATGTGTGAAGCATTCACAATAAATTAGATCAATTAATAGCACAGAAAGAAGTTAATGACCAGAATTTTTCTGTCGGCGAGTTGGGGGCGGGGCCCGCGACATCATCCCGCTCTATTTAAATATTCAGGAAGATGGGGGCACAGCAAAATCAGCTGCCTGCCTGCCAACCTGTCAATGGCCAATTGAGGCCATTGACAGGATAATTAAACCAATTAAAGGCCCTGCGCTCCCAACCTTATCATTGTCACATGAGGGGGACATGTTAATAATTTTTTTACTTTTCTATTTTTTAAGTTTATAAAACTTTCAGCGCTCTCCCTGAGACAGCATTAGTCTCAGGGAAAAGCGCATTGCACTTCCTGTCAGGCAGGCCACTGGGCAGGCCTTAATTGGCCCGCCCACTCAAAATGGTAGCGGGGCCCATTTCGGCAGCAGCAATCGGCTGTCCGCCCGCCGCCAAGCCGGTGGACCCCACCCGCCCATCAAGCGCAAAATTCTGCCCAATAGGTTTGATTTCATTTCCATTGTTGAGACCTGCTTGTAAAGTGACCAGAATTGGGAACTATAAATATCCCAGGATACGTAACTTTTAGAAGAGAAAAGCAACTTGGAAAAGGAGGGCAGTTGGCCCTGATAATAAAAGATAGGATAAAGACAGTAGTAAGAAAGGATCTTAGCTCAGAAAATCAAGAAGTACTATCAGTTTGGGGGGAGCTAAGAAGCAGCAAACATTTGAGGGAGTTGATTATAGGTAGTTGTAGTGTAGGGCAGAGTATAGATCAGGAAATTTGAGGCACAGGCCATCTGAGGGTGATAAAATAAGCATGAGGGTCTTTAATCTTTATACATATTGGACAAACCAAGTTTGCAATAATAGTGTGGAGGATGAGTTCATGGAATGTACACAAGAAAGTTTCCTAGGGCCTGAATTTTTCGGATGGTGGTAGTGTCCCTTTCCGCCATCTGAAGAGTCAGCGGGGATTTGTTCCCCAGACTCCGAGTGCCCTGCAGCCATTTCATACTCAAGTGAGTGTTAAGTGGCTGTAGGCAGGACTTCCACCCCTCACTCGGGAGGAAGCCCTGCCTTATAGTGCTGCCAGTGGCAGCTCTCTAGTTGCTGTAGTGACAAGAGCTGCAATGGACTGAAGAGGTAATACATCAACATGCCTGAGCCTAAGCCCCGGAAGCAGAGGACAAGGTAAGTTTAAGGGATCCCAGGGCGCAGAGGGTAGGGAAGGCCTGGGGCGATTTGGGTGTCGGAGAAAGGCTGGGAGCAGGGGGCGGGAGGTCCAGCAGCCACTAGACCTTAAGGGGGTGGGCACAAACAGCTAGAAGGGGGCTTCTGATGGAGATACCCCAGCCTCCTCTTCCTGTCCGCCTGAGATCTAGGCCCAATCTTTTTTGGGCTTCCCAATGCCAGGTAAATCCTCCCGCCAGTCTAAAATTGAGGCAGGTGGGGAAACAGACCTTAGGTTTGGCCACTTAAGGGCATCAATTGGGGGCAAGGGTGTCCAAGGTCCTGCCCACCCCAATGTAAAATCGCTGTATGATCAGGGTGGGCAGGAACCCAGAGGGAATATCCTGTTGCTTCAATTTCGCCCTCCCCCGCTGGCGAAAATCCCAATGGTGGGGATGCCATGAAATTCTGGCCTAGGTCCCTATGACAGGGAACAGCACTTACAAAGGAAACAAGCTGCTTTTATGGAGGCACAAAGTCAATGGAGCTATAGGAGAGAGTTCACGTGATCCAGCTCTACCAGATTTAGAACAGTCAGAGAGAGATTGCCACAGGGTCAACAGCTTTACTCTATCCCTCTCATAAAAGCTGAGCTGATTGTGATTTGAAAACCCCACCATCAGGCCTCTTTGCTGCAAACCAAGAGCTCTTAAAGGAGAATTCTGAATCAACTCTATTGTGTCCAGTGAGAAACCTGAGAACCAGCAGCTATTGTGGACCAGGACCCTTCAGCGAAAAACAAACATCTGGACACTCTGTGATAATTTTTCTAACTTTACTTGTTACTTGGTCAAGTTTTTAATATCTGACACTCTACAGAATTTTATTTGTTTTTTATATGCTTTGGGGAGGGGGGAGGGCCATTATGCATGTGTTGTTTATGCATTAGTGGATAGGTGGACATATTTGTACATCTTGAACCTTTTAATAATTTCTGCATCTTTTATCTGAGTGAATTTTAGCATTAAAACTAACTCTTTACTTATTAAGTCAAGAAACCTGGCTGGCATATTTCTTGCATTGAGCTTTACACAGTTAAATATACATTAAATTAGCAACATCACCTCCTTTTTACATTCAAACCAACCCAGGAGTGGGACAAAGAAAGGAGTCAGTTCACCCCTGTTAACCTGGTTGCAACAATAGGATTAGTAAAAGTTAAGCATGGGCCCATTAGAAGCTGAGACAGATGAAATTATTATGGAGAATAAGAAAATGGCAGAGATAGTAGCCAAATACTTTTTATGCGTCTTCATGATAGAAGACACAAAATACATTCTGGAAATAATGAGGAGCCAAAGGTCTAGCAAGAATGAGAAATTTAAAGAAATCTGTATAAGTAAAGAAATAGTACTGGAAAAATTAATGGGATTAACTGGCAACAAATCCCCTGGATCTGACAAACTGTATCCATAAATTTTAAAGAGGTAGTTGCAGGGGATGCAGTGGTTTTATTCTTCTAGAATTCCTTGGATGCTAGAACAGTTCCCAAGGATTGGAAGGTAGAAAAAATAACACTTATTTAAGAAAGGTAATAAAGAGGGTGCATCGTCAAAATACTAGAATGTATTATTAGGATAACAGGACACTTAGAAAATCATAATATGATTAATCAGATTCACCTCAGATTTATGAAAAGGTAATCATGTTTGACAAAGTTTTTTGAAGATGTAACTATCGTGATTATACTTAATATAATAAGATGGATAATGGGGAATCAGTGGCTGTAGTATACTTGGATTTTCAAAAAGCAATCTAGAAGGTTCCACACAAGAGGTTATTGCACCAAATTAGGAATCTTGAGATTGGGGTAATATATTAGCATGGATTGAGGATTGATTAATGGACAGAAAAAAGAGTTGGAATAAATGGGACTTTTTGGGTTGGTAGGCTGTGAGTAGTGGGGTGTTGCAAGGATCAGTGCTTGGACCTCAGATATTTACAATCTATATTAATGGCTTAAATGAAGGGACTCACTGTAACAATATTCAAGTTTAAACCAAGCTTAAACACTTCCACACAATACTAGTTAACCTGCTAGAGAGGCTATTGGTCCCCTCTCTGTTCAGGTGCAACCCATCCACTTTGAAGAGGTGTTTCCTGCCATAGAACTGGCCCCAATGTCCCAGGTTGAAGGCCTCACTCCTGCACCATGTCTCTTGCTATGGATTAATCTGCCTTTTCCTCCTATTTCACTTCCTCCCCATCTTCTAAAAGCCTGACTGCAGGACCTCAACCCTCTTCCATCCTATGCTGGTGCTTCCAACATGCACCACGACTTCTGGCTTTTCCCCTTCCACCTACAAAACATTCTGCATGCTCTCTGTGATGTCCCTTACCCTGATAGCAGGGAAGCAATAAACATCACAGAACTGTCTGTCCCCCTGACTGTGGAATCCCCAGTTATTACTGTGTGCCTATACTCTGATATACCGACTGTGGAATCCTTTGTCTCATGGTGCCAAGCTCAGTAATACACACCACGCGATGTCTTCACCGTTGCTGATATTTAATGTTGATTGTCAGTTTGAGAGTGCCACGCTCCCAAAGGATTCCTGCATTGCCTGCCTCTTCCTACCCACCTGGATGACCATCAACTTGCTGCTTTGAACTCTATCTAGCAATTGGATGGCTACCTCCTAAAGCCTGTCATCCAACAGGCATTCAGCCAGCTATATGCCCTGCAATGAATCCAGCTGTTCCTCAAGTTCAGAAACCCACAGCATGAGTTTGAGGAGCTGGAGGCACTTCCTGCACAAATGGACATCTAGGACACAAGGAATATCCTAAAGTGTATATATGGCACTGGAACCACAGCCTGTGGGTCACAATGGCAGTCTTTACACTAATTTTTAACTATCTAAAATCAGGTTACTTGTTAAAAATATTTACTTTCTGTGATAAAATACATTTTCATGTGGTATTAATAAAAATATATCAGGCAACCACTCAGAATTTTTTTTAATGCACAGGTTAAAAATAAACTGGTACATTCTAAAATGCTGCTCAGTTGTGCTGATTCATGGGAGATTTTATGGGCAGGATCTTTGGGTCATTGGGCGGGCGCGGGAGCGGCTGGGAAATGGTCCACCGTCAGCAATCAGCCCCTGACCCCAATCTCACACTGGTTGGCCAATTAACGACCAGCCAGTGTGAAACACGTGCTGAAAGGCTCAGCGCTGCCGGGGTGAGGGTGAGAGGAGGGCGAGCGCAATGAAAGCTCCCTGAAGGCAGAGAGCTGCCTCAGGGAGCTGAAGGATTTTAAAATCAAAACTAAAGGTTTGGAAATTCTGAAAAAAATGGTCCCCACATCAAACTCACTCACATGCACATATACATAATAAAAATTATGTCAAAACTTTTTTTTTAAATTAACGTCGGAAACTTCATCCCGCCCGTGGATGAGGTTTTCTCAAAAATGCAAAGGCCGCCTGGCCGATTCGCCCGCCCACCAACCATTAGGTTGGACGGGCAGCAAGATATCTTTCTTAATTAATAAATTAATGGCCTTATTAAGCCTGTTAATTGTCAGCGGGCACACTGCCGACTCTTGCGAGTGCCTGCCAACTGAAATATCGTCCAAGTACACGAAGACGTCGGGATGCTTGCCCACACTATTTTACATCTGATCGGGTTGGGCACCCCACGGGACGTAAAATTCTGTCCTATGTTTGTCATTGTACAAATGAGTTTGAGCAAAATTGCAAGTGCCATTTGCTCCCAGATTACCAAATGTGGCCAAAACAAAAGTGTTACCCTGCTATGTACCTGTGTGTACATACATGCCACAAACTGCAACAACATTATTTGGCAAACTACATTGCAACAATTTGGCATCTGGCAATGAAATTCTCACTGAAAAATTTTCTCCATCTGTTCTTCATATACATTGAAAATCTTTGGCAATAATTTATGTCAATGTAAAAGTTGCAAACCTGTTAGACCAGTGTAACAACCTGGAATCTGTTAGATGGTTTTTTACAGTTCCAAGTTGTCAAATCAGTATATTCAAGAAGTAATGAATAGTTGTTTTATGATATTAAATATCACAATTGGCCAGTAATTTGTACAGAATTTTGATGCCAATTCTCTCTGCATATTTCCTATTACATCATGCTTAGTAGTCAAGGCTGGAAAAAATTGATAGCAAAATATTTTCTATATCAACAACACACCTGTGCAGATTTGAATATATATGTTAGCAAGATTCATTATTTTGCAAAACTAACATTTGCTCTTCTCAGCATGAGCGAAGTATGCATGTGGACCACTGTCCACATCAATATAATCAAAACTGCATTGGCTAGAAATTGGTTTAAGCCGATCCGATTTTGGGGCACAGGGGTCATGATTCACTGTGTGAGGCAAGGATTTTCAATTATCACTTAATCTACATGATTTCTGTATTGGTTCAAGCAACTCCAGCTGCTTCTTTGCCCTCCATGCTGTCTGCAGTCTCTGTGTACAGCAGGGGAGCCCAGTAGCGTTATTTGCCGATCTTAACGGTTCACTGCTTATTAAAGGGAGACAGAAAATGAGCTTTCAACATCGGAAGCAAAACACAGTAGTCAAGGGAGAAGGCTCCCTACTTTATTTATATCGCACTGCATACTCTGGTCACCAGGATGGACTCCAGGAGAGAGGCAATATTTCTCCAGGTGGGAAACTCAACCTGAAGAGAGAATGGGGACACATTTTCCAGGAGGTGAATGCTCAGAGTTTGACACCACAAACAAAGCAGCAATGCAGGAAGAAATACAATTACTTCACACGACTGGTCAAGGTGAGTGATTGAATCCTCAGAGTCCATCTCATGCACACCTCTCCCTGCTCAATGCATAATGCCCCTTTTAGTTACACAGCAGCAATCCCTGCAATTTAGGATTCATATCTAATATTCACATATCCCACCTCGCCCACAGGCAGCTATTCTAATACAGCCGGCAGCAGACCCAGATCTCACTGCTTCGACACCCCTCGACAATTCAGCTATGGCAGACATGACCTAAGCCATGCCGTGCAATTACTGACACTATCCCTCTCTCTTGCAGAAGAAGGTGACATATAACATGAAGGAGACACAGAGGACCAAAGGGAGGGGTAGGGCACTCGGCAAATCCATCCCTTAAGCTCCCTGGAGGAGATAGTTCTAAATATCATGAAACAAGAAACAGTGGAGTCTGTGGCATCTGGCACAGTAAAGGCAATCCAGGGTGACAGTAAGTGACAGCCTTGTGCCCCTTTTCAACTCCCACATCACCTTCATCCTGATATATAGCATCAAGTGGCAGTTGAAAATTTTGCAATCATGCAATTTCTGTTTTCCTCCCCATCCCCTTTCCCTCAATGAACCCCTCCCTTTCTGCTTGCATGTTTTCAGATACGTAGAGATGCTGGCTGAACAACCTCAGCGGAGGCAGGGGGGAGAGGAAAAAATACTCCATGAAAGTGACGATGACGATGCACTGTCACTTAGTCACACACTCAGTCACCAGCTCAGATATTGGCACTGCAAAGGCCTGAGAGGTTAGTATAGAGTTATGGTCAGTACTTGATAAGAGCACGACCAACTTACCTGCACAGCTAGAACTGAAGAATTGCCAGTGTTTTTGATTGCCCATCAGTTCTTAGAGGTGGGGCCTCCGCCGTTAAAAACAATTAACTGCCTGATTACATCTGAATTCCATCAGGGCTTCTGAAAATGGCTACTGTCAGCTTGCCTGGCTTTCTGGCCAGTGGACAGTGCCATCGCTGTGGCTATTAAATTCAGCCCCTTGTCACCTCAAATTGCCGGGTTTAATCAAGGTTGGATCCAAGTGATAAGTTCTGAAGTTGACTTGTCTTATTGTACCACAGCATCTGTAACCAGATCCACCATTGGTCATTTGGTGCAAGAAGACCACAAGACCATGCAGAAAAGATTTTTCCTGGAAAGTATATAGTTAGGTATAAATACAATTGAATTATACTCCATCTCTTTTGTTGAAAGAGCCAGCAAGATTAATCATCTCTATTTTATAAATTGTTTCCCTGCAATTGAGGGATGTTCATGCCGAGCATGGAATACACTCCATTCTCAGCATTCACTGCCAACATCAAGCATCAGTAAGGTGCAACACAGTTAAGATGCAGGGGAAAGCTGTTTGCCCTCCACTCTAAATGAAACAGCCAACCTGATGCTAACTTGGAACAGTTTTCTCCAAAAAAAAACATGAGTTTATAATGCCCAAACTTATTTTGCATATATATTATACACGCAACAGACACAGGAAACTTTCATTCTAATAATCTGGTTTAGAGTTGAAGCCAGGCCACAGGGGTGCGATGCAACTCTCTAACCTATTGCACCACCCTATGCCTTTCTACAAATTCTGTAAATCCATCAATGCCTGAGACTTTCCTGCAGATGGGCGTCACATCAATTCATCAATGAGTGAAGTATCGCTATGCTCAATATTCTATCCTACTCAAATTCATCTTGTTGACCTAAAGGGTAATTGTAGAAAAATGACCTTAAATACTTACTGCAAAAATAAATATATTTGGTTTCAATTGCAATAGCAATTTATTTTTATCTATACCTGTGGCGAAGGGAATTGAAGAGAAAAGCTGGGCATCAAGAAATCCATAATGTTGGTTAAATAGGCCAGTATGCGATACCAACAAAAATATTGCAAAAAGAGGGGAAGCTGAGGTGCAATTTATGTGGCTTTCTTCATGTCCTGTATTTCTGAAATATGAGTTGAACAATTACATACCCTATTATGCTGACTGGTTTTGTCTAACTATGCCAAAACTTTACATAATAACAATAACTACTTGCATTTACAGAATCACAGAATTACAGAATCACAGAGTGCAGAAGAGGCCCTTTGGCCCATCGAGTCTGCACCAGCACATGAGAAACACCTGACTTACCTACCTAATCCCATTAACAAGCACTTGGCCCATAGCCTTGAATGTTATGACATGCCAAGTGCTCATCCAGCTACTTTTTAAAGGATGTGAGGCAACCCACCTCCACCACCCTCCCAGGCAGCGCATTCCAGACCATCGCCACCCTCTGGATAAAAATGTTTTCCCTCACATCCCCCCTAAACCTCCTGCCCCTCACCTTGAACTTATGTCCCCTCGTGACTGACCCTTCAACTAAGGGGAACAGCTGCTCCCTATCCACCCTGTCCATGCCCCTCATAATCTTGTGCACCTCGATCAGGTCACCCCTCAGTCTTCTCTACTCCAACGAAAATAACCCAAGTCTATCCAACCTCTCTTCATAACTTAAATGTTTCATCCCAGGCAACATCCTGGTGAATCTCCTCTGCACCCCCTCCAGTGCAATCACATCCTTCCTATAATGTGGCGACCAGAACTGCACACAGTACTCCAGCTGTGGCCTCACCAAGATCCTATACGTCCAACATGACCTCCCTACTTTTGTAATCTATGCCTTGATTGATAAAGGCAAGTGTCCCATTTACCCTTTTTCACCTCCCCACTAACATGCCCCTCTGCCTTCAGAGATCTATGGATTCACACGCCAAGGTCCCTTTGTTCCACAGAACTTCCTAGTGTCATGACGTTTATTGAATACTTCCTTGTCAAATTACTCTTTCCAAAGTGTATCACCTCACATTTACACAGGACTTTTAAAATAGAAAAGCATCCTAAGGTGATTCGTGAGCCACATCAGAAAATATGGATGTTTTTGCCTTTGTATGCTGCTTACAGAGTCAGAGCCATTCTAACTGTCTAAAAAGTGTCCTCATTTCTTGATCTAAAACTATACCTTGCCACATTTTTTGAGACAAAACTGCTTTAATGCTATTTTGGATATGGCCCATGAATGTATACATTTGAAAGATTGAATTCAAATCATTGTTTTAAATTGGTGAACAGACAGGTTACACAATACTCCAAAAAATGAAAAAGACAACCGATTCAAACAACAACATAATGCTGTTGTCCAGCAGCAAATCCATCTGACCATAAAGTGAAAATGACGCTCATGAAATGTGCCAATAGTAAAGTTAGGAACCAATCCATTATTGATTAATAACTGAGATAGTATTGAAAGGAATGGCAGTCTGTTGTTCCTGTTTTATTGTCTAAGTTATTCATTAGGAAGCAAGGAATAAGGGTAAATGGGACATTTTCAAATTGGCAGACTGTAATTAGTGTAGTGTCACAAGGAACAGTGCTGGAGTCTCAGCTACCTACAATCTATCTTAATGACTTAGGTGAAGAGACCAAGACTGACGTATCCAAATTTGCTGAAATACACAGTTAGGTGAGAATGTAAAATCTGAGGAGGACAAAAAGAGGTTGCAAAGAAATATAAACAGGTTAAGTGAATGGGCAACAAGGTGGTAGATGAAGTATAAAGCTTTTTTTATTCATTCATGGGACGTGGGCATTGCTGGCTAGGCCATCATTTATTGCCCATCCATAAATGCCCTTGAGAAGGTGGTGGTGAGTTGCCTTCTCGAACCGCTGTAGTCCCTGTGGTGCAGGCACACCCACAGTGCTGTTAGGAGGGGAGTTCCAGGATTTTGACTCAGCGACAGTGAAGGAACAGCAATATATTTCCAAGTCAAGATAGTGGGCAGCTTGGAGGGGAACTTCCAGCTGGTGGTGTTCTCATCTATCTGCTTCCCTTGTCCTTTTGGACGGTAGTAATCCTAGGTTTCAAAGGTGCTGTCTAAGAAGGCTTGGTGAGTTCCTGTAGTGCATCTTGTAAATGGTAGACACTGCTGCCACTGTGTGTCAATGGTGGAGGGAGTGAATGTTTGTGGACAGGGTGCCAATCAAGTGGACTGTTTTGTCCTGGATGGTGTCCAGGTCCTTGAGTGTTGTTGAAGCTGCACTTATCCCGGCAAGTAGAGCGTATTCTATCACACTCCTGACTTCTGCCTTGTAGATGGTGAACAGGTTTTGTGGAGTTAGGAGGTGAGTTACTCGGTGCAGGATTTTTAAAAAATTCATTCACGGGATGTAGACTTCGCTGGCTGGGCCAACATTTATTCCTCATGCCTAGTCGCATTTGAGAAGGTGGTAGTGAGTTGCCTTCTTGAATCGCTGCAGTCCATTGTATGTACACCCACAGTGCTGTTAGGGAGAGAGTTCCAGGATTTTGACCCAGCATCAGTGAAGGAACGGCGATATAGTTCCAAGTCATGATGGTGAGTGACTTAGAGGAGAACTTGCAGCTGGTGGCATTCCCATGTATCTCCTGCCCTAGCCTTTGACCTACCCTTGTAGCCACAGTATTTATATGGCTAGTCCAGTTCAGTTTCTAGTCAATGGTAACCCCCAGGATGTTGATAGTGGGAGATTCAGTGATGGTAATGCCATTATCAAGGGGTGATGGTTAGATTCTCTCTTGTTGGAGAAGGTCATTGCCTGACACTCGTATGGTGTGAATAAAACTTGCCACTTCTCAGCCCAAGCCTGCATATTGCCCAAGTCTTGCTTCCCTTGTCCTTTTGGACGGTAGTAATCCTAGGTTTCAAAGGTGCTGTCTAAGAAGGCTTGGTGAGTTCCTGTAGTGCATCTTGTAAATGGTAGACACTGCTGCCACTGTGTGTCAATGGTGGAGGGAGTGAATGTTTGTGGACAGGGTGCCAATCAAGTGGACTGTTTTGTCCTGGATGGTGTCCAGGTCCTTGAGTGTTGTTGAAGCTGCACTTATCCCGGCAAGTAGAGCGTATTCTATCACACTCCTGACTTCTGCCTTGTAGATGGTGAACAGGTTTTGTGGAGTTAGGAGGTGAGTTACTCGGTGCAGGATTTTTAAAAAATTCATTCATGGGATGTAGACTTCGCTGGCTGGGCCAACATTTATTCCTCATGCCTAGTCGCATTTGAGAAGGTGGTAGTGAGTTGCCTTCTTGAATCGCTGCAGTCCATTGTATGTACACCCACAGTGCTGTTAGGGAGAGAGTTCCAGGATTTTGACCCAGCATCAGTGAAGGAACGGCGATATAGTTCCAAGTCATGATGGTGAGTGACTTAGAGGAGAACTTGCAGCTGGTGGCATTCCCATGTATCTCCTGCCCTAGCCTTTGACCTACCCTTGTAGCCACAGTATTTATATGGCTAGTCCAGTTCAGTTTCTAGTCAATGGTAACCCCCAGGATGTTGATAGTGGGAGATTCAGTGATGGTAATGCCATTATCAAGGGGTGATGGTTAGATTCTCTCTTGTTGGAGAAGGTCATTGCCTGACACTCGTATGGTGTGAATAAAACTTGCCACTTCTCAGCCCAAGCCTGCATATTGCCCAAGTCTTGCTGCATTTGGACATGGACTGCTTCAGTATCTGAGGAGTCGTGAATGGTGCTGACCATTGTGCAATCATCAGCGTACATCCCCACTCCTGACCTTATGATGGAAGGAAGGTCATTGGCGAAACAGCTCAAGATGGCATTTTGGTAGTAAAAATTAAAAAATCAGAATATTTTTTAAAAGGCATGAAACTTTTAAATGCTGATATTCAGAGGGACTTGGATGTAAAGGAACCAGACGCCTTATCCAGCGTCCCAAAAACCGGAAGAAGCCGAAAACCGGCTGCACTTAGCAATGGCACCACATGTAGCAATTTGAAATTAGCACACAGGTTACTTCATCGAGCTCCCACTTTATTTAGTGACACCACAGATTCCCACATCAATTACCTGTGTCACAGTTTGAATACTGCTCAACAAGTGTCTGTCTGTAATTCTGGTCATTATTAGCCTTGGTTTCATGCTGAAATGGCCAGCAGGAAGTCCTGTGGCTGGCAGGAGCACCAAGAGGAAACATTTGTTGCTGGGAATTAAGCAGAAAGTGGTGTTACTAATATGTCTAGACAATGGTGTCTCAATGAGAAGATTAAGTAGTCATTTGGTAGTATAGAACTGGAGTATTGCTGGAAAAAGGGACATGTCTAAGCTTTTCATCTTTCTCTCATCAGGACGTCATTTCAGGTTGTATATCATGCAAACTCATGAATGAGCCCAAGGCCATCACTTTCAGCCCTGAAAAGTGCTCAGTCTACCTCAGATTACCCTGGAAGGGCAAGGTATCTCAAAAATTTGAGCAAAAGGTGAATCTAACTGTTTCATGCTGCTACTATGGAGTAGCAACATGAGTGGTATTCGCCACTAACAGGATGCTGCGATCAAGCCAAAAAGACGTTCTGCCTATCACATGAGTAATGTGGTATATGAATTTCATTGCCAGTGTGATTCTAGGTTGTTCTTTCCAAAGACTGCTGGATCATATTAAACAGAATGTCCCAGCCCCTGTTTGCAACATGCAGGGTACAGACCGTACCCAACCAGCTTGTGCTTGCAAAACTCAAAACATAGTGTCCAACATTAGATATGATTCTGCGATTGGACAACATTTGCTAAATAATCCTCCGTGTGCTAAGAATGATGCTAACAACCAAGTTAAGATTGTCAGTCGGGCTCACAATTTGCGCCTACTGAGAGCTACACATATTAATACACAGGGCCCTGTTCTTTGCAGACAGAAGGAACATGTGCATACATTGAGCCTGTTTCAGCTAAACAAAATAAGTGACAGCCATTCACTGATTCATTCCTCAGGGTAATGTATTGACCAATCAGGGTCAAGCTGCCTGTTTTAAATTTCAAACGATGGTTGGCAGTTAACTGTCAGTCACCATCACTGGTGCATTCTCCAAGGAACAACACTTGCCAACTTGAGCACGCTACTCACATACATGCTTTCCCCTTATACTGGTATTCTGACTAGTGTCCTAATGAGTGCAAGATGAAACGACATGTCTCATTTCTCAGCAAAACAAAAAATTAAGTGAAGGGTATGATGTTGGTACATCAACCATCTATGATTTGAAACAGAAGTTACTTAAATTTTATGCTGACAGTGATCTTCCCAAATTAATGGATAATAGGAAAACACTCCAATAGTCAAAGACTGTCCATGTAGACAAAGTGTTACTAGAGTGGATCAGGACGCGTCAAAGTGAGAAATATCCATTGGATCACTTCATTATCATGGCACAGGCAAAAGTGTTCCATGAAGAGTTAGGCCTAACAACACCATGTGTAATCAGGATGGTATAACAGATCTTCATAGTTTATTTTCCCCCCACAACTGTACATCCCTCATCCAGGCCATGTATCAAGGCATTCTGCGGGCATTCGGGACCAGGTACAAGGTTGAATTCATGCACAAAATGCTCACTTCATACAACAGAGGCTTGGAATTTAAGGAATTCCAAAAAGAATTCAATGTAAAAGATGCACTCTGGTGTGCTGCGAAGGCCTGGGTCAATGTACCCCAAGGTGTTTTGACAAATGGATGGCACAGCTTGTGGCCATTTACTATGTTCCTAAATGATGACGGTGAAATTCACCTGGAGTTTAGTGTGTCTGAGGAGAAAAAAGTTGTTGAAGATTTATTGGCATGTGCAAATGGTTTGCCATGTGCTGAAGCCAAGTTGTTAGATGAAGAAGCTGTTGAGGATTGTCTGCATATTGACAATGATGCTCCGGTTCACTTCCAACTCACAGACAGTGAAATATGCGACACGGTCATGCATAAGGATAAAGAGAATGAGAGTGATAATGATGATGAAAACGGTGCGGGGATAAACAGGAAAAAGTGTCTATCGACAGGTGCATAAGCTTAACGAAAGAATTGACTCGTGGGATGGAGCAGAGAAGCTTCATTACAGAGCAGCGTTGTATGTGGGTCTACAAAATACAAGAGGTATTCCTGAAAGAAAGGCCCACATATTTGAAACAACTTAAGCTGCAGGCCATGCTTAAAGGAAGTACGACAGAACCTGAATCTTCAACTTCCACAGCACGTGCCTGCACAGCAGCTGACTCTCCTTCGGTTGAGATGTAATTTACGAAAATAAAAAAGTAAAATAATAAAATAAAACAAGTAAATAAAAGCCTTTTATTCTTTATTTGTCATACTTGTCTCATATTTTATAAGGGCACCTTACAGGAGCCAAAATCCATAACGTCCCCAAATCCGGAACAGGTCCAACTCGAGCATCCCAGATGCAGGCTCTGGTACCTGCACTCCTATAAGGAACGGAGGTTAGTTGCAGTACAGCAAGAAATTAGGAAGGTAAATGGCAAGTTGCAAGGGGATCGGAGCACAAACATAAGGAAGTCTTGCTACAATTGTACAGGACTTTGGTGAGGCCACACCTATTTTGTGTCATTTTGGTCTCCATTTCTAAGGAACTTGGAGGCACTGCAACAAAGGTTCACTTAGTTGGTTATTGAGATGAAAGGATTGTCCTTTGACAAGATATTGAGTAAATTAGATCAATTATATCTGGAGTTCAGATTCTACAAGGGCTTGACAGGGTAGACACAGGTTGTTTGCCCTGGCTGGGGAATGTGGAACATGGGACATAACCTCAGGATAAGGAGTCAATAATTTAGGACTGTCAAGGAAGATGGTGAATCTTTGGAATTCTCTACCCCAGAGAGCTATGCATGCTCCATTGATTATATTCAAAACTGGAGTGGATTGATTTTTGATCTCCCTGGGAATCAAGGAATAAAGGATATGAGGAATACGTGGGAAAGTGGTGTTGAAGCAGAAGATCAGCCGTGGATCTTATTGACAGCAGGGCAGGCTCAAGGGGATGTACAGTTTACTCCTGCTCATACTTTTTTTATGTTCTTCTTCTTACTAATGTGCTACACTCCTGTCTTTCCTCTAAATCCTAAGGGCAGGATTTTTAGTTTGGCAATCGGTGGGCCCGGGGGCACCAGGGAACGGACACCCAACTGTGGTCAGCCCCCGACCGTGATTAATGGCCAGCCAGCGTGAAACACACGCTGAAAGGCTCAGCGCTACTGGAGTGGGGGAAGGAGGAGGACAAGCACTGAAGTCAGCACAGGCACAGGGGAGCGCAGAATGAAAAGCTCCCTGAAGGCAGAGAGCTACCTCAGGGAGCTGAAGAATTTAAGTGCAATAAAAAAAGGTTTAAACTCCAGAAAAAATGCCCACGGATCAGAATCAGTCACATGAACATATGCAAGATGAAAATTCTGTCCGTGTATTTTTATTTTTTTTTATTTGATAATGGAAACCTCATCCTGCCTGTGGATGAGGTTTCCTGAAAAATGCAAAAGCTGCCTGGCCTATTTGCCCACCCGCCAACTGTAATGTTGGAGGGGCAATGAAAAATCTCTGTTGATTACAACGTAAGTGGCCTTAATAGGCCTCTTAATTGACGATGGGTGCACTTCCAACTCTAGCACGCTCCCACCAACCGAAATATCATGTGGGTGTGCGATGATGTCGGGACGTTCGCCCGATGTCATCACACGCTATTTCATGCTTGAGCTGGCCAGGCACGCACCCACGCACCAAGTAAAAAATTCTGACCTAAGACTTGCCTTTCTGAAGATCATTTTAAAAATGCAAGCACCAGAAAATGGTAGAAAACTGTTTTCTGTAACGCAGAACCAGGCTTCACACATCTCAATGAGAAATTTCAGCTGCCACTTCCTGCAGCTTGCCTGATAAGTTAGGGCTACCACTTTTCCAAACTAGACTTCTCAGCATGTGTTGATGTTGTAATCCAAGTTATGAGCTGCATTTTGACACCAGTCTTCAAATTCACGTAAAAACTGGTTCTATGGAAACAGATTGAGAGATATGTCAGTTGAACAAGTCTATAAAGGTCAGGTTACCATGACAATTATAGCTTAGATACATAAAGTAGGCACAAGAGCCAGGACTGACTTATCAAGTGTGGGCAGAGCATACCATCTGTCTGAAAATTTTCATGAAGTGCAAATTCAAGAATCACTGTACTAAAACCATGTTACTTTGACACACGCACATGATGGATCATCCTCTCATATGTACCCTGCCCAATTTTTTGATTTCATTGAACTCAGTAAAAAAGAATTGGGCGCGGAGGATAATGGGGACCCACAGTTTTCCCATCAGTTTTCTATCACCGCAGACAGTTAACATCTACCCAATTAAAACTAATTAATAGATAACTGACATCAACTTTGGTAACAACCAAGTTACCGATTGAATGATGGTAATGCAAAAGCCTAGATTCATTAAAAGTGTTAATATTACTTTAAAAATTCAAATTATCCCATGTTTTGTGAAATAGATACCATGTCTGCACAAAAGAAACAAAGAATACTTCAAAAATACTTCAATTAAAGGCCCGCCAGCGTGAAACGCGTGCTAAGAGCCTCAGCGCTGCTGGGGTGGGGGCGGAAGGAGCACATGCTGAAATCTCCCTGAAGACAAATAGCTGTATCAGGGAGCTGAAGAATTCTTAATACAAAAATAAACTTATTATAAATGATATGAACATGTCCCCACATTTGGTTCAGTCATATGAAGAGGGACGTGTTAAAAAGCATGTTAAGAAATTTTTACTGTTTTTTCAGTAACTTTTGGAAACCTCATCCCGCCCATGGATGAGGTATCATGAAAAATGCAAAGGCCGCTTGGCCTATCCGCCTGCCCGCCAACCAAACAACTGAGCGGGCAGTGAACAATGCAACTTAATTAATTTTTGGCAGGCGCGCTGCCGTTTCTCGTTCGTGCCCTTCCACCGAAAGATCGCGAAAGCACGCGATGACATCAGGACATTTAGCCAACATCATCATGCACTATTTCACTACCGTTCGGGCTAGGCACGTGCCTGCCCACAAAGCAGAAATTTCTGCCCAAGGTTCTCAACTGCAGACTAGGGATGGAATTGTTCACTCCTGTTTGCAGCTAGTGTCATAGCGGGTGGGAACGGAAAATATTGGGAGATCGCAAAAATTGGTTCCACCTTGTCATAAAAGCAGTTCACGATCATCCACTCCACTGGTCAATGGAGGGCCGCATTTCCTGCCACCACACATCAGGAACCTAATTTCATTACTCTGATTATAAGCTCTGCCCGCCAGAATAATTCCCTCATGTTAGATCATTTGGGCACACACATCAAGGCATTTCACAACTGTACACAAGCAACATGCACCCGGCGAGCTGCACTTCACTGGGGACTTCGAAGTTTGTTTGCCTACCTTGTTTCAGGAAGCACTCATGGCCATCAGCACCAGGCTTTGCAGGCAGCACCACATCATTTTTAGGGGGGGCTCATGGGCAGTTCTCTACCCACCAGACCAACCGGAAGGAGGGAGTGGCTTCCCAATAGCTGCAGGGCTAGGGCTTGCTTGGGGAAAGGGCCTCAGGCAAGGAAAGAGGCTGCAGAGTGAGGGCTGTACTGGGGAAGGAGGGTATCCCAGGATGTGTGTGGGGCACATGTTAATTTGTGCAAGTGGCCTCAAGATGTTGAGTGCTGAGGAGGTAGCCTCCATAGGAGATGAGGCCACATGGAGGTGTGAGGGTGTGTGTGAGAAACAGTGAGTGGTGATGTCCTTTGAACTGGCAGTGAGTGAGATGCCAGTGAATGTGTGATGGGCTTGTGATGATGATGCATGACACCCTCTGCAGACTGTATTGCAGGGCTCCACCAGACCAGTCCAGGCACCAGAACATCATTTTCAGCACCCCGAAGGCTTTCTCCACTAGTTTGTAAGTTGCAGCATGCTGCAATGTGAGGCCACCACAAGGGTGTCATCAGCCACGTCCTCTGCGGGTAGCCCTGCCCTGAAGAGCCATCCCTGGAGGAGTCATGCAAACTCCCTGCAAACTGTGCAAAGTCCTGCAGGGTGCATTTGTGGTGGTCGCACACAGCTGCATGTTTAGTGAGAGGAATCCCTTGCAGCTGGCATAGTTGACCACGGGTTGCTACAGAGATTTGAGCGCCACATGAATGCAGTCGATGGCACCCTGCACCTGCAGAATACCCGAGATCAGGGCAAATTCTATTGCTCTTGCATCCTGGATCTCTTGGTCCCAGGTGAAATGTGCAAAGTTGTATGCCCTCGCAAAGATGGCATCCATGACCTCATGGATGCATTTGTGAGTGGAGGTTTGTGAGATCCCACAGCGTCACCTGTGGAGCCCAGAAAGGAGCCACTATCATAAAAAATTGAGCACCACAGTCACTGTCACAGCCACTGGCAGTGGATTCCCTCCATGTCCCCATGCCCTTCAACCAGAGGGCAGCCTTTTCCCCTCCCCCCTAAAGTTGCCTCAACCACGAGGCAGACTTTGCCCCCCCCTCCCCCACTAAACGCCTCCACCTTTAAGCCCAACAGGCATCCCTCACGAGTGCTCCGCAATGTTACTGTGCACTCACCTCAGAATTCCCCTCAAAGAGCAGCCTGCCAAGTGCATGCCTTATATATGCTGTTGTGAAACACATGCTGACGTGGGTGGACAATCCAGTGGGTGGGGGTAAGTCTGGCGGGCTAGCCTTATTATGATATGAAGATGTATTACGAGGTTCCCGACGTCCACACGTTCACAAACTGGTTTCATGACATCGTGAAACCAATTTTTAGCCTTGTCGCCATATTGTCCGCTCACACGACCGAGCTCACCCGACGGCAGTGGGCACAGGTGATCCTGCCCTCTCTCTCAATTTATTTCTCCCCATGTGTAGAAGCATATTAGATATGTAAACACATACTATCAAAGTGTAATAGTATATAACTGTAAAATGTAAACTGGTTTGATGTTGCTGCCTGAAATAAATTAATTTGATTTAAATGATGCTTGACTCACCTGTATGCACTAAGGGATCTGCTGAACCAGGTCAGGATATGATTTTTTTCAATGTAATTCTGCCATGCCACATTGTATATTGTGCTGACTGGTAGCTGTTTACTGTGTACTCTTTACTTTGCTGGTTTTGTTTTAGTGAATCATGCTCTGAACTCCAACTGATCTTGGGGCTTCAACCTGGGCTGAGGTTTTACCCTGACAGAATCGGGATCGGAGTCCCTTGTTACCGTTAAATGCAGGTTGTGTTTAATCCTGAATTGCTATTTATTTTATAAAAGCTCAGAAACATAAGATGGTTTGAAGCCTGTGCTTTCAGTTAAATATAATACAATATTTATTTTTTTCTGTAGGAAGCATAAGCTAAGCTTAACTATAGATGAGTAACTAAAGGTAAGAGATAGACCATGGGTGGAATAGTCCTAGATTTGCACTAAGTGCGGTAGTGGGTAGATAAAAGGATGTTTTACCTGCCAGCCGCAATGGTGGCTTTTCGCGCCATGTCATACCCTTCCTGGTGCATCCTACCTCATTAATAATGCATTCCTGGGAAACACGTATGGTCACTGGTGGGGGCGCCTCTGATTCGTCCACACCACTGTAACCTAAGACCTTCAGTTAACCAGGCACCATATTTAAAGGCCACCCCCGAACAGAGCTAGCACTCTGCAAGGGATAGGAAGCTGCTGAGAACTGGTGGTTGCCAAAGGGAGGAAATATGCTGCACCCAGATTTAGCGACACCTCCCTTGAGCGTCTATTGGTGGCAGTGGAGGCCCACCACAAAGTCCTCACTCTGTGCGAAGACCAGCAAGCAAGATTGCCAATTCATCATGGGAGGCGGTGGCAGTGGTGGTCAGTGCCAACATCCTGCAAAAGAAGACAGCCATCTAGTGCAGGAAGAGGATGAATGGTCTCATCCGTTCTACCAGGGTAAGTCACTCATCTCTTCACTCTCAACTCACACACTCACAAACCCATCACACATCCACAGGGATCTCACACCTCAAGGGACAATATCACTAACTCTCACACACAGCCTCACATCTCCATCAGGCTCATATCCTCTGGAGCACATGTCCTCATCCTGTCCACCACACAAACATTCCACACAGTGCCATGTGTCCTGCTCACACTCTCTTCATCTCTTTTGATGCAGGAGAAGCTAGCTCATAACAGCAGGTAGAAGTCCCAGACTATTGGTGGAGTGGCCCACATTAGATCCCCTTCACTCACTTTGAGGAATGTAACATCACACTGACTGGTGAGGATGTGGACTGTGCCAGCGGTGATAGTGAGGTCAGCAGTGAACACCTACATGAGGATTTTGCATCACATCATTCCTCTCTCAACACAAATGTGAGTGCTCTCTCTCCTGTTTTTGACTCTGCTGTCAAACACTAATTATCTCTACTTTGGGTCACAGGGAGCTCTGCACAGTGACCGACACCCTTAGCCAGTCAGTCCCTCAGCTCCATCCAGGTCCTCACCTCCAGCCAAAAGGACATCTCCTCCACTGAAAAGATGGAAATAAGCAGCCTGGAAGATCCATCACAGTGCTTACCCACACCCACCAGCACAGAGATAACTCCTCAGTGGGACCTAGATCTAGAGCAGGCTTGGGTTCACAATCTGGTGGTTACTGCATGGACACGTGTCCACAGCAGGAGGAGACAGGTTTGTCCAAGCTCCCGCCACTCGGAGGACTGCTGGGGAAGAGGCATCTGTGAGGTCCGAGTCAAATGACAAGCCTCTAGATTCGGCCTTCCAACTCATCGTGGAGAATCAGCAGAAGGTGGGGGAATATCACACAGAGCTGTTGGAAGCCTTCAACAGAGTGGCATGTGAATCGGAGGAGTGCGCACGCCTCTCTCTGATGAAGTGGTGCCTACATGTGCATGCATGCAAGTCTCCATGGAAGGATGGTGGACGCCATGGAGACCCTGGTCCAGCAGAACATGGAGATGCACGTAGGCCTGCACTCCATCGCGGTCGCCATGGGTGGCAAGGCATGAGGGAAACGAGGCACCTCAACATCTCTCCTAGTGCTCCTTCCCTTCAAGGAGTCAGGTCAGGGCCCTCAGGCATCTGAAGGGAGGAGGAGCAGCAGCTGCACACCCCTGGGTCATCCACTCAGGAAACTCAGAGGCTGTCCTCTCCCTCCGAGTTCCTTTGGCCTGTGAGCCCCTCAATCTCATCCTCTGTCATCACAGAGGGAGCAGCTGGCCACAGAAGGACAGCCAAAGCAAGCCAGGGCCTGCAAGGCCTCGGCTTTCCAGAGGACCCACATCAAAGTTTTCAGAGTCAACAGGGGCAAGCATTGCATGGACTGTCTCTACCCTCCCTGCCACTGTCAGGGCAACACCTAGAAGAAGTGGTAGATCTAGAAAAGTTAAGAATTTCTAATCACAATAGTTGTATGAGTAAGCACATTTTGTTACTTTATAATCTGAAAATATATTTACTTATACTGAATAATGTGTAATGGTGTCTTTCAGCTTCATTTACAGGCCTCACGGCTCCTCCTCCTGCAAACCCTCCCACCACCCCCACCAGCAGTTCAGCTGCATGAAGTTGGCTCATGAGTGATTCGGGAGGGAGAAGTGTGTGTGTGTGTGTGTGTGTGTGCGTGTGGCAGGGCCTTTCAGAGCCTCGTGGAACCACTTTCCCATGCACATGGTGCCATCCTCCATCGCACTCATCTCACTGTCCTGAGCATTTTCAATGTTGCCTGTTGGGGTTCTCTATCCGTTGATCATCTGAGCTGAGCTGCATCTCCGCACACCCACTGATCACACTCTCATGTAGCACCTGCGCATGCCCAAAACGAGGCTCCACTCACTTTCGATTTCAAAAACATGATTGTAGTAATGTTTCTTCTCCTCTTCCTTCCTCCCCCGACTCCTTCCCCCTCCAAACTCCCTCCTACCTCCCAAAATTCTTCCTCCCCCGAAGTCCTTCTACCATCTGGTCCTTCCCCTCCCCCGAACCCCTTCCCTTATACCTTCCTCTTCCCTTACATCTACCTCCCCACTTGCCACATTCTCCACTGTTACAACTTCCTGCCTCCCCTACTCCCTCCCCCTTCTAACCTCACCCCCCAATGCCTTCATTCCTCCCTCCCATCCTCATCCCTCCAATCCATTCATTCTCCCCATCCCAATCTCACTGCCCCAGTAAACCTCCCTCTCACAGTCAAACCTGAACCTTCGTCTCCCACACTCCTCCAGTACACCTGCCTCTCCCACTCACAGATGGACTTTCCTCTCCCCCCCTACTCCCCCCCCACCAATCATCTGTAGCAGCCCATGGCCAAGAACATGATGTTCTGAAATAGACCCCAGACATCAATGGAGACATCCCACCTTCTGTAAGCTGCTTCATGGTGAAGGCATATCCATGAGAAACCACCCAGCATGAGATGCATGTGTTCCTCCAGGGTCCGGTAACTGTAGGGCTCCAGCGACCTCTGCTCCTCAGGATGTCCGCAATCTGAGAAAGGCCCTAACGGTAAGTCCCAACTTCTATATGTCACACTTGTCCAGACGTGTTCTGGGCCAGCGTGTTTTCCTGCCAATGTGGATAGTAAATTTGGCGTGGGGGGGATGGTTCCGGTGAGCAGGCAAAATGATGAGGTGCAAAAGCATTGAAATTAGGTTTTCGACGTTGGACGGTGGGGAAGGCAGGTCAGCAATGATGGGCAGAGAGCATAATTGCAAACTGGTTTCATGATTTTTGGCCTTTTCACCATATAGTCCACTCACCCATCATGACGTCCGATGCCAATGGGGGCAGAAAATTCCAGCTTATGTGTTGGTTGGATTAAGTGATCATGCACTTTGTACTGTTGGTCTGCTGAGATGAGGAGAAATTTCTTCACTCAGGGGGTAGTGAATCTTTGGAATGCTCTTCCTCAGAGGCCAAGGCAGAAATCAATAGATTTCTGGATATTAATAACATCAAGGGATATGGGGATAGTGCGAGAAAGTGGCGTGAGGTAAATGATCAGCCATGATCTACTGAATGACAGGACAGGCTCAACAGGCCAAATGGCCTACTCCTGTTCTTATGAGCATACGCAAATTAGAATTTGTGACAAGAGTTCTAGAAATCACCACGAGAATAAGCAAGGTTGCTACAACTTATATTTCCTCAAGAGCTCTGCTGTATGTAGTACCCCCCAAGTTTCAGGCACAAGACAATGTGAATACTAAGAAGCACATCTCAGAAATCATTCTCAATGGCCTTATTGCTCAGATCAAACAGCCCTGTTTCATCTTGTTGAAACTGGAAACAGTACCCTGCCAGATAAGAATTTGATTTGTTTCTTTTTCTACTATATATCACCAGTAAACTTTCAACAATCATAACCAACACATGTTTTTTGATATGAAACCTGTATAGTTTTTGCCTTCTTCAGTGCAAAGTGCATCAGTAAGACATATTATATGATGTGGTAAGGATTTATCATCATTAGCCTGGGACAAAGAAACAAAATCCAGTGTTTTTTACACAAAAAAGCCTTCTTTTGCTCAATTTGGGAAATTATACTGAGATCTTAATCTTTAAGGGTCTAAATGTTTTTCATATTCTGTCACATGCTTAGTTGAGGTATCAGTATAATTTGCTTAAAATAATAGATTCCTGCCCTGACATGATATGGCTTATTTTTCAATCAGTTAATCTTATGGCAGAAGATTGCTAGGCTTCATAAATTACCAGAAGTGTAATCATACATCTTTTCATGGGGGATCTTTATCGTTATCATCATTTCCCCCATGTGCACATAAACTTGCTTCTCACAAGCTGAAACTTGATGATTGTTGGAAGGTTTTTCTTGGGTGTACCAAAGACTTGCCATAATTAACCTAATGCAAGCTCCAGCAACTCTGGTTCAGATGGTTAAAGCTTGATATACAAAAGACCAAGCTTTAGGTTATATTAGTGTTTTGGTGAAATTCTACAGGCAGGAAAATCAGGCTATCAAGCTGTTGACTTTATAGACTAATTAAGAATGCTACGTGTAACTATTAATCTTAAATTCCTAGTGCAGAAAGGTCTAACCACTATCAACTCATGGGCTGACAGCTCAGTTATATTCCATCAATGCTGGAAAGACTAAACTCTAGCAAGCAGTAGACTAGTCTCACAAAGTCCACCAGTTGGTAAACTTTGTACTTCAAAGTTCTTCACTGAGCCCATGGATTATAGATTGTCTACAGTCTAAAAGGCAGGGCTGCAAAACCTATTACTTGTCCCGCCAACTTTCCCACCTGTTGTGTTTCATGTAGGTCAGTTGCGGCTATCAAGCCAAGGAGTTCAATGTTTGCAACTGAACAGAGTTTTAAACAACATCATGATCAATATTTCTCGATAGTGCTATTGATTTGTTCTGCCCAGCATTGCTTCTACCAATATGATTTCCTAATGATAGATACCTTCTTTTTGGCATTTCTTTTACTTTTGAGCCTCATCAGGGGATGCAAAATTTGATTGCCAACACATCTTCACTTCCATTTATGTTAAAAGCAAAAAATGTCTATGGTCCATCTGGTTTCCAAATGCATGATAATCAGCAACATTTTAAGTTGAGGATCAAATTTTCAAATTATATTTTGTTTGTGTTTCACCAGAAAAAACAGCAATTTTCACCAGGATTGGAGGTTGTCAGCGTTAAATAATCAGATCAAGTGGAACTGGAAGCTGTCAGAACCAATCAGATTGGTTGAAGTGAAATACTGGAAACTGACAAAAACAAATCGATCAGTTGGAAGTGGAAATTGATGTTGTCAGAACCAATCAATTAGATACTTACTTTCTTACACTTTTGTTAGCACACAAACTTGAGGAAGGGAAGTTTCAGAATGGCTTCTGAAAGGTATCATTCCCCATGCATTTATTTAGTCGTTTTTACCAAAAATGCCATGCATGACAAAGGGCGTTACAATTTTCAACTTTTAAAAGCTTTTCATTTTTATCAAAGGAACATTCTGGCAGTTGACTGATGTGAGGCTTATTTTCTTCTGGCTGCAAAATGTTTCAAAGTGTAATATCATTCACTCATTGAACTTCAGTATTCATTCATTGTAAGGGGGTTGGGTGGGGGGGAGGGTGGGGGAGGCGGATTATCCAGTCCCACCGGAAGTCAGTGGACTTTTTGCTGGGCTGTCGAATCTCTCGCGGCCAGTCCTGCCACAACAGGGCCAGGAAATCCCAGCCTTTAAAGATTTTACTTTGTTTTGGAGATTACACTGAGATTTCCATATTTTGGAAGACTCCAATGTTCTCTGGTGATATGTTAAGTAGATAATTAAATCATCTGCCTATGTGCCTGACCATGTTCTGAAAATTTTAATAGCTATTTTCAGTCTGTTTATGTGTGCATGGTAAAGGTCCAAGATCCTTCAATAAGGCACAATTGAAAGACAGCCCACACCATCTGTGGTCATCACTGGTTCAAAGGTTTAATTTTGGTGACATTGGCTTATCTCCTGTCCCTCCTCAAGTTACAGAAACTAAAATAATTAGATCAGCATGTCCCAAATTCAAGCAAACCCTGGTTGGCACTGTACTGTAATGGAATCAGGATCAAAGGCAGATGAAATAGGGAGCCACTTCTGCCCTGTGAATATAGAATGTGTCCCAATTGAGGATATTGTATGTGTCCGGTGGTCAAAACTTCCATCCACAAAACAATATGCTGCTTCTGGGGTAAGGTTCTCAATGAAAGGAGCTGAACACTTTCAGGTTGCACTGAAAGCCCAGCAACTACTTATATTTTCATTGTTAAAACATTGGTAACCTTTCAAGCACAATTATTTTTGATTTGAAAATCAGAATTCTAATGAAGTGTATAAACCAAGTCAAAATGGTTGATTTGGGATATGCCCCTAGATACTGCTATAAAATAAATATTATGGCCTGAAGTTTCCACCTTATTTTGCTGGGGGTTTTGGCACAATTTGGCTGAACATAACCAACAGAAAGGGGTACGGAATTTTAAGTCCAAATTACGTTCATCGCAAGTCAATTTAGAAGCAAGCCCCTAACCACAAAGCTGGCCATATCCCCAGGATAAATTAATAATCAATCAGTAGGGGTTTCCACCAATTGTGTGTGTTTGTGGGCCTTTGAGGTGGTTCAAAAATTAATCTTGTTCATTTGGGAGCGTTTTAAAAGCGTTTTAATGTAATTTAATTTTAATTTACTAAGAAATTGACTGCTGTACCCTAATATAACTAGGGAATGGTTCTGTATCATAGTTAAGTCATTTTAAGTCATTTAAAATCAGGTTGCTCAAAGCTGGTAGATTGATCCTGCGATTAAAAATGCTTATCTGTTCTGATAAACCTATTTCCAGCTATATTAATGGAACCCCACTGAATTACCACTCTTAAATACATCAAAGAATATTTCTTAAAGCAATCTTTTTGGAAATTACACCTTAAAACACTGCCTGATTATACTGGCTCTTGGCAGGTTTTGTATTTAGTAATATACAAATTAGTTTAAATGCAAACTCAACCAAAAAAGCATTTATCAAAATGGACATAATTTTAGGCACAATTTGAGCCCATTTTACTGTTTCCGCCAGAAACAGAAACTCCACAGCATGTCTTGAGCAATCACATCTTCCTTCAATAATACTAAATTCACCAATGTACAAATCTGCGCCTTGTTGTGTCAGCTTTATTCCCTCATGGGTGAAAGTGATTGAATGTTGAGTATATCTGCAGTTAATGTTACAGCAAATGTGTGTCCCACTGCATTTTCATTCTAGCTCCATATCTCCCTGTATCTCAACATCTACATTCAGGGCTGTCAACTTTCCTGAAGCTGTTAGGTTACCTGTTACTTTCTTGTTGGTTTTCCAAATATGGTTTCCATATCATTAGCATCACTGTTGATCCCTGAGGTTTCTCAGAGAAATGTTATTCAAATCATAGACTTATAATTCCACAAATTCTAACGAAGATCCCGTGAAGACAATTGGAAATTGTCAACGACATTTCTTACCAGTAGAAAAGCTCTTCAACTCTGAATCTGTCTCCTTGAAAAAAATCTTTTTTTATTTCTTTCAGGTAAAGACATGTTTTATCTTTCAATACATTTTCTATTTTTGGGTACTTTTCAGTAACTAAAGCTCAAGATTGTTTAGATATTGCATTCAACAGTATAGTACAAAAATTCATAATTTGATTGACTGTAGTTGGCCATTGGTAGGGTTATATTTTGTATTCTTACCATGATTATAAAATGGATGCCTTTCTGTTCAATGACAGTGAGCCAAGAATACTATTTCACTGATAGTCATTATCATCACGTACATTACAATATGGCGAGAAGGCAAAAAACTAGTTTCAAGTACGGTGGGATCGTATGATAGTGTCCGCCATGGTGGAACGTGAAACTTGCTGGAGGCTGGTGTGAACCCTCTTTGCAGCCCAATAATGGGATGCAAAGTAAGGCCTGATCAGGAACGACCCCCCATGCCAGATTTATCGTTATGCCAGTGGGAAAACATGCTGGCCTAGAACATGTCTGGACAAGTGTGATGTGCAGAAGTCGGGACTTACCGTTAGGGCCTTGCTTAGATCGCGGACATCTGAGGAGCAGAAGATGCTGGAGCCCTACAGCTACTGGACCCTGGAGGAACACATGCATCGCATGCTGGCTGGATTTCTGTGGCTATGGCTTCACCACGAAGCAGTTCATGGAAGGTGGAAGGTCTCCATTGATGTCTCGGGTCTGCTTCGGAACATCACAGTCTTGGGCTGCAGCAGATAATCAGCGGGGTGGAGGGGGAGGGACAGAAAGATCTAGGTGTGACTAGGAGAGTAAGTTGTACTGGGGGGAGGGTGAGGTTGGGGGGGAAGAAGGGGTCGAGGGGGTGAGGTTGCGAGGGGGAGAAAGGGTTGGGGGGGTGAGGTTGGGAAGGGGCAGGTGGGTGTAAAGGAGGGTGAAAAGGAGGAGAATGTGGCAAGCAGGGAGGAAGGTGTAAGGGAAGGAGTCTGGGGAGAAGCTGGGGTTTGGAAGGGGGGAGAAGGAATTTATGGCGGGAAGAAGTCCGGGGATGGGGAAGGAGTCCGGGGAAGGAGGCAGCAAGAGTGGAGGAGTGAGTAAAAGGGTGGAGGATGTCCAGGTGCACATGCAAGGGAGGAGTCTGTGGAGTCAATGACTTCCTCCTTGGGAGCGAACTGAGGGTGGGCGTGGTAGGAGGGAATGATGTGATGAGAGAGGGGACAGAGGAAGTCAGAAGTGTGGGAGGGTGAGGGTGCATCGGAAGCAGTAGAAGAGCCGGCGAGGGTGGTTGTTGCAGACTTTGGGGCAGGCACGGACCCTGCGGTTGGGAAGGAGGAGGTTGCGGAAGTCAATGTGGATGGGGGTGGGATTCTCAAGAAGGTAAGGAATGTACACATTCACTTGCATGTCCTGGATCGGCAAGGGTTCTGGTTGGTAGGTGACAGTGTGGAGGTGAAAGGTGATGCCAGAGTGGTAGACTGTGATTGGGGAAAAGGACATGGGTGACTGGAGGAGAGGAAAGGACACAGTAGTGGAGCAAAACTCTGACTACAGCCATCATTGTCGAAATCGAAAGTGAGCAGAGTCTCGTGTTGGGCAGGCACAGGTGCTGCATGGGAATGTGATCAGTGTGCGGAGACGCAGCTCAGCTCAGATGGACAACTGAAGGAGAACCCCAGCAGGCAGCATTGAAAATGCTCAGGACAGTGAGATGTGTGAGATGGAGGAAGCTCCGTGTCCATGGGAGAGTGGTTGCACAAGGCTCCAAAAGGCCCTGCCACACACACACCTCTCTTCAGAATCATTCATGGTCTGGCTGCATGCAACTGAACTGCTAGTTGTGTGGGGGATGAGGGGGGGGGGTGATACAGTGGGAGGACTTGCAAAGCCTGTCAGTGAAGCTGAAAGACCCCATTACACATCATTCAGTGAAAGTGAATACATTTCCAGATTGTAAAGTGACAAAATGTGTTCACTTGTCCAGCCACTTGTGATCAGAATTTCTTAACTTTTCTAGGTCTTTTGCATCTTCTCAGTGCTGCCCTGACATCCCCGGCAGGGGTGGAAACAGCCTGTTCAATGGTTGGCCCTGTTACCTCTGATGACTTTGGCATGTGTCCTCTGTAGACTCAAGGCCTTGGGCCCTGGCATGCTTTGGCTGTCCTCCTGTGGGCCAGCTGCTCCCTCTGCAGTGACATAGGATGAGGTTGAGGAGGGTCACAGGCAAAGGGTACTCGGAGAGAGCAGACAGCCTCTGAGATTCCTGAGTGGATGACCCTGGGGTGTCCAGCTGCCGCTCCTCCTCCCTTCAGATGCTCGAGGGCCCCAGCCAACTCCTTGAGGGGAAGGAGCACCTGGAGGGACATTGAGGTGCCCCGTTTCCCTCTCACGTCGCCACTGCAGGAACTCACCCATGGCTATCACAATGGAGTGCAGGTCTGCGCGCATCTCTACGTTCTACTGAGCCAGGGTCTCCATGATGTCCTCCATCCTCCGCATGGAGACCTCCATACGGGCACATGTGGGCACCACTTCATCAGAGAGCAGGCGGATGCTCTCCTCCGACTCACAAGCCACTCTGTGGAGGGCTTCCAACAGCTCAGTGTGATGTTCCCCTGCTTTCTGCTGACTCTCCATAAGTTAGAAGGCCGAATCTGACTCAGACCTCACAGGTGCCTCTTCCCCAGCACTCAGTGGACTGCTGGGGAGCTCGGCTGAACCTGCCTCCTCCTGCTGTGGACACATATCCATGTGGTGACCACTAGATTGTGAATCCGAGTGTACTCTAGATGTAGGTCCTACCGAGGTATGTGTCTCTGCCCTGGTGCAGGGTGTGGGTAAGCGCTGTGACAGGTCTTCCAGGCTGCTTATTTCCAGCTCTTCAATGGAGGGGATTCCTCTTATCTGGAGGTGAGGACCTGGATGGAGCTGAGGGACTGACTGGCTGAGGGTGTCGGTCGCTGGGCAGAGCTCCCTGTGAACCAAAGTAGAGATAATTAGTGCATATCAGCAGAGTCAAAAGCAGGAGAGAGAGCACTCACAGTTGCATTGTGAGACGGATGATGTGGTACAGGATTCTCACATAGGTGTTCGCTGCCAACCTCACTGTCACCACCAGCACGGTCCACACCCTCACCAGTCAGCGTGATGGCACGCTGCTCAGAATGAGGGAGAGGGCCTTAATTTGGGAGTGTGTGAGTTGAGAGTGATGAGGTGGTTGACTTATCTTGGCAGAACAGATGAGAAAATTAATTCTCTTCCTGAACTGAATGGCTGACCTCATCTGTGCTCTGTTGATGCTAACCGCTGCTGCCACCACCTCCCAGGCCAGATTGGTAACACTGGTAGACCTCCTGCAGCCAGAGCAGGGGTAGAGGACATCACGGCAGCCTTCCACTGTGTTCAGCAGGCACCCCAGAGTGGTATCACTAAATTTGGGGACTGCCATCTGCTTTGCTTTTGGGGCCATCTGTCGCCTGGAGCAGTCTTGGTCTGTAGAGCAGGATTTTTACATCGTTGGGCGGGCGGCCTGGGAGAGGCCACAAAACCGACTGCCACCTGTGATCAGGCCCCTACCACAATTTCACACTGGCTGACCAATTAACGCTGCAGCATTTAGCACTGCTGGGGTGGGGGTGGGAGGTGGGTGAGCATGGAAGTTGCACATGCACTTGGGCACAGAGCTGTCTCAGGGAGCTGAAGATTTATAATATTACAAATAAAGATTTAAAACGTAAGGTCAACATATCCCCTCATGTGACTATCACATGAGCAGAAACATGTTTTAAATGAGATTTAAACATTTTTATTTTATTTTTAATTCCTGATGGAAACCTCATCCCGCCTGTGGAGTTTGGACGGGGAGCGAAAATTTGCATTTAATTATTACGTTAATGACCTTAATAGGCCTGTTAATTGTCAGCAGGTGTGCTGCTGACTCCCACGCATGCCTGCCGACTGAAATATTGCACAAGTGCACGATGACATCAGGATACTCGAGTCTTTTTACGCTCAAGCGTGTTGGGCGCATACCAAACGAAAATTCCTGGCCATGAAGTAGGCATGCGCTCTGGTGCACTTTAAATATGGCTCCTGTAGTGAGGAAGCACTGAGGTCATGGCACAGCGTGAAAATTCGAGCCTGCCTGCCAGAAATCCAACATGTTTCCTGTGAATGCATTATTAATGAGGCTGGACGCACCGGAATTGGATGATATGGTGTGAAAACCCGCCATTGCGTCCAGCGGGTAAAACGATTGTTTTCCTGCCTGCTATCATGCTCAATGCAAATCTGGGATGATTCCAGCCCTAGTCTCAGTAATCATGACCATGACGATTACCATTGATTGTAAAAGACCCATCTGGTTCACTAATGTCCTTTAGGGAAGGAAATCTACTGTCCTCACCTAGTCCGACTTAACGTGTGATTCCAGACCCACATCAATGTGGTTGACTCTTAAGTATCCACTGAAATGAACTAGCAAGTCACTCAGTTCAAGGGCAATTAGGGATAGGCAACAAATGCTGGCCTTACTAGTGATGCCCACATCCCATCAAAAGAAAAAGGAACTTCTGGATCTCTCTTTTCAATCTGATTTTACCGCTTTTTCACTGCCTTCTTTTAGGCAACCCTGAAGTATGAGCATTGGAAGAGTGACTTTAAACATATCATTTTGAACATTGCTGTTAGCTCCAAGTGTGGACACTGAAATTGCGGAGCGGCAGCTGATTCCAAAATAGATAATTGGAGACCTAAAACATGATCCCAGTTACAGGTTACTGAAAGGTTGTTGCACTGGAAGGAGTGTGTCCAATTGGCAAAGGGCACAACCAATATTTTTATCGTGCACAGATTTGGTGGCCCTTTCCCTAGAAGACCTCTTCAGGGCAGAGGGAAAGCCAGGGAAAAGAATATCCCCACTTTCATTAAATTACATTGTTAAAACTATTCCTCATACAGGTTATTATTTTTATCCTGTTTTGTACCTGGGGAGCTGACCTGAAGTGTTAGGTCTGGTTCAAGCAATGCAATCACCATGGTCTATCCTCTCTTCACTGAAAGGTAAAAGTCTTCTCATCAGCTTTAGCTTTAGGATTTCCACTGGTTGCCACCATTACCAAAACCGCAAACACTTTCTTTTTTCAACACATTTATAATTTCATAAGTGATAGTAAGCAGGGTAAATCTGGCATTCATTTATGATGTTGCTACAGGTAACAACAACCAAACCAAATCATTTCCACGGGTTATCAAAGTGTATGCTGCGTGAATATTCATAATCAACCTAGTGCCATGACACTTGCAGGATGATCTGCTGCTCCTAAATGCTGTTTGATGTAAATTATAACATGAAGATCAATAGCCTCATTTTTAATTGAGCCTGCAATTCCCCAAAGAGAAGATGTTTGGAATTCCTGAAGTTCCAATTTATCTATGAATATAAGTTATTTTTCTACTATTTTCTGTTTTCTAGAACAAAATTTGTACTAAAACTCATTTTTCCTTAAATTGATGAAAATAACTCTTATGAAATAGATCTAGAGAAAGCTATAAAAAGCTTGAAACAGCCAAAAGATAATTTAGCATACTTGTTTAGGTGCACAAATCCTAATGCTGTACTCAATTAATTAACTTTGCACCCCTCAATCTCAAAGCAAAATAAGAACAGGAAATCCAATTGTCACTACTATCTCATAATGACATTGGCTAATGTTGCAATATGGATTATTTTCACTGCACTTTTAATGTCAATACCTTCAGCACATTCCTGCTCTATCATGGCAGATGTAAGGTGATAAAATCAATGCTCTGTTTTAGAGGAAATGAAGTTATAACCACAACTGGAATTAAATTAACTTGCAGATACTAATAGTCAAAATGATTATGGGAATTGTTTTACTGATACATCGCCTTATATGGCAATTTTTGTTACAATTTATAATTTTGTCTTCACACTAACTTTATGCAGGAACAATGGGAAAATTTTTCCCCCATCGGGGGATTGTCCGGGGGTGGGCGGGGGCGGGCATGAACCCGATTGGCGCCCCTCATCGGGGCTGCGCCGCCATTTTACGTGGGTGGGCCAGGCCCGCCCACCATGATGCTCATCCGGAAATGCTGAGCGCTCCCTGTGCGGGCAGGGGGGGATTCCCTGAGTTCGGGCCTGCGCACTTTCGCGCATGCACGTGAAAGAGTGCAGAAATCACCCTGAGGCACAGAAGCACCTCAGGGAAATCAGTTGGTCATTTAAAACCTGAAATGAAGCATTTAAAAACTTCTAAAACATGTCCCCTCATTTGACACGGTCACATGAGCTGGGACATGTCAAAGAGTTATTTAAACATTTTTTACTGAATTTTAAAACCCTTCATGAAACCTCATCTCGCCCATGGATGCAGTTTCATGAAAAATGCGAAGGCCGCCTGGGCTCTTAAGGTTGGACAGGCAGCTCAGTTAATTGCTTTAATTAGCTTTTAACAGATCTTAATAGGCCTTTGACAGTTCGGCGGGCACGCAGCCAACTCGGCTGCGCACCCACCGAACTGGAAATCTAAGTGATGCGCGGTGACGTCGGGATGCATGCCCGACATCACCGCGCGTCATTTTACGCATCAGCGAGCAGGCCCCGCTCCTGCTCGCCAACTGGAGAATTCAGCCCAATGTATAACTAAAAATGTGCATTGGTTTGCCAAGGTGAAATGTTCCAAACGTTTCTTATTTATGATCACTTTGTTTAATCACTTACACAATAAGATCTAGAAATTTGAAGATGTTGTGCCTTTTTTGGAGGTGCAAAGCAGGATCCAAATCTTTCAAAATGGTCAACAACATGTGCGGGCACATTCTGAGAAGGAGATGTATTGTTCGTCATAGGCAGCAAAAATGGCAGCCAGAGTATGTATCTGAAACATTTATTAGGCTTTTTACATGAGCATATTAGTGGCCTAATGAGGCTTTAATGCTCCCCTCTACCAGATTGGTTCAGTCAACACCTGGGCAGCTGCATTCAGAAAAACTTGCAGCCCTTAACAGAGTATCTGCAGGCTGGCACCAAAAAGATTTTTTTTTTCAAAATGCTTATGTATAGATGGAGCCAGGAGGAGAGGAATGCTCCTACCAGTTCAATTTAAACATAGGCCGCTGTTGGTTCCCTCTCCTCATCGCTGTCTCCTCCCTCTCTTGGCCACTGCCTCCTCACCTCCCTCCCAATCACTGCCTCCTCCCTCTGACAATTGCTTTCTCAAACCCTGTCCCAAACTCTCCCTTGACCTCTTTCCCAACTAGCCCCCTACCATTCTCAATCACTCCCTTGGCCCTTTTATGGGTTACCCTTTCCCTTCTGATCATTCCCTTTTCTCAGTTACTCCTTCCATTACAAGTCCTACCTGAGGACATGACCTGCAAAACAGCAGCCTGGAAATCAAATAGTTTTCACCGGTGAGCTGCATGGAGAGACCTAGCGGGCATATGCAGCTCACCAATTTAACAGAGACACTAGATCCATTAGCAGGGGGTAAAATTAACCTACGTCCACTGAAATTAATACGGACAGCACATTATGCTCAATTTTATAATTGTGACATACAACCACTTAGTAGCTAAATGAGCTGCTGTGTGGCTGCACACTCAGTAGTGGCCCAAGTTCCTTCAAGGCTAGCACCAATTAAAGTTAGCCCTCACCTCTTAAAAGGGTTCTAGTTGCAGCAGCTCATTCAACTGGTGGGGAAACATGTTAGGAGCAGGAATGATCCAGAGTAATGTGGAAGCAGGCCAGAGAGAGGGCTCTTAAAGTTATTAGTGCAGGAAGTTGAAAGGAGGATCTGTTATTGCTGGTTTGTCTCAGGATTCATTGACTTCTTATTCTAGAAGAGATCTTCCTGGAAGCAATGGTCTTTTACTATGCTAACTATTTACAAAGGTTAAATAAGACCAAGACATAGCTGGAGTTTACACTCTGAGATTCTTCACACTCACCTCCCCTCAGTGACTGACATCACTGTGACATGGTTCCTTACGTACATGCTATCATTACAATTAACCCTTTACTCTACAGAGGATAGAGAGGTATCTAACTACAGGGATACAGGAGGCCCTCCAGACAGTCACTACAAAGGCAATGGGAGCAGACAGCTCCAGGGGTCAATGCCAGAAGTCTAGTTCTGAGGGCCTGGATACAGTGCCAGGAAATAGTCAATGATCTCACATGAATGGTTAAGATCAATTAATTCATTTTGGCATGCTATATCCTACCAACTGCACCACCAGTCTCACACACTGATTAGTGCACATCCAGCATCACTCACCCGTCAACAGATCTAGCAATCCTAAACAACCATATGCTCCACCTCACCCTCAAGCACTTGGCACTACTGTAAGCCTCACACCCATATCTTAGAGCTTCCACATGCACATTAAACACATTGCAACATGCTTACTGGCACTTCTCCCTCTCTTCTGCAGTACTCCTGCAGCCAGTGAAGTGACAGAATGCAGCTGTAACAAAATGTCAGCTCTCTGACGGCTATTTAGTGTGAAAAATTTTCTAAACTCAGTTAAATGAGCAAAACATTCAGGCTAATAAGTAGCAAGTAACATTCACAACACACATGCCAGGCAATGGACATCTCCAAGAAGAGATAAGTTAACCATATCCCCTTGAAGTTACTATCAGTGAAACACCGCCCCCACCCCCCCTGCCCATCGACATCCTAAGTGTTATTATTGACCAGAAACTTAAATACTGTGGCCACAAGATCCAGCCCGAAGCTGGAAATTCTGCAGGAAGTTATAACCTCCTGACTGCACAAAGCATGTCCACCATCCACAAGGCACAAGTCAGGAGTATAGTCGAATATTCCCTACATGCCTGGATGAGCGCAGCTCCAATGACTCTCAAGAAGCTCAACTTCATCCAGGACAAAGCAGCCAGCTTGATTGATAACCCATCCAAAGCCTTAAACATAATGTTCCTCCATTACTGGTGCACAGTACCAGTAGTGTGCGTCATCTACAAGATGTATTGCAACAACACATCAAGGCCATTTCACAGCAGCTCCCAAACCCATGACCTCTGCCACCTAGAATGACAAGGGCAGCAGATGCATGGGAACACCTCCACCTGCAAGTTCCCCTCCAAGTCACACACCACCCTGACTTGGGACAATACTGCCATTCCTTCACTGTTGCTGGATCAAAACCCTAGAACTCCCTTTCTAACAGCACTGTAGGTATATCTACACCACATGGACTGCAACGATTCAAGAAGGCAACTCAGCACCACCTTCTCAAGAGAAGAGCAAGAAATGCTGACCATGCCAGTGATGCTCACATCCCATGAAAGAATAAAAAAGGCTCCAAGAATTCCCTGCAGCCAAAACTAATGTCTAGAGTCTTACCTACTTGTGCCTGCATTTTGAGTGTTAGTGGCATGTTTTTCTGTGCAGGCTTAAGAAGGACGAATCAAATGCTCTCAGGCACCAATTTCCTGAAAGGGCTGTCATACAGGCAGGATACTTATTTACATATGAATGCAGCACACATTTCAAATGGCTGCCAGAGGTGCTTAACAAGCATCTTAAGCAATATGGTGAAGTCCTTTTTTGTGTGCACATCCGACATTTGATGTCTGTTTACAAGATCAATAAGCAGAACACCAATTTTGCACCTGAAAACTGAGCAAAACACAAAGAAATTTCTACCCAATTTTGTCCTCAATCGTACTTAGTTACTATAGAATGTAGGTTTATCTGATGCAGAGCAAGAAAACTCTTGTTACAAGATCCTTTTACACTGATGGGTTTTGTTTATAGATTGTAAAGAATTTTTTTAAAATTCTTTCACTGTTTGTGGAATTTCTGGACTAATCAGAATTACTGTCAAAATCAAATCGATGGCTTTAAGTGGTAGGAAAGACAATATCTAATTTTTAATTCTGCCACACTGCTCAATGGTATGAACAAAGAAACAGTACCACCTTGCCAGAACTAGAAATGGTTTTGAAAAATTAGACAACTCCAAAATAGATTTTGAATGCTAGAAAGGTATTTTTTTACAGGATAGATAGAATAATTTACAAAAGAAGTATGGAACAAGATGGATACATGGGCTTGAATTTTACCTTTGGTGGATGTGGACGATTGGCAGGCATGGGAGCAGTCAGGAAATGGGCCCCCGACCACGATTTAACGTTGGCTGACCAATTAACGGCCAGCCAGCGTGAAACGCGTGCTGAAAAGCTCAGCGTGCCGGGGTGGGAGTTGGGGGAGGGCAGGCGATGATGTTTCCACAGGTGGGGGTGAGCGCTGCGAGAAAGCTCCATGAAAGCAGACAGCGGCTTCAGGGAGCTGAATACCTGAAAATGCTAAAATAAAGAGTTAAAGAGGTGCACAATCAATCACCTGAAAATATAGCTGATAAAAATGCTGTCCGCACATATTTATTTTAATTTTATTTCATAACGGAGATTTCATCCCACCCTTGGTGAGGTTTGTTGAAAAATGCAAAGGCTGCCTGGCCGATTCACCCGTCCGCCAACCATAAGGTTGGACGAGCCACGAAGGATCAGAGGCAAATGTGCGTTAATGAGCTTAATTGCCCCCTTAATTGTTGGAAGGCGCACTTTCGATTTTTGTGTGTGCCCGCTAAGTGAAATATCACTTACCCGACATCTTCACTTGCGATTTTACACCCTATCAGGTCAGGAGCACGCCTGCTCATAGAAATAAAATTCTGCCCAGGGGATGAGGGCCATTGTCTATGTGAGGAGTGGACACCAACACAGGCTGGTTTGGCCAAACAGTCTGTTTCTACGTTGCACTTGCTGTATACATAAACATCATAAGGAAGGACTACAGGGTACTGTACATAGTTTGTCTCTGCATTGGAGAAGTTTTAAAAGGATGATACCATAACTCAGAGGTTATTCCTATCAAGGACAGTTGAACAGTCTTCTTTTTCTCAGAAAAGGAATACTGAAGGGTGACCTGATAAACCACTTTAAAATTACCAAAAGATATGATAGGGTAGATGTAGAGAAGATACTTCCACATGTGTGGTGGCCAAAACTAGGTGCTATATATATGAGATACTCATTAATAATCCAATAGGAAATTCTGAAGAAATGTTTTTACATAGAAAAGGTTTTGAATGTGGAATTCACTAGCACAAGGAATAGTTGAGGTGAATAGCATAGATGTAGTTAAGAGAAAGATAGGTAAACACATCAATAAGAGAGGAATACAAGATTATGCTGAAAGGGTCAGAAGATGAGGGGTGGGTGGAGGCTGTTGTGGAGCATTAATCAGTTCAGCTGAATGGCCTGTTTTTGTGATGTACATTCTATGTAATTATTGAGAACTGACCTGGTGTCTCTAAACCTACAGCAATGACATCAAATGACAACATGGAATTCATGTTTTGATTAACGTATTAATTTGTCGGTATTTGGCATAGCACTGTGCATCAGTAGAGTAAAATTGACAGAACCAGTCTAACCACCCAGAGCTACAACTTCTGTCAGACACTGCATTTATCCCAACTTAGCAAAAGTCTGTAGTGTACGAAACAAAAACAAAAATACCTGGAAAAACTCAGCAGGTCTGCAGCATCTGCGGAGAGGAACACAGTTAATATTTCGAGTCCTTATGGCTCTTCAACAGAACTAAGGGAAAATAGAAAAGAGGTGAAATATAAACTGGTTTAAGCGGGGTGAGACAGGTAGAGCCTGGATAGAGGGCCAGTGATAGGTGGAGATTGCCTAAAGATGTCATAGACAAGAGGACAAAGAGGTGTTGATGGTGGTGATATTATCTAAGAAATGTGCTAATGGTGACATTAAGGGTAGAAAGCAGGATGAGCAAGGTACAGATAACCCTAGTGGGGGTGGGGGGAAGGGATCAAAATAGGCTAAAAAGTAGAGATAAAACAATAGATGGAAATACATTTAAAAATAATGGAAATAGGTGGGAAAAGAAAAATATATACAAATTATTGGAAAAAGGGGGATTGGAAAGGGGGTGAGGATGGAGGAGAGAGTTCATGATCTAAAGTTAAAAGCAAAAAACTGCAGATACCGGAAATCCAAAATGAAAATAAAAATACCTGGAAAAACTCAGCAAGTCTGACAGCAGCTGTGGAGAGGAACACAATTAACGTTTCGAGTCCATTTGACTCTTCAACAGAACTAAGTAAAAATAGAAAAGAGGTAAAATATAAGCACTAATCTAAAGTTGTTGAACTCAATATTCAGTCCGGAAGGCTGTAAAGTGCCTAGTCAGAAGATGAGGTGCTGTTCCTGCAGTTTGCTTCACTGGAACATTGCAGCAGGCCAAGGACAGACATGTGGGCATGAGAGCAGAGTGTTGTGTTGAAATGGCAAGCGACAGGGAGGTCTGGGTCATGCTTGCAGACAGACCAAAGGTGTTCCGCAAAGTGATCACCCAGTCTGCGTTTGGTCTCTCCAATGTAGAGGAAACCACATTGGAAGCAGTGAATGCAGTAGACTAAATTGAGGGAAGTACAAGTGAAGCATTGCTTCACTTGAAAGGAGTGTTTGGGCCCTTAAGCGGTGAGGAGGGGGGAAGTAAAGGGGCAGGTGTTGCATCTTCTGCGGTTGCATGGAAAGGTGCCGCTGTGTTCAGCTCTACCTGTCCTTCCCCCCCTTAAACCAGCTTATATTTCACCTCTTTTCTATTTTTCCTTAGTTCTGTTGAAGAGTCATGCGGACTCGAAACGTTAACTGTGTTCTTCTCCGCAGATGCTGTCAGACCTGCTGAGTTTTTCCAGGTATTTTTGTTTTTGTTTTGGATTTCCAGCATCCGCAGTTTTTTGCTTTTACTCTAGTGTACTAAATGTTTGTATCCGATCTTAATAGCCCACCCAGTCTGGCTCAGGCTTTAAAGCTTATCCTAGCTCTTCTGTCTTTTCTGGCCTATCTGGCTTACTTTCTAGTTCTCACATTACAATTTGCGCCACATTTTCTTAGCCAAATGCAGCTTAATAATAACTTATAACAACCCAAATGACACAGAACTTTTGAACTGTTTTATATTCTTTGTAGAAGTCACAGAGTCACAGAAATGTTACAGGGCAGAAGAAGCCCATTTGGCCCATCATTTCTGCAATTCCTCTCCTAATGAACAATTCACATAGTGTCATTCTCCCAACTTTTCCCCTGCACATTGTTCCTTTTTAGATAGCTTTTTAATTCCCTTTTAAATGCTTCAGTTGAACACTGCTTCCACCACACTCTCAGGCAGTGCATGCCACACTTTAACCACTCACAGCATGAAAATGTTGTCCTCAAATTGCTTTTGCCTCTTTTACCAATTACCTGTACTTTAAAACTGTGCCCCTTATTCTTGATACTTTTGCGAGTGGGAACACTTTCTCCCTATCTCTTCTGTTCATACCCCTCATGGTTTTGAATACCTCTATCAAGTCTCCACTCACCATTCTCTTCACCAAGGAAAACAGTCTTGATTTCTCCAATCTACCTTTATAACTGAAACAAAAACAGAATTACCTGGAAAAACTCAGCAGGTCTGACAGCATCGGCGGAGAAGAAAAGAGTTGACGTTTCGAGTCCTCATGACCCTTCGACAGAACTTGAGTTCGAGTCCAAGAAAGAGTTAAAATATAAGCTGGTTTAAGGTGTGTGTGTGGGGGGTGGAGAGAGAGATAGAGAGTGAAGTGGAGGGGGGGGGTGTGGTTGTAGGGACAAACAAGCAGTGATAGAAGCAGATCATCAAAAGATGTCAACAACAATAGAACGAAAGAACACATAGGTGTTAAAGTTGGTGATATTATCTAAACGAATGTGCTAATTAAGAATGGATGGTAGGGCACTCAAGGTATAGCTCTAGTGGGGGTGGGGAGAGCATAAAAGATTTTAAAATATTTAAAAATAATGGAAATAGGTGGGAAAAGAAAAATCTATATAATTTATTGGAAAAAAATGGAAGGGGGAAACAGAAAGGAAACATCCCCACCCCCTTTCTGTTTCCCCCTTCCTTTATTTTCCAATAAATTATATAGATTTTTCTTTTCCCACCTATTTCCATTATTTTTAAATATTTTAAAATCTTTTATGCTCTCCCCACCCCCACTAGAGCTATACCTTGAGTGCCCTACCATCCATTCTTAATTAGCACATTCGTTTAGATAATATCACCAACTTTAACACCTATGTGTTCTTTTGTTCTATTGTTGTTGACATCTTTTGATGATCTGCTTCTATCACTGCTTGTTTGTCCCTACAACCACACCCCCCCCTCCACTTCTCTCTCTCTCTCTCTCTCTCTCCACCCCCCCACACACACACCTTAAACCAGCTTATATTTTAACTCTTTCTTGGACTCGAACTCAAGTTCTGTCGAAGGGTCATGAGGACTCGAAACGTCAACTCTTTTCTTCTCCGCCGATGCTGCCAGACCTGCTGAGTTTTTCCAGGTAATTCTGTTTTTGTTTTGGATTTCCAGCATCCGCAGTTTTTTTTGTTTTTATACCTTTATAACTGAACTTCCTCATCCTTGAAACCATTCTTATGAATCTTTTCTGCATTCTCTACAATGCCTTCACATCCTAAAATGCAATGCCCAGAACTAGACGTAATACTCCAGCTGATGCTGAACTAGTGTCCTATACAAGTTTAACGAAACCTCCTTGCTCTTGTACTCTATGCCCTTATTAATAAAGCCTAGGATACTGTATGCTTTATTAACTGCTCTCTCAACCTGTCCTGCCAACTTCAATCACTTATACACATATTCACCCAGATCCCTCTGCTCCCACATTCCTTTTAGAAGTGTGCCTTTTATTTTATATTGTCTCTCCATTTCTTCCTACAAAAATGAATCACCTCACATTTCTCCACATTGAACTTCATCTGCCACCTGGTCTGCCCATTCTGCCAACTTGTCTATGTCCCTTTGAAGTTCTACACTATCCTCTTCACAGTTCACAACGCTTCCAAGCTTTGTATCATCCGCAAGCTTTGAAATTATGCCCTGTAGGCCACAGTCTAGGTCATTAATATATATCAGGAAAAGCAAGGGTCCCAACACTAACCTCCGGGGAACTCCACTACAAATCTTCCTCGAGCCTGAAAAATATCAATTAACCACTACTCACTGTTCTGTACTCAGCCAATTCCATATCCATGTTGCTACTGTCTCTTTTATTCTGTGAATTATAACTTTGCTCACAAGTCTGTTGTGTGGCACTATTTGTGACACTTTTGGAAGTTCATGTGCACCACATCAACTGCATTGCCCTCATCATCCCTCTCTGTTACTCTTCAAAAAACTCCAGCAAGTTAGTTAAACATGATCTTCCTTTAAGAAATGCATGCTGGCTTTCTTTAATCAACCTGCATTTGTCCATGTGGTTATTAATTTTGTCCCAAATTGTTGCTTCTAGAAGTCTCCACACCACCGACATTAAACTGACTGCCCTGTGCTTATCTTTACACTTTTTTTGAACAAGGGTGTAACATTTGCAATTCTCCAGTCCTCTGGCACCACTCCTGAGTCTAAGGAAGATGGAAAGCTATCGCCAATGCCTCCACAATTTCTACTCTCACTTTCCTCAGTATTCTTGGATGCATCTGATCCAGTCCTGGTGCCTTATGCAACTTAATTACAGACAGTCTATCCAATTCCTCCTCCTTACTAATTTTGAACCTTTCTAGTGCCTCAATTACCTCTTCTTTCACCAAGGCCTGGGTAGCATCTTCTTCCTTGGCAAAAGCAGATGAAAAGTATTAATATAATACCTCAGTTATGCCCTCTGCCTCCATAAGTAATCCCCTCTTTGGTCCCTAATTGGCCGTACTCCTTTTACCACCCTTTTACTAATTATAGGCCTATAGAAGACTTTGGGATTCCCTTTTATGTTAGCTACCAGTCTCTTTTCATATTCTTTCTTAGCTTCTCTTATTTGCTTTTTCACCTCCCTTCTGAAACTTCTATGTTCAGCCTGGTTCTCAATTGTATTTCCTACCTGACACCTGTCATAAGCACACTTTTTCTTCTTTATCTTAATTTCTAACTTCTTTGTTATCTAGGCAGTTCTGGCTTTGTTTGCCCTACCTTTTCCTTTAGTGGGAATATACATTGACTGTGCCCGAACTCTGTCTTTTTTGAAGGTTGCCCATTATTCAGCTGCCATTTCTCCTACCAACATTTGACTCCAATTTATTTAGCCCAGATCCATTCTTACCCTAATGAAGTTGGCTTCCCCAGTTAATTATTCTTATGCTGGATTGTTCTTTGTCCTTTTCCATAGACAGTCTAAACCTTAGGATACAATGATCACTATCCCCTAACTGTTCTCCCATTGACACTTGATCCACTTGGGCAACCTCATTCCTAAGAATCAATTCTAGCAATGCCTCCTTTCTCTTGGGACTGGAAATATACTACTGTAGAAAATTCTCCTGAACACATGCTAGGAACTGTTGCCCCTCTCTGCAGTAGCACTACTACTATTCCAGTCTATGGTTGGATAATTAAAGTCCCCCATTATAACTACTATATAATTTTTGCACCTCTCTGTAATTTCCTTGCAAATTTGTTCCTCTACATTTTTCTCATTAGCTAGTGGTCTATAGTCTACACCAAGCAACGTAAATGCACTTTTTTTGTTCCTTAGCTCTAGCCAAATAGATTTTGTCCTTGACCCCTCTGGGACAATCTTTTTCTCAGGAACTGCAATGCTCTTACTAATAAATATTAACATTCCCCTTCTTTGTCCTCCTTTTCTATCTTTCCTGAACACCTTGTCTCCAGGGATATTTAGCACCCAGTCCTGCCCTTTTTTGAGCCAGGTCTCTGTTATAGCCACAACATTGTAATTCCACATGGCAATCTGTGCCTGTAACTCCCCAATCTTATTTAGCACACTGTCCATTCACATACATGCACAGGAATCCTAATTTAGACTTTATTACTTTCTCCCTTACTCTGACCCACCTATTACCATACCATTCCTTATTCTAGTGCTATTTATCTCTCCCAGTATTCTGTACACCTTGGTATTACCCTAATATATTATCCCCTGGTTTCCACATCCTAGCCAAGTTAGTTTAAAACCTCCCCAATAGCATTAGCAAATTACCCGACAAGGAGCTCAGTGTCAGCTCTATTTAGGTGCAGCCCATCCAGCCTGTACAGGTCCCATTTCCCCAGAGTCGGTCCCGATGTCCCAAGAATCTAAAGACCCCCCTCATGCACCACCTTTCCAGCCACGCATTCATCCACTTTATCCTCCTATTTCTATACTCACTTGCATGTGGCACTAGGAGTAATCCAGAGATTACTGCTTTTGAAGTCCTGCTTCCTCATTTCCTACCTAGTTCCCTAAATTCTGACTGCAGGACCACATCCCTCTTTCAGCCTATGTCATTCCTACCAATGTAGACCATGAAAAGAGTGCCATGGGCTCTTTATCATTCACCTCAGTAGGTATATGGGGCCTCAGTTTAACATCTCTTCCAAAAGGCAGCACCTCCAATAGTGCAGCATTCCCTCAGTATAGCACTGGAGTGGCAGCCTTTACTTTTATGTTCAAGTCCTATAGTGGCACTTGAATCTGGAACCTTGTGATGCAGGGTTAAGTGTACCACAGCATTTTAAATTGCAAAGCAAAATAAACTCAATATATACAGAACACAAATTAAGTCAATTGAATAATTCAATGTTTGTGACATGCATTGCCAGTGTAGTACCGTCATATAGATAAAGAGATCCCAGGCTGAATTGCATTTCAGCATTGCATTAGCTGACACCAGCTGAGATCTTAAAATTAGCATTAGTGTCTTTACCTAAGGTAGGAAAATTCAACCACATTTCCTTCTTCTGAATACAATCTAATAACTCTGCTGAAACATTGATTGGTGCTTGTGTGTGTGTGCATCTGTGCTTGAACGTGTGTGTGTGTGTGTGTGTGTGTGTGTGTGCGCGTTTGTGTGCATGTGTGTGTGTGTGTGTGTGTGTGTGTGTGTGTGTGTGTGTACCATGTCTCAGGTTCAAACAGGGTTAGTCTCAATCATATTCCTTCCACAATCAACAACAACTTGAATTTATATAGCATCTTTAAAGTGGTAAAATGTACACCAGCAACAATCAAGAGAAAAGCTGAAAAGTAGGAAATAAAGTACTATTTGTCATGTCAAAGTTAGGGATGACTGAATTTGTTAGTTCTGATACAGCATGTGGTACTTAATGAAGGCAACAGAGGTTTCACCTATGAGCTGGCAAGCCGGCGAGAGCCCCATCACCTCTTTTAGTGAAGGCCCACAATATCAATTGCCGCTCAAGTCAATTAACTGGACGGCAGTGGGCCTTCCCCAGGATCAAGGACAGCTGCCAGCTGATCAGGGGCAAGCAACTCTATTGAATGGCAGCGCCATTATGATGTGGTGCTGCTGCCAGTACTACACCCACCCAAGGCATTGTATGGTCACTGGATCCCAGGCCACAGGTGAGTGAGAGTGGGATGATGGGATGGGGGTCATGGAGTGGGGGTCACAGGGCAGCAGGGTGTAGGCAGCAAGGGTAGTGCGGCGCCTTTCAGCACCCCCCTCCCCACCTTCCCGATGTTGGGTCCTTTGATCAGGAACCGAATGCTTTTGAATGAGGGTCACCCCTGGGAGCCTGCAAGTAACCTCAAATGGGTTTGGTTATCATGCTTCTTGCATGGTGAGCCAATCGTTGCACACCACTGGGTTAATACCAGCAGTGGCATGAATGGGCCCTTAAGTCAGCTTTAATTGCCCACTTAAGGGCCTCAATTGATGTCAGGGCAGGAAGGCTGTCCACAGGTCTTCCAGCCACAGACTTAATTGAGGTGGAGGTGGGAAGGCAGCAGGGACCCCACCCTCAACCCTCCCATCTAATTAATTACTTCCACCACCACCAAACCCGCCATGGGCAAGGGCATCAAATTCCACCCAGCCATCCTGTTTATGCTAATCCTAAAACAACAATGTCCTCCAGTCCAGTTCTTGTGAAATCTTTAATTCTTGGCCCAATTCACATTAGCCCATCACCATACCAAAGACTCCTTTGGCTCAGAGTGGAAGTATTTGCACCATACAGCAAATAGCATCCTCAAGACTAAATTAAGAAGTGTGGCAAGAGGAAGCAGTATTGAAAGGCAGCAAAATGTTAAAACTTCAATATTGGATGCGGAGAGAGAGAAATAAAATGAAATGATGTAATAGCACTGTTTCATGTATTAAGAATACATACCAAAAACTGTTCGTGCTGGAACAGACTCCTTATTAATCCAAAAAGAGACTTGAGAGAGAATGACCGTCATAATACAGGGTATATAAGTTTGGATCATGAAATAACCCATTTTCCTTCTCAAGTGAAAATAGACTGTCATCACGACATATTCTCCTAAAAATAGAAAAAAAGTATAGAACTCCTTTCCATGAGTATTGATTTTGGTTTTAATTTGAGTTAGCTGATTTGGATAAAAGTACAATAACAATTTAGCAATGCTTATGTAATATTCAATACAAATATGTCTTCAAAGTGTACTTTGGTGCTCAAAGATTGTGATACTTACTGAAGAAATCCATAAACATATATCCTTACCTGTAATGGATTTAACAGTGCCACTAGATACTGTTTGTCCAACAAGGTCATACTGCACCAAGCTAGAAGACTCTTTGGGTACCTCCACTGATCTTTCAGGACCTTTTGTCCATGTATATATCATCTCACTTTTCGGATATGCATCTAAAACAGATGAAAAACTGAACTTATAGTAATGTTAGTCCTCAATGGTAATGCAACCATCCATGGCACAATGTATCCTGCTGAATTTTCCTCTTTTTAGTTATATTTAAGTGATTAAACTGTCACTTTTCATTGCTAATTCTCTGAACGTTGTTGGAATTCAAATTCTTTATCAACATATATTTTACAATGCAAAAAGACTTATTAAGCATCATTCTTATAGACTTTTAAAAACTATTCCAGTCATTTAAATATTTGAAACATTTCAGTGATGCTATGCAAATCTATTTTGATTTTATAATTATTTAAATAAGGTAAAACAATTATTCAAAAATAGTATAAGGATAATGATCTTATAAGCATTGCTGATGATTAAAAACACATTGCTTTCTGTTCAACTATTTGTTCGTTTTGTTTGTTTTATTCCTTCAAAACAAATCCGAACACAGAAGTAGGATGTAAAACATAGCATTGTGCTGTTCCTTTATAAGAAATAATAATGTATTTGTAACTGTATTTGTGACAAACACAAATATATTTTCCACATAGGTCACAGAAAAATTGGCTTGACAATTTCTAAAGTCCATGCATGATTTCAACAGGGCGTTTAAATAAAATATTGAACACTACCAGTGAACGTTTTCCTTCTATAGTTAAGCCAAAAACAAGACCACCCAACTCACAGCTTCCAAATTTCAGTGGACAAGCATGACCATCCATTGGGAAATCAACAAGTTTCATCGGACATTCTGCACTTATGGTAAGTCTAAAATTAAATACAAAAATCATATAAAATTATTTTAAAATTGAAATTGGCATCTCATTATTTTAGAAATAGTGTTAAAAATGCCTGGCATGATGTAAAGTGCAAAACCTACCTCATAGTGTACAGAATTGTGCCGTTCTGCATGATTCTGAACAGCTTGTTTGGAGCTGTCATGTTGTGGGAAATTGATTTTTTCCCGTTCCTAAAGAACGTATCAGGCGTCCAGACTTTAGTGACCATCATGTTATTGAGGCGAAGAATTTCAATAGGGCCATCGTACTTCAGCCTCTTGTCCACCCAGGTTTGGCGGAAAAACACATCCATTGTATACTCCTTCGATGAAAACGGGAAATAAGCACAAATGGATGACTAAGGTAAAGCACTATGATATAACGTATAACGTAGTTTTAAATAAATGCTGAGTATTATAGCGTTTACTTGGTTTCCCATAGAGCGTGCCATTATGTCACTGTGTTTTCTGCCCATTTCCTGTGTAAAGCCTTAATTGACGTTGAGCCTATTTTAAAGCATTACACAACAGCACGCAGCATTAATTATTAGAAACTACATGGACTACAACACGGAATTGATTTTGATTCTTTTTATGTTTTCCATTCAACTAAAATGAGTGGTGATGTGTTCCGCCATCTGTCCAGTTTATTTCCGAGGTGAACGTTTCCAGTGATTATGTATGGTTGTTCTAAATCCGAACGTTATAATGGTTATTTCTAAATGCAACGCCGACAGCTCTTTGCTGTATGTTTTACTCCAGGCATTAGTATTAATATTTTTCACTTTGGGTAAACGCACGAATTAGACATCATTTTGCCAAAAAAAAGCCTGAAGATGGAATATCTACTTGTAACATTTAAGTTATACAGGTGAAATCCTACCATCTCTACATCAGACACTGGCCCGAAGCTTGTCACGTAGATGTCTGTTTTGACTTCGGTAACAGCACCTGTAGAACAGGAAATGCAAGTCTTACTATTTTAAGACCGACCCCGAAACAAAGGGATGACCTGTAAAAAGTGGACGCTTATACCGTCACCTACACTCAATCATAAATCACAGCATGCGAGCCATCCTCAGCTTTAGATGTATTTCATGTATTCTTTACACTGTCCTTTCTAAATGATAATGACAGTAATCAGCAAGTTACAAGCTTTAGGATCCCAGCTGCTCATATGCTGAATACTCTTCGTTTCGTGCAACAAATGTGCATGCCTTTAACTTTGACAGCCTGCCTTTCTCCCAAGTGTGGCAGGCACACTTTTACATATTTAGTAAAACTAAAACCGTTCCACATCGAAGGTCTTCGGAACAAGGCAGAGGCATACAAAAGATATCGCAAACGCTCCTTTTATACGCTGATGTCAATCATCTGCTGTTAAAGAGCAGAAGCGCTTCACGACGATATGAAATTTGCTACATCTTTTATTATCACCACCAAGCCCTCCAGAGTGAACCGGTGATGCTTCCTACGAACGATGCCTTCGTATTTGATGTATCTGGACACATGAAGGGTGCACATCCACCCCTCTCCCGCTAGAGTAGACTAACAGCCCGGTTTATAATAATGGTGCGGATATAAAAAGGCAAAATGTTACCATCATTCCAAAAATACAAGATCATGCAATTTGCCCTCATGAGTCAAGCTGCAGAGGTCGAAAATAAAGGTTCTCCCGTACCCCCGAATCCAGGTCGCAATCTGTTGTCATAGCCGTCCAGCAGTCTGTCCAGTATACGTGTAAAATTTTCTGGATATAATTTCTCGTCCTTCTTGATCTCTCCAGGGCTCTCACCTATGCTGCAAAGTGAATGTATAAAACCGAAGTGACCACACAATGACAAGGCAAGGGCTCTTTGCTGTACACCTGATATTGATCTTTTGGACCCGAGCGCCGTACAGAGAGTGAAGGCAAGTCGATCCGATAAACATTATGAAATAAAGCGAAAGCATTGGTTTCCTTCCATTACTTACCACGCTGTCACGTAGATAAAGTAAAGCAGAGTGGGAATATAACTGGAAGACATCCTGATCACAGTGTCCTTGGCAGGAACCATCTTTGCATGCCATACTTTAAGCCTCTTCCCGATCCCCGTCGCCAATTGCCTTGTCCTGAGGAGAGATCACAGCCGTGAGAAAAGGCACATGGACACTCGTGTTTATGGATTGGTGCCTCCCTTCTCTCCTGTCAGGCAATGGCTCTCGCATCAGCCCGATACACTTGCCCGAATCTTTGACTTTTAGCAGCTGTTGTGCAGCGATCGACGGCGATGGACTGGGAGTACAGGGTCAGAACTAAAATGCAACTTAATATCACACCACATTTATCAGAAACTCTTCTGTTAATCCAGTTCCATCACCTGCTGCATGTTTGGGGGCGGGGGGCGGTGGAGGGGTTGGGAGGGGGAGTCGTTGAGATCTCCTGGCAAGTGCAAGGCAAACATTTCTGGCTTGAGACGAACACGTAGAAATGAAGCAGTTCCCGTACTTTTGCACAGGCGCCTTGCAATAGTTTTGCAGCCGAATATGTGGATAGATATTGATAAGCACCTAGAATGGGATTGGACATGTCATGGTTGGTTTGCCCATGAATTATTCTAATGCAAGCATTGAACTACCAGCTGGCTTGTTATTATTTCGCCTGTCGACCCGAGACCCGGACGCCTCCACTGCTGTCGAGGGAGGTGTTCCCGGGCGCAAGCACGAACAGATTCCTTCATTTAGCGGTCGTAGCTGAGATAAAGAGAGAACAGGAAAAGAGGAAAGGGAACGAAACTCTTTATCCTTGGTCAGCTGCTATGACCCGGGGTTCGAGTGCACCAGTAAACCAGTTTGAGATCCATCATTTTTTTTTGGATTGAATCGAGTCACCAAGACCAAGACGTCGGATAACTTGCAGCCTAATTTTCTGGAGTTTCCTAACCAACACCTCCCTTGTGCATTGGAGAGCACAGTTTGATATAAAAAACACTCTGACGTTGCCTCATGATTTTCACCTAAATCATCAATCCATGTACCACCTTGTGGCACACACAAATAAATCATTTAGAATATTTTCTAAGCGTTGGTTTTATTTCATGTCTTTGCCATTTGAGATTAAAAGTGTTTTTGTTGTACATTCCAAAGCCAGAAAGGGCTAATAGTGAAATCAGTCATAGAAAATGTAGTGATAAATATAAGAAGCCACCTTCAATTAAAATGTTTTTTAACGTTACTCTCTCTTTATTCATAGTGGGGTTTCAAATGAAGCCGCGTTTTCTATTCTTCTGAACAAAATATTTTTCATTTTGAAAGAGGAAATTAAGCTCCCTGAACTCTCCACGTTTGTTTTGCATCTTGCCTTCATTTTTTATTGTGTATCCTATCAAACATCAATTGCTTGAGTTGAATTCTGTAGCTTTTCTTTCACAATGAAAGCTGCATTAACATATTTTGTGATGTATATCATTTAGGAGAAATAGACATTTGGAATGTGTTGCTTACAGGAGCTCCGAGTTCGGAGTGTTGTTCACAATGTATGCCTCCTGGTCGAGCAAAATGTTGACATTGAAACATGTTGTACGATGCCGTACGAGTAGTAAAATATCTTTTGGAAAAGGTTTATTACATTTGGCTAAGACACTGTTTTGAATGTCATTACTCCTTCTAAGCCATGCTCATCACCTTAAAGCAAATTTGAGCCACGCTGTCGCTTCTGCTGAAGAGAATTCAGCAAGAGGGGAGTTGAGACCTTGTGATTTAATTAGCATAATAGCAACCCTGTAATCATTTGAGAGAGAGAGAAAAAAATACCTTTAAGGATCTGATTGTTTGACTATTTTGCAAGAGAAATTGTTTCCACAGCAAACAGTCCATTTGGTGTTGTGGAAGCTGCGCGCATGCGTTGCGCCTCGGAATTATTGTACTGCCTTGGACTAAGTTGCATTCCTTGAATCTTCGCTCAAAGACCTTTCAATAATCGAAGTTAGGAATGTGGAGAGTTCAAGACAGAGGATGCTTCGGGATTTTGTCGATCCCCGTGATGATGGCCATGGTTTGTTATGCACAGAGGTGAGCTCTGATCTCTAACCATTCCTTGCCATTGTTTGTTTTCTCTGCTTCACATTTAGTGCCAATGAAATGCACATTTCTTCCCCCAGAGTTAATGAGTCCAGCAACATGTCATATGTGAAAGACACCGTGGATAACTTGCTGAAAGGATATGACATTCGTTTAAGACCAGATTTCGGAGGTAAATCAGCTCCTCTCGGTATAGTCCCATATATCTATGTGCAGTTCCTATTCTCCACCAGTCAGTAGCTAGTCAAATAAACAAGACTTACTGTATATACATAATAAAGAATAACAACAGCAACACAACATTTGCTGCCTGTGGCGATGTGCAACTATGTTATTTTTAAAAGTGGATTGCAATATCACAAACAGAAAATGTATTGTTTACCTCAAGGTCTCCCTGTGGACGTTGGTATGAACATAGATATTGCCAGCATAGACATGGTCTCTGAAGTAAATATGGTGAGTGCACTCTTTGAATAGCGATCTGTGGAAATGAATACTACAAACGTGTTGTGTTAAATATGTTTATCTAATTTTAAATGCGTAATTCCGTTTGTTTGCAAGATGACTCCATATCGATCGTGAGTGTAGACCCGTTTCCTGGATATTTCGTTTAGTGGGGTTACGTGAGTTTGTCACTGCAACTGGAACAATAACCATACCGATAAATACTACTCTGGTGTCGATGTGGCCCCTGCTTAAATGTACTAAAAGTGAGTCGTGTTGTAATAAGGCGTTTAATTTCCTATAATGTATAATACCGCCATCTGGTGAATGTAGTAATTCACTACGTTTCAGTGCCTTTGACAGATCATTTCCACAACGCGATTATTATACAGGGGATTTCAGTGGCATAAACAGATCATAGCCCTGACCCTAATTATCTAGTGCCTCCGAGCGCCGACAACGTAACGTTTGAGATTACACCAGTTGCAGACCCCTTCGATAGCTGCGATTTCATATATCCCAGTTCCTCAGTGGATCTGATGCACGATAATAAGCTTCTTGTGATGTGTCTACAAAATGAAAGTCTACGTGAGCAATGTTCCCGCTGTAACAAGGGACTACTCTTGTTATTGAAAAATCAAGGTGAAAGGCTAAAGCTCATGCTGCAGACATACCACCATGATAGAAAGAGTTAAAACAAGGAATTGGCAATTAGTGATGGATAATGTCTGGTGATTTCATGAGAAGAGTAAGCCTGGGAGAGAGAGAAGGACTTTTTAGGTCCTAGGCATGAGTTGGAACAGGGGACTTAAACCATGAATCTTCATTGCAACATATATCATGAAGGAAGATTGTGTAGCACATCTATTTAAGTAAATTAGAAAAGTTTAAAAGAACTTGGGACCATAACAATAAATAAAAAATAAGGAAGATTGCAATTGAGAGAGACAGCCTGGAGGCAAGAGGAAAGGAAGAAATCTCTCATCAGACAGATGTGATTTTTCTTGTATTTTGTCCAGCAATGTGGAGGGATTTTGAAAGGCCATTCCCAGATATGGTAATATTTAAGTCTTAGCCAAATGAAGAGATTTAGCACATTTTAAAGATATTGAGGAGAACCAATACTCTATTGCACCTAACAAAACTGGCTGAGTCATTTATTGTGGATAATTATAACATGTTATTGGTTGTATGATTATCAAGTCTATTAACAAATAATAATGCCTTAATTTCCCTTACTACATTTATACAATTGTATTTAAAATAAAAATCCAATTAAAATTCAAAAAGTGGGACAACATGGACTTAATATCAGTTATGTTACAGATACCTAATTCCACCCAAAAGCTGCTTGAGTGAGTTTAGCACAAGGAAAGTTTTAATTTGGACATGCAAAGAACCAAAAGTATTTGTTGAGTGAGTTTAGTCTGTTCAGAATGCAGAAGGTCATGTGAATACTTTCTTCAAGTCTAGTGTTTGTGTTATTTAAGTCAGATGTCAGCACATAAAATATGAATATTTACCAACTGAAACATTTTCCTTACATATTTTACTTCTGTGGTTTATAATAAGTGATAAAAGAGGAAAAAATATCTTATGAAGTCTATACAGTAGCACAATACATTTTTACATACCACGTAGCTCCTTCATGTACTTTGCAGTGTGTCCCTTCCTTATCATCTGAATGAACTGATTAGTGAGGTTCTTCTTCCACTATTTATGAAACCCAGCACATCACAGTAGAAGATGTTTGTGTACTACTGGATTTCAAAACATAAATTTATTAGGCTTCAAGGCTCATAATCAAAGTAGAATTAGTCATGGCGCATCAATCAAGCTCCTAGTGCATTCATTTATAAATCTCTTTGACCTCTTGCTATCACACTTCCATAACATAAGAACATAAGAAATAGGAGCAGGAGTAGACTGCCGTTCAATAATGTCATGGCTGATTCATACATCTTGTAATTCTCCTGAGAAACATCAAAGAAATTTTGAAATTCTGTAACAACAGAAAAAAAGTTTCACCAACAAGTAAACTAATCCTTGGAACTGTATGTTCTCAAGGTGCTTTAAGGTCTACATTTGCATGTACCCACAAGGGAAACTGTTCAAAAATCTGCTTCTGATCAGCGAGCTCATTTTTCCTAGAGTTTATTTAAAAATAATGAAACAAGGGATATGATCCAATTGTCTTTAATGCTGATTTGAGGATGTTTGTAAATAGACAGCAATTAATTATAACATCTTAATGAAAAGCCTTTTAACATTAATTTTCCTGCAAATCATTTTGTAAATAAGACAGAACTTGTGGGCACACAACATTAGTCACAAAGAAACATTTCAATAGTACAGTTGATATATCACAAATATATAGACATCAAATAATTTGCACTACATTGAGAATTGAGTTGGGAGTTGGCACATGCTCCTGTTATACTCTCACTCCATAATATTGCAGATATATATAATGGAAAAAGAACCTGAACATTTATTCTATCTTTGTAACTAAAAATAAACATTATGTTTGCAGAGCAGAAACATTCTAACATAATAATGTTAAATTTCTTTTATTAAATTACCATATCATACAAAAAATATTAAAGCTTCTGAATTTTACTTTTGCTTGAATTCATGTAGACAGCTAATTATGTAAAGTTATGTAATGGGCTGAAATAATAATACACATTTTAAATAAAAATACTTTCTGAATAATGTAATTTTATGATGTATTTAATTAACAAAATGCTCCTGTCGCAAGGGCAATTCACAGAGATTCTTTGCCCAAAAGTTACTGATGAGGAGTTTTGAATTGTCCAGAAATATTGATGATCTGTCTGAAATATATCATAGAATCATTGATTGGTTGTAGCACAGAAAGAAGCTGTTTGGCTCATTATGCATATGCTGGCCCTCTGAAGGCACAATTCACTTAATGCCACTCCCCTGTCTCTTCACCATAGCCCTACAATTTTATCTTTTTCAGAAAATGATCCAATTCCCTGTTGAAAGCTTCAACATGATCCTACCTCCACCACATTCTCAGGCAGTAATTTCCACATCTTAACCACTCACTGCATGAAGATGTTTTTTTCCTTATGTCACCATTGTTTCTTTTGCCAATTACCCTGAATCTAAACCCTCTTGTTTTTGATCCTTTCACCAATGGGAACAGTTTCTCCCTATCAACTCTATTCAGGTCCCTCATGATTTTGAACACCTCTACCAAATCTCCTTTCAACTTCTTTTCTCCAAGGAGAACAGTCCCATCTTCTCCTGTGTTTCTACAGGACTGAAGTTCCTCATCCCTGGAATTATTCTCGTGAATGTTTTCTGCACTATCTCTATTGCTTTCACATCCTCCCTAAAATACGATGCCCAGAACTGTATGCAGTACTCCAGATGAGGACAAGCGAGTGTCTTATACAGGTTTAGCATAACTTCCTCGCTTTTGTACTGTATGCCTCTATTGATAAAGTCCAGGATGCCATATGCTTCATTGACTTCTCTCGCAACCCATCCTGCCACCTTCAATGATTTATGTACATCTACACCCAGATCCCTTTGCTCCTGAACCCCCTTTAAAATTGTACCCTTTCATTTATAGTATCTCTCTCTGCATTCTTCTGACCAAAATTAATCACTTCACACCCTCTGGATTAACTATCATCTGCCACTTGTCCACCCATTCCAGTAACCCCTTTGAAGTTCTACAGTATTGTCCTCATGGTTCACAATACTTCCAAGTTTCATATCTTCTGCAAATGTTGAAATTGTGCCCTGTATACCAAGGTCTAGGTCATTAATATAGATCAGGAAGAGCAGGGATCCTAACAACGATCCTTGGGAACTTCCTCCAGTCTGAAAAACAACCATTCACCGCTACACTTGGTTTCCTGTCACTCAGCAAATTCCATTTCCATGGGCAAGATTTTTAGGTTGGCAGGTGGGCAGGCGTGATCGGCAGGTCCAGGATCGGCCAGGGAACGGACCACCAACCACGATTAGCCCCCGACCGCGAATTCACGCTGGCTGGCCAATTAACGTCCAGCCAGCATGAAGCACGCACTGAAAGGCTCAGCACTGCCAGAGGGGGGGCAGGAGGAGGGCGAGGGCTGAATACAACGTGGGTGCGGGTCAGCAAAGACAGAAAGCTCCCTGAATGTAGAGAGCTGCCTCAGGGAGCTACAGGCCTGAACAACCTAAAACAAAGGTCACAGAAACTGGGAAAAGTGTCCAAGCTTCATAATCAATCACTTGAAAATGTAGGTAATGAAAATGCTGTCCACAGAAATTTATTTTTATTTCAATTTATCATGGAAATCTCATCCCGCTTATGGATGAGGTTTCCTGAAAAATGCAAAGGCCGCCTGGCCAATTCACCCACCCGCCAACTATAACGTTGGATGGGCAATGAAAAGTCTTTGTTAATTACACCACTCACGTTGCTATTGTCCCTTTTATTCTATGAACTCTAACTTTGCTCACAAGTCTGCTGTGCGACACTTTATCAAATGCCTTTTGAAAGTCCATGTACACCACATCGACAGCGCTACTCTCAACAATCCTCTCTGTTACCTCATCAAAACACTCAAGCAAGTTAGTTAAACATGATTTTCCCTCAACAAATCCATGCTGACTTTGCTTAATTAACCCACATTTGCCCAAGTGACTATTAATTTTATCCTGAATTATCTTTTCTAGAAGCTTGCCAACACTGAGGTTAAATTGTGGTTGTTGGGCTTATCTTTACACTTTTTTTTAACATGGGTACAACATTTGCAATTCTCCAGTCCTCTGGCACCAACCCTGAGTCTAAGGAAGATTGAAAAATTATGGCTCTGCAATTTCCACTCTCACTTCCTTTGGTATTCTTGGATGCAACTTATTCGGTCCTGGTGACTTATCAACTTTAAGTACAGACAGTCTATCCAATACCTCCTCCTTTTCAATTTTAAACCCTTCTCTTGTCTGAACTACCTCCTGTTTTATCATGACCTTGTTAAAAATTCTTTTACAGGATGTGGGCATCACTGGCTATGCCAACATCTATTGCCAATCCCTAATTGCCCTTGAGAAGGGTGTGATGAGTTGCTTTCTTGAACTGCTGCAGTCCATTTAGTGTAGATTCGCCGACAGTGCTGTTAAGGTGGAAGATACAGCATTTTGAGCCAGCAACAGTGAAGGAACAGCAATAAAGTTCCAAATCAGGATGGTATGTGGTTTGGAGGGGAACTTGAAGGAACTATGCATCTGCTGCCCTTGTCGTTCTAGGTGGTAGAAGCCATGGGTTTGGAAGGTGCTGTTGAAGGAGCCTTGGTGAGTTTCTGCAGTGCAACCTTCTTCCTTTATGCTAGGTATGACTCCAACCAGTGGAGAGTTTTCACCCTGATTCCCATTGACTCCAGGTTTGCTAGGGCTACTTGATGTCATGCTCGGTAAAATGCTCCTTTGATGTCAAGGACAGTCATTCTCACCTCAGCTCTTTTGTCCATGTTTGGACCAAGGCTGTAATGAGGCCAGGAGTTGAGAGACCCTGGCGGAACCCAAACTGAGCGTCAGTGAGCAGGTTATTGATGAGTAAGTGCTGCTTGATTAGCATTGTTTATGACACCTTCCATCACGTTTCTGATGATCAAGAGTAAACTGATAGGGTGTTAATTGGCTAGGTTGGATTTGTCCTATTTTTGAGATCCTGCTTGATAATTTCCTACCTAGCTGTCTAAATTCTGACTGCAGGACCACATCCTTCTTTCTACCTATATTGTCGGTTCCAATATGGACCATAACTACTGGCTTTTCACCTTCCCCCCTCTGCAGCCAGTCAGTGGCATTGGCACCAGGGAGGCTAGATACCATCTTAAATTCACGCTTGTGGCAGCAGAAACACCTATCTGTTCTCCCACCTATCGAATCTCCTATCGCTATTGCTCCCCTAGTCTTCTTTGTGTTCCCCTGTACAGCTGAATCATCCATGCTACCATGGACTTGTCTCTGGCTATACCACCCAGATGAACCATAACTTTCATTAGTATTCAGAACTGAATACTGGTTGGAGAGTGAGATACACTCAAGGGACTCTGGCACTACCTGCCTATTTCTTTTTACATGCCTGGTCGTCACTCATTCCCTCTCTCCCTGTTTATTCTTAATTTGTGGGGTGATTTCCACAAAGCTCTGAACCTCGTGGATGTGCCACAGATGCCAGCTGTTCCTCAAACTCTGAAACCTGGATGACACTTCTTGCACATATAGTTACCGAGAACACAGGAAATGTCCCGGAGTTCCCACTTAGAACAGGATGTGCACTCCTGTTAAAAATGTTTTTTTTTAATTTGAATGTAACATTTAATCCTTTTCATATTAAATAGCAAACATTAAAACTCACAGTTAGTGACTGATTAGTATATGATATAATGAATTCAAATGTTTCGGCACCATATAACTACTATGCTATTTCCTTTCAAAAATGAATGATGAACTTCAAAAATATTTCAAAACCATCCTTGTTAACCGAAATTGAGCAGATGCTTGTTAAAACCAAGGTTAATGATGACAGTAGTAGTGAATTATCACAAACACAATATAGACTGGAAGTTACTTCTGTCAATATTATTGTGTGAATGCTTAACAAACTTGAATCATACACCCCTCTCCAACCCACTTATGGGTTAAAAAGCAGAGAGGAATTGGATACAGACAGAAAACACATTTGTACAATCTCATCAATAGTAATATTAGCCCTTTATTTTAAAACTCCGTCCATTGATTGTCAGTAGTTGTGTGAGAATTTCCTCATTTAACTTAAATGGTTTAGGCTGTAATTTATGAATTGTAATTCTAAATGAAAATCTAACTATAGGCTCCATGTACCAAGTTCAGGTATTCTAAACTACAAATGGAACAATTACATTGAAAATTGTCTCTTCTACTTTATGTTTATTTCTTTGGCTGAAAAGCTTATTGACTTTTCATGTGTTTTACTATCATGATGCCAATTTGCCTTAATACATTGCAGATCCTCTGCTCAATTAACTGAAATTATAAATTCAAAACTAGCATTTCAACTGTGATATCGATTTGTCACAATGGGTAAAAGGAAATGTATTCAGTCAGGCTTTAATATTTTTGAAACAAAAACAGAATTACCTGGAAAAACTCAGCAGGTCTGGCAGCATCGGCGGAGAAGAAAAGAGTTGACGTTTCGAGTCCTCATGACCCTTCGACAGAACTTGAGTTCGAGTAACTCAAGTTCTGTCGAAGGGTCATGAGGACTCGAAACGTCAACTCTTTTCTTCTCCGCCGATGCTGCCAGACCTGCTGAGTTTTTCCAGGTAATTCTGTTTTTGTTTTGGATTTCCAGCATCCGCAGTTTTTTTGTTTTTAATATTTTTGAACTTATCAGCATATTAGTTGTCTGTTTACAATGTATTTGATTTGGATGAGGGTGACTGTATTGTAACCAAATTTACTGGTATGTAGGAAAGTAAGTTGTGAGGAGGATACAAAGATTCTGCAAAGGGGTCTAGATAGGTTAAGTGAGTGGGCAAAAATTTGGCACATGAAGTATAACATGGGAACATGTGAGGTTGTTAAATTTGGCAGGAAGAATAGGAAAACAGAATATTATCAAAATAGAGAGAGACTACAGAATGCAAGAGCATAGAAGGGATTTGGGTGTCCTTAAACATGAGTCATAAAATGTTAGCATGCAGGTACAACAGGTAATTAAGAAGGAAATGGAACACTGGCCTTTATTGCAAGAGGGAGTATAAAAGTAGGGAAGTCTTGCTAAAACTGTAGAGGGCATGGGTAAGCCCACACCTGGACCTGAATTTTGCGCTTGTTGGGTACGCTTGATCAACAGACCCAGAAGCGGCCGCAGTTTCCACTTCTGGCAACAATTTGACCACAAGTGTGATTTCACACCCACTGGCCAATTAAGGGCCAGCCAGTGTGAAACACACCCGGATATTGGCAATGCGCTGGTGGATCTAATGGGGACCCGGTGGGGCATTTAAAAACAGCAGAGGCAGCTCCCTGAAGGCTGCCAAGAGGTTTGGAGGAGCCTCAGGGAATTGTCTCAGAGAGACTTTTGAAATTTGCAGGACTGATGGCCTCATCACCTGCTGGTGTGCAAGGAGGGAGGGCAATGCCGGTGGGCACTCTATCCCCTTGGTTCTTGCATGAGTGCCTGTGCGCTCTAGTGGAGGCAGTGAGTGTGAGGCAGGGCATTCTGATGCCACGGGATGGCAATAGGAGGCCACCACATCAGACAAAGACAGCCTGGTCAGAGGTGGCAGCCCAGGTCAGCGGGTATGACGTAATGCGTCATTCCTGGATCCAGTGCCGCAAATGGTTTAATGATCTCCTGCACCCAGCAAAAGTGAGTACCAAGTTGACATGGTACTGTGTGAAGCTGTCGTGAAGGGTGGCCATTCTTCGTGGTGCTCAGGAGTGAAGGAATCAGAGTGACATAAGGCACATATACCTGTGCCAGCCAAGGCTGGGAGATGTGGCCGCTAGCCTTGGAGGCATAGAAGGGCGGGATGTGCAAATTTGACAGGCTCCTCAACTGGGTTCTCTGTGTGGTGATGGGTGTGAGGCTGTTATATTTTTGAAAGCAGAGGTGGACCAATGAATGCACTTTGTTCTGAACAGGAGAAGAGAAGCCGTAACGCTGTGGAGCACAGATGAACAGGTGGTGGAGTGGCCAACCTGCTCATACTGACCAAATTTGAGATGGAAGCCCTTGAGCTAGAGTGCCAACGAGGTGCAAGGTCCTCAGGTCATGGAGAGGCAGGGGTCTCAGAGGAACATTAGAGTCCAGTTGAAGATGCGAGATTAGTGTAGAGTGCAAACTATGTAAGGCTGTTTCATCTCAAATGAAGACTTCTAAGCAAGGGTCCCTAGTGATCCAGCAATCACCATGATGCCGTTGTCCATAATCTCTCCTGTCCATCTAGCATGCACATTGACTGTGTGATGATTGATAATACTGACAAACTGTCTTCCTCCCTCAGATGAGCCATCTTCCAGAGACTGCTGGGACCCCAAGGACCCTCCTTTGACACCTTAGGAGGAGCCACAGATGGTTCCACCAGAGTCACACCCTCTCTGGCTACCAGCACCAGCGCAGATACAAGCACGTCAGTGGGCATTAGTTCAGAGGCTCAGATGGTAATGCACTGTAGGGAGGGCACGGCACACTCGCGTGAGGAGCTGGCAGAGGCATAGAGTGCCCAGGGCACCAGCAGTTGGAGGACTGCTGGAAACCAGGAAGATGTTGAGTCTGAGGCAGCTGATGAGTCTCTGGCATTGCCCATCATGTGGCAGATGCTGGATGTCCAGTGGGATGCATGGGACGATCTGGCAGAGATCTCTGAGTGTCAGCATGCCATGGTCCCTGTCATGGAGGAATCCATGAGGAGCTTGAGCACTGCCTTGACCCTGAGCACTGAGCGCAAAGCCTCCTCAATTGAGAGAGTGGTGACTCTCATGGAAAGGCATCTCCAGGAACAGAATCAAGGATTCCTGGGGTCACACTCGGACCTGCACTCCCACACACCGGCAGTGACCTCAGGAGACCAGTGTGAGATGGCACTGCCAGTGTGAGAGATGGATGAGGCACCTAGTCTCTCTGTTAGGTGCCCATGCATCAATGGTGAGCAGGGAGGTCCAGACATACCTCACACTGATGGATGAGCTGCCAGTTGTCCCTGTAGGTTCCTCTCACAGCGTTCCAGATGAGGGCGGCAGTTTCTCCACCCCTTTGTCAGTGACTGTGGCATCTGAAGTCACTGGTCGCACCCTCCCAGGCTCAGGCCTGCCAGCCAGAGGATGACCACCAAGGTCATCAGGGCTGACAGGACAGCAGAGTCAGCAATCTGATTCCAATGTCACTGCCAGTGAGGGGTGTGAGTGGGGCACCAAGACCCAGCACTCGCTAGTGTAAGTTTAAGGCACTGTGAGCACAGGATGGGATTTTCACGGGTGACATTCTTTCATTTCATCAGTTTTATGTATTGGTTTTTGTGTGACAGTAGTCTTTTGAAACTCTGGAAAGGATATAAATCTAGATTTTGATTCAATGCCCTGAGTGTCCTTCAAGTTTTCCATAGGTGCAGGCCTCATCAGTGCCTTATGATAGACGGCGACACTGGGATCATGGGATTGCCTCCTCAGAAATGTGTGGTAGGGAGACAGTGCCCTTGGCATGAGAGCAAAACCATGTTTTGACAGCCTAGCTGAAGGTGTATTGAAACAAGGCCCCCCTGGTGTCTCTGCCTCCCTAAACGTTCCTCAAACCTGCTTCCACATTCTCACTCTGTGCCTGCCAGGGTTCCACATTAGATCCATCTATAAAGTCTTCCTCAGTGGCCTGTGGAGCTGCCTTGCTATCTTTATCCTCCAGTAGGCCCTCCTTGCCAGTGCCAGATTGTGCAGAACGCAGCAGACAATGACAATAAGCAACATGTGCTCTAGAGGAAATTGCAGTGCACCATATGATCGGTCCAGGCAGTGGAACCTCAGCTTCAGCAGGACAATGATCCTCTCAACCACAGTCCTTGTGTGTGCTGGACTTCTATTGTACCTTTCTTCCGCTTCTGTCCTAGGGTGCTGGAGTGGCCTCATAAGCCACCTTTTCAAGGGATATCCTTTGTCACCCTGCAACAAGCTATCCAGCCGAGCTGGAGCCATGAGCAGAATTGGCATTGCGATTGTCATAGGATGTACGTATCATGGCAGCTGCCAGGGTACCTTGCACAGACTTGCAGAATCTGGGTCTTGGAGTCACATACTATCTGCATGTTCATAGAGTGGGAGCCCCTTCTATTCTCAAGGGCACTCGGCTGACCTGCTGGTGCTTTGATGGCCATGTGAGTGCAGCTTATGGCACCCTGGATGTGGGGGAACACAGCAATAACTGAGAAGCCTTTGGTCCAGTCAGCCTGGCTGGTTTGGTCTGTTTGGTAATGAAATGATTGTGAGGGACTGTCTGACCAGAGCGTCAGTGATGCGCATGACACAACTGTGCACCAGCTGATTGGAACACCCCACACAAATCCCCCACTGTACAGATGCAAAAAAATTGAGGGCTACTGTGACCTGTAGAGCCTCTGGCATTGGATGCTCCCTCACAGTTGGAGGCGATCTCCGGACCAATCATCTGACATATTGATGTCATGGTGTTCCTAAAGCAGTGGAGCCTCCTGTGGCACTGGACCTCGGACATGTTGAGATAGCTGATTCCTATCTGCCCCCAGCATAAACCTTGACTCCCTTGTCGATAAAAAATCTAACTCAGCTTTGAATATATTCAGGCAGCCTCCTCCTCCAGTTGGCTGTTTAATTGTCCACCACCATTTACAACTGAACATTACAGGGCTGCAAAGATTTGATCTAATCCATTGCTTGTGGGATCACTTAGCTCTATTGAATGCCATGCCTGCTGTTTGGCATGCAAGTATCCACTGTTGTGAGTTCACCAGATTGACACTGCTGCCACTGTGCGTCGGTGGTGGTGGGAGTGAATTTTTGTGGATGGGTTGCCAATCAAGTGGGCTGCTTTGTTCTGGATGGTATCAGGCTTATTGAGTGTTGTGGGGGCTGCACTCACCCAGGGCAAGTGGAGAGTATTCCACCACACTCCTGACCTGCACCTTGTAGGCTTTGGGGAGTCAGGAGGTGAGTTACTCGTCACAGGATTCCTAGCCTCTGACCTGCTCTTGTAGCCACAGTATTTATATGGCTAGTTCAGCTCAGTTTCTCGTCAATGGTAATCCCCAATGTGCAACCATCTTCAACCAGAAGTGCCAAATTAATGGTCCATCTCAGCATCCTCCAGAGGTCCCCAGCATCAAAGGTGCCAGTCTTCAGCCAATTCGATTCACTCTAAGTGTTATGAAGCTATGCCCCTTTATTTTTGAACATACAATTGTTCAAATTTCAACTGACCTAGAAATTTTGCAATTTCAACTGAGACAGAGCTACTTGCTTAAAAATGTAAGGCCATATTCCAAGGTGAAGCTGAGAAACCAGCAAATCACCCTCAGAGGAGTATGAAGAGAGAGACAATTTCCAATAATCTAGACACCCATCAAAACTCATTACAGTCTAAGGAAGAGACATTAAAAATGCAAAGTACTGGATATTGAAGTAATAGCTGCCACAGGCAGATATACCCAAAATCTCTCAGAATACACAAGGGGTGAAGTACTTCAAGGCATGACTGCCAGCCACTAGAGAGAGATTGCAAGTGTCTTCAGCAGAGGAAACAAGCTAAAGGCTGTTCTGTCTCCCCCTCTCTCTTTTGGAATTAGCATGCCGCCCAGTTTAAGAAGCCAACCTACCAGCAAACCGAGAGAGGAGTTGAATAAATACTTTGCATCAGTCTGGTAGAAGACATGTATAGTATTCCAAAACTACTAAATAATCAAAGGACAAAAGTCGGGGAAGCAATAAATACATTAAGTATCACTAGATAAAAAGTACTAGGGAAACTAATGAGGCTAAAGGTCGATAGGTCCCCTGGACCTGATGGCTTGTATCCTAGGATATTAAAGGAAGTACCTATACAAATTGTGGATGCATTGGTAGTAATCTTATAAGAATCCTTAGATTCTGGAAAAGTCCCAGAAGATTGGAAAACTGCCAATTTAACGCCCTTATTCAAAAAGACAGGGAGACAAAAAACAGGTAACTGTAGGCCAGTTGGCTTAACATTCATCATTGGGAAAATGTTAGAGTCTATTATAAAGGATTTAATAGCAGTGTAGTTAGAAATACATAATATAATCAAGCAGGGTCAGCATGGCTTCATGAAGGGGAAATCATGCCTGACAAATTTATTAGAATTCCTTGAGGAGGTAACAAGCAGGATCAAAAACGGGAAACCAGTAGATGTAATATATTTAGATTTCCAAAAGATGTTCGATAAGGTAGCGCACATAAGATTACTTAATAAGACAAGAGCCCATGGGGTTGGGGTGGTATATTAGCATGGATAGAGGATTAGCTAACTAATAGAAGACAGAGATTTGGGAAACGGGGGGCATTTTCAGGATGGCAACCTGTAACTAGTGGGGTGCCACAGGGATCTGTGATGGGGCCGAAGTTATTTACAATGTATATTAATGACTCAGATGAGGGAAGTGAATGTACAATTGCCAAGTTTGACAAAAAAATAGGTGAGAAGGCAAGTGGTGAGGATGACTCAAAGAGTCTACAGAGGGGTATAGACATGTTAAGTGAGTGGGCAAAAATTTGGCAGATGGGACAGAGGGCAGAATATTCTGCCTGGCGAGCCCGACCCAATCTCCGGCAGGCGGGGAGCCGATCCCCGCTAGAGAAGCGGGCTCCGTCGCCATTTTACGTGGGCTGGCCAATTAACGCCCGCCCAGCGTGACGTCCAGTGGGAAGTGCCAAGCACTTCCTGTGCGGGCGGGGGGATTCCCCAAAAGTGAGAGTGTGCTTTTTCGTGCATGCGCACGAAAGAGCGCATATCTCCCTGAGGCAAAATGCTGCCTCAGGGAGATCGCTGACACTGATAAAAATATTGAAAATAGAAAAAGAAAAAATCCCTAACATGTCCCCCTCATGTGACAATGTCACATGAGATGGGACATGTTCATAATTTACATTAGAACTTTATTAAACTTTAGGAAGCCGGTGGATGAGGCTTCATGTTTTATCTATTAGCTGCGGGGGGCTCCTGGCCTGCCTGCCAGCCAACCTTAAGGTTGGGTGGGCAGGTCCTTTAATTGTTTAAATGACCCTATCCATGGCCTCAATTGGCCATTGACAGGTCAGCGGGCCCGCAGCTGATTTTGCTGCAGGCCCAACTTCCTGAAAATTTAAATGAGGCGGGGTGACTTAGGGGGTTCCGCCCAACGTCATCCCGCGTCATTTTACATGTCAGCGAGTGTGCCCTGCCCCCTGCTCACTGACAGCAAAATTCTGCCCATAATATGGGAAAATGTGGGGTTATGCATTTTGGCAGAATGAATAGAGGAACTGAATATTATTTACTTGGAGAAAGAATGCAGAAAGTTACATCTCAGAGAGATTTAGGAGTTCTTGTGCATGAATCTCAAAAAGCTAACATACAAGTTCAACAGGCAATAGGGAAGGCAAGTGGAATCTTGGCCTTTATTTCAAAGGAAATGGAGTATAAAAATAGGGAAGTCTTGCTAAAAGTATATAAAGTACTAGTTAGACCACACCTAGAATACTGTGAACAGTTTTGGTCCCCTTATCTAAGGAAAGATATACTAGCACTGAAGGCAGTCCAGAGAAGGTTCACCAGGTTGACCCCAGGTATGGAGAGATTTTCTTATGAGGAGAGGTTGAGTAGGTTGGGCCTGCACGCATTGGAGTTTAGAAGAATGAGATGCGAACTTATTGAGATGTAGAAGACTCTTATGGGGCTTTACAGGGTAGATGCTGAGAAATTGTTTTTCCTTGTGGGGGAGTCTAGGACCAGAGGGCATAATCTCGGAGCGAGCGGTCACCATTTAAGACAGAGATGAGGAGGAATTTCTTCCCTCAGAGGGTAGTGAATCTGTGGAATTCTTTACCACAGAGGGCTATAGAGGGAGGTCATTATGTATTTTCAAGGCTGAGATTGATTTTTAATCAGTAAGCGAATCAAGGGTTAAGGGGAAAAAGCAGGAAAGTGGAGTTGATGATTATCAGATTAGCCATGATCTCATTGAATAGTGGAGCAGGCCCAACGGGCTGAATGGCTGACATCTGCTCCTATATCTTATGGTCTTATCTCATAATAATTACAGTATCTTCTATATCCAAGAAACCAGCTAACATAAATCAGCCACAACATTTAAAACCTACACTTCAGGGACAATAAAGGACACTTAACAGTATATTATTTTAGTTTTTTTTATTGGACTCTGCCTGCCCTTATTTCTGATACATGTGTATCTGTATGTGTGCGTGCTCTAATGACTGCATAAGGGCCAAATGCTTGACGTCGTGTTTTTATTATGTTTTATAGGTTTAGTGGTTAATAAATTTGCTTTATCTTTGGCTCCAGAAGACCCTGGTTGATTGGGTCCTTATTGCTCACAGTTTAAATAGTTAAATACATTCTGATCTTGAAAAGGCATATCCCCGTGAAAAAGAAACTTAAACCATTGTTATGACCAACCAAGGCTGAATAGAGGTGAGCCAGTTCACCCCTTCTCAACTGGTCACAACACACCTTCCTGATGAAGCTGTTCCAGTTCAGATAGAACACTGGCTTCTGTGCAACAAAGTGGAAAATTGCCCGGATATGTCTTGTCTACAAAAAGCAGGGCAAGTTCAATTTGCCCAATTCCCGACCCATTAGCCTACTCTTAATCGTCAGTAAAGCAATGAAAGGTGTCGTCAAGCAACACTTACACAGCAGTAACCTGCTTACTAATTCTTGGTATGGGTTCCAATTAGGGCCACTTGACTCTTGACACCATTAGATCAATGGAGCCAAACAAGCTGAACTTAAGAGGGGGAATAAGAGTGACTGCTCTTGACACCAAGGTAGCATTTAAACAGGTGTGGCAGCAAGAAGCCCTAGCAAAATTGAAGTCAATGGGAATCAGGGAGAAAGCTCTCCACTGGTTGAAGCCATGCCTAGCATAAAGGAAAATACTTGTGGCTGTTGGAAGCTAATAATTTCAGTGCCAGATCATTGCTGCAGGAGTTCCTCAGGGTAGTGTCCTGTGCCCAACAATCTTCAGCTGGCTTCATCAATGGCCATCCCCCCATCATAATGTCAGAATTGGGGATATTCGCTGATGATTGCATAAAGTTCAGTACTATTTGTGACTCCTCAGATATTAAAGCAGTCTGTGCCAATATGCAGCAAGGCCTGGACAACATTCAGGTTTGGGCTGATAAGTGGCATGCAGCATTCACACCACACAAGTGCCAGGTAATGACCATCTCCAACTAGTGAGAATCTAATCATCTCCCCTTGACATGCAATGGTATTACCATAGTTGAATCCCCCACTCTCAATGTCTTGGGGTTACCATTGACCAGGAACGTAAGTGGATCGGCCATATAAATATCGTAGCTGGAGTAAATCAGAAGCCGGGAATTCAGAGGCGAGTAACTCATCTCCTGACTCACCAAAGCCTGTCCACCATCTACAAGGCACACATCAGGAATATGATGGAATACTCTCCGTTGTCCAGATGAGCGCATCTCAAGAAACACAACAACATCTAGGACAAAGCAGCCAATTGATCAACGCCTATCCACCATTTAAACATTTACTCCCTCCAGCTCCATTGCACAGTGGCTGCAGTGTGTACTAGATACAAGATGCACTGCAGCGACTCACCAAGGCGCCTTTGGCAGCACCTTCCAAACCCGTGACCTCCAGAACCTAAAAGGACAAGGGCAGCAGATGCATGGGAATACCGTCTGCAACATCCACCCCAAGCCACATGCCATCCTGACTTGGAACTATATTGCAGCCTCTTCACTGTCGCTGAATCAAAATCCTGGAACTCCCTTCCCAGCAGCACTGTGGGTGTACCTATACTACATAGACTGCAGCGGTTCAAGGAGGCAGCTCACCACCTTATGGATGGACAACAAGTGCTGGCCTTGCCCAAATCCCAGGAAAGAATTTTAAAGTTAAATATTTTTTACAACTGAATAATTTTCATTTTCCATTTCATTGGTCATCACAAGCTCTATTTTTTGCTTCACGTTTAAAAGAAACAAATGTCTTGTTCCACTATAATTGCTCATTATATCACTTTTTTCCATTATAACCTTCACTGGAAACAGAAAACACTGCATTCCAAAACAAATAGACATTTACAATTGATATCAGTTCATCCATTTTCATAGGGCACATGATCAGTAACGACCCCAGGGGCAGAATTTTTGGGTCGTCGGGCGGGCGTGGCGGGCATGGAGGGCGAGCCCAGGAGTGGCCGGGAAATGAGCCGTGAGCTGCGATCGGCCCCTGACCGCGATTCCACACCAGCAGGCCAAATAATGGCCAGCCAGCATGAAGCGCGTGAGCTGTGAAGTTCAGCGCTGCCGGGGTGGGGCAGGAGGAGGGCAGCGCTGGAGTGAGGGCATGGAGGAGCGCGCAATGAAATTTCCCTGAAGGTAGAGAGCTGCCTCAGGGGGCTGACGAATTTAAAACCAAGAAATAAGGATGCAAAAATGCAAAGAAAAAAGAAGGTCCATAATCAGAGTCACCCACCTAAACATATAGATAATAAAAATTCTGCCCAAACATTTGTATTTTTTAAATTAATATTGGAAACCTCATTCCGCCCGTGGATGAGGTACCCTCAAAAATCCAAAGGCCGCCTGGCTGATTCGCCCACCCGCCAACCACAGCGTTGGACGGGCAGTGAAAAATCAGCATCAGCTGGCTTTTTATTGGCCTTAGTAGGCCTCTTAATTGTCAGCTGGCATGCTGCTGCCTCTCTTGCATGCCTACTGACTGAGTAAGCGATGACATCGGGGCGCTCACCTAATGTCAATGCACGCTATTTTATGCCCGATCAGATCGCTCACAGCAAAAATTCTGGCCTAGGCAATGCAACAGCTTTTGTCATCCTATATTGTGTTTGTAAAAATAATTAAGTTAAATAGCATCTTTAAAGAGATGTAATTAGTTAGGATTCTTCTCTGCATGTTTCAGTAGGTTGGTTTAATTAGTTGCTATAAAAATGTCCACCACAGAATGCAATAAGTGGTTTGCCTTATCACTTTCCCAACTCATACCTGCAACAGTGTCGATGTATAATTCAATCTGATCAACAAGAAAAGACAAATAAAGTAACTGAAGATTTATGATCTGCTTTGAAAATAATGGTCTGACTTACCATGCAATTCTGGAAGGTATATGGCAGCTTACGCCGTGGGCACCTGAAAGTTTTTTTTAAGCAAGGACTGCTTCCTCGACAAGATGCATCCATTTGCTCCCATTCTAATGTGCAATGCTTTAGTTAATCTCAAAAGCTATATACTGCCAAGCAAAAGCAAAAGCAACATACTGTGGATGCTGAAAATCTGAAATAAAAACAGAAAATGCTGTGGCTACTCAGCTGATAAGGTAGTATCCATGGACAAAAACCTGCTGAGTAATTTCAGCAATTTCTGCTTTTATTCACTATCAAGTAAAAGTGTTCACCAAGGTGGTAAATGTTTCCAGATAAACTTTAAACTTTCTGCTTTCTGTTAAGAATGTGAAGCTCTATTGTTTTTAAGCAATGGGAGACCAGATTCAATTCCCAGCCACCACAAGTAGCATTTGGATGATAGCGGCTGAAAGGAAAGAGGAACAGTAGGTAAATGTGATTAGATTTATTTGCTTGGGTTGCTGGGAAACATTGATAATTAATTGAGCTGAATGTCTTCTTTCCATATTGGAACTTCTATATATTTCTATGTATTATAACTTCCTATTGCGTAGCTTGTACTTGTGTGTGCGTGCATGCACGTTGTGAAGGTTGGGTGCAGATTTACCTTTTTAAATATTTTTATATCTTTATCCGGGTGGATTTTTAACTCAATATAAACTGACGCTTCTTGTTTTAAACTAAAGGAAAACTGCCAGACTAGTTTCTTTGCAATTAGCATGTAAATGGTTAAGCAGGAACATTGGGCAGCATTTTCCAGGGGCAGGGCCAGCTCGCCGATGAGTAAAAGGAGGCGGGGTGACGCCGGGTGTGCGTCCTGATGTCACCCCGCATCATTTAGATTCTCAGTCCAGCGGGCGTGCTGCTGAGTCAACGGCCTATTAAGACCATTAAAAAAGTAATTAAAATGATTAATGAACCTGCCCATCCAACCTTAAGGTTGGCGGGCAGGCAAAGAGCCCAGGCGGCCTTCTGAATAAACATGGAACCTCATCCACGGGTGGGATGAGATTTCATGAGCGATTTAAAATGTTTGGAAAATTTTTAAATAAATGTAATGGACATGTCCCAGCTGATATGACAGTGTCACATGACGGGACATGTCAGGAAAATTTTTTCTTGCCTATAATAAATTTTTAAAAGTTCAACCGATCGCCCTGAGGCAGCACTTTGCCTCAGGGAGATCTGTGCGCCCTTCCACACACTTGCGCGAAAGTGCACACAGACCTGCTCAAGGAATCCTCCCCCCAACCCACACAGGGAGCGCACAGTGCTTCCAGGTGGACGTCACACTGGGCGGACCGTAATTGGCCCCCCCCCATGTAAAATGGCGGCACTCACGCCCGCTCTCGCACAACCCCCCCAACGGAAGGAAAATGCTGCCCATTGAGTAAATATCTTCATCCTTAAAAATTCATCAAAAATAACACTGTTATGGTGAAACGTGGGGTGGTAGGATTGGCGAGTCATTTTTACCCCTCCTGGTGTGGCTGTAACAATGGATAGTACTCAGCAATATTAATGGCGAGATTGTCAGTAATAAAGGAAGGTACAATTTATCCTGCTAAGCCATGAAGCAGCTTGAAACAAAAAGTTGATACCTGCATCAACTAAAAATCAAAAATAAAAGACGGCTAAAGGTATCTTTGAAATAACTTTGTAGACTGTTATTGGAACCTTTCAGTGAGTTACAACACCATAAAACATCTTATATTCATTAAGATATACTTGAATTGTATAGGCTTTGTAAAACATTCTTCATGCTTCACAACAACGTATGAACTATTTGGAGCACAGTGATATCGTTTATAGAGAAGAAATTGTAGATGCAAAACTCAACAGTGAACTGGGTGAGCAGGAACTAGAAAATGGCCAATTCTGAAACTCACCGGCTCTCCATTCATTTTGTGGACCGTGCAATATTCCATACTGGTCTCCAGCCAGCTTTTCTCACTTTTTCTATTATGAGCTTCACTAGAGATTGAAAATCAATTCAAATGAAGCATTACAATGCTGCCACTAACAGCTGGAATTTCTGCCAATGCTAAAATGCCCTGCAAGATTATTGCCTTTGGGAAAGGGACTCTTAAAGGTATGCTTGATTTTTGTTTTAAACTTGCCATCTTAATGTAAAATACTGGCATGACTTCAAAACAGCCCTATTAGTCAATTTCATGCAAGACCATGAAGCAGATCATGAAGGTATACCATAGAGAGCAGGCAGAGCCAGAGATGAACTATCTGATTTAGCTTCATTACCATGCAGCTGGCAAACTCACCATCCATTAAAATCAGGAAAGCAGATGGTCACCTCTCACTGGAGATCAGAGGGAATGGTGCCCAATGCTAAGATAGGTGTTCAGGAGGGCGCAAAGTGAAGGGAAGGAAGCTTATGCCAGGAGTGGGGGCCTGAAGGAACCTGTCCACCTCAATCAATAGGAAACAGTTGTTAATTTTTAAAAAATCTTCTCAAGCTTGTATCCTTCTGGCCCTTGATCCACTGCCAAACCATTTCGGAATAGTGAGGAAGCCTCCACTGTTCACTGCTCAGGACTCAGGTTAATACTGCCATCAGGCCCCATGATGTCACCAGAGCCCTATATATACTTAAAGAAAGCCCCCCTCCACCCCCTGCAGCTTGAGGTAGGTCTCCTTGCTGCTTGAAATTTAAAATTACAATCATATAAACATACAAATTAGGAGTTGAGACCCCAGCACTGATCCCTGTGGCACACCACTTGTCACATCCTGCCTACTCTCTGTTTCCTGTTAGCTAGCCAACCTTTAATCCAAGCCTACACCATGAGCTTTTATTTTCCATAATAATCTTTGATGAGGCACCCTATCAAATGCCTTCTGAAGATCTAAGTACAGTACATCCACCAGTTCTCCTTTATCCACAGCACCTGTTACTTCTTAAAAGAATTCCAATAAATTGGTCAAACATGATTTCCCTTTCACAAAGCTATGTTGATTCTGTCTGATTACCTTGAATTTATCTAAGTACCCTGTCATAACATCTTCAATAATAGCTTCTAACATCTTCCCTATGACAGATGTTAAGTTAACTGGGCTCTAGTTTCCTGCTTTCTGCCTCCCTCCATTTTTGAATAAAGGAATTACATTTGCTATTTTCCAATCTAATGGAACCTTCCCCAAATCTAGGCAATTTTGGAAAATTAAAACCAATAAATCAACTATTTCATTGGCCACTTCTTTTAAGACCCTAGGATGAAATCCATCAGGATTTGGTGACTTGTCAAACCACAGTTCCAACAATTTTCTAAGTACCACTTCCCTGGTAACAGTAATTTTCTTGTGATCCTCCCTCCCTTCCAATTCCTGATTTACAGCTATTCTTAGGATGTTACTTGTATCCTGTATAGTGAAGTCCGATGCAAAATGCCTAATCAATTCACCTGCCATCTTTTTTATATTATTTATTCTCCAGACTTACTTTCTATGGGACCAACACTCACTTTGTTAACTTTTCTTTTTTAACTATCTATAGAAACTCTTACTATCCATCTTTATATTTCGAGCTAGCTTTCTCTTGTACTCTAATTTTTCCCTTCTTATTAATCTTTTAGTCATTCTTTGCTGTTTGTTTATATTCTGCTCAATCTTCTGACCTGCCACCCATCTTTGCGCAATTATATAAAAGCAAAATACTGTGGATGCTGGAAATCAATTATATGCTTTTTCTTTAAGTTTGATACTATCTTTAACTTTTTTTAGTTAACCATGGATGATGGATCCTCCCCTTGGAATTTTTATTGCTTGATGAAATGAACCTATTCTGTGTATTCTGAGATATCCCCTTAAATGTCTGCCACTGGATCTCTATTGACCTATCCCTTAACCTAAATTGCCAGTTCACTTTTGCTAGCTCTGCTTTCATGCCCTAGTAATTGCCCTTGTTTGCGTTTAAAACACTAGTGTTAGACCCAGTCTTCTCTCCCTCAAGCTGAATGTAAAATTCAATCATATTATGATCACTGTTACCTAGAGGTACCTTCTCTATGAGGCCATTAGTTAATCTCATCTCATTGCACAATATCAGGCCCATTGTAGCCTGCTCCCTGGTTGGCTCCAGAATGTGTGATCTAATCCAAGGAATTATCCTGAAAACATTCTATGCATTCTGTGCTATCTTTGCCCATCTGGTTGTTCCAATCCATATATAGATTAAATTGACCAGATTGGGGCAGGAATTCAATGGGTAAGTTCCAGACTCCACTTTAGCCTCCCCAATGCGGTTTCACCTGGATGTGGGGGATGGGTTAAAGATTCCTATCCAAGTTTCATGTGCTGATTTGGCTGATCACAATGGTAGCAGGGGTGTGGCCATCGACCTCAGGGCTAGGAACATCCATCAGGATTCCTGGTCCCTATCCATTGTCCCTGTTGGAGACTTCATTGTGTGATGAAGACAAGATTGGGCGCAGCTGAATTCCGTTCTAGATCAACTAGTCCACAGAGATTGAAGGCCCACATTGCAGGATGGAGATTGTACCAGGTTGTGGTGGAGCCACAACCATGGAAGATTTAGAAACCGTCAGAAGAAAGGTAAACATTGGAAGGGAGTCAAAAGTGAAGAAGAACCTGGAAAAACTTCATTCTTTTGAGGCTAGATCCTGGCTTCAATATACTGTGTTACAGTTATGAGGTTTATAAGATTGATATGTTTTGGAACTGTGTCTTTAATTTAAGATGAAATGAACATGTGACCTGTTCTGAAGTCTGCCTGACAGCAAGCCTGGGTAGTTTGATTGTTAGAGATTAAAGGGGGCCCAAACTGTTTTAATTGGAGGAAGGTGCAAGGTTTTATACTTGGACACAATGGCAGCAGCCTGTGTGCTAACAATGGGTAGACGTTGAGCCTCCAAAGTTCAAGGGCAGGATTTACCCCCCGTTGGGGGTGAAGTTGAAGTGCAGGTGCGTGGAGGCGCGCCTCTGATCGGCGCCCCCGATTGGAGGCGTGCTGCCATTTTACGTGGGCAGGCCAATTAAGGCCCTCCCAGTGTGACATCCACACAGAGGAACTATGCGCTCCCTGTGCGGGCAGGGGGTGGGGGGGCAATCCCTCAGCAGAGAGTGCATGCGCTCAAAAGAGCGCACTCATCTCCCTGAGGCTAAGTGCTGCCTCAGGGGGAATGCTTCTACTGTCAAAAATATTAAACATAGAAAAAAAAAATTCCCTGACATGTCCCTGCATGTGACACTGTCACTTGAGTTGGGACGTGTCCATAATTTTATTTTTAAAACTTTAGCGAAATTTTTTAAAACCTCCATGAAACCTCATCCTGCCCACAGATGAGGTTTCATGCTTTTTCTGAAGCCTGCGAGGGCTCCTGGCCTGGCCGCTGACCTTAAGGTTGGACAGGCAGGTCCATTAATTACAGAATTACCTGGAAAAACTCAGCAGGTCTGGCTGCATCCTCGGAGAAGAAAAGAGTTGACGTTTCGAGTCCTCATGACCCTTCGATAGAACTAGGTGAATCCCAGGAAGGGGTGAAATATAAGCTGGTTTAAGGTGGTGGTGGGCGGAGGGGGGGGTTGGGTGGGGGGAGAGAAGTGGAGGGGGATGGTGTGGTTGTAGGCAAAAGCAGTGATAGAAGCAGATCATCAAAAGATGTCACAGACAGCAGAACAAAAGAACACATAGGTGTTCAAGCACCAGGAGAGAAATGGAAAGCAATGAAGGTGAACAAGGCAAAAGAGAGATACGGAAATCTTGTCGCAGAGACGAACAGACCTTCTTCAAGGAGGTAGGCATTTCTTGAAGAGCGGTGGCAGTCAATTAAACACAGAGCCTTGTTCACCTTCATTGCTTTCCATTTCTCTCCTGGTGCTTGAACACCTATGTGTTCTTTTGTTCTGCTGTCTGTGACATCTTTTGATGATCTGCTTCTATCACTGCTTTTGCCTACAACCACACCACCCCCCTCCACTTCTCTCCCCCCCACCCAACACCACCCCCCCAACCACCACCTTAAACCAGCTTATATTTCACCCCTTCCTGGGATTCACCTAGTTCTGTCGAAGGGTCATGAGGACTCGAAACATCAACTTTTTTCTTCTCCGCCGATGCTGCCAGACCTGTTGAGTTTTTCCAGGTAATTCTGTTTTTGTTTTGGATTTCCAGCATCCGCAGTTTTTTGTTTTTATTATTTTAGGTCCATTAATTACTTTAATGACTCTGTCAATGGCCTCAAGTGACAATTGACAGGCACACAGCTGATTTTGCTGAGCCCCCGCCTACCTGAAAATTTAAATGGGGCGCGGTGACACCAGGAGTTTCACCCGACATCACTGCGCGTCATTTTACGCGTCGCGAGCAGGCCCCCCCCCCCCACCCCCCCGCTCACCGATGGGAAAATCCTGCCCCAAGAAAAGTGTTAAGAATGTCAGGTTGTAAACAATTGTGCTTTAAACTGTCCATCTACTTCGAAGATAAAAGAGAGCTGGGGTCTCAAGGAAAGCTAATCAGCATCTAATCAGGATGCAATGGTTCATCATGTAGGAATGCAGGTGGGGCTCATGCTCAGATTAGAAATACTGAACATATGAGGAGCAAAAACAAGGCTGGAAGATTTGCCTATCTTACACTAGAAGAAGAATCTCCAAGAGAAAAATAACTCCCCGTGAAAGACAGTTCTGAGATTAAAAGTTCCCAGGCTGAGAAAGGAAAGGAATAGAAGTAAACCCTTGCAAGCTAAGAATTATCTTGGACTGGTTCTGGGAGAACTGAATGTCTACTTAAGGGACAATGTAAAATATATCTGTGAAGTGTGTTTCTGGTTGTGCTAAAAGAAAAAAATGAATGTTCTGTTTTGTGGTTTAAAGTAATAGATAGTGTTTAATCAATAGTGCTTTTAGTTTTTGTTGTAGTAAAGGTCTTAAAGTATGAAATCTTGCCATGTCATCCTTTCAGCTATTAAATGGAAGTTCAAATTTCTTTTTAAAAGCTATTGGTTTCTACAGAGATTGTAACTATTGTGAAATCAAAACAGAACAGGATGAAAATGCACAGCAGCTCAGTTAATATCTGTAGCAAGAAAATACAGGGTATTCTATTTTATTTGTTTGTTACTCTGTATATCAGCTTAACTTTTCACATTCATGCAGATGATCATAATTTACATTAATTTCTGCTATACGTCTATAGTTATTGGACAGTAAAAGGTGACAACAATTTTAAAGCAGAATTCAGGGTCAATCATTGAAGCAACTTATGGTCTATGAGTATTTGGATTTAGCAGTGATGCTCAACTTAGACACACAGTAGATAAACTGATCTATTGCCTAAATTTGATTAATTTAAGGTCACCTATTTATTGCTATTATTTGCTTAAAAACCTACAAATAAGAAGACAACCATTGTCAATAAAGCAAATAGTAGCATAGCTCTGATGTGATGCTATCAGTAGTGCCCTCACAGTGCACCCATTTGCCATCGCCAGCTCACTGATCATTGGTATGGGGTTTGATTGAATCATTTCATTCCAGACCTGATCACAGCCTTGACACAGACATGAACACAAAAGCTGAATGATCAGGAAGAGGTGTGAACAGTTGCTCTCTACAATCAAGGCAAAATCTGACTGCGTATGGTATCAAAGAACACTCATAAAACTGAGGTTAATGGGGGTCAAAGCGAAAACCATGCAGTGGTTGGTGGTGTCTTCCTGAGACAAAATTAGGGTGAGTTGGAATTGGCTGTGATTGCAGGAGGGTCTGATTCCAGAGTGGCATAAGCATATACTGTTGAAAAAAAATTGAATTTTCCTTGGCTGTGTCTCTTCAGTTCCATCAGTCATCACTTGGGGAACTGCACAGGTTAAAATCAAGGATGATGGGATCTGGGCGAGGCACCAGGGATTTGATTTTAACTCTTCCATTTGGCTTCCATTGGGTGGGTAGAGTTAAAATTGGTTCTCATAAAAATGCCAGATCATTATTTTTACTTTAAATCAATCCTATGGCATTCATTTGCTGTTTTTAATTGTATATTCTTTACAAAGACATTTTCCAATGAATATCACTGTGTTCACAAAACCCCGTTATTGATTAATATTTTTACTGTTATCTGATTCATTGGTTTCCTTCTGGTCATAAAGAGGAAATTCTGTTTTACAAGTTAGAAAATCCTACAAGCATGAATTTAATTTAGTACTTGCTTGCTGACATTGTTAATACAGTATTTTAATTCTACATTAATAATCTAGCAAACAAAAATATGTTGTTAAAATAGCTTTTTCCTCAAATCAATAAATATATGGACTGTGCTGAAAGAGACTTTTGAAATGTGGGTGAGGTGAGAGCGCTGTGCCTGCAGATTGCCACCCACCTGATTCCAGTTCCTGGGGAATATGTGGTACAGTGACAGATGCAGTCAGCTCATTGTTTAGCCTGTCATTCTTACTGCTCCATCAACAGGGGGAATGGAGGCAATTTCTTGCCTCCTAATTTCCTAAACCTTTCAATGTGAATCTAAAATATTGCTTTTTAATGACTAACTTTTTCCAGGCAGTTAACAACCAAGCCAATTAAATAATAAACTACATGGCGAGAGTATTTAAATATCAACCACAATTTTGTACAATGATGCTCCTGGCATCAAGATAAATGCACCTGGTGTGCATTTGGCTTCTTGGCAATGACATAGGGCTGGGAGCAAAGCCTTTCAAAATATGCCCACGTAAATTAAAATAAATTATCCAAATCCTGAATAGGTCATTGCCGAACTGGCAGCTGGAACGTTGTCTGCAATCTTAGATGCACCTGGGACTGAAAATCTTCAATCCTGTTCCATCTGCTGGAACGCATTAAACCTGGCCCAGTGGCCTTTGCTCCTGACTCTATCAACGTATCTAAGGTTAGGGCTGCAATTGGATTTCCATTGCCAATATCAGAGCTTCTTGAGCACGCAGAGGAGGGGAGTGCAGGAAAAGAGGCATTTTACAGCTAATGTTGCAGCTAGCGCTATCAACCGAGGGATGTTTTAAGATTGGTACCTTTTATAAGGAGATTGAATAGATTCTTCATGGTGAAGGTTTTATAGCATCCAGACCAATGCCTGGGTTTGGAGCAGCTGTGATCCCGCCTTTGCTGCTGAGCCAACCTGTATATCAGGTTAATCCAATCATCCAAATCACTCAGTAGAAGGAAGGCGGGGCTGAGGACATTCCAGATCTAGGAATGTCCTTCATAGCTCTCCTCCCTCTAACATAAGTGGCCTAGTTTGGAGAACTTAGAGGCTCAGACCACCCTAAGCCTTGTACAAGTTTGTATTTGGCAGGAATCTGAGCAGCAAATCAATTTGGATCATAACAGATTTTCCAACTCTGCCAGACTCATGACTTCCAGTTTACACTTGACAACAGTTGTTATAGCTGAAAACTATTCCCAATGCCTTCCCAGAAGGAAAAAGCAGTTCAGACCAGTACTCTTATTTCTCAGTTTTTACTGTTTTTTTCCTTCTGCGTACAAAAGGACAGAATTGTAGTGGAGAGAATGCAGAAAAGAATGATAAAGAAGTTTCCAGGACTAAGGACTCTTTTTTAATCACAGAGCTGAATTTATTTACATTTGGGAATATTGAGAAATAGCATGATATAAAATGTTAAGTAATTTTGATTATGCAGATTTGAGCTGATTCTTTTGACTCAGGCTACGATTATGGAATTAGAGGACTCAAGTTTAAAATTAATGACCCTCAAGTGAGATACAGGGCTGGACTTTATGATCCACTCCCGGAGCATTTTTCAGTGGTGGGGATGGCGGGAAAGTAAAATACATTAGGTGGCTATAGCCCACCACCTGCCCACCCACCATCACCCCGGTCCCATTAATACGGAAGGTGGGAGCTGCCAAAATCGGCAGCTTGCCCACCATTTTTAAATAAATAATTAATGGGCTATTGAACTTGTTACCAAACCAATTGACCTAAATAATACACTGACCATGCCATAAAATGGTTAGTGTAGGCAGGAGGGCTGGAGTAGGTAGGATTTATTTTAAGCAAACTGCTTAACAAGCAAGAAGGAAGGAAGTTACAACTTTTGGGGGGTGCCCTGTGGCCATCATGAGCATCTCCCACCCCCCTTCCCCACCCCCGGCCCCACCACCACCACAACGTTACCCCTTTTGTTCCGCCTTGCCTGGCTCCAAAACCTCTCCCTTAGGCCTTTCACTTCCCTCCCTTGGCTCCCTGATCCCTCCCTGACCAATATCCCTGACTTACCTGACTCCGCGATCTACGTCCACTTCTTGTCGGAGCCTACTTACAGTCGCAGCAGTGCCCATTACTCAGTTCTATCGCTCCTAGGCAGCACGTGTGGGAACCCCTGCTGCCCCTTCTTCCTGAGGTTGCTGCTCCTGCCTTAGCACAGCCAGGAGCCTCAGTCACTCTCTCCTCCGTCTTCTCCACTCTCTATAGGCCATCAGGCATACAGCTATGTCACCAGGATCCATGATCCTGACGTGGTCCTCCTGCACCATGAAAGATAGAGGGAGACATGGTTAGTTATGGCTATACTTAGCATCCTTTCCTGGCCCTGTGTGACCGTCGCTTAATGCTTCCCGGAGAGTGCAGGACACCCCTCGGATGGCCAGGGATGAGTGCGCTGCATGGCTGCCCTGTCAACCTGCGATATGGGGGACACAGGTGCCAAACCAGGATGCTGAGATTGCAATGGGCTGTGAACACCTCCAGCAGTGACTGCTACATGGCCAGCATTGGCGAGGAGATTGTAGAATGTGTGCAGTCCAACTTCTATGCAGTCCAGTAAAGTGGTCATGGACTCACAGTCTGTGCTGGGGGGTGGTGGGGGTGGAATGAGGTGGGGGGGTGGGTGCTTGGTGGCACTTTGGTGCCTCCGCATTGCTTTCATGGGTGGGCAGACTAGGAGTCCAACACCAGTCATATCATTGTGGCTACCTGATCTGTCTCAGTTGCAGAGGCATGGCCAGTTTATGCAGGTGTCCCTAATGCATGGCCACTTCCCTCACCTACCCTGCCCCCTTCCTCAATTTCTTGGGCATCCAGTCTGACTCCTGTGCAGCAGTCACCCCCTCCCAACAACAGTCGCCTCCGAAGATTGACAGCAGTTGCCCCTGGATACCTCGGTGCCCCTGAAGCCTGAAAAGCAGCAGGCAACCCTAGTGAGCTTAAATGTTGCTGTTCGCTCGCCTCCAGTTCACCCAAAGTGCAAGCCGCCAAGTGCACGTCGCCTGTGTGTTGTTGTGAAACACATCAGCGTGCTTTCCCGCCAACACGGACGGACAATCTGGCAGGGGTTTTAATGATATGCTGATGGATTACAATGAGCTCCCTGACGACCATTGGTGGGAAACATGGCTCGCTGTCGACGGGCTGAGCGGACGATTGCGACCTGTCTTCTCGCCATCGTGAAACCAATCGCAACATATTTTGCGCGCACACCACCTATCACACCCACTGCCAGCGGGCACAGACAATTCTGCTCTGTGTCTAGAACAGATGAAAAACGCTCTCAGCTCTCAATGCCCGTTTGAAGCAGGCATTTTAATTGAGGCCTGAGCTGAAACGTTTGCAGCAATTTCCTACAATGTGCTTAAGAAATAATTCCCTGCTATTTCCGACAGCTTGTTTCTCATCAGTATTGCAGTGTTGGGCAGTTGCTGGTAAACTTATTTCAATCCATGCTGAGGCAGAAAAGAAGTTACATCTGAACATATCCTAATGTCACTCTCCATCTTTGCCCTAAGAGGCTTGATACCATGTGCTGCATATGGGTATTCCTCTGGTATCTGCTCCAAGTTTGCAGGTTTTGGAGGAGGATCAAGAGGAAACATGCCAGACAACCATGTTGACATAGATTTAACAATAATCAGCCCTTACAGGTCTAGACATTCGCAGCAGAAAGAATTTCATAAGGCCTGCATCAAGAGACATTGATTTTCCACAGAAGCCATCACAAAACCGGACACGATAATGCAACCAGCTTAGCAGACCACATCCTTGCAGGAATGGCCATGTCAGTGGCTATCAAAGTAACTCCTATATGACTCCATAGCCTTTGCAAGCAGCAGGTGACAAGTTATGCCACAAACCTGCAGTTCACAGCTGGATCATACAGGTCGTAGATTACTTGTTTGCACAGGCTACTCAATTAATCTATTTCTACAAGGAAAACACACAGCAGCTCCACTTCACAGTGAAAGATGGCAGTAAGCAGTGCACCTGGAATACAAGCCAGAAGTTATACCTGGTATAACTATGCAGTGATACCAGCTAGCATGTAAAAGCAGGCTTTAATAGATTGCACTTCCACAAAAGTGTCCAAAACATTAAATGCACTGTAATCATCTCCACATGTTCCCTTCCCCAAACCATCGCTATGAAGATCTGTGGAACAAAGGGACCTTGGCGTGTGTGTCCATAGATCTCTGAAGACAGAGGGACATGTTAGTGGGGTGGTGAAAAAGGCACATGGGACACTTGCCTTTATCAATCAAAGCATAGGTTACAAAAGTAGCGAAGTCAAGTTGGAGTTGTATAGAACCTTGGTGAGGCCACAGCTGAAGTACCGTGTGCAGTTCTGGTCGCCACATTATAGGAAAGATGTGATTGCAGTGGAGGGGATGCAGAGGAGATTCACCAGGATGTTGCCTGGGATGAAACATTGAAGTTATGAAGAGAGGTTGGATAGACTTGTGTTGTTTTCGTTGGAGCAGAGAAGACTGAGGGACGACCTGACCAAGCTGTACAAGATTATGAGGGCATGCATGGGGTGGATAGGGAGCAGCTGTTCCCCTTAATTGAAGGGTCAGTCACGAGGGGGCATAATTTCAAGGTGAGGGGCAGGAGGTTTAGGGGGGATGGGAGGAAAATCTTTTTTACCCAGAGGGTGGTGATGGTCTGGAATGCACTGCCTGGGAGGGTGGTGGAGGCGGGTTGCCTCACATCCTTTAAAAAGTACCTGGAAGAGCACTTGGCACATTATAACATTCAAGGCTATGGGCTAAATGCTGGTAAATGGGATTAGGTAGGCAGGTTAGGTGTTTCTCATGTGCCAGTGCAGACTCGATGGGCCGAAGGGCCTCTTCTGCACTGTGTGATTCTGTGATTCTGTGATCACTAGCATTACATTCAACCTTGAATAAATAGCATTTCTCCCCAAGCTTTGCATTATGCTTTATCTCAAACAAAACCTCAAGACATATTACAATTCCAGTGTGCTAGCCACATTTTCATCCCCAGCTATGTGATGGTGGTGTGCTCTTATTGTCCCCTAATGTTTTCTTCTTTTGTAACAGTATGTTTCATTCTTCTATTTCATTCTTCTAACCATGTGCTCCTGCAAGCAGTTTCCCACTGGGAGGAGGAGATGAGGTAAATGGCTTTTCCATGCCTTTAGAGTTTAATTAAGTCCACTGCTTCTACGCGCTGGTTCAGTGACTGTTGGTGCTATGAGTATTGAGATTCTGGATACCTCAGCCGGTGCATTATATTCATTTGAGCAGGGCAGCAAGGTGTTAATCTCTGAGAGACAGCTCCACTATTTATGGCAGCTTCTGCTCTTCCACCTGCTGCTTGGTACTTCCTCAGTATGTGTGGGAGCCAGCTGCTGAACATTGTTAATAAGATTGTTCAAGCCTTGTATTTGTTGCTTGTCCAGCATGGTGGATCCAAACAAGCCTGACTACTGATGATCATAGTTTCATAGAATGCTTGGAACCGGAGGAGCCCATTTGCCCTCTTGTGCCTGCGCTGGCTCTTTGAAAGAAGTATCCAATTTGGCATACAACGGCTGTTTTTTTCCCTTTTCTCCACTCAAAGTATTTATCAAATTCCCTTTTGAAAGCTGCCATTGAACCTGCTTCCCCCACCCTTTCAGGCAGTGCAATCCAAATCACAGCTCACTGTGCAAAAAAAAAAAAATTCTTTATGTCTCACCTCTGGCTTTTCACCAATTGCCTTAAATCCGTCTCCTCTGATTATGCACTCTCTTGCCAGTTGCAACAACTTCTCCTTATTTATTCTTTTTCTCATTCATTCATGGGATGTGGGCGTCACTGGCCCAGCCAGCATTTATTGCCCAGCCCTCATTGCCCTTGTTCAGAAGGCATTTAAGAGTCAACCACATTGCTGTGCGTCTGGAGTCACATGTAGGCCAGACCAGGGTAAGGCTGGCAGATTTCTTTCCCTAAGGGACATTAGTGAACCAAATTGGCTTTTACAATAATCACAGTTTCACAGTTGTCATTAAACTTTTAATTCCAGATTTTTATTGAATTCAAATTCCACTATCTGCCATGGCAGGATTTGAACCTGGGTCCCAGGAATTCTCCTGGGTTGCTGGATTACTATTCCAGTGTCAATACCACTTTGCCATTGCCTATCCAAACCCTTCATAATTTTAAACACACCGGAACTAAAGATTTCGTAGTACCAAGGAAAACACTTCAGAAAGAAGCAAATCTTGGAGCCTCCAACCTCAGTCAGTGGATGCTCCTCTGTATTGTCCTTAAATTATTATACTCCCCATGGTGATCTGCGACTACGTCATTTGATCACATAGCACTGCACAGCTACCAATGATGATTCATACAAGGCAGCTTTATTGGCACAATCTGAAGTGTTGAACTACTGAGTTACATTCATAACCAGGTTAAATGAGGTTGAAAACCCTGGGCTCATCAGCTCTGGGGATCCTTCAGCTCACCTTCTGGTACTTTCTGTTTCACTTACAGTTGTCCCCCCTCATTTGTGATTCGAGCTTCATTAAGTGCTCTTTCCTGAAACTCACTGATACTCTGCCACCCCTCTGACCCTCCACCTTGCAACAACAGATCCCCAACACATCACACCAATTGAATGTACAAAAAGGTACACTGCATTCTCTTCCTCCATTTTGGCAAGTTTACAGGGAGAAAAGTAATGAAAATGCTCTGCAACGCAGCATTTTCAGAAGCCACATGTTTGCATTTTTACCTTAGTTACCTTGCATGGCCTAAAAAGTGTCTTCCTCACCTGATCAGCCACAGATAAAACTGCATTTATATGTTCTCATCTCTATTGATATTGCTCTTGCCCCCGCTCTTTCAAATAGAGCCACTCTTCACTAGGAGGCCTCCTAATGCATGATTGCCATAAATCCCCCAGCCACTTCTTGAAGCATTACAGAAGCATAGTTTTCAGTACAATCAGCATACCTGTGAAGTTGATGGGCCAATAGCCTACCTCCAACTCTGAATAGTCTCCAATATGTTACACACTAAGTGCTGGGAGCACCTTTAAACTATATGTCAGCAGATCTCACATTGTTGGGCATGGTCAGCCTACTTGCCCTGCATATGTTTACAGTCATCCAAGAACTATTGGTCCCAATCTTTAAAGGAACAGGATATTAAAACAAGAAGAGTGGGCAGGCAGGGAGGTGGAGTAGTTAAGCTTCTGTTTCCCTGAATGTTGTGGAGTTTCGCCAAGCCTACCCTGAGAAACCATTTCATAACTCCAAGACCACTATCAGTTTATTCCTCAGTCTTTTATTTCCTGATGAAAAGAGGCCCAGGCCATTCAATCTTTCCTCAGCACAACATTTAGTTACATCACTCAGTTCTGGTATAATTCTAATATTTTTCATTTGCACCTTCTTCAGTGCCTCAGTATCATTTTTACCATATGGGGAACAGAACTATTCACAATAGTTCAAAGGTAGACTAATTAGGTTTCTATAAATGTTTAATATTACTTTTCAATTATATGCCATTCAAAATTAACACAAGTGCTTTGCTTGCCTTCTTTATGCGTTTATTAGCCTGTTTTGCTACCTTTAAAGCTTTGTGTATATGCTGTGGTAGTTCATGGAGGCCTGCCTCCTCACCTTACCCCACACTTATGGAGTGGTACCCCTCCAGCTATATATGACCTATTGTCTCTCTTTAACAGAAAGAGATACCAGTGGCCCTTTGTGGACTATTGTTAATTGCTTACAAGTACCCCCACCACCTCCAGCAGATGCCTCTGCTCCTCTGTCCCATTTAAACACTTATTTTCCAAAGAGTATGTGACCTTATTATTGTTCTTACCACTAAAACTATATTGAAACTCATTTGCCAATCACCCACCCCTTCCGCAAATTTCCTGGATTTTCTTATAGTCTTCCTCTGTATTAAATACATGCCCCAAGTTGATGTCACCCATGACATTTGAAGCTGTGCCTCCAATTACTTATGAAAATAGACTTGAGAAGGAAAGAATGTTCAGCAGGTCACCAAGTTAGGCACTGATGATTTTTGTTCCAGGAGGTCAAATTTATTTACAGGTGAACCTAGATTAGGAATCATTTATTAAAGAATAGTTCCTGATGCTGAACATTGGTGCTCACACGTGTCGAGAGAGCTGATCCTCTGCCTGTTCACCCTGTTTTGGGATATTGCCTCCTCCCAACTAAGTCTCTGTGTCCATCTGCTCTGCCCTGTGTACGGGCATATGCCTGAGGAGAAAGCAACTGATGTTGCTGCTGGTGTTGCTTCTGTTGCTGCAGCTCCTGGTGGCGTTGGTGTTGCTTCTTCTCTTGCCCCCCCCCATCAGAGGTACAATGTGGAGCTGCATTAGCTGCTCCCAGGTCCTGGTAAAGCTCACAGCAATGAAGTGCAGCTGAAGGTGAGTGGAGTGCAAGACAGATTAAGTGCCTTCCAAGAAGTTGACAATGACCTGTCAAGCAGTGAAAGCACTCATTCAGAGAAGATGCTTTATGAACAGCAGCCTCTCACCTGGCCATGGCTGAAGCTCTTCAGTTTCACTAATCGAAGCCTTCCAGCCTGTGAGTTCCACTGAAGCAGCTCAGTGGCTCTGGCAATTCGCTGACAGGTCGGGAACCGGGTGCCTTAGCTGTTAAAGCCAGCATTGAGTGCTCAAACGATTTTAATTATCTACCTGCTTGCCTTCATTCATGCCTCGGTAAAACTCGGAAGAGGATGGAATGATGTCAGTATCCGGACCCAATGTCATTTTTGAGGGATTTAACTCCCCACATGTACCCAAAATCTACCTTCCCTTGCCTGGGAAAATTTCACCCTTTGTTTTGCATTTTTGGAGATTTTTTATATTCATGAGAAGGATTGTCAGCTCTAAAAAGGGAACAATGTTTTATCTTTTGATGGCACAGAGGTCATTTTCCAACTGAGCACTTCCATCCCAGCACAAACCAGGAATTCAGTTGTGTGGTGTAGATGATTTTCCAACCATTAAATTAAGTGGCTGGAAAATTAAATTTCCAATTGGTACTTCTAGTGAATAAGGCCACCTACCAGGAGTAGAAAGTTGGAAAGTTGCATTGCAGCATTGGCAGCGGGTACTCCCTGATCAGTGACAGCGTGAGCATCCTTTACATGGCTCCAACTGTCTTCCCTCAGTCTAGAAAATAGCACCTCTTGTACACTAAATTACATTCTGCTTTCCAAAACTATCTTTCCTCAAGTGGGTCTGCCAGTAACAATTATCCCGGGTTGCCCATGTAAGACAGAGATGAGGAGGAATTTCTTCTCTCAGTGGGTGGTGAATCTGTGGAATTCTTTACTGCAGAGGGCTGTTGAGGCTGGGTTGTTAACTATATTCAAGGCTGAGATAGACAGATTTTTTTAATCAGGAAGGGAATCAAGGGTTATGGGGAAAAAGCAGAAAAGTGGAGTTGAGGATTATCAGATAAAAACAAAAAAGATAAAAACAAAAAACTGCGGATGCTGGAAATCCAAAATAAAAACAGAATTACCTGGAAAAACTCAGCAGGTCTGGCAGCATCGGCGGAGAAGAAAAGAGTTGATGTTTCGAGTCCTCATGACCCTTCAACAGAACTGGATGAATCCAAGGAGAGGGGTGAAATATAAGCTGGTTTAAGGTGGGGTGGGGTGGGGGGGAGGGTTGGGTGTGGGGAGAGAAGTGGAGGGGGGGTGTGGTTGTAGGGACAAGCAAGCAGTGATAGGAGCAGATAATCAAAAGATGTCACAGACAAAGGAACAAAAGAACACAGAGGTGTTGAAGTTGGTGATATAATCTAAACAAATGTGCTAATTAAGAATGGATGGTATGGCACTCAAGGTACAGCTCTAGTGGGGGTGGGGTGGAAAGGCTAGCAGGGCATAAAAGATTTAAAAATAATGGAAATAGGTGGGAAAAGAAAAATCTATATAAATTATTGGAAAAAAACAAAAGGAAGGGGGAAGAAACAGAAAGGGGGTGGGGATGGAGGAGGGAGTTCAAGATCTAAAGTTGTTGAATTCAATATTCAGTCCAGAAGGCTGTAAAGTGCCTAGTCGGAAGATGAGGTGCTGTTCCTCCAGTTTGCGTCGGGCTTCACTAGAACAATGCAGCAAGCCAAGGACAGACATGTGGGCTAGATAGCAGGGTGGAGTGTTAAAATGGCAAGCGACAGGGAGGTTTGGGACATTCTTGTGAACAGACCACAGGTGTTCTGCAAAGCAGTCGCCCAGTTTACGTTTGGTCTCTCCAATGTAGAGGAGACCGCATTGGGAGCAATGAATGCAGTAGACTAAGTTGGGGGAAATGCAAGTGAAATGCTGCTTCACTTGAAAGGAGTGTTTGGGCCCTTGGACGGTGAGGAGAGAGGAAGTGAAGGGGCAGGTGTTGCATCTTTTGCGTGGACATGGGGAGGTGCCATAGACGGGGGTTGAGGAGTAGGGGGTGATGGAGGAGTGGACCAGGATGTCCCGGAGGGAACGATCCCTATGGAATGCCGCCAGGGCAGGTGAAGGGAAGATGTGTTTGGTGGTGGCATCATGCTGGAGTTAGCGGAAATGGCGGAGGATGATCCTTTGAATGAGGAGGCTGGTGGGGTGATAAGTGAGGACAAGGGGGACCCTATCGTGTTTCTGGGAGGGAGGAGAAGGCATGAGGGTGGTTGCGCGGGAGATGGGCCGGACACGGTTGAGGGCCCTGTCAACGACCGTGGGTGGAAAACCTCAGTTAAGGAAGACGGAGGACATGTCAGAGGAACTGTTTTTGAAGGTAGCATCATCAGAACAGATGCAATGGAGGCGAAGGAACTGAGAGAATGGGATGGAGTCCTTACAGGAAGCGGGGTGTGACGAGCTGTAGTCGAGGTAGCTGTGGGAGTCGGTAGGCTTGTAATGGATATTGGTGGACAGTCTATCACCAGAGATTGAGACAGAGAGGTCAAGGAAGGGAAGGGAAGTGTCAGAGATGGACCACGTGAAAATGATGGAGGGGTGGAGATTGGAAGTAAAATTAATAAATTTTTCCAAGTCCCGATGAGAGCATGAAGCAGCACCGAAGTAATCATCCATGTACCGGAGAAAGAGTTGTGGAAGGGGGCTGGAGTCGGACTGGAACAAGTAATGTTCCACATACCCCATAAAGAGACAGGCATAGCTGGGGCCCCTGCGGGTACCCATAGCCACACCTTTTATTTGGAGGAAGTGAGAGGAGTTGAAGGAGAAATTGTTCAGTGTGAGAACAAGCTCAGCCAGATGGAGGAGAGTAGTGGTGGGCGGGGATTGTTCGGGCCTCTGTTTGAGAAAGAAGCTAAGGGCTCTCAGACCTTCCTGGTGGGGGATGGAGGTGTAGAGGGATTGGACGTCCATGGTGAAGAGGAAGCGGTTGGGGCCAGGGAACTGGAAATTGTTGATGTGACGTAAGGTGTTAGAGGAATCATGGATGTAGGTGGGAAGGGATTGGACAAGGCCAGAGAGAAGGGAGTCAAGATAATGAGAAATGAGTTCCATGGGGCAGGAGCAAGCTGACACAATCGGTCTACCAGGACAGTTCTGTTTGTGGATTTTGGGTAGGAGGTAGAAGCGGGCCATCCGAGGTTGGGCGACTATCAGGTTGGAAGCTGTGGGAGGAAGATCTCCAGAGGAGATGAGGTCAGTGACAGTCCTGGAAACAATGGCTTGATGTTCAGTGGTGGGGTCATGGTCCAGGGAGAGGTAGGAGGAAGTGTCTGCGAGTTGACGCTCAGCCTCCGTGAGTTCTCATTTATCACCCCACCAGCCTCCGCATTCAAAGGATCATCCTCCGCCATTTCCGCTAACTCCAGCATGATGCCACCACCAAACACATCTTCCCTTCACCTCCCCCCGGCGGCATTCCATAGGGATCGTTCCCTCCGGGACACCCTGGTCCACTCCTCCATCACCCCCTACTCCTCAACCCCCGTCTATGGCACCTCCCCATGTCCACGCAAAAGATGCAACACCTGCCCCCTTCACTTCCTCTCTCCTCACCGTCCAAGGGCCCAAACACTCCTTTCAAGTGAAGCAGCATTTCACTTGCATTTCCCCCAACTTAGTCTACTGCATTCGTTGCTCCCAATGCAGTCTCCTCTACATTGGAGAGACCAAACATAAACTGGGCGACCGCTTTGCAGAACACCTGCGGTCTGTCCGCAAGAATGACCCAAACCTCCCTGTCGCTTGCCATTTTAACACTCCACCCTGCTCTCTTGCCCACATGTCTGTCCTTGGCTTGCTGCATTGTTCCAGTGAAGCCCAACGCAAACTGGAGGAACAGCACCTCATCTTCTGACTAGGCACTTTACAGCCTTCTGGACTGAATATTGAATTCAACAACTTTAGATCTTGAACTCCTTCCTCCATCCCCACCTCCTTTCTGTTTCTTCCCCCTTCCTTTTGTTTTTTTCCAATAATTTATATAGATTTTTCTTTTCCCACCTATTTCCATTATTTTTAAATCTTTTATGCCCTGCTAGCCTTTCCACCCCACCCCCACTAGAGCTGTATCTTGAGTGCCATACCATCCATTATTAATTAGCACATTCGTTTAGATTATATCACCAACACCACCTCTGTGTTCTTTTGTTCTTTTGTCTGTGACATCTTTTGATTATCTGCTCCTATCACTGCTTGCTTGTCCCAACAACCACACCCCCCCCCCTCCACTTCTCTCCCCCCAACCAAACCCCCCTCCACTTCTCTCCCCCCACCACCACCTTAAACCAGCTTATATTTCACCCCTCTCCTTGGATTCACCCAGTTCTGTTGAAGGGTCATGAGGACTCGAAACGTCAACTCTTTTTTTCTCTGCCGATGCTGCCAGAACTGCTGAGTTTTTCCAGGTAATTCTGTTTTTGTTGAGGATTGTTAGATCAGCCATGATCTCATTGAATGGTGGAGCAGACTCAATGGGCCAAATGGCTTACTATGCTTCCTTATCTTGGTGGTCTTATGATCTGAGTCATCTGCAATATTGTACAGTTGAATTCCACCCACTGGGAATTGCATCGAGACTGGCCAAATTCATTTCACTTGGAAACCATGATAGCTAGCAGATGGAACAGAATCTCACTCACTGAATTCAAACCCAGTTCCAAAACTAGTTCAATCCAGCTATGCCTGTGCTTCTTTTATATAGAGATTAGTGCATTGAAACCTACAGGATACAGGCAGGATTTCCTGCTAATTTTCTGCAGTTCCTCAAAATTAAGCAAATGACTCCCAAGTATAGCTGAGAAGATGAACACTTGCATATTCATTTTGCTGTGGCACACAAGATTCAACTATTGTTGCTTGTTACCTCACTCTGGTCTCAAGGAGTCACAAAACAAAAAGGCAAGAGTGCTAAAGCAATGCAAAGAAGGGCAATAAAGAAAGAGAGGAACACAGAAATACTGTAAGAAAAATAAAAGAAGGTAAGCAGACAGGATGAGAAGTAAATGGGAGCAAATGCTTAATACTAGGAATGGTAGCATTGTGGTTATGTTACTAGACTGAAAATCTAGAGGCCCTTCCTATATACAAATTCAATCCCATCATGTCAGCTGGGAATTATAAATTCAGTTAATGAAATAATCTGGAATAAAAGGCTAACCTAAGTAATAGTGATCATGTAGCTCATGTAAAAACATATCTGGTTCATTAATGACCTTCAGGGAAGGAAATCAGCCTTACCTGATCTGGTCCAATTATGACTCCAGAAGCACAGCAATGTGCTGGACTCTTAACTGCCCTCTGAAATGGTGTAGCAAGCCATTCGATGGCCAAGGACGGTTAGGGATGGCAAAATATGTAGACCTTACCAGTGATGCCACATCCTGTGAATGAATTAAATTAATATATGTCTACAATTTTGTACCTTTTATATATTTCCAAGCAAAGTGAGTATGAATTCTGTAGATGGATTTACTAGCCCAGATTTCCATTCTGGCTTGGGTGCACAGAGTCCTTTGATTCCCCAGCTCTGCGAACCTTTAAAAATATCCACCCACAGGTCAGATTTTCAGTCAGGGCTTGGCTGAAATAGGGTGGACAACCCCAGAATGAGTACAGAGGATGCTGAGTGGAGAGGTGGGGTGGGCAGCAGGCCTCCCTTGTGCACCTGTACTATGCTTAAACAAATAACAGAAAGATAAAAACGTAAAAAGGACTCCAGCTGTCAACTCTCACCCCTCACCTCCCACACACTCCCTATGCCCCACCCATGCCACCCACCTATTCTCCATGGCCCTCACACCCCCATTTCAACCCATACCCCCAACCCGCTATCCTTTGCCCTTACCCCCTCCATGCCAACTCACCTAGTAACTTTGGGCACTTCCTTGACAGCTTTGACACTTCTTGCCAGCTTTGACAGTTCCTTGATAGCTGGACAGTTCGTTGACAACTGAACAGTTGCTTGACAGCTGGACAGGTCCTTGACAGCTCTACAGTTTTCCGACAACTTGACAGTTCCAATGAGTTTGTGCATAAAATTGCATAATAATGATTAATTTTAACAATCCAAAAGGGCGCCTTACCTCCCAAAGCTGTCCTAAAGGGTACCTTACCTCTCCAAAGAGGTACCCTGGCTATCCAAACAAATCCACCAAATTCAGACCTCCTCCTACCTGTTCTAATCTGCATACTCCAGTTTCATACTTCTGTTGTTCTAAAATCCCACTTCAGTAGCGGCAGCTGGTGATTTAAATGACCATCTATTTCCACCAATCACGTATGCCCGAATCCCAGCCTGACTCCACTCCTGCCCTGCAAAAATAGGATTTTCTGGCTATTTCTGAGATGTTCACCAGATGGAGAGCTTCTCCGACGTGGTGAAAATCTGGGCAGCTCCGCCAGATTCTCTCCTCTTTGTCACTGCAACTCCAGCAGATTGAGTGTGGCTGACGTCAGAGGCCTATCATCAGTCTAGGGTCAGCTTGGGCCTGTCTTCCAACTGTGAGGATTCTTGGCCATCACAGCCTCCATCAGCTGCATTTCCATTTCAGTGAGATGCTCACCCGAGTACATACCCAACAAGGTGATTGTATCTGCGCTGGTGGATGGTGTGGGGGAAGATGTGCCTCTGCATCTTCCAAGGTGTGGGCACTCTCTTTCTTACAGAAGGCCTGAAGAGCTTGAGTAGCAGCTTCTCCATGCCCATCCAGTGCACTTGCACCTATCTGGGAGAACTAACACAATTAGCTCCTCTACCCTCTGAACACCTCCTCCCATCCATGTGTGCAGCGTGCTACTTTCCTGTGCAGATGTGTAGACAAAGCTTTAATCCTCCTCGCTCTGAAAGGACATCAATCCAATCTCTGCTTCAGAGATGGAACAGACGTCCTGCTCTCCGGCCAACTCAAGTACCTCCATTTCAGCAGGGGTCAGGGTTTGAATATCTGGCACCCTTCCTCCTGTCTTCGCCCTCTCCCGGTTGTTGTGGACCCTCCTTCTGCAGGCAGAAGGGAAGAATCAGTCTCCAGAGCATGATGAGGTGGACCCATTTTCGCCGACCCTCCCTCAGGCCCATGATGGGCCCTTGAACGTGTCTCTCTCAAACATCCACTGGCATGGGACTTGGAGGATGCTGCTCCCAAGATTCAGATGCCTGCCACCCACATGCAGCCGTCCCTCCTGAGGCAGCTGCTGCAAGGGACAAGTGTACATGCAGCAGCCCTTATTATCCCTTCCGAATTAATAATCCTTTATTTCTGGCCCACCTGCAGCCGCAATGCGCATGCCATTCACTCCACTCAAGTAGGTCATTCACCCTCTTCCCAGTCTCCTTGCTGCACCCCGTGGCTGCTCACCTCAGCTGCAACCTCCATCCAGGTCTCCTTGGTTAGACAGGAGTGGGAACAAGACAATTCCCAAACTATCTGGCAGAGTAATGCACTGCTTAGTCATTTTTCCAGAATCCTTAGATTTTGGAAAATCCCAGAAGATTGGAAAACCGCCCTTATTCAAAAAGGGAGGGAGACAAAAAACAGGTAACTATAGGCCACTTAGCTTAACATCTGTTATTGGGGAAATGTTAGAATCTATTACTGAGGAGGTAACAAGCAGGATAAATAAAGGGGAACCAGTGGATGTAATATATTTGCATTTCCAAAAGGCATTTGATAAGGTACCACACATAAGGTTACTTAGTAAGATAAGTGCTCATAATTTGCGGTTCATATATTAACATGGATAGAGGATTGGCTAACTAATAGAAGACAGAGAATTGGAATATGGGGGGCATTTTCAGGGTGGTAACCTGTAACTAGTGGAGTGTCATAAGGATCAGTGCTGGGCCTCAATTATTTACAATGTATATTAATGACATAGATGAGGGAAATTAATGTACTATCATCAAGTTTGTGGTTGACACAAAAATAGGTGGGAAGGCAAGTGGTGAGGATGACACAGTCTACAGAGGGATATAGACAGGTTAAAATAAATGGGTGAAAACTTGGCAGATGGAATATAATGTGGGAAAATCTGATGTTAAGCACTTTGGCAGGAAGGATAGAGGAGCTGAATATTATTTACATGGAGAAAGGTTGCAGAAGGCTACATCTCAGAGGGATTTGGAAGTCCTCATGCATGAATCCCAAAAAGCTAACGTTCAAGTTCAGCAGGTAATAGGGAAGGCAAATGGAATGTTGACCCTTATTTCAAAGGAAATGGAGTATAAAAATAGGGACGTATTGCTAAAACTATACAAAGCACTAGTTAGACCACATCTAGAATACGGTGAACAGTTTTGGCCCCCTTATCTAAGGAAAGATATGGCATTAGAGGCAGTCCAGAGAAGGTTCACAAGGTTGATCCTAGATTTGGAGGGATTTTCTTATGAGGAGAGGTTGGGCCTGTACTCATTGGAATTTAGAAGAATGAGAGGCAACCTTATTGAAACATATAAGATTCATAGGGGACTTGACAGGGTAGATGCTGAAAGGTTGTTTCCCCTTGTGGGAGAGTCTAGGGCCAAAGGACGTAATCTCAGAGTAAGGGGTCACCCATTTAAGACAGAGATGAAGAGCAAATTCTTCTCTGAGGCTAGTGAATCTGTGGAATTCTTTACCGCAGAGGGCTGTAGAGGCTGGGCCATTAAGTATATTCAAGACAGACAGATTTTTAATCTGTAAGAGAATCAAAGGTTATGGGGAAAAGGCAGGAAAGTGGAGTTGAGGATTATCAGATCAGCCATGACCACATTGAATGGCAGAGCAGACTTGATGGGCTGAATATCCTACTTCTGCTCCTATGTCTTATGGTCATATGATCTTACAGGACATGCAGGGAGACACCATTGAACTATGGGGCTAACTGTGTGTGACTGTGACATCATTTTTCTTTAACACTTCTGGTCTTGTGTCATGTGTCATTTAACTATTCTGATACTGTTGTTCTGAGCAATGTTATGATCTCCATGGAGATAAACAAACCAAAAGAACCTAATTTACTCAACGCCAAAAGCCAATAGACAAGATTTCACTTCTTATAACTTTTAATGTTAACAATCAAACCAAAATCAACATAAACTAAGTATAACAGACAAATCATTATCAATATATGTTACAAATGACACATCAAATAGCAGATACAACAAAGATAAATCTCATGGATTTACTGGGCAGCCCATTCAGCATATATGGCACCAATTTCAGCCACAAAGTCCTTCAAAGCTCTGATCTCCTTCAGGTAGAATTCCAGCTCATTTACTTCAAAGATTTAGCCAGCAATTCTCATCTGGCCACAGCTCTCAATCAACCTAAGTTTCATGGGTAGAATCTTCAACAAAATGGCATACTTCTCCAGAACCTTCTCAGCTCTGCTCACAACAGTCTTGATGCAGCGGATTCACCAGGACAACCTTTATCTTAACCCTTAGTGACAGCCCTGTGCACTTTATGGCCAGTTCTGTTTAGTCAATTACTTTAAGTAACAGAAACAGCTGAAGAAACCGTGTATTCGTATTGCCACCTCCTGGATCCAACCTTCATTTTCTTCAAGCTATCTCCATTGTACCACTGGGTGACCTAAGCTCGGATGGCTCTGTGTCATTTATCTGGTTCCAACATGTTTCAGTTCCCCAGAAACCTGAAATTTTGGTTTCAATAGAAACTTAAAGTTTCATTTTCCCTTTTATTATGGTCTGACTCAAAAAATAAAAGCTTTGAAACCACGATTACTCAGAATTTTCGACAAGTCATCTGTTCAGACGACAGCTCACACATGCTCCCTACTGGTCCTGCAAACCAAGAATTCCATTCAGGATGGAGGAGGCTAGTTTTGAATTTGGAGTGTTCAGCTCCATACTCAGGAATTCCCTTCTCAGGTTTGAAGTGTACTGCTGAGAAGTTTTCCTGTCCTCCACTATACTGCTATCAGAGAAGAAATGAAAGAGTATTTAAATGCTGTAGCAGGACTGGCTACCATTTAAAAATGGTGCCAGCACCTGCACAGCCATCAGTTTCTGACAAGATTTTTACCTTGACTCCCACCCCCATTACAGAATTGTACAGGCCCCACACTTTTTTTTTAATTGGCTGGCTGCTGCATAATTCGGCTGATTGTTTCTGCCCCACATGACATACCCACTTCCAAGTCTGCCAGCAGGACACTTGCACCCAATGTTTCAACATGTCATGAATAGCAAAACTAAAGGCCAGTAATATAAGGTAGTCAACAAAAAAGTCAAATACGGAATTCAGAAGAATCTTCTTTATCCAGAGTGGTGAGGATGTTACTTTTGAGTGGTTGAGGTGAATCATATTAATGCATTTAAAGGGAAGCTGGATAAGCATATTAGGGACAAGGAGGCAATAAAGGTTTACACTGATAGAGTTAGATGAGGAGGGATGGGAGGAAGCTTGAGTGGAACACAAATATTAGTATGGACTTGTTGTAGGGTGGCCGAGTTGTACTATTAATGATAGAGTTGATTTGCAGACACTTCTTGGGTGGAAACTTTAAATTTATTTACAATCTACTCAGCCCAACTACACGTGTGCTTTCAACTCCAACTCTAATTCTACACTGACTGCTGAGGTAGCCCACGCTACTCTTCTATTGGTTACTACATATCATGTGATCTTGCCTTACAAGTATTATTCTTAGACATACATTACACACTAAATAAAACCATAATTACTACAGGACTGTTTTGACCTGTTCCTATGCTGCATGTTCTGTGCAATTCTGGCCATTAAATGTCAATGGTAATTTGGGGTAAAATGGGGTAATTTGAGTGGTCATACGGAGGGGGCTCAGTAAAGCTGCATCACTAGGACTGGCACGGCCCAAGGGTGAATCCACAAAAGTAAGCCTTGTTGGAGATAACCTTGTCCATGCGTCTTGGAGGGAGCAAAATGGCTATCAGAGCTTACTTGAGGATTCAACCTGGCATGACAGAGTGGTTGGACTCTACTGTAAATTTGGGAAGAACTTTGGGGTCTGCATTAGTGCGACATGTTGGCTGAGAAATGCATGGCATTCACCCCTGTTAGATCAGCTATTTAAAGTGTAGTTTATATTTTCTACTGAATACATTTTGCCTGTTAATTTATGTTTAATCTCTGCTTATTTTAGTTTGAGTGTTACAGTAAAAGTTTTAAAAAGTGACTTATTCTCCAGTGGGGTCATTTAGGAAATTCGATCCTTTCACATTATTCGATTCCTCAGGGATTGTAATATTTGTTTTGTGACAACACAGAGGTGAAAACATAATTACATTGTTAAAGAGACAAATATTCTACAGAAAGAACAAATAAAATCCTATATAATCACACTAGAAAATTCGATGAAAAATGGGACCATACCATCGGATAGCTCATGACAGATGGAATCACATATTGGAAAAAACATTAAGTTTAGAAGCATTCGAGATTTTATGAAATAATGTAATCAATATGAAGGTGACCGAAGCTGTGTTTTATGGCTTTTTTCAGTGCTGAGTGGGGGTGGTGAAATTGCTAACAGATGCAAACGTGGAATCAATATCCCCAAGACACAGATATTTGCAACATATCACAGCCAGTGAAAGTCTTATCCATTTCTTACAGTAGATAAAAAGCAGAATTCTTGGACTGACATTTTGTTGAGAATAATTTGCATGTGTTATATTTTCCCAAGGTGGCATTTTAGAATCCTGCTAACTATTCAGTTTCTGCTCTCTCTTTCTGTTCCATGGTAATGCTATGAATCTTGCAATATTTCAAAATTCTCGACATTGTCATACAATTTGCATTATTTATAATCATACAATGTTCACACTATACTGAAATTAACACTTTTGTCAAAAGAAGTCAAGCTGTGCTTGGAATACAATATTTTGGGAAGCATTCCAAATGTACGTAATTATCTGCATCTTATTTTGCATTAGTGTAACAACAACCTAATAGCATTGCTGAGGTAATTTTAAGAGTCTGGCCTAGCCCACTAGCAACACATATTGGAAATTCAGTAGTGCTCACAATTTCTGACAATTTCTGACTATAAACTTATATGTTTATCCCTCACTTGTCTTCTTTAAAACCTATGCAGTAAATGTTTCTGGTTAAGATGTGTGTTTGCTATGGCGTTTGTACAAAATAGTATTATTAATTATATAAATATATTTTTGTTAATGCTTAAGAAGAGCTCAAGCAAATTGTTATCAACCTCCTGACATAATCCATGGGAAAGAAGTTGCATCTGGTCTGGTGAGGAGAGAAAAGAAAGAGGCTTCCTGGTTACTGTTCAGTTGTCCTTGCTGTAAATGTTACGCACCATGTGTGTCTATATGAAGTAAGAACAGATCAAGGTTGATGTTGGGATCCTGACTCGATGTCACCTTTGGGGGATTGAACTCCCCACTTGCACCCAGACCCATCGCCCTTTGTCTGTGATAAGTACCCCCACTTGACGGTGCTCAGGTTTTCCAGGCTTCCTGAAGCTCATCAGGTTGAACAAGGTGGGAGAGCTGCAGTGAGTTAAACATAAATGCAAGAGCCAAGTATTGTAAATGCTGGAAATTGAAAATAAAAGCAGAAAATGCTAGAAATACACAGCGGTTTGTCAGCATCTGTGGGGAGGGAAAGAGACCTGAAATGTTTAACTCTGTCTCTCTCTTCAAAGTTGCTGCCAGACCTGCTAGTATTTCCAGCGTTTTCCGTTTTATTTCAGAGGGGATTTCAGAGATTGATGGGCTGAGAAAATGGCAGGCTGGAGAGCCTTTAAATATTGAGATACTTTGTCTAAGTGAAAGGATTTTGCTCACAAGGTTTGTTCAGCGAGGGCTTTCACTGCTTTAGAGGTCATTTCCAAGGTTTTGGGAGGTCACTTCTGCTACTTTGGAGTTTTTTGACTTTGAACTGCATTTCTCTGCTGTCAGCCTTCTTAACAGCTTATGCAGCTCTACCTTGCAGCTCTCATGAGGAACAAGAGGAGCAACACCAGCAGAAGCACCATCATCAGCTGCCTTCTCCCTGTCAGTTCCAGGGCAGGGGTAATGAACACAATGCTCCAGTTCACAGGAGGAGAAACCTCAACACAAGATCAACAGGCAGAGGATTTGATTTCTGGATATGACTGAGCAGCAGTGCCTTAGGAGACTTAGGCTTTCATGACAAGTTGTTGCTGACATTTGCAGTCTCCTGGAACAAGACTTCTTGCCAACTGCACCAGGTGGGCATGCAATGCCAGTGGCCACCAAACTCACCACAGCACTGAACTTCAATGCCTCCAGCTCCTTCCAGGGATCAGCTGGTGACAACTGTAGAATTCTACAATCTGCTGCCTCTGTTATTGTGGTTTTAGCTCAGGATTTGTTAGCTAGAAGAGATCTATGGGAGGCAATAGTTTTTGGTGAAAACACATTTATTTACATACTAACTATTTATGAAGGTTAAGTAAGACCAAGACAGAGCTGGAGCTACTCTCCAAGACGCTTCTCAGTCATCTTCTCTCAGTAAGTGACATCACTGTGACATAGCTCATTACGCACATATTCAATAGCTATCATTAGAATTAGCCCTTTACTCTACACTGCCCACAAGTGCATCTCCCAGGCATGTTTGCCAGGACTGCCACTTACTCCCATTTGGCTACTGATGAGGCTAGTCAAGAATGAGAAGGCCCTTGCATTTGCTCTCTGGCTGAATTCTCACAGGTACAGGGAGTCATAGACTGAGCCCGTGTGACAATCAAGGCACCTACAGATCAACCAGCAGAATTAATCAAAAGTGATTCCACTTCATCAGTGTTCAGCTGGTATATAACCATGAAAAGATTACCATGCATGGCTAAGCAAGCTACCCAGGGAGCTGCCATGATAGCTTCTTTCTATTCTAGGCAGGTCTCCCACACGTGTTTCCCCCTCCATGCAGACTCAGCAGATAACCCCTTGGAGACCAAGCTGTGAATCTTTGGAATTCTCTGCCCCTGAAGGTTGTGAATGCTACATCATTGAATACATTTAAGGCTGGAATAAGCAGGTTTTCGGTCTCTCAGGCCATCAGGGGATATGGTGAGCCAATGGGAAAGGAGTTGAAGTGCAAGATCAGCCATAACCGTATTGAATGGTGGAGCAAGCTCGACAGGCCGTATGGTCTACTCCTGCTCCTATTTCTTGTGATTACCCTTGAAGAACATGGCCGATGACGCCTCTGATGATCCCGACCACTGATGCGCAGAAAAGGTGCAACTGTCGGTGCAGACTCGATGGGCCGAAGGGCCTTTTCTGCACTGTGTGATCCTCTGATTTTGTGATTCTGTGAAGCTACCTGAGCACAAGAGTGCTCATTAATCAAGTAATTTGGTTGCTAAAGATGTGATTCAGGTGCCTCGATAGCTCTGGGGATGCCCTTCAGTGTGCACCTGTTGCATCTTGCACTGCCTAGTGCAGCAGAGAGAACAGGAACCGCAGGAAGCAGAAGGTGATCCACCTTTGGAGGAGGAGGCAGGAAAGAAGGAGAGGGAGCAGGAAGAGGTGGTAAGGGTATTTGCAGCCATCTACTTCAGGAACACCCAGGTTAAACTCATTCAGGCACACGTCAGCTAGTCTGAGGCAGTGCAGCCACCTGGCATAACAATGCTGAACACAATGTGCCCCAGCTCCCTGCTAGCACAAAGCTCAAGACAATCTCACTGTCAACAATCCATTCCACTCGCTGACACCCATTGCTTGACTTTTATTCTTGTCACTACCATTTTTCTCAAGGGTGAAGGCCACTTGACACGTGACAGGCAACAATGAGGATGATGGGACAATAGAGCTTTGAGATAAAGTTTGAGATTTGTGAACATTGAACATAAAAATGAGAATGTAACACAATATTAAGCACGTAACTGATTACTCTTGTGTAACATCAAATTTCTCCTTGTCCTTTTCCTATTGTCCTGCGCAATGCATCCCCTGTAACTTCAGCAGATCTGCAGGCAGGCTGCTCCCTTCCCTGCTCTGTCTGCTGAGATGCTTGTAGCAAACCTCCTCAGGGTTTTTGAGCCTGTGACGCTCCAACTAATAACTATCCCACCTGCATCTGTGCCTGGGTAGTATCGGCCATCGGGACATGAAGCAGCATGTGGGGCTCTGACTGATGGGGTGCAAAGGCAGATGAGTGTGAATGCTTTGAGCAAAGTCCCAAATTCCATGTCTCCTTTGTCTACCCTCCCTGTCATGGCTCATCCCTACTCACCAAGATTTGGAGAGCACTCTGCTGCATTTTGGTGAGGTGTAGGTTGGGTAAGGCAGGAATTTCCTCCATCCTACTTAAGCTGGCAGGCTGAATGTGCAGGCCACTCAGCTGCCTGCTATGGTTGAAGCTTCGTGCAGGTGGTCACTTCTTCTATAGAGGTGGCAGTAGCTCACAAGCCTGAAGATCCATGGCATTCATGGTGGAGATGGGCTCCTCAATCTCTCCAAGGTTGAGCAAGGCCTCTGTAAATGCTGACAGAATCTCACACATTTTCTGTTGCTGCTTCAGAATCGCCACCTTTGTTGATGACTCCAAGACTCAGGATCTGTGCCCAACTGAACAACACTTGGAGGGTCCTACACACACAAAGGAAAGTCTCCATTGCTGTCCAAGTCTCCAACACTTGCTCCTCTTCTTTGTGGCGTGTGCCTCACCAAGTAACAACCCAACTATCTACCTAGACACCATGAGATGTCTGTATCTGAGCTGGTGGAGGGTGCACTTGAGTCCAGTGACAGTGCTTCCTCAGAATGACTGAGCAGCTCTGAGGAGTCTTCAGCACCAGCTCCTGCACCAGTTCCTCCATCTCAGTTGAAGGACCTGTGGGAGATGAAAAAGATGAAGTAGAACTGACAAGACGAGAGGGTTCTCAGCCATCATTGTGTCGATTATTATTTTTAATTGCCTGCTAACATCAAGTTAATGTGAATGAGTGTTGTATAGAATGTGGCTGTTAGATATTTAGTACTATCACCAAGTAAGTGGGAGACCCGCACCACTCCACCAATGGTCATGATGCCAAGACTCTGCTTATCTCCAGTGCATCCTCTCTTGCAGCAGTCAATGTGGCGATGACTATGGAACAACCCTCTGTTCTCTGCCTCTTCCCAGTGTTCTGTACTCTCTTCTCCTGCAGGAAAGACAGCAAAGAATCATGGGCATGAGAAATGTAACGTCTTAAGAGCATGACAAAATTTATGGAGAGTCACTGCGAGTGATTGTGTGTCACAGTAATAAGTTAAGGATGAGTGTGTTGTGTTGGTTGTAGGTATTGTTGGTCTGAGGAGTGCTGTGCAGGAACAAGCTAGGAAAGTCAGAGTGTGGGTGTTGGCACTTCACTGTGGCATACGACTTGGCTTTCCTGCCCTGATAAGGTCATTGAATCTCTTGCGGCACTGCATTCAGGATTGAGACACCATACTCCTGCCACTCACTTATCTGCCATTTCCAGCCACACTGCTTGGTCTCCAAGGCAGACTTCTTCCTCCCACCAACAGGAAGCAGAATCTCTCTGTTGACCCTTAAAGCCTGGCAGCATGATGTCCAGTCAGGCATCTGAGAGCAGTGGGGCAGCCTTCACTCATTGACACTCCACCACTCCTAACAGCACTGTGGGAGTACCCACTGCAGCGGTTCAAGAAGATGACTAACCACCACCTTTTCAAGGGCAGTTAGGGATGGGCCATAACTGCTGGCCTAGCCAGCGATGTCCACATCCCATGAAAGAATAAAAAAAAGTAGCTGGCAAGTATAAAGCACTTCTATTCTGACCCTCACAGAGCCCCTTTAAAGAATTATGCTTCAACAGTCAGGTGCAGATAGTCAACCTGCCCACCCACTCCAAATAGTCAGGAAACCTAGAAAAAGGATAGTAATGCCATGGCGAAGTTCAAAAGGCACTGACAATCCTGCTGCTAAAATCTCCAGGCTCCAACAAGCAGTCAGCCTCCCTCAATGTGTTGAAACATTAACATCCAGCCCAATGATTGCCTCAGGCTTTAACACAAGAATTATCTCACTTTGTTTACTAGGAAAATGAATTAAGAGACAAGTAGGGGTAATGTATTTCAGAAACATATTCATGCAGAATGATCCATTGTGATGTGGTGCCAATCATCAGTCAGTCCTCAGTTACTAAATGCCCCTTCTCCACCTTGCTGGTGTTAGACTGACAGACAGAGCTCAGTATTTGCATAATGTTAAACATGTAGCCTTGGAAATAATTATAGCCATAAGCTACAAACAATATTTATGTATTTTTTGTTAGTAAAACACCATACATTGGAAGTTAAATATGGGTTCAGCCTAGCTTAAAGGATCTCTGGCCATTGAACTGATTAACTGTGAACGAAACAATAGTCTTTTAAGAGATCTAATGATTATGGCATCAATTCAGCAGCGTCTGTGAAATAGTCCAGCAGTTATATATGTATTAATTTGCCTGTGTTGTTATACAAGCTGTAATATTTTTGTGATGTTATCTTGCCATGTTATTTTGCCCTAAGGAAGGAATGATGAGATTTCAGAAGTGGTGGTCATGGTCTTTACGATTAGCTGCACAACAGCTGTAAATGAAAAAGCCAGCATATTGTGATAATCATTGCGCTCATTGCTGAATGGACCTACTACCATTTATTTTGCTTCCATAAAAGTTGTTATCTATTCTCATGGGATGTGTACCCATTTGTTCAATGATGGATAAATATTACATCATTGGTCAAAATTGGTCAATACGAAGAATGTCAATGTAAAAGTACAAAGTGGGGGCTTTTAACTGCCCCAGGGCAGGCAGTGGCGAGGGTGGGGAGGGGGGTGTGGCAGCGCGGTGGGGGGCGGGGGTGGTGGGGTTGGTGGTTGGAGTTAAAATTTCAAAATCTGAAAACAAACTCCAACCTCCACCCACTTCTGGTTTTAGCAGAGGCATGTTGACATGGTGGTTGATTAAATATTTTAATGAAGCTGTGTGGATCAATTTAAGCCTTATGAGCTGGATTTCCAAGGACTCAGAAAACACGGCAGCTGGAGGGAGGCAAGAACGGCCAATTCCAGCATTTAAGTACCTTTCCAGCATTGCTTGTGCGCCAAGAAAGGCAGGAGTGCTTCTCCTTTCTCCTCAAGCTAACCTGATTCCCTCTGCATGAATGATACTCCGTCTCTATGATCGGGCCAACTTCCAGATCCATGACCTCCCCTCCCCGGCCCTTCCGATCTTCTCAAAATCTTTCTGATCTCTCCCTTTGGCCTCCACATGGTGCTACCTGGGTTGCTGGTCTGTGATATGTAATAGCATTGCACATCTTCGTTAACTGTCTTCATCTAATTACAGAAACAGTTCTTGGGCTTATACTGTAATCACTCCTGACATATGCCTGCTCTTCCAAAGCTTCTAATTTAACAAGCTAAGGATAAGAAGTGTTGTAGAATGTGCTAAGCCAGGATTCTAATAAAGAAGAGCTATAGACATATCAGGGTATTTCTTAAGAACTATTTATTTTATTTACACTACTTACAGTATGCACATAGTGAGTTACCGGGGTGGGGGAGGGGGGTCACATCTCCCCTCAGAGCTATCTGTCTGTTGCCTAGATGACTGCGTGATGTCAGTGCTATATCATCATGTACTTCATAGATTTGCATATCCATTCTGTTAACTCTTTATACTATAACAGACACTTCCTGTGAGAAGCACAATTCAAGCTTCCTGATTCACTTTTAAGGCTTAGAATTGGAGGCGGTAGCATAGTGGTATTGTCCCTAGACTAGTATTCCAGAGTAATCCCAGGTTCATAATCCCACCATGGCAGGTTCAATAAAAAATCTGGAATTAAAAAAGTCTGATGATGACTGTTAAACTATTGCTGTAAAAACCCATCTGGTTCATTAGTGCTGTTTAGAGAAGGAAATCTGCTATCCAGACCACAGCAATGTGGTTGACTCTTTAAAATGCCCTCTGAACTGGGCTGGCCTAGCCAGTGATGTTCACATGCCATGAATGAATATGAAAAAAATTGCTCGCTACAGCCTGATGTCTCTCAATTTAGCTCACTCCTGTCCAGGAAATGGATGAACCATTTAAATGAGGTCTTGCCATTAAATTCAACTGAACCTGAGTTACCTAATTATCTGGATTTCCGAGCCATTATGAATCTCCTTCCACCCACCCTCGCTACCTTCCCACCTCCCCTTAAATATCAAGGCCAAAGTAATCCAGTCATAGTCCTCACATTAAAGTGTACAAGGGATATGTTTGCTGAGCTGAATAATAGCTGGTGATACATTCAATTCTTTAACATAATTCCTAATTGATCCGAATTTAAAATCGTTTTTTTTGCCTCCTGATTTCAAAGGCTTCTGTGCAATGAGCATTCCCAGGTTTGAAAATGAAAACCCAATGATAATGTTACTAAAGCATGACATAAAGTGACAAGCTGTTGTTATGGAGAGTGTTAGACATGTGATATCATCAGAGCACAGGAATGATCAAATAAAACAGAACAGAACCTTTGCAGTAAACATGCGGTTTAGTTGCCATGGAGTTTAGAATTGCATCTGTCTGTTAATGTTACTGCTACCATAAATGGACATATTGAAAGCAGTAGCTGACACCTAAATGATGCTTTGTGTGCTAATTGTATTGCACGTTCGTCAGCTATTCATTATATATTCCAAGGTTTTGTGCATAGAACATTTGTCATTGAGGTAATGGTTTGAAAAACATCTCGAGAGCAGGGTAGTCAAAGCAACTGTCACAGCATTAAAGTCTGACATTATGTAATAGAAAAACAAGACATCATCACATCGGGAGGGTGATGTCCCTTATCTGCTGCAGAATCTTTGCTTCTTGTTAAATGATGACAGTTGGACAACTAATGGAGAAACATTTTCCAATGACTGTTCCAAGTGCTGATACAATTTTCACCGTATTGAGTGAGGTTCTGAAAATCCAGTAAAATACAGGCATACTTAGTTGAATGTAACAAATACACTTATGTTAAAGGTAATTACCTACAGCTGCTCACTTAAAATGAAAATTGATTAGCTACATCTGTCACTCTTCCTGCAGTCCCACTACTACAAATCCCAAGGACTGTGTCATATTTAAACTATGATTCTCTTTCTCCTTTCAAGTGAATGTAAAATATCTTACAGCTAATATTGGAAGAAGAGCAGAGGAGTTCTCCCCACTGACGTGAGACGATGTTCATCCCTGAACCAACATCACTAAAAAAAAGATTATCTGGTCATTAGCAAATTTTTGTATTTCCTACATTAGAATAGTGCCTGTAGGAAGCCTTGCAGTGTAAGTGGTAGCGTCCCTAAGTCCCTAAATCTCACCCCGGGACATGATGGTCACAAAAAGTGTGACCATCAACTTACAAATCCTTCCAATATGCCTATGGACTATACTTCATGGCAAGCGTCCTCTCACTTTGAGGGACTATCAGAGAGAGAACAGTGACTATACCTCAAAAGTATCAAATCTATTCATTTCACGTGAAGCACTTTTAGAAATCCTGAGGCATAATAGAAATGCAAGTCTGGCTATCTGTCTTTCTCTATTTTTTACCTTATGAATAGCTTACAGTGTTAGTGATAAAGCAAACTTTTTTTGTTGCTGGTTACAGACATATGAATTAGGAGCAGGAATAGGCCACTCAGCCCCTTGAGCCTGCTCCGCCATTCAATAAGATCACGGCTAATCTGATTTTAGCCCCAACTCCACATTCCTGCCTACCCCCGATAACCTTTCACCCCCTTGCTTATCAAGAATCTATTTATCACTGCCTTAAATGCTTTCAAAGACTCTACTTCCACTGCCTTTTGAGAAAGAGAGTTCCAAAGACTCACAGCCCTCTGAGGGAAAAAAGATTTCCCCTAATATGTTTTAAATGAGTGAGCCCTTATTTTTAAACAGTGACCCCGAGTTCTAGATTCCCCCACAAGAGGAAACATCCTCTCCACATCCACCTTGTCAAGACCCCTCAGGATCTTAAAGGTTTCAATTAAGTTGCCACTTACTTTTCTAAACTCCAGCAGATACAAGCCTAGCCTGTCCAGCCTTTGCTCATAAGGCAGCCTGCCCATTCCAGGTATTAGCCTAGTCAACCTGCTCTGAACTGCTTCTAACTCCTTTATACCCTTCCTTAAATAAGTAGACCAATACTGTACACAATACGCCAGATGCAGTCTCACCAATACTTAATCAAGCACAACCTCCCTACCTTTGTATTCAATTCCGTCGCAATAACTTATAACATTCTATTAGCTTTTCTAATTACTTGCTGCACCTACATACTAACCTTTTGCAATTCGTGCACTAGAACACCTAGATCCTTCTGCATCTCAGACCTCTGCAATCTGTCACCATTTAGATAATATGCTTTTTTATTTTTCCTGCCAAAATGGACAATTTCACATTTTCCCACATTATACTCCATTTTCCAGATCTTTGCCCACTCACCTGACCTATCTATATCCCTTTGTAGCCTCCTTATATCTTCTTCACACATAGTTTCCAACCTATCCTTGTGTCATCAGCAAACTGAGTAACCATAATGTGGTAAAGTGGAGTGCTGTGTACCTTTAAGAGAATGTAATTAGTTGACCATGTGACTGTATCGACCAATCACTACACAGCGCAGGCTTCTTGGGTAACTGTAAGTCTAGAGCTGGAGGTGATTGAAGAAGCAGACGTAGTGTTAGTGCTCTGTTCTTAGTTCCAACAAACAACCAGTGTTTGTTCAGTTACTCGGTCTCTCTGCCTGTATTGTTTCAAGCACCAACTAATAGGCTAATATCAAGAGCACAGCTAGAGTTCGCCGGATAAAGCAAACGTAATAATCAAAAACAAAAAACTGGTGACGAGGATGAATCGGATCCACTGACAGCAATCGAGAAAGCTGCAGTAAGCCAGCTACGTTACTTCACCACTACATTGAAAGCTGTTTGGAAGTGCAGTCTCCTTAGTCACAGAGTGTGCTGCGTTTTGGGCTTCTTGAACCATTTGACCCTGTTTCCAATGACTGGTCTCACTACGTCAAAGGCCTAGCATTCTTCTTTGCCACTAATGGCATTGCGGGGGAGGACTCTTTTGTCCACACATGGGAGCAAAACTTACGGGCTGATCCACAGCCTCAAATTACTTAACACCCCTGATACCAAGACTTTTGAAGAGTTAGTAAACATTGTAAAAACCACCTGAAGCCAAAGCCCTCAGTCACTATGCAGCGTTTTAAATTCAATTTGAGGAAGAGGCTTCCAGGAGGGACAATCATTGGCTGTGTACCTGCTTTAAAGGAATTAACGGAATATTGTGAGCTCGGAACTTCAATTAATGACATGTTGAGAGACCAATTGATATGCGGAATCGGGGACGATGCTATTCAAAAGCAATTGCTATCTGAAGCTAATCTAGACTTTGGTAAGGCATTAGGATTGGCAACAGCCTTGGAGAGTGCTGTTAGAGACTCGGAGGCAATAAAAAGATACACAAAATGGCACCGTCCATCTTATAGGGCGGGAAGGGCCAGTAACAAAAGATGCGTAAACACCGGAGTTAGCAGAAAGGTGGGGAACACCCATTATGTACAGACCATTGAAGAACAACAGTACTACAGTGAAAACCCAAGACATTAATGAGAGAAATGCCTCCAGGCAGCCTGCAGGCGATCCACAGTTCAGAAATCTCGAATGCTTTCTCTGCCACCACAATTACATAATGCAGCACTGTCAAAATAGGCTGAGACAGCATTTTAAAAACAAAGGTAGAAATCACGAAATCTGTCTCGTTGAAGAACCAGAGGAAGCAGATTCTGATATCTATTCATTATACAACCTGAAAAAGCCAATCCAGGTAGTCATTAGAGTCAATGAACAACCCATCAAGATAGAAGTTGATCCTGGAGCATCAATGTCTGTCATAGGAGAAATATGTTCAGATACTTGAATAAAGGAGTCCATCCTTTAAATTTGGAACAGTTAAAAACATATGCTGGCGAAGAAATAAGAATGAAAGGGATATGTCAAGTTCTGGTGCAGTATGGTGATCAGTCTGCAAATTTACCCCTTATAGTAGTAGCTGTGGCTGGACCCAATTTAATTGGTCGCAACTGACTCAAAAAGATTAAGTTGCAATGGGATTTTTCAAATCAGAACGAGAAACTTACAGGAATTGTTACAAAAATACACTTCCATTTTCAGTGATGAGCTAGGAAGGCTTCAAGCCAAAATCCATGTAGATCCTAATGCCACCCCCAGATTTATCAGAGCCAGCCCAATCCCTTATGTTCTACGGGACAAAGTCAAGACCGAGATAAACAGGCTGGAAAAGTTGGGTATCTTACAACCAGTGCAATTTTCTGAGTGGGCAGCACCCATTGTACCCATACTGAAGCCAGACCAAAGTGTTCGCTTATGCGGTGACTACAAGTTAACTGTAAACAGAGTGGCCAAACTTGATAGACGCGCAATGCCGAAGATTGACGAATTATAGGGGTTCCCCTTTTCCCTCAGAGATCCTCCCCACACTCAAGTTCGTGGCACCAGATTCACAAGTGTATGGCTTGAACAGAATGACCAGAGAGACAAGTTTCTCCTGATAATTCACAATTGTTTTGTTGAATCACCCACAACCCCACAGTACAGAACCCAAAATTTAAAACAACCTATTCCCAGTAACTGACACAAAGACACCACAACTCAGGTAAAACTCACAAAAACATCGGCAAAACACTACGTCCTGTCCTGAAACCTTAAGAAAAAAAACCCTCAGACCAACATCACCAAGATGTGACTGAAACAAGTTACAATGGTATCGACAAAAAACACCAAGGGCAGAATTTTCTGCCTGTCGGGTGGGCAGGCCCAACCCAATCTCCGGCGGGCGGGAAGCCGATCCCCACCGGAGAAGCGGGCCCCGCCGCCATTTTACATGGGTGGGCCAATTAAGGTGGGAAGCACTATGCGCTCCCTGTGCGGGCGGGGGGATTCCCCAAAAGTGAGAGTGTGCTCTTTCGTGCAAGTGCACGAAAGAGCGCACATCTCCCTGAGGCTAAGTGCTGCCTCAGGGAGATCGCTTCCACTTTTAAAAAGATTAAAAATAGAATAAAAAATTCCCTAACATGTCCCCCTCATGTGACAATGTCACATGAGATGGGCCATGTTCATAAATTACAGTAAAACTTTATTAAACTTTTTAAAACCTTGCATGAAACCTCATCATGCCGGTGGATGAGGTTTCATGTTTTTTCTATTCCTCGCCAGGGCTCCTGGCCGACCCGCCAACATTAAGGTTGGATGAGCAGGTCCTTTAATTGTTTAAATGATCCTATCAATGGCCCAATTGGCCACTGACAGGTTGGCGGGTGCACAGCTGATTCTGCTGACCCCCCGCCTTCCTGAAAATTTAAATGAGGGGGGATGATGTCAGGGGTTCTGCCCAACGCCATCCTGCGTCATTTTACACGACGAGTGGGACCCGCCGTCTGCTCGCCAACGGCAAAATTCTGCCCCAAGTTTTCGCCCAAACCTTCACAAAACCCTCAGACCAATATCACTACTATTGGCTGAAACTTACAATCCCCAACATGGCTGGTCCTTCCGGTGAGAACTGTAGGTCCACAAGCCAGGTTGGCCCTTCCTGACTCTCCTCCTTGACTGCAGCCCAGATGCTCAGTTCTGCTCTGCTTTTATAGTAATTTAACTCAGACATGTCAAAACATATTTCCTGTTGTTCCAATGTCCATTAGTTGACTCCACGCAAAGTCCAGACAAATGCAGGTACAAAAGCTAATCCCTTTAGCTCCATTGCACCCTTGGGAATGGCTGGGGTGAACATGGGTGCTCCTCCAGGTTTACTACTTGGGTCCCTTCTTGGGCACGATGTTCCTTTTACGCACTCCAAATGGATGGATGTTTATGAAGTCTAGTAACCCACGTATGCTGCCACCATAGACCGTTTGTGGAATTTTCTCACAATTGCTTTGTTGAATCACCCACAACCCCACAGTACAGAACCTAAAATTTAAAACAACCCATTCCCAATAACTGACACAAAGACACCACAACTCAAGTAAAATTCACAAAAACACCACATCTTGTCCTGAAACCTTAAGAAGAAAAACCTTCAGACCAACATCACCAAGATATGGCTGAAACAAGTTACAATGGTATCAACAAAAAACAGCAAGGGCACCAAGGGGGTAAAACGACGATGGCCGGTTTTCATGCCATATCATCCCAAACCTGTCTCATTAGTTATGCACTCCTGGGAAACACGCCGTTTCCATGGCAGGCAGGCAAACACTCACCCCACCACTGCATCATGCCAGGCGCCATGTTTAAAGTCCAGCCAGAAGCACACATCTCAGTGCTTCAAGCTCACCACTACTGCATGGAAGATATGGTCCTGCAACTGAAGAAGACTGCAGGCCCTCAGTTTATTGACGGGACTCTCGAGCGACTTTTGGATACCGTGAAGGCCCGCTGGGATGTCCTGGACCCCCACTCTGGCTGTAGGATGGGCAGCAATGTGACCAATCTGGCTTAGGAGACAGTGGCAGCAGTGGTCAGAGCCAACGCCCTTCAGAAGAGGACAACCACCGAGTGCCATAAGAAGGTGAATGATCTCCTTCGTTCCGCCAGGGTAAATTACTCTTCTCATCAATCTCGACTCACACACTCAAACCCATCACACATCCACAGGGTCCTCACTCACTGCCAGTTCAAGGGGCATCACCATTCATTCTCTCACACACACTGTCATTGTCCTCATTCCGTCCATGGGACCACTCACCACCTACACATGCCAGGCATACTCATCATCTTCCCTGGCAGGTGTCTTGCTTACACTTTCTATCCATGGAGGACAAGCTGGCACACAACAAGGGAGAGAGGTTGCAGACCGGTGACAGAATGCCTGAAATCAAGGTCCTCACAGACTTTGAAAACAGACCCACCCAGCTGGCCGGCGAGGACCAGGCCTGGTCATGTGCTGACGGTGAGGTCGGTGCTGCTCTACCAAGTGAGGATCCAGCAGTGCAACATCCATCACATAACCATCACAGGCCACTGCCATGCTCTAATTATCTCTCTTTGCTTTCGCAGGTACATCTGCCAAACAGCCAACAGAGTCCATGACCCAGGGCCTCCAATCAAGCCCCAATTCAACCTCTGAAGAGGAATCTGAAGGCACCCCCCCAAAGTCCCATCACAGCATTCACTCACACCCTCCACCAGCGCAGAGACACACACCTCGGTGGGACCTAGCTCTACAGTAGCCTCAGGATCACAATCTGGTGAACACATCGTACTTTCTGATCCACAGCAGGCGGAGGTAGGGACGTCCCAGGTGTCCATCTCTCAGAGGACTGCTGGAGGCCAGAACCCGCTGAGTCCGAGTCAGATGACAAGCCTCTGGATTCGGTCATGTCACAGTTGCAGGAGCTGTAAAGGCAAGCTCAGGAACATTATAAGAACATAAGAACACAATAAATAGGAACAAGAGTAGACCATTCCGCCATTCAACAAGATCATAGCTGATCTTCTTGTGTTTCGATTTCCACATTCACATCTAACCCCGATAACCTTTGATTCCCTTGCCTAACCAAGAATCTATATACCTCTACCTTAAAATATGCAATGACCCCACCTCCACCGCCTTCTAATGCAGAGAGTTCCAAAGTCGCACAACCCTCTGAGAGAAAAAAGTTCTCCTCATCTCTATCCTAAAAGAGCGACTCCTAATTTTAAAACAGTGTCCCTAGTCCTGAAGAGGAAACATCCTTTCAGCATCCATCTTGTCATGGCCATTCAGGATTTTGTATACTTCAATCAAATCACCCCTCACTCTTCTAAACTCCAGTGGAAACAAATCCAGTCTGTCCAACCTTTCCTCATAAAACAACCCACTCATTCCAGGTCTCAATCTAATAAACCTCATTTGAACCGCCTCCAATACATTTACATCCTTCCTTAAATAAGGAGACCATAACTGCGCATAGTATTCGAGGTGCGGCCTCACCAATAACTGAAGCATAACATCCATACATTTATGTTCAATCACTCTCATAATAAAGAATAGCATCCCATTAGCCTTCTTAATTACTTGATGTACCTGCATACTAACTTTTTGTAGCTCATATTTTAGAACACCTAGATCCCTCTGCATTTCAGAATTATGCAGCCATTCTCCATTTAACTAATACTCTGCTGTTTTGTTCTTCCTGCCAAAGTGAACAACTTCACATTTTCCAACGTTAAACTCCATTTGCCAGATCTTTGCCCACTCATTTAACCTATCTATATCCATCTGCAACCTCCTCATGTCCTCTTCATAACATACTTTCCTATCTATCTTTGTGTCATTTGCAAATTTGGCTACCATGTCTTCATTCCCCTCATCTAAGTCATTGATGTGAATTGTAAATAGCTGAGGCCCCAGCACAGATCCCTGTGGGACCCTATTCATCACATCCTGCCAATCAGAAAAAAAACCATTTATGCATACTCTCTGCTTTCTGCCAGCCAGCCAACCTTCTATTCATAATATATCACCCCCTACACCATGTTTTTTTTAAATTTTCCATAATAACCTTTGATGTGGCACCTTATCAAATGCCTTCTGGAAATCCAAGTATAGTACATCTACAGTCTCCCCTTTATCCACCGCGCATGTGACTCCTTCAAAAAAACCCCAATAAATTGGTTAAACGTGATTTTCCTTTCACAAAACCAGGCTGACGCTTCCCATTGCCTTGAGCTCTTCTAAGTACCCAGCTATAACCTCCTTAATGATTGATTCTACTAACTTCCCCATGATAGATGTCAATCTAACTGGCCTATAGTTTCCTGTTTTCTGCCTCTCTCCCTTACTGAATCTAGGGGTGATATTTGCTACTTTCCAATCTGATGGAACCTTTCCAGAATCTAGCGAATTTTGGAAAATTAACACCGGCGCATCAACTACCTCATTAGCCACCACTTTTAAGACCCTAGGATGTAGTCCATCAAGACCCAGAGACTTGCCAGCCTACAGCTCCACCAATTTGCTCAGTACCGTTTCCCTAGTGATTTCAATTTCACCAAGTTTCTTTCTCCCTTTCATCTCCTGATTTGCAGTTATTACTGGAATTTTTTTGTATCCTCTATAGTGAACACAGAAGCAAAATATTTGTTCAATTCTTCCGCCATGTTCTTATTATCTACTATTAACTCCCCACTGTCATGCTCAAGAGGACCAACACTCACTTTACTTAAGATGTCCGCTGCACTCCTCAGATTGCAAAGCATGATGGGGGAGTCAGTTCGTCTTCAGTCTGAGGTGATAACACCGGCATGCCAACGCACTTAGTCAACAATGGTAGGATGGCAGCCGCCATGGAGACCTTGGTCCAGGACTTCATTCCTGCCCCGCTGCATGGGCTCAACTCCATCGCTGATGCCATAGTTGGCCTCCAACAATGTGTGTATACGAGAGGGGTTCCGGGCAGCTTGATCTCACTCCAGCTATCCCAGCTCCTCAAGGAGTCAGCCTGGGGCACCCGGGCACCCATAGGGAGGAGGAGCCGCAGGTGAACACCCCGGGGCCATCCATCCTGGTGACTCCAAGAGTGTCCAGCCCATCTCACTCCCCTCTTCCTGTGACCTGCGCAGATCCAGATCCACAGGCCGAGGAGATGCCACTGCCACACAGCAGGACCCCGAAAGCAGGCCAGGGCCCTCCAAGTCTCGGCCCCCAGAGGATGCCCGCCAAAGTCATCACAGACGGGGCATAGCAGTCAGCAGGCTGCCTCCACCTCTGCTGTGGATGTCCGGGGAGCACCAAGACGTAGCGGCAGGGTTAGGATAGTTAAGGAGAATTTGTTGCACAGCTTGGCAAGGGTGTTAATCACTTGTACTTAATGTTCATTATTGACAACAAACTCCCCAAAATGTCTTCCTGCCTATGGCTGCTTGTTCTGATGAGCAGTGTTCTTGTCACTGGTCACTATTGTCAATAAACATCACATTTGTGAACATTTGACTCCAGTCTGGCGTATGGCAGCACGAATACCCTCTGTGAGAATGCTCCTGTCATGGAGGTGCAGTGGGGGCCCTAATAGTCGCTCGATGCCTGGACAACATGCAGTGAGGATACTCCACAAATATCCACACAACCTCTGAGAGGTTGAGTCACCCCACTGCATCTCGTCATCATCCTCTACAAATCTAGCAGCTATGAGGGCCTCCCAAGTGTACCTGCCTTGTATAGCCAGTGCATTCTCTTCATCGAAGGAGACGTGTAGCTCCTCCACCTCCTCCTCAGGCAGCTCGTCTCCCATTGGAGCGCTAGGTTGTAAAGGGCGCAGCAGATGACAATGATGTGTGATATTCTCTGCAGACTATATTGCAGGGCTCCACCAGACCGATCCAGACTCCAGAACCTCATCTTCAGGATCCTGATGGTCTGCTCCACCACGTTACGAGCTGCGGTATGAGCCTCATTATAGCGTCACTCTGCTGCAGTCTGAGGCTGCTGCTTGGGTGTCATCAGCCGCAGCCTTTGTGGGTAGCCCCTGTCCCCGAGGAGCCAACCCTGCAGCCTCTGTGGACACTGGAAGACTCCAGAGATCAGTGACCAGCTGAGGACGTAGGCATCATGCACACTCCCTGGAAACCATGTGCATACTGCAGGGTGCATTTCTGGTGGTCGCACACCAACTGCACATTTAGCGAAAGGATGCCCATGCAGTTGATGTAGTCCATCACCGTGTTTTGCGACAGATATCTGAGCATCACATGAGTGCAGTCAATTGCACCCTGCACCTGTGGGAAACCCCAGATTTGGGCGAAACCAATTGCTCTTGCATCCTGGCTGCTCTGGTCCTGGGCAAAATGCACAAAGTTGTATGCCCTCTCAAAGATGGCACCTATGGAGCCCTGAAAGGAGCCACTGGCGTAGAAATTGAGCACCGCAGTCATCGTCACAGCCACTGGCAGTGGATGCCCTCCATGTCCATGTGGCACCAAATCTTACAGTACTGGCAGATGTGAGCAATCAGTTCCCTAGACATGCACAGTCTTCGGTGACGATGGTTCTCAGTTATCTGCAGGAATGAAAGGCAGCATCTATAGACACTGGGTGTCACTAGGTGCTGACCTGTGATGGCTCGCTGTGGCTCTTGGGCAGCATCTATGGGAGCCCCAGCCGCCCCTTCTTCCTGAGGTTGCTGCTCCTGCTTCTGCGTAGCCAGGAGCCTCTGTCGCTCTCTCCTACATCTTCTTTGCACTCTGTAGGCCTTCAGGCATACAGCTGGGTCACCAGGCTTCATGATCCTGATGTACTCCTCCTGCAGGGTGAAAGAGAGACACACATGGTTAGCATGGGTTTACTAAGAACCTGTCCTGGTTAAGTGTGACGGCCCTTTAACGTTTCCCAGAGAATGCTGGCCACCACTTGGATGGGCAGAGTTTAGTGCACTACATGGCTGCCCTGTTAGCTTAAACCATAGGGGAGACTGGTCCAAACCGCGATGCTGATATTGCAAGGGGCTGTGAGTGCCTCCAGCAACGACTGTTACATGGCCAGCTTTAGCAAGGAGATTGTACAACGTGTGCAGTCCAACCGCTCTGCAGTCCACTAAATTGCTCATGAATTGACAGTTTGTGGCAGGGTGGGGGGAGCTCTGGAGCACTTGGTGGCACTATGATGCCTCTGCATTGCTTCAGTGGGCAGATAAGCTAGGAGCCTGAGTCCAATCATATCAATGTGGCTGCGCCTGAACTGCCTCAGTTGCAGAGGAATGGTAATTTTCTACAGGTTTCCCGAAAGCTTGGCCACTCCCCTCGCACAGCCTACCCTCCCACCCATAATGCTTGTGCGCTATATTCAATGGCAGGGTTGCTCTTGCATTCCGCACCCCTGCCCCCTATCGCCACCAGTCACTTCAGAGGCAAGGCAGCATTTGCCGCCCCCACCCCCCTCACAAGTCACGTCAAAGGCAAGGCTGTATTTGCCCCCCACACCCCCTCACCCTCAAAAGTTGCCTCTAAGGCAGAGCGGCACATAACCCCGACCCCAGTGCCCCTGAAGCCTGCCACGCAGCAGGCAACCATGGCAAGCTCTGCAGAACGTTGCTGTGCACTCATGTCCAGTTCACCCAAAGTGAAGGCTGCCAAGTGCACGCTGCCTCTGTGCTGTTGTGAAACACGTCGGCCTGCTTTGCCGCTGACATGGGCAGATGATCCAGCGGGGTTGCAAGAACCTGGCAGGATGGTCTGATAATGATATGCTGATGTATTCCCGATGGTAGGAAACAAGTCCCGCCATCAGCAGGCTGAACGGACAATCGTGACCTGCCTTCTAGCCATCGTGAAACCGATCGCGCCTTATTGTCCGCTCATGCCACCTATCATGCCTGCCACCAGCGGGCACGGAAAATTCCGCCCAGAGTTTTGCAGTGTACGTGTTACCAGGGATGCTCGTGTGAGACAGCTGGACTGCATTTACCAGCAGGGAGTTCCACAGAGTTACAACCCTCAACGAAATAACTCAAATCAAAACCTCGCCTCACCACCCCACCTCTAATGGTTTGACTGAGTGGATGGTCCAAACTTTTAAGTCCAGGATGAAAAAGCTGGACAGGGATTCCATCAGTACCAGATTGTCATGGTTCCTGTTCGCATACCAGTCGATGCCACACACGACCACCCATAATGCCCCCTCTGAATTACTAATAAGAGACGTCTCTGCACCCATCTAACTCTTATCAGGTCGAATTTAGGGGGAGGGTAGAGAGAAGCCAAGAGGCCCAGAAGGCTGGACATGATGGCCATAATCATGAAAGAAATTTCACAGTGGGAGACACAGTCTCATGAAGAATTTTGGAGACGGGCCCAATTGGGTATTAGGCAAAGTGAGCGCCATGACAGGACCTCTCTCCTATAATGTGTCAGTAAACGGCCGAATAATCCACAACACGTGGATTACCTCCGGAGAAGAGAGACTGTCCCACAAGAAGGAATGTGGTCATCATTTGCATTTGAGTCAGCACCACATGCAGAAGAAATGTCACATAAATTGGAAGTACCAGTAGGGCCGGTTTGACCCGGGAAGGTCGAAGACACAAACTTGCCCACTTCCACCGAAGAGCCTGGTGGGCAGTTAACCCCTGAAAAGGGGCCTCGGAAAAACCAGCCGAGGCTGTTGAGCTATGACGCTCAACACATCCGAGGAAGCCTGCTGAGAGACTTGACTTGTAAATAGTTATTCATGTAAATAATTGGGATGTTGTGAAGATTGTCAATTGTACTTTCAAGTAAAGGAGGAGGGATGTGGTTAAGTGGAGTGCTGCAGCTCCACAGCAGGACCCCAAAAGCAGGTTGGGGCCCTCCAGGTCTTGGCCCCTCAGAGGACACCTGCCAAGGTCATCACAGACAGGGCATAGCAGTCAGCAGGCTGCCTCCACCTCCACTGTGGATGTTGGGGGAGCACCAAAATGTAGTGGCAGGGTTAGGAAGGTTAAGAAGATATAGTTGCACAGCCTGGACACAGATGTTTAATCACTTGTACATAATGTTCGCTACTGCAAATAAACTCCCTGCCTGTGGCTCCTTGTTCTGAGGAGCAGTGCTCGTGTCATCAGACGTGAAACCTTTCTGCACAAGATAAAGGCAGGTGTCTCAGTCCAGGGCCTCTTCTCTGTGCAGTGTGTAACCTTCAAACCAAAGTGATGGTCCAGCTTCACACTGGACACATCAGTGATGCCTGCACTTCGATGGTGCTTGTCAATGCTGCACAGAATCACAAAATCATAGAATTTTAACAGCACTGAAGGAGGCCAGTTCGGCTCAATGTGCCTACACCGGCTCTCCAAATGAGCATTATGACCGAGTGCCATTGCCCTGCCTTTTTCCCGTACCCCTGCACATTGTTTCTATTCAAATAATCATCTAACGCCCTTTTGAATGCTCGAACGAACCTGCCCCCACCACACTTCCAGGCAGTGTAATCCATACCCGAACCACTCGTTATGTGTAAAAGTTTCTTCTCAATTCAGGTTTGCTTCTTTTGCAAATCAGAATGTTATGGACAAGCATCACAGAGTTCTGTCATTCTGTCTGTGTGCTCTCAACACCTTTCAGGTGGGGCTGGTACCCATCTCTTAAGCATCTGTAACCGGTGATGCTGTGCTCCTGAAGAAGTCAGGTACTGAAGGCTGACAAATGATCACATGTATTTAAAGTTTCACAGCTATGTCTCCACGAAATGAGCCTGATCACGGAGCACAAGCGAGCTGCCCTCAGCCAGACAGGAGTTAGACATTCACAGAGACAATGTGAAGATCTATGGAGTGTCCTCACTGTATGTCGTTATCATCCTCCTGGAATCTGGTGACCATTAGGGCTTCCGTTGCATCTCCAATATATGAGCCAGTGCACTGAGGATATCTGCGCTGCTGTCAGCCACACAGGAGTCAAACGTTTACAGATGCAAAGTGAGGATGTCAGGACTGCCCTCACTGCATCCTGTCATCATCCTCCACGAATCCTGCAGCTATGAGAGCTTCCCGAGCATGCATGTCTCGTCTGGTCAGTGCAATGACTATATCATCGGCACCTTCTCCTTTGAGGACCTCGTCATTGTTATCCCCTTTGACGCCCTCCAACCTTTAACGGATGAGACGTGCAACTCCGCCATCTCCTCCTTAGCCAAGTCCCCTGCCCGTTGCAGCGCCAGGTTGTGGACTGCGCAGCAAGTGACGATGATGCTCGACACCCTCTGGGGACTGTATTGCAGTGCTCCATCAGACCTTTCGAGGCACTGGGGTCATTTTCAAAATGCCTATCATTTGTTCCAACAAAGTCCAGGTTGCGGCATGAGCCATCGCTCGTTATGCCATCGCTCTGCTGCAGTCCGAGGCCACATCCTCCGTGGGTAGCCCTTGTCCCTGAGGATCCAACTCTGCACCCCCCTGGGCCCTGGAAGATATCAGGGATCTGAGACCTACTACAGACATAGGAGCCGTGGGAATTCCCTGAGAATCATACGCAGGCCTGTAGTTTTGTGCTGGTCACACACCAGCTGATCATTCAGAGAGTGGAAGCCCTTGAATTTGACATAGTTGACTGCTTGTTGTCACAGAGATCTAAGTGCCAGGTGAGCAGTTGATGGCAGCCTCTATCAGTGGAAAACCTGAGATCTGCACAAATCCCAGCGCTCTTGCTTCTTGACTTTCTTGCTCCTAAACAAAATGCACAAAGCTCTGTGCCTTAACAAAGATGGTGTCCGTGACCTCCTGGATAAACTTGTGCGTGGAGGTAAGCGTGGCCACCTGTGGAACACCCTTGGGAATGGCCTGGCCGACCATGGGTGAGGATCCATATATGTGGGTCCATCCCCAGGCACAATGATTTTACTCATAACCAGAGCATGCTCAAAATGGATGGAGATATTTAAGGTGAAATCACCTACGGCGCATGCTGCCATTGAAAGGTTACGCCAATGCTTTCCGACTCACAGATTGTCCAAAGTCATTGTATCAGACAATGGAGTCGTATTTACAAGTGCTGAATTTCAGTAATTTAGCAATCTAAACAGCATTAAACACAACTGAACTGTACCTTACCATCCAGCATCAGACGGACTAGCCGAGAGGGCCTACTCAAGGTTAAAAATCATTGTCGGGAGCAACCTTGGAAATCAAAATCTCACGCTTCCTTCTTAGCTACCGCACAACTCCACATGCAATAATGGGAGTTCCACCAGCAGAACTGCTATTGAAGCATCATCTCAGACTGAGACTGAGCCTTGTGTTTCCACATTTGCCAGGAAGGGTAGGGAAGAACCAAGGTAACCTGAAAACCACCCACGATTTGCATAGTAGAGCCCAGAAATTTATGATAGATGAAGCTGTAACTGTAAGAAACTTTGGTAGTGTTCCAAGTTGGATCCCAGGAATTATTGTCTGTGAGACTGGACCCCTTTCATACCAAGGCCAGATTATTAATAAACGCGTGGACCACCTGAGGAGCAGGGAGACACTTCCATAGTCAGTGTTGCCACCAAGGAATGTTAGCGAACCCAAAAGAGACATAACTGCTGCCTCCATTGAATCGAATAGTAATGAACGGCCTGTGCCAAAAGAGGTACCCATTATTGCAGTTCCTGCTAATGTCAGTCCTGCAGGAGAGCCTCAGGTTATAGAGTTACACCGCTCTACCCGAAACAAAAAACCCCTCAATGGCTTGATTTGTAATTACTGGACCTATGTACATAAGTGTATAATCTGAATTCTTTGCAAAGTGCAAGTGTGATTATTTCTAAGATTTTTGATATTGTTTTCTATTCACTTGTGTAAAGAAATTTGTGTAAGTAAGGAATATAAAACAAGGAATTAAAGGGGGAGGGGTTTGGTGTTTGCTGCTTTAAGACCAGCCTTAATGAGTAAAGATCACGTGGTCAGGACAGCCAATCAATACCGAGTACAGGGAATCTTACAAGAGGCCGGAGATTTCCTCGTCTAGAGAGTGTATTGTAGCCTTGCTAGAGGCCTGCAGCTAATCCAACAGTTCTTAAATAAAGTTCGTTGTTCAACTAAAGAAGTCACTCAGGGGCCAGGAAGGAGGAAGACCTCCTCGTGAACCTGCTCCTGGGCTTGGCCAAGTTAGCCAGGGGGTTGTCCCAGACGACTGTTTGCCCCTCTTCCGCAGCTACGTTCACGGCTGGGTGTCCCTAAATCAGGAGCACGCGGTGTCTGCCGGCACCATCGAGGCCTTCCGTGCCTGGTGGGCACCGCGGGGGTTGGGGTGTTTTATCGACCCTGTTAATCACATTTTGGTTTGATGTTGTAGGTTTCCTTTAAATTTTGTCTTTGGTTTTGCAGTGACCCTAACTTGGGGCTGCATTTTATTTTATCCTTCATTTTGTTAACTTAGTTTATTTGATTGGCTTTAAAAGAGCTAAAGAAGCCACTCAGTAATACATCTCTACAATGGTAATGGTCTCTCTCATATTACTCCCTGTTGTCTTTGTGTCACCATTTCTCTCTTTGACTAATCAGTTCATCCTATCTCTCTTTCTTCTCTGCTTTTCTTTTCCGAGCTCTCCTGTTTGCTTCTGTCTCCTTTGAGTTACCTACTCAACCAATGTATGCACTGCCATCCTTGCTTTACTGTAACCACCAAGCACCCTCACCCATCCACTTTCTTCTCACCACCACTTGCTCCCCCAGAGTCACAGATGAGAAACCAAAGGTCCTCTTGCCCTCACTGATTTCTTCACCATGACAGGCATCAGCCAAAACATGATAATGAAATGGCCTCCCACGTATAATTTGATCAATCATTAGGCCAAATCCCAGGCTTCTGGGAGTGCTTAAGTTATTCAATTAATAACTATCATGAAGACAATAAAAGACACAAAAGAGAGCTCAACTGAGAAATTTCATCATGTTATTCTGAAATTTGTCCTAAGAGTATAAGAACGTAAGAAAAGGGACCAGGAGTAGGCCATATCACCCTTCGAACTTGCTCTGCCATTCAATAAAATCATGACTGATCTGATCTTGGCCTCTTGGCCTCAACTCCACTTGCCTGCCTGTTTCCCATAATCCTTGACACCACTATACTTCAAAAATCTGATTATCTCCACCTTGAATATTTTCATGTCTCAGCTCCACTGACATCTGAGATACAGAATTCAAAAGATTTACGGCCCTCTGAGAGATTTAATTCTTCCTCATCTCCATCTTAACTGGGACATCCTTTATTTTTAAAACTGTGCACCTTAGTTCTAGACTCCCCCACAAGAGAAAACATCTTCTCAGCATCTACCCTGTCAAGCCTCCTCAAAATCTTATATGTTTCAATACGATCACCTCCCATTTTTCTAAACTCCAAAGAGTATAGTCTATACTGCTTAACCTTTCCTCATAAGATTACCTCTTCATCCCAGGAATTAGCCTAGTGAACATTCCCTGAACTGCCTCTAATGCAAGTATGTTCCTCCTTAAGTAAGGAGACCAAGACTGTCCACAATACTCTAGGTGTGGTCTCACCAATGCCCTGTACAGTTGTAGCAAAAGTTCATAACTTTTATACTCCATCCCCCTTGCAATCAAAGCCAACATTCCATCTGCCTTCCTAATTATTTATTGTACCTGCATACTAACCTTTTGACATTCATGAAGACAACCTGGTCCCTTTGTACCTCAGCATTCTGTAGTCTCCCCATTTAAATCATATTTTCACAGAATCACAAAATTGTTACGCTGTAGAAGGAGGCCATTTGGCCCATCTTGTTTGCACGGGCTCTCTGAGCATTTTAACTTAGTGTCAATCTCCTGCCTTTTGCCTGTGACCCTGCACATTGTTTCTATTTAAATAATCATCCAATGCCCTCTTGAATGCCTTAATTCAACCTAACTCCACCACACTTCCAGGCAGTGCATTCCAAACCCTAACTACTCGCTGCGTGAAAAAGTTTTTTCTCACCTCGCATTTGCTTCTTTTGCAAAACACTTTAAAACTGTGCTCTCTGGTTCTCAATCTGTTTATGAGCGGGAACAGTTTCTTCCTATCTACTCTAGGGCCCTATCGAGACCCCTCATGATTTTGAAAACTTTTACCAAATCTCCTCTTAACCTTCTTCTTTCCAAGAACAACTTCTCCAGCCCCAATTTCTCCAATCTTTCCTCATACCTGGTGTCTCATTCCTGGAACCATTCTTGTAAACCTCCTCTGCAATCTCTCCAATACGTTCACATCCTTCCTATGGTGTGGCATCCAGAACTCTACACGATACTCCAGCTGAAGTCTAACCAGTGTTTTATATAAGTTAATCATAACTTATCTGGTACTCTATGCCCCTATTAATGAAGCCTAGAATACTGTATGCTTTAGTAACAGCTCTCTCTGCCTGTCCTGTCATCTTTAATGACCTATGTACATATACACCCAAGTCTCTCGCTCCTGCACACCCTTTAGAATAGTATCCTTTATTTTATAATGTCTCTCCATGTTCTTTGTACCAAAGTTTATCACCTCACACTTCTCCGCATTGAACTTCATCTGCCACCTATCTGCCCACTCCACCAATGTGTCAATGTCCTTTTGAAGTTCTACACTGTCCTCCTCACCGTTTACAATTCTCCCAAGTTTTGTGTCATTCGCAAACTTTGAAATTGTTCCCTGCACACCAAGATTTAGATCATTAATATATATCAGGAAAAGCAAGGGTCCCAATAGCAACCTCTGGGGAACTCCACGTCAAACTTTCTTCCATCCTGAAAAATACCCATTAACCATTACTCTCTGTTTCCTATCCCTCAACCAATTTTGTATCCACTTCACTACTTTTATTCCATGCCCTATAACTTTACTCACAAGTCTGCTGTGTGGCAAAATCATATTTTGCTTTTCTATTCTTCCTGCCAATGTGGACTACATCACATTTTCCCACATTATATTCCATCTGCCAATTTTTTTGCCCACTCAGTTAACCTATCTATAAGCCTTTGCAAACTCTGTGGCTGGATTTTCCTGGGGGTTTCAGGACCCCGACATTGCAAACAAATGGGGTCCTGAGCCCACGCTTGCCTGCAGCAAGACCGGCATTGCAATCTGCCGGGAGGCAGCCTCCTAAATGATGACCTCTGCGCTCAGGGCAGGAGGGCTCCCACTGCTGTCGCCCAATCAGAAGGCCAGCAACTCCAGAGCCTCGGCAGCCCCACTAGGAGAGGTAGGTGCTGATGAAGTAGGCTGGGGACTGTGAAGGTTCCTCATCATGAAGGCATTCTTGGAGGTGTAGATTGAAATTGAAAATTCAGAGAGATAAAGCCAGTAAGTCTCTCAGGGGGGAAACACCTTCCCGCCCATGGCCCCGTCATTGGGGTATGGAGCCTTTGGTTCCAATATGGTCACTCCCAGCCAGCTGGAGAGAGACTGCCTCCATTCAGCTGCCACTGACAAAATGTCAGCATGGACACAAAACTGCCCCTAATTGAGGCCCTAAATACCTCCATGGAGCAGGCAGCCAACCTGCTTCCCAGGCTCCCCCAAGCAAGTGTCCCATTAGCGAGAATGCGTCAGGGAACCGTGACAAATTGGCTCCCCCCGCCATTTTACCTGACCCCACCACCCTCTGCCCCAAGCCCCAAGCCCGCCAGCACAAGGCTGGGAAAATTCAGCCTTTTGTATCCTCCTCATAACTTGCTTTCTCACCTATCTTTCTATCATTAGCAAATACAATTGCTCCCTTCGTTCAAGTCATCAATAGAAGTTGTAAATAGCTGAGGTCCCAGCACTGATCCTTGTGGTGCCCTCCTAGTTACAGTAAGCCAACCTGAAAATGACCAGTTTAACCTGAATCTTGGCTTCCTGTTAGTTAGCCATTATTTTTTTTAAATTGAAACATTACTTTGAGCATTAGTTAGTTATTTTGCAAAATTGTTGGATGAAAATTTTCCAGAAAACATTTTATGTGATTTATAGGGAAAAATTGATATGGTACCATGTTTTATCTGTATCTTAGATTGAACCATGATCATCAACTATGACAGGTATATGATCAATAATGGTTGAAAGACGATAATAATAGTGTTTAAAATGATCAAAGGAGTTGATAGGGTAGACAGGAAAGTTGCCTTTTGTCCAGAACAGGGAGGTATTATCATAAAATTGGAGGTAGGCCACTTACGTATGAAATCAGGAGCAGTTTTTCATGTGAAGAGTTAAGGAAGTCTGGAACTCGCTCCCTAAAAGATTGTGGATTCTGGATCAATTAAAATTCCCAAGGCTGTAATCAATACATTATTATTTAGTGAAGGGATCAAAGGATATGGATCAAAGGCGGATAGATGGAGTTGAAGTACAGATTAACCAAGATCTAACTGAATGCCAAAACAGCTCAAGGGGCTGAGTAGTATACTCCTGTTCCAATGAATATAGGAAATGCTATTAGAGCTTCACAGAGAATCAAACCATTTAGACATATAGACATATAGTGTATAAAAAATGTTTGCTAGCAGCTTTACACATACATATTTTATTATATTTTTGAATCAAACTTACAAATGCCCTCCTGATTTTCAAAATAATTTTATTTGTTCTCTTGTTGGCAATTAATTAAATTCAGCTACTACCTTTTTCATGGGCACAGATGGTGTTCACATTGGAAATAATGTTTTGCAATCTAAAACCTGCTGCCCATGAGAAGACAACAATGTGAATTACCATTGAGACTTAACAGAAGTATGTGTACTAACCAATTTGTAGAAAGCCCTACTGATTTTTTATTGAAAAGTAATTGTGCGGTACACTGGTGGTAATATTTGTCTGCATTTTGTTTATTTTGATATATCATGAAAGGTAATATGTCTTCTATCGCTGAGGGTAGCATCAGACATGGTAAGTTACTGTTATAGTGTATTATTATTTTAGTACCTTTACAATACAGTTAGGAGCTGCCTGACTTATGACACATCAAGGCTCTCAAATATTGTATTGCCGTTTTCAATTCCGAGCCCATTCAATTTAATAGCTTCAGCGAGGTCTGACCGTAACAACAAAATATTTAATGCAAGATCAAGTTATGTGAGGAAATTTGTCCACACAGAAAATTCAATTGCCTCTTCCTAATCGATCTTTTATTAATAAGGCATTGGCTTTATATTTTTTTACCCTTGGTGCAGCATCACACACATTATTTGGGTTGGTTCAGTTTATTATTCAGTCCTTATGAGTGCACACATCACTCGTGCCACGGATTGCATTGCCAAATTTCTGTTTCCTGCACCTGGCTTTGAGCAGGCAGCACTCAATAGTCACCAGTGTTACTAAAATTGAAGAAGACATTAATTCAGGTTCTAGATGTTCATAGCACTACACAAGGTATTTTACTGTTGCCCAGCACCAGCCCCCTGGGAACAGTAAGACTGAAATTGCTTTGGGGGGTAGTGAGTGCGGACATATCAATCTGAGCTTTTCTCGTGATTTACACTTTCATTTTAAATGGGTTAACACTTCCGCTAATACAGTAGAAAGAGGAATTTCTAATAAAAGCACTAAATATTTATGCTTGTTATTATTATTCCACACTGTAATTTCAAGGTCATGTCTTCAGACCCTTAGGGGGAAGCTTCCCATGCAGGCCCAACTCACTGACCTGCCAAAAATCTGGGATTTCTGGGTTAATCCTAAGAACTTGTTCGTTGCAAGCTGTGGGCCTAAATTAGCACTGACGCTAGATGCTCACAAAAGCGATAGACAACTTGTGAAGTCTGCTGCTAAACATTTAAAGGGATGCAGTCACCATTGCAGGTAGAAATTGTTGCAACCTTTATAAAGACTACGGGCTGAAATTTACGCTGATTGGGCAGGCACACGCCCGACCCGATCGGGTGTGAGGTCACGCGAGATGATGTCGGGCGAGAATCCCTCCGTCATCCCACGCTTGCGCGACCTTTCAGTTGGCAGGTGTGTGCAAAAGTCAGAAGCACACCCGTCAACAATTAAGAGGGCAATTAAGCCCTTGTCTGTCATTTTATGTAGCCTGTCCAACCTTATGGTTGGTGACCGGGCGAATTGGCCAGGCGGCCTTTACATTTTTCATCAAACTTCATCCAAGGGTGGGATGAGGTTTCCATTATTAAATAAAATAAAATAGAAATGTGTGGACAGCATTTTTATAATCTATATGTTCAGGTGCCAGATTGTGATGCTTGGACATTTTTTCCTGATTTTAAAAGCTTTATGTCCTGAGGCATAATTTTACGCTCAGCGTGCGTGCATCCCGACATCATTGCGCACTTGCAGGATATTTCATTCGGCAGGCACACGCTTGAGTCGGCTGCGCACCAGCCGATAATTAAAAGGCCTATTCAGGTCATTAACAAGCTAATAAAATTCAATTCTACGCTGCCCATCTAACCTTACGGTTGGTGGGCAGGCAAGGAGGCCAAGTGGCCTTTGCATTTTTTTGGAAACCTCATCCACGGGTGGGATGAGGTTTCCAAAGGTAAATAAACATTAAATAAAAGCTTTATTTTGGAATTCAAAACATGTCCCATCTCATGAGGATCACATGAGGGGACATGTTTTATTAAATTTTTCCTGTCTTTATTAACTTTTTATAAAAGCGCTTCAATCTCCCTGAGGCAGCTCCGTGCCTCAAGGAGATTGGAGCGCTCCTTTGTGCACCTGTGCGAACTGCCCACTAGGCCTGGCTCTCCATCCTCCCCCAACCCGCACAGGCAGCGCTCAGAGCTGCTGCTCGCGATCCATGCAGAGCGGACCTTAATTGGCCCGCCTGCATGAAATCGTGGTACAGAGCTGATCACGGGCAGCAGTCAGCTACCCGTCTGCCCCTGCAAAGCACCCCTGCCAAGGGTAAAATCTTGACCCTGGGTTTCAGGTCTTCAGCTCCCTGAGGCAGCTCTCTGCCTTCTGGGAGCTTACTATCAGCGCTCACCTGCACCCACATTGACGTCATCGCTCACCCTCCTCCTGCCCGTAACCCAGCGGTGCTGAGCCTTTCAGCATGTGCTTCACGCTGGCTGGACGTTAATTGGCCAGTCAACATGAAGGTGCGGTTGGTGGCCGATCACGGTTGACGGTCCTTTTCCCAACCGCTCCTGGGCTGCTGATCGCACCTGCCCGAGCTGAAAATTCAGGCCGTGAATATTTTTAAAGCAGATTTTGGCCTTTACAAAAATGCCCTAATTACACCCTCAAAAAAATAGAGCCAAAAAAGTGCTTAACAAAATACATGTGAAAAGAGGAAACTAAATATTGGGGCAGGAAGTTGGATTGCAAAATAGGTGTGCTATTGCATGAGATGGGTGTGAAGGGAGACTTTCTGTCTGGCACCTTGCACTATCCTCACAAGAGGACTGCCTGGCAGCCGATAGCTCCCAAAGGTGCACTGCAGGATCCAAAAACTGGTGTAGGAGGAAATGGCATAATTTAGTGAAGCTGCCAAGATAAGACTACCCTACAAAGTATTATGAAGCAGGTCATTGGCCCAGGTATATATGTTACAGTGCTGCTTGCCAGTCTGTTCCACCTTTACTGCTGGCATATAGCAAGCCTACACTTAATGACACTGTTATTTCATTGCTAATCATTCATGCTCATAATCATGCAGGGCACAGACTAATACTGCAAATTAAAACTGGCATACTTGGCACACTCACATCTTCAGAAAAAAGAAGTGAGAAACTTATGTTCTAGGTCAGTTGGTAAGTTCTGATAAAATAGCATGAGAACATAAGAAATAGGAGCAGAAGTAGACCATATGGCCTCTCGTGCCTGCTCCACCATTCAATATGATCCAATCTTCTGCCACAACTCCACTTTACAGCTCATTTCCCATATCCCTGATTCACTGAAAGATCAAAGACCTATCAATCGCAATTTTGAATATATTCACTGATAGCAGAACATCCATAACCTTCAAGGGCAGAGAATTCCAAAGACTTGCAATCCTCTGTGTGAAGAAATTTCTTTTTGTCTCAACCCTAAATAATCAGCTCCTTATCCTTAAGCAGTGCCCCCATGTTCAGAGATGGTTTATAAGCATTTTGCGGTTTATATGATGTATATGGCTTTTGAAAAGGCATTTATTAAAGTGCCACAAAATAACCCTGTTTGCAAAGCCCATGGAATAAAAGGGAGAATGGTAGAATGGATACCAAGTTAACCGAGTAACAGGAAACAGACAGTAGTCATGAATGTCTGTTTTTGGACTGGAGGAAGATACACATTGGTATTCCCCAGCTGTCAGTATTAGAACACAGCTTTTCTCAACATGTAGGAAATAACCTAGATTTGGGTGCTTAGGGCATAATTTCAAAATTTGCAGATGATACAAAACTTGAAAGTGTTGTGAACTGTGAAAGGAATGGTGCTGCTCTTTGCCACTGCTTCTTTTCAATCCCTGGTGCCTGGGGTTCCAAATCTCTGCAATCAGCTGCTGCTCTCTGTCACCTCTTCTTTTCAATCCCTGCTGCTCATGTTCCAGCTGCGAGTGAGGCAAGGCCAAGTCCAGCCTATCTTTATAAGAAAGATGTACAGGCTCAGATCAAGCATTGATCAAATTCAATGATAGAGCTAACTAAAAAAGAATATTATTTATCCCACTAACCAGGACAATTCAATTTAGATTATTTTCTTAAATAAGAGAGGTAAGTTAAAGGTGAGATGTGCTACTACTGTTAGTCTGTACATTTACTGTAGAATAAGATGTCTAATGATTTATATCCAACCTCATCTCGCTAAAGTGTTCACTAGCTCAGCTTTTGGATGATTAGAGAAGTGTTTATAAAGCCCCATATGGAAGGTTGTGGTATCAAACCCATGTACCATTGTTACAACCCCAACATATAACTGGATGTTGGGCAGTATATCAAACCCCAGATTGTAAGGTTTGTACAGCCTGGTTAAAGGAATGATCATTGATGCTGAACCCAAGATTAAATTTTTAATAATAGGAAAAAACAGGAACCCAGCAGGGTTTAGCGAGATGAGGTTAGATATAAATCATTAGACATCTTATTCTACATTCTTTTCACGCAAAAAATTACAGCTCACATCTGATTGAGGTTTTTATTTGTTTTCCTCACCAGCTGCTTAATTTCCACCCTCATAAACTTCAGTTCGTTCAAAATCTCTAATCCCCACTCACCTGTCACTCCTGTCCTCACCGATTTACATCGGCTCCCAGGCCTCTAACACTTCCAATTTAAAATTACCATCCCCATATTTAAATCCCTTTATGTTCTTGCCTCCCTCTATCTCTCTAACTATACAGCTTCTGACTCTGGCATTGTCTGCATCCCCCTTTCTTTACACTGCTATTAGCCACCATCCCTTTAGTTGTCTAGGCTCCAACCTTTGGAATTCCCTGCCTAAGTTTCTCTGCCTCTTCACTTCTCTCTCCCCCTTCAAGGCACTTCTTGAAACCCAATTCTTTGACCAATCTTTTAGTTATTCATCCTATTACCTGCTTCTTTAGCTCAGTATCCATTAGTTTATCATTACACCTTTGCAAAGCACCATGGGACATGTTTCTACATTACAGGTGTTAATATAAATGCAAGTCGTTGGGAGGTGTTTCTTCTACCCCTCATGCACTGTTTGTTTCTGGCATATCTGTGAATCCCACCATATGCACCAATGATAGACCTAACAGGCCTTATGTCTACTGAGAACAGACATAGGTGCCGTAATGAGATCATAAAGCATCGCAGCAGGTAGAATGAAGAGCATATGAGCATTAGATCAGACCTTTTAACCCAGCAGTGTAGAAGTCAACCTCCCACCTCACTGATTCAAGATCTTCACTCTTACTGCTTAGTTATATCCATCCCACCTGCCAACCCCCAACACCACTCCACCCCACCCCACCCACCACCCCAACAACCCCCTGGAGTAGCTGGGTGCTACTCCAATATATGAACATATGAGAAAAGACAGGCATGATTTAATACAATCAAAATTATTCCACAAAAATGCCAAAAACAATTAGTGACAGAAGCCTGTACTAAAAGATAGTTTCAACCTGGAGCAATTTGATTTATGAAGATAAATTTAATAGAGGTTGTACTACAGGTTTGTATATTGCTAAACTTTTACGTGCTTTCTGGGAAACAGTAGAAAGATAAATCACCTGGAGTGGTAAATCTATAGTGCTATATAATAAAGCAGTCTCATCTGCTGAAGTCATTATTAAGAGACTTTCATTTCTAAACAAAGACTAAAGCAATTTTGACGTGTGTAGAATTTACACATTTCTGCTCTCAGCGTCCAGCTCAGCATGTTCCACAGAAATTTCCATCCACTAAAATGAATGGATGAAGAATCCTGAGGCATCCGCTGATCTCAACACCTGACCCCCCAGTATGTGCACCTACGCAGAGCTCTGTGCCTGGGGAGCACAAAATCACCTCAATAATATTGCATCAGCAGTCATGCCAGCCACTAAAATCCCATTATGTTCAACATCAAAGCCTGGCAGCTTTTCCAGAGAACCAAAAATGACAGTGTTGGTCTGAGACTTTCAGGTTTCAGCAATGAGGCTGATTAAAAACTCCCAGCTGGAAGGGAATCTTGTATAGAGAGAAATACATTTAGTTTAAAGTGTTTACCACTGTATGTTGAACAGTTTTAAAAGTATCTGTATTGCTAAAGTATAAGCAATTGTTATGTTCTTGCCACCACCCCCCCCCCATCTCTCTAACCTCCTCCAACTATACAGCTTCTGACTCTGGCATTGTCTGCATCCCCCTTTCTTTACACTGCTATTAGCCACCATCCCTTTAGCTGTCTAGGCCCCACCCTCTGGAATTCCCTGCCTAAGTTTCTCTCCATATTTCCCTCCATAGCTGCTTATCTATTTCTGGGAATGAGTATCAGACAATTAGATCCTCATTCACCATATCAGTCAGTTTTACACTACTTTCCTTGTAAAGCTGCCATTTCTGAACATTTCTATTTGTTATCTGATTGAACACTGGTCACTTGTATCTGTCTTCACAGAGATCTCCCAGAAATAATAAAGTTCCCAGGGACCAGTGAGAATGAGGAATTAAATGAAATTAGTATTGGTAAAAAGGTAGTATTGAAGAAATTAACGGGACTGAAAGTTGATAAATCGCCTGGACACAATGATCTATATCCCAGAGCGTTGAAATAGGTAGTTATAGAACTTGGGAATGCATTGGTGATCATCTTCCAAAATTCCATAGAATCTGGAACAGTGCCTGTAGATTGGAAGAGTGCAAATTTAATGCCGCTATTTAAGAAAAGAGGGAGAGAGAAAATGGGGAACTACAGACCTGTTAGCCTGACGTCAGCAGTAGGGAAAATACTAGAATCTATTATAAAGGATGTGATAACTGGACACTTAGAAAATCTGATGTGATTGGGAAGAGTCAACGTGGATTTATGAAAGGGAAATCAGTTTGACAAACCTGTTGGAGTGTTTTTAGGATGCTACTAGCAGAATAGATAAGGGGGAACCAGTGGATCTGGTGTATTTGGATTTTCAGAAGGTTTTCGATAAGGCCCCATACAGAAGGTTAGTAAACAAAATTAGAGCACATGGGATTCGGGGTAACGTATTGGCATGGATTGAGGGTTGGCTAAGGGACAGAAAACAGAGAGTAGGAATAAACGGCTCATTCTCAGGTCGGCAGGCTGTGCATACTGGGCTACCGAAAGGATCAGTACTTCGGCCCCAGCTGTTCGCAATCTGTCTCAATGATTTGGATGTGGGGACCAAATGTAGTATTTCCAAGTTTGTGGATGACACAAAACTAGGTGAGAATGTGAGTTGTAAGGATGAGGCCAAGAGGCCTCGGGGGAATTGTAGAGGTTTAGTGAGTGGGCAGGAACAAGGCAGATGGAATAAAGCAAGTGTGAGATTATCCACTTTGGTAGGAGGAACAGAGGTGCATAGTATTTCATATATGGTGAGAAATTGGGAAGTGCTGATATCCAAAGGGATATGAGTGTCCTTGTTCATAAGTTACTGTAAGCTAACATGAGGTTGCAGCAAGCAATTAGGAAGGTATATGGTATGTCAGCCTTCATTACAAGGGGATTTGAGTACAGGGGAAATGTGTCTTGCTTTAATTGTATAAAATCTTGGTCAGAGTGCACCTGGAGTATTGTGTACAATTTGGTTTCCTTGCGCAAGAAAAGATATACTTGCCATAGAGGGAGTGCTGTGGAAATGTACCAGACTAATTCCTGGGATGGCGGGAGAGATTGAGGAGACTGGGCATGTATTCTCTAGAGTTTAACTTACAAAATTCTTAAAGGGCGTGACAGGGTAGATACAGAAAGGATATTTCCCTTGGCTGGGGGTGGGGGAGCTTCAGAACCAGGAGGCACAGTTTCAGAATAAGGGAGAAGCTATTTAGAACTGAGATGAGAAGAAATTTCTTCACCAAGAAGGCTGTAGAAGCTCAATCATAGAGTATGTTCAAGACAGAGATTGACAGATTTCTAGGTACTAATGATATCAAGGGATATGAGGATAGTGCAGGAAAATGCCGTTGAGGTAGACGATCAGCCATGATCTAGTTGAATGATGGAGTAGGCTCGAGGTGCTGAATGGCCTACTCCTGCTCCTATGTTCCTAAGGTCCAGTAAAAAACCTTCTCTGGCACTGTTCATGCTGAGTCAGGCATTTGACTGAGTTACAAAGGAACCAAAGTCTGAAGGTATTTAGAGGGCAGTGTGAGAGTGCTCGATGGGGCAAAGAAACAGTGCAGATGTGATGGATTTTGAAGTCTGGTAAGGCTAAGGGCAGAATTTTGCCATCGGTGAGCAGGGGGTGGGGCCCGCTTGTCGATGCATAAAATGACGCAGGATGACGTTGGGCGGAACCCCCAACATCATCCCGCCCCATTTAAATTTTCAGGAAGGCGGGGGCACAGCAAAATCAGCTGTGTGCCCGCCAACCTGTCAATGGCCAATTGAGGCCATTGACAGGATCAATTATACAAATAAAGGACCTGCCCGTCCAACCTTAAGGTTGGTGGGCAGGCCAGGAGCCCTGGTGGGCAATAGAAAAAACATCAAACTTCATCCACCGGCGGGATGAGGTTTCATGTAGGGTTTTAAAATGTTTAATAAACTTATTATGTAAATTATGAACATGTCCCATCTCATGTGACATTGTTAGGGAATTTTTTTTTCTGTATTTCATATTTTCAAAAGTGTCAGCGATCTCCCTGAGGCAGCACTTAGCCTCAGGGAGATGTGGGATCTTTCATGCGCATGCGCGAAAGAGCGCATTCTCGCTTTTGGGGAATTGCCCCTCCTGCCCACCCGCATAGGAACCGCATAGCGCTTCCCACCGGACGTCACACTGGGAGGGCCTTAATTGGCCCAGACACATTAAATGGCAGCAGGGCCCGCTTCTCCAGTGGGGATTGGCTCCCCGCCCGCCGGAGATTGGGTCGGGCCTGCCCGCCCAACAGGCAGAAAATTCTGCCCTAAGTCTGCAATCAGCAGCACTGGGCATTTGCAATATGGGACTATTCGGGAATGAAAAGAGAGAGAGACATTGGAGAGAGAAAGAAAACCTGCTAGGTGGGAGGCAGAGGAGCCTGAGTCATAAGCCTGAGGTATTTTGTGTGGTTGGGACTCCAACAGCCTGGGGAAGACTTGGGTTTCCCAGAATATGTGCTATTTTAATGCTGGATTAACTTCTGACGTCCTGTCGTCTGCTTTTCCTCCCAATGTTTGCAGCTGAACACCTATCTACAACAACACCATGAATGAATGTTTTGCTCAAGACACCCTATCTCCTGCCCCATTGCTTCATGTTCATGTGGGTAGAGACAGTGAGTTGCTATTGCAAATGGGGCCAGAGGCATTTCAAAAGCAAGTAGAAATTAAAGGCCATAAGGGTATGCAATGGGTGGCAGAGGCAGAAGACTAGCCATTTCCAAAGTGAAGCAAGCCACGAAAAGTAGACAAGAGTGAGGTGCTGAGGATATTGCAAAAGGAAGCTGCATATGGCAGAGAGAGCAGGAACAAGCAGTGAAATCTATCAGGCACCCCAAATAACAGGCGGTAGAAGGCAGAAGACTGTTTCATTAAAATTCAAAGAAACTCTTGCGTTTATATAGTGCCTTCCACGACCTCTAGACTTCCTAACATACTTCACAGTCAATAAAATGCTTTAGAAATGTATTGCTATGACCACATGAGATAAGGTACAATGATTCCCCTATTCTCCCACTCCATCTTTGACCATAACAGAGGTTTCTGTGAATTTAGAGATGTGCTTTGCCAATTCTGTAAGAATCTTACTATTTATGCTTTGAGGTTGTAAAGAATTATCCAGATAGGTTTCTTAGGTTAAACAAAGATTAAGATAAGCTTATTGAAACTATTTCCCACAGTTAAAAAAAACTAGGTAAATTGCAAATACCAATCATATGCCACATGCATTCATCTGGGCCCACACCCACCCACCAGTACAGACAGCAGGGTAAGAGGATAGGCTTATAGGATTTTTACAGTTCATGAAAAAATAAAGCAGTGGAGTACATGGTTAGCTGTTCCTTGGCTAGTCTTGATGTGGTGATTCCACATTGCGGCCGTTTTGTTCCATTGCCTTCCTGGGTGTAGTTGTATGGAGCAGATTTCCACATTTGTTTCCCCCAAAATGTTTCAATTAACAGTAGACTTTCCTTCTCAGGATGGCTATTTTGCAAAACTAAACACAACATTTCCAAGAGAGAGTGGCAGAGAGGGCACACAGCTTCAACAGCCTGTGTTCAGCACAGTGTTGTCCTTTTTTCTCTCTCTCCTGCTTGGTAAGGTGTCCTTAAAATACCTTGCTGGCTGTATATTCCAAATACATTTTATTAGTTCATTTCTGCTGCAGTTTTTGTTTCAGAACTGCATTTTGATGTCTCATCAGAAACATTTGGGAAGTCTCAGAATGATGTGAAGCCATCAAGGGATGGTGTCTTTCATGGTCCCCAGAGGATTTTCATCCCACTTGGTCGAATGCAAAATTGTGTGTATTGTAGCAGCCTAAGCTATTTCATCATTGTCTCTCAAGGGTTCCAGTTTTTTTTTAAGAAATCCAGCCAGGAAAAGAAAAATTAGAAATTGTATCTTTAAAAAGCACATCCTCATAACTAGTCAATGTTGTGACCCAGGGAACACAGCAGCCAATTTGTACAGAGCAAGGTCCCACAAACGGTATATAACAGTGGTATAATGACCAAGTAATCTATTTTTAGTAATGTTGGTTGAGGAATAAATATTGGCCAGGTCAGCATGGGAAATTCACCTGCTCTTCTTCATAATATTGTCATGGAACCTTTTAACTGAAGTAGCACCTCATCCGAAATACAACAACTCCAGACCCAAACTACACTGAAGTGTCAGCCTAGATTTTGCACTCGAGTCCTTGGCGTGGAACTTGAAGTCACAACCTTCTGACTCAGAGGCAAGAGTGCTCCCGGTAACCAAAGGCTGACACCAAGTCACTTTAATCTTGGAAGCTTCAAATTTAACAATAACTGGTTACTTAATTTTGGTGTCCTGGTTTACCTTCCTCTCTCATCATGTAGCATCCACCTTGTCTGAGGGTAATCATGGCTTATGTCATGATATTACTATGGGGAAAGGCAAGGAGGTAGGCCCCAAGAGCTACCTTAACCAGGGATTGGACCCATGCTATTGGCATTCATCTGCAACATACGATAGCCATCCAACTAACTGAGCTAGCTGGTTTACCAGAAAAGGTATAAGGATGATGTGACTGGAAGTGCAGTAATACCAGCTGGTGTTCAAAGGACTGATAGATAAATGCAATAGCTGGTTTGGTTGTTTAGAGTCAACCAAGGCAGGGGCATAAGAAAAATAATAAAACAGGAATCAAATGTGACAACAGGGCGTGTATGCAATTGCAAGGTATTTACCATAATATCAAAGATGATGGCTAAGATTTTCAAACTTAAAACTTAAAATCCTGGGTTCCAAAAAAATAGTTAATATCTAGATAGTCCTAATTGCATCCAGATTTCATTCCCTTGAAAGAAACTGAACATTTCAATAGCTTTTGCTTCCTCTTAAGATTTGGAACTATAATGTATTCAGCTTCATAAATAGCTTCATAAGGATATTTTCTTTGTCAGTAAACTATTACTTTTCATTGTATGAAATGATAAATAAACTGCTTTCAGTTGCATCTGTGACAATATACAACAACACCCCAAATGATGTCAGCTGCCAATGGTGTCAAGCATGAATGAACTCAAGCATCAAATCAGACGGGAAGCACTTGCAGACAAAAATGGAAACAGTGCGTATATCACTAAGTTTAGAAATTACTGCAGTAAATTAATGCTCTGAAATTTGAAAGTAAACAAGGATTTTACAAATTAATTCGAATTTTGTCACTACAGTTAAAACTTACCTAAAACTTCTCATTGCATTGCAATCAGGAAGTAGACTTTGAACTTTAGTGCAAAGATGTTACTTGCCTTGTAAACATTACAGTGAAATTTAATTCATTAAATTTGATGTACTAGTATGAAACAAGAACAATAACTTGCATTAATATAGCACATTTAAAGTAATAAAACATCCCAACGTTCTTCACAGGATCATTATCAAACAACATTTGACACCAAGCCAAATATTAGGGCAGATGACCAAAGGTGAAAGAGGTAAGTTTTAAGGAGCATCATAAAGGAGGAAAGAGAGTTTGAAACATATTTAGGAAGGAAATTCCAGATCTTAGATTTTGGCAGCTGAAGGCACAGCCACCAATGGTGGGCAAATTTAAAACAAAATGCTGGAAAAACGTAGCAGGTCTGACAGCATCTCTGGAGAGAAAAACAGAGTTAATGTTTCGTGTCTGTATGACTCTTCTTCAGTGCATGACCAAGACTTTCCTGTCAGTTGCCATTTCAACACATCACCTTGCTCTCATGGCCACATGTCCATCCTTGGCCTGCTGCAAGGTTCCAGTGGCGCCCAACGCAAACTGGAGGAACAGCACTTCACCTTCCGACTAGGCACTTTACAGCCTTCCAAACTTAACATTGAGTTCAACAACTTCAGATCATGAACTCTCTCCTCCATCTTCACCCCTTTTTAATCCCTTTTTAAAAATCTTATTTTTATTTTTTATTTACTTATTTTTATTTTTACTCATAGCCCCTTTTTAACCATTTTTTATCCCTTTTTGAATCCTTTTTCCCCAGCCAGTTCCCCTTCCCCCCACCCCACCCCAAGAGGGCAGTCTGTTGTGCTTTCATAGAGTGCTGACCCTTGTTCTGCTATTCACACATTCTGCTTTCTTACCTTTATGCCACTATCAGCATTTTCTTTAGCACTTACCACTACCATTCACACGCCCTTTTGACTTTTTGTCCATGACATTTTGTCAATCTCTCCTTAGCCCCTACCTTTGACCTTCTATCAAGCTTCACATGCTCCATCCTCCCTTAAGAAGTATAAATTTCATCGCATTTCCATTTCTCTTTAGCTCTGAAGAAGGGTCACATGGAATTGAAACATTAACTGTTTCTCTCTCCATGGATGCTGTCAGACCTGCAGAGTTTTTCCAGCATTTTCTGTTTTCATTTCAGATTTCCACCATCTGCAGTACTTTGCTTTTATCTTAGTGGACAAATTAAAATTGGGGATGCTGATGAGGCCAGAATTGGAGGAGAATAGATATCTCGGTGGGGTTGGGGGGTTGTAAGTCTGGAGGAGATTACAGAGATAGGGAGAGACTGAAAACAAGGATGATAATTTTAATGTCAAGGCATTGCTTAACAGGGAAGCAATATAGGCCAGCAAGCACACGCATGATGGGAAGAGGCTTGGTACAAGTTAGGATTCAGGCAACAGAGTTCTGCATGCATTTAAGGTTATGAAGGGTAGAGGATGGGAGGCTGGTCAGGGGTATGTTGAGATAAAAAAAAGCATGCATGAAAGTTCCAACAGCAATTGGGCCAAGGCAGAGTGGGGTTCGGGCAACATTACAGAGGTGAAAATATTTGGTCGTAGTGATGGTGCCAAGATTAGGTTGGAAGCTACCATGGGGTCAATTATGAGGCCAAAGATTCAAACAGTCTGTTTTATCTTCAAACAATTCCCGTGGAGGAGGATGAAGACAGTGACCAGGAATGGGGTTTGAGGCACAGACTAAAGTTAAAAGCTTTACTCTTCCCAATATTTAGCTTAAAGCAACTAAAGGGCTTCTTCTGTTTATCATTTATAACAAAATGTAGAAACAGTTTATGATTTTTCTACAAATTGCGTAGAGTAAATCTGTCCAGGTTTTTATTAAATACAATGCAAAAAAGCTAAAGTTAAATTTTACAGACAATGTCTGGAATCATCCGCTCTTGTTGGCGGTGGTCATCATGACTGAGGGGGGAGGGGAAAATTCAGAGGGAGGGACTGAAATTGCTTTCACACCAGCGTGAAATCACAGCAGGATCACCTGATGGTGTCTGTCATGGCAGATCGCGAATCCCACTGGAGGCCAGCGTGAACCCAATTTGCTAATGGGATGCAATGTAAGGCCCAATCAAAATCATCCGCCCATGTGCCTGATTTACTGCTACACCGGCAGGAAAACATGCCAGGGCCCAGAACACATCTGGACAAACGTGATGTGCAGAAGTCGGAACTTATCTTTAGGGAATGCTCAGATTGCGGACATCTGAGGAACAAAAGATGCTGGAGTCCTACAGCTACCGGATCCTGGGCGGAACACGTGCATCACATGATTGGTGGATCCTCATACACATGACTCCACCACGAAGCAGGTCTCGGAAGGTGAGAGGCCCTCCACGCAGCAGCTTCGACTTTGCTGAGGGTTCGGACCTACACGAAATTTGCCATGGCCTTGTACCATCTTCCATGGTCTCGGTTGTTGCTCTGTTAATGGGGGGTTGGAGAGGAAGGTCTGGGTGTGAGTGGGAGAGGAAGGTGTACTGGTAGGGGGTGGGGTGTGGTGGTGGGGGGGTGGGTGTGCGGGCAGCGGGGTAAGTTGGAAGGGGGAGGATGAAGGAGTTGAAGAGTGTGAATTTGGGTTGGGGGGACAAATGTGTCAGGGGGTGAGGTTGGGAGGTGGGCGGTGCAAAGGTGTCGGGGGGGGTGAGGTTGGGAAAGGGAAGGAGGATGTCAGGGTGGAGGAGGGAGTAGAGGGGAGGAAGGATTATGCAATGTTGCAAATGGGAAGGTCGGTCCAAGGGGGGAGTAAAGTGTAAGGGATGGAGTTCAGAGGCAGGAAGGTGTCTATGGGAGGAGGGGGTTTGGAGGGGGGAAGGTGTCTGGAGTTGGGGGAGAAGGGAGTCAGGGTAGATGAGGGAGTAAGGGTGGAGGAAGGAGTAAGGGGATGGAATGTACAGGTGAATGTGCAAGGGAAAGGTCTGTGGAGTCAATGACTGCCTCCTGGGGAGCAAACTCAAGGTGGATGTCGTAGGACGGAATAGTGAGTGTGAGAGGGGGCAGAGGGAGCCGGTAGGGTGGGAGGGTGAGGATGCATGGTAACAGTAGTGAGGGTGGTTGATGGGGACTCAGAGGCAAACATGGACCCTGTGAGTGGGAAGGAGGAGTTTGGGGAGTCAAGGTGGATGTGGGTGGGATTTTCAGGAAGGTAGGGAACATGCACATTCATCTGAACATCCTGGAATGACAACGTTTCGGGCTGTAGGGTAATGGTGGGGAGGTGGAAGATGATGCAAGATGTGGTGGACTGTAATGGGGGAAAGGACATGGGGACTGGGGGAGGGGAAAGGATGGGGGAGCTGATCAAAAACTGAAAGAGTACCGTTAAGTTTTGCCTGCTGGCTGCAATGGCAGGTTTTTGGACTGTATCGTCCCCTTCCTGGTGCATCTCGCCTCATTAATGATCCATTCCAAGGAAACACGCTGGATCACTGGCGGGCGGGATCTGATTTGCCCACCATGCCGTGACCTCGACGGTTCCATGCTCTGGGCACCGTATTTAAAGAGCTTAACGGTGCAAATCGAAGGTGAGCAGAGCCTCACGTTGGATGGTCACAAGTGCTGTATGGGACTGTGATCAGTGGCTGATCGGAGTTGCAGCTCAGCTCAGATGGACAACTGAAAGCGAACCCCAGCAGGCAGCATGGAAAGCGCTCGGGACAGTGAGATGTGTGAGATGGATGAAGTGCTTGGGAGAGTGCTTGCACAAGGCCCTGAAATGGCTAGCCACACCCATCACTCATGGTCTGACTGTGTGCAGCTGAACTGCCAATGATGGGGGGGCGAGAGGAGTGAAGGACTCCTGTAGCCTGTAAATGAAGCTGAAATGCAACATTACACATTATTTCAGGGAAAGTGAATATATTTTCAGATTTAAAAGTGACAAAATGTGTTCACCTGTGATTCACTAGTGATTAGAATTTCTTAATTTTTGTAGGCCTATCACTTCTTCTTGGTGCTGCCCTGACATCTGCAGCAGGGGTGGAGACAGCCTGTGCAATGGTTGGCCCTGTTACCGCTGATGATTTCAGCATATGTCCTCTGGAGAGCCAAGGCCTTGATGGCCCCGGCTTGTGTTGGCTGTCCTCCTGTGGGCCAGCTGTTCCCTCTGTGGTGACAGAGGGTGAGGTTGAGTGGGCTCACAGGAAAAGGGAATTCAGGGGGAGCGGGCAGCCTCTGAGATTCCTGAGTGGATGACCCTGGGGTGTCCATCTGCCACCCCTCCTCCCTTTGAGTGCCCGAGGGCCCCAGCCCAAATCCTTGGGGAGAAAGAGCACCTGAAGTGATGTCGAGGTACCCCATTTCCCCCTCGAGTTGCCACTGCATGGATTCACCCATGGCTACTACGATGGAATGCAGGTCTGCACACATGTCCATGTTCTGTTGGATGAGGGTCTCCATGGCTTCTGCCATCCTTCCCATGGAGACTTCCATGTGTGCACATGTAGGCACCATTTCATCACAGAGCAGACAGACGCAAGCCTCCAACTCATGTACCATTCTGTTGAGGGCTTCCTGCATGATCATCCCCGACCTTCTGCTGACTAATCCAGACCCTCGTCATCTGACTCAGACCACACAGATGGGTTTTCCCCAGCAGTCCTATGAGTGCTGGGGACCTCGCCTGAACCTGCCTCCTCCTGTTGTGGACATGTGTCCGTGTGGCGACCTCCACATTGTGAACTGAGCCTGCCTTAGATACAGGGCCCACTGAGGTGTATGTCTCTGCACTGATGCAGGGTATGGGTAAGCGCTGTGATGGATATTCCAGGCTGCTTACTTCCAGCTCTTGTGTCCTCTTGGCTGGAGGTGAGGACCTGGATGGAGCTGAGGGACTGGCTGGCTAAGGGCATTGGTCACTTGGTAGAGCTCCCTGTGAACCAAAGCAGAGATAATTAGTGCATGGAAGCAGAGTCAAAAGCAGGAGAGAGAGCACTCACAGTTCATTGAGAGGGATGATCTGGTGCAGGATCCATACTTGGGTGTTCGCTGCTGACCTCACCATTGCCGCAGGCACGGTCCATATCCTCACCAGTTAGCATGTTGTCTGCTCCTCAAAGTGAGTGAGGGGCCAACCGTGGGCCACTCCTCACCGCCCCCCCCCCAGATGGGCCACCCCCAGCTTCTCCTGCACGAAAGTAGATGGAGAGAGTGTGAATGTTTGTGTGCTGAGCGGAGACATGGACAAGATGATCCTGATTGAGATGTGAGTTGTGTGTGAGACTTAGTGGCATTGTCACTTGAGGTGCGAGATCCCTGTGGACATGTGATGATTTTACGAGTGTGTGAGTTGAGAGTGATGTTGTAGTTGATTTACCCTGGTGAAAAGGAAGAGAGCATTCACCCTCTTCCTGCACTGGATGGCTGACCTCCTCTGTGCTCTGTTGACACTGTTCCCCTCTGCCAACGCCTCCCAAGACGGATTGGTGACTCTGGTGGACCTCCTGTGACCAGACCGGGGTTGGAGGACCTCACTGCAACGTTCCAGTGCATCCAGCAAGCACCCCAGAGAGGTATCACTAAATTTGGGGGCTGCTGTCAGGTTTGCTTTCAGGGCCATCTGTCGCTGGGAGCCATCTTGGTCTGTAGACATGAAGTAGGCTGCGCTCTGCTGTGCTTTAAATATGGTGCCAGAGCATGGAAGCGTCAAGGTCACTGCGTGGCGGGCAAATCGGAGCCCACCCACCAAAGAACTGACATGTTTCCCAGGAATTGGTGGTTAACGAGGCGAGATGCACCAGGAAGGAGATTATAAGGTCCGAAGACCCGCCGTTGCAGCCAGCAAGGTAAAACGTCCCTTTTTCACACCCACTACAGCACTTAGTGTGAATCTGGGACGGTTTTGTTTGTTTTTCAACTACGGATTTGTAATACTGACTGATGTGGCTTTTCTGAAGTAAAATTAGCTGCTGAAGCAAGAACATTGAAGTGATTTGAAAATAAGGCATGCATCTGCAATTGAGCATAGGTAATTGGAACAGATGTTTCAGTCTACAGCTTGATGGAAACTGACAGATTTCATTAGTCTGAAGAAATAAACCAGAAAACCTAAGACATGTTGTTCATAAGTTCACTGATTAAATTTGTTCAAAGTATGGGTCAAAAAGCATATTAAAATATTTCAAATTCAGTGCATTTACTGTCCAACAGATTTAGGATTGCACTGTAATTGGATTTATAGCATCATACAAAAAATTACAAATAGTGCTTGAGGAAAATGCCTAAATTAATTGTAATCCTTGTTAATGGGACAGAACTAAGTTACATGATGGATGTCTCAGTTAGACAATAAGCAATTGGTATGCCTGTGGGAATGAAGCAAATTGGCTATACATTCTAAGGTCATCTGAATTGACCTCATTTGAATAAAAATTCAAGACATAATGGTACGCTTGGGGTTGGATTTGAAATTTATAAAATTTTAACTAATCACCCAACTCAAACAAACCCATTTTTGGGGCAAAAATTTACTTTCATAATTTATCTGCAGGAACAAGTGTTTCTATGTAATAAATCAGGATAGTACGATTAAAATCTTTTATAAATTGCTCTAATTCAATTTGAAAACATTTGGAAATGTGCAACGCAATGATTGAATAAATGCTGCCTCAGTAAGACAAAAAGAAAGCCAATTAAAAATAATATCACATTTTTTTCTGTACTGTTGTTTTTCAAAATTGTCATGTTAAACTATTCATTACAGGTTCACTGAAAATAAGGCCACCAGAGTGTCGATTCACAAGTTAGGTTAGCATTAGAAAATGCTGGAAATACACATCAGGTCAGTCAGCACCTATAAAAAGGAAATGCAGGTTATGATGCTTCATTGGTGTCTTGTCTTTGAATAAATGCAAACTGGGTTGCTATCTTTACGGCAGTTCGGTTGGCTTTTATTTCAGATTTCCAGTTCCTCTTCCTTTTCTGCAGTTGAAAGTACATCAGCTCCCATTCTCCAGTTACATACTTCATTTGCCTTTTATTATACAATAGGTTTCAGTCTGCCTGGTAATATTGACTGGTGCCATGAATGGAAACAGTGGGCAGGCTTTAATGGAGTCCACTAGAGAGGGCACGATAGTGGAGTTGCTGAGGTAATCCCATCGGATGCCCAGCATCGGGAAAACTGTCCCCAATTAAGTTGGGGTTGGGAAGGTCCCAATGCAGGAATCCTGCCTACCAGTGACAGGTTGTCAATTAGGCTGATTAATGAATCACTTGCGAGCACTTATCCCTGAGACCACCAGAATTTATTTGTAGCTCAGGGATTTAATGGGACTTGCTTGGTTCTCCCATGCCTCTCAAAGGCCTGCCAGCAAACCCCATCTGTGGCCTCATATGCGGCTGTTCCTCATTGTTAGGCATTGTGGCCACTGAAATCCACATCCCTGCCCTTGCCCCTGACCCCACCCCAGCCCGCTCTTAGGCAACAACCTCCCCACAACACTCACCCTGCTCTGTCCAGCAGTGATCCACAGTCTGGGCCGTGGAGCATCACAAGCAGCAGACACTGCTCCTGCTGCTGGCATTGGGGAGCTACCAGCCTCTAACTTGCTGGTGGCTGCCGGGGATAGGATTTCAGCCCATTGGAGTCTTAATTGTATGGAAGGCCTGATGCTGGCCAGTTAAGTGCCTGAGGGCATGTAAATGTAATCAGGTCTCCCCACAGAAACAACACCAGGCTCCCATCCAGCAAGGGGACTCCTGCCCCTGGCACTAATTCTCAGCCATCATGTAGAAATTTGTTTTTAATCATTTTTCAAAATAGATTAAAATCTCTATTTATTCAGAGGGTAATGTAATCAGTGAGTATACCTCTTTAGATTCAGTCTATTTGGAGAGATGTTGTTCTTTGAAGCATTTAATAATATTGCTGTGAATGTAAGTCCTGTGAGTTTGCAATGATATCATCGCAATGCATCATAGACTGTTCAAAATTCAAACCACAATGAAGATACCAGTTTGAGGATGAAATTCCAGCTGTGGTTGATTTAATAAGGTTTAAATGGAGGAGGTGATCTCTGGGATGGCAGCAAGTGACTCTAGTTCAATACTCCCACAGTTTGACATCTGCATACTTTTTAGATTAGTACTGAATTAGGACAGAGTTCAGCCTTTCCTCCTGCCCAGCAAACTTGACCCAGGTCTCACAGCTGTATATGAGTACACTGAGGCTGCGGGATTGGTAGACTTTGGTGTTCTCAGTCAGGTTGCTGTTGGTCCACACTTGCTTACTCAGCTTGGACATTGCATCAACAATGCATGTGTTGATTTCAGCATTAAGTGACAGAGTGCTGGTGATTGTGGAGCCTAGATATGTGAAGCTATCAACAACCTCCAGAGTCACATTGTCAGTGCTGATAGATGATGATTTGTCATTTGTCTTTCTGATGCTGATGGTCAAGCCAAACTCTGCAGTAGTAAGAAAGTCTGTCCATTTGCTACTGAAGCTGTTCCTTAGTCTGGAATGCTAGTCATCACCAGCATAGAGCAACTCTCTGATGAGGACTTGGTGCATTTTTGTATTTTGGTCTTGGATCTCAGGCAGGGAAGGCTGAGCAGCTTTCCGTCAGTTCTGGTATGTAAGCAGACCTTCTCTGTCAATGACCTGAAGGCATATGACAGCAGCAAAGAGAAGAATATGCCAAAGAGCGTCAGTGCCAAAATGCCATCCTGTTTGACCCCACCGTGGATCCCAAAGAGGTTCAGTGTTGCCCTGTCATAGCTGACCTTACCCATAATGTTGTCAAGGAAAGAGATCACACTGAGCAGCTCTGGCAGCAGCCAATTTCTTCAGCAGTTTAAAGAGACTGCCATTGCTCACATGGTCTCGCTTGGTGTGATCAATGAAGGCAATATATAGTGATCCCTTTTGTTCATGGCATTTCTCTTGCAGCTGCCAGATTGAGAAGATCATGTCAATTACGAATCTTCCAGTCCTGAAACCACTCTGGAATCTGAGGTAGATGCGTTCAGCCAGCATCTGCAGTCTGACAGAGCAACAGGGGAAATACTTTCCCCACAATGCTGAGCAGAGCGATACTTCAATAGTTGTTGCAATTGCTGCGGCTGAACAGGGTCACAATCTTTGAATCACACATATCCTGAGGCACTGCCTCCTTCCTCCAGCAGAGACAGAGGAGTTTGTGCAGATGCTGCAGGAGTGCCGGTTTCCCATGCTTGATGAGTTCAGGTGGTTTAATATCAATACCTGAAGCTTTATCCATGGCAAGTGGGTCAATATATTTGCTAAGCTCCTCCACTGTGGGTTCGATATCCAGCTCTTCCATGATAGGCCAGATAAAAACCAAAAGCTCCTAGGGTGGATCTTTATGGCCCTTTCGTGGTGGGGGAGAGTCTGTAAAACGCAGCAAGCCGATCAAAAGTCCATTGACTTCGTTGGAACAGTAAAATCCCACTGGTGTAAAATTCCACCCTTTGACTTGATTGAACAGGATCTCGCCAGCATTCCAACACACAGTGCAGAAGTGAATTGGAACATGCTTCGAGACACTATTTACAATACCATGTTCTCAACGTATGGGAAGCAAAGGTGGAAAATGCTGACTGTTTTGAGACTATCATTGCTGTAATGGAACCTCTCATCAAAGCTAAGTAATCCACTCTTATTAATTACAAGGATACCTGAGCAAGAAGACTCATGCATTAAGTGTTTCTCAAAGTCCATCAAACTGCTAGGCAGTCTGCCAATGACTACTGGTTACAACTTTGCCAGAATTTCCAGATGTCTTCCGACACTAGGAGCATGTATGAAGGGATCAGAAAGACAACAGATCCAACAGTGAAGAAAACAGCTCCACTGAAAACAAAGGCAGCATGGGTCATTGCCAATTGCAGTAAATGGTTGGAGAGATTGGTGGAACACTACCTTGAGTGGAGAACACGGTCACTGAGGAAATGTGTATGGAAGTCAAATAGGTATGTTTAAAAAATGTTAAATGCTAAAACCTTGTGAAAATCATTGGTTTTACACTAACATTCATTTCACTGAATAGAAACTTATGCTATAGCAGTCCTACATATCTCTGCCAAAGAACTCTAGAACTCCAGAACCCTCTGCACCTGTGCAACGTTTCTCTGGCAGTTTGGATTTAAGTTATGTCCACCCTTCTGAAGTGCTTGTAATCTGACTCTATAACAACATACTGCAATGAACCTTAGAGTGAACATTACTTTATTCTCTTCAATGTCCAGACCCTATTCCTGTTCTTTGGTCTTCCAATTCTTCCTACTGAGCTACATTGCATCTACCATCTCTTCAATGTCATTGGTATCTGTTTCAGGTACAGCATTGTGGTCACCAAGGTGATACATCAAAGAAAATTCTTCCTCTGACATTAGCTACCTAAGGTAAAAGTCTTCATTTATTCCACAAATTCTCATTAGCAGTTGTATTACCACCATTAAAATATCCTGCTTTCTTGAAACAATACTTGATTGAATGAATTCAAGACATCTTTTGAAAGATGAACAGCACACGTTACGTTCAACTTCACTGTCCATCTTTTCAAAGACATTCTTTCTTGTTGCTTTAACATAAGTTGTTTAAGAAATGAGGTTTATACTCTAGTCCAAAGGCTGGATCAGACATCTGGGGCCAGATTCTCTCATCCCGTTGTGCGGTTGAAGTGGGTTGGCCGGGCTTTACAAATGGCAGGCAGGATCTGCATCAGGCATTCCTGCTCCTATTTCTGGTGGCAGCCGTTTTCATCGGTACAGGAAAAGGGGTGGATTGTGAGCTCACATACTGTTGTCCAGACTTTGTCAGCATCCTGGAAGTGAACATTTCAGAGCTTCCTCAATTTTGATCAAGCAAGTCAGGTTTTTCGGGTATCATGGCTTGGAATGGAGAACCATATGAAAGGTCAGTACAGAAGATATTGTCTGCTTCACATGTCATTTTGAAATGCTTTAGCAGCAGTTATATCTGTTTTTACTACAGTGAATAACGATTGTGTTTTGATTTGAAAATGTAAGTGACCATTAAATAATGTGGTTGCCAGGTTGTTACTTTTGACAACTGACAAGGTGTCAAGGGAAAGAACAGCATTCTGAAAGTAGAAACTTCTTTGAGTGCATTAGAGTAGATTATCTATGGGTAAAGTGCTATTCTGCATTACAAACTTTTGTAACGCTAGCCCAATATGAAATCCCAGAGCTGATTTTGTGAAATGTCCCCATTGCTTTCATTTTTGTTAATCTGCAGCTCAGCTCAGGATTTGTATGGCTGCTCCAAAGCTTTGACAGATGAGTGAGCTTTCAATCAGTCTTTGAAGTGCAGCAGATGCATCTGTTTGGCTATTTCAAAGATTTGGCAAATGACTAAGCATCTGCCTGTCTTCAAAGGATCTGATAGATATTGCTCAGGAGGGTTTTTTTACATAGTTGTTCAGTGGTATGTGTCCAGGTTCAGTTTGATAGACATATGAGCTTCTAAAAAGGAGAATATTTTTAAAAGGCATTTCAAATAATGTTTGTTTATTTTGACAGACTTATGAGCTTTTCAGAGACTTCCAATTGTTATTACAGGGATGGTGAGTTCTGTGTATAGTGCATAATGGGTGAGTGAGTTTGGGGATGAAGATTATATTGGGGGAGGATTTAGGGTGGTATGGGTAAGGGGTGAGGGGGGTTGAGGGTTTGTTGAAGGAGGGTAAGGGGTTGAGGGGTATGGGGGTTGTGGGAGTGTGGGGTGGAGTTAAGTATGGGGGTTGAGTTTTAGTGGTGAGGGGAGAGGAAGGGATTTAAGAGGGAATGAGAATGTGAGGGCCAGAGGGGCCTCACACTGATCTGCAGAACTGGCCAACGTCTGTTGAATGGAAGAGTGCCTTTTAACCTGGCTGCTTCAGCATAGGTCCGCCTCTGGCTGCAGTGCTGACTCTAGGCCATCCCACCGCCACCTGTTGAAAATCTCACCAGTCGGCACTCCTGTGTATAAGATGGAATTGTGACATTGGTAAATTTCCCAACTCACAATTCCCACTTCAAACTTAAAATTCTAGCCCCTGATCAGGTTATAATTTTCTAAGTATCCTGCTATGACCTCCTTAATAATGGATTCTAACCATCTCCCTATGACACGTGTTAGGCTAACTGGCCTTTAGTTTCCTGCTTTCTGTCTCCTTCCTTCCTTGAATAAAGGTATTCCATTTGTTATTTTCCAATTTGCTGGGACCCCTCCAGAACCTAAGGAATTTTGGAAGGTTATAACCAATGCACTATTTCTGTACCCACTTCTTTTAAGACACGAAGATGCAGGCCGCCTGGTCCTGGGGACATGTCAGCTTTCAGGTCTAATTGTTTTCCCAGCATCTTTTCCCTGGTGGTGGTGATGGTTTAAGTTACTCACTCCCTTTCACCTCTTGATTTTCAAGCATCTTTGGGAAGTTATCTAAGTCTTCTACAATTTAAATATTTTAAATCCTTTAAAGCAGCCAGGCTTTTGTTATTTTTCTCATCACCCCGAGTTCACATTTCTCAGTCCTTTCTGATATTGCAACAAACTCTGACAAAAATTATTTTGTAGCTTTTTTGTGGACAAGCAGAGCTTCAACTTTGAAAATGGGTGTGCAATATTAAATACACATATATAAAATGTCAGCTTCCTTACCATTTTAGCAAGTCTAAAACAGTAGGTTTTGGTGGAGCAATAATCTTTTAATTGAAACCAATTAAACCAAATCAAACAAATTGGGATAAATCAGGCACAGCCCCTAATTCAGGTCAGCTGTAAAACCAAGAACAAAATTTAAAGGAACCTTACAAACTTTAAATCAAAATGTGAATAAAGGGGTCAACAAAACACCCCAGTCCCCGTGGTGCCCACTGAGCATGGAAGGCCTCAAGCGTGTCAGCAGACACCGCGTGCTTCCTCTCCAGGGACATCCGGCAGCGAACGTAGCCGCGGAAGAGGGACAAACAATCGGGCAGGACTCCCCCGTCGATCGCCCGCTGCCTGGACCTGTTAGTGGCCAACTTGGCCAGGCCCGGGAGCAGGTTCACGAGGAGGTCCTCCTCCTTCCCGACCCCCTTACGCACTGGGTGCCCATAGATCAGGAGCGAGGGGCTGAAGTGCAAACAAAACATCAATAAAAGGTTTTTCAAATAACTAAAAAGGGAGTGCAGCCTACAACACCCTATATATGCATGGTCCACAGACTCCACAAGACCGCAAAAAGGGCAGGTGTCCTGGGAGTCCGTGTACCTATGCATTCTCTTATTATAGGGGACTGCTGCATGCAACACCCTCCAACCCAGGTCCCCAATAGAAAGGGGGAGGACACCTCCGTAGAGGGCCTCCCATCGGGGGCCTCTGCCGCCGGACGGCAACAAGGCACGCCAGGGCGTGTCCGGGCGGCGGACAAGGGCGAGAAAATGGAAGGTGTGCAGCAGCAGTCCAGACAAAAAGCTCCTCTTTGCCGTGCCAAAAGGCACAGAGGGCATGTCCCCGAGGCGGCTCATATTGCGGGGCACCAGCACCCGAGGGAGGGTTCGGGGCTTGGGGCCAATGTGGAATTCTGTCCGAACAGGGGAACGTTCAGATGGAAGACCACCGCGCACCTGGGCCACCTCAAGACCCAAAATAACGTCGGGTCTGAGCACGACCGTTCTCAGGTCTTGGATGGCATCAGCTGCGACCTGGACACTCACAGACGCGCGACGCGCCAACTCCTGCGGGAGCATCCAGCCCAGTCCTCCACCTCCCAGCACGCCCCGATCCTGGTCACCCCTGCGGCCACAGCCCTCCTCTCCGCCAACCACTGAAAAGGACGGAGGGGCGGATTCCTGAGCAGCGGCTCTCTGACGATAGCCGCTACTCCTGACGGGGGAGAGCTGCATCGCGAGGCGACCACATTCCAGACTTTGATCAGGTCCTGGTAAAAGACGGGCAACGCCTGCAAGGAGCCACCAAGGCCCCTCTGTTCTATAAACAGGAGCTGCACGTCATAATTCAGGCCGTGCACCTGACGGAAGAAATACGTCGTCAGGACACACCATCTAGGAGGAGGCTCGACGTAAAGGTATCGCTGCAGGGACTGAAGGCGGAAAGTCGCCACCTGTGTGCGTAGGCACACTAGCGCCAGACTGCCCTTCCTAAGCGGGAGACTCAGAACCTCAGCAACGACCCAGTGCAATCTTTTGTCCCAGAAGAAGTCGACTAACAATTTCTGGATTCTTGTGACAAAGTCCGGGGGAGGGGTCAAAGTGACCAGTCGATACCACAACATGGCGGCGATCAGCTGGTTTATGACCAGAACTCGACCTCGGTAAGATAGCACTCGGAGCAGTCCTTTCCAGCGCTGCAGGCGAGCGGTGACTTTCATCTCCAGTTCCTGCCAGTTCGCCGGCCAGGATTCCTCAGCGGGGCAGAGATGGACCCCCAGGTAGAGGAGGCTGGTCCTGCTCCAGGTGAAAGGCCTGAGCTCCTCGGGTAGGGGATCCATTTGCCACTGACCGACCAGGAGTCCAGAACATTTATCCCAGTTGATCCTGGCAGAAGAAGCGGCAGAGTAGACCTCCTGGCAATCGCGCATCCTCCGCAGGTCAGCCGGGTCACTAAACATAAGGAGCACGTCATCGGCGTAAGCCGAAAGGACCACCCCGATGCCTGGCCCGCGCAGAACCAATCCCGACAACCTCCTCCGCAAGAGGCGCAGGAAAGGCTCCACACAAATAGAATACAACTGGCCAGACAGGGGGCAGCCCTGATGTACCCCTCTCCCAAAGCGAAGGGGCGCCGTCAGGGACCCGTTAACCTTCACTAGACACTCCGCGGCGGTGTACAGAAGTCGGATCCGGGTGACAAAATGCGTCCCGAACCCGAACGCTCGCAGAGTTCCGAGTAAGTATCCGTGATCCACCCTGTCGAACGCCTTCTCTTGATCGAGAGACAGGAAGGCGCTCGACAGACCAGCCCTCTGGGAATGGTGGATGATGTCCCGGACCAGATGGATGTTATCATAAATGGTTCGGTCCAGGACGGTGTAGGACTGGTCAGGGTGGATCATGTGGTCCAGCACGGTGCCGAGCCGAGAAGAAATGGCTCGGGCAAAGATTTTGTAGTCCGTGCTGAGGAGGGAGACCGGGCGCCAGTTTTTGAGAAGGCGGAGATCCCCCTTCTTCCGCAGCAGGGCAATCACGACCCTGCGCCACGAAAGGGGCATCTCCCCGGTAGCAATGCTCTCCCCCAGGACCCCCGCGAAGTCACTCCCCAAGACGTCCCAGAACGCCCTGAAGAACTCCATGGTCAGCACATCTAGCCCCGGGGTTTTGCCCCTAGAAAGACCGTCGAGTGCGCCGGTCAGCTCCCCCAGACTTATAGGGGAGTCGAGCTTTCCGGCGCACTCCGGGCCGACCTGTGGCAGGTCCTCCCACAAAACTCGCTGGACGGATTCGGAGAGAACAGAGCAGTGTAGTAATCTCGGGCGATGGCCCTGATGCCCTCCAGGTCTGAGACAAGGGATCCGTCGTCGGCCAGCAGCGTAAGGAGCTGCTTACGGACCCTGTGCCTTTTTTCCAGCGAGTAGAAGAAGGGGGAGCCGCGGTCCATCTCCTTAAGGAACCGGATCCGCGACCTCACGAATGCGCCCCGAGACCCGACCAGTTGCAGGTCCCGCAGCACGCCCTTCTTCTCATTGTACACCGACCGCAGGGCCGGGTCCGCGTCGGGCTGACGGAGACGTGCCTCCAGGTCGAGCACCTCCTTCTCCAACTCCTCGACCCTGGATTTGCGTCTCTTTGTCGACCCCTTCGCGTACTCTTGACAGAAAACTCGGACGTGAGTCTTGCCCACGTCCCACCATAGCCTCAAGGAGGGGAAGCCTCCCCGCTTCCTTCTCTAGCTGGCCCAGAAGTGATGGAACGAGACCAGGAACCACTCCTCCTCCAGCAGCACGTTGTTAAAGTGCCAGTACACAGACCCTGTCCGAGCGCAGAACGGAACGAGTTCCGCCCACACCAAATGGTGGTCCAGCCACACAGAAGCCAATGGAATGCAGGACATGAACACTTTGGACCTGACCAGGTCCCTTAACTTACTCATACCTAGCGAGCGGTGCTGTACACTGTGAAGATCCGAGGGTACAGTTGAAATTGCCCCAGAGGATGATGCACTCGCCCACATTGATGGAGCTGAAATGAGTGGACACTTCCTCAAAGAAGCTCGTTTGCTGTTTTGCGCCCAGGAGTGCGTACACATGGCCTGGGCGCATGCGCAAATACATCTCTCTCTTTTTCTATCTCTCTCACCCCACACCCTCCATCAGTGCAGAGACACACACCTCAGTGGGACTTAGCTTTAGAGTAGCCTCAGGATCACAATCTGGTGAGCACATTGCTTTTTCTGATCCACAGCAGGGACTTCCCAGGTCCTCGGCAATCAGAAGACTGCTGGCGCCAGACATTTCCTGAGTCCGAGTCAGATGACAAGCCTGTGGACTTGGTCATGTCACAGTTGCTGGAGCTGCAAAGGCAAGCTCAGGAACATCAGGAAGGGATGTCCACTGCACTCCTCAGATTGCAAGGCACGAAGGAGGAGTCTGTCTGCCTTCAGGCTGAGGTTATCGCGCCTGCATATGCCAATGCACCAAGTTCAACACTGGTAGGATGGCAGCCACTATCGTGACCTTGGTCCAGGACTTCACTCCTGCACTGTTGCACGGGCTGAACTCCATCTCTGATGCCATAGTTAACCTCCAACAGTGTATACGAGAGAGGGGTGCAGGACAGCCCAATCTCACTTCAGTTACCCCTTCTCCTCAAGGAACCAGCCAGGAGCCCTTGGGCACCTACAGGAAAGAGGAGCAGCAGGTCCGCCCTCGGGGGCCATCATCCAGGTGATTCCAGGAGTGTCTGGCCCATCGGAATCCCTCCTTCCTGTCACCACAGCAGCTCCTGCTGCACAGGCCAAGGAGGGTGCCACTGTCACACAGCAGGACCCTGAAAACAGGCCGGAATCCTCCAGGTCTCAGCCCTCCAGAGGACGCCTGCCTAGGTCAACACAGACAGGGCGTCGCAGTCAGCAGGCTGCCTCCACCTCTGCTGTGGATGTCCAGGGAGCACCAAGATGTAGCGGCAGGGTTAGGAAAGTTAGGAAGATGTAACTCTTATGAGTTAAAACCAATCAAACTAAATTAACAAAATTGGGATAAATCAGGCACAATTTAGGTCAGCCGTAAAACCAAGAACAAAGTTTAAAGGAAACTTACAACTTTAAACCAAAATGTGATAAAAGGGGTCAATAAAGCACCCCAGTCCCCGCGGTGTCCACCAGGCATGGAAGGCCTCGAGTGTGCTGGCAGACACTGCATGAGTTAGGAAGATGTAACACTTTTGAGTTAAAACCAATTAAACCAAATTAACAAAATTGGGATAAATCAGGCACAGCCCCTAATTCAGGTCAGCTGGAAAAACCAAGAACAAAGTTTAAAGGAAACTTACAAACTTTAAATTAAAATGTGATTAAAGGGGTCAACAAAACACCCCAGTCCCCGCGGTGCCCACCGGGCACGGAAGGCCTCGAGTGTGCCGGCAGACACCGCGTGAGTTAGGAAGATGTAACTCTTTCGAGTACAAACCCGTTTCCATCTGTTTCAGATGAAGTTACATTGTTTCATAGTTTGCTGTTGTGAGATTTGAACTCTTGATTTTGGGGTTACAAACCCAGTACCATAATCACTTGGCTATTTAGGCCAAGCAAAAGCAGTAACTCTTTCAAGTACAAACACGTTTTCCATCTGTTTTTCAGATGAAGTTACATTGTTTCATAGTTTTGCCATTGTGAGATTTGAATGCTTGATCTTGGGGTTATAAACCCAGTAGCATAACCACTTGGCTATTGCACAACCTGGGCATGGGTGTTAATTTGTACATAATGTTCACTATTGACAATAAACTCCTCAAAATGTCTTCCTGCTTATGGCTGCTTGTTCTGATGAGCAGTGTTCGTGTCGCTAATGTGAAACCTCTCAGCACCAGATAAAGGCAAGTATCTTAGTCCAGGGCCTCTTCTCTGTGCTTTGTGCAGCCTTCAGGCCGAAGTAGTGCTCCGACCTCACACTCCCTGGACATGTTACTGATGCCTGCATCTTGATGGTGTTTACCATTGCTGCCAGAATATCATAGGCAGGCGTCACAGAGTTCCGTCATTCTCTCTGTGTGATCTCAGCACATTTAAGGTGTGGCTGGCCCCCATTTTTTCAGCATCTGTGACCTGTGACGCTGTGCTCCTGAAGGGCTCAGCTTTCTGAAAGCAGACAAAGGATCAGATGCTATTAAAGTTTCATAGCTGCATCTCCATGATATGATCCTGATCACAGAGCACAAGCGAGCTGCCCTCAGCCAGACAGGAGTCAGACATTCTCAGAGGCTACGTGAAGTTTTGTGGAGTTTCCTCTCTGCATATCATCATCATCCTCCTGTAATCAAGCAACTATTATGGCCTCCAATGCGTATCCATGACAGAAGCGTTCTCATAGAGGGCATGTACACTGCTATAATCCAGACTGGAGTCAAACATTCATAAATACAACGTGAGGTTTTTAATAAAAACAAAAAAACTGCGGATGCTGAAAATCCAAAACAAAAACAGAATTACCTGGAAAAACTCAGCAGGTCTGGCAGCATCGGCGGAGAAGAAGAGAGTTGACGTTGCGAGTCCTCATGACCCTTCAACAGAACTTGAGTTTGAGTCCAAGAAAGAGTTGAAATATAAGTTGGTTTAAGGTGTGTGGGGGGGCGGGGGGAGAGAGAAAGAGAGAGAGAAGTGGAGGGGGTTGGTGTGGTTGTAGGGACAAACAAGCAGTGATAGAAGCAGATCATCAAAAGATGTCAACAACAATAGAACAAAAGAACACATAGGTGTTAAAGTTGGTGATATTATCTAAACGAATGTGCTAACTCAGAATGGATGGTAGGGCGCTCAAGGTATAGCTCTAGTGGGGGTGGGGAGAGCATAAAAGATTTTAAAATATTTAAAAATAATGGAAATAGGTGGGAAAAGAAAAATCTATATAATTTATTGGGAAAAAAAAGGAAGGGGGAAACAGAAAGGGGGTGGGGATGGGGGAGGGAGCTCAAGACCTAAAGTTGTTGAATTCAATATTCAGTACGGAAAGCTGTAAAGTGCCTAGTCGGAAGATGAGGTGTTGTTCCTCCAGTTTGCGTTGGGCTTCACTGGAACAATGCAGCAAGCCAAGGACAGACATGTGGGCAAGAGAGCAGGGTGGAGTGTTAAAATGGCAAGCAACAGGGAGGTTTGGGTCATTCTTGCGGACAGACCGCAGGTGTTCTGCAAAGCGGTCGCCCAGTTTACGCTTGGTCTCTCCAATGTAGAGGAGACCACAATGGGAGCAACGAATGCAGTAGACTAAGTTGGGGGAAATGCAAGTGAAATGCTGCTTCACTTGAAAGGAGCGTTTGGGCCCTTGGACGGTGAGGAGAGAGGAAGTGAAGGGGCAGGTGTTGCATCTTTTGCGTGGGCATGGGGTGGTGCCATAGGAGGGTGTTGAGGAGTACGGGGTGATGGAGGAGTAGACCAGGGTGTCCCGGAGGGAGCGATCCCTACGGAATGCTGATAGGGGGGTGAAGGGAAGATGTGTTTCGTGGTGGCATCATGCTGGAGTTGGCGGAAATGGCGGAGGATGATCCTTTAAATGCGGAGGCTGGTGGGGTGACAAGTGAGGACAAGGGGGACCCTATCATGTTTCTGGGAGGGAGGAGAAGGCGTGAGGGCGGATGCGCGGGAGATAGGCCGGACATGGTTGAGGGCCCTGTCAACGACCGTGGGTGGAAAACCTTGGTTAAGGAAGAAGGAGGACATGTCAGAGGAACTGTTTTTGAAGGTAGCATCATCGGAACAGATGCGACGGAGGCAAAGGAACTGAGAGAATGGGATGGAGTCCTTACAGGAAGCGGGGTGTGAGGAGCTGTAGTCGAGGTAGCTGTGGGAGTCGGTGGGATTGTAATGGATATTGGTGGATAGTCTATCACCAGAGATTGAGACAGCGAGGTCAAGGAAGGGAAGGGAAGTGTCAGAGGTGGACCATGTGAAAATGATGGAGGGGTGGAGATTGGAAGCAAAATTAATAAATTTTTCCAAGTCCCGATGAGAGCATGAAGCAGCACCAAAGTAATCATCGATGTACCGGAGAAAGAGTTGTGGAAGGGGGCCGGAGTAGGACTGGAACAGGGAATGTTCCACATACCCCATAAAGAGACAGGCATAGCTGGGGCCCCTGTGGGTACCCATAGCCACACCTTTTATTTGGAGGAAGTGAGAGGAGTTGAAGGAGAAATTGTTCAATGTGAGAACAAGTTTAGCCAGACGGAGGAGAGTAGTGGTGGATGGGGATTGTTCGGGCCTCTGTTCGAGGAAGAAGCTAAGGACCCTCAGACCATCCTGGTGGGGGATGGAGGTGTAGAGGGATTGGACGTCCATGGTGAAGAGGAAGCGGTTGGGGCCAGGGAACTGGAAATTGTTGATGTGACGTAAGGTGTCAGAGGAATCACGGATGTAGGTGGGAAGGGACTGGACAAGGGGAAAGAGAAGGGAGTCAAGATAACGAGAAATGAGTTCTGTGGGGCAGGAGCAAGCTGAGACGATCAGTCTACCGGGGCAGTTCTGTTTGTGGATTTTGGGTAGGAGATAGAAGCGGGCCGTCCGAGGTTGGACGACTATCAGGTTGGAAGCTGTGGGAGGAAGAACCCAGAGGAGATGAGGTCAGTGACAGTCCTGGAAACAATGGCTTGATGTTCAGTGGTGGGGTCATGGTCCAGGGAGAGGTAGGAGGAAGTGTCTGCGAGTTGACGCTCAGCCTCCGCGAGGTAGAGGTCAGTGCGCCAGACAACAACAGCACCACCCTTGTCAGCGGGTTTGCTGACAATGTAAGGGTTGGACCTGAGAGAATGGAGTGCAGTAAGTTCAGAGAGAGACAGGTTAGAAAGGGTGAGAGGAGCAGAGAAATTGAGACGACTAATGTCACGCCGACAGTTCTCAATGAAAAGATCAAGAGAAGGTAAGAATCCAGAGGGAGGGGTCCAGGTGGAGGGAGAATATTGGAGATGGGTAAAAGGATCCGTTGAACTGGGAGAGGAGTCCTGCCCAAAGAAGTGAGCCCGGAGACGATGACGGCGGAAGAAGAGTTCAGCATCATGCCGAGCCCGGAATTTATTGAGGTGAGGGTGTAAGGGTATGAAACTAAGTCCTTTGCTGAGCACTGAACGTTCAGCGTCGGAGAGGGGAAGGTCAGGGGGTATAGTGAATACACGGCTGGGTTGAATACTATACCCCCTGACCTTCCCCTCTCCGATGCTGAACGTTCAGTGCTCAGCAAAGGACTTAGTTTCATACCCTTACACCCTCACCTCAATGAATTTCGGGCTCGGCATGATGCTGAACTCTTCTTCCGCCGTCTTCGTTTCCGGGCTCACTTCTTTGGGCAGGAGTCCTCTCCCAGTTCAACGGATCCTTTTACCCATCTCCAATATTCTCCCTCCACCTGGAGCCCTCCCTCTGGATTCTTACCTTCTCTCAATCTTTTCATTGAGAACTGTCGGCGCGACATTAGTCGTCTCAATTTCTCTGCTCCTCTCACCCATTCTAACCTGTCTCTCTCTGAACTTACTGCATTCCATTCTCTCAGGTCCAACCCTGACATTGTCAGCAAACCCGCTGACAAGGCTGGTGCTGTTGTTGTCTGGCGCACTGACCTCTATATCGCGGAGGCTGAGCGTCAACTCGCAGACACTTCCTCCTACTTCTCCCTGGACCATGACCCCACCACTGAACATCAAGCCATTGTTTCCAGGATTGTCACTGACCTCATCTCCTCTGGGGATCTTCCTCCCACAGCTTCCAACCTGATAGTCGCCCAACCTCAGACAGCCCGCTTCTATCTCCTACCCAAAATCCACAAACAGAACTGCCCCGGTAGACTGATCGTCTCAGCTTGCTCCTGCCCCACAGAACTCATTTCTCGTTATCTTGACTCCCTTCTCTCTCCCCTTGTCCAGTCCCTTCCCACCTACATCCGTGATTCCTCTGACACCTTACGTCACATCAACAATTTCCAGTTCCCTGGCCCCAACCGCTTCCTCTTCACCATGGACGTCCAATCCCTCTACACCTCCATCCCCCACCAGGATGGTTTGAGGGTCCTTAGCTTCTTCCTCGAACAGAGGCCCGAACAATCCCCATCCACCACTACTCTCCTCCGTCTGGCTGAACTTGTTCTCACGTTGAACAATTTCTCCTTCAACTCCTCTCACTTCCTCCAAATAAAAGGTGTGGCTATGGGTACCCGCATGGGCCCCAGCTATGCCTGTCTCTTTATGGGGTATGTGGAACATTCCTTGTTCCAGTCCTACTCCGGCCCCCTTCCACAACTCTTTCTCCGGTACATCGATGATTACTTTGGTGCTGCTTCATGCTCTTATCTGGACCTGGAAAAATTTATTAATTTTGCTTCCAATCTCCACCCCTCCATCATTTTCACGTGGTCCATCTCTGACACTTCCCTTCCCTTCCTTGACCTCTCTGTCTCAATCTCTGGTGATAGACTGTCCACCAATATCCATTACACACCCACCGACTCCCACAGCTACCTCGACTACAGCTCCTCACACCCCGCTTCCTGTAAGGACTCCATCCCATTCTCTCAGTTCCTTCGCCTCCGTCGCATCTGTTCCGATGATGCTACCTTCAAAAACAGTTCCTCTGACATGTCCTCCTTCATCCTTAACCGAGGTTTTCCACCCATGGATGTTGACAGGGCCCTCAACCGTGTCCGGCCCATCTCCCGCGCATCCGCCCTCACGCCTTCTCCTCCCTCCCAGAAACATGATAGGGTCCCCCTTGTCCTCACTTGTCACCCCACCAGCCTCCGCATTCAGAAGGATCATCCTCCATTTCCGCCAACTCCAGCATGATGCCACCACCAAACACGTCTTCCCTTCACCCCCCTATCGGCATTCCGTAGGGATTGCTCCTTCCGGGACACCCTGGTCCACTCCTCCATCACCCCCTACTCCTCAACAACCTCCTATGGCACCACCCCATGCCCATGCAAAAGATGCAACACCTGCCCCTTCACTTCTTCTCTCCTCACCGTCCAAGGGCCCAACCCCTCCTTTCAAGTGAAGCAGCATTTCACTTGCATTTCCCCCAACTTAGTCTACTGCATTCATTGCTCCCAATGTGGTCTCCTCTACATTGGAGAGACCAAACGTAAACTGGGCGACCGCTTTGCAGAACACCTGCGGTCTGTCCGCAAGAATGACCCAAACCTCCCTGTTGCTTGCCATTTGAACACTCCACCCTGCTCTCTTGCCCACATGTCTGTCCTTGGCTTGCTGCATTGTTCCAGTGAAGCCCAATGCAAACTGGAGGAACAGCACCTCATCTTCCGACTAGGCACTTTACAGCCTTCCGGACTGAATATTGAATTCAACAACTTTAGGTCTTGAGCTCCCTCCCCCATCCCCCTTCCCTTTCTGTTTCCCCCTTCCCTTTTTTTTCCCAATAAATTATATAGATTTTTCTTTTCCCACCTATTTCCATTATTTTTAAATATTTTAAAATCTTTTATGCTCTCCCCACCCCCACTAGAGCTATACCTTGAGTGCCCTACCATCCATTCTTAATTAGCACATTCATTTAGATAATATCACCAACTTTAACACCTATGTGTTCTTTTGTTCTATTGTTGTTGACATCTTTTGATGATCTGCTTCTATCATTGCTTGTTTGTCCCTACAACCACACCAACCCCCTCCACTTCTCTCTCTCTCTCTCTCTCTCACCGCACCCCCCCCACCCCCCCCCCCGCCCCCCCACACACCTTAAACCAGCTTATATTTCAACTCTTTCTTGGACTCGAACTCAAGTTCTGTCGAAGGGTCATGAGGACTCGAAACGTCAACTCTTTTCTTCTCCGCCGATGCTGCCAGACCTGCTGAGTTTTTCCAGGTAATTTTGTTTTTGTGAGGTTTTTAATGGTCTCTCCTCATTGCATGTCGTCATCATCCTCCACAAATCTAGCAGCTGTAAGGGCCTCCTGAACATGCCTGCCTCGTTTGACCGGCGCTATGGCCTCATTGCTGTCATCATCGCATTTCGAGGACCACCTCAGTTTGTGTGCATGGCTACCCGAAACCCCACCCACCTCTGGCCCACTCCACCTGAACAATTGGCAGCAGCTTTGCCCATTGGACTGCATGCTTAGGCGCAGGCATTCTCCTAACCCATGCTGCAAGTCTGCAGTGTTAGCTTAAACCGTGGGGGAGACTGGTCCAAACTGGGATGATGACATTGCAAGGGGCTGTGAGCGTCTTCACCAGTGACCACTCCATGGCCAGATTTAGCAAGGAGATTGTACAATGTGCCCAGTTATCCAACTGTTCTAAAATGCTAATTAATTTGCAATCTGTGCCCGAGGGGTGAAAAGCTCTGGAGCACTTGGGGGCACTTTCATGCTTCTGTGTTGTTTGACTGGACAGATAAGCTAGAGGCCCAACTCCAATCATAGCAATTTGGTTGCATCTGAACTGTCTCAGCTGCAGAGGAATGGTCACTTTATACAAGGTTTCCCCAATGTGTGGCCACTTCCCTTATTAATGCTATTCGATGAAATGTTTATTGGTTGATGGTGGGTGGAGGATTAAGAAGAAAATAAATGCATGTATGCATTTCCTAAATTAGGTAGAATATGAGTTGAACATAAATCCACTTCCAGGTTTGCGCCTCATTCAGATGTAGCTGATAAGCTGCAGGCGCAAAATGGGCAAGTGGAGCACAGCCCGCCTGTGTTGGCAGACTAGGCACTCCTGCATCTCCATCCCCACAGTAGTTCTAAAAAAAACTCCTTTGCCTTTGTGTCACTGATTAGGCTGCTCACACCCATACAAGTAGTCAGAGCATTGATTTGCGTATAAAAACAATCTCCCATCTGAAACAGATGGGTCTTTTGCCTGTCCATTCACTACAAAATTCCATCAGGCAGACCATGGGCATTAATAGAATAGCCAAAGCTCTCTAATTTAGATATCATTAAATATTTATCCAAACTTTTCTTTAAGAGTTTAAGAATATGGGACAGGCCCCTGGGCCGGGATTTTCCGGCCCTGTCGCGGTGCCCCAGCCAGAAGTCCTTTGACTTGCGGCAGGACCGGAAGATGGAGGTGGCGGGTGGGTGTGGAAAATCCTGCCCTTAGTGTTGATTTTACATATTTCTAGGACAAGTGGGGTTAATGGCTTCATATTCAATGGGCTTGCACATTTAGCTTTTCTAAAGATTTTTGACCATTTTGTTATTTCTGTCTGCATTTAGGTTAGATACATATATACAAACGTATGAATTTAGGAGCAGTTGGCTATTCAATCCCTCGAGCCTGCCCTGCCATGCAATAAAATCGTCGGCTGATCTGATTGTGGCCTCAAATCCACATTCCCTATCCCCAGTAACTTTTGGCTCCCTTGTTAGTCAAGAATCTTTCTATCTCTGCCTTAAAAATATTCAACGACCCTGCCTCCACTGCTCTCCAGGATAGAGTTCTAAAGACTAACGACCCTCTGAGAGAAAGAAATTCTCCTCATCTCTGTCTTAAATGGGAGACCCCTTATTTTTAAACTGTGTCCCCTTGTTCTAGTCTCTCCCACAGGGGAAAACGTCCTTTCAGCATCCATCCTATTGAGTCTCCTCAGGATCTTATATGCCTAGATGAGGTCACCTCTCATTCTTCTGAATGCCAATGGATACAGGCCCAGCCTGTTCAACCTCTCCTCATATGAGAACAGCCCCCATCCCACGCATCAGTCAAGTGAACCTTCTCTGAACTGCTTCTGATGCACTTATATCCTTTCTCAAAGGAGACCAAAACTGTACACAGTACTCCAGGTCTCACCAACGCCCTGCATAATTGCACAACAACGCTGCTCCATTCCCCTTGCAATTAGTGGCAACATTCTGTTTGCCTTCCTTATCACTTGCTGTATCTGCATATTAACTTTTGTGATTCATGTGATCAATTTAAGATGCTTCTCAGCCTCTCTGGTGCACCATCACTACCAGTGAAAGGCTCTGGCCAATTTAGCAGTGATCTAATCATGTATGCAAGTCTCTGCTCGACTAAATTGCTTATCATCGCATGTGTTTTACACATAAAATAGGCACAATTATGTTGAATTTATGCTCCTGTATAGCATATAAACAACAGATAATTCAGGTTGATTTGAAGGTTTTAATTTCTCTCAAAGTGACAGTTGTAGATCACACAAAATCTACTGCCATCCCTTATGGCTTTCTTCGATTAATTACTACCTTGTAGAATATACATCCAGCCTTCTTTTTACCACCTTTCTTGATTTATTTTTGTGTGTGTATATATATGTCCATATTACATCTTTGGGGATATCAGTGTCCGGGCTGGAGAGTAAAATATTTAAGACTTTGTATGCCTTAATGTCAGTTTAATATTTTCACTATTTTCTACAGATTTTTTCCTCAAATTATTTTTGTGAATTTTATTCTTATTTAAAGGTTACTAACACTGGCAAATTCATTTTGGGAAATTTATTGCTTCAAATCATAGCCTGGATTATGCAATCATGTTGCATCTCTGGCTATGTGGGATGCTCCTGACTACAACCAACATTCTGACCCCGTGGAAGTTTGCCTACAGGACCTTGTCCTCCTCCAGGAAAATGAGAGCAGTTGCATCTGATTTTGGACAGTAACTTATAGTGGCAAAGCTTGATGGCTGCCTTCTTCCACCTGCTATAGCACGCTAACAAGATGCCTGAAAAAAATTACGTTTTTTGCTGTAATTTTCCTAACTGTTGCCAAGAACCTGTGCACAACTACATTCTGAGTGCTTTACAGTGGCCCCTTTTCCAAAGAATTACTAAGGCCGTCTCTGCTGATCTTGGAACACTGAGTGCTGGGGACTAACATGCTCCCCATTGCCTAGTATTCAAACAGGGCCACTAATGGAAACACTGGAACTCCGGATGCTGAACAGGAAATTTGCACATGCGCATCTGGCACCCTGGCAGTTTCTCCTATCTCCACTGATGACATTGTTATGCACCCATCAGCTGGACCAAGCCCTCGCCACCTTGCTCATCGCCTCCCGCTCAGCACCCCTCTCCTGACCCTCTGCTGTCTCCCACTCGCTGTCTCCTGCTTGCTGCCTCTCCCTTATTGTTTCCCACTTGCCGCCCCTCTCCTGAACGCTCGCTGCTTCCCTCTCACTGCCCACTCACTGCCTCCCTCTCACTGCCCATTCGTTGCTTCCCTCTCACTGCTCGTTCACTGCCTCCCGCCCCTCTTCCAAGCTGTTACTCACCAAGCCCTCCCTACAAAAGATACAACATAGATTAGATACAGAGTAAAGCAGCACACGGCACATTTAAATGGTCAAAATTTGAGCCTGTCTCCCATCAGTTCAGGAAAGTGTTGCTTTCTGGAGCACTACACTTACATCTTGAAACAGTTATCTCAGGAACCATCTCAATCTCATGCAATAATTATCTAATATGCAATCTGCTGAATTATTACCATTTTTATTTTAAAAAGGCAGACTTTTTAAAAAATAAGTTGTTTGTAGTTTCCAGTTCAAGATGTAATTCTTTTCTGTTGAGTTTGGTCTGCACAATCCTTGATACAGGCAACTGCCTGGGCTATCACTAGCATGACATCACTACAACTGCATGCATTTGGAATGCGCCCTCTGCAGTTATGGCATCATCACTGTCAACTGAGTGGAAAATGCAGCATAGGTGGTGGCCCAGATCTACCGGTTTCTGGATCATTGGAGACTGGATGTACAACCCAAGGTGCACATCGGGCCCCACAAAAGTCCCAACGTGTTGACCTCCATGGGAACTGCCCAAGAAGTTTGAACTTCTGATAGGACAGGCAATTCCCCTGTTCCTGGGATCCTCTGCAAATGTCTTTGACTCTCAGTTGAGTCAGATCAGAGTCAAGGCACAGAAAGGTCTGAGCAGAGTGGCAAGAAGATCCAGGACAGCACTTTTCTCTCTCTGTAATGACATTAACATGCATCGGCTAAATATGAGCAAGTGTACATTATGCTAGTTTATTACAAAATGGAGTTAGAGGGAATAAAGGCAAGCATGTTCTCATCAGATTCCAACCCCATCTACCCAGATCATTGAAAACAACTGGATTCCAGAATATCCTTTTCATAATATTTGTAAGGCAAGAAAAATAAAGCCCGCGCCACTTTTAGTGGATATATTTGTATGAATGCTCTTTTCCCACTATGGGCAATGACTGGTACAACACCTGCTGAAAGGTTATCTTCACACTCCCTCTCTCTCTCAATCTCTCTCTGTAATAAGCCGCTCACAGTTCCCTGATTTTCAGTTCTTCAACTGGAGTGGATGTTGCCAAAAAGCTTTCACTTCTGCAATGGAGACAGGATATATCTCGATAAAAATGTGGAAATTCAGCTTTTCAAGAAGAACAGTTTCTCCTGAAATAAACAGAGCACTTAAGGCACTACAACCAGCAACTTTGAGATTGGCATTTAAGCCAATGCATAATGATTATCACTTTTTGACCGATGTAAGTGGCTGGTCATTTTAAGTGTGGGTGTTTTAAGTGCTGGAAACTGTCAATGTATTTAATGCGGGTGATTTCAGACTTTGTGTGTCACTGCTGGTGAGTATTTTGCCCATCAGTAGCACATATTGGAAACTTGGGCTCACAAGAAATATGATTCTCATGGAAAAGAAGTGTCTGGAAAATCATGCCAAACACAAAATCAAGCTACCAAGGCCCTCCATCAACAGCACAGAGTTGGAACATTACCAACTTACTAGTAATGACCATCGTGAAATTAAGAAAATGCATCAACTAAGTTACAGTGAGAAACCAACATCTTTCCTATTATACTAAAATTTTACCACTGTCAGAGGGTTAATGCTCTTAATCATTTGTTTCTTTGGTCTTAATTTTTAACTGGAACATGAAATCAAATAATAACGTCTGTATAACTCTGTTCATCAAACTTCACATTTCCGCCAACATTTTTTCAAAACGTTGGCATTGATTTGTCTGATACATTGTTCATACAGGTTCATACATGATATTAACCGTAGTTAATTTTAGATAATTTTAGGATGAACATGTCTCAAAGCTAACTCAGTGAGCTGGATATTATGCTCCTTCACTGGCAGGTTTGAAGGCAGGGGTGCAGGTAAACTCCAGCAGGTGGCCTTCCTGCCACTTCCCTGCCCGCCCTCAACCTTTCTGAAATTTTGGCCACTTAAGAGTCTCATCCTGCCGCTGCTGGTATTTACCCTCAACAGGGGGAGGCCCACGCCATTCGGGAAGCCCAGCAGCTTTAGCTGCATGGACTGGTTATTTGAAAGACGGTGGGGAACCTCCAACGCAGGTCCCTGGGGCCCATCAGTGGCACTCCCCCCCCCTTTAACCCTCCCTAGGCGTTTTGAACTTGGCCGCCTTCCCCCCACCTCCCCCGCCAACCTCACCCTCAACCGCTCTCTGACACCCCCAACCTCTGACTTACCTTGGCTCCCCAGTGTGGTTGGTCTGCCTGTATAGGTACCAGACCCCTTATCCGGCATCCCGAAATCCAGAAGGACCCAAAAACTAGCTACATTCAAAGCTCATGCCCTGGGTAGCAATTTGAATAAAACCCTTTTATTCTTTATTTTATGTGTTATTAGTACATGCTAGGCCCAGGGCCCAAAATCCGTAAATCCCAAATCCGGCACATGTCCTGTCCCAAGCTTCCACGATATGGGGTCAGGCTCCCGTAGTCCCTTCTGTGGTCTCCTCTCTCACCCAGTGCTTCAGGGTCCACAGAGCTGTTGGCCATCTGATTGGCCAGCAGCTCAAAGGCAGGATTTCCTTCTGAGATAGGGGTGGAAGTTTCACCTTAAAGCAATTAATACTGCTCCCAGAATTACGTTGCTTTGAGGCCCTGTGAAGTGCAGCCCAGCCAGGTCCTCCAGCTATGAGATGCTAAAAGTGAACTTCACCATGCTAATGAAATTTAGAACAGTCTATGGATTAGATGCTCATATCATTCCAGGATCAGAAAAAGCCTTTAAATTGCTACCCGGGGCATGCGCATTTCAATACATCAATTTAGACTTTTTTGGGAGGATGCAATACTGCTTGACAGAACAAAGGATACAATGGCCAGAATTTTCCTGTTGGCGTGCTGGGGCGGGTCCTGCACGCCCGTGCGTAAAATGACGTGCGGTGACATCGGCCAAGCGTTCCGACATCACCGCACACCATTGTGATATCTGGGAAGGTGGGCAAGCTATAAGTTCGGGTGTGCGCCCGCCATCAATTAACAGGCCAGTTAAGGCCCTTGAGGCAGCAACTGAATTCGATTTTTCGCAACCCGTGCGATCTTCAGGACATTGTATGGGCACAACGGACAGGCGGGTAGGAGATATTTATATAAAACTCATTCACGGGCGGGATAAGAGGGATGAGTGCGGTCACGAATGTGATCTTTCAGATACTTAAGTGTGAAAGTTACTTATACTAGCCTGTGTGGGCAGGAAGACTTCAAAACTCATGCCAGCTGCTAGGACAGAGTAAAAGCCTTGGTCAGGACTCGACAGTAGAAATCATTTCTGTGGCTTGCAGTTTTCAGGAAGCCTTTTCTTAGCCTGGGAATGGGAGTTGTGCTCTCCACTGGAGGCACCACCTCTGAGGAGGAAGGGAGGGCCAGAAGGGGGAGGAGGCCAGGAGTCTACACTCAGCCTCCAGGGGAGCCACCTTTGGGAGGAGAAGTACAAGCACAAAGAGCGCAGGGCCAAGAGGAAGTGCAAGGTGGAAGGGCCTGCAGAAGACACTAATATCCTGCAGCCAGGGTATACTGGCGACGAAGCAGCTACCTCAATATGTCTGAGATGCAGTGCTAAAGGAGGCTCCGCCTCCCAAGGGAGTCAGTTAACCTCATCTGTCAGATGATAGGCCCTGAGATCTCCACAAACTTGTGGGTGGACACCCCATGCCAGTGGCTCAAAAGGTCACAGCTGCCCTCAACTTCTATGCCTCCAGCTCTTTCCAGGGGTTGATCTCTGTGGAGTCTCCTAATCAGCTGTCTACACTTCTGTCAAGCAGGTGACAGACGCTCTATTCAGGCGTACATCCACGTTCATCCACTACCGCTGGGACAATGCCAGTGAGACATAGCAAGCCAGAGGCTTCGCGGCCATTGCTGGCTTCTCCCGCGTCCAGAGTGCAATAGACATCAAGGCACCAGCAGGTGAGCCCAGTGCTTTCTTCAACAGGAAGGGCTTCCACTTCATGAATGTGCAGATAGTGTGTGATCACAGGATGCAGATTCTACAAGTCTGTGTAAGGTACCCAGGCAGCTGCCATGACGCCTACATCCTCAGACACTCCCAAGTGCCGGGGCTCTTCAGTCCTCCAGCCTAGCTGGATGGATGGCTACTGGATGACAAGGGCTATCCCCCCTAAAGGTGGATCATGACGCCTCTCTGCCATCCAAGGACAGAAGCTGAGCAGCGGTACAATAGGAGCCACAGCTCCACAAGGGCTGTGGTAGAGAGAACCATCGGTCTTCTTAAGATGCGTGTCCAATGCTTGGACCGTTCAGGGGTGCACTCCAATACCCCCCAGATTGTGTGTCGCTGATAGGGTTGCATGCTGCGCTCTCCACAATCTGGTGCTGGAAAGAGGAGATGCAGTGGACGAGGAAGACATAGACGCTGTTGCTCCGGATGCAGACAATGAGACCAGCAGTGAGTCCGAGGATGCGCACGCACAGGAGAACGCTGAGGGGATGGACGCTGACCCGGGCAACTTCCAGGGAGGCAGGAGCACCCAGGAGGCTTTAATCCAAAGAACTTTCAGCTAGCCCATCACAGATGGACTTTCAACACACACCAGGGCTGCAGGTTCCACACTCAATACCCGAGTACTAAATCTGCCTGGATACTAACATTAGCTAAGACCCTTGTCAATAAAACTCAATGTCAAAGAACTCACTCATAACAACATGGCTTCCTGTCCACTTGCAGAAGTAAGGAATCACCCTGAGGCATGGCAACATGTCAAAATTTATTGAGTGAACAAATGTAACCTCATAAAGTAAAACAAAAACGGTGCTGGACATCACACCAAGGATTCGACTAAGTACTATGGGCCAACATAAAAGCACCAGTGAGAAATCCATGGTGTGCCTAAAGTGCCTTAAATTTGCACTTACGGGTGCTATGCCTAGTGCCCTCACTGGCAGTGGCATCTGAGACAGCCTGCTCACTGTACTGTCCTGTTGGCCTCGATGACCTTGGCAGACGTCCTCTGGCCCACAGAGCATTTGATGGCCTCGCCTGGGAGGGAGCAGCCAGTTCCACAGCTGGCTTCTCCTCAGACACCACAGCCTCATCAGATGCCACAGTCACTGGCAGAGGGACGGAGGAGCTGCTGCCCTCATCCAGAGCACCCTGAGAGGATCCCGCAGGGATGACAGGCAGCTGCTGCGCCAACATGAGGTTGTTTCAGACCTCCCTGCTAACCATAGATGGATGGGCATCGAGCTGGGACACGGTGCCCAAACCATCTCCCATGCTGGCACTGACAAGCTGTTGCCAATGCCACTGTGAGGGCTTGCAGGTCCAAGCGCAACCGCAGGAGGCCCTGATTGTTCTCCTGGAGGAACCTCTCCACGAGAGCCGCCTCTCTCTCCATGGAGGAAGCATGGCGCTCAGCCATGAGGCTCATTGCATCGGTGATGCCCTCTGTGGACTCCTCCAGCATGGGCACCATGCCACACATAGCCTCGTGTATCTCCGCCAGATCGTCCCGCATACCCTCCTGCACTTCCAGCATTCGCTGCCTCATAGATGATTTCAGAGGCACATTATCAGCCACCAGCCAAGCATGAACTTGGTCCCCAGCAGTCCTCCAACTGTCGGCTCCCTGGGCACTCTCTGTCTCTGCCAGCATCTCAAACGAGTGTGAAGTGCCTTCACCACCGTGCCCCAGGACACTAGCCAAAAATCTAATTCCCACCAAGGTGCTAGTTTCTGCGCTGGTGCCTGCCTGGCTGAGATGGTGTGACGCTGGTGAGTGCATTTGCTCGGGGTCTTCAGGGGTGAGAGGTGGGCCCTCTGCCTCCTCCTCCCGGCCCTGCTCCAGTGATGCTGAAAGGAAGAAAAAGGATATTTGATTAGTTACAGTGCAGAGACAATGTCAACTTGCATGCTGGATCATTATGCGCTCATCCTTCCATAATCAATGGTAAACCCATGTTTCTAACTTCAATCATGGAGCATGACTTCTATGACACACATAGTGACCTGAATGCTCCCTGTGGCACCCCAGCCTCACCGCTGCTGGTAGACCCGGAGGCCTGGTGCCTCTCTAAATCCATGGCGTACTGCTCGAAAGCCGTTAGGATGGTCAACTGGGCCTGCCCTCCACCAGTCCACATTCGTTCAGACACATTGTGTGCAGTCTTTTCCTGAAAAGGAGAGAGGAGCATTGATTAGTCCAGCCTGCACCTGAATTCTCATCGCATCCCTGCCAACCCAGCCAGAGTGAGACATTGCAGGACTCCAGCTCTTCGTCACCCCGCAGCTGCCACACACTCACCCAAACAAGCCGGGGCTGGCCTAAATGCTGCCTCCTTCACATGTGGTGCCACTTTGCTAAGCAAGTTGGCACATGCACGTTGAACCCCAACACCAGCAGATGGATTGGTGCCTCACCAGCTGGAAGCTCCCATCCCAGCATGTTAGCACCCTGACTTTGGTATACTTCCCAGTTCCAGCACTCTGCCTAGATGCAGATCCTTGACTTTCAACCCCATTCTATACTCTGGGTGTCAGTGTCACATAAGCTGCAGATGCAGAACTCATCCTAGCTCAGCCCTCTCAGGGTGGACTAGACATGGGCAATCTCTGCTGTCACACCCAGCGAGGGATCCATGCCATGAGGGAACATTACTGTACTCAGAGTTGGCGGGGGTATTGGGGGGGTTGGTTTGGGGGAAAGGGTGACAGCTGCATTAAGTGACTTGAGGCAACATGGTACTCACCCTTCCTGAGCGCAGGAGATCATTGAACCTTTTGGGGCACTGGAGCCATGTGCGCCGCACCATATCATAGGAGCTCACACTCTCGGCCACCTCGTCCCACGTACATTTAGTCAGGTGGGGAGGCCTCCACCTCCTGTCCCACGGAAGAAGGACCTCCCGTCGTGCTGCCACCTCCTCCAAGAGGGCAGCTAGGCACTTTTCAGAAAAATGAGGGGCACACTGCAACGCTGGCCTACCTTCCAGCCTGGCCTTGCCCTGATGGCCTCCCCTCCGGACTTGCGTCACCTCCATTGCCCCTCTGCAGAACCCTTCTCCCAGCCTTTGTGAGCAGCCTTTCTGAGGCTGCCAGGCCTTCATTTAAACAGGCCGCTGGGTCGCCATTGGACCTGGTGGGCTGAGCACACCCTCTGCCGCCCACCCACACCCGCTATGCACGGGAGCCGTGAACCACAGTGGGCAGGCCTTAATTGGCCTGCCCGCATAAAATGGCAGCGTGGATCAGATCATGGGTGGTGATTGGGCCCGCGCCCACTCCTGACCGGTCCACCCGACATGGGGAAAAATCCCCGTAATGAATTTTACCTAATGCTACCTATGGCATGGGAAGTGACAGTATTGGTTCCTATGGATACTGGTGGCAGTCCTGTTATTAAAACTCATATCCACTACAAAATGGATTGAGTGCTGGAGGCAATTTCATATCTGAAATTCAGGTTGGTGAAAAGGACAAACAAAAAAATACAGAAAACAGAGCTTGCAGATGGCTAACCCCACCACCCCATCTTTACTATTGACTTAACTATTGGTTTTGGCAGGCATCCTTTCGATGGGAATGCAGCTTCAGAGCTTTGGCCACATTCAGATGGGATCATCTGCTGCTGCTTCTTTTGATAGCTGAACAAGCCGATTCTGGAAAGACTTAATTGAGCGCTGTGTAAAATGGGCTGCTGATTCTTTTAATGGTGAAGGAGAGGTGGTGGCTGGGGTCAACTATCAGCAATCTCCTTCCATTTTTCTGCAGTTTTAAATTGGTTTCTTCCATGGGGAAACCAATTTCCCAGAGGAAACTTAAAAAAAGGGCAGAGCCTTCTCATTCACATATACAAGGTCCTAAAGCCTGTTTTAGGCAGCCTCCCTTATGCCTGAAAATCATTCAAGGGCATTATGGTAGCTGATGTTTTTTCAGGCACCTTTGGTGCACAAGGCCCTTTGAAATCGGACATTTCGCTCTCATTTTCCATCTGCAAAATGGACACAACAGTAGTGATTTTCTACACCAGAAAGTTTATGTTCATATTGTAATGCACATAATATGATAATCACTGGGAGTGGCCCTAAATGCCCAGATAGCCTTAATAATGTCAAAATGACCGTATAATTGTGCTAGTGTTTTGTTGATGACAAAGATGGAAATAAACTGTGAAGTGGATAGACATGGAAGTGAAATAGCTCTGCACCAGTAACGAGAAACCGGTTCAGTTTACATGGCGCTCAATTAAATCAATGGTAAAGAAAATCAAATGCAATGTAAAACAGGCTACCAATTCTTAATGAGCTTATTTTGAGCTACCAGCACAGACCACTTTCACCTCCAGACATTCAATGGTTGGAAAGGAAATTGTTGCCATTTGTGACTTATGTGATAGGCAACACTGCAAGATAAAGTTGACATGTTACATAGAATTATATAGGGGAGAATTTTCTCCTCGCCGGGCGGGCCGATCGGAGAGGCCGTGGGCGAACAAGGGCGGATGCACAGCTGATTACCGCCTGCGATCGGCTGCATGCCACCATTTTACGTGGGTGGGCCAATTAAGGCCTGCCCAGTGTGATGCACGCCTGGTAGGACAGTGCTACCTGCCTCAGGAAGATTAATTTCATAATGAGAACTTTGAATAAAGAAGGGGAAAAATCATTTACACATGTCCCCTCATGTGACAGCGTCACATGGGCTGGAACATGTTTTCGAAATGTTTGAAAAATATTTATTATTGTAATAAACATTTCATGAAACCTCATCCCGCCCATGGATGAGATTTTATGAAAAATGCAAAGGTCGCTTGAGTTTTTCACCTGCCTGCCAACCTTAAGGTTGGACGGGTAGCCCTGGCAATATCTTTAATTGGTTTATTAATGACCTTAACAGACCTTTGACAGTTCGGCAGGCACGCAGCCAACTCCAGTGCGCGCCCGCCGAAAGGAAGATCGGGATGATGCACAGTGACATCAGAACAAACGTCTGATGTCACTGCACATCATTTTAAACGGGCCCCACATGCCAAACAGAAAATTCTCCCCATAGAATATAAAGCACAAAAATAGGCCATTCAGCCCAACTAGTTTATACTGGTGTTTATACTCTACACAAGTCTCCTTCCATTCTATCCGCCTGACCTCGGCCTTTCAGCATATCTTTCTGTTCACTTCTGTACTCATGTACTCGTATAGGTTCCTTGCCAGAAATGTAATTCGAGTGCCTTTGTTAGCATTCTTAATTGCCTTGCTGACTTGTAGTCCTATTTTTAATAATTTGTTTAGCAGATCCCATTTAGCTAGATCCCATTTTCTTATTTCCAAGGTGTATAGGCAGAATTTTTCAGTTAGCATATGGGGGCAGGCCTGACAACCCGACACGCAAAATGACGTAATCACGCAGTCCCGCGATATTTCATTCGGCTGGCGAGCATCAGATTCGGCTGTGCGCCCGCCGATATCTAAACAGCCTATTAAGGCCATTAAGAAAGTAATTGATGTAATTAGTAATGCTGCCTGTCCAACCTTAAGGCTGGTGGGCAGGCATAAAGGACAAGTGGCCATTGCGTTTTTTAGGAAACCTCATTGACAAGCAGGATGAGGTTTCATAAAGTTTTTATTAATTAAGCAAAATATTTTCCCGAAATATAAAAACATGTCCCATCTCATGTGACACAGTCACAGTCACATGAGGGGAGGTGTTTAAATAACATTTTAAATCCTGCCTCAGGGAGATTGAAGGGCCCTTTCGCATGCACACGAAAGAGCACTGGCCCCGACTCTCCCCGTCCGCACAGATAGCACTGAGCACTACCAGTTGCGCCTTATGCTGGGCAGGCCTTGATGGGTGGGTCTTAATAGGCCTGCCTGTGTTAAATGGTGGCTCGGAGCCAATCGCAGGTGGCAATTGGCCCATTCCCACCCACTCCCGCTGAGCCCGTCTGCCAAATCAAAAATTCTGCCCTATGTGATGTTTCTATTTTTTCTATTGAAATGCACCTCAGATTTATCGATGTTAAAATTAATTTGTCCAGTCTGCAAGTTTCCTAATGTCTTCTTGTATTATGCAGAATTCTTCTTCAGGGTTAGTTATGTCCCCAGGTTTGGTATCATCTATAAATTTTGATATTGGGTTGCTTCTTCCTAAATACAAATCATTAGTGTTTGATATGAATAACAGTGGTCCCAGCACTGATCATTGTGGAACACCATTTTCTACCCCCCTTCAACTTGACTCGCGACCTTTTATCCCCTTCCTTCTACTTTCTAATTTTTAGCCAATTTACTATCCTTTCAGCTATTTGTCGCTTGACTCCAAATGCCCTAATCTTCGTCATCAACTTACCATTTGGTACCTTATCAAAGGCCTTTCAAAAATCTAGTTATATAACATCTACTGCATTGCCTTTGTCTTATTCTTTCTGTCACTTCCTCAAAGAAACCTATCAAGTTAGTTAATCATGACTTAGCCTTCCTGAAGCCATACTGACTATATTTTTTATTGGACTTTCTATTCCTAGATTCTCTTCTATTAATTCCTTCAGTATAAATTCTAGTATTTTTCCCACTGACATTAAACAGGTTGTACCAGCTCCCATATTTTGTTCTATCACCCTTTTTGTGTATAGAAACAATATTATCTGCATGCCAATCTGGAACCATTCCCTCTTCAATGATACATTTCTATAAAACTAGTGTCTCAGCTATCTCCTCACTAGTAACTTTGACAATGCATATGTCAACCAGGACCTGGGATTTTATCCTCTTTTAGTTTTGCTAGTTTGCCAATTATTTTCTCCCTTACTATCCCAAGGATATTAATATTATTTTAATGCTTATTCTCTAATGAAGTGTATGTATCCTTTCCTTCTTTAATAAGAACTGAAGCTCTTTTCAATACCCCTGCCATTTCCCTGAGATTATCTGTGAGGTTGTCCTGCTCATCCTTTAGTTGCCCTTTGCCTACTTAAATTTTCCTTTCTGTTATTTTTATGCCTATAGAAAGTTTTATTGGTTTTTTTGTGTTTCTTGATCATTTGATTTTGCGACTTCTCTTTCCTGTTTGATGGTTTTTTTGACTTCTTGCCTAAATTCTTTGTAGTTTCTGTTGTCCTCTCCATCGATATCTGAAACCTTCTTAAGATTTAATTTTTCCTTTAATCATTCAGGCTGCCCTATAATTAGCTTGTTTTTGGCTTTTAGTGGAATATGTTTCTCTTGAAATAAAAACAGAAAATATACTCGGCAGGTCAGGCAGCATCTGATCAGTGCTGACTAACCTGTTGAGTATTTTCAGCATTTGTTTTATTTCAGTTGTCCAGCATCTGCAGTATTTTACTTCTGCATTAATATTTCTCTTGAACTTTAATGATTACCCTTTTAAAGCTTTCCTACTGTTTTTCAAACTTTTAGTTTTTCAAGATTTTCTCCAAGAGCAGAATATTGAGCTCAGAGGGCAGGCACACACCTGACCTGGCCAAGCGCAAAGCGACACATGATGACATCGGGCAAGCATCCTGACGTCATCGCGTAGTCCCCTGATATTTCGTTCGGCAGGCATGCGCTAGAGTCAGCAGCCCGTCGGCCGAAAATTAAAAAGCCTATTAAGGCCATTAAAAAGGTAATTAAGTTCAAATTTATGCTGCCCATCCAACCTTATGGTTGTCAGGCAAGCGAAAAGGCCACGCAGCCTTTGCACTTTTTAGGAAACCTCATCCACAGACAGGCTGAGGTTTCCTAAAGCAAATAAGAATAAAATAAAAATCTTACACTTGAATTAAAAACATGTCCCTGTTCATGTGACAGAGTCACATGAGGGAACATGTTTTATGACATTTTATTTTCTTCATTAGTCTTTTTAAACAGCGCTTCATCGCCCTGAGGCAGCTCCGTGCCTCAGGGAGATTGAAGTGACCTTTCATGCACATGCACAAAATTCGCACTAGACCTGCTTGCCCTCAACCCCCACCTGCACAGGCAGCGCTGAGCACTGCCACTCATGTTCCACGCTGGGCAGGCCCTAATTGGCCTGCCTGCATAAAATTGCGGTGCAGTGCCGATCGCGGGAAGCAGTTGGCTTCCCAACCGCCCCCCGCCCGGCCTGCTGAGCATCCCCACCAAGGGCAAAATTCTGCCCCAAGTTTACCTTCTTCAGTTCCCACCATCATTTCCTCCTAATTTGCTCTTTTTCCATCTTTTACCTTAGTCTTTGTTCGGCTTATGTCACTCTCAGTCCTAATCTTGAACCTTACTCTCTTGTGATCATTACTATTAAGCTGCTCTCCTACTTTTCTGCCAGTTATCCTCATTCAATACTCATTACAAGATCCAACATTGGTTGTTTTTTTGTTGGGCTTCTTGTGTACTGAGCAAGAAAAATGTCCTGTAGACACTAAAAATTTAATTCCCTTTCCTCCTTTCACTACCTCTTCCTATCAGGTCATTTGGGGATGGTTGAAATCCCCCATAATCAGTCAATTTCCTTCCATCATTTGGTAGACTATGGTACACGCCTATTAAGGTGATGGATCCCTTCTTACCTTTTAACTGAATCCAAGTTTGGTAGGAAGATTGAAGACAGGCAGCATGAAATGGTACAATTTTAAATGGGGTGAATTAACAGAGAGACTTGGGGGTATACATACAAAAATCTTTGAATGTAGCAGGGCAATTTGTGAAAGCTGTTAAAATAGCTTATGAGAACCTTGACTTTATTAAAGAAAGTGCATTTGTATAGCACTTTTCATAATCTCAGAAGGCCCAACAGTGCTTTATTGACAACGAAGTACTTTCAAAGTTTAATCACTGCTGTAATGTAGGTAATGCAGCCAATTTACACACAAGCACCCACAATGTGAAAATGACCACATAATCTGTTTTAGTGATGCTGATCGAGGGACATCTGGGATAACACTCCTGTGGAAGTGACAATCTTGTTCTTTTTGCTGTCATGTTTCAGTCATCCCTACTATACCTGGATTCTCTCTACAAATTATTGTCTCCAGTTCAACCATTTGGCTTTGAATGCTATGTACATTGCTGTCCCAACAGTTTAAACTGATATTTATTATGTCTCTCTTTCTGTTTTTAGTAGTTATTTTATCTTTGTGCTATATGATTTTATCTGATCTCTGGCCATTTGTGGTATCCCTATTTCTTCCTTTAGATTGTCCTTTTGTCTTTTTTGCTGATTCTTCCATTGTAATTTCTAGCAGTTCCCTCCCCTGCATAATATCATTTTAAAGCCTTATATAACCTAATTATCCTTTCTGCTAAGACCTAGGTTCCAGCATCATTCAGATACAGCCTGTTCCTGTCCCTATAGATTGGCAGGTGCAGCTCATGAGGTTTATGCCTCACTTTCAGATGAGGTTTCTGTGGCTTATGATGTAGTAAAAAAGGCTATTCTGCGTGCATGTGAGTTAGTCCCTGAGGCACACAGGCAAAAACTTTGGAATATAAGAAAACAATCTGGGCAAACCTATATTGAATTTGAAAGGGTAAAGCAAAGTAATTTTGGTGGTTGAATAAGGGCATTAAAGGTAGAGACAACGTATGAAGTTCTTAGGGAAATAATTCTCTTGGAAGAATTTAAAGATCCACTTCCTCTTGTCGTTAGAACCCATGGTAAAGATCAGAGGGTTAAAACAGCTAGACAGGCAGCAGAGATGCCTGATGATTATGAACTGGTCCATAAGTTTAAATCTTTTTTCCATCATTCCCATAAACTTGAGAGGGATAGAAGATGGGAAGGTGAAAGGAAGGTAAATAGCCAGGGAAGAGAAGGGACAGTTAGGAATTCTCAAGGAATTTCTCTTCAGACCAGAAAGAAAGGTGCTGAGGGTGGAAGTGACATTTGAAAGTCTAAGCATTTTCATTGTAATAAGGTAGGACATGTTAGGGCAGACTGCTGGAAATTAAATAATAGACCTATTGCAGTAGTAGGGATGCCTGAGAAATCCACAGGAAATGTTGCGCCAGAACAGGAAATGGTTGTTAAAACTGTAGCAGTAGTACAGGTGAAACGTGTTCCCTCAGAACACACAGGAAAGGGGGATATGGTTTAAGATAGTCCAGTGAATTCTTCTTTGATTGCTGGTGAAGTAAGTCAGGTTATTTGAGGGTCTGGATGTTTTGTGTCAAAAGGAGAAGTGTTCCCTCACTCCTCCAACAAAATAAGTAAGCAGATTAAAATTTTGGGATTCAGGGGCAGATCAGTCATTGATGGTGGCTGATGATACAATTTGTGTTCTGGATAGTTTTATGAAGGAAAAAAGTATTAATAAGAGGTATTAATGTAATTTATAAACCTGTTTCTTTGTGTAAAGTTAACTTACAAAGTCACTTTGTAAATGGAATTGCTACGGTGGGAATTATTCCTAGATCACCTATCGAAGGGGTGGATTTTATTTTGGGTAACAATTTGGCTAGTGGAGACAGTAATGTGGCAACCACTGTATTGCAGCAGGCAATAGATCATGTTGACCTTAACAAACTTCAGGAAACTGTGGCCAAAAATGAAACACTTATTGCAGATAACAAGCAAATGAGGGAAAACCTGACTAACATAGAAAACCAACTTTCATGTGTGAAAGAGGAGTTTGCTAATGAAAGAAGACAATTGGTGAGAACAATTGAGAACCAGTCACAGAAAATAGAACATTTTCTGAGGGCTTGAAATGTCTAAATGATAAACTTGTCGAAGCAAATTTAACAAAGGTCAATCTTCAGTTAAAACTTAGTGAATTTCAAGCATCAATAGTTGCTATGAAATATCAGGGAAAATGCCTTGAACATAAAAGAAATTGTTGGTAAATCAGAATAATTGGTTGAATGCAAAATTAAAAAGCAAAACTAACTAACTGTTAGAACTTCGTCGGGAAAAGAACAATGGGCAGAATCTTCAGGTCGGCGAGTCGAGGGCAGGTCCCACTTGCTGACGCATGAAAAGACATGTGGAGACGTTGGGCATGCGTCCCGACATCACCGCGTGTCATTCAGATATTCAGTTCGGTGGGCGCGCGCTGGAGTCGGCTACGCACCCACCAAACTGTCAAAGGCCTATTAAGGCCACTTAAATATCAATTAAAATACTTAACTGGGCTGTCCATCCAACCTTAAGGTTGGCAGGCAGGCAAAGAGCCCAGGCAGCCTTCGCATTTATCATGAAATTTCATCCACAGGCGGGATGAAGTTTCATGAAGGTTTTTAAAATTTAATAAAATTTTTAAATAAAATTCATTGACATGTCCCAGTTCATGTGACACTGAAGAAATTGTGACACTGTCACATGAGGGGACATGTCTTTAAAATTTTTTTTTGCCTTTACTAAAATTTTCAAAAATCAACCTAATCTCCCTAAGGCAGCCCTTCGCCTCAGGGACATTTCTGCGCTCTTTCGCCTACACCCCCTGCCCGCACAGGGAGCGCTCAGCGCTTGCGAGTGCACATCACGCTGGGTGGGCCTTAATTAGGCCGCCCACGTAAAATGGCGCGCGCAGCCAATCACGGGAGGTGCCCGCCCAGTCTGCTCCCGCCCGGCCTGCCCGATGGGGAGAAAATTCTCCTCAGTGAGATTCTCAAATGTTGAAGCAAACTGGACGAAAGGAAAGAGAAGATGTGCGATATAGAGTGTCACAGTTCCAAAATTGTTCCTGTGAATAAAAACTCTTTACTGGATCGTGGTCCAGCTGAGCAAAGAACTGACCCAAGTAAAGATACTGATATATCAACCTCAGTAATGTACAATATGAAAACAACTGAAGTGCCTGCAGAATTAGAAATCAAGAATTGTCAACAATAAGGACTGAAAGCGCAAAATGGCCTGGAAAAGCCAATGACCAGAGACACTGATTTACAAGTGTTTGCCAGTATATAATATACAAAATACAGCAGTTGGAATTCAGGCAAGTGGACAGTTTGCAAAAGACCATTCAAAACCTGTAAAGGAGTGGAATAATATAGTCCATGGGTTATGTAGAAGAGTTGAAGGGTTGGAAGGAACTATAAAGATCCACAGGGAGAATATAATTGACATTGCTCAAAAAGAATTGGAAAAGACCGGTTCAAAATGGGATCTGGAGAAACAACGATATCACAGAAAGTTTAAAGATCAAACCAAGCAGGAATATGAAACCCTTTTGTATGAACATAAAAAGCATCTCAATAACATCCATGAAACAGCAAAAAAGAGGTTTTGACCAGAGAATAAATGAGATGTTAATGCACGAAAATGCCATTTTGACTTTGTTAAATCGAAATGAGAATTTACCATATTTGTGTTTAGAAAATAAGCTTGAGGATGAAATTACGCCTACAGCGAATGAAAAGTACAATTGGGTTGTAGACTTAGATGAAACATTTTTTGCTGAGTTAAAAACTGGGAATAAGAGGAAAAAGAAACATAAAAATTGAGTTATGATAATACTATGTTGTAAAAATCCTGCTAATATTTACATTTTTTGACCTTGGCTAAGTATGTTTTTATAATTGTACCATATAACATGTCCAGCTGTGAAACAAAATGGAAAAATTACTTGTATCGCATGTAATAAGCTATTGTTAGAGGTTTATTATATTAAGTTTGTGTGATGTGGATGTAAGGCCATTGTAAAGAAACCTTCACTGTGTGATGCTTTCTTTCCTCCAAAGGGGCTGGTGTTAGGAAATAGAGATAGTTTAAGTAAGTTATATTGGTATTTGTGAGTGTTATGAATAAGTTTTAGCTTTAAAGTTTAAATTTGATTTGTATTTCTATATCTGTGTGTTAAGAAGGGTCAAATGGAGTTTTAGCTGCACTTTAAAAAGGTGCTTGCATTTCTAATGAGGAGTATTATGACCTCTAAAGAGCAGGTAAACATACAAGGTAGAAGGATTGACTGTTGTCCAGCAACAGGGCCCAGAGAGCCAGATCCCTCCCACAGACACACACACAGAAGGAGAGAAAGAGCAGTTGTTTGGAAGCTGTTTGAGTGCAGTTAGTTCTGAAAGTTGCTGCCAGGAGAGACTGGAGCAAAGGGAACATATAGCCAGTCCCAAGCTAAAAACAAAACCCAAAAATCCAGGGCAATAGAAGAGGGGAAAGTTCAAAGAAGACCTAGTCAAAGGAAGGAAAGGAACCTGGAAAATGTCCTGTTAAGTAAAGTTAAGAGTGAGGGGCAGAGAGAAAGGCTCCAAGCTTCAGATTTAAAGAGACAAAGGCTGCAGAAAGCAGGTTTAAAGTGAGAACAGGTTGCAAGGGGCAAAAAGGTCCAAAGAGACAACTGAAGGTCTGTAACTCTGCTTTGGGCATGTGAATCAGTGGTATACTGTTGACAGCTGAGTCAGAGAGACAGCTTGAATGCATGTAGTAACCAAGGGAAGACGAACATCAGAAAGAGAGTTTGAAAGCCTGGAGATGAATCCTTAAGGAGGGTGACTGAGAGAAAGCATTGGTTTGGGAGAAGATTCCAAAGCAAGGTCTTGGAGAGTGGAGATTGGGAACCCTCATGTGAAGGACAGAGTTCAGTGAGACTGGTTGGTTCATGGTGTGACAAGCGTCTGGGGGGAGTTGAGGAGAGATCCATAGCATCTGGTTAAGGTGGCATCTGTCACTTGATTTCAGAGTGTGATGTGTCTGACCACAGGGTGCCATAGATTTACATGGACTGCGCATATTAGAGTATAAGATAGCTTTTGTAACTTGTGTTATCCTTACAAATCTGTATATACCTGTAAAGGTATAGTTGTTGGTGAAGGAGTATTGTAATATAGTTAATCTTTTCTTGTTTAATAAATGATTTGTTCTTTTGTTAAAAGTTCACCAGCTGACCCCTGTGCCTCTCTCCAGTAGCCACTCTCCACATATCTAAACAAACAAATAAAAGTTATCGAGCTGGGTTCCACTGTAGGATCAGGCTTGTGCAGGGGTAATCTCAGCCGGGATTGTAACATGCTCTCCTCTGTTGTGTGACTGTATTATGGAGTAAATTATCCAGTAATGTCTATTCTTCCTTTAGATTTCCTATGTCAGAATTTTTAGCACAGCGTGTGGGCACACACCCGGCACGCCCAAGCATGAAATAAAGTGCGTTGACGTCAGCCGAGCGTGCTGATGTCAATGCACACTCTCGCGATATCTCGCTAGGCGGGCCCGCGATGAAGATGGAGGTGCACCTGCCATTAATTAAGTGGCCAGTTAAGGCCCTTGAGACACCAATTGTCTCGGACTTTACATAGCCCATGCGATTTTTCAGCCGTTGCACAGGCTAAGTTGGCAGACGGGCAGGCGACAATTTCAAAAACCTCATCCACGGGCGGGATAAGAGGGGTCGGTGGCCTTGTAAATGTGAGTAGTTTGTAGTTTAGGATATAACTTGTTGCTGGTTGCTCGTGTGAACAGGACATCTTCATTTCGCTGCAGAGCTGCATTGACAGAATTAAGAGACTTCAATTCAGGACTCAGTGTTGTTTTCCAGGCCCTGGAGGATTCATACCACTTGGGGGCTTCGAGGTATCAGACAGCCTTCCCTTACCCTGGCAATGGGGATTGTGGTCTCTGCTGGTTCCTCTGAGGAGGAAGGGAGGGCCAGAAGAGGGAGGAGGCCAGGAGTCCACATTCAGCCTCCAGGGGACCCACCTTTGGGAGGAGAGGTGCAGGCACAAGGGGTGCAGGGCTACTATCCTGCTGCCAGGGTTTACAGGCAGCGATGCAGTTACCTCAATATGTCTGAGGTGCAAAGCTGAAGGAGGGTCTGTCTGTCAAAGGAGACAGTCACCTCCATTTGCCCGAGGATCAGCCCCGAGATCAGCTGTGACTTTGTGGGTGGACACCCCATGCCAGTGGCTCTGAAGGTCACAGTGGCCCTCAACTTCTATGCCTCCGGCTCCTTCCTGGGGTCAGTGGGGTATCTTTGTGGAGTCTTCCAATCAGCTGTCCACAGTTGCGTCAAGCTGGTGACAGACTCTCTGTTCAGGTGTGTATTGACTTTCAATCACTACCACATGGATGAAGGCAGCCAGGCAGAGTGATCCAGTGGCTTTGCAGCGATTGCTGGCTTCCCCCATGTCCAGGGTGCAATAGACGCACACATGTGGCCATCAAGGCACCAGCAGGTGAGTCTGGTGCCTTCGTCGATAGGAAGGGCTTCCACTCCATGAACGTGCAGATAGTGTGTGACCATAGGATGTAGATTCTGCAATTCTCCGTAAGGCGCCCTGGCTGCTCCCACAATGCTTAAGTTCTCAGACACTCCCAGGTGCCAAGGCTCTTCAGTGCTCCAGCCCGACTGGATGGGAGGTTGCTGGGTGACAGGGGCTATCCCCTCAGAAGATGGCTCATGACGCCTCTCCCCCATCCAAGAACAGAGGCCGACCAGCAGTTCAACAGGTGCCACACCTTCACAAGGGCTGTGGTGGAGAGAACCACCAGTCTTCTCAAGATGTGCTTCCGATGTCTGGGCCATTAAGGGGGAGCACTCCAGTACCCCCACAGGTTGTGTATCACTGTTAGCGCTTTCCACAATCTGACACTGGAAAGGGGGGGACACAATGGAGGAAGATGATCTTGACTCAGCTGCACAGGCCATAGATGATGAGTCCAGTGGTGAGTCCAAGGACGAGCACGGTGAGGAGAACACTGAGGGCACGGACGCAGACCTGGGTAACCTCCAGGGAGACAGGGACACCCGGGACACTTTGATCCAATGGTCCTTCAGCTGGACTACTAAATAAGAAACACCACCACATGTCAGGGCTGCAGGCTCCATACTCGATCCCTGACAGGACCAGTTCCTTGGAAAACAACATACACAATGTGCCATTTCAATAAAGTTTAAGGAGAAACATGTCCATCATAACATCATGGCCCACCCTATACCTGCAGAACAAATGAAGCATCCAGAGGCCAGTTGCACAAAAACACATTTAATTAATGGTGCCTGGCAAACATTCTACAAATTAACATTGACAGGCGTTTTCCACCACACCAATAAATGCTGAATGGAAAAAGGGGGGAAACAAACATCACCTGTGATCAAGCCATGTTGTGATTAAGGCGTTTTTAAGTTTTCGGTTGCAGGTGCTACGTCTAGGTGCTCCCCCCTCGCTGGCACCAGCATTGGGGACAGCCTGCTCACTCTGCTGTCCTGGTAGCCTTGGTGACCTTGGTGGGCGTCCTCTGGCCCATTGAGGCTGTGCTGGCCCCCCCTGTGAAGGAGCGACCAGTGCCACAGCTGGCATCTCCCCAGTCATCGCACCTCTTTGGATGCCACGGTCACTGGCAGAGGGGCAGAGGAGCTGCTGCCATCATCCGGAGCACCCTTAGAGGAACCCGCAGGGATGATAGGCAGCTCGTGCGCCAACGTGAGGTTGCTCTGGATCTCCCTGCTCATCAATGATGGACGGGCACCTAGCTGGGATACTTGGTGCCCAATCCATCTCCCACACTGACACTGACCACCTGAGGTCATTGCCTGGGTGAGGTTTTGCAGGTCCAAGCATATTCCCAGGAACCCCTGATTCAGTTCCTGGAGGAGCCTGTCCATGACAGTTGCCACTCTCCATGCTCATGCTCGGCAAGGACTCCTCCACAACAGAGACCGTGGCACGCATTCCCTCATGTACCTCCGCCAGATCCTTCCACACACCCTGCTGGACATCAGCATCTGCTGCCTCATGGATGACTCCAGAGGCCCATCATCAGCCATCGACTGAGCATTGCCCTGGTCCACAACAGTCCTCCCACTGCCGGTGCCCTGGGCACTGTCTGCCTCTCTGCACCTCAAGCGAGCGTGAAGTGCCCTCATGAGACAGTAGCCAGCAATCTGATGCCCACTGAGGTGCTGGTATCTGCGCTGGTGCCTGCTTGGGAGGGTGGATATGACGCAGGTGCATTCTGATCAATGTGGTCCTCAGGGGTCAGGGGTGGGCCTTCAGGCTTCTCATCCTGAAGGGCTGGTGGTGAGCCTAAAATAAAGAACAAGGACATGTCATTAGTTGAAGTTGTCACGCTGTTACTGTGCATGCCTGGCAGCCTCATGATGAGGATGCCCTCGTCTTTCCATTATCAATGGGGATTCCAGGTTTGAGGCTCACATCAATATAGAGGCTACACTGGAATGGTTGCAAATACCAACATCCTGACCTCAGTGCACTGCACTCTTACCTCCCCGTGACACCCCAACCTCACCATGGCCGCTTGACCTAGGTGCATGGTGCCTCTCCCGCTCCAGGGCCCCCTGCTCATAACAAGTGAGGATTAGTAAGTGTGGCAGTTCCCCGCCAGTCCGAGACTTCTCAGCGCTGTTATGGGATGTGTTCTCCTGAAGGGGCAGAGGAGCATTGATCAGTCCGCTCTCTACCTGCAGCACCATTGCAGCCTGGCCAACTCCACCTGAGGAACACCTAGCGTGGCTCAGCCTATTTGTGTCTCTGGAGCCGCAAGACACTCAGTGCAGCCCAGTTCCTGCCTCATTGACATTTTTCACTCACTCTAACACCTCTGAGGTTCACAGGGGGATGGGCAGCTGTTATCTGCTTTGCAAAGTGACTCATGCCAACACGGTACTCACCCTTCCCGATCGCAGCAGGTCGTTGAAGCGCTTCTGGCACTGCGCCCACATGCGCCTCATCACATCATGGCTGCTGACCTCCTCCCAGGCCTTTCTGGTGAGGTTGGTGGGGGGGGGGCCTCTTCCTCCCGTCCCTGGGAACAAGTGTTTCTCTTCGTGCTGTCAGCTCCTCCAGGAGGGCAGTGAGGCGCTCATCAGAGAAACGCAGGGCCAAATGCCCCACCGACCTGCCCTCCCACCTGCTATGTCCACCCACAACTCACTCCATCATGACTTCCGCCTCCTTTGGTGGCAATCTTCCAAGGATGCCGAGGCCGCATTTGAATCAGCCGCCAGGTCGCCATTGGACCCGGTGGACGTTGACCATCCACCCCTTTGCGCTCATTAGCAGCCACGTCTAACGCTGGATGGAGCCTAATTGGCCCACCTGCATAAAATTGTGGTGCGCTGCCAATCACGGGCAGCAGTCAGCTTCCCGGCCGCCCCCACCTGCCCCAATGAACCCGCACACCAAGGGCAAAATAGCTCAGACTCCCACCTCAACTACTCAACCGAAGTGTCTCAAGGCAGAAGCTTCTCGTGCAGATTTGGCTATCTGGACAGTCTTGTTGTCCACAAGCCCCCACATACTGTAATCACAGCACATTACCTGCTCTGTATTATTTCATATGATTCTTAATGAGTTAATTTGTTAACTATCTGTACTTTATTCCTTGAATTTATTGATTATTGATGTCAAGATTTATTAGAGTGGGTGAAATAGATTATGAAACAGAATTTCTGTGGGATCTTTGTTCTGTGCTATAAGAAATACTACATTTAAAATGAACAAATATGTAATTTCTTTAGCCTGGTTACTTTGCATTAGAATCCTGACATTTGTCGATTTAAGTTGAAAGCTAATTGGACAGCTGTACACTCCAGGTGTTACTGTCACCCCTGCTGTGTAGTGTGGTTGAGTTCCAGTCACATAATGATATAGGTTGACCTACCCAGGGTAGCTCAACATGGCAAAACAGATGGCATGTTAGAAGTTATACCGCAGGCAACATTGGGTCGGCTCACAGGGTCAGAGACAAAATGTTTGATATTTTTATTATCAGAACTGTTCTTCTGCAATGCAATTGTTTTCATGGTATACATTGTACATGGTATTCCCATATACTGCTGTGGTTCTCTGTTGCATCGCCAGCCATTGGATTAGCCTGTGACCTCCTCTATTGTTGCTGTGGCCACATGGGCACAAAAATCTCATGGATTTGTGACTTCATCAGCAATTCCTCCGATATTTTGTTCTTTTGACCAACAGGAACAAATGCTGTAGGTTCTGTTATTGCTCTCAATGTCCTTACTCAATTCATCTCATGTACAATTGCATACCTTCTCCAACTCTTGCAGACATAGAAAGTTTGTTTCCATGTTAAGTCTCTCAGCGTCTGTTATGAAGAGCTCTCCTTCCTCATAGGTAGTCCCTGGGATCAAGGATGACTTGCTTCCACTCTGGTTTGCTGAGTTCTGAGGTGGCTGATAAGTCCAATGCGTGATCTGCAGACTCTGCTACATGCGGTGCTTGGAAGGTCAGGTAGATGAGTTGTTTGGAGGTTTGTGTGCTGCCTCCTACTTCGCCTCTGTGTGTTCCTGATAAAGTCTCTCAATGTGTTCAGTTCCTTCCCATATGAACCTTCTACATTTGGTCAGCCGCAAATCAGGGTCTCCCATGAGTTGGCAGGGTGTTTGACCACTTCAGGGATGCTTTGAGAACATCCTTAAAGCGTTTCCACTGTCTTCTGGGGTTTCTGCTGCCATAACCTATTGCCAAATAGAACATTTGTTTTGGGAGCCTGGTACCAGGCATACAAGCCACATGTCTTGCCCTCCAGAGCTGTTTTTGAGTGATTAATGTCTCGATGCTGCACGCATTGGCTTGGGAGTGATTGCAATTGCTGGACAACCTTTCTTGCCATGGGATTTGGAGGATCTTGCAAAGGCACCACTGATCATACTTCTCCAGTGATTTGAGGTACCTGCTGTAGGTTGTCCAAGCCTCTGAAGCATAAAGGAGCACAGGGATCACTATTGCCCAATAAACCATGACCTTAATCTCAGGTTTCAGATCTTGGTCCTCAAATACTCTTTTTCCCAGTTGTTTGAAGGCTGAGCTGGCACATTGAAGGTGATGATGAATTTCATCGTCTATGTCTGTGTTCGTCGAGAGGAGGCCACATTCCCCAGGATCTTGCCATTGATCGCAATTGATTAGGGGAATTGTTGTGCTGTGAAAGTTGTTTGGAAGAGGACCTTAGTTTTCTGGGTGTTTAGTGAAAGACCCATTTTCTCATATGCTTCAAAGAAGGAGTTGACAATGGCCTCCTGTTCAGTTTCTGAGTGAGCGCACACAGTGTATGTTGAAAAGTTTCCCATGTGTTCTGTAGATTATTTCCAACTCCATGGATAATTTGCTGAGGTGAGGTGCAGTGTTGCAGTGAGGAAAACAGAGAAGAGGGTTGGTGCAATGACACAGCCTTGTTTGACCCTAGTCTTCACTGAGAAAGAGTTTGATGTGGTTCTATTGGTGAGGATCACAGCTTGCGTGTCATCGTGGGATAGTTAGAGGATTTCTGAGGGAAGCCAAATTTGAGGAAGATACTCCACAAGCCTTCACGGATGACAGGGCCATGGGATTTAATGAGGTTGAAAAGGCCATGTACAGCAGCTGGTGCTGTTCCTTGCATTTTTCTTGGGTTTGCCATGCAGTGAAGGTTATGTTTGTAATGTCGCCTAATGGGAGAAAACCACACAGCAACTCTGGAAGGTGCTCTTCAGCCGCTGAGAAGAGGTGATTGAGGAGAATCCTTGCAATGATCTTCACTGTGGCAAACTGCATGGAGACTTCTCTGCATTTACCACAATCAGACTTGTCTCTTTTCTTGCATATTGTCACAATCACAGTATCCCCGAGATCCCCTGACATGCGCTCCTCTTCCCAGATGAGGGACATGAGGTTGTGCAGTTGTGCCAGAATTGTATCTCGGCCATGTTTTCAGAATTTCAGATGGGATTTTGAGGAATGGAGTTGAGGGCATTCAAGTCGAAGAGAGAATCTCAGTTGAGGAGTTCTTCAAATTGTCCTCTCCAGTGAGCACTGACTGCCTCCCTATCTTTGATGAGCTTCCCTCCATACTTGGCTATCAGTGGGGTGGATGCTGAGTGTTTGGCTTGACAGTGCTGAAGAAACCACACATGTCATTGGTTCTGCAAGTTGTTGCATCTTCCTGCCCACCATTTTTTCTTTATATCATGGGTTTTATACTAAGCCTTCAGATGCCTGCAGAACTGCTGCTTTACTGTTACTTTTTAACTGAAGAGCTCTACTGAATTCTCAGCCTACAAATTCATTTTTTAGCCAACTTGTCTTCTGAATTCACACCTCCCCTTTCTGCTCAATCTCTGGGAGTCTCTTCTGTTTCCTAATTTCACTTCTCTTTCCCCAATGCTCTCCCAAATCTCCAGTACACACAGTTCATTATGTTGTTGTAAATCACAATAGATCTTGAACAGTCAATATAATCAAAAGATATTACAACGCAGAATTTTCTGCCTGTCGGGCGGGCAGGCCTGACCCGATCTCCGGTGGGTGGGGAGCCGATCCCCGCCGGAGAAGCGGGCCCCGCTGCCATTTTAAGTGGGTGGACCAATTAAGGCCCGCCCAGCGTGACGTCCGGTGGGAAGCGCTATGCGCTTCCTATGCGGGCAGGGGGGTGTGGTGGAATTCCCCAAATGCGAGAGTGTGTTCTTTCATGCATGCGTATGAAAGAGCACACATCTCCCTGAGGCAAAGTGCTGACTCAGGGAGATCGCTGAAAGTTGTACAAACATTAAAAGTAGAAGAAAAAAAATCCTTAACATGTCTCCTCATGTGACAGTGTCACATGAGATGGGACATGTCAATAAATTTCACTGAAACTTTTTTAAACCTGACATGAAACCTCATCCCGCCGGTGGATGAGGTTTCATGTTTTTTCTATTTGCCGCTGGGGCTCCTGGCCTGCCCCCCAACGTTAAGGTTGGACAGGCAGGTCCTTTAATTGTTTTAATGATCCTGTCAATGGCTTCAATTGGCCATTGACATGTTGGCGGGTGCACAGCTGATTTTGCTGTGCCCCCGCCTTCCTGAAAATTTAAATGGGGCGGGATGACGCAGGGGCTCCGCCTCCTGCTCGCTGACAGCAAAATTCAGCCCACTGCTTCTGATCATCCAGTGATCTATTATTGAATATAGAATGTTCACTTGGCATTTTGTTGGCCTCCAGCTTTTTCCTGGTATATGGAAGCTATGCTTGTGATTACATCATGTGTCACGAAGGACGGTATATAAGGATTGTTTTTGCAGACTTAGCGATATCATACCATTTCATATGAATTATAACAGGAAATCTTTCCGTAGCATTGTAAGGAATTTAACATCTTGGCCTGGAGATTCAATCTGACAGTGCTTTTTTTTTTAAACATAATTCCTCCAATGTTAATGCAAAAGGCACAAAATCACAAACTGCCTTTAGCGCAACTCAAGTCATGTTCATTTGTTTGAAAAACCATTGTGCTAAAAGTCAGGCCTGCCTACTAAACTAGTCATGCACCCAGGGTGAATTAAACATTATTGGGAGCTCCTGCCAATTGCAACAGGTCTTCAAGAAAGATCCAAAAATTACATTGGAACTTTCGGGTACAAAGACAGTAATAGGAAATATTGAAAGGTTTTGAATATTTTTCTATTAAATTTGCTAAAGAACTCACTGCTATTCCCCAATTGCGCAAGGAAATAGTTTTATATACCTTTAAAAAAAAATTTTTGACAGTGATATGTTCTCTGTATTAAACCCAATTCCAGCTGTATTAAACAAACTTTACCAGGTTACCACTCTTAAATATTTCAAGGGCTACTTTTTGAAGCAAAATGTTTTGGGAAAAAAAGCCACGCCTTAAAACATTGCCTGATTTCGAAGATTCATGGCATATTTTGCATTGAGCAATACGGAAAAAATATTCAGCAGAAACTGAGAGAAAAAAAAGACACTTTTCAAAACAGTTCGCAATTTTGATTGCAACCTATGCTGGAATCACTGATTAATCCCAAACTTTATACCCTTATATGTAGTACTAAATAACAGTGAATAGGGTGAGTTAAAAATTGAGCGGCTTCTTTATTTGTTAATGATTGCAAAGATTTTATGCTGTCATTTCTTTTAGCAATTCAACATTAGTCTTTAGTTATTTGAGAAAAGAAGAATCCAACAAAAGGCAGATTTGGTGAGGACTGATCCCTACAATAAATGTGTTACCTGTTGAAAAATTCAATGAAACCCTCAACCTTTAAGGAATTAGTTTCTAAAGGTCTACAGAATTTCATCTAGTGAGACAGAGATATACAACAGCAAAGAGAGTAATAAAAGATTGATGGCATGTGTTGAATATAAGATGAAGGAAGTGAGGAATGTATAAAATGAAACCTTTAAAAGGGGAAAGGGATTGTGATCATGAGTCACATGAAATTAATTCATTGCTTTCGCAGGTCACAGGAAACTCGGAAAGAATTAGATCTATGAAAAATTTGCTTTGAAGAATTCTCATTAGTCTTCCCATATGTTCACTGTCATTTGCAATGTCAAATTTTAATTGGAATGTGGTCTGATCTATAATGTAACACTGAATGCTTCTAACTGTCAAATGCAGGCAGAATTCTGGATTACCTCTGACATTAAAAAAATGATAAAGTGAAATTTTCTAAGTGTCTACTGTGCTTAAAGGGGGAGGGAGATTGAAGGAGAATTGTCACAAATATAAATTCTTGCCTTAGATATTCTTTGCTAGTGTGAGTCATTCCTGTAAGCAATTTGATGTCTTATATTTAAGAGTGTGCCCATATTATGAAAGTGTAGCCCAGGGATATAGTAACCGTGTTCCTTTGTGTTTTTTGTTCTGTTCATGTGGTTCTTCAATCTCTTTGAAGGCAGATCAAGAAAACACCTGCTGAGCTGAAACCAGATGTGAATTAAGCTGTTCTATTTCACAAGTCAAAAGATAGAGCAGCACCAGTCATGATCAGATGTATTTGATTCAGTCAGAACAGGTTGCAGTCACATAATCATTTAAAGTAACAAACACGTGATACTTTCCCACATCAGTGGCTTGTCTTAAATAAAGTATAAATTTTCACTGTTCTCTTGCATTCAAACTTCTCTTAGCCTTTGTTGGACCCATCTGTATTTGTAGCAATCTTTTATTTAAAAAAGCTAACCTATCTGCACCTCTATCCCTGTTTCCTTAAATTTCCCTCTGTCCACAACAAAAAAGAATCAGAGAATTCTCAGTTCATTGGGTGCAAGGCTTTTATCAGTTGCCATGACAGCTGTGATTGCTTATTATTATTGCCATGGAGAACTTCATCAAAACTTAACTTATTACCATTTTAATCACTTATCATCTCAGTGCCTTTTTTTTAATCTTCTGCGAATACACTACAAGTTTGAAAACAACTCATTGCTGAACCCGCACTGTGGAAAAATGGCTGTACAATTCTAAAACATAATGGGACCTATTCATCTATCATCTCTCTACAGAAAAATATGTAGATCTGTTTATACCCATGAAATGTTTTGTGTATAACATGTATTTCCTGGAAGTTGTAGACATACTTCTTGTAACCCTTTTCTATTACGCTTTAAAACTTGACAAATTATTCTCTTGTCCTAACTGTTAATAACTTTTTTTGTAAGAAAGAATCTCTGGATATCAGACAGAAATATAGCTTTTAATACTTTGATCATGTGATTCTCTTGTTCTACTCTGACAATTTAATTTAAAGTTGCATTCTGAATTTACCTCTTCCACTCCTTTATTTTATTTACATCTATAAGATTACCTTTCAGATACCTCCATTCCCAGAGGAAATACTCAAACTTCTCCAGCCATTTCTCATAACTCAAATTTTTGACACTATAGGGACCTTTAACCTGCTCAGCATGAGTGGGCATGCATAGTTGAATAGCTACACAAAACATAACATTCCATTCCTGCTCAATTCCCATTCATTGGCATCTTAATTGGGCTCCTTTTTTAGCATCAAGGCACCCATCTGATTTAGGCAGGAGTCTCAATATTATGTCTAAACTGGGGTTCTATTGGGGTCTCAATTACATTTTAACTGAACTTAGCTAGTAGCCTTTCAAGCAGTACTTTATCAACTGCCTTTTGGAAGCTTAGGTGTGTCTTGTATGATTTAGCACAGTGCATTTGAGTTTCATTTTCCACAAAGAAGCCGTGTTGATGGCTGTTTACCAGCATGCTGTTTTTGCACAGATAATTCTCAAGTGCTTATTTTCTCAAAATGTGATTGATGCTGGTCAGGATACATTTTATTGGCCATCTCTAGTTGCTCTGGGAAGCTGGTGGTGGACTATCTTCTTGAACTATTGTAGCCCAAAGTGATGATGGTACTCAGACAATGATGATAGGTACAGAATTCCAGAATATTGAGCCAGTTATAATGAAAGAATGGCAATATACATTTGAGTGTGACTTGAGCAAAAAGCAACATGAGGAAAAGCTTTTTCATGCAACGAGTGGTTGAGGTCTGGAATGCACTGCCTGAGAATAATGGTGGAGGCAGGTTCAATCAAAGCATTCAAAAGGGAATTAGACTGTTATCTGAAAAGGAAAAGGTTACAGGGATAAGGTGGGGGAATGGCGCTAAGGGAATTGCTCATTTGGAGAGCAGGTGCAGACAAGAATGGCTGAATAGCCTCCTTCTGTGCTGTAACAATTCTGTGTTCCCACAGCTTTGTTGTTTGTGTCTTTTTAGTTTAATTCTGTTAATCAATTGCATTATTTTGTACTGAGTTGAAATTGGACTGTTTCATTTATATCAACATCTTGATCTTTCCCTTGGTTCTTTTTTGAACAGGGCATGTTGTTTATGTTTTCTTTTGTGAATACCCTAAAAAAGTAATCCTTTAAAATATTCACAATTCCTTATGCATCCTCAATTCCATGTGCGTTTTCATCTTTTAATATTCTCCCTTCCTGTTTTATGTGCTTCATGCTATTTTTGCACCAATGGAGTTTTTAACACTAAGTTTTACCGCTGTAGTTATGCTTTTTGCTAAGTCTCACTTTACCCCTCTGATCACCTACTGATGTGTTTTTGCATGTTTTTATATTCGTTCTAGTAAATCATCTATTTTTCTTTTCTTTTGACATCACTTTTAGCCACTTCTAGCCAGTTCATATTTGGTTGATTGAAGTCTACTCATTAAAATAACTTCTTTTTTCTCACCTACCCATTTCACACCCTTTGCATTGACTCCAAAAAAAACCTGTAAGTATTCATTAAACAATATTAGGATACAAAGGATTCAATTATAGATTTAAACGTTCAGTTCAACTATCAAACTCTACCTCCCAAACCAAACATTTCAACACATCTCTAAGGCCAGAATCTTCTGCTTGGCATGCAGGGGCCAGCTCCACCTGCCAACGCATAAAGTGATGCGCGGTGATGTTGGACGTGCATCCCGATGTCACCACGCATCATTCTGATCTTCTGTCTGGCGGGCGCGCAGCCGACTCCGGTGCACGCCCGCTGAACTGTCAAAGGCCGTTAATAATCACATTAAAGTAGCTGTCAAGGCTGCCCGTCCAGCTTTAAGGTTGGCAGGCAGGCGAAGAGCCCAGGCGGCCTTTGCATTTTTCATGGAACCTCATCCATGGGCAGGATGCGCATTCTTGAAGGGTTTATAACTTAACTAAAAATTTTTATTAAAATTCATAAACTTGTCCCAGCTTATGTGACACTGTCACATGAGGGAACATGTCGGAATAATTTTTAAAATTATTTTATTCAATTTTTCATGATGAAATTAATCTTCCTGAGAGGCAGCTTCATGCCTCACAAATCTCAGGGAGATTTTGGTACTTGTTCGAGCACATCTGCGAAAGAGCCGCAAGCCCCAACTCTCCCTCCTGTCCCCGCCTGCACAGGTAGCGCTGAGCACTTCCGGGTGTGCGTCATGCTGGGCAGGCCTTAATAGGCCTGCCCGCATAAACTGGCAGTGTGCAGCCGATCACGGGTGGCAATCGGCTCCATGCCCGCTCCCGACCGGCCCACCCAATGGGGAGAAAATTCTCCCCAAAGAGTAATTGGTTTATTCATACAGGATTTCTAAGTTTTCTAGACAAATCAACTTAACTTATAGGCCAGAAATTTCCACCCGTCAGGGGTTTGTGCGGGGGCGGGTGGGGGCTGGGATGAACCCGATTGGGTCCGTGCCGCCACTTTACGTGGGTGGGCCAATTAAGGCCCGCCCATCGTGACATGACATGCGCCCAAAAGGGCTGAGCGCTCCCTGTGCAGGTGGTGGGGGGGATTCCATGAGTGGTTCCCTGTGCTCTTTCGTGCATGCACGTAAAAGAGCGCAGGGATCTCCCTGAGGCACGGAGGTGCCTCAGAGAGATTTGTTTCAATATTAAACTTTTAAATAAAGGATTTTTAAACTTTTAAAACATGTCCCATCTGTCACATGAGCTGGGACATGTCAAAGAATAAATGTATAAATTTTTATTACAGTTTAAAACTGTTCATGAAACCTCATCCCGCCCATGGATGAGATTTCATGAAAAGTACGAAGGCCGCCTGGGCTCTTCGCCTGCCCACCAACCTTAAGGTTGGACAGGCAGCTCATTAAATTGAGTTAATTAGGTTTTAAATGGCCTTAATAAGCCTTTGACAGCTCGGCGGGCGCACAGCTGAGTTGGCTGTGCGCCCGCCGACCTAAAAATCTAATTAACATGCGGTGACATCGAGATGCCCACCCAACGTCACCGCACGTCATTTTACCTGTCAGCGAGCGGGCCCTGCCCCACCCGCCGACAGGAAAATGCTGCCCATAAGTTCAGATTCACTTTACGCTTCTTTTACAGTATATTTTTGTTAGTTTTGCTTCTGCACAGGCACTAAGATATAAACCTAATGTCAGAGCTCAACCTGACTCTAGAATAAAATGGAGTGCATTGAGGCTGAATCAAGCATTAGCTCAAGATTTGCACCATAGCTTCTCCTCCCAAGTGTCCATCCTTCAGTTGCTTAAATCCCAGATTTTCCACTCTGCTGTCTTCCTGTTATCTGCTGTTTGGATTTTAAACAGCTTCAGTCGAAGTCTTTCCAACTGAAGCCTTCATTTTAAACTATTTGGTAAACTCAAAGCTGAGATATGGCAGCCAATTTCTCAGTTGGTGGGAATACCCTGCTCACAAAGGACAGTTATGTAAGGGTCCCTCTTTAAAGGTATTTAGTGCCTGACCAAGGGACCCAGCATTAAGAAGGGAGTGTGCCTGCTGAGAGCCATTCTCCTGCACATGCATCCAACCACCACCCTTTCCCCTTGCTAGCGACTCCTTCTCTGTAACCCCCAAGCTGACCCAATCAGCTCTCTCTCTAGGGATCCCACAAATATCTCTGCTGAAGGCCTCACTGTATTATCAGTAGAAGCCACCACTCCCAGTAGTGCTGCCGACAATAGAGATCTTCTGGCCTCTGCATGGCCAACAGCTCTCAGCAAAGGGGATTTCTGCTGTCGGGGTCCTAAATCCCAGGGATGGCCTGACACTGACCAGTTAAGTATCTTACATGCACTTAGTTTGTTCAGACCTCCTCCATCGAAGCAACGCAGGTTTCTCACCATTTCTCTGTCCGGTGGGTGGGACCTGCTTCAGGAACATTAAATCCAGTCCCTTGTCTTAGGGATTTGCATTGACTAATGGTAATTGTCTTGCAGGTTGATTGATAGCACTTTATGACATACATACTTGGGTCATCCAAATAGCATATAGATGTAAATTACCTGACAACTTTCTTAAGGTTTGCTTTCTTCTACAGCCTCTGTTCCCAGGCTTTGTCAGGACTGTAGGAAGAACCTAGTCACACACTAGAGTCATCCAAATTAAGCTAACCAGTTATCTGTATCAAGTATTAGTGCCCCTTTGTCATGATTTCTTTCAATTACCTGGCTTGCTAACTATAGACTTGTGGTCTCTGATGCTTTAATAGGGTTCTGGATGCCATTCTTCAGTTACCACAATCTAAATTTTACTCAGCACTCTTCCCAAGTGAACATTAATAATAATATTTAGCAATAAACATCAATGCACATTTATGTATTACAAAAGCATTAACTAAATGCGATATTCATGTTTAATATTTGCAAACTTCATGAGGCGGGGTTTAATTCCAGGCATGGAACAGGTAGCCCAATTGTGCAAATATTTCAGACAGCAAGATGCCCAGCCTATTTGGAGGACCAGCCTCATTAGCAAGTTAATATCAGCCTTTATATTGAAGTAAAACTTCTCCAATGTGTAGATCACCAAAAACCTAATGAACAGCCCTGTGAATCATGTCAATAATACTTTTAGGTTGTGTATTTGTATTTGTTGACATCAGGACCTAACATCACCATTTGCTGCAACACTATCGATGTCAGCCATGGTTCAATGATAGCAATCTTGCCTAGCCACAAAGTTATGGATGCAAGTCCCACTGAAGAAGCTTGAGCACATAATCTACATAATCGAGGCTAGCAATTCAGTGCAGTTTTGAAGGAGTGTTTTGCTTGTGTAGGTGCCTTCTTTAAGATAGGACATTAAAACAATAACTCAGTTGCTCTCTAATGAGGATGTAAAAATCCTCTGCCAATTTTGATGAAAAGCAAAGGAGTTCTCTCCTGTGCCCTGGTCAAAATTTATTCCTCAATCAAAATCATGATCACATTGTTGTTTGTTGGATTTTGCTGTACACAAATTGGCAGCTGTGATTCCTTTATTACAGCTGTATCTACACTGCAAAAGTCCTTCATGGGTTCTGAAGCATTTTGGGACAGGAGTAATAAAAGGCACTATAGAAATGCAAGTCTTCTTTGTTATATTCCAAACAAATATTTACTTGTGTGGATTTTGTTTCCTTCTCTAAAGTTTATTCTTCATGTATTTTAGTTAAAATTGTGGTGTCCAGTGGTCCTTAAACTGAAGGGACCATGAAAATGTCTAACCATAGAAAGCATAACTATCAATAGGTATTCTTAAGATTCACTTAATTATCTTTTAGGGTCCATGAAGAAACCTTCCAGAAACATCCCACATGATCCTAAACTATGATAAAGAAAGCTGTATATGGTCTATGCCATAGGTTTCCTGTGGTTAATATGTAACTGTGTGCTACTTGGAGTGGGGCCACTGCACATAAATTCCAGAGCATAATATGTAGAGGTTGGAAACACTTCCATTATCAATAGGACAATGTTAAGAATGGCACTGCATTGAGAGGGGCTGACTTACACATAGGATGGAATTTTCCCTCCTGAGTCTAAGTCTAAGGAAAAGGGAGTCTTTCCCGCCGCGGAGGCGATGCTGGCCTGATTAATTGTGCAGTTGGCGTTTCCCGACATTTCGTGTGGCAGGGCTGCCCACCCCAACATCATATGCAGGCACCGTGGAAGGAGGAGATGGCCCAAAGATCATAGTGAGCTCTGGCCCCCAGATTCAGTGATGGGTCCTGAGAAGCCATGCTGAATGAAGTGGAGGCCAAGAGGGATGACCTCTACCCAGAGGATGGGAAGAGGAGGCCGAGCCAACAGATGAACTTGGCATGGAAGGAAGACTCAAGGGTGGTCAATATCCAGGGTCTCCACTGGGGGACTGCCCTGCAATGCACGAAATGCACAAATGACCTCATCCGCTCCACCAGGGTAGGTGCTCAAAACTCGACTGCTTATACTCACCTCACTGAATGGTGGAGGGGACATGGGCCTCAGTGGAATGTGATAAGCTGATGCCTCATAGCCTCACTGCAGATCATCTACTCTGCAGCGGAGAGGCCACTTTGGATCCCTGGCCTTTCCGCACAGACAGCTCACATGCTGTTTGGGAGTAGAGGCAGGAAAGGAGCCCAGGTGTTAAAGGCACCGGCAGGAACTGCTAATGACATGCCTCTCTGAGCCTTATCCTTCTATCTGCATGGGGTTATCACTTTGGAGGGTACCATTGTACCCAGAACCATTGTGGACAAGCTGCAGTCCAGCAATCACGTGACACACAATCAAGTGGGTTATTTGTAAGACCAGATACATGAAATCCAATTGCTCTCTACCTCTCCTTCTCTCTTTGTGCAGGAAAAGCAAAGGCACAATAGGAGAGGGAGGGAAAAGATAGGAGGGGGCTGGCCTGACATCAAGACCCTGACGGACTTTGAAGGGTGGGCAGCCCAGCTGGCAGGGGAGGAACCTGACTGAGCCTACAGAGTTGGAGAGAAGGGCTTGTGGCCTCAATCCAGTAAGGATCCATTTGTGTCACATAGAAACTTAAGGGTTACACATTCCTCCATATTGGAGGCAACTCATGCAGTCTCTGTCCTCTCTCACTTACAGGTGCCAGCAGAAAGAGGGCAAGGCAAAAGGACGAAACCCTGCCCAGCAGCTGATAAAGGACTGAGGACATTGGGGAGGAGAAAGAAAGTGCGCCTGTAGAGCCGTCACAGCAGTCACCTGCACCCTCCACCAGCACAGAGTCACACACCTCAGTGGGTACTAAATGTAGTTCAGGACGGGTTTCACATTCTGGTGGTAACTGCATGGACACGGGTCCACAGCAGGAGGAGGCAAGGTCAGTCAAACTCATCAGCACTCAGAGGACTGCTGTGTAAGAGGCTTCTGCGAGGTTCAGGTCAGGTGACGAGCCTCTGGAATTGGCCCTCCTTGAGATACTGGGGAGGCAGTGAGAGGCAGGGGAACATCAGGCAGAGGTGGTGAAGGCCGTCAACAGAGTGGTATGTGATGCGGAGGAGTCCGTCCACCAGCTCTATGATTAACTGGTGCTGACATGTGCGCACATTGAGGTCTCTAAGGGGAGGTAGCAGATGCCAGGGAGAACCTGGTCCAACAGAACACCCATTTTCTGCCGGAGATGCGCGCAGACCTGCGCCCCATTACTGTAGCCATGAATGAGCTTTTGGAGTAGCTACACAAGAGGGGAACGGGGCACCTCAACATCCCTCCAGGTGCCCATTCCCCTCACAGAGTCAGGGTGTGGCCCTTGGGCACCCAAAGGGGGGAGGATGACCAGCTGTTGGACACCCTGGCACCTCCACTCAGAACTCTCAGAGTGTCCAGCCCTTCTGAATCCCCCTTGACTGTGACCCCTTCAGCTTCATTGTTTGTGACCCCAGTGGGAGCAGCTGCCCCACAGCAGGACAGCCAAAGTAAACTGGGGTGCTCAAGGCCTCGGGTCTCCAGAGGACAGCCACCAAGGTCATCCAAGACAACAGGAAAAACTGATCAGCAGGCTGCCTCTACCCCTACTGCAGATGTCGAGGGAGCACCTAGGAGAATTGGTGGGGAACGAAAGATTAGGAAGTTTTGATTTCACAAGTGGTTGCAAGGGTACTCCATAATCGTTAATGTAATGGCACGTTTGTAAATAGAGTTAACTTGCACTTTAACAAGGCCTGATGTGGTTTATTTGTGATCTGGGCCTTAAGCCAGTGCATGCACGTGCCTCCCTCACCCTCACCCCCCACCCCCAACCCAGACCTCACTACACCACCCCGCCCCCCACTATCTTCAGAGGGACACTCCAGGCTGGGTCAGTGTCCCCTGGAATCAGGCATGTGCAGGAAGGCAAAGGTATTTGTCAGGGCCCTTGCGGGCCATGTGCAAGAAGTCACCTGTGTACGCTTACCCTTTGCCCTTCACATGCTCATCTGTCCCAATGCCCTAGCTTTGTAATTACTACATGCTGCTGTTGCCCTTCAGTTGTCCAGTGGAGCTGACCTGCATCTCGGCCCACACTCGATGATCCAACTCCCATACAACATCTCGAGATCTCCACCATAAGGCTCTGCACATTTGCGAGCAGCCATGTTGCGAGTAAAATTCAATTTCAAGTCTAACACCTTTACCCCTCCCCCCATCATCCACACCCTACTCTCATAATCATTGACCGCAGGTGCAATATTTGACCTCCCCACCATGACACTTCAATCCTCCCCAATCACCCTTCATCCCATGCAAGTGAATTTTGAAGTCTCCTACATTCACAAAGAACCAACCCCCATTACAATAGACATGGTCCCCTCATCCTGCCTCATCTTCTGCTTCCGCTCCAACAACCATCTGCGCCCCTTCACCCATCATTGCCAAACACTCACCCTCCCACCCTACTGCCCCCTTTAACCCTCACCATTCCTTCCTATCACTGGTTCCCTCAGTAAGGCTCTTGAGTACTCCTCCATTGACAGTACCGACCCCTCCTCCGATCCCTTTCCCCTCTTCCCCCTCAATACCCATTCACACGTGCACACTCCCCCATGCCCGTTCATATTTGCATAACCCCCCTCATGTCTGTTCACACCTGAACACCTACCCCATGCCAGTTCATATCAGCACAATACTCCCATGTCTGTTCACACCTGTACAATACCGACCCCACCCCCACCCCCGCCCCATTGCTGCTGCTTGAAGATCCACCTCCTGGAAGAAGCTGCTGCCAGAAGCCAAGAATACTGACCTCCTGGAAGCTGCTGTGCTCATTTTACACCAGAGGGAAACCTACTTTACGGATCCCTGGGTATTGCTCCCTTGTCCACCATTAAGCTTGCCACGTAGGGGTCTGAAAAATTCTGCCCTTAGTGTTTTTGCCCGTGAACAAAAATGCTTGGTACAAATTACTGTGATCCATGCTGAACTGTCACAGGAGCTGAAACAACTAGAAGTAGATGGTATCATTGAGTGAATCAAGTCATCACCATGGATATATCGTATTTAGTCATGGCACAATGCAAAAATGGTGAATTTAGACTTGGCATCAACCTTAAGGTGGGCAACAAAGCAATTATTTCAGAGAAGTACCCACTTCCTACAATCTAAGGACAGTAGACATCATTTCATGGCTCCATAGTGTTCACAAATCTTGACATGTGACAGAGCTATCTCCAGATAATACTGGAGTAAAGCTGATAACTTATTGCTTTAGTTACACGTGAAAGTGTGTTTCAGTACTACAGGGTTCCCTATCGAGGAAATTTAGCACCTAGCACGTCCCAGAAGATCATTTTTTTCAGTCTTGTCAGATGTTGATGGGAGATTCAACCTATTTGATGACGTTGTCCGTGGAAGGGACAAAACAGAACATGATCAACAGTTATCAGCAGTGCTCACTCGATTCACACAACACAATCTGATACTTAACAAGGACAAATGCACATCCGCGGCATCTAAGGTTGACTTTCTAGGGTATAGAGTGACAGCAGTTGGAGTAAAGCCTACACACAACGTCAAAGCCATTCTAAAATCGAAGAGTTGGCACCATTCCTCGGTACTGTTAGGTTTATCATAAATTCGCTCCTAAGTATGCAGAGATCGCAGAGCCTCTTAGGATACTACTGCACAAAAATGCACGATAGAATGGACAATCGCACAGCAAACAGTGTTTGATACAATAAAGGTGAAGATAGCATCTCCGCCAGTCTTCATGGATTTCAACACTTAAGGAAATACCAGTCACAACCAATGATTCAGGAATTGCAGCTGGAGCTGTAACTCTTTTGAGTACAAACATGTTTCCATCTGTTCCTATTTAGATGAAGTTACATTGTTTCATAGTTTGCTTTAGTGAGATTTGAACTCTTGATCTTGGGGTTACAAGCCCAGTACCATAACCACTTGGCTAGTTAAGCCAAGTGCCAGCTGGAGCTGTAACTTTTTTGAGTACAAACATGTTTCCATCTGTTCCTATTCAGATGAAGTTACATTGTTTGCCATTGTGAGATTTGAATTCTTGATCTTAGGGTTATAAGCCCAGTACCATAACCACTTGGCTATTTAGGTCTCAATACATTGAAGTAAGTGAACCACCAATTGCTTAAGCATCACACCTGTTGCCAGAAACTGAATGTAAATACTCTACTGGAGAGTGGGAAGCAGTAGCCTGTATCTATGCTTGTGAACATTGTCACATGTATCTCTATGGTGGAAAGTTCATTCTCCATGAGATCACCTAAATTGTTAGTTTGTCAGGTTCTGGTCATCAACTTCTATGTGCCTAAATAGCCAAGTGGTTATGGTACTGGGCTTATAACCCCAAGATCAAGAGTTCAAATCTCCCAATGGCAAACTATGAAATAATGTAACTTCATCTGAATAGGAACAGATGGAAACATGTTTGTACTTGAAAGAGTTACAGATAGGCAGATCTTTTCAACAACATAACTTCAAGGTTGAGTATTTCACAGGTTCACACAACTGAATTGATCACCCAGAACACAACCTGAAATTTGTAGATCCTAGCATAGTCAATTGAGAGTTTTGTATCTCAAAGACTATTTTTGTAATAAGAGAAAACTGACAAGCTGAACTCTAAGAAATTTCTCAATGTGCATATGCTTGTGTTTAGGATGACTTAATCTAAAATAAGGTCTTTGGTTTTACAGCAAAATCACAGAAATGTTACGGTGCAGAAGGAGGCCATTCAGCCCATTGTGTCTGCACCAGCTCTCCAAATGAGGAATTCACTTAGTGTCACTCTCCCACCTTCTCTTCATAACCCTGCACATTCTTCCCTCTTTAGATAACTATCTAATCCCGTTTTGAAAGCTTCAATTGAACTTGCCTCTATCACACTCTCAGGCCGTACATTCCAGACCTTAACCACTTGCTGCATGATAAAGTTTTCTCTTACTTTGCTTTTACTTCTTTTACCAATTATTTTAAATCTGTGCCCTCTCTGTGTGTATTAAGTATTATTCACATTGTTGTATGCTGTATGTTCAGTTCAGTAGGTCTGACAAAGAGGTTCAGAGTCTTGTATGGTTGAATATTAAGGCCAGGATTTTACTGCCCCTCCCACCTGGCAGGATAATACAGTCCCACCAAACTGAATGGAGATTTAAATGGTTCGCCACATCCGCCGGGGAGAGGGGGTTGGGGACAGAGACGCTGCGTTGGAGTGGGGGTGGGGGGGAGGGGGCCTAAAATCCTGGCCTAAGGCTTTCTTGATAACACATGGCTATGTACATAGGTACAGAGTGTAGCCCAAGCTTTGAGCTAACTCCATGCTTGCTTGTACACAGGCCTCTGTCCAGTCCACAACTGACTCTAGTCTCAGGTTGTGAGTCTCTTTATAGCACACTGGGGGCAGCACTGTTTTGCAGTCCCACATTAACCCTTACTATGCTAGATACCCTTACACTACACACACTGCTTTAAAATGTCTGTTCCCTCATGCTTCTAGCAGTTCTAGCTTCCAGCATCACTGAGAGATGTGTTGTGGTGAGAGGGGATCAAAGATGTAGTGACTTAGTTGCATTGATGCTAAGTTGAAATTTCTGCTGGATGGAATCTGAGGTCCAGGAATGTTGCATGTTTGAGGCTAAGCTCCAGTGCTTTGTTGATGGAAACCAAGATCAAGAAAGTTCCACAGATTAAAAATAAATCTGGGATTTGGGATCATTAATTTGTTCTGAAATTTCCTTAACAGTAAGCAGGAATGGAGGTGAAAGTTTGATGAAATGGTAATTATGCTGACACAGGTTGCATGAAGCTCATGTTGGATATCATAAGACCATAAGACCAAAAGACATAGGAGCAGAAATTAGGCCATTTGGCCCATCGAGTCTGCTTTGCCATTCAATCATGGCTGATAAATTTCTCAACCCCATTCTCCTGCCTTCTCCCCGTAACCTTTGATCCCCTTACCAATCAAGAATCTATCTATCTCAGTCTTAAGTACACTCAATGACCTGGCCTCCACAGCCTTCTGTGGCAATGAATTCCATAGATTCACCAGTCTCTGGCTAAAGAGGTTTCTCCTCATCTCTGTTCTAAAAGGTCTTCCCTTTATTCTGAGGCTGTGCCCTCGGGTCCTAGTCTCTCCAACTAATGGAAACATCTTCCCCACTTTCACTCTATCCAGGCCTTTCAGTATTCTGTAAGTTTCAATCAGATCCCCCCTCATCCTTCTAAACTCCATCAAGTATAGACCCAGAGTCCTCAAATGTTCCTCATATGTTAAGCCTTTCATTCCTGGGATCATTCTCGTGAACCTCCTCTGGACCCTCTCCAGGGCCAGAACATCCTTCCTGAGATATGGGGCCCAAAATTGCTCACAATATTCTAAATGTGGACTGGCCAGAGCCTTATAAAGCCTCAGCAGCACATCCCAGCTTTTATATTCTAGTCTTCTCAGTGGAATAAAAACATAAAATGCCGGAAATACTCAGCAGGTCAGGCAGCATCTGTTGAAAGATCATCGACCTGAAATATCAACTCCGTTTCTCTCTCTGCAGTTGCTGCCTGTCCTGCTAAGTATTTCCAGCATTTTCTGTTTTTAATTGAGATTTCCAGCACCTGCACTATTTTGCTTTTGTAATTACCAATAAATCATGTTCTTGGTCCGAAGTGATTGAACTGGTTGAGTCAATGATAAAAGGGAATGCTTGCATTCTGAAGGTTTGCAAGAAATATTGTAACTGAGAGGTTATAGTACTGCATAATTAACCCAGAGGTTGTAAGTTCACCATTCCATCTGAACAGATTGTGAAATTGAATTAATTGAATCTGTTATTTGCCAGGCTGGCACCAGAAAATAGCCATGAAAGGCATGAGATTGTTGTAAAAACCCAACTGTTTAATTGTTCTTATAATTTCCATAATATTCCAATATTGTGACAGTATCAATTCAGCAATATATGCAAGCTGCTGATGGCTGAAGAATGCTTTTCGAAAGTCAGCCCTCTAAGAGCTCTATCTGAAAAATGATTTGTTACACCATCTAGTCCTGACATTTTTCCACTGCTTGAGCTCACCACTACTTCTGTGATCAATGACCCATGGGATGTTAATGGATTCTGTTCAGGGTTGTAGATGTTTGGGGATCATTGTTGACAGCTTATAGTTTCTAGCAGACTGTTTAAACATGCAGCTTCTTCAGGTAAAAAATCTCCAAACTTTAAGGGAAAGGCATGATTTGCAGATGGTCATCAAGAGAGAAATGTTACTACATCTATGGGTTCTATGTGTGCTGACCCCAAAACCTGGTACTTAGCAGCTTTAAAAATAATTGATGCCTCTCCTTAGTACTTATGTTTTCAATTTTCTACCATTAAAATGAGGAATTAAAGAATATTTGTAAAATACTTCAAATGTCCTAATTTTAATGCAGCTTTGAACTGTATAAAATACTTAAATGTCAGTCAATTAGAATGCATAATTATTTATGAATGCACTTATTTCCATGATGGAAAATTATCCTACTGAAAAGCTTTATATTGTAAATAATTGAAGTATTGAGGACTATATTGTAATGCGCTTCAGTGATCCTGTACCACTAGAATGCAATTTCCTTTATGAGCAGAAGCATCATTAACCTTATTTTCAGTTCTATACACCAATGTGGAGAATCTACAGTTCTGCCATATCTCGTGTAAAATCTAGTCGATAGGATTATTTTTCAGATTATGTACCCAACTTGCTGCAGCTCCATAATTACAGGAGGTGAAATTGGTCTTGGGCACTAGGGCAAAATGGCCAATAACGCATCAGCAACCCTACTTTATACCCTGTCTGATTTTCATTTCTAGTGCTCCCTTGTTATAAGACTCGTCTGAGTTCCAATTCCATTGGTTTTCTTCATCAGAAAAGATACCCGGATATAACACATCTACTATTGTTATGGAGACCAAATATTGGATTTTTCACTGGAGGAAGGAGGAAGCAAGAGGTGGGGATAGGAGGATTTAGGCTGGGAAACTCGGAAAGGCTGCATTAACATTTTTTTTACTGGCTGCAGCCAGCCAGTTTGAGAGGTTGACTAGTTGTAAGTTGGGATGAGGGCGGGCCGGTGCATGAGGTCTGCGTGACTGGAGATCGGGGTTCGGGGGTGGGCTTGGAGGCCGAGGGCCAGTGGGGAGCACTGCATGGGAACTCAGAGGCTGGCGAAGGGGGTAGGGTGAAATCATAAGCTGAGTGTGGTGGGAGCTGGGAGATTGGAGGCCTCAGGGTAAGATTAGAGGCCCATGAGAGAGATTGGCACAGATTGGAGTGAAGTTAGAAGGTTCGGATTGGGTGTGTGGGGTGGGGGGAAGGTGTTCGATTGTGGTGGCCACTTAGGAACTCAATTGCCTTTCAAAGAGCTGGCACGAGAAGGATGGGCCAAATGGCCTCCTCCTGCACTGCTAAATTCTATGATTCAGTGGCTGGAGTTTTCTGGACCTTTTGACAATGGGCTGGGATATGTGAGGATTGACAGAATGGCAGGGGAAGGCATCGAGAGTGGTGCCTGATATCTTCCCTCCACTGGCAATATGGCCATTGAATCACAACATTTAGCAGTAGGAGGTCAGTTGGCCCAGCGTTCCTGTGCCAACTGTTTGCAAGACTTATTCAGTTAGTCCTACTCACTTGCTCTTTCTCCAAAGTCCTGCAATTTTCTCCCCTTCAAGTATTTATCCAATTCCCCTTTGAAAGCTATTATTAAATCTGCTACCACTGCCCTTTCGAATAGTGCGTTCCGGGTCTTAATAACTCAAGGCAACAGAATTATCCCCAGCTTATCTCTGACTCTTCTGTGCCAATTTTGAAAAGTGCCTTGTGGAGCATCACCTGTCAAACGGCCATATCAGCCAAGCGGTGATGGTGAAAGTTATTCCCGTTAATTTGGCACATCAGTCACATACCTTAGATTTCTGCTTCACATTGCTAGGACCAAATGAGGGTCAATTTTAGTGGTCTGGTATTGGCTGCTGTTAAACCAGGGCTCAGTGAAAAATTAAGAATCAGACAATCAAACTTGATTAACAACGAACAGTTAATTTAACGCAATCGTTAGTTGTATGTGATTATCTATAAGACATAGGCTAAATGGAATTTATCCTTGTTAAAGTTTGTCTCGAGATTAAATTGTATACTTTCTGCCAGTTATTGAAGTTTAAAATACAAAGCATCAAAATAATTTCTACGTGGTGCATTCCACACTAATGGCAGAATTTTACATTCCAGGACTAAGCCACTTTTTGGGGGAGAGGTAGGGTTGAGTGTTTCCTGCCATGGAGGCCAGTGGGGATTTGCACCTTTCACGTGATGCAGGCCTCATTAAGTATGCAGTTAGGGGTTTCCTGACATTTTTCACTGGCTGGATGGTGCACAACCCACCTTCATATACTGGCACCATATTTAAAAGGTGACCAGACTTCAACTTACCCACCATTGAAGGAGAAGTTGGCCCACTGATCACAGGAAGCTCTGGCCCCAGATTCAGTGATGTTTCCTTGGAAGTCCTTCTTAATGCGATTGAAGCCAGGAGAGCCATCCTCTACCCAGAGGATGGAAGGAGGAGGCCAAGCCATCAAACCAACTCTACATGGGATGAAGTCACTAGGGTGGTCAGTGCCCAGTCTCCACCGGAGGACTGTCCTGCAGCGCAGGAAACAGGTGAATGACCTCATCTATGCTGCCATGGTGAGTGAACCCTCAACTGCTCACAATCGCCTCACTGAACGATAGAGGGGACACGGGCCTCAGTGGCAAGGGCACCATCTGTGTGGCTGATGCATAAAAGAGCTACTCAACATGATAAGGTGATGGCCCATAACCCCACTGCAGTCCATCTAGTCTGCAGGTAGAGTCCACTATGTGACCCTGACCCTTCCACATAGAGAGCTCAGTTGTTGTCTGGGAGGGGGGTGGGGGGGATTGGGGAAGGGGCTTAGAGGCTGAGGGTACAAACAACCACTGCTAATGAAATGCCTCTGAGCCTTATCCCTCTATCTGCATGGACTCAATTGCTCTGGAGGGTGCTGCCCCAGTAACCTGTGGACAACCTGCAGTGCATCAATCACATGGCACAAAATCCAGTTAGTTATTTGTAAGACTGGAAGCATGAGAAAGATGCTCTCAACCCCATCTTTTCTCTTTGCACAAGAAAAGTTGAGACACAACAGGATAGAGAGAGAGAATGAAAGAGAGAGAGAGAAGACAGGAGGGGGCCTGCCTGACCTCAAGAACTTCACTGACTTCGGGCAGCCCAGCTGGCTGGGGAGAAACCAAGCCGAGCCTGCAATGATGGAGTGATTGGCGAACGGCTTCCACCCAATAAGGATCCATGCATGTCACATAGAAGCTTAAGGGTCATGCATTCCTCCATGTTGGAGGCACCTCATGCAGTCATTCACTCTCTCCTCTCTCACTTACATGGGCCAGCAGGAAGAGGGCAAAGGAAGTCCAACAGGTCCTCCAGCCCACAGAGGACCGAGGACATTGGGAAACAGAGAGAAAGCTTATCTGTAGAGCTGTCATAGCAGTCACCTGCACCCTCCACCAGCACAGGCACACCTCTAGTGGGTACTAGATGTAGTTCAGGCCTTGTCTCACATCCATTTGCGAGCTGGATGTCAGCGCATGATGTGACAGTTCAAATGGTGTCATCCAGCCTGCTACTCTGCCATCCAATACGTACCCGGCCTTGATCACCCCAGCGCCCCAAGCTCTCCACTCCACCAGCCTCATGAATCTGTATTGGTGCAGGTGCAAATTTCTGTGTAATGGCTCTCTAACAATAGCTGCTACTCCTGATGGGAGGGAGCTCTGGCGTGAGGCGACCATGTTCTAGGCTTTTATCAGGTCCTGGTAAAATACAGGTAGCTGCTCCAGAGAGCCACTAAGACCCCTTGGGTCTATGAAGAGAAGCTGCACATCATAAATGAGGCCGTACACTCAGCGGAAGAAATAACATCCCCAGGGCACACCATCGGGGAGTGAGCTCAATGTAAAGGTATCACTGCAGGGTCTGGAGACGGAAAATAGACACCCAATAATAGTGGCTGTCTTCCTCTTTCTCGACTAGCTGAAGTTTCCACTGGAAATGGAGGTGAACACTGCTCACATATATTCACCCATTTCTGTGCAGACCCCTGTAAAAGAGGCAGGAATGGTAAAATGACAAAATAAACCTGAAATATCCATCAATTACTCATTATTTGTTTCAGATACAATGAATGCCAACAAAAATTCACTTAACTTGCTTGTTGAAGCTTCATTCTGGCGGAAATGGGGCTATCCAATAATTTAAACAGCCAGTTTCTTTACAGGCAGAATTGTCCCTGATTTGCACTATGTGCAGTAGCGGCCGGTCAGCTGCATTGGCGACTTTTCACATCCTATCATCCCAAACCCGCCACATTAATTATGCATTCCTGGGAAACACTCCATTTCCATGGCAGGTGGGCTCTCATTCGCCTGCCATGCCATCACCTCACCGCTTCATCACGCCAGGCACCATATTTAAGGTACAGCCACGTGCACACCTCTCAGTGATTCCAGCCAAGGACTGCTACATGGAAGACATGGCCCAAAAAGGCAAGAAGACTGCAGCCCCCCAGTTCAATGACACATCCATCAAGCACCATTTGGGGCTGTGGAGGCTCACCATGATGTCCCTCACCCCCACTCTGGCTGCAGGATGGGCAGCAACATCAGTAATCTGGATTAGGAGGCTGTGGCAGTGGTGGTCAGCGGCAATGCCCTGCAAAAGAGGACAACTACCCAGTGACACAAGGGTTTGAAGTATCTCCTCCGTTCCGCCAGGCTAAGTCACTCTTGTCATAACTTTCAACTCACACACTCACAAACCCATTGCACATCCACAGGGATCTCACTCACTGCCAATTCAAGGGACATCACGAGTCAGTCTCTCACACACATCTTCATTGTCCTCACCCCGTCCATGGGGTCACTCACCACCCACACATGCCAGGCATACTTATCATCTAGCCTGGCAGGCGTACTGCTTACAATCTCTCTGTCTCTACTCATGCAGGACAAGCTGGCACACAACAAGAGGGAGAAGTCGCAGACTGGTGGAGGAATACCTGAAATCAAGGTCCTCACTGACTTTGAAAACAGAGACATCCAGCTGGTTGATGAGGATCTGGACCATTCCTGTGCTGATGGTGAGGTTGGCGGTGCCCTATCTAGTGAGGATCCAGCATTGCAACATTTATCAGATAACCATGCCATGAGTGATTTGTCCTGTTTCACAGGCCACTGCCATGCACTAATTATCTCCCCTTGCATTCTCAGGCACATCTGCCAAACAGCCAACAGAGTCCATGACCCAGGGCCTCCAATCAAGCCCTGAAAGAAGCTCAGAGGAGGAATCCACTGAAACCCTCCCTGAAGACCCGTCACAGCGCTCACCCACACCCTCCAACAGCGCAGAGACACACACCTAGCTTTAGAGTAGCCTCAGTGTCATAATCTGGTGAGCACATCACACTTTCTGATCCACAGCAGGCAGACGCAGAGACTTTCCAGGTCCCCGGCACTCAGAGGACTGCTGAAGGCCAGAATGTTGCTGAGTCTGAGTCAGATGATAAGCCTATGGATTCAGTTATTTCACAGTTGCTGGAGCTGCAAAGGCAAGCTCGGGAACATCAGGAAGGGATTCCGCTGCACCCCTCAGACTGTAAGGCACAATGGAGGAGTATGTCCGCCTTCAGGTTGAGGTGATAGTACCGACATGCCAATCCACTGAGGTCAACACTGGTAGGATGGCGGCCGCAATGGAGACTTTGGTCCAGGGCTTTGCTCCTGCATGGCTGCACAGGCTGAACTTCATCACTGATGCCATAGTTCGCCTCCAACAGTGTGTATGTGAGAGGGGTGCTGGGCAGCTCGTTCTCACTTCAGTTACCCCTCTCCTCAAGGAGTCATCCAGGGGCCCTTGGGCACCCAGAGGGAGAAGAGCAGCCAGTGCACCCACACCGCCCCCCACCCAATCCTGGCCATCCATCCAGATGACTCCAGGTTTGTCTGGCCCATCCAACTCCTCTTCCTGTGACCTCAGCAGTTTCGGCTCCACATGCCAAGGAGGGAGCCACTGCCACACACCAGGACCCCAAAATCAGGCCAGGACTCTCCAGGCCTTAGCCTTCCAGAGGACGCCTGCCAAAATGAGACAAAGCATCGCAATCAGCAGGCTGCCTCAACCTCTGGTGTGGATGTTTGGGGAGCATCAAGACATAACGGCAGGGTTAGGAAAGTTAAGGAGATGTAACTCTTTTGGAGTTAAAACAATTAAACTAAATTAACAAGATAATGGATAAATCAAGTACAGCCCCTAAGTCAGGTCACCTGTAAAACTAAGGGCAAAGTTTAAAAGAAACTTACAAACTTTAAACCAAAAAGTGATTAAAAGGGTCAATAAAACACCCAGTCCCCGTGGTGCCCACTGAGCACGGAAGCCTCGGGAGTGCCGGCAGACACCGCGTGCTCCCTCTCCAGGGACACCCAGCTGCGAACGTAGCCGCGGAAGAGGGACAAAATATCGGGCAGGACTCCCCCCTCGATCGCCCGCTGCCTAGACCTGTTAATGGCCAACTTGGCCAGGGCCAGGAGCAGGTTCACAAGGAGGTCCTCCTCCTTCCCGACCCCCTTCCGCACTGGGTGTCTGTAGATCAGGAGCGAGGGACTGAAGTGCAAACAAAACATTAATAAAAGGTTTTTTAACTAACTAAAAAGGGAGTGCAGCCTACCATACCCTGTATAAGCATGGTCCACGGACTCCACTAGACCACAAAAAGCGCAGGTGTCCTGGGAGTCCGCGAACCTACACATTCTTCGATTATAGGGGACTACTGCATGCAATACCCTCCAACCCAGGTCCCTGATAGAAACGGGGAGGACACCTCCTTAGACGGCCTCCCATCGGGGGCCTCCGCCGCCGGACGGCAACAAGGCATGCCAGGGCGTGTCCAGGCGGCGGGCGAGGGCGAGAAAATGGAAAGTGTGCAGCAGCAGTCCGTACAGAAAGCTCCTCCGCACCGTGCCAAATGGCACAGAGGGCATGTCCCCGAGGCGGCTCATATTGCGGGGCACCAGCACCAGAGGGAGGGTTCAGGGCTTGAGGCCAATGTGAAATTCCATCTGAACAGGGGAAGGTTCAGCAGGAAGACCACCACGCACCTGGGCCACCTCAAGACCTAAAATAACATCGGATCCGAGCACGACCGTCCTTAGGTCTTGGATGGCATCGGCTGCGACCTGGACACTCACAGACGCACAACGCACCAATTCCTGCAGGAGCATCCAGCCCAATCCTCCACCACCGAGCACGTCCCCGATCCTGGTCACCCCTGCAGCCACAGGCTTCCTCTCTGTCAACCATTGAAAAGGACGGAGGGGCAGATTCCTGAGCAGCGGCTCTCTGACGATAGCAGCAACTCCTGACGGGGGAGAGCTGCGTCACGAGGCGACAATGTTCCAGGCTTTGACCAGGTCCTGGTAAAAGACGGGCACGCCTGCAAGGAGCCACCGAGGCCCCTCTGCTCTATAAACAGGACCTGCACGTCATAATTCAGGCCGTGCACCTGACGGAAGAAATACGTCGTCAGGGTACACCATCTCGGAGGAGGCTCAATGTAAAGGTATCGCTGCAGGGTCTGAAGGCGGAAAGTCACCACCTGTGTGCGTAGGCACACTAACGCCTGACCGCCCTCCCTAATCGGTAGACTCAGAACCTCAGCAGCGACCCAGTGCAATCTTTTGTCCCAGAAGAAGTCAACGAGCATTCTCTGGATTTTTGCGACAAATTCTGGGGAAGGAGATGTAACTCTGTTGGAGTTAAAACAATTAAACTAAATTAACAAAATAAGGGATAAATCAAGCACAGCCCCTAAGTCAGGTCAGCTGTAAAACTAAGGACAAAGTTTAAAGGAAATGGGAAGGAGATGTAACGCTTTCAGAGTTAAAACAATTAAACTAAAGTAACAAAATTAGGGATAAATCAAGCACAGTCCCTAATTTAGGTCAGCTGTAAAACTAAGGACAAAGTTTAAAGGAAACTTACAAACTTAAAACCAAAATGTGATCAAGGGGGTCAATAAAACACCCCAGTTCCCGCGGTGCCCACAGAGCACGGAAGGCCTCAAGAGTGCTGGCAGACACCGCGTGGTCCCTCTGCAGGGACACCTGGCCTCGAACGTAGCCGTGGAAGAGGGACAAAGAATCGGGCGGGATTCCCCCCTCGATCACCCGCTGCCTGGACCTGTTAATGGCCAACTTGGCTAGGCCCAGGAGCAGGTTCACAAGGAGGTCTTCCTCCTTTCCGACCCCCTTTCGCACCGGGTGTCCGTAGATCAGGAGCGTAGGGCTGAAGTGCAAACAAAACATTAATAAAAGATTTTTTAAATAACTAAAAAGGGAGTGCAGCCTACCTCACCCTATATAAGCATGGTCCACGGACTCCACAAGACCACAAAAAGGGCAGGTGTCCTGGGAGTCCGCTAACCTACACATTATACGATTATAGTGGACTACTGCATGCAACACCCTCCAACCTAGGTCCCCGATAGAAAGGGGGAGGACACCTCTGTAGAGGGCCTTCCATCGGGGGCCTCCGCCACCGGACGGCAACAAGGCATGCCAGGGCGTGTCCGGGCAGCGGACGAGGGCGAGAAAATGAAAGGTGTGCAGCAGCAGTCCATACAGAAAGCTCCTCCGTGCCGTGCCAAATGGCACAGAGGGCATGTCCCCGAGGTGGCTCATATTGCGGGACACCAGCATCCGAGGGAGGTTTCAGTGCTTGAGGCCAATGTGGAATTCCGTCTGAACAGGGGAACGTTCAGCAGGAAGACCACTGCACACCTGGGCCACCTCGAGACCTAAAATTACATTGGGTCCGAGCACAACCGTCCTTAGGTCTTGGATGGCATCGGCTGCGACCTGGACACTCACAGATGTGCGATGCGCCAACTCCTGCAGGAGCATCCAGCCCAATCCTCCACCACCGAGCACGTCTCCGATCCTGGTCACCCCGGCAGCCACAGCCCTCCTCTCCGCCAGTCATTGAAAAGGACAGAGGGGCGGATTCCGGAGCAGCGGCTCTCTGATGATAGCCGCTACTCCTGACAGGGGAGAGCTGTGTCACTAGGCGACCATGTTCCAGACTTTGATCAGGTCCTGGTAAAAGATGGGCAACACCTGTAAGGAGCCACCGAGGCCCCTCTGCTCTATAAACAGGAGCTGCACGTCATAATTCAGGCCGTGCACCTGATGGAAGAAATACGTCGTCAGGGCACACTATTTCAGAGGAGACTCAACATAAAGGTATCGCTGCAGGGTCTGAAGGCGGAAAGTCACCACCTGTGTGCGTAGGCACACTAGCGCCTGACCACCCTCCCTAAGCGGGAGACTCAGAACCTCAGCAGCGACCCAGTGCAATCTTTTGTCACAGAAGAAGTCAACGAGCATTCTCTGTATTTTTGCGACAAAGTCCGTGGAAGGAGATGTAACTCTTTTTGAGTTAAAACAATTAAACTAAATTAACAAAATAAGGTATAAATCAAGCACAGCCCTAAGTCAGGTCAGCTGTAACACTAAGGACAAAGTTTAAAGAAAACGGGAAGGAGATGTAACTCTTGTGAGTTAAAACAATTAAACTAAATTAACAAAATTGGGATAAATCAAGCATAGCCCCTAATTCAGGTCAGCTGTAAAACCAAGAACAAAGTTTATAGGAAACTTACAAACTTTAAATTAAGATGTGATTAAAGGGGTCAATAAAACACCCCAGTCCCCACGGTGCCCACTGGGCATGGAAGGCCTCAAAAGTGCCGGCAGACACCGCGTGCTCCCTCTCCAGGGACATCCAACCGTGAACGTAGCCGCGGAAAAGGAACAAACAATCGGGCGGGACTCCCCCGTCGATCGCCCGCTGCCTGGGCCTGTTAATGGCCAACTTGGCCAGGCCCAGGAGCAGGTTCACGAGGAGGTCCTCCTCCTTCCCGACCCCCTTCCGCACCGGATGTCCATAGATCAGGAGCGAGGGACTGAAGTGCAAACAAAACATTAAAAAAGGTTTTTCAAATAACTAAAAAGGGAGTGCAGCCTACCACACCCTATATAAGCATGGTCCACGGTCTCCACAAGTCCGCAAAAAGGGCAGGTGTCCTGGGAGTCCGTGAACCTATGCATCCGACGATTATAGAGGATTGCTGCATGCAACACCCTCCAACCCAGGTCCCCGATAGAAAGGGGGAGGACACCTCCATAGAGGGTCTCCCATTGGGGGCCTCCACCGCCGGACGGCAACAAGGCACGCCAGGGCGTGTCCGGGCGGCGGACAAGGGCGAGAAATGAAAGGTGTGCAGCAGCAGTCCAGACAAAAAGCTCCTCCGCGCCGTGCCAAATGGTACAGAGGGCATGTCCCCGAGGCGGCTCATATTGCAGGGCACCAGCACCCAAGGGAGGGTTCGGGGCTTGGGGCCAATGTGGAATTCTGTCCAAACAGGGGAATGTTCAGACGGAAGACCACCGCGCACCTGGGCCACCTCGAGACCTAAAATAACATCGGGTCCGAGCACGACCGTTCTCAGGTCTTGGATGGCATCAGCTGTGACCTGGACATTCACAGACACGCGACGCGCCAACTCCTGTGGGAGCATCCAGCCCAGTCCTCCGCCTCCCAGCACGTCCCCGATCCTGGTCACCCCTGCAGCCACAGCCCTCCTTTCCGCCAACCATTGAAAAGGGTGGAGGGGTGGATTCCTGAGCAGCGGCTCTCTGACGATAGCTGCTACTCCTGACGGGGGAGAGCTGCGTTGCGAGTCAACCATATTCCAGACTTTGATCAGGTCCTGGTAAAAGATGGGCAACGCCTGCAAGGAGCCACCGAGGCCCCTCTGCTCTATAAACAGGAGCTGCACGTCATAATTCAGGCCGTGCACCTGACGGAAGAAATACGTTGCCAGGGCACACCATCTAGGAGGAGGCTCGACGTAAAGGTATCGCTGCAGGGTCTGAAGGCGGAAAGTCGCCACCTGTGTGCGTAGGCACACTAGCGCCTGACCACCCTCCCTAAGCGGGAGACGCAGAACCTCAGCAGCGATCCAGTGCAATCTTTTGTCCCAGAAGAAGTCGACTAACAATTTCTGGATTTTTGTGACAAAGTCCGGGGGAGGGGTCAAAGTGACCAGCCAATACCGCAACATGGCGGCGATCAGCTGGTTTATGACCAGAACTCGACCTCGGTAAGATAGCACTCGGAGCAGTCCTGTCCAGCGCCGCAGGCGAGTGGTGACTTTCGTCTCCAATTCCTGCCAGTTTGCCGGCCAGGATTCCTCAGCGGGACAGAGATGGACCCCCAGGTAGAGGAGGCTGGTCCTGCTCCAGGTGAAAGGCCTGAGCTCCTCGGGTAGTGGATCAATTTGCCACTGACCAACCAGGAGTCCAGAACATTTATCCCAGTTGATCCTGGCAGAAGAAGCAGCAGAGTAGACCTCCTGCCACTCGCGCATCCTCCGCAGGTCAGCCGGGTCACTAAACATAAGAGCACGTCATCAGCGTAAGCCGAAAGGACCACCCCAATGCCTGGCCTGCGCAGAACCAATCCCGACAACCTCCTCCGCAAGAGGTGCAGGAAAGGCTCCACGCAAGTAGAATACAATTGGGCAGACAAGGGGCAGCCCTGACGTACCCCTCTCCCAAAGCGAAGGGGCACCGTCAGGGACCTGTTAACCTTCACTAGACACTCCGCGGTGGTGTACAGAAGTTAGATCCGGGCGACAAAATGCGTCCCGAACCCGAACGCTCGCAGAGTTCTGAGTAAGTATTCATGATCCACCCTGTCGAACGCCTTCTCTTGATCAAGAGACAGGAGGGCGCTCGACAGACCAGCCCTCTGGGAATGGTGGATAATGTCCCGGACCAGATGGATGTTGTCATAAATGGTGCGGTCCGGGACGGTGTAGGACTGGTCAGGGTGGATCATGTGGTCCAGCACGGTGCCGAGCCGAGAAGACATGGCTCGGGCAAAGATTTTGTAGTCCGTGCTGAGGAGGGAGACCGAGCGCCAGTTTTTAAGAAGGCGGAGATCCCCCTTCTTCGGGAGCAGGGCAATCACGGCCCTGCGCCATGAAAGGGGCATCTCCCCGGTAGCGATACTCTCCCCCAGGACCCCCGCGAAGTCACTCCCCAGGACGTCCCAGAACGCCCTGAAGAACTCCACGGTCAGCCCATCTAGTCCCGGGGATTTGCCTCTGGAGAGACCGTCGAGTGCGCCGGTCAGCTCCCCCAGACTTATAGGGGAGTCAAGCTTTCCGGCGCATTCCGGGCCGACCTGCGGCAGGTCCTCCCACAAAACTCTGCAAGCATCTTCGCTGGACGGATTCGGAGAGAACAGAGCAGTGTAGTAATCTCGGGCGATGGCCCTGATGCCCTCCGGGTCCGAGACAAGGGATTCGTTGTCAGCCAGCAGCGTAAGGAGCTGCTGACGGACCCCATGCCTTTTTTCCAGGGAGTAGAAGAAGGGGGAGCCGCGTTCCAGCTCCTTGAGGAACCAGATCCGTGACCTCACGAACGCGCCCCGAGACCCGACCAGTTGCAGGTCCCGTAGCGCACCCCTCTTCTCATCGTATACCGACCGCAAGGCCGGGTCCACGTTGGGCTGACGGAGACGTGCCTCCAGGTCAAGCACCTCCTTCTCCAACTCCTCGACCCTGGATTTGCGTCTCTTTGTCAACCCCTTCGTATACTCTTGACAGAAAACTCGGACGTGAGTTTTGCCCACGTCCCACCATAGCCTCAAGGAAGGGAAGCTTCCCCGCTTCCTTCTCCAGCCGGCCCAGAAGCGACGGAATGAGTCCAGGAACCACTGGTCCTCCAACAACAGGTTATTAAACTGCCAGTACACGGACCCCGTCCGAGCGCAGAACGAAGTGAGCTCCGCCCACACCAGACGGTGATCCGTGCACGGAACCTGCTGTATAGAAGCAGCCGGAACACAGGACACGTACGCCTCCGAAACGTAAAGACGGTCGAGTCTGGACGCTCTGACTCCAGGTAACACAAAGGTGAAAACGCTGGAGTCAGGATGGAGATTTCGCCAGATGTCCACCAAGTCGAAGGACCTGACCAGGTCCCGCAACTTACTCACACCTAGCGTGCGGTGCTGGGTACCTTGACGGTCCCGGGCCTCGAGGGTGCAATTGAAATCCCCCCCGAGGACGATGCACTCGCCAACGTCGATGGAGCCGAGATGAGTGGACACTTCTTCAAAGAAGCTCGTTTGCTGCTGCGCGCCCACGGGAGGGTTCACATTCACAAAGTGAAGCACCGCCCCCCCCAGACGCAAAGTCAGGTGCAGCAACCGGCCTGGCACCGGCTCCTTGACCCCCAAGGTCTCCGGCTGAAAATGCGGGGCCAACAAGATAGCCACCCCGCCAGAATTGGAGGCTAGGTGACTCATGTAGACCCCCCCTCGCCACTCCAGCAGCCACGTGGCTTCATCTTCCAGAACGGTATGGGTTTCTTGCAGTAAGCACAACGCATACTTCCCGTCCCTGAGGACCGAGAAGTTAAAAATGGGCAAGGAAACCTCTTGCTAATTATCACATACCACTCTCCGTCAGCTGATGAATCAGTGCTCCTCTATGTTGAACACCACACTTGAGCTCACCCTCATCAACCTGCCTGCCGCAGATGCATCTATCCATGACAGCATTAGTAGGAGTGGCAACCGCACAGTCGTTGTGGAGACGAAATCCCACCTTCACATTTAGAATACCTTCCATCCTGTTGTGTGGCACTACTACTGTGCTAAGTGGGATATATTTAGAACAAATCTACCAAGTCAAGGCTAAGCATCCATGAGGCACGGTGGGCCATTAGCAACAGCAGAATTGTATTCGAACACAATCTGCAACCTCATGGCCTGGCATATACCCCACTCCACCATTACCATCAAACCAGGGGATCAACCGTGGTTCAATGAAGAGTGCAGGAGGGCATGCCAGGAGCAGCATCAGGCATACCTAAAAATGAGGTGTCAACCTGGTGAAGCTATAACACAGGTCTACTTGCATGCCAAACAGCATAAGCAACAAGTGATAGACAGAGTTAAGTGATTCCATAACCAACAGAGCAGATCTGAGCTCTGCAGTCCTGCCACATCCAGTTGTGAATGGTGGTGGACAATCAGACAACTCATTGGAGAATGAGACCTGTGCTCCAGAACTTGCCGCTCCCCTAGCCAAGCTGTTCCAGTAGAGCTACAACCTTGGCATCTACCCGACTATGTGGAAAATTGCCCAGGTATGTCCTGTACACAAAAAGCAGGACAAATCCCACCCAGCCAATTACCATCCCATCAGTCTACTCTCAATCACCAGTAAAGATATGGAACAGGTCATCAACAGCGCCTTCAAACGGCACTTGCTTAGCAATAACCTGCTCACTGGTGCTCAGTTTGGGTTCCGCCAGGGCCACTCAGCTTCTGACTTCATTAGAGCCTTGGTTCAAACATGGACAAAAGAGCTGAACTCCCAACATGAGGTGAGAGTGACTGCCCTTGACATCAAGGCAGTATTTGACCGAGTGTGGCATCAGGGAGCCCTAGCAAAACTGGAGTCAATGGGAATCAGGGGAAAACTCTCTGCTGGTTGGAGTCATACATAGCACAAAGGAAGATGGTCATAGTTGTTGGAGGTCAGTCATCTCAGCTCCAGGACATCACTGCAGGAGTTCCTCAGGGTAGTGTCCTAGGCCCAACCATTTTCAGCTGCTTCATTAATGACCTTCCTTCCATGATAAGATCAAAAGTGGGGATGTTCGCTGATGATTGCACAATGTTCAGCACCATTTGCGACTCCCCAGATACTGAAGCAGTCCATGTCCAAATGCAGCAAGACCTGGTCAATATCCAGGCTTAGGCTGACAAGTGGCAAGTAACATTCATGCCACACCAGTGTTAAGCAATGACCATCTCCAACTAGAGAGAATCCAACCATCGCCTCTTGATGTTCAATGGCATTACCCCCACTACTGAATCCCACACTATAAACGTCCTGGGGATTACCATTGACCAGAAATTGAACTGGACTAGCCATATAAATACTGTGGTTACAAGAGCAGGTCAGAGACTAGGAATAGTGCAACGAGTAACTCACCTCCTTACTTCCCAAAGCCTGTTCACCATCTACAAGGTGCAAGTCAAGAGTGTGATGGAATGTTCTCCACTTGCCTGGATGAGTGCAGCTCCCACAACACTCAAGAAGCTTGACACTGTCCAGGACAAAGCAGACCGCTTGATTGGCACCACATTCACTCCCTCCACACCGCACACTTTTGCAGCAGTGTGTACCTTCTGTAAGACGCACTGAAGGAATTCACCAAGGCTCCTTAACCAGCACCTCCAAATCCATGACCACTACTATCTAGAAGGACAAGGGCAGCAAATAGTTGGGAACTCCACCACCTGGAAGCTCCCCTCCAAGCCACTCACCATCCTGACTTGGAAATATATCGCCGTTCCTTCACTGTCACTGGGTCAAAATCCTGGAACTCCCTTCCTAACAGCACTGTGGGTGTACCTACACCACAGGGACAGCAGAGGTTCAAAAAGGCAGCTGACCACCATCTTCTCAAAGGCAACTAGGGATGCGCAATAAACGTTGGCCTAGCTAGCGAAGCCCACATCCAACGAATGAATAAAAAAAATGAAGCAGACCATGTCCAAACACAGCAAGACCTGGATAATGTCCAGGCTTCGACTGACAAGCAGCAAGTAACATTCACACCCCATAAGTGCCATGCAATGACCAGGCAATACCATTGCTGAATCCCCACTATCAATGTCCTGGGGGTTATCATTGACCAGAAACTGAACCAGACTAGCCATATAAATACTGTGGTTACAAGAGCAGGTCAGAGGCTAGGAATCCTGTGGTGAATAACTCACCTTCTGATTGCACAAAGCCTATCCAGCATCTACAAGACACAAGTCAGGAGTGTGATGGAATACTCCCCGCTTGCCTGAATGAGTGCAGCTCCAACTACACTCAAGACACTCAACACCATCCAGGACAAAGCAGCCCGCTTGATGGCACCCCATCCATAAACATTCACTCTTTTCACCACTGATGCACAGGGGCAGCAATGTGTACCATCTATAAGATGCACTGTAGAAACCCACCTGGGCTCCTTAGGCAGCACCTTCCAAACCTACAACTACTACCATCTAGAAGGACAAGGGCAGCAGATACATGGGAACACCACCACCTGGAATTTCCCCTCCAAGCCACATACCATCCTGACTGGGAAAGATATCGCCGTTCCTTCACTGTCACTGGGTCAAAAACCTGGAACTCCCTTCCTAACAGCACTGTGGGTGTACCTACTTCACATAGACTGTAGCGATTCAAGAAGGCAGCTCACCACTACCTTCTCAATGGCAATTAGGGATGGGCAATAAATTCTGGCCTAGCCAGTGACGTCCACCTCCCATAAATGAATAAAAAACAGGCATGTGGAGTGAATCGTATTAGCTGAAGGTTGGTATCTGTAATGCTTGGGGCCTCAGAAGGAGGCTAAGTTGGATCATCCAGCCAGCACTTCTGGCTGAAGATGGTTGCAAATGCTGCAGCTGGTCCTGGAAGCAGAGGAAGTTATGGAGGCCGGATTGAAGGTAAATCCAGTGTATCAGCAAAACCTGGGGTTTAGATGGGTTGCAGTCCGGGTTTGAGATGCCAGGGTTAGAGGGTTAAAGGAGGGTATGACCTCACCTCCAAATGACATAGGGGGGGCCCCAAAGGAAGTTCACACTCCCATGCCTGACACCAGCCCATGCAACTAAAGCTGACAGGCTACTGTCTTGGTATGGGCTTCATTCTGCCATGGCTAAAATAGTGAGGAGGGGGTGGCGGGATGAGGCACTTAATTGGCCATTTCAAGGATGGAAGGAAGGGCCAGTTAACGCCTCCTCTGCCTTCCATGAAATAGGAGACAAGTCAGGAGTGGGTGGGAAAGCAGTAGGCATTTACAAGCCCTCCCCCACCACCTTCAAAGACATCGGCAGGGGAGTGTAAAGTCCAGCCCAAGGTTTTGTTGTTTTGATAGATCTGGATGGAGGGCTAGGGCAGTACGCTCCTGAGTGGATCTCTCACATTGCGGGTGCTTGCTGTGCCCATCAGAACTTTGCTATTCAGAAAGAACATCAGAAGGAGCTTTGATGAGGAGATGAGGATCAGATGGTATGGAGGCTGCAGAGTTTTCTCTTGTGAGAATCGTGACTTGGAAGCATCTTCTGAGCCAGTTGCCAAGGAAATTTGTAGACAGATTATTAATAATTAGTAACACATTCTCTTCAGAATAAAGCTGCAGAAAAATGGAAAGCTATAATTAAAAGCAGTTAAGATGCATGATTTATTTTGTATAAAACATTAATAACTAGGTAGAATATAAACTGTTCATTTTTTTCTGGAGCATAAGTGTAATAAACAAAAGTACAGCAAGGAAAAACCCTCCTTATTGGAAGGGAATAGGTCCTTGCATTTTGTAATATATATAAATGCTTACAGCATCTGCCTTTATTTTATTTATGCTTATATTAAGAATTCCAAAACAACCATTATTCATTTAAATAAGAATCAAGTTCTGGAAGGACTGTATAATTATTCACCTTTGGAAGGAGGTTATGAATCAGCATCTTGACTTAAATATGGATGTTTAAGTAGCATATTAATAAAAGCACTGTTGCCAAGGTAGTTAATAAATTTCTTTAATCTTTCCTTAGCATTTTTAAATTTTGTTGTGTTAATTATGAAAGCCCACACACTAAAAAGTTGGATGGTAAATGTTAATAAGTTCCACGTCATATTATGTTCAGATATTGTTTGTTTCATTGATTGATTGATCAATTCATTCATCTATCATTCAATGGTAAGGAACAAGCTGAGCTGAAAAAGTAATGGCATGAAAACTAGGCACACCATTATTAATGCTAGCAAATTCACAAGATTGAGGGATACATTAAAAGAGTTGCGATTCTTGCTAGTTGATTTACATTGCTCCATTTGCTTTGCACAGACAGCATCTCGTTCTTAACCTCCCACTTATTTTTTTAAAAACTTGCTAGATTTGGACATTAATTGTCCATTAAACTCATCATAGATAATTAGGGCTAGCAATTAAGGGTGTTAGTACCCTTTCAGCTACACAATAATTGTTAATGAAATGTCAATCATCCTCTTTCTCTCAGAAGGGAACAGTTTAAACTATTCAATTTTATTCCTGCACATCTTAAATTCTACTCGGAGATTTTTTAAAAACTGCACTTTAAATTTCTGTTTTTTTCTTTTTCTATGTGTCTCTTCTCTCTCTCTCTTTATCCAATGTTTCTCTCGCTCTATTTATTTCTCTTTCTGTACTTGATTTGAGTCTAATTCAAAATTACTAGCGGTGGCCATTGCTGAGGCTGCAGCTGCAGGGAGGCGGCACCTCAATTCTTCCATGCACCATAGAGTGCGTATAAAGAATCCTGCTTAGAGGCTGCCATGGGCTGCCTCCTCACGTGGCAGAGGGCCCTACTGTGCTGAAACTTACGGTGGGTGGGACCAGGAATTCCCGCCCAAAGTCAATGGATTATTTGCTGGTCCAGTAAATTTTCCGTCCCACCCCAACGATTCCCACGGTGGGCGGGACTGGAAAATACCGCCCCTAACCAGGGTTTTATAAAGATTTAGAATAACTTCCATGTTTTTCTATTCTATTCCTATATTAATAATGTCAAGGACTGCCTGTGTTCTTTTAAAACCTTCTGACTCGTCCTGTTGCCTTTAAAGATTTGTGTACATACAATCCGAGGTTGCTCTGTATCAGCACCCACCCCGCCCCCCCCCCCACCCCCCCACTTTAAAGCTGTACCACTTAGCTTATATTGCCTCTAATCATTCTTCCTAACAAAATATATACTTTACAATTCGCTGCATGAAATTTCACCTGCCATGTGTTTGACTGTTTCACCAGTCTAAGTCTTCATAAAGTCTGGTACTATTCTCATTATTTGCTACATTTCTGGATTTCATGTCATTTGCAAACTTTGAAAATATGTCCTGTATTCCCAAATCCATGTGATTAATACATATGAAAAAGCAGTGGTCTTAATAGCTACCATTGGGAAACGCCACTGCATATTCCCTTCCGGCCTCAAAAACACCCACTCACCACCACTGTCTACTTTCTTCCCCTTAACTGATTTTGTATTCACATTGCCACTGTCCCTTTAACCCATGAACTGTAATTTTGCTAACAAATCCATTAGTGGTACTTTGTCAATCGCTTTTTGAAAATCCCTAAGCAAAACAATCCTCATCCACCTCTCGTTACTTCATCAAAGAATTCAATCAAGTTAATCAAACACCATTTTCTTTTAACATATTCATATTGACTTTCATTTATTAGTCCATATTTTTCCAAGTGCCAATTAATTTTGTCCCAGCTTATTGTCTCTAAAAGTTTCCAGATTGTTGACAATAGGCTGTCTCTGGCCTGTAGTTAGCACGTTTAACACTCTCCGCTATTTTTAAACAAGGTGTTATATTAGCAATCCTCCAGTCCTCTGGCAATGCCTGGTATTTAAGGAGGATTGGGGGATTGTGGCCAGAGACTCTACAATTTCCAACCATACTTCACTTAATAACTGAGGATGCATCCCAATCAGAATGGGTGATTTTTCTACTTTGAAGACTCTCAGCCTTTTAATTACCTCCTCAATCAATTTTTTCCTATCCAACTTTGTGACTATGTCCTTTACTATATTGGCAGTATCCTCTTCTCTAGTGATATCAGGTGAAAAGCACTCATTTAGTGCAACAGTCATGTCATCTGCCTATGCAATAATACCTCTATTTTAATTCTTAATTGGCTCCAGCCTTCCTTTGACAAACTACCCTATTACTAGATGCTAGTTTTATTTAGTTATTAAATGCAGTGACTATATATACCAATTCTTTCTAAACAAGTGCACCATTTCACTGGATCAGTTGCAACAGAGATAAAATTGCCTCAAAGATTCTTTATTTTTCAAAATAATAACCTTGTCAGATACTGAAGCAGTCCATGTCCAAATGCAGCAAGATCTGGACAATATCCAGGTTGGGCTGACAAGTGGCAAGTAATATTCACACCATACAAGTGTCAGGCAATGACCATCTCCAACAAAAGAGAATCCAACCATCACCCCTTGATATTCAATGGGATTATCATCACTGAATCCCCCAATATCAACATCCTGGGAGTTAATATTGACCAGAAACTGAACTGGGCTAGCCATATGAATTCTGTGGATACAAGAGCAGTTCAGAGGCTAGGAATTATGCGATGAGTAACTCAAACCTAACTCCCCAAAGCCTGTCCACCATCTACAAGGCACAAGTCAGGAGTGTGATGGAATATTCCCCACTTGCCTGGATGAGTGCAACTCCCACAACACTCAAGAAGCTTGACACCATCCAGGGTAAAGCAGCCTGCTTGATTGGCACCACATCCATAAACATTCACTCCTTTCACCACCAACGCACAGTAGCAGCAGTGTGTACCAGCTGCAAGATGCTCTGCAGGAATTCACCAAGTTCCTTCGACAGCACCTTCCAAGCCCATGATCACCACCACCTAGAAGGACAAGGGCAGCAGATACATGGGAACACCACCACGTGGAAGTTCCCCTCCAAGTCACTCACCTTCCTGACTTGGAAACATATCGTCGTTCCTTCACTATCGCAGGATCAAAATACTGGAACTCCCTTCCTATCAGCACTTTGGGTGTACTTACAGCTCATGGACTGCAGCAGTTCAAGAAGGCAGCTCACCACTATCTTCTCAAGGGCAACTAGTGATGGGCAATAAATGCTGCCCCAGCCAGTGAAGCCCACATCCCGTGAACAAATATTAAAAAAATCATGCAGCATTAATCAAAAGAGAGCTGGCGATAGTTCATCAGAACAAGCTTTCATGACTGCATAGCAACATGCTCAGTTGGATCAATGTAGCCATCAATTAACCTAGTAGTGGGTATGCTCCAACGTCATTATAACAAAATCCTCCAGAGTCATATTTTGCTAATGCCCATACTGAAGCATAAAATAGAGCAAGAAAAATGTTAAAGTCTGTGCTGAAGTACTTTCCAGTAAATATTTTTCTCTGCTATCAAATGTCATTTGTAAAGGTGTTTTGTATTTTCAGGTACGAATAATATTTTCCACAAATCTTTGTGTGGCACATTTGTTCCTGTGTGGAATATAAAAATTCAAAACATAGGAACATGTGCCACATAGGACTGGTAAAGACCTTGGGGCAGATTTTTTCAGTCAGCATGCGGGGGCAAGCCCGACACAACGATGCGTAAAATGATGCACAATGACGTCGGGGTGTGCGTCCCAATGTCATCGCACTCAATGGCAATGTTTCATTTGGCAGGCGCGTACCGGAGTTGGCTGTGTATCCGCCGATATGTAAATGGCCTATTAAGGTCTTTAAGAAATTAATTGAAGCAATTGTTAACGCTGCCCATCCAACCTTAAGGTTGGCGGGCAGGCAACAAGGCCAAGCATTTTTTAGAAAACCTCATCCACGGGCAGGATGAGGTTTCCTAAAGATTTTGTTTAATAAATAATTTTTTTTCATAAAAAAGCATGTCCCATCTCATGTGAGTCAGGACACAGTCACATGAGGGGACATGTTTAAATAAATTTTTAAACCTTTAATTTAATCATTTTAATATCGATTTAATCTCTCTGAGGCAGCTCCGTGGGTCAGTGAGATTGAGGAGTCGGGGCCAGGGCTCTTTCATGCATGCGCAAAAGAGCACTGGCCCCGACTCTCTCTCCTCCCCCCGCCCGCACAGGTAACACTGAGAGCTACCGGTCGCATCTTACGCTGGGTGGGCCTTGATCGACACCGCCATTTTACACGGGCCTTAATTGGCCCGCCTGCATAATATGGCAGCGCAACGCCGATCACGGATGACGATCGGCTCCACGCCTGCTCCCGCTGAGCCCGCCTGCCATATGAAAAATTCGGCCCTTGAGCTCCATCCTTTGGATCTGCAGTCGAGGAAATGTCAAATCTCATGATACACGTACTCAACTATTAATTTTTTCTCCAGATACTTATGCAGATCTTTTCTTGAATTTGCTGATACAATCAGCCCACACTGCCTTTCTTGGCAGTCTATTCCATACATTCACCACCCTTTTCATATTGTAGTTAAGTCTATACCATCTTTTCACCTTTGCTTTCTATATTTGAGGCCATGTACTCCTGTAGCATCTATGACTGCCTGAAAAATATTGAAGACTGCATGTCTATACCCATTTAGGAGACCTGTCCTTTTGTGAATGCTGGAGTGGTTTGGAGAGAGGGATGTGGCCTCTTACCGAAGTATGCACAGAGATAAGCCCATGAGACTGGGTTGCTATAAGGACAGGGGCACATGTCAAAATTGTTCAAAATTAATTCCAAGCTTTCACATCTGGGGAAAAGAGAGGAGGCATCTGTTCTTAATGCACACAGACTCACAAACTCTCAGGGTGAATTTTACATTTAGAAATTAGGACCACTGCTCCTTTACGCTTATGTAAAATCTGGCCTGATGACATTGGGTCATTAACCCAACGTCATCTTGCTGGTCTCTGACAATACAGAAGTTGGGCAGGTACCAAAATTGGGAGCCTGCCCATTTTCATAATACTAATTAACAAGCTATTAAGGTGAGTGCACGGGAAAAACATTCAGAGGGAGTTATGCTAGTTATGAGGAGTGTTGCAAAGGTGGATAAAAAGGCTGCAAGCGGGACTATGACTGACTTTAGCAGAAGTGTCTGCTGGAGAATGTGGGTTTGTTTAAGTTGCTTTAATAATCACTTTGAGCCTTCACTGGGAGATATTGTCAGGGGAGGGTGCCTAGATATTGGCGTTAAGTGAATTTTCTGCACACCAGTATTTGGAGCCTGAGATCGGTGACCCCATGGACATTGTGCATTCTGGAGGAGGCTCCTCCTCGAGCAAGGAGAAGGTGAAGGAAGAAGGAAGATGGCCAAGGACACATGCACCATGTGGTCCAGGAAGTTGTAGAGCCAGCTGCTGAGCAAAGACCTGTGGAGGAGGGACAACAGCAGCAAGCAGCCAGAGGAAGGCGAAGGCACCATCCTGTCAACAGCATATGCTGACAAAGCATGACACACGTCCAAATATCAGAGCACCGGTGCATGAGGAAACCGTGTTATGTTCCATTTTACTTCTGCACCATGTGTGAGAACGCCAGGGAGTGCCTGTTCATTCAAGTCAAGGAATTGTTGGCTTCTCGTCTGGGCAGGTAGTATTGCTGATGGCATGTGAGGACAGAATTTCTGCTTTGAATGAAAAGCTTTAAGGGCTGCATCCTCACCATAGCGCATACCAGGAAGTGAACTCTATCACAGTGAATGCTGTGGAAGCTGTGTCTGTTGAGAATGCTGTTCATAGGGTCAAGTCTGGTGATGATCAGGACCACTGGTGCCAATGCTCTGGTATTGGATGTCTCCAGAACACCTTGTGGCCCAGTTTGTTCTGAAAGAATGTGTCAGTCACACAAAGCTCATGGTACCAGCAAAGCTTAAGTAGTTTCTGTCTTTCCCAACCATAATGTCTGAGGAAGGAGGACCGTATCTCATGCTCTGCATCTACTCTTGCATTGAAACCCCCCATTAGGGAAAGCTGTTCTAGCTTAGGATTCTGCTGACAGCAGTGTCAAACTCTTTACAGAACAGTAAGATGAAAGCAAAATTTTGCAGATGCTGGAAATCTGAAATGAAAACAGAAAATGCTGGAAAAATTCAGCAGGTCTGGCAGCATCTGTGGAGAGAGAAGCAGAGTTAACGTTTCAAGTCCATATGAAAAGGAGCCTTTACGTGATGCTATGTTAATACTCTGCTTAACAAGTTCCTTGTCGATCATAGCTTTCTTGCACTTGTTATCGACCAGCTGCAAGTCATCTGTTAATGCCATCCAATCCCGTTCCAGCCTGTCAGTCGAAGAGATGGCACCTTCCTCCTCTTAATCTATTTTGATAGTTTGCCTGATACGATGAATTCCATCGCCTTGTTGACTAGAGCTATAAGCTCGAAGCACCAACTGAAGCAGATGGACCATGATAGGTCAGCACCTCACTAGTTGGAGGCTGCCTGACTGGAGGTGGGCAGTGGCTGGCCAGTGGGATACAATGGGCACACCCACCCCACCCCCCAGAACTGCCAAAGACAGCCCATAGCACCCAGTCTCTATGTCAATCAAGTTGGGCTTTATCACTCTTAACTGCCGACCCCTGTCTTACGTTAACACTCTGCAGCGAAACTGAAATGACTTCTCCAGGGCACAAGCCTAGATAAAATTTATGGAGACCTTGGGCTGCCCAAACTTCAGGATCCCCCTTTTGACCTCCCCGGCTGAGTCCAAAGGGATACAAAGCATTACGTTTGGTGCTGGCTTGGTTGCCAGAAAGAAGACTTTTGTTAGCTTTTGGGCTCCACTGCAGATTTTTTGTCAGGGTTTACACTCTTAGCCTTCAACTCTCCTGAGGTATCCATGTTAGTAGAGCGATTTGCCCATAGCTGGGAGTTTGGTTCATGAGTGCCAGGGTATGCTTACATGCCAGTGTGCTGCACACTCCATGTCTGGGATTGAAATCTCCTCTGAAGCTTTAGTCTAAGGTCATGAGGGACCCGGTTTCTGTGTGTCATGACAAGGAGGCACAGCTGAGGACTTGCCAATGAGGAGACTGTGTACTGACAGGGGGAGACTTACACATTTGTCTCTCTTCTTCACATTGCTGCTATCCAGCGGTGTGGGCTGAAAATGAGAAGCAAACTAGCACACAAAAGCAGAAAACATGCTAACTCTCTCCACCCACACACTAGACACATCACATTGAGCCATTGGACACACAAAAGACTCATGCTGTACAGACTGAGCTAGTCTGGCATTATTTTAGGGAGAAGTTAAAAAGCAAAATACTGCAGACGCTGGAAACCAGAAATAAAAAACGTGAAATGCTGAAAGCACTCAGCAGGTCAGATAACAGCTGCAGAGAAAGGAAGCTTACATTTCAAGTCAGTGACCTTTTGTGTGCTGCCTTCAGAACAACACCTAAAACAGGTGTTAGGCACCTTATTAACATATTCAACACCTGTTTCAACCATCCATCAGGGATGTCTGTACAGCACCTGAGCCAATAGAATATCAGACCTATTTCCAACACTGTTCAGGTCCCCACCCCCATCCCAAAACAAACCTCTTCACATCCATTTACCACCAGGGTTGTTAAATTACCCCAAATACCTAAAAAATGCCTTTGACTGCAACTATTAGATGAATTCACAGATGGAGAAAAGAGGAAAATCTGTTATATACTGGAAAATCTTCACAAACAGGAATTTATAGTAACAGATGCAAAATGAAATAAGTAATTTTGGTGAGATGACATAGGTTGTGTTCTTGTAAAGGCCAAAGCTTCCTAGACATACATCTAAAAGTAAAGATGTGTATGTGCTCTGAATGTTAGCACCTTATTACCCATCATTATTACACAAGACAAACCCTGCATTCTGAAGCATTTTTGTTAATCACATAGCCTGCAGCTTGTCGCCACTACAAGCCATGTCTGATAATTTAGTAATTATTCTATAATTACATTGTTTTGAAGCTATTCTTTTTTACTGAATAATTCTTTCTTTCTTTTCAGACTTCGAACATTCTCCTCAACTACTCTTTCAGAAAGGGGAAAGATGTGTCTTCTATTATGACAAATCATTCCTATTTTTGATGAAGCTTATAAGTGTCTCATTTAACAATCAACTCAAGCTCTACTTATTCTGAAACCCTCAAAGTTTTTTGTCCAAAGGGAAAAACATTATACTGAATATTTAGTGATAGAAACACTGTACATGACTGTACTACTCCCACACATACCAAATGAGCATGAATGTGAAATAATTTGGTGCATTAGCTTTAATGGACTTTTGCTCAGAAAACCAAAATTGCTCTGGGGATTAATCTAGTTTGATGTAGTTTAGCACATTAGCAATGGAGCAATGTTCTTTTTGGCTTGTTATGTATTAATTAAAGGAAAATGCATTCATATCTGCCTCAAAATTCAACATCAGCATAACATCTGCTTTAAAATGGCATTAAGATAGCAGAGAGAGTCAGCAGAGGGTCAGGAAACTTACTGCAGGAGAAACTGTAGGAAGATATTCATTTGTTTCAGTCCACACGGGAATCAGCAAGACTCATTATTCCAAACAAACTAACAATGAAGAACAGCAAAGTCAGGAAGATCAGTAGTCCTAGAATCTGCTACCACCAAAGATAACATGTCTACTGCAGAAAACAGATTTACCTCCACATTACAATATAAAAGGAGGTTATGGCCGCAAAATTTAGCTCAGCAGCCCCTTTAGTTTCAGCGCTACAGGTCCTGTTTTGGTTAAGTGACATACGTGGCATGGTCACACACTGGCGGCATGGCCTGCAATGAATGCTGTACAGGGAAGATCAGTAGTATGGGAGGAAATGCAACAGAAGCAGCACAGAAGAGGAAAAGCTGTTCACAAAAGGAGGAAGTAAAGGTGTAGAACTCATCCTTCCAGGATCTTCCAGGAGCATTCTCTAGCCTCAACTTAAGCAAGGAGCAATGACTGTATAGTGACTCTGTTTTCCAGGCAGAGCATGCACATGGCTTTGCCAGGGTAATGTGCTTCCCCATGTTACAGGGTGCCATTGGCTGCACACATGGCTGGCATTGTGGGCAAGTTTTTAATTGAGGATGAGAGGCATGCAGCAGTTCTAAGTGTACGAGGGTAAACTGAGACAATGAATGCAAGATATGATCTGTGCTTGATAGAGAATGTTGATAGGTAAGTCATGGGGGATGTGGTGATTAGAGCAGTGTGTGAGGCTAGTTGTTCATTTGTAAGGATATAGCATATGAAGATGGATTCTTTGACCTGGATCACACATGAGGTTTCTAAACTTCTTTCTGCACTGCATCCAGGTCCTCATGGTTAAACTTGCATTGACAGTGATGGCTAGCTGTTCCAACTGCCTTCTCAGTGTCTGTCTGGAGGACTAGTAATTGTAGATTAAACCTTTCATGCCGTTATGGGGATCATGTGACTGTACATATGAATTAGCCCAAAGCGCAGGTAATCTTAGGGGCGGAGCTTCTGGCCTTGATCTCGGTACAAGCGTGTAACTTCTTCAGGAGTTCTGTAAATAAAGCTTGAAGGGTCTGGAATTTACTGTTCATTATAACAAACCTGCCCGGTATTCCAGGTTTATTACAATTGGCAACAAAGGATATATAGCTCCAATGCTGCATCTTGCCTTTTGAATGTTAAGGGAAGAAGGAAAAGTATATTCATCAGTTATGCCACTTCTCAGCAGAATTGACCCATACGATTCATCCATCACAGACTGGAGTCAGTACATAGAGTGCCTAGGTTTCTACTTTGTGGTGACCAAGATAACAGCGGAGGAGAAACGAAAGGCAATTTTTCTAAGTGTCCGCAGGAGAAAGATGAATAACCTAATCTGTAGTGTGACAGCCCCGAAAGCACCAAATTCCAAATCCTTCAATGAGCTAGTAGACCTTGAGAAGGGACATTTTCAGCCTAAATCATCGGTGATCATGCAAAGATTCAAGTTCAACTCTAGAGTAAGGGCCCCGGTGAGTCAATTACAACATATATTACAAAGTTATAACAGTTAACGGAGCACAGTGGCCAGAATTTTCCCGTCGGCGATTTGGGGGCCGGACCCGCTCACCGACGAGAAAATGATATGGGATGACGTTGGGAGGAACCCCTGATGTCATCCCGGTCCATTTAAATTTTTAGGAAGTGGGGGCAGACAACGAAATCAGCTGTTTGCCCATCAACCTGTCAATGGCCAATTGAGGCCATTAACAGAGTGATTAAAACAATTAAAGGCCCTGCCCGTCCAACCTTAAGGCTGGCGGGCAGGCCAAGAGACCCAGTGGGCTTCTGATAATACATGAAACCTCAACCACTAGCGGGATGAGGTTTCATGTCCATTTTTAAAAACTTTAATAAATTTTATGTGATATTTATTAACATGTCCCATCTCGTGTGACATTGTCACATGAGGGGGACATGTTAATAATTTTCTAATTTTTCTATTTTTAAAGTTTTTTAGACTTTTAGTAATCTCCCTGAGACAGCACTTAGTCTCAAAGAGCAGTGCACTCTTTTGTGCACATGCATGAAAGAGCGCTCTTTAACAGATGGGGAATCCCTCCCCCACCCCGCATGTCGGGCAGGTCACTGGGCGGGCCTTAATTGGCCCGCCCACTCAAAATGGAGGCGGGGCCCGTTTCGGCAGCGGAGTTCGGCTGCCCACCGCCACTGAGCTGGTGGGGCCGGCCAGCCAACCGAGGGCAAAATTCTGCCCTGTGACTTCGGTGATACCCTCAATGACATGTTGCAAGATTGTTTGGTTTGCGGTGTACACGACGACGCCATTCAGCACCGTTTACTTGCAGAAGTTAATATCGACCTGCAGCGCACCATGGAGATAGCATTAGCAATGGCGAGTGCTGAGAGGGTGTAGCATGGCACCGTTCTACAGTTGGGGTGGGAACTTGCCATCGGGCATGGTGTAAAGACCAGGGAGACAACTGCAAAGCAGGACACGGTCCCTACTGCTCGAAAAACAAAAAGAAACATGAAAGCAGCTCACCAGTAAATCAGAAATTAAAGTGTTACCAATGTGGGGTAATCGTGTACCTGAAACCTGCAGATTTGTGGCCAATATCACAAAACATGGCATGTTGTAAAACATTGCAGGGCGAGATCAAGACAGCCATTCAGACAGCAGGCAAGCTGAATGAAGTGCACGATGTAGATGAACCAGAAGCTGCTGATACTGATCTCTATTCCCGATACAACCTGAAGGACAGGAAAACTAAACCAATCACCGTTACCCTTCAAGTAAATGGGAAGCCTCTAGTCATAAAGGTTGACACAGGAGCGTTAACCACGGTAGTGGGAGAACACATCTTTAAAAACCTCAGAGAAGGTATCCAGCCATTGAGTTTAGAGCAAACCACGGCTCAACTAAAAATGTATACTGGAGAGGCAATACAAATAAAAGGTGTCATGATAATAGTTGATTGTGGCAGTGGACTCCAGTATTAGATACTATGCGGTACTCTGTACTAGATAGGGGGTCAGCTGACCTGGGAGTTGAAGGTCAGATAGCACAAGTTGGAGCCTGTCTTGATAGAATTCAGTTACTGCAGATGTGTGTTTATGTTAGGAAAATGCGTTATCAATAAAGCTAGCTCAGCTACAATGTCAACAGCCTGTGAGCATCATTAAAATAAAAAACAAGACAAAAGGTATCACCTCTGTACCTGCATCCTACAGGCAACAGACAGCCCAGCAGCCAATAATTGATGTAACAGGTGAAGGATTAGCCTTCTGGGCTATGATTGGTTGAAAAAAATTAAACTCATCTGGTTAGAAATTTTTCAAGTCAGGCCAGGAGGAATTCCTGGGCTTTTTAAAAATGTATGATGGAGTATTCCGAGATGAGTTGGGTATGATGCAAGTCCTACAAGCGAAAATAAATGTGGATTCTGAAGCAAGACGCTGGTTTTTTAAGGGCAGATCTGTGCCTTACGCCCTAAAGGAGAAGATGGATACAGAATTGTGCCGCTTGGAGAAATTAAGAATAATCCAGCCAGTTCAATTTTCAGAATGGGCAGCTCCCACAGTCCCTGTAATGAAACCAGATCATCTTCAGAGATTACACATTAACTTTGAACAAGGCTCCTAAATTAGACAAATTCCAAACGACCATGGAAAGCCTACTACAAGGACTTCCCTGAGTTATAGTGTACCTGGATGACGTCCTAATCACAGGATCCACAGAAGCAGAACATGTGGCCAACCTAGAAGAGGATATGAAGAATTTTCTGGAGGCTGGCATGCATTTGAAAAAAGCGAAGTGCACTTTCTAACCAACTGAAGTCACTTATTTGGATCATATTTGGTATTGTCAGGCAAGTTGGAGGATGGATCTGAAAAGCCAATAGGATATGTCTCCATAATCCTCTCTGAAGCTGAGAAAGGTTATTCACAAATTGAAAAGAGGACTTTCCTGTCATATTTGGAGTAAAGAAGTTCCATCAATATTTGTTTGGTCGACACTTTCCTATAGTGTCATATCACAAGCCACTGTTGGGTTTGTTTAATGAAGATAAAGCAATCCTGCTAATAGCCTTTGCTAGAATTCAAAGATGGGCTTTAATTTTGTCAGCATACAAGTACACTTTTATGCACCGTTCGGGTATGCATACAGCAAATGCAAACGCCCTCAGTTGTCTTCCTTTGTCAGATAGCATTATACATGCTCCAGTACTTCAAGAGGTTGTACTCATGATCCAATTTCCTGGACTCCTCATCAGTCTGTGCAAAACAGGTAAAGAATTGGACAAACTGGGATCCAATTTTATCAAGAGTCCGAGAACAGATATTGCAAGGTTGATCAAATGCACAAGTGTCTGAAGAATTAAAACCATTCTATCCCATAAATCTGAACTGAGTTCTCAAGATGGTATCTTGTAATGATGAGCAAGAGTCGCCATTCCTTTGCAAGGAAGAGAACCGCTATTGACAGAGTTTCATAGTGCGCATCGTGGCATTTCGAAAATGAAGATGCTCGCATGAAGTGGTGGCCAGGTATCAGACAGTGATATAGAAAAATGGTTAAACACTATCTCCATTCAATGGGTCAGCAGAGAGAGCAATACAAACTTTTAAAACCAGGCATGAAGAAACTATCCAAAGGAATGTTAGAAACATGGGGCAGAATCTTGTCCTAGTCGTGCAGGCTCGGCGGGGGCGTTCAGGAAACTGACCGCCGCCTGCGATCGAGGCTGGAAGGCAATTTCACACTGGTGGGCCAATTAAGGCCTGCCCAGTGAGAAACGCGAGCGGCAGCGCTCAGCCTTGCCTTTGCAGGCGGGGGAGGAGGTCAAGCATGGCGAGTGCAAACTTCACACATGCACACGAGTGTGCGCTTGATAATCTCCCTGAGGCCCGGAGCTGCCTCAGGGGAATGAAAAGCTTTTTTAAAACAATAATGAAGAAATTAAAAATGTTATAAAATTTGTCCCATCATGTAATATGTGTCACATTTAAAATTTTTTATTTTATTTTTATTTGCTTTAGGAAACCTCATCCCGCCTGTGGATGATGTTTCCTAAAAAGTGCAAAGGTCGCTTGGCCTTTTTGCCTGCCCGTCAACGGTAAGGTTGGATGGGCAGCAAAAAAATTTTTTAATTAACTTGTTAATGGCCTTAATAGGTTTATTAATTGTCAGTGGGCGCACTGCCAACTCTGGCACGCGCCCACCAACCACAATATCACGCGACTGCGCATTGACGTCAGGACACTCGCCCAATATCAACATGCATCATTTTACACTCGAGTGGGTCAGGCACGTGCCCGCCCGCCACGGTAAAACTTTTGCCCACAAATTTCAAGATTTCTTTTCGCCTATCATACGACTCCTCAAGCAATTACGGGTTCAACTCCGTCCGGATAGCTAATGTAACGTTGCCTTGGTACACGATTAAGTCTAGTATCCTCTAACTTAGAAGGGAATGTGGAGAAGAACCAGAGTAGTCAGAAAGCCAATTATGATGTTCACAGTAATGATCGGAAATTTACTATTGGGGAGACAGTTTTTACATGAAATTTTGCAAATGGACCGAGATGGGTTCCTGGTTGTCTGAAACAGAACCTTTCTCATATCAAGTGGAAGTGGAAAACAGGATTGTTAGCAACCATGTGGATCATCTCAGAAGTAGAGACCCGTCAATAACCATTTTCCCCACCTGAAATTGAAGTCAAACCTTTGATCCCTGAGGTGCCAGATCAACAAAGAATAGACATACCTAAAGTCTTTATTGAAGTAAATAATTCTGAACTGCCATTGTCTAGCGATGTCCTGAATGCAGCAGTTCTTGGTCAAGTCGATCCAATGGAAGAATCTGATGTAGAGTTGCGCCACTCTACCCGAATCAGAAAACCTCCTCAAAGTCTAAATCTATAATTGCATGAACTGTATATATTTGTATATGATATGGATTTAGATACTTTTGTAAATAAGAGAGGTAAAACAAAATTAATGGGGGGGAATGTAGTAATTGTAAGTTAAACCTTTCAAACTATTTTGGGGATCATTTGACTGTACAGATGAATCAGCCCTTAGCGTGGGTAATCTTAGGGACTGAGATTTTCTAGCCTTGGTCTCGGGTACAAGCATGGAGCTTCTTCAGGAGCTCTGTAATAAATTTTACTGTTTCTTACAAGAAACCTGCCCAGTACTCAAAGTTTATTACAAGGACCTCTGGCCCCTTTTGGGTGAAAGACTTCTCTACTCCTCTCTACTTCTTTCATCAAGATCTCTAGTGCTGAATCAGAGAACCTTGACCCATGCTATCTGTCCTGTAGCATCATTTGGACTGTTCTTCCTGTTCAGACGGTCTAGCCCAGCCACATCCAGCACCTGCTGCAGCCACAATGCATCTCCCCTTTAGGAGGTGCAGGCTAGCTTTAAGTGGTGTTAGCCTCACATGAAGTTAGGCCCTCTGTTCTGATATGTAGCCACTCAGCAGTACACTTAGTGCTGGGCTGCAAGAAGCTATCATTTAAATTATCATGATGTTTACATGCTGTCTGCATCATAATGGATGGGCAGAGGTTAATCGTGCATATCAATTCCCACACGCATTATCGAGCCTCATCCACTTTTTCCCCTTTGATGTGTTGATATTAGCTGTGGGTGTAAGTCTGACTCAAGTTAATGAATGGATAATCTCTTCTACTAGAATCAGATGTGCACCCATGGACAATATCAGAACTGAGTTTACAGAAGCAATTAAAGTACAACAGTACAAATACCTTCCAGGCAACTGCAGTCTTGGGATCAGTTTGTTTGTTAACACTGCTACATAGCCAAGGTTGCAGCTTCTCTTTTTACACATACTCCTGACTACATTAAATCAACACTGATCTGCAGTGGGAGGCACAGAAAGGTTTTTTGAAAACATTCCTAGATCCAGATTTTTGCCATGATGGAGAGGCTGTCTGTTATGGCAAAAATCCATGAAATGGCTGAATTTTCCAAGTCCCACTCCTGAACCTGGCATTTCCTATCTTCGAGGGAGTGGGACTAGAGTCAGACCAGGGTTCACACATGCACGAACCATGGAGGCAGCTGGCCATTTAAATAACAAGCTGCCTCCACTGACTTCCAATTTTTGAATCCTAACCGCATAAATCCCAAAGTGTGCAAAGCAGACCAGGTAAGAGGAGGTCTGAACTTGGTGGATTCTTTAGATAGACAGGGTGCCCTTTGGAGAGGTAAAGTACCGCTTTGGATGGGATTCTGGTTCACCTTTTGCAGAGGTAAGGCACCTTTTGGGAAGGGTAAGGCACCCTTTGAGATTGTTAGAATTAAACATGATTACGTACTTTCTATGTACAAATGCATTGGAGCTGTCCAGCTGTCAAGGAACTGTCAAGCTGTCAAGCAACTGTCAAGGCTATCCAGGAAATGTCAAAGATGTCAAAACCGTCAAAGATACCCATGAAATGTCAAAGCTGTCAATCTTGCCAAGGAAATATCAAATCTGTCTAGGAAGCATTAAGGTTGCCCAAGAAGTGTCCAAGGACACTAGGTGAATTGGCATGGAGGGGATAAGGGCATGGATTGTGATGAGTTAACACTAAGTTGGCACAGGGGTAAGAGGGGCCATGGGTGTGTGTGGAGGCATGGGTTGGCATTGGTTGGCATGGATGTGGCATATGGAGTGTGTGGGGGGCTGAGGGAGGTAAGGGGTAAGGGCCAGAGAGGCGTTTATTATTTTATTATTTTTAAACTCAGTGCCAGAACACAGGGGCAGACCTTGAGCCCAGCCCACCTCCGAACCAAAAGCCCCTACATTCATTCCGGTGTCACTTGCCCCGAAACCTATTTCAGCTCAAAACCCCTTCTCCCAGCTGAAAATCCAAGCTGTGGGTGGACATTTTTAAAGGTCGGGTTTGCCAAGCCAGGAAATCCCCCGACTCTGTGCATCCAACACGGGGACAGAAGCCTAGGCCCCAGTGTTTCGGGCACCACCATGCACCCATTCGACCATTACCACATATGTGTTACATTCCAAAGCGTTAATCTACAGAAAAGAATACCACTCCATGAGAATTCAAATGGTCTGTCAGGTCTCCCAAACAATTCTGCATGTGACTGCATGGTTGCAAGAAGTATCCATATTATAACTGAATTGTGATTTTACTTACTCCACGTTGCCGACAGGTTCAATGTTTAGTTCCTGAGGAAAAATCACATTTTGAGGATTGATTTCATCTTTAGTGCGCCCCATGTTCCAGGTATAGCAAAGAGCCAATGAAGTTAGAGAATTGTATTTTTCCTAATCCTACCCCCAACCACCACATTCCCAATTCCCAGCACAAGGCTCTGCCAAGGTGCAGCTTGTGCCAGGAGACATGGACCACACAAGTAGCCAAGCCAGCAAATTATGTTGCCTTCCTCTCTCACTGGCCTCAGAGTACCTCCATTATAGTGCACCTGTCTGGTCCTTGGAGCATGAGAAGCCTGAGAGGAAAATCAGCCCTATATAGCTTTCTCACTCAAAATGGACTACAACCCTGATACTTCTCAGTAAAGTGCCTACACAGAAGCACAGTGACCCGAATATGCTTGTACATTATGGCACTTCAAGTGCTTATCCAAGAATTTTTTAAAAACAATGAAGGTTCCTGCTTCTACCATCCTTTCAGACAGTGAGTTCCAGAACCTCTCCACCCTCTGGGTGAAAAGAATCACACCTCAACTCCTTTATAATCCTCTACCAATTACTTTAAATCTATGCCCTGGTTACTGACTTCTTTGCTAAGGGAAATAGGTTTTTCCCATACATCCCATCTAGACCATGCATAATTTTACACATCTCAATTAAATCTCACCTCGGCCTCCTCTGTTCCAAAGCACACAGCCCCAGCCTATCCACATAGCTAAAGTTCTCTATTCTGAGCAACATCCTTATAAATTTTCTTTGTATCCCCTCACGCGATCACATTCTTCCTGTAATACAGTGACCAAAATTGTACGTAGGTAGTCCTTTTAAGCCTGTGAAACCTGCCAGAATGTATACTGTAAAATTGGAAATTTCCTGACACTGAATCTAACTCAACAAGCATGCAGATCAGAGAATCAGATGTGGAGATCTGCATACTCAACTTGCAGAACTCATCATCAACTTTAATGCCCGGAAGTGCATAATTTCAAGATTTTCTGTCCATTGAATTTTAAGCATGGAAAAAAAATCACATGTTGACTTCCGGTCAAAATTTCTAATATATGCATGATACTCCGCACAGAGGCATAAATTCATAAAATCTACCCCTTCAAATATGAATTTTATTGACTGACCATTATGTAGATATGTAATATTAATAAATGTATCTGTTGTAGTTGCAGGTAAAGGCTTAGCTGTAGGGCATGTAAGACTTTGGGTTTGGGACCTACAGATACCTAGGATAGGCAGTCAAGTATTTGTAAGTAATTTTAAGGTATTTTATTAGGTTTTTTAAGAAGCAGCAGTTTAAATATAATGCATTGCCTACATAGATCAGAGAGGCATATGACTCGTGACAGTGGAGAATGGTTCACTGATCCAAGAGGACGAATGGACAGATGGCACAGAGTGTGTTGATCTCAGTAGCTTGTGATGGAAGCATTCTGCTCACTAGCTGAATGGTTAGGGAAATCATTCCCTGCCTGTCTTGCTCTTTCCTGGTCTATCTGATATCCAAACAATGCTGATGGAGGACTGCCATCTGACGAGAACTGACCGTCTCCGAACTCTTGTTAATATAATTTATTTCTAGGGGCTGTTAGTTTACCCTATGTCAATCACCCATTCAAATCCTTTTGACCAATGAATGCAGGACAAGTACCCAAAATGTCAGAGTCATCACCTTTTTCCCCATGTCCATCACTTTGGCTTGAGGTCACATTTTTATTTACCTTATGGTTGAGGCCATTAGCCAGATATAGGGGTCACAGGGTGCTGGAAGGCTTCCTGCTATCAGTTCAGGAATGTTTGTAGAGACTAGTGATCTCAAAGCAGGGATTGCAATCTTTGTGACCTTTATCTCTACTTCGTCTTTGTCCCTGGCTCCTTAGAATTTTTTATGTTTTTTTTTCACAGAGAGAGCTAGAATTAATGCTGAGCTAGCTAATTCCTTCAGAGTTCTATACAATTCTAGAAATTTTGAAAAGGAAATATCCTATCGACTTCTCACAACCAATTTTAACTAACTTAGTTACTCATTTTCTTAATTTCTTGATTATATATCATAGGGCTGCATCTTCTGGTCAGCGAGCAGGGGGTGGGGCCCAGTCACCGACGCATAAAATGATGTGGGGTGACATCGGGCGGGCATCCAGATGTCATTTACATTTACAGGTCGGCGCACACGGAACTGAAACAGCTGCGCACCCGCCAACCTGTCAATGGCCACTTAAGGCCATTAATAAAGTAATTGAGGTAATCAGTGGACCTGCCCGTCCAACCTTAAGGTTGGCGGCAGGCTGGGAGCCCAGGTGGACTTCTGAAAAAACATGAAACCTCATCCACAGGCGGGATGAGGTTTCATGAGGGATTTTAAATGTTTACAAAATGATGAAATAAAAGAAATTGACATGTCCCAGCTCATGTGACAGTGTCACATAAGGGGACATGTCAGGAATTATTTTTTCACACTTCTAAAAATTTTTGAAACTTCCAGTGATCTCCCTGAGGCGGCACTTTGTCCCAGGGAGATCCGTGCGCTTTTCCATGCGCATGCGTGAATGAGCACACTCCCGGCTCAGGAGATTCCCCCCCCGCCCCCCGACCCCCCCCATCGCCCGCATGGGGAGCACACAGCACTTCCAAGCAGACATCACACTGGGTGGGCCTTAATTGGCCCCCTACATAAAATGGCGGCGCGCCCCCAACCAGGGGCTCCAGTCGGGTACCCGCCTGCGCCCGCTCCCGCACACACCCCCTCCGATGGGTGGAAAATGTTGCCCATAGATAACATACTAAAGCTTCCTGAATTATCTATTCATTATCAACTCATACTTGCACTCCCCATCTGCTGACCACCTCACTCAATGATATTTCTTATTCTTTTGCAGAAGTGCTGTTAATTTTTAGGTTATCACCATATATGTTCATACAATTAAAATAGCAGATTATGCATGGACTTAAACATTTTCCAGGTTTCCCTTCACCTATATCCATCGAGTGGATAATTTTTATTAGGTATTATTTCTCCTTAGTCTTCAACGGTCCCAACCCAAATTTCATTTTTTTCACTTTGATTTTACTCCCTCGGACCATTGCCATCTTAATTGTCTTAAAATGAATTTCTCTATAGATTATGTGTCAGTGCCTTGAACATTTAAAAATGTTTTCTTACTCTTCAAGCCATATTAACCATTTCAGGTCACGGTCTTTGTCAGGTTATGATTATGTCTGGGACCCATATTTCAGTGAGGCTTCACCATGCACTCTCAGTGTTAGTTACTTCACACATAACAAATCACCACTGCATGCTCACACCAGTGTCCCAATTCTTTCTTTAAACCTCTGTTGGATTACATTCGTAAGTCATCTTCACACATTTATTTGTCTGTTAGATGTGGCCTTCAGTGATTTTTTTTCCAAAGCTTTAATTGAAAAGCTCCCACTCATCTATCGTGCTTGGTCCTCATCGTGCTCTCTGTCCTTTTCCACAAATTTTCGCTTTGCATTTGTCGAAGGTTTATCAGGTCCATAGGGGTTGTGCCATCTATCCTTCCAAGCAACTTCATCATCTGATTTATTTTCTTCCTGATGAAATTGTGCATATCACACCATACACAGTCCATCTGGTGAGCCTTCCTGACTTTCAAGTTATCTTCTCAAAAGATCAACGGGGGTCTCTGACTCAAGATCTTTGCTTACCTTCCCTGCACAGACCCAATGTCTCGGGTGATGGCCAGTCTATCAAATTCAGTTCTCTTAAAAAGTTCATAGGCAAGGAGACAAACATCTCTAAGCAAAAGATGTCAACTTATTAGTCTCATCTATACTTTCCTTCCACTAGAACATACATCAATAACAAATTGATAGATTGAACTACATCCAAGGTCAGTTATTCCAATTCCCATTTTTTGGTGTTGTGTCTTTTTTCCAAACTTCAACTCCCAATCACTTCCTTATACCGTTTTACATATGCAATAGTAACTATCTTATTCATTCATGAGCCCTGGAGAAACTTTATAGTCCAATAAAATGTTTTCATAATATCCTTAAAACAGAAATCAAACATTCACACTTGATTCCAGACATTATCATACTTTGCTAGTTCTTTCTTTTAAACATGTTATTTCACAAAAGCAAAGGTATGCTCCTGACTCTGTTTTTACTGTCAGTGTTGTCGGACTGACAGGTTTTGTTAGTGTTCAATTTATTTCTTCCAAAATAAACTTTTTTTTTGATACTGAGAAACCATGTAGACTATATTTCCATTAGTCCTTTTTTGAAAATGAATTTTTTTTATCCCTTTAAACTTCAGGTAAATTTCTCTATGAGTGCTTGAAATAGCAACTCCTTTCAATGTATTTTTATCAATTTTGGTTTTGAAAAAAAATTATGCTTAGTCTTAGTGGTTTTAAATGGTGCTTTTACATCAGAGATATAAGCATTTGCAATGAGTTTGTAGGCGACTTCCATTTTTTCCGTACTAAAACACATTGACTGGAATTTTCAAATCGCTTTAGCAGTAGTTTTGTGACTGCCTTTAAAAGGCGTGCACCTGGTGAGCTGAATTCGAGAAGAACTCAGAGGTGAGTGAGCACATCCTTGCGTAGCGCTCATGAGGATCACCTGTAGGACATCAAGGAAGAGGCACCGCATATTCAGGTGTTGGGGGGCACAGTCAAATTGCTTTTTCCCGGCTGCCTTTCAGTGCAGTGCTGGGTCAAGGGCTCCAGACGCACAAGGCATCACAGACTGATGGAAGTACACAAGCATGTGCCAGAGTGTGGGAGAGATGGAGATAGGGTGAGAGAAGTGGCCACATACTTAAAAAGCTTGTTAAAAGTGAGCATTTTTCCACAGCTGATACCCCCATTGACATGCTTGGAGTCGGGCCTCTGAAGCATTTCTGCACATTCAAGCAACACAAAAGCATGAAAGTGCCGCCAAATGCTCCAGAATAATTCATCCCTCAGGCACAGACTGCAAATTAATGTGCATTTTAGAGAATGGCAGAACGATTGGATGACTGGGCTGCGAAAGGCAGCCATGGCACAGTCCCTGTGGAGGTTTTCAAAGCCCCTTGTTTTTATTCAGGTTTTGGACCCAGTATCCATCATGGTTCAAGCCTTGCAACGTGGGTTAGGAGAATGCCTGTGCCTGAGCTGAGAGCACAGCATGCAGCCCAATGGCCAAAGCTGCCACCAAACGGTCAAGTGGAGTGGGACAGAGATGGGTAGGGTTTCAGATAGCCAATGACCTCACTACACACTAGCCATCCAAGTGGTAGCCAGCATTCTTCGGCATGCGTGAAGAGGCCTTGAGACGCAGCAGGGTCCTTATCCAAGGTGCTCTTGGCGATGGAGTCTGGGTCAAGGTTGCCTGAGGGCGACATGGCAGATGTGCCTAGGAGAGAAGGTAGAGATTATTCATGCTTGGCAGCCACATTTCACATAGTATGGTGGACTCAGAGTAATGTTGATAAAGGGATGATGTGGTGCAGGATCCTCACGTGGATGCGTGCCACTGACCTCACTGCCATTGCAGGAATGGTCCAAGTCCTTCCGGCCAACTTCAACGCATGATTCTTGAATGGAGTGAGGACCTTGATGTCCGGCATTTCACCCCCAATTTGGGACCTCTCCCGTTGATTCTGTGCAATCTTGTCGCGCATAAAGACAGATGGAGAGAGTGTGAGCCACACACATGCCAGGCCAAATGAGAAGGATGCCAGGCTTGCATGTGTGCTGAGTGGAGCTATGGACGGGATGAGGAGATGAGGCCAAATGGAGATGTGAGTGTGTAAGAGAGTGAATGGTGATGTTGCTTGAGCTGGCAGTGAGTAAGATGGCAGTGAATGTGTGATAGGCTTGTGAGTAAGTGAGTTTAGAGTGATGAGGTGGCTGACTTACCCCGGTGGCACAGATGAGATCATTCATCCTTTTTCTGCACTGGATGGCTGACCTCTTGTGTGCAGCATTGGCACTGACCACCTCCGCCACTGCCTCCCAAGTTGGAGTGGTGAGACTGATGGGCCTCCTGCAGCCAGAGCTGGGGTAGAGGACATCATGGCAGGCCTCCACAGTGTCAAAAAGGCATTCCAGGGATGCGCCCCTGAATTGGGGGCTGCATGTCTTCTTAGCTTCTGGGATTAGGGCTTCACTGAAGCAGTCCTGGGCTGCAAGCATGGAGAAGTGCGCACATGGCTGTACTTTAAATATGGTGCCCAGAGTGAGGAAGCAGTGAGGTAGCAGCATGGCGGGAAAATCAGAGGCCACCCGCCAGCATAATGACGAGTTTCCACGACCGCACAATTTATAAGGCAGGAAGGGGACAATACGGCACGAAAATCCGCCATTGTGGCCAGCAGGTAAAGTGTCATTTTTCACTGCACTTAGTGTAATTTTGAAACGATTCCGTCCGTTGTCTCGAAAGATGGGAACAAACGGCTTGAAATTTCCCTTTGAATGCTTTAATTCTCAAAACTGCTGGATTCACATGGCGCTGGAAAAAATCATCACCTGTTTTAAAAAAGCACAAAACTGTGGCTTTGACCAAGAGACCAATGGATTAAAATGTGCAATTATATCTGTAAATTTAGAAACTTAAGATTTAGTAATGTCCAAAATATACATTTAGCAATATGAATGTTGTGTGGTGAATTTATAAAAAAATAGCAGTTGTCAGCAGAAAAGGTTAACTTCTTGGCATGTTTTTCCAAAGGACAGGGCAAAATATTCTCAAATGTACACGATTACATCATTTTACATAATTATTTTAAACTTCCCAATCAAAAGGATCAAACTCCATTTTAGACTCTGCTTTTTTCTTATACTTTTGCTATCTTTTCATCAACTTTGCCCAAATTTTAGATTAAGTTCCAATTGTTTCGAAACCTTTCAGTGTTCTGTAAGACATTTCTCACTCAAGAATTTTTTTTGGTACAACCAGGGTCTTTAAACCAAAAGGGTTAAAAAGAGACACCAGCTTCTAAATAGAGAACACTACAACCACACAGAACATAGAAAAGGAACAGAACCCTTCCCATATCACTTTGGCTTATCCTTTTTCTCCTTTAAAACAATTTTTAAGTTCTGATGTTCGCTGCTTAACCAAATTTGTAAGATACAGTCAGTAAAGCATGCCTTTAAAGTGAATTATAGCAGTTCTTCTTTAACTTTGGTATAAATGTTTTGAAAAGTTCAAAGTGGATTTCTGCCAAACTTCTTCAAGACCTCAGACTTATCTTTATATTTTGGGAAACAAATTGTAGAGCCTTTTCACAGCTGTACAAGTACATTTTAATCCATACTTAAAGTTGTACTTTTACCCAGTAACTTTATGTTTACTCAGTGCACCCTGCTTTAACAGTGACTTGATGGTGTTTTGAATGTATGGCTTAGTTGGGCAAGGGTACTGTTTCATGGGGTCACAGTAAGTGGTAACAGGATTTTTCAGGACTGAAAGCATTAATGTGGGAGTGGAGAAACAAAACTACACACATGTTGATGTGAAGCGAGTTACATGACTCGTGATAGCCTGGTAGTAATCTGAATGGAGAAAACTCATACTGGACTGAAGAATTCTAGAGTCTTGTATATCTGTACATAGTTATGTCCTACAATAAATAGTTACTGTTCAGACTCAATGGGCAGGATTTTCCACACCTGCCCGCCACCGGGATCTTCTGGTCCCGTTGCAAATCAGTGGACTTTTGGCTGGTGCGCCACCTCACTCGCGGTGGGTTCCACCCGCAAGGGGGCCAGAAAATCTCAGCCTGTGCCTCTGAACCTCTTCCTTAGACAATGACAACCATATACAAGAGCAAGTATCTTGGATGATGGTGGTGGAGAAGTCAGAGTCAACTAACATTAATTGCTGACGCTCTCTATTATCAACAGTGAAGTCCACAGGCCTCCCACTACCATAGTATTGGAGAGGAGAAACCACGTCTCTCTGGGAGGGTAGTTGGCACTTTCAGGTGGCTTACTGGCCTGGAGGGCTAAGACACCACAACAGCCTTGGGCCAGGCCCTGTTTCCAACCACATGGCTTCTATTACTGCTTGCAACTTCTCTAGCCACTGTTCAAAAGGATCGGGGCTCATCTGTGTTGGAGGAGGAGAGGTGGGGGATGGGGAAGTAAGGCTCACTATTCCTGTCAGCACCTGCACCACACACCCCCCACCGCCCCACAATATGCTATTACAACAATCGCGAACGTAGGCACCCAAGAGGTTGTATTTAAAATAATGCACTGAGGCACACCTTCTCTGTACGGAGTTCCCAGATGTCACAGACATCCAGCTAGGTAAGTGGCCATCAACAATGACTACCTTAGCTTTTGCGGGTGTTCAAGGAATGTTACATTTTTTTACATTAATTTATGGATTGTGGGTATTGCTGTCTAGGCCAGCATTTCTTTTGCCCATCACTAATTGCCCTTGAGAAGGTGGTGGTGAACTGCTTTCTTGACCCGCTGCAGTCCATGTGGTGTAGGTACACCCACAGTGCTGTTAGGAAGGGAGTTCCAGGATTTTGGCCCAGCATCAGTGAAGGAACAGCGATATATTTCCAAGTCAGAATGGTGAGTGACTTGGAAGGGAGCTTCCAGGTGGTGGAGTTCCTATCTATCTGCTGCCCTTGTCCTTCTAGATGGTAGTGATCGTGGGTTTGGAAAGTGCTGTCTAAGGATCATTAGTGAGTTCCTGCAGTGCATCTTGTAAACGGTACACATTGCTGCTACTGTGCATCAGTGGTGGAGGGAGTGAATGTTTGTGGTTGAGGTGCCAGTCAAGTGGGCTGCTTTGTCCTGGTTGGTGTCAAGCTTCTTGAATGTTGTGGGAGCTGCACTCAACCAGGCAAGTGGAGGATATTCCATCACACTCCTGAAATGTGCCTTATAGATGGTGGTCAGGCTTTGGGGAGTCAGGAGATGAGTTACTTGCTAAAGGATTCCTGGCCTCTGCCTTGCTCTTGTAGCCACAGTATTCATATTGCTAATCCAGTTCAGTACCTGGTCAATGGTAACCCCTAGGATGTTGATAGTGGGGGATTCAGCATGGTAATATGATTGAATGTCAAAGGGCAATGGTTAGATTCTCTCTTGTTGGAGATGGTCATTGCCTGACACTTGTGTGGTGCGAATGTTACTTGCCACTTGTCAGCTCAAGCCTGGATATTGTCCAGATCTTGCTGCATTTGGATATGGACTGCTTCAGTATCTGAGGAGTCACAAATGGTGTTGAACATTGTGCAATCACCAGCGAACATCCCCACTTCTGACCTTATGATGGAAGGAAGGTCATTAATGAAGCAGCTGAAGATGTTTGGGCCTAGGACATCACCCTGAGAAACTCCTGCAGTGATGTCCTGGAACTGAAATGATTGACCTCCAACAACCACAACCACCTTCCCTTGTGCTAGGTATGACTCCAACCAGCGGAGAGTTTTCCCCATGATTCCCATTGACTTCACTTTTGCTAGGGTTCGTTGATACCACACTCATTCAAATGCTGCCTTGACGTCAAGGGCAGTCACTCACACCTCACCTGTGGCATTCAGCTCCTTTTTTGCATGTTTGAACCAAGGCTGTAATGAGATCAGGGGCTGAGTGACCCTGGCAGAACCCCTGCTGGGCATCAGTGAGCAGGTTATTTCTAAGCAACTGCCACTTGGTAGCACTGTTGGTGACCCCTTGCATTACTTTACTGAAGATCGAGATTAGATTGATGGGGCGGTAATTGGCCGGGTTGGGTCCTGCTTTTTGTGTGCAGGACATACCTGGGCAATTTTCCACATTGCCAGGTAGACAGTGTTGTAGCTGTACTGGAACAGCTTGGCTAGGTGCGGAGCAAGTTCTGGAGCACAAGTCTTCAGTACTATTGCCGGAATATTGGGGGCAATGGCATAGTGACATTGTCGCTGGACTCATAATCCAGAGACAAAAATAAAAAATGTTGGAAAAACTCAGCAGGGCTGACAGCATCTGTGGAGAGAAAGACAGAGTTAACCTTTTGAGTCCATATGACTCTTCTTCAGAGCTAAAAGGAAGTAGAAATGTGGTGAAATATATACTGTTTAAGGGAGGTGGAACAGGTGAAGCTGGATAGAAGGCCAGCGATAGGCGGAGGCAAATGAGATATTGCGAAAGATGTCATAAACAAAAGGTCAAAGGATTGTTAATGGTGGTGGTGCTGGCTAAAGGAGGTGCTCATGGTGACATTAAGAGTGGAAAGCAGAATGTGATAATGGCAGGACCAGAGTTAGCGCTCTGGAAAGTGACAGACTGTTTTATCCTGAGCTTTTAGCCTTTACAATCTTTTTTCCCACTACCGTCCCCTCCCTCCACCCCACCCCCACTAGGGCCTGTGCAAGCTTGTTGTTTTAAACCTTTCCCTGACCTCAGTGGGCGAGGATGGATCTTCACTATTCCTGCACCTACTTCTGCCTTCTGCCTTAGTCTTAGTCAGTCCTGTGTCCCTAACTCATGTGACCACACACACTGGCATTCCTTTATCACTTAGGAGAGGCAGAACAGAGGGGGAAGTGCTTTCAACTATATTGTTCCAGCAAAGGCTAAGGTAACCTGCCTAGTTTTGGAAACAGCAGCTGCAAGTGCCCACTGTTTGATATTAGCTAAACAAGGGGAGTGGGCTGCTTCAGGGCAGGCAAAACTTAATTGCCGAATTAATTCTCTCAAAGCTCCCATTATTTCATCTAAGTCCCCAATCAGTCTGGTATTTTCTGTCTATAAGTCAATATTTTGTTCCAGTATTTGTTCTAGTTCCTCGTATTTCCTAGTTTTTCCTTGTATGTAACGTGCTCTATCATGTGCCTCCTATTTCCAGTTTAACTGAGTATGCAGAACAGCAGCGATCTCCTGTGCACCATCACTTGCCTTTTGCAACTTACCTATCTGTTCCCTTAATTCTTTGTACTTTTTAATCATCTGTAAGGCAAACACATATGCATCATAAACCAACTTATTAAGTTGAAAAAAGTCCGGAATCTTTCCTTTCTGAACTTCTTTAGAAAGCCTATCAAAAATACCTTGTAATCTCTGCTGCACTTTTCTACAGCTCCCAGGATATCTCTCGGTCCAGATTCACCTGTTTTCTTTGCCAGGCTCTCAATCAGGCATTCCCTAGCATTTGCCAATGCCATTGTGACTCCTGACTTCACTTAATAACTCCTCCACATGTGTTTAACTACAATCTACAATTGTTGCTTCTCAAATTTCAAGCCAATGACACCTCAACTACTGTGGATCCTACGTCTGACACCAATTGAAAGATTTTGAGTTTAGGAGCCACAGACACCTAAGATAGGGAGTTGAGTATTCATAAGTAATTTTAAAGTAATTTACGAAGCAACAGTTTCGATATGATCCATTACTTAAATGGGCAAGAAAAATATATGACCTGTGTCAGTGGGGAACATTCCAGAGGACGAATGAATGGTTGGCACAGAGTGTGTTGATCTCAGTAGCTTGTGATGGCAGCATTCTGCTCTCTAGCCGAAGTGTTAGGGAACTCTTCCTGCCTTTTCCTCACTCTTTCTTGGTCCATCTTCCATCTGAACAAGGCAACTGCCCGACAAGGACTGCCACCTGACAAGGACTGATCACTGTCTCTGAGCACTTGTTAATATACCTTATTTCTAGGGGCTGGTAGTTTACTCTATGTCAATCACGCGTTCAACCCTCCAACCAATGAATACAGGACAGGTACTCAAGATGTCAGGGTGGTCACCTCTCCCCTCTGTTCATCACTTTGGCTTGAGGTAACTTTTTTATTTACCTCATGCTGTAGGCCCTTTGCTAGATATAGGGGTACACAGGGTGCTGGAGGGCTTCCTGCTATCAGTTCAGGAATGTTTGTAGAGTCCAGTGACCTCAATACGGGGAGCGCAATCTTTGCAACATCTATCTTTGTCTTGGTCCCTGATTCCTTAGAATTATTTATGTTTTTTCAGAGAGAGAGAGAGGGAGAGAAAATTAATTTTATGCCAGTTAGTTTCATTAGAGTTCTATACAATTCTTTAAAAATCAATATCTTAAAGGCCCCTATTTCTTACAGACATGATCAATGCCAAGCTTATAAGGGGTATTTTTACAAGTTCATATTTCCAGCAAGAGCTTAATACTTCAGCAGCAGAAATTTGACATTTGGGAATCACTGCCTGCACTTTTACGATTATTAAAATTAATGATCAGAAACTCATGCTCATGAATTTTCAATTTGCACTGTCAATGTAAAAAGTTCTCCGTTGTCAGTATGGAACCATAAAATTAATACTAATGGAAAAATGTTCAGCCTGTCATCCTGCAATGAATAAATACATATTGCTTTCCCTCTCTCTCTCTGTCTCTCTCTCTCTCTCTCCCTCTGTCGGTGTATGATTACCCAGATACAAAGACAATAGGTGTCTCTTCCCACGTAAACATGGATATAAAAAGGGGTGAGATCGTCCCTTCTTATCCCCTGCCCAATTCTGAGGTGCTTGGAAAGGAAAATTGAGTGGGTATCTAATGGACAGCCAACCAAATTTGCCTAAAGTTTTGGTGAATTTGTCCAATACGTACTGAAGCAAGCATAAGTGCCATTCTCTGATTGTTATTCAGCACCGTCATCTAATTGTACTTGCACATACATATTGGTGAAAAGTCCAGAAATTCAACTCATTATTTTCCCCTTTCCTGAATCTTAAATAACACCATAAAAAACCAAAATACAATTTCTAGGTGCCAGTGAACCCAATGTTCCCCTGATTGATAAATTTAATGTAAAGTGACTGCAAGGTTGTATAATGAAACAAGAAAATTACTGGACAAGTCTCTCCTATTTGTCATTGCTTTCAACATTGCTACCACTGCAAAAAATGACTGGTAGGATGAGGAAGAAATTCATTTTGGCCATGGCACAAAATGGGCAATATTGAATGGACCAGCCATTGCCTGATATCCACTGCAATTAATGGATCTGAATAAGGCGGTGTTGCACAAGAGACAGCTGAACCAATATTGTCCATTTTTCCCACGGCTTGAAACAAAGTTCTACCTCAATGATTACTAATCAGCAGTACATATACTTCACTACACATTTCACTGGTGGAGAGCACCCTTTATGGTAACACTCTCACCTCTAATGGTCATTGTCCAAGTCCCACTCCACTATTGAAACATATTTTCCAGGCTGACACTTCATTGCAGTGCTGAGGGGGTGCTGCAATTTTGAAAGCACCATCTTTCAATTGAGGTATCAAACCGAAGACCTGGATGCAAATAATTCAATTGCACTCCTCAAAGAAAGGCAAGGGTGTTCTCCCAGTGTCCCATCAGTATTTATCTTTCAACAACACCAGGAAAACAGATTATCTGGTCATTTATTGTATTGCTATTTCTGGAACTCTACTGTGTGTAATGTGTTTCCCTACAGCATTGGCTTCAAACGTACTTAATTGGTTGTGAGTGATTTGGAGTGTCATGAGGTCTGAAATATAAATGAAAGTTATTTTTTTCTTGATGGCAAACTACCGTGCAACAGCTATTGATTCTCTGTAACCAATGCCAATGGCTCACTCTTCATTAAGATCATTAACAATGGTTGCATATGGTGGCACTGAGATATATAATGCTCTTTGAGTGATCCATTAGATTCCTCTTGTTCTCTGAAATGAGTATATTTTGGGAAAAGCCTAGAGCAGGGGGATTTTCCTGGTTTCCTAGCCAATATTTATCCCTGAATCATCACTAAAACAAATTTTCAAATCATTACCTCATTACCTCTGATGAGACCTTGCTGTGCGCGAATTGACCATCACGTTTCCCTTCATTACCCCTGCAATTTTTTCCCTTTTCAGCTATGATCTGATTCCCTTTTGTAAGTCTCATTTCACCTGCCTCCACCACACTCTCAGGCAGTGCATCCCAGATCCTAAGCACTGACTGCATGAAAGAGTTTTTCCTCAAGTCGCCATTGCTTGTTTTGCCAATTACCTTTAATCTGTGCCCTCTGGTTCTCGATTATTCCAACAATGGAACAGCTTCTCCTTATCTACCATGTCCAGGCCCCTCATTATTTTGAATAACTCTATCAAATTGCCTCTCAAGCTTCTCTTCTCCAAGGAGAGCAGTCCCAACTTCTCCAATCTTTTTACGCAATTGAAGCTCCTTATCCCTGGAACCATTCTTGCAAATCCTTTCTTCACCCTTTCTAATGCCTTTGTATCCTTCTTAAAATGTGGTGTCCAGAACTGGATGCAATACTCCAGTGTTGCCAAACTAGGTCCAAACTAGTGTTTTATACAGGTTTAATATAACTTACTTGCTTTCATACTTTATACCCTATTGATAAAGCCCATGATGCCACATGCTTTATTAACCACTTACTTAACCTATCCTGCCATCTTGAATGATTCATACATATATAAACCCAGGTCCCTCTGCACCCCCTTGAAAATTGTTCCTTTTATTTTATATTGTCTTTCTGCATTCTTCCTATCTGGTCAGTAAGGGGAGTGGGAGGAGATAGGTGACGACGCCAGAGTGAGACGGAGACCGAGTGAGTAGTGAATTAGACTCATGTGGGAATTCGGTGCACAGGGTGGGAAGAGGTGTGGAATACATAAGAATTATTCTATGTCGGGAACAGGAGCAACTGAGCAGAAACGGACCTGGGTGTAAACCTCATCTTCACGGCTGAGTTTGAAAAAAAATTAAACAGTGACATCACAGGAAGACTGGAAGTTCATTGTACAGTAAGAAACTGCTGTTAGGGAGTGTGGTTAAATAGCTGTAAATTAGAGAAGCGTATTTTTTTAAAAGAAGTAGCTGCTTGGATTTGAGTAAGAAACACTAGGAATAAGGGGAAGTCAGGGCCAGTAATGTAAGGTAATATAAGAGAACCAAAGTAAAATAAAATTAACATAAGGGAAGTAAAGTTAAGACAAGTGTTATGATTCCCAACTGATGTTACTACTGGACAAGTCAGATCCCAGGGTGGAGCCCTGCTTGACAGATCCCAGCTTTTATTTTTTGTTTAGAAACATGGAGGGCGGCTACTGAACAGTCACTGGAGTCAGCTGATGAACTTTTAACAAAAGGATAAAACATTACTAAACAAGAGAAGATGAACTATATTACAATACTCCTTCACCCACAATGATAATTTACAAATATATATAGATTCACAAGAATACCACAAGTTATAAAAGCCGTTTTATACTCTAATGTTCACAGTAAGTACACAGTCAATGTAAACCAATAGGTGACCCGTGGTCAGACACACCACACTATGAAACCAGGTGACAGATGCCACCCTAAACAAATGCTATGGATCTCTCCTTAACTCCACCCAGACGCTTGTCACATGTGAATCAACCAGTCTCACTGAACTCCATCTTTCACACAAGGGTTTCCTATCTCCACTGTCAAAGAGCTCACTTTAGAATTTTCTCCCAAATTATGCTTTCTCTCAGACACCTTCCACAAGAGTCCACCTCAGGGTTTCATACTCTCCTTCCGATGCTCCTCTCCCCGGATCATCACGTGAATTCAAGCTTCCTTCTACACACACTCTCTCAGACTCAGCCATGCCAACTGAACACTACTGCTTCACATGCTCATAGTAAAGAGTTACAGATTTTCAGCTGTCTCCTTGGATCTTCTGGCTTCTCGCAAGCCTATTTTGCTTGAAACCTGCTTCCTGCAGCTTTCTCCCTTTAAACCTGAAGCCTTCCTCTCTGCTCCTTGCTTTTAGCTTCACTTAAAAGGACATTTTCCAGATTCCTGTCCTTGTCCTTTGACTTAACTGCCCTCTTGGGACCTTTCCTGTTCCATTCCCTGGTTTTGGGAACTTTCTTCTTTAGCTTTTAGAACCTAACTCCTGCAGTTCCTTCTCCTGTGTCCAGCTTCTCCTGGCAGCTGCTTCCAACTGAGCTTTGGAACTTAAACTGCTTTTTGTTTCTCAGTTCCTCTGTGAGCCCCCTGTTGCTAGGCAACAGCCCAGTTTTTTCCTACCTTCGAGAGTTGTAAAACCTAATTAAATTGCAGGAATATTTTGAAGAGAAACTAAAACTCAAGATCCCCCCTTCCACTAACACACAAATACAGAACACAGATAAAACTTAAACTTAAAGCTAAAACACATTCCTAACACCCACAAATACAAATATAACTTGCTGAAACTATCTCCAGTTCCTAACACAAGACAGGGCAGCTTGGTCATGTGAAATGCATGTCCTGTTATATGTGGGAAGTTGTGGACAGTACTGATGACCTAGACAACTACATGTGCAAGAAGTGCTGCCAGCTGCAGAAACTTGAGTTCCGGGTTTCGGAGATCAAGTGGCAGTTGGAGTCAGTGCAGTGCTTCCCTGAGGCTAAGTGCAATGTGGGTAGTACACTTAGAGGTGGTCACACTGCAGGTTAGGAGCATGGAGGAAGAAATGGAATGGGTGACCACCAGGCAGTACAAGAGAACCAGCAAGATAGTGCAGGGGTCCCCTGGGGTCCCACTCGCTAATCGGTTTCCTGTTTTGGATACTGGTGAGGACATTAGTTCCTCAGAGCAGTGCATTCAGGGCCAGGTTTGTGGCATCACGAGTGGCCCTGTTGTACAGGAAGGAAGGAAGAAGAAAGGAAGAGCAATAGTGATCAGGGGATTCATTAGTTAGGTGAACAGACAGGCATTTCTGCGGCCATAGACATGACTCTAGGATGGTGTGTTGCTTTCCTGGTGCCTGGTGACACTGAGAGGCTGCAGAACATTCTTCTGGGGGAGGCTGAGCAGTCAGAGGTCGTGGTCTGGTACTAATGACTTAGGTAGGAAGGAATATATGGTCCTCCAGACAGAATTTAAGGAGTTAGGTAGAAAAGTAGTAAGCAGGATCTCAAAAATAGTAATCTCCAGATTACTCCCAGTAACTCGTTCAATTGAGTATAGAAATAGGAGGATAAGGCAGATGAATGTGTGCCTGGAAAGATGGTGCAGGAGGAAGGGCTTTATATTCCTGGGATACTGGGACTGCTCTGGGGGAGATGGCACCTGTACAAGCCACACGGGTTTTACCTGAACAGAGACAGAAAGGAATTCCTTGTGGGGTGTTTTGTTCATGCTGTTATGGATGCTTTAAACTAACTCAGCAGAGGTGTGCAAGCCAGGAGAGAATATTAGAGAATAGTACCAATCACTGGAAGAGACAGAAAGCACTAGAATAGGGAATAGTAAGTTAAAAGGCAAAGTTGGAGTAAGGGAGAAAGTAATGAAGTCTAAATCAGAGTTATACTGCATGTTTGTGAATGCATGGAGAATCGTAAAGATTGGTGAGTTACAGGTGCAGATTGCCATGTGGAAATATGATGTTGTGGCGATAACAGAGACTTGGCTCAAGGAAGGGTGGGACTGGGTGTTAAATATTCCTGGGTACAAGGTGTTCAGGAAAGATAGTACAGGAAGAAAAGAAGGAGGGGTGGCTGTGTTGGTTAAGGAGAGCATTGCAGTGCTGGAGAAAATGGATGTCCCAGAGGGTTCAAGGACAGAATCAATTTGGCTAGAGCTAAGGAACAAAAATGGTGCAATTACGTTGCTTGGTGTAGTCTATAGGAAACAAGCTAGTGGGAAGAATGTAAAGGAATAAATCTTCAGGGAAATTACAGAGAGGTGCAAACATTATAGAGTAGTTATAATGGAGAACCTTAATTACCCAAAATAGATTAGTATAGCGGTAGTGTAAAGTGCAGAGAGGGGCAAGGGTTCCTAGAGTTTGTTCTGGACAATTTTCTACAGCAGTATGTGTCCAGTCCCATAAGAAAAGAGGCACTGCTAAACCTGGTTCTTGGAAATGAGGTGGGCCAAGTAGATCAAGTGTCAGTGGGGGAACATTTAGGAGACAGTGATCATTGTACCATAAAATTTAAGATGACAGTATAAAAGGACACAGGGCAATCCAGAGTAAGAATAATTAGCTGGGGGAGAGTTGACTTCAATGGGGCAAGAACAGAGCTGGGCCATATACACTGGATCCAAAGGTTGGTGTGAAAAACTGCAGCTGAACAATGAGCTATCTTAAAAGAAGAAATGGTTCGGACATAGTCAAGGTATATTCCCTCAAAAGGGAAAGATAGGGAAAACAAACCCAGAGCTCCCTGGATGAGAAAGGAAATAAAAATTAAGATAAACAAGAAAAAGTGTGCTTATGACAGGCGTGAGGTAGAAAATACAATTTATTTTTTATTCATTCGTGGGATGTGGGCGTCACTGGCTGGGCCAGCATTTATTGCCCATCCCTAGTTGCCCTTGAGAAGGTGGTGGTGAGCTGCCTTCTGGAACCACAGCAGTCCATGTGATGTAGGTACACCCACAGTGGTGTTAGGAAGGTAGATCCAAGATTTTGACCCAGCAACAGTGAAGGAACGGCGATATATTTCCAAGTCAGGATGATGAGTTGCTTGGCGGGAACTTGCGGTGGGAATGTTCCCATGTATCTGCTGCCCTTTTCCTTCTTGTGTACTACTCCTTAGTAGTGGTCATGAGTTTGGAAGTTGCTGTCGAAGGAGCCTTTGTGAATTCCTGCAGTGCATCTTGTAGATGGCACACACTGCTGCTACTGTGTGTCGGTGGTAGAGGGAATGAATGTTTTTGGATGTGGTGCCAATCAAGTGAGCTGCTTTGACCTGGATGGTGTCCAGCTTCTTCAGTGTTGTGGGAACTGCTCTCATCCAGCCAAGTGGGGAGTATTCCATTACACTCCTGACTTGCGCATTGTAGATTGTAGATAGGCTTTTGGGAGTCAGGAGGTGAGTTACTCGTCACGCTATTCCTAGCTTCTGATCTGCTCTTGTAGCCACAATATTTATATGGTTAGTCCAGTTCAGTTTCTGGTCAATGGTAAGACATCGGGATGTTGATAGTGGAGGATTCAGTGATGGTAATGCCATTGGACATCAAGGGGCGATAGTTGGATTCCCTTTTGTTGGAGATGGTCATTGCCTGACACTTGTGTGACATGAATGTTACTTGCCACTTGTCAGCCCAAGCCTGGATATTGTCCAGGTCTTGCTGCATTTGGACATGGGCTGCTACAGTATCTGAGGAGTCACGAATGGTGCTGAACATCATGCAACCATCAGCGAACATCCCCACTTCTGACCTTATGATGAAGCAGCTGAAGATGGTTGGGTCTAGGACACTACCCTGAGGAACTCCTGCACTGATGTCCTGGAGCTGAGATGACTTACCTCCAACAGTCACAACCATCTTCCTTGGTGCTTGGTGTGACTCCAACCAGCAGAGAGTTTTCCCCTGATTCCCATTTACTCCAATTTTGCTAGGGCACCTTGAAGCCACACTCGTTCAAATACTGCCTTGATGTCAAGGGCAATAACTGTCACCTCACCTCGGCAGTTCAGCTCTTTTGTCCATGTTTGAACCAAGGCTGCAATGAGATCAAAAGCTGAGTGGCCCTGGTGGAGCTCAGATTGGACATCAGTGAGCAGGTTATTGCTAAGCAAGTGCTGCTTGATAGCACTGAAGATAACCCCTTCCATTACTTGGCTGGTGATGGAGAGTATACTGATGGGGCAGTAATTGACCAGTTTGGGTTTGTCCTGTTTTTTGTGTACAAGACACACCTAGGCAATTTTCCACATAGTCGGGTAAATGCCAGTGTTATAGCTGTACTGGAGCAGCATGGCTAGGGGTGCTGCAACTATTGCCTGAATATTGTCAGGGCCCATAGCCTGTGCAGTATCCAGTGCCTTCAGCCATTTCTTGATATTACGTGGAGTGAATCGAATTGGCTGAAGACTGGCATTTGTGATGCTGCAGACCACGGGAGGAGGCTGAGATAGGTCATCCATTTGGCACTTCTGGCTGAAGATTGTAGGAAATGCTTCAGCCTTATTTTTTGCACTGATGTGCTGGTCTCCTCCATCATTGAGGATGGGGATATTTGTGGAGCCTCCTCCTCAAGGGAGTTGTTTAATTGTCCACCACATTCACGACTGAATGTACCAGGACTGCGGAGCTTAGATTTGATCGATTGGTTGTGGGATCGCTTAGCCCTGTCTATCACTTGCTGCTTATGCTGTTTTGCTCGCAGGTGGTCCTGCATTGTAGTTTCACCAGGTTGACGCCTCGTTTTTAGGTAGGCCTGGTGCTGCTCCTGACATGCCCTCCTGCACTCTTCATTGAACCAGGGTTGATCCCCTGGCTTGATGGTAATGGTAGAGTGGGGGATATGTCAGGCCATGAGGTTACAGATTGTGTTTGAGTACAATTCTGTTGCTGCTGATGGCTCACAGTGCCTCATGGATGCCCAGTCTTGAGTTGCCTGATCTGTTCGGAATCTATCTCATTTAACACGGTGGTAGTGCCACACAACACGATGGAGGGTATCCTCAATGTGAAGGCGGGACTTTGTCTGCACAACAACTGTGCAGTGGTCATTCCTACCAACATGTCATGGACAGATGCATCTGTGGCAGAAAGGTTGGTGAGGCTGAGGTCAAGCATGTTTTTCCCTCTTGATGGTTCCCTCACCACCTGCCGCAGACCCAGTCTAGCAGCTAGGTCATTTAGGACTCGGCCAGCTTGGTCAGTAGTGGTGCTATCAAGCCACTTTTGGTGATTGACTATGTCAGGCTGTTGCTTGACTAGTCCATGAAACAGCTCTCCCAATTTTGACATTAGCCCCCAGGTGTTAGTAAGGAGGACTTTGCAGGGTCGACATGGCTGAGATGGCCATTGTCGTTTCTGGTGCCTAGATCGATGCCGGGTAGTCCGTCTGGTTTCATTCCTTTTTTGTGACTTTGTATCAGTTTGATACAAGTGAGTGGCTTGCTAGGCCATTTCAGAGGGCATTTAAGAGTCAACCACATTGCTGTGGGTCTGGAGTCACATGTAGCCAAGATCAGGTAAGGACGACAGATTCCTTTCCCTAAAGGACATTATTGAATCAGATGGGCTTTTACAACAATCCTCAATAGTTTCATAGTCACTATTCGACTTTCATTTCCAGAATTTTTTACTGAATTCAAATTACACCATCTGCCATGGCGGGATTCAAACCCCGGTCCCCAGAGCATTACCCTGGGTCTCTGGAGTTGAGAACAAAGCTGAAGGTTCAGAGGCGAGGTGAAGAAGAAAATAAGAGAAGCAAAGAAGGATTATGAGAAAAGACTGACAGCTAACATAAAGGCGAATCCCCAAATCTTTTTTAGAAGTATAAATAGTAAGAGGATGGTAAAAGGAGTAGGACCGATTAGGGACCAAAAAAGGGATTTACACATCAAGGCAGGGGGAATGGCTGAGGTGTTAAATGAATACTTTGCATCTGAGGAAGCAGATGCTACCCAGGCCATGGTGATAGAGGAGGAAACTCTGTCTCTAGAAGGGTACAAAAATTGATAAGGATGGGAATGGCAAGATTGTCATATGAGGAGAGATTGGGTTGGCTAGGCCTGTATTTTCTGGAGTTTAGAAGAATGAGAGAGCATCTCATTGAAACATATAAAATTTTGACACGAATGGACAGACAGGATACAGGGATGATATTTCCTGTAGCTGGGGGCAAGTAGAACAAGGGGTCAAAGTCTCAGGATACAGGGTAGGCCATTTAGGACAGCGATGAGGAGAAACTTATCAGAGAGTGATGAACTTGTTGAATTCTCTACTACAGAGGGCTGTGGAGACCAAGTGAATATATTTAAAAAGGAAATAGATCAGCCATGATCGTATTAAATGGCAGGGCAGGCTTAAAGGGCCAAATGACCTCCTACTGCTCTTATTTCCTATGTCTCTATGGTATTGGATAAACTGTTGGTGCTAAAGTTGACAAGGTACCAGGACTTTTATTCCATGAGTTCTAGCTTTGCTCACAGGTATGTTATGTGGCACTTCATCAAATGCCTTTTGGAAGTCTATGCACACCACATTAATAGCAATACCTTCAGCAATCCCCTCTGTTATCTCATCAAAATACTCAAACAAGTTAGTTATGCACATTTTGATGCAGGGACCACACTTCTTACCTTAACTCCACAAATTCAGCATGACCTGCAACAAGTTTCACCAATATCCTAGAATCAGATAACTCTATTCAACTGGATACAGGAAATACAGACCTCTCCAAATCACTGATGTTACAAAAACAGCCTAGAATGAAAAGCAAGTTTGGGAGACCCCTCAACTGAAGTTAAAGAAAGAATTTAAGTTTTTTAAAAAGTTAAAACAAATGTCAACATCAGTGCTTTGACATTTCTCATGTTAACTGGGTGGAACATTTTTAAAATGATGGAAACATTATACATGATATGATCATATAATGAGTGGAGCGTTAAGTTTGATAGATCCTTCCTAATAGTTGCAAAGGGGAAAGCTGCCTGCTGCTAAGATGGAGCTTAACTGACCTTACCATTTAACAAAGTATAATTTCCACCTTTGGTAACCCATTCCTTCAGCTGTTTAGCCCCTGTGTTTTAGATTCCCTCCTTAAACCTCATTGCATTTTGACCTCACTTTCTCCCACTGAGACATCCCTTAAAACATTTCTTTTTGACCAAGGTTTTGGTTATCTGTCCTAATGTCCCTTTATGTTTGCTAACACTCCTATGAAGCATCTTGGCATGTTTTACTACATTAAAGGTGCTATATAAATAAAAGTTATTATTGTAATAAACAGAAATCTAATTAGCTCGCCCTAAACAAATCCATGTTGACTTTCCTTGATTAACCCACATTTGTCCAAGGGAGTATTAATTTTGTCCCGAATTATTCTTTCTAAAAGCATCCCCATCACCGAGGTTAAACTGACTGGCCTATAGTTGCTGCATTTATCTTTATACCATTTTTTGAACAAGGTTGTAACATTTGTAATTCTCTGGTCCTTGAGTACCACCCTTGAGTCTAAGGAAGACTGGAAAATTATGGCCAGTGCCTTCGCAATTTCCATTCTTACTTCCTTCAGCATCCTTGATTGCATCTCATCCAGTCCTCATGTCTTACCAAATTTAAATACAGACAGCCTGTCCAATACCTCCTCCTTATCAATTTCAAACCCTTCTTCTGCTGAATTACAATCTCTTTCGCTATGACCTGGGCAGCATCCTTTTCTTTGGTAAAGACAGATGCCATGCCCCCTGCCTCCATGCGTATACCCCCGTTATGGTCCCTAATCAGCCCCACTCCTCCTCTAACCACCCTTTTACTACTTATAACGCCTATAGAAGACTTTTGGATTCCCTTTAATGTTAGCTGCCAGTCTGGTATCATGCTCCCTGTTTGCTTCACTTATTTGCTTTTCTCAATTCCCCTCTGAACGGTCTATATTTGGCCTACTTCTCAATTGTATTATCTACCTGACATCGATTATAAATACACTTTTTTTCTGCTTCATCTTAATCTCTAGCTCTTTCATCATAGGTGAACGTTGAAAGATGATATACATATTTTGGGGACAGTGGTTGTGGTTAATGTTACTAGTACAAACGTAATTTGCATAAGCTTGCTGTTTTCACTTATGATGCCTTACATCCTAAATATTTAGTACACCAATTAATTGTTTTGTTTTTGCATGGCCGGGAATTCCCTCAGAGCTGCTCCTGATCCGCTGTCGCAACTGTGCTGGAAGTGTGGCAGAACCTACTGGTGAATTTTTGGTGGAAAGCACAGCAGTTCTGAGGATGTTCACCACCATATCTCTTTTACAACCATAGCTTCTCTTCCTTTGCATGCTCCTATGCCACAGTAATATTAATGTCATAAAAGCAAGAAACTGCGGATGCTGGAAATCCAAAACAAGAACAAAAATACCTGGAAAAACTCAGCAGGTCTGACAGCATCTACGGAGAGGAGCACAGTTAATGTTTCGAGTCCGTATGACACTTCAACAGATTATTGTCATGTTTTCCTGCTTTCAAAAAAAAAGGTTATGAGTATTCTTTGGGACCTCCTCCCAGATACTCTACCCTATGACCTGTATCTCCTCTGCACCTTCCCACACCTACTGCCTCCTTTCATTTGTTGATTGATATAGTTATCAAAACACGTAGATACCATATTATGTCTTCTGGATTCCATATGTTAGTAATAATCACAGATTCGATTGAAAACGCTGGAGTATCATCGAGTGCATTTCTTTCAACTTGCTATGCGGCTGGTGGACGGATAGATTGATACATTGCTACTCAACACATGACTGTAGTGCAGCAGTGAATATGGTACCCCAGGATATATTTTCATATAACAATTAGTTCCTACAGCTCTTTACAAATAATAACCATATGACATCCCGATTATTGATGTAATCTTTGTAATTCTTCGTCTCTATGTTCACAAAGGTTTGCAAATTCACAGCCAGTTTCTCAAAACTTTTAGACAAGGTTTGACAAAAGAGCTCGCTGTTTCACAGGCATGCAATTATTAGGTACACATGCATCATGCTGTGCTAATCATTTTCATCACCACTAATTATACTCAGCACAGACAAGTCTATTTGGAACCGGAAGGAAGAAAAGAAAATTACGTAGGGTGGGGAGGTTGAGCAGGGGTGGAGGAAATGAATGGGTTAGCTTCAATTCAGTTATCCACTCAATAGTATCAATTGTTCATCTTTGTTAAAAGGATTTCATTCTCCAGATACCTTGAATCTGGCTACACTTATTGTTAGCCCATAATGGTATTATTCCTCTGTGACTTTGGTTTTAGGCTATTGCCCACGTGTATCTTGTCCCGTAAAGCCCACACAATGCTTTGTCTACTTGCTTCTTGAGTATATCGAATAGAATTGAAACTGCATTACACATCAAAATCGGCCTTTCTTGTTGCACTTGCTACATTATTTCACACAAGCAAATTTGCCAGTAACTCTCTCTGCTGAGCCATTATTGAAATTCAACCTCAATTTCTCACACTTTTGGAAATAACAAAATTTTCAGTTTGTCTACAAAATCCAGTTTGTTGCTTTAGCACCTGAGTTAAGCTCATATATTTTGAGTCAGAGAGTCTACTGTGACCAGGAGTGACAAGAGCACGTTTGCATTTTGAATGTGAGTCAAGAAGATAAATAGATTTTTCTAAATTTTAAGGGCTTTTGATTGGTTTCCACCCTATCTTAGATTGTCTGATAACCACTGTTACCACAAGAAAGGGCGATGTGAAAGCGGGTGGTCAGAAAATTGCACAAGTACGCCTTAGGCTTATTTCTTGTTCAGTTCTTTTGATCCACCATTTTTTGCTTCAAGATTCCTTTAATTCATTCGCAGGATAAGGATGTTGCTGATAAGGTCAATATTTATTGCCCATCTCTAATTGCTCTTGAGAAAGTGGGTAGTGAGCCACCTTCTTGAGTGCAATTGAGTGGCTTCCTACAACAACCACAATGCTATTGATCTGAGTCACGCAAAGGATGGCAGATTTCCTTCCCTAAAGGATATTAGTGAACGAAATGGGTTTTTACAACAATCCAGTACCTATCACCATTACCAATACTAGCTTTTTATTCCAGGTGGTACAGATTTGAAAACGTGTCTCCAGATTATTACACCAAGCTCTGGATTGCTAGTCCAGCAACATAACCACTATGCTACTACAATCTACAGAGTGTATAAAAGCATTGAACAATAAATGTTCACAACACAGAAGGAGGCTATTTGGCTCATCATGTCCAAGCTAATTCATTGATAGAACAATCCAAAACCAACTTGATTACTCTGCCCTCTTCCAATTATATCTTCCCATGCTTTAAATATTTGTCTAATTTTTCCTTAAAAGGATGCAATTGTCTCTGGCTCAATCATTTCCTATTGCAAAATTATTCCAAGTTCCCACCTCCTTCTGTGTAACAAATTGTCTCAAAACCTCTCATTTCACTGTCTCATAGGATGACTTTAACCCTCATCACCCAAACTGTTATTCCACTGCTTCCTTTTATTCAAAGTGGCACAATGCTGATGCAGGGAGTGGGTGTAGTGGTAAGGGGGGGTGGGGGGGGGGGGGGGGGGTGGGGGGGGAAGGGGCAGGAGGTGGTGCCACAATATGCAGCAGAACCCCAATCCGCTAAGTTTTCACCCCTTACATTTACATCAGAAATTGTTTCCCAAGAGTGTGGACACTTCTTAGGCCCAACCCTTACATTAATAGAATTCTTTGGGGAGAGCTCTAAACACATTATCAGGCTACCCTGGGAATTCCATCCATTGCACAAATGAGCAATACTTGTCGAGAGCAGGTAAGAATCACGTGCTGGCTCTTAAGAAGGTCGCAACATAACTGGATGTGATGTTTTATCAATCCCAGATTATTAAACTAGTTTTCTTTCTGGGTCTTAGGTTTCCCTGTTGCTGCAGGGGAGTATTGCTTCAGCTATTACCCCATCATCAGTGTGGGCACCCCTGTTGTTGCTCTACAAACACAGGACCCTTGCCTACTATGTAAAAGACACAAGAACCATGATTTTGGACGGGGACAATAACTAGGCAAAGCTACAAGAAGAAACCTCATCTCACCATACTTCTGCCTCTCACAGGATTCTGTAAAATCTCAGACCCAAAGTGTCTGGAAATAGCTGTTAATGTCAAAGGAAAAATGATGCACTCTAGTTACCAAAGATACATGTAATCAACAGCTAATCCGACTAAGTAACCAGAGGACCTTGGCTTGTTGAAATAATAATGTAAGCAAATTGGACGTGGTTATAGCACCCATGACTTGTTATTTGTGATTGCTACAATCATTAAGTGAATGCCATGTCAAAGAGAAGATTTGTAGATTGCATGTTTGTTGGCTATATTTTCCCAGATTTCTGGATGAGTGTCAGCTTATACTTTAAGCATTTCCTCTGATTCCCTACTGTCCTACTTCCTGTCATCTGCTGGTTATAAAATACAGCTTTGGAAAACCACTCATTTGACATGTGAACAATTCAATTGTGCCCATATATCTATGACTTTAATGCAATGTAGGTAATCTGGAGCATGTCAATGTTCATTACTCTGCCTTGCCACTTAATTTTGATGAGGGATTGTTTTTGTCTTTCATGGAATCTTTCCAACTGTTTCACTTGCTGATAGAAAATAGTCCTGGGGTTGCAGCCACATGAATGAGTAGTGAACACAGCAGCAAAATAAATTCACATCATCTGCATCTTTAGCTTCACACCATGTCAGTTCCAAATGTATTGGTGAAGGCAATTATTTGTTGTTTTAACCTTTTGATGTATTTACTTTCATCCATCTGAATGCATTGTCTAGGTTCATAAAACTATCCATGGATTTTGCCATAACAACAGTAACAACAACTTGCATTTATATAGGACCTTTAATGCAGCAAAACATCAGAAGTTCTTCACAGGAGCCTTATCAAACAAAATTTGACACCAGGCCACATAAGGAGATATTAGGACAGGTGACCAAAAGCTTGGTCAAAAGTTCATCTTAAAGGGATGATGGCCGAATAGAACTTAATGAAAGTTAGGGCATGGGTAACAGAGTTTCAGATGAGCTAAAGTTTATGCAATATGGAAGATAGGAGATCAGTCAGGAGTGGAATAGTCACAATTCGAAGTAACAAAAGCATGGATGTGGTTTTCAGCAGCAGATGGAGCTGGGGCAGGGGTGGTGTTGGGTGATGTTACAGAGATGGAAATGGCCAGTCTTGGTGATGGCATGCTTGTGTAGTCAGAAGCTCATCTCAAGATCATGTACAACATCAAGGTTGCAAACAGTATGGTTCAGCCTCAGGTATGGAAATATCGGCTAGGAGAGTAGAGTTTGTGGAGTAATATTTTGTTGTCCAGTATTAGATTTCAGGCAAGCAGTCTGACAATTTAGAGACATTGAAGGGGCCAAGAGTGATGTTGGTGAGGTACAGAGGATGTCATCAGCTTACATATGGAATGTGGCGTTGTGTTTTCAGGTGATGTCACTGAGGGGCAGCATGTAGATGAGAAATAAAAGGGGGCCAAAGATAAATCCTTGGGGTACACCAGAGATAACAGTGTGGGAGTGAGAATAGAAACCATTGCGGGTGATTCACTGGCAAAGACTTTAATAGGTGAGAATGGAACCAAGGGAGTGTAGTCCCACCCAGCTAGATAAAGAGAGAGTGGTGTTGGAAGAGGGTGGCCTGGCATATCAAAGGCTGCAGACAGGACAAGAAATTTGAGAAGGGATAACTTACCATCAACACGGTCACTAAGGATGTTATTTTTGACTTTGAGAAGAGCCAATTTGGTGCTGTGGCAGGGGCAGAAACCTGATTGGACGTTTCCTTGGGATTTTTTTTATTCATGTCCAAGCCAGCATTTATTGCCCATCCCTAATTGCCCTTGAGAAGGTGGTGGTGAGCTACATTTTTGAATCACTGCAGTCCATGCAGTGTAGGTACAACCACAGTGCTGTTAGGGAGGGAGCTCCAGGATTTTGATACAGAGACAGTGAAGGAATGGAGGTAAATTTCCAAGTCAGGATGGTGATTGACTTGGAGGGGAACTTCCAGCGATGGTGTTCTCAAGTATCTTCTGCCCTTGTTCTTCTAGATGGTAGCAGCTGTGGGTTTGGAAGGTGCTGTCTAAGGAGCATTGATGAGTTCCAGCAGTGCATCTTGTAGATGGTACACACTGCTGCCACTGTGTGGCGGTGGTGGAGGGAGTGAATGTTTATGGATGTGCCAATCAAGCGGGCTGCTTTGTCCTGAATGGTGTCAAGCTTCTTGAGTGTTGTTGGAGCTGTACTCATAAGGTCAGAAGTGGGGATGTTCACTGATGATTGCACAATGTTCAGCACCATTCGCGACTCCTCAGATACTGAAGCAGTCCATATTCATATGCAGAAAGACATGTACAATATCCAGGCTTGGGCTGACAAGTGGTAAGTAACATTTGTGCATAACATATTCTATCACACTCCTGACTTGTGCATTATAGATGGTGGACATTGTAGATGGTGGCATTGGTGAGTCAGGAGCTGAGTTACTCATCACAGGATTCCTAATCTCTGGCTCTTGTAGCTACTGTACTTATATGGCTAGTCCAGTTCAGTTTCTGGTCAATGGTAATCCCCCAGGATGTTGATAGTGGGGGAATCAGCGATGGTAATGCCATTAAATGTCAGGGAGCAATGGTTAGATTCTCTCTTGTTGTAGATAGTCATTGCGTGGCACTTGTGTGGCATGAATGTTATTTACCCCTTGTCAGCCCAAGCCTGGATATTGACCAGGTCTTGCTGCATTTTAACATGGACCGCTTCAGTATCTGAGGAGTCATGAATGGTGCTGAACTTTGTGCAATCATCAACGAACATCCCCACTTCTGACCTTATGATGGAAGGAAGGTCATTGATGAAGCAGCTGAAGATGGTTGGGCCAAGGACACTACCCTGAGGAACTCCTGCAGTGGTGTCCTGGAGCTGAGATGATTGACCTCCAACAACCGCAACCATCTTCTTTTGTGCTGGGTATGATTCCAACCAGTGGAGAGCTTTCCCCCTGATTCCCATTGACTCCAGTTTTGCTAAGGCTCCTTGATGTCACACTTGGTCAAATGCTGCTTTGATGTCAAGGGCAGTCACTCTTACCCCACCTCTGAATTTCAGCTCTTTTGTCAATATTCAAAACAAGGCTGTAATGAGGTCAGATGTGGAGTGATTCTGGTGGACTCCAAACTGAGTTTCAGTGAGCAGGTTATTTCTAAGCAAGTGTTAGGATCCCCAGCTGAGGTTACCCTTGGATAAGCCTGATCCCAGAGTAGAACCCAGTTTGATAGATCCTAACTTTTCATGTGTTTGTTCAGAATCATGGAGAGTAGCTACTGAACAGAGTCACAGGAGTCAGCTGATGAACTTTTAAGAAAGGAATAAAATATTTATTCAATAATAAAAGATACAGATATATAGAGATTTGTAAGGATAACACAAGTTACAAAAGCTATCTTATATTTTAATGTTCACGGTAAGTACACCATGTAAACCAATGGGCACCCTGTGGTCAGACACACCACACTCTGAAACCAAGTGTCAGATGCCACCTCAACCAGATGCTATTGATTTCCCTTCAACTGCTTTCAGTTGCTTGTCACACCATGAACCAACCAATCTCACTGAACTCCATCTTTCACATGAGGGTTTCCAATTTCCACTCTCCAAGACTTCACCTTGGAATCTCTTCCCAAGCTGATGCTTTCTTTCAGATGCCTTCCACAATGGCTCATCTCTAGGGTTTCAAACTTTCCTTCCGATGTTCCTCTTCCCTGGGTCACCACTTGCATTCAAGCTGTCTTCTACATACTCTCTCTCACCAACTCAGCTGTCAACAGTACACCACAGCTTCACATGCCCAAGAGTTACAGTCCTTCAGTTGTCTCTTTGGGCCTTCTGACCTCTTGCAAGCTGCTCTCATCTAAATCTGCTTTCTACAGCTTTTACCTCTTTAAATCTGAGCCTTTCTCTCTGGCCCTCACTTTTAACTTCATTAACAGGATCTTTTCAAAGTTCCTGTCCTTCCTTTGACTAGAAGGTCTTTCTCTTTGGACTTTCTCTTCTTCCACTCCCCTGGGTTTTGGGGTTTTTCTTTATGTATGAACCAGCTATCTGTCCCCTTTTAGATGGCTTCTGTTTTGTAGCTATCTTCTAAAACAGCTGAGCTCCAACAGCTTCCAAATCAAACTGCTGCCTTTTTTCATCTTCTATGTGTTTCTGTGGGAAGGACCTGCTTCTCTGGCCTCTTGTTGCTAGACAACAGTCCAATTCTTCTACCCTTGTTTGTTTAACTTAGCTGCAACAGTCATAAAAAATTGCATTAGAAATGCAAGCACCCTTTTAAAGTGAAACTAAAACTCAATTTGACCTTTCTTAACACACAGCTAAATCAAAACAAACTGAAACTTTAAAGCTAAAACTCATTCCTAACACTTACAAATGTCAGTATTATTTACTTATAATGTCTCTATTCCTAACAGCAAGTGCTGCTTGATAGCACTCTAGATGACCCCTTCCATCACATTACTGATGATCGAGAGTAGACTGATGGGGCAGTAATTGGCCTGGTTGGCTTTGTCCTGCTTTTCATATATATGACATACCTGGGCAATTTTCCACAATGCCGGGCAGATGTCAGTGTCGTAGCTGTACTAGAACAACTTGACGAGTTCTGGAGCAGATGTCTTCTGTACTATTTCCAGAATATTGTCGAGGCCCATAGCCTTTGCAGTATTCAGTGCTTTCAGCCCTTTCCTAATATCACACGGAGTGAATCAAATTGGCTGAAGACTGGCATCAGTGATGCTGGGGACGTCCAGAGGAGGCCAAGATGGATCATCCACTTGGCACTTCTGGCTGAAGATTGCTGCAAGTATTTCAGCCTTATCTTTTGCACTAATGTGATGAGCTCCTCCATCATTGAGGATGGGGATATTTGTGGAGCCTCCTCCTCCGGTGAGTTGTTTAATTGTCCTCCATGATTCACAACTGAACGTGGCAGGATTACAGAACTTAGATCTGATCCGTTGGTTATGAAATCACTTAGCCCTGTCAATGACTTGCTGCTAATGCTGTTTGGCATGCAAGTAGTCCTGTGTTATAGCTACACCAGGTTGACATCTCATTTTTAGGTATGCCTGGTGCTGCTCCCGGCATGCCCTCCTGCACTCTTCATTGAACCAGGGGTGATCGCCAGGCTTGATGGTAATGGTAGAGTGGGGGATATGCCGGAGCATGAGGTTACAGATTGTGTTTGAGTACAGTTCTGCTGCTGCTGATGGCCCACAGTGCCTAATGGATGCCCAGTCATGAGTTGGTAGATCTGTTCAAAATCTATCCCTCTTAGCACAGTGGTAGTGCCACACAACACAATGGAGTATATCGTAAATGTGAAGACAGAACTTTGCCTCCACAAGGACTGTGCGGAGGTCACTCCTACCGATACTGTCATGGACAGATGCATCTGTGGCGGGTAGATTGGTGAGGATGAGGTCAAGTACATTTTTCCTTCTTGTTAGCTCCCTCACCACCTGCCACAGACCCAGTCTATCAGCTACGTCCTTTACGATTCAGCCAGTTTGGTCAGTAGTGGTGCTACCAAGCCACTCTTGGTGATGGAAATTGAAGTCCCTCACCCAAAGTACATTCTGTGCCCTCGCCACCCTCAGTGCTTCCTTCAATTGGTGTTCAACATGGAGTAGCACTGATTCATTAGCTGGAGGGTGGGGGGGGCAGAACGTGGTAATTAGCAGAAGATTTCCTTGTCCATGTTTGACCTGATTCCATGAGACTTCATGGGGTCCGGAGTCAATATTGAGGACTTCCAGGGCAACTCCCTCCTGACTGTATACCACTGTGCCGCCACCTCTGCTGGGTCTGTCCCGCCAGACAGGACAAACACAGGGATGGTGATGGTGGAGTCTGGGACATTATCTGTAAGGTATGATTCCATGAGGATGACTATGTCAGGCTGTTGTTTGACTAGTCAGTGAGACAACTCTCCCAATTTTGGCACTAGCCCCCAAATGTTAGTAAGGAGGACTTTGCAGGGTTAACAGGGCCAATTTTGCTGTTGTCATTGCCGGTGCCTAGATCGATGCCAGATCATGCTTCCAGTTTCATTCCTTTATTTTGTAGCGCTGACCACATGCAATCCGCTGAGAAACTTTAGAATTTTTAAGCAAATGGTAAATACAAGACCAAATCACTAAATTAATGGATAATTTGTTGGATGCATCACCATGATCGTCAACAATAATAAATGTGTCCATCAGGCTAAAGTTTGTCTGATAGCTCCTGTGGAGTGTCCTGGGATGTTTTACTATGTTAAAGGTGCAACATAAGCACAAGTTGTTGTTGTTCCAGCTACTTCTGCATCTATCAGGCTGTAGAGATCACATCGACTATGCCATGGTTTGCATGAAAATTGCATGGCGCTTGGGTGGTATTTCACTTGCAACTTAAAGTTGATTTAATATAATTAGACTTACAAGGTTCTCCACAATTGAGGAAAGATGCCAACGTAAACTGTGGTTCAAATCTTTCTCCCTTTTCCCTAAATTCTGTAATATTCAAAAATTTCTCAGTATAACAAGTTTTCACACTATTTTGCCATTCATGTTCGCAATAGCCCAAATCAATAAATTGAGAATTAAATTAATCTCAGCTCACTAAATTGATTAGGAAAACACACCAACAGCATTAAGTAGTTGTGGAATTTACAAATATATTTTATCACCCACAAGAACTAAGTAAGCCTACATGAGGTTTCAAAATTCTGATACTGAAAGTGGGGAATCAACAGATCCATTAGGTAACAGTCAATTATACTATTTTAAAAACTCCAATTAACCAATTCCTAATTGCTGCTTTCATTCAGGTAAGAACACATTCAAATATAAAGTGCTGAGAGAGAGAAAACATGGGCTGTTGAGTAATTAAATGTCTTTACGACAAGTAACATATTTTCTTATTTTTTACTCCCTCAAAGATTCCATGGGCAGGATTTTCCTCCTGTCGGGGGCGAAGTTGAAGGGCGGGTTTTACATGGTTCGGCCAATTAAGGCCCACCCAGCGTGACATTCGCACAGAAGTGCTGTGCGCTCCCGGTGTGGGCGGAGGGGATTCCCAAAATTGAGAGTGCGCTCTTTCCCACATGCGCACGAAAGAGAGCACTCATCTCCCTGACGCTAAATGCTGCCTCAGGGAGATCGACTCTAAATGTAAAAAAGCTAAAAATAGAAAAATAAAATTTCCCTGACATGTCCCCTCATGTCACACTGTCACATGAGTTGGGACATATCCATAATTTTTACAAAAACTTTATTAAAATTTTTTAAACCCACACGAAGCCTCATCCCACCCATGGATGAGGTTTCATGCTTTTTCTAATTCCCGCTGGGACTCCTGGCCTTTCCGCCAACCTTAAGGTTGGATGGGGAAGTCCACTAATTAGTGCAATTACTCTGTCAATGGTCTCAATTGGCCATTAACAGGTCGGCGGGCACGCAGCTGATTTTGCTCCTCCCCCGCCTACCGGAAAATTTAAATGCGGCGCAGTGACATCGGGAGTTCCGCCCAACGTCACCGCGCATCATTTTACGTGTCGGCAAGTGGGGAGTGGGGGGTGGGGACTGCTCACCGACGGGAAAATCCTGCCCCATTTTACGTACGTTAGCATCAGGGTTCAAAACTGTTGTGGAACTCCATGTCGCCTTCAGTTTTCCCATCCAAGTTTAGCGCCAGCTACCCATTATTTCTTGACCTATCACATCTTCTGTCCAAACATTTTCAGATTTGGTGGTTCCACTTTGGTCATTGACCCAAAGCAAAAATATGTTCTGGCCCCAAATTTCTGGCAGACACCATGCCTGAAGAAAATATCTATGTGAACCAGAATATATCATTACTGTGCTAAAAGATTTGTTAAAATGCTTACTCCTGTTGTCAACAAATTAAAGACATCTCCATCACTTTCCCAAAATCAAAATCATAAAAGCAATTAAAATTTGCTTTTTGTCTAAATATGTGGTAATAAGTACTATTTCAGTAGTACTTATGTTCATCCAGGTCCTTATGTCTTAAAATATCTCAAAATGCTTCAATCATGGTCATAGGATCAGTACAGCACAGAAGAGACCATTTGGCCCATCAAGTCCATGCCAATGCTTCACACAGTTAATTACTTTTTGACTGAAGCATGTGGTTCATGCATAGACAAACAGATATTATCAAAATTAACAATCCACACCAGATTTAGCAGGCAACAAGGTTTACATTTATATAAATAGCTTGTTTTGTATTCCTATCTGTTCCCAAATATGGCTTAAGCTTTACTGTTGTTCTCCTTCCATGGCTCAGCCTATGGACTACTCTATGAGCATCCTGGGAATCAGAAACAGCCAAACTACTATCTCTCGTAACCACCTTCTACCACACCATGCATCTCCATGGGTTAACTGCCAACATTTTGGGGCCAAAGTGAAGGGATAGGGTTTGAGGAATTCCAGAAGAACAGAGTCAGGGGAGCAAAGTCAGGTGAAGATATAGGGCTCAGGAAGCTAGAGGTAGGATGTATCAGGACAGTTAAGGTGGTTCCGCTAGTGGGGGAATCTCAAACTAGGGGACATAGTTACACAATAAGGGGACACTCATTTAAAACTGAGATGCGAAGGAATTTCTTCTCTCAGGGGGTAGTGAATGTCTGGAATTCTCTACCCCAGAGAATTGTGGAGGCTAGATCACTGAGAGTATTTAAAGATGAGGAAGATAGATTTTTGAAATATCGGGCACTTGAGGGCTATGACGAGCTGGCATGAAAAAGGAGTTGAGGCCTGAGGCAGATCAGCCATATTCTTATTGAATGGCAGGACAGGCTTGAGGGGCCAAATGGCCTACTCCTGCTCCTATTTCTTATATTCTTATGGTTCCTGCACTGAAGCTTCCTCCAGAGCATTCCCCATCTGAAAGGGAGACAAGCATTTCAATCAGGCTGGCTTCTGGGTGGGAAACTTGCTGAGAAAAGGACATGCAATGTTGTTAAAATTGCACAGCATGACTGGCGACCAAAACACCTCCCCCGTCCCAATCACAAAATGCACCATAATCAGGATCAGAGCTGCTGAGTTTGGAGATGACAAAGACATTTATAATGGAAGATCCTGCTGAGCGAATGTCAGGAAATAGCAACCAAAATAAAAGGAAGGAGCTCTAGAGTCATAGTCTCAGGCTTATTCCCCAGGTCAGGGACAAACCCTGGCATAGGGACTAATGGATCAGGAAGGTGAGCATGTGGTGATGAGTGTGGTGAGGGAGGGAGGAATGACATTTCAAGGAATACTGGCACAAGTGTTGGGCAGGATGGAGTTGTACCATTGGGACAGGTGGATCTGAAACAGGCTGAGACTCAGAAAGGATAAATAGCCTGGTGAAAAGGACTTTGTGCTGGAGGCTTCAGTCAGAAACAACAGTAAAAATGAGAGTTGAAAGATGAAAATGAGGGATAAGGGCAGAGCTTAGGCCACTAGCACCGAAGGGAACACTGCAATATCTAAAGTAGCTGCAGAATGATGTGAAGATTTGTGTTAAGGGAAACTGTGAGAAAAAATGCAACAGTGCCTAAAGACAGGTCAGGGTCTCTTGCCCAACTAAAAGTTAGCAGTATATGCTAATGCATGGAATTAAGAAATAAATTGAGTGACTTAGAAGTTCAAATCCAGCTTTTTTTTATTAATGTTTCATGGGGTGTGGGCTTTGCTGGCTGGGCCAGCATTTTTATTGCCCATCTCTAATTGCCCTTGAGAAGGTGGTGGTGAGCCACCTTTTCAAGCCGCTGCAGTCCACGTGGTGTAGGTGCTATCAGGGAGATAGTTCCAGGATTTTGACCCAGCGATAGTGAAGGAATGGTGATATATTTCCAAGTTAGGATGGTGAGTGGCTTGGAAGGGAACTTCCAGGTGGCGTCTGCTGCCCTTGTCCATCTAGGTGGTAGAGGTCATGGGTTTTGAAGGTGCTGTCAAGGGAGTCCTGGTGAATTGCTGAAGTGTATCTTGAAGATGATACACACTGCTGCTACTGTGCATCGGTGGTGTAGGGAATGAATGTTTGTGGGTGGGGTGCTGATCAAGTGGGCTGCTTTGTCCAGGATGGTATCAAGCTTCTTGAGCTTTGTGGGAGCTGCACTCATCCAGGCAAGTGGGGAACATTCTATCACACTCCTGACTTGTGCCTTGTAGATGGTGGAGAGGCTTTGGGGAGTCAGGAGGTGAGTTGTTCTTTACAGAATCTGAATACAGTTTGATAAATGGTAGTTAACATCAAAGCAGAAATTTCACATCACTTAGCAAGATTTCGGCTTTAAGTTAGAAGTTTTGTTTGCCTCTTGTTTACATTGTCAATCATTTTTTCAATTTACCACTAATAGTTTTGTGTGAATTAACATGGGTCCAGGTGTGTGTTGTGTGATAGCTTTATTGTAACAAATGTTATCAAATGTTCATTTCAAATGTTACAATGTTTATTTTAGTTTGAATTTAACGTGGCATAGATTCAGAATTATTTTATACATTATTAGATAGAAAATTGCATGGGTGCATTGATCTCTGTATTCAAATTCTTACAAAACTCTGTACCAGGACACTAGCTCCTAAAATTTAACAAGCCATATTAATTGGGGTTAATTTTCAGAATACACACTGCCAATGGGGAGCCTTTCTCATTGTCAGCATGTACTCAAAAACTTATTTCCAGAAATGTGACCTGTGGTGCTCTTTTAACAATATGTTGCCAAAGACAACCTTGTCTTATTCAAAGGTCACTCTGAGGAATGTTCCAACATGTTGCACCAGGAATGTGGCTTTTCACCACCTTTGGGAGGGGAGGTGGGGGGAGCAGTGGGGAGTTCCTGATTTCAACCATCTTTCTTGCTAATGGCAAGAGCAATATTTTTGTGAAGTCTTAGTGTTCTAAAGATTTTTCAGGTCTTTCATAAACACGGAGGTAGACATTTTTAATAGCATTCCCTTATTTTCTGTTACTGGGCATCAAGAGAAGGAGAATGAACCAACACATGACCTCTTAGGCCTTCTAACATCCCACAGCTGAGGAAACAGAGAATGAAAGCCATTGGACACAAAGCAGCAAGTCTGCTGAGGGAAACAGATGAAGAAGAAGGGAACCTCAAACAGCTTCCAGCACATTATAAGTACCACTGCTGTAAAGCAACATGTCACACATCCATTCTCACAATTAGAATCTAGTATTTTGTACAACAGAAGACATCAAGTCTGAGAATCAGAATCTGAGAATGATACAGTACAGAAGGAGGCCATTCAGCCCACTATGCCAATCTTTGAAAGAACTATGCAATTAGTCCGACCCCTCTGCTCTTTGCCCATTGCCCTGCCAATGTTACCCCTTCAAGTATATCCCCTCTTACATTTCTACTTTTTAAGTTATTATTTAATCTGCTTCCACCACCCTTTCAGGCACAGTATTCCAGATCATAACAGATGTATTGAATAACACGATAGAGGCAATATTTGAGTCTTTACTTTCAAAACTTTAAAAGTAATACAGGGAAGCACTATGTTTTCCTTGATATACACCTCCAAGGAAATTATTTTGTAATATTCACCTATTATGTTGCCCGGCTCAATTTATCTCTTTCTAAAGGACGGTGAATGATGTGCCATTGCTTTGTAATCACTTCCCATGCCTGCAATTAACCATCTTGAAGGCAAGACAGTCTTAATAACAGAGCCAGTATGGATGCTCTTGAACTTTGTAAACCACAGAAATGTCTTTCCTAATAAAACTTAGAAACAAGTCATGTGAATGGAATTTCAAGGATTGCTGTACATTTCTAGAGAAGACATTATTATTGAAATTGTTACCTGTGACAGTGGCAGTAATGTGGAGAAGGTGAACCATGGAGCAGTGGTTATGAAAGAATGAAAGTAAAACACAGAACTGCAGTGCTCACTGGGAGTCCCACAGTCGGGAATACACAGGTATTTTTATAGCCACCCAGATACCATCATGAGGGGCATCATGGAGGGGCTGTAAAAGATTTGGGAAAGCAAAGGGGAATTATCAAATATCGTAGTTCCTTTGGAACTAATAACGTAGGAAGAAATAGAATTGTAAGGTATAATTTTCCATATTTGTAACTAAGGGCCGGGGCGGGCAGGTTCCATAATGCATTTCCCAATGGGCAGCATGGCGGGAAATCGTGCTCAACTTTGCACTCAGGAGCTCATTAATTATGCATAAACTAGTTTCTCTACAAATCACATGGTGGGTTGGGAGTCTAATTATTGGCCCTGCCGTCACCTCATGGGCTTGAAGGTCCGGGCACCATATTTAAATGCCACCCTCACTCTCTGCACCCCAACTTTGAGAAGAAGACATCTCAAAATGGCTGCATCAAAGAACACAGCTGCTCCGATATTTAACAGGGACTCCCTGGAGGCTCTCGTCAATGGTGTGCGGCAACACTGGGACTTGCTCTATCCCAGGGAAGATTCCAGGAAGCCCACCAACCTCCCCTCACCAGCCTGGAAGGCTATTGGAAGCCAGCACATCAGGCACTGCCCTCAAAATGCCATCTGGGGTAAGTCAACCTTCAACTCACCCCAATCTCACACTCTCATCATGACATCATGCAGTCAAAGAGTTACACTACTCAGGAATCCCATACATTATTGCTGGGGGACACATCACCACTGATTGTCTCACGGACACTTTAATGTCCCAGCATCTCATCTATCATGCTGCACAAACTCCATCCTCACCCCTTACTGGAGAGGGCTCAGCACACAAAGTAGACAAACATGTTTCCTAACCTCTCCTCCATCTCTTCTCATCACATTGCATCTACTTGTCTTCATCCAGGCCAAGCTTGCGCACAATTAGAGGGAGGGATCCCATGATTGCCTTTACTCTCATGCCCTGACTACTTGGCCCCAGACCAGGGACTGTCTTTCAATGAGCTCTCCCATTCCTTCTTTACTGCTGACAACACAGTGTCCCTTCCCCCACCCCCTCCGTGAGTTTCTGTGCAAGCCTTATCCTTTTGTGCCACACTAACACAAGCCCTCCCCCACCCCCAGCCCAAATAATTTTCCAGAAACTGTGTGCTTCCCCTCCAATTCATGCAGTTCTGTTCCCATTCCACCCCCTACTTGGTCTTTAGTGTTAGGATCCAGCTTCCCCTGGGTCTCCCCTCTGCCTGCCATTGTTGCCTCCCACCACCCAAGCCCACCATTGCCCATTGCACCGTGTCTCTGGGTAGGATTTTACGTCCCGCAGGCGGGTGCATGCCTAACCCAATCAGGCGTAAAATAGTGCGTGATGATATCAGGTGACCGTCCCGACATCATCGCACATTTGCACGATATTTCAGTTGGCAGGCATGTGCGAGAGTCGGCAATATGCTCGCCGACAATTAAAAGACCTGTTAAGGCCATTAATTTATTAATTAAGGGAGATTTTTTGCTGCCCGTCCAACATTATGGTTGGACAGGCAGGTGAATCGACCAGGCAGCCTTTGCATTTTTGAGGAAACCTCATACACGGGTGGGATGAGGTTTCCAACATTTATTAAAGAATAAAAATGCTTTGACATAATTTTTATTATGTATATGTTCATGTGAGGGAGTCTGATGTGGGGACACTTTTTTCAGAATTTCAAACTCTTTATTTTTGTATTTAAAATTCTTCAGCTCCCTGAAGCAGCTCTCTGCCTTCAGGGAGATTTCATTGTAGATTTCCCCACACCTGCGTAGACTTCAGCACTCACCCTCCTCCCACCCCCACCCGGTAGCGCTGAGCTTCTCAGCTCACGTTTCATACTGGCTGGTAGTTAATTGGCCAGCCAGCGTGAAATCGCAGTTGGGAGCCGATTGTGGGCGGCGAACTGTTTCCCGGTCACTCCTGGGCCCGCCCACCGTGCCCGACTACTGCGCCCGCCCGACAATTTGAAAATCCTGCCCTCTGTCTTCCTTCCCTCCCCACCCCAACTCCACAATTGTCCATCGCACCCCATGTCTCTTTCCTCCTTCCCCCTTTCCCCCACCCTGATAGCAATGCTGGTCTCTGTTTGTTTTGCTGTCCTGCCTGAGCCCCCATATAACACCCTCCTGCACAATGGAGGAAGCCAGTGACAAGAACAAGCCTACCCATCCCCCTTCCCCCTCCCCCCGACACACCGCCAGTGTAGCGCCTCACTGGCTTTGGTGAAAACCTAGAAGGTGCTGCCACAAGTAGACTTTCAGTGATGCACTCACCGCAAAGGGGAAGGGAGATAAATACTTGTAAGTCAGCCAAATTGAAACAAGTTCGTGTTATAATGCACAAAACTTCAGTTTTGCCAAAGACACAAATTGTTAGAGGGATCATGGTAACATCATTAACAGAAATATGGCTTAGGCTGGGAGGACTGAGAGCTAAGAATTCATGGTTACAACACATGAAGGAGGGAGTAGGACAATATAGGAAGATGGAGGTGTTAATCAAAGATAACATAGGGAATCCTTTACAGCTGAATATATCTGGATAGAATTAAGGAATATGAAGAAAGCTACTGGGTACTTATTGTAAATGGCTGAACAATGGAAAGGAGATAGAGAACAATATAAATTGACAAATCAGAGAAAAGCATATTAAGAATAAAGCCACAATAGTCGGTGGCTTTAATTATTGAAAGATAAACTGGGGATAAAAGTGAAAAAGAAGTAGGGTGGAAGGTTCTACAATGTATACAGGACCACTGTCTAAATCAACATGAAGGTGAAATTCCAGTGGGATTCTCCTGTTCGCAGAAGAGCGACAAAAACCCCAGAAAAGGGCACGTATATAGGAATCCGGAGCCTGCAACTATATTGTGAGTCAACATTTAACAGATCAAAATCGCATTGTAAATTTTAACATATCATTTTAACTTTGTAAATGCTGACATACAAACGTGGCCAAAAATCCTGACAGTAGGCTTGTGGATAGGAAATGTGTCATGCATATGACTTTTAACGATATATCAATGTCTTTCGGTACACGGCTGTCATCCATTCGATGAACCAGGGCAGATGTCATTAGCTTAGCAATGAGTGTATGCTGACGGAATTCGCATGCTCCAGGACCTCTGAGTTGGTGACCTTGTCCTGCCAAGAGATGCCAAGGATACATCTGAGAAAGCGAAGGTAGAAACTATTCAGTCAGTTTTTCCTGTATATGGTGTCCAAGTCTCATCACTGTAGTGGAGTGTGCTCAGGACACAGGCTTGGTAGACTCGCAGTTTGGTGTTCTCAGTCAGGCTGCTGTTGTTCTACACTCTCTTACTCAGCTTTGGACATCCCAGCTGTAGCTTTTGTGATGCATGTGTGGATTTCAGCATCAAGTGACAGGATGATGGCGATTGTGGGGTCTGGATATGTGAAGCTATCCACAACCTCCAGCATCACACTATCGATGCTGATAGATGCCTGTGTGGTAACATCCTAGGACTTATGTACGGTGAATTGGCTACTGGCCCACAACTTTCTGGGCTCCCCCACAAGGACAGCTGCAAGACGTGCGGATATCTGACAACTGGGAGACAGTGGCTGACAGCTATGAGCCCTGGAGGCTGACTGTTTGGAAGGACATTGGAAGAGGCGAGCAGAAATGAAAAGCTCAGACGGGCAAGAAGAGGGCTCAGAGGAAACAGAAGCCAGCGAATCGTGCACCTCCTCAGCCTAATGTCTTTCTCTGCAGCAAATGCGGCAGGGACTGCCATTCCAGGGTGGGGTTCCTGAGCCACACCAGGCAATACTTAACACAGAGATGACCATCACGGTGCAAAGCACCATCTTATGCCCTTAAAACTATTCCTGATTTTAAGCAAAACACATGACATGGTAAAAATAAATACAACAAAGTTCTACTTGGTTCTTCATCCCTTTTTCCCTCTTTTTACTCTTCTCTCTTGAATCTTGATACAGTGCTGTTCATTTGGCACCACTTGTACCTCTCTCAAGTCGTAATTTTTCCCGTGTAAGTCTAGATAGTGAGCTATTAAACCCAAGGTGCCTAATCCAGTGCTCACATGACACACATGCACACACCTACTTCTCAGCAATCAAATAAGAACCGCTGAGGTAAAAAACAGAAAATGTTGGAAATGCAGAGGTGCAGGCAGCATCTGTGGAGAGAATAAAACAGTTAACATTTCAGGACCTTTCATCAGAACTGGAAAATGTTAGAGATATATGAGCAAGGGATGGTGGGACAAGAACAAAAGGGAAGGCTTTGATAGGATGGAAGAGAGTAGAGACTGTCTGACAGAAGAGTTAGTCTTACAGGGCTAAAGGGAATGGTGAAGGGGCAAGAAAAGAAACAGAAGATGTGCGTGGAGCTGGTGTGCTGCTGTCTGAAAGCAAAATAAATGAAAAACTGAAACATGCAAAGAAAAGGAAACAAACTGGGAGACAGGGTTTACAGTCTGAAATTGTTGAACTCAAGGTTAAGTCCGGAAGGCTGCAAAGCGCCATTGCTTTATTTTCCCCTCATTAGCCCAAGAACATTAAGGCAAGATGCAGCAGCTTTATCAGTATTTACATGCAGCATAAAATGACAAGCAAGCAGAGAAAACAGCTCCTCAAGGTCCTGCAAAAATAAAATTTATCCAATCTGTAATAAGTTCTTATGAATCCCTGGATGCAATTCCTCCTCCATGCCTTATGAATGAAGGGAATACTCCGCAACATGTTTGTTTTAAATCTAAATTCTAAAAATGCATTTAAACAACACAAGAGGTCTATGGTCAGCATGTTACAATATAATTATACAGAAGCAATGAGTGCAGCTTGCTGTGATCCAAGAATGCACACTACTTACTTTAGGGGAATAATGATAAATTGCCCTTTATAGATAGTTATCATATTCCTAAGCACTAAAAATGGCATGTGGTGGCTCAGTCATGTGATGGTGAAATAAGTGAAAGAAACTCTTGATTTCCAGGAGTTGAATATGAAAACATTTTTTTCTTTTTTCTGTACAGGATTACACTCTGACAATGTACTTTCAGCAGTCCTGGAGAGACAAAAGACTATCTTACTCTGGAATACCTCTGAACCTCACTCTAGACAACAGGGTAGCTGACCAGCTCTGGGTTCCTGATACCTACTTTATTAATGACAAGAAGTCATTTGTACATGGAGTTACAGTGAAAAATCGAATGATTCGCCTGCACCCGGATGGCACAGTCCTCTATAGCTTGAGGTTTGTATTCACTATATTTGAGTAGTTGCGTATTTCACAGTCTGGGACTGAAAATGGATTATGTGTACTCATGCAGTTTACCCATTGCTAATACAAGATAATAATATTTTAATAACCGTACACTAGATCATTTCTCTCCCTCTCTCAAGTTGACTGCAACTACTGTTTTTTTCCAGGTGGCCCCTAATCACTCACTATCCAAAAGAAAGAGTAATTGCCTGCTCCCAGACCCTTGTCACTTCCATCCTTTAACTTGCAATTAGAAATAGGTCAGTAGCTCTGGCTATCCCACTGCCGAGTCTTCCCATTTTGTATGGGAAAGCATCTGGTTTCTATGAGTGGCACAGCTGAGTGTAAATATGAAGAGTATGGGAGGCAGATCTACACTTTGATGGCACCATTTATTGAAACCCAATTCACAGTGATACCACCACTATAATTAACACAGATATTTCTTATTTTATTTGAAGGTATTACTTTTGAAAAACAGAATTACTTTAATGCTGGCCATTTGATTGGCTTATGTGTGATAACTAAAAACTCACGTATCTATAAATCATGTAAATATTTATGTGAAAGGGAGTTTATATATATATTTATATTAGATTCAAGTGCAGATGAATGTATCATTGTGGTGTCACTGTGTAGCTATGTGAGAGACAACATAGATATCTAAATAAGACCATCACATGGATATATGTTTAGGAGACACTTGTCCAAATCTTCAAGTTTTATAGAATTGGGACACTTATTCTGTGTGGTGGGACATGCCTGGCCCCAGTTGATCTCACAGCTTCTGTGGACAATTCAACTATTTTAAGCTGATCTTCAGGTCTCTGCCAAGTAGTCCACCAGTGGTGGAAGCAGGCAATATTACTTTAACATGCTCACACATCCAAGTGCAGGCATATTGAACATCATCAATCACTTCCAGCAGGCTCGCTGATGGGCATAAACATGATGGGAAGCACAGCCAACACATAAATGCCTCATGTTTCATTCCCACTTTCCCCAGTTCTGCTCAGGAATTGCTTGAGGGAGAGTGGATAATCCTTGTTCATGCATATATAAATTTGAGAGATCATATTGATAAGCATGTGAGACATGGTGTCGAAATGCATATGAGAGCATAAGGTAGGTTTTACCCACTCACCATCAAGGTTCAGAGCTTCATGCGTTTGACCAACATATTCATTCATGCTGCTGGATTTTCCAGCAATTGGAAACGGAGAGTCATACATAGTGCACTTAGCTCCCCAACCAAATTTCTGGTAGATGGTCCTGAGTTGTGAAAAGCCACAATACAAGCACAAATTCAGAAGATCTACCTTTGTATGTGAGACAACAGCATGGTCTTATATGTCAGAGGCAATATAGATATATACATAAGGCAGCAGTGTGGATTTACCTGAGTGACTGTGTAGATATCTACATGATGGCAATATGAATACATGAAAATCAGTATGGACATGTATGTGAAAGGACAATTTGGATATAAATGTGAGAGATAGTGTAGAAATTTGTGTGAGTGGGCAGTGTGGGCAGAAATATCTGTGAGCAGGCAGTGTGGATGTATACATGCAAGAAGGCAATAGTGCAGAGCAGAAAAGGTATGCAGGCAAGAAGTCAGTAAACAGGCTAGGATAAGCACTGCGGGTGTACTAACATTACATGGACTGCAGCAGTTCAAGAAGAGAGCTCCCGCCACTTTTTCAAGGGCAATTAGAGTTGGGCAATAAATGCTGATTTTGTAAGCAATGCTCACATCCCATGAAAGAAATAAAATAAAGTATTCACGTAGGTGGATATTATACATGGGCCATTGTGAATAATTGTTGCCTTATTGTGCTACCATTATTTTCAATAGAGGAAAATGTTTCTTTTTGAATTACGAAATAACCTTTCATGAATTATAGACCTCTGTGACATAATTTAAAAATTGCATGAAGCAATGAAAACAATTATTTTTGTGAATTATATGGGCTTCCATTTCCAATATGCTGAAGAAATTTGAAGCTACAGCAATCCTTGAAGGAGCAATCTCTGTTTTTTTTAATCCTCCTTGTAGACCAAAAGAGTGATTTGATGGATCATCACCCAAGGCTACAGGGACATCCAACTTCTTTGTTTTCAAAGCTGAAAATCTAGCTAAGTATGAGTGTACAAGATTGAAGCACGAATCTTCAGGAATCTTGGAAATGGTCTCTATTTCATGGTTGGGATTTTATCTGCCAAAGTGGGGAGACCATTATTTTTATTGCACAATGTGTCAAAGAAAGGTGATAATAAGTAAATTAAAGTAAGATCCCACATAAAACAATTCCACAAATTAAATATTGGGCAGAATTTTCCCATTGACATGCGGGGGTGGGCCCCACACACACACATGAGTAAAATGACGTGCGGTGACGTCGGACAAGCGTCCTGACATCACCGCGCGCCATTGCAATATTTTGTTGGGTGGGCGCACGATGCTTTCCGATGCACGCCTGCCATTAATTAACGGGCAACTTAAGGGCCTTGACACTCCAATCGACCGCGATTTTTTGGCACCCGTACAATTTTCGGTTTGGCACACAGGCGCAATGGGCAGGCGGGCAGGACACATTTGTATAAACCACAGGCGGGAAAAAAGGGTTCACTGGGAGCACTTGAGTGTGCTCTCTCAAGTATTGATTTTTCAATGTTCACCAGTTGAGATCAATGCCGATGTGATGGCTTGCTGGTCAGAACACATCCACAGGAAGCCCCGATGTGTCTCCTGGATAAGCCTCTCTACAAGAGTCACCACTCTCTCCATGGAGAACACATGGCGCTCGGACATGTGGCTCATTGCTTCGGCAATCGTCCACATAGACTCTTCCACCACGGAGACCAAGCCAAGCATAGCCTCATGCTCCCACATACCGGGCCACATTTCCTGCCCCTGCTCCGTCGCAGACAACTGAGGCACATCATCAGGCATTGGCTGAGCATGTGCCTGGTCCCCTGCTGTCCTCCAACTGCTAGCACCATGGGCACTCTCTGTCTCTGCCCGCTCCTCCAACAACTGTGAAATGCCCTCACTGCTGTGCTCCAGGACACTAGCCGTTGTTCTAATTCCCACCAGATGTTAGTATCAGTGCTGCGGCCTGCCTGGCAGAGATGGTGTGATGTTGGTGAGACTTCAGTGCCTCAAGTGTGAGAGGGGGTCTCTGCTGCTCATCCTCCCGGCCCTGCTCCGCCAATGCTGAAAGGAAGAACAAGGAGAGTTAACGTGGAGACAATGTCAAAGTGCATCCCTGTCCCCTGGATCATTATGTGCTCATCCTTCCATAAGCAATGGTCAAGCCATGTTGAAAAATTAAATCACTTAACATTCAGCAGTGCTATGGCTGTTGGGAGAACAATGCTGACCTCACTGCTGGGCATACCTACCTGGCCGTGGCACCCCAGCCTCACCGACACCAGTGGACCTGGGAACATGGCGCCACTCCAAATCCAGGGCCTCCTGCACAAACCGGCTAAGAATGGCTAACAGCACCTGGCCACCACCAGTCCTCACCCACTCTGCCACATTATGAGCATTCTTCTCCTGAAAATGAGAGAGGAGCATTGATTCGTACAAATTGTACCTGGACTCTCTTCTCGGATGGCCCATCCCAACCAGAGTGGGACATATCAGGGCTCCAGTGCCTCCTCACCCCGCTGCTGCCGAACATTCACATAAAGATGCTAGGCCTGTTCCCCATACCACCCCCCCCCCACCCCCCCACCCCCCACCACACTCCACTTGGACACATGCTGCCAACATCACATTAAGCATCACATGATATATCCTTCCGTAGCAAGGAGGTGCATGCAAGTGGAGTGCAGAGGGCAGCAGATGGTTTGTTGCCATGTCACCTTGAAGCTCCCCTCCCAGCCTGTTATCACCCTGACTTCGACATGTCCTGGAGTTCAAACACAGCCCCTACGTCCAGCTCCTCCAGGTTGGCCCCAAAAGAGTCACATGGGTCTCAGTGTAACACATGCTGCAGGAAAGGACCCATCTCTTCACCACCCTCTCAGACTGACCTCAGCATGGGTGATATCTGCTGGCCCTCCCAGCAAAGGACACATGCTATCAATGATTCAATGCAGTCACTGCACTCAGACTTGAGGGGGGTGGGGGGGAGGGTGACAGGGAAGTAGCAGGGGTGAAAGCCGACCTGCTAAGTTAAATGACCAATACCAACATTGTCCTCACCCTTCCAGAGCGCAACAAGTTGTTGAAGTTGTTCAGAAATCCATGGACTCTGTCTTGGTCACACCTGCCATTTATTTTGTTGTGTGATATGTTCGACCACAGTTTGTCTGTTCATTCACATGTACTTCACATTAATCCTGAATGTTAGAACATTTAAAAGACAATGTAAATAGTTTTATTTTTCTGGACCCAGGTGCACCACACCATGCCACGGGAGCTCAATACCTCCGCCACCTCCTCCTAGGCACATTTTGTCATGTGGGAGGGGCCTCCTCATCCTGTCCTGGGGAACCAGCACTTCCCGCTGTGCTGCCACCTCCCCTAGGAGGGCAGCAAGGCAATCATCAGAAAAACAAGGGGTACACTGGCCCCTCGCCCTACCCTCCAGCCTAGTCTGCCCCAACGGCCTACCCTCCAGACTTGCGACACCAACACTGCCCCTCTGCAGAGCCCTTCGCCCAGCAAGGCTGCCAGGTCTTCTTTTATACAGGCCGCCAGGTCGCCATTGGACCCGGTGGGCTGAGTGTGTCCGCCCACTCCCGCTATGCACTGGAGTCATGAAGCATGCTGGGCAGGCCTTAATTGGTCCGCACACGTAAAATGGCAGCGCAGACCCGATCGAAAACGGTGATCAGGTCTGCGCCCACCCGTGCCCACTCCCACTCACCCCCTCTGCCAGCCAGAAAATTCAGTCCATTGTTTTTGGGCAACGCCACAAAGTCTGTTCTCTATCCACTGACTCCATCCCTCTCTGTGGCCACTCTCTGGCCAGGATTTTCCACGCCAGTTTGTGCGGGCATCATTGTGTGAGGGAGCAGAATATGTCAGGACATCGCAAAAATTGGTTTCCAGTTTGCAACCATCTGCTCCCCCCCGTCAATGGCAGGTTACGTTTCCCACCACAGAACATGGGGGACCTAATATCAATACTTTAGCATCTCATTATAACCCCAGCTTGCTGGAATCGTCCCTCCATGCTGGATCATCTGGGCACATGCCAACGTGGTTCACAACTGTACATAAGCAACGTGCACCTGGCAGGCTGCACTTCGCTTGGGACTTCAAGGTTTGTTTGCCTACCTTGCTTCGGGCAGCACTCGCAGACATCAGCACCAGGCTTCACAGACAGCACCACATCACTTTTAGGGGGCTCATAGGCAGATCTCCATCTACCAGACCAGCCGTAATGCGGATGTGGCTTTTCAACAACTGCAGGGCTAGGGCTTGCTTGGGGAAGTGGAATATCCCAGGATGTGTGTGGGGGCACATGCTGATTTGTACAAGTTGTCCCAAGATGGTGAGGGCTGAGGAGGCAGACTCCAGAGGAGATGGGGCCAGATGGAGATATGAGGGCTTGTGTGTGGTGGTGTCCCTTAAGCTGGCAGTGAGCAAGATGCCAGTGAATATGTGAAGGCCTTGTGAGCTTTTTTAATTCAATCACAGGATGTGGGCGTTACTGGCTAGGCCAGCATTTATTGTCCATCCTTAACTGCTGTTGAGAAGGTGCTAGTGAGCTGCCTTCTTGAACTGCTACAGTCCCTGTGGTGTAGGTACACCCACAATGCTATTAGGGAGGGAGCTCCAAGATTTTGACCCAGCGACAGTGAAAGAACAGCGATATATTTCCAAGTTAGGATGGTGAGTGGCTTGGAGGGGAACTTCCAGGCGGCCATGTTCCCATGTGTCTGCTGCCCTTGTCCTTCTAGATGGTAGTGGTCATGGGTTTGAAAGGTGCTGTCAAAGGATCCTTGATGAGTTCCTGCAGTGCATCTTGTAGATGGTACACATTGCTGCTACTGTGAGCCAGTGGTGAAGGGAGTGAACCTGTGTGGTAGGGGTGCCAATCAAGCGGGCTGCTTGGTCCGAGATGGTGTCAAGCTTCTTGCGTTTGTTGGAGCTGCACTCATCCAGGCAAATGGTGAGCATTCCATCACACTCCTGAATTGTGCTTTGCAGATGGTGGACTAGCTTAGGGGAGTTAGGAGGTGAGTTACTTACCACCACCATCACGTGACCACCTAATATCAATACTTTAGCATCTCATTGTAACCCCAGCTTACTGGAATCGTCCCCCCATGCTGGATCATCTGGGTACATGCCAACGTGGTTCACAACTGTACATAAGCAACGTGCACCTGGCAGGCTGCACTTCGCTTGGGACTTCGAGGTGTGTTTGCCTATCTTGCTTCGGGCAGCACTCGCAGACATCAACACCTTCTCAAGGACAATTAAGGATCGGCAATAAATGCTGGAGTCATTGGGAATCAGGGGGAAAACTCTCCACTGGTTGGAGTCATACAAAGGTAGATGTTTGTGGTTGTTGGAGGTCCATCATCTCAGCTCCATGACATCACTGCAGGAGTTCCTCAGGATAGTGTCCTCAGCCCAACCATCTTCGGCTGCTACATCAATGACCTTTCTTTCATCATAAGGCCAGAAGTGGGGATGCTTGCTGATGATTGCACAATGTTCAACACCATTCATGACTCCTCAGATACTGAAGCAGTCCATGTCCAAATGCAGCAAGACCTGGACAATATCCAGGCTTGGGCTGACCAGTGGCAAGTAACATTCGCACCAAACAAGTGTCAGGCAATGACCATCTCCAAGAGAGAATCCAACCATTGCTCCTTGATGTTCAATAGCATTACCATCACTGAATCCCACACAATCAACATCCTGGGGTTTACCATTGACCAGAAACTGAACTGGACTAACCATATAAATACTGTGCCTACAACAGCAAGTCAGAAGCGAGGAATCCTGTGGCAAGTAACTCCTAACCCCCCCAAAGCCTGTTCACCACCTACAGTGAGCAACTCAGGAGTGTGATGGAATATTCTCCACTTGCCTAGATGAGTGCAGTTCCAGCAACACTCAAGAAGATTGACACCATTCAGGATAAAGCAGCCCGCTTGATTGGTGTTCTGGTTAATTATTGATACTGCCAATAACCTTGTAGAGATTAACAATTACTCACATAGGTGCAGAGGTGTTGAACAAGGTGCTTTGTTTTTTGACTGCAGTAACTGAACTAACAAAACAAACGTGGACTCTATGACCCCACAATGCCCTGCAGCCAAGTACAGCAAGCTCAATAAGGCATTCAAAAGACATTCAATACATAACATATTCCACACCCCCCCCACCCCACCTTATTGAATATGTCAGTTTAACAAAACATTTTCCGGAAAGAGGGTAGACTGCCTCTATGCCCACTGACCATAAGGCCCATAAGATGTAGGAGCAAAAGTAGGCCATTCGACCCATTGAGTCTTCTCCCCAATTCAATGAGATCATGGCTGATGAGATAATCCTCTAAAGCCCTCTGCAGTAAAGTATTCCACAGATTGACTACCCTCTGAGAGAAGAAATTCCTTCTTATCTCTGTTTTAAATGGGTGACCTCTTACTCTGAGATGATGCCCCCTGGTCCTACTTTCTCCCACAAACGGAAACAACCTCTCAGCATCTACCCTGTCAAGTCCCCTAAGAATCTTATATGTTTCAATAAGGTCGCCTCTCATTCTTCTAAGCTCCAATGACTACAGGCCTAACCTACTCAACCTCTCCTCATAAGAGAATTTCTCCATACCCAGGATCAACCTTGTAAGCCTTCTTTGGAATGCCTCCAATGCCAGTATATCTTTTCTTAGATAAGGGGACCAAAACTATTCACAGTATTCTAGGTGTGGTCTCACTAGTGCCTTGTGTAGTTTTAGCAAGACTTCCCTATTTTTATACTCCATTCCCTTTGAATAAAGGCCAACATTCCATTTGCCTTCCCTATTACCTGTTGAACTTGTATGTTAGTTTTTTGGGATTCATGCACAAGGACTCCCAAATCTCTCTGTGCTGCAGCCTTCTGCAGTCTTTCTCCATTTAAATAATATTCAGCTCCTCTATTCTTCCTGCCAAAGTGCACAAACTCACATTTTCCCACATTATATTCCATCTGCCAAGCTTTTGCCCACTCATTTAACTTGTCTATATCCCTCTGCAGGCTCTTCTGTCATCCTCACCATTTGCCTTCCTACCTATTTATGTGTCATCCACAAACTTGGCGATAGTACATTCACTTCCCTCATCTAAGTCATTAATATATATTGTAAACAATTGAGGCCCCGGCACTGATCCCTGTGGCACTCCACTAGTTACAGGTTGCCATCCTGAAAATGCCCTCCTTATCCCAGCTCTCTGTCTTCTATTAGTTAGCCAATCCTCTATCCATACTAATATACTACCCCATTACCATAGGCTCTTATTAAGTAGTCTAATGTGCGGTGCCATATCGAACACCTTTTGGAAATCCAAATATATTACATCTGCTGGTTCCCCTTTATCTATCATGCTTGTTACCTCCTCAAAGAATTCTAATAAATTTGTTAGGCATGATTTCCCCTTCTTAAGCCATGCTGACTCTGCTTGATTAGATTATGCATGTCTAAATGCTCTGCTATTACATCCTTTCCAATAGACTCCAACATTTTCACAATGACAGATGTTAAGCTAACTAGCCTATAGTAACCTATTTATTGTCTCCCTTTTTGGATAAGGGTGTTACATTGGCCGTTCTCCAATCCTCTGGGACTTTTCCAGGATCTAAGGATTATTGGAAGATTACTACCAGTGCATCCATTATCTCTGCAGCTACTTCCTTTAATGTCCTAGGACACAAGTCATCAGGTCCAGGGGGCTTATCAGCCTTTAGCTGCATTAGTTTCCCTAGCACTTTTTCTCTAGTGCTAGTTATCGTATTTATTTCCTCTCCCTCTTTTGCCCCTTGATTATTTAGTATTTTTGGAATGCTGTTAGTATCTTCTACCATGAAGACTGAAGCAAAGTATTTATTCAACTCCTCTGCCATTTCCTGGTTCCCCATTATTATTTCCCCAGCCTCATTCCCTAAGGGGCCTATGTTCACTTTGGCCCCTCCCTTTTTATATATTTAAAGAAGCTCTTCCTGTCCATTTTTATATTACCGGCTAGTTTACCCTCAAAGTTTATTTTCTCCCTCTTTATTTTTTTTTAGTAATCTTTTGTTGGTTTTTGTAACATTCCCAATCCACTGGTTTACCACTAATATTTGCCACATTGTATGTTCTTTCTTTCAATTTTATACTGTCCTTAACTTCCTTGGTTAACCATGGTTGGTTTATCCCCTTCCATGAATCCTTCTTCCTCACTGGGATATATCTTTGTTGTTTCACGAACTATTATCCTAAACATCTGCTATTATTCATCAACTGTCTTTTCTGCTAACCTCGTTTCCCAGTCCACTGCAGCCAACTGTGCCCTCATTCCATTGTAATTACTCTTATTTAAGTTTAACACAATTGTTTCCGACCCAAGTTTCTCACTCTCAAATTGAATGCTAAATTCCACCATATTATGGTCACTGATTCATGAGGGATCCTTTACTCTGGGATCATTTATTAAATCTACCTCAATACACATTACCAGATTCAAAATAGCCTGATCCCTTGGCGGAAGACACACAGATTAGTCGGGTGGTTAACAGTGAGGTTGAGCATCTTGGGCTGCAGGAAGATACAGATGGGATGGTCAAATGGGCAGATAAGTGGCAGATGGAATTTAAACCTGAAAAGTGTGAGGTGATACACTTTGGAAGGAGTAATTTGGCAAGGAAGTATTCAATGAATGGCATGATACTAGGAAGTTCTGAGGAACAAAGGGACCTTGGCATATGTGTCCATAGATCTCTGAAGGTGGAGGGGCATGTTGATGGGGTGGTGAAAAAAGCATATGGGACACTTGCCTTTATCAACTGAGGCATAGATTACAAAAGTAGGGAGGTCATGTTGGAGTTGTATAGAACCTTGGTGAGGCCACAGCTAGATATTGTGTGTAGTTCTGGTCGCCACATTATAGGAAGGATGTGATTGCACTGGAGGGGGTGCAGAGGAGATTCACCAGGATGTTGCCTGGGATGAAACATTTAAGTTATGAAGAGAGGTTGGATAGACTTGGGTTGTTTTCGTTGGAGCAGAGAAGACTGAGGGGCGACCTGATCGAGGTGTACAAGATTATGAGGGGCATGGACATGAGGGGCATGGGGGGGTGGATAGGGAGCAGCTGTTCCCCTTAGTTGAAGGGTCAGTCACGAGGGGACACAAGTTCAAGGTGAGGGGCAGGCGGTTTAGGGGGGATGTGAGGAAAAACTGTTTTACTCTGAGGGTGGTGATGGTCTGGAATGCACTGCCTCGGAGGGTGGTGAAGGTGGGTTGCCTCACATCCTTTAAAAAGTACCTGGATGAGCACTTGGCATATCATAATATTCAAGGCTGTGGGCCAAGTGCTGGTAAATGGGATTAGGTAGGTAGGTCAGGTGTTTCTCACATGTTAGTGCAGACCTGATAGGCCAAAGGGCCTCTTCTACACTGTGTGATTCTGTGATTCTGTGCTTCACAACATATTGTTCTAAGAAACTGTTCCGAACACACTGTATGAATTCTTGCTCATGTCGACCTCTGCCAATTTGATTTTCCCAATCTACATGAAGATTAAAGTCACCCATGATTAATGTACCGTCTTTTTTACATGCCCCCATTATCTCCTGATTTATTCTCTGTCCTACAGTATAGCTACTGTCAGGGGGCCTATGGACTACTCCCACCAGTCTCTTCCACCCTTTGTTATTTCTTATCTCCACCGATATGGATTCTACATCTTCCGATCCAAGATCCTTTCTTGCTCACCACACTTTCTGTCCTGCCTGTCCTTTCTGAGTATTTAGTTCCCAGCTTTGACCTCCTAGTAACCACATCTCCGTCATGGCTATAAGATCCCATTAACCTCTATATGTGTCGTTAATTCATTTATTTTATTCTGAATACTACATGCATTTAAGTAAAGGGCCATTATTTTTGCCTTTTTACCATTTTTTTCCCCTTTTGACCCTTTTTGCTCCTTTTTTTAAGTTTGTACACTCTGTCCCTTCCAGTCACACTCTGGATAACATTACCTAAAAGCTGCCCTGCAAGGCTGCCATGTCCTTTTGCTTTGTAAGCCTATGTTTCCCCTCTCCAGAACCCTCCCCCTCTCTATTTAGTTCAAAACCTTCTCTACAGCCCTAGTTATTTGATTCGCCAGGACAGTGGTCCCAGCACTGTTCAAGTGAAGCCCGCCCCACCACAACAGTTCCCTTCTACCCCAGTATTGGTGCCAGTGCCCCATGAACGGAAACCAATTCCTCCCACACCAATCTTTGAGCCAAGCATTTAACTCCTTGACTTTACTTACCCTATGCCAGTTTGCCCATGGCTCAGGTAGCAATCCCAAGATTATTACCTTGGAGGTTCTGCTTTTTAATTTAGCTCCTAACTGTTCAAATTCTTTCAGCAAAACCTTCTTTCTAGTCTTATCAATGTCATTGGTGCTAACATGGACGACAACAACTGGATTCCTCCCCTCCCAATCCAAGTTCCTCTCCAGCCCTGGACAGGCAACACAGCCTTCGGGACTCACCCTCACGGCTGCAGACAACAGTATCTATCCCCCTAATCATACTGGCCCCTATCACTACTACGTTCCTATTTCCTCTCCCCACTTGAATGGCACCCTGTACTATGGTACTGTGGTCAGTTTGCTCATCCTCCCTGCAGTCCTTACTCTTGTCCACACAGCTTTCAAGAACCTTGTAACTGTTGGACAGTGGCAGGGGCTGTGGCTCCTTGAATGCTATCCCATGGGTCCTGATACCTGCTTCACCTGCAGACACACCCTCCTGTCCCTGATCACAGACCAAATTTGAATTACCTAATCTGAGGGGTCTGACCGCCTCCTCTAGCAAAGTGTCCAGGTAACTTTCCCCCTCCCTGATGTAACACAATGTCTGCAGCTCCAACTCCAGCTCCTTAACTCAGATTCAAGGTTCTCAAGCCAAAAACACTTGGTACAGACGAGTTCACTCTACATCACCTTGCTGTCCAGCAGGTCCCACATGCTGCAGCAGCAACACATCACCCATCTTGCCATCACTATTGTGTTTTATTCAATTTATTAATTAATTACTGTAGTATTCCCACTCTTTATTATAATTATTTTTTTATATACAGCAGTATCGATCTTATACTTAAAAAGCTATCTTTAAGAAAAAGGGGAAAAAAATGAGTGATCTAAGCACGAACTAAAGACCTTACTTTTACTTTAAAGACTAGAAACACTCACCAATTATACTCACCAATCAGCTGCTCTCTGTGCTCGTTTCCCCCTCGTGCTCTTTAATGGTCTCATGCTCTTCTCTCACTCTCTCACTGTTAAAGGCCCCGCTCCTCTTGCACCTGCTCCTTGTAAATGACCACATTGTTTCTCTCACACTCTCTTGCTGTAAATGGAACCCACTGAACCCATCTCAGGTCTCTAACTTTAGGAATTCAGACGCTCAGGAGGTTTTCTCTCCCAGAGTGGGTTATGACACTTTGATAGGGCAATGCTCATCGGAGACCGAAGGTAACCTAGGACCTTCAGTGGAATCCCAAGCTGTGTCTAATGCAGATGAAGGGTAGACTACCTCAACTTCAGTCAAACTGGGCTGAGGAGCTGAGACTGGAGTCGGCATTCATTGACTTGGAAATGGCTTTTCCATTAGGGATGTATCCTTCGATTGTGCATGACTTGGCAACAGTTGGTTGACATGTCTATCTCCAACCAGAGAGAATCTAACCATCATTGGCGGTTTGGACTGTGTACAAAACAGGTCCTGTCTGAGAAATCACAGTAGCAGGAACCCACTCAGCATAATTACGAGCTAGAACTTCTTGTGCAGAACAGAAAATTTTTAGCTTTGATCTTTATGCTCTTCTCTCCACCTGGTTGTGCTGTTGATCTTGTACAACTTGTGTTTTTGTTGGTTTCAGCAGATCAAAGCAAGTGCACAGTTGCCATCCCATTAGTAGGAATGCTGGAGATACTTTAGTCGTAGCATGTGGCGTGTTTTGGTATTTCAGCAGAAATGCATCCAGATGCTTTCGAATGGAGGAATATCCTCATACCGAACTTAAAGCATGTTTCATGGTTTGAACAAATCTCTCAACTAACCCATTAGTGGATGGGCGGTTATGGTGCTGAGATGATGTGATCAATTCCATTACTTCTCAAAAAATTCTCAAACTCCTGCCAGTCAAACTGAGGTCCATTGTTGGTCACAAGTTGTTCTAGTAGCCCCTAACGACTGAACATTTCTCTTAGCCTTTGAACTGTACTCTCAGCAGTACTAGAGGACATCACTGAAACTTCTGGCCATTTAGAATAAGCATTCACAATCACCATGAACATTGTTCCTTCAAATGGATCAGTCAAATCAACATGGATGCGCTGCCATGGGTTTTCTGGCCAATCCCATGGGTGGAGGGGGTTCCAGTTGAGGCATGTTTCTCACACTCTGACATGAAGGACAGGACCTTGACTTCAGTGTCTTGATCCAGGTCAGGCCACCAAAAGTAGCTTTTTGCGATCTTTTTCATGTGAACTATCCCACAGTGTCCAACATGCAGTTAGTCCAACACTGGTTTCCTCAATGTTGGTGGAATAACAAGTCACTTTCCCCAAAGCAAACATCCTGAACTGACTGATAACTCCATCCTCCTGGAAATGTAAGGATGAAGCTCAGGTGAGACTTGGAAGTTCGGGGAAGAGTTGTCAGGCATCACAAGGTTCATAACTTTGGACAATGTTGGGTCCATTCAAGTGGCTTTCTTGATTTGGATTGACATGATGGGTGTGTGCTCGAAAGGCCATCCACATTGCAATGCAAGGTAGCTTTTCAATATTTGGTGTCATATGAGCACTCAACATCAATGCCCAATGCTGCATCCTGCTTGCTGCTAAAGAAGGGAGGCCTGTGTGTGGGCCGAATATGGAGCTGAGTGGTCAATGATCATTCAGTAGCGTGAATTTCCATCCAAACAGGTATTGGTGAATTTTCCAGATTCTGAAAATGATTCCCAGTGCTTCGCACTCGATTTGAGCGTGTTGGCTCTCTGCTTTGCTTAAAGTCCGTGAAGCGAACGCAACCGGTCTCTCCACACCTGAGGGCATTATATGTGCGACAACATACTGGGCCCAACTCAATAAGGCGATGCATCACATGCAAGTTTTGGAGGTAAGGAGGGGTGAAAGTGCATCAGTTCCTCGGAATCTGTCAGCGCTGCTTCCGCCTTCTTGAACACAGTACTTTTTGGCTTTTGGCGGGTTCCCAGGAATCTTGGGCCTTCTTTTCTAAACTTTTCAAAACTTTCAAAGTAAGAGTCCTTCTTTTCTCTGGGATTCTTTCCCTTTCCTTTTTGGTCCTGTTTTGGAACTTTGGGGGCTGTCTGCAGCCGTCGGCCCTGCCATTGTAGGTTTCCCGCACTTTCTCAGGATCCCCACGATTGTGGGTCTGTTGTTCTTAAGGGCTTGCAAAAAAATAAATCACAGCAGCACTTTCTCTGCTGGCTAGTCCTTTCTTTATTCTTCTACTCTTGAACTTGGGGGGCGTTCCGGGAGACTCCTCAGCCGGTCGGATCAGGGCACCTTTATTCTTTAAACCCAGAGCTGTTCCTGCTCTGATTGCCTTTTTTTAAAAATCTTCAGAACAGCAGCAATTTTTTTCAAATTTAACTCTACAGTGTCTTTGTTGTTTTTGAGCCTTGTGCTTCAGGGTTATCGGCGGGCAGACTTTTTTTTAACTAGTAATTTCCTTTTACTGGCTGTTTCATTGTTCAAGTGGCATTACTGCAAAGTCTTCCTCATCGCCAATTTGTTATGTTCAACTACTGGTACTGCTGATAAACTTTTAGAGATTGATAAGTACTCACATAGGTGGTTGAACAAGGTGCTTCGTTTATTGACTGCAATAACCAAAACAAACATGGACTCTGTGATCCCACAATGCCTGGGTGCCAAGTATAGGAAGCTCAATAAGACATTCAATACATAACAATTGACACCCACAAGCATTCACTCCCTCCACCACCGATGCACAGTAGAAACAGTGTGTACCATCTACAAGATGCACTGCAGGAACTCACTAAGGCTTCTTGGACAGCATCTTCCAAACCCACCACCGCTACCATCTCGAAAGACAAGGGCAGCAGACACATGGGAACACCACCACCTGGAAGATCCCCTCCAAGTCACATACCTTCCCGATTTGGAAACATATAGCCGTTCCTTCACTGTCACTGGGTCAAAATCCTGGAACTCCCTCCCTAACAGCACTGTGGGTGTATCTACACCACATGGACTGCAGTGGTTCAAGAAGGCAGCTCACCACCACCTTCTCAAGGGCAATTAGTGATGGGCAATAAATGGTGGCCTAGCCAATGACGCCTGCATCTCAAGAACGAATAAAAAAGAGATTCCAAGCCTCTGACCTGCTCTTGTAGCCATAGTATTTATTTGGCTAGTTTCTGGTCAATAGTAATCCCCAGGATGTTGATAGTGGAGGAATTCCTCCATGATCATGCCATTGAATGTCATGGGGCAATGGTTAGATTGTCTCTTATTGGAGATGGTCATTGCCGAGCATTTGTGTGGCATGAATGTTACTTGCCACTTGTCAGCCCAAGCCTGGTTATTGTCCAAGTCTTACTGCATTTGGACATGGACTGCTTCAGTATCTGAGGAGTTGCGAATGGTGCTAAACATTGTGCAATCATCAGTGAACACCCCCACTTCTGACCGTATGATGAAAGGAAGGTCATTGATGAAGCAGCTGAAGATGGCTGGGCTGAGTACACTATCCTGAGGAACCTCTGCAGTGATATTCTGGAATTGGGAAGATTGACCTCCAACAACCACAACCATTTTCCTTTGTGTTAGGTATTTACTCCATCCAGTGGAGAGTTTTCCCCCTGATTCCCATTGACTCTAGTTTTGCTAAGGCTTCTTGATGGAACACTTGGTTAAATGCTGCCTTGATGTCAAGGGCAGTCACTCTCACCTCACCTCGGGAGCTCAGCTCTTTTGTCCATGTTTGAACCAAGGCTGTAATGAGGTAGGAGCTGAGTGGCCCTGACTGAACCCAAACTGAGTGTCAGTGAGCAGATTAGTGCTGAGTGAGTGCCACTTGGCAGCACTGTTGATGACCTGTTCCATCACCTTACTGAGTCTGTGAGTTTAGAGTGATGATATGGTTGCCTTACCCTGGTGGCACGGATGAGGACTTTCATCCTCTTTCTTCACTGGATGGCCAATCCCTTCTATGCAGCATTGGCACTCACCACCACCACCTCCCAAGCTGGAGTGGTGAGATTGCTGGACCTCCTGCAGCCAGAGCAGGAGTAGAGGACATCACAATGGGCATTCCAGTGACAGGTCACTGAACTTTTCCTGGCTTTCGAGGCCATGTCTTCACTGGAGGGGAAGAATAGAGTATGAGAGTAAACTTGCAAGGAACATAAAAGTGGACTGTAAAAGCTTCTATAAGTATGTAAGAAGAAAAAGATCAGTAAAGTCAAATGTAGGTCCCTGACAGTCTGAAACAGGAGAATTTATAATAGAGAACAAGGGCATGGCAGAGCAGTTAAAAAACTACTTCAGTTCTGTCTTCACAGGGGAAGAAACAAATAACTTCCCAGAAATACTAGGGAACCAAAGGCCTAATGAGAAAGAGAAATTGAAGGAAATTAGTATTACTAAAAAAACAGTGCTGGAGAAATTAATGGGACTGAAAGCCAATAAATCCCAATGCACAATAATCTACATCTCAGAGTACTAATGGAAATAGCGGATGGATTGGTTGTCATCTTTCAAAACTCTGTAGATTCTAGACCTGTCCCGGCAAATTGGAGGATGGCAAATGTAACCCCATTATTTCTAAAAGGAGGGAGGGAAGAAATAGGGAATTACAGACCAGTTAGCCTAATGTCAGTGGTAGGGAAAATGCTAGACACTATTATAAAAGGATGCGATAACACAACACTTAGAAAATATCAATGGGATTAGACAAAGTCAACATGGATTTATGAAAGGGAAGATGCTAGAAGTTATGATTTGTTTGACATATGTTATATATCATGTTTGACATATCTACTGGAGCTTCTTGAGGACGTCACTAGCAGAATAGATAAGGGAGAACCAGTGGATGTGGTATATTTGGATTTTCAGAAAGCTTTTGATAAAACCCCACATAAGAGCAAAATTAAAGCACATGGGATTGGGGGTAACATATTGGGTTGGATTGAGAATTGGTTAGCAGACAGGAAACAGTGTAGGAATAAGCGGGTCTTTTTTGGAATGGCAGGCGATGACTAGTGGGGTACTGCAGGGATTAATGCTTGGGCCCCCATATTCACAATATATATCAATGATTTGGATGATTTGAATATATTTAAGAAGGAAATAGATACATTTTTAGACTCTAAAGGTACTAAGGGATATGGGGAGAAAGTGGGAGAATGGCACTGAGATGAGGATCAGCCAGGATCATATTGAACATCAGAGCAGCCTGGCTGTCCTCGTCTGTATGGAAATGAATAGATGTTAGTACCCGTCTGAACAGAGCGACTGTCGCCAGCTTGATGCAACCGTGGATAGCTGATTGGGAGACTTGACAAAGGTCCCACACTGAACCCTGGAAAGAACCGGACACATAGAAGTTGAGGGCCACTGTGAACTTCAGAGCCACTGGCGTGGGGTGTCCACCCACGCAGTCGGAGTTGATCTCAGGGCCGATCATCTGATAAATGGAGGTCATGGTCTCCCTGGAGAGGCGGAGCCTCCTTCGGCATTGCACCTCAGGCATATTGAGGTAGCTGCATCGCTACCTGTAAACCCTGGCAGCAGGATAGTGGCATCTTCTGTGGTCCCTTACACCTTAGACTACCTGCTGGCCCTGCACCCTTTGTGCCTGCACCTCTCCTCTGACAGGTTGCTCCCCTGGAAGCTGCATAAGGACACCTGGCCTCCTCTCCCTTCTGCCCCTCTCCTCCTCAGAGGAGGTGTCACCAGCGGAGACCACAATCCCCATTACCAGGGTTACATAAGGCTGCCTAGAAGGATCCACATGATCGGAATCCTCCGGGGGCCTTGGAGACGTCAATAAGTCCTGAAATGAAGCCTGGAAATGCCAAGACTGAAGCTCAAAACAGAGATAGGGCTGTCAAGTTCAAATAAGCAACCACTAGCAAACTATCTCCTAAATTCTTCACTACCTACACTGGTAATGCTGAGCAAGCCAGCAGATTGCTGGGCAGTGATTGCTGGGTTCCCCCGCATCCAGGGTGCAATCGGCTGCACACATGTGGCCATTAAGGTGCCAGTAGATCAGCCGGGTACCTTTGTCAACAGGAAGGGATTCCACTTGATGAACATCCAGATAGTCTGTGACCACAAGATGCTGATTCTGCAAGTCTGTGCAAGGTACCCTGGCAGCTCCCATGATGCTTATGTCCTGAGACACTCCCAGGTGCCGAGGCTCTTCAATGCTCCAGCCCGACTGGACGAATGGCTGCTGGGTGACGAGGGCTATCCATTGAAGAGGTGGCTCATGAAGCCTCTCCACCAGCCAAGAACAGAAGCAGAGCATCGTTATAATAGGAGTCATGCCTCCTCAAGGGCGGTGATAGAGAGGACCATTGGTCTCCTCAAGATGCACTTCCAATGCTTGGACCATTCAGGGGGAACACTACAATACCCCCAGAGCAGGTGTCACTGATAGTGGTTACATGCTGCGCTCCCCACAATCTTGCACTGGCAAGGGGGAACCCACTGGAGCAAGAGGATCTTGAGGCAGCTCCAAAGGCCGCAGAGGATGAATCCAATAGTGAGTCAGAAGAAGAGCAGGGTGAGGAGAATGCTGAAAGTGTGGAGGCAGACCTCTGTATCCTTCAGGGACGCAGGGACGCCTTGATCCAAAGCTCTTTCAGATAGGCTGCCAAATATCTGCTTCCACCATAAGCCTCCATCCAGGATGTCTGAAATTACCCATTTATTTGAACCCAAAGTCCACTCAGTAATAAGGTTTAGTGCCACTCATGTCCAGCATTAGATACTGGCGTACCCTGCAAAAAACAAAGGTGAACCATACTCAGGCCATTAAGACAAAAGCAACAAATGAACATCACCACATCTGATGTTAATGCCCACATCAGTAAACATATAAACAAAACTTGGCAAAGCTGAAGATCACCCATGAACAGTCCCTTTCATGCTGATGGTGCCTTAAATTTACGTTTATGAGTGCTGCATCTTGGTGCCCCCCCCCCCCCCCATCGCTGGCAGCAGCATTGGAGGCAGCTGCTCACTCTGCTGTCCTGTTGGCCTTGATGACCTTGGTGGTCATCCTCTAGCCATTGGAGCCTATGCTGGCCCTGCCTGGGTGAGAGCGGCCAGTGCCACGGCTGGCATCTCCCCAGTTGCTGCAGCCTCATCAGATGCCACAGTCACTGGTGGAGGGGCAGAGGAGCTGCTACCATCATCAAAAGTGCCCTGAGAGGAACCTGCTGAGATGACAGGCAGCTCGTGCACCAACGTGAGGTCACTCTGGACCTCCCTGCTCACCATTGATGGACAGGTACCTTGCTGGGATACAGTGTGCATCATCCATCTCCCACACTGGCACTAGCCACCTGAATTCATTGCCTGTGTGAGGGCTTGCGGGTCTGAGCGCAACCCCAGGAACCCCTGATTCTGTTCTTGCAGCTGTCTCTCCTTGCGAGTAGTCGCTCTACCAATGGAGGAGGCAATGTGCTTGGCCATGAAGTTCAATGCAGTGCTCATGCTCCACATGAACTCCTCCACAGCAAAGACCATGGCATGCATACCCTCATGTCAGGATGGTGAGTGACTTGGTGGAGAACTTCCAGATCGTGGTGTTCCCATATATCTGCTGCCCTTGTCCTTCTAGGTGGTAGTGCTTGTGGGTTTAGAAGGTACTGTCTAAGGAGCCTTGGTGAATTCCTGCAGTGCATCTTGTAGATGGTACACACTGTGGCTAAGGTGTCCAGCTTCTTCAGTTTTGTGGGAGCTGCACTCATCCAGAGTATTCCATTACACTCCTGACTTGTGCCTTTGGGGAGTCAGGAGGTGAGTTACTCGCTGCACGCTTCCTAGCCTCTGACCTGTTCTTGTAGCCAGGCAGTGTGAAATCACGGTCGATGGCAATCTGGGGCAGCGGGCCATTTCCCGGCTCTCCCGGGCCCACCCACAGTGCCTGCCTTACGACCCGAAAATCCTGTCTATAGTGTACAAAAGCAAGCAAGTCCTGCTAAATCTTATTAAGTCACTGGTAAAGTCTCAGCTGAGGTTTTGGTGTCTAATTCTGATCACCATATTTTGGAAAGGATTTCAACTCTTGGGAAAGGGTACAGAGGAGATGAAGAACTTAAGTTTTCTTTCATCTTTCATGGGATGTGGGCATCATTGACAAAGCCAGCATTTATTGCCTATCCCTAATTGTCCTTGAACTGAACGCTTTGCTAGGACATTTCAAGGGCAGGAGTCAACCACATTGCTGTGGGTCTGGAGTCATCAGATAAGGATGGCAGATTTCCTTTCCAAAAGGACATTAGTGAATCAGACAGGCTTTTACAACAATCGATGATTGTTGTGATGTTCACTACTTCTGAGACTAACTTTATATTCCAGAATTATTAGTTGAATTTAAATTTCACCAGCTGCCATGGTGGGATTTGAACCACATTAGCCTGGGCCTCTGGAAAACTAATCTAGTGGCACCACCATCTCCCCCTGGAGAGAGGAGAGAAGCTAGGAGGGGTGACAGCCAGACTATGTAGATTTAAGATAATGACAAAAGAGCCAGAGGGAAGATGAGGAGAAATGTTTTATGTGCAAATTGTTTTGATCAGGACTGCATTATGTTTTAATCATTGCATTTACTTAAGCGATCAGGCACTTTCTTAATAAAACTGACATAAATAAAATACTTCTAAGCAGAAGGCTATAGCGCCAATTGTTAATGTTCATTTCTCAGAAATTATATTATTAATTATCCTTTAATCATGCACTAGACATATTATTATTATTCCATCTACATTTATACAAGGCACAAAGGGTGTAATTTCTAATCTTACGATCACCTAATTATAGTGCACAATTTATATTTCAGATACTTGTCATATTAAGCCTAAACATTATACATTCAAAAATGGGTTCTTCCAGACATGAGACACTAAGTGCTTGTTGGGACTCCATAGAAGTACCGATACTTTGACCTCTGTGGGAATTGCCCGGGAAGTTTGAATTACTGACTGACAATGCCCCTGCTCCCTGGGATCCTCTGTGAAAAATTTTCAACTCTGGACTAGAGTCAGTGGCTTTAGACAGTTCCATGGGACTTACTTGAATAGTTACCCAGGAAATGTTAGACAGAAAAATCATGGCCTAACTACTGAATGCCTACAGAACTGATCCTGTGCCCCCACAGCAATCACTCACACTGACCCCCCCACCCGATTCCCTGACCACCTTACTACCACCCCCAATCTGAGCCCCCCAACCCAACTACTCACTCATCCACCTACCCACCTCACCCACCTCATCTATACCACCTCCTGCCACCTTACCAGCTCACTCATCTACCACCCTACCCACCTGCCACCCTACCTGCCAACCAACCTACACACCTGCCTTTATATCTACCTACCATCTCACTCACCTACCACTCACCCACCTGCCACCCTACCCACCTACCAGCCTATCCACCTACCAGCCTATCCACCTGCCACCCTTCGCATCTGCCACCCTACCCACCTGGCATCCTATCTACCTGCCACCATATCCACCTACCACGCTACACCCTACCCACTTACCTCATCCACCTACCCACCCTACCACTCTGTCCATTCATCCACTTTTCCACTCACCCATTCACTAACATTCACACTGGACATTTAAACTCACCTTACGGTAGTATAGTGCCGTAAAAAGGGGTATGCATTGTCTTCCCCACACGCTGTAGAACTGCGATGAAGTTCGTTGTGAGCTTGTACCCTCCACATTTCTGAAGCAGCCAGCTCAGAAGACCCAGGCTGAAATGCAGAGCACACCATAGAGGCGTTGAAAAATTTTAGCAGAGCAGCAATCCAGTAATAAATGCCGTTTCATGGACGATCCGGGCCAGGATGAACTTTGCAAGCAGGCCAGTGTTGATTTCAAATCAGAAAGCACAATAATAGTACAACAAGGAAAAATAAAGAGGGAGGTTCTATGTAATAACTCCATTGTGATAAAATATGCAAAGGAATTGAGTAGATTGCATTGAGTTAGCCTTGGCTAGGAGCTTTTAGGCTATACCCACACTCAGTTCACTATTGTGGTTGGGGAAGGTTTAAACCAAAATGGCACGGGTTAGGCACAGCATGTAGAAGTCAAAAGAAGAATAAGCTGCATAAAATGAGAGTGTTGGACAGCACTAAAGAAGGAGGTAGTACCATATTAGAATGGAGCAGACTAAGAAGGACTACCGGGAATACAAAGACAGAACTATCATGCATATAGGTAAACCTACAAAGTGTGGTGAATAAAGTTGATGAGCTACAAGCAGAAATAGCAGTTTAGTGGCAATAACAGAAACATGGCTCAAAAATGTTGCGAACGGGGCACTTAACATAAAGTGTTCAGAAAAGATACAGAAGGAAAAAGTAGAAGAGGTTTGAGTTAATTAAGGAGTGCCAGCATGAATTTGTAAAAGGCAGATCACATTTGACTAATTTAACAGATTTTTTTATGATGAAGTAACAGAGAAAGTTGATGAAGGACTGCAGTGCTGCTGCCTACATGGATTTTTACAAAGTGTTTGACAAGATCCCACATTAAAGGGTTAACAAAATTGAGGCTTATGGGATAGGTGGGCCAGTGTGCAATTGGAATACAAAGTAAAATTTTAAAATTTGCCAATGGAACCAAACTTGGAGGAATGACAAACAGTAAGAATGATATGAATTACCTGCACCAAGACACAGATGGACTAGCAAAATAGGCAGACAAGCAGCAGAAGGAATTTAATATGGAGAAATGTGAGGTGATGCATTTTAGCAGAAGGGATAGGGAGAAGCAATATAAACTTAATGTCACAATCCTGGTTATGCCTATAAATCTGTGTCAATTCCAAATCTATGAATGTGCACCATGTCAAGACCAACAGCAATAACTCTCCTTGTTGGAACGATAAGGTGCAACTTCAAAGTAGCTGTGGTCTTCAGATAGATAACCATAATAGTTTTCTGTATTAAAGCCAGGGATATCTACTATCTTACTTTTTGAATCTAGTCATGTAGAAAGAGTCAATTGACAATGTAACTCAGTGACTACACTGTAGTATCATTTTATGAAGACCTCCATTTCACCCAGTTGATTGTTGACTCTGTCTCACCACCATTCCCCTGCCCAGCATCTGCCCACCTCTTCATGTGGCACCTTAACTGATATCTTGGTTTCATATCCTGCTAAGTTATGTGCCCTTTCTGTTGGCTTCCCTTCATCTCCACACATTTGATTGCACTAAACCCCTCAGCAAAATCAGAATACTTTTGGTGCTCATCACAAAATTCTCTCCAGGTTATCTCTTTAATTTTGCCTGATTCACATAAAAATAGTGAAGGTGCATTGTCAATTGATACTTTAGTATTAAATCATACTTGCTGATATTTTGATTCCTGTTCTTTCATTCTCTGGTTCCTTAACATCTGCTACCTGCACAAACTCTAGAAGGTAATTATTCCGACAGCCTTAAAAAGTCAAGCAGGCGCTCCTGTTAAACAACTAATTAACTATTTTGCCCTCAGATAGTGATAAATCTGATTCATCTAAGTGATGGCGATTGCTGAGCCATACTTGAACAATGTTATCCTCTTCAGTGGTCAAACAGTGTTATGCCCCAGTTGCTAGGGTGTCTTTTGAACACTCTTTGACAGCTATCTGTCATCATGATAAGTATCACTGATGTCTTCTCAATGGTATTCCAGTCAAACACAAACTAACTACTGTCTCCTCAATCATTTAGATTTCACCAATAAGACCTCTTGAAATCAACTGGTCGGACGCCATTTCATCATTGCCTTTCTCTTCGAGGCAAGCTTTTGTCTAGCATCCTCTAATAATGGGAATGCATTGTTGCTTTTCAGAAGTTTAATGTACTGTTAGTGTATAGAAGCAATAAAAAAGGGTCCATGCCTGTGTCAGCTGGATTTAGTTCAATCAATTCTCAGCTGGGCTGCCAGAAGAAGGAAGATTTGAAATGCAATTATCCTGTAAGTGTGTGAGAGAACTATTGTGTAATGAAGTTCATGCAAAGCAAATAATGGAATTATAGAAGTAAATTTGATGAGGCCCTGTGCCACCAGTGAGGTGATGATGCAATCAGTGTGTATATCATGTGGGCACATTGCCCAAGAATATCCAACATGTGCTAGCTTGGATACAGGGCCTTACAAAATGTACCTAGATTATTCATTGATAAGGGAGACAAAAACCTAATATTGTCCATCTAACACTGTTTGAATACACTTCTTTCAACTGCCCACTGCTATAATGTAATATTATGAATGGAAATTAGTTTTACACCCTTAGTATGTAGCTGATAAATGACCAATAGCACTGTACTGGCAAACATTTTCCAATCATTCGCCATCATGGTTTTAGCTTCAGGCAATAATTTTTCAGTTATTTGAAGGTGAAGAGGGACTAATGGTCCCTAAAGGACAAACACCACCCTCTCATGTCTTGGCCATAAGACCATAAGGCATAGGAGCAGAAATTAGGCCATTCGGCCCATCGAGTCTGCTCTGCCATTCAATCATGGCTGATAAGTTTCTCAATCCCATTCTCCCACCTTCTCCCCTTACCAATCAAGAACCTATCTATCTCGGTCTTAAATACACTCAATGGCCTGGCTTCCACAGCCTTCTGTGGCAACGAATTCCATTGATTCACCACTCTCTGGCCAATTGCATCCTTCATCACAGCCACAGAGTGTAGATACAAGAAGACACATGCAACCATCAGGATCACTTTTTGAGTGCACTGTTGACATCTTGAATAGTGCTTCAGAAGTCTGGAAAGGTCAGTGATAGAATACAGTGCAGGACCTCTGACAGCATCTCCATGAGCATCTTCTGCAGCATCATCACTTTGCAATACAATTTCCGATGCAAAATGTTTACTAGTTCTCTGGTTGAACAGAAGAGGCCAGCCTTGGGTTGGGCGCATAAACACTATTGTAAAGACTTCAGTGACAGGAAAATTAAAGGACTTTGTAATTACATAAGTTACATTGCATTAATTGGGTGTGAGCATCCTAATTAGCAGAATGTGTCCATTATTGTTTGTACTTTAGAATGGTGAGAATAAGAATCTTGACATATTCAGGGGAGGAGAAAATGTGGAAACCGGATTGTGATGTTCCTCTGTAGTCCAATAGCAACTGTTAATTGGGAACAGTGAAGCTTGTGAAGGATGCAAAATAATGTCACAATATGACAAAAAAACACACCATCTGAAATGCAACTATCCTTTAAAAGTATGAGAACTATAGAGTAATGAAGTTCATGTAAAGATAATAATAGAATTATAGAATGCTTACAGCCGGGAAGAGGCTGTTCAGCCCATCATTTCTATGCCATCTCTCTGTAACAGCAACTCAGCCAGATCCGCTTCTTCACCTTTTCCCCATAAACCTGATTTTTTTTTCTCAGATGCCTATCCCTTTTGAAATCATGATTCATCTACTTCCAACAAACTCTCAGGATTCCAGATTCTAACCACTTGCTACTTTCATGGCAATGGGAAATTGTGTTATTAACTGATAATTCCAGCAGGTAACCAAAAACATGCTAAACTGTTTAAAAGGGACCTTTTTTTAAAGACAAGAGAAACACTGACTAAATATGGCTGCCACAAGTCACCTGATGTCTGGAAATGTAAGTTGACCAATAAGTTGCTATATGGATTGCACTGCAGACATGACCTGACATGATTGCTCATGGAGTGTCACGCTTGGGGGTGTCAAGGCCCACTTCAAAAAGTAATATGAAGACAATGGGGAGCTGCTAGCCAGCCAGGATATACAACCAAAAGACACTCAAGCCCTCTCTCGAGAATGTAAGGACCCTATCTCCGGTTGGTTGCTACTATCTTGAAATATGTCAAAAAGTTTCTGACATGAAACATCAAACATCAAAAAATGCGATTACTTATTTTACAACAATGACTACAGCAGACATTGTAAGCAAATTATTTTGGAATATACATCTACAGCACGGCTTTAAGAACAGGGTTTTACCAAGCCAAAAAAGACACCATCAGAGAGATTTTTGGAAAAAGACTTCAACAGAGAAACAGGCTGAAGAACTTTCTCTCTCTCTCTCGCTCTCCCTCTCTCTCTCTCTATCTCTATCTATCTCTCACCCCCCTTCCACCCACCAATCCCAGGAATAGGTACAGCACCTGCTTCAAGAAATCAGTATACCCAAGACTTAAGACCTACCAACAAATCAAAATCTTGTAAGAATTGTAACATCTTCTACATCCACCTGCTCAAAAGAACCAGATACCTTCAACTGGTTGCAACATTTAATAACCTACACCTCAAGACAAGCAAAGGATTTCTAACCGTATATTCTTTTAACTTTTGTTTGGATTCTAACATTCCTTACTTCAGATATCTGTATGTGTGTGTGTGTGTGTGTGTGTGTGTGTGTGTGTTACCACTTTTTCTTGGGTTTAGTGGCTAATAAACTTGCTTTTTCTTTGACTCAAGAAAACCTCATTGATTGGCTGCTGATTTGAAAAAGGCATCCACAGGGAAAAGAAATTTTAAAACCTTTGTCATGACCAACCGTGGAGGCTGAATAGAAGGGAGACAGTTCACCCCTTCTCACCTGGTTGTAACATACTGTAAAGAGTGTTTCCTCATGTCACCTTTGGTTCTTTTACCACTGACCATAAATCTTTGCCCCCTGCTCCTCAACCCTTCCACCAATGTAAACAGTTTCTCTCAATCTGCTCTGTCCAGAACCCTCATGGTTTGAGCACTTCTATCAAATCCCCTTTAAACCTTTCCTTCACTAAGGAGAACAGCCTCAATTTCTCCAATCAAGCTTCATACTTGGAACCATTCTTGTAAATATTTACTGCACCCTTGCTAATGCCTTCACATCCTTCCTTTTTTGAAGCCAGTCAGTGGGCTTTGCACCCTAATCTCCTGCACTGGTTCTCCTAGGATCAATTGTAACATCAATAGTGAGCTCTAATTTTGGATTGGACACCCTGCTGGATACTGGTTCAGTGGCGAGCAGAATCTTCACAACTGCTACAGCTCTTAAAATGGCTACAATAGTCACTTAAAGGAGCAGTATAGTTTTTGCAGCTATATGCACTCCGTAGGCAGCTCTCAGTAGGTGAGATTTCCACCCCCAGGGTCCTTAAAGTAGTACAAGCATCTGGCACATATAGGGTTAGCTTGGGACTGAGAAAAGTATCAGTGATGCAAGAGAACATATGATCCGTACCTAGGGGTCAGTGTAGTGTTGAACAGAGCCATGTGTAGAAGCAAGCTCCTAGTTTGGATTTTACTGTACCTATGTATATAGTGTAAAGAACATTTTTTTTTTCTTGGACTGTGGCTTTAAGATTGAACAGTGGCTGTAAAAACACCCATGGCTGCAGTTTATCAGAGATGTTCACTGGAGCTGAAAGAAGAAAATCTACAATGTTGCTATTATAGAACAGTGTGTGCCAGGTTGGATACAATAGTGCTGGAAAGGAGACCTGGTTTAAGAGGGAATTGCCTAGCAACAGCTCCTTGGCTCCTGACCAAGTGGCCAGGTTCTGTGTGAGGAAAGTGCAGTAGATCAGCTCCTAGCCTGAAAAGAGAAAAGACCTAAAATCTCTCTCTCCTGTGTTTTTGTAAGACTCTGGTAATCCTGCCATAGTAGCTAGCTGGCTATTTTTCACATCGCTGTATTCTACTTTCTTTGAGAAACCCCTGTCAGGAGAAGAAGGAGAAACATCACCAGTAGAGACATTAAAAGCAAATTTCAACCAGAGAACCACAGACTGCAAGTGCTGGGAGACCATCCTGTGTCAGCCACAACAACCTGCAAGGAATCTGGAAGAAAGCAATCAAAGTCAGCCCATCTAATCCTGAACTCCAGATTGGTGCCATTGAACTGTTTTACCTTACCCTTAAAATCCATGTTTTGTGTGGTGTGTGTGTGTTTGTGTATAGAGATTTAAGAAGGGGTAGAGTTTAAGTTACAGAGTTAAAAGTTAACAGTTCATATTTCTTTTGCCATTGGTTACAGACAATTTGTGTAATGAACAGTTATTCATTTGTTGAGCTTGCAAACCTGATGCTCATATTCTTTTAACCTAAATTAGACAGTTAGGTAGAATTGGGGCAATTTGATGGTCTGATTAAACTTTTCACATCTGTCTCGGTTCAGGGGGCAGTGGGGCTTGATATTACAGTGCACCATCCCCAGTGAGTCGTGACAATAGTTTCTAATGGTTAATAAATACTTACTGTTGAACTATCTTAGACTTTGAACATCTTAGTAAGACCTATTAAACTACGCCCAACGCCTTACAACATGATGGCAGCAATTGGAACAACTCAAAAACTCACAGGGACTGCAGAAGAGAGCTAAAATCCTGGAAAACTGACCTGAAGATAAACTCAAGAAACAAAGGCGCAGAAGGAAATCGCCAGAGAAAAGCTCCCACGAAAGGCTTGGAAGCTGAAGGCAGAATTTAAATTCTTCACTGCAACAGAAGACTCCTTGAATCCCATATAAGTTCAACCTCAATACCCAGAGTGTGCAGAGTCAGCAAACCTAGCAGGAGTGAGCTAAAAATTTAAAATTCCTGGACAACACAAATCTGGAAAAATATTAAATACTGCAGTGTCAGAAATAGCTGTTAAATTGCAGTCTGAGAAATCCAATTCCCAGGTTGGTGCCCGCACATATGACAGCCGAGCTCGCTTGCTACAAAGAAAAAAATATATTGAAGGTAAATCGTAACTGAGTGGGCAGCTTTAAAAACCCAGCAAAAGCTGGGAGTTGATGCTCCCAAGACCTGGGGACATCGTGCTAAAGCATGGAAGACTATAAACAGTCAATCCAGGCAGCCACTGTTAAAAAATTTAAATGCTGAGATCGCAAGCGCCATTACTGTGGGTACCCACCAAAAATGGCAAGCACAGAAAAACTCTTTGCGAAGAAACATACGCCACTATCTTGGCTTTTTCGGAAACCTCTTGAAACTGAGCCTGCAATTTAAAAATTTGAATTGTGGATCAGAAATCCACTCTTCCTAATCAATTTGCACTTATCCAAGGCCCAGATCAATCACAACATTGAAGACTCTGAAGAAAGAGATTCCTCAGTAACACGATTGCTTCAGGTTTGGATAAAAAGGCAGAAGCTGACCAAGTTAACATTCTGCTTTACTTAGTAGCCCTGATAGCTGACAATATAATAGCTAGACAAGGAATCAACAAATCATCTGTAAAGTTTGATGAAGTTTTAAAATCATTTGGTGCTTATTTTAACCTCAGAAGTAACAAAATCCTTGAAAGGCTTAAAGTTAATAAATGTGAACAGCAGCCAGGACAATCTGTCGACCTTTCATTAATGACCTGTACAGAATGGCTGAAGGCTGTGATTACAGTGAGCTGAAATCTGAGCTAATCAGGGATAGAATAGTTGTAGGAACAGCAGATAATGCACTCTCAGACATGCTTCAAGCAAAAGAAAATCTAACCCTTGAGAAAGCCACCCAGATTGTCAGATAATCCAAAATCCATTTGCAGCACAGATCCATATTAAAGGAAGAAAGCAAACTATGATACAAAGTAAATTCCACTGTCCAGTTAGTGAAACAGCACAGAAACAGGAGCATGCCAGGAGCAACACTCTGACCAGTACACCGACCATGCCAGTGCTCTGGAGAAAAGCACCCTCACAGGTGCCATCAATGTCTGGAATTTAAGCCCAATGCTTTCAATGTGACCAAATAGGACACTTCAAGAAGCTGTACAAAGCCAAAACATCAAAATGCAAAGAAGATCCCAAGAGGACTCATGAGCTCAAAACAGCAAACCATGGGGACACACAACAATGCTTCTTGGGTGAGGCCAAAGATCCTGGATTTTCATTCTGGAATGCAGACATCTCGGTTAATGACCATCTCAGAAACATTAGGTAGGGCATGGGGGCTAGTGTTGCGATCCTGTTGGACAAAGAACTGTAGCTAAGAGACCTCTAGCTATGAACAACAGACATACCACTCTACAAGCCTGGAGGAATCTGACTTCCAGTCATAGGCATGATTCTGGAACCACTAAGGTATGACGGCAAGCAAATCTTTGAGCTGATGTATATCATCTGTAACCAGTCTTTTTCTCTCTTGAGCAGAGATGCCTGGGTAGCCCTGAACCTCCTCAAAACAGAAGATGTCAAGACAACCACTGCCCTAGATTATACAATACTGCAAGTTCCTGAGAGCTCCAACAAGAAATATTATCTTGGCTGGAACTTCAGTTCTGAATTGTCTTCTCTCTTTGCAGAGCAGGTTTGTCCACTTTGGTTACAGGTGCCAGAAGCTCCACATTGGTCAGACCGACCAATCACTCAGATAATTACCAGGGCATCTCAAGTAGATGAGAGTCAAGAGAGGAACCAGCAATGAGAGGGGCCTCAACCTTCGGCTCTGACGCCAGTTGGAGAGATAATCTCAGAGAGACCACAAAGCAGATGCTTCAATCCCCAGTGAGCATGACAGTGCCACAAATTATGCTGGTAGCAGCCATCCATTTATGATAGCACACCACATAATCAAACGCAAAGGTGAACTTACTACCAAGCCACACCCAGTGCACATCACAGTGAGCCGCACAAAGCAAGAAGAGAAAAAAGCACTATGGAGATGAACCCAGTGTTTGTCTACACCATGAAGAGCAGGATAAACCAGCCGCCATCTATCACTACAGTTGGGGAATCGACAAAGAGCTATTCAATGCCAAAGAATGGAAAAAGAAGATGAAAAGACACCCAGATTCCAGAATAAGCTCTGATTCAAGCAAGTTCATCTTCAGCAACAGAGCCTACCACCCTACTGACAGTAGTGAGAACAAGATAGAAAAGAGTTATAAGGCCTCCAGACTGCCTGAACCTATGAACTCAGAGTCTAGAAGGGGGAGATTGAGTAGTAGTAATGATGTAAATACATGGGGTAAACAGAGATAACTTGTAAATATGTTGGATAAAGACTTGGAGAAGTGTACTATAAGAGTCTGGCACATAAATGGCACATTAATGTGGGACTGAGCATGGTGCACATACACAGTGATGTAAGAGAACATATGACTCGCACGTAGGGCTCAGTGTGGTGTTGGACAGAGCCGTGTGTAAAAGCAAGTATGGAGACAGCTCTTGGATCTTTACTGTACCTATGTATATAGTGCCTATTAGTTAATAATTACTTACTGTTGAATTGCCTTAGACTATGAATACCTTAGTCAGACCTACTGAACTATGTCCGACACCTTACAATAGGAAAGGCCCACCGCTGGCCTATTAAGCGCCTGAGTGACACAAGATGCAGTGGCCTTCTCAAAAAGAGGCACCACGGTGGTATCACTGGCTCTGCCTGCCCGTCGAAGCAGATTATCAGAGTGAGGCCATTGTCACTTGCTAACAGCTACTTGGAGCCCACAGGTGAGAGCCAGGCGACGGTGAGGACCAACACAAGATGAGCCACTCCACTTGTGAGAAATGCTACCCTTCCCTCATACTCTTTATACCCCAAATGCATCTACACCATTCGCTTCAACCACTCCCAGTGGCAGTGAGTTCCCTATTCTCACCATTATTTGGATCAAGAAGTTTCTTCTGAATTCCCTGATGGATTTCTTGGCGGCTCCCTTAAATTGATGGCTTCTAGTTTTGTTCTTCATCACAAGAGGAAACTGTCTATCTGTATCCTCTCTATTGAAACCTTTCATTATTTTAAAGACCTATATTAGGTCATCTATCAGCCTTCTTTTTTTACGAGAAAAGAGACCCAGCCTGTCAATCCATATCTGTTGCATATATCCACAAATATCTGGTATCATCCTTGTAAATCTTCTCTGCACCCTCTCCAGTCATCATAACGTGGCAAAAAGAACTGCATGCAGTGCACTACGTTCCAAATAAGAGTCATATTGGATTCGAAACATTAACCCTGTTTCTCCCTCCACAGAGGCTGCCAGACCTGTTGAGTTTTCCAGGCACTTTCTGTATTTTTTGCTGTACGGTAAGACCGGAATTTTTCATAACCATTGGCGTCAGGCATCATGGTGAGCGTGAGTGGACAATATGGCGGGAAGGCCAAAAATGGTTTCTCACTGTTGTAAATCCAGTTTGCGATCATCCTCTCCACCCCTCAAGCTGTCTTTCCCACCGCTGCCCGGGAACATCGTTTTAATACATCTGCATCTCATTATAAACCCTGTTCACTGGAATCGTCCCCCTACATTATGTCAAATTTACTGCATACATCAGGGAAAACATGCCGGCCCAGAACATGTCTGGACAAGTGTGACATGCAGAAGTCAGGACTTACCATTAGGGCCTTGTTGACACTGTGAACATCCGAGGAGCTTTAGATGCTAGAGCCCAACAGCTACTGGACCTGCAGGAAGATGTGCATCACATGCTGGGTGGATTTATATGAGCATGGCTCCACCATGAAGCAGCTCACAGAAGGTGGAAGGTCACCGTTGAGTTCTGCGGTCTGCTTCAGGACATCAATGTCTTGACCATGTGCTGCCTTAAATGATTGTCGGGGTGGAGAGGAAAGTCTGGGTTTGACTAGAAGAGGGAGGTGTACTGGGGGAAGTGAGATTGGTAGGGAGGGAGCGATGGTGGGGGAGGGGGAGGTGAGGTCGGTAGGGGGGGGAAGGAGTACAGGGGCAGGAGGGTGTAATGGGGGGAAGGAGTTTGGATGGGTGAAGGACTTTGGGGGAGGAAGGAGTCCGGGGGGAGGAAGGAGTAAGTGTGGAGGAAGGAGTAAAGGTGGAGGAAGAAGTAAGTTTGGGGGAAGGGGTAAGGGGGGTGGGGGGGATGTCCAAGTGAACTTGTGAAGAAGGACTCTGTGAAGTCAATGACTGACTCCTGAGGGGCAAATGAGGGTAGGCATGGTAGGAGGAAATGACGAGAATGAAAGAGGTTAGAGTGAGCCGGTAGGGTGGATTGGTGAGGGTGCGACAGTAGTGGTAGAAGGGACAGCAAGGGTGATTGGTAGGGACTCGGAGGTAGACATGGACCCTGCGGGTGGGAAGGAGGAGGTTGGGGAAGTCAAAGTAGATGGAGGTGGGATTCGCAGAAAGATAAGGAATGTGCACGTTCACCTGGGCATCCTGAAAGAAAAGAGTTCAGGTTTGTAGGTGATGGTGGGGAGGTGGAAGGTGATGCCAGAGGGGTCAACAGTGATGAGGAAAAGGACATGGGTGACTGGGGGAGGGGACGAGGGAGCTGAAAACATACTTAATAACCACCATGCTTGTGAAATTGAAAGTGAGCAGAGCCTCATGTTGGGTGGGAACAGGTGCTGCATGGGAGTGTGCTCAGTGGGTGGGTGGAGATGCAGCTCAGCTCAGATGGACAACTGAAAGAGAACCCCAGCACGCAGCATTGAAAATGCTATTACTTTGAGATGAGTGTGATGGAGGAAGGCTCTTTGTGGGTGGGAGAGAGCTTGCACGAGGCTCCGAAAGGCCCTACCACACACACACTTCTCGTTCCAGAATCACCTGTGGTCCGGCTGTGTGCAACTGAACTGCTAGTGGGGGGGTGATACAATGGGAGGACTCGCGAAGCTTGTAAATGAGCTTGAATGACACCATTACACATTATTCAGTGAATGTGAATATATTTTCAGAATATAAAGTGACAAAATGTGCAGCCATTTGTGATCAGAAATTCTTAACCTTTCTAGACCTACCAGTCCCTCTAGCTGCTGCCCTGACATCCGCAGCAGGGGTGGAGACAGCTAGTGCAATGGTTGGCCCGGTTGCCTCTGATGGCTTTGGCTTGGGTCCTCTGGCAAGCCGAGTCATTGGGGGCCCCGGCTTGCTTTGGCTGTCCTCCTGTGGGCCTCAAGGTGTGCCGTTTCCCTCTTGTGTTGTCACTGCAGGAACTCACCAATGGCTACCATGATGGAGTGCAGGTCTGCGCTGATCTCCACGTTCTGCTGGGTTAAGGTCTCCATATCATCTGCTTTCCTTCCCATGGAGACCTCCATATGCACACAGTTGGGCACCACTTCATCAGAGAGCAGGCATGCGCACTCCTCTGACCCACATACCACTCTGTTGAAGGCTTCCAACAGCTCTGTGTGATGTCCCCCTTCACCTGCTGCTGACTCGCCACAATGAGTTGGAAACCAAATCCAGGGGCTCATCATCAGACCTGGACTTCACAGATGCTTCTTCCCCAGCAGTCTTCTGAGTGCTAGGAGCTTGGCTGAACCTACCTCCTCCTACTGCAGACACACATCTGTGTGGTGACCATAAGATTGTGAATCCGAGCCTGCTCTAGATCTAAGTCCCACTGAGGTGTGTGTCCCTGAGTGTCGCTTGGCAGAGTTCCCTGAGAACAAAAGTAGAGATAATTAGTGCACGGCAGCAGAGTCACAAACAGGAGAGAGAGCACCCACATTTGCATTGAGAAAGGGATGATGTGGTGCAAGATCCTTATGAGGGTGTTTGCCACCGACTTCACCATCATGGTAGGCATGGTCCATGTCCTCACCAGTCAGTGTGATGGCACGGTCCTCAATGTGAGGGCCTCTCCACCCCTGGTCTGGGACCTCTCCCTGCTGATGTGAGCAGATTCTCCTGCGTGAAAACAGATGGAGAGAGTGTGAGCAGGATGCATGGCACTGCATGGAGTGTTTGTGTGGTGAACAAAGCCATGGACGGAGTGAGGACGTGAGCTCGAGAGGGTATGAGCCTGATGGAGATGTGAGACTGTGTGTGAGAGTTAGTGATGTTGTCCGTTGAGGTGTGAGATCCCTGTGGATGTGTGATGGGTTTGTGAGTGTGTGAGCTGAGAGTAATGAGCGGAGTGACTTGCCCTGGTGGAACAGATGAGACCATTCACCCTCCTCCTGCACTAGATGGCATTGGCACTGACCACCGCTGCCACCGCCTCCCATGCTGGATTGGTGATCTTGCTCACTGGTCTTTGCCCAGAGTGGGGTAGAGGACTTCACAATGGGCCTCCACTGCACCCAGTGGGCTCTTGAGGGAGATGTTGCTAAATCTGGGGGCTCCCTTTGGCAGCCTTCAGTTTCCAGCAGCTTCCTATGCCTTGAAGAGCGCTAGCTCTGTGCAGTGGTGGCTTTTAAATATGGCGCACGGTTTACTGAAGGCCTGAGGTGATGATAGGGCGGGCAAATCAGACGCTGCCCTGTCAGTGATCCGGCGTGTTTCCCGAGAATGCATAATTAATGAGGCAAGAATGGGACGATGAGGTGCTAAAAGCCGCCATTGTGCCAGCAGGTAAAATGTCCATTTTCTTGTCCACTTCCGCATTTGCATTTGGCAAATCTGGATGAGTCCACCCTAAGTGTTGTCTAACCAGTGTTATATGCAGGTTTAGCATAAGTTTCTTACTCTTCAATTCTATCCATCTAGAAATAAAGCCTTTAATTTGCTTTTTTATGACCTTGCTAACCTAAGGCACAACTTTGATGTTTTTGTACTCTGAAATCACTTTGTTCCTCTGCCTCACCTAGACTTTCACCTTCTAAGTAATAAGTGACCTCCCTATTCTTCCTACCAAATTGTACTACCTCAAATTTATCTGTGTTGAACTTCATTTGCCAATTATTTGCCCATTCTGCAAGTGTATTAATGTTCTTCTCAGTATTGACTACCCCTCTAATTTGGTATCATCCTCAAATTTAGAAATTCTGTTTTGATTCCAAAATATAAATCATTAATAAAAATTGTGAACAGCAATGGTCCCAGCGCTAATCCTTGTGCAACACCACTTCCCACTTTCTAAATAACTACCCTTTACTCCCACTCTCTGCTTTCTGTCGAGGCCAGATAGCAATACCTTCTGCAAATTGTCCCCTGACTCCACACTCGCTGACCTTATTCATTAGTTTTTTATGAGGCATCTTATCGAAGCCCTATTGAAAATCCAGACAAATTAAATCCACTGCATTACCATTGTCTATTCTCTCTGTTACCTCCTCAAAAAAATTCAATAAAGTTGGTCAAGCAAGATTTTCCCTTTTGAACCCATGCTGACTATTCATAAATGTACTATATAAATGCAAGGTGTTGATGACAGACTCTGGGAGACACATAACATACACTGTTAAAAGGAAAAACCACTGCAAAAAAACAGATCATTCATAAAGAACCAGCAATAATGGTAGAGTAGCAATTAGATCTCTTGTACATACTTTCGTAGTTGTAATTTATTTTAAGTTGGTGATGAAGGACATAATGGTACTTAGATGTGACATATAGGATAATAGATGGTTTTCAGTTCAGAGCAATCATTCAGTCCAGTAGTGACTACAGAAACCAGGTGAGCAAAGTCTGAATGGTTTATAAATCTCAAGAGAAGCAAGGTTGAATTACTGGTTTAGTTGGATTAAATTGAACTCACTAACAGCTGTTTGCTATTCTTTATGACAAAATGTGGATTTTTTTGAAGGATTAAGGAGCGATGTCAGTACATTTAGGAACTTTCAAGCTCTAATGATTACATGGCATTTTAAAATTTATTTTCTGGTTATGAGCCCTCGAATGGACCTGGTGGGTCTTCCTCTTGAACCATTCCAATCCATCTGATGATAGTGCTACCATAATGATATTAGACATGGAATCCCAGGATATTGGGCCAGTAACAAGAGGGAACAATGAAATATAACTACATTAGAATGGTGTATGACTCGGAGAGGAACTTGGAGATGATGATCAGAGAATCTGTCATGAAAATATAATAATTTTCAGAATATTGTTGTGATTTATTTTAAAATTAGGTAAATAGTGGGGTTTGGATTAGTTTCTCTGTGTGTATGTGTGTGTGTGGGGGGGATTTAACTAAATTAGAGACAGCTAGTCTGGAATTTCTGAGTGATCAAAAGGGAAGCTAGGCTTGAAGAACTAAATACATAAATATGGCTGAAGTTTTAGAATGTGAGATCTGAGGAACATTTGCATTTTTAAAAAAACTAGAATAGTTTGAATTTCAAAGGGAAGATGAGATGTTACACCTAATCATGTGAAGCTAAGTCAAACAGTTGTCTGCAGGAATCGAAGCTAAGAAAGCTCACTGTGAATATCACTGTCCAGGGTGTTGTGTGTTTTGCCTGGGTCTGTTGAAATCTGTTTTGTTTTACTGTTGCCTTAACAGAGGTGTAACTGGAAGCTAGATTAATTAGGAGATTTAGGAATTACTATAGTAGTGTTTTGTAGACCTATGTATGTGCTTAAAACACTTGCTCCTATTAATAAATGTTTAATTTAGTTTTGTAAAAAAAAAACCTCTAAATCCTGGTGGGCTCATTACTACGCATCTCGAAATAAAGTAGAAATTGCAAAACAGTTGTGGCAGCTGTTTCAGGTTTCCCTCGGGATTTGAGCAGCTGAGCATTTACCATCTGCTGTGCCATAACAAATCATAGAATCATACAGCACAAAAGGAGGCCATTCCGCCCATCATATCTGTGCTATTTGAATAAGCTGTCCAATTAGTCCTGCTCACTTGCTTTTTCCCCCAAACTTTACAAACTTTCCCTTTTCGAGTATTTATCCAGTTCTCTTTTGGATATTATTACTGAATCTGCTTTTACCATGCTTTCAGGAAGTGCATTTCAGATTGTAACAACCCACTGCGTAAAAATTTCCCCTAATCTCCCCTCTGGTTATTTTAGCAATTATCTTAAATCTATGTCTCCTTGTTACCAACCCTACTGACAGTGGAAACAGTTTCTCCTTATTTACTCTATTAGGGCACATGATTTTGAACGACCAAATTAAATCACCCTGCGAACACCCTTAACCTTCTCTGCTGTAAGGAGAACAATCCCAGTTTCTCCAGTCAACCATCTAACTGAAGAGCCCCAGCCCGGGTATCATTCTAGTCAATCACCTCAACATCCTTCCTAAAGTGTGGTACCCAGAATTTTCACAATACTCCAGCTGGTGCCTAACTAGTGATTTACAAATGTTTAGTGTATATTCCTCCTTTTAGTACTCTATGATGGAAATCTTAACAATCTCCTGACAGGTGAGAGAGTGACAGGCATGGGGGGGTGTTGGATTAAAGCTGCAAATTTGTGAAACCTGATTACAACCTGCAGTGAAAAGTCTTGCTTCTGTTATAGCCTGTTCTGGAGAGAGGGTGTTCATGGTTATAATATGTAACCGAGACTTCCTTCCTAGTATTTTGTCAGCTATTTCAATTTAATGCTGCTGACTGGGTTTCCCAGGCTTGAAAAACCCAGCAGTTAAAGGATGCTTCCAAAGGGCCCCTCAAGCAAACCTTCTGAAAGGACTGCAGTGGTTCAAAAAGACAACTCACCACCACCTTCTCAAGGGAAATTAGGGATGAGTTATAAATGGCCTCACTGGTGACATCCACATCCCATGAACGAATTTTTAAAAAACCTTCTGGCGCAATTGGCCATTTTCCTTTCCACACCCATGATGTTTCGCAGTCTGCAAGCCCACAAATGCTGATCTGGCTTCCCACCCTCTCCCTCCTGACTTCCCAAACTACCAGCCTGCTATGATTCCCAATCTTCCCCCTCCCAATTTCCAATCTAACTCCCTGACCCCACTAGCCCACAATATTTTTAGCTGCCTCTCCTTCCTAATTACCAGACTGATTTCCCCTCCAACCAGCCCATTATATTTCCCAGTTCCCCTCTCCCTCCTGATTTCAGGTCCAGCAGAGATTAAGTGCCCTCTCCTGGCATACAATGATGGGCAGTGACACTGAGTTATTTGCTATGCTGCCTGTTTCAGCCTGGAAGGATCCACTTGTGAGTAAAATCAGGACCATGGTCATCTTCAGGGCCACTTGCAACAATGTCTTCACCCTACTTTGAGGCTTCAGATATGTTTCCAAGACATGGCAGAGCTCTGTTGCTTTTGGTGACAATATGTATCTTCATAATTCACAGTGACAGTCTATTATTCCATATTTGCTCACTGATGTGTATAGGGTATGGGGAAAATGATTACATTATCAGAGAGAACTTACAATGAGAAAGAATACCCTCCCATATTTATTCTGGCAGCTGAAATGGTGAATTTCAGACACTGAACACACTGCTCCTTGCTTAGGCGGAAATAGGAGAACTGCTCCTTGAAGACTTGATGTGGCTAAGGCCTCTATCTGAGAGCTCTTTTGTCCAGTCCCTCCTTCCCTCCCCCTTCTCCCTTTGTAAGCAGCTTGTCTTCTTTGCTGCCTCTGCTCCATCTCTCTCTGATGCAGCAACCTAAATGGTGGGGTGGGGGTGGGCTGCTGCTACACCCCATTACTGGGAGCAAGTGATGCACTCAGAGCCTTTCCAGTAGCAGCCAACATCCTCTTCACATGCAGCCCATTCTCAGCAGACTTCATCAACAGTTGTTAACTACTCCAAGCACTCAGTTCTTGTGCAAACTCAGCAGTAGGAAGTACAAAGCAACTAACATGAAAGTTGTTGTTGATCCCTTTAAACAGCGCTGGTAAGGGAGTCCCTCGTACTGCTGAATGCATGTTCAGCTGTGCAGGTGTAAAAGAGGGTATTAGCAGAGGGGTGAATTCGAAACTGGGAAGTCAGGCATCAAATCAGCGTTCAACACGGACTGATGTCACAATCTGCCTCCCCTGCATGCTTGCAATACACCCAAGTAATGTCCTCACTAAGGTGGTGTTCAGCATCAGTCAGGTGAGACATGGACAAAAGCAGCACGGACGTCATTTTTCTTCTAAACTGGCACTACAGAGCTGAATTTTGTGGCCAGGGATTTTAATCTCGAACAATATTAAACTAGAACCAGCTTCCAATAACATCCAATGTGGAGTTGGAAAATTGTCTGAAGCAATAATGTTGGAAGACAGTGAATTTATCAAAGGCTTGACTGAACATGCAAGTTAATAACAAAAATAATTGAAGTACTGCATCGATTATTCAACCGATACATGTGTATTGTCCATGGGTAACTGACAAAGAAAATTTATATTCCCCATTCTCATTTGTATTCCCTGATCTCCTATTTCTGAAGTTACGCATAATATAGTGATAGTAATTCATTGATTCCAGATCTTTTAAAATTCAGAACCAACTCATTTATGTTTTATTTAAATCTATATATTTTAATTGAGCCCTTTAGTACTAAAATACTCTGTCCTGTTACTGTGTGCGTGTGTGTGTGCGTGCGTGTGTGTCTGTTTGTCACTTTGAAATAATTAGGCTATTCAATTTGAAAAGCTTCCAGTTTTGCAAATATTAACGCTCCATGAAGTGTCGGTGGATTTTAGATTTGTTACACTTACTACACTACTCATGCACAAACTGGCACCAAACCAATTTGTGATAACATGTATCTTCATAATTCACAGTGACAGTCTATTATTCCATATTTGCTCACTGATGTGTACAGGGTATGGGGAAAATGATTACATTATCAGAGAGAACTTACAATGAGAAAGAATACCCTCCCATATTTATTCTGGCAGCTGCTGTGCCACAGCATTAGGTTTTGAATGGGAAGATCCTTTTTAATTTCTAGCCTTAACTGACTATCACTCTCTGCTTTCTGTTAGAAGCAAGTTTGTCTAGAGTAGGAAACGAGGTAGCAAAGGATTATTTCAAGAATTGATGAGCCACCCAATGAGTGACATTGATGGAAATACTATGGCGCAATGTTAAATAATGCACCTACCACATGTTATATCAGGAAGGATGGCCCAAGATTCAGTAGCCAGTATGTGCTGAATTAGGTTATCTCAGCTGGGCAGCAATTGAACTGTTAAAATTGGCAACATGCTCCAGTTAAATGGGAGAGAAAAATCAGCCAAGCCTATCCCATGACCTTTGCTTGAAAGTGTGCATGTGCTGACATTGTGTGATTGTGATAACCCCAGTGACTACACTCATTGGATGGACTCAGACATCAACAAAATTACTTAAGTGAAAGATTGCAGGATTGTTGGTTCCTGTGCAGCCATTACCTGGAATAGAGAAAGGAAAAAAGGGAGGAAACAAAAATGAGCAGCTGCTGTCCATTCTATTACCCAGACTTCTGCTCTCACCCCTCCCCCTCCCTCTTAGAACTACACCAATAGGGTTCCCCTTGTCAATGGAATATTTTCTGCCATTTCCACCACCTTCAGCGTAATGCCAGTACCAAACACATCTTCCCTTCTCCTTGCAGCAAGAGACCATTCCTGCTGTGACACCTGGTCCACCCCTAAGTCACCCCCAACAGCCTATCTCCTTCCCACAGCACCTTCCCATACAAACATAGGATTTGCAACAGCTGCCCTTTTACCTTCTGCCCTCCCAGCTTGCAGGGCCCCAAGCGCTCCTTTCAGATGAAACATTATTTTACATGGAGTTTAATTTTCAATTTAGTGTACTGTGGTTTGCTCTACATTGGGAAGACCTAACATAGGTTGGGTAATCACTTTGCAGAATAACTTCATTTAGCCTGCAAGCGTGAGACCATGCTTCCAGTCACCCATTACTTTAATTCTCGCGTTTGGCCTCTCTGTCCTCAGGCTCTTACACTGCTCCAAGGAAACTCAACATTAGTTCAAGCAACACAACCTCTTTTGATGAGGCACTTTACAGCCTTCTGGACTCAACATTGAGTTCAACAATTTCAGATTGTTGCTCCATTTTTTCCAGACAACAGCTGTTAGTGATGATTCTGCTGTTTCTATTCCAGTCCTAGTCAGGCCCACTCCCACAACTCTTTCTTCGGTGCATCGATGACTGTTTCAGTCATGCTATAGTCGGGACCTGGAAAAATTTATCAATTTTGCTTCCAATTTCCACCCCTCCACCACCTCCACATGGTCCATTTCCAACACTTCCCTTCCCTTCCTTGACCTCTCTGTCTCCATTTCTGGTGATAGGATATCCACCAATATTCATTATAAGCCCACCAACTCCCATGGTTACCTCGACTACAGTTCCTCACATCCTGCTTCCTGTAAGGACTCCACCCCATTATCTCAGTTCCTTCGTATCTGTTCCGATGATGCCACTACTGACATGTCTTCCTTCTTCCTTAACTGAGGTTTCACCCCACTGTGGTTAACAGGGCCCTCAACCGTGTTCCACCCATCTCCCGCGTCTCTGCTCTCACACCTTCCTCTCCCTCCCAGAATCATAATGGAGTCCCACTTGTCCTCACTTTTCACCCCACCAGCCTCCACATTCAAAGGATCATCCTCCGCCATTTCCGCCAACTCCAGCATGATGCCACCACCAAACACATCTTCCCTTCAGCATCCCTGTCAACATTCCATAGGGACCGTTCCTTCCAGGACACCCTGGTCCATTCCTCCATCATGCCCAACACCTCATCCCTCTCCCACAGCACCTTCCCATGCAATTGCAGAAGGTGCCACAACTAACTCTTTACCTCCTCCCTCCTCACCATCCAAGGGCCCAAACACTCCTTTCAAGTGAAGCAGCACTTCACTTTCATCTCCCAATCATCTCGCTACTCCCAATGCGGCCTCCTCTACATTGGAGAAGCCAAGCGCAGACTGGGTGACCGCTTTGCGGAACATCTTCGGTCTATCCGCAAGCATGACCCAGACGTTCCTGTTGCTTGCCATTTCAACACTCCACCCTGCTTTCATGCCCACATGTCCATCCTTGGCCTGCTGAAATGTTCCAATGAAGCCCAACGCAAACTGAAGGCACAGCACCTCATCTTCTGATTAGGCACTTTACAGCCTTCCGGACTTAACATTGAGTTCAACAACTTCAGACCATGAACTCTCTCCTCCATCCTCGCTTCTTTTTTATCCCCTTCTTTCAATATTCATTTTTATTTTTTATTTTTATTTTTGATCCACTTATTTTTATTTTTATTTATTTTCATTTGTATTCATTGTTTTATCCCTTCCTTTTATCCTGTTATTGATCTTTTTTCCCCACCATTCCCTCCCCCACCCCCACCCCCACAAGGGCCAGCTGTCACTTGTTCATGTTGTTCTTTCCAGAGTGCTTACCCTTGTCCAGCTATTATCACATCTTGCTTTCTTACCTTAATGCCACCATCAGCATCTCCTTTAGCCAACACCACCACCATCAACAACCCTTTGTCCTTTTGTTCATGACATTCCTCCTTTGCCTCCACCTATCGCTGGCCCTCTATCCAGCTTCTCCTGCTCCACCCCCCTTCAACAGTTTTAATGTCATCACATTTTTACTTCTCTTTAGCTCTGAAGAAGAGTCATACGGACTTGAAAGGTTAACTCTGTCTTTCTCTCCACAAATGCTGTTAGACCTGCTGTATTTTTCCAGCACTTTCTGTTTTTATTTACTTTCCTCTGTACTTGCTTAAAGCCTATTACATCTCTAACATTTTCCAGTTCTGACAAAAGGTCATCAACCTGAAACATTGGGTGGAATCTCCTGCTGTCTGTGGTGGAGAGCATGGAGGCGAAGAGGGCATGTACTTAAGCCAGATGATAGCGCACTGGAAGCCCACCACCTTCCTGCCTTTCCAGAATTAAGTTCTCGGCAGGAAAGCCCAGGGTTGACCTTCCTGTCCTGCTGCCAATTGAAACCCTTAAGTGGCCAATTAATTACTACTTAAAGGCCTCAGCGTGCTGCCGCAGGGATTAACCCAGTGACAAGGGGAATTTGTTGCCAAGCCGCATACATGGCAGCTAAAACTATGGTGCCAGCTTGTCAGCTCCTGAGAAGGGGGAGGTGTCCTCAATCAAAGGCATTCAATACCGGATCAAGGGACCGGGTGGGAAAAGGAGCTGCTGAGAGCCCTTGCCCTTGCCGCTGACCCCCCTGCACCACTCTCCCCACGACCCCCACCCTGAAAACCCCCCATTTTCCACATTACTTACCTGTGGCCTGGGTCACTCAACGATCCTTCTGGTAGCAGCCACGGCATTTCCAGCTGAGGGGCCACGGCCTCTCTCTGCTGAACACAAGAGCTGGCAGCCTCTAATTGGCCGGCAGCTCTGGGCAGGAGAGGAAGGCCCACTTCTGGCCTCGTCACTGCCTGCTTGGTTTATGGTTCGGTTGGCCTTCCCCAAAAGAGGCAGCGCAGGTCTCTCACTGGTTCTCCAGCTGATGCCTCAACAAGAATCTCTCCATTAACTCTGTTTCTCGCTCCACAGATGCTGCCTGATCTGCGGAGTATTTCCAGCATTTTCTGTTTTTATTTCAGATTTCTTGCATCTGCTGTATTTTGCCTTTGTATCACCATGCCATCTTGCTACTCGATTCCCCCATCAGAGGCAATCATTTCTCTATATCTACACTTCAAATCCCTTTATCAATGTAAACACCCTGATTAATCCACCTCTCAACTGTGTGGCTGTTTCCCCTTGAAGGCCAATATACCCTTTCTGATACATGTTATCCAAAACTGAATCCATTATCCCAGCTGCGGTCTTGTGGAGCTCTGTGTAGCTGAAGCATATTTCCTTCTCTTTGTATTCAAATCTGCTTGAGATAGAGGCCAACTGACAGAAAGTCCTGGGAGGCTCTGAGGGATGGATTTGTTTGAGGTAACACTTCTACTGATCCACTGACAATGTCACTGCTCCTATCCAAAATCCGAAAACCAGAACAATTTGAGTAACTTTGGCAAGAACCTAAGCCATACCTGGTCCAACTTGGGCATTAGTGGGCTGGGAGACAGAATTGTGTTGTGGCATCATTGACATTCCTGCAAACCTGGCACTACAGTAAAGAAACATTTTGCTCTGTATGATTAAATGTAGTTGAAAACCATCCTTAAGGTTTCCAAATTATACCACACCCCCTCGCCCTCAGGGTCATGGCAATGCTAAAGACCTGGGACTCACTGGAGTCCCTTGTAACCAATATTGCTGAGAGAGTAACTTATTGTAACTGTATTATATAATATGTCCACTGGTACTCACTAAATAGCCTGTGTGCCCTAGATATTTCAAAGCTCTTTTTTTCCTTTCTGGATTTTAATTACTAGGATAAGATGCATGCAATTTGTTAATAAAAGCCATTTAAATACTTAGCTTCAAAAACTTATGAGATTTTAGGGTGCAGTTGGCTGCAACAAAAATATTATTGATTTGATTTGCATACAGGTGAGTTTATTTGAGCTTGCCATTGTCAGTAAGACTCAGAATAGGACTCAGAGCTCAATTGTGTTAAATAGCCTAATGTTTTCCTTCAATTTTAAAATATTCTAAATTGGAAAAGAACCCAATATTCAAGCCCATTAGGATACTTATCCAGTTTAAGTCAGTTGGACCCTGAATTGTGCTGTTTAAAAAATGTTACCTTATTCAGTCGGCAGTGTTAGAATCCAAAATGTCCAATTCTTTAAAGTGCCTGTTTTTTATTGTCTAAGGAGTATGTATGTTATGTTCCACACTGTCTATCCTGAATCATGAACAGTGTTTTTAGAAACACGATTGACGTCATTCAGATTTGGAGTATCTAAATCTAAAGGCTCATAAACCCTCTTTCTTATTCTGTCAATCAGCAGCAGCTTGCACAAACATCTCCTACATTAATGGACAACTTGTATACTATCATGGGTCATCTGCATAACTGAAAAAAATATTATTCATTTGTAAGATTGGGCATCGCTGGCTAGGCCAGCATATATTGTTCATTCCTAGTTGCCCTTGAAAGGTCGTGGGGCCACCTACTTGAATGGCCACAGGCCATGTGGTGTTGGTGCATTCACAGCGCTGTTAGGGAGTTCTACTATTTTGACCCAGTAACAGTGAGGAACAGCAGTATAGTTCCAAGTCAGGGTGGTGAGTGTCTTGAAAGGGAATGTGCAAGCAATGATGTCCCCAAGCACCTGCTGCCCTTCTAGGCATTAGAGGTCACAGGTTTGGAAGGTGCTGTCAAAGGAACCTTAGTTAGTTGTTGCAGTGCATGATTTGGATGGTACATACTGCAGCCACGTAGTGCTGTTGGTGGAGGGAGTGAATGTTTAAGGTGGTAGATGGGGTGCCATTCAAGTGGGCTGTTTTGTCCTGGATGGTGTTGAGCTTCTTGTGTACTGTTGAAGCAACACTCATCCAGGCATGTGGAGAGTATTCCATCATATTCCTGACTGGTGCCTTGTAGGTAGAAAAAAGAGTTTGGGAGACAGGAGATAAGTTACTCACCACAGAATTTCCAGCCTCTGACTTGCTCTTGTAGCCATGGTACTTTGGTTGAACCAGTTAAACTTCTTATGACGACCCCAGGGAGTTTTATTACCGGGAGTTTGACAGTGGTACTGCCATTGAATGTCAAGGAGAACTGGGGAGATCCTCTCTTGTTGAAGATAGCCTTTGCCTGACACTTGTGCGCCATGAATGTTACTTGCTAATTATCAGCCTAAGCCTGGATATTGTCCAGGTCTTGCAGTAGGCAGGCATGGTCTGCTGCATTATTTGACGATTTGCAAATTGAACTGGACATTATGCAAACATCAGTGAACATCCCCACTTCTGACCTTATGGTGAACAGTAGATCACGGATGAAACAGATAAAGATGGTTGGTCCTAGGACATTATTTTGAGGAACTCCTGCAGTAGAACCCTGGGGCTAAGAGGATTGGCCTCCAAAACCACAAGTCTAGATATGACTCCAGAGAGTTTTACCATGATTCACATTAACTTTAATTTTACTAAGACATCTTGCAACCACATTTGGTCAAAGGCTGCTTTGATGTCAAAGGGAGTCACTCTCACCTCACTGCTGGAATTCAACTTTTTTGTCCAGACCAAGGCTGGACCAAGGCTGTAATGAGGCCTGGAGCTGAGCAGTTCTGGCAGAAGCCAGACTGAGGATCAGTGAGTAGGTTATTGCTGAGTAAGTGCTGTTTCATAGCACTGTTGGTGACACCTTCCATCACTTTGCTGCTGATTGAAAGTTGACTTATGGGGTTGAAAATGGGTGCACTCAATTTGCCTTGCTTTCTATGGACAGGACACACCTGGGCTATTTTCCACAGGCAGCTGCCTATAACACTAGCAGTGTTATAGCTGTACTGGAACACCTTAGGTAGAGGCACAGCTAGTTCTGGAGCACCAGTTTCAGAACCAAAATCAAAATGTTGTCAAGGCCCATAGCCTTTGTTGTAACCAGTGTGCTCATCCATTTCTTGATATCACATGGAGTGAATCAAATTGGCTTCTTTGATGGTAGACCCTCAGGAGGAGGTCAAGATGGACTGTCCACTCAGCACTTCTGGCTGAAGATGATTTCAAATATTTCAGCCTTGTCTTTTGCACTGACATGCTGGGCTATGCTATCATTGAGGATGGGAATGTTCCTGGAGCCTCCTCTTCTCTTTTGAAGTGTGAGACCTTGATCTGATCCATTGTATGTGGAATCACTTAGCTAGTCTATCACATGCTGTTTTTGAGGTTTAGCATGCATGTAATCCTGTATTGTAACTTCACCAAGTTGGCACCTCATTTTTGTGTGTGTGTTGTGTTACTCCTGAGATGCTCTTGCACTCTTCATTGAACCAGCATTGGTCAGCTGGTTTATTGGGAATGGTAGAGTGAGGGATATGCCAGGCCATAAGCTTACAGATTGTGGTTCAGTACAATTTTGCTGTTGCTGAGGCCCACAGTGCCTCAAGGAAGCCCAGTTTTGAGTTGCTAGATTTGTTCTCAATTAATCCAATTTAACTCGGTGGTAGTGCCACACAACACAATGGAGGGTATCCTTAATATGAAGGCAGAACTTTGGCTCCACAAGGACAGTGGTCACTCCTGTCAATACTGTCATGGACAGATGCATCTGAGGCAGGTAGATTGGTGAGAATGGGGTCAAGTAAGTTTTTCCCTCTTGTTGTTTCTCTCACAACCTGCCGCAGACGCAGTCGAGCAGCTATGCCCTTCAGGACGTGACCAGCTTGGTCAGTAGTGGTGCTATTGAGCCATTCTTGGCAACGGGCATTGAGGTCCCCTACCAGAGTACATTTTGCTACCCATAATGCTTCCTCCAGATGGTGTTCAACATCAGCTGAGGGAGAGTGGTAGGCGGTTATCTGCAGGAGGTTTCCTTGCCCATGTTTGACCTGACGCTATGCGTGGAATTTTACACTGGCGGGATTTTACGGCCCCACTGATGTCAGCGAACTTTTGAGCGGCTCGCCACAATTTACAGCCCCGTCCCTGCCATGACACGGTCACTAAAATATGCCCAATGAGACTTCAAAGGGATACAGACTCAATATTGAGGACTCCCTGGCCAATTCCCTCTCCATTGTATACCACTGTGCCGTCACCTTCGGTGGGTTTGTCCTGCCGGTGGGACAGGACATATCGTGATGTGATAATGTGGTAATGGAGGAGTCTGGGACGTTAGCTGTGAGATATGATTCTGTGAGTATGACTATGTCAGACTGTTGCTTGTCTATTCTGTTGCACAGGTCTTCCAGTTTTGGCATAAGTCCCCAGAAGCATGTCCGGAGGACTTTGCAAGGTCGAATGGGCTGGGTGAGCTATTGTGTTCCCTTGACTAGATCAATACTGAGTGGTCTGTCCAGCTTTATTCTTATTGTAATTCCTTGTAGTGGTTTGATATAACTGAGTGGCTTGCTAGGCCATTTCAGAAAACAGTTAAGAGTCAACCGCATTGCTGTGGCTCTGGAGTCATATGTAGGCCAGACCAGGTAAGAACAGCAGGTTTCCGTCCCTAAGCTCCAACATCTAGAGTTAACAACAGAATGGAGAATTGGTAGTCATTTTAATAGAGAGCTAAATGATATTAATTCAAAACATACCAAATTATCAGTTATCCCATGCAGAAACTTTACCTTTATCTCTAAAAATGTAAAACATTAGACTGTGAAGGGCTTTTTGAATGGCAAATAATTTTAGCTTTCTAGCAAGTCTATTTCCATGCAAAGAGCAATCCAGTTTGTAATATGTAAATTTTATTGCAAATTGTAAATCTTTGCAGTAATGACTATTATGCCTATCTGGAAGGTAGGTATTTTATTGAATAGATAAGAATAGAAGAATACAAACGAGAATGAATTTTGAGAAATGTTCCAAGCGGCAACCTTGCTTGACAGGAGCACAGATCATAGAATCTGGGATGAAGGCCCAATCCGTTGCTTTCACAATTTTCCAGTATTAAGAATAGGGAACCTTGTGATTTAGACACACTGATATACGACACATGCAATTCTGCAATGAATGGTCCCCTCAATGGCTTGAGAAGTTACCCTGTGATTTCTTCTAGTAGAGCCTTGATTCAGATATTGGTAGTTACCCAACGCTCCCTGTGAAGCTTTGTTGCTTTTGCAGGAACATTTTGAGTTTTTATTACACATGGAACACAGAGATTTTTCTCCTCAGATATTAACAGCTCAAAAAATATAGTTGGAGGTGATGTTCACTGGTAAGGAAAACTACTCAGAGAAAACAGACAACAAATTTGCATCCACCAGTTCTGCCTTCACCTAAAGTCAAAATTATCCCCCACCATTTTGACCAAGCGGTTCCTTCACAGTTGGTAAGTACTTATAAATTCTTATATCTAGCATTTATCAATGATAAAAAGAAAACTGGAAATACTTGAACTGTGGAAATTTAGCCAACAGCGAGACTAACTGCCTCCTTTTCAATACCATTACATGATGAAAAATTGGATTAGATTCAATGTCCATTATTAAACATCCTAATTATGTGTGTCTGAATTAGGATCACCCAAGAAAGATGGACAACTCCTTCAACAGCACAATCCTACAAAAACTATTGTTTTTGGTATCTTCGGATATGTTTTTAAGAGGTCTGTCTAAGGAGGGAGCAATATTGCTTATCTGTTTAAATTGTCTCTGAAACCAGTGCTGTTAAAACATCATCCTGCTTTCAAGCAGGCGCCAAAGTCAGCCAGTGAGTCAACAGATTAGCATCTCTACTATTTAATTTGCCAAATTTCATGGAAAACACCTTAGACAAGAAGCTGTGCATCTACACACTAAGGTGGTTCCAGAATAACCATCCTAAATATTTCCAGGCTATCCAATAAGATGTTGTATCCTAAGTTTGCTGTGAGACAGGAATCTTGATGTGTGTCAACAGCAAGGGTTCTTGATAAATGGATGCTCATCTTATCATAGCAAGTATTCATGAGGTCCCTCAGAAAAGCTTACCTAAGCATAACTTCTCCCAGCTATTTCAGTGACCTACTGCATGTCCTCAAAAGTGATAACAAGAACAGGCAATGTTGGAAGCACTCAGTAGGTCAGGCAGCATAGAGAGAACAGGCCAGTGAACATTTCGGGTGTAGACCCTTCTTTGTTTAAAGGGCTCACACCCAAAGTATTAACTCTAGAGTGCCCTGCTGAGCACTTGCAGCATTTTCTGTTTTTATTTCAGATTCCCAGCTTGCTTGCTTCCTGCCTTCAAAAATCAATGTCTGTATGGCAGACACCAACGTTCTCCACAGTGTGGTTAGTATGAACTGAATCAGTCCGAGATATCAACAGAGTTGGACAACAGGCTGGCAGAGCCCATTATTTTCAATACTGAGAAGGCAAACTAAATATATCTGTCAGTAAGGTTGGACTGCATTGCTGCACTCCAGTTTCCTTCTTGATAAGATACCAAACTTTCTTTAGTTATTGATACCTGCACCTGTGCCTCAGTAATCGAATCAGAGGTACACTGGGGAAAACAGGTAGCTGGACAAGTTAATAGAAGAGTGAGCATCCTCGAGAAAGTCCAATCCTGTAAGTCACAGTCAGCAACATCAGCATCAAAGTCAGTAAGATCACGGCACTTGATGAAGTTGGCCTATTCCGTGCATGTGGACGTGACTGAGATGTCAGAGCTCTACAAGATAATCACTAGAATAACATAAGATTTGTTAGCACTTAAACCAGATCTCCACATTTACGCCAAAAACGCAAAAGCTGCTACAATTGAATTTTAATATCCTGCATCAATCTAAAAAGTTTTTACAAAATGGCAGAGACAAAGCTTCACAGGCCTGAAATCTCAGTTTCCAGCATTTTCCAAACCACCCACCCCTAGCTTTAATTTCCCGAGACATTACACATTACACTTTTGTTTACAGCATACAAAAAATTTCCTTCGTCAAAATTTTATTTTTAAGCTGCCAAGTATTTTGTAAAGAGTACTGTGTCTTGCTTTTCCCATACAACAATCTAAGTTTTTAGCCAGTGCATGTGCCGTCTAGATAGCAGATTAATGTTATAAGCTTTTATCGGCCTCTTGTTACCTTTCATTCGCTTTCCATTTAAGTTTCAATTGATGCCTGCTAGGTATCAACACTTAGTAAACATACCATCTAACAGGAAATGCTATTTATTCAAGAAATTGAACCTTGTACTATATCATTTATAGATAATGTAACTATATATTTGTATCTCAATGAGATTTGTTGCCAAAACATTCTGAACAACTTTAATGGAAGAGGAACAATGGCCCAACAAAGAGAGTCAGCGAGGGTGTGGGAAGTCCAGTAGCTGGTGAAGAACACGGCAAGATCAGAGGTGTGGAGGCTTTGCTGATCTTAATTTCAGGGCCTCATATAAACATGTGCAAACTCCCACATAACACCTGGCCCAACTGACTGCCCACAGCGAGGCAATAGGCAGGATCTTTTGGCAATGGTCCCCAGTAGTCAGTTGAGAGTCGGGGGAGGAGGCTTCAAGGAACAATTGATGGTGGGTGGGTGGGGGTGTAGTCGAAGGAAGAATCAGTCAGCGATGGGATGAAGAAGAAGGAAGGCTCTTAATGCTGTTCCTTTTTGATTCTTTACTTTTAGGCTGGCTCTGTCAGACATTAAGGCAGCAATTCAGAGGAGGAAGGTCAGGTCTGACATCTTGGCAGTCAATTGGCGATTGAGGTGACTGGGGCTGCAAACCTAAGAACTAGTTGCAGGGCCTTGGGAGAGTATTCTTCCTTTGTTGTGGTGCACAAGGAGTTCTAAAAGGAGCATTTATTTCAAAAGGACTTTAGATAGTCAGTACTCTCACCTTGGACCTGTTACCAGACGTCTTTGAATCTTTGACATCTTTGAATATTAAGTAGGCCCCCACCAGCCTTTTTCAGGAATCTCGCTGATGGCCTAATTTGGTGCAGTAAAAAATAAATGGCTGATAATGAGAGAGGATGCTTGTTCCTGATAATTTAGACTCTACCTTTTCCATCAGTCAGAGGATGAAGGATTATAAAATTGGGGCTATTGTTTCTCAAAGATATGTGGATAATAAGTATGAAATATATGTTTAACGTAGCTACCACCCACTGCCAGGATCTACATTTCATTGCTTTATTCTCCAGATAAGAGTATGTCTCTTGACCTTAGCTGATATACCAGTAACTCATGCAGATTTATCAGAAAAGTAAGTGAGCTGATGGCGTAGCTATTTTACCTTTAGCAGGATATTCCTTTTCTGTTATCCTACTCATGCAGAACAGCCTCTGAACTGGAATTCATTTGGGTCATTTCGCATGAATCCTTCATGTTCTGGTCAAATGAAACAGCAAAAAATGCAAAGCATCAGAATGCAAACAACACTGTTACAAGGATTTTCAGAAGCTGTTAGAAACCTACTCCATCCTTCTGTTACAGAATCACAACCACAGCAGCATGTATGATGGACCTGAGGAGGTATCCCTTGGATGAACAGAACTGCACACTCGAAATAGAAAGCTGTAAGTTTTCCCATTGTTTTCATTGCTTCATTGTAAACTAACAATGATTGATGTCAAGTTGCTGAATTGTGATGAACGTAACAATTAATTAACAGAAAATAGACTGTTAATACTAATCACTTTTGCTGTGGGCTGATGCCATGGTATCAAGAGATTTGATTGGAAATCTATACCTTAGATGACATTTGTTCAGACTTTCTCCTTGCCAACCTCAATGCTTAGCAGATGTGGGATGCGGAATTGGCTAAAGTTCAAATCCAGTTCACACACAGCTGTGCAAATTACAATAGGTTTCACAGTCTGGGAAGATATTAAACGTGTGAAAAAAAAGGATTTAAGTCATTCTATTTCATTAGCACAATGTTTTACCTCATTTCATTGGTTGAGCATTTGGCATTGGACACACTTCAAAATATTGCAGGCCGAGGTTTTCTGGCCTGACACCGGCGGGTATCATGACGGGTGGGACGGGATTTTCGGGACGATGCCCGCTCATAGCGTCTACCTATTTTATAAACAGCCATAATATTAGTCATCAATGAAAAATAAACATTTCAATGCAGGGAAATGGTCTTAAAGCAGCAGGATGCAGTAAGGCGCATTTCCATACATAGGAGCCTCTTGAGCATGTTCTGCTATTCAATTGGATCACATGACTGTGCTCCATTTAATTATTTGCTTTCTCTCCATATCCCTTAATACTTTTAGCTCACAAAAATCGATCAATCTCAATCTTGAAAATTTCAATTTTTCCAGTATCCACATCCTTTTGGTGAAAGAATTCCTAATGTCCTTTACATTTTGCATGAAAATGTGTTTCCAGATTTCACTCCTAAAATGCTTAACTCTGATTATAGGATAATACCATCTTGTTCTGAATTGCAGCGCCAGAGGAAATAGTTCCTCTGGATCTACACTATCAAATCAATTGTCATTTGGTAGAAGAATGAGGAGAGGCAATATATAAGAAAAGGCATAACTCTAAAGTGGATGCAGGAGCAGTGGGACCTGGGGACTTATATCATTGAAGATGACAGAACAAGTTGAGGAAGTGCTTAATTAAGCACATAGATCCTGGGTTTAATAATTAGGGGCATTGATTACAAAAGCAAGGAAGTTATGATAAACCTGTATAAAATTCTGGTTCAGCCTCAACTGGAGTATCGTGTCCAGTTCTGGGAACCACACTTTAGGAAGGGTGTGAAGGCATTAGAGAAGTTTCAGAAAAGATTCATGAGGATTGTTCCCAAGGATGAGCATAGATTGGAGACGCTGGAGCTATTCGTCTTGGAAACAAGGAAATTAAGGACATTTGATGGATTTATTCAAAATCACGACAGGTCTGGACAGAGTAGGTAGGGAGAAACTTTTCCCATTGGCTGAATGATTAAGAACCAGAGGGCACCAATTTAAAGTGATTGGCAAAGGAAGAAATAGTGATATGAGGAAAAATTTCCTTTCCACAGCAAGTGGTTAGGATTTGGAATGTACTGTCCGAGATTGTGGTGGAGACAGGCCTTCAAAACAGAATTGGATAATTGTCAAAAGAGAAAAAAATTGCAGGGCTACAGGAAAAGATAGGAGAGGGGCAATAGGTGAGTTGTTCTTGCAGACCGTCGCACGGATATGATGGGCCGTACAGCATCTTCCTGTGCCACAACAGTTCTATGATTCTGTACGTTTGGTGGCAGCATCATGCTGGAGGTGACGGAAATGGCGAAGGATGAGCCATTGAATGTGGAGGCCACTGGGACGGAAAGTGAGAACATGGGGAACCGTATCATGGCTTTGGGAGGGAGGGGAAGGGGTGAGAGTAAAAGTGTGGATAATGGAAGGGACACAGTTGAAGACGTTGTCAGCAACAATGGAGGGGAATCTTCAGCAATGGTATGAAAGGTGGCATCGTCAGAAATGATCCTATAGATTCATCTAACATTGCAGCATAAACAGGTGCACACAGTCATTTCTAGTAAATGGCAGGACAAAGCCTTATCTAATCCTACCATGCCTATAGCATGACTATGCAGATCCCCAAACCAGACCTCCATTTGCCTGTGGTGTTATTTTGTTGCAAACAATTGCAATTCTTTTAAGAGCAAGTCAAGTAGTATGACTTAAACTGAAATAAAAGCAATACCTTTTGAAATATAAAAGGGCATAAATGCTTCTCTCCCCCTCTGCCTTTGCCCCAGATGTTAGCAGTGAGAAGTTCTGTCATACCGGTGTAAGCAATTAGCATTTGCCTTTTCTGTCAGCACAACAGAGGTGAACTAATTTGATCACTGCTGGTATCATTAGCCATTTAATATGCTTATACCAACATACCACCCTCTGTTATCTTTACAAAGGTGTTAACCACATTTAAATAAATGGATTAATGTCTCTGCGAAAATAGGGGAAAAAAGAATTTGCTACATATGCATTAAGCGTTTGAATGATAAAAATCACTAATCTAATGTGTATTGGATGGGGGTAAAGGATCACAGAATTATAGAATAACAGAAATTTACGGCACAGAAGGGAGCCATTTAGCCCATTGTATCCTTGCCATCCAGCCTAATCTCACTTTCCAGCTCTTGGTCCATAGTCTTGTAGGTTACCACACTTTAAGTGCATATCCAAGTATTTTTTAAATGCAATGAGGGTTTCTGCCTCTACCACCACTTCAGACAGTGAATTCCAAATCCCCACCATCCTCTGGGTGAAAAAATTACTGTTCAAATTCCTCTAAACCTCCACCTCTTACCCTAAGTCTATGTCCCCTGGTTATGGGTCCTTCAACTAAAGGGAACAGGCCTTCCTATCGGTTCCACCTAGACCCACTTCAATTAGGCCTCCCCTCAACTTTCTTAGTTCCAAAGAAATAACCCCAGATGTCCAATCTTTCCTCATAACTAAAATTCTCCAGTCCAGGCAACTAACCCATAAATCTCCTCTGTACCCTCGCTGGTACAGTCACGTTTTATCTACAGTGCAGTGACAAGAACTGTATGCAGTACTCCAACTTTGGCCTAACTAATGTTTTCTATATGTCCAGCATAAAACTCTCTTGCATTCTACACCTTGGCTAATGAAGGAAAGTATCCTGTATACTTTCTTAACCACCTTATCCATCTGCCCCATCACCTCCAGTGACCTAAGGTCCCTTTACACTCTTCAGTGTCCAATCATTTATTGCATATTCCCTTATATTGTTTGCCTTCCCCAAATGCATTACCTCGCATTTCTCCAGACTGACCTTCATTTGCCCCTGTTCCACCCACCTGGGTAGCCTGTGGATATCTTCCTACAGCCTATAGTTTTCTTCTTCATTATCAACCACACACCCAAATTTTATATTGTCTACAACATTCTTAATCATAACCCCACGTTCAAGTCCAAATCATTGATATATACCACAAAAAGCAGGGGAGTGCTGCGGTACTCCACTGGAAACAGTCTTCCTGTCACAATAACACCCACTGACCATTATCCTTTGCTTCCTGCCTCTAAGCTAATTTTGGATCCAACTTGCCACTGGGTTAGAAAGAATTGGAGGCTCCCATGACTAATTTCAGAGGGGGCCACATAATTCCGAAGGGTAGCTGCTTTTATCACTAACTCCACTATTGCAAATAATCTCATTTCATTTCAAGGATGCATAAAAGAAATTCATTCTCGAGGGTTAGAGGGAGCTGGTGGTGTGGGGTGGCAGTTGTTGATCTTGTCCAATTTGCTTTCCATTTGCCAGCTTTATGAACATGCTAACTTCTGTTGAGATAAGGTTCCATGGGTATTGACAATTTTCCAGTACCATGGAACATGTAGATCAACCTCGACAGAGAGTGTTGACAAAAATGACAGCTGAGCCCAATTCTGTTCTGATCTGATCTGATATACACACGCACACGCATACACACACACACACACACAAATGCACATGCACACACTTCCCTGGAGAAGTTAAAAGACAGTGATCACATTCTTAGCCGCACTTTAGGAAGGATGAAAAGGCATTAGAAGGGGTGTAGAAATGATTCATGAGAATGGTTCCAGTTCTGAAGTTGTGAAGACAGCTTGAAGAAGTTGGAACTCTTTTCATTGGAGAAAAGAAGATTGAGAGGTGATCTAATAGAGAGTTCTGGACAGAGTGAGTAGGGAGAAATTATTCCCACTTGTGAAAGAATGAAAGGTTTCAGATTTAAATTAATCAGTAAAAGATACAAAGGTGATTATGCAGCCAGTGGTTAGGGTTTGGAATGCACAGCTTGAGAGTGTGGTGAAGGCTGGTTCAACTGAAGCACTCAGAAGGGAATTAGACATTTATCTGAAAGAAAGAATGTGCAGGCTTACGAGGAGAAGGCACTAGGTGAGCTGCTCACTCAGAGAGCCAGTGCAGGCATGATGGGCCAAATGGCCTCCTTCTGCGCAGTAACAGCCCTGTGATTCAGATGCTGAGGCCAATATGCAGCATCCATTCCACTGCCTCAACTAAAATCAATTAATTCAGTATTGACCTGAGGCTATACCTGGGATTAGGCCTGTACATTGAGTATAAGAAGGAATGATCTAATTGAGGTGTTTAAGATGATTAAAGGAGTAACTAGGGGGGATATAGAGATAGGAAGGCAAGGATGAGGAAGTTAAAAGAGCGGGAGAAGAGCACAGGATGGGGGAACTGAGGATAGGGGACAGGAAGGGGTCAGGGAGGGTTACATATGGCCTGGTAACAGGAGTTAGGGGAGAAGAAAGGAGAGGAGGGAAAAGTGAGTGGGAAAGGAATAGGGATCATAGAAAGGAAGGAACTGTCAGAAGGTATGTTCATTGAAGAATACCCACAAAAAAGTACTCCAGTGAGAAGGCAATAATAGGTATAAGACCATGAGACCATAAGACATAGGAGCAGAAATTAGGCCATTCGGCCCATTGAGTCTGCTCCGCCATTCAATCATGGCTGATAAGTTTCTCAACCCCATTCTCCCGCCTTCTCCCCATAACCTTTGATCCCCTTACCAATCAAGAATCTATCTATCTCAGTCTTAAATACACTCAATGACCTGGCCTCCTAAGCCTTCTGTGGCAATAAATTCCATAGATTCATCATTCTCTGGCTAAAGAAGTTTCTCCACATCTCTGTTCTAAAAGGTCTTCCCTTTACTCTGAGGCTGTACCCTCGGGTCCTAGTCTCTCCTACTAATGGAAACATCTTCCCCACGTCCACTCTATTCAGGCCTTTCAGTATTCTTTAAGTTTCAATCAGATCCCCTCTCATCCTTCTAAACTCCATCGAGTGTAGACCCAGAATCATCAATCATTCCTCATATGTTAAGCCTTTTATTCCTGGTATCGTTCTCTTGAACCTCCTCTGGACCCTCTCCAGGGCCAGCACATCCTTCCTGAGATACGGGGCCCAAAATTGCTCACAATATTCTAAATGTGGTCTGACCAGAGCCTTATAAAGCCTCAGCAGCACATCCCTGCTTTTATATTCTAGTCCTCTCAAAATAAATGCCAACATTGCATTTGCCTTCCTAACTACTGACTCAACTTGCGAGTTAACCTTAAGAGAATCCTGGACTAGGACTCCCAAGTCCCTTTGGACTCCAGATTTCTGAATTCTCTCCCCATTTAGAAAATAGATTATGCCTCTATTCTTCCTCCAAAGTGCATGACCTCACACTTCCCCATGTTGTATTCCATCTGCCACTTCTTTGCCCATTCTCCTAATCTGTCTAAATCCTTCGGCAGCCTCCCCACCTCCTCAATACTACATGTCCCTCCACCCATCTCTGTATCATCTGCAAACTTAGCCAGGATGTGCTCAGTTCCTTCATCTAGATCATTAATATATAAAGTGAAAAGTTGTGGTCCCAACACTGACCCCTGCAGAACTCCACTAGTCACCGGCCGCCATCCTGAGAAGGACCCCCTTATCCCCACTCTCTGCCTCCTGCCAGACAGCCAATCTTCTATCCATGCTAGTACCTTGCCTCTAACACCATGGGCTCTTATCTTACTGAGGAGCCTCCTGTGCGGCACCTTGTCAAAGGCCTTCTGGAAGTCCAAGTAGATAACATCCATTGGCTCTCCTTTGGCTAACCTACTCATTACCTCCTCAAAGAATTTTCAGGCATGACCTCCCCTTGATGAAGGTGGGCAGGTTGGACAGTAAAAAAGTAAAAAAAATCTTTTACCAAGATGTTTACCTTGTTGCAGCAAATGCATTGATACAGTGCCACCCAGAGACAAATGTTAGGAGTTGCAGTGAGAATTCCAATAGGCAGATTAATAGTAATTGATTGATAGTCACATAACGTTAGGGAGCCATGTGAATGGATTACATGATGTTACCATTTGTTTTGTGTTCTGTAAACTTCAAAAACAGCATTAAACCAAAAAGAGAGCCAAGGGACAGAATGAAAGAAAGAGAGAGCACTGTTCTTCCTCATCTGATGTTACTTCAGTCTTTTTTTTTAAATCACATGAGCTTTGAAACCTGCTAATTATTTCTATCACCTGACGGTTGGAAAAGTTCAATATGAATGAAGTACACTTGTGAGATAGACATTCTAACTTTTAAGACAGGGAGTGAGACAGGTATTTCCGAAATCAATAATAATATAAAAACGAAAAAACTGCGGATGCTGGAAATCCAAAACAAAAACAGAATTACCTGGAAAAACTCAGCAGGTCTGGCAGCATCGGTGGAGAAGAAAAGAGTTGACGTTTCGAGTCCTCATGACCCTTCGAGGGGCGTTTGGTGTCAGGAAATTTCAGGCCCAACCACCTCCAGTACTGCCTTCTCCAGAGATCTAACTTTCTGCCTAAGGTTTCAGGTGTCTCCTGATGTGGCCTGACTTGTTGAAAAATGTTTCCAACATTTTCTGATTTTATTTCAGTTTACAGCGTCGGTAATATTATGCTGTTTTTATATATAAAATATAAATATTCTTTTTGAAATGTGTAGTTTCTATTGTCATACATGGAAAATGCTATAAACATCAACTCAGGTAAATTGTTTTTCAGGAGAATCACCTCAGAAAATGGTGAACGGTTAAATCTTTACCTTGCGTTTTGTGTAAACCCTCAAAAGATAACCTTCAGTAACATTCACTGTCCTAAGAATGATTTCCTTAAGGGTTTTTGTTCTTAATAACATTGGTGGGCTGAAAAATAGTAAATACTGAAACCCTCTGTGAATGCCTACTCAGCTGTCATTCTCAACTATTTCTGGAAATAGTATATTCTGGTAAACGCTAGGAGCTGTAATCTGCAAGTTTCAGTCTACTCACGTAACAATGATGAATCTGGAAAGCTGTATGAACTCAATCCTCTCACTTAGGGACAGCAGAAAATATTGTTACAGGCATTTTAAGGACAGAAATATTAGATAAGTTCAATGTTTTTTCTGTAAACATTGTAATTTTTATCTCTTCAAAACACTACTAATCCCATTACCAGTCACACGTGCTTAGCTTAATTCGATGAAGAAAGATGGTGGCAGAGGGGATTTTGAAAAAGTAATTTGGGGTGATCCAATTGGTTCTCCTGTCCTTTTGCTTATTGATATTTATTGCTACCTTTCTTGATTTTGTTGTACAATGACTTTGATTCATGGAGTCATGGAGGTCTACAGCACAGTAAAAGGTCCTTCAGCCCATCGAGTCTGCGCCAGTCAAACAAGTACCTAACTATTCTAATCCCATTTTCCAGCACTAGGTCCATCCTGCTTGACTATTATTGAATGGTTTTCTGGCTATCATTCAACTTTGTTCATGTATTATAATATGAATTTTGAGCAAAATAAGTGGAAGTGTGATCCAAAAGTTTGCATCTAGAGAAGTGTGATGGACTTAACATTCATCCTGTAATCTCCAATTTTCGCTTTATCCCAATGGCTAAAAACTCGACTTCTGCAGTAGATTCAGCTCTGTCCTGAGAGCAACCATATCATCCTTTATGCTACCACATGCCATATCCTATCATACCACAACTCCAATGTACAACATCACTTAGGGCCCTGCCATCAATTTCTACTGATTTTGTTGCCACTTTAAGGATTGTCATGAAATTCCCCAGTTAAGGATGTCACACTTCATATAAGTGAAAAGATGTGACTACAAAGACAGAATGGTGCTAAGCTACCCACTCAACTTACTGTCCTATCTGGCACTGAAGTCTTAAATGAAAATAATCAAATCAGAATGTTACTTCTGGACTGCCGCTTTCAATGATATTTCTATTCTTCACTGCTAAAGGTTGAGTAATGACAACTGTAAGTTCATGAGCAGTATGACACTTACATGCAATTTTCCATTAAAGGGTTAATGTATGGCCACTTCCACTGGGTAGGAAACAGGCACAGCAGAAGCCATCTGCCCGATGGAAACAATTCAGGACCCAACCATGGCCAGGATATTTCGGATGACGGAATTTCCCTTCCTGCCATCCAAGGAGTCAGAGGCAAACGTATCCCCGCCCATACAGGCTGCCCCGCAGCCATTTCACACTCCAACGAGCATTAATTGGCTGGAGGCAGAACTTACGCCCCTCAATCAGGAGGCAGTCCCACCTCGGTGAGCTGCCAGCCAATCAGATTGGCAGGCAGCTCTTTAGCCCCTGCAGCACCAGAAGCTGCAGTGGACAGCACAGGGACTGCAAGTAACCTCCAGAGCCTAAGTCCTGGGAGTCCAGGACCAGGTATGTTTTGGCGGGGGAGGTGGAGTGGGGGGGTGCTCAGGACGGGGAGGGCAGAGCTGAGGCCTGGGGGTGGGAAGGAATGGACAGAGGGAGGGCTGGTGTATCGGTGGAGAGGCTGGGGGCGGAGGGAGCCCCCACAGGAGTCAGACCTTTTAGGGGTGCACCCAATGTTAAAAGGAGCCTGCTGATGCAGGTGACCCCCCACCCTCGCCCCCAAGGTCTAAATGGGGTTACTTTTCGATCTGCCCCGCTGCCACTGAACTCCTCCCACCAGCCTGAAATTTGAGTCTGGGTGGGAAACAGCTCGTAAATGGTTAATAATTGGCAATTGAGGCAAGGGCAGCAGAACCGGCCTAAGCCTCACCCATCCCAGCTTTAAATTGCAGAGGTCAGGTAGACAAGAGCCCAGTGGGAAGGCCATCTGAAAAATGTTACGGGCACCTCCCGTAAATCCGTGGGGGATTGTAAGATTGTAAGATTCTGGCCATTTTTCTTTATTATGCCTCATTACTCGAGTGCTTCATTTGCATTAGATAGGGGAAACTAGATAAGTACATGACGAAGAAAGTAATAGAAGGATATGTTGATAAGGTGAGATGAAGTAAGGTGGGAGGAGGCTTATGTGGAGCATAAACATCAGGGTAGATGTGTTAATTTGAAAGACCTATCTCTGTGTTCGAAATAATGGGTAATACAATGTAATGCCATGTCATCATGGTGTGGTTCCCTAATTTTTGTAGTTTTTTGGGGGCCTAATAAATCTTAGGGAGAAGCTCCCCATCGCCTTTAGGCTGGTTGGTTACATTTGGCCTTGTGGGTCACTTCAAGTATACCTGTGCTCAGTATTACAGAGGCCCACCCCATTATCAGCCCTCAAAAAATCCACATCTCAGCTTGACTAAACCGTATCAAAAAGATGTGAACTTAAATAATGTTGTATCAGATCCCCCAAATCACTTCACTAGAAAGGATTGTACTGCACAGTCACTGTTATTATGTGGAGAATCTCAAATCCCCACAATAAGCAATATGATTTGATGACATTAGTGGGGGAAGGAGCACCGGAAAGACACTGGGTGGTATTTTCCTTGCCTTTTTGGCATTGGGCATCATGGCAGGTGTGAGCAGGCAATATGGCGGGAAGGCAAAAATTGGTTTCACAATGTTGTGAAACCAGTTTGCAATCATCTGTTCTGCCCGTCATCGGTGGGCCACGTTTCCCACCGCCACATGTCAGGAATTTCAGTTTAATACATCTGCATATCAATTCAAGACCAGCTCTCCAGAATCATCCCCCCCCCCATGCTGGATCATCTGAACCAATGTGTTTCACAACTGTACATAAACGATGTGCACCTGGCAAGTTGCACTTTGCTTGACACCAACCCCTTGAGCAGTGGTGGTCAGCTTTGGCACTGACCACCACTGCCACCGTAGAGATTGCTGGACCTTCTGCAGCCAGAGTGGGGGTGGAGGACATCACGGCAGGCCTCCAAAACACATTCCAGTGATGGGTCACTGAAATCCTCTTGGCTTTCAGGGCCATGTCTTCACTGGAGCAGTCCTGGGCTGCAAGCATTGAGAACAGTGTGTGCGGCTGCAGTTTAGGTATGGCACCCGGAGTGAGGAAACAGTGAGTTAACAGCGTGGAGGGCGATTTGGAGGCTGCCCACCAGTGAGATGGCCTGTTTCCTGTGGCTGCATAGTTAATGAGGCGGGATTGGGACGATACGGCATGGACAGCCGCCATTGTGGCCAGCGGGTAAAACGTCTTTTTTTCCTGCCCGCTACCATATTTAGTGTAAATCTGAGATGATTTGCCCTCTGTGATCCTCTTCAGATCTTTAATATCCACCTGAAAGGCAGTCAGAGCCTTGGTTACATCTCATCCTTTGGACCGCACCCCATACAATGCAACATTCCTTTAGCACTGCAAGTTACTGTCGACTAGATAACATGGCAAAGTCCTAAAGTGGGATGTGAACTGATAACTACCAACTCAGAAGCAAAAATGGTACCATTTGAGCCAGGTTCAGCTACTCAGTGAAAGAATGCACGAGACAATTGGAGAGCCAGTAAATCTGCGGCATTATCACATTTCCTAATGATTGGGAACAAGGCAACAATAGCAGAGTTTTCTGACCAGGTGTCCTCTATGATGAGAAATAGTACATGATGCGAAGTAGCCTTGAGGAGGGGAAGGGAAATAGCTTGAAAATACAATGTCTGATTCGATCAAAACTAATCTGAAAATGGGTCATGCTGTTCTGACAGGCGACAGAAATGCTGTTATCCTTGATTGAGATCCTTGCTCACTGGCTTGATACAACTATCCTCTTGATATCCATAAGTTTTACATATTAAAAGTGAAAATGAGTTATTCAATTTCTTGCCTGTTTTTACTTTTTTAGAAATTAACCTATTTTCCCCTTACTAATTTCTAAAGCTATATTCCTGTTAAACAACCAATGCAGATATTTTGTCCTGAAGAAGAAAATATTGAGGTAAATATTCAACTTACTGAGTGATTGGAAAACAGACATTTGCATGCCTATTATAGAGACTCCCAGTTTGCATTTCCACTGATTGGGCAGTTTATTCGCAATGATCGTTTACCTGGGCAGTACACTGAAAATCTACCCCATCTACATTCTGATCTAACATCTGCAGGAAGCCAGCAAGTTATACATCTGGGTGGCTTATTAAGATTTTTCCACTTTCCTCAAAGATATACAACCTTTCTTATGCATGAGTTCTGATGAAGAGTCATTCGGACTCGAAACGTTAACTGTATTCCTCTCCGCAAATACTGTCAGACCTGCTGAGTTTTTCCAGGTATTTCTGTTTTTGTTCTAGATTTCCAGCATTCACAGTATTTTACTTTTATCTTTCTTATACATTGTCAGCCCAATTTCAAAGTAGTGGAATAAGGCAGCCAGTGCTTTTTCTATGTGAGTGCAGGTATAAATGATAAATGCTTCACTGCAATAAAACATTGATGCAAACATAGAGAAAATAATAAAACATTAAGGTCTAAGAGTCTGCTATCATTTTTATAGTTTTCATTTAGGAAGGAAAAGGTACAAAAAATGATACAACAACATTTCTATGCAGCTTGTCTTTTGCTATGAAACAAATCATTTAGAAAGATCCACACATTTTTCTTAACTGGCAGAAGACTAATGATGCATTTTCTTCTGAAAGGGAAGTGAAAATATTCTCATGCTCAAAAATATAGTCTAATTATCAGTGCTATATCATTATCCTATTTTTGAAGGGCAAAAGCTAATTATGAGGAAATCAATACCATAACCATTGCAGTTATTGTAAACTATATTATTTGACCTGTTAAACACTCGAGTAAAATGTTATGTTAATTTTTTTGTTAAATTCATATTTTAAATGTGCAATTGCCTTGGCAATTTGTGTTCCGTTATTGTACATATTTATGAGTAATGAATGGTAAATTAAGGAAGTAGTATTGTACTCTGTTATGATCATTATAGTGTTGATCTGAATAATAATGCATTGGAACATAGACATAGACGATGAAATTCAACATTGCCTTCAGTACACAAGCTCAGCCTTCAGCTGACTGAAGAAAAGAGTATTTGAGGACCCTGATCTCAAAGCCGAGACTAAGCTCTTACTTTGCCAGGTAGCACTGAACTCCGCACTCCTATATGCTTCAACGACTTGGACAGCCTACAGCTGGCACCTCAAAGTATTTGAGAAGTATCACCAGTGGTGCCTTCGCAAGATCCTCCAAATTCGGTAGCAAGATAGGCGGTCCAACAGCAGCTTCCTCTCCCAAGCCAACATGCTCAGCACCAAGGCAATACTCAGTCAAAACCAGCTCTGCTAAACTGAACATGTCATCCATATGCCTGACACCAGACTCCCAAAAAAACTGCTATACTTGAAACTCAATCATGACAGGAAAATCCCAGGAGGACTGCGGAAATATCCTTAAAGTATCCCTGAAGAGATTGAACATCACCCTGACTCATGGGAGTCCCTGTCACCAGCCAAAATGGAGAATGTTTATTCGAGAAGGCACTGAACACATCAAACATCTTCATTGGGAACATGCAGAGACAAAATCGAGATGTTGGAGAAAGCGCACAAACCACCAAACAACTCATCTATCCAACCCTTCAAGCACCACCAGTGCTATATGTGGCAGAGTCTGCAGATCTGGCATTGGACTTACCAGCCATTTCAGAATCTATCGAACCAGAGTGGCAGCAACTCATCCTCAATCCCGAGGATCTGCCTAAGAAGAAGTGAAGGCAAAAAATGCATTCGAACAATTATTTAATTATAGCCACTTAAGAGCTTTGTTCTACCCTGCTGAAATTTTTCCTACAGTGGGCAGAGACCAGTATCAAATGTGAAGCTTGGTAGCTTTCACTGCTCAGGCTGGTGGCAGGCAAGGGTGGGGACAGTATGTCCTTTATGGGTACCTTGAGCCCAACAGAGGCCCCTCCAATATCTTCCCTGTTCTCTGCACATCCCAGCCCCCTACCTTCTGGCAAGCCACTCACAAACTGATATTAAGTTATACAAAGTGGATCTCTACCCAGCAAACCAGCCTTCAGAGGGAAAGAATTGCAAGAAAAGTGTAAAGAATTTTTTATTAACTATCGCATTTTTTTATTGAACTACTTGTAAATATCTTGTCAAAAAACAATTGCATGTTGGAACAGAATCACAAAAATACAGGAGAAATGGTATCATTTCCCTGCAGCTTGTGTTTGCTGCAAGTTCACAGGTAATAGTGACAGTGTTATGTTCACCCTAGCAATACTGGGTGGAATTTTATGCCCCATCACAACAGGAGTGGGGCCATAACACGCAGCAGGCAGTTCAAAAGTCCATTGGCTTCGGCGGGACTGGAAAATCCCACCAGCTGGAGGGGTCATAAAATTCTGCCCAGGATCCATGAGAGCCACCAAAAAAGCAAGCAACTTATTTCATCATTTTAAAACAATGATGGAACTAACATGGTACTTGAACATTACAGAAATGCCTTAAATGTAGACTTATTGCAAAAGCAATGATTTTAGCTTGCTAATGGACAAACTATATTCATACATAACAATGAACACTGAAATATCCCCTTAACAAAATATAATACTGATAAACATTTTTGAGCAGAGTTGGCTTCGATGAGAGGAAATGAACTTTCCACCATAACTTTATTTCTAATTGAAACTTCAGCTAAAAGTTAAAAACAAAAAAACTGCGGATGCTGGAAATCCAAAACAAAAACAGAATTACCTGGAAAAACTCAGCAGGTCTGGCAGCATCGGCGGAGAAGAAAAGAGTTGACGTTTCGAGTCCTCATGACCCTTCGACAGAACTTGAGTTCGAGTCCAAGGAACTTGGATTCGAACTCAAGTTCTGTCGAAGGGTCATGAGGACTCGAAACATCAACTCTTTTCTTCTCCGCCGATGCTGCCAGACCTGCTGAGTTTTTCCAGGTAATTCTGTTTTTGCTTCAGCTAAAAGTGATTGTTGTAAAAGGGGTAATTTAATAAAATTACTATTTTCATTTATTATGGTCCTCTGAGCAGGCCAATACATTAAATAAATTCGGTATATGCTATTTATGGGAGCTGGTTAGCTCAGTTGGCTAGAGGGCTAGTGTAAGGTTCAAAAGAACGCCAACAGTGCAGGTTTGAGCTCTGTTCCAGCTGAGGTAGACTTGGGACCTGTCTCCTTGTCCTGCACCTGAGAGTGGATGGCAATGGCAAACCACCACTAAAAATAACTGCCAAAGGAAAATAGCACAGCTAGGAGCATCAGCAATGAGTCAAGGGCCTGACTTTGGACAGAGCACACATGAATGCTACTTATATTATAAAATAAAACTAAATATACCTGTAGTTTAAACCACAGGAGAATAAACAGCACTGTTGGAACTTTTAGGAAGAAAGATATTTACAGATTAAAAGGTGTAGGTGTTAATGAATTTGGTTTATACCACGTAACTTCTATTCCAATCAACACCAAAAATTTTCTTGCAAAAATACTAATGTCTGCCTAAATGACACTGACAGCTCATGCCAAGCCTCATCAGGAATCCTCAGGTGCACAACTCATGATTCTCTGTCCATGGGCTGCATCTTCCAGTCAGTGAGTGGGGGTCGGGCCCCACTCGCCAACGTGTAAAATGACACGGGGTGAAGTCGGGCGTGCGTCCCGACGTCACCCTGCATCATTTAGATTTTCAGTTCGGCGGGCAACTCGGCTGCACGCCCACCGAACTGTTAAAGTCCTATTGAGGCCATGAAAAAAAGTAAATTAACATGATTAAGAGACCTGCCCGTCCAACCTTAAGGTTGATAGGCAGGCGAAGAGCCCAGGCGGGCTTTTGAAGAAACATGAAAACTCATCCACGGGCAGGATGAGGTTTCATGAGGGTATTAAATTTTTTATAAAATGTTTAAATAAAAGAAATTGACATGTCCCAGCTCATGTGACATGAGGGGACATGCCAGGAAAATTTTTTCCACCCTTCAAAATATTTTTATTACATCCAGCGATCTCTCTGAGGAGGCACTTTGCCTCAGGGAGATCTGTGCGCTCTTTCACGTGCATACATGAAAAAGCGCACTTCGGCTCAGGGAATCCCCCTCCCACCTGCACAGGGAGTGCACAGCGCTTCCAGGCTGGGTAATCCTTAATTGGCCCGCCCACGTAAAATGGTGGCACGCTTCCAATCAGGGACGCCAACCGGGAACCCGCCCGCCCGCGCCCTCTCCCGCACATCCCCCCCAACGGAGGGAAAATTTTTCCCCATGTCTTTTTAATGGACATAAAATCTCCCACTATCAAAAAATCAACCAAAATCTGCTCCTACCGAGAGTGACGCAATGCAGCAGTACCCGTCACAAGATTTATTTATATTATCTTGTTACCTTCTGCCAGCCATGATAAAACATACAACCAGCTTCAAATAAAAAGGATTAGCAGCATAGGGAGTAGGTAGGAGGAGCTTCCACTAGGGAGGGGTCAACATATGGATCTCTATTGTTGAGTGTCAGGTATGTTAACACTGAGATATTATCAATTAAAAATTGCCACACTCAACAATATGGATATTTTTACTGATCCCTCCCTACCAGTGAAGAGACATGCTTTAGGAGATTGCAGGCCATCACTGTAACACCAACCCACACAGTTTTAAAGGCGGATTCCCATTGGGAGTATAATGAATTTAATATTAAAGCTCAACTTTGTAGCATTAATATAAAATTGTTGTGGTGTAAATTTATCTCAGGTGGTGGTTCAAAACAGACGGTATCAGATTGGTCACTCTTTATATGCAATGCATGATATTCCACTCCATTACAGTCAATGGGACTGAGCATCAGGTGATGCATATACCGAGCGATCATATACTGTCCACTTTGCTTCACCAGCCCAGACAATTTCCTATTCCTATATATTCCTATATATTCCCATTTGGGTGTAACTAAGGAGAAAGCATTTAACTGTTAGTTGCCTATAATCTAGCCAATTGTTATTAAAACATGTCTAATCCCATTTGGTAAATTTCACAATTTTGGCTGTTGCAACCACTTAACACATACTGTAAATCATATTTGGCCCAGGAATAAATGGCATGCCTCAGTGTTTGAAACTGAAAATGGATGATTGCAGCATTATTCTATTTGATTTTTTTGTGTCAGAGAAGAACAATGGGGTAAAATAACAACAAAGAAGACCCAGAAACTTTACTTTCAGCAATGAATATGTAAGACTACACCAAAATCTTCTTTGATATTCTAGAGGAACAGTGCATTTAAAGATTCTGATTTATTAGGGAGGTCATAAGTAAGCAGTGACAACTGCTGAGAGACTTGGTTTGCTCAGTGACTTGTTACAATCTCGGTATAGAGACCAGTGACTTTTCTCTTTAAAAGTAGACGAAATCCAAAATCCCAGTTATTTACTAAAAGAATGAAGCCACAAAATTCCACGATTTAAAACTGCAGAATGTTTACTATAAAAGAGTCAAACAAAGCAAATACTAAATATTCTCTTAGTAAATCATCGATACTCTAAAACCCAATGTCAACATTAGTTAAACATGAACTAACGGGCAAATTGCAGTTGATTATCAACTATAAATTGCACATTAAAGGGCAGGTACAACTAAGATGAATTGACTCAGCAGCCTACTCAACATTTATCTTTTTATTCGTTCATGGAATGTGGACGTCGCTGGGTAAGCCAGCACTTATTGCCCATCCCTAATTGCCCTTGAGAAGGTGCTGGTGAGCTGACTTTTTGAACCACTGCAGTCCATGTGGTGTAGCTTGTCAAACATAAGACCATAAGAAATAGGAACAAGAGTAGACCATTCACCCCTCAAGCCTGCTCCAACATTCAATAAGATCATGGCTGATCTTCTTGTGTTTCGATTTCCACATTCCCATCTATCCCCAATAACCTTTGATTCCCTTACCTAACAAGAATCTATCTACTTCTGCTTTAAGAATATTCAATGACCCTGCCTCCAACTCCTTCTGAGGCAGAGAGTTCCAAAGTCGCACAGCCCTCTGAGAGAAAATATTTCTCTTAATCTCTGTCCTAAAAGGACAACACCTAATTTTAAAACAGTGCCCCCTAGTTCTGAACTCACCCACAAGAGGAAACATCCTTTTGACATCCACCTTGTCTAGGCCATTGAGGATCTTGTATGCTTCAATCAAATCATCCCTCATTCTTCCAAACTCCAGTGGAAACAAGCCCAGTCTGTCCAACCTTTCCTCCTAAGACAACCCATTCATTCCAGGTATCAATCTAGTAAACCTCCTTTGAACCGCCTCCAATGCATTTACATCCTTTCTTAAATAAGGAAGCCAAAACCGCACACACTGTTTGGCGTATGGTCTCACCAAAGCCCTGTATTACTGAAGCATTACATCCTTACATTTATGTTCAATCCCTCTCGTAATAAAGGATAGAATTCCATTAGCCTTCTTAATTACTTGCTGTACCAGCATGCTAACTTTTTGTGATTCATGCTAATATATTATCCCCTACACCATGCACTTTTATTTTCCGTAATAATCTTTGATGTGGCACTTTATCAAATGCCTTCTGGAAATCCAAGTACAGTATGTCTACAGGCTTCCCTTTATCCACTGCACATGTTACTCCTTCACAAAACTCCAATAAATTCGTTAAACATGATTTTCCTTTCACAAATGCTGACTCTTCTCTATTGCCTTAAGCTCTTCTAAGTGCCCAGCTATAACCTCCTTAATGATCAATTCTAGCAACTTCCCATGACAGACGTCAAGCTAATTGGCCTGTAGTTTGCTGTTTTCTGCCTCTCTCCCGACTCAGTCATAAAGTCCTTCAAAACTCTGTCTTCCTTATAAAGAATTTCAGCTCCTCTTCTTCCAGAATATAGCCTGATGCCCACCTAACAGCAGCACGCAACCAACCTGGGTTCCACGGGAACAGTCGTCACCAAAAATTTTACACATCACAGAATCTGCTCAACTCAGTCTGGATAGAGTAGATCCACAAATAAAAATCCATAAAGAAACAGAAACAGCTCAGCAACTGTGTATTTGCTTATTCTCAGCTTCTGGATCAAGGCTCTGTCTCCTTCAGCCTGCCTGTACTGCATCAGTGGACTCATCAATTTCTACTGAGCTCTGATGGCTCTGTTTCCTTTTTTAGAGGCCTGAATTTTTAACTCAGTGGGCAGGCACAATCGGTGGGCCTGGGAGCAGCCTGGAAATGGACAGCCAACCGCAATCAGCCCCCGACCGCAATTTCACACTGGCTGGCAATTAACGGCCAACCAGCGTGAAGCACACACTGAAAAGCTCAGCACTGCCGGGGGGGTGGGGGTGCGAGGAGGGTGGACGATGATATCAACATGGGTACAGGCGTGCACTGTAAGGCATAGAGCTGCCTTAGGGAGCTGCAGACCTGAAAATGTTCCAATAAATTTTAAAAAGCAGAAAAAAATGTCCGAGCATCACAATCATGCACCTGAAAATAAAGATGAAAAACATGCTCCACACAGATTTTTATCTTTTATTTTATTTCATAACGGAAACCTCATTCCGCCATTGGATGAGGTTTCATGATAAATGTTAAAGCCGCCAGGCCGATTCGCCCATCCTCCAACTGTAAAGTTGGTCGAATGATGAAAAATAGCAGACAATTGAGCTGTTAATGGGCTTAATTGCCCTCCTAATTGTCAGCGGGTGTGCTTGTGACTTTTGTGCACGCCCGCCGAACAAAATTACATGTGAGTGCACAATGATGTGCTTGCTCAATGTCATCTTGCGTGATTTCATGCCCAATCGGATTGGGCACACGCTCGCCCGATCAACGTAAGTTTCAGCTCATAGTTTCAGCCAGAAATTCTAGTTTCCTTAGCAATTAGGGTCTGTCTCAATCCAAGCTTTTCTCACAGATTCCATCATAATTGCAACTGTCCATGGCTGTTCATTACAGGAGATGTACATGAGAAGTGGAGGATGGTGAATATTTTTCAAGTGTTTATAAAGAGGTAGAGACATGAATCTAGAAATTACAGATCATTTAGCCTAATGTCAGCAGTGGGGAAAATATTTTGAGAATTTATTACACAATGCCTTTGACATTCATCAGAACAGTGTGGAGTCATCAAGAATAATTTGTCAACATTAATCAAAGGTTCAGAAGCATCACAAATCTGTTGAGTTATTTGAGAAGCAGTTAACTTTGGTTGACAACGATAATAAACTGATTGATGTTTTAGAAGACATGTATATTTGCATAGACCACAAGGTCTCTGGACACTTCAGCCATAGTTCAATGCCAGCACTTTTATCTCTGAGTCAGATGGTAATGAGTTCAAGCCCAAACCTAGAGACTTTGGGCAGAATTTTTAGCTCAGCGGGCAGGCACGCGCCCAACCTGATTGGAAGCGAAATCATATGAGAGCATCCCGACGTTATCCCGCGCTCCTGCGATGTTTCGTTTGGTGGGCGCGTGCCCGCCGACAATTAAGAGGCCAATTAATGTAAGTAAAGTCGCAATTGGCTCTTATTTTTGTGGTCTGCTCAACCTTACAGTTGGAGGATGGGTGAATCGGCCAGGCAGACTTTGCATTTTTCATGAAACATCATCCAAGGGCGGGATGAGGTTCCTGTTATTAAATAAAAATCTATGGACAGCATTTTTATCATGTATATGTTCAGCTGACTGATTGTGATGCTTGGGCATTTTTGTCCGGATTTTTAAAAATGTATTTATTTGTTTTCAAGTCTTCAGCTCCCTGAGGCAGCTCTCTGCTTTCAGGGAGCTTTCATTCAGTGCTCACCCACACCCACACTTACGTCAGTGCCTGCCCTCCTCCTGCTCACACCCCTGCGACGCTGAGCATTTCTGCGCGCACAGTCAGGGGCCGATCACAGTCGGCCAATCACGCCCGCATGCCAACCTAAAAGTCCTGCTCTTGATCTGGGCACTTAATCTAGGCTGGCACTTCTGTGCAGTACTGAAGGAGTGTTGTGCTGTTGGAGGTGCTGTCCTTCAAATAAAGGCCGGAATTTTACAGCCCCGTCGTGGTGGGAACAGAGCTGTAAAATGCGGCGAGCCATTCTCAACTCCATTGACTTCAGCGGGACCATAAAATCCCGTTGGCGTAAAATTCCGCCCAAGATGTTAAACCAAAGCCTCATCTGCCCTCCAGCAGGTCTAAGATCCCGTAGCATTATTTGCAGAGGAGCAGGGGAGTTCTACTTGGTATCTTGGCCAAAGGTATTCCCCAACCAACACCACTAAAATGTGATCATTATAACATTACCTTTTGTGGGGGGCTTGCTGTGCACAAATTGGCTTCTGTGTTTTTTATATTACAACAATGACGTCATTTCAAAAGTACTTCATTTCTCTGAAATCTGTCTACAGGCCCCAATTCACTAGTTCATCACCAATCACTGGTCCCAACGGATCAATAATACTCACAGAAAAAGCATAAATTCGAGATGGATGGGCAGTGCACTTTAACCACAATCAGCCTTCATCAATCAATGAAGAAGCAACCAACAGGCCCCCATAGGTTGCCATCAACTGCTCTCTTGATGACCTTCCCATGCTGTTAGAAACAACGAATACAATCAAACTCCTGTCTAGCAGCAAAACTCCAGAAGCGGATGTTATCCCAGTGAGGTCTATGAGGCTGGAGCTCTATGCCTGATCAAGAAACTTAGTAAATGCTTCCAGTCTATGTGGGAACAAGGAACCATCCCAGAAGACTACAAAGATGCCTCCATTGTCCACCTGTACAAGCAGAAAGGAACTCACCAATCTTGCGACAATCATAGAGGAATCTCACTCTTCAGCATCGCTGGCAAAATCTGTGCCAGAATCTTTCTGAACCCTTAGTACACCACCTTAACCAGGATTTGCTACCAGAGTCTGCAGTTTCAGAAAAGGCCAAGGCTTTTGGTATGGTGTTTTCAGTTAGACAGCTCCAGAAGAAATGCCAAGAACAGAACATGGGCCTCTGCACTATGTTTGTTGACCTGGCCAAGGCCTTTAACACGGTCAACTGTGAGGGCCCTTGAAGGTAATGGAGAAATTCGGCTGCCCTGAGAAATTCATCACAAATGCTGGTCATGACAGTATATTGGCATGTCTCCTGGATGAATGTGAGCTTTCTGACTCATTCCCAGTCACGAATAGAGTTTAATAGGGATGTGTGCTGGTGCTAACCTTCTTCAGCATGCTTTTCTTTGCTGTGGTCTTCGATACCATCCATGATGATGTGCCTGGCATTGAAGCCAGGCATGGATGGGAATCTGCTCAATTTGACATGACTCCAGGCAATCACCAAGGTTTCCATGGACACACTTCATGATTTCCTGTTTGCCAATGACTGTGCACAAGCTTTCAGTTCAGAGCTGCACCTGCAATGTAACATGGATTTTTTTCTCCAATGCATGTGACAACTTCAGCCTTTCAATCAACACTAAGTAAACAGAAGTAAGGTATCAGTGTACTCCAGGAAAGCCATATCTTGAGCCCAAGGTTTCAGTCCATGATCAGAATCTATCAGCAGTGGATAAGTTCACTTATCTCAGCAGCACATTCTCTTGACCTGTGTATAATGACGATGAGACACATGCAAGAATTGACAAACCAAGCATTGCCTTCAGCAGACTTAGAACATCAGTCTGGGAACAAAGAGAACTGAATCTTCCCACCAAACTGAAAGTCAATAGAACAACAGTCCTACCCACTCTGTTCTATGCATGCACGACTTGGACTGTGTACCAGCATCATGCCAAGAAACTCAACCACTTTCACTTCAGCTACCTTCAGAAACTCCTGAAGATCAGATGGTAGGACAAAATACCAACACTGAGGTGCTCACCGGAGCTGGCATACTTAGTGTCTACACCATGTTGAGACAGCCACAACTAATTTGGGCTGGTCATGTAGCCAGAATGCCTGACAGTGGCTTACCAAATGAATCTTCTATAGAGAGCTTGAGTCTGGGTTCCACTGTCATGGAGGCCAAAGGAAGTGCTGCAAGGACATTTTGAAGGCTTCACTTAGGAGTTTTGATATCTACTTTGAGTCCAGGAGAAGCTCGCCCAGGATCGCTGCACCTGCCACAAACAAATAAAAAACAGTGCTGCCTCCTTCCAAAGCAAATGTGTTATCAGAGGCAGAGTAAACACAAGGAGAGGAAATCCCGAGCCTGCAGCTCATTCTAAACTCAATCGTCTGCAATATCCTGTTCTATTTGCTGTAAAACCTTCCAGACACAGATTGGCATTAGCAATGACCTACCTACCCACCAGAACCCTTCAAACATTCCAGGTGATGAGTATGATCATCTTCCTGTCAAAAGATGAACAAGACGTCATTGGCTTTTAATGCATTTGGGGACATCCTAATATTGTAAAGGCCATAATATAAATGCAAGTCTTTATTTTCTTATTCTTGTTTCTTTAGGTAGATATTGTCCTGACATTAAATATGCTAATACTTTAACTGAACCAAAGATAAGAGAAATGTAAAACAAAGCAGGCCAAAGCAATGAGAGTGAGGGCTGAACTGTGGCAAAATATCAGGCCAGCACAGATAGAGCTGGCATAACATGGCAAACGTGAAAAACAGCAGACTCAGAAAGCTAAACAGAAAATAAATATTAAATGAAACCGGTTTTTAATTTGCATTGGGAGAGATTTTATATCGAAATCAGAGCTCAAAGAGAAAATTGCAAATATTCAAGAGAACAGAACCACACAGGAATGAATGTGACGACAGAATGGAGCAATGTCACAGTGACACCTGAATAAACTGGACTAGCCCTTCCAAAGAGGGCAAAATAGGGATGATTTTTTTTCTCTATATAGCAATACTTAGTTCCAGGGTGCAAGGCAGAGGAAATAAGAATGGAGTCCTGTGTCACAAGTTAATTTTCTTTACCTGTTTCTGTACTAGCAGGATCACTGGGGCTGTGTGGATAACATCAACCCAGAAATATAGGCAGTCAGTCAGCAAGAGTGTACAACTTCATGCAATCTAGTGGTAGGGGTGGCAAAGGATCACCCTTATACTAACCTGGCTCAACAAAATATGAAAAATTATAATAAAAACAGGCCAGGCTAGATTTGCAATTTGTGACACTGTTTTAAAAGCTTTTGTTCCACATCAATTTTTCAATTTTTTTTCAAACTGACCTGAATACTTATTGACTTAAGTATTCACCATTGACACTGTGGCATATAATTTCCGGGACATGCTGGCAACCTTGGAAAGCTCAACAGGACTTCACTCAGCAGTACACAATCTCACAAAATACTGCCTTTATAGAATTTTCTGTGTGAAAATAGAAACCCACCAACACTACATTTTATGTCAGTATGAATGTAAAACACAATTAAAATAAAATTCAAGAGTGCTGCAACACTGCTGTGAATTCCAATAAAGGATGGTATCTGTACAAGAGATAATAGTATTAGCAAGTGTCTTCAGCCAAATATGCCAAGTGCGCAAATCTACTTGGGCTTCTCCCAATGCTCTTCTCACCACAGGTGCCAGCATCCAGCCTTTCAATTCACTTCATGTGACATTAAAAAGCGACTGAGTAAATGACACAGCAAAGGTGATGGCCCAAGTTAATATCCTGGCCGTAATGCTGAAAACCTGCACACCAGAATTAGATTGCCCTCCCACTGTTGTAAGGTTATATGTTGTCTTATGAAGTGGTCTAGAGGCTTGTATGGTTGAAACATAACTGTTTATTAATAACACAAAACTATATAGATAGATAGGATACAATCCTGATTAGGTGCTATCTCCATGCTGACTTCTACAAGATTCATTACTACACTCTACTCCTCCCCAGTGACTCTTCACCCATTAGCCCTTGCAGTCCCAAACACCCAAACACTATACCTCTCCTATGTCTTTACCCAGGTGTATTTACAGTAATATTTACTAGCTATCCCTTCTCCTCCTGCAAGTATCTGACTTTACAGATTCAGATGATCTGGAGGCTTTACGACTCTTTCAGATCTCGTTCTTTACAAGTTTGGAGGAGTTGAAGTCACAACTGCTTTGCGCTGCCTTTGCTCATCCGGGCCAGGATTTTACATTCAGCATGCGGGAGTGGGCCCGACAAGCCGGAACGTAAAATGACACGCAATGATGTCGGTCATGCATCCTGACATCACCGCGCACCATCGCGATATTTCGGTAGGCGGGCATGCTATGAGGACGGAGGCGTATCCGCCATTAATTAACAGGCCAGTTAAGATTCTTGATGTGCCAAATGAATTTGATTTAACGTAGCCCGTGCGATTTTCAGGGTGTTGCATGAGCACAATGGGCAGGCGGATAGGCCACATTTTCAAAAACCTGATCCATGGGTGGGATAGGAGAAGTGAGTGGTCTCGCTAATGCTTTGGTTATAACATACAGCTACTTGCTGGTGTGAACAGGACAACTTCATTTCACTTCAGAGCTGCTTTGACAGAAATAGCAGGCTTCAGTTCAGGGCTCCGGAGTCATACTCCTTGGGTCCTTCCAGGCATCAGGCAGCCTTCCCTTACCCTGGGAATGGGGATTGTGGTCTACGCTGGAGGCACCTCCTCCTCTGAGGAAAAGAGGGCCAGAAGGGGAAAGAGGCCAGGGGTCCCTATTCAACCTCCAAGGAAGCCACCTGTGAGAGGAGAGGGGCAGGGCCAACAGGAAGTCCAAGGCAGAAGTGGCCGCAGAAGACGCCACTATCCTGCTGCCAGGGTTTACAGTTGATGATCCAGCTACCTCAATATGTCTGAGGTGCAGTGCTGAAGGAGGCTCCTCCTCTCAAGGGGGACAGTCACCTCCATCTGTCAGATGATTAGCCCTGAGATCAGCTCTGATCAGCTCCGGCATTATGGGTGGAAATCCCATGCCAGTGGCACTGAAGGTCACAGCTGCCCTCAGCTTGTATGCCTGCGGCTTTTTCCAGGGGTTGGTGGGTGATCTTTGTGGGGTCTCCCAATCAGCTGCTCACAGTTGTGTCAAGCAGGTTACAGACATTCTGTTCAGGCGTGCATTGACCTTCATTCACTACTGCACAGACGAGGCCAGCCAGCCACAGAGATCCAGAGGCTTCGCGGCCATTGCTGGCTTCCCCCGTGTCCAGGGTGCAATAGACGCACACATGTGGCCATCAAGGCGCCAGCAGGTGAGCCCGGTGCCTCCGTCAACAGGAAGGGCTTCCACTCCATGAACATGCAGATAGTGTGTGATCACAGGATGCTGATTTTACAAGTCTGCGCAAGGTACCCAGGCAGCTCCCATGACGCCTACATCCTCAGACACTTCTAGGTGCCGGGGCTCTTCAGTGCCCCAGACTGGCTTGATGGATGGCTGCTGGGTGACAAGGGTTACCCCCTCAGATGGTGGCTCATGACACCTCTCTGCCATCCAAGAACAGAAGCTGAGCAGCAGTACAATAGGAGCCATGCCTCCACAAGGGCTGTGGTGGAGAGAACCATCGATCTTCTCAAGATGCGCTTCTGATGCCTGGACCGTTCAAGGGGAGCACTGCAATACTCCCCAGATCATGTGTCGCTGATAGTGGTTGCATGCTGCACTCTCCACAATCTTGCACTGGAAAGGAGGGACACAGTGGAGGAAGAAGATGTTGAAACAGCTGCTCTGGCAGCAGACCATGAGACCATGAGTTCAGTAGTGAGTCCAAGGACAAGCGCACTCAGGAGAACGCTGAGGGGATAGACGCTAACCCGGGCAACCTCCATGGAGGCAGGGACACCCGGGAGGCTTTGATCCAACACTCCTTCAGCTAGCCTACCAAAGATGCCAAGATACCCACCACTACATGCCAGGGCTGCAGGCTGCACACTCGATACCTGACAGGAACATTTGCTTGGTGAAGAACGTGCACTGTGTGCCATTTCAGTAACGCTCAATGACAAATAAGTCACTCATAACATCATGGGTTACCCTGCACCTGCAGAACTAATGAAGCACCCAGAGGCTTGTTGAACACAAACATATTTAATGGTGTGGTGCCTGGCATACATAAAACAAATTAAATGGAAAGGTGTTCTCCATCACACCTACTGATAACTAATTTAAAAGTGGGGCAAAGAAAATCACCAGTGATAAGCCTGTGTCGTTCCTAAGGTGCTTTTAAGTTTGCATTTATGGGTACTACGTCTAGGCGCTCCCCACTCGCTGGCACTGGCATTGGAGACAGCCTGCTCACTCTGTTGTCCTATTGACCCTGATGACCTTGGCGGGTGTCCTCTGGCCCGTGGAGCTTGTGCTGGCCCCACCTGGGAGGGAGCAGCCAGTGGCATGGCTGGCATCTCTCCAGTCACCGCAGCCTCATTGGATGTCATGGTCACTGGTAGAGGGGCGGAGGAGCTGCTGCCCTCATCAGGAGTGCCCTGAGAGGAGCCAGTAGAGATGATAAGCAGCTTGTGTGCCAATGTCAGGTCGCTTTGGACCTCCCTGCTCACCATTGATGGATGGTCACCTAGCTGGGATACTGGGTGCCCCATCCATCTCACACACTGACAGTGACCGCCTGAGGTCATTGCCGGTGTGAAGGCTTGCAGGGTCAAGCGCATTCCCAGGAACCCCTGATTGATCTCCTGGAGGAGCCTCTCCATGAGAATTGCCACTCACTCCACGGAGGAGGCATTGCGCTCGGCCATGAGGGTCAATGCATTGCCAATGCTCCACATGGACTCCTCCACAATGGAGACCAAGGCACGCATTCCCTCATATATCTCCGCCAGATCCTCCCACACACCCTGCTGGACATCAGCATCTGCTGCCTCATGGACGACTCCAGAGGCACATCATCAGACACCGACGGAGCATGTTCCTGGTCCCCTACAGTCCTCCGACTGCCAGCGCCCTGGGCTCTCTCTGCCTCCACCCGCACCTCAAGCAAGTGTGAAGTGCCCTCACCGCTGTGCACTGAGACACTAACCGCCGATCGAATGCCCACTGAGATGCTGGTATCTGCGCTGGTGCCTGCCTGGCTGACAGGGTGTGATGCTGGTGCATTTATATTGTCTGTGTCCTCTGGGGTGAGCAGTGGGCCTTCAGGCTCCTGACCCCGATGGGCTTCTGTTAAGCCTGAAAGGAAGAACAAGGACATGTCATTAGTTGAAGTTGTTACACTGTTAATGTACATGCCTGGCACCCGGATCAGGGTGCCCTCGTCTTTCCATTATCAATGGGGATTTCATGTTTGAGGCTCACATCAATATAGAGAATGGTTGCTATGACAGATATTCTGACCTCAGTACACTGCACCCTTACCTCCGCTATGACACCCCAATCTTACCGTGGCCCCTTGACCTAGGCACATGGCGCCTCTCCAGCTCCAGAGCCTCCTGCTCATATCCGGACAGGATTAGAAGGTGGGGCATCCCTCTGCCAGTCCGCAGCCTCTCAACGTTAGTGTGGGCTGACTCCTCCTGAAAGGACAGAGGAGCATTGATTAATCCACCCTGTGCCTGCAGCACCATTGCAGCCTCACAGGGCTCAGCCTATTGGTAACCCTGGAGCTGCAAGGCACTCATTCCAAGCAGCCAGGGCTCAATCCCTTGCCCAGATGCTGCCTCACTGACATTTGCCACTCAAACAACTCTGAGTTCTGGGCTGGGCTGGGGGTGACCAAGTCCTACCTGCTGTGCTAAGTGACCCATGCAAACACTGTACTCATCCTTCCCGATCGCAGGAGGTCATTGAACCACTTGTGGCACTGCACCAGTGTGCGCCTCACCACATCATGTGAGCTGACCCTGGATGCCACCTCCTCCCAGGCATTTTTGGTGAGATGGTGGCCTCCTCCTCCCATCCCTGGGAACAAGGATATCTTGGCGTGCTGCCACCTACAATGGGAGGTCAGCAAGACACACGTCAGACCATCAAAGTGCATCAGGGAGATCTTTGCGCCCTTTTGCACATTTGCACGAAAGAGCACAGGCCCCAGCTCAGGGACTACTCCCCCCCCGCCACCTGCACAGAGAGCACTCGGCGCTTCCAGGCAAGCTTCATGCTGGGCAGGCCTTAATTGATCCGCCCACACAAAATGGCAACACGGACCCAATTGGGGGCGCCAATCAGGTTCACGTCGCTCCTACCCGCCCCCACACAACCCCCCCAAAGGTGGGAAAATTCAGCCCATGAAATAACCAGCCAGGACGGTATCTTATTGTCGGGAGCATGAGTGATAGTTCTTCCAAAGGGAAGGGAGCCACTTTTAATTGAACTACACGGTATCCATCCAGGAATTTCCCAAATGAAGACCACAGCACCCAGCTATCTATGATGGCCTGGGATGGATGGTGAAATAGTGAGTTTAGTAAAGCACTGTGTGCAATGTCAGCAACTGCAAAAGTTGCCATTGACAGCTCCATTATGCCCATGGGAGTGGCCAGGTAGACCCTGGGTGTGGTTGCACATTGGCTACATTGGACCTTTCCTAGAAACAATGTTTCTGCTCATTGTCGATGCCCAATCAAAATGGTTGGATGTACATGAGGCAAAGTTACCAACGTCGGCTGCTAAATTGAGAAACTACATCAAAGTTTTGCCATTCACTGACTACCAGAGGTAGTTGTTTCTGATAACAGCATGGCGTTTACACATGCTGAGTTTTGAGGTTTATCAGTCTCAACGGTATCACTCATGTAAAAACTTCACTGTTCCACCCTCCTTCAAATGGACTGGCTGAAAGGGTGGCTCAAACATTCAAGGCAGGTTTGAAGAACCTAACTGGAGATTCCTTAGCAACCAAGCTAGCACGCTTTCTTTTCTATTATAGGACAACCCCTCACACAATAACAGGTGTCACACCTGCGGAATTATTGTTGAAACACTGTCTCAGGACAAGATTGAGCTTAATAATGCCGAATTTAGAGGAGAAGGTGAAAAGAAGTCAGGGAAGCCAGAAAATTAGACATGACTGGCATAGTCTCAAGAAGAAATTTACCGTGAGAGAGCTGGCTTATGTGAAGAACTTCGGAGAAGGGCCAAAGTGTTTACCAGGTGAAAAAAGTGCAGTGACTGGACACCTATCTTACCATGTGGAGGTGGAAGGCCAGACCATCCAGAAACATGTGGAGCATTTAAGAAAGAGAGAGACAAAACATCAAGAAATGGTTACACCAGTGATCATGACCAGGTCTGCATTTCCTGCTGAGGATACTCAATACAGGACTAACATGTCTGATGTTCCTGTAAGAATCACAGAATCACAGTTAAGAAGAGGCCCTTCGGCCCATCGAGTCTGCACCAACACATGAGAAACACCTGACCTACCTACCTAATCCCATTTACCAGCCCTTGACCCACAGCCTTGAATGTTATGATGTGCCATGTGCTCATCCAGGTACTTTTTAAAGGATGTGAGGCAACCCGCGTCCACCACCCTCCCAGGCAGCGCATTCCAGACCATCACCACCCTCTGGGTATAAAAGTCTTTCCTCACATCCCCCCTAAACCTCCTGCCCCTCACCTTGAACTTATGCCCCTCGTGACTGACTCTTCAACTAAGGGGAACAGCTGCTCCCTATCCACCCTGTCCATGCCCCTCATAATCTTGTACACCTCAATCAGGTCGCCCCTCAGTCTTCTCTGCTCCAATGAAAACAACCCAAGTCTATCCAACCTCTCTTCATAACTTAAATGTTTCATCCCAGGCAACATCCTGGTGAATCTCCTCTGCACCCCCTCCAATGCAATCACATCCTTCCTATAATGTGGTGACCAGAATTGCACACAGTACTCCAGCTGTGGCCTCACCAAGGTTTTATACAACTCCAACATGACCTCCCTACTTATGTAATCTATGCCTCGATTGATAAAGGCAAGTGTGCCATATGCCTTTTTCACCACCCCACTAACATGCCCCTCCGCCTTCAGAGAACTATGGACAAACACGCCAAGGTCCCTTTGTTCCTCAGAACTTCCTAGTGCCATGCCGTTCATTGAATACTTCCTTGTCAAATTACTCCTTCCAAAGTGTATCACCTCACACTTTTCAGGGTTAAATTCCATCCCCCACTTATCTGCCCATTTGACCATCCTGTCTATATCTGAGGATTCAGAACTGCAAGAGCCACCGAAGCACCTGATGTTCAGGCAACTCTGGAAATGGAGGTTCCTGACAAAGGATCTGAAGTTGCGGAGCTGCAACATTCCACAAATACCAGGAAATCACCTGAAAGACTGAACTTGTAAATTCCTTAACCAATGTAAATATTATGTTGTCTTGAAAAATATATACTTTTAAATATAATATGTATAGCTGAGTTAAAAAGGGAGGAATGTTGCATTTATGGTTTTATTTGGTATCTAATGTACCTTTAAGATAAATACTTGTTAAGGAAGATCTCATGATCTGTAGTAACCAATAGGAGAGTAGCGTGGGCTACCTCTAGCAGTAAGTGCAGAGATAGAGTTGGAGTTGAAAGCACACAAGTAGTTGCTGCTGAGTAGATTGTAAATAAACTCAATAACCCAGTAAGTGTCTGCAGATCAACTCTATCATTAATAGTAGCAATGTTGCCACCCTTACAACATCCCCAGAGCGGGTGTCGCTGATAGTGGTTGCATGCTGCACTTTCCACAATCTGGCACTGGCAAGAGGGGACCCACAGGAGGAAGAGGATTTGACACAGCTGCATAGACCACAGAGGATGAATCAGTGGTGAGTCAGAAGAGGAGCATGGTGAGGAGAATGCTGAGGTCATGGAGGCAGACCTCAGTAACCTCCAGAGAGGCAGGGTCACCAGGGTTGCCTTGATCCAATGCTCCTTCAGCTTGGCTGCCAAACATCTGCTTCCACCTTATGCCAGGGCTGCCGCCTCCATCCCAGATGTCTGAAATTACCCTTTCATTTGCACCCAGATTCCACTCAATGCCTGTGCAATAAAGTATCGAGCCACTCACGTCCAGCATTACATACTGGTCTACTCTGTACAAGAAAGAAAAATGGTGAAGCATACTCTGGCCATCAGAACCAAAGAAAATTTAATCTGATTGTCACATTGAAAGCATAATGACCACACCAGCAGGCGTATAAACCAAACATAAATAAACAGAAAATCAACCATGAACTGTCCCTCTTATGCTCATAGTGCTTTTAATTTAGATTTCCGAATTCCACGTCTTGGTGCCCCCTGCCTCACTGGCACCAGCATTGGAGACAGCCTGCTGACTCTGCTGTCTTGTTGGCCTTGATGACCTTAGCAGTTGTCCTCTGGCCAGTGGAGCCTGTGCTGGCCCCACCTGGGAGGGAGCAGCCATTGCCATGGATGGCATCTCCCCAGTCAATGTAGCCTCATCAGATGCCACGGTCACTGGCGGAGGGGCAGAGGAGCAGAGGAGCTGCTACCATCATCCAGAGCGCCCTGAGAGGAACCGGCAGAGATGACAAGCAACTCGTGCACCAACGTGAGGTCGCTCTGGACCTCCCTGCTGACCATTGATGGACGGGCACCTCGCTGGGATACTGGGTGCCTCATCCATCTCCCACACTGGCACTGACCACCTGAGGTCATTATCTGTGTGAGGGCTTGCAGGTCCGAGCACAACCCTAGGAACTCCTGAATCTGTCACTAAAGCTGCCTCTCCATGAGTCGCCACTCTCGCAATGGAGGAGGCAGTGTGCTCGGCCATGAGGGTCAACACAGTGCTCATGCTCCGCATGGACTCCTCACAACAGAGACCATGGCACACATACCCTCATGGATCTCTGCCAGATCCTCCTGAGTATCTCACTGGACATCGAGCATCTGCCACTTAATGGACAACTCCAGAGGCTCATCATCTGCCTTCGACAGAGCGTCATCCTGGTCATCGGCAATCCTCTGACTGCCAGCGCCCTGGGCACTCTCTGCCTCTGCCTGCTCCTCAAGCAAATGTGAAGCGCCCTCACCAATATGCACAGACATTCTAGCTGCTGATCTAATGCCCACCAAGGTGCTAGTATCTGTGAGGGTGCCTAGTTCAGAGACCAGGTGTGATGCAGGTGAAAATGAAGCCTGGTGGTCCTCTTGCATCAAGGGTGGCCCTTCACGATCCAGAGAGGGAATGTGTGCTGCTGAATCTAAAAGGGAGAACAAGGACATGTCACTAGTTAAAGTCATCACTCTGGCATCTTGGTGAGACAATGGAGATCTGCATCACAGCACCATCGTCTTTAAATGATCAACGGGGAATCCAAGTTTGAGGCCCCCATCAATGAAGAGACTACATTCGACTGGTTGCACAATCCGAAACTCTCACCTCTGTGCAATGTGCTCATACCTTTGTCTGACAACCCAGCTTCTCTACAACCATTTGCACATGGAGTGCGCCAGCTCTGCAGCTCAAGGGCCCCCTGCTCGAACCTGGTGAGCAACAGCAGGTTGGGGGGCCTCCACCTGTACGTGATCTCTCCAATTGGTTATGGCTCATCTTCTCCTGAAAGGACAGAGGAGCATTGATTAGTCCACTCTCTACCGGCACCACCATTGCAGTCTGGCAAAGCCCACCTGAGGAGCACCTTGCAGGGCACGTCCAAGTCATCGCCCTTAGTCGCAAGGCTCTCAGTCCAAGCAGCCAGGACTCACCCCCTTGGCCAGCTCCGGCGTCACTAACAGTTGGCACTCAGACTCTAGCACCCCTGAGGTCCATAGGGGAATGGCCACGCATTAACGCTTCTGCATGCTGACCCATGCCAACACGGTACTCACCCTTCCTGAGCGCAGCATGACATTGAACTTCTTCCGGCACTGCAACCATGTGCCTTGCACCACATCATGGCTGCTAAACCAGCACTGCAATCTTCTCCATGCCCTCTTTGTGGGCCTCCTCCTTCCATCTCTGTGGACAAGCATGTCCCTCCTGATAGCCACTTCCTCCAGGAGGACGGTGAGGCGCTCATCCGAAAAGCAGGGGACTGAGTGCCCACCCAACCTGCCCTCCCGCCTGCCATGTCCAGCCGCAATCGACTTCATAACTTGAATATTGACAACGCAGAGGAGATGTTCTCCCATGGCAGCCTTCCAGGGGCTGACTGTGCCATTTTTAAACCGGCCACCAGGTCGCTATTGGACCTGGCGGCCGACATGCACCCACCCCTACCCAACCCTTCCCAGTGAGGAGCCGCATTTCACACCGGGCAGGCCTTAATTGGTCCATCAGTATGAAATTGTTGTTGGGGGCCAATCATGGGTGGCGGGCCATTTCCCGCCCTCTCCTGGGCCTGCCAACTGCGCTCACCCACCAAACTCAAAATTCTGCCCTGTGTGTCACAGGCTGGTTGACTGTGGCCCTGGACAGTGTGTCATTTGATGCTTCTGCTGGAAGTACACCATCTCGTATGCAAAGCACGTGAGAGGCAAGCGGAACCTCTGAATTCTGGGGGGCATCCTGATCAGTTCTTTCTCATCCAGTAATGAGACCAATGGTTTGTGATCTGTCTTGATGATCGCTTTCAACAATATAATCAGAGAACTTCTCACAAGCCCACATTACTTACTCTTTTTCAATAACTGCATACCATATATCTTTGTCTGACAGCCCCCTAGACACATAATACACTGTTGGTGGCATCCATCCAGCTGCTTTTGGAACAGACCTACCCCTAGTCCTGTTGGAGAGGCCTCCACTGCAATTGTAGCTGACAGGGATGGGTCATGGTGAGCAGCTTGTCTTTGATCTGATGGAATGTTTGCGCTTGGTGTGCATCCCAAAACCAAGCTTGGGACTTTTGAGAAGGTACCTCAGAGGCTCTGTGACCTTTGCCAGGTTGGGTAGAAATTTTGTCGACTGACTCATCATGTCCAGGAATCTTTGGAGGCCTGGAATTGATGACAGGGTTGGAAGCTCATTAATTGCCTTTGTTTTGTGTGGGTCTGCCATGATGCCTTTGTGGCTCACAATATGACCTAAGAAATGAATGGAGATCTTAGGGAACTAGTACTTAGCATTCAGTGTTATTCCTGCTTCCTGCAAGCATTTCAAGATAGCCGTGAGTCTACTGTCGTGTTCCTCGACAGTCATACCGTGGACAAAGACGTCATCTATATGACAGATAACTCCTTTCAGGCCTTGTAAGATGCCTGACATCATGCGCTGAAAAATCTTGGGTGCCGAGGTAGTGCCGAACGGCAAATGACTGAAGCAGAATCTGCCAAATGGGGTGATAAAAGTTGTCAGCAACTTACATTTCTCATCTAATAGAACATTCCGGAGGCCATTGTTGGCATCAGGTTTCAAGAACACTGTGGTCTTGGAGAGTTTCGTCAAGCCGTTGTCTACCAAGGACTTCGGGTGGATTTCTCTTGCTGCTGCCTTGTTGAGTTGTGTCAGGTTGACACAGATGTGAATAATCCCATTTCGCTTCAGAACTGGGACCATCCTGGAAAATCATTCTGTCAGCTGAGTGACCAGGGAGATGACCCCCATCTTTCTCATCTCTTCAAGCTGCTGTTGTACTTGCTTCCTGAGCGGGTGTGATATTTTCCATGCTGTAAACACGCACACGGGTTTGGCACCGTTTCTCAGTGTTATCCTGTATGCAGCCTCCAATCGCTCCAGCCCAGTGAAAAGTTTCGGAAAAGCCTTTTTAAAATCAGAACCAGATCTTCACTGGTTAATTTCGTTGAGCTTTTGGATGAGGCTGAAATCAATACAGGCTTTCCTGTTCAGGAGAGGAAATTCTTGGCTGTGGAGCACATATAACGTCTCCCATATTTGTTTGTCTTTATATTGGAGCATTGCTTGCAATGTACCTGGAGCTTGATGCCTCCTGGTCCATAAGACTGTGTTACAGATAGCTTCAGACATTGTTTCACTAGCCACGGTTCCTTATCTGACAGGACCGTCACACTGGTTCCTGTGTCTAATTTGAAATTCGTGAAGTGACCATTTACAGATATGTCAGCATTCCAAAACATGAATCTGCAATCCTTAATTTCTCCCAAGAGAACTCGTTTGGGCTCCTTCACACATCTTGATGCTGTGGATTTATACATCCTTCCGAAGTGTCCCTTGCAAGTGGCACTTGCAGCGAAAGTGCTGCACAGTGATTGCTGGACACAGCTTGCACCACAGCGCTGACATGGTCTTCCACTATCTTGTGTTTTGCTTGGGTATTGCTTTCCTTGCCCTGGAAGTTCCTTGCCATTTCGTTGCTTTATGAGCTGGACTGTTGGTGTTGCTCTGTACCACGGTTTTACTTCGCCAAGCAAAATGGATCAGTTTTGCAGCCGGACTTCTGGTTGTCTGACAGTTTGTGTGGATTTTTTCAAAGTCAGATCTTCTTTACATTGGAGTGCACCTGAAAGAGTGTCATCGGTCACTCCCACAACTATTCTGTCTCATATGAGCTCTGTCTTAAGATCACCGTAGTCACTGCCTTGAGCCAACCTGTATAACTCATTCATGAAAGAGTCTACCAGTCCCCCTGGCTTTTGGACTCTCTTGTTAAATTTTGTTTGCTCAAAAATGTATTGCTTCTTAGGTTAAAGTAGATATCAAAGGACTTCGAGATGCTTCCAAAGTTATCAGAAGATTCATTTATTCCTTGTCTGACAATCATGTCATCAACTTTTGGAACTATTGAATTTTTAGTGTATTCACTCATTCAACTACTTTTTTATTCAAGCCTGATGCTATCATATATCTTAAAAATCTTCTTCTCCATAACACCCAATTTTCCACCTGCCATAATTGGTCTGGCAATGTTGATTTATCATCTATGGCTACAGCACAGAGGAATACAGCATTGCAGTAATCTTTTTTTTTCTTCCTGTGCTTCTTGCAATTTTGAGGCCTCCTGTCAGGTTAAAGAGCTGTTTTAAACCAGAAAATCTGCCGAAAACCTTTTGAACAAATCATTTTGGCCAGCTATTTGCTTTCCTAAGCTTGGAGAATCAAAGTGAAGTTGATCTTTTGCTGTGGCTTCTCTTTAATTTTTTATTTCCGTTCGCATGCGGTCGCCATGTTACTTCAAGCTGCGCTCTTTAAAATAATATCTGCCAGTGCTGCATGATTATTACACGGAATTTGAAAGCTTATTTCAGCCTTTGTTTGGAATTTGCTCACCCTTTTGCAATCTGGCTAGGTCCTTTGACTCTGCTTTCAATCAGGTCTTGCAACTGACCGCCACATGCCCTGGTGGAGACCTCTTACGGTGCACAGTGGATCTTTCTGCTGCCCTTCTGCCTCCAAGCCTGCAATGGAGCTTCTTAGGTGATCTCCAGTTCCGTATTTGAGGTCTTCAACTTAAGCACACTTCTCTTAGGTCAGACTGCCATTTCTTTACTTCTTCATTCTTGGGGATTTTGGGGGCCTTCACCTACTGCCACCATGTTGTAAGGTTGTGTGTTGTCTCATGAAGAGGTCTAGAGCCTTGCATGGTTGTACAATAACTGTCTATTGATAACACATAAGGATGCAAAACTGACTAGGTGCTATCTTCATGCGACATCTACCAATTCACTGCTGCACTCTATTCCCATGTGACTCTATATCATAGTGTGGGCAGTACTGTTCCCCCAGTTCCACATTAGCCCTTGCAGTCTTGAACACCTTAATACTACACCCACTACTCCTAATGCTCACAGACCCCAAAGGGCACTGTTTTAGTGGTATCAGATGGTAGAAAGAGTCCCATAGCTCAAGGAATCTCACTATGAGTCCTCTCAGAATCTGAAACCTTCCTTCCAAAATACTATCAAAGTACTATCTATTTTGCAGTGATCTCAGATCCAAGAATAGTCCCCAGTTCTGAGAAATTAGTGCTCTAGTTAGGCAACTGGTCATACAATCCCTCTTCTTATAAAACTCCTGACTCATTTTGATCAATACCACAGGAAATCTGACACCAGTCAAACTACAACCAAGATATGAATATATGTCCTGTCACTATAACTGAGCTAATGAAACTGAGGAAGATTTTAATTAGAATTAATTTTAGTAGAAATTGGACCTTGATATACCTGATATGGATGAAAAATAGGAGCAATAAGGCTCAGTTTGGAAACCAATGTCCTGAACTTCAAAAGCACCTGAAAAATATTCAACCAGAAATTGGGATAGGCCGTTTTAACTCATCCAGGTCACCATCTAAAACAGGTGTTAGACCACTTATATATGTAAATGAGCAGCCTAGCCTACATTCTAAGCCTTCTAACCAAAATTGGACATTAATGAGCAGGCAGACTTTTGACGTTGGAATCATTCCCTGCACCCATTGTCATCCAAAATACCCTAGATGAATTTCTAGGTTAAGATAAAAACAGAATTACCTGGAAAAACTCAGCAGGTCTGGCAGCATCGGCGGAGAAGAAAAGAGTTGACGTTTCGAGTCCTCATGACCCTTCGACAGAACTTGAGTTCGAGTCCAGCTAAGAGCTGAAATATAAGCTGGTTTAAGGTGTGTGTGTGGGGGGCGGAGAGATAGAGAGACAGAGAGGTGGAGGGGGTTGGTGTGGTTGTAGCGACAAACAAGCAGTGATAGAAGCAGATCATCAAAAGATGTCAACAACAATAGTACAATAGAACACATAGGTGTTAAAGTTAAAGTTGGTGATATTATCTAAACGAATGTGCTAATTAAGAATGGATGGTAGGGCACTCAAGGTATAGCTCTAGTGGGTTTTTTTTTATATAATGGAAATAGGTGGGAAAAGGAAAATCTTTATAATTTATTGGGAAAAAAAAGAAGGGGGAAACAGAAAGGGGGTGGGGATGGGGGAGGGGACTCACGACCTAAAGTTGTTGAATTCAATATTCAGTCCGGAAGGCTGTAAAGTCCCTAGTCGGAAGATGAGGTGTTGTTCCTCCAGTTTGCGTTGGGCTTCACTGGAACAATGCAGCAAGCCAAGGACAGACATGTGGGCAAGAGAGCAGGGTGGAGTGTTAAAATGGCAAGCAACAGGGAGGTTTGGGTCATTCTTGCGGACAGACCGCAGGTGTTCTGCAAAGCGGTCGCCCAGTTTACGTTTGGTCTCTCCAATGTAGAGGAGACCACATTGGGAGCAACGAATGCAGTAGACTAAGTTGGGGGAAATGCAAGTGAAATGCTGCTTCACTTGAAAGGAGTGTTTGGGTCCTTGGACGGTGAGGAGAGAGGAAGTGAAGGGGCAGGTGTTGCATCTTTTGCGTGGGCAAGGGGTTGTGCCATAGGAGGGGGTTGAGGAGTAGGGGGTGATGGAGGAGTGGACCAGGGTGTCCCGGAGGGAGCGATCCCTACGGAATGCCGATAAGGGGGGTGAAGGGAAGATGTGTTTGGTAGTGGCATCATGCTGGAGTTGGCGGAAATGGCGGAGGATGATCCTTTGAATGCGGAGGCTGGTGGGGTGATAAGTGAGGACAAGGGGGACCCTATCATGTTTCTGGGAGGGAGGAGAAGGAGTGAGGGCGGATGCGCGGGAGATGGGCCGGACACGGTTGAGGGCCCTGTCAACGACCGTGGGTGGAAAACCTCGGTTAAGGAAGAAGGAGGACATGTCAGAGGAACTGTTTTTGAATGATGCATCATTCAAAAACAGTTCCTCTGACATGTCCTCCTTCTTCCTTAACCGAGGTTTTCCACCCACGGTCGTTGACAGGGCCCTCAACCGTGTCCGGCCCATCTCCCGCGCATCCGCCCTCACTCCTTCTCCTCCCTCCCAGAAACATGATAGGGTCCCCCTTGTCCTCACTTATCACCCCACCAGCCTCCGCATTCAAAGGATCATCCTCCGCCATTTCCGCCAACTCCAGCATGATGCCACTACCAAACACATCTTCCCTTCACCCCCCTTATCGGCATTCCGTAGGGATCGCTCCCTCCGGGACACCCTGGTCCACTCCTCCATCACCCCCTACTCCTCAACCCCCTCCTATGGCACAACCCCTTGCCCACGCAAAAGATGCAACACCTGCCCCTTCACTTCCTCTCTCCTCACCGTCCAAGGACCCAAACACTCCTTTCAAGTGAAGCAGCATTTCACTTGCATTTCCCCCAACTTAGTCTACTGCATTCGTTGCTCCCAATGTGGTCTCCTCTACATTGGAGAGACCAAACGTAAACTGGGCGACCGCTTTGCAGAACACCTGCGGTCTGTCCGCAAGAATGACCCAAACCTCCCTGTTGCTTGCCATTTTAACACTCCACCCTGCTCTCTTGCCCACATGTCTGTCCTTGGCTTGCTGCATTGTTCCAGTGAAGCCCAACGCAAACTGGAGGAACAACACCTCATCTTCCGACTAGGGACTTTACAGCCTTCCGGACTGAATATTGAATTCAACAACTTTAGGTCGTGAGTCCCCTCCCCCATCCCCACCCCCTTTCTGTTTCCCCCTTCTTTTTTTTCCCAATAAATTATAAAGATTTTCCTTTTCCCACCTATTTCCATTATATAAAAAAAAACCCACTAGAGCTATACCTTGAGTGCCCTACCATCCATTCTTAATTAGCACATTCGTTTAGATAATATCACCAACTTTAACTTTAACACCTATGTGTTCTATTGTACTATTGTTGTTGACATCTTTTGATGATCTGCTTCTATCACTGCTTGTTTGTCGCTACAACCACACCAACCCCCTCCACCTCTCTGTCTCTCTATCTCTCCGCCCCCCACACACACACCTTAAACCAGCTTATATTTCAGCTCTTAGCTGGACTCGAACTCAAGTTCTGTCGAAGGGTCATGAGGACTCGAAACGTCAACTCTTTTCTTCTCCGCCGATGCTGCCAGACCTGCTGAGTTTTTCCAGGTAATTCTGTTTTTGTTTTGGATTTCCAGCATCCGCAGTTTTTTTGTTTTTATTTCTAGGTTAAGATGTCTGTTTTATTCCTCTCAAGGTATCTGCAATAGCCAAAGATTTAAAAGACTGTTACAAATAGTCATTTGGTAGTACAGAACTTGAGTATTGCTGAAAAAAGGGACATGTTTAAGCTTTTTGCTTTGCAGTCATCAGGACACTCACAAGAATACCAATATAAGGGGAAGAAACAACAATTTATACTGTATGTGAATAGAGTGCTGATTGGTTGGCAAGTGGCGTTGCCATGGAGAATGCACCACTGATGGTGACTGACAGTTAACTGCCAAGCATTGTTTGAAATTTAAACCAGACAGTTTGACACTGATTGGTCAAAGCATTGCCCTGAGGAATGAGTCAGTGAATGGCTGTCACTTATTTTGTTTAGCTGTAACAGCTGCAACGTGTGTACATATTCATTCTGTCTGCAAAGCACAGCGCCCTGTGTATTAATATATGTAGCTTCCAATACATGCAAATGTGCCACATTGTGACCCCGACTGACAATCTTAAACAGATTGTCAGCGTAATTCTTGGCACTTTGAGGTCTATTTAGCAAATGTTGTCCAACTGCAGAGTCATATTTAATGTTGGACACCAGTGCTTTGAGTTTTGCAAGCATGGGCTGGTTGGGTGTAGTCTGTACCCTGCCAGTTGCAGGATCCCCTCTAGGCCCAGCTCTCGCAAAAACCTTTGTTGGGTTCCATGAGAAACGTGTCTTCAGTGGAATAATGCCTAACTTCCTACTTCTCGCATATTTCCAATATGTGGATGATGCATTTTTCATATTTAAATCTACTGCTGCATGTAACAATTTCCTTACATGTCTTAATGGGCTCCATCCTACGCTCACATTCACCTTTTAAATGGAACAGTCAAATGAACTCCCCTTCCTTGACATGCTAGTTGAGAAATCTGCCAGGGGGGCTCTCTACCATTGTCTACCACTAGCCTACATTCAGTGGTCAATATACACGTTGAGATTCTTACAGTTCCACACACTGTAAGATTGGTCTTATTGAGAACCTTGTAAATAGGGTCCAAGTCATTTGCTCACCATGCAAGCTAGATGCTGGAATAGGGTGCATCAAAGGCACCCTGCAGGTTAATGGCTGCCCTGATCAGATTATTTCAAGCTATATATCACGCAAACGCATAAACGGGCCAAAGGCCATGACTTTTGGCCCTGGAAAGTGCCCAATCTACCTTAGATTACCCTAGAAGGGCAAGATATCTCAAAAATTTGAGCAACAGCCATTTCACACTGTTATTATGAAGTAGCAACAGGAGTGGTATTCGCCACTAACAGGATGCTGCCATCAAGCCAAAAAGACATTCTGCGTATCACACAAATGAATAATGTGGTATATGAATTTCAGTACCAGTGTGATGCTAGATATGTAGGCCGCATGTCCCAAAGATTGGCGGATCGTATCAAACAGCATGTCCCAGCCACTGTCCGGAACGGGCAGGGTACAGACCGTACCCAAACAGCCTGTGCTTGCGTAACTCAAAACACAGTGTCCAACATTAAATGTGGTTCTATGATTGGTTAACATTTACTAAATAATCCTCAGTGTGTTAAGAATTACGCTGAAAATCAATTTAATATTGTCAGTCAGGCACACAATATGGCGCATTTGCGTGCACTGGAAGCTACATATATTAATACACAGGGCCCTGCCCTTTGTAGGCAGAAAGAACATGTACACACAGTGGACTGAATTTTGCCATCGGCGAGCACGGGGCGGGGGCCACTTCTCCGGCAGGGATTGGTTCCCCGCCCGCCGGAGATTGGGTCAGGCCCGCCCAGCAGGCAGAAAATTCTGCCCAGTGTATCTGTTTCAGCTAAACAAATTAGATGTCAGCCATTCGTTGACTCATTCCTCAGGATAATGCCTTGACCAATCACGGTCAAGCTGCTTGGTTTAAATTTCAAAGAACAAAGAAAAGTACAGCACAGAAACAGGCCCTTCGGCCCTCCAAGCCTGCGCCAATCATATTGCCCGTCAACTAAAACATTTTGCACTTCTGGGGTCCGTATCCCTCTATTCCCATCCTATTCATGTATTTGTCAAGCTGCCTCTTAAACACCACTATCGTACCTGCTTCCAGCACCTCCTCTGGCAGTGAATTCCAGACACTCACTACCCTCTGCGTAAAAAACTTGCCCCGCACATCTCCTCTGTAGTTTTCTCCTCTCACCTTAAATCAATGTCCCCTAGTAAATGACTCTTCCACCCTGGGAAAAAGCTTCTGACTATCTACTCTGTCCATGCCACTCATAATTTTGTAAACTTTTATCAAGTCACCCCTCAATCTCTGTTGCTCTAATGAGAACAATCCGGGTTTCTCCAAACTCTCCTCATAGCTAATAACCTCCAGACCAGGCAGCATCCTGGTAAACCTCCTCTGCACCCTCTCCAATGCCTCCATATCCTTCTGGTAATGTGGTGACCAGAATTGCACACAATATTCCAAGTGCGGCCTAACCAAGGTTCTATACAGCTGCAGCATGACTTCCCAGCTTTTATACTCAATACCCCTGCCAATGAAGGCAGGCATGCCTTATGCCTTCCTGACTACAGTTAACTGTCAGCCACCATCGGTGGTACATTCTCCATGGCAATGCCACTTGCCAACCAATCAGCACTCTCTTCACACGCAGTGTAAATTGTTCTTTTCCCCATTATATTGGTATTCTTGCATGTGTCCTGATGAGTGCAAGACGAAAAGCATAGACATGTCTCTTTTTTCAGCAAAACTCAAGAATCTTACAAAATTTCCTGATGTAATAACTGAACACTTGGTAAAAGAGAACATTTTGAACTCATCACTATTTGTGTTGTACAAGTGTGAGCTGCTCTGATTGGCCGGCAACTCTTGCTAGGCGAGACTTCCGCCACGGGGACCTGATTCCCCTGCCATTGCCTGATTGGCATGTGGTTCGGTGGACCTTCGGGGAAAGAGGCAGTGCAGACTTCGGCAATGGAAGCTCAGATGGAGGTCATGAGATTTATACTTGCTGCCATGCAGACTCAGACTGCTGCCATCATGGCTACAGGACTCTGTGCTCAAAGGGGAGCACACGTTCTCACAGCAGTTCAGACAGCTGTCACCATTGACAAGAGATCATTGGACTTCTTTCAGCACTGCTGTGAGCTCCTCAGCACCAGACTCTGGGAATTGACCTCCCTGGCTCCCTGCTCCCATTCGGTTTTTGGTGAACTCCTGATGGTCCCCCGGCCTCCAATGGAAACATGGTCTCTTTGCTCTATTCGACCTCCTAGACTAAGGCCTCCAAAGGATTACTAAGATTGCTGGGGTGCCACCCAGGCAAGTTGTAGTGGTTCCGTGAATGAGGAACCAGATGGCGTCTCTCAAGGCGACAGCATTCATGTCCCCCCATGGCCACTCTGTCAGATCCCTTGCTGTTGTCAGTGCCCTTGGTGGGTTATAATGGGTGGACTGAAAGATGGGGAATTGTGGAGCAATGTGCTGATGGATTGATGGATTGGGACATACATTCAGGATAACTGGCAGAAGGCATGGGGGGACATGAGGAAGAACTTTTTTACGCAGAGGGTAGTGGGTGTCTGGAATTCGCTGCCCAAGTTGGTGGTAGAGGCAGAAACTTTAAACTCTTTTAAAAAGTACCTGGATCTGCACCTAAAGTGCTGTAAACTGCAGGGCTGTGGGCCGGGTGCAGGAAGGTGGGATTAGAAAGGGCACCTGGGTGTCCTTGGGCTGGCATGGACAAGATAGGCCGAATGGCCTCCTTCTGTACTGTAACTTTTCTATGGTTCTATAGTTCTATGATGTCTTAAGGGAAGCAAAGGCTGAAATTTTACATCCTCCCCCCACACACCCACATGACTACTCATATCTTCCATGCCAACTCATGCCCCCCACCCATCCCTCTTTGGCCCCTCATAGCCTCCATACCACCCCCATAGCCACTCACATAATATCCACTCAGGGCAGACCTCAGGTGCTGGGTGGAGGTGAAAAAAAAACTCCTAACAATCTAACACAGCTCTCACTCCTACACACATGATACATGAGCAAACAAATTCTATTCACATCAAAGACAGCTAATCCTTTAATAGCCTCTTTAAACTGCCATTCAAACTGTGAATTCAGAATCCCCACTAAGATATTTCTAGCTTTGGAAATTCAGCCAAGCTTTCATAATGACATAATAATGATAGCCCTTGGGGAAATATCAACAAATAACTCTATTGAAACTGGACAACCAGATGTTACTGTTTTATCCTAAATTGCAGGAGATGGCCTGTTAATCAAGGCAATCCAGGAGGGAACTCAGTGACAGCTACAGCTTTGTTAAGTTTAAAGAGCAGGGGATTTAAAAAAACTTCAGATCATGATAGTTATACAGACTCTATCTGCCCTTCAAATGTTCATGTCTACTCTATGAATTCATGACACCCACGCTGCTGGTTAAGGCCCTTGCACAGCCAAATTGGGGTCTGTCCGTACTTGGCACTGAGCTCAAATGGCCCTGCTGAGTTCCAGTTTCCCTTCTATGTGAGTCACACATTGTCCCCTTTCCCGTACTGGCAAAAATTGGACATGTTGGAAATGGTGGGGGGTGGGGTGGGGGCGGGGGGGTGGTGGTGGTGTGGGGAGTGGTTGGACGGGACCTCTGCTTCTGGGCCTCTCCAGCTGTTTTTAAACATCCATGACATCTCCCTAACTCTGCAAAAATCCAGAAAGGATATCCTCAGATTGGTTGGCAGTGACAAGTAATATTCTAAGGAACTAGCGATGGGCTCAAACTTTTCACATCAAAAACGAATTCACTGAAATTTTGGAATAGAGAGGAGCTTATCAGAAGTTGCAGAATACACTAAACTCAGCCGACAGCACTATCTCTTCTAAATCTCAAGATTTTGCATTCAATCTTTATCGCAAGTTTTGAATTTATAATGTATATTGATACATGAACGCGTACCAATGATTCTTATTTCAGATTAGGTATTAAACAAATAGTTTCCCAGGGCCAGGATGTTCCGGTGGTGGAGTGGGCTTAGCGGGCGGGTCTGAGAGCGACCAGGAAGCGCCCGTGATCGGGTCCCAAATTGGATTTCAAGCCAGCTGGCCAATTAACGGCTAGCCAGTGTAAAATGTGCACTGGAGCGCTCAATGCTGCCAGGCTGGGGGCAGGAGGACCTTGAGCGCTGAAGTGTGCGCATGCGCGCGGGTGTGCACTGTAAAAGCTCCTTGAGGCACAGAGCTGTCTCAGGGAGCTGAAGATTTTTAACAATAAACACAAAGATTTTTAAAATAATGAAAACATGCAAGGACATGTTAAATATGAGTCTTAAAAGTTTAAAATTTTTTTAAATCACTGATCGAAGCCTCATCCTGCCCGTGGATGAGGTTTCGCCAAAAACGCAAAGGCCGCTTGGCATTTTCGCCTACCCGCCAGCCGAACGGTTGGACGGGTAGTGAAAAATTCGAGTCAGTTGGGTTCTTAAGGGCCTTAATAGGCCACTTAATTAATGGCAGGCACGGCTCCGACTTCCACATGCGGCTGCTGACCGAAATATCGTGCAAGTGCACGATGGCATCTGGGCACTCGCCTGATGTCATCGCGTGTCATTTTACACTCGTTCAAGTCAGGCGCGTGCTCCCCCAACTAGCGTAATATTCTGCCCAAATGTCCTGGCCAAAATTTCTCCCTCAACAAATATTCCAAAAAATAACCTGATTAATTTTTCACTCATTTAGTGGGCTGTCCTGCTTCATGGGACTTGCTATGCACAATTTGATTGTGATGTGTGCCTACATAACAACCTTGCTTACTCATGCAAATAAATTGTTTGTTTTATTGCTTTGGAATATTGCTTTGGAATTGTAATTTTTAGAGGTTGTAGGTATGGAAAAAGCTATAGGGGTGGAAAAGTCCATATTAGCAAAGTGCTTTATGACTGCTGCTCTTTCAATGTTGTGTGCAGCTCTTAATTTAAATAAAATCAGTGCTTCCAATACCCAATGTATGGTACATTTGGAATACAGAGCAGTCATGGGTTGCATTGCTTAAAGGGTTATTGGTCACCCTAAAACTTGGCTGTTTGCAAAGTGGAAGACAAATGGCTGCAGAAAATACATGAGATGGAACAGCTCTGTTTAATTAAACAACTTTGGAAATGCAAAGGAACAAGTTCTCCCAAGAAGGATGATCCATTCTGCAGTTGTATGTCAGTCTTCAATGAAAATCGGCACCAGAATAGCCTGGATGGAAGTCAATAATATCACACCTGTACATCGAATATGAGAGCAGGTGAGCAATATTTGCCAGTCTCAGAGGGACAAGATAATGCACACACATTGCCCAATTTTAAAATGTTGCCTTATAAAGTAGCTTAGTAGCATTTCAGCTTAGGTTTGAGCAGCACAGGAGGAGAATACACATCATCCTAGTAACTGTTCATATATTTTTCATTTGGCATAAGCATGTCCATGTTTTACCAGGACACTGTATTGCTGCTATGGCCAGGTATTTGCTCATTGCCCCAGTGCATGTGGCACAAAATAAGCAAGCATATTACCAGCACAAGATACCCATATGCTGCACATTCACAGACTCAGATAAGAAGGCTGCTGGCCTGGGCATTTGGATGACCTCCATCCCTCAGATTCTTCTTTCCAATATATGTTTGTTTTTCTCTCTGTTGCAGGAACAGGTGGCGCATAACAGGCAGCAGCACATGCAGATTGAAGAAGGGATCACCTATGACTTATAATTTCTTCCAAGGGGACTCTGGACAAGAAGACAATAGGGTGGGTGAGGGAGAGACCTGAGGCCTCTCCCATGCACATGGCAAGTATTCTTTTCTTTTTTCATTCTTATTACTCACTCCCTGATGTACAGATACGCGCTGCAGCATTACAGCTTAAAAAGCATCTTACCAAGTAAATTCTGTTTCAACAGTTGTTCCTCTGCTATTATTCTGAAATATGTGTTCTACTTCTGTAGGTTCCCCATAAGAGGAAATGGCAGAGCTCAAAATGCAGCCTCATCTCAGCAGTTCATAATACTCTGCATCACTCACTACTACAAGCACCATCACAAATATGCTAACTCCAGGAGGATCAGTTAGTTAGGAGAAAGAACTTGGTGAAGAACAATTCAAGATTGACGAGGAGAAACCACAGGTGGAAGAGTCATGATGTGATGGTTGGAAGCCTAGATCGAAAGCTTCAGCAATTGGAATTTGGATATCACAAGCTCCCCATTCTGTTGTGATATTTTTTGAGATATAACTGGTTGGATTCCTGGCTCCCCCAGCAATCTACTTTAATAAACTGATGGAGCCTGGCAAAATTGGCCCTTTCGAGCTCTGCTCTCCACCATCTCCATGGTCAGCCGCACTCCTGGGACATTGAAAACATTTGTAATGTCACTAGCTACATAGGCCTTTTAACTCCTGTACATTCCCTGAAATTTCAAAGGGGATTCTAGTGGGTTTTTCATCATAAATCCCATGAGAAATTGATGAAATATCCATGAAAATGGCAAAAAAATGATTCAAAGCAGCTACTTGCACTGTCTCCTTGAAGGTTCTGCAGGTTTCCTACCAAAGTTAAAGCAAGACACTGAGAGAACCCCGACAGAATTTCAGAACAAAAAGCAAAAATAAAAGCAATAAACTGTGGATGCAGAATTTCAGAGCTATTGTTCCTAACGGTCCCTGCATTTATATAAAGGCATGTCTTATTATTACTGTTATTGGCTATCCCTCACCAACGAGGGTGACGACTTCCATGAGTCCAAAGATGACTGATGAGGCCGATTCAGAATCTGCAGACCTCATGGCACATAGGGCATTTGTTGTCATGTGGGAAGTCTGATCATGTATGATCAGTTCAGGTCATGGCACATTCTTTTCAACGCTTTTGCTTTTCCTCTTAATTTTGTCATCTTTGGGATTCAAAATGCTGGGATCCTTCCCACAGACACTGCCACCATCTGGTTCAGTCCAAGGTGATGGTCTCCCAGGAACTAATGTCAGTGTTACATTTCTTCATGTTGACTTTCAGCACATCCTTGAAGCTCTTCTTCTGTCCCCCTCTGGTGCATCTGCCCTGACTGAGCTGGGAGAAGAAGACCTGCTTTGGGAACCTGGTTTCTGACATCCAAACTATATAACAAACCCAACAAAGCTGATGGTGGATGATCATAGCCTTGATGCGTGTGGTGTCTGCCTGTGAGAGGACACTGATGTTGGTGCATCTGTCCTCCCACTTAATGTATAAGATCTTCCACAAGCAGCATTGATGATATGACTTCAGTGCTTTGAGGTGCCTCATATACATTGTCCATGTTTCAGTCCCCTAGACTAAGGAAGGGATCACGACTGCATGGTAGGCAATGAGCTTGGTTTCAGTTTTGATGTCGCAATCTTCAAACACTAGGTTCCTCAGGTGGTCAAAGGCTGCACTAGCAGATTTCAGACGATGTTGGATTTCTTCATCAATGTCAGCCATTTGTGAAAGATAACTTCCAAGGTACTGGAAATGTTCCATATTTTCCAGGCACTCATCGTGAATCTAATTAATGGGGCTGGGGCATGTCCATTTGGAGCTTGCTGCTGGAGGATTTTGGTCATCTGAATGGTGAGTGTAAGTCCCATCTTATTGTCTGCCGCAGTAAATACGCCGACGATTCTCTGCGGATCTGTTTCTGACACAATGCTTACTGCAGCATCATCAGCTTATTGCAACTCAATGACTGAGGTTGGGGTGTTAGCTTTGTAATTGGAGTCATCTGAGATTGAATAGTTTACTGTCCATTCAATAAATAAGCTGCACTCCAGCAGGGAGCTTGTGTCTAATCAGAATGAGTATGGCAGCAAGGAAGATCAAGAAAAGAGTTGGAGTGATGACACAGCCTTGTTTTACTCCTGTCTTAACTTCAAAAATGTTTCTAATGGATCTGTTGTTAAGGATCACCACTCGCAGATTATCATGAAGCAGGCGAAGGATAGCAACCCATTTTGGAGGACATCCATACTTTAGGAAAATCTTCTAGAGTGCCTCACAATTTATAAAGTCAAAAGCCTTTGTCAAGTCAAAGAACACTATGTAGAGAGCTTGATGTTGCTCATGACGTTTTTCTTGTAGTTGGTGAGCTGTAAAAATCATGTCGGCCATGTATCTAGATGGCCAAGCCCGCATTGAGATTCGGGGAGTAGCTCTTCTGCCAGTGTAATAAGTCAGTTCAGAAGGGTCCTTGATTGGGTAGATGTTGAGAGACTGATTCTGCCGGTAGTGGAGTCTAAAACACTGGGGCACAGTCTCAGGACAAGAGGCCAATCATTTAGGAATTCTTTAACATAAAGTCTTGTGGATGCTCCATCATTGAATACATTTAAGGCTGGTATAGACAGATATTTGGTCTCGGAGGAAGTAAGGGATGTGATGGGGAGCAAGCAGGAAAATGGAGTTGAAGCCCAAGAACAGTCATGATCATATTGAATGGCAGAGCACGCTCGATAGGCCATATGATCTACCCCTGCTCCTGTTTCTTGTGCTCTTGTATTCTTCTGGTCAATGGAACCCCCAGGATGCTGATATTGGGGGACTCAGTGATGGCAATGCCAATGAATGTCAAGGGGAGATGGTTAGATCCACTCTTGTTGGAGATGGTTATTGCCTGGCACTTGTGTGGCATGAATATTACTTGCCACTTATCAGCCCAAACCTGAATGTTGTCCCAGTCTGGTAACCTATGCACAAGGACTGCTTCAGTATCTGAGGAGTCACAAATGGTGCTGATCATTGTGTAATCATCAGCAAACATTCCCACTTCTAACCTTATGATGGAAGGAAGGTCATTGATGAAGCAGCGGAAGATGGTTAGGCCTAGAACACTACCCTGAGGAACTCCTGCAGTGATGTCCTGGGATTGAGCTGATTGGCCTCCAACAACTACAACTGTCTACCTTTGTGCTAGGTATGGCTCCAGCCATTGGAAAGCGTTCCCCCTGATTCCCATTGACCCCAATTTTGCTAGAACTCCTTGATGTACCATTCATTGAAATGCTTCCTTGACGTTAAGGGCAGTCGCTCTCACCTTACTTCTCAGGTACAGTGCTTTTGTCCATGTTTGAGTCAAGGCTGTCATGAGGCCAGAGCCAAGACGCCCTGGTGGAATCCAAGCTAAGCAGCAGTGTGCAGGTAATTGCTGTGAAAGTATTGTTTGATAACACTGTCAGCAACACGTTCCATCACTTTTTCTGATGATCAAGAGTAGACGGATGGGGTGGTATTTGGCCAGAATGCATTTGTCCTCCTTTTTGTGGACAGGACATACCTGGGCAAATTTCCACTTTGTCAGTTAGACACCAGTGTTGCAGTTGTACTAGAACAGCTTGGCGAGGCTAATTCTTGAGCACAAGTTTTCAGTACTTTTGCCAAATGTTGCCAGGGTCCATAGCAGTATCTAATGCCTTCATTTGTTTCTTGCTATCATTGAAGTATATCAAATTGGCTGAGTACTGGCATCTATGATTCTGGGGACCTCAGGAGGAGGCCAAGATGGATCATCCACTTGGCACTTCTGGATGAAGATGATTGCAAATGCTTCAGCGTTGTCTTCAAAGTTAAGTGGAACCCAGATTTCCACTGACAAGCAAATTGTGCTCTAGGCCTATATATCAAAGGTTACTATGCAAATAAGAGCTCATGGTGTACAGGGTAACATATTAGCATGGATAGAGGATTGGATAGCTAAAAGGAAACAGAGAGTAGGTAAAAATGAGTTATTTTCCAGTTGGCAAGATGTGACAAAGGAATGCCACAGGGATCAGTGTTGGGGCCTCAAATATTTACAATTTATATCAATGACTTGGGTGAAGGGACCAAGTGTATGGTGGCTAAATTTGCTGATGACACAAAGATAGGTAGGAAAGTAAATTATGAAGAGGACGTAAGGAATGTACAGAGGTTAAGTAAATGGGCAAAAATTTGGCAGATGGGGTGTAATGTGGGAAAATGTGAAATTGTCCATTCTGGCTGGAAGAATTGAAAAACAGCATATCATTTAAATGGAGAGAAATTACAGAACTCTGCGGTGCAGAAGTGGTCAATCATCTCAGCTCCGGGACATCACTGTACGAGTTCCTCAGGGTAGTGTCCTAGGCCCAACCATCTTCAGCTGTTTCATCAATTAAGTTCCTTCCATCAGAAGGTCAGAAGTGGGGATGTTCAATGATGATTGCACAATGTTCAGCACCATTTGCGACTCCTCGGATACTGAAGCAGCCCATGTCCAAATGCAGCAAGACCTGGACAATATCCAGGCTTGGGCTGACAAGTGGCAAGTAAAATTGGCGCCACACGAGTGTCTGGTAATGACCATCTCCAACAAGAGAGAGTCCAACCATCATATGACTCGAGCCATACGGACTCGAAACGTTAACTGTGCTTCTCTCTCCACAGACCCTGCCAGACTTGCTGAGTTTTTCCAGCATTTTCTGTGTTTATCCCTTTAAAAGACATTCTTCATTGCATGTTTAGCTGCAGCAACCTGCCATCTGCCCTCCCTAATTGATTGGGCAACTCAGAGATGGAATTATCATAGCCTGGCTCAGTGAAAAACCCTCAGCAAAGCACACTAATTAGTCAAACATGTTCCCAACCCACAAATGGTCCTGCCAATTCAGCAGGGACTAAGTCCGGAAAATTCTGCCCACTATTTCTCTAGGGGTGCCACTGGTGTACAGATATTAGGACAGGAAGAGGAAAATTCCCATGTGAGTATTAGGGCCATGTTTGGGAGAAGCCACAAGAGGGGCTGAATAATATGCTCCCAGATCGGGAGCTGTTGCCATTTTACGGGGCACAATATGGGGTGTGATGATGTCAGCACTGTTTACGACACCATCACGCCGTTTTGCGATAATACAGTATGTGGCCGGGTCAAAAAGTCGGAAACCCGCCCACATTATTTAAATTGGTATTGAGAAGGCAATTAAGGTCATTAACGATCCAGTTCACAGCTATAATACATTCAGAAGGCAATAAGGGTCCATTTTTAATGGGCAAACTTGTTTTGTGGGTTTAAAGACAGGAACTGAGGCCAGAGTCTCAGCTTTGCAGCTAACACTTCATTGATTGCAGGGACTGCCCATGTGAATGAGGAGAGGAACCTTTTGGAGATTGCTTCAGCAGGAAGACTTACACCTGATTCAGAGGGCTCTTTTGATTGATTAATTTCCTGTCCATTACCCAGTGGTATAAAGTCTCTGAGAGAGATGGGCATTGTGGTCTCAGTTGGAGACACAACCTCCAGTGAGGAGGAGAGGAGAGGAGAGGAGAGGAGAGGAGAGGAGAGGAGAGGAGAGGAGAGGAGAGGAGTTAGGAGGAGGAAGAGAGTTAGGAGGAGGAGGAGGAGGAAAAGGGTGAAAGGAAGAAGGGAACACAGGGAGGCTGAGGATGCTGTGGCTTTTCAGGAATGGGACAAAGCAGCCCCAGAACCTGAGGGTCAGGTGGAACCCAGAAACCCTCAGTGGAGGCTCAGTCAGTCTTATGCTACCCCAAGGGTATACAGGCAGAGATTTAGCTACCTGCAACTGAGGGAGGCTCAGTGCAGGAGAAGACTCAGGTCATAGCAACATCACTTGGTGAGATGCTTGCCGGGGGAGATCTCATCCAACTGCACTGGGGGCCTCCTGATGCCTATGGCATTGAAGGTGATAGTGCATTGAACTTCTTTGCAACAGGCCCATTCCAGACCTTAGTGGGGTAACACAGCCAGCTGCACATCATTGCATCAAAGTGTTCACAGATGCAATGTTCCGAAAGGCTGAGAATTATATCTCATTCACGCAGAATGTCCACAGTCAAATGTATAGAGCCCGAGGAATTGCAGTGATTACAGCTTTCCAAAGGGTTTAGGGAGCCATTGACTCCACACATGTAGCCATTAAGGTTCCTGCTGACAGCCATGCACCTTCATAAACATCAATGTCCAGCTGGTGTGTGGCCATAATCTGCAGATCATGCAGGTGTGTGCCAGGCACCCGGGCAACAGTCATGACTCATACATCCTCAGGCACTCACCGGATTCATTGGAGAGATGGTTACTAGCTGATAAGGGCTATCCATTAAAGACGTTAACGTCACCTTTGAGGGTGCCCAGACCTGACAGAAAGGAGTTACAATGAGAGCTATGCCAGCACCAGGGCCACAGTGGAGCAGAGCATCAGTCTCCTAAAGATGCGATTCTGATGCCTGGACAGGTCTGGAGGTGCAATACAGCATTCCCCCTCACGTGTGTCCCTGATAGTCGTTGTTTGCTGTGCACTCCATAACATGACCATCCAAAGAGGAGATGCCCTGGAGGATGAGAACATGCCAGATGGGGGCCAATCCTTTCACAAGGAGGGCAATGATGAGTTGAGGAGCCACGGCAATGCTCTGCTGATGGCTCTGGCCGTGATCAAGTGGATGGATGTGACACCAAAGATGCCTTAATATGGGAAAGGTTTCTATAGTGCATCTTGCCACTGCTACAGAAGGGGTTTGGTGAAATATTGGCCCTCCTTTTTCCATGTTGCAATAAGAGAGCCCCGTAGCCCTTATATCCAAACATTCACCATCACCCCACACGAGAACATGATTCCTCCTGCCCTCCCTCAACCTTTCATTTCTTCCCTAAACCTTCTGATGCCACAGCAATCAGTAAGAACATCAGCATGAGGGAATGTGAGATTTGTGTTTATCCACAAGCTTGAAAGGTCAAACAGCATCAATGAATAAAAACCTCACCCATGTGCCCCTCTTTGTGTCTAATATGGATATTTTGTAATATATTAACGTGTGCCCCGCTGCATTGCCCTCCCCTTGCTTGTAGCTGCACTGGAGGGAGACAGCTCATCTGCCACCTGGATGATTTCAGCGGGCGTCCTTGAGCGGCCGGCCACTCCAGGAGACTTGCTGAGATACATGCGAGTCTTCAGTTGGCGCAGCAATGGTCAAGGCCTGTGTCAATGGCCAATGGACAGAGGAGGTGTTGCCCCCATCAGAAGTGCCATGAGAGGAACTTCCAGATAGAGATTGCAATTTTTTAATTCATTCATAGGATATGGGTGTTGCTGGCTGGGCCAGCATTTATTGCGCATCCCTAATTGCCCTTGAGAAGGTGGTGGTGAGATGCCTTCTTACGTCCTATGCAGTGTAGGTACACCCACGGTGCTGTTAGGGAAGGAGTTCCAGGATTTTGACCCAGTGACAGTGAGGGAACAGTGATATATTTCCTGTCAGGATGGTGAGTGACTTGGAGGGGAACTCCTAGGTGGTGGTGTTCCCATCTATCTGCTGTCCTTGTCCTTCTAGATGGTAGTGCTCATGGTTTTGGAAGGCGCTGCCTAAGGAGCTAGGTGAGTTCCTGCAGTGATTCGTGTAGATGCTGCTACTGTGCATCGGTGGCAGAGGGCGTGAATGTTTGTGGATGGGGTGTGAATCAAACTTCTTGAGTGCTGTGGGAGCTGCATTCATCCAGGGAAGTGGGGAGTATTCCATCACACTCCTGACTTGTGCCTTGTAGATAGTGGACAGGCTTTGGGGTGTCAGGAGGTGAGTTACTCGTCGCACGATTCCTAGCCCCTGACCTGCTCTTGTAGCCATAGTATTTATATGGCTAGTCCAGTTCAGTTTCTGGTCAGTGGTAATCCCCAGGATGTTGATAGTGGGGGATTCAGTGATGGTAATGCCATTGAACATCAAGAGGTAATGTTTAGATTCTCTCTTATTGGAGATGGTCATTTCCTGGCATTTGTATGGTGCGAATGTTACTTGCCACTTGTCAGCCCAAGCCTGGCTATGGCCCAGGTCTTGCTGCATTTGTACATGGACTGCTTCAGTATCTGAGGAATCGCGAATGGTGCTGAACATTGTGCAATGGATGCCACACTCGGCCAAATGCTGCCTTGATGTCAAGGGCAACAACTCATACTTCATCTTTGGAGTTCCACTCTTTCGTCCATGTTTGAACCAAGGCCATAATGAGGTCAGGTGCTGAGTGGCCCTGGTGGAACCCAAACTGGGCATCAGTGAGCAGGTTATTTCTAAGCAAGTGCTGCTTGATAGCACTGTTGATGACCCCTTCCATCACTTTACTGATGATTGAGAGTAGACTGATGGAGCGGTAATTGGCCATCCTGACTTGGAACTATATCGCCATGCCCTCACTGTCGCTGGGTCAAAATCCTGTACATACACTGCATGGACTGCATGGTTGAAGAAGGTAGCTCACCACCACCTTCTCAATGGCAGTTTGGGATGGGCAATAAATGCTAGCCTAGCCAGCGATGACTGCATCACATGAACAAATAAATTTTAAAAAGTAACATAAAAGGTGCTATATTGATGCAGTTTCTTCGTATCAACACCTCAGTAGAGAAAAAATGAATACCTTCAAGGACTTACTGAGAAAAATAGGATTAGTAATTGTAGACGCAAAAAACATGGCCTTAAACGACTCGACACGATACTCAGAAATGTAATAAGAAAGAAAAATAAGCTTCAAAAAAGCTTGCAACAAAAAGGACAGAGATCCACACACAAAATTACAAAATAATTTTGGAAGGATATTAAATGGGAGATTAGAGGCAAAGAGGGAATTTGAAATAAATATAGCTGCAGATAATGAAAATTGGTGCTGAGACTTGGTGGATGAACTTATGCAAGACTGGATGGCAGTTGAGTGCCAGACAGCTGTAATGCTCCTCAGGTGCACTGTACTTGCGTAGAAGCAGCTGCCCAAACTTTTTCATCCCCAGGCCATATGCGTGCCCAGATGGAGTCCAGCCACTTGCTGCATTGTGTGTCTGCAAATTTTGGAGGAAATGGGAGTGCAGCTGTAGGCATCTAATGCTGCACCTGTGCACTGTGCTGCTGAGATTGAGGCTGCTCGTCCTGGATACTGGAAGTCATCCTGCACGGGAGGGGTACAAAACAAAAACGAATATATTCTCCCAAATCTTTGGCCTGCCCTCCTGACACCTTGCTGGCAGGGGTCTAACTGCAGGCCATAGTGTCAAATTTGGATAGGTGCCCCTCTGCTGGGGTACACAATAACTGGATCTTTGTGAAAATCGAGCAGCATTCACTTCCGCAATTTGTGGAAACCCCAGGAAATCCTGAGGTTGTCAATGGGTGATGATCTGATGTAATGGATCTCCATCCTGTTTTTCTCTGCCGTAAATCTGTGAATATGAATTCCCCAAGAGCACAACAGAGAAAATTCAACCCCAACCCCTTCTGTGTTGCCAGGTTGCAGCTGGTATTGTGGGTTTATTGATGTAAAGACATAAGAATTAGTTTGACAGCATTGATACGGAGTTGAGCAAAGTTCTCTGTGAAAATCAGCAAGCACCTGCAGACACACTGGCTAGTCACAATTTCAGTTTCAGTGTTCAAGAGATTGCACCGTAAGGAATTATTGTAAGACTGTTCAACACAAAGTGTAAAACAAATGGCGGAATAGAAAGGCAGAAGCAATTCAATTATTTACTGTTCATTCGAATACACAAAACTGCTACAATGCTCTGAAGTCAGTTTACCACTTAGAATAAAACTGAACCGCCCACCAAGCATCGACCTAGCACTGGAAATGACAATGGCACACTCTGCCCAGTCAACCCTGCAAAGTACTCTTCACGAACATCAAGGGGATTGTGCCAAAATTGGCAGAGCTGTCCCACAGAGAAGTCAAACAAAAGCCTGACATAGTCATACTCTCCTTTCCATACCTTACAGCCAATGTCCCTGTCTCCTCCATCATCCACCATGGGTATGCCCTGTCCCTCCATCAAAACAGATGCACCAGAGGTGGCAGCACCGTGGCATATAGTCATGAGAGAGTTGCCCTTTGAATCGCCATTCCAGACCCCATGTAGCATCACAGCAAAGAAACATCCTGCTAATTATCACCTACCACCCTCCCTCAGCTAATGAATTAATACTCCTTCATGCTAAGCATCACTTGAAAGAGGCACTGATGATAGGAAGGGCATAGAATGTACTCTTGGTGGGACTTTACTGTACATGACCAAGGGTGGCTCAGTAGCACCATTACTGACCGAGTTGGCCGTGTCCTAAAGGACATAGCTGCAAGGCGGGGTCTGTAGCAGGTGGTGAAAGAACCAACGAGAGGAAAGCCTGCTCGTCCATATCCTCACCAATGTACCTGTCGCAGATGGATCTGGACAGATGCAGGAGTAACCATCGCACTGGCCTTGTGGAGACAAAGTTCAATCTTCACATTGAAGATATCCCCCATCGAGTTATGTAACACTACCTTGTGCTAAATGGGATGGATTCAGAACAGGTTTAGCAGTTCAAAACTGGGCATGCATGAGTCACTGTGGACCATCAGCAGTAACACAATTGTATTCTGCCACAATCAGTAAGTAACCTGATAGCCCAGCCTATCCTTCGCTGTACGTTACCATCAAGCTGAGGGATCAACCCTGGTTCAATGAAAAGTGCAAGACAACATGGCAGGAGCAGCACCAGGCATACCTAAAAATGAAGCATCAACCTGGTGAAGCTACAACACAAGACTACACACATGACAAACAACGGAGGCATCATGCTATGGACAGAGCTAAGCAATCCCACAACTAACCATTAAGATCAAAGCTCAGCAGTCATGAATGATGGTGGACAATTAAACAACTAACTGGAGGTGAAGGCTCCATAAACATCACCACTCTCAATGATGGGAAAGCCCAGCAAGTCAATGCAAACAACAAGGCTGAAGCATTTGCAAGCATCTTCAGCCAGAATTGCCAAGTGGAGCATCCATTTCAGCCACCTCCTGAGGTCCCCAGCATCAAAGATGCTGGTCTTCAGCCAATTCAATGAGTAGCAGGACAGATGATTGGACAGTATGTAAAGAACAGCAGAGAATGAATAAAAGGTTAACCAGGATAAAGAAATTAGAGTATGAGAGGAAGCTAGCTAGAAATGTAAAAACAGATAGCAAGAGTTTCTACAGGTATTTAAACAGGAAAAGAGTGAGTAAAGTGAGTGTTGGTCCTCTAAAGAGTGACAGTGGGGAGGTAATAGTAGATAATAAGGAAATGACGGAAGAAATGAACAAATATTTTGCTTCTGTGTTCACTAAAAAGGATTCAAAAAACATTCCACTAATAGCTGCAAATCAGGTGGTGAATGGGAGAAAGGACCCTAGTGAAAGTGAAATCACTATGAAAACAGTACTCAGCAAATTGATGGAGCTGCAGGCTGGCAAGTCTCTGGGTCTTGATGGACTACATCATAGGGTCTAAAAAGAGGTGGTTACTGAGGTAGTCGATGCACTGGTGTTAATTTTCCTAAATTCGCTAGAATCTGGAAAGGTTCCATCAGATTGGAAAGTAGCAAATATAACCCCTATATTCAAGAAGGGAGGGAGACAGAAAACAGGAAACTATAGGCCAGTTATCTTGACGTCTGTCATGGGGAAGTTATTAGAATCAATCATTAAGGAGGTTATAGCTGGGCACTCACGAGAGCTCAAGGCATTTAGGAAGAGTCAGCATGGTTTTGTGAAAGGAAAATCATGTTTAACCAATTTATTGGAGTTTTTTGAAGGAGTATCATGTGCGGTGGATAAAGGGAAGCCTGTAGACATACTGTATTTGGATTTCCAGAAGGCATTTAATAAGGTGCCACATCAAAGATTATTACAGAAAATAAAAGCACGTGGTGTAGGGGATAACGTATTAGCATGGATTGAAGATTGGCTGGCTGGCTGGCAGAACAGAGAGTATGCATAAATGGGTCTTTTTCTGATTGGCAGGATGTGACAAGTGGAGTCCCACAGGAGTCTGTACTGGGGCTTCAACTTTTTATGATATACATCAATTGCTTAAATAAGTGGCTTGAAGACATGGTAGCTAAATTTGCAGATGACACAAAGATAGATAGGAAAGAATGTTGTGAAGAGGACATAAGGAGGTTGCAGATGGATATAGACAGGTTGAGTAGGTGGACAAAGATCTGGTAAATGGAGTTTAATGTGGGAAAATGTGAAGTTATTCAATTTGGCAGGAAGAACAAGAAAACAGAGTATTACTTAAATGGAGAATGGCTGCATTATTCTGAAGTGTAGAGGGATCTGGGTGTTCTAGTACATGAGTCACAAAAAGTTAGTATGCAGGTGTAGCAAATAATTAAGAAGGCTAAAGGAATCCTATCCTTTATTATGAGAGGGATTGAACATAAAAGTAAGGATTTTATGCTTCAGTTACACAGGCATTGGTGAGACCGCACCTCTAATACTGTGTGCAGTTTTGGTCTCCTTATTTAAGGAAGAACATAAATGCATTGGAGGCGGTTCAAAGGAGGTTTACAAGATTGATACCTGGAATGAATGGATTGTCTTATGAGGAAAAGTTGGACAGACTGGGCTTGTTTCCACTAGAGTTTGGAAGAATGAGAGGTAATTTGATTGAATATACAAGACCCTGAATGGCCTTGATAAGGAGGATGTCGAAAGGATATTTCTTCTTATGGGTGAGTAAAGAACTAGGGGGCACTGTTTTAAAATTAGGGGTCGCCCTTTTAGGACAGAGATGAGGAGAAATTCTTTTCTCTCAGAGGGTTGTGCAACTTTGGAATTGTCTGTCTCAGAAGGTGGTAGAGGCGGGGTCATTGAATATTTTTATGACAAAGGTAAATAGATTCCTGTTAGGCTAGGGAATCAAAGGTTATTGAGGTTAGATGGCAATGTGGAAATCGAAACACCAGCAGATCAGCCATGATCTTATTGAATAGCGGAGCAGGTTTGAAGGGCTGAATGGTCTACTCCTGTTCCTATTTCTTATGGTCTAATGTAATTCAATTCATTCCATATGACATCAAGAAAAGACTGAAAGAATTGGATACTGCAAAGGCTATGGGCCCTGACAACATCCCAGCAATAGTACTGAAGACTTGTGCTCCACATCTAGCTGCATCCCTAGCCAAGCTGTTCAGTACAGCTACAACATTGGCACCTACCTGACAATGTGAAAAGTTATCCATGTATGCCTTGTCCACAAAAAACAGGACAAATCTAACCTAGCCAATTACAGCTCCATCAGTCTACATGCAATCATCAGTAAATGATAGAAGGTTTTGTCAGCAGTGCTACCAACAGGCACTTAGTCAGCAAAAACCTGCTCACTGATGCTCAGTGTGCATTCCACCAGAGCTCCAGACCTCGTTACAGCCTTGGTCCTGACATTGACTGAAGAGCTGAATTCCAGAGGTGAGGTGAGAGTGCCTGTCCTTGACATCAAGGCAGCCTTTGACTAAGTGTGGCATCAAGGAGCCCTGGCAAAACTGAAGGCAATGGGAATGTGGGGGGAAACTCTCCACTGTTTGGAGTCATTTCTAGTACATGGAAGATGTTTCTGGTTGTTGGAGGCCAATCATCTCAGTCTCTGGATATCACTTCAGGGGTTCCTCAAGGTAGTGTTCTAGGCCCAATCATCTTCAGCTGCTTCATCATTGACCTTCCCTCCATAATAAGCTCAGAACTAGGGATGTGCTTTGGTGATTGCACAATGTTCAGCACCATTCACAACTCTTCAGATATTGAAGCCGTCACTGCTCAACAAGACCTGCGCACCACACAGGTGCGAGCCATTGACAATCTCTCTTTGGCATTCAATGACATTATCATTGTTGAATCCCCCACCATCAACATCCTTGGGGTTATCATTGTCCAGCAACTTAACTCGACCAGCCATATAAATACTATGGTGACAAGAATTGCATTATTAAGGTTTAATGGCAAACACATTGTTAAGACTTAATGCCATTAACATTGTTTAGGTTTAATGGCAATTAAATTGTAAAACAGGTGATGGGTATTTGTATGCTTATAAATGGGGCTACTAAATTATGATGTACAGCTCCTGTTTATAGACCTGAGGGGCCTCCATGGCTCCATGCAGGTATTGCCCGTATTTTATCAGGGCCTGATCAAAATCTGGAACATGGTCGCCTCGCGATGCAGCTCTCCGCCATCAGGAGTAGCGGCTATTGTCAGAAAGTGCCTGCTCAGGAATCTGCCCCTCTGCCCTTTTCAGTGGCTGGTGGAGAGGAGGACTGTGGCTGCCAGGGTAACCAGTATCAGGGATATGCTGGGTGCCGGAGGAGTGGGCTGGATGATTCCACAGGAGTTGGAGCATTGCGCGTCCGTGGATGTCCGGCTCGTGGCCAATGCCATTCAAGACCCTAGGACAGTTGTGCTCGGCCCTGACATTGTACTGGGCCTCGAGGTGGCGCAGGTGCATGGTGGTCTTCCATCTGAGCGTACCCTTGTTCGGATGGAATTCCACATTGGCCCCAAGCCCCGAACCCTCCCTTGGGAGCCGGTGCCCTGCAACTTGAGTCGCCTCGCGGAAATGCTCTCCATGTCCTTTAGCACCGCATGGAGAGGTTTCCTGTATGGGCTGCTGCGCACACTTCACTTGCTTGCCCTCGCCCACCACCCGGACACGCCCTGGCGTGCCTTGTTGCCGTCCGGTGGTGGAGGTTCCCATTAGGTGGGCCCTCTATGGGATGTCCTCTTACTTTCCATCTGGGACTTGGGGTGGAGGGTGTTGCATGTAGCAGTTCCCATACAACCATAGGATGTGTTGGTTCACAGACTCCCAAGATACCTGTGCCTTTTGCAGCCTTGTGGAGTCCGTGGACCATGTATATATAGGGTGCTGTAGGCTGCACTCCCTTTTCAGTTATTTAAAGAACCTCTTAGTGATGTTTTATTTGCACTTCAGTCCCACGCTCTTCATCTACGGGCACCCAGTGCAGAGAGGGGCCAGGAAGTAGGAGGATCCCCTTGTGAACCTGCTTCTGGGCCTGGCCAAGTTAGCCATTAACTGGTCCAGGCAGCGGGTGATCGAGGGGGTCACCCAGCCCAACTGTCTGTCCCTCTTCCATGGCTACGTTCGCAGCCTGGTGTCCCTGGAGAGGGAGCACGCGGTGTCTGCCAGCACTGTCGAGGTCTTCCATACTCAGTGGGCACCTCGGGGATTGGGGTGTTTTATTGACCCCCTTAATCACATTTTGGTTTAATGTTTGTAAGTTTCCTTTAAACTTTGTCTTTGGTTTTCCAGTCTCCCTAATTTAGAGGCTGCATTTATTTTGTCCCTGATTTTGTTAATTTAGTTTATTTGGTTGACTCCAAAAGAGCTTATAAATGGGGATAGCTGGGACACTGGTGTGTTGGAGTAGTGTTGTCTGTCAACTAAGTCAATAAACTCTGTCCAGCAAAGAAAGCAGCTATGTCTTTGTTTTAACTTCACCAACCAGCATGGATCCGAGTAACAAAGCAGGTCAGAGGCTGAGAATTCTGCAGCAATTAATTCACCTTCTGACTCTCCTAAGCCTGTCCCCCATCTATAAGGCACAAGTCAGGAGTGTGATGGAATACTCCCCACTTATCTGGATGAGTGCGGCTCCAACAACTCTCAGGAATCTCAAAACGATCCAAACAAAGTGGCTCACTTGATTGGCACCCCATCCACCATCTTAAACATTCACTTCCTCCACACTGATGCTAAGTGGCAGCAGCATATACCATTTACAAAATGCATTGCAGCAACTGCAAGCCTCTTCATGGCACCTTCCAAACCCACAAACTTTACACAGATGCATGGGAACACCACCACTTGATAATTCCCCTTCAAGTCACATGTCATTCTGGCTTGGAACTATATCACTGTTGCTCCCCAGTGCTGTCTCAAATCCTGGAACACACTCACTAACAGCACTGTGGTTATAACTACACCACAAAAACTGCAACGGTTCAAGGAGATGGCTCACTGCCACCTCTCAAGGTTAATTAGGATAAGCAATAAATGTTGGCCTAGCCACAGTCACCCCAAGAATGAATTAAAAAGAGGAAGCAGCATGAATACAAAAATACAAAAAGTTGACACTGAAAATCTAAAGTAAAAAACAGAAAATTCTGGAAATACTCAGCAGGTGGAGAGTGAAACAAAGATAGCGTTTCAAGTTGATGATTTTTCATCAGACCTGGAAAAAGATAGAGATGTAACAGACTTTCAGCAAGTGCAAAGACAGGAAATTGGGGATGGGGACAGAGCAAAAGGGGAGGTCTGTGCTGGCATTTGCACTGCAACAAATATTACAACAAAAGCACAGGGTGGGTTGCAGGAGAATGAGTTGTCAAGACTCGTAGACCTTTATTAAACCCAAACGTTCATTAGCTCACAGTACAGTAAGATCCTTCCATATTCACAATATGGTTTTTGACCTTGTGTATTCCCAGTATATGTCACTATGCTATGAATTATTTTAGGTCACAATGGAAAGAATTTCATTTTGCTTCACTCAAATGCAAGTAGTAAGTGCCTTCTGCTAGTTGCCCCCAGATCTGCACAAACAAGACATTGCTAAGAGTGCTTGTTATGTCACTTACGACAGTTTAAGTAGAAAGGCTGCTGGCAAGTACACAGGGATCCTGTAAATGGCCACAGTAATTAGGAATGACTAATCATTTGAAATATGAAGCAGGGCTGCAGTGCTGATGGTAGCTTACATTTCATTGTTACTCTGATATTTTTGAAAACTGAGGTCTTCATTTATCAAAGCACTGACAAAGCAGTTAGACAACCTTTCTACTGTGCTGAAGGAGCTTAGTTCCTTACCGATTCTTTCCTCTATTTTATAGATGGGTACACAACAGATGACATTGAATTTCAGTGGACAGGTGGTAACTATGCAGTCACAGGAGTAGAAAAGATTGAACTGCCACAGTTTTCCATTGTCGAGTACAAGATGGTTTCAAAGAGAGCAGTTTTTGCTACAGGTAAGCTATTCAACAAGAAATAGAGGCTATATCAATCATTTATACTGCTGAGCTCCATGTGTTCTTTCATGATAGTTATAACTCAGATGGATAGAAAATGTACTACATTGTGCCTGTCTTTCAGGCTTAAAATGTATACAAAGTAAAGCAATTTAGCAGTGAGACCTTTTGAGAAATTAGTCCATGATGAGAATGTTTTGGGCTTTCCCCACTGAGGGTTCTTCAACAGCTACCAACTAAAAGTAAGTGTTGAATATGTTTGAAAAATAAAAATTATGTGGAGCTAGGTACAGGGTGCTTCCCATTTCTCCCTGACACAGCAATCTCGAAGATCAATCCCTCAGACCCACTACCATTGTCTGGACTAACTCCTACACATGGGACTTATCTGGGAGCCACTGCCTGAAGCTCAAAATTCAGTTTTCTCCTGGGTGGTTTTCCTATGGATGTAAATCAGGCAGCTCTCGATGAAGGCCGAGGTCCAGTTTCAGCCCAGTGCTGGACTGGGGGCTGAAAACCAGCCCGTATTAATTTCTGCTCAAGAAATTATGTCTTGCATCTATGAGTTCACTGGTTGAATAAACTTGAACTGCACACCTTCATATACACCTGTTAGTTGACGCTCGCTATCAAGAACGGAGAGAGACCGACAAGAGAACAAACTGTGATTGTTTATTGCAACAGAAGGCAGAGCACTAAATCCTTGCATGCTCCCACAACCACCTGCAGCTTTAGATTTACAATTAACCAGTAGCCCGCACTGTACAGAGACTGGTGACACAGTTAATCCACCTGCATTCTCTTAAAGTTACATGGTACTCCACTTTACTACAAGAAACTTCAAGTAACACAAGCTTTAATGAGTTATAAGACATTCTACATAAATAAAAGATGCTTAGATGCATTAAATAGCCATGTCCAGTCATCTTTAGCTAATAAAAAAGTCCTGGGCATGAAGTTTGGATAATAGCACCACTGGAGCCAGTACTACGGAATCTGGAGGAGCTCCAACTGGGGTGTACTGCACCTCCGGCCACTTCAGCAACAATCCGCACGGCATCCATGTTGGGAAGACCTCAAGCAGATGTGTTGTACATGTGCCAGAAGCATTCAAACTGGCCAGGTCAGGATGTCAAGCAGCCAGACCAGCTGATTTGATGCATGATTTACAAACTTGGACTATGTAGGACCATTCAACTTATTCGCTTGTCACTCACCAAAGAATATTCATAAAACTGCAAGAGGGTCCCATTACTATCATTATTTTAAGGACCAGTCACCTAACTCACATGTAAGTTGACTTACACTAAGTATCTTTATTGTAAAAAGTCTGAAAGTACTGTGGAGTATTTTTGGAAATGGTGCAGTTAATTGCTGGATTTGTTAGGGAATGTTGCTGTATCCTCATAGCGAGGGCACAAGGTTTGGTGATCCGTCCACTCAAAGGCTGCAAGAGCTATGAGGGCTACAGTTGCAGTGCTTCAGGGTCAGCAACACAATAGGCCATTGGAGTAGAGGCTGCAGAGAGGGGAAGCTTCATGCCATGCCCTCTGCCAAGTTGGAGTCAGACAACTTTATATTCCTTGGCTGTAACAGGATGCTATCTGACAGGCCAGTCATCTCAGTGTGCATCCTATCCTCAGTAGTGTTTTCCTGTATGCCAACTCACTGAAGCCCTCATCTGGGTCCCCTGCAGCAGAACTCATCTGCAATCTCATCTTCTGATGAGCAGGCACACAAGCTATCATTTCTCCCCGGCCATGCTGCAGCCCACACATGTCTGGTGACTCACCATATACAGATCCCAAATCTATACTTTCTTCTAAGGTGCATGCAGTGCCAGTATCTGAGCTGGTGGTGACTGATGTGGATGTGGTGTATTCAGCAGCATGCTAGTGCATTGGGTAGGCGACATCAAGTGAAGATGTATTCACTGGCCTTGATCACCATGTAATAATTAGCCTTCTTGTGGCACTGCTACCAGGATCTTGGGGCCAGATTCTGTGCATTGACCTCCTCTGCAATCCGCTCCCATTCCCTTCCAAGGGTGGCCCTTGACAGCCTGATGGAACCCCGCGGAATGGCCTCTCTCCTGTCCACCTCCAGCACTAAGGCCTCCCGTGCCACATGCAAGAGCTTGAGAGCCCTCATACTTCCCTGGTGTTCCATTTTCCTTGCTTAGAATTGCAGCAGCAGCAGCAGTGTCCTATGAGTTAGTGCAGCTTCCCTTTTGGAGGGACAGCTTGCCTTGAAGAGGAGCAGGGTGGCTGCACTGCATGCCACCAGCACACATTGCTTGGAGCCCTTCTGAGTGCACAGGCAGCCAAAAGTGAGGGGCCCATACAGCCCAATGTTATAATCATGTAAATGAGGAGGCCGTACCAAGTTTGCATACTGCCTGCTTCAGCAGCAACAGGTGTGGCCGAAATAGGCCTTAACCATTATTTAGCCCCTTGTAACTAATGTTGGCCACAAATCCATCTGGCCATTATTCCCAATTTTTAATAAGATGAACCCATTAGAAGAAAAATTACTTTACCGATCCAAATGCAAGCTTGATTGCTTGTATAGCTGTACACTTGCTCATTTTCATTTAAGTTGTTCTTGGAATCTGAGGTAGTAATTTTTGTCTGCGAATTTTTTGCCTTAGGTTTTCACTCTGAAAATATATTAATCTTTTGGTCAGTGCATGTTAGCATTCAATGTCAGTAGACAAGTCCAACCCACATGAATATTTTTCTCCCCTTCTTTTAAATTCCACCTTTTGAGAGGAATACAATTGTTAAATAGAAACACTTCTCATTGAGTTTAGATGAACTAACTATAAACCTTTAGGTGTATAAACCTCAATGACACAATGAGGTGGGTGCAAAAGGCAATCTAGGTGCAGCATATTAATGAAAATTGGGCAGGCTGTGTTGTGGGTGCCCAATTCTCTCCATCAAAACATCATCTGTTCTTATGCCCTGACCATCTTTTGTCCTCATACATAATAAGAGAAAGATCTCCTCCAAAACATCTTGAGGAACACTGTTAAACTTATTTGAACATTATTCAAGGTCATTCATTAGTGGACATAACTAGAATTATCTGTCATCTTGTTTCCTTTGAAATATAAATTGTATATATATTTCACAAAATAAATTAAAATAATTTCAGCAATTTGGATTGACTGAGAAAGGAACACACCTGATTTTTTTTCCCCAAGGAAGGAGAATAGAGAAAAGGGAAGGTAGGGACAATGTCTTCATTCTTTCAGATTATAAATGGTCTCCCTGCTATAATCGTTGCTATATGCATTTGCTTTTTCACAAAAGGAAAATCCTGATTCTACATAAACGTATCAACAATCCTCAGCTGCACTGGCAAAATGGAGGGAAAGTTAGTAGCACCAGTGCAAACAATCTTCACATAGGTCATGAGACTGGTCATTAATGATGCTTATGACATTAAAGGAGAGTTTCTCCTGTCACCTTAATTATCTGCCATTATGGAGGGGGACAACTACCAAATAATGGAGGCAGGGGAAAGGACAGTGGGAGGGAGAACCAATGTCAGGTTAACAGCAGCACTCCTACTTGTCCTGACTCCACAGGAACATTTTTTTTATTTAAAAAAAACATATTTGGTGGTGGCAACTGGTCCTCAGATTGCAGTGAAGAACCTGCACAACCAATTTACTGATGGGCCCTAAAACAATGTTCCAGGTGGGCTGCAGAGGCACCTGAGCAGCTGCCTATACCAGAATAGCTCACCACTGATTGAACACAGGATATTTCCCAAAATTGACTCATAAAACAAGATTCAATTTCTATGCATATCTCTGCTTTATAATTCTAGTTTACATTTTTTAAATTATATTTGGTTTGTGCTAAATTCAGAGAACAATTTTCATAAACTAGGTATTTCTCTGATATAAAAACAGAAAATGCTGAAAATACTCAGCAGGTCAAACAGCATCTGTGGAGAGAAACAGAGTTAACGTTTCAGAACTGAGGAAGAATAGAAATGTAATAGGTTTTGAGCAAGTGGAAAGCAAAGGGCAGGCAGGCGATGGCAGGGAGAAGAAGAGGGAATAAAAGCAAAATACTGCATATGTTGGAGATTCGAAATAGGGTGGAGGGCAGGAGAAATTAAATGATAATAGGTTAAATGGTACAAAAGCCAAAGGGAGTGGTAATGGGTACAGTAAATTATTTACCTTCATTTATTTTTCTATTTATTTTTTAGGTTCTTATCCAAGATTATCACTGAGTTTTCGACTGAAAAGAAATATTGGCTATTTCATCTTGCAAACATACATGCCCTCAACTTTAATTACAATTTTGTCATGGGTGTCCTTCTGGATCAATTATGATGCTTCTGCTGCAAGAGTTGCGCTAGGTATTTAAATAACAGTCAGTAATACAGATTGGTGTGTGAGATGTAACATGTTAACTTATATACATGGTATAAGGTCATGAATATCTCAGCGTGAGGGCCAAGGTGTGCAGCATGAAGGCAAAGTAGAGAGCCAGACAGAATACCAGAAGTTGGCTATACAACCTCAGGGTGCTCTCAAAACAGCTACAACAGAGAACAGGACATTGGTGTTCTTTAAGCAGGCAGTGGTGGGAGAGTTGGAGAAAGCTCCTCTACATTATTACTCTGGAAACATAACTACTATATTAACATACATCATGATGCAGAGCTGTAACGGGGACTCTCTAGGCTATAGGAATTTCCACTTTGCAAGCTCATTTCAGGCCTGGTTCAAAGCCCAGTGAGATGAGGGGTATCAACTATCAGCCGGTCATAAGTTGGTCTTGGTATTGGTGGGGAAAAGGGGGGCTGAATCCAGGCAAAAGGACTGATTCGGACTTCCAAAGAATGAGGATTTTATTTGAAAGATTTTGCTCATTTTTACTTTAAAGTCATATATTCTGTCCTTATGTTGGGTAATACTTAGATTTTAGATTATTATTTGAAGTAAGATAACAAAACTCGCAAGGCTTTGGGAAGCAGAGGAGTTAAGGTTTCTTGGAGCATCAGAGTTTGTCTGCAGAGCAAGCTGAGGAGTTGGGAGACTTAAAATTGAGAAGCTGCAATGCCACCACAAGCAGGAGAGTGTAATTACAGTGTGACAAGTTTTCATCAGGAGCTTCCATTTTAAATCTGGGTGTAGGAATTTATAATGGGTAAAAATTGATATAAAAGTGTGACAATTAATGTCTTGCAGACAGAAAGTGTGAAATTTAGCTCCTGGTTACCACCTTGCTCCTTACCAAAGGCTCACAGCCTGGCTGCACTTCCCACCACCTCCAAGCTGCTGCACTGATGCGTAGTTCTTATCATCAAGTCACACGTAATCCAAAGACATAGGGGTGGGCGGGACTGGAAATTCTGCTCCATGCCAATGGATGTTTTGCTGGTCTGTCAAATTTTCCATCCCACCCGCAATGATTCCTGCAGCAGACGGGGCCAGAAAATCCCGCCTGTGGGGTCAGTTTCCACATGGGTGCTGATGACATTCAGTTCTAAATCACCTCACCACCACTTCTGTGTTGTCAGATTTAATGTCTGACATCCCATCTTGAATGCATCATACTTCCCTCCATTTAAGCAAAGAGAAGATTGAGGCCCCAACATACACTTCATATTGTTGCCACTGATCCCACCTCCCCAGCCATGACTTCATCTCAGTTTAAATCAGACTGTTTGCAGCCTGGCATCCTAGAGGATCCCAACTTGAGCTTTTCACCCTAAGGGTGGAATCTTCAATTCCGGAGCCCAAACCCAATGGCGGGTGGGAAAATCAGTGTGCTTCCCATTGGCCAGCAGGACAGCTGAGTACACGTGATCTTCTGCTGTTCAGCTCATTAACTTACGCATCTGTGAGGCGTTCAGCACATCTCGTGGCAGGGCAGGCAAGAAGTTGCCTGTCATACCGTTACCTCATGGGGTCGAAGGCTCTGGTGCTATGTTTGAATGGTACCCAGGCAGCCATTCACTCATTGCAGGCCAGGAGCTCCGCATTACTCCTCCAGAATCCTTACAGCCACAGCTCACAGATGTGAGCAACCACATCCCGGGACATACGACTGGCATTGGCTCTCACTCATTTCTAGATAAGAACACCTCTGACAATACACCCAATGCTGGGCCAATGCTCACCATAACAGTGGACCCTGTTCACCAGCATCTTGACCTTAGAGAGGCCTCGCTGCCTCTTGCTGCTCAGGGCCTTGCTCCCCTTGGCCCTGTGCCAACTTGCGATGGGCACTCCTTCTCCTCTGGATGAGCCATTACGTAGGCAAGGTTGCCTGCAGCCTGCATCATCTATGCCTCAATGGATATTTTCATGAATTGAAGTGAGCATGTCCTTTACAGGTTTTCCTCCATCTCAAAGCCAGCAGGCTAGTGCTAAGCACTTCACATGGCCTCCGTCTGGGCACCCCACCCCACCCCTTCCTAGTAAAGGGCATCCTGGAGGACCAGAGATGGGTGTTCCTCCCGTTCATGCATGAATGTGTATGGAGACATTGCTCTTTGACCAAAGTGATGAAAGCCATGTGCAGGAAGCCTCAAACAAACACTTTTTCGCTTGTCTCCACTACCCTCAAGACTCTATAGAGAGACCATTGCCTTGGCTGCATAGAAAAACTAACCACATGATCCTTTACACAAAAACAGAAAATGCTGGAAAACTCAGCAGGCCTAACAGCATCTGTGGAGAGAAAAACAGAGTTAATGTTTCCAGTTCATAAGAAGAGTCATACGGACTTAAAACATTAACTCTGTTTTTCTCTCCACAGATGCTGTTATACCTGCTGAGTTTTTCCAGCATTTTCTGTTTTTGTTTCAGATTTCCAGCATCCGCAGTATTTTGCTTTTATCCACATGATCCCTTGTCAGCCATGACCATTCATCTGGAAGGATGTAGGTTTGTGTTGTGAGGTGGCTGCCCTCCACCACCCTTGGAGGCATCCACCTCCCTCTCTCCCTTCATCCCTGCTTCTGACTGCAGCCGATGGCAAATGCCTAAGAATGAACGGCAGCTCCACATCTTGCTGGGATCTCGATGTTATGAGATCCATGAGTTGGAAACAAACCTGCTGCTGCGTGGGCTTCACCATAGAGATGAGAACACAACTGAGCATCCTTGACATCCAGTTGCCTCATAATGATTAGGGTGTCCCTTTAGTCAGCCACTTGTGCTGACCTTGAACTCCACCCACTTGAAAAGAGCCTCCTCCCACCTCAAGGGATCTCACTGACTGACTAACTGTGTGGTCAAGATCAATTTTGGAAAAATGGTGCATGTCACCTTTCAAATTCGCTCCCATCACCTTCTACCCTCCCCCTGTGGCACACCAATTTCCCCTCATCACCATAAACCCACCCAATATCATCATTCCTCTCCCCTCTGTCACCATTGAACCTCCCCCTGTTAACCTGGACACTATCATGATCCACCTCCACATGCCTTTCTTCCCCTCAGAGCCGACACCCGTCACTGTCCTCAAGTCCAACTGGCCCTGCCCCTCTTGTTATCCATCTAGCCCCCCCAGGAGAACTTCACCTCCCAATTCTCAACCTGACCTGCCACACTACCACATCCCATTCCCCCATAGGACTGGGCCTGTTCCCTTCTATCACCAGTACCCTGAGTTCACCTCCCTGGACCCTACCGTTGACACCACTGACCCCAACTTCTAAGACACTTTGTCCTTGCCCTGCCTTCCCTGGACATACTTCCCCCAATCTTCCCTGCTTAGCCTGCCTCCTGTTCCCAGACTTGGTGCAGCTTTTGCTACTGGCACTCGATGTGAGTGAAGCTATGCGATGTGCCCAAGAAGGCAAAAACAGCATCTACGATCCCCCAAGTCATGGAAGAAGTGAAGGTCACTGGGTTCATGCTGCTTATATACAGCCGCAAAACTGAACATTCTAAATTCTCACTGGCGGGAAACCTAATTTGGAAGGCGAGCTTAATTCCGGCGAGGTGGCCTTTTAATGAGCATGCATGCAGATGGGGTTCCCGACATTGTTCGTCGGGAAGCTTGACCCATCTTTAACCCACCTTCAAAGTCAGAAGAGCAAAATTCAAACAGTTTATCCTGCCATCCGGAAACAGGTTTTTTGCCTCCTGCCAAATTAAGTGCCCCCGGCCACCACAAGTCCCACTGCTGGCGGGACCTTAAGATTCCACCCTTCCACCATATTTTCATCATCAAAACTGCTTACACCTCTTTCTTTAACACCACCTGTGTCCACCCATACTTTAGTCCAGGTGCTGCTGAAACTTTCATTCATGCCTTTGTCATTTCCATGGCTGCCTATTCCAATGCCTTGCTGGCTGGCCTCCAATTAACATTCCTGCCACACAAGTGCCAGGCAATGACCATCTCCAGCAATAGAGAATCTAACCATCTCCCCTTGACATTCAGTGGCATTACCATCACTGAATCCCCCACTATCAACATCCTGGTGGTGACCATTGAGCAGAAACTGAACTGGACTAGCCATATAAATATAGTGGCTACAAGAGCAGGTCAGAGGCTAGGAATCCTGTGGCGAGCAACTCACCTCCTGACTCCCCAAAGTCTGTCCACCATCTACAAGGCTCAAGTCAGGAGTGTGATGGAATACTCTGCATTTGCCTTCTTGAGTGCAGCTCCATTAACACTCAAGATGTTCATTACCATCCAGGATAAGACAAACTGCCTAACTGCCACCCCATCCACCACCATAAACATTCACTCCCTCCACCACTGACACACAGTGCCAGTAGTGTGTACCATATACAAGATGCAGTGCAGCAACTCTCCAAGGCTCCTTTAACAGCACCTTCCAAACCCATGACTTTTACCACCAAAAAAACAAGGGCAGCAGATAGAAGGGAACACCACCACCTGCAAGTTCCCCTCCAAGCCACTTACCATCCTGACTAGGGATCATATCACCAATCCTTCACTGTCACTGGGTCAAAATTCTGGAACTCCTTTCCTAAAGGCACCATGGATGTCCCTGCACCAGATGGACTACAGTGACTCACCACCAGCTTTTCATGGGCAAATAGGGATGGGCAACAAATCTGGCCTTGCCAATGACACCCACATCCCATGGAAGAATAAAATAAAAACTTCCACTCCTTTTTGTAAACTTCAGCTCATCCAAACCCTGCTGCCCCCAATTCAATCCAGCACCAAGTCCAGATTATCCATCACTCTGACTACGTTGGTTTCTGGTCTCCTAACACTTCTAATTTCAAATTCTAAACCCTGGGTTTAAATCCCTTTGTGGTCTCAGCCTGTCTGTAGCATCTTTCACTCCTGCTACCTCCTACCCCCAATTCTCTGACAATGGCCTAATGCATCCTCTGCCCCCTCACCCTCAGTGGCAGTTGTGCCTTCGGCCATTTAGGCCCTCTACCAATCCAGCTCCCAGGGTTCATTTAAGACCCTCTTTAAAGCCCATCTCTTTGATCAAACCTTTGGTCACCATTCCTAATATCTCCTTCCATGGCTCAGATTATATTTCTATGAAGCAACTTGAGATTTTCTATTTCATTTTAAAGCTACTATATCAATGCAAGTTGTTGCTTTTGTGTGCAGAAGTAAGATTTTTAATGTTGTAGATATATTTGTTAAATGTTGCATATTGATTTTTATTTCTCCAACATCTTACAGGAATCACAACTGTACTTACCATGACAACTATCAGCACTCACCTCAGGGAAACCCTTCCCAAGATCCCCTATGTTAAGGCCATTGACATTTACTTGATGGGTTGTTTTGTCTTTGTATTCCTGGCTTTATTGGAGTATGCCTTTGTCAACTATATCTTCTTTGGAAGAGGGCCGCAGCTTCAGAAGAAAGCAACTGAGAAAGCCACACAGCCCCATGTGAAGAGCAGATTGGGAGCCAACAAAGCTCAGGTAAAAAAAATGATAGGGATTGCCATGCGAGGGTGAGAAATGAAAAAAATTAGCTCTACATTTTACCAATATTCCTTATCTCTGCTGTATTTTAGAGTTTGAAGAAACTTTAGTAAATAAGTTTCTTCAGTTCTTAGCTGGTGTGAAATCAAGTTGGAGTCGAATGTGACAAAAGGAAATGGTGAGAATCGAATATACCCAACAGCAAATGTTTTTTGTGCATAGAAATGGCAGGATATACATCCATTAGGATTATACATGGGTCTGTAGATACATCAACCTTTTTGGTGTAAGATGGTCGGAATTAATTATCGTCTCCTGGTGCTTACATTTACATTTACTTAAATTCAATATTCCAGGTGATCAATATAGTGGAGATTTCCAACAGGCAGTTACATTATCTCAGTGTAAATCTCCAACTCCACTGTCCGAGGCAACTCTGATATCTGGAATTGGAAATTCATATTCTGAGCAGCTACTACAGCTTACCATTTAGCACCTGAAACTGCTTACTTTCTGAATTTCAATGATCTTCTTAATTTTGTATTCTAATGCTGTGGCACTGCTAATGGTTAGCAAAATAATAGCTGTTGTATAACCTATTTTACAAATCTCCAACATAATGGCTGTAAAGATTAATTACATATTACATATGTTTTATATGTAATCAGAATGTAGAATATTTTCTGACTAACTGATAATCAGGTTCAAACCACAGGAAATATCCAATTTATTACCATCTTTGTTGAACTGTAAATCAGTTATTTTCTTTTTATTTTCAGGGGGGTCTGATGTCTGCATGGGCTCCCTATATATTAAGCTACCATCATCCGTCTGTCTGTATCCCTTGCCTTGAATAAATAGCTTAAAGAACAAGAGCCGCCTCTTACAGAAAGTTGGGTAATACAAAATAAAATTTTAGGGCTGAATCTTCTGGCTGACGTGTGAGTGGCGGAGTCCACACATCAGCACTTAAAATGTCACACGCTGATGTCGTGTGAGTGTCCTGACGTCAGCGTGCGGCATCACGATGTATAGGTCGGTGGGCGCGCTATGGAGCGGGACGGGTGCCCGCCGTTAATTAAAGGCCTTGTTAAGGCCATTAAGTCACCAATTGATGAGGATTTTAAGGAGTCTGTGCGAACTTTGGCTCGGCACACCGGCCCAACGGGCAGGCAAGTAAGTGATTTTTTAACAAACCTCATCCACTGGCGGGATGAGGTTTGATTTCAGGCTTTAAAAAGTTTAATAAAGTTTTTGTGTACTTCATTAGCATGTCCCATCTCGTGTGACATTTTCACATGAGGGGGACATGTTAATGATTTTTTTTATTGTTCTATTTTAAATCTTTCACAGCCTTTCAGCGATCTCCCTGAGACACCACTTAGCCTCAGGGAGATGTGTGCTCTTTCGTGTGCATGCGCAAAAGAGCGCACACTTGCAGTTGGGGAATCCCCCCCCTGCCCGCACAGGAAGCGCATAGCCCTTCCTGTTGGGTAACACGCTGGGCGGGCCTTAATTGGTCTGCCCACGTAAAATGGCGGCAGGGCCCATTCAGCAGTGGCGATCGGGTCCTCGCCCGCCGCCAAGTCAGTCGGGCCCGCCCGCCCATCAAGGGCAAAATTCAGCCCTTAGCATTGATTTAGACATTTTCAGTCATTTTTAATAGCAATATTTGAAATCTGTATGTAAATACTTTAGTAGTGATGTGCTCGAGCAGTAACAGGTATGAGGTTGCAGCAAAATGACTAAGGTTCTGAACTGAGGGTTACAGGTTCTGAAAAATAGACATTGGAGGGGACTGACTAAAAACAGAAGACAAGTAATGAGTGACTGAAAACAAGCCAAAGAGATATGGAAATAATGACAAACATATACTAACAAAAAGGGGAAAGGAAGATGTTAAGCACAAAAAAAAAGCAAAACAAAAAAAAAATTATAGAAAACCCTGGAAGAAAGAAAATGAAATTCAGTAAAATAAACCATAGATTTCTGTCAAATAAATACAAGAGAAAGACGTGAAATGGGTCTCACAAGTACAGACAGACCCCCTACAACCTGTCAAATTGCAATTGTTCGTTCTGTTCCAGGAAACCAATAATGTTGAAGATGAATGTCATTTTTATCCTATTGGGGAGGATTGTACAGTATGTTCCAACTTGTGCCTAACTCATTTCTACGTATGTATTCCCTTGTGAAACCTTTCAGTAATGATTACAATTTCTAATGTTTTTCATAATGATATAAGTAAGTTGACACTGAATTTGGAAGGATAAATGTTAGTAAGATTTTGTACTCATTCCTCAATGTTAAAGCAAGGGCTCCTCCTGTATTACTCAACATCACAGATGGCAATCTTCAGCCAATTCAATTCACTGCACATGATATCAAGAAATGACTGAAGGCACTGGACACTGCAAAGGCTATGGGCCCTGACAATATTCCGGCAATAGTACTGAAGTCTTGTGCTCCAGAACTTGCCGCGCCCCTAGCGAAGGTGTTCCAGTACAGCTACAACACTGGCGTCTACCCAGCAATATGGAAATATTGCCAGGTACGTTCTGTATACAAATACAGAACAAGTCCAACCTGGCCAATTACCACCCCATCAGTTTACTCTCAATCACCAGCAAAGTGATGGAAGGTGCTATCAAGCGGCGCTTACTCAGTAATAACCTGTTCACTGACACCCAGTTTGGGTTCCACCAGGGCTACTCAGCTCCTGGTCTCATTACATCCTTGGTCCAATCATGGACAAAGGAGTTGAACTGAAGACATGAGATGATGGTGACTACCATTGACATCAATGCCACATTTGACTGAGTGTAGCATCACAGGGCCCTAGCAAAACTGGAGTCAATGGGAATCAGGCGTGAAACTCTCCATTGTCTCCACTGGTTGGAGTCATACCTAGCACAGAGGAAGATGGTTCTTGTTGTTGGAGATCAATTATTTCAGTCCCAGGACCTAGCTGCAAGAGCTCCTCAGGGTAGTGTCCCAGGTGCAAGCATCTTCAGATGCTTCATCAATGACCTTCCCTCTATCATAAGATCAGAAGTGGTGATGTTCACTGGTGATTGCACAATGTTCAGCACCATTCATGACTCCTAAGATGCTGAAGCCGTCTGTGCCTACATGCAGCAAGACCTGGACAATATTCAGGCTTGGACTGAGAGGTGGCAAGTAACATTCACACCTCTGAAGTGTCAGGCAATGATATCCCCAAGAAGAAAGAACCTAACCATCTCCCTTTGACATTCAATGGCATTACCTTCTCTGAACCCCCTACTATCTACATCCTCAGGGTCACCGTTGACCAGAAACTGAACTGGATTAGCCTTATAAATACTGTGGCTACAAGAGCAGGTCAGAGGCTGGGAAAGCTGCAGTGAATAGCTCACCTCCTTACTCTCCAAAGCCTGTCCACCATCTACAAGGCACAAGTCAGGAGTGTGATGGAATACTTTCCTCTTGCCTGGAAGAGTGCGGCTCCACAAGACTCAAGAAGCTGGACACATCCAGGACAAAGCAGCCCGCTTGATTGGCACCTCATTCACCACCTTCAACATCAACTCCTTCCACCACTGATGCACAGTAGCAGCAGTGCGTACCATCTACAAGATGTACTGCAGCAACTCATCAAGGCTCATTCAACAGCACCTTCCAAACCTGCAACCTCCACCACCTGAAGGGTAGCAGGTAGATGGGAACACCACCACCTGCAACTTCCCCTCCAAGCCACACACCATCCTGACTTGAAACCATATCTCCATTCCTTCATTATCGCTGGGTCAAAATCCTGTAACTCCCTCCCTAACAGCACCATGGGCATTCTTGCAACACATAGACTGGAGCTGTTCAAGAAGTCAGCTCACGAACACCTTCTCAAGGACAATTAGGGACAATAAATGTTAGTCTAGCCAGCGACACCAGCATCCCATGAATAAAAAAATTCAACTGGTCTGTGGCTACAACTAGAGCTTCCTCCATGTGTGCGCTCGCTGTCTTGGTAGCTGCCATGATTCCTTCCTTCTCCATCAGTCCAAGCTACCTCACATCTTCAGTTCTTTCTAAAATACGTGGATGGGTCCTAGGGACAAGGGATACCTCTTGAAGAAATTGAGGCTCAGAGGTGATACATCCAATACCATCTGCTTTGTGGGATAATCATTGAGCAAGCCACCAGACTTCTGAAGATGTGTTTCCTGAAACTGAACCAGTCAAGTGGCACTCGCCGTTACCCTCCCGCAAGGAAGGTCATTGTGGTGCTCTGTTGTGCTCTGCATTACTTGGCCCTCCAGAGAGATATGGAACTTGAGGATGGTGAAGGCCCTAAAAGGAGACAGCTTATGGGGAATTGTGCAATGCTCATACCTTGACAAACTTATGGAATTAACTGGAAAATTTTCCACCCATCAGGGGGGAAGTTCAGGAGCGGGCGCGGGCAGGCACTCCTCCGATTGGCACCCCCCAATCAGGGGCACGCCGCTATTTTATGTGGGCAGGCCAATTAAGGGCAGGGAGGGAATTGCCCCAGCCGAGAGTACGCTCTTTCGCGTATGCACACAAAAGAGCGCATTGATCTCCCTGAGGCTAAGTGCTGCCTCAGTGAGATTGGCTCCAAATTTTAAAATGTGAAGCACATGATATCAACATTTCCCTGACATATCCTCTCATGTGACACTGTCACATGAGTTGGGATGTGCTAATCACTTTTACTGAAACCTTTATTAAATATTTTAAAACCCTCATGAAACCTCATCCCGCCCGTGGACCCAGCTGTGCCCTCACCGACCCGAAAATGGAAATAACACAGGGTGATGTCGGGACCTCCACCTGACATCATCCCGCATCATTTTACGCATCAGCTGAGTGGGCCCCGCCCCTCGTTCGCCGACCAGGAGATCCTCCCCTTAGAGAAGGCCATGGAGCAGATTACCCATCTGTCCTCTTAGGCATAGTCAATATGTCATGCAGATAAATCAAAACCAAGAAAGGGGAAAAACACCATAACACTCTTTGTTATTCTGCTAACTCTGATATATTGATCAACTGCTCCTTCAATAATAGAGACCGTGTACAAAGTATCTACATTATAATTTCTTCAGCCAGTAATATGCTTTTGAAATTCAACCAGTCAGGAGTAGGAGACACCCAGTGCCTCCATCCTGTGGGTTCGGGTGCCTTTCAGGCAGAAAATGGTGGAATCGCAGACACAGAGCATATTTTTAGTGTCAGGTGTAAGGTGCTATAGGGGAAGGATTGAGTCAGAGTTGTAGCCAACTTCTGATAATCAGAGAGAGTATGACTAGGGCCACAGACCAGCATCAGAGACCAGGAGAAAACCATGTCAGGGTAGGTATGAGTTGGCATTATGTAGTATATGTCTACAAGTCAACTTATCTTGGATCTTGGACCAGAAATCAAGAGCTGGTGAGATTGAAAAGTAACAATGTAATAGCAAGCATACATAAAATGTAAAGCTCATTTCAAAACCTAAAGCTTAAGTCTAATACTAGGCATGGGAGTCTGCTATATTCTAAAGCAAGAGAACAAAAATGCAGGATACTGATTCATTCTTCATTGATAGCTATTTCTTTATCACCTGCAGCTTTACTTTTACGGTGTGCTAAATTTGCAAGCACCCAAGCTAAAGAAATAATGAGTTATATTCATACTGTGACTTAAAGTGATGTGTATGCATTTACAGTTTACTTGGTTGCATGTTACCTCAGAGAAATATGCCTTGTAAGTCATTAACACCACTCAGGATGTAATTATTGAATTTGCCAAATGAAATTTCAATTCTTAAAACCTTAGTGCAGCTTATATTTGGAAAGTAAATCTACCTGTAATATTTCAAAGGTAGGTTGGTCCTGATCCGAAGGCTGAGGCAATGTACATTTTCATGGATGATTTCAAGCTTTATGACAGGTTGGTGTTGGGTCTAACCATATCCAGAAATTTTAACTACACTGAAATGACATCTTGGCCAAACTTTTGAAAAATATTCTTAAAGTTGTGAAATTTTCAAAGTATTCATGCTCGATATATACTTTGTTTTAAACTGCTTTCCTGGCCATCAATTCTGTAGCATTTTGCCTTTGAGTTACAACTTGATTTACGCTGATTGCATTTTGCAGCTGCACATGCAAAAAAGCTGCACGGATTTTCCTAAAATGTGAATTATTTACAACGTGCAGGTAAAATTTACACTGTCACCAAAATGCAACTATTTTCTGGTTAAATTGCAATTAAAATGGCTTGCTCTTGAAAAATTTCACCCATCACATGTTTTATCTTTTTTAAAAAATCTACATTTCTTACAAGGCGACATCAGCCTCCTGATGCCGGATAATGTTATCGCTTTTTTTCATTTGTTCATAGAATGCAGGCGTCGCTGGCTAAACCAGCATTTGTTGCCCATCCTTAACTGCCCTTGCAAACAAAGAACAAAGAACAAAGAAAAGTACAGCACAGAAACAGCCCCTTCGGCCCTCCAAGCCTGGGCCAATCATATTGCCTGTCAAACTAAAACATTTTGCACTTCCGGGTTCCGTATCCATCTGTTCCCATCCTATTCATGTATTTGTCAAGCTGCCTCTTAAACACCACTATCGTACCTGCTTCCACCACCTTCTTTGGTAACGCATTCCAGACACTCACTACCCTCTGCGTAAAAAACTTGCCCTGCACATCTCCTCTGTAGTTTTCTCCTCTCACCTTAAATCTATATCCCCTAGTAATTGACTCTTCCACCCTGGGAAAAAGCTTCTGATTATCTACTCTGTCCATGCCACTCATAATTTTGTAAACTTTTATCAAGTCACCCCTCAATCTCCGTCGCTCTAGTGAGAACAATCCGAGTTTCTCCAACCTCTCCTCATAGCTAATAACCTCCAGACCAGGCAGCATCCCGGTAAACCTCCTCTGCACCCTCTCCAACGCCTCCATATCCTTCTGATAATGTGGCGACCAGAATTGCACGCAATATTCCAAGTGTGGCCTAACCAAGGTTCTATACAGCTGCAGCATGACTTTCCAGCTTTTATACTCAAAAACCTGCTGATGAAGGCAAGCATGCCATATGCCTTCCTGACTACCTTATCCACCTGCGTTGCGGCTTTCAGTGACCTGTGGACCTGTACACCCAGATCCCTCTGCCCATCGATGCACTTAAGGGTTCTGCCATTTACTGTATAATTCCTACCTATATTAGACCTTCCAAAATGCATTACCTCGCAGTTGTCCGGATTATACTCCATCTGCCGTTTCTCCACCCAAATCTACAACCAATCTATGTCCCGTTGTATCCTTTGACAATCTTCTTCACTATCTGCAACTCCTCCAACCTTAGTGTCATCTGCAAACTTACTAATTAGCCCAGTTACATTTTCCTCCAAAGGTGGTGGTGAGTTGCCTTCTTCAACCTCTGCAGTCCATGTAGTGTAAGTACACACACAATGCCTTTAGGAAGGGAGTTCCAGGATTTTGACCTGGCGACAATGAAGGAACTGTGATATATTTCTGTTGTAGGGTGTCCGAGATGTGCTATTAATGATAGAGCAGAATTTTGCCCTCGGATGGCGTGCGGGCCCCACCGGCTCGGCAGCGGGCAGGCAGCCAACCCCGCCACCGAAACGGGGCCCGCCGCCATTTTGAGTGGGAAGGCCAATTAAGACCCACCCAGCAGCCTGCCCGACAAGAAGCACTATGCGCTTCCTGTGCCGGGGGGAGGGAATCCCCAGCTGTCAAAGTGCACTCTTTCGCACATGCGAAGTGTGACAATGTCGCACGAGATGGGACATGTTAATAATAAACACTTAAAATTTATCACATTTTTAAAAAACCGACATGAAACTTCATCCCACCAGTGGATGAAGTTTCATGAATAATCTGGAGCCCGCTGGGGCTCCTGGCCTGCCGCCAGCCTTAAGCTTGAACAGGCAGGTCTTTAATTATCTTAATTACCCTGTCAATGGCCTCAGTTGACCATTGACAGGTCAGCGGGCGGCAGCTGATTTCGCTGTCTGCCCGCCTTCCTAAAAATTTAAAGGGACCGGGATGACATCGGGGATTCCCCCCGACATCATCCCACGTCATTTTCCCCTCGGTGAGTGGGCCCTGCCCCCAAATCGCCAATGGGAAAATCCTGGCCATAGAGTTGATCTGCAGGCACTTCTTGGGTGGAAACTTAAAGTTTATTTACAATACACTCAGCAGCAACTACACATGTGCTTTCAACTCCAACTCTATCTCTACACTGACTGCTGAGGTAGCCCACGCTACTCTCCTATTGGGTTACTACAGATCATGTGATCTTGTGTAACAAGTATTATTCTTAAAGGTACATTACACACTAAACACAACCATCACTACTACAATTTCCAAGTCAAGATGGTGTGTGGCTTGGAGGTGAAGTTTCAGGTGGTGGAGTTCCCATGCATCTGCTGCCCTTGTCCTTCTAGGTTGTAGAGGTCGTGGATTTGGAAGATGCTGTCAAAGGAAACTTGATGAGCTTACTGACAAGTGCAAATTTGTAAGCAAAGGTAGACCAGAGAAATCTTAGAATGATGAACATGTCTTAAAAGAAAACTGCACAACAAAGATGGAAGAGTCGTGGCAAGACTTATTAACTGTGACCTTTCAAAGTAGAAGCTTACATTTCAAAGCAGCTTTATATCACTTCAGACATGGTCTCGAATGTTTTAAGTCTCCCCAAGGAGAGAAAGGCTTTGATTGTTAAGATGTTGCTTCTGAGATTGTGTAGATGATTTTCTTGCAAACATTGCAGGGGCTTCCTTTTTCTGACCTTTACAAATTGAAAAATCTAGTAGTACATTTATCGTTTGAATTCCTTGTATTGATGACCCGGTTATATCTGGATTAGGTTGCTTGCTTAACAAGATATATGTGAAGCAAAAATGCTTGTGTTGCTTTCAACCAAAGTGACATTAGCAATTTCCAAGTAGTGGTAGTGGAAGTGTAGTAGTCAAGCTGTCTACTACCCAACTTGTGCATAAGAAGAATGAATGACAGTGAGAAGTTTTATGAGAAAAGCATACCAGTAAAAAACATGCTAATGCTTTTGCTATGAAACTCCTTTGTCTGCTAATTTAGTAAAGTTGTTAATCTGTCTTCCTCAGAATTATAAAGACATTTCATACTCATCAGATATCATACAGATTTCAATCCCTATATTTTTTTTTAAATCACTGTGCTCACTACTGTGTCCCACTCCATTCTTCCTGTCTTTGCACATAGAGAAGGAAAGGTTGTGTGCCAGCTGCTTCAAGACCTGTTGAAGCCTCTCCATATTTATAGTGCCCCTAAAGTACAGTGGGCCCATACACTGATCTATGTCTGCAGGGGTCCTAGCATTTTACAGGGAAGCTGCACCTAATGGAACACAAGAAAATAAATACCAAAACCACAAATTACGAAGCATTTCAGGGTTTTCTTGCTTCCAACCAAATCCACTAAATGGGTGTTTCATTTTTACAGACTTTAAAATGGTGGCATGTATTTTGTGCACAACTCAGATTACGTTTTGAATTAACTAAATGTCTTCAACACCCTTAGTGGGTTGATTAACAAAATATTGCAACCATATAATTACTCAATGGGCCATATAGCCTCCTGCTGTGCTGCAATTCCATACGACTTGATGAAAAGTGCACAGTAAAATAATTCACAATTTGTTGCTTAAAAACTTAAATATGCTACTTGTATATAGGAGACAAAAAGACACTTTGAATTTTACCACATATTTCTCCATTGAAGCTGGCAGATTTCTACCTAGTGCTGGGCCTACAAGCACATAGATTTTATAAATGATTTCTTATTTTTAATTCAATATATAACATTCATTCAAAAATCACTGGCTGTGTAATCTGCAATGATTCCAATATTAATTTTCCTTTGAAGTCTGTCATTCAAATGGCGAAGTATAGCTATAACTCTTGGTGGAAAGGGTATGTACCCATGTTCAGATGGTGAGGTACAGCTGTAAATCCTGTTGTTCTAATAACTGTGAGTGTTCATGCACCATTGCAGTTTGCTGGAATTTGCATACTGATTTTTGGAATGAGAATCAGATTATAGTTTCAGAATAGGAAGCACCATGTTTTATATTCTCCAAAAATTGGTATATTCACCTAGACTACATTGTAAAAAACAGCTGCAGTCAAATCCATGGGCGAACTCAAAATACTAAAGTTATTGACCATATTCCCCAGTCTAACAAAGGTTTGTGGTGACTCAAATTTGTAGTCTTGTCTTTGAATTAAAAGATCTCATCTCAACTGAGTAAACCTTGAACTGTACAAATAAAGATAAGCATAGGGCTAAATTTTCCCCACCGTCGGGGGGCGAAGTTGAAGGGCGGGCGTGTACGAGCGCACTTCCGATCGGTGCCCCCGATCGGAGGTGCGCCGCCATTTTACGTGGGCAGGCCAATTAAGGCACGAAAGAGTGCACTCATCTCCCTGAGGCTAAGTGTAAATGTAAAAAAGACAAAAATGGAAAAATAAAATTTCCCTTACATGTTCCCTCATGCGACAATGTCACATGAGTTGGGACATGACCATACTTTTCACAAAACCTTTACTTAAATTTTTTAAAGCCTATATGAAACCTCATCCCCCCTATGGTTGAGGTTTCATGTCTTTTCTAGTTCCCGCCGAGGCTCCTGCCTGCCTGCCAACCTTAAAGTTGGACAGGCAGATCCTTTAATTACTTAATTGACTCTGTCAATGGCCTCAATTGGCCACTGATAGGTCGGTGGTCGCGCAGCTGATTTTGCTGTGCTCCCTCCTTCCTGAAAACTTAAATAGGGCAGTGATGTCGGGAGTTCCCCCTGGCGTCATCATGCATCATTTTATGTGTCAGCAAGCAGGCCCCGCCCCCGCTTGCCGACTCATAAAATTCTGCCCATAGTCTTTCTGTCAGATACCCACTTTCCCCTACAATAGTGCAGATGAATGTAAATACCTGGAGAATTACTGGATATATTCATTCACATTTCATTTTTAATGGATATAAATAATGGACAGTTCAATATTTACTGGTATAAGGCACATGCACAATATTGCAGTAAAACTGCAAGCATTAATGCACTAAGCATTTTCTTTTTGTTCGTCTGAGAAATCCTGGGGCAGTAAAATAATTGAGGATTACATATTTCCGATTTCCCTTTTAACCAATTTCTAGTTATAGAATGTTAAGCTTTCCTGAAGCTGCCTTGATGCTGTGATGCAGGAGGTGATGTTTTCTCTTGTGTAGATGTTCTGTGTGAGGTTGTGTTTGCTATTGATGAATAATCATATGAAATGACATCAGAAGCAGACTTTTACTGAATGCATGTTCCATGTCGATTCACCAGGACAGTTGTTCTTAATGGTCCCACCCAAGGCAATGGTTTGAAAAATCCAAATGCATCATCCAAATGAATGAAGCTGCTGGTTGTATTTTGTGACCTGTGCATGGAACAAACAGAGATTTTATTAAATAGAACCTTGAGGCTGCCCATTGATCATTTCTTGGTGGGAAGAAGTTAGGGGTTTTTTTGTTGGTTGTTTTGTTTCATTACGCTGTCGCCAAATCAATATTTTTCTAAGCCTTATCAAAGCTATAACCAAAGACCTTCAACTACGTCAGCTCTTTCCAAAGTAAGATTGATTTTGCTGGAAAACATAATACTTCACTCTACCCACTCCAAAGCCCTAATAGATATAATTGAACATGATTTACACTAGGACATTATTTCTTGATAATAGACACGTCCTCACATCCCCCCCAAAGGAAAAAAAAATCAAATTTATATTCACTCTCACATAAATAAAATGAGGATTGTTTAAATATGGAAAATGTTATATGCAGAGATTATCAATACGTTATTTTTTGTTTTCAGTAGTCTTCTGTTATTTACTGTTCATATATTTCGCAATCTTAGCCCTCAGTCATGCAATAGAAAGCATTGTCTGCTGTGCAGTCAATGCATGTTAGACAAATCTTACTCCCAATTAAGAATATGTAACTTCAGTGAAAGCTTCTAAAATCCTGCTCAGAATAAAATATAATGTTCCAGAGCACTCGCATTCTTAGTCACCATAGCTACTGGATATGAAGAAAGTTCAATCACAAAGACATTGAAAGCTGAAATCTATTTTTGCTCTTAAATAATAACAAGTTGCTCGCCACAGATAAAAGAGACCTTCAGTCTGTCAATTGTCAATTAAAGCTATTAACTGGGCATTTGCAAGTGCTTATTTGCCTTTTTCGCAACATAGGCTCAGGAAACTTTTCAATGTTTAGGCAGTTAAGCAGCTTGCTCATTTCTTAATCTGTTTTTTTCATACTTTCATGCAACGTGGGCATCACTGGCAAGGCCAGCATTTGCTGCCCATCCCTAATTGCCCTTTGACCTGAATGGCATGCTAGGTCAGTTCAGAGTCAATCACATTGCTGTGGATCTGGAGTCACATCTAGGCCATCTGGTAAGGATGGCTGATTTTCTTCCCTTAAGGGCATTATTATTCCTGATGGGATTTTACAACAATCAATGAAAGCTTCATGGCCACCATCACTGAGGGTGGGCTTTCTCGCTCCTGTTTGTGGTGGGCGTCATAGCGGGCAACTGTGGAAAATATCAGGAGATCGCAAAAATCGGTTTCAGGCCATCATAAAACTACCCATCAATGATGGGCTGTGCTACCTGCTGCCGCATGTCAGGGACCTAACTTCAACACTTTCGCATTTCATTATAAGCTCTGCTTACCAGAATCATCCTGCCACACTGGATCATGAGCCCACGCGGTATGATTACACACCGACATGTTTCCCAATGGCACATAAGCAACGTGCATCTGGCAACCAGCATTTTGCTCAGGAATTCATGGTTTGTTTGCCTACCTTGATTCAGGTAACACCTGGCTTTGCAGGCAGCACCACACCACTTTTATGGGTGCTCATGGGCAGATCTCTACCTACCAGACCAATGGCAAGCCAGGGGTGGCTTTTCAATGGCTGCAGGGCTAGGGCTTGCTTCAGGAAGGGGGGTGTCCCAGGGCATGTCGGGGGGGAGGGGGGCACATGTTGATCCGTGCAAGTGGCCTGAAGATAGTGAGGCTGAGGAGGCAGTCTCCAGGGGAGATGAGGCCAAATGGAGTTGTGAGGGTGTGTGTGAGAGGGTGAGCATTGATGACCCTTGAGCTGGCAGTGGGTGAGATGCCAGTGAATTTGTGATGGCCTTGTGAGTTTTTTTTTTCATTCATTCATAGGATATGGGCATTGCTGTCAAGGCCAGCAATTATCGCCCATCTCTAATTGCCCTTGAGAAGGTGGTGCTGTGCTGACTTCTTGAACCGCTGCAGTCCATGTGGTATTGATACACCCACAGTGCTGTTAGGAAGGGAGTTCCAGAGTTTTGACCCAGCTACAGTGAAGGAACAGCGATATATTTCCAAATCAGGATGGTGAGTGACTTGGAGGGGAACTTCCAGAAGATGGTGCTCCCATATGTCTGCTTTCCTTGTCCTTCCAGAAGATAGTGGTCATGGGTTTGGAAGGTGTTGTCTAAAGTGGCCTGGTGAGTTCCTGCAATACATGTTGTAGATGGTACACTCTCCTGCCACTGTGTATCGGTGGTGGAAGGGGTGAATGTTTGTAGATGGGGTGTCCATCAAGTGGGCTGCTTTGTCCTGATGGTGTCAAGCTTCTTGAGTGTTGTTGGAGCTGCACACATCCAGGCAAGTGGAGAGTATTCCATCACACTCTTCGCTGTGCCTTATAGATGGTGGACAGGCTATAGAGAGTCAGGAGGTGAGTTAATCACCACAAGATTCCTAGCCTCTGAACTGCTCTTGTAGCCACAGAATTTATATGGCTAGTCCAGTTCAGCTTCTGGCCAATGGTAACCACCAGGATGTTGATAGTGGGGGATTCAGCAATGGTAATGCTATTGAATGTCAAGAGGTGATGGTTAGATTCTCTCTTGCTGGAGATAGTCATTGCCTGGCACTTGTGTGGCACGAATGTCACTAACCATTTGTCAGCCCAAACCTGGATATTGTCCAGATCTTGCTACATTTGGACATGGACTGCTTCAGTATCTAATAAATCGTGAATGGTGCTGAATATTGTGCAATCATCAGAGAACATCCCCACTTCTGACCTTTGTCATTGATGAAGCAGCTGTAAACGGTTGGACCCAGGATACTACCCTGAGGAACTCCTGCAGTGATGTCCTGGAACTGAAATGATTGACCTCCAACAACCGCAACCATCTTCCTTTGTGCTAGGTAAGCCTCCAATCAGCGAAGAGTTTTCCCCTGATTCCTATTGACTCCAGTTTGCTAGGACTCCTTGTTACCACACTCGGTCAAATGCTGCCTTGAAGTCAAGGGCAGTCGTTCTCACCTCATCTCTGGAGCTCAGCTTTTCTGCCCATGTTTGAACCAAGGCTGTAATGAGGTCAGGAGATGAATGGCCCTGGCAGAATCCAAACTGAGCATCAGTGAACAGGCTATTGCTAAGCACTGATTCATAGCTCTGTTGATGAGCCCTTCCGTCACTTTACTGAGTGTGAGAGTTTAGAGTGATGAGATTGTTGCCTTACCCTGGCAGCATTCTCTTTCTGCACTGGATGGCCAACCTCTTCTGTGCAGCATTGATACTGACCACCACTGCCAATGCCATTAAAGCTGAAGTGGTGCGATTGCTGGACCTCCTGCAGCCAGAGCAGGGGTAGAGGACATCACGGCGGGACTCCAAAAGGCATTCCAGGTATGGGTCACTGAACCATCCTTGGCTTTCAGGGCTATTCCTTCACTGGATCAGTCCTGGGCTGCAAGCACAGAGAACTGTGTGCGCGGCTGCAGTTTAGATATGGCACCCTGAGTGAGGAAACGGTGTGGTGATGGTGTGGCGGGTGAGTCAGAGGCTGCCCACCAGTAGGACAGCCTGTTTCCTGTGGCTGCATAATTAAGGAGTTGGGAAGCCATCGAAACAGTGCAAAAAACCGCCATTGCAGCCAGCGGGAAAAACATATTTTTTCACGCCCGCTACTGCACTTAGTGCAATTCAGCTTTGAGACTAGTTTTCAAACCCACATTTTATTAATTGCATTTCATTCCATCAGTTGACATGGTCCCCAAAACATAAGCCCAGGCCTCTGCATTACTAGTCCAGTGACATTACCGCTACTCCACCATCTACCAATTTTACAAGATCATTATTGCAGATATGTCATTACCACCGAAAATAACACATTCTCCAGGATCTCACCAAGTCTTCAGCAGGGACTGCAGCACCAGAGTGCTGCATATGAACATATGAATATAAAAATAGCAGCAGAATAGGCTATTCAGCCTCTTGAGCCTGCTCCGCCATTCAATATGATCATGGCTGATCTGTTTTTGATTCCACATTCCCATCTACCCCAATATACCCTTTGATTCCCTAGTCCAAACAAAGCAGCGAGCTCTGTGCTTGCCTACGATCGGATTAACAAATCCTGTTCTGCGATCAGCCTAATTACATATTTAATATGGGTTCCAGGGTTGATTGGGCATCTTCGTTTTTAGATAATGCATTGTTTTTGAGCTTTAGAAAGAGAAAGCACACTCAAATCATGGCTCCCAGGAGATTACTGGCTCATATGGTGACAGCTGCAAGCACTAGCAGAACAAAGATTCAAGGAAGCATATGAAGACAGTAGGTTAATTATTGGCCATTTAATACATAGGCATCTTGAACCAGCGCTTCAGATGCCTGAACTGGTTATGTTGGGGGCTCTGGGGGGGGATGGGGGCAGCTAGCTCAGTTGGCTAGACAGCTTAGTATGTGGATCAGATTAACACCATCAGCATGTCGTTTGGTTCCTATTTTGGCTGAGGTAGACTCAGGGCCTGCCTCCTCTGCTTATTTGTAGTAAAAAATCATGGCAGCTTGGCGAATAATTGCTATGAACCAGCCTTCAGATGGAGAACTGAAGAAGAACACGTGAACATTGTGCTGGGCAGCTTTAGCAAATGGCCACAAGCATACCATCAACAATGCCCTGGATTGAGAGGTGCCTATTATTTTGAAAAAAGTACCCTCTCATTCTGTTTTGTTGCCCACTGGGGAAGGTGATGGAAGTATCGGCGGAGAAGAAAAGAGTTGACGTTTCGAGTCCTCATGACCCTTCGACAGAACTTGAGTTCGAGTCCAGGAAAATGGACTCGAACTCAAGTTCTGTCGAAGGGTCATGAGGACTCGAAACGTCAACTCTTTTCTTCTCCGCCGATGCTGCCAGACCTGCTGAGTTTTTCCAGGTAATTCTGTTTTTGTTTTGGATTTCCAGCATCCGCAGTTTTTTTGTTTTTATCAAGGTGATGGAAGTGTTTACCCTGATATCACCATACTGTGTATTGATTGGGGCCAACCCAAGGAAGCTTGCATTGAGGGTGGAGGTTGTCTGCAGGTCACATTCCAGCAGCCAGGACAGTTCCTTCACCGCATCTCTGATGAAGCTAAGGCAACGGAGACAATTTTCCTCACACCTTCCCACATAGGTATCTGAGGGCGGCCTGATTGTGCTGGATATCGCAAATACACGATATCTGTCAAGTGCAGAAAATATTTTTCCTGCACGGTGATACTATGACTAACACAGTTTAAAATGATGCTATGCATAGTAATCCAAGCTCAACCTGTGTATTAGCTCATTTTAATATTTTAATATATATTAATTAGAGCTGAGATGAGAATTGACTGGGGCTGATGCTGCTGAAAAAACTTTGTGTGGTACTGTTTTAATTAGGGTCTTGTGCTTTCTACCCTCAAGTAATGTTGCTTTGCTTGATTGACACTGGTAAGATGGAGGCACAAAGTTCCATTGGGCCACTTTGTCTTATACTTCAACAACTCAATATTGTTCACAAATGATATAATCTTTTTTAACATGCATGTACAACTGAACCACTATCTACAGTCAGCAGAACTGAAAGATTTAGTATCAAATGCATGCAATTTCTTCCATGAGTTCTGCAAAACGCTTTATATATAATATCCAATAACAGTATGTTATAAACGGATGAGAGCACAACAAATTACAATATTATTGGGCTGTTTAAACCAAACCGTTCAAGAATTTCTGACAACAGTATCTGTTATATAGATGTTAGAGCAAGTTCAGTAAGAGTCAATCATTTTTTATTCTTCACTGGCAAAGCCAGCATTTCTTATTCATCCCTAATTGCCATTGAGAAGATGGTGATGAGTCACTTGACTGAACTGCTGCAGTCCATTGAGCGTAGTGAAGGTACAACCACGCTGCTGTTAGGTAGGGATTCTAGGACTACCTACAATGATGAAGGAACGGCAAAATATTTTCAAGTTAGGATGGTGTGTGTCTTGAAGGGAAACTTGCAGGTGGTGACAGCCCCATGCATTTTTTTTCCTTTATTCATTCATGGGATGTGGGCATCGCTGGCAAGGCCAATGTTTGTTGCCCATCCCAAATTGCTCTTAAACTGAATGGCTTGTTCAGCCATTTCAGAAGGCAGTTAAAAGTCAACCAGCTGTGTGTCTATAGTCCGTATGTCAGCCAGACCAGGTAAGGATGGCAGACTTCCTCCCTTAAAGGACATTAATGAACCAGATGGGTTTTTGTGACAATCAGCAATGGTTTCACAGCCATCATTAGACTTTTTAATTCCAGATTTTTAATTAGATTCAAATTCCACCATCTGCCATGGTGGGATTCAAACCCAGTCCCTAGAGCATTACAGCCTTACCCTGGCTCTCAGGATTACCAGTCCAGTGACAATACCACTATGCCACCACCTCCCTGATCAGCATTGACTCCAGTTTTGCTAGGGCTCCTTGATGCCACATTCGGTCAAATGCTGCCTTGATGTCAAGGGCAGTCACTCTCACCTCACCTCAGGAGTTCAGCTCTTTTGTCCATGTTTGAACTGAGGCTGTAATGAGGTCAGGAGCTGATTGGCCCTGGCAGAACCCAAACTTAGCATCAGTGAGCAGGTTATTGCTAAGCAAATGCCCATTTGACAGCGGCTTCATGATCAACATTACTGAGAATAGCTTTATATTTCAGATTTATTTATGAATTCAAAGTCCCAGAGAATTCGTCTGGGCCACTGGATTATTAGTCCTATGACATTACCACTATGCCACTGTCTCCCTGGTGACCTTCTCTTCCTAGGTGGTAGAGGCTGCAGGCTTAAAAGCTTCTGTCAAAAGAGTCTTGGTGAGATGCTGCAGTGCGTCTTCTAGATGGTACAGGCTGCTGCCACTGTACATCAGTGGTGGAGGGAAGTAATGTTTAAGGCGGTGGATGGGTGCTGATCAAACGTGATGCTTTGTCCTGGATGGACTCAGTTGGAGGTGCACTCGTCCAGGCAAGGTGCAAGAATTTGGACCTGATTAAAGTTTGGGGCTGCAAGTATCTTTAGTCAAATAAACATTATATCCCAAATTCACAATTGCTACCGGCGTTGCTAAGCTACCCACAAGGTATAATCAAGTGATGGAGACAATCAGACATAGTGAACAAAAGCAAGAAATGGTAAGTACGCTTCACAAAAGGCAGAGAAGACAGCTAGATTATTCTTATCCACCTGAGGGTCCTGAATCCCTCAAATGCTGACAGCACAGGTGAGGTATTTGTCTTTTTCCTGATTTGATCTGTATATCTCAGGAGAGTTGTCACTGTGGGAGCAATAATGATGCTGTGCCATCGATGTCTTGAAAGCTTCACTAATGGCCTCTTTCTGTGCCATAGCTTTTCTACAGTTCTCCTAACCCTGTTACGAGTAGGTGAGAAAGGATGAACTAGCTCCCCTGTATTCAACCTCTTCAGTTGGTCTCAACAAAGATTTAAATTTTGTTTTCTCAAGGAAAAGCCTTTTCTAAATCAAAATGTATTTAAATATTTCAGCTGTGAGCAATAAGAAGCCAATCGAATAAGGTGTTCTTGAATTAAAGAATGAACAAATTTATGAGCCACTAAACATAAGAAAATATAATAAAAATGCTATGTCAAGCCTTCGGCCTTCATGCAGCCAATCAGGCCACACACATGCACACCCACACACACCCACACACACCCACACACACTCAAACATACCCACAGGTTTCAGAGATTATAGGAGCTAGTGTCCAATACAAAAATGGATAAAAGAATATATGGTTCAGTGTCCTTTGTTTGTCCCTGAGGTGTAGATTTTAAATGCTGTGGCCGATTTAGGTTAGCTGGTTTCTTGAATGTGGTCAGATGTAGAAGATGTTGCAATTATTAGGAAATCTCGGTTCACTGGTAGGTTTCTGGCAAAGTTGACTTCTCAAACAGGGTGACACACAGTTTTTCCAAAAGAGAGAGAGGGAGAGAGCACAGTTTTCAGCCTGTTTCCACTGCTGAAAACTTTCTTGACACGACCTGTGAACCTTGCAATCTCTCTGCAGTGGCTGCAGCCTCGCCTTGAAATACTTCACTCACTGTGTATTTCCAAGGAGTTTTGGGTCTGTCTGTCTGTGGCAGCCATTGTTTCAATATCCAACAGTTTGCATTTTATTGTCCCTTCCTTAGTCAGTTATGGGTTTTGATAGGATTCTGGATTATAGGAATTGTCTTTTTTTTCACATTTCCTGAGGGCTCAGCTTGGAATGTGGCCTTGCATTTTAAAGCAGTTTGCTCTGTCTCAGTTTAATTTGCAGAGTTTGAATTGTAATTCCACGTTAGAACTTTCCAGAAGCTGGTCAGCTAGCAATACCTGACATCAGGTGACTTGTGGTAGCCATCTTTAGTTAGTGTCTTTTCTTGTCTTTAAAAAGTCCTTTTTAAACGGTTCAGTATATGTTTGGTCAGCAGGTGAAATTACAGATTAACCTCTTTCATGTGCAAGTCACATCATCGTGACACGTCCCTATCACAAGGAATTAAAGGCATGTTTCAATGACCATTTCATTATAGATATCCAAGTATTAAGAGAATTAAAAATAAGACATGCACACCCCTTCACACTCTTAACCTAGTTGCATCCATTCTACTTTACCATGATAGAAAGGTATAAATGTTGATTCTAGCCTTTATTAATATAGGTTATTACCATAACACCACCACCTGGACGCTCCCCTCCAAGCCACTCGCCATCCTGACTTGGAAATATATTGCCATTCCCTCACTATCATTGGGTCAATATCCTGGAATTCCCTGCCTTACAGCACTGCGAGTGTACCTACACCATTTGGACTGCAGCGGTTCAAGAAGGCAGCTCACCACCACCTTCTCAAGGGCAATTAGGAATGGGCAATGAATGCTGGCCTAGCCAGTGACACCAACATCCCATGAAAGAATTTTAAAAAACTATAGGGAGGGATTCATGCTGAGATTTCTTAGGAGAAACATAGAAGCATAGAAAATAGGAGCAGAGGTAGGCCATTTGGCCCTTCGAGCCTGCTCCACCATTCATCATGATCATGGCTGATCCTCTACATGAACTCCATACTCCTTGATGCAGCTATACAGCTTACTGCTGTATAGCTGCAGTAAGACATCTTTGCTCCTGTACTCAAGTCCCCTCACAATGAAGGCCAACATACCATTTGCCTTCTTAACTGCTTGCTGCACCTGCATGCTTGCTTTCAGTGATTGTCCCTTTGTACATCAACATTTCCCAATCTATCACCATTTAAATAATACTCTGCCATTCTGTTTTTCCTACCAAAGTGGATAGCTTCACACTTGTCCACGTTACACTGCATCTGCCATGTATTTGCCCACTCACTCAACTTGTCTAAATCACCTTGAAGCCTCTTAACACCTCCTCACTGCTCACATTCCCATCAAGTTTCGTGTCATCAGTAAACTTGGAAATATCACATTTGGTTCCCTCATCCAAATCATTGATATATATTGTGAACAGCTGGGGCCCAAGCACTGATCCCTGCGGTACCTCACTAGTCGCTGCCTGACACTCCGAAAAAGACCCATTTATTCCTACTCTCTGTTTCCTGTCTGTTAACCAATTCTTAATCCAGGAGGCCTTAAATGTGACTTTAAAACAAAGGGGTACTGTCTGTGAACACTCCAGACAAGCGGGCAAGCTAACTCTTATCAGCAAGACAGTTCTTCACACAGTACTGACAGCCTTGAGTCTCACAGCTGCAAATTTCTAACAGCCTGATCAATTACCTCTCTCTCAGCAGGCAAGAACTTAAACTTGTATTTAAAGTGTAGTTAGTTAAAATTTGCACTTATGTGCATCTAATGGTTCATACCACCAAACTTTCCTTTCCAAATTCACCCATTCCATCCCCAACTTGGTCACAATCAGAGGGTGAACCAGACCGATCACAACATTGGCATTCTATTTAACTCTGAACAGAGCTTCCAACAACATATCCTCTCCCACCAGCCTCCATGGCATTCACTCCATCAGCCCAACTTGCTGATGAAACCTTTGTTCTCTCCAGATTTTACTATCCCAATGCTCTCTTGGCTGGCCTCCACCTTATACTTGATCTTATCCAAAGCTGTGATGCCCATATCCTAACCTACACTAAGTCGCATGCATCCATCATTCTTGTGCTCACTAACCTACATGGCTCCTAGTCCCTAATGCCTCAAATCTAATATTGTCATCCTTGTGCTAAAAGCCCTTCATAACCTTACCCCTTTCTATCTCTAATTGCCCTCAGCTCTCTGAGATCACTGCACTCCTCCAATTCTGGTTTATTGAGCACCCCTAATTTTAATCACTTCATGATTGGTAGCCGTTCCTTCAGTTGCTAAGGAACTAAATGCTGAAACTCCCTCCTTACCCCTCTTTCCTCCTTTAAGATGTTCCTTAAAAGCTACCTCTTGGGCCAATCTTTCAGTCACGTATCTTAATATTCAGTACATGGATCGGTATTGGATTTTCTCTGTTAACATTCCTGCAAAACTCCTGAAGACATTTGACTATTTTAAAGTTGCTATATAAATGGAAGCTGTTATTCCTATTGCATTGGTGCTAATATGAATTGTAATTATACCCAGAATGGCAGATCATTGTTGCTAATAACACTACATTAATAACTGATGTGCCAAAATACTCAGATGCTTTTTTTATAGAATGTGCCCCACTTGTAACATTTCAATGTGAATTTGTGTAGATATCAGTGTGTAATGTGCCAGCATTATTACTGAGAGTCAGAAAGGAATTGTTATCAGACGCAATTATAGATCAGGTACAGTCCGGCTAGAAGCAGAGGCTGGGATTCTGTCCGGCTGACAAGGGTCTCGCACACTAGTAAGAGAACTGTGGGGAATCCCATCAGTTCCAGGGGAGAGGCCTGACGCAATCAAGTGTCCTTCAGCCACTTAAATGGCCACCATCGGGCCTCCTCGGATTTGAGGTCCCCAGTGGCGGAAGTCCTGCTTGCCTAGAGCTGCCAGCCAATCAGAGGCTGGCAACTCCTCATGCCACCAACGCCAGTGGGAGTAATGGCTGCTGGTGACATTGCACACATCAGAGGTGCAGGATCATGGTGGGACGCCAGCCCAAAGATGAGGAAAAGCAGGATGAGGGTCATTGGGCAGGGATCAAGGGACAGGGGAACAGGGGAGGGTTGGAGGAAAGGCAGAGAGGTGGCTCTCACTGCCCTACCCCCTTCCCAATGCCGGGTTCCTCAATCGAATGGCGACCGCCTGACTATGAAGGGACCCCACACTTCCAGCCGCCGGAAGGCTGCTGGCAAACCTGACAGGATTTGTTAGACAGCCTTCTGAGGATGTGGGAAAACCATGCAAAAAGCCTCTTGGCTCACTTTAAATCCCTGAGGCTCCACTAAATTGCAGTGGGGTCAGGGATAATGGGTGTCAATTGCCTTAATAATGAGCCTAATTGACATCCCACTGCTGCTGGCCAGGAACCCCAAGTCAGCCCCTTCCTCCTGCCAACCTAATCAAGAGGACGTTCTCCTACCCCCAGCAACCTGACATGGAGCCTCTCCCACGATAGGTGGACCTGGCTACCATGGTTCGACCACAACAGGTTGCGTTAAATTCAGCCCAGAGTAACAATTCCCCCTATTCTGTCACGACAATGTACTTCAATGCCATCTTCTGATGAGCAGAGTCTACTGTAATAAAGGTGCACGTTATTTTCTATGAATTGCAAGCAATCAGAAAAGGGCATAAATGCCTTAATTTTCTTGGCTTTTATTTTACAGAGGTGGTAAATATGAAACTCCATTGTCACCATCAAGAGGGCAGAACCTTCTGTGCTTTCCAGCTAAAGGTTAAAGGATGTCAATAGTTAAATGAAAGAATGTCTGTCACACTTGACTATTTATTTTTCTCCACAGTGGCCAAGAATTTGGGAAATTGTCCTACATAGTTTCTAGTACTGTCTTGTTCTTAGGAATGTGAAGGTGGCAATAGCTGATGAAACAGATCTTATTATTATATTGGCAAAGTAGCAGATTGCTCCCAGGTTCATGCTTGAAAATGACCATACTGAGTGGATTACCATGCCAAGTCACTACTGATTATGAAGAATTAAGAGGGCTTGCATTGACTATTAAAATGTATAACGGAAAACCAAACACTGACTGAACTTGCCCATTAATACAGAACTAGAATGCAAATGAAGGGTTGCATTAATTTACCAAATGTAAGACTGCAAGCCAAATACTAGTTCAGCAGTGAGCATGAGGCAGAGAAATTGCTGCTGTGAATGAAATGAGTGCCTACACAAGACAGTGGGAGACACAGAGCCACAATTATATTATAATACAGGGAGTGAAGCAGTAAGATGCCATGAAGAAGCATGGGACTCAGAAACAAAAGCTGTTTATAAAGAGGTCAGAAGGGAAAACAACTTGCCTAGATATATCTCAGGACAAACTAAAAACTATGGCCTGAATCTTCAGGTCAGCGGCAATGCTGAGCAGATTGCCGCTGTCTGCAAAGATTTTCCCAACCTGTCAGGTTTGCCAGTGAGTGGTCAGGGGGTAACCAGGTCCAGTTGTGGGGGCAGGGAGTAGTGGTGTTAGGTTGGGGTAGTTGGGTGGTCGGGCAGTAGTCAGATCATATTGGGGGGATAGTCAGGTAGTCGAGGGCGTAGTCAGGTGGCAGGGGCCAGTCAGGTGTTCAGGTGAAGGGTAGTATGGTGGTTGGGGGATGATTTGGCAGGGAGAGGGTGATTGGTTGTGGAGTTACCTAGGTGTTAGACTAGGTTTTAGACTGTCTAACATTTCCTGGGTAACTATCAAGGAAAGCACCAAAGATCTGTCCCAAGCCTCTGTCTGTAGCTCAGAGTTGGAGACATTCACAGAGAGTTCCAGGGAGCAGGGGAATTGCTCATTGGAAATTTAAACTTCCTGGGCAATTCCCATGTAAGTCTGGACTTCCGCAGAGTTCTGATTCACATCTTCCATCATGTGTCAGGTTTCCAACGTTGCGGAGACCAGGGGAAGAATTTTGACCTGGTCAGGCGGTCTCAGCAGAGGTGGGCAGGGGCAGGGGAGAAACCAACTGCTGCCCATGATTGAGGCCACAAGGCAATTTCAAGCTGGGGGGGCCAATTAAGGCCCGCCCAGCATGAAATGCGAGGGGCAGCGCTCGACACTGCCTGTGCGGGCAGGGGGAGGAGGGCCACCGGGGCAAGCTCGAACTTCACGCATGCATGCAAGTGTGCACTTGATAATCTCCCTGAGGCACAGAGCTACCTCAGGGAGAGGAAGAGTTTAAAAAAAAATAAAGAAATGAAAAATGTTCTGAAACGTCCCCTCATGTCACAGGAGCAGGAACATGTTATTAATTACATTTTAAAATTTTTATTTTAGTTTAATTTGCTGTTGGAAACCTCATCCTGCCCGTGGATGAGGTTTCCTAAAAAGTGCAAAGGCCGCTTCCCGCCCGCCGACCATAAAGGTTGGATGGGCAGCAAAAATATTCTTTTAATAACCTTGTTAATGGCCTTAACAGGCCTTTTAATTGTCGGTGGATGCGCTGCTGACATGGGCGCACCCGCCAACTGAAATATCGCGCGACTGCACATTGACTTCAAGGCACTCGCCTGACGTCAATGAGCGTCATTTCACGCTCAAGCGGGTTGGGCTTGAGGTAACTCAAGCTGAGGTAAAAATTTTGCCCCAGGAGATTTGTGTCTTTATGGAGAGTAAAATCAAAATAAATCTGGTTATAGTAAACATTCCAAAGTTGAAAATTTGTGAATTTGAAAAGCTAGACACAATCAGTTTACTGGAGATATGTATAGGTCTTCTTGAGAATCTGCTCCTAGCATGAGCATGGATTGTAGAATTAGATGCAGCAAATTGTGCCTGCAGATCTGTGCGCACAAATGCCTGATCTGTTCCCCCATCAAGTAAAGATCATGCTGAGAGGAGAGACTCAACATTTACTGTATGTGGTTAAAAGCAAAGAACAGATGTGAACTTTGTACCATTCTCAGAATGTACAGAAGAGATAAAAACAAATTAAATGCAGGAGGATAGTATGCTAGTCAGGGACGATCTGACAGTCAATAAATGCTAGCTGTATCCACAGAGCAGAAGTTGTCACAGTTAATTTGTATAGAAATGTATGACGGCACAAGTAGAAAACCAATAATAGTAGACTGCCATAGATCATTGAGGCAAAATGATTAAATCAATATGGAATTGTTTGAGTAGATTGGGATCTTTGTGAGGAGGAGGATATTAATCTTGGACAAGTTTAAATTAACCAGAATTAAAGTGAAAAGAATTGATGTCATTTTTGAAAAACAAAGACAATTTTATGAAGTTTGTGCAAGATTACTTTTTGTCTTAGAGGAAGGATCTTCCAATACTCTGTACCGGCAATGGCAGTGTAAAGTATCAGATCTTACACACGCAGTGCATTGAACTCCCAGTCTGAGCGTTACATCTTGTTATGCACTACAGAAGCGTGAACATGGTTGACTTCAAAGTAACTGATGGGCATGAAGCCCACTGTGCCCATTTCTTCCTCAATCTCAGACTTAACTAGAAAATCTACCCAATATTTTGACCTCATTAGCAGCTAGTGATAGACAGGGCTAAGCGATCCCACAACCAACGGATCAGATCTAAGCTCGACAGTCCTGCCACATCCAGTCGTCAATGGTGGTGGACAATTAAACAACTCACTGGAGGAGAAGGCTCCACAAATATCCCCATCCTCAATGATGGAGGAGCCGAGCACATCAGTGCAAAAGATAAGGCAGAAGCATTCGCAACAATCTTCAGCCAGAAGTGTTGAGTGGATGATCCATTTCTGTCTCCTCTGGTGGTCCCCAGCATCACAGGTGCCAGTCTTCAGCCAGTTCGATTTACTCCACATGATATCAAGAAACAATATTAGGCACTGGATATTGCAAAGGCAATGGACCCTGACAATATTCCGGCAATAGTACTGAAGACGTGTGCTCCAGAACTTGCCGCGCCCCTAGCCAAGCTGTTCCAGTACAGCTACAACACTGGCATCTACCCGGCTGTGTGGAAAATTGCCCAGGTATGTCCTGCACACAAAAAGCAGGACAAATTCAAGCCGGCCAATTACTGCCCCATCAGTCTACTGTCCATCATCAGTAAAGTAATGGAAGGAATGATCAACAATGCTATCAAACGGTGCTTGCTTAGCAATAACCTGCTCACTGACACTCAGTTTGGGTTCCGCCAGGGCTGCTCAGCTCCTGACCTCATTACAGCCTTGGTTCAAACATGGGCAAAAGAGGTGAGCTCCCAAGGTGAGGTGAGATTGACTTCCCTTGACATCAAGGCTGCATTTGACAGAGTGCGGCATCAAGGAGCCCTAGCAAAACTGGAGTCAATGGGAATCAGGGGGAAAACTCTCCACTGGTTGGATTCACACCTAGCAAAAAGGAAGATGGTTGTGGTTGTTGGTGATCAGTCATCTCAGCTCCAGGACACCACTGCAGGAGTTTCTCAGAGTAGAGTCCTCAGTGCAACCATCTTCAGCTGCTTCATCAATGACCTTCCTTCCATCATAAGGTCAGAAGTGGGGATGTTTGCCGATGATTGCACAATGTTCGTCACCGTTCATGACTCCTCAGATATAGAAGCAGTCCATGTCCAAATGCAGCAAGACCTGGACAATATCCAGGCTTGGGCTGATAAGTGGCAAGTAACATTCACGACACAAAAGTGCAGGCCCCTTGACTCTCAATGGCATTACCATCACTGAATCCCCCACTATCAACATCCTGGGGATTACCATTGACCAGAAACTGAACTGGACTAGCCATATAAATACTGTGGCTACAAGAGCAGGTCAGGGACTAGGAATCCTGCGACAAGTAACTCACCTCCTGACTCCCCAAAGCCTGCCCACCATCTACAAGCACAAGTAAGGAGTGTGGTGGAATACTCCCACTTGCCTGGATGAGTGCAGCTCCCACAACACTCAAGAAGATTTACACCATCCAGGACAAAGCACCCTGCTTAATTGGCACCACATCCACAAACATTCACTCCCTCCACCACCGACGCACAGTAGCAGCAGTGTGTACCATCTGCAAGATGCACGTAGGGATTCACCAGAGCTCCTTAGACAGCACCTTCCAAACCCACGACCATTACCATCTAGAAGGACAAGGGCAGCTGTTGGATGAGAACACCACCACCTGGAAGTTCCCCACCAAGTCACTCACCATCCTGACTTGGAAATATATTGCCATTCCCTCATTATCGCTGAGTCAAAGTCCTGGAACTCCCTTCCTAACAGCACTGTAGGTGTACCTACACCACAGGGAATGCACTGGTTCAAGAAGGCAGCTCACCACTACCTTCTCAAGGACAACTAGGGATGGGTAATAAAAACTGGCCTAGCCAGTGAAGCCCACATCCAATGAATGAATTTTTAAAATCCCATGTGCATGTCCCAATCTTTATTTTGCTTCCCAGCCGATGATTTACGTGTGTTTTATATTTCCTGCCTTTACTTTGTGTTTTGCCATCTGTGAGGATTCTTCAACCTAATTGGTTGAATAGCCTCTCTGCTTCTTGCCTTGCTCGCAGACACCACAGATCCTCTTAGAGGCCACCAAATTCAGACTGACACCAAAAGAGTGGAAGTCTCCACTGACAAGCCCACCCACATTCTCTGGCAACAGTACATGAGGTGAATGGCGAAAGCTATTCCTTTGCCACTCTCAGTAAACTCTGAGCCCTTACACTTTAGCTTTTGGCCTTTCTCCAGGACTTTGTGGATATTCTCCCTCAAGTTTACAACGGATGATCAGAAGATTTTCTGTGGAAATCCAACCCTCATATTTCAAGCCCAAGAATAAAACAAGAAAACCTCTTTATTTCAGCTTATTAGAATTATTGCATGATCTTTCTTGATTTCAGAAGGTGAGAAAATGATTCTACACTGGACTATTACCTAGGTTCAAACTGCTCAATAAAACTGTTAAGCACTAATTTACGTTCATGGGAAAAAAATTAAAACAAACACTCAAAGTGCTTCACAAGTACTATTCTGGAAAACTGATACTGAGCCAGGAAGGGAAAGATTGTGAAAGAGGACTAAAAGCTGAGCTTTAAGGAAGTTTTTACAAAGAAAAGAGGACTAGAGAGGCAGTGGTGTTTAGGAAAAGCATCCCAAGCAGTAGAACCCAGGCATGTGCAGATTCTGCATCTGTGGCAAGGTAATGAGGGAATGTTGAAGCGGCTGAGAGAGGGAGGTTTTAATTGTCAATAAATCTGAGAGAAGCAGCTGTCCGGCCATTTAAATTGGACAGCAAGAGGCTTAACAGAAGAAAAACTTACATTTATGTAGCGCCTTTCATGACGCCACAATGTCCTAAAATATTTTGCAGCCAGTGAAGTATTTTTGAAGGCCTGCATCATCTGATATTGGGAGAGGCAAACGATTCAACTTAAGTCACTGATGCGCCTCGGGATTCTGAGAAATTCCGATACGAGCACACAAGCAGTACCCATGCAGGAAGTTTAAACTTCCGATTATCAGTTTTATTCTGCACTGATTGTTGCACAATTCTCTACGACAGTGCAACCAGTTAGCAATAACCATGCAGACTCAGGCTGTTTGCCCTAAACCTACCCTGGCTTTCACACAGATTTACTTAGAGCTTTTCCAAGCATGTTTAAAGCCTGCTAAGGAGCACAGTTCAAATTAAAGCAGCTGGAGTGTCAAAGAAGCCCAATGCCACAGCAACCCCCAGCAATGATCACCTCCCTTAACAATATTCACCCCCTCCCACCAATGTTAAAACACTCTGCCAATGTTCACTCCTTCCCCAACAATATTTATCCCCTCCAAGCAATGTTCGCACCCGCACCCAACAATATTTTCCAGCCTCTCCCAGCAATGCTCAACCCCCTTCTGCAATGTTCATACACCCTCCTGTCAATATGCATCACCCCCTCCTAACAATGCTCAACACCCCCAGTAATGTTCACCTGCATCCCCTAGCCTCCCAGCAATGCTTACCACCATCACCCCCGAGAATATCAATCGCAGACAATGTCCAGTCTTTCCTCCCGAAAATGGTCACCAGACCCTGACACAATATTCAACCACGCCCAGCAATGCTCACACCCACCCCCAACAATGCTCAGCCCCTCTCCCAGCAATGTTCACCCCACTGCCGGCAATATTCACCCCACCACCAGCAACGTTCATCACACCCATGCCCCACCCCCCACCTCCACGTTATTCAACGACCCCCCTTGACAATACTTTCCCCCTCCTGATAATGTTCACCCCACCCGGCATTCCTGCCTACTGCCTGAACGATGGCAAGAAAGTTAGCACTGTGCAGGGATGGGACACTGAGTTGGGGGAGGGGATGAACATTTTAGGGGGGGGGGTGAGAGTGGTGAGAATTGCTGGGGGTGAGTGTGGTGGTGTACAATATTGGATGTGAAAAGACTTGAGCATTATCAGGGTTGAGGGGACTTGAGCATTATCAGGGGTGTGAGGGTGTGAGCATTGTTGAGGGTGTGAGTGTGTGAGCATTGTCAGGGTGAGGGGGTGTGAGCATTGTCGGGGTGTGAGTGTGTGAGCATTGTCAGGGTGTGAGGGTGTGAGCATTGTCAGGGTGTGAGGGGGTGAGCATTGTCAGGGTGTGAGGGGTTGAGCATTGTCGAGGGTGAGGGGGGTGAGCATTGTCAGGGTGTGAGGGTGTGAACATTGTCGAGGGTGAACATGTGAGCATTGTCAGGGTGTGAGGGGGTGAGCATTGTCAGGGTGTGAGGGGGTGAGCATTGTCAGGGTGAGGGGGTGTGAGCATTGTCGGGGTGTGAGTGTGTGAGCATTGTCAGGGTGTGAGGGTGTGAGCATTGTCAGGGTGTGAGGGGGTGAGCATTGTCAGGGTGTGAGGGGTTGAGCATTGTCGAGGGTGAGGGGGGTGAGCATTGTCAGGGTGTGAGGGTGTGAATATTGTCGAGGGTGAACATGTGAGCATTGTCAGGGTGTGAGGGGGTGAGCATTGTCAGGGTGTGAGGGGGTGAGCATTGTCAGGGTGAGGGGGTGTGAGCATTGTCGGGGTGTGAGTGTGTGAGCATTGTCAGGGTGTGAGGGTGTGAGCATTGTCAGGATTTGAGTGTGTGAGCATTGTCAGGGTGTGAGGGTGGGGGCATTGTCGGGATGTGAGTGGGTGAGTATTGTCAGGGAGTAGGGGTGGAGGATGAGCATTGTTAGTGTGTGAGGGGGTGAGCATTGTCGGGGTGTGAGGGTGTGAGCATTGTCGGGGTGTGAGAGTGTGAGCATTGTCGGGGTGTGAGGGTGTGTGCATTGTCGGCTGGTGAGGGTGTGAGCATTGTCGGGGTGTGAGGGTGTGAGCATTGTTGGGGTGTGAGGGTGTGCGCATTGTCGGGGTGTGAGGATGTGCGCATTGTCGGGGTGTGAGGGTGTGAGCATTGTTGAGGGTGAGGGTGTGAACATTGTCAGGGTGTGAGGGTGGGGGCATTGTCAGGGTGTGAGGGTGGGGGCATTGTCGGGGTGTGTGTGAGCATTGTCAGGGTGTGAGGGTGGGGGCATTGTCGGGGTGTGAGTGGGTGAGTATTGTCAGGGAGTAGGGGTGGAGGATGAGCATTGTCAGTGTGTGAGGGGGTGAGCATTGTCAGTGTGTGAGTGTGTGAGCATTGTCGGGTTGTGAGAGTGTGAGCATTGTCAGGGTGTGAGGGTGTGAGCATTGTCAGGGTGTGAGGGTGGGGGCATTGTCGGGGTGTGAGGGGGTGAGCATTGTCAGGGTGTGAGGGTGTGAGCATTGTCAGGGTGTGAGGGGATGAGCATTGTCGGGGTGTGAGGGGGTGAGCATTGTCAGGGTGTGAGGGTGTGAGCATTGTCAGGGTGTGAGGGGATGAGCATTGTCGGGGTGTGAGGGGGTGAGCATTGTCAGGGTGTGAGGGTGTCAGCGTTGTCGGGGTGTGAGGGTGTGAGCATTGTCGGGGTGTGAGGGGGTGAGCATTGTCAGGGTGTGAGGGTGTGAGCATTGTCGGGGTGTGAGTGTGTGAGCATTGTCGGGTGTGAGGGTGTGAGCATTGTTGAGGGTGAGGGTGTGAGCATTGTCAGGGTGTGAGTGTGTGAGCATTGTCAGGGTGTGAGGGGGTGAGCATTGTCGGGGTGTGAGGGGGTGAGCATTGTCAGGGTGTGAGGGTGTCAGCGTTGTCGGGGTGTGAGGGTGTGAGCATTGTTGAGGTTGAGGGTGTGAGCATTGTCAGGGTGTGAGTGTGTGAGCATTGTCAGGGTGTGAGGGGGTGAGCATTGTCAGGATGTAAGAGTGGGGGCATTGTTAGGGTGAGAGGGTGGGGGCATTGTCGGGGTGGGAGTGGGTGAGCATTGCCAGGGAGTAGGGGTGGAGGATGAGCATTGTCAGTGTGTGAGGGGGGTGAGCATTGTCAGGGTGTGAGGGTGTGAACATTGTCAAGGTGTGAGGCTGTCAGCATTGTTGGGGTGTGAGTGTGTGAGCATTGTTGAGGGTGAGGGTGTGAGCATTGTCAGGGTGTGAGGGTGGGGGCATTGTCAGGGTGTGAGTGTGTGAGCATTGTCAGGGTGTGAGGGTGTGAGCATTGTCAGGGTGTGAGGGGGTGAGCATTGTCAGGGTGTGAGGGGTTGAGCATTGTCGAGGGTGAGGGGGGTGAGCATTGTCAGGGTGTGAGGGTGTGAATATTGTCGAGGGTGAACATGTGAGCATTGTCAGGGTGTGAGGGGGTGAGCATTGTCAGGGTGTGAGGGGGTGAGCATTGTCAGGGTGAGGGGGTGTGAGCATTGTCGGGGTGTGAGTGTGTGAGCATTGTCAGGGTGTGAGGGTGTGAGCATTGTCAGGATTTGAGTGTGTGAGCATTGTCAGGGTGTGAGGGTGGGGGCATTGTCGGGATGTGAGTGGGTGAGTATTGTCAGGGAGTAGGGGTGGAGGATGAGCATTGTTAGTGTGTGAGGGGGTGAGCATTGTCGGGGTGTGAGGGTGTGAGCATTGTCGGGGTGTGAGAGTGTGAGCATTGTCGGGGTGTGAGGGTGTGTGCATTGTCGGCTGGTGAGGGTGTGAGCATTGTCGGGGTGTGAGGGTGTGAGCATTGTTGGGGTGTGAGGGTGTGCGCATTGTCGGGGTGTGAGGATGTGCGCATTGTCGGGGTGTGAGGGTGTGAGCATTGTTGAGGGTGAGGGTGTGAACATTGTCAGGGTGTGAGGGTGGGGGCATTGTCAGGGTGTGAGGGTGGGGGCATTGTCGGGGTGTGTGTGAGCATTGTCAGGGTGTGAGGGTGGGGGCATTGTCGGGGTGTGAGTGGGTGAGTATTGTCAGGGAGTAGGGGTGGAGGATGAGCATTGTCAGTGTGTGAGGGGGTGAGCATTGTCAGTGTGTGAGTGTGTGAGCATTGTCGGGTTGTGAGAGTGTGAGCATTGTCAGGGTGTGAGGGTGTGAGCATTGTCAGGGTGTGAGGGTGGGGGCATTGTCGGGGTGTGAGGGGGTGAGCATTGTCAGAGTGTGAGGGTGTGAGCATTGTCAGGGTGTGAGGGGATGAGCATTGTCGGGGTGTGAGGGGGTGAGCATTGTCAGGGTGTGAGGGTGTGAGCATTGTCAGGGTGTGAGGGGATGAGCATTGTCGGGGTGTGAGGGGGTGAGCATTGTCAGGGTGTGAGGGTGTCAGCGTTGTCGGGGTGTGAGGGTGTGAGCATTGTCGGGGTGTGAGGGGGTGAGCATTGTCAGGGTGTGAGGGTGTGAGCATTGTCGGGGTGTGAGTGTGTGAGCATTGTCGGGTGTGAGGGTGTGAGCATTGTTGAGGGTGAGGGTGTGAGCATTGTCAGGGTGTGAGTGTGTGAGCATTGTCAGGGTGTGAGGGGGTGAGCATTGTCGGGGTGTGAGGGGGTGAGCATTGTCAGGGTGTGAGGGTGTCAGCGTTGTCGGGGTGTGAGGGTGTGAGCATTGTTGAGGTTGAGGGTGTGAGCATTGTCAGGGTGTGAGTGTGTGAGCATTGCCAGGGTGTGAGGGGGTGAGCATTGTCAGGATGTGAGAGTGGGGGCATTGTTAGGGTGAGAGGGTGGGGGCATTGTCGGGGTGGGAGTGGGTGAGCATTGTCAGGGAGTAGGGGTGGAGGATGAGCATTGTCAGTGTGTGAGGGGGGTGAGCATTGTCAGGGTGTGAGGGTGTGAACATTGTCAAGGTGTGAGGCTGTCAGCATTGTTGGGGTGTGAGTGTGTGAGCATTGTTGAGGGTGAGGGTGTGAGCATTGTCAGGGTGTGAGGGTGGGGGCATTGTCAGGGTGTGAGTGGGTGAGTATTGTCAGGGAGTAGGGGTGGAGGATGAGCATTGTCAGTGTGTGAGTGTGTGAGCATTGTCGGGGTGTGAGGGGGTGAGCAATGTTGGGGTGTGAGTCTGTGAGCATTGTCGGGGTGTGATGGTGTGAGCATTGTCAGGGTGTGAGGGTGTGAGCATTGTCGGGGTGTGAGGGGGTGCGAATTGTCGAGGTGTGAGTGTGTGAGCATTGTCACGGTGTGTGTGTGTGAGCATTGTTCGGGTGTGAGTGGGTGAGCATTGTCAGGGAGTAGGGGTGGAGGATGAGCATTGTCGGGGTGTGAAAGGGTGAGCATTGTCAGTGTGTGAGGGGGTGAACATTGTCGGGGTGTGAGGGTGTGAGCATTGTCAGGGTGTCAGGGTGTGAGCATTGTCAGGGTCTGAGGGTATGAGCAATGTCAGGGTGTGAGGGTGTGAGCATTGTTGGGGTGTGAGTGTGTGAGCATTGTTGGGGTGTGAGGGGGTGAGCATTGTCGGGGTGTGAGTGTGTGAGCATTGTCGGGGTGTGAGTGGGTGAGCATTGTCAGGGTGTGAGGGTGTGAGCATTGTCGGGGTGTGAGTGTGTGAGCATTGTCGGGTGTGAGGGTGTGAGCATTGTTGAGGGTGAGGGTGTGAGCATTGTCAGGGTGTGAGTGTGTGAGCATTGTCAGGGTGTGAGGGGGTGAGCATTGTCGGGGTGTGAGGGGGTGAGCATTGTCAGGGTGTGAGGGTGTCAGCGTTGTCGGGGTGTGAGGGTGTGAGCATTGTTGAGGTTGAGGGTGTGAGCATTGTCAGGGTGTGAGTGTGTGAGCATTGTCAGGGTGTGAGGGGGTGAGCATTGTCAGGATGTGAGAGTGGGGGCATTGTTAGGGTGAGAGGGTGGGGGCATTGTCGGGGTGGGAGTGGGTGAGCATTGTCAGGGAGTAGGGGTGGAGGATGAGCATTGTCAGTGTGTGAGGGGGGTGAGCATTGTCAGGGTGTGAGGGTGTGAACATTGTCAAGGTGTGAGGCTGTCAGCATTGTTGGGGTGTGAGTGTGTGAGCATTGTTGAGGGTGAGGGTGTGAGCATTGTCAGGGTGTGAGGGTGGGGGCATTGTCAGGGTGTGAGTGGGTGAGTATTGTCAGGGAGTAGGGGTGGAGGATGAGCATTGTCAGTGTGTGAGTGTGTGAGCATTGTCGGGGTGTGAGGGGGTGAGCAATGTTGGGGTGTGAGTCTGTGAGCATTGTCGGGGTGTGATGGTGTGAGCATTGTCAGGGTGTGAGGGTGTGAGCATTGTCGGGGTGTGAGGGGGTGCGAATTGTCGAGGTGTGAGTGTGTGAGCATTGTCACGGTGTGTGTGTGTGAGCATTGTTCGGGTGTGAGTGGGTGAGCATTGTCAGGGAGTAGGGGTGGAGGATGAGCATTGTCGGGGTGTGAAAGGGTGAGCATTGTCAGTGTGTGAGGGGGTGAACATTGTCGGGGTGTGAGGGTGTGAGCATTGTCAGGGTGTCAGGGTGTGAGCATTGTCAGGGTCTGAGGGTATGAGCAATGTCAGGGTGTGAGGGTGTGAGCATTGTTGGGGTGTGAGTGTGTGAGCATTGTTGGGGTGTGAGGGGGTGAGCATTGTCGGGGTGTGAGTGTGTGAGCATTGTCGGGGTGTGAGTGGGTGAGCATTGTCAGGGTGTGAGGGTGTGAGCATTGTCGGGGTGTGAGTGTGTGAGCATTGTCGGGTGTGAGGGTGTGAGCATTGTTGAGGGTGAGGGTGTGAGCATTGTCAGGGTGTGAGTGTGTGAGCATTGTCAGGGTGTGAGGGGGTGAGCATTGTCGGGGTGTGAGGGGGTGAGCATTGTCAGGGTGTGAGGGTGTCAGCGTTGTCGGGGTGTGAGGGTGTGAGCATTGTTGAGGTTGAGGGTGTGAGCATTGTCAGGGTGTGAGTGTGTGAGCATTGTCAGGGTGTGAGGGGGTGAGCATTGTCAGGATGTGAGAGTGGGGGCATTGTTAGGGTGAGAGGGTGGGGGCATTGTCGGGGTGGGAGTGGGTGAGCATTGTCAGGGAGTAGGGGTGGAGGATGAGCATTGTCAGTGTGTGAGGGGGGTGAGCATTGTCAGGGTGTGAGGGTGTGAACATTGTCAAGGTGTGAGGCTGTCAGCATTGTTGGGGTGTGAGTGTGTGAGCATTGTTGAGGGTGAGGGTGTGAGCATTGTCAGGGTGTGAGGGTGGGGGCATTGTCAGGGTGTGAGTGGGTGAGTATTGTCAGGGAGTAGGGGTGGAGGATGAGCATTGTCAGTGTGTGAGTGTGTGAGCATTGTCGGGGTGTGAGGGGGTGAGCAATGTTGGGGTGTGAGTCTGTGAGCATTGTCGGGGTGTGATGGTGTGAGCATTGTCAGGGTGTGAGGGTGTGAGCATTGTCGGGGTGTGAGGGGGTGCGAATTGTCGAGGTGTGAGTGTGTGAGCATTGTCACGGTGTGTGTGTGTGAGCATTGTTCGGGTGTGAGTGGGTGAGCATTGTCAGGGAGTAGGGGTGGAGGATGAGCATTGTCGGGGTGTGAAAGGGTGAGCATTGTCAGTGTGTGAGGGGGTGAACATTGTCGGGGTGTGAGGGTGTGAGCATTGTCAGGGTGTCAGGGTGTGAGCATTGTCAGGGTCTGAGGGTATGAGCAATGTCAGGGTGTGAGGGTGTGAGCATTGTTGGGGTGTGAGTGTGTGAGCATTGTTGGGGTGTGAGGGGGTGAGCATTGTCGGGGTGTGAGTGTGTGAGCATTGTCGGGGTGTGAGTGGGTGAGCATTGTCAGGGTGTGAGGGTGTGAGTGTTGTCAGGGTGTGAGGGGGTGAACATTGTCAGGGTGTGAGGGTGTGAGCATTGTCAGTGTGGAGGGGGTGAGCATTGTCGGGGTGTGAGGGGGTGAGCATTGTCGGGGTGTGAGGGGGGTGAACATTGTCAGGGTGTGAGGGTGTGAGCATTGTCAGGGTGTGAGGGGGTGAGCATTGTCGGGGTGTGAGGGTGTGAGCATTGTCAGGGTGTCAGGGTGTGAGCATTGTCAGGGAGTGAGGGGGTGAGCATTGTCGGGGTGTGAGGGGGTGAGCATTGTCAGGGTGTGAGGGGGTGAGCATTGTCGGGGTGTGAGGGTGTGAGCATTGTCAGGGTGTGAGGGGGTGAGCATTGTCAGGGTGTGAGGGGGTGAGCATTGTCAGGGTGAGGGGGGTGAGCATTGTCAGGGTGTGAGTGTGTGAGCATTGTCTGGGTGTAAGGGGGTGAGCATTGTCAGTGTGTGAGGGGGTGAGCATTGTCGGGGTGTGAGGGGATGAGCATTGTCAGGGTGTGAGGGTGTGAGCATTGTCGAGATTGAGGGCGTGAGCATTGTCAGGGTGTGAGGGTGTGAGCATTGTCTGGGTGTGAGGGGGTGAGCATTGTCGGGGTGTGAGGGGGTGCGAATTGTCGAGGTGTGAGTGTGTGAGCATTGTCACGGTGTGTGTGTGTGAGCATTGTTCGGGTGTGAGTGGGTGAGCATTGTCAGGGAGTAGGGGTGGAGGATGAGCATTGTCGGGGTGTGAAAGGGTGAGCATTGTCAGTGTGTGAGGGGGTGAACATTGTCGGGGTGTGAGGGTGTGAGCATTGTCAGGGTGTCAGGGTGTGAGCATTGTCAGGGTCTGAGGGTATGAGCAATGTCAGGGTGTGAGGGTGTGAGCATTGTTGGGGTGTGAGTGTGTGAGCATTGTTGGGGTGTGAGGGGGTGAGCATTGTCGGGGTGTGAGGGGGTGAGCATTGTCAGGGTGTGAGGGTGTGAGCATTGTCAGGGTGTGAGTGTGTGAGCATTGTCGGGTGTGAGGGTGTGAGCATTGTTGAGGGTGAGGGTGTGAGCATTGTCAGGGTGTGAGGGTGTGAGCATTGTCAGGGTGTGAGGGGGTGAGCATTGTCAGGATGTGAGGGTGGAGGCATTGTTAGGGTGTGAGGGTGGGGGCATTGTCGGGGTGGGAGTGGGTGAGCATTGTCAGGGAGTAGGGGTGGAGGATGAGCATTGTCAGTGTGTGAGGGGGGTGAGCATTGTCAGGGTGTGAGGGTGTGAACATTGTCAAGGTGTGAGGCTGTCAGCATTGTTGGGGTGTGAGTGTGTGAGCATTGTTGAGGGTGAGGGTGTGAGCATTGTCAGGGTGTGAGGGTGGGGGCATTGTCAGGGTGTGAGTGGGTGAGTATTGTCAGGGAGTAGGGGTGGAGGATGAGCATTGTCAGCGTGTGAGTGTGTGAGCATTGTCGGGGTGTGAGGGGGTGAGCAATGTTGGAGTGTGAGTCTGTGAGCATTGTCGGGGTGTGATGGTGTGAGCATTGTCAGGATGTGAGGGTGTGAGCATTGTCGGGGTGTGAGGGGGTGCGAATTGTCGAGGTGTGAGTGTGTGAGCATTGTCACGGTGTGTGTGTGTGAGCATTGTTCGGGTGTGAGTGGGTGAGCATTGTCAGGGAGTAGGGGTGGAGGATGAGCATTGTCGGGGTGTGAAAGGGTGAGCATTGTCGGGGTGTGAGGGGGTGAGCATTGTCAGGGTGTGAGGGTGTGAGCATTGTCGGGGTGTGAGTGTGTGAGCATTGTCGGGTGTGAGGGTGTGAGCATTGTTGAGGGTGAGGGTGTGAGCATTGTCAGGGTGTGAGGGTGTGAGCATTGTCAGGGTGTGAGGGGGTGAGCATTGTCAGGATGTGAGGGTGGGGGCATTGTTAGGGTGTGAGGGTGGGGGCATTGTCGGGGTGGGAGTGGGTGAGCATTGTCAGGGAGTAGGGGTGGAGGATGAGCATTGTCAGAGTGTGAGGGTGTGAGCATTGTTGAGGGTGAGGGTGTGAGCATTGTCAGGGTGTGAGGGTGGGGGCATTGTCAGGGTGTGAGTGGGTGAGTATTGTCAGGGAGTAGGGGTGGAGGATGAGCATTGTCAGTGTGTGAGTGTGTGAGCATTGTCGGGGTGTGAGGGGGTGAGCATTGTCGGGGTGTGATGGTGTGAGCATTGTCAGGGTGTGAGGGTGTGAGCATTGTCGGGGTGTGAGGGGGTGCGAATTGTCGAGGTGTGAGTGTGTGAGCATTGTCACGGTGTGTGTGTGTGAGCATTGTTCGGGTGTGAGTGGGTGAGCATTGTCAGGGAGTAGGGGTGGAGGATGAGCATTGTCGGGGTGTGAAAGGGTGAGCATTGTCAGTGTGTGAGGGGGTGAACATTGTCGGGGTGTGAGGGTGTGAGCATTGTCAGGGTGTCAGGGTGTGAGCATTGTCAGGGTCTGAGGGTATGAGCAATGTCAGGGTGTGAGGGTGTGAGCATTGTTGGGGTGTGAGTGTGTGAGCATTGTTGGGGTGTGAGGGGGTGAGCATTGTCGGGGTGTGAGTGTGTGAGCATTGTCGGGGTGTGAGTGGGTGAGCATTGTCAGGGTGTGAGGGTGTGAGTGTTGTCAGGGTGTGAGGGGGTGAACATTGTCAGGGTGTGAGGGTGTGAGCATTGTCAGTGTGGAGGGGGTGAGCATTGTCGGGGTGTGAGGGGGTGAGCATTGTCGGGGTGTGAGGGGGGTGAACATTGTCAGGGTGTGAGGGTGTGAGCACTGTCAGGGTGTGAGGGGGTGAGCATTGTCGGGGTGTGAGGGTGTGAGCATTGTCAGGGTGTCAGGGTGTGAGCATTGTCAGGGAGTGAGGGGGTGAGCATTGTCGGGGTGTGAGGGGGTGAGCATTGTCAGGGTGTGAGGGGGTGAGCATTGTCGGGGTGTGAGGGTGTGAGCATTGTCAGGGTGTGAGGGGGTGAGCATTGTCAGGGTGTGAGGGGGTGAGCATTGTCAGGGTGAGGGGCTGAGCATTGTCAGGGTGTGAGGGGGTGAGCATTGTCAGGGTGTGAGTGTGTGAGCATTGTCTGGGTGTAAGGGGGTGAGCATTGTCAGTGTGTGAGGGGGTGAGCATTGTCAGGGTGTGAGGGGATGAGCATTGTCAGGGTGTGAGGGTGTGAGCATTGTCGAGATTGAGGGCGTGAGCATTGTCAGGGTGTGAGGGTGTGAGCATTGTCTGGGTGTGAGGGGGTGAGCATTGTCGGGGTGTGAGGGGGTGAGCATTGTCAGTGTGTGAGGGGGTGAGCATTGTCGGGGTGTGAGTGTGTGAGCATTGTCAGGGTGTGAGGGGGTGAGCGTTGTCAGGGTGTGAGGGTGTGAGCATTGTCAGGGTGTGAGTGGGTGAACATTGTCGGGGTGTGAGGGTGTGAGCATTGTCAGGGTGTGAGGGGGTGAGCATTGTTGGGGTGTGAGGGTGTGAGCATTGTCAGGGTGTGAAGGGGTGAGCATTTTTGGGGTGTGAGGGGGTGAGCATTGTTGGCTTGTGAGGGTGTGAGCATTGTCAGGGTGTGAGGGTGTGAGCATTGTCGGGGTGTGAGGGTGTGAGCATTGTCAGGGTGTGAGGGTGTGAGCATTGTTGGGGCACAGCCAGTCATGTCTGCACCCTCTCGCCGAATGAGCAATTCATCTATTACCATTCGCCCATCTTCTCCCTCTAAACCTCCATTGAACCTGCCTGCACTACACTCAGGTAGTGCATTGACGAGACAGTTGACTAAATGGCGCTGGGAGATGGCGCGTCTGATGTCTCCCTGCAGCAATGCCATTTTGCCCGTGCTGTGTAAGATGGCAGATCAGCCACCATAATACAGAGCCCAATTGAGCCACCTAAATGGCCGGTTAAGAACGGAAAAGCTTAAGGACATAAGAAATAGGAGCAGGAGTAGGCCATGTGGTCCCTCAACCCTGCTCCACCATTCAATAAGATCGTGGTTGATCTGACTGTGGCCTTATCGCCTGTCATAACCCTGTGACTCCCTTGTATATCAAAACCTGTCTAACTCAGCCTTAAATATATTCAGTGTCGCAGCCTCCACTGCCCTCCAGGGTAGGAAATTCTAAAGGTTAACAACCCTTTGAGAGAAGGAATTCCTCCTCATCTCCATGATAAATGGGAGATCCCTTATTCTGAAACTGTGCCCCATAGTTCGAGATCCCTCATTTGGGGAAACATTGGGAGGGATTTTATGGAGCCCCCAAGAGCAGGAAGTATGGTGTGTGGGGTGAAAGATGATAGACCTTAAACAGCGAGTCTTTGGTTCATGATGAAAAGGTGGGGGGTGTAGCTTCACTTGGTCTCCTGACTCTATTCAAACTGAGCCAGTCCCAGCCACATGCGTTATACCCTCACCATCAACTCCCCAGCTTCTGTCTCAAATTAATCAGATAGCTAAAAACCTGAGCATCTGACTCAATTATATCACTGTTCCTTCACTGTCACTGGGTCAAAATCCTAGAACTCCCTTCCTAACAGCACTGTGGGTATACCTACACCACATGGACTGCAGCAGTTCAAGAAGGCAGCTCACCACCAACTTCTCAAGGGCAACTAGAGATGGGCAACAAATGCTGGCCTAGCCAGCGAAGCCCACATCCCATGAATTAATAAAAAAACATGCAAAGGTAAACTTTTGACTCCATATCATTGTCATCACAAAAACTGTCTACTTTGGCTCCTTGGCCAAGATTTTACCGCCCCTCCCACCTGGTGGGATATTACGGTCCTGCCAAACTGAATGGAGATTTAAATGTCTCGCCACATCTGTCGGGGGGTGGAGACATGCCACAGCAGGGCCATAACGTTCTGGCCCTTATTTCGATCTCCCTATATTTGCCCACTCCTACCTCAGTCCAACTGCCCCTCAAACCCTCATCCATGCATTTGTCATCTTGAGATTTGACTGTTCCAACAACCTTAGAAGATCTTTCATTCGCCACCCTCCCTAGTCTTTGACATATCCAAAGCTCAGTCTGCAGATGTAATTACTGATAGGTAAGCAGAGAGTATCATTCATTCATCATAGTGAACCTGTCACTCCTTCAGGGGACATCTGATGGTAATGGAATTGCAGGAAATAAATGACATCAACCAGCAGAGGATAATGAGAATCTATGTGCTGTTAGGAATAAACTAAGATAATAGACCAGAAGTGGCCTCAAAAGAACTCAAAGAAGTTTCCTTGTCATCCTCTACTTTTATTTACCTTCATTGCTTGTAATGTCACAACCCCAGGACAATGTTTACAAAGGCTTTAGGAGCGGTGAGAAACAAGATGTATAAGGCCCAGGCAGATATAGTTTTTCAAGTCGGGGCTTCCTATATTCTTCCCATCAGCTAACGTGGTGTGCTGCACAATAAAGGCACATTGGCTAAGGGAGCAGTTAGTTCTGATGCACAGGTATTCAGCACTTACAGCCAGGTTATTATCAGGGTCCATATTTTTTTGACCAATGCATTCAGCCATGTCAAAACATCATGTTGAGTGAACTAAATTTGGTGAACATTGACACTGTGTTGGTGGGGATCTCAGAAGGAAGCCAGGTTAGATTGCCCATTTGGCACTTTTGGCTAACGATACGTCGTAAGCAGTTTAGCCTTCAAACTCTTTCACTCTCATGTTGGACTCCACCATGGTTTAGGATGCTTGTGGAACCTTCCCCTCCTATTAATTGCCTGATTGTCCACCACCATTTTCGACTGAATATAATCTGAGTCAATATAGAAGACTCTCAAAAGATTGTATATGGCTGTGCACCAGTTCCAGAATGCTCATCCTGCCGGTGACAAAGGACATATACAGAAGGCATCTGAATGTTGATGCGTTAAGTGTGACTACATCAGCATGTTGCTTCCAGCTTGAGCACACCAGTCCCAAATGCCAATGGAGACCATTTTTCAAAGTTTCGGTGCCTGAATCTTGTTGCAATTCAATGACTAAATTATTGTGAACAGTTATGCTGATTTTTACTTTGCCCTTGGTAACAATTGTTTACAAGTGAATGGTTTGCTAGATTTGTTAGGCCATTTCAGTGGACGTTAAGAATCAATCGCTTCATGTAGGACTAAAGTCACATGTCGATCAGACTGACCCCCTTCTCTAAAGAAGGCTAGTGAATGAGAAATTACTAGATTCACGATACTCAGTTTCACAAGGTGCAGTGGTGGAATTTAAACTCATGGCTGCATCCATCACCATTAGACTACCAAATCCTTTCAGAAACAGATGCAGGTTTTGAACAGGAAAGAGTCAGGTGTTTTGTCTGCCTGACCCCCATTCCCTTTATGGTATCAATGTAAAAGACAAGACTAGCAGGATAACCTAACCATCTGGAAATACTACCAATTCCCCCAATAGCCAACCTGTTGCAACGTCAGAACGCAAGTGTGCTTGCTGTACAGCATTGCATCGTAATTTCCATAGGCCATCAACCTCAAAGAGATTGAGTGTCTTCGAAGAAAGTGACAACAACATCAAGTGGTACCTCAGGGTGAAAACCTTTTCTTGGCAATTTTCGCCAGACCGACCCATCATTGCTCCCTCTCCCACAGAGCGATAAGATGCCATTCCAAATTTCTGGTGTCTCATAGGGTCAACAACCAGGAAATTTCAAAAATATGCCAGGTCCTTATGAACTCATCTCCAGAATTTTGGACAGAGTCAGAATCCAGGGAGACTGGTGGGTTGAACAAGCGCCCCACCATATCTCTGGGTGCTGCAGCTGCCATTTGGAATTCCAAAGCCCTAACAAGTTACAAGGTCAGAGTTGCAAGGTGCACCAAGGAAGTCAAGTTTTAAATCAAGATGCCCATGGGTTACACACAGGAATGACACTTAATTACTCTTCAGTTTATGAAGTACCCCGGTAACATCAACTGTAGATCAACATAATTCTCTGTTTCTCAGAATATTTCTCTTTTCAACACAGGTGGATGCCCATGGAAATATTCTCCTAACGACCCTTGAAATTAGGAATGAAGTGACAGCTTCTGAGGTGTTGACGAATATCAATGATCCAAGAACGACCATGTTTTCTTGTGACAGTGCCAACATCCAGTACAGAAGGCCAGCTACAAGCAGGGACAGCTATGGTAGAAGCACAATAGAAAGGCACATGGTTCAGAAGAAGGGACGGTTACGGCGACGAACGTCACAACTGAAAATTAAAATCCCAGATCTGGCTGATGTGAATGCCATAGACAGGTGGTCACGGGTGGTCTTTCCTGTTACATTTGGATTTTTTAACTTGGTTTACTGGCTCTACTATGTGCACTAGCTCTAACATTATGTACAGTACAGGTAGAATTCCCTCTTGTTTTATTTTATTAACCCTTAAAGAACTGTAATAGCAGTATAGCAACAACCTCAAGGTAAGATATTCAGCCCTAATATTATTTTGGGGATTAAATACATAAATGTATCTGTCAATGAACTTGTATCTGATCACTATGAATGGTTTGGCTTTAAAATATATTGCTGTAGTTCAATGCTTAACTCTGAGTGATAGCCATTCGGTAACTTTTACTTTAAACATTTAGGACTGAATTTAATGGTCATGGCGGTGGCCCACCCATCCAATGGAAAGCCGGTGGCAACCCTGCCACAGCAATTTATGGGAGCCCTGACAGGATTAAAGGTCAGGCAGGTAACTGGCTGCTGTTGGGGTTCCTGTGCCTGAAGGCAAAGATTCAGCTCCCCAAGAGCCGCCGGCCAATCAGAGGGCCAGCAGCTGTCAGTCCCAGCTGTGCCACCAGAAGTGGAACTGTAGCAGCCTTGGAGCAGCAACCGGGAGGGAGGCTGCAGAAGACAAATGAAAGAGGCGGGCTCGCTAGGGCTAGTCAGACAGGACTTGGCAGAGAGGCAAGGATCCATATAATCAGGAGGGAAGGCATGGTGTGGAGAACCCATTGCCTTCCCAACTCCACACCCCCCCCCCTAAATAAATTAGCTGTGAGGAAGGTCAAGGACCACCTTCCTGCCTGAATGCCAATTGGGGCCCTTAGGTGGCCAATTAAAGGCCACAAGGGCCTCAACCTGCCACCACTGGTGGTATTCTACCAGCAACATGAAGGGCCCACACCATGTGGAGAGGCTACTCAGTGTGCCCAGCAGGCTTGGGGAGGGGGTTGGCTCTTGATTGGGCACCCAGTGCCCCTCAGAGACAAGGGCCATCCCTGCTGAAAGACTCCTCCCATCCTCCACAACGAGCACCCTACCCCCTCATCAGGGCCTGCCTGATTGACCCCAACAAGTCCGCCTCCCTCACTTGTCTTCTGGGGCCTCCTCAGTGGTCACTAATTTGGGTCTCCTGCTGTACCAGCAGTGGCCATTTCTCCCAGTGGCGCCACTGAGATTCAAAAGCGCCAGCCCTCTAATTGGCCCGCAGCTCTTGGAGGTGGGATGTTGGCCTCTAAAGGCACTGGAACCCCGACAGAAGACAGTGAACTGCCTGATTAACATTTAATCATGTCAGGGTTCCTAGAAATGGATGCGAAGGGGTTGCCGCCAGCTTTCTAGCTGGGAAACAGGGCCTCCACTACAGCCATTAAATTTGTCCTGGTGTATATCCCCACCCCCCCTCTGGTAGAATACCAGTGGCGCTGGGATGAGGTCTTTAAATGGCAGCTAATTGGCCACTTAAGGGCCTCAGTTGGCCTCCGGGCCATCCCCGACTTAATTGGGATGAATGAGGAAGGCGATGGGCTTTTCATCCCTGCCTTCCTATCCGATCAGATGGCAGGAGCAGGTGAATGCTTAATGTCTTTGTATGACATTCCTTTTGTCCATTATTTTTCAGTGTTGAACACTTTATTTTATATTAATTGACATCTATAAAAAAAAATGGGCAATTACAAAAGAATCATGTATGTGTCTGCTAATATCAGCAACAGCAATTTCTAAGCCAAATTGAGTAACCAGGCGGGAGAGGGTCAGATTGGTTGGGACGGAGGGAGGGGGTGGGTGGGAGCAGGGGAGGTTAAACTGTTGGGGTTCAGCAACCTAACCCACCACCCAACCACATTTCTGTCCTCTTGATAACCACCACAGCCCCCTACCGAGCCCTGATTGCAGCTCCGATGTCCTTGCTCCATCGCCCAGCAATCACAGCCACAATATCCTGGATCCAACTCTCCTGATTACAGCCTTGATGTCATCACACCACCCTAGACCCAGTTGCAAACTCCAAGATGCGAACCTGATGCTCATGTTCATTTCTTCCCCCGGCCCCAACTGCAGCCCAGAGCACTCAGCATTGACTGCCCTGGGGAAATATCCCCATGGATCCCTGGCCTCCTACTACTAGTTTGTGCTCCCACCCACCAGCCAAGCTGCCAATCACCACCTGTAAGGCAGGGGTTTGAAGAAAATTATTTAAATGAGACCCAGGCTTTAAAACCGTGCTACCACGCCCCTCTTCACCCTCCCCACCTCCCTATTAATATCTGGGCTGAGGACTCCCACCTAGACTATAGCATGCAGTGTAAATTCCATCTACTCTGCTCCACCCTTGTGTGATAAACTTAATCTCTGCTTATTAGAGCAGCGCGCATTTCTCTATTTCCCACAGAAGTGTGCAATCATAATATCACAAATTTAGGGCCATACTGTGAGATTTTCTATGATGCAATGTTGACTTGAATCCAGAAACAAATGGATTGAGACTGCTGAAGCTCATTTCGCATAGAGCTGTTGCAAGTAACAAATCAAGAAAACTTTCATGAATCATTTTATCATTGTCCTTGTTTGCTAATCCATGGCATCAGCCAGAGCTGTTTTTGATTAAATTATTTTCTCTTTTATATCCCTCAAGTCTACTGCCTTCCTATCTTTAGATTTTCTTTGGCCTGAGTTTGGAATCAACAAAATCAATTACCATTCTCTTGACAATTCCCTTGTTTTGATGATGAGATACTCTGTTTTTGTTTTATTTTTAGCAATTTTGTTTTAACAGAGAGGATTGCTTTCTGCATCTTCATGTAAATACATTTTTATTGTATTCTTCAATACACAGTTGCTTGTCGACATGAGAATTAGCAGTGCAATTGGATGGGCCATTTTATGTGTTTACAAACTTCATCGTTAACTTACAGGTAGTTGTAGCATGTATTTATTACAATGTAAAGATGTCCTTACCTTAACATGTATCTAAAAATTCAAAGCATTGAACCCACTCATCCCTTTCTACCGCACAGGTTTGACATCTTCATATCTCAAATATTTTCATTTGTAGTCTTTTCAGGTTTAGACTGTTGAATTAATCATCGATTTTATATTGTGAATGCTCCCAAACTAAGCTCACCCAGAGACCTTAACACCTGTAAGAGTGAGATTCACAGGGATTTCTTCAGTTGACTATTTGTAATGAAATTATAATTTCTTGATTCACACATATATGACTTTATCACAAATAGCAAATGGAGGAAATTATCCCCTTCTATCTCCGTCATTATACTTTAAATCCAGTGTGCAGAAGCAAAAGAGCAGAATTCTAATCAATGCCTTGTTTCATGTACCAAAGCTTTATATCCAACCATATTTCTAACAATTATTCACAGGTTTTGCAGTAAAAACAGACAGATTTTATAAGTGTATTTATCCTGTATATGGCTGAATATATTGCCTTAATTGTTTATTAAGTCACGCACATTAGGAACACTAATGCATACAATTCTACAATTTGCTACTTAAATATTTTTATAATAATTTAATGACTGCAAAATATAGATTGAAAAGTAATGTGCCAAATACCTTTAGACATTCCAGTGGAAAATGCATCCCTTGTGTTTGACACTGAGAAATAACAATATGTCCTGCACTCAGAATGAGACAATATTGGTCAGAAATGTTGGCAGGTGACTTACAGGGCTAGCCACACTTTGTAGAGAGCAGTTAGTGCTGGCATACACATTACAGTGAAAATCACTGAAGTTCAATCCTCTTAGTGCAGGTTTAATATCATTTAGCACAATGCTGCAGAACAATTTTATGTCTCATACACTATAAGACATAAATTTTGAAGATTTTCTGACCCTCAGAAATACTCAGTGTAAGCTGCTAGTGAAACTTTCAAACAATTCATTTTTATACTAGTCAACATGGGTATAAATTTTGTGATATATTTTAAACACCTCTTTGGACCTAAGCTCTATACATCCAGTGGGATGCTTTGACCACAGAGGTAATTTTTGGATTCTGTGTCTGAACTTTGAATTATATCTGTGCAGTGTTATCAAAAAGGTGGCAAATTTGATTCATTTCAAAAATGTATACAATTTATATGCAAAAATAACATCTGTTAAACTCTTATTGCTGAATTAGAGAAGGCTTTCTATGGAATGGAAACCTGAGTATTTGTTAAAAAAAACAGTTTCACTCAGTCAATTTTAATTGCTGCAATTCATTTAATCTTCAGATTATATTCAATACATTTAATGGAAATCTCTAAAATCTCGATGTAAGCAATAAATTAAACACTTGCAAGTTGGAACCCCATAGCAACTTGCAATACGATATCAAGAATAAGTTCTAGTTTCAGTTATTTAACTATCTAATTTTATTTGTTTTTTTTGCTAATAGTGATCAAACCCAGTGTTTGAAAGGGACAAATGTGAAACAGCTTAAAGTTTCTAGATGTAGGTAAGGTTGGCTTCAATGCAATGAGACAGAGACTGTCCACAATAGACTGGGCAAATTTGTGAATGGGAAGAAGACATAAAATAGGTGAGTGATGTTCAAAAACGAATTTAATGTGGTACAGAACCAGTTTAAATGCCTAAGCATCAAGAAATCTATTTGATAGAAAGCACAGCTATGGACAACTAAAGAGGTAAGAGGCATCATAAAACTAAAAGCATAAAATAATGCAAAAACAGTTCAAATTCTGGCGAATGAGAAAGACACAAAAAAACAAAGGGTGACAAAACAAAAAGTAACAGTTACAAAAAAGAGAATGAAAAGAAACTGACAAGGTATATAAAAATCAACACAAAACAGTTTTATAATTATATTTGGAGAAAGAGGGCGAGCAGAAGCAATGCGACCCCTTGAAAACTGATAATGGTAATGTTGTCAATGAAAATAAGGAAATGGCAAACATGCAGTCAGACATACATCAGTATTTACAGTAGAAGAGGTCAACATGTCAAACATGCAGTCAGACATACATCAGTATTTACAGTAGAAGAGGTCAACATGTCAAACATGCAGTCAGACATATATCAGTATTTACAGTAGAAGAGGTCAACATGTCAGACATTCCAAGAAAACTAATATTGAATCAAGAACAAGGACTCACCAAAATTAATGTAAGCAAAATAACAGTAATGAGGAAAACAATCACATGCAAGAATCACAAACTCTGGATCAAATGGTTTCCATCCCAACATTTTAAAGGATATAGGTAAGAGCATTGCAGATGTCATAACTAAGATATTCCAAAGTTCTCTCATTTTGGGAACTGTTCCTTTAGATCAAAAAATTGTGTGCTTCACTTCGTTAATTAAGAAATGTGAGAGGGAAGAACCAGATTAACTTAACGCCTGTTGTCCAGAAATTACTTGGGTCTATAATTAAGGACAGAGGGACTGAACACCTTGAAAATTTTCAGCTGATCAGAGACAGCAGCATGGATTTATAAAGGGTTGATCATTCCTGATTAAACTGATTGAATATTTTGAAGGGGTGACTAAATTAGTGGACAGAGGAATGTCAATGGATGTTATTTATACAGCATTATAGAAGACATTTGATAAAATCCCTCATAAGAGAATGTTTGCTGAATCGAAGGCAAAGTATTGACCTGATTAGGAAGTTGTCTGAGTTCAGGAGACAGGGTGTAGGCATAATTATTATGTTTTCTAATCATCAGTTTGTGACTCGTGATTTCTGGAAGGATTTATGTTGGGGCCTCAATTTTCACCTTATTTATAAACAACTTAGATGATGGGGTAGGAAGCCACATCTCCAAACTTAACACTGACACAAAGACATTGTATGCAGCATAGCATATGGGACGCATGGTCAATCAGGGTGGCAGAAGTCTCCATCGGGAAGGATGATTGGAGGGGAAAGCAGGTGTCGATCGGGTAGGCTTCCACTTCTGTGGTTGGGGTGGAGGTTGAGGAAGGTTAAAGCCCTTGCGTTGGATATTGGAGGCTGGGGGGAGAACTGCAAGCCAGAGTGGGAGGAAAAATCAGGGACAGATCAGATGGATGGATGGAAGGAAGGGATAGAAAGAAGGGCACAGCGGTGGTTTGAAGGGTCAGGAAGGATTGTACACTTGAGCTGATGGGAGGTCAGAGGCCTCATGCATGGGGAGATTGCAGACCAGGGTGAGAAATTGGAAGCCATGGGGTGAAGGTTTCACAACATTTGGGATACTCAGTAAACAACAGTTAAAAAGAAAAGCTGAATGAAAATTATGTCATATTTAAGGTACTAATACGCCTCCTTGAAGCAAGTTGGTCACCTGCTCATCTTCCAGCCTCAGTTAAAGATAGAGGTCAGTTTGGGTCAACCCTACACCTATCCAAACCTGCCCTTTCTTTAGGTTAAAATTTTCCCCTACATAGATTTGATCTTCCACAGTGATTGTGAAGGTGTATGCAATCTCTTTACCAAATTATATTTAATTGGGTGAATCCTTGGCACAGTTTCAATATGACACTGTCTTAACAAAGGGCTGAGATGGCATCCTAAACCATAAGAATGCAACAGGCTCTGTTTATAACTATCATCTGACCCTTGAGTTAAGGTTGCTGTGGGTAATTATGTCAGTTAATATATAATCTTTATTGAAGAAGTGAGTATTATTTTGCTGTCAGTCCCTTTAACAGTCACTAGGGGCAATTTTCCACCACCATCTAGGCGATAACCATGGTCAAAGTCCCCACAATTTTATTCCATTGAAATCAATAGACCTAAAATCAAATCAGTTTCATAAAGGGTGCACTACGCCAGGTTTATATCTTATTTTAAAATGTAAAAACTAAAATGCTTAACAGGAGGTGGTCAGCCCCAATTAGGATCACCGCCTTCTCTGAATAGTAAAGACTGGGGTGTTGAAGCAAAATGTTCTGTCATTTAGCAGTTGAGTGCAAGGTTAATGGTGTGATGCCATGGATTCAGAAATATCATAAAGGTAATAACCCTGGGTGGGAGATCAACTGCTTTATTGTGATTTTTTTTTAAATATGCAGAAGTAATAGTACTTAAAAATAATCCAAGTCTATATTTTATATGTGTATAATGCAATTTGTCTTGGATATTCCTTCAATACTGAATAGTGCATCTGCACTGTGAAAATATATGTGAGAGGAAGTGATATGCACAAGGTCCAAACCGTTCATTGATGCATAACTCCATAATGACATTTAAATTTGAATACTCTTAACATTTAAAGAAAGATTTCCTGACCCCAAGTCTGGATAACCAGGTTGCCTGGGTACAATGAAGTCAGGAAAGAGTTATACCTGATTTTTCATCCATTTAAATTTGTGGACAGCAAACTGTTAAGTTCTTATTTGGGATACATGCCTCCCCACCTGATTATCTTTACTGCTTCCAGACTGTCTAATTCACCCAGACACAAGACCAGGAAAATCCACCTTTTAGCAAAGTTTTAAAAATTGCACATTTAATCCAGACTCTGTCTGTCCCTAGTGATAATTCTGTTAACAAAGCATTTTATTCCTTTTTTTCCCACTGAAAGTGATAAGGTTGCTAATGTCATTTCAAATTTACACTGATGGGAGAATGCAGGTACATTTTATGGACTTATTGCATTTATAGTTTTCAATAAAAAGCAGCCAATCGATACATTATAATCATCATGCTAGAATAAAAATATAATCCTTAGGGATCATCCATGTTTTCTGGATATCAATTCTGTTTAGGAACATAGGGCAAAAGGGGGTCTCTGTAGCTGGCTGAAGAACCAGTGAGTGCCCTGCGTCACCTCTTCTTGAGAAGGCCCCACTGCCTAAGTGCCTAAATCAGGCACTTAATTAGGCAATAGCTGGCCTTATCCAGGATCAAGGACCCCAGTAGAAATCCTGCTTGCTGAGAGCTGCGAGCCAATCAGGCGCTGGCAACTTTTCATTGCTCAGCAGTACCATTGGGAAGGCAGTGGCTGCTACTGGTAGTGCACTCACCCATGGCCAAGGATTGCTGACGGACCCAGGCCACAGGTGAGTTATGGGAGGAAGGGGATTGCAGGGTAGGTTCTGCAGAGGGGTGGGGAGGAGGTTCAGCAACAAGGGCAAGGGCTGGCCCTCAACTGCACCCCCACTCCCCCACCTTCCAAATGCTGGGTCCCTCAGTGGAGCACTGAATGCCTTTGAATGAAGGATCCTTCCCGGAAGCCCTCAAGCAACCCTGACAGGGTTTCTTTTAGGGCTTCCTGCTTGGCCAGTCTCCTGCCCGCTGCTGGCTGTATACAGGGATGGTAGGATGAGGCCCTTAAATGGGCATTAATTGGGGCAGAGGCGGGCAAGAGGCAGGGTTTCCACCAACTTCCTCCCCGCCTGATTAAATGCCCTCCCTCAGCCAAATTTGCCATGGGGGAGGGCATTAAATTCCGTCCATAGAAACGTAGGAAGATTTATGGCACAGAAAGGTAATTTGACCCATCAGGCTGAAAAACAGGCTAATCTCACCTTCAAACTCCTGCTCAATAGTTCTATAGATTATGGCACCTCAAATGCATATCCAAGTATTTCTTAAATGCAATGGGGCTTTCTGCCGCTACCATCCTTTATTTAAACTTTTTCAAAGACGATGATAAATTGAATTAGCAAGCATTCAGTTATAGATAGTTTGAAGCTGATTGTGAAAGTCAAACTGAATTAGCAGTTTAATCACCCAAAGCCATATTTAATGAACCAAAACCATATAAATAAAATTAAAATTCTATGATGGCATCACCTAACTTAAAACAAAAAAAATCTGTGATATGAAGATGTTTACTAATGACCTCAACTGCTTTTTTCCTTTGGAATTAATTCCTGGAACAGGAACACAGGAATGTTCAGGACAGAAAAAAACTTATTAATCCATCTGGATAGTTACAAAATCTAATACCACTTAATCATCCATTCCTTAAAATATTTTCTTTAAATTCTTCCTCCAATATCTTCCTTAAACTCCCCATGCTGTTAAATAATATAGCTCCTATCACATATCAGGGTGGCCTAAAATGTTTTGCAGTCAATAAATAGGGTTTTGAATTGTAGCTCCTCTTTTGAATTACCATCACTGGCATGTTCACCAACAGCGGATAGTTAATAGCCAGGAGCCGTCTGTGTCAGAACATCTACAGCCGTTGCCATTCTAGTTACCGTGGTAATTTTATGCTGCATCAATTGCTAGAATTAAGTTTGTGTGATCTTCAAGGATGGGGTTTTTTCTTAAATAATAACTTTATTGTAACATCATTGTATCACTGATTGCACTTTCATTTGTCAGATAACTGTATGTCTTCAAGAAGTATTAAATTTATTTCCCTTTCCCTGCTATTTCTTTCAAATAATTTGACATTTGGTGCAATATATTGGAAATAAGCTGACGAAATAGCCAAGTAAATTTGAAATGGCTAAAGTAAGGACGTGTAGCTATCACCCAGGTGCCAATGGGTTTGACACTTGAGTTCACCTTCTGCTGCTTTGGAAAAATGTTGCTAGTTCTTTTAAACTCTCCTAACATGTACATATTGAATGTTTGCAGAATAGCACATGCTGAGGGACATAGGGCAGAATTTTACGCCTCTCAGGCTGGTGTGCACCCATCTCGATTGGGCGTAAAATATCTCAAGAAGACATCGGGCGAGCGTCCCGACAGCATCCCGCATGCGTGCAATTTTCAAGTCGGTGGGCAGAGCTGTGCCCGCCATCAATTAAAAGGCCACTCAAAGCCATTAAAAACCCAATTGATCCTGATTTTACATTACCCATGCAATTTTGCGTTTATCGCATGGGTAAAACGGGCAGGCAGGCTGCCCACATTTTGCAAAACCTCATCCAAGGGCAGGATAAAAATGCATTGCCAGTATGAGCAGTGTGTTGAGGTAGTGAGATAGTTTGCTGCTGGTTGCTTATTTGAACATGACCGCTTCATCTCAGTTCTGAGCATCGTTCTTAGCATTTCAAGGCTTCATTTCAGGAGTCATTAATGTGTCCAAGGCTCCCAGGGGATATTGACCATGTTGACCCTTCCAGGTATCAGACAGCCTTGTGTTACCCTGGTAATGGGGATTGTGGTCTCTGCTGGAGGCACCTCCTATGAGGAGAAAGAAAGAGGGAGAAGGGAGAGGAAGCCAGGTGTCCCAATGCAGCTCCCAGGGGAGTGACCTGTGGGAGGTGAAGCGCAGGCACAAGGGGCACAGGGCCAGCAGGTAGTCCAAAGTGAAAGGAGCCGCAGGAGACACAACTATCCTGTTGCCAGGGTTTACAGGCAGCTACCTCAATATGTCCTAGGTGCAAAGCCAAAGGAGGCTCCACCTCTCCAAAGAGACAGTGACCTCCAATTGTCAGATAATTGGGCCTGAGATCACCTCAAACTGCATGGGTAGAAACCCCATGCCAGCGGCTCTGAAGGTCACAGTGGTCCTCAGCCTCTATGCCTCTGGCTCTTTCCAGGGGCCAGTGGGGGATCTGTGTGGAATCTCCCAATCCCAATCAGCTGTCTACAGTTGCATCAACTGGTGACAGAAGCTCTGTTCAGGCACATAATGACATTTAATCATTTCCATATGGGCGAGGTCAGCCATGCTGGGAAAGCCAGAGGGTTTACAGTGATTACTGGGTTCCCCTGCATCCTGTGTGCCATTGACTGCACACATGAGGCCATCAAGGTGCCAGTGGGTCAGCTTTGTGCCTTTGTCTACAGGAAGGGATTCCACTCCATGTATATCCAGATAGTGTGAGACCACAGGATGCAGATTCAGAAAGTCCGTGCAGCTCCTTTAATGCTTTTTTTTTTATTCATTCATTGGATGTGGGCTTCACTGGGTCAGGCAGCATTTATTGCCCATCTCCAATTGCCCCTGTTCAGGGTGCATTTAAGAGTCAACCACGTTGCTGTGGGTCTAGAGTCACATGTAGGCCAGACCAGGTGAGGATGGCAGATTTCCTTTCCTAATGGACATTAGTGAACCAGATGGGTTTTTATCATAATCAGCAATGGTTTCATGGTCATCATTATACTTTTTAATTCCAGATCTTTATTGGATTCAAATTCCACCATCTGCCATGGTGGAATTCGAACCCAGGTCTCCAGAGCATTACCCTGGGTCTCCAGATTACCAGTCCAATGACGATACCACAATACCACTACGCCATCCTCAGACACTCTCGGGTGCCGAGTCTATTCAGTGCTCCAGCCCAACTGATGGATGTCTGTTGGGTGACAAGGGCTATCCATTGAAAAGCTAGCTCATGACGCCAATCCGCCACCCAAGAACAGAGGGTGAGCAACGTTGTAGTAGGAATCACGCCTCCATAAGTGCACTGATAGAGAGGGCCATAGATCTTCTGAAGATGTGCTTCCAATGCCTGGACCATTCAGGGGGTGCACTACAATACCCCCCAGGGGCATACTCAGACCATAATGACAAAAACAAAATTTATCTCATTTTGACAATCCAAACAATTTAACATAACCTTCTCTGGTCTTCATTGAAAGCCAGTAAACATAAACAAACATTACAGAACAGAAGATCGCCTGTGACCTGCCCCTCTTGTGCTCATGATGCCTTAAACTTACGTTTGTGAGTGCTATGTCTTGGTGTCCCCCTCTCGCTGGCAGCAACATTGAAGACAGCCTGCTGACTCTGGTGTCTTGTTGGTCTTGATGACCTTGGTGGTTGTCCAATGGCCAATGGAGCCTGTGCTAGCCCTGCACAGCCAGGGAGCAGCCAGTGCCATGGCTGGCATCTCCCCAGTGACCGCAGCCTCACCAGATGCCATTTTCACTGGCAGAGGGGCAGAGGAGCTGCTGCCATCATCCAGAGCATCCTGAGAGGAGCCTGCAGAGATGACAAGCAGCTTGTGCACCAACGTGAGGTCTCTCTGGACCTCCTTGCTCACTATTGATGGACAGGCACCTAGCTGGGATACTGGGTGCCTCATCCATCTCCCACACTGACACTGACCACCTGAGGTCATTGCCTATGTGAGAGCTTGCAGGTCTGAGAGCATCCCCAGGAACCACTGATTCTGTCCCTGGATCTGCCCCTCCATGAGAGTCGCCACTGTTTCAATGGAGGAGGCAGTGCACTCAGTCATGAGGGTCAACGTAGTGCTTATGCTCCACATGGACTCCTCACAACAGAGGCCATGGCACACATACCCTCATGGATCTCCGCCAGATCCCCCCACACATCCTGCTAGACATCCAGCATCTGCCCCCTAATGGACATCTACAGAGACTCATCATCTGCCTTCGACTCAGCATCGTCCCGGCCTCCATCAGTCCTCCGATTTCCAGCACCCTGGGCACTCTCTGCCTCGCCTGCTCCTCAAGCAAGTGTGAAGTGCCCTCACCAATGTGCACCGACATTCTAGCTGAAGATCCAGCACTCACCGAGGTGCTGGTATCTGCGCTGGTGCCTGGTTCAGAGAGCGGGTGTGGTGCACGTGCATGTGAAGCTCAGCGGTCCTGTGACGTCAGGGGTGGCTCTTCAGGGTCCTGCGAATGAGTGCGTGCTGGTGAATCTAAGGAAGAACAATGACATGTCACTAGTTTAAATCATCACACTGTCACTGTGCATGCCAGGCACCCTGGTGAGACCATGGAGATCTGCATCATGGTACCATTGCCTTCCAATGATCAATGGGGAATCCAGTTTTGAGGCTCCCATCAATGATGAGACTACACAAGAATGTTTGCACTATGCGAAACTCTCACCTCTGTGCACTGATACCCCAGCCTCTCTGTGGTCAGTTGATCAAGGTGCATGGCGCCTCTCCAGTTCCAGGCATCCTGCTCGAATCTGGATAGGATTAAGAAGTTTTGGTAGGCCTCCAACTGTCCGCGATCTTTCAATGTTGTTATAGGTCATCTTCTCCTGAAAGCACAGAGGAGCATTGATTAGTCCACTCTTTACCTGCAGCACCATTGCAGCCTGGCCAAACCCACTGGAGGAACACCTTACAGGACACATCCAAGTCTCGGTCCTTGAGCTGCAAGGAACTCAGTCGAAGGGCTCACTCCCTTGGCCAGCTCTGGCATCACTGACAGTTGACACCCAGACTCTAACACCCCTGAGCTCCACAGGGGGACCGCCAGATCTTAACACTTCAAAGCACTGATCCATGCCTACACGGTACTCACTCTTGCCGAGTGCAGCAGGTCGTTAAACCTTTTGTGGCACTGCACCCATGTGAGCCGCACAACGTCGTGGCTGCCGACCTGCGTTACCATCTCCCAAACTCTTTTTGTCGGTTACAGTGACCACCTCCTTCCATCTCTGGGGACAAGAGTGTCCCTCCTGGTAGCCACCAACTCCAGGAGGACCGCGAGGCACTCGTCCACCCAACCTGCTCTCCTGTCTGGTGTCTCCAGCTGCACTTGAGGCCATAACTTCAGTCTTCAGAATGCTGCAAATATGTTCTTCCCTGGCAGCCATCAGGGAGCTGCCTGTGCTGTTTTTAAAGCACCCGCCAGGTTGTCATTGGACCTGGCGACCAGCAGGCCCCTGCCCGACTCTTCTTGACCATTGGGAAGATGCGTTGCATGCTGGGCGGGCCTTACTTGGCCAGCCAGTGTGAAATTGCAGTCAGGGAGCGATCGTGGGCGACAGCCCGTTTCCCGACCGGTCGTGGGCCCGCTGATCGTGCACGGTCACCAGGGCCATAATTCAGGCTATAATTTTCCTATGACACGTATCTTACACAATTAACATCCTTGCATTGTGTCTGTAGTATGTACTATTTGCCACAGTTAAAAATATACAATGGTTGAAACTGAATTATGGAATATTCGTAACTACTGCGTTAATAGGTTCAAATGAAATTCCTTTATCCTGAGTTTCAAAAAATATGTTAATAAATTTATTTTAAGCAGGTTAATGCTTTATCAAATACTGGATAGAAGAATTTCACACAGAAGTATTAATACATTCATTTCAAATATCTCAGCACATTTTCTGTCCCAAAAAACACGAGTAAACCATTTAATCTGTCACAACAAAATTTGAATTTGCAACAATGTTGTGTTTTCATTTTCCACCTCACAGATCTTAGTGATGCAAATTACCACGTTTTGGGTCTTTTAATGCATTTCATGTTATAAAAGTGGTTCTGGAGGAACAACATTCAAGTAGTGACCCATAGCCTCCATGAACTGCTCTTCCCATTTTCTTTTCTCCTTGCTACCACTCCAGATCTAGGCTGGAAGCTTTGGTTTCCCCTTGATAAGAGGGAGGGAACACAACTCCTCACTCTGAGTTTTAATAGGAGACCAAACGACAGCTGGCAAGACGTGCAGAATGTGGCTCAATGTCATCGGGCCTCTGGGAGTTGGGTCATTTGTAGTCAATTACAGGAATACTGCACGCCTGACATCAGGAGCATTGTATCAATTAATTGTTCAATCTGTAAAGCCATCTATTTTATTAGAGAAAACAGGGCATATGCTGTTCAGTACTTTAAGGGTTAATTTTTTATAATTTGCTTGCAATTGTGTACCTATTAAGTTGAACACTCAAGAAAGATGCAAATCTGCATTTGATGCTAATTCACATTTTTCTATTCTTTGTGAAGCTTCATAAATAAGGGGTTGAGATCTGTTATGGTTTCATTAAATGAATCCTTTGAAACACCTTTAAATCTCTTCAATTTTCTTTCAACAATAGTCAGCTGTCACATTTACAGCGTCCCCTGGATAAGTCATAGAAGCAAGGTATTTATAATAGTGAAAATGTCACTTTTGTCATTTCCTGGAGACTGATACTGAGATTTTACAAAGAAATGGATAGCCTTCACAGATCATTAGTATAAATCCCAGTCTGAAAGTCAGAGGTTGAGTCAGAAGGATGTCAGGACCGCCTTAGGTTGTTGCTGGAATTGGTTGTCAATTAATTTTTCAGTGGTCTATTGTTGGTACATTATGCAAAAACAGGATGTTCCATCTCAAAGGGAATGAGGGCTTCAGCTTCCCTTGCCCGTCAGGCAGCCCAACTGAAGAGCATTATTGGTGGCAACCTGGGAGAAAGTTGCTATTCGTCCTCCATTGTCAGGAAACACTGCAGCGTTTAAGGTGACCAAAGATAGTAAAGAAGAAATAAGACAAAAATACCTGGAAAAACTCAGCAAGTCTGGCAGCATCTGCGGAGAAAAACACAGTTAATGTTTCGGGTCCAAATGACGCTTCAACAGAACTAAGTAAAAATAGAAGAGAGATGAAATATAAGCTGGTTTAAGGGGGGATGGGGGTGGCGGTGGGACAAGTAGAGCTGGATAGAGGGCCAGTGACAGGTGGAGATAACCAAAAGATGTCACAGACAAAAGGACAAAGAGGTGTTGAAGGTGGTGATATTATCTAAGAAATGTGCTAATTAAGGGTGGAAAGCAGGATGAGCAAGGTACAGATAGCCCGGTGGGGGTGGGGTGGGGGGAAGGAATCAAAAAAGGCTAAAAGGCAGAGATAAAACAATGGGTGGAAATACATTTAAAAATAATGGAAGTAGGTGGGAAAAGAAAAATCAATATAACTTATTGGAAAAAAAAGGGGGGAATTGGAAAAGGGGTCGGGATGGAGGAGAGAGTTCATGATCTAAAATTGTTGAACTCAGTATTCAGTCCGGAAGGCTGTAAAGTGCCTAGTCGGAAGATGAGATGCTGTTCCTCCAGTTTGCATTGAGCTTCACTGGAACAATGCAGCAAGCCAAGGATGGACATGTGTGCATGAGAGCAGGGTGGAGTGTTGAAATGGCAAGCGACAGGGAGGTCTGGGTAATGCTTGCGGACAGACCGAAGGTGTTCTGCAAAGCGGTCACCCAGTCTACGTTTGGTCTCTCCAATGTAGAGGAAACCGCATTGGGAGCAACGAATGCAGTAGACTAAATTGAGGGAAGAGCAAGTGAAATGCTACGTCACTTGAAAGGAGTGTTTGGGCCTTTGGATGGTGAGGAGAGAGGAAGTAAAGGGGCAGGTGTTGCATCTTCTGCGGTTGCATGAGAAGGTGCCTTGGGAGGGGGTTGAGGTGCAGGGGGTGATGGAGGAGTGGACCAGGGTGTCTCAGAGGGAACGATCGTTGTGGAATGCTGCCATGGGGGGTGAAGGGAAGATGTGTTTGGTGGTGGCATCATGCTGGAGTTGGCGGAAATGGTGGAGGAAGACCCTTTAAATGCGGAGGCTGGTGGGGTGATAAGTAAGGACAAGGGGAACCCTATCATATTTCTGGGAGGGAGAAGTAGGTGTGAGGGCGGATGCGCGGGAGATGGGCTGGACACGGTTGAGGGCCCTGTCAACCACCATGGGTGGAAAACCTCGGTTAAGGAAGAAGGAGGACATGTCAGAGGAACTGTTTTTGAAAGTGGCATTATCAGAACAGATGCGACGGAGGCAAAGGAACTGAGAGAATGGGATGGAGTCCTTACAGGAAGCGGGGTGTGAGGAGATGTAGTCGAGGTAGCTGTGGGAGTCGGTAGGCTTGTAATGGATATTGGTGGACAGTCTATGTCTGTCCACCAATTACAAAGAAGAAATAAAGTTTATTTTAAACAAAAAGGATCATCCTCCTTCTCAAACCTTCCAATACCAAGATTTTCCAGCCCCGCACGCCATCAGGATCCTACAGTCCTGCGGTAAGTCAAGGGGCTTCTGGCTGGGCTTTCGAATCTCCCGCAGTGGGCCCCACCACGATGGAACTAGAAAATCCCAGCCCGTGTTTTTTTTAATATAAAAGAAGACAATTCTCATTTGTAAATTCATAGAATTTATCAGTCGTGAATCTTAATCTTATGTTGGTCCTTAACTTCCATGTAGCGGCAATCAGGGTCGGTTTACCACTCCACTCCTAGGGCGGGATTTCCCACACCTGCCCGCCGCCGGGATCTTCCGGTCAATGGACTTCTGGCTGGGGCGCCACCTCCCTACAGCGGGTCTCACCCGCGACGGGCCCGAAAAAACTCAGCCCTTGATTCTTACCTTGAAATCAAGCCACTCCTTTCTTGCCCAACCTTCCCACTCAGGCTGGGTGAGAAAAGCGTAGTACAGTTTCTGAGGCCTTGTGTCAAGGGCAGGAGAGTCAGAGGTAAGGAAGCTACACCCCTTTTTTTATGCCACTAGCTGCCACAAAACAGGTAAATTTAAAGGTCCGGCCACTTTAAGAAGCCAGGGAGAAGGTAATTTTGGAAGGTATGTGGGTGGGATTAGGGTGAGGGTGTGGGGGTATCAGTTGGTCAGGGAGGGGTTGATTGGTTGGAGAAGGGGTCAGATGATAGTGGGTTGGGGTAAGGTGGTCAGTTGGGGGTCAGGTAGTCAGGGGGGTGGTCAGTGGGAGGATTGTCAATGGGGAGGTGTTTACTGGTAGGAGGGGTCAGGTGGTCGGGGAGGGGTGGGGTTTGGGTGGTCGGGGGGTTGGGTGATCAGTGGGGGGAGTCAGTGGGGTGGGTGGTAAGGTGGGTGGTCGGTGGGAGTGGAGGGCAGTCAGGGGTTTGGGGGTTAGTCGGGTAATCCCTGGGGGTGGTCAGGGGATTGGCCCGAGTCCCATGGGAGTTGGGGGGTCAATTCTATAGTTACCCAGGAGTTAGAATTGGTTTTGCTTCTTCTAATGTTTTTTGCATAACTATTACTGTAAGACAGTCGGAACCATCTGAAGTTTGCGATTTAAATCGTACTTTTGGATGGTTCCCATTGCAGGGCAATTTCCCAACTAAAGTTTGAACTTCCCGGACAATTACCATGCCATCCTTACCTAGGGACTTCCAATAGGTGTTCTCCAGCACATCTCTGGGGTAGCCCGGAAGATGCCCAGAGCTTGGAAGTTACGAGCCATTGTGTTTTTATTGCACATGTTTTATAATGTTTAAACTTGCTGTTTGTCAGTCGTAACTGAGGGAAGTATACAGTCAAATATTCAATAAGCTATAGATTAATTAAGTCATATTTATTTTATATATTTGTATGTACTTATTATGAAATTTATAATTTCAGCTGTGCATTTGCCAGTAGGGATATTCTGGGAAGAAATGCAAAGGTATATTTTTCTCTTCTTTCATCCTAAATAAAACAAGAAAGAAAATTGAGGGGAAAAATGTGTTTTTAAATTTAAGCTGCTGTGGAGTAAGAAACTTCCGGAAAGTACGGAAAGGATCTGATGATTACCCACCTGCTTTTAACCTTCTTGAGATCAGTTTTAAGTGGCTAGGGTGTTAGCACCTTAATTCTGCAAACATCCAATGGGTCAGCACTGAATTTTGAATATGCTACTGTTTGTGTGCTTGAATTTTAGTTCAATCAGTTTTCAGAAACATAAACAGATAGCACTAAATTTAATTTCTATTTTATATTTTTATTTGACATGGAGCGCCATCTTAAAATTACTTGCCATATAGTCACAACACTCACTGTGAATGAAAAATGTCATTTATGTGACAGCATTTCTGTCCAAACAATTAACTTTTAAAATCTACTATCCTGTGAAGTACTCCTTCAAATATCAGCTTTGTTATTTTATATCAATTGCATATAGTCTTGATGCGAAATACCTTTCCCAAATGTTGAGCTGCTAAATGGTATAAAGGTGAATTGGTGTAAACCTATTTTAAAAATACTTTACACAATATGAAATCCCTCATCTGCTTTTGGAACCGGTCACATAACAATGTTTAGTAGTCTTTAAAAATTATGAAAAGCTCACATTTTACAGTTGTTTCTAAACACTGCCAGATTTTTGAACACAAATGATCTGGCAGCTCAACTTTTCTCACAAATAGTCAATCAGTAAAACATCACCTATATGATAAAATAAAGACAGCATCACTCCCACACTGGTTCAGTGAGATTAGCCAGTAGGCAGCCAAATTATGGAAGGAGCCAGTTCAGTTCTTTTTTTATTCATTCATGGGACATGGACATTGCTGGCTAGGCCAGCAATTATTGCCCATTCCCAATTGCCCTCATTCAAAGGGAATTTTTAAGAGTCAACCACATTGCTGTGGATCTGGAGTCACGCGTAGGCCAGGCCAGGCAAATTATTTTCCCTAAAGCATATTAGTCAGCCAGATGGGTTTTTACAATAATCAGCTTTGGCTGCATGGTCATCATTAGACTTTTAATTCCTGATTTTTATTGAATTCAAATTTTACTATCTGCTGTGGTGGGATTCGAACCCAGGTCCCCAGAGCATTACTGCCCCCTGATGGCTTTCCGCAGGATTCGTTTCCTCCGAGACACCCTGGTCCACTCCTCCATTCACCCTTACACCTCAACCCGCTCTCGCGGCACCTTCCCATGCAACCACAGAAGATGCAACACCTGCCCCTTTACTTCCCCCCTTCTCACCATCCAAAGGCCCAAACACTCCTTTCAGGTGAAGCAGCACTTCATTTGCACTTCCCTCAATTTAGTCTACTGCATTTGCCGCACCCAATGCGGTTTCCTCTACATCGGAGAGACCAAACGCAGACTGGGTGACCGCTTTGCGCAACACCTTCGGTCTGTCTGCAAGCATGACCCAGACCTCTGTGTTGCTTGCCACCCTGCTCTCATGCCCATATGTCCATCCTTGGCCTGCTGCAATGTTCCAGTGAAGCTCAACGCAAAATGGAGGACCAGCACCTCATCTTCCAACTAGGCACTTTACAGCCTTCTGGACTTAATATTGATTTCAACATCTTCAGATCATGAACTCTCTCCTCCATCCCCACCCCCTTTCTGATCCCCCTTTTTCCAATAATTTATAATTTTTAAAAAATATATTTTTTCTTTTCCCACCTCTTTTTAAATTTATTTTGATCTATTGTTTTATCTCCACCTTTTAGCCCATTTCGATCCCTTCCCCCCACCCCACCCCCACTAGGGCCATCTGCCACTTGCTTGTCCTGCCTGCTACCCTTAATATCCCCATTAGCACATTGCTTAGATAATATCACCATCGTCAACACCCCTTTGTCCTTTTGTCTTTGACATCTTTAGCAATTTCTTCTTTGCCTCCACCTATTACTGGCCCTCTATCCAGCTCTACCTGTCCCACCCCCCTCTACCAGCTTATATTTCACCTCATTTCTCTATTTCCTTAGTTCTGATGAAGAGTAATACGAACTCGATGCTGTCAGACCTGCTGAGTTTTTCCAGCTATTTTTGTTTTTGCCCCAGAGCATTACATTGGGTTCTGGAATACTAGCCCAGTGATAATAACATTATACCACTGCCTCCTGCTCTATGCTAGTTTGTTGATGATGGCCAGGATGGGGATAGGAATGCTAACACATTTTTGGGTTAGAGGGTCAAAATAAGACCAGTTCCTCTTTCTGGACTGTTATCTAGTGAATCCTGCTGGAAAAGCATGCATGTAGAAATCGGTGAAGGACAGGATTGGGTTTCATCTGAAATATCTTTACTGAGACACTGAACTATAAAGGTTGCCAAGCAACACTGCTTAGGCTCAGATCTGAATCATGTACAATTGGTGAGGCACCAATGAGGAACCAGTGATAAATACAAAAAACTGAGGATGCTGGAAATCCGAAACAAAAACAGAAATACCTGGAAATACTCAGCAGGTCTGGCAGCATCGGTGGAGAAGAACAAAGTTGACGTTGACCTTCACTTCCTCTCTCCTCACCGTCCAAGGGCCCAAACATTCCTTTCAAGTGAAGCAGCATTTCACTTGCATTTCCCCCAACTTAGTCTACTGCATTCGTTGCTCTCAATGCAGTCTCCTCTACATTGGAGAGACCAAACGCAGACTGGGCGACCTCTTTGCAGAACATCTTCGGTCTGTCCGCAAGAATGACCCAAACCTCCCTGTCCCTTGCCATTTTAACACTCCACCCTGCTCTCTTACCCACATGTCTGTCCTTGGCTTGCTGCATTGTTCCAGTGAAGCTCAACGCAAACTGGAGGAACAGCACCTCATCTTCTGACTAGGCACTTTACAGCCTTCCAGACTGAATATTGAGTTCAACAACTTTATATCTTGAACTCCCTCCTCCATCCCCACCCCTTTCCGTTTCTTCCCCCTCCCTTTTGTTTTTTCCAATAATTTATATAGATTTTTCTTTTCCCACCTATTTCCATTATTTTTAAATCTATACCTTTTATGCCCTTTTAGTCTTATTTCACCCCACCCCCCACTAGAGTTTTCTGTACCCTGCGTGTCCTGCCATCCATTCTTAATTAGCACATTCTTTTAGATAATATCACCACCTTCAACACCTCTTTGTTCTTTTGTCTGTGACATATTTTGATTATCTGCTCCTATCACTGCTTGCTTATCCCTACAACCACCACCCCCCCAACTTCTCTTTCCCCACCCCGCCCCCCAACCCCCCACCTTACACCAGCTTATATTTCACCCCTCTCCTATTTTTACTTAGTTCTGTTGAAGGGTCATGAGGACTCGAGATGTCAGCTTTGTTCTCCGCTGATGCTGCCAGACCTGCTGAGTTTTTCCAGGTATTTCTGTTTTTGTTTTGATGAGGAACCAATGCCTGTGGAAGCAGAATGTGGTGAGGAGGAGTCAATACATGTAGGGATGAGGAGAAAACCTCCTCTTGTGAGGGGAAAGGAAAGCAATCCACAAAATACTTCCAGCGGATGAAGTGTCTGTTCATTGTATTACACATGAATCTGCCTTGTAATGGCTTACACTTCTAGATTTTCTCAACATCGGAAGTTATATGTTAATTTTGGCTACAAATCTATTTCAAAGTATGAATTGTTAATAAGAGTTATCTTTTGGAAACAAAGTGATGAAGTTTACATGTTAATTTTCCAATATACTTGTTTTATAATTTGATGGTTTGTAGATGTCTGTCATTAATTTTTGATGTTATTCTTATAAATGTATGGTCAAATTGTTCTGCGATAAGCAGTGCTAATAGTCATTTTAAGAACTTCGTGGAGAAATTTATCTCAGGCAGTGGCGCAAAACGGGTGATATCAGATCAGCCTGTCATGTGTAACCCCTGATATTCAGTTCCACTAACAGTCAATGGAATCAGCTTTCAGGTGCTGCTGATAATCGGCCACTGATCTGATCACATCTGTTTTGCATCACCACCTGAGATGAATTTTTACCCATGCATCTTTATGTTCTATAATTTACCAAAAAGAATAACTTACAAGAATTGAGAAGTGCGGCAAATGGAATTAGAAGAATAAAAAAACAAAAAAACTATGGATTAAATTTAAGAGAAACAAACTCACAAAGCTATCGATTCTTCAACATTTCCTGCCATAAAATTTGATAAAGTTTTGTTTTAATGTCGCATGATTGTGAAAATGATGTTCATTTTATGCAGTGTGCATGGACCTAATTAGTGCCAAATGGAATTGTCATTTCTGCATAAAACAACAAATGCACAGTGGCAAACTCACCAAATTATAGCAATGCTCAATTCAGAAATCATATATTTAGTCCTTATCAATAATAATTTAAGGAAAATCTTATAGTGCTTTGCAACAACCTGTTTGGAAACATATTAATCCAAATTATTCCAGTCGGAGAGCCATCAAGTATTGCTTTACATAAACAGCTTGAGAATACAGATGAATAAGGAACATTTTCACATTTGCTATTTTCTCAAAATCAAGCAGTTGATTGAAAAGTATAATAGAAACTCTTTCTGTAAGATAACATTCTAGGAATGAAAATGAAGGCTGTGACCCTGAATATTCCAGCAGAATTTTCTTCAGTGCAACAGCACCAATGTCATAAATAATCAAAATACTGAAGGTAGCAAAGTTGATAATGTAACTTTTGTGGACAAGTTGTTTATCTGGCCAAATAGTCTAGGAGGAAGGCAAAGAGGATGTAGGAGTCCTGACTCTGGGGTAGATTTTCAATTTTCCACCCAGGCATAAAACTAACTTTGGGATCAAATGCACATTATAGAAACCACCTCATTTTGAAAATTGAGCAGTTTTATGTAACGAGCAGCCAATTTACAACAACAATTTTATGCCCCAGTAGCAGGTTGAAAATATACCCCTACCTCATATTTCTACCAGGTTTTATTTTATTCTTTATATAACTTTCTCACTGTTTTTCACAAACCCTCTTATTTTTCTCATTACATCCTCATAATGTCTTATCTCCAACTCTGGGGGGTAACTGAATAAATGGGACAATGTCGTTGTTTTGTCCTCATGTACTACATTTACTGTTCCTCCCATTCTCATTTCAATTTCTTAAATTTTCTGTAAATTATCCACATCATAAAGCTGCACAAATGAAAATGACAAGCTACAGCGACTTCTCTGCTGGACACCTTCGTTAAATTGGCCAAGAATACCTCCTGAATATTCATTACAGAAAATCTGCAATGACCATAGCATTCCCTCCAGCCTACCATCTCCTAGTTGCAGAAGTTAGCAAACTAAAAGAGCCTCAGCCGAACTGTAGCCTGCATTCTTCACAGCAATGATTCTCAAACTGGGGTTCAGGGACCTCTGGGTGTCTGCAGAGACTTTCCAGAGGGTCCACAAAATAACCAGAAAGTGTGAGCTGGGAGGCAGGAGTAGAATGCAGCCATCACTTGTCCAGTGTAGAGGGGAGGGGAGTATGCATGCAGGAGGGCTGAGAGCAGCACAATAGTAAATGCCTGTTTTCTTAAAAGCATTATGAAAACACTCTTTGCAAGCAGCATTTCCATATAATTATTACAATTTAAATGGGGGTGTCTGTTTTATTAATTCTTTTGAAAATAGCGCCTTCAACCAATAAAGCTTCAGAACCACTGCACCAATAAACATCAACAAGAATAGGAGTGAGGTCTTACGCAGAATTACATACAGCAATAAAAGGAAAACAGGAGCTTTGAAGGTCCATTGCTCTGCAGAAAGCTAGCAGTTTACTGCAGTGGGCTTAACGGTACAAGAAAGTGTATAAAATTCTGACTGGAAGAAATGAGAACTGATCAACATAGAAATGTTGGCCAGAATATTGCTGTTGGCATGCAGGGGCGGGCCCGACACGCCAACGCACAAAATGATACGAAGTGATGGTGGGAGTGCGTCCCGACATCATCATGCGTCATTTCGATCTTTCGATCGGCGGGCACGTGCCAGAGGTGGCTGCACACCCACCGAACTGTCAACGGCCTATTGAGGCCATTAAGAAAGTAATTAATTCTATTAATAACACTGCCCGTCCAAACTTAATGTTGGTGGGCAGGCAAAGAGCTCGAGTGGCCTTCGCATTTTTCAGGAAACCTCATCCACGGGCGGGATGAGATTTCCTGAAGGTTTAACAAAATAATTAAATAAATTTTACTAAATGTACAAACATGTTCCCGCTCATGTGCCACTGACACATGAGGGAACATGTTTAAATAATTTTTCCATTCATTATTTAAAACTTTCATTATCAACTTAATCTCCCTGAGGCATTGCTGCGCTCTTCTGTGCGCATGCGTGAAAGAGCATAGGCTGCGACTCTCCCTCCTCCCCCCACCCGCACAGATAGCGCTGAGTGCTACCGACTGCACGTTATGCAGGTGGGCCTTAACTGGCCTGCCCACATCATGAACGGCGATCGGTTCCACGCCTGTCCCCTCCCGCTCCCGCCCAGCCCACCCGACATAGGTAAGATGTAGCCCGTTATGTTTCCTTATAATCTGTTTAACACTTCAACACCAACTTCACTCAGCTCTAATGTATTTTTAACTTGCTCTATGAACCTTCCTCCTCAGTGATGGAAGGTGTAATCGAAAGTACTATCTCATGGCACTTAATCAGCAATAACCCACTCACAATGGCTTCCGCCAGGGCTACTCAGCTCCTGACCTCATTACAGTTTTGATCCAAACATGAACAAAAGAGATGAGCTGAGAGTGACTGCCCTTGACGAAAAAGGCAGCATTTGGCCGAGTGTGGCATCAAGAAGCCCCAACAAAACTGGGAATCAGGGGGAAAATTCTCCATTGGTTAGAACTATACCTAGCTCAAAGGAAGATGGTTGTGGTTGTTGGAGGTCAGTCATCACAGTCCCAGGACATCACAGCAGCAGTTCCTCACGGTAGTGTCCTTGGCCCAACCATCTTCAGCTACTTCATCAATGACCTTCTCCTCATCATAAGGTCAAGAGTGGGGATGTTCACGGATGATTGCCCAATGTTCAGCACCATTTGTGACTTCTCAAATACTGAAGCAGTCCGTGTCCATATGCAGCAAGACCTGGACAATATCCAGGCTTGGGCTGACAAGTGGTAAGTAACGTTCGTGCCATGCAAGTGCCAGCCAATGACCATCTCTAAAATGAGAGAGTCTGTCCATTCCCCTTGACCTTCAATGGCATTACCATCACCGAACCGCTCACTATCAACATCCTAGGAGTTACCATTGACCAGAAACTGAACTGGGCCAGCCAAATAAATACCGTGGCTACAAGAGCACATCAAAGACTGTGAATTCTATGGCAAATAACTCACCTGCTGATGCCCTAAAGTCTGTTCACCATCTACAAGGCACAAATCAGGAGTGTGATTAAATACTCCCCACTTTCCTGGATGAGTACAGCTCCAACAACAATCAAGAAGCTCAATACCATCCAGGACAAAGCAGCCCACTTGATTGGCACCTCATCCACTACCTTCAACATTCACTCCCTCCACCACCGACACATAGTGGCAGCAGTCTGTACTGTCTTCTGGATGTACCAATGCAACTCATCAAGGCTCCTTCGACAGCACGTTCCAAACACACACCCTCTACCACCTAGAAGGACAAGGGCAGCAGAGGTATGGCAACAGCACTACCTGCAAGTTGCCCTTCAAGCCATTCACCATCCTGACTTGGAAATATATCATCGTTCCTTCACTGTCACTGGGCTAAAATCATGGAACTCCCTCCCTAATAGAACTGTGGGTGTACCTACACCACATGGACTGCAGCAGTTAAGAAGGCAGCTCACCACCACCTTCTCAACGGCAATTAGAGATGGGCAATAAACGTTGGCCTAGCTAGAGGTGCCCACATCTCGTGAATGAATGAATTTTAAAAAGTATTTGCACCCATGGCATTCTGTCTCTGAATGCTTTATTTCTTGGGCCCAGCATTCCTCTGCTCATGAAGAAGAAGACATGATTAAAGAGTTATAGGAGAAAGCATCAATAGATTAATCATCTGTGCTCTGAACAAGCATAGTTTATTAAAAGTCGGAAATAAAAGCTAACTGCATTTGCTAAGCCCTTATTAACCATCATGAATAAGTAATTAGTGCAGCATTTAGAGCTTTGGAGATGCATCCAAATTTGATAGATTTTTCTTAGGCAAGGGTATTAAGAACTGTAAAACCAAGCTGGGTAGACAAGATCAGCCATGAACTAATTGAATATGAGGCAGGCTCGAGGAGCTGCATATCCTTCTCCTGTTCCTATGCAGCAATGTATAGGGTATATTACAGAGTGCTGATCTAGCAGAAAGGAAGTTAATGAAAATGAAGGGCTGTCATAAGCAGGGGAATAATAATTAGCATCAGAGGTTTGCGATCATATGCATGAATGTAGAAATCATTGCCAGGCATATTGTGGTGATAGGAGAAGAAAAAAAAATTTGGAAATGCAGTGGGCAAGAGAAACTCATGAGTTGGAACGAGGATTACTCCAGTCAGCGGGCCTTTTGTTCTTGGCTTGTGAGTAAAATTGGCAAGGACACATTTAGTGCCTGTCACCAATTATCCTTGAACTGGTTTAATTCTTGTGGTGTTAATACTTCCACAATGGTGTTAGGTAGGAAATTCCAGATTATTGTTCCTATGGCAATGAAAGAATGATGATATATATCCAGGTTAAGATGGCAAGGAAAGCAACCTGGCATTGATCTCATTGCTCAAGCAAGCTGTCCATGGAGGGATGACCAATTTCCAACAATTCCTGAGCCTCTTGGTTCAAACTTGCACTGATCACACATCGTTCAGAAAAAAAGGCAAAATCTAAGTTTAAGGGCCAGAAGACTGAGAGCCCTATAAAACAGATATACTGCAAGCCACAGCTAATGCTTCAATCTGTGCTCTCATTAAGCAAGAATCCAGGTCCGAAGTGAAGTTTCAAATTTTCCAGCTTGGTAACTTTTCAAAATTTTGGAATCCTGCATGTGAAGCCCAACAGAGCTCCATTTATGTGATGGTGGATTGAGCAGCTTGGTATTATATATATTCCTGCTATCAGTCTATTAGCAGGGAAAAATCTGTAGCTTAGAAATTAACGTTAGCGATATTAGAAATATCAGATAGGTATTTAGGGCACAAAATTCATGAGCCCTGACTTTGTGGGGAGGGGCGTGATTCATAAGAACGTAAGAAATAGGAACAGGAGAAAACCAAAAAGCCCCTTGAGACTGCTCTGCCATTCAATATGATCATGGATAATCCTTGGTCTTAATTCCATTTTCCTGCCCACTCCCCAATTCCCATGATTCCCTGTGAGACCAAAAACCTGCCTATTTCAGCCTTAAATATTTTCAAAGATGGAACATCCACAAACTTTTGGAGTAGAGAATTCACAACTTCCTGAGTAAAGAAATTTCTCTCATCTCAGTTCAAAATGATCATCCCCTTATCCTGAGACTGTGCCCCCGTATTCTACATTCCCCAGCCAAGGGAAACAACCTCTCAGTGTCTACGCTGTGAAGTCCCCTCAGAATCATCCTGCACCTGTTGGAAATGAAGGGCCAGATTTTACCAACCTTTTGGAGATGGGCTGAGAGGCAGAAGACCTTGTAAATGGTGGAAGAAAGCAGCTGAAGGGAAGCCCAACACTTTCCCGCTGCCATGGAATATTTGCAGGAGCGGGATCAGCGGCAGTGTGGCTGCACACTGACCAGAGGTGGGTGGCCAGTTAAACCAATTAATTGGCCAGTTAACAACCCACTTCCCTTCCCCACCAGCTTTTAACTGCATTGGGATGGGCCCTGCCATGTGGAGGACCTGTCAAGTAAACTATGGCCATGTCCCAATGGAGTTCCTGGGGAGGTGCCTCCCTTAGTGTCCACTCCATACCCCATAGAGGGACCTCCAGGCAGCACCTCCCCACCCCACTCATCCAACACCCCTAACCCTCGTTACTCTGAAGTCACCACTTGAGGGTTCCTTCCTCCAGAGCACCAGGGTCTGCCTACCTGGCACTGGCAATGTGAGTTTAAAAATTACCTGGTCTCCAAGGGCACCTCAACATGGAGATACTCTCTTCTTCTTCCTACAGCCAAAGCAGTGGCCCCCTCTATCCATGAGCGGCTGGCCCTCTAACTGAGCCGGCAGATCTGAGAGGGCCTCAATCAGACAGTGGTCCCAGCAGCAGCCTCTCAATTAATAACCTGTCCAGCGACCTACGGGGCTCAGCATCCTCATTTGATCTGAGCAGTAGGATAACCTTGGAGTTGGAAAATTTCAAGCCGAGATGGGCGGGACACAAAATTTGTCTCCCCACCTCATTTCCATGATTACAGCATGGCCAAGTGCCGCTCCCACACTGTCCCAGTCTCCATTTCTGTGACGTAGCCTCTGCACACTCCAGGAAAGCATTGGGAAAAAAACATCTGCTCCAGGCAACCTTCCTTTTTTAAGGCACAGTCCCTACAAAAGCAAAGACACAGCAATGCACCCCAGGATGCTGCATAGTTGTTTTTTGCCAATGAGTGACAGATTGTGACAGAAAGGAAGGGTCTCTCCATGTTAGTGATGCCACCCTGGATGGGTTATATAAAGAAGTTGAAGCCAGGAAGGATGTCATGGCAGGATTTTGAGGTTGTCAGGCAGGCGCGGTGGGCAGACCCGAGAGCAGACAGGAAACGGGCCGCTGCCCGCTATCAGCCCCCAACCGTGATTTTACGCTGCCCAATTAAGGCCCGCACAGGATGAAACATGGCTCCGCACTGGCCAGAAAGGGGCGGGCGAGGGCCTGTCAGCCATTGGGTCCAATGTCGACCTGGTGGCCAATTTAAAAACCGCACAGGCAGCCCCTGGAAGGCTGCCATGGAAGGACATGTGTTCAGCATTCCTAATGGAGTCCCAATCGACACAGCAGGTGGGAGGGCAGGTCCGGTGGGCACTCAGCCCCCGCTTTTCCAATGAGTGCCTCGCCATACTCCTGGAGGAGGTGGTTGTCAGGAGGGACATTCTTGTCCCCAGAGATGGGAGGAGGAGGCCACCGCACCTCGCCAAGAGAGCAAGGGAGGAGGTGGCAGCACTGTTGAGCAGCCATGATGTGGTGCGGCGCTCCTGGGTGCAGTGCTAGAAGTACTTCAATGACCTGCTGCGCTCAGGAAGGGTGAGTACTATGTTGGCATGCAGAAGTGTTAAGGTATGGCCATGACTCCATAGAGCTCAGGGGCCACTAGAGTCTGAGTGCCAACTGTCAATGGCATCGAAGCTGGTCAAGGGGGTGAGCCCTGGCTGCTTGGACTGAGTGTCCTGCGGCTCGAGGGCTACAACTCGGATGTTCCCTGGGAAGTGTTCCTCAGCTGGGGTTGGTCAGGCTGCAATGGCGCTGCAGGTGGAGAATGGACTAATCAATGCTGCTCTGTTCTTTCAGGAGAAGACAAGCCATAACCAGGCTGAGAGGGCATATACAGGCAGGTAGTAGCCCAACTTCCTGCTGCTCAACAGGTTTGAGTAAGATGCCCTGGAGCTCAAAAGTTGGCACGCTCCCCATGCAACCAGCCGTGGAAAGGTGGGGATGCCAGACAAAGGAAAGAGTGCAGTGCACAGTGATGAGAGTTTCGGATTGCGCAAGTGCAGCCATTCTAGTGTAGCCTCTTCATTGTTGGGAGCCTTGAACCTGGAGTCTCCGTTGATCATTGAAAGAAGATGGCACCGTGATGCAGATCCCCATGGTCTCGCTAGGGTGCCTGGCATACACAGTAACAGTGTGGTGGCTTTAACTAATGACATGTCCTTGTTCTCCCTTTAGGTTCACCAGTAGGCACTCACTCTACAGACCCCGAAGGGCCACCCTTGACACCAGAGGAACCACCAAGCTTCTGTTGCACCTGCATCACACCCGCTCTCTGAAGCAGGCACCAGCGCAGATACCAGCACCTCGGTGGGCATTAGTTCAGCGGCAAGTATGTCGGTGCACATTGGTGAGGGCACTTCACACTCACTTGAAAGCTGGCGGAGGCAGAGAGTTCCCAGGGTGCCAGCAGTCAGAGGACTGGGGACAAGGACGATGCTCAGTAGAAGGAAGATAATGAGCTTCTGGAGCCATCCATTAGGGGGCAGGTGCTGGATGTCCAGTGAGATATGCAGGAGAATCTGGCATAGATTCATGACGGTATGTGTGCCATGATCTCCATTATGGAGGAGTCCACGCAGAGCAACAGCACTGCATTGACCCTCATGGCCAAGCGCTCTGCCTCCTCCATTGAGAAAGCAGCAACTCTCATAGAGAGCCAGCTCCAGTGACAGATACAGGAGTTCCTGGGGATGCGCTCGGACCTGCAAGCCCTCACACAGGCAACGACCTCAGGTGGTCAGTGCTTCTGTGGGAGATGGATGAGGCACCCAGTATCGCAGCTAGGCGCCCGTCCATCAATGGCAAGCAGAGAAATCCAGAGCAATCTCATGTTGGTGCATGACCTGTTTGTCATCTCTGTGGGCTCCTCTGGATGATGGCAGCAGCTCCTCAGCCCCTCTGCCAGTGACTGTGGCATCCGATGAGGGTATGTATAATCACTGGGGAGATGCCAGCCATGGCACTGGCTGCTCCCTCCCAGGTGGGGCTAGCACAGGCTCCGCTGGCCAGAGGACGACCGCCAAGATTATCAAGGCCAACAAGACACCAGAGTCAACAGGCTGCCTCCAATTCCGCTACCAGTGAGAGGGGGACACCGAGACGTAACACTCGTAAACTTAAGTTTAAGGCACCTTGAGCACAGGAGGGACAGGTCATGGGTGATTTTATGTTCATTTATGTTTACTTTATCAATACTGGTCTGGGAATAAAGACCTGAGAAGTTTATGTAAATAGTTTGGAATTGTCAAAATAAGATAAATTTTGTTTTTATCATCATGGCCTGAGTATGCTTTACCTTTTTTATTTTTTTAGTGCAGGGTACGCAAGTATGTAATGCAGGACATGAATGGCTCTGAACTTTATTGCACAGGCACTGAGTGTTTTTTGGGTTCAAATGCAAGGGTCCTTTCAGACATCCAGGATGGAGGCGGCAGTCCTGGCATGAGGTGGAAGATGATCTTTGAAAGCCTTGTTGATGGAGCGTTGGATCAAGGCATCCCTGCCTCCCTGGAGGTAACTGAGGTCTGCCTCCACACCCTCAGCATTCTCCTCACTGTGCTCCTCTTCTAACTCACTACTGGATTCATCATCTGTGGCCTATGCAGCTGTGTCAAGATCCTCTTCCTCCAGTGAGCCCCTCCTGGCCAATGCCAGATTGTGGAGAGCGCAGCATGCAACCACTCAGTGACACCCGCTCTGGGGGCTATTGTAATGCACCTCTGAACAGTCCAGGCATTGGAAGAGCATCTTAAGAAGACCTATGATCCTCTCTACCACCACCCTTATGGAGGCATGACTCATATTGTAATGCTTCTCTGCCTCTGTTCTTGGGTGTCATGAGCCACCTCTTCAATGGATAGCTCTTGTCACCCAGCAGCCATTCATCCATTTGGGCTGGAGCACTAAAGAGGCTCGGCACCTGGGAGTGTCTGAAGAAGTACATATCATAGCAGCTGCCTGGGTACCTTGCACAGACTTGTAGAATCTGCATCCTGTGGTCACACACTATCTGCACGTTCATGGAGTGGAAGCCCTTCCTGTTGATGAAGGCACTGGGCTCACCTGCTGGCGCCTTGATGGCCACATGTGTGCGTCTATTGCACCCTGGACACGGGGGAAGCCGGCAATGGCTGCAAACCTTTTGGCTCGCTCAGCCTGGCTGGCATTGTCCATACGGTAAAGAATAAAGGCCAGTACCTGTCTGAACAGAGCCTTTGGCACCAGCTTGTCAGCGAACTGGGAGATTCTACACAGATCCTCCACTGGCTCCAGGAAAGAGCCAGAGACATAGAGGTTGAGGGCCACTGTGACCTTCAGAGCCATTGGCATGGGGTGTCCACCCAGACAGTTGGAGGTGATCTCAGGCCCAATGATCTGACTAATGGAGGTCAGTCTCCCTGGAGAGGCAGACTTTCCTTCGGCATTGCACCTCAGACATATTGCAGATGCTGCATCATTGCCTATAAACCCTGGCAGCAGGATAGTGGCGTCTTCTGTGGCCTCTTCTGCCTTGGACCTCCTTCTGGCCCTGCGCCCCTTGTGCCTGTGCCTCTCCTCCCACAGGTCACTCCCCTGGAAGCTGCATTGGGACATCTGACCTATCCCTTCTGCCCCTCTGTTCTTCCTCAGAGGAGGTGCCGCCAGCACCATTACCAGAGTAACGGAAAGCTATCTGATACCTGGAAGGATCCACACGGTCTGAATTCTCCGGGGGCTTTGCAGATACCAATGAGTCCTGAAATGAAGCCTGGAAATGCAAAGAATGAAACCCCGAACAGAGATGAAGCTGCCAAGTACCAATAAGTCACCAGCAGCAAACAATCTCCACAACTCCTTACTGCTCACACTGGCAATGCTGCTGACCATTTTTAACCCGCCCTTGGATGAGGTTTTGAAATTGTGGGCTGAAGCCTGCCTGTTTTCCCTGTGCAACAAGCGCAAAATCGCATGGGCAATGAAAAATTGCTGTCAATTGGACTGTTAATGGCAGGCGCGGCTTTGGCACCTGCATGTGCCTGCCGAGTGAAATATCGTGCGAGTGATGTTATCATGTGTTATTTTATGGTCTATCAGGTCGGCTGCATGCCCCCATCTTTCTGATGGAGGCAGGATGCCTCAAGACCAATCTTCTGAAGAGAATGGAGTAGATGGGTGAGGACAGACAAGGCCCAGAATGTGGCTCCACGAACCTGGCAGCAGTGCTACAAAAGGTTTAATGACCTCAACTGTGTGGTCAAGGTGAGTGAGTGCAACTGCAAAGCACATTTCCTTCTTATGCTGTTCAATTCACTATACGCCTATCACTCCCCCATCACCACATCATGACAGTTAGGACTCACCCCTAACATCCTTACACCCCACCTCAACCTCAGATCCCTACCAATGTTGCCAGCCTCACACCCACCTCTCACCGCCATACATACTTCTGGACCTTCAGCTAAAACACAACCTACTGACACACAAGCTTTGAAATTCTTCCCTCTCTTTTTCAGTACAAGGTCCCACAACAGGCAGGTGAGGCGGATGAACATCAGAGAATCACAAGAATCCATCAGTTTAGCACCAGTGGCACGGAGCCAAGGCCTTCCTGGGTGATGCTCCCTGTGCATCTTCTCCATTCACTCCTCATTCTGAAAGGTGACCTGAAATGGAAGCTGCCAATGGAGTGTGAGTGGACCTTTTGCTTTCCTCTCCACCACCTCCCCCCTTCATTCTTACTTTCCCCTTATGCTTTTTTTAGTTTTCAGATGGTCAAGAAGTGCCAGCTGTTCAGTCACTGCAGCCTCACAAAGGGGGTCAAGAGGAGGAAGAGAGCCCTAAAGAAGATGCACCGTTACTTGATCTAACGCTCGCAGCCACAGCTTAGATACTAGCACTGCATGAACATTAGCTTCGGGTCGGGATCTGCACATGATGAGTCCTCATGCACAGATGAGCTGCCGACAGGATGTGGAATAGGTAGCTCATGTGTAAGCTGTCCTGAAAACAAGGTTTCAGACAAGTTTTGCTGGAGAGGCACAGATGAGGACTGATCAGGCAAATTAAAAGAAACCGCTGATGGAGCATTGGATCTACACACTGGTTCATTGGGAGGTTGGCCAGATAGCCCAGAATTACTGGCTAGAAGCATGGAGGAATCCAACGACATCATGACACAAGGCATCATGCAAAGCTTGGAGACCATTCGTTCCACTGTGAAAGTGGTGGGCACTCCATGGCAGCACTGTCAGACCAACCCACAATGAGCTGCCTCTGTGTAGGCTTCTGCTGCAGTACAGGTGAAGGTTCCTAATCTATCAGTGCTGCAGTGGAAGCTCGAGTGGAGGTGATGAGATCTAAGGCAACTGCCATCCTGGCACAGAAAGCTGCCCTTGTGCATGTGGATGACAGTGCTCAAAGGGATATGTTGATTTGCACAGCAGTCCAGCAAACTGTCCCCCAGCGGATTAAAGGATTGCCAAACTGTCAGTCCATGGAATGGCAGTGATTCCGGGGTGTGTGAACCTGCTGTCCTCTCTCAGGATGACAGCATTCATGCTCCCACAGCTGCCAGTCTGCCACTGCCCTTGCTGTTATCATTCAGCCAGCCAGTCCAGACTTCTGTCACTAGCCCTTTCCAAACACTCTGTCCTATCTTGCCTTACAGTTGAATAAAGGCAACTACAGAGGCAGGAGGGAGAAGCTGGCCAGGATTGAAAGGGAGGTGAGCCTAGCAGGAAAGACAGTGGAACAGCATTGGCAGGAGTTTCTGGGAGTAATTTAGGAGACACAGCAAAAATTCATCCCTAGGAAGAAGAAGCATATTAAAGGGAGGACGAGGCAACCATGACTGACAAGGGAAGTCAGGGACAGCATAAAAGATAAAGAGAAAGCATGCAATGCGGCGAAGAGCAGTGGGAAACCAGGGGTTTAGGAAGCCTACAAAGACCAACAGAGGACAACTAAAAAAGAAATAAGGAGGGAGAAGACTAAATATGAGGGTAAACTAGCCAGTAATATAAAAGAAGATGGCAAGAGTTTTTTTTAGATATATAAAGGGTAAGGGAGAGGCAAAAGTGGACATTGGGCCACTGGAAAATGATGCTGGAGAAGTAGTATTGAGGAACAAAGAAATGGTGGAGGAACTGAATAGGTACTTTGCATCAGTCTTCACGATGGAAGACACAAGTAACATCCCCAAAGTTCAAGAGAGTCGGGGGGCAGAGGTGAGTATGGTGGCCATTACCAAGGAGAAGGTGCTAGGAAAACTGAAAGGTCTGAAGGTGGGAAAATCACCTGGACCAGATGGATTACACCCCAGAGTTCTGAAGGAGATAGCTGAAGAGATAGTGGAGGTGTTAGTGGTGATCTTTCAAGAATCACTCGAGTCAGGGAGGGTCCTAGAGGACTGGAAAATCACTAATGTAACCCCCCTGTTTATGAAGAGAGTGAGGCAAAAGACAGGCCGATTAGCCTGACCTCGGTCATTGGTAAGATTTTAGAGTCCATTATAAAGGTTGAGATTTCAGAATACTTGGAAGTGCGTGGTATAATCAGGCAAAGTCAGCATGGTTTCATCAAGGGGAGGTCATGCCTGACAAATCTGTTAGAATTCCATGAGGAGGTAATGAGTAGGTTAGACAAAGGAGAGCCAATGAATGTTATCTACTTGGACGTCCAGAAGACCTTTGACAAGGTGCCGCACAGGAGGCAGCTCAGTAAGATAAGAGCCCATGGTGTTAGAGGCAAGGTATTAGCATGGATAGAAGATTGGCTGTCTGGCAGGAGGCAGAGTGTGGGGATAAGGGGGTCCTTCTCAAGATGGCGGCCGGTGACTCGTGGAGTTCCACAGGAGTCAGTGTTGGGACCACAACTTTTCACTTTATACATTAATGATCCAGATGAAGGAACTGAGGGCATTCTGGTTAAGTTTGCAGATGATACAAAGATAGGTGGAGGGACAGGTAGTATTGAGGGGGTGGGGAGGCTGCAGAAGGATTTGGACAGGTTAGGAGAATGGGCAAAGAAGTGGCAGATGGAATACAACATGGGGAAGTGTGAGGTCATGTACTTTGGTAGGAAGAATAGAGGCATAGACTATTTTCTAAATGGGGAGAGAATTCAGAAATCTGGAGTGCAAAGGGATTTGGGAGTCCTAGTCCAGGATTCTCTTAAGGTTAACTTGCAGATTGAGTCAGTAGTTAGGAAGGTAAATGCAATGTTGGCATTTATTTCGTGAGGACTAGAATATAAAAGCAGGGATATGCTGTTGAGGCTTTATAAGGCTCTGGTCAGACCACATTTAGAATATTGTGAGCAATTTTGGGCCCCGTATCTCAGGAAGGATGTCCTGACCCTGGAGAGGGTCCAGAGGAGGTTCACAAGAACGATCCCAGGAATGAAAGTCTTAACATATGAGGAACGTTTGAGGACTCTGCGTTTATACTCGATGGAGTTTAGAAGGATGAGGGGGGATCTGACTGAAACTTACAGAATACTGAAAGGCCTGGAAAGAGTGGATGTGGGGAAGATGTTTCCATTAGTAGGAGAGACTAGGACCCGAGGGCACAGCCTCAGAGTAAAGGGAAGACCTTTTAGAACAGAGATGAGGAGAAACTTCTTTAGCCAGAGAGTGGTGAATCTATGGAATTCATTGCCACAGAGGGCTGTGGAGGCCAGGTCATTGAGTGTATTTAAGACCGAGATAGATAGGTTCTTGATTGGTAAGGGGATCAAAGGTTACGGGGAGAAGGCAGGAGAATGGGGTTGAGAAACTTATCAACCATGATTGAATGTCGGAGCAGACTCGATGGGCCAAATGGTCTAATTTCTGCTCCTATATCTTATGGTATTATGGTGCATCCCAGAAATCACATCTTTTAGACCCAGAGCTACTCGAGGTTGTCCTGCGAGGCGATCTGTAGTCTCCCCCAGTGAAAGTCAGCAGCGTTCTACCAGGCATGCTGCTGCCACTGGGATAGCACTGTATAGGAACACTAGAATAGGCAAAGGACACGGAAGACAAGCAGTAAAAAGGAAGAGTAACGAGTTTATTTTTTTCTATTATTCATGTATTACTGGATAAAATTGTTGTGTGCCATTATTTTGCTGTTGGTTTTTATTTGAATGATATTGGCTAAGAGGTCTTTGTCGGAGGGAGTCTGAAATAGATGTACTAGGGAATTGTGGGTCTATGTTGAGAATGAGGAAGAAGACTCATATTGGACTCAAAACATTAACTGTTTCTCTCTCCACAGATGCTGCCAGACCTGCTGAGTTTGTCCAGCAATTTTCTGTTTTATTTCAGATTTCCAGCATCTGCAGAATTTTGCTTTTATATTGTTAGGAATGGGGAAGTTCCTTTTAACTGAAGCAAAGTCTCACAATGCAGTTCCTCTCACTCTGTCCAGCTGCATCCCAGCGAATAATGTCTGGGCCTTCATAATTACTAAGTTGTAGCAGACACGGGATACCACCACAAATATGAAGACCCTTTCGGGCCTGTACACTGTTTGAAGAAGAGTGGGTCATTTCCCTAGTATCATGCCTAGTTTCTGTTCCTGAACCAAAAAACATACTTCATTCATTTTCTGTTTGTAGGACCTCTCTGTGCACAATTTGGCTGCCAAATTGCCCTATAAAACAACAAAGATTACTTGTCAATAATAATAATTAATTGGCCATGGCATAGTGCTAAGGATGTGAAAGATATGATATAAATGCAAGTTTTCTTTCTAGGAGTAAATTTTATGGAATTGTCTTCACATCGTGGAGCTTTGACTGTCAGCAGCACATGAGACATCATTGTTCAATAACCATGAGGCTAGCATGCTTGATGTAGTTTGCATGGATTTTAACCCAGCTTTTGACAAGGTCCTATTGGCAGACTGGTAAAGAAATTAGAAGATCACATGATCCATGGGAAAGTGGCAATTAGGATCCAAAATTAGATCAGTCTGAGGAAGCAAAGTATATTGTTGATGAATGTTTTTATGACTGGAAGGCTGTTTCCGATTGGGTTTTGCGGGCCCTTTTTCTACATACGATATATCAAAGATTTAGACTAAAGAGTAAGGGGTATGATTAAGAAGGTTGCAACTGATATAAAACTTGTTGTGAGGTTGATAGTGTGGAAGCAAGCTATAGACTGCAGGAAGGTAGCAATGAACTGGTCAGAGGGGAAGAAAAGTAGTAGTTGAAATGAAATCTGGAGAAGTGTCAGGTAATGCATTTGGAGAGGGCAAATAAGGCAAGGGAAATCACAATAGGATATGAGAAATGTAAAGGAACAGAGGGAGTTTGGAGTGCACAGATCCCTGAAGGTAGCAAGACAGGCAGATTAACTGGTTAAGAAGGCATACGGTATAATTTACTAGACTAGCTGATGAATAAATGTATGATTGCTAAATTTGCTGATGACACGAAGATAAGTCGGAGAGTAAGTTGTGAAGAGGACATAAGGACTCTGCAAGGGGTTATAGGTAGGTTAAGTGAATGTGCAAAAATTTGGCAGATGGATTATAATGTGAAAAATGTGAACTTGCTCACTTTAGCAGGAAGAATAGAAAAGCAGCATGTTATTTAAATGGAGAGAGGCATTGCAGAACTCGGTGATACAGAGGAATCCGGTGTCCTTGTACATGAATCATAAAAAGTTAGCATGCACATACAGCATAGGAAGGGAAATGGAATGTTGTAGCTTATTGCAAGGGGGGTGGAATATAAAAGTAGGAAAGTGTTGCTACACCAGTACAGAGCCATAGTAAGACCACATCTGGAGTATTGTTTTGGACTCCTTATTTAGAAGGCACATGAATACACCAGAAGCAGTTCAGAGAAGGTAGACTCAACTGATTCTTGAGATGAAAGGATTATTTTACAAAGAAAATAAAGCATCCCAGAGTCTTAAAGAAAATAGCAGCAGAGATAGCGGATACATTGGCTATAATATTCCAAAATTCCCTGGATTCTGGAAAGGTTCCAGTGGATGGAAAAATGTTAATATAATGCCCTTATTCAAAAAGGGGAGAGGCAGAAAGTGGAAAGCTATAGACCAGTTAGTTTAACGTCTGTCATTGGGAAATTGTTGGAATCCATTATTAAGGAAGTGGTAATGGGGCATTTGGAAAGTCAAAATGTAATCATCAGAGTCAGCATGGTTTTATGAAGAGTAAATCATGCTTGACTAATTTGCTAGAGTTCTTTGAAGATGTGACAAGCAAAGTGGATAATGGGGATACTGTAGATGTAGTATATCTGGACTTCCAGAAAGCCTTCAATATGGTGCTGCACAAAAGATTAATACACAAGGTAAGATCACACGGACTTAGGGATAATATATTAGCTTGGATAGAGGATTGGCTAACCAACAGAAAGCAGAGTAGGGATAAATGGGTCTTTTTCTGGATGGCAAGCCGTAACTAACGGGGTGCCACAGAGTTTGGTCCTTGGGTCCCAACTATTTACAATCTATATTAATTACTTAGATCCAGGGATAGAAGGTACTTTAGCTAAACTTGCAAATGGACCAAAATAGATGGGAAAGTAAGTTGCAATGAAGAAATAAGAAATTTACAAATGGATATGGACAAGTTAGGTGAATGGGCTAAAATTTGGCAGATGGAGTTTAACGTGATCAGTGTGAGGTTATCCATTTTGGTCAGAAGAATAAAAAGGTGACTTATTATTTAAATGGAGAGAAACTTCAGAATGCTTCAGTGCGGAGGGATCTGGGGGTCCTCGTGTATGAATCGCTGAAAGCTAGTATGCAGGTACAGCAGGTAATAAGAAGGCAAATAGAATTTTGGCATTTATTGCTAAAGGAATTGAGTATAAAAATAGGGAAGTGTTGTGCAACTATACAAGGCATTGGTGAGACTGCACCTGGAGTACTGTGCACAGTTTTGGTCCCTTTATTGAAGAAGGATGTAGTTGCATTGGAGGTGGTTCAGAGGAGGTTCACTAGATTGATTCCAGAGAAGTGGGCCATGTCTTATGAGGAGAGATTGAGCAGTTTAGGCCTATACTCGCTAGAGTTTAGAAGGATGAGAGAAGATCTAATTGAGATATATAAGATGCAAAAGGGGATAGACTTGGATTGGATGTTTCCCCTTGTGGGGCATTCTAGAACAAGAGGCCATAGTTTTAGGCTGTGGGGTGGTAGATTAAAATCAGAGATGAGGAGGAATTACTTTTCTCAAAGGGTCGTGAATCTGTGGAATTCACTGCCTCAGAGTGCAGTGGATTCCGGGACGCTGAAAAAATTTAAGAAGGAGATAGACAGATTTTTAATTAGTAACGGGTTGAATGGTTATGGGGAGAGGGCAGGAAATTGGAGTTGAGGCCAAAATGAGATCACCCATGGTTGTATTGAATGGCGAGGCAGGCTCGAGGGACTGAATTGCCTACTTCTGCTCCTAGTTCTTATGTTCTTATAAAAGTTGGGCCTGTATCTAATGGAATTGAGAGGTGGTCTAGTTGAAACATATAAGAACCTGAGGAGACTTGGCAGGATTGATACTGTAAGGATGTTTCCCCTTGTGGGAGAAACCAGAACTAGGTCACACAGTTTAAAAATAAGGGGTCTTCCATTTTTGATGGAGATGGGAAGTTTTTTCTCTCAGACGATTGTTAGTCTGTGGAATTCTCTTCCCCAGAGTGTAGTTGAGGCAGAGTCATTGAATATTTTAAAGCCAGAGTTAGATAGATTCTTGATTAACAAGGGAGTCAAAGGGTATCGGGGGTTGGCAGGAAAGTCGAGTTGAGGCCACAATCAGATCAGCCATGATCTTATCAAATGGCAGAGCAGACTCGGGGTGCGGGGGGGCCGAATGGTCTACTCCTGTGTGGTGTAGTGGCAATGTTGCTGGACTGGTAATCCAGAGACCCAGGTTAATGCTCTGGGGACATGGGTTCAAATCCCACCATGGCAGCTGGTGGAATTTGAATTCAGTTAATAAATCAGGAATATAAAGCTAGCCCCAGTGATGGGGACCATGCTGTCAGAGACCATTGATTGTCGTAAAAATTCATCTGGTTCACTAATGTCCTTTAGGGAAGGAAACCTGCCATCCTTACCTGGTCTGGCTTACATGTGACTCCAGACCCGCAGCAATGTGGTTGACTCTTAACTGCCCTCTGAAATGACCTAGAAAGGTCAGTTCAAGAGCAGTTAGGAATGCGCAACAGATGCTGGCCTTGCCAGTGATGCCCACATCCCATGAAAGAATAAAGGAAAAAAAAATTGTGCTAACAGGAAGCAGAGTAAGGTTAAATGGGTCATTTTCGGCATGGTAAGCTGTAACCAGTGGAGTGCCACCAGGATCAGTGCTTGGGCCTTAACTATTTACAATCTATAACCATGACTTGGACGAGGGGACCAAATGTATGGTTGCACAATCTGATGATGACACAAAGATAGATAGGAGAATACATTGTGAAGAGGACATAAGGGGTCTGCAAAGGGATATGGATGGGTTAAGTGAATGGGCAAAAAATTGGCAGATGTAGTATTAGGTGGGAAAATGTGAACTTGTACACTTGTGCAGGAAGAATAGAAAAGCACCATGTTAAGTGGAGAGAGATTGCAGAACTCTGCAGTACAGAGGGATCTGGCTATCCTGGTACATGAATCATAAAAGTTAGTATGGAGACACTGGAACAGTAAGGCAAGTGGAATGCTGTTGTTTATTGCAAGGGGAATGGAATATAAAAGTAGGGAAGTTTTGCTACAGTTGTACAGAGTGCTGGTGAGACCACATCTGGAGTACTTAGTGCAGGTTTGGTCTCCTTTTTTAAGAAAGGACATAATGACATTTGAAGCAGTGCAGAGAAGATTAATTTGACTGATACCTGGAATGAAGGGGTTGTCTTATGAAGTAAGGTTGGACTGGTTGAGCCTTTATCCGTTGGAGTTTAGAAGAATGAGTGGAGATCTTGTTGAAATATAATAATTGAGAGGACTTGGCAGGGTGGAAGCTGAAAGGATATTTCCTCTTGTAGGAGAGACTAGAACTAGAGCGCACAGCTTAAAAATAAGGGGTCCCTCCATTTAAGATGGAGGTGAGGAGAAATTTTTTACTCTCAGAATGTCATTAGTCTGTGGACTTCTCATCCCCAGAGCACAGTGAAGGCTTAGTCAATGAACATTTTTTAATGCTGAGTTAGATAGATTCTTGGCTGATAAGGGAGTCAAAGATTATGGGGGTTGACAGGAATGTAGAGGCTACAATCAGATGAGCCATCATCTTATCAAATGGCAGACCGGACTCGAGGAGGTGAATTGCCTACTCCTGCTCTTAATTCATATGTTCATATGTATGTAGCTTGGCTATGGGATAGGACAAGGAGAAATCTATAGTAGAAATACTAAATTGGAGGAGGGCCAATTTCAGTGGGGTGAGAAGAGACCTGTCCCAGGTAAATTGGAATCAAAGACTGGCTGGCGAAATTTTAAAGTAACAATGGGTTGCCTTTAAAGAGGAGAGGGTTCAGGTACAGTTGAAATGAATTCCACAAGGAAAACCAAGCCAGAGCTCCCTGGATGATGAGAGAGATAGAGAGTAAGATGAAGCAAAAAATGGCGTATTTGACAGATGTCTGGTTGATAGTACAAGTGGGAACAAAGCTAAATATGGAAAGTTCAGAGTAGAAGTGATAAAAGAACCCAGAGGGGCAAAAAGAGAGTATAAGGAGAGACTGGCAGGCAACCTAAATGAGAATCCAATGTCTCTATAGGCATTTCAATATTAAAAGGGTGGTAAGATGAGGGGTGGGGCCAATTAGGGACCAGAAAAGGGCATTAGAGGCAAAGAGTATGCTTGAGATGCTAAATAAGCACTTTGCATCTTCCTTTACCAGGGAAGAAATGCTGCACTTTTAAGCCTGCCAACACCTCCAATACCTTGTCACTCCCTATATCAATTTGCTTAAGAACCTCACAGTCTCTCTCCCCGAGTTCCATACCTTCATCCTCATTCTCTTGGGTGAAGATGGATGTGAAGTATTCATTCAACACTCTAGTGATGTCCTCTGGCTCCACCCATAGATTGCCCCTTGGTTCTTAATGAGCCCTGCTCTTTCCCTGGTTATCCTCTTCCTGTTGATATACTTATAGAATATCTTGGGATTTTCCCTACTTTTACCAGCCAGAGCTTTCTCATATCCCCTCTTTGCTCTCCTAGTTGCTTTCTTACACTCCACCCTGCACTGTCTGTACTCCACTAATGCCTCAGCTGATTTGCTTCCCTTGTACCTGCTAAAGCCTCTGTTTTCCTTCTCATCGTAACCTGAATATCTCTGGTCATCCATGGTTCTCTGGGCTTGTTACTCCTTCCTATCACCCTAGAGGGAACATGTTGAGCCTGTACCCTCCCCATTTCCTTTTTGAACACCCCCCACAATTACACTTCTTCGTTGTGCCTTGTGGCGTTTTCCTGAGTTCAGGGAATTGCATAATTGTATGTTGTTGCTGACAAAACTGAGTCAGGGGTGCAAGAAAATTCACAAGAAGGTTCTGATCTTTGTGGAATAAAAGAATGTTCAGAATTGGAAAAAAACATTGCAGCCCATCTGACTGGTTCCAATATCTATAAAATATTTATCATACAATTCTTCTCATATCCCGCTATCAAATTTTTGTCCAGCTACAACTCTCTCCTAAACCGGCTGGTATAATGAGCCCAAAAGCTTCCCCTGGCAGCTCACCCCCAAACATTCACCACTCCCTGTGTCAGGTAGTGAAATCTAAACTGTCTTTTCAAACTTCTTTAATTTGGTATGAATTTGAGGTTATAGAATCTATGACTGCCTGAAACCCATTGAGATTAGGAAGGGAAAACTTTAATTGAGATAAATTAGACAAATCTTTTTAAGACTGGAGAGGGAGTCAGGTTGAGTTTTAGAGTTAAAATTCAAATCATGCAAGATAAAGAATTGCAGGTCATGTTTGGGCTCAAATACATTTGCTTTTTTTTATTAAAATCTAAGTATACTAGTTACCTTCACAAACTATTCTCAGACTCACTATTGCCAGTGTAATCACTGAATTCCTTCAGCTACTTATCTTGCTGACGATGGTGGAGATGTACTGATCCTTACTGTGCTCCCAACCATCCAAACAGGCTCCTATTCTACCTTGAACACATGGAGGCAATCTGGGTCAGGAAATGTCTCCAAAAAAATTCATTATCACACCCTTGATCACGTTAATGTTCACATCTCTGCTTTTACTCTATGTGCAGCACTATAAGTTTGTGAGGTAAGTAATTGTTGTTGACAAACTGCCATTCTTTTAAATTAGAGTTTTCCTCTTTCGATCTGTTTTGTGGAAAGTTTGTAAACTTTTTCCTGTGTGTATGTTGCTGCTTTTCAGTAAGAAGGTGAAGGGGTACAAGCAGTCTGCTTTTGATGCAGTCAGATAAATATGTTCCCAGGTTAATTTGACTAACATATTAGAGTTCCATATTACACTTGCACCATTAAATATATATATACCTATTTAATCCATATCAAGTTACATACTATAGATATACACATGCACACACATATTGAGATTATTATTATTACCAAACACATCTCCCCTTCACACCCCCGTCGACATTCCGTAGGAACTGTTCCCTCTGGGACACCCTGGTCCACTCCTCTACACCCCCAACACCTCATCGCCCTTCCACAGCACCTTCCCATGCAATCGCAGAAGGTGTAACATCTGCCCCTTTACCTCCTCCCTCCTCGCCATCCAAGGCCCAAACACTCCTTTCAAGTGAAGCAGCATTTCACTTGCATCTTCTTCAATTTGGTCTACTGCATTCGCTGCTCCCAACGTGGTCTCCTCTACATTGGAGAGACCAAACCCAGATTGGGTGACCACTTTGCGGAACACCTTCAATCTGTCTGCAAGCATGACCCAGACCTCCTGTCACTTGCCACTTCAACAAACCATCCTGCTCTCATGCCCACATGTCCACCCTTGGCCTGCTGCAATGTTCCAGTGAAGCCAAACTCAAACTAGAGGAACACCACCTCATCTTCCGATTAGGCACTTTACAGCCTTCCGGACTTAACATTGAGTTCAACAACTTCAGACCATGAACTCTCTCCTCCATCCTCACCCCCTTTTGATCCCCTTTTTTCAATATTCATTTTTATTTTTTTTATTTTTGTTTTTAATCCACTTATTTTTATTTTTATTTATTTTCATTTTTATTCATTGTTTTGTCACCAACTTTTATCCTAATTTCAATCATTTTTCCCACCACCATCCCCTCCCCCCACCCCATCCCCACTAGGGCCATCTGTCACTTGGTCATGTTGCTCTTTTCAGAGTGCTTACCCTTGTCCGGCTGTTATCACATTCTGCTTTCTATCCTTAATGTCACCATTAGCACCTCCTTTAGCCAGTACCACCACCATTAACACCCATTTGACCTTTTTTTTATGACATGTTGGGCAATTTCTCCTTTGTCTCCACCTATCGCTGGCCTTCTCCCCAGCTTCACCTGCTCCACATCCCCTTAAACAGTATAAATTTCACCACATTTTTACTTCCCTTCAGCTCTGAAGAAGAGTCATACAGACTCGAAAGTTAATTGTTTCTCTCTCCACAGATGCTGTTAGACCTGCTGAGCTTTTCCAGCATTTTTTGCTTTTGTTTGAGATTATTATTCTTTGTCACTTTAATTTACTGGGGTTGGTAACACCTGGAGTACTGTTTGCTAACTCCCTTTTCTGAAGGCGGAGGAAACACCAGCTTATTTCAAAATGAATTCCCATTCTACAATTTGCAAACACTTGTTAACGTTCCACATTGCATTGACCTATTGGCTATCCCTTTAAATGGTCACAGCTTGTGAATGTGGGAGAGAGTGATGTGTAGTGAAGAGGAAAAACTGGCTCTTGATTACATTTGGTGATAACATTTTTACCCTCAATGATTAGTAGACAGCTCGGAAGAGAACATCAGGCTGCAAGAACACCACCTGCAAAATGAAAAAGTGGCAGCCTCTCAGCGCTTTATTGACAGCTGTCCAGCGGGGACTGATTTCCTTTTAAATGAGCCGACGCCTCTGCAACCCCAACAAAGGGAAATAAAATGGAATTTTTGTCCAACCAATACCATACATATTTGCTGTACTGGAGTTTGTCTCTTTCTTGTTCCAGAGGGATAATCCAATTCATCCGCACTTCACTCAGATTGAAATCCCTGAGAATTAAGGCCCAACCATCTTCAGCTGTTTCATCAATGACCTTCCTTCCATCAAAAGGTCAGAAGTGGGGATGTTCACTGATGGTTGCACAATGTTCAGCACCATTCACAACTCCTCAGATACTGAAGCAGCCCATGTCCAAATGCAGCAAGTCCTAGACAATATCCAGGCTTGGTCTGACAAGCGGTAAGTAACATTCATGCCACACAAGTGCTAGATAATAACCATCCCCAACAAGAGAGAATCTAACCAGTGCCCCTTGACATTCAATGGCTTTACAATCACTGAATCCTCCATTATCAACACCCTGCGGGGGTTACCATTGACCAAAAACTGAACTGGACTCGCCACATAAATACAGTAGCTACAAGAACATGTCAGAGGCTAGGAATCCTGCATCAAGAACTCACCTCCTGACTCCGCAAAGCCTGTCCACTAGCTACAAGGCAAAAGTCAGGAGTGTGATGGAATACTCCCCACTTGCCTGGATGAGTGCAGCTTCAGCAAAAGTCAAGAAGCTGGACACCATCCAGGTCAAAGCAGCCTGCGTAATTAACACCCCATCCACAAACATTCACTCCCTCTACCACCGACGAATAGTGGCAGCAATGTGTACCATCTACAAGATGCACTGCAGAAACTCACCAAGGCTCATTAGGCAACACCTTCCAAACCCACGACCACTACCATCTAGAAGGACAAGGGCAGCAGATACATGGGAACACCGCCACCTGGAAGTTCCCCTCCAAGTCACTCACCATCCTGACTTGGAAATATATCGCCGCTCCTTCATTGTCGCTGGGTCAAAATCTTGGAACTCCCTCCCTAACAGCACTGTGGGTGCACCTACACCCCAGGGACTGCAGCGGTGCAAGAGGACAGCTCACCACCAACTTCTCAAGGGCAATTTGGGATGGCAATAAATGCTGGCCTAGCCAGCGCCGCCCACATCCATAAATAAAAAAAAGCAGCGATACTCTGGAATACCACTACTTAATTCCTGGGAATCTCAATCTGAGTGAAGCGTAGATGAATTGGACTATGACTCTGGAACAAGAAAGAGACAAACTCCAGTACAGCAAATGTGTACGGTACTGGTTGTATGTGATAATGAATCTTTCGGACACATTTAATATCCCCTAAAAAAAATTATGGACATACAGCCGAAGCTATTGGGAAAGATACTAAGACTCAAAAGGAAGAAGGTAAACATCTGTTAGGGTCCATGTTCCCTGAGAAAAGGGGTGATTTCATCGTAATCCCACATGTTACTAACAGCGGGAGGAGTGACAGCAATTTTCTTCTGTAAAACTGCAGCAATTTGCTATTGGAGGGCAGAACAGAACTGCAGCCTTGAGTAATTCCAAACTCTGTTTAAATCCCAATTGTTTCTGCCTATAAATACTCATCCGATCTCCAACGGCCAACTGAAATGCATTCATTTTGGGGCCCTCTTATCGTTTGGGGGCCCTGTGCCATGGCACAGTGTGTTTCATTGTAAATCCACCCCTCAGTGGGGGTTTTCCAGCTTGGTACAAGGATCCCTGCATTTTTATATGTATATTAATGACCTAGAATTGAACGTACAGTGTACAATTCCTAAATTTTCAGATGACATAAAACTGCCCAGAATTCTGGGCTTATTAAATAGAGACAAAGGGTACAAAAGCATGGAAATTATGATGAACATTTATAAATCTCTGGTTCGGTCTCAACTGGAGTTTTATGTCTAATTCTGGTCACCGTACGTTTGGAAGGATGTGAAAGACTTTAATATGGTGCAGAAAAGGTTTACGAGAATGGTTCCGGGGATGAGGGACTTCAGTTAGGTGGATAGATTGGAGATTCTGGGGTTGTTCTTCTTAGCAAAGAAAAGGTTGAGAGGAGATTGGACAGAAGCGTTCAAAATCATGAGGAGTCTAGACAAAGTAGATAGAGAGAAATGGTTCTCATTAGTAGAAAGGTTGCGAGCAAGGGAACACCTATTAAGATGATTGGAAAAGAACCAATTTTAATGCAGTGAGGAATTGGGTTCTGGATTGCACTGTCTAAGAGTGTGTGGAGACAGATATAATTGTGTCTTTCTAAAGATAAGCACCTGAAGGGAAAAAAATTGCAGGGCTACGAGGAAAGGGTGGCAGAATAGAACCAGCAGGTTTGCTCTTGCAGATGGCTCTCATGGACACTGTGGGCCAAATGGCCACCTTCTGTACTGTAACCAATTCCATGATTCTATGAACTGTGTAAAACATAAGTTATACCATAGCTGGAGTACTGCTTTTAATTCTGGTCACTGCATGACAGGAATGATGTGATCACATTAGAGAAGGGACAGAGGGGATTTTTGAAGACATTTTGAAGAATTTTAGCTACGAGAAAAGACCAAATAGGCTGGGGGTATTTCCAGAAGAGACACCATTACAAGTGATTCTCTGACTATGAATTGATAAATAAGAATGGAATCAGATGAGATCAATCTCTCTCAACTGAACGTCAGTGGAGAGGCATTGGAGGAGGAGGGTGAGGTCAACCATGTGAAAACTGCAGACAGGTCAAGAAGGATGAGGATGAATAGTTTATCTTTGTTACAGTCAGGATGTCAATAACCGAAGGGCATAGATTAAAGTAATTATCAGAAGGATTAGAAGGGAGTTGAGGAAAATATTTTTCACCTCGAGGGTGGCGGGTCGGAAATCCATTGCCTGAAAGAGTCATAGATCATCACATTTAGAAAGAAAATTGGATATGCACTTGAAGTACTGTAACCTATCTGGCTATGAAGGAAGAACTGGAAAGTGGTATTAGACTGCACAGCTCTTCATCATCTGGGGCAGACACAATGGGCCAAATGGTCTCCTTCAAAGCCATAAATTTTCTATGTAATCAACTAGAGACAAACAAAATCAGGGTGGAGAAGATAACAGAATCATAGCCAACAAATCTGTTAGGCTTATAAAGTATAGAAAGATGTAAATATGTTAGAAGTAGTTTATTGGAAGTTTATTAGACTAATACCAGGAATGGGTGGGTTGTCTTATGAGGGACGGCTGGACAAGCTTATCTCCACTGGAATTTAGAAGAGTAAAAGGCAACTTAATTAAAATCTTTAAGATCCTGAGGGGTCTTATGGAGGTGGATGTGGAGGGGATGTTTCTTCCTGTAGGAGAATCTAGAGCTAGCAGTCACTGTTTAAAAATAAGGGGTCCTCATTTAAGACAGAGATGAGGAGAATTTTTTTTCTGAGAGTTGTGAGTCTTTGGAACTCTCTTCCTCAAAAAGCAGTGGGAGCAGAGGCTTTGATTTTTTTTTAAGGCAGAACAAGATAGATTCTTGATTAACAAGGGGGAGAAAGGTTATTGGGGGTAGGCAGGAATGTGGGGTTGAGGTTACATTCAGACCAGCCATGATCTTTTGAATGGCAGAGCAGGCTCGAGGGGCTGAGTTGTCTACTCCTGTTCCTAATTTGTATCTACAGTATTATCAGCAGAGAGACAAACTGCATTTTTTTAATAATTATCAGTCTGCTTGAATTTTTAGATAACACCACCTTTCATGGTAGGAGAGGTAAAAGGAATTACACAACCTATTAGTCTCAACTATTAAACATTGCTATTGTATTAGACAAATTGGCTTGGTTAGGGATTAGCATTTGGCTCTTCAGCATCAAAGCAAGCATATCAAGCTTTATTATATGAAATGCAACAAATGTGTTCATCCAGCTCCAGGTGTGGCATTAATTTAAAAGGAGAGGTCATTTGGTGCCTGAGCTAAGTGTTTTACATTCCATTAAATCCAGAATATTACATTCTTCCAATCTGATATCTCAATGAGTATGTCATTACCTGAGGAAGATTGCCTACCTCAACGGTAGCAAGCTGCTCAATAGACACTTGCTCATCAGTGCAAACATTTCAATAAAACATTTGTTAGAAATGGTATGGCCCTTGCTATAGTGAAAGTATCTCCAAATTTTGAGGAGAATATCAATTAATTCAAAATTCAACAATTTCAAACCTAGTAAATCTCTAAATAATTTAACCACCTGATATGAGATTTATTAGTAATATGTAGACAAAATCTTGTTTTTTGAGTTATGAGAATTCTTCACCTCTAAACATTAAACTCTTTCACTATGTAAGTTTTGGCTACAGTAGAACAGGTTGGCAAATACCTGTAGAGATGGAATGTAGCCCAAGAAGAAGCAGATCAATTGTTTTTCCTAATTAAGGATTAGACCCCTTAGATAATTAAAGTTTGACTATTTTATACTCTTACTTCCCAAGTAAATACTGATTTCCCTTTTAAAAATCTTTGCATCTATGATCTTTTCAGGCAGTGCAGTCTACTTTCATACAACTGTGTGAAATAATTTTTTAATTGGCTTTTTTGTGTTAAATATTGAATTTTAAGATTATTTCCCATTGTTCTGAATTCTCTTCCTAGATAATCTTGTTCATTTATAACTGGGAACACCTTTGCCACTGAAGGCTGTGGAGGCCAGGTCATTGAGTGTATTTAAGACCGAGATAGATAGATTCTTGATTGGTAAGGGGATCAAAGGTTACAGGGAGAAGGCGGGAGAATGGGGTTGAGAAACTTATCAGCCATGATTGAAAGGTGGAGCAGACTCGATGGGTCGAATGGCCTAATTTCAGCTCCTATGTCTTATGGTCTTATGGGTAAATTCATTCAAACAGCATGGAGAGGGAAGGCGAGAACTCAGTCCAAGTGGCAAGAAACAGCAAGAGCCACGGGGCTACTAACAGCGTAGAGAGGGTAGGCAAGAGCTCAGGCCGAACGATGAGAAACCACAAGAGCCACAGGGTCACAAGCAGCACAGGGAGGGCTCATTCCGAGCTGCAGGAGTAGGCAGTTTCCAGTCAAAGCCCAGGTTCGGAAACCCTGACATCACAGGGAAGCAAGTAGGTCACTGACTAGTATTTCTGATCTAAACAAGGGAATATACAAGTGAGTCTGATCTTTTTTTGAAAGTAAAGCTTATTGCTAGCAAGGTATATTAAGTATTAGTAGTAATTATAAGTATTAGTAACTTTTATTAGTATTTGATAAGGTTTATTGATAGTAAGCTTTATTGTATTGAAAAAGGTTTATTTGCAATAGTAAGATTTATTAGTAGTAGCAATTGTACTAACTAACAGAGAAATGGCAGGGCTTCTCCAACCCTGAGAATGCACATCCTGTCCTATGTAGGAATTCCAAAATGCTTCCTTATTCTGGATAACCAGTTGTGCTGGAAGTGCCACCAGTTGCATCAGCTTGAGCCCTGGGTTTTGGAACTTGAGCAGCAGCAGGCATCACTGTGGTGCATCCATGGGTTTTACAGCTTTGTAGATAGCATGTTTATAGATGTTGTCACCCTGCAGCTTAAGAGTACACAGGGAGAGAGGGAATGGATGACCACCAGACAGTCAAAAACAAATAGGAAGGTAGTGTAGGAGTCCCTGCAACAGACTCTTCAATCAGTATTCAGTTCTACATACTGAGAAGTGTGATGGTTCATCTGAGGAGTGCAGCCAGAGCCATGTCCATGACACCACAGGTGTCTCAGCTGTACAGGGGGGCAGAAGAAAAACTGTAAGAGCAATAGTGATTGATTATTTGATAGTTAGGGGAACAGATGGGTATTTTTGTGGCCACAGATGTGAATCCAGGATGGTGTGTTGCCTCCCTGGTGCCAGGGTCAAAGATGTCACTGAACAACTGTGGATGGGGGGGTGATGAACAGCCAGCAGTTGTGGTCCACATCGGTACCAATGACATAGGTAGAAAGAGAGCTACAGTCCTGTGGTCAGAATTTGGGGAGCTGGATAGGAAATTACCAAGCAGGACCTCAAAAGTAGTAATCTCTGGATTACTCCCAGCATCATGCACAAGTGACTATAGAAATAGGAGGACAAAGCAGATGAATGCATGGCTGGAAAGATGGTTCTGGAGGGATGCTTTAGATTTTTGGGACATTGGGACAGGCTCTTGGGGGGATAGGACCTGTACAGGCCGCACAGGTTGCACCTAAACAGAACAGGGATTGAGCTCCTTGCTGGGATTTTGCTAATGCTATTGCAGATGGTTTAAGCTAACTCGACAGGGAACCAGGAGATAATATGAAAGAGGAATACCAAGGTGCACAGAATACTGGGAGAGACAGATAGCACTAGAATAGAGGACAGTAAGTTAATAGGTGGGGTCAGCGGAAAGGGGAAAGTAATAGAGACTAAATCAGGGTTACTATGTATGTATGTGAAGGCATGGAGTAAATAAGACTGGTGAGTTACAAGCATAGATTGCCATGTTTGGCTGTCACAGAAACCTGGCTCAAAGAAGGGCATGACTGGGTGTTAAATATTCCTGGATACAAGTTATTCAAGAAAGATAGTAAAGGAAGAAAAGGGGGAAGGGTAACGATTTTGATTAAGGAGAGCATTGCAGTGCTGGAAAAAGAGGATGTCCCAGAAGGGCCAAGGACAGAATCTATTTGGCTAGAGCAAAGGAACAAAAAAGGTGCAATTACATTTGATGTTGTCCAAAGGCCACCAATTAGTGGGGAGGATGTAGAGGAATACCTTTGCATGGAAATTACAGAGAGGTGCAAAATTTATAGAGTAGTCATAATGGGGGACTTTAATTATCCAAATATAGACTGGAATAGTAGTAGCATAAAGGGCAGAGGTGGCAAGAGTTTCTCAAGTATTTTCAGGAGAATTTTCTACAGTGGTATGTTTCCAGCTCAACAGGAAAGGAGGCACAGCTAGACCTGCTTCTTGGAAATGAGATGGGCCAAGTAGAACAACTGTCAGTAGGAGAACATTTAGGGGACAGTGATCATATTATCATAATGTTTAGGCTGACTGTGGAAAAGGACAAGGAACAACCCAGAGTAAGAATAACTAACTGGGGGAAAGCCAATGGGGTAAGAATGGATCTGGGCTGAATAAATTGGAGTCAAAATTTGGCAGGACAAACAACGGCTGAACAATGGGCTACTTTCAAGGAAGAGATAGTTTGGGTACAATTAAAGTATATTCCCTTGAAGTGGAAAGGTAGGGCAAACAAATCCAGAGCTCCCCAGATGACAAAAGAGATAGAAATTAAGATAAGGAAGAAAGAGTATGCTTACGACAGATGTCAGGTAGAAAATATAACTGAGAGCCAGGCTGAAAGGTTCAAAGGGGAGGTGAGAAAGCAAATAAGAGAAGCAAAGAGGGAGTATGAAAAGAGACTGGCAGCTAACATAAAAGGGAATCCCAAAGTCTTCTATAGACATTTAAATAGATAAGGGTAGTAAAAGGACGAGTAGGGCCAATTCAGAACCAAAAAAGGCAATTTGTAGATGAAGGCAGGTGTCATAGCTGAGTTATTAAATGAATACTTTGCATCTGTTTTTACCAAGGAAGAAGATGCTACCCAGGCCGTGGTGAAAGAGGAGGTAATTCAGACACTAGGAGGGTTAAAATTGATAAGGAGGAAGTATTGGATAGACTATATGTACTTAAAGTTGATAAGACACCAGTACTGGATGAGATGCATCCAAGGATGCTGAGGGAAGTGAGAGTAGAAGTTGCAAAGGCACAGGTCATAACTTCCAGTCTTCCTCAGACACAGGGGTGGTTCCAGAGGATTGGAGAATTGCAAACATTGTACCCTTGTTCAAAAAAGGGTGTAAGGATAAGTCCAGCAATGACAGCCCAGTCAGTTTTACTTCGGTGGTGGAAAAACTTCTAGAAACAATGGGCAGAATTTTCCATTCTTGAGACTAAATCCTGTGTCAGGTGGGAAAGTTGGCGTGATTCCCGCTAGGCAGCGTAGTGGGTGGACATGCACAATCTCCGCTTTTCAGCTCATTAATTATGCATCCACAAGGAGCTCAGCAAATCTTGTGGCAGGGTATACAAGAAGCCACCCACCCCGCTATTAGCTCTTGAGGCCGAAGGTCCTGCCACCATATTTATAGGCACACAGACAAACAGTCACTGCAGACCAGGAGCTCTGGATTACTCGCCAAGAGTCCTTGTGGTCACAAGTCATACTGGAAAAGCTGGCAGATGTGAGAAACCACATGCCAGGATATACAAGGGCACCTCCGGCATTGCCGGCAATTCACCCATGGTAAGACCAATGCTCGCTATTGCAGAGGTCCATATCCACAAGTCTCCTGGTGTTATAGAGAATCCGCTGCCTCTTGCTGCTCAGGCCCTTGATCCTCTTGGCCTTCTGTCAAACGGCAGTGGGCCCACCTTCTCATCATCTGGATGAGACCCATTACCAAGACAGGTTTGCCTGCAACCTGCATCATCGATGCCTCAATGGATGTGTGAATTAATTGAAATGATACATTGAGTGAGCATGTCCTTTACAGGTTTCACTCCATCTCAAAGCCAACAGGCCAGTGCTAAACCCTTCACCTGGCCTCCGTCTAGACATGGCATCACCATTCCAAATGTTCCAGGTGAAGACATGGTGGAGAACCAGAGATGGGTGTTCCTCCCATTCGTACATGACTATGCATGGAGACATTGCTCTATGACCAGGACGATGACAGCCATGTTCAAGAAGTCCTCATGTGGATACTTTTCCACATGTCTCTACTACACTCGAGATTCTATAGAAAGACTATTGTCTTGGCGATATAGAAAGACTAATGGCATGACCCTTTGTCAACCATGACCATTCACCCGAGAGGTTGGAGGTTTGGAATCGCAAACTGGTTTCCCTCCACCAGCTGTGCCTCTTGGAGGCATCCACCTCCCTCTCTCCCTTCATCCCTGCCTCTGAGTGCAGCCGATGGCAAATGCCTCAGAATGAATGGCAGCTCCACACCTTGCTGGGATATTGAGGTTATGAGACCCATAAGTCTGGAATAAACCTGCTGCAAAGTGGCCTTCACCATAGAGAGGAGAATACAACTGAGTAGCCTTGATATCCAGATGCCTCAATGACTGGGGTATCCCTTTAGTCAGCCACTTGCGCTGACCTTGAACTCGACCCACCCAAAAAGACCTTCCTCCCACCTCAGGGGATCTCACTGATTGAATAAATAGGTAATCAAGGTCTGTTTGGGAAAATGGTGCCCATCACCTTTCAAACTCACTCCACCCCCTTGTACCCTCCCCCTGTCACCCACACCAACTTTCCCCCATCACCAGAGAACCACCCAATATCACCATTCCTCTCCCATGAACTTCCCTCCATTACTCTGGACCCCATCACAATCTACCTCCACAAGCCTTTCCTACCCACAGAGCCGAGACATGTTACGATCCCCATGCCCATCCTGACCCTGCATCCTCCTGTTAACTGAGCCACCTGTTTTACCCCTTCTATGACACCCTCAATGAGTCCTTCATCTACCAGATACTCTCCCTGGACCTGCCTTCCTACCACATCCCACTACCCCCTCTGACTGTAATGGTTCCCTCCTATCACCAGTACTCTTGAGTTCTCTCCCCCGCGCCCCCCCCCACGCCAGGATCCCACAGTCGACGCCAACAACCACAACCTCTAAGATACTCCCCACCATCAGCACCCCCCCCAACAACTTCCCTGGCTATTCCCCCCAGACTTCCCCAGACACTTCCACATTTCTCTGTAAGCTTGCGTCCCTTGTCAAACATTCACTCCACGCTCCCACCCTACCAACCACCATCCAGCCTTCACCTGCCTCCTTCGTCAGCCTTGGTACAGTGCTTGGGAACAGCACCAAAGTTATGCAAGGTCCCCGAGAAGGAGAAAACAACAGCTACAAACCTCAAAGTCATTAATGAAGTGAAGCTCGCCAGGTGCTGCCCACTTAAACACAGTCAGGAAACAGACGACTGCGAGAGTGGGGAGTTTACCCAGCTGAGCCTGAATCTGCAACTGAAAGCCTGTTGTCTCATAATTTCTTTCTGACACCTCTTCCTGATAAAATATTCGACTTGTCTGATAAATTCACAGAACATTCCAGGCGCAGATTAAACAGGAGAGTGCAGGGTCAGGGTGGTAAAATTCCCTCAGAAACAGCCTAGCAAGCAAATCAGTTGCATCAACCCCCACCACAAAGTCTACAAAAAGGAATGAAACTGGTCAGGTCACCCGGCATCAACCTAGGCAAAGTGACAATGGCAAAGCCAGTCCTGTCAACCCTGCAAAGTCCTCCCTGCTAACATCTGGGGCTTGTGCCAAAATTGGGAGAGCTGTCTCACAGACTAGTCAAGCAACAGCCTGACATAGCCATACTCACGGAATCATATCCTACAGGTCATGTCCCAGACACCACCATCACCATCCTGGGTATGACCTGTCCCAATCACAGAGGTAGCAGTACAATGGTATACAGTCAGGAGGGAGTTGCCTTGGGGGTTTTCAACATTGACTGTGAACACCAAGAAATCTTATGGCATCAAGTCAAACCTGGACAAGGAAATCTCCTGTTGCTAAGCACTGATGTCAGCACAACCACACCCCATCCACCCAACCCCGCCCCCTGCCTTCAGCTGATGTTAAACTCCACTTGGAGGAAGCACTGAAAGTGGAAAGGGCACTGAATGTGCTCTGGTTAGGGGACTTCAATGTTCATCACCAAGAGTGGCTCAGTAGCAATACTACTAACCAAGCTGGCTGAGTCCTAAAGGACATAGCTGCTATACTGGGTCTGCGGCAGGTGGTGAGGGAACCAAAAGGGAAAAACATACTTGACCTCATCCTCACCAATCTACCTGTCATAGATGCATCTGTCCATGACAGTATCGGTAGGAGTGACAACCACATTGTCCTTGTGGAGACAAAGTCTCATATTCACATGGACGATACCCTCCATCACGTTGTGTAACACTCCCACTGTGCTAAATGGGATAGATTTTGAACAGATCAAGCAACTCAAAACTGGGACTCCCTGAGGCACTGTGGGCCATCAGCAGCAGCAGAATTGTACTCAACCACAATCTGTAACCTCAGCCCCGGAATATCCCCCACTCTCCCATTACCATCAAGGCAGGGATCAACCCTGGTTCAATTAAGAGTGCATGAGGGCATGCCAGGATATCTAAAAATGAGGTGTCAACCTGCTGAAGCTACAACACAGGACTACTTACACGCCAAACAGAAAAAGCAACAAGCGATAGACAAGGCCAAGCAATCCCACAACCAATGGATCAGATCTAAGCTCTGCAATACTGCCACATCCAGTCATAAATGGTGGTGGACAATTAAGCAAATAACTGGAGAAAGTTCCACAAATGTCCCCATCCTCAATGATCGGGGAGCCCAGCACATCAGTGCAAAAGATAAGAATGAAGCATTTGTAACAATCAGCCAAGTGGATGATCCATCTCGGCCTCCTCCATATGTCTCCACCATCACAGATGTGAGTTTTCAGATAATTCGATTCACTCTACGTGATATCAAGAAATGGCTGAAAGCACTGGATACTGCAAAGACCATGGTCCCTGACAATATTCCAGCAATTGCACTGAAGACTTGTGCTCCAGAACTTGACGCACCCCTAGCCAAGCTGTTCCAGTACAGTCACAACACCAGCATTACCCAGAAATATGGAAAACTGTCCATGTATGTCCTGTACACAAAAAGCAGGACAAATCCGAACCAGCCAATTACCGCCCCATCAGTCTACTCACGATAATCAGCAAAGTGATGGAAGCGGTCATCAACAGTGTTATCAAGCAGCACTTTCTTAGCAAAAACCTGTTCACCGACGCTCAGTTTGGGTTCCGCCAGAGCCAATCAGCTCCTACCTCATTACAGCCTTGGTTCAAACATGGACAAAAGAGCTGTACTTCCGAAGAGAGGTGAGAGTGACTGCCCTTGACATCAAGGCAGCATTTGACCAAGTGTGGCATCAAGGAGCCCTAGCAAAACTGGAGTCAATGGGAATCAGGGGGAAAACTCTCCATGGTTGGAGTCACATCTAGCACAAAGGGAGATGTTTGTGGTTGTTGGAGGTCAATCATTCCAGTCCCAGGACCTCCCTGCAGGAGTTCCTCAAGGTAGTGTCCTAGGCCCAACTATCTTCAGCTGCTTCATCAATGACTTTCCTGCCATCATAATCTCAGAAATGGGGATGTTCATGATGACTGTACAATGTTAAGACACCTCAGATACTGAAGCAGTCCTTGTCAAAATGCAGCAAGACCTAGACAATATCCAAGCTTGGGCTGACAAGTGGCAAGCAACATTCATGTTACACAAGTGCCAGGCAATGACCATCTCCAACAAATGAGAATCTAACCATCGCCCCTTGACAGTCAATGGCCTTAACATCGCTGAATTTCCCACTATTAACATCCTGGGGGTTACCGTTGACCAGAAACTGAACTGGAGCAGCTAAGTAACTAGTGTGGCTACAAGACGTCCTCTTCATCATCAGGGCAGAAGTGGAGATGTTTGCTGATGATTGCATAACGTTCAGTACTCTTTGCCACTCCTCAGATACTGAAGCATATCATGCCAAAATGACCTGGACAATATTCAGGCTTGGGCTGATAACTGGTAAGTAACATTCATGTCACACATGTGGCAGGCAATAACTATCTCAACAAGAGAGAATCCAACCATCTTCTCTTGATATTCAATGGCATTACCATGCTGAATCCCCCACTATCAACACCTGGGGGTTACCATTGACCAGAAACTGAACTGGACCAGCCAGATAAATACTGTGGCTACAAGAGCAGGTCAGAGGCTAGGAATAGTGCGACGAGTAACTCACCTCCTGATTCCCCAAAGCCTGTCCACCATCTACAAGGCACAAGTTAGGAGTGTGATGGAATATTCTTCACTTGCCTGGATGAGTGCAGCTCCCACAACACTCAAAAAGCTCCACATCATCCAGGACAAAAGTAGCCTGCTTGATTGGCACCCCATCCACCACCTGTAACATTCACACCCTCCACCACCGACGCAGTAGTGCGTACCATCTACAAGATGCACTGCAGCAACTCATCACAGCCCCTTTGACAGCACTTTCCAAACCCACAACCTCTACCACATAGACAGGCAAGGGCAGCAAATGCATGGGAGCACCACAACCTGCAAGTTCCCCTCCAAGCCACACACCGTTCTGACTTGGAAATATATCACCGTTCCTTCACTATTCCAGGGTCAAAATCCTGGAACTCCTGTCCTAACAACACTGTGGGTGTACCGAGACCACATGGGCTGCAGCAATTCAAGAAGGCAGCTCACCACCAACTTCTCAAGGGCAATTTGTGATGAGCAATAAAAATCCTGGCCTAGCCAGCGACACCCACACCCCGTGAAAGGAGAAAAAAATGACAATTCAAATGTAACAAGGTAACTTTTACACCTAAATTGTTTTGCAGCAAAAGGAAGCACTACAGTGACCTCCAAGGAAAAGACAATGCAAAAGTGACATAAAAGAGATTCCCCTAATTTTATTTCGCAATCCACCAACAGCAGTTTCTTGACAAGTGCACCTCAGAGTTTAAGCTCTTACAATTCCATGCAGATTAAGCCACAAATGAAAAAATTCAATGGGCAGAAATTTTCGCTCAGCGAAATTTTTCCCTCATCCACAGGCACGATAAGGTTTCCAAAAGCAAATAAAAGTTTTAAAATTTAATTAATAACAGAGTGATATGAGGGGACATGTTTTATTACATTTTTGTTTTCTTTATTTGCTATTTTGAACAACGCTTCATCTCCCTGAGGCAACTCTGTGCCTCAGGGAGATTATGAAGCACTCACTCGCGCGCATGCACAAAATTCACGCTCGGCCCGCTCGCCCTCCTCTCCCCCCGCACAGGCAGTGTTGAGCATTGCCGCTCAGGTTTCACGCTGGGCGGACCTTAATTGGCCCACCCTCCGCCGAGCTTCCCTCCAAGGGCAAAATTCTGCCTCATCTTCCAGAATAATGAGTGGGGTCATGCCACATGGAAAGCAGTTCCCATGGGTCAGTTATTTTTTAAGATAGCAAATTTAATGGGTTCAAAAGGCATGAAAATGATTGTTGCATTTCACTGTGCATTTTTTGTAAGATGCTGGTTAATATGTTTGTGTGACATTCCTGTGTTCCTATTTTAAAGACGATTTGACCATTTATTTTAAATAAATGGATAGTTTTGCTCAAATAATGAAGAAAGCAATTTCATGCAAACATGTTAACCAATGCACTACAATTATCACAGCTGAAGTTTTAACTCCATTAATGTTTTCATGGATTAATTAAATTTGATGTACTACTTATAAAGAATTATTGTGTTATGCATTTCTTTAAACATCACAGATTCTATTCTATGACATCTTCAATGTCATTTACAGCAGAATTTTTGCTAAAAATTTTACCCGATAACTAATTCTGATAACATACTGTAACACTCAGAATTATAATTTATACCAATGACACTATTTGTACAGGAAGTGTATATTCCCATATACTTGAATATGTGTGAAAACTATACTGGTAAAGATTCAATTATTATTTGTACATGCATCTAATAATCCTTGGTTTATCTTATAAACACTGTCCAGCATAAAGGGTGAAAAATATATAAATTAAAATAAAATTACATTTTAAATCAACTTTTACACGTGTTTGGAGAGACATTTGTGTTTGAAGAGAAATGTTTCATTCTAAAAATTGCATAAGAACATTGTCCATAAAATACATGGAAAAGCGTGTTTTACATATAAATAAAAGGCCATTTGTTCCAATGCTACAGGTAATTGCAAATAACTGCAGGTTTTCTACCTTGAATTTGAACAGGATGCAATTGCTGATTATTGATGCTAATCTGTTGTGAAAATGCAACTTTTAAGTAAGGGTTTTAAATCCAAAAACAGATCTAATTTTGTTGGCAACCTTTTTCATTTCTCAACCAATGCTTTGGGACATGAGGTCAGTGTTTCTTTTCTTTCACCTTTTCTCTATTTAAACATTCAAGGGTCTGTTCAGTGAGGAGCAGGCAATGTTCTTTTGCAAGTGTCAGTTTGAATCTATTGCAGAGCAGCACTGCCTGCGGATATGTAGTTAACAGTAATGTTCTAAATAAAAGCTTTGAGACTAATGAGCTTTATAAATTATCAATAAAGAACTCAAAGTTTACTGGTACTGCTAAATATAGATTTGCTTCAGAATGGAAGTCATTTTTTGACAATATTATTCAAAAAATAAGCACAGATAGAATTGAATATTTTTAATGGAATATTTCAGAGATCAGCCAATGCTATACAAATATTGCATTTATCATTTGCACTGTACAGACCTTTTAGACAGCCTTGTTCATTTTTAAAAATCTTTTTAAGCTACTACAATGCCGATTTTTCAAAGATATATGCTTGTATTTATTCATTAATTTATTAATCATTTTTCAACTTTCGTTCAGTAAGATTGAAGATGAGTGCATAACAATGAAGTGATACTGTGCTATTTGTACGACATTGCTTGTGCCACATATTCTTAACCTTTCTGCTTGTAAATATTTGATCAAATATTAGTGTGTCACTAAGAAAAATAATAAGATGTTACAAATAAATTGAGGAAATTGTATTTTATTCATTTTATCATTATTACGTATGATCTTAATCATAAATTCCATATTAGAGCATTGATATTTGCTTCTTATTTATTATTACTGTCTGAATGATGAATGAAAAGTAAATTTATTCTCCATAAGATGCTAAAATGGTATTAAATTGTATTTTGGTCTTGTTCGACAACAGGGAAATGAAACAGCAATAAGACAAACTAGGTCATTCACGCACTTTTAATATTATATCCAGGTTTGGGGGGCTGATTCCGCAGATGCTGACCTCCTCTATAATCTCCTTCCATGCTTGTTTGGTCAGATTTGGAAACTCTCCTCCTCCTGTCCCTTGGGAAGAGGACCTCCTGTCTTGTCTTAAAAGCCTGGAGGTGAACCTGCAGAGGGCATTGCTGAAGCTTGGGGCCACCCAAGGTCTGCCTACTACCATTGTGTTGTCTTCCAGTGAGCTCTTTGGTACCTTTGAGTCTTCAATGAGGGGAACAGCATCAATAGCAGTAGCAGGATGGTTGAAAACAGCAAAAGTAGGATCACACAAGGCAATAGGACAACTGAAGGCAGCAAGAACAGAAAGGACTATTTTGTTCAGGCAGCAATAAATGCAGCACTTACAGACATTTAAATATGGCACCAATACCTGCTGCAGCATTGATGACTCGCTGTCTGCTCTGTTGCCTTGAGTCCGGGATTGAACCTCCCCCACACCTCGCATTCTTCGTTCTGAAGAAGGGTCATACAGACTCAAAACGTTAACTCTGTTTCTCTCTCCAAAAATGCTGTCAGACCCGTGAGCTTTTCTAGCATTTTCCGTTTTTATTTCAGATTTCCAGCATCTGCAGTATTTTGTTTTTATCTCACGTTCTTTAACCGGCCATCCACCACATGATCACGTGCAGCCGGCCATCTAACACATAAACAGAAACAGCACTGACACCATAATGCATGTCATCAAGACAACATTTGGCCCAGAATCTTCACAACTTCAGGACTAGAAATTTAAAGTAGGCTTAAATACTTAAACTGTTCATTTTAACTTTAAATCGATTTTTGCTTTGAATTAGTTCAATCTACTACCCACCAGCCCTGAATCCTGCCTAAAACAGTTTCCCAGCTGGGACTGTCAGAACTGTCCCTTTCCTAATTTGTATCTCTTTAAGCCCACCCGGATTTCACATCCTTCAAGGACTTGATGCTATGTAATGTAGGCTGACACTTCAGTGCAGCATTGAGAGAGTGCTACATTCTTGGAAGTATGTGCTTTGACTAATTCCATTAAACTGAATCCTGTTCAGGGGGACAGGAGACGCCATTCCCAAAGGAATTTTTCACATGTCCTAGCCAACTTTTATATCTCAACAAAAAGAAGTTTGATCATCATTTATCTTGTTGTTGTTTGTAGAATGCATGAAAAAATAAAATTCCACATCTGCCCACATAACAAATCCAAAAGTAGGTACAAAGAGAGAAAATGCTGAAAAAAAATCAGCAGGTCTGGCAGCATTTGTGAAGGGAAAAACAGAGTTAACAGTTGGGATATTCCAGTCCTGCCTGCAACAGGAACCATCACGGGCGGGAATGGAATAGTTGGAGAGGCAGCCAAAAGCACATTGACTTTTGGCGGGACTGGTAAACCCTGGCCGCGGATGAGAAAGGAAAATTCTACCCAATGTTTCGAGTCCAATATGACTCTTTTTCAGAACTAGTAGTTAATTGCCAAGGTAGCACTTTGAAATTTCCAAAGAATATTTTTAGCATGTCTTCACACACTTTTTTTCCTTTTGGGGAAAAGTGGGGAGGTGGCAGAAGGAGTCCTGTCTGATTAGTAGTCTGTTGAGCCACATCATGAATGCTCCTTCCATTGCCAGCAGCTCTGGCTTGGGACTAGAAACTGGAGTTTCTGGTCCAGGGTTAGGGACAGTACCACTGCACCATAAGACCTTCTCCAGGGAATATAAAAGGCACAATATAAATCTCGGGGAAGTGATGGTGTATTGGTATTGTCGCTGGACTAGTAACCCAAACACCCAGGGTAATACTCTGGGGACCTGGGTTCGAATCCCACCATGGCACATTGGAATTAAAAAGTCCAATGATGACCATGAAACCATTGTCGATTGCTGTAAAAACCCATCTGGTTCACTAAAGGAAATTTGTTGTCCTTACCTGGTCTGGCCTACATGTGACTCCAGACCCACAGCAATGTTAAATGCCTTCTGCAATGGCCTAGCAAGCCACTCAGTTGTAACAAGCCACCAATAAGACACAAAAAAGGGATAAAACCAGACGGACCACCCGACATTGATGTAGGCACCAGAAACGACAATGGCAGCTGCAGCCCTGTCAACCCAGCAATGTCCTCCCTCAGCTGATGAATCAGTACCCCATCCCATGTTGAACATCACTTGAAGGAAGCACTGACGGTGGTAATGGCAAAGGATGTACTCTGGATGGGGGACTTAAATGTCCATCACTAAGAGTGGCTTGGTTACACCATTGCTGGCCAAGTCCTAAATGACATAGCTGCTGGACTGGGTCTGTGGCAGGTGGTGAGGGAAAAACATATTTGACCTCATCCTCACCAACCTGCCTGCCGCAGATGCATCTATCCATGACAATGTTGGTAGGAGTGGCCACCGCACAGTCAGGGTGGAGACGAAATCCCGCCTTCACATTGAGGATATTCTTCAACATGTTGTGTAGCACTACCACTGTGCTAAATGGGATAGATTTCAAATAGATCTAGCAACTCCAGAGTGGGCATCCATGAGGCACTGGGACCATCAGCAGCAACAGAATTGTCCTCAAACACAATCTGTAACCTCATAACCTGGCATATCCCCACTCTACCATTAGCATCAAGGTAGGGGATCAACCCTGGTTCAATGAAGAGTGCAGGAGGACATGCCAGGAGCAGCACCAGGAATACCTAAAAATGAGGTGTCAACCTGGTGAAGCTATAAAACAGGGCCACTTGTGTGCCAAACAGCATAAGCAGAAAGTGATAGACAGAGCTAAGCAATTCCACAATGAACGAATCAGATCTAAGCTCTGCAGTCCTGCCACATCCAGTTGTCAATGGTGGTGGACAATTAAACAACTCACTGGAGGAGGTGGCTCCACAAATATCCCCATCCTCAATGATGGAGGAGCCCAGCACAGCAGTACAAAAGATAAGGCTGAAGCATCCGCAACAACCTTCAGTCAGAAGTGCTGAGTGGATGATCCATCTCCACCTCCTCCGGAAGTCCCCAGCATCACAAATGCCAGTCTTCAGCCAATTCGATTCACTCCATGTGATATCAAGAAACGGCTGAAGGCACTGGATAGTGCAAAGGCTATGGGCCCTGACAATATTCTGGCAATAGTGCTGAAGACTTGTGCTACAGAACTTGACACGCCCCTAGCCAAGCTAATCCAGCACAGCTACAACACTGGCATCTACCTGGCTATGTGGAAAATTGCCCAGGTATGTTCTGTACACCAAAAGTTACTTCTGTCCTTTGTTCAATTGTTGGATTTTTTTGTTAATAATATTCAACTGTCAGATTCAGGAAATCATAATAATGTAATAACTGCTATTATGTATTAAAATATATAATGAGCTTTGAAATAATCAACCAAGTTTAGACTAAGAAGAGAATAATTTCTTGTCAGTTAAAAAAAAGCAAATAAGATCTTTGCCTGGTCCACTGGCAGGTTCTCTACACAGTCCTTTATACTGACTATTTCAGAATGCAAGTACAATATTCAGAACAAAAGCCTGCAGATCCACCTTTCTCATTTGACCCACTTCAAAGCACGAAGATATTTTATTGGTTCACTTCTCAGACGGAAATAGTATCAGAGGGAATCCTCTTTTACTAAGGTAAAACCACAGGCATTATTGAATAGGGATGGCAACAGCCTTTCGGTAATAGGAATACTGGCTCTGAAATGCTTCAGGGATTCTCCCATCATCAATCCTCTCTGGTGCCCTCTTGCTTTCTCCCACTTTCTCACTCCTACGCATGGATGTTCAGTGACCCCAAAACAAGATCTGGACTGGGACTTTTCTAGCCAGAAATCCAAGTCGTGAAGGATAAAACAGGAGCCAATCTTTACACACTTTTATAAGCATTTATTCACAGATACACATTACAAACATACACCTCCTAAGCACTAACTTCAGTTACAGTCTATTTGTAGGAGCCTAAGTAAATCCTAGCTAATGTCTGTATTCAATTAAACACCATTAAGAAACAACTAACACAGGGTTATAATGAGGTCTGGGTGGCAGCCATAATTCCCACCTAATCCAACATTTTTGTGTCATATATAATATTAGGGTCTATGTTTAAACATAATTTTAGAGATTGCTTGCTATACATAATATTAAACAGTCCATGCATTATAGACACAATGGTGCCCCTGGTAGGAACCAAGGTCAAAGTTTCTGAGTTGCTTTCTTACCTATAGATTTTTCAGAGGTTGCAAGGAACAGCAAATTCTGAACATTTATTACTTCCATGGCATTTAACCATGCTCCTGAAAATCAGTGAGTACAGGAAGAAAAAGCAAGGGGAAAAGTGCCACTAAGGATACATTGGCCGAACTTTCTGGTCTCAAAAGATTAATAAGAAGGAAAAATTAGAGTACAAGTGAAAGCTATCTAGAAATATAAATATCTTCAACATTTGTAACTACTGATGCCGCACTGCAGCACCTGAAGGTCTCAGCAGCTGAAGACAGACAATGCATCAGAACTTCTAAAGTTTCATGGCTGCGTCTCTACGATATGATCCTGATCACGGAGCTCAAGTGAGCTGCCCTCAGCCAGACAGAAGATTTATGGAGTGTCCTCACCGCATGTTGTCATCATCCTCCTACAATTTAGCGATTATTAGGGCCTCCATTGCGTCTCCATGACAGGAGCATTCTACCTAGGGTATTCACACTTCCAGAAGCCAGGCTGGGATCAAGTGTTCACAAATGCAATGTGAGGAACTATGGGGTCACCTAACTGCATGTCGTCATCATCCTCCACATCGTCCTAGTAGCTATGAGGGCCTCCCGAGTGTGAGGGCCTCATCCCCGTTATCGTCACCTCTAAGGACCTCCTCAGCCCCATGCCCATTGTGCAGCTCCTCCAACTCCTCCTCAGCCAGCTCATCTCCCCTTTGGAGTGCCAGGTTGTAAAGGGCGCAGCAGACACGCCCTGTGACACCCTCTGCAGACTGTAATGCAGGGCTCCACCAGACTGATCCAGGCACCAGAAACTCATCTTCAGCATCCTGATGGTCTGCTCCACCAAGTTGTGAGCTACTGCATGAGCCTTATTACACCTTTGCTCTGCTGCAGTCTGAGGCCACTGCATGGGTGTCATTAGCCACGGCCTCTGCAGGTAGCCCTTGTCCCTGAGGAGCCAACCCTGCAGCCTCTGTGGACCCTGGAAGACTCCAGGAATCTGTGAGCGACTCAGGATGTAGGCACGTGCACACTCCCTGGAAACCGTGCGCGCACCTGCAGGATCTGTTTGTGGTGGTCGGACATCAGATGCATGTTGCGGCTGATGTAGTCCACATGTGTTGTAACGGAGATCTGAGCGCCACATGAGTGCAGCCGATGGCACCCTACACCTGTGGGAAACCTGAGATCTGGGTAAATCCAATGACTCTGGCATCCTGGCTGTCCTAGTCCCAGGCAAAATGTACAAAGTTGTGTGCCCTCGTAAAGATGGGCATCAGTGACTTCATGGATGCATTTGTGGGTGGAGGCTTTTGAAATCCGACAGAGGTCACCTGTGGAGCCCTGAAAGGAGCCACTGGCATAAAAATTGAGCACCACGATCACTTTCACAGCCACTAGCAGTGGATGTCCTCCATGTCCCCTTGGTGCCAAATCCTGCAGTAGCTGGCAGATGTGACCAACCAGTTCCCTGGACATGCACAGTCTTCGGCAACACTGGTTCTCAGTCATCTGCAGGAATGAAAGGCGGCATCTAAAGACCCTGGGTGTCACGAGACGCCAATCAGCAATGGCTCACTGTGGGTCTTGGGTGGTGTGTACGGAAGGCCCAGCCACCCCTTCTTCCTGAGGTTGCTGCTCCTGCCTCTGTGCAGCCAGGGGCCTCAGTTGCTCTCTCCTCAGTCGTCTTCGCACTCTGTAGGCCATCAGACATATAGCTAGTTCACCAGGCTCCATGATCCTGATGTACTCGTCCTGTAGGATGAAAGAGAGAGACTCGTGGTTAGCATGGGTTTACTAAGAACCTGTCCTGGTTAAGTGTGATGGTCCCTTAATGTTTCCCAGAGAGTGCTGGCCACCACTTGGATGGCCAGAGTTTAGTGCGCTGCATGGCTGCCCTGTTAACTTGAACCATGACTGGACCAAACTGCGATGCTGACATTGCAAGGGGCTGTGAACACCTCCAGCGGTGACTGCTCTGTGGCCAGCTTTAGCGAGAAGATTGTACAACGTGTGCAGTCATCCAACAGTTCTGCAGTTCACTAAAGTGCTCATGAATTTGCAGTCTGTGCCAGGCAGGCCGGAGGGGTTGGCGGGGGGAGCTATGCAGAGCTTGGTGGCATTCTGAAGCCTCTGCGTTGCTTGAGTGGCAGATAAGCTAGAAGCCTGACTCCAATCATATCAATGTGTCTGCGCCTGAACTGTCTCAGTTTCAGAGGAATGGTAACTTTCTATGGGTTTCCCAAATGCTTTGCTACTCCCCTCTCACAGCCTACCCCACCACCCCAAATGCTTGTGTGCTATATTCAATGGCAAGGCTGCCCTTGCATTCCCCCTCACAAGTCACCTTAGTGGCAAGGCTGTACTTGCAAACCACTCCCCCCACAACCCAGTCCCCTCACCCTCATAAGTGGCCTCGGAAGCAGGTCTGCATTTGTCCCTGATTCTCCCCTTCCCACTTATACCAGTCAGGCAAGGCGGCATTTACCCCCAACCCTCGCCGGCGTTCCTGAAGCCTGCAAAGCAAGAGGCGACTCTGGCGGGCTCTGCAGAATGTTGCTATGCACTCACCTCCAGTTCACCCAAAGTGCAGGCCGCCAAGTGCACGCCGCCTCTATGTTGTTGTGAAACAAGTCGGTATGCTTTCCCACTGACATGGACGGACGATCCAGCGGGGGTGCAAGAGCCTGATAATGATATGCTGATGCATTACAATGAGGTTCCCGACGACCAATGGCGGGAAACATGGCATGCCGTCGGTGGGCTGAGCAAACAATCACGACCTGCCTTCCCACCATTGTGAAACTGAGCGTGTTATTTTGTCTGCTTACACCACCTATCACACCCGCCACAAGCGGGCACGGAAAATTCCACCCACTACTTCTGAACTTCACCTGGCTAGGTGCCATATTTCATTCCCTCCTTTGAAAACAAACTAGTCTGGTTTATTTAAAATGCAAATGTTCCATTTACCTCTATATTTACCTGTTTAACATTTTAACCCTAGCTTCTCTTCTGATACATCAAAGCCTTCAGATCAGTTGCCTTTAATCCAATTAAATCACACACACACACACACATACAAACACACACCCACACACACCATTATTATATCTTCCTGTACTGTGGATAAAGGGGAACCAGTGGATGTGCTGCATTTAGATTCCCAGAAGACATTTGATAAAATGTCATATCAAAGGCTATTGTGAAAAATAAAAGCTCATGGAGTAGAAGGCAAAATATTGTCATGGATAGAAGATTGTCTAACTAACAGAAAACAAAGGCATAAATGGGTGGTTTTCTGGTTAGCAAGATGTAACGAGTGCTGGGGCCCCCAATTTTTTGCAATTTATTTAAATGACTTGGTTGAAGGGATAGATGGAATGGTTACTAAATTTGCTGATGACACAAAGATGGTCGGAAATTAAGTTGTGAAGAGGACATAAGGAGGCTACAAAGGGATATAGTTAGGTTAAGTGAGTGAGCAAAGACCTGGCAAATGGTGTGTAAAGTGGGAAAATGTGAAATTGTCCATTTTGACAGGAAAAATAAAAAAGAAGTTCTGCAATCTCTCACTAAGTGGTGAGAGATTGCAGAGCTCTGAGAAACAGAGGGACTTGGGTGTCCTAATATATGAATGGCAAAAGGTTAGTATGCAGCTACAGCAAGTAATTAGGAAAGCCAAAAGAATGTTATCATTTATTGCAAGGGGAACTGAATACAATAGTAGAGAGGTCATGCTTTGTTTTTCACAGGATTGGTGAAACCACACCTGGAATATTGTGTACAGTATTGTTCTCATTACTTTAGAAAGGATGTAAATGCGTTGGAATCAATTCAGAGAAAGTTTACTAGACTAATATGTGGATTGAGTGGGTTGTTTTATGAGGAAAGGTTGGACAGGCTAAGCGTGTATCCACTGGAGTTTAGTAGAGTAATAAGCAACTTGATTGAAACAAATAAGATTCTTGACAGGCTCGCCATGGAGAGGATGTTTCCTCTTGTGGAAGAATCTAGTACTAGGGGCTACTGTTTAAAAACAAATGGTCGTCCATTTAAAACAGAGATGAAGAGAATTTTTTTCTCTCAGAGAGTTGTGAGTCTTTGGAACTCTTCTTCAAAAGGCGGTGAAATATTTTGAATATTTTTATGGCAAAGGTAGATAGATTCTTGTTAAGCAAGGATGTGAAACCTTATCAGGGGTAGGCGGGAATGTGGAACTGACATTACAATCAGATCAACCATGACCTTATTGAATGGCGGAACAGGCATAGTGGGCTGAGTGGCCTACTCCTGCTCCTAATTCATATATTTGTATGTATGTTCCAATGAGCCCTAAGGTGATGTCCCAGGAGAATATACTTGGCTCTGTAGGCAGCTATTGTTTTCTCTCAGGATGACTGCATAGTTTCTCCCCTGCCTGTCACCCAACCTGCCATCCTATTCTGCCCTGGCCCACACTAGATGCTGCAGTATGCAATTGATTCATTCCGTTCCAGTGCTGCTCAAGATAACCCACACATAGGCCAGAAGTATTAGCTCAGCAGGCAGGCACACGCCCGAGCCAACCGAGCGTGAAATGATGTGTGATGACATTAGCCGAGCGTGCCGACGTCAATGCGCAGTCACCGGAGCCGGCAGCATGCCCGCCAACAATTAAAAGACCTATTAAGGTCATTAAGTTATCAATTGTCGTTAATTTTTCACTGCCCGTTTGACCAAATGGTTGGCAGGCAGGCGAAAAGGCCAAACAACCATTGCATTTTTTGGAAACTCACCCACAAGAGGGATGAGATTTCCAAAAGCAAATGCAAATAAAATAAAAACGTTATTTTTTTATTTAAAAATATGTCCCTGCTCATGGGACAGAGTCACATGAGGGGACATGCTTTATTGCATTTTTCTGTTGCTTAATAATTTTTACAATATCTTCATTTCCCTGAGGCAGCTTTGTGCAGATTATTCAGCGCTCTCTCACACGCATGCACAAAGTTCACGCTAGGCCTGTTCGCCCTCCTCCCCGCCCCCCCACCCCACCATCCGCACAGGCAGCGCTCAGCATTACTGCTTGTGTATCATGCTGGGTGGGCCTTAATTGGCCTGCCAGCGTGAAATCGCGGTGCGCTGTTGATCGTGGATGGCGGTGAACTTACCGAACGCCCCCGCCCGCCCCCGCCAATCCTGCTCGCCAAGGGCAAAATTCTGCCCATAGCAACATAGGAGCAGGAGGAGGCTATTTGGCCCTTCGAGCCTGCTCCACCATTTAATAAGATCATGGCATTGAAGCGTCCTTAATGGAAGCTCAGCAGATCTTTAACTCTGAAGCTGTAGCCACAGGGGGAACACTTCACAGGAGTGCTAAAATAGGAAAACAAAAACAAGCACATAGGATGGGCACTAAGGGTTTGCACATGGATGAGTCCAGATGAGATTCTTCATTGTTGAGAAGATGATAGAATGCTACTTTTCCTAGCATGCTCTAAAAGTCATGCTCTCCAATACAAAAAAATGCATATAAAGTGTAGGTTTAAAAAGTGTAGGAATTACTGATGGTATGATATGAAACATTAACATGCTAATACCAAATTAAATTAAATAGATTGATGCCTTTATTAAGACAGCAGAGATAGGAATTTGACATCAACATGTTAATCTCTTGAAGTTCAAGTCATTACATTTTGGCCTAGAGCCATGGATAATTTCTCAATCCCTGACACATTCTGAAATTTCTCGCCTTACATAATGCTTCATGTTCATTCTTCAGTAGAGAATGGCACCAACAGTAGCAGTGGTATATCACAGAAATCTCATCAGGTTGAAGGTAGGAACAGGAAGGCATTACAAGAATCAAATATTAGACTATGATTTACCACAGAGAAATAAAAATCCATCACTATAAAGGACAATCTCATATCAGCACCATGTTTCCATCGGAAATATATCAGCCTTACATGCAAATGCAGCTCCATCTTCCTTCTGCATTACCTTCATACATCACCATAACTACTTGCATAATTTATTAGGTTGGAATTTACTTTCCTTAATAATATTCACTGAGACAAAATTTACTTACATTGGATAATGACTAATGGAAATTTGCAGAAAGTGCTGCTATTTTACAACTATTGCAATTTGAAAATGAAACTAAACATAATATATTTTATTTTTCATTTTCTATAACTTTATTTTGTGCATTGAACTCAATTACTCTCATACAGAACATGAAATGAGCCATAATGAATGTTGACTGAAGACTGGATGCAGATTGTAGATGGCAGTGTAAAATATATATTGTGCTATCACCAACCCAGACTACCGATTAGAAATGCCAAGTACGTATGCAGACAGCTGCTTGAGTCTAAAAGATTTTCAGTGCATACTAAATCAGATAAAGAGAAAGGAGCTAAAATTCAAATGAGATAGCATCCTCAACTGCATATTTTAACACATAAGATACGCATTCATGTGCTCAAAGGAGATAAAAAATTATATCATTTGACTGCAATAAAACAAAAGTTTGCTTTGAATTTGTAAGACTTCAAAAATTCCCTTCCTGTCTGTACAATTATTGCCAATGATGGCTGCAGTGCTCAATGGTTTGACTGATCTGTGTTGAATTATGTTAGTCTGCTCTTTAATCTATGTAATTGTACTTGATTGTTTAAGCCTGTGGCTGGAGCTGGAGAGCTAATTAAACAGAGAAACTTCCAGAGAAAGACCTGGGGATCTGGATGAGACCATGGCCTGAATTTTACCTTTCGTAGGCACGTGTGATCGGCAGGCTTGGGAGCAGTCATAAAATAGCCCCCAACCACAATTTCACGCTGGCTGGACAATTACCTGCCAGCCAGCATGAAGCACATGCTGAAAAGCTCAGCACTGCCTGGGTGGGGGTGGGAAGACGGCGGGGCATGACATTTCTGCGAGCATGGGTGAGCACTGCGAGAAAGCTCCCTGAGGGCAGACAGCTGCCTCACGGAGTTGCAGACCTGAAAATCATCAAATAAAGGTTTAAGAAGCTGTAAAAAAATTCCATGCATCACAATCAAGCACCTGAAAATACAGCTGATAAAAATGCTGTCCACAGATATTTATTTTTCTTTTTTTCAAAATGGAAATTTCTTCCTGCCCTTGGATGAGGTTTGACCATTCGCCAGTCCACCAACTGTAAGGGTGGATGGGCCACGAAGAATCGCAGACGATTGCGCCATTAATAGGATTAATTGCCCTCCTAATTGTCGGCACATGTGCGATTCCGACTTTTGCATGCACCCGCCGATTGAAATTTCGCGTGAGTGCACAATGATGTCAGGACGCTTGTCTGACGTCTTCTCACGCAATTTTACACTCGATCAGGTGTGTGCCGCTCGCAGGACTTAAAATTCAGCCTCATTTGTGTGGAAAGTCCTCTCATTTCTAAGATATACAGCAGCCTGGCGAATACATAACAATGCTAATTTTATAGGAGCAGATTATACATATTCATCATATGCCATGGATATGTTCTTTTTGCTTGTAAGGCACTTTGTAGCCAGGTCTTCAATCAAGTAAATTTGATCAAAATCAACCAAGGAAAAAGTAAACTTCTGTCTTCCCAACTTAGCCAGTAATCAGCTAGTGAGGATCAACTGCTGCCGCAAAAACTGCCCAATTTTCATTCCATCGGTTACCAAGTTCCATGCAGGCCAGACAATTTACCCCACCACGAGTCACGTCAAAGCGTGCTTCAATCAAATTGAGGTCATCATTTTAGAATTTAATAAACCAATGCAAAACAATTTTCTTAACATTTTTTAATACTTTCATGGGATGTGAGCATTGCTGACAAGACAGCAGAATGTGAATGTCCGTCAAATGTCATATATATGTTCGGTTTGCTTGTGAGAAGTTTTGTAACCAGGTCTGGAATTATTGGAGAGCTTTTTTTTTATTCATTCATGGGATGTGGGCTTCGCTGGCTGGGCCAACATTTATTGCCTATCCCTAGTTGCCCTTGAGAAGGTGGTGGTGAGCTGCCTTCTTGAACTCTGCAGTCCCTGTGTTGTAAGTACACCCACAATGCTGTTAGGAAGGGAGTTCCAGGATATTGACCCAGTGACAATGAAGGAATGGCGATATATTTCCAAGTCAGAGTGGTGAGTGATTTGGAGGGGAACCTCCAGGTGATGGTGTTCCCATCTATCTGCTGCCCTTGTCCTTCTAGGTGGCAGTAGTCATGGATTTAGAAGGTGCTGTCGAAGGAGCCTTGGTGAATTCTTGCAGAGCATCTTGTAGATGGTACACACTGCTGCAACTGTGTGTCGGTGGTGGAGGGATTTAAGGTTTGTGGATGTGGTGCCAATCAAGCAGGCTGCTTTGTCCTGCTTCTAAGGTGTTGTGGGAGCTGCACTCATCCAGGCAAGAGGGAGTATTCCATCATACTCCTGCCTTGTCGATGGTGGACAGGCTTTGGGGAATCAGGAGGTGAGTTATTCATCACATGATTCCGAGCCTCTGACCTGCTCTTGTAGCCATAGTATTTATATGGCTAGCCTAGTTCAGCTTCTGGTCAATGGTAACCACCAGGAAGTTGATAGTGGGGGATTCAGTGGTGGTAATGCCATTGAACATCAAGGGGCGATGGTTGGGTTCTCTCTTGTTGGAGATGGTCATTGCATGACACTTGTGTGGTGCGAATGTTACTTGCCACTTGTCAGCCCAAGCCTGGATATTGTCCAGGTCTTGCTGCATTTGGACATGGACTGCTTCTGTATCTGAGGAGTTGTGAATGCTGCTGAACATTGTGCAATCATCAGCGGACATCCCCACTTCTGACCTTACGATGGAAGGAAGGTCATTGATGAAGCAGCCGAAGATGGTTGGGCCTAGGATACTACCCTGAGGAACTCCTGCAGTGATGTGTTGGAGGTGAGATGACTGACCTCCAATAACCACAGCAATCTTCCTTTGAGCTAGGTAAGACTCCAGTGGAGAGTTTCCCCCTGATTCCCATTCACTCCAGTTTTGTTAGGGCTCTTTGATGCCACACTCGGTCAAATGCTGCCTTGATGTCAAAGGCAGTCACTCTCACCTCACCTCTGAAGTTCAGCTCTTTTGTCCATGTTTGAACAAAGGCTGTAATGAGGTCAGGAGCTGAGTGTCCCTGGTGGAATCCAATCTGGGCATCAGTGAGCAGGTTATTGCTAAGCAAGTGCCACTTGATAGCACTGTTGATGACCCCTTCCATTATTTTACTGATGATGGAGAGTAGGCTGATGGGGCAGTAATTAGCTGGGCTAGATTTGCCCTGCTTTTTGTGTATAGGACATGCTTGGCAGTTTTCCACATAGCTGGGTAGATGACAGTGTTGTACTGGAACAACTTGGCTAGTGGTGCAACAAGTTCTGGGGCACAAGTTTTCAGTACTATTGCCAGAATATTGTCAGGGCGCAGAGTCTTTGCAGTATCCAGTGCCTTCAGCCGTTTCTTGATATCACGTAGAGTGAATCAAACTGGCTGAAGACTGGCATATGTGATGCTGGGGACCTCCAGAGGAGGCGGAGATGGATCATCCACTCGCCACTTCTGGCTGAATATTGTTGCAAATGCTACAGCCTTATTTTTTGCACTGCTGTGCTGGGCTACTCCATCATTGAGGATGGGAATATTTGAGGAGCCTCTCCTCCAGTGAGTTGTTTAATTGTCCACCACCATTCACGACTGGCTGTGGCAGGACTGCAGAGCTTTGATCTGATCAGTTGGTTGTGGGATTGCTTAGCTCTGTCTATCACTTGCTTCTTATGCTATTTGGCATGCAAGTAGTCCTGTTTTATAGCTTCACCAGGTTGACACCTCATTTTTAGGTAGTCCTGGTGCTGCTCCTGGCATGCTCTCCTGCACTCTTCATTGAACCCGAGTTGATCCCCTGCCTTGATGGTAATGGGAGTATGGGGGGATATGCTGGGCTATGAAGTTACAGATTGTGTTTGAGTACAATTCCGCTGCTCTTGATGGCCCACAGCGCCTCATCGATACCCAGTTTTGAGTTGCTAGATCAGTTCAAAATCTATCCCATTTAGCACGGTGGTAGTGACACTGGAAAGATTCTGCAGTCCTGCCACAGCCAGTCGTGAATGGTGGTGGACAATTAAACAACTCACTGGAGGAGAGGCTCCGCAAATATTCCCATCCTCAATGATGGAGGGTATTCTCAATGTGAATATGAGACTATGTCTCCACAAGGACAATGTGGTTGTCACTCCTACATCTGTAACAGGTAGATTGGTGAGGATGAGGTCAAGTATGTTTTTCCCTTTTGGTTCCCTCACCACCTGCCCCAGACCCGGTCTAGCAACTATGTAATTTAGGACTCGGCCAGCTCAGTCAGTAGTTGCGTTACCAAGCCACTCTTGGTGATGGACATTGAAATCCCCCACCTCGAGTACATGCTGCATCCTTGCCACCCTCAGTGCTTCCTCCAAGTGGAGTTCAACATGGAGGAGCACTGATTCATCAGCTGAGGGAGGGCAGTATGTGGTAATCAGCAGGAGGTTTCCTTGCCCATGTTTGGCCTGATGCCATGAGACTTCATGGGGTTCAGAGTCAATGTTGAGGACTCCCAGGGCAACTCCCTCCTGACTGTATACCACTGTGCCACCACCTCTGCTGGGTCTGTCCTGCCGGTGGGACAGGACATACCAGGGATGGTGATGATGGAGTCTGGGACATTATCTGTAAGGTATGGTATCGTGAGGATGATTATGTCAGGCTGTTCCTTGACTGGTCTGTGAGACAGCTCTCCCAATTTTGGCACTAGCCCCAGATTTTAGTAAAGACGACTTTGCAGGGTCAACAGAGCTGCGATTGCCATTGTCGTTTCTGGTGCCTAGGTCGATGCCGGGTGGTCTGTCTGGTTTCATTCCTTTTTTTGTGACTTTGTTAGTCAAACAAAGAGCAGTTTGTTACAACTGAATGGCCATTTAAGGCTAAACCACATCTGTCACATATAGGCCAGGATTAGTGAGCCAGATGGGTTTTTTAAAATAATCAACAATGGTTTCATGGTCATCATTAGACTTTTAATTCCAGATTTTTATCCACCATCTGCCATGGTCGCATTCGAACCCGGGTCCTAGACCATTACCATGGGTCTCTGGATTACTAGTCCAGCGACAACACCACTATGCCATCGCTTCCCCCAGAGGGGGAAAACTGTAAATGGATTAAAAATTTCTCCAGACAATGATGAATGAAACTTTGAAGTCTTAATATTTTAATAACATTTTATACACAGCTAAGAACGTGTGTTCTGAACATCCCCAATCCTCTGTCATGTAAGGTTATTACTGCAAGCAATGCAACTATTAGTTATTATTTTAATAACTAATCATTGTTTCAAATCATTTTGTGTTCTACTTGGTAGCTGGTGGAAATGATCAATATTCTTTCCAATGTCACTATCTGTGTTTGAGATGGATCGTGCTCTTAACTGCTGAAGTGCAAACTAAAGTTTATTTTGCTATGATTTGGAGGTGCTATTTTCATAATTTGACTGTGTGTTTTCCTCTGTTTCCTTTATGGGTAACAATTTGCATGATGTACCTACAATCCACTAGAAGTTCACCACCTGATGCCATTTTCGGTTAGGTACATTATAGGTAGCCAAAGCCCTGTTGAAAATCAGTGAAAATGGGGATTCTGGTCTGCTGGGGAAGGAGACTGCATCCCTTTAAAGGGATCCTCATCTGTGCTCAGGTAAGTCTTTGTTTATTAATTGCAGCAGACCTCTGAACCTCTGTGGAATAAAGAGGAGAAAACTGTGCACTGATTGACTTTGTGAGGAATTGTGCTTCAGCCACTCTCCTGGCTGTTCATTCCCAGAATTTTTGGGTGGGCTTTGGAATCAGTGTCCAAAGCACTGCCTGAGTTGGAAATGTTGAAGTTCTATATTAAGGTAAGTAAATAACTTTTATATTAAGTTCTGAATTAAGGATAATTGTGCCGGGGGCTGAGGTGGTTGGAGGATAATTTTCAGTATGGTGCAGGTTGAAAGCTGTATTCACTGACCGTTAGGAAAGTTTGATACACTGAATAATTGCAGGCCAGTCAGTCTGACCTCGGCAGTGGGCAAATTATTGGAATCAATTCTGAGGGACAAGGTAAACTGTCATTTAGAAAAGCATGGATTAATCAAGGACAGTCAGCATGAATTTGTTAAAGGAAGGTCTTGTCTGACTAACTTGGCAGAATTTTTTGAGGAAGTAGCAAGAAGGTTTGAAGAGGGTTGTGCAAATGACATGGTCTACATGGATTTTCGGAATCCGTCCCATTCTCTCAGTTCCTTCGCCTCCATCACATCTGTTCTAATGATGCCATTTTCAAAAACAGTTCCTCTGACACGTCCTCCTTCTTCCTTAACCGAGGTTTTCCACCCACAGTGGTTGACAGGGCCTTCAACCGTGTCCAGCCCATCTCCTGCGCATCCGCCCTCAAGCCTTCTCCTCCCTCCCAGAAACATGATAGGGTCCCACTTGTACTCACTTATCACCCCACCAGCCTCCGCATTCAAAGGATCATCCACCGCCATTTCCGCCAACTCCAGCATGATGCCACCACCAAACACATCTTCCCTTCACCCTCCTGGCGGCATTCCATAGGGATCGTTCCCTCCATGACACTCTGGTCCACTCCTCTATTACCCCCTACTCCTCAACCCCCTCCCACGGCACCTTCCCATGCAACTACAGAAGGTGCAACACCTGCCCCTTCACTTCCTCTCTCCTCATCGTCCAAGGGCCCAAACACTCCTTTCAAGTGAAGCAGCATTTCACTTGCACTTCCTTCAACTTAGTCTACTGCATTCGTTCCTCCCAGTGCGGTTTCCTCTACATTGGAGAGACCAAACGCAGACTGGGTGACCATTTTGCAGAGCACCTTCGGTCTGTCCACAAGCATTACCCAGACCTCCCTGTCACTTGCCATTTCAACACTCCACCCTGCTCTCATGCCCACATGTCTGTCCTTGACTTGCTGTATTGTTCCAATGAAGCTCAACGCAAACTGGAGGAACAGCACCTCATCTTCCAACTAGGCACTTTACAGCTTTTCGGACTGAATATTGAGTTCAACAATTTTAGATCATGAACTCTCTCCTTCATCCCCACCCCCTTTCTGTTTTGTCCCCCTCCTTTTTGTTTTTTCCAATAATTTATATAGATTTTTCTTTTCCCACCTATTTCCATTATTCTTAAATGTATTTCCACCCATTATTTATCTCTACCTTTTAGCCTTTTTAGTATTCCTTCCCCCCACCCCAACCCCCCAGGTCTACCTGTACCTTGTTTGTCCTGCTTTCTACTCTTAATTAGCACATTCCTTTAAATAATATCACCACCTTCAACACCTCTTTGTCCTTTTGTCTGTGACATCTTTTAGTTATCTCCTCCTAGTATTGGCTTCTTGTCCCAACAACCCCGCCACCACCACCTCCCCCACCACCCCCCACCACCACCTTAAACCAGCTTATATTTCACCCCTTTCCTATTTTTACTTAGTTCTGTTGAAGGACCATGAGGACTCGAAACGTCAACTGTGCTCTTCTTCGTCAATGCTGCCAGACCTGCTGAGTTTATCCAGGTATTTCTGTTTCTGTTTTTGTTTTGGATTTCTAGCATCTGCAGTTCTTTGTTTTTATCTCTGTGTTTAATTGACTGCCACTTCTCTTCAAGAAATGCCTACCTTGAAGAAGTTTTGGTCTACTCTCCGTCAGGATTTTCGTATCTCTCTTTTGCCTTGTTCACCTTCATTGCTTTCAATTTCACTCCTGGTGTTTGACAAGGTGTTTACTAAAACACGCATTCACAGCCAGATTTCCTTTCTCAGTGACTGTCTCCGTCTCCGACTTACCCCAGGTGGATTTCAACTGAAATTTCATCCCTTAAGTTTCGAACCCACCCAGGATTACAGGTATCTCCGGGACATACAACGTTCCTCAGACTGCTGTTCCCATCACATTCTGAGATCCACACTCAGTGCCATGTGCCGCCATATGAACACACTCGACCTCTCCCTCCAGCAGCACCGCCGCACCCTTTTTCAAAGCTGCCCATGACCCCAGTTTCATTTTATTCTTTGTCTCATCCGACGCCTCAACAAGAAACTTTTTCTCTTTTTCTCAAGTGCTAAGGAACGCAAGCTCCAACAACTCATCTACACCAACACCCATTCAGGACCCTCCACCCCTACCTGTTCCTCTGTCCCCATCCCGCCTTCCAATCCCGGCCATGTATTCACTATACCCCAGACCTTCACCTTTCTGACGCCGAACGTTCAGTGCTCAGCAAAGGACTTACTTTCATACCCTTACACTCTCACCTCAATGAATTTTGGGCTCGGCGCGATGCTGAACTCTTCTTCCAGCGCCTTCGTCTCCGTGCTCACTTCTTTGGGCAGGAATCCTCTCCGCATTCAACGGATGCTTTTACCCACCTCCAATATTCTCCCTCCATCTGCACCCCTCCCTCTGGATTCTTACCTTCTCTTGATCTTTTCACTGAGAACTGTCGGCTTGACATTAGTTGTCTCAATTTCTCTACTCCTCTCACCCATTCTAACCTGTCTCTCTCTGAACTTACTGCATTCTGTTCTCTCAGGTCCAACCCTAACATTGTCATCAAACCCGCTGTTGTTGTCTGGCCCACTGACATCTACCTCGTGGAGGCTGAGCGTCAACTCGCAGACACTTCCTCCTACCTCTCCCTGGACCATGACCCCACCACTGAACATCAAGCCATTGTTTCCAGGACTGTTACTGACCTCATATCCTCTGGAGATCTTCCTTCCACAGCCTCCAACCTGATAGTCGCCCAACCTCGGACGGCCCGCTTCTACCCCCTACCCAAATCTACAGACAAGACTGTCCCGGAAGACCGATCATGTCAGCCTGTTCCTGCCCCACGGAACACATTTCTCGCTATCTTGACTCCCTTCTTTCTCCCCTTGTCCAGTCCCTTCCCACCTACATCCATAATTCCTCTGACACCTTACGTCACATCAACAATTTCCAGTTCCCTGGCCCCAACCGCCTCCTCTTTACCATGGACGTCCAATCCCTCTACACCTCCAACCCCCACCAGGATGGTCTGAAGGCTCTCCGCTTCTTCCTCGAACAGAGGCCCGAACAATCCCCATCCACCACTACTCTCCTCCGTCTGGCTGAACTTGTTCTCACACTGAACAATTTCTCCTTTAACTCCTCTCACTTCCTCCAAATAAAAGGTGTGGCTATGGGTACCCACATGGGCCCCAGCTATGCCTGTCTCTTTATGGGGTGTGTGGAACATTCCTTGTTCCAGTCCTACTCCGGCCCCCACCCACGACTCTTTCTCCGGTACATCGATGATTACTTCGGTGCTGCTTCATGCTCTCATCGGGACTTGGAAAAATTTATTAATTTTGCTTCCAGTCTCCACCCCTCCATCATTTTCACATGGTCCATCTCTGACACTTCCCTTCCATTCCTTGACCTCTCTGTCTCAATTTCTGGTGATAGACTGTCCACCAATATCCATTACAAGCCTACCGACACCCACAGCTACCTTGACTACAGCTCCTCACACCCCACTTCCTGTAAGGACTCCATCCCATTCTCTCAGTTCCTTTGCCTCCGTCGCATCTATTCTGATGATGCCACCTTCAAAAACAGTTCCTCTGACATTTCCTCCTTCTTCCTTAACCGAGGTTTTCCACCCATGGTGGTTGACAGGGCCCTCAACAGGGTCCGGCCCATCACCCACGCATCTGCCCTCACGCCTTCTCCTCCCTCCCAGAAACATGGTAGGGTCCCCCTTGACCTCACTTATCACCCCACCAGCCTCCGCATTCAAAGGATCATCCTCCGCCATTTTCGCCAACTCCAGCATGATGCTACCACCAAACACATCTTCCCTTCACCCCCCCCCCCTCCAGCGGCATTCTGTAGGGATTGTTCCCTCCGTGACAGCCTGGTCCACTCCTCCATCACCCCCTACTCCTCAACCCCCTCCCATGGCACCTTCCCATGCAACCGCAGAAGATGAAACACCTGCCCCTTCACTTCTTCTCTCCTCACCGTCAAAGGGCCCAAACACTCCTTTCAAGTGAAGCAGCATTTCACTTGCTCTTCCCTCAACTTATTCTACTGTATTCGTTTTTCTGTACATTGGAGAGACCAAACGCAGACTGGGTGACCACTTTGCAGAGCACCTTCGGTCTGTCCGCAAGCATTACCCAGACCTCCCTGTTGCTTGCCATTTCAACCTGCTCTCCTGCCCACATGTCTGGCTTGCTACATTGTTCCAGTGAAACTCAACGCAAACTGGAGGAACAGCACCTCATCTTCCGACTAGGCACTTTACAGCCTTTTGGCCTGAATATTGAGTTCAACAATTTTAGATCATGAACTCTCTCCTCCATCCCACCCCCTTTCCGTTTCTTCCCCCTCCTTTTTGTTTTTTCCAATAATTTATATAGATTTTTCTTTTCCCACCTATTTCCATTATTTTTAAATGTATTTCCACCCATTGTTCATCCCTACCTTTTAGCCTTTTTAGTATTCCTTCCCCCACCCCACCCTCACTAGGTGTATCTGTAACTTGTTTGTCCTGCTTTCTACTCTTAATTAGCACATTACTTTAAATAATATCACCACCTTCAACACCTCTTTGACCTTTTGTCTGTGACATCTTCTGGTTATCTCCACCTATTACTGGCTTCTTGTCCCAACAACCCCCTCCCCGTTAAACCAGCTATATTTCACCCCTTTCCTACTTTTACTTAGTTCTGTTGAAGAGTCACGAGGACTCAAATTGTCAACTGTGCTCTTCTCTGCCGATGCTACCAGACCTGCTGAGTTTTTCCAGGTATTTTTGTTTCTGCTTTTGTTTTGGATTTTAACAATGCTTTTGACAAGGTCCCACGTGGCAGACTGGCTAAAATAAAAAAGCTCATGGGATCCAGGGGAATGTGGCAAGCTGAATACAAAATTGGCTCAGTGGCAGGAAACAAAGGTAATTGTTGATGGATGATTTTGTGACTGGAAGGCTGTTTCCAATAGGGTTCCACAGGGCTCAGTGCTAGGTTCCCTGCTTTTTGTGGTATATATTAATGATTTGGATGTAAATGAATGATCAAGAGGCTTGCAGAAGACACAAAAAATGGTCCTGTGGTAGATAGCGATGAAGAAGATACCAATGGACTGGTCAGGTGGGCAGAAAAGTGGCAAATGGAATTCAGCCCAGAAAAGTGTGAGGTGATGAATTTCAGGAGGTCAACCAAGGCAAAGGATTACATAATAAATGAGAAGATACTGAGAGGTGCACAGGAAGTGAGGGACATTGGAATGAATGTCTACAGATTCCTGAAGGTAGCAGGATAGGTTGATCAGGTGGTTAAGAATCCCTTATAAATCCCTTCATTTATTAGCCAAAGCACAGAATATAAGAACCGGAAAGTTATGCTGGAACTATATGAAACATTATTTAGGCCACAACTTGAGTACTGTGTTCAGTTCTGGTCACCTCATTACAGAAAGGATGTAATTGCATTACAGATGGTACAGAAGAGATTTACAAGGATGTTGCCAGGGCTAGAAAATTGCAGCTATGAGGAAAGATTGGATAAGCTGGGCTTGTTCTCCTTGGAACAGAGGAGGCTGAGGGAAGATTTGATTGAGATGTACAAAATTGTGCAGTGCCTGGATAGAGTGTAATGGAAGGGCCTATTTACTTATCAGAGAGGTCAGTGACTAGGGGGCATAGATTTCTAGTGATTGGTAGAAAGAATAGAGGGGAGATGAGGAAAGATTTTTTTACCCAGAGGGTCTGGAACTCACTGCCTGAAAGGGTAGTTGAGGCAGAAATCCATAACTCATTAAAGGGTTACCTGGAAAAACTCAGCAGGTCTGGCAGCGTCGGTGGAGAAGAAAAGAGTTGACGTTTCGAGTCCTCATGACCCTTCAACAGAACTCAGTTCTGTTGAAGGGTCATGAGGACTCGAAACGTCAACTCTTTCCTTCTCCGCCGATGCTGCCAGACATGCTGAGTTTTTCCAGGTAATTCTGCTTTTGTTTCGGATTTCCAGCATCCGCAGTTTTTTGTTTTTATCTCATTAAAGGGTGTCTAGGTATGCACTTCAAGTGCCATAATCTGCAAGGCTACAGGCCAAATGCTGGAAAGTGAGATTAGGCTGGATGGCTCGTTTCTCGGCTGGAACACAATGGGCCAAGTGGCCTCTTTCTGTGCCGTAAACTTTCTATGATTCCATGTACAACAGGCTGCCGATCAACAACAGTCAGTTCTTCCCTATCCCCAAAGTGAAATTGTAACATATTTACAAGGAGCTTTTAACACATAATAAGAACTTGACACAAACAAAAGCTTTGTTGGTTTTTCATCATGGGCTTAATTTTTAACTAATCCTAATATAAAAATAGCACAATAACAAGAATTTTCAGATGTCAAGCACAGCAGCAGGAAATCCTTCAAGTACCATAACAGCAAGAGGACAGTCACATGTGAAGCTTAAAGGGTCCAATAGAAATGCACCTGATGATGAGCAGAGGTGATTAATGTTATCCTGAAGTATTCACCAGAGATTTTACAGGTAATCCAAACAGGTGTGCAACAAGTCAGAGATTCTAAACAAGGTAAAGAGCTCCCAAGAGGAACATATTCCCTGTAAGCAAATGATCTATTCCAGGATATCACAACAGACTAGGAATAACATTCATAAAGTACCGTACTGACAATCATTACAAGAGAGCTACTAAATAGTGGGGAAGTCGCTCCAGATTGGAAACAGACCTATACATATTCAAAAGGGGCCACATCTAATGTGGAAAACTACAGACCCATTCATCATATATTGAGAATAGCTAACTTGATTAACAGGAGACAACTTGATGAACATGTGATTATGTGTTAGATTCAGTAGCTGGGACAATATTTAATAGAAAACTCAAGTCGCTAAAAAATTAGCGTAAGTGTGATTCTTTTAGCAATGTGAAGGGAATTTTGTACAATTACCAAGCTATACATAGTAATTCAAGAGAACTACTCCAAAGTAAACAAGTCAGTAATTGGAATAGAGCAGTGAAAGCAAAAATCTTCGATTCATTGAAGATAAAATAAGATGACATGTGTAAGGTACTATAAGAATGGTTGTGCCAACGTGGACCAAATAGACTCACCAAGGGTCCTTTGACAGCACCTTCCAAACCCACAACCTCTGCCACCTAGAACGACAAGGGCAGCAGATGCATGGGAACAACACCACCCGCAAATTCCCCTCCAAGCTACACACCATCCTGACTGAGAACAATATCACCATTCGTTCACTGCCACCTGGTCAAATTCCTGGAACTCCCTTCCTAACAGTGCTGTGGATATGCCTACACCACATGGACTGCAGCAGTTCAAGAAGGTAGCTCACCACCACCTTCTCAAGGGCAATTAGAGATGGCCAGTATAAATGCTGGCCTAACCATCCAAGCCCACACCCCATGAACAAATATTTAAAAAAGATTGGTGTGGGAGAAATGGGTTTCGATTCATGGGGGACTGGCACCAGTACTGGGGAAAGAGGGAGCTGTACCATTGGGATAGTCTTCACCTGTACTGCGTTGGGACCAGTGTTCTGGCAAGTTTTTGAATAGGGCTTTAAACTAAAGAGTGGTGAGAGGATTCATGTGAGGACAGATTTGGAAAGTTAAAGGGAAAGGACAAGATAATAGTGCAGCACTGTGATATGGGTAATGGTAACTACCATGTGACAGAAAGGGATAGAGTGTACAAACTTAAGAGTACACCAACAAATATGGTTAGAGTAGGGAAAAATGGCTTTAAACTTAAAAAGGAGAGGGGATTTAAAAATCCAAAGATAAAAGTTGAGGCAATGGAAAAGTATATCAATGTGGATAAAAACGAGTTGAGTAGGAGTCGGAGCAGACTTGTGGGAGGCAGCCGGGAGCTGAGCAGCGGCTGTTTCACTGTTTCAGTTTCAGCTGCTGTGAGGCTGCAGCCGGTGAAGAACAAAAAAAGCAACTGTGACATCACAGGAAGCTAGTAAGTTGATTGGCCGGGAAGTGCTCGGTCTAAGGGACAGTGTGTGAGAAACCAGCTTAGGACAGGCAAGTTAAAGTAGATCTATCAATAAAATGAACTAAAATTTTAAAATAATAAACCAAAACTTGATTACTTTAAAATCAAAATCAAACAATAAAGATAAAAAAAGCAATACAAATAAAGTAAATTAAACAAACATCTAAAACACATACCTTGTAGTTAAGAAGCATACAACCTTTAGTTGTCAGTGGTATTAGCATTCAATAAACACAGTAAATTGTAGCACACATAGGAAGGAAGTAATTAAAGTAAATTAACTAAATAACATAAGTTGGAATGGCGGGACAGGTGTTATGTTGCAGCTGTGAGATGTGGGCGTTTTTGGACACCAAGGCAATCCATGACAAACACGTCTGCAGGAAGTGTATGCAGCTTGAGGAATTCTGGATCAGCATTATTGATCTGGGAGCCGAAATGCAGACGCTGTGCCACATAAGGGAGGGGGAGAAATACCTGGATACTTTGTTCCAGAAGAGAGTCACACCTCTTAGAATAGGGTAATCTGTTCTGGTCAACAGTGAGGGACTGGAGGATGTTATTGTCAGTGAGGCAGGTAATAGGACTGAGCAGACGGTAGGGGAGGAGCCTCAGGCTTTGCAATTGTCAAACAGGTTTGAGGTGCTCACAACCTGTGTGGATGAAAGCGAAGTCTGCAAGCTGCATGAGCTGGCTGGCCATGGCACTGTGGTAAAGGAAGCTGTTCAAGCAGGGGGAGCAAAAAGGAATGTAGTGATAGTAGGAGATAGTATAGTGAGGGAGATTGACACTATTCTATGCAGCAAAGAACAAGAGTCCAGATGGCCATGTTGCCTGCCCAGTGCCAGGGTTCGGAACATCTGCTCAGGGCTGGAGAGGAAATTGCAATGGGAGGGGAAGGATCCAGTTGTCATGATCCATGTAGGTACCAATGACATAGGTAGAACCAGGAAAGAGGTTCTGCAAGGTCAGTATGAGGAGCTAGATACCAAATCAAGAAGCAGACCCTACCAAAGGTAATAATCTCTGGATTATTACCTGAGCCACGTGCAACTTAGCATAGGGCAAATAAAATTAGAGAGATGAATGTGCAGCTCAAAGGCTGGTGTGGGAGAAGTGGATTCCGGTTTGAGGGGCATTGGTGCCAGTACTGGGGAAAGTAGGGCCTGTAGCGTTGGGACGGTTTACACCTGAACTGTGCTGGGATGAGTGTCCTTGCAAATCACATAACTAGGGAAGTAGCGAGAGCTTTAAATTAAACAAGAGAGGTGAAGGATCCAGCTTGGGTGGAGGTAGCAATTCAAAGTGTATAGTCATGACAGGAGAGCAAAATAGAAATATGAGAAATGAAGGTCAGAGAATGGCAGGAAGGGACAGAGAGAAAAAAACATAAAAACACATCAGCAGTCAAGATTAGATGTTACAAAGGTAACGAAAAGACAAAACTGAATGCTGTCTATCTAAATGCATGGAGCATTCATAACAAAGTAAATGAATTGATGGCCCACATTGAAGTAAATAAGTATGATCTGATAGCAATTACGGAGATGTGGCTGCAGGACGACAATGATTGGGTCCTTAATATTGAAGGGTACATGACATTCAAGAAGAATAGGAAGCCAGGTAAAGTTGGGGGGTGCCACTGTTAATCAAAGAGAGCATTGGGGCAATAGTTAGAGATGACCTTGGTTCAGAAGATCAGGATGTAGAATCAGTTTGGGTGGCGATGAGGAATAGTAGGGGAAATAAGTCATTAGTGGGAGTGGTCTACAGGCTCTCTCACATTAGCCACAGTGTAGGACAAAGTATTCAAGAGAAAATATTGTGTGCTTGTGATAAAGGGACAGCGATAATCATGGGTGATTTTAATCTACACATAAACTGGGAAAATCAGATTGGCAGTAGTATCCTGGATGACTTCTTAGAATGCTTTCGAGATAGTTTCTTAGAGCGGCATATTCTGGAACCTACCAGAGAACAGGTTATATTAGACTTGGTAATGTGTAACGTGACAGGGTTAATTAATGACCTCAGAGTAAAGGTAGCAGTGACCACAATATGATTGAACTTTACATCCAGTTTGAAAAGGAGAAGAACTGGTCTAAGACTAAATAAGGGCAACTATGTGGGGATGAAAGCTGAGCTAGCTGAAGTGAACTGGGAAACTAGGCTAGAGAATAGATCGATGGAGAAGCAGTGGCAGGCATTTAAAGGGATATTTCAGAGCATTCAGAATAAATGCATTCCTACTATGAAGAAACATTTTAAGAGGAGGACCCATCATCCGTGGTTAACTAGAGATGTTAAGGAAAGCATCAAACTTAAGAAAAAAGCATACAACTCCACAAAGATGAGTGGCAGTGTTATGACACAGCAGTTGGTAAAGCTGAGTTATTTAAAAATCCCAGAGGGAAACTTTAAACAACTGTCATAACCTATATTTTCATTTGGTATATTTGAGATGCAACTCTGAATTTAGGCATAAAACCACCAGTTCTCGAGAGGTTTTTATATCAAACTATACGAGACATTTATTAATTTACACAAGATAAATTTACACAAGATATGGCGACAAATTACTACTATCATAACTTTTAACAAGTTCCCAAACTGATCTCCATTAAGGCAACAGCAACCCATAGACTTTAAGCAGATACCAGGCAAAGCACTTTCACCTTACAAATTCAAAATAAGTTTCCTTTCACTTTGGTTTCTGTGCAGACAATTGTAGGCTTACAGCTGCTTTAATATTACGTGCCTTTGCTCTGCACACACAAAACTGCTATCTGTTCTACCCAGCCCATCTCTTTGAATGTAAATTCTCATTATATCATCAGCCCCTTTGAACTCCACCTCTTTCATAATACCATTTTTTTTTAGTAATATAAACATTGCTTGGTCTCTGTTAGCTAGGTGCCAGATTTCACTCCCCTTCTTGAATGCTCTGTTCAACAAATGCAAACGCACTCTAACTCTCTTACATCTCAAAACTAGTATACATCAAAGAACCCAGACTAGCTGGTTTTAATCCAATTAGGACACACTCACAGACTAAACCACTATTTTAAAAAAAATAATTTCCAACAATATTATATACAATAATAGCTTCATGACAGGCAAGACAGATGATTGGACAGAATATAAAGAATGGCAGAGAATGACTAAAAGGTTAATCAGGAGAAGTAAATCAGAATATGAGAGGAAGCTAGCTAAAAATGTAAAAACAGCAAGAATTTCTACAGGTATTTAAAAGGAAAAGAATAAGTGAAGTGAGTGTTGGTCCTCTAGAGAGTGACAGTGGGGAGTTAATAGTAGATACTAAGGAAATGGCGGAAGAAATGAACAAATATTTTGTTTCTGTGTTCACTATTGAGGATACAAAGAACATTCCACTAATAGCTGCAAATCAGGAAGTGAACAGGAGAAAGGAACTTGGTGAAACTGAAATCACTAGGGTAACGGTATTGAGAAAATTAATGGAGCTGCGGGCAGGCAAGTCTCAGGGTCCTGACGGACTGCATCCTAGGGTCTCAAAAGAAATGGCTAATGAGGTAGTTGATGACCTGGTGTTAATTTTACAAAATTCACTAGATTCTGGAAAGGTTCCATCAGATTGTAAAGTAGCAAATATAACCCCTCTATTCAAGAAGGGAGGGAGGCAGCAACCAGGAAACTGTAGGCCAGTTAGCTTGAAGTCTGTCATGGGGAGGTTATTAGAATCGATCAATAAGGAGGTTATAGCTGGGCACTTAGAAGAGCTCAAGGCAATAGGGAAGACTCAGCATTTTGTTTGAAAGGAAAGTCATGTTTAACCAATTTATTGGCGTTTTTTGAAGGAATAACATGTGCAGTGGATAAAGGGAAGCCTGTAAACGTACTGTACTTGGATTTCCAGAAGGCATTTGATAAGGTGCCACATCAAAGATTATTACGCAAAATAAAATCACATGGTGTAGTGGGTAACATATTAGCATGGATAGAAAATTGGCTGGCTGGCAGAAAGTATGTATAAATGGGTCTTTTTCTGATTGGCAGGATGTGATGAGTGGCGTCCCATAAAGGTCTGTACTGGGGCCTCAACATTTTACAATTTACATCAATGACTTAGATGAGGAGAGTGAAGGCATGGTAGCTAAGTTTGTAGATGACACAAAGATAGGTAGGAAAGTATGTTGTGAAGAGGACATAAGGAGGTTGCAGATGGACATAGATAGGTTGAGTAAGTGTGCAAAGGTCTGGCAAATGGAGTTTAATGTGGGAAAATGTGAAGTTGTTCACTTTGGCAGGAAGAACAAGAAAACAGAGTATTGCTTTAATGGAGAATGGTTGCATAATTCTGAGGTGCAGCGGGATCTAGGTGTTCTGGTACATGAGTCACAAAAAGTTAGTGTGCAGGTACAGCAAGTAATTAAGAAGGCTAAAGGAATGCTATCCATTATTATAAGAGGGATTGAACATAAAAGTAAGGATATTATGGTTCAGTTATACTGGGCATTGATGATGAGACCTTACCTCGAATACCGTGTGCAATTTTGGTCTCCTTATTTAAGGAAGGATGGCAATGCATTGGAGGTGGTTCAAAGGAGGTTTACTAGACTGATACCTGGAACAAGTGTGCTGTCTTATGGGGAAAGTTTGGACAGACTGGGCTTGTTTCCACTGGAGTTTACAAAGTGAGGGGTGATTAGATTCAAGTATACAAGATCCTGAACGGCCTTGACAAGGTGGACGTCAAAAGGATGTTTCCTCTTGTGGGTGAGTCCAGAACTAGGGAGCACTGTTTTAAAATTAGCAGACATCCTTTTAGGACAGAGATGAGGAGAACATTTTTCTCTCAGAAAGTTGTGCGACTTTGGAATTCTCCACCTCAGATTTTGATGGAGACGGGGTCATTGAATATTTTTAAGGCAGAGGTAGTTAGATTCTTGTTAAGCAAGGGAATCAAAGGTTATCGGGGTTAGATGGCTACGTGGAAATCGAAACACAAGAAGATCAGCCATGATCTTATTGAATGGTGGAGCAGGCTCGAGGGGCCGAATGGTCCACTCCTGTTCCTATTTCTTATGTTCCTAGGACAAGAAGGAACAGGGTTTAATAGTAATAGCAGCTCAGAGATTAATGTCCATGCAGGTGGACATTAAATGGTAAAATTGTAGTAAAAAAATAAAATTGAAATCACTTTATTTGAACGTGCCAAACATCTGGAATTAGATAGATGGACAAGTGGCACAAACAGAGATAAATGGTTTGGATCTAATCACCATTCGAGAGGCATGGGTACAAGGTGACCAAGATTGGGAACTAAATATTCAGGATACGCAGCATTTCAAAGAGACAAGTGGAATGGAAAAGGAGGAGGGGTAGCCCTAATAACAAAGGATGAGATAAGAATAATAGTGAGAAAGGATCTTGGCTCAGAAAATCAGGACGCAGGATTTTTCATATGGGAGGATTTCCTGCCCCACCAACCTAAGAGTCACTAGGTCCCCACTGATACCGGCTGCCCCACAGCCATTTAATACTCAACAGGCCATTAATTGGCTATGAGCAAGACTTCTACCTCCATCTGGGGAGGAAGTCCTGCTTTAGAGAGCTGCCAGCCAGTTCCAGCAGTGTCAGGATCGCGTGACGGCTATTGTTGGGACTACAGCCAGTTCTGAAGAAGAGGAGCTAATGGAGGCCAGGCTTAAGGTATATCTGTGTATCAGCAGGCCAGGCTGCCAGGACCCGGTGAGGCTGTGGCGGGACCAGGTTTGAGAGGCTGGGGGAGGGAAGGTTAAAGTGGGGGATATGAGCTTGTGGGAGTAGCCTTTGATGGGCAGAACAAACCCCCTAAGTATGTCCTCTCCCCCCACTTGCATGACACCAGCTTGCCCAGTAAAAGCTGCCAAGTTACCCACAGGGCATGGGCTTTCCACTGCTGCAGGTTGGGATGGGGCACTTAGGTGGCCATTAATTGGCCACTTACAGGCCTCAATAAGCCCAAGAGTGTGAACGCCACCCGACTTCTCCAACACCTCCCTTTATCCCATTCTAGCAGCCTATGTAGCCTTTAACTGTCTTCCTTGCTATTGCTGCCTCTACTCCTCATATCATGATCCCAATGTAGATCAGACAAAATACATGTGACCTAATAATATTGGGAGGGCAATTCTTTGAAAGGATAGAGGATTTATCAAAAACCACACTCCAAGTGCAGCTCAGTGAAACAGTAAGCAAAATGTTATCAAAATTAATAAAATACTCTCCAGTAACCATTGAAATCTGTACAGAGATTTACCTTAGTGGAGGTGAGAATCCCGATGTCAGCATTTTTGCAGCATGCAAAAGGGGAGGTGATGGTGCAGTGGTTTTGTCACTGGACAAGTAATCCAGAGACCAGGGTAATTCTCACCATAGTAGATCCCACCATAGTAGACAGCGAAATTTGAATCCAGTAAAAATCAGAAATTAAAAGTTTAATTGTTATAAAAACCATCTGATTCATTAATGCCCCTTTATAGAAGGAAATCTGCTGTCCTTACCTGGTCTGGTCTGTATGTGACTCCAGACCCATATGGTTGACTCTTAAATGGCCTAGCAAGCTACTCAGTTGTATCAAACTGCTACAAAGGAATGAAACTAGACAGACTGCCTGGGATTGACTGAGGCACCAGAAACAACAAAGACAAACTCAGCCCTGTCAACTTGCAAAGTTTTCCTTACTAACATCTGGGCAGTGGTGCCAAAATTTTGGAATTCTCCCAATCCCAAAATTAGGAGAGCTGTCTCACAGACTATTTAAGCAATAGCCTGACATAGTCATACTCATGGAATCACACCCTACAGACAATGTCCCAGACACCACATTCACTACTATGCCCTGGCCCACCAGCAAGACAAGACCAGCAGAGATAGAGGCACAGTGGTATACAGTTGGGAAGCAGTTACCCTGGGATTCCTCCAGGCACCATGAAGTCTCATGACAAGGAAATCTCCAGCTGACTGCCATGTACCACAGCACCCCCTCCCCGCCACCACCTCAGCTGATGATTCAGTACTTCTCCATGATGAATACCACAAAAAGCAGGACGAATCCAACCTGGCCAATTACCGCCAATCAATCCACTCTCAACAATCAGTAAAGTGATGGAAGGGGTCCTCAACAGTGCCATCAAGCGGCACTTGCTTAGTGGCACCTGCTCACTGACGCTCAGTTTGGGTTCTGCCAGGGCCACTCAGCTCCTGACCTCATTACAGCCTTGGTTCAAACATGGACTCCCTAGCTGAACTCCTGAGATGAGGTGCGAGTGACTGCCCTTGACATCAAGGCAGCATTTGACCGAGTGTGGCATCAAGGAGCCTGAGCAAAACTGGAGTCAATGAGAATGGGGAGAAAACTCTCCACTGGTTAGAGTCATACCTAGCACAAAAGGAAGATGGTTGTAGTTGTTGGAGGTCAATCATCTCAGTTCCAGGACATCACTACAGGAGTTCCTCAGAGTAGTATACTTGGCCCAACTATCTCCAGCTGCTTCATCAATGACCTTCCTTCCATCATAAGGTCAGAGGTGTGGATGTTCACTGATGATTGCACAATGTTCAGCACCATTCATGACTCCTCAGTTACTGAAGCAGTCCATGTCTAAATGCAGCTAGACCTGGACCATATCCAGGCTTCGACTGACAATGGGCAGGTAACAGTTGCGCCAGACAAGTGCCAGGCAATGACCATCTCCTACAAGAGAGAATCTAACCATTGGCCCTTGATGTTAAATGGCATTACCATTGCTGAATCACCCACTATCAACATCCTGGGTGTTACCATTGACCAGAAACTGAATTGAACTATCCATATAAATACTGTGGTTACAAAAGCAGGTCAGAGGCAAGGAATCCTGAGACGTGCACCCCCTGACTCCCCAAAGCCTGTCCACCATCTACAAGGTACAAATCAGGATGAGTGCAGCTCCAACAACCCTCAAAAAACTTGACACCATCCAGGAAAAAGCAGCCCACTTGCCCAGCATCCCATCCACAAACATTCACTCCTTCCACCACTGATGCACAGTGGTAGCAGTGTGTACCATCTACTTGATGCACTGCAGGAGCTCACCAAATCTCCTTACGCAGCTCTTTCCAAACCCACGACCACTGCCATCTAGAAGGACAAGGGCAACAGAAACATGGGAACATCACCACCTGGAAGTTCCTCTCCAAGCCACTCACCATCCTGACTTGGAACTATATCACTGTTCCTTCACTGTCGTTGGGTCAAAATCCTGGAACTCCCTCCCTAACAGCACTGTAAGTGTACATACACCACATGGTTCAAGAAGGCAGCTCACCACCACCTTCTCAAGAGCAATTAGGGTTGGGCAATAAATGCTAATATAGCCAGCATCCCATGAATGAATTTAAAAGAAATGCAGCCTAACTGTTAGAATAATGATCTCCTAGTTGAGATTAAGAAAGAAAGATGACATTTATATAACACCTTTCAAAGCCACCAGATGTCTTGAGCACTTTAGAGCCAATGAAGTACTTTTGAAGTGTGATCACTGTGGTAATGTAAGAAGATCCAATCAGATATTTAGGAAACAGGTCCTTATTCAGACACAGGGCTTTCATTTTAATATTTAAATCAATCTTACAGGCAGTTGTTTCGACTGCCTAAAAAATCTCAGGTCGATGTAGCAGTGAACCAGGTGCACGTGCAAATTGGGTGTAGCTTGTTAAACTTGTCATCATTGTGCAATGGTTTGGAGCTTAAACTTCAATAATTGCTGGGACTGGCCAAATAGTACAAGCGTTAGAGTAACCTTATGGTTACGCCAAACGGCTGCTTAGTTGAGTTTTATCAGCTCTTAAATGAGCACATCATTGAAGGAAAGAGGAGAAGAGTGTCGGATGACTCTGTACTAAAATCATGGGCAGACTCGTCTCAGATTTATACCGAATGCGTTAGCAGGTGGGAAAAAGGAACGTTTTACCTGCGGCCACAATGGCAGCTTTTCACGCTGTATCATCCCAATCCTGCGCATTAATCATGCATTCCCAGGAAACATGCACACACCACTCAATGCTTCTAGCTCAGGACTGTTGCACAGAAGACATGGCCCTGAAAGGCAAGAAGACTGCAGCCCCCCCCAATTCAGTGATGCATCCCTGGAACATCTTTTGGATGCCATGGAGGCCACTGTGATGTTGCTGCCACAGGAGGGGCAGCAACATCACCAACCTGGCTTGGGAGGTGGTGGCAGCGCTTGCAAAAGAGGACAGCCACCCAATGCCGAAAGAGAATGAATGATCTCCTCTGTTTCATTCGGTTAAGTCACTCTTCTCATCACTCTCAACTCAGACACTCGCAAACCCATCACACATCCACAGGGATCTCGCTCACTGCCAGTTCAAGGGACATCACCATTCAGTCTCTCACTCACACCTTCATCCTGTCCATGCCACCACTCACCACTTACACATGTCAGGCATACTTATCATCTGGCCTGGCAGGTGTCTTGTTGTCTCCATCTTTATTCATGCAGGACAAGCTAGCACACAACAAGAGGGAGAGGTCACAGACTGGTGGAGGAATACCTGAAATCAAGGTCCTCACAGACTTTTAAAATAGAGTCATCCAGATGAACTGTGAAGATCTGGACCATTCCTGTGCTGACGGTGAGGTCGGTGGTGCTCAACCAAGATAGCAGTGCAACATCCATCAGATGTGTCCTGTTTCACAGGCCACTGCCATGCATTAATTATCTCTCCTTGCTTTTGCAGGCACATCTGGGAAACAGCCAAGGGGTCCACGAACCAGTCCTTGACTCGAGCGCCGAAGACATCTTAGAAGAGGAATCTGCTGAAACCCTCATTGAAGTCCCATCACAGCGCTCAACCACACCCTCCACCAGCACAGAGACACACAGCTCAGTGGGACCTAACTTTAGGGTGGCCTCAGGGGCACAATCTGGTGAGCACATCGCACTGTCTGATCCACAGCAGGCAGAGGCAGGGACTTCCCAGGTTTCTGGCACTCAGAGGACTGTTAGAGACTAGAAATCTGCTGAGTCCAAGTCAGATGACAAGACTCTAGACTTGGTCATGTCACAGTTGTTGGACCTTCTAAGGTAAGCTCAGGAACATCAAGAAAGGACATCTGCTGCATTCCTCAGGTTGCAAGGCCTGATGGAGGAGTTGGTCCGCCTTCAGTCTGAGGTGATAGCGTCGGATTGCCAATGCACTGAGGTCAACACAGGTAGGATGGCGGCCGCCATGGAGATCTTGGTCCAGGACATCGGTCCTGCATTGCTGTGCGGAATAGTGTCAACACGAGAGGGGTATGGGGCAGCCTGATCTCACTCCAGCTTCCAATTCCCCTCAAGGAGTCAGCCAGAGGCTCTCAGTTACCAATAGTGAGAAGGACCAGCAGATGCACAACCTGGGGCCATTCACCCAGGCTACTCTGAGAGTGTCAGGCCCATCCAAAGCCCCTCTTCCTGTGAATGGAAATACCACTCCACAGGCCAAGGAGGGTGCCACTGCTACACAGCAGGCTGAGGACCTCCAGGTAAGGAAGCTCGTCAAGGTGACAGACAGGGTGTAACAGTCAGCAGGCTGTCTCCACTTCTACTGTGGATATCAGGAGAGCAGCAAGATATAGTGGCAGGGTTAGGAAGGTTAAGAAGATGTAATTTCCCATCCTGGACATGTGTGTTAATCACTTGTACATAATTAATGCTTTGTTAATAAGCTCCCAAGAATGTCTCCTTGCCTATCGCTCCTTGTTCTGATGAGCAGTGTTCGTGTCATTCAGATGTGAAAACTTGGTCTCTGCACAAAATAATGGCAGGTGTCTCAGTCCAGGGCCTTTTCCTTGTGCCTTGTGTAACCGTCCCAGCACACTGATGGTGCGCCATCACAGTCACTGGATACATCAGTGATGCCTGCACCTCAATGGGGCTTATCATCGCTGCCAGGATGTCCTGGGCCAGCGACACAGAGTTCCATCTTTCTCTCTGTGTGCTCCCAGCACCTTTTGAGGTGCAGCTGGACCCCCATTTCATCAGCATCTGTCTCTGGTGACAGTGTGGTCCCGAAGGATTCAGCTCACGAAGGATGCCATAGGATCAGGAGAAGTTAAAGTTTCCCTGCTGCTTTATCATGATATGACCCTGTTCATAGAGTGCAAGCAATCTGCCAGTAGCCAGACAGGAGTCAAACATTCACAGATGCAATGTGAGGATCTATAGTATCTCCTCACTGCATGTTGTCATCATCCTCCATGAATCTAGCTGCTATGAGGGCCTCCCGAGTGTACCTGGCCACTGCGATGGCCTCATCACCGTCATCCTCACCATCGAGGACCTTCTCACCCTCACCCTCATCGACGTCCTCCTCATTGGAGGAGACGTGCAGCTCCTCCATTTCCTCCTCGGCCAGCTGCTCTCCCTGTTACAGCACCAGGTTGTGAAGGGTGCAGCGGGCGATGGTGATGCGTGACACCCTCTGTGGACTATATTGCTGGGCTCCACCAGACCTGTCCAGGCACCAGGACCTCGTTTCCAACATTCTGATGCTTTGTTCCACCAAGTTGTGAGTTGCTGCATGAATCTCGTTATACCTTCACTCTGCTGCATTCTGAGACCACCACATGAGTGTCATCAGCCATGTCCTCTGCAGGTAGCCCTGTCCCGAGGAGCCAACCCTGCATCCTCCAGGGTGGACCCTGGATGACGTCAAGGATCTGAGACCTACTGAAAATGTAAAATTCATGGACACTCCCTGGGAACCGTGCGCAGACCTGCAGCATGCATTTGTGATAGTCACACACCAGCTGAACGTTCAGTGAGTGGAAGCCCTTGGAGTTGGCTTCATTGACCGGTTGTTGCGATGGAGATCAGAGTGCCATATGACTGCAGCCAATGGCACCCTTCATCTGTGTTAAACCTGAGGTCTGGGCAAATCCCAGCACTCTTTCCTGATCCCAAGCAAAATGCACAAAATTGTGTGCCTTTGTGAAGATGGTGCCCATGACTTCATGGATTCATTTATGGGTGGAGACTTGTGATATCCCACAGAGGTCACCTGTGGAGCCCTGAAAGGAGCCATTGACATAAAAATTGAGCACCATGATCTCTTTCACAGCCACTGGCAGTGGATGCACTCCATGTTCCACAGCACCAAGTCCAGCAGCAGGTGGCAGATGTGACCGACCAGTTCCCTAGACATGCACAGTCTTTGGCAACACTGGTTCTCAGTCATCTGCAGGAATGAAAGGTGGCATCTATAGGCCCTGGGTCTAGCTGGGCACCGACCAACAATGTCTCTCTGTCGCTCTGCAGAGGCGTGCGCAGGAGCCCCAGCCGCCCCTTCTTCATGAGGGTGTTACTCCTCCCTCTTCCCAGCCAAGCATCTCCATCGCTCCCTACTCCTTCATCTCCACTCTCTGTAAGCCATGAGGCATATAGCTAGGCCACCAGGCTCCATGCTCCTGATGTGCTCCTCCTGCAGAATGAAAGAAAAAGATGTGTGGGTTAGCTTGGGTGTACTAAGAACCTCTCTTGGGTAAGTCTGAAGGCCTCTTAACACATGTCAGAGAATGCTGGCCACCACTTGGATGGCGAGAGATTAGTGCGCTGAATTGCTGGCCGAAACCCCACCCACCTCTGCCCCATTCCACCCGACCGACTGGCGGCAGCTTTGCCCATTGGACTTCATGCTGTGCTCTCAGTTCTGGCGCAGGCATTCTCCTAACCTGCACTGCAAAGCTGCACTGTTAGCTTGAACCATGGAGGAGAAGGGTCCAAACCAGGATGACGACATTGCAAGGAGCTGTGAGCACCTCCATCAGTGACTGCTCCACAGCAAGGTTTTGCAAGGAGATTGTACAACATGCCTAGTCATCCAATTATTTTGCAGCCCACTAAAACACTAATTAAGTTGCAGCCTGTGCCTGAGGGGTGAAAAGCTCTGGACCATTTTGGTGGCATTTTCAGGCCTCTGCGTTGCTTGAGTAGCCCAAGCTAGAGGCCTGGCTCCAAGCATATCAATGTGGCTGTGCCTGAACTGTCTCAGCTGTGGAGGAATGGTCACTTTATACAAGGTTTTGCTAATGCATGGCCATTTCCCTTCCCCTGCACATCCTTGTGCACTACCATCGACCGCAGTGCAGCCCTTTCCCCAACATCGCACTGTCAGCTAGCCGGGAAAATGCAACTTGCCTGTGCCCTCGGCTGAATGCACGGTACCTCAGCCGCGAGGTCCAATAAGTGACCCTCGCGAGCGCTGCGCAGCATTACTGTGCACTCACCTCCGAGTTCCCCTCAAAGTGCAGCTCGCCAGGTGCGTGCCTTAGAAATGCTGTTTGAAGCACTTCGGCGTGCTCCAATGATCCAGTGCGGGGGGGATGATTCTGGCAAGCTGTGTTTATAATGATATGCCGATGTATTACAATGATATTCCCAACATTTGGTGGCAGCAAACACGGCCTGCCATTGATGGATGGAGTGGACAATCTGGTTTCACAACGTCATGAAACCTATTTTTGGCCTTCCCACCATATTGTCCGCTCACACCTGCCATGACGCCCGACATCAGTTGACATGGAAAATTCTGCCCCATGTCTCCTATAGTTGGCAGTCATCTAACTGTGTATCATCCAGATCCTGCTGGCTTGAGCAGCAGAAAGTTTGCAGGGCTATGAGGAAAGAACAATGGAGTAGGATAAATTCAAAGAACCTGCACAGGCTTGATGAGTCAAATGGCCCCCTTCTGTACCGTGCTGTTTCTACAAAATACTCAAGAACAAAATATATTTTTTAAATAAATAATTAATAGAATATAAGTTTTGTTCAGTCTAGGTTCTTTGACACCTTTAATTATGACCCAGACTGCAGCTATATAGCTATCTTTGCATTACAGCAAAATGGTTTTGGACACACGTTGATGCAGAAATATTCATTTAAAGCATTAGATCCCACCTTCTTTCTGAAGTATCCTCCCAGTTACTCACCTTGTACTTCAATCAGCTGCTGGAAGGCCTCTGATTGGCCCTTCACCTTCAAGAGCTCGCCCACACACCTTAATTAGGCGGGGAATCTATCTCCATGTCAACTGAGGGCTCATCCATGTGAAAATCTTGACTTTATTCAGTTTCCCATTGGAGGTAGGTTCAGGACCCGAAAATAGTCCCAGTCCCTGATTCCTGATTCCATGGCACAAGCAAAGTATACAAATGTGGATGCTGTTGTATCGTTATATAATCATGTAATATCAGTATGTAATTTTCATAAATAGCTTTTGGTAGTTTTAATTTTTCATGGTCTGGACCATTTTTTTATATAATAGCGCTGCTCCCAATTATTTATGTCCTTCCCTTTATGCACAGAATTCCAATAATACTAACTTAGACTTAAGCTTCCAAAGTCAAATCTCTTTCAATAATTTTCAGCCCTCATCCACAGGCAATGCTGCTTTTCCCAGCCATTTATTTCCTCCAAGTTTACAAAATAAACATGACTGCATGAAATTTTAAATGTTAATTTTCCAGTCCATGCACACGCTGAATGGTACATCAGGTTTTACACTTGTCAGATTGCAGAGGGAATGATCCCACCAGAACTCCAGCTTTCAGAACTATTCTGATGAAAGGTCATTAATATAAACATTAACTCTGTTTCTCTCTCCAAAGATGTTGCCAAACCTGCCAAGTATTACCAGCACTTTCTATTTTTATTTCAATTTCCAGCATCCGCAGTATTTTGCTTCCATATATTTAACAAGGAACTGGATAAACATCCACTTAACAATTAGATTGAATGCCATAAGGAGAATCATAAGTACTGTAGTCATAAATATAAACACAAACATGGTAGAGCTACCTGGAAATATCAGGTGCAGAATGGCACTAGTCAGAGTACAATAACATGGGATGCAATTTGAGAATTGTTTAGTAGAGTTTAAACTTGAACATCTTTAGTGTTCAAGGAGATAAGCCTGTTTTTCATTTGTTTACCACTTGCTGCAGGAAATTAACAAATTGGGTAGAATCTAGAATATTATAAATTGTAATATGATCTGTCAGAGATAGGAGTTTTGTGGATTATTCTTTTATTCTTTCTATAAACTAATTCTCAGGATTGTGAATTTGCAAGATTGGGTTCATAGAGAATATGGTGGGTCTGCAGCATTTTCTTTGTAATCTTCTTTGCAATTATGCCCCATTTAATATTTAAATAGTAATGAACAAGAAATCATGTAATACTATTGAATAATGCAAGATGAGATTGCACTGAACACAGGACAAGTTACTTTTCTACGTCATGGATATGCTTACAAGGTTCCTGTCTGAAGGCTGCAAAATTAAATACTTGCTAATACCTCAGGATAGCTGAGGTGCGAAAATTGGCATGGAAGAAGCCACATTGTAACATGAAGACATTTCTAATTTCGACATTTGATTTCAACTTTTAATTGATGCAGATTACATTGGCCCAGATTTTGCAGTAGCAGGACATCCAACAGTCTGCCTTCAGTTCGACTTGCCCTTCACAATTCAGTTCAAAAAATAAAGGCAAAATACTGCGGATGCTGGAAATCTCTGAATAAGAGTCATGCGGACTCGAAACGTTAACTCTGTTCCTCTATCCACAGGTGCTTATCAGACCTGCTGAGTTTTTCCAGCATTTTTTGTTTTTGTTTTGGTTCATAAAATGTTTACTCACTAAGTTGATGAAAGTGTGAGCTGTAACACAGAAACAGGCAGCGAAGGAAACAGGGCTAAAAACAAAAAAACTGCGGATGCTGGAAATCCAAAACAAAAACAGAATTACCTGGAAAAACTCAGCAGGTCTGGCAGCATTGGCGGAGAAGAAAAGGGTTGACGTTTCGAGTCCTCATGACCCTTCGACAGAACTTGAGTGAACTCAAGGAAACAGGGCGCCTGGAACGTGTGTGAAAAGGGTAGCCAACAGGATATCTTCTTAACCAATGAGATTTACGGATTACGAAGTAAACACAGGAGGGGCTGAGAGGTGGGGTGAATTAAGGGGAGTGAAATCAATGTCGAATCAGATACTGAAAAAGATAATTAACATTTAACATTTGATATTTTAAAAATCTCCTAAAATAATTTATATATTAAAGAAATGAGACTCCGTTCTTACAAGTTTATTTTTGGTGCTAAAGAGGTTGTCTGTAAGTCATTAACAATTAGAACGTTATTAAAAGGGTTCTTACACTTGTAGGTTATAGCCTTGTAGCCAGTCCTTCAGAAAGAATGCACTTAACTTAAAAGGGAGCCAACCTTTCAAGTTCAAGTGACGGTATTTGGAAAAGAGATTGTTTGTAATGGCTTTCAGCATTCCACTTTGGAACTGGACTTAAAAAAACCTTGAGATGAATCATAGGAAAAAATGAAGTAACTTCTTGAATATACTAGTCGAGAGATGGCAGAGGCAATCAGACCACACAATGATACTTATCTAAGCAAGAATTAAATTATTTGTCTCAACCCTGTGGCCAAAATGTAAAACTGTAAATAATGCTTACAAATTAACAAGCTGTGGGTTTCAGTATGTCTGGGTGGATACCCACATTCCTTGAAAGGCTAATCCCAAAAAAGGTTTCTTTAGAGCAAAACTTAGGTCACCAAACTGATGATGCTAATAAGCCAGAATTTTCCTCATCGAAACGCTTTCATGTGTTAATGATCTATTCACAAATCCAGGATGTGGAATTATTGCAAAATGTAAGAAGGTACAATCAAAAGTGGGAGGGGTCTGTGGCAATCATTGTCAGGGGAGTGATTTTTGCTCTATAAGAAATGTGTTTAGGAACAAGGACAGTGACTTGCAAAGTAACTGCAGGCAGAATTGATCATCCACACACATGAGAATGTGCTGTGACACAGGACTTGGTGCTATACGGGCTATTCCCAGGGACACACACCGAGACAAACATCAACTGCAGCTGGAGGATCATCAACTTGGTGAAAGACACACTTTGGTTTGCCCGAAACTTGCTGGTCTTCCAGTGCAAGGAGTTGCCCCCGACCAAGTGTTGCAAACTGGCACATTCCAAGGTCCAGGACTATATACTGAGGGATGCACTAAAGTTTGGGGCAGCTGCCACAAAGGCGCAAAGGGGAAAGGTCACTGTCTAAGACCTTTCTGCCATAGTGCACTGAGGGGCTGGGAAAGGTATAGCCCCCTTGGGCTGTACAGCTCACAATAAATGTATGTAGTGAATACCAAATGTATCATAACAGAGTGCATCATGATGTATGTCGATAACTCCAATACCATTGCACTGATTGTCTGTAATGACCATATTGAAGTGACTGTAATATTCATTGATTGTATTGAAGCACCTTGCGATCCATGTATAAAAGTTGAATCTGAATGCACTTTTTGTGATGGCCATTTAGAAATGTTTTGTAATGTTCTTTCAGATATTTTATGAAGAAAGTATACTTTTCCAAAAAAAAACACATGAAAATGTACTCCTCTGAGTGATCACCAGGGTGGGTGCAGTTTGAAAGTTACGGGAACAGATTTTGTAAGTATTGATTTAATTTGAAAGTAGCAGGGCACTGATGTTTGTAAGTTACCAGTGAGACAATAAACCTCTAAAACAATACTGAGGTGTACTGGGTTGTAAGCCTTGCCCATTTTCACTACTTGGACGGGTTCAGGTTGGACTTTAGAATCAAGAGTATAAGAGGCGAGGTGTAGGTTCATCTGCCTACAGCCTTAACTATCTATGGTGAGTTTTGTTCATATGTACTGCAAAAATCCAGCAGCTAGCAGCAGAGCAATGCAATATTGGATATTGCCATTTAACAATGCTGATAGCAAACACCATTAACCTCAGCAATATTTTGACAGCAAATTTTGGCACAGTAACCAAAAATGAAAATGTAGAATTCCAGCGATCTTAAACTATTGACAGAAATTTCAACTTCAACAAGGGTGTAAAATGAGCAATATTAGATCGATCCCTTACACGCCACACACAATTTTTTTTCCATTCACTTTGCTAGAAGAAAAATTGGGCAGGGTATATAGTAGGTCGCTGATCCAACCTCTCTGAAGTTGGAGGTTAGACCCCATGGGCAGAATTTAATGCCCCTCTGGAGGCGAGTTTGGGTATCAGTCTGATCAGGTGTGAGGGTGTGGGGCGGATATTCCAGTGCCCTCCAGCCTCCTTCTTATCAAGACCATGGAAGGGGAAAGCTTATGGGCAGACTTCCCATCTGGAGGCAATTGAGGCCCTTATGTGGTAACTTAAAGGCCTCTTCAGGGCTTCATCCCACTGCGGTGGTCGGGGAACTTGCTATCTGGGGACGCCGCCCAAAAAAAACCCAGTCAGGAAGGGGGGTCCACAGGAAACCAACCCTTGCCCTTGCTTCTTACCCCACTACAATCCTCATCAGCAATCCCCACCCCGTGACCCCCATCCCACTGACATTGACTTCTTTCTGGGGATCCTTCGACAGTCCTCATGGGAGGCCCCACTGTGGCACTGCTGGAGAGCTGCTGACCCCTGATTAGCTAGCAGTTATCAGGGACTGGATTTCTATCCTATTGGGGGTTAAACTCGAGCGAGGCCCAACTCTGAACAGGTAAGCACCTGATTACTTCAGAATATCATCGGACCTTCCGGAAAAAAAAGACGCCAACTATCCAACCAGTGGGGAAGACCCCATCTCTCATACTACAGGATCCTTCCAGCACATGTCCTGCTTACTTCAGCTGTCTGCTCACAATTGGAAAATATCTATCAGATGCTTGCTTTTGCTTAATGGTGTTATTGTTTAAAAAAAAGGCACATAATGCATTATGACTGCCTCTCCTGATGGTGTTGCTAATGCTTCGGAGCTGCAGGCCCTCTGATTGGGCCAGCAGTGTTAGGAGCCCACTTGCCTTCCTTAATCAGATGGCTACCCACAGGCAGCCAATTATGAGGCAACCTGTGGTAAAATGACCAAGCTGGTCCCAAGTGCAGAATTTGGACCCGCTTTTTACCCTGGTCAGGATCCCAACTCACCCCATCTCCTCAAGATAAGGGTTGGCCATTTAGGACTGAGATAAAATGAAATTTAACTATTCAGAAGGTTGTGAGTTTTTTGAGGATGTTACTTGTAGAATAGATAAAGGAGAACTAGTAGATGTGGTGTATTTGGATTTTCAAAAGGCTTTTGATAAGTTCCCTTGCAAGAGATTAGTAAATTAAAATTAGAGCGCATGGGATTGGGGTAAACGTATTAATATGGGTGGAGAATTGGTTTTCAGACAGAAAGCAGAGAATAGTAATAAACAGATCATTCTCAGGATGGCAGGCTGTTACTACCAGCGTACCACAAGGATCCATGCCAGGTCCACAGCTGTTCACAATCAACATAAATGATTTGGATGTGGGGACCAATTGTAATATTTCCAAATTTGCTGATGACACCAAACTGGGTGAGAACATATGTTGTCAGGAGGATGCAAGGAAGCTTTAAGAGGACTTGGACAGCTAAGTGAATGGCCTTGAACACAGCAGTTGGAATATAATGTGAATAAGTGTGAAGTTACTCACTTTGATAGAAAAAACAAGGCGGCAGAGTATTTCCTATATGGTGAGAGGTTGGGAAGTACAGGGGGCAAAAGCACCTGGGTGTCCTTGTTCATGAGTCACTAAAAGCTAGCATGCAGGTGCAGCAAACAATGAGGAAGGTGAATTGCATGTTGGCCTTCATCACAAGGGGATTGAGTACAGGAGGAAAGATGTATTGCTGCAGTTATACAGAGCCTTGGTGAGACATCACTTGGAGTATTATGTACAGTTTTGGTCCTCTTATGTAAGGAAGAATATATTTGCCATAGGAGTGCAATGGAGGTTCACAAGATTAATCCCTGGGATGGCAGGATTGTCTTAAATGGAGAGATTGAGGAGACTGGGTCTGTATCCCTACAGTTTCAAGGAATGAGGGGTGACCTCATTGAAACTTACAAAATTCTTACAGGGTGGATGCAGATGAGATGTTTCCTCTGGCTGGCGAGTCTAAATGCAGGGGACAAAAGCTCGGGATAAGGGGAAGGGCATTTAAGACTGAGATGAAGAGGAATTTCTTCACTGAGGGTGGCGAATCTTTGGACTTTGCTGCCCCAGAGGGCTATGGAAGTTCTATCACTGAGCATTTTCAATACATGAATCAATAGATTACTGGAGGTCAATGCCATCAATGGATATGGAGACAGTGTGGGAAAGTGATATTGAGGTAGATGATCAGCCATGGTCAAATTGAATAGCAGAGCAGTCTCCAAGGACCGAATGGCCCGCTCCTAATCCTATGTCCCTAAATCATCTACCCAAGAGAGCTGGTTTTATTGTTGAGCATATTCAACAATGAGATCAGAAGGTTTTCTAAGGGAATCAAGGAATAAGCAAACAGGCAAAGATACAAAAATACAGCAGGAAAGTGGGGTTGATGTACATGAACCAAGATTTGATTGAATGGCTCAGCAAGTTTGAGAGGGGCACTCTAGCACTTATTTCTTATGTTCTACACAATACTATCTGTGCTATTTTTAGCCAATAGCTTTCACACTTGTTCCTTGTTTTTCTCTTGTCAATTTTGACTTGAGGACAGGTTTTCCTATCAATGTAAAGGATCACCTGAGCACAGCCCAGGGAAATCTACTCAAGGAAGATTGCATGTCTGTAACAGCCTGCCTGATTATCTGTCCACTTTAAAAAAGAGGGGTTGCACCAAACTGAATAACATTGTTATCAGGTTAATTGACATAAAGCATTACTTCACATGGCTTCCAGCATTTCTACTCAACAGCAAATAATTACAGTTTCCCTCTTCATAATGATGGATCTGTAAACAAATCTTATGCAAATTGGGATTTATTTTTGAATTGTAAAGTGTAAATTGAAAATTAAAATTTAATTTTTAATAGATTGCTTAATATAAATGCTAGAAGATACGTGAAGTAATGCTTTGTCAATTAAACCGATAACAAAGTTATTCATTTAGGAGCAGTCCGTCTTTTTAAAATGGGCAGATAATCATGCAGGTTGTGATTACGGACATGGGATCTTCCTTGTGTAGTTTCTCTGCTCTGCTCAGGTAATCCTTTACATTAACAGGAAGACATTTTTTAAAAGGCTGTCACATGTGCACAATCAGTACTGCCTACCGTACATGTTGAGTTTCTGGTTTCGGTCCTTTGCATACAGAAATGCACAAATAGGTAAAATTTATTTGAAAGACCTCTCGGGAGTGATGATAATTGATTCTTTTTTTTAAATTGTAGTCCAGTACCTGAACCAGGCAGAACCATAGTATCCTGGGCTGTTGATACATGATCTAGCATATTAATGAAATCTGGACAGGTTAGACTTCTACAGGCTGGATTCTTTTAATGTGTTTCAGATACTGCTGCAATAAATCATAGCCTATAAGTGCTGATCAAGGAAGGTGCGTTCATAGCATGGCCAAACAAGTTGAGTATCAACTTGTAAAACCTTCCAACACATGCCAATGGTAGGCGGTAAGAGCTGGAGAGATTTCTGGTCAGCTATGTGATAAAAAGAAATTTGGCGCCTTTACCATCACTATCCATAGCTCCAGATTACAACACATAAAAGTGCATACTGCCATATCAACTCAGGCTCTCTGAGTGAACTGTAACACACCACCATCTTAAGCACTGATAAGCAGTATGCCTGTAGCTGGTTAAACTCTAGCTGATCCCTTGTACGTAATTGTGGGTGACTTAGTCTTAGCACTGAAAAATCTGTGTCTACACTTTCTGAATTAAGATGAGTACAGTGTCCCTCTGGGGAGGGAATGGGCGCCCTATAGAAAGCATGCAGGAATTCTACTTGCGTTGATTTCTCCAACTTGCTTTGGAGACTTGAAAATGGATTATTGCAAGTCAGACCCAGCTAAAACAAGAAAATGGGTAAACAGATGTTGACACTCTCAGGCAGATCACCAGAAACTCAAAACTGGATTTCAGGCCTGACTTACCAGTAAATATATCTGGTAGATCTTGGGAGTGGATTGGAAGGTGATTAATGCAAGCAAGAGTAATTGGAAGGGAGAGGAAGTCACTTGGAGAAGGCCAAGTGGGACCCAGCAATAGGCTTTGCCATTGCATTAGGATATGCACTTAAATATCTTTCAAAAATTAACCTTTTGGTGGTAGCCATACGAACTCTCATTAAGGATCACTGTTTGCCCACATGTGGAACACCTTTTCCTGAATGCAACTGGTCCAATTTTGGGAGGGGTCCTTAAACAGACATTGGGCCCTTTATTTGCACATGCAGAGGATCTTGCACATGGGCACCCAAGTTTCTGCATTTACCAATGGTTGGGTAATGCACTTCCAGGGTGCAATGTGTTCACACAGGATACCTGCCATATTGGTTGCTCTGATATCAGTTTTATCCCTGTAAAGTGGTTGCAGCATCAGCAATTTCTAGGCCCTGTCTCTGGTCTTCCATTTAAACTGAGCAAAAAGAGCAATACTCATTCTAATGAGTTGCCATAGACTGAATACCCTTGTCACTCATTAGAACAAGTTAAAATTATAGAGGAGAATATCACCCCCATCGGGGTGGGGGGGGGGTGTTGTGCGGAGGTGGGTGGGAACCCGATCGGTGCCCCCGATTGGATCTGCATCACCATTTTACATGGGCGGGCCAATTAAGGTCCGTCCAGCGTGACATTTGCCCGGAAGTGCTGTGCGCTCCCTGTGCGGGTGGTTCCCTGAGTCAGGGTCTGCACTTTTTCGCTCATGTGCGCTAAAGAGCGCAGAAATCTCCCTAAGGCACAGAGGTGCCTCAGGGAGATTAGTTTAAGCTTTAAAAATTTAAATAAAGAAAATAAAATATTTTAAGACACATCCCCTCATGTGACAGTGTCACATGAGCTGGGACATGTCAAGGAACACTAATGAAAAAATTTACTTCATTTATAAACCCTTCATGAAACCTCATCCCGCCCGTGGATGAGTTTCCATGAAAAATGCGAAGGCTGTCTGGGCTCTTTGCCTGCCCGCCAACCTTAAAGCTGGATGGGCAGTTCAGTTTACTATGTTAATTGATATCTAAAAGGCCTTAATAGGCCTTTGACAGTTAGGCGGGAACTGAAAATCTAAATGACGCACGGTGACGTTGGGACACACGTCTGACGTCACCCCGCATCATTTTACACTTCGTGGAGCATTTTTACCCCCACTCGCTGAGCCGAAAATTCTGGCCATAAAGGCAGCTGTAGGACAGGTCAGTAAACCTAGGCAATTTTATCTGCTGTTCACCCAGTTTCCATCATTTTTACTAAAAATGAAATACTTCAACGGCTAACTGCGCACAGAATTCATTACAATGAGTAGAATTATTAATGTTAACTTCTGTCCAGTCATTTTTCCTCATTAGCAATTTTCATGCTTTGTTAGGTTACTACAAATCACTTCATTATTAAAAACCTGATTTAAATATACTCCAGAAAATTATCACATAAAGACAATAGGTCTCTGGTGATATATTTTTGTCATTGTATCACTTTCCCGATGCAATTTATCACATTATTAAAAATGAAAAATTAATAAAATAAGTGAATAAAGCAGAAGTATTTAGCCTAGTCTGAGGTTCAATTCCCGTTCTGGACTGAGTTAGCTGATCTCAGTAGAAGTAGCAGCAGTTCTAACATAAGTTCATTGACCTGAAACATTGGCCAGAATCTTCTGTTTGGCGAGTGGGGACAGTCCCCTCTCGCAGGTGCATAAAATGACACACTGTGACATCGGGAGTGCATCCCAAGGTCACCGCATGTCATTCAGATCCTCAGTTTGGCGGGCACACAGCAGAGTTGGCTGCGCTCCTGCTGAACTGTCAAAGGCCTATTAAGGCCATTTAGATTCCAATTAAGAACATTAACTGAGCTGCCCGTCCAACCTTAAGGTTGGCGGGCAGGTGAAGAGCCCTGGTGGCCTTCGCATTTATCATGAAACCTCATCCATGGGCAGGATGAGGTTTCATGAAGAGTTTATAAATTAGATAAACTGTTAAATTAAAATTCATTGACATGTCCCAGACCATGTGACACTGTCTTAAAATTTTTCTTCTTCATTAAAATTTAAACTAATCTCCGAGGCAGCTTTGTGCCTCAGGGAGATTTCTACGCTCTTTTGAGTGAAAGAGCGCAGGCCCCGACTCAGCCTGCTCCCCCCCCATACACACAGGGAGCGCTCAGCACTTCTGGGTGCACGTCACACTGGGCAGTCCTTAATTGGCCCACCAAGGCAAAATGGTTGTGCGCCCACCTGCGCCTGCTCACGCCCGACCGTCCCGATGGGGAAAATTGTCCCCATTAACACACTTTCTCTCTCCACAGATGCTGCCAGAGCTGCTGAATCTAATGGCATTTTCTATTTTTTTAATTTCAAATTTCCAGTTTCTGCAGTATTTTTCTTTTGTAACAATAGGGATGCTGTTTGGTAGGGAAGCGTGGCAAGACTCCTGCTCCCGATCATTATTTAGCAATCCCTCTAGAACAAGGTCAGACTTGGCTATCATGACTGCTGCAGTCAACAACCATGGCAGTCATGCCTCACATATGAAGAATGGCCCACTTTGGAGAGATAATATATGTTACAAGGTACCTAAATGTGGGAGTCAATGTGTTCAGAAGAGAAATAATATCAGATTTTAATCAGGTAAAAAGAGAGAACATTTTAAGACATATAAGAATGCTCAGTTTTTGCTTCTCCCAATGAGAGAAACATGAAGGGGAAGGGAGTGGTAGAAAGGGATGTTGATGCCCGATCTCTGGCTGAGTAAAGCTGGTTATAGCAGATGGTCTTTTTTTTATACGTTTGTCTCTTTAGCAATGTGGGAAGGAAGCTTTACTCTTGATATATTTCTTCCAGCTCCTCAACGATGAGAAATATAAAGTAGCAATAAAAGTTCAAATGTTTTTAAATGTCAAATTTCCAGTTTAATTTGTAACATTTATTCAAACAGATGACAAATATTGGCAACAGGAACTTGTGTTTTGCTATGCAGTGCACATGTGGACCAACATTTTTTATTAAAAATCATCACAAACTGGGTAATTTCAATTTTCCGGGGGACATTGGCCACATACCACAGGAATGTGCAAAACTTGGAATAGTTTTTTCAATATTATGGTAAATTCAGTTTAAGGCACATGTAACACGACAATTTTAAAAATGCCTGCGCGGCCTTCCCTTTCAGGGACATCAGTGCATTTTAAGCATCTCAAAACAAAAAAAAAAGTGAGACTGAACTCTGAAAATTCCCCTACAAGGGATCAAGAGGAAAGATACGGTTCACTCAGTAGAGTAGCGAATGCCTCTAGTTAAAGGATGAATTAGCCCTTGTCAAGTTGATAACATCTATTTTTAGTTACTCTGCACATCATAAGAGCCCATTATGAGTTTCACAAGGACAAGGCAGTGAAAGCCCCTTCTACAAGAACTGAGCTCAGGCCTGTAGTACAAGCTTTCCAAAATGAAAATTTTCTGTTGGATTCTAGCAGACTTGTCAAGAGTTAGAAGTTTATCAATGTAGTTTATCCAGTCAAAAGGAAATAATAGCAAAGGATCTAACAGAGTTCTGCTGTGCAGTATAGTGGTGGCACAAAGTGGTGGGACACATATTCAAAGCCAACTTCAATAAGCTCCTACTCATGGTTGCACTGCTTTGAGGGAGGAGCTAGCCTGAGTCAGTCATGGGCATCTCTTGGCAACCTGCTTAAAGCAGGATGAGCAAAAACCAGAGAGTAAAAGCTCCCATCATCCCTCAGAGGAGGAAAATGTCAAACCCATATTTAAAAAAAAATCACACCTATAAATAGATTGTCCCATTTTATTTTAACTTACTATAAATATTCATTACCCCTATTTAATTACTACAACCTGACATCAGCGTGTGTTTCTACCATGAGGTCAAGATTCATTGATTGAAACTAATTTTGGTTTAAATGCTAGAACTTTTGTCCACGAGTCATGGTTTTATATTGTAGGGTTTCCAGCACAAACATTATAGAAGGAGGATTCTCCAAATGCTCTTCTTTTCCCCACAAGATTTATCATGTCTCTCCAGTTACTTCATGGTCCCCTTTCTCTTTACTCATACAAACCTTGATTTAACCAAAACCTGTATGACTTCAGTCACCTGAATTCAGCGGCTTTTCATGTATTAAAAGAGGACACTAAAGTCCTTGTAGCACAGCAGTTCAGTAATGAGCAAAGTCCATAGAGTAAAGGCTCTCATTGCCTCTCAGTCAAAGGAGAAAAGAAAATGTTAAACTCATTAAAAAACACCTATAGATTGTCCGGCTTTATTTTAACTTACTAGAAATATTCATTACTCTTATTTCATTAATATAACTAGATATCAGTGTGGTTCATTGATTGAATCTAATTTTGATTTAAATGTTAGAACTTTGTCCACAAGTCCTGGATTTAAATTGTAGAGTTTACAAGATAGAGCTTTGGGATCCTTCGCTGAATTGAATATGGGAAGTGTCAGCTGCTGCAGCAGTGAGACAGCACACGAAGAGAACTCTTTAGCACATCAGTTAACAGTTAACAGCAAGAGAGCACAACAAAATCAGATAGTTCAGGAATTTTCAACCTCTGGATAGCTAATGGGTGCTAATAAAGTGTTGGAAGTTCCAATTAACAGATTTTTAATATGTGTAGCCACTGACTTCCAAAGTTCCGCTTTCCTAACAGCCTCTGCCCACAGACTTAAGCCTCCAGCAGGCCATGAATTCTCAGACTGGGGGCACTTTACATCCCCTGTAGCAAAAATATCATAGCAGTTGCTCCCAAATCTGCAACTACAATAGTTCATAATTACAACAGAATTATCATAGGACGGAGTGCAAGCAACATGAATGAATATGTAGACTAAAAAGGGTTAAATAACTTACAAAATAGAAGAATGAGCATGCATATGGTATATATATATGTGTATATATATATATATATATACACATACATACATACACACATTTGCAAGACGTTTTTTCCTGGTTATACATTTCTCCTTCCCCTTCTCAAAAGATAATCAATTCTCAAGTAGTTGCAAGAATTGTGCCAATTGCAATGCGTTATTAGGCAACACACTAAAATACTGCAGATGAATCAGTAATTGCAGTTTGCTCTTCCTATGTTGAAAATTGAGTTGTAAAATTCACATGAACAATCATGAGGGAAATCTGATACGACAACTTTAGAAACAAAGTTATTTCCTTGGTTAAAGTCTTTTCTGCAAGCCTCTTGAATCAAGTAATAAATGTACAAATAAGCTGCAGATCATCATTCAGATGACAAAACAAAAACTTTAGTGCTGTGTATTTCAATTATTGTGGCTAGCTATTGGATCAAATACTGTGTATATCCAATATCTTTGGTTCTGCTGAGTGTCAAAAGTTAACCAAATACTTTAAAGAATAAAACAGGTTTTCAAATTTCTGATAGTTCTCCAGGCTTGACTTTATTTATTCATGGAATCTTGATGATGCAATTACTCGCTTTTACTTCAATATCAGTGCAAAGCTCCAAGTAGCTCTCAGTCTGTACTGCAACTGTTACAGAAATAGATGCCACTGATTATCTCCAGTCATTTTATTTGTAGAACAACCTGTCAAGAGAGAATTTGTAAATTTAAGGCTGAATATGTGTTAGAACAGTTTCCATTTTAAAGAACTATACCAACATATTGCAGACAAATTCAGGAACCATATTTTTCCACTCGTTCAGAAAGCTTACCAATACAATAGCTATTCGTGCTTATTCAGAGAAAGTTTTTTGTTGCATTCATTATTTTGTGTCTTTAAGTGTACCACAACAGGAAATACTGGCAGATGTGTTTGGAATTGATTGCTGAATTATTTTAATGAATCAATTCAGTAGTGCTGCAATTGGTTTATGTGGGGATAGACTAAGATTTCTTACATAGCAAATTTTTGATCTTATCCACTGTTTCCGACAGTTTACTTCCTACCTCTTCTAAATGAAGGGCCATTACCTTACAATTGAGCCTCATTCTGGCCAGCTAGAGATCACCACTCATAGGGGTGTCAAGTAGACCATTAAAAATATGAATGAATTCACCTAGGTTTCTTTCATATATTTCCTAAAGACTCAAAATCAAGATTATTAGGAAACAATTAGAAATGTAAACCTTTACAAACACTTTGTCAAACATTAAAAGTTGATTTTGTCCAAATTTCAAGAGTGTAAATATTTGAATACCCTCCATATCATTGTTTAAATCATTTCACGTTTTCCCCATATGCTTTCATTAATGCACAGTAGAAGGTAGATTACATTAAAAAAAACTTCCAATTTATTAGATGCATGTACACTAATCTCACTTTAGAACAATAGTTACAACAGCTTCTCCAAAACTTAAAACAAACATATCTTTTGGTTTTCAAACGTGGCATCTAATAGCAAATTAAGACAAACTTTTCTAGCTTCTTCAGGTATTAAAAAAATGACAAGTAAATTAAGGTGTAAACCACGTACAGACATTACTAGGATGTGACATATCATGACTTAAACAACAGAAATGAACATGACCTGAGCAGGTAAAGAGCCTGTACTGACTTGTACTGTACAATTTACAAATTACAGTCTCTGGAAACTCATCCTTAAGAAACGCCTTCACATGGGGTGGACAACAAAAGGTTCTGATCCAAAAAGAGCCTTTGAAGGCTTGCATGATAATTATGCTTCACTATCTCCTCCTTCCAGGATGGTTTGTGCACTATAGAGAGCTGAAGTGAGGCAATTGAAGATTTTCAGCTTTTTATTGTACTTAAAATGATATTGATTTCTGCAACTGGTTTAGATCCTTCCTATGAAAATAATTCATTCATACTTCAGTTTTCTGCTTAGTTGGGTGTTTTTTAAAGTTTTATATATTCCAAATGCTGGCCCAGACAGCGAAGCCCACATCCCGTGAATGAATTTTTAAAAATGAATTAACTTGTCCCTGGTAATAATAAAAAAAAAACTGCTAATTAGTCATTGAAAGAAACTTTTCTGTTAACTCTTCCTAATACTTCATTTTCAACATGCTTTCATGTTTCCTTAATACCGTACTCAATTATTAAGAACTTGCATCCATTTGGAAAGGTGACACCTCAGGGTGTCCTTAAAACATTTCACAGTCAGTCAATGAATTAAATTCAAAGTGTAGTCAGTATTATGTTGGGAAATGCAAGTTAATTTGGGGACAGCAAGGTCCACTGACAATCATGAGATAAATTACCAATTAAACTGTCTTAACAATGTAGCTTGAAGAATAAATGTTTACCAGGTCACTGTGATAACTCTACTATAATTTTTTGAATAGTATCAGGAGATCTTTTACATCGACTTGACAGGACCCTGGCTTAGTGCCCGATCCAAAATACAGTAGAGCATTCCCTCAGTACTGCACTGGGTTGTTAGCCAAGATTATGGGTTGAATCTTCCAAGGAGTGGCAGAATGCCACTCCACGCCTATTTACTTACCTTGCACTATCCCACATTTTTCAACCAGACTTCGGAATGAGGCCTCCTCAGAAAAGTGGAACCTATTCTTCAAATCCTTCCTTCATGGAGTAGGATCATCAGGGAATCCAAGTCATGCTCCCTTTTTACAGCACTAGCTGCTGTATTCCAATAAGCTTAAGTGTCCCAAAGCCACTTTCAGAAGCTACAGAGAGAAGGTAAGTGTGTAAGGTGACAGGCGGGTAAATGAAGGGGTAGGGTGGGTAGTCTGGGGGGGGCGGGGGGGGGCAATAGTTTTAGTTACCCAGGAGTTAGAACTGGTTTTAATTCTTCTAACCTTCCCTGGGTAATTGTTCTGCAAAGTGAGTCAGAACCATCCAAAGTCCTGAGTCAGAATTTCAGAGAGTTCTAGATGCAGGGGAATTGTCCCATGGAAGTCCAAACTCCCCGAGCGATTCCCACATAGTCAGTGTGTGGCGACTTCAGAGGGGTCCCCCAGCGCATCTTGGTGAGTTTCTCGAGGATTCATCAGGAGAACAGAAGTTCTAAGTTCTGGAGTGAATTTGAACTCACTTCTTTTTGACTTAGGTGAGAGTGCTACCACTAAGCTGAAGATGACACCTACAAGGCTGAGGTAGACCTGGTTTCCAATTGCAGTAACTAATGGTAAATGAACATGTCGTATTTTCCACACTTGGCAGGTCCATTTGTACAAAAGTCTATTTAGTTCAAAATAGTCCATCAAATCCATAATGAGAATAGTAAATTCAGTTTTCAGGATACACATCTGTCATGGTACAGCAGTTTAATGTCATGTCAAACATGTCTCACCCAATTGTATCAGAATGGGTGGAAATTTCTTCTCTTCAAGCATATATTTCAATTTTGGAATACATTTTGTGCAGTCTCATTGCAGGAAGCATGGCAAGAAATTAAGGCATTCCAATTTTCATCAAAATTGGGGCACTGAAAAGAATCATTTTGGTATTGTCAATAAAACTGGTGATCAAGGAAAGATGCTGACAAAGAAAAATAAACACAAACGTGCTGGGCTCATTTTGAACACCATAACAATGAAGCCTACATGGTTGACAAGCCATCCAACTTTCAGCAAGCTATGTCTCTCTTTGGATCTTGATGCAACTACACTAATCGCAGTTTCAAACACTGGGATTATTTTTTTCACCTATGTTGCAAAGAAATGTTCAAATAGCAAAATGAAAATAAAGTAAATTCAGTTTTCATGAAGATTTCAGATTCAGTAACACTAACGTATGAAGATTAGACAGTCTAAGAAAAAACCCAGCGGTGTAATAAGAACATATCTAATGCTAGCAATTGATTCCAGCTTAAAAATGATAGCACCACAGATTCTAAATGAACTGATCTTAATGTTTCAATCTGTTTCTCTCTCCACAGATGTCACAGGACCTGGAGTTTATCCAGCATTTTCTGTTTTATTTCAGATTTGCAGCATCCACAGAATTTTACTTTTATTTTATTAACACTTCAATCCATGCATGTCATTACAAAAAGCACATGAATGGCCAGTGTGGAAATTAATATTTTTCTCACTCATTTACAGGATGTGGGCTTTGCTAGCTGGATAAGCATTTATTGCCCATCCCTAATTGCCCTTGAGAAGGTGGTGGTGAGCAGTTTTCTTGAAACATTGCAGTCCATGTAGTGTAGGTACACCCACAGTGCTGTCAGGGAGGGAGTTCCAGGATTTTGACCCAACGACAGTGAAGGAACGGCGATATATTTTCAAGGTAGGATGGTGAGTGGCTTGGGAGGTGAAGTTTCTAGGTGGTGGTGTTCCCATGTATCATCTGCTGTCCTTGTCCTTCTAGATGGTGGCGGTCGAGGGTTTGGAAGGTGCTGCCTAAGGAGGCTTGGTGAGCTCCTGCACTGCATCCAGTAGATGGTACGCACTGCTGCCACTGTTCATCAGTGGTGGAGGGAGTGAATGTTTGTGGAAGGGGTGCCAATCAAGCCAGCTGCTTTCTCCTGGATGGTGTCAAGCTTCTTGAGTATTGTTGAGGCTGAAGAAGCAGTAATGGGTGCTCTCGGTTTCAGGTACTTTGTTATGGCAATGTATAGAGGGATTTAATTGCATATCAGAATGTGCATGTTAATGATTTCAAAGTACTCAACACTAGTACTTGAATGCAGAAAATCTATCCTATGCTGTACAGCTAGTCATGCTTCATGTTTAGCAGCGCAAAAGTGTACAAACAAAAGGTGCATTACAGAAAACCACAAAGTTTGAATAGGGTTTAGAATAAAATAAATATTGGATTTGTGGCACAATAATTTTTAAAAATAAATGATTCCATTTTTTTTCCTCGGCAAACAAATACTTTCTGTCCTTTATTCTTCAGACTAAGACAATAATACAATACAGAACTAATCAAGAATTTTGAATTTTTGACTTCAAACAATTTTATATAAAATTTCAATATAATTATGGAATCCCTGCTATCTTAACTAAGGGCACATGTACTGAGAAAATTAGTCAAACAATGTAAGTTGGACTAACAGAAATACAGTATTTGGTAACAAGGTCCACTTTCCCATTGGAAGAGCCAAATGTGCCAGATGTAATTAAGTAACAGATAGCAGACTGCCAAATTATTAAAAACAAAAAAACTGCGGATGCTGGAAATCCAAAACAAAAACAGAATTACCTGGAAAAACTCAGCAGGTCTGGCAGCATCGGCGGAGAAGAAAAGAGTTGACGTTTCGAGTCCTCATGACCCTTCGACAGAACTTCGAAGGGTCATGAGGACTCGAAACGTCAACTCTTTTCTTCTCCGCCGATGCTGCCAGACCTGCTGAGTTTTTCCAGGTAATTCTGTTTTTGTGCCAAATTATTAAGGTAGTAGCAATGGGCAATGCGATTCAAATTAGATTTTTCAGGTCTCACAAGCATTTTGCAAAGCATCTAAAACAGTCTCTAAATGAGTTTTGTCATCAGTGTATCTTTAATACCAGCCATAAGCAATATTTGGATAGCATTCCAGTCATAACAATCAATATGAATAAAATCAAAAAGCTCAGTTTCTCACACACTAGACTCTAGTCATAATCAACGGTACAGCCACTTGAATATAGCAAAGTCTAAATGTTGATAATGAATAGAGTAGTGTGACATATACCAAGCAAGGCAATATACTACAAATGGGGGTTACCATTGACCAGAAACTGAACTGCACCAGCCATATAAATACTGTGGCTACAAGAGCAGATCAGAGAATTCTCCAGCGAGTAACTCACCTCTTGACACCTCAAAACCTGTCCACCATCTACAAGGCACAGATAAGGAGTGTGATGGAATACTTTCCAATTGCCTAGACGAGTGCAGCTCCAACAACACTCAAGAAGCTCAACACCATCTAGGACAAGGCAGCCCACTTGATTGGCACACCATCCACTATCTTCAATATTCACTCCCTCCACTGCCGACACACAGTGCTAAGTACTATATACAAGATGCACTGCATCAATTTGTCAAGCCTTCTTCAACAGCACCTCCCAAACCCATGACCTCTACCACCTAGAAAGACAAGGGCAGCAGACACATGGGAACACCACTACCTGCAAGTTCCCCCCAAGCCAGACACCATCCTGAGTTGGAATAATGGCCTGAATTTTCCCATTGGCAATTTGGGGGTGGGGCCTGCTCGCCGACATCATCCCGGTTCCTTTAAATTTTTAGGAAGGCGGGCGGACAGCGAAATCAGCTGTCCACCCGCCGACCTGTCAATGGCCAATTAAGGCCATTGACAGGCTAGTTCAGATAATTAAAGACCTGCCTATCCAACCTTAAGGCTGGCAGGCAGGCCAGGAGCCCCAGCAGGCTTCTGATAAAACATGAAATCTCATCCTCTGGTGGGATGAGGATTCCTGTCCGTTTTTAAAAACTTTAATACATTTTATGTGAAATTTATTAACATGTCCCATCTCATGTGACATTGTCACATGAGGGAGACATGTTAATAATTTTTTTTACTTTTTCTATTTTTTGGATTGTCAGTAATCTCCCTGAGACAGTACTTTGTCTCAGGGAGCAGTACGCTCTTTTGCGCACATGCCTGCACAGGCAGCACATAGCGCTTCTCACCGGGCAGGCCGCTGGGCGGGCCGTAATTGGCCCGCACACTCAAATTGGCAGCGGGCCCCGTTTCAGTGGCGGGGGTCGGCTGTCTACCCGCCGCCGAGCCAGTGGGACCCACACGCTCAGCAAGGGCAAAATTCTGCCCTATATTGCTGTTCCATCAAAGTCACTGGGTCAAAACCCTGGAAATCCCTCTCTAACAGCACTGTCAGTGCACCTACACCACATTGTTATGACCGGGTGAGGAGGACTGAGCTGGCTCCCCTTCTATTCAGCCCACTTGGTTGGTCGCAACAAGGTTTTAAAATGTCTTTTTCCCATAAATATTCTCCAATCCAAATGTATTTATTTTTAATAAGGAGCTTATCAAACCAGGTCTTTCAGTCAAGGAAAGAGTCAAGGAAACTTACTCTTTCTATTAGTTACTAAACCAGAGAAAAAATAATAAAGATACAACAGCACACATGCACACAAAGACATCAGAAGTTTGAAAGTTAGACTTCAATAATAAATTAAAAGAATATGCGATTAAGTCCCTTGCTTGAATTTGAGGCGTAGATTGTTGAACTTTGTGGCCGCTTGAAGTTACTTGGTTTCCTATAGGATTCGGAAATTGACTTGATTCAGGTCTGCACGTTGTTGAAAGCACTCTTTTAGCTAGAGAGAGAGATATCTTTACTGCCCTCTTTCAGCAGTGTTTTCAGGTGACTGAGATGTTTCCTTCTCCTCCTGCTCACCAGAACCAGTTTTTAAAATTCCTGTCTGTATATTCCCAGAAAGGAATTCAATTAGCATGTCTTGCTGTGATTGGTGCAGACCAAGTAATCCCATTTATTGATCTTTTCATCTCCGAAACCTTTGACACATTTCAAGATATAAACCAACAGAAGATAAGGTTATTTCATCCTCCACAGGGGTTTTGAATGTCTAATGAGTATCTGGCTGCTTAGCAGTTTCCATTGTCTTGAAAGATCTTCAGCTGATTGAAGTCTAGCACTCAGCATTTTTAATGCCTTCCTTTTAAGTGAGTCCCTATTTGAAGTGGATCCTGACACCCCCCAGGTATGAAATTCCATACAATAGATCTGCAGTGTAATTGATATAGAAAATTTCCAGCAAAGTAGTTAAGTTACAATATCAGATATCAGGTGACTCGTGGCAGCCATTTTCTGAACAGTTTCTTTTCTTGTTTTCTTTTAAAACAGGTCTTCTTTAAACAGTTCAATAGTTCTGTAGTTAGCTGAAGATGTAGGTAGATTTCACTCAGTCATAGCTTCCTGTCGTCGTAACAACATGGACTTCACAAGTTTAAGAAGGTGACTCATCAAGAGCACTTAGGGATGGACGACAAATGCTGGCCTAGCCAACAATGCCCACATTCCATAAAATAATAAAAACATGAAGGACTGGTGCATGTCATTTTAAATAAATTTACATTTAACAAAAATAATAGTCCAGATTGCAGGCAAGAATATAATTATACATTGTATTGCATCTCCTCTCTTGGAAATACAGTTTACTAACATTTACTACTAGATTCACATGAAAATGGCCAGTAGGGGAGCGGCACAAAATCTGTTGATGCCTGTGTGCTTCAACTTCAACACAAGTCGCCACTTTCAGAAAATAAGCAAATTGGGGGAAAAAATAAAGAATTATTAGGCAGGATATAGATGCAGACTCAAGTATGTAATAATTACCTTATTTGCTGCCTCCAGAGAGTGAATGAGGGTTTGCAACTCTTCTTTGTCCATCTCAATGGAAACCGGCTTCAATACTCCATTTTCCCTAACATCAAGGTCAAGATTCAGCAGTGGTGTTTGAAGAAAGGCAATCTTATCACTCGACAGAGGTAACTGCAATTAAAAAAAGCTAAGTGAACTTTGTAAATTCAAGTTTGAACGTTCCCTTTGGTTTTATTCAATTGATTGAATCTAAAATACTGTTTGAATATTGCCCTTTACTCATGAAAGGAAACTAGTGAATTACCCTTATTCTGCACATGCTTCCTGTACAAATATCCAAAACACTTCATACAGTAGGCATGCATCAGTACTTGAGCTACTTAATTGACCATTTAAAAGTTCCAGCAATCTAAAGATTAAATAGCATACAATTCCTTGTGAAAATGAAATAAAAGAAACACTAAGTATTCACTTAAACAACTGCATCTACGTCGTGCTAGCTTATAAAATGGAAATTTCTTGTACTTGTTTTGCTGCCCAATAAAACAAGCAGCTTTGTCACGTTAGTGTTAAAGTACACTTTGGTTTAAGATATAAAAAAATGGATAGAAAAATAAAGAAAAAGACAAAAGCCAAATACTGTGGATGCTGGAAATCTGAAACAAAAGCAGAAAATGCTGGAAAAACTCAGCAGGTCTAGCAGCATCTGTGGAGAGAAACAGAGTTAACATTACGAGTCTGTATAACCCTTCTGCAGTGCTCTGAAGAAGAATCATATGGACTCGAAACGTTTCTTTCCACAGATGCTGCTAGGCCTGCTGAACATTTTCAAAGAAAAAGACAATACTTTTTATTTTATTACAGTCCACTTAGGCTTCTTGGGAATGGGTAACATTTGAACTCTGCTGCTGAAGTATCTTGAAGAATATGCTCTGTTGATTGCAAACCTCATTTGTTCACTATTCAGATAGTCCCTGGTCCCCATGCTGCTTTCTTTTCACACACAATATTTGCTTATCACATCTTTCCTGAGTTTTCTAAGGAAGATCAATTGTGCTTGCAATTATCAACCTCCTGCTGTACAGCTCATTCCAGCTCTGAATCAAGGTACATTCAAAATAAATGTTTAAACTGCACTTATTCTGCAACACAAAAACTTTCTTCATTGGCTCACTGGAGAAGCTAAATTTATGAAATACAACTGGCTGCCTTTCCATTTTTCTCAAGCATAACAGCAGTATTTTCAGTCCCCATTATTTCAAAGCAATTAAGTCGCAGCTCTTTTAAATTCTGATGATATACACAGAAACATTCTTGTTGTAATACATTCTGTCATTACAGTTTCACTATATAGCTTCAAGTTCCAAGTAATGTCAGTTCCTTTGCAATCTAAACTAACTGTAATCTGTAATGATTAAGGTACTTTTAGCACTATCCAACAGTTCAAAAAGTAACTTGTTCAGAACTGACTCAGTCCTAAGTCTGGCAACACTGGTTTGTAGATTTATTTGCAAAAACTCTTTGTTATAATTTTGGGGCTGATTCCTGAGGCAGTTGCTATGTGCCCCTCCTTCTCTTCTCCAGCCTGCGTTGCAGACTAGGGGCAGCAATTAGGTGTACTAACCACCACGAAACAAGATGATAATCAGGTGTGTATGCAGGTATGTGTGTGTACACAGGAAGTTTAGAAAGTACTTGTCAATCTCCCTTGGCGTTGCCCACTAAGCCACGTCCAAGGGCAGGATTCTGGACAAGCAGGGTTAAAGATGGGGCAATGGCAAGAGAGGTGGGAAAAGGACCTCAATAAAGTTTCTAAATTTTATCCTTCAGCTTTTCTCCAAATTTTGTCGCATGCTGAAATAGAAGCATTCTATCAGTGATGAGCTTAAATTCTATTGATATACTGTGGGCAACTGAGCACACTGCAGTTAAGACTGCAAGAACGGCCTTCAGCTAATATTCACCACTCTAAGCAAAAACATCAAGCCCAGGGTCATCAAGTGGAAATTTTAATATAAGTATTAAAAAGACACATAATTCAACGTGTATTGAATAATTCAATATTTAATCCCATTACAGAATAGAATCATACAGCACAGGTGGTAGCAAATCAGTCCATCATGCCTGTGCTAGTTCTTGTAAAAACTATTAATTCCACTCATCTGTTCTTTCCCCAGAGTGCTGCAACATTTTTCTATTTTAAGTGTTTATTCAACTTTTCTTTAATAATTATTATGGAATGTGCTTTCACAATTTCAGGCAGTGCATTTCAGATCATAACACATCACGTTAAAAAAAATCCTCATCTCCAAATGGTCCTTTGTCAATTTTCTTAAATCTGTGCTCTATGGCTATTGGCCCACCTGCATGTGGAAACAGTTTCTTCCTACCTACTCTATCAAAACCCCTCATAATTTTGAAGATACTTAAGTAATTATTTTAAAATGTTATTTAAAACTCATTTTGGGTGCTAGAAATTTGAGTTAGAGAGATTGTGCCAAGTTGTGCTCGCAATAGTAGGGACTTTTTCACTGAAGCATGAGGAAAACCAATACAAAATCAAGAAGAAATTAGAGGGAATGATCAAAGCCACAGGTTTTAAAAAGATAAAATGTAGGTGGAGAAGTGAAGAAGTTTAGGGAGAGAATTTCAAAGTGAGTCCTAGATATCTGAAAGCTTGGCACCAATGATGGGACAAAAAGGAAATGCAAAAGAGAGCAGAGTCAGAAGAAAAGTGTATTAGAAGGTGAAGGGTTGATACAGGATCAGAGGAAGTTACAGAGGCAATGGCGGGCAAGGCCACTGCAAACTCAGAGTTTATAGAGAATGCAGTTTGGGAGGCAAAAGGTGGCATGGGTGTAATCGAGTCTGAAAGTGATAAAATCACAAGTGAGGATGTCAGCAGCCGATGAAATGAGAGGGAGACAGTGAAGCACAGGTACTTTATGAAGGAGCAGATTAGGTTGGAAACTCAGCTCTCCAATGACCTCAGTGGGTGGGATTAATGACAAGGGAGCAGTGATTGTGGTCGAAGCCAAAGGCAGTGTCTTCAGTCTTTCCATCATTTTGCTGGATGAAATTAAGGTTCATCCAAGACTGGATGTTAGACAACCAATCTGGCAGCAAAGAGACAGTGGAGGAGTTGAGGAGGTGGTGCACACATAGGGCATAATGATATTGCAATGAGAACAAAAGGGAATAAGAGGGTTTAGGATAATCCTTGAAGATTCTGAAATACATGGTTGGAAAGAGGAAAATTGCTCTACGATGAAATAAATAAGGCTAAAACCAAGAGCAGGCCAACTGAGCCATGGAGCACCCTTGCTTCCATGTCAGTAAGCTCTCAGTTCAAATCCCACTGCTGACACTGGTGCTAATAATCTAGGCTGACATTTCAGTGTCATACTAGGGGAATGCTGCTTTTTTGGAGGTGCCATTTTTCAGATAAGAAGAGGCCTTAACTGTCCTCTCAGGTGGATGTAAAATATCTCATGGCACTATTCCAAGAAGAGCAAGGAAGCTCTCATGGTGTCATGGTTAGCATTCCTTAACTAACACACAAAACAAATTATCTGATCATTTACTTTATTGTTGTTTGTGGGAGTAAATAGGTTGTCAAATTTCCTACATTAAAACACTGATCAAACCTCAAAAAGTACTTAATTAGTTGTAAAGCAATTTGGGTTGCCCAGAAAGGCATTATATAAATGCAAGTCTTTCATTTCAAAGAGGTATTGTTAGAAGTTATGTTGTGAACCACCCTGTTAAAGGTTATGGAGGGTGAGATGGATAATGCAGTTACGGAGAATGTTGTTTGCGACTCTGGTTAGGGGAGTAATTTAAATATTGCACTAAAAGTTTGATTTGAAGTAATGAATACAATTCGAGGGACACATTATTGTGGTGTCAGTGGAGAAATCTTAGCTTAAAAATGCCGATAGTACATTGGCCCTCTAGATAAGATCCATTTAATCCTATACCTTTAGCTGCCAATCAAAATCCTGTAGTTGAGCAGATGACACAGCATTTGTTTTCTCAATTAAGGCTGACTTGAGCTCCTCTTTTCTTCCTTTTAAACAGTTAAGTACTGCTTCTTGATGGGGTGCATTCAATCCATCCAACAGCTGGAGAATCTAACACAAAAGCAAAAATCCAGTCATATTATTCCGAGTACAAGAGGCTTTGATGCACCGTTTATGTTTCAGATTCAAGACACTTTTAGTGTGCACACAGCTGATTTCAAGAATGATGATTGCCTTCATATCATCTATTAACACACAAGTTCAATTAATATACCAGGTGAGACTATAAATGACTTTCATATCTTTTAAATGTGAAAACTGAGACTAACTAGTTTACTCAAAATTCAAAGCTGTTTTATGCCCAAGAAATTCTAACTATCCAATAGTTTAATATTTGAAGCAAAAGAAATGCAAGGCTGGGGGAAGAGAGCAGACTAGTGGGATTAGCCTAAAGCTGTCCCAGTAATGGGCTGGCACGGCCTAGATAGGCCAAAGTGCTTCCTTTTGTGCTATAACCTACCATGGTTCTTTGTTTACGAAAATGTATATTTGAAACTCTAAAATATATTTAAATTGAAAAGGTGCAAGAGTTATAAATATGGGGAAATTCAAGATTAGTTTACTGGTCTTGTTAGGGTGATTCGGATACAAAAACAACAACATACAGGGGATATTAGGAAGGGTGACTATAAGCACAAAACTCATCACAGGGTTTGTTACAAAACCATGTAAATCAGGCTCCAGGTTTGATCCCTGGTGGAGGCCAAGAAGTTATTTTAAAAAAATACATCACCTTCAACAATATTCAGAAAAATATTGTGCTCAGAAGCATAGCGACAAAAGGGATGGACAACAGAGGAGCTGAGCAGGGCAAAAAGCCAGCCAGAGAAAGCAAGAATTCAGAGCAGCTCAGCAGGGCTAAAAGCCAGCGGGAGTTCAGAGGTGCTGAGCAAATTGCAAAAACCGTTTAGGCAGCGACTTCAAATTTCCCTTCGGGATTTGAGCAGCTCGGCATTTACCATCCGCTGTGCCATAACAATATTAAGTATTAATAATAAGTACCAAGGGAATAGCTGGTAATTCTTATCTTTTATTTTTAAGTAAGGTTTATTACTACTAGGTGTATTAACTATTAGTAGGATTTATCAGTATTAGCAAGGCTTAATTGTTAGGTGCATTAGTATTGGTAAAGTTAGCAGTAGTGAATTTTATTAATAAATAGAGAAATGGGAGGGCTACTCCGACTTCTGGAATGCATATCCTGTGCTATGTAGGATACTTCCCGTATCCTAGATAACCATTTATACAGAAGTATCGCCAGTTGCAGTAGCTTGAGCTCCAGGTTTCAGAACTTGAGCAGCAGCTGGAGCCCTGCAGTGCATCCGTGAGGTTAAGAGCTTCGGAGATAGCATGTTTATGGATGTGGTCACCACGCAGCTTAAAGAGTACACAGGGAGAGGGAGAATGGGTGGCCACCAGACATTCAAAAAGGCACAGGAAGGTTCTGCAGGAGTCCCCTTAGTGCATCCCGTTCTCCAACCAGTATTCAGTACTAAATACTGATGAGTGATGGTTTATCTGGGGAGTGTAACCAGAGCCAAGTCTATGGCACCACAGGTGGCTGAACTGTACAGCGTGGATACAAGGAAGGCAAGAAGAGCAATAATGATAGGTTGTTTGATAGTTAAGAGAATAGATATGTGTTTATGCAAACACAGAGGTGAATACGAACATACAAACATACACACGAACACGGGGCAGGAATAGGCCGTTCAGCCCATCGAGCCTGCTCCATCATTTAAGAAGATCGTCGCTGATCTGATAGTCACCTCAAATCTGTATCCCGCCTACCCCTGATAACGTATCATCCCCTTGCTCACCAAGGATCTATCCACCTCTGCCTTAAAAATATTTGAAGACTCTGCTTCCACCACCTTTTCAGGAAGAGAGTTCCAAAGACTCATGACCCTCAGGGAAAAAATTTTGTCTCAATTCCGTTTTAAATGGGCAACCCCTTATTTTTAAACAGTGACCCCCTAGTTCTAGATTCTCCCACAAGAGGAAACATCCTCTCCACATCCACCCTGTTAAGACCCCTCAGGATCCTACATGTTTCAATCAAGTCACCTCTTACTCTTCTAAGATTCGGCAGATACAAGCCTAGTCTGTCCAACCTTTCCTCATAAGGCAACCCACCCATTCCAAGTATTAGTCCGGTAAACCTTCTCTGAACTGCTTTCAACGCATTTACAGCCTTCCTCCGATAAGGAGACCAATACCATACACAGTACTTCAGATGTGGTCCCACTAGTGCTCGGTATAACTGAAGAATAACCTCGCTGCTTTTGTATTCAATTCCCCTTGCATAACATTCTAATAGCTTTCCTAATTACATGCTGTACTTGCACACTAGCCTCTTGCGCTTCATGTACTAAGACACCCAGATCCTTCTGCATTTCAGAGCTCTTCAATCTCTCACCATTTAGATAATATGCTTCTCTTTTATTCTTCCTGCCAAAATGGACAATTTCACATTTTCCCACATTATACTCCATTTGCCAGATCTTAGCACACTCTATCTATATCTTTTTTGTAGCCTCCATATGTCCTCTTCGCAACTGAATTTCTTACCTATCTTTGTGACATCAGCAAATTTGGCAACCATCCCATACATCCTTTCATCCAAGTCATTTATATAAATTGTAAATAGTTGAGGTCCCAGCACTGATCCCTGTGGTACACCATTCGTTACATCTTGCCAACCTGAAAAAGACCCAGTTATGCGTACTCTCTGCTTAGCAGCCAATATTCTATCCATGCCAATATGTTAACCCCTAAAACATGGGCAGGATTTTTAGTTCGATAGGCGCCCACAGTCGGTAGGTCGGAAATGGCCGGGGAATGACCGCCAATCAAGATCGGCCTCCGACAGGGATTCCATGCTGGCTGGCCAATTAACGGCCAGCCAGGGTGAAAGGCATGCTAAAATGCTCAGCGCTGCCAGGGTGGGGGTGGGAGGAGGGTGAGCGCTTAAGTCAGCATGGGCGTGGGGAGCGTGGAAAGTAAGTTCCCTGAAAGCAGAGAGTTGCCTCAGGGAACTGAAGAATTCAAAAGCAATAAAGATCTTAAAATGCCAAAAAAAAATGTCCACGCACCAGAATCAGTCACCTGAACATATGGATGATGAAATATCTGTCCAAACATTTTTTTTAAGTTAATATCAGAAACCTCATCCCACCCTTGCATGAGGTTTCCTCAAGAAGGCAAGGCCGCCTGGCCAATTCATCTGCCCGCCAACCGTCGCACTGGACAGGCAGCGAAAACTCTGTTAATTACAATGTTAATGGCCTTAACAGGCCTCTTAATTGTTGCGGGCATGCTGCCAACTGTTGTGTGCGCCCGCTGCCTGAAATGTCGCGCAAGTGCAATGACATCGGGATGCTTGCCCGCTGTCATCACGTGTTATTTCACGTTTGAGCCAGTTGGGTGCCACCCGCATGCTGAGCAAAAATTCTGCCCCATGAACTTTTATTTTCTGTAATAGCCTTTGATGTGGCACCTTATCAAATGTCTTCCAGGAATCTAAATACAGTACATCCACTGGTTCCCCTTCATCCACATGTTACTTTCTCAAAGAACTCCAATAAGTTTGTTAAACATGATTTCCCTTTCACAAAGCTATGTTGACTCTGCCTGATTATCTTGAACATATCCAAGTGCTCTGCTATAGCTTCTTTAATAATAGCTTCTAACTTTTTCCCTATGAGAAATGTTAAGCTAACTGGCCTGTAGTTTCCTGCTTTCTGTCTCCTTCCCTTTTTGAATAATGGAGTTACATTTGCTATCTTCCAATCTAATGGTGTGTTGCTTCCCTGGTGCGAGGGTCAAGGATGTCACTGAGTGGCTACGGAGCACAGAGGAGGTGGGGGGGTAATGAACAGCCAGCAGTCATGGTCTACATTGGAATGAACAAATTAGCAGGAAGATTGCTGTGGTCCTGCAGTCAGCATTTAGGGGCTAGGTAGGAAATTACCAAACAGGACCTCAAAAGTAGTAATCTTCAGATTATTTCCAGAACTACGCACAAGTGAGTATAGAAATAGGAGGATAAAGCAGATGAATGCATGACTGGAATGATGGTGCAGGGAGGGTTATAGATTCTCTGGACATTGGAACCAGCTCTGGGGAAGATGGGACCTGTACAGGTGAGACGAGTTGCACCTAAATAGAACAAGGACTGAGCTCCTTGCTGGGCGATTTGCTGGTTCTACTGGGGAACATTTAAACTAACTTGGGAGGGGTGTGGGAACCAGAAGATAATATCAAACAGGTGTACGGAATATTGGGAGAAATAGATAGCACTAGAATAAGGAAAAGTAAGTTAATAGGTGGGTAAGGGGGAAAGTAATAAAGTTTAAATCACAGGATCACAGTGCAGAAGAGGCCCTGCGGCCCATCGAGTCTGCTCCGACACGTGAGAAACACCTGACCTACCTACCTAGTTCCAATTACCAGCACTTGGCCCATAGCCTTGAATGTTATAACGTACCAAGTGCACATCCAGGTACTTTTTAAAGGATGTGAGGCAACACGCCTCCACCACCCTCCCAGGCAGTGCATTCCAGACCATCACCACCCTCTGGGTAAAAAAGTTTTTCCTCACATCCCCCCTAAACCTCCTGCCCCTCACCTTGAACTTATGCCCCCTTGTGACTAACCCTTCAACTAAGGGGAACAGCTGCTCCCTATCCACCCTGTCCATGCCCCTCATAATCTTGTAAACCTCAATCAGGTCACCCCTCAGTCTTCTCTGTTCCAATGAAAACAACCCAAGTCTATCCAACTTCTCTTCATAACATAAATGTTTCATCCCAGGCAACATCCTAGTGAATCTCCTCTACACCCCCTCCAATGCAATCACATCCTTCTTAGAATGTGGCGACCAGAACTGCACACAGGTACTCCAGCTGTGGCCTCACCAAGGTTCTATACAACTCCAACATGACCTCCCTACTTTTGTAATCTATGCCTTGATTGATAAAGGCAAGTGTCCCATATGCATTTTTCACCACCCCACTAACATACCCCTCTGCCTTCAGAGATCTATGGACACACGCCAAGGTCCCTTTGTTCCTTAGAACTTCCTAGTGTCATGCCGTTCATTGAATACTTCCTTGTCAAATTACTCCTTCCAAAGTGTATCACCTCACACTTTTCAGGGTTAAATTCCAACTGCCACTTATCTGCCCATTTGACTATCCCATCTATATCTTCCTGTAGCCCAAGACACTCAACCTCACTGTTAACCACCCGGCCAACCTTTGTGTCACCCACAAACTTACTAATCCTACCCCCCACATAGCCATTTATGTCGTTTTATATAAATGACAAATAATAGGGGACCAAGCACAGATCCCTGTGGTATGCCACTGGGCTTCCAGACACTAACGCATCCTTCTGTCATCACCCTCTGCCTCCTAAAATTAAGCCAATTTTGAATCTACCTTATCAAATTACCCTGTATCCCATGTGCCTTTGCCTTCTTTATAAGTCTCCCATGTGGGTCTTTGTCAAAGGCTTTGCTGAAATCCATATAAACTACATCAACTGCACTACCCTCATCTACACACCTGGTCACCTCCTTAAAAAATTCAATCAAATTTGTTAGGCATGACCTCCCTCTGACAAAGCCATGCTGCCTACCCCTGATCAAACTTTGCCTCTCCAAGTAGAGATAGATACTCTCCTTCAGAAATTTCTCCAATAGTTTCCCTACCACTGACGTGAGACTCACTGGCCTGTAGTTCCCTGGCTTATCTCTACAACTCTTCTTAACTAGCGGAACCACATTAGCTGTTCTCCAGTTCTCTGGCACCTCCCCCGTGGCCAGATAGGAATTAAAAATTTGGGTCAGAGCCCCTGCGATCTCCTCCCTTGCCTCCCTCAGCAGGCTGGGACACAAATTATCCGGACCTGGAGATTTGTCCACTTTTAAGCCTGCCAACACCTCCAATACCTTGTCACTCCCTTAAATCAGGGTTACTGTGCATGCATGCGAATGCACAGAGTGTGGTGAATAAAATTGGTGAGTTACAGGCACAGACTGCCAAGTGGAAATATGATGTTATGATGATAACAGAGACCTGGCTCAAAGAAGGGCAGAGCATGGTCAGAGAATGGCAAGAAGGGAGAGAGTGAAAAAAACCCAAGAATACATCAACAGTCAAGACTAGATAAACACAGTATTCATAACAAAGTAAATGAATTGATGGCCCACATTAAATTAAAGATGTGGCTGAAGGACAACAATGATTGGGTCCTTAATATTGAAGGGTACATGACGTTCAAGAAGAATAGGAAGCTAGGTAAAGGTGGAGTGGTAGCACTGTTAATCAAAGAAGGCATTGGTGCCTTAGTTAGAGATGACCTTGGTTCGGAAGATCAGGATGTAGAATCGGTTTGGGTGGAGAGGAGGAATAGTAGGGGAAATAAGTCATTCGTGGGAGTGGTCTACAGGCTCTCTACCAGTAGCCAAATATTTAAGAGAAAATATCATGTGCTTGTGATAAAGAGACAGCAATAATCATGGGTGATTTTAATCTACACATAAACTGGAAAAATCAGATTGGCAGTAGTGGCCTGGATAAGGAGCTCTTGGAATGCTTTCAAGATCGTCTCTTAGAGCAGCATGTTCTGGAACCAACCAGAGAGCAGGTTATATTAGATTTGGTACTGTGTAACATGACAGGATTAAATAATGACCTCAGAGGAAAGGCACCCCTAGGTAGCAGCGACCACAATATGATTGGATTTTACTTCCGGTTTGAAAGGGAGAAGAGCGGGTCTAGGACTAGTATCTTAAACTTAAATAAGGACAACTATGTGGGGATGAAAGCTGAGCTATTGGAAGTGAACTAGGAAACTAGGCTAGAGGATAGATCAATGGTGAAGCAGTGGCAGACACTTAAGGGGATAGTTCAGAGTATTTAGAATAAGTACATTCCTACTATAAAGAAAAATTCCAAGGGGAGGACCTACCATCCTTGGTTAACTAGAAATGTTAAGGAAAGCATCAAACTAAAGGAAAAAGCATATAATCTGCAAAGATGAGTGGCAGGACAGATGATTGGACAGAACATAAAGAACGGAAAAGAATGACTAGAAGGTTAATCAGGAGAAAGAAATTAGAGTATGAGAGGAAGCTAGATAGAAATTTTTAAAAATGTTAAAAAAATGTACCTGAAGAGGAAAAGAGTAAGTGAATGGGGAGTTAATAGTAGATAATAAGGAAATGGCGGAAGTAATGAGCAAATATTTTGCTTCTGTGTTCACTGTAGAGGATACAAAAAACATTCCACTAATAGCTGCAAATCAGGTGGTGAATGGGAGAAAGGAACTTGGTGAAATTGTAATCACTAGGGAAAGGATACCGAGCAAATTGATGGAGCTGCGGGCTGTCAAGTCTCTGGGTCCCGATGGACTACATCCTAGGGTCTTAAAAGAGGTGGCTAATGAGGTAGTTGATGCACTGGTGTTCATTTTCCAAAATTCGCTCAATTCTGGAAAGGTTCCATCAGATTAGAAAGTAGCAAATATCACCCCTATATTCAAGAAGGGAGGAAGGCAGAAAACAGAAACTATAGGCCAATTAGCTTGACATCTGTCATGGGGAAGTTTTTAGAATCGATCATTAAGGAGGTTATAGCTGGGCGCTCATGAGAGCTCAAGGCAATTGGGAAGAGTCAGACTGGTTTTGCGAAAGGAAAATCATGTTTAACTAACTTATTGGAGTTTTTTGAAGGAGTAACATGCAGTGGATAAAGGGGAGCCTTCAGGCATACTGTACTTGGATTTCCAAAAGGCATTTGATAAGGTGCCACATCAAGGATTATTATAGAAAATAAAAGCACATGGTGTAGTGGGTAACATAAAAGCATGGATAGAAGATTGGCTGGCCGGCAGAAAGCAGAGAGTATGCATAAATGGGTCTTTGTATGATTGGCAGGATGTGGCAAGTGGCGTCTGTACTGGGTCCTCAAATTTTTATGATTTACATCAATGACTTAGATGAGGAGAGTGAAGACATGGTAGCTAAATTTCCAGATGACACAAAGGTAGGTAGGAAAGTATGTTGTGAAGAGGACATGAGTAATTTGCAGATGGATATAGGTAGGTTGAATGAGTGGGCAAAGATCTGGCAAATGGAGTTTAACGTTGGAAAATGTGAAGTTGTTCACTTTGGCAAGAAGATCAAAACAGCAGAGTACTACTTCAATGGCGAATGGCTGCATAATTCTAAGGTGCAGAGGGATCTGGGTGTCCTAGTACGAGTCACAAAAAGTTAGTATGCAGGTAGAGCAAGTAATTAAGGCTAATGGAAGGCTATTCATTACGAGAGAGACTGAACATAAAAGTAAGGATGTTATGCTTCAGTTATACAGGGCATTGGTGAGACTTCACCTCAAATACTGTGTGCAGTTTTGGTCTCCTTATTTAAGGATGTAAGTGCATTGGAGGCGGTTCAAAGGATGTTTACTAGATTGATACCTGGAATAAGTGGGCTGTCTCATGAGGAAAGGTTGGACAGACTGGGCTTGTTTTCACTGGAGTTTAGAAGAGTGAGGGTGATTTAATTGAAGCGTACAAGATCCTGAATGGCCTTGACAAGGTGGATGTCGAAAGGATGTTTTGTCTTGTGGGTGAGTCCAGAACTAGGGGCACTGTTTTAAAATTAGGGGTCGCACTTTTAGGACAGAGATGAGGAGAAATTTTTTACTCTGAGGGTTATGTGACTTTGGAATTCTCTGCCTCAGAAGGTGGTGGAAGCGGGGTCATTGAATATTTTTAAGGCAGAGGTAGATAGATTCTTGTTAGGCGAGGGAATAAAAGGTTATCGGGGTTAGATGGAAGTTGGAAATCGAACCATAAGACGATCAGCCATGATCTTATTGAACGGCGGAGTAGGCTCGAGGGGTCGAATGGTCTACTCCTGTTCCTATTTCTTACGTTCTTATGAAAAGTGGGATTGTGGCCGTGTTGATTATGGAGAGCACTGCTGTGCTGGAGAACAAGGATGTCCCAGAGGGATCAAGGCAGAATCTATTTGGCTGGAGCTAAGGAACAAAAAATACACAGTTACATTGCTCAGTGGTGTCTAGAGGCCACCAACTAAGGATGGAAATTACCATGAGGCACAAAAATTATAATGGGTTCATTAATTATCAGAGTATAGACTGGAATAGTAGTAATGCAAAGAGCAGAGGTGGACAAGAGTTCCTACAGTGTGTTCAGGAAAATTTTCTACAGCAGTATGTTTCTAGTCCAACAGGAAAGGAGGCATTACTAGACCTGTTCTTGGGAATGAGGCGACCAAGTGGATCGTGTCAGTGGCAGAACATTTAGGGGACAGTGATCATTGTATCATAAATTTATGCTGACTATGGAAAAGGACAAGGAACAATCCAGAGTAAATAAACTGGAGGAAAGCCAACTTCAATGGGGTAAGAACAGGTCTGGGACGAATAAATTGGAGTCAAAGGTTGACAGGAGGAATGGTAACTGAACAATGGGCAACCTTCAAAGATGAAATGGTTTGGGCACAGTCAAGGTATATTCCCTCAAAAGGGAAAGGGAGGGCATACAAATTCAGAGGTCCCTGGATGACAAATGAGATAGAAATTAGAATAAAGAAGAAAGAGTGTGCTTATGACAGATGACTGGAGTGCTGCTTTGGGCTGCAGTAGAGTGCTTAAGTTGGAGTTTGGTGACTGAGGGAATTTAAGGGTTAATTTCTATCCAAAGTCTAGTCTTTTTTTAATTTAGTAATTAACTGAAAGTTGCTGTTTGTATTGGAAGATGATGAGTTTTAAGCCAGCTTTAAAACAGGGTTTATACAGGCTCTGCTTGCAGCTACAACTAGTTAATTAGATAACTGGCTTAAACATGTTTACAGAGGCTAGATTCAGAGAGTATGAAAACAGGCCATCTTACAGTGCTGACTTTGTCTGCACTGCAGTGTTGCTTTGGGCTGCAGTAGAGTGCGTAAGTTGGAGTTTGGTGACTGAGGGAGATCAGTGAGGAAGGAACGGGGTGATCATTTAAGTACCGTGAGTATGGTCGGGTAACTATTTACTACTTTTATCGCTTTTTGTTTTTAAGGTCTTATTTTGTGATTCATCATTTGTAAGGGCTATATGCTATAACAATGAGGAGCAGGGAAGAAGGGCCCCTAGAGAAATTGATATTATTTGATATTAAATATCTTCCAAACAGTTTAATTTAATTTAAAGGGGTAAGTCACGGCAGGAGACCTCAAAGCCATGGCGTGCTCCTCCTGCTCTATGTGGGAAGCCAGGAACATTTCCAGTGACCAGGGCCAGCATTGTGCGGGAAGTGTCTCCAGCTGCAGCTCCTGGAATCCCAGGTTTTGGAGTTGGGGCGGTGGCTGGGAACACTGTGGAGCATCTGCGAGGTGGAGAATGTCATGGATAGCGCGTATAGAGAGGTGGTCACACTGCAGGCTAAGAGCCACAGGCAGGAAGGGAATGGGTGACCATCAGGCAGAGCAGGAATCTCTTGTGGCTATTCCCCTGTAAAACAGATATACCACTTTGGATACTGTTGGGGGGAATGGAATCTCGGGGGAAAGCAGGAACGGCTAAACAGCCATGGTTGGTTCTGCTGCACAGGGGAGGAGTAAAAAGTGTGGGAATGCAATAGGTATAAGGGATTCAATTGTAAGGGGAATAGATGGGCATTTCTGTGGCCACAAACAAGACTCCAGGATGGTACGTTGCCTCCTTGGTGCTAGGGTCAAAGATGTCTCAGAGCGGCTACAGGACATTCTGAAGGGGGAAGGTGAACAGCCAGTGGTCGTGGTACACATTGGTACAAACAACATAGGTTAAAAAAAAGGGATGAGGTCCTAAAAGCAGAATATAGGGAGTTAGGAAATAGGTTGAAAAGTAGGACCTCAAAGGTAGGTGATCTTAGGATTACTACCAGTGCCACGTGCTAGTCAGAGTAGAAATGGCAGGATATATTGGATGAATAGATGGCTGAAGAGATGGTGTGAAGGGGAGGGTTTCAGATTCCTGGGACATTGGAACCAGTACAAACTGGACGGGTTACACCTGGGCAGGACCGGGACTGATGTCCTAGGGGGAATATTTGCTAGAGTGGTAGGGAGGGTTTAAACTAAGTTAGCAGGGGGAATAGGAACCTATGCAAAGAATCAGAGGAAGGGGAATCAAGAACAAGAACAAAAGACAGAAAAGGTAATAAGAAAAGTGATAGGCAGAGAAATCAAGAGCAAGAATCAAACAGGGCCTCAATCAAAAATAGTGGGAAAGGGACAAGTAATCTTAAAAAGACAAGCCTTAAGGCTTTGTGCTTTAACTAGAGGAGCATTCACAATAAAGCAGATAAATTAACCGTGCAAATAGATGTAAACAGGTATGATATAGTCGGGATTACGGAGACATGGCTGCAGGGTGACCAGGGATGGGAACTGAACATCCAGGGGTATTCAGTATTTAGGAAGGACAGACAAAAAGGAAAAGGCATTGCTGGTTAAAGAGAAGATATTAGCTCCCACGATGTGGAATCTGTATGGGTAGAGCTGAGAAACACTAAGGGGCAAAAAATGTTAGTGGGGGTTCTTTATAGACCCCCAAACTGTGGTGGTGATGTTGGGAATGGGCATTAAACAGGAAATTAGAGACGCATGTAATAAAGGAACATCTGTAATTATGAGTGACTTTAATCTGCATATAGATTGGGCAAATCAAATTAGCAACAATACCGCAGAGGAGGAATTCCTGGAGTGTACACGGGATGGTTTTCCGGACCAATATGTTGAGGAACCAAATAGAGAACAGGCCATCCTAGACTGGGTATTGTGTAATGAGAAAGGAATAATTGGCAATCTAGTTGTGCGAGGCCTCTTGGGGATGAGCAACCATAATATGATAGGATTCTTCATCAAGATAGAGAGTGACGTAGCTGATTCAGAGGTTAGGGTCCTGAATCTTAATAAAGGAAACTATGATGGTATGAGGTGCGAGTTGGCTATGATGGATTGGGAAACATTACTTAAAGGGATGATGGTGGATAGGTAATGGCAAACATTCAAAGAGCGCATGGGTGAATTGCAACAATTGTTTATTCCTGTCTGGAGCAAAAGAAAAACAGAAAAGGTGGCCAAACCATGGCTTAAAGGGAAATTAGAGATAGTATTAGTTCCAAGGAAGAGGCAAACAAATTGGTTATAAAAAAAAAAACAGACCTGCGGATTGGGAGCAGTTTAGAATTCAGCACAGGGGGACCAAGGGATTGATTAAGAAGGGGAAAATAGAGTACAAGAGTAAGCTTGCAGGGAACATAAAAACTGACTGTAAAAGTTTCTATCGGTATGTGAAGAGAAAAAGATTGGTGAAGACAAACGTAGGTCCCTTACAGTCAGAAACAAGGGAGTTTATAATGGGGAACAAAGAAATGGCTAACCAACTAAATACATACGTTGGTTGTCTTCACAAAGGAGGACACAAATAAAATACCAGAAATGTTGGGGAACACAGGGTTTAGTGAGAGGGAGGAACAGAAAAAAATCAGTATTAGTAGGGAAATGGTGTTGGGGAAATTGATGGTATTGAAGGGCAGTAAATCCCCAGGGCCTGATAATCTACATCCCAGAGTGCTTAAGTAGCCCGAGAAATAGTGGTTGCATTGGTTCTATTGATTCTATAGACTCTGGAACAGCTCCCACAGATTGGAGGGTAGCTAATGTAACCCCACTATTTAGAAAGGGAGGTAGAGAGAAAACAGGGAACTGTAGACCAGTCAGCCTGATGTTGGTAGTGGGGGAATTCTACAGTCCATTAGAAAAGATTTCATAGCTAAGCATATGGAAAACAGTGGCAGAATTGGACAGAATCAGCATGCATTTACGAAAGGGAAATCATGCTTGAAAAATCTACTGGAATTTTTCGAGGATGTAACTAGTAGAGTTGAGAAGGGGGAGCCAGTGGATGTGGTTTATTTGGACTTTCAGAAGGCTTACAACAAGAGATTAGCGTGTAAAATTAAAGTGCATGGGATTGGGGGTAGTGTATTGAGATGGATAGAAAACTGGTTGGCAGACAAGAAACGAAGAGTAGGAATAACCGGGTCTTTTTCCGAATGGCAGGCAGTGACTAGTGTGGTGCTGCAGGGATCGGTGCTGGCACCCCACAATATATGTTAATGATTTAGATGAGGGAACTAAATGTAATATCTCCAAATTTGCACATGACACAAAGCTGGGTGAGAGGGTGAGCTGTGAGGAGGATGCAGAGATGCTTCGGTGTGATTTGGACAAGCCGAGTGAGTGAGCAAACGCATGGCAGATGCAGTGTAATGTGGATAAATGTGAGGTTATCTACTTTGGTACCAGAAACAGGAAGACAGATTATTATCCGAGTGGCTATAAATTGAGAGAGGGGAATGTGCAACGAGACCTGGATGTCCTCGTACACCAGCTGCTGAAGGTGCAGCAGGTGGTAAAGAAGGCAAATGGTATGTTGGCCTTCATAGCGAGGTGATTTGAGTACAGGAGCAGGGGTGTCTTGCTGCAATTATACAGGGCCTTGGTGAGACCACACCTGGAATACTGTGTGCAGTTTTGGTCTCCTTATCTGAGGAAGGATGTTCTTGCAATAGAGGGAGTGCAGCGAAGGTTTACCAGACTGATTCCTGGGATGGCAGGACTGACATATGAGGAGAGACTGAGTCAGTTAGGATTATATTCGCTGGAGTTCAGAAGAATGAGGGGGGGAATCTCATAGAAATCTATAAAATTCTAACAGGGGTAGACAGGGTAGATGCAGGAAGGATGTTTCTGATGGTGGGGGAGTCCAGAACCAAGGGTCACAGTCTGAGGATACGGGGTAGACCATTTAGCACTGTGATGAGGAGAAATTTCTTCACCCAGAGAGTGGGGAGCATGTGGAATTTGCTAGCACAGAAAGTAGTTGAGGCCAAAACATTGTATGTTTTCAAGAAGGAGTTAGATATAGCTTTTGGGGCGAAAGGGATTAAAGGATATGGGGAGAAAACGGGAGCAGGCTATTGAGTTGGATGATCAGCCATGATCATAATGAATGGTGGAGCAGGCTCGAAGGGCCGAATGGCCTACTCCTGCTCCTATTTTCTATGTTTCTATGTCAGGCAGGAAATACAATTGAGAACCAAACTGAAGGTTCAGAGAGGAGGTGAAAACCCAAATAAGAGAAGCAAAGAGGCAGTATGAAAAGCCAACATAAAAAAGAATCCTGAACTCTTCTACATACATATAAATAGTAAAAGAGTGGTGAGAGGAGGAATAGGGTTGATTCAGGGCCGAAAAAGGGATTTACGCCTGGAGGCGGGGGGGCATAGCTGAGGTATTAAGTGAATAATAACATCTGTCTTTACCAAGGAAGAAGATGCTACCTAGGCCCTGGTGAAAGGGGAGGTAACTGAGGCACTGGGAAGGTTTAAAATTAATAAGGATATGGTATTGGATAGGTTGTCTGTACTTAAAGTTGATAATGCACCAGGACCAGATGAGATGCATCCAAGGATCCTGAGGGAAGTGAGAGTGGAAGTTGCAGAGGCACTGGCCATACTTTTTCAGTCTTCTTTCGACTCAGGGATGGTGCCAGAGGATTGGAGAATTGCAAACATTACATCCTTCTTCAAAGAAGGGTGTCAAGATAAGTCCAGCAACAGGCCAGTCAGCTTAACTTTGGTAGAGGGAAAACTTCTAGAAACAATAATTTGAGGCAAAAATTAATGGTCACATGGGCAAATGGGGGCTAATTAAAGAAAGCCAGCATGGATTTAAGAGAACATTGTGCTTAAGTAACTTGGAGTTTTTTGAAAAAGTGGCGGAGAGGGTTGATGAGGGCAATGCTGTTGATGTGGTGTACATGGACTTCCAAAAGGAGTTTGATACAGTGCGGCACAACAGGCTTGTGTGCAAAGTTATAATTCATTGAATAGAAGGGACAGTAGCAACATGGATATGAAATTGGCTTGAGTAACAGGAAAGAGAGAGTAGCAGATAATGGATGTTTTTTGGCTGGAGGAAGGTTCATAGTGGAGTTCCCCAGGGTTCAGTGTTGGGACCCTTGTTTTTCTTGATATATATTAATGACCTAGGAACCAATGTACAGGGCACAATTTCAAAATTTGCAGATGATACAAAATCTGGAAGCATCATGAACTGTGAGAAGGATAATGTAGAACTTCAAAAGAACTTCAAAAGAACTGGTAGAATGGGCAGACATGTGGCAGATGAAGTTCAATGCAGAGAAACATGAAGTAATTAAGTTTGGTAGGAAGAACATGTAGAGGCAATATGAAATAAAGGGTACAACTCTAAAGGAGGTGTGGGAACAGAGGAACCTGGGTTTAAACATTGTTAGGAACTAGAGACAGTTTAAGGAAGTTATATTTCTATTTGAGAGTGTTAGGAATGAGTTTTAGCTTTAAATTTAATTTGTATTTCTGTATTGGTGTGTTAAGAAAGGGGGGTACTTGATTTTTCGTTTCACTTCAAAAGATGCCTGCATTCTAACGAGGTTTTATCTCTCTTGAAGGAGAGTTAAAACAAACACAAGGTAGAAAAATCTGGGCTGTTGCTTAGGCCCACATAGAGATAGGGAGAAACAGAAGGCAATTTTAGTTCAGTTGAAGCCAGGAGAGGCTGGAGACAGCAGAGGGAACCGCAGAGAGAACAGATTTCCCATAAGAACAGGAGAAGGCCCCAGAAATCAGGGAGCAGGTCCTAAAGGGAAAAAAAGAAAATCTCAACATTACCTTCTGGTCAAAGGAAGAACTGGAATCTGGAACAAGATCCTGTTCAGTGGAAATGAAAGTAAGAAGCAGAGAAGGCTCCAAGCTCAAAAGGAGAAAGCAGGACGCAGACTTAAAGCAAAATAGGCTTGCAAGAAGCCTGAAGATCCAAGGAGACAGCCGAAGGTCTGTAACTCTTTACTACGGGCATGCGAAAGTGGTGTTCTGTTGTCATGACTGAGTGTGTGTTTGTGTGGAAGAAAACTTGAATGCACGTGGTGATTTGGGGGCGAGGAACATTGGAAGGAGAGTTTGAAAATGCGGAGGTGGTCTCCTATGGAAGGCGTTCGAGAGAAAGCGTCATTTGGGAGAAGATTTCAAAGCGCGTTCTTCAAAAAGTAGAGACTGGAAACCCTCAGATGAAAGACGGGGCTCAGTAAGGCCGGTTGGCTCATGGGGGTGGGGGGGGGGGGTGGAGAGAGAGTTGATGAGAGATCCAAAGCATCTGCTTGGGGTGGCATCTGTCACCTGCTTTGAGAATGTGGTGTGCCTGACCGCAGGGTCGCCTATTGGTTTACATGGACTGTCTACTTACTGGGAACATGAGGTAGCTTTTGTAACTTGTGCTATCCTTCCGAATCTGTATATATGTGTAAAGTTATAGTTGTGGGTGAAGGAGTTATGTAATATATTTCATATTTTCCTGTTTAATAAACATTTTATTCTTTTGTTAGAAGTTCATCAACTAACTCCTGTGACTGTTCAGTAGTCACTCTCCACATTTCTAAACAAAAATACAAGTTAGGATCTATCAAGCTGGGTTCTAGGATCTGGTTTGTCCAGTAGTAACACCAGCTGGAATCATAATAAAGTGCCAAGTCATTGAAGGTGACAGGATAGGTTGATATCATAGTTAATAAAGCATTCAGTATCCTAGGTTTTTTTAATAGGGGTATAGAGTACAGGAGGAAGGAGGTTATGTTGAACTTGTATAAAACACTAATTTGGCCGCAGCTGGAGTACTGCATCGAGTTCTGGGCTCTGCACTTTAGGAAGGATGTGGAGGCATTGGAGAGAGTGTAGAAAAGATTCATGTGAATGGTTCCAGGGATGAGGAAATTCAGTTATGAAGAGGTTAGGGAAGTTAGGGCTATTTTCCTTGGAGAAGAGAAGGCTGGAAGGAGATTTGATCGAGGTCCAGTAAGTCCTTGCTTAACATGGACTCACTTAATGTTATTTCACTTTAACATTGTGAATGAAGTTGTGTTCACATATCCATTTAACATTGCCAGTTTCACTTTAAAGGTGTATGCCACAGACTTCCTCTTCTGTGGCTTGCCTGCACTCAAAACCTTTCCCACAATCCTTCCGTTCTCACCCTCAGTCCCTCTTCCATCCCCCACTGTCGCCCTTGCCTCCCTTACATTGCTCTCCAACCCCCCCGATGTTGCTCTTCGTCCTGCCTACACCCTCCAGCATGCCTCCACCCTAAGAGCCTGTTTTGAGTTGCTCCACTCCTGGCTTCGCTGTTCATTTCGCTCCTGGCTCCAGTTCTGAACTGAAGTCCTGGCCTCCATCTAGTGGCTGAAGTTAGTCAGTGAAGGTAATCTCAGGATTTCAGCAGCTTCCTGAAACTTCTGCCACTAGATGGAACCATTCAATCTAAAATTACTGTACTTGAGGGAGTGTAATTTTAAAAAATTATGTCATGTATTTCTTTTACATTTAATGATTTATTTTATTTTGCAAGCTATTTCAACTAGGACTACATAGTATTGCGTACATACAGTATCGTACTCAATTTGTACCTAGGTTCCTTCAGACATTTCTACTCTTTAGCGCTGAAGAAGTCACACAGACACAAAACGTTAACCCTGTTTCTCTCTCCACAGAGTGTTTTTCCAGCATTTTTTGTTTTTTTTCAGATTTCCAACATCCGCAGTATTTTGCTTTCATCCTTCAGACATTTGTCACCCGGAAAAAACAAACTCTGGCTTTAACATTGATTCCTATGAAAACCCATGGTTCATTTAAAGTCCAGATTTTCAGGAACGCAACCACAACTTTAAGCGAGGTTACACCTTGTATTCAAAATCATAATCTGTCTGGATAGAGCATATAGGGAGAAATTGTTCCCACTAGTGAATGGATCGAGAATGAGAGGGCACAGATTTAAAGTATTTAGCAAAAGAAGCAAAGGTGATATGAGAAGCATTCAAAAGGGAATTAGACTATTATCTGAAAAGGAAGAATGTACAGGGTTACAGAGAGAAGGTGGGAGAATGGCACTAAATGAATTACTCACTTACAGACCCAGCACAGACACGAAGGACCAAATGTCTCCTTCCGCACTGTAACAATTCTGTGAATCTCCGAAGTCCTTTTTCTCTTCCCAAAAATGAGCTCATCAAGCCATTTCACCCATTGTTTCTAAAAAACTGTATTGTCTTAATAAACCAGATAAAAGACACAGTAATTGGCAGAAAGCGCAGCAATTTTTATTTACATTGATGTCTGGCTAATCTGAATACTAACTCAATGTTCTCAAATGAAAGAGTATTGTTGGCTGGTCAGTCTTTCAAACTTAATGATCTATTATATGTTATTGCACTCAATTCTGAAATGCACTGAGCAGAAATGGTTCAAGGTGTGGGCCAAAAAAATTTAATATTCAAAAAGTGCTTAGACCAACCTCTTCATCTGGCAAATGCTTGCCAATGGCATGTTGCACAAATGCGGAGGTTTCCTCTAGGACCTCCATCCATTCCACCAGACTCCAAATGCTTCCAAAATCCCGGAATCGGGGGAGTGCACGTCCACAAATACCATCAATTACTCTGTGAATGAACTGCAGAAAAAGGAATAGAAAGCTTTAAATTCAAAAAAGCAGACAATATGATTTCTATCCAATTCCATTTTAAATTGCATATTGTCTGCTTCATTAGGTATTTATGCTGAAGTATATTGAGACCATTACATGCAAAGGATATCTAACCTTCTTTGTTCTTCTACAGAAATGCTCAGTCTATGTTTCCTGGTTCCTCTTTGCCAGCCAGCTGAAAATCTTTGATAATGTTCAAAACCTCTATTAATCTCTCCAAGGAGATAAGTAATTTTTTCAAACGTTTCTTCATAATACCTCTCATTCTCAGATTAATTTTAGTCAATCTTCACTGTACCCTTTCCATGGCTGTACTATTTTATCATGGGATGCCCAGAATTGCACACAATACTCTTAATTGTAGTCTAATTTAATTCAAATTTGTACATTCAAAATCACTTTCTTGTTTTTATATTCAATGTTCCTATATACAAAATCCAGAAATGCTTTTGCTCACATTCTCAAGTTTACAAAGTTGACAAGTGATCTAATCAAGTTGTTTAAAATGATAAACAAATTCGATTAGAAACAATTCCCTCCAATGGGGGAAATCCAGAACAAGAGGGTGTAAACTTAAAATTAGAGCTGGCTCATTTAAGAATGAAATAATGAAGCACTTCTTCACACAAATCATAGTAAAAATCTGAAACTTCCTTGTCCAAAGAGTTGTGGATGGATTTTGGGTCAATTGTAATTTTTAAGACTGAGATTGATTGATTTTCTTGGGTAAGAGTATCAAGTGGACAAAGGCAGGTAAATAGAATTGAGGTACATATCAAATCATGAGGTAACTGAATGGCAAAATAGCCTTGAGGGTAGGATAGGCTGTTCTTAAGTTCCTACATGCATTTCTAATGATACATACATTTACACCCTTAAATCTGTTTCTGTACTCATTTAAGAATCTTACCATTTAGGTTTTACTTCCTGTCAGTTATTCCCTCCCACCTCCCAAATAAAACTTGATAATTATCTGTACAATTGCTTTTGATATCTATTCTACACACTACTAGCTCATCTATGTCCTCCTGCATTTATTTTTTGAATAGCCTGGATTTTGGTATCAACATGCAATATCATGTCATATGCCTACATAAAAATCATTTTCCATTTGGAAAATACCATCTATCCCTTGGGGATACTAATCTGAATGAACCAAACACTACTTTCTGTAACCTAGCCCCCATCTATCCACAAAGCCACATTTTTCTTCAATATTTTCATTAAATAACAAACCCTTTATGTAGTACCTTGTCAAATGCTTTCTGAAAGTCTACTGCTGAATGGATGTATACAGCAATTGAGAATTTAGTCAAAGAGGACCTGCCCTTAAAAAAAATCCATGTAACAGCCCTAATTAGCCAATGGATAACTTAATCCCTTATCACACTGCTGACTGAGGCTGCAGCAGAAGCCAAGAATTTTGCTCTAAGTGCATGGGAAGTGCCACAGCACTATGTTCTAATTCACTGAGGCACTTTAAGCACCCAACACTCTAACAGAAAAGCATCACAACACTTCAGTATAAAGTTAAAAGCTGTTAGACATGCACATTTTTAATCAGCTGCAGTTAAAAAAAGCATTGGGTTGGGGGTTGGGAAACCTAATAAAATTCACCAATATTATAACGAAGCATGAGATATCTGAACAAAGTATATTATATTTGAACACAAGGGATATATAAAGTAATCTGGAGTGAGCTTAAAAAGAGTGTGTCTTGTAATTTTCTTCCTTCCATTTGCAATTGATCCAATGCATGCAAAATACATACGAAAGGAAGACTGTAACACAGCAAAAAAAAACACTGGGGAGGAGATCCGAGAAGTAGCCTTTTAGAAAAGCTGAGTCCTACAATGGCATCAGGTTGTGAGAAATCTGTATAATTTGGCTGTGTGAAACCTCTCTTCTACATCCAATGTATTGAAACAAATCTTTCAACCTGATATTTGTTTACTTAATAGTTATATACCCTGTACTCAACAACTAAATTCATACACAACTATCAGGGTAATTTGTTAAATGCAAGCTATAATATTGTGTTAAATTCTCATCGTAATTTCACATCTGGAAAAAAAATCAAGACTAAAAATGATATGTTCACCCCTCCAAATTTTCATAAAACAGATCACAGATCAATAGGAATCAGAGGAAAAACTCTCTGCTGGTTGGATTCATACCTTGCACAAAGGAAGATGGTTGTTGTTGTTGTTGGAGATCAGTCATCTCAGCTCCAGGACGTCACTACAGGAGTTCCTTAGGGTAGCATCCTCAGCCCAAACATCTTCAGCTGTTTCATCAATGACTTTCCATCCATCATTAGGTCAGGAGTGGGGATGTTTGCTGATGATTGTACAACATTCAGCACCATTCACAACTCCTCAGATATTGAAGCAGTCCATGTCCAAATGCAGCAAGACCTGGACAATATCCAGGTTTGGGCTGACAAGTGGCAAATAACATTTGTGCCACATAAGTGCCAGGCAATGATCATCTCCAACAAGAGACAATCCAACCATCGCCTCTTGATGTTCAACGGTATTACCATCGCTGAATCCCCTATCAACATCCTGGGGGTTACCATTGACCAGAAATGAAACTGGACTAGCCATATAAATACAAAAGCAGGTCAGAGACTAGGAATCGTGCAACGAGTAACTCACCTTCTGACTCCCCAAAGCCTGTCCACCATCTACAGGGCACAAGTCAGGAGTGTGATGGAATACTCCCCACTTGCCTGGATGAGTGCAGCTCCCATAGCACTCAAGAAGTTTGACAACATCCAGGACAAAGCAGCCCGCTGGATTGGCACCACATCCACAAACATTCACTCTCTCCACCACCGACGCACAGTAGCAGCAGTGTACACCATCTACAAGATGCACTGTAGGAATTCACCAAGACTCCTTTGACAGCACCTTCCAAAACCATGACTACTACCATCTAGAAGGACATGGGCAACAGGTGCATAAGAGCACCTGGAAGTTCCCCTCCAAGCCACTCACCATCCTGACTTGGAAATATATCGCCCTTCCTTCACTGTCGCTTGGTCAAAATCCTGGAACTCCCTCCCTAACAGCAGTGTGGGTGTACTTACAACGCATGGACTGCAACAGTTCAAGAAGGCAGCTCACCACCACCTTCTCAAGGATAACTAGGGATGGGCAATAATGCTGGCCTAAAAAGCGAAGCCCACATTCCGTGAATGAATTAAAAAGAACTCAGGGTATAATATTAAAATGTCAACATTGCAGTGCAAATAGGTTGTACTAACTTACAAAAACAATTTGGAAATTAGCTGTATTTGTTTTTGCTTAGTAAGGTGAATTCTCAGCTTAACACAATCCTTTGTTCAAATCATTGTCTTTATAACCAACAATATTTTAAAAAATCTACAAACATATAAGTACTTCAAGGGTGATTTACATCACAAGTTTACCAATGCAGGACACTGATGTTAACTTTATGTTGTGGAAATACATTGTTACAATTCAACCTGACTCTGGAGCAAAGCTAAAAAAGTAAAACTTCCTCCTTCAGACATGAGGTTTGGGCCCCAAATACTTGATTTAGTCCACATCTGCACTTCAACTCTACTGTTTGCATGTATAAAGCACCAATCATATCCAAAGCACTTCATAACCAATGGGCAATTTGTTAAATTGTTGTTTTGTAGAAAAATGGCACTACCAAGTTGTGCACAGTAATGTTCCACAAATAGCAATGCTGTTAATGATCATTTAGGTTTCTTGGTGGTGTTGAGGAACAAATGCTGGTCAGGACATCAAAATAACTCCATGGTCTTCTTCATAAAAGCACCATGGGATCAACAAAGACAGGGCTTAGTATAACATTTTGTTATTACTTCAACAATGCAGCACTCCCACTGATAGTCCAGTTTAGATTATGCTTTGACTGATATTAACATGTAGTGTAAATGCACCCTAAATTCTAATATGCAATGGATGATTAATTATACAAGTGCTGTTTTTTTCTGCATAAATATATTTATAGAAACTTCCGAATTGTTCCAAGTTAGATGATCTTAGCTGGGACAATAGCAGTGACCCTACATAAATATAAAAGCAAAATACTGCAGATGCTGGAAATCTGAAAGAAAAACAGAAAATGCTGGAAAAACCCAGCAGGTATGACAGCATTGTGGAGAGAGAACTAGAGTTAACATTTCACATCCATATGACCCTTCTTCAGAGCTCTGAAGAAGGAGCAGTGACCCTACAATTAGCTTCAATCAGTACCTCTGAGCGGACAGGAAAATAAACTCTACCAGGGTATCCTTTCCGGATTGTTAATCAGCAACCACAGCTGACAGTATGGGGATATTTGGTAAGGACAGCACTGGGCTCAGCTGTGATGTCCCTTGGGTTGAATAGCTTGTTGTAACTCACAGCCTGGGATCAAATGTGACTTATTACCACTTGGACAAAGTGCTGGAGGGTGACTTGTACCCAAGGAAGCCTACGACAGAAAGGGGTCAATTATTGAAGCAAACACACTACTTGGTAAACATTGTATTCCCGTTGGATTATCCCTTGCATAAAGTTTTCTGCCTTTAGGCTCCTAAAAATGCACAAAAAATATTTTACAGCATTGCTTAAAAACTTGTCTAATCCATAAAAATGACAGTTTTTCCAGAAATGAAGAACTAGATTTTAGAAGCAAAATTAATCAATTTCAACAGATGCAGCTACCAGATAAGAAACATGAGGCTTGAAATAAAAACAGAATTACCTGGAAAAACTCAGCAGGTCTGGCAGCATCGGCGGAGAAGAAAAGAGTTGACGTTTCAAGTCCTCATGACCCTTCAACAGAACTTGAAGGGTCATGAGGACTCGAAATGTCAACTCTTTTCTTCTCCGCCGATGCTGCCAGACCTGCTGAGTTTTTCCAGGTAATACTGTTTTTATTTTGGATTTCCAGCATCCGCAGTTTTTTGTTTTTATCTATGAGGCTTGAAATGCTGTTCTATTGTACCCATTTAATAGGATACTAACCCACTGCCTTAGAGACCTATTTTAAAAAAGATCACAAATGCCTCATCACACCATTGCTTGAAAATTGAAGTTCTCGCCATGTTCTCCGTCATCCCCATCATCCCAATGGCAGAAATATGAATTACTGTGGGTTTTAAACATGCGCCGCTAAAATGTACAAAAGCAACATACTGTGGATGCCGTAAATCTGAAATAATAACAGAAAATATTGGAAATGGCTCAGCCAGTCTGGCAACATTCATGGACTGAGAAACAGCTATCATTTTAGGTTGATGACCTTTCACCAGACCTGAAAAATTTTAGAAACATAATAGGTTTTAAGCAAGAAGAGAGGCGGGGGAAGGGGGAGGGGTGTTGGTGGAAAAAGAACAAATAGGAAGATCTGTGATAGGGTGGAAGATGGTGCAGGGACAAAGGGATGGTAATGGGACAAGTAAATAAATAAACAAAAAATGTATTGTTACATATGGCAGGTAGTATTTGCCAGGCTGACCAAATCCCAAAGCGAAACTTGGCTACTCTATCACAATGATTTTGCAGTTCGTATCTATCACGAGAAGGCTTTTTAAAATTCATTCAAGGGGTGTGGGCTTCGCTGGCTAGACCAACACTTATTGCCCATCCCTAAATGTCCTTGAGAAGGTGGTGGTGAGCTGCTTTCTTGAACTGCTGCAGTCCATGTGGTGTAGGTACACCCAGAGTGCTGTTACAGAGGGAATTCCAGGATTTTGACCCAGAGACAATGAAGGAATGGCAATACATTTCCAAGTCAGGATGGTGAGTGGCTTGGAGGGGAACTTCCAGGTGGTGGTGTTCCCATCCATCTGCTGCCCTTATCCTTCAAATGACAGTGGTTGTGGGTCTGAAAGGTGCTAAGGAGCCTTGATGTGTTTCTGCAGTGCAGCCACTGTGCATCGGTGGTGGAGGGAGTGAATATTTATGGATGTGGTGCCAATCAAGCGGACTGCTTTTGTCCTGGATGGTTTCAAGCTTCTTGAGTGTTGTTGGAGCTGCTCTCATCCAGGCAAATGGAGAATATTCCATCACACTGCTGACGTGTGCCTTGTAGATTGTGGACAGGCTTTGGGGAGTCAGGAGCTGAGTTTCTCGCTGCAGGATTCCTTGCCTCTGACCTGCTCTTATAGCCACAGTATTTATTTGGCTGGCCGAGTTCATTTTTTGATCAATGGTAACACCCAGGATGTGGATCATGGGGAATTCAGTGATGGTAATGCCATTAAATGTCATGGGGCAATGGTTAGATTCTCTCTCATTGCAGAAGGTCATTGCATGGCACTTGTGTGGCACCTATATTACTTGCCACTTGTCAGCCGAAGCCTGGATGTTGTCCAGGTCTTGCTGATTTGGACATGGACTGCTTCAGTACCTGAGTTGTGAATGGTGCTGAACATTGTGTGCAATCAGTGAACATCCCCACTTCTGACCTTATGATAGAAGAAAGGTCATTGAAGCAGCAGAAGATGGTTGGGCCTGGGACAGTACCCTGAGGAACTCCTATAGCGATGTCCTGGAACTGGGATGATTGACCTCAACAACTACAACCATCTTCCTTTGTGCTAGGTATGATGCCAATCAGCGGAATGTGTTCCCTGATTCCCATTGACTCCAGTTTTGTTAGGGCTCCTTGAGACCACACTCTGTCAAATGTTGCCTTGATGTCAAGGGCAGTCACTGTCACCTCGGGAGTTCAGCTCTTTTGTCCATGTTTGAACAAAGGCTATAATGAGGTCAGGACTGAGCAGCCCTGGTGGAGCCCAAACAGAGCATCAGTGAGCAGGTTATTGCTAAGTAAGTGCTGCTTGATAGCACTGTTAATTACTCCTTCCATCACTTTACTGATGATCGAGAGTAGACTGATGGGGGTTAATTGGCCGGATTGGATCGTTCCTGCTCGTTGTGTCCAGAACATACCTGGCCAATTTTCCACATTGCTGGGTAGATACCGGCATTATAGCTGTAATGGAATAGCTTGGCTAGGTGCACGGCAAGTTCCGTACCACAAGGCTTCAGTACTATTATCGGAATATTAACAGGGCCCACAGCCTTTGCAGTTTGCAGTGCCTTCAGCCGTTTCTTGATATCATGTAGAGTGAATCGAACTGGCGGAAGACTACCATCTGTGATGCTGGTGACCTCTGGAGGAGGCCGAGATGGATCATCCATTGACATTTTTGGCTGAAAATTGTAGCAAATGCTTAAGCCTTATTTTTTGCACTGTTGTGTTGATCTCACCCATCATTGAGCATGGGAATATTGGTGGAACCTCCTCCTCCAGTGAGTCGTTTAATTGTCCACCACCATTCACAGCTGGATGTAGCAGGACTGAAGTCAGAAGTATTGAGCCCACTACCACTTTTAGAGATTTTAAAGATTACATGAAACATTTATTAACAAACCAAAAGAAAACTTAAACACTCAAGGTTACAGTTACATTTAGTTTCATAACAGTTCTCAAAAGGTTTCTACTTAACTAGACTCCCTACACACCCTTTCCAGACAACAGTCCAAATCTATAAAACATCCAGCAATATTACCATAAGAACCTACTGTTGCTGTAAGGGAGGGAGTTAACAGCTTCTTTCTCCCTCTCACTTGCCAATGGAACACCAAAGGCTTTTAATAAAACCTTGGTTACTGGAACAGCAAACTTCTCCTCTGCAAGAGGAACAGCAAACATCTCCAAACTGCAAGAATGTAAATCACCATTTCACCTGGAAGGGATATCTGGGCTTTTTGACTGTGAAGAAAGAGGAGATAAATGGGCAAGTGTTGCATCTCATGCACTTGCATGGAAAGATGCCAAAGGAATGAGTGGCATTCTTGTTGGTGATTGAGGAGCATTCCAAAAGGACATTTCCCTCTGACACCCTGGTCCACTCCTCAATCACTCCCACCATCTCTTCCCTTTCCCATGGCACCACAAGCATTACTCCAAGCTTCCCATTGTGTATGATTTTAATTCTACACCTTCCTCTCATGCCAACAACTCTGTCCTCGGCCTCCCGCAGCTTTCCAATGAAGCGCAACGTAAACTCAAGGAACAGCACCTCATCTTTACATTAGACAGTTTGCAACCTTCCAGATTCAATGTTGAGTTCAAGAATTTCAGACCATAATCTCTGCTCCATTTTATTTCCTTATTCTTTGCAGGTTTCAGTTTTAGTCTTAGTTTCTCGTTTCTGCTTTTGGTTGGCAGTTGTTCATTATTTTGCTATTCTCACCTCCTCACAACGTATCTTTTGTTTCTTTACTTGTCCCATCATCACTCCCTTTGGCCCTACACCATCAGCTCTTTGTAACCTCTCCTGCCCTCCACCCTAAGAACAGATCTTCCATTTTGTTCTTTTTCCACCTTCCCCCCTTTCACTTACTTAACCCAGAATCACAGAATTGTTGCAGCACAGACGGCCATTCAGCCCACCGTGTCTGCACCTGTTCTCCAAATGAGCAATTCACCTAGTGTCATTCTTCTGCCCTCTCCCAATAACCTTGCACATTGTTCCTTTTCAAATAACAGTCCAATTCCCTTTTGAATGCCTTGATTGAACCTGCCTTCACCACACTCTCAGACAATGCCTTCCAGACCTTAACCACTTGTTGCATGCAGAAGTTCTTTCACATATCACTTTTGCTTCATTTGCCAATTACTTTAAATTTGTGCCCTCTCGTTCTCAATTCTTTCACGAACAGGAACAGTTTCTTCCTATCTATTCTGTCCAGATTCCCCATGATTTTAGGTACCTCTATCAAATCTCCTCTCAGCCTTCTCTTCTCCAAGAAAAACAGTCCTAACTTTTCCAATCCATCTTCACAGCTGAAGCTGGAACAATTCTCATGAATTTTTTCTGCACTTTGTCAAATGTCTTCACATTCTTCCTAAAGTGCACCACCCAGAACTGGAAGCAATACTGCAGCTGAAGACAATCTAGTGCCTTTTAGAAGTTCATCAAAACCTCCATGCTCTTATACTCTATGCCCCTATTAATAAAACCCAGGATACTGTATGCTTTATTAACCGCACTCTCAACCTGTCCTGCCACCTTCAATGACTTATGCACATATATCCCCACATCCCTCTGCTCCTGCAGCCCCTTTAGAATTGTACCCTTTAATTTATATTGTCTCTCCATGCTTTTCCTCCCAAAATGAATCACTTCACATTTCACCACTTTGAACATCATCTACTACCTATCCACCCATTCACCAACTTTTGACGATCTACACTACCCTCCACACAGTTCTGCCAAGTTTTATATCATCTGCAAATTTTGACATTGTGCCCTGTATGTCAAGGTCTTGGTCATTAATATATATCAGTAAAAGCAAGGGTTCCAACACTGACCCCTTGGGAACTACAAACCTTCCTCCAGCCTGAAAAACATCCATTAAACACTACTCTGTTTCCTGTCACTCAGCCAATTTCGCATCCATGTTGCTATTGTCCCTTTTATTCCACGAGCTATAATTTTACTCACAAGTCTGTTGTGCAGCAGAGTGTCAAATGCTTTTTGAAAGTCCAACAAAATTGTCCTCATTAATCCCATTAAGTCTTCAAAAATCTCCAGCAAGTCAGTTAAACATGACTTTCCCTTAAAAACTTCATGCTGGCTTTCCTTAATTAACTCACATTTCTCGCATGACTATTAATTTTGTCCCTAATTGCTGTTTCTAGAACCCTAATAAATATGTAACTTGTCCCAGTTGTAAAAAGGTCCCAGACTTGAAACGTTAAACTTTCGTCTCTCTCTCTCCATAGATGTAATCAGACTAAGTATTTTCTGCATTTCTGTTGTATTACTGCTGAAAAGTAGTTCATTTTCACCAGACGCCTACATTAAAACACATTCGTTTCATTGATGAAAACAATGAAGCCATTTGTTGACTTGCTGCCATTTTTAAAGCCCTTTAATAGTCTAACTGGTGCAGTTAGGGGGAGAAACTTCATAAATCTTTCAAAATAAGAAATAGTGAGGAGAAGGGTGGAGAGTCCAGATCAAGGGGAGCGCGCAATCGGCCCGGGGTTAACCTGCAAAACACCCGCACTCCAGGCAGCCAGTCAACCCATGAGAGGGCGGCCTGGACACAAGACAGGCCCACCAGCGTCGCCCACGGGAGCTCTGGTAGGAAACACCGAGGCTTCAGCTGCGGCCTTACCGGCCCCGCTCCGCCTCATTAGATAGTGCGGGGATACGGCGGGAGGAGGCGCCCTGCCCCGGCACTTACCTTGGGGCAGTCCTCGACCTCCAGCCTCGCCAATAACGGCAGCATCGCCGCGCGCTCCGCTCCCGTGCTCACCGCGCGCGCGTTCGGCCGTTGGGCTTGTCTGTCAACTTGGCCTCAGCACCAATAACCCAGAGAGTAAGGGAAATGTCAGTCAAGCTCCTCCTCCCATCTGTTCACCAACAGCAGCTTGACTTCATATGGAAGCCACATCTGTATGGATGTCGAATAAGAGGATCAGTTGCTGTTTTTTTTCTCTCCAGTGCTCCAACACCAGTTTTCCAACACTCCACGAAAAGGTTCAAACATGAAGAGCCACCGCCACTTTAAAAGGTACCAGCGGGCTGCCGTAATACAATACGAGTCTGTGCTTTCAGGAGAAAATGGGATAGATTTGGATAAAATATGAAACAAATTAAAATAGTGCCATATGTAGTTTACCCCAAAACAACCTCATCTTTGCTCTTGAACTGACAGGCTGTTCAAGACCCACTCCAGCATGCTTTTTTCCCCCAAAATAAACTTTATTCATAACATTTGTAAGGCTGCATGTGTTACCAACGCCACGCGAGATATGTAATTGTTTTACTACTATTCCCTGCTTGAACCTTACTCGTAGGTGCACTATTAATGGTAAACCGCCCTTTCCTGTCCCACTCTGCTTGTGTTCACTTGCATCACTACCCTTCTCCATTACTTTAACTTTTGTCTCTGGACTTCTAAATCTCCCTTCCCCCGCCCGCAGTTTAAAGTCCTATCCATTGTTATTCGCCAGGACACTGGTCCCATCCTGGTTTAAGTTTAGCCCACCCACAAATGCATCCCTAGAACAGTAGTAAAGCAGGGATCAAAAGGAAGGGAGGAACTTAAAACAACATCAATCACTAGAGAAAAGTGACAAGGAAAATTAATGAGACTAAACGCTGACAAGTCCTTTGGACCCAAAGGCCTGCAACTTAAACAAAGTGGTTGCCGACATAGTGGATGCATTAGTTCTAATCTTCCAAAATTCCCTAGTTTCTAGAAAGATCCAGTGGATTGGAAATCTGCAAATCTACACCTTTAGGAGGGAGTTAGAATGCAGGAAACTATAGGCCAGTTAGTCTAACATCTTTCATTCGGAGAATGCTAGAATCTATCATTGAGGTAGTAATAGCAAGACCTTTAGAAAATAATAATACAATCAGCCAGAATCAACGTGGTTTTGTGAAAGGGGCATCATGTTTGACAAATTTCTTTGAGTTCTTTGAGGATGTAACAAGTAGGGTGGATAAGGGAGAACCAATATGTGTAATATATTTGGATTTCCAAAAGGTGTTCAATTATGTACCACATAAAAGGTTACTGTGCAAGATAATGACTCATAGTGTTGGAATTTAAATATTAGCATGGAGAGAGGATCAGCTAACCAACTGGAAACAGAGTCAGAATAAATAGGTTATTTTAAGTTTGGCAAACTGTAACTAGTGGAGTGCCACAGCAATCAGTCCTGGGGCCTCAACTATTTACGATCTATATTAATGACTTGAATGAAGGGACCGCTTGTATTGTAGCCAAATGTGCTGATAATAAAGAGAAAAAGGAAAGCAATTTGTGATAAGGACACAAAGAGTGTGCAAATGCACATGCATAAGACAAGTGAGTGGGCAAAAAGTTGGTAGATGGAGGATATTGTGGAAAAATGTAGGGTTGTCCACTTTGTTAGGAAGAATAGAAAAGTAGAACTATATGCGGCGCCATATTACCCCCACCTGCCAGCCATTCATTCTTCCACTACTCCTAGACTCCTCCCCCCACCCCAGTCCTGCCTCAGTCTCACCCCTTCTCTATGCCCAACCTTGGTGTAGTTTGTGCTATAGGCAGCCGATATCACTCAATGACAGTGCGAAAGGAAGGCAAAATCAGTGTCTGCTGAACTCGAAGTCCAGGAAGAAGTCTGCCTTGCCAGGTGCACGTCATTTACATACAATTGTGAAAGCGCATGTGCTAAACTACTGCTTGTGGGGCATTTAATTTGGAGGAGGAACAAGATTCCGGTGTGTTGGCCTTTTAATAAGCGTTCATGAGATACAAATGAGGTTCCCGACATAGCTCCGCGGGAACCCGATCTGCCTTCAAGTCAGGATAACACGATTCCAAACTAATTTCCTGCTGTCAGGAAACTGATTTTTTGCCTCTTGCTAAATCTTGCTCCCCCACCTTCCACAATTCCCACTGCTGATGAGAGCGGAAGATTCCGCCCAAGGTCTTTAATTTAATAATTTAACTACTATTCCCTACGTGGACCTTACTTGCTGATGCACAATTACTGTTAACTTATCTGTACCTTCCTGTCCCATTCTGTCTTTACCTGCATTGATACACTTTTATGTTGCCTTGACTTTTCTCTTTGGATTTCTAAATCTTTCTTCAACTAAACCCTCCTCCCCTTTGTTAGTTCAAAGCCCTAACCACAGCCCATCTCTATGATTCGCCAGGACTCTGGTCCCAAACTGGTTTAAGTGGAGGCATCCAAACATAATGGCTCTCTCTTTCCTGGTGCTTGTGCCCCATGAATCGAGATCCCTTCTTTCCACACCATATTTTGAGCTGCACATTGAATTCTCTAATCTGCTCAACCCTATTCCAATTGGCATGTGGCTCAGTAACAATTCAGAGATGACCACCTTTGATGGGATTTAATTTGGATCCAGTCTTCCAACCGTCACAGCAGAACATCATTCCTAGTTCTACCTATGTTGTTGGTTCCTATATGGACCACGACAACTGGATCCTGCCTCTTGCACTCCAAGTTCAACTCCAAACCACGGAGTTGTCCTTAACCCGAGCAGCAGGCAGTAACACAACCTTCGGAGCTTCCAGTTGCAACTAAAGAGAACAGTGTATATCCCGCTGACTATTACCGTCCCCTATCACAACCAATTCCTTTTCGTTCCCCCTCACTTGATTGGCAACCTGCACCCTGGTGCCATGGAATGTTACCAAGAAGTTTCTACTATTTCTTCTATTGAATTTATCAAATGTAAACTTATATGCAGTTACAACAGTTTCATCCCCCTTCTCCTGAAGGCATTGATTTCTGTTGGGGTATTGTTCCACATGTGCTAGTTGCCTTTCAGTATGCCATTCAAGTAATTATTTTTCATGTCTGAGCCTTGGTAGTGACGAGCTAGTTGACTGAAAATAACATCATATTCAAACTGATCCAGTCCTAACAATGACATGTGCACTTTCAATTACATGCCACTAGATAGATATTAGGAGCACAAACCCTAGCTGATTTTCTTCTTAAGTCATTGGCATTAAAACTAATTATACTACACCTCTACGCTACCTTGGAGCAGCAGAGGGGAGGGAAAGGGATGGGTGAAGAGGCAAATGGCAGAGAAGGAAAAAAACACTTCCAACTGTCCAAAGCAGTGCCATCCTAGGAAGACTGTGGGAAGCCAACTTATAAAAACTTTAATAAAATTCTGCATGGAAAGCTGCAGCTCATGCTTAAAAAAATGAGGGTTCAAGTTATAGCTTAGAAATAGAGAATATATTGGAAGTCATGGGTCAAGAACATAAACAGGGTGAAGACTGTGCCAAGGGCAGCGCCTTAGGGAATAGTAAAATAGGGGATGAGGATAAAGTAAATGTTTTCCTCACCACGATGGGGCCAGATGCTGTTGAGGTGATGTCTAACCAGTGTCCCTTCCATGGACTGTTCTGAAATTAATGAGATTCTGGACTCATATTGTGGTATGACTAAGAATGAGGTTGAACTGAAAGTTGCATTCTGTGGAGGGGAGCAGTTGTCTCACAACCAGAGGCCAGATATGCAAAGCATTCCAACCAAACAAGAGCACATAACAAACATCACCAAAATAAGATGCGCAAAACGTCTAGCCAGACTATATGGTAAAGTGACCATGATGCACAAAGTGAGCAGACATCCCATTCAGTGAACATCAAAGAATGTATTTTCGCAGTGGTACCATAAGAAGCCTTTGTCACCATACAGATTATATGCCTACAGATGCATGAATTGTATGCAAAACTAGATAATGGTGCAGGTGCAAATTTCCTTCACTTTGCACATTGAACTGTATATACCCGCTGAAGTGGCAAACAATGGCGTGACCAACCACTGCCAAATGAACTGCATGCAATGACTAGGAGATTCTGTCACTGGAATCCATTACACTTGAGTGTCACTACAACAAATCTCCTAGGTCACCCCAGATATTTTATATAGTGGACATCACTGGTCCAGTGATCGCAGGCCTGCTGGTATGTAGGGACCTGTCCTTGGTCACCATTCGTGGCATCGTCAAGACAATGATGAAGCCCACAGACCATAGGGAGCGCCCTTGGAAATCCTGTGCTTAAGCTGGAAAAGTACCGCCTAAGTGCAACAGAGATCATGTAGCCAACAAGCTATGCATCACGGTCTGAATAGAATATGTATATCTGTTCCAAATTTGCAAACTTCATCTTAGTGTGGAACCTCTTCTGAATTACTGTTCAGCAGACAAGTGCAAACAATCCTTCCCAGTTATCACTCCTCAATAGTCCCAGGAGTACAATATGCCTTGATCGATAAAGAGGTGAATTTAAGAGCTGCTTGCAACTGGCAGGCAGGCAATGAATTACCAAACCTAAATGTTGGGCAAAAGTTTTGACTATAATAGTTAACCTGTTATATATCAACCAATCATATAAATGGCACAAGGAATCCAGTGGAAATTGTCAGCATATGTCCAGACCTGAGATTATATAAAGCATGAACACCAATGGGCATGGCAGCGCAATGAAACAGATGCCAAATCAGACCAATATCACAATCAGAAACACCGAGCAACCTATTGCTAGTAGAACATGGTCTAAGACTCAACTCGAACACAGCATCCCTACCAAAAATCAGCATTATGAAAACATACAGCGATCTCAAACCAAGTTCACTGTACCAAGTCTGGATGTTTACGTAAACTGCCAATACACTTCAGAGACTTATAAATTCATTGCTTGGTTAAATAGTATATTCAAGCACAATGCAATTTACTTTTGGTGTAATGTAAATGGTTTTTGATTCTTTAAGGATTACATTTTAATTTGGTAAAAAGGGGGATGTCGTGATGTACCTTTAAGGGGCATATCTTAAACTGCTGTCCATCACTAACCACCACAAGATAGGATGCATATAATCCCATGTACTCTGTAGACAGAACAGAGCATCAGCCCTACAGGTCAGATTGTCTACATAGCCTCGCGGTTATTATTGTATGTATATAGTCTTATCTTCAAATAAAGAACCAACATTTCAAAAACAAAAATACCTGGACAAACTCAGCAAGTCTGGCAGCATCTGCGGAGAGGAACACAGTTAATGTTTCAAGTCCGAATGACCCTTCAACAGAACTAAGGAAAAATAAAAGAGAGTTGAAATATAAGCTGGTTTAAGGGGGGGGTGGGACAACTAGGTGGAGATAACCAAAAGATGTCACAGACAAAAGGACAAAGAGGTGTTGAAGATGGTGATATTATCTAAGGAATATGCTAATTAAAGCAGGACAAGCAAGGTACAGATAGCCCTAGTGGGGGTGGGGTGGGGTGAAGGAATCGAAAAAGGCTAAAAGTAGAGATAAAACAATGGATGGGAATACATTTAGAAATAATGGAAATAGGTGGGAAAAGAAAAATCTATATAAATTATTGGAAAAAAAGGGGGGGATCAGAAAGGGGGTGGGGATGGAGGAGACAGTTCATGATCTAAAATTGTTGAACTCAATATTCAGTCTGGAAGGCTATAAAGTGCCTAGTCGGAAGATGAGGCGCTGTTCCTCCAGTTTGTGTTGAGCTTCACTGGAACAATGCAGCAGGCCAAGGACGGACATGTGGGCATGAAAGCAGGGTGGCGTGTTGAAGTGGCAAGCGACAGGGAGGTCTGGTTTATGCTTGCAGACAGACTGAAGGTGTTGTGCAAAGCGGTCACCCAGTCTGCGTTTGGTCTCTCCAATGTAGAGGAAACCACATTGGGAGCAACGAATGCAGTAGACTAAATTGAGGGAAGTACAAGTGTAATGCTGCTTCACTTGAAAGGAGTGTTTGGGCCCTTGGACGGTGAGGAGAGGGGAAATGAAGGGGCAGGTGTTGCACCTTCTGCAGTTGCATGGGAAGGTGTCGTGGGAGGGGATGAGGTGTCTCGGAGGGAACGATCCCTGCGGAATGCCGCCGGAGTGGTGGGGGGGTTGAAGGGAAGATGTGTTTGGTGGTGGCATCATGCTGGAGTTGGCGGAAATGGCGGAGGATGATCCTTTGAATGCGGAGGCTGGTGGGGTGATAAGTGAAGACAAGGGGGACCCTATCATGTTTCTGGGAGGGAGAAGAAGGTGTGAGGGCAGATGCACAGGAGATGGGCCGGATACGGTTGAGGGCCCTGTCAACCACCGTGGGTCGAAAACCTCGGTTAAGGAAGATGGAAGACATGTCGGAGGAACTGTTTTTGAAAGTGGCATCATCAGAACAGATGCAATGGAGGCGAAGGAACTGAGAGAATGGGATGGAGTCCTTACAGGAAGCAGGGTGTGAGGAGCTGTAGTCAAGGTAGCTGTGGGAGTCGGTAGGCTTGTCATGGATATTGGTGGACAGTCTATCACCAGAAATTGAGACAGAGAGGTCAAGGAGGGAAAGGGAAGTGTCACAGATGGACCATGTGAAAATGATGGAGGGGTGGAAATTGGAAGCAAAATTAATAAATTTTTCCAGGTCCCGACGAGAGCATGAAGTAGCACCAAAGTAATCATCGATGTACCAGAGAAAGAGTTGTGAGAGGTGGCCGGAGTAAGGCTGGAAAATGGAATGTTCCACATACCCCATAAAGAGACAGGCATAGCTGGGGCCCATGCGGGTACCCATAGCCACACCTTTTATTTGGAGGAAGTGAGAGGAGTTAAAGGAGAAATTGTTCAGTGTGAGAACAAGTTCAGCCAGACGGCCAGACGGAGGAGATTAGTGGTGGATGGGGATTGTTTGGGCCTCCGTTCGAGGAAGAAGCAGAGAGCCATGAGACCATCCCGGTGGGGGATGGAGGTGTAGAGGGATTGGACATCCATGGTGAAGAGGAGGCGGTTGGGGCCAGGGACCTGGAAATTGTTCATATGTTGTAGGGTGTCAGAGGAATCACGGATGTAGGTGGGAAGGGACTGGACAAGGGGAGAGAGAATGGAGTCAAGATAGCAAGAAATGAGTTCCATGGGACAAGAACAAGCTGACACGAACGGTCTGCTGGGCAGTCCTGTTTGTGGATTTTGGGTAGGAGGTAGAAGCAGGCCATCCGAGGTTGGGACACTATGTGGTTGGAAGCTGTGGAAGGAAGATCTCCAGAGGATATGAGGTCAGTAACAGTCCTGGAAACAATGGCTTGATGTTCAGTGGTGGCGTCATGATCCAGGAGGAGGTAGGAGGAAGTGTCTGTGAGTTGATGCTCAGCCTCTGCGAGGTAGAGGTCAGTGTACCGGACAACAACATCACCACCCTTGTCAGCGGGTTTGATGACAATGTCAGGGTTGGACCTGAGAGAATGGAGTGCACCAAGTTCAGAGAGAGACAGGTTAGAGTGGGTGAGAGGAGCAGAGGAATTGAGACGACTAATGTCACGCTGACAGTTCTCAATGAAAAGATCAAGAGAAGCTAAGATTCCAGATGGAGGGGTCTGGGTAAAGGGAGAATATTGGAGGCGGGCAAAAGGATCCGTTGAATGGGGAGAGGATTCCTGCCCAAAGAAGTGAGCAGGGAGACGAAGGCGGCGGAAGAAGAGTTCAGCATCGTGCCGAGCCCAAAATTAATTGAGATGACGGCGTAAGGGTATGAAACTAAGTCCTTTGTTGAGCACTGAATGTTCAGCATCGGAGAGGGGAAGGTCAGGGGGTATGGAGAATACACGGCCGGGGCTGGGATTGGAAGACGGACTGGGGACAGAGGGACAGGCAGGGGTGGAGGGTCCTGGATGTGTGTTGGTGTCGATGAGTTGGTGGAGCTTGTGTTCCTTTGCAGCTGAAAGAAAGAGACAAAGTTTCTTGTTGAGGCGTCGGATAAGACTAAGAATAAAATGAAACTGGGGGCACGCACAGCTTCGAAAAAGGGTGCGGCAGTGCTGCTGGAGGGAGAGGTCGCGTGTGTTCATATGGCGGCGCATGGCACTGAGTGTGGATCTCAGAATGCGACAAGAACAGCAGTCCAAGGAGCGTTGTATTGTCCCGCAGATACCTGTAATCCTGGGTGGGTTCGAAACATGAGGGATGGAACTTCAGTTGAAATCCACGTGGGGTAAGTCAGAGACGGAGACAGTCACTGAGGAAAGAAATATGGCTGTGAAAGCGGGTTTTAGTAACCACCTTGTTAAACACCAGGAGAGAAATGGAAAGCAATGAAGGTGATCAAGGCAAAAAAAGAGATACGAAAATCCTGTCGGAGAGAAGAGCAATACCCTTCAAGGTAGGCATTCCTTGAAGAGACGTGGCAGTCAATTAAACACTAAGATAAAAGCAAAAAACTGCGGATGCTGGAAATCCAAAACAGAAACAAAAATACCTGGAAAAACTCAGCAAGTCTGGCAGCATCTGCGGAGAGGAACACAGTTAACGTTTCGAGTCCGAATGACCCTTCAACAGAACTAAGGAAAAATAGAAGAGAGGTGAAATATAAGCTGGTTTAAGGTGTGGAGGTGGGAGGGGGGGGGTGGGACAAGTAGAGCCAGTGATAGGTGGAGATAACCAAAAGATGTCACAGACAAAAGGACAAAGAGGTGTTGAAGGTGGTGATATTATCTAAGGAATGTGCTAATTAAGGGTAGAAAGCAGGACAAGCAAGGTACAGATAGCCCTAGTGGGGGTGGGGTGGAGTGAAGGAATCGGAAAAAGCTAAAAGGTAGAGATAAAACAATGGATGGAAATACATTTAAAAATAATGGAAATAGGTGGGAAAAGAAAAATCTATATAAATTATTGGAAAAAAAAACAACATTATTGTTCTACCAATCCTTGTACGATTGATATGTTTTCTCTAAACAGAAGAATGCAAGTATATTGGTTATATTACCCTCTCTGCTGGGGAGGTGTAAATGAAGACATTCAATAATAGCTGCCTGCTCTTGAGCACGTGTTAGTCTTACTCAATGCAATACACAATAGGTTCCAATATAGACAAAAGCAAATCTTGCTTCTTATGGGCTGTATGAAGGATGGTCTCTCGGACGAGGCATTAGAGGGTCGCTGCATACCCAACACTAGTAGAACCACACTGTTCTGCATTCAGGGGAGATGTGATAAGCTGGGTAAATAACCAAAACAATTAGTTATAATATTAAGATTCTGACAATATTTGGACAAGAAATGAGAGCGTTTTTATGAAACATTTTTCTGCAAAACTATTTTGGGTGAAAGGAGAATAGCCATACTTTATGTCTGTGCAAAGACAGTCTTGTTGGGTTTGTGACTTTATCCTGTTACATTCTTTCCTGTATTTCTTGTTATTATAATGATGATGTATTTGAAGATGATTTATGTTGTTGCATTATGCAAACAAATGAAAAAGGTTTGCTCAACATTCTTCATGTAGACGGTGTTGCTCCAAATGGAGTTGTCAACATTGAATGTCTTATATAGTATGAGATTCTACCACCAACTATCATATATAAATAATATATAATATATAAATGATTAAACATAAATAGAGAAGCAGTCCTATCAGCTTATCTTGACATCCACTTGAACTCAATGGTTGTGTTGCAGCCAAATCGCAACCTGACACCATCTCCTAGTTTGCGTGATAGGATAGGCTAGGAATCCTGCGACGAGTAACTCATCTCCTGACTCCTCAAAGCCTGTCCACCATCTACAAGGCACGAGTCAGGCATGTGATGGAATACTCTCCACTTGCTTGGATGAATGCAGCTCCTACAACACTCAAGAAGCTTGACACCATCCAGGACAAAGCAGCCCGCTTGATTGGCACCACATCCACAGACATTCACTCCCTCCACCACCAACGCACAGTAACGGCAGTGTGTACCATCTACAAGATGCACTGCAGGAATTCACCAAGGGTCCTTAGACAGCACCTTCTAAACCCACGACCACCATCATCTAGAAGGACAAGGGCAGCAGATGGATGGGAACACCACTACCTGGAAGTTCCCCTCCAAGCCACTCATCATCCTGACTTGGAAATATATCGCCATTCCTTCATTGTCACTGGGTCAAAATCCTAGAACTCCCTTTCTAACAGCACTGTGGGTGTACCTACACCACATGGACTGCAGCAGTTCAAGAAGTCAGCTCACCACCACCTTCTCAAGGGCATCTAGGGACGGGCAATAAATGCTGGCCCAGCCAGTGAAGCCCACATCCCATGAATGAATAAAAGAAATATTTACAGCTACAGTGAGCTCAGTTTGTCTGAAGTGGGAAGAGAGATGAGACATGGGCCTTAGGGGCCATGGGCACCAATTTTAAATATGTACTTGAGTATGTATATACCTTGAGTAATGGGTCTATTATATTTTTATTTCAAAAATAAGAACAGAAATAACATTATTGATATTTTTCAAGTTGTTTTTCGAGCTGGAACTGTGCTGCTGTTTGCTATCAGAAATCAGCGTGTAGTTGAACATAAAACCACCCTTACGTCCTTCCTTCCCGTATCCTGCATGTGCATGTCTTGCAAAATTTTTGTGGCTCAGCTCCAGTTATCAAGTTTTCTGTGTTCGATTAAGATTGTCTGGTCCTCCCCCCCCCCCCCCAGCGGCTGTCTGAATTGATTGAGTTGGTCCCGTTGGAAGTTCGATTTGTGTATCTCTGCATTGAAAGTATCTGGGGGAAGAAGTTAGGGTTTTTATTGCCAGCTGAACTATTAAGCGGGGCGAACTGGGAACTGACATATTTAATTTCTCATTGTTACAAAGGAGGGATTTCTGCTGAAAAGACGTTCTCCTGTGGTGTACATTTCTGCTGCTATGGACACAAGTAGCTGGTAAGTCTCTGTCTCTAATTCCAAAGCAATAATAAATAAAAAAGTATGAAAGGACAGCCCTTTCTACTGTGCAAGAAATCAGCACTCATTTGATTTGTTCTCAGCTCGAGATGTTTAAAAAATCGAGTTTAGCTTCTATCACATTTAAAGGTGAAAAGCACAATCTTTGAGAAATGATTTTCTGCTGGTTAAATACACAGAAAATGAAATAAATTATGTTGGATTCGTCCTTAAATTACGTAGACCTGGCATAGCAATAATTAAAATGATATTGAGGTCTATTGTTCTCTCTTGCCTCCCCTAAATTACAATTGTCAGTCACCGTTTCATAGGGAGACGTTATTTACTGAGCATTGTACTGTTTTTTTTCAAATTCTGAAGCTAGTACCAGCGAAAGAAATGATTTGCTTGCGATTGATAATTAACAGAGTTCATGGATTCAGTGACCTTTTGGTATGCATTTACTGCAAGATTTAAGTGAGCGGAAGTAGGAACTATCATAAAGTGGGGATTTTTAGGGGGGAGGAGCTCTATTTTTTAACACACGAGTATGTGGTGATTTTTCAGGGGTTTTCTAAGGTTTGCTAAAAGCTTTCCAGAAAGACAGTTGTCAATCCAAAAGCTAGTTCACTGTGTCGGAGTTGGAAATTTCCACTTATTATTTGAAAATATATGCCTAGAATTTCATCGAAATGGACGGTATTGGATCAGCCGTCCGCCTGATATTCAACTTCATGTGCAATTCAGGTGGTTGATCTCATGCTGCCCGTTTTGGGCCACAGTCTGAAACCCTCAAACTGTTTAAATACTCGGTTATTCAGACACCAGATGGATTGCTGTCTTCTTTCCCCACAGTGGACACTATTTGTATTTCCAATTTTCTTCTTGCCAGAAGGCATTGCTACATTAAATTATGGTTCAACGGGTGGGAGGAGCCCTCTGATACTTTGCCGGTTCATTATTCTTGATGCATAATCCGAGACTTGAATGTCACTGGACTTTTTAGCTGTCGGAGAGGCGAAATTACAGCCAAATCTGATCCTGAAATATCAACCTTATCAGAAGTAAACAATAGCAGGATGCAGGAATACAAAGACTAGATTGTTCTGCCCCTATTGCCCACACCTTGTCTTAATCAAGTAATTTAACAATCACCAGGAATTTGTGCAACTCAGTCTGTATTCAAAGAAAGAAAAACTTGCATTTATCTGGTACTTTTTATAACCTCAGGATGTGCCAAAGTGCCTCATAGCTGATTGAACACCTGTGAAGCGTAGTCACTAGGAAACAAGATAGCCAATCTAGATCCCACAAACAGTGAGATAAATAAATATCGAAATAAAAGCAAAATAGTTCAGATGCTGGAAATCTGAAATAAAAGCAAAGTACTGGAAACACTGAGTAGGTCTGGCAGCATCTGTGGACAGTTAAACAGAGTTAAAATTTCAGTTGAACGTGACCCTCTTCAGAATTGAAGGAAGGTAAAATGTGATGAGTTTTATGCTGTTGACAGGGGAGAGAGGGAGGAAGAACATGAGGGAAGGGAAGATAGGGTGAAAAGCGGGAGAAATTAAATGACAAAGATGGTATGGAACAAAAGGCAAAGGGAGTAGTAATGGTTGTAGGGGAAAACAAAGCATTTGTCCAGAGTGAGTATGAATGGCAGAATAATGAACAGCCATGTCTGGAAGCAAAACCTGAAAAACAAGATTAAGACCAGCATGTGACAAAAGAGAACCAAAATGGGAAACAGAATTCATGAACTGAAATTGTTGAACTCAGTGTTGAGTGCAGAGACTGTAAAATTAGAATATGATGTGATGTTCCTTGAGCTAATGTTGAGCTTTAGTGGAACAGTACAACGGGCCAAGGACAGAAATGTGAATGTGAGAGCAAGGTGATGAATTAAAATAGCAAGCAAATGGAAGCTTGGGGCCACACTTGCGGTCTGAATGGAAGTGTCCTGCAAAGCAGTCGCCCAATCTGCATTTGGTCTCCCAATATAGAGGAGACTGCATTATGAGCAGTGAATATAGTCTGCTAAATTAAAAGAAGTACAAGTAAGTCATTGCTGCACCTGGAAGGAGTGTTTGGAACCTTGGACAGTAAGGAGAGAGGAGGAAAAAGAGCAGATGTTACACCTGGTGTGATTGCATGAGAAGGGAACAAGGTTTTCAGGTGATTGAGGAGTAGACCAGTGTGTCATGGTGCAACTGATCCCTTCAGGATGCTGACTGGGAGGGGAAGATGTGTTTGATGATGACATCATGCTGGAGATGATGGAAATGGTGGAGGATGGTCCTTTGAATGTGGTGGCTGATGGAGTGGAAAGTAAGGTCCAGGGGAACCCTAACACATTTCGGGGAGGGAGGGGAAAGGGTAAGAGCAAAAGTGTGGAAAATGGGTCAGTTGAGGGGGAGAATTTTCCATTGAGGAAAAAGGAAACATATCAGAAGTGCTGTTGTGGGAGTTTGCATCAGCAGAGCAGAGACTACGGAGAATGAGGAAGTGGGAGAATGAAATGGGGTCTTTACAGGAAAAAGAGTGTGAGGAAGCGTAGTTGAGGTAGCTATGTTAGTCAGTGGACTTATAATATTAGTAGACAGCCTATCCCCAGAAACGGAAACAGAGAAGTTGAGGAAGGGAAGGCAATTGTCAGGGATGGGCCATATGAAGGTGAGAGAAGAGTGGAAATTGGAAGCGAAGTTGATTTAAGTTTCCCAGTTCTGGCAAGGACAGGAAATGGCACTGATACTGTCATCAATGTTGGGGGAACGGGGTCTGAGTAGGACTGGAACAACGAATATTCCATGTACCCCACAAAAAGACAGACATAACTAGGGCCCATGTAGGTACCCATAACAACATATTTTATTTGGAGCAAGTGAGACAAGTTAAAGGAGAAATTGTTCAATGAAAGAACAAGTTCAGCCAGGGGAAAGAGGGTGGTGGTGGATGGGGACTTTCTGGGCCTCGGTTCAAGGAAGAAGTGGGGAGTCCTCAGACCATCTTGGTGAAGGGTGGAGGTGTAGAGACATTGGACATTCATGGCAAAGAGGAGGCGGTTAGGGCTGGGAAACTGAAAATTGTTGAAATGATGTTGGGTGTCAAGATGGATGTAGGTGGGAAGAAACTGGACCAGGGGAGAAAAAATAGGAGTCCAGATAGGAAGAAATAAGTTCAGTGGGGCAGGAACAGGCTGAAATGATAGGTCTATTGGGACAGTCCTGTTTGTGGAATTTAGGAAGGAGCTAGAAGCGAACTGTTTGGAGTTGGGGGACTGTGAGGTGGGAAACTGTGGATGGAAGATCTCCAGAGGAGATGAGGTCAGTGACAGTACTGGAATTAATGGGTTCAGGGGAGGCAAGAAGAAGTGTCTGAGAATTGGCACTTGGCCTCTGAGAGGTAGAGGTTGGGACACCAGACAATGACAGCATAACCCTTGTCAGCAGATTTAATAACAATGTCAGGAATAGACCTGAGAGAATGGAGTACAGCAAGTTCAGCCGGAAACAGGTTAGAATGATTGAGGGGAGCAGAGAAATTAAGACGACTGATGTCATGCCGACAGTTCTCAATTAAAAGACCAAGGGTGGGTAAGAGGCGAAAAGATCCACTTATCATGGGGTGGACTCAGTAACTCTCGTGATTTTTCAGTGCCTAAGTAACTGTCACTGAACAAATAAATAAATAAATGTTGACGTGGACGTTGGGGAGATTTCCTCTGCCCTTCTTTGAATAGTGCCGTGGAATCTTTTACATCCACCTGAGATGGCAGGCAGGGCATTCACATGTTGCCCACTGCACATAAAGGGATAGGTTGGGCAAGCTCTCAACACGATCTACTTATCATTGGGGAATTGTCACCAGCTATATGCTTTGCAATAATTCTAAGTCAGACAAACTGAGAGTGCTGCATGTATGTATAGGTAATTCAAATTATTCAATCGTATTTTTGCAGATTCTCTCCTTTGAGTTGCTAGTAACTTCTTAGCCAATTAAATGTTACAAGTATTTAATAGTTTTATTTTCATAATTTTTCTCCTTTCTCCTCCATTATCAACAGTTTATCCCAAGTCACTGAACTGAAAATACTGGACTAGGTGGTTGAGGCAGAGTACAGGGAGCTTCACTTTGCACCTGACTTTCCAATCCCTGGGCAGGGAATGCTTGATGATGGCATTTGTTGGAATCCAATGGGTCAAGGGGGAAAATCTTGTTGTCTCCTCATGTCAACTATTTCAAATATCCTTGAAAAAGCGCTGTGGTTTTAAACTTTTGTGTTTTTCACCTATTGAATTACAGTGCTTTTCAGTTGCTGTTTTACTTGTGTGTGATGGCTCTGAAGGAAAAATAAATTGCTCTTTAATCCTCCTGTGGATAAGTAACTATCACTGAACCGAACAGAACAAGATTTTTGCCTGTCCTATTTCATTCCACTGTAGCCAAAATGTTAACTATGGTTTTGTCAACTATAGATACAAATTATCCACTGTGCTGCTTGCCATTCTCCCACCCTACACAAATTCCAACTTGTTAAGAACTTAGTTGCATGTATCTTGTTTCTCAGCAAGTTCGCTCATCTCTGCTCTCATCCATCTACACTGGGTCCCTCTTTCCCAGTACAATAATTTTAAATATCTATCATCCGATCTCTTCATAGCCTTGCTCCATGCTAGCTTTGCATTCTTTTACATCTTTGTTTTCTGTCATGCACATTGATCCTCAAACTTTGACCTTCCACAAACCCTGCCCTCCTTTGCTTCACCGTTAGTGGCAAAACCTTCAGCTGCTTCGTCCTCACTGTGGAGTGCTCCCGCTAAACCTCAATGCCTCTCTTCATCTTTTAAAAATCTTCTGAAAATTCATCTTTTTGACCAACCTCATGGCCATCTTTCCTAACTCTCCCACCGTGGCTCAGTGTTCTTCTCTATACAGTGCATTGGGATGTTTCCTGCAATAAAAGCTGTACATATTTGCACATTGTCTTTGTTTGATCCCGTGATCCTGCGGCTGTGCTGAGTTAGTTGACCTCAGTCAGGGTGGCATTATGGTTGCTGCAGTTACTATCTGTATCCCAAGGCTAGGGAGAGGAAAATAAAGCCATTGATCTTGTTCCTCGTTAGTCCTTGCTAAATAATGCATGGAGGTAACTACAGGGTGGGTCAGGTGTATATTCAGCTGCAAAGGTCCTAAGAATCAGGCAGGCTGCAACTGTCAACATTGGCTGTCTATGCTCACATTTGAAGAATGATCACGTGGTTGAGTTGCTAAAGGCTGCTGGCTCCTTGAACCCTTAATAAATACCAGAGAGAAGGGACAAATTAGAAAGAAAATCGACGTGAGACCATATGCATTTTGAAATAGTTTATAGCCCCCCCTCAATGCCTTGTTGCCTCAAGGATGGCTAACCATCATGAGTGCAAATGGGTGAGTATTATTTTAAAGCTGAACTCCACAGCCAGCAATGTTTTAGATAGTAAATTGCTTTGAGTATCTCTGCTTTCTCTGAGAGAAGCAGATTGAGCTCCATGAGTGAATTATTTCTTTGAGGCACTCAATCTGTTTTAATCTGATGAGATTTTACTTTGCTGCATGCTTTGAGAGACAGAAGTTGTATGCTCATTTGCGCAGGTATGTAGTCAAAGGAAACAAAAGCTCTTGCAAGGTAGTTCTTTCTCCTCCCTTTCCCAACTTTTTCTAGGGAAAATTTTGCGTTGGTGGATCCTGCCATTGTCAATCAGACAGTCTCTTAAACCTCTCTTGCTGCGTACAGCGATGCACTTCCTGTGTGTTTTTAAATAGGATTATTATGCAACAGTGTTAAATGTTATACATTCTGAGTGCAGTTTTGAAGTACTGCAGTACTGTTGCACATCTTCAAAAAAATTGCTTTTCAAATGTTGGTTGGGTTTATACTTCATTCAAGGGAGCTTAGGCAGCAGGGCACTAACTGGGATGGGGCCTAGGCTGTAGGCTGTGGGCTGTGACCTGTGGAATATGACCTAATTGGCACACCTGAATTTTTCTATCATTCTGCAGCATCTGTTAAGAGTGTCACTGGCCACTCCCATAATACCCTGGCAGGCAATGTAATGTAACACTATGCACAAAGTCCCAAATTTGATTATAGTCTAGGTTGACTTAATTGATCTCAGCCAGGATAGCATTTTGGCTGCTATGATTGGCCTCAGTGCCCTGAACCAGAGGAGAAAAGTCAGCCATGGTTCTTGCCCCTTTAAAGTGGATTTGCATGAAAACTGTTCTTCGCTGTAATACATTCCATAGTTGAATAGCCACCTGAGACAACCTCTATTTTGGCTTAGACATAGGTAATACAGAAAGATTTGCAGCATGATTAAAAATATGAGCGAGCTTCCATGAGTTAATACCTTTTAAAGAGAAGGAGATTATTATATCACTGTATGTCTCCAGTGAACTAAAATCCTGGAACTCCCTACTTAACAGCGCTGAAGTAATACCTTCACCGCACATTATAGTGGTTCAGGAGGGTGGCTAACCGCCATCATCTCAAGGGCACGTAGGGTCAAGAATTAATACTGGCATAGCTAGCAACGCTCATAGCCCAAGCATTAATTAGTTTTCATTACTGCTTTAATCTAAAGTGGGCAACAACACAAAGACAACTTACATTTATATAGGATCTTTCATGTAGTAAAATATCCCAGAGTGTTTCAGCAGAATTATTAAACAAACTTTGACAGAGAGGCAACTAAGGAGATATTAGGGTAGATGACCAAATATTTGGTCAAAGAGGTAGATTTTAAGGAGTGCCTTAAAGGAGCAAACAGAGGCAGAGAGACGGAGAGGCTTAGGGAGGGAATTCCAGAGCATAGAGTCTGCGCGGCTGGAAGCATGGCCACCAATCACGAAGCAATTAAATTCTGAGATGTGCAAAAGGCCAGAATTGGGTCAGTGCAGATATCCTGGAGGGTTGTAGAGTTGGAAGAGATGATAGAAATAGGGAAGTAGGAAAGCCATGGAGGGAAATGGAAATGGCAGTGGTATAAACCGCATGCTCCGCCCTTTTACTAGAATATTAGAAGACTTGAACATTGTCACTGAAGAAGCTCTCTGCGCCATTCCAGACTTTTCCTGTCATGGAGGAGCTGGACAGTGAGCCCACCATGGTAGAGCTCAGCATGGCCATTGACCATCTCCCAGTGGTACCATTCAACCTGAAATTATCAAAATTGGAAAACCAGCACTGCTGCAGCATCTCCGTGAACTTTGTTTCTCTGCTGAAAGAAAAGATTTGTGCCTCAAGATGTGTGTGATGCAAAGGGACTGTAACAATTACCGAGGCATCTCCTTGTTAAGTATTTTGGGGAAAGTTTGCTTGCATTGCTCTGGCTTGATTGCAGACCCTGGCATCACGCATCTACCCTGAGTCGCAGTGGGGTTTCAGATCTGGCAGATCGACAGTTGACATGATTTTCTCACTTTGGCAGTTACATGAGAAGAGCCATGAACAGCGCAGACTATAGCTTTCATAGAGCTCGCCAATCTTTGGCCTTGTCAGGAGACATGGACTCTTTAAACTGTTGAAGAAAATAGGCTGCCTGCCTGGATTCCTGGGAATCATTTCTTTTTTCCTTGAGAACACGCACAGTTTCATCAGTTACAATAGAATACCATTGAAGGCTTTCAAGATCAGCAGTGGGGTAAAGCAGGATTGTGTCCTGGCGCCAATTCTCTTTCTCATCTTTTTCTCCATGCTGCTATTGTATGCTTTCAGCAACTCAAGTGAGGGTGTCTACCTGCGTGCCAGAGCTGATGGCAAGCTGTTCAACATGGCAAGACTGTGCACCAAGACCAAAGTGCATAATGTCCCAGTCTGTGAGTTGCTGTTTGCTGATGATGCCGCGCTGGCATCTCATACTGAAATTCATACTGAACAGCTTGTATATCACATCTCCTGGGCCTGCAAGAGTTTGGATTGACAATCCGCATCAGGAAGACCAAAGTTATGGGTCATGAATTAGAGATTGCACCATTCATTAACATCGATCTCCAGATGATATCGCCGACAGCTTCACATTCCTTTCATCAACAATTATCAGCAACCTGTCCCTTGATGCCAAAATCAGCACCAGAGTTACCAGGGCTGCAGCTGCTGTCATGTCAAAGATGAAAAGTTGAGTGTGGGCCAACGATACACTAATTGAAAATACAAAACTCTATGTGTTCTAATCACCCTCCTTTACAATAGCGAGGCAGGGGCAACATTTGCTAGCCAAGAAAAGTGGCTGAATAACTTCCACCTCCCTTGCCTGAGATGAATATCGGGAACCTCCTGGCAAGACAGTGCTGAAAGTGGAAGTACACATGTAGCGATCCCTAGCACCTTGATTCAACGGCACTCTTGGCTGGGTCACGTGAACCGAATGGACGACGACCGCATCCTCAAAGATATGCTTTATGGTGAGCCTGCTATCGGAATGGGACCAACAAGGATTTCTGCAAACGAGACTTCAAGTTGACCAGGGTTGGTGTTGCATGGGACGTCCTTATGCTGACCGGAGTTCCTGAATTCAAGCAGTCAGGAAGGGTGTGGAAAACGCAGAGGACAAAAGAAATGACCAGACGGCGGAAAAGAGAGCCCGCTGGAAGGACAAAACATCAATCAACCTCGGGTTAACGCTATTCATCTGTGCCAACTGTGGAAAGAACTGCCATTGCTAAATTGGCTGCTACAGCTACAACAGATGATGTTCAATATCGAAGCGACATACGCCCTGGGCACAGTCCATTGTCCCCTGGGATGGCCAGATGCCTAACTAAAAGTATTGTCAGTCTAATAGCTGAAGTCAACTTGTCATAAGTCATCGGGATTTTAGGTAGTGAAACAAGTTGCTATTAACTGAGGTGAATTTATCAGTATTCTGCAATTTGCACCAATAGACCCCTGCATAACCACCCAGCCTGCGTCTGGTAACTTTTTCTCCCTGGAGGGAGTATCATCACTCTACCTCCCTGTTTTGAGCTGTTGTTTATCAATTTTCCCCCAAAAAATAAACTTTAAAATTTGTAAAAGTATATTCCCAAAACATTTCAATATGGCGTTTACAGAAAGTGCCATAAAACTCCACTTGGCTTCATACATTGTGTTCCATTCTTAGCTGCCTCTGGACAGTCATAATTCTTTTGATATTTACATTATACTTTCCATGTTAGGCACAAAGCTTGGGGGGAAAAGCATTTCAAATTGAAAAATTACAAAAAGTGCAATAGAATTCAACATTTCTTCATACAGCATGTTCCTCTTTGAGGTGCCTCAATACAATTTCAACTGTTCTGTATTCATATTCAATGTTAGATATGCAGCCTGAGAGCAGGGGGGGACTTTATAAATTTTTCAGTTCCTTGGTATACTATGGCTGAAATGCCTTAGACAGTGACCTTTCCCCATTGTGCCTCTGAGGTGGCTGCCCAAAGCTTTAGTGTGTTCCTCAGTGTGTAGTCCTGGACCTTGGAAGGCGCCAGTCTGCAACACTCGGTCAAGGACAACTTTTTGCATTGAAAGACCAGCAAGTTCGGGCAGACCAAAGAGTGACTTTCACCGAGTTGATGATCCTCCAGCCGCAGTTGATACTTGTCTCGGTGTGCTTCCCTGGGAAGAGCACGGAGTCCTGCATTACAAAGCTGCTCAGGATGAACCTCGACAGAAACCACTGCATATTTGCAAAGGCACATTCCAGAAAGAGGTGAACAATGGTCTCTTCCCCACGGCAATCACCTTAAGGCAATGAGTAGAGTGGGTGAGACTTCAGGTGTATAGGAAGGATCTGATGGGGAGTGCCTTTCTCACCACCAGCCAAGTTACGTCTTGGTGCACGTTTGAAAGTTCTGGCAATGAGGCATTCTGCCAAATGACTTTAACAGTCTGCTCAGGGAATCAACTGACAGGATCTACCATCTTCTATTCCCACAGGGCCTCTAGGCTGTTACATGCAGACCTCTGCCCGATGGACTTGTGGTCAAGGGTGATTTTCTGCATAAACTTTTCTACGATGGTTAAGTGGAACCTGTGGAAAACCCCTCGGGCTTTATGCATCATAGAATGTTTGAATTAAAATGTAAAAGTATGTTGTAAATATAACCAATTGTAAATGCAGTGAGGCACCTCAGAATGCCACCTACAGTTTTCTAAATTATTCATTCACGAGATGTGAGCTTCGCTGGCTGGGCCAGCATTTATTGCCCATCCCTAGTTGCCCTTGAGAAGGTGATGGTGAGCTGCCTTCTTGAACTGCTGCAGTCCATGTGTTGTAGGTATAGCCACAGTGCTGTTAGGAAGGGAGTTCCAGGATTTTGACCCAGCGACTGTGAAGGAACGGCGATATATTTCCAGGTCAGGATGGTGAGTGGCTTGGTGAGGAACTGCCCCACCAAGTGGTGGTGTTCCCATCTACCTGCTTCCCTTGTCCTTCTAGGTGGTATTGGTCGTGGGTTTGGAAGGTGCTTTCTAAGGAGCCTTGGTAAATTCCTGTGGCGCATTTTGTACACTGCTGCTACAGTGTGTCGGGGGTGGAGGGGGTGAGTGTTTGTGGATGTGGTGCCAATCAAGCGGGCTGATTAGTCCTGGATGGTGTCAAGCTTCTTTTGTTGTGGGAGCTGCACATGTCCAAGCAATTGGGGAGTATTCCATCACACTCTTGACTTGTGCCTTGTAGATGGTGGACAGGCTTTGGGGAGTCAGGAGGTGAGCTACTCATTGCAGGCTACCCAGCCTCTGAACTGCTCTTGTAGCCACAGTATTTATATGGCTAGTTCAGTTCAGTTTCTGGTCACCCCCAGGATGTTGATAGTGAGAGATTTAGTAATGGAATGTCAAGGGGTGATGGTTAGATTCTCTCTTGTTGGAGAAGGTTATTGCCTGGCACTTGTGTGGTGCAAATGTTATTTTCCAATTGTCAACCGAAGCCTGGATATTGTCCAGGTCTTTTGCATTTCGACATGGACTGCTTCAGTTTCTGAGGAGTTGCGAATGGTTCTGAACATTGTACAATCATCAATGCACATTTCCACTTCTGACCTTATGATGGAAGGAAGGTCATTGATGAAGCAGCTGAAAGTAGTTGGGCTGAGGACACTACCCTGAGGAACACCTACAGTGATTCCCTGGAGCTAAGATGCCTGACCTCCAACAACCTCAACCATCTTCCATTGTGCTAGGTATGACTCAAGAATTTTACTCCTGATTCCCATTGACTCCAGATTCGCTCAGGCTCCTTGATGCCACATTCGGTCAATTGCAGTCTTGATGTCAAGGGCAGTCACTCTCTCCTTACCTCGGGAGTTCAGCTCTTTTGTCCATGTTTGAACCAAGGCTGCAATGAGTTCAGGAGCAGAGTGGCCCAGGTGGAACCGAAACTGGGCATCATTGAGCAAGTTATTGCTAAGCAAGTGCCACTTGGTAGCACTGTTGATGATTCCTTCCATTACTTTACTGACGATTGAGAGTAGACCGATAGGGTTGTAATTGGCCGAGTTGGATTTGTCCTGCTTTTTCTGTACAGGACAAACCTGAGCAATTTTCCACATTGCCGGGTAGATGCCCGTGTTGTAGCTGTACTGGATCAGCTTGACTAGGGGCGCGGCAAGTTCTGGAGCACAAGTCTTCAGTACTATCGCCGGAATACTGTCAGGGCCCATGGCCCATGCTTTGTTCAGTGCTTTCAGCCGGTTCTTGATACCACGTGGAGTGAATTGAATTGGCTGAAGACTGCTGTCTGTGATGCTGGGTACCTCCAGAGGAAACCAAGATGGATCAACCGCTCGGTACTTCTGGCTGAAGATTGTAGCAAATGCTTAAGCCTTATCTTTTGTGCGGATGTGTTGGGCTCCCCCATCATTGAGGATGGGAATATTTGTGGAGCCTTCTCCTCCAGTGAACTGTTTAATTGTCCACCACCATTCACAACAGGATGTGGCAGGACTGCAGAGCTTGGATCTGATCCATTGATTGTGGGATTGCTTATCTCTGTCTTATCACTTGCTGCTTATGCTGTTTGGGATGCAAATAGCCCTGTGTTATCGCTTTACCAGGTTGACTTCTCATTTTGAGGTATGCCTGGTGCTGTTCATGGTATGCCCTCCTGCACTCTTCCTTGAACCAGGGTTGATCCCCAGGCTTGATGGTAATGGTAGAGTGGGGGATATGACAGGCCATGAGGTTACAGACTGTGTCCGAGTACAATTCTGCTGCTGCTGATGGCCCACAGTGCCTCATGGATGCCCAGTCTTGAGTTGCTAGATCTTTTCGAAATCTATCCCATTTAGCATGGTGATGGGACCACACAACACGATGGAGGGTATCCTCAATGTGAAGGCGGGACTTTGTCTCCACAACAACTGTACACGGGGATCACTGCTACTGAGACTGTCTTGGACAGGTGCATCTGCAGCAGGCAGGTTGGTGAAGATGAGGTCAAGTATGTTGGTTCCCTCACCACCTGCCACAGACTCAGTCTAGCAGCGATGTCCTTTAGCACTTGGACAGCTTGGTCAGTAGAGGTGCAACCGAGCCACTCTCGTTGACGGACATTGAAGTCCCCCACCCAAAGTACATTCTGCTTCCTCCAAGTGGTATTCAACATGGAGAAGAGGGAGGGTGGTACGTGGTAATCAGCAGAAGGTTTCCTTGCCCAGGTTTGACCTGATGCCATGAGACTTCATGGGTCTGGAGTTGACGTTGAGGACTCCCAGGGCAACTCCGCACCCCCCCAACTGTGTACCACTGTGCCGCCACCCCTGCTGGGTCTGTCCTGCCAGTGATAGTGGTGTCTGGGACATTATCTGAGGGATATGAATCTGTGAGGATGACTATGTCTGTGAGACAGCTCAGTAATTGTTAGTAAGGAGGACTTTGCAGGGTCGACGGGAATGAGTTTGCCATTGTTGTTTCTGGCGCTTAGGGTGCCGGGTGGTCCATGCAGTTTCATTCCTTTTTTGTGACTGTAGCAGTTTGGTACAACTGAGTTGCTTGCTAGGCCATTTTAGAGGGCATTTAAGAGTCAACTGCATTGCTGTGAAGATGGCAGATTTCCTTCCCTAAAAGGCATTAGCGAATCAGTTGGGTTTTTACAACAATCGACAATAGTTTCATCATTAGATTTTTAATTCCAGATTTTTATTAAATTCAAATTCCACCATCTGCCGTGGCAGGATTTGAAACCGAGACCCCAGAGCATTACCCTGGATCTCTGGATTACCAGTCCAGCAACGATACCATTACATCATCGCCACCTCCTGTTGCAATATATGTAATGTCAAATTTGAACTGTTCTGTTTTTGCAAAATTTAATGCATAAAATGTTTTTTTTTTAGAGGAAAATAGGCTATGCATCCCCACCCTGTCTACTTTTATAGGGGCCTTGTGGCTCTTCTGAAATTAATAGATTTTCATACATTGGTTCTGGAAGATCCTTCAATGACTCATGAAACCAATTGTATTCCCTATACTGTCATAATACAGGATTTGCTGAGTTTACTCAAAGTTTTTTAGACTGAAAAACATTTAGGGGAAAAAATGTTTGTAGAATAAGTACTTGCAATGTGAATGTTAAGTGACCTTTGTAAGATAAGCATAGGAATCAGGAGGGGAATACAAATGCTGCCATATTCCAGTGTAGACCTGGCCAGAGCAGGGAAAATGTTACTTTGAACCAACCTTGCAAGTTGTTCTTTACAATCCAGTTCAGACCAGAAACTTTTTTGAAAAAGCTTACCTCTCGAATCAGGAAGCAGAAGTTATTTGGTTTCAATATTTGGCTTTCATTTAGTCTGGTCGTCTAGATAGGGATAGTTTTTTTTCCCCCAGAGTATGGGGAACCTTTTGGACATGTAGGATAAAAGCCTGCAGTGGTTTTAGGGACAGCAAGCCATCATAGTTTGAGATTTTGTGTCTGTGTGTGTATGTACATCACAGAATCATTACAGAGCAGATGGAGGCCATTCAGCCCATTGTGTATGCACAGCTGTCCGAAAGAGTAGTTAATCTAGTGCCCTTCTTCTGAATTCTTCCCGTAACCCTGTACCTTCTTCCTTCTCAGGTAACAATCTAACTCCCTTTTGAATGCTTTGATTGAAACTGCCTCCAGCATACTCTCAAGGAATGCATTCCAGACCTTAACTACTTGCTGTGTGATTAAGTTTCTTCTCATATCACTTTTGCTTCTTCTACTAATTACTTTGAATCTGTGCCCTTTTCTTCTTGATCCTTTCGCAAGTGGGGACAGTTTCTCCCTATCCACTCTGACCCCTCATGATTTTGAATACTTCTATCAATTCTCCTTTCAGCTTTCTCTTCTCTTCATGGAAAATAGTTCACATCTACATATATATATATATATATATATATATATAAAGAGTGAAACTTCAGTTGTTTATAAATGTCAACTCAGGACTTGGGCTTTTTTTAAAATTGCTCTTCACTTCTCCGGTATTGTATGTACTTGCCAGATGCCCACTAAGTGACCATCTTAATGTAAGGTTGGGGTGTAGATTGTTCAGTAATTCTTTGTGAGTTATTGTTTAAAAAATATATCTGCTACAAGTATGAGATTCTACCATGGTGATAAGCATGTCCAAAAATGTCTATTGAGATGATCAGTAATATTATAAGTTAAGTCTGTATTTGATATTAAATTATTATTGTACACCTGGTAACAGATAGCAAAGTCTGGTTAAAAGCAAAATACTGCAGATACTGGAAATGTGAAATAAAAACAGAAATTGCTGAAAAATCTCAGCAGATCTGACTGCATCTGTGGAGAGAGAAACAGAGTTGACGTTTTGAGCATGCATGACCTCTGAAGAAGAGCCGTGCTGACTCAAAACATTAGCTCTATTTCTCTCTCCACAGGTGCTGTCAGATCTGCTGAGCAAAGTCTGGTCGTCTGACTGGCATCATTTTCTTATCTGCATTTAGTGCAAGTATCTCAACAAAATTAAGTGGCAGTGTTGGGTTATGCAAAATATTCTATGTGCTACATTTTACTCTGGTCAATACATTTTGAGCTAGTTAGATTTTGACCTCTGCACAATATTTTGTTAAGTATTATCTACCTTATGATTATAGTTTTTCCAACTACATTGCTTCACTAACACTTCCTTTGACTCATGAGGACAAAGCTGACTTGGATGTGAACTTCAGACTGAGGAATTTATTGGCTGGAGGGACTGTATTTGATGTGTCTTTTATCTTGCCAAATAACTGCCAAAAAGATTCTGAAAAAAGATCCCTTAATGCTTGGTAAAGCTATTCTATAAGTAATCTCTACAGATCAGTGAGCCTTAGGGTCCAAGCTGATCACAGCTGGAGTGGCAGTACAGCCAAAGCTTGTGTAACACCACCTTATGTTAAAAATATTAAATCCTGAAGCAGCACTTTATAGGAGATCAGAGGATATGGAGCAAGAAATAGAGAAGATTATAGAAGATGGGCAAAGGTGCAATCAAAGATATAAGTTTTGAGGAGATTTGTGGAGAGGTAATGGGGCAGAAGGATAAAGGAAGAGGATGCCTAAAGCTTCTGCCATTAATGATGGAATAGAGGAAAAGTGGGATCATGTAGTGAACTGGAGTCAGATGTGGAGAGTGTGGGCTGGGAATTAGGGCTGAAGAACAGGTAAGTAAAGTGAGGCCATAGAATTTGAAAATGAAGTCAGGGATATTTTGGGGAGCAGAAAGTCAAGGTATCAGTTTGGTCTTAGTGTTAGTACTCTCACCTTTGAGTGTTCATGCTCCACTACTGAATCTTGAGCACATAATCTATACACAGTGCTGTATAGTACTCAGACTGCTGCACTGTCAGAGATGCTGTCTTTCAGGTGAGATATTAACACAGGCTATATCTGTCCCTCAGGTAGTTGCAAAAGACCCCATGGCACTAACTAACTGAAGAAGAGCAGGAAGAGTTCTCCTGATATCCAGTCCTAAATTTATCCCTCAACCAAAACCCAAGACAAATGATCTGGGCATATACTTTGTCGCTGTTTGTGGGAGCTTAGTGTGTGCAAATTGACTGCTGCATTTTCCACTTTATAATAGTGACTTTGAAACCACTTCATTGACTATGAAAGCTTTGGAATGTCTTGAGACCTTGAAAGACACTATATGAATGTAAGTCTTTGTATCTCTTTAAAGCCAGTATTGGTACCAGAATTGCGAGAGAATGGTCAGCCATGGTTCTTGCTCCGGATCACTACTTAGTGATTCCTGCTAGAAGGTGAACAAGTGTGGATTGTGTTGTAGTGACTCACCCTCCCAATTGTTGAGCAGCCTGCCACCACTGGGTTTATACATAAAACATGCCTACTTGAGCATTGTATGCCTAACATGTGTGATATTGTACCCCAAGAGCAGTGTACACCTTCAGGCGTACTGGAGAGAACTTCTGTTGAAGGGTCATGAGGACTCGAAACATCAACTTTGCTCTTCTCCGCCGATGCTGCCAGACCTGCTGAATTTTTCCAGGTATTTCTGAAGATTTTTGGACCTAGGAGATATTTTCTGACACAGGAGTTCAGTGGAGTCAGGAGATTATATAGAGTAAGTCCTTGCTTAATGTTGTACTTGTGTGCTGAAAAGTGTAACTTCAAGTGAAACAACTTTAAGTGAATCAGATTTTTCCATTATAATCAATGTAAAAGCTGTAGTTAGATTCTATAGGACCTATCTCAGCAAAAATAAACATTAAAACATTATACTTTGTAAGTTGAAATGCTTTACATTACTAAATTCCTAAGAACTATACTCTTTATATTTAACTCTCACTCACTGACTCTCCTGTTCACTGCTGATTCTGCTTTTCAAACCTCCTGCTTGCCAATTATCCCACTCAAAAACAGAATTACCTGGAAAAACTCAGCAGGTCTGGCAGCATCGGCGGAGAAGAAAAGAGTTGACATTTCGAGTCCTCATGACCCTTCAACAGAACTTGAGTTCGAGTCCAAGAAAGAGTTGAAATATAAGCTGGTTTAAGGTGTGTGTGTGGGGGGCGGAGAGATAGAGAGAGAGAGAGAGAAGTGGAGGGGGGTGGTGTGGTTGTAGGCAAAAGCAGTGATAGAAGCAGATCATCAAAAGATGTCACAAACAACAGGACAAAAGAACACATAGGTGTTAAAGTTGGTGATATTATCTAAACGAATGTGCTAATTAAGAATGGATGGTAGGGCACTCAAGGTACAGCTCTAGTGGGGGTGGGGAGAGCATAAAAGATTTAAAAATATTTAAAAATAATGGAAATAGGTGGGAAAAGAAAAATCTATATAATTTATTGGAAAAAAAACAAAAGGAAGGGGGAAACAGAAAGGGGGTGGGGATGGAGGGGGGAGCTCAAGACCTAAAGTTGTTGAATTCAATATTCAGTCCGGAAGGCTGTACAGTGCCTAGTCGGAAGATGAGGTGTTGTTCCTCCAGTTTGCGTTGGGCTTCACTGGAACAATGCAGCAAGCCAAGGACAGACATGTGGGCAAGAGAGCAGGGTGGAGTGTTAAAATGGCAAGCGACAGGGAGGTTTGGGTCATTCTTGCGGACAGACCGCAGGTGTTCTGCAAAGCGGTCGCCCAGTTTACGTTTGGTCTCTCCAATTATCCCACTCCCTGACTCTCTCGGTCTCTGTGAACTGTTTCTCTCACCAACCCTCTCCCTTGCAGCCTCTGCTGCTCCCTGACCCTACATCTCACTGCCAACCCTCCGTTTGCAGTCTCTCCTGCTTCCTGGCCACTGCAGACTCTTAACCGAACCTTCAGCTCCTGCTCACAGCTTCTCTCTCCCAAACCCTCACTGTGAGTGAGGGCTCTGGAGATGAATAGTGAAAGGCAGGAAGAAAGCCGCAAGCATTTTAACCCTTTAAAGGGAAGTGCATCAACGTTTGGAAAATATAAACTTTAAAAAGGCAGGGGGGTAGGGGTTTGGGGCTACTTATGAACAAATGAAATAGGAGCCAAAGTAAGCAATTTGGCCCCTCGAGCCTGCTCTGCCATTCAATAAGATCATAGTTTATCTGTTTGTGTTTTAAATTCCACATTCCCATCTACCCCAGATAACCTTAGGTTCTTGTTAGGCAAGAATATTCAATGACCCCGCCTCCACCACCTGTGGCAGAGTTCCAAAGCTGCATGACCCTCAGAGAAAAAAAATTTCCACATCTCTTTTTCTTGGTATCTTCTGAAATAACTCCTGCTGCAAATAGTTTCTTAGACCACTCTTCAGCATTTTGTCCTCTGGGTATTTTAGATGGGCAAACCTATATAATGTCTGTAGACTGTTTGATCCCAGTGTATGGTACCATTCACTGAAGGATCATGCTGCCCTCCTTGGCTGAGGTTAGCTATTTCAGTATGGGCAAGTGATCAAACACACTGGCTCAGAACTTGCGAGGATTTTTTTTTGTTCATTCATGAGGTGTATGTGTCACTGGCAAGGTTAGCATTTATTTCCCATTAATTATCCTTGAGAAGGTGGTGGTGAGCACTGAGCCCTCTTAACTTCAGCAGTCCATGTGTTGTAACTCTTTTGGAGTTAAACAATTAAACTAAATGAACAAAATAAGGGATAAAATAAACACAGCCCCTAAGTCAGGTCAGCTGTAAAACCAAGGACAAAGTCTAAAGGAAACTTACAGACATTAAACCAAAATGTGATTAAAGGGGTCGATAAAACACCCCAGTTCCCGTGGTGCCCATCGGGCATGGAAGGCCTTGAGGGTGCCGGCAGACACCGCGTGCTCCCTCTCCAGGGACACCCGGCTGCAACGGCAACAAGGCATGCCAGGGCGTGTCCGGGCAGCAGGCAAGGGCGAGAAAATGAAAGGTGTGCAGCAGCAGTCCATACCGAAAGTTCCTCCGCGCCGTGCCAAATGACACGGAGGGCATGTCCCCGAAGCGGTTCATGTTGCGGGGCACCGGCACCCGAGGGAGGGCTCGGGGCCAATGTGGAATCCCATCTGAACAGGGGAACGTTCAGGCGGAAGACCACTGCGCACCTGGGCTACCTCGAGACCTAAAATAGGTGCACCTGCAGTGCTGTTAGGAAGGGAGTTCTAGGATTTTGACCCAGCGATGAAGAAGGGATGGTGATAAAGTTTCAAATCAGTATGTTGGTGACTTGGAGCAGAACTTTCAGGTGGTGATGTTCCCATACATCTGCTGCTCTTGTTTTTTAAGGTGGTAGAGACCCTGGTTCTGAAAGGTGCTATTGAAGGAGCCTTGGCGAGTTGCTGCAGTGCATCTTGTAGATGGTGCACTCTGCTGTCACGTGCACTGCTAGTAGAGGGAGTGAACTTTTAAGTTGCTGGATGGGTGCCAAACAAGCAGGCTGCTTTGTCCTGGATGTTCATGAGTGTTGTTGGAGCTGTACTCATTCAAGCAAGCAGAGAGTATTCCATCACACATCTGACCTGTGCCTTTTTGATGGAGGCTAGGCTTTGGGAGTCAGGAAGTGAGTTACTTGGCACAGAATTCCCAATCTCTAACTTTGCAACCACGGTATTCATATGGCTGGTCCAGGCAGGTTTCTGATCAATGGTGAATTCCAGGATTTTGATGGTGGTAATACTGTTCAACATCAAGGAGCAATTTTTAGATTCTCTCTTGTTGGAGATGGTCATTGCCTGGCACATGTGTGACACAAAAGTTACTTGCCACTGTTGTGAAAGCTACATTTATCTTGTCAGAGGGTGGAAGATTGGGAAGTCCAAACCCCAACAGACCTCAGAGTTTTTGTACATGTGTAGCCTGCTCCCAGTCTGTGTATGTGCAATTCAGTGGTGTTAGTTGTTTGGGCTGAGGATGGGCCAAGCATGCCTGCACAGAAAGGGAAAACAGTGTGAAAAGCTGTGTCATGTGACTGGGAGCGTCAAAAAGTACTTAAAAAGTAGGAAAATGCCTGGGATTAGCAGACATTAGGTGAGGAGGGCTCAGGAGAAGCCTTGGCGATTGAAGAGGGCAGCAGAAGATTGGTGACTTCATGCTGCGAGTTGTTAGGGTGAAGGTATCCCTTTGGAGTAGTAGTGTTCTGCTTGGCATGGCCGAAGAGCTGAAGTTGAGCTTGTGAGTTTGTGTTTGAGTGAGTACTCAGGAATCCTCAGAGATGAGATTGTAACCCTGCAAGGTGGGCTGTCGTTGATACCATCTGAGTTGGAGTGACTTGCAGAGAATTCCTTGTTAGATCTTTGACCTCGTATAGTAAAGTTCATTTTTGTTTATTCAAAACCCATGGAATCTCATGGTTTTATTCTATTTGCAAGTGTCTTGAATCTGAAACTTTGTCTACTTTTAGACGAAGCATTATTGGTTCCTAACCAGACCTTACCAACAACTTAGGGACCTGGCCTGGGATCGTAACACCACTTATCAGCTTGAGCCTGAATATTGTCCAGGTCTTGCTGCATGTGGGCATTTACTGCTTCAGTATCTGAGGAGTCATAAATATTACAGAGCAATCATCAATGAGCATCCCCACTTCTGACCTAATGTTGGTGGAGGTTCGTTGATGATGTAGCTGAAGGTGGTTGAGCCTAAGACACTACCCTGAATAACTCCTGCAGTGATGTCCTGGAACTGAGAGGATTAATCTCCAACAATCACAACCATCTTCCTTTGTGATAAGTATGACTCCACCCCAATTGAGAATTTTTTCCCTGACTCCCATTGACTTTCGTTTTGCTAGGGATTCTTCATGCTGCAGTTCATCAAATGCTGCCTTCATGCTAAGGGCAGTTGATAACAGCAAGTTTCATGCATACAATATTATAAATACGTAAATAGTCAAGCAGATTGTGGCGAGGAAGAGATACCTTACGAGTTGCGAAGTGCTGGCCCACCTGTGCATGTCTGCCATTATTAGCCCCTTGAGTTTCAAGAAATTGCTGCACTTGCATAGTAACTTAGAATTAACTTGAAGCAGAAAGCCAGTGCTGGTACTTAACCCCATAAGGATCCTTCTAATGGCAACAATAATATTCTTCAATACCACTTAACCTGTCTGGCCCAGAAGGGCAGTCTCATTCCTTTGGTAGTAAATTGTTACTGAAGATTTTCAAAATGTAAAGTTTTGAATCTTAGAAATGTTTTCTTACTTTTCATTTCTCTCGCTCAGTCTAATCATTTGCGCCTCTCTTCCTCTTTCTGTACCCAATTTTGATTCTAATTCACCCTATTCCCTTCTCTGTTGTTCTTCTGTTAAATCTTATTGTTTAAGGAGATAGATTGTTTGCCTCGTCATGTACCAAGATGATGGATTCCCTGGTACCCTCAATTATCTGCTCACACTTCCAGCAATTTGCAATGCCAAACAATTTTGAGCTGAAAGCTGAGGGGAAAAATGTCTAACAAGGGCATCTCACAATATGCTCCCCGCCAGCAAATTCTGGCCCAATGTTTCTGATCTATCAGAGTATCAAAGTGAGCCACAGTGTTACTGGAGGAATCTGACTCTAAAGCTTTTGTCACTTAATAGCTTGAGCACTTAATTTCTTGAACCCTACTTATATTCCAACTATCCCTTCTTTCGTTTGAGGTATTTAACAATTTTACAGCTGATCTGCAGAGGGAGGTATTATATATTACCCAATTATTTCTAGATCTTTAACCTGACTGAATGGGAAATACTTGATAATGTGATTCATCAGATGGCCAGTGCAATGCATGGTCTGTTTCTGACAGTTCAGTTCAATTAACCATAATTTTCATAGCCATCAGAAATAGAAAGTATGAATTGATAGGTTCACATCTATTGCATTTTATGTTCTCACATCCTTTAAGTGATGAATACATAAGAGGCTTGTTTACTAACTCAGCTTTATAGTAATAAATGCTTGTGTCTTGTTGCCAATGTAGACACTTCATCACAGAGAGAACATGTAGGTCTGTAACCATATTACTAATCTGCCTTGCAAGATAATTAGAAGCTGCTGATAACTGAGGAAGTGCAACACCATTTCTTGTGGCAGTCAATCCTTGATGAGTTTACTAATAATGCTGGTGTTATTTGGAGAACCCCTGTCTCTTATACCATCTCCAATTAAAGATCTTTGGGCTAAACTTAACTAATAAAATTTTAGAATGTCAGTGATGCAGAAAGCAAAGCTTCTAATTGATTTCATCAGAATTTTCCCAGTGATATATTTTGAATGCTTGCAGTCACAGACATTGAAATCTCACTACTTCTCCTATTCATTTGGATAACAAACTGCACATTTTGGTTGGATTCAAGTGTGTGACAAAAGTGACAAAGGTACACTGTAATGGAGGGAACTGGCTCATGTTGCTACAATCATCTTTGAGCTAACTTGACTCACCTTCCAGGAACGGAGACAGCCAGACATACAAGGATCATCTCTACTCAGGCAGCAGATAAATAGAGGGTGAGGCTCGGGGTCTTCACTCAGCTTCTGGGAGCGGAGACAGCAGGACCTGCGAGGGACACCTCTACTCGGGCAGCGGGCTGAGTTTGAAAAAAATCCAGGATTGACATCACAGGAAAACTGTAAGTTCATTGGTTGGTGAGAAGTTGCTGTTAGGGAGTGTGTTTATATAGCTTAAAACTAGAAAAAGGTGTCACTCATAAAGAAAAAGCTACTTGAATTTCAGTAAGGAACACTAGCAATAGGGAAGTAAAGTTAAATCAAGTCAAAGTGAAGTAAAGTAATAAAGTAAACCAAAGTAAGATAAAGTTGGCATTAGTGTAGTTAAGTTACTAGTAATTTATTCTACTTGTTCTACTTACTCTAAGTATAATAAATAGTTTTTAGAGTTAAGGGATGGCAGATCAGCCAAGCGGAGTGTACATCCTATGGTATGTGTGAAGCCATGGATGCATCATGTGTCCCTTACAAACACATCTGTGGGAAATGTCAGCAGCTGCATAAGCTTGAGCTCCAAGTTTCGGAATTTGAGTGGCGGCTGGAGTCACTGTTGTGCATCCCTGAGGCAGAGGACTATGTGGATAATATGCTCAGGGAGGTGGTCACACTGCAGATCAGACGCGTACAGCCAGAGAGGGAATGGGTGACTGCCAGGCAGTCTAAGAGAGCCAGGCAGGAGGTGCAGGAGTTCCCTCAGTCTATCCTGCTTGCTAATCGATTTTCCACTTTTGACGGTGATGAGGGCAATGGTTCCTAAGGGGAGAGCAGCCAGAGCCAAACCTGTGGCACCACCAATGGCTCAGCTATACAGTGGGGGGTGGAAGAAGAATGGAAGGGCAATAGTGATAGGGGGTTCTATAGTCAGGGGATCAGACAGGCACTTTGCAGTCATAAACATGACTCCAGGCTAGTGTTAAAAACAAAAAAACTGCGGATGCTGGAAATCCAAAACAAAAACAGAATTACCTGGAAAAACTCAGCAGGTCTGGCAGCATCGGCTGAGAAGAAAAGAGTTGACGTTTCGAGTCCTCATGACCCTTCGACAGAACTTGCGTTCGAGTCCAAGAAAGAGTTGAAATATAAGCTGGTTTAAGGTGTGTGTGTGTGGGGGGCAGAGAGATAGAGAGACAAAGAGGTGGGGGGGTGTGGTTGTAGGGACAAACAAGCAGTGATAGAAGCAGATCATCAAAAGATGTCAACGACAATAGTACAATAGAACGCATAGGTGTTAAAATTAAAGTTGGTGATATTATCTAAACGAATGTGCTAATTAAGAATGGATGGTAGGGCACTCAAGGTATAGCTCTAGTGGGTTTTTTTTTATATAATGGAAATAGGTGGGAAAAGGAAAATCTTTATAATTTATTGGAAAAAAAAGGGGAAGGGGGAAACAGAAAGAGGGTGGGGATGGGGGAGGGAGCTTACGACCTAAAGTTGTTGAATTCAATATTCAGTCCAGAAGGCTGTAAAGTCCCTAGTCGGAAGATGAGGTGTTGTTCCTCCAGTTTGCGTTGGGCTTCACTGGAACAATGCAGCAAGCCAAGGACAGACATGTGGGCAAGAGAGCAGGGTGGAGTGTTGAAATGGCAAGCGACAGGGAGGTTTGGGTCATTCTTGCGGACAGACCGCAGGTGTTCTGCAAAGCGGTCGCCCAGTTTACGTTTGGTCTCTCCAATGTAGAGGAGACCACATTGGGAGCAACGGATGCAGTAGACTAAGTTGGGGGAAATGCAAGTGAAATGCTGCTTCACTTGAAAGGAGTGTTTGGGTCCTTGGACGGTGAGGAGAGAGGAAGTGAAGGGGCAGGTATTGCATTTTTTGCGTGGGCATGGGGTGGTGCCATAGGAGGGGGTTGAGGAGTAGGGGGTGATGGAGGAGTGGACCAGGGTGTCCCGGAGGGAGCGATCCCTACGGAATGCCGATAAGGGGGGTGAAGGGAAGATGTGTTTGGTGGTGGCATCATGCTGGAGTTGGCGGAAATGGCGGCGGATGATCCTTTGAATGCGGAGGCTGGTGGGGTGATAAGTGAGGGCAAGGGGGACCCTATCATGTTTCTGGGAGGGAGGAGAAGGCGTGAGGGCGGATGCGCGGGAGATGGGCCGGACACGGTTGAGGGCCCTGTCAACGACCGTGGGTGGAAAACCTCGGTTAAGGAAGAAGGAGGACATGTCAGAGGAACTGTTTTTGAATGTAGCATCATCGGAACAGATGCGACGGAGGCGAAGGAACTGAGAGAATGGGATGGAGTCCTTACAGGAAGCAGGGTGTGAGGAGCTGTAGTCGAGATAGCTGTGGGAGTCGGTGGGTTTGTAATGGATATTGGTGGACAGTCTATCACCAGAGATTGAGACAGAGAGGTCAAGGAAGAGAAGGGAAGTGTCAGAGATGGACCACGTGAAAATGATGGAGGGGTGGAGATTGGAAGCAAAATTAATAAATTTTTCCAAGTCCTGACAAGAGCATGAAGCGGCACCGAAGTAATCATCGATGTACCGGAGAAAGAGTTGTGGAAGGGGGCCGGAGTAGGACTGCAACAAGGAATGTTCCACATACCCCATAAAGAGACAGGCATAGCTGGGGCCCATGCGGGTACCCATAGCCACACCTTTTATTTGGAGGAAGTGAGAGGAGTTGAAGGAGAAATTGTTCAGTGTGAGAACAAGTTCAGCCAGACGGAGGAGAGTAGTGGTGGATGGGGATTGTTCGGGCCTCTGTTCGAGGAAGAAGCTAAGGGCCCTCAGACCATCCTGGTGGGGGATGGAGGTGTAGAGGGATTGGACGTCCATGGTGAAGAGTAAGCGGTTGGGGCCAGGGAACTGGAAATTGTTGATGTGACGTAAGGTGTCAGAGGAATCACGGATGTAGGTGGGAAGGGACTGGACAAGGGGAGAGAGAAGGGAGTGAAGATAACGAGAAATGAGTTCTGTGGGGCAGGAGCAAGCTGAGACGATCGGTCTACCGGGGCAGTTCTGTTTGTGGATTTTGGGTAGGAGATAGAAGCGGGCCGTCCGAGGTTGGGCGACTATCAGGTTGGAAGCTGTGGGAGGGAGATCCCCAGAGGAGATGAGGTCAGTGACAGTCCTGGAAACAATGGCTTGATGTTCAGTGGTGGGGTCATGGTCCAGGGAGAGGTAGGAGGAAGTGTCTGCGAGTTGATGCTCAGCCTCCGCGAGGTAGAGGTCAGTGCGCCAGACAACAACAGCACCACCCTTGTCAGCGGGTTTGATGACAATGTCAGGGTTGGACCTGAGAGAATGGAGTGCAGTAAGTTCAGAGAGAGACAGGTTAGAATGGGTGAGAGGAGCAGAGAAATTGAGATGACTAATGTCGCGCCGACAGTTCTCACTGAAAAGATCGAGAGAAGGTAAGAATCCAGAGGGAGGGGTCCAGGTGGAGGGAGAATATTGGAGATGGGTAAAAGGATCCGTTGAACTGGGAGAGGACTCCTGCCCAAAGAAGTGAGCCCGGAGACGAAGACGGCGGAAGAAGAGTTCAGTATCATGCCACGCCCGAAATTCATTGAGGTGAGGGCGTAAGGGTATGAAACTAAGTCCTTTGCTGAGCACTGATCGTTCAGCATCGGAGAGGGGAAGGTCAGGGGGTATAGTGAATACACGGCTAGGGTTGGGATTGGAAGAAAGGGTGGGGACGGAGGAACAGGCAGGGGTGGGGGGTCCTAGATGGGTGTTGGTGTCGATGAGTTGTTGTAGCTTGCGTTCCTTAGCACTTGAGAGAAAGAGAAAAAGTTTCTTGTTGAGGCGTCGGATGAGCCGAAGGATAAAATGAAACTGGGGGCACGTGCAGCTTTGAAAAAGGGTACGGCGGCATATGAACACACTCGACCTCTCCCTCCAGCAGCACCGCCGTACCCTTTTTCAAAGCTGCACGTGCCCCCAGTTTCATTTTATCCTTCGGCTCATCCGACGCCTCAACAAGAAACTTTTTCTCTTTCTCTCAAGTGCTAAGGAACGCAAGCTACAACAACTCATCGACACCAACACCCATCTAGGACCCCCCACCCCTGCCTGTTCCTCCGTCCCCACCCTTTCTTCCAATCCCAACCCCAGCCGTGTATTCACTATACCCCCGACCTTCCCCTCTCCGATGCTGAACGATCAGTGCTCAGCAAAGGACTTAGTTTCATACCCTTACGCCCTCACCTCAATGAATTTCGGGCTCGGCATGATACTGAACTCTTCTTCCGCCGTCTTCGTCTCCGGGCTCACTTCTTTGGGCAGGAGTCCTCTCCCAGTTCAACGGATCCTTTTACCCATCTCCAATATTCTCCCTCCACCTGGACCCCTCCCTCTGGATTCTTACCTTCTCTCGATCTTTTCATTGAGAACTGTCGGCGCGACATTAGTCATCTCAATTTCTCTGCTCCTCTCACCCATTCTAACCTGTCTCTCTCTGAACTTACTGCACTCCATTCTCTCAGGTCCAACCCTGACATTGTCATCAAACCCGCTGACAAGGGTGGTGCTGTTGTTGTCTGGCGCACTGACCTCTACCTCGCGGAGGCTGAGCGTCAACTCGCAGACACTTCCTCCTACCTCTCCCTGGACCATGACCCCACCACTGAACATCAAGCCATTGTTTCCAGGACTGTCACTGACCTCATCTCCTCTGGGGATCTCCCTCCCACAGCTTCCAACCTGATAGTCGCCCAACCTCGGACGGCCCGCTTCTATCTCCTACCCAAAATCCACAAACAGAACTGCCCCGGTAGACCGATCGTCTCAGCTTGCTCCTGCCCCACAGAACTCATTTCTCGTTATCTTGACTCCCTTCTCTCTCCCCTTGTCCAGTCCCTTCCCACCTACATCCATGATTCCTCTGACACCTTACGTCACATCAACAATTTCCAGTTCCCTGGCCCCAACTGCTTACTCTTCACCATGGACGTCCAATCCCTCTACACCTCCATCCCCCACCAGGATGGTCTGAGGGCCCTTAGCTTCTTCCTCGAACAGAGGCCCGAACAATCCCCATCCACCACTACTCTCCTCCGTCTGGCTGAACTTGTTCTCACACTGAACAATTTCTCCTTCAACTCCTCTCACTTCCTCCAAATAAAAGGTGTGGCTATGGGTACCCGCATGGGCCCCAGCTATGCCTGTCTCTTTATGGGGTATGTGGTACATTCCTTGTTGCAGTCCTACTCCGGCCCCCTTCCACAACTCTTTCTCCGGTACATCGATGATTACTTCGGTGCCGCTTCATGCTCTCGTCAGGACTTGGAAAAATTTATTAATTTTGCTTCCAATCTCCACCCCTCCATCATTTTCACGTGGTCCATCTCTGACACTTCCCTTCTCTTCCTTGACCTCTCTGTCTCAATCTCTGGTGATAGACTGTCCACCAATATCCATTACAAACCCACCGACTCCCACAGCTATCTCGACTACAGCTCCTCACACCCTGCTTCCTGTAAGGACTCCATCCCATTCTCTCAGTTCCTTCGCCTCCGTCGCATCTGTTCCGATGATGCTACATTCAAAAACAGTTCCTCTGACATGTCCTCCTTCTTCCTTAACCGAGGTTTTCCACCCACGGTCGTTGACAGGGCCCTCAACCGTGTCCGGCCCATCTCCCGCGCATCCGCCCTCACGCCTTCTCCTCCCTCTCAGAAACATGATAGGGTCCCCCTTGTCCTCACTTATCACCCCACCAGCCTCCGCATTCAAAGGATCATCCTCCGCCATTTCCGCCAACTCCAGCATGATGCCACCACCAAACACATCTTCCCTTCACCCCCCTTATCGGCATTCCGTAGGGATCGCTCCCTCCGGGACACTCTGGTCCACTCCTCCATCGCCCCCTACTCCTCAACCCCCTCCTATGGCACCACCCCATGCCCACGCAAAAAATGCAATACCTGCCCCTTCACTTCCTCTCTCCTCACCGTCCAAGGACCCAAACACTCCTTTCAAGTGAAGCAGCATTTCACTTGCATTTCCCCCAACTTAGTCTACTGCATCCGTTGCTCCCAATGTGGTCTCCTCTACATTGGAGAGACCAAACGTAAACTGGGCGACCGCTTTGCAGAACACCTGCGGTCTGTCCGCAAGAATGACCCAAACCTCCCTGTCGCTTGCCATTTCAACACTCCACCCTGCTCTCTTGCCCACATGTCTGTCCTTGGCTTGCTGCATTGTTCCAGTGAAGCCCAACGCAAACTGGAGGAACAACACCTCATCTTCCGACTAGGGACTTTACAGCCTTCTGGACTGAATATTGAATTCAACAACTTTAGGTCGTAAGCTCCCTCCCCCATCCCCACCCCCTTTCTGTTTCCCCCTTCCCCTTTTTTTTTCCAATAAATTATAAAGATTTTCCTTTTCCCACCTATTTCCATTATATAAAAAAAACCCACTAGAGCTATACCTTGAGTGCCCTACCATCCATTCTTAATTAGCACATTCGTTTAGATAATATCACCAACTTTAATTTTAACACCTATGTGTTCTATTGTACTATTGTCGTTGACATCTTTTGATGATCTGCTTCTATCACTGCTTGTTTGTCCCTACAACCACACCCCCCCACCCCCCCCTCCACCTCTTTGTCTCTCTATCTCTCCGCCCCCCACACACACACCTTAAACCAGCTTATATTTCAACTCTTTCTTGGACTCGAACGCAAGTTCTGTCGAAGGGTCATGAGGACTCGAAACGTCAACTCTTTTCTTCTCCGCCGATGCTGCCAGACCTGCTGAGTTTTTCCAGGTAATTCTGTTTTTGTCCAGGCTAGTGTGTTGCCTCCCTGGTGCCAGGGTCAAGGATGTCAAGTGTGACTGCAGGATATCCTTCAGGGGGAGGGAGATCAGCCAGAAGTCATTGTTCACATTGGCACCAACGACATAAGTAGGAAGAGGGATGAAGTCCTATAAGCAGATTTCAGAGAGTTAGGAAGGAAATTAAAAAGCAGGACCTCAAGAACAGTGATCTCAGGGTTATTCCCAGTGCCACATGCTTGTGAGCATAGGGAAAGGAGGATTGATTGATTAAAGACATGGTTGGAAAACTGGTCTAGCAGGGAGGGCGTCAGATTTCTGTGGCATTGGGACCGGTTCTGGGGCAAGTGGAACCTATACAAGCTGGATGGGTTACAATCTTAACAGGCCTGGGACTGATAAATTCGCCAGAAGATTTGATAGTGCTGTTTGGGTGGGTTTAAACTAGCTTGTCTGAAGGGTGGGAACCTTGGGTGGCCCAAATTAGAAGAAAGTAAAGTTGGTAGCAGGAAGTAGTAGTGAGACTAGAAGGCAGGAGAAACAAAGCAGAGCATTTAGTGTGTTTCGAATGTGGAACAATGTCAAAAAGACAAAGTTAAGGGCACTCTCTCTGAATGCATGCAGCATTTGCAATAAGGTAGATCATCTAAAGGCACAAATAGAGGTAAATGGGTATGGTATAATTGCCATTACGGAAACACGGCTGCATGATGACCAAGACTGGGAATTGAATATTCAAGGATATTTGATGTTTAGGAAAGACAGACGAGAAGGGAAAGGAGGTGAAATTGCGCTGATAATAAGGGATGGGATCAGTGCATTAGTAAGGGAGGACCTCAGATCGGAAGAACAATGTGTGGAATCTGTTTGGGTGGAGCTAAGGAACAGCAAAGGGCAACAGATATTGGTTGGAGTTGTTTATAGGCCACAAAACAATAGTGGTAATGTGGGGCATGGTATTAATCAGGAGATGAGAGAAGCATGTTGCATGGGCAATACAGTAATCATGGTTGACTTCAATCTGCATATAGACTGGGTAAACCAATTGCACACTAATGCTATGGAAGGTGAGTTTCTGGAGTGTGTTAGGGATGGCTTTCTAGAGCAGTATGTTGAGGAGCCGACTATAGGACAGATTATTTTAGACATTATGTAATGAAAAAGCCATTTTTCATTGTTGTAAAATATTCTTCAAGGATGACTGACCACAATTTTGTTAAGGGGAGGTCATGTCTGACCAATTTGAGTGAATTTTTCGAACAGGTGACCAGGTGTGTAGATGAGGGCAATGCATTTGAAGTAGTCTACTTGGACTTCAACGAGGCTTTTGTTAAGGTTGATAAAGGAGACTGATAATGAAGGTAAGAGCCTGTGTCCAGTGGGATTCCACAGGGATCGGTGTTGGGTCCCTGCTGTTTGTGGTATATATAAACGATGTAGACTTGAATGTAGGAGGGTTGCTCAGCAAGTTCGCGGATGACACGGAAATTGGTGGGGTGGTAAATAGTGAGGAGGATAGCCTTGGATTACAGGAGGATAGCCTTGGATTACAGGAGGATAGCCTTGGATTACAGGAGGATAGCCTTGGATTACAGGAGGATAGCCTTGGATTACAGGAGGATAGCCTTGGATTACAAGAGGATAGCCTTGGATTACAGGAGGATATAGACGAGATGGTCAGATGGGCTGATCAGTGGCAAATGGAATTTAATCCGTATAAGTGTGAGGTGATGCACTTGGGCAGGACAAACAAGGCACGGGAATACACGATGAATGGTAGGAACCTGGGAAGCACCGAGGATCAGAGGGACCTTGGTGTACATGTCCACCAGTCCCTTAAGGTAGCGGGACAGGTAGATAAGGTGGTTAAGAAGGCATATGGGACACTTGCCTTTATTAGCTGAGGCATAGAATATAAGAGCAGGGAGGTTATGCTAGAACTATATAGAGTATTATGTGCAGTTCTGCATTATAGGAAGGATGTGATTGCACTGGAGAGAGTGCAGAGCAGGTTTACCGGGATGTTGCCTGGGCTGGAGAATTTTAGTCATGAGGAAAGATTGGATACACTGGGGTTATTGTCCCTGGAGCAGAGGATATTGAGGGGGGACATGATTGAGGTGTATAAAATTATGAGGGGCACAGATAGGGTAGACAGGAAGGAACTTTTCCCCTTGGTGGAGAGATCAATAACCAGGGGGCATAGATTTAAGGTAAAGAGCAGGAGGCTTAGAGGGGATGTGAGGAAGAATTTTTTCACCCAGAGGTTGGTGGGAATCTGGAACTCACTGCCTGAAAGGGTGATAGAGGCAGAAACCCTCATAACATTTAAGAAGTATTTGGATGTGCACTTGCGATGCCATGGCATAAAAGGCTATGAGCCTAATGCTGGAAAATGGGATTAGAATAGTTAGGTACTTGTTTGACTCGCGCAGACTCAATGGGTCAAAGGGCCTTTTTCTGTGCTGTAGACCTCTATGACTATGATTTTAATATGATAGAATTTAATTTTATTTGAAAGTAAGGTAGTTCACTCTGAAACAAGGGTGTTAACGTTGAATAAAGGAAATTATGAAGGCATGAGGGACAAATTGGCTGAAGAGGATTGGGAAAATACATTAAAATGCATGACTGTATGTAGGCAATGGATAGTCCTCAAAGAATTATTACATAGCTTACAGCACCTATATATTCCTTTAAGGTGTAAAAACCCCAAAAAAGTCAGTTAACTGTGGCTGACAAAGGAAGTTAAGGATTGTATAAGATTTAAAGAAAAGGCTTATAAAGTTGCCAGAAGTAGTAGTAAACCTGAGGATTGGAAGGTTTTTAGAATACAGCAAAGGAAGATCAAGAAACTGGTAGAGAAAGGGAGAATAGAATATGATTGTAAAAGCTTCTATAGGTATGTAAAAAGGAAGCTTTTAGCTAAGACAGATGTGGGTCCATTACAGGCAGAGTCAGGAGAATTCATAATGGGGAATAGAGAAATGGCAGAGAAGCTAAATGATTACTTTGTGTCTGTTTTCACTGAGGAAAATATAGGAAATCTCCCAGATTTAGAGATCCAAGGGACTAGGGAGAATGAGCCGTTGAAGGAATTTAGTATTAGGAAGAAGGTTGTATTGGAGAAATTAATGGGACTGAAAGTTGATAAGTCCCTGGGAGCTGATATTCTGCATCGCAGAGTGTTGAAAGAGGTTGCTATAGAGATAGTGAATGCATTGGTGATCATTTTCCAAAATTCTATAGATTTTTAAATGGTCCCTCAAGATTAGAAGGTTATAAATGTCATTCCACTATTTAAAAAGGGAGGGAGAGAGAAAAAGGGAACTACAGACCTGTTGGCCTTACATCAGTAATAGGGAAAATGATAGAATCTATTATAAAGGATGTGATAAATGAATACTTAGATTGGGCATAGTCAGCATGGATTTGCGAATGGGAAATCATGTTTGACGAACTTGTTGGAGTCTTTTGAGGATGTTACTAACAAAATTGATGAAGGAGAGTCGATGGACGTAGTATGCTTGGATTTTCAGAAGGCTTTTGATAAAGTCCCCCACAGGAGGTTGATTAGCAAAATAAAAGCACATGAGATAGGAGGAAATATACTGGCATGGATTAAGGATTCGCTAACAGGCAAAAAGCACAGAGTAGGAATAAACCGGTCATTCTCGCATTAGCAGGCTGTGACTAGTGGGGTACCGCAAGGATCAGTACATGGGCCCCAGCTGTTCACAATATAAATCAATAATTTGGATGTGGGGAACAAATGTAATATTTCCAAGTTCACGAATGATACAAGGCTAGGTGGGAATGTGTGTTGTGAGGAAGATGTAAAGCAGCTACGGGAGGATTTGGACAGACTTAGCGAGTGAGCAAGTGACATGGCAGATGGAATGTAATATGGAAAAATGTGAGATTATCCACTTTGGCAGGAGGGACAGAAATGCAGAGTATTCCCTAAATGGGAAGAGATTAGAAAGTGTAGTTGTGAAAAGGGTGTCCTTATCCATAAGTTAACATGCAGGTGCAGCAGGCAATTAGGAAGGCCAATGAAATGTTAGCTTTTATCGCAAGAGGATTTGAGTACAGGAGTAGTGAAGTCTTGCTTCAATTGTATATAAGCTTGGTTAGACTGTACCTGAAGTAGTGTGTGCAGTTTTGGTCCCCTTACCTCAGAAAGGATATTATTGCCATTGATGGAGAGCAGCAAAGGTTCACCAGACTTGTTCCGGGGATGGCTGGACTGTCTTATGAAGAGAGATTGGGGAAACTTGAGCCTGTATTCTCTAGAATTTTGAAAAATGAGAGGTGATCTCATTGAAACCTACAAAATACTTAAAGAAATAGACAGGGTAGATGCAGGTAAGAAGTTTTCCCTGGCTGGCGAGTCTAGAACCAGGGGACTTAATTTCAAAATAAAGGGGAAGCCACTTAGGATCGACAAAAAGAGAAATTTCTTTACTCAGGGTTGTGAATCTTTGGAATTCTCTACCTGAGAGGGCTGTAGAAGCTCTGTCATTGAGTATGTTTAAGATAGAGATTGCTAAATTTCTGATTAACAATAACATAAAGGGTTCTGGGGATAGTGTTGGTAAAAGGCATTGATCAGCTGTGATCGTATTGTATAGCGGAGCAGGCTCGACAGGGTGAATGGTCTTCTCCTGTTCCTATGTTCCTAAACATAGCACTCAGAATATTCCTTAAGGTGAATCTGATTATCTACCCCTTCCTCAGACAGGGTCAACGGAGTGAGTGCAGGATACAATCCACTTTGAAGAAATTGCAACTTTAAAGGGAGGAATATTCAAAAAGTTTAAAAATGTAATCATGAACAGCTTTGATGAGCTGGACTTGTGGTTATGTAATGGTCGTACAGTAGGTATCGCTATTCACAATTATTCACCACATTGAATTCCTGATCTTGTTTGAGCTGTTTGGGAGGATAGGAGGCAAAGATAGTGGCAATTAAGTTGCAATGCTAATTGATCCATTGTTGCAGTCCAAGTAAAACTACTGGGAAACCAAAAATATTGCTTTTAAAAAGAACAGTTGTCTGACTACATAGGATGCTGGGTGTATTTGTTCCATTTTCTTTAAAGTCTCTGTAGCATTATTGCAGGTTCTTTTGTTCTTTCAAGCAAAGTTTGACTCGACTCAACCCATTACTAAGGGGGCGGGCCGACAGCACAAATTGCATTAAAGAGGCAATCTGAATTAGAATGAGATTGAGTATTTTTTTCTTCTCCTTTCTCCTGGTGTTTATTTTATTACTATTTTTGATCTTCCTCTTAGTTTGCAAAATTTTTGACTTTGAGAATTTGAAGAAGTATTTAAATTTTGTCATGTGTTCTAATTTTTCCTCCTTTCATTGTATTTTTGTTTGTAAATGTAAATGGAGACAAAAACACATTAGTGGCTTTTGTGGCAATGAAACTAATAATTAATAAGACATGAAAGCAGCAGGACTTGGGAGTGCAAATACACAAGTCTTTGAAGATGGCAAGTTGAGAAAGAAGTCTGATTAAAAAGTTATACAGGATCCTTGGCTTTACAGGGTGTTGAGTACAAAAGCGAGGAAACTATGGAAATTGTAGTGATCTATCTAAGGGCAGGTCCTATGCTCATTTCTCCACACCTTGTGGTCTTGCACTTTCTTCTTCAGTTGCTCTTGGAAGCCTTCCATTTTCAATCTAAGGTTGTATAACATCATCATTCTCTTTCTCCCTGGTCTACAGCCCTTTAATCTTCCTTCAGCTACCACGTTCAGCAAAGACCTTTCTGTATTTCATCTAGTCCTCCTTTTATCATGGCTTTCGCATAGATGTTAAAAAGCAATGGTGATAGTATACAGCCTTGTCTCACCCCATACCTGATTGCACCAGGTACAGTTTCACCAATGCTGTCCTGACTGTAGCAGTCTATCCCAGGTACAGAGCTGCAATCATTCTTTTATCACTCCAGTCAAGTCTGATTGCCTCCGGCACATTCAACAAATTTTGCCAGTTCACCTGATCAAAAGATTTTTCATGATCCACAAAGAAGGTGTATATCTCTTGCTGGTATTCTATGCTTCTTTTGCTTAACAGTTTCATCTGAGGAACTTTAGGAAGAATAGATGGAAAGAGTACATCAAAGACTTGCATGACAAAGAAGGTAAGCCAACAGAACTAGAACCAAAGAATGAAGAAGACATTTTCTAGGATGATTTAGGACCTAATCATCGAGAATGTGAAATATTTAGATCTATAAAAGAACTGAAGCCAAGAAAAGCAGAAGGATTTGATGAAATTTATAGGAAACTTGAATAAACAGGCTAGGCCTCAGCTGGAGTATTTGGATTAATTCTGAGCGCCCCAATTTTTTAGGAATGATGTCAAGGTCTTGAGAGGGTGCAGAGGAGATTTATCGGAATGGTACCAAGGATGAAAACTTCAGTTATATAGAGGGATCAGAGAAATGAGGGTATTCTCCTTAGGAAAGATTAAGGGTAGATTTGATTGATCTGTCTAAAATCATGAATAATTTTCAGAATAAAAAGGAGAAATTATTTCTGGCAATAGAAGGGTCGATAACCAGGGGACAGAGATTTGAGGTAATTGGCAAAAGACCCACAGACGATGCAAAGTTTTTTTTCAATGCAGTGAGTTATTACAATTTGTACTGCTTGAAAGAATGCTAGAAGCTGACTAAATAATAACTTGCAAAATGGAATTGGATAAATAGTTAAAAAGACAACATTTGCAGGGCTATGTGAAAAGAGCAGTTGAGTGGAACAATTTGGATAATTCTACTAAGGAATTGACACAGGTGCAATGGACAGAACTGCTTTATCATTTTATGATACTAAGGTCAGAATAGCTCTGACTGCCCTCGATTTGAGTTCCTTATCGAATGAAATATGGACCAGTTTCTTTTTATTCTGGGTGATGTGCCAATTCTCGCCAATAGAGCTGTTGATTACTAGTAGCAAAGCACTTCTTGGATGCCTGAAGCGCTTCAATTTACTCTTAGTGCACATTAAATTGAAATGTGGAGCCATTATCTGCATGGTAGTGTTAAAAAGATTTGGCATTCATAAAAGTGCGTCTGGCAGACTTTTGTTTACACACAAGACAATTGATTCTACAAGATGTCATGATCATGATCATCACATGGCCTTTCTGGCATTCCTCCATTATCAGACTTAGGTTTGCCAAATACTTTTTCATGAAAAGAATTCTTCTTTATAGTCAAGGTCATTACTTACTGCTTCAGCAAATTATAGGTAATAGATATGGAACCAATGTGTATTAATCAGAGCCCTAAGGCAGATTTAAGAGCATAAATGACTTATTTTAATGCAATATGCAGTGATCAGGAACAGTTATATAGCAGTCACATGTGTGTACCATGCTCTTTGTATGAAACAAATGATATCCATGTGATGTTCAACTTGTACAGCATAATAACTTGCATTTATGTAGATATTTTAATGTAGTGAAACATTTCAAGGCACTTCGTGGAAGTGTAATCAAACATAAATTGACAACAAGCTGCACAAGATTTTAGGACAGCTGACTGAAAGCTTAGTCAAAGAGGTGAGTTTTAAGGAGCATCTTGGAGGAGGAGAGAGAGAGAGATGAGCGAGGTTAAGAGAGGGCAGCCCAGAACTTAGAGCCTAGGCAGCCGAAGGCATGACTGACAATGGTGGAGCAACGATAATCGGGGAGGCGAAAGAGACTGGAATTGAAGAAAGACAGAAGTCTTGGAGTGTTGTTGGACTGAAAGTTACAAAGATAAGGAGGGGTGAGACCATGCAAGGATGAGCACAGGGGTGATGGATCAATGGAGCTTGCTAAGAATTAGGATGCTGGCAGCAGAGTTTTTTTATGAGCTCATGTTTACATGGGGTAGAAGTTGGGTGCCCAGCCAGGAGAGCATTGGAGATGTCGGGTCTATAAGAAACAAAAGCATGAGTGAGGGTTTCAGCAGCAGATGAATTAAGGCCGGTGGGGGGAGGGGGTGGGGTCAGGCAATGTTACTGAGGTTGAAGTAGGCATTCTTATTGATGGAAAGCCTGCAGGGTTGGAACCTTAGCTCATTGTCAAATCGGATGCCAAGATTGTGAAAAATCTGTTTCAGGATGGAGTTCATAGCTCTAGAATGGAGTTTGTGATGCAATGAAAGACAATGGCTTCAGTCTTTCCAATAGATAATTGGAGGAAGTTTCTGCTCATCCATTCTAGATGTTGGACAAGCAGTCTGATAATTTAAAGCTGGTGGGATCAAGAAAGATGGTGGTGAGTTAGCGCTGGGTGTCACCATATGGAAACTGGCGTAGTTTTAGGATAATGTTGTCGAGGAACAGCATGTGGATAAGAAATGCGAGGACACCAAGATTAAATCCTTTGGTTGGGGCAGGTGATGTGGAAAGAAAGCCTTACATTTATATAGCACATTTCTCGACCACTGGGCATTTCAAAGTGCTTTGCAGCCACCATTTAAGTATTTTTGAAGTGTGGTCACTGTTTAATGCAGGGAATGTGACAGCTAATTTGCACAAAAAAGTTCCTACAAATGGTAATGTGACAATGAGCAGGTAATGGTTTTTTGTGTCATTGATTGAGGGAAAATTATGGACCAGGACACCAGGGATAAATCCCCAACTCCTCTTCGAAATAGTGCCAGAGGATATTTTACTTCCACCTGAGAGGCAGACAGAACCTCAGTTTAATGTCTCATCTGAAAGACAGCATCTCTGACAGTACAACACTCCCTCGGTACTGCACTGAAGTGTTGGCCCTAATTTTTGTGGTAGTACTTAAACCCCAAACCTTCTGACTTAGAAGCGCAAATGTTACCAATTGAGCCACAGCTGACTTCAGAGATAACAGTCAGAGCAGCAAATGTAGATGCTTTTCTAGCTGTAGTTAGGAATATAACCAGATAAGGGCAGACCAACTCAGCTGGACTGCAGAGGAGAGGTATTGGGGGAGGATGCAGACAGATCAGGAAAGGTAAGGAGGGATAATTCAAACAGAATGTAATTTGTGACTTTGATAAGAGCTGTTTAAGTGCTGTGGCAGGGCGGAAACCTTTATGAAGCCTAAGAGCATTAACAAACAAAAGTAACTGTGGATGCGAACAAAATATCAAATGTAGCATTACACAACATGTAGAATATACATGACTGGATGGATTTTCTGTTAATGCACTGTAAATATGGGCAAGATAAGATGTCCTAGATCACATAAGTAGAATAAATTTTACCACAACTTAGAAATACTTAAAATTGTAGATAAGAATTGAAAGTAGAATGAGCTGTCTTTTATATAATTTTTTAAAGAAAGTTACTCTCTTGTACAGCTTTCCCTGAACTCCTGGGTCATGCTGCCCTCCAAGGTCTACTGGGCCAAGTATTGTGATCAATTAGATAAAAGCAAAAAACTGCGGATGCGAAAACTGCGAAATCAAAACAAAAACAAAAATACCTGGAAAAACTCAGCAGGTCTGGCAGCGTCTGCGGAGAGGAACACAGTTAACGTTTCGAGTTCGAATGACCCTTCTGTGATCGCTTGTAGGATATGCAAAGATAGGGAAAAGTAATAGACACCCACAGCTGCAGCTACTTGTGCATTAAACTAGGGCCTTGTTGAGAAGCAGTAAAATTAGCTAACTTTTAATATATAGGATGTGGATATTTCACAGAATCTTAATGGCATTGAAGGAGGCCATTTGACCCATCATGTCTGCACCAGCTCTCCAAATGAGCTTTATAACCTAGTGCCATTGCCATGCCTTTTCCCTGTATCCTTGCACGTTGTTTCTATTCAAATAATCATCTAATGTCCTCTTGAATGCCTCGATTGAACCTGCCTCCACCACACTTCCAGGCAGTGCATTCCAGACCCAAACCACTCGTTGCGTGAAAAAGTTTTTTCTCATGTCACACTTGCTTCTTTTGAAAATCACTTTAAATCTGTGCCTTCTCGTTCTTGATCCTTTTATGAGTGGAAACAGCTTCTCCCTGTCTACTCTGCCCACCCCCCTCATGATTTTGAACATCTCTATCAAATCTTCTCTCAGCCTTATTCTGTCCAAGGAGAACAGTTCTAACCTCTCCAATCTAGCCTCATAGCTGAAGTTTCTCATCTCTGGAACCATTCTTACAAACCTCTTCTGCAGTCTCTCCAATGTGTTCATATCCTTCCTATAATATGGTGCCCAGAACTATACACAATATTCCAGCTGAGATCTAACGAGTGCCTTACATAAATTCAGTATAACCTTCATGCTCTTGTACTCTATGCCCCTATTAATAAAGTTCAGGATACTATATGCTTCAATAACTGCTCTCTCCACCTGTTCTGCCACCTTCAATAATCTATGCACATATACACCTTTCTGCTCCTGCACCCCTTCAAAATTTCACCCCTTAGTTTATATTGTCCATGTTCTTCCTACCAAAATGCATTACCTATGTCCTCTTGAAATTCCACACCACCTCCTCACAGTTCACAACACTCCCAAGCTTCGTACCATCTGCAAACTTTGAAATTGTCCCCTGCACACAAAGATAGATCATTAATATATATCAGGAAAAGCAAGGGTCCCAATACCGACCCCTAAGGAGCTCCACTACAAACCTTCCTCCAGCCCGAAAAATATCCATTGACCATTACTGTCTCATTTTTCAGCCAATTTTGTATCCACGTTGCTACTGTCCCTTTTGTTCCATGAGCAATAACTTTTCTCACAAGTCAGTTATGTGGCACTTTGTCAAATGCTTTTTCAAAGTCCGTGTACACCACATCAATAACATTACCCTCATCGCCCTTTTCTGTTGCCTCTTCAAAAAAACTCCAGCAAGTTAGTTAATTACGATTTCCCCTCTAGAAATCCATGCTAGCTGTTCCTTATCAACCGATATTTTTTCACGTGACTAGTAATTCTATCCCGAATAATAGTTTTGAGAATCTTGCCCACCACTGAAGTTAAACAGACAGGTCTGTAAATGCTGTGCTTATCCTTACAACCTCTTTTGAACAAGGGCATAATGTTTGCAATTCTCCAGTCCTCTGGCACCACCCCTGAGTCTAGGGAAGACTGAAAGATTATGGCCCGTGCCCCTGCAATTTCTACTCTCACATCCAAGGGTATTGAAGAAAGTATCTCATCCGGTCCCGGTGCCTTGTCAGCTTTGAATGCTGACAGTCTATTCAACACTTCCTCCTTATCAATTTTGAACCCTTCTAGTGACAAGAGTTTCCTTGTCTGTTACCATAGCCTGGGTAGCATTTCCCTCCTTGGTAAAGACGGATGCAAAGTATTTAACACCGCCCCTTCGTCTATGTGTAAATTTCCTTTTAGGGCCTTAATCGGCCCTACTCCTCCTTTTACCACCTTTTTACTATTTATATGCCTATAGAAGATTTTGGGATTCCCCTTTATGTTGGCTTCCTGTCTTTTCTCATAATCCCTCTTTGCTTCTTTAATATGCTTTTTCATCTTCTCTCTGAACCTTCTGCATTCCTCTTGCTTCTCAATTGTATTTTCTACCTGACACCGGTCATAAGTGCACTTTGTCATCTTAATCTTAATTTCAATCTGCTTTTTCATCCAGGGAGCTCTGGATTTATTTGTCCTACCTTCCCCTTTTAATGGAATATACCTTGACTGTGCCCAGACCAATTCTTTTTTGAAGGCAGCCAGCTCCGTTCTTGCCCCATCAAAGTCGGCTCTTGTCCAGTTAATTATTTTTACTCTGGATTGCCTATCATCCTTTTCTATCATCTTCTTAAAACATACAATACAATGATCACTGTCTCCTAAATATTTCCCCACTGACACTTGATCTACTTGGCCTGCCTCATTTCCAAGAACCAGGCCCAACAGTGCATCTTTTCTTGTTGGATTGGACACATAGTACTGTAGAAAATTCTGCTTAACACAATCTAGGAACTTTTGCCCCTCTCTGCCCTTTACACTACCACTGTCCTAGTCCACATTCGGGTAATTAAACTCCCTTTTTATAAATACTCTGCAATGCTTGCATCTCTCTGTAATTTCCTTGCAAATTTGTTCTTCTACATCCTCCTCACTATTTGGTGGTCTATAGATCCACCGAGCAATGTAATTGCACCTTTTTTGCTCCTTAACTCTGGCCAAATTGATTCTGCCCTTGAACCCTCCGGGACATCCTCTTTCTCCAGCACTGCAACGCTCTCATTAACCAGGACCGCCACTCCTCCTCCTTTCCTTTTATCTCTTCTCAACATCTTGTACCTGGGAATATTTAACACCAAGTTCTGCCCTTCCTTGAGCCAGGTCCCTGTTATTGCCACAATATCATATTTCCACATGGCAATCTGTACCTGTAACTTCCCAATCTTATTTACATCACTCAGTGCATTCACATACATGCATAGTAACCTTGATTTAGATTTTGTTACTTTCTCCCTTACCCTGACTTTACCTATTCTCTATACTAGTGCCACCAGTCCCTCCCAGTATTTTGTGCACCCTGGAATTCCTCTCTGATATTTTTTCTTGGTTTCCCCACCCTGCTGAGTTAGTTTAAAGTTCTCCCAACAGCACTAGCAAACCGCCCCACACAGAACTCAGCCCCATCTCTGTTCAGGTACAACCCATCTGGCTTGTAAGGTACCATCTCTCCCAGAGCCAGTTCCAGGTCCCAGGGATCTAAAGTCCTCCATCCTGCACCATTTTTCCAGCCACACATTCATCTGCCTTATCCAACCTATTTCTGTACTCACTGGCATGTTCTGATTGCAGGACCACATTCCCCTTCCTGCCCAAGTCATTGGCACCAATGTAGACAACAAACAACACCAGGCTGATCACCCTCCCCCAGAAGAATGTCCTGCAGCCACTCTGTGACATCCTTGACCCTGGCACCAGGGAGGCTACATATCATCCTGGAGTTATGTCTACGGCCATGGGAACGCCTGTCTGTACCCCTGTCCAATGAATCCCTTATCACTGTAGCTCTTCCTTTCTTATTCCTCCCCTCCTGTACAGCCAAGTCGCTCATGGTGCCACAAACTTGGCTCTGACTGCACTCCTCTGAGGAACCAGTGCCCTCAACAGCTTCCAAAACGGAAAACCGATTTGTGAGTGGGACCCCAGGGGACTCCTGTATTACCTGCCTAGTTCTCTTGGACTGTCTGGTGGTCACCCATTCCCTCTCTGTCTCCAGGCCCTTAAGCTGCGGCGTGAGCACCTCTCTGAACGTGTTATCCATATAGCTCTCAGCCTCACGGATGCGCCACAGTGACTCCAGTCACCTCTCCAGCTCTGAAACCCGGAGCTCAAGCTTCTGCAGCTGACAACACTTCTTGCACATGTGGTCAGCTAGGACCCCGATAACGCCCATGACTTCACACACATTACAAGATATGCATTCCATTACAAGATATGATTGAGCTGCCCTGCCATGTCTTAACTCAACAAAAACAAAAATTGCTGGAAAAACTCAGCAGGTCTGACAGTACCTGTGGAGAGAAAGACAGAGTTAATGTTTCAAGTCCGTATGACTCTTCTTCAGAACTAAAGAGAAGTAGAAATGTGGTGAAATATATGCTGTTTAAGGAGGGTGGGACAGGTGAAGCTGGATAGAAGGCCAGTGATAGGTGGAGGCAAAGGAGAGATTGCAAAAGATGTCATAAGCAAAATGTTAAAGGGGTGCTGATGGTGGTGATACTGGCTAAAGCAGGTGCTAATGGTAACATTAAGAATAGAAAGCAGGTTGAGCAAGTGACAGATGGCCCTAGTGGGGATGGTGTGGGAGAAAAGATCAAAATAGGCTAAAAGGTGGGGATAAACCAATGAATGGAAATAAATTTTAAAAATAATAATAGAAATAGGTGGGGAAAAATTATATATAAAAATAAAAAATAAACATTTGAGAAAAGAAGATCAAAAAGGAGTGAGGATGGAAGAGAAAGTTCATGATCTGAAGTTGTTGAACTCAATGTTAAGTCTGGAAGGATGTAAAGTGCTTAATCGGAAGATGAGGTGCTGTCCTATTTTGCGTTGAGTTTCACTGGGATTTGCAGCAGGCCAAGGATGGACATGTGGGCATGAGAGCAGGGTGATGCATTGAAATGGCAAGCGACAGGAAGATCTGGGTCATGCTTGAGGACAGTCTGAAGGTGTTCCGCAAAGCGGTCACCCAATCTGCGTTTGGTCTCTCCAAAGTAGAGGGGACTGCATTGGGAGCAGCGAATGTAGTAGACCAAATTGAGGGAAGTGCAAGTGAAGCGCTGCTTTGCTTGAAAGGAGTGTTTGGGCCCCTGGATGGTGAGGAGGGGGGAAGTAAAGGGGCAGGTGTTGCACCTTCTGCAATTGCATGGGAAGGTGCCGTGGGGGGTTGAGGTGTAGGGGATGATGGAGGAGTGGACCAGGGTGCCCCAAAGGGAACAGTCCCTACAGAGTGCCGGGGGGGGGGGGGGGGGGGGGGGGCGCGATGAAGGGAAGATGTGTTTGGTGGTGGCATCATGCCAGAGTTGGTGTTGGAGTTGGAGCTGCCTAGGAGCTGGAGCTACTTCCCTTACCTTAACTTTATCCTACTTTGGGTTATTTATATTACTTTATTATATTGGCACTAAATTTCTTTTATTCCTAGCAGTTCACAGTTAAATCCAAGCATAGGAACTTTAAAAACATTACTCTTTTCTAATTTACTCACCAGTTCCTACTTAGCAATGCCGCTGCTCTTCTTTCTGAGGAAAGGTAGGAAAAGAAAGGAGCACCTCCTCCTTTCTCACTGAACTCCCTCAGTCACCAAATTCCAACTGAAGCTCTCTACCGCAGCCAAAAACAGCACTCCAGTACAAAAAAAGAAATATCTTAGCTGCCTACGGCCTCTTGAGATGACACATGCCAATAGAGCAAAAAAAATCAAATACCACTTACCTGTGATGTTACCAATCAAATATTCAGGTTCCTAAATTAGAATAAATTTAGGTTGATAAAGAAACTACCAACTTGCAGCAGAATATTAAACAATTATATCCCTCTCAATTCCCCAAAGCTAACATTCCCAAACCAGTAAGTACCAGAAAATGTATCAGTCACATTGCTCAGACAATTTCTTCACGATGATTTTGATTGCTATTTTCCTTTCCTACTCTGCTAAATGTAACAGCTAGAAATAATATTTGAATCATGCACAAATAAGAAATACAAAATTTATGGATTAAGAAAATCATGAAGCTTCCTTCTTAAATTGAATTAAAAATGCAAGTAGGCTTTTCTAGCGAGGCCTGCTCATCTGTCATGAACAAAAGCTTCAGTGAGAGATTACACCTGGATATCTGTGCTGATCAATCAGCCAGGCTCAGATCATGGAGACTGACTACTTGTTCAGGAGATGGGCACTGGATTCTCAATAATGGGATAGTGTTTGAGGGTACGCTCACCGGCGTTTACTAGAATTTCAGCAAGAATTACAAATCCATTTTAGGAAATTGTCTCTTATTTGATCCTCTTATTCGCCTCTTATTTGATCACACTTGGGGGAAAAATAGTCAAAGCCGGGGAAAGTGATTGAATTTATCTGATGTTTACTTAACAGCAATTAGGTTTTGTGACCTTAGATGGAGACAGTTTAGCAATGGAACAATTTCACTGTGTATACGGCCTAACTTTCCTGCCTTTGAAAAACAGACTTAAAAAGTTAGAATTTTTTCCACTTTGTTATGTAAGTCTTCATTATAATCCACATAGTGATAGATTGTTTCCACTCTTTGACAAGAAAATAATAAGGGCACAATTTAGGCACAATTTTTTTTATTCATTCATGGGATGTGGGCTTGGCATTTATTGCTCATCCCTAATTGCTCTCATTCAGAGGGCATTTTTAAGAGTCAACCACATTGCTGTGGGTCTGGAGTTACATGTAGGCCAGGCCAGGTAAGGATGGTAGATTTCCTTCCCTAAAGGAAACTTGGGTTTTTATAACAATCAGTAATGGTTTAATGGTCATCATTGGACTTGTAATTTCAGATTTTTATTAAATTCAAATTTCACCACTGTCACGATGGGATTCGAACTCAGGTCCCCAGAGCATTACCCTGGGTCTCTGGAATACTAGTCCAGTGACAATACCACTATGCCACTGCCTCACAGGATTAAGAGGACTTGCGGTTTTTTGACACTTTTTCCACCGATTTAGAATGAGAATTAGCTTTTAAATGTTTGTTTAAAGCAAAGTATGTTCATATGCATTTGGGAATAAAAACAGGCGAAAGATTAAGATGCTGTCAGTATCCTGTACCAAGTCCCGTTCACCTATCCCTGTTGTCCTTGGTGACCTACATTAGTGCCAGATATTCCAACTTAAAATTCTTATTCTCATGTTTAAGTGTCTTCACAGCCTCACCTCTGTATATCTCTGTGAGCTGCTTATTACAAATATTACAAGAAATATCATGTTTTGGGACCGTCTCTTTAATTTAGGATGAAATGGAGGAATGAAGAGGGTCAGGTGACCTTCTCTGAATCCTGTCTGATGACAAGCTTTGGTGATTTGGCTGTTAAAGATTAAAGGGTGGCCCAGGTTGATTTACTGGGAAGAGGGCGCAAGATGTTCACACCTGTAAACAATGGCCAGAGCAGCTGTGATGATGATGGATAGACCTTTAGTCCCCAAGTCTCACAGGGAGGGGTTAGGAATGTCAGGTTTTATAAGGGTTATACTTTAAACTATCTATTTAATTTCAAGAAAAAATGGAGTTGAGGAATTAAAAATATTAAAGAATTGGCATTCCTAGATGTATTTAAAGCCCATGTGATTCATAAGAACAAGAACATAAATAGGAGCAGAAGTAGGCCATTCAGCCCCTCGGGTCTGCTCAGTCATTCAATAAAAACATGGCTAATCTGATTGTGGCCTTAACTATACTTTCTGCCTGCCCCCCTTAACCCTTGCCTCCATTGTTAAAAATCTGTCTAATTCAGGCTTGAATATATTTAACGACCCATCCTTCAAAAACGATCCTCTGAGAAAAGAAATGCCTCCTCATGTCTGTCTTAAATGGGAGACAACTTTGAAACTATGCCTCCTAGTTCCAGATTTCCCCCACGAGGGGAAACATCCTTTCAGCATCTACCCTGCCAAGCTCCCTCAGAACCGAATATGTTAATAAGATTATCTCTCATTCTTCTAAACTCTAATGAATATAGGCTGAGCCTGCTCAGCCTTTCCTCAGAAGACAAAACCCTCATTTCAGCAATCAGCCTAGTGAACCTTAGTGTTGCCATGGAGATGAGCTTTGTAAGGGGAAGAGCCTATAGCAAGACATTGTAGTATTAGCTTCCTGGGTTTTCTAAGATATCATTGAACCTAACAAACAGGTCAGTCTGCAAGAATCTGAGAGAGAGAGTGAGCAGAGAGATGGAGGCAGTCACTCTCTATTGTTCATCATGCAGAATGCAGGTCAGAGCTCATGTTTAGATTGAAGAGGCCAAGTTTGTCAGGAGCTAAATGAGGCTGGTAGATTTGTCTAGCTTTGGCAAGAGGAAGGAATCTTTAGGGTAACCCTCACAGTGAAAGTCAGTTCAGGATTAGAAGTTACCCAACTGAAAAAGGACAAAGGAAGCAAGCCGTCGGGAGCTGAGAATAGCTTTAGACTGGTTCCTGGAGAATGAAGTATCTATTTAAGAGCCAGTGGAAAGTACAATCATAAGGTGAGGTTTTCAAACATGTGAACAGGAGGTCACTGCAAGTTCAAATTTCTTTTTAAAAGTTAATGGTCTTTTGAGGATCATAATATCCTCCAGGCCTACAACCTGCACTATTCCTTCCCCAATTCCAAACTTTTCATCACTCCTCTTTTTTGGGTGTTTCTCCCTCTCCCATTGGCCTACCATTGAAAGCCATACCTTTGACCTAGACTCTACACTATGGAATTCCTGAACTAGAGCTCTCCTTTAGGATCCCCTTTAAACCTACACATATAAATAAGCTTTTGGTTTCCCCAACCCTATCAATATCATCATCTTTGGCTTGGAGCCTATTTTTCTATGATTATGCTTCTGTGAAATATAGCAAAGGTAGGAAAGCTGAAAGAACATCCCATTTCAAATGAAAATATCCTGTTGACTGCTCAGCAGAGCCAGCTCAGTGCATTCAATGAGATGAGAGAAAAAGATTTGAGAACAGATTGCTGGACCACATAAATCTGAGTGTCAGACACTGTCAAACATCTGAGATCAGATCTTTTATATTACCAAGTATGGTCTGCTGAGAGTACGATATTTTTGTTGTTTGACATTGTATCAAAGTAAAAATGATTGATTTTTGCCTATTCTCACAAGCAATCTCCACCATTTGCCAGTTGGAAAAGTGATCAATGAACAAATACCTAAAGCATCTCAGAGTGATGCATTTGGCTTTCACACATACTTCTGTAAACTCTGGAAATATGTTTCTTTTTGAGTCGGGAGATGTGTGGGACTAAGTCCGCTTACAAATTTCCTTGAATTGGTGCCACTTTATTTGGAGATTGCATTCCAATTAGCCCAAAATGGCTCAGTATTTGTGTAGATGTAAATCAGGCATTTCTTGCTTTTCAGTCTGAGAGGTCTACAAAGTATGTCAACTAAGAAGGGGCAACTACTCTGTGAAAGGTGGAAGAGATATAGAAAAAGCTTCTTTTGCCTTCCCCACTTAGGTACTTTTGACTTCTAGCATTTGAATTAAACTGGGCTCAGGAAATCTACATTTCATTAATGCACTGTAATCTCTCTAGTCCAGAAATCCGATAACACCAGTTGTCTGGAATTTTTTTTGAGCAGTCCCAAGCAACTCTCAGTCTCAGCACTCTCACAATAGTGAATGTAGTAGCCTTTATATTTATCCAATGGATAAATATATCTACTGAAGATAAGAGTGAACAGCCTTTGGTTGTTTCAGTGGGAAGACTGCAGGGGTGACGCAAAAGAATAAAGGAGAAAGAAAAGTTGGCTAATTAGGTAGAAATTCAAATTAAGAATCAAAACCTTTCACACTGATAGTACAGTTCAATCTTTCTGGGAAAGGAAATTGTTCTCAGCTTTTATATTAAATGTTCAGTAAATAATTATTACCCTTCTTTCCCTAGCCTGAGCTTTGGTAGTGGCAGTTCTGGGCCCTGTTTTACACTGTGACCCCATGCTGTGTTTTCCCGTGCTACATTCACCAGTCATTTTCTGTCCTCTGTCCATTGCAGCAGTGCTTTTGAGCAGACCCAGGGTATAGTTTGTATTTTTTTTAAACCATGGCACTTAAGAAAAGGATTAAGACTTGAACCTGTTATTTTAAAATTTTTATTACCGCTTTATAATATTTTGTCACTGTTTTATATCTTAGGTACATATAAATAGTTGCTTCACAAACTTATGGCTAGACATTCTAATGTTAGTCTATAATCCAGAAAATTACAAAATTCAGAAATGCCTTGGTCCTAAGAATTCTGGACTGGAGAAGTTACAGTGTATAAGGAGAAGGGGTTAATAATCTTATGTGGGGTCCTTTGGGGACGGTTGACCATAACATGGTAGAGTTCTTTATTAGGATGGAAAGTGAAGTAATCCAGTCCAAAACTAGGGTCCTAAATCTAAACAAAGGAAACTGCGATGGTGTGAGGCCATGAATTGGCTTCATTATAAGGCATGATGGTGGATAGGCAGTAGCTAATATTTAAGGAATGAATGCAGGCAGTGCAACAGTTATACATTCTTTTCTGGTGCAAAAACACAACAGGAAACCATGGCTAACAAAAGAAAATATGGATAGTATTAGATCCAAAGAGAAGCCATACAAAGTTGCTAGAAAAAGTAGCAAGCCCGAGGATTGGGAGCAGCTTAGAATTCATCAAAGGAGGACAAAAAAATTGATCAAGAAAGGAAAAATAGAATATGAGAGTAAACTTGCAAGGAACATAAAAGCGGACTGTAAAAGCTTCTATAAGTATGTAAAAAGAAAAAAGATTAGTGAAGACAAATGTAGGTCCCTTGCAGACCACAACAGGAGAATTTATTATGGAGAATGAGGAAATGGCAGACCAATTGAACAACTACTTTAGTTCTGTCTTCATGGAAGAAGACACAAATAACTTTCCAGAAATACGAGGGAATCATGGGTCTAGTGAGAAGGAGGAATTGAAGGAAATTAGTATTAGTAAAAAAAAGTGTTGGAGAAATTAACGGGACTGAAAGCTGATAAATCCCCAGGGCCCGATAATCTACATCCCAGGTTACTAAAGCAGGTGGCCATGGAGGTAGTGGGTACATTGGTTGTCATCTTCCAAAATTCTGTAGATTCTGGAACAGTCCTGGCAGATTAGAAGTGGCAAATGTTGCCTCACTATTTAAAAAAGGAGGCAGAAAGGAAACGGAGAATTAAAGACCAGTTAGCCTAACATCAGTAGTAGGGAAAATGTCAGACTCTATTATGAAGGATGTGATAACAGGTCACTTAGGAAATGTCAATGGGATTAGACAAAGTCAACATGGATTTATGAAATGGAAATCATGTTTGACAAACTTGCTGGAGTTTTTTGAGGATGTAACTAGTAGAATAGATAAGGGAGAGAGCCAGTTGATGTGGTGTATTTGAATTTTCAGAAAGCTTTTGATAAAGTCCCACATAAGAGGTTAGTGTGCAAAATTAAAGCACATGGAATTGGGGGTAATATATTGGCACGGATTGAGAATTGGTTAGCAGACAGAAAACAGAGTAGGAATAAGTGGGTCTTTTGGACTGGCAGGCAATGACTCGTGGAGTACCGCAGGGATCAGTGCTTGAGCCCTGGCTATTCACAATATTTTTCCATGATTTGGATGAGGGAACCAAATGTAATATTTCCAAGTTTGCTGACAACGCTAAACTAGGTAAGAATTTGAGTGGTGTGTAGGATGTTAAGAGGCTTCAAGGCTTTTTGGACAATTTGAGTGAGTGTGCATAGCAAGTACATAGCAAATGCAGTATAATATGGATAAGTGCGAAGTTATTCACTTTGGTGGGAAAAACAGAATGGCAGAGTATTATTTAAATAGTGATAGATTGGGAAATGTTGATGTACAAAGTGACCTGGGTATCCTTGCACATCAGTCACTGAAAGCAAGCATGCAGGTGCAGCAAGTAGCTAAGAAAGCATATTGAATGTTGGGCTTGATTACAAGAGGATTTGAGTACAGGAGCAAGGATGTCTTACTGCAACTGTACTGGGCCTTGGTGAGACCACACCTGGAGTATTGTGTGCAGTTTTGGCTTCCTTACCTAAGAAAGGAGTGCAGCGAAGTTTCACAAGACTGATTCCTGGGATGGCAGGATTGTAGTATGAGGAGAGATTGGGTCGTTAGGCCTATATTCACCAGAGTTTAGAAGAATTGAGAGGGGATCTCATTGAAACGTATGAAATTCTGACAGGGCTGGGGAAACTGGATGTAGGGATGATATCTCCTCTGGTTGGGGGGTCTAAAACAAGTGGTCACCGTCTCAGGATACAGGGTAGGTCATTTAGGACTGAGAAGAGGAAAAATCTCTTCACTCAGAAGGTGGTGAACCTGTGGAATTCTCTACCACAAAGCTGTGGAGGCAAACTCAATGAATATATTTAAGAAAATTCCTAGGCACTAAAGGACTCAAGGGTTATGGGGAGAGAGCGGGAGCATGGCGTTGAGACAGTTTCACTCATGATCATATTGAATGGCAGAGCAGGGCTCGAAGGGCTGAATGGCCAACTCCTATTTTCTGGGAAAAGTGTCCTGCAGTCAGTATCGCGGTGAAGCAGTTTGGGAAGGGTGTCCCGCAGTCAGCATCGTGGTGAAGAGGTCTGGGAAGAGTGTCCTGCAGCCAGTTCTTGTTGAAAATAACAAGAGTGACATCACAAGACAGCGTGAGAGAGCAGCGGAGAGATTAAAACTAGTGCGAGTGTGGGGAAGCTTCAAAAAGTGACGTCAGCACAAAGGTGAGAGCTGATTGGTGAGTAGTGCGTAAGTGTTTTTCTTCAGTTTTTTTTCTCCAGGTTTTTCTCCAATTTAAAATAGATGAAGCTAAGGAAAGGTGAGAGTTCCAGTTTTTATTTAAAGTAGATAAATAATTTAACTTTTTTTTTACTGCATTTAACTTAAAGTAAGGGTTTTTTTTCAACTAGAGGCATGGCAGGGCAGCTCAGCCCTGTGTTATGTTACCGCCTGCAACATATGGGAAGTCCTAGATGCTCCTTGTGCTCAGACTGACCACGTGTGTAGGAAGTGCAACCAGCCGCAGCTATTTGAGCTCCGAGTTTCGGAGCTTGAGCGACAGCTGGAGGCATTGAGGTGCATCCGCGAGGCTGAGAGTTTGTGGATAGCACGTTGTTAGACGTGGTCACCCCACAGCTTCCGGAAGTGCAGACAGAGAGGTGATGGTGACCATCAGTCAGAAGAAAGGTGTCAGGCAAGTAGTCAGGAAATGCCCAGGGTGCATCTTGCTCTAGAACTGTTTTGCTGTGTTGGAAAACGGTGAGAGTGACGGTTCCTCTGGGGAGTGCAGCCACACTCGTGACACTGTGAGTGGCTCAGCTGCATGGGGGGTAGGAAAAAGAGAGGAATAGCAATATGGTAGGAGATTCTATAGTAAGGGGAACAGACAGGCGTTTCTGTGGCCACAGACGTGACTCCAGGATGGTATATTGCCTCCCTGGTGCCAGGGTCAAGGATGTCACTGGGATTCCAGCCCTTAATGAACTTTTTAGATACATTAGAAATAGAGAAATTTTGGATTTGAAACTAATACCGATGGGCACTAATCTAATACCTGTATATTGTTAAAGGATTTCAGTAAATTTCAGTCAAACTTCACAAATTGCTAGGGCAACGTGGCTATAGTCATCCAACTGAATTTCATTCTTAGTTATGTTACCATGAAGATGTATTGAACAGAAGCAGGTACTCCCCTCTGCTGGAAAATCAAAAAGGAGGCATCCAGTATGCTACTTGGAACTAGGTTATCTGCTGCAGTCTAAGAAGGCCCAAGAAAAGGAAAGTGCCTGTTTTCATTTTGAGTTATCTTTGTTCCGCCTTTATTTTTCTCCCTGCCTCTGTTGAAAGGCAAGCAAAGCCTTTCCTGCTCATCCAGACACTGTCGGCTCTTTAGTGCCTTGTACAGATGAGCATTTTTCAAGAATGAGCCGAGAGAGTATGTGTCATCAGCCTATTCAACATACGGAGAATCGGAACTGAGCACAATCTTCGCTTCATGCAGAAATGCTTGCCAGCAGGATCCCGATTGGGTACAAAAACCGTGGCTGACCTTCCCTTTCCGTAGCCTACTTTGTGGCCCTGACAGCGTGTCAAAAATTTGGTGCAGGATCTTTACTTTATTCATGGTGTGTGAGCATCGTTCGCAAGGCCAGCATTTGTTGCTCCTTCTCTAACTGTCTTTGAGAAGATTCTGGTGAGCTGCTTTCTTGAACTACTGCAATTCTTTTCTTACTACCAAAGCGAATAACCTCACGCTTCCCCACTTTATGCTTTTTCTGCCACCTTGTTGTCCATTCACTTTGTCAAAGCCCTTGGGGTCTTTGGATCCTCCTCACGCTTACATTCCCACATAGCTTTGTATCATCAGCAAACTTGGATACAACATCCCCAATTTCTTTGTCTAAGGCATTATATAGATTCGAAATAACTGAGGCCCCAGCACTGATACTTATGACGCTCCATCAGTTACATGAACCTGTCAACTTGAAAATGCCTCGTTCATTCCTACTGTCTTCTTTCTGTCTCTCCATCAATCCTCCATCCATGCTGGTATATTACCCCCAACTCCACATGGCCTTATCTTTGCATTAACCTTTTGTATATTGAATTATACTACATCTACTGGTTCCCCTTTGCCTAACCTACTAGTTACATCCTCATAAAAACTCTAATAAATTTGTCAAACATAATTTTTCTTTAATAAAAGCTCCTTGACTCTGCCTGATCAGACTATGATTTTCTAAGTGTATTTTTTAAGACTTCCTTAATAAATTCCAGCATTTTCCCCACAGCTGATGTCAGGCTAACTAGCTTGTGGATCCATGTGTGTTCTCTCCCTTTTTTTTGAAAAGCATTTGCCAACTTCCAATCCTCTTGAACATCCTGTCAAATATCAGTAGGAACAAGGGGGTCCTTGAATTGTAATTGCTACACTGTGCTTAGTTCCAAAAGGGGATCTTCTATTGTTCAGCTAACAATATGCAATTAACACACACAATGTATCCTGCTTGTATTTTTTTAAGCTGTGGTGCCAAAAATTGAATGCAGTATTTTAAATGTGATCTGATGAGTGCACAGTAGAGTCTTGGCATAACCTCTAAGGACTTGCACTTTACTGTTCTACCCATATAAACCAGTATTCTATTAGTCTTATTATTTGCTTTGTGGTAAAGGCATTCCAAGTGCCATGCCTCCTGATATAAGTACCTTTTCTACATTTCCGAAGCATACAACTAATAACATTGAATTATAAGGTACATTCTTTTTGATTTGTGCATTTATCAATGTTAAATTTCATTTGCCAAGTCTTGCATAATCGTATTTTAGACCTTACCACAAATCTTCTGTTGCACCCGCTGCTCCCACTGTTCTCTACTGGTTAATGCTTGTGACTTCCTTGCATTAGGCTGTGACAGTTCAGTTATTTTATATTTGCATTGCATGATTGCGTTCCTAACTTTCTGAATATTGGACTATTTCAGTGTTACAATTACTGAAGTAGCTGGTAAAATTTTCATTGGGAAATTACCTGTACTCCAATTATATTATTTTTGGTAAGGAAATAGTTCTGTATTTATGCTCAAGGCTTGAACAGTTTGTACTGATGTGATACCTCAATAAGTTGTTGTCTCTTTTCACTTTGCTTGAATATTATTCACGTTTTTATGTAAATTTGATAAATTTGTCCCCTAAATCAGTTTTGACAGTTACCTAAGGTATGACCAGGTAGAAAAATGTTTTCAATACTGTTGCCTATTCTTTGAGGTACATACAACAAATGTGCTTATTTGGCTTCATCAATAAACCTACAGTTTTCAAATTGTGTGATTGATATTGTGAGTGACGACAAAAATGAAGACACTTCAAACGAGTCTCCACACATCTTCCTTTCCTGCCCCTTAAAATAATAGAACTCCTTTTCCTGATGTGATTTTAGCCTATATCTGCCATTTGACATCAATAATGATTGACTGCTGTTCACAGGGACAGATATGTTTTAATTGGAGGCATAGCTACCACTTGTACTTTGAAAGAAAGATTCCTGAAACCATGGGTGATATGGAGGAAGGCAAAAGAAGTACTAAATGTTAGGAATACCACATTTGCAGGAAACTAGAAAAGTACATTGTGGTATATTTCAGAAAGCATTATTCATCTAAAATAGAAGCAAAATACTGCAGATGCTGGAAATTTGAAATAAAAACAAAAAATGCTGGAAAAACTCAGCAAGTCTGGTAGCATCTATGGAGAGAGAAACAGAATTAATGTTTTGAGTCTGTTTGACTCTTCAGTCACAAATGTAGGTGGGAAGAGACTGAACAAGGGGAGAGAAAATAGAGTCAATATAGGAAGAAATGAGTTCAGTGGGGCTGGAATAGGATGAAACGATGGGTTCACGTGGATCTACAGCAGCTCTGAAGTAGAACCAAACGGACTTGAAGCATTAACTCTGTTTCTCTGTCCACAGATGCTGCCAGACCTGCTGAGTTTTTCCAGCATTTTCTGTTGTTATTTCATTATTAGTCATCTAGTATTTTGGATTAATTAATCACTTTGTTATAATCAAGCGTTTGTTGCCTGGTGGCATTGAATTTATGTGCTTTTTAACGATTGACATTAATTGCTGAATTGAGTATCCTGAGTATTGATGGTATTATTTAATATCCTCTACATTGGAGAGACCAAACATAAACTGGGCGACTGCTTTGCAGAACACCTGCAGTCTGTCCACAAGAAAGACCCAAACATCTCCGTCGCTTGCCATTTCAACACTCCACCCTGCTCTCTTGCCCACATGTCTGTCCTTGGCTTGCTGCATTGTTCCAGTGAAGCTCAACGTAATCTGGAGGAACAGCACCTCATCTTCCGACTAGGCACTTTACAGCCTTCTGGACTGAATATTGAATTCAGCAACTTTAGATCTTGAACTACCTCCTCCATCCCCACCCTCTTTCCATTTCTTCCCCATTCCTTTTGTTTTTTTCCAGTAATTTATATAGATTTTTCTTTTCCCACCTATTTCCATTATTTTTAAATCTTGTATGCCGGGCTAATCTTTCCACCCCACCCCCGCTAGAGCTGTACCTTGAGTGCCCTGCCATCCATTCTTAATTAGCACATTTGTTTAGATAATATCACCACCTTCAACACTTCTTTGTTCCATTGTCTGTGACATCTTTTGATTACCTGCTCCTATCACTGCTTGCTTGTCCCTACAACCACACCTTCCCCACCCCCCCCACACTTCTTCCCCCCCCCCACCTTAAACCAGCATATATTTCACCCCTCTTCTAACATTGTCAGTTCTGTCGAAGGGTCATGAGGACTCGAAACGTCAACTCTTTTCTTCTCCGCCGATGCTGCCAGACCTGCTGAGTTTTTCAGGTAATTCTGTTTTTGTTTAATATGTTGCTTAGTCACGCTTTAATCCCTCTTTCTCTCCTGCAAAAAAATTCTAAACACCTGTTAAATAAAATGCAAAGTTCATCTTCCCCTGATTTTAAGACAATGCAGTTGATATGATATATTTTCATATTTCTGCTATTACATTTTTTTATAATCTGTGCAATATGAATGAAAAAGCTGATAATTTTTTTTCTTTATTTTTTTCATGGGGGGCATCATTGGCAAGGCCAGCATTTATTGCCCATCCCTAATTGTCCTTGAACTGAGTAGCTTGCTAGGCCATTGCAGAAGGCAGTTAAAAGTCAACCATATGTAGGCCAGATCAAGGAAGGATGGCAGATTTCCTTTCCTGGAGGACATTGTTAGACTAGCCTTCTGTTAACTGAATTTAAATTCCACCAGCTGCCATAGTGGAATTTGAACCAGTGTCCCCAGGACATTAGCCTGGACCTCTGGATTACTAGTCCGGTGACACTGCCTCTCCCCTGAATACTGTTTTGTTTGAATCCCTTCCCCTTTTTTTTTAGCCTGTGTTCACGAATTTAAAAAAATACAAACATTGGACATGGGAAATCTCAACGGTCAGGTCTCAATGTCTCTGGCTGGCCTGGTTTTATCGTCAACCTATCTTTAATGAAAACAGAAAATGCTGGTAATACTTGGAAGGTCAGGTGGCATTTGTGAAGTTAACATTTTGCTTTGAGGACTTTTCATCAGAGCTTAAAGTTAGGGATAACAGTTCATGAAGCAATTATAAAATCAGAGGAAAAGAAGGGGTGAGGGATGGGGGAGATAAAAGATCAAAAAAGGTTTGTAATAGGATTGAAGGGAGGAGTGATTAAATGACAAAAGGCATGATATCAAAAGATAAAAGAAATGGAAGGGGGGAGGTGATAATGGGACAAGTACAGAAACTTTAGAAAGTAGTAGGGATCGTTCCCTCCGTGGCACCCTGGTCCACTCCTCCATCACCCCCTGCTCCTCAACCACCTCCCATGGCACCTTCCCATGCAAACGCAAAAGATGCAACACCTGCCCCTTCACCTCCCCTCTCCTCACTGTCCAAAGGCCCAAACACTCCTTTCAGGTGAAGCAGCATTTCACTTGCACTTCTCTCAACTTAGTCTACTGCATTCGTTGCTCCCAATGCGGTTTCCTCTACATTGGAGAGAGCAAATGCAGACTGGGTGACCGCTTTGCAGAACATCTTCAGTCTGTCTGCAAGCATTACCCAGACCTCCCTGTCGCTTGCCATTTCAACACTCCAGCCTGCTCCCATGCCCACATGTCTGTCCTTGGCGTGCTGCATTGTTCCAGTGAAGCTCAACGCACATTGGAGGAACAGTACCTCATCTTCCGAATAGGCACTTTACAGCCTTCTGGACTGAATATTGAGTTCAGCAGTTTTAGATCTTGAATTCTCTCATCCATCCCTACCCCCTTTCCGTTTCTTCCCCCTCCTTTTTGTTTTTTCCAATAATTTATATAGATTTTTCTTTTCCCACCTATTTCCATATGTATTTCCACCCATTGTTTATCTCTGCCTTTTATGCCCTTTTAGTATTATTTCACCCCACCCCCACTAGAGCTATCTGTACCTCTTTCGAGTACAAACCCGTTTCCATCTGTTTCAGATGAAGTTACATTGTTTCATAGTTTGCCACTGTGAGATTTGAACTCTTGATCTTGGGGTTACAAACCCAGTACCATAACCACTTGGCTATTTAGGCCAAGCTAGAGCTATCTGTACCTTGCCTGTCCTGCTCTCTACTCTTAATTAGCACATTCCTTTAAATAATATCACCACCTTCAACACCTCTTTGTCCTTTTGTCTGTGACATCTTTTGGTTATCTCCACCTATTACTGACTACTTGTCCTAACAACACGCCCCCCCCCCCGCCTTAAACCAGCTTATATTTCACCCTTTTCTTATTTTTACTTAGTTCTGTTGAAGGGTCATGAGGACTCAAAACGTCAGCTGTGCTCTTCTCCACCGATGCTGCCAGACCTGCTGAGTTTTTCCAGTTATTTCTGTTTCTGTTTTTGTTGTGGGTCTAGAAAGGTTGTAAATGGCAGCAACGAACAATTAAGAGTAACTGCTTTCTGAGAAAATGGGAGCAGTTGTTATCATCTGAAATCATTGAATTTAAAGATGCCTAATTGAAAGATAAGGCACTGTATCTCCAACTTCCATTGTGGGCCATTGGAACAGAGACCAAGAACAGGGAAGTCATAGTGGAAATAGGATGGATAGTTAAAATAACATAAAAGCAAAAAACTGCGGATGCTGGAAATCAAAACAAAAATAAAAATACCTGGAAAAGCTCAGCACGTCTGACAGCATCTGCGGAGAGGAACACAGTTAACGTTTCGAGTCCGTATGACTCTTCAACGGAACTGTTGAAGAGTTAAAATAACAAGTGACCAGAAACACATTGTTAAGCTTGCAGACTAAACACAGCTGTTCAGCAAAGTGATCGCCCAGTTTATGTTTAGTCTACCCAATATAGAGGAGACTGCATTGTGAGCAGCGGATGCAATATGCTAAATTGAAAGTATAAACAAATTGCAGTTTTACCATAATGATACCAATGCTGTCTGTTATAGAGCGTTTGGGGCCCTAGCCACAAAATGTCCCTTGGCACAAGCTTTATTAAATGAACAGTACATTCTTCCCCGTGTTTGTGAGAAACTGCCTTGAGCAACAAAAAATGTTAATATGCACCTCAGTTAAGGTGCAACTTTGCATCTGCTTATTTTTAAAACTCTGATTCATTAAGAATTATGAAGGTGTTTGTACTGTATTATACCAAGAAACGTTGTAGGTTTGACAGTGTCCCCCTCTCAACCCACTTCCCCTTAAATTAACTTGATACAAAGTGGAGGTTTTGTACCAAATGTAGAAGCTCAAAAACAAAGCCTATTTGTAATTATTCCTAGACAAACTGATTTTGTGTAAGAAATTCAGAAGTGCAATGTTTTCTTTGAAAACTATCTATCATGCGTGGATAATATGGCAGAATGTGAATTTAAAGTTATAGGCACAACATCATGTTATCTATATCATTAAACTGGAACTTTTAACTTTTTTTGGAGTATAGTATAGGGAAGTGTGAAGTTATTCACTTTGGTCATAAAGGTGAGAAACTTGTGACGATGTTCAAAGATCAAAGTGCTTGTTATTCGCAATAAGTGCTTGTTGCAGAAGAATGAATCCAAAGCTTAAAGCTGGTTTGGTCTCAGGACAACTCTTCAGTGCTACAGAATTACTTTCGTCCTTTTCATCCTAGAGTGTTCAAGCTATGTCAACTTATACTCTATTTATAGGTGAACCAATGCCCATCACCTGTTTTAACTAACGATTGTCTTTAACAAGGTAATTGCTATGCAGTGTAATTACTGATACTTTGACAGTGCTTGTACAAGGAACACAGAAAGTTAGCAACTCTTTCGAGTACAAACCTGTTTCCATCTGTTTCAGATGAAGTTACATTGTTTCATAGTTTGCCATTGTGAGATTTGAACTCTTGACACTCTTTTGAGTAAACCTGTTTCCATCTGTTTCAGATGAAGTTACATTGTTTCATAGTTTGCCATTGTGAGATTTGAACTCTTGATACTCTTTTGAGTAAACCTGTTTCCATCTGTTTCAGATGAAGTTACATTGTTTCATAGTTTGCCATTGTGAGATTTGAACTCTTGATCATGGGGTTACAAACCCAGTACCATAACCACTTGGCTATTTAGGCCAAGCACAGAAAGTTAGCAGGTGCAGCAAGCAATTGGAAAGGTAAATTGCATGTTGGTCTTTATCGCAAGGGAATTGAAGTACAAGAATACTCTAAAGCTTGGCCCAAATAGCCAAGTGGTTATGGTACTGGGTTTGTAACCCCAAGATCAAGAGTTCAAATCTCACAATGGCAAACTATGAAACAATGTAACTTCATATGAATAGGAACAGATGGAAACGGGTTTGTACTCGAAAGAGTTACAAGGAACACAGAAAGTTAGCATGCGGGTGCAGCAAGCAATTGGAAAGGTAAATTGCATGTTGGTCTTTATCGCAAGGGAATTGAAGTACAAGAATACTCTAAAGCTTGGCCTAAGTAGCCAAGTGGTTATGGTACTGGGTTTGTAACCCCAAGATCAAGAGTTCAAATCTCACAATGGCAAACTATGAAACAATGTAATGACTGATACATTGATGGATTTCACTCATTTGCTTGGCCTAAATAGCCAAGTGGTTATGGTACTGGGTTTGTAATCCTAAGATCAAGAGTTCAAATCTCACACTGGCAAACTATGAAACAATGTAACTTCATCTGAAAAACAGATGGAAACGTGTTTGTACTCAAAAGAGTTACACAACATCTGTTACATCATCAAAATATCAATCAAGAGTTCAAATCTCACAATGGCAAACTATGAAACAATGTAACTTCATCTGAAACAGATGGAAACGTGTTTGTACTCGAAAGAGTTACATTTTGCTTGGCCTAAATAGCCAAGTGGTTATGGTACTGGGTTTGTAACCCCAAGATCAAGAGTTCAAATCTCACATTGGCAAACTATGAAACAATGTAACTTCATCTGAAACAGATGGAAACGGGTTTGTACTCAAAAGAGTTACAGGAATACTCTAAAGCTTGGCCTAAATAGCCAAGTGGTTATGGTACTGGGCTTGTAACCCCAAGATCAAGAGTTCAAATCTCACAATGGCAAACTATGAAACAATGTAACTTCATCTGAATAGGAACAGATGGAAACGTGTTTGTACTCGAAAGAGTTACAAGGAACACAGAAAGTTAGCATGCAGGTGCAGCAAGCAATTGGAAAGGTAAATTGCATGTTGGTCTTTATCGCAAGGGGATTGAAGTACAAGAATACTCTAAAGCTTGGCCTAAATAGCCAAGTGGTTATGGTATTGGGCTTGTAACCCCAAGATCAAGAGTTCAAATCTCACAATGGCAAACTATTAAACAATGTAACTTCATCTGAAACAGATGGAAACGTGTTTGTACTCGAAAGAGTTACAAGAATACTCTAAATTATAGAAATCAACAGTTACTTGTTTAAAAAAAAAAGTCGTCTGGCTATAGTTGTACAGGGTTTTGGTGAGACCGTATCTGGAGTAATGTGTGCAGTTTTGGTCTCCACATTTAAGAAAGGATATTGGAGTCGGTACAGTGAAGGTTCACCGCATTGGTCTTTGGGATGAGAGGGTTGCCCTATGATGAAAAGCTGAGTTAATTGGGCTTTTATTCTCTGGAGTTTAAAAGAATGCGAGGTGATCTCATTGAAATCTACAAAATTCTAAAGGGGCTTGACAGGGTGGATGCTGAGAGATTGTTTACCCTGGTTGGGGAATCTAAAACATGGGCACAGTCTCAGGATAAGGGCAGATCATTTAGGACTGAGATGAGGAGAAATGACTTCACTCAAAGTGTTGTGAATCTTTGGAATTCTCTAACCCAGAGGGTTCTGGATACTCCATTGTTGAATACGTTTAAAGCTGGGGTAGACAGGTTTTTGGTCTCTCAGGAAGTCAAGGATATCAGGAGTGGGTATAAAAAAGGAGTTAAAGCCCAAGATCAGCTAAGAACTTCTTGAATGGTGGAGCCGGCTCCATGGGCTGTGTGGTCTACTCTTGCTCCTATTTCTTGTGCTCTTTAAAACCCTTCACGAAAAATCATTAATATATATGGCTTTTTGATTTGTTTTAAGGAGAAGATCATCTGCCTTCTTTCCTTGCAAATTGTTGATCGTAACCATGTTAGAAATTTTGCTGGTAATTGGATTTTGTATTGTTTTGAAAGTTGCCTTTCTAATGATCTGTCCATAGTAAGACAATTAGCTTCCACTACCAGGCATTCTCTTTGCATCACAGCAATTGGTTTCGCTCTGCTCTCAGTATCCGAACACTGATTTTTAATAAACTAAGTTATTGTACCATAAAGCTTATTTTCCATCATTGACGATGGATATAATTTCTTGCTCATGTCTGCATTTAAAACTTAACTATTTAAGAAAGGTGTGAGTGAGAAACAAATTAATTATAGGCCTAGCAGTCTAACATGCATTGTTATTGGGATCTATAATTAAAGACAGAGTAACTGAGCATTTAAGGAAATTTGAGATGATTAGAAAGAGCCAGCATGGGTTCATAGAAGGCATGTCATGCCTAATGAACTGAATTGAAGTTTTTAAGCAAGTTGTTAAAGGAGTTGGCAGGGAATATCGCTGGGTGCTGTTTATTTGGGCATCCAGAAGATATTCAGTATGTCTTCATATAAGAGATGGTTGGTTAAAATTAAAGCTCATGAACTGAAGGAAATTATTGACTTGTTTAGGAGATGGGTTAGGTTGTAGAAGACAGAGAATAGGTATAATGGATTTTTACATGAATTGGAGGAAGGTGTCCCAGAATTGTGCTGGGGCTTCACCTTTTTGCTATATTAATGACTTGGATCATACAATAGAGAACAATATATCCAAATTTGCCACTGACAGAAAGATTGGTGGTGCAGTAAGTAGTGTAGACAGGAGCATAAAATTACAAAAAAGATGCATTGCTAATTAAGTGAGTGGGAAAAACTGTGGCAGATGGAATTGACTGCAACTATGCATTAGATCATCCATTTGAACCAGTAAAGAATAGATCCAATTATTTTTTACTGTGAAAAATAGGAACAGTGGAGGTCCATAGAATTTTAGGTCTCCGTGTACACTGATCATTAAAATGTAGTAGTCGGGTACAAAAAATACTCAAAAGCTAACAGAGTGGGAGCCTTTATAACTAGAGAGCTAGAATATACAAGGGAGGAAGTTTTGCTACAGCTATGACTTTGGAAGGAGTGCAGCACAGATTCACCAAAATGTTGCCAGGGCACCAAAGGTTAGATTATGTGGAGCGATTACCTAAGGCAGGCTTGTATTCCCGCAATTATAGACAGTGAAGTAGGGGGTGACTTTATTTCTGCTTTTAGGCTTTTGCAACAAATTGATAGGGTAGGGAGGGAGAAATTTTTCCCACTGGTGAGGGAATTTAGGTCAAGAGACACAATTTTAAAATCAGAGTCAAGATATTCAGGAGAGAAGTTACAAAGCACTTCTGGATGCAAAGGATGGTAGAGGTATGGAACACTCCCACAAAAAGCAGTAGATCCTAGTGCAATTACTTTTAAATCTAAGAAAGATTTTTGCTAACTAAGGGCATTTAGGGGATATGGAGCCGAGGTGGGTGGATGGAATTAGGGTACAGATCAGCCATGATCTCAATGAATGGTGGAACAGGCTCAAGGAGCTGTTCCTTTTTAACTTACATTTACCCTTATTGAAATCTACCTGTTGTCTTAGGTCATTTACTTAATTTGTCCAGTTCTCTTTTTGAATGATGTCTTCATTATCTCACCTTCTGGCCACATCAGCAAATTGATTACATTAATTGTTATATTTGTAAACAGGCAATGCGGTTCCCGACACTGGCCATGTTTGCCAGGTAGGGGAAAGGCAGGATGGTGATCCTGCCTGATCCCCGATTAAAGGCAATTAAGAGTTGAAGGGCCCATTAAAAGCTCTTCGATGTGGAGCAGACGCGAGTTTCACCAGCTACATGTGCTGTCTGGGGCAGACCAGGTGAAGGGAGACAGGTACAGAGTGGGGAGCCAATCATGGCCATCCAAGAGAATTGCCCTGGAGCCAACAAAAGTTTTAATGCGAGCCCAAGACAGGCAAACGGTTACCCACCCCTCTGCGAGCCCAAGACAGGCATAGGAGCGATATAACTGAAGCCATCTGCTCACTCAAAGTCATTGAACAGACCGTCGGGCTTCTCAAGGATTCTGTTGCCTGGACCAGCCGGGTGCTGTTTCCCAGTACCCTCCTGATCTTACTTGTTTTGATCTGCTGCATTCTCCATAGCAGGGTGCTCCAGAGGAGTGCGGACCTTGAGGGTGGTGAGACCCATTATAAACTGCATGTTTCAATGGCAACAAGTCTCAGCAGCACTATGGCTATGAGCCATTCTGAGTCCTGGGCACACACCCTTCCCATGCTCAGGAGCAGCAAGTGCCCTGAGGCTCATCGGCTGGAGGGTGAAAGAACTGTCCTAAAGGTTAGAGGTTGCACTTGTTGTGATCCCAGCTGAGGTTACCCCATGATGAGCAGATCCCAGAGTGGAACCCAGCTTGATAGATCCTAACTTTTATTTGTTTGTTTAGATACATGGAGAGTGACTACCGAACAGAGTCATAGAAGTCAACTGATGAACTTTTAACAAAAGAATAAAACATTTATTTAACAAGAAAAGGTGAATTATGTTACAATACTCCTTCACTCACAAGTATACCTTTATATATACAGATTTGTAAGAATAACACAAGTTACAAAAGCTATCTTATACTCTAATGACCACAGTAAGTACAAAGACCATGTACCAATGGGCACTCTGTGGTCAGACGCCACACATTCTGAAACCAAGTGACAGAAGCCACCTAACCAGATGCTATGGATCTCTCCTTAACTCCCTCCAGATGCTTATTCCACCATGAGCCAACCAGTCTCACTGAACTTCTGTATTTCACAGGAGGGTTTCCAGGCTCCACTCTCTAAGACCTCACCTTTTGTATTCTTCTTCCAAGCTGACGCTTTCTCTCAGACACCTTCCACAAGGGTTCACCTCCAAGGTTTTGAACTCTCCTTCTGATGTTCCTCTTCCTTGACTCACCGCATGCATTCATGCTGTCTTCCATGCACTCTCTCTTACCGACTCAGCTGTCAACAGTATACTACTGCTTCACATACCCATAGCAAAGAGTTAGAGACCTTCAGTGTCTTTTTGGGCCTTCTTGCCTCTTGCAAGCTGTTCTCGGTTTAAATCTGCTTCCTGTAGCTTTAAATCTGAAGCTTGGAGCCTTTTTCTCTGTACCTCATTCTTAACTCCACTTAACAGGACCTTTCCAGGTTCTTGTCCTTCCTTTGACTAGAAGGTCTTTTTGAGACTTTCCCCTGTTTCATTCTCATTGCTTTGGCTCTTTTGGAAAATCTGCAACTCCCTCTTCCAGTGTCCAGTCTGTCTGGAGTCTTGGCTTCAAACTGAATTTAAAACTGCTGTTTCTTTGTTTTTTCTGTGTGTCTGGGATTTGCCTTTCTGGACCCCTGTTGCTAGGCAGCAGCACTGTTGTTCTACCCTTGTGTTTGCTTAACTTCTTAAGTTGTAAACTCTCATTAGAAATGCAAGCACCTTTTTAAAATGAAACTAAAATTCCATTTGACCTTTCTTAACACACACATACAGAAATACAAATCAAACTTAAACTTTAAAGCTAATACTCATTCCTAACACCTACAAATACCAATGTAACTTACTTAAACTGCCTCTATTTCCTCACACACTCACTTTGCCAGAGTGTGAGGTCATTGAACCTTTTGTGGCACTGAATCTAGAATCTTCCGATGATGCCTCTGCCTCTGACAGTGGCTGCCATCTCAACACAGGCCTGCTTAGTCTAAGTGGGTGGCCTCTTCCTGCCGTCTTTGGGATGAGGATCTCCCTCCTCTCCTTCATGGCCTTAAACATCATCTTCAGCTTGTTTGAGAACTGAAAGGCTGCCCTGCCAAGGTGCCAGGCCTCTTGCATCATTGTGGGACGCAGCAGTCCAATGGGCAACCACAATCTTATACTTGCTTCCTCAACACTCACGCAGCAGCCATAGTAATAGATGCCATTGAAGTTTAAACCTGGTCTGCGCTTCATCTGGATCACTTCCATTCCCATCCCATGGCCTGCAATTAGCAGCCAAGTCCATCTCCAATCCTGAAAAGGTGTTGCTGCGACAAAAATCATGACTTAATCTGCTTTCCATTTTGAATATTAAGATAACATCTGCTGTGCTCCAGCTTTCAGCTAGAGCTCTTTATGTTTTGAGATACCCTGGAAAAACAAAAGTATTTCCTTATTAATTTCCTTGAGTCTCTGGAATGAATGCAAATGTTTCCACTCAACTTGTTCTTTGAATTTATGCTCAACACATGCTTTACTTTCATTGTATGTGTTAGATTTCCAATTCAGTTTTGACTAGACCTTGAACTTGTTCACAGCCATGTCACCAATTTAACACCTGATATTTCCTGATCTTATGTAATATTTCTAGGAAGCTCCATCAATCTACTCTCAATCATTAGCAAAGTGATGGAAGGTATTGTGAACAGTGTCATCAAGTGGCATTTACTCAGCAATAATCTGCTCATCGATGCACAGTTTGGGTCCTGCCTGCCAGGGCCACTCGGCTATATTGAGGTCAGAAGCCTCGCTCAGATGTGGACAAAAGAGCTGAATTCAAGAGGGGAGCAGAGAGTGAATGCATTTGACATCAAGGCAGCATTTGATTGAATGTGACTTCAAGGAGCTGAATAAAATTGAGGTCAATAGAATCAGGAGGAAACTCTGCAGTCATTGGAGTCATACCTAGCACAAAGGAAGGTGGTTATAGTTGTTGGAGGTTAGTCATCTCAGTCTCTGGGCATTGCTGCAAGAGTTCCGCAGGTTGTGTCTTAGGCCTACCCATCTTCAGCTGCTTCATCAATGAGCTTACCACCATTATAAGCTCAGAAGTGGGGATGGTTGCTCATGATTGCACAGTGCTCAGTACCTTCACAACTTCTCAAATATGAAGCAGTCTGTGCCCACATACAGCAACCTGGGCAACATTCAGGCGCAGGCTGATAAGTGGTAAGTAATATTCATGCCAGAGAAATGCTAGACAATGACCATTTCCACTAGAGAATCTAACCATCTTCACTTTAATGTTCAGTGATATGAGCATTGGTGAATCTCCACCATCAACATGCTTGAGATTGCCATTGACTAGAAACTTAACTGGACTAGTCATATAAAATATAGTGGACTCAAGTAGGTCAGAGGCTGGTGAGTAACTGACCACATGACTCCCCAAAGCTATCTGCGAAACATAAGTCATGAGTGTGACGGAATAATTTCCACTTAACTAGATGACTGCAGCTCCAACAGCACCAAAGAAGCTCAACGCCATCCAAACAATGGAACCTGCTTGATCAGCACCCCACCCACCACCTTAAAATTCACTCCATCCAGCACCGGCGTACAATATGTACCATTTACAGGATGGAGTACAGCCACTCACCAAGCCTCGTTCGACAGCACCTTCAGTTAGGGATGGGCTACAAATGCTAGCCTTGCTAGCTATGCTCATGTTTCCATGAATGAATAACAAAAGCAGTTGCATGTATCATCTGGGCAGCCCAAAGTATTTTTGAAGTATAGCTTCTGTTGTAATGTAGATAAACACAATAGCCAATTTGTGCACAGCAAAGCCCCTCAAATAGATAAATCTCCAGATAATCTGATTAATGATGTTGGCTCAAGGATAGATGTTGGCCAGGACTCAGGAGCTAGGAAACCCCCTAGTTCCAGGGATTTCATGCAACAAAAAAAAGTAAATAATTTACCTGAATGTAAGAACTCCTCTTTCCAATTCAACATTTGATCATCCACTCCATTATCAGCATGCCTCCACCTAGGGTTGACAACTCTGGCTGGGCAAATTCTGGGAGATGTTGGCGAGAGAGGAAAACAAACCCCTGGAGAAAGTTTCCTGTTGTGAATGTCCGTTTCTGAACAGAAGTGGGAAATATATCCCTTTTTAGTCAGAGCAGACTGGAGAATTAAACATTGTCTAATTACTGCAGCTTAAGCCACAAAAAAAATCAACTTTAACTCGCAGTAAAGCAGAATTACAATGAACTGCCCTGAGGTGCCTCTTGTCCTAAAGTGGAAACTTGGGGAAAAAAATGCTTCCAATTTCTGCCTGGATTAAAATCTCATCAAGATAGATTTTTTCCTCCCTCCAAAATAAATTGCCAATTGGATCAGCTTCCACTCAAAAGATAAGGAGAAACTCGTTCTACTGGTGCTGCAGATTCACTTTGACTCCCTGGGGACAGACACATTGAAATCATTGAAGACAGCCTGTGGCACTGTCTTGTCAATGAATTTACTTCGCGAGTGAATCCAGTTTAACTTTTTGGATATTTTTTCACATTGTTAAAACCAGGACACCTGATAGAGAAATCAGTCAGACACTTATCAACCCAGCAGGCACCCCAAATTGCCACTAGTGGCTATATCTTGACATTAGGGTGGGCACTTTATTCTCTTCCCAATGCCATTATTTGGAATAAACCATTGGAGCAATGCAATCCTAATAAATCAAAATAATTTTATTTAAAAATTCCCAAATTCTGTTCAATAGACACTGGGCAATAGATGCTGTTTCTGGTAGATTCTCAGCCATTTTGGGAGGACTGGCAACCCTATTACCACCTATTTCCCAAACAGGCCTTCTCTCCAGGCCCTATTTGACCATTAACCCCTCGCTGGACCCGTGACCTGAACTGACTGGATCAATTCCAACTTGAGTCCTCCCCTTCGCCTTGGACACAGGGAAGGGGAAAACACACCAAGAGTATCACTCCTGATGCTACTAATGATATCTACTGGGAGTAAATCCATGGAGGCCCTGAATGAGATTATGTTTTCACTGCTGTGTTTTGGATTCACACCGCATGGTGACACTTATTTCTCTGGCTCATCGCTGAAAATGAATGAGGTACCTAAGGCCAGGCAGTGACATTATAACCAAACTACAGAAGTCATGGAACAAAAACAGAAAATTATGGAAAAACTTAGCAGCTCCAGCAGCATCTGTGGAGAAACAGAGTTAATGTTTCGAGTCTTTATGACTCTCCTTCTGAGTTCTGAAGAAGGGTCATGCAGACTCGAAACGTTAACTCTGTTTCTCCACAGATGCTGCTAGACCTGCTGAGTTTTTCCAGCATTTTCTGTTATTGTTTCAAATTTCCAGCATTCGCAGTATTTTGTTTTTATTACTGAAGTCATGAACTCTGGTGAGGAGAGAAGAGCCTTCAATGATGATAAAGTATATATTTTCTTGAAGAACGTCCTGGTGGTGTTCTTGATTTTTGGGATAAAAATGTTGCTGGAAGCCTCAAGAAGGTTGATGCGTTGCTCCTTTAAAAACCATGAATGAAATAATTGTTGGCCAGCTTTGCCTTCTGGTTTCCTCACACCATTGTGATAACACATTCCACCCTTCAGAGCTGCATTGATAATGATTCTGTTTGTGTATTCCTGGTTTCAAAAAGGTTCATGAGAACAACTCCAAATTGGCAATCTTGAAATTGAAAATGGTAAATAAGGAACATTAATTTTTTTTTGTGAAATGGAGGTCTCACGTGCGCATTTAGAGCTTTTAAATTTGGACTCAGTATTGCGGAATCACTGGTTTCAGTTTATTACATTTGCATTAAATTCTCTTTGGGGAAAACAGCTCCATTACAAATGTGATTTCTATCTATCAATTATTACCATTAGCTTTGAAAGTGCAATGTTAATTTGTGGGGCATCACAACTTTCAGCAGTGCTCATTCAGAGGGGTTGTTAGGTGAACAGTGTGCTCACCAAGTGGGATATAAGTGACAGCCATGAAACGAGAATGGCTTTTGAAATGAATCCTTTAAACTTCAAATTGACACTTGGACCAGTGAATATCAGCAAGAATCTTCAATTGCAGGTGTAAATGTCACAGGGTGAGATAGCTGTCAGGGGGCTATCACTTCTGTCATTTCTCTGATGTGTTGTTCGAATCACCTGCTGCCGACTTTGATAGACTGCAGTACCTATGATCTCAACAAAGCATACAGGGGAGTAATTTATTCAGAACTAACTGTCTTTAGTTTGGAGTTCTGCAAAAGCATAATATTTCTGTCTTAAATTAAGAATATTGGTCTTATTTTAGAGACACAAAAGACGATTGGGAAAGAACAGATCTGGCTCAATAACAATCTAATGGGGTATGTGTTTTTACCCAACTGAAATGCCAGCTCCAGTGAATTAAACTAGAATAAATGGCTTCACAAAAGAGAGATTCTGAGGATTAGTCAGTGATTTTTTTGCCTCTACCCACTTGTTAAATATTAATGCAAAGTGACTGCAGTAGTAATCAGTGGGGTGGTAGCTGCACAGCCTCTGACAATAGTGTCTCAGGAAACTGCTTGTCTGTTTCTGGTCTGCTAGTTCCATTCAGATGAAACGAGCCAGTAGGCTCTGTGCTCAGCCAGATTCTAGTAATGTCGGGAATCACATGTTGGTGCTGTATTGAACTGCAAAAGTCAAGTGAGGGTAAAATAACTTCACAACAAAAAAAACATGCTTACCAGGCTGCAATCTATACAGATTTCAAGTTAAGCCTGGAAAACTCTCAACAAATGTTGGCTACATCATCTTGTTATTGAATAGCATTTACTGGAAGTGCATAGATATTTCTAGCAATATTCTTTATTCTAATGAACCCTTCATTCTAATGAACGCCGTGAAGTCTCATGGCATCAAGTCAAACATGGGCAAGGAAACCTCCTGCTGATTACCATGTACTATCCTCCCTCAGCTGATGAATCAGTGCTCCTCCATGTTGAACATCACTTGGAGGAAGCACTGAGGGTGGCAAGGGCACAGAATGTTCTCTGGGTGGGGGACTTCAGTGTTCATCACCAAGAGTGGCTCAGTAGCACCACTACTGACCAAGTCCTAAATGATATAGCTGCTAGACTGGGTCTGCGGCAGGTGGTGAGGGAACCAACAAGAGGGAAGAACATACTTGACTTCATCCTCACCAATCTGCATGTGGCAGATGCATCTGTCCATGACAGTATCGGTAGGAGTGACCACCACATAGTCGTTGTAAAGACGAAGTCCCGCCTTCACATTGAGGATACCCTCCATCGTGTTGTGTGGCACTACCACCATGCTAAATGGGATAGATATCGAACTGACCTAGCAACTCAAGACTGGGCATCCATGAGGCCCTGTGGGCCATTAGCAGGAGCAGAATTGGACTCAAGCACAATCTGTAACCTCATGGCCTGGCATATCCCCCACTCTAGCATTACCATCAAGTCAGGGGATATTGAATAGCATTTACTGGAAGTGCATAGATATTTCTAGCAATATTCTTCGTTCTAATGAACCCTTCATTCTAATGAACGCCGTGAAGTCTCATGGCATCAGGTCAAACATGGGCAAGGAAACTTCCTGCTGATTACCATGTACTGTCCTCCCTCAGCTGATGAATCAGTGCTCCTCCTTCTTATTCAACATAAGAACCCTGGTTCAATAAAGAGTGCAGGAGGGCATGCCAGGAGTAGCACCAGGCATACCTAAAAATGAGGTGTCAACCTGGTGAAGCTATGAAACAGGACCACTTTCATGCAAAACAGCATAAGCAGAAAGTGATAGACAGAGCTAAGCGATCCCACAACCAACGGATCAAATCTAAGCTCTGTAGCCCTGCCACATCCAGTAGTGAATGCAGCCTGCAGCAGATGTGTAATTCTTTCTTTTATTAGCTGTGCTGTTAAGGACAAATTTATGGGGGTTCAGGGAACTGGCAGCATTGTAGAATTATGAAAGTGTAGGTCTATGAATCTGCCTTTGTTTTAAGTGCCCAATGTTACAGCAGGGGAACCAATCCTGTAGCACCTAAATAGCATTTCTATTTTTGCAATCTGTATTTTTCTAGTGGTTAACCCACCATGCGAGGTTGTGAAATTGAATTCAATAAATTTCATTTGTGAGTTTGTTTTTGTGCTTTTTTCTCAGGATTTGGTGACACTGACAGGGTTGCATTACTGGTAATTGTTTGTGTAATTGCGGCAAGAAAGTAGTGGTGGATCTTCTTGAACTGCTGCAGTTCTTGTGCTGGCATTCCCAAAATGCTGTTAGATAGGGAATTTCAGGATATTATCCTATTGATGGTGAAGGAATGGTAAATGTCCTAGTCAGGATACTGTGTGACTTTGAAAGAAACTTGAAGATATTTTGTTATAATCCCAGTTATTTACTGACAGTATGAAGCCAGAAGATTCCATGGTTTAAAACAGAAGAATTTTCACTACAAAGCAAATGCTAAATACTGTCTTGGGTACCACCCTGAACTCTAGAATCCAGAATCAACATAAGTTAAACATGAATTAACAGGCAAATTGCAGCCTATTATAAACTACACAATAAATGGCAGATACAACTAAGACAGATCTAATGAATTAGCTTAGCAGTCATCCCAGCATATAGGCTGTTTTCTTTACGAAGAATTTCAGCTCCTCTTCTTCCAGGAGCTAGACTGAGCCCCAGCTGACAGCAGGGCACAGTCAACCCGAGTTCAATGGGCACAGTCCTCACCAAAAATGGCACATGTCTGCAGAACTCCTCAACTCGGTCTGGATGGCATAGACCCACCAATGTTACCTTCAAGTAACAGAAACAGCTGCAGCAACTGTATCTTTGCTTATTCTCAGCTTCTGGATCTCATCTCTGCTTCAGCCTGTCTGTACTGGACTCATCAACTTGTACTGAGCTTGGATTGATCTGTGCACTTTTATACGTTTGAATCAGTTTCAGTCTCCCAGAAGCTTTGGTTTCCAAGCTCACTTTCTGTTTTGTTTCCTTAGAAACTGGGAGGGTTGGTTTCCCTTTTCAGTTTCCCTCTTCATCATAAATATTATTCCCATCAGGGGGACAGCACCAAGCACATACAGCGGTTCTGTCCTGCCAGGCTGATAGTACTTCATCACATTCCTGATTTAGGCACTGATGTTGGAGAGGTTTTGAGGGGTCAGGAGGTGAGCCACACATTTTAAAGTACCCAAACTCTGTCCTACTTTTGTAGTCATAATGTTGATTTAGCTGACCCAGTGCAGCTTTTGTTGAAATGTCCTGTGTACCTTTAATAGGGCCTTAGTGATGCTGTTGCTATTGGAAGTGAAGGGGAGATACCTGTGTTTTCTTGTGCAAGATGGTCATTACCTGGCACCTCTGTGTTACAAATGTCATCTGCCACTTGAAAGCCCAAGACCAGATTTTGCTGAAGATCGGCATTGGTTGCTTCATTGTTGGAGGAGTTATGGAGTCATCAACAAATAGTCCCACCACTGGTCATATGACTGAGCAAAGTCATTTATAAATCCTACAGTGACGTCCTGGAACTGCGGTACTAGAATACTGACAACTTTCACATGTTCCTCCTTGCCTCTCTATTGGCCTTCAAAGTCTTGTGTCCATGTTTGGATGCCTATGATCTGAAGTGACATACTTCTTATGGAACCCAAACTGAGCATTAGTGAGCAGATTATTGGTGAACAGGTTATTACTGTTGCTTGAAGACTCCTCCAAACACACATAACAACATACGAAATGGCAGGGGTAGAGAATTGCAAAGATTTGCAACCCTGAGAGTGAAGAAATTTATCCTCATCTTAGTCTGAAATAGTTGACCCTTTATCCTGAGTCGATACCGCATACTTGTAGGATTCCAGCCAGTGAAACAGCCTCTCACCCTCTCAGCATCCACTCTGTCAAGCCCTTTCAAAATCTAACAGGTTTAACCCTTGAGTCAACCAAGTAACTAAATTAACAAAATTAGGGACAAAGTAAAAGTCAGCGCCTTAAAGGGAAGCTGCAAAAACAAAGGCAAAATTTAAAGGAAACTTGCAAAAATTAAACCAAAATGTGATTAACAGAGTCAATAAAACACCACAGTGCCCACGGTGCCTACCGAGCACGGAAGGCCTCAATAGTGCCGGCAGACACCACATTCTCCTTCTCCAAGGACACCTGGCCATGAACATAGCTGCAGAAGAGGGGCAGACAGTCGGGCTGAACGACCCCCTCGATCACCAGCTGCCTGGACCTTTTAATAGCTAACTTAGCCAGGCCCAGGAGCAGATTCACGAAGAGGTCCTCCTCCTTCCCGGCCCCACTCCGCATTGGGTGCCCATAGATCAGGAGCGTGGGACTGAAGTGCAAACAAAACAACAGTAAAAGATTTTTTAAATAACTGAAAAGGGAGTGCAGTTTACAACACCCTATATATACATGGTCCACGGACTCCACAAGGCCGCAAAAGAAGCAGGTATCTTGGCAGTCCATGAACCAACACAACCTACAGTTGTGTGGGACTGCTTCATGTAACACCCTCCACCCCAGGTCCCCAATGGGAAGCAGGAGGACACTTCCATAGAGATCCCCCCACTGGGGACCTCCGCCGCCGGACAGCAACAAAGCATGCCAGGGCGTGTCCGGGTGGTGGGCAAGGGCAAGGAAGTGAAGGGCGTGCAGCAGCAGCCCATACAGGCAACCCCTAACAGATTTAACTCTTTTGGGAGTCAACCAGTTAAACTAAGTTAACAAAATAAAGGACTAAATAAACACAGCCCCTAAAGTAGGGAACTACAAAACCAAAGACAAAATTTAAAGGAAGCTTACAAACATCAAACCAAAATGTGATTAAAGGGCTCGATAAAACACCCCAGTTCCTGCAGTGCCCACCGAGCACGGAAGGCCTCGACAGTGCCAGCAAACACCACGTGCTCCCTCTCCAGGGACACCCGACCGCGGGCATAGCTGCAGAAAAGAGGCAGACAGTCGGGTCAGACGTCTCCCTTGATCACCCGCTGCCTGGAACTTTTAATGGCTAACTTGGCCAGGCCCAGGAGCAGGTTCATAAGGAGGTCCTCCTCCCTCCCGGCCCTCCTCCGCACCAGGTGCCCGTAAATCAGGAGCGTGGGACTGAAGTGCAAACAAAACATCAATAAAAGATTTTTTTAAATAACTGAAAAGGGAGTGCAGCCTACAATACTCTATGTACATATGGTCCACAGACTCAACAAGACCACAAAAGGGGCAGGTATCTTGGGAGTCCATGAACCGACACATCCTTTGGTTATATGGGACTGCTGCATGCAGCACCCTTCACCCCAGGACCTAGATTGAAAGCGGGAGGACGCCTCCATAGAGGACCCCCCCAATGGGGACCTCCGCTGCCAGATGGCAACAAGGCACGCCAGGGCGTGTCCGAGTGGTGGGCAAGGAAGTGAAGGGTGTGCAGCAGCAGCCCACACAGGCAACCCCTAACAGGTTTAGGTGAGCTTGCTTCTCACTCTTGATAATTGAAATTGATAAGGATGATAATTGGGTTCAATTTATTCTGCTTCTTGTGTATAGGATATTCTGGGAACTATTGCAATTGTCACATTGATATTAGTTCGAGATGTACTGAAACAGCTTGACTGGTTAGATTTGGTACACAGGTTGTCAACACATCAGTTGGGATATTGTCAGGGTCCGTAGTTGGGATATCAAAGACTTGCTAGAAGGAATAAAGGTTGGATATCTAAGTTTGCTGATGACACCATGAGATGCACGTTAAGTTGTGTGCAATGATAGCAGGATGTTACAAAGAGGCGTAGACAAACTGAGTGGGTAAAATTATAACAAGTGACATTCAATGTTGGGAAGTTAGGTTTTGTTAATGGCGACTGACTGGGAACTGGGGAGGAGCACAGACATTAGCATGATATGGACTGAAGACAGTGGCTTAGGTCTTCCCATGATTTAGTTAGAAAAGATTCCTGCTCATCCAGTGAGAGAAATCAGATGCACAGGAGAAAGAGGTGATGGTGAGGTAGATATAAGCTGGATAGGTAGTCTATCTTATTCTGGTCCAGCCCTTGGTTATCATACTGCTATCCCAAGTAACTAGGCAGTTTAAATAGAGAATATTGCATTTTGAGAATTAACTGAACTCAACAGGGAAAGAAGAAAACTGTAAATCAAATCTTGACAGCAATGAAAAGTAGACCTTAATTTATCGCCTTTAGCTGGTTTGAAATTGCTTCACCTTTAAGTATCCTCTGACTTTGTTTTAGTACTCTGTTACCTAATTACTGATAACAGAAGAAAGAAATATGAGTCTATTAAATTAACAGAAAATAGCTTTCTGCTGAAATACCTCATTATAGATTTGTAGGACTGATTGTCAAACTGAATTGAAAACATGAAATGGTGTGAATTTGAACCATTCATATTTAACTAGAAATCTCAGATGTGGAGTGTCCTCAGGTTCAGAAGAACCACAACAGCAGTGAGAGATGGTTTTGATTGTGGATTATTAAATATGGCTGTGGTCTGTTCTATTGACAAGGATAGTTGATTTTTTTATTTGTGTCATGTTGGATATGCTTTTTTGAAATTAACTGCGCATTGTGAGAAAGGGAGGAACCAGGTACCAAATCACCAAAAAGTTCCTTCAGTGTTCTGTTTATTTCTTTTCAAGTTCAATGAAAATCAGAAGCAATAGTTTGATTTATTTTCTCCCCCTTCCTCCACCCCCCTCCCCCTCTGTTGTTCTTGGATATGATGGCATTGACTAAGGCTGGGTAACTGTTGTAGTTAGCCCCTGTTACCTCACTGAAATGGTGATTTCTCATCTATAAGCCCAAGTGGTGAATATAATTATTATTGGATTAGCAGAATACAGCTTGACCTTGTTCCCATCCTCTACCCATATTTCCAGTCAGTCGCCATTAACAAAACCTAACTTCCACATGCATTTCCAGCAGTGCTGACTAGTTTGCAATTGAGTCAGTCACTGTTGCAACTCCATCATTTCTAACCCCCTCCCCCTTGCCGTCGCCCCGCCCCCCACTCCCTTCCAGGGTCAGGGGAAAAAATCATGGCCCTGGTGCTTCTCCTCTTTCCAGGCCCTTTATTTCCACCACCCCTCCGACCCCTTTAGCCCTCCTCCCTCATATCCTTCAGGTGCCCAGAGTTGGGAACCATAGTCATATTGGGGTCAAATTGTTTCATATAGCTTCAGAAAAACTTATTGGGCTTTTATACCCTATTCATCTATTTATAAAGCCCATTGAAAGTTATGGTTTCAGCATGATACTTGGGACTGGGATTAGATTGGGGTTAGTTTTAAAGAACATTATTGACAATATTTTTACAGTTAGCTTTAATGTTAGGATTAAAACCACTAAAAGCAGCCCTTGACTTTATGATCAAGTTACGATGAACAGTACTTGCAACATTTATAAATTGACACCCTGTTTTGACTTTCCCATATCGGTTTCAACTTTACAATGCCACGCCAGCCAACCAGTTCAAACACTCATGTACACATTGACGTTCAGCGCCACCCATCTCCCTGACTCAGGACGATCAGTTGATGTTCTGACGCCATTGGTACAGTACTGTACTATATTTCTATATGTATTTTTAGCTTGTGACTTTTGATGTCAATATGATTGCTATTTACAATATAAATTCATTAATGTCGTTATATTACTCATTGATAATTGAGTACAAAATTCTGGGTTATTTTGGTGAAAATAGGGTATCGAGCCTTGGTTCAGGACCCAATACCCCATTTATTGTCCTTATGAGAAAATTGGTTCCAAGTTATGACATTTCGATTTAGACGCGGTTTGCAGGAACCAATTGTGTTGTAAGTCCGAGGACTGCCTGCATTGACACATCATTCTCATTGGCAATTCCTTTTATTGCCTCACAGAGACCAATCAGAAAGCAACCACATGAATTGTTGATTTAACGGACCATTTTCATTCCCAATCTCGAATTCCACATCTTTACATTTTTCACACAAAAAAAAATCAGGGACATTAGGCTTGGGTATTTTGTCAGAGGTCCAGATGGATTCAGATGGGAAAACTGGAGGGGATGGAGAGAGACGGAAAAAATATGAGGCTGTGATTGGAGCAGCGGAAAGTGGGTGTTGTACCTGACTCTCTCTCAGATATCACAGTTTTTTGTGGGCACTTGTAGAAATTTCCCAATTTCCCAATAGCTAGTCTACCTATGGAAACCGAATATTTGCCCTTGCCCGCAGCCCCGGCCTTCAGCTCTATGAAAGTTCATTAAAGGGACTGATAATTGAAATGCTTGACTTAGAATGTGTGATAGCTCAGGAAAATGAATATCACACTTTACTGCAGATTGCACATCTCTCTATCTGTCATTTACTTCTTCGTTTTTAAGTTCATCAGATAGATGCTATCAGTTCATGTTTTATTTTGCATGCTTTACAAAAATTATTACATTAAAAAAATGTAAGCATAGCCACACTAATCCAAATATATTTTGATCAACCCATCTCACTAACAGAAAGGGAGGATGGACCACGTGAAAATGATGGAGGGTGGTCCACGTAGTCCATCTCTGACACTTCCCTTCCCTTCCTTGACCTCTCTGTCTCAATCTCTGGTGATAGACTGTCCACCAATATCCATTACAAGCCTACCGACTCCCACAGCTACCTCGATTACAGCTCCTCACACCCCACTTCCTGTAAGGACTCCATCCCATTCTCTCAGTTCCTTCGCCTCAGTCGCATCTGTTCTGATGATGCTACCTTCAAAAACAGTTCCTCTGACACGTTCTCCTCCTTCCTTAACCGAGGTTTTCCACCCACAGTCGTTGACAGGGCCCTCAACCGTGTTCGGCCCATCTCCCGCGCGTCTGCCCTCACGCCTTCTCCTCCCTCCCAGAAACATGATAGGGTCCCCCTTGTCCTCACTTATCACCCCACCAGCCTCCGCATTCAAAGGATCATCCTCCGCCATTTCCGCCAACTCCAGCATGATGCCACCAACAAACACATCTTCCCCTCAACCCCCCGTCGGCATTCCGTAGGGATCGTTCCCTCCGGGACACCCTGGTCCACTCCTCCATCACCACCTACTCCTCAACCCCCACCTATGGCACCTCCCCATGCCCACGCAAAAGATGTAACACCTGCCCCTTCACTTCCTCTCTCCTCACCGTCCAAGGGCCCAAACACTCCTTTCAAGTGAAGCAGCATTTCACTTGCATTTCCCCCAACTTAGTCGACTGTATTCGTTGCTCCCAATGCGGTCTCCTCTACATTGGAGAGACCAAACGTGAACTGGGCGACCGCTTTGCAGAACACCTGTGGTCTGTCTGCAAGAATGACCCAAACCTCCCTGTCGCTTGCCATTTTAACACTCCACCCTGCTCTCTTGCCCACATGTCTGTCCTTGGCCTGCTGCATTGTTCCAGTGAAGCCCAACGCAAACTGGAGGAACAGCACCTCATCTTCCAACTAGGCACTTTACAGCCTTCCGGACTGAATATTGAATTCAACAACTTTAGGTTTTGAGCTCCCTCCTCCATCCCCACCCCCTTTCTGTTTCTTCCCCCTTCCTTTTGTTTTTTTTTTCCCAATAATTTATATAGATTTTTCTTTTCCCACCTATTTCCATTATTTTTAAATCTTTTATGCCCCCCACCCCCACTAGAGCTATACCTTGAGTGCCCTACCATCCATTCTTAATTAGCACATTCGTTTAGATAATATCACCAACTTCAACACCTGTGTTCTTTTGTTCTTTTGTCTGTGACATCTTTTGATGATCTGCTCCTATCACTGCTTGCTTGTCCCTACAACAACACCCCCCTCCACTTCTCTTCCCACGCCCCCCCTCCTTAAACCAGCTTATATTTCACCCTTCTCATTGTAAAGAAAAATCAGTTCTGCTGAAGGGTCATGAGGACTCGAAACGTCAACTCTTTTCTTCTCCGCCGATGCTGCCAGACCTGCTGAGTTTTTCCAGGTAATTCTGTTTTTGTTTTGGATTTCCAGCATCCGCAGTTTTTTGTTTTTATCCATTTACAAGTTACTTGGCCAATGAGCCCAGGGCTCCCTAGAGGCATGGATCCCAGTGATTAGCACCACCTGCAGCCCCCTCTCCCGGGCTCTTCCCCCTCACCAAAGCACCTCAGATCAGTACAGATTTAGGAATTAAATTTGAGACTTCCCTAATCCGTCATCACTCATGTATCAATTAATATTTGAGTTAACTGCCCAGTTATTAAATCTAATTCAAAGTTTCTTTCTACATTTTTCTAATTTTTTTTTTGAAGTAGCAGTGATGTCTGAAGTGCAGCAGTGTACTTTGAAATAGGAATTGGATGAAAATGCAGTTGAAAAATAATTTGTAGTGCAATAGGAGAAGAGCAGGGGAGTGAGACTAATTGGATAGATTTTCAACGAGCTGGTATATGTACGATGGGCCTAATAGCAGCCTCCGGTGCTATAAGATTCTATGGGAGGAGGGGTATTTTAACCACCAAAAATGGGTGGGTTAGGTTACTTGAAGTAAAAATATTTTAAAAAACCAAACCGTCTCAAATCCACATGTTAACAGAGGTGGAAACGAGGACAGGTGACCAATCCACCCCGAGAAGCTGGAGTGCTTACTTAAATATTTCAGTAAGGCTATGTATCTCCAATTTGTTTTCCTCTATTCTGGTTTACATGTTGACTACTTGGATTTCCTTGGCTGCGGAAGCCTGTCAGCTAAAGGGAGATAAGGTATGTTGCATGAAACAGGTGTAATTGCTTTTACAGCACTGTTTGTGGGCCAGGGAAAGCAGGATTATTGGCCTGCAACACCCACTTTCACCAAGCCCCCTGCCCAATCAAGCCTGTTAACCTCCCCAAAGATTGGGCTGCACCCTGCCCCATGATTCAATGTCCTCCATAATGTGGGATCTCCATCCCCTTCCCTGTGTCCTCCATGGACCCTCCCTCAATGTGATCTTCTGTCCTCCTTCCACCTTGGCCACCACCCCCACCTTTGATGCTCCCTCTTTGTTCCTTCTCTCTCATTACAGCCTGGTGCCAAAACTTCTCAATCGAACTGGCTGCGGATCGGAAATAGAGTATTAAAAAATGTTAATCTGGTCTTGCTGGTAAACGTGGCAGTACTTGAGAGAAACCATTCTTCCAGGTTTACCAGCCATTTAACTGCCATCCCCTGCTCCCTCCCTGCCTCCCCATTAGTGTTCGAGGCTTAAGAATCTATGCCTATACTGAATACAGTGACAAAACATTGATCTTTTAATTGTATTTTTTTAAAGAGGATTGATTTACAATGAGTAAATTTATTCTTCCCTATTTATTCTGGCATTTTCTTTTTGTAAAGAATTTCTTTTTGAAACAAGTGAAGCAAATCTATATTCAAAAGTAGAAACTTGCTCATCATGTCGTGTTTCCCAAGGCGGGGTGAGTGGGGAGGAGATCAAATGAGAATAAAATAACCAAAAGGTGATATGGAATAGACTTTTGAAGGTGGATAATGATGAATTGGGGCAGAGTGTTTGTGAGGGAATTCCAAAGAGTGGGGGCATGATGGCTGAATCCTCTGCCAGTAGAGTACTTGGAGGGGCATGACACAAGAAGAGGGAATGGATTTAGGTTGGGATGTAGAAAATGTTTGAGGTGGAGTTTTGTGAGGCAATAAAGATGAGGATTTTGAAATCCATATTGAAGAATTAGGGACTTGGTACAGAATAAGAAGGATGTGAGTCCTAGTGTTCTGAAATAGTTGAAGACTGCGGAGGGTGACAGTTGTGAAGCCGGTGAGGAGAGCATTGAAAAGCTGAACGTGTTCTGACAAAACACATAGTTTTATAGTAATTGTGAAGCTGAAGAAAGGAAAAAGTTGAAGATAGAATAGATATTGAGTTTGAAGCTAAACTCAAGGTTTAGCAGGATACCCATATTGTACCCTGTTAGGTTTACTAAGTAAGTAACTAAGAAGGGGGTAGAATTGGAGGCTCAACTTTGGCAAGAACAGAAGAGAATGGCTTTGACTCTGCTAATGACTAATTGTAGCACATTCTGACTCATCTTTGATGTGGGGCAGAGGCACTTGTGGAGTTCAGGAATGTGTTGAAAGGTAAAATTTTATCAATGCATTTAGAAACTGACCTTATGTCTCTGCATTATTTCCATAAGAGACAGCATATACATGAGAAAAAGGGGGTTGTTGAGGATGGAACCATGGGATCCATGGAGTCACTGGAGGTGACCACATGAAAAGAGGAGGTAACCCATTCCAGAAGATATGCTATATTGGGATAGGTAGAAATGGAGCCATGAAAGTGTTTTTTAAATTACTCATTCATGTGTGTGGGCATTTCTGGCTAGGCCAACATTTATTGCCCATCCCTAATTGCCCTTGAGAAGGTGGTAGTGTGAAGATGGATGTTATCTTTTTAAATATTTTTGGGAATGTGGTGTGTATGTGTGATTTGTAATGAAAGGCTATGGTGAAGTTGAAATTACAAGTAAATAAGTTGGGTTTTAAATTTTTCAGCTGCTGAATTTCAAAGGCAGTTTAAGGGACTTTTACAACTTACAAAGGTTTCATAAGGAAACAAGTATTAAATCTTATTTGACCTGAAAGTGGAGGTAATATGAAAGATTTTTATTTTTTGGACAAGTTCAAAGAAGTGCTTAGAAAAATGGAGTCTAGGATGGGAGGGAACAATGATAATTAAGGGAGATGGTTAGCTGAGTTGTGTTCGCTATGTGGGGAAGATGTTCTGAGCCCAGCTCTGTGCTGAGAAAAGGTGTGAATTTGAAGCTGCCATCCAGTTTCAAGCCAGAGAAATCTTTGTCTCAGAAAGCAGTTTATTTTCTGAACTTCTTTGGATTTCCACAGCAAAGTGGAAGAGGCTGAGAAGTCATGAGGTATACCTTTATTCAAGTGACAGCAGTTTTACCTTGGTAATACTACTGAATTTTTATGGTTAAAAATTTATAAGGGAGCTGTTGCCAAATAGTTTACTTGTGCAGCCGCTGGGTATTTTGGGCGCAGATGTTTTGTAAGACTGTTTTAACGGTGTAATTTTTAATCTTGTGTGCTTAAGTTTTTTTTCTTGTCGATAAATCTTTTAGTTCTAAAATCCAGAAGTGTTATTGGGATTCTATGCTTCTGAGATCAGTAGTTTTCCCCTTGTTTTCAAAATACAAATAAAAAGTCAGGATCAATAAGACAAGTTTCCCTCTGGGATTTGGCTTGCTCAGCAATGGCATCAGCTATGGCTGTAACAGTCCTGCCTTCTTGAACCTCTGCAGTTCATGTGTGGTGCACCCACAATGCTGTTCGGGAGGGAGTTCCAAGATTTTGACCTAGTGAGAGTGAAGGAAGGCCATGTATTTCCAAGTCAGGATGGTGAGTGGCTTGGAGGAGAAATTGCAGGTGATGGTATTCCCATGTGTCTGCTGCCCTTCTCCTTCTAGATGGTAGTGGTCTTGGGTTTGGAAGGTGCTACCTGAGGAGCCTTGCTGAGTTCCTGCAGTGCATCTTGTAGATGGTAGATACTGGTGCCACTGTGCGGTGGTGGAGGGAGTGAATGTTTGTGGATGTGGTGCCAATCAAACAGGCTGCTTTGCCCTGGATGGTGGCAAGCTTCTTGAGTGTTGTGATAGCTGCACTCATTCAGGCAAATGGAGAGTATTCCATCACACCCCTTAACTTGTGCCTTGTAGATGGTGGATGGGCTTGGGGGAGTCAGAAGGTGAGTTATTCGCCGCAGGATTCTGAGCCTCTGAACTGTTCTTGTAGCCGCAGTATTTATATGGCTAGTCCAATTCAACCATGGCTTGGACTATAGAGGAAAAATAAGTTAGGGGAATGCAATGATTGATCATATCAAACATTGAAGAGAAATTGAGAAAGGTAATGCACTGTGGTGAGTTCAGGCAGCAAAAGAAAGAGTCTGCTAAGAGCTATAAAGCAGCTGTGGACCAGAAACAAAAGGATTATCAAAATCCTGGGGTATTTCTGAGGTGGAGGCACTAAGCACATTGGCTTCGCTGCATTCTCCAAGCTAAATTTTGAGGTAAGAAGTCTGCAGTCATGAGGCTTTGAAGAGGAATTGGAAGATTGCTTAGCCAATGCTAATGGAAGGATCCAGATGAAATGTCATTCCTCTGAAAATAGCTGGAATACTGATGAGAAATCAAAATGAGTTGCTGAGAGCTGTGGCATTTGGTTTTTTTGGTTAGAAAGTGAAAGAACCTTCAGGAGCTTGATAAGTGGCCAAAGTCTTTCTTGGGGGTAGGTGATGTGGTGGGAGTCATAAGGAAACAGGGAAGGGTCAGGTTGAAAATTTTAGTCTAAAGCGGATGTGAATGTGTTTATTATGTTTTTCAACGTAAAGGATAAGTATTCACCTATGACAATGTTTACTTGTTTCATGATTACAGTAGTGTAATTAATTTGTTTTAAACCTTGGAATCCTGTGAAATAATTTCTTCCAGTTGATCACTAACAACCACTAAGAGTTAAAATCGTGCAAATTGAATAGACTTCGAAGGATTCAAACTAAGGCTCAGAGGTGAAATGGCATTACTGACCCTTTTACTCTTCCCATCCCTTCCTCTACTCTGCGCTCACCCAAAAACCTGGAAATATCCAACCAGTAATTGTGGTCTTTGGTCACTGAGCTCAAGGCTGTAATACATGATAGCACATTTAGAAGTGCATAGGTTGATAGTTCTCTGAGAGCAATGGAATTTCTTTTGTTGCTGCTAATTAATGAGGCAGATGGATGGAAGAAGAAATGCTGTAGCTGTGAATTGAAATGAATTCATTGGTGTGCTGAGACATTTCACATTCTACTAATGTGCGTATTGATCAAATGCAGTTAAGACAGATGTTTTATCATAGAATTTGCTTGTTTTGATACAAAGACTATATATTTCATATTCTAAAAATTGCTTTAAAAATTGAATATGATTTATTTGGCAGAGAATTAAATCCATAATCATTGTGACCAGATATGATTCTTTTACATAAGTGTTTTCATTAATCTTCCATCAAGATTTAATGTTCTGGACACTTGCACTGTTCATTGTGTGCTGTATTTTCAATTAGATTATAAGTTGAGAATATAGCTTTGTCACGAGCATTGTCAAACATAGCTGATTATTAAGAAAGATAACTGATGTCTGAGGGTGATGATTGCACGCATGAAAGAACATTTCAGTTTTCTCAAAAGAATTATAGCATATTGTGATCAGGAAGGTATTAGCACACTCTTCTGGCCACTTACTGATTTGCATGTAGGTTTTGCTAATTCTAGAATTCTTAACTGTTTTTCTTCATTGCAGCTGGGTGTGCAGCAATAGCTTAGGCTTTTTAAAATCAGATCTTTCATATGACAGGATCCAATGCTACTTTCTCATTATACCCGACCATTTAGTGGTTGAATTGTGCAACAGATGTAAATGGACGCTTCTGCTTACGTTGTGTAATGTCTTGCAAAACTGTCTACATATTTTATTTCCAGAAGAAAAGCATTTATTAAAACCATCACTAACTTTAGGACTTTACAGACAAATAATACATAATGCAGGATCGGAGCATTTTCCTGTCAAAATCCATTTATGAATAATTATTTTGCCATTTCAGTGGGCCCCTGAACTGCAAGAACTTTAAGATCTGTTTTTAAGTGAGGATATTAAGTTCATTCCCCTGATGAAGTTGGTGAGTGTCCACGTGTGATTATTTTTTTCAATAATTGTTATGCTTTACAAGTAAATCAGAGTTTGGACTCAAAAGCCAAGAATACAGGTTCAAATCCCATTAAGGCAGTTTGAGAATTCACTTTTTAGATAATAGTTCTGTGATTAAAAAGCTGGCCTCAGTAAATTGACTTTGAAGCTGTTGGGTTGTCAGCAAAACCCAACAGGTTCAATTATGTTTTTTGGGGAAACTTGAAGTCCTCATGCAGTCACACTGTTGTATTAAAAACAGCCTCGGGACAACTTGAAATTGGAAATAAATGCTAATCTTGCCAGTGATAGCCATATCCAAAGAATGAATGTATTTAAAACAATTTTGAAGATAAAAATATAGGGTACACCTCACCACCTCTTGGGATATTCAAAAACATGAATAGAGAATTTCTGTGGAAGTCTTTGGTGAAAGGTCAACTGAAGCCCCTGGAAAAATGGCATAAACATTTATTTGTTATTTATGAATGAGTTCTCCCGAACTCCCAATAAAATTACAGTGGGAGATCAGGAGAACCCTCGTGAGAATTCCAGGTATTTACTTTAATGAACTATTTTGAAGCGTAGTTATTCTGTAAGCTTAGAAAACGCAATAGCCAATATGTACATAGCAAAATCTTCCTAATAAGATGAACGATTGGTTAATTTCATTTTTGGTGGTGGTGTTTGAAGTATAAATACTGCCCTTATGTACCACTACCAGGAGAACTGCTGTTTATGTTTGCCTGAGGAGCTAGATGGGACTGAGGCTTAATGTTCTATCCAAGGTGGCATCTCTGACAATTTGCCTAATGTGATTGCATATAGGATCGTAAGAAACAGGAGCAGGGGTAGGCCATTTGTCCTATCGAGCCTGCTCTGCTATTCGATAAGATCATGGCTGATCTGATTGTGACCCCAACTCCACTTTCCTACTCCATAATTCTTAACTCTCTTGTCATTCAAAATCTGTCTAACTTAGCCTTAGATATATTCAATGACTCAGCCTCCACCACCTTTGTGAAAATGAATTCTAAAGACTAATGACTATCTGAGCGAAGAAATTCCCCCTCACCTCCATCGTAAATGGGAATTTGAAACTGTGTCCCCTAGTTCTAGATTCCTCCACAAGAGGAAACATCCACACAACACCTACCCTGTCAAAACCCCACAGAATCTTTTAATTTCAATAGGATCACCTGTCATTCTTCTAAACTCCAATGAGGTCCCGCATGGGAGACTTATAAAGAAGGCAAATGCCCATGGGATACAGGGTAATTTGATAAGGTGGATTCAAAATTGGCTTAGTTGTAGGAGACAGAGAGTGATGACAGAAGGATACTTTAGTGACTGAAAGCCAGTGTCCAGTGGCATACCACAGGGATCTATGCTGGGTCCCCTATTATTCGTCATTTATATAAATGATATAGATGACTATGGGGGGTAGGATTAGTAAGTTTGCAGATGGCACAAAGATTGGCCGGGTGGTTAACAGTGAGGTTGAGTGTCTTGGCTACAGGAAGATATAGACAGGATGGTCAAATGGGATGGTCAAATGGGCAGATAAGTGGCAGATGGAATTTAACCCTGAAAAGTGTGAGGTAATACACTTTGAAAGGAGTAATTTGACAAGGAAGTATTTAATGAAAGGCATGACACTAGGAAGTTCTGAGGAACAAAGAGACCTTGGCGTGTGTGTCCATAGATCTCTGAAGGCAGAGGGGCATGTTAGTGGGATGGTGAAAAAGGCATATGGGACACTTGCTTTTATCAATCGAGGCATAGATTACAAAAGTAGGGAGGTCATGTTGGAGTTGTATAGGACCTTGGTGAGGCCACAGCTGGAGTACTGTGTGCAGTTCTAGTCGTCACATTATAAGAAGAATGTGATTGCACTGGAGGGTGTGCAGAGGAGATTTACCAGGATGTTGCCTGGGATGAAACATTGAAGTTATGAAGAGAGGCTGGATAGACTTGGGTTGTTTTCGTTGGAGCAGAGAAGACTGAGGGGCGACCTGATCGAGGTGTACAAGATTATGAGGGGCATGGACATGGTGGATAGGGAGCAGCTGTTCCCCTTAGTTGAAGGGTCAGTCACGAGGGGACATAAGTTCAAGGTGAGGGGCAGGAAGTTTAGGGGAGATGTGAGGAAAACCTTTTTTACCCAGAGGCTGGTGACGGTCTGGAATGCACTGCCTGGGAGGGTAGTGGAGGCGGGTTGCCTCACATCCTTTAAAAAGTACCTAGATGAGCACTTGGCACGTCATAACATTCAAGGCTATGGGCCAAATGCTGGTAAATGGAATTAGATAGGTAGGTCAGATATTTCTCCTGTGTCGGTGCAGACTCGACGGGCCGAAGGGCCTTTTCTGCACTGTATGATTCTGTGATCCTGAGTATAGGCTCAATCTGCTCAACCTGCCCAGCAATCAGCCTGGTGAACCTGCTGTGAACTTTTTAAAAAATTCATTCATGGGATGTTGGCATCGCTGGCTAGGCCAGCATTTATTGCCCATCTCTAACCACCCTTAAAGGTGGTGGTGAGCTTCCTTTTTGAATTGCTGTAGTCCATGTGAAGTAGGTACACCCACAATGGTGTTAAACAGTGAGTTCCAGCAACAGTGAAGGAATGGTGATATATATCCAAGTCAGAGATAAAAACAAAAAAACTGCGGATGCTGGAAATCCAAAACAAAAACAGAATTACCTGGAAAAACTCAGCAGATCTGGCAGCATTGGCGGAGAAGAAAAGAGTTGCCGTTTCGAGTCCTCATGACCCTTCGACAGAACTTGAGTTCGAGTCCAAGAAAGAGTTGAAATATAAGCTGGTTTAAGGTGTGTGTGTGGGGGGCGGAGAGATAGAGAGAGAGAGAGGTGGGGGGGGGCGGTGTGGTTGTAGGGACAAACAAGCAGTGATAGAAGCAGATCATCAAAAGATGTCAATGACAATAGTACAATAGAACACATAGGTGTTAAAGTTAAAGTTGGTGATATTATCTAAACGAATGTGCTAATTAAGAATGGATGGTGGGGCACTCAAGGTATAGCTCTAGTGGGGTTTTTTTTATATAATGGAAATAGGTGGGAAAAGGAAAATCTTTATAATTTATTGGAAGAAAAAGGGAAGGGGGAAACAGAAAGGGGGTGGGGATGGGGGAGGGAGCTCACGAGTTGAATTCAACAACTTTAGGTTGTGAGCTCCCTCCCCCATCCCCACCCCCTTTCTGTTTCCCCCTTCCCTTTTTTTCCAATAAATTATAAAGATTTTCCTTTTCCCACCTATTTCCATTATATAAAAAAAAACCCCACTAGAGCTATACCTTGAGTGCCCCACCATCCATTCTTAATTAGCACATTCGTTTAGATAATATCACCAACTTTAACTTTAACACCTATGTGTTCTATTGTACTATTGTCGTTGACATCTTTTGATGATCTGCTTCTATCACTGCTTGTTTGTCCCTACAACCACACCGCCTCCCCCACCTCTCTCTCTCTCTATCTCTCCGCCCCCCACACACACACCTTAAACCAGCTTATATTTCAACTCTTTCTTGGACTCGAACTCAAGTTCTGTCGAAGGGTCATGAGGACTCAAAACGTCAACTCTTTTCTTCTCCGCCGATGCTGCCAGACCTGCTGAGTTTTTCCAGTTAATTCTGTTTTTGTTTTATATCCAAGTCAGGGTGGGTGGCTTGGAGGGGTACTTCCAGCTGGTGGTGTTCCCATGTGTCTGCTGCCCTTGTCCTTTTAGATGGTAGCAGCAATGGGTTTAGAAGGTGCTGTCAAAGAAGCCTTGGTGAGTTCCTGCAGTGCATCTTGTAGACGGTACACATTGCATGTCGGTGGGGAGGGAGTGAATGTTTGTGGAAGTGGTGCCAATCAAGCAGGCTGCTTTGTCCTGGATGGTGGCAAACTTCTTAGTGTTGGTGGAACTGCATTCGCACAGGCAAGTTGGGAATATTCCATTACACTCCTGACTTGTGCCTTATAGATAGTGGACAGGCTTTGGGGAGTTAGGAGGTGAGTTACTCACTGCAGGATTCCCAGCCTGTGACCTACTCTTGTAGCCACAGTATTTGCTTCCAATGTGAGTGTATCCCTCATTAAATATGGAGACCAAAACTGTACTCAGTACTTTAGGTGCAGGCTCACCAATGCCCAGTTGCAGCAAGACTTCCCTACTTTAATAGTCAATCCCCCTTGCATAAAGACTGCCATTCTGTTTGCCTTCTGAATTACTTGCTGTACCTGCATATGCAAACTTTTTGTGCTTCGTATACAAGGACGCCCAAATCCCTTTATACTGCAGCATTCTGCAATCTGCATTTAAATAATACCCCACCTTTCTGTTCTTCTTGGCAAAGTGGAAAACCTCATTTTTTCCCACATTGTACCTCATCTGCCAAATTTTTGCCAACTCACTTAACCACTCCATGTACATTTGTGGACTCTTTGTATCCTCTTTAAAATGTGCTTTCCTCCATATCTTTGTATCATTAGCAAATTTAGCCACAATACAGTCAGTCCCTTAACCCAAATCATTAATATAGATTGGAAATAGTTGAGGCCGCAGCACTGATCCCTGTGGCACTCCACTAGTTATAATTTGAAAATAACCCATTTATTTTGACTCTCTCTTTCCTGTTAGCTAGCCAATATATCACCCCCAACACCATGAGCTCTTATGCAGTAATCTTTGGTGTGGTACCTTATCAATAGCCTTTTTGAAATCCAAATACGCTACATCTACTGGGTTTCCCCTTATCCACCCTGCTTGTTACATGGTCAACGAACTCTAATAAGTTGATCAAACATAATTTTCCTTTCACAAAAGCATGTTCACTCTGCCTGATTTGTATTATGATTTCTTAATGTCCTGCTGCTACCTCCTTAATAATGGATTCTAGCATTTTCCCAATAACAGATGTTTGACTGACTGGCCTATAGCTTTCTCCTTTCTGTCTCCCTCATTTCTTGAATAGCAATGTTAAGCTTGTGGTTTCCCAATCCATTGGAACCTTTCAGAATCTAGGGAATTTTGGAAGATTACAACCAATGCACCCTCTATCTCTGCAGGCACTTCCTAGGATGCAGGCCATCAGGTCCAGGGGAGTTGTCAGCCTGTAGTCCCATTAGTTTTCTTAGTATTTTTTCTCTAGTGATCATGATTGTGTTAAGTTCCTCCCTCACTTATGCCTCTTGGTTACATATTATTCTTGGGATGCTTTTTGTGTCTTCTACTTTGAAGGCAGATACAAAATGCTTGCTCAAGGCTTTATCATTTCTTTGTTTCTCATTATTAATTCCCCAGTTTCACCATCCAAGGGACCACTGCTTACTTTAGCTAGCTTCCTCCTTTTTATAAAAACAGACAGTAAAATCCTTTTTATTTTTTGCTAGTTTTCTCTCATTCATGAATTTCTTCCCGTATTATTTTTCTAGTTATCCTATGCTTGTTTCAAAAAATTGTCCCAATCTTCTGAGCTGCCACTAATCTTTGCAGCATTGTACACCTTTTCTTTCAAGTTGATACCATCCTTAACTTGCTTAGTTTGCCATGGATGGTGCATCAAAGGAAGCTTCTTTCTTCACAGAAAGTAAATTTCTCGAGAGTTATGATATACCTTCTTAAATGTCTGCCACTGCTTCTTTACTGCCTTACCTTTTAACCTATTTTCTCAGTCCACTTTAATTAACTCTGTCTTCATACCCTTGTAATTACTTTTATTTAAGTTTAAGGCACTAGTTTCAATCCAAATTTTTCACCCTTAAACTGAATGTGAAATAGTTTCATGTTATGATCATTCTTAACCTTTACAATGAGGTCATTAACTAATCCTGTCTCATTACCAAGTGTAAAATAGCTTGTTCCTTGGTTGGTTCCAGAAACTATTGTTCGATGAAACTATCCTGAATACACTTTATAACCTCATCCTCCAGGCTACTTTTGCCAATCTGATCTATCCAATCCAAAGGAAGATTTAAATCTCCCAGGATTACGGAGTACCTATCATACAAGCCCCCATTATTTCTTGATTTATAATATGTCCTACAGTGTAGGGGGGGGGTCTATAAACCACTCACCACTCCCACCAATTACTTATGTCCTTTGCTATTTCTTATCTTCACCCACACTGATTCTCCATTTTGATCCTCTGAACCAAGTTCATTTTGCAGCTCTATACTGATATCTTTGTAAAAGAATTTTTTTCTCTAATATTACTGTGGTATACTGAAGCAGGCTTATGGAGACTGTGTGTATGTATGTTTATGTGTGTGTCTAGTTTAATTAAACTGCAGACAGCCTGCAAGGTTAGAATCATCAAAAGGGGTAGGTGTAAAACAGACATTTGAAATGGAGATGGGTAAGCTAGGATGAAGTCTCAGCAGATACAGTGTGAATGGAATTTGTAATTTTAGATAAATTGATAGGTTGTTTGATTTTCAAAGGAACATGATAAGATGTTTACAATTGGCATGATAAATAAGGCAAAGTTATTTAGTTTCTTTTTCCTGAAAGTGCTGGCCATAGTGACAACATGAAAGATTTTTATGTTCTGGGCAAAGTAACTTCCAAAGAAAGTTTGAAACAATGGGATTTACAGATCAAAGGGCAGGAATATATTTAAAGAAAGATGGAAAGCTGTGTGGGGAGTGGCTGTGTGAAATCTTAAAAGTTGCGCTGTGTGAAACATACTTGTGGGAAAAGCCTGTGGCAGCCCCAGAGAAGTTTGCTGCTCCAGTAACCAAGTTTTGTTAAAAGCCTTTGAACTTCCATTGTCGAGGGAGAGGGAGAAAGAAGCTGTGAAATATCTCCCTCACAGCAACACTGGGTGCTTGTGGTAATATTGCTGGTTGTTTTATATATTAAGAATCGATTTGGACTGTTGCCTGGAAGGGGTGTGTAGTTGGCAGTCTAGTTAAGTAAAAATCTTGTGTGAACTGTAATAAACCAAATGTAACTGTGTAACTGTAGTTTTGTGTGTTTTTTTTTCTTTTCTTTTGTTAATAACTGTTTTAATTTAATCTTTAAAACCCCTAAAGGTGGTAGTGGACTCATTACTTCTGATTTCAATGCACAAACCTCCTCGTAATAAGTACACATTGCAGAATTGTTGTGATAGCATGGCCAAGTTTCCCTTTGGGATTCAGTCAGCCTGGCAAATAACATACCATATGTTACCATACATCCTTTATTAACAGAGCCATCCCACCTCATTTTCCTTTTTGTTCTTCCGAAATGTCAAATGCCTTTGAATATTGAGGTCCCATCTGTGGCTCAGCAACCATATCTCTGTAACGGCTATCATAACATACACATTTTTACTTTTCCTGTTACAAATGCTGCATGCGTTCAAATGAGAAGAGCACGTGGAGAGCAGCGGGGACCTCAGTTTGAAAAGGACACAGAGTGGCGGGTCTTCAGTTTGAAAAGGGCATGGAAAGCCGGAGAGACCTCAGTTTGAAAAGGACACGGAGAGAGTTTAAAAAAGATGCCAAAACGGTGGGGACTTCAGTCTGAAAAGAGCAGGAAGAGCGGTGGGGACTTAAGTTTGAAAAGGACGCAGAGAGCGGGAGAGAGTTCAGTTTAAAAAGGATGCAGAGAGTGGCGGGGACTTCAGTTAGAAAAGGATGTGGAGAGCAGGAGAGGAGAAGTGTGAAAGGGCAATTGTGGTAGGGGATTCGTTAGTGAGGGGAGAAGACAGGCACCTCTGTGGCTGTAGATGTGACTCCAGGATGGTATATTGCCTTCCAGGTGCCAGGGTCAAGGGTATCACAGAACGGTTGCCAGGCATTCTGAAGGGGGAGGGTAAACAGCCAAAGGGTGTGGTTCATGTTGGGACCATTGACATAAGAAGAAAGAGAATCGAGATGTTACAAGCAGACATTAGGGATTTAGGTGGGAAATTGAAAAGCAGAACTTCAATGGTAGTAATCTCTGGATTACTCCTGGTGCCATGCAGATGAATGCGTGGCTGGAGAGGTGGTGCAAAAGGGAGGGCTTTAGATTCCTGGGGCACAGGGATCATTTCTGGGGGAGGTGGGACATGTGCAAGTTGGACAGGTTACATCTGAACAGGAACGGGACCAACATCCTTGCCGGGAGGTTTGCTAGTGCTGTTGGGGCGGATTTGAACTAAATTGCCAGGGTGTTGGGATCCAGAAAAGTAGTTCAGAGGGGAGAGAAGCTGAGATGGAATTAGAAGTTAAAGTGCTAATGAGAGAATATGGAAGGCAGAGGAAGCATAGGCTAGATAAGAAAGAAGTGAGTTTAGCCAGGCTAAATGGAATAAATTTTAATGTAAGGAGCCTGAGGAATAAGACAGATGAACTGACAGATAGGCACGTGGGATTATGATATCATATCTATGACTGAAACTTGGCTAAAAGAAGGCCAGGATTGGCAGCTCAACATTCCTGGTTATAGGGTATTCAGATGAGACCAAGAGGGCGTAGAACGGGGGTGGGGTCTCACGATATTGCTCAAGGAATCAATTATAGCAGTGAGGAACAATCATATCTTAGAAGGATCATCAAATGAGGCCATTAGGGTAGAAATGAAAACACAAAAGGGGCAAACACACTGTTAGGTGTGTAATATAGGCCCCCAGTAGGGAGAGATGGAGGATCAAATATGTAATCAAATTTCAGAAAAGTGTAAGAATGATAAGGCAGTAATAGTACAGGAATCTAACTATCCAAATAGTAACTGGTACAGTTTTAGTGTGCAAGGTAGGGAGGGAGCAAAATTCTTAAGTTGTATCCAGGAGAACTTTTTTATCCAGTATGTAGAAAGCCCAACAAGAGAGGGAGTAGTTCTGGACCTAATATTCGGAAATGAGCCCGGGCAGGTGGAAGGCGTATCAATAGGGGAGCATTTTGGAGATAGTGACCATAAATCAGTTAGATTTAGAATAGTTATGGAAAAGATAAGGTTGGGCCAGGAATAAAAGTTCTAAACTGGGGAAAAGCTAATTTTACTAAAATGAGATACGATTTGGCCCAAGATGACTGGGAGCAGCTACTTGCAGTTAAAACTTTGTCAGAGCAGTGGGAAGCATTCAAGGAGGAAGGGATAGACCATGAAATTACAGGCCAGTCAGTCTAACCTCGGTGGTGGGGAAGTTACTAGAAAGAATTCTGAGGAACAGAATGTATCTGCATTTGGAGAGACATGGATTAATCAGGGATAGTCAGCATGGATTTGTTAAGTGAAGATCGTGTTTGACAAATTTGATTGAATTTTTTGAGGAGGTAACCAGGAGTGTTGATGAGGGTAATGCATTTGATGTGGTCTAATGGACTTTAACAAGGTTTTTGATAAGGTTCCCTCATGGCAGACTGGTCAAGAAAGTAAGAACCCGTGGGATCCAAAATTGGCTGAGAGGCAGGAAGCAGAGGGTGATGGTATAGGGACGTTTCTGTGACTGTTTCCAGTGGGGTGCTGCAGGGTTCGGTGCTGGGGCCCTTGCTGTTTGTGGCGTACATAAATGATTTGGACTTAAATGTAGTGGTATGATCAAGAAGTTCGAGGATGACATGAAAATTTGTAGGGTGGTTAAAAGGATAGCTGTAAACTGCAGGAGGATATCAATGGACTGGTCAGGTGGGCAGAACAGTGGCAAATGGCATTAAACCCAGAAAAGTGTGAGGTAATGTACTTGGGGAGAGTTACCAAGGCAAGGGATTGCGCTATGAATGGTAGGACCCTGGGAAGTACTGAAGATCAGAGGGACCTTGGTGTGCATATCCATAGATCCCTGAAGGTAGCAGGGCAGGTAGATAAGGTGGTTAAGAAGGCATATGGGATATTTGCCCTTATTAGCTGAGGCATAGAAGACAAGAACAGGGAGGTTATGCGGGGGCTGTATAAAACACTCGTTAGGCCACAACTGAAGTACTACGTGCAGTTCTGGTCACCACATTATAGGAAGGATGTGATTGCAGTGGAAAGGGTGCAGAGGAGATTTACCAGGATGCTGCCTGGGCTGGAGGGTCTGAGTTATGAGGAAAGATTGGATAAGCTGGGGTTGTTTTCCTTGGAGCAGTGAAGGTTGATAGAGGTGTTTAAGATTATGAGAGGCATAGAGAGGGTGGATAGGAAGATACTTTTTCCATTTATAGAGGGGTCAATAACCCTAACCCCTCACTTCCCACTTGATACAGCTGTAACACATCACCTGCCCTGTGACCATTATTGTGTTTGATTTAACCAATTGGGTTTCAAGTTTAGATATATCACCCAACTGTTATCTGTAGTTATACCAAGCAGACACCGTGACTCAGGAGGGAACTGAGGAGGACCCACTTCAATGAACGGAATAGCCCCAAACATTACATTGCTGTAGTGCTTCCATCCCTCCCTCCTCCTCAAAAGTAAAGAGAGAGAGGAAGAGGCAGTGCCTTCAGGAGTGCACCAGACCTGCGAAGGACACTCTTCTGAAAGAGAATTTTAAAGAAAAAGCAGCTGATTGTTGAGTAAATCCTGGGAGCAGATTCAGAAGGAGGAGCACCGGAGCAGTGAGTATAAATCTAGCTTACCCCAGGGATTCACGGCCTTGTCTCCAGGGAGCAGACTCGGAGGGAAGAGCACCAGAGTGGTGACCTCGGGGTACAGAGTAACTGAAGCCAAAACTTAAAAAGTGATAACACAGGAAAGCTGTGACCTGATTGGTTGGTAGGAAATCTGCAACAAATTTGAAAAAAAAACACTGCAAAACTAATTAATAAATTAATTAACTAAGTCGAGATGGCTGGGCAGGTGATGTGCTGCAGCTGTATGATGTGGGAGCTGGCAGATCCCATTGCGAGCCGCAATGACCACATCTGTAGCAACTGTTGGTTGCTGGAGGAACTCTGGCTCAGAATTGATGAGCTGGAGTCCGAGCTCCGGACGCTACGGCACATTCGGGAGGGGGAGAGTTACCTGGAGGCTTTGTTTCAGGAGGCGGTCACACCCGGTAGATTAAGTACCTCAAATTGGTCAGTGGTCAGGGTCAGCAGGGTGTGACTGCAAGTGAGGCAGGTAGAGGGATCCTGTGTTCAGGAACAGAGGAGCATCAGCTCTTGACCTTGTCCAACAGGTATGAGGTACTTGCTCCCTGTGTGGATGAGGAACAGGTCTATAGGGAGGATGAGCCAGCTGACCACGGCACCGTGGCACAGGAGGCCATTCAAGAGGGGGGGGCGCAAAAAGACAAGTGATAGTTGTAGGGGCTTATATAATTAGGGGAATTGATAGCATCCATTGTAAGCAGGATCGAGAGTCCCGCATGGTATGTTGCCTGCCTAGTGCCAGGGTGAGTGACATCTCTGACCGGCTTGAAAGGATATTGGAGAGGGAGGGGGAGGATCCAGTTGTTGTGGTCCATGTTGGGACAAATAACGTAGGTAAGACTAGGAAAGAGGACCGCTTTGGGGATTATCAGGAACTAGGAACTAAACTAAAGAACAGGTCCTCAAGGGTTATAATCTCTGGATTACTACCCGAGCCACATGCAAATTGGCATAGGGTTGCAAGAATAAGGAAAGTAAACACGTGGCTAAAGGAGTGGTGCGGGAAAGAGGGGTTCCATTTTGTGGGGCACTGGCATCAGTATTGGAACAGGGGGGGATCTGTACCGTTGGGACGGTTTCCACCTGAACCGATTTGGGACCAATGTTCTAGCAAAAAGGGTAGTCAACAGGACTTTAAACTAGAAAGTGGGGGGAAGGGAAGGGTAAAACTCCAAGAAGTATGACTAATGGGAAACAAAGCAGCAGGTTAGCGTGTGGGGGGATGGTTTCAACTTCATGGAAAATTATGAAAAAACTGAAAAGAAAGGAGAGCTCAGGAGAGGCTATTAAAGTCTCCTTAACACAAAATAGGACAGAGTGTATGGAAAGGGCTAGGAATCTAACTTTAAGCACATCAGGAAAAGGGATGACAATGAGAAAGGGGACGGGAAATACAGGACTGAAGGTGTTGTACTGAATGCACACAGTATACGAAATAAGGCAAATGAGCTTGTGGCACAGATTGACATTGGCAGCTATGATTTGGTGGGCATCATGGAAACATGGCTGCAAGGGAATCAGGACTGGGAGCTAAATATCTAAGGATATACATCCTATCGAAAAGATAGGCAGGTTGGCAGAGGGGGTGGGGTTGCTTTGTTATTAAGAAATGAAATTAAATCGATAGCAAGAAACGATGTAGGGTCAGATGATGTAGAATCTGTGTGGGCAGAGTTGAGGAACCGCAAAGGTAAAAAATCCATAATGGGAGTTATGTACAGGCCTCCGAACAGTAGTCAGGATGTGGGGTACAAGATACAACAGGAGATAGAAAAGGCGTGCAAGAAAGGCAAGGTTACAGTGATCATGGGGGATTTCAATATGTAGGTAGACTGGGAAAATCAGGTTGGTAGTGGATCCCAAGAAAAGGGATTTGTGGAATGTCTACGAGATGGCTTTTTGGAGCAGCTTGTGGTGGAGCCCACTAGGGAACAGGCAATTCTAGATTTAGTGATGTGTAATGAGGCAGATTTGTTAAGGGAGCTTAAGGTGAAGGAACCCTTCGGAGGAAGTGACCATACTATGATAGAATTTACCCTGCAATTTGAGAGGAAAAAGCTGGAATCAGATGTAACGGTATTACAGTTGAATAAAGGCAGCCACAGAGGCATGAGGGAACAGCTGGCCAGCATAGACTGGGAGATGAGCCTAGCAGGAAAGACAGTGGAACAGCAATGGCAGGAGTTTCTGTCAGTATTTTGGGAGACAGAGCAAAATTTATCCCTAGGAAGAAGAAGCTTACTAAAGGGAGGATAAGGCAACCATGGCTGACAAGGGAAGTCAGGGACAGCATAAAAGATAAAGAGAAAGCATACAATGTGGCGAAGAGCAGTGGGAAACCAGGGGATTGGGAAGCCTACAAAGACCAACAGAGGACAACTAAAAAAGAAATAAGGAGGGAGAAGATTAAATATGAGGGTAAACTAGCCAGTAATATAAAAGAAGATTGCAAGAGTTTTTTTTAGATATATAAAATGTAAGAGAGAGGCAAAAGTGGACATTGGGCTGCTGGAAAATGACACTGGAGAAGTAGTAGGGAACAAAGAAATGGCGGAGGAACTGAATAGGTACTTTGCCTCAGTCTTCACGGTGGAAGACACAAGTAACATCCCCAAAGTTCAAGAGAGTCGGGGGGGCAGAGGTGAGTATGGTGGCCATTACCAAGGAGAAGGTGCTAGGAAATCTGAAAGGTCTAAAGGTAGATAAATCACCTGGACCAGATGGATTACATTCCAGAGTTCTGAAGGAGATAGCTGAAGAGATAGTAGAGGCATTAGTGGTGATCTTTCAGGAATCACTGGAGTCAGGGAGGGTCTTAGAGGACTGGAAAATTGCTAATGTAACCCCCCGTTTAAGAAGGGAGTGAGGCAAAAGACAGGAAAATACAGGCCGATTAGCCTGACCTCAGCCGTTGGTAAGATTTTATAATCCGTTATTAAGGATGAGATTTCAGAATACTTGGAGGTGCATGGTAAAATAGGGCAAAGTCAGCATGGTTTCATCAAGAGGAAGCCATGCCTGATAAATCTGTTAGTATTCTTTGAGGAAGTAACGAGTAGGTTGGACAAAGGAGAGCCAATGGATGTTATCTACTTGGACTTCCAGAAGACCTTTGACAAGGTGCCGCACAGGAGGCTGCTCAGTAAGATAGGAGCCCATGGTGTTAGAGGCAAGGTACTAGCATGGATAGAAGATTGGTTGTCTGGCAGGAGGCGGCCGGTGACTTGTGGAGTCAATGTTGGGACCACAACTTTTCACTTTATACATTAATGATCCAGATGAAGGAACTGAGGGCATTCTGGCTAAGTTTGCAGATGATACATAGATAGGTGGAGGGACAGGTAATATTAAGAGGCAGGGAGGCTACAGAAGGATTTGGACAGGTTAGGAGAATGGGCAAAGAAGTGGCAGATGGAATACAACGTGGGGAAGTGTGAGGTCATGCACTTTGGTAGGAAGAATAGAGACATAGACTATTTTCTAAATGGGGAGAGAATTCAGAAATCTGGAGTGCAAGGGGACTTAGGAGTCCTAGTCCAGGATTCTCTTAAGGTTAACTTGCAGGTTGAGTCAGTAGTTAAGAAGGTAAATGCAATGCTGGCATTTATTTCGAGAGGACTAGAATATAAAAGCAGGGATGTGCTGTTGAAGCTTTATAAGGCTCTGGTCAGACCACATTTAGAATATTGTGAGCAATTTTGGGCCTCGTACCTCAGGAAGGATGTGCTGGCCCTGGAGAGGATCCAGAGGAGGTTCACGAGAACGATCCCAGGAATGAAAGGCTTAACGTATGAGGAACGTTTGAGGACTCTGGGTCTATACTTGATGGAGTTTAGAAGGATGAGGGGGGGATCTGATTGAAACTTACAGAATACTGAAAGGCCTGGATAGAGTGGACGTGGGGAAGATGTTTCCATTAGTAGTAGAGACTAGGACCCGAGGGCACAGCCTCAGAGTAAAGGGAAGACCTTTTAGAACAGAGATGAGGAGAAACTTCGTTAGCCAGAGAGTGGTGAATCTATGGAATTCATTGCCACAGAAGGCTGTGGAGGCCAGGTCATTGAGTGTATTTAAGACCGAGATAGATAGATTCTTGATTGGTAAGCGGATCAAAGGTTACAAGGAGAAAGTGGGAGAATGGGGTTGAGAAACTTATTAGCCATGATTGAATGGCGGAGCAGACTCGATGGGCCTAATGGACTAATTTCTGCTCCCAAGTCTTATGGTCTTATTTGCAACCGTCTTCAGCTGTAAGTGCTGAGTGGATTCATCTTGGCTTCTTCCTGAGGCTCCAAACGGCAGAAATTCAAATTCAGCCAATTTGACATCAAGAAATGGCAGAAGGCACTGCATACAGCAAAGGCTAGGCACCCTGATAACATCCTGACTGTAGTACTGAAAACTTGTGCTCCAGAACCAGTTGTGCCCTTAGCCAAGCTGTTCCAGTATAGTTGCAGCAATGGCATCTACCTGAGAATGTGGAAAATTGTCCAGGTATGTCCTGTTCATAAAAAGCAGGATAAATCCAATCCGGCTACTTTCAATTACCATCAAAGTGAAGGAAGGTTTTGTCAATAGTGCTATCAAGCAGCAGTTACTCAGCAATAACCTGCTCAATGATGTTCAGTTTCGGTTCTACCAGGGCCACTCGGCTCCTGACCACAGGGAATGTGTGTGTGCATGAATGGTAGTTGTGATTTACCTAGTTTTATTTCTAACTCGGGAAGTAGCTTCAATAAACTTATCTCGTTCTTAGATTTTAACTCAGAAAACGTGTCTGATTCATTCTTTATAATCTGAACTCATACATTGTGGGTCTCCTGGAGTATTGCAGAGCACATCCTCGCTAAATTCAGAACAAGAATGGGAAGGTATTGGAGAGAGTACAGAAAACATTCTTGAGAATTGTTCCAGGGATGAGGAACTTCAGTTATGAGGATAGATTGGAGAAGTTAGGATTGTTTTTCTTGGAGGAGAGTAGATGAGAGGAGATTTGATAAAATCACGTGGAGTCTGGACAGAGTAGACAGGGAAAAACTGTTCCAACTTGTGAAATGATCAAGAAAAATCGGGCACAGATTTAAAGTAATTGGCAAAAGAAGCAAAAGCGATCTGAGAAAAAAAATTTTTCATACAGCGAGTGGTTAATCTTCTGGAATGAGGTGAGTTGGAGGCAGGTTCACTCAAAGCAATCACAAGGGAATTAGACTATTTTCTGAGAATATGCAGGATTACAGGGAAAGAGCAGGAAAATGGCACTAAGGGAATTGCTCATTTGAGTGTTGGTGTAGACTCAATGACCTATATGGCTGCCTTCTGCGCTGTAACAATTCTGTGATTCTTTGAAGTGGCAAAATCACTGATGACCGCACATTGTTCAGTACTGCATGACCTGGGCAACATTCAGGTGTGGGTTGATAAGTGGGAACTAATATTCACGCCACACATGTGCCAGGCAATGACCAAATCCATCAAGAGAGAATCTAACCATCTTCCCTTAATTATCAACAGCATTAACATCGCTAAATTCCCCACAATTATCATCTAGGGGCTACTATTGATCAGAAACTTAACGACCAGCCATATAAATATTGTAGTTACGAAAGCATGTCAGAAACTGGCAAGTTTGCAGCGGGTAACTCACCACCTGATTCCTCAAAGCCTCCCCACCGTCAGGAGTGTGATTGAATGCTCTCAACTAACCTGGTTGAGTGTGGCTCCAGCAGCACTCGAGAAGCTCGACATCATCCAGGACAAAGCAGCCCACTTGATTGGCATCCTATCCATCATGTCAATTATTCACTTCCTCCACGATGGATACACAGTGACAGCAAAGTATACATCTGCAAGATGCACTGCAGCAACTCACCAAGGTTCCTTCGACAGCACTTTCCAAACCTGTGAAATTTACCGCTTAGAAGGACCAGGGCAGCAGACATATGGGAACACTATCACCTCCAAGTTCCCTCCAAGCTACACACCATCCTAACTTGGAACTATATCACTGGTCCCCCTCTGTTGTTCGCTCAAAATCTTGGAACTCCCTTCCTAACATCACTGTGGATGTACCTACAGCAGATGGACTGCAGTGGTTCAAGAAGGCTGCTCACCTCAGGGATGGTTAGGGCAGTGACGTTCAGATCCCATGAAAAAATTAGGAGAAAAAATACTAGTTATTTGATGCTGAATGATCGGACGATCACAATTTCCAATTATCCTGTTTAAGAATGGCTACTGGCACATTCCAAATTGTACTTTTCACTATTGCTATGGCATTTTGATGAATTTTGCATATAAGTTATTAGTAACGGTTCACTATTCATACTTTATTGTTTCCTGACATGGCTCTTTCTTAAACGAGCAGTATGCTTTTTAATTTCTAAACGTACATTTGTGTATGAAGGGACATAAAGCCTTGCGTTCAACAGATGGATGGTTTTTGTTCTTGTTTTATTGCACCATCTGCTGGATTACATGGGTTATTTCTACTTCAGCCTCTTGTATTTATAAAGTGTTTCAACATAATAAAATAGAAAGCTAAGTTTGACAGTAAGTCACATAAGGTGATATTAGGGCAGATGGCTAAAAGCTTGGCAAAAAGTTAGGTTTTAAGGAGCACCTTAGTGAGGAAAGGGAGGTAGAGAGACAGAGAAGTTTAAGAAGAAAATTCCAGAACTTGAGGCTTAAGTAGCTGAAGATATGGTCATTGATGGTGGAGGAATTAGTATCAGGAATGCATAAGAGGCTAAAATTAGATGAGCACAGATGTCTTGGAGGGTCTTGAGACTGACAGAAATTACACAGATAAGGAGGGCAAAGTCATGAAGGAATTTGAGAACAAGGATGAAAATTTTTAAAGTCAAGAATTACTGCTCATTTATTTGTTTTCAAAATGGCTCCATTGGCAGGCTGTGAGGTGTTACTCTTGGGTTTTTACTTTTTTGGTATCATTGGGATCTTCTTGAGTTCTCTGCCCAAAGGTAGGCCCGACCTACAGTACCATAACTTCCATCACAGTAGGACAAGGAGGCAGGTTCCTGATCCACCCCAGCCAGAATAGGGATTGAACCCCATGTGGTTGACACCAATCAGATCCACACCGGCCATCCAGCCAACTGACCCCACCCCCCAACTCTGGAAGGAATCTGAGTGGCTGCGGCAACATCGACTCTTACATCCATGTTGGAGCCTGGGGCTGTGGATAGTGATGGCAGAGGCTCCAATTTCTTTCCATCACATGGCTGACCAGGAATTTTCTCCACCCTTACTGCCTGCTATTGGCATATGTTAGAAGGATTTACAAGTTGATATTCAACCTGTTTGGTTGTGCTTTGAATGCACCTTCGTTGGCCGTCAAGCCCTGGAGTGGGACTTGAACCCGGAGCTCCTGGCTCAAAGGCAGCGGTGCTATCCACTGCACCTCAAGACCTCTTTGTCACTTGCTATTTCAATGAAATGTTTATATGTAAATTTATCAATGCAAATAGAAGAATTTTATAAATAATCATGCTGGCATTGCAGTGGATATGAGTTATGTTACTTTCCTAGAAGAGACTTATTCTTACTCCAGTATATAAAATGACAATGATCTGGGGCCTCCCTTTCCTTTAGAGTGATACAAGTGGTGACATTCCCACATCAATGGAGTTTATGTGCAAGTATAACTATTGTAATATTCAATTTGGTCCAATTAATCCTCCCTTGCTGTACTCCAGAAACTGGACCTTGATTGTGAGGAACATACTTTGGTACAGACAGAGAAAATACCATTTTATCCATGTTTCCACAAGCAATTGCATCTAGTCTATATTCTAAACGAAAGAAGGAATTGCACCACCTTTCAGGACAAGCAGGACACGCATTATGCCCCCCCTACACTGATCTCAGCTCCTCCTCCATTGGACAAATTTCCTAATTTCCTTTAAGATCCTGTCACAGTTCTTAGTCAATGAATGGACTATTTATTGTAATATTGACAGGTACAAATCTGGCTCGGTTTCTGATCTGTAATGAGGTGGGATTTCTGCCTCTGATCCTACATGTGTATGGGTTTGAATTTTTTTGAGTGCAGGAGTAAAGAAGTCTTGCTACAATTGTATACAAACATGTGAGACCACACCTGGAGTTTTGATCCCCATACTTTTCACAAAGGAAGTGCAGCGAAGGTTCACCAGACTGATTCCTGGGATGGTGAGATTAAGGAGGCTGGGCCTGTATTTTCTAGAGCTTAGAGGGGCAATCTCATTCAAACATACAAAATTCTTAAACAGCTCAACAAGGTAGATGCAGGAAGGGTGTTTTCCCTAGCTGAGGGGTCTAGAACCAGAGACATTGTCTCAGAATACAAGGTAGGCCATTTAGGACTGAGATAAGGCGGAATTTCTGGGTTTTTTCCTACATCTTACATGGGTCTTGATTGAAAACCTGATTGGGCAATGAGTACAGTAGACTACATTGAAAGAAGTACATGTAAATCACTGCTTGACCTGGAAGGAGTGTTTGGTGCCCTGGATGGTCGGGAGAGAGGAGGTAAAAGGGCCAGTGTTATATCACCTGTGTTTGCATGGAAAGGTGCATAGGAAGGGGATTGGGTGGTAGGGGGGACTGAGGAGCAGATCATGGAGTTAATGGTCCATGGGAAGAGTGAAAGCAGAGGGGAAGAGAAATGTGTTTAGTGGAATCAACTTGAAGGTGACAGAAATGGCACCCCACCAGCTTCCCTATTCAATGGATCATTTTCTCATTGCTCACAATGTAGTCTCTTCTACATTGGGGAGACTAAACGGAGGTTGGGTGATCGCTTTGCAGAACATCTCTGTTTTGTCCGCAACCATGATTCTGATCTTCCAGTGCCTTGTCATTTTAATTCTTCACCTTGTTCTCACATTGACGTTTTTGTCCTTGGCCTGTTCCACTGAGGCTCAATGTAAACTTTAGGAACAACACTTCATGTTTCAATTAGACATTTTAAAGCCTTTTGACTCAACCTTGAGTTCAACAATTTCGGACTGTAAACTCTGTCCCCATTTTGTTTCCTTTTCTTGTTCCTAGGCACTATGTTTCTTTTCTTGCTGCATCTCCATTCATTTTGGCCTTGGAGCATTAATGCTGGTCATTCAATCTCTCCTGTCTTCCACCTTATCACAGACCTTTCTTTGCCCTTGTCCTGTCTACCCCTTGCTCAAAACCTATTGCATCTCTCACCGACCTGAAACATTAACTCTGTTTCTCTCACTATACAGATGCTGCCTAATCTGCTGAATTTTTGCTAGCATTTTCTGTTTTTGTTTCAGGTTTCTAGCTACTCCAGTATTCTGCTTTTTGAATTATCTCTGATGTTCTGGCCAATACTTTATCCCTCAATTAACATTGCTAAAAAAAATCATTATCTGGGCATCATCAAGTTGCTGTTTATGGGAGACAGTTTTCGGCCATTTGTCACAATGTCCAGTCCACCATACTTGATTCTGCAGGAGTTTTGCCTGAATGGCTATGGAGCTAACTTCAAGAAGGACACTAGTATTTGTTCAACAGTCTTCCTATTATATAGGGACAGAGGAAATAGGAGCAGGAGTAGGCCATTTGGCCCCCCAAGCCTGCTCTGCCTTTCAACTAGATCATGGCCGATCGTCTACCACCAATGTCATTTTCCACACTATCCCCATATCCTGAAGCCTTTAATATCTAAAAATATCATTTTCTGTCTTGTATATACTCAATAACTGGGCCTCCACAACCCTCTGGGGTAGAGAATTCCAAAGATTTACCAACTCTTTAGTGAAGAAATTCCTCCTTATCTCAGTCCTAAATGGCCTACCCCATATTCTGAAACTATGTCCCTTGTTCTAGATCCCTCAGCCAGGGAAAATACCCTTCCTGCATCTACCTTGTCGAGCTGTGTAAGAATTTTGTGTGTTTGAACGCGATCATCCCTCTAAACGCTAGAAAATACAGGCCCAGCCTCCTCAATCTCGCCATCCCAGAAATCAGTCAGGTGAACCTTCACTGCATTCGCTCTATGACAAGTAAATCCTTCCTTAGGTAAGGGGATCAAAACTCCAGGTGTGGTCTCACAAGTTGTACACAATTGTAACAAGACTTCTTTACTCCTGTACTCAAAGCCCCTTGCCATAAAGGCCAACATACTATTTATCACAGTATCTTTACAATGCAGAAGGAGGCCATTCAGCCCATTGAGTCTGTATTGGCTATCTGAAAGAGCGTTCCATGTAGTCCCGTGCCTCTGCCTTTTCCCTGTAATCTTTGCCTTCCTAATTGCTTGTTGCACCTACACGTTAGCCTTCAGTGAGTCGTGAGTAACAGCACCTAGGTCCCTTTGGATATCAACATTTCCCAATACATCACCGTTTAAGAAACATCCTGCATTCCTGTTTTTCTACCAAAGTGGATAATTATACATTTTTCCAAATTCTATTCCATCTGCCATGTTCTTGCCTACTCACTAAACCTAAATCCCCTCGAAGCTTCTTTGCCTCTTTCTCACAACTCACATTCCTACCTGGTTTTGTGTTATCAGCAAACTTCGAAATATTACACGTTCTCCACATCCAAATCATCATTGTTGTACCCCACTAGCCACAGCCTGCCAACCTGAGAATGAACCATTTATTCCTGCTCTCTGTTTTCTGTCATTAACCAATTCTCAGCCCATGCCAGTATATTATCCCCTTTTCAGAGGATGCGATGGAGACATTTCTGATGGAATTTCTCTAATGCTGTTACCTGGTACTGATACACAGTCCAGGTCTCACAGCATTACATGAGTGTGGTGACGATAACTGATCTGTACACTGGGACTTTTGTTGACTTGCAGAGGTCTTCGTTGTTTAACTCTCGCTGCCATAGTTTGTAGAAGGCTGAGCTGGTGCAGCTGATCTGGTGCTGAATCTGTTTCTCAATGGTGGCCTTTTGAGAGAGGTGGCTGCCAGTGTGTGGGAAGTGCTCAACATATTCCGGAGTGCCTCCTTCAACATATATGCTAAGTGGGCAAGGTGTGGATTGATAGCTGAGCTTTGTTTTGACAACATCCAAGACAGGCTGAGGTCCTGTTTTCTCAGCTCTCAAATGGTTAGAGTCCAGGGGAGGACAATGAAAATGTTTCAAAGACACTCTGTAGCTCTCCTTTAAGTGCAACAGAATTGATATTAATGCCTGGGAGGAGCTTGCTTTCAATTGTTCAAAATGGCGACAACCTGTCCATAAAGCTGCATCATGCTTCAAGTCCAACCACCTTAACGATGAGGCAGAGTGGCATCAGAGTAGGAAAGAAAAGGAAGCAAAGCCTGCATTCTGGATCCCACTACCTTGTGGGACATATTGCTCTGTGTGCCCAAAGATCTGCAGGTTGAGAATGCGCCTGGTCAATCACATGAAGACCCATGGCAGAAACTCACAACCCTGAGTAGATGTCGGTCCCCAAATCGAAGAACCACTGATAGAGACAATTCTGTTTATAGGAGCTTGCTGTATGCAAATCAGCTGGCATGTTTCACACATTGCAATAATTACTACATTTCTGAAAGTACTTCATTTGCTGTAAAGTGCTTTGGGAAATCCTGTGGTCATGAAAGGTGCTGTAAAGTGCATGTCATTTTAAAAACCACAGCTGTCCATTTTTGAGAGGGGAAGTTTACTTATGTTTTTATCTCTACACTTCCTTTCACCTGAGTGCTGCTGTCCATTGCAAAGAAGGGATCCTAGAGTTTGTCAAACTCAGTATACAACAGGGTTCTAAATGGAGTTGGCTACTAGTTCTGATTGTTCTTTGAGATCAAAATATCAAGCTGGAGAGTTTCATGGGAGTGAAGACACATTTTGCTACCATAATGTCAGTGACTCCTAGACTATAGTTGCAATTCAATCTGTAAGTCATTTTGCATGGAATCTCGCTGTTCCCATGTTAATTCTTGTCAATGTGGAAAAAATGCAAACATTCCCCTATGTGTAGGGAAAAGTGTTTAGGTGCAAACGCGAAACATTTGCAAGACATGCAGAATTTTATGATTGCTGTTCTAATATTATCATGAATTTATGGGTTCTGGAATGTGCAAAACTACTTGTTTTTATTGAGATTCAAATTACCACCTCCTTTATTTGTTCTCATGTTAACTCAATTCAGTTGGATGTTGAGAATTTAGATAAACAGGGTGCAGTAGTTGCTAATTTAAAGGCCATGAAGCTAGCTCTTTATGTAAAAATGGAAAATTTGCAGTTCCTCATGCATTCCTGGTCTTGAATAGTTTGAAAGGAACAATTTCCTTGAACGTATTTAAATTATCATAAATCACTTCCACCTTCCACATATTGTACAATTCTTGTAAAGTCTTTTACTATGCATTTTATTTGTTTTTATTTTTTGTAATGCTGTTGATTCAGTTTGAAGTCATGTACATTGGTAAGGTTAAAACGATGACTTCAACCTAAGTAGTCACTGGGCAGTGAGCCAGTGCAATGAATTAGCTTGGTCTCCTTTGGAATATTCTTATAGTTTGATTTTGTTTTTTATTGTTCTATAGCCTTGGGGCGATTCAGTGCAATCACAATGTACAGTACTAGCTCCTAAAATGAAATATCTAGCAGCTGCATCGGTATTAGATTCCATCCCTGAAGGTCTGGATGAAGTTTGTGAAAATCTATGCTACCTTCAGACATTTAAATGAAACATAAACTTGGAAAGCAGCGAGGCCATTTACAGCCAGAGTGCTTGAGAAAAGCAGCGGGGCCATTTACAGCAAGAGAGTGTAAGAGAAGCAGCAGGGCCTTTAACAGTGAGAGAGTGCGAGAAGAGTGAGAGGCCATTAAAGAAAGCGAGAGAGAAAAGAGTGCAGAGAGCTGATTGGTGAGTAGGATTAGTGAGTATTTCTAGTCTTTAAAATAAAACTAAGGTCTTTAGTTTGTGTTTAGGTATCTAGTTTTTTTTCTCTTTTTCTTATAAATAGCTTGCTAAGTATTAGATCGATACTGGTGTATATAAAAAATAATTATAAATAAAGTGTAAAGAATGGAGATACTAAAATAATTCATTAATAATTTGAATAAATATAATAGCAATGGCAGGATGGTTGATGTGTTGCTGCTGCAGGATTTGGGAGCTGCTGGACACAAGGTGACCCAGAGCGAGCACATCTGTACCAGGTGTTTGCAGCTCAAGGAACTTCAGACCTGAGTTAAGGAGCTGGAGTTTGAGCTACAGACATTTCGCTATATCAAGGAGGGGGCAAGTTACCTGGACACTTTGCTCCAGGAGGTGGTCACACCCCTCAGATTAGCTAATTCAAATTTGGTCTATAATCAGGGACAGGAGGGTGTGTCTGCAGGTGAAGCAGGTATGGGAGCCCCGGGGGGGGGGTTGGGGGGGTAGTATTTGAGGAGCCTCAGCCCCTGCAACTGTCCAACAGTTACAAGGTTCTTGCAAGCTGTGTGGACAGGAGCGGGGACTGCAGGGAAGATGAGTGAACTGACCATGGCACCATAGCACAGGGAGCCATTCAAGTGGGGGGAGGAAATAGGAACATAGTAGTGGTATAATTAGGGGGATAGATACTGTTCTCTGTTGCTGTGAGCGTGAGTCCCTAAGGTTGTGTTGCCTGCCCGGTGCCAGGGTTAAGAACATCTCATCAGGGCTGGAGAGGAACTTGGAGTGGGAGGGGAGGGATCCAGTTGTCATCGTACACGTTGGTACCAATAACATTGATAGGACTAGAAAGGAGGATTTTCTAAAAGCATTTGAACAGTTAGAAGCTAAATTTAAAAAACAGAACCTCCAAGGTAATAAATCTCAGGATTATTACTTGAGCCATGGGCAAACTGGCTTAGGATAAATAAAGTCAAGGAGTTAAATGCGTGGCTCAAAGATTGGTCTGGGAGGAACGGTTTTCAGTTCATGGGGCACTGGCATCAGTACTGGGGTAGAAAGGAGCTGTTTTGGTGGGACAGGCTTCACTTGAACCGTGCTGGTACCAGTGCCCTGGTGAACTGAATAACTAGCACTGTAGAGAGCGCTTTAAACTAAATAGAGGGGTGGGGAGGGTTCTGGAAAGGGGATACATAGGCTTACATAGCAAAGGATATGGCAGCCTTGCAGGGCAGCTATTTAGGTAATGATACCCAGCGTGTGACAGGAAAGGATAGAGTGTACAAACATAAAAAACAGCAGCAAATAGGGTCAAAGGGAGAAAAAAATGGTACAAAGGCAAAAATTAATGGCCCTTTACTTAAATGCACATTACAAAAACAAAAATAGCTGGAAAAACTAAGCAGGTCTGATAGCATCTGTGGAGAGGAAGACAGAATTAACGTTTCGAGTCTGTATGACTCTTCATCAGAACTAAAGAGAAATAGAAATGTGGGGAAATATAAACTGCTTAAGGAGGGTGGGACAGGTGGAGCTGGATAGAGGGTCAGTGATAGGTGGAGGCAAAGTAGAGATTGCCAAATATATCATAAACAAAAAGGTCAAAGGGGTGTTAACGGTGGTGATATTTGTTAAAGGATGTGCTAATGGTGACATTAAGGGTAGAAAACAGGATGAGCAAGTGGGGTTGGGATGTGGTCACCAAGTCTGTGTTTGGTCTCTGGGTGACCGCTTTGCGGAACACCTTCGGTTTCTCCACACGCATGACCCAGACCTCCCTGTCGCTTGCCATTTCAACGCACCACCCTGCTGTCATGCCCACATGTCTGTCCTTGCCCTGCTGCAATGTTCCAGTGAAGCTCAACGCAAACTGGAGGCACGCACCTCATCTTCCGATTAGGCATGTTACAGCCTTCCAGACTTAACACTGAGTTCAACAACTTCAGATGATGAACTCTCTCCTCCATCTCACCCCCTTTTTGATCCCCTTTTTTCTAATAATTATTACATTTTTTTTACATATATAGTTTTCTTTTCCCACCTATTTCGATTATTATTTTTAAAATTTATTTCCATCCATTGTTTTATCTCCGCGTTTTAGCCTATTTTGATCCATTCCCCCTCACCCCACTCGCACTAGGGCCATCTGTCACTTGCTCATCCTGCTTTCTACCCTTAATGTCACTATTAGCACATCCTTTAACTAATATCACCAGCTTCAACACCCCTTTGTCCTTTTGTTTATGACATCTCTGGCAATCTCTCCTTTGCCCCCACCTATCACTGGCCCTCAATCCAGCTCTGCCTGTCCCACCCCCCCTTAAACAGCTTATATTTCACCACATTTCTATTTCTCTTTAGTTCTGATGAAGAATCATATGGACTCGAAACATTAACCCTGTCTTCCTCTCCACAGATGCTGTCAGACCTGCTGAGTTTTTCCATCTATTTTTGTTTTTGTTTCTGATTTCCAGCATCCGCCGTATTTTGCTTTTAACTTAAATGGACGTTGTAGTCGAAACAAAATAAATGAATTAACAGCACAAATAGAGGTTAATTAGTATGATTTTCTAGCCATTACAGAGACATGGTTACAAGAAGATCAAAGCTGGGAACTAAATATTCAGGGGTATGTGACTTTGTGAAAGGACAGGCAGGAAGGAAAGGGTGGTGGGGTAGCTTTGTTCGTACGAGATGGAATAAGTGCAATAGCAAGAAAGGATCTTGGATCAAAAGATGTAGAATCCATTTGGGTGGAACTAAGAACTAACAAGGGGAAGAAGACACTGGCGGGAGATTCTTGGGGGGCTTGACAGGGTAGATGGTGAGAGGTTGTTTCTCCTTGTGGTAGAGCCCAAGACTAGAAGGCATACTCTGAGTAAGGGGATGCCCATTTAAAATGGAGATGAGGAGGAATTTCTTCTCTCAGAGGGTAGTTAATCTGTGGAATTCTTTACCGCAGAGGGCTGTAGAAGCTGGGTCATTAATTATATTGAAGGCGAACTTACAGATTTTTAATCAGTAAGGGAATCAAGGGAAAAGGCAAGAAAGTGGAGTTAAGGATTATCAGATCAGCCATAATCTCATTGAATGGCGGAGCAGACTCGATGGGCTGAATGGCCTACTTCTGCTAATATGCCTTATGGTTTTATGGATCTTGTGGGGTTCTGTGGTGTTTATAAAATATTTCAAGAGTGAAGGTTCTTGGTGTTGTCTCGACATAGTTATGAGGATGTGCTTGTTTTTAAGGATACAATTTCTTATTTTTCTTTTTCTGGCTGGATTGTTTTTTTAAAAAATTGAAACCCTCCAAAGACGATGGAGGTTGCCAGACAGCTAAATTATACAGCTTACATTCCACCAAATGTGATATGGGGCAGCGGGGGGAGGTGCAGAAAAACGACACACAACCCACTGGGGAGCGTGAAAGACCCCATCTCCTGTTGCCTTTACACTATCCTGAAAAGATCATATCAATTGTAGATCTTCCTGTTCTGAAACCACACTGGGATTCAGGATAGATGTGTTGAGCCAGAATCTGCAGTTCGACAAAGACAACATTTTCTTTGCTGATGGGCCTGTTGCCTTTTTGATCCTTTCGTACGTGCTATGTCCTTGTAGCAATATCAGCAATACTGCCTACCCAGATAAAAAACAAGTTTCTCAACTCGATTGAACAGGCAATGTCTGACATTCCAATACAGTGCAAAAGTGAATTGGAACAATACTTTGAGACATCAACAATACAACACTCTCAACACATGGGAAGCAAGAGCAGAAAATTGCTGACTGGTTCGAGGCTAACATCACTGTGATGGAACCTGTCATTGAAGCTAAGAAGTTCGCTCTCATTAATTACAAGATTCATCTGAGAAGACTCTGAATGCAGTAAAGTCCAAAGACTGCTAGTTGGTGCGCCAGTAATAACCGGTGCCAGAATATCCAGATGTCCTTCGATACAGAAAATGTTAGGGACGTGTATGAAGGGATCAAAATGGCAACAGACCTATTAGCAAAGTAAATGGTGTCATTGAAAACAGAGTATGCGCTGTAACTGTTTCTCATTTAGAGTAACAGTAGTGACTCTCTCCTCATGGCATAGGGATGCCTGGCTGTGCTCAAAGTAAAGCCACTTCAAAAGAAATTTCAGCACTGATCAAATGTGCTGACTTCCTGACACCATACCAAGTAATTTCAGATTCACCCACTTAACAGTCTGCCACATCTATACTGTCCCACCCTCCCTTAAACCAGCTTATATTTCACCTCTCTTCTATTTTTACTTAGTTCTGTTGAAGAGTCATACGGACTCGAAACGTTAACTGTGTTCCTCTCCGCAGATGCTGCCAGACCTGTTGAGTTTTTCCAGGTATTTTTGTTTTTGTTTTGGATTTCCAGCATTCACAGTTTTTTTGCTCTTAGTCTACCACATCTCTCTGCTTCCAAATTCCCATTTAAACCCCCTGCTGAGCACTCACAGACTCCACGCCACAGTGTCTCCTATTGAATGATCACAGGGCCCATTGCCTCATTGTTATACTGTCATCAGATGTAATTCATCTTCCACATGCACGACTACATGTGTCCCTATCCCACTACCTACTGTCTTCTGAGTTTAGCAGATCAGTGCCTCTCACACATCAACCCCTGACCCCTTCTCTCACCCACCTGTGTACCAGCAACTCCTGGTTGGCCTGTCCTTGTCTGATATTAGTACTCCCAAGTCATGCATTCTTGTTTTACTCTATACCATAGACTTAAGATTAAGGGTGAGAGCAAGAAACTTCTACAGAGAGTGAGAAAAAGAGCCAAAGGTTTAGAGAGAAATAAGTATGAATAGTAAAGAGAGAGAGAACCTGAACAACAAAGGAAACAAAAGAGAAAGAACGTGAGTCGGAAGGTATGAGAATCATGGTTGCAGAAAAGGGGAAACAATATTGTATTTATTTTTTTCCCCATGGTCATCTTTACGAGAGATCAATTACTTATTTTGTTTAAAACAAAAGGCTTGCATTTTTTCTCCTTCTGGGTAAATTTTAGCCATATATAGAAATCATCCTTAATTCTGAACAGGAATTTAATCACTGCATTTCTCATTCTACTGTAATGTCAATGGGCTCCTTGCTATTATTGTGAGTTGGGCAACTTGTTTTTTATAAATGTTTGTAAAGTTGTGATTTATAAACTGATACTAGTTTTATCTATCAATACCTCTCAATTTAAGCACTGAGTTTGTGAATTGGGCTAGCATTGTTTCAATTATAGTATGAAGTGCTTTAAAATTTAAGGGATGGAAAATAAAAACAGAAATGCTGCTGCACTTATTAACCTATCTTAACAGAGGTTTTTTTGTATTTTCTTGCTACACAAGTGACTAGAGAAAATTAGAAAAATAAAATTGTTGCAATGAAGCTGAGATGCTGAACAACATTTCCAGCATCTCTATCCATTTTATGTGAATAACTTGCTCAAAAGTCTTTGTTCTCCTTCCCTTTTTTGTTCTGTCAAGGGTTGTGGGCATCATTGGCTAGGCCAGTGTTTGTTGCCCACCTCTAATTGTCCTTGAGAAGGTGGTGGTGCTGCTGCCTTGATCATGTGGTATAGGTACACCCCAAAGTGCTGTTAGGAAGGGAGTTCCAGGTTTTTTTTTCCAGCAATAGTAATAAAACAACAATATAGGATGGTGTGAGATTTGGAGGGGAACTTGATTGAGGTACACTATTTTCCCGCTTATGACTCAGGTAGGTAGCTGGTTTCCTCCCATGTCTCTATAACTGGGATATTATATGTGTCCTCTAGGGGATGCCTGAGAGCAGCTTCTTTTTTCTCTTCCTAATCTCCCTTGGTTGTGCAACTCTGTTACTTGTGTTTGTCTCTGACTCACTTCAAAAATAAAGAAGCCCAGCACAATTTGGAGTCATAGCCTGGCAGCCAATTCTGAATGTGGAGTATCAGTCTGTGTTAACATAATATATAATATTATAATCAGTCTGTGTTAACATAATATATGAAAGAGGAGCAGAGGTAGGTCATTTGGCCCCTTGAGTCTATTCTGCCATTCAATAAGATCACAGCTGATCTGATTGTGGCTTTATTTTCACTTTGCTGCCTGCCTCTCTCAATCACCACCTCTCCTGCCCACCACCAAACCCTTGACTCTGTTGTAGATCAAAATCTGTCTAATCAGCCTTGAATATATTCAATGACCCAGCCTCCATTTCTCTGGAGTAGAGAATTCCAAAGGTTAACAACACTCTGAGAGCAGAAATTCCTCCTGATCTTCATCTTAAATGGAAGAAGCCTTATTTTGATTCTGTGCCCCCTAGTTCTGGATTTCACCATCACAGAAAACATCATCTCAGCATCCATCCCCCGCACCCCCCCCATGCCAAGCCCTCTCAGAATCTTATATGTTTCAATAAAATCGCCTCTCATTCTTCTGAACTCCAATGAGTGTAGGCTCAACCTGTTCAACCTTTCCTCATAAGAAATCCCTTCATCCCAGGAATCAACATAGTTGGATGGTGGTGTTCTAAGGTTTAGAAGTAGGCTGCGCTATTGGGGTTATGCTAGCCATGTTGATGTTGGTCCACTGTAGCATTTGGGATCATCTCTGAATGCATGTTGGTATTTTGGTGGATACAGTTGATATTCTAAATGTCTGTAGATCTGTATATTGCCTTTTATGGCATATGAATTGGTTTTTGTTACTGTTATGTTTTAACTGTGGGTTGCTTTGCTCGCGAACCAGTTGCATGCTTATCTGTCGGCAGACTGGTCGATTACAATATACTCCAGACACAGAGACCAATAGGAAATGAAGCACCTGCTATTTATTTACACAAACAACAGAGCATTAACGTGATGTGTACTTCTCCAGCCAGACCTTACTCTGGACTAACATTAATCTGGTAGCCTGTGCTACACAGCTATTGGGTCTCACAGTCTCCTAAAGGTATATTACACCTCAAATTACCACAGTTACGGTTTGACAACACATTTGTTTCCATCAGCATTTCTGAGTACCCATTATCAGTTTGTTTTTACCATTATTCATTGTGTGAGCATCAGCAGGCTTCTTAATTGCACGGTGCATCACAACTGAGCTCATCTGATGTTCACATACTTTTAGCAGGCGTCATCAGATAGCAATCATCCGCAGAAATCACCACTCTCTTTCCCACACTAAACTGAGGAGAGCTGAAGCCAATTGTCATGCACCACCCATGACCCAATGGAGAATAGATAACAAAGCATAGAGCAAGGATCACATTTGGGACTTTCTATGTTGATTGAAGGACATTGGGGACACTATTATGAATATTATTAATTAAGCAAATAGGGTAAAGATAGAGAAGATTTTCCGTGTGAGATGAGCCTTATAGGGGCCATAAATATAGGAGCAATGAATACATTCAACAGCAAATTAAGGAGTAACTTATCCAGAGAGTGATGAAAATATGGAACTTGCTACAATATGGAATAGTTGAGGAGAATAGCATAGATACATTTTAAGGGAAGTTAGATAGTTACAGGGGAGAGAAAGAAAGTGGAGGATATGATGATGGGGTGAGATGAGGTAAAGTGAGAGAAGGTTCATGGGAAGTGTTACGGCAGGCGGATGATAAATGCCAAGCTGCCCAAACCCCAGAGTTTGAAGCAGCTGCCACAACTATTTTTGCAATTTGTATTTATTTTGAGTTTGGGCTTTGAATTCAGCAAAAAGAAGGCCACCAATTCTTATAGATTTCTTACAAAACTAAATTAAACCTTTATTAATAGAAGCAATGATTTTAAGCACATACATAGATCTACAAATTGCTACTATGATACTTCTAAATCCCCATATTAATCTAAACCCTAGTTACAGCTCCAATAAGGTAACAATGAGACACACAGATTTTAAAAGACCCAGATAAAGTAACACGATGCCCTGAACAATTCAAAGTGAGTTTTCTTAACTTCAGTTTCTTTAGACAGCAGCTTGAGGCATAGATGCTGGAGGCTTTTCACACTTGTTAGATCTTAGAGTGCCTGCCCTTACACAGAACCTTCGCTCCTTTATACATATTTTCCCTTTTGAATGCAAATTCCCATTGTTTCACTATGGGCTGAATTTTTCCGTCGGTGAGAAGAGGGCGGGGTCCACCCACCGATGCGAAAATGACGCAGGATGACATCAGGGTGAACTCCCAACCTCATCCCGCCCCATTTAAATCTTCAGGAAGGCAGGGGCATAGCGCGATCAGCTGTCCACCCGCCGACCTGTCAGCGGCCAATTGAGGCCATTGACAGGATAATTAAAACAATTAAAGGACCTGCCCATCCAAACTTAAGGCTGGCAGGCAGGCCAGAAGCCCCGGCGGGCTTCTGAAAAAACATGAAACCTCATCAATCAGCAGAATGAGGTTTCATGTAGGTTTTAAAAAAGTTTATTAAAGTATTTGTGAAATTTATTAACAAGTCCTATTTTGTTTGATATTGTCACATGAGGGGGACATGTTAATGATTTTTTTATTTTTCTATTTTTAAAGTTTGTAAAACTTTCAGCGATCTCCCTGAGGCAGCACTTAGCCTCAGGGAGATGTGCGCTCTTTTGTGTGCATGCACAAAAGAGCGCACTCTCGCATTTGGGGAATCCCCCCCCTGCTCGCACAGGAAGCACATAGCATTTCCCGGCGGATGTCACGCTGGGCTGGCCTTAATTGGCCCACCCACTTAAAATGGCGACAGGGTCTGCTTCTCCGGCGGGGATCAGCTCCCTGCCCACTGGAGATTGTGTCGGGCCCATCCGCTAGACAGGCAAAAAATTCAGCCCTATGTCTTTGGACTTTTACCTCTCTAATAATTAAATCTATCATAGTACCAATTTTACCAGTAATCTTTGGGAAAATAAACACACTATTTCTTAACTTCTCCTGGCTAGGTGTAATATTTCACTCCCTCTTTTGAATTCAAACTAGTCTGGTTTATTTAAAAATGCAAATGTTCCCTTTATCTTACATTTTAAAACTTCCCCCATGTTTACCTACTTAACATTTCAAACCTAGCTTATCTTCTGATACATCAATGTCTTCAGACCAGCTGCCTTTAATTCAATTAAGACACACACACACACACACACACACACACACACACACACACACACACACACACCCCCCGCCCCCGTAGACATAAACCCCACTATTACTCTGCTTTATAATAAATTCCAATGACATTATGAAAATTATTATATCTTCCTGACAGGGAGTATAAATACAGGCAGAGACCTGTTGGGCTGAATGGCCTGTTTATGTGTCAATCATCTTTGAGATCATGAGGTTTTAAGGATTTTGTATTTTTTGTGCCAGGGTGTTCAAATAAACTGTAAATTCACTCAGTCTCACTAGGGGTGCCATGCTCTTACTAATTATTTGGACAACTCCAACAACATAATGACATTTTTTAAAGAAGGAACAACATCTGAATTTACTGCATGTTAGAACATAATGTATAGGAACAGAAGTAGCCCATTTGGCCCCTCAAGCCTGCTCCGCCATTCAATAAGATCATAGCTGATGATCTTTTGTTTCGACTTCCACATTCCCATCTAACCCCGAAAACCTTTGATTCCCTTGCCTAACAAGAATCTATCCATCTCTGCCTTAAAAATATTCAATAACCCTGCCTCCACCACCTTCTGAGGCGGATAATTCCAAAGTCGCACAACCCTCTGAGTGAAAAAATTTCTCCTCAACTCTGTCCTAAAAGGGCGACTCACTCACAAGAGGAAACATCCTTTTGACGTCCACCTTGTCAAGGCTATTCAGGATCTTGTATACTTGAATCAAATCACCCCTTAATTTTCTAAACTTCAGTGAAAACAAGCTTCCAACTTTTCCTCATAAGAGAACCCACTCATTCCAGGTATCAATCTAGTAAAACTCCTTTGAACTGCCTCCAATGCATTTACATCCTTTTTTAAATAAGAGGACCAAAACTGCACACAGTATTAGAGGTGCGGTCTCACCAATATCCTGTATAACTGAAGCATAACATCCTTACTTTTATGTTCAATCCCTCTCATAATAAAGGATAGCATTTCATTAGCCGCCTTAATTACTTGCTGTACCTGCATACTAACTTTTTGTGACTCATGTACTAGAACACCTAGATCCCTCTGCACCTCAGAATTATGCAGCCATTCTCCATTTAAGTAATACTCTTTTGTTCTTCTTGCCAAAGTGAATGACTTAACATTTTCCTGCATTAAACTCAATTTGCCAGATCTTTGCCCACTCATTCAACCTATCTATATCCACCTGCAACCTCCTCATATCCTCTTCACAACATACTTTCCTATCTACCTTTGTGTCATCTGCACATTTAGCTACCATTTCTTCACTCCCCTCATCTAAGTCATTGATGTAAATCATAAAAAGTTGAGGCCCCAGTACAGATCCCTGTGGGACGCCACTCCTCACATCCTGCCAATCAGAAAAAGACCCATTTATGCATACTCTCTGATTTCTGCCAGCCAGCTAATCCTCTATCCATACTAATATGTTACCCACTACACCATGTACTTTTATTTTCCGTAATAATCTTTGATGTGGTACCTTATCAAATGCCTCCTGGAAATCCAAGTACAATACGTCTACAGACTCCCCCTTTTCCACTGTGCATGTTACTCCTTCAAAAAACTCCAATATATTGGTTAAACATGATTTTCCTTTCACAAAACCATGCTGACTCTTCCCAATTGCCTTGAACTCTTCTATGTTCCCAGCTATAACCTCCTTAATGATCGATTCTAATAACTACCCACTGATGTCAAGCTAACTGGTCTATGGTTTCCTGTTTTCTGCCTCCCTCCCTCTTGAATATAGGGGTTATATTTGCTACTTTCCAATCTGATGGAATCTTTCGAGAATCTAGTGAGTTTTGGAAAATTAACTTCAGTGCATCGACCACCTCCTTAGCTACCTCTTTTAAGACCCATAGTTCTATATGCAATATAGTTGCATATAGTTATCTATGTATGAGTCCATTTTGCACAGTGGTAGCACTCTTGCCTCTGAGTCAGAGATATTGAGTCAAGTTCAACGCCAGGGCCATGAATTGAGGTTGACACTTCAGTGTGCGTGGTGGTGCTATATTTCAGTATTCCAAATACTTGCCTTATTACAACAAAACTACTGCATAAGTGGAAGACTCTGTAGTTTTGGATCTGATTTGCATATAACAAATGCATCTTTGGTTTTGTTCATATTCACAAGCTGTGTGTACTGGCCTGTTCAATTTATTGTAATCATACATAAAAAAGCACCGATCAAAACTGCTTGAATCCTTCTTTTCCCACTAATCAAAAATCTCCACCTTTTGTAATGAATGATGTTTTTGGTGTCTCTGTGCCTATAGAATTTATTCCTTTTGTATTTTAAAAAATAATCCTTGCACAGTATGTTGTGCATGGCCTAAGTGCAGGACATAATGTGGTAACAGTCAGTGTCAGCAATGATCATTTATTTTTTTCTATCAGCTTCAATCATGTAAGTCTGCTTTTAAAAATTAAACAAGCTTAGTTAGTTATTACATTCCTTCATTAAAGTATAAAAGAGCAATTGATGCATTTCTTTATTTCACTTGAAAGTTAATTTCTGTAGATTTTGTATGATTTAAATTCTTTTAAAATTAAATCTTTATCTTCAAATCCAGCAAGTTTTGATTTTATTGTTTTTCTTTGTGCTTTTTCTAGCTGAGCCCTGTTGATCCAGAACGCCCAAATATACCTGCTGGCTAGGATTTACGAAGATGGCATACTCCATCCAATGGGCACGTTACAGATGGCAGAGATTGCTATCTACAGATGGGAGGAGTAATAGATACACTTTATCATCAGCCCCTGGATGGTTCAAAACTTCCCAGCCACAAAAAACTGGATGCAAACATCGATTAGTAATTCCCTGCCTTGGTGGATTCACTGAAGAATATGAAAAGGTTTTCAAAAATTATATGACCAATAGGATTCAAACAACGAAGTATACCTTGCTGAACTTCATTCCAAGAAATCTGTTTGAACAGTTTCACAGGTATTGTCTGTTAACTGGAAAGTTATTTCTACAATCTAGCCCAGTGCTTCCCAAACGTTTTCTGTGTGTGACCCCATTTTAATGCCTCAGGCTTCATGTGACCCTGGGTTGAGGGGGTGGGGAGAGAGAAAAGTTCAGCATGGTAGGAATTGTTTAAACTGCAGAGTATTTAAAAAAAAAAACAAATCCCTAACTTTTCACAGGCTTTTTTGCAGCAGAAATCAGGCCTCAAAGATCTGTCTGTTAGGCCACACCCACCAATAAGGAAAAAAGCGAGGATTTAAAGGGACCTCCAGCTGTTAACATTCAGTACGACCTCCATGGCAGCCATTACTGCCTTGGAGCTTGCGACCCCAAAATCTCTTCTCTTCACCCCACTGGGGGTTGCGTCCGACAGTTTTGGAAGCCTAGATCTAACCTGTTCATGGCAACATAAATATAAAATTGCTCTACTTCTTGTTAATCTCTTGCCTGCTTTTTCTTTGAAAGTGTAACATTTTGGTGACTTGTATAGATTGGTGCTTCTAAAAGTAAATATTGTCATTTCAGAAGGATTAAAAAAGAAGCCATTGCAGAGAGCTTTCTCAGCGTGAATCTACTTGCACTAGAAACAATGTGAATGAAGAGATTTAGACAAATAGTTTGTTCTTGGTTTATGGGGATTAGTTACACCAAAGTCAGGGAGAAAGGTCATGTTGGTTAGGATCGTTGTCTTTCATAGTACTTTTGTGTACAGGGGTGCAAGTTTGTGCTAAGAGCTGACTCTAGACTGTTTGGTATTTCAAATTTCATGTGGGGGCTGAATAAAATTCACGCTGCTTTGCACATGTCTTACATTATTTCAGACACATGCTTGTCATGGGAAAGGCTGCATATTTGCACAGGGATGAGGAATGCACCTTCTTGGAGCTAGTAGTGACAGTTGTTATCCAAGGGGATTCTCGCTCCTTGCTGGCCAGGCCTGGTAACGACCAACCAATGATCTAGTGGTCGCCTGGCCTGATGAGCAGGAGGACTGAATGTGATGAATGACCAAAATATGTGCATGTGGTGCCTTTCTTGGTGCAATATTTCCAAAACTTCTTGAATTTTATGGGGTTGCATTGGCATTTGTGATTTTTGAAGCAGGTGATGGTGTTGAGGATCTGTGTCTATATCTCTCGTTAGTGCTCCTCCCACAATAGTCAACCTGTCTCTTCCCCTCTTAGCATTCACCAACAACTTATATAGTGCCTTAGGCATGAGAAACTATCCCAGGCACTTTGCAGAAACGTTATAAAACAGAATATGACATCAGGCCATGTAAGTGGTATTAGGTCAGATGGCAAAAAGTTTGGTCAAAGAACTAGGTTTTAAGGAGTGCCCTAAAGGAGGAAAGCAAGATAGAAAGGCAGAGAGCTGAAGGGAGGATATTCAAGCTTAGAGGCTAGGCAACTGAAGACATGGCCACCAATGGTGGAGTGATTAAAATCGGAAATGCTCTAGAGACTAGAATTAGAAGAATATGGATATTTCTGAGAGTTGTGGGGCTGAAGGAGATTCCAGAGACGGGGAGGAGCAAGACATTGGAAGGATATGCAAACAATGATCAGAATTTTAAAATCAAGTTGTTTGACTGTTGCCAATGTCAGTCAGTGAGCACAAGGGCAATAGATGAATGGGACTTGGGTTGAGGAAGAACACGGGCAGCAGAGCCTTGGATGACCTCATGTTATAGAAGGTAGAATGTGGGAGACCAGCCAGGAGTGTATTGGAATAGTCAAGTCGAGAGGTAATGAAGGCATGGTTGAGGATTTCAACGGCTGATGAGATGAAACAGGGACAAAGTCAGGTGATGTTACCAAGGTAGAAATAAGCAGACTTAGTGATAGCGCATATATAAGATTGGAAGCTCTCAGAATCACAGAATTGTTACATTGTAGGAGGAGGCCATTTGGTCCATCGTATCTGCACTGGCTCTCCGAATGAAAATTCACTTAGTGACATTTTCCTATCTTATAACCCTGCACATTCTTCCTTTTTCAGATAATAGTCTACTTTCTTTTTTTCATTCATTTAGGGGATGTGGACTTTGCTGGCTAGGCCAGCATTTATTGCCCATCCCCAGTTACCCTTGAGAAGGTGGTGGTGAGCTGCCTTCTTGAATCACTGCAGTCCCTGTGGTGTAGGTACACCCACAGTGCTGTTAGGATGGGAGTTCCAGGATTTTGACCCAGCGACAGTGAAGGAACATATATTTTCAAGTTGCCTCACTCACTTTTGAGTGACTTGGAGGGGAACTTCCAGGCGGTGGTATTCCCATGTACCTGTTGCCCTTGTCCTTCTTGATGGTAGTAGTCATGGGTTAGGAAGGCCCTGTGGAAGGAGCTTTGGTGAATTCCTGCAGTGCACCTTGCAGATGGCATCGGTGTGGAGGGAGGGAATGTTTGTGGATGTGGTGCCAATCAAGCGGACTGCTTTATCTTGGATGGTGTCAAGCTTCTTGAGTGTTGTGGGAGCTGAATTCATCCAGGCAAGTGGGGAGTATTCCATCACACTTCTGACTTGTGCCTTGGAGATGGTGAATAGGCTTTGGGGAGTCAGGAGGTGAGTCACTGGTCGCAGGATTCCTAGCCTCTGACTTGCTCTTGTAACCGCAGTATTTATATGGCTAGTCCAGTTCAGTTTCTGGTCAATGGTAACTCCAGGATGTTGATAGCAGGGGATTCAGTGATGGTAATGCCATTGAAAGTCAAGGGGTGATTCTCTCTTGTTGGAGATGGTCATTGCCCGCCACTTGTCTGGTGTGAATGTTACTTGGCACTTGTCAGCCCAAGCCTGGATATTGTCCAGGTCTTGTTGCATTTGGACATGGACTGCTTCAGTATCTTAGGAGTCGTGAATGGTGCTAAACATTGTGCAATCATTAGTAAGCATCCCCACTTCTAACCCTACGATGGAAAGAAGGTCATTGATGAATTAGCTGAAGACGGTTGGGCCTAGGACACTACCCTGAGGAACTCCTGCAGTGATGTCCTGGAACTGAGCTGACTGACCTCCCAACAATCAGAACCATCTTTTTTTCTGCTGGGTATGACTCCAACCAGTGGAAAGTTTTCCCCCTGATTCCCATTGATTTCAGTTTTGCTAGGGCTCCTTGATGCCACATTCTGTCAAATGTGGCCCTGATGTCAAGGGCTGTCACTCTCACCTCTGGAATTCAGCTCTTTTGTCCATGTTTGAACCAAGGCTGTAATGAGGTCAGAAGCTGAGTGACCATGGCAGAACCCAACCTGGGCATCACTGAGCAGGTTATTGCTAAGCAAGTGCCGCTTGATAGCACAGTTGATGGCCCTTTCCATTACTTTACTGATGATGGAGAGTAGATTGATGGGGCGGTAATTGACCAGGTTGGATTTGTCCTGCTTCTTGTGTACAGGACATACCTGGGCAATTTTCCACATAGCCGGGTAGATGCCAGTATTGTAGCTGTACTGGATCAGCTTAGCTGCGGGAATGGCAAGTTCTGGAACACAATTCTTAAGTAATATTGCTGGAATAATGTCAGGGCCCATAGCCTTTGTAGTATCCAATGCCTTCAGCTGTTTTTTGATGTCACATGGAGAGAATTGAATTGGCTGAAGACTGGCATCTGTAGACCTCCGGAGGAGGCAGAGATGATTCATCCACTTGGCACTTCCGGCTGAAGATTGTTGCAAATGCTTCAGCCTTATCTTTTGAACAGATGTGCTGGGCTCCCCCTTCATTGAGGATGGGGACGTTTGTGGAGCCTCCTCCTCCAGTTAGTTGTTTAATTGTCTACCACCATTGATGACCGGATGTGGCAGATCTACAGAGCTTAGCTCTGTCTATCACTTGCTGCTTTATGCTGTTTGGCATGCAAGTAGTCCTGCGTTATAGCTTCACCAGGTTGACACCTCATTTTTAGGTATGTCATGCTGCTGCTTCTGGCATGCCCTCCTGCACTCTTCATTGAACCAGGATTGATCCCCTGGCTTGATGGTAATGGTAGATTCGGGGATATGCTGGGCCATGAGGTTACAGATTGTGTTCGAGTACAATTCTGTTGCTGCTGATGGACCACAGCGCCTCATGGATGCCCAGATTTGAGTTGCTAGATCCATTCAAAATCTATCCCATTTAGCATGGTGGTAGCGCCACACAACACGGCGGAGGGTATCCTCAATGAGAAGGCGGGACTTCCTTTCCACTCCAGTGGTCACTCCTACCGATACTGAGGTGCATCTGCGGCAGGCAGGTTGGTGAGGATGAGCTCAAGTATCCTTTTTCCTCTTGTTGGTTGCCTCATCACCTGCTGCAGACCCATTCTAGCAACCATGTCCTTTAGGACACAACCAGCTCAGTCAGTAGTGGTGCTACTGAGCCACTCTTGGTGATGGATTTGAAGTCCCCCACCTAGAATATGCTCTGCACCCTTGCCACCATCAGTGCTTCCTCCAAGTGGTGTTCGACATAGAGGAGCACTGATTCATCAGCTGAGGGAGGGTGGTACATGGTAATCAGCAAAAGGTTTCCTTGCCCATGTTTGACCTGATGCCATGAGACTTCGTGGGGTCCAGAGGTGATTTTGAGTACTTGTAGGGCATCTCCCTCCCAGCTGTATATCACTGTGCCACCGCCTCTGCTGGGTCTGTCTTGCTGGTAGGACTGGACATACCCAGGGATGGTGACGGTGTTGTTTGGGACATTATCTATAAGATATGTTTCCGTGAGGATGACTATGTCAGGCTGTTGCTTGACTAGTCTGTGAGACAGTTCTCCCAATTTTGGCACTAGTTCCCAGATGTTAGTGAGGAGGACTTTGCAGGGTTGATAGAGCTGAGTTTGCTATTGTTGTTTTCGGTGCTTACGTTGATGCCGGGTGGTCCGTCCAGTTTCATTCCTTCTTTGAGACTTTGTAGTGGTTTGATACAATTGAGTAGCTTGCTAGGCCACTTCAGAGGGTATTTAAGAGTCAACCGCATTGCTGTGGGTCTGGAGTTACATGTAGGCTAGACCAGGTAAGGATAGCTGATTTCCTTCCCAAAGGACATTTTGACTGCTTCAATCGAACCTGCCTGCACCGCAGCTTTAGGGAGTGCATTCCAAACCTTAACCATTCACTGTGTGAAAAAGTTTCCTTCTCATCGCTTTTGCTTCTTTTGCCAATTATTTTAAATCTGTACCCCATTGTTCTCATTCCCTTCACGAGTTGGAACGATTTCTCCCTATCTACTCTGTTCAGACTACTCATGATGTTGAATATGTTTATAAAGACTCCTCTCAACCTTCTTTTCTCCAAGGAAAACAGTCCCAACTTCCCCACTTTACCATCATATCTGAAGTTCCTCACCTGAAACTATTCTCATAAATCTTTTCTGCACTCTCAAAGGACTTCACATCCTTCCTAAAGTGTGGTGCCCAGAACTGGATGCAATACTCCAGGGTGAGGATGAACTGGTATCTTATTGTGAGAATGGATGTTATTTTAAAAATATTTTGGGGGAATGGTATGTCTGTGTGTGTGTGTAAATGATTTAATTAAGTTGGGCAAAGGTTACTAGGAGACAGGTTGCCTGGGGGATTTAAAACATGGAAAGGATAGAGGTGTTAGATTTGAGGTACAAGTGAATAGCTTGGATCTAACATCTGCATCTTAGATAAATTGAGGGTTTGTTTGAATATCAAAGGGAAGTCAGAGATGACGAAAAACATGTTTGTATTTTGCAGGAGTTCCATAGGTAAACAGAAGAGGGTATATTACATTTTACTGACCTGAAAGCAGTGGAAAAATAGAAACATGAAATATTTAATATTTGGAAGGATTTGAGTTTCAAAGAGGTGTGAGAACAATGGATCCCAAAATGAAAGGGAGAAAAAGATAATTTAGAGTTACCATGGAGAGCTTAGGGTAGTTGGGAGATGTAGCAGCTGAGCTGGGGACTGTTAGCTGTAGCTGTAGCTTTGAATCAGTCATCCAGTCAAGCCAGAAGATTCTTAGGCTGCAACAAGCAGTCCTGTTCTGAAGTCCTGGATTTCCACAGCAGAATGGAAGAGAATTAGAGGTCATGTGGTGTGTCTCTATTGAAGCTACAGCAGTTTGCCTTGGGCAATATTACTAGATTTTTATACTTAACCATCTATAAGGGAGTGTTTCCTGGAAGGTTTGATCAAGTAGAGTCTTTTTGGTGGAATGTTTTGTAAGATTTTTTAACTGTGCAACTGTAACTTTGTGTGCTTAACTTTTCTTTTATTCATGTTAATCAGACTTTTACTTTAAATTTTTTAAATACCAAAACTGTCACTGGACTTCTTGCTGCTGAGATCAGAATTCTCATTTTCAGAATACAAAAAAAAAGGGTATGGCCCATTAGCCAAGTTTCCCTTTGGGATTTGGCTTGCGCAGCAATTGATATCGACTGTGGTCATAACATACAAGTTCAACATAAACTCCATGCTTTTGTACTCTATACTGCTACTAATAAGGCCTAGAATATTGTATACTTATACATGATTTCAGTCTGTCCTGCCACAGCCAATGCCTTATGCACATATACACCTAGGCCCCTCTGCTCCTGCACTTCCTTTAGAATTGTACACTTTATATTTCTGTTTTTATATTTCTCTCTGTTACTTCTTCAAAAACACCAGCAAGTTAAACACTCTTTTCCCTTAAGGAATCCATACTGGCTTTGGCTTTCCTTAATTAAACCGCATTTGTTCATGTGATGTTAATTTTGTCCCGAATTATTGTTTCTCGAAGTATCCTACCACAGAGGTTAAACTGACTGGCCTGTGGTTGCTGGGCTTATCTTTACACCTTTTATTGATCAAGGGTGTAACATTTGCAATTTTCCAGGACTCTGGCACCACTACTGAGTCTAAGGAAGATTGAAAAATTATGGCCAGTTCCTCGGCAATTTCTTCTCTCACTTCCCTTAGTATCCTTGGATGCATCTCATCCAGCCCTGGTGCCTCATCAACTTCAAGCACAGATAACCTATCCAATACTTCCTATCAATTTTAAACCTTTCTTGTGTCTGAATTACCTCCTCTTTCACCAGGGCCAGTGCAGCACCTTCTTCCTTAGTAAAGACAGATGCAAAGTATTCATTTAATACCTCAGCTGTGCCCTCTGCCTCCTCGCATAAATCCTCTTTTTGGTCCCTAATCAGTCCTACTGCTCCTTTTACCGCCCTTTCACTATATAGAAAGGTCAAATGTGACACAAGGCTGCAGAAAGACTGGCTTAATCTCAAACTGTGGCCATGGAGAGGGGTGGAATTGGTAGCTAGGGAATGGAGTTTGGACATGTGCCCAAAAATGACATGCGTTTACTTGGTGCTTTTTCTATCCTATCTTTGACCGTGGAGATGACCGTAGGACAGGGTGGAGGTGTATATTTTACACCCCTTATGATAAAACCTAGAATTCCATTCGTTTTTTCTTGTAGCCTCACCAAATGCTACTTCTTAATATTCTGTAAACCTATGCTCTCAAATCCCAGTATTCTTGCACAGCATCAAACTTACTTCCATTCCGAGTATAATCTCTCCTGAGCTAATTGAGCTCACCTCACCTGACATTGACTTACAACTGCTAATTTTTAGACCATTTCTGCGTTAGTATCCCTACTTAGCTATCTTTGATCTTGTAAAGAATTAACTATATACCTTTATTGGGTATTATTTGCAAATCTGGATACTCTTCACTCGAAGACTTTGTTTATAGGCGCAGAGAGTATAAGAGCAAGGAGGTTATGTTGAACTTGTATAAGACACTAGTTTGGCTTCAGATAGGGCACAGATTTAAAGTAACTGGCAAAAGAAGCAAAAGTGATATGAGAAAAGACTTTTTCACATAGTGAGTGGTTAAGGTTTGGAATGCACTGCTTAAGAGTGTGTTGGAGACAGGTTTGATTGAAGCACCCAAAAGAGAGTGTTATCTGAATGTACGGGGTTATGTGGAGCATAAGTGCATTTGAAAAAGTAAAACAGCTACTAGGTCATGATGCAATCATGAAATGGAAAATAAAATCAATTCAGGAAATGTAGGGGGAAAAATAGTCCCGATCTCACCCGACAACTACATTCCTCCTTCACCTCCCTCCACTCCTCTCTCCAGTTGGAACACTGTGATTTGTGTTTGATCCCATCCGTACTTTGTCTCTGGAGCCCGTCTGGTTTTGCCATCATTTTTTAAAAAAATCTTGCTGTCTGAGTTTGCCACCAGGAATCTCTTGTCAACTAGCTGATAATTTTGACACCAATGCATAGCATTGAAACAAATAGATTTTTTTATATGAATTGATTAACATTTTAATAGTGCAGCTCCAACAATACTCAAGATGCTCCACACCATCCAGGACAAAGCAGCTCATAGGGTTGGCACCCCATCCATAAACATTTACTCCCTCCATCACCAACACACTCTGGACAAATGCTATGTCTCTTTACTGCAACCATTACTCCTCCCTTTGTCTTTTGCTCCATATTTGCCATTTAATCGCTCCCACCCGTACCCTACCCTGAACTGCTGAGACCACATCTGGAGTATTGTATACAGTACTGGTCTCCTTATTTAAGGAAAGATGTAAATGCATTAGAAGCAGTTCAGAGAAGGTCTGGTAAAGACTAATACCAGGAATGGGTGGGTTGTCTTATGAGGAAAGGCTGGCCAGGCTAGGCTTGTATCCACTGGAATTTAGAAGATAAGGGGCGACTTGTTCAAAACTTTTAAGATCCTAAGAGGCCTTGACAGGGTGGATGTGGAGAGGATGTTTCCTCCTGTGGGAGAATCTAGTACTAAGGAGTCACTGTTTAAAAATAAGGGGTCACCCATTTAAGGCAGAGATGAGGAGAATTTGTTTTTCTCTCAGAGCATAGTAAGTCTTTGGAACTCTCTTCCTCAAAAGGTGGTGGAAGCAGAGTCTTTGAATATTTTCAAGACAGAGCTGGATAGATTAACAAGGCAGGGTAGTAGGCAGGAATGTGGGGTTGAGTTTACAATCAGAGCAGCCATGATATTCTGAATAGTGGAGCAGGCTCTTGGGGCCCAGTGGCCTACTCCTGCTCCTAAGTTGTATGTTCGTACATGGAGGGGCATTAGTTTTTACTGATTCCAGTGGTTCTCCTGCATTGAACCTGGAGAGTACTACGTCAGCTGCTGTTGAGTTGTTTCTTGATGCCCTGCTTTCTTTTGTACAAGCTGTCTAGCATCCTCATTATGGGCTTCCTTTGCTTGGCATTAGGCCTTCTTTTGGGCTGACTGTTGGTCTATTTCCTTTACGGGATGTCAGCATGACATCACCAGAAGGGAAATGTGTCATGTTATCCAGCCACAGTAAATAAGTCCAATGCATTATATCATTATAATAGCACAAGGTGATGATCAGCAGTGAGAAGACAGGTGGCAGCAAGGATAAGTACAGGTACAACACAGTGAACAGCCTTAGATCCTGTTAAAACTTTTAAAATGTTTCTCCCCTTCTCAAAGATTATTTCCTTCAAAATTTTAGAAATCTTTTAGCTTCAACCAGAAGTCGCATACAAGCCAAACAATAAAACCACTTGCGTGCACAGCACAGCATCTGCCAGCCTGTCTTTTAATCACCTTTTCACCTCCAATCAGTCCTATTCAGCAGGCAAGTAAAGGAGCGCAGAAAATACATCTGCATGGCTGTTTCTAACTTCTAGAAAGGGAACAGCCTTATCCTAGGAAAGTGAAAAATACCTATTCTGTCACAAAGTGATGAACTTGAACTGTAAAACACCACGCTTACCTGAGCTTGTGTCACAGTTTTTGCTGTCTATCTCAGCCAGTATTTTTCTGTATTCTCAGTCGTCCATCCTGGCTTCTTGCTTTCTCTGCAGCTTTCAGATGCCTCCCCTTGGCCGGCCTCAGTGCTCAGTGATAGATCAGCACTCGGTATTATTTCTGTCCTCAGTGGTAACTGCTAGGGGAGAAATGCTTGAATTTTTCAATCACCTTTTACCTCAGTAAAATCCATCAGTGTAGTGCACAGTGTCTGGAGGTGTTATCTTCCAGATAAAACATTAAACAGAGAGCCCTTGGGCCTTACCTCATATGTCCTCTCAAGTGACCTGGCTAATATCCCTTGGCCAACAGCAATAAAAAATTATCTGGCTGTTATTGCATTGCTGTTTTTTGGGAGCTTGCTGTGTGCAATAGACTGTCATGTTTAACACATTACAACAGTGACTACACTTGAAAAGTACTTGCTTGGTTGTGAAGTACTTAGGGATGTCCTGAGGTTGTGAACATTTTTTTCCCCACCCTGTTGCCTGGATCAAAACCTTTCATTAATTTAGTAACCTCTATTAGTATTCTCCGATCTAATGGTAGTAGTCCCAATCCTTCAAGCCTCTTCTTATAATCGTTGCACCCTCTAAAAACACGGCAGTCTAAAATGTACTAGTCAGCCTAACAACCAGAGTCTACACAACCCACATTTTCTTATAGCCGTAGTTTTCCAATATCCTAGCGAATCTATGCTATCAGCTCTGTCACGTAAGGCATGGCAAACTCATAATTTAAAGTTTGGACCTTATTCAATATGGATATTGAACAGAGAAGCTGTTGAGTTAAAAAGAAGGCCACTGTGTCCACAAAATGTTGCTGAAAGTCAGGTAACACTGTTGTGTAAATTCCAGAACTCAGTCAGGGAACTGACTCACAGAACTGAATGTACTCTGGGTGGGGGACTTCAATGTCCATCATCAAGAGTGGCTTGGTAGCACCACTACTGACTGAGCTGGTCGAGCCCTAAAGGACATAACTGCTAGACCGGGTCTGCAGTCTTGGTGCCTCCATTATGTGTGGCATTACCACCATGCTAGACGGAAGACATTTCGAACAGACTAGCAGCTCAAAACTGGGCATCCATGAGGCTCTGTGGGCCATCAGCAGCAACAGAATCATATTTGATTACATTTTGTAACCTCATGGCACAGCGTAGCTCCCACTTTACCATTACCATCAAGCTGGGAGATCAACCCTGGTTTAATGAAGAATGCAGGAGGGTATACTAGGAGCAGCACCAGACATACCTAAGATGAGGTGTCGATCTGGTGAAGCTACAACATAGGGCTACTTGCATGCCAAACAGCAGAAGCAGCATACAACCGACAGAACTAAGTGATCCCACAATCAATGGATCAGATCTAAGCTCTGTAGTCCTGCCACATCCAGTCTTGAATGGTGGTGGTGGACAATTAAACAATTGTTGGAGATGGAGGCACCACAAATATTTCCATCCTCAATGATGGGGGAGCCCAGCACATCAGTGCAAAAGACAAAACTGAAGTATTTGTAACCATCTGCTGCCAGAAGTGCCAGGTAGATGGCCCATCTCTACCTCCTCCTGAGGACCTCAGCATCACAGATACCAGTCTTCAGCCAATTTGATTCACTCCACATGCTACCAAGAAACAGCTGAAGGCACTGAATACTGCAATGGCTATGATCCCTGACAACATTGCGTCAATAGTACTGAAAACTTGTGCTCCAGAACAAGCCGTGCCAGTAGCTAAACTGTTCCAGCACACCTCCAACACAGGAATCTACCCAGCAATGTGGAAAATTGGCCACGTCTGTCCTGACCATAGAAAGCAGGACAAATCCAACCTGGCCAATTACCATCCCATCAGTTTACCCTCGATCAACAGCAAAGCGATGGAAGGTGTTGTCAACAATGTTATCAAGTTGCACTTGCTCAGCAATAAGATGCTCACTGGTGCTCAGATTAGGTTCCGCCAGTGTCACTCAGCCTCTGACCTCATTGCAGTCTTGGTCCAAAGATGCACAAAAGAGCTGAACTCGAGGTTAGGTGAGAGTGAAATAAAAACAAAGTGCTGGAAAAACTCAAGCAGGTCTGACAACACTTGTGGAGAGAGAAACCAAGTTAATGTTTCAAATCCGCACGACTCTTCTTGACTCAAGTCATGCAGACTCAAAACGTTAACTCTGTTTCTCTCTCCACAGATGTCAGACCTGCTGAATTTTTCCAGCATTTTCTGTTTGTATTTCATATTTCCAGCATCTGCAGTATTTTGCTGTTATCTTAGGTGAGAGTGACTGCCCCTGCCATCAAGGCCACAGTTGACTGAGTGTGGCATCAAGGAGCTCTAGCAAAACTGAAGTCAATGGGAATCGGGGAAACCTTTCCAATGGCTGGAGCCATACCTAACACAAAGGAAGATAGTTGTGGTTTTTGGAGATCAGTCATCTCAGTCCCGGGACATCGCTGCAGGTGTTTCTCAGGGTAATGTCAGCCCAACCAACTTCAGGTACTTCATCAATGACTTTCCCTCCATCATAAGATCAGAAGTGGAGAAGGTCGTGGATGATTACACTGTGTTGAGCACCATTCTTGCCTCCTCAGATACTGAAGCATTCTGTGTCCATGTACAGCAAGACCTGGACAATGTTTGGGCTTGGGCTGACAAGTGGCAAGTAACATTCGTGCTATGCAAATGTCAGGCATTGATCATCTCTAACATCTCCCTTGTCATTCAATAACATTACCATCCATGAATCCCCCACCATCATAGAAAATTAGAAGTTTTATTGCACAAAAAGAGACCACTTGGCCCACCATGTCTGTGTCAGCAGAAAAACGAGCCACCAGCCTAATTCCTCTTTCCAGCACTTGGTCCATAGCCCTGAAAGTTATGACACTTGAGGTGCATATCCGAACATCTCTTAAATGAGTTAAGGGTTTCTGCCTCTACTACCCTTTTCAGGCAGTGAGTTCCAGATCCCTGCTACCTTCTGGGTGAAAAAAACAATTCCTCATCTCTTTCTACCTGGGTAATCTCTCTACCAATCACTTTAAATCCATGCCCGCAAGTCACTGACCTCTCTGCTAAGGTAAATAGGCCTTTCCTATCCATTCTATCACAATCAAATCTCCCCTCAGCCTACTCTGTTCTAAGGAGAACATCCTCATCCATCTAATCTTTCCTCATAGCTGCATTTTTCCAGTCCTGGAAACATCCTTGTAATTCTCCTCTGTACCCTCTCCAGTGCAATTACATATTTTCTGTAATGAGGTGACCAGAACTGCACACAGAATTCGAGTTGTGGCCTAACTAATGATCAGTGCTGGGGCCACAATTATTTGTGATATATATTAATGACTTGGATGAGGGAAGTGAATGTACTATCACCAAGTTTGCGGATTACACTAAAATAGGTGGCAAGGCAAGTGGTAAGGATGACACAAGGCGTGTAACAGAGGGATATAGACAGGTTAAGTGAGTGGGCAAAAACTTGGCAAATGCACTTTGGCAGGAAGAATAGAGGTGCGGAATATTATTTAAATGGAGAAAGACTGCAGAAAGCTGCGGCACAGAGGGATTTGGGGATCCTTGTGCTTGAGTCCTAAAAAGCTAGCATACAAGTTTAGCAGGTAATAGGAAAGGCAAATAGAATGTTGGCACTTATTTCAAAGGGAATGGAGTATAAAAATAGGGAAGTTTTGCTAAAACTGCACAAGGCACTCGTTAGACCACACTTAGAATACTTTGATCCCCTTATCTAAGGAAAGATATACTGGCATTGGAGGCAGTCCAGAGAAGGTTCACTAGGCTGATCCTGGGTATGGTGGGCTTTTCTTATGAGGAGAGTTTGAGTAGGTTGGGCCTGTACTCATTAGAGTTTAGAAGAATGAGAGGCAACTTTATTGAAACACATAAGATTCTTAGGGGGCTAGGCAGGATATATGCTGAGAGGTTGTTTCCCCTTGTGGGAGAGTCTAGGACCAGAGGGCATAATCTCAGAGTAAGGGGTCGCCTATTTAAGACAGAGATGAAGAGGAATTTCTTCTCACAGAGGGTGGTGAATCTGTGGAATTCTTTACCATAGAGGGCTGTAGAGGTGGGGTCATTAAGTATATTGAAGATTGAGGTAGACAGGTCTTTTATCAGTAAGTGAATCAAGGACTGTGGGGGAAAAGGCAGGAAAATGGAGTTGAGGATTATCAGATCGGCCATGATCTCATTGAATGGCAGAGCAGAGTCAATGGGCCGAATGGCCCACTTCTGCTCTTACGTCTTATGGTCTAATGATTTATATAGTTCGGGCATAACCTCCCTGCTCTTAAATTCTATACTTTGGCCAATATAGGAAAGGATTAAGAAGAAATGCCTTCATGACTACCTTATTGACCTATCCTGCTACCTTGAGGAATCTGTGGACATTCACTCCAAGGTCACTCACTTCCTCTACAACTCTCCGTTTTCTCCTATTAATTATGTACAGGATACAATGCAGCAAATCACCAAGGCACCTTCAACAGCACTTTCCAAACCTACAACTTCTACCATCTAGAAGGACAAGCGCAGCAGATGCATGGGAACACCACCACCTTCAAGTTTCCCTCCGAACCACACACCAGCCTGGCTTGGAACTATATTGTCATTCTGTCATTGTCCCTGGGTCAAAATTCTGGAACACCCTCCCTAACATCAATGTGGGTGTACCTACAACACATGGACTGCAGCATTTCAAGAAGGTGGCTCAACACCACCTTCTCAAGGGCCATTAAGGTTGGGCAATAAATGCTGGTCTACAGCAACGTCCACATCCCATGCACGAATAAATTTAAAAACTGTCTCACAAACAGCAACGTATTCTAGAATAATTGTAGCAGAATCCGTGTTGGTTCGAGTTCAGTTATTGGTTCAAAAAGAATGAAACTGTTCAACTGCCATTCTGATTACAATCGCCAAAGAGACCAGGACATGGGAAGAAGGATCTGCACACCTGACAACTACACCAAGAAAACAGTTAAATTACTGTTCTGGCTACAGTCACTTAAGCCGATCAGGATACGACAAGGAGGACATTTTGCAGACGAACAGCAGAGCAGACGACTATCTACCTGGACATCCCCACACAAGGACTTACTGCTCATCAGTTGAAGAAACAACCAGAAAGTAACCTCATCTCTTCAAGAGGATTTCTGCAAACCTCTTCTATCCTGGCTGTTGAAATCCTTTAAACGATTCTTTGACTAAAGAAGACCTCTCATCAGGCCTGCAACCTTGAATTTCAGATTACGCAAAACAAGTGATATATGAATGTTTTCTTTTTTTTCTTATAAGTAGTAACAGTTCTGTCTTTTACCCCTGTAGCTTTTCTTGAGTGTGTTAGTGCAAGTGCATGTCAGAATGCAGCATGATTCATTTTTCGTTCATTTAGTTTTTTATTGTTTAAAAATAAACAATTTTTCTTTTAACACACATTCCTGAAAGTCTGCTGCTGTACAACTTCTTGACTGCACGCTCCAGGTTAAAACAAATACACACACCATTCCTATTCTTTAAAATCATTGATCACAAGGAATTTGAAAAAGGGACAGGGATTATCAGCAGTTCCCTTTCAACCTAACCGTGACAGTGCTCTAATGATTTTAAAACTGAATGTAGTTATTCAACTGTGGACAGCAAGGTGCTCTTGTCTTTTTGCCTCAAAATGGATTCCTTCACATTTATTTCCACATGAAATTGCATCTCTCTGCCATTCTGCCTAGTTGTCCAGGCTTTTCTAAAACCTCTTACCTTCTTCCTCACTGTTTGCTAAACTTCCTATTTTCTTGTTATCAAGTTTAAGTTTTTTTGAAGCTGATGGTCAGCTTTTGCTTTTGTGCATATATTAAAATCAGTATGATATCATTGGATATGTGTCAGTTTGAGTCAATAATTGAATAAGTTAATATAAGCTGTCCAGCAATAAATCTTAAGACCATATTGCTGAAAAAAAGAGACATGTCGAAGCTTTTCACCTTGCGCTCATCAGGACACTCGCAAGAATACCAATATAAGGGGGAAAAGAACACTTTATACTGTATGTGAAGAGTGCTGGTTGGTTGGCAAGTGGCGTTGCCATGTTGAATGCACCAATGATGGTGACTGACAGTTAACAGCCAGATATTGTTTGAAATTAAACCAGGCAGCTTGACCCTGATTGGTCAAGGCATTGCCCTGAGGAATGAGTTAGTGAATGGTTGTAACTTATTTTGTTTAGCTGAAACAGGCGCAGTGTACGTATGTTCTTTCTGTCTACAAAGAACAGGGCCCTGTGCATTAATATTTGTAACTTCCAGGCAAATGTGACACATTCTGAGCCTAACTGACTGAAATTGGTTGTCAACATAATTCTTAGCACATTGTGGACAACATTTGCTAAATAATCCTATCGCGGAATCACATTTAATGTTGGACACTGTTTTGGGTTTTACAAGCATGGGCTGATTGGGTACCGTCTATGCTCTGCCCATTATGAACAGCGGCTGGGATATGCTGTTTGATACAACCCACCAGTCTTTGGGATGTACAGCCTACATACCTAACATCACACTGGTACTGAAATTCATATACCACATTATTCGTTTGTGTGATGGCAGACGTCTTTTTGGCATGATGGCAGCATCCTGTTAGTGGCAAATACCCCTCGTGTTGCTGCTGCACGTTAGCAACGTGAAACAGCTAGCTTCAACTGTTTCTCAAATTTTTGAGATACCTTGCCCTTCCAGAGTAATCTGAGGTAGACTGGACATTTCAGGGCTGAAAGTGACGGCCTTCTGCCCGTTCATGAGTTTGCATGATACACAACGCGAAATGATCTAATCAGGGTAGCCATTGCCCTGCAGAATGCCTTTGATGTGCCCGATTTCAGCATCAACCTTGCATGTTGGACAAATGGCTTGGGTTCTATTTACAAGTTTGCCAATAAAACCAATCTTATAGCATATGGAACTGTAAGAATCCCAATGTGTATATTGTCAGTATATGTCAATATTGGCAATATATGTGTTGGGATTCTTACAGCTGCATACAATGTAACCTTGTATCAGCAACCTTGTAAATAGGGCCCGAGCCATTTGCTCACCATGCAAGCTTGATGCTGAAATGGGGCGCATCAAAGGCATCATGCAGGATAATAGCTACCCTGATCAGATCATTTCATGTTGTATATCACCCAAACTCATGAACGAGCCTAAGGCCATCACTTCCGGCTCTGATTACCCTGGAAGGGCAAGTTACCTCAGAAGTTTGAGCAACAGGTGAAGCTGGCTGTTTCACACTGCTACTATGCAGTAGCAACACGAGTGGTACTCGTCACTAACAGGATACTGCCGTCAAGCCAAAAATACATTCTGCCTATCATACATATGAATAATGTGGTATATGAATTTCAGTACCAGTGTGATTGATACTAGGTATGTAGGCCGCACGTCCCAAAGACTGGTGGATTGTATCATATCCCAGCCGCTGTTTGCAACAGGCAGGGTACAGACCGTACCCATCCAGCCTGTGCTTGCAAAACTCAAAACATGGTGTCCAATATTAAATGTGATTCTGTGATTGGACAACATTTGCTAAATAATCCTCAATGTACTGAGAATTATTATTTAAGATTGTCAGTCGGACTCTCAATGTGGCTCATTTGCGCGTACTGGAAGCTGCATAAAATAATACACAGGGCCATGTTCTTTGCAAACAGAAAGAACATGTACATATATTGCACCTGTTTCAGCTAAACAAAATTAATGACAGCCATTCGCTGACTCATTCCTCAGGGCTATACCATGGCCAATCAGGGTCAAGCTGCTTGGCCATTAACTATCAGTCACCATCACTGGTGTATTCACCATGCAACGTCACTTGCTAACCAATCAGCATGCTTCACATACAGTATAAATTGTTCTTTTCCCCCTTATATTGGTATTCTTGCAAATGTCCTGATAAGCACAAGATGAAGAGCTTTCGACATGTCTTATTTTTTTCAGCAATACTCAAGTTCTGTACTATTAAATGACTACTTAAGAGCATAAGAAGTCATGGACCTAGAAAAGATGGTTTGACCCATTAAGCCCTCACCTTCTACAAACCCAGTACAATCTACCTATCCTGAACTTATTCCACCTATGATATGTTGGTACATTAGAGAGAATGCAAGAAGAGCAATGTGGATGATTTCCAGGATTAAGACCTTAGCTTTTCGCAGAGACTCAGAACTAAACTTGTTTAAATTGAAGAAACTATCATCTGGATTGTTAAGCATCCTTTAGTTTTAAGATGCCTGGAATCATCCTTATTGGCCTTCTCTGAATCATTTAAATTGTCAGTGTCTTTGTACCCTAGTACCGTGATGGAGTAATGTGTTTTTTATTCTTTCACGGGATGTGGGCATCACTGGCTAAGCAGCATTTATTGCCCATCTCTAATTGCCCTTGAGAAGTTGTTGGTGAGCCTCCTTCAGCCGCTGCAGTCCATGTCGTGTTGGTATGCCCACAGTGCTATTAGGACTGCTCTTTGTGCTGTGTGCCAAATATGTCACACACAAATAAAAACACAAAATGCTGGAAATACTCCACACCTTTGAAGTGAGAAGCAGAGTTAAAGTTTTAGGTCAAATGACCCTTTGTCAGAAGTGAAACAGGTTAGAGATCTAAAACTTCTCAGCAAGCATAAAGGCAGGGAGAAATTGGAGGTGGGGAGGGAATGGGAAAGAAAATAGGGAAGATCTGTGTCAATTGTGGCTCAGTTAGTAGCATTTTTGCCCCTGAGTCAGAGGTTTGTAGGTTCCATCCCATTCCAGTGAGGTATTGAAGGAGTGATGCATTGTCAAAGATGTCGCTTTTCAGATGAGGCGTTAAACTGAGACCCTGTCTGTCCCCTCAAGAGAAATATTTTGAAGAAGAGAATGGGAGTTATCCCTGGTGTCCTGGCCAATATTTACCCCTCAATGAACATCACAAAAACAGATTATTTGGTCATTATAACATTTCTATTCATGGGAGTTTGTTTTGTGCAAATTGGCTTCCACATTTCCTACATTCCAATAGTGACTGCACTTTAGAAAGTATTTAGATAAAAGCAAAATACTGCGTATGCTGGAAATCTGAAACAAAAACAGAAAACATTAGAAAAACTCAGCAGGTCTAGCAGTATCTGTGGAGAGAGAAACAAAGCCAACGCCTCGAGTCCTTATGACCGCTCTGAAGAAAGCAGAATCGTCACCAACAATTGTCATCCGGACTGAGGTTATAATCTAGAATTGTTGAGCTCAATATTAAGTCAGAAGGCTGTAAAGTGCCAAATTGAAAGATGAGGCGCTGTTCGTCAAGCTTACATTGAGTTTCAGGGAACAGTATAGGAGGCCAAGGTCAGAGTGGGAATGGGGGTGGAGAATTAAAATGACAGATGACAAGAAGCTTGGGTCATGCATGTGGACTGAACAGGTGTCCACAAAACGATCACCCAACCTGCATTTAGTCTTTCCAGTGTGGTGTAGACCACGTAATAAGCAGTGAGTCCACTATCCTAAATTGAAAGAAGTACAAGTAAGTTATTGTTTCACCTGGAAGGAGTGTTTGGGTCCTTGAACGGTGAGAAGGGAGGAGGTAAAAGGATAGGTGTTGCATCTCCTGCTGTTGCATGCATAGTGGGGATTGGAGGAGCACACCAAGGTGTCATGGAGGGAATGATCCCTTCAGAATGCTAAAAGGGGAGAAGATGATATGTTTGGTGGGGATATTACATTGGAGGTGGTGGAAATGGCTGACAGGAATTAGAAAAGATCATGCCCATTCTATTTCCCACACTGATGTTCTCAATACTTCTTCCTTGCCCTCCTAGAAATATGATAGGGTTCCCCATGTTCTTACCTTCCTTCCCATCAGTCTCCACATTCAATGGATCATCCACCATGGATTTTTGCCATCTACAGCAAATTGCTTTGTCACTCTGTTACAGCTATGGGCACTGATGCATGACGTAAGTGTGGAAAATTTTTACTGAAGAAAATTTATGGTCATGGGAACAGGAATAGGTCATTGAATCCCTTCAGTCATGTTTTGCCATGCTATGAGATTATGGCTGACCTCAGCTCCATTTAGTCAACTTTACTCCATTTGCCAGTTAAACCTCTTAGGTGGATGTGAAAGATCCTATGGCATTATTTGAAGAAGAGCAGGGAAGTTCTCCCAGGTGCTGTGGCTAATCTTATCCACCCAATATCACAAAAACGGAGTAACTGATCATTTATTTTGTTGTTCTTTGTGGGAGCTTGCTGAGCTCAAGTTAGCTGCTACGATTCCCTACATTACAACTCAGTACTTTATTGGTTGTAAAGTTGTAAATTGTAATAAACAATTTCTATTACCCTTACAGCATTGTGAAAATGTTTCAATTAATTTTTCTTCCAATCCACTGATATGTTATAAACCTTAATTTTGACCACTTTATTTGCTCAGGAGCGATCAAGTACAAAAGCAAAATACTGCAAATGCTGGAATTCTGAAATAAAAATAAAAAGTGCTGAAAATTCTCACCTGAAGGGTCATTGATCTGAAACATTAACTGTTTCTATCCACAGATGCTGCCTGTCCTGCTGAGTATTTACAGCATTTTTTGCTTTTATTTTCCGTATTTAAGAAGTGACTATTTTAGGCAGGTGAAGACCTTTAGTCCATCTAGCCCGCCACATTCCCTTGATTCATTTCTAATGCATTCTCATAAATCTGAAACCCATTTTTTGACAAGAACCTGGCAGATTCCTGCTTGAAACCCGTTAAGGTTTCTTGTTTTACCACTGTTGTGATCCTTATAGAGACTGATAACTTGTAAAAAAAAGAGATGAATTTCTCAGTGACTGACAGAAACTGAGGTTCAAGATTTCACATTTCAAGAATTTTACTGTAACAAACAAACTAAAATCAACAAAGATCAAGCATTATTTAACAGGCAACTAATAACTCAAACCAAACAAAAGCTACTTTCATATTAGTTAATTAATGCAATCGAGATATGTGTTGCAACTCCTTTCACTGCGCACTTCTGGCAGATTTATGGCATTACACAATCGAGTCCTGTGTTACTCCCAGCTTTCCAACAGGTTTACTTTCCTTTGTCTCTTCACCTTCCAGCTCCTTGGCTTATAGCTCTCCTTTGCGTCTGCAGCTCTCCTTTGTTTCTGGCTACACAGCGTTCATACCTTAATTTCCTGTTAGTACTACCTCTAAGTCAAGGGTCACCAGGTCACATAGACCAGTATTTCTTATTATCTAAGAAAGGTACAATTGATCCTGTTACAATTGAGGGTAAACTCTTAAAAGTTATTTTCAAACATTATTTTAAAAAATTACAGATCACAGAAATTTTAAAGAAATTACATATTTTCTTTATTGTACTGCTTCCAGGTCAAATGTTGGCACATTTAAACAGAGAACCAGTTCTCACCAGCATTCTGCTTGGTTGCTAATGCAAAAATAGTCTTTTTCTGCTCATTGCAGTAGTAGTTGCATTGTCTCTGTCTGTGTGACTGTCTCTAAAATGCAGCTAATCCTTTTTCTGTATCAAGGTGATACTTTATTTTCAGTAGATTTCAGTTTGGGTTTTTCCTCATGGGCCTGTTTCCGGGCAAAGGCTTAGTATAACCATCATCCCCTCCAATCCTGAGCATTCCGTTTCACCTTAAGTAAAACGAAACATTTTAAAACATAGTCTTGTAAAGTCCAGCGTTTGTAATACCACCCATGTGGTGAATCTGCTTCAACATTCATGCTGGTAATCCGCTTTAAGTATTTACTGCAGTATTAACCTTCACCCTGTCTTTGCTGTTTTCTTTTGTTGTCCTTAATTTGTAAATATGACCCCTTGTGCTCAAGTTCTTCACAGAAAAATTTGAATTCAAATTGTCATAGTTTTGTCGAGTCATTTATGGCACAGTAGACCATTGTGTGTGCGTGCTAGCTCTCCTTGGGGCAATCAAGTCAGTCATACTTTCCTGTTCAATCCTGATAGCCCTGCACATTAATTTCTGTCAGGTAACCATCCAGTTTCCTTTTGAAATCATTGATTGTTTTCGCTTCCGCCACCCTCATGGGTAGAGTGTTCCAGGTCATTACCACTCGCTGCGTAAAACATTCTTCCTCAAATTCCCCTGCATCTTGTTACGACCGATGAAGAGGAACAAGCTAGCTTCCCTTTTTCCAGCCCCCTCGCTTGGTTGCAACAAAGGTTTGTTCAAAAATTCTTTCCCCCGTGTATACCTTTTCCAGTCCGAATATATTTACTTTTTAACATGGAGCCAATTCAATCAGGTTTTCTTGAGTCAAAGAACGAGTAAGTTTATTAGTCACTAAAACCTAAGGAAAAATAATAAAAGACGCAACACACATTCACATAGATCAGAAAAGAAAATTAAGGGCTGAATCTTACCTATGTCGGATGGGTGAGTGGGAAGCCGATCGCCGCCCGCGATCAGCTGAGTGCCGCCATTTCACGTGGGCGGGCCAATTAAGATCCGCCCAGCGTATTACGCATTCTATACTGCTCAGCGCTACCTGTGTGGGCGGGGGAAGGAGGGCTAGTCGGGGCCTATGCTCTTTTGCGCATGCGTGTGAAAGAGTGCAGCAATCTCCCTGAGGCACGGAGCTGCCTCGGAAATTAAATGAACAATAAAAGCTTTAAAAAATTATTTAAACATGGACCTTCATGTGACAGTGTCATGAGCTGGGATATGTTTGTCAAGTTCACCACACTGATTTATTAATTTTATAAAAACTTCAGGAAACCTCATCCTGCCCGTGGATAAGGTTTCCTGGAAAACATGAAGGCTGCTTGGGCTCTTCGTATGCCCGTCAACCTTAAGGTTAGACGGACAGTGGTGTTAATGACTTTCTTAATGGCCTTAATCGGCCTTTGACAGTTTGGCGGGCACACAGCTGCCTCTGGCACGTGCCCACAGAATGCTATATCAAAATGATGTGCAATGACGTCGGGACACATGCCTGATGTCATTTCACATTATTTTATGCGTCGATGTGTCGGGCCTACCCCTGCACGCCGACGGCAATATTCTGGCCTAAGAGTCCAAATAAAAGTTAAATAGAATATACAAATAGGTCCTTGGCTTGTCCATGAGGCATAGATAATTGCAATTCCCACAACACTCAAGAAGCTTGAAACCATCCAGGACAAAGCAGCCAACTTGATTGGCACTACATTCACAAAAATTCACTCCCTCCACCACTGACGCACAGTAGCAGCAGTATGTAGCATCTACAAGATGCACTGCAGGAATTCTCCAAGGCTCCTTAGACAGCAACTTCCAAACCTACAACCACCACAAATCTAGAAGGACAAGGGCAGCAGATAGATGGGAATACCACCAACTGGAAGTTCACCTCCAAGTCACTCATCACCCTGACTTAGAAATATATCACCATTCCTTCACTGTCGCTGAATCAAAATCCTGGGACTCCCTTCCTAACAGCGCTGTGGGTGTAGCGCTACACCACATGAACTGCAGTGGTCCAAGAAGGCAGCTCACCACCACCTTCTCAAGGGGAACTAGGGATGGGCAATAAATGCTGGCCCAGCCAGTGAAGCCCACGTCCTGTGAATGAATAAAAAAAAGATGGTGATACGCTGCAATCGTTAGTTAGCTGATTTCAGTAGAACTCTGGAGCGGACTTTGGCAGTTTTGTAATCTGTTGGAGACACTTGTTGGCTTGTCCCCAGAGGGAGAGATGACTTCTTTGTCTCTGCAGAAGTGACTGAAGAGATTGCCCTGTTTCTTCCTGACTGCTGGCTGTCTGTGATAAAATACACTTGTCTCCAGCAAGAGGGAGATCCTGCTTTCCTCCAACAGAATTCTTAGAAGACTGGTGTTTTTCTGTTTGTCTTATAGACACTTGTTTTCAGTGAGGTAGAAAGACAGTGTGTCCTTCCAGCTTCTTTATTGTTGTTCCTCTGCTCTGTCCTTTCAGACCCAGATTTAAACTCATTCCTCAGTGTATTCCCGGAAGCAAAATAGGCATATGTTGCATCCAATGTACATTTTGCTTTCACCTCAGGAACCTTTTGACTCATTCTAAGATATTAATCAACAGGAAATGGTTTTTGGATGTCTGACGGGATGTGGCTGGTTGGGGCCAGTTTTCATTATCTTCACAGAAACACAGTGACTTAACAGTCCAATCTTTTGCATTTTTTATATGTTTTCTTCTCAAGTGCCTCTGAAGCAGGCTTTTACACCTCCCCAGATGCAAAATTCTATGCAACCTTTCAGGACAAGTCTGCCAAAACAATCCACATAGGAATTTTCCAGAAGGGGTCCCTTTACAGTATCAGTTGTCTTTTGATCAGTGTCTTGCAATGTGTTGATAGTTAGTTGTAGGCTGTGGGTCACTCTCACTCTAACATCGTGTTGGCTGTCGTCACAATCTCTTGCCCAAAATCTTAAATCTGTGTCCTCTAGTCTTTGTACTATCAGCCAATGGGAACAATTTTTCTTTGTCCACCTTATTCAAACCTGACGTAATTTTGTAGACCTCTATTAAATTTCCCGTCATTCTCCATTGTTTCAAGGAGAACAACCCCAGCTTCTCCAACCTAACCTTGTAAATAAAATTCCCCATCTCTGGTATGATTCTGTAAATCTCTTCTTCACCCTCACAAGACCTCTTACATCCTTCCTGAAGTGTGGTGACCAGAACTGGACACAATTTGGGGTCCAACCAGAGCTTTATAAAGGCTCAGCATAACTTCTCTGCTTTTATACTTGATGCCTCTATTTATGAAACCCAAGATCCCATATACTTTGCTAACCACTTTCATCATGTCCTGCCACGTTCAAGGGCCAATGCACATGCACATCCAGGTCCCTCTGTTCCTGCCCTCTCTTCAGAACTGTGCCATTAAGTGTATATTGCTTCTCCCTTTCTCTTCTGCCAGTTGCATCTCGTCACAATTCTCTATATTAAATTCCAACTGCCACTTGTCTGCCCATTCTGCTAACGTATTAATGTCCTGCTGCAGACTGTTATGACACAGCAGTTGGTAAAGGCTGAGTTGTTTAAATCCCAGAGGGAAACTTGAACAACTGTCTTAACCTATGTTTTCAAGTGGTATGTTTGAGATGCAGCTCTGAATTCAGATTTAAGACTACCAAGCCTCAAAAAGTTTTTTAATATAAAACTTAATTAAACATTTATTAATTTAACAACAAATTAAACACATACACGTGTCTACACATTGCTACCATAATAACTTTAAACAAATCCCCAAGTCAATCGCTGTCAGGTAAATCTTCACCAAGGTAACAGTAACCCATAGACTTTAAACAGACACCAGGCAAAGCACATTTGACCGTATGAATTCAAAATGAGATAAAAGCAAAATACTGCGGATGCTGGAAATCTGAAACAAAAACAGAAAATCCTGGAAAAACTAGCAGGTCTAACAGCACCTGTGGAGAGAAAACAAACAGAGTTAATGTTTCGAGTCCTTATGACCCTTCTTATGACCTTATGACTCTTATGATACATTGTAAGTTTACAGGCTGGTTAGATTTTAAATGCCTCTGACCTACGCACACAAGCTCCTTTCTGTTTATACCTAGCTTTCTCTTTGAAATGTAAATTTTCCATTGTATTACTAGGTTTTTAATTTTACCTGTCCTAATAATAGTCCTTTCATTCCACCACTCTTATTAGCAATATAAATACATTGCTCGGCGTCTACCAGCTAGGTGCAAGATTTTCCCCATTATTTTGAATGGTTTATTCAACAAATGCAAACTTACACTTTACCTTCTATCCTCCTTACGTTTATCTAATTAACATCTCAAAACTACTAAATGTCAGAGCACCCAAACTAGCTGCCTTTAATCCAATTAAGCCACATAGACACAAACCCTACTACAATTCCAATTTAAAGATAATTTCCAATAACATTATAGACATTAATATCTCTTCATGACACAGACAATTTGTATTATCCTTACTGCCACTCCTCCAAGCTTGGTATACTTGGCAAATTTTGAAATTCTATTCTGTATTTCAAGATCCAAATCATTTATATGTTACAAAAAAAGCAGTGGTCCTAGCACTGACCCTCAGGAAACGCCACTGTCTATCATCCTCCAGTCTGAAAAATAACCATCTACCAAGATTCATTGTTTTCTATCCTTAAACCATTTTTTTTAATCCAATTGGACAATGACCTTCCTATTCCATGAGCCTCAGTTTTTTTAACCAATCTTTTGTGTGCTGCTTTTGTCGAACACTTTTCCCATCATCAACCTTTTCTGTTACTTCATCAAAAAAACTCAGATTAGTCAAGAATGATCTGCATTTGACAAATCTATGCTAGTTGTCCTTAATTAACTCAAAACTCTCCAAGTACCTGCTGATTTTTCCCTGATTGTTTCCAAACCTTACCTACTATTTATGTTAAACTAACTGGCCTGTAGTTGCTAGGACTATCCTTTATGGCCTTTGTTGAATAAGGATGTGACATTTGCCAGTCGCCAATCCTCTGGCACCTCACCGCTATTTCGGGAAGATTGGAAGATTATGGCAAGCCCTTCCACTATCTCCACCCATACTCCTTTCAGCAACCTGGGCTGCGAGCCATCCCAACCAGGTGACCTATTTACCCTGAGCATAGCCAGCCTTTCCAATACCACCTCCCTCTCAATTTGCACTCTGTCCATTGCTTCTGCTATTTTCGATTCTATCGCTATATTGTCAGATTCCTTCTCCTCAGTAAACACTAATGCAAAGTACACATTAAGTACTGTAGCCTTGTCCTGCACTTCCAAGCATATATCACCTTTTGTTATCCTTAATGGCCCCAGTCCACCTTTACTTCCCGCATATTTAGATGCCAGTAGAAGATTTTTGGGTTCCCTTTTATGTTGGCTGCCATTTCATTCTCTCCTTGCCAGTCTACTTTCCTTTTCACTTTCCCTCTCAATCTATTGTACTTGACCTGGTTCTCACTGGAAGAATTCACCTAATATGCATCATAACACTTTTTTTTGTTTCCTCATAATCCCTATTTCTCTCATCATTCAAGGAGCCCTGTTTTAGGTTACCCTACCTTTTGCCCTTTTTGGAATGTATCTAAAGACACTCTTCCTTGAAGATCACCCATTGTTCCATTGCAATTGTTCCTGTCAGTTTTGGATTTAGTTTTATGCAGGCTAGATTCCTCTCATCACATTGAAATTAGCCCTCTTCCAACGTGGATGTTCTGCTTAATATCATGCTTTGCTTTTCTCCATTGCAAATCTAAACCTTATGATGTGATGATCAGTCTTACCCAAGTGTTCCCTCACAGACACTTGGTCCACTTGGCCACATCATTTCCCAACACCAAATCCAGCAATGCCTACTTTCTAGTTGGGCTGAGAACTTACTGGGGAAGGAAGTTCTGCTGAACAGTTCAGAAAATCCACCCCCTCCTTACCCTTTAGTCTAACATTATTCCAATCAATGTTTGGGTAATTAAAGTCCCCTAAAATTACCCCTTTATAGTGCTTGCACATCTCTTGTGATTTTCCCTTTGCACACCTTTCATCCCCCTATTCAAAGGAAAGTAGATAAGACCCAGTGCAATCATTATAAGTGTTAAGCAGTCAGGCATACTCTGGTAATATTTTTAGTAATATTGTTGTGTTCTGATGCTCCCTCAGCCATTCATTTTGGAATAGCCATATATGTACTACCCATTTATCAGTGTTAGTTGTGCTGGACCATCACGCTTTGACGAAGATTGCAATGTCTGTATTGCTCATCAAAAGAATTATTGATGACAATAATGATGATATGGTGGCCTCCTTGTCTTCTGCTGTCTAAATGCGTTACTAATGTAAGCAGTTCTGGGTTGCCCAGAAAGGTGAAAAGAAAGAGTAACTCTTCTATGAGCTCTCAAAGAAGGTTTTTTTTTCATTCATGGGATGCAGGCATCACTGGCTAGGCCAGAATTTATTGTCCATCCCTAACTGCCCTTGTTCAGAGGGCAATTTAAGAGTCAACCATGTTGCTGTGGGTCCGGAGTCACATGTAGGCCAGTCTAGGTAAGGACAGCAGATTTCCTTCCCTAAAGGTCATTAGTGAACCAGATGGGTTTTTACAACAATCGTTTCCTGGTCATTATTAGATTTTTAATTGGATTTTTATTGGATTCAAATTTCACCATTTGCCTTGGTGAGATTTGAACTTGGTCCCCAAAGTATTACCCTGGATCTCTGGAATACTGGCCCAGTGACAATACCACTATGCCACTGCAAGTGAGCTCAGAAAGGAGAGCGCTGAGAAAGTAGGACTTTTCAAGGCATGGTGGGGGGATGCTGAATACCACTCCAAGCAGTTTGGATTTTGCTGCTATCACTAATCGTAGCTTTACGATCAACATAGTTCAGTCTACTCCTGATAATTCAATCTTGCTTTTGTGCAAAAGGTTAAAATATCATTGTTTGAATTATGCAATGTAAGTACTAGACCTAAGGGGAAATTTCATGCTAAAAAATTCAGAAAATATGAATTAGTGACTTTGAATTTAAATGTAGACTATGTAGTCATCGTAATTAGCAAACAATTTTAAAAAATGTAACTTTGTCTGTCTTCATTTATTAATTTCAGTTTCCTTTTCTCTGTGTTCCTTCAGGGCTGCAAACCTTTACTTCCTGTTTATAGTTGTTCTAAACTGGGTCCCATTAGTGGAAGCATTTCAAAAGGAGATAACCATGTTGCCATTGGTCGTGGTTCTTGCAATTATTGCAATTAAGGATGGGATTGAAGATTACCGCCGCTATAAATTTGACAAACAAATAAACAACCGAACAACTAAAGTATATGACAAGTAAGTCTACGTATTTCCCTTTCTTCACTTTGACAGAAGAGTTATAGCGCACAACAATTTGGTAAAGGTGTTAGTATTAGTTCAAGTAATGTTTAAATGTGGTTTTTAAGGCCGTACAAATTATCAAATGCATCTATAATAAAACCCCATCAGCACAACAGGTTTATGGAGCTACTGCATTTAATAAAATATTTGTATGAATTTCAAAATAAATTGTGTCCAGTTTTCTGAAATTAGTTTTTGATAAGATAGGTATTTATGCAAGTAAAACCTTCAAAACAAAAGCAAAATGCTACAAAAATTAGTTTGGCAGCAGGAGTCAGCTTCCACAATACCTTGTTTTTGGTATATAAAATAATTTGTACCTAATAACCAACCTTATAAAAGAAGCCTTTGTGTTGCTCCTAACCTTCTGCAAATCTTTCACTCAGGAAATAATCAATTTATTCTATCCTTCAACTTTTAAATCTTCTGTTATGAGAAGGTTTATGCAATATGGCTTCAGTAATGTGAGAAACCTGCTCATCATGCAGAGACCCTGTCAACTAAGGAGCTCATGCACTGACGGAACTTTCTGAATGTGGGCAGTGTAATAGCATTACTGAAAATCTCAAACCTGGGGTTTGCCTAGGCCTCTGTCCAATAAGTTCTAGTTCTTGCTGAAATTCAGTAGTTGCTACAGATACCAGTATTTAGTCTTTTGTGCATCTGCCCTTCACCTTCTTGAAGGGAATGGAAGAGGCTTGCTATCTGGCTACATGGTTGTATTTGTGCATGTATATTCCTGGTAGCTCTGTCCCCGCAACGTTTTAGAATTGTACTCTTTATTTTCTATTGCCTCTCCTCATTTTCCTCCCAAAATGCGTCACTTCATGTTTCTCTGCATTAAATTTCATCTGCCACAGATCATTGAAGGTGGCAGGGCAGGTTCAAAAAGTGGTTCAATTAGTGTACTAGATCCTGTGCTTTACAAATAGAGATAGATATAGGATCCAAAAGCAAGGAAGTTACAATGAAGCTTTATATAATACTATTTTGGCCACAAGTGGAGTATTATATCCAATTTTGAGCACTATAAGTTAGGAAGAATGTGAAGAAGGCTTTAAACAGGGTACAGAAATTACATTCCAACCGCTTGTCTATATCATCTTGAAGTTTATCACTTATCTTCTCACAGTTCACAATACTTCCAAGTTTTGTGTCATCTGCACATTTTGAAATTTGTACCCTGTTCCAAGTTGCCAAAGTCTAAGCCATTAATATATATCAAGAAAAGCAGTGGTTCTGGTACCAATCTCTGGGAAACCCCACTGCACACCTTCCTCCAGTCTGAAAAACAATCATTCATCACTACTCTTTGTTTCCTGTCCTTTGGCCAATTTCATATCCATGCAGTCACTGTCCCTATTATTCCATGGGCTTCAACGTTGTGGCAAACCTATTATGTGGCACTTCATCAAAAGCCTTTTGGAAGTCCATTTACACCACATCATCTGCATTACCCTCATTATTCCTTTCTGTTACGTCATCAAAAAACTCAATCAAGTTAATTAAACATGATTTGCCAATAACAAATCCATGTAGCCGTTCCTTATCTAATCCACCTCTGGCCAAGTGATTGTTAATTTTGTCTTGGCCTGTTGTTTCTAAAAGCTTTCCCATATCTAAGGGGGATTGGAAGATTATGTCCAGTATCTTTGAAATTTTTTCCTTAACTTCCCTCAATATCCTCAAATATATTCCACTTTAGGTAGAGCCAGCCTTTCTAGTATCGCTTCTTTGTCAGTTTTTAGCCCATCTAGTGTCTCAGCTACTTTTTCTTCAATTATAACTCGGTGGCATCTTCTTCCTTGATAAAAACACATGCAACACACTCATTTTGTATGTCAGCCATGCTCTCTGCCTCCATGTGTAGTTCCCCTTTTGGGTCTTTAATCGGCTCCAGCCCCCACTCCTACTCCCATGTTACTATTTATATGTCTATAAGAGACCTTTGGAATCCCATTTCTGTTAGCTGCCAGTTTCTTCTTATACTCTGTCTATGCCCCCCTTATTTCCTTTTTCACTTTCCCGCCAAACTTTCTCTATTCAACTTGGATTTCATCAACTTGACACCTGTCATGCTTTTTCTGCTTCAACTTACTCTCTTGTCATCAAGGGAGCTCTGGTTTTGGTTGCCTTACCTTTCTCCCTCGCGGGAATGTATCTCAATTGTGCCTGAACCATCTCCACTTTAAAGGCAGCCCATTATTTGATTACAGTTTTGTCTGCCAATTTTTGCTTTCAGTTTACTCAGGACAGATGCGTTATCAACCCACTGAAATTGGCCCCCTTCCAATTCTGTATTTTTATTCTAGCTTGCTCTTTGTCCTTTTTTGTAAGTAATCTAATACTATAATCACTATACCCTAAATGTTTCCCTACTGACACTTGATGCACTTGACCCCTCATTCCCCAGAACCAGATCCAGCAATGCCTCATTCCTGAAATATACTGATCAAGAAAATTCTACTGAATGCATTTCAAAAGCGCATACTTTCCTTTGCATTATTACTATCCCAGTCTTCATCAGGATAGTTGAAATCTTCCACTACACTATAGTTTTTGCACTTTTAATTTCCCTGACAATTTGCTGCTCTATATCTTTCCCACTAGTTGGGGTGTCTTACTGAATATACCCAGTAGTGTCATGGCACCTCTGTTGTTTTTCTACTCACACCAAATATATTCTGTCCCTCTGTCCAACAGTGTAATAATGTCCTTAATCAGTATTGCTGCCACCCCTCCTCTTTTCTTTCCTTCCCTCTTTTTCCCCAACACTTTGCTCCCAGTCCTGCTCATTGTTGAGCCGTGTCTCCATTATTGCCACAATATCATATTCCCTTTTGGCTATATGCACATGCAACTTTCCAGGGTTCAAAATACATGAGGGTAGTGAGTGAATTCTCCCTTGAAAGCCTACAAAAAGCCCACAATGACAGCAAATCAATGACAGCAAAGACAATTGAGAGAAAAGTCATCCCCGTAAGTGGGAGAGACAGAATTTATTAGGAGCTGCTCCTCCGACCACAGATTCCGTCTTCCCCATGCTCACTGCCCCAGCTTCTCCAATCACAGCTTCACTCTCTCCTGACAGAGACAGATTCTATGCTTGGTGAAGCAGCAAGGAGAGAGGGAACCTGTGATCGGAGAAGCTGGAGCAGTTATTTTGGCTGGTCCTGCTGTTGCTCTCACGCTGAGCCCAAACCTGGACGAGGGAGAGCAGAATGGCAACAAACAGCAGGAAGCCTCACTCAGCAATGCTCATCCAAGGTCAGTAGCCGCTGTGCCTGATTTGTAGCCGAGACTTGGCTCAGGGGATAGATGGGTCAAAGATGCTTGTGTGGGAGAGAAGCAGCAGCAGGAGCAGCAGATATAGGCCAAGGAGGTGGAGAAACTGTGGAGCCTCCACCTAAATGAACTATATTGTATGGCTCTCAAATTATTTAAAGATACCAACATGGCAGAGATGCTCTCAAGAAGACTATTGATTTTGACCCTCTGCAGTGTGCGTTCAGAAATAGAGGTGTCTGTAAGGTTTTCTGCATCAAACAGAGGGAGTGATGAGTGGTTCAAGCAATAGACAAACTCAAGGAAATTATGGCTGCCTGGTGAATTGATGATGGTGCTGTTTGCTGCAATGCTGCTGGTGAATTTTTTCCTGACCAATGATTTAATTTTTTTGCTTTTCTTTCTTTTTTGTATTTTACTTAAATTGATTGTAAAACTTACTTAATTCAGCCTCTTGCTAATGACAGAAATTTACTTTCGTAAATCACTAACAATAATAGTTTGCAGCAAGGTGTGAAGAATTGGATAAATATTCAAAGGGAGAACAGTTACAAGGTCATCAGGAAAGAGTATGCAGGAGTGGGGATTAATTTGATAGCTCTGTCTTAAAAAGCCAGCAGAGGCACGATTGGCCAAATGCCCTCCTTCTGTGCCATAACATTCCATGATTTCGAACAGCATACCTTTGTCTGTTTCTGTGTTTATGCACAGATTATCAATGTCCATTGTAAAAAGTATGGCATTTGGGGAACAGTTGCTGAGTTAACTACCTCTATAAAGTGGTATGTGGCTTTAATGTAACTAGGTTGTTTCTATGTTAAGAGGTTCCACTCTAAGACCCATGAAAGCATGGATTACGTAAGGAAGTGCATTACCTTGGGGGAATAAAAGTACTGAAGTATGAAGTATATTTGAATTAAACCATTTTTTATCTGATGGTTAGCTTGGTGCTGTAGAATTTATTTGTGTATTTTTCCATTCTTGCACAATTGGACCTTTAAAAGCCAGCATCCTGACATGTTTGTCAGCATTCACTTTATACAGAAGTATTTGTGCTACCTTGTCTATCTAAAGAAGGAAATTCTTTAAAAAAAATCAACACATATAAAAAAGGTAATGTTACTAAGTGAGTGCATCACCTAATGACGGAGGCAATGAGAATGAAAAATGAGCCCCTGAAAACCAAAAAGTAGCCCCCGAAAACCAAAAAGTAGCCCACACGAAAATCTCAAAAAGAGCCCTCGAAAAAGATATATTTTGGCCCCTGCAGTTTTCTAGTCTTATTTATCATCCTTTGTTGTTTTCTCCAACAAGAGAGAATCTAACAATCTCCCCTTGACATTCACTGGCATTACCTTCGCTGTAGCCCCACTATCAACATCCTGGGGCCAGGGGTGACCATTGACCGGACACTGAACTGGATGAGCCATATAAATACTGTGGCTACAGGAACAGGTAAGACGCTATGAATTCTGCAGCCAGTAATTCACCTCCTGTTTCCTCAAAGTCTGTCCACTGTCTACCAAGCACAAGTCAGGAGTGTGATGGAATAGTCTGCACGTGCCTCGATTAGTGTGGCTCCAACAACACTCAAGAAGCTCAACACCATTTGAGGAAAAGCAGCCCACTTGATTGGCACCCCATCCACTACTTTAAACATTCACTCCCTCCACCATCGAAACACAGTGGTAGCAGTGCATACCATATACAAATTCACTGCAGCAACTCACCAAAGCTCCTTTGAGAGCACCTTTCAAACCCACAACCTCTACCATCTAGAAGGACAAAGGCAGCACCTGCCAGCTCCCTCCAAGTAACACACCATGTGGGAGCCCCAGTTTTAACCCCTCATGCTTGCTGAGCACATTTCAGGGTTAAAATACCAGTAAAATACTTACCACTCCATTCTTGCTGTGACCCCCATCAATGACTGTAGTTTTATCCTGCAGCTTTTCACCTAGAAGGACAAGGGCAACAGATGCATGGGAACACCACAACCTGCAAGTTCCCTTCCAAACCACACACCATCCTGACTTGGAAGTATCACACCATACCTTCACTGTCACTGGATCAAAATCCTGGAACTCCCTCCTTAACTGCACTGTGGGTGTACCTACAACCAATGGACTGCAGCTGTATTCAAGAAGGCCACTATCTTTCAAGGGTAATAAGGGATCTGCAACAAATGGTGACCTTGCCAGTGGAGCCCACAACCCCTGAAGGAATAGGAAAAAAACATATAAGCACTGTAAACTTAACTTAGATGTTATTGTATTCTCTTTAGTCTGGCACCCCCAATACATATTTCTTCTCATGCTAACTGTGTCTCCTAATCCTTTGTGCATCTTTTTGCCCCTTACTAATTCTACATCCTGTTGCCCAGCCCCCCACCGACAGCATTAGCAAACCACCGTCCGAGGACATTGGTTTCTACTCAGTTAAGATTCAACCTGTCCCACCTGTGCAGGTCCATCTTCTTCAGAACCAGTCCCAATACCCTAAAAATCTAAAGCCCTCCTTTCTGCATCATCTCTGCAGCCACGCATTCGTTTGTTCTGTCCTTCTACTCCTATAGTCACTAGCACATGGCACTGGGAATAGTCTGGAGGTTACTACCTTTGAGGCCCTGCTTCTTGGTTTCTTTCTGAGCTCCCTAAAGTTTTCCTGTTGGACTTTATCGCTCTTTGTATCTATGCCATTGGTACCGTTATGGACCATGACATCTGGCTGTTCACCCTATACTCTCAGAGTGTTCTGCATTCACTGACCTTGGTATCAAGAAAGCAACAACCATCTGGGAAGCCCATTTGTGAAGCATATCTGCAACTGTAGAAATCCTGTTGAATCCCCTTCCGATTGAATCTCCTCTCACTGTTGCTTTCCCGATCTTCGTTCAACCACACCACCACCCACGCTACCCCGCCCCGACCCAACCCCACTCCACCCCAGCAAGTGCTGCTGAGTCACCTGTTGTGCCTTGCTTTTGGCTTTGTCTGCACTCCCCAGAGGTTCCAACACCCTCAGCCCTATTCAGAACTGAATGCCAATTGGAAAGCGAGATATATTCAGGAGATTTCACTAATACTTGCATAGTCTTCCTTCACTGTCTGGCCATCGCCCATTCCTTCTTTGCCTATACGCTCTTAAGCTATGGGGTGATGCCCCCCCAGAAGTAGTCTATGCATGTAGCTTTCAGTGCTGTAGATTGCACAGCAGTGATGCCAGCTGTTGTACATGCTCTAAAATCTGGAGCTCAAGCTCTTCCAGATGACAAGACTTCCTGCAGATTTGGTTGTCCTAGAGTTGAGCATTGCCCTGAAGCTTCCACATGTCACAGGATGTACATGCAATGGGACTGAGGTGTCCTGCCAAGCCTCTATTTATTAAAGTACCTACCCTTAACAGAAATAAAGATCTTCCAAAAGGAAAACATTCACCAGCTACTCACCAATCAATACCTTTCCTGACCTGACATAACTTTAGGATTTTTCTTACTACACATGCATTCTCCCTCCAAGCTCCAGCTGCTCTGCCTCTCTGCCCCCAAACTCCTTCAGGTCTGGGCCCTCTGATTGAAATGTCATTTATTGATTTCAAAAAATAGAAGGTGCAGATAGACAATGAAAACTTGGTACTAATTGTTTTGGATGCACTCGGTCTTTGCTGGTAAATGTTCATCAAAGCACTTCTCAGAATGAGTCATCTTAGGAGGTTCCTGGTTCAGTTCATAAAGGAGGGAGAGTGGAGCAGGGCATAAAGAGCACAGCAGAGAGCATGACTACCTTTTGGAAGGAATGGGACAGAACGAGACTTAAAGAGCAGCGGAGAGAGCAAAACTTCGCTTTAGGAAGGAATGAGACAGTGCAAGGCTTAAAAGAGTTAGCTGCAGCTAGGTTGTAGGTTCAAAGCCTGGCTTATGTAAAATAAAAATCTAGGTGTGACATCACAGGAAAGCAGGTTGGTGATTGGCTGGTGCATCAGTAGAGTAAGTAGAGCATTAATAGAAATTATAAGAATAGGCACAACCAGGATTTTTTTCATTCATTCATGGGATGTGGGCTTCGCTGGCTGAGTCAGCATTTGTTGCCCATCCCTTGAGAAGGTGGTGATGAGCAGCCTTCTTGAATCGCAGCAGTCCATGTGATATAGGTACACCCACACAGTGCTGTTAAGAAGAGAGTTCCAGGATTTTGACCCAGCGACAGTGAAGGAGCAGCAATATATTTCCAAGTTAGGCTGGTGAGTGGCTTGAAGGGGAATTTCAGGCGGTGGTCCCATCTATCTGCTGCCCTTGTCCTTGTAGATGAGAGCGGTTGTGGGTTTGGAAGGTGCTGTGTAAGGAGCCTTGGTGAATTCCTGCAGAGCATCTTGTAGATGGTACACACTGCTGCTACTGTGCATTGGTGGTGGGGGGAGTGAACGTTTGTGGATGTGGTGCCAATCAAAAAGGCTGCTTTGCCCTGGATGTTGTCAAGCGTCTTGAGTGTTGTTGGAGCTGCACTCAACCAGGCAAGTGGGGAGTATTCCATCACACTCCTGACTTGTGCCTTGCAGATGTTGGACAGGCTTCGGGGAATAAGAAGGTGAGTTACTCTTCGCACGATTCCTAGCATCTGACCTGCTCTTATAGCCACAGTATTTATATGGCTAGCCCAGTTCAGTTTCTGGTCAATGGTAACCCCCAGGATATTGATAGGAGGGGGATTCAGTGATGGTGTGTGTTGCAAATGTTACTTGCCACATGTCAGCCCGAGCCTGGATATTGTCCACATCTTGCTGCATTTGGACATGGACTGCTTCAGTATCTGAGTAGTTGCGAATAGTGCTGAACATTGTGCAATCATCACCGAACATCTCCATTTCTGACCTTGTGATGGAAGGAAGGTCAATGATGAAACAGCTGAAGGTGGCTGGGCCGAGGACACTACCCTGAGGAACTCCTGCAGTGATGCCCTGGAGCTAAGATGACTGACCTCCAACAACCACAACCATCTTTCCTTGGGTATGACTCCAACCAATGGAGAGATTTCCCCCGATTCCAATTGACTTCAGTTTTGCTCTTTGATGCCACACTCGGTCAAATGCGGCCTTGATGTCAAGAGCAGTCACTCTCACCTCACCTTCGGGTGTTCAGCTCTTTTGTCCCTGTTTGGAGTAAGGCTGTAATGAGGTCAGGAGCTGAGTGGCCCTGGCGGAACCCAAACTGAGCACCAGTGAGCAGGTTATTGCTAAGCAAGTGCTGCTTGATAGCATTGTTGATGACTCCTTCATAACTTCACTGATGATTGAGAGTAGGCTGATGGGGCAGTAATTGGCTGGGTTGGATTTGTCCTGCTTTTTGTGTACAGGACTTACCTGGGCAATTTTCCACATAGCCGGGTAGATGCCAGTGTTGTAGCTGTCCTGGAACAGCTTTGTTCATGGCGCGGCAAGTTCTGGAGCACAAGTCTTCAGTACTATTGTCGGAACATTGTCAGGACCCATAGCCTTCACATTATCCAGTGCCATCAGCTATTTCTTGATATAACGTGAAGTGAATCGAATTGGCTGAAGACTGGCATCTGTGATGCTGGGGACCTCCAGAGGAGGTGAGATGAATCATCCACTTGGCACTTCTGGCTGAAGATTGTTGCAAATGCTTCAGCCTTATCTTTTGCACTGATCTGCTGGGGTCCTCCATGATTGAGAATGGGGATGTTTATGGAGCCTCCTCCTCCAGTGAGTTGTTTAACTGTCCACTGCCATTCACAACTGGATGTGGCAAGACTGCAGAGCTTAGATCTGATCTGTTGATTGTGGGATCGCTTACCTCTGTCTATTACTTGCTGCTTATGCTCTTTGGCATGCAGGTAGACCTGTGTTGCAGCTTCACCAGGTTGACAACTCATTTTTAGGTATGCCTGGTGCTTCTCCTGGCATGCCCTCCTGCACTCTTCATTGAACCAGGGTTGATCCACTGGCTTGATAGCAATGGTAGAATGGGGGATATGCCGGGCCTTGAGGTTACAGATTGTGTTTGAGTACAATTCTGTTGCTGCTGATGGCCCACAGCATCTCATGGATGCCCAGCCTTGAGTTGCTAGATCTGTTTGAACACAGTGATGGTGTCACACAACACGATGGAGGGTATCCTCAATGTGAAGGTGAGACTTTGTCTCCCCAGCGACTATGCAGTGGTCACTCCTACTGATACTGTCATGGACGGATGCATCTGTGGCAGGCAGGTTAGTGAAGATGAGGCCAATTATGTTTTTCCCTCTTGTTGGTTGCCTCACCACCTGCTGCAGACCCAGTCTAGCAGCTATGTAATTTAGGACTTGGCCAGCTTGATCAGTAGTGGCACTACCGAGCTACTCTTGGTGATGGACAATGAAGTCCCCCACTCACAGTACACTCTGTGCCCTTGCCACTCTCAGTGCTTCCTCCAAGTGGTGTTCAACAAGGAGGAGCACTGATTCATCAGCTGAGGGAGGCCAGTAAGTGGTAATCAGCAGGAGGTTCTGTTGCCCATGATGCCATGAGACTGGATGGGGTCTGGAATCAATGTTGAGAACTCTCAGGGCAACTCCCTCCCGACTGTATATCATTGTGCCACCGCCTCTGCTGGGTCTGCCCTGCTGATGCGATAGGACATACCCAGGGATGGTGATGGTGGTGCCTGGGGACATTATCTGTAAGGTATGATTCCGTGAGGATGACTATGTCAGGCTGTTGCTTGACTAGTCTGTGAGACAGTCCCCACTTTTGGCACTAGACCCAGATGTTAGTAAGGAGGGCTTTACAGGGTCGACAGGGCTGAGTTTGCCGTTGTGATGCCTAGGTCGATGTCTGGTGGTCCTTTCAGTTTCAATCTTTTTTGTGACTTTATAGCGGATTGATAGAACTGAGTGGCTTTCTAAGTCATTACAGAGGGCTGTGGGTTTGAATCACATTAGGCCAGGTAAGGACGACAGATTTCCTTCCCTAAGGGTCATTCGTGAGGCAGATGGGTTTTTACAACAATCGACAATGTTTTATGCTCATCATTAGACTTTAAATTCCTGAGTTTTATTGAAATTCAAATTCCACCATCTGCTGTGGCGGGATTCGAACCCTGTCCCCCAGGGTATTACCCTGGCTCTGTGGATTACTAGTCCAGCGACAATACCATTATGCCATCGTCTCCACTATTAATTAATTAAAATTTAAAGGCATTAATTAAAATTTAGTTAAGAAAATTAATTAATTAGATAATTAAACACAATAATGGTGGCTAGGCAGGTGATGTGTTACAACTGCAGTGTGTAGGCGCTGGTTGACACTGGCCTGATCCTGGAAACCACATCTGCAATAAGTGCCTGCAGCTCAAGGAGCTTCAGCTCAGAATCCACAAGCTGGTGGCTGAGCTACAGACACTTTGTTGCAGAAGGCAGTCACACCCCTTCGGTTGCAGTGTTTTAAATGAAGGCGTGGGAGGAGGCAGCGGCGAGTGAATGAAAAATATAAAATGACTGGAGAAGTGTTGTTGAATATTGATACCAAAGTGCCTCGATGGGACCGGGGTACTTTTATTGGGAGAGCAAAACACTTCTTCACAGTTACTGACCCTTGGAACATTCTTCTATCAAATGCTCAGTTGGAGAATGCTAGAAAGGTAATACAAAGATTGAAGAGAGAGCTGACTAAAGTGAACTGGGAAATTAGGTTAAGGGGTAATTCAATAGAGATGCAGCTGCAGACATTTAAAGAGATTTTCATAACAGTCAGCAAATATACATCCCAGTGAGAAGGAAAGACTCTAGGAGACAGTACACCATCCGTGGCTAACTAAGAGAATTACACTTTTTCTTCCAATTTGATACTATTTTTAATGAGGGAGAAATGTGATAGAAAGCTAGCTAGAAATATAAATATAGATGGTAAGAGTTTCAACAGGTGATTACAAAGGAAAAGATTATCTAAAGTGAACATTGGTCCTCTGGGGAATTGAGCAGGTATTTTGTGTCTCTCTTCACTATAGAAGCCAGAAAAAAACTCCCCAGAAATACTTATAAATCAAGAGGTGAAAGGGAGGGAAGAATTAAAACAATCGCCAGGGAAAGGGTACTAAGAAAACTATTAGAGCTAAAGGACTCGAACTCAAGTTCTGTCGAAGGGTCATGAGGACTCGAAACGTCAACTCTTTTCTTCTCCGCCGATGCTGCCAGACCTGCTGAGTTTTTCCAGGTAATTCTGTTTTTGTTTTGGATTTCCAGCATCCGCAGTTTTTTTGTTTTTATTAGAGCTAAAGGCTGACAAGTCCCAGATCCTGGTGGACTTCATCCTAGGATCATAAAGGAAGTGCCTCCAAAGATCGTAGATGCATTGGTTGTAATTTTCCAAAATTCCCTAGATTCTAGAAGGGTCTTATTAAAATGGAAAATAGTGAATATATTCAAGAAAGGAGGGAGACAGGAAGCAGGAAACTACAGGCCAGTTAGCCTAATATCTGTCATAAGGAAATGTTAGAGTCGCATATTAAGGAGGTTATAGCAGGGCATTTAGAAAATTTTCATGCAGTCAGGCAGAGTCAACATGGTTTTCTGAAAGGGAATCACGTTTGACTAATTTATTAGAAATTTTTGAGTAAGTAACAAACAAAGGGTTACTTGTAGATGTGATATGCTTGGATTTCCTAAAGGAATTTGACAAGGTGCCACATCACGACACAAAATTAGAGCTCATGGTGCAGGGGGTAACACACTAGCATGGATTGAGGATTGGTTAGCTAACAAGACGCAGAGAGTAGGCCTAAGTAGGATCTTTTCAGGTTGGCAAGCTGGTACTAGTGGAATGCCACAGGGATCGCTGGGGCCTCAACAAGTTACAATTATATCAATTACTTTGGTGAAGGGACCAAATGTATTGTTGCAAAACTTGCTGATAACACAAAGATAGGTAGGAGAGTAAGTTGCAAAGAGGACTTTAGGAGTCTGCAAAGGGATATACATAGGTTAAGTGAGTGGGCAAAAACTTGGCAGATGGATTTTAATGTGGGAAAGTGTGAACTCATACACTTTGACAGGAAGAATAGAAAATTATATGTTATTTAAATAGAGAGAGATTGCAGAACTCTGCAGTACAGAGGGATCTTGATGTTCTGGTACTTGAATCACAGAGAGTTAGTAAGCAGGTACAGCAAGTGATTAGGAGGGCAAATGGAATGTTGTTTATTTACAAAGGGAAGATTTGCCAGGGCATTGGTGAGAACACATTTGGAGTACTGTGTATAGTTTTGGTCTTCCTAGGATATAATTGCATTAGAAACAATTCAGAGAAGATTCACTGGACTGATTCCTTGGATGAAGGGATTTTCTTGTGAAGAAAGGTTGGGCCACTATCCATTGGAATTTGGAAGAATGAGACGTAATCTTATTGAATCATAAGATCCTGAGGGGACTTGTGAGGGTGGATGCTGAGAGTATGTTTCCCCTTGTGGGAGAGACTAGAACTAGGGGGTACAGTTTACTAATAAGGAGTGTCCCATTTAAGACAGAGATTAGAAGAATTTTTTTTCTTTGAGGGTCGTTAGTCTGTGCAATTCTGTTCCCCAACGAGCAGTGTAGGCAGTATCATGGAATATTTTTAAGGCTGAGTCAAATAGACTGACAAGGAAGTCAAAGGGAGTAGTGGGTAGACAGGAAATTAGAGTTGAGATCACAATCAGATCAACCATGATCGTATCAAATGGCGGAACAGGCTTGAGGGGCATAATGGCCTACTCCTGGTCCTAATCCGTATGTTCCTATACTTCATACTAAAATTCACATTTATAATTGAGCTTCCTGTCGCTTATGTTAAATAGTGGAATCCTTTAAACTAAAGAAATCTGAGCATTTTCTCATATATGTAAAGAATTAACTCATGCTAAACTTGCATTTGGGCAATTGGTGCTTATTTTGATTATTTTAGAACAGTGCTCACCTGAGAGTGTTAAAAAGAGGAACTGAAAATTATGTTAAATAAACATTAATTTTACCTGGTCTGTAGTTTGGATGGTCCTCTTGGAATTTATTGGAAACAAATTCAATGAAATCCTTTTCAACATTAATGGAAGCAACTGTATGGGATTCGCAATGGTATCAAAGACAGTAAATGGTGTATAGAAGGTAAATCAGAAACACTACTTCAGTTTGAGTGATGTAACAATACAAGGAGGCACTAGTTTGACTTTGCCTTCAAAACATAGTTTTAGTTGCTTTTCACAGAAAAGTTGATTGGTACATGAAGACCAAAAAGTGGAAGTATTAAAAAATATTAATTACTGCGATAAAGTAGCCTAAATTATTTTATGCTGATTGAAGTAATGGGCTGAATGCCCTTTTGCATCAGTAACTAACTTCTGTCTAGCCCTTACCAGCTTGCGTTAGTGAGACAAATTTGCTTGGGTCAGCCACAAATGTCATCCTTAGTTTTTACGTTTTAACCTTTAACCTAACCCTACCTCGCCCATTTTTGGGAGTTAAGATTCAACCCAAAGTAATAGAAGATGTTGGGGGGTGGTTAGCTGATTCAATCATCAAGCTACTGTCTCCTTATATTGCTACGGCACTTCAAACTGAAGTAGTGCTTCCGATTTACCTTCCCTACACCATTTACCATCTTCTATACCTATTTGGGTCCAACATAGTCACTTCCTTTCATGTTGAAGAGAGTTTCATCGAATTCTACTCCTTAGGCACATGCACTTTACTAACTGTCTGTTGAAATGGATGAATATAGCATTTTATAAAGGAACCCAATATTTTCCAGTTTGTTTTAATATCTTACTCTTTTCAAAAATTACAATGTGAATTTCTGAACAAGTGCTACGATTTGTAATAATGATGAAAGGACTGACTGTATAGTAGCCAAATTTGCTGACGATACAAAGATAGGTAGGAAAGCAAGTTGTGAGGAGGACACAAAGAGTCTACAAATGGGGTATAGATTGATTAAGTGAGTGGGCAAAAATTTGGCAAATGGAATATTATGTGGGAAAATATGAGTTTCTCCACTTTGGCAGAAAGGATAGAGAAACAGAACATCATCTATGTGGAGAGAGTTTACAGAATGCTGCAATACAGAGGGACCTGGGTGTCCTTGTACAAGAATCACAAAAAATCAGAATGCAGGCATAGCAAGTAATTAAGTAGGCAAATAGGGAAGTCTTGTTACAACTGTACAGGGCATTGGTGAGACCATACTGAGTACAATTTTGGCCATCTTACTTAAGGAGGGACATAATTGAATTGGAAGCAGTTCAGAGAAGTTTCATGGAATGAGGGGTTTGTCTTATGAGGAAAGGTTGAATAGAGTGGGCCGAAAATAAATTGGAATTCAGAAGAATGAAAGGTGATCTTATTGAAACATATAAGATTCTGAGGGAGTTTGACAGGGTAGATGCTGAGAGGAAGTTTCCTCTCGTGGGGGAACTAGAACTAGGGGGCACAGTTTAAAAATAACTGGTCTTCCATTTAAGATAGAGATGTAGAGGAGTTTCTTCTCTGAGGTTTGGAATTCTCTTCCCCACTGAGCAGTGGAAGCTGAGTCTTGAATATATTCAAGGCTGTGTTAGATAGATTTTTGATTGACAAGGCAGTCAAAGATTATGGGGGGGCAGACAGGGAAGTAAAAGGCCATAATCAGATCAGCCATAATCTTATTGAAAGGTGGACCAGGCTCGAGGGGCTGAATAGCCTACTCCTGTTCCTCGGCAGAGAAGAAAAGAGTTGACCAGACCTGCTGAGTTTTTCCAGGTAATTCTGTTTTTGTTTTGGATTTCCAGCATCCGCAGTTTTTTGTTTTTACTCCTGTTCCTGTTTCTTATGTTCTTATTTATAATGCATCTTAGTTATAATGCATCCACTTTAGAATGGGAGTGATACATTTTGGGCAGGAAGGTTAAATTGTTTATTTTGCAATTGAATGTCTCAGCTTGACAGCTCTACATGGAAATGATTTCCCTTATAAATCAAGTGATTACAATGGGCCAAATCTTGCAAAAGTGAGACATCTTGCAGTGTGTGCCATTTGTGTTACTTGTACCTTATAGCTCGAAAAATCTTTACTCTTAAATTGCTGGAAGTTGTTAGGAACTAGATATCGTTAAGTTAGTTATATGCATATTTGTCTGTGTTAGGAATAAGGTATATTTTTAAGTTTTAAGTTACATTTATTTTTTCTGTATTTGTTTGTTAAGAAAGGGGGAGCTTGAGTTTTAGTGTCACTTTAAAAGATGCCTCCATTTTAATGAGGTTTTATGACCCTTAAAGGGAAAACAAACACAAAGTAGAAGAAACTGTGCTGTTGCCTAGCAACAGGGACCCAGAGAGAGGGACCTACAGACACAGAGTTTCAGTTGTTTCAGTTTCAAGCAGTTGGTGATTTTGCTCTAAGGTGGAGGAGGCAGTTTAATTCTCTCTCTAGCTGGGCATACTAGCAGATTACTGAGGTAAATAAGTCTAAGAATCTTAGATGGGTTGCTCTAAAGTTAAAGTAACAATGAATGTCAAGTGATTCTGGATCTCAAGGAAGATATCAAGTTGTCAGCAGTCTACTGGGAGAGGGAACTGCAGGGAGCAGGCCCTAATGAAAAAGGAGAAAGGTCCCAAGAAGCCCTTTAAATTAAGTCAAAGGACAAGAACAGGAATCTGGAACAAGATCCTATTCAGTGGAAGTGAAAGCAGAGAGCAGCAGGAAAGGCTCCAAATTAAAGAGAAGAAAGCTGTAGGAAGCAGACTTAAAGAAAAATAGGGATAAAAACAAAAAACTGCGGATGCTGGAAATCCAAAACAAAAACAGAAATACCTGGAAAAACTCAGCAGGTCTGGCAGCATCGGCGGAGAAGAACAAAGTTGACGTTTCGAGTCCTCATGACCCTTCAACAGAACTAAGTAAAAATAGGAGAGGGGTGAAATATAAGCTGGTTTAAGGTGAGGGGGTGGGGGGAGAAGTGGTGGGGGGGGTGGTGGTTGTAGTGACAAGCAGGCAGTGATAGGAGCAGATAACCAAAAGATGTCACAGACAAAAGAACAAAGAGGTGTTGAAGGTGGTGATATTCTAAAAGAATGTGCTAATTAAGAATGGATGGCCGGATACGCAAGGTACAGATAGCTCTAGTGGGGGTGGGGTGAAATAAGACTAAAAGGGCATAAGAGGTATAGATTTAAAAATAATGGAAATAGGTGGGAAAAGAAAACTCTATATAGATTATAGGAAAAAACAAAAGGGAGGGGGAAGAAACGGAAAGGGGGTGGGGATGGAGGAGGGAGTTCAAGATCTAAAGTTGTTGAACTTAATATTCAGTCCGGAAGGCTGTAGGGATCATTCCCTCCGTGACACCCTGGTCCACTCCTCCATCACCCCCTACTCCTCAACCCCCACCTACGGCACCTCCCCATGCATATGCAAAATATGCAATACCTGCCCCTTCACTTCCTCTCTCCTCACCGTCCAAGGGCCCAAACCCTCCTTTCAAGTGAAGCAGCATTTCACTTGCATTTCCCCCAACTTAGTCTGTTGCATTCGATGCTCCCAATGCGGTTTCCTCTACATTGGAGAGACCAAACGCAGACTGGGCGACCGCTTTGCAGAACATCTTCGGTCTGTCTGCAAGAATGACCCAGACCTCCCTGTCGCTTGCCATTTTAACACTCCACCCTGCTCTCTTGCCCACATGTCTGTCCTTGGCTTGCTGCATTGTTCCAGTGAAGCTCAACGCAAACTGGTGGAACAGCACCTCATCTTCTGACTAGGCACTTTACAGCCTTCCGGACTGAATATTAAGTTCAACAACTTTAGATCTTGAACTCCCTCCTCCATCCCCACACCCTTTCCGTTTCTTCCCCCTCCCTTTTGTTTTTTCCAATAATTTATACAGATTTTTCTTTTCCCACCTATTTCCATTATTTTTAAATCTATACCTTTTATGCCCTTTTAGTCTTATTTCACCCCAACCGCACTAGAGCTATCTGTACCTTGCGTGTCCTGTTATCCATTCTTAATTAGGACATTCTTTTAGATAATATCACCACCTTCAACACCTCTTTGTTCTTTTGTCTGTGATATCTTTTGGTTATCTGCTCCTATCACTGCTTGCTTGTCCCTACAACCATCTCGCCCCAGCACCCCCCCACCTTAAACCAGCTTATATTTCACCCCTCTCCTATTTTTACTTAGTTCTGGTGAAGGGTCATGAGGACTCGAAACGTCAACTTTGTTCTTCTCCGCTGATGTTGCCAGACCTGCTAAGTTCTTCCAGGTATTTCTGTTTTTGTTAACAAAAATAGGCTTGCGAGAAGCCAGAAGATCCAAGGAGACAGTCGAAGGCCTGTAACTCTTTACTGTGGGCATGTGAAGCAGTGGTGTTCTATTGGTACGGCTGAGTATCTGAAAAAGATGCATGGAAGGCAAAGCTTGAATGCACATGGCAATCCAGAGGAGAGGAACATCAGAAGGAGAGTTCAAAACCCTGGAGGTGGACCCTTGTAGAAGGCATTCGAGAGAGAGTGCATTTCAGAGAAGATTCCAAAGCGGATTCTTTGAGAGTGGAGATTGGAAACCCTCGTGTGAAAGATGGAGTTCAGTGAGAATGATTGGCTTACGGTGTGACAAGCATCTGGGGGAGGTTGATGATAGATGCTTAGCATCTGCTTGGTGTGGAATCTGTCACTTGCTTTCAGAGTGTGGTGTGCCTGACCACAGGTCGTCTATTGGTTTACATGGACTGTGTACTTACTGTGAACATGAGGGTATAAGATAACTTTTGTAACTTGTGCTGCCCTTACAAATCTGTATATATCTGTAAAGGTATTGTGGTGGGTGAAGGATTATTGTAATATAGTTCATCTTTTCTTGTTTAATAAATTTTTTATCCTGTTGTTATAAATTCATCAGCTGACTCCCATGACTCTGTTCAGTAGCCACTCTCCATGTTCCTAAATAAAAAATAAAAGTTAGGATCTATGAAGCTGGGCTTCATCAGGAATCTGGCTTGTCCAGTAGAAACATTAGCTTGGACCATAATGAAGTGCAAGCTGATAATGGCACAGTGGGGGCAATGGGGCATCTGAGATATTATACTGTTGGTTCCAAACTTCATTGTCTCCTTAACCAATGAGGTTCAAGGATTGAGAAAGAAACAGAAGAATGACTGAATAGGAGAGTGAATTAGAGTGGGTGATTTACATGTCAAATCAGGACAGAAAGAGAGATAAAGGTGGGTAAAAAAGACAGAAAGGAAAAGTAAAAACCACTAAGAACAATTTGCTATCTGAAGGAATGAGACCACTTTCAACTGTTCCCTTTCTGTGCCATATGTTGATTGGTATTTGCAATACCATTTATGTTATTAATAGCATAATTACATTAATCACCAGACTTAACTCTCTTAATAAGATTAATTGGAAATTAACGTGGAAATCCAGCAGGTTTTTAAAAATAACAGGAAGGGTAAGCGTGATGAAAGCAAACAGCGGAGTAGTGTAAATCGACCAGCAAGTTCTGGAAATTTAAAACTAATGCAAATCTCTTAATCCCAGATCTTTCTGGCCAATTTGCTCATTAATAACAGCATCTTTAACAGACTTAAGTTTCCAGCAAGATTTGGCTCTTTAGTTTATGCAGACAGAGAATTTCTTATTCTACAAATGATTATGATGCCTGCCTTATTTGTCTCTGTGAGTTGTTGGATCCTCCTGACTGGTGAAATGAAGTACCACTCTGCTGTATGCTCGCTGTTTCTATTGCAGCAATGTTTGCTGGTAACAAGGAAATTAAGGCATTAAGCATCACAAATGAAATTGGATTGTAGCTCCAGAAGAATTGGCATGTATCCAGGTAGTTTGCAGGTGGGTGGTGCAGGAAGCAAACTAAGTCAAATGCAAGTTTATGATTAACAAGTGAAGGACAGGATTGAAAACTGTGTAAGGGATTGCCAGTCACAGAACAAGAAACTTTCCAAACCAGTGCATTTAACCATGCGAAGATTGGGGCAGCAGGATTTACTGTGCCATGGTCATTTAGACAGAAGGGAATAACTTTGAAACCAATGTAATGTCAGCAAACCACATAAATATAAATAAGGAAGATAAAAATATGGAGGGTACCAAGAGGATTGTGACTTCAAATTTGTTATGTGGAGAGACTACAAAAGCCATAAACCAAAAATATTTGGGCAATTGGATCAAGACAACCAAGTACACGGTGTGGTCCTTTGTGCCCAAGAATCTCTTTGAGCAGCTGCACCGGCTGGCAAACATGTATTTTATCTTCATTGCTGTGCTCAATTTTGTGCCCACCATCAATGCCTTTCAACCAGTGATCAGCCTCATCCCCATTCTAATCATCCTCCTTCCAAATGCCATCAAAGATATCTGGGAGGATCACAGACGTTACACCTCGGACCAAAAAATCAATCAGAACTTATGTCTTGTCTACAACAGGTAAAAATTCTTCAAGAGACCACACTCTTCCAATAATTCTTTGAACCTTAAGACACAAAAGGGGAAAATTTTTGTGACTAATGGGTGGAAAGCTGGTTAGAGATCTTGTAACTTTATTCATTGCCTCCCTTATAGGAGTTATTAGAAAATGAAGTGACTTTAGAAGTTGCTGAATCAAATATAAAATGAGCAAATTAAATCTTTACTGATGAGTTGAATTTTTTCATGAACAGTTACATTTTAACTAGTTTGGAGTTTTTAATCTCTCCTTCAAGTAAACTATGGCTGTTTCACGATCAGGGGAGACATTTTGAGGTAGAATATTGTCCATATACATGGAAGGACAACTTTAGTGTAATACTTTTTTTGTAATGCACCCTATCATCTAAGTGTTTGTCTCCCAATAAAATCTTAAGACTCCATTAAAAGAATTCTCAAGCTAATGCTGTTTCACAGAGATTTGACTATAGAGAGACCTAGTAGAAGGAAGGAATTATAAACCTGGATCAAGAGCTAGAGACATGTCTCTAATGCAGTAATGTTGCAAAAACTGTGGAAGAAATATAATAATATAAAAAGTACAGCAATAACATGAAGATGCACAGGCATTAAGCAGTGAGACATAACATGAGAGTAAAGAGCAAATTACAAATAAAAATAAAAATACTGCAGAGAATAGTTATCTGAAATAAAAACACAAAATGCTAGAAATACTCAGAGGTCAGGCAGCATCAGTGGAGAAAGACAAGATTGACTTTTCAGATCAGTGACATCTTGAAAGGTCATTGAGCTGAAACATTAACTCTGTTTATCTCTCCTTAAATAATATATTGATTTTCCCATGCTGTTGCATAGGAGTAAAAAATAAAGCTGTTCATCTCTTGTGTCTCATTCAAATTCGTATTTCTCTCTCTCTCCCTATATCTCTTCTCTCCTTTCAACTTCTGACACTTTTTAACATTCCCTTTTCGTGAATCAGGGTTGAAATTGACCATCACAATCCATCTGATCCCAAAGCTCAGTCAGTCCATGTACCTCACGTGCCTCAATCACATCTTTTATTTGTCTTTACCTTTGTCTCCTCCATGTTGTGTATCCCTCCCTGTTGTGTATTTAAGACGGAGATAGATAAGTTCTTAATTGGTAAGGGGATCAAAGGTTATGGGGAGAAGGTGGGAGAATGGGGTTGAGAAACTTATCAGCCATGATTGAATGGCGGAGCAGACATAATGGGCCGATTGGCCTAATTTCTGCTCCTATGTCTTATGATCTTATGATCTCACCATCCTAACCACATTGCCTCTATTTCTCTATCTTTTGCCCTTTTCTTATCTTACTGTATCTTAATCGCACTCTCCCTGTCCAATATTCTATAATTTATTTCTATTTCTCTCTGCTTTTAACATATTCCTCATTCTTTTGGTATTCACACATATACTTTATTCTGTATACCTAAAATCCTGTTACTTTCATCTTTCATGGAAACGTGGAAACACATGAGTTTTACCCTCTAATTGTCTCTTTCTGGAGATGGGGGCACAGGGACAGAGATTCACAATTACCTTACTAAGTTTGCATAAAAAAGGAAAAGTGGAGCATGGGACAGTGACAGAGCAATAGCTGGGGCCTGTCAGGGAGCAGCTGAGGAGGTCTCTGATTTCATTACCTGGTACTATAGCAATTGCTGTAATGACTATCCTACCTGGGAATGAAATCATAACCTGTCCAGTAACTGAAGTAATCTATTTCTACCATACTATTTCACTGCTGTTTGTACAATAAAAAGCATTTGGCCATGAAGCAAACTCTTTCCAAGGCAACAGCTAACAAATTAGCATGCTAGCAATCTACTGTTTGATCACACTTGACTAATTAGGTACAGTGTTGTGAAATGAGATATAGGTTTTAAATGATGAGTAATCTGAGACTTTAAAAAGTTTGGATTGCAGTGATACAGCTGCATGTCAGTGGATCAAGTGACGTGATTTTAATGTGCTTTTTTTGTCGATACTGTTACTGAAAAGGTTAGGCATGTGTATGCTTGCATTTTCTTTTAGGAAAAGCGTATGTTATTTTGCATATAGGGAAAGGAAGATATGCATTTATATAGTGCTTTTCATGATCAGAGGCTTCCCAAAGTGCTTGATAGACAATAAAATATTTTATTGATGTGTAGTCACTGTTGCAATGTAGAAAACACAACAGCTGATTTATGCACAGCAAGCTCCCGCAAACAGAAATTTACTAATGACCAGATAATCTATTTGTGTGATGTTGATTGAGGGGATAAATATTGGCCAGGACACTGAGGTAGATCCTTTGAAAGTACAGTGGGATCTTTTATGTCTGCCCCTAGAGGGCCTATGGGGCCTTGGTTTAATGTCTCATCCAAAAGGTTTTATTAGTTTCTGAGCATTTATAGAAATAACAGAAACAGCAACAACAGTTTTCATGTAGTAGAACATCCCAAGACACTTCAGAAAAGTGTCATCAAACAGAAATTAACACTGAGCCACAAATAAGAGGAGACTTAGGAGAGATGACCAAAACCTTCATCAAAGAGGTAGATTTGAAGCAGTGTCTTAAAAGAGGAAAGAGAGGTAAAAAAAAGCAGAGAGGTTTAGGCAGGGAAAAACAGAGCAAAGCAACTGAAGGCATAGCTGCCCATGATGAAACAATTAAAATTGGGGACACGTAAGGGGCCAGAATTAGAGGAGCGCAGTTATTCCCAGAGGGTTGTGTAGTTGGAAAAGGTTACACAGTTGGAAGGGGCAAAGCCATTGGAAATAAAAATGCAGATTTTAAAATTGAGCTGTTTGCTCAACCGGGAACCAGTGTAGGTCAGCACCACATGGGTGATGTGTGAAGGGGACTTGGTGCGAGTTATCATACAGGTAATAGAATTTTGGATGATCTCATATTCATGGAGGGTGGAAGATGAAAGGCTGGCCAGGAGTATAACTTGTTTGTGAGACTTTGCTGTGTGCACATTGACTGTCTTATTTCTCTGTACACAAACAAAGTAATTCAGTGTTGCAAAGCATTTTGGATGTCCTGAAGATGTGATGGATAGTAAATAAATGTAAAGTTTGTTCTCCTGAAGAATATGGCATCCACCAAAATTTCCATGCCCTCCTCCTGTTCAGGGCCCTTGTGCATCATTAATTTTAATTATTCCAGTATTCGTGGCTGTCCATTCGAAATGCCTGGGCTCTAAGCCCTGGAAATCCCTCCATACACCATCTCTCTCCTTTTATAATGTGCCTTAAAATCTATCTCTTTCAGTTCTACTCTGTCCTTATCTGACTCGTTGTCAGATTTTGTTTGGTAATGCTCCTATGAAGTGCCATGGTATTTTCCTACATTAAAAGGGATACAGAGACGCAGTTCCGAAGAAATCGTGTTGGACTTGAAACGTTAACTGTATCTCTCTCCACAGATACATCCAGACCTGCAGGGTTTTTCCAGCACTTTGTTTTTATTTCAGATCTCCAACATCCACAGTATTTTGCTTTTATAACATAGAAATGCAAGTTGTGTTGTTGATTCAACTATTCTGAGAAAACCAGATCTGTTATCTGGAATAGCTGTCTCACTAAGAAAAAAATGTAGTTGATTAACAGTTTATTTACCAGCTTGTGGCTGAGGGTCTAGAGTGTCTTGAAGATATGTTCTTGAAAATGGAGGTGCTATTGTTTTTTTGTAATAGATTAATTATCAAACTAAATTTTCTTTTTCAACATTGCACAATATTCTGAATTCGCAATTCCCGATTAAAACCATCACTGGGTTTGGCAGTCAAGGTGATATGTGAGCCATCTCCTGTAGTGTGGCTTTCCTGATTTTTGATGAACAGTTCTGTGTCTGGAAGCAGCACAGGCTTGGAATAAATGTTATAGCTGCAGCCAGCTGCTTCAATTCACTTGGAGACCAAGTCACAGCAAAGAAGGATGGAATTAATTTCAAGTAGAACATCTCATGCCAGAAGCATGCTCACAAATTACCAAACAGAATGGCTAAAACAGAGCTTTCATTGTTCTTTTAAAACAAATTTTGTGGATTAAGTGAAATACTGTAATTTAATTTGCTTTTACTCTTGCTTCTGGATAATTTTAAGAATTTTTACTTAATGTAAAGTAGTTAGTGGTTCAGGTTTGAGGTGATCATCTGTCAACAAACCAGCAAAAGTAGATCATCTGGTTCTTCTATCATTTGCTGTAGAACCTTACACAAATTGGCTGCTATGGTAATCGACAAAACAATGATTGCTATTCAAATACAATCCAATAGCCTTAAAGTGCTTTTGAATACCCAGAGGGCATGATGAATGCTATGTAAAGGCTAGTTTTTTTTCTCCCTTTCTATACACTATTTCCAGTGCATACCTCAGTGGTAAAAAGAATATTGTCTGCCTTTTAACTTCCCCTCCTATATCCTTAGTACAGAAAATTGAGTTTTTGTTTGTAGTAAGTGCATGCTAGCCAATGCAAGCTGACTTTTGTATTATACATGAGCTAAATGTATTGGTAAAGAATCTTGGTCATATTGATTCCTGCAAGATTTTAAAATATGTATATTTTTCCCTTCTGTCCTGAAGGTTTTATCTGTGGTAGCGATCATCAGTCACCATCTAAAGCTATGGCCAAATGGTATTTTTGTAAATACACAGTAGATAATCTATAATATATTGAATTCATTGTATGAGCACACCTTTCATTGAAAACTCAGTTGGCAGGATTTTGCTGTTAAAAAAATAATTGAGGTTACCAGCTTCCACTGTTACTTGTGCAAATTGGACAACAACTTCTGGTGACCGGGGAAATGTGGCAGTTGCTGTCCAAGATGTGACATCCTGCAAAAGCTGTTACCTGGCTCACTATTCAAGTATATTGAACTGCGTAAGGTTCCTGTATTTAGCACATAGATGCAGACTAACCTCGCTAAGAAGTGTTTGGGCTTGTCCATTTCAGTCTTATATACCCTTTGAATGATGTCATAAGTCTTAATTACTGCCAAATAACCTCTCTGCCACTAGAAATTAACTTTTATAGTTTTTTTCATTCAGCTTTTAAGTATTATTGGAGATTTAAAAGAAACTTTAATTCTTTCTTTTCTGACTCATCTCTCTTCATTCGATCTTTATTTTGCTTTCTGTACCTGATTTGATATTGAAATCATTATTCTAACTGACACTATTCAGACTGCGCTGTTCATTAGCAATTCTTCAAACTGATTTGGCTGAGGAGAAACACAGTTGCTCAACTAGTTCACATAGGTCTCAGTTGCTATGTAGAGGGTGCTCCGTTTTTTGGATGTTTGGCTGACAGCAACTTGCCTATAGAAAGTCTGTGGGCAGGTGGAAGTCTAATGAATGGCATTCACTGCTCAGAGCTAATTTTGGCCTGTAATAAGTACCTGCAATACCTGTTGCTCCTAATGGTGGTGGAATAATAGGTATTTTCAATGTCAAATGGGTCAAACCATTGGTTTTACTTGATAATGAGAGTATATCTGATTTTTACAAACTGGCCCTTAACTTTGCACAATTTTATCAAATTGTTTTCTAATTTTTTTTACCAAGCACATTTTTTCTACTGATAACATTTTTTAATGTCCAGAATAAGAATTAAATAAATTTAAACATTAATAAATTTTACATACATCTTACAATAACATGAAATTTATCTATTCCATTCACTATTGTAACTTTTGATCCCTTCAATGAAGTTTCTACTCGAAGACTTCAGCCTCTGAAAAGCATGGGCTTGGACTTGCTATTTTTGCCTAGAGCTGTGATTCCATGAGCTGAATACAAATTGTACACTGTGTTTGTGTAGGTACCAATTTCATAGAATGGACTAGTATCTTTCACTCAGCTGCATTTAAACTTTTCCTCAACTTTCTGCTCAGTAGCTCTTCCTCAAATTTTTTTTAAAAAGGGAACAACATTCAATAGCTTAAAATACATATCTAATGTGTTTCAAAAGAGGTTGGGTGCAAGAGTAGAAATGACTGTACAATATACACATAGTGTTCTTTTATGTTAGAAAATTAAGCTGAGCAGAAATGAAAAGGGAGTGTGATGTCTTTGTTTATGCTAATAATCCATTTTGAAAAAAAGTTAAATTTTGAAGCCAGTGCATTATCTCCACCTGATTTTGTTGTCTACTGGAATTAGTCATTTGGTGGTACAGAACTTGAATATTGCTGAAAAAAGAGACATGCTGTTGAAGCTTTTTGTCTTGTTTTGGCAGGACAGAATGACACATTTCAAAGGTAGCAACAATTTATACTGCATGGGAAACGGGTGCTGATTGGTTGGCAAGTCTACTTTGAATGAGGTCTTAGCATGGAGAATGCACCAGGGAACCAATATCCCCCGTGCTTTTGTTTAATTCAAAGAAAGCCTGATGACTGGACATATTTCTTTTGCCCACAGAGGATGGATCCAGGCATATGAATATATTTAACTTCTAGCAGTGTGAGCAACATTGTATGCCCAATAGTTCCCTGATGCACTCTCCATGACAACGCCTTGACCAATCAGAGTCAACTTGCTAACCAAGTAGCACCTTATGAAACCAACTATACTATAAAGTCTTCATGTGCCATGAGAGGTCAATTATTATATAAACGTTATGCTTTATACAACTATGTTCCTCAAGAACAGTAAGACCTGTTGCTTTGACTAACTCAACATTCAAGATATTGACTGCTAGACCTCTTATCTCTTTATATCTTAAATATTATACCCAGGTAGGGTCTTGAGATCAGTAGGAGGGCTCAGTTCCATGCTTAGCAACATAAACAATAATTTTTAATTTAATTTACTTAAATCATTTTTCTGTTGCTTTTGTTGAAATGCTGGTTATCTTTGATGGGAAATGAAATTGTCCAAGTAATTAAACCTTGTAACACTGCACCACCACCAACTCAACTGTACCCGAGTATGGATATCTTCAGCAAAAAGAATGCTATTTCTGGAGCACTTCAAAATATTGTTGATTATTTCTAAGTTACATCTTGTTCAGTACAAGTATAAATTTACAAATCTTCATTACAGAACCAAGTTTTATTACTATATACAGAGCTCAGCGATGTTGTCTAAATAGTGTAACATTTTAGATCGTTGGTATCCTGTTCCAGGATTGGTATTTTCATTTGTTTAAATCCATGAGTCACATGGCATTCTTTCAAAAATATCCATTTGAGATCCACGTGCTGACTGCCCTGGCAACCTGCACCCAAGCTGGCATGGTGAGGTTGGTGGACTTCCTTCTGCCGTCACAGCGGTATAGGATGCCCTGGCATTCTGCCATTGCATCAAGGTGTGCTGCCAGTGCGGTGGCGCTAAACTTCAGCTTCTTACGTTTGAGGGCCATCCTGATGCCTGCCACAACAAGTCCTGGGCTGATTGTGTGCATGGGTGCAATTTAAACATGGCGCCCGGAAGAATGAGCTGATAAGGTAACAGCAGGACAACCGAATCCCAGTCAAGTCACCTTTTGTATTTGTGTCGATCCGTGGGTTTTTGGACTCACGCAAAACAGAATTAAAAGAATTCATCAATATTCTCATTAATCATCACCCCTCTATTAAACTTAAAGCCACAACACACAGGCAAAGCATTAATTTCTAGACACAACAGTATTTAAATTGGCACAAGACAATAGGCATAAGCTAGCAACAGAAGTTTTTTTCAAAATAGCTGACACATACTTCTACACACAAAAGCCATCACCCTAAACATGCCTTCCATGGACTGGCGATGCCATAGCTAATGCATTTTCATTGTATGTGCACAAAGCTGGAGGATTTTAACCAGGCAGTTTGTACCCTTTTTTACTGAACCATAGATCTCAATTTCAAATTTAAATTTAACAATTAATCTAGCATTGATATTGATCAAGCATCAATTGCTATTTGCAGAACAGAGTTCCAAACTTCTACCACCCTTTGTATGTAGAAGTGTTTCCTAATTTAATTCCTGAAAGATCCGGTCCTAGTTTTTAGATTATACTGCCTAACCCTAGACTCCCCTAAATTAATTGGTCATTCACCTCATTACATTTCCTTCATTACAACAGTGACTACACTCCCAAGGTTATAAAGGATTGTAAAGCACTTTCGTATGTTCTAAGATCATAAAAGACGTGATAGAAATGCAAGGGCATTCGTTATTGTTTGCGCTCTTGGCATATGAAAAATGGTTGCATATTTGACTCTAACACGCTCACATCTCAAGTAATTTACAGGATGTGAAATGCTGGGGGAGGTGATAACACAAAAATATAAATCTTTCTTATGAAATAACATTGTTCAGTATTAAATTATCCAATTCACACAGTCTTCATTAGACTAGCATCCACTATATTTTTCCCCCATGCTGTAGAGCAGGTGGTGGCGTGGTGATATTGTCACTGGGCTAGTAATTCAGATACCCAGGGTAATGTTCTGGGGACCCAGGTTCACCAGGGCAGATGGTGAAATTTGAATTCAGTAAAAGAATCTAGAATTAGAAGTCTAATGATGACCATGAAACCATCGTCGATTCTTGTAAAAACCCATTTGGTTCGCTAATGTCCTTTAGGGAAGGAAATCTACCATCCCTACCTGGTCTGGCCTACATGTGACTCTAGACCCACAGCAATGTGGTTGACTCTTAAATGCCCTCTGAAATGACCTAGCAAGCCACTCAGTTTTTGAGGGCAATTAGGGATGGGCAATAAATGCTGGCTCAACCAGTGAAGTCCATATTACAACCTTGGTTCAAGAATGGACAAAAAAGCTGAAGTGAGGGGAGTGGAGAGTGACTGCCCTTGACATCAAGGCCACATTTAACTGAGTGTGGCATCAAGGAGCCCTAGCAAAACTGGAGTCAGTGGGAATTAGGAAGAAAACTCTCCATTGGTTGGAGTCATACCTAGCACAAATGAAGATGGTTGTGGTTGTTGGAGGTCAGTCATTTCAGCTCCAGGACATCACTGCAGGAGTTCCTCAGGGTAGTGTCCTTGGCCCAACCATCCTCAGCTGCTTCATCAATGACTTTCTTTCCATCATAAGGTCAGAAGTGGGGAATTTTGTTGATGATTGCACAATGTGCAGCACCATCATGACGACTCAGATACTAAAGCAGTCCAGATCCAAATGCAGCATGACCTGGACAATATCCAGGCTTGGGCTGACAAATGGCAAGTAACATTCGCACCACACAAGTGTCAGGCAATGATCACCTTCAGCAAGAGAGAATCTAACCATTGCCCCTTGACTATCAATGGCATTACCATTACTGAATCCCTTAATATCAGCATCCTGAGATTACCATTGACCAGAAACTGAACTGGGCTAGCCATATAAATACTGTGGCTACAAAAGCAGGCCAGAGACTGGGAATCCTGCGATGAGCGACTCACCTTCCGACTCCCCAAAGCCTGTCCACCGTTTACAAGGCACAAGTCAGGAGTGTGATGGAATCCCCACTTGCCTGGATGAGTGCAGCTCCCACAACACTCAAGAAGCTTGGCACCATCCAGGACAAAGCAGCCTGCTTGATTGGTACCACATCCACAAACATTCACTCCCACCACCATCGACAGTCGCAGCAGTGTGTACCATCTACAAGATGCACTGCAGGAATTCACCAAGGATCCCTAGACAGCACCTTCTAAACCCATGACCACTACCATATAGCAGGACAAGGGTAGCAGATAGATGGGAACACCGCCACCTGGAAGTTCCCCTCCAAGTCACTCACTTGGAAATATATCGCCGTTCCTTCACTGTTGCTGAGTCAAAATCCTGGAACTCCCCCCCCCACCCCCCCCCACCTCCCCAACAGCACTCTGGGGGGACTGCAGCAGCTCAAGAAGGCAGCTCATCACCACCTTCTCAAGGGCAACTAGGGATGGACAATAATGCTGGCACAGCCAGCGAAGCCCACATCCCGTGAATGAATAAAAAAATAACCAGGGTTATGCTCTGGGAATCTGAGTTCGAATTCCACCACAGGTAGAATTTGAATTCAGGAAGAAAAATCTGGAATTAAAAGTCTAATGGTAACCATGAAACCATGTCAATTGTTGTAAAAACCCAACTAGTTCACTAATGTGCTTTAGGGAAGGTAATCTGCCATTCTTACCTGGTTTGGCCTACATGTGACTCTTAACTGTCTTCGGAAATGGCCTAGCAAGCCACTCACTTGTGTCAAACTGTTTAAAACAAGTCAGTAAGGAATGAAACCGGACGGTCTTAAACATCAACCTAAACACAGGAAGCAACAATGGCAAACTTATTCCTATCGACCCTGCATAGTCCTCCTCACTAACATCCGGGGGCTTTTGCCAAAAGTGGGACAAGCAACAGCCTGACATAGTTATTCTCGCAGAATCATACCTTACAGATAATGTCCCAGACATCACTATCACCATCCCTGTGTATGTCCTGTCCCACCAGTAGGAGAGACCCAGCAGAAGTGGCAGCACAGTGGTATACAGTCAGCAGGGAGTGGCCCTGGAGTTCTCAACATCAATTTCGGACCCCATGAAGTCTCACAACACCTGGTCAAACGTGGGCAAGGAAACCTGCTGATTACTGTGTATGGTCCCCCGTTAGCTAATAAAACTGTACTCCACCATGTTGTACAACACTTGGAGGAAGCAATGAGGATGGCAAGGGTACAGAATGGATGGAGGACTTCAATGTCTATCACCAGGAATGGCTCAGTAGCACCAGACTGAGCTGGCTGAGTCCTAAAGGACATAGATGCTAGACTTGGTGGTGAGGGAACCAACAAGAGGGAAAAACATATTTGACCTCATGCTCACCAACCTACCTGCCGCAGATGTATCTGTCCATGACAGTATCAGTAAGAGTGACCACTGCACAGTTCTTGTGGAGACGAAGAATGGTCCTCACATTGAAGATACTCTCCATCGTGTTGTGTAGCACTACCACCATGCTAAATGCGATAGATTTCGAACAGATTTAGCAACTCAAGTTTGGGCAACCATGAGGCACTATGGGCCATCAGCAGTAGCAGAATTGTACTCAACCATAATCTATAATCTCATGGCCTGACATATTCCCCATTCTACCATTACCACCAAGCCAGGGGATCAACCCTGATTCAATGAAGAGTGCAGGAAGGCATGCCAGGAGAAGCACCAGGTGTCCCTAAAAATGAGGTGTCAACCTGATGAAGCTGCAACACAGGACTACTTGCATGCCACACAGCATAATCAGCAAGTGATAGTCAGAGCTAAGCATTTTCACAACCAACAGATCAAATCTAAGCTCTATTGTCCTGCTGCATCAAGTCGTGAATGGTGGTTATTAAACAATTAAACAACTCACTGGAAGAGGAGGCTCCGTAAATATCCCCATCCTCAATGATGGGGGCACCTAGCACATCAGGGCAAAAGATAAGGCTGAATCATTTGCACTGATCTTCAGCCAGAAGTGCCGAGTGGTTGATCCATCTCGGCCTCCTCCGGAGATCCCCAGCATCACAGATGTTAGTCTTCAGCCATTTCGAAACACTCCTTATGATATCAAGAAGCGGCTGAAGGCACTGGATACAGCAAAGACTATGGGCCCTGACAATATTTCAACAATAGAACTGAAGACTTGGGCTCTGGAACTTACTGAGCCCCTAGCTGTACTGTTCCAGTACTGTTACCACGCTGACACCTATTCGGCAATGTGGAAAATTGCCCAGGTATGTTTTGTACACAAAAAGCAGGGCAAATCCAACCTGGCCAGTTACTGCCCTATCAGTCTACGCTCGATCATTAGTAAAGTGATGGAAGGAGTCATCAACAGTGTTATCAAGTGGCACTTGCTTAGCAATAACCTGCTCACTGCCACTCGGTTTGGGTTCCACCAGGGTCATTCAGGTCCTGACCTCATTACAGCTTTGGTTCAAACAGGGACCAAAGAACTGAACTTGAGAGGTGAGGTGAGAGTGTGGAGTGTCTGTCCTTGGCATCAAGGCAGTATTTGACCAAGTATGGCATCAGGGAGCTCTTAGAAAGCTTGAGTTAATGGGAATTAGGGGGATAACTCTCTGCTGGTTGGTGGCATACCTAACACAAAGGAAGATGGTTGTGGTTGTTATATATCAATCATCTCAGTTCCAGAACATCACTGCAGGAGTTCCTCAGGGTAGTGTCCTCAGCCAAAGAATCTTCAGCTCCTTCATCAGTGACCTCCCATCATAAGGTCAGAAGTGAGGATGTCCGCTGATGATTGCACAATGTTCAGCACCATTCCAGTTTCCTCATATACTTAAGCAGTCCATATCCAAATGCAGCCAGACCTGGACAATGTCCAGGCTTGGACTGACAACTGGCAAGTAAAATTTGTGCCACACAAGTGCCAGACTATGACCATCCTCAACAAGAGAGAATCTAACCATCGCCGCTTGACATTCAATGACATTGCCATCACTGAATCCTCCACTATCAACATCCTGGGGGCTACCATGACCAGAAACTGAACTGGACTAGCCATATAAATACCGTGGCTACCAGATCAGATCAGAGGCTAGGAAACCTGCAGCAAGTAACTCACTTCCTAACTTCCCAAAGCCTGTCCACCATCTACAAAGCACAAGTCATGAGTATGATGGAATAGTCTCCACTTGCCTGGATGAGTGTAGCTCCAACAACACTCAAGAAGCTTGATACCATCCAGGACAAAGCAGCTCGCTTGATTTTCCCCTCATCCACAAACGTTCACTCTCCAGCACTGTTGTACAGTGGCAGCAGTGTGTATTACCAGAAGATGCACTGCAGGACCTCACCAAGCCTCCTTTGATAGCACCTTCCAAACCCACGACCACTACCATCTAGAAGGACACGGGCAGCAGACGCATGGGAGCACCACCACCTGGAAATCCCCCTCCAAGCTGTTGGTGAGTTAAAATGGGATCACATTGAAAAATAGTTTATGAAGCACTGTCATAGTCCTTTGCTTTACTTCACATGTATATAATTCAGCAAGGTCATGTTCTGTTGTTAGTGTGGACTTCATCCTGTGTTACATGTACTAACTGCATTGTATGTTGAAATTACTTCGATGATATTTTATAAATGCATTGGTCAAAATTTGTAAATGTTGAACCACGGGAAAACTAATGTTTCTACCCACTTAAAGTCCAACAATTCCACCCATTTGAAACGGCCTAGAAGCATTTGTATTTCACTATCAATCATAATAAGTGTTATAATTACACAATTACTTGTACACACAAATTTCAGACCTTTTTGTCTTCTGCCACTAACTCTCAGATCTTTTTGTCTTGGGGCCACTCTTACACCTGTATCCTACTTTTCAATTTTCCTGTGAAAAAGTGAAACCCTTGGTGTGGCCTCACTTGTTAATGGGAGTTTTGATTCTCCTGAATATAGAACAAAAGTGGATGTATTAAGCAGTAAGAACTATTTTCAAAACCATCCACTGAAAATCACCTTGCATAGTGGCAACGCAAGAAGCTCAACCAGATGTAACTAAAATGCACTGAACAGGTGGCATTCACAGCACTCGTGCACCTCATTTTGCTGTAACCCATGACCTTGAAAATCCATGGGAAAGATGTATCCAGGTATAACAGCTGCCAGGAATCTCTGCCACTGACCCTGCCAAAATTCATAGGGCCAGGGAGAACTCCCTGTTTTAAGAGAGACTGGTAGGCACTCACTCCACGAGGCCAGTGCTGGTAGGGACCCTAGAACAGACCAGAAAGTTTGGTGGAAGTTTCATTCATTTTACAGAGGTCCGGGCCTTCACTTGAATAACTACATGGGTCTCACCTCAGCCATTTGGCAGGTCGGCTTGCCTGCTTTCAACTGGTGAATCTCCTCCATTCACATGCCAGAACCCTCTTGATTGCTTTGAAAGGGAAAATTCCCAACATCTGGAGTCCGTGCCCCCAACCTCTGTGAAAGCCTTGCCTGGAATACTTGGAGGCTTCATCCTCCCTCAACAAACCATCTGGGAAAATTCTGGGAAGGCCTGAACACTGCATAACCAGTTCCAGGCTTAATTTGTAGCCCCATGGGCTACAGAAGGACCATAGATTTCACTGCCACTCCCAACCCATGGCTCGAGGGCATGTCTCACTGTGAAGTCAATGTGGAATGTTTTCAGATAGGTTTCACCTCTGTACATTTGCTAACTGCAGCAATGTCCTTATTCAGTAAGCTTTTGCAGATTCTTTAAGATTGCCTGCCACATTTATGACTTCTGTTTTGTTGGAAGTGTGAGATGTTTGCACAGGGATATTAGTCATTTAAAATAAAGTGTGTGCTTCAAATTAGCACATGTTGAACACGTCAGATTTTGTTACTTTGTTACAGTGTTACTTTGGAAAGAATTAATGGCATAAACCCACAAAGCATATATGCTCTGCACTTGCACTACCACTGTTTCATTTATTTAGTTTTTTTAATGCTTGCTTAATAGTGGGGTAGAAAATGTTGTCAACCCCTTTCTTCATTCCTGACTCACGAGAAGGTGTTTCTTCCCAGAAAGTGTTCAAGTGTCAAGCCATCACTGCTTTAGTGCTGAGACTTAGAGAATGATACCAAATCCAACGTTTTGTGTGATTCTGGTTTAAAGATAGGACTTATGTAAATTTTAACATATGATTGTGGTTTATGTTGAAATCATTGGTTCTGCAATGTATGGCCGAATCTATATTAACAAAGTGAAAGGGTTGTTGCGGGACCTTTCCTGTTTCTCAAAGAGCAGTCGAAGCTCAGCTCCTGTCTACTAGGACTGCAGCTGAATTGCCTCCTAACCACTCCACTGCCCCAAAGTTAGTGCTCCAAACAGCAGGACCTACTTAGTCTGCTAATACAGTGGGATGAAGAATTGGGCTTATAGTGTGAGGAGAGAAGTCATCCTGCGAGCAAACATTTTCCCAACGGGAGAGGCATTCATTGCAGGGTTACATAAACAGTTAGCGCCCCGCATCAGAAGAACTCCACTAGGAGGAGACGACTTGTGGAGAAATTCTTCCTAGTTTGTAGGAAGAAAAGGCATGAACAGGAGAAAAAAAGAACTGAGGTGTAATACCTCAGCAAGTACAAAGCAGGTCAGTGTTTGAGATCTGAATAACAAGTAATTTCTCTTAATAGAATAGTACAGCATTTGACTCAATGAATCTGCGCCAGCTCTTTCAAAGAGCAATCCAGTTAGTCCCACTCCTCTGCTCATTCCTCATTTTCCTGTGTTTTTTCCTCCAAGTATTAATCCAATTCCCACTTGAAGGCTATGATTGAATCTGAATCCACCACCCTTTAAGGCAAATGCATTCCAAATATTATCTACTTGTTGCATCAATAAGTTTTTCCACATCTCCCCTCTAGTTCTTTGCCAATCATCATAAATATATGATCTCCGGTTTTGATCCTTCAGCCATTGGAAACAGTTTCTGTCTATCTAAACACATCACAATTTTAAATACCTCTATCAGATCTAATCTTAGCCTTCGCTGCTCTAAGGAGGAACCACTAGTTTTTCCAGTCAATCCACTTAGCTCTCATCCCTCATCCCTGGAAATATTCTTGTTTAGCATTTATCCTTTTTAAAATATGATGCTCAAAATTGGACAGAATTCTTTAACTGGAGGTCAAACTCATGTTTTATTTAGAATAAAAACATAAAATGCTGGAAATACTCAGCAGGTTTGGCAGCATCTGTGGGGAGAGGAACAGAGTAAATGTTTTGGATTGATTATCTTTCATTGGACAAGCTTCCATATGCTTTATTAACTGCTTTGTTAATCTGTCATGCCACCTTAAAATATTTGTGCACAAGCATGCTATGTCTCTCACTTACACCTGATTTAAAATTGTACCATTTAACATGTATTATCTAACAACTGGTTTTCAAAGCTTAGTGTCTTTGTACATAGTTGGCCTGCATAGCCCAGTACTGTACTACATACTGCTCCTTGTTATCCCTACATAGGGAGTTCTCAACTTAATTTTAGTCTCTCTTTTAGTCTCTCTTTGAGAAACACAGCAAATGAGTCCACAGGAAACCTTTGAAGAAGCCTTCAGGGCTGGAGTGAATGTTTGACAGATCAGGGAGCCTATAACTCCTAATCACAGCAGTGTTACTTCGATCACTTTCATCCAAGGTTATTGTGGGATCAGAACAACTTCACACAATGTCTGAGAGCAGCATTAGAGGGGACAGCCTGGCCTTAGATCAGCTCTTTATAATGCATGTTTGTGGCACAGGAGTGGGGAATACATCCAGGCTAGAGAACACAGCACCCCTTTCCAGGGTGTGACAGACTGTGCAAAAGAGAACTGAACAGCTGATTATTCTTGTTACTAGTAGACTATTGTTGAGATACACGGGACAAAATCAGCAGAAATTGGATAAAATTTTTACATACACGTACATTGCATGTAGACACCAGCAGAGTTTGGATAAGGTCAAATGAAGTAGTTCATGACACCTACAAGGTTGCTATACTTTTAAAGAACCCACTGATGTCATAGAACCTAACTAAATCAAAAGCCACAATAAGGGAAATATTATTTATAACAAAATGTAGTGTGCAAAGATCCCTTTGTTTTTTCAAAGTTTGTCATTAGCATTCCAATGGTTTGGACTGGTCAAGATTGCTATTCTGGATTTGACAGCAAGCTGTTTCTTTTTTAATGAGTTAATTGTTTATAAGTAGCCAGATATCTCGCATCTCTGTCTAAATGTGTATCCCTTGAAAAAATGCAACTATCTTGTAAGTTAGAAATGTAACCACAAGTTGTGTGATCCCATGCCATACCACCTTGAAATCTATTTACTTCAGTTGGTTCCACTAGTGGACATCTCCAGTGTTTACATGAGGCACAGGGATTGACCAATGTGCACAGAGTTGATGTGCAACTTATTGTGGGAAGGATGTGTTGCAAAAATATGTATGCAAATAGCACAAATGAAGGCCAGAATCCCTGACCACCACTAAAAAAAAACTTAAGCAGGCTGGCAACATAGGGTAGTATTTTTTACTAGAATGTTTACTTGCAAAGCAGCTTCATCACAGTCCTGCCAATCTTGATCAGCAAACAGTTTGCTTTAATCTTCACTTCCAATCAACTAGAACCACAGAGAAAATAGTGTTAGCAATCATTTATGTTGTAAGTTGTTTATTTTATTACAATAAAATTGCCTACTTCCAGATAGAGTTTAGTGTATAAAATTAAACTGAATCCTATTAGTTATGATGAACCTTGTATCACACACTGCTTCAGCCTGAACTGGAATATTGTGCCCATACTTCAGGAAGGATGTGAAGGCATTAGTGAGGGTGGAGCAAAGATTTATGAAATGATGAGAGGACTTCAGTTAAATGGATACATTGGAGAACCTGGGGTTTCTTCTCTGAGGAAAAAAGGTTGAGAGGAGATTGATAGAGGTGCTCAAAATCATGAGGGCTCTAAACAGAGTAGATAAAGAGAAACCATTGGCGAATGGGTTGAGAACCAGAGGACACCAATATAAGATGTAAGGCAAAAGAAACAACAGGGGCATGAGGAGAAAACTTTTTACACAGCGAGTTGTTAGGATTTGGAATGCCTGAGTATGTGGTGGAGGCAATTTGAATCTTGGCTTTTAAAGGGAAATTGGATAAGCATCTGAAGCGAAAATATATGCGGGGCTATGGGGAAAGGCAGGGGAGTGGGATTAGCTGAGTTTCATTTAGAGAGCTGGCATGGACACAATGGGCCCAATGCCCTCTCCTGTGCTGCAACCATTCCAAGACCATTAATTGCTTGTGGTGTTATTAGAAGAGTGATTTACCCCTTTGTTTTCATTGGTATTGATGTATCCCCTTCTGGCGCTGCCAAAGTATGATAAATGCTGAAGGAATATCATTAATGAAAATTGTAATTTTAATTCAAATCAAGGGAGCCTTTCATTGTTGGTGAGATGCTGTTGTATTTTCATTCCAGACACCACAAAAGATACCTTGCGAAATGGTGGAAGGAAGTTCATGTTGGTGATTTCATCCAATTATCTTGCAATGAGATCATCCCTGCAGATTTGGTGCTACTGTACTCTACTGATGTTGATGGTATCTGCCACATTGAAACCTCCAATTTGGATGGGGAGACCAACCTGAAGCAGAGGCAGGTTGTTAAGGGATTCACAGAACTGGTGAGATACTTCTTTACAGACAAAAGACTAGAATTCTTTGATAATTCTTGCATGTAATTGCTAACTCTGTAGTTGTTCAGGCACAATCACCAAATTTTTTGCTTATCTGTTCTTACAATCAGCTTAGGAGAGATTGAATGGCGACCCTGCTCCCTCTCCTCGTTTGAAAGCAATAGAATTTTCTCAAAATGAGACTTACTTGCCAATTGCGTGAATGTCCAATTACCTACACCATAGAAGATTTTCTTGAGTTTTATTAAGAAGAAAAGAGGATATCTTTTACTTCTCGCTCCCTCTCTCTCTCTCTCTCTCACACGCTCGCGCTCTCACTCTCTACGCGAAGAGAGATAGACAGGCAGAAATAGCAAGAGAGACGGGCAGAGATGGCAAGGGAGAGAGAGATGGCCAGAGATGGAGAGAGAGAGATGGCGAGAGAGAGATGGGCAGAGATGGCGAGAGGGGTGGGCAGAGATGGAGAGAGAGGGAGGGGCAGAGATGGAGAGAGAGGGAGGGGCAGAGATGGAGAGAGAGGGAGGGGCAGAGATGGAGAGAGAGGGAGGGGCAGAGATGGAGAGAGAGGGAGGGGCAGGAGAGAGAGGGAGGGGCAGGAGAGAGAGGGAGGGGCAGAGATGGAGAGAGAGGGAGGGGCAGAGATGGAGAGAGAGGGAGGGGCAGAGATGGAGAGAGAGGGAGGGGCAGAGATGGAGAGAGAGGGACGGGCAGAGATGGAGAGAGAGAGATGGGCAGAGATGGAGATAGAGAGAGATGGTGAGAGAGAGAGACGGGCAGAGATGGAGAGAGAGAGAGAGAGATGGAGTGAGAGAGAGAGAGATGGGCAGAGATGGGGAGAGAGAGAGAGACGGGCAGAGATGGAGTGAGAGAGAGAGAGATGGGCAGAGATGGGGAGAGAGAGAGAGACGGGCAGAGATGGAGAGAGAGAGAGACGGGCAGAGATGGAGAGAGAGAGACGGGCAGAGATGGAGAGAGAGAGAGACGGGCAGAGTTGGAGAGAGAGAGAGACGGGCAGAGTTGGAGAGAGTGAGAGATGGGTAGAGGTAGAGAGGGAGAGAGAGATGTGCAGAGATGGAGAGAGAGAGAGAGACGGGCAGAGATGGAGATAGAGAGAGATGGTGAGAGAGAGAGACGGGCAGAGATGGAGAGAGAGAGAGAGAGAGAGATGGAGTGAGAGAGAGAGAGACGGGCAAAGATGGAGAGAGAGAGAGAGACGCGCAGAGCTGGAGAGAGAGAGAGAGACGGGCAGAGATGGAGAGAGAGAGAGAGACGGGCAGAGATGGAGAGAGAGAGAGACGGGCAGAGATGGAGAGAGAGAGAGACGGGCAGAGATGGAGAGAGAGAGAGACGGGCAGAGATGGAGAGAGAGAGAGACGGGCAGAGATGGAGAGAGAGAGAGACGGGCAGAGATGGAGAGAGAGAGAGACGGGCAGAGATGGAGAGAGAGAGAGAGACGGGCAGAGATGGAGAGAGAGAGAGACGGGCAGAGATGGAGAGAGAGAGAGAGATGGGCAGAGATGGAGAGAGAGAGAGAGATGGGCAGAGATGGAGAGAGAGAGAGAGATGGGCAGAGATGGAGAGAGAGAGAGAGAGACGGGCAGAGATGGGGAGAGAGAGAGACGGGTAGAGATGGAGAGAGTGAGAGATGGGCAGAGGTAGAGAGAGAGAGAGAGATGGGCAGAGATGGAGAGAGAGAGAGAGAGAGATGGAGTGAGAGAGAGAGAGACGGGCAGAGATGGAGTGAGAGAGAGAGAGACGGGCAGAGATGGAGAGAGAGAGAGAGACGGGCAGAGATGGAGAGAGCGAGAGAGACGGGCAGAGATGGAGAGAGCGAGAGAGACGGGCAGAGATGGAGAGAGCGAGAGAGACGGAGAGAGAGAGAGACGGGCAGAGATGGAGAGAGAGAGAGAGACGGGCAGAGATGGAGAGAGAGAGAGAGACGGGCAGAGATGGAGAGAGAGAGAGACGGGTAGAGATGGGGAGAGAGAGAGAGAAGGGCAAAGATGGGGAGAGAGAGAGAGAAGGGCAAAGATGGGGAGAGAGAGAGAGACGGGCAGAGATGGAGAGAGTGAGAGATGGGCAGAGGTAGAGAGAGAGAGAGAGATGGGCAGAGATGGAGAGAGAGAGACGGGCAGAGATGGAGATAGAGAGAGATAGTGAGAGAGAGAGATGGGCAGAGATGGAGAGAGATGGGCAGAGATGGAGAGAGATGGGCAGAGATGGAGAGAGATGGGCAGAGATGGAGAGAGAGATGGGCAGAGATGGAGAGAGAGACGGGCAGAGATGGAGAGAGAGATGGCGAGAGAGACGGGCAGAGATGGAGAGAGAGATGGCGAGAGAGATGGGCAGAGATGGAGAGAGAGATGGCGAGAGAGACGGGCAGAGATGGAGAGAGAGAGACGGTCAGAGATAGAGAGAGAGAGACGGGCAGAGATGGAGAGAGAGAAAGAGACGGGCAGAGAGAGAGATGGGCAGAGATGGAGAGAGAGACAGAGAGACGGGCAGAGATGGAGAGAGAGAGAGAGACGGGCAGAGATGGAGAGAGAGAGAGACGGGCAGAGATGGAGAGAGAGAGAGACGGGCAGAGATGGAGAGAGAGAGAGACGGGCAGAGATGGAGAGAGAGAGACGGGCAGAGATGGAGAGAGAGAGAGAGAGACGGGCAGAGATGGAGAGAGAGAGAGACGGGCAGAGATGGAGAGAGAGAGAGAGACGGGCAGAGATGGAGAGAGAGAGAGAGATGGGCAGAGATGGAGAGAGAGAGAGAGACGGGCAGAGATGGGGAGAGAGAGAGACGGGTAGAGATGGAGAGAGTGAGAGATGGGCAGAGGTAGAGACAGAGAGAGAGATGGGCAGAGATGGAGAGAGAGAGAGAGAGAGATGGAGAGAGAGAGAGAGAGATGGGCAGAGATGGAGAGAGAGAGAGAGAGAGATGGAGAGAGAGAGAGAGAGATGGGCAGAGATGGAGTGAGAGAGAGAGAGACGGGCAGAGATGGAGAGAGAGAGAGAGACGGGCAGAGATGGAGAGAGCGAGAGAGACGGGCAGAGATGGAGAGAGCGAGAGAGACGGGCAGAGATGGAGAGAGAGAGAGAGACGGGCAGAGATGGAGAGAGAGAGAGAGACGGAGAGAGAGAGAGACGGGCAGAGATGGAGAGAGAGAGAGAGACGGGCAGAGATGGAGAGAGAGAGAGACGGGTAGAGATGGGGAGAGAGAGAGAGAAGGGCAAAGATGGGGAGAGAGAGAGAGAAGGGCAAAGATGGGGAGAGAGAGAGAGAAGGGCAAAGATGGGGAGAGAGAGAGAGACGGGCAGAGATGGAGAGAGTGAGAGATGGGCAGAGGTAGAGAGAGAGAGAGAGATGGGCAGAGATGGAGAGAGAGAGACGGGCAGAGATGGAGATAGAGAGAGATAGTGAGAGAGAGAGATGGGCAGAGATGGAGAGAGATGGGCAGAGATGGAGAGAGAGATGGGCAGAGATGGAGAGAGAGATGGGCAGAGATGGAGAGAGAGATGGGCAGAGATGGAGAGAGAGATGGGCAGAGATGGAGAGAGAGATGGGCAGAGATGGAGAGAGAGACGGGCAGAGATGGAGAGAGAGATTGCGAGAGAGACGGGCAGAGATGGAGAGAGAGATGGCGAGAGAGACGGGCAGAGATGGAGAGAGAGAGAGAGACGGTCAGAGATAGAGAGAGAGAGAGAGACGGGCAGAGATGGAGAGAGAGAAAGAGACGGGCAGAGAGAGAGACGGGCAGAGATGGAGAGAGAGAGAGAGAGACGGGCAGAGATGGAGATTTTGCTCCCAACTGGAGCTGCTGAATTAATGGAGAACCAACCTGTTGTGTTGTAATTGTCATACTTGTATATGTTTCAGTAACCATTTCTTCTTGACTAAGTACAGTACAAAGCCGTAGAGAGATCGGAGGTTTTCTGATGTACTGCGAATGATACAAACAAAATAAATTAGTTTGTCCCTTACGTATTTTCTTTTTTGTACAGGATTCCCAAGCTGATCCTGAGAGGTTCACGAGCAGAATTGAATGTGAAGGTCCGAACAATGATCTAAACAAGTTCAAAGGATATATGTAAGTGCTCAGTGGTTCCCAACTAACCAAGTAAAAATTGAAGATACAGGCTTTCAGTGTTGGGAAACCAATATAAAAATAGGCTGTTGCACAACTTTGGTGTCTTGCTTGACTGAACTTCAAACTTTGCATCCACCAAGACCACACACTTCCACCTGTAAAATACTACCAATCTCCCTCCTTGTCTCACTTTCATTGCACTGAGTTCCTTATTCATGCCTTTGCCCTTTGTCACTTTGAGTCTCAACTTTTCCAATACTTTATCACTGGCCTCCTGAACTGTATGCTGTATAACCACCAACTCGTGACAACATTGCGACCTGCAACCTGTCCCCACATTAAATCTGTCCAGTGACAATATCCACCTTCCAGACCTTCATTGGCTTCCCATTTATTAGTGCTTTGACTCAAAACTTGTCAACAATCTCCTCCACTCTCCTCAGACCCTCTGCTCTTCACATTTGGGTCTACCACTGGTAATGGAGCCCTGGCGTTAAGAAATTCTCTATCTTGCTTTATCTCTCTCCCTTTTGAAAAACTGATTCTCACCACTTTGCTGCCACTTCCCCTAACTCACTTGGCTCTCCCTCACCCAACTAATTGTGTAATTGCTTAGGATGTTTTGCTATCCAAAGTCTCCATAAATATACAAATTTTTGTTTTTGACTTCATAACCGTTCTGATTCTTCCTCCAATATTGCAAGATTTTACCCTTAATTATTTAGAAAATGTTTCACCCATTGAAAATAGTTATGAGCCATTCATTCACTGCAGAGATCAAGACTTGCAACTTCAATGAGTTGATTTTAAGTTAAGAGTTAACTGTAGATTCATGTGGCACAGTTATCTGTTTCGATCAAACAAACATACAAATTAGGTGCAGGAGTAGGCCATTTGTCCCCTTGAGCCTGCTCTGCTATTCAAGAAGATCATGACTGATCCGATCGTGGCCCCAGCTCCACATTACCACCCATCCTGATAACCTTTGACTCCCTTGTTAGCCTTAAAAATATTCAGTGACCCTGACTGCGCTGCTCTGTGGGGAAGAGAGTTCCACAGATCACGACCCTCTGAGAAAAAAAATCCTCATTATTTCTGTCTTAAATGGGCAACCCCTTATTTTTAAACTGTGTCCCCTAATTCTAGTCTTTCCCACAATGGGAAACCTCCTTTCAGCATCCACCCTGTCAAGTCCCCTCAGGATCTTATATAATTCAATAAGATCACCTTTCATTCTTTTAAATTCCAATGGATACAGGCCCAGCCTGTCTAACATTTTCTCATAAGATAACTCCCCCAACCCAGCTATCAGTTGAGTGAGCCTTTTCTGAACTGTTTCTAATGCATTTATATACTTACTTAAATCATTCTTCTTGCCAAAGTGGACAAATTCACATTTTCCCACATAATACTCCATCAGTCAAATTTTAGCCCACTGACTTTATCTATATACCTTTGCAGACTCCTTATGTCCCTTTCACAACTTACTTTCTTATCTATATTTGTTTCATCAGCAAGTTTAGCAACCATGCATTCGGTCCCTTCATCCAAGTCATTGATAGAAATTGTAAATAGTTCAGGCCCTAGCACTGATCCCTGTGACACTCCAGTCATCACATCTTGCCAACTGGAAAATGACTCATTTATCACTACTCTCTGTTTCCTGTTAGCTAACCAATCCTCAATCCATGAGCTCTTCTTTTGCATAGTAACCATTGATATGGCACCTTGTCAAATACCTTCTTGAAGTCTAAGTACAGCAACACTTTATCTGTGTTGCTTGTTAATTTCTCAAAGAGCTTCAATAAATTAGTCAAACATGATTTCCTTTCCACAAAACCATGTTGACTGTGCCAGATTGCATTGAGATTTTCCAAGTGTTTCACTATAACCTCCTTAATAATAGATTCCAGCATTTTTCCCATGACAGATGTTAGATAACTGGCCTGTAGTTTCCTTCTTTCTGTCTCCCTCCTTTCCTGAATAGAGGAATCACATTTGCTATTTTCCAATCTGATGAGACCTTGCCAGAATTTGGGTAGTTTTGGAAAACTAAAACCAATGCATCTACTATCTCAGCAGCCACTTCTTTTAAGACTCTAGAATGAAGTCCATCAGGACCTGGGGGCTTGTCAGCTTTTAGTTCTAAGAATTTTCTCAGTGCCCTTTCCTTGGTGATTGCAATTGTTTAAGTTCTTCCCTCCCTTTCACCTCCTGACTCACAGTTATTTCTGGGATGTTACTTGTGTTCTCTACAGTGAAGACAGATGCAAAATATCTCTTCAATTCATCTGCCCATTTCCTTATTTTCCAGACTCACTCTCTAGATGACCAATGCTCATTTTACTTTTTTCCTATTTAAATACCTATAGAAGCTCTTAATATCTGTTTTTGTATTTCTGTCATACTCTAATTTCTCCCTCAATAATATTTTAGTCATTCTTTGCTGTTCTTTATATTCTGATCAGTCTTCTTAACTGCCATTCATCTTTGTGTAATTATAAGCTTTTTTTCAATTCGATACTATCTTTAACTTCCTTAGTAGTCAAATTGATGGTGCATCCTTCCCTTAGAGTCTTTCTTTCTCACTGGAATGCATCTTTTCTGAGTATTCTGAAATATCTCCTTAAATGTCTGCCACTGCATCTCTACTGACTTATCCCTTAACCTAATGTCCCATTTCACTTTAGCCAGCTCTCTCTTCATGCCCTCATAATTGCCCTCATTGAAGTTTAAAACAATAGTTTTAGTTCCTCTTTTCTCTCCCTCAAATTGAATGTGAAATTCAAACATATCATCATCACTGTTACCAAGGGACACCTTAACTAAGTTTCTAAAGGCTAGGAAGTGTTATTGGGGAAAAGAGAGAAACATTGTAGCTAATTTAAGCAATCTCACCACACCACATAGCAGTCTTGTATGAATAGTGCAAGTTTGTTAATATGCTTTCTTAAACTGTTTCTTTGAAATGTACTTTCATGAAAATTTGGAAGAGTAATAAATACGCCTATTGTTTTTCCTTCAACAATGATCATCTTTTCTGAAAATTGCTGTTTTGTGTGCAGGGTACATCAGAATAAAGAGCGGGTTGGTCTCAGTAAAGAAAATCTTCTGCTTCGAGGTTGCACCATTAGGAACACTGAGGCTGTTGTTGGAATTGTTGTTTATGCAGGTTGGTGTTAGAACTGTATATATAAGTATACTATGTCTACATATTTGTGATAAATTTTATTGAATGCAAGCATCTCACATTGAGATACCATAACAATTAAAATTCACTAAATGGCGTTGCTGATGGTTTAAAAAAAAACTTAAGCTAGCTGCCACAAGAAGAAAATTTCAGCCAGTGACAATTTTAACACCCGGTCTTCCAGTCAATCCAGTTTAAGAATGTGTGGTATCTTTCGGTTGTGAAAAATTGTATTGGAAGTATTTTTTGATTAGTTCATCCTCATGGTTTCATTTTGAAATTGAAATTAACTAATGCTTAATTTGAACACTTACTGTCATATTTTTGCCTCTTTTATTTTGAACAGTGTGGTTTGATGACATCTCAGTTTACTCGACTAGGAGCATTTAATGGTTCTGATCAATTTGAAGGAGATAATATTAACATCAGTCAATACATATTGTAATGACAATTAGTGATGGCATTTCACTTCCCATTTACTCAGTAACCTCAGTCATTTTTCTCTGTATCTACAGCACTCTTATTCAGATGGAAGTTCAAAATTAAAAGTGTAATCAAAATGATGTCAGAGATTATGATCATAGTGTGAAAGGGGTTATGAACTAGTAACAGTGTAAGCAGCATACAACTGTTAGTGCTGATTTGGGAACTAAGCGTAGTTTAGTTGGCTAAAGGAGCCCAATTTCCTCGTCCTATTCCTGTTTTATGTTGTTTAATTCTAGTATTTAAATAAAATACTCACTTCTTCCAGTTTAATTTAACAATAATATTGGATTTTCAGTTTATCTTTTTTTTCTCTAAACCAGGACATGAAACCAAAGCAATGATGAATAACAGTGGCCCTCGCTACAAGCGCAGCAAATTAGAAAGGCAGCTTAATACAGATGTTCTGTGGTGTGTGGTCCTACTATTGGTGATGTGCCTGATTGGAGCATTTGGTAAGTGACCAAAATATGAATGAAAGAAGTCTAGCGTGACTGTACACAGAGTTAAGTATATTTTTCTGTGTGAGAAGTTGCACAACACTCCCTTATCAATATGGAAACATATATCCTTATTGAAGCATGAAGTGTTAATGCACAGTAAACATTTAATTAGTTTGTAGTGCAATTTGAATGGTACAAGTTTGGATGCTACCCCTTGGACAAATGCATTGTTCTTATTAAAATAGAATGTTTTATGCTAATAAAGTATCTTAGACATAAGCTGTGAGATCCCCTTGTATTTGAAAAGAGAGAAAATCAGTGGCTGATTTGACGTGCTGAAGAATGGGGAGCCATGAACTTGAGAGATGATTGGGCTAGTAGGAGTGTAGGACATATTGCAAGCTTGGTAGAGTTCTAGATGAGTTAAAGATCATAAGGTAACACTTGAAAAACCAGCAAGGAAAGCATTTCAGAAATCAAGCTTAGATGTGGCAGAAGGCATGAATGAGAGTTTGGCAGTAGTGAGAGTGAGTTAGGAATATGGGTGGATAATGTTGTAAAAGTAGATGTAGGCAATCTTGGTATGGACTTGCTGTGGTTTTGAAGCTTAGCTCAGGATTAAGCAAGAAATCAAGAAAGCGCTGCAGTACTTTCTGTGCTGGGGTTCTGTTTTTTGAGTTGTTTTTTAAGTGCTGGATAGTTTGCAGACACATAAAATAAGAAATAGGACCAGCATAAGGCCTTTTGGCCCTTCAAACCTGCCGTGCCATTCAATAAGAAAATGACTGATCTGATGTGGCCATAACTCCACTATCCTCCCTTTCCCCAATAACCCATGTCAATCAAAAATCTGTCTAACTCAGCCGTGAATATATTCAGTGACCCAGCTTCCACAATTCGCTAGGTGAGAGAATTCCAAACACTAACGACCGTCTGAGAGAAGAAATTCCTCCTCATCTCCTCATCTTTGATCTGAATTGGCTAAGCGGCTATTTGCAGTTCCCTATTTTCAATGTCCCACAGCCAGATGGAGAACATACTCCTCCAGTTTTGGCAGCATTCTACATGTTCTGGACCATGATCATTTTACTACAGCTAAGGAGGGTGCACAAATGTTTTAATTTATATTGAAATCTCATACACAGCCAGGAAAGTCCAGGGTTTAGACCCAAGTTTTCACTAAGTTATTTGATCTGTCAGGTTGCTGTTAATGTTTGATAGTATCCTTCAAATGTCCTGCTTTCCCAGACTAGATATTGTCTGCAAGCCTGGATATAGCACTTTTAGTATCTTTGTTAATGGTGTCATAAATATTGTGAATAGCAAAAACCTCTGTACCAATCACTGAAGAGAGCCTTCTGACCACTGTTACCCAACTAGAATTGCTACCACTGAAAATTGGTCCTCAAACTGTTCTGAATTTCCTTTTAACTATCAGATCCTTTATGTAATTGACTTTATCTTTGATCTGAAGAGACTTTTCTGTCCTACTCCATGATATTGCAGCTTGTATCAAAATGCACAATGCCTACCGACATCTTATGCAGCGAGAGCATTACAATACTGTATTTTATGGTCCACCTAAAATCCTGTACAGCCACTGTTTTCTTGTATGCACCTCTCAAAAGAAATATTGTGAATAAAACAGTCCATTTATAAATGATTTCAAGTAGTTTCTGTAATGTTTAAAAACAATGCCATTTAATTTTTTAGTTGCCTAACAGTAACGCCACTTTTTTTCTTGATAAGGTCATGGGATTTGGCTAAGCGGCTATTTGCAGTTCCCTATTTTCAATGTCCCACAGCCAGATGGAGAACATACTCCTCCAGTTTTGGCAGCATTCTACATGTTCTGGACCATGATCATTTTACTACAGGTAAGGAGGGTGCACAAATGTTTTAATTTATATTGAAATCTCAAATCTGACCCCACTTTGTAAACACAAACAAAATCCAAGTAAGGTATTTATTAAATTTATACTTTTATCTTTGTGCTTATCTAGGGGAGCATTGTTAATGGTGAGGAACTGAGGACTTTCTCTTTTAGTCCAGAGCTTATTTGGGTATAATATTGGCAAATTCAGAATAAGTGTCAAAACAATGTTGAACACTGACTAATTTTCCTCTTTTATTGTACTACCATTGCCACTGTCTTGAGTGAGATGAACTAATGTTTTCTGTAATGTTTAAAAATAGTGCAGTTTAATTTCTTAGATGTCTAACATTAACATCTCTGTTTTTTTATGATAAAGTCATGGGATTTGGTTAAACGACTATTCGCATTTCCATAACTTAGTGCAGACTTGGTGCTAAATCTGGGACTTCCCTGGTTCTGTATGGGAGAGCAGCTCACTGCTGCAACCAACTGAGTCACTAACAGAACTAACACAGAATATTTTAAGTTGTTGTATGAATGCAATTGATGTGGTGTACATGGACTTCCAAAAGGTATTGATAAGGTGTCACATAACAGTCTTTTTGTCGGCAAAATTAGAGCCCATCGACTAAAAAGGACAATAGCAGCATAGATTTTTTTAAAAATTTATTCTTTAATGGGATATGGACATTGCTGGCAGGCCCAGCATTTGTTTCCCACCTCTAATTTCTCTTTAGCTAAGTCATTTCAGGGGGCAATTATGAGTCGACCACATTACCGTGGATCTAGAGTCACATTTCGGCCAGACCAGGTAAGGATGGCAGATTTCCTTCCTTAAAGAATGTTAGTGAACCAGATTGGTTTTTACGACAATTGATGATGGTTTCATGATCACCATTCTGAGACCTGAGCCCAGATTTCCGTTCCCAGGTCGAGTACGCAGAGTTAGGAGATTTCTGGGCTTGGCGAACCCAACCTTCTAAAAATGTCCGCCCGCAGCCTAGATTTTTGGGTGAGGGGGGCGGGGTGGAGAGCGGGTTGAAATAGAAGTCGGGGCAGGCAACCTCAGAACGAATGCAGAGGCTGTGTGGTGCAGAGGCAGGCTGGGCGCAATGTCGGCCTCTGTATTCTAGCACTGTGTTTAGATAAATTAACATCCCTCCAGACCTCACTGCTCATCTCCCTGTCACTCCATATGCTCCCTATGCTCTGTCCATGTCAACCCATTGCCCCATACCACCATACCAGCTTAGTGCCAACTCATGACTCCTACACACCACTCTTTACCCTCCATGCCAACTCAACTAGTATACTTCAACACTTCTTGGGAAGCCTCAATGCTTCCTGGGCAGTTGGACTGTCCTTTGACAGCTTGACAGTCTCTTAACAGCTGGACAGCTCCAATGAGTTGGTGTGTAAAAAATGTATTTTTAATAATTTTTAATTCCAACAATTCCAAAGGGTGCCTTACCCCTCCCAAAGGGCACCTTAGCCCTCCCAAAGTGTGCCTTAGCTCTCCCATATGTGTCCCGGGACCCTATCCAAAGGAGTACCTTACCTCTCTAAAGGGGTACCCTGGCTATCCAAAGAATCCACCAAGTTCCGACATCCTTTTACCTGGTCTGCTCTGTGTACTACAGGACTCAAACAGCTAGGGTTGGAACATTGGAAGTCAATGGAGGCAGCTGGTGATTTAAATGGCCAGTTGCCTCCGCGAATCGCGCATGTGAGAACCCTGGCCCGACTCCAGTCCCACTCCCATGAAGATGGCAAATGCCGGGTTAGGGGAGGGGACTTAGGAAATTTGGCCAATTCCAGGATCTGGGCCTTGGTTCCAACTCAGATTTTTTATTAATTGAATTTAAATTCCACCAGCGGCCATGGTGGCATTTGGACCCGTGTCCCCAGAGTATTAGCTTGGGCCTCTGGAAGACTTGTCCAGTAAAATTACCACTACACCACCATCTCTTCCCCTCCCTGTGGTGAACAGTTGTTTTACGGGCTGCAGGAAGGTATATATTGGGTTTCCAGGTGTTAGGACCCCTGCTTTTCTCTATGTATGAGTCATCTATACTTGGGTGTACAAGGCACAATCTCAAAATTTTCATATAACAAGCATGTGACAAACATGTCTGGTGGAATGGGCAGACATGTGGCAGATGAAATTTATTGCAGACGTGTGACATGTTTCATTTTTGTAGAAATAAGATGAAAGACAAGCCGAGGGACCTGGGTGTATATGCACACAAATCATTGAAGTTGGCAGGACAAGTTGAGAAAATGGTTAATAAATCATTAGGGATCCTGAGCTTTATTAATAGGGGCATGGAGTACAATAGCAAGGAGGTTATGATAAACTTGTTTGAAAATTGGTTTAACTTTGACTGGAGTATTGTGCCCAGTTCTGGATACCACACTTTAGGAAAAATATGAAGGCATTAGTGCAGAAAAGATTCATGAGAATGGTTCTGGGAATGAGGAATTTCAGTTAAATGGATAGATTGGAGAATCTTGGTCTGGTCTCCTTGATGAAGAGAATATTAAGAGGTGATTTGATGGAGGTGTTCAAAATCATGAGGAGCCTGGACAGAGTAGATAGGGGAAAGTTGTTTCCATGGCAGTAGAATGAAGAAGCAGAGGACACTAATTTAAGGTAATTGGCAAAAAAAGACATGGTGACATGAGGAAACTTTTTTTATGCAAGAAGTGGCTAGGCATCTGCAATGCAATGCATGAAAATGTGGTGGAGGCAGGTTCAGTTGAGGCCTTTGAGAATTGGATAATTATCTGAAAAAGAATTGCAGGCTATGGGGAAAAGGTGGGGAACTGGGACTACCTGAGTTGCTTTTGCAGAGAGCCAGTACGGACATGATGGGCTGAATAGCCTCCTTTTGTGCTGTAACTATTCTATAATAACATCATTCTAATGTTGGCAAAACATTAGCAAGAAAATTTGTGATCAATGCCACTTTAAAAAGCAACTGACTCACAAAGTGCATCTGCATCTGGTACAAATTGTGTGGAGTTGAAGGCATATCCCCACCGAGAGATTAGGAAAATTCTACAGTGAGTTTACGACAATTGCTTTGGCTGAACTCTGGGCACTAGCTGACCAGCTTTTAATTAGAAATTGATGCAAAACACATATGTTCTAAGAGGAAGATTTGAAAAGAAAGGTGCTTAATTTTCCATAAAATATTTATTGCCAGTTTTGCAATTTTACAAGCAATTCAAAGGTACTGGGTGTGAGGTAGTATATTTTAACATAATGTGAAAGTATAATGATAACATCAAAAATATTTGTTCAAACTAAAACTTATCCTAAGCTATTTGGTTGAGTGCAAATGCTACTTTTGTTATACCATCCTGGCTCTTTATTTCTCAGGTATTGATCCCAATTTCCTTGTATGTGTCCATTGAAATTGTCAAGTTGGGCCAAGTACTCCTCCTCCAGAGTGACATTGACTTGTATGATGAAAATACAGATTCAACAATACAGTGCCGGGCTTTGAACATCACTGAAGACCTGGGACAGATTGAATATCTCTTCTCAGATAAAACTGGAACACTCACTGAGAACAAAATGGTTTTCTGCAGGTGCAACATTGCTGGGGTAGAGTATTTCCATGAAGAAAATGGTATGTTTCTATCTTGATTATGGCCTCTGGCTTTCATTTGTAGATATTATGATAATTTGCCAGATTTTAAAAGCACTAAAATCACATGGACTACTCCTTGTCTGAGGTTATCCAGTAAGTGATGGATATACTGAGCAAGAAGGTCCTAGGTTCTTTCTGAAGTCTGTGATTGCTTAGCTCATTATGAGCAAATCTTATCAGTCACATGACTTTGGAGGAGAGAGGTGGAAGTGGGGTGAGTTTTAGAAAGGTGTGCATAAGGTTGTATACTGAGCGATCTTGTCTGAGGCATGGTAAGACTGGAACTGTACCCACCTGGCAGTGGAACGTAACTATTTGGTGGCAATTAAGTGGCCATTTGGGCATACAGCTTGGTCATGCTGCCAGAATCTTCCCAATGGATGATGGGCTCTCCTGCTGAGGTGAAAACCCAGCAGATAGATGGAGGGTGACCACATGGCAACTGGCCGGAGGATTAGCAAAAGCTGCTGCAGGCTCCCTGCTGTCCTGCCACCCCTTCCCCCACCCCAGCCAAGGACTGCGAGTGCCAGAGGTCACCCCTCCACAATGAAGGCTGGGCAGGTAAGGCCACACTTTATTTTAACCTTTTTTTGAGGCTGTCTTCATCTTGAAGTTACTCGCAATCCTCCACCTACAGTGGCAGAGCACGTCTCTTCCAATGGGGCAGCTGGGCATTCCCATTAACCTTCGTGTCTGGGCGGCCAATCCACTATCATTAATCGATTGGGGCTCCTGGAGATGGCCTGTTAATTGGCTGCCTCCGGAAAGATTACACAGGTGGGTGGACCTCAGAAACCATCAGAGTCAGAACTCAGAAATGGTTCTGTCTCTCATCAAAAAGTAAGGCAGTCAGATTCCACTCCACGGGAGCTGCAAGAAGGCTGCAGTTGGTTTCAATACCCTTGGGTTAGGAAGGAGAAAATCATTTGGGCTTTCCTGGAAGCTATCCTGTGGATTTTACACTTCGGGACAGGATCAAATTCCTCATGATTTGAGCAACCTCCCAACACACCCAATCAAGGGTTACACATGGCCGGATGACAAAACGCCAAAGGACAACTGATCGTTGTCGAATTGGACCATGCTTGAAATAAGAAAAGCTTGCATTTATATAGCACCTTTCAAAACGTCAAGAAATAGGAGCAGGAGTAGACCATACAGCCTATTGAGCCTGCTCCGCCATTCAATATGATCATGGTTAATCTTGGGATTCAGCTCCACTTTCCTGCCCAATCCTCATATCCCTTGGTTCCCTGAGAGACCAAAAATCTATCCATCTCAGGCTTAAATGTATTCAATGGTGGAGCATCCACAATTCTCTGGGACAGAGAATTCCAAAGATTTACAACCGTTTTAGTGAAGTAATTTCTCCTTACCTCAATCCTAAATAATCAGCCCCTGATCCTGATATTGTGCCCTGGTATTTTAGATTTCCCAATTAGTGGAAAGAATCCTCAGCATCTGCCCTATCAAGAATCTCTCAGTGTCTTCCCTTTCAGAATGTTGTATGTTTGAATGAGATCACCTCTCTTCCCTTTAGGTAGAGAATGTAAGTCCAATTTACTCAGCCTGTCGTGATAAGACAACCCTCTCATCCCAGGGACAAATTTAGTGAACTTTTGCTGTACTGCCTCCAGTGAAAGCGTATCCTTCCTTAAATATGGAGATCAAAACTGCACATAGTATTCCATATATGTTATCTCCAAAGCCCTAAACCCAAAACTATAGCAAGACTTCTTTATCCCTTTGCAATCAAGGTCAATGTGCCATTTGCCTTTCTAATTATACTTGCCAGCTAACTTTCTGCTTTCCTTGTGCAAGCACACCCAAACCTCTTTGAACATCAATATTTACAAGTTTCACACCTTCTTAAAATATATTCTGCTTTTCTATTCTTATAACCAAAGTGAATAACTTCACACTTCCTCACATTATACTGCACTTTGTTGCCCATTCACTTAACCTGTCTGTTTCTCTTTGCAGCCTTTCTGTGTCTCCCACAGCTTACTTTTCCAACTTTGTATCATCAGCAAACTTAGATACATTACTCTGCTCAAGACATCCCGAGCTAGAGTTTTTTTGAGGCATAGTCACTGTGTAATGCTCAGCTACAGGGGTGTAAAACATTCTTCAGGCTTTTACAAGCAATTTCAAAGTTATCACCTTGTGATTTCAATACTTTCTGATGCACAAATGTCTCCAACAAAAATTTACTTCTGGAAAGTCAAGCAAACAAATTCTTTCTTCCCCTACTCAAACCCTACTCAGCCACTCGATATTTTAAAACTATTTCTTTGGTTGTAAAGTATCCTAAGGACATCAAAGGAGCTATAGAAGTGCAAGATTTTTTGTTTTTATCTACAATGCACTATTTTCTGGCTGAAACAGCATATGACTTGGTGCTTGACCTTTGCCAAGGCAAACACAACAGCCAATGTTGGAGGAGGACAATGAGTACATAAAAGAAAAAATGGAAGAGAAACATTTAAAATAAATACATGTGGATTCATGAAAAATATTCTCAAGTCAGCAGATCACAATTATACATGGTGTTACCAGGTGGACTGTGTTTTATAAACCAACTTCAATGCGAATCTCCAATTGTTTGCTTTCCTTTCCTGGCTCCCTCCCCTTGCAAAGTATCTGCCATCTGTTTGGTATTACCTTCATAAGCCCCATGCAGATTATGAGAATTGCGGGCATACCTTCATGTTCTAAAATTGGAATTGTGAGCTACCCATGTGAATATTTTTAATGTATTTTGAGTATTAAAACCTTTTAAATAGAAGTGAATTCCCATTAGTTTGGTCATCATTGTACCTTGTTACTTACTCTGATGTAACTCCAGTTAGGTACAAAGCTACAAAGCTCCTATTTTTAAAAAAATCTTTCTCTTAATACCATTGTGATTCAATGTCCTATGACATGCAATTTTAAAAGTTGCTTGAAAAGCACAATCACTCAGATTAAAGCAAATCCATCAAAGCACCTAAGTCATGGGAAAAATAAAACTGCTAAGGACATAAAATAATAAAACTACATAGCAGGTGAGTTAGCATAGATTAATGTCCTGGGTGCAACCCTTCATCAGAATTGGGGTGATCAGAGACCATCTTCTGGAGCAAGTCTAGACATCCCCATGAGAATAAAAAGGTGTAAGTTGCCTATTTTTCGCTTTGGATGCTGCTCAACCTATTGTCCATTTCCAATATTTTCAATTTTTGGGGGGTCAGATCTGTTCTACAAACAAAATAAAATAAAGCACATTAATGGCATTGAAACTCCCTTTTCTTGTCATTTTGCACAATTCTACTTAATGGAATGGAATTTGCACCCAAATTTATGGATTTGTTTAAATTATGTGAAAATATTATTATTTGATGCTGATTCCCTTTTAAAACCACAATCTTGTATTAAATTTCAGTTGCACTGTTTTGTTTATCAGTGAATGCTTCCCTTCGATATGGACCATTTAAGACTGTTATTTGAACATAGGCAGCCTGTGCCATGTTCATAAAATAGAAAGAAAACTGCTACTAAAACAAGAAGCTACTTGTTACAAAATGAATTATTAATTAAACTTTTGAAAATAAGAGACAAGGTAAAATCCTGCACAGTTGTCCTGTAACTGTTCTTTAAAAAAAAAAGGAACTGGAAGGCTAATCTATTTAAGTGAAAAGGAGCAGACGTGTTTGTGAACTTTACAAAAGGGGCATGTCAACTAGGCATCCTTGTCTTTTTGACACACTATTTGTTGAATTCCATTGTGAAAGCAATATTGGATTAAGGCTCTTAAAAAGACAAATGGTTCCCAATCTGTAATATAACCGGCCAGGCTCTGTAAGGATTCCAGTGTCCCTAATGTCCACCTGTATTGTCCATTACATTAGCCAAGCTAGCCACATGTGGCCAATTGGGAATTCTGATATGGTTAATTACATTTCTGACCAGTAATTAAAAAGATGAGTAATAGATGCTTTTGTTGGGCTTTTGATCTCCATGCTCCTATTGGCACAGCAAATGCACGTGCACTTCAACCTTTTTGTGCATTTGTTGGTAAGATGGAAAGCAGAGTGTTCTTTGATCATTATAAATGCTTTATTTCCTTGACTACTGAATGGTGGTAGATATTTATAAAGAAACATATATATATACCTGTATATTTACATAATATTGTGTGCCGGAATGCAAGGCATTCACTACAAAATTAGTGCATGTGGCTAAGACAGTATCTAGTTAGCAATATGTGTTGGAAAAGTCATTTTATGTACTCTTGTACTGAAGATCGACTTCAAAACAGTTTTGAGCATCATGTCCCTTTAAAATACTTAAACAAGATACACATAAATGTTCAGCATTGGATGCTGACGTTCATTGAAGTATTGTGATCTGCACCATTTGTGTGAAGAGAATGCTAGAATGCTTGAGTCATTCCCATACAACTGTTTATATTCATCTTGGATTTTGTCTTTTTCCTGCCCCTCAGCAAAAAGGCTGGAGTTCTTTCAGGATTTTATTTCTGAAGATTTATCTAACATTTCTGCGGAATCCGTTTGTAAGTGGCACCATTCGAATAGCTGCAGATCCCTACCTGTACTGGGGAGCCATAGCTCATTGAATTGCTTAACTGCTAATCGCTCAATATCGAGGAAGGAAGATGTATATGAAGATGAACATGAAAAAATTACACACTCTTGTCATGTGGCGTTCAGCAGCTCAATTGTGAGTATGTCCACTATGTGCTTTCTTTTAATTAGTGAAGCTTCTCACTTTCTGGCTCTCGCTCTTGCTTCCTAAGTTTAATACATTTTCTGAAGCCACAAACAAAAGCTGCAACAAACGTGTGATTAATACATATTTTACCTGCCTCTTTCAAACGCCTATGTAGAATTTATTTTAAAACAAAATACTTTGAATATAGAGCTATTGAAATCTGTCTATTTGTGTTTTTTTAATTAGAAAAGTACTAGAATTCTGAAAGATTTCACAAAGGTGAAAACCTAATCCTAAAGCTTAGCAGATTTCTTTTCTTAGTGCATATAATGCAACCATTTTATTTTAGGTATTTATTAAACTTGAGAAGTGCACTGAGCATCTACATCAGAGAATAGTGCAGCACGGATTCCAACTTGCTTATCTCCACATGTTGAGTTCTATCATAAGGAGACATAAGGTACTTCCCTGTAAATGGAAAATCCAAGGGAGATGTATTGTAGGTGCATAAATAAATAGGTTAGATCTCCATGAATTTACTGAGAGGAAAGTGCTTCATCTAGTACAGAAAACCAGAACATACCCTTCAAATTAGAAATTGCTTAGTTTAAAATTAATGGGTTGGATTTTACAGTCAGCGACAAAGAAACAGCAATCACACTGACCTCGAAGAAAGCTGCCCACAATGATCTAGAGATCTCTATGGTATGCTTTTACCCTTTCTCAACGGTTGTTTAAAATCTGGCAGTGCATCATGGGATGGCTTGGTGTGCATGTGCAGTGATGTCAGCAAGCAAGTAAGCAGCCACTCATGTTGAAATATTCTCATATAACAAATCAGGAAGTTATAAGCACTTAATATCCTTGACTTTTAATTTATTTTCTTAAGTAGTTAAGTAGATTGTGATTTCATTTAGATACAAGCTAAAATATAAAATGTGTTTATAAAAGGTCTGGATGGGGAACCTCAACAGCCCATCCTCTGAAAAAGTGTTGAATCACCTGTTCAAACTCCAGCATTTGTGTCAGTTTCAATGGCAAATGCTGACAGTTTGCATCATTACCACACAATATCTGGACCATCGAAGATAAAAGGGTTCTAAGATGTCGGATCCAGTGTCCTAGAAGGCTGAATCAATGGAGGTGTTTTAACAGTGGGCTACATACTTTCCAAGTAATGGTATTGAGAAGGTGAAAGAGCGGGAACTGGAAATTTTAGAAAAAATAAAGCTATTGGGAGTAATAAACTAGCAACAGTCTTTAAGGGCTGAGTGTTTTTTGAAATACCTTTCCTAAAGTAATTTTTAAAAAAGCCTAAATGCTTGTGGAAAGCGTAGTTCTAATAAGATTAATTAATTAATTCTAATAAGAATTATAACTTAAAGCAAGTTAACAACATTTCTCTCTCCCTTGCTGCCCCTCCCCCTACCGCACCCGTTCTACACCCCCACCCCATCCCCTAACCCTTAATGTCTGCCTCCTCAGCCTCTCTATGCTGCAGGTTTTAATAGCCTAATAATGTGCTCTGATTTTTAGGAGAGAGATGTTGCACCAGACTCTCAGCTTCTAAGGAAATTAGAACAAATCACATCTCAGCCACTGGACTTGTTGGATAGCACAGAAAACGGGCTCTCCCTGGAGTACACATACATTGTTGACTTCTTCCTTGCCTTAGCCATCTGTAATACTGTCGTGGTGTCATCGATTAATCAGCCAAGGCAGCGGGTAAGGGCAACATTTAACAGGTGTCTGTTTTGCTTAAATAAGGTTTTCTTAGAACTCTGGAATTTGGATTGAATTCATATGCTGACTGATGGGTGAAATTCTCCTGTTTGATACTTTCTAAGGGCTCTGTGTGAAATTAGTTGGCATAGTTTCATTCCACTTGCAAGTGAGTGTAGACTCACAATAAAAAGCTGCCTCTAATTTGACATTATATTGAGATTTCCCTCTAAGCCCAGTGTCGTTGGTGAAGGAAGTTGCATTTTGTCATTGCATTTGTCAGTGGAGATGGGAGAAGGTGGCAGGATGGGAGTGATTTTTCTAAGGCAGCATGAATTAAGCTTCATGTTGATAGTTCCAAAAGTAGAAAATTGCCCTCCTCTCTGGTTTCCTCCATCTTGAGGAACGATGAAATATATTATCAGAAATACATTTTGCCTCTGTTATCTTCCAGTTTCCTGTAGCTTGTAATTCTTCTAGCAAAATGCCAGCATCCATCAGGTGTTTATAACAGTAACAAGTGTGTTTATGATAATCTGATAATAAACTACCTACCTTCAAGTAAATATTGAATTAATTACATATCTGTTTTATCATTAATAGTAGCAAACTATTGTTTTAACAGTAGCAGAATAGGAAAATATAATAAACCTTTTATATAATTATGTATATAGTTTGTCCAAAAATGTGGTTCTGTACACTGAAGAAGACTGTATAAGGCGATTCTTCGACTGAGGTGTTAACTGAGACACTGTCAGCTTGTTTGATGGATGTTAAAGATCATTTGGAGAAAGAGTGGAATTCTCTTGGGGCAGAATTTTTAGCTCTGCATGCGGGCATGCACCCGACCCACTCAAGCGTAAAATAGCACGTGGTGACATCAGGTGAGCGTCCCGATGTCATCTCGTGCTCGAACGATATTTCGGTCGGCAGGCGCGTGCGAAAGTCGGAAGCATGCCCACCGACAATTAAGAGGACAGTGAATCCCATTGAAGTTCCAATCGTCCCCGACTTTTCGTGGTCCGTCCAACCTTACAGTTGGCGGACGGGCGAATCTGTCAAGATGAGCTTTGCATTTTTGATGAAACTCATCCAAGGGTGGGATGTGGTTTCCATTATTAAATTTTAAGAAAATGTATGGACAGAATTTTCATTATGTATATGTTGAGGTGATTGATTCTGATGCGTGGATATTTTTTTCCTGATTTTAAAATCTTTATTTATTACTTTTAAATTCCTCAGGTCCCTGAGGCAGCTCTCTGCTTTTAGGGAGCTTTCATTCTGCACTCCCTCGCACCCACACTTAGTCAGTTCCTGCCCTCCTCCTGCACCCACCCCAGCAGTGCTGAGCATTTCAGTGCCAGACAGTGTGAAATCGCAGTCGGGGGCTGATCATGGGCGGCAGTCCGTTCCCTGGCCGCCCCTGGGCCCGCCAATTGCACCCGCACGCTGACCTAAAAATCCTGCCCCTGGTATCTTGGCCAACTTGCCTCCTTTAATCTATGCAACCAAAAACAAATCAACTGGTAATTAAACTTATTGCCATTTGTGGGACCTTGCTACGCATAAAATAGCTGTTGGGTCTATCCACATGATAGTAATTGTATGATGTAATTAATTGATTGTGAAGTACATGGGCAAATTTGTGAGAGGTGATAAGTTCTTTAAAGTTATAAATGTTTTAAGAAAGTGTAAATTTTCTCCATAGTATATTTCCAAGTTTTCAGTTCTTCTTACAGAATTTGGTTCAAAGTGGTGCATGGAGGAAAGAGATGCTTTAGGTAAGGTTTACTCCAAGAAGTAAAGTGCGCTGAGTGGAGAATTCGGGAAGGGCGGGGAGGAGTTGCTTTGTTTTTCCTCTATTCTTTTTCAACCTCCAGTATTTGATTTCCACTTTGGTGCAGCAGAAGGAGCAGGTAAACCAGCAACTGGTATTATTGGTTTTAGCAGTATTGTAACCATTGTATTGTTTTATCAGTATTGTAAAGTTTACTGGCAGTGCTAAAACCTATTGGGAGGTGTAGGCTTTATTAATTATAATTAATTCATTAGCAATTATTAATTAATTAACACATATTGGAGATGGCAGGGCAGGTGATGTGCTGCAATTGCAGGATGTGGGAGATTCTGGATACTGGTGTGATCCAGGACAAACACATTTGCAGTAAGTGTTTGCAGCTACAGGAACATTGGCTCTGAGTTATTGAGCTGGAGGCCAAGCTGCAGACACTGCAGCATATCAGGGAGGGGAAGGTTACCTGGACATTTTATTCCAAGAAGTGGTCAACCCCTTAGGCTAGAGTCGTCGGATTTGGTCAGGGATAGGAGGGTGTGACTGTAAGTGAGGCCCAGAGGGCAAGAATGCCAGAGCCTCTGCCCTTGCAATTGTCCAGCAGGCTTGAGGTTTTTTCAGCTTGTTTGGATGAGAGTGGGGCTGCAGGATGGGTAAGCTAACTGGCCATGGCACTGTGGTACAGAAAACCATTCAAGCAGGGGGAATTACAAGGAATGCAGTGGTAGTAGGGGACAGTATAGTCAGAAGGATTGACACCATTCTGTGCAGCAAAGAGCATGAGTCCAGACAGGTGTTTTGCTTACCTGGTGCCAGGGTTCGGGACATCTGCTCGAGGCTGGAGAGGAACTTGCAGTGGGAGGGGGAGGACCTAGCCATCGTAATCCATGTTGGTACCAATGACGTAGGCCGGACAAAGAAGGAAGTTCTGTATAGCTTGAAACTAAATTAAGAAGCAGAACCTCAATGGTCATAATCTCTGGATTATTACCTCAGCCACCTGCAAATTGGCATAGGACAAATCAGGTTAGGGAAATGAATGTGTGGCTCAAAGACTGGTATGGGAGAAGTGGGTTCAGGTTCATGGGGCACTGGCACCAATACTGGGGAAAGTGGGACCTGTACTGTTGAGACGGCCTACACCTGAACCATGCTGAGACAAGTATTCTTGTGAACCACATAACTGGGGAAATAGAGAGGATTTTAAACTAAGTAGTGGGGGCAAGGGTACAAATTTGGGATGATGTGGTAAATCAAAGAGTAGAGACAAGGCGAAAGAGAAAGGTATTATTACGGGAAATGAAAAACAGATGATGACAGGAAGGGATAAAGAGTATAAATCTACAAGAATCAACAGATGAGTCCAGAGGTTATAAAAAGAATAAAAGGATTAAATTAAAGGCTCTGTTTCGAATGCTTTGTGCATTCAGATACAAAACATTTGAACTGAGAGTGCACATGGAAATAAATAAGCTTCAATTGATAGCCATTACAGAGACATGGCTGCAGGGGAACATGGATTGGGACTTGAATATTAAAGGGTATAGGATGTTTAGGAAGGACAGGAAGCAAGCAAAAGGTGGAGGGATGGCTCTGTTAGTTAATGATGGTATTAGCACAATAGAGAGGGATGACCTAAGTTCAGGAAACCAGGATGTGGAAACGGTTTGGGTAGAGATGAAAAACGGTAAAGGTAAGAAGTCACTTGTGGGAGTCGTGAAAGGGCACCTTAATAGTAACCACATGGTAGGATGGAGCATAAAGGGAGAAATAAAGGGAGCTTGTCAGAAAAGCATGGCGATAATCATGGGAGATTTTAATCTAGATATAGACTGGAAAAGTCAGATAGGCAAAGATAGCCTAGATGAGGAGTTCATGGAATTTTTCTGCGATAGTTTCTTAGAATAGCATGTTCTGGAACCAGCCAGAGAGCAAGCTATATCTGACCTGGTATTGTGCAACGAGATGGGATTAATTAATGACCTCATAATGAAGGCACCCCCTAGGTAGCAGTGACCATAATATGGTTGAATTTTACATTCAGTTTGAGGGAGAGAGGAGTAGGTCCGAGACTGATTTTAAACTTAAATAAGGGCAATTATGAGGGCATGAATGCAGAGCCGGCTAAGGTAAATTGGCGAATTAGGTTTATGGATAGGTCAGTAGAGATGCAATGGCAAGCATTTAAGGGGCTATTTCAGAATACACAGAATAGATACACTCCAATGAGTAAGAAAAAGCCCAAGGGACAGACACACCATCCTTGGTTAACTAGAAAGGTTAAAGATAGTATCAAACTTAAATAAAAAGTATATAATGTGCAAAGATATGTGGAAAGCCAGAAGATTGGACAGAATATAAGGAACAGCAAAGGATGACCAAAAGATTAATAAGGAAGGAAAAATTAGAGTACAGGAGAAAGTTAACCAGAAATATAAGAATAGATAGTAAGAGTTTCTATAAATATTTTAAAAAGACATGAGCTAACAAAGTGAGCATTGGTCTTATAGAAAGCGAGTGTGGGGAATTGATAATGGAAAACAAGGAAATGGCAGATGAATTGAACAGGAATTTTGCATCAGTCTTCACTATAGAGGATACAAGTAACATCCCAGAAGCAACTATAAATCAAGAAATGGAAGGGAGGGAGGAACTCAGGAAAATGGCAATCACCAGAGAAGTAGTACTGAGTAAATTTTTGGAACTGCAGAATTGATCCTTGGGTCTTAAAAGAAGTGACCAGTGAGAAATTTTCCTAAACACCCTGGATTCAGGAAATGTCCTATTAGATTAGAAGATAGCAAATATTATTCCCATTATTCAAAAGGGGAGGGAGACATAAAATGGAAAATTGCAGGCCAATTAGCTTAACAACTGTCATAGGGAAAATGTTAGCAGCTATTATTGAAGAAGCTATAGCAGGACACTTGGATAAGCTCAAGGTAATCAGGCAAAATCAACATGTTTTTGTGAAAGGAAAATCATGTTTAACCAACTTATTGGAGTCCTTTGAGGGAGTAACATGTGTTATGGATAAAGGGGAACGAGTGCATATACTGTATTTAGATTTCCAGAAGGCATTTCATAAAGTGCCACATCAAAGGTTATTGCAGAAAATAAAAGCTCATGGTATAGGGGGTAACATATTGACATGAATAGCGAGTAGGCATAAATAGGTCTTTTTCAGTTTGGCAAGGTGTAATGAGTAGTGTGTCATAGGGATTAGTGCTGGGACCTCAACTGTTCACAATTTACATAAATGACTTGGATGAAGGGATGGATGGGATGGTTGCCAAATTTGCTGATGACACAAAGATATGTAGGAAAGTAAGTTGTGAAGAGGACATAAGGAGGCTACAAAAAGATATAGGTAGGTTAAGTGAATGTGCAAAGATCTGGCAAATGGAGTATAATGTGGGAAAATGTGAAATTATCCATTTTGGCAGGGAGAAGAAAAGAGAAGCATATTATCTACATGATGAGAGATTGCAGTGCCCTGAGATTCAGAGGGATTTGGGTGTCTTAGTGCATGAACCGCAAAAGGCTAGTATGTGGGTACAGCAAGTAATTAGGAAAGCTAATAGAATATGTTATCATTTATAGCAAGGGGAATTGAATACAAAATTGGGGAGGTTATTCTTCAATTATACAGAACACTAGTGAAATCACATCTGGATTACTGTGTACAGTATTGGTCACACAATTTAAGGAAGGGTGTAAGTGCGTTGGAAGCAGTTCGGAGAAGGTTTACCAGACTAATACTTATGAGGAAAGGTTGGACAGGCTAGGCATGTATCTGCTGAAGTTTAGAAGAGTAAGAGGCAATTTGATTGAAACACATAAGATCCTGAGGGAACTTGACAGGGTGGATGTGGAGAGGATATTTCCTCTTGTGGGAAAATCTAGAACTAGACTTCACTGTTTAAAAATAAGGGTTCGCCCATTTAAAACAGAGATGAGGTGAAATTTTTTCTTTCAGAGGGTCGTGAGTCTTTGGAACTCTTCCTGAAAAGGCAGTGGAAGCAGAGTCTTTGAATATTTTTAGGACAGAGGTGGATAGATTCTTGGGAAGCAAGAGGGTGATAGGTTATCGAGGGTAGGCGGGATGCAGATTTGAGGTTACTGTCAGATCAGTGATGATCTTATTAAATGGCGGAGCGAGCTCAAGGGGCTGAATGGCCTACTCCTGCTCCTTGTTCGTATGTATTGATTTTGAGATTTATTAACTTCCATGCAGTAATATAGTTGAGGCTATTTATGAAAAAGGGGCAACAAGTACAATGAATTTCCATTGATCGAATTTTTCCATTTTCATCAGTGCTTGAGGATGTGGTGAGCTGCCTCCTTGAATTGCTGCAGTCCTGGTGGTGAATGTACACCCACAGTTGTTAGGGAGTTTCAAGAAAAAAAGAAATTGTAATATTTTTCAGTTGGTAACATCACTGTCATATTTCTTACGTACTGGAAGACAGGCTGTTGGGGGTTGTAAGCTTGGTAATTGGAGTAAGAAACAGAGCAACTGTAAGAGTCTAAAAACAACACGTGGTTTTGATATGTTAATGAACCAAGAGGAACTTCATTCAAAATTTTACATAAAGCATTAACAGGAGTAGTTTTAAATTGAGTTGTTTTAGTTCAAACAAGGATATATATACAGGTTGTAAAAGACTTAAATAAGTAAGTAAAGCTAAGATAAGTTTTATTTTAAAGCTTTTAGGAGCTAGGGTAAAGAAACAAGTTTAATCAATTCTGGAAAGAAAGCATTTCTGAAGAGGCTGGGTTAGACAATAGAGAGATGAAAAGGAAGGAATACATTTAAGAAAATACAGAAGCCTATGTGGGGTAGCTGTTTAGATCTCCCAGAAGACAGCAGGAGAGCAGATCAGAACTCCTAGAAGACAATGTGAACAAGGTTGGACCAGGAGAACCAGTTGCTATCAGCCTCGGAGGACCCCAAAGTAAAAGGCACTGTGCAGTAAAACTTAGTGGAATTATGTAAATTTAAAAATCTATATAGATAGTTGCTGAACAGAAAAGGGGAAGGCTAGCTTTGAGAGTAGTTAAGATCTTTTGGAACTATTTTAAAGCAGTTTACTGTGTGAAACCATCCTCGAGTTTAAGTGTAATTGTTTTCTTTTGCTTTTTTCTAAATAAATGTTTACCCTAAAGTCATCACAAGTGGTCGAGGGCATCATTTCCTGATTTCAGAACCTCTCTTCATACTATACAAATTGCAAAAATCATTTTGATAGCTGTTTCAAGTTTTCTTTTGGAATTTGGGCAGCTCGGCATTTACCATCAGCTAAGCCATAACAGGAGGGAGTTCCAGGATTTTGACATGGTGACAATGAAGGAACTGATACATTTCCCAGTCAGAATGATGCCAGTTGGAGGGGAACTTGGAAGTAGTGGTGGTTTCATAGGCTCCTGCCCTTGTTCTTCCAGCAGGTAAAAGTTGTCAGTTTGGGCAGTGTTAAATTTCTTTCCATTTGCTGCTTATGACACCTTCTGATTAAGGAGCAACTCTGACGCAAAGCAAAAAACCGTTCTCAGGCTTTGGACAATGCACCAATCCAATCCCTTCTTTGAGTCTTCGGAGTTAAAAGTACAATTAATTAATGCCAGGAGGATTCTGTTTTATATGGGTGCGTTCAAAAATCACAGAACCACTTCCTAAAATAAGCATGGCAATTTTTCTTTTATTTATTCTTTCATGGGATGTGGGCATCACTGGCTAAGCCAACATTTATTGCCTATTCCTAATTGCCCTTGAGAAGGTGGTGGTGAGCTACTTTCTTGAATTGCTGCAATCCATGCGGTATGGGTACCCCCATACTGCCCTTAGGAAGAGAATTTCAACGATTTTGACCCAGTGAAGAAACCGCGATATGGTTCGAGGTCAGGATGGTGTTTAGCTTAGAGGGCAACTTGCAGGTAGTAGCATTCCTATGCATCTGCTGCCCTTGTCCGTCTAGGTAGTAGATGTCAAGGGTTTGCAAGGTGCTGTCGAAGGAGCCTTGGTGAGTTACTGCAGGGTACCTTGTAGATAGTACAAACTGCTGCCACTGTGCTTTGGTGATGGAGGAAGTGGATGTTTGAAGTGTTGGATGGGGTGACAATCTTGTGGGCTGCTTTGTCCTGGATATTGTTGAGCTTCGTGAGTATTGTTGGAGCTGCCCTCATCCAGGCAAGTGGAGAGTATTTCATCGCAGTCCTCACTTGTGCCTAATAGATGGTGAACAGGCTTTGGGGAGTCAGGAGGTCAGTTACTCACCACAGAATTTCCAGCCTCTTACCTGCTTTTATAGCCACAATGTATATATAGCTGGTCCAGTTCAGTTTCTGCTCAATGGTAACCCCCCAGGGGTGATAATATTTGAGGATTCAGCAATGCCAATGCCATTGAATGTCAAGGGGCAATGGTTAGATTCTCTCTTGTTGGAGATGATCATTGCCTGGCACTTAAGTGGCAAGTAACGTTTGTGCTGCAAATCAACCCAAGCCCGAATGTTGCCCATGTCTTGATGCCTGCGGGCACAGATTGCTTCAGTATCTGAGGAATTGCAAATGGTACTGAACATTGCAATCATCAGCAAACATCCCCACTTCTAACCTGCCTTATGATAAATTGATGAAACAGCTGAAGATATTGGGCCTAGGACGTTGCCCTGAGGAATCCCTGCAACAATGTCCTGGGACTGAGATGATTGACCTCCAACGACCACAACCATCTTCCTTTATGCTAGATATAACTCAACCAGTGGAGAGTTTACATCCCCAATTCCTGTTGACTTAAGTTTTGTTAGGGCTCCTTGCTACCACACTCAGTCAAATGCTGCCTTGATGCCAAGGGCAGACACTTTCACCTCACCTGAGTTCAGCTCTTTTCTCCTGTTTGGACCAAGTTTAGACCTGTTTGACATGATCTGCCAGTCGTTGGGGCATATGGCCTATGCTGGCATCACACCAACACTGAAATTCATATATCACATTATTCATTTCCATTTCATGCTACTAATACACAGTAGCAACACAAATGGTATTTTCCACTAGCAGGATGCTGCCATTCAGCCAAAAAGACCTTCTACCTACCAGACAAATGAATAATGTGGTATATGAATTTCATTGCCGGTGAGATATCACGTACAAAGGCCATACATCCCAACGATTGGCAGATCATATCAAACAGCACATCCCTTTGGATGTTCACAAGACAGAGTACTGACAGTACTCAACCAGGCCGCACTTGCTAAATTCAGAACATAATGTCTACCAGTAGATGCAATTCCACAATTGGACATCACTTGCTGAACATTCTTGAGTGTGCTAAGAATTACAGAAACAACCAATTTAAGATTTCAGTTGGGATCGTAATGTGGCTCATTTGCACTTACTAGAACCTACATATATTCAAAGAACAACAAAGAACACAGAAATGTACAGCACAGGAACAGGCCCTTCGGCCCTCCAAGCCTGTGCCGATCATATTGCCCGTCAAACTAAAACATTTTGCACTTCTGGGGTCCTTATCCCTCTATTCCCATCCTATTCATGTATTTGTCAACCTGCCTGTTAAACACCACTATCACACCTGCTTCCACCACCTCCTCTGGCAGCGAATTCCAGACACTCGCTACCCTCTGCGTAAAAAACTTGCCCCGCACATCACCTTTATAGTTTTCTCCTCTCACCTTAAATCTATGTCCCCTAGTAATTGACTCTTCCACCCTGGGAAAAAGCTTCTGACTATTTACACTGTCCATGCCATTCATAATTTTGTAAACTTCTATCAAGTCGCCCCTCAATCTCTGTCGCTCTAGTGAGAACAATCCGAGTTTCTCCAACCTCTCCTCATGCACAGTGATCTGTTCTCTGCATGCAAAAGGAACATGTCCAGGCATTACTCCTTTTTTTGAATTAAACAAAAGCATTTGGGACACTTTTCCTGGTACATTCTCCATGGCAACACCTTGATCAATCACATTCGACTTGCCAACTAATCAGCATCCTTTTCTCATTTAGAATAAATCATTGCTGCCTTTGAAATTTTGTATTATAACATCTGTCCCAGTGCGCGCAAGACAAAAGCTTCAACAGCTTGTCTCTTTTTATCAGCAATACTCAAGTTCTTCACTACCAAGTGACTAGTGAATTAATTAATAAAATTCAGCAAGTAAATGAACTACAATGTAATTTAATACATTTGATCATTTGGAGGTAATGTTAGTTAACTGTACAGTTTAGTAAGCAACATAGTTGCAAAATGAGAGAATAAATTAATTATAGAATGGCATAACAAAATGATGTGATCCTGATTGAAATGCTGTTGAATTTTGTTGTTGAGAACCAGTGCCAGATATTTTGTTGGTTTCTGTTGTTGGAGTCAGGGTTGGACTGGTTTGTGACTTGCATCAAACTGTACACATGCAGAAAAGCTGACGTTTCCCAACACGCTAACAAATTAATCAGCCTGCCACTGAAGGACAGAGTTTAGACCTATACACATCCTACAAAAATAGTATCAAGGGACAGTCAGGTTGCACCTTTGTGGAAATTCTATGCACGTTGCTTGTGCAAAAACACTGATCACTGAAGTTAAGCTTGCAAGAAATATCAGGACCCAAGGCTCAAAGCAACGATCTAAGTTCTTGAATTAAATAGAGGTCAAGCTTGACGCCTCTGAGAAAAGGTACGCCATGGAAAGGTTTTTGGAAAATTTTGAAACAGTTAATGATATATGTTATCTTAACTATGTGTTTCTCATGCATTTTGTAATTGATATTTAGTGGCAAATATTTAAACCAAAGTCTTAGGAGATGGAAGTCTGCCACAGAGAACCCATCTGTGATGAGTTGACATTCCTGGTGATTTAATCGTTCTTGTTAGTTATTGGTTGCTTTGCAGGTAATAGAATTATTATGACAGGTTTGTTTTAGGGAACATAGTTATTTCACCAGATGCTTTTTAGTTAATGACATATGTGCTAATCAGTTTGCTTTGTGATATGGCCATGCTGTCATGCCATAGACATTTTGCCAGTTGCAAACCTGTTTCTGGAGTGGAGATTAAGTTATCTCTAGTTAGTGACAACCCCTGTTCTGAAGTTGGTGTAGCAACTTTCTAGACAGTTTCCTAATAAATAGCCCCATCAGTGTTTTGTTTTTCTCTTCAGCTTGAAGAAAATGAAATGATATTGTTTCTAACGAAACTTGCAATTGCTTTTAACCTTATGAAGGTGTTACTGGGAATTTTTCTCAATTTCCCAATAAAATTTGGTGACAGATTATCATTTCATCAGTCAATGCACTCCTTTTTTTTCTTTGATGACTATCTTAACCAGATTGAGGAGATGAACTGCTGCAAGATCCAACTTTGAAAAGTGACAACATGACCTATTGATTGTTCCAACCCCATGTTGCACCTTCACACGTTAGTGACATTGCACAATCTTACAAGCCTAATGATTAATCAAATCTTCCATTATTCATAATTTATTTTTAAAAAGAGGGATTTGGCAACATTTATTTTAACTGCATTAAATATCTTTTAACATAGAATTTTTTAAGGCAGTTCTCAGAGGCATAAAGAAGTAGTGAATGTTGAACCACGGAAAGACACATTAGAAAGAATAACCAAAAGCTCATTCAACTAAGTGACTTTTAAGGAGTGTCTTAAAGGAGGAGAGACAATTCCAAAGCATGGGGCCTAGATGGCAAAGATACAGTTGTCAATAATGGGTTATAAGAAGGAGAGGAAGGCATCAGAGGCCAGAGGCAGACAAAAAAAAAACGATTCGCAAGGGAAATAGAACTTAAAGAGATTAGAGATAGAGGTGAGACCATGAAGGGATTGCAATATGAAGGTAATCTTGAGGTGTTGAAGGACCACAGTAAGTCAGCAAGGACAGGGTGATGGGAAAGTGGGACATGTTGCAGAATGTGGGTAGTAGAGATTTAGAAAACTGAAGCTTGTGAAGGGTAGAAGTTGAGGGCCAACAAGGAGAGTATTTGAATGATTGAGACTGGAGTTGCCAAAGGCAGCAGATGAGCTGAGAATCATAGAATCATAAAAATTCATGGCAAAGGAGGAGACCATTTAGCTCGTTGTGACTGCCAGCCGAAAAGAGCTATTCAGTTCAACTCTATTTGGTCCGTAGCCCTACAGATTACAGCACTTCATGTGTATAACCTCATGTCTTTTAAATGTGATGCAGTCCCTGCCTCTACCACCCTTCCAGGCAATGAGCTCCAGAGCCCTCCACCAAAGTTTGGATGAAAACACTTCTCCTCAACTCCCATCTAAACCTTCTACCAAATACTTTAAAACAATGGCCCCTGGTCATTAACCTCTCTGCAAGGAAAATTGGTCCTTCCTATCCACTTTATCTAGACCCTTCATAATTTTATACACCTCAATTAAATCACCCCTCAGCCTCCTCTGTTCCAAGAAAAACAAATTCTTCATTCCTGGTAGCATCATCATAAATCTACTCTGTATCCTTTCTTGTGCAATCACTTCCTTCATGTAATGCCATGATGATAACCATGAACAGTACTCTACCTGTGGCCTAACTAGTGTTTTATATAACTCTAGCATAACCATCCTCCTTTTTTATATTCTATGCCCTCCTAATAAAGGAAAGTATCCAGTATGCCTGCTTAAACACTTTATCTACCTGTACTGTTACATTCAGGGATCTGTGGACATGCACTCCAAGATTCCTCTGCTCCTCCAGGCTTCTCAATATCCGACATTTATTATACATTTACGTGCTTTGTCTTCCCTCCCCAAATGCATTACCACTCATTTTTCTGCCCACCTGACCAGTCCATTGATATCTTCCCACAGTTTTCTTCCTCACTATTAACCACACAGCCAATTTTTGTATCATCTGCAAATTCCTTAATCATGCCCCCTACAGTTCAGTCTACTGGCACTTGTGTGTTGCGAATGTTAGTTGCCATTTATAAGCACAAGCCTGAATGTTGTTAGGCCTTGCCTCATGTGAGCATAGACTCCATCACTTTCCGGGAAGTTGCAAACGGAACCGAAGAGTCTGCAAACATCAGTGAACATCCCCACTTCTGACCTTATAATGGAGGGAACATCATTGATGAAGCAGCTGAAGAGAGTTGGGCCAAGAACTGTGCGCTGAGGAACTTGCAGGCTTTGCAGAAGAGTCATACAGACTCAAAACATTACTTCTGTTTCTTTCTCCACAGATGTTGCCAGACCTGCTGAGTTTTTCAGCGTTTTCTGTTTTTATTTCTTGCAGGGATGCCTTGGGGGTGAGATAATTAACCTCCAGTACCCACAACCAATATTCCATTGTGTTAATATGACTCCAGGCAGTTGAGAGTTCCATGATGCTGCACTCTCACCTCATTTCTGAAATTCAGTTCTTCTATCCAAGTTTAGACTAAGGCTTTAATGATGTTGGGACCCGAATGGTCCTGGCAGAACCCATATTGAGCATTAATGAGCAGGTCATTGGTGAGTAGGTGCCATGATAGCACCGTCAATGATGTGTTCATCACTTTTCTGATGATCGCAAGTAGACTGAATTGGGCAGTAATTGACCAGATTGGATTTGCCCTGCTCTTTGTGTATAGAACATATCTGGATAATAATGAGACTGATCTTAGTTCCTGGAGACTCCAGGCCAATCCTGGTAGAGTGGATCGAATTGTCCGAAGTCTGGCATCAGTGATAGTGGGGAGCTCAGAAGGTGGCCACGATGGGTCATCCACTTGGCACTTCTGACTGAAGATCATTGCAAATAATTCAGCCTCATCTTTTGCTTCACCTGCTGGGCTCTGCCATCATTGAAGGTGGAAATGTTCATGAAGCAACCTCCTATTAGTTGTTTAATTGTCCACCACCATTCACAAGTGGATAGGGCAGGATTGCAGAACTTTGATTTTGTTTGTTGGCTGTGGAGATGGTTAGTTCTGTCTATTGCATGCTGCTTTCCATGGTTAGCTTGCATGTAGTCCTGTGTTGTAGCTTCACCAGGTTAACACCTCATTTTTAGATACATCTCGTGCTACTCCTGAAATGCTCTTCTACTCATTGAACAAGGGGTGGTTCCCAGACTTGATGGTAGAGTGAGAGATTATGTAGGTTCATGATATTACAGATTATGGTGGAATAAAGTTTGACTACAACACCTCATACATGCCCAGATTTGAACTGCTAGACCTGTTGGCAATCGGTTCTATTTCACATGGTGGTCATACCATATAACACAATGGATGGTATCCTGAAGATGGGACGTCAGCTCCCAAAGAACTCTGCAGTGGTCATTCAAGCCAATACTGTCATGGATAGATACATTTGCTATAGGTAGGTTGTGTTAATGTTATGTCAATTGTATTGCTAAGATTAAGGATAAACAGATGGAGGGTGTTGATGACTAACTAACTTGAGCACCTTAAAAAAGGGATGGCTGGCACACTGGGTTAGTTGGTGCATAGGAGGCAGAGATTTGCAATGGTGCCATTTGTGAATAAACTGACTATGAAGAAAAGGATTTGTGCCTACATTCATCTGACTTCGCTTCCTTATAACCTGATAGCAGAGAATGATTGCCTGAAAGGTGAGGATTGGAAACTAAGAAATTTTACTTCAGATAGAAGATTGTAATCTGAGTTACTTCTGGGAAGAAATCTGAACCAAGGTGTAAATTGTCAGGGTATGATTTCCCATCGATATTCTCAGAACCTGAACCTTATGGACAATGGAAAATGAAGTAGATATGTTGACACGGGTTGCAGCCTTACCAAAGAGGAAAAAAGGCCTTGGCATTTTCATTTCCTAACAAAAGCAAATTGGATGCAAAGTACTTAGTGAGATGGAGGATCATCAATTGGGCACTGATGAAGGTTTGGGATTCTATTAAGCTTTATGAATAAAATTTACAAGAGAGATGATCTATTAAATGCCACAAGGCATGGTCAGACTTTGATAAATTTAGAACAACGGCAAGTTACTCCAAAGAAGAATATATCATGGAATTTAATAGACTATGTACAAGATTTCAGAAATTCAATTTGGAAATTCCCTGTTCAGTGCTCGCTTTCAAATTGTTGGATTGTGCTAAAGTATCATACATGGATAGACTTCTGGTGTTAACTGGAGTTAGATTCTCAGAAAGAGAGACAATTTTGGATCAGATGTCTGATGCTTTAAAAAAAATTCCTGAAAAAGCAGTCATTTCCCGCAGCCTTCATGGCACAAATGGAACACTTGACAGTGTCACAGAAGATGGAGGACTCAATGGTTGTGGCCTTTCAAGATTATTCAAATATGGACCAGAGGAATCAATACAGCTGTAGGGTAACAGACAAAATGAATGAGAATGGAGACATTTTTGACAGGTCCGGAAGACGACAGGGTGGGAGTAAAATTAACAGCTGAATGAACCCAGGAAGGCCTGGGGAATTATTAACAGATGTTTCAGATGTGATCCAGATGTCACTAGACAAGTAATCCAGTGACAAAAATAAAAATACCTGGAAAAACTCAGCAGGCCTGGCAGCATCTGTGGAGAGGAACACAGTTAATGTTTCGAGTCCGTATGACTCTTCAACAGAACTAAGTAAAAATAGAAAAGAGGTGAAATATAAGCTGGTTTAAGGGAGGGTGGGACAAGTAGAGCTGGATAGAGGGCCAGTGATAGGTGGAGATGGCCAAAAGATGTCATGGACAAAAGGACAAAGAGGTGTTGAAGGTGGTGATATTATCTAAGGAATGTGCTAATTAAGGGTAGAAAGCAAGACAAGCAAGGTACAGATAGCCCTAGCGGGGGTGGGGTAGGGTGAAGGAATCGATAAAGGCTAAAAGGTAGAGATAAAACAATGGATGGAAATACATTTAAAAATAATGGAAATATGTGGGAAAAGAAAAATCTATATAAATTATTGGGAAAAAAAGGGGAAGATCGGAAAGGGGGTGGGGATGGAGGAGAGAATCATGATCTAAAATTGTTGAACTCAATATTCAGTCCAGAAGGCTGTAAAGTGCCTAGTTGGAAGATGAGGTGCTGTTCTTCCAGTTTGCGTTAAGCTTCACTGGAACAATGCAGCAGGCCAAGGACAGACATGTGGGCATGAGAGCAGGGTGGAGTGTTGAAATGGCAAGCGACACGGAGTAATGCTTGCGGATAGACCGAAGGTGTTCTGCAAAGCGGTCACCCAGTCTGTGTTTGGTCTCTCCAATGTACAGCCAGCTTATATTTCACCTCTCTTCTATTTTTACTTAGTTCTATTGAAAAGTCATATGAACTCGAAATGTTAACTGTGTTCCTCTCCGCAGATGCAGACCTGCTGAGTTTTTCCAGGTATTTTTATTTTTGTTTTGGATTTCCAGCATCCGCGGTTTTTTGCTTTTATCCTAGTGTTTAATTGACTGCCACTTCTCTTCAAGGAATGCCTACCTTGAAGAAGTATTGCTCTTCTCTCCGATAGGATTTCCGTATCTCTCTTTTGCCTTGTTCACCTTCATTGCTTTCCATTTCTCTCCTGGTGTTTACTAAAACCCACTTTCGATTCCTTCACTCCACCCCATCCCTACTAGGGCTATCTGTACCTTGCTTGTCCTGCTTTCTACCCTTAATTAGTACATTCCTTAGATAGTATCACCACCTTCAACACCTCTCTGTCCTTTTGTCTATGACATCTTTTGGCCATCTCCACCCATCACTGGCCCTCTCTCCAGCTCTACTTGTCCCACCCTCCCTTAAACCAGCTTATATGTCATCTCTCTTCTATTTTTACTTAGTTCTGTTGAAGAGTCATACGGACTGGAAACGTTAATTGTTCCTCTTCACAGATGCTGCCAGATGTGCTGAGTTTTTCCAGGTATTTTTATTTTTGTTTTGGATTTCCAGCATCTGCAGTTTTTTGCTTTTATCTAAGTAATCCAGTGACCCAGGGTAATGCTCTGGGGACCCGTATTTGAATTCCACCACAGCAGATGGCAGAATTTGAATTCAATCAATAAAAACCTGAAATTAAAGGTCTAATGATGACCATGAAACCACTGTTGATTGTCGTAAAAACCCATCTGGTTCACTAATGTCCTTTAGGGAAGGAAATCTGCCATTCCTACCTGGTATGGCTTACATGTGACTCAAGATCCAAAGCAATGTGATTGAATCTTAAATGACCTCTGAAATGACCCTGCAAGCCACTCAGTTATAGCATACCGCTAGAAAATAAAAAAAAAATGAAACCGGATGGACCACCTGGCATCGACCTGGGCCCCAGAAGCAACAATGACAAAATCAGCTTGTCAACCCTGCAAGGTCCTCATCACTAACACTTGGAGGCTTGTGCCAAAGTTGGGAGTGCTGTCTCACAGACTAGTCAAGCAACAGCCTGACATAGTCATACTCGCAGAATCATACCTTACAGATAATGCCCCAGGCATCACCATCCCTGGGTATGTCCTGTCCCACTGACATAGTGGCATACAGTCAGGAGGGAGTTGCCTGGGTAGTCCTCAACATTGACTCCGGAACCATGGAGTCTCATGGCATCAAGTCAAGCATGGGCAAGGAAACCTTCTGCTAATTACTCCCTGCCCCACTGCCATCTACCTCAGCTGATGAATCAGTATTCCTCCATGTTGAATACCAGTTGGAGGAAGCACTGAGAGTGGCAAAAATGCAGAATGTACTCTAGGTGGAGGACTTCAATGTCCATCACCAAGAGTGGCTTGGTAACATCACTACAGACTAAGCCGGCCAAGTCCTAAAGGATGTATCTGCGCTGCCATAGAGTAAAGACATAGCCTGGGTCTGTGGCAAATGGTGAGGAAACCAATGAGGGAAAAACATGCTTGACCTCATCTTCACCAACTTGCCTGCCGCAGATGCATCTGTCCATGACAGTATCGGTAGGAGCGACCACCACAAAGTCCTGGTGGAGACAAAGTCCCATATTCGCATTGAGGATAGCCTCCATCATGTTGTGTGGCACTACCACTGTGCTAAATGGGATAGATTTGAAACAGATCTGGCAACCATGAGGTGCTGTGGATCATCATCAGCAGCAGCAAAATTGTGCTCAACTACAATCTGTAACCTCATGGCCTGGCATATTCCCCACTCTGCCATTATCACCAAGCCAGGGAATCAACCCTGGTTTAATGAAGAGTGCAGGAGGGCCTGCTGTGCGCAGCACCAGGCATACCTAAAAATGAGGTGTCAGCCTAGTGAAATGACCAAACTGGACTACTTGCATGGCAGATGGCATAAGCAGCAAGTGATAGATAGAGCTAAGTGATTCCACAACCAATCTGATCAGATCTGAGCTCTGCAGTCCTGCCATATCTAGCCGTCAATGGTGGAGGACAATTAAACAACTCGCTGGAGGAGAAGGCTCCACAAATATCCCCATCCTCAATGATGGGGGAGCCCAGCACAACAATGCAAAAGAAGGCTGAAGCATTTGCTGCAGTCTTCAGACAGAAGTGCCGAATGTTGATCCATCTTGGCCTCCTCCAGAGGTCCCCAGCATCAGGGATGAGAGTATTCAGCCAATCTTATTCACTCCATGTGATCTCAAGAAATGGCTGAAGGCATTGGATACTGCAAAGACTATGGGCCCTGACAATATTCCGGCAATAGTACTGAAGACTTGTGCTCCAGAACTTGCTGCATGCCCTAGCCAAGCTGTTCCAGTACAGCTTCAACACTGGTGAATATGGAAAATTGCCCAGAGATGTTCTGTACACAATAAGCAGGACAAATCCAACCTGGCCAATTATTGGCCAATTGGCCTACTCTCGATTATCAGTAAAATGATGGAAAAGGTAATCACCAGTGCTATCGAACAGCGCTATGCTAAGTAACTGACCTCCTGACTCCCCAAAGCCTGTCTACCCTCTGAAAGGCACAAGTCAGGAGTGTGATGGAATACTCTCCACTTGCCTTGATGATTGCAGCTCAATCAATACTCAAGAGGCATGACACCATCCAAGGCAGAGCAGATGATTGGCACCCCACCCACAAACAATCATCCCCTCCACCTCAAACGCACAGTGGCAGCAATATAGGCCTTCTACAAGATGCACTGCAGGAATTCGCCACGGCTTCTTAGGGAGCACCTTCTAAACCCACGACCGGTACCATCTAGAAGGACAAGGGCAGTAGACACATGGGAACACCCTACCTGCAAGTTCCCCTCCAAGTCACTTACCAAGCTGAATTGGAAACATATCGCCATTCCTTCACTGTCGCTGGGTCAAAATTCCAGCACTCCCTCCCTAACAGCACTGTGGGTGTGGGTACATGGACTGCAGCGATTGAAGACGACAGCTCACTACCACTTTCTCATTGGCACTTAGGGATGGGCAATAAATGCTGGTCTAGCCCGCAATGCCCACATCCCAAGAATGAATAATTAAGAAAAATTCAAAATGTAATTATGCGGTAAATTGTCCCATATGGAACAACACGGTTTGAGGCGACACATGACTCAAAAGGCTTGTAAATGGAAGATGCTGGTATTGATTGGTCTGATGGAATTGTACTGGTCACAAGAAGCTTTAGTCCTGTAATGAGCTTACTAGTCGCAGATTGATTTAATTGCTCCATGTGAACAGTGGTTGCAGATTGACAGTATGTGGAACAGATTATTTGTAGTGATATTTAGATTCACTCAATAGCCAGGAACAAAGTAAGGACCGGGAATATGGAAGTTCTATTTGCTCAAGTTCGGGATTGACAACACATTGAAGTCATTGAAAAGACTGTTGATTCCATGAAGAACAGCTGGAGTAAGCCACTTTATTTGTACAGATGTGGTATCTAATGAGACACACTTGCTGAGCAAGCCTTCCACGAAAACAGCACAAATGAAAATGCTGGAAAAATTAAGCAGTCTGGCAACATCTGTGGAGAGAGAAACAGAGTTAAAGTTTCGAGCCTGTATGATTATTTTTCAGAGCTGTATTTTGCTTTTATACAAATGTATTTTGCTTTTATATAAATGATAAAGCAATTGTTTTTGGAAAGTCAGTAGATTTACAATTCACCCAATCAGGATATTATTACATCCCTTTAATAAAACCTAGCATCTCTGATCAGAATGTTAAAGACGCATTATTGGCATAGTGGGTGTTTGAGAGGAAAAAAACAAATTGTCTTAAAGTTACATTGACTATTTGCTCATCCCTCTTCATGCAGATTAAAAATTCCTAATGAAGAATGCAGGGGTGGGCGATGATGGGTACACAAAACTAATTGAAGAGATTAGTGAAATGTGATATATGCAAAAAAGTATCGGAGGACACCGTCGCAGCACAGTCTCCCAATAGCATGAGACTTTAATGAAGTAGTAGCTGTGGGTTTAAAGGTGTGGGGCAAACACAGAAAAGTTTAATCTTGCATTTCATAGACTGACCAGATTTAGTCTTTCTACAGTAATACATGGTAATGACAAAAGAGAAATTGAGAGTAAATGTATGGACCAAATGGATAGGGTCAAGACAGGGGGCACTGGCTAAATTCCTGACTGACATTGTGGGGGTGGGGGCCTGGGGGTGAATTTTGACTCAGTGACGAGTTTAGAGATGTGTGAAAACATGAACGTTGTAAAAAGTTCTGTCAGTAATAGACTTTGAGAAAAAAACTCATACAGTGATTAATGCGATGCTCAAGATCTTAGCTGACCATTGCGAGCAACCATTTCCCCTGATATGAGCAATACATGTGAATGGGGGCCACAGTCCACATCAGTTGTCTATGGGAGGAATCCCAAAATACCTTTCATGCTGTGTGACCATCCCCCGGCCTTAGAAGGGTCCAAAATTAGTACCGCGTTTCCTAAGCATTTGAATTCCCTACGTGTGGGGAGAAGGGCATTCATTAAGGCAGAGGTCTCAGGGAAAATTCAGCAAACCTTGTGACATCGCATGAAGCCGTTAGAGATAACAATCTTGGAGATTTAGTATACTTTCAAAGAGAGTGTCAGAAAGCATGGCAAGGTCTGGGTAAAGTGATGAGGTGTGATGGGAAGACAGTAATTCTCCAACATGGTAGTCAAACTAGTAGGGTACATTCATCTAGGGTAATTGGGATTAATTAGAAACTTGCAGAATCTGAGCAATTAGTAGAAGGTGATAAGCATCCTGTATCTCACATATTCATGTTTGACAGTTAAGAGGAACAGAATACAATACATGAGGAATTGGATGACAATAGGCAAAGTGATACGGATGCACAGAATAGGTCTATTGTACCCAAAGGCCAACTGTCTAAAGATGGTACTATGGTAACCCCAGAAGGGTCCAGTGAATGATGGAATTTTTAAACAATTCATTTATGGGATGTGGGCGTCACTGGCCAGGCCAGCATTTATTGTCCATCCCAAATTGCCCTTGTTCAGAGGGCATTTAAGAGTCAGCCACATTGCTGTGGGTCTGGAGTCACATATAGGCCAGACCAGGTAAGGACAACGGATTTCCTTCCCTAAAGGACATTCGTGAACTAGATGGGTTTTTACAACAATCGACGATGATTTCATGGAGAGAAAAACAGTTAATTTTTCGAGTCCGTATGACTCTTCAAAGCTAAAAACTCTGTCTTTCTCACCACAGATGCTGTTATACCTGAAGTTTTTCCAGCATTTTCTTTTTTTGTTTCAGATTTCTAGCATCCGCAGTATCTTGCTTTTACCAATGGTTTCATGGTCATCATTAGACTTTTAATTCCAGATTTTTATTGACTTTAAATTCCACCATCTGCTGTGGTGGGATTTGAACCCAGGTCCCCAGAGGATTACCCTGGGTTTCTGGATTACTAATCCAGTGACAATACCACTACACCACCACCTGCCCTGAATGCAGCCATGTAGGGAGAGCAGGGAAAGCCACCAGCAAATTCAAACATTGGTTAAATGTCTAAGGTGATAGAGAGGAGGTAAGATCTATGGACTGGAAAACTGAGGTAAAACAGTGGAAAGCAAGAAAACACAGTGCGAGTTCTAATATTCCAAATGCAGCAAGACACCACACAAGTGTCAGGCAATGACCATATCCAACAAGAGAGAATCTAACCATTGCCCCTTGACATTCAATGTCTTTGCCATCACAGAATCCCCCGATATCAACATCCTGGGGGTTACCATTGACCAGAAACTGAATTGGGCTAGCCATATAAATACTGTGGCTACAAAAGCAAGTCAGAGGCTAGGAATCCTGCGGCAAGTAACTCACCTCCTGATTCCCCAAAGTCTGTCCACAACCTACAAGGCAATAGTCAGGAATGTGATGGAATACTCACCCGTTTGCCTGGATGAGTGCAGCTCCAACAACACTTAAGGGGCTTTATACCATCCAGGACAAAGCAGCCTGCTTGATTTGCACCCCATCTACAAACATTCACTCTCTCCAGCACCAATGCACAGTAGCAGCAATGTATACCATATACAAGATGCACTGCAGAAACTGACCAAGGCTTCTTAGACAGCACCTTCCAAACCCAAGACCACTACCATCTAGAAGGACAAGGGCAGCAGATAGATAGGAACACCACCACCTGAAGTTCCCCTCCAAGCCACTCACCATCCTAACTTGGAAATATATATCTGTTCCTTCACTGTCGCTGGGTCAAAATCCTGGAACTCCCTTCCTAACAGCACTGTGGGTGTACCTACACTATGTGGACTGCAGTGGTTCAAGAAGGCAGCTCATCACCACCTAGGGATGGGCATTAAATGCTGGCCTAGCCAGTAACACCCACATTCCATAAATGAATAAAAAAAAGTAACACTGGTGCTAGAAAATGATCACGTATTGGCAAAAGAACCTCTGCTCCTGGGAGGGAGAGGTCATGTAACAGTCGTCCAGAAAGAGATAGGAGGGCAAGTAGAGCTGTAGTTGACTAGACTATGTGATCGAACAAGGACTACAGAACATTCTAGGAACACTACTAGAAGTAGAAGCCCTCACGATCAGGACATTTTGGTGACTGCAAACAAATTAGAAGATACATTAAATATTAGAGACAAAAACCAAAGAGTTGGATAGTTGGAAGGAATCTGGTGTCTCCTCTGAAGTGCCAGATAGAGACAGTCAACCTTATCATACAGGGCAGGTAGGGATGGGCAATAAATGCTGGCTTAGCTAGTGACGCCTACATGTTATGAATGAATTTTTAAAAAGTTGGATACGTTTGGAAAGTGTAAACGCCAGATTGGTCATACAAGGCCAAAGCCAGACTAGTGGCTCAGGGTTTTGAAAAGAGACTTGGTGATCAGGATGTTAAAGTGGACTCCCCCACAGCAGGAAAAGATTTTCTGAGCTCTCACATGCATATTCATGGAAACATAGGTCAATCGATATGAAAAGTTGCATTTTTGCAGCTGAAAATTTTCAAAGAGAAGTATTTTTTAAAATGCCTAAAGAAGCAAGTGATGTAGAAGGGAAGCGGTGAAATTAAACAAATGTGTTTATGGATTGAATGATGCATCAATATATTTCTCAGTCTTGCTGAAAGCAGGCTGTATTCAGCTGAAAACAGATCCAGCAATTTTCTACTGGTAGAAGAGAAACTTGCATGCATTGTTATGAATAATGTCGATGATTTTCTGCGGAATTTGAGCAATTTGTTATAGATAATATAAAAGGGTATTTAAGACTGGAAATCAGAAACTCAGTCAAGTTAACAAATCTATTCTGACTTCCTTGATTAGTTCATGTCTTTCTAAATGACAATTAATTCCTCAGAATTTTTTCCAATAACTTTGAAACTGCTCCAGTAACTGAGTTAGGCTGGCTGATCTGCAATTATTTAATCTATCAAACAATGGTACAATGTTGGTAGTTCTCCAATCCTCTGGTACCATGCCTAAAGCCAGGGAGAATTGGAAAATGGCAGACAGAGCCTCTGATGTTTCCTCCTTTGGGAGGGCAGAGCTTGGCATAGGAGGCAAGAGAGGCCTTAGTGGTCAGTGGAAGATATGAGGAGGACCTTTTAAACTTACCTTTTAAAAGGTCCCCTCATGCAGACTAGGGTTCATGGCTTCATGACTCCCCTGAGGGGCCATGAGCCATGATTCTTTAAAGACCTCACCAGACTCCATGAAAATTGTAGAGGAATAAGACACGTCTATCACTGCAATGGAGCTGGCCAGGCCAGGTCAGGCATGACTGATGAGGGCTTTTGACGGGAACCAGCCAGTACCCTTTAAAGGGGCTCTTGAAAATCAGACAGCCTGGGAATGGGGTTGGGAATCCCAGGATCAGGACTCGCCCACCATTTTTAAAAGCTTCTGAGTCATCCCAATTTGGTAAAAATCCAGGCCAAAATGTTCATTAAGAACCATGCCTACTTCCACTGCCTCGACTCATGGGGGCTGGAATCCAAGTTCAGAGGTGCGTGAGGAAAAGAGAGCGGTTTCTGGTGGGGTGGCGGCAGGATGGCTGATCACATGCGATCTTGCGATGTTCAATTCATTACACAGGCAACTGTGAGGACCTCGCCGATTCTTGCAGCGGGGTACGCAGGTCATTCCCCACCCCCCCCCACTTGGGCCAAAGGCCCATTGCCATATTTAAAGGGTGCCGGGCAGCTTGCATTATCCCTTCCACCTTTGATGGCCATTTCTCCACCCTTCCCCCCCGCCTTCTTTGGCCATCTTCCATGCAACTTGCACTGTCACCACCCAGTCTCAAGCATAGATGGCATTTATAGATGTTCCCCAAAGAGGGCAATGCAGCTGCAACTCAACATTAATCATGGAAGAAGTCTACCTTGCCAGGTGCATGCCACTCATGTGCAGTTGTGAATGTGAACGTTTCGATTTCTCGCTGGTGAGAAACTTAATTTGGAGGGGGAACTTAATTCTGACAAGGTGGCCTGTTAATGACATGCTAATGCAAGTTGGAAAACTTGACCTGCCGAGAACATAATTGCTAAAGTTCATCCTGCCGTCTGGAAATTGACTTTCGACTTCATGGCAAGTTAAGTTCTCTTGCCCGCCAAGCTTCCCGCTGCCGGATGGCCTGGAAGATTCTGCCCACATTGCCTTTTTGATCTCTAATGAGCCCTACTCTTACCTTAGTTATCTTGCTTTTTATGAAATTAGAAACATCTTTGGGCTTTATTTGATTTTACTTGCCAATACTTTTTCATGCTCTCTCTTTGTTTTCATAATTTCCTTTTTACTGTCACTCTGTACATCTTATACTCCAATAGGCTTTCTGCAGCATTAAACTCTTGATATCTGACATAAGCTTCCCTTTATTGCCTTGTCCTGTCCTATATACCACCTGACATCTAAGGGATGGTTAGGTTTGGGAGTCCCACATTTTTCTTTGTAGAAACATATTGTTTTTAACCCTCTCTATCTCCTCCTTGAATATCTCCCATTAGCTCTGCCTGATTTACCTCCAAGTAGCTGCTTCCAGTCCATTTTTGCTAACTCACACCTCAGCGTCATAGAATTTACTTTCTGCAACTGAGAACTTTTACCCCTGGTCAAATATTTGTCCCTTTCCATAACTATTCTAAATCTGATTTATGTTCGCTACCACCAAACTTCTTTCCCACTGATACCCCTGCTACCTGCCGAGCTTCCATCCCTAAAACTAAGTCCGGAACAGCCCACACTCTTGCTGGGCTAACTATGTACGTGCTAAAAACAATTGTCTGAACATATTTCAAGAATTCTGCACCTTCTAAAGCTTTAACATTGATCCCAGTTAATTTAAGCATAGCTGAAATCTCTACTTTTACTGCACCATCGCTTTTGCACTTCTCAGAAATTTGCCTACCTACTTACTCTTTTATCTCCCTCTGACTTTTTGGGGGGTGATTGCATATTTCCAACCGTGCAGTTTCCCCATATTTGTCCTGGTTCAACCCATATGACCTAATTTCTAGCTCCTCACCACTGTAATTGTTTCTTTAACCAATATTGCTACTCCACTGTTCCTATCTCATCTGATGAGCTGCCGTTCCTGCCCTCTTTCTATCTGTATCATCATGTTCTCTGGCTGTTCGTCGTCCTCCTCAGAATGCTTTGCAGCTGCTCAGTGGCATCCTTGACCCTGGCACCATTGGGGCCACATACCATTCTGGAATCTCATCTGTGACTGCAGAAATGCCTAACTATTCCCCCAGATATCTAATCCACTGTCACTATAATTTTTCTGATCTTCCCCCTCACCTCCCCACTCCCACCCTCTACAGCTAAACCATCTGTGATGCTATGAATTTTGACTTCAGCTGTACTCCCCAGGAATACCGGGTAAAGAGAAAGATACTTTCAGGGGAAACCTAGACTACCTGCCAGGTCTTTCCAGTTTCTCTGGTAGACAACCATTCCCTCTCTGTTTTGCTGAGGACATTGGCATCAGAAGTGGATATCCGGAAGTGATTAAATAAATCAACTGTTACAGAAGCATTTTGGCAAATGAATGTCCAAAGACTATAGGCTGTTGGTGTTTGAAAATGCCTTTGTAGCTGACTTAGGCTTTTTAAATCTCAGTATGATTCAGAAGGAAATGGCTTTGTGATGGGATCAGTTTTGTGGGTGGCGAGGGATACAAAATAGTAATCCCGCATGGCCCTTTCAGGAACCAAGACCAAGGGGATAGAGAGGCCACTTGAGATGGCAAGGTTGAGAGGGTGGCTGTGAATATTGATTTATAAAGAGGGAAGATTTTATGGGCACTGAGTTTAGAGGAAAGAGGACAAGGAATTGAAATCATCAGTATTTTAAAACAGGGAGATTTAACACTGCTGTTTGGGCTTGAATCGATTGACAAGGGTGACATGTGGATCTTTAAAATGTTCTGTTTTTGAGTGAGACTTCCAGTCCAGCACAACTGTTTCAACTACTTGCAGCAGCACTAACCAATGAGGGTACGCGATTTTACCAGTCAAGTGATTAACCCAATTACTGACCTGCTAATGTGATCTGTACTCTCAAGTAGAGTTGTGATAATGTTAACATTTAATCTCCCCTTCAGCTGTTCCAGAATAAATCGGTATGAAGCAAAATTGTGTTTTGCGCACCTGCAAGTTTATTCATTGCACATAGATTGGGCATGTTGGAATAAAATCCCAAGTGGATCCCATTAGCATGGCTGGTCCACAGAGCAAGGATTTCTGTTTGCAGGTCTAAATGAGTTTGAGCACAGGTGGGGTTTGTCTATTGTTTTGAATATTGTAGCATTGTAAACCAAAATTAAACCTTGGAGAAAGTAATAATAACAGAGGAAATTCTTTAGACAGTTGCATACCAGGGATGGCTCTTAATTTGTGTTGAATTACATGGAAGAAAGAAGTATTAATGCTCCCATATCCTTGTTCAATGTATAAGAACTTTAGTTTACAAAACAGTAATTTTTTCCTGTTGGAGTGAAATAACTGTTACTTTGTATTCATGTGAAAATCATGAAGCCTGTCTAATTTTAATATATTTTTATGTCAATAAAGGTACGAATACCATCAGTCAGCAATACTCGAATGAAGGCCCTGGAAGATATAAAGCAGATGTTTCATAGATTTTCGGTGCCTCATATGAGTGCTTACTCGTTCTCAAGTGGAAAAGATTTACCTACAGAAAGTCCAAATACTTTTGCTAACAGACTGTTAAATAGAGTGAAGCCGGCTTCACCCAGTGTACTCGAGGAACAAATCGAAGCAGCTGCTGGATTAACTAAGGAGATCAAAGCCATTGGGGGCCATTCTCCAGCTGAGGAAAGTGTTCAAAATGTGTCAGAAGAGCTTGACGAAACTGCAGACATTTCACCTGCAGGCCAGGACAGATCTGTAGAAGAATTGCGTTATGAAGCTGAAAGCCCAGATGAAGCTGCATTGGTACATGCAGCTCGGGCCTATAAGTGCACTTTATTATCTAAGACATCTAATCACATCACTGTGGAGCTTAACAAAGTAGGACCATTACATTTTCAACTCTTGCATATATTACCATTTGACTCAGTTCGAAAGAGGATGTCTGTGGTAGTCCGACATCCACTGACTAACAAGGTAGTTGTTTATACAAAAGGTGCCGATTCAGTTATGATGGATCTTTTGGATACTTCCACTAAAGGTACGTAAAGAGTTGCAGTATTTGTATTTGCCTGTCCTTTAAGCTTTTGAATTCTGGATGTCTTTATGAACTTTTTGAAACTGAAACAGTATGTTATAAACAGGAGCAAAAATACTTTAAAATCATTTCTTCTTCATGTTCTATCTTGTGCGCACCATAATCAAATCAAGAAGAATTCAGCAACTAACAAGTCTGAGCCATGAGTCTCTGGATCACATTTTCCAGCTTAGACTGTTAGGGTTGGGTGCTCACTACAGGTACACCTCCTGTTATTACAAACCAGGAGCAAACAAAACTTTTAAATGTAGAAAAAATTCAAAGGAATGAGAAATGAATTTATCACAGTAAACTGGGTTGAGCTGTTGGTAGATAAATCAATAGGCAAATAGTAAGAAGTAGTCAAAGAAGCATTTGGTACAATAAGAAATAAGTACATCTGCGGAACTATGCACTGTTAGGAGGCAAAGACTCCATTTGTGTAATTAAGTAATCATGGTTAAGAACTGAGGTAAGATACAGTATCAAGCTAAAACTAATAGTTTACACAAATGTGCAAATAAGTGGAGACCCAGTAGACTGGGAAAGCTATAAAACACAATAAAGAGATAAAACTAAAGTAATAAGAGGGAATATAAAAAAAAACTAACAAGTGATATTTTAAGTGAATGACAATGGTAAAGGGAAATATGGGCCCATTAAAGATAGATGCAGGCAAGACTAATGGACAATAGGAAATAACAGCTTTGTTAAATGAGTGCCTTGCATCCATTTTCACAGTGGAGAAAGAGAACAAAATACCAGCTGTATATGGCAAGCCAAAAATAAGCCAAGGTAAGGAAATTAGTAGATTTATCATAAGTTTGTAAAAAATGGAAATGGATAAAAGAAATACAACTGAAGATGGATATATCTCCAGAACCTGATTGTTTCCACTCAATATTAAAAGAAAAAGAGAAGAAAATGCACATAAGCTAGCCAACATTTTTCAAATCTTCCTGTATTAGGAAATGTGCCTTTAAATTGGAAAATTGCAACATAATTCCATTAGTTGAAAAGGGAGGGAGGGAAGGAGAAACCAGAAAACTACAAATCTGTCAGTTTAACATCAGTTTTTAAAAATTCATTCATGGGATGTGGGCATCACTGGCAAAGCCAACATTTATTGCCCATGTCTAATTGCATTTGAGAAAGCTGTCACTGCAGTCTTTGTCGTGTCAGTTAACCCACGGTACTGTTAGGGAGATACTCCAAGAGTTTGACTCTGTGACGGTGATAAAATGCTGATCATAGTTCCAAATCATGAGACTTAAAAGAGAAATTGCAAGTGTTGATGTCCCCGTGCAGCTGCTGCCCTAATTCTTCTAGGTAGTAGTAGTGGGTTTAATAGGTCCTGCTGAATGAGCCTTGGCGATTTGCTGTAGTGCATTTTGTATAAGGTACACTCTGCTGCCACTGTGTGTTGGTGGAGGAAGTGGATGTTTAAGGTAGTAGATTGGGTGCCAGCTGAGGGGAGCTGCTTTTTGCTGGATGGTGTAGAGCACCTTGAATGTTGTTGGAGCTGCACACATCCAGGCAAGTAGAGAGTATTCTATCACATCCTGACTTGTGCTTTGTAGATGTTTGTCAGGCTTTTCGGAGTCAGGAAGTGAGTTGCTCACCACCAAATTCCCCGCCTCTGACTGTTGGGGAGGGTTTAAACTAACTTGGCAGGGGGATAGGATCCTGAGAGGAGGTTTCAGCAGGGGGAGATGTACAGCCAAAATTAGAAGAGAGAGCAAGTGAGTCTGGAAGGCATAGAAAGTATAGGCCAGTTAAGGTAAAAGGGAGTTTGGCAAGGATGGATGGTATTTTATTTACTTTAATGAGCCTGACGAATAAGGCAGATGAGTTGAGAGCACAAATTAACACATGGAAGTATGATGTCATTGCTGTCACAGAGACATGGTTGAGAGAGGGGCAGGATTGGCAGCTCCATATTCCAGGATATAGGGTCTTCAGGTGAGACAGGGAAGGAGGTAAAAGAGGAGGGGGTATCACAATATTGATCAAGGAATCAATTACAGCAGTAAGGAAGGATGACAAATTAGAAGGCTCCTCAAATGAAGTCATATGGGTAGAACTGAAAAACAAACAAAAAAGCAATCACATTGCTGGGAGTGTACTATATGCCCCCAAACATCAGAAGTGTAAAAATAATAGGGTAGTAAAAATGGGGGATTTCAATTTCCTCAACATTACCTGGATTAGTCATAGTGTGATAGGTTTAGAGGGAGCGGAATTCTTAAAATGCATCCAGGAGAACTTTTTAAGCCAGTATGTAGAAGGTCCTGGACTTAATTTTAGAGAATGAAGCCAGGCAAGTGGTAGAGGTATCAGTGGGGGAGCATTTTGCAGATAGTGATCATAACTCCGTTAGATTCAAGGTTGTTATGGAAAAGGTCAAGGATGGGCCTGAAATCAGAGTTTAAATTGAGGGAAGGCTGATTTTAATAAGATCAGATATGATTTGGCTAGAGTGGACTGGGAGCAGCTACTTTTAGATAAATCTGCATTAGAGCAGTGGGACTCATTCAATAAGGAAATAGGGAGAGTACAGGGCCAACATATTCCAGTAAAGATAAAGGGTGGGACAAGCAGATCCTAGGAATCCTGGATGTCGAGGGATATACAGGATTGGATAAAGAGAAAAAGGGAGGCTAATGGCAGATAAACAGCGAAAGCCTTAGAGGAGTAGAGAACGTGTAGGGGGGAACTTAAAAAGGAAATTAGGAGAGCAAAAAGGGGGCATGAAAAAACATTGGCAGGTAAAATAAAGGAGAACCCAAAGTTATTTTACAAGTACATTAAGAGTAAGAGGATAACTAGGGAAAGTGTAGAGCCCATTAAGGACCATAGTGGTAATTTGTGTGTAGAGCCGGAAGACGTAAGGTTCTAAATGAATACTTTGTGTTGCGTGTTCACAAGTGAGAGGGACAACGTGGTATGGAAGTTAGGCAGAAAGACTGTGATATAATTAAAGAAATTAGCATAGAAAAGGAAGAGGTTCTAAGTGGTCTGGCAGGCTTAAAAGTACATAAATCTTCAGGCCCAGATGAAATGTATCCCAAGCTGTTGAGTGAGGCAAGGGAGTAGATAATAGGGGCACTGACAATCATTTTCAATACCTTGCTGGCCACAGGAGAGGTGTCAGAGGACTGGGGAACAGCCAATGTGGTACTATTATTCAAGAAGGGAGGAAGGGATAAATCAGGGAACTACAGGCCAGTCAGTCTAACCTCAGTGGTGGGGAAACTATTGGAAGCAATTCTGAGGGACAGAATTAATCTACACTTGGAAAGGCAGGGATTAATCAAGGGCAGTCAGAATAGTTTTGTTAAGGAGAGGTCATGTCTGACCAATTTGAATGAATTTTTCGAAGAGGTGACCAGGTGTGTAGATGAGGGCAATGCATTTGATGTAGTCTCCTTGGACTTCAGCAAGGCTTTTGATAAGCTCCCGCATGGGAAACTGATAACAAAGGTAAGAGCCCATGGCCATTCTGTTATAGGTTCTGAGCTACAGGTCATGCCTTTCACAGACTAAAGAAATAGAAGTGCTTTAAGTCCAAAGGGAGCCACTTGAACACTAAGCAAAGGTGATTGATCCCCTCTGAGACAGATTGCCCTTGAATTTAGAGTTTGTGAGCACCTTTCCAGAGGTTTCAATGAAATGTTCGGTTCTCCTCAGCTGGAGAGAGTTCCACCCAGACCTTATAAGGGCTGAAGAATAAAAGTACACCAGAAAGTCCCAAGCATAACCTCTTGATTCTATCCTCCTCTCTCCCACCCCTGAGCAAAAGGCAGGATTTAAGCAACAGAGCAGAACTAGGTTCTGCTTACCAGAGAGCTGCCATGTTTCCATCCTCACCACACAAATAGATTTTTTGGTTTCCTCTTTTTATAGGTGAGATGTATTTTCAATTGCTCATTAATTATGATATTTTGTGCTGGAGCTGCCCCTGATATTTTATACTGTAATTACAGACATTAAGTTAATATTGTTTCACATTGCACACTACCTGGAGCTGAAGTTCGTGGTCTCGCCCATATCAATGAAAATACCTTGACAGTTTATCATATTTCAAATGATGTGTTCAATTAATAAGATATCCCAATTATGTTTAAAACAAGTGTGATTGTTTGTGGGATAGAACAGCCTTTATTTTTCATGCCACAAGTAAATGAAGGAATTGGAATCATTTATAATGTCAGCTATCATGGAAGCAAGAAGGGAACGTTGATGGCCTAAAGTTCAGGGCCAAGGGAGCCTGAATGTAACAGTTTAACAGAATGGTATTCACCACCTCAGTGGACAGGGAAGAATAGTGGGCTTGGTACGTAGCCTGCAGTGCATGGCATTTTAAAGGGTAACTGTTACAAGGTACACTGTCTTGTTCATGGCACATTTAAGATTGCAAGTTTGGTTGCATGGGAGCCTATGTCTGCCTAAGGAAACTGGCAACTTGATGTGAGCACACAAAATGTCGTGAGAAAGCCTGAACTGAATATTTATGGAGGATACCTGATCAGATGTGAAATATGACATGTATCACACAAATTTGCTAGCAATTTAACAGTAACAATGCCAGGAGCATATTGTAACAACAGTTTGTGGTAATATTGCTGGATGGACTTTATAAATTTGGAATCTATTTGGACTGTTGCCTTAAAGGGGTGTGTAGTTGGGAGTTTGGTTAAGTAGAAATTTTGGGAGCTATTATAACAGCGTAACTGTAATCTTGTCTGTGTTTAAGTTTTCTTGTTGTTTTGTTAATGTATGTTTTAATTTGATCTTTAAAATCTCTAAAGGTGGTAGTGGATTCATTATTTCTGACTTCAGTGCACAAGCCTTCTTGTAATAAATACAAATTGCAAAATTGTTGTGATAGTGTGGCCAAGTTTCCCTTGTGGATTTGGTCAGCCTGGCAACTACCACCTGCTATATCATAACATCCATCATTGAAGCTGTGGCTAACGCCGCTGGCTACATTTAAAAGTGTATTCTGACCTTTCTCACCAGCAATGCCTAGTGAGGTGGGGGAAGGGGGTGTGGTTGGTGGGGGCGAAGAAGGGTAGTGGGCAGAATCAGGGGTACAGGAGAGCTACTGGGTAGGCGCAGCCTTAAATAAGTCAGTGTAAATAACAGGTTAAGTATCAGGCAAAGTGCCCAAGTTTACACATTGACGTGTCCTGACAGGACCATCACCGTGGGCTCCCACGGAACCATTTCTGGCAAACCACAAGTTCTAGATTGCAGTAAAACTAAACTCAGTTGTGACCCTTAATAGTGGTGAACCACACTGCATTCGCAGCTATTCGGATTGCAACATCTGGCCTATTAAGTCAGATGACCAAAAACTGGGTCAAAAAGTTAGGTTTTAAGAAGTATCTTAAAGGAGGAATGTGAAATAGAGAGGTAGAGAGGTGTAGGAAGGGTATTCCAGGGTATAGGGCCCAGGCAACTGATGGCATGGTCACCAATGGTGGAGTGATTAAAATTGAGGATTCTCAAGAGACCAGAATTAGAGGAGCACAGCTATTTTGGAGGATTGTATGACTGGAAGGCATTACAGAGAAAGGGAGGTATGAGGCCATGGAGGAATTTGAAAACATGGATGAGATTTTTAAAAGCAAAACATTACTTAACCCGGAGCCAACAGACTGGCTTAATCTCAGACTGCTGCTAGGGAGAGCGACGGAATAGTAGCTAGGGAATGGAGTTTGCTGTATGGACCGAAAACAGTGGTTTTAGACTTTTCAATATTTAAATGGAGGAAATGTCTGTTCATCCAGTACTGGATGTTGTATAAGCAGTCTGATATTTTAGCACTGTGGAGGAGTCGAGAGAGGTGGTAGTGAGGAAAAGCTGGATGTTGTCAGCGTACATGTGAAAATTAATGCTGTACTTTTGGATGACATTACCAAGATGAAACATGTAGTTGAGGAATGAGAACGGGGTACCCAGGATAGAATCTTAGGATAGATCATCGTGGTCAAACCGAGTAGGGCTGTAGATCGTGTCCCAAAGACTTTCCTTTAATATTAAAATAAATGTTTCATGTAAAGTTGTAATTCTGAACTATATTGATGCACAGAGTTCAGAGTGGTTCTGTGATTTCACTGTGCCTTTTTTTTAACCACAGACCATCTGTTTTCGCAGTAACATGGGTCATGTTTAATTGTACATGAAATGGAATTGAATATGGTTTCTGTCATATAGAATACTTTGCGGGGTTTTAAGCTGATTCTCAATTGACTCATTTAACTTGCAGGCCATAGGGAACTGAAGGGAATTCAGGAAAGGACCCAGAATTATTTAGATGATTATGCCAAAGAGGGTCTCCGCACGCTATGCATTGCTAAAAAGGTATGTAAAAAAGAATGCGCATGATGAATGTTCTAGATATAATACACAGTTTGTCATGTGTTACAAGCCAGTAACATACATAGGAATAGAGATGAAAAAGCATGCAGGAGCCATGCTCAGGGTTTATCAACATTATCTGAATTTGTTACTGATTTGAATACATCTATTTTACAGTATATTGGTAGAAATATCGTATGATTTGTTACCACTCTCTGTGTTTTGATTTGATGTTTTTGGTTTATTTAGCAACAAGCTAACATGATAGCCAATAGGTGAGTGTGAGCTCCTGCTTTCATATCACTTGATTACTGCAGAATAAAACGAACTAGAATTCAATATAGAATTCTAAATCACACATTTATTTTGATGAATGTCATAGAGTCACTGCGGCACAGAGGGAGGCCATTTGGCTATCAAGTCTATACTGGTTCTCTGTATAACAACCCAGCCAGCCCCATTCTCCTGCTCTATCCCTGTAGTCCTGCAAGTTTATTTCCTTCAAACGCTATCCAATTTTCTTTTGAAATTATAGATTGTCTTCACATCCACCACCATCATAGGCAGCAAGTTCTAGGTTGTTCGCTGCTTTAAAAAAAAGTTGTTCCTCTCATCCCCCAGCATCTCATGCCCAAAACCTTAGATTTGTGTCCAGAACAGAAAGTTCTGGAAATACTCAGTATGTCTTGCAGCATCTTTGGGGAGAGAAATAGAGTTAATGTTTTGATTCGAATAAAACTCTTCTCAGAACTGAAGGAGGATATAAATGTGATGATTTATATGTCAAAAGTGGGGAAGGGGAAGGAAGAACAAAAGAAAAGGTCTGGGATATGGCAGAGGGCAGGAGAAACTAAATAATAACGGCCATGAAACAAAAAGCAAAGGGAGTAGTAATGGTTGTAGTCAAGTGTCAAAACATTTTTCCAGGGTGAGTGTAAACCTCAGAATAATAAACAGCTCTGTCCAAAAGCAAAAACATGAAAAACAAGATTCCAACTGGCACCTGGCAAAAAAACAGAATCAAAATGGGGAACAGAGTTCATGGTTTGAAATTATTGAACTCAGTGTTGAATCCAGAAGGTTGTAACATACTGTCCAATTAGGATAAAATTGGAAGATGAGGTACTGTTCTTCGAGCTTGCATTGAACTTCACTAGCACACTACAGCAGGACAAGGACAGGAATGTGAGACCGAGAGCAAGGTAGTGAATTAAAATGGAAAGCAACCGGAAGTTTAGGGCCATGCTTGTGGACTGAGTGGAGGTGTCCTGCAAAGCAGTCACTTAATCCACGTTTGGTCTGCCCAATGTAGGGAGACTGCATTATGAGCAGCAAATACAGTATACCACTGCTTCACCTGGAAGGACTGTTTATGGCCTTGGACAGTAAGTAAAGAGGAGGTAAAAGGTCAGATGTTGTATCTCGTTCAATTGCATGGGGAGCTGCTATTGGGAGGGGACGAGGTGATGGATGTATCGCAGAGGAAATGGTCTCTTCAGAATGCTGACAGGGTGTTTAGTGGTGGCATCATGCCAGAGGTGGCGGAAATGATGAAGGATGATCCTTTAAATGTGGAGGCTGGTGGAGTGGAGATTGAGAACAAAGGGACCCCTATCCCAGTTCTGGGAGGGTGAGGATGTGGTGAGAGGTGATTTGGGCCAGGAAACTGAAAATTCTTGAAATGACGTGGGGGTTCAGAAGAGTCACAGATGTAGATAGAAAGAAACTGGACAAGTGGAGAATAAATAAAGTCAAGAGAGGAAGAAATAAGTTCAGTGGGGCAGGAACAGGCTGAAACAATGGACAGGACAGTCCTGTTAATGGATGTTGGGAAGGAGGTAGAAACAGGCTGTTAGATTTGTAACCTGTAGTCCTTGTACCATCAGCTAATGGGAACAATTTTTAAAATCTGCTTTATCTAAACCTGTCATAATCTTGCACATCTCTACCGAATCTCCCCTCAATCTCCTTTGCTCCAAAGAGAACAACCCCAGCCTCCCCAGTCTAACCTTGCAGCTAAAATCCCTCATAACTGAAACCATTCTGGTAAATCTCTTGTGCACCCTCTCAAGGACCCTCACATCCTTCCTAAAGTATAGTTCCAGACTTGACTTAATACTCCAGTTGTGGCCTAACCAGAGGTTTAAAAAGGTCCAGTATAATTTTTCTGCTTTTGTACTCAACGCCTCTATTCATGAAGGCCAAAATCTGATATACTTTGATAACCACTCTCTCAATATGTCCTGCCACCTTAAAAGATCGATGCACTTGCAACCCTAGGTGCTTTGTACCCACACACACTTTAGAAATCTGCCATTAAATCTATATTGCCTCCCCTGTCCCTGCTGCCAAAATACATCACCTCACATTTTTCTATTAAATTCCATCTGCCACTTCCAGCCCATTCTACTAGCCTACCTATGTTCTATTGTAGTCGATTGGTATCATTCTCACTCTCATCCACACCTCCAAATTTGTAATTCTTGGCGAATTTTGAAATTATACTTTATTCCAATATCCAAGTCATTTATATATATTAAAAAATTAGTAATCCAAGCACTGACTCTTGGGAACACCGCTGTCTAGTGAGAAAAATAACCATTTGCCATGACTTGCTGTTTTCTGTCCTTGAGCCAATTTTATATCCAAGCTGATATTGACCCTCCTATTCCATGATTTTGTTAAGACCATAAGATGTAGGAGCAGAAGTAGGCCATTCGGACCATCGAGTCTTCTCCCTCATTCAATGAGATCATGGCTGCTCTGATAATCCTCAACCCCACTTTCCTACTTTTTCCCCATATCCCTTGACTCCCTTACTGATTAAAAATCTGTCTATCTCAGCCTTGAATATATTTAACGACCCAGCATCTACAGCCCTTTGCGGTAAAGAATTCCACAGATTGACTACCCTCTGAGAGAAGAAATTCCTCCTCATCTCTGTCTTAAATAGGCGACCCCTTACTCTGAGATTACGCCCTCTGGTCCTAGACTCTTCCACAAGGGGAGACAGTCTTTCAGCATTTACCCTGTCAAGCCCCTTAAGAATCTTATATGTTTCAAAAAGGTCACCTCTCATTCTTCTAAACTCCAATGAGTACAGACCCAACCTACTCAACCTCTCCTCATAAGAAAACTCCTCCATACTCAGGATCAACCTAGTGAACCTTCTCTGGATGGTCTGCAATGCCTGTATCTCTTTCCTTAGATAAGGGGACCAAAACTGTTCACAGTATTCTAGTGTCTTGTGCCTCGTATAGTTTTATCAAGACTTCCCTATTTTTATACTCCATTCCCTTTGAAATAAAGGCCAACATTCAATTTGCCTTCCCTATTACCTGTGAATTTGTATGCTAACTTTTTGGGATTCATGCATGAGGGCCCCCAAATCCCTCTGTGTTACAGCTTTCTACAGTCTTTCTCCATTAAAATAATATTCAGCTCTTCCATTCTTCCTGCCAAAGTGCATAACATCACATTTTCCCACATTATATTCCATCTGCCAAGTTTTTGTCCGCTCACTTTACCTGTCTATATCCCTTGTAGTCTCTGTTATCCTCACCACTTGCCTTCCACCAATTTTTGTGCCATCCGCAAACTTGGCGACAGCACATTCACTTCCCTCATCAAAGTCATTAACATATATTGTAAATACTTGTGGCCCCAGCACTGATCCCTGTGGTACTCCACTAGTGATAGGTTGCCATCCTGAAAATTCCCCCTTATCCCAACTCTCTGTCTCCTTTTAGCCAATCCTCTATCCATGCTAATATATTGCCCCTAACACCATGGGCTCTTATCTTACTAAGTAGCCTTAACTTCTTTGGTTAACCATGGTTGGCTTATACCCTTCCTAGAATCCTTCTTCCTCACTGGGACATATCTTTGTTGTGAGTCATGAACTATTTTCTTAAACGTCTGCCATTCTTCATCAACTATATTTTCTGCTAAACTCCTTTCCAGTCCACTCCAGTCAACTCCACCCTCATTCCTTTGTAATTACCCTTATTTAAATCTAGCACAGTTGTTTCTGCCCCAAGTTTCTGCTCTCAAACTGAATGCTAAATTCTACCATGTTTTGGTCACTATTTCCTATGGGATCTTTTACTCTGAGATTATTTATTAAACCTACCTCATTACACATTACCAGGTCCAAAATAGCCTGATTCCTGGTTGTCCACGACATATTGTTCCAGGAAATTGTCCCGAATACATGGTATGAACTCTTGTTTGTGGCTACCTCTGCCAATTTGATTTTCCCAGTCTACATGAAGATTAAAGTCACCCATGATTAATATACTGCCTTTTTTACATGCTCTCATTAGCTCCTGATTTATTCTCTGTCCTACATTCTAGTTACTGTGAGGGGGCCTATAGACTACTCCCTCTGGTGTCTTCTTCCCCTTGTTATTTCTTACCTCTACCCATATGGATTCTACATCTCATCCAAGATCATTTTTTGCTATTGTAATTATACCATCTCATACTAACAAAGCTACCCCACCACCTTTTTCTCCCTGCTTGTCCTTTTTAAAAGTCACATACCCCTGAATATTTAGTTCCCAGCTTTCATCTCCTTGTAACCATGGAAGAATTTTCTCCCCATCAGGGGGCGCTGAGTGAGAGTGGGCCCAGACGAGCACGCAGCCGATCGCTACCCGCGATAGGCTGCGCACCGCCATTTTACATGGGCAGGCCAATTTGGGCCCACCCAGCGTGACGCGCACCCGGAAGTGCTGAGCACTCCCTGTGCGGGCGGGGGGAGGAGGCTGAGTTGGGGCCTGTGCTCTTTCATGCATGTACATGGAAGAGCTTAGAAATCTCCCTGAGGCACGGAGCTGGCTCAGGGAGTTTACCTTCATTATTCAAAATTTAAATAACGAAAAAAAATATTTCAGACATGTACCCCCAAGAGACAGTGTCACAGGAGCTGAGAAATCTCAATGAATTTTAATGAAAAATTTATTTGATTTATAAATCCTTCATGAAACCTCATCCCGCCTGGGCTCTTCGCCTGCCCACCAACCTTAAGGTTGGACGGGCAGCTCTGTTAATTATTTTGATTAGTTTTTAAATGGCCTCAATAAGCCTTTGACAGTTTGGCGGGCGCACAGCCAACTTTGGTGCACTCCCGCTAAACCGAAGATTGGAATGCCGTGTGGTGACATCGGGACGCATGTCTCACCTCACCGCGTGTCATTTTACACATCGACAAGCGGTGCCCACCCCCACACAATGACCCAAAAGTTCTGGCCAATGCCTCCGTAATGTCTATAAGATCATACTCGTTCACCTCTATTTGTACCGTTAGTTCATTTATTTTGTTCTGAATACTATGCGAATTTAAGTAAAGGGCATTAATTTTGCCTTTTTACCATTTTTTTCCCCTTTTACCCTATTTGTTGCTATTTTTAATGTTTGTACACCCTGTCCCTTCCTGTCACACTCTGGGTATGATACCTAAATAGCTGCCTTGCAATGTTGCCATATCCTTTTGCTTTGTAAGCCTACATATACCCTCTCCAAAACCCTCCCCCTACCGCCCTTCTTAGTTTAAAGCCCTCTCTATAGCCCTAGTTGCTCAATTTGCCAGGACACTGGTCCCAGCAAGGTTCAAATGAAGCCAGTCCCACTGGAACAGCTTCCTTCTACCCCAATACTGGTGCCAGTGCCCCATGAACTAAAACCCAATCCTCCCAGACCAATCTTTGAGCCTTGCATTTAACTCCTTGACTTTATTTACCCTATGCCAGTTTGCCCATGGCTTAGGTAATAATCCCAAGATTATTACCTTGGAAGTTCTGCTTTTTAAATTAGCTCCTAACTGTTCCGATTCTTTCAGCAGAACCTCCTTCCTAGTCCTCTCAATGTCATTGGTACCAATATGGACAACAACAACTGGATCCCTCCCCTTCCACCTCAAGTTCCTCTCCAACCCTGAGGAGAAATCCTTAACCCTGGCACTGGGCAGGCAACACAGCCTTTGAGACTCATGCTCAGGGCTGCAGAGAACAGATCTAGCCCCCTAATTATACTATCCCCTATCACTAATATGCTTCTATTTCCTCCCCCTACTTGAATGGCTGCCTGTACCATGGTGCTGTGGTCAGTTCGCTCGTCCTCCCTGCAGTCCCCGCTCTCATCCACACAGCTTGCAAGAACCTCGTAACTGTTTTACAATTGCAGAGGCTGAGGCTCCTCGAAAGCTACCTCCTGTATCCCCATACCTTTCTCACCTGCAGTCACACTCTCCTGTCCCTGATCACAGACCAAATTTGAATGATCTAATCTGAGGGGTGTGACTGCCTCCTGGAGCAAAGTGTCCAGGTAACTTTCCCCCTCCTTGATGTGGCGCAATGTCTGCATCTTGGATTCCAGCTCCTCAACTCGGATTTGACGTTCCTTGAGTTGCAAATACTTACTACAGAGATGTTGCTCAGGATCACCTTGGTGCTCAACAGCGCCCACATGCTACAGCAGCAACGCATCACCTGTCCTGCCATCGCTATCATGTTTTATTTATTTTATTAATTAATTACTCTAGTATCCCTGCTCTTTACACTTGAAAATTCCCCTGCTCTTTATACTTTATTGTAATTACTTTTTTTACACACCAGTATTGATCTTATACTTAAGCTATTTTTAAGAGAAAGTAAAGACTCGAGTCCTTAACACAAACTAAAGACCATAATTTTACTTTAAAGACTAGAAATACTCACCAATCCTACTCACCAATCAGCTGCTCACCCTGCTATTTTTTTTAAATGAAGCCTCCACACGCTTCCCACTCTTTTTAAAAATGAAGTCTCCACGCCCTGCCCACTCTTTTTTAAAATTAAGTCTCCACACTCTCGCCGCTCATTTTTAAATATGAAGTCCCCACACTCTCTCCGCTCATTTTTTAAAAATGAAGTCTCCACACTCTCTCCGCCCTTTTTTAAAAATGAAGTCTCCACACTCTCGCTGCTCTTTTTTTGAAATTAAGTCTCCAAACGCCCGCCGCTCTCTTTTTCAAAGAAGCCTCCACACTCTCCCTGCTTTTTCTTTTAAAATGAAGTCTCCACACTCTCGCCGCTCTTTTTAAAAATTAAGTCTCCACACTCTCTCTGCTCTTTTTTAAAATGCGGTCACCATTCTCTCTCCGCTCTTTGGTTAAAATGAAGTCCCCACACTCCGCTCTTTTTTAAAAATTAAGTCTCCACGCTCTCGCTGCTCTTTTTTAAAATGAAGTTTCCACTCTCTCCCTGCTCTTCTTTTTAAAAGGCACCAAGGTCTGGTCAATGAATACCTCTGCGTCAAATGTTAATGGAACTTGGTGAACAACTTCTTGCATTTACTAGGAATCCTTACACCCTTCCTCGAGTCAGGTATCACATTTGCCATTCTCCCATTCTCTGACATATCCTCCATCTCTGGGAAATTGGAAGATTATGGCAAGCCCTTCCACTATCTCCATCCCCACTCTCTTTAGCAACCTGGGATGCAGGCTGTTTATAACCTAAACCTTATGATACGATGATCACTCTTTACCCAAGTGTTTCCCCGCACACACTTGACCCATTTGGCCCACCACATTCCCCAGCACCAGATCTAGCAATGCCTTCTTCCTGGTTGGATTGAGAATAAACTGGTCAAGGAAGTTTTTCTGAACACATTTCACAAATTCTTCCCCTTCCTTACCCTTTAGTCTCACATTTTTGTCCGAAACATATTTGGGTATTAAAGTCTCCCAGTATATAGTTGTTGCACAACTCTGTGATTTCCCTACAGATTTGCTCCTCATCTCTCTCTCTCTCACTATATGGAGCTCTGTAGAATACCCCCATAGCATGATTTTATCCTTCAACTCTAACCAAATGGATTCTGTCTTTGCCTCCTCCAGGACATCCTCTATTCTCAACACTTCTATGTTACCCCACATCCCATTTTTCCTTCCCTGTCTTTTCTGACCATGTTGAGTCCTCACCATTTTAAGCCATGTTTCCATTATTGCCACTACATCATATTCCCACAAGGCAATGTGTTCTTGTTGCTCATCAACTTCATCACTGCACTTTGTGTTTACCTACAGGTGTTGTAAACCTGTCTTTGTATTCCTTGTGGTCCTTCTTAGTTCGTTCCTATCCAATATGGTACTACTTCCTTCTCTACTACTATCCAGCACTCTCACTTTATACACCTTATTCCTCTTTTCTACTCCTATACGCTGGTGTCCAACCCTTGGTCAATTTAGTTTAAACCCTCCCAAACCAGGTTAGGGAACCTGCCCACAAAGATATTGATCCTGGTCCTGTTGAGGTGCATCCCATCCCTCTTGAATGGGTGCCACCTGCCCCACATCTCACAATGCCCCAAGAATCTGAAGCCTTCCCTCCTTCACCATGCCTCAAGCCATTTATCCTGCCTAGCTTCCTATTTCTACTCATACTAGCATGCAACACTGTGAGTAATTCAGAAATTGCAACATTTGAGAGACTGCTTTTTAACTTCCTCCCTAGCTCCTGAAAATCTGATGATAGGACCTCAGTCCCTACCCTCTCTATGCCACAACTTCTGGGTCACTCACTTCCCCCTGCAGAATATTCTGCATTCTCTCCATGATGCCCTTTATCCTGGCAACGCACCATGCCTGACGGTTACAGAGATGCCTGCCTATTCCCCTTAGAATTGAATCTCCTATAACGACTGCATTTCTGCTCTTTGTTCCCACCTGTGTAATCCTTTGCCCATTGGTACTACGGTCTAACCTGCACTTCTTTAAGGTGTTGTCACTCCCATCACTCTCCATTGCTGAGTTCTGGTTTGAGAGTGGCACATTCTGATTGGAGTTAAAAGTAGTAACCACACACCAGTAGAGGAAAATAGAAACTGCATGAAGGCCCGTCCATTCACTCTGAGGCAGCTGCTCAGCGGTAGTCGAAGATTGCTCAGTAACCATTTTTCCTATGGTCTTTCTGAGACAGTTTTGTTTTTATTCATTCAGCGGGTGTGGGCTTCTCTGGCTGGGCCAGCATTTATTGCCCATCCCTAGTTGCCCTTGAAAAGGTGAGCTGCCTTCTTGAACCGCTGTAGTTCATGTGGTGTAGGTACACTCACAATTCTGTTAGGAAGGGAGTTCCAGAATTTTGACCCAGCGACAGTGAAGGAAGGGCAATATATTTCCAAGTCAGGATGGTGAGTGACTTGAAGGGGAGCTTCCAGGTGGTGGTGTTCTCATCTATCTGCTGCCCTACTAGATGGTAGTGGTTGTGGGTTTGGGAGGTGCTGTCTAAGGAGACTTGGTGAATTCCTGCAGTGCATCTTGTAAATGGTACACACTGCTGCTACTGTGCATCGGTGGTGGAGGGAGTGAATGTTTGTGGATGTGGTGCCAATCAAGCAGATTGCTTTGTCCTGGACGTTGTCAAGCTTCTTGACTGTTGTGGGAGCTGCATTCCTCCAGGCAAGAGGGGAGTATTCCATCACATTTCTGACTTGTGCCTTGTAGATGGTGGACAGGCTTTGGGGAGTCAGGAGGTGAGTTACTCGCCACAGGATTCCTAGCCTCTGAACTGTGAGATCATGAAAACAAACAAGCAGTTTAAATATGGGCCTTAAGGGAATTTGTGTGAAAATCTGTGTTCTATTGCAACTTGGCACCTAGCACTCATTGTATTTGAAAGTAATTAATTATACATAAGCTGTTTAGCGCTCAATGAATCTTGTCATGCGACTTAAATTCCAACAAAACAAAAACTTATGCTCTGAGTTCCCAAATGCACTAATACCCAGCTTCACTGCCAAATCATGTTATTTTCATTATTTCTTTTCTTTTACCACGAATGCTGTGGTAACCCTTTATTATTGAGTGGATGAGTAAGTTTGGCTGCCAATCTGTTGTGAGACTGTTTCCTAGTACTCGCATTGACCAATTTCACCACCACATTCATTTTTTAGTCTTATTTACTATCAAAACATTTTTGGCATGAATTTCAATTGTGTAGCAGTACTTATAATGACTCTACAAAAGCCTTCCTGCATAGTTGTAGCATGGGAGACACTGCTTCCCGCAGCCCCCTGTGGTATGAGACAACTAGACTGATGCACGCAGAAACTGAACAGGACTAACCATATAAATATTGTGGCTACAAGACTAGGAAGCCTGCAGCGAGTAACTCACCTCCTGACTCACCAAAACCTGTACACCATCTACAACGCACAAGTCAGGAGCATGATGGAATACTTTCCACTTGCCTGGATGAGTGCAGCTCCAACAACTCTCAAGAAGCTTGACATCAAGACAAATCAGCCCACTTGATTGGCATCCCATCCCACCCACATTCACTCCTTTCACCATTGATGCACAGTGACAGCAGTGTGTACCATCTATAAGATGCACTGCAGGAACTCACTAAGCCTCCTTAGACAGCACCTTCCAAACCCACGCCCACTACCATCTAGATGGACAAGGGCAGCAGACACATGGGAACATCACCACCTGAAAGTTCTCCTCCAAACCACTCACCGTCCTGACTTGGAACTATATCACCGTTCCTTCACTGTCGCTGGGTTAAAATCCTGGAACTCCCTCCCTAACAGCAGTGTGGGTGAACCTGCACCATGGGGACTTAGCAGTGCAAGAAGGCAGCTCATCATCACGAAATTCATCTCCGTGAATGCCTGATATCCTGGCATCATCCATGATACTTTAATCCTGCAACAGTCAGCAATTCCCACAGTCTTCAGACCTCCATAATGTACCACAAAATGGCTGGTTGGCCGCAAGGGCTACCCCATTCACACATGGCTCATGGCACCCTTCTGCCATCCCAGCACAAGAGGTTAGAGGCACTTCAGAAAGCCATGGATCCACCAGCACCTAAAGCAGAGGTATCACTGCTTAGTTTGTTCAGGGGATCTCTGCAGTGCAATTGGGTCTTGACATTTGTGCCACATCCTCCACAGCCTAGCAATTATGAGAGCCCAGACACTACCTCCTGGGATCTGGAGGCCACCACAGGAGCAGGCGGTAGGAAGGAGACCACATCCAGCACATGCAACTGGATGGAGCAAAAGGGACCACATTGAGGCTTTGCTTTAAAAAAAAACTGCAGCATTCTCAATACGGACCTACCATTCTCTCAAAGTACATTGATTTCAGACTCCCATGATAAAGTCCCCTTGGACAACATCATCTAATTAAGGACATCCACAAAAACCTTCACCAAAAACTTTATCCAGCAATAAATAAATAATACTGACAAAAATGAATTACCCTTGTCCGTCCTCTTAGTCACGCAGGTGATCTTACCTGACCTAGTGCTCCTACACAATGCTACCACAGTGGCTGGTAGAAGACTACCCAGTTTCACTGAGAAAGGCTACAAATGGTGTTTAACTTATTTGATTTAGTTTTTTGATGAGGTTAAAGAGAGGATTGACAAGTGTAATGCAGCTGATGTGTATATAGATTTCAAAAAGGCATTTGATAAAGTGCCACATAACAGGCTTGTCAGCAAAGTTGAAATAAAGGAGACAGTAGTAGCATGGATACAAAGCTGGCTCAGTGACAGTAAAGTAGTGTGAACGGTTGTTTTTCAGAGATTTATAATCAGGTTCGCCAGAGTCAGTATTGGAACCGCTGCTTTACTTAATGTGTATTAATAACCTAGATTTAGATGCACAGGATGCAATTTCAAAACTTGCAGATGACACAAAACTTGGAAATATTTTGAAGCGTGAGAAGGATAGTGATAGACTTCAAGAGAACAGGCGTTTAACATTTGTAATTCTCCAGTCCTCAGGCACTGAAGGTCAAAGGGGGAATTGGAAAATTGGGGCCAGCACCTCCGCATTTTCCATTTATGTTTCCCTCAGTAGCCTAGTTTTATGATCCCGAACTGAGTTTACCACTGGAGTTTACCTGATCCCAGGGTGGAACCCAGCTTGATAGATCCTAACTTTTGTTTGTTTGTTTAGATATGTAGAGAGGGGCTACTGAACAAAGTCACCGGAGTCAGCGAAAGAACTTTTAACAAAAGTATAAAACATTTATTAAACAAGAAAAGATTAATTATATTACAATACTGCTTCACCCACAACTATACCTTTACAGATATATACAGATTTGTAAGGATCACACAAGTTACAAAAGCTTTCTTATACTCTAATGTTCACAGTAAGTACAGTCCATGTCAATCAATTGGCAACCTGTGGTTAGACACACCACATTCTGAAACCAAGTGACAGATGCTACCCCATACAGATACCATGGATCTCTCTTCAACTTCGCCCAGACGCTTGTTAAACCGTGAGCCAATCAGTCTCACTGAACTCCGTCTTTCACAGAAGGGTTTCCAATCTCCAATTTCCAAGAACTCGCCTTGGAATCTTCTCCCAAACCAACGGTTTCTCTCAGACGTCTTCATCTCCAGGGTTTCAAACTCTCCTTCTGATTTCCTCCCCCCCAGCTCACCACATGCATTCAAGCTTTCTTCCACGCACTTTCTCTCATTGACTCAACTGTCAACAGTACACCACTGCTCACATGCCCATAACAAAGAGTTACAGGCCTTGGTTGCCTCTTTGGACCTTCTGACTTCTCACAAGCCTTTACACCACTTTGACTCTGCTTCCTGCAGCTTGGAGCCTTTCTCTGCCTCTCACTCTGAACTTCACTTAACAGGACCTTTTTCCAGGTTCGTGCCCTTCCTTTGACTAAAAGATCTGCTTGTGACTTTCTCCTGTTCCACTCCCCTGGATTCTCGGGGACTTTCGTCTTTAGCTTGGGACTATCCATCTGTCCCTTTTGCTCCAGCCTCCCTCTGGCAGCTCCTTTCAACCAACGTTAGCTTGGAACTGGATGTCTGAGCCTTCTAGGCTGTATCTGCCTGGCAGCTGTCTTCAAAACTACACTCAAAACCTGCTGTTTCTAGTTTCTGTGGGAGGGAGCTGCCTCTCTGGAACCCTGTCGCTAAGCAACAGCCCAGTTTTTCTACTCTTGTGTTTGCTTAACTTCTCGTAGAGTCGTAAACTCTCATTGGAAATGTAGGCACCTTTTAAAGTGAATCTAAAACTCCTTGACCTTTTCTTAACAAACACATACAGAAATACAAATTAAAGTTAAACATTAAAGCTAAAAGTCCTTCCTGACACCCACAAATACCAATATAACTTACTTAAACTATCTATATTTCTTAACACCTAGGATGCATCCAGTACAGACCAATGACTTATCTACTTTGAGGTCTGCCAAACTTTTAAGTGCCTCATCTTGATCTATTTTTTATCATGTTCAGTATCACTACTACCTCCTTTGTTGGGATATTGTCATCATCCCCTTCTCTAGTGAAGACAGTTTGTACTAAGAGGTACACTAAGACTATGATACATCAATTAAAGCAGTTTTGATACAGAAGAAGAATATGAAGGAATACATCTAAAGTTGGATGCAAGTATCTCTGACTACTCTTAACATCTCAGAACTAATGAGTTACCTTGGAAACTGAATGCAGTCTGCTTGATTGTGTGCATTCCTGATTGCTTATTGATGTCTTAGTTTGGAAGTTGATGCTGCTGTTGGCACTTGAGATCATAATGACTTCTCTGTGGAGACTTTGCATATTTTCAGAAATATGTTTACCTCTACTCATTGGACTGTGCAAACTGACCTTTCTGTGTTTCTAAAAGATGATCATATTGCAAATAGAGATTTGTGAAAGAATATCAGATACTCATCATTTCAGGTTAAACTAAATACAAATTATATTACTGCAACATTGTAAATATACAAACAGAATGCACCAACAGGTATCGAATATTTTTGTAACAAAAGGTTAACCTTGTAAAGATTTTACCATGTTAGTCAATGTTCATATTTAGACATAGTTGGGCTTGAGATAGTTTGTTCTAACCCCCACCTTTCCTTTTCTGCAGGTGATGAATGATGCTGAGTATTCAGAGTGGCTAAAATTCCATCTTTTGGCGGAGACAAGTATTGATAACCAAGAGGAGCTCCTACTTGAATCAGCTCTTAAGCTGGAAACTGAGCTAACACTGCTTGGTAAATAATTGCAAGTACAAACCATGAAATATAGTCTACATTCTTATAGCAGCTTAGCTTGATGTATTTATTTTAGTATTGTGTTAAGGATGTGATCAGAATTGCTTACCTGGTTCAGCAGATCTTGCTTTACTCTATGGTTGGAATCTTCCCAGTCCCCTGGAGGTGGACTTGAAGGTGGAACGTGGAGGAAATTTTGAAACCAAGGTTTTGGATCAATGTGGCAATTTTGCCAGAAGCAGGTCATCACTGATAATGGTGGGTAGCCAATTTGAATAAGTAAGTGCCCACTTGTAGGCAGATTGCAGACAGCAATCTTGAGGGCAGAGTGAGCCCTCCTGTCCTTAACCCTCCCCATCGGAACTGCTTTTGCCACAGGATCACAGCTGTGGCCACAGGATCACAGCTGTGGCCACAGGCCGTCTTGTGGAGAGTCTTCCCCCCCACAATGATGGCCTTGCAGCTGTGCCCACGAACATTTCTTAAATTTTAGCACATCTTCCAAGGACACCTTTGTATTCTCCTGCCTGCCACGGCAGCACCCACCTCTCCTAGTGGAGCTGCGGCAGGACAACGCTCCGAACTCTCCCACTGGGCCAGCCTATTGTCTGCTCTGTCCACTGTCCTTAATTTGATGGTGCTCCCGGAGGCAGCTTCTTAATTGGCCCCTTCCAGAAAGATTGTGCAGGTGGATGGCCAGGCAGCATCAGTGGAGTCAAGATCCACTTTTGATTCTGAACTCTCAAAATCTTCAAAGGCAGTGAGATTCCATTCAGGGTTGCAGAATACAGTTTTGAGAGTGTTGTGCAGTTTGTCTCAAATGTTTATCTCCCTATCCAAAGATATAAGAGTTTGTTTAGAATTTTTGGGACTGTGGGAAGCTGGGCTTATTAATACACCATAGAACCATAGAAAAATTACGATTCAGAAAGAGGCCATTCAGCCCATTGTGTCTGTGCTGGTCCAAAAAAAGGAAGAAAAAAAAACTAGCCACTCATTTTAATCCCACTTTCCAGCACCTGGTCCATAGCCTTGCAGTTTACAGCACTTCAGATGCAGATCCAGGTACCTTTATAACTGAGCTTTAGCCTCAACCACCATCTTAGGCAGTGAAATCCAGACTCCCACCACCCTCTGGGTGAAAAAGTTTTTCCTCATGTCCCCTCTAATCCTTCTGCCAATCACCATGCCCCCTGGTAATTGACCCCTCAGCTAGGGGAAGCAAGTCATTCCTATCTACCCTCTCTAGGCCCTGATAATTTTGTACACCTCAGTTAGGTCACCCCTTAGCCTCCTCTGTTCTAAGGAAAACATCTAATCTCTCCTCATAGCTGAAATTTTCAAGCACTGGCAACATTCTTTTAAATCTCCTCTGCACTCTCTCCAGAGCAATTATGTCCTTCATCCAATGTGGTGGCCAGAACTGTACACAGAATTCCACTGTGGCTTTACCAACGTTTTATACGTGCATCTTTTTCTGAATTCCCTTAAAACTGCTGGTAAAATCTTTTTTTCAAGAATAACTAAGTCATCCCAGTGGCATTACCCTGGGAGCAGAGTTTTGTGCCATTGCATTTGCCAGTCTACAGTGTTTCACACATTTTCTTTAATGAGACAATCATGGGTTATAAGCAAAGAACCTCACTAAGGGAATTGAGATCATGTGCAGTCTCTGGGGAAGCAGGGTTAGAAGGTGGGGGATAATTGGATCGGTGGGCAAAGCTGATTTTCATATTAAAGTCATAACTTTTATAGTTTATTAATGCTTTGATTTTACCTGGTAGCTCACAGGTAAACACCAAAACTTATTTTCATTTGGGAAGCAGAATTGTTTGAAGCAGTAAAGGCCAGGGCAGCAGTTCTCCACCTTTTTGCTTGAAGCTCCCTCTGCACACCCCTTCCTAATCCCACCCCACAACCCCCATCCACCACACACCCCCCCACCTACAACCCCACCCACAAACCCCCCGCCCCCACCCCCTCTGCCCCACTGTGTTTTATAAAAGTTCCTCGGACCAGGCCTAGGTTCAGAAAATAAGCTATCTTTGGTTCATGAACTGTTTGGTTGAGAATGTCTCTTCTAAGGAACTGGGAGACTTAAAACTGAGGTGCAACAGCACTCGCGTACATGATTTGTTTAAACGTGCAATTCTCATCATAAATGTGAAAAGTTGGCAGCAGGAAATAAGTTTTTATAGACAGGGAATGCATGCAAACATAAGACTATATAAGATTGTATAAACATATCGCATTCAACCACAGGACCTATGAACAAACTTGACCTTCACCTAGTTCCCATCCACTTGAAACAGGAATTATTAGAAAGGCAGCAGGAGCAGTTTTTCTGCAGGCCTGCAGCCTGAGGCCAGCACCTTTGGAGATGATAACTAAAAGCTGATCAGGAATTAAATCTTGCAGCCATGTTCATGATTTTTCAATAAACCTATAAAGTTAAACTCAGTTTCATAATTTGCAATGCATCAGAAAATATAATTCTTAAAACACAATCATGTAGCAAATCCTTTGAATTGTTCCACATGATTTTCACTATGGAAATAACAAACAATTTGTATTCCCATGGTTAGGTGCTACGGGCATTGTCGATCGCTTACAGAAGGGTGTTGCAGACACTATCATGGCACTTCGAAAGGCAAAGATAAAGATTTGGGTCTTAACAGGTGACAAACAAGAAACCGCTGTTAACATTGCTTATGCCTGTAAGCTCCTGGAGAAGGAGGACAGCATTTTCACTCTTAACGCACATAACAAGGTAAATGGAAACCTATGTGTACTGCATGGTGGTGTTGGAACAGTAACATCAGTTATTACTAGACACTGGTGTTTAAAAATTTAAAACTGTGAGCAAAATAAAAGTTTTTGTTGAAAATATTCTTTATATTTAAACAAGTATTCACATTAACTGGAGTTTAGTGATAAAGACATCTCTTTTTCCACTATTTATTTCAGAATTCTTTTATTTTTTGGCTTGATCACCTCAAGTTCTTCGGTTGTTCTCTTCCTGTGTGCAAGTCCTTTAACTAAACTGAGATCATTCTGGAGTGTAGGACAGTACCAAATTCCTGTTTGCAAAAACTGATAATCTCTGACCACAGTCCACAGCAATCTTTGTGCTCAGTTCTGACAAGTCATGCATGTTTTAATGTCCCAAATCAAAGACACCTGCTCTGTTATCGCTCCTCCCCTGACCCAAACGCACTCACCCATCGCAGCACCCCCCGTTTGTTCAGTCCCCACCCCAAGCACCCCAAACAGTCTCCCATCTGTTAAAAGAACATAAAAAAATGAAAGTAGGAGTAAACCATAAGGCCCTTCAAACCTGTTCTGCCATTCAATATGATTATGGCTGATCTTCTGCCTCATCTCCACTTTCCTGCCCACTCCCCTTAATCTCTTGATTCCCTGATTGACCACAATTCTGTCTATCTCAGCCTTAAATATATTCAATAATGGAGCACCCACAACCCTCTGGAGTAGAATATTTGAAAAATTCACAACTGATTATGGCTGGTATTCTGCCTCAACTCCACTTTCCCAATCACTCCCGAGATCCCTTGATTCTTTGAATGACCAACCTTAAATATGTTCAATGATGGAGCACCCAAAACCTTCTTAGGGTAGAGTGTTCTAAAGATTCATAACCCTTTGAGTCAAAAGATTTTTCATTTCAGGCCTAAATGATTGGCCTCTTACCTTGAGACTGTGCCACCATGTTCCAGATTTCCCAGCCATGTTCCCACCGTCAAGTCCCTTCAGAATCTTGAGATCACCCCTCATTCTTCCAAACTCCAGGGAGTTTAGGCCCAATTTACTCAGCCTCTCATTATATGATAACCCTTTCATCCCAGGAACCAATCTAGTGAACCTTTCCTGTACCACCTCCAGTGTAAGCATATCGTTCTTTAAATCTGGAGACCAAAGCTGCACTCACGAGTCAGGTGTGGTATCATCAAAGCCCTGTACAATCGTAGCAAGACTTCTTTATTCTTGTACTCCAATCCCCTTGCAATAAAAGCCAACCTGCCATATATCTTCCTAATTGCTTGCTATACTTGCATGCTAACTTTGTGTTCCTGGTAAGCCCATTTGAACATCAACATTTACAAGTTCTATGCCTTTTAATAGATATTCAGCTTTTCTAATGTTACTACCAAAGTAAATAATCTCTCACTTCCCCACATTATATTCCATCTGCCATCTTGTTGCCCACTCACTTACCTGAGTATACATCTTTGCAGTCTCTTCCTGTTCTCCTCACAGCTTACTTTCTCACCTAGCTTTGTATTGTCAGCAAACTTACAGAGATTAGCATCGGTCACTTTGCCTAAGTTACTAATATAGATTGTAAATATTTGAGGCCCCAAGCACTGATCCTTGCAGAACTCCTCAATCAAGACCTGCCAAACTTGAAAATGCCCCGTTTATTCTTCCTCTTTGCTTCCTGTACATTAAGCAATCCTCCATCCATGCTAATATATTACCCCCAACACCATGACCACTCCTTATCTCGCATATTAATCTTCTGTTATCAAATGCCTTTTGGAAATCCAACTTTACTGGCTCCCCATTACCTACCCTACTAGTTACATCTTCAAAAATCACGAATATATTTGTCAAACCATGATTTCCCTTTCATGAAACCATGGTGATTTTGTCTGATCATGCTATGGCCTGAATCTTCTGGTTGGCGTGTGGGGGTAGGTCCTGCTTGCTGATGTGTAAAATGACGTGCAGTGACATCGGGCATGCGTCCCGACCTCACTGCACGTTATTCCGATCCTCAGTTTGGCTGGCACGCAGCTGACTCTGCTGAGCGCATGCCCAACTGTCAAAGGCCTATTGGGGCCATTAATTAACTAATTAAACTGCTTCTCAGGGCTGCATGTCCAACCTTAAGGTTGGTGGGCAGGCAAAGAGCCCAGGCAGCCTTCGCATTTATCATGAAACCTCATCCGTGTGCACAATGAGGTTTCATGAAGTGTATTAATTAAATAAGACTTTTAATTAAAATTCATTGACATGTCCCAGCTCTTGTGACACTATCTGAATATATTTTTCTATTTTCTTTTAAGTTTTCATAAAGAAAACGATTTAAGAAGGGTTGTAGAGATAAGCCAAGGAACTACCGGCCAGTGAGTCTCACGTCAGTGGTAGGGAAGCTATTGAAGAAAGTTCTGAAGGAGAGTATTTATCTCCACTTGGAGAGGCAATGCTGATCAGGGATAGTCAGCATGGCTTTGTCAGAGGGAGGTCATGCCTAACAAATTTGAATTTTTGGAGGAGGTGACCAGGTGTGTAGATGAGGGTAGTGCAGTTGATGAAGTTTATATGGATTTCAGCAAAGCCTTTGACAAGGTCCCACATGGAAGACTTATAAAGAAGGCACATGCATATGGGATATAAGGTGGATTCAAAATTGGCTTAGTTGTCGGAGGCAGAGGGTGATGACATAAGGATGCTTTAGTGACTGGAAGCCAGTGTCAAGTGGCGTACCACAGGACCTGTGCTCGGTCCCATATTATTTGTCATTTATATAAATGACACAGATGACTGTGGGGGTTGGATTAGTAAGTTTGCAGATGACACAAAGATTGGCCGGGTGGTTAACAGTGAGGTTGAGTGTCTTGGGCTACAGGAAGGTATATATGGGGTCGTCAAATGGGCAGATAGGTGGCAGATGGAATTTAACCCTGAAAAGTGTGAGGTGATACACTTTGGAAGGAGTAATTTGACAAGGAAGTATTCAATGAACGGCATGACACTAGGAGATTCTGAGGAAAAAAGGGACCTTGCGTATGTGTCCATAGATCTCTGAAGGCAGAAGGGCATGTTAGTGGGATGGTGAAAAATGCATATGGGACACTTGCCTTTATCTATCAAGGCATAGATTACAAAAGTAGGGAGGTCATGTTGGAGTTGTATAGAACCTTGGTGAGGCCACAGCTAGAGTCATGTGTGTCGTTCTGGCCACCACGTTATAGGAAGGATGTGATTGCACTGGAGGGGGTGCAGAGGAGATTCACCAGGATGTTGCCTGGGATGAAACATTTAAGTTATGAAGAGAAGTTGGATAGACTTGCGTTGTTTTCATTGGAGCAGAGAAAAATGAGGGACGACCTGATCGAGGTGTACAAGATTATGAAGGGCATGCACAGGGTGGATAGGGAGCAGCTGTGTTCCCCTTAGTTGAAGGGTTAGTCACGAGGGGACATAAGTTCAAAGTGAGGGGCAGGAGGTTTAGGGGGGATGTGAGAAAAAACGTTTTTACCCAGTGGGTGGTGACGGTCTGGAATGCACTGCTTGGGAGGGTGGTGGAGGCAGGATGCCTCACATCCTTTAAAAAGTACCTGGCACGTCATAACATTCAAGGCTATGGGCCAAGTGCTGGTAAATGGGATTAGTAGGTATTTCTCATGTGTCGGTACAGACTCGATGGGCCGAAGGGCCTCTTCTGCACTGTGATTCTGTGAAAATAATCTCCCTGAGGCAATCCGTGTCTCAGGGAGATTTTTGAGCTCTTTTGCGTGCATGCGCGATAAAGCGCAGGCCCCAACTCTCCCTCCTTCCCCCACCCGCATAGGGAACACTCAGCGCTTCTGGGTGTGCGCCACGCTGGGCGTGCCTTAATTGGCCCACCCATGTAAAATGGCAGCGTGCAGCCGTTCACGATTAGCTGCACGCCCACCCGTTCCCATCCAGCCCGCCCGACGGGAAGAAAATTGTCCCCCATGGTTTTCTAGCTGCATCATTAACTCCCTTAATAATAGATTCCAGCATTTTCTCGATGACTGAAGTCAGACTAACGGGGGACAGATTGGAGGGGGAAGAGATTAATGTCAAGTCCTATTCTCACATTGAACTTTTCTAACTCCCAGCAATGCACCTATAAGATTAGTTGACCTCAATATTCAATTTACTTCTTGAAAATTGAAATAACGTGAAATGAAGAAAAACTTTCTCTATTATTTCCATTTCTGGTCCCAATTTCTATCTTTCTCCCTTTTTCATTCTCTCAACCTCCAGTATGAAATTCAGTAACTGATGAAAACAATGGTAGTTAAAGAAAAAACATTCATAAAGCATTTTGAGTAACCAGTGGAGGCCCAAATTCTACAGTCAGCGTAACAGGTTTTTCTTAAATAAACCTATCAGAAAAGTGGCATTGGAATTTATAATAGTTAGAAAAAGCTGACATAGAATGTAACAGCAGATGGTCATGTTGCACAGACAGGTAGTGAATGCTTTTTAATGTGTAGCCTAGTGGACATCCTGAGACGTTACATGGAACATGACAACCAAGTGCAGTATCAAAGTTTGGCTTGCAATAGTCTATCAATCTCGAGTTTAAAATTATGAATTGAGATAGGATCTACCACAGTTTGTGGGGTAGCGAGATTTCTACACTTGTCATATAAAGGGTAGAAGAAGTGTTTTCTAACTTATCTCCTGAATGGGTTAGCTCTAATTATGTCACTGTCTTAGACACTCCACCATTGGAAAAGGTTTCTCTCTAGATACCCTGTCAAAAGCCTCAATCAAATTACCCCTTAACCTATATTATGGAATAGAAATCAATTTCATGAAATATGTCCTCATAATCTAACCCTTGGAATTATCCCTGTAATCTCCTGCAGCCCCACAACCCTCCACGCTATCGGCTCTTCTCTAATTCTGTTCTCTTGAGCAGCCTGATTTTAATTGCTCCACCATTGGCAGCCTTCAGTTTCCTAGGGCCCTAAGCTCTGGAATTCCATTCCTAAACTTCTCTGCTCTTTACATCCCTTTCTTGAAAACCTACATATTTGGCCATACTTTTGGTCAACTGCTTTAATATAGTCATGTGTGGTAGACTGTCAAATTCTGTTTTCTGATGCTCCTGTGAAGTGCTTTTAGGATGTTTTATAATGTTAAAGGCACTATATACCAACAAGTCGTCATTGTAGTAGTAGGAGCCGCCACTGTCATTCTGGCTTGGTGGTGGAGATGGATGGAGGAGAGAGGAAGAATAAGAAAGGAGGAGCAGGAGGCTGCAGAAAAGGGAACAAAGGTACAGAAGTTATCTCAATGGGGAGAGATGGCCTAGGCCTTCGCCTGAGCAGAGACTGATCCTTCCCATTCACTAATAGACATTTTGGAGGGAGGGAAGGTGTAGCCAATGGAGCAAGCTTTCCAACCCGCCAAGTTCCCTCATTCTGCCTGAATGGGACAGAGGAGGTCTGGGTAGGCCTTTCTTCTAATCAGAGCCCAAAATTGTTTGTAGTGGGAGGTGGGGGTGGGGGGAGGGTGAACATATTGTGTGTGTTGGCAACAGGCCAACAGGGGCATATCGAGACATATCCTCAGAGGAGAATTGGTATTTTCATGCTTGAAAATATTCCTAGGGAAGCAACTTGGTTGAGGTGAGATGTTTAGTAAATGACAAAGATGAGAAGGCACAGTCAAGAACGTTGTCAGTTTCTATTCTGGAGTAAAAGAATATTGGTGTGCTCATAGGTTGCCACTATCTAGAGGTGAAGCATTCCCAAATATTGGAGCTTAGCTTTACCTTTGATAGGATAACCTAGAATTTGAAAGACTATGAGTACAATTATTCTTCCTGGATGACACTCAGGCTGGGTGAAACTAACAAAGAAGGTGTAACGTCATTAACGTTGAAAACTTCAAACACAGTGTCATGTACAGGTATGACTGATAAGACAAGCAGTATAATTGGTTTTCCCAAAAGAATGCAGTTCCCAGGAAACTTGATGCCCTGTGCTGCAAATTTTATGTACAATATATTTTTATAGTCTGTGGCAAAAGTCCTGCTACTGAATTAGATACTGAGCATTACTTTTATTGAAGAATTATGTAATTGTGTTAGCATAATTCTTCCGCACAGGTGAGCTATATACAATTTTTTAATAGGAATTTTCTTTTGGATATGGATAGGAAGAGAAGGAAATAAAAATAGATGGCAAGTGATTTCTCAGTGCGTTCAAACAAAGGTTAGGGTAGAGTTGTTCTTTCACTCTAAATCTCCAGGGTCCAAACAAAATATTGCTAAGAACTAAAAGAACAGTTGTGTAATCTCATTTGCAATATGTTGACTCTTTCAGGTTTTGTTTCTAAGCTTTCCAATTTGGAATCCTTTTTTTGCTCTTTGTTTTTCTATGTATTCACTTTTTTTCAAACCATTATCTTGTATCTTCCTCTACTATTTATTTTTTATGGCGGTGGGGAGTGGTTAGTGAGTTTGATGGGCTATGTACTTCTCCATACCTGCTATCATTGACTAAAAGTAACAACTAAATGGGATGTTTGTTTTTCCCCGACATTGATCTTTGCAGTACCCTTTTAAGCAGGATAGCCGAGGGTTAAATTTAGTGGAGGCAGCTTGTTTGAGTGACAGTAGCCATAGGATTTGAATTTGCAGTCTTCTGTTTTGGAGGTAAATAGCAACTCTTTGAACTGACAAATCAGTTATATTTTCTATGCTCCCAAACTCAACCATTTTAAAACCTTGTTAAAAGAATTAAAAAATCAATTTGGATTAAAGTTGCATTTTTGTGCTTGATTTTCCAGTTTTATTTGAAATGATGCAATTTTAAATTTGTTTCTGTGCTGTGTATGCATGGTGAACAAACTGAAATGCCCCTAAGCTAGGGAAAACCAACCAAATACAATTAGAAATGGGAATTAAAATTTATTACACCAGGTAGACCATGTTCAAATATTTTTGTTTCGATTTGTACTTAACTTCAGTCATTCTAAGTAAAGGCAAGTTAATTGAATGTAGCCAATAATCCAATCTTTAGCTTCTGTACACTGGGTATGTAGTGATCTGTTTTTCCAACAATGTTTAGTTAACCAATGTTTAGAATCAAAAATCCAATGAATCACACATGCCATTCTGCCTTGAAGCAAAATAGTGACAATGTGTACCCAAACCACACTCATTGGCATGATTATTTGCTTTGAGCCTTTCTGATTTGGCATATGCTAATAATAACCCTCCTGATTTGGAGCAAGTTCTGAATTTGCTTCCAGGAAAGCAAGAATGGAATTTTGCTTTATTTGGAAGATGTTTCAAGTTTCTGATAGTTTTAGTGATGATACATGGTACTTTTGTTAACTTTGTACTTGAATTTTGAACTTTTTCTTTTAATTTCTGACCTTGCTCTTGATGAGCACAAAAAATGCACAAATCTTTAGGAAATAACATATTCAATATATGATGTTAATTGGGAAGTTCAAAGGTTTTCTCTGCACCTTGACAGTCTGTTATTGGTTGTGGAAAAAGTGAGCTGTGAAAGACACTTCCTGATCAACTGAGTATCTCAGACTGGCATATACCTGGGGTGGCTGAGTTGTTTGAAAAATGGCATGATTATTTCCAAGCACAGAGTAGGGCAACCTCTGGTGGTCAGGAGTGAGATGTAATGTGATGCTGCCTCCTAGCTTGCACACTCTTGTGGCCGCTTTGAACCTTTATACTTATAATATATCAGTTCTGCTTTTCACTCAAGCACTTTTCAGATCATTCTATTTCTTTTCTTGTGTGTGTATTTTCTTTCTGTTCTTTTTCCTCTCCTTTACTTTTATTCTGTTCCTTTGTAAATGCAATTATCTTTAATATCTTGCAGTTCTGATGAATGACCTGAAACATTGACTTCACTTTTATCCCCACTGATGCTACTTGCTGATTGCCACCAGCATTTTCTGTTTGTTTTCCACCTACTGTAGTTTTTTTTATCTGTTGTTTACTCTCTTCTGTTTCTATATGTATTTTATAGAGTTGTAAAGAAAACCTGAGTTAACCATCATTGTAATTTTTAAAAAAAGGTTATTTACTAATAAATAAAATTTATATGATGTATGATTAGAATGTCACTCGCTTTAAAATTGAATAGAAGATTTGTTGATTCTCACCTTTAAACATTGCTTTTATTGTTTGTTCTAAAATTATTTCACCATAATGTAAAATATTTAAAGGGAATGCACATTGTATTGAATTTTCCCAAAATCGTAGATGTGATTGGGAGGCATATATCTACACTTATCACTGCCACATGGCCATATCTAGTGATGATTTCCAACAAATTATTCATGAATAGAAGAGATAACAACAACATTAATAATTTATCAGGGCGCATCATGGTGTGATATATTGTTGTATTGAAGTATCCTTATGTTGCTATGTGTATATTTTTTTATTTGTTCATTGGATGTGATTATTGCTGGCAAGACCAGAAGTTGTTGCCCATCCCACCTTGCCCTTGAGAAGGTGATAGCGTGTCACCTTCTTAACTGCAGCAGTCCACGTGATGAACGTACACCCACAGTGTTATTGGGAAGGGAATTGCAGATTTTTTAAACCAGTGACAGTGAAGGAACAATAGTGTAGTTCTGAGTCAGAATAGTGTGTGGCTTGGAGGGAACTTACACATGACAGTGCAAGCATCATCTGTCCTTGTTCTTCAAGGTAATAGAGGTTGCAGTTTGGAAGGTGCAATTGAAGAAGGTGCTATTGCTGCAGTGCATCTTGTAAATGATGCATGCTGCTGCCTCTATGCACCAGTGATGGAGGGAGTGAATGGTGTTGAGTTTCTTGTACATTGTTGGAGCTGCACTCATTCAGGCAAGTCACTTGTGCCTTGTAGATGGTGGACAGATTTTGGGCTGTCAGGAGATGAGTTACTTGCTGCAGAATTCCTAGCCTCTGACCTGTTCTTGCACCACAGTATTTATGTGGCTAGACCAGTGCAGTTTAGTCAATGGTAACCCCCAGGATGTTTACCGTGGAAGATTCAGTGATGTTGAACATGAAGGGGAGATGATTAGATTCTCTGTTTTTGGAGAAGGTCATTGCCTAGCACTTGTGTGGCACAAATGTCACTTGGTACTTATCAACCTAAACCTCTGTGTTACATGCGAGCACAGAGTACTTCAGTATCTGAGGAGTTGCAAATGGTACAGAACACTGCAATCATCAGCAAACATTCCTGACCTACCATGTGATAGAAGGAAGTTAATTGATGAAACAGGGGTTGGCCCTGGAACACTGCTTGAGGAACTCCTACAGCGATGTCCTGGGATTGAGATGATTGGCCTCCAACAACCATAACCATCTTCCTTTGTGCTAGCATATGTCTCTAAGCAATGGAGAGTTTTCCCCCTAATTCCCATTGACTTCAATTCTGCTAGGGTTTTTGATGCAACACTTGGTCAAATCTTGTGTTGATGTCAAGAGTAATCACTCTCACCTCACCTCTCGAATTCAACTCTTTGTCCAATAATCTCTGGATTATTATTTGAGTCACAAGAAAATTGGTGTGGGGTAACTAAGATTAGGAGTTGAATGTGTGGCTCAAAGATTGCTGTGGGAGAAAAGGATTTTGATTCATGGGGCCCTGGCACCATGGGTAAAGTGGGAGCTGTACCGTTGGGTCAGTGTTCATCTGAACCACGCTAGAACAAGTGTTCTGGCAAGTTGTATAACCAGAGTGGTAGTGGGGGCTTTAAACAAAATAGTGAGGGCAAGGAATCAAGTGAGGGGAGATGTAATAAATTAGAGAGGACAAGACAAGATGGCAAGGTAGCATTAAGGGTAATGATGATCAGAGGGTGGCAGGAAAGGGTAGAAGATTACACCAGCAAATAAGACCAGAGATTGCAAAAATAGTAAAAAGACAGAACTAAAGGATCAGTATTTGATTGTGCGTAGCATTTGTAACATATGGATGAATTGTCAGCTCAAATAGAAATATGTATGTTTTACCTGATGACTATTACAGAAATGTGGCAGATGAAGGTTGGGACCTGAATATTCAAGGATACATGACATTTCAGAAGGACAGGAAGCTAGGAAAAGGTGGCGAGGTAGCTCTCTTAATTAAGGATGACATTAGTACAATGACTATAATAAAAGTGATAACAATAGTGAGAGATTACCTTAGATCAAGATGAAGAATCAATTTGAGTAGAGATAAAAAATAGCAAACATAAGTCACTTGTGGGAGTAATTTGTAGGTCCCCTGTAGGATGAGATATACAGCAAGAAATAATGGGGGCTTGTGAGAAAGGTATGGTGATAATCTTGGGTGATTTTACTTTATGGGGAGAATTTTCACGTTGGCGTGTGGACACGAGCCCTGCACGCTGATGCGTAAAATGATGTGCGGTGATGTCAGGCATGCGTCCCGACATCACTGTGGATTCCAATGTTCTTTTCGGCAGGCGCGCACCAGATGTGGTTGCGCACTCGCTGAACTGTCAAAGTCCTGTTCAGGCAGACAGCCGCCTGTCCAACTTTAAGGTTGGTGGGCAGGCGAAGAGCCCAAGTGGCCTACGCATTTTTCAGGAAACCTTATCCATGGGTGGGATGAAGTTTCCTGAAGGTTTTATTAAATAAGTAAAAAAATTTTACACAATTCATAAACATGTCCCAGCTCATGTGACGCTGTCACATGAGGGGACATGTAAATATTTTTAAAGGTTCTCTATTAGAAATTCTCAACATGCTCTTTATCTTCTTGAGGCAGTTCCGTGCCTCAGGGAGATTTCTGTGTTCTCTTGCGCGAAAGAGCGCAGGCTCCCAATCTCCCTCTTCCCCCCCCCCCCCCCCCCCCCCCCCAACCGCACAGGTAGCACTGAGTGCTACTGGGCATGCGTCATGCTGGGCAGGCTTTAATTGGCCCACCCAAGTAAAATGGCGGCATGGAGCTGATCGCGGGCGGCGATCGGCTCCACGCCCACCTGCGCCCGCTCCTGACCAGCCCGCCTGACATGGGGAAAATTCTCCCCTATGTATAGATTGGATGAATCAGATTGGCATCAGATGATTTCATAAGAGTGTTTTGGGCACAGTTTCTTGGAGAAGCACATTCTAGGGCCAGTCTGAGAGCAGGCTATTCTAGACCTGCTAATGTGCAATGAGACAGGACTAATTAATGACCTCATAGTAAAGGACCCTCTAAGTAGCAGTAGTCATAACATGATGGGATTTCGCATAGAGTTTGAGGGAGAGAAGAGTGGGTCTAAAACTAGTGTTTTAAATTTAAATAAGGCAATTATAAGGATATGAAGACAGAATTGACTAAAGTGAATTGCAAAATTAGGTTAAAGGGTAGGTCAGTATAGATGCAGTGAAGGACTTTTCAAGGAAATATTTTATAACACTCAGTAAAGAATCATTCCAGTGAGAAAGACAGACTGTAGGAGAAGGATGCATCATTCACTAAGGAAGTTAAAGATAGTATGACATTGGAAGAAAAAGCATGCAATTCTGTTAGGATTAGTGGCAAGTCAGAAGATTGAACAAAGAACAAAGAAAAGTACAGCACAGGAACAGGCCCTTCGGCCCTCCAAGCCTGCGCCGATCATATTGCCCGTCAACTAAAACATTTTGCACTTCCAAGGGTCTGTATCCCTTTATTCCCATCCTATTCATGTATTTGTCAAGCTGCCTCTTAAACACCACTATCGTACCTGCTTCCACCACCTCCTCTGGCAGCGAATTCCAGACACTCACTACCCTCTGCATAAAAAACTTGCCCCGCACATCTCCTCTGTAGCTTTCTCCTCTCACCTTAAGTCTATGTCCCCTAGTAATTGACTCTTCCACCCTAGGAAAAAGCTTCTGACTATCTACTCTGGGCATTGGGCAGAACATAACATTGGGCAGAGCAAAGAATGACTAACAAATAATGAGGGTGATATTAGAATATGCGAGAAAGCTAGCTAGAAATATAAAACATATTTTATATAAAAATCCTGCCCATAAACATTTTGTGATTCATGTACCAAGGCACCCAGAACCCTCCATTATGCGGTTATACATTCTCTTGCCAATAAAATAATATGCTGCTTTTCTATTCTTCCTGCCAAAGTGGACAAGTTCACATTTTCCCACATAATGCTCCATCTGCCAAGATTTTTCCCACTCACTTAACCTATCTACATCCTTATGTCTTCTTCACAACTTACTCTCCTACCTATCATTGTGTCATCAGTAAATTTAACAACCATATATTCAAGCCATTGATAAAGATTGTAAACAGTTGAGGTTGCAGAACAGAAATATAAAATGTAAGAGTTTCTACACATATTTAAAAAGGAAAAGAATATTTAAAGTGAGCACTCTAGAGAGTGATTCTGGGGAATTAATAATGGGAAATAAGGAAATGGCAGGTGTATTGAAAAGATATTTTGTGACTGTCTTCACTTTAGGACACACAAATAATATCCTAGAAGTAATTGTAGAACAAGAGATGAAAGGGAAGGAGAAACTTAGAACAATTGCATGGGTACTGAAAAAAATTATTAGAACTAAAGGCTGACAATTGATAGACTTCATCCTAGAATCTTGGCTGCTGAGATAGTAAAAGCATTGGTTTTAATTTTCCAAAATTCCCTAGATTCTGGAAAGGTCTCTTCAGTTTGGAAACTAGCGAATGTAACTCCTCTATTCAAGAAAGGCAGGAGACAGGAAACAGAAAACTACAGGCCAGTTTGCCCAAAATTTGTCATAGGTAAAATGCTAGAAGCTATTATTAGGGAGCTTATAGCAGGGAGGGAAACAGAAAGTAGGAAACAACAGGTCAGTAATCTAAAATCTGCCATGGGGAGAAGACTAGAATCTTTCATTAAGGAGGTTATGCACTTAGAAAATCTTAAAGCAATCAGGCAGAGTCAACATGGTTTGTGAAAGGGAAATCATATTTGACTAATTTATTCAAGTTCTTTGAGGAAGCAAATAGCAGTGTGGATAAAGGGAAACCTGTAGATGTGGTGTACTTGGATTTCCAAAAGACATTTGACAAGGTTCCACTTCAAAGGTTACTTCACAAAATAAGAGCTCATGGTGTGGGAGCAGGGTGGTGGTGGGGTAACATATTAGCATGGGTAGAGAATTAGTTAGCTAACAGGAAATAGAGAATGGGCAAAAATGGGCAATTTTCAGTTGGCAAGAGGTAACAAGTGGAGTACCATAGGGAATCTGTTCTGCAACCTCAACTGTTTACAATCTTTATCAATGGCTTGAATATATGGTTGTTAAATTTACTGATGACACAATGATAGGTAGGAGAGTAAGTTGTGAAGAAGACATAAGGATGTAGATAGGTTAAGCGAGTGGGAAAATTCTTGGCAGATGGAGCATTATGTGGGAAAATGTGAACTTGTCCACTTTGGCAGGAAGAATAGAAAAACAGCATATTATTTTATTGGCGAGAGAATGTATAACCGCATAATGGAGGGTTCTGTGTGCCTTGGTACATGAATCACAAAATGTTTATGGGCAGGATTTTTAGGTGGGTCAACAGGCTCAGGAGCAGCTGGGAACGGACCGCCGTCAGTGATCGGCCCCTGACCATGATTTCAAGCATGAAACACTGCTGAAATGCTCAGCGCTGCCAGGGTGGGGGCAGGAGGAAGGCAGACACTGACGTAAGTGCAGGTGTGGGGGAGCGTGGAATGAAAGCTCCCTGAAGGCAGGGAGCTGTTTCAGGAAGCTAAAGAATTTAAAGGAAATAAATAAAGATTTTAAAATCTGGAAAAAAATGTCCATGCATCAGAATCAGTCACCTGAACGTATACATGATGAAAATTCCGTCCATAAACCTCACCCCCACCCAAAACAGAGTGCGTTGATTTTGCATGGCATTCCTGTCTAATGTCCTGCTGAGGTCTTTTGTTCCAAAATTTTCAGGACTTTGATGCTCATCTGTTCTTCTCATTACAGGAAGCATGTGAAGACTTGATTAATAAAATTATAGCTGAAATCACAGAACAGACCACTGCTCGAGGGAGCCCTTGTGATGTCAGCGTTCTTCCTACCTCTTTATCTGGTGGGGCCAAGCCTCATATTGGTCTGGTTATTGATGGAAAAACTCTAGAATTTGTGCTGCATGAAAGTCTGCAAGATATATTTCTGGAACTTACTAAACAATGCCGTGCAGTTATATGCTGCAGATCGACACCATTGCAGAAGAGCAAGATCGTCCATTTAGTGCGCGATAAGCTGAAAGTCATGACTCTAGCAATAGGTAAATCATTTATCATTAAGTAACTTTATTATAGTAACTGTTCTTAAAAATATATATAGATGACAACAATATAGCATAATATAACAGGTAACATTTTTTAATGTCTGATAAGTTATGGGACCATTTTCAACATTTTTATTCGTTCATGGGTGCGGGTGTCACTGGTTGGGCCAGCATTTACTGCCCATCCCTAATTGCCCTTGTTCAGAGGACAGCTAAGAGGGCCTGGAGACACATGTAGGTCAGACAAGGACAGCAGATGTGTTAGTGAACCACATTGGTTTTTTTTACAACAATCGGAAATGGTTTCATGGTCATCGGCAGTAATTTTAATTCCAGATTTTTTTAATTTAATTCAAATTTCACCATCTGCCATGGTAGTATTTGAACCTGGGTCCCCAGAGCATTACCCTGGGTCACTGGATTCAGTCTAGTGACAATACCACTATGCCACCACCTCCTCTGGATGGGAAAGAGGCACACTTTTCTCCTCTTGCTGTCTCCCTCTACATAGCAAAATTTAAAATCAGTTCTAAATAGTATATTATTGGTGATGCTATAACCATTGATATAGTTACATGCAGTTGTATTTACAGCATTGAAGTAGGCTGTGCGTCCCAACAGGTCTATGCTGGTGATTATCTTTCACATCAGTTTCCTCCCACCCTCCTTCATCTAACTCCATCCACATATCTTTCTATTCCTTTTTCCATCATGTGTATCTAGGTTCGCCTTAAAAGTACCTATGCTAGTTGCCTCAACCACTGTTTGTGGCAGTAGGTTCCATATCTACACGAGGGTACATCATGTGTCACTAAAGGTATAGCATCCTGCTACCTATTTTATTTGAGGTATCTATGAGATTCATTTTCAAGCATTCCAACTAGTGGAAATGGGGCGGCAGCATCCAAAAGTAGTGCGCAATGATCTACCTTGAGTCACTTCATTCTGGACACAGCCCATCACCCTCTCGGCTGGTTGGAGTCATACCTAGCACAAAGGAAGATGGCTGTAGTTGTTGGAGGTCAATCACCTCAGTTCCAGGACATCAGTGTAGGAGTTTCTCAGGGTAGTGACCTCGGCCCAACCATCTTCAGTTGTTCCATCAATGACCTTCCTTCCATCATAAGGTCAGAAGTAGGGATGTTCGCTGATGATTGCACAATGTTCAGCACCATTCACGACTCCTCAGATACTGAAGCAGTCCATGTCCAAATGCGGCAAGACCTGGACAATATCCAGGCTTGGGCTGACAAGTGGCAAGTAAGATTCGTGCCACTTGAGTGCCAGGCAATGACCATCTCCAACAAGAGAGAATCTAACCATCGCCCCTTGACATTAATAGGCATTATCATCACTGAATCCCCCACTTTCAACATTCTGGGGGTTACGATTGATAAGGAACTGAACTGGACTGACCATATAAATATTGCGGCTACAAGGGCAGGTCAGAAGCTAGGAATCCTGCAGCAAGGATTCACCCTTAGTGACTCCCCAAAACCTGTCCACCTTCTACAAGACACAAGTCTGGAGTGTGATGGAATACTCCCCACTTGCCTGGATGAATGCAGCTCCAACAACACTCAAGAAGCTTAACCCCATCCAGGACAAAGCAGCCCACTTGATTGGCATCCTATCCACAAATATTAATTCCCTCCATGACTGACACACTGTGGCAGCAGTGCATACCATCTACAAGATACACTGCAGGAATTCACCAAGGCTCCTTGGACAGCATCTTCCAAACCCACAACCACTACCATCTAGAAGGACAAGGGCAGCAGATGCATGGGAACACCACAACCTGCAAGTTCCCCTCCAAGCCACACACCAGCCATTCCTTCAATGTTGCTGAGTCAAAATCCTGGAACTCTCTCCCTAACAGCACTGTGGGTATACCTATGCTACATGGACTGCAGCGGTTCAAGAAGGCAGGTCATCACCATTTTCTCAAAGGCAATTAGGGATGGGTAATAAATGCTGGCCCAGCAATGTCCACATCCCATGAATGAGTTAAAAAAAATACTGATGCTAATGACACCTGAGCCTCCGCGGGACATTCTGTTGGCCAGCTGGCTGAAGGTCTCATTGGGAAATCCACACCTTTATATTTCCAATACACATATTAGAAAAATTAATTTGGTGTTTTTCTAGCCCCAATTAGTCAGGATTAATCCAAGATGTTCTACTTATGATTTTTCTTATTGCAATACAAGTTGGGTAAAATTAACATCATCTTCAAAATCATATTAGATGTTTACTAAAATATGTGTTTGTATTTTAAGAAATGAATTTAGCAGGGGAGAGAGTGACGTAGTGGTAATATTACTGGACTAACAATCCAGAGGCCCAGCCAAATACTCTGGGAGACATGGTTCAAATCCCACCACGGAAGCTGGTAGATTTTGAATTTAGTTAATAAAAATTTAGAATTAAAAGCTAGCCTCAGTAACAGTGACCCTGAAACTATCATCAATTGTCAGTAAAAACCCATCTGGTTTACTAATGCCCTTTAGGGAAAGTAATCTGCTGCCCTTACCTGGCCCACATATGACTCCATACCCACAACAATGTGGTTGACTCTTAACTGCCCTCAACTCAATGGCAACCAGGGATTGCCAATGACACCCACATCCCATGAAAGAATAAAGAAAAACTAAATAAATAAAATCAATGATATGATTTGATGGAAGCCTTGACCAATTGCTACAAATGTTGACTGACCTGGAAGACTTCTTCATACTTATTTGGATTTAAAGGGCTCTTTGATGGAATCCTGCTTATCATTTACTTTGTTATACAGACATTAAGGAGATGCTAAATAAGATGCTTCAGATTTTATTGACCTGGCTTGGATTCCTTGCTATTGATGTTATTGCAGTTAAACTAATTGCACATTGATTTTCTTTTCTCTTGTTAGTTTTAAAGGAAACTGGTGCCAAATAAAGATATCTTCATTTTCCTTGTGCGTGAGTGTGCGTATTTTCATGACACATCAAAAGAAATGGGAGGAGACTTTTAGCTTTGATTACAGTTTTGTTTGTACATCTAATTTCAATATTGTCTCCAGAATGATCACTTTTGAATTTTTTTTTAATGAAATGTCCATTTTTAAGATATTCTCACCTAAATCTGCAAGCCCTATTCTAAGACAGAGAAGGGTCCACAGGTTGTTTTCTCCCTGGTCACTATCAATCTTATTGCGAAAAGTCATTGACCTGAAACATTAACTGTTTCTGTCTCTACATTTTCGGTTTTTATTTCAGATTCCTGGCACTTGCTATTTTGATTTCGGCCTAACATTTTGGTGTGCCAACATTTGCCGGGAGGTGTGCAAAAGCAACTTAATAACTTCTTCTATCCCTTTACCAGGTAGCAATAGCTGGCATCTTTTTCACTGCCTCATAATCAGCCTAATGGTAATAGAACAAAGCTCTTAAAAGTCACAGCTGATTCCATGAAATATCTATTGATTCATTCTGGAAAAATAAGTTCTGTGCTGAAAAGATTGTGCACTTACTTAAGCTCCTTTTTTGAGTAAATATTTTTACATAAACTTCTACGTGGAGCTCTCCTGAGACACAATTCACAGAGCTCCCCTGTGTAATTAAGTAGGGCAAGGAGCAATCTAGAGTAAAATATATTGGAGGAGGGCCAATTTAGGTGGGGTGAGCACTGATCTGCCCCAGGCAAATTGGAATCAGAGATCATCAGACAAAACTGTGGTAGAACAGTGGGCTGCCTTTAAAGAGGAGATGGTTTAGGTACAGCCCAAAGTCAGGTTGATAGTGCAAGTGAGACCAGGCTAAATATAGAAAGTTCAGAAGGTAAGTGTAAAAGAAAATGAAAGGTAAAAAGAGAGTAAGGGAAGAGACTGGCAGCTAATGTAGAAGATAATCAAAAAGTTTCCATCTGCATAGAAAGAGTACTAAGAGTACGTGGGGGACCAATTAGGGACCGAAAAGGAGATCTATGCTTGGAGGCAGAGGGCATGGCTGAGGTACTAAATGAGTATTTTGCATCTGTCTTTACCAAGGAAGAATATACTGCCATAGTCATAGTAAGAGAGGAGGTAGCTAAAACACTGGATGGCTAAATATTGATTACAAGGTGGTATAAGAAAGACTGGCTTGACTTAAAGTTGATAAGTCACCAGGACCAAATGGGATGTATCTGAGGATGCTGAGGGAAGTAAGGGTGAAAATTGCGGAGACATTGGCCAAAATCTTCCTATCCTCCTTAGACAAGTGGTGATGCCAGAGGACTAGAAATTTTTTTAAAAAGTGTAAGGATAAAACCAGAAACTGTCAGTTTAACCTCAGTGGTGGGATAACTTTTAGAAACAATAATCCAGGATAGAATTAAGTGTCCCGTGGACGTGTGTGGATTAATTAAGGAAAGCCAGCACAGATTTGATAAAGGCAAATTGTGTTTAACTAATTTGATTGATTTGCTGATGAGTTAAGAGACACGGTTGATGAGGGCATTGCATTTGATATGGTGTATGAACTTCCAAAATGTGTTTGATAAAGTGCCATTTAATGGGCTTGCCATCTAGCCCCCCTCCCTGGAATTGTTGAAAGATGAAGGAACAGAAAGGTAATGGACCAGCTTCTTTTGTAATGACAAATTATGATAGCACTTTGGTAGGAAGAATAAGGAGAGGCAATAAAACAGGGGTTCCCAAATTGCCGGTCACAACCCCTACATTTGGGGTTACAAGGCTCCAAACAGCAATTGCGACTGTTGAGTGGAGACTTTGGCAGGACACTCCTGATATCAGTGATGAGACTCCATTACATGTGTTATGACATAGCCAATGGTAAAGGCTGAGTTGTTCAAATCCCAGAGGGAAACCTGAAGCAATTGCCATAACACATTTTTGTAATTTGTATATCTCAAGATGCAGGCTTTGAATTCAGTAGTAATAAGACCACTGCACCTCAAGAGGTTTTTTATAAAACTAAATTAAACATTTATTAATACAAGACAGATTGTAAACACATACATATGTCTACAAAATTGCTACTATAATAACTACAAAGATCCCCTAATTAATCAGACTCTCAGTTACACCCCCATTAAGGCAACAGTAAATCTCATAGATTTAAACAGACACCTGGCAAAGCACACCCTGGACAGTCACATTCAAAATGGGTCCTTGCAGACAGTAGCTTGAGGCTTACAAGCTGGCGGCTTCTTACACGTGTTTGATCTTAAAATGCCTCTATCTTACACACAATCTTCTGTCTCCTTTATGCATATGTTTCTCTTCGAGTATAAATTTTCCATTGTATCACTAGACTTTTAACTTTACCTCTTCCAACTATAACATCCTTTCATCCCACCAATTTTATTAGTAAGCTGAGAGAAAAAAAAACTGCTTGGCATCTTCTAGCTCGGTGTAAGATGTCACCATCAGTTTTGAATGGTTCTTTTAACAAATGCAAATTTAGCTTCTACCCTCCTTACGTTTACCTAATTAACATCTCAAAACTACTATACATCAAAGCACCCAGACTAGCTGACTTTAATCCAATTCAGACACATACAGACACATACATAGACACAGACCCCACTAGAACTCTTTTTTTTAAAAATTCCATTAACATTATATACATTAATATCTCTTCATGATTCTGAACACACGATCCTTAGCTCTGAGGCCTCATCAAAGTCTTCAACATGGTTGCGGACAAAACTGTTGGCCCCTGCTTAACAACAACTCCCCTTCTCACTTCGCCCGCTCCCTACCCTCCACCCCCCGCCCAACTCAACAACTCTCACTTTGGAGTTGCATCAATTTTCAAGCATTAAAATGGGGTCACAGCGGGAAAAACTTTGGGAAGCACTGCATTAGAGGCTACAATTCCAAAGAGGGTGCAGGAACAGAGACACCTGTGCACAAATCATTGAACCTTGGAGGGCAGTTTGAGAATTAGGTTAAAAAGACATTTGGCGTTGTGGGTTTTAAAAACAGGGACATAGAGTACAAATGGCAGTTATAGTGGACCTTTACACAATATTGGTTTGATTTCAGCTGAAGTATTGTGTCCATTTCTGGGTACCACACTTTAGGGAGGATATGAAGGCATTAGAGTGGGTGCAGAAAAAAATTACAATTATGGTTCCAGGAATGAGTGACTTAAATTACGCGGATAGATTGGAGAAGCTGGGGCTGTTCTCATTTACTCTGAATAGTTGGGATCTGGAATGCACTATCTGGGAGTGTAGTTGAGGCAGATTCAATCATGGCTTTCAAAAGGAAATAGGATAGGCACCTGAAGAAAAAAATTGTAGGACAGTGGCGAGAGATTGCGAAGGGTGGGGGCGAGTTGCTCTTGCTGAGAGCTGGCACAGACATGATGGGCCAAATGACCACCACCTGTGCTGGAACTATTCTATCTATGATTCTATTTGTTGTCCAGTGGACCTTTGAAATGGCTGAGAGATGAAGGACCAAAAATAAGATGGACCAGCTTCTTTTGTAATAACCAGTAATTGTATTTTGATCAACAAAATAGTTGTTATTTCATTTGTATGAAACGTTAGAAAATCTGGAAGTCTCAAATCTTCTATTGGATTACCACAGTAGTATTCTTTGAAGGCTTTTACTTTATATATAAAGATTTTTACTGTCCTGCATTTGAGCTTAACTGTATTTGTATCCATCACATTTTCCCTCCTGTACTCTTCAGGGCAGGGACTCATGCTGGAGTCTCCTCCAAGAGCATGACAAACCTCTGACTTACCTTGATTAATTTTTCATCCCCTTAGGGCCAGTGTCCTACCATTCAAAATGGATCAAACTTCTACCTGATATGCTTTTGATAGCATTGTGTCGCACCACTTAAATCTTCTGAGCTAGAATCATTTCTTTAAGAAAGAAAATTTCTAAACGCAAAATTATCTACAAAATAATTCAGTATGTGAAACACACCTTTATTTTAGATTGTGACATTGTCATGACAAACACTGCCTTTTTCTCCCCTCTCCAAATAAATATATATTGTTTATGGAATAGTGCTTCTTAAACTAACTGGATTTCTTTTCATCCTTGTTTTAATTAAAACCCATTTTGTTTTTTGATGCAGGTGATGGTGCCAATGATGTTAGTATGATTCAGGTGGCGGATGTTGGAATAGGAATTTCTGGTCAGGAAGGGATGCAGGTAAAGCTACAACAATACATGTCTATATACAGCTGAAAATATATATGCAAAATGTGCACCAAGGATTCTTCACAGTTTTAGCTTTGCGCTTGTTTTAATGATACATGAATATATACATATGTACTCTAATAATGTAACTATGGCACATTGTGAAGTCTACAAGGCATGTTCCACTTAGCTGCTTTGGAAGTTTTGATAGTTTTTACCAACAATTATTTAACCACTACATTTCCCTGCCAGGTTAATCAATTAGAATTCTTATCTTGCTTGTAAATTTTAAAAATTAATTAAGTAACAAAACTTTTCATTTTTTCTCAAATATTTATTTTGCCACACTAAAATTGCACACTCAATGTATTAATGCTTTTGAGTTGTGTTTGTAATATTTGGATTATAACTTTAATTATAATGACTTTCACACCATTTGCAAAGAGCAGTATTATGCAGTTCTTACCAGCTAGAGGTCAACAATCCAAATGCTGCAGAAGGGAATTTCTGCCTGCTCTTTTTGCCTTCCTTCTGCAAACATAGAGGGCAGGACACTTCCCAGCACATGTAAATTTGAATGTTGATTAAGACAAAGCTTCAAATGTCAACCTTCTCACTGTAAACCATTATAGGTCATAGTCAAGCAAACATATGTTATACATACTGCTATAATCACAGTAGAGACCAGCAACATTTTTTTTTAATCCAAAAACCCAGTTATTTTTTTCTTAGAGTCATAGAGGTCTACAGAACAGAAAAAAGGCCCTTCGGCCCATCGAGTCTGCGCCGGTCAAACAAGTACCTAACTATTCTAATCCCATTTTCCAGCACTAGGTCCATAGCCTTGTATGCCATGGCATCGCAAGTGCACATCCAAATAATTCTTAAATGTTATGAAGGTTTCTGCCTCTACCACCCTTTCAGGCAATTAGTTCCAGATTCCCTACACTCTCTGGGTGAAAAAATTCTTCCTCACATCCCCTCCTAAACCTCCTGCCCCTTACCTTAAATCTATGCCCCCTGGTTATTGATCCCTCCATCAAGGGAAATGTTCCTTCCTGTCTACCCTATCTAAGCCCCTCATAATTTTATACATCTCAATCATGTCCCCCCTCAATCTCCTCTGCTCCAGGGAAAATAACCCCAGTCTATCCAATCTCTCCTCATAATTAAAACTCTCCAGCTCAGGCAACATCCCAGTAAATCTCCTCTGCACTCTCTCTAGTGCAATCACATCCTTCCTATAATGTAGATTCCAGAACTGCGTGCAATACTCTAGCTGTGGTCTAACCATCATTTTATATAGTTCCACATAACCTCCCTGCTCTTATATTCTATGCCTAGGTTAATAAAGGCAAGTATCCCATATGCCTTCTTAACCACCTTATCTACCTGTCCCGCTACCTTAAGGGACTGGTAGACATGCACACCAAGGTCCCTCTGATCCTTGGTACTTCCCAGGGCCCTACCATTCATTGTGTATTCCCGTGCCTTGTTTGTCCTGCCCAAGTGCGTCACCTCATACTTATCCAGATTAAATTCCATTTGCCACTGATCAGCCGATCTATATCCTCCTGTAATCTAAGGTTATCCTCTTCACTATTTACTACCCCACCAATTTTCGTGTCATCTGTGAACTTACTGATCAACCCTCCTACATTCAAGTCCAAATCGTTTATATATACCACTAACAGCAAGGGACCTAATACCGATCCCGTGGAACCCCACTGGACACAGGCATTCAGTCCCAAAAACACCCCTCGACCATCACCCTCTGCTTTCTGCCACTCAGCCAATTTTGGATCCAATTTGCCAAATTGCCTTGGATCCCATGGGCTCTTACCATCATTATCAGTCTCCCATGTGGGACCTTATCAAAAGCCTTGCTGAAGTCCAAGTAGACTACTTCAAATGCATTGCCCTCATCTACACACTTGGTCAACTCTTCGAAAAATTCAATCAAATTGGTCAGACATGACCTCCCCTTAACAAAACCATGCTGACTGTCCTTGATTAATCCCTGCCTCTCCAAGTGTAGATTAGTTCTGTCCCTCAGAATTGTTATTTAGTAAAAGAATGAAATGAAAAGGTTCATGGATTAAATTAAAAGAATTTTACTGACCAAAAATCAAAGAACATGGATACTACTAACTACATTCTACTTTAAATAGCCAGTTACGTTAAAGGTATTAAAAGTACAATGAACTGAGCTACTTATAATCTACACTGACCTTCACTCCATTCTCCTTCTCCCTGCATTTGATGTAGACCACCAATAAGCTCATGTCAGATACCAAAATTTGGTTGATTAACCATTTGGTCTGAATACTGTTTCAACAATTCATATAAGGGTTGAGATTTCTTGGCCCACCCAATTAATGCTAGCAAGGCTGTCCTTTCAAGCCTTCTCCAATGGCCTATGGTTATAAACTCCCCATTCAAAACAGGCGTCTCTAGCGCTTTAATCATAGCCAGCTTGGATCAGAACTCTCCTGGTTCTCTCTCCCTCTCTTTTCAGGTATCATGCCCTAATAGAGCATTGGCAACCATGGACTTCCATGTGTTGGGCCATGCTTGTGCTTGACAAGGTACTATAGTGGTTTGCCATTGCCTTCGGTAGGTCCTGGCTGACCAAAAGGCCGTCCTGCTCTTACCCCTGCCATAGACATATTGGAAGGATTTGCAGATTGATAATCAATCTGTTTGGCCATCTTCCATGGCCATCAAGTCCCAGAGTACGACTTGAACCCAGAGCTTCTGACACAGAAGTTGGGATGCTATCACTGTGTCACAAGACCTCCTCTCCTGGTTCTCCAATTGGCCTACAATTATAAACTCCCCATTCAAAACAGGCATCTCTAATATTCTAATGGTTCTAATATTCTTTAATTCTGGAGTTTTACATATAAATCTCTCTCTTTCCCCCAGCTTGGTCTGTGTCAGAAGTTCAAGTCACTGTTCGGAGTCCTTCAGTAACCAAGAGTTTTAAACTCTTGTAGCCAATACAAAAAATCAACTAAACTCAGTTTCTTTATCCTTTCATGGGATGTAGGCGTTGCTAGCGAGGCCATTATTTGTTGCCCATTTTTACTTGCCCTTTGGCATTCTAGGCCATTTCAGAGGGCAGTTAAGAGTCAACCACATTGGTGTGGAATAACATGTTGGCCAGACTTCGTGAATCAGATAGGTTTTTATAACAAACGATGTTTCATGGTCACTATTACTGATACTAGCTTTATATTCCAGTCTTATTAATTGCATTTAAATTCCACAAGCTGCTGTTGTACCCAGAGCATTAGCCTGCGTCTTTGGATTACTAGTCCAGTGTCCTTACTGATATGCCACTTCTACTACATCTCAGAGAGAGATGTTTTATCTTCTGTAGCCTGCTTGTTCTTCAACCTAAAAGTCAACTTCTTGAACACAGAACCCCCAGAACTCTATTCAGCCTATAATTAACTTGTTGACCCTTTTTTTTTTGGCCTAGGCAACTTGATCACGATAATTTACTGGAAAACAGCTGCTTTTTCTTTTCCCAGAAATCAGATCCTAGAGAAATCTAGTTCTTATAAGGACCATTATCCCAACACATAATAGAGGTTTTTTCTCCCCCCCCATAAGCATATGGGTCATCACAATACTTAGGAGTTTCTCCCGTGTTTATTGACTGAACCCACAGATATTTTTATCATTAATTGTTTTACAGGCAGTAATGTCCAGTGACTTTGCGATTTCTCGATTTAAGCATTTAAAGAAATTGCTGCTTGTTCACGGCCACTGGTGCTACACCCGGCTTGCCAATATGATACTTTATTTCTTCTATAAGAATGTGGTAAGTGTTATTGGCTGAGTTGCCAAAATACTGGTTGATTTAATGTTTTTGTCTAATTAAATAGAAAATAGACTTAGGATGCAATCTTCAATTTGATATTGTACTATACTTACTCCATAACTGGGAAAGCTAGTAATGTACAGGACAAACACTGAAAAAGTTACTCATGTCTGTTACCAAACACTAAATAATCAAAATAAGATGGGCCTTAGGATTAGTCAATTGTTCAGCAGAGAGTGTTTTTTTTTTGCGGAGTACCTTAGGGCATATTTCATCTGTTAAAATAATTTTCATAATACAATATACGTGCACACATACATATATATATATATGTATTATATATGTGCAAGTTTTTAATTTACCCATTTTGGTAATTCTTATGCTTCTTTCATTTTGATTAACTTTCCATTGCCCCTTGACTTTGCAGTGTCCCTGACTGTGGACAGGAAGATGATCTCATTTTAGACCTTTACTATTGTATCTCAGTGGACGTGGTTTGATGCCCTTTTGTGATTATTTCCTATGATACAAACATCACCTCTCTGTTCATAGCTTCCTGAGCTAGCTTTGGTGAGATTGGGAAAATTCTACATGAATAATGATGGTGCAGCAAAGTGATACACTCGTCTCAACATTACGAGTTTGTTATCTGTTGAAGTTTTGTTACAAACCAGCTCTCAGCTATTTTTTGCAATTCCAAATGTCCTGCTTTGTAGCAATACAATTTGCTTTTTTCCTACAAGTAACATAGCTGTTTCTATAGCTTGACTTCATGCCTGAAAAATGAGCACCCTCAGCAACTCCTTCAGTAACATACATCAGTTTTCTTTGTGCTCTCTTTAGAGATGATTGATTTGCTTTATGTTTTATCTGTTGTTATTTAATCTTTTTTCTTAAAAAGTATCATTTGTAGTTGTATTTTGGATTAACAGGTGGTTTTAATAAACCTGTGATTTCCACTTACTGAAAACAATAGTACAATTGACAGTCAGAATCCATGGACTGATTTTGCACTCCCCCTATGGCAGGTTTGAAAGCCGGGGGTTGAGGGGGTGTGGGTGGGGGGGTGGGGGGGAGGGGCATGTAAAATCCAGCAGATAGCCTGCTCCACTTCCCCCTGCCCCAATGCAATTTTACCAGTGATGGTTGTGGCATCTGGTATCTCACCCACCAGTGGCCAGTGGAGGCCCGCATGAAATGGTGAGCCCAACCGGTTTTCCTGTGTGGGCTGTTGTTGGGCAGGGGTCCCTCCTTAATGGTCCATTTGGACCAATCAGATGGACCCCCTCTCAAGGTGTGTTACCTACCCCCACCATCCCCCAGGTTCGCCTTGCCCCTCAATGGTAGTGGCTAGTTCCTAAAGCAGAGCTTCCTGTTCCTGAGGGGCAGAAATTCTGCCTCAAGTCTATTAACATCAATCACTGGTAAATGGCTGCGTAGATAGCTGATCTTTTGGGCAGGCTCCTGCCCAACCTTTTAGCTGGGGCAGGGTATCACAGCACCCTAATTTTGTGTTCATTTCAAAAGCTGTAGTATGAAATGCAGCTAGATGAAAAAAGTTGAGATCTTTCAAAAATAAAGTGAACTTTCCTGTATCCGGTGCCATTTATTTTGAAATAAAAACAGAAAACACTGGAAAAACTCAGCAGAGATCTGAAGAAGAGTCATACAGAATGGAAACATTAACTCTGTTTCTTTCTCCACGGATGCTGCTAGACCTGCTGAGATTTTCCCGCATTTTCTGTTTTTGTTTCAGATTTCCAGCATCTGCAGTATTTTGCTTTTATGCTGCTTATTTTGATATTGACATACTTCTTTTCTAGGCTTATGTGAATCTCCTGTTCTGGTACCAGTTGTTCTGTGGATTCTCTGGTACATCGATGATTGATTATTGGATTCTCATCTTCTTCAACCTCATCTTCACATCTGTTCCACCAATTATCTATGGCATCCTGGATAAAGATGTTTCTGCAGAGACTCTCCTCCAACTACCAGAACTTTACAGTAGTGGACAACGTTCTCAGGTATGAATGTTTAATAGTATTGTATGAACACTTGATTTCTTTACCTTGAATAATGATTAACCTTTCTGAGAATGTTGTCCTCAATCTATTAGATTTATTCACGTAAGGCTCAACTTTACTGAAAATGCTTAACCATTTAAAATTGATTCATACGTACATAGAAACAGAGGGAATCCTGAAGCATCCTTTTTTAATTCTTTCATGGCATGTGAGGGTTATGGGCAAGTCTCATTGTTGTTCATTTCTAATTGCTCTTGAAAAGGGCAATCTCTGTATAAAGTGGTGGTCAGACTCCATTTGAAGTGCTACGTACCATTCTGGTCACGTAAATCAGTGGAGGAAAACTGGGGAACATAATGAATAGTGTCAAACCACTCAAAAAGGTGAAAGATTCAACTCTGACCTAGTAGACCCATGCAGAACAGCAATTTACAAAGCAAACAGAATGATGAATGATACTGCCCCAATAGTAGCATTCAAGTTTAAGGCTGTGATGCTGAAGCTGTTCAGTGTTCATGTCAGGCTGAACCTTGATCACACCAAGGATCAAGGGATACATCTGGAAGCAGTGCAGACAAGGCCTATCAATCTAATCCCTACTGTCAGAACAGAATTATGAGGAAAGGTTGGGAAAACATGGACTTCTAAGCTTTCAAAGGAGACATACGACACTGTCTATCATAGACACTTCTGGCCGGTAAGTTGTAAATGTTTAAATCTGAATGTAAGGGCACTCACACTCTCAGAACACTTAAATAAGCTCAGCGTAAATTTCTAAAGTGCCTGGAAAGTTCAGTGGGGGACAACCAAAGCACTTTAAGTCTGATTTAACACAGTGGAAATCATTTTGCACTGACACAAAAATAGCAGCACCCACCCTTGGCTGAATCTTCCAAAACTGCAGCAGGGAGGATTGTTAGAATTGGGAACCATGATATGAGAAATGAATAAATTTTTGAAAGAAAAATTTTAAGGGGAAATGAACAAGTGTCTCTTTCAAGGACAATCTTTTTCAAGGAGCTGGTGCGAATAAACTGGGCCAACATAGCTTTCTGTGATGTAACATTTTGTGATTCTAGGTACAGGCTCAACTTGATATTTTCAAATGAATTTGAATGAACTCAATTAAAATTGATCTTGCTTGAAAATTCTTTCAGAGTTATGCTTTGCTGACTCAGTTTTCTATCACTAATTCTGTTGAAATGGGCTGGGCCTCTTGTCATGAAGAACTGACCTGTCATCTATGAGTGAGTTGAAGCTTTAAGACTGAGCCCAAGTACAAATTAAAAATTGGCCATTTCTTCACTAAGCTCAACAATATTCATCCACCAATTTACATTTTATAGGTGGACTCATTATTCTAACTATTGCTGACTAAATATCAATATAAGAATTGCTATGATTATGTACAGACTGTTCATAATTATTAACTTAAAGAACAACAATTACAATAAAAAGTTAGACTGACTTTTACTTTGTACTTTTTGTAGGCCTACTTATCATCAACATTTTGGATCAGCATATTGGATGCCTTTTATCAAAGTCTCGTCTGCTTCTTTGTTCCATATTTTGTAAGTGTCTTTGCATCTAATAGCTATTGTATTTTGTTTTCTGTGATGTTTGTGTTTAATGTTTATGCTTTTTTGTAAAAGGACATTTTGGTTAAAAAGAATTATTATATAAAACCTGCCAGTAGGGTGTGCTAAGTCCTGGATGTTTTGCCTGGTGGAGAATAAGGAATAAAGGAACCTTCTGTCTTTCAAACAGAAGGTTGGGGTTCAGAAGCAGATAGCTGTGTGTGCACTCTTAGTGTTTAAGAAGTGACAAAACACTTCAAATGGCAATGAGGATGGGATCATCATTATTAGGGGCTTTTGATCCAGCTACTATGGACTTTGTAGTTTATGTCAAGCAAATGGAACAGTTTTTCATTGTGAATGAGATGGAAAAGGAAAAGCAGGCCTCAGTGTTTCTTACAGTCATCGGAATGAAAAATTTCACTTTACTGAGAAATCTCATTGCCCCTGACAAGCTAGCAGATAATAGCTTTAAAGATCCTGTGGACATTTTGAAAAAGCACTTCGATCCCAGACCAGCAAGTATTGCCGAGAGATTCAAGTTTCACTGAAGAGAACAGCATGAAAGTGAGTCAATTTCCTAGTTCCTGGCTGAGTTGAGAAAATTAGCCAAACTTTGTGGCTTTAAAGGTTACCTGGAAGAAGCATGGCGTGATCGCTTGGTTTGTGAACTAAGAAATGAAAGAATTCAGCATAGCTTGTTAGCGGAGCAAGAGTTGACACTGAAGAAAGTGTTTGAGATTGCGCAAAGCATAGAAATGGCAAAGAAACAAGCTGGGGATTTGAAAGCATGTTCTAACAATGCCAAAGTTAAAATATTAAAGTCAGGGTAGACTCGCTTTCAAACATGTTACCGCTGTAATGGAATAGGGAATAATGTCGAAGCCTGTAAGTGGAAACCCGCTGATTGTCACTATTGTGGAAAAAAAAGAACACATACAACGTGCACGTAGAGCAAAGGCTGAGCACAGTAAAGCAGTACCGCCAAGAAAAGGGCATCACGAGGAGCACACAGACAAGTCGCGCTTGAAAATAAGCAGGCTATTTAAAAAGACGCATTACTTGGAAACAAAATACAAAAGTAATGAGAGTCCAGACGAGACAGAAAATGAAACTAACAGCGACAATGAGGAAGAGCAATTGTATTGTGTTCAATCTTATCTGAAACTAGATGAAGGACTAAAAGTTGGCATTGCCTTAAATGGTAAAATGGTTGAAATGGAGGTTGACACTGGAGCATCTGTTTCTGTTGGTTCAGAGAAGACATGGGAGAAAATTTTCAAGAAATGCCCATTGGAGAAAACCCTCCTTCAGCTTAGCACTTACACTGGTGAGCCTGTGAATAAACTTGGAAAAATGTCTGTTCGAGCTAAATATGGGGGAGAAAATGACACGCGGTGACATCAGGCATCAGAGGTGGCTGCATACCTGCCGAACTGTCAAAGGCCTGTTAAGGCCATTAAAAAACCAATTAAATTAATTATCAATGCTGCCCATCCAATCTTAAGGTTGGCAGGCAGGCGAAGAGCCTAGGCGGCCTTCGCATTTTTCAGGAAACCTCATCCACGGGCAGGATGAGGTTTCCTGAAGGTTTAATAAAATCTGTAAATAATTTATTCACATTTCATAAACATGTCCCAGCTCATGTGACACTCACATGTTTCTTTATTTCAAACTTTCATTATGAATTTAATCTCCCTGAGGCAGCTCCGTGCCTCAGGGAGATTTCTAGTGCAGGCCCCGACTCTCCCTCCTCCCCCTGCCCGCACAGGTAGCACTGAATGCTACCTGGCGCGCATCACGCTGGGCGGGCCTAAATTGGCCCGCCCACATAAATTGGCGGTGCACAGCCGATTGTGGCAGCGATCAGCTCCGTGCCAGCCCGCACCCACTCCCGACCAACAGGGAGAAAATTCTCCCCATTGGAGATCAAATAACAAGGTTGCCACTTATCATTGTGGAAGGGGATCGTCCATCGCTTATGAGCAGGAACTGGCTCAAAGAAAGTTAGCTGGACTAGAGTAAAATTAACAAAGTGCACTGCAACCCCATGTTGCAGACCTTGTTAGACAAGCATACTGATGTCTTTAAAGAAGGTCTTGGGGTTATTAAACACATTGAAGCCGAACTTGCTGTGAAAGCCGAAGCTTCTCCAAGATTCTTCAAACCATGTTCAGTTCCCTACTCAATGCGACAGAAAATAGAGCAGGAACTGGAACGACATGAAAACTTTCAGATAATTGAGAAAGTTGATAATGCAGAGTGGGCAGCTCCATTAGCCCCAGTTATGAAGGATGATGGGTCCATCAGAATATGTGGTGACTATAAAATGACCATTAATCCTTTCCTGGAAGTGAATCAGTACCCGCTATAGAAAATTGAGGACCTGTTTGCTGATCTGAATGGAGGTGAATTATTCACATAGCTTGACCTATCACAGGCCTTTTTGCAAATGCAAAGATTCCAGGAAGTATACAACCATTAGCACTAGGTCTATATCAATGCAAACAACTACCATTTGAAATCACGTCATCACCAGCCTTATTCCAGCAGGCCATGAACAAAACACTGCAGGGCCTCCCGGAGTAATCTGCTTCCAAGACAACATGCAAATCACCAGGGAAAACCTCCCAACTTATTTACAGAACCTAGGCAGGTTCCTGCATAGACTGGAAAAATACAGCATCTGCTGTAAGAAATCTAAATGCTCGTTCCTGAAGCCCTCAGTGGAGTACCTGAGACATGTGATCGACAAAACTGGCCCCTTAACCTCATCCAGAAAGTTGGAGGCAGTGGTGAATGCACCACTGCCCAGAAATGGAGCTTTGTTTGTTTCTGGGACTTGTGAATTGCTATGGCAAGTTAATTTCCAGTTTGGCTACCAAGGCAGCACCACTGAATAATCTGCTGAAGAAGAATGCAAAATGGGATTGGTCACAAGTCTGTCAGGACAGTTTCAAGGAACTCAAGCAAGAGCTCACTTCTGCTAAAGTCCTGGCACATTTCAATGAAAAGTTACCTGTCAGCCTGGTTTGTGATGCACTTGGATATAATGTTGGAGCTGTCATTTCCCACACATTTCCTGATGACAGCGAAAGGCCCATTGCATACACCTCCTGCACGTTGTCCAAGACAAAACAAAATTATACCCAAATTGAGAAGGAAGCTCTTGGACTAATCTATGGAGTCAGAAAGTTCCACCGATATTTGTATGGGCATAAATTCACGTTAATTACAGACCACAAGCCTTTCACCTGGTTGCTTAGTCCGAAGTCACAAACCCTGATGCTTGCCGCTGTATGCCTACAAAGGCGGCCACTGATTTTATCTGCTTACCAGTACGAAATTACATTTCGCTCTACTGCGAATCATGGAAATGCAGATACACTTTCCAGACTTCCATTAAAACACACTTCCATAACCTGAAGTGAAATCACTGCTTTCAATGTGAACCAGTTAGACATGTTACCTATTAAAGCAGATCAAATTTGACTTGAAATGCAGAGAGATATTATGCTCTCCAAAGTTTACCTATACACACAGAAGGGTTGGCGTGTACCTCAAGAAGTGACTACTGAGCTTAAACCTTACTATATGCGTAGATTTGAGCTGACTGCAAGACAGTTGTTTGTTATGGGGGATCAGAGTTGTTATTCCTCTAAAATTCCAAACATGAGAGTTAGAAGAACTTCACCTTACTCATATGGGAATTATCAAAATTTGCTCATCTACATGTATGGTGGCCATACCTAGATAAAGACATCGAAGGCATGGTCAGTGGTGGCCTTCCATGCCAAGAAATTAAATCTTCTCCTGCACCTGCCCTGTTACATCTGTGGGCTTGGCCTGACCACTTCTCGGACATACTTTCCTGATAGTGGTGGATGTCCACACAAAGTTATTTCCACGAAGTTGACTACTTCAGCAAAGATCATTGATGCTCTCCGGAATGTGTTCACCACTTTTGGATTGCCGGAGTAGATTGTGTCTGTCAATGGTACACAGTTCACATTGTGTGAATTTCAAACATTCCTGAAAAACAATGGGATCAAGCAGATTCTCATCTCGCCTTGCCACACATCGTCAACTGGTGAAGCGGAGTGCTTTGTCCAGACATTCAAACAGCCATATTGAAGGGGAGGATGCAAACAGATTGGAAGTTGAAGCTGAAGAACTTTTTGATGATGTATAGTAACACTCCACATTCAATAACAGGCATATCTCCTGCTGATGTTTGGAAAACAACTGCATACCAGAATGAAGTTGCTGTTGTCCGGGTTTGAAAGAAAAGATTGGTTCAAGGCAATTTGATCAGAAAAGGTCACCTGACACAAATAAACGAGCTCATGAGTTTAATCTGGATCAGTCTGTTTGGGTCCGAAATTACTGTGAGACACCAAAGTGGCTCCTGGGAAAAATAATCAAGTGTTGAGGACCGTTGACCTATGATGTTGAATCTTCCTGTGGAATCTGGAAGAGACACACTGACCAGATTAGAGAAGCCAAGTCTAAAGAATCAAATTTCCAGGGATCTCCTGTCACAGTGGAAGATTTCTGGGAAACATCTGCTTCAGTTGGTGAAATCTGACTTGATTCAACTGACAAACCTGTAGCACCTGTAGCTGAAACTGTTGAACCTGAACAGAAACAAGTGGAACAGCACAATCTTCCGTTTCTAAGCAAACAAACTGAGATACCTAAGCCAACACTCCTCTCTAGACCAAAGTGAATCTGCAAACCACCTGACCGATTTGTTCCTGGCTACAAGGGGAGGAGATGTGCTTAATGTTTATGCTATTTTTTGTAAAAGGACATTTTAGTTAAAAAGACTTGTTATATAAAACCTGCCAGTAGGGTGTGCTAAGTCCTAGATGTTTTGCCCTCTGGTGGAGAATAAGGAATAAAGGAACCTTCTGTTTTTCAAGCAGGAAGTTAGGGTTCAGAAGCAGATAGCTGTGTGTGTATTCCTAATTGTTAAGAAGTGACAAAACACTTCATTTTCTCTGTTACATTTATTATTAAAAAGGATATGCTTCAAGAGCTGAGATAGATTTTAACATTAGGAAAGGAAAATTGAACGATGTGTATAAATGGTAGCCAATCTGTTGTGTTCTAGCACTGTCAAAAATGAAAATCTAGGTCCAGATTCACTTATACAGTTCAGTGAATATATAGACAGCTTTCTCTAAGCTATGTATGAACATTCATTCTAGTAAATTAATTAATAAAGGAGCACTTTTATTCAATTAGGTAGACTTATTCCTCATGGTTCCTGTATGACAAGAACACTTTCTCTCACTGTCTTCCAGTATTTTCTCCATTTTCAAACTGCTAGGAACTTTTTATAGTACTAGCTACCAGCACTAGATGTGTAATCATACACTTCTTCCCATCAGGTCTCAATTGGGTTAGGAAGTGGACCTGAGGGGTGAGGGCTCATCTGCTGCTGAAGGTATTGAGACTAGTGTTGAGGTTCAGCATGCTGCATGGGACTTATGCAAGGCTCACAGCTGGGCAGAGTGGCAGAAAGCTGGGATATAGAGGCATTTGGAATTATTTGATAGTGAGACTGTTGATGAGGTTCATTGGGGTGCATGCAGGTCAACTTGGAGGAGTGGGGGATAGTTACAGCAGGTGGATAATTTTACAATAAATATGTTTTTCATTTTGCAAAGTGCTTAATTTTTCATGCGTTTATGTCAAATAAAGAGCTCAAGGGAACAGACGAGGGAAGATAACATAGGAGGTGAGATTGTTCAACAGAAAATGACAATAATGAAAGAGCTGGGGAGAGAACTGTTTGAGTGGAACGTGGAACAGCATTCTCTATCTACCTGAAGAAGAGCAGGGAGGACAAGGAACGACAGGAGCCTGTGAGCAAAAGCCGGAAAGTAAATTTAATAGAGAAAGTTAAGCCAGAATATAAGAAGTGAAAAATCATATGAAATGATAACTCACCTGAAGAGTTTTTTAAAACTCCACTTGGCATCAGAGTTGAAAAAGAAAGTGGAGGAATTTGTCTCTACAGCACCACAAGCGGCTGGAGTGCAGACTTCAGCAGTCAGTGACAGACTGCCACAAACATTGGAAAGCCCTCTTACATTAATGTTCCCTGAAGGCACCTCAGGCAAAAGTTGTACATAGGAATTTTTAATTACATGTCACAGAACACACTTAGTTTACTAATAGAATGGACATAATTTCAATTCATGGTTGAAATCGCTCTGATTTTTTGCGGCCATAGTTTTCCTCAGTTCCACTTAATGCCACAAAAAGCATGGGTGATTTTTGTCTAAATTTGTGAAATTGTTTTTATGATGACATTGCAGGTAATTTGAACCTGATATATCTAGTAGGGGTGGCATAGGGTCAGCCACCAGTTTTGTGCTCTGATCGATTTTACCCTCCGTTGAATTTCAAGGAGCATAGAACGAAGGAGGGCAGATAATGGGTAGTAGATATTAACCCATCAATTTTCACTAGGTGGCTTAAGTTAAATTTACCTGTTAGTTGCTTTATACGGTGAACATTGTACTGTGCATATAATCCAAAAACCAAAGGCTTCTTTTTCCTCTGGCACCACTTTGAGACTGTGTGCTGATAATTGGAAAGTTCGATGTTCTGATCATTAGTTCAACGTTCCCCGTGGTTAATTCTCTTCTACACTTTTATTTTACTTGTATTGTCAGTACTGTGCCTCATTTTCCATTGGTCTTCCTCTCTGTACTGGATTCTGTTTCCAGACCACTATAATTTTGCTCATTTCTCACCAGCTGCCTCTCACTTTCTATCTGAGTCTTTATCACAGGACCTCTTTCATTACGCTAAACCTTTCTGCAAATACCAGCTGCAAAAAGCTATGTTGGCAGCACTACAATATGTGCACCGTGTGTGCAGATTATACCCGAGCCTTTGACTGATTGACACTAATCTGCATCATGACTGGTGGTAACTCAACCAGCTGACTTCTGTTCTCTTAATTGTTCAGTTAGACAGCCCAATCGCAGAATCACATCTAATGTTGGAAGGTGTTTTGCCTACTACACAAATTAGTTTTTTTTTTAATTTATTCTTTAATGGGATGTGGGCAAGGCCAGCATTTGTTACCCATCCCTAATTGCCCTTGAACTGAGTGGCTTGCTGGACTATTTCATAGGACAGTTAAGAGTCAACCACATTACTGTGGATCTGGAGTCACATGTAGGCCAGACCAGGTAAGGACACCAGATTTCATTCCCTAAAGGACATTTGTGAACCAGGTGGGTTTTTACAACAATTGACATTAGTGTCAGCACCAATACTCAGACTAGTCTTCAGTTCCAGATTTTATTAGTTGAATTTGCACTCCACCAGCTGCTGTGGTGGGATTTGAACCATATTCCCAGAGCATTAGCCTGGGCCCCTGCACTACTAGTCCGGTGACATTACCACTTTGTCACCGGTCCCCAAAATGTAATATGGTATATGAATTTCAGATATGTAGGCAATACAGTTGACTCTTAAATGTCTCAGAACAAGGAAGGGTAATAAATGCTGGCCTAACCAGCGACACCCACATTCCAGGAATGAATTTTTTAAAAGTCCCAATGACTGGTGGATCATGTCAAACAGCACATCCTTTCGGCTGTTTGCAACAGGTGCAGTATGGACTATATTCAGCCAGTCCCTGCTTGCAAAACTCAGAACGTATGGTTCAACATTAAGTATGATTCTGCAATTGGGCAGCACTCAACAATTAGAAGTGTTCTAAGAATTACACTAACGACCACTTCATGATTATCAATCAGAAAGGAGCTCACTTATGCTTACTAGAGGATGCATATATTCGCATACAGGGCCCTCTCCTTGGTAAACAAAAATAACATGTCCAGACATTACGCTGACACTTTAACCAATTAAAATCTTGGGGGGGGATAACATTGCCCTGGGATATTCCACATGGCAACACCTCAACTAATCAGGGTCCGCTTGCCAAACAACCAGCACCCTTTTTTCATGCTGTATAAATTGCTAATCTCTTTGCAATTTGGTTTTCTTATGATTCTGTCCTGATGAGTGCAAGACAAATATCTTTGACACCATGTCTCTTTTTACAGCAATATTCAAGTTCTCTATCTAACTAAAACTTGTTACAACCAGATGAGAAGGGGTGATGTGACTCCCCTCTATTTAACCTCCTCACTTGGTCACAACAAAGGTTTAAGTTTCTTTTTCACGAGCAAATGACTTTTCCGAATTCAAACGTGTTTAACCATTTAATCAGTGAGCAATAAGGAGCCATTTCTTGAGTCAAAGAAAGAGCAAATTTATTAACCGCTAAACCCAAAGGAAAAAAATAATAAAAATGTGACGTCTCACACACACACGTAAGAAATAAGGGAAGCTAGAGTCCAATAAAAAAAGCTAAAAGTACATATGGTTGAATGTCCTTTGATTGCCCTTGTCCCCAGGCAAGGTTCCCCCAAATTTTTATGCTCCCAGGTGAGGAGACGTGAACTGGCTCCCCTTCGTTATTCAACTCCCTCAGTTGGTCACAACATTAATTTAAAAAGGATCCCTTCCCTCATGGATACCTTTTCTAGTCCAAATGTATTTATGTTTTAAAAGAGCCAATTTAACCAGGCTTTCTTGAGTCAGAGAAAGAGTGAGTTATTTGGTTACTAAACCGTGAGAAAAAATTAGAAAAACACAATACACATACACACAAATTAGAAGAGAGTCCAGAAACAAAAGTTTAAATCAGTCTTGCCTCTTGAAGAGTTGATGGTGAAATACTGCGGCCGTTAAATTGGATGATTCTGGTAGAGCTGACTTTGGCAATTGAGCAATTGGTTTGGAGATTCTTGGTGCTGCAGGTTAGCTGAAAGGAATTGCCCTGCTTCCTTCTTGACTTTGCTGACTTGTGACTTGCTTCCTTAAATCAAAGAGTGAGACTTTTTCTATCTGCAAGCGCCGGGATGCCTAGCTGATTTTCTTCAGCTGTGATCTTCACAGCACACATTAGCACCAGAACAGAACACCAGACTAGCACATAGAGACCAGGTTTGCAGTTGGCTTTTTAATGCCTTTTCTTGTGTATTCCTGGAATGGAAAAAGCAAACAAGTCTTTCACCCAGAAAGTGCTTTCTTTCAACTAGATCATGTCTACAGTCTGGGATATAACTCAACAGGAGATGGCTTCTGCTGAGATGGTGATCAGCCTCCATTATCTCCGCAACCACAGGAAATTACAGTTCAGTTTTTGCACCGAATCTCTTCTTTTGGAGTGTCTCTGTCTGAAGTAGGCCTCAACACCTTTTTAGGTGCAGAATTCCATTCTCTTTGGATTAGTTGGCCAAGTGTAATCCACATAGGAATTTTCCAGCAGGTGGTTTCTTTACAATCCCAACCAGCTTTTGCTAGTAGGTCCTTTTTGAAAAAACACATATTGTACTTAAAAGTTCAGTATGTCTGTAAGTAATTCAGGGCTATGATCCATGGTCATGACATCCTGCAGGTGAGGATTTTTAAGTGTTGCGGCCTACTTGGATTAGCTGGTTTCATGGATGCAGTCAGATGTAGAAGATGTTGCAATTATTAAAAGATTTTAGTTCACTGGTAGATTTCTAGTAAAGTTGGCTTCTGAACTTGGTAATACATTTGTTCCAAAAGAGAGTGAGGGAGAGAGCCTGGCTTTCAGCCTGTTTCCTCTGCTGAAAATTTTCTTGCAAATTTCCCTCTGCAGTGGCTGCAGCCTGGCCAGGCATACTTTGTCCATTGTTCATTTCAAAATGGTTTTTGGTGGGTGTGTCTGTGGCAGCCATTGTTTCAATATCCAGCACTTTGCATTTTAATGTCTCTCCCCTAGATAGTGACAAGTTTCAATGATCTCTGAATTATAGGAAATGTCTCTCTCTTCACACTCCCTCAGGGGTGATCTGTTTGTTCTTCACCTTCAGCTTAGAAGGTGGCCTTGCATTTTTAATTAGTTCTGTCTCATTTCAAATTGCAAAATTCCCAGTCAGTTGAAATTTTGAAAATCATGACCCGTAACTTCTGCGCTGCAAAGCATCAGATTTGGGGGGGTACCCCCAAGATGCGCTGGGGAGTACCTCTGTGAAGTGCACACTTCTGGAAACCATCCAAAAATGCGGTTTAAATCACAAACTTTGGATGGTTCCATCAGGGTTAAACCAATAGTTACCCAGAAAAAGTTAGAATTAAAACCCTTTCTAACTTCTGAGTAGCTATTGTAAAGTCCCTGACCGACCCCATGGGACTACCCCCACCTGACCACCAACACCTTCGACGTCCTGACAATCTCTGGATCTCTGACTCACACACATACCCTCCAGACCTGGGACCCTTCAACACCCACCTCCCAGACCTCGGACCCTCCCTTCATGACCCACCGAACCTCGGACACCGGCTCAACATCATCCCCTACCCCCCTCCCCCAGACTTCATACACCCCCAACCCCTTGACCCCCCTCAACCTCAGACCCCCCCAAACCCTTCCCAACCTCGGATCTCCCTAACCCCCTGACCTTGAAAACCCCCCAACCCCCACCCCGACATTCTCATGCCGCCCCCACTGCTGGGGCTAGACTTTGCTGGGGCCTGTGAGGAGTCTTTTGATGCAGTCCCCAAGCAGCTCCAGCGAACGGGAGTAGCAACATAATTTTCAAGACCAGTCAAGTAGGTATTGTTTTTTCTAATTTCTGCAGGCCAGCACTTTCTGACACTAGTCGGAGGTTACAGCCCCATATTTTCAAAATAAAAGGGACATAGCCTTGTGACAAAGTATAGCTTATTGTAATTTTCCTCAGTGCTGGAGGACCTTCTATTGCCCCTGCATCTTTGAGAGCTCACCTGCTGTCCATTAATTGGATGACTAGCCTGCCCTCTGGTCATTTGCAGGGGTGGGGGGAAAAGATGGAGGAGTGGCACTAGGTGAATTGTTCTTGCAGAGCATCAGCATGGACGCGACGGGCCAAATGGTCACCTGTGCAGTCATTCATTAAAATTAGCAACTAGAACCTAATGGAATCTTCAGCACGGTTGTGATAAGTTGTACGTTAAATGAAACCTTCTCTTTTCAGACTTACTTTGGCTCAGATGTGGATATCTACTCATTCGGAACACCTGTCAATACTGCAATACTGTGTGTAATTCTTTTACACTTAATGATAGAAGGCAACACTTGGGTAAGTATATGTTCCTAAATTGGATGTAATTCTAGATGTTCCACTTATAACATTGAATTCATAAAACTCAGCAAAGCATTTAAAAGTTAGATACTTTCTCATTCTAATTTTTTCATCCCTGTTCCTGAGGATATACAAGGTATATGTTATACAAAAACTGCCTGAAGCTCAAATATAGTATTCATAATATCCTTAGAATAATCCTAAATGATCTGATTATATTTTAGTATTTAGTGCAGTGATTTTATGTCAATTCTCAGAAGAATTAACTTATTCAAGATCATGTTCTCATCAATGGCTTCTTCACTTCAAGACTTGGGGCAGGATTTTACATTCCACGGGCAAGCGAGCGCCCGACCCAATCGGGCGTGAAATAGTGCATGATGATGTCGGGCGAGTGTCCCAATGTCATTGCGCGATATTTCGGTCAGCAGATGCGCGCAAGAGTCAGCAGCGTGCCCAGTGACACTTAGGCCTATTAAGGCCCTTAATCAATTAATTAAAACCTATTTTTCGGTGCCCATCCAACCTTACGGTTGGCGGCGGGCGAATCAGCCAGGCGGCCTTTTGATTTTTTAGCAAACCTCATCAACAGGCGGGATACGGTTTCCACAATTAAATTTAAAAATAAATATAAATTTTGGGGCAGAATTTTTATTCCGTTAATGTTATTGTGAGTGAGTCCCATGTCGGGACACTTTTTTCAAGAGTTAAAAACTTTTTTATTTTAAAACTGTTCAGCTCCCTGAGGCACCTCCCTGCCTTCAGGCAGCTTTCTGTGCATGCACTCCTACTCCTCCCACCCCCGGCAGCACTGAGGTTCTCAGCGCATGTTTCACACTGGCTGGTCGTTAATTGACCAGCCATATGAAATCACAGTCGGGGGCGATCACAGGCAGTGGACTGTTTCCTGACCACTCCTGGGCCTGAAAATCCTGCCCTTGATTTCTCTAGTATTCTCCTCACTGGAATCCTAGCTCCAACCTACACATAGCCCAACTCAGTAAAACTTTGTATCCTCAATACTATATGCACACATCCCAATGTCTATCACCCCACTACTGGCATCCTGTTCTGCAGTGTTTTGGTTTCAGAGTCTTGGGCTGAATTTTAGCTCTCGACAGGGATGAGCACAGAAGCGGGTGGGTGTATAAATTCGTGCTGCTGGCTGTCGTATCAGTTTCCCAGCACCATCCCTCCCCTTGGCCATATTCCCGGAGGCACTTTGGGATGAGTGAAAGGAATGTTGGGGGCAGTAGAACTACCAGTCTGAAAGTGGTGGGTTCTTAATTCAGCTCCACTAAGGCATATTTCAGAGGCCAACGGGAAACTTCAAGTCTCATGGTGGCAGACCAGGGGGCCAGCACTCCAGGCAGGCTTAGAGGCCCTCCCTGCCTGGTTTCAGGTGCAGGCGTAGGTCACCCTATGCTGGTGGCCTGGCTCCTGAGGTGTTTTTTTTTCATTTTAACTTCCAAAAACTTGAGGGAGGACACGTCAAACTGGCAATACTCTCTCTCCCTGATTTACCTGACAAGGCAGACTGCTGCAACTGCACTGTAGTGCTGCACTTCTGGACAATTGCCATGCAAACCTTTACCTGCGAATTTTCCAGAGGGATTCCACAGCACATCGTTGGGGTACCCCCCAAATCGTACACTGGGAGCTTGTAAGTTACGGGCCAATAATTCTTATTTTGTCTGGGGTCTTTGCCCTGCACCTCTTTCTTCCCCTTTTCCTTCTTCTATGGTATGAATTTACCAGAGTTACATAGCGACACCCCCTCCCTGCATATTGGATGTGCATAAAATAAACTAGCCCTCTGATTTAACCCTACCTCGAGTTTGCTGTGGGGTTATTAAAGGAGGATTGAATCATCCCAAAACTGAGGGGTTGGGGAAAATACCACTTTTACAGGGGGAAATCAAAAACACCTTTCCACTTAGGTGGTGAGAGGAGAAATCAGGGCTGTTTAAATTAAACCCTCTGCTGCCCATAACAGAAAACCCAATTTGAATTTGACCAGAGTCCAAGTTAAGTGATGAGCCAAATCTGAGATATAAGAGCCAATTGGAAGCTAAGAACTCGGTGGCTGGAACAAATTTTAAAACACAAATAACTTGCCACAGCAGATTCCTTTTCCCTAACACTAAAGAAAGGGCAACATTTGATGCACAGATTTTTGTTCAGCAAAAGAACTTTAACGGTGAAATTTTGGGAGCCCTTGGCACAGAACAGTTAAAAGCTGTAGCTGGGAAGGTGCAGTTAAACTTGCCCAGCAAAATCTAAAGAAGTAAACTGATCCAGTCATCGGTAGAACATTTGGATTTCATGTTACCAGTAGAGCAGTTAGATGTAGAGATCAATCATGACTCCAAATCCTCTCCCCTAACCAATTTCAAGCTGGAAAAGCTCAGGTGACAGATAGAATTTCAGTGGAGAAAATGAGAGAGAGAGGGTCAGAAGCTCAAGAGTGGAAGAGAGAGTGAGTATGGGAATGGGAAAGGGAAAGAGAATTCCAGCTCCGAAAATTGGAAATAGAGCTAGCAGCTCAAAGGGAGAGAGAGCAGACAATTGGAAGCGCCAAAGGAAAATCTCTCTCTACCCAGTAGCACCCCTTTCCCTCTAACCCAAGCCACTCTCTGAGGCCCTCAAGTATGCAAGATTCATTCCCAAATTTGAAGAGAGTGATGTGGAGTCATCTTTTGTCACTTTTGAGAAAATAGCAGGGCAGCTAAAATGGCCCTCAGATATCTGGACATTTTTGATTGAAGGGCAGCTGTGAGAAGATCTCAAGAGGTCTACTCCATGCCGCCTCCCTAGTGTGTCCCTGAATTATGAGCAGATGAAGGCTGCCATCCTAAGTGCCTACGAGTTAGTCCTGGAGGCATTTTGCCAGCAATCCCGGAACACTCATAAGTGGCCCACACAAACCTACATCGAGTTTGAATGGCTAAAGCAAATAGTGTCCAACTGATGGGTAAGCTCCCTAAGAATCCCATGTACCTATGAATGGTTGCATGAACTAGTCCTGTTGGAGGAATTCAAAATCTGCCTATCCTCCAACCTGCGAATACACCTAGAGAAGCAGAGAATCCTCACAGCTAGCGATGCAGCCATCACAACAGACATCTATGATCTAATCCTTAGGCTTGGACACTCAGGGAGATTCCAAACCATTACCATGACCATTGGAAAGATAAGCAGGGTTACCTAAATGGAAAGGCCCCCCCCCCACCCCAACCCAGAAAAGAAAACACAAAAGAGGGTGCGAGAAGCCTCCTGCAGCCTGAAAGGAGAACTCCCAGAGGCCAATGTGTTCTCATTGCAACAAAATAGGCCATTCCAGACCTGAATGCTGGAGATTGCGCGGCAAGCCATTTGACTTCGTAGGGCTTCACATAATTAGTCTCCCAAAGCATGTCCCAATGGGTAGTGCAGCAGAGAAGGCAGAGACTCTCGCTACAGAAACTCACCCTTTGGAGCGTATGGCACAATGTGTGTCAGAGCTGGACAAACTCCCAGTAAGCTTCCAGAATTTTGTCCTGTCAGGAACAGTATCCCTCTACCTGTCCAAATATGTGAGCAAGTCTATAGTACTGCTCAGGGACTCGAACACTCAATCCATAATGTTGGAGTAAAAATTAAATGTAACCCCTGAGTCCTCTCTGAAAGCCAAATCACTGATCAGTGGAGTGGGAGGAGGACCTGTGTTTGCACCCCTCCATAAGGTCCACCTAGAGTGTGACCTTGTTTCAGGCCCTGTTACAGTAGGAATTGTCCCCAAAGTACCAGCAGCAAGAGTCAATTTCCTCCTTGGAAACAATTTGGCTGGTAGCAATGTGTTAGCCAGCAAAAGAAAAGAGGCCAATGCCAACCAGCAGAAATCCACAAAAGGGGTGGAAGGCTGGGGAAGATCCCGAGGCCCAAAAGAGCGGAATAGCACGCATAGACCTTGAGCAAGAGCAGCTCGAAGGTAGCAAGGCTGAAGCCAGGCAGTAACATCAAAAGAAAAGGCCACTAGAATCTAAAATAGATTCCCCAAGAATCCCAGAATTAAAAAGAGACCAGAGAAGTCCTAGAACAGGGAAAGAAGTAATGAGGGAGATGCCCCGCGTAGTCAAAATGCTTGAGGGAGGGCAGGTTATTAAGCCCAGAAAGGAAAAGGATAATGACTTGCCTGAAATATAGCTAGCAGAAACCTTCTTTCTGACAATAAATAGGGACATAGGAAGTTCCCAAACAGATGAGCAGATAGGGAGTGAGATGCCTTCTCCAGTCGAAAAGCCATAAGGGAGTATAGCTGGAACTGCACCTCCAGTGATGCGAAACTTAATCTGGATCATTGCGTTCTTGGTCATATTTTATTTCAGTCTATAAGATACAAATTATATATAGACAAGATACTGAGTTAACCAAATAGGGGGTTTACACTAACAGGCAGTAAATAAATATTTTGAAAATTGAACTTACGTGAGTTACTGAAATTGTAGGGCACCTCTCAATTGTAGCAGTGATAACTTAGATTTAGCTGTGTAGGAAAATAATTTCTTGGTAAGACAGAACTTGCAGTTTTCCAAAAATTCCAATCAAGTTGAATAAGGTCTGATTGTGTTTTATTCTGTGCAGTGAGGACAGACTGAGTACATAAAGTGTGAGAGAGAGACTACCATGTTTATGTTGGATAATTTACCCACTTATGCTGTTAAATCCAGAATTTCTCTCTCAGCAACTTTAATAAATTTGGAGGTGCACTGCAGGTTAGACATTGCTACTGTAGTAGCTAGCACAGTATGCCCACATTCTTTTCTTAAAAAAACACAAATCAAATGAGTCCACATTTTGTCTTTTCTCTCCTTTCTTCGTGTGGCTTCCCAAGTTGTGCATCATTCCATTACTGGGAGGTGTGTAAAAAAGAACTGGACAGTGAGCCTCCAAATTGTTTTATTTCCTGTGAAGAAATGCAGTTTTTCATTTGTTTGAACAATTCTGGGGGTTGTAAGCATGTCACGCTGTTGTCTGGATGATCGCACATTAAACATGGTGCACTGCTGTACACTTTAATCTAAACTGTGTCATAAAGTCGGACATGATCATATGGTGATTCCTTTAGATTATGGTATAAAGAAATTTACTGCAAATCAGTAAAAACTGTAATAGGCATGTGCATGATTAAAATGACAAACTCATACCTTTTGCCAGGTATGCTGCTAAACATAATAGGAGTTGGGTTCTTTAATGCCAACAAAATACAGCTTGTTTAAAAACAATTCCTTGCCAAGTTTTAGGGTCTTTATGTTTTAAACTGACAACCAGCAGCAATTAATTTACTAATGATTTATTTGTATTTCAGACTTGGATTCATTGGGTTGTAATGGCAGGAAGTACTTTATTTTACTTTGTGTTTGCACTGGCTTTTGGAGGAACTTGTATAAACTGCAACCCTCCATCAAATCCATATTGGATCATGGAGCAACAAATGTCAGATCCACTCTTCTACCTGGTCTGTATCCTCGCTACAGTGATAGCTTTGCTCCCCAGGTAATATGCACTTCTGTTCCAAGTGGTCAGATACCCTATTCTAATGTGTAATTTATGTAAAACCTGTTCAAATTACGTGGCCAAATTACTGTCAGGTGGATGTAAGAGATCCCAAGGCACTATTCTGAGGAAGAGCAGGGGAGTTATCCCCAGTGTCCTGGCCAATATTTATCTCTCTATATAAATGCAATTATTGATTTTCATGAAATACAGGTTTCCACATCAGGTATGAATTGCTTTAAATAAATCTACACTGGCTTGCTTTTGTTAACCATACTCTCATCCGATGCACTGGAAAAAATGATTTTATAATCAAAGCAAATATTCATTCCAATCTTGATCTAAAAAAAAATTTGCACTTATATAGTGCTTTTCATGACCATCAGATGTCTCATAGCACTTTACAGTCAAGGAAGTACTTTTCTTGTAAGTTTAGCCACTGTTGTCATGCAGGAGATGATGATGGTGAAAATAGAAGACAGATAATTCTGTGGAGCTGTAGGCAGATTTGTCAGAATTTTGAATTAAATTTCTGAACTACCATCGCATGTACAATACAATTTGCCACAGGTTATCATTCACTCTTTTGCATCAACATTTAACATTTTAAAATGGAAAGCCTGTATGTCAACTATTATCTAGAATGATAGAGCTACAGATGCCAGCCAGTGGGTGGTGTTGTGGGGTGAATTTCTCTTTCACCCTAGCCGCTATCATTTTGTTTGAAATTTGTTCCTTTTTCAATAATTAATCATAATGATTTCCAAACATTACATATTTTGCAATAGCTACAAAACATTTCTTCTTGTTATGGTTAAAGCAAATGTCTGTTTTCTGTGTATTAGTAGGAGATAGTTAAACCCAATTGAACATTCAAACTCAATTGGACAAAATAAAATCAAAGTAAATCTAGCTTCCTGTTTTGTTATAAAGTTGCTAAACTTTAGTCTTCTCCAAGACAAAAAGGAAAATTGTGAATCCAGCCTAGATGGGGCAACATCCCTGCCCCTTCCCACGAGTTATGCTGGTACAGTCACAGCTGATAACTCACTGCAACCAAATTGTGCACAACATCAAGCAACTACCTAACACCTTGTCAGCACAATTAATGCACTTGATTAGGATATGAACATGTTAAATATCATTTACACCTCATGTAAGGGGTTGATTAGTTCGGTTGGCTAGATGGCTGGTATATAATTCAGAATAATGCCAACAGCACAGGTTCGATTCCTGTTCTGGCTGAGGTATACTTGGGACCTGCCTCCTCGTCCTGCACCTGAGTGTGGAAAGCTATGGAAAACCATCATGGACAAAAAACTGCCAAGGAAACTAGCTTAGGATGAAACATTAACAGACAATGAGCCAAGGACCTGCCTTCGGCCAGAGTACGATTGGAATGGAAACATAATATAGAATGACTAAATTTGGTTTATAAATGCTTGATACATTTTCTTGTTAATTATATCTGACAACGCAATATAATTAAAACCCCACTGAACTGGAAATGCATGGGTGGCAGAGTTTCATACCAGCAAAAAGTAAGGCAGGCTTTGCACTGTTGAGCTCAGCACAGTGCTGTGGAAGGATAATTTGAAGGAAGGCCATGTGCATTCTAATGGCAATTGACCTACACAATCAGCAGCAAGTAATGTGTGATCCAGAAAATATGGGAGGAAAGATGTGAGACGAGTACCCCTGCAAGAGCTACTGTAAGAATAGCCTACCTCTTTGTGCTGCATCTGTAATATGTCTTCTTCAGATGAACCAAGAGGAACAAACTTGGACCTTGCTATTTACTGTGGCAAGAGGGAATTTTGATGTAATGGAATCAGAGAGCAGGACATTGGTAATCATGGGGGCATCAAGGTCAGTGATTGGGGTGAGGTGTCAGGGGAAGGAGATGGAGTTGCGGTGGCAGAAAGGTTTTCACACGTTAACTTGTTGGGTTTAGAGGAAATACACCTCCTTCTCTTGGCTCATAAATAGCACTGTAAGGACAATTACCTGATGGATTCAGTCCATCCCATTTCTTCTTGCTAAAGTTCAGGAAACTCAGCCAACATGAGTTAAAAATAGAAACTAGCAACCTCCTTAAAAAGTTTCAATGGCCGACCTGTCTCCTGAGAGATTAGTCCCCCCACTGTCTCTCATCCCATCTCTGTGGGGTTGAGATAGGGCTTGACACAGGTTGGGTCCCTGTTTCAGATTTTTAAACTTTTACCTTTACACCTGATCTAAATGACCACCTTACCTTGAGTCTGTTGCATTCCTCAATTTAATAAACCACAATGATGATAACACTCAAATATCAACTTTATTTTCAGGTACATCTATCGCATATTCCAGGGAACAGTATTCCCATATCCACTGCTAAAGGCTCGCCAGCTGGATAAGCTCAGTGCTGAGGAACGTAAGAGGACAATCCAGGAGTGGAACGACACCCAACCAGTCTGTGAGGAACCTACTGTGGATGTCCTCAACACCACCAGCTCTGTAGATAACATAATTGTTTCAAGAAAAAATTGTTCAGAGCAGGCCACTTTTTTATCAGAGGACACAAGAGTAGCCTATTTAGTAGCTAAACCAGCAAAAGGAGAAGCTGCCCTTACTGTGATTCCACTGAATGAAATGCAATCAGAAAATGTCCAGAGAAACGCTGTTTTATTTAAACCAGGAATGGTTGGGAACTCTGACTTGGTGCAAGAGTCACACACACAAAATGTTACCACTGACAGTATGCATTCAAAAGGGGACAATCAAGGAGCTGCTTCACGATCTAAGAACAAAAATACCTCTTCTTCCGTCTGGGGTGAGACTGCTAGGTTACCGGAATTCCCTCCAGCAGAGTGCTAGCACTGCTCAATCTATAAGGAGCTACTTGCTAGATAACGATAAAAGTTAATTTTTACTTAACTGTCTAGGGATGAAGAAGTAATTTCTTTTGACCAGTATTGCTGTCCAACTTTTTGTTACAGACCACAATCTGAACCACTGCCTTGCTGAAGAGCTGCTATCTATAATTCTAAAATAGGCTTTGCCATGGAATACTGACTTATAAGTTGGTGTCCTTCATTCCATGTGGAATGAACTCTGATGTCAATCATACCTCTGTGTGCAGTTGCCACGTGGAGTGTACCATTTTCCCCACAGGACACACAGCACTTCCTTGTTGGCCTTTGCTGGAGAATAAGGCAAAGAGGGAATGTAGCACTGAATCCCTGCTTGCTCCACAGTCAGGCAGCAATCCAGGAGGAAAAATGAAATTAGGCCAGTCATAATGGCTTCCTGGACTGAATTATCATGCTGCCGTAACCTGTTCATTTTCTTTGGAACCAGATAGTGTTTATGTATCATGCCCTGATCTGTTAAAATAGCATTATTTTCAAAGCTGAACCAGGACTATTTAATGAATCCAACAGAATACAAATGATGGCCCTTTTTAAGCTGGGCATGTGCCAAACGTTTGTGATGTTCAGATGTGAAAACAGGATCTAATCTGAAATATCAACTTAGAATACAGATTGTCATTATGGCTTGGAATTTCATGAAATGTGTGCTGTAAGTTCAGCATTGTACAAATTTCAGCACAAAAGATCAAAGAATTTCAAACGTAAGTGACTCATTTCAATTTTTAATGCTACGCCCAAATTTCCTCTATTCATGCCATTTCTGCCAAACCTCTGTCACTCATTAAAGCATTAATCACCATATAATGTTTTTCACCATTCTGAACAAACCTTTAATTTACACCTAAACATTGCTGCAGAAGGAATTCTTTGGAACTCTTCCAAAGAAGAGTCATGTTAGACTCGAAACATTAAATCTGTTTCTCTACACAGATACTGCAAGACCTGCTGAGATTTTCCTTCAAATTCTGTTTTCATTTCTGATTTCCAGCATCCATAGTATTTTGTTTTTATAATGTTAATACAGAAGCCTCTCAATGCAACACTGATCATGTCACAATTATTGGTTATCACAGATTGCTCATTAATAAAAAGAATATGCTTTCTAAAACTTAACTTATTCAACTGCTCCCAAGAATGCTGGATTAGAGGAGTGCCTGTCTGTCAGCTGAACTACCTGACAGTGTTTTTGTTGTATGATGTATTGATGTTTGCAAGCTGTTCCTTGTTTTAATAATTAACACACAATGTATAATGCCAAAGTGTTCAACATTGATGAATACAGCTTTACAAATACTTGGTTTTTTTCCCTAAATTCTGCATTGTTTGTATTTATCCTCATGGAAACTAAAGACACTGACTATTCACATAGGTGATAAGAAAATGATCATGCTTGATTCCACTACTCAGCAGTACTACAAAACAAATATTTTTGATAGACAAACCATATAAAATATATATTGTACCACTTGCCCTGACATCGATTTTTGTGGGATCCCCAAAACCAGCTGCAGGAACCCCCTCTTATTGTTTCTGTACTCTCCTTCATAATATGTGCTCTCTTCCTTTTCTACAAAACCAAATGTTCTATTGAGTTAGATCTAGTTGCAATGTATGTTTAAAACTGATTAAGTAGAAGCAGTTAGCTCCAAGTCACATTTTATATTGTTGATCCAATAGTACTGGTATAGGTGCTAATTGTTTTCAAGCTGCATCAGAGCATTTTATTGATGTATCAAGCATACATGTAATCAAAGTGGTGTGTTTTTAAAAAAAATAGTATTATAGCAGTGAGCTTGACAACACTTAGATGCTTTCTAAATGTGAGTAGCCACCTGTGGTAGCCATGCATTGTGCTTTGACCAGGGATTTTCTTCCCATGCTGATTATGGGGGCATGATATTTATTCTGCGGTTTACTCAGGGTGGAAATTTTATATAATTCTGTACTTTGTTGGAATAATTAGGCTGCACTGATCTGATTAAAAATTTCCCAATAATATTTACCACTTAGGTTTTCTGTGACACATGTATAAAAGGGGTAGTCATCAACTTCTCATTCTCCTGAGTCAGCTTGTTGAGATATTCTTCCCTTTCCATTTGTATGGTGTTCTTTGTACTCCATAAAGAGCAAAGCATTCCTCCATTATATCTGACTCCCCTGTGAACCATTTACAAAAATGTTTCAGTTGTTATTTCAAATCTTTATTTTTGTCCACCGACTTTGCTAATTGATGCAGTGAACTTTTACCATTGAAATTCAAGAATCATTCATTAGTGATGATTTGCTTATCACTTTGAACAGGGTATTTTATAAGGTCGAATTATACTGTTTTTATAGAATGTCAACATTTTCCAAAGCTTTGTCAATTCCAATATTCATATTGCTATTTTTTTGGACATTATTTTCTTAGGTCAATTATTGACATGTGGAATTGACCTTACTGGATGGTTATCTACATTAAAGCAATATTTTTTTAAAACAAACAGATTTCTGAATGTTGCAATGATTAACTCATGATAGAAGGCACCAGTAGGGTATATTTTCCCAACATTATTTTAATGTTGGCATTACCCTGCTTACAGCAGGTTACTGTCGATTTCACAGATGGGCAGATAGACCCAATTTTGTTATTTGCGTTTGATGTTGAGATTAAAAGTATGAAATAGTTCTTCTGATTTCTTCCCTCCCAAATAAAAAAATCAGGTTTCCCACTTTTTCATGAAAACCATGTCCCTTTAAAAGAAATATATAGTTAACCCCAAAAAGGCTAGTGGCAGCATTGGCTCACCTAATTGTACTGAAGTTTTACTTCAGTGGGGTAACTAAACTATTTTGTAAATAGCTTTTACAATGTTTGCAGTTCAATGTCTTGCCAGACATTTTAGTGATACCTGAATATTTCTTTGTGTTTACAATATTTTAAACATTGTAACATATGTAATCTGGCGAGTCACATTTTTTATATTTATTATGCGCTTAGTAATAATTAGGCTGCATTGATTATTTAGTAGTAATTGGATTCTCGGGTTTTTGCATCTTAAAACATTTCTTTCATGTGGATAATAGGAGCTTGGAAATATTTCACACTGCACTTAGAAAATCATAGCATGATCAGACAAAGTCAGCATGCCTTTACAAAAGGGAAATCATGTTTGACAAATTTATTGGAGTTTTTCTGAGGATGCAACTAGATGAAAGGGGAACCGGTAGGTATGGTACGCTTTGATTTCCGAATGTCATCCAAAACTGTGCCACACAAAAGGTGAATATGCAAAATAAGAGGCCATGGAGTTGAAGGTAATATATTATACTGGCTACAGGAGCAGATTAGAGGTTAAGAATCCTGAGGTGCGCAAATCACCTCTTGGCTCCCCAAAGCTTGTCCACCACCTACAAGGCACAGGTCAGGAGTGTGATGGAATAATCTCCACTTGCCTGGATGAATGCAGCTCCAGCAACACTCAAGCTTGACACCATCCAGGACAAAGCAACCCCCTTGATTGGCACCCCATCCACAAACATTTGCTCCTTCCACCACCAACGCACAGTGGCGGTAGTGTGTACCATCGACAAGACACACTGAGGAACTCACCAAGCCTCCTTAGACAGCACCTTCCACACCCATGACCGCTTCCATATGGGACAAGGGCAGCAGACACATGGGAACACCACTGCCTGGAAGTTCCCCTCCAAGTCACTCACCATCTTGACTTGGAAATGTATCGCCATTCTTTCACTGTCGCTAGGTCAAAATCCTGGCACTCTTTCCCTAACAGCACTGCGGGTGTACCTATACCACAGGGACTGCAGTGGTTCAAGAAGGCAGCTCATCACCACCTTCTCAAGGGCAACTAGGGAGGGGAAATAAATGCTGGCCTAGCCGGCAAAGCCCATGCCTCGAATAAATTTTTTAAAAATTAGCATGGATGGAGGATTGGGTAACAGGAAACAGAAACTAAGAATAAGCGGGGCATTTTCAAGTTGGCCGGTTGTAACTAATGGAGTGCCGCCAGGATCAGTGCTGGGACCCCAGCTATCTGCAATCTATGTTAATGACTTAGCCAAAGAGACCCAGAGTATGTAACCAAGTTTTCTGGCCATATAATGTTGCGGGAATGTAAGCTGTGAGGAGGACACACAGAAGCTGCAAAGAGATATAGACAACAAGGTGCAAAATGGAGTACAACGTGGGAAGTGTAGGGTCATTCACTTTGGTAGAAAGTATTGAACAATATTTACAAGGCATGATATTTTTAAATGTTGATGTTAGAGATCTTGAGTGTACTCATGTGAAGAACATAGAATTAGCAGGCAGATATAGCAAGCAATTAAGAGGGCAAATGGTATGTCAACCTTTATTGCAAAGGGTTTGGAATACAAGAATAAAGAAGACTGCTACAGTTTTATATCGCTTGGTGAGACCACGCCTCCAAAATATCCGGACAGAATTTTTGTGGTCCCTTCCAGTCCGTTGTGTGTAAGGTGTGTGTATTTCCTTACCCTCAATGATTTTTCCTCACTTAAACATAGATTCCAGCAGCAGGCTTTTTAGTGATTTTAAAAATAAAGAAGGTTATCCATTAACTCACACTTGCCCTGGAAGTTTGAAATGCAACATCTCTTATCATTCACTTCACTCACAATCACACATGCAAAAGTTAGATAAAGATGAATCTAAAGCCTTAATTATAAAAATGAAGTTTAGTCCCTTTGTCAATGCAGGCCTGCTGTCATCTTAATTGAGTTGATCCTTTAATTAGAGTGAAGATCTTTTAGAACAAAGGATTTTCATGAAGCTGTGAAGAGCCGGAGACAAATAGCCAGGAGATTGGTTCTCAGATGGACTTGGAAGCTGGAACAAGTGCAATACTTTGGCTGCATTAGAAGACTCTCAGCTATGATGGTTCAGGTGTTTCTCTGCAGGATTTGCTTTGTTCACAATACTTTAAACTGCAGTCCCTGAAAGTTGGTTTTAGTCACATGACTGCAGATCAAACCATGATATAATAGCAGTTGACATTAGCCATCCAGCTTGAGCTCAAATATTTTCCTTTGTTCAATATGGCATTTAGAGACCAACAGCTTAGAGACCCCATATTCTTCAAGTGCTGGTTCATCCTTAAACAATGAGATGTTTAAACTTCACAAGTGGCTGTGAAGTACCCTTATTCAGGATCACGTTTAACTAAATATTGGCCACAGAATCGAATATTGTCCATAGTTTAAATGCCCATAGTTACATGTTAAGTTGCAACCATCTTAACAGGTTTTGTGGCTGCTTTCAAAAAGTATGTTCTTACAGTCTGTAATATCCCATGATCCTCATGCTTTTACTGAGCATGACAGTATCTAAGGAAGGATATACTTGCCTTGGAGGTGGTACAACAAAGGTACATTCAATTGGTTCCTGGGTTGGCAGTGTTGTCCTTGAAGGCTGAGTAAATTGGAACATAGGAAATAGGAGCAGGAGTAAGCTATTCAGCCTTTCGAGCCTACTCCACCATTCCAACAGATCACAGCTGATCATCTACCTCTCAAACCATTTTTCCCACTATTTCTTGATGTCATTCGTGTCCAGAAACCTATGGATTTTTGTCTTGATTATGCTCAATGACTGAGCTTTCACAGCCCTCTGGGGTAGAGAATTCCAAAGATTCACCACCCTTTGAGTGAAGAAATTCCTCCTCATCTAAGTCTTAACTGACCTTCCCCTTCTTCTGAGGCTGCTTCCCCTGGTTCTAGACTGACTAGCCAGGGGAAACATCCTATCCACATCTACTCTGTCAAGCCCTCTAAGAATTTTGTAACTTTCAACAAGATCACCTCTCATTCTCCGAAACTCTAGAAAATATAGACCCAGTTTCCTCAAACTGTCCTCATAAGACAAAACTGCCATGCCAGGGATTAGTCTGGTGAACCTCTGTTACACTCCCTCTATGGCAAATATGTTCTTCCTTAGATAGGGAGACCAAAACTGTACACAATACTCCAGATGCGGTCTCACCAAGGCTGTACACAACTGCAGCAAGACAACTTTATTCTGGTACTCAAATCCCATTGCAATGAAGGCCAAGTAACCATTTGCCTTCCTCATTGCTTTCTACAACTCCATCCAACTTTTAGTGACTCATGAACAAGGACGCTCAGGTCCCTTTGGACATCAACACTTTCCAATCTTTCACCACTTAAGAAATACTCTGCCTTTCTGTTTATTCTACCAAAGTGGATAACTTCACACTTATCCACATTCCATTCCATCTGCCATGTTCTTGCCCACATAGCTTCTTTGCATCCTTCTCACAACTCACATTCCCACCTAGTCTTGTGTCTTGCAAATTTGGAAATATTACATTTGGTCTCCACATCCAGATCATTTATATAGACTGCGAACAGCTGGGCCCAAGCACTGATCCTTGCAGTACCCCACGGTAATAGTCTAACATCCTGAGAATTCCGACTCTGTTTTCTGTCTGTTAACCAATTCTCAATCCATAGCAGTATATTACCCCCAATCCCATGTGCTCGCGTTTTGTTTAACAGCTTGTGTGGGACCTTATTGAAGACTGCTGAAAACCTAAATACACCACATCCACTGGTTCTCCTTTATGTAAGCTTCAAGTAACATCCTCAAATAAAACTCAGGTTTGTCAAACATGATTTCCCTTTCATAAATCCATGTTGACTCTACCCAATCACTATTTTCCAAGTGTCCAGTTATCACATCCTTTATAATAGATTCTAACATTTTCCCTACTATTGATGTCAAACTAACAGGTCTGTAGTTCTGTTTTTTCTCTCCATCCCTTAAATAGAGGGGCTACATTTGCTACTTTCCAGTCTGCAGGGAGCTTTCCAGAATATATAGAATTTTGAAAGCTAACCACCAATGCATCCAACATCTCTATAACCACTGCTTGCAACCCTCTGGGATGCACTCATCTGGTTCAGGAGATTTATCAACTTTTTAATTAACTTTTGAGTACTACCTCTTTATTGATACTAATGGCTTTCAGTTCCTCATTTTCATGAATTCCTTGATTCCCTTAGTATTTCTAGATTTTCTGCATCTTCCTCTGTGAAGACAGACACAAAGTAATTGTTTAGTTTCTCTGCCATTTCCCTATTCTCCATTATAAATTTTCCTGTCTCTGCCTGTAATGGACCCACATTTGTCTTTGTTAATCTTTTCCTTTTCACATACCTAAAGAAGCTTTCACAGCCTACCTTTATGTTAGTCACTCACTTGCATTCATATTCTCTTTTCCCTTTCTTTATCAGTTTCTTGCTCATCCTTTGCTGGATTCTGAATTGCTCCCAATCCTCGCACTTACCATTTTTCCTGGCAACCTTGTAAGCCACTTCCTTTGATCTAATGCAATCTTTAATGTATTTTATTTTCCACGGTTGATTCACCTTTCCTGTTGGGTCTTTGTGTCTTAGAGGAATGTCTCTTTGGTGTAGACGATGTAATACTACTTTAAATATTATTGCCTGTCCACCGTCAAATCTTTTGATGTATTTTCCCAATCGACCATAAGTCAACTTGCCCCTCATACCTTCATAATCTCCTTTGTTCAGCTTTAGGACCGTAGTTTCAAAAGGAACTATATCATTTTCAAACTTAATGTAAAACTCTATCATATTATGGTCATTATTGCCTAATCATTCCCTTACAGAAAGGTTATTGATTAGTCCTTTCTCATTAGTTAATACTAAATTTAAAATAGCCTGATGCCTAATTGGTTCCTCAATGTACTGCTCCAGAAACTCATCTCTTACACACTCCAGGAAGTTATCCTCCACAGCATTAGTGTTAGATGTATGCAGTCTATATGTAAATTGAGGTCGCCCAATGTTACATGCAGCTCTAATTTCCTTATTTATGCCATGCCCACCACAGTTTGTAAACAACTTCCACCAATGTTTGCTGCCCCTTGCTGTTTCTTAGCTCCACCCAAACTGATTCTACATCTTGATCTTTCGATTTAAGATCCTCTCTCACTCATGTACCGATCTCATCCGTTATTAACACATCTACCCCACCTCCTTTTCCCCTCCACCCATCCTTCCTAATTGAAGAATATCCCTGAATATTCAATTCCCTGTCCTGTTACCCTGTAACCATGTCTCTGGAATGGCAATTAAATCATGCTCATTTACCTCTATTTGTGCCTTCAAATCATCTACCTTGTTGTGAGTGCTCCATGCATTCAGATAGAGTGCCCTTTTGTCTCTTTAACATTATTCTGCATTCTGAACCTATTTGATGCTTGCTTTTGTTTTGTCTGCCTTCTAATTTTGCTTACTACTTTTCTACTTCTTACCAGTTTTGCTTCCCACCAATCTGAACGCCCTCTCAGGTTCCCAACCCCCTGCCAATCTAATTTAAACCCTCCCCAACAGCACTAGCAAATCTCTCTGTGAGGATGTTAGTCTCGGTCCTGCTAAGGTGTAACCCATTCATCTTGTACAGGTCCTACCTGCCCCAGAACCAGTCCCAATGCCTCAGAAACCTGATGCCCTCCCTCCTACACCAATTCTCCAGCCAAATGTGTAATCACTTAAACCTCCTACTTCTGAGCTCATTAATACATGGCACTGGGAGTAATACTGAGATTACTGCTTTTGAAAAGGAAAAGTAAGTCTGAGGCTTTTTAATTTCTTTCCTAACTCCCAAAATCTGCTTTCAGGGCTTCATCCTTCTTTCTACCTATGTCATTAATACCAATGTGGCTGTTCATCCTCCCCCATAAGAATGTCCTGCAGCGTCTCTGTGACATCCTTGACCCTGGCACCAGGGAGGCAACTATCCTAGAGTCATGTCTGTGGCCACAGAAATGCCTATCTGATCCCCTAACTAATTAATCCCCTATCACTATTGCCTTTCCACTCTTCTTTCTCCCCTCTGTCAATTGAGTCACCCGTGGTGCCATGGACTTGGCTCCCTCTCTGCCTGCACACCCCTAACCTCCGGTTTGACCACCTCTCTAACATGCTCCACATAGTTCTCTCCCTCACACCACAGTGACTCCAGCCACAATTCGAGTTCCAAATCCAGGAGCTCAAGCTTTTGCAGCCAATGACACCACAAATGGACTTGTGTAGATCAAGTGGTGCATCCACGACTTCCCACATACCACAGGAGGTACATTCCACTTGACCGAGTTGCCCTGCCATACATTAGCTTTACAAACTATTCTATTAAAAGTAGAATTACTTACCAATCTTCCCCTGCACCAATGTAAGAATCAAATACTGGAGGGTGAAAAAGTTAGAAAAAGAAAGGAGCACCTGCTTTCCCCCCTTCACCGAACTTCCTCACTCACCAATCTCCTAGTTTCAAACTCAGTTCAAGCTGTACTCAAGACTCTTGTATTTATATTATTTACAATTCAGAAGGATCAGTTCTGCTGCAGTTACAGAATCCAGATTACACTAGTTAGCTAATTAAATAATTTCAGCTGCTGTCCAGTAAAGCTTGTTTATTCCTGCCGAAGGCTGAAAGCAAGTTACTTACACAGTAAATTTCAGTTAAATGCAGTCAAAGTTAGATTTTTAGAATAAGATTGACCATTAAGAATCCGTCACTCACCAAACTCCTAATTTCACACTTTGTTCAAGCCTCACTCACTTCGGCCTATACCCTCTGGAGTTTAGAAGAATGAGAGCTGATCTCAGTGAACTATAAGATTCTGAAGGGACTTCATAATGTAGATACTGAGAAGTAATTTGCCCTGGCTGGGGAGTCTAGAATACAGGGGCACAGCCTCAGGTTAAGGGGTCAATCATTTAGGACTGAGATGAGGAGCAATTTCTTCACTCATGAATAAGAAACTTTGTAACCCTCAAAGGGTTACAGATCCTTCATTAAGTTTATTCAAGACTGCGATTGATAAATTTTGATCCCTCAGGGAATCAAGGGAAATGGAGAGGCAGGAAATTGGAGTTAAGCTATCAGCCATGACGATATTGAATGGTGAAGCAGGCTTGAGCTGAATGCTGTACTCCTGCTCCTATTTCTTATCTTCTTGTGGACACGAATAGTTTTTACCTTGTAGGACTCTCTTTATTACAAATAACATTCTGTTCAGTGAGAATTGAGCACAAAATCTAGGCTGACATTCCATTGTAGTACTAAGACTGTGCCGGCTTTCAGATCAGATGTTAAACTGAGGCACTGTCTGCCCTTTCAGACGGACATAAAATATCCCATAATTTGAAGAAGAGCACAAGTTCTCTTTGGCGTCCTAGCCAATATTTATCCCTCAATATATATCATAAAAATGGATTATTTGGTCTTTATCACATTGTTGTTTTTAAGAACTTGCTGTGTGCAAATTGGCTAATGTTTTTTCTACAACTGCTGGTACACTTCATAAGTATTTAATTGACAATAATGTGCTTTGGGAAGTCCTGAAGTTGTAAAAGGCATTATATAAATGCAAGCCTTTCTTTGTAATATTCAAGAATGTAGTTTGGTTAATTTTGCTGTAATATTAGCAAGATATTTGGATTGCCTTATTTTAAGCAAATCCATACCATTTTTCTACATATACCATCTGAAAAAGATTAAGAAATTATTGGTGCAGTCTTTAATTTAGAAGATTTTTGCTCCTCAAATATGTCTGATAACTAATGGGCCTCAACTTCCTCAGGAGTGGCGATCAGAGTCCTCTGGCCACTCCGCTCCAACTTTCATAACTCAACTCTTTTTCGATCCTATCTCGCCCAACCTTCCGACTCAGGCCAGGCAAGATCTGGGCAGTGTAGTGCATCCCTCGGGCCCAATGTTGGCAGCAGCTCAGTTGGATGTAAGGAGGCCACACCCCCTTTTTTATGGCACTAGCTGTTGTAAACCAGGTAAGTTAGTGGTCCTTGACAGGCCAGGGAAAAAGTAAGTGTACATGGGAAGTGGGTAGGATTTGGTGCGGGGGGGTGGGTGGGGAGGGAATCTTGTGGAGCGTGGAGGAGTTGGAGAAGAAGGAAATCCTGTGGAGGATGGGGGGAGGAGCGGGGAGAAGGGATTCCCGTTGGGGAGGAGCAGGGAGGAGGGAATCCCATAGGGAAGGAGCAGGGAGAAGGAATTCCCGTCCGGGAGGTGCGATTCCCATTGGGGAGGAGCGATTCCTGTAGGGTGGAGCGGGGAGGAGGGAACCCTGTAGTCGAGGAGAAGGGAATCACATGGGAGGGTTTAGGTAGAGGAAGAGAAGAATCACATGGATGGGGAGGAGCAGGAGAAAGGAATCAATCACGTGGGTGGGGGGAAGAAGGAGAAGTACAGAAAGGAATTCCGTTTTGCAAGGAAGGGAGAAGGAGGAGAAGGGAATCTGTGGTGGGGGGGGAGGCAGGAGGAGAAGGAGGAGTCCCATGGAGGTGGAGGGGGGTAGTCCCCGTGAGAAAGCTAGTCGGGGGCTGGGAGGGTGGTCCCATGGGGATGTCAGTGTGGGTCTGTACAAGGGTTACCCAGAAGTTAGAAGTGATTTTAATCATTCTAACTTTCTTTGGGTAACTTTTGATGTAATACAGTTGGAACTATCCGAGGTTTGCGATTTAAATCGCATTTTCAGATGGTTCCCAGTGCAGGGTAATTTCCCAAGGGAAGTTTGCACTTACATAGTTACACTGCCCTAGAGCTTGGAAGTCACAGCAATATTTTAGAATGCTAAAGTAAGCAAACATGAATCATTATTAAGGTATTTTTTATTAGTTTTTAGAGTACAATGCGGCCACTGGTTCAAATAATACGGAAAAAACTGCAAATGCCAGAAGTCTGAAGTAAAATAATAAAATACTGGATCTAGACAGCAAATTCATCGATATTTCGGAAAAGTATCCAGTGCTGACCGAAGTTCTACGTCCTGAGCGTTAACCAAGTCTTGTCACAAACGTTGTGTTAATGTTATGTACTTCCAGCATTTAGGTGCTCACTGCTGCTTCTTGCAAAGGGGCTTCACTTACATTTGTGACCTTGACTCAAACTTTACAACCAGTCTGATAAATTGTCAGTGGTATAAAAGTAAATAAGGCTGACACGGAGTTGGCATGAATTTGACACAATACATCTTTTAAGAATAGTAGATCCTTTAAGAAAATGTGATTGGTGAATGAGAAATAGTATATATCATTTCTTGGCAAGAAGGTAAAAGGGGGTAGATTGCTTGCTGTTCTCAATGCCTGTTTGGAGATGTGCAGCAGAGGCACAGCAATGCTGATGTTCCATCTCTGCAGGGAAATGTTCGTTCTTCTCGGACAACAGTTCTGTGAAATGGGAGTTTGGTGTCAAAGTGACCATATGTTATGTTTGTTAAATTGCCAACTATCTACAATACACCCAAGCTTGGCTGTATTGGGAGGCTACTGTTGGAATCACTGGTTTGTATTCCACCAAGGCAGTGGTCCGTTCTTTGTCAGCTAGAAGGGAACATTGAGACAAACAAATCCCCGAAGAGGAGAAACCTCAGGGAAGGCTCTCTTGGTTGTTATTAAGGATGACATCAGCAGAGGGCAAGATTAGAAGTTCAAGAGGACTTTGGTCGATGGAATGGGCAGACAGGTTGTAGATGAAGTATAAGGCAGGCAAGTGTGAAGATGATGGGAGGCAATGTGAAATAAAGGATACCATTCTAAAGGAGGTGCAGAGGTTGAACTTTTATCAATAAAATTGGTTGCACTGCCAATATTCAAACCATAATCATGGTCATTTGTTCAATCATTATCTTCTAGCCATGGAACTAAAGTTTCTGATTCAAGGCTTTCTGATTTGAAAGTTTAATCGTCTCTCAGTAAGGGCTATGGGATGTGTGAGGTAAGAAGCTAACTTAAAATGTGGTATAATTGCTCAAAATATTACTTAACAGTGTTTCTTGAGGTTTATAACCCTGATCAATTAAGGAGGCAGTGACATAGTGAGCAAAACAGCATTATGAATGACTAGATAAATCACAGAAACTCAGAGCTGAGAAGTAAGTTATAATGCACACACTACTGAAGGATTAGGAAAAAGCAGACTGAATATTCTGATCTTGATCCACTAAAGCCATGAACAAGGATTGCTAGATAATGTTTTGACATTTGAATGAGGCCAAAATGTGTGTTTCTATTTGAACAGGTGGTAACAGTAGTACAAGCTTAAGCCCAAGTTTTCAATTTACAACACTAGTCACCAGTAGTTTGTGATGTTGTAAATGACGATCAAAAAGCAAAGTGTAAACACCCAATCTACTTAAAGTCTGGCCACACAACAGCATAAAGTTTAAATGTGCACACATAGAAAAAGCAATATAAAAATATTTTATAAAATTACAACCATCATATTATCTTTACATGGAATGTTACATTGAACATTGCAGACATTTCTCAAATGCCTTTGTTTAGAAATGATACAGGAGCAAAGTACATAGCATTACATTGTTGAAAAGTGCCATCACAGTGTAATATTTATTCCCACAGACTCAAATAGCAAGCTGCCACACAAAGATCCAATGTGAATAAAAAGTGAGCTGAAACAAAACTTTGGCATAAGAGAATAATTTTAGTTGTCAATATGTTTGTTTGAAAAGTGGTAGTCTAAATAATATCATTACCACTCACATTAGTGTAGAAAAAGTAAAACTGAAAAACTGACTATTGACACTACAGAAAGAGAGGCCCTTTAAACAACTTCAAACAAGAGCCGAGCAGGGGATAAGTCCCCAAATTAATTAACTTTTATTTTGGCAGCAAGAATTATCAGACTGTGAACTGTCTTCCAAATGTGGCCAGTACTCTGAAGAAAAATCAACACTATACACTGGAAATCTTTCACAATAAAAATGAGATTCTCAGAAAGCCCAATGAACTCAGGTGGTTCAAAAGGCTAATGGTATAAAAAGTCCATGTTTAAATCTAGAACAGTGATCTGTATACAGTATGCTTCAATTTGATTTTAATTCAAACTTCATTAGAAAGCACATGACAGTTCTTCTCTAGCTTGATCATGGATTCAAGAGAAGTGCATTTTATTCATTCTTTGTATGGTTGCTTCCTACTTTAAAATGGAATGAAACTGCTACATATACAGGAATAGTTCAATCCATTACAATGTATCATCACTGCAATCAATGCTACAAAATCAAATCCTTGTAATTTATTTTAAATGCATTAATCTACAATTACTCATAACTAAACTCTTTGTTCTCTTTCCCATACCTCAATAGCTTGGCAAATAAATCTTTTAGGGAAAGAGGTGCTCACTGCCAAAAAAATCAGCTTTTACGAGTATTCCAGTTAGAGTCATATTACAAGATACTAACTGTATTTGATGTCAACATATTGAAAATATTCTATATCGTGACCAAGGATTAATTATAAGAAAAGCTTTAGACTGATCACCATGTAGAAATTAATCTATAACTCCAATACATTTGGCTCACGGTTATGCACTGAAGCAAAATAAACCCATCCTGTAAGTAGTTCTGTAAAATATGAAAGAATTTCTCCCCTCATCAGCATCCTCAGTGTGAGGCAGTCTCACGAAGAATGCAGAAGCAGCTTTCTCAAACAGGTCAAGTTAGAGGTAGCAAAAATTCCTCTCCACAGACTGAACAGCAAATACTGACCTTGTTTACCAGAAGAATCTAATCAGGTCATACAGTGCTCTACAGCTTTGGAATGGATGCACTACAAATCTCAAGAGGGAGCAGCAATTGACAGGTGTATTACAAAATGGGATATAAACATTTTGTTAAAGATCAATGAACTCCATATTTCTAAAAGTCATTGATTCCCATAATAATCCAGGTATCAGAGAAACCATCACCTTGAGAACAGTTTGGTGTAGTTATTCCTTATGAATTATTACTGAAATATTTCAGTGAATGGGGGTGGGAAATGGAAGGGTGGGTGTGGGGTCTACTGCAAGGGAAGAGGAATGATCATCTAGTCCTTGCCAGCTGCCACATTTCTGCTTCTTGCTATTTACGGTTTCATCTCAGGTACTGTTCTGCTGGCCTTGTAATTATTTATTTATAAAAAAGTGTGGATGTAGATCTGCCTCTCAATCCATTCAACAAAATGAGTTACATTGCTGTAAACACCGGGTCCAAGGAGTTTTGTAAAGCACACTGATCCCCAAGATGTTAGACCAAATAATGTCCATCTCTTGCCAGGTTGTTCACAAACCAGAGGTCCTCCACTGTCACCCTGACCAACAGAAATACAATGATGTTCAGGCAATGGAAAATTAATACTTTTGGCAAACCTATAAAAACTTTCACTTTATGAACTTATGAACTTCAACACATTCGATCTAATAAGTTCCATGACCAATGGTCATGCTGCCTGATCCTGCTGTTGTTTGAGCGTGCAGCAGCCAAAAAATTTTGCTGGAATGTGGATGCAGGGTTCCCATTTATTTTGTATGCTGTGCATAAACTGTTGCTGTACAAGATGCTGCATGTGAGTATTCTCTATACAATGATTATGATATTTTTGCCCAGACAACCATAACACTTGTTGAAATACCTGCGTGCCAGAGAAAACATTGTTTCATTGACACTTAGGTTCTCTGATTTCTGGTGTCCATTTCACATTGTTTATTTGCACTTAAAGTGGTTTCAAGGGTTTGTGGCTTTTGCTATTGATACTTTAAAGGGTCTAGATGATTGATATTTTTATTGCCTTTGTTGGGTCTCCAAGACATGAAAAGAATCCAACACTGGATATCAAAACTTTACTCTTTTTGCTATTTTTAAAATTGACTTTCTGCTAATCCAAGAAAGATGATTGCTACAAGTCACATGACCACAGGATTGGCCCTTTGTTCTGGAACAAAAGAATTCCTCTCTCAGCCTGTGGAATCTCTCACCTCATTGTAAAGACCCCCTGTAATCATGAAACCACGGGACTCACAGATCAAAACTCTTTATGCCTGCAGAACTGTTAATCAACTCACCTCACACCTGGAAATCTCCAGGTCCATTTCAAAAAGGGACCATTGAGGGAACAATGGACTTCATTTATGTCATTTGTGAAGTCAGAGGGTCTGCATAGACAATGGCTTCCTGATAATATGGATGGTAACTTTCAACAGCTAATGACTGAAACATTATCAGCTCAGAAATAAAGCTTGTTCCAGACACTGGAAAACCAGCCCTTTTGAAATCATCGTGGTGAAAGAAGGTCACATGGCTCAAGTGACCATATTGAAATCTCTCTCCTGTCCATTAGTGAAATGGCTTCTTTTTCATAGTAGAAATTTATGAATGGATTAATCTTTTTAAAACATTTTGTTTCATATTCCACTGTTACTATAGGGTTCCATGGTTCTATATAGTGTGTGGTAGGTCAATAGGAATGGAAGTGCCATAGCTTAGCATTGCAATCTCTCTGGCCAGAATCTTTGGGTCAGCGAGTGGGGACGGGCCCCAATATCTGACACGTAAAATGACATGCAGTGACATCGGGCGTGCGTCCCGACATTACCGTGCATCATTCAGATCTTCAGTTTGAGTCAGCTGCACACCCACCGAACTGTCAAAGGCCTATTAAGGCCATTTAAATTCCAGTTGAAATAATTAACTGAACTGCCCGTCCAACCTTAAGTCAGGTGAAGAGCCCAGGTGGTGTTCGCATTTATCATGAAACCTCATCCACAGAGGGATGAGGTTTCCTGAAGGTTTTAAAACATTAATAACATTTTTTAAATAAAATTCATAGACATGTCCCTGCTCATGTGACACTCACATGAGGGGTCATGTCTTTAAATTTTTTTTTCCTTTATTAAAATTTTTAGAAATCAAAGTAATCTCCCTGAGGCAGCTCTGTGCCTCAGGGAGATTTCTGCGCTCTTTCACACACATGCGTGAAAGAGCGCAGGCCTGATTCGGTCTACTTCCTCCGCCCACACAGGGAACGCTCAGTGCTTCTGGGTGTGCATGATGATGGGCGGGCCTTAATTAGCCCGCCCATGTGAAATGGCGGCGCAAACACTCCTTCCCCAGATTTTGAATGTGAAATAAACCAACCTTCTGAGTTAAACATAATGTGCGTTTGCTGCAAGTTATTAGTAAATTGGATCACACAAACTAAAGACTTTGGAAAACACAACACAGCATGCTTTGAAAGTAATTCAAAACAACTGCTTATGGACAGTTGGTGAGAGAAAAGAAGTACAGTTTGCCTGTCTCTCTCCTGTCCATAACACCTTCTAAGTGAAATGGCATCTTTTTCATAGTGGAAAGTTATAAATGAATTAATCTTTTTAAAATTTTTTTACACATTCTACTGTTACTATAGGATTTCTTGGTTCTATATAGTGTGTCGTAGGTCAATGAGAATGGAAGTGCCATAGCTTGGCAAAGGAGGCATGAGAGTGGGTGAAAGGGCAGAGCTTGACATAGGTGGGGAGAGTATGAGTGACCAAAGAGGGTAGGTGGGGAGGCATGATGGGACATGGGGTGGGGCTGCTGGGGGGCATGAAGCGGCATGGATGGGGCATGGAGAGTGTTGGGAGGGTGTGAGGGATGAGGGCTGGACACCCTTTGTATTTTTATTTTAACTGGGATGAAGTCCCACTGCACCGAGGTGAGCCTTTCAAACAGCCTGCCTCTGCACCGGCAGCCCCTGTAGCTGTCTCCAATCTTTTTCCCAGGTCATCACCTACACCCCCCCCGCCTCGGAAATGAAGGTATGAAGATCCTGCCTTTGCAGGAACTTTCTCCGCAGGTGGGCACGCCGAGCCAGGAATTTTCCCAACTCTCGCTAACTGCCTCAAGAATGCAAATCCATGCCAAAGTCCACTCATTAAAAACTCAGAGGCAATCAGTCTCCAAGAGTAAATACCTCACACCTTCTTCTTAGCAAAACAATCTAAGCTTTCCTTTGATCTCTAACAATCAAACCAACCATGCTTACTATTAGTCAGGCTGCAGAACAGGTCGCATGACCCCTTAATTTACCCTAAATTTAAAGCTTCTGTCCTAAAGAATAATAATCTTATAAACTGCATAATTGTAACAAATGCAAAAGATGTCCAAGTTACAAAAGATAATAGAATGAAATTAAATCATGTTATTATTAGTTGTGTTACATTCCCCGTAGAGACATAACTTTCCAAAAGAAATTCAAACTTCCAGTTAATAGCTGAAAGAATAATAGGACAAGACTTCACATTTTAAGACTTTTACTGTAACAAATGACTAAAAGCACTATTAACTAAACACCATCTTTGTAGGCAACTTATACTTTAAACCACAGAACATAACTTTCCCCTTTTTACTTATAACACAACCAAATAAATGACGCATAGGTATGCTTTTCACTTGTGGTTCACAAATGATTTGGTTGTGTTTCCCTATTCAGATTTACCAACTTTTTGCATAACCCTTCAAGCAGCAATGACCCCTCTAATGACTACATGTTTTGTCAATTATAATTACACATTACAGGTAAACAAACATATGTCTGTAATAATTTTTTTTACTTACCATTAATGTGATGGATGAGCTTGTTTGTTGCAGCATAAGTGCTTGAAATTAGGAGAAATATATCAACAAACCCCCTGCCCTCAAAGAATCACTTAATTGGCAGCCAGTCTTTCCACCCCCTCCCTCCCACATACTCACTCAGCACCCCTCTTCCAAAACCCCCCTCCCGCCCATCCACTCATTCAGCAGCCCCTCTTCCCAACCTTCCTCACCTCCCCACTCACTCAATCAGCAGCTCCTCTTCTAAACTCCGTCTCCTATTCACTCCTTTCCACCAGTGTGATGGCCAGATCCAGCCAGCAGTGCACTGACCTGCAGGTCAAGCAGCTGCCTCTCCCACTTAGACAGTGTTTCAGCCAGCAGCTACTGCCCTCACACCACTGTCGCATTGGTGTTCAGGGTCATGCACAACTGCATCTCACAAGTGTGCCTATTAGCAGCAAATACTGGAAAAAAACAAACTGTGATTGGAGGAACAGCAAGCGGCAGAAAGGTGGGTGGTGGCACATTAATAGCGTGGATGCAAAAGGTTTTTGAGAAAAAAGGGAAGTCAAGGTTCATGTTGGAACTAATAATGTAGGAAGGAATAGATTTGGGGGGCTGCAAAGTAAGTTTCAGCAATTAAATAGCAGGATTTTGGTTACCTAAGGATTTCTGTGATGTTGTGTGCATAAGAGCAATATGGGGAACTTAAATGCATGGTTTGAAAGATGGTGGAAGAGAGAATGGTTCAAATTCATGTGACGTTAGGGTTAATTATGTGACAGGAGCAGCCTGTACAGGCCAGATAGCATATATCTCGATGAGGCTGGGATCAATATTCTTATTAGGAGTGGAGCTAGTGTTTTGGGGGAGGTGTGCGTGGCTTGCATAAAGGAAGATCAGCTAAAGTGGGTATGAAGATAGTCTAGCAGCTAATATATCGAAATATATGAAATAAATATTTTGTTTCTGTTTCTACAAGTGATGAAAGTGATAGAAGAATGTGGCTGTACTGTGGAGGTATGGAAGTAGCAGCAACTTACATTTATAATAGCACCTTTGACATAATCAAACATCCCAAGGGGTTTTCATAGGAGCACGATGAAACAAAATATAAGACTAAGCTACATAAGGAGATATTAGGTCAGATGACCAAAAGCTAGGTCAAAGAGGTACTGTCTTAGGGGGTGTTTTAAAGGATGAAAGTCAGGTAGAGTAGCAGAGAGGTGTAGGGAGGGAATTTCAGCGCTTGGAACCTGAGCAACTGAAGCCACAACGACTGATGGTGGAACAATTAAAATTGGGGATGCTCAAAAGGACAATTAGAGGAGCAGAGATATTTCAGAAGATTGTAGGGCTAGAGGAGATTATTGGGAGATAACAGTAGAAAAGGCTATGTTTCTGAAAAAAACATTATGAAAGTATTTGTCACCTGGCTCTGATGTCATGCAATTTAGGCTATAAACAGAAGTTAGAAGGGAGATAATAGACTCTGTGAATCTCTTTGTTTTTGTTTTTATCTCTGTGAACAATGTTTCAATCTTCTCTCTTCACTCCCTAGATATACAAATTATGCCAGAGCCAATGTAATAATTCTGTTCAAGAGAGAAGGTTAAACTGGATATAAAAACTCTTGTCTAATATCAGATGTGGGCAAATTCTTAGAATCAAAAAATTGAGATCAAAATAGCATTGAGGTGCATAAGATAATCAAGGGAATCCAACATGGATTTGTTAAAGGCAAATTTGACAAAATGGAATTTTCAATCAGTGGCAACTGGATAGATTAAGGGGATACAGGAAATGTGTTCCACATGTATCTTTAGAAAGTTTGTATTAAGCTGTCTAACAGGAAAATTGATACAAAGATTCTGGCATATAGTATAAGATGAAATACAGCAGCATGACTAGAAAGTTGGTTGACAGGCAGGAATCAAAGGGTTAGACCTAATATCTGTTGGTCTAACATGCCAACTTCTGCGTTTCACTCCAGCACCTATGGCTGCAAGCGCTACCCCGTCAGGACAGGCTGGTGGTCAATTTCAATATGTTCGTCACTTAACTAGGTTGATATTGACATGGATTTTGCAATTAATTTTGGGTTCACAGGTTTCTTGCGCTTCCTGGAACTCACCACTGAAAGCAAGGCGAAAACACAGGACAGAATTTTCCGTGTCCGCTGGCGTTGGGTGCCATGGTGGGCATGAGCGGACAATAAGGCAGGAAGGCCAAAAATCGGTTTCACAACGTCGTGAAACCAGTTTACAATCATGCCCTCCACCTGTCAATGGTGGGCTGAGTTTCCCGCTGTCGCATGTCAGAAACTTCATTGTAAAACATCTGCATATCATTATAAGCCCAGCTCGCCAGAATCATCCCCCCCACTCCCCCACACAGACGTGTTTCACAACTGAACATAGGCGACATGAGCCTGGCGAGCTGTACTTCGTTTGGGACTTGGAGGCTTGTTTGCCTACCTTGCTCCAGGCAGCACTCGTGGCCATCAGCGCCAGGCTTTGCAGGCAGCATCACACCACTTTTAGGAAGGCTCATGGGCAGGTCTTTACTTACGAGACCAGCAGTAATGCGAGGGTGGTTTTTCAACGGCTGCAGGGCTATGGCTTGCTTGGAGAAGAGGGAGAAGTGACCTCAGGCAAGGAAGAGACTGCAGAGATAGGGCATTAATGGGGAAAGAGGGTATCCCAGGGTGTGTGCGCACATGTTGATCTGTGCAAGTAGCCTCGAGGCTGAGGGCTGAACAGGCAGTCTCCAGAAGAGATGAGTCCAGATGGAGATGTGGGGGTGCACATGAGACAATGAGTGGTGATGTCCTTTGAGCTGGCAGCGAGTGAGATGCCAGTGAATGTGTTATGGGCTTGAGCGTGTGAGTTTAGAGTGATGAGATGGTTGCCTTACCCTGGCTGCATGGATGAGATCATTCATCCTCTTTCTGCACTGGATGGCGAACATCTTCTGTGCAGCATTGGCACTGACCACCACTACTATCACCTCCCAAACCAGAGTGGTGACACTGATGGACCTCCTGTGGCCAGAGCAGGGTAGATGACATCGCAGCAAGCTTCAACAATGTCCAGAAGGCATCCCAGGGATGCGCCACTGAATTGGGGGACTGCAGACTTCTTGCCTTTCGGGGCAATGTCTTCTCTGTAGCAGTCCTGGGTTGGAAGCACTGAGAGGTGTGCACGCGGCTCACTTTAAATATGGTGCGTGGCACAAGGAAGTGGCAAGGTTACAGCGAGGTGGACAAATGAGAGCTCACCCACCATCGAAACTGTGTGTTTCCTGGGAACGCATGATTAATGAGGTGAATTTGGAGCGATACGGTGTGAAAAGCTGCCATTGCAGCTGGGCGGTAAAACATTCATTTCCCCATCCACCACTGCACTTAGTACAAATCTGGGATGATTCCACCCACAGTGTCAACTGAGAGGGATGAATACATGACAGGAAAATATGCAAAATGTACCCCATACTTAACTCCTTTCCTGTCTGCTGTCTGGTCACAGTACTTGTGTTGAGAGGTTATGTTACACTTCAGAGGTTTGATCTATCAGATAAGCATGTGTGCTGCTTACGCTGTATTACTTTGGACCTCAGATGGAGGACCAATGTGACCAACAGCAGCAGGTGTAGCAGCAACAACCTGCTGCTCACAGACCTTCAGCTCCACAGAAGAGAGGGTATTAGTAGAGAGGTGCAGCTTACAGGAGGCCACACCCACCACACAGGGTTTACAGAGGATAAGCGTCCTTGACATGTTGGAACACCAGTGCTTCAGAAGGCTGACGTGTCATGTCAGGTGCTGGAAAGCACTTGTAACCAGCTAGACTTGGTGACCAGACTTTATCAGTGCTGTCAAATCACTACTGCCCTCAACCATTTTGCTTTTGGACTATCCCTGGGCTCATTCAGAGACAGTTACAGGATCTCACAACGGACCACACACAAATGCACAAGCTAGGTAGTTGACTGATTGTTTCTTTACCAGGGCCAGCAATCATGTTAACATTTCCTGTTATGACGCCAGTCAGAATGAGTGGGAGCTTTGGCTAGTAAATCTGGCTGGCTTCTCAAAGGTGCAGGGCTTTGTTGACTGCACACATGTGGTAAGTAAGGAACCCAGAAATTCTTCAGGAGCGCTCGTCAACTGCAAGAGCTTCCACTCCATCAAGGTACAGCTGATGTACAAACCACAAAAGATCTTATGACGACAAATGTGTGCTAGATTCCTGTGCATCTGCTACGATACTTTCATCCCACAGCAGTCCACCCTCCCTGATTGCTTTGCACCTCGAAGAAAAGTTACCAGCTGGCTGCTTGGAGACAAGAGATGCCCACTTATAATGGGACTGATCTCTCAGAAACAACAATAACTTATATTTATGTAGCACCTTTAATGTAATGAAATGTAACAAGACACTTCACAGGACCATTATAAAATAAAGCATGACACTGAGCCACATAAGGAGATATTAGGTCAGATGACCAAAAACCTGGTTGAAGAGGTAGGTTTTAAAGAGCAGCTTAAAGGTGGAAAGCAGGGCAGAGAGGCAGAGAGATGTAGGAAGGGTATCCCAGAGCTTGGGGCCTAGAAAACTGAGGGCATGACCACCAGTGGTGGAGCTATTAAAATTAAAGCAAGAGGCCAGGATTATAGGAGCACAGAGTTGGGGGGCCGGAGGAGATTATAGAGAGAGGGTGGGGCGAGGCCTTGGAGGGATTTGAAAATAAAGATGAGAATTGTAAAACAAAAGCAAAATTACCTGGAAAAACTCAACAGGTCTGACAGCATCTGCAGAGAGGGATCCAGTTAACGTTTCGAGTCCATGTGAACTGTAAAATCAAGATGTTGCTTACCAGGGACCATTGTAGGTCAGAGAGCGCCGAGTTGATGGGGAAATGGGATTGTTGGGAGTTAAGATACAGGCAGCATGACTTTGGATGACCTCAAGTTTACAGAGGGTAGAATATGGGAGACCAGCCAGGAGTGTGCTGAGATAGTCAAGTCTGGAGGTAACGGAGGCATGAATAAGGGTTTTGGCAGCAAATGAGCTGAGACAAGGGTGAAGTTAGGCGATGATAAAGAGGTGGACAGAATGTTGCCATGGAGAGGGATAAGCTAGGGTATGGAGCTTGGAGTGGAGTCCAAAAACAATGAACAATCTTCCCAACACTTAATTGGAGAAAATTTCTGCTCATCCAATACTGGATGTTGGATAAGCAGTCTGATAATTTAGAAACAGCGGAGAAATCGAGAGAGGTGGTGATGAGGTAGAGTTGGATGTCATTAGCGTACATGTGAAAACTAACACTGTGCCATTGGGTGATGTTGCCAAGGGGCAGCCTGTAGGTGAGAAAAAGGAAGGGTCCAAGGATCATTCCTTGGGGTACATGGGGCAACGGTGCAGAGCAGGAAGAGGAGCCATTGTAAGTGATTATCTGGCTTTAACGAGATAGACAAGAATGGAATTAGGTGTGTGGGCCCATGTAGCTGGAGGACCTTTGGAGGACAATGGTGTGATCAATTGTCTCAAAAGCTGCAGATAGGTCAAGAAGGACGAGAAGGACTAGCTTACCTCTGTCACAGTCAAATGGGATGTCATTTGTAATTTTGATAAGACCTGTTTCAGTACTGTGGCAAGGGCAGAAACCTGATTGGAGGGATTCAAACATGGAGTTCTGGGAAAGATGGGAATGAATTTGGGAGGCGACAACGTATTCAAGGAGTTTGGAGAAGAAAGGAAGATTGGAGATGGAATTGTAGTTTGCAAGGACAGTGGGATCAAAAGATTTTTTTTTAGGAGAAGGGTGATTCTGGCAGGAAACTGAAGACTGAGGCCCAGGAGCAATACGATGAATGCCATATGAATACCAGATATTTAATTGAACAAGCCATCATAATGCTGAAGATGCACTTCAGGCAGACAGATTTAGAGATGCCCTTCAGTAAAAACAGGTTGGGATCTCCAGAATGGTCGTAGTGAGCAGCGCTCTGCATAACATTGCACAGCAATGAGGTTTGGTTCTTCACAAGAAACAAGGCATATAGCCCAGATGATTCTGAGGAAAAGGAGATGTAAGGTGATGTGGGCAACATACCACCAGTCGTGCACATTGCTGTCGAGGATGCTCTCATTATTGTTCACTTACATGGATGGACTGGTGGAACTTAACAAACACATGCAAGAGCTGCTTTAGTTATATGCCCCCACATGCTATAACAAAAAACAGTCCTACACATTATCAAACCACCCTGAAATTCCTAAATTCATGCCTTCCCATTCATCAGCACACAACTGAAAAGGCCACTTGCCATCCAGAAAACCAAGAATTAGTGAACAGAGAAAAGGTCTTTCATCTGTTTGTCGAATCAGTGATGAGGGGACGTCAATTTAAAGTTCTCACTGTTAGTAGTTATGGAAAATTTATTTATACAAAGTGTTGTTGAGGCAGATACCATCATATCTTTGAAGCTAAAAACACAAAGGTAAACACTTCCTCCTGTGGCTGTAACTATTCGATCTATAGAGAGAGAGAGCAGAGCATCTATTAGTTTTGGATTAGTCTAACAAAGGGAGACAAAGGCAAGACAGACTGATTTGGCTCTCTTCTGTGATCTGGCAGGCTATGGACTGCTTTACAATGAAGGTGTCACAGCCACTTCCACAATACTGCCCATTAATGTGAAAATAATATTTCTGTGCTCATGTACCATTTGGACATTTACTGAGTGCAAACCTCTGCCTGTCCTGGAGGCCACACAATTTTATAAGTAACCCTGATGCCCAGATCTGCAAACATCAATAAACACAGGTCTGGAAGCAATGATGGGTACGGACAAAATGCTACAGAGGTTGCTGAATTTGCTGGCTCCTCACAAACTCTCCATTCTGATCTCCATTCTGCAGCATGTTCAGAATACACAAGCTTTGGTGAAATTCAAATGGCAGGAGCAATAATGAAGTAAAGTTTTGACAGAAAAAAAATGCAAAAGCAGGAGGCTACTCAGAAAAATTATTGTCTAAAGCAAGATACCATTAAACTTCAAATCCTGCTCACCCACCATTCCCCCCAATCCACTTAATCCCCCCACAATTTTTTCCCTAATGATAGAATGATTTTTTATTACCAATGATAGCACCTTTTTAAGAAGCATACTTGGGAAGGTCAAGCCAAAGGAGTCCCCATACACCTGAAATTTAAATGACTCAGTTGTCCCCACCTGCTGCCAATGAACCTAAATAATTTACACAAAACTCAGCTATTAAGTGTTTATAGCGTGCCTGTAATTACATGTAATTACTGCATGCATGTGAAATTTGCTCATCAAGTTTTATGTTAGAAAATATAAGAAGGGATTCATACAGAATTTGTCTTCATTATCCCCCTTACCATGCAAGAGTCCACTGTTCCAGGTTCATAGCCTGCGCATAACATTCGAGAAGTGATTGTTTTAGTATCAAAGTATGACTGGCAATGATCAAGTGAGAGAATGCGAACCTCTCCTTCCTGGAGTTTGAATGGAACTGGAATAGAAGTTAAGAGAAAATATTAAGATTGATACCTTGTTACCATATGAATCCTGCCATGGCAGATGGTGGAATTTGAATTCAATAAAAATCCGGAATTAAGTTTAATGATGACCATGAAACCATTGTCAATTGTTGTAAAAACCCACCTGGTTCCCTAATGTCTTTTAGGGAAGGAAATCTCTCATCCTTACCTGGTCTAGCCTACACGTGACTCCAGACCCACAGCAATGTGGTTGACTCTAGCAAGCCACTCAGTTGTAACAAACCATTCCAAAATCACAAAAAAGGAATAAAACCGGACAGACTACCTGGCATCAATCTACGCACCAGGAATGACAACATCAATCTCAGCCCTGGTGACCCTACTGAGTCCTCCTTACTAACATCTCGGTCTAGTGCCAAAATTGGGACAGCTGTCTCACAGACTAGTCAAACAACAGCCTGGCATGGTCATCCTCACAGAATCATACCTGACAGATAATGTCCCAGACTCCACCATCACCATCAATGGGTATGTCCTGTCCCACCAGCAGGACAGACCTGGCAGAGGTGGTGGCACAGTGGTATACAATCGGGAGTGAGTTGCCCTGAGAGTCCTCAATATCGACTCTGGACCCCATGTAGTCTTATGGCATCAGGTCAAACATGGGAAAGGAAACCTCCTGCTGATTACCACATACCACCCTCCCTTAGCTGATGAATCAGTGCTCCTCCATGTTGAACACCACTCGGAGGAAGCACTGAGGGTGGCAAGGGCGCAGAACATACTCTGGGTGGGGGACTTCAATGACCAAGCTGGCCAAGTCTTAAAGGACATAGTTGCTAGAATGGGTCTGCGGCAGGTGATGAGGGAACGAACAAGAGGGAAAAACATACTTGATCTCATCCTCACCAACCTGCCTGCCACAGATGCATCTGTCCATTACAGTACCAGTAGGTGTGACCACCGCATAGTTGTTGTGAAGACGAAGTGCCGCCTTCACATTGAGGATACCCTCCAGTGTGTTGTGTCGCACTTGCACTGTGCTAAATGGGATAGATTTCGAACAGATCTAGCAACTCAAGACTGGGCAACAATGAGGCACTGTGGGCCATCAGCAGCAACAGAATTGTACTCAAACACAATCTATAACCTAATGGCCTGACATATCCCCCACTCTACCATCGAGCCAGGGGATCGCTTGGGCTGACAAGTGGCAAGTAACATTTGCACCACACAAGTGTCAGGCAATGACCATCTCCAAAAGAGAGAATCCAACCATCGGCCCTTGATGTTCAGAGGCAGTACCATCACTGAATCCCCCACCATCAACATCCTGGGGGTTACCACTGACCAGAAACTGAACTGGACTGGCCATATAAATGCTGTGGCTACAAGTGCAGCTTAGAAGCTAGGAATCGTGCGACGAGTAACCCACCCCCTGACTCCCCAAAGCCTGTCCACCATCTACAAGGCACAAGTCAGGAGTGTGATGGAATACTCCCCACTTGTCTGGATGAGTGCAGCTCCCACAACACTCAAGAAGCTTGACACTGTCCAGGACAAAGCAGCCTGTTTGATTGGCACCACAGCCACAAACATTCACTCCCACCACCACCGTTGCACAGTAGCAGCAGTGTGTACCATCTACAAGCTGCTCGGCAGGAAGTCGTCAAGGCTCCTTCGACAGTACCTTCCAAACCCACAGCCACTACCATCTAGAAGGACATGGGCAGCAGACAGATGAGAACATCAACACCTAGAAGTTCCCTTCCAAGTCACTCACCATCCTGACTTGGAAATCTATTGCCATTCCTTCACTGTCGCTGGGTCAAAAGCCTGGAACTCCCTTTCTAACACCACAAGGATTGCAAGGCTCAAGAAGGCAGCTCACCACCACCTTCTCAAGGACAACTAGGGATGAGCAATAAATGCTGGCCCAACCAGCGAAGCCCACATTCCATGAATGAAAAAAATGTACAACAGATTGTGACTATCCATTTCATGATGTGCATTTTAATAGTGTGTTAACTCTGGCCATGTGCATTTAAAATAAGAGTGTTTAATTTGTCCAGTGCCACATTTGGAATATTATATACAGTATATTGAATTCTGTACTTTAAAGTGAATAATGTAGACCCATAGCTTCTCTGACATATAGGGGCAGAGTTTCCACGGGCAGTTTCCTGACCTCCCACTGTATCTTTGGTGGAGGAACAGCAAAAACCCCAGAGAATACCATTTCTCCAGAATTTCTACCAAAGTAATGGCGGGATATCAGCAGAATGCCCACTCCATTGTTTCATACAAGCTCTCCACTGCTGGCCACATCCTCATTTTACAAGGGGATAAAATGTAGTGGCCGTAAGTCAGATTATAGAATAGGTTCCTGGATTCAAAAATATGTTTGTTACACTGTCTAATTTAATGTTACTGGTTTTCTTGTCTTCTACACCTCAGGTCAAGTATTTCAGTTTTCCTCCATAAAATAATTGACTTGAGAACTTGGAAATCTCTCAGATATTTGATTATTCAATAAAACATGCAAGAATTGAACATGTTGGAAGTGTATCAATACAGAATGTGTTAGCTATATCTAGAAATATTTTATATTTTTTGCATTAATGACAAAATAAAAAATAGAAATCCAATCTGAAGTATTTGTAAGTTGTGATAACTATCTGTATTTAAGAAGGGGAACAGAGCATTTTCAGCTTAACATCAGTGGCGGGAAAAATAACGGAAAAGGAGAGAATAGAAGAACATCTAGAAATGAGAAATGTAATAATGAGTACTTGGTATGGATTTCAAAAGAGAAAATCCTGCTTGACCAACCTTATTGAATTTTTGGAGAAGGTAACAGAGAGAGTAGACAATGGTAATGCAGTAGATATAAATTATCAGGATTTTCAAAAGACCTTCAATAAACTGCCCCATAATAAACTAATGAATAAAGCCAGAAAATGTGGAGTCAGGAGACAGTGGAAGAATGGTTTGCTAGCTGGCTTCAAGACAGTGTTAGGAAATAGAGATAGTTTAAGTAAGTTATATGTGTACTTGGATATGTTAGGAATAAAGTACATCTTTAAGTTTAAATTTAATTTATTTTTTTTATTTGTGGGTTAAAAAGTGAAACCTGAGATCTCATTTCATTTTTGAGTGGAGAAAGCAGGTCTAAAGCTCTTTATATATCTACATTTCTAATGAGTTTTATGACTCCTGAAGAAAAGTTAAAGCAAACACAAGAGTAGAAAAAACTGTACTGTAGCCTAGCAACAAGAGTCCAGAGATGGAGACCCACCCACACACAGAGAGAAAACACAGCAGTTTGAGTGCAGTTGGAAGAAGGTGCCAGGACAGGCAGGACATGAAAATGGATAGATAGCAGGTTCCAAATTAAAGAAGTCCCCAAAATCGAGGGGATTGGATGAGGAGAAAGCCCCAAGGAGACATTCTAGTCAAAGGAAGGAGAGGAACCTGGAAAAGGTCTTGTTAAGTGAAGTTAAGAGTGAGGAGCAGAGGAAGGCTCCAAGCTTCAAGCTCAAAGGAAGAAAAGTTGCAGGAAACAGATTTAAAGTGAGAGGCCAGAAGATCCAAAGAGACGGCTGGAGGTCTGCAACTCTTTGCTATGAGCATGTGAGGCAGTGGTGTACAGTTGATGGCTGAGTCGGTGAGAGAGAGTGTCTGGAAGAAAGTTTGAATGCATTTGGTGACCCGGGGAGAGGAACATCGGAAGGAGAGTTCAGAATCCTGGAGGTGGACCCTTTGCAGAAGGCATCTGAGAGAAAGCGTCAATTTGGGAGAAAATTCCAAAGCGAGTTTTTGGAGAGTGGAGATTGGAAGCTTTCATATGAAAGATGGAGTTCAGTGAGACTGGTTGGCTCACAGTGTGACAAGTGTCTGGAGGGAGCTGCTGAGAGATTCATAGCTTCTGTTTGGAGTGGCATCTGTTACTTGGTTTCAGAGTGTGGTGTGTCTGACCACAGGTCACCACTGGTTTACATGGGCTGTGCACTTATGTGAACATTAGAGTATAAGATAGTTTTTGTAAATTGTGTTATCCTTCCAAATCTGTATATATCTGTAAAGGTATAGGTGTGGGTGAAGGAGCATTGTAATACCGTTAATCTTTTCTTGTTAAATAAATGTTTTATTCTTTTGGTAAAAGTTCATTAACTGACTTCTGTGATGCGTTCAGTAGCTACTCTGCAGGTATCTAAAAAAAAATAAAAGTTAGGATCTATCAAATTGGGTTCCACCCTGGGATCAGGCTTATCCAGCAGTAATGTCAGCTGGGATCATAACGACAGAAAGCAGAGAGTAGGAACAAAGAATAGTTATTCAGTGTGGCAGAAGGTGGGAAGTGCTGGGACCACTGTTGTTCACAATTTACATTAACTATTTGAACTTTGGAATCAAAAACACAAACTCTAAATTCACAGATGACAATAAATTGGGGGACATAGTCAATACCAAGGGAGAACACTGATAAACTTGAAGAATGGGCAAACAATTGCCAAATGAAGTTGAACACAAATAAACGTGAGGTAGTACATTTTGGTAGGAAGAGTAGAGAGGTCATTTATTACTTGTTAGGTGCAAGTCTAGGTGAGGTAGAGGAACAAATGGATCTCAGCATAATAATTTGTCAATAACTAAAGGGAGGTTATGCTAAATTTGTATCAAACCTTTGTTAGTTCAAAATTAGAGTACTCTGTGTTGTTCTGTTTATCATATCAAGAGGATCTAGTGGCGCTGGAGAGAGTGCAGAGAAGGTTTACAAGGATGAAAGCAGAAATGTGTGGGTATACATATCAGGAAAAGATTGACAGGTTGTGTCTCGTTTCTCCTGAAGCAAGAAGGCTGAGGGGTGACTTAATTAGAGGTCTTTAAAATTATGTAAGGTTTTGATAGAGTGAATGTAGAGAGAATGTTTCCTCTTGTGGGAAAGAACTTAACTATAGGTTATCAATATATGATAGTCACCAAGAAATCCAATGGGGAATTCTGAAGAAACTTCTTTACCCAATGAGAGGTGAGAAAGTGGCTGCCAAAGCAAATGGTTGAAGCCAATAGTATAGAAGCATTTAAGGCATTGAGCTTGGAGGGCACATGTAACAATTGGCACATTTTAAAAAGATCTCTCAAACATCAATGTCCAATTAATCTGCTTTCAGTAGTGTTGGTTAATTGAGGGCCTGGGACAGCTTAAACCTCAGCCACTGGAATGGTAAGACTGAATTTGCTCCTTTATCTGAAGAATGGCAGCTCCAACAAGGTAGCTTCTCAGTGCTGCCATGTTAGCCTGGAATATTAGCCCAGATTATTTACTTCAGTCATGTGCATAAGTTCATCCAGCATTCTGCTGAGTCATTAGCAAGTGTGGTCAAAGGATTGGTTTTCATTGACCTTTCTTACCTCTGTTGCCTGTGTGCCCCCACCCTGTGATAAAGCAGTAGGTATCAGGTTCTGCCACTTGGTCTTTTTTGGGAAGGCAGACAGGTCGGACATAGCTAGTCTCAACTATTTCTTCACGCAGCTCCACCACACTGATGTCATAATCAACAAATGCTCTGTTATAGCGTGGGTGTAGGATTATTCGGTTCACCTCCTGGGTCTGCATAGATTCAGATGGATGGTCCAGATTGTTGATACCAAATACAACATTCCAGACAGCTGCATTTTCACGGCTACAAGAAGAAAAAACAAGTCAAAAGAAAAAATTGTACAAATCTGCCATGATGACTAACTAACCTGGTATTTTGTTTTTGCTACCTGTTTTTAGTGCAAAGCCACGTCAATTATTATTAAAAGTCTTATGTATGTGTATACCTCTGACCAACTTCCTGTTATCAAGACATTTTTTTAGTAATACTTATAAATTTTTAATTGAAGCTGTACATGTAATACCTATATTGTAATTTTCAATGTAAACAATTACCTGTCACAGTCCAGATTCAGGCCTTCAGCTGCTTGCTGGTGAGGTTCTGCCTCCTCACAACTATTTGCCCACCTACACTGTTTTTCCTGTTGCAGCCATATGATGGGTCCACTGCCACTGTAGTTGCAGCCACTTCCCGAGTGCCCGGCAGACACCCCAACTCCTGGTGTCCCAGTTACAACCCTTACCCAATCTTCTGCATTGTCCACAATGTTTTGCTCGATCCCATGTCCTGAGATCTGCTGCTGCTCTTGCAGATTCCCTACCTTCCCTGTGACCACCCTCCGCTATCTCCCAGCCCTGTGCCTTGGTCTTATAGCTAGCTTTTCCTTCGGTGACACCAATACTGCTCTTCATTGATGAGACAAAAAATTCTCTCTCATTGGGTCCTCCTCTCTGTAATGTTTTGTATAACATGCCACGTTCATCTTCTACTGTGATCCTTCAAATACATCTGAGCCTTCCACTGTGGCACCTTTGACCCCCTCTCCAGATTTAGCCTTGTCCCTAACATCAGACTGCTGTCCACTGGCCCAACCCTCTCAGTTGCTTGCAAGTCTCCCTCTTCCACCACAGAGACGAGAAAACAGAAAGACACACATAGCTGAGGACAGGAAAACAGCCACAAGTAGGAATAAAATAGCACTACGATGGCCAAGATCTACTTCCACTCCTTTGTTTTCTCAAACAAAACCGTATGCTAATAGCAAAGAGAGAGAGAGAGAGAGAGACAGAGGAAGCACAGATTGGGCACAGAAACAGATGACTGCATATAAGACTAATACATTATCATAAACACATATGAGCCAAAGACACAACTACAGGGAGAAGGAAAAATGGACTCTGAAAATCCATGGGCTGTAATCCTGGCAGTTACCCTGGAGTTTCTCTCACAAGTGTCCTAATGCACTGACCCCAGAAGAGTACATAGGGTCATTAGGTACATGGGCCACTGTGGTGCTCTTATGACTCATACAACTAACAAATCCAATGTGGGGCTTCTTTTAAAGGGGCTAATTGCCCAGGCACTCACTTCAGCCCCATGGAGCTCCCTTCAGCCCTCTGTGTACAGGAAAAGATCCTGAATTTCTTGTTGAATTGAAAAATATTGAACAGCCTGATTTATGACAACTTTAAAGCTCCTTCATTACTATGGCTAGAATTTTTGTCGAAGAGCCAGTAGGAGTATAAGTACAGGAACAGGTAACAAGGCTAATAAAAAAAATGGGAATGTTTACAATATATCAAATATCCTATATTTTGTACAGGATTTCACACTTTATTTTAGTACTTATTTCATTAATTCCCTGAATTTCAGTTTTCAGCTTCAATATCTTGCAACTTACCCTTCAAAACAATGTGCCACTGTCAAAACCCATTTTCGTCCAATCAGTACACAGCCACAAATATGTCCACTTGGCTCACTCTGCAATGAGCACTGCCAGGGCCAGCGGCCTGGGCGACTAGTTCTGCCTCCAAGAACTCTTTTATTCAGTCGAATTGCTGGGCGCTGACCACAATCTAGAAAATGCAGATTTCATTTATAGGTAATTATATGTAGATTTTCATAACCTACAGCTCACTTTGAGTAAGGGTTCTCACTTATTTTGTATTCTTTGAATGTTTCAGTTCAGCCATTTTCTTTCGAGCTCACTCTATCCTGCTCCAACCTACCCCAAAGTATAAGCATTCACCAGCCCCCTGATCATGTGGTAGAATAATTTAGACCTTCATACAACTCCTTTCATTTCTGTTATCAGCCCAGGCTGGTATGAAAGTTTCCTCCATTTAAGGAGCATTAAAGGAAAAGGATTAGGGTGAGTACATTCAGTACAAACTACCCTCATTTTTATTGTGCATTTTTAAAAAAAAGGGAAAACCTTTTATGGCAGAAAACATGGCAGGTGGGCCCACTTCATCGGGGGAGAAGCTGCACTCTCCCAGTGGCAAGAAGACCTCCTGCAATTAAGCTGGAGGCAAGAACGGATCTGTGGGAGAAGTTCAGCCACTCATGTCAGGTTCTCAATTAGGCTCATTATTGAGTCAACTGACACCAATTATCCCTGTGCCCACTGGAATTCAGAGTCTCAGGGATTACATGCGAGTGACATGACATTCCCATGCCTCCAGAAGGCCACCAGGCAAACTCCACTGGATTTGCCTGTAGCCCTCTAGAAGGGTTCCTCTGTCAACTGCACAGTGCATGATTGAGGGCATTGGGCAGTGGAATGGCAACTAAAAGCCATCCTCTGCCTTTGTCTCTGAACACCCCCTCTACCCCACCTGCCCCCCACCCACCCCGCACCCTGCATGGATTGAAAATTGGGCAGTTTTTATTTCAAAATTCTAGTTCTTTGTACTTTCCCCTATGCATAAATGAGAATCTACCCCTTTTTATTTTATAGCTAGCATGCGTGTTTTCAAATCTCAGCATTTTTATATTCTTTATTTGCACTATTTTAACAGTTCCTTTTTTTAAGATCTAAAAATAGTACATCCCAAACTTGGATTAAACCCTCCATGGCCATTTGCCTCAAGGGGCTTCTCAGTCTAGTAGATGACTTAGGTACAGATGAGCAGCTCAGGAGTCGTAACCATAAAAGGTAAAACGTTTATACAGGAACAAGAGCAGCCTGATATTGGAATAGAGAATATTTTAGAAAAATGAAAAATGAGCCTACTAAGATGAGTTGGGGGAAAAAAACGGCACACAAGACTTTAGATCGATAAAGTGGTGTGATAAATGAAATTGAAGGGTTGCAAAGTAAATATAAACTATTAAAAAGGAGTCTACTTCATGTTTCTGAAATTCAAATTGAAGAAGGGAGAATCATAAAATGCCTTTAATAATGATAAAAATAAGAGAGAATATGAGAAAATAAGAAAAGCTGTGAAGAAAGGGGTAAGGAAAAAAGACTGAATATGAAGAGAGTATAACAGAAAGGATTAAGTACTTTACAAATATAATCAGTGAAAATAGAATTGTCAAATGTGAGGTGGAGCACGAAAGAAGAGGATAGTGTTTTGTCAGAGGATAAACAAATTTTTGAGATACTTAACAAGTAGTTAATTTCAGTGTTTACAAAGGGAAGATCAGGCTCCGCATTCAATGGATCATCCTCCGTCATTTCCGCCAACTCCAGCATGATGCCACCACCAAACACATCTTCCCTTCATCCCCCCTATTGGCATTCCGTAGGGATCGCTCCCTCCGGGACACCCTGGTCCACTCCTCCATCACCCCCTACTCCTCAACCCCCTCCTATGGCACCAACCCATGCCCACGCAAAGGATGCAACACCTGCCCCTTCACTTCCTCTCTCCTCACCGTCCAAGGGCCCAAACACTCCTTTCAAGTGAAGCAGCATTTCACTTGCATTTCCCCCAACTTAGTCTACTGCATTCGTCGCTCCCAATGTCGTCTCCTCTACATTGGAGAGACCAAACGTAAACTGGGCGACCGCTTTGCAGAACACCTGCGGTCTGTCCGCAAGAATGACCCCAACCTCCCTGTCGCTTGCCATTTTAACACTCCATCCTGCTCTCTTGCCCACATGTCTGTCCTTGGCTTGCTGCATTGTTCCAGTGAAGCCCAACGCAAACTGGAGGAACAACACCTCATCTTCCGACTAGGCACTTTACAGCCATCCGGACTGAATATTGAATTCAACAACTTTAGGACGTGAGCTCCCTCCCCCATCCCCACTCCCTTTCTGTTTCCCCCTTCCTTTTTTTTTCCAATAAATTATATAGATTTTTCTTTTCCCACCTATTTCCATTATTTTTAAATGTTTTAAAATCTTTTATGCTCCCCCCACCCCCACTAGAGCTATACCTTGAGTGCCCTACCATCCATTCTTAATTAGCACATTCGTTTAGATAATATCATCAACTTTAACACCTATGTGTTCTTTTGTTCTATTGTTGTTGACATCTTTTGATGATCTGCTTCTATCACTGCTTGTTTGTTCCTACAACCACATCCCCCCTCCACTTCTCTCTCTCTCTCTCTCCCTCTCTCTCTCCGCTCCCCACACACACACCTTAAACCAGCTTATATTTCAACTCTTTCTTGGACTCCAACTCAAGTTCTGTCGAAGGGTCATGAGGACTCGAAACGTCAACTCTTTTCTTCTCCACCGAAGCTGCCAGACCTGCTGAGTTTTTCCAGATAAATCTGTTTTTGTTGAGGAGGGGAAGGTCAATTCTGAATTGTTCCTATAACCAGCAGAGGACCCCGAATTGCATATTTAAATATACTTCCATATGCCAGGGAGGAGGTGAACATTGCTGGGGAGGTGAACATTGCCAGGAGGGCTGGGGGAGGTGAACCTTGCTGGGAAGGCTGGGGTAGGTAAACATTGCCGGGAGGGTTGGGGGAGGTGAACATTGCCGGGAGGGCTAGGGGAGGTGAACATTGCCGGGAGGGCTGGGGGAGGTGAACATTGCCGGGAGGGCTGGGAGAGATGAACATTGCCGGGAGGGCTGGGAGAGATGGACATTGCCGGGAGGGTTGGGGGAGGTGAACATTGCCGGGAGGGCTGGGGGAGGTGAACATTGCCAGGAGGGCTGGGGGAGGTGAACATTACTGGGAGCTGAACATTGCTGGGAGGGTTGGGGGAGGTGAACATTGCCAGGGAGGGTTGGGGGAGGTGTACATTGCCGGGGGGTGAACATTGCTGTGGATTCTGGAGTGCTTTGACACTCTATTTGATTTATTTCATTTTTCTGGCTTTATACGTGCCATGAAAATCTCTACGTAAACCCATGTAAGACCAGGGTAAGTATAGGGCAAACAGCCCAAGTCTCCATGGCTCTGGCCATCTGATTCCTATTGTCTTTGGAATCACAGAGCAGTCTGGGCAGTGGAAAACCGGAAATCAGAACCCTGGGCCAGACCAGTGCACTCTTGCCCTAGTCTCAGCCTCCCTCCCAGCCCTGCTCTTGGCCTCGGCCCTGCTCTCGGCCTCCCCTCCCATCCAACCATGGCCCCGCTCTTGGTCTCAGCCCCAGCCTCAGCCCCACTCTCAGTCTCCCTATCAGCCCCAGCCCCTGTCTAGCCGCATCGAATCCCACAGCAGAAGCGGCACTAGTTGGATGATCCAAAGTGCTCTGCACATGAGTGCAGCAGTTACTGGTGGTGTGGCCTCTGCATCCAATCACCGTAAGTCAGTCAGAATGGCAGCAGATTCAAGAGACAGAGAGAGAAAGCTGAGTGATGGCTCCCCGGACCAGGTGGAGGGTGGGAAAAAATTAAAATGGCGATATTCCATTTTGCAAAAGTCAGAATTCTGCCAAGCAATGGAAATTTCTCATCCCTGGAGGATAAACACCAATATGGACTGACTGTACTGAGCAATCTGTTTCTGTGCTTTATTTTCTATGTAATGCTATGTAATTTTCAGCACTACAGAAGTAGTGTTGTATTTGCTGCTCACATTACGGTCTTCTCAAGAGACTAAATACAGATTGGATGATCACTTTACAGAACACTTCTGTTCAATCTGCAAGCATAACCCTGAGCCTCTGGGCACCTGTCATTTTAATTCTCCACCCCCACCCCCAACACGCTGCTCTCAGCCTTCTACACGGTTCTAATCTAATGAAATTCAATAGAAGCTCAAGGAAAAGCTCATCATCTTTTAATTAAGCACTTTACCACCGTCCAGACTCAACACTGTTCAACAATTTCAGATCATAATCACTGCTCCCATTTTTTTCAGGCAGCAGCTGTTGATATGTGTACTTCCAAAATATACTGTTTTTACTGTAGAAATCTAGTGTACTGAAGGCACAATGGAACAGAGAAGTGTCATTTTTGGCAACCTTTGCTTTGATTTACTCAGTGATACCTGCTCAGATAGATATCAGGTCAGATCTGCAAATTATTTTCTTTTATAATCTATTTTTGAGCACAGTAACAATAATTATGGCAGGATAATTGGGAGTACAGGAGTTCAAACTCAGCAAATACCTTTTCCCATTTGTTTTGGGATGAAGGCACATGAAAATTGAAACCATGTGCAAGAACAAACTCCTCGCTCTCTGAGAGTACATAGTCAGAGAGATTTGTTACGTGTTTAGTGGCATCATTACTTGCGTTGCCAAACCACTTCCACTTAGGTGAGCTTATGCTGCGGACACTTTTGCGCATGGTTTCAATTTTGGTGTGCTTCATCCCAAATCAAACTGGAACAATATTTATCACCATATAAGATCCTGAATGGCCTTGATAAGGTGGATATAGAAAAGATGTTTCCTCTTGTGAATGTGTCCAGAACTAGGGAGGCACTGTTTTAAAATTCAGGTCACCCTTATAGGACAGAGATGAGGAGAATTTTTTTCCCCTCAGAGGGTTATGCAATTTTGGAACTCTCTGCCTCAGATGTTGGTGGAGGCGGGGTCACTGAATATTTTTAAGGCAGAGGTAGGTAGATTCTTGCTAAGCAAGAGAATCAAAGGTTATCGGGGTAGATGGGAATGTAGAACTTGAAACACAAACAGATCAGCCATGATCCTATTGAATGATGGAGCAGGCTCAAGGGGTCGAATGGCTTACTTCTGCTCCTATTTCATATGTTCATATGGAAGTACCAAGCTTGCACCCATAGATAGGTTCTATGTAAAACCCAAATAAGAAAAGAAATTTGTGTCTAGCTTCTATTAAGACTTATGCCAACACACTATTTTTAGAACTAGACATGGTTGCAATACATACCAATTCATAATAAATTATCACAGTTTCTTACACACACTTTTATATAAAGGAAGGACAGCCGATATAAAATGAAAAGCCTTTTACTTACTTTCTTTGGTGCATTGGAGGGATATCCTGCTTTTGCTTTGACACACCTGCCTATAAATAAACGGGGAATGAGAAAACATATATTAGTATAATTTGTAACTCAGCAACTCATCACATTCTTGTCTATAAGTAAATGCTGTCTTAATTTCTGCCTCACTGCAGGCTTGTCTGAGTCATGAGATTATGGAATCAACTTCCACTCCAAAGGCTGAGCACAAAATCCAGGTTGACACTCCAAGTGCTGTACTGAAGGTACTGTCAGATCACTGTCAGATGTTTCATCTTTCAGATGGGACATTAATATGAGGCCCTGTCTGCTGTCTCAGCTGGATATAACAGATCCCATGACACTATTTTGAAGAAGGGCAGGGGACATATTCTTAGTGTCTTGACCAATATTTATCTGTAAACCAACATCTAAAAACAGATTATCTGGTCACCATCACACTGTTGTTTGTGCAAGCTTTAAATGTGCTGATTAGCTGCAGCGTTTCTTACATTGCAACAGTACCCTTCAAAAGTACTTAATTGGTGGAACAGTGTAATCCACTTTGGGAGGTCCTGAGGTCATAAAAAGAACTGTAGAAATGCAGGTTTTTCTGTTTTGTTACAAAAGATTTTGGAATAAATGATCAATTGTGCCAGTACAGCAGCCACAGTGTCTGCTACGGTGAATACCAAACAAGTATTAGACAAAAAGCACAGAACTGTAGTAAAATAATTGTTTCATTTGGACTGGATTGGCCCTTCAGACAATAAGTAACATCTTTCCCATTGTCAATGATCTGATATGATCAATAGATGTCACTATAGTACCCAAGAAGACGATACCTGAGATGCTGATTGTGCCATTTGAAAGGATAACACATTGAACATGAAAGTGCAGTTGACAATATTAGCTGACAGGAGCTTAATATTCAAGATGACTTCCGCCTGTCATTTATTTTAATGCAAGTGTTAACCTGTTTAGTTTAAATGGGTTAGCGCCTTTGCTAAAATTGAAGATAAAGGAATGCTAGACAACAGTATTGAGCATAAAAACAAAAAAACTGCGGATGCTGGAAATCCAAAACAAAAACAAAAACAGAACTACCTGGAAAAACTCAGCAGGTCTGGCAGCATCGGCGGAGAAGAAAAGAGTTGACGTTTCGAGTCCTCATGACCCTTCGACAGAACTTGAGTTTTTCCAGGTAATTCTGTTTTTGTTTTAGTATTGAGCATTTGTCTGCTGTTATCACCAAGAGGCATCAGCATTCCCGCCTCTTTTGTCAGAAGGTGCAAGATTCGAGAAATGCCTAGACTGTCATGATGCTGTAATAATATTACAGATTTCAAGGACAAGAATTTAAAAGATACATTTCTGTCTTCAAACCTTTAAATTGAGTTTAAAAGTTCTTTCCAAAATGGAACTATGGACAACCAGGCTTGTTCTGTGTTAAAAACAAGAACAGAATTACCTGGAAAAACTCAGCAGGTCTGGCAGCATCGGCAGAGAAGAAAAGAGCTGACGTTTCGCGTCCTCATGACCCTTCAACAGAACTGAGTGAATATTAGAAGAGGGGTGAAATATAAGCTGGTTTAAGGTGGGGGGGGGGGGTAGAGAAGGGGGGAGAAGTGGGGGGGCTGGTATGGTTGTAGGGACAAGCTAGCAGTGATAGGAGCAGATAATTAAAAGATGTCACAGACAAAGGAACAAAGAAGTGTTGAAGGTGGTGATATTATCTAAACAAATGAGCTAATTAAGAATGGATGGCAGGGCAGTCAAAGTACAGCTCTAGTGGGGGTGGGGTGGATTTCCAGAATCCGCAGTTTTTTGTTTTTATCTTTTGTTCTGTGTTAGTTCAAACCTTGTTAGACTCATATCTCTGCAGTTGGCTACAAAGAGTCATTAAAATGCAGAAGACTCCTCCAGGGACATCCACTGTATCCTCCAAGAGGTGTGAAAATCCATTGGCTTCTGAGAGAACAGAAAGGGACTTCAATGGACCTAAATGTAATTCTTTGCCTGATGGAATAATGATTCATCAAAATTAACACAGCAGCCATTTTGTTCTTGGTTGTGATAAACATAGGCTGCAAAAGCCATCTGTGCTGAATGATGTGAGACATCATCAGGGGGATTTTCTCTCTGCTATGGGGAGTCAAAGAGGACGATATTTAGAAATCAACCGCTGTTTTGCCAAAATAGTCCAGGCAATCTGTAAGTGCCGGAACTGCAGGACTAATGAGGAACAAGAAACCTCTCTCTCCCAAAACCTGCTTGACCTGCTGAGTCCACCTAAAAAGGCAAACACTGACCAGTCGACTGCAGAAGCCATCACAGCTGTTAAACTGAACTTCATGTTTCAACACCTTCATCTTGGAAAGAAGGAATTCAAACAACAGGCCCACAACAACAGCTCACAGAGACTGATTGGAATCTCATCTTTAAGTATCCTTCTTTCCTTATCTGCATTTTAATCTATGTAACTATATTTTTGTTCATGTCTTTATCACCTTTGCTTAAGTAAATTTCAGCAGCAGTTTTGTAATAAACCTACCCTTATTTATGTTTAAGACAAAAGCTTGTCTGCTGGAGTATTTTAAAATTGAACCAGTCATAAATTAAAAGGGAGCTACATACACACACACATAAATTCTTAGCTCACAAACCACTTTGAGGAAATGCCTTTTACGTGGTTGTGACAAGACAGTATCCGGCTCCGAATTCTGCTTGGAAATCTAGCGGGATACTCGCATCTGGTGGGTGTCATTGAGCCCTCTTCATCACATGGGATGTGGGAGCCCATCAGATCCTCCAGACGGATAAGACGAACCATGTTATTGGCTAAAGAGGGTTGTGGCCATGGAGGAAGCATTCATGGAAGATGATTGAAACAAGTGCGATTCTCCCTACCAAAGAATGTCCATTGAATTTATTCCCAGAACTTCCTAAAGATGGGTCCAATTGTGAAAGTTGGCAAGAAAACTAATACTGGAGGTATTTACTCATAGGTATAACTTGTCATGCTTACAATGCACTCATGTTGGGGAGGTGGTGGTGTAGTGGTGTTATCACTGGCCTAGTAATCCAGTGACCCCAGGGTAATGTTCTGGTGACCCAGGTTCAAACCCCACCATAGCAGATGGTGAAATTTGAATTTAATTAAAAAAAAAATCTGGAATTAAAAGTCTAATGATGACCATGAAGTCATTGTTATTAAAAACCCATCTGGTTCACTAATATCTTTTAGGTAAGGATGCCTGTTGTCCTTACCTGGTCTGGCCTACATGTGAGTCCAGCCCCACAGCAATGTTGTTGGCTCTGAAATGGCATAGCGAGCCACTCAGTTCTCAAGGGCAATTAGGAATGGGTGACAAATGCTGCCCTAGCCAGATCCCATGAATGAATGTAAAAAAACATTACCCAGGTGTGACAGCACATTGTAGGACTTGACATAATTTTGTTGAATATTAATCCTTAATCCTTTTATTAATCCTTCAGTATTAATCCCTTCTCAGGGATGGGCAATAAAGGCTGGCCTAGCCAGCAGCACCAACATCCTGTGAAGGAATAAATAAATGAAAACTTTGTCTGAAGAGCATTTAGCAGGAATGTAAGGTCCTCAAACTACATTTATATACATTTATATATTTGATGATGTATCTGGTGAATATCTAGTAAGTGGTTAAGCTTTATTCTATTCCTAGGATTTAAAATAGTATAGGCACTGTACTCTTGTAAGTTGATTGGCTGGTAAGTGCTTAGTGTTAGGGACAGTGTGTTAATAACCAGGTTAGGACACAGGAATTAAAGTAGATCTATTAATAAAATAGAATTAAAACTTTACTTTAATTTTAATTTAAAACACCTAAAACACATTATCTGTGTAGTTAAGAAACGTGTAACTTTTAGGGTGAACCGTCCCAGATTTGCACTAAGTGTGAGAGCGGGTGGGTAAAACAACGTTTTACGCGCTGGCCACAATGACGGGTTTTCATGCTGCACTGTCCCAATCCCGCGATATTATTTATGCATTCCCAGGAAAGACACCATTTCGATGGTGGGCAGGCTGTCATTTGCCTGCCTTCTACCACCTCGCCACTTCATCACGCCAGGCATCATGTTTAAAGTCCAGCCAAGTGCACACATTCTCAGTGCTTCCTGGCCACAGATACTGCAGGGAAGATATGCATGAAAGGCAAAAAAGCTGCAGCCTCCAGGTTTAGTGACATGTCACTGGAACACCTCTTGGACGCAGTGGAGGCTGTCATGATGTGCCCTACCCCCGCTCTGGCTGCAGGATGGACAGCGGCGTTACCAAGCAGGCTTGGGGGGCGGTGGCAGCAGTGGTCAGCGCCAATGCCCTGCAAAAGAGGTTGGCCACCCAGTGCCACTATATAATGAATGGTCTCATCTGTTCCACAAGGGTAACTCACTCTTCTCATCACTGTCAACTCACACATTCACAAACACATCACACATCCACAGAGATGGCACACCTCAAGGGACAACATCACTAACTCTCCCATACACCTTCACCTCTCCATCAGGCACATATCCTCTGGAGCTCACGTCCTTATTCCTGTTCATGGCTCCGCTCACCACACAAACATTCCACACAGTGCCACATGTCCTGCTCACACCCTCTTCTTTTGTTTTCATGTGGGAGAAGTTGGCTCACATCAGCAAGGAGAGGTCCTGGACCGGGGGTGGAGTGGCCCAGATTAGGCCCCTCACTCACTTTGAGGAATGTGCCATTATGTTGACTGGTGAGGCCGTGGACCTTGCCTGTGGCGACAGTGAGGTCAGCGGTAAACACCCACCTGAGAATCCTGCACCACATCATCCCACCCTCAATGCAACTGTGAGTGCTCTCTCTCCTGCTTTTGACTCTGCTGCCATGCGCTACTTATCTCTACTTTGGTTCACAGGCAGCTCTGCCAAAGGACCAACACCCTCAGCCTGCCAGTCCCTCAGCTCCATCCACATAATCACCTGCAGCCAAGAGGACTCCTCCTCCAGTGAAGAGGTGGAAATAAGCAGCCTGGAAGACCCATCAGCACAGAGGGAGCAGCTGGCCCACGAGTGATTCTGGAGGGAGAAGTGTGTGTGTGTGGCTGGGCTTTTTGGAGCCTCGTGCAAGCACTCTCCCACAATGCGGATCCTTCTTGTATCACACTCATCTCAATGTCCTGAGCATTTTGAATGCTGCCTGCTGGGGTTCGCTTTCAGTTGTCCATCTGAGCTGAGCTGCATCTCCACCCACCCACTGATCACATTTCCATGCAGCACATGATCTCACCCACCACGACTCTCATTTCACTAACGATTTAGCCAGCATGGCCTTGATTCGGTTTCTTGTGTGCTCCCCCATCTTTCCCCCTCCCCCAGTCACCTGTTTCCATTCCCTCATCACAGTTGACCCCCAGGCATCACCTTCCACCTCCCCTCTGTTACCTATCAGCCACAACCCTTTTCATTCGGAGATGATCAGGTGAACGTGCACGTTCCTTCCTACCTGAAAATCCCACCCCCTTCCACATTCACTTCCCCAACATCCTCCTTCCCACCTCCAGGGTCCGTGTCTGCCTCTGGGACCCACCAACCACCCCCGTCGTCCCTTCTACTGCTACCATAGAACCCTCACCCTCCCACCCTACTACCTCACCCTGCCCTCGGTCATTGTCACCCTTCCTCCATACCATTCCCACAATCAGTTCACTCCCCAGGAGGCAGACATGGATCTATCCGACCTCTCCCGTGCACGTTCAGCTGCATATCCACCATTTGCACCCATTCCCCCATTCACACCCATTCGCCCCCAGAAACACCCCCACCCAGAACCTCATCCCACCTCCCGGAACCCCTTCCCCTGTCAGTCCTCCTACGCTACCCCCCCCACCCCCCACCCTCTCCCCACCAGACTCCCTACCCACCGCCTAGACCCTCCCCCTTCCAGAATCCTTTCTCCACTCTTACTTCTTCCTCTACTCTTACTCCCTCCCTTCTCCATATCCCTTCCTCCCCCTGGACACCATCAGTATCATTGAAAGTTTTTATAATGCTTTTTGAATTTTCCACTCAAATCACATCATGTATTTTCTGGCTCTTACCCCTTTTGTAATAAGGCCTGTAGATTGGAAACATTCTTATTCCGCCAATCAGAACTCAGGCATAACCACTTCCTGTGTTGCGTTTGGTTGTATTCTGACAATATTTGAGTCACTGGAGGGCCTCTGCCAACAAAACAAATGAGAGTTATTAAAACAGGGGAGAGCAAAAAGACAAACTGACAACCTCTCTATTTTGTTTATTGATCATTTGACCTGGCCTTGTCTTTCTAAGTCTACGTGGTATGTAGAACAGAACTAAAAAAAACCTTTTACATAACATTTAAGTACAGTTGCTCGGAATGAGTTGTTGCATTTGTTTGTTTCCTCCAAAGGAGACATTCCCTGGCTGTTGATAAAAATAAACGATTGGATAGTGAATAGAAGGCTAAATAAAGCTCCAAAGCCCTGATCTGCTTCTCTGGCTGAATAATACGGTGGCACAGATGGCTCACACCCTCTGAAAGCTAGGTTGCCATTGAGATGACCTGCCCCACGCCGGCTGACCCGCAATCATAACGCAGGTGGGCCAAGCCAATTGACCGGTAGCTCCACCAGTCCCAATAGCTCAAAGAGCTTGTTCATGGCCACTACCAGGGTGGTAACAAGAGGAGGAAGAAAGTCCATGAATCCCTGAAGCTGCTAAGTACAGGGTCTTGTGCAGGGAGGGTTTCGGCTGATCAGGGAGGGGAGTGGGGGAGTATGGAAGGGTGTTGCGCTTAAGGCTGTTGACGTTAGGAAGGGAAGGGGTTTAATCTTAGGTAGGCCATCCCCCAATCCAAAAAGAGCAGCCAAAAAAGATTAAACCTGCCCCTCCCCCTTCCTTCCCACCCTTTAATGAATGTGGTTAAAAAATCGGGCTGGCCACTCCCAACTGACTGCCCATGTCAAACATTTTGTGGCATGGCTAGCATATTATCAGGGCCAACAGGTTTGGTAACAAGCCTAATAGATCCTTGATTACCTATTTAAGTATGGCAGCTGGCTGCCAATTTATTATGGGGATGAGATCAGGGGTTGGTGAGAAGTGATAGGGTGGGCACCCGCCCTATTTTATGTGCAGGAAACAGGGGCAGGTTAGATGCAACCCCTCCTCTTTCCCTGGAATGCCATTTTTCACCCAGCAGTCCCAGTTATCTAAAACAATTATCACACTATAATTGGTTATAAAAGGTGGAAGAATGTACTCTTGTTAATAGGTACTTGGCTAATCAGTGAGATTGCAGAATCACTAAATTTCCATCAACAGGAAAGTCTTGAGGCACAGAACATCCACTTGAAATGACTGTTTTTGTATATCTTTTTAGTACTGCTTTTATTTTTTAAAAAGTCATCTATTTATTATGTTTACAATGAAGTAATTACCAGGAACATTCCAATGGAAAGAAAGACTACCAGCAGCTTCAAGAGAGGGGAGATCAATTTAATTCCACAATCATCAGAATCCCCTAGGTTTTCTTTTACTTACTTTCTCTCCTGTGTTTACACTAATAGTAGATGTTTGTGTTGTATCAACATAAAAAAACTTCCAAGAATTACCAAAGACATTTCAATTATTTAAAAAGTTAAGAAACATTTTATCTTCTTTTAATTGTGGAAACATTGGATCCTTTTCAGTTAGGACATAGCTAAGAAAAATATTGACTTCATACTTCCTTTTTTAGATGCCTAGCCGGGTTTTGGATTGTGCGAGATGCTGTTTCAATTTGCTCTTGGCTGAGATGCCAACTTTTCAAACCTGGCAATGGTGTGATTTTTGAGTTTTTCCCAGACAAGTTTCACTAGCACCAAGGAACAAGGCATGACCACTTAGGCATGATATTAGTTGCATCATGTAAAGCATCAGTAGCACAAACTGACAACATCACCATAGACTTACATTAATGGACAATGGTAAACTAAAATGAGAATACCTCCCTTTCTCAGGTCTGGGTGGTAAAGGCTACGAGCACTGTCTGTGAGCTGGACCAATCCATAGTGAAAGTGCAACATTAGCTGCAAAGTGATGTGTAAATGTTGGGATGCATCCTGTGAGCTGGGAAGGGGTAGGGATTTATTAATCAGTGAAAGGTGGCCTGAAAACTACTGCACTTAACAAAGGTATGTAGGCTTCCTTCATGGTTTTCCAGATACAGGAAAAGAAGAAGGTTATCCATGGCACTAATTGATAACAACTTTGAAATGAACTGCAAAATACACGTTGAATTTCAAAATACTTTTGAAAAATGATGACAAAAGGTCTTTCTCCAAGTGTAAGGCTGGGATATTTTAGTTCTCATCTATTGGGAAGTTCTGCTTTGGAGGGCTGTTTTTTTTTAAATAGTACACTAATGTTACAGTAACAACATGGTAAATTTTAAATAGTTTGTTCCCTATTACTAATAAGATAATATTTCTAGGCAGTACAGCAGGTCCACTGCTCTCCTTGTACAGGAAGGGAAATACTGGTCATCTGAACAATGGTTAAAATTATGTTGATACAGAAATAAGGGATAACATAAAGATATAAAAACAAAAAACTGCGGATTCTGGAAATCCAAAACAAAAACAGAATTACCTGGAAAAACTCAGCAGGTCTGGCAGCATCGGCGGAGAAGAAAAGAGTTGACGTTTCGAGTCCTCATGACCCTTCAACAGAACTAGGTGAATCCAAGGAGAGGGGTGAAATATAAGCTGGTTTAAGGTGGGGGGGGGGGGGCTGCCCCCCCCTTAAACCAGCTTATATTTCACCCCTCTCCTTGGATTCACCTAGTTCTGTTGAAGGGTCATGAGGACTCGAAACGTCAACTCTTTTCTTCTCCGCCGATGCTGCCAGACCTGCTGAGTTTTTCCAGGTAATTCTGTTTTTGTAAGGGATAACATAATTTGTTTCAGGGTCAGATAGAAGATATTCACATAAGAAGAATGGTCAAGATACTAAAAACTGGATTGCACAATCACACCCCAGCAAACTGCAGCTCCTTCAAAACAGGAGAGAACAAATAAAGAATGGGGGCTGGAGGGAGGAATTTGGGGAGTCAGATGCAAACACAACTAGATGTAACAGACTGCAGAGGCAATATCCTGTGCTTGCATATTCAGCTCAGATTCTAAAATCATTCTTCAAAACTGCATTGTCCTCACTATCTATCAGTGTTAAAACATTTACAGGATGCCTATAAAACACTTGGGTGCCTGCCCAATACTCCTTCAGAATGTTTTTATTGTTTGCAAATCCATCATAAATTGCAAGGTAATCTGTTTACAACCAGATAACACCCTCAACAAGCTCATGCTGCAACACATGATGTTTGAAAGTCAAATTGAAGTTCTGACACACATCAGCCAGGGTTCAATAAGTACTTGCATCCAGTGCTTCTTCAAGGGCTTCTCATTTCTGCCTTTGTTACAGTAGTTGCTACTTGCTATTCCCAGGTTGGATCCAGTGAAGGAATATTAATTGCAGTATGATTCCACAGCTCAACTTTTCAGTACTTTGTCAGAGGCCATCTTTCTTTTACCACAAGGCGGGTCAACTTTTTGTGAATGCGGTAAAAAAATCTGTCTTAAAGGAGCACTTATTATGTCAATCAACAGGTCTTGGCTAAGCAGGCAAGTATACTGCAGATGTATTGCAAATGTAGTTGAGTGTTGAAAGTGCCCCTTAGTCAAGAATCTACAGTACTACAAGCTACTGACCTTACCCTAAACCAATCTGCTTGCAGGCCAGCTGGCTGAGCTCTTCCTGCCAATCATCAGCACACACGTGATAGTCAGAGGTCGACCTGTGCACAACAAGCTGAGACAAGGAAACTGCACTGTCTGACAGTGACACTGTAAACAAACCACAAAGACATTCTTTATGTTATCATAGAATCATACAGTATAGAAGGAGGCCATTCAGACCATGATGCATGTTCTAGCTCTTTGAAAGCACTATCAAATAGACCTGCTTCCCCATTCTTCCCATTCTTCCGAAAGTTTTTTCCCATCAAGTGTTTATGCAATTCCTTTTTGAAAGTTACAATTGAATCTGCTTCCACCACCCTTTTAGGCAGCGTGTTCCAGATCATAACAACTTACTTTGTAAACATTCATCTCATCCCCCCTCTGATTTTTTTAATTCAGTTACAGACCATAAGATGTAGGAGCAGAAATAGGCCTACAGGATGTCGGAGTTGCTGGCTGGGCCAGCATTTATTGCCCATCCCTAATTGCCCTTAAGAAGTTGATGGTGAGCTGCTTTCTTGAATTGCTGCAGTCCATGTGGTGTAGGTACTTCTTTTGCCAATCATCTTAAATCTGTGTCCCATGATCACTGACCCATCTGCTGTAGAAACAGGTTCTCCTTACATACTCTCTCAAAATCCTTCATAATCTTGAACACACTATTAAATCTCCCTATAATCCTCTCCACCCTGGGAATAATCCCAGTTTCTCGAGTCTATTGTACTTAACTGAACATTCATTAACTGCCAATGAATTTCCCTTGAACTTTGATTAAATTACAAAACCATTTGCTGAATTTTATGCTCCCCTGAGGGTGAATAGGGGCAGGCAGGTGGGGGAGTAATGCCATGGGTGCCATCCCTGCACCTACCCACCTGATTCCAACTCCAACCCCACTGCAATTCTATGTACAGCAGGGGAGGTGTTGGGTAGCCCACCCGTTCCTGGGCCAATTGGAGCCCTTAAGTGACCAATTAATAGACGCCTTTTGCCCTGGCAGGCGAAGGCTGAAGTCAAGTTTGCTGGGTCTAGAGAGCTGCCGGTTATTTGAGTGGCTGGAAACTTTCAGAGGTGGGACTTCCTCCCTAGAAGGGACAAGGTCTCACCCTGACTCACTTAGCATCCCTCTGAGGATAAAATAGCTGTGGAGCAACCCACCAGAGTGGGCTCCCCATTGACTTTTTTGCCGGGGGGGAGGGGGCGGTGTTGTGGGAACCCGGAAAAATGCAAAATCCTGCCTCAAAAGTAATGTTCCTTTTCTCCTGAAAGTCAGTGTCTTCAGGGGATTTAGCTATGGTGGTATCACAACCAAGCCAAGCTCAAGGTCGATGAACACATTCAGCCGTGGGAGTTTCTGAACGCTCATCAGCAGTGTAAGTCTTGGCTGATCTTTCTCCTTCATGGCACAGGACCATTGTGGCCAATAGCAACCAGCATTGTAACACAGGCTGAAGTCAGCAAACAAAGCACATGCTGGAGTCTGAACTCAAGACCTTATTCTGTGTGGTCTAATTTCACATAAGGCAGAGAAGGTAACAACTCAGCCATCAGAACAGATTCCTCCCTTTTTTTTTAATGAGGGTAATCCTGTCAGGTGTGCTTCAGCATACACAGGTCTAGCTGACAGAAGCAGCTTCAAATGCATTGCATTGAAATCTCTATTTCTGCACCTACGTTTCCAACCTTCATGGACTGAAAATATACAGAGAACAAGAATATTGCTTACTATGTAGATTTAAATGATTCCTAACTGCATGAATGAAATTTCATTCTTGCATTAAATAACAGAGGGTATACAATGTTGAACTAATTCTTTGCAATGTAATAGAATTGTACATTTTAAGAACTATTAAATCCTATTAATTTAACTCAGGTTCTTTTCTACATTTCTACAGCAATGACTATTTTCTTAGCTAGTGAGCTAGTTGGTTGCAAGGGTGTCATTGGCTTACAGCGCAGGCACTGACCTATTGCCCTGCTGGCTCAGCATGCATTGAGAAAACTCTGGTTTCCCAGAAATTCAAAGTTATACAATTTCAGTAGTAACGGTGCACCAGGTTAACAAATGGCAGTATTAATAAACAAAGGATTGAATAAAGCACTGATAGCAGAGTCACCAGTCCAAAATCCAGCAATAATGAGCACTTGAAGCTTAGCCCATGAGTTAAGGTTCACGGTCCTAAGAAACCAGAGATTACTGTGCAACACTCACCACAATTCCATTCATCTGAGCCATCAGGGCAATCTCTCCTCCCATCACACCAAACATGATGGGGGACACAGGCATGGTTAATGCAGACCTTCTCAATGTCAGTACAGGATGCTGGAAAGAGGAAAAGACAAGGAATCGGAAACCATTTTATTGGAAGGCATAAAATACTGGGTCCTATTTCTTGGCAGAACAGAACAATTAAAAATTTTGAACAAAATAAGCCAAACTCACAAGAAAATCCATACTAGACTCTATTGCTTCATTCAAAAATTCAAGTATGACCGACTCCGAAAGAAAACAAATAATTCCAAGTGTAAAAGCAGATTTTAAGTTTAAGAATATCATGAGTTTTGTTTCATCATCTTGGTTCTCTTTTGAATTTTACAAATTTCAGATAATTTTTAATTCAAAACACACTTTCTAAGGCACCCACTTAAAAAAAAGCATAAGCATATGTTTAAACATATGTTGTCACACTCTGCTGTAAAGTATTCTGAACATGTCTCAGTTACAGCTGGGTGAAAGATCAACAATCAGTCTTGCACTCCAGTCAGTTATTTAAGTGTAGCTGATCCTTTGAAGTAAATTTGTGTATCTCTCGCAGTGTGCAAGTGCTTTACTGTTTTCACCATTAAGAAAATAACCTGAAGTTTTGAAAAATACATTCTAAATTATATTATTGTATTTGGGTGGATTATTGATCACTATGAAAATATGTCGTTAAAATAAATCACAAGATGCATTGCAGGAACTCACCAAGCTTCCTTAGGCAGCACCTTCTAAACCCACACCCACTACCATCTAGAAGGACAAGGGCAGCAGATAGATAGGACACCGCCAGCTGGAGGTTCCCCTCCAAGACACTCAACATCCTGACTTAAAAATATATCACTATTCCTTCACTGTCTGTCGCTGGGTCAAAATCCTGGAACTCCCTTCCTAACAGCACTGTGGGTGTACCCACACCACATGGACTGCAGCGGTTCCAGAAGACAGCTCACCACCTCCCTCTCAAGGACAATTAGGCTGGGCAATAAATGCTGGCCTCGCCAGCACTGGAATTTGTAAAATTCAAAAGAGAATCAAGATGATGAAACAAAACTCATTGTAGTAACGGTGCACCAGGGTAACAAACAGCAGTATTAAGAATCAAAGGATTGAATAAAGCACTGATAGCAGAATCACCAGTCCAAAATCCAGCAATAAGAAGCCTAGCCCATGAGTTAAGGCTCCTGTCACCAATACCCACATCTCATGAATGAATAATAATAAATAGGACATGCCATTCAATGAAAGCTTCAATACTAACAAATGTATATTTTTAAAATGCCAATGATGTAAATGCTGAAAGTAGATGCTACACGTTGAGTAGTGAATTATGAAAGCCCATTCACTCCTGAAAAAGAGCTCAGTCACACTTCTGTTTGTCACTAAAGATTTATGGGCTTACCACACACTTCAAACAGCCCAAAAATTCATAGTTTCCAGAAGGATAGTCTCTACGTTCATATATCCAAATCCCTGGGGTGATATGGAACATCATGTCTTAAAGGTCATGGTATTGTTGTGGGGGAAGCACATTCCCATAATGCATGATGCGCAGTGCATTGAGTTACTGCAGAGCTATATTAATATTTACCAGTCTGTATATTTAGCTGCATAGGTTTGGAAAGAAGATTTCAAAAGCAGAGCATCAATAGACACTTTTAAAAAGGCATGCTCTGAGCAAAACAATAGAATTTAGCAACAGAAAAATACAAAACACCAGTGATGAATTACAGCAATTCTTTTCATCTGCTTTGTCAGCACAGTCCTGGAAACCATCACAGATCATTGTATGCTTGATACACGTCTTGTCACTGGGGCATTCCCAGAGGCCTCTCTCACTACAACCTGAGAAAAAAGGAAAAAAAAGTCAAGAGGTCTAAAGAGGGATAAGTAAATTGATTACCAATTTTTGTGGAAAATTAATAAACAGAAGCAACAAATAAATCAGTTTGCTTTATTATGCTTTACAAAGAATGTCTACTGAATAACCCGATTGTTATCTTCTCAGAAATTTGTCTTAAGATTTGTTTTCTGTGACAAAAGTATTCTGAAGTCAAAATTAGTGCCCCTGGCTAAGAGCTCAATGGTGTAATCTGATGGCAGCACATCTATCAGATCACAGAATCTTCATTACTAACTATTGTTCTCCAACATTTGCTCACTACTCTTCCCCAGTCAGAGAATGACAGCAGAGGTTCCAGTCCTAGCTTATCCCAGTACAGAAATATTCAAATTCGCCAACATAACATTATTCAGCTCTACCTAAAGTCAAGGTGTGCAAACAACCCAACTAACCCAAATCCTAATACAGTCTATAGTTTTGCTTATTGAAACCTAGTGCCATTCTAAACAATAAAAAGAGAATAATGAAAGCATTCAGTAGGTCAGGCAGCATTTGTAGAGAGATAAAAACAAATTAACTTTTTAGTTCACTGATCTTATGTTCTGTTTCCCTATTTACAGATACTGCTTGACTTGCTGAGGCATTTTCTCTTTTTATTTTGGATTCCCAGCATCTACAGTATTTTGCTGCTGAATTTCCATTCTAAGGAATTCTTCCAGTTATATAAACTGGCTATTCAGAAGATAGTATATCTTTCTACAATGTTACAATTATGAAGTTTGTAAAGTTATTATGCTTTAGAAATGTATCTTTTGGTTTATAAGTTTGGGACTGTAGCTTTAAATGTAGGATAGATGAAGGTGATCATGAGACCTGTGGTGGAATCTGCCTGACAGTAATTCTGGGTGATTTAGTTGTTAGAGATCAAAGGAAGACTCAGGTTGTGTTTTGACTGGGGCGTGCAAGTATTTAAACTTAGAGATAACAACAGCAGTTTCTAAGTTTACAATGAGTAAACCCTGAATCTTCCAAAGTTCCAGAAAGTTGCTTTAGATATCAAGTTGTAAACAGTTGTGCTGTAAACTATCCCTTTACCTCTAAGATGAAAGGGAGTTGGGATCAAAGATATTTGATTAGAATTTCTACTTAGATACAAAGCTAATATATTTCCTGTTGCCATGGGGAAGAGGGTAGAGGGATCCATTTTTGAGATTAGGTGAAAGGCTTCCCTATAAACCCATGAGCCTGAATTTTTCCCTTGTCGGGCGCGTGCGATCAGTGGGCCCAGGAGCGGTCGGGAAACAGGCCACTGACCGCGAACAGCCCCCAATTGTGATTTCACGCTGGCCATCTTGAAACACACGCTGAAAAGCTCAGCGCTGCCCGGGTGGGGGTGGGAAGTGGGCTGGCGACGATGTCACGTTGGGCATGCGTGAATGCTTTGAGAGAGCTCACTGAAGACAGACAGCTGCCTCAGGGAACTGCAGACCTGCAAATAATAAAAGAAAGCACAAAAAGGCTGCAAAAAATGTCCATGCAGTACAATCAAGCATCTGAAAGCAAACCTCATATAATTGCTGTCCCCAGATATTTCTTTTTATTTTCTTTCCTAACAGAGATTTCATCCCACCCTTGGATACGGTTTGATGAAAAATGTAAAGGCTGCCTGGCCAATTCAACTATCCGCCAATCGTATGATTGGGCAGGCCATGAAAATTTGCTGACAATTGTACTGTTAATGAATATCATAGACAGATAGAGGGTTTTGCAGTTTTCTTTTGTGTGGTCTGCAGCCATTTGAGAGGTGAGATAGGAGTAGCCAGGCCTATACCTTAAGTAGAGAAAATGCCATCTCTATCATTCACCATGCAGAATGTAGGTAGGAGTTTACACTCAGATTGAACACTGAGTTCATGAGGATGCAAAGGAGGCTGGAAGATTCGGCTAGCTTGGAGCTAGAGGAAGGGATCTACAGCATTACCCTCACAATGGAAACCAATTCTAGGATTAGAAGTTACTCAGCTGGAAAAGTAAAAAAGGAATAAGCTGTTGGGAGCCAAGAACAATTTCAGACTAGTTCCTGGAGGATGAAGTATCCACATGTAATTGTACAGGAGATTTTCATTCATGCTAAAAACTAAATGGGGGATCTCTTTTCAGTTGTTCAAGGTATTAAGTTGCCTACAAAAAGAAAATGGTGTTTAGTCAATAGTGTTTTAGCCGTTTGTTACAGTAAACATTTTAAAATGTCAAATCCTGACCTGTCACTCTTTCAGTTGTTAACTGGAAATTCAAATTACTCCTTAAAAGCTATCAGTTTCTACAAGGATCAGAACAACAATAGGAAACTGTAGGGTCCTATAGTAGAGCTAGCACTGGTGGTCACAGTTCTCGTTCAAAATGAGTATTTCTGAAATTTAGTTTAATGCACAGCAACTTTATCAGGTAAAAATGTCAAAGCAATTTCTGTTTACATCATAGACAGCCATAGTGATCAATTGTGGAGCTATCATTGCGTATTGTAGAATTGAAGCCAGTGAATGCGTATATTATTTCACAAAATGGAAAATGTTTAGTCTGATGATTAAGAAAAGCAGCTTTCTTTATATACAGAGTAAAACATATCTGGTGACTGTAAAGCCAATTTAAACATTGGGCGGAATCATCCCAGATTTGAACTAAGTGCAGTAGCGGGCAGGAAAAAGGATGTTTCACCCCCCCTGGTCGCAATGGCAGGTTTTCACGCCGTATCTTCCCATTCCCACCTAATTCATTATGCATTCTCGGGAAACATTCCGAGTTGCTGGTGGGGTGTCCTCTGATTCAGCCACCCACCATCACCTCAGGCCTTCACCCAACCAGGCGCCATATTTAAAGGCCACTCCTGCAAAGAGCTAGTGCTCTTCAAGGAATAGGAAGTTGCTAGGAACTGAAGGCTGCCAAAGGGAGGAAACATGCAGCCCCCAGATTTAGTGACGCCTCCCTCGAGCATCTACTGGATGCAGTGGAGGCCCCCCATGAAATCCTCTAGCCCCCACTCTGGGCGAAGACCAGCAAGCAATCCTGCATAGAAGGTGGTGGCAGCGGTGGTCAGCGCCAACGCCCTGAAAAAAAGAGCAGCCACTCAGTGCCGAAAGAGGATGAACGATCTCCTCCGTTCCACCAGGGTAAGTCACACTTCTCATCACTCTCAACTCACACACTCACAAACCCATCACACGTCCACAGCAATTGCACTCACTGCCAGTTCAAAGGACATCACCATTCACTCTCTCATACACACCTTCATCTGCCCGGCAGATCGTGTCCTCATCTCATTCTTGGCACCAATCACCACCCACACATGCCCACATGCCAGACATCCTTGCTATTTGGCCTGGCAGGTGTCTTGCCTACAGCCCGCTTGATTGGCAGCACATCCACAAACATTCACTCCCTCCACCACCGATGCATAGGAGCAGCAAGGTGTACCATCTACAAGATGCACTGCAGGAATTCACCAAGGTCCTTCGACAGCACCTTCCAAGCCCACAAGCATTACCATCTAGAAGGACAAGGGCAGCAGATAGATGGGAACACCACCACCTGGAAGTTCCCCTTCAAGTCACTCACCATCCTGATTTGGAAATATATCGCCATTCCTTCACTGTTGCTAGGTCAAAATTCTGGAACTCCCTTCCTAACAGCACTGTGGGTATACCTACACCACATGGACTGCAGCAGTTCAAGAAAGCAGCTCACCACACCTTCTCAAGGGCAACTAGGGATGGATAATAAATGCTGGCCCAGCCAGCGAAGCCCATATCCCGTGGATGAATTAAAAAAACCTCTCCATCTGTCTTCATGAAGGACAAGCTGGCATACAACAAAAGACTGGTGGAGGAATGCCTGAAATCAAGGTCCTCATAGACTTTGAAAACAGAGTCATCAGGCTGGCCGGCGACAATTTGGACCATTCCCGTGCTGATGGTGAGGTCAGCGCTGCTCAACCAAATAAAAATCCAGCAGTGCAGCATCCATCAGACAACCATGCTGTTTGTGATGTGCCCTGTTCCATAGTCCCCTGCCATGCGCTAATTATTTCCACTTACTTTCGCTGGCACATCTGGGAAACAGTCGAGGGGTCCACGACCCAGGGCATCAACTCAAGCCCCGAAGAAACCTCGGACAAAGAATCTGATGACACCCTCATTGAAGAGCCATCACAGCGTTTATATACACCCACCACCAACGCACAGACACACACCTCAGTGGGACTTTGCTCTAGAGTAGTCTTGGGTCACAATCTGCTGAGCACACCTGTCTACGCACTGTCTGATCCACAGCAGGCAGTGGCAGGGACTTCCCATGTTTCTTGGTATTTGGAAGGCTGGTGGAGTCCAGAAATCTGTTCAGTCAGAATCAGATGAGGAGCCTCTGGATTTGGTCATGTCACAGTTGCTGGAGCTGCAAAGGCAAGCTCGGGAACATTAGGAAGAGATGTCTGCTGCACTCCTCAAATTACAAGGCACAATGGAGGGCTCCGTCTGCCTTCAGCCTGAGGTGATAGCACCGGCATGCCAACACACTGAGGTCAACACTGGTAGGATGGCAGCCGCCATGGAGACCTTGGTCCAGGACATCAGTTCTACACTGCTGCGCGGGCTGAACTCCATCACTGATGCCATCGTTGGCCTCCAACATTGTCAACATGAGAGGGGTGCGGGGCAGCTTGATCTCACTCCAGCTTCCCCTTCTACTAAAGGAGTCAGCCAAGCACCCTCAGGCGCCCATAGGGAGAAGGTGCACACTCCTGGGCCATACACCCAGGTGAATCCGGGAATGTGCAGCCCATTTGAATCCCTTCTTCTTGTGACCCCAGCTCCACGGGCCGAGGAGGGTGCCACAACTATACAACAGGAACCCAAAAGCAGGATGGGGCCTTCCAGGTCTCAGCCCTCCAGAGGAAGCCTGTCAAGGTCATCACAGACAGGGCGTCGCAGTCAGCAGGCTGCCTCCAACTTCGCTGTGGATATCGGGGGAGCACCAAGACATAGCAGCAGAGTTAAGAAGGTTAAGAAGATGTAGTTGCACAGCGTAGGCACGGGTGTTAGTCACTTGTACATAATGTTTACTGGTGTAAATAAAACTCCCAAAAATATCTCCTTGCCAATGGCTCCTTTTTCTGATGAACAATGTTTGTGTCACTCGGATGTGAAATCTTGGTTCCTGCATAGGATAAAGGCAGGTGTCTCAGTCCAGGGCCTCTTCCCTGTGCTTTGTGTAACCATCCCAGCACACTGATGGTGCGCCTTCACTGTCCTGAGCCAGCAATACAGAGTTCCACCATTCTCTCTGTGTGCTGCCAGCACCTTTGAGATATGGCTACCCCCCCACATCTCATCAGCATCTGTGCCCAGTGACAGATTGGTCCTAAAGGGTTCAGTTCACAAAGGATGCCACACGATCAGGAGAAGTTTCCCCACTGCACCTCCATGATATGACCCTGTTCACAGAGTGCAAGCGATCTGCCTTCAGCCAGACAGGAGTCAAACATTCACAGATGCAATGTGAGGATGTCAGGACTGTCCTCACTGCATCTTGGCATCATCCCCCATGAATCTAGCAGCAACGTGGGCCGCCCGAGTGCACTTGTCTGGTCTGGCCACTACGATGACCTCAACGCCGTCATCCTCACCCTCATTCTCATGATGTCCTCCTCATTGGAGGAAATGTGTAACTCCTCCATCTCCTCCTCAGCCAGCTCCCCTCCCCATTGCAGCACCAGGTTGTAAAGGGCGCAGCAGGCAATGACAATGCGTGACACCGTCTGTGTATTAAAGGGCTTCACCAGACCCGTCCACGCACCAGAACCTCATTTTCAACATCCCGATCGTTTACTCCATCAAAGTGCAAGTTGCAGCATGAGCCTGGTTATATCTTCTCTCTGCTGCAGTCTGAGGCTACAGACATCGTCAGCCCCATCCTTTGCATGTAGCCTTATCCTCGAGGAGCCATCCCTGCAGCCTCTGTGGATTCTGGAAGACATCAAGGATCTGGAACCTACTGAGATTGTGGAGTCATGGACATTTCCTGGGAAATGTGCACCGACCTGCAGCATGTGTTTGTGGAGGTCGCACACCAGCTGCACATTCAGCAAGTGGAAGCCCTTGCAGTCGACATAGTTGACTGCTTGTTGCCATGGAGATCTGAACCCCACATGCGTGTGGCCAATGGCACCCTGCACCTGTGGAAAACCTGAGATCTGTGCAAATCCCAGCGCTCTTGCTTCCTGGCTTTCCTGATCCTGGGCAAAATGCACAAAGCTATATCCCCTCATGAAGATGGTATCTGTGACCTCATGGATACATTTGTGATGGAGGCTTGTGAGATCCCACAGAGGTCACCCATGGAGCCCTGAAAGGAGCCACTGGCGTAAAAGTTGAGCACTGCGGTCACCTTCACAGCCACTGACAGTGGATGGCCTCCATGTCCGTGTGGCATCAAATCCTGCAGCAAGTGGTAGATATGACCGACCAGTACCCTGGACATGTGCAATCTTTGGCAACACTGGTTCTTGGTCATCTGCAGGGATGACAAGCGCCATCCCTAAACCCTGGGTCTAGCTAAGCGCTGACCAGTGACAGCTCACTGTGGCTCTTTAGAGTTATGTGCGAGAGCCCCAGTTGCCCCTTCTTCTTGAGGATGTTGCTCCTCCCTCTGTCCAGCCAGGCACCTCTGTCGCTCTCTTCTCCTTTGCCTCTGCTCCCTGTAAGCCATGAGGCATACAGCTCGGTCATGCTCCTGATGTACTGCTCCTGCAGGGTGAAAGAGAGAGATGTGTGGGTTAGCTTGGATGTACTAAGAACCTGCACAGGGTTAAGTCTGAAGACCCCTTAACCCATCGTGGAGAGTGCTGGCCAGCAATTGGATGGCCAGAGATTAGTGCGCAGCATGGCTGCCCGAAACCCCGCTCACCTCCACCCCACTCCACCTGACCGTTTGGCGGCAGCTTTGGACACTGGACTGCATGCTGTGATCTCAGCTCAGGCGCAGGCATTCTCCTAAGCCGCACTGCAAGGCTGCACTGTTAGCTTGAACCATGGGGGAGACTGGTCCAAACTGGGGTGTTGACATTGCAAGGGGCTGTGAGTGCCTCCACCAGTGACTGCTCCATGGCCAGCCTTAGCAAGGAAATTGTACAACATGCCCAGTTGTCCAAATGTCCTGCAGTCCATTAAAATGCTCATTAGTTTGCAGTCTGTGCCCAAGGGATGAAAAGCTCTGGAGCATTTTGTAGCACTTTCATGCCTCTGTGTTGTTGAGTGGGCAGATAAGCTAGAGGCATGATTCCACGCATGTCAATGAGGCTGCACCTGAACTGTCCCAGCTGCAGAAGAATGGTCACTTTATACATGGATTCCCTCTCCCCACCACACCCCCCACCCCTGCATGTACTTGTGCACTACCATCAGACTGGGCTGCCTTGACACCACCACCCCAACTTACCTCAGATGCAATGCAGCCCTTGCCCTTCCCAACTTGCCTCACATCGGGATGCCTTGCCCCTCCAAGTCGCCCCAACCGCAATGCAGCCAGCTGGGAAAAAGCGACTTGCCTGTGCCCTTGCCTGAATGTGCAGTGCCTCAACCTTGAAGTTGAACGGGAACCCATGCGAATGCTGTGCAACGTTAATGTGCACTCACCTCCAAGTTCCCCTCGAAGTTCAGCTCATCAGGTGCACACCTCTTAAATGCTGCTGTGAAATACGTTGGCGTTGCTCGGGTGATCCAGCGTGGAGTGATAATTGCGCAGAGCAGAGCTTATAATGATAAGCAGATGTATTAAAATGATGTTCCTGATATCCGGCAGCAGGAAATACAGCCCGCCATTGACAGGAGGAGCGGACAATTGCGAACTGGTTTACGACAGCGTGAAACCAATTTTTGGCCTTCCTGCCATATTGTCCGCTCTCGCCTACCATGATGCCTCACACCAATGGGGCCAGAAAATTCTGGCCATTTTCTCATTTCATACCTGATCTTGAGGAAACTTTCCTTTCATAACTGCACTTTCTGCATATGAATTTAGCACAAAATGCTTTCAAAGTAACCGATCTATCAATCTGTACTATATGCATGAAACAATGCAACCATGGTTTAGAGATAAGCACACACTGTATGCAGGCCAAAAACCATCAAGTTAGACTTTCCCTCTCTAAACCTTTGTCTTTCCACTCCCTCTTCTTTTAATTATGTTCTGAAAACTAACCTCTTTGACCAAGCTTTTAACCACCCCCTCCTGATGTTTCATTCTTTGGCTCAGCATTAATTTGTCTGGTTATGTTACTGTGAAGCAGTTTGGGACATTTTAGTATGTTAAAGATGCCATACAAATGTGAGTTGTTGTTGTTTTGTTCAGAAAATGCAACTGACAAATTTAAAAAGTGTCCGAAATGAATAGTTCTTCTTTGCGTATTTTTAAAACTTTATTTGAAGTTGCTAGATGCAAAAATACTTTTTATCCAAGGTTAAACTTTGGTAAACACTACATGAATCTTTGGAAGGAAATATCATTTTGAATTGATATTTCAATCTGTTGTAGTGAGGTCAAATGGACTACTGAGTGGTACAATTTGCTGTAACCATGTTAGATTGCTCTTCTATATAAAGGTCAGCTGCCATGAGAATACTCAATTACACTAATGGTTTTAGAAACTTGCTCCTTGCATATTTATAGAACAAAATCTGATAAAAAGTGGTATTCCTCAGTACATAAAGTCTAACTAACTTAATTACTAACAGACAGACAAAAAGTGGGACATCGGTGAAATTAAAAAAAAAATTAAAGCTACCATAGTCGGCATACGTGACCGCAAGTTCAATATAGTATGAGTAGGCAGGGCAAATTCCTGTTGTTCCATCAGCATGCATTAAAACCCATTTACATACCTTGCTAAGGTAGACAATTCAGTGCCCAGTTTAAAAGTTTATGGTTACTTACTTTTTGAATAATGCGGTTTTGGGGTGTGGCAGATTTTTGACTTATGCAAAATTAGGCATCAAATCAGCCATGAATCCAAATGACCTGCACGATACCAGAATCAGGAGACCTGAACCATTTTCAAATTTGGGCCTTGTTTAGATGCAGCCTGGAAGCTGAAGGCATTAAGTAGGCATTCAACCACAACTCGAGGTTGTGGGCAGGCAGGAGGTTGGCTAACTCTGATTTTGAAAAATGGGGAAATCACCACGTTAGTTGTTTGACAGTATGTGCGCAAATCTGCCATAATGTCAATGATGCACTGTACTTGGGTGATCCAAGTATGCCGAGGTGGGAATCTCCACAATGACATTCGAATAATCAGTTTAATATAATTTTTTTATGGAACTAGACAGCATAAAGTTTGCATGACAATGAACTGACTTCTCCTTCAACAATATTAATAAGATAAATCAGACATGTCACCACTTTCATCATAATCATCAATCCTATCATATATGTCATTGCAGCCAAATTTGAATTTTTCATCCAAACTTGGGATGAAGTAAGCTCTCCTTGCAACCTTGTCAGTACACTGTGAGACTGGCTAATAAACTATTAGAGGGAAGACTTACCTTTAACATAGCTATAGTCATTAATTCTCAAAATTGGTAACTCCCAGAATGTACAGTGATCTGAATCTTGACATATCCTGAAAGATGCCCCCTTCTTTCTTCACAGTTGAATCGAAATTTGTGGATTGGCCAGTGCAGAGCCTGATTTTGCCGCTCCAATGGCGGGCAAACCCGCATCACACAATGAGAGATAGAGTCAGGCAGGATCCAATTCCAGGGTTCCCACCCCCATACATGTCATGTGGTATTTTTAAGGGCGTGCAATAAAGGTGCGGTTCATGAGCCTGCATGCAGCAATCCCAACGCCAGCGGCTCCATTGCAGGAGAAGTGTTTTCAGACCCTCTGCAATTATTATGTAGTCGGCATAGCTACTGAAGGCTTCAGAGAAAGATGTGGGTCACACCAGCTCAGAGGTGTCATAAACCTGTTCTGGAGTGGGGAACCTGTTGATGGGTAAGTTTAAAAAATGTTGCTAACTTCAAATGTCAATGTAATCCAGTATGATCAATTAAGTATATTTTAAATGCAGTGATTGATGATAGGATTTTGTTTAGAAAACATAAGCGACCATTAAACTGACCAGCATTGAGGAGAATTTTCTCTCCGTCAGCGGGGTTGTGCCGGGGTGGACGTGAGTGGGCACGCAGCCGATCGGTGCCCCCAATCAGCTGGACGTTGCCATTTTTTGTGGACTGGCCAATTAAGGCCCGTCCAGTGTGACGCGCGCACCTCTGTGCCTCAGGGAGATTAGTTTCACGTATAAAACGTTGAATAAAGCGAGAAAAAAATTTTAAGGACATGTCCCCTCATGTAAAACCATCATTAATGTTAATAAAAAATTTTCCAACACTTTAACAACGTTCATGAAACCTCATCCCACCTATGCATGAGGTTCCATGAAAAATGCGAAGGGTGCTTGGGCTCTTAACTGCCTGCCAACCTTAAGGTTGGACGGGCAGCTCAGGTCAATAATTTAAATGATTGTTAAATGGCCATAATAAGCCTTTGACGGTTCGGCGGACGCGCAGCCGAGTTGGCTGTGCATTCGCCAAACTGAAAATCTGAATGACGCGTGGTGACGTCAGGATGCATACCTGATGTCACCTTGTATCATTTTATGCCTCAGCGAGTAGACCCTGCCCCCACTCGCCAAGCCGAAAATTCTACCCATTGTAAAAGTGGAAAAGTCTCCAGATGTATTAACTTAGCCAGTGGATAAAGTGCTCTTCCATACTGAACAGTATCAGATTTTATCATGTCAATTACATCTTGTGCTTTGATCTTTTCGTTGATTGACAGGTCAGCCATCTGTTCAGCCTTTGAAGCAGTGCAACTGATGGCCATCTTTTTCACTACTTCAAAAGCTTTAATGTATTCAGCTTGGATACCTTGGTTGACACAGTTATGCAATAGAATGTTACCATGATTACTTGGCTGAGCTCCGAACTGGATTCAACTCAACAGGAGTTGTTGATACAGCTGTTAAGGTATTGTGAGCTTTTTTAATTTGAGTATTGTATGAGCCCCCAAGAGCCCATGCTTCTTGACATGGTTCTTGAATGGCTGTTTGCTTGACAGCTTTATGAATACTTAATGGGGTTAAGGTTTTTTTTCCAGTAGCGTTTTAATGGCAGTGTTTGACTGACAGTTTTATGAACTTCTAAGAGGATTAATGTTTTTTAACAAGTGGAGTTTGAATGGTTGTTTGTTTATTTTGACAATTTCATGAGCATCTCAAAAACTTCCAAATGTTATTATAGTGCTCATGACTTCCGGCAAAGTGAATACTGGGTGAGTGGGCATGGGGGAATATGGGGGCATGGGGGATATGGGTCATGCAAGGTCTGGAGGGAACATGGTGGGAGATTGGTGAGTGAGGTAGGGATTCGGGTGTGGATGGGGTGAGGGTTTGCGTCCCTACACTCATGTACAAAACTGGGACAATAGCCCAGTGAAAACAGGCAAGCCTTGTGTAATACCAAGCCCCACTGCTCCCCGAGCCAAGACAAATTTGAAAAGGTTGATTAATCCACCAAATTGCTCAATTCTACCTAACTGTTTAATTTAGGTTAACAGAATACAAGCACCAGGTTTGTAAACTTAACAAGTAAATAACTGTTTATTAAGCAAATTGTCTGTAACCAGTAGCAAAAGAAAGAAATATGAACTGCTAACTTTTAACTCTATAACTTAAACTCTACCCTTCTTAACCCATATACACAACACACACACATACATAAGACGCACGAAAATTGATTTTAAGGGTGAGGTAGCACCAATCTAGAGTATGGGATTAGATGGGTTGATTTTGAATGATGTCTTTCAAATCCCTTGCACTTCTTTCTTAATGACAAGAGATGGTTTTCCAGCATTTTCAGTCTGTAGTTCACTGGTTGAAAACTTGCTTTTCAATTCCTCTACTGGTGATTTTCCCTTTTTCCTCTTGACAGGGGTTTTTTCAGGGAGAGCAGGTTACAGGGATATGAAGAAAAAAACCAGCTAGCTAGCCTTGCAGATTTACTGGAGTCTTACACACACAGGAGAGAGAGAGGCTTTAGGTGTGTTCTCTTTGCAGGCTAGGATCTCTCTGCTCACTGCTATCACACAAAACCTTGGTCACCTAATCAGGTGTTGCTAGGCAGTTCCCCTTTCTGGCACCATTTTGTCCCACCTGGCACACTCTGTTCCAGGAGATAGCAACATTGTATTTTCCACATCCTGTTCCAGTGAACAAGTCTTTCATCTGCAGCCATAGTAGTTTTTAAAGCCATAGTCCAAGAAAAATATGAATAGGCTCTTTACACTTGTGACCTGCCACCTTGGCATCCATCTGCCTCCATTCCTGCCTTTGGAGGCTGGAGTTCTGACTCCAGCCCATTCCCACAATGATAATAGCATAGTGGGCATTGGCGGGCAGGAGGCATGATTTTGACACAGGAAAAACTCCCAACTCCTCATTCCCACCTCAAAGAGGAAAATCCAGCCTGAAATATTTATCCCAGTGTTTTAGAGGAAAAGGTTGAACGAGACGGATTTTGTTAAAATTATGTTCTTAATGCTGATTTTTGCTCAATGTTATTAAAACTATTTCTGATGTTTCAGGGGTAGGAATTTCCACAGGGCATCCCATCAATGCTCAAGAGTCAAAGTAGAAATTCTACTCAAGTTATGTTTTGTCACTGGATGTCCCAGAAGATAGTTGAAGCTGCTGCTAGTCTAACACTTCAACCTCTGAGGGATGCTTGCACTGTGGCGCTGAATTTCCAATTTCTCCCAGCAATCCTCATGAATTCATTAATACTTTCAAACCAGTTCAGCTTATTTTCTCAAAACTTAGATTACTGATCATATTTTGGCCTCATTTTTTTCCACTATTCTTTCTTTTCTCAGTCAGGTCTCACTCACTCTGAGGCCTAAAATTGAAACAAGTTGGAAGATCTTCAGTCCTCCTACACCCCACTCCACCCTGCACCTCCTAAATAGTGCTTCTTCTGATACTGCAACACCTAAAAACATCTTCCTTTGATGGGTTCACATCCTGTTGGGGGGAATCCCATGAGAAGCCTGCCCTAGATCTTCCAGAATTTGCTAGATTCTAGAATAATACCAATGGATTGGAAGGTAGCAAATGTAACCCCACTATTCAGGAAAGGAGGGAGAGAGAAAAGAGGGAACTATAAGTCAGTTAGCTTTATATTAGCTGTCAGGAAAATGCTAGAATCTATTAAAAGGGACATGCTAACAGGGCTCTTAGAAAATCATGGTATGATTAGGCAGAGCCAACATGAATTTATGAAAGGGAAATCATTTTGGTCAAATCTGTTAGAGCCTTTGAAGTTGTAACTAGCAGGTGTCAAGGAATTATCATATTTTCCCTAATATTATTGTGAGATATTTTAAAGCAGGTTTGTGTGTGTGTGATTCTGTACATGGTTGATTTAATTGGGCTGGAGACAGGTAGACTGCGACATTTAAGTTATCAAAGAGTGAGGTGTAAAACATGCATTTTAAATGAAGATGAGCAGAGCTAGGGTGAGGTCAGCAGATACAGTGTGAATAAAATTTGCATTTTTAGTTAAGTGGAGAAGTGTTTGATTTTCAAACGGACAGGGAAAAATGTTTACGAATGACACAATAAATAAGGCAAGGTTATTACATTGATTTTTTCCCAAAAGTCCTGGCCATAATGATAACATGAAAGATTTTTATTTTCTGGGAAAAGTAGCTTCTAAAGACAAGTGGAAACAATGGGATTTAAAAATCAAAAGGGGTAAAATATATTTAAAGAAGGATGGAAGGCTGTGTGAGATGTGGCCATCTTGAAAGGTGACTGTGTGAAGCAGACTTGGAGAAAAAGCCTCTAGTCATCCTGGAGAAGTGTTGCTGTTCCCATAACCAACATTGTGTTAAAAGCCTTTGGAAGTCCATTGTCCAGTGGTTGCTAGGGGTAAAATTGCTGGATGGCATTATACATTTGGAATTTAGTTGGACTGTTACCTTAAAGGGGATGTGTAGTTAGGAGTCTGGTTAAGTAGGAATTTTGCGAACTGTTATAACTGTGTAACTGTAATCTTGTGCGTGTTTAAGGCTCCGCACCCACTCCCGCCCAACATAGGTAAGTTTCTGGCCAGAGTTAATGTTTCGACTCTTCTTCTGCGCTCTGAAGAAATCATACAGACTCGAAACGTTAACTCTGTTTCTCTCTCCATCTGAATTTGTTTAAATGCTGAGAGGAAATGTTGGTGTTCAGAGGGACCTAGGTGTCCTTGTACATGAATCACAGAAAGTTAACAGGCAGAAACAGCAGATTCACCAAGGCTCCTTTAACAGCACCTTCCAAACCCATGACCATTGCCATCTAGAAGGACAAGGGCAGCAGATAGATGGGAACACCACCACCTGGAAGTTCTCCTCCAAGTCACTCACCATCCTGATTTGGAAATATATCACCGCTCCTTCACTGTCGCTGGGTCAAACTCCTGGAACTCCCTTCCTAATAGCACCACATGGACTGCAGTGGTTCAAGAAGGCAGGTGTTGGGCAAGTAGGGATGGGCAAAAAATGCTGGCCCAACCAGCGAAGCCCACATCCCATGAATGAATAAAAAGCAAATTAGGAAAGAAAATGATATGCTAATTTTTATTACAAAGAATAAAGAAGTCTGACTATGATTATACAGGTCACTGGTAAGACCACATCTGGAGTACTGTGTACAGTTCCTTACCAAAGAAAGGATATATTACCTCAGAGGAAGTGCAATAAAGGGAGTGCAACAAAGGTTCAGTAGGCTGATTTTGGGGATGAAGTGATTGTCCTTTGGGGAGAAAGTGAGTAGACCAAGCCTATAGTCCCTAGAATTTAGAAGAACGAGATGTGATCTCATTGAAACTTAAATTTTCGGTGGCTTAACAGAGTAAATTGCTGATTGGGGAGTCTATAATTTGGGTCACAGTTTCAGAATAAGGGGTTGGCCATTTAGGACTGAAATGAGTAGAACTTTCTTCACTCAAAGAGTTGTGAACCTTTGGAATTCTTTACCCCAGAGAGATGCAGATGCTCAATTTTTTTTTATTCATTCACGGGATGTGGGCTTCGCTGGCTGGGCCAGCATTTATTGCCCATCCTATGGCCTTGAGAAGGGAGTGGTGAGCTGCCTTCTTGTAATGCTGCAGTTCATGTGGTGTAGGTACATCCACAGTGCCATTAGGAAGGGAGTTCCAGGATTTTGACTCAGCGGCAGTGAAGGAAAGGCGATATATTTCCAAGTCAGGATGGTGAGTGATTTGGAGGGGAACTTCCAGGTGGTGGGGTTCTCATCTATCTGCTGCCCTTGTTCTTCTAGATGGTAGTGGTGATTGAGTATGTTCAAGTCAGAGATTGGTAGATTTTTAGGCACTAAAGGAATTACAAGGATATGGAGGTAATGTGGGAAGTCGGAATTGAGGTGGAAGATTTTACTGAATGGTGGAATGAGGAAGGGTGAATGGCTCGCTTCTGCTCCTATTGCTTATAAAAGCATATTATAGTATCCTTGCAAAAAGTCCTTGGTCTGACCGTACTGTACTCTGTTTCAGTCTTCTTACATTGTGGATGATATTGCAGCTTTGGACAGGTTGCAAAGGAGGGCCACAATACTAATTCTCAGTTTAAAGCATCTTTGTTACTGAGCTAGATTAAAAGAGCTGGGATTTTATACATGAGAGAACTGTTGAGTTAGCGGTGATCCAATTGAGGTCTATAACATTTTAAAGGGATTAGATTATGCAGGAGTTGATCATTTGTTCCAGTTAAGGAAGTTAGGGGGCACCAGGTTCACAATTTCAAGTTGTATAGGGCCTAATCTACGTTATTTGTCAGGCAGTGGTTCTTTATCCAAATAATGGCGGAACTCTGGACAAGCAGCCAGCACATGAGTAGACATCAATTTGCTGAATTTCTTTATGTGAGAGCTGTATCACCTATTTCTAGCTGGGCAGAAATCACTTCATATAAAAGGTAAGTACAGCATAGAATTAGCAGGGTGATCTCCTAGGCTAGTTTTGATCACTCAGAGGCTGAAGAGAAATTTGCTACATTATTTTCCCCAAATAGGCCTGGCTTTTTTACCTCTTCCAGAATATCACATGGTTTTGGTTGGGATTGGAGTATATATGTTGAGATAAACAAGGTTTCACATCTGTGTGGGCAAGGTTGGATGGAACAGGGGGTCTTTTCCTGTCTGTTATTGTTTGTATATTATCTTGTTAAAAATATAAATTATAATTTTTGCTTGAAAATACTGGATTGCGGAGAATGACAAGGCAAAATACTGTGTAATCAAATTGATTCAACTAGTTTCTAAAACTGACTGCTTCATGCGTCAGTCTCCTAGTGTACAGCCTGCAGTAGAAAGCAGACAACCTTGTGTACTGATTGTTACTAGGAGCTACTTGTTTGTTGATTGTTCTAGCGCTTACATTATCAACAGTGGCCTGACAAGTTATCAGCTTAATGATACCAGTCTAACACAGATTAACTATTTAAAATCTGCTTCTGCAGAAATACCTCCATCTACAACAAACTTTTCAAAGTCTTCTTAAAGGTCAATTGGAGAATAGATTGTAGAAGTTGGTGCTCAACAAGGGCTGTGGAATAGAACTCCCCCCACTTCATGAACCCAAGCACTCCCAATTCAGTTATAGCGCAGGCAAAATAAAGCTCCTTCTACTCTGCCACAGCAATATACCCGAGCTTCAACCTCAGGGGAGCAGACCCAACTGCAGCACTGTGACATTTTCCATTTCCCACACAGGTGATGGGGGTCTTGCCTGCCGGCTGGAGAGCCAGTGAAAGTCCTGCATTGTCTCTTTTCATGAAGGCCCCATTCAGGCTCTCAACGGCGTGGTGGAAGGCCCACCCTGCAATCCCCTTCCACCAGGAAGGCAGTGGCTGCTGCCGGTACGACACTCATCCAAGAATATCATTGCTGGATCCCAGGCCACAGATGAGTGCTGGTGGGAGGGGATTGCAGAGTGGGGTTAATGGGGAAGGGGTTAGCGAGAGGGTTCACCAGCAGGGGCAGGGTGGTGGTTCTCTGCATGCACCTCCTTTCCTGATGCTGTGTCCCTTAATTAGGCACTCAATGCCTTTGAGCGAGGGGCCCCTGGGAGCCCGCAAGCAACCACAGGGTTTGCTTGTTGTGCTCCAGGCATTGCAAGCCCCCCCTGCCAGGTTATTATCAGTAGCAGCAGGATGATGCTGATAAGTGAGTCTTAATTGGTGATGATCCACGGGACTTCCCGCCATGGATATGGGAAGGGTGGACATGGGAAGGTGGCGAGCTCCCCACCCACCACCCTCCTGCCTGATTAAATGCCCCGTGCTACCAAACTCACCATGGGAGCGGGCATTAAATTTCACCCTAGCTATCCTGTAACCTCTCTTTAGTGCGATTGAAATTATTAGCAAATAAGGGACAGTTTTGTGCTGCAGGTCCATGCCCACTAGGAACTAGATTAACACCACCCAAACCCAATTTACATAGGAAACCTTTACAGACAATTAGGACTTAACAGTTATTTCATCTTGGGTCTCGGAGATGAATGTCCAGTGTGTGTACACAATTCCCCCTACAAAACTTATTTCATGTACAGCCTGTGAAAAATTTTTGCTGTCACCTGCTGCACAATGTGACAAAGGACCTTCACAGAAGGAATTAAGCAACACCTACCACATTCTTCCTCATCACTAAAATCATCACAGTCTGGTCGTCGATCACACCTTTTTGATGCCAAGACACATCTCCCTGAGTTGCACTTGAAATGACTTGGGGAGCACTCTGTGAACAAAACATGAAATCATTCTATAAATGCACTTTCACTGCATCAGGTGAGAATGGATGTACATGAAAGACCTTGGATTAAGGCTGCCCAATTATTTCTACATATTATTTTACCACTTTCACTATTATTAAATTATTAAGAATTTACTCTTGGGAATTTATAGTAAAATGGGAAAATATAAGCTATATATAAGATCACCAGTATGGAGCAAGACCTACATCTCCCCCAGGTTTATTTGAGACTACAAGGTATGAGGCTGACTTAATGATTTCATTTACAACAGAAGATCAGAATCAATGCTTTGCATGTATTCACTGAATAGTTCAAGACTTCCTGCTACCCACACTGATTCAAAACAACCTTAATATAAAACTCATTGGAATTGCTTTTGGTTGAGCTCCTTCAAATGTAAATATGGCAGCTTGTTGCAAAATGTAACCATATAGATTGATTGGATGTTACTTGAAGGCATCCATTTTTTCATGGGATGTGGGCGTCGCGGGCAAGGCAAGCTTTTGCTGCCCATCCCGAATTGCCTTTGAACTGAGTGGCTTACTGGGCCATTTCAAAGTGTAGTTAAGAGTCAACCACATTGCTGTGGGTCGGGAGTCACATGTAGGCCAGACGAAGTAAGAACAGAAGATTTCCTTCCCTAAAGAACATTAGTGAACCAGATGGTTTTTTTGCAAAAATCAATGATAGTTGTCATGGTAACCATTACCGAGACTAGCTTTATATTCCAGATTTATTTATTAATTTTAAATTCCACCAACTGCCATGGTGGGACGTGAACCCATGTCCCCAGAGCATTAGCCTGGGCCACTTGGGCTATTAGTCCAGTGATACTCCTGCTATGGCAACTCTCCCCAAATCTGACAACTATTCCAAGATCAGGAATTTGGCTTTCAAACTTTTAAAGGGCAACTGAATGCTCACCAACTTCCACCATCGTCCCCCCATGTCTTAGCCCATTTGTTGCTGAAACCCTCATCCATGATTTTGTCACTTCTGGTCTGAGCTATTGCCATGCTCTCCTGGTCATCCTTAGATCCCCCACCCTCTGTGAACTTCAACTCATCCAAACTCTTCTTCCTGAATTCTAACTCACACCAAGACCTATTAATCTGACACCCTGTGTTTGCAGATCTACATGGGCTTCCAAATCCCCACAATTTAAAATTCTCACCCTCCTGTTGAAACCCCTTCGTGATCATGCCCTCCTCCAGCCCAGCAACTCTCCCAGAACTCTGTGTTCCTCTTGTGCATTTCCTCCTCCATTCACCCCACAACTGCCACATGAGCCATTCGCAATTTAGACCAAAAGCTCTGGAATTATCTCCCTCATCCTCTCCACCACTCTCTGTTCTACTTCCAGACTTTCCTTTAAACCTATTTTTTTGACCAAGTTTTAAGCTACTCCTCCTAATATCTCCTTCTTTGGCTCTGATTACACCTCTGCATAGTGCCTTGAGATGTTTTAGTTTGTTATACAAATGCAAGTTGTTTTGTTCAAAAGGTTCAACAACCCAGCTTAAGACAAGAGTCTAAGATGAACAGAAGTTTCTTTGTGTATTTTATAATCACAAGTAATTCTTTGTTGCTGCAGTAAATGTGATGTGAAGGGTCACAAGCTTCATCCACAATTCATGCTGAATTGATTGATCCTAGCAAGAGCAGGTATAGGTATGCTTGCGTTATTCAGAGGAAAATCAACCAGGCTTCAAACTTTCAATCCCACATTACGAACTCCATTGGAAAGGGTAGATGATGGTAACACTGAATTATCATCATCGTTACTTGGGCTGTAATCTGGTAGGTAGCTTGCCTTCTCACCATGAAACCTGTATGATTTTCATTCTATTTGAAATCAATCTGAATTTCCAAAAGGCATTCAATAATGCGCAATATAAAAAGTTATTGCACAAGATAAGAGCTTATGGTGTTGGTGGTGATATGTTAGCATGGATAGAGGACTGGCTGATCAATAGAAAACAGAGAGTCAGGATTACTGGGTCATTTTCAGATTGGCAAACTCTGACTAGTGGAGTGCCACAGGGATCAGAGGTGGGGCCTCAACTATTTTTGATCTATGTTAATGACTTGGATGAAGGGACCAACTGTATTGTAACCAAATTTGCTGATGATACAAAGATAGGCAGGAAAGCAAGTTGTGAGGAAGATATAAAGAGTCTGCAAAAGGATATGGATGGTTAAGTGAGTGCAAAAATTTGGCCAATAGCGTATAATATGGGACAATGTGAGATTGTCCACTTTGGCAGCAAGAATAGAAAGCAGTATATTATTTAAATGGAGAAAGACTGCAGACTGTTGCAGTACAGGAGGACCTGGATGTTCTGAATCACAAAAATTTAGCACACTGGCACAGCAAGTAATTAGGAAGTCACATAGAATGTTGGCCTTTATTGCAAGTTTAAAAGCAGGGAAACCTTGCTACAACTGTACTGGACATTGGTGAGACCGCACCTGGAATACCGTGTACAGTTTTGGTCTCCTTACTTAAGGAAGATTGTAATTACATTGGAAACAGTACAAAGAAGGGTCAGTAGGCTGATCCTTGGGATGAAAGGGTTGTCTTATGAGGAAAGGTTGAATAGGTTAAGCCTATACTCACTAAAGTTTAGAAGAATGAGAGGTGATCGTATTGAAGCATATAAGATTCTGAGGTGGCTTGACAGGGTGAGAGGATGTTTCCTCTTGAAGAGAAATCTAAAACTAGGGAGCACAATTTAAAAATTAGGGGTCTCCCATTTAAGACAGCGATAAGGAGAAATTCTTTCTCTTAGAGGGTCAATCGTCTTTCGAATTCTCTTCCACAGACAGCAGTGGAGGCTGGGTCATTGAATATATTCAAGGCTGAGTTAGGCAGATTTTTAATTGAAAAGGCATCAAGGGTTATGGGGACAGGCAGGAAAGTGGAGTTAAGGCCACAATCAGATCAGCCAGAACAAAAACAGAATTACCTGGAAAAACTCAGCAGGTCTGGCAGCATCGGCGGAGAAGAAAAGAGTTGACGGTTCGAGTCCTCATGATGTCAACTCTTTTCTTCTCCGCCGATGCTGCCAGACCTGCTGAGATTTTCCAGGTAATTCTGTTTTTGTTTTGGATTTCCAGCATCCGCAGTTTTTTTGTTTTTATCAGATCAGCCAGGATCTTTTGAATGGTGGAGCAGGCTTGATGAGCCAAATGGCCTACTCCTGCTCATACTTCTTATGATCTTATAACGGGCTAAGGGGAGAGGAACAATCATGTGCTCAGCCACAATGCTGCCCCTGGGGTGAAGACAAAAATTTGTCTCTCACCATCTAAACTCACAGATATAGAATGGCCAATTAGGCGAGGTACTGAAGTCATCTGACACCCAAAGAACTTTACACCAGTAAGAGCTAGCTTCTTCAGGAGAGAAAATATCTTTCATTCGAGAATGACACTAAAAGAATTGCAGCATTATTCTTAAAGCCTACAATGTCAACATTAACCTTCCACGTTTTCATCAGGCATCAGGCATGTCTTGTTGTCAGAGGTTTCCCTGGGGAACTGTCTGCAGTCTGTGTCCTCTGGCCACTGCAGTCCAACCATGCTCAGTACAGTCTCACAGTGTTCTTTGGAGTTTTCACATAGAGATCTTATTACAATAATAAAACAAAAATATTAAACATTAATTCAGATGTTATAAAATAGGAATATAGCTAATTGCATACACAATAAGGATAGTTTTCCCATGAAAATGAATGGAGCCGATACTTAATTAATACTAAATGGGACCATGTGTTTTCTCTCGTGATTAGTTGGATATATTGTCTCAATCAAAGATTGATCTAGATACTGTTTTGATGGACAATCATTTAGTCAATCAAAACAAAAACAGAATTACCTGGAAAAACTCAGCAGGTCTGGCAGCATTGGCGGAGAAGAAAAGAGTTGACGTTTCGAGTCCTCATGACCCTTCGACCGAACTGTTCGGTCGAAGGGTCATGAGGATTCGAAACGTCAACTCTTTTCTTCTCCGCCGATGCTGCCAGACCTGCTGAGTTTTTCCAGGTAATTCTGATTTTGTTTTGGATTTCCAGCATCCACAGTTTTTTGTTTTTATTTAGTTAATCAAGTCTGTTCTGCCGCTTTGCAAGCTATGACAGCCCTTCCTTTATTCCAAATCCCTTAGCACTCTTCCTTCCCAACTAAGTATCTATATGCCTCAATTGATAGTGAAGAAAATTAAAGTAATATAGGCAGAATTTTCCTGTCGCCATGTGGGGGCGGGCCCCGCACGCCGACACGCGGTGACATCAGGCCAGCGTCCCAACATCACTGCGCGCCATCGTGATATTTCGGTGATCTCCGATGTGCGCCCGCCATTAACTAACGTGCCACTTAAGGTCCTTGAGGCACTAATTGATAGTGATTTTTCGGGGCCCATGAGATCTTCAGGTCGGTGCACGGGTGCAACGGGCAGGCGGGTAGACACACTTGTATTAACCTTATCCACGGGCAGGATAAGAGGAGTCAGTGGGGTCGTGAATGTGCTCAGTCAGATATTTAATTGGGAAAGTTACTGATACTTGCCTGTGTGAGCAGAAATACTTCAAAACTCATACCAGTTGCTTGGACAGGATTTACAACCTTCAGGTCAGCATTCTACAGTGAAGATCCATTTTGGGGCCTGCAGGTTTCAGGAAGCCTTCCCTTAGCCTGGGAATGGGAGTTGAAATCTCCACTGGAGGCACCTCCTCTGAGAAAGAAGAGAGGGCCAGAAGGAGGGAGGAGGCCAGGAGTGCACATTCAGCCTCCAGAGGAGCCACCTTTGGGAGGAGAGGCACAGGCACAAGGGGCGCAGGGTCAAGAGAAAGTCCAAGGCGGAAGGGGCCGCAGAAGATGCCACTATCCTGCTGCCAGTGTTTACAGGTGGTGAAGCAGTTACTCCAATATGTCTGAGGTGCATTGCCAAAGGAGGCTCCATCTCTCAAGGGAGACAGTCAACTCTATCTGTCAGGTGATAGGCCCTGAGATCTTCGCTAACTGTGTGGGTGGAAACCCCATGCCAGTGGCTCTAAAGGTCACAGCTGCCCTCAACATCTATGCCTCTGGCTCTTTCCAGGGCTCGGTGGGTGATCTCTGCGGTGTCTCCCAATCAGCTGTCCACACTTGTGTCAAGCAGGTGACAGATGTTCTATTCAGGCATTCATTGACGTTCATCCATTATTGCTGGTACCAGGCAAGTCAGACACAACAAGCTAGAGGCTTCGTGGCCATTGCTGGCTTCCCCCGTGTCCAGGGTGCAATAGACGCACACATGTGGCCATCAAGGCGCCAGCAGGTGAGCCCGGTGCCTTCGTCAACAGGAAGGGCTTCCACTCCATGAACGTGCAGATAGTGTGTGACCACAGGATGCTGATTCTACAAGTCTGTGCCAGGTACCCAGGCAGCTCCCACGGCGCCTACATCCTCAGACACTCCCAGGTGCTGGGGCTCTTCAGTGCTCCACCCTGGCTGGATGAATGGCTGCTGGGTGACAAGGACTATCCCCTCAAAATGTGGCTCATGACACCTCTGCCATCCAAGAACAGAAGCTGAGCAGCAGTACAATAGAAGCCACAGCACCACAAGGACTGTAGTGGAGAGAACCACCGGTCTTCTCAAGATGTGCTTCCGATGCCTGGACCGCTCAGTGGGCGCACTCCAGTACCCCCCAGATCATGTGTCGCTGATGGTGGCTGCTTGCAGCACTCTCCACAATCTTGCGCTGGAAAGAGGCAACGCTGTAGACGATGATGTAGATGCAGTGGCTGCAGCTGCACACGATGAGTCCAGCAGTGAGTCCGAGGATGAGCACGCACAGGGAAATGCTGAGGGGGTAGACACTGACCCGGGCATACTCCAGGGAGGCAGGGACACCTGGGATGCTTTAATCCAATGAAACTTCAGGTAGGACACCACAGATGGACCTCCAACAAAAGCCTGTGCAGCAGGCTCCATACTCAATACCTGAGTGCTAAATCTGCCTGGAGAGGAACATTAACTAAGAGCCTTGTTAATAAAACTCAATGTGACACAACTCACTCATAACATCATGGGTAACCATCCACCTGCAGAGGAAAAGAGTCACCCTCAGCCATGATCACATGTCTAAATTTAATGATATAACAAAATGAACTTAAGAAAACATAATGACAAAGGTGTTAAACACCAGACCCACTAAACATGACCTCATTGCGGGGCAACACAAAAACACCAGTGAGAAACCGTAGTGTGCCTAAGGTGCCTTAAACATGTGCTTTTGGGTGCTACATCTGGTGCTGTCCCCTTGCTGGCACTGGCATCTGAGACAGCCTCCTCACTGTGTTGTCCTGTTGGCCTCGATGACCTTGGCGACCGTCCTCTGGCCCATGGAGCCTGTGTTGGCCCCGCCTGGGAGGGAGTGGCCAGTTCCACAGCTGGCATCTCCCCAGTATTCACAGCCTCACCGGATGCAACGGTCACTGGCAGAGGGGTGGAAGAGCTGCTGCCCTCATCCGGCGTGCCCTGAGAGGAGCCCGCAGAGACAACAAGCAGCTGCTGCGCTGATGTGAGGTCGCTTCGGGCCTCCGTGCTCACTGTAGATGGACGGGCACCGAGCTGGGAAACTTGGTGCCCAAATCATCTCCCATACTGGCACTGACCAGCTGAGGTCAATGCCAATGTGAAGGCTTGCTGGTCCGAGCGTATCCCCAGGAAGCCCTGATTGGTCTCCCGGAGGACCCTCTCCACGAATGTCACCGCTCTCTCCATGGAGAAAGCATGGCGCTTGGCCATGAGGCTCATTGCATTGGCCATGGTCCACGTGGACTCCTCCACAATGGAGACCAAACCAAGCATAGCCTCATGTATCTTGCCAGATCCTCCCACACACTTGAGGGCTTCAGTGCCTCCTCACTCCGCAGCTGCCGCACAATCACACAAAGATGCCAGGCCTGCCCCCCTGCCCTACACTCCTGCCTGGCCTGCTCACCAGCAGCGCTCTGGGGAGCCCTTCTGCTGGCCATGTTTGACAGCCTTTGACAAGGCTGCAGGAGCACTTTTAAACAGGCCGCCGGGTCGCCATTGGACCCTGCAGTCATAGCAGTCCCGCCGCTGCCCACCCACTCCAGCTGTCCCCGGGAGCCGCGTTTCACGCACCTCGCCCACCCAGGGCATTAATTGGTCCACCCACGTAAAATGGTGATGCAGACCCGATTGCAGGTGGCGTCTGCTCCCACACAGCCCAGCCAACAGGCAGAAAATTCTGCCCATAGAAATGTGCTATTACGGAATCTTCTGGCGTCCAGCAAATTAATTTTGCTGATACAATAAAATTTGGCCCCTTGAGCCTGCTCCACCATTCATTTAGATCAATGCTGATCCGATTGTGGCCTCAACACCATATTCCCACCTAACCTCGGTATCCTTTGACTCCCTTGTTAGTCAAGAATCTATCCACCTGCCTTAAAAATATTCAATGATCCTGCCTCTACCACTCTCTAGGGAAGAGAGAAAAGAATTCTCCTCATCCCCCTATGTTAAACGGGAGGCCCCTTATTCTTAAATGGTGTCCCCCAGTTCCGTTCTCTGCCACAAGGAGAAGCATCCTTTCAGCATCCAATCTGTCAAGCCCCCTCATGACCTTATATCTTTCAATAAGGTCACTTATCATTCTTCTAAACACCGATCAATAGAGGCCCAACCTGTCCAAACGTTCGTCATAAGATAACCCCCTCCTCCCAGGAATCAGTCATGTGAACCTTCTCTGCACTGTGTCTAATGTAATTATGTCCTTTCTTAAATAAGGAGACCAAAACTGTACTCAGTACTCTAGAAATGGTCTCATCAGTACTCTGTACAACTGCAGCAAAACATCTCTATACTTTTATATTCCATTCTCCTTGCAATAAACAACAACATTCAATTTGCCTACCTAACCACTTGTTGTGGTTCATATATCAGGACACTCAGATCCCTCTATACATCAAAGTTCTGCAATATCTCTCCATTCGGATAATATGCTGCTTTTCTATTCTTCCTGCCAAAGTGAACAAGTTCACATTTTTCCCACATTATACTCCATCTGTCTAATTTTTGCCCACTCACTTAACCTATCTATATTCCTTTGCAGACCCATTATGTCCTCTTCACTACTTACTTTCCTACCTATCTTTGTGTCATCAGCAAATTTAGCAACTACACATTTGGTCCCTTCATCCATGTCATTGATACAGATTGTAAATAGTTGAGACCCCAGCGCTGATCCCTGTGGCACTCCACTCGTTACACCTTGCCAAACCGAAAATGAACCATTTATGGCTACTCTCTGTTTCTTGTTAGCTAACCAATCTTCTGTTTATGCTAATACATTACCCCCTACACCATGAGCTCTAATCTAGTGCAGTAACCTTTGATGTGGCACCTTGTCAGATATCTTTAGGAAATATAAATTCACAGATTCCCCCCTTTACCACATTACTTCCTTAAAGAACACTAATAAATGAGGCAAACATGATTTCCCTTTCAGAAACCATGTTGACTTTGCCTGATTGCATATAACCTCCTTAATAATAGATTCCAGCATTTTCCTTATGACAGATGTAAGCTAACTGACCTGTAGTTTCCTGCCTTCTGTCTCCCTCCTTTCCTGACTAGAGGAATTGCATTCACCATTTTCCAGAATTTAGGGAATTTTGGAAAATCAAAACCAATGCATCTACTATCTCAGCAGCCACTTCTTTTAAGACCCTAGGATGAAGTCTAACAGGACCTGGGGACTTGTCAGCTTTTAATTCTAATAGTTTTCTCAGTACCTTTTCTCTGCTGATTGTAATTAAGTTCCTCCCTCCCTTTCACCTCCTGATTTACAATTATTTCTGAAATGTTATTTGTATCCTCTGCAATGAAGATAAATACAAAATGTCTATTCAGTTCATCCACCACTTCCTTATTTTCCATTATTAATTCCCCTGACTCACTCTCTGGAGAACCAAAGCTCACTTTACTTACTGTTTTCCTTTCTAAATACCTCCAGAAACTCCTACTATCTTTTTTTAAAATTCATTCATGGGATGTGGGCTTCGCTGTCTGGGCCAGCATTTATTGCCTATCCCTTGTTGCCCTTGAGAAGGTGGTGGTGAGCTGCCTTATTGAACCACTGTAGTTCGTGTGGTGTAGGTACACTCACAATGCTGTTAGGAAGGGAATTCCAGGATTTTGACCCAGCAACAATGAAGGAACGACAATATATTTCCAAGGAAGGATGATGAGCGACTTCGAGGGGAACTTCCAGTTGGTGGTGTTCCCATCTATCTGGTGCCCTTGTCCTTTTAGATGGTAGTGATCATGGGTTTGGAAGGTGCTGTCTAAGGAGCCTTGGTGAATTCCTGCAGTGCATCTTGTAGCTGGTACACACTGCTGCTACTGTGCTTCAGTGCTGGAGAGAATGAATGTGGATATAGTGCCAATCAAGCAGGCTGCTTTGTCCTAGACAGTGTCAAGCTTCTTGAGTGTTGTGGGAGTTGCACTCATCTAGACAAGTGGGGAGTATTCCATCACACTCCTGACTTGTGCCTTGTAGATGTTGGACAGGCTTTGGGGAGTCAGGAGATGAGTTACTCATCGCAGGATTCCTAGCCTCTGACCTGCTCTTGTAACCACAGTATTTATATGGCTAGTCCAGTTCAGTTTCTGGTCAATAGTAAACCCCAGGATTTGAAAGTGGATGATTCAGTGGTGGTAATGCCATTGAAAATCTGGGGCGATGATTAGATTCTCTCTTGTTGGAGATGGTCATTGCCTGACACTGGTGTGGCGAGAATGTTACTTGCTACTTGACAGCCCAAGCCTGGATATTGACCATGTCTTGCTGCATTTGGACATGGACTGCTTCAGTATTTGAGGAGTCACGAATGGTGCTGAACATTGTGCAATCATCAGCGAACATCCCCATTTCTGACCTTATGATGGAAGGAAGGTCATTGATGAAACAGCTGAAGATGGTTGGCCTGAGGACACTACCCTGAGGAACTCCTGCAGTGATGTCCTGGAGCTGAGGTGACTGACGTCCAACAACAACAACCATCTTCCTTTGTGCTAGGTATGATTCCTATCATGGAGAGTTTTCCCCCGATTCCCATTGACTCCAGTCTTGCTAGGGCTCCTAGATGCCACACTCGGTTAAATGTGGCCTTGATGTCAAGGAAAGTCACTCTCACCTCACCTCAGGAGTTCAGTTCTTTTGTCCATGTTTGAACCAAGGCTGTAATGAGGTCAGGAACTGAATTGCCTGGCGGAATCCAAACTGGGCATCAATGAGCAGGTGATTGTGAAGTATGTGCCACTTGATAACACTGTTGAGGACCCCTTCCATTACCTTAGTGATGATGGAGAGTAGATTGATGAGGGGGTAATTGGCCGGGTTGGATTTATCCTGCTTTTTGTGTACAGGACATACCTGGGCAATTTTCCACAGAGCCACGTAGATGCCAGAATTGTGTCTGTACTGGAACAGCTTGGCTAGGGGCACGGCACATTCTGGAGCACAAGGCTTCAGTACTATTATTTCAGTACTATTATTTCTAGCTAGCTTTCTCTCATACTGTAATTTCTCCCTCCAAATTATTCTTTTAGTCATTATTTGCTGTTTTTTATATTTTCCCAATCTTCAGACCTGGCCCAATTCTTCGTGGAACTATACACTTTTTCTTTCAATTTGACACTATTTTTAACTTCCTTTGTTAGCCACAGATATAAGTCCTTCCCCTAGAGCCTTTCTTTCTCACTGGAATATATCTTTGCTGAGTATTATGAAATATCTCCTAAAATGTTTGCCACTGCATTTCTACTGACCTATCCCTTAGCCTAATTTCCCAGTCTTTATACCCTCATTATTTCCCTTTCTTAAGTTTAAAACACTAGTCGTAAGCTCACTCTTCTCTCCCTCAAATTGAATGTGATATTCAATCATCTTATGATCACTACTACCTAGAGGTACCTTTACTATAAGGTCATTAATCAATCCATCATGTCTCATTACATATTACCAGATCTGGAATAGCCTCCCCTCTGGTTGGTTGTAGAACGTGCTGCTCTAAGAAACCATCCTGAAAGCCCTTAGGTATACTCATCTTCCAAGCTACCCTTTCCAATTTGATTCTTCAAATCTATATGTAGATTAAATCACCCATGGTTATCGTCTTTGTCACAAGTCCCTGTTATTCCTTCCTGTATGCCCTGTCTTACAGTGTGGTTACTCTTAGGGGCCTATAAGCTACTCCAACATGTGACTTACTATATTTATTATTTCTTATCTCTACCCAAACTGAATCTTTACTTGATATTTAGAACTAAGGTCATACCTCCCTAATGTACTAATGCCATCCTTAATTAACCCTTCCACCTTTTCCTAGCTTCCTGTTCTTCTGAAATGTAATTTACTATTGAATATTCAGGTCCCAATCATTGTCATCTTGCAGCCATGTCTCTGTAATGACTATCAGATCATACATATTTATTTCTATTTGAGCCCTCAATTCATCCATTTTGTTACAAATGCTATGTGCATTTAGATACAGAGCTTTGCATTCTGCCCTTTTACTAGTTTTGCAACCTCTAGCTTATCTGCTGGCTCAATCATTAGTTTGTACATCCTGTCCCTTCCTGCCATGCTCTGATTATCATTTCCCTCAACGCTACCTTGTGAACTAGTCTCGTCTTCTCTCATTAGTTTATCACACCTTCCCACATGTGATCCCTTGCCCCACCGCACCCACCCACTCTGCTAGTTAATTTAAAGCCCTCACCCTAGTTACACGACTTGCCAGAACACTGGTCCCAGCATGGTTCAGGTGAAGACCGTCCCAATGGTACAGCTCCCACTTTCCCCAGTACTGGTGCCAGTATCCCATGAATCGAAACCCATTTCTCCCACACCAATTTTTGAGCAATGCATTTCTCTTTAGTCTTATTTACCCTACACCAATTTGGTCATGGCTCTGCTTTTTAAGTTAGCCCCTAGCTGTTCATACTCTCTAAGCAGAACCTCTATCCTAGCCCTATCTATGTCATTGGTACCCACATGGATCACGACAACTGGGTCCTCCCCCTCCCACCTCATGTTCCTCTCCAGCCCTGAGCAGGTGTCCTGAGCCCTGGCACGAGGCATGCAACACAGCCTTCTGGGCTCTCACTCTCAGCTGCAGAGTACTGTGTCTACCCCTCTGACTATGCTGTCCCCTAATATCACTACAATGCTATTAACTCCCCCTGCTTGAATGGCTTCCTGTACAATGGTACCATGGTCAGTTCACTCATCCATACACTCATCTTCCAGTCCCCACTTTCATCCATTCAAGTTGCAAGAACCTCAAATCCATTAGACAATTGCAATTGCTGTGACTCCTCCACTCTCTCTTCTCGATCTCCTTGCTTGCCTCACTTGCAGTTACCCCCTCCTGTCTCTGACTACTGGCCATATCAGAAGCCCCTATCCTAAGGAGTGTGACTGCCTCTTGGAGTCAAGTATCCAAGTAACTTCCCTCTCCCTGATGCATCGCAGTGTCCGCAGCTCGGCCTCCAACTCAATGACTCAGAGCCAAAGCTGCTCGAGCCGCAGACACTTACTGCAGACGTGTTTGCCTTGGATCCAATTGGTGTCCATGAACTCCCATATTCTGCAGTCACATGTTCTTTTATTCACTCCAGACTTTTGCACAGATGGTTAATGTGACAGCCTTAGATAATGCTGTGTGAAAAATATCTGGTGAAACCTACTGAAGGAGAAAAGGTACAAAACCTGACACATTAATACGGCGATCTATTCTATTTCATTATTACGGCATTTTTATTGCTAGAGTTTTTGAATAAAATTGTGCTTTCTAACAATTATATTTTCTGATAAGTATTTTTTGAATAAAGAAGACATTCTGCATTACCTGCAAGGTGGGACCCGTTGATTTGTCTCATAATCACACTTTGGTACAAGGATGGTGCACGCAAAGAACATGAGGTACTTGTAACAATTGGTCTGAACGAGGGTTGGAAAGAGTGAAAATTCCCAGCTGATAGATGCCTCTTTCTGGTTTCGGTGACTCAGGTAGTTAGGGTAGATGGTGGAGTTGTATGGTTGGTTCATACAGAGCTCAAGAGTTATGGGCTCACATTTACCTGCAAGACGAACAAAACGTTTAAATGGATTTCCTTTCACGGTACATGAATAGTAAATTTTGATTTTGGCAAATTAGGTGGAGATAAAATGTTAGAATAATTGACTGTAGTTTGCTTGTAAATTAAAAATAAAAATCTAGTCATGCTATTTTTAAAATGAAACCAGGTTCTGTAGTGCCTTATTACAATGTGTGATGCACTGGCATTTTGCAAACTTTAGTTGTACTCATGGTCAAAAGTAGATAAACTTTGGTTATGGTATGCCATCGTGAACTACGTATCTTTCAGAATAATTTGATCCAATAGCAATGTATAACTTACTGCAGTTTATTCTACTGTTTTGAGCTGCACAACCAGAGCTTCCATTGCACATGTCAGTACAGGAATTTTCAGCACAGGCTAAATCCCCTTCCTTACAAGGGGTCTGATCTGCTGGAACAAACAGAAATCACATATGATCATTATTTTTAATACTCCTCCTTCCCAAAGTAAATCCTTGTGTATCCTTTATTAGGGCCAGGATTTTCCGGTCAACGGGCAAGCTCAGGGAGCTGAAGATTTTTAAAATAAAAAATAAAGATATTACAAATAATGAAAACATGTCCCCTTGTGTGACTGTCACATGAGCAGGGACATGTTAAATATGAGCATTACAAGATTTTTTTATTTTATATCACTGATCGAAACCTCATCCTGCCCATGGATGAGATATCAACAAAAACGCAAAGGCCGCTTGGCCTTTTCGCCCACCCACCAAGCGAACGGTTGGATGGGCAGTGAAAAATTTTAGTCAATTAATTGAGTAAAGGCCTTAACATGCTGCTTAATTGTCAGCAGGTGTGCTGCTGACTCCCGCATGCGCCCGCCAACCAAAATATTGTGTGAGTGCACGATGATGTCGGGACGTTCGCCCAACATCATTGCACGTCATTTTATGCTCATTCGGGTCGGGCACTCACCCATTTGACGAGAGAAAATTTCTGCCCTAGGAGTTCAAGTTGTTCCAGCCTGTCCATACTCCATGCTGGTGTTTGATCAACCAATCTCAAGTTAACATTAACAGCACAGAGAAGGGTCTCTACTTTCCCTTTGTCATTTCAAGTAGCTTTTCAGTGATAGGGGGTTAAGGAATGTTCTGCAGAATGTGCCTAAAATTCTGTCAGCCATGAGAACATTTTGTTTAAAGGTCAGCCAGGAGCCTAACCTGGGAATATTGAATGCTGACATTTGGTGCAAAAAATATTAACACTTTCCATCTCAACATTGATGTCCACAATTTTAATGGATACAAATATTCATGGCAAATTCTGACTTTGGATCATTGTCTAAACTATAGAAGATATTGGGCACTATTTAACGAGGGCGGGGTGAGATGGTGTGTGTGGGGAGGGTTAGGGGGACTAGATGTCAGGCACCAAAACTGGTGGCACCCTGGTTGACCCAATCTCCAGGAGCCCCGAAATAATTAAGTCCCCAATTGATAGCAGGAACTCTGCACCAGAGCTCACGGATCCATTGGGGACATTTAATTGCAGGGCTTCCCCCAGTAGTGCAGAAATCCAGCCCCTAGAGCTGATGGCCATCAGACACCGATAGCTCTCCACAACAGGCAGCGCCATGAGGAGCAGTGGCTGCTGCCGGTAATTCACTTAGGTCTTCACCAAGGTTCGTTGTGGGATCTCTGAAGGAAGGTAAACAACAGCCGGATGGTGGTCGCATGAAGGGAGTCACTGGTGAGGGCAGGAGGGAAGTTGGTAGGTGAAAAGGCTGGGGGGAGTAGCTCTCAGCAGGCCTCCCCCTTCCCAATGCCAGGTCCCTCAAACAGGCATTGAGTGTCTTTGAATGAGGGACCCCCGCCCTATCCAACACCAATAGGCCACAACAGTGTTTGCTTGTTGGTCTCCCCAAATGGTGAGTCCCTCCCTGCTGCAGATTTCCCACTTAAGGGCCTCAAATGGCATCTGGTTGGGAAGAAAGCCCGCAAGCCTTCCTGCCCTGAGATTAATCAGGGGGTAGGAGGGGTGGGAGGCTGGGAGGTGGAAGGGTCCTCACCTCATGCCCTTTTGCTTGATGAAATGCTGCCCCCCCCCAACCCCATGCTCACACACCCCACTACCACTTCAGAACTTATCTCCAGGGCCAGCTGGCATTAACTTCCACCCAATATTGCAATATACTGAATCATAACATAATCAGGCTTCCGTAATAGAAAGTAAATGGAAAATAAAGTGTATTTTTACATGTCACTAGGAGCAATATCTTGGGTGTTTTACTTATTTAGGAGTTCTAAAGGTAACAACATTAACTGTTTTAATTAACTCTGGGGGTTTAACTTGACACAAATGTACCAGCGCACCACAAAGACAAATTAAACACTCTAAAGTAAACTAAAATGAATTTTTCCCCAAACGCTAAAATCTCATCTGCACACATGATAACCGATTTATTTGGCTTTGGGGTGGAATACATTTAATTGTGGAACCATTTAATTGTTAAGATTAAATTCTGGTGTACTGCATGATTGAATTCATACTTTCAAATTGTGGGAATTCCAGCTTAATTAATTGTTTGTACTGAATTATGAAGGATTACACACCATGAGTTTTGGAGCAGTTCAGTTCGTCGCTCCAGTCTTCACAGTCATTTTCACCATCACAGTGGAAAATGCTTGGAATACATCGACCATTACCACATTCCATTAGACCCTGGCTCTTGCAAGCTGGAAAGCAATTTTAATAATTTAACTTTGTATTATAATTATGTCAAAATGAAATTATTTTAACAACATTTCAAGATCCTTTGTTCCAATGTAAATAGAGTGAGATGTGAACTTCTGCATGAATAGAAGTGAGGTCCCACAGTATTGAACAAGTATTCACTGTGAAACAGGAAGTATATACAGTGCTGAAGGAAATCCCAAGACATAAAAGACACTGTTGATAGCTTTACTAAAGAATAGATGAATTGGGTCAAGATGACTGATAGGACTGTAGGGAACTATCATGGCTATTGATGTGGGCGTAGTTGAATATGCAGCTTGTCTGTTTAGACCATTTCAAAGGGAATTCAAACCTATTTCTTTAAAGAACTTAAGAACTCCAGAATACAGGACTTGAAGGAAAAGGAAATGCTCCTGTAAATAATTTGTGCAAACCTATGTGTTCAAACACCAAGCCCTGATGACAGGAACTCAAGGATATTGAAAAAAATGAGACAGAGATGGAAGCTCTAGCCACAATTTTTCAATCCTTCTTAAACATGTAAGTTACAGCATAGGATTGCGGAGTAGCTAATGTAATACCCTTGTTCAAGGATAGACTGGGTAACCAAAGGGTAGTTTGTCTGCTTTAAATTGTGGACAAACTCTTAGAATTTAGTATCAGAAGATAAAATTAGTGAATTTTTAAAAATGCAAGGATTAATCTAGGGAAACCAGTATAGACTTGTTTAAAGGAAGTTGTGCTTGACAAATTTCATAGAGATGTATGAAGAAGTGACTAATTGGAGAGATAAAGGGAATGCAGTAGAAGTATTACATATGAATTTTCAGAAATCTTTCATTAAGATGCCCAGCAAGAGGCTTGTCAGACAAAAATCAGACATATGGTAGTTGAAATTCAGCTAGTGGATAGGAAGTTGGTTGATGGGTAGGAAACAAAGTGCTAGGGTTAATGGATGTTGTTCAGATTGAAGAAAGTTTAGAATTGATGCATCCCAGTATTAGGGTTAGTACTAGGTCTACCTTTGTCCCTGGTACATACAGATAACTTGGGCATAGTGAATAGAATATTGAAATTTACTGATAACACAAAAATAGGGAGCTCAGTAAAGAATGAGGAGGACTGTCAATTACTTCAGGATGACGGACAGACTAGTGGAATGGGTAGACAGGTGGCAGATGCTATTTAATGCAAATAAGTAATAGAGTCATTATGACATAGGAGGAGGCCATTCTGCCTTTGAGTCTATGCAAGCTCTCTCTAAAGCAATCTAATTAGTCCCATTCCCCTGCTCGAGACCCTTAGGCCTATAAGTTTATTTCACTCGTGTCCCCATCCAATTTCCTTTTGAAATCATCCATCATCTCCATTTCCATCATCTTCATAGGCAGCAAGTTCCAGGTCATACCCACTCATGGAGTGAAAAAAACTTCTTCCTCACATCCCCCAATTGCATCTCTTAAACCAAAGCCTTAAATCTTTGTCCCCTAATTCTTGTACCCTCAGCTAATGGGAGCAGCTTTCCTTTATCTAACCTACCTAAACCTGTCATAACCTCGCACACCTCTATCGAATCTCCCCTCAATCTCTTTTGCTTCAAAGAAAGTAATCCTAGCTTCTCCAATAAAAACAGAAAGTGCTAAAAATATTCAGCAGGTCTGGCAGCATCTGTGGAGAGAGAAATAGAGTTAATCGGCTGGATTTTCATCCTCAAAGCTGATAGTAGGAGTTAGGAAAATTCCGGGCTCAGCCCGCCTGCCTCGGGAGAAAGTGACACAAAGAGTGACAAGAGACGGGGTTTTGGCCATGGACTGTGGAAGGGTGGGTGGGGGCTGCAGTCAGGTTAGCTGACCTGGGAAAAGTTCAGACACAGCCACAGGGGCTGCTGAGTGCAGAGGCGTGCTATTTGAATGACGCATCTTGGTGCTGTAGGGCTTTGTCCCAGTAATAATAAAAACAGAAAGGCCCTCCAGCCCTCAAACCCCTCCACATGCCCTGTCCATGCTGCTTCATGCCCCTCGCCCCTTCTCGATGGCCCCCTCACCTCGCTCCCCCCCCCCCATCATGCAAAGGAATGCCCCCCCTCATCCCTTATGGCCCTTCTTGAGCCATGCTAAGCTATGGCATTTCCATGCCCATTCACACACTCTGGTCTTCCTTCCATCATAAGGTCAGAAGTGGGGATGTTCGCCGATGATTGCACAATGTTCAGCACCATTCACGACTCCTCAGAAGCACTCCACATCCAAATGCAGCAAGACCTGGACCATATCTATGCTTGGACTGACAAGTGGCAAGTAACATTCGCACCACACAAGTATCAGGCAAGAGAGAATCTAACCATTGTCCCTTGACATTCAATGGCATTACCATCACTGAATCTCCCACTATCAACATCCTGAGGGTTACCATTGACCAGAACCTGAACCGAACTAACCATATAAATACTGTGGCTACAAGAGCAGGTCAGAAGCTAGGAACCATGCAACCGAGTTACTCGCCTCCTAACTCCCCAAGCCTGTCCACTACATGCAAGACCTCATCACTCTTTCTACCTATGTCATTGGTACCAACATGTACCATGACCTTTGCGTTATCACCCTCCCCCTTCAGGATGCCCTGCAGCCGTTCAGTGACATCCCAGACCCTGGCATCAGGAAGGCAACACACCATCCTGGAGTCACATTGAGAGCCACAGTAGCACCTATCTGTTCCCCTGACTATAGAATCCCCTATTACTATTGCTCTTCCTCCCTTCCTCCCCTTCTGTACAGACAAGCTGCTTGTGGTGCCAGAAGCTTGCCTTTCTTCACTCCCTGGAGGAACCAGCACCCTTATCAACCTCCAAAACGGAATACCAATTTGTGAGCGGGACCCCAGGGGACTCCTGAACTACCTGCCTGTTTCTCTTGGACTGCCTAGTGGTCACCCATTCCCTTCCTTCCTCAAGTCCCTTCATCTGCGGTGTGACCACCTCTCTAAACATGCTATCCACGATTTTCTCAGAATCGAGGATACTCCACAGCGTCCCCAGTCACTGTTCCAGCTCTGAAACTCGAGCTTCCAGGAGCTGCAGCTGGACACACTTCATGCACACATGCTGGTCCTGGGCACTGGAAATGGTCCTGGCTTCCTAAGTGGAGCACAAGGAGCACACCACAGTTTTGAGCTCTCCTGCCATGACTTATCCCTTTAAATTAAACCTTTGAAATCAATTACTCAAGGGCCCTTCTTTCCTGATTCTCGTTACTACAGAATATACAAACTTGAAACCACAAAAATACCTTAAATTATAAGAGATAAAAATGGTAAATACTTACCCAACCTTAGAACCATAGAACCATAGAAAAGTTACAGCACAGGAGGCCATTCAGCCCATCTTGTCCATGCCAGCCCGAGGACACCCAGGTGCCCTTTCTAATCCCACCTTCCTGCACCCGGCACATAGCCCTGTAGCTCACAGCACTTAAGGTGCAGATCCAGGTACTTTTTAAAAGAGTTTAGAGTTTCTGCCTCTACCACCAATTTGGGCAGCGAATTCCAGACACCCACTACCTGCTGCATAAAAAAGTTCTTCCTCATGGCCCCCCTACACCTTTTGCCACTTATCTTGAACCTATGTCCCCTGGTTCTAGAATTCTCCACCAAAGGAAACAATTTTATCCTGTCCACTCTATCTATTCCCGTCATAATTTTGAACACCTCAATCAAGTTACCTCTCAGCCTTCTTTGTTCTAAGGAAAATAACCCCAACTTATCCAATCTCTCCTCGTAGCTAAACTTTTCTAACCCTGGCAACATTCTTGTAAACCTCCTCTGCACACTCTCCAGAGCTATTACGTCCTTCCTGTAATGTGGTGACCAGAACTGCACACAATACTCCAGTTGTGGCCTCACCAGTGTTTTATACAATTCCAACATTATATCCTTACTTTTATATTCTATACCTCTGCCAATGAAGGAGAACATTCCATATGCCTTCTATACGACCTTGTCTACTTGAATTGCTGCCTTCAGAGACCTGTGTATTTGTACACCAAGATCTCTCACTTCATCTACCCCTCTTAGTATATTCCCATTTATTGTGTAATCCCTGTAACTGTTTGACCTCCCTAAATGTATGACCTCACACTTCTCTATGTTAAAATCCATCTACCACTTTACTGCCCACTCCACCAACACATCTATATTGTTTTGGAGTTTAGGCTGTCCCCTACACTATCCACTACTCGGACAATCTTTGTGTCATTTGCAAATTTCCCAATCATGCCCCCCACGTTCATGTCCAAATTGTTAACATATAACACAAACAGCAAGGGTCCCAACACCAAGCCCTGTGGAACACCACTTGACACAACTTTCCATTCGCAAGGGCATCCATCAACCATTACTCTTTGTTTCCTGTTACAAAGCCAACCTTTTATCCAGTTTGCCACATTATCCTGAATCCCATGGGCTTTTACTTTCCTGAACAATCTGCCATGTGGGACCTTGTCAAATGCCTTGATAAAACCATGTACACAACATCCACTGCACTACCTTCATCAACCCTTCTTGTCACTTCCTCAAAGAATTCAATCAAATTTGTGAGGCAAGACCTTCCTTTAACATTTCCATGCTGACCATCCCGGACTAGTCCATGCCTTTCCACATGACAGTTAATCCTATCTCTCAGGATTGATTCTACTAATTTGCTCACCACCGATATAAGACTAACTGGCCTATAAATGTTTGGCATTTCCTTTGATCCCTTTTTAAACAATGGAACTACATTTGCATTTCTCCAGTCCTCCGGTACCTCCCCTGTATCTAGTGAAGATTGGAAAATCATCCTCAGAGCATCTGCTATCTCCTCCCTGACTTCCTTCAGCAGCCTCGCAAACAATCCATCTGGCCCTGGTGACTTATCAACTTTCAAGGATTTCAACCCTTCGAGTACTTCCTCTCTCTTTATGACTATCCCGTCCAATACCTCACAGTGTTCCTCCTAGACTACTGTATCTACATCCTCCTTTCCCTTGTAAACATGGAGACAAAATATTCACACAAAACCCTTCCCACAGCCTCTGCATCTACACACAAGTTTCCATCTTCATCTCTGATAGGCCCCACTTTTTCCTTAACTAACCTTTTAGCATTAATGTATTGGTAAAGCATCTTTGGGTTATCTTTAACTTCACTTGTTAATCTTTTTTCATGCCCTCTCTTTGATTTCCATATTTCCTTTTTTACTTCGTCCCTGCACTTCCTCTATTCATCTAGGCTATCTGCAGTGCTTAGTTCTTTGTGCCTATTATATGCTTTCTTTTTCTGTTTGATCTTCCCCTATTTTCCTCTAGATAACCAGGAGGGGTCTAGATTTGGCAGTACCAATCTTATTTTTGTAGGGGACATGTCTACTTTGCAATTAAGATCTCACTTTTCAGTGCTTCCCACTAGTTTTCCACTGTTTTATCCTCCAGCAGTGCTGTCCAGTCCACCTCAGCCAAGTCCCTTCTCATTTCTACAAAATTTGCCTTCCCCCAGTTCAAGACTTTTACTCCTGCCCTATCTCTGTCCTTTTCCATGGTAATGCTAAATCTAACTGAATTGTGATCACTGTCCCCGATATGGTCGCCAACTGTCACTTCACCCACTTGTCCTTCTTCGTCCCCCAAGACAATGTCAAGAGTTGGGTTTGTCACTAATTGGTTGAAAAAATTCTCCTGGATACACTGCATGAATTTTTCTCCCTCAGTGCCTCTTATATTGTTTGAATCCCAGTTGATACTAGGAAAGTTGAAGTCTCCTACTATTATTGCCCTCTTGTTCTTACAAGCAGAAATTTGCCTACATATTTGTTCTTCTATCTCCCTTTCACTATTTGGGGGTCTGTAGTATACTCCCAGTAGTGTGACTGTCCCTTTTTTTATTTCTAAGCTCAATCCATAAAGCCTCATATGTTGACCCATTTAGTATATCATCCCCTCTCACAACTGAAATTGATTCTTTAACCATTAGTGCCACCCCCCACCCTTTTTAATCTCCTACTCCATCGTGTCTGAAGACTATAACCAGCGATATTAAGCTGCCAGTTTTGTCCCTCCTTTAGACAGGTCTTCGTTATAGCAATGACATCCTGCTGCCATGTGTCTACCTGTGACTTTAACTCATCTACCTTGTTTGTAATACTCCTTGCATTGAAGTATAAACAGTTTAACTCCGTCAATTTCCCTTGCTGGACACTTTTTAAACTTTGCTTCTCCTATAACTTCATGTCTATCACAACGTCCCTGTTCTACCTCCATTTTTCTGATCTGAACCTGACCTATCTGATGCTTCTCCTGAGATCCCATCCCCCTGCCACACTAGTTTAAATACTCACCAACAGAACTAGCAAAAGCCCCCACAAGGACACTGGTCCCAGCTCTGCCTTGGTGCAGCCCGTCTGGTTTGTACGTGTTCCCCCTTCCCCAGAACCGGTCCCAGTGCCTCAAGAATCTGAATCCCTCCCGGCTACACCATCTCTCCAGCCACGTGTTCATTTGGTCTAACCTCTTATTCCTGCTCTCGCTAGCACGTGGAACTGGGAGTAATCCTGAGATGACTACATTTGAGGTCCTGCATTTTAATTTATCTCCTAACTTCCTGTACTGAGCTTGCAGGTGCGCATCCCTTAGTTACCTATGTCGTTGGTACCAATGTGTCCCACAACCACTGGCTGCTTACCTTCCCTCCCCAGAATGGCCTGCAGCTGCTTCGTGACATCCTGGACCCTGGCACCAGGGAGGCAACATACCATCCTTGATTCACATTTGCGGCCACAGAAGCATCTGTCTGTGCCCCTAACCATTGAATCCCCTATCTCTATAGCCCTGCCACTTGTTTTCCTCCCTCCCCTCTGAGGAGCAGAGCCACCCATGGTGCCGTGAACTTGGCTGTTGCTGCTTCCCCCTGAGAGACCATCCCCCCAACAGTATCCAAAGTGGTAAACCTGTTAAAGAGGGGGATAACCACAGGGGACTCCTGCACTACCTTCCTGAGTCTTTTACTGTTCCTGATGGTCACCCATTCCCTTTCTGCCTGTGTAATCTTCACCTGCGGTGTGATCACCTCGCTAAACGTGCTAATCCACGACTTGCTCAGCATCGCGGATGTTCCACACTGAGTCCACCCGCAGCTCCAGCTCCAAAATCTGGTTAGCTAGAAGCTGCATTTGGACACACCTTCCGCACACATAGTCACCAGGGACGCTGGAAGCGTCCCTCATTTCCCACATCCTGCAGGAGGAGCATATCACGGGTCTGAGTTCTCCTGCCATGATGTCCTTCTTAATTAAGCTAGTTACTCCCTTAAAAAATACGCGAGCTCAGGGCCTTATTTATGTTTGCTAGGAACCTTGTTTCTTGACTAATTATACCTGTGCAGTATTTTAGCTCCTACCTCAGTATTAAGCAATGAATTTAATAGATTGAAAAAAAAACTCACCAGGATTTACTCACCAATCAGCTGCTTTTTTAAAAAATCCACTTCCATAAGAGTGTGCCTTGCAGGTCTGGTGCACTCCTGAAGGTACTGCCTCTCTCTTTTTTTGGGGTTCGAGGAGGAGGGAGGGATGGAAACACTACAGCCATGTAATGTTTGGGGCTATTCTGTTCTTTGACAGTGGGTCCTCCTCGATCCCCTACTGAGTTGTGGTGACTGCACTTTCTCCCAGAATGCTTCTCAGTCACTTCTCACTGCTGCCCTCTGTTGGGTGCTCTTCCTCCTGTTGAGTGCAAGGGTCCTTCTCCTCAAACCCCTTCTGAGTTGCGATGACTGCGCTGACTGCTCCCAGAATGCTTCTCAGTCACTTCTCACTACCGCCCTCTGTTGGATGCTCTTCCTCCTGTTGAGTGCAAGGATCCTTCTCCTTGATCCCCTTCTGAGTTGCGGTGACTATGCTGACTTCTCCCAGAATGCTTCTCAGTCACTTCTCACTGCCGCCCTCTGTTGGACCCACTACTTACCAAACATTTCTCTCCCTTGTAGCCTCTACTGATGCAGCAGGGCAAGATCACTCTCTGAAGATTTAAGAAGTTGGATAGCAAAGAAAAAATGCAAAGAGCACCTTTTCCCCTCTGTTCCAAATTCTCACTGTGCACCAAATTGCCAACACCCACACACACTCTGGCTGTGTCTGACTCAGGATGAGGTCTCTCCCCTGCTCGTGTGCAAGCACACTATCTTCCCGAGAATCTCATCCCCATCCGCACTGACCTCCCAACCTCGTCTTTCCCACCCCCAGGGTCGATATCTGCCTCTGAGACCCCAACAAACCCCCTCACTGTCCCTTCTACCGCTACTAACACACCTTCCCCCTCTGGCTCCCTCTGCCCTCTCTCATATTCACTATTCCCACCTACCACGCCCACCCTCACTTCACTCCCCAGGAGGCAGTCATCGACTCTACAGACCCCTCCCTTGCATGTTCGCCTGGACATCCCCCCCACTTACTCCTTCCTGCACCCTTACTCCTTCCTCCTCCCCGGATTCCTTCCTCCCCCCCACCCCCCCGCCAGACTCCTTCCTCCACCCTTACTTCTTCCTCCCTTCTCCCCCCGGACTCCTTTCCCCATCCAAACCCCCTCCCCCCTCCAAACTCCTTCCACCCGTACAGACTCCCTCTTCTCCACACCAACCCCCCCCCCCACCCCAGGCTCCTCCCTCCTCCCTCGGACTCCTTACTCTACCCTTATCCTTTCCTCTCCCTGGACTCCTGCCCTTCTCTGAACTCCTTCCTCTCCCTGAAGTCCTTCCCCTCTCCAACTTCCTTCCCTTACACTTTCCTCCCTCCTTACACCTATCTCCTCAGTTGCCACATTCTCCCCCGTTACACCCTCCTTGCCCCATATTGCCTTCCCCAACCTCTCCTGTCCTCCCGACACCATCGTTTCCCCCCTCCCAATCTCATCCCCCTCACACCCCTCTCACCCCAGTACACCTTCTTCTTCCAGTCAAACCTACACCTTGGACTCCACCCTCTCGATGATCATTCATGGCACACCGTGGCCAACACACTGATGTCCCGAAGCAGACCCCAGGCCTCAACAGTGTCCTTCCACCTTCCGTGAGCTGCTTGTTAGGGGGCTATGTCCATGAGGAGCAACTAACATGTGATGCACATGTTCCTCCAGGGTCTGGTACCTGTAGGGCTCCAGCATCATCTGCCCCTCAGATGTCCAGGATGTGACCAAGGCCTTAACGGTAAGTGCCCACTTCTGTCAAGACGTGTTCTGGGCCGACATGTTTTCTCGCAGACTTGGGTGGTAAATTTGACATGGGGGGATGGTTCCAGCAAGTAGGGCTTTAATTAGATGCAGATGTATTAAAATGACATTCTCAACGGTGGCAGGAAAGGTGGCCTGGAATTGACAGTTGGAGAGGATGATCGCAAACTGGTTTCACGACAACATGAAACTGATTTTTGACCTTCCTGCCACATTGTCTGCTCACGCCTGCCATGACACTCGATGCCAATAGAGGCCGAAAATTCCAGCCATAGTTTACATATCGGAACTAAATCCTGTGGAAGTAAAACTTCAAAAGTCAATTTGCTTGTGGTAATTGATTGCCATTGGATGAGCAGAACATTTAAATTCGTCTTTCAATTTCTACAAGCTCAATCAATTCTGGGATGCCTCAATAAGATGATGGAATGAAATTCCTCACCCTTACTGGGGTGGACACCAATGTTGCACCAAAACGGTGCAGGCATCAACCTAAAAGATGGAAATACGGTTAATCCCAGTGAATTGGACACTGTTTGCAAGAAGATTTTCCCTACTACACTTCGGCACTGCTATGATCCACCAGAAATTTGAGGACTAATATGTCAAGGGCAGACTTGGCTTAGTTTTGGCACCCTGTCAAAAGTCCACTGCCACTCATTAATTAGGTCGGCACAGGAAGAACAGCATACCCAGCAAGCATCAACTAGAGAAAATTAGGCCAAATATAAAATACTGATTCCCTGAAAACAAGGTAGTTTATCTGGGTAGTTTTTTCTTTAACCTCACTGATGACTTATTATTTGCCCACTTTTGGTTTAGTTAAACGATACATATCCAGCTTTTATTTACAACATTTTATTTAAAATTGACACCCTTAAGTTTGTTCTTTCCAGCAGGAAGATCCTAATCAGCTCAGCACTTTGTTTATATTACATTATCTAATTAATTAGTCAGCCCATCATGTATTATACATTAAGATGTATTGTACGTTTGACACAAACTATGTTGTTTGGCTTTTCATAACATATATATATATGTTCATAGAACATGATTATATATTTAATTTGCATTAATATTGTGTTGCATGAATACAAATATAGAAAGTAGGTTAAAGCAATGCTTACATGATGTTAGTCATAAAATTTTGTTCCTTATTTAAGATTTCCCTGTGAAACAGTTCAAGTACACAAATCCTTCCTTATGTACCACGAGGGACCAACAGGGTTCCGGATACGCTTCCCAATTTATTCCCAAGTTCTTGACTTACTGATAAGCTATAACATTCATGGTGAATTGATGACTTACAGCAGTTAACCTCATCAGACCTGTCCATGCAGTCGTGGTCCCCATCACATACCCAGGACTTAAGGACACATCTGCCATCTCCACATCTGAAATGAAGCTCTGGATTGCACTCTGTAAAACAACAAGTGGTTAAGGAAGTCAAGAGATTGTGACACAGCTCATTGCAAGTTAACTTGGGGCAAAAACAGAGCCCTATTCCTTTCTAAGCCAGACTACATAATGAATGCTGTTTTGTTTAATATCAAATCTTTCTGGAGTTTAAATTATATGGCCAATTTGACAAATGACATGCAATGCCTCAATTTCCTTTCCTGAAGTACTTGGTCTTGCTATATTACTGCTCTGGTGATACCAGCAACATTCTTATAGGTGGTTAGTCTTTGCATGTAAGCCAAGGTTCTAAATCCCAGCAAGCCATTTCACCATTAAGGGCATCCTATTAACACCCATGTAACTTGCACTTTCCAGCAAGGGTTGGTGGATGGTAATCAGCTCAATGTCAAACTAAGCTGTACAACTCAGAAGGTCCCAGGTTATCCCTGTTTTCACTTATTTACCAGATTCTACAATCGCCCACAGTGCCATTAAGCTAGAGGAAGGAAAATAGGTCAGACTTTCAATCTGATCCACTGTGCCATCAAGGGAATATATGATCCACATTTAATGAACTTAAACTCAGACCCAAAATAGTAAATGCATATAAATGGGTAAAATTGACAAAGGATGTGCAGTATCTCTGCTACTGTTTCACCTGCAGCTATCTGTCCCAGTCCCATTTCCCTGGTCTTATCCCAAATCTCTTTATATTTTTCCTATTCTAAGACTAGGGGCATAGCATCAGAATAAGGAGTTGCATATTTAAGTTGGACATAAACTGGAATTTCTTCTCTCTGTAGGTTGTGATTCTTTGGAATCCTCTACCCCTGAGAGCAGTGGAGGCTGAGTCATTGAATATATTCAAGGCTGAGTTAGAAACATCCTTGAAATATAGGGGAGCCAAGAATTATGGGGAATAAGAAGGAAAGGAATGAAACTGGACGGACCATCCAGCATCGACCTAGGCACCGGAAATGACAACGGCAATCTCAGCCCTGTCAACCCTGCAAAGTCCTCCTTACTAACATCTGGGGCTAGTGCCAAAATTGGGAGAACTGTCTCACAGACTAGTCAAGCAACAGCCTGACAGTCATACTCATGGAATCATACCTGGCAGATAATGTTCCAGACACCACCATCACCATCCTTGGGTATGTTCTGTCCCACTGGCAGGACAGACCCAGCAGAGGTGGCGGCACAGTGATATACAGTTGGGAGGGAGTTGCCCTGGGAGTCTTCAACATCGACTCCGGACCCCATGAAGTCTCATGACATCAGGTCAAACATGGGCAATGAAACCACCTGCTGATTATCACATACTACCCTCCCTCAGCTGATGAATCAGTGCTCCTCCATGCTGAACACCACTTGGAGGAAGCACTGAGAGTGGAAAGGGCACAGAATGTACTTTGGGTGGGGTACTTCGATGTCCATTACCAAGAGTGGCTCAGTAGCACCACTATTGATCAAGCTGGCCAAGTCCTAAATGACATAGCTGCTAGATTAGGTCTGCGGCAGGTGGTGAGGCAACTAACAAGAGAGGAAAACATACTTGACCTCATCCTCACCAACCTACCTGCCGCAGATGCATCTGTCCATGACAGTATCGGTAGGAGTGACCACCGCACAGTTGTTGTGGAGATGACGACCCGCCTTCACGTAGAGGATACCCTCCCTCGTGTTGTGTGACAATATCACCGTGCTAAATGGATAGATTTTGAACAGATCTAGCAACTCAAGACAGGGCATCCATGAGTTGCTGAGGGCCATCAGCAGCAGCAGAATTGTACTTGAACACAATCAGTAACCTCATGGCCCGGCATATCCCCCAGTCTATCATTACCATCAAGCCAGGGGATCAACCCTGGTTCAATGAAGAGTGCAGGAGGGCATGCCAGGAGCAGCACCAGGCATACCTAAAAATGAGGTGTCAACCTGGTGAAGCTATAACGCAGGACTACTTGCGCACCAAGCAGCATAAGTAGCAAGTGATAGACAGGCTAAGCGATGCCACAACCAACAGATTAGATCTAAGCTCTGCAGTCCTGTCACATCCAGTCGTGAATGGTGGTGGACAATTAAAACAACTCACTGGAGGAGGAGGCTCCTTAAATATCCTCATCCTCAATGATGGAGGAGCCCAGCACATTAGTGCAAAAGATGAGGCTGAAGTGTTTAGCCCACATCCCGTGAATAAATTTTTAAAAAGTGAAGTAGAGGCCAAGATCAGATCAACCATCTTCAGCTGCTACTTCATAGAACTGGACAACATTCAAGGCTTGGACTAATAAGTGGCAAGTATCATTCGCAACACAAAAAATATCAGGCAATGGCCCTCTCCAATAAGAGAGAATCTAACTATCTCTCCTTGACATTAAATGGCATTACCATAACTGAAATCCAAGCCATCTACACCCTGGGGGTTACTATTGACCCAAAACTTAACTGCACTAGCCAAATAAATACTGTGGCTACAAGAGCAGGTCAGAGGCCAAGTAACTCATCCTCAGACCCTCAAAGCCCCATCCACCATCTACAAGGCACAAGTCAGGAGTGTGATGGAATACTCTCCACTTGCCTGGATGAGTGCAGCTGTAACAACACTTAAGAAGCTCAACGCCATCCAGGACAAAGCAGCTTAGTTGATCAGCACCACATCCACCACATTAACTATTCATTCCTTCCACCACCATTACACAGTGACAGCAGTCTGTACCATCTACAAATTGCACTGCAGCAACTCACCAAGGCTCCTTCGACAGCAATTTCCAAGACCTTTACCACCTAGCAGGACAAGGGCAACAGCGCTTGGGAACACCACCACCTGCAAGTTCCCCTCCAAGACATACACCATCCTGACTTGTTACGATATTACCATTCCTTCACTGTCGCTGGGTCAAAATCCTGGAGCTCCCTTCCTAACAGCACTGTGGGTGTACCTACTGCAGCAATTCAAGAAGGCAGTTCACATTTCTTGATAGAATTTTAAAAAATCCTTTTAAATGATGTTATAGTTTCCTTGTCAAATCATTTTTGATAAAGTATTATTTAATTATCCCAGTTTTTTATTTTATTTTAATAACCCCAGTGCGAGAAACTATTTCATTCTTTAAGATGGTTCATTTGTATCCCTTATTACTGATTCAGTCCATATTTATATATATTGACTGACTCGGCAGCACAACATCAAATGGGAGAACTTTGTCATGAGGGAAATAAAATCTGAAATCTTTTAGGTAAACCTTTAGCTAAACATTTTGTTCAGTGTTTGGTTTGGACCTTTTTCCTTAGAATGAAAATTAACTTAAGTTACAAGTTGCACTGCTCCACAGTAGACTAACAAGTGATTCAGAATATTTGACTGAATGGTTTTGTTAGTTTGTAAACTGCTGATGTTCCCTATTTTTAGAACGTAGTAGCGACTTATTTTATTCTCTGTATTTTGAAATTGGCAAAGGTCTGTTAGTTCTCAGATTTTCAATGTCAACTTAAGCATGTTTGATTCTTTGCGGATTCAGTAATATGCATTAGGTAATAATTTAAGACTGCAGCTGAATTCATGCACCAATTAGAATCCCTGTAAATTAATTTCTGACACCGTGCTGATATGTATAAAATTTTATCATGTCCTTCCATAATACCTTTTCTCAAATTCCAATGTAATGGCTAAGGTAGCTTAAAGAGGAAGGCCTAGAAATTTGTCCATGCAACATCCATTTTTTGGGCATTACGTGGCCTCCTAAGACCTCAACAGGCGATCATGAAAAGCACACTCATTGAAAGCCGGAAGTACACCACCTTCAATATTGATGAAAACCAAAAAAATCTATGTACAGTGCCCACAACTAAAACAGGTGTTTGCCCATTATTTGCATATGCAAAGAGACCTAAAGTGGTTTGACCTGAGGAATCAGCTGCATTCAGGATGGTTCTTAATGCAAGGGCAGGCTGAATGGCCTGTTTCTGCTATGTACTGTGTAATTCAAGGTTATTTCACTACAAAGTACTATGGACGTTATTAGCAGCCTGTTGTAATTTACAGTATAAACAACAATTCAAACAGTCAAATTTAGTGATAGCTGATTTCTGATTCAAAATATAATTTTAGATGCCATGCTCGACTTACCACAGCTCAGTTCATCGCTCAGGTCCCCACAGTCATCGTAACCGTCACATGTGTTATTATAGTAGATGCATTTGCCAGTGCCACATTGAAACTGCTCTTGACTACAGGCTGCAACAGGAAACCAAAGATACAACCAGGGATAAAATGGGAAACGTGAATGAAACAACGGCTTAGAAATTCATTACGTTAAATCTGTCTTATAGTTGTAAAATGGTCACAAGTGTCCAATATGGCAGGTTTCATGCACGTGCACATTCTGAGCCAGAAGCAGCCGCCTGCCCATGATCAATCCACTAAGAGCCAGCAACACTAGCATATTCGATTTTATAGAAAGGCTAGACACCCAGAATTGCACATAACTATACATATCAGTGAGGCTATGTACCTCTATGTGTCTACAAAAACAATTTAGATTGATATTATGCCTTTAACACAGTAAAATGTCCCCCGGTGTTACTAAATATCCCACTAATATGCACTGTCAATGTTTCTGTTAAGCTGCTCAGGTGCATGGCCATGCAGCAGCTCTGTACATGGACCATGCACTGAAGATCTGGTCACGCACAATAACTACATTTTAAAGGGAACATTGTACATTGTATGCTTTTAGTTTCCTTGTGGATCAGGAGGACCAGAAATAACCTCAGTCCCACAAGGGAACCAATGGCTTCCTCTGCCCTGGGTTCCCCCTCCCCTCCCATGACCAGGCTCTTGTGCTGGAGCACTTACTTTATTCTCCGTACTATTCGCTTGGGTTCCCAGTGGCAGCCTCTTACTGTCTGATTTTAATGGCCAGGAAACTGCTTCCTGGCAACTTTACTGGGAATTTAGATCAAGATGTTTGCAAAACTGCATTTTAATGAAGCCCAGCCATGAGGAGCAGTTGAACCTTCATATGGTACTGCAACTTCCAGATGATCCAGCCACATTTTTGCCATGATCCTCTTTGGAAGTTAAGTTCAAGTCCTGAAAATCGGCTTAAAACACTGAAGTTTGCCTGTCCGAATAATGGCCACTTTGGTGAAGTCTTGTTTGCCTCAGTTTGTATAACCCAGAATTTAATCATTTAACCCAGCATGCCCCCTGTGACTTAAAACGCTCTATTCAAAGTCTGAGGCCTAGGAATCTTAACGATTAACAAGTTATCAGCTACTTCATGATTGGCACAAATAGACATCCAAAACACTGTATGCCTGTTCAAAATTTCAATGCCACAGACTTTGGTAAGTGTTAAGCATTAAATTATCATCTTACTTGAATAGTTTAGAGTTAAAACAAAACTAGTAAGCTGAACACTGTTAAAAGTCACCCACTCTGGGTTTTATATGATAACCAAGGTCATATTTATGAGACATTTTCAGTAATAATTAATGAAGGTTGTAAAAGGCATAAAACAAAAAGGCAGAAAATGATAGAAACACTCAGAAGGTCATGTGCTAGGGTTACTCTCCACAGATTCCGCCTGGCCTGCTGAGCGTTTCCAGCATTTTCAGCATCTGTTGCTTCTAGTCTTTTGTTGTTAAAAGTGTGGATAAACATCAACCTAATAAGAAGGTGCCTATTTGAGAAAAATTTGCAATGGCTGAAGCTTCCTGTTGGGATATTGGCATTAGTAGTTCATGGTACAAAGAATATAGCTTTCCCAGTTGCAGTATTAGAACCAAAGAAAAGTTACAGTGCAGAGAGAGGCCATTCAGCCCATCATGTCTGCACTAGCCAAAAAAAGAGAGAAAAATAGAAACAAGGCGCTCATTTTAATCCCACTTTCTAGCACTCGGTCCATAGCCTTGCAAGTTACAGCACTTCAGGTGCAGAACCAGGTACCTTTTAAAAGAGTTGACTGCCTCACCACCAATTCAGGCAGTGAGTTCCAGATGCCCACTGCCCTCTGGATAAAAAAATATTTTCCTCATGTCCCCTCTAAATCTTCCAACAATCCATGCCCCCTGGTAAATGACCCCTCAGCTCGGGGAAACAGATCTTTCCTATCTACACTATCTAGACCCCTCATCGTTTTGTACACCTCAATTAGGTCACCCCTCAGCCTCCTCTTCTAAGAAAAACAACCCTAGCCTATCCAATCTCTACTCGTAGCTGCAATTTTCATTCCTTGGCAACATTCTTGTAAATCATTTCTGCGCTCTCTCCAGAGCAATTATGTCCTTCCTCTAAAATGGTGACCAGAACTGTACCCAAACTTCCAGTTGTGGCCTAACCTGCATTTTATACAATTCCATCATTACATCCCTGCTTTTGTATTCATACCTCATCCAGTAAAGGAAAGCATTCCATATGCCTTCTTTACCACCTTATCCACCTGTCCTGACACCTTTAGGGACCTGTGAACATGCACTCCAAGGTTTCTTACTTCCTCAACCCCTCTCAAAATCCTCCCGTTTATTCTGTTGCTTTGTTTTCCCTCCCCAAATGCATTACCTCACACTTTTTCAGATTGAATTCCATTTGCCACTTTTCTGCCCACTCAACCAATGGATTTTTATCCTAACCCCTTCTTGGGACAATCCCAGATCCTGGCTACCTCTCAAATGATTCCTCTTAACTTTAGGTTGAGAAAAACGGATCCCAAAAATACTAAATGCATCTAAAGGACTGGTCCATTTCTACCCAAAGGATGGGAGCTAGCCAAGAGTATTACTGTCCTCTAGATCATATTTTTAACAAGTTTAAGACAGATTATAAGATATACATATTTATATATTTATGTGTGTTGTAAGGGTGGCCGAGTTGCTACTATTGATGATAGAACTGATCAGCAGGCCCTTCTTGGGTGGAAACATTAAGTTTATTTACTATATACTCAGCAGCAACTACGTATGTGCTTTCAACTACAACTCTACCTCTAAACTGACTGTTGAGCTACTCTCCTATTGGTTGCTACAGATCATGTGATCTTCCTTAACAACTATTATTCTTAATGATACATTATACACTAAGTAAAACCTTAATTACTACATTCCTCCCCCTTTAACTCGGCTATACCTATATTTACAAGTACATATTTTTCAAGACAACATAATATTTACATTAGGTAAGGAATTTACAAATTCAGTCTTTCAGGTGGCTTCCTGACACATGTGGAATGTTGCAGCTCTACAATTTCAGCTTCTTTGTCAGGAACCTCCTTTTCCAGAGTTGCCTGAACATCAGGTGCTTTGGTGGGCACTTGCAGTTCTGTATCCTCAACTCTTACAGGAATATCAGCCATGTCAGTCCTGGGTTGAGTATCCTCAATAGGAAACGCAGACTCGTCATGGTCACTGGTGGAACCATATCTTGGTGATTTGTCTCTCTGTTCCTTAAATAATCCACATGTTTACAGATGATCTAACCTTCCACCTCCACATGGTAAGAAAGAGGTCCAGTCACTGCACTTATTTCACCCAGTAACCACTTTGGTCCTTCTCCGAAGTTCTTCACATATACCGGCTCTCCCACGGTAAATTTCCTCTTGTGACTAGGTCAGTAGTGTCTAGTTGTCTGCCTTCCCTGACTCCTTTCAACCTTCCCCTCTAAATTCACCATTAATAAGCTCAATCTCATCCTGAGACAGTGTTTCAACAATAACTCCGCAGATGTGACAACTGTTGTTGTGTGAGGGGTAGTCCCGTAATGAAAAAAAAAGTGTGCTAGTTTAGTTGACAAAGAATCGCTAGTTAGTGTTTTCATGCTTGTCTTGAACATTTGAACTCCCCTTCCAGCCAGTCCGTTTGAGGAAGGGTGGTATGGTGCAGTTTTTGCATGAGTGATACCGTTGAGGCTGATAAACCGTTGAAACTCATCACTTGTAAATGCCATGCCGTTATCAGAAACAACTACTTCTGGTAGTCCGTGAATGGCAAAACTCTGGCACAGCTTCTCAATTGTAATGGCCGACGTTGGTGACTTCACCTCATATATGTCCAACCATTTCAAATGGGCATCGACAATTGTTCCCAGGAAAGGTCCAACATAGTCAATGTGTAACTGCACCCAGGGTCTACCTGGCCACTCCCATGGGTATAATGGAGCTGTCACTAACAATTTTTGCAGTTGCTGACATTGCACACAGTGTTTTACTGAACTCTATTTCACCATTCATCCCAGGCCACCATAGATAGCTGTGTGATATGGTCTTCATTCAGGAAATTCCTGGATGGACACTGTGTAGTTTAATTAAATGTGGCTCCCTTCCCTTTGGAGGAACTATCACTCATGCTCCCCACAATAAGATGCCATCCTGGCTGGTTATTTCACATCTTCTGTTGAAGTACGGTTTCATTTATTCAGATACGTGCTCCAGTGACCATGTAGCACTTGTTCCATACGTGAGATAGGATTGGGTTCTGTCTTGTCCAGTCTCTAATCTGTCGAGCACATACCGACGAGGAATCTAAGAAATTTAACAGTAAGACAAGTTCCTGTGGAACGGGGACGTGCTCATCATTTTCTTGTAAAGGCAAGTGACTAAGGGCATCAGCATTTGTGATGTGATTGCCAGGCCTTTGTACAAAGGTGTATTCGTATGCTGCCAGAATTAAAGCCCAATTAGTATTCCTGTATCTTCTTTCTACTTGCCACCTTCTTTCTAGTGCAGACTTTACTCTTGGCCTTCTTTTTGACTTCATTGTTGGCCAGACTTCTCTCAGATGTAAGCTCAACTTAGAACCATAAAAAAATTACCGCACAGAAGGCCATTCGGCCCATCTTGTCCATGCCAGCCCGAGGACACTCAGGTGCCCTTTCTAATCCCACCTTCCTGCACCCGGCCCATAGCCCTGCAGCTTACAGCACTTAAGGTGCAGATCCAGGTACTTTTTAAAAGAGTTTAGAGTTTCTGCCTCTACCACCAATTTGGGCAGCGAATTCCAGACACCCACTACCTGCTGCATAAAAAAGTTCTTCCTCATGTCCCCCCTACACCTTCTGCCACTTATCTTGAATCTATGTCCCCTGGTTCTAGAATTCGCCACCAAGGGAAACAATTTTATCCTGTCCACTCTATCTATTCCCCTCATAATTTTGTACACCTCAATCAAGTCACCTCTCAGCCTTCTTTGTTCTAAAGAAAATAACCCCAACCTATCCAATCTCTCCTCGTAGCTACACTTTTCTAACCCTGGCAACATTCTTGTAAACCTCCTCTGCACTCTCTCTGGAGCTATTACATCCTTCCTGTACTGCTCAGTGACTGAGTCTCCCAAAATTTCATTATCTGTCTGCTTCCTGGAAAATTCTGCGACTTTTGTTTCCAAAGCCACTTTGGCTTCATTTAGCTGATTTTTCAGCTTTTCCATCTCTTGTTTATCGTTGTTTGCTGCCTCCTGGAAAATTGAACATTGTTATGTCTTCTCTGCCAACTGATTCTTCAATTTATTCAAAGTGCTGAATTCTTTCTGTTTCTCTTCATACTTTTCCAGAGGTACAAACTTTGACCTGAGGGCATCTTGTAGCATGCGAAGGTCTTTCAACAGGTTTTATTTTTCCCTGCGAAGGTTGCTCACCTTATCTCAAACTCTGTCATTAAGCAGGGTCTCTTCAAGTTTCTTCTGCTGTTCTTCCGTGTTTTGTCTTAAGACAGCCTGCATTTCTTCAGGTTGTTGAGGCTTTACACACTCCTTTTTTCAAAAAAGGAACATTTCCAGTTACCTTTTGGAATCTCAGTGGCCAATCACGGTTGATTTCCCTTAGCCAATTTCGCCCCAGAAGGCTTGGTCCTCTGCCTCTCAATACCAACACTGGTAGCTTTGCCGATTGGCTTTCATAACGGCCAGTTACCCTGCTTATGCCGTTTATTTGAATGTCTGCACCTATATATGTTTTGAGTTTAGCAGCTGTTTCTTCTAAACTTAATTGATGTTCACCATTATTCAGATGTCTGAAGCTATGTTCCCCAATTACTCTAGTGGAAGCTCCCATGTCCACTTCCATTCTAACAGGTTTTCCATTTACTTTCACTATGACAAATATTGGTTCTGCCTTTCCAACTTTCAGATTAAACAATGAGTAAATGTCTGAATTTGTTGTTTCCGGCTCTTCTACATTGTTGATTTCATTGGGCTTCTTTTGTTTACAAGCCCACTTGAATCTTCCCTTGCACTGTCTCATTGTATGTCCATTTCTATGACAATAGTGGCATTCAATTTTTTTTAAATGCCAATCACTAAAAGACTGCTTGTTTCCACTGCTATTAAAATTATTCTTCGATTTTGCTGCTAAGTTATTTTTCTTTATTTTTTGGCTAGCGGGGCTGTTTCCCAATTCTCGGCAGAGTCTTGCATTTTTGAAACCGTTTTGGCTGGGGTTTCCCACCCGATGTGAAGGATGGCGCCATTTTGCACACCCTGTATTGCTTTTGAATCTCTTACTGTGCTTTCCATGGTCAGCGCTCTCTCTAGCGCCTTCTCGAAATCCAGATTCACTTCAGACAATAATCTTTTCTGAACAGTGCTCTCTTTCACATCACACACTAACCAATCTCTGAGCGTGTCATTTAGAGTCGTACTGAACTTACAATGTTCCATTAGCTGCTTCAAATTTGCCACATAGCATGTAATTATGTCACCCGGGGCTCTATTTCGCAAATTAAAGTTGAATCTCTACATCGTAACTGAGGGCTTCGGTTGAAAATGACCCTTCACGAGGTCCGCCAGTTTATCAAAATTTTTCGAATCTGAGGCACTGGGTGCAATCAAACTTCGAATCAGACGGTAGGTTTTGTTCCCACAGTACTCAAGAGGATCGCTCGCGTCTTCTCTTCTCCCGTAATCTTGTTTGCTTGAAAAATGAATGTGAGGCGTTCCAAGTAATGGGACCAATTGTCTGTGGCTGGTTCAAAAGGATCAATTGTCCCAAACTGTGGCATTCTGAGAAGGGATAACTTCTTCAATTCTAATGGAGCTTACTACTTACAATCACTGGGCAGGGTACAATGCCAATTTTTTTCAAGCTTGATTTTTTCTGTTCAATCCTGTTTTACCCTCATCACCAGTTTGTTGTAAGGAAGGCCGAGTTGCTATTATTGATGGTAGAGTTGATCAGCAGACACTTCTTGGATGGAAACATTAAGTTTATTTACAATGTACTCAGCAGCAACTACACGTGTGCTTTCAACTCCAACTCATCTCTACACTGACTGCTGAGGTAGCCTGTGCTACTCTCCTATTGGTTACTACAGATCATGTGATCTTCCTTAATAACTATTATTCTTAAAGGTACCTTACACATTAAATAAAACCATAATTACTACAATAAGTTTTTTTTATTTGTTCATTGGTTGTGGGCTAGGCCAGCATTTATTGTCCATCCCTAATTGCCTTCATTCAGAGGGCATTTAAGAGTCAACCACGTTTCTAGTCTGGCGTCACATGTAGGCCAGACCAGTTAAGGGTGGCAGATTTCCTTCCCTGAAGGACATTAGTGAACCAGACGGGTTTTTAATGACAATCAGCAATGGTTTTGTGGTCATCACCAGATTTTAATTCCAGACTTTTATTGAATTCAAATTTCACAATCTACTACGGTAGGATTTGAACTGAGATCCCTGGGCTTCTGAAATACTAGCCCAGTGACAAATTCCTATATGCCACAACCTCCCCCCCGAATGGGGAATTCAGGGAGCAGATGGAGAAACAGCTAAGAGGAATAAAAGTTATGACAGACACCATGGAAGACTGGTGGAACTATGTGGCAAGCTTGATTAGGAAAACTGGTGAAGTAGCGTGTGAAAGATCATCAGGGAGGATAAAGGCCGGAAAAGAAACTTGGTGGTGGAATGAAAACACAGAAAGTGGAGTAAAGGAAAAGGAACAGTTAAAGAAGTGGAATCAGTCAAGGTTCAAGACGATAAAGAACAGTACAAAAAGGCAAAAAGGAATGCAAAGAAATTGATTGCTAGAGAAAGATCCCTGGCCATGGAAGAAATCTATGAAAGTCTGGCCAAAGTAGGAACAAAAAGATTTCTCCAGAATAGCAGCTTCCAGAGATAGGTTAACAAAATTGTGGGAAATAAACATACACTCAAGCATGCAAGTGGAGCTTTTTTTATTCATTCAAGGGATGTGGGCATTGCTGGCTAGGCCAGCATTTATTGCCCATCCCTAATTCCCCTCGCTCAGAGGGTACTTAAGAGTCAACCACATTGCTGCGGGTCTAGAGTCACAAGTAGGCCAAACTAGGTAAAGATGGCACATTTCCTTCCCTAAAGGATATTAATGAACCAGATGGGTACTCTTAATGAAAGAGGATGAAATCAAAGAGAGGTGGGGCTAATATTTTAATTGCCTTAGAAATGAAGAAAACCCAGAACAAAGATAGATTGAGGCAGCTGAAAATCAAGGAATAACAACCAACATCAATCTGGAAGAAATCAGAGCAGCATTGAAAGGAATGAAAAACAGCAAGGCAATAAGACTGGATGAAATACCAGCAGAAGTATGGACCTGCACAGGTGAGTATGGGGACCAGGTCTTGAGCATGCTACTCAATTGTGTTATGATAGGGGAGAAAATCTCAAGGGCTTGGAGGCAAAACATTTTGTTATCAATAATCAAAGAAAGTGAGACATTCAAGGTTGCAAAAACTACCTAGGAATTAAACTCCTACTACATATCTTCAAGATATGGGAGAATCATACAATAGAGATTGATAAAAATAATGGAAATCCATGAAGATCAGTTCAGATTCATGCCTGGAAGAAGCATTACTGATGCTATTTTTATTTTGGGACAGGTGATGGAGAAATATCAGGAAGGTCAATACAACATGAAGATTGTATAAAAGATGAAGGCCGTATTCATTGATCTAGAGAAGGCTTATGACCGGGTGCCTAGGCAGGAAGTGTGGAGATGTGCTAGAATTCGTGGACTCCATGTGAAGTACATGCAACCGGACATGTACAAAGAGTGCCAGACAAGAATAAGAAGCAGTGTGGGGGAGAGTGAGAGTTTCAAAGCCAAAGGATAGGCACTGAGCCATTTCCTGTTCTAACTGCGCAAGTGAGACGGAAAGTGCCATGGTCAATGTTGTATGCAGATGACATTGAACTATTAGGCGGGGTTGATGAGGACATGGCAGAATATCTGGGGAACTGGAGAAAAGCACTGGAATACAGGGTTATGAAGTTCAGACCAAAATCCAATTTATGGACTGTCAGTTTGAGCCTAGGGAGGAGGGGTCACAGTGAAGGTGTAAAGATTATGGGTGAGGACTTGGAGAATGTGAGTAGTTTCAAGTACCTGGGTGGCAGAAGATGGAAGTATAGAAATGGAAATTAAGCAGCAGGTTAGCTCTTGAGGAGTTGGAAGAAGTGCAGTGGAGTGTTATGTGATAGAAAAATATCGCTGAAACTGAAAGGAAGAATCTACAAGACAGGTATGAGACTGGCTTTGTTATATAGTGCAGAAACTTGGGCAACATCAAGGGAAATTAGGGATGGGCAATAAATGCTGACCTAGCTAGCAGCACCCACATCCTGTGAAGGATTTAAAAAAATATAGCTACATTTCTTCGCATGGATTCTTTCACAGTACGCTTTCCCACTCACCCAGGAATTTCATCCTCACTGTCTTGATCATAATTTTCACACTTTTGAATTTAGTAAATATTTTCTTAAAATAAATGTATTTAAAGTTGACTTTATCTATTTCAGCAATATTTAATTATTTGATCTAGATTTTGAATAAGATAAAACCATCTTCATGCCCCTCTCCAGCCTTTCTCACAGAACAAACCAAACCATGTAAAACCTTCGCATTCTGTTTGAACCTGAACTGGGTTTCAAGTTTCATAACCTTGACATCCACAAGATCACTTACTTCCACCTCACAACATTGCCCAACTCCACCTCTTCCCTCTCCCAGTGAAGCCCTCATTCATGCTTCTTTTACCTGCAGATTCATACTTTCCAAAATCCTATTGTAGTGTATCAGTCATCTCTGAACTCTTCGTCCCCAAACTTAACCACACATATCCTGTTCCACACTAGGTGCTGTTTGTCCATCATCTTGTCCTTGCTTGTTTACATCAAGATGCTGACCACAAAGCATTAAATTTAAAGTCCTCATATATCCTCTCAACTTATATCCTCCTGCATGCTTCAAGTCTTCTGACCTTGGCCTTTTGCACACCCAGCTCCCTTAGTTGCCTTGAGCATATATCTGGAATTCCTTTCCTAAACTGTTTCACCTCTCTCTCCAGCTTTAACAAAGTTCTCTAAACTCTTCTTTTAAACAAAGCTCTTGGTGGCCCCTTTAAATTTGTCATGATGGTTTAGCACCTATTTCTTTTATCTATTTCTTTTTCTTTCCCTATAAAGCACCTTGGGATATTTTCTACATCAAAGGCACAATGTAAATTCAGGCTGCTTTTATCTAAAATGTTTAGCAAAATCGGTAGCTACTTAATATACCACTCCTAAGGCAGATGAACTAGCTCAGTCCAAAATTAGGTTTTGTTTGATCATAACAAAGCAATGCTGACAGCTTTGAGGCTATTTTATGGTTCATCCAGTATGACTGGTATCATGAAATATTTCATGAATCTCAGATCAGAGAGCTTTTTCTTTTAATTTCTAATACAAGGCATCATCAAAAATATATTGGGCAGTATTTTCCCGTTGGCGTGCGGGGGCAAGACCCACACGCCAACACATAAAATGAGTGTCCCGACGTCACCATGCGCCATTGCGATGTTTCAGTGGGTGGATGCGCGATGATCTCCGTTGCCCACCCGCAATTAATTAACGGACCACTTAAGGCCCTTGAGGCTCCAATTGACAAGGATTTCGCAGCGCCCGTGCGATCTTCGGCTTGTCGCATGGGCATAACGGGCAGGTGGGTAGCAGAAATTTCTATAAGCCTCATCCAGCGGGAGAAGAGGGCTCAGTGGGGTCGCGAATCTACAAATTTAAAAGTTATTGTACAAAAGTTACTGAAACTTGCCTGTGGGAGCAGGAAAAGTTCAAAGCGCATACCAGCTGCTTGGACCGGACTCATAACCTTCAGGTCAGCACTTCGCAATGAGGATTTGTTTCTGTAGGTTTCAGGAAGCCTCCCTGAGTCTGGGAATGGCAGGTGATCTCTCCACCGGAGGCACCTCCTCTGAGGAGGAAGGGAGGTTCTAGAAGAGGGAGGGGGCAAGGAGTGGACATTCAGCTTCCAGGGGAGCCACCTTTGGGAGGAGAGGCACAGGCACAAGGGGTGCAGGGCCAAGAGGTGGTCCAAGGCGGAAGGGGCTGCAGAAGACACCACTATCCTGCTGCCAGGGTATACAGGCGGTGAAGCAGCTACCTCAATATGACTGAGGTGCAGTGCCGAAGGAGGCTCCATCTGTTAAGGGAGACAGTTAACACTTTATGTCAGACGATTGGGCCTGAGATCTCAGCTAAGTGTGTGTATGGACACCCCATGCCAGTGGTTCTAAAGGTCAGAGCTGCTCTCAATTCCTATGCCTCCGGTTCTGTACAGGGGGTCGGTGGGTGATCTTTCTGGTGTCTCCTAATCAGCTGTCCACATCTGTGTCAAGCAGATTACAGACGCTCTGTTCAGGTGTACATTGACCTTCATCCATTATCGCTGGGGCAATACCAGCCAGACAGAGCGAGCTAGAGGTTTCGTAGCTATTGCTGGCTTCCCCCGTGTCCAGGGTGCAATAGAAGCACACACGTGGCCATCAAGGCGCCAGCAGGTGAGCCCGGTGCCTTCGTCAACAGGAAGGGCTTCCACTCCATGAATGTGCAGATAGTGTGTGACCACAGGATGCTGATTCTACAAGTCTGTGCCAGGTACCCAGGCAACTCCCACGACGTCTACATCCTCAGATACTCCCAGGTGCCAGGGCTCTTCAGTGCTCCAGCCCGGCTGGGTGGATGGCTGCTGGGTGACAAGGGCTATCCCCTCAGAAGGTGGTTCATGACACCTCTCCGCCATCCAAGAACAGAAGGTGAGCAGCGGTACCATAGAAGCCACGCCTTCACAAGGGATGTGGTGGAAAGAACCATCGGTCTTCTCAAGATGCGCTTCCGATGCCTGGACTGCTCGGGGGGCGCGCTCCAATACCCCCCAGATCGACTGTCGGTGATAGTTGTTGCATGCTGCGCTCTCCACAATCTTGCGCTACAAAGTGGGGACACTGTAGACAAAGAAGATGTAGACAGAATGGCTGCGGCTCAACACGATGAGTCCAGCAGTGAGTCCGAGGATGAGCACGCACAGGGAAATGCTGAAGGGGCAGGCGCTAACCCGGGCACACTCCAGGGAGGCAGGGCCACCCAGGACGCTCTAATCCAAGGAATCTTCAGCTAGCACAGCACATATGGACCTCCAACCCAAGCCTGGGCTGCAGCCTCCATACTGGAGACATTAGTGCAAAATCTGTCAGGATAGGAGCAATGATGATGGGTCCAGTCAATAAATGTCAAATCACTTATAACATCTCAGGATTCCATCCACCTGCCCAAGAGAAAAGGCACCCCCATCCGTGTTGGATGATCTTAATTTAATGCTTTCACAAAGGTCTCTGAACATAACACAGATAAAATGGTGCCACACTGCAAACACAATCAGAAGGAACTCATAGGGGGGGCCATCAAAAAGCCACCAGTGCTGAACCCGGGGTGTGCCTAAAGTGCCTTAATTTTACATTTGTGGGTGCTATGTCTTTGTGGTGCCCCCTCGCTGGCACTGGCATTTGAGACAGCCTGTTCATTGTGCTGTCCTGTTGGCCTCAATGACCTTGGCGGACGCCCTCTGGCCCGTGCAGCCTGTGCTAGCCCTGCCTGGGAGGGAGCTGCCAGCTCCTCAACTGGCATCTCCCCAGTCGCCACTGCCTCATTGGGTGCCGCAGTCACTGGCAGAGGGGCAGAGGAGCTGCTGGCCTCATCCGAAGCGCCCTGAAAGGTGCCAGCAGAGACGACAGGCAGCTGCTCCGCTGATAGGTAAAACATCATTTTACCTGCCTGCTACTGCACTTAGTACAAATCTGGGACGATTCCACCAGTAATGTTTTTCTTTATAGGTTGCCACACCACACACAAATCCCCAAATAGTTGCTATCAGACAGGACAGAACAACCATGAGCTCCAGATTTCTCCTTAACCACAAACAATAGGCACTTCCCTATCATAGAACCATAGTGCAGAATTTTCCATGCCCGTTAGCATCAGGCGTCATGGCGGGCGTGAGCAGGCAATATGGTGGGAAAGCCAAAAATTGGTTTCTCACCATTGTGAAACCAGTTTACAATCGTCCACTCCACCCATCAATGGCGGTTCACCTTTCCCGCTGCCACAAGGCAGAAACATCATTTTAATACATCTGCATATCATTATAAGCCCTGCTTACCAGAATCAGCCCTCCATGTCAAATTTAATGCCCACATCGGTGGGTAAACATGCCAGTGCAGAACATGTCTTGACAAGTCTGACGTGCAGAAGTCGGGACTTACCGTTAGGGCCTTGTTCACATCGTGGATGTCCGAGGAGCAGGAGACACTGGAGCCCTACAACTACTGGACCCTGGAGGAACATGTGCATCACATTCTGATGGACATGACTCCACCACGAAACAGCTCAGGGAAGGTGGAAAGTCACCATTGATGTCTGGGGTTTGCTTCAGGACATCAGTGTCTTGGCCACAGTCATCATGGGGAAGGAGAGGAAGTTGTAGGCTTGACCGGGAGTGGAAGGTGGGGTGAGTTTGGGAGGGAGGCAGTGAAGGTGTTAGGGGGGTGAGGTTGGGAGGGGGGATAAAAGGCTTCGGGGGATGGTGTCGTGGGGGTATGGCCGGGAGGAGGGGAACAATGGTGTGGTGGCGTGTGAGGTTGGGAGGAGGAATGATGTGTCAGGTCGGGAGGGTGAGGTCGGGAGTGGGGGGGGACAATGGTGGCAGGGGTTGAGTTTGGGAGGGATGTGCAAGGGGAGAGGAGGATTAATGGGGGAGAATAGGGCAACTGGGGAGGTAGGTGCAAGGTGGATTGAAGAGTCAGAGAAGGAATTCGGGGGGAGAATAAGTTCGGAGGGGTAGGAGGACTTCAGGTGGAGGAAGAAGTCCAGAAGGAAAAAGTAGTCCAGGGGGAGGAGGAAGTCCAGCAGGTGGAAGGAGTCCGGGTGGAGGAAGGAGTCTGGAAGGGGAGGAAGGAGTCCGGTGGGGGAGGAAGGAGTCTGGAGAGGGGGAGGAGTCTAGGAGGTAAGGAGTCCAGGGTGAGGGAGGAGTAAGGGTCGAGGAAGGAGTAAGAATGGAGGAAGGAATAAGGGTGGAGGAGGGAGTAAGGGGGTGGGATTGTCCAGGTGAACGTGCAAGGGAGGGGTCTGTGGAGTCAATGACTGCCTCTTGGGGAGTGAAATGAGGGTGGGCATGGTAGGAGGGAATGGTGTGAATGAGAGAGCGCAGGGTGAGGCAGTAGCGTGGGAGGGTGTGGGTACAATGGTAGCAGTAGAAGATACGGCGAGGGTGGTTGGTGGGGACTCGGAGACAGATATATAACCTGAGGGTGGGAAGGAGGAGGTTGGGGAGGTCAATGTGGATGGGAGGTGGGATTCTCAGGAAGGTAGAGAATCTACACATTCACCTAGATGTCCTGGAAAGAAAAGGGTTGTGGCTGAGAGGTGATGGTGGGGAGGTGGAAGTTGATGCCATGGGGGTCAACAGTGATGGAGGAAAGGAAATGGGTGACTAGGGGAGGGGAAAGGATGGGGGAGCTGAAGACAAACTTTCCCAGAACCACCTTGCAAAATTGAAAGTGAGCGGAGCCCCATGTTGGGTGGGAACAGGTGCAGCATGGGAATGTGGTCAGTGGGTGGGCGGAGATGCAGCTCAGCTCAGATGGACAACTGATAGAGAACCCCAGCAGGAGGTATTGAAAATGGTCAGTACATTGAGATGAGTGTGATAGAGGAAGGCTCTGCATGTGTGGGAGAGAGCTTGTACGAGGTTCCGAAAGGCCCTGCCACACACACACTTCTCCCTCCAGAATCACTCATGGGCCAGCTTTGTGCAGCTGAGCTGCTATTGGGGGTGGGGGGGGGGGGGGGGGGGTAAGGGGGAGGGATTGCGAAGCCTGTAATGAAGTTGGAAGACACCATTACACGTTATTCAGTGAAAGTGAATATATTTTCAGGTCGTAAAGTGACAAAATGTGTTCAACTATGCAACCACTTGTGATTAGAATTTCCTAACTTTTCTAGGCCTAATACTTCTAGGTGCTGCCCCGACATCCGCAGCAAGGGAGGAGACAGTCCATGCAATGGTTGGCCCAGTTGCTTCTGATGACATTGGCATGTATCTTCTGGAGAGTGGAAGCCTTAAGGGTTCTGGCTTGCTTTGACTGTCCTCGCGTGGGCTAGCTGCTCCCTCTGCAGTGACAGAGGATGAAGTTGAGGGGCTCTCAGGCAAAGGGGCTCAAAGGAAGAGGAAGCTTCTGAGTGGGTGACTCAGGAGTGTCCAGCTGCCACCCTTCTCCCTTCGGGTGCCCGAGAGCGCTGGCCTGACTCTAGAGGAAGGAGCACCTGGAGGGACGTTGAGGTGCCCTGTTTCCCTCTCACATTGCCACTGCAGGAACTCCCCCATGGCTCCTGCGATGGAGTGCAGGTCTGCGCGCATCTCCATGTTTTGCTGGACCAGGGTCACCATGGCATCTGCCATCTTCCCCATGGAGACCTCCAAAAGCGCACATGTGGGCACTACTCCATCAGTAAGCAGACAGATGCACTTCTCTGAGTCACATGCCACTCTGTTGAGGGCTTCCAACAGCTCTGCATGATGTTCCCCCACCTTCTGCTGACTCTCCACAATGCATTGGAAGGCCGAATCCAGAGGCTCATCATCTGACTTGGACCTCCCAGATGCCTGTTCCCTAGCAGTCCTCCAAGTGCCAGGGAGCTTGGCTGAACCTGACTTCTCCTGCTGTGGACACGTGTCCGTGCAGTGACTACCAGATTGTGAATCCAAGCCTGCTCTAGATCTAGGTCCCACTGAGGTGTGTATCTCTGCACTGGTGCAGGGTATGAGTAAGTGCTGTGATGGGTCTTCCAGGCTGCTTATTTCCAGCTCTTCAATGGAGGAGTCCTCTTGGCTGGAGGTGAGGACCTGGATGGAGTTGAGGGACTGGCTGGCTGAGGGTGTCAGTCACTTGGCAGAGCTCCCTGTGACCCAAAGTAGACATAATTAGTGCATGGCAGCAGAGTCAAAAGCAGGTGAAAGAGCACTCACAGTTCCATTAAGAAAGGAATGATGTGGTGCAGGATCCTCACAAGGGTGTTCGCTGCCAACCTCATCATCACCGCAGGCAGGGTCCACGTCCTCACCAGTTAGCAAGATGTCTGCTCCTCAAAGTGAGTGAGGGGCCTAATGTCTGGGACCTCTCCCTGCTGATGTGAGTTGGCTTCCCCTGCATGAAAACAGATGGAGAGAGTGTAAGCAGGACACATGACACTGCATGGAGTGTTTGTGTGATGAGCGGAGACATGGATGGGATGAGGACGTGAGCTCCAGAGGAATTGAGCCTAATGGAGATGTGAGGGTGTGTGTGAGAATTAGTGGTGTTGTCCATTGAGGTGTGAAATCCCTGTGTATGTGTGATGGGTTTCAGAGTGTGTGAGTTGAGAGCAATGAAAAGAGTGACTTACCCTGGCGGAGCGGATAAGACCATTCATCCTCTTTCTGCACTGGGTGGCTGTCCTCTTTTGCAGAGCATTGGCACTGACCACCACTGCCACCACCTCCTATGTCAAGAATGATCTTGCTTACTGGCCGTTGGCCAGAACGGGGTTAGAGAACTTGGCGGCGGGCCTCAACTACGTGCACTAGACACTTGAGGGAGGTGTCGCTAAATCTGGGGGCAGGATATTTCTTCCCTTTGGCAACCATCAGTTCCCAGCAACTTCCTATCCCTTGAAGATTGCTAGCTCTGTAAAGGGGCGGTCTTTATATATGGTGCCCGGTTTACTGAAGGCCAGATGCAATGGTGGGGCAGGCGAATGACAGGCCTTCGAGAGGCCATGCCAGCGACCCGGCATGTTTCCCAAGAATGCATGATTAATGGGGTGGGATTGGGATGATACGGCATGAAGAGGCGCCATTGCAGCTGGTGAGTCAAATGTCCTTTTTCTGCCCGCTACCGCACTAAGTGCAAATCTGGGACAATTCCACCCAAAGAGTGATTGCAGCACAGAAGGAGCCCATTTGGCTCAATGAGGGTGTGCTGGTTCTCTGCAAGAGCAATTTAGCTCGTCCCACAGCCTGCCTTTTCTCATAGCCCTGATCATTTTTGTTTCTTCAAGTGCTACTCCATTTCCCTTTTGAAAGCCACATTTGAACCCACCTCCACCACCCTTTCAGATATTTCAAACCCTAACCTTTGGTTCTTTTGCTAATCACCTTAAATTGGCATCCTCTGCTTTGGAACCTTTTTGCCAATTGAAACAATTCCTCTTGACCACACTGTCTAGATCCTTCATGATCTTGAACACCTCAATCTAATGAGAGCAACCCCAGTTTCTCCGATGTATCCATGTAACTGATGTTCGTTATCGCTGAAACGATTCTCATTAACCTTTCCTGCATCCTCTCTGAAGCCTTCATATCCGTCCTAAAGTGTGGTACCAGAATTGGACACAATACTCAGGTTGAGGTTGAACTAGTGTTTTAAAACATTTACTGTAACTTCCTTGCTTTATGTACTCTATGCCTCTATTTATAAAGCCCAGCACCCTTTTTAACCACTTTCTCAAACTGCCCTGCCACCTTCTATGATTTGATTTCTCTCTTCATGCACCCTGTTTTGAACTGTACCCTTTAGTTTATGTTGTCTCTCCTCATGCTTCCTACCAAAATGTATCAGTCAAGCTTCTCTTTATTAAATTTTATCTGCCGTGTGTCCACCCATTCCATCATCCTATAAATGTCCTCCTGAACCTCCTCACAGTTCACAATATTTCCAAGATTTGTGTCACCCACAACTTTTGAAATTGTGCATGGTACATCCATTCTAGGTCATTAATATATATTAAGAAAAGTAGTGGTCCTGTTATTGGCCCCTGGGGAACCCCACTGTACCTTCCTCCAATCTGAAAAGTGCTCAGTTTCCTGTCACTCGGCCAACTTCAGACTAAGCTGCAATTGTCCCTTTTATTCCATGGGCTTCCACTTTTCTGGCAAGCCGATCATGTGACACTTTACCAAACGCTTTTTGGAAGTCTATGTACACCACATCAACTGTATTATTCTCATCAACCCTCTGTTATCTCATCAAAAGTCAAAATCAAGTTGGGTAAACATGATATGCCTTCATCATGTTTCCTTAATTAATCTACACTTATCCAAGTGACTGGCCAGGAATTTACAGGCCTTGCCCCCCCTAGTCTCGCTGAACTGAATGGAGATTTAAATGACTTGCTGCATCCACTAGGGGCAGACCTGCAGCGGTGGGGCTGTAAAATCCTGGTGACTGTTCATTTTGTCCCAGGGTGGGGCGGAATTTTAACTCCTCAAAACTGATGGGTTTAGGTTGGTTAGGCTGATAAAATAGGAAAAATCTCAAGCCCAAACCCAACTTGCCTCGAACACACTCACTTCTGACTTTGACAGAGGTTGGACAGAGTGGGTCACTCAGTTGAATATTTTAATGAGGCTACGTGCCTCAGAATTTCTCTCTCTTCCAACTGTAATGATGGTTTTCCAACACTCAGGAAACCTGGAAGTTAATGGAAGCCAAAGACAGCTGGCATCAAAAAAGTAAGTGTTCTTCCAGTTCTGCTTGTGGGGCAGGAAGAGTGAGAGTGTTTCCCCTCAACCCCCCGAGCTTACCTGTTTCAACTCTGAGTGATTGGATTCCCTCTGAGAGCCGCTGCATCAGACCCCCACAACCACTGACACCCCATCTCCTCATCTCTGCTCCCATCCCTCTTCAAAACACTGTGATTACTCCTCGACCCTCCAAGCCACACTGTACCCATCCTAACACACTCACTTATCTACCCAAGCAACAGAAAACCTAACTGTTCCTGGGCGATGGCCTCTTCCGGAACATTTTCTATCCAACAGGGAGCCAAGAATGTCAATCCAAGCAGATACCTGTTTAAAAAAAAACATGCACTCTGTGGAGTTTTCACTCCATAGCGTTTGGGGAAACCCACGCTGACCAAAACTCTGCCCCTTTGCCTACTGCCCTGGACATGCCACTCCTGTAAACATCAGGTTAGAGGGGAGGTGATGGCGTAGTGATATATTATCACTGGACTAGTAATCCAGAGACCCAGGGTTATGTTCTGGGGAGCTGGGTTCGAATCCCACCATGATGGTGAAATTTGAATTCAGTAAAAATCTGGAATTAAAATGATGACCATGAAACCATTGTCAATTGTTGTAAAAACCCATCTGGTTCACTAATGCCCTTTAGGGAAGGAAATCTGCCGTCCTCACATGGTCTGGCCTACATGTGACTCCAGACCCACAGCGGGTGTGGTTGACTCTTAAAAATGGCCTAGCAAGCCACTCAGTTGTCACCACCGCCTTCTCAAGAGCAACTAGGGAGGGGCAACAAATGCTGGCCCAACCAGCGAAGACCACATCCTGTGAATGAATTTTTAAAAAATATCAGGGTCCATAAGTTAGGTATCACATAAAACAATTCCTAGAATTTACACCATCCAATCCAACTTCCTTAATCTGGGGGCAAGTGTGGCAGCTTCTCACTGATCAATTTGTTCGCCATCAAAACGTGAAGCTGGATTTAGAAAGTGTAAGTGCTGGGAGCTAACTTACGGATGCTGGTGGCTCTGGTATCCTGATTAAAACATTATCAATATAAAACAGCTGTTGACATTTTGATCATTTAACATAATACCTGTTTTTCATGAGAGGCAGTTTCCCTGACAATGATCAACGTAAAATTGGGGCCGCTAAGCTGGCAAATGATCTGATATGGACACCATATGGGTGTTATCCAAAAGCAAAAAGGAGTGCTCAAAATCAGGTGCAACATATATTTTAGCCCATTATTATAAAAGCCATCATTGGCGATGTAGCTAGGTTTTATATGCACAGGTGCTTAACCCATAACAATACTTGACTTCTGGGTGACCTTTCGGAAGCGCAATCACTGCAGTCACTACAAAAATCAAACTCAATGACATACTGCAGTCTGCTTCATCGCTCCAGTCATCACAATCATTGTAACCGTTGCACAGCAGCTTCCTTTGGATACAGAACCCACTGCCACATAAGAAATTGTCCAGCTGTTTGCAAGATGCTGCAAGGAAAAGAAAGTAAAGATACTTTAAAAGCTGCAGAATTCTTTTTGTGAGTTATTACATCAGACACTTTTCACAACTAAAGGATATTTATTAATGCTTTTTAAACCATGGTAACTTTGCCCTACACATCTCCTGTATCTTGAATGAAATTGAAGCTTATTGACAGAACACAGTTCAAGGGGAGATGGTGGTGTGGTGGTATTGTCACTAGACCAGTCATCCAGAGGCTCAGGCTAATGCTGTATGGGCAAGGGTTCAAATTCCACCATGGTAGCTGGTGGAATTTGAATTCAAGTAATAATCTGGAAAGCTAGTCTGAGTAACCATCAAACCATTGTTAATTGTTGTATCTGGTTCACTAATGCCCTTTAGGGTAGGAAATCTGCCATCCTTACCTGTCTGGCCTAAATGTGACTCCAGACCTGCAGTAATGTGATTGACACTGACACTTAACTGCTCTCTACAATGACCTAGCAAGCCACTCGGTTCAAGGGAAATTAGGAATGGGTAACAGGCCAGCAATGCCCACAAACCATGAAAGAACAAAAAAACTTCCTTCCTGTAGACATCAAGAGTGCTTATTGAATTTAACCTTCTTTAAACTCCATTTTTTGTCATGCAAACAAAGCATTTCTTTTTTCTCCAGAGGAAACACTTTGGACAGAATCGTCCGATCCGGGCCTAAGTTCCGTAGCAGGGGCAGAAAGCGACAGTGTTGTCCGCAGTGGAGTCCAGTGGGAAATCGCACCAAACTGTGTGATGCTGGGCTAATTAATTATGCAGCCAGGGGTTTTCCGATGTTTCTCACAGTGGAGCGGTCAGGATGTCGTGCCCCCCCGCTGTCATATCCAGGCACCAAATTTAAAAGGCGGCCGGACAGTTACTGTTATGCAGCTGTTTACAATGGACCAGGACGTATGCAGAACCCAAGAAGCACCGGCCCCCAGATTCAGCAATGCATCGCCGGAAATGCTGCTGAATGCCGTGGAGGAAAGGAAGGACATCCTTTACTGAAGAGATAGGAGGAGGAGGCCCACCCATCTCACTATCCCTGTATGGGAGACAGTCATCAGTGAGCCGAGTGCCAACTCCTCTCCTCACCCTGCAGTGCAGGAAAAGGATGAGTGACCTCATCCACGCCGCCAGGGTAAGTGAACCCACTACTGCTCATACTCAGCTCACTGAAAGGCAACGAAGATGGGCCTCATGGCAAGGCCACCATCTGCATTGCCCATGCATAAGAGTTAGTCTCAGCATGCTGCGGTGATGCCTCATCGCCCCACTGCAGTCCATCTTGCCTTCAGGTAGGGAAGAGACTGCAGGTCTCTGACCCTGTCACACCGACAGGGTGTTGCCAAAGGACCCTTGTGGATTAGCTGCATTGCATCTTTCACATGGCACACAGTTTCCAGTGCATTAGTGGTGAAGATTGGCAGCATGCAAATGCCACCTGCGGGAATTGCTCTCAAAGCATCTTTTTCCTTTGCACAGGACAAGTTAATGCACAACAGGCATGAGAGAAGGACAGGAGAGGGCATGCCCAATCTGCCATGAAATTATAATAATTTTACAATAAATCACAATAATATTATGAAAGGTAAGTTAATAGTGGGGTTTGGATTAGTTTCTCTGTGAGGTTGTGTGTGTGGGTTTTAATTGAATTGCAGACAGCTAGTCTGGTGCTTTTGAGTTATCAAAAGGGAAGCTAGGTTTGTAATGCTAAATACATAAACATGGCTGAAGTTTTAGAATGTGAAGTGTGAGGAACATTTGCATTTTTAGATAAACCACAGTCGTGAATTTCAAAGAGATGGTAGGGTGTTACACCTTGCCAACAAACGCTAAGCCAAAGAGTGTGTTTATTTTTCTTAAAGATTACTGATAATATGAGTACTATGAAAGTTTTATTTTATGGAAAAAGCAAAGTTGCAAAGACATATTGGGACAATGGAATTTACATTAAAAAGAGAGAAACCTGTATAAAGGAGACGAGGTTGTGTGCAAGGTATTCTAAGGTCTAACAAGTGTGAAAAGCTTCCAGCCTCCATGCATCAAAATGCTGTCGACAGGAACCGAAGCTAAGAAAACTCTTCGCGAATATCACTGTCAAGGGTATTGTGTACTTTGCCTGGGTCTGTTGAAATTTATTTGTTTTTATTGTTGCCTTAATGGAGGTGTATCTGGGAGCTAGATTGATTTGGAGATTTAGGGGTTATTATAATAGTCATTTGTAACTTATGTATGTGCTTAAAATTTTTTCCTCTATTAATAAATGTTTGGTTTTGTAAAATCCTCTAAGTCATTACTAATTAATTCAAGGCATGCATTTTGAAATAAATTACAAATTGCAAATGGTTGTGGTAGCTGTTTCAAGTTACCCTCTGGGATTTGAGCAGACCGGCATTTACCATCCTCTGTGCCATAACAAAATTGGGAGCTCGTCCAAGATATATTTGAAATTCCTTGATTGATTTGGAGTTGGTGAATCTTAAGGTTACGAGTACGAGAAATACTTTGAATTCAGAAGCTGGTGTGGGTTTTTTTTTAAAGTGGTGAGAATGCAAAAATGGCTGTATCCATGGCTAATACTTTTTTGGAAATGGAAGATATAACTCTGATTGGGTTACAGAAAGTATCTGAGGGTAAATTAACAGGGTTGGCGGGTAAGTTGCAGTTGAGGTTACCTATAGGGGCAAAGAAAGCAGACATAGTCAAAGTAATAGCACAGCGTTTAAAGTTGGAAGTGATACCTGACACTTGTGAGTCATAGTTAGAGGTAGCGAGACTTCAATTAGAAATGAAGAGGCTTGAATTTGAGCAAGCAAAGGAGCCGAGAAAACTTGAATTATAGGCAAATGAAAAGGAAAAAGAATTGGAAATGAAAAAACTGAAACTAGAGGCAGCAGAAAAAGAAAGGGAAAAAGAGAGATTATTTCAAAAAGAAATGGAAATGCAAAAGCTTGATCTCCAAGGGGAAAGGTTAGCAATGGAAGAGGGGATGAAGGGAAGAGACAGAGAAAAAAGCATAAAAAGCTGGATTTTAAAAAGAAGACATCAGATGCTGAGGAAAGTTCTGATGATGAGAAAACTTTTAATCTGAAACCTAGTGGGGAAATGTTTTAATTTGTACAAGCTCTTCCAAAGTTTGAGGGAAGAGGGGCAGAATTTTGCCCTCGGATAGTGTGCGGGCCCCACCGACTCGGCGGCGGGCGGCCAGCCGACCCCCGCCTCTGAAACGGGGCCTGCCGCCGTTTTAAGTGGGAGGGCCAATTAAGTCCTGACCAGCAGCTTCCCAACAGGAAGCGCTGTGCACTTCCTGTTTCAGTGGTTGCTGGTGGGGGGGGGGGGGGGGGTAGGGATTTCCCCATCTGTCAAAGTGTGCTGTATTGCGCATGCGCGCAGAAGAGCACAATTCTCCCTGAGGCAGCAGATTCGTGACAGGTAAGTTACGTGTAAAAATAGAAACATTAAAAAATTATTAACATGTCCCCCTCATGTGACAATGTCACACGAAATGGGACATGTTGATAAAAGAACCAAACTTTATTACTTTTTCACAAAACGGACATGAAACTTCATCCTGCCAGTGGATGAAGTTTCATGAATAATCTGGAGCCCTCTGGGACTCCTGGCCTGCCCGCCAGCCTTAAGGTTGGACAGGCAGGTCTTTAATTACTTTAATTAGCCTGCCAATGGCCTCAGTTGGCCATTGACAGGTTGGCGGGCGCACAGCTGGTTTCGCTGTCTGCCCGCCTTCCTAAAAATTTAAAGGGACCGGGATGACGTCAGGGATTCCTCCGGTTGTCATCCCGCATCATTTTCCCCTGGGCAAGCGGGCCCTGCCTCCAAATCGCTGAGGGGAAAATCCTGGCCGAGATGTTGAAGCATTATTTATTCCATTTGAGAAGATAGCTAAACAGATGAAATGGCCACCGGAAAGCTAGACATTGTTATTACAATCCAAGTTGGTGGGTAGAGCACGAGGTTTATGCTTCACTGTCAGAAGAAATATCAGTGAACTATGATCTGGTAAAAAAGGCTATTTTGAGTGCATATGAGATGGTTCCTGAAGCATACATGCACAAATCTAGGAATATGAGAAAACAGCCTGGGAAAACTTATATTGAGTTTGAGAGAGTGAAACAAAGTAATTTTGACTGGTGGATAGGGTACTAAAGATAGAGATGACACATACAGCTTGTAAAGTAATTTTTTGGAAGAATTTAAAGATTCAATTCATTCAGTAGTTAGAGCTCATGTGGAGGAACAGAGGGTTAAAACAGTAAGACAAGCAGCGTAGATAGCTGATGATTATGAGTTAGCTCATAGAGCTAAAGCTTTTTTTTTGTCAGCCTTTTAGAGCACGGAAGCATAGAAAGTTGGAAGGTGAAAGGAAGGTGGGTAGTCAGGGAAGAGGAGTAGGTGGAAATTCCCAGCAAGTTTTTTCTCAGACTAAAAAGGAAGGTGCTGAGGGTAGAAGTGACACAAAAATTGAGGTGTTTTCATTGTAATAAAATTGGACACATGAAGTCAGTGTGTTGGAAATTACAGGGAAAATCTGTTGGGATTATTGGGGTGCATATAAGTTCTGGAAGTAAAAGTACTGCGGGTTATAAGTTTCATAAGAACATAAAAAATAGGAGCAGGAGTAGGCCATTCGGCCCCTCAAGTCTGCCCTGCCATTCAATAAGATCATGGCTGATCTGCCCCAGGCCTCAACTCCCCTTTTGTGCCAACTCTTCATAGCCCTCAACTCCCCGATATTTCAAAAATCTATATGCCTCCTCCTTAAGTACTTTCAGTGATCTAGCATCTACAACTCTCTGGGGTAGAGAATTATAGACATTCACTACCCTCCGAGAGAAGAAATTCCTTCGCATCTCAGTTTTAAATGAATGCTCCCTTATTCTGTAACTATGTCTCCTAGTTCGAGATTCCCTAACCAGTGGGAACGTCTTCTCAACATCTACTCTGTCAAACCCCATCAGGATCTTGTACATTTCAATATTATCACCCCTCATTCTTCGAAACTCTAATGAATAAAGGCATAACCCGCTTAGCCGTTCTTGATAAGTCAACCCCTTCATCCCAGGAATCGGCCTAATGAATCTCCTTTGAACAGCCTCCAATGCCAGTATATCCTTTCTTAAATACGGGGACCAAAACTGTACACAGGACTCCAGGTGTGGCCTCACCAATACCCTGTAGTACAGTTGTAACAAGACTTCCCTATTTTTAAACTCCAACCCCATAACAATGCAGGCCAAAATTCCATTTTGGGTTCAGATACAGGAAGAAAACAGTGGTTTGTGTACAGGTAAAACAGGGAGAATCAGTGATAGGTAATAAAGTGGGAATGTGTTCATAATTTACCCAAGGGAGTTCTGAGGAGCAGGTTGCAGAAATGTTTAAAGATTTTGTGTGTGAAGGGAAAGTCTTTCCATGTGTACAGGGGGGAGTAGGTGTGACACAGGGGATAGTCAATCCTGTTGTGGGATAGTGTTATTTGTTGTTCAGAGGGAGTATTGCAGGAACAGGTGATGATAAGTGGGGTTCATGGAGATGCTAAACCTATTCACATGTGGAAGATAAATTTAAAGAATAAGTGGAAAACAGATGTGGTGATTGTTGGAGTAGTGGTAAAATTGTCCATGGCAGGGGTTCAACTTATTTTAGGTAATGATATAGTTGAGTCACAGATTTGGGTGATGTCTATGGTATTTGAGCAGCCTGTAGAAGTGTTTCCCACAGAGGTGTTGCAGTCTACATGAGAGGGGATAGGACATCTCCACCTCCCTCCAGGTGCCCCTTCTCCTCAAGGAGTCAGGGTGGAATCCTTGGGCACCCAAAGGGATGAGAAGCATCGGGCAGACACCCCTGTGACCTGCACTCAGGACTTTCTGAGGGCATCCAGGCCTTCCAAATCCCCTTTGTCTGTGACCTCATGAGCTCTGGCCTATGAGACTGCAGAGGGCACACCTGCCCCCAGAGCAGGAGACCCAAAGTAAGACAGGGCTCTCCAGGCCTCAAGGGTCCAGAGGATGCCCACCAAAGTCATCAAAGACAACAGGGCATAGCAGTCAGCAGGCTGCCTCTACTCCTGCTGTGGATGTTGGGTAAGCACCTAGGTGCAGTGGCAAGTAACAAAAAATTAAGAAGCTCTGATATAATGGTGGCACGGGTGCACTCTCATTGTTCATTGCTGATGCACAATTGTTAATATATGTACACTTATGCTTTAAGGAGGTCTCGTGTGTGTTCGTTGCATCTATTGTTTTAAAGCCTGTGCGCACGCCCTATATTCAAGGGAACAACCCAGGCTGGGTTTCTGTCCCCTGGAATCATGCATGCGCAGGGAGATATCAATTTTTGCCAGGGTCCTTGTGAGCCATGAACGAGCAGCCTCCCACACAAGCTGGCCCTTTGCCCTTTACACCTTCTTGAAACCAAACACCTTTGCATTGTCAAGACTACATTCTGGGGTTACCCTTCAGTTGTCCAGTTGAGCTGACCTGCAGATATGCCCACCCAACACCCATCCAGCATTTTGATATCGGGACTTTGAGGCACTGGGTAGGCTCGCAGCATTGCCCTTCAGCCCATCACTGTCCATGTCCCCTCCCTCCCCGAAGATCCCACTCCATTCACCGTCGAAATTCCCACCCTCATCCTTCTCACCTCAAAGATCCGCATTTCATTTCGTGTCCCCTCCAACAAACCTAACTGCCTCTTCACCCATCATCGCAGGACCCTCACCCTCCCACCCAACCGCATACCATTGCCCCATTTAACATTCACACTCCATCCTACAACCAATTCCTTCACTTTGCGCTCCCCCCCACCCAGATTCATCAATCAATTCCACAGACACCTCCCTCTGAACCATTCCCCCACTCACATTCCCCTTCTCCACCTGCATTCCCCACTCATGATCCCCTTCTCCTTTCTCTTTCTTAACCAAAGTTCAGTCCTCGGACTGACATTTTCTCTTGTTTTCCCTTCAACTGCGAATGCTGCAATTTCAATTTCTACTACCTTTTTATCTGGTTGAAATTTTTAGATATTACACTTCCTGTTCTGTTCACTTTGGATTTTAATCATTTTAAATCACAAAATCACAGAATTGTAACAGCACAGAAGGAAACCATTCAGCTCGTCATGTCTGCGCTGATCCTTCAAATGAGCCATTCACAATGCCATTCGTCATCTCCTCCCGTAACCCTTCATGTTCTTCCTTTTCACATTATTAATTCCTTCTTGAAGGCCTTGATTGAACCTGCCTCCACTGCACTCTCAGGCAGCACATTCCAGAGCTTAACCACTCACTTCATGAAAACATTTCTCGTCATGTCATCATTGCTTCTTTTGCCCAGTACCTTAAATCCATGCCTTCTTGTTCTCCATCCTTCCACCAATGGGAACAGTTTTCCCCAATCTACTTTTTATAGATCCCTCATGACTTTGAATACCTCTATCAAATCTCCTCTCGACCTTCTCTTCTCCAAGGAAAACAGTCCCAACTTCTCCAATCTATCTATGTAAATGAAACTCCTCGTCCCTGGAACCATTTTTGAGAATCTTTTCCGTACTGTCTCTAATGTCTTCACATATTTTCTAAAGTATGGTGCCCAGACTGGGTGCAGTACTCCAGTTGAGGCCGAACCAGTGTTTTATACAAGTTTAACATAACCTCCTTGCTCTTGTACTCTATGCCCCTGTTAATAAAAGCTAGGATACTGTTGGATTTATTAACTGCTTTCTCAACCTGCCCTGCTACCTTAAATGACTCATGCATATATACACCCTGTTCCCTCTGTTCCTGCACCCCCTTTAGGATTATACCCTTTATTTCATGTTGTGTCTCTGCATTCTTCCTACCAAAATGAATCACTTCACATTTCTCTGCAGTGAATTTCATCAATCATCTGTCCATCCATTCCACCAACCTATCTATGTCCTTTTTTAAGTTCTATGCTACCCTCCTCACAGCTCACAATGCTTCCAAGTTTTGTAGCATCCACAAATTTTGCAATTGTGTCCTGTACACCAAGGTGTGGTCATTAATATATAGCAGAAAGAGCAAAGGTCCCACCATCGATCCCTGGGGAACTCCACTACAACTCTTCCTCCAGTTCAAAAAACAGCTATTAACCAAGACACTCCAATTCCGATCACTAAGCCAATTTTGTATCCATGTTGCTACTGTTCCTTTTATTCCATGAGCCATAACAATTTTTTCTATCATCGGTATCCAACTGTTATAAATTTGTGTCTGCCGCAGATATTTTCTTGTATTCAAAAGAGTCAGTGACTCCTGTAGCCAGCTTGTGCAGATTAATTGTGCCCTGTATCTACTTGTATGAGTATGTAACCTGGGCCTGGAACAATAGCACCCCCTTGTGACTTGGGCCAGGTGTCCATGTCTTTTGCAGGTGTACCTCTACAATCTCGCCGAACCTGAGCAATCTCTTGGCGAGGGAAGGCTTGATTTAAATTGATAACTGTTTTATTTCACAGTATGGAGAACAGGGAGAACAACAGCTGTAATAAGACTTACTTAACTCAATCGATACACCTTATTTTTGCATAATTAAACAAAGTAAACAACAGCTAAGTTACCCCATATCAGTGGATCATCTTGCTTGACTTAATCAAGACTGTTCTAACTGTTCTTCCAGCATTTCTAATCTTTTGTGTCAGTAAGGTTCTGTGTTTTTAAATGCTTCTTTAATCATTGCTACTGCATTGACTTAAATTCGACTGGTGATAAACAACACCCTTGTTCAACTCCTCTTTCAATTACACATGGTTCCGACTACCATGTTGGCTACTCTCACTGTTACTGTTTGTCTGACGTACAGATTTCTTATGAGTCATCTATAACTCCAGTCCATTCCAATGTATTTTGCCACTGACAAGAGCTTAATCCAGTCAACACAATCGAACAGGGTCTGTGGCAGGTGGTGAGCGAACCAACAAGAGGGGAAAACATACTTGACCTCATCCTCAACAGCCTGCCTGCCACAGATGTATCTGTCCATCATAGTATTGATAGGAGTGACCACCGCACAGTCGTTCTGGAGACGAAGTCCCACCTTCACGTTGAGAATACCCTCTATCACAATGTGTGGCACTACCACTGTGCTAAATGGGATAGACTTCAAGCAGGTCTAGCAACTCAAGGCTGGGCATCCATGAGGCACTGTGGGCCATCAAAAGCAGCAGAACTGTACTCAAACACAATCTGTAACCTCAAGGCCCGGCATATCCCCCACATATCCATTACCATCAAGCCAGGGTATCAACACTGGTTCAATGAAGAGTGCAGGAGGGCATGCCAGGAGCAGCACCAGGCATACCTAAAAATGAGGTGTCAACCTGGTGAAACTATAACACAGGACTACTTGCATGCCAAACAGTATAAGCAGCAAGTGATAGACAGAGCTAAGCGATCCCACAACCAACAGATCAGATCTAAGCTCTGCAGTCCTGCCACATCCAGTTGTGAATGGTGGTGGACAATTAAACAACTCACTGGAGGAGAAGGTTCCACAAATATCCCCATCCTCAATGATGGAGGAGCCCAGCACATCAGTGCAAAGGATAAGGCTGAAGCATTTGCAACTATCTTCAGCCAGAAGTGCCAAGTGGATGATTCATCTCGGAGGTTCCCAGCATCACAGATGCCAGTCTTCAGCCAATTCGGTTCACTCCATGTGATATCAAGAAGTGGCTGAAGGCACTGGATAATGCAAAGGCTATGGGCCCTGACAATATTCCAGCAATAATGCTGAATACTTGTGCTCCAGAAATTGACGCGCCCCTAGTCAAGCTGCTCCAGTACAACTACAATACTGGCATCTACCCGGCTATGTAGAAAATTGCCCAGGTTTGTCCTGTGCACAAAAAAAATGCAGGACAAATCCAATCCAGACAGTTACCGCCCCATCAGTCTATGCTCCATCATCAGTAAAGTAATGGAAGGGGTTATCTACAGTGCTATCAAGAGGCACTTGCTTAGCAATAACCTGCTCACTGACGCCCAGTTTGGGTTCCACCAGGGCCACTCAGCTCCTGACCTCATTACAGCCTTGGTTCAAACATGGAAAAAAAGAGCTGAACTCCCGAAATGAGGTGAGGGTGACTGCCCTTGACATCAAGGCCGCATTTAACTGAGTGTGGCATCAAGGAGCCCTAGCAAAACTGGAGTCAATGGGAATCAGAGGGAAAATTCTCCATTGGTTGGAGTCACACCCAGCAAAAGGGAAGATGGTTGTGGTTGTTGGAGGTCAGTCATCTCAGCTCCAGAACATCACTGCAGGAGTTCCTCAGGGTAGTGTCCTTGGCCCAACCATCTTCAGCTGCTTCATCAATGGCTTTGCTTTCATCATAAGGTCAGAAGTGGGGATGTTCGCTGGTGATTGCACAATGTTCAGTACCATTTGTGACTCCTCAGATACTGAAGCAGTCCATGTCCAAATGCAGCAAGACTTGGGTAATACTCAGGCTTGGGCTGACAAGTGTCAAGTAACATTCGCACCACACCAGTGTCAGGCAATGATCATCTGCAACAAGAGAGAATACAACCATCGCCCCTTGATGTTTAATGGCATTTCCATCACTGAATCCCCATTATCAACATCCTGGGGGTTACCATTGACCAGAAATTGAACTGGACCAGCAATATAAATACTGTAGCTACAAGAACAGGTCAGAGACTTGGAATTGTGTGACAAGTAATTCACGTCCTGACTTCCCAAAGCCTGTCCACCATCTACAAGGCACAAGTCAGGAGTGTGATGGAATAGTCTCCACTTACCTGGAAGAGTGCAGCTCCCACAACACTCAGGAAGCTTGACACCATCCAGCCCGCTTGATTGGCACCACATCCACAAACTTTCACTCTCTCCACCACCAATGCACAGTAGCAGCAGTGTGTACCATCTACAAGATATACTGCAGGAACTCACCAAGGCTCCCTTCAAACTCACAACCACTGCTATCTAGAAGGACAAGGGCAGCAGATAGATGGGAGCACCACCACCTGGACGTTCCCCTCCAAGTCACTCATCATCCTGATTTGAAAATTCAGAATCCTGGAACTCCCTTCCTAACAGCACTGTGGGTGTACCTACACCACATGGACTGCTGCGGTTCAAGAGGGCAGCGCGCTGTCACTTCTCAAGCGCAACTAAGGATGGACAATAAATGCTGGCCCAGCCAGCGAAATCCACATCCCATGAATAAAAAAAAATAGTTTTCCAAAATCTACAAAACAAACACACTTCCTGTTTGGGTTTGAAATGCAATCAGTTCTACATGACCTATCTGGCTTTCCATTGTCATGTGACATCTACAAGGCAGCAGCTGTTTGGAGGCTGCCATCTTGAGACCAGTTCAATCAAGGCTTACAATGAGAAGGCACTGAGAAGCACTGTTTTCTTTAAACATGGTTTCAAGAAGTGGAGATAAAACAGTTTTTAAAATCCTGGAAATGCTGCAGAGCAAACACAGCTCAGAAAGGCACACAGAAATGTTAAAATCTGCTAAAAGCTGCTGAAAAAGGACAAGGAAAAGCAAACAAACTGAAGGCTGCAAGTAAAATATTGGGTAAGTGAACATGGTACGAAACTTTCCATTCACAGCTGCTGTCGAATTGAAAGGCAGACTGGCAGTTTTTCACTTGCAACGGTAAGAACAATGAGCTGGCAACTGAGTTAATTTCAAGCCGGAACCAATAAAAGTAGCCACATTTCTAACATCGCTGGGGAAGGACTACTATAAATTGTATACCAGCCTAAATCTAACTGATGAATGAGAGGGGATCTCATTGAACTGTATAAAATCCTGTCAGGGCTGGATGGACTTGATGCAGGGATGATGTTTCCTGTGGCTGAGGGGTCTAGAACAAGGGGTCACAATCTCAGGATATGGGGTAAGCCATTTAGGACTGAGCTGATGAGAAACGTCTTTACTCAGAGGGTGGTGAACCTATGGAATTCTCTACCACAGAGGGCTGTGGAGGCCAAGTCACTGAATATACTTAAGAAGGAAATAGATAGATTTCTAGACTCTAAAGGCATCAAGGGGTATGGGGAGAGAGCAAGAGTACAACATTGAGATAGAGGATTAGCCATGATCATATTGAATGGTGGAGCAGGCTCGAAGGGCCGAATGACCCATTCCTGCTTCTATTTTTCTATGTTTCTATGTGACTGAAGTAACACAGCTTGCACAACCATATGAATTTGGACAACAAAAAAATTATATGATTAAAGATCGAATAATCTTTGGCCTAAGTGACCCCACAATGAGGGCAAGTCTACTTAAAGAGGAGAAACTTATGCACAGGAAAGTGATAGATGTGTTTAGAAATGTGGAGCTTGTAAAATCTCAGTTAGAGCACATGTATGGCAGAGCAGACCAGAAGATACATTATGCTGAGAGACATTCCAGGCCAAAAGAGCAGAACAATCGCAGACAAAGGACAGGATGTAAACACTGCAAAGGACATCGTGCAAAGGAAAAGAAGGGTTGTCCAGTGTGCGGAAAGCAGTGTTTTAACGGCAAGAAGCCGAATCATTTTGCATACAGGTGTCCGGCCAGAAAGAAGCAAAACAAACCTATGCAGATAGCCACTGGAGAGATATCAGTAGAAGAGTCTGATGAAGTATTATACACGATACAACAGGTTGGTTCCGTCAAGTCTACAGGTGATAAATGGTTTATGACTGTTACAATGATGACCGCAGAAGGACAGCATCAAGTGAACAAGAAGTGTCAGATAGACAGTGGTGAATCATGCAACATCATGACCTTTACAGGCCTGTGCAATGTAGCGCAACATGCCAATCCAAAAATGAAGCCTTTGACAGTAAGGTTGAGGCTCAGTGATCTCCCCAGAGTGGACGCCATAGTGGATGATCTACTAGTCTATGGATGTGGAGACACATTGGAAAAAGTCATAGCTGACCATGATCAGAATTTAATACCACTGCTAGAGAGAGCGCACCAGGTGAATCTGAGGCTGAACAAGAACAAATTGCAATTGAAGATGCCTGAAATCAAGTACATAGGTTATATTGACAGCAAAAGGTCTTCGCCTGGATCCTGACAGAGTGAGACCTGTAGCAGTGATGCAGCGACCAACAGATGAGAAAGCAATGCAACGATTTGTTGGATTCGTGAACTATTTAGCAAAATCTTTACCTAATTTTTCATCAGCGTGTGAACCATTACACAAGCTCACTGCCAAGGACGTGCAGTGGTATTGGGACACAGAACAAAAGGCAGCATTCACTAAAGTCAGACAACTAGTGGTCACAACACCAGTGCTGAAGTATCATGACATCAATGATGAAGTCACCTTGTAGAGTGATGCCAGCGAGACTGGTCTGGGAGAAACCCTAAGATAGATGGGGGAAATCTGAAACAAAAACAAAAATAGCTGGAAAAACTCAGCAGGTCCGACAGCATCTGTGGAGAGGAATACAGTTAATGTTTCGAGTCCATATGACTCTTCATCAGAACACTAAGAAACCCTAATGCTGCAAGAAAAACCAGTTCTTTTTGCATCCAAGGCACTGACGCAAACAGAATGACTCTACACTCAGATTGCGAAAGAGTGCCTGGCTATTGTTTTTGCTCATGAGCATTTTCATCAATACCTGCTTGGGAGAGACAAAGTAATGGTGAGTCCGACCACAAGCCACTTCAAAGCATTTTTCTCAAAGTGCTACAATCTGCTCCAAAGTGTCTGTAAGGAATGTTACTTCTTTTACAAAGATATCATCTGGACGTGACATACAAGCAAGGGAAGTAGATGTATGTCGCTAATATGCTGTCGAGAGCAGCGCCCCCCATGAAGAACGTTGAGGAAGCTACAGCAGAATGTGAAATCTTCCAGGTTCAACATGAAGCAGCGCTCAACATTATCTGGAAGTCAGCAATCCAGTAGAGATAGTGAATCTGACAGACAAATGCCTTGCTCATACCCAGCCGTTTCACAAAGGATTGTGGAATTTAACACTATACAACATTTTTACACTAGCCCCAGTCGAAAGAAAAGGCTGACTCAGCAGTGAAAATTGCCAAAGGAATCATCAAGAAATCGAGCAAATCTAGCATAGATGTATACAAGGCAATCCTTGAGTGGAGAAACACATCAACTGAAGGCATGGAAAGTAGTCCAGTCCAAAGTTTAATGTCACACCGCATCCAAACTACTCTTCCAAAGGCAAAAAAGGCTACTGAAACCAGGAGTAGCAACAGTTGAGAGTGAAAAAATCAAGGTGAAATGGCAGAAAGCCAAATTACAGTTTGACAAGTCTGCCAGACTATTGCCAGAGCTGAGCATTTTAGAGCCCATCAGGCTGCAAACCTTCCAAGTTCTAAACCGGAACCTGCTCATATGGAAACTTGGGACATGCATAGAGAAATTGTCACCTCAATTGTATGCAGTGGAAGTAAAAGATCAAATATACCAACACAACCACAGACATGTACACACAACTAGTGAAGCTGTTCCTCCACAGCCATCAGCCAGTCTGGAAGAAGGGATCTCACTAGCTGTACTGAGTACAAAACTACTATCAATCCCAGGGATCCAAGTGTCCCCAAGAACAGCAATGGAATCATAACAGTTACCATGGCAACAAGTGTTGAGGGAACGACACTCTCCAGAGAGGAAACATCACCCTGATGACCAACCAATGACAATACGCATGTGTACCATTAAGAGATCTGCATGATTTAAAAACTATAGGTGGAATTTTCCATCGCAATTGGTATTGGGCATCATGGCGAGTATGAGCAGACAATATGGCGGGGAGGCCATAAATCAGTTTCACTCCATGGTGAAACCAGTTTGCGATCGTCCACTCCGTCTGTCAACAGTGGGCCGCGATTCCCATTGCTGGACATCAGGAACTTGGTTTAATACATCTGCATATCATTATAAGCCCTGCTCGCTGGACTGATCCCTCCATGCTGGATCATCCGGTCACATCGAAGTGATTGCATGCTGACATGTTTCAGAACAACATTTATTAGGCCTTCACCTGGTGGGCTGCACTTCGAGTGGAACTTGGAGGTTAATGCACACTAGCATTGTGCAGCGCTTGTGAGGGTCGCCTGTTCAACTTCAAGGTTGAGGCGCTTCACAGTCAGGTGAGGGCACAGGCAAGTCGCTTTTTCCCAGCTGGCTGACAGCATGGTGCCGATGCAAGGGCTGCACTGCGGTTGAGGTGAGTGGTGGGGGGCAAGTGTTGCACTGCACCTGATGGTAGTGCACAAGCACATGAGGCTGTGGTCATGGAGGGAAGCAGCCATGCATTACAGAAACCTTGTATAAAGTGACCATTGCTTCACAGCTGAGGTAGTTCAGGCACAATCACATAGACATGCTTGGAGTTGGGTCTCAAGCTTATCTGCCCACTCAAGTAATGCAGAGGCATGAAAATGCCATAAAATGCAGCATAGCTTTTCACCTCTCGGGCACAGACTGCAAACTAACATGCGTTTTAGGGGATGGCAGAACAGCTGGATGACTGGGCAAGTTGTACAATCCCCTTGTGAAAGCTGGCCATGGAACAGCCACTGGTGAAAGCGGTCATAGCCCCTCGCAATGTTCATTCAGGTTTGGACCAGTCTCCTCCCTGGTTCAAGCTAACAGTGCAGCCTTGCAGTGTGGGTTAGGAGAATGCCTGTTCCTGAGCTGAGAGCACAGCATGCAGTCCAGTGGGCAAAGCTGCCACCTATCGGTCAGGTAGAGTGGAGCGGAGGTGGGTGGGGTTTCAGACAACAATGCAGTGCACTAAACTCTGGCCATCCATAACCTGAAGCTGCAATGGGCAGAGGAGCTGGCTGAGGAGGAGACAGAGGAGCTGACATCTCCTCCGATGAGGAGGACATTTATGGGGATGAGGATGAGGAGGGCCTTGAAGGTGACGATGATAGTGATGAAGCCATCACACCGGCCAGATGAGGCCAGTATGCTCAGGAGGCCCTCACAGCTGCTAGATTTATGGAAGATGATGACGACATGCAGTGAGGAGACACCATAGATCCTCACATTGCATCTATGAACATTTGACCCCTGTCTGGCAGTGCACATACCCTCTGTGATAAGTCTCCTGTCATGGAGACGCAGCAGATGCCCATAGTCCCTACATTCCAGGAGGATGATGAGGATGTGCACTGCAGACATTCCATCGATCCTCACATAGCTCATGTTAATGTGTGACTCCTGATGGTACCTCGCTCATGCTCTGTGAACAGGGACATATCATGGAGATGCAGAGGGGAAACTTTAAGTTTTCCTGATCCTATGGCATCCTTCGTGAGTTGAACCCTTCAGGGTCCACACTGTCACCGAACACAGATGCTGATGAGATGGGGGGGCCAGACACACCTCAAAGATGCTGAGAGCACAAAGACAGAAAGATGGAACTGTGCCGCCAGCCCAAGACAATGATAAGCCCCATCAAGGTACAAGCTTGACTCATGTGACCAGTGACATTGAAGGGGCACCATCAGTGTGCTGGCAAGTTTGCACAAAGCACAGGGAAAAGGCACTGGACTGAGACACCTGCCTTTATCTTGTGCGGGGACACGAGTGACATGAATATTGCTCATCAGAACAAGGAGTCATAGGCAAGGAGACATTCTTGGGAGTTTATTTTCAATAGTTAACATTATGTACAAGTTATTAACACCAGTGTCCAGGCATACAACTACATCTTCTTAACATTCCTAGCCCTGCCGCTACATCTTGGTGCCCCCCCCGGACATCCACAGTGGAGGTGGAGGCAGCTTGCTGATTGCTACATCCTGTCTGTGATGACCTTGACGGGTGTCCTCTGAAGCGCTGAGATCTGGAGGACCCCAGCCTGCTTTTGGGTTCCTGTGTGGCAGTGGGACCCTCCTGTGGAGCTGGATTTGCTGGGGTCACAGGAAGAGTGGATTCGGATGGGCTAGACACTCCCAGAGTTACCTGGGTGGATGACCGCGGGGTGAGCACCTGCTGATCCTCCTCCCTATGGGTGCCTGATGGCCCCTGGCTGACTCCTTGAGGAGAAGGGGTACCTGGAGTGAGATTGAGCCACCCCGCACCCCTCTTGCATTGACACTGTTGGAGGCCAACTATGGCATCAGTGATGGAGTTCAGCCCGCGCGGCAGTACAGGACTGATGTTCTGGATCAAGATCTCCATGGCGGCCACCATCCTACCATTGTTGACCTCGGTGCATTGGCATGCCGGCACTATCACCTCAAACTGAAGGCAGACGGACTCCTGCATCACACCTTACAATTTGACAACAGCGGACATCCCTTCCTGGTGTTCCCAAGCTTGCCTCCGCAGCTCCAGCAACTGAGACATCACCGAGTCCAGAGGCTCCTCATCTGACTAGGATTCAGCTGATTTCTGGCCTCAGTAGTCCTCCAAGTACCGGGGACCTGGGAAGTATTTGCTGTCGCCTGCTGTAGATCAGACAGTGACTTGTGCTCACCAGAATGTGACCCCGAGGCTATTCTAAAGCTAGGTCCCACCAAGGTGTGTGTATCTGCGCTGGTGGAGGGTGTGGGTGAGCGTTGTGACAGGTCTTCAATGAGAGTTTCATCAGATTCCTCTTCTGAGATGTCTTCAGGGCTTGAGACAAGGACCTGGATCATGGACTCTTCAATGAGAGTTTCATCAGATTCCTCTTCTGCGATGTCTTCAGGGCTTGAGACAAGGACCTGGATCATGGACTCCCTTGGCTGTTTCCCAGATGTGCCAGCGAAAGCAAGGAGAGATAATTACTGCATAGCAGGGGACTGTGGAGCAGGACACATCACTCACAGCATGGTTGTCTGATGGATGTTGCACTGCTGGACCCTCACTTGGCAGAGCACCGCCGACTTCACTGTCAGCACAGGACTGGTCCAGATCTTCGCCTGCCAGCTGAATGAATCCATTTTCAAATCCGTGAGGACTGATTTCAGGCATTCCTCCACTAGTCTGCGACCTCTCCCTTTTGTTATGTGCCAACTTGTCCTGTATGAATATAGGTGGAGAGAGTATAAGCAGCGCACCTGCCAGGCCAGGTGATAAGGATGCCTGGCATGTGTGGGTGGTGAGTGGTGCCATGGATGGGATGAGGACACGACCCGCAAGACATACGAAGGTGTGTGTGAGAGACTGAATGGTGATGTCTCTTGTACCAGCAGCGAGTGAGATCTCTATCGATGTGTGATGGGTTTGTGAGTGTGTGAGCTGAGAGTGATGAGGAAAGTGACTTACCTTGGTGGAACGGAGAAGATCATTCATCCTTTTTCGGCACTGGATGGCTGTCCTCTTTTGCAAGGTGTTGGTACTGACCACTGCTGCCACTGCCTCCCACGCAGGATTGGTGACTTTGCTTGCTGGCCTTCACCCAGATTGTGATTAGAGGAAATCATGGCGAGCCTCCACAGTAGGTACATAACGGAGGTGTCACTAAATCTGGGGGCAGCATGTTTCCTCCCTTTGGCAGCCATCAGTTTGTAACAGCTTCCTACCCCTTGAGGAGTGCTCGCTCTTTGCAAGGCGGCCTTTAAATATGGCGCCTGGTTTACTGAAAGCCTGAGGTGACGGCGGGGTGGATAAGTGAGAGGACACCCTGCCAGTGACCCAGTGTATTTCCCAGGAATACAAGATTAATGAGGTGAAATTGGGACGATATGGCACGAAAACCCTCCATTGCGGCTAGTGGGTAAAATGTTCCACTGCCCGCTACCGCACTTATTGCAAATCTGGGACAATTCTGGCCTATTTATGCAATCTTAGTTGCAAAGATGAACTAGTACAACAAACTGTTGTTAATGCATGAGAACAGTGGGTGTATTAATGGGTAACTTGAGTAACTCACAGTTACACACGTTCTTGCATGCAAATTTGTGTTTTTTTCACTAGGAAAAGAGAATTTTTGTAATTTTGTTCAGTATGAAAAGGAGGATGTTTGGGTTTGAAATGCAATCAGTTATACATGTCTTATCTGGCTTTCCAGGATCATGTGACCTCTAACATGAGGCAGTTCTCTGCAGGTGGTCATCTTGAGATCAGTTCTGTAAAGACTTGCTATGAGAAGGCACTGAGAAGCACTGTTGTCTTTAAACATAAAAAACTTCCTGTTCAAACTCGAACTGTGTTCGCTCATTAATCTTATAATGCCAATTTCTTCTCTTGTCCCTCTTCCTCCCTAGAATCTAAACCAGGCCTGTCTGACGTAGTTCTGTGCCTTCCCATCCACTCTCTTTGTTCATCTCTCAATACAATCTTGGGTGAGTGGACAATCAGACTAATTATACAAAAATCAGAACATCACATGCCTTTGGCTTCTTTCTTAGGGTGATCGTTATTGTCTGCATGAAGTCCTTTGGCCATTCTCCTGATAAGTACCTTTATTTGCATAGCTTATTAAACATTGATGCTACATACTTTCCCATTTTTTTAATCAACTCTGCAGGTATTTCATATATTTCAGTTTTTATCTCCTTTATTGCTGCTTTTATCTCTGCAGCATTTCTGTTTCAATGATATTGATGTCACATTACTTTTCTTTTAGCTCAATCAAGGTCTATACAGAAGCAATGTCTAAAGAAGTGTTTCAAGACACAGGATCTGGTGTTAAGATTGGAGGGCGTGGGGGCAGATGATAACATCAGTTAGATTTGCAGATGACAAGGCACAGAAAAAGGAACACAAGAACTAGTAGCAGCAGGCACAAACTTTGGAATGAAAGTGAACATCAACAAAACCAAAATGATGCATATCACAAAATCACCAAGAAATATTCATACAGTGATAGAAGAAAAAGATCTAAAATAGGTGTTGGAATTCAAGTATTTAGGAAGCATTATATCTGCAGATGGACGGTGCAACAGACAAATAAGAACAAGGTTAGCAATTGGAAAGGCCGTATTTAATAAGAGAGTTACTACCAGAAAGCTGAATAAACAACTCAAGAAGCTATTTGTAAAAAGCTTGATTTGGAGTGTTGTTTTGTGTAGATGTGAGACTTGTATCTTATGGAAAGGGAAGACCAACTTGCTAAATGGCTTTGAAATGTGGATGTGGAGGAGAATGGAAAGGATCAGCTAGGTAGAAAGAGTAACAAATGATGAAGTGCTGAGGAGAGTGAACAAACAAAGACATTGTTGAATGTAATTAGGAAAAGACAGAGAGACTGGCCAGAGCACAACCTAAGAGGATAAGGACTAGTAAGAGACATTATAAAGGGAATGTTTCAAGGAAAAAAGAGGAATAGGAAGGAAGAGAATGTCAATGCTGGATGGGTTGAAAATTGAAGGAAGCTTTAGGAAAAGGAAAAGTCTGACACAGGACAGAGAGACATAGTGTTAGGAAATAGAGATAGCTTAAGTAAGTTATATTTGTATTTTGTGGGTGTTAGGAATAAGTTTTAACTTTAAAGTTTAAGTGTGATTTGTATTTCTGTATCTGTGTAAAGAAAGGTCAAATTGAGTTTTAGTTTTACTTTAAAAGGTGCTTAGATTTCTAATGAGATTTTTATAACTGTTGCAGCTAAGTTAAACAAACAAGAGTAGAAGAATTGGGCTGTTGCCTAGCAACAGGGGTCCAGAGAGGCAGGTTCCTCCCACAGATACATACAGAAGAAGAGAAAGGGCAATTTGATTTTGGAAGCTGTTTGAGTTCAGTTGGTTTTGAAAGTAGCTGCCAGCAGAGACTGAAGCAAAGGCAACAGATATCCAGTCCCAAGCTGAAGAGAAGACCCCAAAAGATCCAGGGGAATGGAAGGGAAAAATCGCAAGCAGATCTTCTACTCAAATGAAGGACAGGAACTGGAAAAGGTCCTGTTAATGAAGTTAAGAGTTAGGGGCACAGAGAAAGGCTCCAAGCTTCAGATTTAAAGAGACAAAAGCTGCAGAAAGCAGATTTAAAGTGAGGAAAGCTTGCAAGAGGCAAGAAGGTCCAAAGAAACAATGGAAGGTTTGTAACTCTTTGCTATGGGCATGTGAAGCAGCGGCACTGTTGATGACTGAGTCAGTGAGAGAGAGTATGTGGAAGACAACTTGAATACATTTGGTGACACAGGGAGGAGGAACATCAGAAGGAGAGTTTGAAACCCTGGAGGTGAAACCTTGCAGAAGGCATCTGAGAGAAAGCATCAGTTTGGGAGAAGATTCCAAGGCGAGGTCTTGGAGAGTGAAGATTGGAAGCCCCCATGTGAAAGACGGAGTTCACAGTGTGACAAGTGTCTGGGTCGGGTGGGGGGGGGGGGGAAGCGGGTGGCGGGGTTGGGGGTGGAGTTGTGGAGAGATCCATAGCATCTGGTTGAGGTGGCATCTGTCACTTGGTTTCAGGGTGTGGTGTGTCTGACCACAGGGTGCCTATTGGTACATGGACTGTGTACTTACTGTGGACATTAGAGTATAAAGATAGCTTTTGTAACTTGTGTTATCCTTGCAAATCTGTATATATCTGTAAAGGTATAGTTGTGGGCGAAGGAATATTGTAATATAGTTAATCTTTTCTTGTTTAATAAATGTTTTATTCTTTTGTTAAAAGTTCATCAGCTGACTCATGTGACTCTGTTCAGTAGCCCCTCTCCACATATCTAAACAAACAAATAAAAGTTAGGATTTATCAAGCTGGGTTCCACTCTGGGATCAGGCTTGTCCAGGGGTAACCTCAGCTGAGATTGTAACAATAGAGCAGACTATGAGCCAAGGAACTGCCTTCAATTGAGCACACTTGATGACCATGATGAGTCTCAGTAAAAGCCCTCAAAGATCTTTATTTCATCACCTGACTGTCTGCGACGGTATTGGTCACAGTGTTCTATATCACTCTCTTCATAGATAAATAGGGATCAAAGGCTTTCCAACACAGTGGATGAGAGACATTAGCTGAGATAAGTTAAGGAACTGTTTGTTTATAGTCCTTGTGGAAAGTAACATGTATGAGCACATTAACCATCAGTGTATTTATTTAAAATAAAAACTTGAGACAATACTCTTTGCTTTTAAAATCCAACATTAAAAGTTATACATTTTTTCAAATTCTGTAGTGGAAAATCCTGAAATGTGACACAGGCTAATTAGCACTTTACCAGCCTGCACCAATTTATTAGTTAAGTGATGGAAGAGTTGATCCAGGACCATCTACTCAAATCATTCTATTCAAAATCAATCTTAAAGTGCTACGTAGCAGGCTTGTCAGCAAAGTTACAGCCCATGGAATAAAAGGGACAGTAACAGTACAAGATACAAGTGGTTGAGTGGCAGGAAACAAAGAGTAGTGGTGAACAGTTGTTTTTTGGACTGGAGGAAGGTATATAGTGGGCTTTCCCAGGGCTCAGTACTATGACCCTCTGCTTCTCTTGATATGTATTAATGACCTAGAGTTGTGGGTGACACAAAAGTTTTGGAAGTATTGTGAACTGTGAAGAGGATAGTTATAAACTTCAAGAGGACATGGACGAGCTGGTGGAATGTGCGGACAAGTGGCAGATTAATTTTAATGCTTAGAAGTGGGAAGTGATTCATTTTATAGGAAGAATGGGGAGAGGCAATATCAAATAAATGGTACAATTCTAAAGGGGGAGCAGGAGCAGAGAGATCTAGAGATGTGTGTGCACAAATCATATGTGGCAAGGCAGGTTGAGGTAGCAGGTAGTAATGAATATGGGCTCCTGAGCTTCATAAATAGGGTCACCGGGTTCAAAATCAAGGAAGCTATGATAAACCTGTATAAAATATTGGTTGGCCACAACTGGAGTAACTAGTCCAGTTCTGGGCATCACACTTAAGGAAGAATGTGGAAGCTTTAGAGAGAGTGCAGAAAAGATTTACAAGAAGGGTTCTAGGGATTAGGAACCTTAGTTATGTGGATAGATTGGAGAAGCTGGGACTGTGCTCCTTGGAGAAGAGAATATTAAGAGGAGATTTAAGAGAAGTGTTCAAAGTCATGAGGGGCCAGGACAGGATAGATAGAAAGAAACTGTTAGCACTGGTGTAAGGATGCAGAACCAGAGGACATTGATTTATGAGCAGCAGAAAAACTTTTTTCTGCAATATGTGGTTAGGATCTGGAATACAATGCCTGAGAGCGTGGTGGCGGCAAATTCAATCATGGCTTTCAAAAGAGAATTGTTTAATTAACTGAAAAGTAAATGTCTGCATGGTATGGGAGAAAGCAGGGGCGTGGCACCAGATGAGTTACTCTTGCAGAGAGCCAGCACGGACACGATGGACCAAATGGCCACCTTCTGTGCAATAACTATTCTATAATTCTGCAACACTTATCTCAAGTTCCACCAGAAGCATTTGCCTCGTGACCTTTGATCCAAGTATGTACTTACAGTCAAATGTGAAAGTGGTGAGAGGAACTGCTCTGAATAGAGTGCCGGATTTGAGCATTTCAGGGGAGTTAAGCGGAAGAAGGAAAGAGGTGTTTGGTTGCTTTTGCCTAAACGTTTTCAGCCTCCAGGAATTGATTCTTGCTCTGCTACGGAAGAAGAAGCTGGTTAATTGGTGAGTATCTGCTAAGTGATTAAGGTTTATTCTAATTCTAAGGCTCAAAGTAGTATATTTTGAGCGAGAGATGAGCGGGAGAGGATAAAAGGCACAATTCGAGAGGCCTACCTGCAGTGAGGCTAGCGGTGGGATGATGTCACGAACCACAATGTGACGTGAGTGCAGGGAAAGCAGCTGATTGGTGAGTAGGATTGGTGAGTATTTCTAGTCTTTAAAGTAAAAGTATGGTCCTTAGTTTGTGTTTAAGTCTCTAGCCTTTTTTTCCTCTCTTTTTCTTAAAAATAGCTTGTTTAATATAAGATCGGTACTGATATAAAAAAGAATTAATTACAATAAAGCACAAAAAGCGGGGGATTCTTCAAGTGTAAAGAGCAGGGATACAAGAGTAATTAATTAATAAATTAAAATACGATAGCGATGGCAGGACGGATGATGTGTTGCTGCTGCAGCATGTGGGAGCTGCTGAACACCAAGGTGATCCAGAGCAAACACATCTGTAGTATGTGTTTGCAGCTCAAGGATCTTCAGATCTGAGTTGAGGGGCTGGAGTCGGAGCTGCAGACATTGTGCCACATCAGGGAAGAGGAAAGTTATATGGACACTTTGCTACAGGAGGCGGTCACACCCCCCCAGGTTAGGTAATTCAAATTCGGTCTGTAATCAGGCACAAGAGAGTGTGATTGCAGGTGAGGCAGGCACGGGGACCCAAGGAGTAGCATTGGAGGAGCCTCGGCCCCTGCAATCGTCCAACAGTTATGAGGTTCTTGCAAGCTGTGTGGACGAGAGTGGGGACTGCAGGGAGGATGAGTGAACTGACCATGGCACCATGGTACAGGGAGCCATTCAAGTGGGGGGAGGAAATAGGAACATATTCGTGGTAGGGGACAGTATAATTAGGGATATTAGATACTGTTCTCTGCAGCCATGATCATGAGTCCCAAAGGCTGTGTTGCCTGCCCAGTGCCAAGGTTAAAGACATCTCATCAGGGCTGGAGAGGAACTTGGAGTGGGAGGGGAGGGACCCAGTTGTCATCGTCCACATTGGGACCAACGACATTGATGGGACTAGAAAGGAGGTTCTGCTGAAAGAATTTGAACAGCTAAATTAAAAGGCATAATAATAATAATCTCGGTATTATTACCCGAGCCATGGTCAAACTGGCATAGGGTAAATAAAGTCAAGGAGTTAAATGCTTGGCTCAAAGATTGGCGTGGGAGGAATGGGTTTCAGTTGACGGGACACTGGCACCAGTACTGGGGTAGAAGGGAGCTGTTCCAGTGGGACGGGCTTCACTTGAACCGTGCTGGGACCAGAGTCCTGGCGAATTGAATAACTAGGGCTGCAGAGAGGACTTCAAAGTAAATAGAGGGGGTTGTCGGGGTGGGGTGGTTTCTTGAGAGTGGATACGTAGGCTTACTAAGCAAAATGGTATGGCAGCCTTGCATGGCAGCTATTTAGGTAATGATACCCAGAGTATGGCAGTAAGGTACAGAGTGTACAACATAAAAAAAAGCAGCAAATAGGGTCAAAGGGGGAAAAATAAATCAGGAGATAATGAGGGCATGTAAAAAATGCAGTACATTAATCATGGGTGACTTTAATCTTCATGTAGATTGAGAAAATCAAAATGGCAGAGGAAGCGACGACCACAAAATCAGAGAGTGTATTCAGGACAGTTTTTTAGTACAATATGTTGTGGATCCAATCAGGGATCAGGCTATTTTAGATCTGGTAATGTGTAATGAGACAGGTTTAATAAATTATCTTGGAGTAAAAGATCCTCTAGGAAACAGTGACCATAAAGTGGTAGAATATAGCATTCGGTTTGAGAGTGAGGAACTTGGGTTGGAAACAACTGCACTGAACTTAAATATGGGTAATATCAAAGGAATGAGGGAAGAGTTGTCTAGAGTGGACTGGGAAAGGAGTTTAGTAGAAAAGACAGTTGATGAACAATGGCAGACGTTTAAGAAAATAGTTCATGACTCACAACAAGGATATATCCCCGTGAGGAAGAAGGATTCTAGGAAGGGGATAAACCAACCATGGTTAACCAAGGAAGTTAAGGATAGTATCAAATTGAAAGAAAATACAAACAACGTGGCAAAGATTAGTGGTAAACCAGTAGATTGGGAAGGTTTTAAAAACCAATGACAGATGACCAAAAAATTAATAAATTGGGAGAAAATAAACCTTGAGGGTAAACTAGCAAGTAATAAAAAAGTAATATAAAAATGAACAGGAGGAGCTTCATTAAATAAAAAGGAAGAGAGAGGCCAAAGTGAACATAGACCCCTTAGAGAATGAGGCTAGGGAAATGATGGATTAAGGATTGGCTAACAGGCAGAAAACAGAGAGTAGGAATAAACAGGTCATTCCCATGTTGGAAGGCTGTGACTAGTGGGTACCGCAAAGAACAGTACTTGGGCCCCAGCTGTTCACAATATATAGCAATGATTTGGATGTCGGGACCAAATGTAATATTTGCAAGTTCACAGATGATACAAAGCTAGGTGGGAATGTGTGTTGTGAAGATGTGAAGTGGCTACTGGAGGATTTGGACAGACTTAGTGAGTGGCAAGAACATGGCAGATGGAATATAATGTGGAAAAATGTGAGGTTATCCACTTTGGCAGAAGGAACAGATGTGCAGAGTATTTCCTAAATGGTCAGAGATTAGCAAATGTAGATGTACAAAAGGGACCTGTGTGTCCTTGTCCACAAGTCACTGAAAGATAACTAACAGGTGCAGCAAGCAATGAGGAAGGCTAATGGAATGTTAGCCTTTATCACAAGAGGATTTGAGTATAGGAGTAGTGAAGTCTTGCTTCAATTGTATAGAAGTTTGGTTAGACTATACCTGGAGTGGTTGGATGCACATTTTAAAAAGAGCACAGAAAGCCTGGAGAGTTCATTTTAAAAAGAGTGCGGAGAGCGGGGAGGCTTTGCTTAAAAAGAGTGGGGAGACTTCAGTTAAAAAGAACAGGGAGAGCGGGGAGACTTCATTTTAAATAAGCGGGGAGAGAGAAAGATTTCATTTAAAAAAGAGCGAGAAGAGCAGGCAGACTTCATTTAAAAAGGAGCGGGGAGAATTAATTTAAAAAGAGCATGGAGAGCAGGAAGACTGCATTTAAAGAGAGCGGAGAGAGTTCTTTTTAAAAGAGCGCTGAGAGCAGGGAGACTTCATTTAAAAAAGAGCGGGGAGAGGGGAAGACTTCATGTAAAAAAGAGTGGGGAGACTTCAGTTAAAAAGATTGTGGAGAGCGGGGGGACTTAATTTAAAAAGAGTGGGGAGAGGGAAAGACTTCATTTTAAAAAGAGCTTGGAGAGCAGGGAGGCTTCATTTTAAAAAGAGTGCAGAGAGCAGGGAGACTTTGTTTAAAAAAGAATGAGGAGACTTCAGTTAAAAAGAGCGCGGAGAGCATGGAAAACCTCATTTAAAAAGAGTGTGGAGAGCGGGGAGATTTCATTTTAAAAAGAGTGAGGAGAACTGGGAGGCTTAATTTAAAAAAGAGCGGGGAGAGCGGAAAGACTTCATTTAAAAAAGAGTGCAGAGTGCAGGGAGTCTTCATTTAAAAAGGGGAAAATGGTAAAAAGGCAAAATTAATGGCTCTTTAGTTAAATGCAGGTAGTATTCGGAACAAAATAAATGAATTAACGGCACAAATAGAGGGTAATGGGTATGATCTTATCATCATTACGGAGACATGGTTACAAGGTGATCAAAGCTGAGAACTAAATATTCATGGGTATGTGACTTTTTGAAAGGGCAGGCAGGAAGGAAAGGGGGTTGGCTGGCTTTGTTAGTATGAGATGGAATAAGTACGATGGCAAAAAATGATCTTAGATTGGAAGATGTGGAATCCATATGGATGGAGGTAAGAAATAACAAAGGGAAGGAGACAGTGGTGGGAGTAATCTATAGGCACCATAACAGTAGCTATACTGTATGACACAGAATGAATCAGGAGATAACGAGGGCATGTAAAAAGGGCTGTACATTAAACATCAGTGACTTTAATCTTCATGAGATTAGGAAAATCAAATTGACAAAGGTAGCCATGAGCAAGATTTCATAGGGCAGAATATTGCACTTGGGCGGGTACACGCCCGAGCTGAACGAACGTAAAATGACGCACGATACTTCAGTCAGTGGGCACGCGTGGGAGTCGGCGTCATGCCTGCCGACAATTAACAAGCCTATTAAGGCCATTAAAGATCTTAAGGTTGGCGGGCAGGCGAAAAGGCTAAGCGACCTTTGGGTATTTTGCGAAACCTCATCCACGGGCGGGATGAGGTTTCAATCCATCATTCAAAAAGAATTTTAAAATTTTCAAACTAATTTCTAACATGTCCCTGCTCATGTGACAGTGTCACATGAGGGGACATGTTATTAACATTTTTAAAATCTTTTTTATTTTCGAAAATCTTCATTTCCCTGGGGCAGCTCTGTGCCTCAGGGAACTTTCCCTTTGTGTACCCATGCGCATTCGCAAACTTCCGTGCTTGCCTTCCTCCCCTGCCACACTGGCAGTGCTGAGCGCTGCAGCACGTGTTTCACGCTAGGTGGACCTTAATTGGCCCACCAACGTGAAATCGTGGCTGGGCCCCGATCGTGGGCAGAGGTTGATTTCGCAGCCGCTCCTGGGCCCGCCCACTGCACCCACCCAATAAGGGCAAAGTTCTGCCTATAGAGTGTATTCCAGACTGTTTCCTAGAATAATATATTGTGGATCCAACCAGGGATCAGGCTATTTTGAATCTGGTAATGTGTAATGAGGCAGGTTTAATAAATGATCTCAGAGTAAAAGATCCCCTAGGAAACAATGACCATAACATGGTAGAACTTAGCATTCAGTTTGAGAGTGAGAAACTTGTGCTAAAAATCAATGAGATTAGTTACAAATGAATGAGGGTAAACTAGCAAGTAATGTAATAATGGACAGTAAGAACTTCTTTAAATATATAAAAAGGGAGAGGGAGGCCAAAATGAACATGAGGCTGGGGAAGTAATAATGGGAAACCAGGAAATGGCAGAGAAGTCGAATCAGTCTTCAGCTTTGCATCAGTCTTCACAGTAGAAGACACTAATAGCATTCCAAAAATACTAAATATTCAAGGGGCAAAAGCTGGGAGGAAATAATTCAATAACAATCGCCAGAGAAAAAATCCTAGGGAAAGTAATGGGGCTAAAGACTGATAAATCCCTTGGACCTGATGGGTTGCATCTAAGGATATTAAAGGAAGTAGCTACAGAGATAGTGGATGCACTGGTAGTAATCTTCCAAGACTCCTTAGATTCTGGAAAAGTCCCAGAGGATTGGAAAACTGCCAATGTAACACCCTTATTCAAAATGGGAGAGAGACAAAAAAAACAGGTAACTATAGGCCAGTTAGTTTAACATCCGTCACTGGGAAAATGTTTGAGTCTATTATAGAGGATGTAATAGCAGAGCATTTAGAAATGCATAATATAATCCAGCAGAGTCAGCATGGCTTCACAAAGGGAAAATCATGCCTGACAAATTTATTAGAATTCTTTGAGGATGTAACAAGCAGGATAGATAAAGGGGGTACCATTAGATGTAATATATTTGGATTTCCAAAAGGTATTCGATAATGTAAGGCTACTTACTAAGATAAGAGCCCATGGTGTTGGGGGTAATAGCATGGATAGAAGATTGGCTAACCAATAGAAGACAGGGAGTTGGGATAAGGGGGGCATTTTCAAGATGGCAACCTGTAACTAATGGAGTGCCACAGAGATCAATGCTGGAGCCACAAGTATTTACAATTTATATTAATGACTTGGATGAGGGAAGTGAATGTACTATTGCCAAGTTTGCGGATAACACAAAAATGGGGTGGGAAGGCAAGTGGTGAGGATGACACAAATAGTCTACAGAAGGATATAAACAGGTTAAGTGAGTGGGCAAAAACTTGACAGATGGAATATGATGTATGAAAATGTGAGGTTATACACTTTGGCAGGAAGAATAGAGGAGCTGAATGTTATTTAAATGGAAAAAGACTGCAGAAAGATGCGGCACAAACGGAATTGGGGGTTCTCGTGCATGAATCACAATAAGCTAGCATACAAGTTCAGCAGGTAATAGGGAAGGCAAATGGAATGTTGGCCTTTGCTTCAAAGGGAATGGAGTATAAAAATAGGGGAGTCTTGCTAAAACTATACAAGATACTAGTTAGGCCATAGAATACTAGAATACCGTGAATAGTTTTGGTCCCCTTATCTAAGGAAAGATATACTGGCATTGGAGGCAGTCCAAAGAAGGTTCACTAGGTTGATCCCAGGTATGGAGGGATTTACTTTTGAGGAGAGGCTGAGTAGGTTGGGCCTGTACTCATTGGAGTTTGGAAGAATGAGAGGCGATCTTATTGAAACATATAAAATTCTTAGGGGGCTTGACAGGGTAGATTCTGGGGGGTTGTTGCCCCTTGTGGGAGAGTCCAGGACCAGAGGGCTTAATCTCAGAGTAAGGGGGCGCCAATCTAAGACAGAGATGAAGAGGAATTTTTTCTCTCAGTGGTAGTGAATCCATGGAATCCTTTACCACAGAGGGCTGTAGAGGCTGGACTGTTAAATATATTCATGGTTGAGATAGACAGATTTTTAATCAGTAAGGGAATCAAAGGTTATGGGGAAAAGGCGGGAAAGTGGAATTGTGGATTATCAGATCAGCCATGATCTCATTGAATGGCAGAGAAGACTTGATGGGCCGAATGGCCTACTTCTGCTCCTACGTTTTATGGTTCTATGAACATTAAAGACAGCATTCAAATAAGTATGGGACCAAGAAGCCTGAGAAAACTGAGCTCAATTGGCATTAAGGCCCCAAAGGCAGAACTTGTACCCTTGTTGGGCGGGCGGGCCCGAGAGCAGCCGAGAAGCCAACCGCCACCCATGATCGGACCCTGACCACGATTTCACGATGGCTGGCCAATTAACGGTCAACCAGCGTGAAATGCACGCTGCAGCACTGCTGGGGTGGTTGGCAGGAGAAGTGCAATCGCTGAAGTTTGCACATGCGCGCAGGTGCGCGCAGTAAAACTTCCCTGAGGTACCCTCAGGGGGCTGAAGATTTTTATCAATAAAAATAAAGATTTTTAAAATAATGAAAACATGTCACTCATGTGGCTCTGTGACTCTGTCACATGAGCAGGGACATGTTAAATATGAATGTAAAAAGTTTTAATTTTCTTTATCACTGGACGAAACTTCATCCAAAAATGCAAAGGCCACTTGGTCTTTTCATCCACCCGCCAACCGAATGGTTGGATGGGCAGCAAAAAATTCCATTTAGTTAATTAATTAAGGGCCTTAATAGGCCACTTAATTGTCAGCGGGCACGTTGCCGACTCCCGCGTGTGCCCGACCGAAATATCACGTGAGTGCGCACTGACGGGACACTCGCCTGGCGTCACTTTATGCTCAAACGTGTCAGGCGCATGCCCACACGCGAAAAATTCTGGCCCAACAGTTGGAGTTACATGTGCTACAGTCATTGCAACCCTAAGATATCACTCCTAGCTGCTTCATCAATGACCTTCCTTCTATCATAGTCAGGAAGGGGGCTGTTCACCAACAATTCTCCAGTGTTCAGCTCCATGCACAACTCCTGCAACAATGATGCACAACATGCCAATCAATAGCAGGACCTGGCTAATATCCAGGCTCGGGCTGACAAGTGGTAACATTCACATCACATAAGCGCCACTCCAAGAAGGCACAACAATCTCTTCCTGATCTATAATGGTATCACCCATCATCAAGATCCTGGGGCCCTCGGGTGGTGGAGTGGGGGTGGGCAGTCATCACTTACCAGAACCTGAACAGGATCAATCATATCACCACCAAGGATATGAAAGCAAGACCAGAAACTGGGTTCTCAATAAAGAATGGCTCACCTCCTGACCTATCAAATCCTTTATCACTATCTTGAAGGCTTAGATCAGAAGTGTGATGAAATAATCACCACTCAATGGATACAGTTTTAAAAGTACTGAAGAAGCTCAAAATCATCCAGGATAAAACAGTCTGCTTGATCTAAAACCCTGCTATCCATAGACTTAATACTCATTGTCTCCACTGCCGCTGCACTGTGGCTGTAGCATTTACTGCAGTAAAGGTAAACTGCGAGTTTACTTTGACAGCACCTCCCAGCTCTGTGTCTTGAACCAAGCAGGATGAGCAAGAGCCACAAATTATGGGAAATAGATCATTGTCAAGCTTCCCTACTATTCATTCATTGTTGCTGTGTCAAAACGTGGGAGCACCATCAACACACAGACCCAAACAGTTCAGGGAGATAGCTGAACCGTCCTCTCAAGGCGGCTAGAGAGGCGCAATAAATGTCAGCATTGCCTACATCCTGAAAACAAATTTGAAAACTCTGGTCAAGAAATTTGACGTGCGCCAAAAGCAGGCGTAAAATTGACGAGCCTGAGTCCTGAGCCAATTTCATTTTTGATCTTCATTTAAATGTTGCCATCAAGTTGCAGGCTCTACACAGACCCCCTACTACAGTTTGCCAGGCAGGGAGCATGAGGGATCAGCCAGCTTCTATGTGGAGCCAGGCAACAGGTTGAATGGTTGGGGGCGAGGGGGTCGGGGTGGGGGGAGGGGTTGTACCGTGGTGAGGGGGGGAAAGTATTTCCACAAGAGAACCCCAGTAGTTGATGGGAGTATTTTTCTGGGTCTGGGAGAAGCGCTCTTGCTGTTTTTGTCAGCAGCCTTCCCTTTTAAGGGTCACTGGTTAGACCATTCAATGTCCGATTTAATTATGTGGAAAATGCACACTGTGTTCATTTGTATCTACACTTTGTATTAAGAATCCTACAACCAACGTAAGACATCAATTTGCATTTTTAAGGAGCCTAACACCCATTTCTGGCCATTATGCTGGACAACAAAATGTTACTCGAGTTTTGGTGGGAATTCTGCCCGCTTTCTTTATCTGCCCCAAGTTAGTTTCTCAGGTAGGGTTCATTAAAGATGTATAGCAGGCTCCCAGAGAGTCAATTCCACCATCAACCAGAAGTCTGCTACAGCAAGGCTACAAAATCCTTGGAGCTGCAGCTGGGCTTATACCATTTTCCCAATGACAGCCCCAGGAAGTGGCAATAAACATGAACAGAAGGAAGGAAAATCCACCAGCTGACCTAGGACCAGGCTGCCCTCAATGTGGCAGTCAGCGAGAAATGCCCAGTAATTATCCTGGCAATGAGGAACAGGGAAATCCTGATCTTGGCAGTGAGGCCTTAATGATCTAATTTCCTGTTGTTTTCACCATGATTCCTCCCTAAATCCTTGTGTCTTAATTTATTAATGACATCCTGTGCAGCACCCTATCAAATTTCTTCAGGAAATCCATAAATGCAACAGAGCAACAGTTAAAAAGAAATAAATTGTATTTTTTTTATTCACTCATGGGATGTGGGTGTCGCTGGCTAGGCCCACAGTTATTGCCCATCTCTAATTGCCACCGTCTCAAGGGCAATTAGGGATGGGCAATAAATACAGGCCTAGCCAACGACGCCCACATCCCATGAATAAACAAAAAATTCAATTCATTTATTTTCAACAGTACACTGTTTACTTTTTGAAATTTGTCATGTTTGCTTAAGTGCCTATTTGTTTTATCCCATTGTATCACATGAGTACTAATGTTAGGCTGACTGGTTTAGAGTTAACTTGCTAATCTGGCATAAATGGAGATTTGTAGTAGTTCTGGTGTAGTTGCTGTGACTTCCCAAAAGCTTGAGTACAGAGAAATATGATTATGATTTCCTAGAATGAGTTTAGAAAGAATAGCTCTGGCTGCTCAGCAACTTTGCTGAGCCTCTGTTTCTAGCTAATCAAAAAGTATTCTATCTGCAAGCCAGTTGTTCTTGAGCATGTTGCTTAGTTAATTAAGGTAATTTCCTAATTTTCTGTTCCTGCTCAAACACTCATGGATCCCTTTAATATATGCGCTGCAAACAATCCACTTGTGAGTGAAAAGGAATGTGCATTCTAGTCAAATAGAGCTGATTATCACTATTTTGCCTGCAAAGACCTTTGGTAATGGCCAACTTCAAAGTCAGTTCAATAGTGTGAGTCAAAACATCATTTTAGAAAGCCCTGATAGTATATAGATACTGTAAACATAACACGCAATTAAAGAAAACGCTAAATACTAACTTGACACCCTCTCCACAAATAACCTAGAAGAAAGCTACCATTATGAGTCAATACCAAGTGAAAGGTTAGGGCTTGTGAGCAGATGTAAATTGTGTGATGTTGAGCTGCACTGACCAAGAAGGTCCCAGGTTCAATTACTGGTCTACCCTGAGTTGGCTGATTTCAAGCAGGTGGGGTAGAGATGGAACAACAGTGAGGGTGCTACAAAAGCCTACAGTATTTCTAACAAGGAGCAGAAAAAATACATCCTCGGCTCCAGCTCCCAATTGCTCTTGATTCCTGCTAACAGCTTTAGACACCCCATAGCTGCTAATATTATCTGCAACTTTTACTTTCAAAAGGAATGTGCTTCAACAATAGGCAAAGAAAACTTAATTGGCCAAATAGCTGACCTAGAGTTAAATTATGGAAAATATTTTTACATTATTGAAAATATTGTACATTGTTTCACCATAAAAGGTGCAGCAATCAGCTCTTCATCTGCAAAAAAGTCTTTGTGGGTTTTGAACCCCCATTCTCACCCTTGTCAATTAATGACAGTCAGCTTATCTCATCACCACCTTGCAAGCTTCCACAGTTTCTGATTTGTTACACTGCTTGTCTGAAATCCAATATTGAATGTGCAGATCTTTCTTTCAATTAAATATTGGGAGGATTGAAGCTATTGTCTTTGGTCCCCGTCATAAACTCTGTTCATTATCCACAGTTTCCATTCCTGATAACTGTTGAGGCTGAGCAAGACTGTTTGCAAACTTAGTGTTGTGTATTGTGTTTGAATCCGAGCTGAGTTTCTGACCAGTTATCTGCATTAAGTCTGCCTACTTTCACCTTTGCAACTTAACTCCAACCTTCCCCCAGCTCATTTACTACTGGAATCCTCTTCCATGCCTTTGTTAGCTCCAAATCTGACTATTCCAATTCTTTCCAGGCCAGCCTCTCCTTTTCTACCCAACATAAACCTGTACTCATTCAAAACTTTGCTGCCCATTTTTTAACTTGTTCCAAATCTTATTCACCCATCACTTCGATGCTTGCGGGCCTTTATTCGTCCTTTGTCCCACAACCTTTCACTTTTAAAATCTTCACCCTTGTTTTCAAAATTTTCTATAGCCTCATCCCTCCCTCTCTGTGCAGCCTACTCCAGCTCTACAAACCATAAAAAATCTACTCTCCTCCAATTCTGGCCTCCCAAGAGTTCCTGATTATAATCACTCCACCAGGCATGCCTTCAGCTACATTGGCAATAAGCTCTGGAATTTCCTTCCTAAACCATGCTGCCTCTCTACCTCTCTTTTAAGATCCCCCTAAAATCCACCTCTTTGATTTACCTTTCGGTCAGTTTTGCTCATTTTATCTTCTGTGGCTCAGTGTCAAGCAATGTCAAGAATATTTTTTATAGATTTTGCTATATTAAAAGTGCTGTATAAATGTGAATTGTTGTTGCTGTTCTAATATCTTAATAATTTTATTTTTTTAAACTATGTAATAACCACTAGAAAGCTCCTTACAAAATTATGCAAGTTGCATTGGTCTCCCCAACATTAAAGTTAAGCGCAATAAGATTGTGAAGAGTTTACCTGCCTCCGTGTCCATTCTATAATCTAGACACAGTCACCAGGGACAAGAAAAAGGTCTTTGGAAACATCCTCCAAAACTTACACATGTAATGCAAAAATAAACTGGATCAGTGATCATTAGTGGCAATGCAGGATTGTCTCTCAAAATCACGGTTCCTATTAGTAAAACATGGATTTTTATAATAAAAGCAAAATACTGCAGATGTTGGAGATCTGAAATAAAAACAGAAAGTGCTAGAAAAGCTCAGCAGATCTGGCATTATCCCTGGAGAGAGAAAGAGTTGAAGGAGTACCAAAGAAGAGTCCTATAGATTTTTATAAACCTGGATAGTTTTTCATGCTTATTTTTAGAAAATGGGATAATGAAATCATGGAGTAATGTGTTTATTAAAGCATTATGTTATTTTTTGTTGATGTATATTGGATTAAACAGATGGTTGAGAAGGTATGCTAGTTTTGAGTTCCTTCAAATAGGTTGCAACAGTGCAACCTTGTGTTCCATGAACCTCAATTCCAATTCAAATATGCTTTCATGTGCCCTTCTCCAATCTTCCAGAAGGTGGATTGACTGACACTTCAGTGAGATGAGGCTGAATGCAAATCAACACTCTGGACTACTTTACAATTCTTAAATAATAAATGTTATTTCACTTATTTCTTTACTTCAACTTTATCCAGTAAACCTCCTCATAGTATAGAAAATAATATGCCATGATATCCCTGTTAATGGGCTAATAGTAACTTTAACTGGCCAGCTCCATCTCCGATTCTGACCAACTTTATCTTAAGATCACTATATGTCTCTCTGTCTCTCAGCAAATGTTTTCAACAGGCCATGTGCACAACTTTGGTGCAGGAGTAAAACTGACACCCAGTTTTACTTCAATTTTTTGTCTTCAATGGAAAGGAAAATTGTGTGGGCATATAATGGGTGACTGGACCAACATCACCTGCTACATGACCACACTGACATTGAAAACTTCAGCACATGTATTCCCATGTTCTGTTGTTTCTTAGCTGAAGAGTAAGTCAAGGGCTGGATCCTTGAATCTCTCTCAGGTCTTTATGTCCAGGGATTCAACTGATCCCACCATCTGGTTTTTACCTGGCTGGGAGTTAAAATTGAGGGTACTAGCTCTGGATGGCTCACAGGAAAGAAGCAGTCTCCTGGCTGGATGGAGTTAATAACTATTAATGTCTCAAGTGGAAGCAATTTGTACCTTCCACAGACTGGTCCTTATAGCTTTTAATACACATCCTCTTCCTCTCCTTTGAATCCTTGCGAAGGTTTTAATTTCTTGCGAGCTAACTTAAGATATATCTTCAACATAAATTATACTAAACACCTTCTGTGGCCAAATGACCAATAATGATGAAACATGACACTCTCCCACTGTTGAATAATGTGTTGATGTTCACAGGGGTAAACTTTACAGATCCATTAATGGATGGAAAATCCTGCAGGACCCACTGACCTTGTGCCTGAATACACGCTAATGCCTTCTGTGAAGCTCCACACTGAGTGCAAATCTGCAAGTCTCCCCCCCCACCACTACTGTTCATCTCACAGATGGTGGATGGGCAAAGCACAAGAACCCTGTACATGCACAGCTCAGGGGAGGAAAAAGAAAACTAAATACAGGGAGAAAAATAGGAATTTGAATTTGCTTCTTGCCATAGAGCTTTGTTTTTGTTTGTGGAAAGTATTATGCAGATAACTACAAATCTGAATATTAGCCCAGTGCTTTGATTTTTTTTCCTGTTCTATATGCAACATGACACTGTGCCCCATAATCACCATAGGTCCGACCTCAGCATAACCTGCTTCCTCATTAGCAACATTTATACATAAATTCAGCTTTTCCTCAATTGAATTCTTAAAATTCCTTGCTTTCTTGAGTCTTTTCAAACCTAAAAATGCTTTGAAAAATAAATGCTTTGAATTGCAAGGTAACCAGACATTGCAATTTGCTCTAACTGGACTGTAAACAAAATGAGATTGCAAAAGATCTCAATTCATTCTAGCTCACTGAGCTAACATTTTTTTGACGCTTTGAAATTTTCCATTTGAAAAAAAGACGTACGGACCCACTTTACTGGTGTTAGGTAACCAGGATTTCAGATTTTACGCATTAGCTGTTGTCATGGAGAATGTACATGTTATTGCTGCGTTAAGTTAATTACTTACTCAGCCATCTGTCATCCTGCAAGTCAAAGTTTTCAATTTTGGAATATATATTTTAGACCAAAAGACTATCACAGTTTCCATCTGGGTATTCTTTTACCCCAGGTTTAATTCTACTAAAGTTTACTTAAAGTAAAAAGAAAATTATATCTGTTCCTCGATTACAAACTAGGGCACCAGTTTCCATTAACTGAGGCATTTTAACCTTTAGCATGGCAGTAAGTATGCAAAAATCAACCCCAATGAAAATATATGCACCAACCTTTGCAACCATCGTCAGCCAGAAGTGCCAATTGGATGATCCATCCTTACCTCCTCCGGAGATCCCCAGCATCCCAGTCTTCAGCCAAATCAATTCTCTCCACACGATATCAAAAATGGCTGAAGGAACTAAATACTGCAAAGGCTATAGGCCCTGACAACATTCTGGCAATAGTTCTGAAGACGTCTCCAGAACTAGCCGGGCCCTTAGCCAAGCTGTTCCAGTGCAGTTACAACACTGGTATCTACCCAGTGTTATGGACAAAAGCGGGGTTAATTTACACAGCACTAATTTCTCCTCACACCACCCATCTTTAAACAGTAAGGTGTTTTTGATTTGCTTCCCCCTTTATAAGCAGTGGCACATTTCCTAACCCCTCAGTTTTGGTATGATCCAATTTCTATTAATAACCTCACAGCAAACTCGAGATAGAATGAACTCAAAAGGGTTAGTTTATTTGCATACACTCAAGCATGGGGTGGGGGTTGCAACTTTGCTCCCTTTGCAGTCATAGAGTAAAACAGGGATAGAGAAAAGAAAGATTAACAGTGCAGAGACCACAGAGAAAAGAAATGCTGTTTCACGTGAGTTCCAGAGTCCAGAATCAAATTCCAATGAGGTATTCCTTCACAAAGGTTGACAGGCTAAAAACCAATGCTATATAATTCACTTTTCTGGTGGTGCTGACTTCACATGATGAAAGAGATACCCAGAGATGAATCAGTGTTGTGAGCGATGGAACAGAAGTTCCAGCAGAAACAGTGTAGATAGGGCCAGGTATTCAAATCTGGGCCGATCCCCTTTTCAGTGAGGTTGCTTGTAAGATGGTAAACAGCAGACTGAGACTTTGCAGTATAACAAGGCAATATTACTGGTTACACAAGCTAGAGGTTCATGTCACATGACTTCCACCTCTCCACATTGTCTTTGACAAGGTACTGTGTATTCATCGTCTAGGTTCCTGCGATTGTTAAATGTCCCAACAATTAAGAATTAAAAGGAAGGTTGTGGGGTCCCTTTGTCCCAGATGATGAGTAAACTCTGGTTGGCCAACCCAGGTTATGAAATACAGATAGCTTTTGTATAGCTCTCTTTGAATTTGGTCTTTGCAACCCACAAGGGGATCGTTAGTGTCTCTTCAGAGAAACGAGGTACAAGTTTCTTCGATATTGCCATGGTAGCTCCTTTTGTTTGAGGGTCACCGACAGACATAGCTACAGCCATTTTGAAAGGTCTTTGTCCAGTTTTTAAAATTTTAGGATATCTATATCCATTTTATAAAAAATATACAGGGTGAGGTCTTAGTCCCCTCACACTGGCAAAGTAGAAAATTATCCAGCTATGTCCTGTCCGCTAAAAGCAGAACAAATTGAACCCGGCTAATTACTGGCTCGTCAGTCTATTCTCAAACATCAGCAAACTGAAGGAAGCTGTCTTCGACAGTGCTATCAGTCAGTACTTACTTAGTAATAACCTTCTCAATGACACTCTGTTTGGATACCGCTAGGGCCACTCAGCTCCTGATTTCATTACAGACTTGGTCCAAACATGGACAAAAGAGTTGAATTCAAGAGATGGCATCAAGGAGCCCAAACAAAACTGGAGTCAATGAGAATCAGGGTGAAAACTCTCTGCTGGTTAGAGTCATACCGAGCACAAAGGAAGTTGGCTGTGGTTGTTGGAGGCCTTCATCTGAGTCCCAGGACATAGATACAGGAATTCCCTCAGGGTAGTGTCCTAGGCCCAACCATCTTCAGCTACTTCATCAATGACCTTCCCTCTATCATAAGGTCAGAAATGGAGATGATCAATGATGATTAAACAATGGTCAACACCATTCGCGACTCCTCAGATATTGAAGCAGTCCATGTCCTTATGCAGCAACATTTAGACTTGGGCTGATAAATGGCAAGTAACATTCATGCCACATACATGCCAGTCAATGACCATCTCCAACAAGAGAGAATCTAACCATCTCCCCTTATCAATCAATGGCATTACTAATGCTGAATCCCCCATTATCAACATCCTGGGGGTTACCATTGACCAGAAACTTAACTGGACTAGCCATATAAGTACCATGGTTACAAGAGCAGGTCAGAGGCTGAGAATTCTGTGGCGAGTAACTCACCTTCTGAATCCCCAAAGCCTGTCTAAAGCAATCTACAAGGCACAAGACTGTGATGGAATACTCTGCATTTGCCTGAATGAGTACAAATCCAAGAACAGCATCCAGAACAAAGCAGCCCGCATGATTGGCACCCCATCCACCACCTTCAACATTCACCCCTCTCACCACCAGTGCACAGTTGCGGCAGTGTGTACCATCTATAAGATGTACTGCAGCAACTCACCAAACCTCCTTCGACAGCACCTTCCAAACCCGTGACTCTACTACCTAGAAGGGTAAGGGCAGCATATGCATGGGAACACTACAACCTGCAGGTTCTCCTCCAAGCCACACACCACCCGGATTTGGAAATATATCACTGGATCACTGTTGCTGGGTCAAAATCCTGGAACTCCCTCCCTAACAGCACTGTCGATGTACCTACACTACATGACTGCATGGGTTCAAGAAGGCAGCTCACTACCACCTTCTCAAGGGCAATTAAAGATGGGAAATAAATACTGGCCGAGCCAGCAATGCCCACAACCTGTGAAAGAATTTTGTAAAACTGCCGTTTTTCCAACGAACAGATGTAATGTAGTAGATATTATGTGGTTGGTTATTCAGAGGCCAATGGTCATATAGTAAAGGGTGAGGATGGCACTTAATAAAGAAAACAGAGGATAGCCGTCAATGGGAACCTTTCAAGTCAGAAAGAAATTGCAAGAAGATTGGAATCCTAATTATTTCTAAATAATTGGGGTAACATTGACTTTGTATGATAGTTTATAACAAGTGCTAATGTATCACCAACCCATTTACACCTCTCCTAATTTTTATTTCCATAACTTCAATAGAAATAAAAATGGACAGAGATATAAAATGGGTTGGTGATTCAGTAATACCTGTTTTACACTATTACACAAAGTCAACATAACAGTCATTGATTTGGACAAGGATATTGCAAGCAAAATCTCCAAATTTGCAGATGAGAGCAAAATAGAAAGCATAGTAAAAGAACACAAGCAGCTTCAGGCAGACTTAAGGGCAATGTTTGTGTGCAGTGGGGTTGCAAAACAGATGGTTTAGAATTGGTCACTAATTTTACTCCACTGTCTGTATTCAGTCATGTTAACTAACAAGAAGCAAAAGTGATTCCATCTGTTTTGTATCGCCACCCTAGTCCAGTTTCACCCCCTGAAGCTTTTAGGGAACTGAGGCAAAAAGTGGTACACATGTGGTTCAATGAGAAGCAGTGCAAAATAATTAACATGGAATATTAAAGGACCAAAATAAGGAGTGTGTATTAAAAGGAATGATCAAGCAGTTTGCAAATCTGGGCAGAGATCTCAGTGTTATTGTGGATAAATCTATGAAATCTATACTTCAGTGTTTCATTGTAGGAAAGTGTTTCATTAGCAGAGGAATAGAGTACAAATAAATGTACACATTTCTGAGTATGGTGACAGTCAGTCTCTATCTGCAGTGATGCGTGTAGTCCTGGTTCCCATGAAGGGATACAGAGGGATGGACAACATAGAATCTCAATACCCAGAATGAGCTAAGTTATAAAGAATGGTAAAATATGGGTTTGCACCCCATAGGAAATGGGAAACATTAAAATAGCCTTATTGGAGTTCATGTGAAACATGGAGGGCCATTGAAATGAAAGAACTTGCTTTTAAGGTGCAAACTCAAGCCAAGAAAGCCAGCAAGTAGGGAAGGAAGAATCAAAAAGGGACAGACTTGTTGGTGTAATACTCATTCCCAAAAGTACTTGGGATAAGTTTTCCTCTGCTTTGGTCCCAAATAACATCAAAATTATGGTAATAATGCAAACAAAAATTAGGCACAAATCCTTTTTCTCTGTTCTGCTTGTGAATAGCTCTGTCCCTGAACTTCCTTTATGTCTTCCCTGGTGCCTGTGATTGTAGTTCGATAATTCAAATTACATGCAGACCAATGTCAAATTTGGATTGTAGCTAATTTCTCTTCAATCATGCTGGGCCACAATTAAGGGACAGACTGCCTCATGAAAACTTGGCATTACTGCTTTCTGACATGCTTTTTAGGTACCATCAATCTTAAAAAGACAGAAGAGTACTGCACAGTTTTTATCTTTGGCACTTGCCATTAAAAATTGCTTTGCTGCTTAAATATTTGTTGCTGAATGCTGCTAGTCCTCGACACATAGTGATAGAGAAAAAGAGACGCTTCAAAGTTAAATTGTCACCTTTCTATATTCCAGTATCATTATCCTTCGTCAGCACATTTGTTTCCCTTGTTCCTTCACCTTCAAAATCAAAACTATACTTCACAATACTGCTTTCGAGAAACAAGTGTCTATGAGCCTACTGCAATGCTTCCCTTTTATCCACTCCTCTAGCCACTGCAGGGGTGTCCAGCTTCTTGCTTAGGATGTTGCAGCCATCAGAAACTGGCAGAGCAACACAAGCATTTTCACAAGGGGTAAGCCATATTAAAATGAATGAGGGATGCAATTTTTTGCTCCACAGAATCAAAGGATCACAGTGCAGAAAAGGTCCTTCGGCCCATCGAATCTGCACCGATGCGTGAGAAACACCTGACCTACCTACCTAATCCCATTTACCAGCACGTGGCCCATAGCCTTGAATGTTATGACGTGCCAAGTGCTCATCCAGATACTTTTTAAAGGATGTGAGGCAACCCGCCTCCACCACCCTCCCAGGCAGTGCATTCCAGACCATCACCAACCTCTGGGTAAAAAAGTTTTCCCTCACATCCCCTCTAAACCTCCTGCCCCTCACCTTGAACTTATGCCCCCTTGTGACTGACCCTTCAACTAAGGGGAACAGCTGCTCCCTATCCACCCTGTCCATGCCCCTTGTAATCTTATACACCTCGATCAGGTCACCCCTCAGTCTTCTCTGCTCCACGAAAACAACCCAAGTCTATCCAACCTCTCTTCATAACTTAAATGTTTCATCCCAGGCAACATCTTGGTGAATCTCCTCTGCACCCCCTCCAGTGCAATCACATCCTTTCTATAATGTGGCGACCAAAACTGCACACAGTACTCCAGCTGTGGCCTCACCAAGGTTCTATACAACTCCAACATGACATCCCTACTTTTGTAATCTATGCCTCAATTGATAACGGCAAGTGTCCCATATGCCTTTTTCACCACCCCACTAACATACCCCTCTGCCTTTAGAGATCTATGGACACACACGCCAAGATCCCTTTGTTCCTCAGAACTTCCTAGTGCCATGCCGTTCATTGAATACTTCCTTGTCAAATTACTCCTTCCAAAGTGTATCACCTCACACTTTTCAGGGTTAAAACAATGGATTTAACAATTTCAAATCTGCAGCAGCAGGGGACATTGTTACAATTCCTGTTTTGGAAACCCCCAAGTTTTTGGGAATGCAGATTTCAATTTCTTACCAGGCTGTCTAACCTATTCAATGCCCCTGCTGCCTTTAAGTCTTCAGAAGCGTTTGGATTTTATCTCCCCTAAGCCTGCTATATTACAGTGTGTGCACCCACTCTATGCAAGTGAGGGCAGGAAGAAGTTCGGGTGCTAAAGTCACTTTCCAGTTCGCTCTACCAAATTGCACTTGGTGGGTAGTGAATTTTGACTTTTGGACGATCAACTGGTGGAGCTGCTTTTCCATACCAACTGCAACAGACAGCTGCAATATTGATACTGTAGCCTCATTTACATCAGGGAAGCAAGCAGTGGGATCCCTTGTGTCCCACTGCAGCTCAATGAATTAGGCAGCTCCAAACAGAGCCACCCCGGGAAACAGCTCAGTAATTGCGGGGAGTGAGGGAGGGGCAAGGGAGGGTCATGAGTGCGGAAAGGGAGATTCCTGATTATTTTTGTGCAACCTTGAGAAGCCCTCCTGCTCTGCTGTGCCCTGCAAAAGTAATTCCAAACTTATCTTTGCAGCTCTTCAGCTCTATCACCCTTGGAACTGGTCGAGCCTGCACAGCACACTCTCTGACCTGTTTCATCCAAAACAAGCAATCCAGATGCTAGGATCCTGATTTGCATATTAAAGCAGGCCTACCACCTGAAACAAGGCTGTATTTCTGGTGCCCAGTGGTATGGTCCTTCTAAATGGGGCCAGCTACATATTATTGGGATTACCAGGATGGTAAAGCTACTGACTCCATTTTCAGGTTGTTACTGCTGCATTAAATCCTGACAGAACTAGTCAATATGGACCTCTTTATATTTTACAAGGAGAGTCCTTGGTGAGATTACGTCAAGTCAATGGGAAATCAGGCAGGAGGACTATCAATTCATGCAGCAAAAAAGGTCCTTGATCACAGTGCATTTCCCTTGGCAGGGAGCTAGGACAGTATGAGAAATTGCATTCAACATTTCCAGCTGTCAGAGTTGTAAGAGACAATAAGCTACTCAGTACTGATTAAAAGTGGCTCAACCTTTGGTCATGGCGTTTAATCAAAGCAGAAGGGAAATTTCTTGTCAGAAGCATGACAGACAAATGAAGGTTACCAGTATAAACGTTAAGGTGACTTTTCCAGCATAAAAGCTTAAGGTGTAAGTGACAGCGAGGGACAATTTTAATGAGAGTTCTGGTCCCTGTTCCAGCACTACCTCCATATTTTTCATTGGAGCCAATTCAATAGATCAGAGTGAACCATTTTAAAATCTTTCTCTCTTATGGTTTCTTCCCTGCCAAAGATTACCAGGAGTCAGATAGATCCTTTCCCATCATGAACTTACAGATTGCATCAGGGTGGAGGAAAGGGTTTTGATGTCAGCTGGATTCAATGATAGCTCTCTTGCAATTGAGACACAATGTTTGAGTTTCAAGTCCCACTACAAGAGTTTAATACATAATTCTAAACTGACAAATTCACTGCAGTCCTGAGAGAATGCCTTTTTCATGAAACATTAAATTAAGGCTCTGTTTGCCTGTTTAGGTGGATATTAAAGACCAGAAGTTGATTTGAACCCTATTGGCAATGGACCAGAGGCCTATAAAATGGAATGCCCTGCCTTGCCACCCTTCGTCTGCTGCTGGCCGCCATTTTAACTGCTCATGTGGCTGAGGTACCCATCAGAAGCAGGTGGGAGTCTCATGAATAATACTTATCAGGGTTCTTTATACCAATTGGACCCTGTTGAATTGTAACCCAAGCCTCAGCTGGGAAAACACCATAGGTGTTTTCTGCTAGGTGAAGGTAGCTCAACAGCAAGAGGCTTCATCCAAGATAAATGAAAATCTTTCCTTTGTGGAGATAGAAGGATCAGCAGTGCTCTTCCCAGCCCCACAAGGAAAATCACAGCTGCTGCTTCCGCAAGATCCACCCAAAACCCTCTCCCCATGATTTACCTACAAGCCAGCAAGTCTTCCTTTTGCTATTTTCCACTTGTCTCAGTAGGGTACCTGACAGAAGCTATAACACCCTGGGCCTCAAACTTCAGCTTCCAAGCATGTTTTGAGCCCCATCTTAAACTGCCCAAAGAAATCCTCTCACATCCTGGCCAACAATCATCCCTCAACTAGCATCATGACAATAGATGCTAGTTATGTATTTCACAGTCTAGAAAACAACAGTGATTCCATTGAAAATAATAAATTGGCTGTGAAGAGCTGTGGAATGTCCTAAGGACAAGAATGGCATCACGTCAATGCAAGTTCTTTGCAATAACAAGCATGATACTTTTGAAAACAGATTTTGTTGTTGCTCCTACACTCTTAAAACAAAACACAAAACTAGTTTGTAAGTCAATATAAAATGTTCCAGCATATGTGAACCTAATATGTGGTTAACAACTATGAAGCAGACACATCACTTTTATCCTTCATTGTACTTGGAGCTCAAATTATTTATGACAAAACAATCTCTGAATCATGTACTGGAGTTTCTATATAATGATAAAATTGTTCTTTGGAAACATTTTTCTTTGCAAAGAACATGGGTTTGAAAAGATTGCAAGTGATTCACCAAAATAAGATTTAAATTTAGCCAAAGACTCATCAATACTAGCAAAAAAATGCATCTTATTTTGCACTTCAACACAATGTGGGGGTGAGGAAGGAGCTTTTAATTATCTGACCTGCAGGAAATGGTTTATCAGAAAATCACAGGAAACCCACAATTAGGAACTGCCCCGGCTGCTGTGGAGACTTAACTTCACAGCGTGTCAGGGACGTCATCAATCAGTTCCTCAGAACCAACCTGATTGATCAATCGGGCAGTCTGCTGATCTTGGAGGGAAGTTGGGGGCCTGTCTGTGGGGCTCAGAGGTCAGAGACCTTGTTTTAGGGGGGTTTGGGGCCTGGTCGTTGTGAGGGTGGGTAGCGGGGGTGTGGTGGTGGGAGGTCACAAACCTTGTGTTATGGTAGGAGATAGAAGCGGGCTGTCCGAGGTTGGGCGATTATCAGGTTGGAAGCTGAGGAAGGAAGATCTCCAGAGGAGATGAGGTCAGTGACAGTCCTGGAAACAATGGCTTGAACTTCAGTGGCGGGGTCATGGTCCAGGGAGAGGTAGGAGGAAGTATCTGCGAGTCGTCCAATCCCTCTACACCTCCATCCCCCACCGGGATGGTCTGAGGGCTCTCTGCTTCTTCCTCGAACTGAGGCCCGAACAATCCCCATCCACCACTACTCTCCTCCGTCTGGCTGAACTTGCTCTCACACTGAACAATTTCTCCTTTAACTCCTCTCACTTCCTCCAAAAAAAAAGGTGTGGCTATGGGTACCCGCATGGGCCCCAGCTATGCCTGTCTCTTTATGGGGTATGTGGAACATTCCTTGTTCCAGTCCTACTCCAGCCCCCTTCCACAACTCTTTCTCCGGTACATCGATGATTACTTCGGTGCTGCTTCATGCTCTCGTCGGTACTTGGAAAAATCTATTCATTTTGCTTCCAATCTCCACCCCTCCATCATTTTCACATGGTCCATCTCTGACACTTCCCTTCCCTTCTTTGACCTCTTTGTCTCGATCTCTGGTGATAGACTGTCCACCAATATCCATTACAGGCCTAACGACTCCCACAGCTACCTCGACTACAGCTCCTCACACCCCGCTTCCTGTAAGGACTCCATCCCATTCTCTCAGTTCCTTCGCCTCCGTCGCATCTGTTCTGATGATGCCACGTTCAAAAACAGTTCCTCTGACATGTCCTCCTTCTTCCTTAACCAAGGTTTTCCACCCACGGTAGTTGACAGGGCCCTCAACCAAGTCTGGCTCATCTCCCGCGCATCCGCCCTCATGCCTTCTCCTCCCTCCCAGAAACATGATAGGGTCCCCTTTGTCCTCACTTATCACCCCACCAGCTTCCGCATTCAAAGGATCATCCTCCGCCATTTCCGTCAACTCCAGCATGATGCCACCACCAAAAACATCTTCCCTTCACCGATGCCCCCCTCCCCCCGCCACCGGCAGCATTCCATAGGGATCGTTCCCTCCCTGACACCCTGGTCCATTCCTCCATCACCCCCTACTCCTCAACCCCCTCCTATGGCAACTCCCCATGCGAACGCAAGATATGCAACACCTGCCCTTTCACTTCCTCTCTCCTCACCGTCCAAGGGCCCAAACATTCCTTTCAAGTGAAGCAGCATTTCACTTGCATTTCCCCCAATTTAGTCGACTGCATTTCCTGCTCCCAATGCGATTTCCTCTACATTGGAGAAACCAAATGCAGACTGGGTGACCGCTTTGCAGAACACCTTCGGTCTGTCCGCAAACATCACCCAGACCTCCCTGTCGCTTGCCATTTTAACACTCCACCCTGCTCTCTTGCCCACATGTCTGTCCTTGACTTGCTGCATTGTTCCAGTGAAGCTCAACGCAAACTGGAAGAACAGCACCTCATCTTCTGACTAGGCACTTTACAGCCTTCCAGACTGAATATTGAGTTCAACAATTTTAGATCTTAAACTCCCTCCTCCATCCCCACCCCCTTTCTGTTTCTTCCCCCTCCTTTTTGTTTTTTCCAATAATTTATATAGATTTTTCTTTTCCCACCTATTTCCATTATTTTTAATGTATTCCACCGAGCATTTATCTATACCTTTTATGCCCTTTTAGTCTTATTTCACCCCACCCCCACTATAGCTATTTGTACCTTGCTTGTACTGCTATCCATTCTTAATTAGCACATTCTTTTAGATAATATCACCACCTTCAACACCTCTTTGTTCTTTTGTCTGTGACATCTTTTGGTTATCTCCTCCTTTCACTGCTTGCTTATCCCAACAACCCTCCCCACCACCGCCCCGCCTCTCTCTCCTCTCCCCCCCCCCACCAAACCTGCTTATATTTCACCCCTCTCCTATTTTTACTTAGTTATGTTGAAGGGTCATGAGGACTCGAAACGTCAACTACTCTTCTCCGCCGATGCTGCCAGACCTGCTGAGTTTTTCCAGGTATTTTTTATTTTTTGTTTTGGATTTCCAGCATCCGCAGTTTTTTGTTTTTAAATCCCTGGAGACCTTATTGTGAACCCAGATCACGATTTTCTGGTGTGCTCAACTAAAAATCAAGAGAATGAACTACTTTCACAAAAATAATTTTATTCATTAGGTGTTATATAACTCAGCATCCTTCCACATCAGACAGATGGGGTAATATTACATGCTGAGTTTTCCTTTACTTCAACTAAAATAGTTAGCACATCACCATGTAGATAGTTCACATACAACTGATCACATTTCTGATTTATCTGCAGATTAAATTATAGTAATAGAGTGACTGTATTTATAATGCTCAACATAATTTAGACTAAATCAGGTTATGGCTTGGTAAATTGGAATTATACATTAAGTTCAGCAATATGAATATTGGAGTGCCGTGTACCAGGCACAAAGAGGGGATGGCAGATTAGATCCAGCGATCACTTCAACTACTATCTAAAGCAAAGCTTCCACTGGGACTAGCTGAAACAATGAATGAGTTTCCATTGTATAAACTGGGTTTCTTCCATGAGATTGAACTGTTGAACTACATGGAGAACACATGCTTGGACCTTGAGCACGGAACTAAAGGATGCTAGTTTAAAATTAACAAACATCAAATAAAAAATAATTGCTGCCACTGAAAAGTAGACATGTGGAAGAGATACTCAAGGAAAGCAATTAATACTGTATTAAGCGGAGTATCTGGTAGAAGAGGATTGAAGATCAGTTATTCAACAGAGGTTGATGGTTCATTTACTGCTGGGAGTAGGAGCAAAGATAAATTGTGCAAATTCTAGGGATGAATGAATCATGGGATCATATAGCATGAGGCCTTTCTGCCCACTGGACCTGTGTCAGCTCTCTGAAAGAACTACCAATTAGTCTCTCCCTAGCTCTTTCTCCATAGCCCTGCAATTTTTTCCCTCATTAAGGACGTATCCAATTCCCTTTTGAAAATGCTTCCACCACCCTTTTAGGCAGCCCATTCCAGATCAAAACACCTTGATCAGTAAATCAATTATCCTCAACTCCTTTGATAAATAATCTGCAATTTTACTTATTCATTTTTGGGAATCAGACGATATTTATGCAGAACGTTTCCTCTGGAAATTAAGTAGCTGGGATAGAGTACATTGCACACAGACTAAGGTAGATGTGAGCTTGATGGATGCACAGCCTTTCATCTCAGTCAGAAAGTTGTGGTTAAAATTCCAATCCAGAGACTCGAGCAGAAAAACTAAACTCCGCTGTGATATCGAGGGCATCCTGCAAAGATGCTGTATTTCAGTCGAGCCATTAAACTGAGGGTAGCTCTGCCCTCTCAGGTGGATGTAAAAGATCCCATGATAATATTTGAAGAAGAACAGGAAGTTCTCCGAAGTGGCCTACCCAATATTTAGCCCCAATCAGCATAACTAAAACAGAGGCCTGGATTTTTGCTCCTGAGTCGGATAGCTCAAGTCGGGAAATCTCTTGGCTTGCTGTGCCTGCCTCAGGAGAAACTTCTCTGGGAATCCTTCATTCCCAAGGGTGGTTGGTTTGTGGGGGTGGGAGGAAGGTGCAGCGGGAGGAAATGGAGTTGAGCCCGCTGCCCCCAACTGCGGATCAAAGGTGGCCACAGGGGCTTCCGAGTGCCAAGGGGTGCTGTTTAAAAGGCCACCTAGATTCTCTGGGACTTTGTCCCAGTTGTTTTGTTAAATATTGGGCCCTCTGGTCCTCACCCATTACGCCATCTTCCCATGACCAATCCATGCCAACACATGCTCCCACCCAGCCCCATGGCCTCTCGTACCCTCCATGCCAACTTAATGCCAACTCATGCCCTTGGCCCACCATTATACCCTGCATTCCAACTCACCAAGTATCCATCATGGGCATATCCCAGGAGCCAAGAGGTGGTGAAATAAAATAAAGTTCTAAATATCTATTACAGCCTTTGCTATAATAAAACTCCTATTCATGAAAGCCTATTCAAAACAGTTAAATCCCCACAATACTTAATCACTCATGAACCTAGGACTCCCCCCTGATGATAGGCTGTGAAAAGCAGCCAAGCATTAATAATGACACATTGATAGCCCTGGAATAATGTCAACAAACAGCTTTTGTAACTGTAAGACCAGGGCCAGACTTTTGCGCTGTACTAAGGCTGGGTGGGAATGGTGGGGAAGGGGGTGGTTGAGCACGTGAAATTGCATCGATAAGATTCTCTTTGGCTTCCTGCCCACCCCAACCTTGCAGTGAGTTTACGCTGGCATGGTCAGGGCCTCCGATGGGAAGTCCACCTTTGCGCCAATTAAGGCCCTTAAATGGCCACTTAAAGGCCGTTTCCTGCCCAGCCTCAATTTTCAGGCTAGAGGGCAGGTGGCAGCTCAGTGGGTGGGAATGGGGGGTGGGGGAGTGGGGGGAAGGCCAGAAATGAAGGGGGCTAGATCTCGGGCGGGAATGGGGGGTGGGCACTTCCATCGGAAGCCCCCTTCTGAGTGGAGGCACCCTCCCCTTAAGGCCCAGTAACCTGCAGTCTTCTATCTCCACCCTGGCCTATCCCCCGAGACCCAGATCACCCCACTCGGGATCCCCCAGGCCTTCCCTACCCTACCCGCCTTGACCCTGACACGAACATTGTTCTCTGGATCCCTGGACTTAAACTCAGGAAGCTTCTTGCAGTGCCTCTTCAGGCCACTGCAGCACAGTTCATGGAGATACTGGAGAGCTGCCTGCCAATCAGATTGGCCAGCAGCTCTCCAAGGTGGGACTTCCTCCCGAGTGAGGGGTGGAAGACCTGCCTACTGCCAATCAACACTTGTTAGAGCATAAAATGAGAGTGGGGCAATCTGAGTCAGCAGGGTCTAAAACTTCTGACCCAGATTATTTTCAACTCTCACTGATACAGCAGCCTGTTTTTGTAATGTTTAAAGGGCTGGGGATTTGAATAATTTGAAAGCTATACAGACCGAATCCACCTTTCAAAAGCTTTTAAGACTACTCTAAAAGCTCCTGACATTTTTTTATTCATTCATGGGATGTGGGCATTGCTGGCTGGGCCAGCATTTATTGCCCATCCTTAATTGCCCTTGAAAAGGTGGTAGTGAGCTGTCTTCTTGAACCGTTGCAGGCCATGTGTGTAGGTACACCCACAAAGCTGTTAGGGAGGAAGTTCCAGGATTTTGACCCAGCGTCAGTGAAGGATCGGCAATATATTTCCAGGTCAGGATGGTAATTGGCTTGGGTGGGACCTTCCAGTTGGTGGTGTTCCCATTTAGCTACTGCCATTGTCCTCCTAGATGGTAGTGGTCGTGGGTTTGGAAGGTGCTGTTTAAGGAGCCTTGGTGAGTTTCTGCAGTGCATCTTAAAGATGGTACACACTGCTGTCAATGTGCATTGGTGGTGGAGGGAGTGGCTATTTGTGGATGGGGTGCCAATCAAGTGGGCTGCTTTGTCCTGGATAGTGTCAAGCTTCTTGAGTGTTGTTGGAGCTACACTCGTCCCCACATCACAGGTTAAGACCCTTTCTACAGTGAAAATGGGGTCTGATTGAACTCAGCACGGAGTTCAAATAGCCCTGCTGAGTTTGGGTTTCCCACGTGTGTGAGCCACACCCTGCACCTTTTCCCCTCCCAGTAAAAATGGAATCAGAAACAGGACAGGACTTTTGGGTCCCGCCCATCAATTTTAAAAGTGCACAGAATCTCCATGACTTCACAAAATCCGGGCCAGATTATCTGGTCATTATCACGTTGTTGCTTGTGGGACCTTGCTGTGCACATTGCCACGTCTCCTACTTTATAATAGTGATGACATTTTTTAAAATAGTACTTCATTGGCTGTAAAGTATTTTGGAATGCCCTGAGGTCTTTATGTTCTTATTGCACACCATAGCTAATTAAGAAAGATCAGATGAAATATCACTTTGCCCCCATGTGCAAATGTACGTCTACAGAAGGACAAAGTGCAGATTATTATATCATCATCAGAGACAGCTTCCAAATGAAATATGATGTCTTTAATTTTCACCTCTAAGTAGGTACTAAAGTCATAGCTAACAACGAGGAGATCCTAGTAAAAACTGATATCTCAGTATACAGCTGAAATTTTTTAATGTAATCTTGCTCTTTTTGTGGTATGCTATGTCCATGATTTCAAGAACCCACCCCCAACCCCACCTCCACCAGCAATATGAACATGTTAGGGCTACAGGTACCACCTTCCATCACAAGCTATTGCCTTTTATTGTTAAGGTGCATCATCACTGTAACTTTTTTATTTGCTTTTCTCTGGAATTGCTTTACTGCCATTACTAAGCCTTCAGAATGTTATATAGGCAGTCTCCAAAGTCGGGGTGGAATTTTGGTGTTATAAAATAAGTTTTATGTTCAAAAGTTGGTGTTGCTGTTCTAACATATGTAAAGAAAATCATTTTTTAATTCACCATATCCTCAACATTAGTAAGGTATCAAGAGAACTAGGTTATGAGGGTCGATTCAATGCAGCATACAAAATGCTCAGCAGCCAATAATAATAATTTCAATAGGCAGCCGCAAGGTCAAACAGCATGAGCAGCAAGAGCTGCTTATTATCTGAGCTGAACAACAGATTCTTGAATTCCAAGACAGCAATGGGAATGTGACATTTGTATACTGCTGTTCTGACCTTCACCATGGAATTCCACAGCAACTGCCGGGACTAAAACTTCTGCCACTCTTAGCTCAATCATTCCTATAATAAACAATTAGCAACATTTTAAACATTTCATTAAAGAGACTGGAGATAGGAACATTGGAACGTAGGAGCAGGAGTAGGCCACTCAGCCCTTCGAGCTTGCTCCACCGTTCAATAAAATCATGGCTGATCTGGTTGTGCCTTAACTCCACTTTGCCATCTGCCCCCCATAACCCTTGACTCCCTTGTCTATCAAAACTTTGTCTAACTCTGCCTTAAGTAAATTCCACTGCTTTGTGGGGAAGAGAATTCCACAGACTATGGACCCTTTGAGAGAATAAGTTTCTCCTCATCTCTGTCTTTAACGGTAGATCCCTTATTCTTAAACTGCACCACCTGGTCCTAGTCTCTCCCACAAGTGGAAATGCCTTCTTGGTATCTATTCAATCAAATCCCCTTAGAATCTTATATGTTTCAATAACTTCACCTCTCATTTTTCTAAACTCAAATGAGTACAGGCCCAACCTGTCCAAACCTTTTTCATTAAATAAGCCCCTCATCCCAGGAATGAGTCAAGTGAACCTTCTCTGAACTGCTTCTAATGGAATTATATCTTTTTTTCAAATAAGGAGACCAAAACTGTATGCAGTATTCGAGAAGTGGTCTCACCAAGGCCCTGTACAGCTGCAGTAAAACTTCCCTATTTTTATAAAATATAAAATTATTATTAAAAATTATAAAATTATAAATTATAAAATTTTGTTCCCTATTTTTACATTCCATTCTCCTTGCAATAAACATCAACATTTCATTAGCCTTCCTAACACCTTGCTCTACCTGCATACAAACATTTTGTGATTCATGTACCAGGACACCCAGATCCCTCTGTACCACTGAGTTCTGCAATCTCTCTCCATTTAAATAGTATACTGCTTTTCTATTCTTCCCACCAAAGTGGGCAAGTTCACATTTTCCCAAATTATACTTCATCTGCCAAAATTTTTGCCCACTCACTTAACCTATTTATATGTCCCTTTGCAGACTCCCTACCTCCTCTTGACAACTTACTTTCCAACCTATCTTGGTGTTATTGGCAAATTTGGCTACTATACATCTAGTCACTTCGTCCAAATCATTGATGTAGATTGTAAATACTTGAGGCCACAGCACTGATCCCTGTGGCACTCCACTTGTCACAGCCTGCCAACCTGAAAAAGATCCATTTATCCCTACTCTCGGCTTCCTGTTAGCCAACCAATCCTTTATCCATGCCAATACGTTACCCCCTACACCATGTAATCATATGTTGTGTATTAACCTTTGTTGTGGCACCTTATCAAATGTCTTCTGGAAATCCACATACATCACATGAACAGGTTCCCCTTTATCCACCTTGCTTGTCACTTTCTCAAAAAAACTCTAATAAAATAGCTAAACATGATTTCCCTTTCACAAACCCATGTTGACTCTGCCTGATCAAGTTATAATTTTCTAAATATCTTGCTATGACCTCCTTAATAATGGGTTCTAACAATTTCCCTATAACAGATGTTAGGCTAACTGGCCTGTAGTTTCCTGCTTTCTGCCTCTCTCCTTTCTTGAATAAAGGTGTTACATTAGCTTTTTTCCAATCCACGAGAACCCTTCCAGAATCTAAGGAATTTTAGAAGATTATAACCAATTACTTGATTACAATTACATGAATTGCTTTGCCATGTACAAATGGTGCAGGAATTATTTCCAGTAAGAAAATCCAGGTGCAAATAGTTTCTGTTGCTTGCACACCTTTAGAATGGTTCAAATGAGTTTCACCTTTTCAATAAGGCTAAAGGAAATACTGCAGATGCTGGAAATCTGAAATAAAAACAGAAAAATGCTGGACAACTCAGCAAGTCTGCCAGCATCTGTGGAGAGAAAAGCAGGAGTTAACGTTTTGAGTCTGTATGACTTTTCTTCAGAGCTGCTGCAGACCCATGTAGAACCATCGTTTTAGCCTGTTCCTGCCCCACTGAACTCATTTCTTTCTATCTTGACTCTATTTTCTCTCCCCTTGTCCCATCCCATCCCACCTACATTTGTGATTGAAGAGTCATACGGACTCGAAACATTAACTCTGTCTCTCCACAGATGCTCCCAGATCTGCTGAGTTTTTCCAGCATTTTCTGTTTATATTTCAGATTTCCAGCTTTTCCATGATCTGCCGTTGAATCTTTACTGGTCTCAGATCAGATTGGTGCCAACAGCACGGGGTTCAATCCCCATTCGGCTGGGGATGGATTTGAGACATGCTTCCTTGTCCTACCAATGGTGAAGATTGTGGTGCAGTGGTCGGGCCTGCATTCCAGCAGAGAACTGAAGAAGATGATTTATGCAGCATTCTATTGTCATTGTGCTTCCAGGCAACTGGGCTTTCATCTCATGGGATCAGACCAGTGATAGATTTTTGGATCCTTCACACCCACATTACAGGTAAGCATTCTCAGAGTGGGTATTTACTGCAAATGGCATCACAGCATCTCATCGCAGAAATGGTCCCAGTAATGGTAACCATGACTAGAATATTGCCAGGAGCGTGCAGGGGTGGGCAAAATGACGCGCGATGATGTCGGGCGTGCATCCCGACGTCATTGCACGTCATTTAGATATTTCGTTTGGTGACCGCGTGCCAGAGGTGGCTGCGCACCTGCTGAACTGTCAAAGGCCTATTAAAGCCATTAAGAAAGTAATTTAGCTAATTAACTGAGCTGCCCATCCAGGTTTCCTGAAGGCTTAATAAAATCAATGAACAAATTTTGATAAATTGACAAACATCTTCCAGCTCATGTGACACTGTCACATGAGGGGACACGCCTAAATAATTTTTCTCTTTCTTTATTAAAAAATTTCAACATGTACTTAATCTCCCTGAGGCAGCCCCGTGCCTCATAGAGATTGCTGCGCTCTTTCACGCGCATGCGCAAAAGAGCGCAGGCGCCGACTCTCCCTCCTCCCCCCGCCCACACAGGTAGCACTGAGTGCTACTGAACACATTTTACGTTGGGTAGACCTTAATTGGCCTGCCCACATAATATGGCGGTGCGCAGCCGATCACGGGCGACAATCGGCTCCGCACCTGCCCCACCCGGCCCGCCTGACATAGGTAAGTTTCTGGCCCATGATACTATCATTGATTGTTGTAAAAAGTCACCCGGTTCATTAATGTCCTTCGGGGAAGGAAATCTTTCATCCTTGCCCAATCTGACCTACATGTGACTCCAGATCCACAGCAATGTGGTTGACTCGTAACAGCCAGCTGAAAGAAGCCACTGAGTTCAACTCTAGGGGAATTAGAGATGGGCAACAAGTGTTGGCCTCACCAGCGAAGCCCACATCCTATGAAAAGGATAAAAGGAAAAATCTTCTCTTCTGTATTTCTCAATCCACTTTTGACACTATGACTCACCTTCTCTTTCCCCACTTCAAATAAAGAGCTATTCCCTTAATCCACTATCCATTCTACAACATAACTACACATTTTTTCTCATTTCCCTTGTGTGTCAATCATCAACCCCTGAGTAAAGGGTTGAATTTTGGACATTCTTTCACCTGAGTTATTTTTTAAAAGTTTGCAATATTCAAGGCTGTGACTATGCCATTCTTCAAGAAATCACATGTCAGGATAGATGTCTGGCAGGGAACACCTGGACAGGGAAGTGATACTTTGTACATCTAAGTCAACAAAAAACTCCTGCTGCCAGGCTAAATACTCTTGCTGAGGAGAGGACAGTTGACGTTTCGAGTCCTCATGAACCTTCAACAGAACTAAGTAAAAATAGGAAAGGGGTGAAATATAAGCTGGGTGGTGGAGGGGGGAGTTTGCTGGTGGGGGTTGTTGGGGCAAGCAGCCAGTGATAGGTGGAGATAACCAAAAGATGTCACAGACAAAAGAACAAAGAGGTGTTGAAGGTGGTGATATTATCTAATGGAACGTGCTAATTAAGAGTAGAAAGCAGGACAGACAAGGTACGGATAGACATAGTGGGGGTGGGGGAATATTAAAAGGGCTAAAAGGTAGAGATAAACAATGGGTGGAAATACATTTAAAAATAATGGAAATAGGTGGGTAAAGAAAAATCTATATAAATTATTGGAAAAAACAAAAAGGATGGGGAAAAAATGGAAAGGGGGTGGGGATGGAGGAGAGAGTTCAAGATCTAAAATTGTTGAACTCAATATCCACTCTGGAAGGCTGTAAAGTGCCTAGTCGGAAGGTGAGGTGCTGTTCCTCCAGTTCGCGTTGAGCTACACTGGAACAATGCAGCAAGCCAAGGACAGACATGTGGGCAAGAGAGCAGGGTGGAGTGTTAAAATGGCAAGTGACAGGGAGGTTGGTGTAATGCTTGCAGACAGACCTAAGGTGTTCTGCAAAGCCGTCACCCAGTTTGCGTTTGGTCTTTCCAATGTAGAGGAAACCGCATTGGGAGCAACGAATGCAGTAGGCTAAGTTGAGGGAAGTGCAAGTGAAAAGCTGCTTCACTTGAAAGGAGTGTTTGGGCCCTTGGACGGTGAGGAGAGAGGAAGTGAAGGGAAGTTGCATCTTCTGCGGTTGCATGGGAAGGTGCCGAGGGAGGGGGTTGAGGAGTAGGGGGTGATGGAGGAGTGGACCAGGGTGTCACGGAGGGAATGATCCCTACAGAATGCCGACGGGGGGGTAAAGGGAACATGTGTTTGGTGATGGCATCATGCTGGACTTGGCAGAAATGGCGGAGGATGATCCTTTGAATGTGGAGGCTGGTGGCGTGATAAGTGAGGACAAGGGGGACCCTATCATGTTTCTGGGAGGGAGGAGAAGGCGTGAGGGTGGATGCGCAGGAGATGGGCCGGACACGGTTGAGGGCTCTGTCAACCACCGTGGGTCGAAAACCTCGGTTAAGGAAGAAGGAGGACATGTCAGAGGAACTGTTTTTGAAAGTAGCATCTTCAGAACAGATGCGACGGAGGCGAAGGAACTGAGAGAATGGGATGGAGTCCTTACAGGAAGTGGGGTGTGAGGAGCTGTAGTCGAGGTAGCTGTGGGAGTCGGTAGGCTTGTAATGGATATTGGTGGACAGTCTATCACCAGAGATTGAGACAGAGAGGTCAAAGAAGGGAAGGGAAGTGTCAGAGATGGACCATGTGAAAATGATGGAGGGTGGAGATTGGAAGCAAAATGAATAGATTTTTCCAGGTCCTGACGAGAGCATGAAGCAGCACTGAAGTAATCATCGATGTACCAGAGAAAGAGTTGTGGAAGGGGGCCAGAGTAGGACTGGAACAAGGAATGTTTCACATACCCCATAAAGAAACAGGCATAGCTGGGGCCCATGCGGGTACCCAGAGCCACACCTTTTATTTGGAGGAAGTGAGAGGAGTTAAAGGAGAAATTGTTCAGTGTGAGAACAAGTTCAGGAGGAGAGTAGTGGTGGATGGGGATTATTCGGGCCTCTGTTCGAGGAAGAAGCGGAGACCCCTCAGACCATCCTGGTGGGGGATGGAGGTGTAGAGGGATTGGACGTCCATGGTGAAGAGGAGGCGGTTCGGGCCAGAGAACTGGAAATTGTTGATGTGACGTAAAGTGTCAGAGGAATCACGGATGTAGGTGGGAAGGGACAGGACAAGGGGAGAGAGAAGGGAGTCAACATAGCGAGAAATGAGTTCTGTGGGGCAGGAACAGGCTGACATGATTGGAATGCTGGGACAGTCCTGTTTGTGGATTTTGGGTAGGAGGTAGTACATTGGAGAGACCAAACGCAGACTGGGTGACCGCTTTGCAGAACACCTTAGGTCTGTCCGCAAGCATTACACCAACCTCCCTGTCACTTGCCATTTCAACACTCCACCCTGCTCTCATGCCCACATGTCTGTCCTTGGCTTGCTGCATTGTTCCAGTGAAGCTCAACGCAAACTGGAGGAACAGCACCTCACCTTCCGACTAGGCACTTTACAGCCTTCTGGACTGAATATTGAGTTCAACAATTTTAGATCTTAAACTCTCTCCTCCATTCCCACCCCCTTTCTGTTTCTTCCCCCTCCTTTTTGTTTTTTCCAATAATTTATATAGATTTTTCTTTTCCCACCTATTTCCATTATTTTTAAATGTATTTCCACCCATTGTTTATCTCTACCTTTTAGCCCTTTTAGTATTCCCCAACCCCCACTTGAGCTATCTGTACCTTGTCTGTCCTGCTTTCTACTCTTAATTAGCACATTCCATTAGATAATATCATTACCTTCAACACCTCTTTGTTCTTTTGTCTGTGACATCTTTTGGTTATCTTCACCTATTACTGGCTGCTTGCCCCAACAACCCCCACCAGCAACACCCCTTCCCCCCACCCACTTAAACCAGTTTATATTTCAACCCTTTCCTATTTTTACTTAGTTCTGTTGAAGGGTCATGAGTACTCGTCAACTGTGCTCTCCTCTGCCGATGCTGCCAGACCTGCTGAGTTTTTCCAGGTATTTCTGTTTCTGTTTTTGTTTTGGATTTCCAGCATCTGCAGTTTTTTGCTTTTAAAGACTCTTGCTGATTGGTTAAAAACACCTGGCTTGAGAGATGTATTCTTTGAACATCTTAGTTATTAAAACACTCAGATAGAGTGTGTCGGTGCCTTAGAAGTAGGCTGCAAGGAAAAGATTCTCTCTTTCTCTCTCTCTGCCCCACCTTTGTGTTAAAGTTCCTAAGAAATGTCTCATCAGGATAATTCATCTATTTTTTGAGAGCTTGCAAAGTTATGATAAGTAATAGTCATCAAGAGCAGTTTCATCAAAGAAATCTGTCTGCAAGAACCACCAGATCTATTGTGACCAGAATTCTGTTAGAACAGTGTCGAGATCCTTTCAAATTTTATCCTTTTAAAAGAAACCTTCCCATCCTCCAGCCTCTGTACTGGACTTGTTTGTTTTGTCCTGTCTTGTGTTTGCGTGTGAGTGTATGGGGGTTCGAATATCTGTTTTTTTAAAACAGACAAAATCATTACAATTCTAAACTACAACTTGTATGTTTACCAGTTTATTAATTTGTTTTTGAAAAATAGATTTTATAATAAATCAATTGTTTGTGTTTACTGAAAGAAGTCTGGTTAGAGTATTTTTATGCTGGGAATAACAGTATCAAATATGAACAATTGGCCAATTGTGTGGGTGAATTAAACATTTAAACTATTGTTGCAACCTGTGAAGAAGTGGTGCTAGAATTAATTGCACACTCCTGCCACCTCATTCTGTAACATAAGGTCGGGGTCTCTCATAGGATTTGAAGCACGGACAATGAGTTTTTGGATGCAGATTAACAATATTAGTTAAATCATAAAAAGACAGATACCAGTTTTCTGATTCATTGCTAACCTACATGGCTTTGGGAGTTGCTATGACGTTTTTAAAGATGGAAGATTTATCCCTGATTGGCTGAAATTAGAATTAACTGATGAGGCAAGGAAAGCAGACATAGTTGAGCTAATAGCACAGCATTTGAAATTGTAGGCATACAAGAGAAAGCACAATTTCCAGGTGGTGAGTCAATTCAGTTAGCTAGGATTCGGTTGCAAATGAAGCGAACATGAAATGGAGAAACTTAAACTTGAACAGGAAAGAGCCAAAAAAGAAAGAACATTTAAGCTGTTCAAACTGGAATTTCAGGCAAGAGAGAAGGAACAAGAAAGGAAATACCAGCTTTAAAGGCTGAAATTTAAAACAGAGGCACCAGATGTCGGGGAACTTTTTGCAGATGGAAGAACTTATCCCAACCCAGAGTCCAGTGGGGAGATGTTTAAATTTGTACAAGCCCTTCCAAAGTTTGAGGAAAGGGATGTAGAGGTATTCTTCATTTCGTTTGAGATGGTAGCTAAGCAAATGAAGTGGCCAAAAGAAATAAAAACAAAAAAAAACAAAAAAAAAACTGCGGATGCTGGAAATCCAAAACAAAAACAGAATTACCTGGAAAAACTCAGCAGGTCTGGCAGCATCGGCGGAGAAGAAAAGAGTTGACGTTTCGAGTCCTCATCACCCTTCGACAGAACTTGAGTGAGTCCAAGAAAGAGTTGAAATATAAGCCAAAAGAAAACTGGATATTGCTCCTGCAAAGTAGGTTAGTGGGCAGAGCTCATGAGGTTTATACATCACTTTCGGAAGAGGTGTTCTATGGACTATGCTGCAATAAAGACGGCTGTTCTTAGCGTATATGAGTTGGTCCCTGAGGCAAACAGGCAAAAGTTTCAAAACATAAGGAAATCGCTTTGGCAGACCTATGTTGAATTTGAGAGGATAAAGCTAAAGGTAGAGGCCACATATGAGACATTCTGGGAAATAATTCTCCTGGAGGAATTTAAATATTCACTCCCTACAGTAGTAAGAACTCATGTAGAGAACCAGAAGGTTTCAACAGCTAGACAGGCAGCAGAGATGGCTGATGATTATGAGCTTGTAGATAAATCCAAACCCTTTTTCCATCAACTCCACATATCCCAGTAGGATAGAAAGTGGGGGGAGGTGAAAGGAAGGCAAGTAGCCAGGAAGGGAAGGGACAACTGAGAATATGCTGAAATCTCATCCTCAGGCCAGAAAGGAAAATTCTGAGGGTAGGAGTGACGCCAAAGGACTAAGTGTTTCCATTGTAACAAGGTGGGACACATTCAGGAAAATTGTGGGAAGTTGGTGGGAAATCCATGGAACTTATTGGGATACGTGAGGATGATTCAGAAAAGAAGCCCCAGTGGAAAATACAACTGATCAAGTTGTAATGTTGACTGCAGCTGTGAGTCCGAGTGTGAACATTGCTGTGAGTGTGGGTGATATGAACAAGGTACTTGAAAGCTACAGAAAATTCTTGTCAAATGGAAAGTAACACCTTATTCCCCTAGTGAAGTCAAGGAGGCAGGACAGTTGCAGGAAAAGGTTCCAGGAATTTTTCCTTCCTGTGTAGTGCCCCAAGTAATAGCTAAACAAATTCTGTTGTCAGAGGTAAAATTGGCACCACAAACAGATATTTGGTTATCTGAAACTTTCTTTAGGGATTTGGACAATCCAAAGGCAATGTTCAGTAAGTCGTCTCTGATTGATGTTCAGCAAGTCGATCCAGAGTTAAGTAAAGTGGCTCAACAACATCTTAAAGTTTCTCAAACAAAGATGAAGGAATGGACAGAGAAAAAAAAAACTGAGATCCGAACATTTCAACCAGGGGATGAAGTGTTAGTGTTATCACCTTTAAATGGGGATCCTCTGAAAGCATGGTTCAGTGGTCCATACAAGGTAGTTAAGAGGGTTAGTAAAGTAAACTATTCGATAGATACCCCAGATCACAGGAAAAAGAATTAGCTATGTCACATTAACATGTTAAAACCATACCATAGTAGGGAGGATAGGAAGGAGCAGGTATGTCAGGTAGTAAGGAGAGTGGAGGATGAAAGAGACAGTGAGAATGAGTCAGAAGGAGATTTAGGCAGTTCATCAATTGAACCTCCTGCTATTTGATTAGCTAATTCTGAAATATCAGGACAGTTAGGCACAATAGCTGCTCCACGAACAGACTTGTTACAAAAGAAGTCGAAGGTAGTATGGTCACGAGAATACCAGACAGCTTTTGAGAGGTTGAAGTCAATTTGAGCTCATGATCTAGTGTTGGTTGCCCCTAACTTCACTAAGCCCTTCAAGGTGGCAATCGATACCAGTGACTAGGGGGTGGGTGCGGTCTTATTACAAGAAGCTGAACAGGGTATAGAAAAGCCAGTGGGATACTTTTCTAAAAATTTCAATTGGCATCAAGAAGATATTCTGCCATTGGAAAGAAAACCCTGGAATTGTTACTGGCCTTTATAGAAACATCTAAGAATCAGAATGTCAGACTGTTTCGATTCAGTTTGTTACTACAGCTTTATAACTTGAAGGTTGACCATATTGCTGGAAAAGACAATATATTGCTGATGCATTATCCAGAATGTAATTTTTGTTAGTATAATACAGAAATCAAAAGATCGGAACCTATACAGAAATTCTGTATAAGGAGTGAGTGAAAAGGGGCATGTAGATGTTTAAATTTTTTATATGTATGTTGTATATAGAAACATAGAAACTAGGAGCAGGAATAGGCCATTCAGCCCTTCAAGCCTGCTCCGCCATTCATTATGATCATGGCTGATCATCCAACTCAATAGCCTGCTCCTGCTTTCTCCCCATATCCTTTGATCCCTTTCGCCCCAAGAGCTATATCCAACTCCTTCTTGAAAGCATACAATGTTTTGGCCTCAATTACTTTCTGTGGTAGCGAATTCCACAGGCTCACCATTCTCTGGGTGAAGAAATTTCTCGCCATCTCAGTCCTAAATGGTCTACCCCATATCTTCAAACTGTGACCCCTGGTTCTGGACTCCCCCACCATCCAGACTATCCATCCTGCATCTACCCTGTCTAGTCCTGTTAGAAATTTATATGTTTCTATGAGGTCCCCCATCATTCTTCTGAATTACAGCAAATATAATCCTAACTGACTCAATCTCTCCTCATATGTCAGTCCTGCCATCCCAGGCATCAGTCTGGTAAACCTTCGCTGCACTCCCTCTATAGCAAGTACATCCTTCCTCAGATAATGACACCAAAACTGCACACAATATTCCAGGTGTGGTCTCACCAAGGCCCTGTACAACTGCAGCAAGACGTCCCTGTTCCTGTACTCAAATCCTCTGGCTATGAAGGCCAACATACCATGTGCCTTCTTTATCACCTGCTGCACCTGCACGCTTACCTTCAGTGACTGGTGTACAAGGACACCCAGGTCTCGATGCACATTCCCCTCTCTCAATTTATAGCCATTCAGATAATAATCTGCCTTCCTGTTTTGGCTGCCAAAGTGGATAACCTCACATTTGTCCACATTATACTGCATCTGTCATGCATTTGCCCACTCACTCAGATGGTCCAAATCACACTGAAGCATCTCTGCATCCTCCTCTCAGCTCACCCCCTACATTTAAGTCCAAATCATTTTTATACACCACAAATAGCAAGGGCCCCATCAGCAAGCCCTGCAGAACCCCATTGGAAACAGACTTCCAGTCACAGAAACATCCCTGTACCATCACCCTCTGCTTCCTGCCTCAGCTAATTTTGGATCCAACATGCCACTTTGCCTTGGATCCCATGGGCTCTTACTTTCTTGACCAGTGTGCCATGAGGGACCTTATCAAAAGCCTTGCTAAAGTCCATGGACCACATCAAATGAATTACCGTCATCAACATTCCTGGCTACCTCCTTAAAAAATTCAATCAAATTTGTCAAACACGACCTTCCCTTAACAAATCCATGCTGACTATCCCTGTTTAATCTGTGTATCTCCAAATACAGATATATTCTGCCTCTCAGAATTTTTTCTAGTAACTTCCTCACCACTGAGGTTAGACTGACTGGCCTGTAATTTCCTGGTCTATCCCCTCCTCCCATTTTTAATAATGGGACAGCGTTAGCAGTCCTCCAGTCCTCTGGCACCTCACTTGTGGCCAGAGAGGACTTGAAAATTACTGCCAGGGCCCCTGATATCTCTTCCCTTGCCTCCCTCAACAGCCTGGGATACATCTCATCCGGGCGTGCAGGTTTATCCACTTTTAAGGTGGTTAAATCTGCTAGTACCTCCTCTCTCTCTGTTAATTTCCTCTAATATTTCACAGTCCTCCACCCTGATTGTCTATACCTACTGATTATACCTGCGAAGACTGAAGCAAAGTATTCACTGACGACTATACTTACATCTTCCGGGTCCATGCACAGGTTACCTCAATGGTCCCTAACTGGCCCTGCTCTTTCCCTAGTTATTCTCTTCCTCTTTATATATTTTAAAAAACCCTTTGGGTTTTCTTTTATTCTTCCCACCAATGCTTTCTCATGCAATTTCTTAGCTTTCCTAATTTCCTTTTTAAGATCCCCCCTGCACTTTTTATACTCCTCTAGGGATTCTACCATTTTGAGCCCTCGGTATCTGCCATAAGCTTCTCTTTTTTTCTTAATCCTAACCTTTATGTTGCTTGACATCCAGGGTTCTCTGGACTTGGGCCCCCCCCACCCCCCTTCTCTTTACAATAACATATTTGCCCTGTACTCTTACTATTTCCTCCTTGAATGCTTCCCACTGCTTTGACACAGTTTCATTTGCAAGTAGCTGCTCCCAGTCCACTTGGGCCAAATTGTATCTCATCTTAGTAAAATTAGCCTTTCCCCAGTTTAGAACTTTTATTCCTGGCCCAACCTTTTCCATAACTATCCTAAATCTAACTGATTTATGGTCACTATCTCCAAAATGCTCCCCTACTGATATGCCTTCCACCCAACTGGGGTCATTTCTGAATATTCGGTCCAGAACTGCCCCCTCCTTTGTTGGGTTTTCTACGTACTGGCTAAAAAAGTTCTCCTGGATGCAAATTAAGAATTTTGCTCCCTCCCTACCTTGTACACTAAAACTATCCCAGTTAATATTTGGGGAGTTAAATTCCTGTACTATTACTGCCTTATTATTCTTACACTTCTCTGAAAGTTGATTAAGTATTTGATCCTCTGTCTCTCCCTGACTGGGAGCCTATAGTACACACCCAACAGCATGTTTGCCCCTTTTGTGCTGTTTACTTCTACCCATATGGTCTCATTTGATGATCCTTCCAGGATATCATCCCTCCTCAGTGCTATAATTGATTCCTTGATCAATATTGCTCCTCTTCCATACCCCTCTCTATCTCATCTGAATACCCTATGACCAGGAATGTTGAGCTGCCATTCCTGCCCTTCATTTAGCCAAGTCTCGGTCATAGCTATGATATTCTACTCCCACATGCCTATCTGTGCCCTCAACTCGTCTGTCTTATTACTCAAGCTCCTTGCATTAAAATATATTCTATTTAGCCTTGCTAAACTCCCTTCTTCCTTATCTAGCCTATGTTTACTCTGCCTTCCAGGCTCACTTATTAGCGTTTATTGTCTTTGGAAGGTTGAGGAGTCTGAAGATGGGCAAGCCTGTGGCCTGTCAATGGTGGGGGGTGGCATTGTGTGACAATTTGTCCTTCAACAGCGAACAAGGATAAGGCCAGCAGTTGAGAAGTGAATGCCAAATTACATGGGAGAGATGAAGCAAGTGATGTGGTATGAGGCTGTTAAAAATGAAGCACAGGATTTTAGATTTCTGTGTTTAAGTTCTGTATGCACCACCAATGCACAGTGGCAGCAGTGTGTATTATCTACAAGATGCATTGCAGCAACTCACCAAGGCTCCTTCAACAGCACCTTCCAAGCCCGTGACCTCTACCACCTAGAGGACAAGGGCAGCAGGTGCATGGGAACATCACCACCTGCAAGCTCCCCTCCAAACCATAAACCATTCTGACTTGGAACCATATGGTCAGTCCATTACTGTCATTGGGTTCCAATCCTGGAACTCCTTTCCTCACAGCACCATGGGTGTTCCTACAACACATGGACCGCGGTGATTCAAGAAGGCGGCTCACCACCATCTTCTCAAGGGAAATTATGGATGGGCAATAAATGCTGGCCTAGTGAGTGATGCCCACATCTCAGGAACGAATAAATTTTAAAAATTGCTACGAGGGAAACTGGGCAGCCATTTGGAGCCACTTTTAATCAGAGTACAGTGTGTAAGTGTTGCTTTAAGAGGGTGAAGAGTGTGCTGATGCCCAGAGTGAGCAAGGAAGACAATGAGAGTGTCCAGTATGTTGCGTTGCTGCCCTGTTGAGATCTTTAATCTATTTGCAACACAATTCTGCAGTCATGGAGAATGAGGAGTTGGCAGTGACTGCCAGTTCCTCTTCCTGGTGAGAAGTAGCGGTTGCATTTCTGGGTGAACTGGTGGCATCTACAACCAGCAGCCTGTGCCTCCTGGTCCTTGATTTCCTCAAAGGGGTCCTGGAAACTTGAATAAGTGGAGTTCTGCATGCTCTGCTGGCCTCCAGTTCCAAATGGTGTCTGTGTCATTATTTTGTGCAAGTAAATAAATAGATTGCTAAGATACAAAGATGATCGACGATGGAAGGGCAGTGGATGTTATATACATGGATTTCAGTAAGGCCTTTGACAAGGTCCTTCATGGCAGACTGGTACAGAAGGTAAAGTCGCACAGGATCAGAGGTGAGCTGGCAAGATGGATACAGAACTGGCTTGGTCTTAGAAGACAGAGGGTAGCAGTGGAAGGGTGCTTTTCTGAATGGAGAGCTGTGACTAGTGGAGTTCCCAGGGATCTGTGCTGGGACCTTTGCTGTTTGTAGTATACATAAATGATTTGGAGGAAAATATAACTGGGCTAATTAGTAAGTTTGCAGACGACACTAAGATCGGAGGAGTTGCAGATAGTGAAGAGGATTGTCAAAGGATACAATGGGATATAGATCGGTTGGAGACTTGGGCGGAGAAATGGCAGATGGAGTTTAATCCAGACAAATGCGAAGTAATGCATTTTGGAAGGTCTAATACAGGCAGGAATTATACAGTAAATGGCAGAACCCTTAAGTGCATCGATGGGCAGAGGGATCTGGGTGTACAGGTCCACAGGTCACTGAAAGTGGCAACGTAGGTGGATAAGATAGTCAGGAAGGCATATAGCATGCTTGCCTTCATTGGCAGGGTTATTGAGTATAAAAGCTGGGAAGTCATGCTGCAGCTGTATAGAACCTTGGTTAGGCCACACTTGGAATATTGCATGCAATTCTGGTCGCCACATTACCAGAAGGATATGGAGGCATTGGAGAGGGTGCAGAGGAGGTTTACCAGGATGCTGCCTGTTCTGGAGGTTATTAGCTATGAGGAGAGGTTGGAGAAACTCGGATTGTTCTCACTAGAGCGATGGAGATTGAGGGGCGACTTGATAGAATTTTACAAAATTATGAGTGGCATGGACAGAGTAGATAGTCAGAAGCTTTTTCCCAGGGTGGAAGAGTCAATTACTAGGGGACATAGATTTCAGGTAAGAGGAGAAAACCAAAGAGGAGATGTGCGGGGCAAGTTTTTTACGCAGAGGGTAGTTAGTGTCTGGAATTCGCTGCCAGAGGAGGTAGTGGAAGCAGGTATGATAGTGGTGTTTAAGAAGCAGCTTGACAAATACATGAATAGGTTGGGAATAGAGGGATACGGACCCCGGAAGTGCAAAATGTTTTAGTTGACGGGCAATATGATCGGCGCAGGCTTGGAGGGCCGAAGGGCCTGTTCCTGTGCTGTGCTTTTCTTTGTTCTTTGTTCTTTGTTATTATTCCGTGAACTTATTTGGGTGAAGTGAAGAAGCTAGGCACTGTTACTGTCTGACCTCTTTGGCCTCTCCATCTATTGAAAAACAGGGCAAGCTGAACTGCAATTTTAAAGGCTGCAACCAAAGTTTCCAGATAGTATTTAAACAGATTTTATGTAAGTGACTACACCAATGAGAATATAAATAAGCAGACCCAGGAAACCTGCATGCAACTTCCTCTACTAGACTCTGGCAGATATTAAAAAAATTAAAGGGGCAACAACATCAAAATTAATTTTGAGGAAATTCTAGGCCACATCAACGCCAACTGTTATGTGAAACAAACAAAAGTCACAGAAAATGTATTTAATTTTTTTGAAAGGTCCAACACACAGTTTAACCATAGCTCTACTATAAATAAAATGCAATGCAGAACAAAGAAATTGAAATTCCCCAGCCATTCCCTCAACAATCTACAGTGCCTTTAATGCAGAAAAACATTGCAAGTTGCCTCATGAGTATAATCAGACAAAAACCGGCACTGAACCAAAGAAGGAGATATTACGAAGTATGACTAAAACCTTAGCGAAAGAGATATATGAAAGGAGGATAGAGAATGAACAGGCGGAGAAGTTTCAGGAGATGGGGTTGGGAATTCCAGATCTTAGGCCTATATAGCTGAAGGTACAGCTGCTAATGGTGGGGTGAAGGCAGTGAGGGGTATACATTGATGGCTGTAGAGCCGGGAGGAGTTACAGAGGTAGGGAGCTCTGAGGCCATGAACCCATTTGAACACAAGGATTAGAATTGTAATGTCAAGGCACTAGTGGACCAAGAGTCAATGCAATCAGCAAGCACAGGAATGATGGGTGAGCAGGACTTGCTGTGAATTTTTTGCATGAACTGAAGTTTATGGAGGGCAGAATATGAGAGGACAACCTGGAGGGCATGGGACTAGTCAAATGTGCCAGCAACAAGTAAAATTATTGTGGTTTTTTTGTGGATAGAATCACAGAATCACACAGAATCACAGAATCACAGTGCAGAAGAGGCCCTTTGGCCCATCGAGTCTGCACTGACACGTGAGAAACACCTGACCTAACTACCTAATCCCATTTACCAGCACTTGGCCCATATCCTTGAATGTTATGACGTGCCAAGTGCTCATCCAGGTACTTTTTAAAGGATGTGAGGCAACCCGCCTCCACCACCCTCCCAGGCAGTGCATTCCAGACCGTCACCACCCTCTGGGTAAAAACATTTTTCCTCATATCCCCCCTAAACCTCCGGCCCTCACCTTGAACATATGTCCCCTTGTGACTGACCCTTCAACTAAGGGGAACAGCTGCTCCCTATCCACCCTGTCCCTGCCCCTCATAACCTTGTACATCTCGATCAAGTTGCCCCTCAGTCTTCCCTGCTCCAACAAAAACAACCCAAGTCTAACCAACCTCTCTTCATAACTTAAATGTTTCATCCCAGGCAACATCCTGGTGAATCTCCTCTACATCCTCTCCAGTATAATCACATCCTTCCTAGAATGTGGTGACCAGAACTGCACACAGTACTCCAGCTATGGCCTCACCAAGGTTCTATACAACTCCAACATGAACTCCCTACTTTTGTAATCTATGCCTCGATTGATAAAGTCAAGTCTCCCAAATGCCTTTTCCACCCCCTCCAAGATATCATCTCTCCTTACTGTAGTAACTGACTCCTTAACTAATAATGCAATGCCTCCTCCTCTTTTACTCCCTCCACTGTCTCACCTGAAGATTCTATATCCCAGAATGTTGAGCTAGAAATTCTGCCCCTCCCTCAACCATGTCTCAGTGATGGCTACTATATCACAATTCTACGTGTCAATCCTCACCCTTAACTCATCTGTTTTACCAGTAATACTCTTGGCATTAAAGTAGAGGCCATCCAGCCTTGCCTTACTCCCTTGAAGCTTAATGCAGCTGTATTCCCTCTGACTTGATTGTTTTACTGTATTATGACGTATCCCTATTCTGCTAACATTGTGTCCCCGCCCCTTGCCGAATTAGTTTAAGCTCCTCCCAACAGCAGTAAATCTGCCTGCTAGGATGTTAGTCCTGCTCTGGTTCAGATGTAGATACAGATGTTGGTACAGGGCCCACCTTCCCCAGAAACAGTCCCAGTGATCCAGGAATCTGAAACCCTTCCTCCTGAACCAACTCTTAAGCCACGTATTCATCTACATTATTCTCCCTTTTCTAAGCTCGCTAGCACGTGGCACTGGGAGTAATCCAGAGATTACAACCCGAGAGGTCTTGCTTTTTAGTCTACTGCCTAACTCACTGAATTCTTGATGCAAGACTTCATCCCTCTTTCTACCTATGTCATTGGTACCAACATGTACCATGACCTCTGCCTTATCACCCTCCCCCTTCAGGATGCCCTGCAGCCATTCAATGACATCCCAGACCCTAGAATCAGTTGGGCAACAAACCATCCTGGAGTCACCTTGATGGCCACAGTAGTGCCTATCAGTTCCCCTGACTATAGAATCCCCTATTACTATTGCTCTTCCTCTCTTCCTCCACTCCTGTGCAGACAGGCTGCTTGTGATGCCAGGAACTTGGCTCTGTCTGCACTCCCTGGAGGAACCAGCACCCTCATCAGGATCCAAAATGGAATACCGATTTGCAAGCGGGACCCCAGGGGACTCCTGAACTACCTGCCTGTTTCTCCTGAACTGCCTGGTGGTCACCTATTCCCTTCTTTCTTCAGGTCTCTTCATCTGCGGTGTGACCACCTCTCTAAACATGCTATCCATGATGCTTTCAGACTCGCGGATGCTCCACAGTGTCCCCAGCTGCCGTTCCAGCTCTGAAACCCGAGCTTCCAGGAGCTGCAGTTGGATACACTTCCTGCACACATACTGGTCCCGGGCACAGGAAATGGCCCCGGCTTCACACATGGAGAACGAGGAGCACACCACGGCTTTGAGCTCTCCTGCCATGACTTATCCCTTTAAATTAAACCTTTTAAATCAATTACTCTAGGGCCCTTCTTTCCTGATCCTTGTTACTATAGAATGTACAAATTATAAACCACAAAAAGATAGGATATACTTGCAACACTTTTCTACATTGGTAGATAGATACCTGTTTCATAGCTTCATTAGAGTAAACTAGTTAGATAGTAGCTAGTTCTAGTGCACAGATCTTCAGCACTACATCTGGGAGGCACTCATAACTTCTGGCCTTTGCTTGGTCCAGTCCACTCAACACCCCTTCCTGTCACGAGTGACCTGTTAGATACTGTACCCATGATGGTGGGAACCTCAAGAGGGGTGCAGGAGGCACTGGTTTTGAAAACATTCCAGCTGTGTCTCCTGTGCACACATGCTGAAATCACTAAAATGGAGACCAAAGGGTGGAGATGACTAAGCAGCCTCCTCCACCCATGGATTAACATTACTAGAATTAAATTTCTGCAGGGGTGTGGTTGCATTCACCATAGCCAGTGGAGGAACCATTGAAACAGTATAAAACACTGTAAAAGCATTTACATCATATTTACAGGGTTACTACAGATCATCTGCCTAATTTACAACAGATGAACTGAAGTACCCTGTGAAAATTCAGCTCCCTAAGTGTAAACATTGCAAACAGTGAACTCAACAATTGGGCTCCTTGCATTGTTCACTTTAGAGGCAGAGCTGCATTGACAAACAATGGCTCTGCCATTGAATCAGCTCAAGAGGAAGTCCCAGAGATGATATAATCAACATGTACTGCTTCTGATAAATGGCCCAACTTTAGTAAACAATCTTAGAAAATGGGTGCATGTGTACAGTATAAAGCACATTTGTACAAAAATACACACAAAGATTTCTCAGTAAGAATATGCAATATAATGTTTAAAGCTTCAAATTAAACGGAGCACACACTCGGACATGAGCCTGGATTTTCCAATGAATACCTGTCTAATTTTCAGGGTGTATTTGAGGTATATCTGATGTCTTGAGCACCTCTGATTTTAAACTGCTTCACCATCGGTTCATTCAACTACCTGGGCCCCAAGCTCTGAAAACCCTCCCTAAACCTCTCTGCCTCTCTATTCCTCTTTATTCCTTTAAGACACTCCTTCAAACCTACTTCTTTGACCAAGTTTTTGATCATCTGCCTCCACTTTTTTTGCTAAAAACAAAAACAACTGCGGATGCTGGAAATCCAAAACAAAAACAGAATTACCTGGAAAAACTCAGCAGGTCTGGCAGCATTGGCAGAGAAGAAAAGAGTTGACGTTTCGAGTCCTCATGACCCTTCGACAGAACTTGAGTGAATCCAAGAAAGGGGTAATTTCACCCCTTTCTTGGATTCACTCAAGTTCTGTCCAAGGGTCATGAGGACTCGAAACGTCAACTCTTTTCTTCTCTGCCAATGCTGCCAGACTTGCTGAGTTTTTCCAGGTAATTCTGTTTTTGTTTTCCACTTTTTTTGTGGTTGGATGTCAAATTTTGTTTCATAATGCTCTTGTGAAGTGCCTTGAGACATTTTATTATTATGTGCTGTTGTTTTTGAGAGAAAAATGTCAATGATATGTTATGCAGGATCCTTCCCTTAGTTTCTACACAGATTTCCAGTGTCAGATCAAGCAAATGGCAGAATCGGCCATCTTCAAATATATGGAGATATTTAAATGAAATTGTAATGGCATGGTAATGTCTAGGTCCAACTTTCTATCATTGCCACATCAATAATAATTATACCCATTACACACAAAGCCAGCATTACAAGGCACCATAGAAGCAGAGGCTGTGCTTCACAAAAGGAAGACATTGATGGGTTATGTCACATGCTGTAATCCAAAATAACCCTACATTGCCAGTGGCTGCAAAAGTTAAAAACAAATGCTGATATTTACCCCAGCAGCATGTTTTCTACAGGATTCAGTCCAAATGTAGACTCACAACTCCCAGGTGAGCCCCAGATCCAGCATTTGGCAGGCTGAAATCTGAGCTTTCATTTGGCATCACTTACAATAGTGACTATACTTTAAAAGCGCTTCAATGGTTGTACAGCACTGTGGGGCAACCTGAAGATTATGAAAGATGCCATAGAAATGCAAATCTTTCTTTATTCCAACCCATTATTGTCTGACCAGGCTAGGGTGCAAGAGCTCCTCATGAGGGAAGTCCTGGCCCCAGCTATGCCCCCTCCTTCGGCGCTATCCTTGTTTCAGGTAGGACTCCATCAGAGTTAGAATGGGAGTGTTTCAGAATGTCCGGTCAGTCTTCCATTGGAGTTATGGCAGGAGACTAGTAGAATACCTGTGGAACTCCAGGATCTATTGGCAGGACTTCCCTGCAGGCTTTGTGGCCCTCCCGTCAGTGTCAAATGAGAGTCAGAAGCTCACTGTGTGGAGAACAGTCACCCGGTTATGATTTTCTCTGAATTGGTCAATTGATGATCAGAGGATGGGCGTATTGTCCTTAACAATGGGTAATAGTTGGGCTCCAGCACTGAAGCAGCAACAGGCTACCCTTTCAGGTACGGAAGGTGCTCCAAGATGGAGATGCCATCTCCAACTTTTTAACTTTAACTTGAGGAATGGCCTCAGCAGCCAGGCCACCTTTGAGGAGGGGAAACCCTTCCACAAGGTGATCTGCAGCTGCAGCTGAAGACAGGCAGGCAGGGAGGGCCTCAAAGGCTGGTTGGAACACTGGCCCACTCTCCGCACCCCCCCCCCGATCAGCTATCGGGGGGGCCACCTTCAGGCAGCTATACTGTTCCCCCAACAGCTCTGGGGGCCCTATGGACAATTAGTTCTTTAATGTGGTCAACTGGCTACCCATGCTACCTCCTGGAAAATCGCCTGGGGATGGGATGGAACTATGGAACCAGCATGCCAGCCAGTGGCATGAATTTATGTGCCTGCCCACGCTGAGGCCTAAAAAAGAATCAGCCTCATGTTTTCACTAATTTTCTCATTGGACAAATAATGTTGTCTTCTCTTTCAAAGTATAATAAACTAAATGTAAGCAGCAAAAGATTAATAGAAGATTATGGAAATACATGGCGGATTCAATGGTATCTGAAAAAAACCCTCTATCAGAATATCTCTATCTGAAACCTTGGCCTAACTTTTGTTTTTCAGATGCCGTCATGTGTTTCTAACCATTTCTGATCCATAATTCAGATTCTAGTTTTTGTGCTTTTCTCTCCCTCTTCACCTTTGCTTAGCAAAATACTTAATACATGTTCAAATGAGGTTATGGGAACATGACTAACTTACAACTGAGTCCGGCCCTTACAAATCACTAAAATTTGGATGCATGCCATTCACACACTGCAACATAGCAGATTATGGCAGCTTTTGTGGCCTACATTGGCCTATAGTATATTTTATAACGGTTTTTATATCCATTAGAATGGTTCGCTGAAATTCTTTGCAGCATAACACAAATATTAAACAGTAGACTGCTAATGCCTTTTGAATGCCCTTTTTTTACTTAGATGTGTTTTTGGACCCATACTATGATGATAAGCCTGGCATTATTTACAAGAATTTGCAATCAGTGGACACTTCATTACTGTACCATAAACCTTTGAGGACAGATTCTATTCTCCAAGGGCATTGTTCCCATTTCATAAAAACAAAAATTTCCTTTAAAGAAACTCAGTGGGATTTAATTCATTAACCTCCTGCTATGAGGGAAACACAGAGCTTGTTAATATGGAGTTCTAATTAAAAACTTCTTAGTGAGATTAAGTCATGTAGAAGCTTCTTCCAAAAACATTCTCTAAAATGACCTCCATTATTCAAGAGTAAATACCTCAGCAAAGCCCTGTTGAAGTGAGTTGCTTTTTTAAACCGCTTTAGTCACTATTCTACTAGAACATAAGTAGCAGTTGTGCGTCACGATTCAGATTCCTTAAACATCTCTTACTATATGCCAATCATACTTGCAGTAAGCAATTACTTAGGTAAAAGAAATCTCATGGAACAATTACATCACCCCAAATTTTACATTTTTCTTTCTCTATCTCAGTTATAGACATTTCGACACAAAAAGAGGCAGGTGCATCATGCATTTGCGAGAGAAAGCTCCACATCAAAACTCTCTCATTCCATTTCTTGCAATTGTTTTTCTCTTCCTCTGTTTATTTCATTCCCTCAATTGCTTCAATAACAGTTTTTTGTGAAAAAAATGTTTTATCCCCAATCCTGAGGTTATGCTTTTTATATTATTGTTTCAGTTTAGGAAAACTAGAGGTGAGGCTAAGAAAAAGTCTGGTATTCTTTATACTAGGGTCTAAAAGTATATTAAAAATAAAGTAATAAATATCAAGATGCTAACCTGTGACCATACAGAAACATTTTCTATGCAGAACAGAAACAGAGTACATTCATCATGTGCATAGTCTGAGCAAGCTCTTTACATAAAGTTAAATTGACGAGCCAAGCATGGCTGAGCTGAGAATGTAATGTGGGATGATCAAGGAATGTGAAACTTTGGAATAGGCCTGCCACATATTTCAGAAAAATTGCTTTGAGCAGTGGACTTTTATTTTAAGTGCTCCATATCTCAGTTTTTAAGATATTTTTCGCCACCATTAGATTTACCGATGTAATTTTTTCCCCATGGGACCATATGGAGGGAGTAATATGTATGCACAGCACCAATTCTAAACAGGCTTATGTCAAATCACTGGGGCAGGCAGTGCCATGTGCCACTATCTGCACAGCCGATGCTGCTTTCTTCAATGATATCAATGGAAGCAAGCAACAGTCATACTGGCTCTGAAGTTCATGATGTAGTTCTCCTGACCTTCTGCTGTAACTTTAGTATAAGATTAGTGAACCCCCAGAGAGAAAACATAATTGGTCATTTTTCAGCTTGTTGATGCCATTTTGCTGATGCCGAAGTTATGCCAGGAAGTCAGGAGAATGCCCATGGGAATTTGGAATAATTATTTAACCCTTTGTAGTTTTCCCACTCACTGCAATCGGTGCCATTCTTGAAGGAATTGAGAAGATTAATAATGAGTATAAGATAAAGGGTGGAATTTTCTGTTTCTGAAACTATGCGCTGTTTTTTCCTTCTTAACGGGCCAAAGGGCTTCCGTCATAACTCATGTGCAAGTTAATTTTAATCAGTATGCCAGATCTGAGATTGGAGGAGTGAGTTTGGTAACGTGGTGCATGTCATTAATGCATACAAACTTTTTTCAGCCTCTGTGGGATTGAGGTGTTAAGTGTCAGGGTTGGCATTTTGTTCACCTTGTTCTGTAATTTTATACCTCAGCTACAATTGTGAGTGGGAGCTTTACTATTTTTCCCTGTGAATCATTAATCTGTTATATCTACTATTCCACAGAGAAAGGAGCAAACAATAATGGAGCCTGGGCTCAATGCTGCCTTCTTGATGGTACTCATTGCATGGAGGAGGAGAAGAAGGGTCTGGAGCCGCCTGGCGCAGTTTGGGAAGAGGCCCGGCCTGAAGTCCAGGGTCCTGGGGTGCCCCAGCAAGAACCAGAGGTTGAGGAGGTTAGACCCATACCGTGGAGGCAACTTGATCGACCAAGGGTCTACCAAAGAAGGCTCTCCTATCTGCAGATGAGTGAGAGACAATGCCACGCATATCTGCACTTGTCCAGAGATCTGGTGGGTCATATCTACCACATTCTGCAGGAGGATCTAATGTCCCGTGGAGGACACCACCAGCCTGTGGCCCTGAAGGAAGCTGCCGCACTCAATTTCTTTGTCTGCAGCTCATTCCAGAGATTCACAGGGGGCCTGCATGGAGTTGGGGGCTGACAAGTCTCCGGATCCTGATGGACTTCATCCTAGAATCTTAAAAGAGGTGGCAAATGAGGTAATCGATGCATTGGTGTTAATTTTCCAAAATTCGCTAGATTCTGGAAAGGTTCCACCAGACTGGATAGTAGCAAATATGTCCCCTCTATTCAAGAAGGGAGAGAGACAGAAAACAGGAAAATATAGGCCAGTTAGCTTAACTTCTGTTGGAGGGAAGTTATTAGAATCAATCATTAACGAGGTTATAGCTTAGGGAAACTTAGAGAAACTCAAGGTAATTGGGAAGAATCAGCATGGTTTATCTCAGCTCTGACTTCATTTCAATGTTTTGAATGCAATCAGGTTAAGGCTATCCTAGGAAATGGGGCCTCTAGTGCAGCCCTGGGCTCCACCAACACTGACTCTAACCCTTCCCATCCAGAATCTTTTCCAGTTTTGATTTCTGAATGCACCATAACTTTGACTTGACAAGATGGTGGTTGACATTCCAACCCTCCCACCTGAATCCATAACTGTAGATGTCCCAATGTCCATTGTGGACCTCACCATTCCCCATCTCAAGGCTGTGTGCATAGTCACCTACAGTGGAGACATCCCCCCTCCCCCCTCCCCCCTCCCCCCTCCCCGCAGGGAAGTTTCACAACCGCACCCCCCCCACCCCACCTCATATTACCTCTTCCCCTTTACAGGCTGCAGATGCCTCCCGTGACCCTGACCATCCCATCAGTAGCCCAGTACCAGACAAGACAAGACCGTGGCCTGCGACATTAAGACCCGGACCACGCCCTGCACACCAGGCTGTGCCTTTTCCCCAGTTGAGCACACAGCCATTGCCCCTCCTTGGATTGCCCCGTGACACGGCCCACAAAGCCCCAGGACTGACTTCACTCTCGCACCGTGACTACTTGGCCCCAGTCCAGGGACTATGACTGTCTCTCTCTTTGCTCCTCCCGTTCCTTCGTAACTGTTGACAACACACAGTGTTCCTCCCCCCCCCCACCCTCCATGAGTCTCTGTACAACCCCTTCCTCATATTGAATCTTTTCCACACGCCCACTTTCATGAGTCTTTGTGCAAGACATCCCCTCTTGTGCCTAACCGACATAGCCCTCCATCATATTCCTGAGGCTGCATGTTTTCAATCCAATTTGTGTTGTCCTGTTCCCATTCCACCCCCTACTGTGTCTGCATTCCTGTCTTACATGTTGGCTCCAGCTTCCCCACCCTCAGTCTGCCTGCCATTGTTTCTCCTCTCCCCCAACCAGTCTTCCTGCCATCGTTCATCCCCTCTCCTCCAATCCCACCTTTGCCCATTGTCCCCTTTGCTCCTTGCCCCTACATTCCCCCACTCTCCCCACCTCCCGCGGGCGCAATGCTGGTCTCTATCTGGGTTCTTGTCCAGTCTGAGTCCCCAGAGAACACCCTCCAAACAAAGGAGGAAGGCAGCGAGGAGCACAAGCCTACAGCCTCACCAGTGTAGCGTCTCACTGGCTTGTTGAGAACCCGGAGCAGCGTTCTTGCATTCACGTTGAAATCAGGAGCAAAGTGAGGGCTGACAGCTTATATCCAAATGTGTTTCAGACTGGTCCAACTTTCCGCTGATGTTGCACATAATTGGGGGGCCTTCTGATTCTGGCGAGTAGTGTTTGTAATGAGCATTCATGAGATGTTAATCAAGGATCAGCTGGAATCCCGACCCACCATCTGCCCACCATGAAAGCGGTGAGGGGAAAATTCCAAACTGTTTTCCCAACAGCAGTTTTCCGATTTTAAACTTATCCAAATTTTCCAGCCCCGCCCGCCACAAAGCCCGCCATGGATGGGGAAATTCCACCCACAGTGTGTAAAGCAGTGTCTAATTGAGCCAATGGGCAGGATTTTGCATCCCGTGGGCAGGCACGCACCCGACCCAAACGGGCGTAAAATTGCACAAGACGATATCGGCCAAGCATCCCAAGGTCATCGCGCACTCATGTGATATTTTGCTCAGCGGGCGTGTGCAAAAGACAGAAGCGTGCCCATTGACAATTAAGAGAGCAAGAAAGCCCACTAACGGTGCAATTGACTCTGATTTTTTGATGCCCGTCCAATCTCACGGTTGGCGGACCGTCGAGTCGGCCTTTGCATTTCTCATCAAACCTCATCCAAGAATGGGATTAAATTTTCGTGATGTAATAAAATAAAAATAAATTTCTTTGATCAGCTTTTATAATGGCTATGTTTTCAGGTAATTGATTACGATGCCTGGACATTTTTTTCAGCTGTTAGAACCTTTATTTCAGTTTTTTCAGGTCCCCAGCTCCGAGGCAGCTGTCTGCCTTCAGGGAACTTTCTCTTAGCGCCCACAAAAGCCCGCGGAAATGTCATCGTTCATCCTCTTCCCGCCCCTACCCTGGCAGCGCTGAGCATTTCAGCGTGTGATTCACCCTGGCTCGCCATTAATTAGCCAGCCAGCATGAAATCGCGGTCTGGGGCCGATCACGGGCGGCAGTCCATTTCCTGACCGCTCCCGGGACCACCGATCAGGCACACCTGTCAAAGGTAAAATTCAGGCCATATAGATAAACAATGGAAAGACTGAAGTAGCTGATCTCAGCAAGTCATTCTGACAGGGTGCACAAAATTTCAATTGATCCATATAAAAAGGTGTGTGTATGGGAGGAATTTAATGCCCCCCCCCACCAACAACCAGCCCTGCAGGTGAGTTCAGAGTGTGGGGGTTGGAAGGGCCGGAGTTTGGGGCATGTGATTGGGGGGGTCGTTGGTGGTGAAGGTGTGGAGATTCTCCTGCCCTCCCTCATTACTTTAATCAAGTCCAGGGCAGGGAAATTTGTGAGCAGCCTTCCCACCCAGAGACCAATTGAGGTCTGTTGATGATATTTAACCAGCATCAGGCAAGGGGCTTGCCATCTGGGGAGGCCGCTTAGTGGCTTACCGGGGTGAGGTGTGGGGGCGTCACTCGTTCAAAGGCACCCTTTGCCGGATCGAAGGACCCAGCATCATGAAGAGAGCTGCCTTGCAGAAAGCTAGCAAATCCCTGTCCTTGCTCCTGGCCCCCCTCACCAAGGATCCCCATCCCGCTCACACTCACATCTACTTGTGGATCCATCAGCAGTAGTAGGCCCCACTGTAGTACCGGCAGTGGCCATTGGTACTGGACAGCTGCTGGCCTCTGATTTTCACCCTACTGGGGTTTTAATCCAACAGGAGGCCTGATGCGCCCCAGGTAAGAGCCTGATTACCTCGGAATAATGTTGGGCCCCCCGGAGAAAAGCGACACTTGGCTCCCATCAGTTCTCCAACTAGGGGGTGAGACCACGGTCTCCCACATTAAATCCTGGTCTATCTTTGTGCACGTGTGTGTCCGTGCATCACAGGTGATAAGAGAATTGGACTCAGAAACGATGCTTTCATAGATGAATGTTGTGCCAATACTCCTATTTTAGGCTCACATATGATGAGCAACTATTTTGATGGGGGTAACAGAAAGTGCCTGTTGTCTATGTCACCATAAGATTGCATGAGTCACCTTCTTCACAAAAGGAAGAAATTAGGAAGCAAATAAATTCAGAACATTGCCACTGTATTTATATTTCTGTTCAAAAAAAAAATCATGGGTCTGCTGCCCCTTTTAGATAAAACTGAACTGTTTTTTTCAAATATCAGAGGACTACATCAAAGGAAATAGTAGAAGAAAACTGAAAGAAAATGTGCTTACTGGCCAGAGTTTAAGTTAGATGGGATATATCTAACCAGATTTTGAAAATCTATTTGAATAGGATGCACAAAGAAGTGTTAAGTTTTAATACTTGTGATTTCAAAGTCTACCTTTTTAAACCTGGCAATCAAACGTACCACAAGAATCATTGGCCACAGAGAGGGTGATATTGTGATGTAGGGGACTAACTCAAATTAAGTGGCTGCATGGAAGTCTAAAGTATTGATAGGTAGTTAATATTCAACTTACTTTTTCCTTCCTCTTGATGTGGTGAAAAGCATATCTTGCTGGTGTTTTCCATTCCTGTATCGTTGACAAACCTGGAGCATTTGAGGAACTCTGGCCATCCAGCCTCCACCTGTTGCAACAATGGTTCACAGCCTTCCTTCGCAGCCTCACAGAATGACATGCATGGAAGAATTACTGCTCTAAATAAATAAAAACGATAATGTGATAATAAAGATAATGAATTACTGAGCAATTTCCTTTTAATTAAAGTTTAGAAAGCATAATATTGGCAACATCTTCGTAGTAGATTTTAAAACTTGAAAACACACAAATATTTCAAAACATGTGTAGAGCAGTCAAAAAAATTCAGCTTGACTCCTCAAAGTACCTGCTTGCATGCAATGGTAGCTAGTAGAAGACTGTATAGTTTATGTAAATCAAAGTGCACTGCCATCAGTGCAGGGGGTGGGGTTAGGGTGCATCAGGAAAGCATGCAGAGGTGGAGTCTATTAAGGGTGCCCCAAATGGATGTCCACAGGAGGGGTGAATACCTGAAGTAGTGGTATGGACTCAGTTTAAAACCTGCTATTGCCTAAAGGGACAATGCAGCACTGAAGGAAGCAAGAGAATCTGACTCGGAAGTCCGCCTAATGGAAACATGGGCATGTTTGTGATCAAGAATTACCTGGAAAAACTCAGCAGGTCTGGCAGCATAGTCCTTCCTTGGTTTCACCTAGTTCTGTTGAAGGGTCATGAGGAATCGAAACGTCAACTCTTTTCTTCTCTGCCGATGCTGCCAGACCTGCTGAGTTTTTCCAGGTAATTCTGTTTTTGTTTTGGATTTCCAGCATCCGCAGTTTTTTGTTTTTATGTTTGTGATCAAGGACTGGAGACCTGCTAAGTATGTAATTCACATTGATAGAGCAGAGGCAACGTGAGTACATGGCAGCTCCCCAACAGCCAGGGCTCATTTAGAGTGCAAGAAACTGTTTTATTAACATCATCAGAGAAACTAAGTCATCTGCTTCCTCAATCATACCTTTCAGTGTCTTTTTATAAATAGTATTCCTTTATTCATTACTGTCATGATGCTCTGGGATTGTATTCTGAGCCACTGATTCCCTTCTTCCATCCTATTTCACTTATTAACTACATGCACATCTCGCTTCTCAGTGTGACATGGAAGCCTCCCTATCACACCACACTTACCCTTTTTCATTTTTTGTTTCTCTTTTAACCTGATCTTTCAAACTGTTGTAAAACTTTCTGCACAGCCTTGACTGTAATTATCATGTTTTTTCATCTCTCAGGGAATCTACAGAAGTTGTATTAGAGATGCTAAGAAGCCATTTAACTAACTGTTCGGGGTCAGAGGTATAGGAAGGCCTGTAGCATCTGCACATTTGTTTGGGCCATCTGTAACACTGGAGTGCAGACACAATAGAAAGAGACAATGATACGGCTGCATCAAAAATACAGAGGAACTGTCTGTGTAATTCTATACCATTTCACATCTCTTCATTTTCCTTTCCTCTCAATAAATTAAAGCAAAATGCCTCTGTCCAACCAGCTGTACCCTCACCCACAGTGAAATTCACCACCTCTCTCTCAGGTTGCCAACCCTCCTGGAATGGCTTGGAGTATCCTGGAATCGGCATCAATCTCCTGATGGCTATTGAAAGCAATCCAGGAGATTTTAAAATGTTATTTTAAACGACTAAATAAATATGCACAATAACTCGTACACAGAAACTCATACACAGAAGCTCATCATTCATTGTAAAATGGTGAGCTGATGGCATATTTACAGCATGATGACATAAAATGCAAACTGGTACTGACATGGGTCGCGTACCTGTACTGCGCTCATTGATGTTGTTGTCTGTTTTTTCCTGCCGAGAAGACCAAAGGCTAAGCTCTCACATGTAGCTGTACAAAAAAATATAAGTGAGTAATGGAATGCCAACCATCGTGTCTCTGTGTGCCAGTCTGCTCAGTGGGAAGCTTGGAGGGCTGTTCAGCAGCTGACCCTGGCCTGTGAGGTGAATGGTGTGAGCTGGCAGGGGAATCAGCATTTTTTTTTATTCATTCATAGAATGTGGGCTTCGCTGGCTGGGACAGCATTTATTGCCCATCCCTAGATGCCCTTGAGAAGGTGGTGGTGAGCTGCCTTCTTGAACTTCTGCAGTCCATGTGGTGTAGGTACACCCACAGTGCTGTTAGGAAGGGAGTTCCAGGATTTTGACTCAGTGATAGTGAAGGAACAGCAAGATATTTCCAAGTCAGGGTGCTAAGTGGCTTGGAAGGAAACTTCCACATGGTGGTGTTCCCTTGTGTCTGCTGCTCATGTCCTTCTAGATGGTAGAGGTCATGGGTTTGGAAGGTGCTGTCCAGGGAGCTTCTACAGGAAGCCAGGAGCGAGGCCATAGGCCTGGGGATGGAACGTGCACAAGGTGGCTCACTGTGTCCAGGATCAGGTTCCATTTGCCGCAACATTATAACCAGAAGCAGCAAATGTTACAATGCCAGTAACCATCAATAGGGAGCAGGTCAGGGCGGCTGCCGGTCAGTGCTCAGCATATCTGTGTGCTTCAGGATCATCCGGGTGTGTGTATGTGTGTGGGGGCAACTGGAGAGACCAGGGTCTGAGCTCAGGAGGGGTATGAGGATTCAGCAATGGCTACTTTAAAGGGCTGCTGCCTGATCGCGGTTCCAACAGGCACCCAGGCACAGCAGTGCCTGAACAAATCATTCCTAAACAAGGATAGTAACATAAAGTACTTTTGTTCATTCAGGTGCATCAAAGAAACGCATCGCCTCCCTCTATGTCCGGGGCTTTGGACTTGATCACTTCCGCTGACTTCCCAGAATATGCCAACTCTGGCTAAACTCTATCAGTCACCAGTCCAGACAAATCCACCCAGGGAGATATAGATAACTCTAAGCAAGGTTTTGCACTGAGGAATAGATAATAAGAGGTGAATGTGGGACCTGACAGTAGGCAATGGAGGCTCTGGAGAATTTAGCTGCTGATTCCAGATCTTACAGACTCATACCTCCCTGGTAGTGCACAAAAATGGATGCTGGATGAGCATCTTAGTCACCTGAGACAGTTGAGAAGGGTCACAGCAAAGTCCAATGTCATCCTCAGTGCCAATATCTTAGAAGGATTTAACACAAGGCAGTGCTTCCTACAGCATAGCTGGGATAACTTCTGTCCTTTGAGCAAAGCTTCTCCTATGATTATCTAAATTACTCAAATCTCCCACAGGACCATGTGAAGCATTTTGGCCGTGTTTCTGATGGAGGCAATTTAGCGTTCACATTTCTGTTTCATCGATCAAGTAAGCCTACCAATTCTAGGCAATTTCAAGGTTTGTTCAAAATGTATGATGAATCCAGCCTTCTCAGAAAAATAGCAAATCAAACTAAGAAAAAGAGGAGAATGTCCCAAGAATAGTTTTTTTTATGTGGGAGGAGGAGGTAAAGGGAGAAAATGTTTTAATGACCAGATAATAATGATGAAAGAACTCCATTATATTCAACAAGTGTCTGTGCAACTGTTCCACTTGGAGCTGGGTCACAGCAAGAGACTCCCAGGAGGACAGTGGAAACGCTTTAGGGCTGTCCTCAAAGCATCCCTGAAGAGGTCAAACATTCCCTCCGACTCATTGGATTCCCTGGCTTGTGACTGAACAAAATGGAGGCGGTTTATTCGGGAAGGCACCAAACACCAAGAGACTTCATCGGGAGCACACAGAGGCAAAGTCGAGGTATCGGAGAGAGCGCACAAACCTCTGGGCACTTATAAACACCACCTGCCCTGCAAGTGGCAGAGTCTGCAGATGGTGCACTGGACTTATCAGCCATCTCAAAAACCACTGAACCGGACTGAAAGCAAGTCACCTTTGATCAGAGGGACTGCCAAGTAAGTAATTTATCAAATTTGGATGACAAAGGAAAATATTAGCTCTGCAATGTTCAATAGTTACTAATAAATTTATTTAAAAAAAGAGACATTGTCATCATCATCCAAGAAATTTATTTTTGATTTACATCACAATGCCGGTCATTGGTTCATACCTAAAGGATATTTATCAAAACTTGTGGACTTATAGTTATAAATGGGTTATAATTAAACAGGTCTCACTCTTTCTCTATAAACATTTAGGTTTTGGAATATAATTTTCTAAACAGAACGGTGACTTGTTGATAGAGGTTGTCTTTAGAATTCCATTGTGATCCATTACGGGCACTGGTATGGAACCCATGACGTGAGGAAGAACATGTTTGGGATTAGCATGCATTCTTAGATGAACAGCCCAGTACAATCTTAGAAAAACTTGTTCTTGTTGCACATTGTTTGACCATGATGCCACTAACTTGTCATTAATTGACATTTTCCTCATGATCAAGTCATTGGGTGATTACATCAATAGAGGTACCTGGCTGGAATGTAAGTAAAAACATCAAAGCATCCTTTATTTATAATCTATATCTCAACATTATGAATGGTAGCGTACCAACGTTACTTTTACTAGTTTACTGTCAGAAGTATCTTAGAAATTCACTAATTTTGCTCAAAGTTAGAGATCTACCTCGCTTGGCAACCTTCCATCTCAGGAATCAGCGGTTTGCACTATGATAGTCAACTCTATCTTATTGCCTGGTGTGGCTCAGGAGCCCACCTCTGGCATAGCAATCTCTGCCTGCAGAGGGCTGAAAAGGTACAGGATTTGCTGGCTTCTGTTTTCCCTGAGGCCCTCCACAACCAGCTAAGCTTTAATTTTCTACTCGCCTCTTCCAATGCCCCTCCAAACAGTCAGCCTCCAGAGGTCAAGGCCATCAGTGACGGCCCCCCAGTTGTCAGTGGCAATGTCTGCCATCTTCAGATCTTACTTGCAGGTGTCCTTGTAGCAGAGATATGGGCGACCAGCAGGTCATGGCCAGTTCACTATACTTAAGTTCTTTGGATATACAGCCGACATCGACCCAGTGAATGTGACCATGTCAGTGCAGATGTCGTTAGCTTAGCAATGGCTGTACTGTGATGGAATTAGCATGATCCTGAGATATCAGTATCATTTTGCATCATGAACCATCACTATAGAAACCTATCAAGTGAGTTTGAATGACCTTCAGCTCACTCTAGGACACAATTGATTAAGCATTTCAATTTGCTCCCTTTTGAAATTCTATAATCATTTACCATAAAGTAAACAATTCTTCATAAAATAATTAAAATGCACATGCTAAAGTCACAAATATTGTGCACAGCAATTAGCTATGATTATCAAATGTAAAACAATTTGAGAAATACACTTGGTCCCAATCCTGTAATTCCATATCAACTATGTTAATGTAATTCTTGGTGGCAGGAGATATCATTGTGCTTGTAGCTTAATCCAAAATATTAAAATAGAGCAGTTTCAAACTCTGATACTTTATTGTCAAAGATATGTACTCCAGTTAGCAGGGCTCATTACATGCTACCATGGTTTGGGACCCATGACTGGATGCAAGGTTATACAATCACACAACAAAAACACCTGCTGGGGAAGAAAACCTCTGTTGCATGATAGTGGCCACAAAAGTCATTCCTGGGATTTGGTCTGTCTATTTTAAGTCAATGTGCAATACAGACACATTTTAAAATTCAACACCTATGAGAAAGAGCAGACAGTAGAAATGGTGATATTTTTAACAAATGGGAAAAAGGATCATATGGTGAAAAACTTGAAATGGCGATATTTTTAAAGCACATTAGGGATGGGTTTTACTTTAATTTAGATCAAAAGGATAAAGGTTTCTTGCCCAAACACATAAAGGGAAAATATTCTAGGAGTTTTTTGATTTATTTCACTGTGTTGGTGAGTCCATAGCAGTTTCAAAATGGGAATTGCTTGGCATTGGTTCAGCATTAACCAGAGAGATTTTCAAGCAATAGAAATGTCACACTGCAACATGATATGGCACTTGGTCTGAGGTGAGTCTATGGAAACCTATGGAATTACATCATACAAACAAGCACATTCCAAAAATCTTCCACTATGACATCCCCTTGTAAAATATAACTTCTCCATCACTTTTGGAATTCTTTTGTTCATGATTCATGATTTATTGTACATTCATGCCTGATGAACATTATCATTTAGATACAAATAAGTTCAGCTTTACGAGTAAATTTTTTTAGGAACACATAAAACAAAAATGCAACCCTAACATACATGTTATTCTGCAAAAGGTTTACAATATATTGGATTTATGGAATTTTTACTTTTGAAACGAAGGCTGGGATTTTCCATAACAAAAACAGAATTACCTGGAAAAACTCAGCAGGTCTGGCAGCATCGGCGGAGAAGAAAAGAGTTGACGTTTCGAGTCCTCATGACCCTTCGACAGAACTTGAGTTCGAGTCCAAGAAAGAGTTGACATATAAGCTGGTTTAAGGTGTGTGTGTGGGGGGCGGGGGGGGGGGGGGGGGGGGGGGGGGGCGGGGGGGTGGAGAGAGAGAGAGAGAGAGAGAAGTGGAGGGGGGTTGGTGTGGTTGTAGGGACAAACAAGCAGTGATAGAAGCAGATCATCAAAAGATGTCAACAACAATAGAACAAAAGAACACATAGGTGTTAAAGTTGGTGATATTATCTAAACGAATGTGCTAATTAAGAATGGATGGTAGGGCACTCAAGGTATAGCTCTAGTGGGGCTGGGGAGAGCATAAAAGATTTTAAAATATTTAAAGATAATGGAAATAGGTGGGAAAAGAAAAATCTATATAATTTATTGGAAAAAAAAGGAAGGGGGAAACAGAAAGGGGGTGGGGATGGGGGAGGGAGCTCAAGACCTAAAGTTGTTGAATTCAATATTCAGTCCGGAAGGCTGTAAAGTGCCTAGTCGGAAGATGAGGTGTTGTTCCTCCAGTTTGCGTTGGGCTTCACTGGAACAATGCAGCAAGCCAAGGACAGACATGTGGGCAAGAGAGCAGGGTGGAGTGTTAAAATGGCAAGCGTCAGGGAGGTTTGGGTCATTCTTGCGGACAGACCGCAGGTGTTCTGCAAAGTGGTCGCCCAGTTTACGTTTGGTCTCTCCAATGTAGAGGAGACCGCATTGGGAGCAACGAATGCAGTAGACTAAGTTGGGGGAAATGCAAGTGAAATGCTGCTTCACTTGAAAGGAGTGTTTGGGCCCTTGGACGGTGAGGAGAGAGGAAGTGAAGGGGCAGGTGGTGTCAGGCACGTTCAGTGGCGTGAGCGGACAATATGGCGTGAAACTAGTTCGCGATCATCCACTCAGCCCGCCGATGGCAGGCCGCTTCTCTGCCATCAGGCATCAGGAACCACATCGTAATGCATCAGCATATCATTAATAGGGAAGTGCAGGGAAGTAGGGGAGAAATGGAAGGGGAAGAGGTGCAAAGGGTAGAAGGGGTGCAGGTGAACATGCATGGGAGGTGTCGGGTGGGTCCATGTTTGCCTCTTGGAGAGCGAACTGAGGGTATGGTATGGAGGAAGGGTGAGAATAAGTGAGGGCAGAGTGAGGTAGTAGGGTGGGAGGATGAGGGTTCGATGGTAGCCAATAGAAGGGATGGCAAGAGTGGTTGGTGGGGACCCGGAGGCAGACATGGAGCCTGGGGGTGGGAAGGAGGAAGTCAGGGAGGTGAATATGGATGGGGGGGTGGATGGGATTTTCGAGAATGATGGGAACTTGCACCTTCACCTGGATATCCCTGAAGCAAAAGAGTTGTGGCTGGTAGGTGATGTAGGGGAGGTGGAAGGTGATGCCAGGGGGGCTCAACTGAGATGGGGGAGAGGAAATGGGTGACTAGGGGAGGGTGGAAGATGAGGGAGCACACAATGTAGTGAAACCAGACCATGCTTGCTAAATAGAAAGTGAAATGAGAGTCGTGGAGGGCAAGATCATGTACTCATGGGAGTGTGATCATTGGGTGTGTGGAGATGCAGGTCAGCTCAGATGGACAACTGAAAGCAAACCCCAGCAGGCAGCATTGAAAATACTCAGGACATTGAGATGTCCTGTGTGCATGGGAGAGTGCTTGCACAAGACTCCAAAAGGCACTGCCACACACACACTTCTCCCTCCAGAATCACTCATGGGCCTGCTGCTCCCTCTGCGGTGATGGGCCTTCCAGGCAGTTTATTTCCACCTCTTCACTGGAGGAGGACTCCTCTTGGCTGCAGATGATTATGCGGATGGAGCTGAGGGACTGACTGGCTGAAGGTGTTGGTCCCTTGGCAGAGCTCCCTATGAGCCAAAGTAGAGATAAGTAGCGCATATAAGCAGAGTCAAAAGCAGGAAAGAGGGCACTCACAGGTGCATTGAAAGAGGGATGATGTGGTGCAGGATGCTCAGGTGGGTGTTCGCCGCTGACCTCACTGTCGCCGCAGCCAGGGTCCACGTCCTCATCAGTCAGCGCGGTGGCACATTCCTCAAAGTGAGTGAGGAGACTAATGTGGGCCACTCCACCCCTAGTTCTGGGACCTCTCCCTGCTGATGTGAGCTTACTTCTCCCACATGAAAATGGATGGAGAAAGTGTGAGCGGGACACATGGCACTGCATGGAATGTTTGAGTGGTAAGCGGAGCCATGGATAGGAATCAGATGAGGACATGAGTTCCAGAGGATATGAGCCATATGGAGATGTGTGTGTGTGAGAATTAGTGGTATTGTCCTTTAAGGTGTGAGATCCCTGTAGATGTGTGATGGGTTTGTGAGTGTGTGAGTTGAGAGTGATGAAAGAGTGAGTTACCCTGGTGGAATGGATGAGACCATTCATCCTGTAGTAGCACTGTGTGGCTGTCCTGTTTTGCAGGGCATGGGCACTGACCACCGCTGCCACTGCCTCCCAAGCAGTTGGTAATGCTGCTGCCCATCCTGCAGCCAGAGCAGGGGTAGAGGACATCGTGGTGGGCCTCTACGGCATCCAAAAGGCGGTCAAGTGATGCATCACCAAATCTGGGGGCTGCAGTTTTCTTGGCCTTTTGTGTCAACAGCCCAGTAGTTGGGGGCTGGAACCACAGATGTATGCACACTGCTGGACTTTAAATATGGCGCCCGGTGTGATGAAGCGAGGTGATGGCGGGTGGATGAATGAGAGTCCACCCGCCATCGAAATGGCATGTTTCCCAGTAAAACATAAATAACGTGGCGGGAAGGAACGATACAGCGTGAAAACCCGCCACTGTGGCCTGCCCACTACTGCACGTAGTGCAAATCTGGGACAATTCTGCCTGAGAATTCCAATTAATCATGAAGCAGTTACAGGTTAATATTTATTTTAATCTGACTGCAGCTGATATAACTTACAAAGAACCATTATGAAGAAAGACCTGCATTTATATGTCACCTCTCATAACTTCAGGATGCCCCAAGTGCTTTATAGCCAATTAAGTACTTTTGAAGTGTAGTCATTGATTTAATATAGGAAATGTGGCAGCCAATTTACACATAGCAAGGTCCCACAAACAGCAATGAGATAATGACCAGAGAATCTATTTTTAGATGTTGATTGATGGATAAATATTGGCCAGGACATCAGGGAGAACTCCCTTGTTGTTTAAAATAGTGTCATGTTATTTTTTACATCTGCCCAATAGGGCAGACCCAAAATTAGGCAATCCTGCCTCAATAGAACAATATAGCCCTGTCAAAGAAAACAGTGAGTTTAATATTTTGGTAGGAAATAGTTGATATTATAGCTATCTTTTAAAGATACTTGATTGGTACAGCCAGCTCTCTTATACTGTGGCAAGGTGCTACACTAAAATTGCCCCCTTATGCTGCTGAGGTGAGTGCCCAGTATTGCTGAAAATCACACAGGTATCCACTCACGTTATACTGAATGTCCAGACTCTAGGATGTCAGACATGACTAGGGGTGGTGCAGTGAGTTAAGCAGAAGTCACACTGTGCCCCAAGGGGTCAAGACAAGACATTTCTAGCCCCTTGCATGTGCAATGGGGAAAATTAATAACTCAAATGGTGGTCTTCTCCGCTTTAAAAAGCGGATTTCTCAATTTCTGGCTACAGTGCAAGCATAATAGATTATTGTGCAACTATTGTTATATATGCTTAAAAAGTAATTTCCTAAATATGTGTTTACATTAGTGCTTAGCATCCTATTGCTATTGATAACATTACATTTAACATCTGGGTTGTTTTCCTACAAATATTTCCATGTAAGCTTCTTTGACAAGATTTTCCATTTCACCTGCCATTTCAATATTTTACAGCTCTTGGCAAAATGCCAAGACAGCCCAAAGGCCTATTTGTCAGGGTAATTTCACCTGTTTAGATGTACAGCCATTACAAACTGGAACTCATTTAAGTTGAATGCTTCTTTAAAATCTTTAATTATTATTGCATCTAGCTACACGGTTTATTTATTATATTTTTAAAAATTGGACTTGACAAGGGATAGATCAAGAATCTTCTATGAAGAAAATAAAAGGCATGTATAAAAGGTTACTATTCCATGGCATATTTATCCTCCAGACAAATAACATGAAAAGAGCATTAAGAAAAACAGAACAGACTGGTTTTGTTCAGGGTTCAGTCAGACACCTTTGTAATCAGGGGTTTTGTCCCAGCAGAACTCCCTGCCGGCAGTAATGGTCCCGAATGAAATAAATTGAGCAGTCTCAACAAAATTACTAATGGATATACATCAGCAGTACAAATACACCCTTAGTTCTGCATAAAACTCCAGATGGTAATTTTCCAGGTGTTGGTTATAATTCTGATTGGTTAATGATATAAAGAAACAGCAGTGCTATTCACATCAGCCTGTCCGCCGACCATTGTGGACAAAGGTTTGTAAATCTGCTACTATAAATATACCAATTTAACTCATTGATTGGAAATTATGACAGAAGTAATTAAAGAGAACCATACTGCTTCCAATTGAGAACATAAAAACTAGAAACAGGAGTAGACCCTAAGGATCCTCAAACCTGCTCCGCTATTCAATAAAATCATGGCTGATCTTCTTTCTCAATTCCATTTTCCCACCTGTTCACAATATCCCTCGATTCCCGAAGGGATCAAAAATATCTATTTCAACCTCAAATATATTCAATAAAGGAGAATCCACAATCCTCTGGAGTAAAAAATTCAAAAAATTCACAACCTCCTGAGTGAGGAAATTTCTCCTCATCTCAATCATAAAATATCGACCCCTTATCCTGAGACTGTGTTGCTCGTGTTCTAAATCCCCCAGACAGGGGAAATAATCTCTTAGTGTCTACCCTGTCAAACCCCTTCAGAATGTTTCAATGAGATCACCTCTCATTCTTCTAAACTCCAGAGACAACTTACTCAGACTCCCAACATAGAGCAACCCTTTCAACCCAGGGACCAAGCTGGTGAACCTTCGCTGTACCACCTCTAAATTAACTATGGGCAGCATTTTCCCGTCAGCGAGCGGGGTGGGGGGGGGGGGGGCGGGTCCCGCTCGCCGACACGTAAAATGACACACGGTGACATTAGGCGGGCGTCCCGACGTCACCGCACATCACTCTGATCCTCAGTTCGGCGGGGGCGCAGCGGAGTCGGCTGCACGCCCACCAAACTGTCAAAGGTCTATTAAACCCATTTAAAAACTAATTAAAGTACTTAACTGAGCTGGCCGTCCAACATTAAGGTTGGCGGGCAAGCGAAGAGCCCAGGCGGCCTTCGCATTTTTCATGAAACCTCATCCACAGACGATACGAGGTTTCATGAAGGATTTATTAATTAAATGAAAAATTTTGAAAAAATTCATTGACATGCCCCAGTTCATGTGACACTGTCACATGAGGGGACATGTTTAAAAAGTTATTTTTTTCCTTTATTTAAATTTTTAAATTTTAAAACATTAAACTGATTGCCCTGAGGCACCCCCCACGCACCCATCGCCGCGCCCCCCCCCCCCCCCAACCACCCCCGCCCGCACAGGGAGCACTCAGCACTTCCAGGTGCGTGTCACAATGGGCGGGCCTTAGTTGGCCCACCCACATAAAATGGCGGCACATCACCGATAGGGTTGGTGCCCGCCCCCACACAACCACCCCACCCCCCCTCGCCAGGACAGGGGGATATTTCTGTCCTATATTTTTCTAAAAAAGAGAGATCAAAACTGCTTACAATACTCCAGGTATGGGCTCTCTTAAGCCCTGTACTATTGTAGCAAGACTTCCTTATTTTTGTACTCCATTCATCTTGCAATAAAGGTCAACATGTCATTTGCCTTCCTCATTGCTTGTTGCACCTTTCTTTTCTAGGCACCCTTCCATCTTGTGATTGATGATTTTCACCATGGTGGTCAACTCTGTTAAACATCCTGGTGTGGCTCAGAAGCGCCACTCTAGCATGCCGACTCTACCGCATTTGCTCCAGAAGGCAAGTGCTCCGAGATGGTGCAGGATGAGTTGGCCTTTGTTGTCTCTGGGCCCTCTTCTCGGCCAGCTGACCTTTCCATTTCTACTCATCTCTTCCAATGCCTTTCTAAACAGTCAACCACTGGAGGTCACACCACCAGTAACTGTCTCCTAGTTGTCAGTGTCAATATGTGCCATCTTCATATCTCATTTACTGGTGTCCTTGTAGCAGAGGTATGGACTCTGCTGTACCTGCAAGCTAGATTTTTCTGTGTACCTTGCATTAGTACACCAAAGTCCCTCTGAAGCCCTGCATTTTAAAAATATTGATTTTCTATTCTTAGGACCAAAGTGAATAACATCACATTTCCCCACATTGTACTCCATCTGTAACCTTGTTTTTTTTTATTCATTCATGGGATGTGGGCTTCGTTGGCTAGGCCAGCATTTATTGCCCATCCCTAGTTGCCCATGAGAAGGTGGTAGTGAGCTGCCTTCTTGAACCGCTGCAGTCCATTTGGTATAGGTACACCCATAGTGCTGTTAGGAGGGGAGTTCCCGGATTTTGACCCAGCAACAGTGAAAGAACGGCGATATATTTCCAAGTCAGGATGGTGAGTGACTTGGAGGGGAACGTACAGGCGATGGTGTCCCCATCTATCTGCTGCCCTTGTCCTTTTAGATGGTAGTGGTCATGGGTTTGGAAGGTGCTGTCTAAGGAGCCTTGGTGAAGTCCTGCAGTGCATCTTGTAGATGGAACATATTGCTGCTACTGTGTGTCGGTGGTGGAAGGAACGAATGTTTGTGGATGTGGTGCCATTTAAGCTGACTGCTTTGTCCTGGACGGTGCCCAGCATCTTGAGTGTTGTGGGAGCTGCACTCATCCAGGCAAGTGGGGAGTATTCCATCACAGTCCTGACATGTGCCTTGTAGATGGTGGACAGGCTTTGGGGAGTCAGGAGGCAAGTTACCCATCACACAATTCCTAGCCTTTGGCCTGGTCTTGTAGCCACAGTATTCCCAAGGCTAGTCCAATTCAATTTCTGGTCAATGGTAATCCCCAGGATGTTGATAGTGGGAGATTCAGTGATGATAATGCCGTTGAACATCAAGGGATGATGGTTGGATTCTCTCTTGTTGGAGATGGTCATTGCCTAAGACCTGTGTGACACAAATGTTACTTGCCACTTGTCAGCCCAAGCCTGGATATTGTCCAGGTCTTGCTGCATTTGGACATGGACTGCTTCAACTGACCACACATTTAACTTGTCCACATCTCTTTGCAGCCTCATTGTGTCCTCCTCACAGCTTACATTCCCTTGAAGTAGCCTGTACACAACAGTTTTAAGATTTGCTCAGAGGAGTGGGATAAATTCATCACCAAATTCAGCTGAAGAATGGTATCAGCTGATTGTTCTCGACCGCCATTGTTTATCTTTTAGATTTAAAATAAATGGGTTAACACTTTAAAGTAGTGAATAAAAATATAGGCTAGAATATTACTGTCGGTGTGCGGGGGCGGGCCTGACACGCTGACGCGCAAAATGACACTCGATGACGTCGGGCGCGCGTCATTTAAATATTTTGTTCGGCAGGTGCATGCCGGAGGTGGCTGCGCGCCCCACTGAACTATCAACAGCATATTAATGCCATTAAAAAAACAATTGAAGTACTTAGCAACACTGCCTGTCCAACCTTAAGGATGGCGGGCAGGCAAAAACCCAAGCAGCCTTCGTGTTCTTCAGGAAACCTCTTCCAGGGGCGGGATGATGTTTCCTGAAGATTTTATAAAATTATTAATTAATTTTTGCACAATTCACAAACATATCCCAGCTCATGTGACATTGTCACATGAGGGGACATGTTTAAATAATTTGTAACTTTATTATTCAAAAACTTTTATTATGTGCTTCATCTCAAGGCAGCTCCATGCCTCAGGGAGATTGCTGTGCTCTTTCACGTGCATGCGTAGGACCCGACTCTCCCTCCTCCCCCCACCCGCACAGGTAGCGCTGAGCACAACCAGCCATGCGTCACACTGGGCGGGCCAATTAAGGCATAAAATGGCAGCATATAGCCAATCGCGGGTGGCGATCAGCTCCGGGCCCACCCCGCCTGCTCCAGCCCAGCCCTCCCGACATAGGTAAGTTTCTGGCCATAATCATTAAAACCAGTAGGTAATATTGCAAACAGTAGTTCTTTAAACTCTAGTGTCTTATAGGCAAATGCTTTCCAAGGTTTAGAAACAAATGGGACTTGGAGTGGATAATCTAAGTGTAGAAATTATGGGCAGAATTTTCCACTCCCATTGGTGGCAGGCGTGTTTGGCGCTGTGAGTGGGCAAAATGACGAGAAGGCCAAAAATCTGTTTTATGCCATCGTGAAACCAATTTCCAATCGTCCATTTCACCCGTCAATGACAGGCCACACTTCCCGCTGTTGCGGGTTAGGAATCTAATTTCAATACTTTAGCATCTCATAATAAGCCCTGCTCGCTGAAATCAACCCCCATGCTGGATCATCCAGGCACATCAGCGCGATTGCACAACAACGTATTTCACAACTGTACATAAGTGATGTGCGCCTGGCGAGCTGCACTTCGCTCGGGACTTCGAGGTTTGTTTGCCTACTTTGCTTCAGGCAGCAAGGTCAGTAAACAGCAGAGGGAGGTAGTGGCACACAGTGTTATTATCACTGGACTAATATACTAGAGACCCAGAGTGATGCTCTGGAGACCTGGGTTCAAATCCCACCAGGGCAGATGGTGAAATTTGAATTCAGCAAAAGTCTAATGATGACGGTGAAACCATTGCCAATTGTTGTAAAAACCCATCTGGTTTGTTGTTGCCCTTTAGGGAAGGAGATCTGCTACTCTTACCTGGTCTGGCCAGCAATGTGGTTGACTCTTAACTGCCCTTTGAACAAGGGCAATTAGGGATGGGCAATAAATGTTTGCCTAGCCAGCAATGCCCACATTCCATGAACGAATAAAAAAAAAATTCCACGGTCATCAGTGCCAGGCAGCACCACATCACTTTTAGGGGGGGCTCACAGGAAGGTCTCTATCTACCAGACCAGCCATAAAGTGGGGGTGTCTTTTCAACAGCTACAGGGTTAGGGCTTGTTTGGGGAAGGGGAAGAAGTGGTCTCAGGCAAGGGAAGAGACTGCAGGGGGAGGGCTGTATGGAGAAGGGGGGTATTCCAGGGGATGATGAGGGCTGAGGAGGCAGTCTCCAGGGGAGATGAGGCCAGATGGAGATGTGAGGGTGTGTGAGAGAGTGAGTGGTAATGTCCCTTGAGCTGGCAGTGAGTGAGATACCAGTGAATGTGTGATCGCCCTCAAGAGCGTGTGAGTTTAGAGTGATGAGTTGGTTGCCTTAATTTGGCAACACAGATGAGGTCATTCATCCTCCTTCTGCACTGGATGGCCAACCTCTTCCATGCAGCATTGGCACTGACCACCACTACCACTGCCTCCCAAGCCAGAGTGGTAAGCTTGCTGGGCCTCCAGTGGCCAGAGCAGGGGTAGAGGACATCATGGCGGGTCTCCAAAAGGCATTCCAGTGATGGGTCACTGGACTCTTCTTGGCTTTCAGGGCCATGTCTTCACTGGAGCAGTCCTGGGCTGCAAGCATTGAGAACTGTGTGTGGCTGCAGTTTAGATATGGCACCCGGAGTGAAGAAACAGTGAGGTAACGACATGTCATGAGATTCAGAAGTTGCCTGCCAGTGAGAGGGCATGTTTCCTGTGGCTGCATAATTAATGAGGTGGGAATCGGACGATACAGCATGAAAGCCCACCATTGCGGCTGGCAGGTAAAATGTAGTTTTTCATGCCCCCCACTTGCACTTAATGAATTTCTGCGACAATTCCGCCCTATGCTTGCAGAACTTAGCATGCAAACCACATTGTAGTTCTTCCGTACAGACTGATGAGAAATGATCCACATCACGCAACATCACCATTTATACTTCTAATCTAACTGCCAGTCATTCAGTGTTGTCATTAAAAGTAGTTTCTGTTGGAGTTAGTCCAGCATTATCCCCTTGAGCACTCATTTCATTAAAGCTCCACAGTATGTTAAGAGAGATTGACCAGACTAGGAATGAATGAGATACAGTGGAATTGAAAAACTAAAGTCAACTACCTATTTTTTTTGCACAATTGTCCATAATCAGTTTGAATTTTGCAGTTACATGCAAGGTAAAAGTTTACCAATTACATAAATGCTAGTTTGTTTAAGAGCATAAAGATGTGCTCACCTGAGAGTTCAGCTTGTTAAGCCATGAATAACTGAATTTTATAAACCAGTAATATTCCAGATTTGTTCTCCAATGTGTTCTGATCTAAGCATGGGTACAGTACAGGTCTTACGAATCTCTCAATGCGCTGGGATTAGGAGGGTAAAAGTGACTAAGTGGGTTACTGGAATCTGTGCAACCATACCCCAGCAAGAAGACATTACCTTCAAAACAGGAAAACATGGGAGAAAGCTGGCAGAAAAGGAGGATGAGTATAAGAAAATAAAACCCTTAAAAACATATCTTTTATTGCAAAATAGAAACAAGGTTTATGTTTGTGTTGCTATGAATCTCAATAGAAATGTGTATCCCTTTTAATCATTGATGAATAGCACAATGCATTTTTGAAATTAATGGACATCTATCTCTACATCAATCAATTTCTGCCTGTGCACTGACTGGGTCAATTACGCTTTTTCAAAACGTCCAAACCAGTCAGTCAGCCACAGGAAGTCAGGTTTACAATGGGACAAAGTTCCCATTTTCTGTTGAAATTGGGCCCAGACTGTGTTAATGAAATTGTGCTGGTTAGGCTAGGCTCCAAGATTCCATTAAAATTAATTTGCATATTCACAAATTGTAAAATCTTCCAGCTCAATTAGGCAGTGTAATAGAATGTAATTATTTGTTTTCTTTCTTTTCATTAAACGTATGGCTTGATGTATTTAAGAGTAGTGACCTGCTTCAGTTTTATTACAAGAGCTGAAAATGGGCCCACCAGCAAAAATAAGCAAGCTTATTGAGGGTGTCCAGTCCTCCAACTGTGAGTAGCCTGATTTAAAATAATTGAAAATGATTTTTTTTTAAAAAAAAGCTATACCAAATTATTTAATATTTTGGTCGGTGTGCATTGCTCAGTTTCTTACGAAATTGGGCATTTTTTGAGATGAAAAAGTGTTTAAAACATGCCAATTAGTGCCTGTATGTCTAAGTAGCCTCAATTCGAAGGATCTTCCCCAAAAATCCCATCAGCCATCTTGCAATTATGATCTGGGTGTATAGCTTGCATTGTGATTGGGGCAAATAAATCTAGAACCAGGGTAAAAAATGGAGGAACACAAAGTCTAACTGGTTTTGGGCCTAGCTACCTACGTTTAAAATTCCCTGATCTTTTCTGTTGGTTTGGCTGATTCTGGCCAATTGTGCTGATGTAGCTAGTGGAAACAAGTGAAAACTTGATGCTGTAATCTTTAAATTTTTAAAGCATACAGTCATTTTAAGGTCAGGATGAACTGAAGCTATCTAAATATTTTGTCTGAGAAACATAACTCTTTAATGATTTACACCATCTGAACTACAATTGGCTGGATTTTTGATTTTTAGCTTTATATCATTCATAGGTCTAGGATAAGTGAGATCCTGGGCAGAATTTTACAGCCCCCTTTTGGCGGGAACGGGGCCGTAAAACGCGGCGAGACATTCTAAACTTCATTGACTTCAGCGGGAACGTAAAATCCCGCTGTCGTAAAATTCTGCCCCCTATATGTGCAGAATGGGCAATAATGGCTGTTCTGTTCATAGCAGTATTTAATTAAAAAGGCTTAAGTATACCTAAATTAGTTTAAAATCCAAACTACTCCAAATAAAACTGAATTGGCCTAGTTCAGAATTTCATTTGAACGTCATCCTTAGTATAAAGTAAACATATAGCAAACAGGAAACATTCTATTTATTATCACAAAAAATCTTATCTACACATATGTAGCAAAATGACATAACCACAGTGATGTCTGTATACTTCAAGTCGATAAGCACTTAACTCTTAACATGTCTAGTTCCAATTGTGTCCTCAGTCATAACTATTCCAGTTGGAAGCAAATACTTAATTGTGTTGCTAAATGAGGTTCCATATCGAAGAGAAGCAGACCATTTCAGGGCAACAACTATAGCCCACAGCTCTCTATCTGAATCAAATGTTCTCACCTGATTCAGTTACATGGAAAATGGGTACTGTTACAAAAGCATAATAATTTTCATAATATTCTTCTGGTTTGTTGTGAAGTAGGTTTATGGTGTGAGTGTAGATGGTTCTCGTCTGTGTGATTTAATTACAGTTGGAGTCAGGGAGACTGCAAGCTTGAAATTATCAAAAGAAGCTAGGGGTAAAATTTTTAGCTCAGCGGGGCGGGCGCACACCCGACCTGCTCAAGCATCCCACAGTTGCCGCGATGTTTCATTCGGCGGGCAGGTGCCGGAGTCGACAGCGTGCCCGCCGTTTAACAAGGCTGTTAAATTTAACTTTTCGCTGCCCTTCCAACCTTACGGTTGGTGGGCAAACAAAAAGGCTAAGTGGCCTTTGCACTTTTTATAAAACCTCATCCACAGACGGGATGAGGTTTCCTAAAGCAAATAAAATTAAAATTAAAAAATTAAAATATAATTAATAACATGTCCCTGCTCATGTGACAGTGTCACATGTGGGGACATGTTTTATTACATTATTTATTTCTTTTTTTTTGTGCCTCAGGGAAATTATGAAATGCATACTCGCGTGCATACACAAGGTTCGCGCTCATCCCGCTCCCACTCCTCGCTGCGCTACCACTCACATTTCACGCTGCGCAGACCCTAATTGGCCTGCCAGTGTGAAATCACTTTTCAGCCAGGAGAACCAGGAGAGAATATAAGAAAGTAATACCAGGGTGCACAGAATGCTGGGAGAGGCAGATAGCACTAAAATAGAGAATAGTAAGTTAATAGATGGGATTGGAGTAAGGGAACAAGTAATAAAGTCTAAATCAGTGTTACACTGCATGTATGTGAATGCACGGAGTATAGTTAATAAAATTAGGGGCAGGATTTTCCCGTCGGGGAATGGGGGGCGAGGCCTGCTCGCCGACACATAAAATGATGCGCGGTGACATCAGGCAGAACTCCTGACATCACCGTGCCCCATTTAAATTTTCCGGTAGGCAGGAGCGCAACAAAATTAGTTGTGTGCCCGCCAACCTGTCAATGGCCAATTGAGGCCATTGACAGAGTAAATAAACTAATTTATGGACCTGCCCATCCAACCTTAAGGTTGGTGGATAGGCCAGGAGCCCCAGCAGGAATTAGAAAAAACATGAAACTTCATCGACGGGCAGGATGAGGTTTCATGTAGGTTTTAAAAAATTTTATTAAAGTTTTTGCAAAAATTATGGACGTGTCCCAACTCATGTGACATTGACACATGAAGGGACATATGACAGGAATTTTTTTTTTCTCTATTTTTAATATTTGTCACATAACAGCCGATCTCCCTGAGGCAGCAGTTAGCCTCAAGGTGATGATTGCGCTCTTGTGTGCGCATGCGTGAAAGAGCGCACTCTTGATTTAGGGAATACCCCCTCACCCACACAGGGAGCACATAGTGCTTCCGTGTGGGTGTCGCGCTGGGCAGGCCTTAATTAGCCCGCCCACGTAAAATGGCACTGCGTCCCCGATTGGGGGCGTCAATCAAAGCCCTTCAGCTTCACCCCGACAGGGGTAAAATCCTGCCCTAGGGAGTTACAGGCACAGATTGCCTTATGGGATTATGATGTTGTGGCAAGAATGGAGACCTGGTTTAAGGAAGGGCAGATCTGGATGTTAAATATTTCTGGTTACAAGGTGTTCAGAAAAGATAGCAAAGGGAAAAACGGAGGAGGGATGGAATTTTTGGTTAAGGACAGTATTGCAGTACTAGAGAAAGAGGATGTGTCAGAGGATTCAGGGACAGAATCGATTTGGCTAGAACTAAGGAATAAGAAAGATGCAATTACATTGCTCAATGTAATATATAGACTACCAGTGACTATATAGTGAGAAGGATATGGAGGAACAAATCTGCAAGGGAATTACAGGGAGGTGTAAACATCATAGAGTACTTATAATGGGGGACTTTAATTACCTGTATATAGACTGGGATAACGGTAGTGTAAGGGACAGTGAGGGACAAGCATTCCCAGGTTGTGTTCAGGGGAATTTCCTACAGCAGTATGTGTCCAGTCCAACAAGAAAGGAGGCACTGCTAGACCTGGTTCTTTGGAATGGAGTGGGCCAAGTAGATCAAATGAAGTGGGGGAACATTTAGGGAACAGCGATCGTTGTATTGTAAAGTTTGGGATGATGCTGGAAAATGACATTGATCAAACCAGAGTAAGAATAATCAACTGACAGAGAGCTGACTTCAACGGGGCAAGAACGAAGCTGGGCCGGATAGACTGGAACTAAAGGTTGGTGGGGAAAAACAGTAACTGAACAATGGGCTACCTTCAAATAGGAGATGGTTTGGGCACAGTCAAGGTATGTTCCCTCAAAAGGGAAGGGAAGGAAAAACAAATCCAGATCTCCCTGGATGACAAAGGAGATAGAAATCAAGTTAAAGAAGAAAACGTGTGCTTGTGACAGGTGTCAGGTAGCAAGGCAATTGAGGACCAAGCTGATTACAGAAGGTTCAGAAGGGATGTGAAAAAGCAAATACAAGAAGCAAAGAGGGATTATGAAAACAGACTGGCAGCTAACATAAAAGGAAATTCCAAAATATTCTATAAGTACATCAATAGTAAAAAGGTGGTAAAAGGAGAAGCAGAGCTGATTAGGGACCAAAAAGTGGATTACACATAGAGGCAAGAGGCATGGGTGAGGTGTTAAATAAATACTTTATATCTATCTTTACCTATGAGGCAGATGCTGCCCTGGCCATGGTGACAGAGAAGGAAATTCAGTCACTACAAGGGTTTAAAATTGATAAGGAGGAGGTATTGGATAGCTGTTGGTACTTAAAGTTGACAAGACACCGGGACTGGATGAGATGCACTCAAGGATATTGAAGGAAGTGAGAGTGGAAATTGCAGAAGCACTGGCCGTAATCTTTCAATGTTGCCTGGACTCGGGGGAGGTGCCAGAGAATTGCAGGATTGCAAACATTAGGTTCTTGCTCAAAAAAGGTTGTAAAGATCTGCCCTGCAAATACAGACCAGTCAATTTAACTTCGGTGGTGGGGAAACTTCTAGAAATAATTATTTGGGATAGAATGAATAGTCACATGGAAAAATGTGGATTGATTCGGAAGTGTCAGCATGGATTTGTTAAAGAAAAATCATGTCTAACTAACTTTTTGAAGAGGTAACAGATCGTTTATGAGGGCAAGGCCATTGATGTAGAGTATACGGACTTCCAAAAAATGTTCAATACAGTGCCACACAAAAGATTTGTGAGGAAAGTTATGGGTCGTGAAAGAAAAGGGGCAGTAGCAATGTGAATATAAAATTGGCTGAGGGATAGGAAACAGAGTAATGGTTAATGGGTATTCTTCAGGCTGGAGGAAGGTTTGTAGTTGAGTTTCCCAGGGATTGGTATTGGGATCCTTGCTTTTCCTGATATATATATAATGATCTAGATCTTGGTGTGCAGGGGACAATTTCAAAGTTTGTGGATGACACAAAACTTGGAAGAATTGTAAACTCTGAGGAGGACAGTGTAGAACTTCAAAAGGACATTGACACATTGATGGAGTGGGCAGATTGGTGACAAATGAAGTTCAATGTGGAGAAGTGTGAAGTGATACATTTTGGTACAAGGAACATGGAGAGACAGTATAAAATAAAGGATACTATTCTAAAGGGTGTGCAGGAGCAGAGAGACTTGGGAGTATATGTACATAGGTCATTAAAGGTGGCAGGACAGTTAGAGAGAGCTGTTACTAAAGCATACAGTATTCTAGGCTTCATTAATAGGGGCATAAAGTACAAGAGCAGGGAGCTAATGATGAACTTATAAAGGGCACTGGTTAGACCTCAGCTGGAGTATTGTGTACAGTTCTGGACTCCACACTATAGGCAGAATTTTCTGAGCCCGGTGGCATGCGTGGAAAATATGGCGGGGCCCACTTCACGATGGCGTGAAGGCAGGTTGCGATCTTCTGCTCAGCCCACCAATGGCAGGCCGTGTTTCCCACTAATTGGTCGGTGGGGAGCTAATCGTAATATATTTGCATATAATTAAAAGGCCGTAGCACCAAGTTTTTGGAACCCCACCGTATCTTCCGGCCACATCGGCAGGAAAGCATGCCGATGGGTTTCACAACAACACGCAGACAACGTGCGCTTGGTGGCCTTCACTTTGAGGGAATCGAGGCGAGTGAGCAGCAGAGTTCTCCACAGCTCACCCATTGTTTACAGGCCTCAGGGGTGCTGGGTGACAGGGGCAACTGATGCTCAGCCCTGCGAACGACTGCTGAGGAATGGGGGCTATCTGCAGAAAAGTGCTGGCCAGCCTCGGAGGCAACTGCTGGGGGTGGGGTGGGTGGGGGGGGGGGTGGGGGGGGGGGGGGGGGGGGGGGGGGGGTGGGGGGGGTGGTGGGGGGGGGTGGTTGGAGTCGGTAGTCAAGTGTTGCCCTTTCGCTGCATCCCGTGCACAGGCTGTTGAGGTGGGGGTCAGGAGCGAGGGAAGTGGCCATGCACTGAGGACACCTGTATAAACTGACCGTGCCTCTGTAACTGAGACAGGTCAGGTACAGCCACAGTGATATGATTGGCCCCTGGCCTGTCTGCTCATGCAAGCATTGCGGAGGCACCAAAGGGCCACCAAGCGCTCCGTACCTTACCCCCGCATGCCCCCCCATCCCACCCCCCCAGGCACAGACTTCAAGACTGCCACCACTTTATTGGGCTAAGGGGCAGTTGGACTGCACATGTTGTACAATCTCTTCAACATCGCTGGCCATTTAACAGTCACTGCTGGAGGTGCTCACAGCCCCTTGCAATATCAGCATCCTGGGCTGGACCAGTGTCCCCCATGTCACAGGTTGGCAGGGCAGCCATGCAGCGCACTCATCTGTGGCCATCCAAGTGGTGACCAGCACTCTCTGGGAAGCATTAAGTGGTGGTCACACAGGGCCAGGAAAGGTGCTAAGTACAGCCATGATAACCACGTCTCTCTCTCCTTCCTGCAGGAGGACCACGTCATGATCATGGATCCTGGTGACCTAGCTGCATGCCTGATGGCCTACAGAGACCATAGAAGATGGAGGAGAGAGTGACTGAGGCACCTGGCCTCGCAAAAGCAGGACCAGCAGCCTCATGAAGAAGCGGCAGCATGGGCTGTCACACACGTTGTCCAATAACAATAGCGAGCCATGGCTGGTCAGCGCCTAGCGACACCCAAGGTTATAGACACAGCCTGCTATTCCTGCAGATGACTGAGAACCAGTGTTGCCGACCTGGTGGGACCTGGTAGCTCACATCTGCCACTTGCCGCAGGACTTGGTGTCAAGGAGACACAGAGGGCATCCACTGCCAGTGGCTGTGAAAGCGGCGCTTAATTTCTATGACAGTGGCTTCTTTCAAGGCTCCACAGGTGACCTCTGTGGGATTTCACAATCCGCCACCCATAACTGCATCCATGAGGTCACGGATGCCATCTTCTCCATGGCACACAACTTTGTGCATTTCACCTGGGATTCCTGCATTCCTGCAGGTGTGTGCACGGTTTCCAGGGAGTGTGCATGACACCTCCATACTGAGTTGCTTGCAGATCCCTGCAGTCTTCCAGGATCCACAGAGGCTACAGGGTTGGCTCCTTAGGGACAAGGCAGAGGTCATGGCTGATGACGCCCGTGAGGTGGCCTCAGACTGCAGCAGAGCGACTCTATAATGAGGCTCATGGAGCAGCTCACAACTTGGTGGAGCAGACCATCGAGATGCTGAAGATAAAAACAAAAAACTGCAGATGCTGGAAATCCAAAACAAAACAGAATTACCTAGAAAAACTCAGCAGGTCTGGCAGCATCGGTGGAAAAGAAAAGAGTTGACGTTTCAAGTCCTCATGACCCTTCAACAGTTCTGTTGGGACATCCCAGGCCCCTGGTACTCAGAGGACAGCTTGAGGCCAGAATGTTGCTAAGTCCAAGTCAGATAACGAGCCTCTGGACTCGGTCATGTCACAATTGCTGGAGCTGCAAAGGCAAGCTCGGGAACATTAGGAAGGGATGCTGCACTCCTCAGATGGCACAGGGATGCGAGAATAAGGGAAGTAAACACGTGGCTAAAGGAATAGTGTGGGAAAGAGGGGTTCCATTTCATGGGACACTGGCATCAGTATTGGAACAGGAGGGATCTGTACCATTGAGACGGTCTCCACCTGAACCGATCTGGGACCAATGTTCTAGCGAAAAGGGTAAATAGGGTGGTCAATAGGACTTTAAACTAGAAGGGGGGGGGGGCGAAGGGAAGGGTAAAACTCCAAGAAGTATGACTAATGGGAAACAAAGCAGCAGTTAGTGCGTGGGGGGGTGGATTCAACTTCATGGAAAATTATGAAAAAACTGAAAAGAAAGGAGAGCCCAGGAGAGGCAATTAAACTCTCCAGGACACAAAATAGGACAGAGTGTTTGGAAAGCACTAGGAATCTAACTTCAAACACATCAGATAAAGGGACGACAATGAGAAAGGGGACGGGAAATACAGGACTGAAGGTGTTGTACTGAATGCATGCAGTATACAAAATAAGGTAAAAGAGCTTGTGGCCCAGATTGAAATTGGCAGGTATGATGTGGTGGGCATCACGGAGACATGGCTGCAAGGGGATCAGGACTGGGAGCTAAATATCCAAGGATATACATCCTATCGAAAAGATAGGCAGGTTGGCAGAGGGGGTGGGGTTGCTTTGTTAGTAAGAAATGAAATTAAATCGATAGCAAGAAATGACTTAGGGTCAGATGATGTACAATCTGTGTGGGTAGAGCTGAGGAACTGCAAAGGTAAAAAAAACCATAATGGGAGTTATGTACAGGCCTCCGAACAGTAGTCAGGATGTGGGGCACAAGATACACCAGGAGACAGAAAAGGCGTGTAAGAAAGGCAAGGTTACAGTGATCATGGGGGATTTCAATATGTAGGTAGACTGGGAAAATCAGGTTGGTAGTGGATCCCAAGAAAAGGAATTTGTGGAATGTCTACGAGATGGCTTTTTGGTGCAGCTTGTGGTGAAGCCCACTAGGGAACAGGCAATTCTAAATTTAGTGATGTGTAATGAGGCAGATTTGATAAGGGAGCTTAAGGTGAAGGAACCTTTAGGAGGAAGTGACCATAATATGATAGAATTTACCCTGCAAATTGAGAGGAAAAAGCTGGAATCAGATGTAACGGTATTACAGTTGAATAAAGGCAACTACAGAGGCATGAGGGAGGAACTGGCCAGAATAGACTGGGAGATGAGCCTAGCAGGAAAGACAGTGGAACAGCAATGGCAGGAGTTTCTGGGAGTAATTTGGGAGACACAGCAAAAATTCATCCCTAGGAAGAAGAAGCATACTAAAGGGAGGACGAGGCAACCATGGCTGACAAGGGAAGTCAGGGACAGCATAAAAGCTAAAGAGAAAGCATACAATGCGACGAAGAGCAGTGGGAAACCAGGGGATTGGGAAGCTTACAAAGACCAACAGAGGACAACTAAAAAAGAAATAAGGAGGGAGAAGATTAAATATGAGGGTAAACTAGCCAGCAATATAAAAGAAGATTGCAAGAGCTTTTTTAGATATATATAGGGTAGGAGAGAGACAAAAGTGGACATTGGGCTGCTGGAAAATGACGCTGGAGAAGTATTAGTGGGAAACAAAGAAATGGTGGAGGAACTGAATAGGTACTTTGCATCAGTCTTCACGGTGGAAGACACGAGTAACATGCCCAAAGTTCAAGAGAGTCGGGGGGCAGAGGTGAATATGGTGGCCATTACCAAGAAGAAGGTGGTAGGAAAACTGAAAGGTGTGAAGGTGGCTAAATAACCTGGACCAGATGGATTACACCCCAGAGTTCTGAAGGAGATAGCTGAAAAGATAGTGGAGGCATTAGCAGTGATCTTTCAGGAATCACTGGAGAAAGGGAGGGTCCCAGAGGACTGGAAAATCGCTAATATAACCCCCCTGTTTAAGAAGGGATTAAGGCAAAAGATGGGAAATTACAGGCCGATTAGCCTGACCTCGGTCGTTGGTAAGATTTTAGAGTCCATTATTAAGGATGAGATTTCAGAATACTTGGAAGTGCATGGTAAAATAGGGCAAAGTCAGCATGGTTTCAGCAAGGGGAGGTCATGCCTGACAAATCTGTTAGAATTCTTTGAGGAAGTAACGAGTAGGTTAGACAAAGGAGAGCCAATGGATGTTATCTACTTGGACTTCTGGAAGGCCTTTGACAAGTTGCCGCACAGGAGGCTGCTCAGTGAGATAAGAGCCCATGGTGTTAGAGGCAAGGTACTAGCATGGATAGAAGATTGGCTGTCTGACAGGAGGCAGAGTGTGGGGATAACGGGGTCCTTCTCAGGATGGCGGCTGGTGACAAGTGGAGTTCCGCAGGGGTCAGTGTTGGGACCACAATTTTTCACTTTATACATTAATGATCTAGATGAAGGAACCGAGGGCATCCTGGCTAAGTTTGCAGATGATACAAAGATAGGTGGAGGGACAGGTAGTATTGAGGAGGCGGGGAGGCTGCAGAAGGATTTGGACAGGTTAGGAGAATGGGCAAAGAAGTGGCAGATGGAATACAACGCGGGAAGTGTGAGGTCATGCACTTTGGTAGGAAGAATAGAGGCATAGACTATTTTCTAAATGGGGAGAGAATTCAGAAATCTGGAGTGCAAAGGGACTTGGGAGTCCTAGCCCAGGATTCTCTTCAGGTTAACTTGCAGGTTGAGTCGGTAGTTAGGAAGGCAAATGCAATTTTGGCATTTATTTCGAGAGGACTAGAATATAAAAGCAGGGATGTGCTGTTGAGGCTTTATAAGGCTCTGGTCAGACCACATTTAGAATATTGTGAGCAATTTTGGGTCCCGTATCTCAGGAAGGATGTTCTGGCCCTGGAGATGGTCCAGAGGAGGTTCACAAGAACAATCCCAGGAATGAAAGACTTAACATATGAGGAACGTTTGAGGACTCTGTGTCTATACTCGATGGAGTTTAGAAGGATGAGGGGGGATCTGTTTGAAACTTACAGAATACTGAAAGACCTGGATAGAGTGGACTTGGGGAAGATGTTTCCATTAGTAAGAGAGACTAGGTCCCGCGGGCTCAGCCTCAGATAAAGGGAAGACCTTTTAGAACAGAGATGAGGAGAAACTTCCTTAGCCAGAGAGTGGTGAATCTATGGAATTCATTGCCACAGAAGGCTGTGGAGGCCAGGTCATTGAGTGTATTTAAGACCGAAATAGATAGATTCTTGATTGGTAAGTGGATCAAAGGTTACGGGGAGAAGGCGGGAGAATGGGGTTGAGAAACTTATCAGCCATGATTGAATGGTGGAGCAGACTCGATGAGCCGAATGGCCTATTTTCTGCTCCTATGTCTTATGGTCTTATGGTCTTAAGGCACATTGGAGGAGTCCATCCGTCTTCAGGTTGAGGTGATAGCGCAGGCATTGCAACGCACTAAGGTCAACACTGGCAGGGTGGCGGTTGCCATGGAGACCTTGGTCCAGGACATCACTCCTGTACTGCTGCGCAGGCTTAACTCCATCGCGGATGCAATAGTTGGCCTCTAATAGTGTGTATGGGAGAGGAGTGCTGGGCAGCTCAATCTCACCCCAGCTACCCCTTCCACTCACGGAGTCAGCTGGCGCCCTCAGGCACCCATTGGGAGAAGGATCAGCAGGTGCACGTTCTGAGGCCATCCACCCAGGTGACTCTGGGAATGACTGGCCCACCTGACTCCCCCTTTCCTGTGATCTCTGCAGATTCAGCTACACAGGCCGAGGAGGGTGCCACTGCCACACAACAGGGCCCCAAAAGCAGGCTGGGGCCCTCAAGTCTCGACCCTTCAGAGGACGTCCGCTATAGTCATCACAAACAGGGCGTCACAGTCAGCAGGCTGCCTCGACCTCCGCTGTGGATATCCGGGGAGCACCAAGATGTAGCGGCAGGGTTAGGACAGTTAAGAACAATTAGTTGCATAGCCTGGGGTTAGATGTCAATCACTTGAAAATAATGTTCACTATTGTCAATAAACTCCCAAGAATGTCTCCCTGCCTTTGGCTCCTTATTCTGATGAGCAGTGTTCTTGTCACCCAGGTGTTAAACCTTTCTGCACAAGATAAAAGGCAGGTGTCTCAGTCCAGAGCTATTTCCCTGTGCTTTGTATGGCCTTCAGACCACAGTGATGGTCCAGCCTCACACTCCTTGGAAATGTTATTGATGCCTGCCCCTCAGCAGTGCTGGTCATTGCTGCCAGAATGTAGTGGGCAGGTGCCACAGAGTTCTCTCATACCCTCTGTGTGCTCTCAGCACCTTTAAGGTGGGGCTGGCCCCCATCACACCAGCATCTGTGACCAATGATGCTGTGCACCAGCTCCTGAAGGGTTGAGGTGCTGAAGGTGGACACAGCATCAGATGCACCTAAAGTTTCATAGCTGCATCTCTGAGATGGCCCTGATCATGGTGCGCAAGTGAGTTGCCCTCGGCCAGACAGGAGTCAGACATTCTCAGAGGCCATGTGAAGATCTATGGAGTGTTCTTACTGCATGTTGTCATCATCCTCCCGTGATTGAGCGACTATTAGGGCCTCCACTGCCTCTCCGTGACAGGAGCATTCTCTTAGAGGGTATTGGTGCTGAGATAAGCCAGACTGGATACAAACGTTCACAACTGTGCTGTGAGGATCTAAGGGGACACCTCCCTGCATGTTGTCATCATTCTCCACAAATCTGGCAGCTATGAGGGCTTCCCGAGTGCACCTGCCTCACCTCGCCAGTGCGAGAGCCTCATCCTCATTATTGTCACCACCGAGGACTCCCTCACCCTCATCCCCATCAGCATCCTCCTCATTGGAGGAGATATGTAGCTCCTCCATCTCCTCCTCAGCCAGCTCCTCACCTCGTTGCAGCGCCAGGTTGTAAAGGGCGCAGCAGACGATGACGATGTGTGACACCCTCTGCGGACTGTATTGCAGGACTCCACCAGACTACTCCAGGCACTGGAACTGCATCTTCAGCATCTCAGAATTAGCTGGAAAAACTCAGCAGGCCTGGGATATCCCTGTCTCTGCCTGCTGTGGATCAGAAAGTGCGATGTGCTCCCCAGATTGTGGTCCCGAGGCTACTCTAAAGCTAGGTCCCACCAAGGTGTGTGTCTCTGCACTGGTGGAGGGTGTGGGTGAGCACTGTGATGGGACTTCAGAGAGGATGCCTTTAGATTCCGCTTCCTAGGTTTCTTTGGAGCTTGCTTTGAGGCTCTGGGTTGTGGATTCTGTTGGCTGCTTCCCTGATGTGCCAGCGAAAGCAAGGGGGGATAATTACTGCATGGCAGTGGCCTGTGAAAAAGGACATATCACTCACAGTATAGTTATCTGAAGGACGTTGCACAGCTGGATCCACACTTGATAGAGCAGCGCTGACCTCACCATCAGAATAGGATCGGTCCCGGTCATCACGGGCCAGCTGGATGGCCGTTTTCAAATTCTGTGAGAACTTTGAATTCCAGCATCCCTCCACCTGTCTGCGACCTTTCCCTTCTGTTGTGAGGCAGTTTGTCCAACATGGAGAGAGATGGGGAGAGTGTATCAGGATGTTTGCCGGGCCAGATGATAAGTGTGCCTGACCTGTGTGGGTGGTGAGTGGTCTCATGGATGGGATGAGGACAATGACGGTGTGTGTGAGAGAGTGAATGGTGATGTTCCTTGCACTGGCAGTGAGTGAGGGCCCTGTGGATGTGTGATGGGTTTTTGAGTGTGTGAGTTGGGAGTGATGAGAAGAGTGACTTACCCTGGCAGAACGGGACAGATCATTCATCTTTTTGTGGCACTGGGTGGCTGTCCTCTTTTGAAGGGTGTTGGCACTGACCACTGCCTCCCAAGCCAGGTTGGTGACATTGCTACCCATCCTGCTGCCAGAGCAAGGGTAGAGCATATCCCAGTGGGCCTCCACGGCATTCAGCAGTTGCTCGAGGGACCCGTCGTTGAAACAGGGGGAGTTTTTTTGCCTTTGCAGGCCATGTCTCCCAGGCAGCGATGGTGAGCTGGTGACGATGAGCGCTTTGCTGGCGGTTGCCTTTTAAAGATGGTGGTCAGCGTGGTGCAACAGTGGGGTGATTGCAAGTGGGCAAATGACAGCCCACCCGCCATGGAAACGCCGTGTTTCATGGGAGTGAATATATAATGAGGCGGGCTTAGGAAGATACGGTGTGAAAACCTGCCATTTCCTTCGGCAGGTAGGACTCCATTTTACCAGCCCACTACTGCACTTAGTGCAATTCTGAGAAAATTCAGCCCTATAGGAAGGATGTGAATGCATTGGAGAAAATGCAGAAGAGGTTTACGAGAATGGGTCCAGGGATGAGACACATTAGTTATGAGGAAAGATTAGAGAATTTGGGAATGTTTTCTTTGGAGAGGAGAAGGCTAAGAGGAGACTTGATAGAAGTTTTCAAAATAATAAGGGGTCTGGGCAGAGTATATAGGGAGAAATTATTCCTGCCCATAAATGGATCAAGAACCAGAGGGCACAGTTTTAAAGTGTTTTGCAAAAGAAGCAAATGCGAGGTGAGAAATAGCTTGTTCACACAGCGTGTAGTTAGGGTTTGGAATGCACTACCTGGGAGTGTAGTGAAGGCAGGTTCAATTGAGGCATTCAGGAGGGCACTGGATGATTATTTAAATAGAAACAATGTGCAGGGTTAAGGGGAAAAGGCAGGAGATTGGCATTAACATAAAATGCTCAGAGAGCTGGTGCAGACACGACGGGCCAAATGGCTTCCTTCTACACCGTAACAAGTCTGTGATTTTTCCCAAAGGTTACTGACAACATTGGCAACATGAAAGTTTTTAATATTATTGGAAAGGTACAGTTCCAAAGACAAAAGGAACAATAGAATTTACATATTAAAGAGAGAGAAACGTATATAAAGGAGAATGAAAGGCTATGTTGACGGCTATGTAAGATCTAACAGGAGTATGTGAAACAGTCTTTAGGAAGCCTCCAGCAATTTGCGCGTAAGTCTGCTGTATCCAATAACTAAAGTTGGAGAAAGCCATTTGGAATTCCACTGTCAAGTGGGTACTGTGTTAACTTGCTTTTTTTTTTAAATCTAAAATTTATTTTGGTCTGTTGCCTTAAAGGGGTTGCGTAACTGGGAGTCAGGTTAATTAGGAATTTTAGGAGTTGTTATAGTATTAAGTAACTGTAGTCTTATGTATTTTATTTTGTTATTAAATATTTTAATTTAATTTTTAAAATCTCTAAAGATTTGGTGGACTCATTACTTTTGAATTCAGTGCACACATTTTCTCATATTAGACACAAGTTGCAAAACCGTTGTGATAGCGTGACCAAGTTCCTCTTGTGGATTTGGTCCACCTGGCACACATCACCTGCCATGTCATAACAGTACAAAGATGACTACTTATGATAATCAAAATAATAACTAGGATAAAATGAATAGAAAGAGAACTAGGAAGGAGAAGAAACAAAAGAATGAAAGCAGGGACAAAGTTTTGACTTAAGTAACAGTTGATATCACCAAACTTTGCAGGTTAAATAGTAATGTTGCAGCCACCTTGATTGCATATGTTCTAGGATTCGGCTGCCAAAGTGTTGCAAATGTAATATTCTTCTATAAAGGAACTTTGGTTAAATCTAATCAAAGCTCATTAAAAAGTTGTTCAAAGATAGGACACGGTGAATAGACTTGCAATTTAAAAGTATACATCAGTACAATCTCTAACGTATAAACTGGCATCCCAAGGATACCAACTGGAGAGTGTGCTCAATCACATCTTTTTTGCTGCAGTACAAAATGTTTGATTTTTGCTGAGGTAGAGCAGCGACTCAACATGTACAAGCTCTATGTGATAAAATCATGTCTTCTGGATTGAGGTCTACCGCTCTTCAAAAGAAAACAGGTTGAAGTCAATTCTTGTTATTGAAAACTCAGTGTGATTGACAAAGTAGTTCTCATAAAGTTTCATTGTGCACAGGCTTCAGATCTATGATGATAATGGAGGTGCAACTGGAATCTGAAACATGTGACTTATAAAAATTTTACTAAGTCTGTAAATACTTGATGCATCAGGTAGATAAATACAACAGACAAAATAAAAACTCATATTGGCTAGCAACAAACAACAGTGAAAAACAGATGTTCATACAGATTCCTAAGCATTCCGCAACTGAAAATTCAAGAAGTACGAGGAGGTAAAACATCTTCCTCTGAACTATTTATCGTCTTCACATTCCTATGCTTTTGACTGGGTTTAGTGAGCCAAAGATCCATTGAGTGCAACCACAACGCCAACAATTCAAAGGAAGATAAAATTCTACTCAACTGAATTTAACTAGGTGTATTTTCAGTTACACAGCTTAACTTCCACAATTTAGGATTTCAGAACTGCCATGCACCAAAACTTCACCTCGTGCTTATTGGTATTATTCTACTGAATACCTGTTATTGAGTCAAGCTTCTTTAAACAGGGACTAACAATCAAATGAATATAATATCACTTTTAATATTAAATATTGAGAAACTAAAGGGCCATGACACAAAAATGTTGATACAATGACTGTCTACTTTCCTATAATCCAGATCTAACAACTGGGCAGTGACCTGATGATGTTATGGGAATGGTTTCACAGAACTAAATCATAATGTATGTAATGTATCTAATACTATTTCATTCACATATGCAAATTTTAACAGTATTGATCAACTAACAAGTTATCCTTATATTGTGCCTTTAATGTAGTAAAACATTCCAAGGTGCTTCACAGGAGCGTTTAAAACAAAATATGACCTCAAGCAACAAAAGGAGATATTAGGTTAAATGACCAAAAGCTCGGTCAAAGAGGTAGGTTTACGAAGTGTCTTAAAGAAGAAAAATGGAGTAGAGATACAGAGTGGTGTAGGGAGGGAGTTCCAGAGCTTGGGGCCTAGACACCAATGGATACCAATGACGGTTAAAATTGGGGATGTTCATGAGACCAGAATTAGACAAATGCACATACCTTGGAGCGTTGTGGAACTAGGGGAGATTACAAAGATAGGGAGTGGTGATCCTTGGGGGACATCTGAGCTAACAGTGCAGGAGCAGGAAAAGAAACCATTCCAGTGACACTCTGGAGGGTTTTGAAAACAAGGGTGAGATTGTTTAAAATCAAAACTTTGCTTGACTGGGAGTCAATGTAGGTCAGTGAGCATGGGAGGGATAGGTGAACAGGACTTGATGTGAGTTAAGACATGGACAGAAGAGTTTTAGATGATTTCAAGTTTACACAGTGTAGAATGTGGGAGACCAACCAGCAGTGCATTGGGATAATCAAGTCTAGAGATAACAAAGACACGGATGAAGGTTTCAGCAGCAGATAGGCTGAGACAAAGGTTAAGCCGAACAATGTTACAGAGATGGAAATTAACTGTTTTAGTGATGGTATAAATATGTGGTCAGGAGCTCATCTTCGGGTCAGGTGTTTGTGGTTGTGAACAGACTGTTAGACTGTTGCCATGGAGAGAGGTGGAGTCCGTGATAGGGAACAGAGTTTGGAGTGGAGACCAAAAGCAATAAATTCAGTCTTCCCAATATTTAATTGTATGAAATTTCTTCTCTTCCAGTAATGGGTGTCAGATAAACAGTCTGATAATTTAGCAATAATGGAGGAGTTAATATTGAGGTGGTGATGGTGGGGTAGAGCTGGGTTTAGTCAGTGTAATGTGAAAACTAACACTGTGCTTTTGAAAAATGTTTGGGAGGTAGCATGTAGATGAGCAAAAGGAGGGCAGCTATAGATAGATCCTTAGAGGACATCAGAGTTAACGGTGCAAGTGCAGGAACAGAAACCATTCCAATGACACTGTAGTTACATTACATGAATGAGAATGTAGCCAGGTGAGAGCAGTCCCACCCAATCCCACAATATTATAGTGAATTATACTTCAGATAAATCCAGGATGCTCATCTAGATTTATTGTTCATAAATAATTGAATTACTTAAATAATAAAATGAATGCCCAATGCTTTCTGCAACTCTGTGGCCGAAAGAGAAAACTGTATATTTCACACCAAAGTGCATTTCACCAGTGGAGTTTCTAAGAGCCAACAATGTAGGAGACATCAGATGTATCTGAAAGAAGAGTTCTACAATCTACGTGGAGGGCATCTATTAAATAAATCAGGTTCTCAAAAGAAAACCAGGATATTCAGGCACTAAACAAAATATGCTGATAATTACAGCCCTACTGACACATTGATCTACCATCAGATTTATCTTTTTTTTGATGTCTGAAATAGTTTCCAAAGACATAATTAGAAGTTTTCCTGAAATTGAGCAAAACTGAACTCTTGCTTTCCAATTAAAGTTTAAACTTGTTGACTTTGCTGCAGAAAGTAAACTCATTCTATATATTTATTAAAGGTTCAACATTACTTGACCATTTATCAAAGTAAATATAGTGAACACTTATGAAATATTTTCACTTGCCATTCATGCCATTTAATCTCTTGCTCATGTGTTTTTATACCGAAAAAATCTGACAGTTAAGATGTAATTATGTTCTCTGTCACTGTTAGCTAAATATTGCTTTAAGTACAGGACTTTGATGAAGGAATGTAGAAACCTTCAAATGACGATATTTGCTGTTTTCATATACTCCCCTGTTTCCCAACCACCAGCGCTCCACTGATCATGGATAAGTTTACCCAGGACTTCTGACCTAAGCCATGGCACACTAATCTAGTATATTCTGCCAGTCCAATGTAAAATGAACCCTCAAGCAGGATTTGTAAAAACAAAAGCTCTATCTGATAATGTAAAGATTTATTTAAAGGAAATTTAAAATCAGAAATGTAAATTACTGAAGGATATGTATTGTTTATTGGCCTTAATTCTTTAAGGACTAGATTTTCTTTTATTTAGGATAAAGTTTAACAAAAAGGTAATGTGGATGTACTGCTGAGCAAGAAAGAAATTACAGGTCTTTTCTTTAGTTTTTACTACTATTCACAGTCAATATATGTGTAAAAGTTAGCCTCGAGAATAAAAGGAATGCTTGTTAAGGATTTATTAAACTACAATAGAACAAACAATTTTACTTAGGATGGTAAAAAGTAGGGTGATCAATGGCTCTAAGATCACACAGATATCAAAATAACCTCTGGACGCAGATGCACAAAGCATACCTCTGACCATTAGCCAGGAGCTACTTGCATTGGAAATTAGGATGTCATCAGCCAACTTGTCTGAAGAAAATTATATCTCAAGGGTTCCGGGCCTTGAGTTGTGAAATGTTTGTACATTCCATAGGAGCTGATTGATACTAAAGAATGTAGCTATGCATCTAGTCAGCCAGGCAGAATTGTTTCTTCATTGGCCATTTCTAGCCTTTTTATTCATTTACTTTGTGTGCATTATTGACAAGGCCAGCATTTATTGGCCATCCATCGTTGCCCTTGAGAAATCTTCCAGTCACCGATGCTCTTCATAGGTGACTGGAAAATTTCAGGTCTGGAGCTTCACAAGTGGTCTAGCTCACTCTGGCCATGGTTGTCTCTTTGCTTCCTTTCTTGCGTCCATCAATTGCATGGTATTGGCATCAGATCCAGAGAAGCATAACAACTGATGCTGTACAGAGCCTTGGTCAGACTCCATTTTGAGTACTGCAATCAGTTTTTGGCAGAACCTCAAGAAAGTTACCTTGGCCTTGGAAAGGTACAATGCAAATCACCAGAGTGATGCCTAGGCTTAATGGTTTAAATGATGAGGGCAGGTTTCTTAAACTTGGCGTGTACTCCTTTGAGGGTTTAAAGAGTGTTGAGGGGATGATCTGATCAAGATCTTTAAAATGATTAAGGGATTCGAGAGGATGCGTAGAGAAAAACAATTTCCTCTGTGATGGAATCTAGAAAAAACAGAAAGCACTTTTTCACACACACTGGAAATTTGGACCTGATTATCAAATGGCATAGATGCTGGGTCAATTGAAACTTTCAAGACTGAGATTGATAGATTTTTGTTAGGTAAGGATATTAAGAGATATAAAACAAAAGTAGGTAAGCAAAGTTGAGGATCAGATCAGCCATAATCTAACTGAATTGTAGAATATGCTCAAGAAGATGAATAGCCTATTTCTGTTCCTACAATTATGCGATGTAGTGATGAATAGCTCAACATATTTTTGCTTTCCAACTGCATTATCTCATGTTGCTGGGAAACACTCAGACCACTGACAGTTTAACTTCCTTGGCAAGGAGGTGGTTCTTGACTGTCTTTACCAGCTGCTGGTTTTGAGGTAGAGAATGACTGCCCTGCGTGGCTCTGGCTATTGTGATGCAAGTGATCAGGTCAGGCAATTCAAGAGGAATATTGGTAATCATGAAGCCTTGGTTCGGGTGCTTGTCATTGCTAATAGGGTGGGCCCAACACATCAAATGATGCAGATAATAATTTATTACCTTAGCAACTGAAGTTACAAGCAACAACTTGCATTTATAAAGCACCTTTAATGTAGTAAAATGCCCCAAGGCACTTCACAGAGCATTAACAAAAGTTACCACAGAGTAACACAAGGATATATTAAGACAGGTGACCAAAAGATTGATCAAAGAGATAGGACTTAAGGAGGAAAGGGGTAGAGAGATTTAGGGAAGGAATTCCTGAGCATTAGGTCTAGGCAGCTTAAGGTACTGCTGCCAATGCTGGAGAAGTTAAAATTGGGAACGTGCAAGATGCCAGAATTGATGGCTGCAGAGATCTTGAAGGTTTGTAGGGCTGCAGGAGATTACAGAGATAAAGAAGGGTGAGGCCATGGAGAAATTAGAAAACAAGGATGAGCATTGTAAAATTGTAATGTTTGCAGACCAGGAGCCAATGTAGTTGAACAGAACTTTGTGCAAAATTAGGATACAGGCAGCAGAGTTTTGGATGAGCTTAAATTTGCTGAGATTGCAAAGTCAGAGGCCAACTAGGAAAGAATTGGAATAATCAAGCTCAGGGATAACAAAGGTGAGGGTTTCACAGGAACAGGAGTAGGCCATTCTGCCCATCAAGCCTGCTCCGCCATTCAATTAGATCATGGCTGATTATCTATCTCAATTCTACTTTCCCGCATTATCCCCCGTTGGCATTAGTCTCTGGAAATCTGTCGATTTCTGTCTTGAACATGCTCAGTGATTGAGCTTCCACAGCCCTCTGGGGTAGAGAATTCCAAAGATTCACCACCCTTTGAGTGAAGAAACTCCTCCTCATCTCAGTCCAAAATGGTCAACCCTTTATCCTGAGAGTATATCCCCTGATTTTAGACTCACCAGCCAGGGGAAAAGCTTATCTTCATTCACCCTGTTATGCCCTGTAAGAATTTTGTAAGTTTCAATGAGGCCACCCCTTATTCTTTGAAACTCTAGGGAATACAGACCTAGTATCTCCAATCTCTCCTCATAAGACAATTCCGCCATCCCAGGGATTAATCTGGTGAACCTCCATTGCACTCCTTCTACAGCAAGTACATCCTGCCTTAGCTAAGGGGACCAAAACTGTTTGCAGTAAATCTGGAAATATTGCAATTGGTCCCCACATCCAAATCATTTGTATAGATTGTGAACATCTGTGGACCTAACACTAATCCTTAAGGTGCCCCACTAGCAACAGGCTGCCATCCAGAGAATAATCCATTCATTCCTACTCTGCTTTTTGTCCGTTAACCAATTCTCAATCCATACTGGTATATTTCCCTCAATCCCATGTGTTCTGATTTTATTTACTAACTTCCCATGTGGGACCTGATCAAAAGGCTTCTGAAAATCCAAATACACCACCACCACTAGTTCTCCTTCATCAATGCTACAAGTAATATCCTCAAAAAATTCCAAGTTTGTCAAACATGGTTTCCCTTCCATAAATCCAGGTTGACTCAGCCCAATTTTACCATTTTCTAAATGTCCGGTTGTCACATCCTTTATAATAGATTCTAACATTTTCCCTACTACTGACATCAAACTAACAGGTCTATAGTTTTCCATTCTCCCTCTTCCTCCATTCTTAAATAGTGGAGTTACATTTGTTACTTTCCAGTCCACAGGATCCTTTCTAAAATCTACTGAATTTCGAAAGATAATCACCAATTCATCCATTCTCTCTCTAGCCACCTCCTTGAACACTCTGGGATGAAGCTCATCTGGTCCAGGGGATTTATCAACCTTCAATCCAGTTAACTTTTCAAGTACTAGCTCTTTACTAATATTAATTTCTTTTAGTTCCTCAGTTTCACAGGTCCTCTGGTTGTCTAGTATACCTGGGAGATTTTCTGTATCTTCTTTCATGAAGACAGATGCAAAGTAACTGTTTAGTTTCTCTGCCATTTCCCTGTTCTCCACCATAAATTCTCCTGTCCCCACTTTTAATAGGCCCATGTTTGTCCGAGCTAATGTCTTCCTGTTCATATTCCTAAAGCAGCTTTTACAGTAAGCCTTTATGTTCAGCAGCAGATGAACTGTGCAAGGGTGGAGTTGGGGAGTGTCAAAGAGGTGGAAATAGGCAGTGGTGGTCAGAAGCCCACCTCAGAATCAAATTGGACACCAAGGTTAGAGTCTGCTTATCACTAAACAGGATCCAATTAAAGTAAAGGAGAAAGCCTTTTTGTGAGGAGAAAACAGGAGCTCTTTAAAGTGGTACACAAAGCTTCCTTAGGGCATTGAAGAAATCCCCAAATGTTGATCATGGAGCTAAGAGGGTCATCAGGAAGATGAAGAAGGGTTTCACAAGGGTGTGAAATTACACAAGAATGATCCTAAACCGTCTAACCACTAGCTAAACTTCATCACCAATTTTCAAAAGTTTCCTGTTTAGTGCTAGTTAACAGGCAAGACTAATAGACTCATGATTGTATCCTCAGCATGTCAGGAAACATTGCATTGAATTAGTCTTCCCCAAAAATGAAAAATGTTGGAGTGAGCTGCATAGATCAAAGACTGAATGTACTAGTTGAACAAGAGAAGTGGACCCTGTAGGTGGAATTTTCCAGTAGCGGCGAGGTTGTCGGCAGCAAGACCGGAAGTGTGCAGCACTTCCACTCGTAGTGGGGGACGGCTGGCTACATGGTGTCAGGCAGCAAATCAACCACCCATCATTACCTCACGGGGTCAAAGCTCTGGGCATTATATTTAAAGGCCACCCGAACAGGCAGTCATTCCCTGAAAGCCAGGAGCATCATTCTCGCTATCTGAGGAGCTTGTGGGCACTGTAACTGCTGCCACCCCTTCTCCACCTGGTTTCTGGATCCTTGGAGCTATCATTCCAAAGTGAGAAATGTCTGATTTCAGATAAAGAGTGGCCCCAGCGTTCAGCAATGCCACCCTGTAGGCACTCCCCCAGGTCATCCAATAACGGCAGGAGCTCTCGTTTCCCAGGGATGGCAGCAGGATGCCTTCCCACCTGACCAACGCCGTCATGATGGAGGTCACAACAGAAGTTAGCAGCTGTGGGGTCCATAACAGAACCTGGGTCCAGTGCAGGAAAAGGATGAATTCCTGTGTTCCACAAAGATAAGTGGCACCGTATTGTCACTGCAAAGTGACACTCATAAGGGCATCAAGCAATGTAAATTGAGAGCGTAGGCATTATGTTTCAGGCATCCACATCAGATGGAACATGTGGACTGAATGTGTGGAAACCAATTCATGCTCTCAATTGAAGTTGTGCTAGTTGCAGGACAGTGTGTGTGTTGAACATTTACTTGAGAGGGCATAGGTATGGATGCTCAGCAAGCAGTTATGTACCCATTGGGATGATACTCAATCCTTCTGTCTGCCTGCAGGGAAGAAAAAAGAGTTCATAACCACAGGAAGTGCTCTAAGATAGAAGGCGGTATCCTTGATATCCTGCTGAAGAGGAGGTGTCGGAATTGGCTGGGGAGGTTCAGGAGCAATTGTGTGCAGATGGAGTGGCTGGAATTTTAAGGTGTTTGAGAGAGGATGCCTATGGTCTGGTTTTGATAACTGGACATTCAGGAGTAATGTCTGAAACATTGATGATAAAAGTGCTTGTGCATAACCATGAGCAGTTTCTCTGTGTTCTCCACTGCAGGTCCTTGCAGCAAGACTAAGAGGATGAGACAGTTCCCCCTGCTCCAGATCCACCTCCACCTGAGGATGAAGAGACACAACACACAGAGGATGATGTACTGTCACATCATTCCCCTGCACCATCCACCAGCACAGAAACATTCACTTTGGTGGGTGCCCATTCTATCTCAGGGTTACAATCTGGTGAGCACACCACAGATATGTCCTGCAGCTGACGGAGGATGTGACAGCCAAGATCCCTCACAGAGGACTGCTGGAGACCAGTCCCATGCTGATAATAAGCCCCTGGAATCAACCATAGCAAACCAGCTGGAGATACTGAGATAGGTAGGGAAATCTGGCAGAGATGTCAGAGGCCATGCGTAGACTTGAGTTGGAGGAGTCCATCCAAGTTCTGTCTGTCTTCCTGGCTCCAGCATGCAAGCGCTTGGCTTCCTCCATGGAAAGGTTGGTCACTGCCATGAAGAGCAAGGTTCAGCAGAACACTCAGTGGTTGCCAGATATGCACTCTGACCTGCATTCCATCACTCTGACCATGGGCTCAAGACAGCAATGGCTAAGCGAGAGGGGGATGAGGCACCTCGATCTCCTTCCAAGGTGCCCTTTCTCATTCTGGAGTCAGGGAGGTGCACCAACATGGAGAAGGAATGTCAGCAAGCCACCCTGGGGGCATCATCTCAAGACACTCCAAAGATGCACAATCACCCTCCTCCCCTCTGCTAGTGACCCCATTGCCTGCAGCAGGTGAGGCCAAAGAGGGAGCCCCTGCACCTGATCATGAGACCTCAGCAGGCAGGAGCCCTCTAGACATCAGACCACTAGAGGAAGCCCACCTAGGTCACCTCAGGTAATAAAGCATAGCAGTCAGCAGGCTGCTTCCACCTCTACAGAAGATGGCAGGGTTGCAGCTAGGCATAGTGGTAGGACATGAAAGATGAAAAATTTGTAGTGGCATGAGTGACTCTTCATTAGATATATGTAACTCATGTAAATATGTTTCAGAGCACTTCATTCATATATGTTGAATGGTCATTATGTTGGGATTTGTAACAACTGATGGGTACATTTAAGGGTGTTGCACCTTCATGAACGATCAATGATGGGTGGTGTGGACCCTGGAAACACCATGTATTGTGTGGTTTTGGAAGTCGTGGCATCTCTGACTATCATGACATGTGCCGGCAACCTTTGCAAGTTAAGAGGTTTAGAACCTAGTTGGCAAGCTAGCAGGTAGTGCTCACCCACTTATCGTCCATCTGAAGCTGTTGTCTAAACAGCACTTGTAGCTGAGACATTCCATATATTGCAAATAAGTGCATAATAGAGTTCTTAGCAAAGCATTGCCAACATCTGGAGTATGTGTCACTGAGACATGTGACTTCTTTCCCAATCACAAGTATATGGGGCTTCCAAGATAGCTTGTTTATGCCAAAGGCCTGCAGCAATTTCCCTTCTAGGTGCCAGAGGCATGGAAATGTATGTCGGTCTGGAATGAGTGTTCCAGTCCTGCTGGCATGATTTTTATCAAGGAAAAGAGCAATAAATTTGCAGGGTCCTCATTCTGACTGCAATGAGGGTGTCCTGGCCCTGCTTGGTGCGTCACTCCATTGTCCTGACATATGTGGCCACACCATCCACTCCCTCACAAACATCAGCTTCTTTCCCTTCTTCCTCGTCTGAGGAGGCATTCAGCTCCTCCAACTCCCAGTTGGCAAATTCCTTATCCACTTGCTGTGCGAAGTGGTGTATCGATCCTGAAGACTCAGTCTGGCGCGTACTGTTGCGCTCCATCTAAGCTGTCCAAGTAGCAAAAACTTATCTTCAGCAGCCCAATGGTCTGTTCTATTGTCTTCTGCTGAGCTTTGTGGCTTTCATACAGGTGTCATGAGCCAAGTCTTCAGAGGATATCCCATGTCACCCAGGAGCCCCCCCCCTGCAATTACTGAAGGGAAGAAAACAATTGTGGCATCTGAGAGTGAGTAAGGATATAGAAATCATGAGAGCTCCCTGAGAAGCGAGCACATTCCTTAAGGATTCACTTGCGGTGATCACAGACCAGCTGCACATTGAGAGGGTGAAAGCCTTTTTAGTTTATGAAGGCTGCTGGCTATTCCCAGGGAACTCTCAGCATCACATTTGCACTATCAATTGCCCTTTGTACCTGTGGAAATGCAGTAATGACAGTGACACTCACTGCTCTGACTGCCTGGCTCTCATGGTCTGTGGTGAATTGCACAAATTCATTGGCTCTTGTGGACAAGGCATTGATGACCTCCCCTGATGCATTTGTGAATGGCTGACTGAGAGATGCAACACATGTCCTTCATAGAGCCCTGGCAAAACCGGCTGGCATAGAAACTCAATGCTGTGCTGATTTTCTAAAGCTACTGGTATTGGATTGCCTCCCAATCCACGAGGACATAGGTCCTCCTGAAGGAGCTGATATAGATGAGTGATGGAAGCCCATGACATCCTCAGCTGCCTCTGACATTGCCTCTCTAACATTTGCAGGTATATTATACCACGGGAAACATGGAATTAAAAGTCTGATGATGACCATGAAACCATTGCCGATTGTTGTAAAAATCCATCTGGTTCACTAGTGCACTTTAGGGAAGAAAATCTGTCTTCCTTACCTGGTGTGGCCTACTTGTGACTCCAGATCCACAGCAATGTGGTTGACTCTTAAATGCCCTCTGGACAAGGGGAATTAGGGGTGGGCAATAAGTGCTGGCCTAGCCAGTAATTCCCACACCTCATGAACGAATATTTAAAAAACCATAGGCAGTGTAACTATGACACGCTAATGCTCAACATCACACTGGTCCTTGGTTTCCAGCATCCCAAGCTGCTTGACCCTCTGCTGGCATCCCTTGTTGGTGTTCTGGCTTTTGCTTTGTCTGTCCCTGGGCCACCATCTGCTAGCTCCTCTGCAGCTGCGCCAGAGATCACAGAAGCACTGGATGCACTTGACCCATCTTGTCTGCCTGAGGTGAACTATGAACTAGTCAGCCCAGTCTTTGAGGTCCCCCTCCTGTCCTGAACACTTTTGATCTTTGAATGGTGAGCCCTATATTAGCATCGGCTAAATGCTAGTTTTCACGCATCCAACCCTGGTCAACTCCATCTTTGAGATTCACTGCACTTCTTGTTGACACAGCCATGCCCATGGAAACTCGCAGGGTAAACATTGGAACTGGAAGCCAACTCCCCAAATCACCTTTGACCTTCCCTCCATCACTATCAACCCTCACTCCATAACCCTTGCCCTGCCTTTGGTGACCTTTAACCAATCCTCCATCATACATTTGACCAGCTATCATTGACCCCCGAGCTTTCCCCAGCACATTGGAACTGTCCCGATACTCTCAACCTGCCGTCCATCGTTCTCGACCCTCCCTCTAAAATCCTTGACCTTCCCACTGTTACCTCCAACTCTCAAGGCTTCAATATTGATCTTCCCTATATACCGGCTGTGAAACAATGCTTTACATCAGAAATGAGTTTTTGAATTTGCTGACTGGGAACCACTAATTGAATTTTAAAAAAGACTGAAGCCACATTTCATCACAAAGAGGGCTAAACATTTGCATCACTGTACTTTCCAAAGCTATTGAAATGGAGAGCTATTGAAGGAGTATGAATGGGAACATCTCCTACACCATTGGCACAGCATCCTGACAATCACCTGGATACTCAACTGGGTAGGGACAAACCATTAGACATAATGAGCGGAATTTTTCATTCTGGAGGCTAAGTCTGCGGGTGGGCAAAAAAGCTGGTGTGATTCCCGCTGGTTGACGGGCTGGGTGAACATGTGTGATCTGCTTTTGAGCTCATTAATTATGCATCAGCAAGGAGCACAGCGAATCTTGTGATGGGACAGGCAGGAAGTTGCCCATCCTGCCATTACCTCATGGAGTTGAAGATCCTGGCAGCATTTTTAAAGGGCACCTACACACATATTCACTCCAGGCCAGGAGCTCCACACTACTCCTCCAAAGTGCTTGTGGCCACAGCCCATACTGGAGAAGCTCACAGATGTGAGAAACCACATTCTGAGACATCTGAGGACACCTCTGGCATTGCCTTTCGTTCATATCTGGATAAGAGCACTGCTGGCGATATACCCATGGTCAGGCTATTGCTCACCATTGCAGCGGGTCCATGTTCACCAGCATCTTGACCTTATAGAGGCCCCACCGCCTCTTATTGCTCAGGCCCTTGCTCCTCCTAGCCTTGTGCCAACCTGCGATGGGCCCTCCTTCTGATCAGGATGAGAGCCATTACTAAGGCAGGGCTGCCTGCAGCATTGACATCTCAGTGGATGTGTGAATGAACTGAAGTGATGCATTAAATTAGCATGACCTTGAAAGGCTTCCCTCATCTCAAAGCCAACAGACAAGCCCTTTGCCTGGCCTCCATCTAGACATGGCATCCCCACCCCACCCCACCCCTGAGAGGTGAAGGACATCCTGGATGACCAGGTGTGGGTGTTCCTCCTGTTCATACATGAATGCATATGGAGACATGGCTCTCATCATCTTGCTCAAACAGTAATGTGCAAGAACCCTCATGCAGACATTTTTCCACTTGTCTCCATTACCCTCGAAATTCTATAGAGAGACCATTGCCTTGGCAGCGAAGAATGATTTCCTGTATGATCCCTTGTCAGTCATGACCCTTCACCAGAAGGATGGAGGTTTGGGGTTGCGAGTTGGTTGCCCTCCACCAGCCATGCCCTTGGAGGCATCCACCTCCCTCCTTCCCCTCATCCCTGCCTCTGGCTGCAGCTGATGACAGATGGCACAGAATGAATGGCAGCTCCATATCTTGCAGGGATCTCAATGTTACGAGACCCATGAGTCAGGAACAAACCTGCTGCAAAGCAGGCCTTACCATAGAGAGGAGAACACAACTGAGCATCTTTGACATCCAATTGCCTCATAATGATTAGGGCGTCCCTTTAGTCGGACACTTGTGCTGACCTTGAACTCTACCCACGTGAAAAAGCCTCCTCCCACCTCGAGGGATCTCACTGACTGACTGTGTAGTCAAGGTCAGTTTAGGCATATTGTGTGTGTCACCTTTCAAATTCGCTCCATCACCTTCTACCCTCTCCCTGACACACACTAACTTCCCCTCGTCACCATAGACCCACCCAATATCACCATTCCTCTCCCCTCTGTCACCTTTGAACCTCCTCCCATTACCCTGGACGCAATGACAATCCATCTCCACATGGTTTGCCTTTCCTTCCCTCAGAGCCAACACCTGTTACCACCCCTATACCCACCCTGACCTTGCCCCCTCCTATTATCCGAACCACCTGCCTTGACCCCCTCTGAGACCTTCACCTACCTGACTCTCACCCTGAACCTGCCATCCTACTGTATCCCATTCCTCCGGTGACTGTGACTGTTCCTTCCAATCATCAATGCCCTGACTGGTCCCCCCAGAACCTACCGTCAACATCACTGACCCCAATCTCTAAGACACCCCACCACCCCCACCAACTCACCTTTGCCAGACATTTACCCTCCCCCACCCCTTCCCCTGGATATCGCGTCCCCATCCCTCTTCCATGGACATTGACCACCCCCCTCCATTCCCAGACACTCTCCCCAACCTTCCCCCGTAAGCCTGGTTCCCCTGTGCAGCCTTCGTTCCAAACTTCCACCCTACCCCACCCCCCCACCCCAGTTCCAGCCTTCACCTGCCTCCCTTGGCACAGCATTTGCTAACAGAGCTCAAGTGAAGTTATGCGAGGTCCCCAGGAAGGAGAAAGCAACATCTACTGACCTCAAAGTTGTGAAGAGATGAAGCTTGCCAGGTACACGGCACTTGTACATAATCGTAAGACTGAACAATCTAAATTCTTGTTGGCAGGGAACTTAAACTGCAGGGTGAGCTTAATTCTGGTGAGGTGGCCTTTTAATTAGCATGCAGGAGGTGCTAATGCATGCTGATGGGGTTTCCAATGCTCATTGAGAAGCTCAACCCACCTTTAACCCACTTGAAAGTCGGGAGAACAAAATTCCAATAGCATACCTCACTGTCGGAAAACAGATTTTTTGCCTTCTGCCAAATTAAGCATCCTCGCCCACCACAGTAACCGTTGCTGGCAGGTGCCCAATCACTTGGGCAATGGGGCTCTGGCTAAAAAAAGAATGTGCCCAGGTGTAATCTAATCAGGTAAGGCAGGCAACTGGAGTCTACCAGCCATGACCATATTTGGGCCATTGGGTAGGTGGAGACAGAATCATATGACAAGCCAGCTAACCTTTGTGTGTTTAAACATGTTTTTTTCTGCAGACCAGTACACAAGCAAATGAGGTGCTGAAGAATCAAGACCCTGAGTGGGTTCCCTCTCTCTTTCTTCCTCTTTGCAACTTGCAAGTTTTGAGCCATGCATGCTGTTTGACTATCCTTATATCGCAGGCAGAGAGCAACAAATCAACCTAACAGCTGCTATCTTTAGAAGAGATAAACCAACCATCAACATCTTCACTGCCTTGACGTCGAACTGAGCAGGGCCACCGCATTCAGCCTGAAGCCAGCTACGTCACCAACCTTCAGGATCTATATACCCCTTCAACCTTAGTGGACTTTAAATTGCTCAATTTATCTTCCCACTCTAATCTATTTGTGTGTGTGTAGCTTTTTATTTATTTTACTTAGACCAACTTATGTACAACAAATATTATTCTCTTTTCTTTGTTAAAGACTTAAAGGAGCCTGGTTCTGTGTGGCTTTCACAGTCACAGCACATAGACAGTTAAGCACTCATTGAATTGGTAAGCACATCCTTTTTTAAAAACCTTGCTGCAGTCAAACAAGGAGTGGGAAAAGAGGGAAGCCATCCAACCCCACCTCACCTGGCCATAACAAGCCACTGAACTGCTACCTGTAGACATTTGACCTTCCCTGCAAAGTCCAGCTTCCTCCCTCTGTCCCCCACGAGACTTCATAGAGCTGCCAGCTCTCTCCTTCCCTCAGTGATGCTCTATTCTCCTTGGACTGCCATCGCCTGATCTCAATCATCAATACCTCCTCTATAGTAGCTCCAACTCACTGCAACTCTACCAGGAAAACCACTTCACCTGCTGCACACATGCCACATTTAAGCAGCCAAGAAGCTAAGGCACATTTTTCTCACTCACTAATTCATTGTTTGGAAAGGTAGAATTAATTTTGGCAAGATTGCCTTTTAATGAGCATGCATGACATGCAAATTAAAAAGAGGTTCCTGATGCTTGATGTCGGGAAACTCGATCCATGTCAATCTGCCACCAATATAATTCCATATTTCATCCCATCTTCAAAAGGCAGACTTTTGGCTTCCCATACAATTAAATGCCCTGCCCACCTCGAATCCCACTCCTGGGAGCTTTGCAAGATTCTGCACTACATTACACCACCTAAGCTGACATGTATGTTCCCAAAGGCTGCTCCAAGTGAGAAGGGAGATATCACAATGGTCTTGAAGTGCAGTGGTTAGGAACTACAAACTAGCATTGGAGCCCTTCTTCCAAGGCTGGTGAATAAGTTGTTTGAGACTATATTTTGAGACTGAGAACTGTATTTCCAGAGCCTAATGTGATTCCGTTTCACAAGATGGGAGATCCTAATAAGCCTAAAAATTTACTAGGAAGCTTGTTGATATCAGTGACTCATATGGCGATTCTTTTGGAGAATCATAATGCATTGGAAGGAACAGACAATATTTTGATATGATGAAACTTTTAAGACAGACTTTAGATTCATACAAGATCACAGAATGCCATAATTCTCAAGAGAACCCCACTAGCACTGCCTTGATTAATTTCCAGTTAGCTTTTGACCTTACATTTCATGAGGCTTTTATGCACCATCCACAATCCAGTGGCACATCTAAATAGGAAATGATATTAAGGCTAATTCAATGATCCTGGCCAAAAGCCACCTAGACCACTCCAAGGGGCCCAAATTTTGTACCAGCAAAGTAAAAAGCTGGATTGTCAGATGGTGAATATTAAATGCAAGCAGCACTTGAAAGGTTACTGCTCAAACAGAAACAGATACAACCACAACATAGGTAAGGCGGCTACATATTACAATGTCAGAGCCTTTTCAGAAGCCTCAAAAATAATTCATACAAGTTTGCAAGCTTTGTAAAGGCTGCATGGTGGGAGGAAGGTGGGACCAGTGTGAGAAAATGATGGAGTAAAGCAGGACATTAATGAAGAAGCATGAAATACAATCAATGGACTAAAGATAGAGCTCAGCTGAACTGACCACCACTTTTACAGCTTTTGAATGAAGGACTGTAAGGAAGGTTACCTTGTTGAGAGCTACTAGCAAGCTCTTCAAAAAAATCATAGAGAATCATGGCTGACAAGAAACAGTACCAAGCTTAATTTTGTCAACTGGGCATAAAGGTTCCAGGTAATAGTGACCATGTCTAAGGGCACGCCATGGCCAGGACTCGTTTTTCGAGAGCCGGTCTCCAGTTCCCCTTCGACTGTATCCACCGGCTATGTCGCATCCAATATGCTGAGTGTGTCGGGGCCAGAGCCCATGTCTACCTGACCGCTGTCCTTGAGTACCTGATGGCTAAGATCCTCAAGCTGGCTAGCAATGGGGCCCAGGGACAACAAGAAGGCCTGCCTCATTCCCCGCCACCTGCAGCTCACCATCCGCAACAACGGGGAGCTCAACAAGCTGCTGGGAGGTGTCACCATTGTCCAGGATGGGGTCCCGCCCAACATCCAGGCTGTGCTAAACAAAAACAGAATTACCTGGAAAAACTCAGCAGGTCTGGCAGCATCAGCGGAGAAGAAAAGAGTTGACATTTCGAGTCCTCATGACCCTTCAACAGAACTAGGTGAATCCAAGGAAGGGGTGAAATATAAGCTGGTTTAAGGTGTGTGTGGGGGGGTGGGGAGGTTGGATGGGGGGAGAGAAGTGGAGGGAGTTGGTGTGGTTGTAGGGACAAGCAAGCAGTGATAGGAGCAGATAATCAAAAGATGTCATAGACAAAAGAACAAAAGAATACAGAGGCATTGATTTTGGTGATATCTAAATGAATGTGCTAATTAAGAATGGATGGTAGGGCACTCAAGGTACAGCTCTAGTGGGGGTGGGGTGGAAAGGCTGGCAGGGCATAAAAGATTTAAAAATAATGGAACTAGGTGGGAAAACCCTATGCCCTACTAGTCTTTCCACCCCACCCCCACTAGAGCTGTACCTTGAGTGTCCTACCATCCATTCTTAATTAGCACATTCGTTTAGAAAATATCACCAACTTCAACACCTGTGTTCTTTTGTTCTTTTGTCTGTGACATCTTTTGATTATCTGCTCCTATCACTGCTTGCTTGTCCCTACAACCACACCACCCTCCCTCCACTTCTCCCCACCAACCCAACACCGCCCCCCCCCACCCCCCCACCCCCCACTTTAAACCAGCTTATATTTCACCCCACTCCTTGGATTCACCTAGTTCTGTTGAAGGGTCATGAGGACTCGAAACGTCAACTCTTTTCTTCTCCGCCGATGCTGGCAGACCTGCTGAGTTTTTCCAGGTAAAACCTGTTTTTGTTCTGGATTTCCAGCATCCGCAGTTTTTTGTTTTTATCCAATCTGTGCTGTTGCCCAAGAAAACCGGCCACCCCAGCAAAGTTTATGCCTGAAGGGATGAGATCAGAAAAAAATCAAGCACTAGCAGTGGTTATAAATTGGCACAGGTGTCAATCATGTGGTTCATGGAGCTCCGCCCTAAAGCAAGTGGAGGCAGTTGTCCTTGGTCATTGGCAGGTAGTTTATCAAAAATCTGCAGAAGTGGTCTAGGGCCTGCAGAAATTTATTTCTTTATTCTTTTATCTGGTACCAATTAAACCATAAAGTATTGTATTTAGGATGCTTTAATAACAAACTTAATTGTAACTTAAGGAATTACAAATAATTGGACCTCTAATTTACTTTTTAAAAGCATTAAAATATGTTAATAATATGGAAAGAAATTCTAAAAATACTAAAAAATATACTGTAATCACTGCAAAATAACAAACATGCATAAGTTAAGAATGCCTGTGGTTCTGTGCTTCTCTTGCTCCCATTTTAAATGGAGTCACACAAAAAAGGAGAATTTCCAGCTTAAATTCTGTTGTATTTCACAAATGATACAACATGTGAATTAATATAGTACATCGTAGGTGGTCCATACATCACATCAACCTACACAAGACCAATACCCTTTATTCCCTCTGTGAATTGACATGACCAGTCTGATATGATGAGATCTCCTTTCTTACACTGGTTTTGTTAACAGATCAAAGATAAAAGCGTTACTTATATATGCCCTTTGTTCCTATATATCCCTTCAATGTCAGATAAAAGGACAGTTTAATGTACTTTATATTCATTCATTTCACAATCTTATAGGGCAGGATTTTCCTGTCAGGGAGCGGGGGGCGGGCCCCACTTGCTGACGTGTAAAATGATGCGTGGTGACATCAGGCGGAACTCCCGACATCACTGCACCCCATTTGAATTTTCCGGTAGGTAGGGGCGCAGCAAAATCAGCTGTGCACCCACCGACCTGTCAATGGCCAATTGAGGCCATTGACAGAGTCACTTAGCTAATTAATAGACCTGCCCGTCCAACCTTAAGGTTGGTGGACAGGCCAGGAGCCCCAGCGGGAATTAGAAAAAGCATGAAACCTCATCCACGGGCGGGATGAGGTTTCATGTAGGTTTTTAAAAATTTTATTAAAGTTTTTGTAAAAATTATGGACACGTCCCAACTCATGTGACAGTGTCACATGAGGGGACATGTCAGGAATTTTTTTTCTATTTTTAATTTTGTCACAGAACAGCTGATCTCCGAGGCAGCACTTAGCCTCAGGGAGATGAGTGCGCTCTTGTGTGCGCATGCTTTCGTGTGGACATCGCACTGGGCGGGCCTTAGTTGGCCTGCCCACATAAAATGGTGCCACCCCCCAATCGGGAACACTGACTGGAGGCGCGCCTGTGCGTGCCGCCATTCAACTTCACCCCCAATGGGGGGAAATGTCATTTATTTCATCTGCTTCTCCTGATATACTCAAAGGTCCATTCTTAGTTGGGTTGCTCAATCACACACACACCGCTATGCTGTTTGAGTGCAGTACAAGTTGGTGGGATTTTCCCCCACTCTCATCAACGAATGCATGTTGTGCATACACTATGATGGTTGGGTTCATTAATTTCTACAATGTGAAGGCAAGTGATTATTCATGAAAAGAAATAATATATACACAACTCTTTGCTTTAAAACATAAGTACAATTCATAGGCCAGAATATTGTACTCGTCGGGCAGGCGCACACCCAATCCAAACCAGTGTAAAACGACACGCGATGACATCGGGCGAGCTTCCTGACATCATCACACACTTGCACAATATTTCAGTTGGCAGGTGTGCGTGGACGTTGGCAGCGTGCCCACCAACAATTAGCATGCCTATTAAGGCCATTGAAGATATAATATTGAAGTTACAGCCAGTAGAATGATATAAACGTTTAATGCACTTGGGCTGAATTCCTTTCTCCAGTATTTTAAGAGATGCCAATCAATTTAACATAAGCACATTAATAACTCTGTTAAAATAGTATGTAAAGAAATTTGCTATGAATGCTTTAACAATACCAGTATTCCTTTCTGTCCTAAAAGGCTTATAATTGTACACCAGGATCTTAATTATTCACCATACTAGAGGAGGATTTCCTGGATGACTCACAAGTCATCTTGCAGATATTTTTCAGAATTCACTGGACGAGGTCATAGCTGGAGTAGTGCAAAATAGCAAATTCAGAAAAATGGGCAACAGATGAACTATATTCCAAAAGAAAATGGGCATGGGATGAACCATCAAATTATAGGCCTGCAATCTTTACTTCCACTGTTCTTAAGTATCACGAAGGATAATATAAAGGGGAAATCTTGAGGGGCATGAGCTAATCCAAGATAATAAGTGTGGTTTTGGCAGTGGGTGGTGGTGCTCAACTAACTTATTAAATCTCTTTGAGGAAATGAAAGACTTAGTAAGTATCATCTACTAGAATTTTGGAAAGGTATTTGACACTGCCCCACATATTGGACTATTACATAAATGCCAAGATTTCCGCTCCTCAGGCAGGTGTGCAGGGTCAGGATATTTTCCGGCTTGTCACATGCTCCTCAGGAAAAAGTGCCTGTAAGGTGGGTGCATACTGGAGTCGGGCCCACCACTCCTGGAAGCAGGTCAGAGGCAGCCACAGGGGCTGCCAAGTTTAAAAGGCCCGCCTCAGTTCTCTGGAACTTCGTCCCAGATAAGTTGATCCTCTAGCCCTCACCACTTAGACCACATCACCTGTCCACCCATTCCCCATGCCTTATCCATCCCAAATCATGCCAACCCTTCCTCCCCACCACCCCCAATGGCCCCTATGCCCTCCAGTTAACCCAGCCATGATCCTAACAAATGGTGGAACAGGCCCAAGGGTTCAAATGGCCTACTCCTGCTCTTAATTTGTATGTTCATATGCCTTCCCACTCATTCCAAATGTCCCCCATACCCTGCATGCCAACCCTTGACCCTCCACCCACCCCAATGGCCCCTCTTGCCCTCCATGACAACTCTTGCCTCCCCATTAACTCCCAATGGCCCTTCATACCCTCCATGCTAAACCAGGCCCCTCCATCAGCCCTCAATAGCCCTTCATAACTCCATGCCCCAACTCATCCTGATGGCCCCTTATTGTCTCTATGCCAACTTAGTGCCAATCTACACCAATCTAGTGCCAATTCATCCCAACTCATGACCCCCACTCTTCCCCATGGCCTTTATATCTCATATGCCATCTTAGTGCCAATTCATGACAATCCATGTCCCCCACCCCCACACCCTCCAGGGCAACTCATGCATCATCCACCATGGGCAGACCCCAGGGGCTATGATGAGATGGAATAAAATAAAGGTTTAAGTATCTATTACAAAATTAACTAAATAAAAAACCCTTATTCATAAAAGCCCATTCAATACACTTAAATCAGCTCAAGTACTTAATCCAATAAAAAGACAAAAAATCGTAATAATAAATACATAAAAGACAGCTAATCCTTTAATAATCTCTTGGAGCTGCCAATCAAACTGTGAGCTTACAGCACCCCCACTGTGACAATGATAGATTGTCCAAGCAGTCAAGCAATAATAGTACTGTAATGATAACCCTAAGATTATGTCAACAAACAGGTGTTGAAATTGCAAGCACAGATTTTTTTCAACTTGAGGACACAGGTAGGCTGTTTTTTCTTCAAGATTTAAAGAGCATGGGCTTTAAATAACTTGACAATTCAACAGACCCTAGCTGCCCTTTACGAGAACTTGCACCTACTCTAAAAAAATCATTAGTTACACTGTGCGCAGTAAGGCCCTTGCTCCAACAAAAATGCAGTCTGTTTGAACTCAGCAATGAGTTCAAGTGTCCAAGCTGAGTTCAGGTTTCCCCCATTGTGAGTCACATCAGCCCCTGTTCCCCCTTGGCTGAAAATAGGATCAGTTGGAAATGGGGCGGGCCTATTGGATCTGGATTTCAAGAGCCATTTTGGATAAGCCATGAAGTCTCCACAACTCCACAAAAATCAAGGCCAAGGTCTAAGCCCCTTGTGATACATGGAAATGTATTAAAATAGATTGGTAAATGGCTGGTTGTTAGGCAAGCAAAGGGTAACAAGGGCAAGTAGCTGGTTGACAATTGCACATAGTGCCAATAAGGTTCAGTAGGGAGTAAATTAGAAAGCCCCTGAAAACAGGTGTGAAGCTCATAATGCATGATTACCCAGCCTCCATTCAATTTGATGCAAGTAGCATGCCAATATCATGCTGCTTGCTCATTATCATGATTGCTGCATGCAGCCAGTGCTAAACCCGCTGTTGAGTGGCTGCACACCTCAGCTGGGGGACCCAAGATCGTGCGAGGTTAGCTCAGAGCCAGCTTGCATCACTTACAGGGGAGATACATTGTGGCTACAGCAGATGGAGTCCTGGTACAAGTCACTCTGACATAGAAAACAACATTTGAGACAGCAGGCTCAGTGTTCTCAGACAGAAAATGCATTGAATGCCTTGGAGGAGGTGGAAAGAAAGAGAGAATTGCTGTATCCACCAGAGGCGTTTCAGTCAAATGCTCAGAAGGCAGTGGGATCAAAAAGCTGTGATGATCAATGCCTGGAATCAAGCCTCGATGACCTGGTTGCAGTGCTGCAAAAAGTTCAATAACTTCATACGAATGGTCAAGGCAGTGAATTCATTTTCAAATGCCATATTCTATCAACTGTATAGCTGGCCTCACAGACTGCTCAATGCAACACAAACCCTTCACTCATCTACCAACAGTGTCCATCAATGCCAGCTGTTCAACCATAAGAGTGAAATGCCCCCAAAAGACTGCACCACACACTTCTCTCTCTCTATAGCAGGACAAGGTGGTAGACAACTGGAGGCAACTGCCAAGGTAGCACAGGTGCCAGCTTGCTGAAGGGTGAGGATGCACATGAGTTCTGCTGTAGTGGTCTCAGGTGAGCATTTTGATGGGGAAGGCTACAGATTGAGTGTGTACAATGAAATGCTTGGTACACTGACAGACCTGCCAGAAACTTGCTGTTAAGGAGCATGGAGACCACCATCAACTTCGAACAGGGCATTGCTCAAAGCTCGGAGCCCATCCTTCCCATCATGGAAGCAATGGCCTATTCCAGAAGCACACTTGTGGACCCAACCATGTTGCAGCATCTAATGGTCGATGTCTCAGCTTCCATTGCAGCACAAGCAGAAGCCACTCAATGTGTCTGGGTGCTGCAATGGAAACTCAGGCAGCTCTCCTGCAAGCTCAGCTTTCTGCCATGCAACTTCATACTGCTGCCATAATTGCTGCATACCAATGCTTTAAGGGGTTTTCAGGATCTCCCAACAGTCCATCAATATGTCCTTCAACAGATTACTAGAATTTCTGAATTGCCATCCAGGGAATGATAGTGGTTCCATGGAGTACAAACCTGCTGTGCTCCCTACAATTGAGAGAATACTTCTGTTCCTCCTGGGCCACAAGGAAACCCCATTGAAGTAATTCTATAAAACTTACCTTGGCCTCTACTGGCAAGCGCTTCCTGCTGTGGTTCAGCTTTTTTTTTATTCTTTCATGGGATGTGGGTGTCATTGGCAAGGTTGTCCATCCCTAATTGCCCTTGAACTGAGTGGCTTGCAAGGCCATTTAAGAGTGGGTCTGGAGTCACATTTAGGCCAGACCAGGTAAGGGTGGCAGATTCTCTTCCCTAAAGGGCATTAGCAAACTAGATGGGTTTTTACAATAATTAATGATAGTTTCATAGTCACCATTACTAAGACTAGCTTTCAATTCCAGGTTTTATTACTTCCACTGTCTGCCATAGTGGGACGTGAACTCATGACCCCAAAGCATTAGCCCAGGCCTCTGGACTAGTAATCCAGTGACATATCCAGTGACATTACCACTACACCACCGAATCCCCCAAGCTGCCAAGTCTTACACCACACAGGCAATCCATTGACTCAACATCAAATCACATCGTGACACTGATAATGTCATTAACAATATCATCAATGTCAATTGTGTCATCAACAATGTCATAAGGTCAGTGTTTGAATTTAAAGTAATCTCCCCACACCCTCCTGTCTGTCTGTAGCAAATATGGCCTAATCTTAACCCTCTCATGCCCCACTCCCACAGGCAAGGAGGAGGTTGAGGGTTAAACTCAAGGCTGGGTACACTGCAACAAGTAGATCTCCTGGCCTCTCAAAGTCTTTCCATAATAAGCAAGGCTTGTCAGAAGTTTGATGGAATATTCACTGCTTACCTGAATGAATACAGCTGTACCAGCAGTCAAGAAACTCCACATCATCCAGGACAGAGTAGCTCTCTTGATTAGCAGCCCTGTCACAATTTCCACCCTCTCCACTGACAGGATGCAGTGCAGCAACTCAACAGCCCCTCCCTTCCCTACACCTACCAACAATACGTACATAAGCAGCAATGTTGTGGTTCAAGGACACTGTTGCTCTCCCGTAACCATACCAGCAGTGTGATGGAAGCTCTGTTTATGTACAGTATTTACAGAAATGAGTTCTACCTTATTTCTGTCAGAATTACAGTGGCAGAGTGGGAATAGTCCTGAGGAAATTCTAAGCCTACAGCTAAACAAGTTATTATAATAAAGGACAACTGGAACGGGCGTGCAAGAGGAGAAGAACATTAACAAGGCATTTTCCAAGACATGGCAAAGGACCTGTAAAAATATAGGCTGATTAGTTAAATGAGAAAAAAGGGCCATTGCTTCACAAGTAAAATATATCATGAAGATCCAATGAAACTTAAGGAGGAACATAATTTCATTTTAAATTTATCAAAAATACAGAGTGCAAAACTGCTGATTATTGGGGTCTTTCCAGCTTGCCTGGGGCCTAGAGAGAATGAACAGGATAATTAGGTTCAAAGTGCAGTCACTAAAGTCATGTTTACAGGACATTTTCTAAATAACTGATTAAGTGGATAAAACTCCAAAAAGAAATCTCTTATCAATTTAAGATGATTTGTTAGCCAAGAGGGATAAAAACTTGCCAGAGATGTTAAATGGTTAATACTTTGGACAACCAAATCAGTACTGAATTTACATTCAATTTATATACAACAATCTTGTATGAAGAAACGGTGTTGAGTTGAGGCCAGGTGGCTGTCCTGACATGGACAAGGGGTGAAGGTGAAAGGGAAACTGGAAAACTGCCAATGTTACACACTACTAGCAGCCTCACACAGCAGTATGAACAACAACCTGAGAGCAGATCATGTAATGGTTCAATGAGCAATGACCTTTCCTTACTGCGTGCATTAATGATTTTATTTATATAACATAAACCAACGCTCAGGGCTTGACGTTTTCCCCCAAATCAATAATTATCAGTGAACGTTCAGATAATTTGGAAATTATGGACAGAATTTTGCCCTTGGCATGCCAGATTGGCAAGAAAGGGCAGGAGTGGTTAGGAAGCCGACCCTCGCCCGCGATTGGCACCACACCATGATTTCACACTGGCAGGCCAATTAAGGCCCACCCAGTGTCATACGCAAGCAACGAGCGAGCTGAGCGCAAACTTTGCGCATGCGCGCGACTGAGCATGGAGCTACCTCAGGCAGATGAAGAAATATTTAGAAAATATAAAGGACGTAAAAATGTAATCAAACATGTCCCCTCATGTGACTCTGTCACATGAGCAGGGACACGTTTTTAATGAAAACCATTAAGTTTTTATTTTATTTTTCTTTGCTTTTGGAAGCCTCATCCCGCCCGTGGATGAGGTTTCTAAAAAAAATGCAAAGGCCGCTTGGCCTTTTCACCATTAGGTTGGATGGGCAGCGAAAAATTTACATTAATTGCTAACTTAATGGCCTTAACAGGCCTTTTAATTCTCAGCAGGTGCACTGCCGGCTCTGGCGTGTGCCCGCCAACACAACTATCGCGCAACTGCATGCTGAAGTCCTCACACTCAGCCGACGTCAATGTGCGTCATTTCACGCTCGAGTGGGTCGGGCACGTGCCCACCAGCAAAGCTAAAAATTTTACCGTATGCTGTGTAGTATTTTCACACAATTAACTAGTGTGTTCATTTCAAATTACTCCCTTATTTTAATGAAAGCATTGACCTATTTATTTTAAATGCCCCTATTAAACTAGCAAGGAAGGAAATTTGATTCTAAACATTAAGCATTTGTACAAATAATATTACATAGTGTTATTATCAAGCTGACAGATACCCTCAATAACTCAGGCAGGATACCTCTCAATCTACACAAATCAAAAACTAGTGGTTTTCCTGCTCACCTACCTCTCAGTGTTGTTGATACACTCAGGAAGAGCAAGGCTGCAGCCAAAGAGCATGATATGTTGATAGCAGCGCAGGAGGTTAAGCTGACTGAAGAAACGGATGAGCATTTCCATGTCCGCAATGCTGAAGTTTGAAAGATAGGATGGCACAGTAGTCTGATTATAGGGCAGCATTTCACATAGGCTGTAAGTTACATTGTTACAGGCACCTGCAAGGGATAGATGGACAATATAAACAGGAGTTAAATCTTTCATTTTTGAAAAAAAATACCAACTACAAGGATCACATTTGAGAATGAAGACTCAAAAGTTTTGCACATAAAAGTGTGCAAAAAATATATTTTTAAGAAGTTAAGTAAAGAGGACAAGCCAAACATCGAAAACCTGGGTTTTCAACTTTGTTAACAGAATTTGTGGATGTTATCATTCGCATGTGAAGCTGGCATACAATAACAAGTAGAGGAACTTAGTATTATGTTCATGGTGTTGAAATTGTTAGGTATCGTTCACTGTATGGAGTTTACGTTTGTGCAGAAAAATTATGTTGTAACATAGTAAATAGTAAACAGATAGCAGCAAAACTTCAGGAGGACGTAGAATTTAATCTGGATCAAGTGCAAAGTGATGCACTTTGGGAGAAACAACACGGATGGCAGTATAATTTAAATGTAAATCTACTAGTTTGAGGAAGATGCAAGGACAGAGGGACCTGAGGGTGCTTATTCACAAATCTTTGAAGATGACAGAGCAAGTTGATAAGGCAATTAAGAAAGAGCACAGGATTCTTAGTTTTGTAAATAGGGTCATTGATTACGAAAACAAGAAAGTAATCATTTACAAATGATAAGTTAAGCCTCAGTTGGCATACTGTTTTACATTACTGGGCACCACACTTTAGGAGGGATGACAAGGTTTGGATGAGGGTTACCAGGATGACATCAGGGATGAGGGGCTTCCATTGGAGAAATTGAGAAGTTTAGATTGCTCTCTTTAGAGCAGAGACCACTATGGAGAGATCTAATTTAGATATTCAAAATCATGAGAGGTTGATAGAGCAAGTATGGAGAAAGTGTTTTCTTTGGCATGTGGATCTGTAGCCAAAAGTCATAGATTAAAAATAGTTGGCAAAAGAACTAGGCAGAAAATGAAAAGAATTTTTTTTTCCAGAGAGGGTTGTTAAGATCTGGGATGCGCGAACTAAAAGGAATCAGATTTCATAGAAACTTTCAAAAGGCAATTGGACTATCCCTGAAGAGAACTAATTTGCAGAGTTATGGGTAGAAACCTGGCGCGTGGGGCTAAATTCACAGAATCACAGAATTGTTACAGTGTGGAAGGAGGCCACTCAGTCCATCATGTCTGCACTGATTCTCTGAGCATTTTAAGTTAGTGCCAGTCTCTTGCCTTTTCCCGGTAACCCTGCACATTATTTAAATAGAAACAATCAGATCTTGGACAGAAATTGGACAGATCTTTCAAATGTCGGCACATGCATGACAAATCAAACGGCCTCCCTCTGTACTCCAAGATTCTATTGGTTGCTCTAGGGCGAAAACATGTGGCTGTTCCAGGTGAAGAAAAGATTATTTTGGCATCAGAGCAGAAAACTGATTCAGAAGCGCTAACGACACTCCACGAAGAAAAATTGGAGCGTGGAAAGATTTTAAACTAAGTACTTGGTAAAGAAGGATAACAGGTGAAATTGTAGGACTGAGCATTAGAAGCAAACTAGATGGAAATGTACTGAGCTATGAGGCAGGTTTGCATCACAGTCCTAGGGCCAGGATTTTCCATTCATCGGGAGGGCCCGGTGGGAGCGGGTGGGGGCAGTCGCAGAGCCGATCGCCGCCCACGATCAGCTCCACAACACGGGGGGGCCAATTAAGACCCGCCCTGCGTGAATCACGAGCGGCAGCGCTCAGCGCTGAGCCTGTGCGGGCAGGGGGGGGGAGGAGGGAGAGCTGGGCCTAACGTGCAGTTTGCGCACGCATGAGAAAGAGTGCTTCAATCTCCCTGAGTCATGGAGCAGACTGAGGGCAATTGAAGTGCTTTATGAAAAAATTAATAAAGGGCAGAAAATTTAAATGAAATATGTCCCCTCATGTGACTGTGTCACATGAGATGGGACATGTTTTTAAGTTCAAATGAAACCTTTCATTTAATTCGTAATAGCTTTAGGAAATAGCTTTTGGACCTTGGCCAATTTGAATCATCAGTAAACATTCAGTTTAAGGGCCTTAAATTACATCAGATATTCAGATTGTTCCAATTCACCAAGGGTTCAAATCCAGCACTTATCAAACTGCTGGCTTTGAGAAGCATATAACCAGTTTTATGACTACAATTGCTGAAGTTTTTCTCATTGCTAACGCTAAGGTTCTTTTGCCAATCTTCTTGGATTAAGTACATAAATATGAATTCTAGTAAAAAACAATCCATTGAACTAGCTGCTGTAGAGTTTGTTTGCAACTAGTAGTACAATAGAGTAAGCAATGATGTTTTACTCAGTTAAACTCAAAAAATGATTCAATTTCTGCAGTATTTAATTATCATTGAAGGCAACCAAATCAAATTGAGAGATTTTTTCAGTTAAGCTTATATAAATCTTAATTTTTTTTATTGATATACCAATATTTTTGACAGAATATTTACAACAGAGTGAATATCCTTTTAAATTTATAGCCAGAAATGATAACCCCAATGGTTTCATAAGCTTAAACATACCTTAATGCTGTTGAGAAGGCTTTAAACTAAATGGAAGTGAGGGGGGGAGGGAGAGTTCTCAAGAGCGGATACGTAGCCTTCAAAGCAAAAGGATATGGCAGGGCAGCTATTTAGGTCATGATAACTAGAGTGTGACAGGAAGGGGCAGAGTGTACAGACATTTTTTTAAAAGCAGCAAATAGGGTCAAAGGGGGAAGAAATGGTAAAAAGGCAAAATTAATAGCTCTTTACTTAAATGCAAGTAGTACTCGGAACAAAATAAATGAATTAACGGCACAAATAGAGATTATTGGGTATGATCTTATAGCCATTACTGGGACGAGGGGCAAGATTTTACAAAACCGCGGGCAGGCAAGCACCCGACCCGATCGGGCATAAAATAGCGTGTGATGACATTGGACGAGCGTCCCAACATCATCACGCACTCGCACAATATTTCAGTTGGCAGGCATGCACAAGAGTTGGCAGGCACGCCCGCCAACAATTAAGAGGCCTATTAAGGCCATTGATCCTTAATTAAAAGGGGCTGGATGAGGTTTCCACAATTAAATAAAAAATAAATATAAATTTTTGGGCAGAATTTTTATTCTGTTTGATATTGTGAGCGAGTCCCATGTCAGGACATTTTTTCAGATTTTAAAAATCTTTCTTTTTGATTTCAAATTGTTCAGCTCCCTGAAGCAGCTCCCTGCTTTCAGGGAGCTTTCAGTGTGCAATCCCCCGTGCGTGCACAGGCTTTTGCACTCGCACTCCTCCTGCCCCCATCTCGACAGCACTGAGCTCCTCAGTGCGCCATTCAGGCTAGCTGGACATTAATTGACCAGCCAGTATGAAATTGTGGTCGGGGGCCAATTGCAGGCAGTGGACCGTTTCCCGGCCAACCCCAGGTTCATCCACTGCTCCTGGCCCAACAACCTTAAAATCATGCCCGTGGTTACAAGGAGATCAAAGCTGGGAACTAAATATTTTCGAAAGGACAGGCAAGAAGGAAAGGGTGGTGGGGTAGCTTTTTAGTATAAGATGAGATAAGTACGATAGCAAGAAATGACCTTGGATCGGAAGAAGTAGAATTCATATGGATGGTGGTAAGAAATAACAAGAGGAAGAAGACACTGTTGGGAGTAGTCTATGGGCCCCCTAATAGTAGCTATACTGTAGGACAGAGAATAAATCAGGAGATAATGAGGGCATGTAAAAAAGGCAGTACATTAATCATGGGTGACTTTAATCTTTATGTAGATTGGGAAAATCAAATTGGCAGAGGTAGCCACGAGCAAGAATTCATTGGGCAGGATCTTCCGGTGGGTGAGCTGGGGCGGGGCCAGCTCGCTGATGCGTAAAATGACACGGGATGACGTTGGGTGGAACTCCCAACGTCACCCCACTTCATTTCCATTTTCAGGTCAGTGAGGGCACAGCCGAGTCAGCTGCACGCCCGCCGACCTGTCAACGGCCTATTGAGGCCATTGAAAAAGTAATTAAGATCATTAATGGACCTGCCCGTCCAACCTTAGGGTTGGCGGGCAGGCCGGGAGCCCTGGCGGGCTTCAGAAAAAGCATGATACCTCATCCACGGGTGGGATGAGGTTTCAAGAGGGTATTTAAACTTTAATCACATCTTTCAATAAAAGTTATGGACATGTCCCAACTTATGTGACAGTGTTACATGAGGGGATATGGCAGGGAAATTTTATAAACCTCTTTATTTAAAGTTTGAAATCGGAGACGATCTCCCTGAGGCAGCACTTAGCCTCAGGGAGATCTGTGCACTCTTTCACGTGCATGCGCAAAAGAGCACACTCCTAGCTAAGGGAATCCCCCCCACCCCGCCCACACAGGGAGAGCATAGCACTTCCAAGCGTACGTCCCGCTGGGCGGGCCTTAATTGGCCCCCCCACGTAAAATGGCAGTGCGCCCCCAATCGAAGACATGCCCTCTCCCGCAGTTAGTTTTTCCCATAGAGTGTATTTGGGACAGTTTCCTAGAACAATATGTTGTGGGTTCAACCAGGGAACAGGCTATTTTGGATCTGGTAATAGGTAATCAATTAGGCTTAATAAATAATCTCAGAGTAAAAGATCCCATTGGAAACAGTGACCATAACATTTATCATTCAGTTTGAGAGTGAGAAACTTGGGTCAGAAACAACTGTGCTAAACTTAACTAAGGGTAATTACAAAGGAATGAGGGCAGGGTTGGCTGGAGTGGACTTGGAAAGGAGTTTAGCAGAAAAGATAGTTGATGAACAATGGCAGACGTTTAAGAAAATAGTTTGTGACTCACAACAAAGATATATCCCAGTGAGGAGGAAGGATTTTAGGAAGGGGGTAAACCAACCATGGTTAACCAAAGAAGTTAAGGAAAGTATCAAATTGAGAAAAAACACATACAGTGTGGCAAGGATTAGTGGTAAGCCAGAGGATTGGGAAAGTTTTGTGAAGAAAAGTTTCAACAAAAGATGACCAAAAAAAAAATAAAGAAGGAGAAAATAAATGCAGAAGGTAAACTAGCAAATAATATAAAAACAGACAGAAAGAGCTTCTTTACATATATAAAAAAGAAGGAGAGGGGACCAAAGTGAACATAGGCCCCTTAGAGAATGAGGCTGGGAAATAATAATGGGGAACCAAGAAATGGCAGAGGAGTTGGATAAATACTTTGCATCAGTCTTCAAGGTAAAAAAACACTAATAGCATACCAAAAATACTAAATAATCAAGGGGCAAAACGGAGAGAGGAAATAAATACAATAACTAGCACTAGAGAAACAGTACTCGGGAAACTAATGGGGCTAAAGGCCGATAAGTCCCCTGGACCTAATGGGTTGCATCCTAGGATATTAAAGGAAGCAGCTACAGAGATAGTGGATGCACTGGTAGTAATCTTCCAAGAATCCTTAGATTTTGGAAAAATCCCAGAGGATTGCAAAACTGTAAATATAACAGCCTTATTCAAAATGGGGTGTGGCAAAAAACAGGTAACTATGGTCCAGTTAGCTTAACACCCATCGTTGGGAAAATGTTAGAGTCTATTGTAAAGGATGTAATAGCAGAGCATTAGAAATGCACAATATAATCCAGCAGAGTCAGCATGGCTTCATGAAGGGACATCATGAGTAGGTAGTAAGCAGGATAGCTAAAGGGGAACCAGTAGATGTAATATATTTGGATTTCCAAAAGGCGTTCGATAAGGTACCACACATAAGGCTACTTAATAAGATAAGAGCCCATGGTGTTGGGGTGGTATATTAGCATGGATAGAAGATTGGCTAATTAATAGAAGATGGAGAGTTGGGTAAGGGGGGCATTTTCAGGACAGCAACCTGTAACTAGTGGAGTGCCACAGGGATCAATGCAAGGGCCACAATTATTTATAATAAATATTAATGGCTTGGATGAGGGAAGTTAATGTACTATTACCAGATGACACAAAAATAGGTGGGAAGGCAAGCGGTGATGATGACACAAAGAATCTATGGACTGATATAGACAGGTTAAGTGAGTGGGCAAAAACTTGCTAGATGGAATATAATGTGGGAAAATGTGACTTTGGCAGGAAGAATAGAGGAGCTGAATATTATTTAAATGGAGAAAGACTGCAGAAAGCTGCAGCACAGAGGGATTTGGGGATCCTCATGTATGAATCACAAAAAGCTAGCATACAAGTTCAGTAGATAGTAGGGAAGGTAAATGGAATGTTTGCCTTTATTTCAAAGGGAAGGGAAGTTTTGCTAAAACAATACAAGGCACTAGTTAGACCACTCTGAGAATACTGTGAGCAGTTTTGTTTCTTTTATCTAAGGAAGGATATACTGGCATTGGAGGCAGTCCAGAGAAGGTTCACTAGGTTGATCCTGGGGATTTTCTTATGAGGAGGTTGAATAGGTTGGGCCTGTACTCATTGGAGTTTAGAAGAATGAGAGGCAACCTTATTGAAACATATAAGACTCTTAGGAGACTTGACAGGGTAGATGCTGAGAGATTATTTCCCCTTGTGGAAGAGTGTAGGACCAGAGGGCACAATTTCAAAGTAAGGGGTTGCCCATTTAAGACAGAGATGAGGAGGAATTTATTTTCTCAGAGGGTAGTCAATCTGTGGAATTCTTTATGGCAGAGGGCTGTAGAGTTTGGGTCATTAAGTATATCCAAGGCTGAGATAGACAGATTTTTAAGCAGTTAGAGAATTAAGGGTTATGGGAAAAGGCAGGAAAGTGGAGTTGAGGATTATCAGATCAGCCATGATCTCATTGAATGGCGGAACAGACTCAATGGGCTGAATAGCCTACTTCTGCTCCCATGTCTTATGGTCTTTAAATTGATACATGTAATTACAAAGCAATTACTGGTCCTTAATAACCTGCTTAATAGGCATTATACTCATGATCATTTTTACTGGCTGGTGCAAGTTCAAAGGTCTCCAAAAACGTATTGAGCCACAAAAGGTCATTTGAATCATCAAGCTGCTCCTTCAGGAGCCCCTTTATAGGCTATCCTGTCAGGAATTCTAGCAATTATTTTATCACCTAAGGAAAAGGAAAGCGTTGCTACAAATTCTTCCTAACCCCAGTCGATAGTTCAGCTGAATTGCACAGTATCCAACTTAAAACCATATTAGTCATCTTCCACAGCTGACATTTCCAATGGCTCAACAGCTCAAACAGCCATTACATTTCATTCCTTTCAGCATTTTGAAGGCTTAGGATCATACCTTTCAGCCTTTTGAAATACTGGGTCAGATCTTGCTGGACAAGGACACCATGTAGCACATGCTGTGAGACATTTTCCTGCACCCTTCAACATGTTTGCACCATAACTTGCTGGAAGTGTGAATTAATAAGGGTGTGTTGAGGGATTTTGGTGAACAATGTGATTAACTGTGTACCTCCTTAAGCAATAAGATTTAAGGTTTGAGAAAGTAACAGAAGAATGATGAAACAGGAGGGTAAATTAGAGTCAAATCAAGTACAGAAAGAAATAAAGAAGGAAAGATTGATTGAATTAAGCGAGAGAAAAGAGAGAAAGAAAGTAAGTCTTTTTTGTTAACATACTTAAAATATTTGAGATTGAACATTTTAAATTGTTCCCTTTCTGGGAGAGAGAATTTGATTAGCATTTCATTAACAATTATCAGGTTGTTAAAAAGGTACTTATGCTGTTAAGTTCCAATGCTAGCTATCTGCAACAGGCTTAATGGACAACTAATGTACAAATCTAATAAGTTCTTGAAAATAATGGCGAAACTAGGCCTAGATTTTGGTCCGGAGTTCAGTGCTAGGTAACAAGTTGTTATGAATTTGGAAAACCTGGAAGAATGGGTTTTTCGAATGTCCTTTTAACTGCACAGTTTCTTTTAATTGCTTTCTGGTGGCTCCTGACAGGTTGGAGGATTTTCAGGCAAGAAGCCTGCAACACAAGGCCAAAACTTAAATCAGGTAGGTTACATAAATGAACATACGAACAAGGAACAGCCCTCAAGCCTGCTCCGCCCTTTAATAAGATCATCGCTGATCTGATAGTAACCCCAAATCTGCATTCCGCCTACCCCACAATAACCTATCACCCCCTTGCTTACAAGAATCTATCCACCTCTCCCTAAAAATATTCAAAGACTTAGCTTCCACCGCCTTTTCAGGAAGGGAGTTCCAAAGATTCACGACCCTCTGAGAAACAATTTCGCCTCATCTCCATTTTAAATGGGCAGCCTCTTATTTTTAAACAATGATCCCTAGTTCTAGTTTCTCCCACAAGAGGAAACATCCTCTCCACATCCACCCTGTCAAGACTCCTCTAACTCTTCTAAACTCCAGTGGGTAGAAGCCTAACCTGTCCAACCTTTCCTCCTAAGACAACCCACCTATTCCTGGTATCAGTCTGGTAAACCTTCTCCAAACTGCTTCGAATACATTTTCATCTTTTCTTAAATAGGGTGACCATTATTGTACACAGTACTACAAATGTGGTCTCACTAGTGCCCAGTACAACTGAAGCATAACCTCCCTACTTTTGTATTCAATTCCCCTCACAAAAAATGATAACATTCTATCAGCTTTCCTAATTACTTGCTGTACCTGCACATTAGCCTTTTGCGCTTCATGCACTAAGACACCCAGATCCCTCTGCATCTCAGAGCTCTGCAATCTCTCAGCATTTAAATAATATGCTTCTCTTTTATTCTCCCTGCCAAATTTCACATTTTCCCACGTTATACTCTTTTTGCAAGATCTTTGCACACTCACTTAACCTATCTATATATTTTTGTAGCCTCGCTATATCCTCTTCACAGCTTACTTTCCTACATATCTTTGTGTCATCAACAAATTTGGCAACCATCCCTTCAATCCCTTCATGCAAGTCATGTATGTAAATTGTAAACAGCTGAGGTCCCAGCACTGATCCCTGTGGCACACCACTCACTACATCTTGCCAACCTGAAGAAGACCCATTTATACCTACTCCCTGCCTCCTGTTAGCCAGCCAATATTCTATCCATGCCAATGTGTTACCCCCATACCATGAGCTTTTATTTTCCGCAAAAACCTTTGATGTGGCACTTTATCAAATGCCTCCTGGAAATCTAAGTACAGTACATGCACCGGTTCCCTTTCATCCATAGCACATGTTACTTCCTCAAAGAACTCCAATAAGTTGGTTAAACATGATTTCTTTTTCACAAAACCATGTTGACTTTGCCTGATTACCTTGAACTTATCCAAGTGCCCAGCTATAGCTTCTTTAATAATAGCTTCTGACATTTTCCCTATGATGGTTGTTAAGCTAACTGGCCTGTAGTTTCCCACTTTCTGCCTCCCTCCCTTTTTAAATAATGCAGTTACATTTTCTATCTTCCAACCTAATAGAACCTTCCCTGAATCTAGAGAATTTTGGAAAATTAAAACCATTGCATCAACTATCTCACTAGCCGCGTCTTTTAAGACCCTAGGATGAAGTCCATCAGGATCCGGGCACTTGTCAGCCAGCAGCTGAGTTCCTCCCTTCCATTTCTTGATTTATAGCTGCTTCTGGGATGTTACCTGTATCCTCTATAGTGAAGGCTGATGCAAAATACCTGTTCAGTTCATGTGCCATTTCCTTGTTTTCCAATATCAGTTCTCCAGACTCACTTTCTACAGGACCAACGCTCACTTTGCTAACTCGTTTCTTTTTAAAATATTTATAGAAACTCTTACCATCTGTTTTTATATTTCTAGCTAGCTTTCTCTAATTTTCCCCTCCTTATTAATCTTTTAGTCAGCCTTTGCTGTTCCTTATATTGTATCCAATCATCTGGCCTTCCACCTGTCTTTGCACAATTATATACGTTTTCTTTAAGTTTGATACTATCTTTAACCTTTCTAGTTAACCACAGATGGTGTGTCCGTCCATTGGGCTTTTTCTTACTCGTTGGAATGTATCTAGTCTTTGTTTTCTGAAATATCCCTTTAAATGTTTGCCACTGCATCTCTATCGACCTATCCTTTAACCTAATTTGCCAATTCACTTTAGCCAGCTCTGCCTTCATGCCCTCATAATTGCCCTTATTTAAGTTTTAAAACTAGGCCTGAATTTTACCCTTGGCGGGCACACACAATCGGTGGGCCCGGGAGAAGTCGGGAAACAGGTCCCCAACTGCACTCGGCCCATGGCCGCGATTTCATGTTAGCTGGCCAATTAAGGCAGGCTGTAGTAATTTGATATGTAATACACCTTTAAGACAAGCATTGTAATGTAAGATCACATGATCTTAATACCCAATAGCAGAGTAGTGTGTGCTGCCACTGTGAGAGAGTCCTGAGGAATGAATACAGAGTTTTGAGTTTTGAATGTAGCTGCTGAGTTTAGTTTGTAAGTAAACAACAGGTGTTTATTCTAAAAACGATCTTCTGATGTTCTCTGTCTCCATATGAACTCGGTCACCCCTATTTAAGCATACAACCCATATCTTTTAGCCCCAACAAACGAAAGGGCACTGGATCCAACAAACTGGTGATGAGAGTAAAAGAATGAAAAGCCACAGAAAAAAACGAGGTAAAAAGCGAGGAAGAACGAAGGAATTCAGAAGAACAGAAACCAGGCCATACCTCACACAGTAATTGTGAGTTAAAGACAATTTCCTTCTCGATCGTTGAAGTAATCCCCTCAGAGCATGCTGCAATTTGGAAGAGTGGAGCCTTTCGATCCAACCTCAGACGACTGGTCTCATTGTGCTGAACGCCTCGTGTTCTTCTTCCAGACGAACAACATGTCAGGGGAGGAGAAAAGGTGCGCGATCCTACTGTCCACGTGTGGAAGTAAGACATACGGACTAATTCGAAATCTGTTGCCGCCCAGTGCCCCGGACTCGAAAGTTTTGATGACTTGGTGAACTTCGCAAGGAATCATTACCAGCCTAGGCTGTCGGTGATGAAGCAGCAGTTTAAATTCAACTCAAGAATTAGAGCTGTGGGGGAGACAGTTGCTTCTTATGTAGCAAATCTGATGCAATTAACTGGATATTGCGAGTTTGGTACTTCTATCAATGATATGCTTAGAGATCATTTGGCGTGTGGTGTAAACGAAAATGCGATTCAGAAGAGATTATTGGCTGAAACAAACTTTTCAGAAGGCTTTGGAAATTGCTCTGGCAATGTATGTGCAGTGCAAGACTCAGGCGCCATACGAGGAGCACAAAATGATGTCGTCCTCCATGTTGAGCAGAAAGCCTCAGCCAAAAAGAGTGCAAAATTGCAGAGCTTTACTCAGAAGCAAGAAGCAGTTACTGTGAGCAGACAAATTAAAAGGGATAACTTAGCAGCAAAACCATGGCATAATAGTAACAGAGATGGAAGCAGACAATTTTGTAATGAAGCAGTTTAAAAAGATCGAATGTTTCTTCTACCATCAATATGGACACCTCATGGGACATTGGTAGAGATAGAATCAGGCAAACTTTCAGACAAAAGCAAAAACCCAATGAGATAAACAGCATTGAAAAGCCTGAAGTAATAGATGCTGATAACTATTTGTTATATAATTTAAAGGTAGGAAGAACAGAGCTTATCTATGTAACCATGAGAGTGAATGAGAAGCCTATCAAAATGGAGGTGGATACTGGAGCAGCCACAACGGTGGTTGGTGAGCATACTTTTAAATACCTGAATCATGGAGAACATAAGCTGAATTTAGAAAAGACTGATGACAAATTAAGAACTTGCACAGAAGAAGACATACAAGTCAAGGGCGTATGTAAAGTCACAGTACATCACAGAGCTCAAACAGTGAGATTACCCTTGATGGTAGTAGCAGGTGAGGGACCTAGTGTCTTCGGATGAAACTGGCTGAAAGAAATTAAATTGTAATATACGGAAATCTTCCAACTGAGAACTAATGGACTTCCAGAGCTACTACAAAAACATGCCCCAGGGCATATGCTTCGCAGTCCAATAAAGTGTTGGCGGATTTGAAGTCTGTGCTGGGGAGGGTGGGGAGGGGCATGGGGGGTAAGGTATGGAATGCTTGGTGGCCCTTTGGTGCCTCCATGTTGCTTGCAGAGGCAGGCAGGATAGGAACCCGACCCAAATCACATCACTGTGGTTGCGCCTGATCTGTCTCAGTTGCAGAGGCATGGTCAGTTTACACAGGCCACTTCCCTCACTTACCTTGCCCCCCCATCTCGATTGCCTGTGTATGCGCTGCAGCACCAGGGCAGCACTTAACCGCCCCTGCCACCCCCAGCTCACTACTTCTACTTATCATAGGCGTGCATTCAAAATGGATTTACATATACAAAGTTGAAGTCACCCACGTCTTCAGCGATGATAGACAGACTGCAACAAAGTTTTGCAATTAGTGGGCTACCTGAAATGCTATTATCAGATAATGGAACAGTTCTCATAAGCACTGAATTTAACCGATTTACAAGCATCGATAGTATTGTTCATGTGAAAACATTTCCATACCATTCTTTTTCAAACGGATTCACCAAGAGAGCAGTTCAGACGTTCAAATCTGGTATGAAGAAAATGTCTGGAGATTTGATAGTGACTAAATTGGCACGTTTTCTTTTCCATTATAGAACCACCCCTCATTCAACAACAGGTGCCACACCAGCGGAATTGCTAATGCAGTGTCGTCTCTGATCGAGACTGAGCCTAATCATGCCATACTTGGAGGGGATGGTAGAAAGAAGACAGCAAAGTCAGAAAATGGGACATGATTGTTGCAGTTGGGACAGAACATTAATGTAGAAGAGAAAGTATTTGTGAAAAATTTTAGGGAAGGACCAGTATGGTTACTCGGTGAAATAAGTGCAGTAACAGGACCTCTTTCCTACCATGTGAAAGTCGAAGATCAAGTAATTAGGAGACATATGGATCACATAAGGAGAGGGGAAACCAAATACCATGAAATGATTCCACCAGTGTTCGAGCCTGAATCAACAATTTCCGTTGAAAGAACTCAATTGAGTACAAATGTGTTTGAAGGGCCGACTGTACCTGAAAGAGTCGAAGAAACAAATTTACAGGTACCTGCTAAAGAACCAGATGCTCAGATGGCTCCAGTAAAGGAGGTTCCAAATCAAACTTCAGAAGCTGTAGAGCTGAGACGTTCTACATGCATAAGGAAACCCCCAGAGAGACTGACTTTGTAAATAATTGTTCTGTGTAAATAACTTGATATATTGAAAAAATTGTAAAATGTATTTTTCAGTAAAGGGGGAAGGGTGTAGTAATCTAATATGTAATATACTTTTAAGACAAGTGTTGTAATGTAAAATCACATGATCATAATACCCAATAGCAGAGTAATGCAGGTTACCACTGTGAGAGAGTCTTGAGTTAGACACTGAAGACTGAATATAGAGTTTTGAGTTGTGAGCACACAAATGTAGCTGCTGATTTCAGTTTCTAAATAAACAACAGGTGTTTATTCTAACAACGATCTCCTGATGTTCTCTGTCTCTGTACCAACTCAGTCACCCCAAATTAAGCGTGCAACCCAGATCCTTTAGCCTCAACAAACCAAAGGGCACTAGATCCAACACCTGCCAAGCATGAAACCCGTCTTCCCAATGATCAGGAAAGGCCAGGCGGGGGCCTGTTAGGCGGCGGGTCCAATAGCAACACGGCGGGCGGTTTAAAAATGGCAGAGGCACCTTCCTGAAGGCTGTCAGGGGAGAATCATATTCAGCAGTCTGGAGACTGGAGCTACGGCCTCAACAGCAGTTGGAGATGTCAGGCAAGAGGGCAGGTCGGGTGGGCACTTGGCCCCTGTTTTTCAGACTATGTCTCATTATGTCCTTTGTGGAGGAGGTGGGTGTCAGGCTGGACACTCTCGTTCACAAGGATGGCTGGAGGAGACCACTGCGCCAGACAATAAAAGCTTGGGAGGAGGTGGCAGCCGAGGTCAGCAGCCATGAAGATAAAGACAAAAAAACTGCGGATGCTGGAAATCCAAAACAAAAACAGAATTACCTGGAAAAACTCAGCAGGTCTGGCAGCATCGGCGGAGAATCTTCTCCGCCGATGCTGCCAGACCTGCTGAGTTTTTCCAGGTAATTCTGTTTTTGTTCAGCAGCCACGAAGTTGTGTGGCGCACATGGGTGCAGTGCCACAAAAGGTTCAATGACCTGCTGCACTCAACAAGGGCGAGTACCGTGTTGGCATGGATCAGTGTGGAGAAGTGTTAAGGGTGGACCATCACCCCCACACCCCATGGAGTTCAGGGGTGTTAGAGTCTGAGTGCCAACTGTCAATGACACCGGAGCTGGCCAAGGTGGTGAGCCCTGACTGCTTGGACTGAGAGCCTTGCAGCTCGGGAGCCACAACTCAGGTGTGCCTTGCGACGTGTTCCTCAGGTGGGGTTGACCAGGCTGCAATGGTGCTGCAGGTAGAGAGTGGACTAATCAAGGCTCCTTTGCCCTTTCAGGAGAAGAGGAGCCATAATGAGAGGTCAAGGACAGGCAGAGGCCCCCCAGATCTCCTAATATTGACAAGGTTTGAACTGGATGCCTTGGAGCTGGAGAGCCGCCACCCAACTTATTCGACTGGTCGTGGAGGAGCAGGGGTCTCTGATGAAGGTGCACAGAGGTGAGAGTTTTAGTTGGTGCAAATATTCTTGTGTAGTCGCTTCATTGATGGAAGCCTCAAAACTGGAGTCCCCTTTGATCATTGAAAGATGATGTTGCCGTGATGCAGATCTCCATTGTGTCACCAGGGTGCCTGGCATACACCGTGACAGTGTGATCACATAAACTAATGACATGTCCTTGGTCTCCCTTAGATTTGCCAGCAGGCACTCATTTGTAGGACCCCTAAGAGCCACCCTTGATGCCAGAGGACCACCGGGCTTCAGATGCACCTATGTCACACCAGTTCTCTGAACCAGGCAGCAGCGCAGATACCAGGACCTCGTTGGACGTTAGATCGGCAGCTAGAATGTCGGTGCACAGCGGTGAGGGCACGTCACACTCACTTGAGGAGCAGGCGGAGGCAGAGAGTGCCCAGGATGCCAGCAGTAGGAGGGCTGCTGGAGACCAGGACGATGCTTAGTTGAAGGCAGATAATGAGCCTGTGGAGTCATCCATTGGGCAGCAGATGTTGCATGTTCAGCACGATGTGCAGGAGGATCTGGTGGAGATCAATGAGGGTATGTGTGTCTGGTCTCTGTTGTGGAGGAGTCCATGCCGAGCATGAGCACTGCATTGACCCTCAAGGCTGAGGGCACTACCTCCTCCACTGAGAGAGTGGCGACTCTTGTGGAGAGGCAGCTCCAGGGACAGAATCAGGTGTTGCTAAGGTTGCACAGAGAACTGCAAGCCCGCACACAGGTAATGACCTCAGATGCAAAAACAGAAAATGCTAGAAAAACTCAGCAGGACTAGCAGCATCTGTGGAGAGAGGAACAGAGTTATGACCCTTCTTCAGAGCTTTAATCCCATATTCCTTAATGCCTTTAATATCTAAAAATCTGTCGATCTCTGTCTTGATCAAACTCAATGACTAAGCTTCCAAAGCCCTCTGGGGTTGAGAATTCCAAAGATTCACCATCCTCTTGAATGAGGAAATTCCTCCTCATCTCAGTCCTAAGTGACCTACCCCTTAATCTGAAACTAACTCCCCTTGTTCTAGACATCCCAATCTTTCCTGCATTAACCCAACCAACCTTTACAAATTTTGTATGTCTGAATGAAATCACGTCTCATTCTTCTAAACCCCAGAGAACAAATGCCTAGTCTCCTCAATTTCTCCTCATAGGCCAATCCTGCCATCCCAGGTATCAGTCTGGTGAACATTCGCTGCAGTCCCTCTATGATAAGTATATCATTCCTTTGGTAAAGGGACCAAAACTGCACACAATACTCCAGGTATGGTCTCATCAATGCTCCATACAATTGCAGGCTGTGACTAGTGGGGTACAGCAAGGATCAGTGCTTGGGCCCTATCCTCAAATTCTCTTGCAATAAAGACCATATACCATTTGTCTTCCTAATTGCTTGCTGCACCTGCATGCTAACTTTCAGTGACTCATGAACAACGACACCCAAGTCCCTTTGGACATCAACACTTCTCAATCTCTCACCATTTAAGGAATACTCTGCATTTCTATTTTTCCTATTCAAGTGGATAACTTCACATTTTTCCACATAATAGTGCATCTTCCATGTTCTTGCCCACTGACTTACCCTAAGTCCCCGAGAAGCCTCTTTGCATTCTCCTCACAACGCATATTCCCACCTCGTTTTGTGTAATCAGCAAACTTCAAAATATTGCAATTGATCCACATATCCAAATCACTGATATGGATTATGAATAGCTGGAGCCCAAGCACTGATCCTTGCTGTACCCCACTAGTCACAGCCTGCCAACCTGAGAATAACCTACTTATTCCTACTCTCTGTTTTCTGTTCAATTGATCACCTGTCACTCTTCCTGCCTCAATTAAAACTGGAGTGACTGGTTTGGGTTACTTTTTCAGAGTTTCTTGAACTTTAGCCTCTGACCCAACATCAACATACCTGTTCTTGGGAGTTAAGATTTTTGGCAGTTAAAATTCAGATCTAAGACAGATGCCATTTGTGCAAACCAAATGTTGGAGCTGCGTAAATTGACCAGCAAGTTCTGGACATGTGCAATTCATGGTGAATCTCTTAATATTCTGAACTTCCTCACTGATTTGCAAATTACTATGGAGTGCATTGTTATCGTGCAATTATTCTTCCAGCAAAATCCAGGCCAATCTGCTTCTGATTCTCCAGTTATAATTAAATGCCAAAGTCCCAGAACCATCCTAGTCAAACATCTCTGAAATAGCTTCAAGGCATCAAGACTTGAACATAGTATCCCCAAAGAGGCATGGAGTAGTCCAAATGTGATCTCATTAGTGATTTCTAGTCAAAATAATTTAATTTGATTCATAATCAAATAACCTTGAGATGCTTCTCAATTCTAGATTGGCCATCCTGATAACAGTTTAACATTGACTGGAAACTTTCAGTTTGCGCTTAGCACTTCCATATATGGTATAAAATTTACACTTAGTCACACTATATTAATTTAATGCATTTAGCCAAATACATGCAATTGAGGCATTTTAATGTTATAAATCTCCCTTACAGTCATCATCTGAATACAAAGCTTGGTCCTATCAACAAATGTTATAAGACAAGAACTACCCTCTACATGTCAACACTGCATCAAGAACTAAACTGGGGAGTCACTGTATCTCAGCTACAGCTTTTGCCATTTATTGGCACCTTCTGCCTTCAATCCACTTAGCTAATCTGTAACTCATTGCATAAGTCTTCAAGATTCTATGTGCCTCAGAAATGGAACAGATACTTTAACAGATGCTTTCCAAAAATCAAAGTAAATTATATCCACTGGTGTTAATGAATTTAGTTACTCCCTCAAATAACTATTGACGCATCATTTAATTTTTTCTTAAATGCAGTTGTGTGTTGATCATCCATCATGGCACCTGTATTTTTCAGAAGAAGCCAGATAGCATCTCAAAAAATGCTTTTCACCTTCTCTCTCCAACCTGCTACCAACATTAAGCTGATTAGTCGATAATTAAGCTTCATTCCTCATTGCCTTTTCAAATATGAAGACAAAATTGGCTATATTCCCATCTTCAGGTACAGCTACTACCTTTACAGAGCCCTTAAAAGTGTGAAACAATTTTCCCTCTTTCTCAATTTTTCAAGGATTCCAGATATCATCCAAATATTTTTAAATGTCTTCCAACCTAGGCATTAGAAATTAGGGTGGATTTCATTTTTGCGATGTTTGGGTTATCTGCATTCCCCAGGTATAATAAAGAGCAAAAAGGATGGAAACGTATTACGTACACTTTCTTCTCTCGTTGTGCTGTGCCAAGATTTCTTGGTGCGACAGGTGATACATAAGCACCTCAAAGAGGTGGGAGGATATTTCCCACCCTCCTGCCTTACTTTTCTTATCCATCACCTTTGGGTGCCTCAGAGAAGACCCAGGAAAGAAATCTGGTGCAATGCCTTGCACTAGGTGTCCTTCAGTCTGTGGGTCATAGAAACAGCTGAAGATGCAATTAGAGGCCAGAGCAGCAAGGTTATGAAGTTTTTCTCCTGCCACAAAAGATGATCTACAAGTCTTAGGACTCACAGTGGCAGTCAGAAAGTCCTGATGCTGACAACCTGTAGCCATGCTTTGCAGTGTCAAGATGAAACCATGCACACCACAAGTGCAGTGCATGTTCTGTGTCCAACAGGGGCCCATACAATGAAATCTATCCTATTGTTTTCACCTCTTAACAGTACACAAAGAATCCTCATGAAAACTGTAATCTCTGGTTTGGGCATAAAATGATGAAGAGGAGGCATTTAAAATGCTGAGATGGCTTTGTAAATGTGAGGTGTTTAAATTGGAATAACTGGAGTAAATAACATGAATAAAAGTAGTAAATGTCAAATTGCCTAAAATCAGAAAGCATGCTTTTCTACAAATGTGGCCATGCAAAAAAGATTCCCAGCAAAAGCAGTAATTGTTGTGTTAATGAAAGCCTTCAAAAGAATCGTGTAAATAATTGGCTAGGGATAGAGCTGAAGGTTATAGTGATACAAAAACCTATAGCAATGACCAAATATTCCATACAACACAAAGATGAAAGATTTGCCATGGTAGGATGGAATGCCATGTTACAGAAGCTGATCACTCAGGGATGAATACTATAGGATGTAGAAATGAATAAATTTTCCATTTTTGGGAGAAAATGTGCACCTTTCTTCAGGAGATTAGATGAGTTAGGTAAAGTTTGAGATACAACATATAGTGTCGAGGGAATGAACTTTCCTTTTCCATGCTTTACGTTCCTAATGTTAATATTGCAAATTACATATAGATTTGCCAAGAGCTACCAGGTTATAACAACCATGGTCTTGGTTCTCTGTCACCCTTTTCTTATCCATGTTGATATATTATGAATACTGATATCAACAAGCAGAATATATTTGAATAGATTCATTAATATATAGTATGCCAAAAATTATCTAGCTCTGGATGTAATGTTTTGTGGTAAGAATAATGGTGGAGCTAACAGTGTCCCCATTATTAGAGTAAATGGTTCAGCAACTTACAGAGACCGCATGTTCACAATTAAATGTGCAAATAGGAAGTCTGTGTCTGTGCCTGAGTTGCCCTAATCCTTCAGGAATTCCATGATAACAGTATCCCACTGAAATAAATGGAATGGCTGAAGTTGAGGTACATAAATGATAGATACCAACTGAACCCATCAGCAAAATTTAGGGCTTGTCCATTCAAATATAAGTGAATTTTTAATGGTATAATCCCTAATTAATGTATTCAACATTGCTGGTAATGAAAATGAACTTTTACGAGTGTGAAGTCTCATTTCTTCAGATTTTATTTATTATTAGAAATATTTTTTTAAATAAAAAATGTTTTTTACTTTATCTTTGTCTTTTATCTTTCTCTTTTTCCATCCTTTCTCTCTCTTTAGTTCACCTTTTGCACATGATTTTACATTAAATTAAATGTTTTAACTTACACTTCTTACTTTAAACTGCAGGCTAGAAATTTGTCTTGGGCAGTGACATGAAATGGGCACAGGTTCTTTGTACTGTCTGATGCTTAATTCCATTGACTGCAAAGGAACTGAATACCAGGAACTGTGTAATACAGGTGCTTGTTTTGTATCACCCTCTGAGATAAATTTCTAGCTCTGTGTGACTCAGTGAGGATTCTTCAAACTGACTGGTTAAGGGGATGCATATCCACTTGCCCTGTTCACAAAGGTCCCAGTGGCCCTGTAAGGAGAGCTGCTTTATTTTGGATTTCTAATTATCACAACTTTGAATGCAAAAGCCCACTGAAATTTGTGAGTGAGTGTAAGCATTTTGAACGCCTTTCCTCGTTCGCTCGTCACTGACTGCAAAATTCAGGCCATCGTCTACAAGATAAATAAACTCTTACCAAAGCTGGTGGCAAAATGTACAGCTTCATGTGTTGTGTTGTTATCTGTAGCAATACTGCTGGAGCTGAGGCTAGGAAAAGAAGTCTTGAAAGGTGAGGCTTTTGTAGGTGGCTCAGAAGAAGAAAATGTTCCATCTGTTCTCTGAGTAAATGAGCTTGTTTCCTCCACATGCAGGAATGGGCCCACATTGATATCATCAAAACTGGGTGATATACTGTGTGTAGAAGGCAGCAAAATGTCTTCCTGCATATTTGTGGTGCTCAACTGTCCTTTATTCAAATCAATGAACTTGTCTTCACCATTTAGGCCACCAGAAGTTGAGACATTTGTTACTGCAAAAGGAGAAAGTGTCTCCAGGTCTATTTGTTGTGGCACTCCTGAACTATTTCCAATGTTGTCTGTATAAGGAATATCAGTTACGTGTCCAGTCCCACTGGTTGCAAGTACATCATTCTTCCTCTGTTCAAAAAAGCCATCACCTATAACGCCTGATGAAAAACATAGAAAGAAAGGGTTAGAACACCATTCTGAGAAAACTCATTGAGAATAATTTTTAAATTTTATACCTTTAACTTAGTGAATGACTACATATAAAGTAATTGGTAGAAGGATCAGAAGGGAATTGAGGAGAAATTTTTTCACCCAGTGGGTGATGAGATTCTGGAACTAACTGCTTGAAAAGGAGACGGGACAGTTGGAGGCAGAAACCCTCATCACATTTAAATAGACATGAGGCAGCATCTTCCTGTCGGCTAGTGAGGGAGTGGGGCCCGCTCGCCGACGCGTAAGATGATGCACGGTGACATCGGGCATGCATCGCGACGTCACCGCGCGTCATTTAGATTGCCAGCTCAACGGGTGCGCAGCTGACCCAGCTGAGCGCCAGCCAAACTGTCAAAGGCCTATTAAGGCCTATTAAAAACTAATTAAAACAATTAAATGAGCTGGCCGTCCAACCTTAAGATTGATGAGCAGGTGAAGAGCCCAGGCGGCCTTTGTATATTTCATGGAACCTCATCCACAGGCAGGATGAGGTTTCATGAAGTGTTTAAAAAATCAGTAAAATTTTTTCCAAAATTTCATTAACATGTCCCAGCTCATGTGATAGTGTCACATGAGGGGACATGTTTCAAAAGTTTAAAGATCCTTTATTCAAAATTTTAACACTCAAACAAATCTCCCTGAGGCACCTCCATACCTCAGGGAGATCTCTGCGCTCTTTTGCGCGTATGCACGAAAGAGCACAGGGAACCACTCAGGGAATCCCCCCTGTCCACACAGCGAGTGCTCAGCACTTCCAGGCAAGTATCACAATGGGCGGGCTTTAATTGGCCAACCCACGTAAAATGGTGGCGTGGACCTAATCAGGGGCGCCAATCAGGTTCGTGCCCGCCCCCACACAAACCCCCCAACAGGGGGAAATTTCTGACCATGATGTGCTGTAACTTATAGGGCTTTGAACCAAGAATGGGAAAGTGAGATTAGGCTTTGCGGCTCTTTTCAGTAGGCACAGGCACAATGGACTGAATGTCCATCTACTGTGTTGCAAATCTTCTACCTTTCCATGTAAAATGATACAATTGGAAACTATGTTGTTTTAATAAACAAAACACTCAGGTTGAAATTATTCCTTGAGACATGAGCCTTTGAATGTTTAATATGTTGGTCTGCAATTCCTCTTTCCATTCGCAGAGGCAGTAGGTTGCTTACAATAAATGGACTGACTTCAGAACCCTATGAATACTGTCACAGCCAGGAAATACAAAGTCAACTAATTAAGCTATAGGATTTTCTGCAAGTTGGACACAGTAAATGGCTTAGGTTCTTTGTGACCTTCTGTGAATTGTCAAACTTTAGAAAGCCTGCACTGGGTTGCTCAGACTATAAAAAGAACATCATCTCTCTGTTCCATCTCTTCTCTTGAACTTTATAATGATTTGCTTATTTTTGTTAATCTTCATTTTAATTTCTCTTTTTGACTGTTTGCCTACCATTCATACATTTTCTCTTATAATCCTCCTTGTTATCTTCGCACCTTTTTCTCTGTATCTTCTGTCTGACTTCTCTGTGATTGGTATTTCTCCCATTCTCCAAGCATGCTGTAGCCTCTTTCTTTCTATGTTGTTAATATTGTAATATCCCCTTTCCGGGTATGGGATTAGATACAATGTCACCACTTTAACTGTGTTATATTTTGCCTCAATTTCCAACAGCTATTGTTTAATAAAGAGCTACAGCTAATGAAAGCCTTAATTAGAATCAGCGAGGTAGTCGTTTTATCTGCTGCATGATGTTATAATGAGATTTCACACCTTAAGGACTTTACAAGTCTACAGCAACAATTACAAATTTACTCAACATGCACTTGTGAATTAAAAAATGAACTTATTTATCATCTTCACTACATCTCCCAATGATAGAATAGCAATTCCAATTTACAACCCAACATTCCCATTTGATCTTAACATTCTCTCAAAGTTTGAACGGAAATTGTATTTTCACAGAGCACAGCAGGGACTGCTTAATCATCCTGAAGCCAATGGATGAAGTAGGGAACTAGGCACCTATCTTTTACTTAATTCTAGATTTATCTACAGAATACAACATTACAAACATCTGCCTCTTCCCTAACCAACAACCAATGTCCCAGCAGTCTTTCCTTATACGTGCTCAAGTTACTTAATCAAACAACACCCTTCACCTGTGTATCTTTAACCTTGATAATAGAATTAACATACTGTTAACAAATTCTTCTTTTTTCTCTCAATTAAAATTTTATAACAATATTTCAAAACAAATTTTAAAAATGATTTTCCATATTCTGTTTATCATATCATAATACAAGGCATAAAATAAGACTCTTCTAGGACCTCCAATAGTCTTTTTGTGCAAGCATTTTGGGTCCCCCACTGCTGGAAACTTGTGCGTTTCTCAGCATTTAATTTTTTTAATGTTTTATTTGCCCTGAAATCATTCTTAATTGTAGCATGTTTCATCAAAATACTTAGTTCCAATACATCAAAACTGGCATCTGGTCTTGTCTGGGTGCATTGTCAATTCAACTGTTCAATCAAACTTCTTAACTGCTCCGTTTCTTCTTTAGATGTAAGTTCATCTTTCTGTGATGACCTAGCATGATTTATCAGGATACAGGTAACACTTTCTAGATAAGAATGTTGATTCAAGATTACTACCAGCCTAATCTGCTTAATGTCTAATCCTATAATTTTAAGACCGAAGACTGATTTCCAATCTGAAAGTTTGTAATCCATCCCAATTAACCAAGATGAATGGGCTTTATTAGTTTGATTACCTTGTGGGAGGCCCACCATCTTCTCATCACACCCCATCACCTTTGCTGGACCTTGCCACTCATTCTGAACCTATAACTAAATCCCCAGGATTAAACTTTATTTTGGACAGCCTTATGTGATGCCATTCCTCTCATAGACCAACTGCTCATCAAAGAGATGAGTGAAAAATGTGACGTATATAAAAAGTATCATATGGTGCTGCCAAGGCCTATTGTGTCTTCCATTGGTAATTAAATGCTGTCATAGCCATGGTTTTAAAGGTATGGGACAATGACAGAAACATTTTCATTTTACATTTTAAGGACATGGCAACCAGATTCAGTTTTTCTACAATAATACAAGATAAGGACAAAAGAGTGATTTTCCATAAAAACATGGAAAAATGGACCGGGACCGGATTGGCAGCACTGGCTAAATTTCTGGCTGACAGTGTGGGGAAATTTGTTAATGATGTATTTAGAGGTTTGCGGAAATATAAATATTGTGGTCATGAACACCACAGCTGCAGTGGACTCTGAAAGAAATCACGTGGTGATCGATGAGATGCTCCATAAGATCTTTGCCAATCAACCAAACTGCAAGTTAACAACTTCCCTGAAATGAGTGGCCCATGCAAAGAATTTGTTTCAAATGGCCGGGGCTATGGTGCTCATCAGTTGGTCTATGGGAGGAATCCCAAATATCTTCTATGTTATCTGATAGTTTCCCGACTTTAGAAGGGACAACAATTAGTTCCATTTTTCTGCACACTTGAATGCTTTACATGCAGGGAGAAGGGCATTCATCAAGGTAGAACTTTCAGAGAAAATTGGGAGAGCCCTGTGGCACCATCATCAGCCACACCTGCATCCTTTAGTATGTGTGACGAGAAGGATGAGAAAATTGTCTATGTAACTTTAAGACAATTTTTTTTTCTCTCAGAATCTTATCATCTGATGCCATTAACACTTATTTACCATTCTGATTAGAAATGCCAGATTTTGATAAGGTCATGCAATAATGCCCTGAACTGCAGATACACTGACTTTCCAAAAAAACAAGTGTTTTAGCATGTTTCATGTCCAGTTTCCTTTGTGCCTTTTCCATGGAAGGGTTGCTCATCAGCAAGGGTATCTCAATATAGAATACATCTGTACTAAGAAAGTGGCTTACTCCAGCTATTTTGCATGGGATCACTACTCTTTTCAGTGACCTCAATTTGTTGTCATCCCCAAGCCTGGAACAAGTATAACTTTCATACCCCCTGGCTACACTTTGGTCCTTACTACTGAGCAAATCTAAAAACATTTTAACCAATCTGTTCCACACATTGGGTAGAATTTTACTGCCCCCATTGTGGCGGGGGCTGGGCTGGAAAATGTGGTGAGCCATTCAAAAGTGCATTAACTTTGGTGGGACCGGAAGATCCCAGCAGTGGGAATGGCTGTAAAATTCCGCCCCATTATAGAGGTGCAACAGCTATCTAACACAGCACAGTTAACTGGATCCACAATTAGTATGCTCACTACTTGACTAGTACAATTCCCTCAAACTGATGACTATCATCATCTTCAACTTCCAAATTCTCTGTGTCATGTATCGCTCTGGGAACACTGCTGTTCAACTTTGTCATTGCATAATGATAATTGGAGTAACATCTGAAGCACCTGCCAACTATTCCCCAGCCATTTCTGTAGTTCAATCGTCTATTATTATTGCTCTAATCTTGTCATATGATTTGCAAAAATGCCTTTATCCTCCTTCCTTATATCTGTAACTCTTCTGTTGTAGTGACACCTGCACCCCATATCTGTATGATCCTCAAAAGGCCACAATTATTGAGCCCTCCATCCTTTGTGAGACAGTAAAATGTCCCATTTGCTCCAGTAAAGCTGCTGGAAATAACTGCTTCTTAAGGAATTTTTTTTAAAGCAGCAGACATTTGATCCAAAAGGATTCTTTTGCTGAAAACAGAATGCTATTTAAGACCAGGAGCCTAACCATATGTTACACTTCAGCAAAATCCAGCAATTTAAATGTGAGCACTGAATAAGGAATCTTCAAATTGAATTCCTTCAATCTTTTATGCAGTTTGTTAAAGTCCATGTTGGATTTCTTTATAGAATGTCCTTGTGTTTTTCAAAATCTATCAAAGTTTGACCATGCCTCATAGGCAACTAATAGATCATCTTTCTTGTATATTTTAACAATGAAGCTTCATAGAAAATCCAAACCTTCATCAGTGTCCATCAGACAGGCATCCAGCTCACAAAATACTTTGCATCTGATTTTACTTCTGTTAGGAAGTGACAATACCAAGGTCATCCTCACTTTCTCTTTAGAGAGGTCATAACAGTGTCCACATACCCACTTTGTTTTCCCACTGGCCTTAACATTGGATTCAAAGAACATCAGCGGGTAATCATACCTTGACAACTTACACTTGCTTTCAGCTATTCTTCACAAAAGTCACTCAGATCACAATCTTCTGTCTGAAAAAGAAATTCTTAGTTTCCAACCTTCACCTTTAGGCAACCATCTTCTGCTATCATGTTAATTTATTCTGAAGTCAGTGGTGCAGTAGGAAACTAGATGTCAGTCTTTCACTTAATACTAGATTTATTTGCAGAATGCTACATTACAAATGTCTGTCTCTTCCCTAACTAGTGTCCCAGGAGCTTTTCTTTATACTTTTAAAAAAAAACAATGAGAGTTAAACAATCAAATGATCAACCCCTTTTGAAATGGGTACTGTAAGGGTAAAATCTCTTTAAAATGTATTTAATCAATCAATGCCCTTCACCTGTGTATCCTTAACCTTGATAATATAACATTACATTAACACGGACGTCAGTATGAACCTGGTCACACAAATTCTAACTGCATGTACTCATTAAATGTAACAAACAACTTCAATTATTTTTGTTAGGTAAGCGTTTCAAGGGTTTTGGATCAATGGCAGGTAAATGGAATTGAGGTAAATATTAGTCATGGTTTGACTGAATGGTGGAACAGGCTCAAAAAGTTGAATGATCTACTAATGTTTTTCTCTGCCAGTTTAGAAAAACTAACCCAACACTATAAAATAAAAATGTTTGACCTGTTCCAGGCTCGGATTTTCCCGCCCTGCCATGACCTCAGTGCTTCTTCACTCTGGACATAACATTTAAAGTGCCCAGAGCACATGCCTACTTCATGTCTACAGACCAGGGATGCTCCTGGCGATAGTTGGTCCCGAAAGCAAAGATGTCGGCAGCCCCCAGATTTAGTGACGCCTCTCTGGGCCACCTGCTGGACCCAGTGGAAGGCCGCTGCAATGTTCTCTACCCCCGCTCTGGCCGCAGAAGGTCCACCAGTGTCACCAGCCCTGCCTGGGAGGTGATGACAGTCAGCGCTACCAGAATACAGAGGAGGTCAGCCATCCAGTGCAGGAAGAGGATGAATGCACTCATCCATTCCACCAGAGTAAGTCAACTACCTCATTGTCAACTCACACACTCACAAACCCATCACACATCCACAGGGATCTCACACCTCAAGGGACAACATCACTAACTCTCACACACAGCCTCACATCTCCATCAGGCTCATATCCTCTCGAGCTTGCATCCTCATCCTATCCATTGCTCCGCTCACCACAGAAACATTTCATGCAATGGCACACATTCTACTCACACTCCCTCCATCTGTTTTCATGCAGGAGAAGCTGGCTCACAACAGCAGGTAGAAGTCCAAGACGGGGGTTGGAGTGGCCCACATTAGGCCCCTCACTCATTTTGAGGAGCATGCCATCTTGCTGACTAGTGAAGATGTGGACTGTGCCTGTGGCGATGGTGAGGTTGGAGGCAAACACCAACGTGAGGATCCTCCACCACATCACCTCTCTCAATGCAAATTGAGTGGTCTCTCTCCTGCTTTTGACTCTGCTGCCATGCACTAATTATCTCTACCCCGGGTCACAGGGAGCTCTGCCAAGCGAACGACACCCTCAGCCAGCCAGTCTCTCAGCTCTATCCAGGTCCTCACCTCCAGCCAAGAGGACTCCTCCTCCATTGAAAAGCTGGAAATAAGCAGCCTGGAACACCCGTCACAGCTCTTACCCACACCCTCCACCAGCACACAGATACACACCTCGGTGGGACCTAGATCTAGAGCAGGCTCGGGTTCACAATCTGGTGGTCACCGCACAGACATGTGTCTGCCACAGGAGGAGGCAGGTTCAGCTGAGCTCTCTGGCACTTGGAGGACTGCTGGGGAAGAGGCATCTGTGAGGTCCAAATCAGGTGACGAGCCTCTGGATTCGGCCTTCTAACTCATTGTGGACAGTTGACAGAAGGCGGGAGAACATCACGCAGAGCTGTTGGAAGCCCTCAACAGAGTGGCACATGAGTCAGAGGAGTGCTTCCATCTGCTCTCTGTTGAATTGGTGTCCACATGTGCCCATGTGGAGACCTCCATGGGAAGGATGGAGGACACCATGTAGACCCTGGTCCAGCAGAACATGGAGGTGCGCGCTGACCTGCACTCCATCGCAGTAGCCATGGATGAGTTACTGCTGTGGCAATGTGAGGGGGAAATGGGGCATCTCAACATCCCTTCAGGTGCTCCTTCCCCGCAAGGAATCAGGCCAAGGCCCTTGGGTATCCGAAGGGAGGAGGGGCGGCAGCTGGACACCCTTGGGTGATCGACTCAGGAATCTCAGAGGCTGTCTGCTCCCTCCGAGTCCCCTTTTCCTGTCACCTCCTCAACCTCATCCTCTGTCACTGCAGAGGGAACAGCTGGCCCACAGGAGGACAGCCAAAGCAAGCTGGGGCCATCAAGACCTTGGCTCTCCAGAGGACCCAAGCTGAAGTCATCAAAGGCAACAGGGCCAACCATTGCACAGGCTGTCTCCACCCCTCCCGCAGATGTCAGGGCAGCACCTAGAGAAAGTGGTAGGCCTAAAGAAGTTAAGAAGTTCTGATCATAAGTGGTTGTACAAGTGAACATGTTTTGTTACTTTATAATCTGAAAATATATTCACTTTCACGGAATAATGTGTAATGTTGTCTTTCAGCTTCATTTACAGGCTTCGCAAGTCCTCCCACTGCAGCAATCTCCAACTAGCAGTTCAGCTGCATGCAGCCAGCCCATGAGTGATTCTGGAGGGAGTAGTGTGTGTGTGCGTGTGTGTGTGTGTGGGGCAGGGTCTTTCAGAGCCTTGTGCAAGCACTCTCCCATGCGCACGGAGCTTTTATCCATCACACTCATCTCAATGTACTGACCATTTTCAAAGCTGCCTGCTGGGGTTCTCTATCAGTTGTCCATCTGAGCTGAGCTGCATCTCCGCACACCCACTGATCACACTCCCATGCAGCACCTATGCCCGTCAACATGAGGCTCTGCTCACTTTCAATTTCGACAGCCATGGTAGTCGTTAAGTTATTGATCAGCTCCCCCTATCCTTTCCTCTCCCCCCATGTCATTTCCCCCATCACTGATTGGCCCCCCGGCATCACCTTCCACCTCCCCACTATCAACTACCTTCCCTTACACCTACCTCCCCACTTGCCTCATTCTGCCTGTTACATCCTCCTCCCCCTCCCGACCTCACTCCCCCAAACAGCTTTGCTCCCTACTTTCAACCTCATCCAGCCCCAACACCTTCGTTTCCATCCCCGCCCAAAAACCTCAATGCCCCCAACTACATCCTCCCCTGACATCTGTGCCCCCCGTCCCCCCCGGCCGCCCAACCTCAGCCTCCCCCCAACCGGTACACCTTCCTCTCCCACTCACAGCTGGACCTTCCTCTCCCGCATCCTCACTGATCATCCATAGCAGCCCATGGCCAGGATCATAATGTTCTGAAACAGACCCAAGACGTCAACGGAGATCTCCCACCTTCAGTGAACTGCTTGGCAGCGGAGCCATGTCCATGAGAATCTACTGAGCCAGCGAAGCACATTCCTCCAGGGTCCAGCAGCTGTAGGACTCCAGCATCTTCTCCTCCTCGGATGTCTACATTCTGGGCAAGGCCCTAACATTAGGTCCTGACTTTTGCACGTCACACTTGTCCAGACATGTTCTTGGCCGACGTGTTTTCCCGCCAACGTACCAGTAAATCTAACCTGTGGGGACGATTCTGGTCAGGGCTTACTTTGCACCCCATTAGCGGGATGCAGAGCAGGTTCACACCAGCCTCCACCGGATTGGCGTTCCACCATGATGGACACCATCAGATAATCCTGCTGTGCTTTCATACCGGCATGAAAACGATTTCTGCCCCTCACGCCGAATTGTCCCCCCCACTCCACCTGATGCTCGAGGCCAATGGGGCCGGAAAATTATGGCCTCAAATGCACTCAACGATGGCGCATCCACAACCCTCTGAAGTAGAGAATTCCAAAGATTCACAGCCCTCTGAGTGAGGAAGTTTCTCTTCAACTCAGTCCTAAATGATCGACCTCTTATCCTGTGACTGTGCACACCCCTTCCCCACACCACATGTCATAGGTTCCCCAGTCAAGGGAAAAAACCTCTAAGTGTCTACCCTGTCAAGCCCCTTCAAAGTCTTGTATGTTTCAGTAAGATCACCTCTCTTTCTTCTAAACTCTAGAGAATATAGACCCAATTTACTCAGCCTTTCATCGTAGGATTTTTTTTTTACTCATTCAAAGGATGTGGGCTTCGCTGGCTAGGCCAGCATTTATTGCCCATCACTAATTGAGAAGGTGCTGGTGAGCTGCCTTCTTGAACTGGTACACCATGTGGTGTAGATACATGAACAGTGCAGTTAGCGGGGAGAGTTCCATGATTTTAACCCAGCGACAGTGAAGCAACGGTGATATATTTCCAAGTCCAGTGGCTTGGAGGGGAACTTCCATGTGGTGGGGTTTCCATCTATCTGCTGCCTTTGTCCTTCTAGATGTAAGTGGTCGTGTGTTTGGAAGGTGCTGTCTATGGAGCCTTGGTGAGTTTCTGCAGTGCATCTTGTAGATGGTACACACTGCTACTACTGTGTGTCAGTGGCGAAGGGAATGAATGTTTGCAGATGTGGTGCCAATCAAGCGGGCTGCTTTGCATGGACAGTGTCAAGCTTCTTGAGTGTTGTTGGAGCTATACTCATCCAGGTAAGTGGGGAGTATTCCATCACACTTCTAACTTTTGCCTTGTATATGGTGGACAGGCTTTGAGGAGTCAGGAGGTGAGTTACTCACCACAGGATTCCTAGCCTCTGACCTACTCTTGTAGCCACAGTATTTATATGGCTAATCCAGTTCAATTTCTGGTCAAAAGTAACCCCCAGGATGTTGATAGTGGGAGATTCAGTGATTGTAATGCCATTGAGTGTCAAGGTGCAATGGTTAGATCTCTCTTGGAGATGGTCATTGCCTGGCACTTGTGTGGCATGAGTGTTATTTGCCACTTGTCAGCCCAAGCCTGGATATTGTCCAGGTCTTGTTGCATTTGGACATGGACTGCTTCAGTATTTAAGAAGTCGTGATTGATGCTGAACATTGTGCAATCATCAGTGAATATTCCCACTTCTGATCTTATGATGGAAGGAAGGTCATTGATGAAGCAACTGAGGATGATAGGGCCGAGGACACTACCCTGAGGAACTCCTGCAGTGATGTCCTGGAGCTGAGGTGATTGACCTCCAACAACCACAATCATCTTCCTTTGTGCTAGGTATGACTCCAACTAGTGGAGAGTTTTCCCCCAATTCCCATTGACTCCAGTTTTGCTAGGGTGCCTTGATGTCACACTCGGTCAAATGCGGCCTTGATGTCAGGGGCAGTAACTCTCACCTCACCTCTGGAGTTCAACTCTTTTGCCCATGTTTGAACCATGTTTGAAGGCCGTAATGAGGTCAGGAGCTGAGTGGTCCTGGAGGAATCCAAACTGACAGTCAGTGAGCAAGTTATTGCTGAGCAAGTGCTGCTTGATAGCACTGTTGATGATCACTTCCACTACTTTACTGATGATCAAGAGTGGACTGAGGGGGTGGTAACTGGCCTCGTTCAATTTGTCCTGCTTTTTGTGTACAGGACATATATGGGCAATTTTCCACATTGCTGGATTGATGCCAGTGTTGTAGCTGTACTGGAACAGCTTGGCTAGGGGCGTAGCAAGTTCTGGAGCACAAGTCTTCAATACTATTGCCAGAATGTTGTCAGGGCCCATAGTCTTCACACTCTCCAGTGCTTTCAGTCATTTCTTGATATCAGGTGGAGTGAATCGAATTTTCTGAAAACTGGCATCTGTAATGCTGGTGATCTCTGGAATAGGCCGAGGTAGATCATCCACTTGGCATTTCTGGCTGAAGGTTGTAGCAAGTGTTTCAGCCTTATCTTCTGTACTGACGTGCTGGGCTCCCCCATCATTGAGGATGAGGATATTTGTGGAGCCTCCTCCTCCAGTGAATTGTTTAATTGTCCACCACCATTCACGACTGGATGTGGAAGGGCTGCAGAGTTTAGATCTGATCCGTTGATTGTGGAATTACTTAGCTTTATCTATCACTTGCTGCTTATGCTGTTGGCATGCAAGTAGTCCTGTGTGATAGCTTCACCAGGTTGTGGTTGAATACAGTTCTGCTGCTGCTGATGGCCCAGAGCACCTCATGGTTGCCCAGTCTTGAGTTTCTAGATCTGTTTCAAATCTATCCCATTTGGCAAGGTGGTAGTGTACACAACACAATGGAGGATATCCTTAACATGAAGGCGGGATTTCTTCTCCACAAGGACTATGAGGTGGTCAATACTGTCATGGACAGATGTATCTGAGGCAGGCAGGTTGGTGATGATGAGGTCAAGTATGTTTTTCCCTCACCACCTGCTACAGACCCAGTCTAGTAGCTATGTCCTTTAGGACTCAGCTAGCTCGGTCAGTTGTAGTGCTACCGAGCCACTCTTGGTGATGGACATTGAAGTCCCTGACCCAGAGTACATTCTACACCCTTGCCACCCTTCTTCTAAGTGATGTTCAACATGGAGGAACACTGATTCATCAGCTGAAGGGGGATGGTACGTGGTAATCAGCAGGAAGTTTCCTTGCCCGTGTTTGACCTGATGCCATGAGACTTCATAGGGTCCAGAGTTGATATTGTGGACTCCCAGGGCAACTCCCTCCCGACTGTATACCACTGTGCCACCACGTCTGCTGGATATGTCCTACCGGTGGGACAGAACACCCAGGGATGGTGATGGTGCTGTTTGGGACATGATCTTTAAGTTATGTTTCCATGATTATGACTATGTCAGGCTGTTACTTGTCTAGTCTATGATACAGCTCTCCCAATTTTAGCACAAGTCCCAGATGTTAGTAGGGAGGGCTTTGCGGGGTCAACAGGTCTGAGTTTGCCATTGTCGTTTCGGTGCCCAGGTCAATGCTGGGTGGTCCGTCCAGTTTCTTTGAGACTTTTTAGTGGTTTTAGTGCCTTGAGTCACATGTAGGCCAGGTAAGGACGGCAATTTTCTAAAGGACATTAGTGAACCAAATAGGTTTTTCCGACAATCGACAATAAGTATTTTTTTAATGGTTATCATTAGACTTTTAATTCCAGATTTTAATCGAATTCAAATTCCTCCATGTGCCATTCGAACCAAGATCCCCAGAGCATTACCCTGGGTCTCTGGATTACTAGTCCAGTGACAATACCACTATGCCACCACATCCCCATAATTTTGTGTGACACTTTATTGGATGTTTTCTGGAAATCCAAGTATCTTGCATCTACTAGTTCCCCTTTGTCTCCCTGCTAGTTACATTACAGAATCACAGAATTGTTTCAGTGCAGAGGGAAGCCATTTGGCCCATTGTGCTTACACCAGCTCTCCAAATGAGTATTATGACCCAGTGCCATTCTCCTGCCTTTTCCCTGTAACCCTGCACATTGTTTCTTTTTAAATAATGATCCACTGCCCTCTCGAATGCCTTGATGGAACCTGCATAGGTTTCTGAGGAGGTTTCACAATGTTTCTCTCTCCCTCTCACTCGACAATGGAAATCCAAGGCTTGTAACAAAACCATGTTTTTTGGAACAAACACTTCTCTGGGGTGCCTGGAGGCTGCTTACTTCACAGGTTTGTCCTCACACAGCACATTCTTCAAGATCTCACATGGCCTATCTCTCATAAAGCTTTCAATAGTTCCTTAAATATGGTTTTTGTCTTTCATCTTTAAATCTAATGTTCTTAACTTTCTTTGAAATTTACCTTTCTCAGAATATAAAAATTTTTCATGTTATCTTTATGGCCACTACTTTTGGGAAAAAGAAACTTAATAACTTTGCTTTTTTTCATTTATGATCTTTGCCAGTTGTAAAACTTCCTTTTATATCTCTTTGAAATTCAACAGCTAAAAATTCAACTCCTCATTTATCTCTTAATATAAATTCCTATTCATGTTATATTTACTTGTATCCCATCTTAGCTTGTACATCTCCACTTCAAAATGCCTGCTTTTGCACTTAACCCTTTGATAATTTAAACATTGCAGTGTGACTGTCTTCAGTTTAATTAAATTAGTCACATACACACAAACATACGCACAGCCCCCACAAGCTTGCTTCACAGTTTCCCACAGTAATGTTGGAAAAATGACATTTTTCTTTACATTTATCTCTTCATTTAAACTCTTCTAGTGACAGATTCCTCCTCTGCCAACATGGCCTGGGTAGCATCTGCTTCTGAGGTAAACACAGATGCAAAATATTCATTTAACACCTCAGCCATGCCTCCTGCCTCCATGTGTAAATCTCCTTTTTGGTCACTAATTGATCCTTTTCCTCCTTTTCCCATCTTTTTACTATTTATGTCCCTGTAGAAGACTTTGGAATTCCCCTTTATTGTGGCTACCAGCCTTTTCCCATAATCCCTCTTTGCTTCTCTAATATGCTTTGTCATCTCTCTTTTGAACCTTTTGTATTCAGCTTGGTTCTCAATTGTATTTTCTATCTGACATCTGTCATAAGCACATTTTTTTCTTCTTCATCTTAATTTCTATCTCCTTTTTCATCCATGGAGCCCTGGATTTGTTTGCCTTATCTTTCCCTTTTGAGGGAATATACCTTGACAGTGTCCAAACCATTTCTTCTCTGAAGGTGGCCACATTCAACTACAGTTTTCCCCACCAATCTTTGGTTCCAGTCTATCTGGCCCAGCTCCGTTCTTGCCCCATTGAAGTCGGCTCTCCCCCAGTTAATTATTCTTACTCTGGATTGCACTTTGTCCTTTTCTACCATCATCCTAAACCTTATGATACAATGATCACTGTCTTCTAAATGGTCCCCCACTGATTTACTTGGCGCACCTCATTTCCAAGAACCAGGTTCAACAGCACATCCTTTCTTGTTGGACTGGACACATACTGCTGTAAGAAATTCTCCTGAACACAATATAGGAACTCTTGCCCCTTTTTTCCCTTTACACTACCATACCCCAGTCTATATTCAAGTAATTAAAGCCCCCCATTATAACTACTCTCTAATGTTTGTACCTCACTGTAATTTCCCTGCAGACTCGTTCTTCTGCATCCCTCCCACTAGTTGGTGGCCTATGTACTACACTGAGCAATGTAACTGCACCATTTTTCTTCCTTAGCTCTAGTCAAATTGATTCTGTCCTTGAACCCTCTGGAGCATCCTCTTTCTCCAGCACTCCAAAGCTCTCCTTAACCAACACAGCCACACCTCCTCCTTTTCTTCCTGCACTATCTTTTCTGAACACCTTGTACCCAGGAATATTTAACACCCAGTTCTGCCCTTCCTTGAGCCAAGTCTCTGTTATCGCCACAACATCATAATTCCACATGGCAATCTGCACCTGTAACTCCCCAATCTTATTTACGATACTCCATGCATTCACAAACATGCAGTATAACCCTGATTTAGACTTCATTACTTTTTCCCTTACTCCGGCTCTGCCTATTAACTTACTATTCTCTATTCTATTGCATCTGTCTCTCCCAGTATTTTGTGCACCTTGGTATTACTCTCCTGGTTTCCACCCCTGTTGAGTTAGTTTAAAGCCTCCCCAACAGCGCTAGCAAAACACTCTGCAAGGAACTCAGTCCCGGCTCTGTTCAGGTGCAAACCATCCGGCTTGTACAGGTGCCATTTCCCCCAAAGGCAGTCCTAGTGTCCCAGGAATCTAAAGTCCTTCCTCCTGCACCATCTTTCCAGCCAAACATTCATCTGCCTTATCGTCCTATTTCTGTACTCACTTACACGTGGCACAGAGAGTAATCTGGAGATAACTCCTTTTGAGGTCCTGCTTGCTAATTTTCTACCTAGCTCCCTAAATTATGTCTGCAGGACCACATCCCCTTTCCTACCTAAGTCATTGGTACAAATGTGGACCACGGCCACTGGCTGTTCACCCTCCCCCAGAAAGAATGTCCTGCAGCCGCTTCGTGACATCCTTGACCCTGGCCTCATGGAAGCAAAATAAACATCCTGGAGTCACCTCTATGGCCGCAGAAACATCTATCTGTTCCCCTAACTAACGAATCCTGTATCACAATTGTTCTTTCTTTCTTCTTCCTCCCCTCCTGTACAGCCAAGCCACTCATGGTGCCATAAATTTGGCTCTGACTGCACTCTGGAGAGCCAAAGCCCTCACGAGTATCCAAAATGGAAAACCAATTAGTGAGCAGGATCCCAAGGGACTCCTGCACTACCTGCCTGGTTCTCTTAGACTGACTGGCAGTTACCTATTCCCTTTCTGCCTCCATGCTCTTAACCGGTGGTGTGACCACCTCTCTCAGAGCTCTGAGCCTAGCGGATGCGCCACAGTGACTCCAGCCATCGTTCGAGCGCTAAAACTCAGAACTCAAGTTTCTGCAGCTGGCATGTGGTCGTCTAGGTCACCAGCAGTGTCCATGACATCCCACATAATACAGGACACGTATTCCACATGACGAGCTGCCCTGCCATGTCTTAACTTTACTAATTTTTTATTCATTCACATGTGGGCTTCGCTGGCTAGGCCAGCATTTGTTGCCCATCCCTAGTTGCCATTGAGAAGGTGGTGGTGAGCTGCCTTCTTGAACATGTGGTGTAGGTACATCCACTGTGCTGTTTCTTTTTTGTGACTTTGTAGCGACTTTTGTAACTTTGTAGCTGTTTGTTACAACTGAATGACTTGCTAGGCCATTTCAGAGGGCATTTTTTAAGAGTCAACCACATTGCTGTGGGTCTGGAGTTACATATCGGCCAGATCAGGTAAGGACTACAGATTTCCTTCCCTAAAAGACATTAGTGAACCACATGGGTTTTTACAATACTCGACATGACATCATTAGACTTTTAATTCCAAATTTTTTTATCGAATTCAAATTCCACCATCTGCCGGGTCCCCAGAGCATTACCCTAGGTCTCTGGATTGCTAGTCTAGTGACAATACCACTAACACTCCATTCCTCCCCCACTTCCCTTACGTTAACTTTATTTTGCTTTGGTTCACTTATATTACTTTATGATTCTGGCCCTGACTTCCCCTTATTCCTACTGTTTCCTACTCAAATCAAAGTAGCTACTTCTTTAAAAATAATACGCTTTTCTAATTTACAGCTCCTTAAAGACACTCCTAAAAGCAATTTCCTCCCAACCAACGAACTTAGTTTTCCTGTGCTGTCACTGTTCAATTTTTTTTTCAAACTCAGCTCCGAACATGAGGTACACCCAGGTCCATTTTTGCTCAGTTGCTCCTGTTCCCAACTTAGAATAATTCCTATGTATCCCACACCTCTTCCCACCCCGTGCACGAATTCCCACGTGAGCCTAATTTGCTCCTCACTCAATCTCTGTCTTACTCCAGTGGTGTTGCCTGTCTCCTCGCACGTCCCCTACATCCTCAAAACCTCAACAGATTTTTCAAACATTAATTCCCTTTCATAGAACCATGTTGACTGGTTTAAATTATATTGACATACTTGAAAAGACAGGCTACTGGAAGCTCGGGGTCATGCTTGTGGACTGAACTGAGCTGTTTCGCAAAACGATCAACCACTCTGCCTCTCCCAATTCATACGTTCCAATAAAATACAATGTTAGGGAAAATAGTGCTTTCTTCACATCGCAGAGTTTCAATGCCACGTCCTACCACATATAGCCAGAGTATAGGGGCAGCCTAAACTTGGAGGACAGCAGATAATGTAATTACATCACTCAATCAATATAACTGGCGTGAGGCCAGTCATTTTGAGAGTCAAGTCTCATTTACATTAGAGCAGTGAGCACTGTTCTAGCAATCACAGACAGCATCCCGATCGAGGGGTTGGGAATTCTGGCAGCTCTGACGTGGAGACAAGCCAGAAATGTTATTCTGGGGCAGGCATTAGACATGCTTAGATACACAGATGGACCAGCAGTGGGCTGGACAATTCTGTGCAGCCAAGAGGAGCACTTATGCAAAATGAAAGGGAAAAAAAACCCTCATCTTTTGCCAAGTGGCCTGCAGTAGTTCCTTTAGGTTAGGCCACTCAACCCTTGGCACCTATGGGAGGATTATGCATGGTGCGAGTTCTAAAAATTGCATTCTGACCCTATGATATCATAGGACCCTAACTTGAACATTGGAATGAGGATCCCACCTGAAACAGATGGACAGTTGGGCTTCCCATACAGCGACACCTAGGAAAAGGGTGGTAGCTGGGAGTGTTGCATTAAGTAAAGTACTATTGTTTTCAGCTTGCTACCAGCCAGTTCCCTCCTAGCAGTGTAACTTAAAATCAGCTGTCAATAACATGAAAAGAAATGTAATTATTATGCAGATAAGTGGAAATTAATTATTTGTGCAATTGCCCTGCACATCACCAAGGCTTTATCAATGTTGTTCCAGAAAGGGAGAAAAAAGTGGGCAAAAAATTATCAACACAAAGGCTGTCCAAGTGAAAGATTTAGGATTAACTTAAGTTGTTTAATTTCACATTGGAGCATTTATTGGAAAATCCCCTCCCAGAAGGTCATTTGTCCTTGTAAATAGACATCAATGCAAAGTGCTACCCTCACACATGCTCCTATATCCAATTTTGCATTTAAAAGCCAGTCACATATGTGGGCTAGAATCAAATGCTGTTTGTTGTCTTACTTTGATTCTGTGATTCTATACATACTGCCAAGGATAATGTGACATAAAGAGCCATTGTAGAGCAAGGAAATCTTTCCTGTCTGTAAGTATATATTAGATTCATGCCTAAGACTATGAAACTTTTCAGACAATCCTATTCACATGGGAAACCTGAGTCCAAACAAACACACAACTCCTATTAATTGTTTAGTAATTAGTTGCATATACTTTAATGTAAGGGGTGCAGTGAATAAAGCAGTTGAACCAAGTGCACAGAGAGACACTTGGAAGTATGATATCATAGCTATTACTGAAACGTAGCTTAAAGATAGTCCGGAATGGCAGTTCAATATTCTGTTACTAGGTTTTCAGGCAGAATAGAGAGAGGGCAGGATTGCTACATCGGTTAAAGAAATCACAGCTGTGAGGAGGAATGATATGCTCGGAGGAGTATCAAATGAAGCCATATAGATTGAACTGAGGAACAAAAGAAAGGAACAATCAAATGGCTGGGAGTATAACAGAGGGAGATAGAAGAGCAAATGCCTAGGCAAATTGCTAAAAAGTGCAGAAATAATAGGGCAGTAATATTAACTGGGATAAATTATTGTTGGAAAAAGAGACATGTTGAAGCTTTTTGTCTGGCACTCATCAGCACACTTTTCAAGAATACTAATATAAGAGGAAAACAACGCAAATAGTGCCAGTGTGATGCTAGGTGTGTAGTCCATACAAAGACTGGTGGTTCGTATCAAACAACATGTCCCAGCCGCTGTTCGCAATGGGCAAAGTACAGACTGTACCCAAACAACCTGTGTTTGCAAAACTCAAAACACAGTCTCCAACTTTAGATGTGATTCCGCAATTGGACAACATTTGCTAAATAATCTTCAGTGTGCTAAGAATTACACTGATAACCAATTTAAGGTTTTCAGTTAGGCTTGAAGTGTGGCACATTTACGCTTACTGGAAGCTATGTATATTAATAAACAGGGCCCTGCTCTTTGCATACAGAAAGAACAGGTACACACATTGTGCCTGTTTCAGCTATACAAAATAAGTGACAGCCATTCACTGACGCATTCCTCAGGGCAATGCCTTGACCAATCAGAGTCAAGCTGCCTGGTTTAAATTTCAAACGATGCTTGGCAATTAACTGTCAGTCACCATCGCTGGTACATTCTCCATGGCAACGCCTCTACCAATCAGAGTTCCCTTGACAACCAATCGGCACTCTTTTCTCATACAGTATAAATTGTTGTTTTCCCTTTATATTGGTATTCTTGTGAAGTGTCTTGATGAGTGCGAGACGAAAAGCTTAGACATGTCAATTTTTTCAGCAATACTAAAGTTCAGTACTACCAAACAACAATTAAATATTAAGCTTTAGAGGACTCAGAATTCATAAAATTCATTTAGAAGAACTTCTTTTAAGCAAATATAAAACAAGCCCAACAAGTAAAAGGGCAGTTCTAAACTTAATTTTAGAGAATAAAGCTGGAGAGATGAAGGGGACATTGGTGGGAGAGTATTTTAGTGGCAGTGATCCTAATTCAATTAGATTTAGTAGTAGTTGTGGTAGTTGGTAGTTGGAGCAGTGAGAACCATTTAAGGAGGAGATAAAGAGGTTTCAGAACAAATACGTTCCCACAAAGAAATATGGTGCCACTCCAAAATCCAGACCCCCATGGATATCAGACAGAATACATAGTAGGAAAAAGAAAATTTATATCAGATGCCAAGAACTCAATACTGCAGAGCTTAGATAGATCATAAAAGTTACAGGGGTGAAATTAAAAAGGAAATTAGAAAAGCAGAGAGAGGACATGAAAACATATTGGCAAGTAAAAGCAAGGAAATCTCAAAGATGTTTCATAAACACATAAAAAACAAAAGGAAAGAGTAGGGCCAATTAGAAATCAAAAAGGTAATTTGCATGTGGAGGCACAAGATGTGGGTATGGTTCTTAATGAATACTTGGGGCTGGTTTATACAATAGAAGGGGATGAAACAGACATTGTAGTTAAAAGGGAGGAGTCTGAAATATGGATAGAATAAACACAGTGAGGGAGGAAATATTAAGTCTTTTAGCATCCTTAAAAGTGGATAAATTACCAGGTTAAGGTGAAATTTATTCCAGGTTAAGAGAAGCAAGGAAAAAATATAGCGGAGGCGCTGACCATCCTCTCTGGCTACGGGTGTTGCGCTGGAGGACTCTTAACATTGTACCATTGTTTACAAAGGGAGTTAGTAATCACAGGCCAGTCAGCCAAAACTCATGGGCAATTTTTTGCAAAAGTTTGTGATACAGTATAAATCGTCATTTGGAAATTATCATTAAGCAAAGATAGTCAAAATGAATTTGTTATGCCAGACTAACCAGATCTGCATTTTTTTGAGGAAATAACAAGAAAGGTCAATAAGATTAGAACATTTGATATAGTTACCTGGATTTTAGCAAGGCTTTTGACAAGGTACCACATGGTAGAATGGCTAAAGAATTGGAAGCTCAAGTAATCCAAGGGCAAGTTGGATCCAAAATTAACTCAGTGGATGAAGCAAACAGAAACGGTCAACGGGAGTTTTTGTGACTGGGAGGTCGTTTCCAGTGGTGCTCTGCAAGGCTCAACACTGGGTCCCTTGCTGTTCATGGTATATATCAATGATTCAGACTTAAAAATAGGGACATGATTAAGAAGCACACAGAATTTGCAAAAATCGGTTGATAGTGAGGAAGAAAGCTATCAACTGCAAGAAGTTAGGTCAAGTTAGCAGAAAAGTGAAAAATTGAGTTGAACTGGAGAAGTGTGGAGTAATGTATTTTGGGGAGACAAGCAAGGCATGAGAATACAAGCCTACCGATCCCACAGCTACCTCGACTACAGCTCCTTACACCCCGCTTCCTGTAAGGACTCCATCCCATTCTCTCAGTTACTCTTTCTTCCTATCTTGACTCCATTCTCTCTCCCCTTGTCCAGTCCCTTCCCACCTACATCCGTGATTCCTCTGACACCCCACGTCACAGCAACAATTTCCAGTTCCCTGGTCCCAACCGTCTCCACTTCACCATGGACGTCCAATCCCTTTACACCTCCATCCCCCACCAGGATGGTCTGATGGTCTCCGCTTCTTCCTCAAACAGAGGCCCGCACAATTCCCATCCACCACTACTCTCCTCCGTCTGGCTGAACTTGTTCCCTCACTGAACAATTTCTCCTTAAACTCCTCTCACTTCCTCCAAATAAAAGGTGTGGCTATGGGTATCCACATGGGCCCCAGTTATGCCTGTCTCTTTATGGGGTATGTGGAACATTCCTTGTTCCAATCTTACTCCGGCCCCCTCCCACAACTCTTTCTCTGATACATCGATGATTGCTTCGGTGCTGCTTCATGCTCTTGTCTGGACCTGTAAAAATTTATTAATTTTGCTTCCAATTTCCACCCCTCCATCATTTTCATGTGGTCCATCTCTGACATTTCCCTTCCCTTCCTTGACCTCTCTGTCTCAATTTCTGGTGATAGACTGTCCACCAATATTCATTACAAGCCTACCAATTCCCACAGCTACCTTGACTACAGCTCCTCACACCCTGCTTCCTGTAAGGACTCCATCCCATTCTCTCAGTTCCTTCGCCTCCGTCGCATCTGTTCTGATGATGCCACTTTCAAAAACAGTTCCTCTGACATGTCTTCCTTCTTCGTTAACCGAGGTTTTCAACCCACAGTGGTTGACAGGGCCCTCAACTGTGTCTGGCCCATTTCCCGCGCATCCACCCTCCCACCTTCCTCTCCGTCTCAGAAACATGATAGGCTTGTCCTCACTTATCACCCCACCAGCCTCCACATTCAAAGGATCATCCTCTGCCATTTCCGCCAACTCCAGCATGATGCCACCACCAAACACATCTTCCCTTCAACCCCCCCAGTGGCATTCCACAGGGATTGTTCCCTCCGGGACACCCTGGACAACTCCTCCATCACCCCCTACACCTCAACCCCCTACCATGGCACCTTCCCATGCAACTACAGAAGGTGTAACACCTGCCCCTTTACTTCCCCTCTCCTCACCATCCACGGGCCCAAACACTCCTTTCAAGTGAAGCAGCATTTCACTTGCACTTCCCTCAATTTAGTCTACAGGATTTGCTGCTCCCAATGCGGTTTCCTCTACATTGGAGAGACCAAACGCAGACTGGGTGACCGCTTTGCAGAACACCTGCGGTCTGTCTGCAAGCATAACCCAGACCTCCCTGTCACTTGCCATTTCAACACTCCACCCTGCTCTCATGCCCACATGTCCATTCTTGGCCTGCTGCAATGTTCCAGTGAAGCTCAACGCAAACTGGAGGAACAGCACTTCATCTTCTGACTAGGCACTTTACAGCCTTCCGGACTGAATATTAAGTTCAACAATTTTAGCTCATGAATTCTCTCCTCCAGCCCCACCCCCTTTCTGATCCCCCTTTTTTTCCAATACCTTATATAGATTTTTCTTTTCCCACCTATTTCCATTATTTTTAAATGTATTTCCATCCATTGTTTTATCTCTACCTTTAGCCTATTTCGATCCCTTCGTCCCATCCCACCCCCACTAGGGCTATCTGTACCTTGCTCGTCCTGCTTTCTACCCTCAATGTCACCTATTAGCACATTCCTTAGATAATATCACCACCTTCAACACCTCTTTGTCCTTTTGTCTATGACATCTTTTGGCAATCTCCACCTATCACTGGCCTCTATCCAGCTCTACCTGACCCACCCCCCCTTAAAACCAGCTTATATTTTACCTCTTTTCTATTTTTCCTTAGTTCTGATAAAGAGTCATACGGACTCGAAACGTTCACTATGTTCCTCTCCGCAGATGCTGTCAGACCTGCTGAGTTTTTCCAGGTATTTTTATTTTTGATGAGAATACAGTAAGTCCTCACTTACTGGGTCCCTTGCTGCTACTGTTTTGTTCCTGAAAATAGTGACTTTAAGCAAAACAAGTTTAAGCAATCAGATTTTCCCATTAAAACTAATTTAGAAACAGTAGTTAGGTTCTATAGGATCTTTCTTATCAGAAAAAAAATTGAAACATTATACTCTGTAAGTGGAAATATTTTACATTGCTAAATTCCTATGTTGATAAATGAAATAACTATTAAAATAAAATAAATTAAAAGTTATAAAAAAAAAGTAACTTTCTACTTATCTTCCGCGCACTGTGGATCCTCCTCGCCACTGATTCTGCTTCTCAAGCCTTGCCCCATATCTCACTCTCTGACTCTCCTGGTCACTGCAGACCATTCTCCTTCCTGATCTTTTAACTTGTGGTTTCTCTTGTTCCCCAACTTACCCTCTTGCTGCTGACCCTCCGACTTGCAGCCTCTGCTGCTCCCTGATTCACTCTCGCCAAACCCTCCCGCTCCCTGACTCTCCTGCTCACCACTTCACCTGCGTTCTCGTTCAAGGTCCAGATCCAGATCTGATACAAAGCAGAGCTCCAAGCTTGTGAAAATGCAGGTGCAGAAATGCTGAGCTGGGGCTGTCGTAATACACGGTTCCGAAGAAGAGTCATACGGACTTGAAACGTTAACTCTGTCTTTCTCTCCACAGATGCTGTCAGACCTGCTGAGCTTTCCAGCACTTTTTGTTTTTGTTTCAGATTTCCAGCATTTGCAGTATTTTGCCTTTATCTGATATAATACATGTTTTTTAAAATGCTCCTGATCATCACTTCCTCTCCTGAACCTTCGGTCTGGAGGTGAACAGCAAGAGACAGGAAGAGCAGTTTCGACATATGTCTTTAATACAAATCACATTTAAAAAAAGTGGTGGAGCTAGGACCTGGGGGGGGGGATGTAACTGCAGTGAGGAGTGACGGACATGTGTGTAGCAGACAGCGATATGGTGCGAAAGTAAACTGATTCCTGGTTTCACACACTATTCTATGCATTCAAAAGAAACACAGATTATAACAGTCCCAGTCGGCACTCCTGCACCGTCTGGACCACACTTTCACAACTACGGAGCTCTGGCTTCAGATCAGATGTGGATCAGAACCTAGGACCTTCCTGGTACTGAAATACAGGTTCAAGAGAGAGAAGCGGCAAGCAGGAGAGTCAGGGCACAGTAGAGGCTACAAGTTGGAGGGTCAGCAGCAAGAGAAAGGCTCACCATCACCTTCTCAATGGCAATTAGAATGGGCAATAAGTGCTGGCCTAGCCAGCGACATCCACATCCCGTGAACAAATAAAGAAAAAGTAAAGGAATGTGGTAGGCCATTCCAAAATGGCACTGATTGAGTCATGCGGCCCTATGTCAGATTGGCAGGAACCGACTTTAAAACAAATCTTGCAATGTTGAAAGGGAAGCCAAAACCTAGGCTGAGCCTTCCAAGCGGCGCGAGTGCAATGCCGCTGCTTGTAAAAATTCTCCCAACCCGACACTTCTGCGCATTTCTTCCGGGTCTTCTGATCCTGGTTGTCAAAGAAATGCACAGAAATCCCCCACTGAAATCCATTGGAGCGGAGTAGAATCGGGGGAAGAGAGGGCGTGCCCCCTTTTATGGCGCTAGCTGCTGTATTCTGCTAAGTATTTAATTGTCCAGTCTTTTAAAGGATGCTAGTGGATGAATGGGTGAACAGGTGAATGGGTGAGGTGGGTGAGTGAATCATTGGGTCGGGGGGGTGGGGGGGTGGGTGGTGGGTAGTCAGCTGCTCAGGGGGTAGTCCAGGTGGTTGGGGGGTAGTCGGGTTGGGTTGGGGGGCAGTCAGATGTCCAAAGAGGGGTTCAATTTTGTCAGGGCATGAGGGGTTAGCTGGGTTGGGTCAGGAGGTACTGGGATCCGTTCGGGGTCGGGGCGGGCGGTGGTAGTCAGGTCAGGGATTAGTCTGGTGATAATCGCGTCTGGCAGGGGCTGTAGTCGGATTGGTGGGATGGTTGGGTGGTCAGTGAGGTAATCAGGTCAAGCTGGGGTTGGGGGCAGAGGCTAGTCAGCTGGTTGTGGAGGTTGGGGTGTGATTGAGGGGGTGGTGTCAGTTGTGGAGTTATCTAGGTGTTAGACCAGGTTTTAAAATGTCTAACATTTCCTGGGTAACTATCCACAGATCTGTCCCAAGTCTCTGACTCTAGTCAGAGTTGGAGACATCCGTGGAGGGTCTGGGAGAACAGGGAATTGCCCATCAGCAGTTGAAACTTCCAAGGAAATTCCCACATAGGTCAGCACTTCAGGCCATCCACAAGGTCCTGATGCATATCTTCCGTTGAATTGGAAGCTCATGTAATCCAAGGGCAAGTAATAAATTGGATCCAAAATTAACTCAGTGGCAGGAAGCAAACTTTGTACTTCCAACAATCTGGAGACCAGAAGATTTGGAATCTAGTCAGGTGGGAATTTGAATGTTCAGTTGTGAGTGACTTGAAGGGAGAGGTTTTTCTAGGAAATCATGCAGAAGAAAATGAAATTGGCAGAAGTTAAGTGGTGGTGAGGGATAGAAGGAAGTGGTTACATATCGCCTTGTCAATGATTGAGGCCTTGGGAATGGTGAAGCCACAGGAATGAATTCAATACTGCATTTTATATATTATTTTATATTATTAACATAATAAAATATCCCAAAGCACTTCACAGCAGAGTTATCCAACAAGATTTGACACTGAGCCACACAAGGAGATATTAGGACAAGTGGCCAAATGCTTGGTCTTTGAAGAGTGTCTTAAAAGAAGAGAAAGAGATAATGAGGTTTAGGGGAGAATTGCAGAGCTTAGGGCCCTCTCAGCTGAATGCATGGCCACCAATGGTGAAAGGAATAAAATTGGGGTGTGTAAAAGACCAGAGTTGAAGGAGCGCAGAGATCTTGGAGGCAGCTACAGAGACAGGATGGGGCAAGGACATCGAAGGATTTGAAAACAAGAATTTTAAAATTGAAAAGTTGGCAGGCAAGGAGTCAGTATAGGTCAGTGAGCCATATGTAATGGTTGAACAAAGAATAATTTCCTTGTTCAATGTATTCAAGATAGTGTACAAAAATGTTTTTGAAGAAATATTTTTGTTTTCCCCCACTTTTGGTCCTGACCCTGAACTGTGTGTAATATTGGTTAGATAAATCCACATGTGGATTATGGGAACTATACACTGTAAGGCTTTACATACAATGATTTTATAGACACACAGCAAGTTAATATAGCAGAGCCAATCACTGGAATTGGAACAAGGATGTTCACCCTGATTGGCCCTGTTTTGCACCTTCACTTACACAAGCAGCATTGCAAATTACAATAAAAAGTATTCTGACTTATTTAGTGGGAAATCTAAAATGCTGTTGCTTAGGAACAATCACGGAGGAATCAGACATGCAAAGAGTTGCATACAGACCTGGAGGAGGCATCTGGCAGAGTTTAGAGAGGGGGAGGCAAGTAACTATGACAGCGCAAATCCTCAAATTAAGGTTTGGATTGTGAGTATTTGAACCCAGACTTACACTTGCCTTTATATTTACATCTGTTTTTCAAATAGGAAATTGATAGTGATCTAACTACAACTGAATAAAGCCAATAGAATGTTGAACTACATAGCCAAAACAGCAAAGTATTAAACAGAAGGAATCGTGACTAAACTGTATAGACCACCTCGAGTATGATATACAATTCCAATCATGACAAAAGAAAGGAATGCATTTATAAAGCACCTCACTTTTGAAGTGTAGGCACTGTTGTAATATAGGAAAACATGGGAACCAATTTGTACAAAGCAGGATCCCCAAAACAACAATAAGACAAATGGCCAGATAATATGCTTGAATAATGTCGGTTGAGGGATAAATACCAGCCAGGAGACCAGGGAGAATTCCCCTCATCATTTTAAAATAATGCTGTTGGATCTTTTCCATCCACCGAAAGAGAAAACCTAGGGTCTCAGTTTAATGTATTGTCCAAAAGATGCTATCTCTGATAGTGCAGTACTGAAGTAGTGCATCAGCCTAGATTCTGTGTTTAATTCTTTGGAATGTGACTTGGAATCACAACCGAATCACTTTTTTGACCTCTCTCTGTAATTTTCTTCATATCCTACAAGCCTTTTAGATCTCTGCACTCCACCTATTCTGATCTCTTGGGTATTCCAGATTTTAATCACTTCATCATTGGCAACAGTGCCTTAAACTGCCAAGGACATAAGCTTTGGACACCCTCCCTAAGCCTCTCTGCTTCTCTTTCCTTCTTTAAGGATCTATCCTTGGCACCACCCACATGTTTCCAGGTCTATCTTACCATCACCTATCTCAATTCTTCCATTGTTTTAAAATGATCCAACAGCTTATCTGACATCCAGTACTGGACCAGCAGAAATTTCTCCCAAATAAATATTGGGAAGACTGAAGCCATTGTTTTCAGGCCCTGCTCCAAATTCAGTTCCCTAGATACTGACTCCATCCCTCTCCCTGGCACAAATCTGATATAAGCCAATCTGTTCGCAGCCTTGTCCTCACATTTGATCCCGAGATGAGCTTCCAAACTCATATTCATGCCATCACTAGGACCGCCTATTTCCACCTCTGTAAAATCATCTAAGTTTACCAGCCTTAGTTCATCTGTTGCTGAAACCCTCATTCATGCATCTATTCCCTTTAGACTCAACTACTGCAATGCACTCCTGGCTTTCTACATTCAATCCTCCATAAACTTTAGATCATCCCAAACTCTGCTACCGATGTCTTAACTTGCAGAAAATCCAGCTCCATTATCATCTTCTTAGGCAGTCCCTTGGGATCAAGGATAACTTGCTTCCATTCCGCTTCAATGGGTGACAAGTCCATTGCATGACCTGCAGACTCTGTCACATGCGGGGGAGTTGGCGCTTGAAGGGTCGGGCAGGTGAAGTGTTTGGAGGTTTGTGCACTCTCTCTCTCTCTCCTACTTTGCCTCTGTGTGCTCCTAACAAAGCCTCTCGAAGCATTCGCTGTCTTTCTGAATTAATCTTCTCCACTTTGGTCTGGGACTCTCATGTGGGGATATTTGATCTCTTCAGGGATGCTTTGATGGCATCTCTGAAGCCTTTCCACTGTCCTCCTGGGAGGCTCCTGCTGCAATTAAATTCAGAGTAGAACAATTGCTTCAGGAATCTGGTGTCAGGCATGTGAACAACATGTCCCAACCAGCAGAGCTGGTTTGAATGCTTTGCACCTCAATGCTGGGCATAATGGCATGAGAGAGGATGCTGCTGGTGGACCACTTTTCTTGCCAGCAGATTTGGAGGATCTTGCAAAGGCACCATTGGTGGTACGTTTTCAGTGGCTTGAGGTGCCTTCTGTAGGTTGTCCAAGTTTCTGAAGCACATAGGAGTGCAGGGATCACTGTTGCCTGGTAAACTATGACCTTAATCTTGGGTCTGAGATCCTGATCCTCAAATACTCTTTCCCTCAGTTGGCCAAAGGCTGAGCTGGCACATTGGAGGCGATGATGTCTGCTTTTGTCGAGGAAAAGCTCCCAAGATATGGAAAATGATCTACATTTTCCAGGATCTCATAGTTGATCTTAATCGACAGCGTTGTGTTGTGGGAACTTTCACCCATTATCACTCCTGGGCTTGTTGACCTACATTGGCTCCCAGTAAAGCAACATTTTGATATTCAACTTCTCATTCTTGATATCAAATCCCTCTATGTCTTTGCACCCCTCTCCCCCTGAAATCTCATCAGCCCCACAACCCTCTGAGGTATCTGCACTCCTCTAATTCTGGCCTCTTTTGCATCCCCAATTTTAATCATTCTACCATTGATGATCATGCATTCAGCTGCCTAAGCCCCAAGCTCTAGAATACCCTTCCTACACCTCTCTGCCTCTATACCTTGCTTTCCACCTTGAAGACACTCCTTAAAACCTACCTCTTTGACCAAGTGACCTAATTCTTCTTATGTGCTTCAGTGTCATACTTTGTTCTATAACACACCCAAGCAGCACCTTGGGACATTTCATTACATTAAAGGTGCTATGTAAGTATAAATTGTTGTTGTTAAGACATCCCTTAAAAACTACCTCTTTGCCCAAGCTCTTGTAAATCACCTTGGGATGTTTTATTACCTTAAAGGAGTTTCATAAATGCAAGTTGCTGTTGTCGGTGAGAATTTTATTATTGAGTCAAGACTAACATAAAGAAACATTGAAACACTGGAGAGAGTATTGAGAAGAACCGAGAGTGGACGACTAGTATCAAAGGCCTGAGTTATGGGGACAGCCTGAAGAGACTTAAGCTTTTCATGCTGTAAGAGAAACATCGAAGAGATCACTTTATACTAGAAACTAAAAGTAGTTTAGGGGAATGAAAAATTTAAATCTGGAATATTATTTTAAATTAAATTGCAATAATATGACAAGTGGGCACAGTTTCAAATTACTGGAAGATAAATTTAGGAGTGATATCAGGAAGTTTTTCGCATGGAGTGATCAGCACTTGAAATAGACTTCAAGATAGAAAATTCTGGTATGTTTTAAGAAACAATTGGCAGGGGTAGAGGGACCATAAAATCTTTCTGGATGCCTGAATTAAGATAGGCCACATAACCTTCTCATCTATAAATACCTTATGATATTGTAAATAAAAATCACAACGTCAATAGTCAAAACATGTGAGAAACTCCAGGACTTTAATTTACATAAATGATAAGCATTTATAGAAGTGGAAATTATTCTTGTAGTAGATTCCAGACATTTTACAGCAAACAAAAATTAAGTAATGGCAAACAAATGGAATCAAACTAAAAATGGATAACATGAAAAATCTGCAGAATTGGTAAAGTGGGCTCTGCTGTTGAAGATATTTTGAAACATAATTCTGACATAAGCGCGTGTACTGTTAAAATTACATTTTTGATTTGAAAAATGTTATGGTTCTTCCTCCAAAGAGTTTGCTTTTTCAAAAAAGACAAGACTGTAAGTGATTAGCTCTGGCTTTCTCCTTAATGTCTGGAGTTTCTTTATCATAAATGGAAATACATCAACATATCACGATAACTGTCATTCACTGCTGCATGACTCTAAAGATTATTTGACTCATTGGGTTAATTTGCTGATTGTCAACTGTTGGTGACCACCCTCGCCGGCTGGTTGCACCAGTCAGAAATTTGGGCTTGCACTTCCCTATGATGTTGTAATCATTACGATGACATTCCCAATTTGTACTATGGCAGGTGAAGCTCTATACTGGCAGTGCAGATACATAAAGTTATCCCTAGTATTATCAAGTCTTGTTGTCTTATTGACCAAAGGTCACAGGGCACAAATCTTGGACAAGTGACTTCAAACATTTTCATGCATGCACAAAAACAAGCAGGAAATATTTCTGGCAGTAAGTTGGGAGTAAATGTAGGTTTGATATAGTATACCCATGTCTATACAAAGAACCCAACCAAAACAATAGAAAACAAACAAAGAAATCATCTTGATGGTACATATCACTGTCGAAGCTCAGATAAATGTCCGATCACACCAATGGTGCCAGGAGGATGATCCATCTCAGCCTCCTCCAGAGGTCCCCAGCATCATGGATGCCAGTCTTCAGCCAATTCAATTCACTCCACGTGATATCAAGAAACAGCTGAAGGCACTTGATACTGCAAAGCCTACAGACCCTAACAACACCCTGGCACTAGTACTGAACTAGTCGTGCCCCTAGCCAAACTATCCCAGTACAGCTACAACACTGGTAACCACCCAGCAATGTGGAAAATTGCCAAGTATGTCTTGTACACAAAAAGCAGGACAAATCCAACCCAGCCACTTCCTGCCCTATTAGTCTACTCACAATCATCAGTAAAGTGATGGAACATGTCACCGACAGTGCTATCTCAGCAATAACCTTATGCTCAGTTTGGGCTCTCCCAAGGCCACTCAGCTCCTGACCTCATTATAGTCTTGGGCCAAACATGGACAAAAGAGCTGAACTCAAGAGTGGGGGTGTGAGACTGACTCCCTTTGACATCAAAATAGCATTTGACCAAGTGTGGCATCAAGAAGCCCTAGCAAAACTGAAATAAATGGGAATCAGGGGGAAAACTTTCCACCGGTTGGAGTCATACCCAGCACAAAGGAAGAGTGTTGTGGTTGTTGGAGGTCAATCATCTCAGTCCTGGGACACCACTGCAGGAATTCCTCAGGGTAGTGTCGTAGGCCCAGCCAACTTCAGCTGTTTCAACAATGACCTTCCCTCCATCATAAGGTCAGAAGTGGGGATGTTCGCTGATGATTGCATAATGTTCAGCACCATTTGCAACTCTTCAGATATTGAAGCAGTCCACGTCCATTTGCAGCAAGACCTGGACAATATTCAGGCTTGGGCTGATTGGGCAAGTTACATTCGTGCTATCACGTGTCAGGCAATGACCTTCTCCAACAAGAGAGAACCTAGCCATCTCCCTTTGACATTCAATGGCATTACCATCATTGAATCCCCACTATTAACATCCTGGGGGTTACCATTGATCAGAAACTAAACTGGACTAACCACATAAATGCTGAGGCTACAACAGCAGGTCAGAGAGTGGGAATTCTGCAGACAGTAATTCACCTCTTGACTCCCCAAAGCCTGTCCACCATCTACAAGGCACAAGTCAGGAGTGTGATGGAAAACTCTCCACTTGCCTGGATAAGTGCAGCTCCAACAACACTCAAGAAGCTTGACATCATTCAGGATAAAGCAGCCCACTTGATTGGCACCCCCCATCCACCACTTTCAACATTCACTCCCTCCACCCGTGATGCACAATAGCAGCAGTGTGTACTATCTACAAGAAGTACTGCAGCAACTCACTAAGGCTCCTTTGGCAGCACCTTCCAAATCCGCGACCTCTACCACCTAGAAGGACAAGGGCTGCAGAAGCATGGGAACCTCACCACCTGCATGTTCCCTCCAAGCCACACACCATCCTGACTTAGAACTATATCGCTGTTCCTTCACTGTCACTGAGTCCTAATTCTCAAACTCCCTTCCTAACAGCACTGTGGGTATTCCTATAACACATGTACTGCAGCAGTTCAAGGCAGTGGCTCATCATCACCTTCTCAAAGGCAATTAGGAATGGGTAATAAATGCTGCCCTAGCCAGTGGCGCCCACATCCCATGAACAAATTATATATTTTTAAAATGAAAGCACTCATTGTCCTTTGAAAACAGCCAGCAGATCTGATCAAAGAAAGCGACAAGACTCTACTCTTAACAATTACACAAGTTGCGTACTTAAGATTATTCAAAAAATCATCTATTACCAATTTCTTAACAAGATGCGTGATCAGAGCTTTTCTTAAGCAAGAACTGCAATATTTTATGGTCACTTTAATCCTATATTGATAAATGTTCACTGCATTTAAATAAGTTAGAATAATAGCTTTGAATTAGTACAATCATCACAAAATGTATTAAGTTCTTTTATGTTCAAGGTAATTATTAACTACTTAAGTCTATTGTTAAACGCCATTTTATGTCATTCATTTAGCCACTTTATTAAACTGAAATGGCTGCATTTTAGCTTCAACTGCATCAGACACATACCATCACCATTTTTAGAGTTCCATAGGTTCGCCACTCCAGGAATTTATAGTTTTGCAAATAACAAACCTTGATTCACCCATGTTTGACACATTTCACGAAAACAAACAAAACATAATACATATACATAGTATTGAAATCTTAATTCTGGAATATTCAGACCAAACTTCTTGTAACTTTTATTCAGAAGTGGGAGATGGTTACCATTTTAAGATAAGAAGACTTAGATATAGTGTTACGAAAATGGGACTTTACAAGATGGTTATGTTTTAAAATGTCTTTTTTAACTCAAGGTAAAACAGAATGTTCAGGATGCAGGAGGTCACCATTCTAAACCTCAGCCTGGAGCGAGGCTCCTGTGATCTGGCTGCCATGGAAAAAAACGCAAATTGAAACCTATTCAAAATCAAGTGACAGTTTTCGCATCTTGACACAGGAAAGGGGCAACTGCTTTTGGATACCGAGACACCAAGACAGAGAGACAATGCAGCTACTGTGAAGATTGTTTTTGTGTTAGCAACCAAACAGGATGCTGCTGTGAGCTGGTTCTCTGTTCAAAAAGAGGGCGGAACAGACGCGACTTATGGATATTTAAGGCTGAGGTGGGTCTTACTGGTGGAAATTGGATTGAAGAGACTCAGGTTGAGTGGACTGACTTTCAAAGGACACTGGAAACTACAAACTGGCATAGCAGGGAGAGATGAGCCTGCTGAAAAGCTCAGAATAACTGCTGACTCATCCTTGTAATGCTATATATCTACCAGAAGTGAGGTGAACAGCAAAAGGAGTTGTAAGACGTATCTTGATGGCATCAGTTAATTAACTCAAAAATGGCTTTTCTTTAGCTTGATATACTAGTTGCCAGTTAAGTAATGTTTGATTTTGGTTGATTGCAGTTTGCTTGTTACAGCCTAAGTCTTAAATTGTGAAATGTTGTCCTTCAGTTTATTTCTGTTGGTCACTGAGAAATTCAGTTTTTTTAAAGTTATAGGTCACTAAGGAAAAAAAAGATAGGGTTATGCTGCAATCACAAACAATTTGACAACTAGCCCATTGTATGGTTATTTTCTTTATTTCTATATCATACATTAATTACAAAATATTATAGTGGGTCCATCGCAAGACAAGTAAATTTTATTTTAAGATTTTGGCCAGGAATTTTAATAATGCAAATGGAATTATTTAATTTTCAGAATTGGTGTTCAGCATAGGGAACTGGTGGCTTTGCAAAACAGAATTAAATTGTGCCATTGGATAGCACAACACCTATATCCTTCTAGAACTGAGAAATAGTATTATCCATCACATATTAAAAAGAAACTTAATTTTCCTATTTGAGAAAATATTCCTGTAAACTATATATTTAAATCTTAGAACATGAACATTTCTGACCTTCAACATCAGTTCCTCTTTAGCTCTGAAGAAGTCATACAGACTCAAAACGTTAACTCTGTTTCTCTCTCCACAGATGCTGCCACACCAGCTGAGTTTTACCAGCATTTTCTGTTTTTATATCAATTATTATGCTGTTGCAATTCATGATGTTGCAAAGTTACACATCATTACAACATGTTCTCCTTATTAACCTTTGCAGTCTGCTCTCTTGAGATACACTAGCAGGCATTTTTCACAATGCAAACATTGAGAATCATGGAGGAATATATATGACATTATACAACATGGCAAATGGGAGGGGTGCAATACAGGTGGGTATAGGTTCCTTTTTTGTTGGTTCGGGAATAAATCCATTAATGTATGCCATGGCCACATGCCGGCTCAGAACCAACAGATGAGTTCACTTTGTTCATCCCAACCTTACAGTTTTCCACGATTTATGGGTTTTGGTTCATAGGAGCTTCATTATGCAGCTTGAAGAACTAAAACAGATTTCACACAGACCCGCGAAGACAGCACCAACCACAGTAACTACAGGCTAAAAACTTCCAGTAAGTCTGCATGTTACCTTCCTGGATTAAACACCAGTTATTAAAAGATCTTGGATAGGAATAGTATTGTCTTGTTCACACAAAGCTATGTTTTTGGGGCCACCATTAACTAGAATTTATGGACTCTTAGATATTCAAACGCATTTTGAAACATCAAAACTAAAGCAAATAACTAGCTACAATTTTGTTTACTAAGTAATTTACTATATTAATCTTTTTCATAATTATATCATGTTATATGGCGTACCTTGAGACTGGAAACTGCGTCAGGGACTGACTATTGAATTCAACAAGATCTTGAACTCCCTCCTCCAACCCCACCCCCTTTCCGTTTCTTCCTCCTTCCTTTTGTTTTTTTCCAATAATTTATATAGATTTTTCTTTTCCCACCTATTTCCATTATTTTAAATCTTTTATGCCCTGCTAGTCTTTCCACCCCACCCCCACTAGAGCTGTACCTTGAATGCCCTGCCATCCATTCTCAATTAGCACATTGGTTTAGATAATATCACCACCTTCAACACCTCTTTGTTCCTTTGTCTGTGACATCTTTTGATTATCGGCTCCTATCACTGCTTGCTTGTCCCTACAACCACACCACCCCCCCCCCTCCACTTCTCTCCCCCCACCTTAAACCAGTTTATATTTCACCCCTTATCTAATATTCACTCAGTTCTGTTGAAGGGTCATGAGGACTCGAAACGTCAACTCTTTTCTTCTCCGCCGATGCTGCCAGACCTGCTGAGTTTTTCCTAGTAATTCTGTTTTTGTTTTACATATAAATACCCTACGTTCTCACATGCACATATACATAATACAAGCACAGTCACCGACAAATATTGAAAGCACCTTACCTACAAATGCCAGGAGGATTACTAGCACACAGATGAAAGCGCAGACACATGGAATAAGTATTAACAGCAGGAGGCGGAGGTGCTTGACTGATCCCAGCTTCTGAGGACAAGCATCCCCCATGTTGTCTTCATCTGTCCCCAACACCTGCTTCAGTTAGAAAGAATAAAGGCATTAGTAAATTCAGCAACACAGAAGCTACAAGTTCATACGCACCGAGCTCAGAAAAAACGAAAGTACTTTCGCGTGATTTGGCATAACTGTACAATCTTCAGTGATCCACACCTGTAGAACGGTTTTCCAGTCAACATTAGTGTTAAGTAGGCAAAAATCAGGTTTTAATCATTTGAACTGACCACTGAATAATAATTGTAATTAAGATAAACGGAACCAGAAAACCGCGCCGATACCGTGTGGTGTGCAACATCTGCAACACAAAATCCAGTTAGAGATTCATGTTTGGAGAGCAGACTGGGGCTGATTTTCACGGTGCCAGTAAAATCTGGATGAAAGAGCCAGTTTCTAATCCTTAACTGCACTCTTCCAGCTGTATCGCACTGGTTCCGAATATCCCTCTACCTTGCGCTGTCTCACCCTCTGGTTGCCGGTACCGCGGACCAATCATTCCAGGAACTTCTCCGGGCACGATTCCCCCGATAGCTCCAACGATCACAGCGTCGCTAGGAACGCTCTCCAAGAAGACAAGACATTGAGCCGCTAATGACCTACGCGAGCGGACGATCGGATCAGGCTTTATGGTTTATCATGGTTTGCTTTTCAACCCCAGTGAAAAGAACCTGCTTCGCCTCAATTCCCAAGTCGGACTCTCACTCTCAGCCGGCCGCCAATGTAGCATCAAGTTGGAGCTCCCGCAGGGTCCTAATGCCACAGGCAAACTTTCTAACTCTCAGAAAACTAACTATCCAACTCCCATCGCAAGCAGCACGAGAGCCGCTTTCAGAAATTACATCTCGTATCGTCATGAACAAGAAAGCCGCGCGCTCGCTAAGTTAACTTTCTCCACAAATGTTGTGCACCAAATTGTGATCCCGATTATATCTTTTAACATTCACCCAAAGAGATTACAGATGTAAATTATGTTTAATATTCATATCTTTTAGGTGCACATTTTGAAGGCACAAGAATAAAAATATTCACTATTGTGACATTATCTTTTGATCAGGCACAAGGTAGAATGTGGCGGGAATTTCTTGCAGAAACCTGTCAGTAATTCTTCACCACCTGAAAGTTCCCCTCCAAGTCACTCACCGTCCTGACTTGGAAATATATCACCGTTCCTTCACCCTCGCTGGGTCAAAATCCTGAACTCCATTCCTCAATGTTGATCTTGCCAACAACCGCCAAGAATGAATAAAACGGCCCAATTTCTGGCTACCAATTTAATACCAGCATTTATTTGCATTCAGGCTTTTCACTGCGGCAGCAAATAATCAGGAATTTGACATCTTGCGCAAATTGCGTTATTTTTATATTTGAGGAATGGGTCATGGGTCAGATCTTTGAAGTCAGACATTGGAACAACCACCCGGCAGCAGAAGCCAAGTGGGACACCTCATGGTCAAGAGAGCAGCTTGCAAGGGCAGCTGGAACACGAGTCTGCTAGTCCACACTATACATCGGGAGTGGAAAATTTAGCATTTAGAATAATGTTAAATTTACAGAATATATGCCCGGGACAGAAAAAGCAGCGAGCTTTTTGAAAAAGCCCTAAGAAAGTTTATTTCAAACTTAGATTGAAGAAACAATCCTGATGAACACAGTTTTCTTCGGGCAGTAAGTGCACAGGATCGGAATTTTGCTGTTTGGATAGAACACTGGATAAAAGCATACAAAGAGTGTGCCAATTTATGCTTTTGGAGTCACCAGACAGAACTACATTTGCATTTTAAAGAGGCAAAGTTTACACAACAATAAAAATAACCTGGGCAAAATGAGAATTTAGAGAAACAAAATTAAGCTATCATATCAGGTCTTGTTTTAAACCTGAAACTTAAAATGGGACTCAAACAGTCACTGGAAATTCCATTCCTGATATTAGGCGTTAAATATTTTGCCAAATACTGTATCCAACTATACAGAACACGAGGCAAAGTAAGTTAATGTCTGTTCTGTTACTCTAAGTGCGCGTTGTTATTCTTTATTCCATTGTCTGATGTAAATTCAGATGGACAAACATACCAAATAAATAAAGCCCAGTTATTCGCCACATTTAAAAAAAAATGTCGGTCTACTTACATTCCTCCCAACGAGCATGGAGCACAAAAGTAGTTGATGTTAGTCTGAAAGTGTTACGCAAACAGGCAGCACCACCTGTTAACAGGACTGAACAATTCCAAACCAGAGGAATAGACTCATTTACACTGAACCCACTTTACCAACCCTAACAAACATTTACATAATCTACCTAATAATTTTCTGGATCTGATGTATTTATATCTGAAGTTACACTTTACAGAGTCTAAATGTTTTGCCAAATCATTTAACTCACATGTACAATTTCTATTTGATTCCCGGTTGCAGTTCCTTCACAATCCAAGTATTTAATAAATTTTGCACCTCCCGAGCGAGAAAAGCTCAGGCTGCTGGCATAATTCACCTTATTTCAACAAACAACAAACCATTAAAACGCAACTAAAGAAAGTTAAGCCGTTTCATTCTCTGCCAACTCAAGAAGCCTACTAATTTCGAGTTACTGTTGCGGTGGAACAAACTGGTATTTTAAGAAAGTAAAAGAGACACACAAAAAACCTTCCAGGGCAAAGGAGCCTAAAGCTCTTCGTGCTGTTGCACATGCCCCTCGGTTTGTCCCTTACCCTAGGAGTGCTGACTTGCTGGTACTGCTCCTCAGGCTTGAGAGGAGCGCATTGCTGAGCTGACAGCATTGTAGGTTAGGCTGTATCCTGCGATCACTGTTTCCCTCTCCTCATTAGACTGCTTGAGAAGTCTCACTTGTACTCGATTTCAATAGGCTCACGCTGAGCTCACAATACTCGACATTTCGGGACGTAAAAAAACTAAACCCCTCCCGCAACCTTGCATTGGCAGCGCCTTAAAGCAACACTGCACTGGCAAAGGCTGAACAATAGTCAGTGTAATCCAGGTACACTTCAGAGTGTCATGTCAGTGAAGCCAAATTGAAATGTCATTCACTATTACGTTTAGTTTCATTTTTCAATGGCTTACTCTAACAAAACACAAAAGACAAAGAAACACGAGAAATGTTTCTGCAATCCGGAGCTATGGATATTCAACGATGAACTGCAAATTGAGAATGGCTTCTTGGTTTTAACTGCATGTATACCAACTCTGGGTGACTTCATGTACTTTGTACATCCACATACAGACAAATTAATAATGTTTTCCTTGATATTGAAGAACAAAAAAGTGGGAACTGAGACTAATTCTGAAAAATTGGAGTAATTTACATGATCTGTGTAAGCTTTTATTCAGTGGGAGAACTCTCGTCCTGGACTCTGAACGTTGTAGGTTCACGTTCCATTCCAAAGAATTGAGCATTTAATCTAGACTGATACTGTGGTGTAGTGCTGTGGGAGTGCTGCATTATCAGAGAGGTCATGTCTTGGGTGAGATATCATTTTCATGAGTTAACAGATAGCGTTGATGTGGTGTTCACGGATCTCCAAAAGGCATGTGATAAGGTGGGACACAGCAGGCTTGTCAGCAAAGGTAGAGCCCAGAAAACAAAAGGGACAATAGCAGTATTATTATGAAATTGGTTGAGTGAAAGGAAACTGAGGGTAGTGGTGAACAGTTGTTTTTCAGACTGCAGTAAGTTGGGTTCCCCAGGAGTCAGTATTAGGACACCTGCTTTTTCTGATATATGTTGATGACCTAGACTTGGGTGTACAGGGCACAATTTCAAATCTTAAAGGTGACACAAAACTTGGAAGCATTGTGAACTGTGAGGAGGATAGTGATAAACTTCAAGGGGACAAAGATGGATGTGGAATGGGCGGACAAGTGGCAGATGAAATTTAATGCAGGGACATATGACATAATTCATTTTTGCAGGAGGAGCAAGGAGACACAGTATAAAATAACGGGTACAATTCTGAAGGGTGTGCAGGGGCAGAGTTCATAAATCATTGAAGGTGACAGGACAGATTGAGAAACATTTATAAGCAAGGGCATTGAGCACAAAAGCAAGCTATAATAAACCTGAATAAAACACTGGTTTAGCCGCAACTGGAGTGCTGTGTCCAGATACGGGCACTACACATTAGGAAGGATGTGAAGGCATATGAGACGTTCAAAAAATATTCATAAGATCATAAAAAATAGGAGCAGAAGTAGGCCAATTGAGCCTGTCATTCAATAAGATCATGGTTGATCTAATGGTGGTCTTGGGAGCCCTAGTCCAGGATTCTCTTAAGGTTAACTTGCAGGTTGAGTCAGTAGTTAGGAAGGCAAATGCAATGTTGGTATTTATTTCGAGAGGACTAGAATATTAAAGCAGGGATGTGCTGCTGAGGCTTTATAAGGCTCTGGTCAGACCACATTTAGAATACTGTAAGCAATTTTGGGCTCCGTCTCTGAGGAAGGATGTGCTGGCCCTGGAGAGGGTCCAGAGGAGGTTCACAAGAACGATCCCAGGAATGAAAGGCTTAACATACGAGGAATGTTTGAGGACTCTGGGTCTATACGCGATGGAGTTTAGAAGGATGAGGGGGGATCTGATTGAAACATACAGAATACTGAAAGGCCTGGATAGAGTGGATGTGGGGAAGATGTTTCCATTAGTAGGAGAGACGAGGACCCAAGGGCACAGCCTCAGAGTAAAGGGAAGTCCCTTCAGAACAGAGATGAGGAGAAACTTCTTTAGCCAGAGAGTGGTGAATCTATGGAATTCATTGCCACAGAAGGCTGTGGAGGCCAGGTCATTGAGTGTATTTAAGACTGAGATAGATAGGTTCTTGATTGGTAAGGGGATCAAAGGTTATGGGAAGAAGGCGGAAGAATGGGGTTGAGAAACTTATCAGCCATGATTGAATGGTGGAGCAGACTCGATGGACCGAATGGCCTAATTTCTGCTCCTAGGTCTTATGGTCTTTAAGTCCACTTTCCTGCCTGTTCCCCATAACCCTCGACTCCCTTGTTAATCAAAAAGTCAGCCTTGAATTTGTTCAATAACCCAGCCTTCACTGCTCTTTCTGGAAGAGAATTCCAAAGACTAACAATCCAGTGAGAGAAGAAATTCCTCTTCAAAAGTACTTAATTGGCTATATACATATTGGGACATCCTGAGGTCATGAAAGGTACATATAATTGCCAGTACTTTACTTGTCTTCTTACATGATAAATTTGCTTATTCACTTGCTGGGTTCTGCCAGAGCTCCAGATCTCACTACAGCCTTGGACTAAACATGCACAAAAGAGCTGAACCCCAGAGGTGAAGCTAGAGTGACTGCCCTTAACATCAAGGCGACATTTGGCCAAGTGTGGTATCAAGGAACCCTAGCAAAATTGAAGTCAATGGGAAATGAGGGAAAACTTTCCACTGGTTGGAGTCATATCTAGCACAGAGCAAGAAGCTGTGGTTATTGGAGGTCAGTCATCTCAGCCCCATAGCTTTACTGCAAGATTTGCATAGGGTAGTGTCCTAGGCCCAACCACCTTCAGCTGCTTCATCAATGACCCTTTATAGAAACATAGAAAATAGGAGCAGGAGTAGGTCATTCGGCCCTTCGAGCCTGGTCTACCATTCAATATGATCATGGCTGATCCCTTATCTCAACGCCATACTCCTGCTCTCCCCATGTCCCTTGATGCCTTTAGTGTCAGAAATTTATCTATTTCCTTCTTAAATATATTTAATGACTTCACATCCACAGCCCCCTTTGGTACAGAATTCCTCAGGTTCACCAACCTTTGAATGAAGAAGTTTCTCCTCACCTCAGGCCTAAATGGCCTACCCCGTATCCTGAGATTGTGACCCCTTGTTCTAGGACCCCCAGCCAGAGGAAACATCATCCCTGCATCCAGTCTGTCCAGTCCTGTCAGAATTTTATAGGTTTCAATGAGATCCCCTCTCATTCTCCTAAACCTCACCATTAACCTCCTGGGAATCACCATTGACCAGAAACTAAACTGGATCAGCCATTTAATACTGTGGTCACAAGAGCAGGTCAGAGTCTACTCATGTCCTGACTCCCGAAAGCCTGTCCATCATCTACAAGGCACAATGTTAAGAGTGTGATGGAATGTTCTTGCCTAAATGAGTGCAGCACCAATAACACTCAAGAAGCTCAACATCATCCATGACAAAGCAGCCTGCTTGATCAGCACCCCATTTACTGTCTTAAACATTCCGTCTCTCTATGACCGACGCACAGTAGCAGCATAGTTGTGTGCCAACTATAAGATGTACTGCAGCAACTCACCAAGTCTGGTTGGACAACACTTTCAAAAACCATGACCTCTACCATCTAGAAGAACAATGGCAGCAGATGCATAGGAATACCACCACCTGCAAGTTTCCCTCCAAATCACACATCACCCTAACTTGGAACTATACCACTGTTCCTTCACTGTTGCTGGGTTAAAATCCTGGAGCTCTCTCCCTAACAGTACTGTGGATGTACAACACCACATGGACTGTTGTGGTTCAAGAAGGTGGCTCACCAGCCACTTTCTCAAGGGCAATTAGGGATGAGCAATAACTTCTGGCCCAGCCAGTGATGCTCACATCCCTTGAATGAATTTTTAAGAAGGCCAGAACAGATAAATGTCTGTTAAATTAATTCTGGTTTGATTGGATAATAGCATCTCATATGGGGATGTTATTTCACTGAAAATATAACACACATCTCTACTGCCACACTGAGTGGAAATGTTAACCAAAATCCCTCCAAGCCTCGGTGCTTCTAATCCATATAAAACCTGGATAACAAAACCAGCATTAAATGATTATATTTGTTGTATACACAAAATTGGAGAGAGCAATAGAGGCAGGGGATACAGTAAGAAATTTTCTAAAGGATTTAGACCATTTATGAATTTGGCAAATAGATAATTGAAATTTGTCATTGACAAATGTTAAGTATTACACATATTTTGAAATAAAGAACATAAGAATTAGGAGCAGAAGTAGGCCATTTGGCCCCTGAACCCTGCCCCGCCATTCAATGAGGTCATGGCTGATCTGCGCCAGACCTCAACTCCTCTTTTGTGCCAACTCCTCATAAACCTCACTCTCCGATATTTCAAAAATCTATCTACCTCCTCTTTAAATACTTTCAGTGATCTAGCCTCCACAACTCTCTGGGGTAGATAATTGCAGACATTCACTGCCCTCAGAGAGAAGAAATTCCTTTGCATCTCAGTTTTAAATGAGTGCCCCCTTATTCTGTAACAATGACCCCTAGTTCGAGATTCCCCAATCAGTGGGAACATCTTCTCAACATCTACCCTGTCAAGACCCCTCAGAATCTTGTATGTTTCAATAAGATCACCCTGCATTCTTCTAAACTCTAATGAATTAAGGCCTAACCTGTGTATCCGTTCTTGGTAAGTCAACCCCTTCACCCCAGGAATCAACCTAGTGAATCTCTTTTGAACAGCCTCCAATGCCAGTATGTCCTTTCTTAAATACAGGAACTAAAACTGTATGCAGTACTCCAGATGTGGCCTCACCAATACCCTGTACAGCTGTAACAAGGCTTCCCTATTTTTAAACTCCAATCCCTTAGAACTACAGGCCAAAATTCCATTCGCCTTCTTAATTACTTGTTGCACCTGCATGCTAACTTTTTGTATTTCATGCACAAGAACGCCCAGATCCTTCTGTGCTGCACTTGTCTCTCCATTTAAATAATACTCTACCTTTTGATTCTTCCTACCAAAGTTCATGACCTCACTCTTTCCTACGTTAAACTCCATCTGCCACGTTTTTGCCCACTCACTCAACCTACGCATTTTCTCCCTTATTAGCTTTTCAGTCATCCATTGCTGATGCCTAAAAAATTCCTAAAAGTTCAAAGAGAATTCAAATTTGGATTCATATAGCACTTCCATGTCTTCAGAATGAAGCATTTCACATCCAAAACATTGGTCTTTAAAAGTAGTCAATGCTGCCTTCCAGACAAACACAACAGTTAATTTGCATGCTCCCCCAAAGAGCAATGAGGTAATGACCAGATAATCTGTTGTTAGTTATGTTTATGGATAAATATTGCCATGACACTGGGGAGAACTCTCCTGCTTTTCTTCAAAACATAACATGGGGTCTTCTATGTTTACCTGAGATGGCAAATGGGGTCTCAGTTCCAAGTCTCATCCAAAAAATGGCACCTCCAACAATAAAGCACTTCCCCAGTACTACCTTGGAGTGCCAGCCTAAATCTCTGTAATGGAACTTAAACCCACACTGATAGATTCCAAAGGTAATGAGGTTGAGCTATGAGAAAGATTACAGAACCTTTAACTTTCCAGTCTAGAAAGAGGAAATTATGGGAGAACATAAGAAGGGTCTGAAGAAGAGTCATATGGACTAGAAATGTAAAGACTATTTCTACCTCCACAATTGCTGCCAGTCTTGCTGAGCTTTTCCAGCATTTTTTGTTTCTATTTCAGATTTCTAGCAGCCACAGTATTTGCTTTCATCTTATGACAGAACATGATTGATGCAAAATATCGAATAGTATAGACAAAATAAATCAACTGTAGCCTGGAATGTGTGGGGTTTTTGACAGCAAACTATCAATGTTCTCAATCATTGCCCATCTGAATCTGACTGTAACTTCAGGAGTTAGTGTAAGCACAGATGAACACAGGCTGCACTGTGGATGCTCCCCAAATCCAGCAATCAGTAAAACCAACTGAACTTGCGAGAGCTTCCCCTTTTCCACTCTCATACAGCTTTTAGAAATGCAAAAGGTTAAGCCTTATTCAATGAGGTGTAACTGGGTTTCAAATGGCAATCTGAGTAATAGCTTTTGCTGAACATCTATTCTGGTTCTGAAAAAATAATTTTATATTCCTGGAATGTTATTAAATTATTACATTTTTCAAAACTAGTTTTTTTTAATTAATTTTTTTCATGTGATTTTTTTTTCTTCATTCATGGAATGTGAGCATCAGTAGCAAGGACACCATTTGTTAACCCTCCCTAGTTGCACTTGAGAAGGTGGTGATGAGCCATCTTCTTGAACTACTGCAGTCCATATGGTGTAGGAACACCCACTGCTGGGGAGTCCCAGGGTTTTGACCCAATAACAGTGAAGGAATAGCAGTATATTTCCAAGTCAGAATTGTGTGTGATTTGGAGGGGAGCTTGCAGGTGATGTGTTCCCATGCATATGCTGCTCTTATCCATCTAGGCAGTAAAGGTCACAGATCTGGAAGGTGCTGTCAAAGGAGCCTAGGTGAGTTGCTGCAGTGCATCTTGTAGATGGTACACAATGTTGCCACTACCAGTGGTATAGGGAGTGAGTGTTTAAGGTAGCAGATGGGGTGCCAGTCAAGCAGGCTGTTTTAACCTGGATGGTGTAGAGCTTGTGTTACTGGTGTACACTGATTCAGGCAAGTGGAGCGTATTCCATCACACTTCTGACTTGAGCCTTGTAGATGGCGGACAGGCTTTTGGGAGTCAGGAGATGTGTTACTCACTGCAGAATGACCTGCTCTTGGCTAGTATTTATATGGCTAGTCCAGTTCCGTTTTTGAACAATGCCATTGACCAGGATGTTGACGGTGGGGGAATCAGCAATGGTAATGTCATTGAACATGAAGGGGATATTTCATCTTCTATCTTAACCTCTTGTATACGGCCCTATCTTTAATTTGCTTTCTGTAAAACATTTATAAAGTGATTTGATTGCAATGCTTTTCATTTTCTGTCTGAGAATTCTTAATCTGCTTGGACAGCTTGATGACATCGGTCCAGCATAACACTGGGCATCTGCATTAAACTACACGATAATCAATTCTATGTTGAGAGAGTTAAAAGTCTCAGCATAGAGGCTGCTAGAACTCAGAGAGCATTTTACTTTAAGGTCAGTTAGTTTGCTTGCTTCACCACTGATACCAAAATCTCACACAATATAACTCCAAAGTATGCCCAAAAAAATTGGATGAGAAGGTGTAAATGAAAATTAATTGTATGGAAATTTTAGAATGGGAATAAGGGAAAAAAAGGGTGATTAGCTTAAGAATTTAAGAAATAGAAGCAGGAGTGGGCCATTTGGCCCATCAAGCCTGCTCCACCATTCAATAAGATCACAGGGAACTTTTACATCAACTCCACTTTCACACCCTCTCCCCGTGTCCTTTGATTTTCTAATGCCCAAAAATATATCAATCTCATTGACTGAGCATTCACGGCCCTCTAGGGCAGAAAATTCCAAAGATTTGCAACCATTTCTCTGAAAAAAATTCTCCTCATCTTAGTCCTAAATTCCCAACATCTTATCCTAAGGCTGTAATCCCAATTTCTAGACTCTTGATGTGAGCATTGCTAGCAAGACCAGCATCTACTATCCTTAATTTGCCTTGTAAGGTGGTGGTGAGCCGTTTTCTTGAACGGTTCCAGTTCTTGTGATGTATGTACACCCAGTATTGTTAGGGAGGGCGTTCCAGGATTTTGACCTAGTGACAGTGAAAGAATGGTGATATACTTCTAAACCAGGATGCTGTGAATCAAAGGGGCACTTGCAGGCTGTGGTGTTCCCATGCATCTACTACCTTTGAAATTCTGGGTGGTAGAGTTCAAGGGTTTGGAGCTGTGGAAGGAGCCTTGGCAAGTTGTTGCTGTGCATCTTGTACAGTAGATGATACATTCTGCATTGGTAGCAGAGGAATTGCCAATCAAGTGGGTTGCTTTGCCCTGGATAGTATTGACCTTCTTGAGTGTCATTGGATCTGTCTGATTCAGGAAAGTAGAAGCATATTCCATCATACTCATGACTTCTGCCTTATAGATGGCAGAAAGGCTTTGGAGAGTCAGGAGGTCTCGGCACTTAAGTGGCAAATAACATTCGCGCCAAACATCAACTTAAGCCTGAATGTTGTCCAGGCCTTTCTGCATGCGGGCATGGGTTGACCATCTCCAGAAAGAGGGAATCTAACTGCCTGCTTTGACATTCACTTGACATTATGCGGAATCCCCCCACTATCAACACCCTAGAGTTACCAATGACGACTACAAAAACCATTGGTGGGGTAGTGGTATTGATACTAGCTATCCAGAAGCCCAACCTAATATCCTAGGGACATGGCTTCAAACCCCATCACAGCAGCTGGTAGAATTTAAATTCAGCTACTGAAATCTGGAATCTAAAAAAACTGGTCTCAGTAATAGCATGAAAGTATTATAACAGCCCATCTGGTTCACCAATTTCCTCTTGGGGGGAAATCTGCTGTCCTTACTCGGTTCTGGTCTACATGTGACTCCTGACCCACAGTAGTGTAGTTGACTCTGAAATGGCAGTGAATGCCACTCAGTTCAAAGGCAATTAGGGATGGACAACAAATGCTGGCTTTGCCAGTGATGTCCACATCCCATGAAAGAATAAATTTTAAAAAAGGTTTTTATGCAGGTATAATTGTCAGCATAATTCATATAAGTCAGTAACTATACAGACCAATTGACATATCAGTTTAATATTTACACTTGTTCTAAAAGCAATCAATTACCCTAGTGAAAAGCACGGATGTATGCTACTCTCCTGTATCTCCTCTTATCGCGAAAGGGGTGCTCTCACCACCTGTCTTTAATCCCTACTGGCATTTATAGAGTTAGTAAAGAACTGGCTATGCTTTTATTGAACAAACTCCAATGTGAAGCAAAGTTACATATCAAAAGCATAACGGTATCTAAGTATAAAAGGTATTGGTTATCTTTTCTTAATTCATTTGCGGGAAGTGGGTGTTGCTGGAGAGTCTGTCATTTATTGCCCATCCCTATTTGCCCTTGAGGTAGTGGTGAGCTGCCTTCTTGAACTGCTGCAGTCCCTGTGGTGTAGGTACACTCAGAGTGCTGTTAGGAAGGGAGTTCCAGGATTTTGATGAAGCAGCTGAAGATGTTGGGCCTAGGACACTACCCTGAGGAACTCCTGCAGTGATGTCCTGGAACTGACCTCTCCTGTCCTGGAACAGTTCTGTTGAAGAGTCATACGGACTCAAAACGTTAATTGTGTTCCTCGCCACAGATGCTGCCAGACCTGCTGAGTTTTTCCAGGTATTTTTATTTTTGTTTTGGATTTCCAGCATCCGCAGTTTTTTGCTTTTACCAGTTTTGCTAGGGCTCCTTGACGCCTCACTTGGTCAAATGCTGCCTTGATGTTAAGGGCAGTCACTCTCACCTCACCTTGGGAGTTCAGCTCTTTTGTCCATGGCTGTAATGAGGTCAGGAGCTGAGTAACTCTGACGGCACCCGAACTGAGCAGGCTATTGCTAAGCAAGTGTCGCTTGATAGCACTGTTGATGACCCCTTCCATCACTTTAGTGATGATGGAGAGTAGACTGTTGGGGTGGTAATTGGCTGGGTTGGATTTGTCCTGCTTTTCATGCACAGGACATACCTGGGCAATTTTCCACATTGGTGGGTAGATGCCAGTGTTACAGACTCCAAAATACACTAAAGCTAATGTTGTGAGACCACCTCTGGTAAGTAACTGCAACAGCAACTTGCAATTGCAGCTTACAGGATCTTGCACAAGGTATTGTATATATCCATCTGCTTAGAAAGCTCTATAATGGGACAGCTACAGATTGTTGTAAGAGTGAATCGCTTGATGTTTTGCCATTGGTTAGACTCCCCCTCCCCGATTTAGATTTTCATATTTTTTGCATGCTAGTTGCTGCAACGAGAGCTGACTTTGTCGCAGTGGAGAAAAATGGGCATCTGGGACCTGAATGAACAGAGTAAGTAATTGTGTATCCCTTTAACCAATCAGGTTGAAAAATTGTGAAATTAACAATGCAAGGACTGGGAAGAAGGTGTAAATTACAGAGTGGATGAATTTAATATCAAATCAGGTACAGAAATAAATTAAAAGAGGGAATGGTTGGATTGAACTAAGAGAAAAACACAAAGGAAAAGTAAAAAGAGATCTTTAAAATTTGAAGACTATTAAAGCCTGAAAGAACGAGGCTTCACACTTATAATTTTTAACTTAATTTTCTGTGCAGAGAGCTCGCCTAACAGAAATTAGTAATTATCATGTCATTAAAAGGGTCTTTAGACTTAACTTTCAGTGGCAAGTTTACTTTATATCTACCATGCAAATACAGCAACTTCACACAGTAGAGTGCATGCCAATGGTGAGCCAGATGGGAAGATGCAGTTTTGTGAATCTAATGGCAGAGCAGTTCAACTAAGATAGCTACTTTTGGATTAAAGCACGCATCTTCCCTTGCCTGAAGTAGTTATATCATTTGCACATAATTAATAGTGTGTACCATTAGTCTCACCATTATTTTGACACCAAATTATGACTGATTAACATTGCTCAGACAGTTCATCAGATGCCTTGGAAATTTCACAAACTTACTTTTAACTATTTTTAAAATTAGGAGAAAAATGTTGTTGCCTGCTCTTTAATAACATTAACAACCTAGGTGATTGTGATTGTTTCAAGTATTCAAATACAGAGCTCCTTTGCCACCAAGGTTTGCATGAGCAATATCACCTGGATGTGAGAGCAGTACCCACTGTCATTTCAGACAAGCTGCCATTCAATTAGATGGCTGTAATTTTATAACCACTTTACCTATAACCAATCAAATACGTATTGTTGCTGGGCTGGTAATCTGGGGACCTGGCTTCAAATCCCACCACAGCAGATGGTGGAATTCGAATTCAATAAAATCTGGAATCAAAAGTCTATTGTTGGCTATAAAACCATTGTTGATTGTTGTAAAAACCTATCTGGTTCACTAATGTCCTTCAGGGAAGGAAATCTGCTGTCCTTACCTGGTCTGGCGTGCATGTGACTCCAGATCCACAGCAATGTGGTTGACTCTTAAATGCCCTCTGAAGATGGGCAATAAATGCTGGCCTAGCCAGTGACGCCCACATCTCATAAATGAATTTAAAAAAAACTTTCCCCACAATAGCCCTGGAACATCCAATTTTTTTCACCAGTTTCATTGCTTCCCATTTTAGTTGGCGTGCTGCACACCTTGCCTCCGGCATTTGAACTTGAACAGCTGGAAAGCACATTTTACATGGCTGGCTGAAGCCTGCAGTCCAGGGGCTTCCGTTTCAACAGCTCCAGTACCAACCACTTTGGAATCATTGGCCTAATCTGTGATTACACACTGATTTCACTACCTCAGCCACTTGGTGTCTGTGTAAATTGAAGTGTAAGTACACCATTAATATACTTGGCCTAAATAGCCAAGTGGTTATGGTACTGGGTTTGTAATCCTAAGATCAAGAGTTCAAATCTCACACTGGCAAACAATGTAATTTCATCTGAAAAACAGATAGAAATGTGTTTGTACTCAAAAGAGTTACACAACATCTGTTACATCATCAAAATATCAATCAAGAGTTCAAATCTCACAATGGCAAACTATGAAACAATGTAACTTCATCTGGAACAGATGGAAATGGGTTTGTACTTGAAAGAGTTACACCATTAACACAGAGATCTTTTTAACATGCTAGTGAATCATCAAATTTATTATTCTATTTGATCTCTCAGATAAACAACAGCATTTGGTAGCAGTTTTTACTTTTGATGCACTGGGAGCAGAAGTGGCAGTGTGGAGAGGGTGTTGTTGGTGGGTGGTGGGGGTGGAGAGGCACAGTTGACTAAGTGTGATGGAGGTAAGCATGCAACAAATCTAGAGTTCTGAGTTTTAACTCCACAGCGAGATTTTGCCTACAAATCAACCTGATTGACAGGCTTAGCTTCCAGTCAAGCAGGCACTCTACAGAGGGTCCCCAAAGACAGGCTGGTCATCCCAATGCCCGGCAGGAAACAGATCCCATGGGGGTTCCAATCATCGATCCCAAGGTGGGGAGGGTTTATATGTGGGGGATTCTGAATGTGGGGAGTTTGCGAGGCCGGATGGAAGCTCTTCTGCTCCTCCTGGTCCACACGCAGTGCTGTGAAGGCTCTTGTTTTTCACATGACTGCAACTGTCAGGTTTCCCAAGACCTGAGAAAATCTGCTGCACACAGTTAAACCTGCAAAGCAGGTTAAATCTGAAGTTTCCATTAAAATGCTAACTGCCTCCTGGGAGCTCCTTTATGTTATGTGTACTTGCGTGGATCCATTTCTGCCTGTCTTTTTGTGGGATATGTGGAACATTCATTATTCCAGTCCTCCTAGGAGCCTCCTCCCTCATCTCCTTTTCTGGTGCACTAATGACTGTAATGGTGCCACTTCCTGCTCACGCCATGAACTGGAAAAATTCATTAACTCTGTTTCCAATTCCATCCTTCCCTCAATTCACTTGATCTATCTCTGACTGTTCCTCAATTTCTCAGTCTCTATTTCTGGAGATAAACTATCTAACAAGGGTGACAACAAACTCTCAGACTTATACAGCTACCTCAACTACACTTCCTCACACCCTGCTTCCTGTCAGGGCTCCATTCCATTCTCCCAGCTTCTCCGTCTCCATTGTATCTGTCCTGATGATGCAATTTTCCATACCATCACTTCCAACACATCTTCCTTTTTCCTCAACCAAGAATTCCCACCCAACATTGTTGACAGTGCTCTCCGCTGTATCCAATCCATTTCATGCTCTTCTGTTCTAACCCCTTCCCCTCCCTCCCAAAACCATGATAGTGTTCCCCTTGTCCTCAACTTCAACCCCACCAGCCTCCGTATTCAACAGATCATCCTCTACCATTTCTGCCAGCTCCATTTTGATGCCACCACCAAACACATCTTCCCATGCCCTCCCATTTCAGCAGTTTGAATGGACTATTCCCTCCGGATGCCCTAGTCTACTCTTCAATCATCCCTGACATTCCCTCCCTTCCCTATAGCACCTCTCCATGCAAGCGCTGGAGATGCAACACCTGTCAATTCACCTCCTTGCTTACATTATCCAAGGCCCCAAACGCTCCTTTCAAGTGAAGCAGAGATTTACTTGTACTTCTTTCAATTTAGTCTACTGTATTCACTGCTGATAAAATGTGGTGTCATCTACACTGGGGAGAGCAAGCACAGACTGGGTAACCGCTTTGCGAAACAACTTCATTCAGACCGTAAGCATGACAGAGCTTCCAGTCATTTGTCATTTTAATTCTCCACCTTGCTTCCATACTGACCTTTCTGTCCATGGCCTGCAAAGGAATTACACCTTATCTTTCAACTCAGTACTCTGCAGCCTTCTGGACTCAATATTGAGTTCAACAATTTTAGATTATAACCTCTGCCTCCATCTTGTTCGGTGTGTTTTTTGCTTTTTTTTGTTTTGCTGAGTTGTTCTTGTTTTCTTTCTTTATCCCTTCATGTTGCATCAGGTGGCTTTTATTCACTCCTCATCTGGACACAAACTTTGTTCCTTTACAATACCCATTATGGCTCTGTTCAACTTTTGCCTCATAAAATCTATTATTATTTAAGCTCTCCTGCCCTCCACCCTATCACAGAGCTCCCCCTGCGTTCTTCCTGCCCCCTTCCATCCGCTTGAAAACTTGCATTTCTATCTTTCTTCGGTTCTGATGGAACGTCATGAACCGGAAAGTTTAACTCTGTTTCTCTCTCCACAGATGCTGCCAGACCTGCTGAGTTTTTCCCCCCAGCATTTCCTGTTTTAATTTCAGTATTACAGAAATACCGCGACACAAAATATGTTATCTGGTAAATCAATGGGACATACCATTAAAACTAATGGATAGCACTAATGCTTAAAAACTTCAGTGACCTACTCAATGAGCAGATCAGCAGATTAAAGGTAAAGCCTGACAGAATAAGGAAACGGAGCAGCCAGTGGAATTCCCTGGTTTGGAGACTTTTCACATATGATGAAACGCTGGTTAATTTTGCAGGTTTGTTTTTACTCGCTGTCAAATGAGATTTCATTAGAGTTCGACAGAAAGACGAAGACCAAGCAACAATCTCCACTCGTCTAGCCCCGCTACTTTCAATTTGGTTCATCTGAAAAATCTACATCCGCTGGACAAATTTTCTTTTTGGCGTTAGATTTCCCGCCAACGAGCCCATTCCACGCGTCTGATTCTGTCCAGAATAATGCAAAGGTTCCTGTTGAGATAAACCGGATGGGGCATCAGCAATGCAATGACTTCATGAAATAAATCATGCCAACATTGGTTTTACCACTAGCTAAATGCTTTCAATCACGGGGCTAGTAAGTAGGTTTACATGCGCTTCAGTTAAAGTTACAGAGGGTGAGAAAGTCTGACCTGGCACTGGATTTCGTGTTGTAGTGAAGAGCGGAGAATAAAGACAATTCCCTGCGCTGACATTTGGGATTTTTTTTCGTGGACACGAGCGATCGGTGCCGCTGCCGTCTATGTAGACAGCATGATATTGCTGTTATGTCACCTAAGGATATTGCAAAACCGGTTTGTAATACTGGAACCTGCACCCTGACATTTTCTGTGCTGTACAAGGGTTACCGTAGTTTCGGGTCAAGAGATCGATTTTAGGTTGTGTTGTAACATTATACCGTAACTAACATCAACCAACCGAGCTGCGACAATTAGCAAAATACATTTAGAGAATATGTTAAATTTACAGCAACTGCTAAACATTCATGGGAAGGTATGGTGATTCAGCCGAATTTCGTTTCGGACATGAACAACTCTGAATTCACTGCACTCCGTTTCATTTTCCATATCACAGGAGCAAAACAACAGAGAAAAATGTCACTCATACCATTATAACTCAATTATTCCTTCCTTCCTCTCTGAATTTTAGGAATCTTGATTTCCCCCCCCCCCCCACCCACCCCATTATTTGGGTTTTGGAAGGGAGATAGTGCACTCTGCTTGAGGGACAATGTGATTTTCTGCGCTCAACTATGTGTTTTTCAGGGAAACAACAGATTTATATCAGTTCAAATAAAAATTGAAAGTGCTGGGGAAAAAAGCTCAGCAGGTCTGGCAGTATCTGTGGAGAAAGGAAGGGTGGATGAGCTAACTGACCATGGCACTATGGCACAGGCAGCCATCCAAGGTGGGGGGGGGAGCAAGAAGGAATGTAGTGGTGGTAGGGGACAGTATAGTGAGGGGGATTGACATTGTTCTCTGTAGCAAAGTGCAAGACTCCTGACGGCTGTGTTGCCTGCCCGGTGCCAGGGTTCGGGGCATCTGTTCAAGGCTGGAGAGGAACTTGCAGTGAGGGGAGAAGATCTGGTGGTCACGGCCCATGAAGGTACCAACAACATAGATAGAACTAGGAAAGAATTTCCATAGAGCGAGTATGAGGAGCTAGGCACTAAATTAAAAAGCAGAACCTCAAATAATATTACCTGAGCCTTGTGCAAATTAGCAGAGCAAATAAGATTAGGGAAATGAATGTGTGACTCAAAGACTGGTGCGGGAGAAGTGGGTTCCAGTTCTTGGGGCACTGGCACCAGTACTGGGGAAAGTGGGATCAGTACTTTTAGGGCAGTCTACACCAGAACTGTGCTGGGACTGATGTTCTAGCGAGCTGCATGGCTAGAGAAATAGGGAGGGCTTTAAACTAATTAGTGGGGGCAAGGGATCAAATTTCAGAAGATGTGGTAAACCAAAGAGTAGAGACAAGGCAAGAGAGAAAGATATTAAAATAGGAATTGATAAACAGGACGTGACAGGAAGGGTTAGGGTGTACAAATCTAAGAGTAAAACAGCAGCCAAGGCTAGAGGTTACAAAAATTTAAAAAAGGACAAAACTAAATGTTCTGTATCTGAATGCACAGAGCATTCAAAACAAAACAGATGAAATGATAACTATTACAGAGACAAATGGCAGGATGACATCGATTGGGACCTGAATATTGAAGGGTGTGTGACATTTAGGAAGGACAGGAAGTGAGAAAAAGGTGGAGGGGTGGCTCTGCTAATTAATGATGGTATTAATGCATTAAAGAGGGATGACCTAAGTTCAGGAAACCAGGATGTAGAAACGGTTTGGTTTGAGATGAGAAATGATAAAGACAAGAAGTCACTTGTGGGAGTGGTGTACAGGCCTCCTAATTGTAACTACACAGTAGGAGAGTATAAAGGAAGAGATAATGGGAGCTTGTCAGAAAGGCACGGTGATAATCATGGGGGATTTTAATCTACATATAGACTGGAAAAATCAAGTGGGCAAAGGTAGCCTAGTTGAGGAGTTCATAGAATTTTTGATATAGTTTCTTAGAACAACATGTTCTGGAGCCAACCAGAGAGCAAGCTATACTAGACCTGGTATTATGGAACAAGATAGGATTAATTGATAACCTCATAGTGAAGACACCCCTGGGTAGTAGTGATCATAATATGACTGAGTTTTACATTCAGTTTAAGGAAGAGAAGAGAAAAGGGGTCCAAGGCTAATATTTTAAACTTAAACAAGGGTAATTATGTGGGAATGAAAGCAGAGCTAGCTAAAGTGAACAAGTAAATAAGGTTAAGGTTAGGTCAATAGAGATGCAGCAACAGACACTTAATAGGATATTTCAGAATAGATACATTCCAACGTGAAAGAAAAATTCCACGGGGAGGACCCACCATCTGTGGTTAACTAAAAATGTTAAAGCAGTATCAAACTTAAAGAAAAAGCATAAATTGCTCAAGGACCAGGTCAGAAGATTGGACGGAATATAAAGAACACCAAAGAATGACAAAGAGGTTAATAAGCAAGGAAAAATTAGAGCTTTTTTTATTCATTCATGGGATGTGGGTGTCGCTGGCTAGGCCAGCATTTATTGCCTATCCCTAATTGCCCTTGTTTAGAGGGCGTTTTAAGAGTGAACCACATTGCTGTGGGTTTGGAGTCACATGTAGGCCAGACCAGGTAAGGACAGCAGATTTCCTTCCCTAAAGGACATTAGTGAACCAGATGAGTTTTTACAACAATGGTTTCATGTTCATCATCAGACTTTTAACTCCAGATTTTTAGTGAATTCAAATTTCACCAACTGCTATGGTGGGATTTGAACCCAGATCACCTATGGATGTCTGGAATACTAGTCCAGTGACAATACCATGCCACCACATCCCCAAGAGAAAAAGCTAACTAGAAATATAAAAACAGATAGTAAGAGTTTCTATAGATACTTAAATATGAAAATAGTTAACAAAGTGAGTGTTGGTCCTATAGAAAGTGTACCTAGGGAATTGATAATGGAAAGTAAGGAGATGGCAGATCAATTAAACAGGTATTTTGCATCAGTCTTCCCTACAGAGGATACAAGTAACATCCCAAAAATAGTTGTAAGTCAGGAATTGGAAGGGAGGGAAGAACTCAAGAAAATTACAATCACCAGGGAAGTGGTACTTAGCAAACTGTTAGAGCTGCGGGCTGACAAATCCCCAGGTCATGATGGACTTCACCTAGAGTGTTAAAAGAATTGGCTAGCGAGATAATTGATGTGTTGGTTTTAATTTTCCAAAATTCCCTGGATTCAGGGAAGATGCTATTAGAATAGAATATAGCAAATTAAACTCCTTTATTCAAAAAGAGAGGGACTCAGAAAAAAGGAAGCTACAGACTAGTTAGCTTAACATCTGTCATAGGGAAAATGTTAGAAGCTATTGTTAAAAATGTTATGGCAGGGCAATTACAAAATTTCAAGGTCATCAGGCAGAGTGAACATGGTTTCGTGAAAGGGAAATCATGTTTAACCAACTTATTGGATTTCTTTGAAGGAGTCACATAGGCTGTGGATAAAGGGGAACCGGTGGATGGGCTATATTTAGATTTCCAGAAGGCATTTGATAAGGTGCCACGCCTAAGTTATTATGGAAAATAAAAGCTCATGATGTAGGGAGTAACATTTTGGCATGGATAGAAGGTTGGCTAAATAACAGGAACAGAGGGTAGGCATAAATGGGTCTTTTTGTGGTTTGCGGGATGTGACGAGTGGTGTGCCATAGGGATTAGTGCTGGGGCCTCAACTTTTTACTATTTATATAAATGACTTGGATGAAGGGACAGAAGGAATAGTTGCTAAATTTGCTGATGATACAAAGATAGATAGGAAAGTAAGTTGTGGAGAGGAAATAAGAAGGCTACAAAGTGACAGATAGGTTAAGTGAGTGGCAAATGGAGTATAATGTAGGAAAATGTAAAATTGTTAATTTTGGCAGGAAGAATAAAAGAGGAGCATATTATCTAAATGGTGAGAGAATGCAGAGCTCTGAAGTCCAGAAGGATCTGGGTGTCCCAGTGCATGAATCATGCATGGCTTGGTTGCAGGTACAGCAAGTCATTAGCAAGGTTAATAGAATGTTATTGTTTATTGCAAGGGCAATTAAATATAAATGTAGGGAGATTATGCTTCAGTTAAACAGAGTATTGGTAAGGTCACATCTGGAGTAGTGTACAGTATTGGTCTCCTTATTTACAGAAGGTTGTAAATGCATTAGAAGCCGTTCAGGAAAGGTTTACTAAACTAATACCAGGAATGGGTAGGTTGTCTTATGAGTTGGACAAGCTAGACTTGTATCTGCTGGAGTTCAGGAGAGAAAGAGGTGACTTGACTGAAACATATAAGATCCTGAGGGGTCTTGACAGGATGGATGTGGAGAGGATGCTGTTTCTTGTGGGAGAATCTAGAACTAGGGGTCACTGTTTAAAAATAAGGGGTCTCCCATTTAAGACAGAGATGAGACAAAATTTTTTCTCTCAGCAGGTAGAGGGTCTTTGGAACTCCCTTCCTCAAAAGCAGTGGAAGCCGAGTCTTTGCATATTTTGAAGGCAGAGGTAGATAGGGAGAAAGTTTATTGGGGACAGGCAGGAGCTTACATTCAGATCAGCCATGATCTTATTGAATGACAGAGCAAGCTCGAAGGGCCATGTGGCCAACTTCTGCTCTTAATTCATATGCTCATACATTTTTTGTCTGTAAACAGAATTAACATTTGGAGTCCAATATGACTCTTCAGAACTGAAGAGAGGTAGAAATGTGATGGGTTTTATGCTGTTGAAAAGTAAGGGTTGGCAGATGGAACAAAAGGGAAGGTCAGAGATAGGTTAGAGGGCAGGGGAGGTTAAATGACAAAGTTGCCATGGAACAAAAAAACAGAGGGAATGGTAATGATAGCAGTAAAGGGTCAAAACATTGGTCCAGAGTAGGCGTTAACAGCAGATTTACACCGGGCCTTTAAAGTGGTGGAGTGGGCAGATGAAGTTCCTTGCAGAGAAGTGTGAGGTGGTACACTTTGGTACAAAGAACATGGAGAGACAATATAAAATAAAGGATACTATTCTAAAGGGGAGCAGGAGCAGAGAGACCTGGGCGTATAGATACATAAGTCATTAAAGATGGCAGGACAGATAGAGAGAGCTGTTACTAAAGCTTACAGTATTCTAGGCTTCGGGTGGAATGTTCCGTGTCTGCTGGCGGCGAGTGTGATAGATGGTATGCGCAGAAAATATGGCGTGACCTGCTTCACGACGGTGCGAATGCAGGTCGCAATCATCCGTTCAGCTCGCCGACAGCAGGCTGCATTTCCCACCATTGGTCGGCGGGGAACTCATTGTAATACATTATCATATAATTAAAAGGCCATCCCGCCAGGCTCTTGGAACCCACCGTATCATCCGTCTAGATCAGCACGTTTCACAACAGCACGCAAGCAACATGCGCTTGGCGGCCTTCACTTTGGGGGAACTGAGGTGAGTGAGCAGCAGCTTTCTCTACAGCTCACCCATTGTTTACAGGCCTCACAGTTGCCGGGGGAGATGTGGGCAACTGATGCTTGGCCCCAGAGGCAACTGCTGAGGGGGGTGGGGTGTCTGGGGGCAAGTGCTGGCCAGCCTCCGAGGCGATTGCAGTGGGGTTGGGGGGAGGCAGTCTTGGGGAAAGTGCTGTCCAGCCTCGGAGGCCACTGCTGAGGGGAGGGTGGATCAGGTGCTGCCCTGGTGCTGCATCCCGTGCACAGGCAATCAAGGTGGGGTACAGGATAAGTAAAGGAAGTGGCCATGCATTAGGTTCACCTGTATAAACTGACCATGCCTTTGCAACTAAGACAGATCAGGCACAGCCACAGTGATATGATTGGGGTCAGGCTCCTAGCCTGTCTGCCCACGTAAGCAACTCGGAGGCACCAGAAGGCCACCAAGTGGTCCATATCTTACCACACCCCACTGCCTCCCCCCAGCCCCCCTGCACAGACTTCGAGTCTGCCAACACTTTACTGGACCACGGAGCAGTTGGACTGCACACAGTGTACAATCTCCTTGCCAACACTGGCCATGTAGCAGTCACTGCTGGAGGCGCTCACAGCCCATTGCAATCTCAGCATTCTGGTTTGGACCAGTGTACCCCATGTCACAGGTTGACAGGGCAGCTATGCAGCGTACTCATCTCTGGCCATCCGAGGGGTGACCAGCACTCTCCGGGAAGCATTAAGGGGCGGTCACACAGGACCAGGAAAGGTGCTAAGTACAGCCATGATAACCACGTCTCTCTGTCTCTCTCTCTCTCTCTCTCTTTCATGCTGCATGAGGACCATGTCAGGATCATGGATCCTGGTGGCCTAGCTGTATGCCTGATGGCCTGCAGAGCCCATAGAAGACGGAGGAGAGAGTGACTGAGGCTCCTGGCCGAGCAAAGGCAGGAGCAGAAACCTCATGAAGAAGGGGCTCCCCCACCTGCTGCCCAGGAGTGACAGCGAGCCATGGCTAGTCAGCGCCGAGTGACACTCAGGGTCTATAGACACCACCAGCCATTCCTGCAGATGATTGAGAACCAGTGTCGTCAACAACTGCGCATGTCTAGGGCCCTAGTGGCTCACATCTACCACTTACTGCAGGACTTGGCGCCAAGGGGACATGGAGGGCATCCACTGCCAGTGGCTGTGAAAGTGACCGTGACGCTCAATTTTACACCAGTGGCTCCTTTCAGGGCTCCAGAGGTGACCTCTGTGTGATTTCACAATCCGCCATCCACAAATGTATTCCTGAGGTCACGGAAGCCATCTCTTCCATGGCCAGCTGGATGGCTCTGTTTTAGAATTGTCAGAACTTTGATTTCCGGCATCCCTCCACCTGTCTGCAACCTTTCCCTCCTGTTGTGAGCCAGTTTGTCCTGCATGGATAGAGATGGGGAGAGTGTATCAGGATGCCTGCCAAGCCAGATGATAAGTATGCCTGGCCTATGTGGGTGGTGAGTGGTCCCATGGACAGGATGAGGACCATGACGGTGTGTGTGAAAGAGTGAATGGTGATGCCCTTTGCACTGGCAGTGAGTGAGGGCCCTTTTGGTGTGTGATGGGTTTGTGAGTGTGTGAGTGGGAGTGATCCGGCAGCCAGAGTGGGGGTAGAGCAAATCCCATTGGGCCTCCATGGCATCCACAGTCGCTCGAGGGACCCGTCGTTCAAGCGGGGGGGCTGCAGTCTTTTTGCCTTTCTTGGCCATGTCTCCCAGACAGTGGTGGTGAGCTGGTGGCGATGAGTGCTTTGCTGGCGGCTTCCTTTTAAAGATGGCAACAGGCATGATGCAACAGTGGGCGAATGGCAGTCTGCCCCCCATGGAAATGGCATGCTTCCCAGGAATGAATATATAATGAGGTGGCTCAGGAAGATACAGTGTGAAAACCCACCATTTTCGTCGGCGGGTAGGACTCCATTTTACCCGCCTGCTGCCTCACTTAGTGCAATTCTGGGAAAACTCCAACTTTCATTAATAGGGCCATAGAGTACAAAAGCAGGAAGGTTATGATGAACTTATGATGAAGACACTGCTTAGACCTCAGCTGGAGTATTGTGTACAGTTCTGGGTGACACACAATAGGAGGGATGTGAACGCATTGGAGAGAGTGCAGAAGAGGTTTACGAGAATAGTTCCAGGGATGAGGCACTTCAGTTATGAGGAAAGATTGGAGAAGTTGGGGCTGTTTTCCTTGGAGAGGAGAAGGCTAAAAGGAGACTTGATAGAAGTTTTCAGAATTATGGGTCTGGACAGAGTAGATATGGAGAAACTACTCCCACTCATGAATGGATCGAGAACCAGAGAGCATAGTTTTAAAGTGTTTTGGAGAAGAAGCAAATGTGAGATGAGAAAAAACTTTTTCACACAGCGAGTAGTTAGGGTTTGGAATGCACTGCCTGGAAGTGTGGTGGAGGCAGGTTCAATTGAGGTTTTCAAGAGGGCGTTGGATGATTATTTAAATAGAAACAATGTTTAGGGTTATTGGGAAATGGCAAGAAATTGGCATTAAATTAAAATGCTCAGAGAGCTGGTGGAGACATGATGAGCCGAATGGCGTCCTTCTACCCCCTTACAATTCTATGATTCTATGAAGTAATAAAATGTCCCAAAGTTCTTCACTGGAGCGTCATAAAGCAAAATTAGACTCTGGGCCATATGAGGTGTTATTCAGGCAGATGGCCAAAACCTTGGTCAAAGAGGTAGGTTTTAAGGAGTATCGTAAAGGAAGGAGGCCGGTTGAGTGGAGAGATTTAGGGAGGGAATTCCACAGTTCAGGGCTTATTCGGCTGAAGGCACAGGACATCAGAAATAGGAGCAGAACTAGACCTTACAGCCCATTGAACCTGCTCTGCCATTCATTAGGATTAGAAACTGGTGGAAGGATCGAGAACCAGAGGCATAAATTTAAGGTAATTGGCAAAAGAAGCAATGGCGACAAAAGGAAAAACTTTTTCACGCAGCATGTGGTTAGGATCTGGAATGCACTGCCTGTGAATGTGGTGGAGGCAGGGTCAATTGAGGCTTTCATAAGGGAACTGGGTCATTGTCTGCAAAAGCGAGGCAATGGTGTAGTGGTATTGTCATTGGACTAGTAATCCAGAGACCCAGGAGACCTGGGTGTGAATCCCGCCATGGATAAAAGTCTGGAATTAAAAGTCTAATGATGACAATGAAACCATTGTCGATTGTTGTAAAAACCCACCTGATGCACTAATGTACTTCAGGGAAGGAAATCTGCTGTCTTTACCTGGTCTGGCCTACATGTGACTCAAATGCCCTCTAAAATGGCCTAGTAAGCCACTCAGTTGTATCAAACTACTCAAAAAAGGAATTAAACTGGCCAGGCCACCTGGCATCGGAAACGACAACAGCAAACTCAACCCTGTCTGCAAAGTCCTTCTTGCCAACATCTGGGGGGCTAGTGCCAAAATTGGGAGAGCTGTCTCACAGACTAGTCAAGCAACAACCTGACATAGTCATCATCACAGTGAGCTGCCTTCTTGAACCGCTGCAGTCCATCTGGTGTAGGTACAACCGCAGTGTTGTTAAGAAGGGAGTTCCAGGATTTTGATCTATCAACAGTGAAGGAACGGCGATATTTTCCAAGTCAGGAGGGTGAGTGACTTGGAGGGGAACCTCTAGGTGGTAGTGTTCCCATCTATCTGCTGCCCTTGTCCTTCTAGATGGTAGTGGTTGTGGGTTTGGAAGGTGCTGTCGAAGGAGCCTTGGTGAATTCCTGCAGTGCATCTTGTAGATGGTACATACTGCTGGTACTATGCGTCAGTGGTGGAAGGAGTGAATGTTTGTGGATGTGGTGCCAATCAAGTGGGCTGCTTTGTCCTAGATGGTGTCAAGCTTCTTGAGTGTTGTAGGAGCTGCACTCATCCAGGCTATTGGGGAGTATTCCATCACACTCCTGACTTGTGCCTTGTAGATGGTGGACAAGCTTTGGGGAGTCAGGAGGCGAGTTAATCATGCACGATTCCTAGCCTTTTTCCTGCTCTTGTAGCTACAGTATTCATATTGCCAGTCCAGTTCAGTTTCTGCTCAATGGTAACCCTTAGGATGTTGATAGTGGGAGATACAGTGATGGTAACGCCATTGAAAATCAGCGTGCGATGGTTGTGTTCTCTCTTGTTGGAGATAGTCATTGCCTGACACTTGTGTGTGCGAATGTTAATTGCCACTTGTCAGCCCAAGCATGGATGTTGTCCAGGTCTTGCTGCATTTGGACATGGACTGCTTCAGTATCTGAAGAGTTGCAAATGATGCTGAACATCGTGCAATCATCAGTGAACATCCCCACTTCTGACCTTATGATGGAAGGAAGATTATTGATGAAGCAGCAGAAGATGGTTGGGCTGAGGACTTCTAATTTGTATATTCATATGACAGGCTGAATGGCCTCCTGAGCTGTAATCATTCTATGATTCTATGGCTGACTTTCGGCTTCATCTCCTCAACCATTAATGGTGGAGCAATTAAAACCAGGGCTGCTTAAGAGGCTTGGCATCCAACTTGAACCTGAGCTGAACTTCTGGCCACACATCCGCTCCATCACCAATGTCATCCATTTCTACCTCCATAACATTGTCCAGCTCTGTCCATGCCTCAGTTTATCTGCTGCTGAAATCATGTCTTTCTTACCTCTAGACTTGAATATTGCAAAGCTCTCCTGGCCAATCTCACATCCTCCACTCTCCATAAATTTGGCCTCATCCAAAATTCCATTAACATATCCTAACTCGCACCAAGTTCCATTCACCCATTATCCCTGTGTTCACTGAACGACATAGGCCCCTGGTCCAGCAACGCTTCGATTTAAAAATTCTCATCCTTGATTACAAATTCCTCCATTGCCTCACCCCTCCCTATTTCTGTAACCTCCTTTAGCCCTACACCCTCCAGTTTCTCTGTACTCCTCCAATTTGAATTGCTCCATCACTGGGTACATAAAGAGGACTTGCCTTACCTAGAACTGTGCAAATGCCTTGGGAGTAAAGGCCTGAGAAGCTAGGGAAAAGTGACCTGGCTTGTCTAGTTGCTGCTGCATCAGGGTAAGGCTATTGACACTTAAATAGTGGAATTCTTCTAACACGTGTCACTCAGATTGGTCAACAGAATTGATGAATGTCTCTGGGAATTAAGAATCCATAGCCTGCTGTTTTTGACACTCAGGTTCCCAGTCCCTAGTTTAGTTTTAATTATTTTCATAGTCTTTAAAGTAGAGGGTGTCAGAGTTTTGTCTATTATATGTAAAAAGAGGCAGGATTTTTCAGTCAGCTTGCGGGGGCGGGCCCGACATGTCCATGCGTAAAATGACGCGCGATGACATCGGGCGTGTGTCCCGACATCATCGAGCTGTCTCATGATGTTTCATTTGGCGGGCATGCACCAGAGTTGGTTGCATGCCCGTCGATATGTAAACAGCCTATTAAGGCCATTACGGAAGTAATTCATGTAATTGTTAATGCTGCCCATCCAACCTTAAGGTTGGCGGGCAGGCGAAAAGGCCAAGCAGCCTTCACGTTTTTAGGAAACCTCATCCATGAGCGGGGTGAGATTTCCTAAAGCTTTTATTAAATAAAAAAATTTTCCTAAAAATAAAAACATGTCCCATTTCATGTGACACAGTCACATGAGGGGACATGTTTAAATACATTTTTAAACCATTTATTCATTAATTACAATAGCGATTCAATCTCCCTGAAGCAGCTCCGTGAGTATAATCTGGACTTATTAACATAAGAGAGTTCAACACACCAAATATAGCTCCCAGGCATACACTAACAGTTAATCTACAGATGGGACTTAGACAAGAATTTAAAGGGGGGTGAGAGATTCATTTGGTGCCCTTGATGAATATTCTCAACCTGTTGATCCTAGTGTTTTTACAAGTATTAGAAAGTCATATAGCAGATTTCACTTGATCACAGAACATTCAATTTAAACCTGCTCAGTTATCAGATTTTGCTTATTTGATTATTGCTACAAAACACAGATCAGCATTCTGTAACAAAAACATATACTTTGAGGTGAAAATTTACTCTTAAGTAGCCTTTATAAGATCATACGAAATAGAAGAAGTAGGCTATTTGGCCCATCGAGCCTGCTCGGCCATTAAGTAAAGACATGGCTTATCTGATTATGGCCTTAACTCCACTTTCTTGCCTGTTCCCATAACCCTTGTCTCCCTTGTCAATCAAAAATCCATCTAACTCAGCCATGAATATATTCAATGACCAGCCTTCATTGCTGTCTGGGGAAGAGAGTTTCAAAAACTAACTGTTGTAGGGTATTCAATACCGTTCGGTTGGTCTTAGTGAAGTCTTCATAGTCTTAAGTAGGTTGACTGCATGTATTTATTAACTACAAGAACTATGTACAGGAACAGGTTCAAGCTAGGAGCTGCCTCCGTGCTTGCTTGTGCACATGGCTCTGTCTAAAACTAGACTGACCCTAGGTGCAGATCATGTGTCCTGTGTGTGGGCAGTACTGTAATCAGTCCCATGTTAACTCAATATGTGCCAGACTTTAACTACACTAACAACCCTCTGAGAAGAAATTCCTCCTCATCTCTGTCTTAAATGGGAGACCCCTTATTTTTAAACCGTGCCCCTTAGTTCTAAATTCCCCCATACAAGGAAACATCTCAGCATCTACCTTGCCAAGCCCCCTCAGAATCGTATATGTTTCAATAAGATTTATGTGCTGGCCACCATATGACCTGCTGTACATTAAAGCAGGAAGAACCCCAAAGCAAACCTCCCTGACCTTTTGAAGTTCAAACCTATATGCAAGATGAAAAAGATGTCTTTTACATTTAGGTTAATTGTTAATTAAATTTTATAGTTTGCTGAACCTAAAATAGATGTTTATACAAATCCATTTTCAATACAGTTCCAAAAAGTTTTAGCTAAAATTTCATTATTTTCAGGAAAAGAAGCAACTAACCTTTTAAAAATGTTTTTACTTGCTTTGCAATCAAAATATATATGGACGAGAGAAACGTTCTCTCTCTGTGAAGCAGTTGCCTAAAAATGGTAATTATGAATTGTGTGCTTAGATAAAATTTAAACTATTATATATGTCAGAGAGAGAGAGAGCAAACGCAAAAGAGACAGATATGTATTGATAGATATCATACACATTTCCAGTTATCACAATTTTTGATTACACTTTTACATCGACATTTAAAATGTAAATTGCCTATGCAAACATTTAGAATAGAAATCTTGTGGATAAATAGTTGTATGAAACAAAGTACCAACAGGCATTGGCCAGTATGTGGCAGTGTGTTATGAGATTCTCTTAACTTTTTCACCATTATATACATATTGAGTTAGAAAATAACGGCAAGGCTAATGGTACTTGCCGCCATTTCTGAGTAACAAGGACAGCAATTTCAAATAAGGAACAGGCGTGTGATTAAATGTGAATGTCCAAAAGTTCTGTTCCTGTGCATTGCTCTGTCATTAGCTTTGCGAAAATGGCATCGCCCCCTTAGCCTCTTTTTTTTTATAGGAACTTGGTTATATTTTCCCATTAAACTCATCACAGTTAAGTCTTGTCATTACAAGACTAAGTGCCCTTGCAACAATGTGCTAAGTATTAATGATTGCCAATCAATCTTTCTGGCCTTGAAAGTTAATGATTACAAATACAGAATCTTATTCCTTATTGAGAAAAGAAAGATACAGAAAGGAAAAGAGAGAAATTTGAAAAATATCCTCCACCTTCAGGGACCTTGCCTTAAGAAGTCATTGGCGACCATGGACTTCCATTGGATTGGTCCATGATTATGCTTGGCAAAGTGGCTTGCCATTGCCTTCTGCAGTATGGCTGATCAGGAAACTCTCCTGCTCTTAGCACCTGCCATCAGGCATATTGGAAGGATTTACAGGCTGATAATCAACCTATTTGGCCACATTACGAAAGCATCTTCCATGGCCATCAAGTCCTGAGTGAGGTTTGAACCCGGAGCTTCAGGCCCAGATGCAGGGTCGCTATCACTGCACCACAAAACCTCCTACAAACAAATACATTTTTTAAATCTGCCGAAGAAGTTCAAAATCTGAAGGAGCGAGACTCTTTTAGTTTGCTGTGTTCACGCAGGTCATAGAAGCCATTTCCTTAGCTCTGCCATTATTAACTCACACTTTCAGCAACTTTGCGGGCAAAAATGTTTTGAGCTAAAGGGTGCAGGGCAAGTCTACCTAATGGCAGAAGTGAGCAAATGCCCTGCCACAGCAAATATTGGCCCAATAAAAAACTTAAAATCATCAAATAACTGGAAAATACCATTGGTAAATTACTAGCATCTATTAAAATGGAGATGTTACGATTAGAAAACTGTCTCAATTAGAAGAACATGAAAGCATGCAATTTACTCAATACAGCCTTCTTAGACATGCAGGTGAAGCAAAAGTTCTTGTTTATGTTATGTGATAACAGCAGAAGTAGAGCATAAAAGCAAAATACTGCAGATGCTGGAAACCTGAAACAAAAACAGAAAATGCTGGAAAAGCTCAGCAGGTCTGACAGCACCTGTGGAGAGAGAAACGGAATTAATGTTTCGAGTCTTTGTGATCCTTCTTCAGAGCTGAAGAGAAGTGGAAATGTGATGAAATTTATACTGCTAAGGCGGCGGGGGGGCAGGTGGAGCTGGATAGAAGGGCAGCAGTAGGTGGGGACAAAGGAGAAATTGACAAAGATGTCATGAACTAAAAGACAAAGGGAGTGTTAATGGTAGTGGTTAGTGCTAAAAAAGGTGCTGGTAGTGGCATAACGGAAGAAAGCAGAATGTGATAATAGCAGAACAAGGATAGCATTGGATGAAAGAACAGCATGGAACAAATAACAGATGGCCCTGTAGGGGATGGGGTAGGGGGGAAGGGGCATTGGTGGGGGAAAAAAGGGGGATAAGACCACAGGTAAATGAATAAAAATAAAAAAAATAAATGGATAAAAAATTAAAATGAATGCAGAAAAAGGTGATTTAAAAAAGGGGTTGAGGATAAAGGAGAGAGTTCATAGTCTGAAGTTGTTGAACTCAATGTTAAGTCCGGAAGGCTGTAAAGTGCCTAATTGGAAGATGAGGTGCTGTTCCTCCAGTTTGCGTTGGGCTTCACTGGAACATTGCAGCAGACCAAGGACAGACATGTGGGCATGGGAGCAGGGTGGTGTGTTGAAATGGCAAGCGACAGGGAGGTCTGAGTCCTGCTTGTGGATAAACTGGAGGTGTTCCGCAAAGCGGTCACCCAGTCTCCCCGATGTAGAGGAGACCACGTTGGGAGCAACAAATGCAGTCGACCTAATTGAAGGAGGTGCACCTGAAAGGAGTGTTTGGGCCCTTGGATGGTGAGGAGGGAGGAGGTAAAAGGGGCAGGTATTGCACCTTCTGCGGTTGCATGGGAAGGTACTGTGGGAAGGGGATGAGGTATTGGGGGTGATGGAGGAGTGGACAAGGGTGTCCCGGAGGAAACGGTCCCTATGGAATGCTGACATGGGGGATGAAGGGAAGATGTGTATGTATGTGGCATCGTACAGGAGTTGGTGGAAATGGCAGAGAATGATCCTTGGAATGCGGAGACTGATGGGGTGAAAAGTGAGGACAAAGGGGACCCTATCATGGCCCTGGGAGGGAGGAGAGAGGTGTGGGAGATGGGTCGGACATGGCTGAGGGCCCTGTCAACCACAGTTGGAGGGAAACCTCCATTAAGGAAGAAGGAAGACATGTCAGAAGCAATGTTTTGGAAAGTGGTGTCATTGGAACAGATGCGGCGGAGGCGAAAGAACTGAGAGAATGGGATGGAGTCCTTACAGAAAGCGGGGTGTGAGGAGCTGTGGGAGTCAGTGGGCTTGTAATGAATATTGGTGGACACACAGAGAAAGGTCAAAGAAGGGAAGGGAAGTGTCGGAGATGGACCATGTGAAGGTGATAGAGGGGTGGAAATTGGAAGCAAAATTGATAAATTTTTCAGGTCCAGACAAGAGCATGAAGCGGCACCAAAACAGTCATCGATGTACTGAAAAAAGAGTTGTGGGAGGGGGCCTGAGTAGGACTGGAACAAGGAATGTTCCACATACCCCATAAAGAAACAGGCATAACTGGGACCCATGCGGGTACCCATAGCCACACCTTTTATTTGGGGGAAATGAGACAAGTTTAAGGAGAAATTCTTTAGTGACAGAACAAGTTCAGCCAGGTGGAGAAGAGTGTTGGTTGGTGGTGATTGTTTGGGCCTCTGTTCAAGGAAGAAGCGGAGAGCCCTCAGACCATTCCGGTGGGGGATGGAGGTGTTGAGGGATTGGACGTCCATGATGAAGTGGAGGCGGTTAGGGCTAGGGAACTGGAAATTGTTGATATGATGTAGGACATCAAAGGAATCGTGGATGTAGGTGGGAAGAGATTGGACAAGGGGAGAGAGAACGGAGTCAAGATAGGAAGAAATGAGTTCCGTGGGGCAAGAACAGGCTGACACGATCAGTCTACTGGGACAGTTCTGTTTGTGGAGTTTGGGGAGGAGGTAGAAGTGGATTGTCTGAGGTTGGTAGGCTATGAGGTTGGAAGCTGTGGAGGGAAGATCTCCAGAGGAGATGAGGTCAGTGACAGTCCTGGAAACAATGGCTTGATGTTCAGTGGTGGGGTTATGGTCCAGGGCGAGGTAGGAGGAAGTGTCTGCGAGTTGACACTCAGCCTCTGCGAGGTAGAGGTCAGTACGCCAGACAACAACATCACCACCCTCGTCAACAGGTTCGATGACAAAGTCAGGGTTGGACCTTAGAGAACAGAGTGCAGCAAGTTCAGAGAGAGACAGGTTTGAGCGGGTGAGAGGGGCAGAGAAATTGAGACGGCCGATGTCACGCCGACAGTTCTGAATGAAAAGATCAAGAGCAGGTAGGAGGCCAGAGGGAGGGGTCGAGTTGGAGGGAGAATACAGGAGGGTGGGGGGGGGGTGTTGGTGAAAGGATTCATGGAATGGAGGGAGGACTCCTGCCCAAAGAAATGAGCACGGAGATGAAGGCGGCGGAAGAAGAGTTCAGCATCATGCCGAGCCTGGAATTCATTAAGGTGAGGGTGTAGGGATATGAAACTAACTCCTTTACTGAGCACTGAACATTCAGCATCAGAGAGGGGAAGGTCAGGGGGTATGATGAATACACGGCAAGGGGTGGGATTAGAAGACGGGATGGGGTCAGAGGGACGGGCAGGGGTGGAGGATCGTGGATGGGCGTTGGTGTTGATGAGTTGTTGGAGCTTGCATTCCTTAGCACCTGAAAGAAAGAGACAAAGTTTCTTGTTGAGGCATCGGATGAGATGAAGAATAAAATGAAACTGGGGGCAAGGACAGCTTAGAGATAGGGTGAGTCGATGCTGCCAGAGGGAGAGGTTGAATGTGTTCATATAGCGATGCATGGCACTGAGTGTGGATCTCAGGATGCAGCGAGAACAGCAGTCGGAGGAACATTGTCTGTTTTGGAGATACCTGTAATCCTGGGTGGATTCGAAACATGAGGGATGGAACTTCAGTTGGGATCCACAAGGGGTAAGTTGGAGACAGAGACAGTCGCTGAGGAAGGACACATGGCCGTGAAAGCGAGTTTTAATGAACACCCTGTCAAACACCAGGAGGGAAATGGAAAGCAATGAAGATGAACAGGGCAAAAGAGACGTGGAAATCCTGTCGGAGAGAAGAGCAATACTTCTTCAAGGTAGGCATTTCTGGAAGAGACGTGGCATTGAATTAAACACTAAGATAAAAGCAAAATACTGCGGATGCTGGAAATCTGAAATAAAAACAGAAAATGCTGGAAAATCTCAGCAGGTCTAGCAGAATCTGTGGAGAGAGAAACAGAGTTAACATTTATGACCCTTCTTCAGAGCTGAAGAGAAGTGGAAATGTGATTAAATTTATACTGTTGGGGGGGGGTGGGTGGTGGCAGGTGGAGGTGGATAGAAGGCCAGCAATAGGTGGGGGACAAAGGAGAGATTTACAAAGGTGTTACGAACTAAAGGACAAAGGGAGCATATATGTTCTCCTGATGAATTATACCTGGTAAGCACATTACTACATAAGTTACTGGATGTTTAGTGACAACTTTTCTCAATGAAACAAACAATCCTTCATAGGATATTCTATGCTCAGTAAATATCAGCAAAAAAGTACTTCAAGCAACAATCAGAGAGCAGGATGTTACATTTCAGCATAACTGAAACTCTGATACAATTCTGAGCATGAATTTCAGGTGTGGTCTATAACTGCCCGCAAGTTGTATGAAAAGCGTAAAATGTCATCAAAATCTAACTCACTAAATTTACAAGCTGAAATAAGATCAAAGAATGTAAAAGCACTGAAAGAAATTTAAAAGAGGTTTCATTGGGGTTTAAACACACCTTGCATAATTTTGTGCTTGCTTTCTTCAGAACTGATCCATTAAATTAAGATTTTGAAATACACTGTCCCATATTTCACCCTCTATTGAAACAGCTCAGGCATTGATAGTATCCTGGATACTGGCTGACAAGTTTAATAGATGCAAAAATAAGTCTTCACTGGTTAGAATGCAGTTATCCAGATTACTATGCCTCCTTCAGTCATAATTTATAAATAGATATGAGAAGAAACTGGAATGAATATAAGATGTCCCATCTAGGAAATAGGCTTACTAATGATAATACTTGTCATGAAAATTTGGAAGACGATATATTACTTGATACTCACATGTATCCTGTATAGGTAGAGGATCTTAAAGGACAGCTTAATTCAATCCTTGCTCAAAGAATTCACCAAAATTTATGTATACACTCAGCAGCTCTATTCCAGAAGAATAATTTTCATTACTCTCTATACATATCATGTTTAATTCACAACTGGTGAAATACAGAGGACTTTTTCTTTTGCTTAAAAAAGTTCTAAAGAATTTATCCAAAGCCTTTACCCTATTTTTGGTGAATTATCATTGTGCACAGTGAATTGAGAGTAAGTTGGTCTCAAAATTAATGTTGATAATGGGCAGCACATTTACAGTGGCCTAGATTTTGTGATGGAAATCACAGCAAAACCGTCAGTGTTGAATATCATTACTCCATTGATACTGACGGCAACTTCAGGAGTCAGCACATGTCCAGAATGTTGTGGAATCTAGAAGCTGATGTCAGTGATTCTATGCTTCATTTGAAGTATCCCCAGAGTGTATCCAATGGAAACCATTTAAATTGATGAGAACTTCCATTCTTACACTGTTAGTTTTGTGATAAAAACCCTTAAACAAGATGCATCTTGTTGAATGAGGTATAACTAGGCTATTAACGGCATACTAACTTTGTAATTACTGCTAAACACTCTCACTTTGCCTGAAAAACTAATTTTATATTTCAAAGTTCTCCGTAATAATAAAAAATTCCACGTTTTAAAAAATAATTTTCTTAGTGGTTTATCTTCATTTTAGCTTCTATCTTAATCCAATAATAAAAATGTATTTGCTTATCTGAAGATTTAAATTAAAAGTGAAGGGTATTAAAAAGTGCTTTTAACTTCCTGGTTTCTTTGTGATTGGCTATTTACTTGTTTGCTGACATCACTGATGATGCCAAGGCTGCTGCCAGGAAAGGGGAAAACCTCACCAGGGAGGTTGATAGATCATTGTGAATGGCTTTTTTCAAGTTGACTGGCAAGTTGCTTCACCACTGACTATAAAATCTGGGTTAAAGATTCTTCTAATGCCGATCTCAATTCCTTATTGCATCATAATATCCTGACATGCACAGTTGCATACGGAACAAAATGAATTGTGAAACTAGATTGTGTGAATGTCCATATTATTGCCAGCTGGTATAAGTAATGTGAGTGGAGGAGATCTGTTGAAGATGAAAGAAAAGAAAGGACTTGCTTAAATATGACACCTTCCACAACCTCAATGCTTCAAAATGCTCTATGGCCAAAGAAGTGCTATTGGAATGTAGTCACTGTTGTACTGTAGAAAGCATGACAGTCAATTTTCACAAATATCAAAGAGATAATGACAAGATCATCTGTTATTGGTTGAGGGATAAATAGGATGCCAGGAGAACTCTCCTGGTCTTCTTTAAAAATTTGCTTTACTTTCTCTTAGAGTTGTAAAACTCATTAGAAATGCAGGCACCTTTGGATGTTGGTTGGGTCCCAGTTGAGGCAAGGTTCTCTGGGACGCAAAGTCTCAGTTCTGTGCAGTTGCTAAATCTCAGGTACATTTCTTGACTGCGTAGGTATTTTTTCATCATGCCCACAGCTTAACTTATTGATCCCTCTAAACAGAAATATGACCTCAGATGCAAGGTAGTTTGCGACATAATGTGCCCTTTATCACTGATATATATGCAATAAAATGAAACACTTTTCCTATAACTAGTGAATGTCCTCTGGTTTGCCCATGATCATTCAGAGGAAATGGGTATAGAGTCATAGATGTCTACAGCACAGAAAAAAGCCCTTTGGCCCATCGAGTCTGCGCTGGTCAAACAAGTACCTAACTATTCTAATCCCATTTTCCAGCACTAGGCCCATAGCCTTGTATGCCATGGTATTGCAAGTGCACATCCAAATGTTTCTTAAATGTTATGAGAGTTTCTGCCTCTACCACCCTTTCAGACAGTGAGTTCCAGATTCTTACCACCCTCTGGATAAAAAAATTCTTCCTCACATTCCCTCTAAATCTCCTGCCCCTTACCTTAAATCTATGCCCCCTGGTTATTGATCCCTCCACCAAGGGGAAAAGTTCCTTCCTGTCTATCCTATCCATGCCCCTCATAATTTTATACACCTCAACCATGTCCCCCCTCAATCTCCTCTGCTCCAGGGAAAATAACCCCAGTCTATCTAATCTCTCCTCATAACTAAAACTCTCCAGCCCAGGCAACATCCTGGTAAATCTCCTCTGCACTCTCTCTAGTACAATTACATCCTTCCTATAATGTGGATTCCAAAACTGTATGCAATACTCTAGCTGTGGTCTAACCAGCATTTTATACAGTTCCAGCATAAGCTCCCTGCTCTTATATCCTATGCCTCAGCTAATAAAGGCAAGAGTCCCATATGACTTCTTAACCACCTTATCTATCTGTCCCACTACCTTAAGGGACCGGTGGACATGCACACTTTGATCCTCGGTACTTGCCAGGGTCCTACCATTCATCATGTATTTCCGTGTCTTTTTTATCCTGCTCAAGTGCATTACCTCACATTTATCCAGATTCAATTCCATTTGCCACTGATCAGCCCATCTATAGCCTCCTATCATCTAAGGCTATCCTCCTCACTATTTACCACCCCACCTATTTTCATGTCATCCACGAACCTACTGATCAACTCTCCTACATTCAAGTGTAAATCGTTTATATATACCACAAACAGCAAGGGACCCGACACCAATCCCTGTGGGACCCCACTGGACACAGGCATCCAGTCACAAAATCACCCCTCGACCATCACTCTCTGCTTCCTGCCACGTAGCCAATTCTGGATCCAATTTGCCAAATTGCCTTGGATCCCATGGGCTCTTACCTTTGTTATCAGTCTCCCATCCAGGACCTTATCAAAAGCCTTGCTGAAGTCCAAGTAGGCTATGTCATATGCATTGCCCTCATCTACACACCTGGTCACCTCTTTGAAAAATTCAATCAAATTGGTCAGACATGACCTCCCTTAACAAATCCATGCTGACTGAGCTTGATTAATCCCTACTTCTCCAAGTGTAGATTAATTCCGTCCCTCAGGATTGCTTCCAATAGTTTCCCCACCACTGAGGTTAGACTGACTGGCCTGAAATTCCCTGGTTTATCCCTTCCTCCCTTCCTGAATAACGATACCACATTGGCTGTCCTCCAGTCCTCTGGCACCTCTCCTGAGGCCAGAAAGGCATTTAAAATTATTGCCAGCACTCCTGCTATCTCCTCCCTTGCCTCACTCAACAGCCTGGGATACATTTCATCTGGGCCTGGCGATTTAGCTACTTTCAAGCCTGCCAGACAACTTAGAAACTCCTCCCTTTCTATGCTAATTTCTTTAATTATATCACAGTCCTTCTGTCTGATTTCCATACCCACATCGTTCCTCTCACTTGTGAACACCAACACAAAGTATTCATTTAGAACCCTACCTGCGTCTTCCGGCTCCACACACAAATTACCACTACGGTCCTTAATGGGCCCTACTCTTTCCCTAGTTATCCTCTTTTCTATGTATTTTAGAAGCACTTGCTGCAACAGGCTGAGGTAACGCCACCTCTGTAGTAAGAAAGAATAACAGGCCGCTTGTTTTAAAGAGCTTACAGCCCCATCTCATGGAGGCTGTCAGAACAGCAGGCATTATTATTACCACACATCTGCAGAGAGAAACAGTTAATGTTTCAAGTTCAATATGACGATTGTTAGGAAATAGAGATAATTTATGTATGTTATGCTTGCTTTTGTGGGTGTTAGGAATGAGTTTTAGCTTTAAAGTTTAAGTTTGATTTGTATTTCTGTATTTGTGTGTTAAGAAAAGGTCAAGTTGCGTTTTAGTTTCACTTTAAAAGGTACCTACATTTCTAATGAGTTTTATGACTTTGAGAAAGTAAAGCAAACAAGGGCAGAATTTGCTGCCTGTCGGGCGGGCGTGGACCCGATCGCCACCTGCAATTGGATCCATGCTGCCATTTTACGCGGGTAGGCCAATTAAGGCCCGCCCAGTGTGAATCGCGACTCCCGAGGACAGCGGGAGCGGGCAAGCAGCAGCAGGACTGCTATGACCACCGGGTCCAATGGTGACCCAGCGGCCTGTTTAAAAAAGCTCCTGCAGCCTTTCAAAGGCTGTAAAACATGGTCAATGGAAGGGCTCCCCAGAGCGGTGCTGCTGAGCAGGTTAGGCAGGAGGGTAGGGCAGGGGGCACTGTGCCCCTCGTTTCTTAGACAATCGCCTTGCTGCCGTCCTCAAGGAGGTGGCAGCATGGGGGGAAGGTCCTTATACTCCAGGACAGGAGGAGCAGGCTCCCCCACATGACCAAAGGTGCCTAGGAGGAGGTGGTGGAGGTGGTGAGCTCCCGCGACGTGGTGCAGTGCACCTGGGTCCAGTGTCGCAAGCACTTCAACAACCTCTTGCGCTCAGGAAGGGTGAGGACAATGTTGGCATTGGTCAGTGAATCCAGCAGGTCGGCTTTCCCCCTTGCCCCCCACCCCCCCCCACCCCACCCCACCCAGGCTGAGTGTAGTTACTGCATTGAATCATTGACGGAACGTGTCCTTCACTGGGTGGGCCAGCAGATATTGCCCATGCTGAGGTCACCCTGAGAGGGTGGTGAAGAGATGGGCTCTGCGCCCACAGCATGTGGTACACTGAGACCCACATGACTGTTTTGGGGGTAACCTGCAGGACATGTCAAAGTCAGGGTGATGACAGGCTGGGAGGGGAACTTCAAGGTGACATAGCACTGATCGATCTGCTGTCTTCTGCGCTCCACGTGCTTGCGCCTTCTTGCAATGGAAGGTTTGACCCTGAGGTGCCTAATGTGATGTAGGCAGCATTTGGCCAAGGGGTAGGGTGGGGGGACAGCCAGACCTGCTGAGTTTTTCCAGGTAATTCTGTTTTTATCTTTGTTTGGGTATTCGGCAGCAGCAAAGTGAGGAGGCACTGGAGATATGTCCCACTCTGGTTGGGGTGGGTCATCCACGGAGAGAGTCCAGATACAATTAACACTAATCAATGCTCTTCTCTCCTTTTCAGGAGAAGAATACACATAATGCAGCTGAGCGGGTGAGGACTGGCGGAGATGCAGCCCAGGTGGTGATGCTTACCCAGTTCGAGCAGGAGGCCCTAAATCTGGAGAGGCGCCATGTGCCCAGGTCCACCAGTGTCGGTGAGGCTGGGGTGCCATGGGCAGGTATGTTTGCCCAGCAGTGAGGTCACCATTGTTCTCCCAACAGCCATGGCAGTTCTGAATGTTCAGTGATTGAAGTTTGCAACATGGCTTGACCATTGCTTATAGAAGGATGAGCGTATAATGCCACAGGGATGCACATTGACATTGGATCAGCTAACGTGGAGACAATGTCCTTCTTCTTCCTTTCAGCATCATCGGAGCACAGCTGAGAGGAGGAACAGCAGAGGCCCCCTCTCACACCTGAAGGCCCTGAAGTCTCACCAGTGTCACACCATCTCTGCCAGGCAGGCACCAGCACAGATACTAGCACCTTGGTGGGAATTAGATCATCGGCTAGTGTCCCGGGGCACAGTGGTGAGGGCACTTCACACTCGCTGGAGGAGCTGGCAGAGACAGAGAGTGCCCATGGTGCCAGCAGTTGGAGGACTGCAGGGGACCAAGCACATGCTCAGTTGGTGGCTGATGATGTGCCTCTGGAGTGGTCTGCGATGCAGCAAACACAGGAAATGCAGCTGGGTGTGCGGGAGCATCTGGTGGAGATACATGAGGCCAAGCTTGGCTTGGTGTCCGTGGTAGAGGAGTCCACGTGGACCATTGCCATTGCAATGAGCCTCATGGCCGAGCGCCATGCGTCCTCCATGGAGAGACTGGCGACTCGTGGAGACGCTCCTCCAGGAGACTAATCAGGGTTTCCTGGGGATGCGCTTGGACCAGCAAGCCCTCACATCAGCATTGATCTCAGCACGGTGAGCAAGGAGGTCCGAACCAACCTCATGCCGGCGCAGCAGCTGCCTATTGTCTCTCTGGGCTCCTCTCAGGGCACTCCAGATGAGGGCGGCAGCTCCTCCACCCCGCTGCCAATGACCGTTGCATCCAATGAGGCTGCGACAACTGGGCAGATGCTAGCTGTGGAACTGGCCGCTCCCTCCCAGGCGGGGCCAGCACAGGCTCCACGGGCCAGAGGACAACCACCAAGGACATCAAGGCCAACAGGACAGCAGAGTCAGCAGGCTGTCTCACAAGCCACTCTCAGCAAGGGGGCAGCACCAAATCGTAGCACCCGAAAATGTAAACATAGGGCACCTTAGACACACCACGGCTTTACTGGTGCTTTTGTGTCGGCTCGCAATGAGGTCTTTATGAGTTGGTGTGATGTTTAACACCTTTGTCATTTGTTTTCTTAAGTTCCTTTGGTTGTAATATTAAATTCAGACACGTCACCATGACTGAGGGTGCCTCTTTTCTTCAGCAGGTGGATGGTTACCGATAATGTTATGAATAAGTTGTGTGACATTCAGCTTTATTAACAAGGCCCTTAGTTAATCTTCCTATCCAGGTAGATTTTGCACTCAGGACTTGAGTATGGAGCTTGCAGCTCAGGCTTGTGTTGTGTGCTAGCTGAACGTTCATTGGATTAAGGCCTCCCAGGTGTCCCTGCCTCCCTGCAGTATGCCCGGGTCAGTGGCTACCCCTTCAGCATTTCCCTGTGCGTGCTCATCCTCGGACTCACTGCTGGACTCATCATGTGCATCTGGAGCAACTATGTCCACATCTTCGTCTACAGCGTTGTCTTTTCCTAGCGCATGATTGTGGAGAGCGCTGCAAGCAGCCACCATCAGCGACACATGATCTGGGGGGTACTGGAGTGCGCCCCCTGAGCAGTCCAGGCATCAGAAGCATATCTTAGAAGACTGATGGTTCTCTCCACTACAGCCCTTATGGAGGCATGGCTCCTATTGTACCGCTGCTCAGCTTCTGTTCTTGGGTAGCAGAGGTGTCATGAGCCACCTATTGAGGGGATAGTCCTTGTCACCCAGCAGCCATCCATCCAGCCGGGCTGGAGCACTGAAGAGCCCCGGCACCTGGGAGTGTCAGAGGATGTAGGTGTCATGGGAGAGGCCTGGTTACCTTGCATAGACTTGCCGAATCAGCACCCTGTGGTCACACTATCTGCATGTTCATGGAATGGAAGCCCTTCCTGTTGACGAAGGCACCGGGCTCACCTGCTGGCGCCTTGTTGGCCACATGTGTGCGTCTATTGCACCCTGGATGCAGAGGAAGCCAGCAATGGCTGCAAAGCCTCTGGCTCCCTGTGTCTGGCTGGCATCATCCCAGCGGTAGTAAATGAAGGTCTATGCATGTCTGAACAGAGCGTCTGTTAGCTGCTTAACACAAGTGTGGACAGCTGATTGGGAGACACCGCAAAGATCACCCACTGAGCCCTGGAACGAGCCAGAGGCATAGAAGTTGAGGGCAGCTGTGACCTTTAGAGCCACTGGCATGGGGTGTCCACCCACACAGTTAGTGGAGAGCTCAGGCCCAATCATCTGACAGATCGAGTTGACTGCCTCCCCCGAGAGATGGAACCTCCTTCAGTATTGCACCTCAGACATATTGAGGTAGCTGTTTCGCCACCTGTAAACCCTGGCAGCAGGATAGTGGTGTCTTCTGCGGTCCCTTCCACCTTGGACTACCTCTTGGCCCTGCGCCTCTCCTCCCAAAGGTGGCTCCCCTGGAGGCTGAATGTGGACTCCTGGACTCCTCCCCCTTCTGGCCCTCCCTTCCTCCTCAGAGAAGATGCCTCCAGTGGAGACTTCAACTCCCATTCCCAGACTAAGGGAAAGCTTCCTGAAACCTGCAGGCCCCAAAAAGATTCTTCACTGTAGAGTCCTGACCTGAAGGTCGTGAATCCTGTCCAAGCAGCTGATATGCGTTTTGAAGTATTTCTGCTCACACAGGCAAGTATCAGTTACTTTCCAAATTAAATATCTGACAGAGCACATTCGTGACCCGACTGAGCCCTCTTATCCTGCCCGTGGATGAGGTTTATACAAATGTCTCCTACCTGCCTGCCCGTTGCGCCCGTGCGACAACCCGAAGATCGCACGGACCCCGAAAAATCGCTGACAATTGGTGCCTCAAGGGCCTTAAGTGGCCCGTTAATTAATGTCGAGTGTGCATCGGAGATCATCGCGTGCCCGCTCGAAATATCGCGGTGACGTTGATACGCTCGTCCAACGTCACCTCGCGTCATTTTATGTGTCAGCATGCGGGTCCCGCCCCTGCACGCCAACGGGAAAACTTTGCCCAAGAGTAGAAAAACTGTGCTGTTGCCTAGCAACAGGGCTCCAGAGAGGCAGGACCCCCCCGACACACACACACACAGAAAAACCAAAGAAACCAAAGAAATTTTGAGTTCAGTTGGGAGCAGCTGCCAAGCAGACGCAGCCTAGAAGGCTCAGATAGCCAGTTCCAAACTAAAGTTGGTTGAAAATATCTGCCAGAGAGAGACAGGACCAAAGGGACAGATAGCAAGTCCCAAGCTAAAGAAGAAAATCCCCAAATCCAGGGGAGTGGAACAGGAAAGATTCCAGGCAGACCTTCTAGCCAAAGGAATGAAACAAACCTGGAAAAGATCCTGTTAAGTGAAGTTAAGAGTGAGGAGCAGAAAGGCTCCAAGATTCATGTTTAAAGAGACAAACACTGCAAGAAGCAGATTTAAAGCAAGAACAGCTTGTGGGAAGGCAGAAGGTCCAAAGAGATGGTTGAAAGTCTGCAACTCTTTGCTATGGGAATGTGAAGCAGTGGTGTACTGTTAACAGCTGAGTCAGTGAGAGAGAGCATGTGGAAGAAAGCCTGAATGCATGTGGTGATCCAGGTGAGAGGAACATCAGAAGGACAGGTCGAAACACTGGAGGTGGACCCTTATGGAAGGCGTCTGAGTCAAAGTGTTGGTTTGGGAGAAGATTCCAAAGCAAGTTCTTGGAGAGTAGAGATTGGAAACCCTCATGTGAAAGATGGAGTTCAGTGAGGCCAGTTGGCTCAGAGTGTGACAAGAGTCTGATGGGGAGTTGAGGAGAAATCCATAGCATCTGTCTGGGGTGGCATCGGTCACTTGCTTTGAGAGTGTGATGTGACTGACCACAGGGTTGCCTATTGGTTTACATGGTCTGTGTAATTACTGTGGACATTAGAGTATAAGATAGTTTTTGTAACTTGTGCTATCCTTACAAATCTGCATATATCTGTAAAGGTATAGTTATGGGTAAAGGAGTATTGTAATACAGTTCATCTTCTCCTGTTAAATAAATGTTTTATTCTTTTGTCAGACATTCATTAGCTGACTCTGGTGACTGTTCAATAGCCACTGTCCACATATCTAAATAAACAAATGAACAGTTGGGATCTATCAAGTTCAGTTCCACTCTGGAATCAAACTTGTCCAGGGGTAACATCAGCTGGGATCAATACACTATGAAGAGTCATATTGGACTCGAAACATTAGTTCTGCTTTCCTCCCAACAGATACTGCCAGGGCTGCTGAGTTTTTCCAGCATTTTGTATTTTTATTTCAGATTTCCAGCATCCACAGTATTTTGCTTTTAACGCAACAGTCCAAATTAGATTTTAAATTTAAATAGGCAATCCAGCAAGGTTACCACGGCACCCACTCGACAGTGGAATTCCAAAGGCTTTCTAACAGAACCTTAGTTATCAGAATAGCACTTCTTCTTCAGAATGGCTAGAGGCTTTTTTTCAAGGCTGTTTCACCGGGTGTACCTTTCAAGATTTTACACAGCCACCCCCACATGGCCTTCCATCCTTCTTTATATGTTTCTCTCCCTTTAATGTGTAAAATCCCATTGTTCTACCTGTCTTTGGAAATGTGCTTTTCCCATGATATAAAAATCTTTCATGTTGTCAATATGGCCTTTTCCTTTTTGGAAAAATAAAAGTATTGCTTTGCCTCAATTATCTTGTTAGTTGTAAACATTACACCATCCCTTTGAAAATCAAACAACCCCTTCACTTATCTAAAAATGCAAATTCTGTTCACACCCTATCCGTGGAACCCTCATCCTAGCTTATCCATCTCCATTTCAAAAGTCTGTTTTACACCTAGCTCTTTTGATAATTCCACTCTTGAGGTCTAAGTGTCTCTAGTCCAATTAAATCAGTCACACAGACAGAACCATCCACACTCACCCTGCAATAATATTATGAAAAATATGGCAGTTTTGTGACACCTGCATTCTTATGGAAAAATGGACAGCCATAATTTTAAAAGACGGCTTCATTTTCTCAACCCACCTTACATTACTTACTATACTTATCTATATACACAAACTACTACATTACCAGGTACATGCATTAACATAATATATCTAAATCCTTTGTAGCTACAGAGGTTATTTCAGTCCAGTGTCCAGGTTTTAAGTATCCAATTTTCTTTTGAGTTTTAAACTCGCAACAGTGCATCTGCAATTAGATTTTCTCGCCCAGCCACATGTATAATTTGTAAATTAAACAGTTGCAGTAATAAACTCCATCTGAACTGTCTTGCGCTTCGGTCCCGAAATTTGTCCAGAAATGTTAAAAGATTGTGGTCTGTATAAAATTGTTTCGATGAATTGCTTGTAATATAAACCTCAAAATGCTGCAATTCTAACACCAGACCTAGAGTCTCCTTTTCAATGGTTGAATATCTTCTCTGATGTACATTCCCACCAGTTTCTCAATTCCAGTTTCATCTTCTTGTAATAATACAGCACCAATACCTACATTACTTGCATCAATCGCCAACTTAAACTGCTTGGTGTAATTAGGTACTGTCAAAACTGGTGTAGTAGTTAACACAGTCAAAGGCATTTTGACACTCCTGTGTCCATTAAAACTTGTTGTTCTTTTTAAGTAGTTCAGTCAATGGAGCAAACATACTGCTAAAATTTGGTGCAAACTTCCAGTAAAATTCACTCATGACCAAAAATCTCAAAACTTGTCATTTTGTTGTGGGCACTGGGAAATTCACCATGGCTTTTACTTTCAAATCTTTCTGAGCCACCTGACTATGCCCAATGGTATGGCCTACATATGTAACTTGTGCTTTTGCATATTCACTCTTAACCAAGTTTACTACCAAATTAGCTTCTTGCAGTCAATCAAACAGTGCTTTTAAATGTTATAAATGCTCCTCCCATGTTTAACTGAAAACTACCAAGTCATCAATATAAACAGCACAATTGTTAAACCCTGAAATTGCTTTGTCAGTCTTTGAAATGTTGCTGGTGTATTCTTTATACCAAATGGCATAACTTTAAACTGATATAGTCCACCTGGTGTCAAAAAAGCCGATATCTCTTTTGCTTTCTCTGGCAACAGTACTTGCCAATATCCCCTCAGCAAGCCAACCTTTGTGATAATCTTTGATTGTCCCACTTTCTCAATGCAATTTTCCAACTCTGGAATAGGATGTGAGTCCACTTTTGTCACTGCATTTACTTTTCGATAATCCACAGACACCTTTGTGTTCCATCTAGCTTCAGTACCATCACAATAGACAAACTAGACTAGCAGCTAGACTCAACGATGTCATTCTGAAGCATGAATTTGATTTATTTCTGTATTTGTGATAATTTTACTGGATTCAATCTATAAGGCTGTTGCCTTACTGAAACTGAATTACCCACATCTACATTATGGGAAAATTTTTTTCCCCGTGGGGCGGGGTGGGGGAAGAGCGAGAGAGGACGCGGCTCCGATTGGGGGGCGTGCCGCCATTTTACACGGGCAGGCCAATTAAGGCCCGCCCAGCATGATGCTTGCCGGGAAGTGCTGAGCGCTCCCTGTCAGGGCGGGGGGAAATTCCGCATGCACACGAAATAGTGCAGAGATCTCCTCGAGGCACAAAGGTGCCTCAGGGAGATTTGTTTCAGAGCTAAAGTTTTAAATAAAGGTTTTTAATACTTTCAAAAAATGTCCCCTCATGTGACATGAGCTGGGATATGTCAAAGAATAAATGTATACATTTTTATTGGATTTTAAAACACTTCATGAAACCTCATCCTGCCCGTTGATGAGGTTTCATGAAAAACGCGAAGGTCGCCTGGTCTCTTTGCCTGCCCTCCAACCTGAAGGTTGGACGGGCAGCTCATTAAACTGAATTAATTAGGTTTTAAATGGTCTTAATAGGCTTTTGACAGTTTGGCGGGCATGTAGCCGAGTCGGCTGCGCATCCACTGAACTGAAAATCTAGATGACGTCGGGAAGCCTGCCGGCGAGTGGGCCCTGCCCCCAGTCGCCGACGGGAAAATTCTTCCCCATGTGTAGCTAAATTTGTCCTCCCCAGCTTATTCTCACAAATAGCTTTGTGTGACTCCAATAGCTTCTCCAAATCACTTTGACACTTGTCTGGAAGGTAACTCAATATTATATTTAAATACTCCCTCATTGACCAATTTGTTAAGAGGAAAATCAATTTCAGAATCTTTCACTTCTACCTCCTTTTTATTTACCACCACTAATACCTCATTTTAGTCATCTTCCCTGTCAAAAGTACTTTCTAAGCATATTTACATGACACACCCTCTGCTTCTTTCTTCTATCTGGAGTATTTGTTAAATAATTGACTTCACTCAGTTTCTTTTCAATCCTGTAAGGCCCACTAAACCTTTCCTTGAAAAGTTCACCTAACACTGGTAACAAAACTAACACTTTTTCCCCAGCAACAAAATTATGAGCTGTGGCTCTCTTATCTGCCTTCGCCTTCATTTCCTCTGTGATATCTTTAAATGTTCTTTAGCTAACTCACAAGCCTTGTTCAATCTTTCTATGAAGTTTGTTGCATACTCCAAAAGAGTAGTTTCCGAATTCTGATCCATTAACTTCTCCTGAATCAACTTAAGTGGTCCCCTTACTTATGACTATAGATTAATTCAAAACTCCTAAATCCTGTGGATTCATTAGGAGCATCCCTAATAGCAAATAACAATAATGGAGTTCCCCAATCCCAATCCTGTGGATAGTCTGGACTATAAACCCTCATATGGTTTTTAAAGTTTGATGTCATTTCTCTAAGGTACCTTGTGATTCAGGATGATAAGCCAATGACTTAAACTACTTTATCTCTAGGCTGCTCATTACTTCCTTAAACAGCTGTGACATGAAATTCAAACCCTGTTCTGACTGAATTTCTTTCAGTAGCCCATATCTTGTAAAAAAATTTAGTCAACTCCTCCACAATTCTCTTTGCTGTAATATTTCATAAAGGTATCGCTTCCAGAAACCTTGTAGACACATCTATAATTGTGAGCAAGCACTGATTTCCACTTTTAGTCTTGGGCATGGGCCCTACACAATCAATCACTCAATCAGGACCCTAGTACAAGGTAAAAGCAAAATACTGAGGATGCTGGAAACCTGAAAGAAAAACAGAAAATGCTGGAAAATCTCAACAGTTGAGAGAGAGACAGAGTTGATGTTGCGAGTCCGTATGAACCTTCTTCAATGACATTCTACTTGCTGGCCGCAATAGTGGCTTTTCATGCCATATTGTCCCAAACCTGCCGCATTAATCATGCATTCCCAGGAAATGTCATTTCCACAGTTGGTGGGCTCTCATTCACCAACCCGGCGATCACCTCGCTACTTAAGCACGCTGGATGCCATATTTAGAGTCCAGCTGCGTGCACACACCACGACTATCCTTTCACTTTTGATTTGGACAGCATAGTCTGGATCCAGTTTTTCGTATGCTCCCCCATCTTTTCCCCTCCCCCAGTTACCCATATCGTCTCACCCCCCCCCCGACCCCCAGCATCACCTTTCACCTCCCCTCCGTGACCTACCAGCCACAACCCTTTTCCTTCGGGGATGTCCAGGTGCACATGCACATTCCCTTACTTCTTGAAAATCCCACCTCCAACCACATTCACCTCCCTGACCCCCTCCTTCCAACCCCCAGGACTAGTGTCTGCCTCAGAGTTCCCCACCAATCACCTTCACCATCCCTTCTACTGCTACCATCAAACCCTCACCCTCCCACCCTGATGCATCACTCTGCCCCCAGTCATTCTCACCATTCCCTCATACCAGGTCCAGCTTCATTTCGCTCCCTAGGAGGCAGTCATGGATCCATTAGACTCTTCCCTTGCATGTTTGCCTGGACATCACCCCACCCCCCAGACCCCTTCCCCACCAGAACCTCTTCTGCATTCCAGGTCCCTTCCCTCTGGAACCCCCTCCTTTCTTTGGGCTGCTTCCCCAACCCCCACACCCCGCTTAGTCCCTCCCTGTACCGCCACCCTTAGCCCTTCACCCCTCTCAATTCCTCCAGTCTCACTCTTTACTCTAGCTATGCTCCTTTCTCCTCTCCACACTCCTCCCACCAACACACCCCTGCACTTCTTCCTCTCCCAGCAGTCCTTCCTCCACCCTCTCCCCTGGACTCCCTCCGTTCTCTGCACTCTTTCCTCCCCCACACTCCTTTTATCGCCTCCCCCGGCCCCCGCACTCCTTTCCTTCACCCCCACTCTGTACTTCTTCCTCCCTCCCCCGAATCCTTTGTTTCCCTCCTCCCCCACCCCCCGCACTCCCTCCGCTCTCTGCACTCCTTACCACAATCCCCGGACTCCTTCTCCCACTCAACCTCGCACTCCTTCCTCCGCCCACCCCCAGACTCCTTCCATTCTCCTTCCTCACCCCTGGACTCCCTCCCCTCTCTGTACACCTTCCTGCCCTCACTGGACTCCTTCCTCAGATTCATTCCTCCCTAAGCCCCCAACTCCCTCCCATCACTGCACCCCTTCCTCCCCCCCACCACCCGACTCCTTCCCTTCACTGCACCCATTCCTCTACCCCTCGGACTCTTTCCCCTCTCTGCACTCCTCCCTCCTCTCCCCACACTCCTTCCTCTGCTCTCCTTCCTCCACACCCCCGGCACACTCTCTGCGCTCCATCCTTTCTACCCCCACCTGATTCCTTTGTTTCCACACCCACACGCCTTCCTCCAGCCCTGGGCTCCTTCAACCCTCTACCCTCCTTCTCCCCACCGAACACCCTCCCCTCGCCAGACTCCTTCCCCCTTCCCTGGATGACTCCTCCCCAGCGCATTCCTTCCTCCCTCTCCAGTCTCCTTCCCCTCTCCGCAATTCTTCCCCCGTTTGGACTCCTTCCCAGTTCTGAACTCCTTCCCTTACACATTCCATCCCCCCATTACACCTAGCTCCCCAGTTGCCATCTTCTCCCCATTACTCCCTCTCCCCTCCCAACCTGACCCCCCCCCCCCACCCCCCCGACACCTTCATTCACCCCTCCCAACCTCAACCCCAACACCTTCATTCTCCCCCCTCCCAACTTGGCCCCCCTGACACCTTCATTCCCTGCTCCCAACTGCAGCCCCCCACCTTCATTCCCATCTCCCAACCTTACCGTCTGCTACCTCTTCCTCTCCCACTCCCTCGACCATCATCTGTTGAGAGCATCCAGGGTGACTTTCCAACTTCTGTGAGCTGCTTCACAGCAGAGTGATGTCCACGAGAATCCACCCAGCATGTCATGGTCCAAGGTCCCGTTCCTGTCAGGCTCCAGCATCTTTTGCTCCTCGGATGCCCATGATGTGAGCAAGGTTCTGGCAGTAAGTCCCAACTTTTGCACTTCGCAGTTGTTAAGACATGTTCTGCACCGGCGCGTTTTCCCACTGACCTGGGCAGAGGATCCGGCAGCAGGGATGAGTCTAGCAGGGGTGGATGAGTCCGGCGGGTTGGCCTTATAAGGATATGCTGATGTATTACAACGTGGTTCTCAACGCTTGATGGCAGGCTGAGCGGATGATTGCAAACTGATTTCACGATATCGTGAAAAGAATTTTGGCCCTCTTGCCATATTGTGCGCTCACGCCACCAAACAAGCCCAGCGCCAACTGGCACAGAAAATCCTGGCCTGTGTGTGTTCCACCTTATTACAATGAAAACACCTCCATTTTGGAGTGTCACTTCTACCCTCAGCACCTTCCTTTCTGGGTCTGAAGAGAAACTTCCTGAAAATTTCCAACTGCTCCTTCTCCTCCTTGACTAACTACCTCCCTGTCACTTTCCCACTTCCTAACCCTCTTGGATTTAAAAGAGTGACGAAGAAAGGTTTAGATTATATGAACTAACTCAATCATCATCAGCTACCTCTGCTGTCTGCCTTGCCGTTTTAACCCTCTGTTCCTCCAGGTGAGTTCTCACTACTGAGGGAATTGAATCTTTAAATACTTCTAAAAGAATTACTTCTCTAAGAGCTGCATATTTTGACTCTACCTTTAATGCCTGTATCCACCAGTCAAAATTACTTTGTTTTACTCTCTCAAACTCAATATAAGTCTGACCAGGCTGTTTCCTTATATTCTTAAATTTCTGCCTGTACGTTTCAGGAATCAACTCATATGAACTCAAAATAGCGTTCTTTTACTGCCTCATAATCCACACTGTCTTCTGACAATGATGCATATACCTCGTAAACTCTACCTACCAATCTACACTGTAAAAGCAATGTCCAGATTTCTTGTGGCCATTTCATCTGCTTAGCTATCTTCTCAAACAAGAAAAAGAACACCTCCACGTCCCTTTCTTCAAAATTTGGAAGAGTCTGCACAAACTTAAACATTCCCCCATAGGGTTTTAAATTAAAAATTGTCATTTCCACATCAGAACCTTCCTCCACATCTGAGATCTCTTTTTTAACCTCCAGCTCTTTAAACTGATATTCTCTCTCCCTTTTCTTTTCTCTTTCCTCCATTGCTATTTTCTCCCTCTGAAGATCAAGTCTTCTCATTTCCAGTTCCCTTTTGAAATACTCTTTTTCCTGTTCCTTTTATTTGACCTCAAACTCAAGTTTTTTCATTTGCTACTGAATCTTAGCCAATTCAATTGACTCATTAATTTCAGGTGTCCCTTCCAATTTCAAATGCTGAGCTATTACTTCAATTACGTCTGCTTTCTTTGCCCCTATGGTTAACCTCAACTGCAACTTATCTGCCAATTCTATTGACTTAACCGTAGTTACTTTATGTAAGCCAAGCTACTCCCAGAAAAGTCTTAATAATGGGCAAAGCCATATTTGTAGTCTCACCACTTTAAAATCCCTCACACCAACTCCTGAGTTCAAAGTTCTTCCTGTACTCATAGCCTTAAGATTCACCAACTCCAAGCCAATCAAGGAATTTTTTAAAAACCTGCAAAGTGCCCCCAATTTTGTTATGATGTGGCAGGTGGTGAGAGTGAAGTGTAGTAGGATTTTCTGTCATTTTAATAGTTAAATGGGGGTTCATTGCTGTGGCTTAGAGTAATAGTTGTTACGATGTGGTAGGTGGTATGTGCCAGGCAGACCAAATCCACAAGGGAAACTTGGTCATGCGATCATAATGGTTTTGCAATTTGTATTTATTACAAGAAGATTTGTGCACTGAATTCATAAGTATTGAGTCCACTAACACATTTATAAAGATTTTAAAAATTAAAACATTTATTAACAAAAGAAAAGAATTCAAACACATACATAAGATTACAGTTACCTGATAATATAACAAATCCCCAAATTCCTAATTAACCTGACTCACAACCACGTACCCCCTTTAAGATAACACTCCAAAATAGATTTTAAATTTAAATAGGCAATCCAGCAAGGTTACCACAGCATCCACGCGACAATGGAATTCCAAAGGCTTTCTAACGGAACCTTAGTTACTGGAGCAGCACTTCTTTTTCAGAATGGGGAGAGGCTTTTTTTCAAGGCTGTTTCATCTGGTGTACCTTTCAAGATTTTACACAGCCACCCACATATAGCCTTCCATCCTTCTTTATTTATGTTTCTCTCCCTTTAATGTGTAAAATCCCATTGTTCTACATGTCTTTGGAAATTTACTTTTCCTATGATATAAAAATCTTTGATGTTGTCAGTATGGCCCTTTCCTTTTGGGAAAAATAAAGGTATTGCTTTGCCTCACTAAACTTGTTAGTTGTAAACATTACACCATCCCTTTGAAAATCAAACAACCCCTTCTCTTATCTAAAAATGCAAATGCCATTCACACCCTGTGGAACCCTCATCCTAGTTATCCATCTCCATTTCAAAAGTCTGCTTTACTCCTAATTCTTTTGACAATTCCTAAGCGATTCTAGTCTAATTAAATCAATCACACAGACCGAACCATCTTGCATTCACGCCCTTAAGCCTACAAAAACATTATGACAAATATGATAATTTTGTGACAAAGTTGCCTACTGGATAGTGTTTAGACAATGTTGCTTTTCGCTCATTTATTAGTCAGCCACTGGAAATTCAGATATCTTTTTGAAACTTCGGTCTCTACAGGGATCATAATAGACCTTGCGTCTAGGCAATACTTGACCAAGTGTGGCTTCAGGAGCTCGAACAAAATTGAAGTAACGAGTAATGTGGATAAACGGGGAACCTGTAGAAATGCTGTATTTGGATTTCCAAAATGCATTCAACATGGTGCCACATTGAAGGTTATTACACAAGAGATCATGGTGTAGGGGTAACATATTAGCATGGATAGAAGATTGGTGAGCCAACAGGAAAGAGTAGGGATAAACCGGTCGTGGTTGGCAAGTTGTAACTAGTGGAGTGTCAAAGGGATCAATGCTGGGGCCTCAACTATTTACAATTTATATCAAAGACTTGGATGAAGGCACTGAATGTATGGTTGCTACATTTGCTGATGATACAAAAGATACGTAGAAAAGTAAATTGAGGAGGATATAAAGAGTCTACAAAAGGTATTAAATAGTTTAAATTTGAGGGCAAAAAAATTGGCAGATGGAGTATAATGTGGGAAAATGTGAACATGTCCACTTTGGCAATGTTATAACCACAGCAGATATTATTTGCTGAGCAAGCCAGATTTATAAAAAAGGAAAAAAACTTTAGCAAAAAGTTAGAGTTAAATAGTCTTATAGAACAACCCTCTAAAAAACCCACTTGGCCAAAACTCACAAGTAAACTACCATCTTGGCGATAGCCCCCTTATAGATTTAAACTATAAAAATCCAGTAATATTACCCAAGGCAAAGAATTGTTGTTTAATAAAGGTATACCACACAACTCCTCAACACTTCCACTCAGATGTGGAAATCCAAAAAAAAGGTTCAGAAACAGACTGGCTTCTGATAACAAAGGCTTTTCTGGCCTGAAACTGGGTGTCTTTCTTCAATTAAAATCCCTCATAGCTTTTCAGCTCTCCCACACAGGAGCTATCTTCAGTCGGTTCTCCCCCACAGCTCAATTAAACATCTTTCCTTAAATATCTGTTGTCCCTTTCATCTCAAATTCCATTGTCCTTACACCTCTTTGAACTCAACTTCTCTAAATGTAAGAATCTGTTATGTTTTCCCATTCCCTCTTCTTTTGCATCAATAAAATTTAATATACCTTTCCCATTTACCAATAAAACCTTTTAAGTTTTAAAAGTTCCTTGTCACTTCTAAACACCCCTTTGAAATTCAATAGCTGAAAAACCAAGTCTCCACTTATCTCATAATGCAAATTTTAAATGCACCCTATCTACTTGTAAGTCCAACCTCACCATAACCTCTCATTACAAATGCATGAAACGAGCCCCTTTATCCTTTTATCTCTCAGTTCTCACAGAAAAGCTGTCTTTATTAACCTCCTCAAGTTCAATCAATCATGGATCCACACACACACAGCCTTCTTTTACAGAATACCACCATATTCCCAAAAATATTTTAAAAATAACATCCATCATCACAGGCAGGAAGAATAGAAAAGCAATATATTATTTAAATGGAGAAAGATTGCAAATCTCTGCAGTACAAAGGGATCTGGGTATCCTGCTGCATGAATCACAAAAAGTTATGCTGGTACAGCAAGTGATTAGGAAGGCAAATTGAATGTTGTCATTTATTTCCATGGGAATGGAATATAAAAGTAGGGACGCTTTGCTACAATTGCATAGGGTGTTGGTGAGGCCACATCTGGAGCACTGCATACAGTTTTTTTCTCTCCTTGAGAGAAAGACTGTATGGGTTGGGCCTGTATCCATTAGAGTTTAAAAGAATATGAAGTAATCTTATTGAAACATACATACATGACAGGGTAGATGCTGAAAGGATGTTTCCCCTTATGGAAGAGACTAGAAGTATGGGACGCAATTTAAAAATAAGGGGTCTCCCATTTAAGAGTGGTGAAGAGAATTTTCTCGGAGGTTGTTAGTCTGTGGAATTCTCTTCTCCACAGAGCAGTGAAGGCAGGGTCACTGAATATTTTTTAAATGCTGAGTTAGATTAATGCATTTTTGACAAGGGAGTCAAAGGATATAGGTGATAGACAGGAAAGTGGAGTTGAGGCTACAATCACTTCAGGCATGATCTTATCAAATGGTGGAGCAGACTCAAGGGGTCGAATGGCCTACTCCTGCTCCTAATTTGTATGTTTGCATATTAATTCAATAGGAAACCTCAATAGGTTAGAGTCATATCTAGCACAAAGGAAGATAGTTGTAGTTGTTGGTGGCCAATCATCTCAGCCCCTGGAGTTCCTCAGGTTAATGTCCTAGGCCCAACCAGCTTCAGCTGCTTCACAAGGTCAGAAGTGATGATTGATTCCTTGATGATTGATTGCTCAGTGTTCAGTACCAATTGCAACTGCTCAAATACTGAAGCAGTCCATGTTTGCATGCAGCATAACCTGGGCAGAATTCAGGCTTGGCTGACAAGTGGCAAGACTCACATCACAAGTAACAGGCAATGGCCATTTCCAACAAAAAAATGTCTAACCATCTACCCGTGCCATTCAATTGTGATACCATCATTGAATTCCCCCATCATGAACAATGAGGGTTGCTATTGACCAGAAACTTAACTAGACCAGCCATACAAATACTGTGGCTACAATTTCCCCAATGTGTTGTAGCCTCCCAAAATCAGTGCCCATTTTTTCCTATCAAGTTTCCCTCCGGCCAGAATAGCAAAGTGGCCCTCTTCACAAACATAATCTGAGACTCATTAATCGCTCAACTTCATGTCCTCCTTTGCATTTGGCTTAGCCAGTCACATCATTCTTCATTAGCCAGCTCAGTAGGATTGTCTTCACTTGGTTCTACACTTACATATCCAATAGTAGCCACAGAATTTCCAGAAATGGACTCTTACCACTCATGCACAGTTACCTCAGGAGCCCCACAATTCCATTCGCACTTTCACCACCGGCTCAGGCTGAACCAAATGGTTTGTAATCTCTGTGTCCTATTCAAGCCTAAGCTCGTACTCACTCTCAGATTGCAAAGGCGTCCTACTTCTAATTTCTTAACATCGCCCACCTCCTTTTGATAGGTTCATTTCCTTCAGCCACGTCAAAATCATAGAAGGAAGATGAAGATTTGAGTTTGGTGGGGAGGGGGGAGGGGAGAGAAATTTGATTAGCCAATACCAGAATCAATGGAATTGCTATAATGGTTTAGAACTGTGGTAATCCCTGCAGGAGGAAAAAAATCATGCAAATCAGAGAAGATTAAATCAAAACATTAAAGCCCTTAATCAACTTCTTCCAGCATTTCTGGAAGTTCAATCATTACAAATAATTACTTCCCAAAATTGGTGTTTATGCCTCTAGTAGATAGGAGAATCATATAACTCCAACTCTGGTTCAACACTGACACCTGTTTATTGGCTGGTCTTCGTAGGGTTATTTAACATAGTCTTGATTATGCAGTCAATCTTCTCAGACAAGGACTATTTTAAAATGATGCATTCTAAATTATTTCCTTCCAATGACTTCAACGTTCAAATGGACCCTAGTCCTTAGACTGCAACAGAAAGATGTTATGATCAGCAAACACCAAACATTTCTTATAGTTGCTGTAAGAAGGATATGTATTGGATTCAGATGTTGGCAACAACTGAAATACTTTCATTTACCAACTTGGAAAGTTGGTAAATTTGGAAAATTTCTAGAATGTGTTCTAAAAATGTGTTCCAATTCTAGAAATTGAAAATTCAAACCGGTTTCCATGTTGGCAAATCTTGACAGACATTCACAAAATCTTTGTCTTTCAATCTCCACATATATATACCATTAAGTTTTCATCCGATTCTCAGAAAACCTATTGGAATGTCTTATAGGTGGATATCCATTAACTGAATCAGGTAGAAGACATTCTGTGCTTCACGTGTTTTATTATGAAACTATAGTTCGGTACAAACATCGATATCCTTCTGGATTCTCTCCGTCTCCAGAAGCAGCCCCCAGACTGGGGAAAAACCCAGCTCTTAAGTACAGGCTTCAATGAGCATCACCTGCTCTCAATTCACTCTGAAGCTTGTCCTAGTTTACTCTTAAAGGGACCTGCATTTCTAACATTGTCATGGAACACTTAAAGATTCAATTTTTTCTTAAAGAAACAATGTAAAATGGATTTTAAAACCTTTTTAGAATGCTCACAAAATGAAATGCTGCTATTAGCGGATGCAGAAGTGCTAAATGCCCAATTCTAGAATCAGGTGGGGTGCACAATCACCATGAATGAGGGAAGAAGGTGACCAACAGTGTTTGAGTGGGGCTCCTTCCCTCCCTCCATTTTTGGCTGCCAGCTTATTTAACGGTCCTTGGAACTTGATTACATGAGAAAGAATCTTTACACTTCTTTTCTAATGAATGGATGTCATCACTTTTGTTTTAGATAATAGACGTTACTCAGTACAACAAAAAGTACCACCATAAATGGGAACACAATTCATTTATTAAATCATAGGTCAAGAAAAATAATGCAACATACAGCTCACTGCATAGATAAATTTCAGTTCAGGAAAACATTCAATAGGGCTCACATTGCAAACCGTTTGCACTATCTGGCATTAAATATTTTTAATGTCTTGTGAATTCTTTTTGAATTTATCAATAATATCCCATGGAAATAGATTTATAGAACATGTAATCCATCAATTGGTTCTCAGACAGTTTTGAATAATTTTTAAAATTACTGCTATATCTAAATAGCCAATTCCAATATAAATACAACTATGTAGCTAAGAAAAAGGAATGCTTGACCCTCTGGCCTCAATTTTTTTCAATTAGAAGATAAAATATATACGGACTGTGAAAGAAAAGTCAGTCAACTCTCCATGATAATCTAATAGGGAAGTGGAGCCATTCAATCATTTAAATGTAAAATAAGAGCAGACTTTAAATTTCTCACTCTGTGCTTATGCCATTAGTGGTGTTTCAATGCTTGCTATTTTTCAATTTGTTAATTTGTTTTGAATAACTACAGTGCTATATAAAGCACGAGGCCCAGCCGACAAGCATTTTTTTGATCTGAAACAACAGAATTTTTTTTAATAGCAAGGCAATCTACAATCTACAACATTTTAGTGAGCTGGGGTCAATTATACTATGTCTACCGATTCACAAACTAAACATAACTCTGTTTGCTGGCTTACAACTTTCACAGAATAGTCAAATGCATAGACTAAAAGTGAAAAATTAAAAGGTCTACATAAGCTAGAAGATAAAGAAACTCACATATATTAAATTGGTCAGACTTATCCTAAGTTCCCAAAGAAGGAAATAAAACAATTTTAATAATTGTAATGCAATCTTCATAGCCTGTCAGTTCCAAGACAAAATTAATGTTTATATGTATGAAATAGAATTATCTGCAGTGATATTTTTTCTCAAACATCTCAGTGAAATAATCATGCATGTCTAAATACACACAATGTGATGTTAAGTTTTCATACAATATTATATACACGTGAAAGTTAATGGTATTTGTCACATGCATAAATCACTTATGGCATCATGATTGATTATATTTGTAAACTTTTGTAGGCTGGAAGCAAGCTCAGCACAAAAGGACTTTAGTTGTGGGATTCATTCTAATGTAATTATTTCTTTTAAAGTACACTAGATAAGTTTTTTCTTAATTAATTTTGACCATACCATGGCTTCCAATTTCTTCAATTGAGTTGTAGTAGGTAAAAAGCGACCACTGCCAGGATAATCCCACAGACAGGGATCATTAGGTATTTCTTGTATTTCTGCCAAGCTGTTTCTTGGGTTTCTATTGTATCCCGTTTCTTGTTCTTCTTACGGCGACCCTTTAGTCTTTTTTCAAAGGCTTCTAATTCCACCTGGATAAAAGGTTGTACAAACTTAGTTTAGTTCATGAACATATTTGGGTGTAAGGGGAATATGCAAGAGTAAAAATGAAAGTGAAATAAATTGAAGTAAAGACACAACACCAATTGTGGTATGAATCTAGATAAACCAGGTACAATTTCTGGGTTTGTTAACTCAGCTGAGCGCAGCCAAGACAGCATTTGGGACAATATAAATAACATAAATAGCCTAACAGAACTGTGGGTGTACCTACACCACATGGACTGCAGCGGTTTAAAAAGGCAGCTCACTACCATCTACTCAAGGGCAATTAGGGATGGGCAACAAATGCTAGCTGAGCCAGCAACATCCACATCCCATGAATGAATAAAAATAATAAATATATTCAAAATGTACACAGAACAAATATTCAGAAAATTAGATGTAATTCCAGGGGTAAAAATTGGAGGCAAGAACACAACACAATGCTGTTCGTGGAATCAGAAGAGGCCCTACAAAATACTGTAGATCAAGTAAAAACCTGAAGTTTAGAATATCAATTGAGCATGAACACCAAAAAAGCAAAAACAATGGTAATTGGGAGGAACACATTAAAATAACTTAGAGTGAAGACTGAAGAGGATGATGCCACACCGGAACAAGTAGATAAGTTTGTCTATTTCGGACAAATGATAACAGAAGATGGTAGATGTGATGCTGAAATTAGAAAGAGGACAGAGATAGCCAAAACTAATTTTGTAAAAATGAAGGATGCGTTAACAACAGAAAAATTCAAGCTTGTAACAAGGAAGAAACACACAGGGTGCTACATTCCATCCACCTGCCTATATGCCTCAGAAAGCTGGGCAATAAATAAAAATCTATAGAAGCAAATAGGGGCCTTTGAAATGTGGATGCTAAGACGTATGCTAAATGTTTCATGAGGAGGTGCTTGAAATTGTAAGAACAAAAAGAGCTCTTAAAAAGTGACATCCAGAAAATAAAAATCAGTGTTTTGGCCATTTGATCTGAGCTGAAAGGCTACAGGATCTCTTCCAGAGGGCTAAGAGGAGGGCAGCAGAAAAAAGGGTTGGCCTTGGCATAGCTGGATGATGGACGTCACATATTGGTTGAAGAAGAGTTACAGTGAATGTAGGAGGATGGCAAAAGACAGACGAGCGTGAGATACCAAGACAGCAGATCTCCTGGTAGGAATAGTTACAAGCAGCAGCAAATGACATCAATCACCAGAGGTCTTCAGAGACAACAGAAAAGTCAGCCCAGAGTTTCAGCTCCTGATGACTCTCACTACAAAGTACATGTGAACATGGAGACAATGAGACTGAACAGGATCTGGCTTGGCTATTATGCCTGCCAGATTGAAATAGTTTGCTGACACTTTGTCTAAGTTCCCACTTGAAGAATAGTTACTTTGGCAAGGGGCTGCTAGGTTCTTTGAAAGTGTAATCAAGTCGGGCTTACTGCCTTTAAAAGAAGATATATGAAAAGGGAAGAAAATGGGGAAAAACACAAGGTTCAGTACTCTTTTTGAATTTCTAAAGTTTTCAAAATTTGGAAACTAATTTGGTTATTTTATTTTGCCTCAGAAGAAACATAATGGAACACACAACTGAGATCACAAAACAAGATTCTAGTAATATAAAAATCATGATAACAGAAAGAGGGAGTGTTTCCAATCTTTGTTTAATCATTAATCATTCAGAGAAAAAGTAAATGTCACTACAACATTACTGTGACTGGTTTATAGGGCAACTGTTCAGGAAATCAAATACAGACTCAAAGATAAATATGTAAGTACTAACGATGTTCAAACATCCCATTTCACAGCTTCTTCGCTGGAAATGTGAATTAAAGTGAGGAATGTGGTAGCATGATACTTTTGCCAAGAAACAAAAAATTGTTCATCAGCAGAATGTGAAGAACATTTGAATTTTCACTCCCTCCAACAGTTAGTTGTGGGTGTTACACTCCCTTTGGTTGTTTTTCTTAATTTATATTATACAAATTAATGGCACTTTTGCCGAAGTATTACAGAAAAATAAAAATTTAAATGCTTTTGTATCTTCCAGGCTTTTACAGACCAGTTTCATTAGACACAAAATCAGGTTAAAAGATTAAGCGATCTCCAAATCTCAGAAAATAACTCAGGGCTGCAAAATTATTGAACTTTGCCAAACAGGTTAACTTTGACAACGCTATTAAGTTGGCAAATTTTTCTGATCCTTGTCATACAATGCACATGCAATCTTACACTTTCACCATGGTAAGTAAATCAAACTGGATTACTGAGAAAGAAAGCACTTGCACAATATAAGATATTTTCCATTTACAGACTATCCTAAAGCGCTGTGCATCCAATTAAGTAATTTTGATGTGTAGACAAATGGGGCGGTCAACAATGCTCAGTAAGATCCCACAAACTGTAAATCTGTTTTTGTGTAGGTTGAGAAAGAAATGCTGGCCAGGAAACCAGGGGAATATCGTGTTATTCTTCAAATAGTGTCATGACATCGTGTACTTTCACTCAGAGCCTCAGTTTATCGCCTCTCCCAAAAGAAAACGCCTCTGGCATTGCAGCACTCCCATAACACTCACAGAAGCGTCAATGTAAGTTATATGCTCTTTTCTTGAGTGGGGTTTGAGCACATAATCTGATTCAGAGACAATCAAATACTTAACCAACAGTTTTTTTGATTTAAAAAACTAACAAATTTGGCACAAATAAATCCTCAAGTGAAACTCAGTGGAAAAGTCAAATAGTGAAAGCTATCATTAAATCATTTATAGCAGATCACTCACTTGGCAGTTATTTAAAAAAACCACATCGTAAGAAAAACGAGGGTAGAAATTCTACTTTTGTGTGCTCACCAGCTTGTGCTTTCCACGTTTATTAATTAGAATGGTTATCCTTGTCAATTGGCAAGAGCTGAAAGGCAAAAATGGAAGCAACCAAACACCCACTGTCAACCTATTCTTACCCTGCTGAGTGAGATAGACCTCCTACAGGAAAGCAAAGGTCAGCATAATCCTGATGCAGAGACCAGAATTTTCATTGCTTCCTTGGTCAAGCAAACTCTTTTACATTATAAATCTTATGAGCACATGATAATGACAGGCCTGAAAAAAAATCAGCTAGTCTACTGAATTTGTCCCATAATGGTCATAGAGCAACTGAGCATCACCACTAGTATCCCACACCCACAAGTAGCCGTGTAATATCCTGAAAGAGGCTAAAAGAGAAAATAAACTCAAGTTAATTCAGGGAAATAAAATCTGGGAAATATCGCTGCAACTCTTGAAGGCAATGAAAATGAGTTTCAGAAAATGCCAGTTTATAAGGGCACATTACCCAGTACCCCACTTACACATCCAACTCCCCTTTGAGCAATTGCAGCACATCTACATTCATTGCAAGAGCTGGCAACCTATGAGTGACCCACTGTTAAAAGAATAACCACCTGATATCTAAAAGTCCTACACTAGTGTTCCATGATTCTTCTCAGTGTATTTAACTAAAATACTGTAACCACATGGACACAGTCTCGTGTCAAATCTTAAGTCTATACTTAGAGTTAAAAGGCCAGCTCAGCCTCCCATTGTAACTAAGAGCCTTCAAGGTATTTGTCAACTTAGTGGCTTCTCTGATCATTTTTAGGGCCTCTACATCATCTCCATGTGAGGTGACCAACTGCACATAGTATTCTAGATGAGACCAACAAAAATCTTCCATAAGGACAGTATAGTGCTTTTTGTTTTATACCGTAATCCTGCAATCTTGCAACTTCATCAAAAAATAGCAGCTACGTTGGTAGAAAAAAAAACCTTTTCAGAATACACATTGAGAATCTCTGAAAATCCTTCTGTGACTAGGCAGGCATATAGAGTATCCTTAAATGATCCGTTCTTGCAATTTTCCTATATAACCAACTACATGGCTTATAGGTTTATAATTTCCCAGTTCTGGCTTGATGCCTTTTTTAAATATTGTACCTTAATAGGTGAACTATAAATATAAACAAAATATACAAATATCAAGCAAAAGCTCAGGGATGGCAACAAACATAATCTTGTCATAGTAGAAGGAGGAAATACCACAAACTGCAAGCATACAATGTCTACCTCAAAATATGAAATGACAGGGTAGAAACACTTAGACAAAATAAACTATATGCATAGTGTAAAATGATCAGCAGATAAAAGAAACTCAGTTCTAATAATGGGAATACGCAACTCAGTAAAAATAGGATTAGTCTCTCTCCTGTAAGTGCTAAACATTCTTTAATCAGCACTAAAACAAGGCCGCACCCATCAGCCTGATAGCAGTCTTTTGTCTCCATCGTTCCCAATACAAGCCTGTCAAGTAGCATTAGGTGAAACAGACAAGAAAGCCAACTCACCATTCAGCTATCAAATTAAGCAACACAAGACAAACCAATAAAAAAAATCAAAATTTAATTTCTCTCTAAAAGGTACACCTTGTCCAGTGGTTTAAAGGATTCTTTTTCAAAGTTAAGGAACAGTATGTGGGGGCATGGGGGTGGGGAAGAGGAGCTGCTAAGTGAACGAACGTGTCGGGTGGAAGGGAGTTGGGAAGAGGGGCTGCTGAGTGAGTTTCTGCGGGAGGTGGTTTGGGAAGAGGGGTGTGTGTGCGTACGTGCGCAGTGGGAACAGAGGGTTGATTGCAATGTGCGTGGGGGTGGGGGTGGAGGGGACAGGGACTTCATCGAGCATTCTGTCACCGGGGAATATGGAGAGCTTGGCTGAAACCTACAACAGTACATAAAATAATGGCATTTTTATAAGTGCTTTAAAAACACTGATTTTCAAATGCATGTGACGTATTATATGTTGATCTATAAAATGCAAATGTTAATAATCATATACTAATGTTACGATGCTGCCATATTGCTGTTGTTCTTGCTGTCATTTGGGGTCATGTTAATTTTCATGTTAAAACAGGGTCACATCAGAAAATTGTTTGGGAAGGAGCGTACTAAGCTACTTACCTGTTGCTTTAGTCTTTCTTTTTCAAGGGCAGCTTTTTCTTCAGCTTCTTTCATCTGAAGAAACAGTTGAAAAAATAAATCTATTGTCTAGAGACAAATTAAACTTTGATATTCATGTAATTCTGTATTAAAGGTTATTTAAGGGGAGGCAGTGGGAAGTGGTAATGTCACTGGACTAACAATTCAGAGGTCCAGACTAATGTTCTGGAGAGACAGATTCAAATCCCACCACAGCAGTTGGTGGAATTTAAATTCAACTAATAAACCTGGAATTAAAAGCTAGTTCTTGGTAATCGTGACCATCCAAAAACCCACCTGGTTCACTAATGTCCTTTTAGGGAGGAAATCTGCTGTCCTTACCTGACCTGGCCCACATGTGATGGAAGACCCAGAGCAACTTGGTTGCCTCTTAACTGTCCTCTGAAATGACCTAGCATAAGTCAAACCGCTATAAGTCTAAAAGGAATGAAACTGGAATAACCACTCTGCATCAATCCAGGCACCAGAAACGACAACGGCATACCCAGCCCTGTCGATCCTGCAAAATCCTCCTTACGAACATCTGGGGCATTGTGCTAAAATTGAGCACTGTTCCACAGACTAGTCAAGCAACAGCCTGACAAAGTCATTCTTACGGAATCATACCCTACAGATGACGTCCCAGACACCATCACCATCATCCCTGGATATGTCCGGTCCCACTGACAGGACAGAACCACCAGAGGTGGCAGCACAGTCAGGAGGGAGGTGCCCTGTAGTCAACATCAACTCTGGACCCCATAAAGTCACATGGCATGAGGTAAAACATGGACAAGGAAACCTCCTGCTGGTTACCACCTACAGCACCCCCTCAGCTGAGGAATCAGTCCTCCTCCATGTTGAACACCGCTTGTAAGAAACATTGAGGGTGGCCAGGGCACAGAACATACTCTGGGCGGGGACTTCAACGTCCATCACCAAGAGTAGCTCAGTAGTACCACTACTGACCAAGCTGGCCGATTCTTAAAGCACATAGCTGCTCGACTGGGTCTGCAGCAGATGGTGAAGGAACCAACAAGAGGGAAAAACCTACTTGAACCCGTCCTTACCAATCTACCTGTTGCAGATGCATCTGTCGATCACAGTATTGATAGGACTGACCACTGCACAATCCTTGTGGAAACAAAGTCCCATCTTCGCACTGAGGATATGCTCTAGAAACTCAAACTGAGCATCCATGAGGCACTGTGGGTAACCAGCAGCAGCAAAATTCTATATAACCGCAATCTGTAACCTCATGGCCTGGCATATGTCCCATTCTACAATTACCATCGAGCTGGGGTTCAACCCTGGTTCAATGCAGACTGCAGGAGCAGCAACAGGCATACCTAAACATGAGGCGTCAACCTGGTGGAGCTACAACACCACACTACTAGCATGCCAAACAGTAGAAGCAGCATTTGATAGACAGCCCTAAAAGATCCCACAACCAATGGATCAGAACTAAGCTTTGCAGTCCTGCTACATCCTGTTGTAAATGGTGGTGTGCAATTAAACAACTCACAGGAGGAGGCTCCACAAACATCCCCATCCTCAAAGATGGGGGAACCCAACACGTCAGTGCAAAACACAAGATTCAAGAATTTGAAAGCATCTTCAGCCAAAGGTGCTGAGTGTATGATCCATCTCAGCCTCCGCCCAAGGTCACCAGCATCAAAGATGCCAGTCTTCAGCCAATTCAAATCACTCCACATGATATTAAGAAACAGGTGAAGGCACTGGTTACTGCAAAGGCTATGGGCCCTGACAACATTCCAGCAATAGCACTAAAAGATTTATGCTCCAGAGCTAGCCATGCCCCTAGCCTAGCTGTTCAGTATAGCTACCACACTGGCATCTACCCGGCAATGTGGAAAATTGCCCACATATGTCCTGTCCACAAAAAGCAGGGCAAGTCCAACCCGGCCAATTACTGCCCCATCAGCCAACTCTTGATCATCAGCAAAATAATGGAAGGTGTCATTGACAGGGCTATCAAGAGGCAATAACATGCTCACTGACACTCAGTTTGAGTTCTGCCAGGGTCACTCAGCTTCTGACCTCATTACAGACTTGGTCCAAACATAGACAAAAGAGCTGAACTACACAGGTGAGGCGAGGTGACTGCCCTTGACATCAAGGCAGCATTTGACTGAGTATGGCATCAGAAAGCCGGGAAACTGGAGTTAATGGAAATCAGGGGAAAGCTCTCCGCTGGTTGGAGTCATACCTAGCACAAAGGAAGATTGTTGTGGCTGTTGGAGATCAATCATCTCAGTCCCAGGAGGAGTTTCTCACAGTAGTGTCCTAGGCCCGACCATCTTCAGATGCTTCATCAATGACATTCCCTCCATCATAAGGTCAGCATTAGGGATTTTCACTGATTGCACATTGTTTAGCACCATTCATGAATCCTCAGATACTGAGCCAGTCTGTGCCCACATGTAGCAATGTCTGGACAATATTCAGGCTTGGGCTGGTAAGTGGCAAGTAACATTCATGCTACATAAGTGCCAGGCAATGACCATCTCCAACAAGAGAGATATTCAATCGCATTACCATCACTGAATCCCCTGCTCTCAACATCCTGGGGGTTACCATTGACCAGAAACACATACAAATACTGTGGCTACAAGAGCAGGTCAGAGCCTGGGAATTCTGCAGCAAGTAACTCACCTCCTGATTCCCCAAAGCCTGTCCATCATCTACAAGGCACAAGTCAGGAGTGTGATGGAATACTCTCCACTTGCCTGGATAAGTACAGCTCCAACAACATTCAAGAAGCTCGACATTATCCAGGACAAAGCACCCCATTCATAAACATTCACTTCCTCCAACACCGGCACACAGTGGCAGCAGTGTGCGCCATCTACAAGATGCACTGCAGCAACTCACCAAGGATCCTTCAACAGCACCTTACAAACCTGCGACCTCTACCATCTAGAAGGACAAGGGTAGCGGATGCATAGGAACACCGCCACCTGCAAGTTCCCCTCCAAGCCACACACCATTCTGACTTAGAACTATATCGTCATTCCTTCAATGTTGGCTGGGTCAAAATTGTGGAACTCACTCCCTAACAGCACTGTGGGTGTACCTACACCACATGGACTGCAGCAGTTCAAGAAGGGCACATGCCACCACCTTCTCAAGGGTAATTAGGATAGGCAATAAATACTGGCCTAGCCAGCGACACCCACATCTGATGAAGGGATAAAGAAAGTAGTATTTTTAGGAAGATAGCCCATACCTGCATTTAATTCTGATTTTAAAATCATTACATACATTTTTGGTTACTAAGTTCCTACACTATTATTACATTAATCGAATATATTCCCAAATAGCAAAATGTGTAATTTATCTATTATTTAACTAATGCTTATATTTTTGCCCTTGAACGTTGCAATGGTCACTCCTGCTGGTTCATTTATATTCTGGATCATCTGATCCTATATATTGGGCATATTGTTTTTGAAATTGATTGTAGTCACTAGTAGTTCAAAATTACACTCTGGAAAATTACTGTATTTTAATTTTAATGAATCATTTTCAATTCCTCATCCCTCAACCCTAGATGTAGCCTTCATACAAACTCATATAGTGTAGAAGTTCAAAGAGGAAATCCAAATTGTTGCTACTACTCATAATATATTGATTGGTAAGGCTCTTAAAAGGAACAAAACTGGAGGAGATCCATGAAAAATCCAAGCCACCTGGTCAACTTTAAACAGCATATGCTTTACGTTGGAAGATGACTATTCTGTAAGGTTCCACATGTAATCCAATACAGTTCTTGGGCCTCTCCAATTTAAAACGCTGTTCTCATTCTGAAACAGTAGCTTAGTAATGCCAAAAAGATTACAAATACCACATGCAGCTTTAGACTAGTATTACTGTTGTTCACTTTTGAGCATAATGGGCTTAACGTTTTCCATTTCCTATCAAAAGCTATGTTCTTGCTGTTTTTCCAATTGCTTAATTGTCAATTTCAGGCAAGTTTTAAATCAGGAACAAACTAATGTTCCGACGTGCTGCTGGCAATTCAATTGGGGAATTTAGCATCATCAGAAAATTAGATTTAAGCCACTAAGTTTAAACCATAAAAATGGAATTTATTACAATGACAAATTTAATGAATTTGGATTCATAACAATTTATGGTTACTTGCTTGCTGCATTTAGGTTTTTCCTAGTATGCAAAAGTTAATTTTAAAAAAATCAAGTGTAATGATTGGGCTAGGATGTACGTTTTCCTTCTGAATATTAGAAGTTCCAATCATATTTTTGTTTGTTTATTCTTTCATGAGATGTGGGTGTTACTAACAAGGCCAGCATTTGTTGCCCATCCATAATTGCCTTTGACTTGCTAGGCCACTTCATAGGGCAGTTAAGAGTCAACCACATTACTGTGGGTCTGCAGTCACATGTAGGCCAGACCAGATAAGGGTAGCAGATTTCCTTCCCTAAAGGATATTAATGAACTAGATGGGTTTTTATGACAATTGATAATAGCTCCATGGTCATCATTACTGAGGTTAGTTCTCAATTTCAGAGTAATGAATTGAATTTGGGATTTGAACCCATGTCCCCAGAGCATGAACCTGGGTCTCTGAATTACTAATCCAGTGACATTACCATTGCATCACCATCTTCCCCTGATATCATCACAGAAAGGCAGAATAAAACCATGTCACAAATTCAGGCAGTGCAAGTACGACAAGCCATTTATTTAAAAAAAAGCAGTATGACTTAAAATGTTCAGAGATAAGAAAAATATACAAAACAGGTTCAAAGCAATTACTTACCGTCATTTTAAGGTAAATTTAAACTATGAAGTTTCCCCAAACTAAAATAAGATTTGATGACCAAGGTTGTTGGTTAACTTTCTAAACAATTAATAAAAATTAATTTTATCAACTTGAGCCTGTGTCAAATAACAAGTACTTCAAATTATGGAATTTTAAAACACAGAAGGAGACTACTCTACCCGTGCCAGCTTTCTGAAATGATTCTAAATACTTGTTATTTGTCCCTATCCTCTGCCCTTTTCCCTTAACCATTTTTTCCTTTCCAAATGTTTCAAAACTTTTTTTTAAAAAGCTATATGGATTCTGCCACTATCATTTCTGGTACAGCAAACAACCCTGGGTGAACAAATTGCAAGCAATCTAATAGAACTTATGTATAAATACACAAAAACAATAGAAGTTTAACATATAGAATGCAATGTACTCACTGCAACAATTATACGTGAGATTTCATTTGTACGTAGAGTCTATTTTGGAACACGTTCTTTGCATCCACTCTTAAGCAAAGTTGAGAGAGTATAATGTAACAAGGCAAGAGACGTTACCTCAGATGCTTTTTGCTTCATTTCCTGACAGACTTCATCACATTCCACCAGGGCTTGCTCCTCAGTCACCACTGAACACAGTATTTCCTTTATTAAACACATAAATGTCTTTGGTATCAATTCTTCAAAGAATGTTGTGTTAATTTGAAACCACAAATTCTATACAGCAGGAAGGATATAGTTGATATTTTAAGGTTAGATAAACATTTGTTCAAAATAACACCCATTTAATGGGCACATTTAATAACATTGCTCGCACCAGTTCTAGTGTTTCAATTCAATAAAGATACTTTCCATACCCCATTGGGGTTCCACTAGAAATTATACACAGAAATGTGCGCTCATCATCGAGTTTCAGATAAATAGAATACTGCTGATCCTAGTTGAACCCAAAGTAGTGTATTTTCCTCTGCATCCATTCAATGACTGCTGGCTTGTGTAACAGGCTGTAATGCATCACCGTGACAGAAGAATTAGTTAATGTTCCATCTGTTGCTTTATCTACCAAAATTTCCCTAAACTACCTGCCTATATCACCATACTAAAATCTACAAAACAAGAAAATAGAAATCTAGTTCTCTAGAGTGCAAGAGGATTCTTGAAATGTACACACACAAACTGCTGTATGCAGACATGTTTAATTGAACATGAAATAGTTCTCGGTGCATTTGATACACACATAGGCAATCAGTTGAAGATAATACAACATGGCCTGAATTTTCCATTGTCGGACGGGCTGTCACAGAGTCAACTGCTGTCCGTGATCGGCTCCGCACCCTCATTTTATGCGGGTGAGTCAATTAAGGCCCGCCTGGCGTAATATGCAAGTGGTAGCGCTGAGCTCTACCTGTGCGGGCAGAAGGTGGAAGGAGAGTTGGGTCCAGCGCTTTTTCGTATATGTGCGCAAAAGAGTGCTTCAATCTCCGAGGCACAGAGCTCTTGAACTAAATAAATAAATGTAATAAAAATTTAATGAAACATGTCACCTCGTGTGACTGTGTCACATGTGATGGGACATGTTTTTATTTTTCAGAAAAACTTCTTATTTAATTCGTAAAAGCTTTAGGAAACCTCATCCCACTCGTGGATAAGATTTCCTAAAAAAACATAAAGGCAGTTTGGCCTTTTAGCCTGCCCACCAACTGTGAGGTTGGACGGGCACCATAAACTTGAAATTAATTACCTAGTTAATGGCCTTAATAGGCCTTTCAATTATCAGCGAGCATGCAGCTGACTCCGGCGCGTGCCTGCTGAATGAAATATCGTGAACAGCACAATGATGTTGGGACACACACCCGATGTCGTTGCATATTATTTTATGCTCCGGTGTGTCGGGCCCATCCCCACCCACTGAATGTAAAATCTTGGCCCATGGTTAGTTTTACTATTCCTTTGTCAAGGGAAGCCTGAATATAATCATGTTTGCTTTAAATTGTATTTTAAAAGGATTAACTTTAAAGTGCATCAGGTCACTGGATTTCATGGCTTAGAAGATATGCTTGAAATTAATAATTTTGGAATATCCTCAATTATATTATATTATGCACTTTGGATTTCTAAAATTAAACCTGTATTTTGCTGTAAGGGATTTTGAATTTGTTTGGGAGCCCATGTTTCTTTATATTGAGTACAAGTCTGATTAAGATGTTTCAGGATCCAAACCACCACGGCTGAATTAATTCTGACCTTTAGCATTGTGCATCACTCTCTAAATAGATACTGGGGTCTTTCTGACCTTTCTTGTCCTATTTTTTCTCTATATTTGACAGATGGGTGTCTTTAGAACTGCATGACTTTACAATATTTCTTTGGTCCAAAATACTGATAGAAATAATCCCAAAATGAAAGCAACTAGTCTCCAATTATGCAAACATCGCAAACACTGGGAACTTGTGCCAAAATCGGAAGAGCTATTATATCAACCAGTCAAACAACAGCTTAATACAGTCATAGTCACAAAATTCATCCAACTTCCCAGATTTCTCCATCACCATTTCTGGGTATTTCCTGCCCCAAATGTAGGACAGACCCACCAGAGGTGGAGACATGGCTGCAGGGTGACCAAGGTTGAGAACTAAATATTTAAGGATATTCGACATTTAGGAAGGATAGGCAAAACGGAAAAGGAAGTGGGATAGAGCTGCTAATAAAGGATGAGATCAGTATGTTAGAGATATCTTTGATTGGAAGAAACACAAAAGGGCAGCAAACACTGGAAGTTGTTGTTTTTGGCCACTAAACAGTAGTGGTAATGTAGGGCACCGTATAAACCAGGAAATTAGAGGTACATATAACAAGGGTAATACAGTAATCATGGAGGACTTCAATCTGCATATAGACTGGGTAAACCTAATTAGCAGTAATGATGTAGTAGATGAATTCCTGGAATGTAAATGAGATGGTTTTCTAGAACAGTTGAGGAACCAACTATGGAACAGGCTACTTTAGATCTAGTATTGTGCAAGGAGCCTTTAGGGAACAGTAACCATAATATGATAGAATCTTACATTAAGTTTGAAAATGATGTAGTTCAATCCGAAACTAGGGTCTTTAATCCAAAGAAAGGAAACTACAAAGGTACGAGGGGCAAGTTGATTGGGAAGTTACATGAAAAGGTATGACAGTGTCATTGAGCATGTTCAAGACACAGGTGGATAGATTTCTAATTATTAATGGTACCAATGGATATGAGGATACTCCGGGAAAAGAGTGTTGAGGTAGAACATCAATCATGATCTAGTTGAATGGTGGAGTAGGCTTGAGACGCGAAATGGCCTATTCCTGCTCCTATTTCCTAAGTTCCTAAGTCACAGTGAAAGAGGTGTTAACTAAAATACTGGATGCACTAAAAATTGATAAAGAGGACGTATTTGAAAGGTTAGCTGTACTTAAAATTGATAAGTTACCAAATCCTGATGGAATGCACAAATGAATGCAGAGGGAAGTTAAGAGTGGGAATTGCTAAGGTACTGGCCAGAATCTTCCAACCTTCCTTACATAAAGGTGGTGCCAGAGGAAGGGACAATGGCAACTGTTTCCCTTGTTCAAAAAGGTTGTAAGGGTAAAGCTAACAACTACAGGCCTGTCAATTTGACCTGAGTAGTCGGAAAGCTTTTAATCTGGTACAAAATCAGTAACTACCGGATAACTCTGGATTAACTGAGGAAAGTCAACATGGATTTGTTAAAGGTAAATTATGTTTAACCAACTTGAATTTTTGTTGAAGCAACAGGGATGATTGATGAGGGCAATGTGGCTGATATGCTGTTTATGGACTAGCAAAAGGTGTTTGATAAAGAAAGTGCCACGTAATACTTAGCAGCAAAGTTGAAGCCCGTGGAATAAAAAGGACAGTGGCACCAAGAATATGAAGTTGGCTGAGTGACAGGAGAGTGGTGACAACTGGTTATTTTTCGGACTGGAGGAAGGTATATAGTGGGGATCTCCAAGGGTCAGTATTAGAACCACTGTTTTTCTTGATTTATATTAATGGCCTAGACTTGGATATATAGAACACAATTTCAAATTTTCAGATGACACAAAATTTGCAATATTATGAATTGTGAGGACAGTTATACTTCAAAAGGACATAGATAGGCTGATGGAATGGGTGAACACATGACAAATGAAATTTAATGCAGAGAATCATTCCAAGGATAAGCAACCACTTATATGGATAGAATGAAGAAGTTGGGGCTGTTCTCCTTAGAGAAAGGAAGGCCAATAAGAGTTTAATAAAAGTGTTCAAAATTATGAGGGGTTTAGACAGAGTAGGTAGAGACTGTTCCCTCTGGCAGAAGGGTCAAGAATCAGAGCATAAGGATTTAAGGTGATTGGCAAAACAGATGATTGACATGAGGAAAAAATGTTTTAATCAGCAAAAGTTTACGTTCTGGAATGCATTGCCTGAGACTGGTGGAGGCAGTTTTAATTATGGTTTCCAAAAGGGAATTGGATAGGCAACTAAATCACAGAATTGTTACAGTGCAAAAGGAGTTCTTTCAGCCCATCTTGTCTGCACTGGCTCTCCAGATGAGCACAGTGCCATTCTCTTGCCTTTTCCCCATAACTCTGCACATTGTTTTTATTTAAATAATTATCCAATGCCCTCTTGAATGCCTCAATTGAACCTAGCTCCACCACACCTCCAGTAAGTGCATTCCAGACCCGAATCACTTGCTATGCAAAAGTTTCTTCTCATTTGCTTCTTTTGCAAATCACTTTAAATCTGTGCACTCTCGTTCTCAATTCTTTTATGAGCGGGAACAGTTTCTCCCTACTATCGACTTTGTCCAGCTCCCTCATGATTTTGAACACCTCTATCAAATCTCCTCTTAGCCTTCTGCTCTCCAAGTAGAACAGTCCCAACTTCTCCAATCGATGTTCATAACTGAAGTTTCTCATCCCTGGAACCATTTTTGTAAACTTCTTCTGCACTCTCTCCAAAGCTTTCCTAAAGAACTGTACACAATACTCCAGCTGAGGTCTAACTTGCGTCCTGTACAAGTTCAAGCATAACCTCCTTGCTCTTGTGCTCCATGCTCCTATTAATAAAGCCTAGGATACAGTATGCTTTATTAATTGCTCTCTCCATCTGACCTGCCGCCTTTAATGACTTATGCACATGTATACCCAGGCCCCTCTCTCTGGGACACCCTTTAGAATTGTAACCCTTGTTTTATATTGCCTTTCCATATTCTTCCTACAAAAATGAATCACCTCACACTTCTCTGCATTAAACTTCATCTACCACCTATCTGCCCACTCCACCAACTTGCCCATGTTCTTTTGAAATTCTACACTATCCTCCTCATGGTTTACAATGCTTCCGAGTTTTGTATCATCCGCAAACTTTGAAATTATCCCTGCACACCAAGATCTAGACCATTAATGTATATCAGGAAAAGCAAGGGTCCCAATACTGAACCCTGGGGAACTCCATCACAAACTTTCCTCCAGCCCGAAAAACATTCATGAACGATTACTACCCTGTTTCCTATATCTCAGCCAATTTTGTATCCACATTGCTACTGGCACTTATATTCCATGAGCTATAACTTCTCTCTCAAGTCTGTTGTGCAGCAGGGAATTCTGGCATGGGGGGTTGGGGTGAAGGGAGTTTTGAGGTGAAAAGAGTTCTGGGGTGGGGGGGAGAAAGAGTTTGTGGGGCGGGTGGGGAGGGAGCCCGGCAGGGGAAAAGGAGAGGTGGGGTGAGAGAGTCTGGAGGGAGGAGGAAGGTGGAGGAGGCAGTAAGGGGAGGGAAATGTCCAGGTGAATGTACAAGGGAGGGGTCCGTGGAGTCAATGACTGGCTCCTGGAGAGTGAACTGAGGCTGTGAGGTAGGAGGGAATGGGGAGTACAAAATGAGGCAGGTGGTAGGAGGGTTAGGGTGCTTTGGTAATGGTAGAAGGGACAGCAAGGGTGGTTGGTGGGGACTCAGGGGCAGACACTGAGTCTGGGGTTGGGTAGCAGGAGGTGGGGGAGGAGAATGCAGACATGAGTGGGATTCTCAGGAAGGTAGGGGATGTGCACGTTCACTTGGACATCCTGGCAAGAAAAGGGTTCTGATTAGTAGATGACATTGGAGAGGTGATGCCTGGGGGGGTGGTCAACAGTGATGGGGGAACCCACCTGCCAGTGATCCAGAGTGTTTCCTGGAAATGCATTATTAATGAGGCGGAACACCCTGGGTATGGGGCAATACTGATCGAAAACCGCCATTGCAGCTGACGGGTAAAATTACTATTATCCTGCCTGTTACTGAACTTTGTGCAAATCTGGGATGATTCCCCCCTACATCTACATTCCCTACTGTTTATAAAAATAAAAGGTGATCCCTTTGAAACATATAAAACTCCCGAGGGGCTTGACAAGCTAGATACTGGGAGGGTGTTTCCCCTTGATGTAGACACTAGAACAAAGGGTCACAGCCTCAAAATATGAGGTCAGTCATTTAGGGTTGGGACATATTTCTTCACCCAAAGGGTTGCGAGCCTTTGGAATTCTCTGCTGCAGTGAGCTGTGATGCTCAAACATTGAGTACATTCCAAGTCAGAGATCATTAGATTTTTGAGAGAATCAAGATGCATGGGGAAAGTGCGGGAAGGTGTAGTTGAGATGAATGATCAGCCATGATCTTGTTAAGTGGCAGAGGAGGCTCGAGGGGCCAAATAGCGTTCTCCTCCTATTTCTTATGTTCTCATGACTTCAGTGTTTACTACTGCAGATCAAGGTGTATCAGTCAATCTTGGAAGGATTCTTCAAAAAACAAGGGTCGACGTAAACACCGAATATAAAAACATCAAGCCAAGCATCAGCAAGGAATGTAAATACTTGGACCTATCTCCACTGGGAAGCACTGAAAAGTCGTACACCGCTTATGCGAGAAGATGGCAAAGCCGAACTGTACTCTTTTTGGGGAGAAGGAATATTTTCAATATTTTATTTGATAAATCCCGCTTGTTCTGGTGGCTTGCTAGACATTTGTGCCAAAAGAAAATAAATCACTTTCCAATTGTCTAACTGCACCCAACAATGGAAACAAGAGATGGACCAAACATATATTAAATTCTGCTGCAAAAATTCAAGCTTTTTCCTTCCTCTCTATAATTTACCAACAGAAAAACAACATATGGGACTGTCAATCTGTATTTGACTAATTGATACACATGTAACTGCATAAAAACACATGGTCCTGCTTTCAAATCGATTGAAATTGTGCACAGTTAACATAAAAACTATTCATTTATTAATATGACTCAAAGACTATTTAGATGTAGGCCCAACTCCAGTCACCTTTACCATGCTTTTACTGTCCAACAGCATCCCACCTGAAACAGAGTTTCAATAAATAACAAGATTCCCACAAATCTACTGCAGGTTACGGCAATCCCCTTGATAGCCATATGCACATGCCACCTATAGGGCTTTGTCCATTGGGTAGTTTTAGCTCACATTAAACGGTAAGAAAAAAATAATATCCATTTTATTATAAATTCTTGACATGGTTTCAATAAATAATCTATTTTAAAGCTGAAAATCATATTTCTCCTGTGCTGTGTTCAGTACAGGAAGTTCAGTGATACTTCCTTATAGTATGATTGAAATCACAGGCATGCTGCATTTCAACATTTTTTAAAATGCTGTTGAAACTGGTATAATCCAGGTGGACTGAGGAAATCTATTAGCAGAAAGAGGGGGAAGTGGGGCAGAGCTCAACTTATTCACAGGGTATAGGTCTAAACATGTGTTTTGGCACTGAAAAATGGGGTTGCCTTACACACCGTGACCTACAGTATCTATAAGATGCACTGCAGCAATTCCCAAGGTTTCTTCAATTGCAACTCAACTCCCAAATTTGCGAACTCTACCACCTAGAAGTACAAAGCAGCAGGCACTTGGGAATGCCACCACCTGTAAGTTCCCCTCTAAGCCACACATCAAACCGACTTGGAAATATATCACCTTTCTCTCATCATCATTGGGTCAAAACCCGGATTGGCCAGGTGATTAACAGTGAGGTTCAGTGTCTTGGACTACAGGAAGATATAGATGCGATGGTCAAATGGGCAGATAAGTGGCAGATGAAATTTAACCCTGAAAAGTGTGAGGTGATACACTTTGGAAGGAGTAATTTGACAAGGAAGTGTTCAATGAACGTCATGACACTAGGAAGTTCTGAGGAACAAAGGGGCCTTGGCGTGCGTGTCCATAGATCTCTGAAGGCGGAGAGGCATGTTAGTGGGGTGGTGAAAAAGGAATTTGGGACACTTGCCTTTATCAATTGAGACATAGATTACAAAAGTAGAGAGGTCATGTTGGAGTTGCATAGAACCTTGGTGAGGCCACAGCTGGAGTACTGTGTGCAGTTCTGGTTGCCACATTATAGGAAGGATGTGATTGCACTGGAGGGGGTGCAGAGGAGATTCATTAGGATGTTGCCTGGGATGAAACATTTAAGTTATGAAGAGAGGTTGGATAGACTTGGGCTGTTTTCGTTGGAACAGAGAAGACTGAGGGGCGACCTGGTCGAGGTGTACAAGATTATGAGGGGCATGGACATGGTGGATAGGGAGCAGCTGTTCTCCTGAGTTGAAGAGTCAGTCACGTGGGGACACAAGTTCAAGGTAAGGGGCAGGAGGTTTAGGGGGGGATGTAAGAAAAAGCTTTTTTTACCCAGAGGGTGGTGATGGTCTGGAATGCACTGCCTGGGAGGGTAGTGGAGGCGGGTTGCCTCACTTCCTTTAAAAAGTACCTGGATGAGCACTTGGCACGTCATAACATTCAAGGCTATGGGCCAAGTGATGGTAAATGGGATTAGGTAGGTAGGTCAGGTGTTTCTCATGTGTCAGTGCAGACTCGATGGGCCGAAGGGCCTCTTCTGCACTGTGTGATTCTTTGATTCCTACCTTACATCACAATGGTATTACCTTCACTGCATGGGCTGCAGAGGTGCAAAAAAAAAATTGGCTCACAGCCATCTTTCAAGAACAATTAAGGGAGGGCAATAAATGCTGGCCTGGCCAGCAAAAGCCCACATCCTTTAAGTGAATTTAAAAAATGACGTACTAAGGTAAAGTTTTTTTTTAAATCAGTGTATTATTGGAACTGTCATTTAACCATATAGATGAATCATGATTCTATCCACAAAGATAACTGACGATTCTAAAATAAAACACTGCTAACCGAATATCACTATCTTACTAATTCAGGTAATAAATCAAATTTTCAAGATTATGTTGTGAAATAGTGAAAATGGCTGGGCTGCAAATTATAATCCTTATGTCTAAACAAAGTACACAAGAAAGAAATGCTATAGTGATAAAAATTTCATAATGTCTTATAATTAAGAGATACCTTTTTAATCCGCTTACAGGGGCACTTCATCTTCACTTTCTGGCTGCAACTTTGTGAACAGTTACCAGGGTGGCAGGTTGCTTTGCATCGATGTCCACAAGACAACTGGTTAAAATGAAGCAGACGAAAAGAAACATGTTGAATTCAATTCAATAAAGACTTTGTACAAAACCAAAACTTTTAAAAGGGAATTTAATTCTACTTAAAATTGTTCAGTTACAAGTTAACCTGCAAATAACTTGTCTGGTTCTCAACACAAAAACAAAAATACCTGGAAAAACTCAGCAGGTCTGATAGCATCTGCGGAGAGGAGCACAGTTAACGTTTCGAGTCCGAATGACCCTTCAACGAAATTACGTAAAAATAGGAGAGGTGAAATATAAGCTGGTTTAAAGGGGGTGGGACAAGTAGAGCTGGATAAAGGGCCAGTGATAGGTGGAGATAACCAAAAGATGTCACAGACAAAAGGACAGAGGTGTTGATGGTGATCTTTTGGTTATCTCCACCTATCACTGGCCCTCTATCCAGCTCTACTTGTCCCCCACCCCCACCACCCCCACCCAAACCAGCTTATATTTCATCTCTCTTCTATTTTTACTTAGTTCTGTCGAAAGGTCATTCGGACTCAAAACTTTAACTGTGCTCCTCTCCGCAGACGCTGCCAGACCTGCTGAGTTTTTCCAGGTATTTTTGTTTTTGTTTGGGATTTCCACCATTTGCAGTTTTTTGCTTTTGTCTGATTCTCAATTGAGTTCAGTCTTGTTTAAGAAATAGATAACTTTTAACATCCTTGCTAGCCATACGGATGCTACCATTTTGCCTTCCTTCTTCTACGTGCAGGTATGCTTTTAACACTTCTTTTGAAATACAAATTATGCTCTCCCAATAGTTCAATGAATTCATCCAATGAGAAGTTGAGCCATATCAACCAGGAAGGTCCTAAATCTGTGTTGAATTAGAAGATTTCAGCAGGCTGTGTTATAGGGTGTTAAGATGAACCTCAACATATCTGTCAGTTAATGTTTCCTGCTCCTATTACCCCTTGCTGGAAATGCACTATGTGAATGCTGGGTGAGAAATTAAATAGCTGCAGTCCCTCTCAGGGTTTAAAAGCCTGTTGAAACACAGTTCAGGACTTTTCTTAAGCAAAAGCCACTTCGGGGAGGCACTGTAGGGCTATCAGCATGTAACCCAACAAATGTTTAATGGGTTCAAAGGTACAGAACAGAATGGGAATGGTTGTTTGGGGGTAAGGAAGAGAAATTGACAAGGAAATGAAACCATTGGCAATTTACATGACCTTTCCATCTCTTGAGTGTTGACTTACTGCAATACAGTTTCACAGACACCAAGCATCTTACAGTACCTTATTCAAATAGTCCTTTTCTCTTCTCTGTGTGAACTTAAACTGCAAGTGTTGGCAAACTAATCTATCACTAAAGACAAGAGGCCAAGCCAAACGCAGTCCCTACTCAAGGTTCACGTTCTCAGTCCAGTGGCAGTCACTGGACAGCAATCAGGAGCAAGAAACCTGGTGATTTTATTTGGAATACTCTGGTTTCTATGACATTAACACCATTCCAGTACCTGCTCACAGACATTAGGGGAAACCTAAAAGCATCTAATAAAGCGTTATGTGCAGAAAAATCAATCGCAGTTAGGTTTTCAAATGTCAGGGGCTAAAATGCAAGATATTCTGGCTAAAAGTGGTTGAGCAGAGTTTAATTTAACATTTTAAGTATAGCATGAAAGAATGTTTTACCAGCCTCAACTGATTCACGGCGCTCTGGGAAGGAAAGCCATTGTCTGCACCAGGTCTGACCTGTATGTGGCCTCAGCCTCACACCCTTAATTGCCCTCTGAAGTGGCCTATTAGGCTACTCAGTTGCATTAAACCACTATTTAAGGGTTCAAGAAAGTCCACTGTCACTTTCTCAAGGGGAACTAATAATTGGCAGTCTTCCCAGCAAAGCCAACACTTCAAGAATATCTTTTTTTTAAAATAAAGTTCTTTGAAAACAACCCATCACAAGTTACACTGATCTGATTTAATTTTTAATGTGGAGTCAAGATAGGAAGAAATGAGTTCCGTGGGGCAGGAACAGGCTGACACAATCGGTCTACTGGGACAGTCCTGTTTGTTGGTTTTGGGAAGGAGGTAGAAGCGGGCTGTCTGTGGTTGGGAGATTAAGAGGTTGGACACAGTGGAGGGAAGATCTCCAGAGGAGATGAGATCAGTGACAGTCCTTGAAACAATGGCTTGATGTTCAGTGGTGGGGTCATGGTCCAGGGGGAGGGAGGAAGGAGTGTCTGAGATGTGACGCTCAGCCTCTACAATGTAGAAGTCAGTTCACCAGATAACAACAGCACCACCCTTGTCGGCAGGTTTGACAACAAAGTCAGGGTTAGACCTAAGGGAGCGAAGTGCAGCAAGTTCAGAAGGAGACAGGTTAGAGTGGATGAGAGAAGCAGAGAAATTGAGATGGCTGATGTCACGCCGACAGTTCTCAATGAAAACATCATCTATTATTTATTAATTACAACCAAATTATCATTAAGTTACATAATCGCATTGCTGTTTGTGGAAACTTGCTGGTGGAATTTAATGCCCACCAACCCCCGCCACTACCCCTTAAGGTTGTGGGGTTTCGAGGTATAAAACCCTTCTCATTAAAATCTCTAGAGCTGGATTTCCCTCCCTCATTGGCTTTATTGTCATAGAGGGCCAGGGGGGAGGTGGGGGCGGGGGGGGTGGTGCGGGGTATAGTATATCGGGAAGGCCAAATATCTATTTCACACCGTCATGAAACTAGTTTGTGATCATCTGCTCCACCAGTCAATGGCACACCGCCTTTCCTGCCACCACACATCAGGAACCTAATTTTAATACTTTAGCATCTCATAGGCCCTGCTTGCAGGAATCATCCCCCCATGCTGGATCATCTGGGTTTGTCAGCGTGATTGCACCTGGCGAGCTGAACTTTGAGGGGAACTCCGAGGTGAGTGCACACTAACGTTGCGCAGCACTCACGGGGGTCACCCATTCGACTTCAAGTAAGAGGCACCATGCATTCAGGTGAAGGCATAGGCAAGTCACTTTTTTCCAGCTGGCTGACGGTGAGGTGCCAGGGCAAGGGCTGCACTGTGGTTGGGGTGAGTTGTGGGGGGAAAGGCAGCTCGGTTTGATGATAGTACACAGGCACATGTGGGAGCGGGGAATGAAGCGGCCACGTCTTAAAAGAAACCTTGCATAAAGTGAGCATTCTTTCAAAGCTGAGACAGTTCAGGCGCAGCACATTGACAGGTTTGGAGTCGGGCCTGTAGCTTATCTGCCCACTCAAGCAATGCAGAGGCATGAAAGTGCAACCAAATGCTCCTGAGCTTTGCATGCCTCAGGCATAAAGTGCAAACTAATGAGTGTTTTAGAGAGCTGCAGAACAATTGGACGACTGGGCAAGTTGTACAATCTCGTGAAAACTATCCATGGAGCATTCACTGGTGGAGGTGCTCACAGCCCCTTGCAATATCTTTGTTAAGTTTTGGACCAGTCTCCCCCATGGTTCAAGCGAACAGCACAGCCTTGCGGTGCAGATTAGGAGAACGCCTGCACCTGAGCTGAGAGCACAGCATGCAGTCCAGTGGGCTGCTGCCGATCAGTTAGGTGGAGTGATGTGGAGGTGGGCGGGGCTTCAGGTAGCCATGCAGCGCACTAATCTCTGGTCACCCACGAGGTGGCCAACACTTTCTGGGATGGGTTAAGGAGCCTTGGGACGGAAATGGAGCCGTAGCCGGAGCTGCAGATGAGAGGTCCCTAGTAGATCAATGCAAACCCACGTGTCTCTCTCTTCCATCCTGCAGGAGCAGTACATCAGGAGGATGGAGCCTGGTGACCTAGCTGTATGCCTCATGGCTTGCAGAAAGCAGAGGACGAGGAGAAGAGACTGAAGGAAGCACCTGGCTGGGTAGAGGGAGTAGCAAAACCCTCAAGAAAGGGCAGCTGGGGCTCCTGCAAATGCTACTGAAGAGCCACAGCGAGCCATCACGGGTCAGCACCTAGCTAGGCCCAGGGTCTACAGATGGCGCTCTTCATTCATGCAGATGACCAAGAACCAGTATCACCAAAGGCTGCGCATGTCCAGGGAACTGGCCGGTCACATATGCCACCTGCTGCATGATTTGGCGCCACAGGGGCATGGAGGGCATCCACTGCCAGTGGCTGTGAAAGTAACTGCGGTGCTCAATTTTTACACTAGTGGCTCCTTCCAGGGCTTGACAGGTGACCTCTGCGGTATCTCGCAAGCCTCCACACACAAATGCATCTAGAAGGTGACAGATGCCATATTTGCGAAGGCACACAACTTTGCGCATTTCGCCTGGGATCAAGAAAGTCAAGAAGCAAGAGTGCTGGGATTTGCACAGACCTCCGATTTCCCACAGGTGCAGGTTACCATCAACTGCACTCATGTGACGCTTAGATCTCCATGGCAACAAGCAGTCAACTACGTCAACAGCAAGGGCTTCTACTCGCTGAATGTTCAGCTGGTGTGCGAGCACCACAAACGCATCTTACAGGTCTGCACGACTCACAGGGAGTGTCCACGACTCCTACATTCGCAGTAGGTCTCAGAACCCTGATGTCTTCCAGGATCCACAGAGGCTGCAGGGTTGGCTCCTCGGGTACAAGGGCCACCAACAGAGGATATGGCTGATGATGCCCAGGCAATGGCCTCAGAGTGCAGCAGAGAGAAGGTACAACGAGGCTCCTGCTGCAACTCGCACTTTGGTGGAGTAAACCATTGGGATGTTAAATGTGAGGTTCCAGTGCTTGGACTGGTCTGGTGGAGCCCTGCAGTACAGTCCACAGAGGGTGTTACGCATCATCGTCGTCGCTTGCTGCAGCCTTCACAACCTGGTGCTGCAACGGAGGGAGGAGCTGCTAGAGGAGGAGATGGAGGAGCTGCACATCTCCTCCAATGAGGAGGACGTCAATGAGGATGAGGGTGATGAGGTCCTCAAAGGCGAGGATGACGGTGGTGAGGCCATTGCATTATCCAGACGAGGCAGTCATGCTCAGGAGGCCCTCATAACTGCTAGATTTGAAGCGGATAATGATGGCGACATGCAATGAGAGGACTCCATAGATCCTCATATTGTAGTGCACACACCACCTGTCATACGGCTCCTGTCATGAAGATGCAGCAGATGCCCACAGTCCCTACATTCCAGGAAGATGACATATGCAGTTGAGACACTCCATAGATCCTCACATAGCTTATGCGAATGTCTGACTCCTGTCTGGCTGATGGCAGATCACATGGAGTTGCAGCAGGGAAATTTTTAACTTCTCCTGACCCCACGGCACCCTTCGTGAGCTGAAGAAAATTTTTCTCTCAGAGGGTAGTGAGTCTTTGGAACTCCCTTCTAGTTGGAAGATGAGGTGTTGTTCCTCTAGTTTGCATTGAGCTTCACTGGAACATTGCAGCAGGCCAAGGACGGACATGTGGGCATGAGAGCAGGATGGTGTGTTGAAATGGCAAGCAACAGAAGGGTCTGGGTCATGCTTGCAGACAGACTGAAAGTGTTCCCCAAAGCGGTCACCCAGTCTGTGTTTGGTCTCTCCAATGGAAGCAGCAAATGCAGAAGACCAAATTGAAGGAGGTGCGAGTGAAGCATTGCTTCACCTGAGGGGAGCGTTTGGGCCCTTGGACTGTGAGGAGGGATAGAAATTAAGGAACAGCGGATTCATTTGTTTTGATGGTGGGGCAAAAAAGTTGGCTGCAGAATTTTAATTTTAGAGGAATTTGCCAAAATAATAGTGCTTTGGATAAAACAGCTTCTAAATTTAATTTAAAATTACTAAACTATTCTCTTCCGCAAATTCCAGAAAACCTCACAACCAAAATAAAAAAGTGTTTAACAAACTGAAGCAAATTTGACAGTTATAAAGATAACATACACAATAACTACATTATTTCATTCTGTTAGTAGACAGCAAAGGGTGTAAGGGTAAATGTTTGCTTATCGAGCAGTTACCAGTGGAGTGCCACATAGTTCAGCATGGGGCTGCAGTTTTTATAATTTTCATAAATAATTTAGAGAAAGGATGTGAGTCTAACCTAGTAGACAATACAAAATTGGGGCAATAGCAGAAGAGGAATATCAATGCCTAAAAATTCAAAAGGACCTTGACAAGCTTGATCTGTTTGCAGAGAAATTGCGAATGCATAACAATACAGGTAAGCGTAAGGTTATGAGATTTGGCAGAGGAAACATTGACATGCGTTGTGCGCTAAACGCAAATTTACTTGACGTGTCACAGCAGAAGAAAGGTTTTGAGGTTTTAGTTGATAGGTCACTAAAACCATCAAGAAAATATTCCCAGGTTGTTTAAAAAGCAAAATGAATTTTGAGATATATTACTCAGGGTAAAACAAAATTTCAGAGAGCTAATGTAAAACTATATTGTATTAATGAGGCCAACAATGGGTTGTAATCCATAACCTCTAAAACAATTTTTCTTCACTACCCACAAGTAGTTATAGCTCATGCAATACTGCTAACAAGTACTGGGCACCTGCCTGCAATAGACTAACATCCACCAAGAAAGTAAGCTTTCAGACTAACAATAGGGGTGGACTTCAACCAATAAACTGGAGTCTAAGGGATGGTGCTCTGCCCCCTAAATGATGTGACTTTTTCTATTTAAAGAATTAGCATTGCCTCCAGGGAATCAACTGACTATCAAACTACAACATGGTACTTTCATCACTACTATAAATCATTCAGCACAGGCATCATCACATATCACTAGGGTCCCCTGGTTATCATGTTCTTCAGGACTCCCATGAACAGAAAATACAGATGGAGAACTAAATAAAACAAAGTCTCCCAACATATCTGGTAAGCAAAAACTATTAGCCAATAATTTATAATGCAGATAGATACCAGTTTATAGCATTTTAACATAGCTATGATAAAACAATGACACATTGCATGTGCGTTAATTGATGACATAAGATTTGTTTGATCCAAAATAACCTAACCTTCAGGGCGAGATGGCAGAACGCCCTGACCAGAAAGTGTGAATCAGCATTAGGACTGGAATACGAGCTGGAGCTGATTAGGGTAATGAGGCAGAGTAAAGCTACACAACACGTGCAATAGATAATGCACAACCCAACGCCTAAACAGTATGATGCAGGCAATAAGACTCCCATTTTTCAAAATTTGTCCATGTTAGCTAATTCTAGCTTACTAATGCTTACAAGAAAATAATGGGGATATTTTCAGGAATTTTAATATAAGCCTGTGAGCAGGTACAATATAAAACTTCCCATTTCAAGGCTCAGGAAGTTTAATTTGTGATAATAAAATCAACAAAATTAAAATCTGCAATTTTTTTGTTATGTTACAACCATTTGTCAAAACTTAATCCATTGAAAGCAGCCAAAATTAAATCTCTCTGTATTGAAATAAACTGTATGCCATATTAGTAAATTCACAAACTGCAAATTTATTAATAACGAAAAGCAAAAAACATTTAGCTAGTTTGACCTTTTAAAAAAAAACGGACAGGTAAGGAAACTTGGCTGCATCTTTCTTACTTTTCAAGCATATGACTGCTCTGATGAATTCACTATTATAATTTTCTCTCAGCCCGCTCTGGAAATGAAGAACAGAGGGCACTGACTGGAGTACAAAACACAAGCTCAGCCCTTTAAAAACAAATTTAAGGAGGTTGTTCATCATAGTTAGTACATGGTCCCCTTGAGTGAAGGACCATGTGTTAATCTAGGTCATAAATAAAAATCCCCTCTGCCAGCTTCAAATTTGCTACTTGAACTCTTCGGAAGGCCAATGTGGAAAAAGAAGAAATCACACCAGTGCAATTAAGGATTTGGTCTGAACTGGAGAGAGAATTCCAAATTACTAGAATCAATCTGCACCAAACCAATTGGTTTGTGGCCTTATGTCAGAAATGAAAAGTTCCCCAGTACAAATATCCTTAATCTTGATGAGCATAAGTGACCACAAAATTAGTATATTCTTAAAATACTAGGAATAACAGTGAATTAAAAACAATTTACAGCAATGCAGTGATGTTTCAAAGGGAGTAGCTTACTTGTTTTGTTCATCTTCCTCTGATACAAGACGACCTGAATATAGAAGTCATTCTATGTAGATTGCATTTTGCTCAATGCCACAATTAACATGTAGGATTACATAGGGTTGAATTTTGAGGTCACTGGGCAGGCACAGTGGGTGGGCCCAGAAGTGGCCGGGAAATGGCCTACAATTGGCCTGTCAGTGTGAAACGCGTGCTAAAAAGCTTAGCACTGCTGGGGTTGGGGTGCAAGGAGGGTGAGCGCTTAAGTCACTGCAGGTGTAGGGGAGCGTACAATGAAAGCTCCCTGAAGGCAGAGAGCTGCCTCAGGAAGCTGAAGAGTTTGAAACCATGAAATAAAGATTTTAAATTGCGAAAAAAATTGTCCACACATTGGACTCACTCACCTAAACATATTGATTTTTAAAATTCTGCCCAAACATTTCAATTGTTTTTTTAATTAATATGGGTAACCTCATCTTGCCCTTGGATGAGGTTTCCTCAAAAATCCAAAGGCCGCTTGGCCGATTCACCCACCCAGCAACCGTAACGTTGGATGGGCAGCAAAAAACCCACGTTAATTAATACATTAATGCCCTTAAAAAGCCTCGCACGCGCCTGGTGACTGAAATATCATGCGAGTATGTGATCACCTCGGGATCTTACTGTGTGACTGCTAGCAGCACTAACAGTTTCTCCTTTAATCCATGCAAATATTACGCCCTTGTTCCAAAAAGGTGTAAAGATCTGCCCTGCAATTACACATCGGTCAGTTTAACTTAGGTGGTGGGGAAACTTGTAGAAACAATTATTCGGGATAGAATTATGTCATGAAGAGATATTAATGTCTATAATGTTATTGGAAATTATTTTTAAAATGGAATTATAGTGGGGTCTGTGTCTGTGTTTGACTGTGTGTCTTAATTGAATTAAAGCCAGCTTTAGTAGCTTTGAGATGTTAGTTAGATAAATGTAAAGAGGATAGAAGGTAAAGTATAAATCTGCATTTGTTGAATAAAGCATTCAAGAGTAGGAGTAAAATCTTGCACCTAGCCTGAAGACGCAAAGCAATGTGTTTATTTTTTTTCAAACTTACTAATAGAATTGGTGGAACGAAAGGATATTGTTGTTAGGAGATGTAACATTAAAAACCTGGTGATAAAATGGAAAATTTACATTCAAAGGAAAAGCTAGGTATAAATAGGAAGGAGTTTGTGTGTGCAAGTAAGAGGCATTAAAGATCTAACCAGCCTGTAAACCTGCAACTGTGTCTGCAAAGGAACCAAATTGCAAGGAACCTCATTTTGAATTTGTAAGATCAAATGTGTTTTGCCTGGTGTCTGTTTAAAGTTTATGGGTTATTGTCTTGGTGAAGATTTACCTGGGAGTAATTAATTTGGGGATTTGTTTAAAGGTTATTATGGAAGTAATCTGTAGACATGTGCATGTGTTCAATTTGTTGTTAAATTAACAAATCTTTAATTTAGTTTTATATTAAAAAAACCTTTTGAGGCTCAGCAGTCTTATTTCTGAATTCAGAGCTGCATCTCAAACATACCAATTAAAAATATAGGTTATGACAGTTGTTTGAGCTTCTCTCTGGGATTAAAACAACTCAGCCTTTACGAACTGCTGTGTCATAACAACTGGGGGCTCATCCGGGATAATATTTGTAATTCCTTGATTGGTTTGGAATTGGTCAATCTTAAAGGTTATGAGTACGAGAAGCACTTTGAATTCAGGAGTTGGTGAGGTTTTTTTTTTAAATAAGTGGTGAGACTGCAACTTGGTTTTGACAATTGCTAAGACTTGTTTGGGAGTAGAAGATTGGGTTACAAAAAGTATCCAAGAATAAGTTAGCAGAGTTGGCAAGTAATTTAAAATTAGGGTTACCTGTAGAGGTGAAGAAAGCAGATATAATTATAGGTATAGCACAGCGTCTACAGTTGGAAGTGCTTTTTAAAAAATTCATTCATGGGATGTGGGCTTCGCTGGCTGGGCCAGTATTTATTGCCCATTCTTAGTCGTCTTGAGAAGGTGGTGGTGAGCTGCCTTCTTGAACCGCTGCAGTCCATGTTAGGGAGTTCCAGGATTTTGACCCAGCGACAATGAAGGAACGGCAATATATTTCCAAGTCAGGATGGTGAGTGACTTGGAGGGTGGTCTTTCCATCTATCTGCTACCCTTGTCCTTCTAGATGGTAGTGGTCGTGGGTTTGGAGGGTGGTGCCTAAGGAGCCTTGGTGAGTTCCTTCAATGCACCTTGTAGATGGTACACATTGCTGCTACTGTACGTCGGTGGTAGAGGGAGTGAATGTTTGTGGATGTGGTGTCAATCAAGCGGGCTGCTTTGTCCTTGATGGTGTCAAACTTCTTGAGTGTTGTAGGAGCTGCACTCATCCAGGCAAGTGGGAAGTATTCCATCACACTCCTGCCTTGTAGATGGTGGGTAGGATTTGGGGAGTCAGGAGGTGAGTTACTCATCGCATGGTTCCAAGCCTCTGACCTGCTCTTGTAGCCACAGTATTCATATGGCTAGTCCAGTCCAGTTCAGTTCAGTTTCTGGTCAATGATAACCCCCCAGTATGTTGACAGTGGGGGATTCGGTGATGGTAATGCCATTGAACATCAAGGGGCGGTAGTTGGATTCTCTCCTGTTGGAGGTGGTCATTGACTGACACTTGTGTGGCACGCATGTTACTGGCCACTTGGCAGCCCAAGCCTGGATGTTGTCTAGATGCTGTGATATCCAACACTAGTGAGTCACAGTTGGAGGTAGTGAGACTTCAGTTACAAATGAAGGCGACTGAACTTGAACAAGCAAAGTAACTGAAAGAGAGAAGGATAAAGAGAAGCAAGAGAAAGAGAGAAAGAAAGAGAAGGAGAATAACTGCTTAAAAGGTTGGAAGTTAAAAAAGAGATCTCGGATTCTGGGGAGAGTTCTGATGATGTAAAAGCCTTTAACCTAAAACTGAGTGAGGAGATGTTTAGATTTGTACAATCGCTTCCAAAGTTTGAGGAAAAAGATATTGAAGCGTTCTTTATTTTATTTGAGAAGATAGCTAAACAGATGAAATGGCCACAGGAGTACTGGACGTTGTTGTTGTAATCCAGGTTGGTGGGTAGAGTGCATGAGGTATATGCTTCACTATCTGAAGAGGTATCGGTGAATTATGATGTGGTGAAAAAGGCTTTTTTGAGTGCACAAGAATTGGTTCCTTAAGCATACAAGCAGAAATTTAGGAATATGAGAAAACAGCCTGGGCAAACTTATATTGAGCTTGAGAGAGTAAAACAAAGTAATTTTGACCGATAGATACAGATGGTTAAAAATACCGAAAACATATGCAGCTCTTAGAGCGGTAATTCTTTTGAAAGAATTTCAAGATTCAATTCCTTTGGTAGTAAGAACTCCTGTGGAGGAACAGAGGGTTCAAATGGTAAGATAAGCAGCAGAAATAGCTGATGATTATGAGTTAGTACATACAGCTAAACCTTTTTTCTATCACTGTTTCAAATTCGAAAAGGATAGAAAGTTGGAAGGTGAAAGGAAGGTGGGTAGTCAGGGAAGAAAAGGAGTAGCTGGAAATTTGCAAGAAGTTTTTGGCTCGAATAAAAAGGAAGATGCTGAGGGTAGGAGTGACATTCGAAAATTGAGGTGTTTTCACTGTAATAAAGTGGGGTATATGAAATCCATGTGTTGGAAATTACTGGGAAAATTTGTTGGAATTATTGGGGTGCAGGAAAGTTCTGGAAATAAAAGTACTGTGGGTTCTGAGTTCAGGCACAGGAAAAACCAACAGTGTATGTACAGGCAAAACAGGAAAATCAGTGATGGGTAAATTAGTGAACACATTCCCACTTTATCTAACAGAATCCTGAGGGGCAAATTGCAGAAATGTTTAAATATTTTGTATGTGAAGGGAAAGTCTTTCCATGTTGTCAGGGTGGAGTAGGTAAAGATGTTAAAATTTTAAGAAACACAGTTGAATCATTAACATTGCGGGATAGGGGCATTTGTTGTTCAGAGGGAGTATTGCAGGAGCAGGTGATAATAAGTGGGGTGCATGGGGATGCTAAACCTATCCCCTTGTGGAAGATAAATTTAAAGAGCAAATGGAAGACGGGTGAAGTTATTGGAGTAGTGGAAAAATTGCCCATTGCAAGGGTTCCATTTATTTTGGGTAATGATCATCATAGATTTGGGTGATGCCTATGGTAGTTGAACAGCCTGTAGAAGTGGTTTCAACAGGGGTGTTACAGAGAGAGAGAAACCTGGATTGTTTCCAGATTGTGTGGCAATGGGACACAGTCTCATAGGTTGAAACAAGAAAAACAAGGAGGGCAGGCAGTTCAAAGGCAAGAAAAAGGTGTTGAAATCTAATTAGCTGGCATTGTGTTTGATAACATTGTTCAAGAAGAAAGACTACAGGACAATTCAGCTGAAGTGTTCAATTTAAGATTAGAGAAGTTACAGAAAACTGATTTGCAATTGGAACAGTTATATCAGGCAGCTTACTCAGAAACAGAGGCAAAATGTATTCCAGTACCTTAAGCGTGATATTTTAATGGGAAAATTGAAGCCGGATCATGTCTCAGCAAATGAAAGCTGGAGCGAGGTGTACTAGATCGTTATCCCAGTTGGGTATAGAAATGGGATACTGAGGATTGCTCATGAGATTCCAACCGGGGTACATTTAGGAATTAGGAAAACACAGGAAAAGATAGAAGTTTTTTTTTTGGCCAGGATTGCATAGGGAGGTAGTCAAATTCTGTGGAACATGTCACACATCAGGTAATAGGGAAACCACAAGCAGTGATTAAGCCGGCACCTTTAATCCCAATGCTTGCACCTGAAGAACCTTTTACCAGGGTCATGACTGATTGTGTAGGGCCCTTCCCTAAGACTGAAAGTGGAAATCAGTACTTACTGACAATTATGGATGTGTCTATCAGGTTTCCAAGAGCGATACCTTTAAGAAATATTACAACCAAGAAGATTGTGGGTGAGTTAACTAAATTTTTTACAACATATGGATTACCTAAGGAAATACAATCAGACCAGGGGTCAAATTTCATTTCACAGCTGTTTAAGGAAGTAGAACAGGTTGGGAATAAAACAGTTTAAGTCAACAACTTACTATCCGGAGTCACAAGGGGCTTTGGAAAGATGGCATCAAACTTTAAAAACTATGATAAGAGGGTACTGTCAGGGCTATCCACAGGATAGAGGAATTCTATTCTTGTTATTTGCTATTAGAGACGCTCCTAATGCAGCGACTGGTTTTAGCCCTTTTGAACTAGTTTATGGTCATGAGGTAAGGGGGCCATTGAAACTGATTCATGAGAAATTGGTGGGTCAAAATTCAGAAACTATTCTCCTGGATTACATATCAAATTTCAGGGAAAGATTGAACAGGGCACGTGAGTTAGCTAGGGAACATTTAAAGGTGTCACAGCAAGTAATGAACATGAAGGCAGATAATAAAGCTACAGCTCGCAATTTTGTTTCTGGAAAGAAAGTGCTAGTTCTGTTACCAGTACTAGTTGATTCATTAAATGCAAGGTTTAGTGGACTTTACATGGCTGAAAAGAAATTGAGTGAAGTAAATTGTTTAATAAATACTCCAGATAGAAGAAAGAAGCAGAGGGTGTGTCATATAAATATGCTTAAAAAGTACTTTGATAAGGAAGAGGAACAACTGTCATTTGGACAGTGATTTGGAAAAGGTACTGCAATCACACAAACCCATTTGTGGGAATAAGTTGGGGAAGACAGATTTAGTTATGCATGATGTGTCTGTACAAGTTTCATCTTCAATAAGGCAACATCCCTCTAGATTAAATCCGGCAAAGTTATCACAAGTACAAAAAGAAACTGACTTCATGCTTCAAAATGATATAATTGAGTCTAGTTGCAGTAACTGTAGTTTGCCTATTGTTTTGGTGCCGAAATTAGGTGGAACACAAAGACTGTATATGGAGTATCGAAAGATGAATGCAGTAACAAAAGCGGATTCCTATCCTATACCACGGGATGGAAGACTGCATTGAGAAAGTGGGATAATCAAAATTTATCACAAAGATTGACTTGCTAAAAGGTTATTGGCAGATACCATTGTCGGAAAGAGCAAAGGAGATATTGGCTTTTGTGACGCCAAATGGACTATATCAGTTTAAAGTCATGCCATTTGGCATAAAGAATGCACCTGCAAAATTTCAAAGACTGACAAAGTAAATGCAGGTCTGAGAAATTGTGCTGTTTATATTGATGACTTGATAGTTTTCAGTTAGACGTGGGCACAGCATTTACAGCACCTGGAAGAATTATTTTGATTACAAGAATCTAATTCAGTGATGAACTTAGCTAAAAGTGAGTTTGCAGAAGTGCAAGTTATGTATCTAGCCATACCATTGGATATGGTAAGGTGGCTTGGAGAGATGCGAGAATCAAGGCTATCATGGATTTCCCAGTGCCTACAATCAAATGAGGAGTTTTGAAATTTCTGGGCATGGGCAAATTTTAACAGTGTGGTTGCTCCACTGACTGAACTATTAAGAAGAACAGGAAGTTTCATAGGACACAAGTGTCAGAAGTCATTTGACAGTTTGAAAACTGTATTAACTATGACACCAGTTTTGACAGTACCCAATTATACCAAGCAATTTAAATTGGCCATTGATGAGAGCGATATAGGCATTGGGGACATACTGTTCCAAGAGGATAACAGTGGAACTGAAAAACCGGTAGGGTATTTTCCACGGAAGCTGAATGTACAACAGAGAAGATACTCAACAATCGAAAAAGAGACCTTGGGTTTGGTGTTAGCATTGCAGCATTTTGAAATTTATGTTGTAAACAATTCATTAGAAACAAATTGTTTATATAGGCCACAATCTTTTGAAGTTTTTGGACAAATCTCAAGACAAAAGTTTTCAGATGGAGTCTATTATTAAAACCATTTAATCTATGGATTATACATGTTGCTGGTAGAAAAAATCTGTTCACAGATGTGTTATCAAGAGGTTGAAGAGAAAATTGGACATTTTAAAAAAACCTGGACACTGGATTGGAGTGATTTCTATTGATACCAAGGGCTTGTGTATATATATATATATATATATATATATTATATTAATACATGCATATGTTAATATAATAGTGTAATAAGTACAGGAGATAGTATGACATGGGTTTCTAAAAATGATGCCGTCTTTTAAAACTATGAAGGTTCACTTTTCGATAGGGAGGAGGATGTTAAGAAGAGGTGTCTAAAATGTCATTGGAAATTATTTTTAAAATGGAATTGAAGTGGGGTCTGTGTCTATGGGGAGAATTTTCGGCTCTTAGAGCAGGAGCGGGGTTCGCTTGCCGAGGTGTAAAATCACGCGGGGTAACGTCAAGCGTGTCCTGAAATCACCACACGTCATTTGGATTTTCAGTCTGGACAGTCAGCTGTGCGCCTGCTGAACTGTCAAAGGCCTATTAAGGCAATTTAACTAACAATTAAAATAATAAATGGAACTGCCCACCCAACCTTAAGGTTGGCGGGCAGGCGAAGAGCCCAGGCTGCCTTCGCAGTTTTCATGGAACCTCATCCACAGGTGGGATGAGGTTTCATGAATGTTTTTGAAATCTTGGAAAAAATTTTAATAAAATTTATACACATGTCCCAGCTCATGTGACAGTTTCACATGAGGGGACATGGTCTAAAGACTTTTTTCTCCTTTATTAAACTTTAGAAACTTTAAACTAATCTCCCTGAGGCACCTCTGTAGCTCAGGGAGATTTCTATGCTCTTTCACATGCGTGGGAACCCCCCCACCCTTCCCCCGCTGCCCACACAGGGAGCACACAGTGCTTCCGGGTGCGCATCACGCTGGGCAGGCCTTAATTGGCCCGCCCATGTAAAATGGCGGCGCGGGCCCGATCGAGGAGCACCGATCAGCTCCGCGCCCCCACCCCCGCCTCCACCCCTCCGACAGGGTGAAAATTCTCTCCTATGTGTTTGACTGTCTGTGTCTTAATTGGATTAAAGCCAGCTAGTCTGGGTGCTTTGATGTATAGTAGCTTTGAGATGTTAATTAGATAAACGTAAGGAGGACAGAAGATAAAGTATAAATTTGCACTTGTTGAATAAAACATTCAAGAGTGGGAGCAAAATCTTGCACCTAGCTTGAAGACGCCAAACAATGTGTTTTTTTCCCCAAACTTACTAATAAAACTGGTGGAATGAAAGGATACTATTGTTAGGAGATATAACGTTAAAAGCCTGGTGATACAATGGAAAATTTACGTTCAAAGGAAAAGCTAAGTATAAACAGAAGGGATTTTGTGTGTGTAAGTCAGGGGCATTTAAGATCTAACCAACCTACAACTGTGTCTGAAAAGGAACCAACTTGCAAGGAACCTTGTTTTGAATTTGTAAGGTCAAATGTGCTTTGCCTGGTGCCTGTTTAAAGTCTATAGGTTATTGTTGCTTTGGTGGAGATTTACCTGGGGTGATTAATTTGGGGATTTATTTAAAAGTTATTATGGTAGTAATTTGTAGACGTGTGTGTTTAATTTGTTGTTAAATTAATAAATGTTTAATTTAGGCTCGGTGATCTTATTCCTGAATTCAGAGCTGCATCTCAAACATACCAATTGAAAATATAGGTTATGACAGTTGTTCAAGTTTCCCTCTGGGATTTAAACAACTCAGCCTTTACTAAATGCTATGTCATAACAATTAATAGTCACATGGAAAAATGTGGATCGATTTGGAAGAGTCAGTAAGGATTTGTTAAATGAAATTGTGTCTAACTAACTTGGAGTTTTTTGAAGGAGGTAACAGATGTTTGATGAGGGCAAGGCCGTTGATGTGGAGTATATGGAATTCAAAAAGGTGTTTGATATATTGCCACACAACAGACTTGAGGAAAGTTATAGGTCATGGTATAGAAGGGACAGTAGCAATATAGATACAAAATTGGCAGAGGGATAGGAAACAGAGAGTAATGGATAAAGGGTATTTTTCAGGCTGGAAGAAGGTTTGTAGTGAAGTTCCCCAGGGGTCGGTATTCGGTCTCTTGCTTTTCCTGATATATATGAATGAGCTAGATCCTGGTGTGCAGGGGGCAATTTCAAAGCTTGTGGATGGCACAAAACAAAATTGTAAACTGTGAGGAGGACAGTGTAGAACTTCAAAAGGGTATTGACAGATTGATGGAGTGGACAGGCAGATGAAGTTCAATGTGGAGAAGTGTGAGGTGACACACTTTGGTATAAAGAACATGGAGAGACAGTATAATATAATGGATACTATTCTAAAGAGTGTGCAGGATGTATATGTACCTAAGTCATTAAAGGTGGCAGGACAAGTAGAGAGAGAGCTGTTTCCAAAGCATATAGTATTCTAGGTTTCATTAATAGGGGCGTAGAGTACAAGAGCAGGGAGGTTATGAAGAACTTATATAAGACACTGGTTAGACCACAGCTGAAGTATTGTGCACAGCTCTGGACGCCACACTATAGGAAGGGTGTGAACACATTGGAGTGCAGAAGAGGTTTATGAGAATGATTCCAGGGATGAGACACTTCAGTTCTGAGGAAAGATTACAGAAGTTGGGACTGTTTTTTCTTGGAGAGGAGAAGGCTAAGATAAAAGTTTTCAAAATCATGAGGGGTCTGTACAGGGTAAATAGGGACAAACTATTTCCCGCTCGTAAACAAATCGAGAACCAGAGGGCATAGTTTTGAAGTGCTTTGCAAAAGAAGCAATTTTTTTTATTACTCATTCACGGGATATGGGCTTCGCTGGCTGGGCCAGCATTTGTTGCCCATCCCTAGTTGAGAAGGTGGTGGTGAGCTGCCTTTTTGAATTGCTGCAATCCATGTGATGTAGGTACACCCACAGTGCTGTTAGGAAGGGAGTTCCAGGACTTTGACCCGGTGACAGTGAAGGAACAGCGATAGATTTCCAAGTCAGGATGGTGACATCACGTGGAGTGAATCAAATTGGCTGAAGGCTGGCATTTGTGATGCTGGGGACCTCCGGAGGAGGGCAAGATGGATCATCTACTCGGCACTTCTGGCTGAAGGTTGTAGAAAGTGCTTCAGCCTTATCTTTTGCACTGATGTGCTGGGCTCCTCCATCATTGAGGATGGGGATATGTGTGGAGCCCCTTCCTCCTCCAATGAGTTGTGTATTGTCCACTACCACTCATGACTGGATGTGGCAGGATTGCAGAGCTTAATTCTGATCCATTGGTTATGGGATCTTTTGGCTCTGTCTATCAAATGCTGCTTTTACTGTTTGGCATACAAGTAGTTTACTGTTGTAGCTCAACCAGGTTGACGCCTCATGTTTAGGTATGCCTGTTGCTGCTCATCGTATGCCCCCCTGCAGTCTTCATTGAATCAGAGTTTACCCCCAGCTTGATGGTAATGGTAGAATGGGAGGTATGCCAAGCAATGAGGTTACAGATTGTGTTCAAGCATAATCTTGTTGCTGAAGATGGCCCACTGTGCCTCTTGGATGCCCAGTCTTGAGTTGCTTGATCTGTTTGAAATCTATCCCATTTAGCACGGTGATGGTGCCACACAACTTGATGGAGGGTATCCGCAATGTGAAGGCAGGACTTCGTCTCCACAATAACTGTGTGACGGTCACTCCCACCTATACCGTCATGGACAGATGCAAGGTGTGAAAAATTTTTTTCACACAGCGTGTAGTTAGGGTTTGGAATGCACTGCCTGGAAGTGTGGCGGAGGCAGGTTCAATTGAGGCATACAAGAGGGCATTGGATGGTTACTTAAACAGAAACAACGTGCAGGGTTATGGGGAAAAAGGCAGGAGATTGGTACTAAGTTAAAATGCTCAGAGAGCCGGTGCAGACACGATTGGTCAAATGGCCTCCTTCTACACCGTAACAATCCTGTGATTCTGTGAAAACCTGTACTGATCTCAGGCATGGAATGCCTTAGAGTTGGTCACAGCACACTTGGGACTTGAGATGATTGTCTAATCAAGGTTTGATACAGATTTAGTAGGACTTCCAAACATTTCAATTCTTTCCCACAGGATATAAAACCTAGAGCTTGGTTTGCTTTTAATGGCATTGCTGACCTATGGCCCAACTTTTAATGATTGATGTTTCTGTACTCCAAGATCACTTTGTTTTTCTACCCAGCTAGACCTCCACTTACTTTACACTAATAAGTGATTTCCATATTTTTCCTTCAAAATTTTCTACCTCACATCTATCTGTGAACTTCATTTGTCAATTATTTGCCCATTCAGCAACTGTAAAATGTATTAGGTAGCGTAATCCCAAACAGCTAAATATTCCATTCTCAGCAAACGTGCTTAGGTATTTAATTCCCCTATTAAAAAAATGTCGATACCTACCTGCTTAGGACATTGATTTTTGCAGGAGTTAAGGATTGCTTTAGTTTCTGCATCAGCTGTAGTCATTTCTCTAAAATAAGAGGATATGCACAAAGTTAACAAAAAAATATTTAGTAAAAAAAGCCTTCACAAGATAGGTTCACAATACAGCAGCTTCATGGCTGATTTGTTTTCATCCTTCCAGAATACCAATCCTATTATTCCCCCATTACAGCAGTAAACAACTGCTTCAATAAATGTACATTTTGCACTCCCGCCCACTACCGCCCCACCTCACCCCCAACGATTACCACAAACACAGACAACATGCTCCTAGATGTCTTTCAATTCCATGCTACAGTAAAATTTTTGAGGTGCACTAACATAATTAAGGTATGGTGTCCTTAAATTTATTGTACCTTCCCTAGGAGTAATGGTGAAGATTCTATAAAAATAAGGAACGTAACCTTTTCTAAAAGAAGGAGTCTACACAATATAGTATGAAGCACAAGTAAACATTCAAAACAAATCTATATTTTGTATGTAGAGAAAACATACAAGATTCAGAATCAGGGCTTAAGGAATCAGGGGGTGAGCTACTCATCACAGTGTACCGAGCTGGTGCCCTGATCATGTAGCCATATTGTTGATATGGCTGGGCCACTTAACTTTCTGGTCAATGGTCACCCTCTAAGATGTTGATTGTGAGAGACATAACTACTTGGGACATAATTGTTCAGGATGGTGCTTATAGCTTAGGTTAAGGTAAGTTCTGTACAGGGAGAAGGGCTACAGCTGCATCAGAGGGATTCAGACATGGAGTTTCAGGTTACATGGCACAGAACTGGGAGGCAATGATACATTCAAGGATTTAGAGATAGGAAGGTTGATGAACAGTTGCAGTGGTTGACAATATAAGTGTTGAGGCTTTTTTTGAAGAGGAAACAACTGCAGTTTTAAACAGAAATGGGAGGGTGCATGAGGGAACCAATGGCAATGTCAGGCTACATGAGGGTCAGGAATGAGAGTTGGATGATCACAGATTAAAGAGGGGATCAACTTCTTTTGTGGACAAGGTAAGTTTAAATGGGGGTGTTTGGGGGTTGCTGGTGATGGGGGGAAGAAATGGGACAGAAATCATAAAAAGGGTCCAAGACTAGACTGGATGGGAGACTTGGTGGTGGGGTGGATGGGTTGGTAGTGTGAGAGGATGAGAGCAAGGGGAAGAAGAAATTTGCACAAAAGATCACCATCATGAAAAAAATCCACAAACTCCAAAAAGTCTAAGCATACCTTTGCCCTTCAGGGTGATCCTAGAGTAGGAATCAATTTTGGCCAAAGAGTGTATGTAAAGTATCATAGTGCTTGATCTGGCAGCCAATGTCCAGGCCAGTTGTGCAGCAGGTAGCATAAATTTGGACCCCTCTAACTTAAAGGAACAAAGATCATGATTGAGGGAAGTGGGGGGCAGGAGAGGTGATGATAGAAGTGGGAGACAGTTTTTGTTTTGCTGTGAAGAATGGCACTGAATAAAGTGGTGAGTGAGCAGTTAAATAAGTTCAGAGCAGTTGAGGGGGAGCCAAAAGTGAAGGGACTGAAAGGGGCATGAGAGGGGAGATGGTGAAAGTAGTGGGATTGGAGGAGGGAAGGGGGATGTGTGAGATAAAGGCAACATGGATGAAATGGTCTCGTCAGAGATCGAGTCCATTGGGTACAGAGATGTTCACCAGTTGTTTGGACAGAACAGGTAATCAAAGTATAGTTGACCAGGGATGCTTCTGAAAAGGAAAATAAGTTTCACACTGATGAGCCATATTTCCATTAGTGTCAGAATTACACACTCACAATTACTAATGGTAAGACCATTATTCATGAGTAAGCACAATTTCTGGAGGGAAAGGTGAGCTGGATGAAGGTAGGGCAATGATTGCTGCTATCGTGGTTTTAGCAGCATCACTTCAGTTGATTGCAAGTTCAGAATGACCAAGTTGATTTAGATGATTTTTCCTCCTTGAGATGGGCAAACACAAGCATTGGATGTCAAAATGCCAGTTTGTACTTACATGCATTCCACATAGAGGTTTGCGATTTTGCAATGACATTTTACACGGATCATCTGTGAACATGGAGGACATGCACCATCATGGCATGGCAAAGTGCACGAATGAACGCAACCAGATGGACGGGGTTTGTTACATCCCTCTTCACACGCCTGACATTCTTTGCCAGCCTATTGACAAACAAAAATTAAATGTAATATTTATAAAACTGACAATCAACAATAATGAGGTACTTAAGTGCAAATGCTCTTTAATAGCCACTAAAGAACAGCACAAAATAGATATGCCTAGCATATTAAGATCACTGGAATATAATTAAAAAACACCTAACAACTAATATTGCTACTCTTTGGGCTCTGACACTGGGTATCACCTGTGAAAATACCCAAATCCCTCCTATCCAATTTCCAATTTAGGCATAGATCTTCTGTTTTCTGCTATCAAAACTGTCTGCTTTCGAAGGTGGTTTCCAGAGTTGCTGAGATGGTTTTTGTACATTCCAGCAGAGTTATATGGCCAAAAGTGCTTGTTAAACTGCATATGTTTACCAATTCCATCAACCTGCCAAGCCCTAGGGGCAGGAACAGGGAGTACATTACTTCCAGAGACAAACCTTTTCTCCAAATCATTGATTTTAGAAGTGATATAGTGCTATGTTAGTACAGTGATGCATCCAATTTAAAAGAGAATCAGACCTGAAATTTACTTAAGTTACTAAAGGAACTGACTGGCTACAGCTGTGATGAAGTGATAGTGTTTGGCTGCTAATTTTACACTAATTTTAGTAGAAACCACTTTACATGCATGAATGCCATGAAAGTAAATGTACTTCACACATCTATTGCCATTCACTCAAGCAAGTAAAGCACTGATATCTCACTACTTTTCATAGGCCATTTTATTAAGGAACACACAACAAAGATTAAAACATTACAAAGTATTGAGATCACGTGCCCAATGATTGTGTCTATTACTCATTTTTTATCTTCTAATCAGAAGTGCAATTCGCTACGTCTGGATTTAGAAATCACCATGTGTGTCTTGTGGCTAATGTATTGGACAGCACTTTTAAAATGGTCTTCAGTAGTCTTGTAAGCTTACTTGGAAAGCTGATTGCATTCATGGCCTTGATTTAAATCCCTTTCACCTGGTGGAAACTGGATGGGGGCCGTTAAAGCAATGCCAATCACAGAATCACAGAATTGTTACGGTACAGAAGGAGGTCATTCAGCCCATCATGACTGCACAGACTCTGCAAATGAGCTCAGTGCCAACCTCCTGCCTTTTCCCCATAACTGTACATTGTTTTTATTTAAATAATCATCCAATGCCCTCTTGAATGCCTCGAATGAACCTGCCTCCAGGACACCTCCAGTCAGTGCATTCCAGACACGAACAACTTGCTGTGCAAAAAAGTTTCTTCCCATTTGCGTCTTTTGCAAATCACTTTAAATCTGTGCCCTCTCGATTCTTTTATGAGCGGGAACAGTTTCTCCCTATCTACTCTGTCCAGCTCCCTCATGATTTTGAACACATCTATCAAATCTCCTCTTAGCCTTCTACTTTCCAAGGAAAACAGTCCCAACTTCTCCAATCTATCTTCATAACTGAAGTTTCTCATCCCTGGGACCATTTTTGTGAACCTCTTCTGCACTCTTTCCAATGCTTTCACATCTTTACTAAAGTGTGGCACCCAGAACTATACACAATACCTCAGCTGAGGTCTAACTTGTGTCCTATACAAGTTCAGCATAACCTCCTTGCTTTTGTACTCTATGCCATGATTAATAAAGCCTAGGATATTGTATGCTTTATTAACTGCTCTCTCCATCTGACCTGCCATCTTTAATGACTTATGTGCATATATACCCAGGTACATTTCTCCTGCACACCAGTTATAATTGTACCCCTTATTTTACATTGTCTTTCCATGTTCTTTCTACAAAAATGAGTCACCTCACACTTCTCTGCATTAAACTTCATCTGCCCACTCCACCAACTTGTCTATGTCATTTTGAAGTTCTACACTGTTCTCATGGTTTACAACACTTCCAAGTTTTGTAACATCTGCAAACTTTGAAAATGTCCCCTGCACATCAAGATCCAGACCATTAATATATATATCAGGACAAGGGTCCCAATACCGACCCCTGGGGAACTCCACCACCAACTTTCCTCCAGCCCGAAAAACATCCTTGAACCATTACCCTCTGTTTCCTATTGCTCAGCCAATTTTGTATCCACGTTGCTACTGTCCCTTTTATTCCATGAGCTATAACTTTTCTCACTAATCTGTTGTGCGGCACTATATCGTGTGCCTTTTGGAAGTTCATGTACAACACATCAACAGCTTTACCCTCATCAACCCTCCCTGTTACCTCTTGAAAAAACTCCAGCAAGTTAAGTATTATTTTCCCTTAAGAAATCCATGCTGGCTCTTCCAAATCAGCCCACATTTTTCCACTTGGCTATTAATTCTATCCCGAATAATTGTTTCTAGAAGTTTCCGCACCACCAAAGTTAAACTGATTGGTCTGTAATTGCTGGGCCTATCCTTACAACCTTTTTTGAACAAGGGCATAATGTTTGCAATTCTCCAGTCCTCTGACCTGAGCCTAGGGAAGACTGAAAGGTTGTGGCCAATGCCCCTGCAATTTCCACTCTCACTTCAATATCCTTAGATGCATCGCATCCTGTCCTGGTACCTTGTCAACTTTAAGTACCAACAGTTTATCCACTGCCTCCTCATCAATTTTAAACGCTTCTAGTGACAGAGTTTGCTCCACTGTCACCATGACCTGGGAAACATCTGCTTCCTTGGTAAAGACAGATGCAAAGTATTAATTTAACACCTCAGCCATGCCCCCACCTCCATGTGTAAATCCCCTTTTTGGTCCCTAATCAGCCCTGCTCCTCCTTTTGCCACTCTTATACTATTTATGTGCCTATAGGAGACTTTGAGATTCTACTTTATGTTAACTGGCAGTCTTTCCTCATAATCCCTCTTCGCTTCTCTTATTTTCTTTTTTACCTCTCTTCTGAACCTTCTGTATTTAGCTTGGTTCTCAATCATATTTTCTACCCAACACCTGTCATAAGCAAACTTTTTCTTCCTTACGCACACTATAAGCACACTTCTTCATTCCTTTCTTTTCCCATTGTCTTCCTGCCATGTCCCAATGTTAACCTGCAATATTAATCAAAGGCCTGAGCAGGGTAAGCAACAACCGTTTCCTCAGGTAAGATCTGTCGTGAGGTGGATGGTGGTCCAGGAGGAGCAACACCTCAGGCTGCACAACGTAGCTTTCGGCCTCTCTAGCCCCAAAAAACCCCTTCCTCTAAGTGCATTCATAGCCCCCATCACCATTTAGCTGGGTCCCTGGTTGCGAGCTCCTGCTAACAAATTTCCACTCCCACTTGTCAGCCAGGAAGTGGATCCAGGTTTGGTGGGATAAAAAGATGATTCATGATAATGAAGTTGGCTGTTAAGATCAGCTGGATATTCACATTTCCAGAAGCCCTGGCTGCGCTGCCTGCTTTAAGGATTACATGCACTGTTTCCGGTACCCCACTCCCCTCACCCACCACACCCAACTTTAAAATTAAAATCGGGGCTAATGTTATTAGGTTTGACAGAATAGGTGCAGGTAGCCATATCAAAATTGATTCACTTTTCCCAAAACTGCAAGACTCCATTCTTGATGAAATCTGGTTTCTGGATGCACAAATCCGTCAACTGTGGAACCATAGAAATCATTACAGTCAACTTTGTCATTAACATCCAAACCCAGTTCTCTGATATGTGCTGCTATTGAGCAGGGCTCTGCATCAGGAGCAGAGTCTCCTAATTTTGGTCTAAGGAGTTAACTGTCTTTCAAACAGTATGAAAAAAAGTCTAGTGAACTTATAAAGAATCTTTTCAGAATCAATGTTCAGGTATCAAAATACAGACTTTTATAAAAAAGCAAGAGCTATTTCTAAAAATCCTATTTACCACGCAAATCTCAGCTTTCCATAACACCATGGAGACCAACATTATACTGACAAGGCAAGAATTCATTCTGTTTACTTTAACAGGAGCTGTTTCAAGCCAAAAACTCAGAGGCTTTCTCAACCCAAATGTGTGGTTTATTTTCCCTTCTAATTCTGAAAGGTACATTTCTGTGTATAATTTATTTTGAATTATCTATTCACTAAATACCATAGTCTACACTATAAAACAAAACATTAACTGCTAATCTCACCTGTAGAATGCATCTTTTTAAAATCAATCCTTTAGACGTTTTGAAACCCTTAGTGATTTTTGCAAGAGGATAAGCTATTTTCAAGTTATGTAAAGATGGCTTGACAACATAAACATAATGATTGTAACAATCGCTTGGTAGTACTTGGCAGAACTTGAATATTGTTGAAAAGAGAGTCATGTTGCCAAAGCTTTTCATTTTGCACTCATCAGGACAAACACACAAAAGCTAAATTTCAAACGATCGGAACAATTTATACTAGGGGAGAAAAGGGTGCTGCTTGGTACTACAGATGCCTTAATTGGGTAGGGAAATGGAAAGGGAAATGAGTGGGTAACAACTTTCTTGTCCTGGACATCTATTGGGACAGGAAAGGAGTAAATGGAGAAAAGGATATAGAATTCTTAAATGATACTCAGGACTTCTTCCCCAAACAGTTTGTTTATATGCCTGCAAGAGGAGAAGCATTACTGGTTTTAGTTACAAACAATAGAATAGGTCAAACAGATGAATTAAATATGGGCGAGCACTTTGGAATCGGATTATGATAGTTTGAAGTTCAAAGTTAGCACAAAAACATGCTAAATTGGAATATGGTAGCTTTAGAAAGTTTAAGACTAAGTTGAACCTAAAAGTGAATTCAAATCCTACCATAGGAAGTAACATGAACATGCGAATTAGGAGGAGTAGGCCATTCAGCCCCTCGTGCCTGCTGTCATTTGATAAGATTATGACTGATCTTACTGTGGCCTCTGCTTCCCTGTCAACCCCTATACCCTTAAGATTCTTGACTGACAAGGGAGTCAATCTAACTCAATGACCCTCAGAAAAATATTCTCCTCATTGCAGTCTTAAATGAGCGACCTCTTATTTTTAAACTGTGTCCCCTAGTTCTAGTCTCTCCCACAAGGGAGAAACATCCTTTCAGCAACCAGTGAACCCAACAAACTTGGTAATTTGTGATATCACAGCACAGCACTTTCATAAATGCCCAGCAGATTCACTAAATAAATTAAGTAACTTGAGTTGAGCTGGAAAGAGAAATTTGCTTATAAGACTAAAGATCAACAATGGGTCTTTTAAAAAAAAGTGCAGAGCTAAAGATTAAATATATATCATTAAGAAAAAAACTATTCAAGTTTCAGGAAGATGTACATAATGAAGAGGTAAAAACAAACTAAAATTGAAATTATGTACCTTGTGGGGGCCAATATATCTGATAAAAAACGGGGGAAAGGAAAAAATGAGATAACTGGAGAGGGGTAAAGAAAACTAGGAGAGCAAATGGGGAGAGAATCTCAAAAAATATTTAAAAGAACCAAATGGTATGTTCTATGTAAACCACATGGCAGCATTCTACAAAAATATCAGTAAATAGGCAACTGTTCACTGTTAAGTGGGACCTCCTCCCTCTCCCACTCTCAAGGATAAAGATTTGGCGCAGGTTAAATGGAAACTAACAGGGATAGTTAAGAAATACTTTGCTTTTGTGATTACGAAAAAGAAAGATATTGAGGAGGAGGTAAATCCTGAATTGCATGAAAGTGAGGGGACTGATATTAAAATAAATAAAAAAAAAGAAAGCATTATTGAAGTTAATTAAGCTAAGGGAAAACAAAATATCAGCATCTGATGGAATTCATCCATGGATCCTGAGGCAACTGTGAACAGAAAACATGAAGGCCTTTGAAATTATGGGCAAAATTTTGTCAGTTTTGAAATTTTTCTGCCACCGGAGCCAAAAGTGCATCCCAACCATTCTGATGCCATCTGCCCACATGGCGTTGCTGTCTTACTGGACGTGGCCAATTAAGAGGCTGCCTCTGCGTTTGCATCCAATTAAGGATGGCAGGCAGCTCCTGCGGTGGGAGACCCAGAGGGCCCAAAGCTCTGGATGGTCAGCAGCCTCTGTGGGAGAGGTGGGAGCAGCTGAGGCAAGCAGAAAACTAGGTGGGGGCCTCAATATGGAGGTGCTTTCTGAAGCCTTCTGAAAACATAAAAGTGCCATTATTGTGGCACCAGGAGTGCTTGTGGCTACAACTGCAGCCTTCTCATTCCAGCAGCTCCATGATTGGAGTATTGAGAGGAAGCATCGATAACCCCTTGGCCAGTCACTGGGAGGCCATCTAGATAATTCCAGATGGTGCTCCAGCCTCAGCGAAAGGCCTGTCTGATGATGAGGTGGGTGGCCACTGATGCACTGGCCCTGCCTCTGGCATGGTCACCTGCATCAAGGAGCCAACATGATGTGCTGTTTCCAAATTTGGTCCTAGTCTTGCCTCCAATTCCTCCTGCCCAGACTAATGAGATTCTGCCCTAAATCTCAGCGTTCTATTAAGAGCAGATGTGTGCTCGCAAACTGCCAAGGCATAAGAAAAATAGCAACTCTTCACTTCGGACTCTTCGTGAAAACTAACAGCCGGACCGGTTGGTTTCTGGACAACATATAGCTTCGAGATATTATTTCTTTCCTTTTTGAATTTGATTTTCTTTTTTTTAATGCAATGCCCGTTTTTAGAAAGAGTTGAGGCAGAACTAACCTGGATAAATACAGAACAGTTAGTTTAACATCTATGGTAAAGAAAATGCTGGTATATTTACAAAGATGAAATTACTAAATATCTAGGTGGAAATATAAGCTGCCAACATGGATTTCAGAAGGGAAAATCATGCTTAACAAGCTTGATTGTTCTCTGCGGAGGTGACAGATTGAAAATGGCGGAAGAGAGATAGTTGTGGTATATATGGACATTAATAAGATGAGACAGGGGAAAAGAGAGAAAACAGAGAATAGCAATTAGGCACAGCTTTTCAGGATGGCTGAATGTGGGCAGTAGTGTCACATAGGATTCTGTTCCGAGACCACTTTTGTTTATTATGTACAGGCTATAACAGCTAGGAGTGTGCATTCAATTTGCAAGTAATACTTACAAATAGAAAGGACAATTAAGTGAAGTGGTAAATTTTGGTTTAAAAATAAATAAGAATGGGGAAGTGTGAGTAATGTAGAAAAGCAAAGAGAAATTATGAAAGAATGAAAGTTACAATTAAAATTTTACAAATATTTTCACAAAAAAAAATTAAATACAATCTGGAAAAATATTAAAATGGCCTCTTTAAAGCTCAAGAATCCTGCTATATGGTTTTCATACCTTTTGTTTATCATCTTCATCGACTATGGTGAGTGCATGGCATTCTTTTACACATGTGTGATTCCGGCAGGGCAGGAGCCGTCCACAAGGTCTCTTACAAGAGTAGGGCCCTACTGCATGACAAGGCAAAAGACTAACCTGAAATACAAAAATGTATGCATTTTTACTGTTACATCAATTACATCAAAACAAAGTCAGATTTCAAAGCCCGATGATGCTACTGAGGGGAAAGAAAACCTATTTTCACTTTACAAAATACAATATCCATCTCATTTCTTTGTGAAGATTAGCTCATCCATAAATTGAAGAATTGACCATGGATCCCAACCAGTGGATTTAGTGCCTAAGGTGGGGCCTCTTGCTCTTTGATATCCATGTGACTATGTAAGAACTTAAGTATTGAATACTCAAATGATAGTAGCTGCTATTTTCTCAATCTTTCTCCTCCATAGAGTTTAAAGTCTATTTTCTGGCATTCTGTGACTGGCAAAAAAAAAAAAAATGTTTTGTAGTGGAAATGAGGGCAACCAATTAAGACATTGTGGAATGTACTTAATTTAATCTCCCATTTTGAAAAACTTTCAAACAATTCACATTTTAAATATCCAAGAGGTCTCTGATAATTTTACTGTATATTACAAACATATGAATTAGGAGCAGTAGGCCATTCAGCCCCTCATGTTCCACCATTCAATAAGATCATGGTTTAATGTGGGAAAATGTAAAGCTGTTCACTTTGGCAGGAAGAACAAAAAAGCAGCATATTAAATGGAGAACAGTTGCATAATTCTGAGGTGCAGAGGGCTAGGTGTTCTAGTACATGAGTCACAAAAAGTTAGTATGCAGGTACAGCAAGTAATTAAAGGGCTAAGAAATGCTATCCTTTATTATCAGAGGGATTGAATATAAAAGTGAGGATGTTATGCTTCAGTTATATAGGGCATTGGTGAAACCCCACCTCAAATGCTGTGTGCAGTTTTGATCTCCTTATTTAAGGAAGGATGTAAATGCATTAGAGGCGGTTCAAAGGAGGTTTACTAGATTGATACCTGGAATGAGTGGGCTGTCTTATGAGGAAAGTTTGGACAGACTGGACTTGTTTCTACTGGAGTTTAGAAGAGTGAGGGGTGATTTGATTGAAGTATGCAAGATCCTGAACAGCCTTGACAAGGTGGATGTCGAAAGGATGTTTCCTTTTCTGGATGAGTCCAGAACTAGGGGGCACTGTTTCAAAATTAGGGGTCACCCTCTTAGGGCACAGATGAGGAGAAACTTCTTCTATGAGGGTTGTGTGACTTTGGAGCTCTCTGCCTCAGGTGGAGGTGGAAGCGGGGCATTAAATATTTTTAAGGCAGAGGTAGATAGATTCTTGTTAGGCAAGGGAATCAAGGGTTATCAACATTAGATGGTAATGTGGAAATCAAAGCACAAGATCATCAGCCATGATCTTATTGAATGGCGGAGCAGGCTCAAGGGGCCGAATGGTCGACTCCTGTTCCTATTTCTTATGTTATTTTCTTATGTTATTTTCTTATGTTCTTTTCAACAAATGAACCATTTCATTAATTATATTAGCAATATTATCCACATCTGTTTTAAAATGTCTACATTAGCCTTAGCTATTCCCTTTCTTCTAATACAATCATTAAAACTTAGTGTTAATTCTTCTGTATTCCTTCTTGCAGCTCTTACTATCTTTTTTGTCTTATATTATGTAAAGCATATGGAGGCAGGGAATTTGCAGAAGTGACTGACAAGACCAGAACTGAGAGGATATAATTATCAGGGAAGTCTAATCAGGCTGGGACTCTTTCCTCTCAAAAAGCCAAGAACCTAATAGTGCCCTTCAAGATGAAAGAGTTTTATGGCATAGACTTACCAGAAAATTCATTGTGGGGAAATAGAAGTTCATGAGATCATAAATATAAGAATGGTAACAATGCAAGAACAGAAGCTGATAGGGTTAGAAGTAGTAGGATGGAAGGAGGCTCTTATGAAGCATAAATACCAGTATAGACCATGCCCTGTTCTTGTGCTGTACACTCAATGTCTTTTTCAGCTTTCTTGGTATCTCTCCTGGATCTACACTGTGCAGTTTTGTAGTTTATTGTGCATTAAGCTGAATTATATCTTGAACGCCTCCCACTATTCATCTGTAGTTTTATCTGATAATAGTTTTGACCAGTTTGTTACCACCAGTCTTGGCCTAATCCCTTGAAGTTAGCCTTGCCAAAATCTGGAATCTAGTTTCTTCTTTTCAAATCTAACATTGAACTTGATCATATTTTAATCACAGTTATAAATATATTAGATAAATGCTCCCTACTGGTTCATTACTCATTATAAATATAGTATAGCTGCCTGTTTGTGGATTTAGAGCTTTTTTGCTCCAAACAGCTGTATTTTTTTTTTTGTTCAAAGCTGCAGAGTCTTTTGTATACAAAAGAAGTATAAAATGAATGCAAATACTGCGCCAAATGGAAACTTCAGCCTTATTACTTGAGCAAAGTACATTATCATTTGTGCTGAACTGCTTCACTTTGTCCATGGTTAAAGATCATGTTCAGGTTGTTCAGGAGAAAAGTAAAATATTTAGAAAAAAAATTATCCTTTCTTCAAAATAATGTGCAGCTGGGGAATTTAAACTTCACCTTCTCCTCCTTTATGTGATTATTAAATAATACAAGAATGACATACTTTAAGAATTGTTGACACATGAAAATGATAAATGTCCAATTTATAAGGAAGGCTCAATTCCAAATTCAAACATAAAATTGCAAACATCAGCTCCTTAAAAACAAAAACTTGTACATCACAACATCTTTAACATAGCAGAACTTCCCAAAGAGCATTATCAAACAAAATCAGACATCGAACCACATAAGGAGACATTAGCGCAGATGATCAAAAGATTGATCAAAGAGGTAGATTTTAAGGAGCTTCTTAAAAGAGGAGAAAGGTAGAGAATTATGTTCCTTCTAAGCTACTTGCTTACACAACATTCCAATAAGTGCTACACATTTAATTATTACAGCAGGCACAATCTCAGCCACTCCACCCACTGAGAAGTGTATTTTTTCCTCTCTACAACAGCATTGATCGGAGGGATACTGCTTCCTCACTGAGCATGGTGATACGGTTGAGCACCCCACTCCCTGAAAACAACATGCCCATGTGGGCTAAAGAGGCTAAGAGAACCACTCGCTTGTCTGTCACACTTAAGCTGGCCAAGGTGATGGGAGGATGAAGTGCGACCAGAGAAGGGGGTTGAGTTTAAAAACATACATCCGACCACAGTGAGATGTTTGGTGGAGAGGGAGGGTGGGGGAGGGCTCAGTTCAGGCCTTTGGAGAACCATTAAAGTTGGCTTGTCAGTATGGGAGGGGGAGGGTGGGTGGGAAGGAGATGAGCCAGTTTGGTGTAGAATAATGTTAGCAGAATACTTGCTATTTCTTATACAGTAACATTTGTCTCTCAGAAGAGCAGCTTTCTCTCTGCAGTAGAATATTTTTGGAACCTGGTGCATTTTATTCAATGAAACTCGCATTCTTGGTGACAGCTTTCTACACTTTTTTAAAAGTTACTTGAAAATAACTAATTGCACAGTTCTATGCATTCTTACATTTTTGGTAATTAAGGACATGCATATTGACTTCATAGGTTGTTTTAATCTGTCAGCTTCATTTTGGATGTTTCTGTATGACTGAAGAGACTTTAGTGTTGCTGAAAAAGGAGATATGTCAAAGCTTTTCGTCTTGCCCTCATCAGGACACTTAGCAGGAATACCAATGTAAGGAGAAACAACAATTTATGCTGTATGAGAAGAGAGTGCTGACTGGCTGGCAAGTGGGCTCCGGTGGAGGTGTTGCCATGGAGAGTGCACCAGTGATGGTGATTGACAGTTAACTGCCAAGCATTGTTTGACATGTAAACCAGGAAGCTTGACCCTGATTGGTCAAGGCATTACCCTGAGGGATGAGTCAGCAAATGGCTGTCACTTATTCTATTTAACTGAAAGAGACACAATGTGTGTACATGTCCTTCTTGACTGCAAAGAACAGGGCCCTGTGTATTAATATATGTAGCTTCCAGTACAAGCAAATACACTACATTGTGAGCATGACTGACAATCTTAAATTGGTTATCAGTGCAATTCTTAGCACACTGAGGATTATTTAGCAAATGTTGTCCGATTGCAGAATCACATCTAATATTAGACATTGCGTTTCAAGTTTTACAAGCATGGGTTGGTTGGGTATGGTCTGTACCAAGACTCTCCAAAGTGATGCCCTGGTTATCTATGACCGGTTCAGTACAAGATAAATTGGCCAAATGGTTGCAAGATGAATTGGCCCGATGGTTGGGCAAATTGTTACAACCAGTTCTGAGCGAGTTTTCCCACCTAGAGTATGAAGGATTCCTTCACATTTGCAAAGGCCATATAGGTCTTGCATAGTGATAGAAATGCTGTGTCCATGTGCTCATTTGACATTGTTAGTCTATTCAGCAATGTTCCACTTAAGGAAGCTACAGATATTTGCGCTGCAGCATATAGCATGGCGATGTAGACCCACCACCATTGTAGGAATCAGCGTTCATTGAGCTTATGAACTCGGCAACTCATGCAGTTGAGTTCAGTTTTAATGACACCATGTATGTCCAAATAGATGGTGTTGCCATAGGATCCCCTCTAGGCCCAGCTTTAGCAAACCTCTGTTGGGTTCCATGAGAAATGTGTCTTCAATGGAATGACACCCGACCTCGTACCCCTTGTATATTTCCGATATGTGGATGGTACATTTGCTATGTTTAAATCACCAGCTGCATGTTTTAATTTCCTTACATGTCTTAATGGGCCCCATCCTGCGCTCAAATTCACCTTTTAAATGGAGCAGTCAAATGAACGCCCCTTCCTTCTCGTGCTGGTTGAGAAATCTGCCAGGGGGCTCTCTACCACAGTCTACCGCAAGCCTACCTTCACTGATCAGTATATGCATTGGGATTCTTATAGTTTTGACATGCTATCAGATTGGTCTTATTGGCAACCTTGTAAATAGGGCCCGAGCCATTTCACAGGCACATCTGCCAAACAGTCAGCAGAGTCCATGACCCAGAAGCTCCAGTCAAGCTTCAAAGAAACCTCTGAAGAAGAATCTGGAGGCACCCTCCCTTAAGTCCCCCACAGCGCCCACCCAAACCCTCCACCAACACAGAGACACACACTCCGATGGGACCTAACTTGAGAGTAGCCTCGGAGGTCACAATCTGGTGAGCGCATTGCACTTTCTGATCCACAGCAGGTGGAGGCAGGGACTTCCCAGGTCAAATGACGAGCCTCTGGACTTGGTCATGTCATGCTGCTGGAACTGCAAAGGCAAGCTCGGGAACATCAGGAAGGGATGTCTGCTGCATTCCTCAGATTGCAAGGCACGATGGAGGAGTCAGTCCGTCTTTAAGCTGAGGTGATAGCACCGGCACTGCAAGGCACCGAGGTCAACACTGGCAGGATGGCGGCCGCCATGAAGGCCTTGGTCTAGGATGTTGCTCCTGCACTGCTGCGCGGGCTGAATTCCATCGCTGATGCCATAGTTGGTCTCCAAAAGTGTGTACGCAAGTGGGGTGCTAGGCAGCTCGATCTCACTCCAGCTACCCCTTCCGCTCACAGAGTCAGCCGGGGCCCTCGGGCACCCATGGGGAGGGGGATCAGCAGTTGCACACTTCGGGGCCATCCACCCAGGTGACTCTGGGAGTAACCGGCTCAAAAATCCTATCTTCCTGTGACCTCCGCAGATCCAGCTTCACAGGCTGAGGAGGGTGCCATTACCACACAGCAGGACCCCGAAAGCAGGCTGGGGCCCTCCAAAGGACACCCGCCAAAGTCATCACAAACAGGGTGTCACAGTCAGCACGCTGCCTCCACCTCTGCTGAGATGTGGCTCCTTGTTCTGATGAGCAGTGTTCTTGTCACTCAGATGTGCACAAGATAAAAGGCAGGTACTGGGCCTCTTCAGTGTGCTCTATGCAGCCTTCAGACCACAACGATGGTTCAGCTTCAGACATCCTGGTGCCTGCACCTCGACGGTGCTGGTTATTGCTGCCAGAATGTAGTGGGCAGACACCACAGAGTTCTCTCATTCTGTGTGCTCTCAGCACCTTTAAGGTGGGGCTGGTCCCCATCACATCAGCATCTGCGACCAGTGATGCCATGCACCAGCTCCTGAAGGTGGACGCAGCATCAGATGCATTTAAAGTTTCGTGGCTGCGTCGCTGAGATGGCCCTGATCATGGAGCATAAGTGAGCTACCCTCGGCCAGAAAAGAGTAAGACGTTCTCAGATGCTATGTGAAGATCTATGGAGTGTCCTCACTGCATGTTTTTTTTTAATTCATTCATGGGATATGGGCGTCGCTGGCTAGGGCAGCATTTATTGTCCATCCATAATTGCCCTTGTTCAGAGGACACTTAAGAGCCAACCACATTGCTGTGGGTCTGGAGTCACATATAGGCCAGACCTAGTAAAGACAGATTTCCTTCCCTAAAAGGACATTAGTGAACCAGATGGGTTTTACAACAATTGACAATGGCTCCATGGTCATCATTAGACTTTTAATTCCAGATTTTTATTGAATTCAAATTTCACCATTCATGCCGTGGTGCGATTCATACCCGGGTCCCCAGAGCATTACTCTGGGTCTCTGGATTACAAGTCCAGCGACAATACCACTGCGCTATCAACTCCCCATCATCCTTCTGCGACCGTGCAACTATTAGGGTCTCCACTGCATCTCCATGACAGGAGCATTCTCAGAGGGTATTGGCGCTGTGATAAGCCAGACTGGAGTCAAGTGTTCACAACTGTGATGTGAGGATCTATGGGGACACCTCACTACATGTCATCATTATCCTCCACAAATCTGGCAACTACGAGGGCCTCCCGAAGTGCGCCTGCCTCGTCTAGCCAGTGCGAGAGCCTCATCCCTGTCGTCGTCACCACTGAGGGATCCCTCACCCTCATCAGCGTCCTCTTCATCGGAAGAGATGTGCAGCTCCTCAGCCAGCTCCTCTCCCTGCTGCAGTGCCAGGTTGTAAAAAGTGCAGCAACCGATACCAATGTGTTACACTCTCTGCGTACTGTGTTGCAGGGCTCCACGAGACTGGTCCAGGCACTGGAACTGCAACTTTACAATCCCAATGGTCTGCTCCACCAAGTTGCGAGCTGCTACATTATAGCGTTGCTCTGCTGCTCTGTTGGTCTAAGGTCGCTGCACAGGTGCCATAGGCATGGCCTCTGTGGGTAGCCCTTATCCTCAAGGAGCCAATCCTGCAGCCTCTGTGGACCCTGGAAGACTGCAGGGATCTGTGAGTGACTCAGGATGTAGGTGTCCTGCACACTCCCTGGAAGCTGTGCGCATACCTGCAGGATGTGTTTCTGGTGGTTGCATACCAGCTGCACATTCAGTGAGTGGAAGCCCTTGCGGTTGATGAAGTCTACTGAGTGTAGTGATGGAGGCCTGAGCGCCACGACTGCAGTCAATTGCACCCTGCACCCGTGAAAATCCTGAGATCAGGGCGAATCCAATGGCCCTTCACCCTAGCTTTATACATTGGCTAAAATCACTTTTTGTAGAAAGGAAATAGTTATAAATCGAGCAAGGCTACATACCTCAGGACATAAGTCAGTAGTTGAGAATACAGATACTACTGTACGTACAATGTCCAGGTTCTGTTATTTGAAATGTATCCTAATACACTTCAAATGATCTGATTTGATGATAAGTACCATCAAATGATATAGGTCAACTGACTGGCATGTTTAGATCTGATATTGAATGCTCCTCCTGGATTAAACTAGTTTAGCATCTTTTAATATATGAACATGTATTTTGGTCCACTGTAGGAAAATAAATTCACAGTAACACTGTAATGATTCTTTGCTTTATTTTGTTGTCTTGTCGTACTTTGAAGTTACATTTTTACAGTCATACTTCAAATAAAGGGTTAAGTCATTTTTGATACATTTCAAACTTCTGTTGGACACTATGCTTGTACAAAATTGGCAGGGGTGCTTTCTTTCTTTGCGCTCACAACTCTGCCCCCTGCACCCACCCAACCCTGCTCTCCGAACTCTCCCTCCGCCCGTTGTCACAACTCTGCGCTCCCACCCTCCACCCCTTCCCCACTCTTTTACTTTGATATTGGTGCACGTAACAAAATTAATTCTGCACATTGATGGAAATAAGGGAAATTGAGGGAAAATTAGTAGAGAGGTGGGGCGGTTAAGGTAAGGAATGCCAGAGGTTAGGATCTTGGCAGCTAAAGACACAACCATCAGTGGTGAAGCAATTAAAATCAGGGATGCTCAAAATGTCAGAATTGGAAGAGGTTAGAATTGGAAGAGCAGGTATCCTCAGACGATTCTAGGGCTGGAGGGGATTACAGAGATAGGGAGGGGCAAGGCCATGGTTATGCTAAAATAAGAAGGAGGTACTCTATTCTGAGGTTTAAAGTATAAGCTGCCCACAAAAATAGCTTTTAGTTAATAGCGCTTTTAGTCTGTTTGTTACTGTAAACGTCTTATAAGTATGAAATCTTGCCTTGTCATTGTTTTTGCTATTAACTGGAAGTTCAAATTTCTTCTTAAAGGTTTTCCTAACAACTGGGGTAGAAAAATTATCAAGCAAATTAGCTGACATTTATAGGACTAATAATAAAAAAAACCTTTACTTTTGGAACAAAAATATGTAGACCTCAAGTGTCAAGACTCATTTCCAGCAGAAAAACCAAACTCTACTGGCTCAATGGATCGGATGCAGAGGTGCCCAAAATATAATTTCTAAGCATTCTATTAGTGGCTGGAAAATTGAAAGTATTGCAAGCAGCAACGTTAATGTTCACAACAAATGATTTGATGCATGCTCTTATTCACTGCTGGAAGCAGAGTCTCTCAAATTCAGGGTTTTCATCTACAGTTAAAATCAATGACCTAGTGTGCGAGTTCATTCATTTTGCTTGGTACTGAGTCTCAAAGACAAAGGGAACCCAGGTTCCCTTCATAGACTGTGTTGAATTAGCCAATGTCAGTCTAGGTTGCAGTATTGCATGTCACTGTACTATTTAAGAAAGGGAAGAGAGAAAACCAAGAAATTATAGACAAAATAGTCTAACATCTTGTCAAGAAATAAGTTGAGTCTAATTTAAGGACTAAACACAATAAAAATTTTCAGCTGATCAGAGCCCCAGTATGGATTTGTAGAGGGCTGATCATGCCTGATGAACCTGGTATGATTTTTTCAAGAGGTGGCTAAAATACTTGACAGAGGAATGTCTACAGATGCTTTTTAGACAAACTGTCAGAAAATGTTCAATGAAGTCTCTCACAGGAGACCATTAGCTAAGGTTGAGGTTCATGGAATTGATAAATTTCTGTTAACCAAAGGTATTAAAGTATATGGGGCAAAGGTGGCTATATAATGTTTGTTTGCAGGTCAGCCAGAATCACACTGAATGGCAGAACAAGCTCATGGGGAAAATGGCCTACTTCTGGTCCTGTCCTGGTTGGCATCAGTGTACTTGGGGGTGAAGGGGGAGGGGAAGAGATAGCAGCCAATGTTCCTGCTTGTGATCGCTAACTAAAGACCCCACTGCAAAGTATGTGCATTTGAGCTGCTAGAAGGAACAGGGTAAGGTATTAGCTTCCATGCCCCTATAATTAAAATAATAATCACATAAGGGTTGTCAGCATTCATGGTACTATACTGAGGCAGCAACTACTTATTCAAGAAACAAAGTGAGAAAATGCTGTGAATAATGATTTTCATAAACTACCTGATTGCTAGCAATGTCAGGGTGCCTTGTGCTCCAAGTTTCTATCAAGATTTTAACCACACCATTTTTAACAAAGTCTTGTTACAGCAATAGTGCTGAAATATCACAGGAGGTTTGTTACAATAATAATACTGTAATATATTTTGTGAAAGCTTCTTTTGTAAGGTTCAAAAAATATTTCCATTATCTTTTTCACTTTTCCCTTACTATCTTCTTTCTTGTCATTATTTTAAATTTTTACATAGATTTTAAAATCTGAACTTAAATTTTCTCCTATACCTCCAATGAACTCCATTTTGGAGCTGTTCCTAAAAGTCAATGGACAGACTGAACATTAAACTCTGACCTGGTAATGATGCTCAGCTGTTCCTGTTACATTTTGAAATACTGCTCTGGCAAAGCAACTTAAAGAATAACTTGCAGGCTATGTGTGGAAGCATCTGAATGAGATCTCATCAGTCTGGAGTTAGCTTGCAGAAATAATGGTCAGAATAACAAAAGTTTGAATCATTTTAACATAATATTTGTCTTAAAATGCTATTTGAATCATTTTAACATAATTCCATTTCAAACAGCATTTTAAGACAAATGCTTTGGGCTTCAATTCCTTACTAAATATATAATATTTGATGTGCAGGAGCCACTCAAATTGTAGTGTAAATTACAAATAATTCTTTAAACTTGCCGATGCATAGCATGAAACAATGCTGAGTTTGTGCTATAACATCTGTTATTACATGAAGTATTAAAATCTTTGAAACAAAATTACAAGTAATAGCATGTCACACTACTTATCAGGGAGGTAGTGGCATAGTGGTATTGTCACTGGACTAGTATTCCAGAAGACCCAGGGTAATTCTCTGGGGTTCGAATCCCAACACAGCAGATGGTGAAATTTGAATTCAATAAAAATCAGGAATTAAAAATCTTATGATGGCCACGGAACCATTGTCGTAAAAACCCATCCAGTTCACTGATGTCCTATAGGGAAGGAGATCTGCTACCCTTCTTGGTTTGACCGACATGTGACTCCGGGCCCGCATCAATGTGGTTGACTCTTAAATGCCCTCTAAACAGGCAATTAGGGATGGACAATAAATGCTGGTCTAACCTGTGACACCCACATCCCATGAGCAAATAATAAAAATTACTACTGTTTGAAAGTGAAGTTTAATGGAATCTTTTAGAAGAAAGAAGTTACTTTGACTGGTACAATTTGTAAGACAGGTTTGCATAGCTGAATTAGCTCAAAATTATTTATTTGTTTCCTTGGAAGTGTTGTTAATTGTAAAGATTATTTGGAAAAATAAAGTCAGTTTTAGAGAATTTAAGAAGGCTCTGTTAAAAAGTCAAGATAAAGTATCCACTTCTGTCCATAAATAGATAAAAATGAATACTCTATGAAAGTAAGACAGGCCACTTGTAGGAGAATTGGCCTAAGAAATGTTTTTAAATGTGGCGACAAAATGGAGTCAATAGCCTGAACACTAAGAAAGAAAATGGGCTAATGCTAATTAAGGTCATGAGGCTTATGTGAAATACAGCATTCTTACAGAAACTGAAGGAGCACAACTCATCAAGACCACAGGCCTAAAGATAAAGGGATAAACCAGGGAACTACAGGCCAGTCAGTCTAACCTCAGTGGTGGGGAAAATAATGGAAGCAATTCTAAGGGACAGAATTAATCTACACTCAGAGAAGCAAGGATTAATCAAGGACAGTCAGCATGGTTTTGTTAAGGGGAGGTCATGTCTGACCAATTTGATTGAATTTTTCAAAGAGGTGACCAGGTGTGCAGATGAGGGCAATGCATTTGACGTAGTCTACTTGGACTTCAGCAAGGCTTTTGATAAGGTCCCACATGGGAGACTGATAACGAAGGTAAGAGTCCATGGGATCCAAGGCAATCTGGCAAATTGGATTCAGAATCGGCTGAGTGGCAGGAAGCAGAGGGTGATGGTCGAGGGATGTTTTTGTGACTGGATGCCTGTGTCCAGTGGGGTTCCACAGGGATCGGTGTTGGGTTCCATGCTGTTTGTGGTATATATAAACGATTTAGACTTGAATGCATGAGGGTTGATCAGTAAGCTCGCGGATGACACGAAAATTGGTGGGATGGTAAATAGTAAGGAGGATAGCCTTAGATTACAGGAGGATATAGACGGGCTGATCAGTGGCAAATGGGACTTAATCCAGATAAGTGAGAGGTGATGCACTTGGGCAGGACAAACAAGGCACGGGAATACACAATGAATGGTAGGACCCTGGGAATTACCGAGGATCAGCGGGACCTTGGTGTGCGTGTCCATTGGTCCCTTAAGGTAGTGGGAAAGATAGATAAGGTGCTTAAGGCGGCTAATGGGGTACTTGCCTTTATTGGCCGAGGCATAAAATATAAGGGCAGGGAGGTTATGTTGGAACTGTATAAAACGTTGGTTAGGCCACAGCTAGAGTATTGCGTGCAGTTCTGGAATCTGCATTATAGAAAGGATGTGATAGCACTAGAAAAGAGAGTGCAGAGGAGATTTACCAGGATGTTGCCTGGGCTGGAGAGTTTTAGTTATGAGGAGAGATTGGATAGACTGGGGTTATTTTCCCTGGAACAGAGGAGATTGAAGGGGGACATGATTGAGGTTTATAAAATTATGAGGGGCATAGATAAGGTAGACAGGAAGGAACTTTTCCCCTTGGTGGAGGGATCAATGACCAGGGGGCATAGATTCAAAGTAAGGGGCAGGAGATTTAGAGGGGATGTGAGGAAAAATTTTTTCACCCAGAGGGTGGTGAGAATCTGGAACTCACTGTCTGAAAGGGTGGTAGAGGCAGAAACCCTCATAACATTTAACAAGTATTTGGATGTGCACTTGTGATATCATGGCATACAAGGCCTGGTGCTGGAAAATGGGATTAGAATAGTTAGGTACTTGTTTGACTGGTGCAGATTTGATGCGCCTTTTTCTATGCTGTAGACCTCTATGACTCTTTGGTTCATTCAAAAATATAAATATGCCATTTCCAGAAAGAGTGCTAGCCACTTTGTTAAAAGATTGAGAACTAGGGGAGCAAAATCACCAGCTGGTATTTAGTTAACCTGAGATCATAAGGGCACTAACATAGTTAAGGTCACTGACATGACAAAGGGGTGAACGCTTCTCATGTATCACTCAGATTGGTCAATTGAACATACGAGTTAGGAGCAGGAGTAGGCCACTCAGCCCCTCTACCATTCAAAAAGATCATGGCTGATGATTGTAACCTCAACTCCACATTCCTGCCTACCCACGATAACCTTTCACCTCCTTGCATATTAATAATCTATCTACCTCTGCCGTAAAAATATTCAAAGACTCTGTTGCCACCGCCTTTTGAGAGTTCCAAAGAGTCACGACCCTCAAAAAAAAAATTGGCCTCATCTCTGTCTTAAATGGGTGATCCCTTATTTTTTTTTTTTAACAGTGACTCTAGTTCTAGATTCTCCCACCAGACGAAACATCCTTTCAACATCCATCCTGTCAAGACCTCTTAGGATTTTATATATTTTAATCAAGTCGCCTCTTGCTCGATGAAACTCCAGAGGATACAAACCTAGCCTGTTGAACCTTTCCTCATAAGATTATCCTCCTATTCCATGTATTACTCTAGAATGGAGGGGGTTTCTTTATAAATCAAGAATATATAAGATTGTGTTTTGATGTAAAACCTTATTCTCTTCTATTAATCTTGTAGTTTGGGAGTTGGGCTCTTAGTCACCATGTAACAATATTCTTTATAAAAGGCCAAAAGTGCATTTCCAACAGAAAGAAATTATATTAAAGCTGTACAGCTGTATCAACCAGATAATCGGTGCAACATTTAAATATACAAGTTTGTCCAAAATCAAGGGGAACAAAATACAGCAACCATCACAAAAGATGGATTTACTGTTCCTGGAAAATTCAAGAAAAGCTTAAGGTGAAGGCTTGTCAACTTGATGGGTCAGTGACTAACCAATCAACTCAGAGGAATTCAAGGACTTCAGCCCCACAGCCCTTACTCATAAGGAAAAGATTGTGCAGATTCTGAAAACATTGCTATCTATGAGCATACAGGCTTCAATTTGTTCAATAGCCTGGCTATCTAATGCTGTTAAGTTATCAGCTATCCAAGGAATCTAATCATAAACTAGTTTCACCAATTCATTGACGTTAACTGTCAAATTAAATACAGCTAATCAGTTAATGCTAAATTACCATGACATAACTGCCTTTGTAATCTCAGTCCTTTGGTAGTTAATACAACCTACTAAATAATTTGCATTTTCAATGTTTAGATTAAATGCTGCTAAATAAATAATTGTTAGTTCATAATTTTGTTGTCCGCCTTCAACAAAGAGTTAATTCATTTGCTCAGCTTGTGTGTATCCTGACAGGTTCATAGTGCTAATAGAATCCAAATTAGTTGATGCATGGCAGCTCGGCAAGACATATTTTTAGCATTGTTTACTCCTTAGCATAGATTGGATGGTAATCTCAAATGGCTCTATGACAAGGAGCTAAAATGAGGGTTTAAGAGTTCATCTTATTGCTCTGATAAATATTCCTGTCAGGCTAACAATCCAAATATTCTTGTACTATCCAACACTGACAAAGAAGAAACTTTAATCATATTGGTCTAGGAGGCATATTTCTGCATCTATTTAATCAAAGTTCAATGTTTCTTTGGGCTAGGAAACAGTGTGCTCACAAATCTTCATCCAAGTGTCATCACCCCATAGAAATCAGTGGGAACCAAAACACGAATTTTCCATTGCATTGTAATCCAGCTAAGTTTTTAGAACAAGCCACCTTCAGCAAATAAACTTAGCTACTAAAAAGAAGCCTTTACATAACGTGCAATAACATTACTAACCATTAATTGGAAAAGGTTAAATTGAAATATCTAACCAAAAACAATAAGCTATTGAGGCACTTACCAAAATGGAACAATAGATTTCTATAGAACTCTGATCAAAGTGACACAAAAAATATAAACAAGACTTTTTTTAAAATTTATTCATGGGAAGTGGGTATGGCTGGCAAGGTCAGCATTTATTTTCCACCCCTAACTGCCCTCCAAGTTGTGGTGAATCCTTAATGAACTGTTGCAGTTGGTATGGTGAAGATACTTCCACTGGGCTGTGAGGAAGGGAATTCCAAGTTTTTGGCCACGTGACAATGAAGGAATGGCAACATATGTGCAAATCAGTTAGCAACTTGGAGGGGAGCTTCTAGGCGGTAGTTTGCCATGCACCTGCTGACCTTGTTCTACTAGACGGTAGAGGTTGGGGATTTTGGAGGAGCTGTTGGTGAGTTGCTGCAGTGCACCTTGTAAGTGGTACAAACTGCAGTCATGCTGTCCCAGTGATTGAGAGGGGGAATGTTTAAGGTGGTGAATGGGATGCCAATCAAGCAGGCTGATTTCTCCTGGTCTTTGAAGCTGTATGCATCCAAGCAAGCGAAGAATATTCAGTCACACTTCTCATTTGTGCCTTGTGGATGGCAAAAAGCTTTGGCAAGTCAGTCAGTCACTTGCTGCAGAATACCCAGCCTCTTGATCTGCTCTTGTATCCACAGTATTTATGTGGCTAGTCCAGTTCAGTTCCTGGTCAATGGTTACATCACAATCCCCACTCAGGATGTTGCTGGACAATTTGCCGAATGTCATGGGGAAGTGGTGAGACTCTCTTGTGCTGGATTTGGTCATTGCCTAGCACTTGTGTGGCATGATTATTACTCGCCACTTACCAGCCCAAGCCTGAAATTTGTCCAGGCCTTGCTGCATGAGGGAACAGACTGCATTGTTATCTGAGGGGTTGTGAATGGAACTGAACATCCAGCAATAATGTCCTGGGGCTGAGATGATTGGAGATGAACCACAATGATCTTCACAGAATCACAGTGCAGAAGAGACCCTTCAGCCCATCAAGCCTGCACTGATACGTGACACCTACCCTACCTACCTAACCCCATTTACCAGCACTTGGCCCATAGCCTTGAATGTTATGACGTGCCAAGTGCTTATCCAGGTACTTTTTAAAGGATATGAGGCAACCCGCCTCCACCACCCTCCCAGGCAGTGCATTCCAGACTGTCACTACCCTCTGGGTAAAAAGGTTTTTCCTCACATTCCCCCTAAATCTCCTGCCCCTTACCTTGAACTTATGCCCCCTTGTGACTGACCCTTCAACTAAGGGGAACACCTGCTCCCTATCCTCCTTGTCTATGCCCCTCATAATCTTGTACACCTCGATCAGGTCGCCCCTCAGTCTTCTCTGCTCCAACCAAAACAACCCAAGTCTATCCAACCTCTCTTCATAACTTAAATGTTTCATCCCAGGCAACAGCCTGGTGAATCTCTTCTGCACACCCTCCAGTGCAATCACATCCTTCCTATAGAGTGGCGACCAGAACTGCACACAGTATTCCAGTTGTGGCCTCACCAAGGTTCTATACAAGTTCAACATGACCGCACTACTTTTATCATCTATGCCTCGATTGATAAAGGCAAGTGCCCCATATGCCTTTTTCACAAGCCCACTAACATGCCCCTCTGCCTTCAGAGATCTATGGACACACACGCCAACGTCCCTTTGTTCCTCAGAACTTCCTAGTGTCAAGCCATTCATTGAATACTTCCTTGTGTATCACCTCTCACTTTTCAGGATTAAATTCCATCTGCCACTTATCTGCCCATTTGACCATCCCATCTATATCTTCCTGTAGGCCAAGACACTCAACCTCACTGTTAACCACCCGGCCAATGTTTGTGTCATCCACAAACTTACTAGTCCTATCCCCCACATGGTCATCTATGTCGTTTATATAAATGACAAATAATAGGAAACCGAGCACAGATCCCTGTGGTACACCACTGGACACTGCCTTCCAGTGACTAAAGCATCCTTCTGTCATCACCCTCTGCCTCCTACAACTAAGCCAATTTTGAATCCACCTTATCAAATTACCCTGTATCCCACGTGCACTTGCCTTCTTTATAAGTCTCCTATGTCAAAGGCTTTGCTGAAATCCAGATAAACTACATCAACTACACTATCCTCATCTACACACCTTGTCATTGCCTCAAAAAATTCAATCGAATTTGTTAGGCATGACCTCCCTCTGACAAAGCCATGCTGACTATCCCTGATCAAACCTTGCCTCTCCAAGTGGAAATAGATTCTCCCCTTCAGAAATTTCTCCAATAGTTTCCCTACCACTGACGTGAGACTCACTGGCCTGTAGATCCCTGGCTTCTCTCTACAATCCTTCTTAAATAGCGGAACCACATTAGCTGTTCTCCAGTCCTCTGGCATCCCCCCCCCCCCACCCCGCCTCCACTGTGGCCGGAGAGGAATTAAAAATTTGGGTCAGAGCCCCTGCAATCTCCTCCCTCAGCAGTCTGGGACACAAATCATCTGGACCTGGAGATTTATTCACTTATAAGCCTGCCAACACCTCCAATACCTTGTCACTCCCTATGTCAATTTGCTTAAGAACCTTGCAGTCTCTCTCCCAGAGTTCGATACCTTCATCCTCATTCTCTTGGGTGAAGACAGACGTGAAGTATTCATTCACCACTCTAGCGATGTCCTCTGGCTCCACCCATAGATTGCCCCCTTGGTCCCTTATGAGCCCTACTCTTTCCCTGGTTATCCTCTTCCCATTGATATACTTACAGAATATCTTCCTTTGTGCTAGGTATGACTCCAACCAGTGGAGAGTTTTCCCTGATTCCCATTCCCTTCAATTCTATTCGGGGTCTGTCATGCCACACTTCGTCAATTACCTTGATGTCATCAAATCACTCACCTCAATTCTGGAATTCAGCCTTTGTTCATGTTCGGACCAAGGTTATAATGAAGTCTGGTTCTGGCAGAACCCAAACTTAGCATTGGTGAGCAAGATACTGCTGTATGAGTGGTGCTTGATCGCACTGTTCATGACCCCTGTCCACTTTGCTAATGTTTGGAAGCAGACCGATGGGTGGTTATTAGATTGGATTTGCCCTGTTTTTTTTTGACAGGACATACTTGGGCAATTTTGCATTGGCGGGTAGATGCCAGCATTGTAGTTAAACTGCAATGCTTGGCTAGAGGCACAACTAGATCTGGAGTAAAGCCTTCAACACTGCAGCTGCTGGCATGCTGTCGGGGCCTACATGCTTCACTGCATCAAGTGCGATGAGTCATTTTTGAACATCAAGGGTGGTGAATCAAATTGGCTAGACTGGCTTCTGCAATGATGGGAACCTCAGAGGTGGAGATTGAAATGGATTACCCACTCAGCACTACTGGCTGAAGATGAATACAAATGCTTCAGCATTAGCTTTTGTGCTCCATGTCCTGGAGTCTGATCAGATTGGAAGTTGGCAAGTGTAACACCGCTTTTCAAATAAGGAGAGAGAGAGAGAAAACAAGGGTCTACAGGCCAGTTGACCTAACATCTTTCCACAGGAAATTACTGGAATCTATTATTAAGGAGACAAGGTGAGAGTGACATCAAGAAGCCCAAGCAAAACTGGAGTCCATGGAAATCAAAGTGAAAACTCTCCAATGACTGGAGTCATACCTAGCACAAAGGAAGATAGCTGTGGCTGTTGGAAATCAATCATCTCAATCCCAGGGCAAGGCTGCAGGAGTTCCTCAAGGTAATGTCCTACACCCAACTATTTGCAGCTGCTTCCACGTCCTTCCATCCATCATGAGGTCAGAAGTGGGGATGTTCACTGATAACTGCATGATGTTCAGCACTATTTGCGACTCCACGGATACTGAAGCAGTCTGTGTCCATTGGCAGCAAGACCTAGGCAACTTTCAAGCTTGGGTTAATAAGTGGCAAGTAACATTCGTGCCACACAAGTGCCAGGCAATGGCCATCTCCAAGAAGAGAGAATCTAACCATTGCCCCTTGACATTCAATGGCATTCCCGTCACTGAATCTGTCACCATCAACAGCCTGGGGGTTATCATTGACCAAAACTCAACTGGGCCAGCCATATAAATACTGTGTCTACAAGAGCAGGGCAGAGGCTGGGAATTCTGCAGTTATTAATCCCCTCCTGATGCCCCAAAGCCTGCCCACCATCTACAAGGTTCAAGTCAGGAGTGTGATCGAATACTCTCCACTTGCCTGGATGGGTGCAGCTTCAACAACACTCAAGAAGCTTGACATCATCCAGGACAAAGCAGCCCACTTGATTGGCATCCATCCACCATCTTCAACATTCACTCCCTTCACCACCGGCGCACAGTGGCAACTGTATGTACCTCATCAAGGCTTCTTCGAAAGCACCTTCAAACCTACAACACCTACCATTTCGAAAGACAAGGACAGCAGATGCACGAGAGCACCATCACCTGCAAGTTCCCCTCCAAGCCACATAGTATCCTGACTTGGAACTATATCGCTGCCTTTCCTTCACCGTCATTGGGTCAAAATCCTGAAACTCCCTCCCTAACAGCATTATGGGTGTACCTACACCACATGGACTGCAGCAATTCAAGGTGGCAGCTCACCAACACCTTCTCAAAGGCAATTAGGGATGGGCAATAAATGCTGGCCTAGCCAGTGCGACACCCACACTCCATGAAAGAAAAAAGTAAAAAAAAGTCGAAACAGTGCACTTAGAAAAGTACAGTATGATTAGAACAACATGGTCTTACAAATGGGAAATCCTGTTTGACAAATTAGGACTTTTTGAAGGGGGTACCCATGGGTAGTTAAAGGGGAACCAGTAGATATTGTTTTTTTATCCATCCATGGGACCTTTTTGTAGACCTGGATTTCCAAACAGCATTTGATAAAGTACCACAAAAAAGTTTAATAGGCCAGATGAGGGTTCATGGAGCTGGGGATAACATATTAGCATGGATAAAGAATTGCTAACGGACAGAAAGCAGAGTGGGCATAAACGGGGCATTAACTTGGCAGACTGTGATGAGTGGAATGCTGCAGGAATCAGGGCCAGAGCCTCAACTATTTATATTAATGACTTGGATGAAGAGTGATGACGGAGAGTAATGTATTCAAGTTTGCTGATGATACAAAGTTAAGTGGAGAGGAGGTAGAAAAGCGGAATATATTTTTAAGGTTTGAATCTTGTAAATGTTGATATTCAAAGAGACTTGGGTATGCTTGTAGAAGGAACTCAGTTAGCATGTTGGTACAGCAAGCAATTAGAAAAATAAATGGCATGTTGGCCTTTATTGCAAGGGGATCGTAGTACAGGGATAAAGAAGTTTTGTTGAAATTATACTGGGCTTTGGTGAGATCATATCTGGAATGCTGTGTAGAGTTTTGGTCTCCATATTTAAGGATGGATATACTGCTGCAGGCGGTACAGCAAGGCTCACTAAATTGGTCCGTGGATGTGGGGGTTGTCCTAAGATGAGAGGCTGAGTAAATTAGGTCTATGTTCTCCGGAGTTTAGAAGAACCGAGAGGCAATCTCATTGAAGCATATCAGATTCTGAAGGGGGCTGAGATAGAGGTTGTTTCCCCTGGCTGGGAAATGTAAAACATAGGGTGCACAGTCTCAGGATAAGGGACTGGTCATTTAGGTATGGGATCAAGGGAAATTACTTCACTCAGAGTTTGGAATTCTCTATCTCAGAGGTTTGTGGATGCTCCATCATTGAATACATTTAAGTTTGGGATAGATAGATTATTGGTCACTCAGGGAATCAAGGGATATGGAGAGTGGACAGGAAAGTGGAGCTGAAGCCCAAGATTAGCTATGACCATAGTGAATGGCGGAGCAGGTTCGATGGGCCGTATGGTCTACTCCTGCTCCTATTTCTTGTGGTCTCCTCCATCATTGAGGATGGGATGTTCATGAAGCCTCTTCCTCCTGCAGGTTGTTCAATTGCCCATCACCATTTACAACTGCATGTGGCAGGATTGCAGTGCTTTGATCTGATCCATTGGTTGTGGCATCATTTGCTTCTGTCTATAGCATGCTGCTTCCACTGTTTATTATGCACATAGTCATGCAATGTAGCTTCACCAGGTTGGCATTTAATTTTAGGTCTGCATGCTCTCCTACACCCACTGACCCAGGGCTGGCATTCCCCAGCTTGATGGCAATGGTAGGTTGAGGGATATGCTGTGCCAAGAGATTACAATGGAAACTATGTTGCCACTGATGTTGCCCAGTTTTGAGTTGCTAGATGTGTTCTGAGCCATTTAGCATGGTGATAGTGCCATACAACTCATTGAAGGCAGAACTTTGTCTCTGGGAGAACTCTAGTAGTTACCGAATCTGTGATGGATGAACGCATTTATGTTAAAATGATTGGCGAGGACCAGGGTCAAATAGGATTTCCCCTCTCCATCTGCCAACAGCTACTTCCCTGAGCATTTAGCTATCTCAATGGTGCTACCAAGTCCGTCCTCGTGGTGGAAATTAAAGTCCCCACCCAGAGTACATTTTGGTCTTTGCAACCCCCAGTGCTTCTTCCAAGTGGCTTTCAACATGGAGGAACAGTTGAAGGAGGGAGGTATTGGCAATCAACAGGAGATTTCCTTGCCTATGTTTGACCCGACGGTATGAGACGTCACAGGACCCAGAGTCATTGTTCAGGACTTCAGGGGCCATTCCCTCCTGACTATAAACCACTATACCACCTCCTCTGATGGGTCTGTCTTGCCAATGAATCAGGACCATCAAGGGATGGTGATGGAGGGGCATGTCCCAGACTGTTGCTTGACTGGTCTTTGGGACAGCTCTCCCAATTAAGGCATAAGTCCCCACATGTTGCTGAGGAGGCTGTGTGTGCCTTTGTCATGTCCAAATCAGATGCTTCAGTCGAAACCGAGTGGTGTGTCCGGTTTTATTCTCATTATATTTTGTTGTAGCACTTTTCTGTAACTGAGTGGCTTGCTGAGCCATTTCAGATGGCAGTTAATGACATTGCCATTGGACTATAGCCACATACAGAACAGACTGGGTAAGGACAACAGATTTCATTTCCAAAAGGACACTAAAATGAGCCAGATGAACTTTTAACAACAATCCTGTATTTATATGGTCGTCATTACTAATGGTAGATTTGCATTCCAGATTTATTTAATTCACTGAATTTCATTTCCCCACTTGTCATAGAGGGATTTAAATTCATGTCTCTAGATCATTAGTCGACACCTCTGGGTTACTGGTCCATAACGTAACCACTATGCTACCATTGCCACTTGCAGAAACACAAAGAAAATATTTTGGACAGTCATTCCTTTCAGTGTTTGCCATCTATATAAGCAAATATTCTTAATAATGCTGTGTCCACATTTAGTTATCACCTTTTCCTTCATCAACTCACCAATCTAATCTGGACAATTTTTGCCTTAAACATTATCAGTCACAGCCTCTTAACTCCCTGTAAGAAGAAATTTCACTTGCTCAGTTTTAAATCTCTTACATCTAGGGTCAGATCAGGAATCAGCAAAATGGAGGCTGTGATACCAGAATTTTGAATTTCCACTTCAAAAAGAGCTCTACACAAACTTCCCATGGGCAGGAAGAGGTTTGCTTCAGGTTCAGGTTGCAACCCCATACGCAGGGCCTGTGATGTCAGGGGTTGCCATTGACAGGCCTAGGAGAAATTTGCATTTCACATCCCACAATATTCTCGGCCGTCAGGTGGGTTTTGGAGACCAATGGAAAATCTGCTGGGTAAGAGAGTTTGGGAACCTTAGGGAGCCAGCTGAAAAATTGGGAATATTCTGACAGATAGGTGTTAAATGTTTGAACAACTTCAGATGTCATTATTAGATGCTGTCTTGCAAGTTGGATGTATTTTCATTGCAGTGATCTATCATAGGGACCTGACCTGCAAAAGTAGATTGCCCATTACATTGACCAGTAATATGTAAGTGTTGAGATGCATTAGAGTATTTTTCCAATTTGAAAAAGTGCTGTTATTCATTCAAACTGAACAACAGTGCCTGGGAACTCCCTTGTCATGATTTAAGCATTGATTTAAATGTCCAGCACGCTTTAACTCAGAAAAATTGGCCTGCTGCTTAAACTTGAAAACAGTCATCTGCTCTATCCTCTTGAATGATGGGCCGTCTGCTTTGAAATGACACCAAGGCTATCTGGTAAGGTTTTATGAGCTGTAGTAAGATTTAACAGCGGTATTAAAGGTTATTGGGAGCAGCAGTGTTTATTAAGAAAAATAAACTAATTAAATGCAATAAACAGGTGATATGTTGCGACTGCAGAATGTGGTAACTCCTGGACACTGGTGTGATTCAGGGCAAACGCATCTGCAGTATCTGCAACTTGCCGAGCTTTGGCTCAGCATCGAGCTGGAGACCAAGCTGCAGACACCGGGAAGCAGGGAAGCATCAGGGAGGGTGGGGGGGGGTTACCTGGACACTTTGTTCCAGGAGGCAGTCACACCCCTCAGGCTAGGGTCTTCTGATTTGGTCAGAGGTCAAGGACAGGAGGGTGTGACTGCGACAAATATGGGAACCCAGAAGGTAGAAGTGGAGGGGCCTCACCCTTTGCAATTGTCCAACAGGTTCGAGGTTCTTGCAAATTGTAAGGATGAAAGTGAGGGCTACAGAGTGGATAAGCACACTGACCATGTCCGCATGGTAAAATAAGCCATTCAAGTATGGGGAATTAATAGAGACAATTCTCTGCAGCCGAAAGTGTGAGTCCAAATGGCTGTGTCACCTGCCTGGTACCAGGATTTGCTATTGGCTGGAGAGGAACTTGCAGTGGGAGAAGGAGGATCCAGTGGTCAGGGTCCACGTAGGTACTAGCAACATATGTAGAACTAGAAAAGAGGTTCTGCAGAGGGAGTATGAGCAGCTAAGGGCTAAATTAAAGAGCAGGACCACAGAAGTTAATAATCTCTGGATTACTACCTGAGTCACACGCAAATTGGTGTGGGATAAGTCAGATTAGAGATATAAATGCATAGCTCAAAGATTGGTATGGGAGAAATGGGTTTCGATTCATGGAGCACTGACACCAATACTGGGGAAAATAGGAGCTGTACTGTTGAGACAGTCTTCACCCAAGCCGTGCTTGGACAAGTATTCTGACGAGTTGTGTAACTAGGGCCGTAGAGAGCGCTTTAAGCTAAATAGTGGGGGCAAGGGATCACTTTTGGGAAGATGTGATAAATAAAGCAAAGGCAACAAGGCGAGGTAGGAATAAGGAATAAAATGATCATCAGAGGGCGGCAGGAAGGAACAAAGTGTACAAACCTAAGAGTGCACCTGCAGAAAAGGCTAGAGGTTACAAAAATAGTAAAAAGACAGAACTAAGGGCTCTGCAACTGAATACATGTAATATTCATAACAAAACAGACAGTGTAAATAGAAATAAATATGTATGATCTGATGGCCATTACAGAGACATAGCTGCAGGATAACAATACTGGGACCTGAATATTCAAGGGCACATAATATTTAGGAAGGACAGGAAGCAAGGAAAAGATGGAGGGGAAGTTCTATTAATCAAGGATGACATTGGCACAATAGCTTTCTTCTTAATTCTTATACCTTTAGTTCTGGAGATCAAGGTGTGGAATCAGTTTGGGTAGATATGATAAATAGTAAAGGTAAGAAATCATTTGTGGGGATGGTTTTATAGGCCCCCTAACAATAAAGGCACTGTAAGATGGGTATACAGGAAGAAATAATGGGGGCTTGTGACAATAATCATGGATGATTTTAATATAGATTGGACAAATCAGATTGGCAAAGGTAGCCTGGATGATGAGATCATGGAGTGATTTTGGGATAGATTCTTAGAACAGCATGTGTTAGAGCCAACTAGAGAGCAGACTACACTAGATCCGGTAATGGACAATGAGAAAGGATTAATTAATGACCTCTTAATGAAGGTGTCTCTAGATAGCAGTGATCATAACATGATTGAATTTCACATTCAGTTTGAGAGAGAGGGCAGTGGGTCTAAGGCTAGTGTTTTAAACTTAAATAAGGACAATTATGAGGGCATGAAGAGAGAGCTGGCTAAAGTGAAATGGGGAAATGTTAAGCTGAGTTTACTGATAAATAAAACCAAGACAACACGACAAGGCAAGACAAGGCAGTAGAGTTTCAGTGGTAGACATTTAGGGAGAGATTTCAGAATACTCAGGAAAGATACATTCCAGTGGGAAGGACACACCATCTGTGGCTAACTAAGGAAGTTAAAGATAGCATCAAATTTAAAGAAAAACTTGTCATTCCACAAAGATGAGTGGCAGTTCAAAAGATTGGACAGAATATAAAGAACAGCAAATAAAGATTAATAATGAGGGAGAAATTAGAGTACGAGAGAGAGAAAGCTAACTAGAAATATAAAAAGATAGTAACAGTTTCTAGACCATATGACATAGGAGCAGGAGTCAGCCATTTGGTCCATCGAGTCTGCTTTGCCATTCAATGAGATCATGGCTGATGTGATAATCCTCAACACCACTTTCCTGCCTTTTCCCCATAGCCCTTGATTCCCTTATTGATTAAAAATGTCTATCTTAACCTTAAATATACTTAACGGCCCAGCTGCTACAGTACACAATTCCACAGATTCACTACCCTCAGAGAAGAAATTCCTCATCTCTGTCTTAGATGGGCAACTCCTTACTCTGAGATTATGCCCTCTGGTCCTAGACTCTCCCACAAGGGGAAACAGCCTCTTAGCATCTACCCCATCAAGCCCCCTAAGAATGTTATATGTATCAATAAGGTCACTTCGTTCTTCTGAACTCCAATGAGTACAGGCCCAAACTACTCAACCTCTCTTGATAAGAAAATCCCTAGTGAACCTTCTCTGGAGTGCCTCCAATGCCAGTATATCTTTCCTTAGATAAGGAGACCAAAACTGTTCGCAGTATAGGTATTTGAAAAGGAAAAGAATAAGAAAAGTGAGTGTTGGTCCTCTAGCGAGAGAGTCTGGGGAATTATTAATGGAAAATAAGGAAATGATGAATGAATTTAACAGATATTTTCCATCTGTCTTCACTGCAGAGGATATAAATAACAAACCAGAAATAAGTGCGAATCAGGAGGTGAAAGGAAGGAGGAACTTAAACCAATTACAATGACCAGGGAAAGGGTACGAAGGAAGTTATTAGAACTAAATGTTTACAGGTCCCCAGGTCCTGATGGACTTCATCCTAGGGTCTTAAAAGAAGTGGCTAAAATAGTGGATGCATTGGTTTTAATTTTCCAAAATTCCCTAGGTTCTGGAAAGGTCCTATCAGATTGGAAAACAGCGAATGTGACTCCTCTATTCAAGAACAGAGGGAGACAGAAAGCAGGAATCTACAGGCCAGTTGGCTTGACACCTATCAAAGGGAAATTGCTGGAATCTATTATTAAGGAGGTTATAAAAAATCCCAATGCAATCCGGCATAGTCAACATGGTTTTGTGAAAGGGAAATCATATTTGAATAATTTATTGGAGTTCTTTGAGGAAGTAGCAAGCAGCATGGATAAAGGAAGACCTGTGGGCATGCTGTGCTTAAGATTTCTAAAAGGCATTTGACAAAGTGCTACAACAAAGGTTAGTACGCAAAATAATAGCTCATGGCAAAGTGGGTAACATATTGGCATGGAAAGAGGATTGGTTAGCTAACAGAAAACAGAGTAACCATAAATGGGTCATTTTCGGGTTGTCATGATGTGACAAGTGGAGTGCTAAAGACATCAGTGCTGGAGTCTCAACTATTTACAACTTATATCAATGACTTGGATGAAAGGACCGAACGTATGGTTGCTAAATTTTCTAATGACACAAAGATAGGTAGGAAAGTAAGTTGTGAAGGACATAGGGAGTCTGCAAAGGGACATAGAAAGATTAAATGAGTGAGCAAAGATTTGGCAGGTGGAGTATCATGTGAAAAAAATTAACTTTCCCACTTTGACAGGAAAAATAGAAAAGCAGCATATTATTTAAGTAGAGAGAGATTGCAGAGTTCTGAGGTGCGGAGGGATCTGGGTGTCCTGGTACATGAATCACAAAAGTTAGTATGCAGCTAATGCAAGTGATTGGGAAGGCAAATGGAATGTTCCTGTTTATTGCAAGGGGCATGGAATTTAAAAGATGTTTTGCTACAGTTATACAGGCCATTGGTGAGATCACATCTGGAGTAGTGTACAGTTTTGGTTTCCTTGTTTAAGAAAAGGATAGAAATGTGTTCGAAGCAGTTCAGAGAAGGTTCACTCGACTGACACCTGAGATGGTGGAGTTATCTTATGAGGGAAGGTTGGACAGGTTGTATCTGTATCCATTTGAGTTTAGAAGAACGAGAGGTGATCATATTAAAAGATACAAGATGCTGAGGGGACTTGACAGGATGGATGCTGAAAGGATGTTTCCATTTGTGGGAGAGACTAGAACTAGGGCACACAGTTTAAAAATAAGACAAAGACAAGAAGAATCTTTCTCTCTGAGGGTCGTGTGCCTTTGGAATTCTCTTCCCCGGACAGTGGTGGAAGCAGGGTCATTGAATACTTCTAGGGCATAGATGAATAGATTCACGACAAATAAGGGAGTCAGAGATTATTGGGAGTAGGCTAAGACCACAATCAGATCAGCCATGATCTTATTGAAGGGCATAGCAGGCTCAAGGGGCCAAATGGCCTATATCTACTCAGAATTCATATGTATACTCATATGTTTGTTCAATGGGCTCCATTGTCTGGGGCTGTTATGATTTATTCTGACAGGTGAGCCCATTATGAATGCTTGGCTCAGTTTTAAAAGCGCATAAAGCACTTAGCTCAGCAGGAGGTTTGTTACAGAATTGTTCAGGGTACTGAGAGCATGGTCTGATGGATAGTTTTAAGAGGTTATAATAGGATTATCTGTCTTAGGTGTGGTTTCTAAACAGGTATTTGCTTGCTTTTACAAATAAATTACTAATTAAAGGGATTTAACTTCTTTCCAATGGGAGTGGAGTTTTTTTTCTGTCGTATGTATAGTTATGTGTTTGATTGACAGCTCTATTGGTTTGTTAGCGATATAAATTCTTTTCAAAGCCTTCCAACTGCTATTATATGGCTCCTGTGGTCTGTCCATCATGGATACGGGTTAAGTGGCTATGGAGGAATCATGGTGAGCATGGAAGGGGTATAGGTGGGCAGGGGGGAAAAAAGTGATGAGTGAGGGATAGGGGACATTAGAACAATGTGGAGAGCTGGGTCAATGACTCTGAGAACCAGGGTGGGCCTTCTAACCAGCCCGCCTCAGCACCCGCATGCTTTCAATGCTTCCTCGAACCTTCCCAGGGAGGCATCAGGCCCAAATCTTACCTGCCCACAAAAACTGGCAGGTATGGAGGAGATGACAGTCTTAGGTTGGCAAAGTCAGAAACTGCCCCAATTCATGTCTCTCGAACCAGAGAAGAAAACTCAGCTTTAATCCGATATTTACTATGAGAAACAGTCTGCTTCCATTAAACTTGTCCCAACCTTGCATAATTGCATCACTATCATATCACGCAGTAATTTGCATTGTTTGAACAGATAGAAGCACATTTTTAAAATTCTTCCTGTTTGTATTTCCTCATACCAGGCAGCATCCTAGCGACTCTGTGCGTTATCCTCTTTGAAACCGCAATGTATTCCTTTGGTCTGGTGGTCAGCATTGCACCCAGCGATATATCTCGTCTTTTACATATATTTTTCATAAAACCTGGAACGCCGTTTGCTTTTTTATTCAGACTGAGTTGCTATCTTTAATGATCTGTGAGTCAGTACCCCCCAAACCCCTCTACTCTTTCACATCACCAAATTTTCCACTCATTATTATTTACTGATGTTATTTTTTAAGTAAAATGTACTACTTCATACTTACCGATATCAAATTGTATCAGCTACTTTTGTGCCTCCCCCATCATATTAATTTCTCTTCGGAAATGCCTTTGGCCGTCTAAAGAATTAACTATACCTCCTATTTGGTATCATCTGTAAATTTTGGCACCAGTCCCACCAGCCTCCTTCCAAATGATCGATATACAAAGTAAACAGAAGGGGCCCATGCATGGTCCTCCTCTCTTTCAAAACTGTCACCACCACCCCTTTCCTCATAAAAACAGATCCTTGCCCCTTGCTACAACTACTCCATCTCCTATCCCCTCAAGTCCTTCATATGTTGTCACTTTCCAGATTCATGCCATTTCTCCCACAAGTTCCTTCGCTTTCTACCCTTCCCACAGCAGTGAAAAGCTCTAGCCAAATTAGAAACAATGTTCTCTGTGAATGTGGCTGTGGGGCATTGTCCCACAGAAACCAAATTCTGTGAGACACTATTACCCACTTCCAACCATTCGGAGAAGCTGGCCTTACCTAATTATTTCTTGCTTCTAACCAATTTTTAATCTAGTTTGCTACCTTCCACCTAATTCCATTCCTCCTAATATTCTCTAGTGATCCCCCATATGGTATCTTGTCTAAGGCTTTCCTAAATTCCATGTGCACTACATTCACTGCACTTTCCCTCATCTACCATGTCTATCATTTCCTCAAAGAACTCTATGTGGTTTGTTCATCACAATCATTGCACATTGGCTGCTCTGCTCCTATTTTTCCTATTTCTACTTTTCCTTTATCTGGATACAGGAAAGTCTCTCATCTGGCATGCTCTGGGAATGGGAGTTGCCAGTTAATCAAATATGTCAGTTAACTGAGATGTAAGGTGACTTCCATGTTTTTATCCATTGAGAAAGCTCCAGCATGATCACTTGGGTGTTGAGGTCTTCAGGGGTGCAAAAGCACGTGAAATGAGTGAGCAGTGCTAAGGGGAGACGGTGCTGTAGAGCAGCGGCAGGCTGAGACCAGGAGGCAGACAGGCCGCCAATAACTATTACAAGTGAAAAAAACGTTTCTAGCTCTGAAAATCTAATTTTATATTTGTAGAACACCAACTTTCTTCATAAAAAACTGCACTTTTTTCATTTTTTTTTAAAAGACATCCATGATATCAATCTTAATCTTAATCTCATGTGCATGCCCCCAATCAGTTATTTCGCTCTCCGCAAAATTTAACGAAATGTGAAGGATTATCAGTACATTTTAACTTTCCGGTTTGCTGCCCATGAGAATACATCAAATAGGCCAGCAGCTTACCCTGCTCAATGGCATCACTGTTGCTGAACACCTGGAGATTACCTTGACTTGGTGCCAGGTTCAAAATAACATTGGGAAGGGGAAAACCATGTCACAAAAATTATCGATCTTTGTGGGCAGTTTTCTTCTAAGCCCATGGTAATTTCATCCTTAAAAATTCCAAACTTTATCCCCAGCATAGATGTTAAACTAACCAAGTCTATTTATGTGGATTCACTTCATCTCCCTTTTCAAAACGGGGTACTAGATTGGCCAATATTCAGTCCTTTGGCATGCACCTACTTTTAAAAAAGCCCTCTATGGAAAGTATACATCAATACAAAATTAATTATATGCAATGCAATGTTTCTTAATGCACAATGTCAATTCAATGGCCAGGAATTGTATATGAACTCCAGCCCCAGCCTATTCCCTCAGGCAGAGTTCTGCACATTCCAATACAAATTTTTCATACTTGTTTTCACTCCTTTGAATTAGTCTGACTAGGCACTGGTCCAAGGTTCTAAGTTGTTATTTTCTCAATCTACTGCCAAGGTCAAGGGGTCACAGCCTCAGGATACTGGGTAGGCCATTTAGAACTGAAATGAGGAGAAACTTCTTCACTCAGAGGATGATGAACCTGTGGAATTCTCTACCACAGAGGACTGTGGAGGCCAAGTTACTGAATATGTTTCAGAAGGAAATAGGTAGATTTCTAGACTCTAAAGGCATCAAGGGCATGGGGAGAAAGCAGGAGCCTGGCTTTGAGATAGAGGATCAGCCATGATCATATTGAATGGTGGAGCAGGTTCAACAGGCCAAATGGGCTACGCCTGCTCCTATTTTCTATGTTCCTATGTAAGTCCTCGATTTTCACCTGCAAAATCGTAAAACCTACTTCTACTCTGTCAATGCTTCCAACATGTACCATGATTATTGGCACTTCCCCCTTCCCTTTTTGCCCATCTTATGATGTCTTTCATTGGCACCAGGAATAAAGCAAAATATTCGGGAACACCGAATATCTATTTAATAATTCCAAAAACACAAGACACAGATTGTAAAGGAGCTGAAGGGCAACTTCAATTTTCCCAAAATCTTGTAGCAGATTTTAACATTGCATGTCAGTGAATCAATCAATCGGACAGTGTACAGGCAGTGGAGAGTTAAAAAGATGTCAGAATCACAGGTGGAAACTGATTTCCATGATTATCGATAACATCACCAAGGAGCGTTGAACAGTGAGGAATCTAGAGATCACCGTGCAGTGTTTAGGAAAAAACAACATTGCCTGGAATACTCTGGCTATGATCAGACAGGTAAAATCCAAATAGGTGAACATTTTCCTGCCGAGATAGACAACAGAGACAACACATTGGGAGAGGCAAGTGCAATTAATTATGTTGAAGCCAGCAGAAAGAGCGATCAAGGTGTTAAGGATAGACAATGCTCCACAGCTACATTCAGAGTACATTCAGAGTACGTCTTCTCTAATTTGGTTAGAGCTTTTCACTGCTCTGGGTGGGTTAGAAAGCAAAAAGAGTGTTGTGGGAGAAATGGCATGAATCTGGCAAGTGGCAACATATTGAAGGACTTGAGGGGATAAGATATGGAGCAGTTATGGCAAGGAGCAAGGATCTGGTTTTATGGGGAAAGGGGTGGTGGTGACAGTTCTGAAAGGCAGAAGAACCATTCATCAACTCCATGGATGGTAGCTTGAGATTCAAGTCACTGTGATATAATTACAGCCTAAGAGACTGCTATGCAATCCAGAACTAACATTTTTGCTTTGACTTTCACTAGACATCAAGTTTGCCAGTCTAAATGGGCAATTCAGGTGACCTCATCCAAAAAGAGTAAAAAGCAGAGCCCATAGACTAGGTTATCGTGCAGCTTTCCATATACTGTTTTTCATTTTAGAAAATTTTAAACAAAAAAGTTCTTCCCACTTCCAAAAAGGAGGGAAGAAATTATGCTAAGTAGAATAATTTTTTTTTAATTCATAGAGAGGTGTATAGAAGAGAACAGGAAGAAGAATCATCTAACAAATTGCTCAAGTGCTTAAACTTTACAGTTATAAAAATTGTGTTTGAGGCATTTAATTAGTAACAAGGTTAATATGAACAAGTACATTTTATTCCTGCAATTACTAAACTTAAATATATTATATCAGTATCACAATGTAAGAGTTAAAAATCTGGTCAGTTTTGGGAGAAATGTTTCCTTTAACCTGCACACAATCTAGGTTGAATACTTCATCAGACCACTCAGTCTTACACTTATTCCAATGCCCCTCCTGTTAGCTAATTCGATGGTACTGCCCTGACTTCATTTGCACTCTTCTGATTTGATCACAGTCATAGTATTCCGAACAATAACATTTTTCCAAAGCCTGCATGTTTATCTCCAGATTCCTCAACTCTTTGCCGACATTGTGAAAATAGGAATCAGCTTTCATCTGTATGATTCTCATCCGACTTTACCTATCCAGTGCCTCTGTGCTGTCTGATTGTCCAATATGCAAAATATTAGTCAACTATCCAAAGTCACCAGCTTTTCATTTTAAAGCCAACAATCAAATTCATAACATAAAAGCAAAAAACTGCGGGTGCTGGAAATCCAAAACAAACAAAAATACCTGGAAAAACTCAGCAGGTCTGACAGCATCTGCGGAGAGGAACACAGTTAACGTTTCGAGTCCGTATGACTCTTCAACAGAACTTCTTGTAAAATACACTGCTGTGTATTTTAAAACACTCAAATCGACTCCCCCAACAAAAAAAAAATCAAAGGCCATAAGGGAAAATAAGCATCTGCAAACAATATCCAAGATAAACCAGGTAATGATAATACTATTCCCACTGTGGTCATTCATTGTGTGCTTTCCGCAAAAAAAAAATCACTGTTCGATTAAAGCAGCATCCAAAGTCCTCAAGGTTCTGATTACAAACTTAGTTTTTATTTATGCAGCCTAGGTCATCATTTATTAACCTAAAAATGAGTTAAGTTTTAGAAACGAGATGCCTTAGCATCCCAGTCTACTATTATGCAGATACACACACAGGGCAGGATTTTTTGGATGATAGGGCTTCCCACCTCACCACCCAAAGAGTCAGCAGAGATGATACCAGCTGCCCAGCAGCTAGTTAATGCTCGGCAAGGCATTAACTGGCTAAATGCAAGACTTCTGCCCCCATTTTTGCCAGCAGCTCTGTAGTCTCAGCAGCGCCAGGTTTCAGCGGTGGCACTGTTGGGACTACAGACAGTCTCCAAAGAAGAGGGGCAAATGGGAGCCAGACCAAAGGTGTGTCCGGGTATCAGCTGGGAATGGCTGGCAGGCCCCAGAGTGGGGAGTTAGGGGTTTGAGAGGCCAGATACGACGGTTAAAAGGGAGGGTAGGGTACCTCCAATGGACACAGGGGTCCTCCAAAGGAGATGCCCACCCCCTTGTTTAATCTCAGCTCAGTCAGTAAAACCTACCAGCCTTTGTGTTTGGTGTGGGCCTCCCTCTGCCAATGGCAAAATAGTGACTGGGATGGAATTAGGGACTTGAGTGGGCATTAATTGACCTCTTAAGGGCCTCAATCAGCCCCAGGATGGGTGAGCCGCCCAATGCCTTCACTTCCCTCAACACCCCAACCCCCCCGTCCTGCCGCCCACAAAATGGGAAAGCAGGTCAGGTTGGCAACAGTCAGGCCACACACTGCATTTTACAAGACCACCACTTTCAAACCTGACAGTGAGGGACTGTAAAATTCCACAAATAGAATAAGTTTGAAATTTTCTCTGCAGACATCTCTCACTCAGCAATTGCTTGAAAAAGATTATACAAGATGTACAGCTTTACAATCACACTTATTCCTTACTATCTCTGAGAAGCTTCAAAGTCTCTGGCATGGCACAACTGGCTTTGACATTCAAAAAGGCCAGATTACAGATCACCCCCACCGCCCCACCGACACACTTCAAAGCAACATTTACGGTAACTGAATAACTGACCTTTGCTATATCAAAGGATGTACAAGACATCTCACACCACATCTCTTGGCTGTCTGCTGAAAGCTGTCTGTTGCAAATGCAAGCAAAACAAAAGGTACTCATTTTAGTTCTGTGAACATTTGAGAGTGAATTTGATTTCATACACATAACGACATGTTGCTGGGGAGAAATACAATCCATATGTTAAAAAGGACATTTCCAGAAGTGTCACCTGGTCTTGAATTTACAATTATCAAATTAAAGTAAGGTTAAAGCAGCTTTCAAGATACATATTTTGAAACGGGGGATCTTAATTAAACAAGCTTCATGTCTGTTTCAAAGCAATAACTATTTCCCTTCACCAAAGTAATCTTGTGAGCAATCAAATTCCAATATTTCCTTCTCCAAACTACAGTCAGAAATTCTCCCAATTGCGGATTCACTGATTAATGGCTACTCTTGACGTTTTTGACAAAGGTGATCTCATGAAAAGGCTCAAACTGAACAAAACCAGACTTCAGCCATGCAACTGTAAGAAGTTAGTAATGCTGGCAGGGATACAAGTGCGTCCTCAATGTTCTCTCTTTCACTCCCACTTAAACCAAAAAGTTGTTCTGCATTTCATGCCATTCCCAGACAAAGGAGGGCAGGACAACCTGTTCCTGGCCATCAATTCTCTTCTTTTGAATGCACCCACCCCTGTCTTCAGCCACCAAGTTTACTGAGGCTGAGAATAGTCTTTTGGATATATGTAACAAGAGTAAAAATGGTTAACATTTCATACACTTAACATTTAAAAAAAAATTGAAGAATTTACAGAAAAATGGTGCATTATGATGATTCCTTTGACAAAGTGTTCAAAAATAAAACCACATTCTTGAATAACTTTGAAAGTGACTTTAGTTATTTATTATAGCATTAACAAAGTGTAGAAAGTAAAAGTGGTTAAATTCTCCAAGTTGCTACACATTCTTTCCATTTCTCCAGTTTCACCCTTCTTGTTTCTTATTAACTATACATTCCCTGTGGTCCTACAAAACATTTGTTATCTTGCCAAAAGGACTTGATCCATGTCCATGTTTTGGATCACACTACAACATGCTGATTGCTAAAATCTTGGCTGACATGTAATGATTCTTTTCCAGTTATCAAGGCTACCTTATCCAAGAACATGTTCTACTATACTTCCAGCTCAAACTGCCGTCATTTCCATTTCCAGGTTGCAACTTTGCCAATCTACTTACTCCTCTGGCATTTTGATTTTGAGCACCTCATTCTTTCCTACCCCTTTCTTTCTCCTTTAAAGCCCTTACTGGGAGTCAGCCATGGCTCACTGGTAAAACTTTGGCTTCTGAATCACAAAGTTCTGGCTTCAAGTCTCACTGCAGGGCTTGAGCACAAAAATCAAGGTTAACACTCTGGTACAGTACTGAGGGAGCGCCACGCTGTCGGAGATGTCATCTTTTGGATTAGATATTGAACCAAGATTCCGTCAGCTGGAGTGGATGTAAAAGAACTTTTATTTATACAGCACCTTGAACATACTTAAATGTCCCAAGGCACTTCACAGGTGCATTAGAGAACAAACTGTGACACTGAACCACTTATAAGGTCAGATGGCCAAAAGTTTGGCCAAAGCATTAGGTTTTAACGAGCGTCTTAAAGGGGGAAAGCAAGGTAGAGAGGCGGAGAGATATAGGGAGGAAATTCTAGTGTTTGGGGCCTAAGCAATGCAAGGCGCAGTCACCAACGGTGGAGCAATTATAATTGAGGATGCACAAGAGGCCATAATTAGAGGAATGCAGATATCTCGGAGGCTTATGGAGCTGGAGGAGATTATAGAGATAGGGAGAGGCAAGGTCATGAACGGATTTGAAAACAAGGATGAAAGTTTTAATGCCAAGACTTTACTTGACCAGGGGCCAATGTAAGTTAGCAAGCACAAGGATGATAGGGTAATGGGACTTGCTGAGAGTTCAGATACGGGTAGCTGAATTTTCAATTACCTCATGCTTACGGAGCGCAGAAGAGGGAGACCAGCCAGGATTACATTGGAACAGTCAAGCCTATAGGTATTGAAGGCATGAGGGTTTCAGCAGCAGATGAGCTGATACAGAGGAAAAATGACAGAGGTGGATACACATGGTCTCAGTGATGGCATGAATTATGAGGTCAGAAGTTCAGTTCAGATCAAACGCGACACCAAGGTTATGAACAGACTGGCTTCATCTCAGATTGTTGTCAGAAGAGGGAGGGATAACTAGGGAAATGAGTTTGCAGAGGGGCCTGAAAACAATGGCTTCAGTCTTCCCAATATTTAATTGGATGAAATTTCTACACGTCCAGTACTGGATGTTAGATAAGCAATCTGTTTTTAACAACAGTGGAGTTGTCAAGGGAGGTGGTGGTGAGGGAGAGCTGGTTTTCATCAGCGTACATGTGAAAACTAACACTATGCTTTTGGATGATATCACCAAGCGGCAGCATTTAGATAAGAAATTGTAGGATAGATCTGTGGGAGCACCAGTAGTAATGGTGCAGGAGCAGGATGAGGATCCATTGAAGAGAATCAATGGCAATATTTCGTAAAGGAGCAAGGAAGTTATCCATGGTGTCCTGGCCAATATTTATTCCTCAATCAACATCACAAAAACAGATAATCTGGTCACACTGCTATTTGAGAGAGTTTGCTGTGTGCATATTGGCTCTCTATTTCCTACATTATAACAATGACTACACTTCAAAAGAACTTTATTGGCTGTAAAGCACTTCGAAACATGCAGTGGTCATGAAAAGTTACATAAATGCAAGCCTTTTTTTTAAACTCTCCCAAGCCCCCAGTATGATTCTTCTTACTCAAATTTCTTTCCCATTCTCTTCTTTGTCTTTGCATCAAGTGACTTCCCCAACATTGATGGCTCAACCTCCAGCTAAACCTTCCATTCTTCTCCTCGGACTTCTCTGCTCTTTTGCATTCTCTCAAACATATAGTGTATTTACCTTGCCAGCTTTGCTCCAGAATTATTTTAGAAAATAACTTCATGTTCCCATAGGCCTGCTGCCACCATCTTAAGTGATAGGCTTTGTGGTTTTGTGAGGTACTGTTGAGGAAGCCTTAGTGAGTTACTAAAGTGGGTTCAAGTCTAAATCAAGAACTTAAGTGCAAAAATCAAGGCTGAAACTCCAGTGCAGCATTGAGGGAGTGCTACACTGCTAGAACCAACATCTTTTGGATGAGACGTTAAACCAAGGCCCCGTTTGCATTCTCAGTAGATGCGCAAGATCACGTGACACTATCTTGAAGACCAGGGGAGTTACCCTGGTGTGCTGGCCAATATTGATTCCTCAACATCACAAAAACAGATTACTTATTATCACACTGATGCATATGAGAGTTTACTGTGCCACGGTGGTGAAGCGAGCGAACGTTTAAAGTGGAGAGGGGTGCCAATCAAGTGGGCTGCTTTGATCTGCAATATGTCAAGCTTCTTGAGTGCTGTTGGAGCTGCGCTCATCCATACAAGTGGAGAATATTCCATCACACTCCTGACTTGTGCTTTGTAGATGGGAAGGTTTTAAGGAATCAGGAGGTTAAGTCACTCGCTTGTTATTCAGCCCAAGCCCGAATATTATCCAAGTCAATGGCTTCTCTGCCTTTTCTCACAGAAGCAGCTCTGACATTTTCAAAACTTCTATCCTTGTCATTTATGTTTTGCCCTGGTGAAATTATCCATTGACAAGGAGTCAGCTTCCAGATGCTTGATGACGACACAGAGCTGTACTGTGCTGCCACCATCAACTGCTACTGAGCTATACAACTGCCTCTCTGACATCAAGTCATACCTGTTAGAGAATAAGGAGACACAACACTGAGTGGTGTGATGAGTAATGAGATATCACATTTAAAATTAAAATTAAGTGTATGCATTGGATAAACTAACAAAATTCAAAAAGGATAAAATCTCTGGTCTGAATGGATTGCATTCATGTATTTTAAAAGAATCTAGGAAGATAGCAGAGGCATTACTGCTCATATTTAATTATTCATTAGAAAAAGGTGTAGTGATAGAGGACTGGCGGATAGCTAAAGTAATTCTTATATTTAAGAAGGGGGCCAGGGAATTATAGGCCAGTCAGCTTAACATGGGTGGTACTACAAATAATGAAATCCTTACTAAAGGAGAATAGAAAGCATCTAGAAAAAAGAGAAATAAATAAACAAATAGTCAGCAAGGATTTCAAAACAGGAAAATCTTGCTTGACCAACTTCACTGAATTTTTTGAAGAGGTAACAGGGGAAGTAGAAAATGGTCATGCAGAAAATGTAATCTGGATTTTCAAAAGCCCTTGATAAGATGCCACAAAATAGAATAATGAATAATGAGGTCAGAGAATGTGGAGTCAGAGGGCAAGTAGCAAAATGGAATTCTATTTGGCTTCAAGACAAAAAGCAGAGAGTGGGGGTAAAGAATAGCTATTCAGTGTGACAGAAGGTGGGATGAGGTGTTCCACAAGGATCAGTGCTGGTATCAAGGGGTGGAGGGAGGGAACTGTCAATACTGAGGGGCACTGTAATAAACTAAAAGAAAGCATGAATAAACCTGCAGAATGGGAAAATAATTGGCAAATGAAGTTTAACAAATAAACGTGAGGTAGTATATTCTGGCACGAAGAATAGGGAGGTCACTTTTTATTTGGAAGATGCAAGTCTAGGTGGTGTGGAAGAACAAAAGAATATCAGAGTACAAATTTACTAATCTCTAAATGTTGTGCCACAGGTCAGCAAGGGCATAAGAAAGCAAACTAAGCACGCGGTTAGAGGGGTAGAATTGAAAAATGGGAAGTTATACTATACCTGTATTGAACCTTGGTTAGACTGCATTTGGGAGTACTGTGTGCCGCTCAGGTGGCCATTTTATAAACAGGCTACAGAGGCACTTGACAGGGGGCAGAGAAGATTTACAAGAATACCAGAAATGCATGGGTATATATAACAGGAAAAGATTAACAGGCTGGGTCTCAACTCTCTTGAAAAAAAGGGAGGCTGAGGGATAATCTCATTGAGGTCCTTAAAATTATGGAAGGTATATTATAATTCTTTCTTGGGAAACGAATGTCACTGGCAAAGCCAGCATTTATTGCTCACCCTTCTTTTTCCCGGAGGTGAGCTACCTTCTTGAACTGCTGCAGTACACATGGCATAGGTATACCGATTGTGCTGCTGGAAGGGGATTTCAGGAGTTTGACACAGAGACAGTGGGAGAGTGACAAGACAGGATGGTATGATGTTTGGAGGGGAACTTGCAGGTTGTGGTGTTCCCATACATCTGCTGCCCTTGTCTTTCCAGGTGTAAAGATTATGGGTTTGGAAAATGCAGTGAAAGGAGCCTTGGCAGGTTGCTGCAGTGCATCTTATAGATGGTACACAATGCTGCCATCATGCATCAGTGGTGGAGGAAGTCAATGTTTGAGGCTGTGGATGGGGTGCGAATCAAGCCGGCTGTTTTGTCCTGTTCAGAGTTGAGCTACTTGAGTAGTTCAACTCTGCTCTGAAGAGGAGTCATACAGGATCAAAATGTTAACTCTGTTTTTCTCTCCACAGATGCTGTTAGGCCTTCTGAGTTTTTCCAGCATTTTCTGTTTTTGTTGCAGATTTCCAGCATCTGCAGTATTTTGCTTTTATCTGAGCTACTTAAGTGTTGTTGGAACTGCAGTCATCCAAACAAGTGGAGAATATTCCATTACACTCCTAACTTGTGCCTTTTTTTTTTATATGGTGGACAGGTTTTGAGAAGTCAGGAGGTGAGTTGCTTGCTGCAGAATTCCCAGTGTCTCTGACCTGCTCTTTTAGCCGCAGTATTTATATGACTGGTCCAGCTCAGTTTTTGACCAATGGTAGCTCCCTAGATGTTGATAGTGGGGGATTCAGTGATGGTAATGTCACTGAATACCACAGGGAGGTACTTAGAATCTCTATTGGCAATGATCATTGCCTGGCACTTGTCTGACACAAATTTTACTTGCCACATTTCAGCCTAAGCCTAAACAATGTCAAGGTTTTGGTGCATATGCACACGGGCTGCTTCAGTATCAGAAGGGTTGTGAATGGTACTGAACATTGTGCAATCATCACTGAACATCCTGAACTTATGTTGGAGGGAAGTTCAATGGTGAAAGTGATGGTTGGGCTTAGGGCCCCACTTTGAGGAACTCATGGACCGGTGTCCTGGGACTGAGATTGCTGGCCTCCCCAACCATAACCATCTTTCTTTCTGCTCAGTACGACTTCAACCAGTGAAGAGCTTTCCCCTGATTCAATGTGAATTTATTTTTGTTAGGGCTTCTTGATGCCACATTTGGTATTACAAATAAAGATATTTTTTAAGTCTGGGGACCATGTCTTTAATTTAGGGTAAAATGAAGGGGGTCGTATGCCTGACCTGTTCTGAAGTCTGCCTAAAATCAGGCCTGGGTAATGTAGCAATTAAAGATTAAAGAGAGGCCCAAGAAAGAAGAGCAAATACTGGATACACAAGTAACCTTTCCTTGTACGGGGAAGAGCATAACGAGAGAACATCTATATAAGATAGTGACTTTCAACACTCTGGGGGTTATCATTGCCCAGAAACTCAACTGGGCCTGCCACATAAATGCTATGGCTACCAAGAGCAGGTCAGATGTTGGGAATCCTGCGGTGAGTAACTCACCTCCTGACTTGAACAGGGGAGAGAACTCATCCTGAGTGAGACACAGCCAGAGTGGCTATTGGCAATTTGGTGCACAGGAGGAATTTGGTGCATAGGGGACGAGGTGCTCTTTGCATTTTTTCCTTACTATCCAACTTCTTAAATCATCAGAGCGTGGTCTTGCCCTGCTGCAGCAGTAGAGACTACAAGGGAAAGGAGTGACTGGTAAGTAGTGGGTAAGGTTGGGTAAGTATTTACTACTTTAATCGCTTATAGTTTAAGGTCTTTTTGTGGTTTATAGTTTGCATATTCTATAGTAACGAGGATCAGGAAAGGAGGGCCCTAGAGTAATTGATTTAAACAGAGGGTGGTGACGGTCTGAAATGCGCTGCCTGGGAGGGTGGTGGAGGTGGGTTGCCTCACATCCTTTAAAAGGGTACCTGGATGAGCACTTGGCACGTCATAACATTCAAAGCTATGGGCCAAGTGCTGGTAAATGGGATTAGGTAGGTAGGTCAGGTGTTTCTCACATGTGGATGCAGGCTCAATGGGCCGAAGGGCCTCTCATGCACTGGTTTATTCTGTGATTCCCCAAAGCCTGTCCACCACCTACATGGCACAGGTCGCACATTCCATAGAATATCCTCCACTTGTGTCGAAGTGTGCAGCTCCAACAACACAAGAAGCTTGACACCATCCAGGAAAAGACAGCCCACCCTTCCACAACCTTCGACGTTCACTCCTTCTACCACCAATGCACAGTGGGAGCAGTGTGTACCATTTACAAGATGCAGTGCAGCAACTCATCAAGGCACCTTCTAAACCCGTGACCTCTACCACCCAGAACAAGGGCAACAGAGGCTTGGGAATACCTCTACTTGCAAGTTCTACTTCAAGCCACTCACCATCCTAACTTGGAACTATATTACCACTCCTTCACTGTTGCTGGATCAAAATCCTGGAACTCCGTCCCTAATATCACTGGGGTGTGCCTACACCACATGGACTACAGTAGTTCAAAAAGGCAGCTCACTAAACCTTCTCAAAGGCAATTAGAGATGGGCAATGAATGCTGGCCTAGCCAGCAACAGCCACATTGCATGAAAGAATTTTTAAAAACTATGAAATCCAATGGGGAATTGAGAAGAAGAGAGTAGTTGAAGCAAATAGTAAAGACATTTAAGGAGAAAAGAGACAAGTATATGAGGGAGAAGGGAATAGAGGGTTACAATGGTAGATTTAAATGAGAAAAGATGGAAGGAGGCTCGAGTGCAGCTTAAGCACCCGCATGGACTGGTTGAGCTGAATGGCCTGTTTCTGTACTGTATATTCTATGTCATCCTATTTAATGAGTTAACATTTCCTCAAAACTAAGATTTGGTTCCCACCAAAACTTCACACTTTAAGCCTCTTACTTCCCAATGGTCCATAACCTCAATGCCATGTTAATGAACTCACTCCAGTGTTCATAACTCTTAAATACTTCCATGCATCTGGAAGTAACGATCGCAACTATCGCCATTTTGAAATAAGGCAAAAAAGACGTTTGAAGTCTCAATGAATTAGCAATTGCTTTTAAACTATGATCATTACAGAGATAAAAGACTAGATGTGATGCAATTTCCTATGTTTGAATAAAAATAAAATCAGTTTACATGATTTGCTTGCAATACCCAAAAGCAAGAATTTTTCACACATTTAACTGCTGATCTCAGATTTTTGTATACAACCACCCGCTGATGCGAATATCTGATATCACAGCAGTTAACAGCCAAAATGCCAGGCCTCCAGAGCACAGGTTTTACAGATAGAAGCTCCTTCAAAGAAATCTTATTGCACAGATAAGGAAGGCAGCGTTTTATCTGAAAATGTTCTCCTGCTACCAAGCACAATGCTCATCTTGATTTAGATTCTTATTGAAAAAAAATCAATTATAGTACAAATGAATTTTCGCGTCCTCTTTCTAAATATCAGCCTTACTGTATAAAATTATGCTCCAAAACAAGTTCCAATGACTGTAAATCTCAAGAATTCTATAAAATTAATACAAATATTTAAAGAGTAAGCATTCATGGTTACAATTTCTATGACCACCAACAATCACTTCCTTGAAATTTTTTTAAAAAAAGTTATATCTAGTGATTGCAACATTGTGTACACCTACATTGACAAACCCGGTGGACTGGTTTACAAGACACTCTTAACAGGCACAATCTTCCAAAGAAGAGTCATATTGGACTCAAAACATTAACTGTTTTTCTCTCTCCACAGATGCTGCCAGACTTGCTGAGTTTTTCCAGCACTTTGTTTTTATCTCAGATCTCCAGCAGCTGCAGTATTTTGCTGTTGTTTGAAGGATCGTCAATGATCTTTCTATTTCTAGGTTAATCTTGCTAGCGTATTGAATTCATACTTCCAAAGAATCTCATATTAATTCAGACATGCACTACTATGAATAAACAATTCAAGAGGAAAATATTGTGATTTTAAGACAGAGATTCATTTGAAAACGTATGAGCATTTGTACAAATGTTCATAGTAGAAAGCTGCGAGGGAATTACTGTTTCTAACTATAGAACCGTAACCATTAAGAATTAATTCTTTACATAACTTCTTTAAAAAACATTAAAACAAAGTGCACCATTTATCAAATAATTTTTTTTTTATTTGTAGACATATCTCTCGCCAATTGATGGTGCAGTAATTAATTAATTCAAGCTTCATCCTTTGTATTTTTGATTTAGGATGCTTAAGTAAGAGTCCCCCAGGATCTCTGGGATCACTAATATCGAAATTGAATAGTAAAAGACGTTGCCATGAAGTCCTAAGAAATACAGACTTAATATTAATTTGCATATTCATAAGTAGGTTATTCAAACAATGTCAAGGACTTACTTTAATGTTGCCTTATTTCATTTATTGTGTCTTTCTTCTTGCTACTAGATGCACCTGTGAGCTTTTCATTGTATTTCTCAATGTAAAGCAGCTGAGCGTGCCATATTGGAATTTTTTAATGTATTATTCATCCAGAAATTCAGCCATGTTTCTACCAATTTTCACTCTTGAAAAGATTTGGCTTTAAGAGTAAAGTTCCATTGCATCAGACACACTAACATCCCACTCCAAAGGACCATTCTTTGGTGCAAGGGTAAAATGTGAACGTTGGAGGCCAGTTTATTCTGTAGCACACCACATCCAAGTCCATTAGTGTCCACAGCTGATGTCCACCCAACGTTGTCCACTCAGCAGCAATTAACAGGAACCATGGTGGTCCTTGGCTCCCTAACATCAGGGCAACTGTCATGCCCCTACAGCTGCCTTAGACAAGATTGGCTAATACAGTAGAAAACCAGGAAGTGATTCCGGGACCTTCTAGACTGAAGGTTTTAAAACTGAAAATAAATAAGCCATTTTTGCCCTCAATATCAAATGGTCTGAAACAGACCATCTATAAATTTGATTAAACAAGCAGATTTAAGCAGTAAAATAGTGGACAAATCCTGTTAAATTGAGGTGATCAGCAGCTACATTGGAATTTCTTAGAAACATAGAAAATAGGAGCAGTAGGCCTTTTGGCCCTTCGAGCCTGCTCCATCATTCGTTATGATCATGGCAGATCATCCAACTCAATAGCTTTCTCCCACTTTCTCCCCATATCCTTTGATCCCTTTCACCCCAAGAGCTATATCTAACTCCTTCTTGAAAACATACAATGTTTTGACCTCAACTACGTTCTGTGCTAGCAAATTCCACAGGCTCACCACTCTCTGGGCGAAGAAATTTCTCCTCATCTCAGTCCTAAATGGTCTACCCCGTAGGCTCAGACTGTGCCCACCATTAGAAACATTCTTCCTGCATCTACCCTGTCTAGCCCTGTTAGAATTTTATAGGTTTCTATGAGATCCCCCCCATTCTTCTGAACTCCTGCGAATATAATCCTAACCGACTCAATCTCCTCATATGTCAGTCCTGCCATCCCAGGAATCAGTCTGGTAAACCTTCGTTGCACTCCCTCTATAGCAAGAACATCCTTCCTCAGATAAGGAGACCAAAACTGCACATCATATTCCAGGTGTGGTCTCACCAAGGCCCTGTATAATTGCAGCAAGACATCCCTACTCTTGTACTCGAATCCTCTGGTTATGAAGGCCAACATACCATTTGCCTTCTTTACTGCCTGCTGTATCTGCATGCTTACCTTCAGCGACTGGTGTACAAGGACACCCAGGTCTCGTTGCACATTCCCCTCCCTCAATTTATAGCCATTCAGATAATAAACTGCCTTCCTATTTTTGATACCAAAGTGGATAACCTCACATTTATCCACATTATACTGCATCTGCCATGCATTTGCCCACTCACTCAGCATCTCTGCATCCTCCTCACAGCTCACCCTCCCACCCAGCTTTGTGTCATCTGCAAATTTGGAGATATTACATTTAGTTCCCTCATCTAAATCATTAATATATATTGTGAATAGCTGGGGTCTCAGCACCTATCCCTGCAGTACCCCACCAGTCACTGCCTGCAATTCGGAAAAAGACCCGTTTATTCCTACTCTTTGTTTCCTGTCTGCCAATCAGTTTTCTATCCAACTCAATACACCACCCCCAATCCCATACACTTTAATTTTACACACCAATCTCTTATGTGGGACTTTGTCGAAAGCCTTCTGAAAGTCCAAATAAACCACATCCACTGGCTCCCCCTCATCAACTCTACTAGTTGCATCCTTGAAAAATTCCCTTTCGTAAATCCATGCTGACTCTGTCCGATTCTACCACTGTTTTCCAAGTGCTCAGCTATTAAATCTTTTATAATGGACTCTAGAATTTTCCCCACTTCATGGGTGGTAATATTAAGAGTACATGCAATAAGTAAATGAAAAATAAGGCAACAGTCTCTTCACCAGGAAATACATACATATTATCCAAACCTTATGCATCAGCATTCTAAACTTTGCAGATTGATTTATATTAAAGCACATTTGATGTATTTCAAATATCAACAATGTCCCATTGAAGACAAAATGGAGTTCAAACTATGACATCAAATATGTTTAAAGTTTGTTTTCAATGTGAACATTTCTCTCAGCGCTCTGCCTCAAATCTGGGAAAAATCCACTGAATTCTGCTAAAATCTGATCTCATCAACTACCAGGCTGCAACAACCCAGATTTATCTTCATTTATAAGAAATTTATAATAAAGCCATAATGAAATTTAATGAATCAAATACTTAATTGCATATTTCACCCTCGCCAATTGTTCTTGGACTCACCTCATGATTTCCAAGACAAGCCCTGCAAAATAAAATAGTGAATTATATTAAAGATTTAAACAACCAAACAAAAATTAAAACATGTTACTAACTATTTCTATACCAATGAATTACATGGATGAAATCAACACAAATGTTCGTTAACAACTATACTTATAATTACCTAAATGGTTCAGAAATAACTAAGCAAAGAGAAAATGAAAGCATAGGTTATTCGCTCCAGATTAATACTGCAATTCTGTTCTAGCCAACCTCCTCTCCTTCATTCTCCATAAACCTCAGCTTGAAAACCCTGCCATATGTATCTTATCTCACATCAAGTCCTGATGATTTCCACGGGTTCTCTGTCACTAATTTGTTTAAACTTAAAATCCTACACCTCTCCATCTTTCTCCCCCTTTGTCTATGTATCTGTAATAGCCTCCAGTTTTACATCTTCATCCCACTATACTCTGCAAAACAATTTATTTCCACCTCTGCAATTCAGAATGCCACTCCCTCAATCTTTCTGCTGCTGACAGTCATACTGCTGCTTGTGTCACCTTGAGATTCGAAATCTTGGAAGTCCTTCTCACTGATCTTCCAACCTCCTCAAACTCCAACCTAGTGCAAACACAACCGGTCTGTCATTGAATTTTGCTGAAAGACTAACTCTATCTTTGCTGATCCACTACTTTGTATCTCAGCCCAACACATCATATTTCCAAATCCTTACAATTCCCCCACCCCCAGCCACACTCCCACTTCCTTCACCCTTGAGTGCCTAGGATGGCTTTTGGGACATCTTATCCAAATCCTCTGTCTCTTTTCCAGATTTGAAAATCTCATTCAAATCCATCTTTCAGGCATGGTTGCTAATCTCTCCCATCCCGTGACACAATGCCTATTTTGTCTCTTCTACTTTAAAGATATTAAATAAATGCAAGTTGTTGTTGTAGTAATAGTTATGCTTATATCATTTTAGCCAAACAAATCTTCAAAAATAAAAACAATACCACTAACTATAATGAAGTATTTTTCACTAATTAATGAAAGTGGATCACATATGATGCAGTACCTTGTTTACTACATCTCGTCCAAAGGCAAGAAATGATGAAAATGCAGATCATGAAAGCAGAATCTTTATTTTGTTATATTAATGTAAATAAATTGTCTATGGAAAAATATTCCTGTGCAAGAACGAGCCTCTTCAAATTTTAATCACAAAAGCCAATGTTCTAAAACCCAAATTGAGTGTATTCTCAAATATTTGAAGGACTACCATGTTAACTTAAAAATCAGCATTTAGAGTTTGAAATTGAACTGCTTTTTGATTAGAGAGCTTTAAGAGACACCAATGGGCAACAGCTAAAAGAGTTGCATATATTAGTTTTCAGAATTACCACAGAAATATTTCAGGACCGAGTTAAAAATCATATCAGCTCTTACATAGGAATAGGAATTATACAAGGTGGGCAGGGCACTGCAGTTCGAATGAAAGTTGGTTCAGAACGTTGCTCCCACGGACCTGTAGGTTGGTGCTAAGAGGATAAGAAATATACAAATAGTAAGTGTAATCCTTATAAAGCTACGAACATAAATTATAATTAGTTCTCAAGTAGATTGCACCAGAAGATTTTGAAAGTTTCCTAAAACATTTTTAAAAAGATACTTAGCTTGCATAATTTTATTTCAATTTTCAGATCCTTTTCCACATTAATTCTTTATTCCCATTTATTCTTTCATGGGGCATGGGGGTTGCTGGCTTGATCATATTGCCCCTCCCTAATTGCTCTCAAAAACATGGTGGTGAGTTGCCTTCTTGAACCACAGCGGACTATGTGATGTAGGTACACCCGCAGTGCTGTTTGGAAGGGTGTTCCAGGATTGTGGCCCAGCGACAACAAAGGAACGGCAATATGGTTCCAAGTCAGGATGGTGTGTGACTTGGAAGGGAACTTGCAGGTGGTGGCATTCCCATGCATCTGCTGCCCTTGTCCTTCTAGGTGGTAGAGGTCACAGATTTGGAAGGTGCTGTTAAAGCAGCCTTGGTGAGTTTCTGCAGTGCCTTTTGTAGTTGGTACACACTGCTGCCACTGTACATCAGTGGTGAAGCTAGCGAATGTTTCAAGTGGTGGATGGGGTGCCAGCCAAATGGGCTGATTTGTCCTGGATGGCGTCAAGCTTCTTGAGTGATGTTGGAGCTACACTCATCCAGGCAAGTGTAGAGTATTCCATCACACTCCTGACTTGAGCCTTGTAGGACAGGCTTTGGAGAGTCAGGAGGCGAGTTACTAACCACAGAATTCCCAGCCTTTAAATTTGAAATTATATTCTATAGTAATAATCTGCTTGCAAGTTACAGTTCTAAAAATCAAGGTTTAGGCGAATAAAACAGAACTTGATTCTTTGCAGGACTAAATGCAAAAAGTAATTTTTCTTGATGGCATGCGCAATTTAACCCCCCTTGGAAAAATGTTAGTTATTTTTATTTTTTAAATGTCTTGCTTCAGTCTCTCATCTAGTTTTTTTGACCTTGTTCTTCATAGAATAAAAAAATTCAATACATGAATGTTACTTACTAATCTGCAATATTACGTCATAAAGAACATACCATTACATTATCTTTCTCAGTCATTCTTTTCCTGCCTGTCTGATTATGGTGCAATAGTGATTGCAATTCTACAACAATTAGTTATGCAAAGTCTGGGAGGAGCAAAACAAATGCTTTTCATTCCCCATTTTTCCTAACTTATTTCACTTTATCTCACCATATAGCATTTTTTTCTTCCCCATGTTTCCCTCATGAGAGATTATTTGCAAAAATGTGATGTGGGTTGGAAATTTGTTGGGACATGGAGATAGAGCAGAGGGATAAGGAATCCATACCCTAATTGGTGAGATGTAATAAGTGGTGTTTCCCAAGAATCTGTGCAAAGGAGTAAAGGGTATAATACCCAAATTTGCAAATGACACTAAGTAAAGAGACACAGTAAGTAATGCAAATTGGATATTATAAAAGGGGCAGATTAAGTGAGTGGCAAATAGAGTTCGATGTGGGAAGTACAAGGTCATTCACTTTGGATCCAAAAAAGACAAATGAAAGTTGCTTCTATTGTTGGTGAGAAGCTATAAACTATGGAGGAGCTAAGCGATTTGGGTGCACATCTACACAAATCACTAAAAGCTAGTGGACAAGTATGAAAAACAATTTAAAAGCTAGAGCAATGTTGATCTTTAATTCAAGGGGAACTGGAACACAAAATGGAAGATGATTATGCTCCAGTTGTATAGGCTCTGGTTAAACTCCAGCTAGAGTGCTACATTTAGTTCTGGACATGGCACATATTACGTCGGGAAACATACTGGACAGGGTGTAACACAAATTCACTAGAATGATACAGGAGATTTGTGGTTAAATTATAAAGGGAATTGATAAACTTAGCTTGTTTTCCTTTGTATACAGGAGACTGAGTTATGAACTAATTAATATGTTTTAAACGATAAAAAGATTTGATATGACAGATTAAGAGAATATATTTCCTCTGGTTGGGTGATCTAGAACAAAAGCCCATAATCTTAAACAAAAACAGAATTACCTGGAAAAGCTCGGCAGGTCTGGCAGCATCGGTGGAGAAGAAAAGAGTTGATGTTTCGAGTCCTCATGACCCTCCAACAGAACTCAGTTCTGTTGAAGGGTCATGAGGACCCGAAACGTCGACGCTTTTCTTCTCCGCCGATGCTGTCAGACCTGCCGAGTTTTTCCAGGTAATTCTGTTTTTGTTTTGGATTTCCAGCATCCACAGTTTTTTGTTTTTATCTCATGATCTTAAAATTGGAGCCAAGCCATTCATGAGCAAATTCCTGAAGCATTTCTTCACAGAAATGCTTCAGAAATCTGGAACATTCTCCCCCAAAAGGCTTTGGATGCTGGATCAATATAAATTTTCATGGCTGAAATTGATATATATTTGTTTAGCATCAAGGCATATAGGTTAACTGTGAGTAACTGAAGTTGAGGTACAGTTCAGCTATGACCTAACTGAATAGCAGAACAAACCCAAGGGTTTTATGCCTTACTCCCATGTTCAAGCTCTCACACAAAACTCAGCTGGATGCAGAACGAAGAGGGGAGTAGTGGAGAGCTAAACAGTATTGTTGCAACAAAGATTGTGATTTTGCTAGAATCTAGTATGAAACAAAGGGTGAAGAGCCCAACTGGGACGGTAAAGAATGAGATTTATCGACACTGATGAGAACAGAAAAATAATAAGTAGGATTTATCAATTATAACATGTCAATTTCATAAAAGGACACACTAGAAATTGTACGTTTACAGTTCTAGCTTTGCTATACAAAGATCAAGTTTAGAGTTCATGTGGACAAATAGGACTGGATCAGTGCAAAAACTAAATTGAGACCAATTGCTGATCATTTGTTGGTTGGCTGATTCAGAAACTATCCTTTGAAAAAAAAGCACAAAAGCCCGTAACATGCTCACTTTACATCTGCCCACTTGAAAAAAACGACAATGACTGATTATTCAAACTTTAAATAAATGAAATAAAAACATAAAATGCTGGAAAAGCTCAGCATGTCTGGTGGCATCATTTCAAGCCTGTATGACTCTTCTTCAGAGATAAAGAGAAGTAGAAATATGGATTTTTAAAATCCTTTTTTCCCTTAAACCCCCCTCCCCTCAAAGGGCCACCTGTCATTTGTTTTTATGTTTTGCTTTCACAGTGCTGATCCTTATTCTGCTGTTAACACCTTCTGCTATCTTACCTTTATGCCACTATCAGTGCCTTCTTTACCACTACCTTTAATACTCCCTTTGTCTTGTGTCCATGATATCTTTGTTAATCTCTCCATAGCCGTCACCTATCCCTGGCCTTCTATCTCATTCCACTTGCTCTACCCTCTCTCAAACAGTATAAAATCCATCATATTTCTACTTCTCTTTAGCTCTAAAGAAGTTATACGGACTCGAAACATTAACTCTGTTTCTCTCTCCACAAATGCTGCCAGACCTGCTGAGTTTTTCCAACATTTTCTGTTTTTATTTCAGATTTCCCGCATCTGCAACATTTTGCTTTTATCTTGAGTGAATGTTATTAGCCACCAAAATAAAAATGAGGTGCCAACATGGAATCTTAACTCTTGTCCATCTCCAAAGTTGTGTCAACTGAAAATTTGCATTGTACAGTGCCATTCCAGATATACTACCTTTTAGAGCCTGACTAGTAACAAATTCCAGCAAAACTGACAGAATGCAAAGTTAATTTGAGTACTCAGAAGTCCTTCTGAAGGATCAAACCAATCTCCACTTTTCCTCAATATCGCTAGAAAGATGCTGCATTGACTGCATCCAGACTAATCATAAGCTCCAAGGAAGTTTAATTCTACACAAAGACTAAAAATTCTTACGGAGTTTGCTTGCTTCACAAGTACTTCATCATGACATGTTGCAGGACAAAGGTGGGCACACTTAGCTAGTGCTTTCTGGCAGGGCTGTTTGCATGGAGGACAACCACCAAAGTGACATCTGTGTTTCTCTCTATTTGGGTGATGACATGTGGGTGGTTTCCTAGAGAGGGAAATAACAAGACAATTTTTAAAAACACAGACAATATAAATCTATTTGCTGTAACCAACAAACACACATCTATTTAAAAAATAAAGTACAATTGATGGATTTTCTGCAGTAGGTTCAAGGATGCAGTTACTCTGAAGAGAAGGTTGAGAGAAGATCTGATTGAAATTCAAAATCAAAAAGGGTCTGGGCAGGGCAGATGGGGAGAAACTGTTCTCATTGGTGGAAAGATCAAGAATCAAGGACACTGATTTGTGATCGGCAAAAGGATCAGCGACATGGAGAAAAACATTTTAATACAGCGAGTGGTTGGGATCTGGAATGCACTACCTAAGAGTGTAGTGGATGCAGATTCAACTGTAGCTTTCAAAAGGGAATTTGATCATTATCTGAAGATAAAAATTTGCAGAGCCACGGGCAAAAGCCAGAAGAATGGGGCCAGGCAAGCTGCTCTTGCAAAACAAAAATAAAAATACCTAGAAAAACTCAGCAGGTCTGACAGCATCTGCAGAGAGGAACACAGTTAATGTTTCAAGTATGTATGACTCTTCAACAGAACTAAGGAAAAATAGAAGAGAGGTGAAACATAAGCTGGTTTAAAGGGGGATGGGTCAGGTAGAGCTGGATAGAGGGCCAGTGATAGGTGGACATTGCCAAAAGATGTCATACACAAAAGGACAAAGAGGTGTTGACTGTGGTGATATTAGCTAAGAAATGTGCTAATAGGTGACAGTAAGGGTAGAAAGCAGGATGAGCAAGGTACAGATAGCCCAAGTGGGGGTGGGGGGAAGGGATCAAAATAGGCTAAAAGGTAGAGATACCTTGAACGATAAGCAAGCTAACTTATGATGACATTTGTAAACAAGTTGCTCTTGCAGGCAGCTGGCACAGGCACAATGGCCTCCTTCAGTGCTATAACCATTCTTTGATTCCATGATATGGCATGGTATTTAATACTATTAAATGAACCCGGATTATATAACAATCTCTTGAAAACCCTTTCTGAAGTGGCACCACTTTTAAGGTTACAAAGTCTAACAGTGCATAAATTGCTGCTCTCCCTGCGCTATTGTTGAAGGGTGTTTGTTCCTAGATCGGCAGGTACTTGTAAATTTAGAGAGACCAGGAGTAAGTAACTGACTTTTTTGGAAAAATAACAACACATAAACATCGATACTACTTTGCCATCTATTTAATTGTGATTTGTTGCTGTTTTCTGAATTTGATATTTTAGTCATGGAATTAGATTTTTCATATGTCAGTTTATATGTCCTGTGACATTTGTTCATGGTAAATCAGAAGAAACAGGGGCTGAAATTCAGCTTCACACTGGGTGCAAAATAGGCCGTAGTGAACCCATGCCCATTATACACTTCAGCTGATTTTTCTTTCCATGGAGCTATATCTCTTTAATGGCTCTTTCCTTTCTGGACCAACACTAACCGTCTGGTAGGATTTTTTCAGCAATGTTTTGATTAAAGCGATTTAGCATCACTCTTGCAAGGATCTAACCAACAATGACAGGCGATTCCCTTGCAGAGTTGGACAATTAAAGCATCTTTGAGCTCCTGGGACTTCTCCTGAGAATCACATAAATTGAGAGAGTTAATTGAGACATTCGACTGCATGGTCATAACCAGCTTTGCTTATCTCAGCTGAAATAGCATGAAAACTAGGTGGCCTTCCCATCTGAGAGCAACTGGCTGGTCTTTTCTGTATCATTGATGGCATACAAAGACAGCTGAGAAATAGCTCCATTATTAATAGTTGATTACTTATTTCAAATGTTTTGGAAATGGTCATCCCATCTTTTCAGGAACTTATTTTTGTTTGAGAGAACAGTTGCTTCATCAGTGAACACACAGGCGGTAGATAGATTCTTGTGAAACCACTAGCTTGTGGACTATATACCATCTTTAAGGGTATTTACAGAATAAGTCAACAAACGATAAGCAAGCTAACATATGATGACATTTGTAAACAAGTCCAAACCAAACCAAACTAAGATTGAGAAAGACACCTAGTGAAGTAAAAAGGAAAATGAATGGCAGAGGGTTGTGTTAAGACAGAATCCAGAGGAACAGTTTTCAGAAATAAGAGGGGAAACGGCAGAGTTCTTGGTGTGCCCTCCTGAGTGTTTTTTTAATTATATAGGATTCACCATTCGGTCTAATTGGGCTGTGTCAATGTTTAAGCCCACTTATGCCATCCTTCAATCCAAACTCTGACATTCTGATGGTCAAAACTACCTTACAACAGATGAATCAGTTATGCTGATTCATTTTACTGATGGTGAAAGGGAATAAGCAGCCTGTGTCTCAAACATGCCTTTTGTACAATGGAGCAGCAAGAGATCCCATAATCTCAAACTGCACTTTATCTTCAACAGCCAATATCAAGCAAGATGTCCTTCCACGGAATGGTTATGGAAGTTAAATGAATGTAGAGCCAAAAAGAAATACTGTAGCACTCCGTTCCACTAAATACAGAACTAGTATCTGCAACAACACAGCAATGCCTACACTGGAAACTTGAGAGTTGAGATTACAAATTGTTGTTTCACTACAGCACACCATAGATATCTAAAAGGTAAACAGAATCTTCATGGATCTATAGAACCCTCAAAACCCACCAACAGCACTGATCTACCACAGCAGCACAATACACAATATTTTTGTATGCATGCTTGATGTACAAGGTGTATCTTATTCACAGCATTGCAAGATGACACTTATTTCATGGGTGTACAGGCAATATAAAATTTCCAGAGGAGGGCACTTTTTGTTTTTAAATTAGGGGTAGCCAATTTAGGACAGAGGTGAAGAGAATTTTTTCTGAGGGTTGTGCGACTTTGGAACTCCCTGCCTGAGAGGGCAGGGGTCATTGAATATTTTTAAGGCGGCGGTAGATAGATTCTTGTTAGGCAAGGAAATCAAAGGTTATCAGGGGTAGATGAGAATGTTCAAAACACAAACTGGTCAGCTACCATCTTACTGAATGGCAGAGCAGGCTTGGGGGACCTAAAGGTCTACTCCTGTTCCTATTTTGTATGTTCGTAGGTCATAAAATAATAAGAAATGCAAAAATACCTTAATCAGTGAATTCAATTTAATATATATTATGCACTGACCTGCAAAGTTCTTTGCATCTTGGAGGTTTAGTAGTTCGTTCTCTGCCACAAGGTACAACCAGAACAGTTGCACTGCAATTACATTTTATTTCTACAGTCTCTGGACATGGGTAGCAAGCACCTAGTAATTTAAAACAAAGTTAAAACAGAACACATTCATTCAATCTGTAAAATAATTTAAACACATAGCAGATTAAAATAAAATATTTTAAAATATATTTTAATTAAACAAGTCAAATTAGCGTGAAAAAAGACATGGTCTGTCTCACTCTCTGACTCTCCATCCGTGCCACAAAAGTCAGTTATAACAAAGACTTGCTTTTTATAGCACCTTGGCACAACCAATGGAAGTTCCAAACCACTTTACAACCAAAGTGTAGTCACTGCTGTAACCTAGGAAAACAATTATGATGTAGTAACTGGGCAACTTATATGTTCTAATCATCAACAAAAAAAGTGCTAATTAGAATCTTTCCGTCTTCTTTGAAAATTTATTTTAAAAATGGAACTCAAATTTGGATTAAGAAAAAGCTTAGTACGCTTTCTGAAATTGCTCATTGTTAAAAGGACTGTGAAGAGTCACCCCAGAGTTTGGCAGAACTGAAGGATGGAACATGGAGTTTTGCTCTTTGATGGATTCATGATATCAACAGTGGAGGGATGGGGAAAGAAAATGGGCATACTCGCCCTGGCAGCACTGGTTTGTAAATTAGTATATTTCAGAAAACACTGTAGTATGTTGTGATTCATTCTTGAAATCATAGCTTTGTATCTGTATTTTCTTCCCTCTCCTTAAGTCTTTTCACCATGCATCTCACAGGTATCAGTATGGTGTTTATATTTTCCAACCATCAACAAAACACTGGTGGCAATTAGATGAAGATACTAATATTAATAAAGTCTCTTAAAAAATAGGGTGAGAGAGCAAGACCGAAAAGGCTGATGAATTTTTAAAATACACAGCAATGTACATTTTGTTAATCCTCAATTAAAAGACAACTCAGTGGGCAAATATAATCAGATCATTCTGAAATATGTAAGTTTTCAAAAAGTATTCTAAATGATTCATAAACAGTAGAAACATGGAATGGATACAGCACAGAAGGAGGCCATTTGGCTTGTCGTGGCCATGCTAGCTCTCTAAAAGAGAGAGTCAGCTAGCCCTTTCCTTGCATCCCTTAATTTTTTTCTACAGTGATTACAAAATGATTTGATTATAAAATTACATATTGCATGGTAATTACATATACATTTACATACAAAATCACAATAAAATTGTTTGCTTGGGGAGTAATACAATTGTCAGCAAACAAAGTATTGCAGGAAATACTGGGCAAAATGTTATGGTTATGGTCCCCCACTGGCTGGTTTGCAGATGATTGGGTGGGTGGGGCCAAACTCCCCAGGTGACCTTCGCATCACCCTCCCATTCTCTTGTTTCTCCTAGTTCAGGGTTCAACCAATATTCCCCCCACCATTTTCCTATTACCAGTATGATGCCATCAGTATTTAAACTACACTGAGTTTTTCTTCATCTAATCTGAGAACCATCAGCAACAGTTATTAAAAATAATCTAGTTTTTCACTCTGTTTTCAGAAGTCTGTGCATCCCTAAAGTATGAACAACACTAATAACATAACTGAATTTGACACAGAGCAACAAACAATTTATCAAGTTAGAAATTGGAAAGTACACTAATTAACAGAATTATAAAATTTGAATACTTAAAACCAATACACTTTAATTCTTCCCATTCACTGGTTTAAGAGATCTCAGTGTGATTTGAATTAAGTTAGATACTTTTAGAATGAACAAATTTGTCATCAATACATTGTACAGCATGTAGATGACGTCAGGACTGGTTATGTGATTCAGTCACAATAGTAAATAGACTTCTACATGACTTGCTTTTAGCAATGAAAGCTGACAACATATTTTTGCAAAGTTAAATAATTTTAATAAATTCAAGGCATTCCCGGCCCAGTTCACATGGTGAACAGCTGAGACACGGTGAGAGTTGGGTGAGTCTGCTGAATGGAGTGGCTGGCCTGCAGGGGTAGGTGGGTGGGTGTCAGGCCTTGGGATCAGTCCAGAGTTAGGCCTGCTAGGGAGGGGGAGGACTCCACAGAGAGGGTGGGCAATCCAATGCGTAGGTGGTGGTGGTGGTGGTTGGGTGGGGGGGGGAGTACATAGGGAGTCATTCTGAGTCTGCACAATAGAGACCCAGAAGTTACACATGGTTTTAATCCTTCTAACTTTTTCTGGGTTACTACAAGTGTAACCCAGTTGGAACCATCCAAAGTTTGCAACTTAAAATCACATATTCGATGGTTCCCAGTGCAGGGCAATTGTCCAGGGGAACTTTGCACTTCTAGGTACTTGCCGTGCAAACCTTACCTGGTAGCTTTCTGAGGGGACTCCCCAGCACATCTTTGGAGTGCCTCCCCAATACGACGTTGGGGAGCTCGGAAATTACAGCCCGACAAATAGGAATAAGGAATAATTCATGCTATATTTATAGCTACATATTTTTAAGAATATATATAGTAAGTACATTGACCTGTAAGGAAAATGATGGGGCAGCTGAGTCCTGTTCCCTCAAATTCCTGTGCTAATTGGGAACTCCAGGATGCTTCATGTGACCTAGATGACCAGATTTGCAGGAAGCATCTCCAGTTGCCTGAATTCAAGCTCAGCACTTCGGAGCTTGAGGAGCAGTTGTAGGGCAAATGGATGACAGAATTTCCTGGAGCACACATTCCAGGTTGTGGACACTCCACAGCTATGGAGATTCAGGAAGACAGTAAGTGGGTGGATAGGAAGAGGTAGGCAGTGCAGGAATGTGGCACTCAAACTGGTTTTTGATGACTGACACTTGGTGGAGTGCAGTCCGGAATACATCCATAGCATCATTCGTGGGTGGGGGCCAAGGGACAGCAAAGTGTAGAAATGCAGTAGTCATAGCAGATTTGATAATCAGGGAAAAGTCAGGGTGCATTTCTACATCTGCCAATGTGAGTCTCACAAGGTGTTTTGTTTCCCTGATGCCAGGATAAAGGATATCACTGAATGGGTGCAAAGCATTTTGTTGGGGAAAGGGGGAAAACCAGAAAGTGTGGTCCTTGCTGAAACCAAAGGCATAGGTAGAAAAAGTTTGAAGTCCTATACACAGATTTTCAGAAGCCGAAGAGGAAGTTAAAGAATAGGATCTCAAAGGTAGTAACACCTGGACTACTCCCAATGCCACGTGTTGCTGATTATAGAGTAGTAAGGAAAGACAATTTAAACATGTGACTGGAGAAGTGGTGCAGGAAGGAGGACTTGAGATTCCGTAGGGATCGTTCCCTCCATGACACCCTGGTCCACTCCTCCATCACCCCCTACGACCCCCCTCCCACGGCACCTTCCCATGCAACCGCAGAAGATGCAACACCTGCCCCTTCACTTCCTCTCTCCTCACTATCCAAGGGCCCAAGCACTCCTTTCAAATGAAGCAGCATTTCACTTGCACTTCCCTCAACTTAGTCTACTGCATTTGTTGCTCCCAATGCGGTTTCTTCTACATTGGAGAGACCAAACGCAAACTGGGTGACCGCTTTGCAGAACACCTTTGGTCTGTCCGCAAGCATTACCCAGACATCCCTGTCGCTTGCCATTTCAACACTCCACCCTGCTCTCATGCCTGTCCTTGGCTTGCTGCATTGTTCCAGTGAAGTTCAACGCAAACTGCAGGAACAGCACCACATCTTCCGACTAGGCACTTTACAGCCTTCCGGACAGAATATTGAGTTCAACAATTTTAGATCATGAACTCTCTCCTCCATCCCTACCTACTTTCCGTTTCTTCCCCATCCTTTTTGTTTTTCCCAATAATTTATATAGATTTTTCTTTTCCCACCTATTTCCATTATTTTTAAATGTATTTCCACCCATTGTTTATCTCTACCTTTTAGCCTTTTTAGTATTCCTTCACCCCACCCCCACTAGAGCTATCTGTACCTTGTTTGTCCTGCTTCCTACTCTTAATTAGCACATTCCTTTAGATAATATCACCACCTTCAACACCTCTTTGTCCTTTTGTCTGTGACATCTTTTGGTTATCTCCACTTATTACTGGCTTCTTGCCCCAACAACCACCCCCCCTCCCCCACCCCAAACCAGCTTATATTTCACCCCTTTCCTATTTTTACTTAGTTCTGTTGAAAGGTCATGAGGACTCGAAACATCAACTGTTCTCTTCTCCGCTGATGCTGCCAGACCTGCTGAGTTTTTCCAGGTATTTGTGTTTCTGTTTTTGTTATAACTATTTTCTTTGGGCTAGGTAAGGCTCTAGCCAGTGGAGAATTTGCCCCCGATTCCCAGGCACTTCAATTCTCCCAGAGCTTCTTGATGCCACAGGGAGTCAAATGCTGCCTAGATGACACCTCTCACCTCTGGAATTCATCTCTTTTGTCCACTAAGTTTGGGCTAAGACTGTAACAAGATCTAGAGCAGTGTGGTCCAGGCAGAAACCAAACTGAGCAACCATGAGGTTATTGCTGAGTAATTTCTGCTTGATGCCATTGTCGATGACACCTTCCATCATTTTTCTGATGATTGAGAGTAGACTGATGGGGAAGTAATTAGTTGGATTGGATTTGTCCTGATTTTTGTGGACATTGCTTCTGGGCAATTTTCCACTTTTGTCGAGTAGGTGCCAGCAGCTGCACTTGAACAGCTTTGGCCTGGCTAGTTCTGGATTAGAGGTGCCATGTTGTCTTTTACAAATATTTATAGTAGGAAGGGCAAGGCCAAGGATAGGAAAAAAAATCATTTTGTGGAGACAGAGGGAATCACTGCAATAAGAGGGAGATCATTGAGTACTTTGTATTTGGCTTCCTTAAAGATGAAGGTGCTGTCAATGCCACAGTAAAGGAGGATGTGGCAGAGAAATTGATAGAATAAAAACAGATAAAGAAGATCAAAAACGTTGGCAGCATTCAAAGTGGAAGAGTCACCCAGTTCAGACAGGATGCATCCTAGGCTACTAAGGGAAGGGTGGAAATGGAAGAGGCTCTGGCCACAATCTGCCACTCCTCTTTAAATATGTAAAGTGGTGTCCATGAGATGGAGCAGGTAGAAACGAGTGCTTGTCATGTCTCCAGCCCCTAAGTGTCACTCACCCCACAGATACATCCAGTCAGAAGATTTATTTGTTGAGTTGCAGTGGGACTGGTAGCGTTATGGTATGGCACATAGCACAAGTGAGAGGAAATGTGAAGACAGCATTGGAGAAGTTGGAATCTGCTAGAAAGAGGATCCGTTCCAATATTCCTTCAGATGCTGAGCCCAGGATCTACCTTCAAATTTAGTTTGATAATTGAGTGCTAACATTTCAAGAAATTATTTGCATATATGGCAAAAGGCTTGCAAAATTTCTAGCATGTGTCCGTATCACCCAGCCACAATATTCAAATGACTCCAAATAGCTTGGAGGATCAGATAGCCATTGCATTACATGTGGCATCAGCAGCTGTAGGGCCATCTAGCTGACCCAGCACAAGATGACACTGAATTATCCCCATACAGAAAGATGAACACTAAATGTACATCAGATATATAACTATAGCCAAATAGAATCCCTAACAATTAGTTTCCCTCATATGACTGCAGGGTTTAACACATCTGAGATCCAGACCATCATGATACAATAGCAGTTGACAATGGTCATTCACTCTCATCTCTGTCCCAATTTGAGCTCAAGTATTCTCCTTTGTTCAACATGGTACTTGGAGGCCAACAGTCTAGAGGTTTCATATTCCTCAAGCACTGGTGCATCCTTAAACAATGAGATGTTTAAACTTCACAGGTGGTTGTGAAGTACCCATATTCAGGTCCGTGTTTAACTAAATATTGGTCACAGAATTAAATACTGTCCACAGTTTAAATGTCCATAGTCACATGTTAAGTTGCAGCCATCTTAACAGAATTTGTAGCCACTTTCACAAAGTATGATTGTACAGTCCATAACATCTAATATCTTAATGCTGTCCTGAGCGAGACAAGGTAATTAACTTTAAAAAAAGTATGAAAATATGCAAGTGGTCCCTTAAAAAAAAAATACAACCAACACTGGGGTCAAGAGGTATAACCAAGTTCTCTATCAAAAATATCTTTCTTCTCTCTATTATAATTTGATAGGGGTAGGAGAAGGAATCGAAAAGTACTTTAAGTTACATTTTCTCCTTCTGTTAATGGAGCGACAAAGCATGGTGTACATTGATAGACAGGGTAAGATAGAAGGAAAGTGAGGCAAAGATGGGATGGCAGCAAGGAAATACCTAAGAGGTGTTTACAAATTTGTGTTTTGCAATTCATTGTTATCAAAAGGGGTAATTCAACATTCCTAATGGGAAGCTTTCAGGGAATGTGGGTCAGATACAGAGCGATAACCCCAACTCTCAGCGCAACTCCCCAATGGAAATGCAACAGTGTGGAATTAGTCTTTGAGTTCCACAATGACAAGTTGAAAATGTTGCACTTATTATGAGGTTTAAAAGGGATAATTGCCATTACAAAATCATTTCATTCAACTACAGCATTTGTATTCAGCACACGTAGAATTGTCTTCATCTAACATTTACTGTAGGTGCCATTTATCCACATCTGATTTATGTAAAGATCATTTATATGAAAGCTGTACAAGGTAATTTTTCATAAGAAATAACCTTTTTCTCCTCAAAATCTGATTACGGAAAAAAGAAAAAGAGCATGTTTAGAAATCAGCATATGAAAAGGTCACTAGGATTAACTAAAGTTAATAAAGATAAAAACAGATAGGAAATAAAGAATGTGTCCTTTTGACAAATGCATTATAGAAATGTGATGCTTACTACAAAGCCAGCTTTGTACTAGAATTATAGTTCACAAAAAGCTTTGCTGTTTCAATAATGTTTATTTATTATTATATCTACAATAAATTATATAATACAATAAATGTATAATGCAATAAAAATATACATTTAATAACGTATGCGTCCATGAAAAACACAACAAAATTTGGCTTTGCAAGGCACTGCTGGTATGGTACAGTGGCCGAGAATGAGCTAAGCCACCCTACAAACAACAGGTCAGATCAAAGCTCTGCAGTCCTGCTACATCCTGTGGTGAATGGTGATGGACAGTTAAACAACTAACTGGAGGAGGAGACTCCACAAATATCTCCATCCTCAATGACGGATGAGTCCATCACATCAGGGCAAAAGACAAGGCTGAAGCATATGCAACCATCTTCAGCTAGAAGTGTTGAGTGGATGATCCATCTTGGCCTCCTCCTGAGGACCACAGCATCTTGGATGTCACACTTTAGCCAGTCAGATTCATTCCATGTGATATCAAGAAATGGCTGAAAGCACAGGATACAGCAATGGCTATGGGCCCTGACAACATCCCAGCTGTAGTACTGAAGACTCTGGCTTCAGAGCTAGCTGCACTCCTAGCCAAAGATAAAAACAAAAAACTGCGGATGCTGGAAATCCAAAACAAAAAGAGAATTACCTGGAAAAACTCAGCAGGTCTGGCAGCATCGGCAGAGAAGAAAAGAGTTGACGTTTCGAGTCCTCATGATCCTTCGAAGGGGTCATGAGGACTTGAAACGTCAACTCTTTTCTTCTCCGCCGATGCTGCCAGACCTGCTGAGTTTTTCCAGGTAATTCTCTTTTTGTTTTGCACTCCTAGCCAAGTTGTCCCAGTTAACCAACAACACTGGCATCTGCCCAACAATGTGGAAAATTGCCTGGGTATGTCCTGTCCACAATAAGCAGGAAAAATCCAATCCAGCCACTTGCCACCCCATCAGTCTACTTGTTCATCAGCAAAGTAATAGGTGTTGTCGACAGTGATAGTTGACCAATACATACACAGCAGTAACCTGCTCACTGATGCTCAATACAGGTTCTGCCAGGGCCACTCAGCTCCTGACCTCATCACAGCCCTGGTTCAAGCATGGACAAAAGAGCTGAACCATCGAGGTGAGGCGAGAGTGACTGTCCTTGACATCAGGGCCACACTTGACCAAGTGTGGCATCAAGGAGCCCTAAAAAAATTGAAGTAAATGGGAATAGAGGGGAATACTCGTTGGAGACATACCTAGCACAAAGGAAGATGATTGTGGTTGTTGAAGGCCAATCATCTCAGCCCTAGGACACCGCTGCAGGAGTTCCTCAGGGTAGTGTCCTGGGACACAGTGGCTGGTTTTTCTTATTACAATAGTTGCAAGGTGGGGTGTGTGTGTGTATATAATTTAAACAGCACTCATTTCTCCTATCACCACCAGTCCATGGACGGGAAGGTGCTTTGGTTTGTTTCCCTCTTTATAAGCATAGGCTTATTTCCAAAAAACCCTTGTTTTTTACGTGAGCCAAGTTTCAATTAATAACCCTATAGCAAACTCGAGATAGGATGAACTCAAAGGGTGAGTTTATTTGCACACTCAAAACATGGCAAGGAAGGTTCACAATGTCACCTCCACATTCAAGAAAGAAGGTTTTGCAGTACAGAGACCACAGAGAAAACAAATAATGGTTCACGTGGGTTCCAGAGTCCAGGATCAATTGGGTATGGTCACACGTCAGTTGCATGTGACAGCCTTTTGGCTACATTGTTTTTGCCTTGCTGTGAGGCTAGAGGTCTAGAAGACTACGTGGATAAGACCACTTGCTGAGAGCTTGTCTTCTCCCCCTGTTTGAGTAGCCTGTCTTGATTGCTACCTCCTCTTCAACTCCTGCTGCTGCAGCAAGGGGAACTGCAACTCTAGCCCCCATGACTGGGAGCTAGTGGTGTACTTGGAGGCCTTCCAGTAATAACCAATGCCTTTCCAACCTCCAGCACCACTCCTTGCTTCACCACTTTTCAGAACTCTATCAACAACCTAGTACTCCTACAAATTCTGAAAGAACCAGTAAATAGTAATAAGCAACTAAACCTGCAAGTTGGATGGATCCCTTGAAATAATGCTATGGGGGAATTCCTCATGCACCTGAGCGAGTGTTCAGCCTGCATGTTTAGGAAAGCAGTAACTGGAGTAGCGAGTTTGAAAATGGCAAGCTGTGCGCGAAATTGGTGTTGAACGCTGGCTGATTTCATAATCTCCTAACTCTGCATGCTTTTGTAACACACACAGATATTCCTTCACAAGGTCGGCAGGCTGAAAACCGATCTTGTAAAATTCACTTTTCCGGTGGGGCTGACTTCACAAGATGGGACAGGCATGTAGAGATTAGTCAGTTTTGTACTTGATGGCACAGAACTTCTAACAGAGGCAGTGCAGATGGGGCCAGGTATTCAACTTGGGCAGAGTTCATTTCTGTGTGGTTGCTAGACCGATGTTAAAGAGCAGACTGAGTATACAGATGATACAGTTCAGCAAGGCATTATTATTGTTCCACAAGCCAGAAGCCTAGGTCACGTGACCCCCCACCTCTCCGCCAGTTCTTCAACAAAGGATGTGCCTCCATCGTCTAGAATTTGGCTGGGTCTTAGACTGCTAAATGTCCCAGCTATTATGAGTTAAAAGGAATGCTTGAAGGGCCTTTTCGTCTTAGGAGACCCCACTGTCTCCTGCTGGATAGCCTGGGTTAGCAAATACAAGTTGCCTTTGCATAGCTCTCTTTGAAGTTGGGCTGTGCAGTCCCCAGGTGATTGTTGGTGGCTCCTCAGAGATAACGAGGTGTGTGTTTTCCCAAAACTGCAAATTAGCTTCTTTTGTTCTGGGGTCACAGGCGGATATAGGTTCAACCATTTAAAGGACCATGCTCAGCTAAGGTCCAGTTTTAAAATTTAGAAGTAGCAATGAGTATATTGTTACAACCACAGCTGATGTTATTGCTGAGCAAGCCAGACCCCAATGAGAAGTCTGTCTCACTGATCATAAACCTATTTTTTTATATTGTATAAACAAGGAGTAAGAGCTCCTGACCTCAAAAACATAGAACTCTAATAACACCTTTAAAATTTTAAAAGTTACAAGATCTATTAAGAAGGAAAAAAAACTTAAAAGCACACAGGATAAAAGTTACACAGTTAAAACAGCCTCACAGAACAACCCCCAAAAAACATGCTTGGTCAAAAGTACACAAGTAAACTACCTTTTCGGCAACAATCCCTTATAGATTTTTAACCGTACAAATCCAATAAATATTACCTAAGTTGTCACTTCAACAAAGGTACACCTCACGACTTCTCAGACACTTCCACTCTGATGTGGAATTCCAAGAGGAAGTTCAGTAACAAACTGTTTCTTAAAACAAAGACTCTCCTGGATTAACTCTATGGCTGCTTCCAATTCAAAACTTTCACAGCTTCTCAGCAGCACACACATAAAGAAACTGGCCTTCAGTGGGTTCCCTAAAGCAACATCCCTTTCCTTAAATATCTTTTTGCCCTTTCATCTCAGGTTCTATTGTCCTCAACACCTCTTTGAAACTCAACTTCTCCAAATGTAAAAATCTTTTATGTTTTCTATTTTCCATCTACTTTCGGGCCAATAAAATTTAATATACCTTCCCCTATTTACTCATGAAACCCCTGTAAGATGCAAATGTTCCTCGTCACCTCTGAACTCCCTTTTGAAATTCAACAGCTGAAAAATCAATTTCCCAACTTACCTCTAAATGCAAATTTCAGATCCAACTTATTTACTTGTAACTCAAACCCACCAAAACCTCCCAGTACAAATGCACAAACCCAACACCTTTAACCTTTATTCTCTTAGACTTCACAACCTGTCTCTAACAACATTCTCCCTGCTTAATTAATGTACACACAGCTTTCGACACAGAAAATCTAATCACAAAAATATAAAAATATATGTCTAGCATCACAATATATATATTTTATTTTTTTAAAATTACGGTGTCAAGTTGTAGTCCATCACATCTGCCATGAGGAATAGTATCATGCAGGCCATGTGTGCTGAAGCAATAGTTCTGCTGTGTGGACCACTGGGGAGCAGCCATCCAGTACTCACCAGAGCAGGTATGCCAATGTGTGTGCTCTGTTGCTTCCTCCACAACCTACCCATCATGAGATCATAGTCCTTGACACCATGGGTTTGGCGACCACCTCAGAATCAGCAATAGATGGCAGATGAAGAGTTGGAGATGACAGTCAGCACGTCCACATTCTGGATGGTCTGTGAGCGTATCTGACTCAGGCTCTCCGATGCTCAACACTTCCTACCTTACCATTGCGCTGTTGCAGACCAGCATCCTCTTGGCCATAACCCTGAAATCAAAGATGCCACCAACCAACTATTCCTTACCAACTTTATCCAACAATATATCCAATACTCAATTAATCATTTCTGTGCATTCCTTTAGTGCCTTGCAGGTACCTTTGCCTGGCCTAGTGTTTGTATGCAATTCTACCCCATTGGCTGCAGTATCGCTCCCACTGCATTCTAAGCACTTATCTGGAGGGCATCCTGGTTCTGAAGGAATGAGGAGCTCTCTCCTCAAGTCCAGATCCACCAACATCACCAGCACTCCATCCAAAATGGACCACGTTCTCTTGCCTATTTTACTATTTCAGCTCCTTCCTGAAAGTCTTCAAAATGTTGTCAAAGCAGTCAGAATGTACCCCTCCCCCAACCCTTTCAAAAGGTGCAGTTTGGCTTTCAGTAGCGCAGGTTAAATTTAAGTAGCACTAGCCTCACATGAACTTGGGCCTCCTTCTGAGGCATTCAGCGCTGGGTTGCACTCCACCATTATGGAAATAAACATGCAACACAAAGTTTGCATCACAATCCCCATGCCCAATTTTAGACCATAAGACATAGGAGCAGAAATTAGGCTAATTGGCCCATCGAGTCTGCTCCGCCATTCATTCATGGCTGATATGTTTCTCAACCCCATTCTCCCGCCTTCTCCCCGTAACCTTTGATCCCCTTAAATTTTAAATTTAAAGGCGATCCAATTTAGTTCCTTTATCGAAAAGTATCTGGCTCAAATCCAAATCAGAATTCAATGTCGCTCATCCCCACTGATTGGTCCAAAGTGAGGTGAGCCTCAATGCAGTTTTACTGGAGTGGCATATAAAATTTAAAATTGGCAGCACCATTGTGGATGTAATAAGAATTGCTGGGGTTAAGGTTTAAGTCCTATTTTATAACAGTAGCTTTACTGAGCTTTCAACATGTGCCAAATCTGACCTCAAAGTGCTTGGTATGTAAAATGGGGGACATTGTGGACACAAAATTCATTAGGCCCAATTTCTGGGCACAGGGGCTAAAATTTAGAGTGCCTAAGCCTTTTGAAAATGATTGGAGCATGGCCATGAGCAGCTCCCACAATACCCCAGTCTCTTTCTGTGCAGGCAGGCTCTAGGGGCAGTTTCAGAAGAAGCCACATGCTCCAGGCAGCCTTCTCTTTTTAAAAAGTGCAGTCCCTATAAAAGAGAATTTGGAAGAATGTACCACAGGGTGCTGGATAATCACCTTTTGCCATTTGAGGGACACACTACAGTACACCAGGGGAAGGGGAGAGCTCCCTGCTTTTGTGATACTGCCTCAAGCCCACTGTTGAGCGGTCAAGAACAAGAAGGATTTCTTTTTCCAGCAAGATAAAGCAAGCTCAAGACTTAATCCACTTAAGGGAATGGGAACAGATGAGAGGGGTCAAAGCTCAAAGCATGGCCTCACAAAACTGGCAGCAGCGCCACAAAATTCATTTACGTCACTCAGGTGGTCAAGGTGAGTGAATGCATCTGCACATCATATCTTCCAACACACACCTCTCACACCATTCAATGCACTATAGTCCTATTACTCACCTGGCACCACACCCTGACAGTCAGGACCCACCCCCAACATCCTTACACTCCACCTCACCTTCACACACATACCAATGCTGCCAGCCTCACCTCTGGCAGGCCCATCGCCCACTGTTCACAACCACTGACATTCTTCCATCTCTTGCAGGAGAACATCACCCACAACAGGCAGGATAGGCAGCTAACTGGCAGGAACACCAAGAATTCTTTCCTTCATGATTCCTCAGAATCATGAGCATCAGTGGCATGGAACCAATGGTACCCAGCAGTGAGGAGGCTATCCTAGATAACTAAGTTGCTGGCTTGTGCATCCTCTTCATGCACTCCTCACCCTCATCCTGAAAGGTACCATAAAATGCAAACTGCAGATCGAGTAACCATGAACTTCCAGTTTTCTTCCCCTCATTACTACTCTCCCCTTATGCTTTTCTGCTTCTGAGTGCCTTGGTCCTCGTAATTGCAAGGCTGTGCAGAATGCAGCATATGGCCACAAAAATGTAGGTCCTCTTAGGCATCGTATTGTAGAGATTTCTCTCTCCCGCCCCCAACTTGAGCGATCTAAGCAGTGAATTCTGTTTTAGGAGACCAACTGCTTGCTCCATGGTATTGTGGGTGGCTCCATGACTTTCATTGTAGGCCCTGTGACCTGCCGTGATGGAATGGCTGATGGGGTATATGAGCCATGTCTGGAAGGAGTATCCTTTATCTTGGAGCAGCCATCCATCTTGTGCTGGGTCTTGGAAGCCCAAAGACAGTAAAAATTGCTGCCACAGAATAAAAGCATGGTGCTGCCAGGATATCAGATATTCACCAAGATAAATTTCTTGGTGCAGTCGCACACCAACTGCACAATGACAGTGTGGTAGGCCTTGTGGTATCATTCCCCACTTATGTGGGGGGGGGCACAGAAGCAGGTGTATGCAGTCAATGACACTCTGCACCATCAAGCAGCTCGCTATTATGGCGAACCCAAGTTCCCTTTCATCCTGGTCTTCCCTCCTCTGGGAGGAGAGGATGAAGTCCCCTTTCCTCCTGTATAGCACCTCAGTCACCACTCTGATCCTTCTGTGGACAGAAGTTGCCAGCTCCATCTGGAAGGATCTCATTGCACAGAAACAAAAGGGCAACAGTGATCACCACAGCAGCAATAATCACCACAGTCACTTGGAGGGATGTCCTGGTTTGAGATTCAAAATCATCACAATGGAGATGACAACTCAGTCACTACCTCCTTAAATGAAGCAAAACCTCCTGAGGCACTGCTCGTGACTCATCTCAAAACACGACTCGTGCTCCCACAGACCCTATTGGGGTAGAGCCAACATAGGACTGATGCTCCTGCAAGACCCTGGTGAGGTAGGGTCTTCTGAGGAAAGCCCTCCTCTCCTTCATCCTTTCAGAGGCTCCACTCTCTGCCTTCTCCTCTGCACATCCTGCTGCAGAGCAAGTGGTATTGCACTACTTCCCCCATACCCATGCAAGGTAATATTATTTTCTGTCTTTTTGTGGTCAGCAGAAACCTCCAAAATCTTCCAGCAACTCACCAAAGGGCTTGCTACAACTCGCCAAGAAGCCCTTTCAATAGCCCCAGAACAGGGCCCACATTGTTTCCAAACACTTATTGTTCTAGAAGTGAATAAGACACTGCCTGGGCATCAACTTTAGTAAACTTGTGCATCAGCCTGTGGACTTCAATTACATTGTGACTGCGCATGCTCAGTGACTTTGGAAACACCTGCACGTGAGACTCCAGATGCCTCATGCCACACGGGTCACAAGGCGAGCGGCACCGCCTGTGCCACACCTCTACAAGAAGGCCTACATGAATGAATTTCATCCCTTATATTTTGAGTACAGACATCTATCACTCCAAGTCAAAATAAAAACTTTCATTAGTTCTGACAGATTTTACGAACTTAATAGTTATTCCATTTTATCAGTCTACGATTATCAATGCTTGCTGAGCAAATGAGCAATCCATCTAAAGTGTGTGATCCTTTGCTTGTCTGCTTAAGCCATTATTTATTAAGGAGTTCAATTGTATCTCTTTAAAGCACTACAATTTGACTGGTTGAACAATGAATTTAAAAATCCAAAAGAGACATACCAGAGAAATGAATAGAGCATTAATCCTGGTACACTGGATCACCAATAATATATCCAAAGTTAAATTGTAACAACCACAGATGCTAACACGCACAAAGTCAAGTGCCAAGACATGATCTGCTATCTCTACAGAGCCACCTGCCCTCCCCTTCACATCTAGAAAACATTAGAGTCATAGAGGTCTACAGCACAGAAAAAGGTCCTTCAGCCCATCAAGTCTGCACTGGTCAAACAAGTGCCTAACTATTCTAATCCCATTTTCCAGCACTAGGCCCATAGCCTTGTATGTCATGGCATCGCAAGTGCACATCCAAATACTTCTTAAATGTTATGAGGGTTTCTGCCTCTACCACCCTTTTAGGCAGTGAGTTCCAGATTCCCACCACCCTCTGGGTGAAAAAATTCTTCTTCACATCCCTTCTAAACCTCCTGCCTCTTACCTTAATCTATGCCCCCAGGTTACTGATCCCTCCACCAAGGGGAAAAGTTCCTTCCTGTCTATCCTATCTATGCCCCTCATAATTTTATGCACCCCAATCATGTCCCCCCTCAATCTCCTCTGCTCCAGGGAAAAGAAGCCCTGTCTATCCAATCTCTCCTCAATACTAAAACTCTCTAAACCAGACAACATCCTGGTAAATCTCCTCTGCATTCTCTAATGCAATCACATCCTTCCTATAATGCGGATTCCAGAATTGCACGCAATACTCTAGCTGTGGCCTAATCAGTGTTTTATACAGTTGAAGTATCAGTGCACTCTGTAACGAGACAAATTTTTTAAGAACTGTCTTATTCTAAGATTCAAGCTACATTTGACGTGCAGCTTTTTCAGAAAGCCACCCCTGTGCTGAAATCAAAAATAGTGACCAGTTTTCCATTTTTGAAGTTGGGGTGGCAGTCCAATGTTGGACTTAGTACACTGTTGCGTGAAGTCAATAATTGCTACCTCAGAGCAGCTAAAATTTACAAAACTTACATTTTTTTATTTGGTTAGAATCAGAATGGTAACAGCACAGAAGGAAACCATTCACCCGTTAAAGCTGTCGGCTCCCTAAGTGCTACTCAACTAGTCCCATTACCCTGCTTTTCCATCATAGCCCTGCAAATAGTTTCTCTTCAGATAACTATCCAATTCCTTTTGAAAGCCAAATTGGACTTGCCTCCATAACACACTCAGGCTGTACATTCCAAATCCTAACCACTCATTGTACAAAATGGCTTTTCTTCATGTTGCCATTACTTCTTTTCCCAGTCTCCTTAATTCGATGTCCCCTGGTCTCTTAATCTTTCTACCAATGGGAGCAGTTTCTCCCCAACTACACTGCCTGGACCCCTCATGATTTTGAAGATCTCTATTAAGTCTCCTCTCAATCTTCTCTTCTCTAAAGAGAAGCGCTCCGGCTTCACCAATCTATCCTCATAACTGAAATCTCTCAACACTGGAACCGTTCTCGTAAATCTCATCTGCACACACTCCAATGCCTTCACATCTTTCTTAAAGTGTGTTGCCCAGAATTAGATACAATGCTCCAGCTGACGCCAATCCAGAGTTTAACAAAAAGTCACCATAACTTCCTTGCTCTTGTACCTTTTGTTTCTATTTATAAAGCCAAGGACTCTGTATGTTTATTAACCATTTTCTCAACCAGCCCTGCCATCTTCAGTAATTTACGAACATCTACCCCAAGTTCCTCTGCTCCTGCACCCTCTTTAGAATTGTATCCTTTATTTTATGTTGCCTCACCTTCTTTCTAGCAAATGTATCACTTAATGTTTCTTTGCATAAATTTCATCTGCCATGTGTCTGCCCATTCTAGCAGCCTATGTCCTCAAAGTACCCTACTCGCAGCTCACAATATTTCCAAGTTGTGTGTCACCTGCACATTTTGAGATTGTGCCTACACACCAAAGACTAGGTCATTAATATAGATCAAGAAAAACAGTGGTCTTTATACATACTTCTGTGAACCCCGCTATATACCTTCCTCCAATCCAAAAAAACTACTTTGTTTCCTGTCATTCAGCCAACTTCGTATCCATGCCGTCACTCTCATTTACTTCAACTTTGCTGACAAGCGTGTTAGGTGGCACTTTGTCAAACACCTTTTGGAAGTCCATGTACACCACAGCAACCCCTCTTTATTACTTCATTGAAAAACTCAATCTGATTAAACACAATTTTGCCCACAACAAAACTGTGTTGGCTTTCCTTAATTAGTCCAATGTTGCCCAGGTGACTTAATTTTATCCCAAATTATAATTTCTATTGGACCACAGAGGTTAAACTGACTGGCCTTTAGTTGCTGGGCAATCCTTACACCCTATTTTTGACAAAGAAGTAACATGTGAAATTCCTCAGTCCTCTGGCACCACCCCTGTTGCTGAAAGATTATAGCCTGTGCCACCCTTACTTCCCTCGAAGTATCTCATCCAGTCCTGGTGACCAATCAACTTTAAGTGCAGACAGCCTTTCTAATACATCCACTGTCAATTTTTACCCCATCCAATGTCTCATCTACCTCCTCTTTCACTCTTACATTGGCAGCATCTTCTCCTTCGTTAAAGACAAATACAAAGAACTCATTTAGTGCCTCAGCCATGCCCTCTACTCCCATACACAAAACCCCTACTCCTCCTGCTAACACCCTTTTACTACTTTTTTGCCTGCAGAAAACCTTTGGATTCACTTTTATGTTGGCTGCCAGTCTCTTTTCATACTTGCTATATGCTGCCCTTATTTTTTTTTCACTTCCCCTCTGAACCTTCTATATTCAGCCTGCTTCTCAATTGTATTATCCACCCGATTATTTGTCCAATGCAGCTTTTTTTTTCTCTCTTTAGTCATCCAGGGAGCTGTGACTTTGTTTGTCTTACCTTTCCCCTTCATGGGAATGCATGTTGGCTGTGCCTGACCTATCTCCTCTTTAAAGGCAGCCCATTGTTCAATTACAGTTTTGGCTACCAATCTTTGATTCCAATTTAGCTATGCCAGATTGGTCGTCACCCCCATTGAAATTGAACCTTGTCCCAATTAATTACTTATACTCTGGATTGCTCCTTATCCTTTTCCATAATCAGCCTAAACCTTACGATAACTGTCCCCCAAATGTTCCCCTAGTGGCACATGATCCACTTGGCCCACTTCATTCACCAGAACCAGATCCAGCAATGCCTCCTTCCTCATTGGACTGGAAACATACTAGCGTACCAAATTCTCCTGAATGCACTCTAGAAACTCTCCCCCCTACCCTCTGTCCTTGACACCATTACCTAGCAAGCCAATATCAGAATAATTAAAATCCATTATACCTTCTCTATAGTTTTTGTACCTCTAATTTCCTTGCAAATTTAAATTTGTACCTCTATACCTTATCCACCAGTTAAAGGTTTATAGAATGCATCCAGTGGTGTAATGGCACTTCTTTTATTTCTTAGCTCCAACTAAAATGATTCTGTCCTTAATCCCTGTAGGAGATACTCTCTCCCCTGAGTACTGTAATACTATGTTTAATCAAGACTGCCATTCCGCCTCCTCTGTTCTTTCCTTCCCTATCTTTCCTGGCCACCTTGGGTCCAAAAATATTTCATACCCTGTTCTTTTTTGAGCCAGGTGTCCAGTATCACCACAACAGCATAGTTCCACATGGCTACCTGCACCTGCAACTCATCAACCTTATTTGCCACACTCAAAATCTAATTTAGATTTTACTGCATTCCCTCTGACTCTGATCCTACTTAATACCTTACTATTTCTTACTCTGGTATTACCTGTCTTTCCCAATTCTCTATGCACCTTATTTGCTTCTCCAAATGCTACCTCCTCCTTCCCACCCCCCGTAACAAGTTAGCTTAAATCCTCCCCAATAGTAAACCACCCCACAAGGACATTGGTCCTGACTCTGTTCAGGTACAACTTGTCTGGCTTGTTTTTTTTAATTCATTCATGGGATGTGGGCTTTGCTAGCTGGGCCAGCATATATTGTCCATCCCTAGTTGTCCTCAAGAAGGTGGTGGTGAGCTGTCTTCTTGAACTGCTACAGCCCATGTGGTGTAGGTACTGTTAGGAAGGGAATTCCAGGGTTTTGACCCAGTGACAATGAAGGAATGACAATATTTCCAAGTCAGGATGGTGAGTGACTTGGAGGGGAACTTACAGGTGGTGGTGTTCCCATCTATCTGCTGCCCTTGTCCTTCTAGATGGTAGTGGTCATGGGTTTGGAAGCTGGTGTCTAAGAAGCCTTGGTGAATTTCTGCAATGCATCTTGTAGATGGTACACATTGCTGTTACTGTGCATCAGTGGTGGAAGGAGTGACTGTTTATGGGTGTGGTGCCAATCAAGTGTGCTTTGTCCTGGATGGTGTCAAGCTTCGAGTGTTCTGGGAGCTGCACTCATCCAGGCAAGTGGGGAGTACTTCATCACAATCCTGACTTGTGCCTTGTAGGTGGTGGACAGGCTTTGGAGAATCAGGTGGTGAGTTACTCGTAGCACAATTCCTAGCCTCTGACCTGCTCTTGTAGCCACAGTCCTTATATGGCTGGTTCAATTTCTGGTCAATGTTAACACCCAGGATGTTGATATTGGGGGATTCAGTAAGGTCATTGAACATCAAGGGGCAATCGTTGGATTCTCTCTTGTTGGAGATGGTCATTGCCTGACACTTCTGTGGTGCGAATGTTGCTTGCCACTTGTCAGCCCAAGCCTGGATATTGTCCAGGTCTTGCTGCATTTGGACATGGACTGCTTTAGCAGCTGAGGAGTGGCGAATGGTGCTGAACACTGTGCAATCATCAGAGAACATCTCCACTTCTGACCTTATTATGGAAGAAAGGTCATTGACGAAGCAGCTGAAGATGGTTGGGCCGAGGATACTACCCTGAGGAACTCCTGCAGTGATGTCCTGAAGCAGAGATGAATGACCTCCAACAACCACAACCATCTTCCTTTGTGCTAGGTATGACTCCAACCAGTGGAAACATCTCCGCACCCCCCCCCCCCCCACCACCACCACTTCCCATTGACTCCAGTTTTGCTAGGGCTCCTTGATGCCACACTCGGTCAAATGCTGCCTTGATGTCAAGGGCAGTCACTCTCACCTCACCTCGGGAGTTTAGCCCTTTTGCCCATGTTTGAACCAAAGTGGCGGAACCCAAACTGGGCGACAGTGAGCAGCTTATTGCTAATCAAATGCCACTTGATAGCACTATTGATGACCCCTTTCATTAATTTACTGTTGGAGAGTAGACTGATGGGGCACTAATTGGCTGGGTTGGATTTGTCCTGCTGTAGAAGTCTCACCTCTTTTCTGAGGTATCGGGACCAGTTCTGGGGAAGGTGGGACCTGTACAAGCTAGATGGTCTATGCCTGAACAGGACTGGGATGAATATCCTTGCAGGGAGATTTGCTAGTGCTGTTGCAGGGGGTTTAAACTATATTGGCGGGAGGATGGGAACCTGAGGGCAATTCAGAGCAGGGAATAGGAGATGGAGAATTAGTGAGTGACTCTGAAAGACAAAAGCAGCACAGGTTAAAAAGTGTCCAGCATGGAAATTTGACAGTGTAAAATAGTGTATATGTAATGCAAGTAGCATAGTAAATAAAGCCAATGAACTGAGGGCACAGATAGACACATGGCAGCATGATTTTATTGCTATAACTGAAACTTGGTTTAAGGGGGGACAAAAAAGGCAGCTCAGTGTCCCTGGAAAAAGAATTTTCAGGCAGGATAGGGAGGGGAGTAAAAAAGGTTGCATTATTGGTTAAAGAATCGATTGCAGCTGTGAGGAGGGGTGAGATATTAAATGAAGCAACAAATGAAGCCATATGACTAGAGCTCAGAAATAAAAAAGGGGCATCCACACTGCTAGGATTGTACTCTGGGCTCCCAAGTAGTGGAAGGGAGTTAGAAGAGCAAATATGTAGGCAGATTTCTGAGTGCAAAAGCAATAGGGCAGTAATTGTTGGGGACTTCAACTACCTTAATATCAATTGGGACACTAAGAGGGCACAAAATTCTTGAACTGCATTCAAGAGAACTTTTTTAGCCAGCATGTAACAAGCCCAATGAGAGGGGGCGCAATTCTAGATTTAGTCTTAGGAAATGAAGCTGGGCAAGTGGATGCAGTAGCGGCAGGGGGGTGTACCATTTTGGAGATAGTGACCATAATATAGTTAGATTTAGCGTCATTCTGGAAAAGGACAAAGATGGAACAGGAGTAAAAGTTTTAAATTGGGGGAAGACCAGCAAGAGCAGACTGGATACATCTATTAGAAGGAAAATCTGTGTTCAATCAGTGGGAGGCTGTCAAAGGCGAGGTTCTACGAGCACAATGTGGACATGTCTCCACAAAGAAAAAGGGTGATACTGCCAAATCCAGAGGCCCTTGGTTATCCAAAAGCATACAGACCAGGATAAAGCAGAAAAAAAAGCTTACGGCAGTCACAAAAGACTTAATACTGCAGAAAGCCTAGAGGAGTATAGAAAGTACAGGAGTGAAGTAAAAATGGAATTTAGGAAAGCAAAGAGAGGGTATGAAGAAATATTAGAATTACCTGGAAAAACTCAGCAGGTCTGGCAGCATCGGCGGAGAAGAAAAGAGTTGACGTTTCGAGTCCTCATGACCCTTCAACAGAACTGGGTGAAATATAAGCTGCTTTAAGGTGGGGGGCGTTGGGTGGGGGGAGAGAAGTGGAGGGGGTGGTGTGGTTGTAGGGACAAGCAAGCAGTGATAGGAGCAGATAATCAAAAGATGTCACAGACAAATGAACACAGAGGCGTTGAAGGTAGTGATATTATCTAAACGAATGTGCTAATTAAGAACGGATGGTAGGGCACTCAAGGTACAGCTCTAGTGGGGGTGGGGTGGAAAGGCTAGCAGGGCATAAAAGATTTAAAAATAATGGAAATAGGTGGGAAAAGAAAAATCTATATAAATTATTGCAAAAAACAAAAGGAAGGGGGAAAAAACGGGAAGGGGGTGGGGATGGAAGAGGGAGTTCAAGATCTAAAGTTGTTGAATTCAATATTCAGTCCAGAAGGCTGTAAAGTGCCTAGTCAGAAGATGAGGTGCTGTTCCTCCAGTTTGCGTTGAGCTTCACTGGAACAATGCAGCAAGCCAAGGACAGACATGTGGGCAAGAGAGCAGGGTGGAGTGTTAAAATGGCAAGCAACAGGGAGGCTTGGATCATTCTTGCGGACAGACCGCAGGTGTTCTGCAAAGCGGTCGCCCAGTTTACGTTTGGTCTCTCCAATGTAGAGGAGACCGCATTGGGAGCAACGAATGCAGTAGACTAAGTTGGGGGAAATGCAAGTGAAATGCTGCTGCAGTTGAAAGGAGTGTTTGGGCCCTTGGACGGTGAGGACAGAGGAAGTGAAGGGGCAGGTGCTGCATCTTTTGTGTGGGCATGGGAAGGTGCCATAGGTGGGGGTTGAGGAGTAGGCGGTGATGGAGGAGTGGACCAGGGTGTCCCAGTAATTCTGTTTTTGTTTTGGATTTCCAGCATCTGCAGTTTTTTATTTTTATGAAGAAATATTGGCAGGTAAAATCAAAGGAAACCCAAAGATGTTTTACCAGTACATTAAGAGCATGAGAATAACTAAGGCAAAGATAGGGCGGCTTATCAGAGATGTACATGGTAACTTGTGGGCTGATGCAAAAGAGGTAGGCAGGGTTCTCAACAAGTACTTTGTCTCTGTCTTCAGTAAGGAGAGGGATGATGCAGGCATTCTAGTTAAAGAGGAGGAGTGTGAAATATTAGATACAATAAGCATAGTGAAAGAGCAAGTACTGGAGAGACTGGCATCCTTGAAGGTGGATAAATCACCAGGGCCAGATGTATTATATCCCAGGCTGTTGAAGGAAGCCAGGGATGAAACAGCAGATGCTCTGAGGGTCATTTTCAAATCCTCGCTAGATACAGGCGAGGTTGCAGAGGATTGGAGGTCTGCGAATGCTGTACCATTATTTAAGAAGGGTGCAGAGGGCAGGCCAGAAAACTATAGGCCGATCAGTCTGACTTCGGTGGTGGGCAAATTATTGGAAATAATTCTGAGAGCCAGGATAAAATGTCACTGTCACAGGTTGATCAGGAATGGTCAGCATGGTTTTGTTAGGGGAAGACTGTGTCTTTTTGAGGAAGTAACAAGGAGGATTGATGAGGGTAGTGCAGTGGATGCTGTCTACATGGATTTCAGTACAGCATTTGGCAAGGTCCCACATGGTAGACTGGCCAGGAAAGAGAGATTTCATGGGATACAGGGGAAGGTGGCAGGGTGGATCCAAAATTAGCTCAGTGACAGAAAACAAAAGGTAGTGGTCGATGGATGTTTTTGCGAATTGAAAACAGTTTCCAGTGGTGTTCCAGAGGGCTGAGTGTTGGGCCCTTGCTGTTTGTTGCATATATCAATGATTTAGACTTAAATGTGGGAGGCATGACACAAAAATTGGCCATGTAGTTGATAATGAAGAGGATACCTGTTGACACCAGAATTATATCAATGGTTTGGTTGAGCTGGCGGAGAAGGAGCAAATGGAATTCAATTCAGAAAAGAGCAGGTAATGCGTTTGGTGAGGTCAAATAAAGCAAGGGAATACTCAATAAACAGGAAGTTATTGAGAGTAGTTGAGGAAGTAGGAGATCGTGGAGTGCATTTCCACTGGTCCTTGAAGGTGGCAGGACAGGTGGACAATGTGGTCAAGAAAGCATAAGGAATGCTTTCCTTTACTGGGCGAGACACTGAATACAAAAGCAGGCATGTAATGATGGAACTGTGTAAAATGCTGGTTCAGCCACAGTTGGAATTGTGTACACAATTCTGGTCACCAAATTACAGGAAGGGCATAATTGCTCTGGAGAGAGTACAGGAGATTTACAAGAATGTTACCAGGGGTTAAAAATTGCAGCAATGAAGAGAGATTGGATAGGCGAGGGTGGTTTTCCTTAGAACAGAGGAGGTTAAAGGGTGACTTAATTGAGGTGTATAGAATTATAAGGAGCCTAGATAGGTTAGACTCGTTTCCCCAAGTTGAGGGGTCAATTGCCAGGGGGCATAGATTTAAGGTGATTGGAAGAGGGGGCATGAGAAAAAACTTTTTCACCCAGAGGCAGTGGGCATTTGGAATTCACTGCCTAACTTGGTATTGAGGTTGAAACGCTCAAATCATTTAAAAGGTATCTGGATCTGTATCTGAAGCGCTGTAACCTCCAAGGCTACGGACCAGTTGCTGGAAAGTGGAATTAAAATGAGCAGCTAGTTTCTTTTTGGCCAGCACAGACAGGATGGGCTGAATGGCCTCTTTCTGCACCATAACTTTTCTATGATTCCCCCAGAACCAGTCCCAATGTCACAGAAATCTAACGCCCTCCCTCCTGGAGCTTCTCTCCAGCCACGCATTCATCTGCTCTAACCTCGTATTCCTATACTCACTAGCACATGGCAACAGGAGTAATCTGGAGATTACTACCTTTGAGGTCCTGTTTGCTAGTTTCTTTCCTAGCTCCTTAAAATCTGTTTGCAGGACTACATTCCTTTTTTCTCCTTCTGTCATTGGTACCAATAACATGGCTGTTGCCTGTTTGCCTTCCGCCCTCAGGACGCTCTCCAGCCACTTATTGACATCAGGAGGCAACACACCATCCCAGATTCACATCTGTGGCTGCTTGGCTGGTCCCCTAAATATAGAATCTCCTATCTCTATTGCTTTCCTAATCTTCCTCCGATTCCCCCTGTGCAGTGTAGTGTCATGGACTTAGTTTCTCTGAGGAGTGCAGCCAGAGCCATCACTCTTACTGGTATGCAGAATTGAATATTGTTTGTAGAGCAAGATGCACTTGGGACTCCTGCACTATCTTCACATTCCCCTGAGGAATTCACCTTAAAAATGCAAGGCCACCTTCCAAGGTTAAGTAGTTTGTTCTGTCTCATTTCAAATTGCAAAATTTCTAGTGAGTTGAAAGTTGAAAATAAAGATTTTCAAAATTAAAATTAAAATCACATTCTGCGAAGCATTCTGTATATCTTATTAAATTTTTGATCCAATTAAATATTTTTGCTATAGGACCATAAGACATAGGAGCAGAAGTAGGCCATTTGGCCTATCGAGTTTGCTCCGCCATTCAATGAGATCATGGCTGATCTATAATTCTCAACTTCATTTTCCCCACCTTTTCCCCATAACCATTGATTCCCATACTGATTAAAAATATGTCTATCTCCGCCTTAAATATAAATATACTTAACGACCCAGCCTCTACAGCCCTCTGTGGTAAAGAGTTCTACAGATTCACTACCCTCGGAGAAGAAATTCCTCCTCATCTCTGTCTTAAATGGGCGACCCCTTACTCTGAGATTATGCCCTCTGGTCCTAGACTCTCCCACAAGGGGAAACAACCTCTCAGCATCTACCCTGTAAAGCCCCCTAAGAATCTTATATGTTTCAATAAGGTCGCATCTCATTCTTCTAAACTCCAATGAGTACAGGCCCAACCTACTCAACCTCTCCTCAAAAGGAAACTCCCTCCATACCGGGATCAACCTAATGAACCTTCTCTGGATTGCCTCCAATGCCAGTATATCTTTCCATAGATAAGGGGACCAAAACTGTTCACAGTATTCCAAGTGTGGTCTAACTAGTGCCTTGTATAGTTTTAGCAAGACTTTCCTATTTTTATACTCCATTCCCTTTGAAATAAAGGCCAATATTCCATTTGCCTTCCCTACTGCCTGTTGAACTGGTGCGCTAGCTTTTTGTGATTCATGCACAACAACCCCCAAATCCCTCTGTGCTGCATCTTTCTGCAGTCTTTGTCCATTTAAATAATATTCAGCTCCTCTATTCTTCCTGCCAAAGTGCACAACCTCACATTTTCCCACACTGGATTCCAACTGCCAAGTTTCTGCCCACTCACCTAACCTGTGCATATCCTTCTGTAGACTTTTTGTGTCATCCTCACTGCTTGCCTTCCCACCTATTTTTGTGTCATCCACAAACCTGGCCAGAGTACATTCACTTCCCTCATCCAAGTCATTAACATATGTTGTAAATAACTGTGGCCCCAGCACTGATCCCTGTGGCATTGCCATTCTGAAAATGTCCCCCTGTATCCCAGCTCTCTGTCTTCTATTTATTAGCCAATCCTCTATCCATGCTAATATACTAACTCCAACACCATGGGCTCTTATCTTATTAAGTTAGTTAAGTGCGGTACCTTACCTTTTGGAAATCCAAATACTAAATCTAGTACATCTACTAAAGGTTCCCCTTTATCTATCCTGCTTGTTACCTCCTCAAAGAACTGTAATAACTTTGCCAGGCATGATTTCCCCTTCATGAAGCCATGCTGTCTCCGCTTGATTATATTATGCATTTCTAAATGCTCTGCTATTACATCCTTTATAATAGACTAACACTTTCCCAATGATGGATGTTAAGCTAACTGGCCTATAGTTACTTGTTTTTTGTCTCCCTCCCTTTTTGAATAAGGGTGTTACATTGGCAGTACTCCAATTCTTTGGAACTTTTCCAGAATCTGAGAATTCTTGGAAGATTACGACCAGTGAGTGCATGATTACTACTTATGCCACGAAAGCAACATTATTTTGAAAAAAATTCACTGCAAGAAAAAAATTGCTTCATTCTGATAAATCTTTAAAGCAAGAGATTATATTTAACATAGCTTCTACCAGTTCTGTTTTTAAGCGGTTAACTTTGTGTGGAATGAAAAGAGTGCACACCAAATCACTATGAAGCACCATGCATGTTGCTGACTGCAATGCAGTCATGATGACCTTGTTGCTTCTGCATCATTAGCTAAGTCTATTTGTGAAGTGCAAATTATATCTCATCTGCGATCAGGAGAAGAAATACACTTTCCTTGTACGTTTATAGAAGATGCTTTTTTTTAAATCTTTAGGATTTCAAGTTTGTTAACCCCAAGAAAAACAGATTCAAGCATGCACATTATGGTAAATTATAGACTTTTCTTATTTACACAAATGAGAAAAACACTTTATACATGTTTATACAAAAAAATGGACTTTTAGCTTATCATAATCTTTCACCCCAAATGGTTTTTAAATGGGATTCCCTTGTGTTTTTCAGCATTTTCTTTCAGAACCCAAACTCCATTTTCACACTTTTGCTTCATTTCCCTCGATACTCTTGTGGACCACAAATCTATTGCTCTTTCTTGAAAATTTCACATGACCCAACAGCCACAGCCTTTTGGGATAGAGTTGCATATTTTCACTATCCTTTGTGTGAAGTTGTGCTTCCTGATCTCACTCCTGCATGATCTAGCTCTAATCTTAAAATTGTATTTTTGTTCTGGATTCCCTGCCAGAGGAAATTGTTTCTCTGTATCTACCCTATGGAATCCCCTTATTATCTTAAATGCCTCGACTAAATCACCCCAAAATCATGTAACCACAAAGAAATAGAAATCAAGTTTTTACAACAACTTCATAATTTAACCCATTAAGTCCCAGATTCATTCTGGTGAATCTGCACCATGTATCTGCCTTCCAAGGCCAAGATATCCTTCTACTGGTCAGCAACTGGATAATCACCAAACAAGTTCTTAGGCCTGGGAATGTCCCATCAAAACTAGTAATGGAAGCAAAATCCATCATGGTTGTTAAAAGGAATGAGGATGAATATTCAAAAGAAATATTTTTTAAAAATTATAGGGAACCAGTAGTTGAACGTGGCTAAGCGGCTAACACCTTCAGGAGAGCCGCCACTGATGTGATGTGATGGGATGAACAGCCTTCTTCAGTGAACTCCATGATTAGCCTAAAACCTGGGAACATTATGCATTAAACAAACTAAAATTCAGTTTTTTTTATTGTGCAACAAGTCAACATTAAAAATGCAATTCAAATGTGTAAAGTTACCTCTGTGACAGGCTGATGGGCATTTGTGGTTTCTACAACCAAGAGCTCGACTACAGTTTTGATCACACGGAGGACAATTCCCAGAACAGCACTAAAAGCAAAAATGAAGGATTACCAGAGTGAAAAAGTATTCTTACTGTCATCTCAGAACAGGAAATTCTTAAGTTCATGATGAAATTAAATCTTCAAAATATTACTCATAACAAAGGCAAGTCTCTAATATAATCCCTTATAACTCAGCTTTCACTTCATTCATTCATCTTGAAGGCATTAAACTGCATAGGCTGAAAGCACTACAACCGGTTCTATACCATGGTCCTAAGTATCAAGTATTAACATCAAATAATAGTAATGCCTGAATATCTGGTATTTCTCCATGTTTATAAAAATGCATACCCACATGAAATTGCATACTTAAAACTAAAGTATTTTAGGCAATTAAAATCCTGACATCCTTCTGCTTTATTTTGAGACTTCATGGTTATCCATGCAATTGAAACATTTTGTCAATTCATAGAACAGTACAAATAGAGTAGATCACACTAAAAGTCACCTAGTGTTCTACTGCATCGCAGTTGCTCAGTTACAGCACCCACTCACACAACCAGACTCAAGGGAAGTACAGTTGGAGAGAATAGTGCACTTTACAATTTATATGAAAAAAATAGTTCATAATTCACGTGGCTGTCTTGTTTTGGGAAAGATGTGTTGTAGTCTTGAATGGGAGGCCATCTTCATTCTTGAAATGCAGTTTGTGTGAATTCAACAGCCAAAGTCATATGCTGAAGTTATTTGCAGCACCTTCTGTGGATCAAAGTCAGCTTCTTTTAGCCTCATTACCAAGAGGTCAACTTGCGGATTTGGTGGACCCAAAATGGAACAGGCTTGGAGGGCTTACAATGTTGTAGCTTTCAGATCTTTCTCAGGCATGAGTTTTACTGCCTTCTTCACATGTCTCTCTTTCTGCAGGCAGTGTTTAAAGATTAAAAGGGACAAAAATTGCTGCCCTACCATGTAACCCTTCGCAATTGTGGTTTCTTTACCAAATACAGTGATGGTTTGATTAATGAGCCACATCCTCTTTTTTTTGCGTTAAGGCATTCATCTGGATGGGTTGAAACAATTACTAAAACAAAAACAGAATTACCTGGAAAAACTCAGCAGGTCTGGCAGCATCGGCGGAGAAGAAAAGAGTTGACGTTTCGAGTCCTCATGACCCTTCGACAGTTCTTCGACAGGACTCGAAACGTTAACTGTATTCCTCTCTGCAGATGCTGTCAGACCTGCTGAGTTTTTCCAGCTATTTTTGTTTATGTCTTTTGATGGTCTGTGGGTAATTAGCGCCTTTTTAGTCTGGAATGTACCTTTTGTCTCTGTTAGACAGTGAGTTGGTTCTTGAATACACAGAACAGGTCATCTGACCTTCGGCGGCCAACTTTGCACTGCACTGACCACTTCTTTTTACAAAGAAAAAGTCAGTTCAACAGATTCCATGCTGAACAAAGTTCATATCTTTAAGTTAAGAATATGACATGTCTTTGTTGGGCATGACATACCAGTCCTGAATTGGAACTCAAAAACCAAGGCTGGCACTCTAGTGAGGGAGTGTTACACTGTTGGTGGTTCCACCTTTCGGATGAGACGTCAAACCGAGATTCTGTTCGTCCTCTCAGGTGGATGTAAAAGATCCCATGGCACTATTTCAAAGAAGGGCAAGGGAGTTATCCCCAGTATCCTGCCTAATATTTTTATTCCTTCACAGAGATCACAAAAACAGGTCATCTGATCATTATTAGATTGCTCTTTGAGAGAACTTGCTATGCGTAAATTGGCTACCGTGTTTCCTATGTTACAAAGGTGACTACATTTCAAAATTACATGATTGATTGTAAAGCACTTCGAGACATTCTGCGGGCATGAAGTGTGCTAAATAAATGTTTTTTTCTTTCTCTTGTCAGTTGCCATTCACTTATATAATCCTAAATCAATATGGCTATGAATTAAATGATGATTGGAAGCCCAAGGGAGTGAGGCAAAAGAGGGAAATTACAGGCCGATTAGTAAGGTAAGTTGGTAAAATGTTATAGTCCATTATTAAGGATGAGATTTCGGAATACTTGGAAGTGCATGATAAAATACGGCAAAAAAGCATGGTTTCATCAAGGGGAGGTCATGCCTGACAAATCTGTTAGAATTCTTTGAGGAGGTAACGAGTAGGTTAGACAAAGGAGAGCCAATAGATGTTATCTACTTGGACTTCCAGTAGGCCTTTGACAAGGTGCCGCTTTGACAGGAGGCTGCTCAGTAAGATAAGAGCCCATACTGTTAGAGGCAAGGTACTAGCATGGATAGAAGATTGGCTGTCTGGCAAGAGGCAGAGAGTGGGGATAACGGGGCCCTTCTCAGGATGGCGGCTGGTGACTAGTGGAGTTCTGCAGAAGTCAGTGTTGGGACCACAACTTTTCACTCTATACATTAATGATCTAGATGAAGGAACTGAGGGCATCCTGGCTAAGTTTGCAGATGATACAAAGATAGGTGGAAGGACAGGTAGCATTGAGGAGGCGGGGAGGCTGCAGAAGGATTGGGACAGGTTAGGAGAATGGGCAAAGAAGTGGCAGATGGAATACAACGTAGGGAAGTGTGAGGTCATCCACTTTGGTAGCAAGAATAGAGACATAGACTATTTTCTAAATGGGGAGAGAATTCAGAAATCTGGAGTGCAAAGGGACTTGGGAGTCCTAGTCCAGGATTCTCTTAAGGTTAACTTGCAGGTTGACGCAGTAGTTAGGAAGGCAAATGCAATGTTGGCATTTATTTCGAGAGGACTAGAATATAAAAGCAGGGATGTGCTGCTGAGGCTTTATAAGGCTCTGGTCAGGCCTCATTTAGAACATTGTGAGCAATTTTGGGCCCCGTATCTCAGGAAGGATGCTCTGGCTCTGGAGAGGGTCCAGAGGAGGTTCACGAGAACGATCCCAGGAATGAAAGGCTTAACATATGAGGAACGTTTGAGGACTCTGGGTCCATACTCGATGGAGTTTAGAAGGATGAGGGGGGATCTGATTGCAACTTACAGAATACTGAAAGGCCTGGATAGAGTGGATGTGGGGAAGATGCTTCCATTAGTAGGAGAGACTAGGACCCGAGGGCACAGCCTCAGAGTAAAGGAAGACCTTTTAGAACAGAGATGAGGAGAAACTTCTTTAGCCAGAGAGTGGTGAATCTATGGAATTCATTGCCATAGAAGGCTGTGGAGGCCAGGTCATTGAGTGTATTTAAGACCGTGATAGATAGGTTCTTGATTGGTAAGGGGATCAAAGGTTACGGGGAGAAGGCGGGAGAATGGGGTTGAGAAACTTATCAGCCATGATTGAATGGTGGCGTAGACTGGATGGGCCGAATGGCCTAATTTCTGCTCCTATGTCTTATGGTCAAGGACGAAGTAAATGAAAAGATTGCTACCAGCACAAAGAGGGAACAGCTAATTGCAGGAAATAAAATAAAACAAAATGCAGGCAGAGGTTACGGTTCTTCATATGTTTTATTTGGGCTGATCCAAGAGTTGAAGAAATGTTAACAATATGAACAACCAAGGCAGCTTTCTGTGCAAGTGCAGGAGATGCAACACCTGCCCTTTTACCTCCCCTCTCCTCACCATTCAAGCTTCGAACACTTCATCCAGGTGAAACAGAGAGTTACATGTATTTCCTTCAATTGGGTATAATGTATTTAATTATGCCATCTGCTCTACAATGGGGAGGACAAAAACATACGAGTAACAGCTTTGCAGAACACTTCTGTTCACCTGCAAGCATGACCCTGAGCTTCTTGTCACCAGTCATTTTAATTCTCCACCATGCTCTCATGCTGACCTCTGTCCTCAGCCTCCCAGTGAATTCCAGCATAAGCTTGAGGATAGCATTTCATCTTTCAATTAGGCACTTTACAGTCTTCCGGACTTAAGATCAAGTTCAACAATTTTAGACCGTAGCCTCTGCCTCATTGTTTCCTTTTTTTTTTGCAGGTTCAGTTTTAGTCACATTTTTGCCTTGGTTTTGCTTTTGAACAGCAGCTGTTCATCATTCTGCCATTCATATCTTCTCAAATCATCTTTAGTCTCTTTCCTACATTACAATAGTGACTATACTTCAAAAGTACTCAATGGAGACATCCGGTGATTGTGAAAAGTGCTACATAAAGGCAAGTCTTTCTTTCTTCTTTACTTCTCCCATTACCATTTGTTTTGACCTTGCACCCAATTCTTGTCACTTAATCTCTATCTTTCCCCTACCATAGATCTTCCCTTTTGCTCTTTTTCCACTCTCCCCACCTTCCACTTGCTTAAAACCCATTACATTTCTAACTTTTCCTAGCTCTGACGAAAGGTCATCAGCTTGAAAGCCTAACTGTTTCTCTCTCCACAGATGCTACCTGACCTGAGTATTTCCAGCATTTTCTGTTTTAGTTCAGATTTCCAGCATCTGTCATATTTTGCTTTTGTATTAGTGTTTAATTCATTGCCACAACTCGTCCAGAAATCCACACATTGAAGAGATTCTCCTCTTCAACAGGATTTCCCCATCAGTCTCTTTTTCCCTGTGCACCTTCATCACTTTCTATTTCCCTCTGCTCGTTTGATCAGGTATCCACCAAAATTCAATTTCACAGCCACATCTTCTTCCTTAGCAACTGCCTCTGGCTTGGTCTTAATCCACTGGATTCCAACTGAAATTCTACCCTTAAAGTTTCGGATCTACCCACGATTACAGGTATCTCCTGGACATTCAGTGTTCCTTGAAGTGTTCTCGCCGCATCAAGATCCATACTCAAAGTCATGTGCCGTCAAATTCACACACTCATCTGCTCTCTTCATCAGCACCAACTCACTGTCTCAAAACTGTCTAGTTACATTTCATACTTCATCGTACCCAACGTTTTAACGAAAGACTTTCTTTCTTTCAGGTATGAAGGATTGCAAGCTTCAGCAACTCATAGGTAGCAATACTGCTTCAGATCTTTCTTTTCTGTTACTTATCGCTGACTCCATACCTTCTAATCTTACCTCTTGTTGTGCGTTCACAATACCCTCTAACATTCCCTCAGCTGACCCCGAATGATCTGTCCTTAGCAAAAGCACTTTCCTTGAACCAGTCCTACTCGGGGCCCCCTCCTTCAGCTCTTCTTTTCTGGAACATTGATGACTGTATCAGTGCTTTGTCTCACTTTTGCTTTGAACTGGAAAATTTCATCAACTTTGCTTCCAATTTCCACCCTTCTTTCACATAATCCATCTCCAACTCTTCCCCAACCTCTGTCTCCATTTCTGGAGGTAGCTATCAACAAATATTCATTATAAGCCCGCTGACTCCCACAGCTACCTTGACTATGCTTCCTCACACTCTGCTCCCTGCAAGAACTCCATTCCAATCTCCAGTTTCCCCATTGCATTTATTCTGATGATGGTACCTTCCATACCAGTGCTTCAGATGTGCCTGCCTTTTCCCTCAACCAATGACACCCCCCGCAGTGATTGGTTGGGGCACTTGACCCTATCCACCCAATTTCCCACTTTTGCTCTCATCCCTTCCCCTTCCTCCCAGAACAACATGGTTCTCCTTGTCATCACCTTCCAATCCAGCAACCTCGATATCCAATGGATCATCCTTTTTTTTTGATTCATTCATTGGATGTGGGCATTGCTGGTTTGGTCAGCCTTTATTGCCCATTCCTAACTGCCCTTGAGAAGGTAGTGGTGAGGTGCCTTCTTGAACCGCTGTAATCCATGTGGTGTAGGTACACCTAGTGCTGTTGGGGAGGGAGTTCCAGGATTTTGAATCATCCTCTGCCATTTCCACACCCAGGAGATGCCATCACCAAACACATCTACGTCTGCCCTTTCAGCATTTCAAAGGGACCGTTTGCTCCATGACACCCTGGTCCACCCTCCAATCACCCCCAACATCCTGTCCCCTTTTCGTGGCAGCTTTTCATGTAAGCACAGGAGATGCAACACCTGTCTTTTTGCCTTTCTCCTCACCGTCTAAAACTTCAAACACTTCTTCCAGGTGAAAATGCAATTTGTGTGTACTTCTTTCAATTTAGTATGCCGTATGCTCACAATGCAGTCTGCTCTACACTGCAGAAGCCAAAGACAGGTTGCGTGAATTCTTTGCAGATCACCTCCGTTCACTCTGCAAGCATTACATCGAGCTTGCAGTTGCCTGTCATTTCAATTCTCCATCATGCTCCGAAGCTGTTCTCAGCCTCCTTCACGGTTTCAATGAAGCTCAAAGCAAGCTCGAGGAACGGCACCTCATCTTTTGATTAGGCACTCTATGGACTTTTGGACTCAACATCAAGCTCAACAATTTCAAAGCAAAACGTTTTCTCTCATTTTGTGCCCTTTCTCTTTGTAGATTTTGGTTTGGTCTTGTTTTCCCCCATTCATACCTCCTCTAAACACATCTTTTGTTTCTTCTTATCCCATTACCACTCTTTTTGGCACTGCACCACCAACTCAATTGTCATTTAATTTCTGTCTTCCACCCTATGATCAGACAAAGTCCACATGGTTTGACAAAAGAGAAATCATGTTTGACAAATTTATTTCTGTTTTTTGAGGATGTTACTAATAGGTTAGATAAAGGGAAGCCAGTAAATATAGTATTCCTAGGTGTCCAAAAAACATTCAATAAGGTTTTTTATATTCATTCATGGGATGTGGGCATTGCTGACTGGGCAAGCATTTATTGCTCAACCCTAATTGTCCTTCAGAAGGTGGTGGTGAGCTGCCTTCATGAAACGCTGCAGTCAATGTGGTCCAAGGTGCCTCACAAAAGGTTAATAGGCAAGATAAGGGCTCATGCAGTTGCGAGTAATATATTAGAATGGATTAGGAATTGGCTAACGGACAGGAAGCAAAGAGCAGGCAAAATGGGGCATTCTCAAATTGACAGGCTGTGACTAGTGGAATGCCACAAGGATCAGTGCTGGGGCCCCAGCTATTTACAATCTATATTAATGACTTGGATACATTGCTCTCTCTTCATCTAAGTTTGCTGATGATTCAAAGCTAGGTAGAAATCTAAGTTGCTAGGAGGACAGAGGTTGCAAAGAGATATAAACTAGTCAAGTGAATGTCCAACAAGTTGACAGGTGGAGTATAATGTGGAGAAGGGAAGAGGATATTCATTTTGGTCTGAAAGAATAGAAAAGCAGAATATTTTTTGAAAGGTGTGAAACATGTAAATGATGTTCAGAGAGACTTGGGTGTGCTCGTCATATGGAACAAAGTTAGCATGCAGGTACAACAAGCAATTAGGAAGACAAATGGCATGTTGGCATTTATTGCAAGAGGATTGTAGTACAAGAATAAGGAAGTCTTGCTGCAGTTGTACAGGGCTTTGGTAAGGCCACATTTAGAACACTGTGCAGTTTTGGTCTCCATATTTAAGGAAGGATATATTTGCATTGGAGGCAGTACAGTGAAGTTTCACTAGATAGATCCATGGGACAAGAGGCTTATCCTATGATGAGAGGTGATCTCACTGACACATCTAGGATTATGAAAGGGCATGCCAGGATAAGCTGAGGTTGTTTCTACTGGCTGGAAAATCTAAAACACGGGGGCACGCCCTCAGAATGAGACGACCATTTTTTAAAATTCATTCACGGGTTGTGGGCATCGCTGGCTGAGCCAAAATTTATTGCCCATCCCTAGTTGCCCTTGAGAAGGCGGTGGTGAGCTGCCTTCTTGAACCGCTGCAGTCCATGTGCTGTAGGTACATCCACAGTGCTGTTAGGGAGGGAGTTCCAGCATTTTGGCCCAGCAACAGTGAAGGAGTGGTGATATATTTCCAAGTCAGTATGGTGAGTGGCTTGGAGAGGAACTTCCAGATGGTGTTCCCATCTAGCTGCTGCCCTTGTCCTTCAAGATGGTAGTGGCCGTGGGTTTGGAACGTGCTAAGGAACCTCAGTGAATTCCTGCAGTGCATCTTGTAGATGGTACACACTGCTGCTACTGTGCGTTGGTGGTGGAGAGAGTGGATGTTTGTGGATGTGGTGCCAATCAAGCATGATTGAAGTGAGGAGAAGTTATTAATTCAAAGAGTTGTGAATCTTTGGAATTCTCTACCCCAAAGGGTTCTCAATGATCCAACACTGACTATATTTAAGGCTGGGATAGACAAATGTATGGTCCCTCGGGGAATCATGGGATATGGGGAATGGGCAGTAAAGTGGAGTTGAAGCCCAAGATCAGCCATGACCATATTGAATGGCACAGCAGGCTTCATGGGCTGTATAGTCTACTCCTGCCTATCTCATGCTCTTGTGTCATCACAGACTTTCCCTTTTGCTCTTTTTCCACCGTCCCCACTTCACTTAGTAAAAGCTATTTATATTTTTAATGCTTTCCAGTTGCGATGAAATAGCAACCTAAAACATTAACTCTGTTTCTCTTTCCACAGATGCTGCCTGAGCCTGCTGACAATTTTCAGCATTTTCTGTTTTTGTTTGCAGCTAACTGTCTCTAAGTCTATGGACCAGGCGCTAGATAAACAGTTAAACCAATCTTTTTTAAATTCGTTCATGGGATCTGTGCGTCATTGACTAGGCCAGCATTTATCACCCATCCCTAACCCATCCTAACATAATAGGAATTCCCTGCAGCCCTATGGTTAAAAGCATGTAGTGATGGATTACAGGCCAAGGTGGTTCAAAATTTGATCCCTAGTCCATGTACTGGCTAATCTCAAATTGTGTATCAGTGAGGCTTCTTTAACTGGTCTAGGTAATCCTAGGCTAGAGTTTTATTTTAAACGAGTAGGGTTACTGTTTCTAGTCACAGAACAGTGACATCTGCTGGAGAGTAAGCCTGCTGTCAGCTGAGTCAGGGTGTACAATGTCAATTCAAAATCTTTCAAATTTGACCAACTAGTGAATATTTTAAGTATTTTACATCTACACATGAAGAATATTCACAAGAAATTTTGTTTAGAAAACAGACTACTTTGTGTTGTTTAAAAGTTAAATTCAAAGGAAAAAAGTGTACATATAAAATTCTTCACCACATCTCAAATTTCCCAATGGCCTGAACATACAATGAATTACATTCCGCAGGTAGGTATATTATTTTGTGGATAAATAAGGTGGCCTTTTTCCATACAGTCAGGCATCTTTAAAAGCAATGTATCAAGCAATCAAATAATTTGTTCTTGGAGGGTGTAGATTGATATTCAACCAAAATGAGCTTCCAACCATATATCAGCAGTTCCACCACTAAGATCACCAGCTTCCACCTCCATTATACTGCATGTCCTTGTCTTGCCTCGATGTATGTAATCCTGAAATCCTCACCAATGTCTTTGTTACTTTTAGATTTAGCTATGCCAATGCACACCTGGCCGAACTCTCACGTTCTATCCTCTGTAAACTTGAGGTCATCCAAAACTCTGCTGTCCAGCTCCTAACTTACAATAAGTCCTGTTCATTCACCAAATCCCTGTGCTCATTGACCTACAGTGGAACTCGTTAAGAAAAGTTTTTTGCTTTTATCTTAATGTTTAATTGACTGCCATTTCTCTTCAAGAAATGCCTACCTTGAAGAAGTACTGCTCTTCTCTCCGACAGGATATATTTCACCTCTTTTCTATTTTTACTTGGTTCTGTTGAAGAATCATATGGACTCGAAACATTAACTGTGCTCCTCTCCGCAGATGCTGCCAGACCTGCTGAGTTTTTCCAGGTATGTTTATTTTTGTTTTGGATTTCCAGCATCCGCAGTTTTTTGCTTTTATCTCATTAAGAAAAGCCTTGATTTCAAAATTTTCATCCATGTTCTCAAATTCCTCCATGGCCTCGGTCCTGCCCATCTCTACAATTTCCTCTTGCCCCAAACCCTCCAATATAACTATTTTCCTCTAAATCTGGCCTCTTGAGCATCCCCAATTTTAATTGCTCCACTATTGGTGTCTGTACTTTCAGCTGCTAAGGCCCTAATCTCTGGCACTCCCTCCCTAAACCTCTCTGGCTCTGCCTCTCTATCTTCCTTTAAAACTCACCTTAAAACCTATTTGACCAAGCTTTTGGCCATCTACCCCAATATGTCCCCATGTGACTTGGTGTCAAATTTTGTATTAAAACATTCCTGTGAAGCATCTGGGGATATTTTATTTGCATTAAAATGTGCTATATAAATACAAGTTGTTACTGGTGCATATTTGTCAGGACACCAGAAAATCTGTGTTTTTCTTCAAACAGCAGTATGCAATCTTAAACACCCGAGAGAATACATGTGTGAGGACTTGGGGTTGAAAGGATCGGATTGGTAGCGATGATTTCCCCCAAGTAAAGTCTAAGCTCATACATAACAAGTGGTTACTTCAAGAAAAAAATATCAGGCAGCAGCAAACTCCATGGAACGATGTTCCAATGCCAGGTTCTGCTTTCTGGAGAGATGGGGATCAAAAAAAAAACTTGCTTTATCTTAAAGTTTAACATATAATTACAGGTATAATTACAGCATGACAAGTTTATACCATTTAGCTTATAATTGCAGATACAAGATCTTATAATGGAAAAGTCGGCAAAAAACACATGGAGACAAGATTTTAATTGACATTCGCACAAGCGCACAATTCTCAAAATTGACTATTTACATTATCCAATTATTTATGCAAAAATGCCCTACAGGACACACATTTCATAATAGAATTAGCTTTCTTCTTATAATTATACATTTAACTCCATCAATCCTGTGTTTCTACACGGAAGTGCAAGTTGGAGAATTATGGTGCTGTAACCAGATGTAGCTAAATGACCTCCTATGTGACTGCAACCATAGTAAAGAAAATATCCCTCCTCATCCTTCTCAACCTGTGTGCAGCCATTGACACAATTGATTATCTTCCTCGAACACCCCTCCTCTGTCATCCAGCCAAGTGGATTGCACTTGCCTAGCTCCACTTTTACCTTTCTAGTCACAGCAATTGAATCACCTGCAATGGCTTCTCTTCCCACTCTCATAGTTAGGAACATAGGATATAGGAGTAAGCCATTCGGCCTGTCAAGCATGCTCCACCATTCAAACAGATCATGACTGATCATCTATCTCTTTGCCATTCTTCCCACTATCCCTATATCCTCTGATGTCATTAGTATCCAAAAATCTATCGATTTCTGTCTTGAACATGCTCAATGACTGAACTTCACAGGTCTCTGGGTAGAGAATTCCAAAGTTTCACCACCCTCTGAGTGAAGATGTTCCTCCTCATCTCAGTCTTAAATGGCCTGCCCCAGGAATTCTGAAACTGCATCCCCTGGTTCTAGACTGACAAGCCAGGGGAAACATCCTATCCACGTGTACCCTTGTCATGCCCTGTAAGAATTTTGTAAGTTTCAATAAGATCACCTCTCATTCTTTGAAACTCTAGAGAATACAAGCCCAGTTTTCTTGATCTCTCCTCACAAGACAATCCCACCATCACAAAGATTAAGTCTGGTGAACCTCCATTGCACTCTCTCTCAATGGAAAATATTATTCTTCCTTAGGTAAGGATAACTGTACACAATACTCCAGATGCGGTCTCACCAAGGCTCTATATAATTGCAGCATGACATCTTTACACCTGTATTCATATCCCCTTACGATGATGCTCAACATACTTCCTAATTGCTTGCTGCACCTGCAACTGACTCAAACAAGGACACCCAGGTCCCTTTAAACATCAACACTTCCCAACCTCTCACCATTTAACGAATACTCTGCCTTTCTGTTTTTTTCTACTAAAGTGGATAAGTTCACACCTATTCATATTATATTCCAACTGCCATGTTCTTGCCCATTCACTTAAGCTATCCAAATCCCCTTAAAGCCTCCCTGCATCCTCCTCACAACTCACATTCACAGTTACCCCTTATGTTCCCAAGGATCTATCCTTGATACCTTCCTGTTTCTCATCTACATGCTGTCCCTCTGCAACGTCATCCAAAAACATATTAGTTTCCTCGAATGCCTTCAATTTGTTACACTGTTTGTCAGACATTCAGTACTGAATGAGCAGAAATTTCCTCCAGTTAAACACTGGGGAGACTGAAGCCATTGTCTTTAGTCCCCAGCACAAAATCTGTTCCCCCGACATGATTACAAACATCTCCTAGGCAACAGTCTGAGGCTGAACCAGAGTGGTTGCACACTATTGGCAGAATTTTCCGTATGTCGGGCAGGTGGGCCTGACCCAAACGCAGGGTGGGTGTGGAGCTGATCACTGGCAGTGATCGAGGCTGCACTGCCATTTTGTGTGGGCGGGCCAATTAAGGCACACCCAGCGAGACACCCACTAGGAAGCGTTATGTGCTCCCTGTGCGGGCAGGGGGAATCCCTAAAATCAAGAGTGTGCTCTTTCGCGCATGTGCACGAAAGAGGGCACTCATCTACTTGAGGCTAAGTGCTGCCTCAGGGGGATCGCCTCGACTTTTAAAAATATCAAAAATAGAGAAAAGAAAAATCCCTTACTTGTCCCCTCATGTGACAATGTCACATGAGTTGCGACATGTTCATAATTTCCATAACAACTTTATTACAATTTTTAAAGCCCTACATGAAATCTCATTCCGCTGCTAGATGAGGTTTCATGTTTTTTCTAGTTGCCGCTGGGGCTCCTGGCCGACTTACCAACTTTAAGGTTTGACGGGCAGGTCCTTTAATTGCTTAATTGATCCTCTCAATGGCCTCAAGTGGCCATTGACAGGTCGGTGGGCCTGCAGCTGATTTTGCTGCGCCCCTGCCTTCCTGAAAATTTAAATGGGGCGGGATGACGTCGGGGTTTTCGCCCGATGTCATCCCGCACCATTTTACACATCGGCGAGCGGGCCCCGTCCCTGCTCACCAATGGCAAAATTCTGCCCAATGTTGTACTTGGCCCCAAGCTGAGCTCCCTACCGCATGTCCGCTCATCACTAAGATTGCCTATTTCTACCTCCATAACATCACCCACCTCTGCTCTTGCCTCAGATGATCTGCTGCTGAAATCCTCCCCCATGCTTCTGTTACCTTAAAACTGACTATTGCAAAGTACTCCTGTCCAGTCTCCCATCTTCCACCCTTCCTAAAATTAAACTCTTCCAAGGCTCTGCAGCCGAAATCCTGACTCTCACCAAATTCTGTTCACTTTGCTCCTGCATGGGCTCCCAGTTAAGCAAAGCCTCCATTTTAAAATTCTTATCCTTGCTTTCAAACTCCTCCAGGGCCTCACCCTTCCCCAGTTCTGAAACCTCCACCAGCCTCACAATACTCAGAGATCTCAGCACTCCTCCAATTCTGGCCTCTTGTGTACCCCAATTTTAATCGCTCCATCACTGGCCATACCTTTAGCTGCCTAGGTCTAAGCTCTGTAATTCTCACCCTAAACTTATCTTCCTCTTTACTTCTCTTTCCCCCTTTAAGACACTCTAAAACCTACCTCTTTGACCAAGCTTTTCATTACCTCCCTTAATGTTGCCTTATGGGCTTTTGTGTCAAACTTTGATAATTTTGTGAAGTGTGTTGTGATGTTTTACTGCATTCAAGACACTGTATAAATGCAAGTTATGTACCTTCAATCATGATTTCCTACAGTGTGGCTCCCTATTAGATGCATAGTTATCTGGTTGTCTAATTCTTCAGTTCTACTCAACAACTTTAATTAAATAAAATTGAAATTTGTTCTGGTAACTTGTCTAACAAAATGGTGGACGACGCACAGGGTAAATTTGCAAGGTTCTTGTGTAATACTGCTGTGAAAATAACTAGTACAGATTTCACTTTGGTGAAAAAAATTCAGGCTTGCCTTCACTCTTACCTTCCTCTTACACTGATGCCTTTGGCAATCACGCAATTTGGCACATTTTGTTTCGCACAAGTACTCCTTGTGGCATGGCAAAGTCTTTGTGTGCTTCCCACAGCGACATTGCTTTTCCACTTCCTGCAAAGGAAAAACAACATACACTTAATAGTGCTGATAGAAGATTTATTACTATTTTACAGAATGCCTTCATGGTAACAAGATTTATAGCAAAGCAATTTTAAATTATTCAGGGAAACATTCTTAGTTATATTCCAAGGGTTTTTTTCCAAAATAACCACATTCCGCTTCTGAATGTTGAGCATTAGAAATATACTGGTAATATCTTGTTTAATACAATATCTATTTCTTGAAAAACTAGAAGTAATAGGTTTAATTTTTGGACATTAAAACATTACGGATTCCTAAACTGCTACTGTCCAAACTTTCCTACTGTCTAAATTTAACTAATGTTTTTCAATGGTCCTCAAATTGTGGTACATGATTACTTAAAGAAATCGGGGTACACCAACATTTGCTTTGAACTTCAAAAATGCACCGAGTAGTCTTATGGTTCTCGCAAAAGGAATAAAAGTGCTGGAATAATCCTTTATGCCAACCTACTATCAAACTGAAATATAGAACATCTTAAGTGCTTTATAAATCAATCCTTCCAATGGAAGACATTAATCAAACATTGTTCAGCAGCCTAGGGTATCAAACCTCTATATTAAAATTCTAAAAGTAGACAGGTGCCTAACTATATGTGATAACTTAAATAGTTTTGACTGCACAAACAAACAAAAATAATCCGACTGGTTTGAAGATTTATACTGCAATTATCCCATCCAACAAGAAATTTTTGTCTATGCCTTCAATAAGGTGTTAGGTTTCTCCATTCACAACATGGCGTAGAACCAAAGAATCATAACCATTTGGAGAGCTGAAAAAAAATTCTAATTTAGTTAGTTAGACGCAACCAAGTTCCTGTAAAGTTCTTATTCTTTCTTTCATCCTTGCCTCCAATGTTCTGTTCCTCAACTGCTCAACTTAACCTTCGCTGTCCTTATTTCTCAGATCAAAAATGGTCTTCCAGTACTCCGTCTGGCACAACCACCACTTCTAACTTCAAATCCATTGTTCATAATCTAGAACATGCTTGGAGAGCATCTGCCCTGAAAATCTGACATCAGATCTGGTGAGACTACCTCCAGCTGTATTGGTAAAATACAAGGAACTTGACATTTTGCAACTAAACTCAAGGCCATTTGGATAACTGCCTTCTATGTCTTTCTCTGTCAATTGAGCCCTCCCTCTCAGCACTCTTAACCTGTCACTGTACCAATGCGTCCTCAAACCCCTCCTCTCTCAGTAGCTAATCGCTTAACCTCATCTTCTCTACCTCTTACTGATGGGAATTCATGCAATTGGAGTGACAGCATTGCACTGATTCTCTCCAGTTATCACCCTGCCTCCAATACCATATTTCTTTACAAAGTTCTGGAAAAAGCTGTTGCCTCATAACTTTAATCCCACTACAATTTGGTCATGATCTCATATTCAGAACTTGACTCAACAGTAGCACTGAGACTATCGTATCCTTCTTGACAACAACATTAAATATCTTTCCTCTGTAATCCACATAGTGGTTCTGTTCATTCATCTGACAATGTAGATACTACAGAATAGAACACCTAATATTCAGTTCCATTGCAGTTAATGGAATTAAATATCAGACACTGCACATAACGGATGACCAATCCGATACCGTCCGTTGTGTGTCACCTCCCGAGACAAATTTCTACCCACACTTTTCCCCTTATGGCTTGATGAAATTTCTCATGCATTATTGGTGCATATATATTTCAACTTGTCATTTTTGGGACTGATGTCAATGGTCATTGATTTAATAGTGAAATTAGGCTTTAAAGTACATGCTCTAATGGGATGATTTTGTAGCAATTGTTTTATCTGGAAGGAATAGTGCATTGCAATTGTATCTACATCCTGCGACATCTAAGAATTCAAAACAAAGCAATTTCTTTGATACTTCAAAATAATCTCCTCCATCCTTTTTTGTTTTCTCGTCAACTTGTATTGCTTTAAACTTTTCAGTTAATATAAATATTTTTTATACCAGTTGCAGGGTATGGTAATAAATGCGCTACCCATCCAGTTTACAGCCCTGAAAATATTCATCACAAGCAGATAACTTGAGGCATCTTAATTCATGGAAAGCTCCCTCTTCATGCTTCACCCATGGTGTAATTCTTCATCTAGCTACACATATTTTATACACACTCAACAGGAACATTTGCTATAATTCAACTTACAATTTCAGTTTCAAAAAGACAGCAACAGGATTAGTTAACATTTGAACCTACATTAATGGGTCATGATTCTTAACTGTTTGAACAAAAAACAAATTCTAATTTGGTTAGTTAGACACAGTTCTGTTGAAGGGTCATGAGGACTCGAAACGTCAACTCTTTTCTTCTCCACTGATGCTGCCAGACCTGCTGAGTTTTTCCAGGTAATTCTGTTTTTGTTTTGGATTTCCAGCATCTGCAGTTTTTTTGGTTTTACACCCAAATTCCTGTAGAGTTCTTAATCTTCCTTTCATCGTTGCCTCCAATGTTCTGTTCCTCAGCTGCTCAACTTCACCTTCCCTGTCCTCATCTCTCAGATCAAAGGTGGTCTTCCAGTACTCCGTCTGGCACAACAACCACGACACTAGCATTCATGCCTCAGTTAAGGCGGTTATTCAGTTTGCATCAAGGTTGCATGTAAAGTACCACTTCAAAGCAAAGCATAACTCCTATGAAATGGTGAAAAACAGACATCATCCCAATCCCTTCCATTTAATCACACCGAGCAGATTAGTTCTGAGAAATACGAATGGCAGGAATGGAGAGATCAGCAAACTTTTCCAAAGCTCATTTATGTTAAAAAGTCTTTTAATAATATACTTTTACATAAACCTAAAAATCACTACACGAGTGAACTGATGCATGCTCTCACCTGTCTGCAGGTTTCACAGGGACCTCGGTGGCACCGCATTGAACATCTATGAAGGCCACACTCCAATGGTTTGTCACAAGTATCACCACAGGTTGGTATATCCTCTGTACAGGGCAGTGCAGATTCTGGAAAAAGCAAAAAACTCCTTCACTTTGTTTCTATCCACAAAAAAGGAAAAGGTTTTTAATGAGATGAAAAATACTAAGGAATCTTGCTCTCAAGGTGATTCTTTGAGTTTTTGTTGTTATCCATAAGCAGGTATTGCGGAAGCCCTCTGGAGTAATCAGAAATAAACTGGGGGCAGAATTTTCTGCCTGTCAGGCGGGCAGCGCGAAAGCGGGCAAGGGCCTGATCAATGCCCCGATCGGCTCTGTGCCGCCATTTTACATGGGCAGACCAATTAAAGCCCGCCCAGCGTGACGTGCACCCGGAAGCACTGAGCATGCCCTGTCCGGGCGGAGTGGGGGGGGTTGCTTGGGTCAGGACAGACTTGGAGGTGCCTCAGGGAGATTAGTTTTAAGCCCAAAAAGTGTAATAAAGTAGCAAGAAAATTTTTATGACATGTCCCCTCATGTGAAACTGTCACATGAGCTGGAACGTGTGCCTTAATTTTAATAACAATTTTTCTGAAAATTTTAAATCATTCATGAAACCTCATCCCACTGCAGGTGAGATTCCATGAAAAATGTGAAGGCCGCCTGGGCTCTTTGTCTGCCTGCCAACCTTAAGGTTGGACGGGCAGCTCAGCTGATTGCCTTAATTAGTTTTTAACTGGCCTTAATAGGCCTTTGACAGTTTGGCGGGTGCACAGCCAACTTGGCTGTGCGCCCGCTGAACTGCAAATCTAAATGCCTGTCGGGCATGCATCCCAATGTCACCCCGTGACATTTTACGCCTCAGCGAGTGGGTCCCAACCCCGCTCGCCGAGCCAAAGATTCTGCCCTAGATTTTGTTAATGTGGGAAATCTGAAGAGTAGATTATGTTTGTATGTGAAATTGCAGCATTTTCCAAGGAACAAGACAATAAGACTTTGATTATTTCCATAAGGTTTTCGAAGCCTCATGCAACCCTCATGGAGACATTGGAAAATGTGGAGTACTGGAGAAATCCTGGAGCTGGTGAATATACTAACAGCACAATAACACCCGTGGGATGGAAGGCTACGGTTTGGAATCTTAACTCGGAGCCAATAGGGTGCTGAGGTTGTGAACGGTCCGGTTCAACCCAAGACGGTGATTGAGGAAAGGGACAGAATCAGTAACAAGGATACAGAATATGAAGCTAGAACTAAAAATTATGGCTTCAGTCTTCCCAAATTAAGCTGGAAGAAAATGTGGCTGATCCAAAATTGGTTTGTAGGTACAGCACAGAGGCAATGGATGGGTCAATGGAGCAGGTGGAGAGATAAACCTGTGTAGCATCCCTCAACATTGAGTGAAACCTGACCTCACAGTGCCAAGGTGGGAAGGGAGATCATCGGTAGGGATGTGGGGCATATAATTGGAAGCATAAAAGTGGACCAAGTTTGAGAGTGGAATTAAGAAATATTTAACTTATAAATACCCTGCTCTATAGTACATAATCGTGGTCAATTTCCAGGATGCTGTGCTTACTTCAACCTGCACTCACGCTGGAAGAGCAGCTATTTATTTTCCAATATGACAATATAAATCCAGATTTGGATCCCAACCTGACTACTGAACAGGTCAAATGAAACTTTGGGGTAAGGCCATCTCACACGACTTTGGTTTGATACCGCTTGCTTTACAAGTTCTTGGGTGGGGTCTGAGAGACATCCTTTGTTAGTGCTTCCGATACTTTTTTCCCCCCGAAGTGACCCCATTTTAATGTCTCAGACTTCATGTGACCTCAGTGAAAATTGAGGGAGGATGAGAGGGTTGCTGATCAAGGAGGGAAGTAGTTGACCAGGGTCATGGTAGGGGTGGGAGTGGGGGAGGGGGGAGTTAAAAGTGCTGGGTTTTCCCTAACAACAGAATAGATCCACCCTTTTACAGGCTGTGGTTGCAACAATCAGGCCTCAAAATAGATGATTAAGCCATGCCCACCAAAAAAAACTGAATATTTATTATTTCAAAGAAATATTTATTTAAAAAAAAAGTACTGCTGGAAAACGAAAAACAAAAATCAGTTGGCAATTGTGGAGGGAGGTAGGGGGAAAAAGAAAATTGAGAAGGAAAAAAATAAACAGACAATTTTCCCCCATTGTCGACTACAATTCTTTCCCAAATCTCTAAGAATAATAATACAATGACAATTGTTGCATTTATGTAACTCAATTAATGTAAAAAACATTCAACCACATTTTACACACAGGCACAAGAAAAATAGGCACTAAGCAGGAAAGGGAGAGATGAGGTGCGCGATGTAGGTATGGGACAGAATATACATGCCAGGTATGCACAATTTGAGAGCTTGTGGAGGGTATAGAAGGGAGGTCAGCAAGAAAAGCCTGAAGTTCCTGAAACTAGAAATAGAGTATAATCCCCTGTGGAGAGGCTGCATTGAGGGAAAGTCACTATCCACCAGGTTTCTTCCTGGCTTTCAATGCACTGAAGTGTACCTTGCACCTTCTCCTAAATCCAGGCAGATTATCCTGGGAATTCCACTCAGCTCAGCACTGAACAGACTAAATCAGGATTTGCATCTGCTAAAGAGTAGCAGATCCTATAATTTTTTGGGTGCGTTTGCTGCCAACCACCGTGCATGTGCAGTGGTATGCACGGTCGCCATCTTTATAGGAGGCAATGTGCAGTATGAGCCCAGCTTATTTACTTTCAAGAACTATGTACCGCGCATCAAAATAAAGTGGCTGTCAGTACTTTGCAAAATCTGATAATCTTTCGAATCACTGAATATTTAGCAACATATGTTCACAGTGCTTATAAATTGTGAGATGACAGAAAACATTAAAGTGAGTTGAAGCATCGGTGTTCAGTAACGATTCTGGATTGCCCGTCATTCCTTATAAAATACTGCAACACTTTCTCTGTCAATAAATCCTTGTGTGCTAGATATTCCAAGCAATCCGCAAACTAAGAGCACATTGCAATAACCAAGTTAGAAAGCAAAACGAGTTGGCGATGTGCTTGGTAAACTGATGTATGTACATAATTGGATTCCTGCACACGGGCAGACCACTGCATTGACGCAGGCAGTATCGATGGTCATATTGCACAGCCATTTATGTTGGCAGGTGACACTTGCATTTTTTGATAGGATGTGGGGTCACTGGAAAGGCCAGCGTTTTTTGCCCAACCCGAATCACCCTTAAATGGAGTGGCTTGCTAGGCCTTTGCAGAGGGTAGTTAAGAGTCAACGATATTGCTGTAGGTCTGAAGTCACATGTAGACCAGGTAAAGATGGCAGATTTCCTTCCCTAAAAGGCATTAGTGAACCAGATTTTTTTTTAATGACAAACGATAATAGTTGCATGGTCACCATTACTGAGATTTTTTTTTTGTATTAATTGAATTTAAATTTCACCAGCTACCATGGTGGGATTTGAACCCATGTCCCCAGAGTATTACAAACAAATACTGAAAATTCTGGAAAAACTCAGCAGGTCTGACAGCAACTGTGAAGCAAGAAACAGAGTTGACATTTCAAGTCCATATGACCCTTCTTCAGAGCTAGGGTCAGAGAAGGGTCATACAGATTCAAAATGTCAACTCTGTTTCTCTCTCCACAGATGCTGTCAGACCTGCTGAGTTTTTCCAACATTTTCTGTTTTTTTTTCAGATTTCCTGCATCCGCAGTATTTTGCTTTTATCCCCAGAGTATGAGCCTGGGTCTCTGGTCTACTAGTTCAGTGGCATTACCATGATGCCACTGTCTTCCAATAGCTCCAAGATTGCTGGGACTAAAGGTAAATTGATCCTATAGGGATCGAATACCTATTGAAGGCAGCCCCATTCCTCCATAAAGGGGGGAAAACATTTTTAAGGCCAATTTTCATCTTCTCTTCCCAGGCCTTGAGGTCCTTCAATGCAATGGCTTAGTGCCACCACAGCTTCTACCAAATCAATAGGGCAAGCCCTCTACAGTTGCAGACCATACTCCCCAATTACATAAATGGTCCAGTCCCTACAACTTGACACATTTGACCAAATGCAAGTGCAAATCCTACACTTCTACCCACTTAATGTCTTTCAGTCTCTCTCCCTCTCTGACTGCCCCTAGATCTCTCCCTCTCTCTTTTTCGCTCTGCCTCTCTGTCTCTCCCTCTCCCTGTGTCAATGGAAATTGTGGCCTAATGTGTGTGGAGGTGACAAAGACATGTATAAAGGGCTTCAGCAGCTGAGGGTGTTAATATGGTGCAGGTGCAAGAAAGGATATGGGGTTTATCACCCAGCCATGGGACAAACAGCCTGTTTCAATTCTTAAAAGCATGGTCAAGAGTGATGGAATCTGTGGCAAACAAGTAGAGTTTATGGAAGGAGCAGAAAAAGACAGCTTTGGTCTTCCCAATATTACAAATTATGTTAAAAAGTAACTAATTCAGGGAGCTCATTTTATATACATTTTCTATACAATAGTCAATCTACAGTGACATTGAATATGGGGGATTAACAGCAAACAGTTTGTCTACAGGTGATGTAGGTTTGGAAGAAAGGATAATTAGACCAGGCCAGACAAATATAATAGTGCTCTTTCTGTGGTTATCATACTGAAATTATATTATTTATAGCTAAAAAAGAAAAAGTTGCATCTAACTTAGCGCTTTCCAAAACCACTGGATGTCTCTCGGCGCTTTACAGCCAATTGAGTAATGAGTGTAATCACTGTTGTAATGTAGAAAACACGGCAGACAACTTGTGCACAGCAAAATCCCACAAACAGCAATATAATAATAATCAGATCATCCGCTTTTGCGACGTTGATTCAAGGACGAATATTGACTCAGACATGGACTCCCTTGCTCTTGTTCAAAAGAGTGCAATGAGATCTTTCACATTTACCCAAACAGGGAGATGAGGCCTCGGATTAACATCTCATCCGAAAGATGGCACCTCCAATAGTGCAGCACTTCCTCAGTACTACACTGGATCTTTGTGCTCAATCCCTGGAGTGGGTCTTGAACCCAAGCCTTGTAACTCAGAGGCAAGTGTGCCACCAACTAATCCATGGCTGACAGTCAAACAGCAATAATTATGGAATTTGGAAAACAGAGTGCCAGAGCTGTTTAGAGCATAACAATTTCTTTGCAGCAGAGGCTAACATACGGGACTGAGTCACTACAGCACCCAGCAGCTTGAAATATGAGACAATTTACATGTTAATTGTGAACAAAATAATTTAGAATATAAACTATTGACAAAAAAAGGGACAAAAACATGCCAACTGGAAATAAGGTTTTATAGGTAGCAAACAAAGATTTTTTTAAATTATGTGTGTATACATACTTGACTTTCCACATGGGCACACCCTGTACCCTGAGCGAGGACAATTTCCACAAACCCCACGATGGCAGACCTGTTCACATGTATGGTTATCACAAGGTAGAGTTCTTCCACACACCTAAGCGGTAATAATTTTGATTTACAAATACAAATTTTACTTAATTTAAATCCTTAAAACTATTTTTTACTTTAACATCAAGTCTTTGACAAATGAACAGGAGGATAGAAAACAGAAACCAGTAAGCTTAATCTGTTAGTAGACTCAATTGTCATTTTGACCATTTTCAAAACCATTTTCTCCCCTCCAAAAAGCTATGCTTTGCGCAATTACTTTTTGTTTAGAATTTTGCTGGGACAGTTACTTCCTTACTCACTAGTTAATACTCTAAGTTCTTCAGAAAGTTGGAGAAACACAATGGATATAACACAACTCATGTTCAACCGGCAGAAATAATTACATACACGTAAACAACAGATACACATTTGAGATACAAAAATTATGCCTTTCACATATGATGCATTACTTCTTGGGTTCTTCCCCGCTAGTCATGATACAAACAAGGTTAAAATTATGTTTCTTTAGCATAAGAAATAGGAGGAGTAGGCCATTCGGTCCATCAAGTCTACTCCACCATTCAAAATGATCTCACGGTGGCCTTAACTCCATTTTCCTGCCTGTCATTAATAACCCTCGACTCCCATATAGATCAAAAATCTGTCCAACTCAACCTTTAATTTATTCTACACCCTGCCTCTTGGGGAAGAGAATTCCAAAGATTAACAATCCTCAGAGAGAAGAAATTCCTCATCTCCATCTTAGAGGGGTGGCCCCTTACTACCTCAGTCACTGAAGGTGGGCATATGTAATGTTTTTGCCTGTTAAATCTGTAAATAACATATCTCAAAAACTAAGGAACGAATTTTAGCAAAACTTGGTGGTGTCATAGATAGGCTATGTCCCAAGGAGGTTCCTGGTTAGTTTTTGGCAAAGGTATGGATCCAATCCAGACCCTGGAACTTTTTAAAGAATCTGTGGACATTAGTAAATAGGGCGAACTTAATGGAGTTAAGGTGACAATTTTTTTGAAGAATGTTGTGGGTTGTCTCAGTTGCTATAGTGGAATTTGTCACAGCTGTCAAAATGTGAGCAAAGTTTCAAGGCAGGTTTTTGGATGTGGATGAAAGCTCTCTAAAAAAGGTTTCTTTTTTCAGCTTTATAGCTAGTGTTAGAGTGTACAAGGTGTTCGTCATTTATTAGCAAAGGTAACTTAGGATAGCAGTAGCATAGCATGACAGCAGTAGTAGTTTCAGCCATGAAAAACTATCAGGAAGGAGCCTGTAAAGCAAAGGCTGCTGGAATACTTGACATATGTTAGTTTAAACAAAAAACTAGCCCAGGCTGCCACACAATTATCTGTAATTACTGGGTTCACATCTGCTAAGTGTCAGTCACTGGAATGCTGGGTGCACAGAATACGAGACAGTTGATCTAAAACAATCTATCACAATGGGTGCAAAGTATGAGCCTATGTGACCAAGAACACATCCTCAGTCATGAAAGGAAAGGAACTAAAGGCATAAAAGACAATGTAACACCTCAGAGGGCAGAGATTTAGATTGCATTGACTAAGATAGGCTCTCCCTGCATTCGTTTGAACAAACAATGGAAAGCCACATCCAAGTCTCCAAAGTGTTTGTCAATTTCACCATAGAGCATCAACCAGGCAGGGAAAAGCCTCAAGGATTGTAATAATGTTGAGTTAATACAGCATGGCAGAGGTACATGCTCCAGAGTGCCTCTTCACTTGTTTTTAAGATTGTGCCCCCTAGTTCTAGATTCCCCCACGGGGAAAAACATCCTCTCAGCATCTACCCTGTCAACGATAATCCCCAGGATGTTGATAGTGGGGAATTCAGCGATGGTAATGCCACTGAGTGTCAAGGAGTGATGGTTAGATTCTTTGTTGGAGATGGTCATTGCCTGGCACTTGGGTGCAAGTAACATTTGTACCACACATCAGCCAAAGCCCGAATGTTGTCCAGGTTTTGCTGCATATGGCCACAGATTATTTTAATATCACAGGAGTCATGAATGGTGAACATTGTGCAATCATCAGTGAACATCTCCACTTCTGAGCTCATGATAGAGGGAAGGTCATTGATGAAGTAGCTGATGATTGGACCTAGTACACTATCCTGATGAACTCCTGCAGTGGATGTCCTGAAACTGAGATGATTGATCTCTAACAACCCCAATCATCTTCCTGTGTGCTAGATATGACTCCAACCAGTGGAGGATTTCCTCCCTGATTCCCACTGACTTCGGTTTTGCTAGGACTCCTTGACGCCACACTTGGTCAAATGCTGCCTTGATGTCAAGGCCAGTCACTCTCACCTCACTTCTTGAATTCAGCTCTTTTGACTATGTTTTGACCAGAGCTGTAATAAGGTCAGGAGCTGAGTGACCCTTGCAGGACCCAAACTGAGAAACTGCTAGAAATAATCAGGGAGAACGCTGTTGCACCCAAAGGTGAAGTTACATCTTTTTCAAGCAGTTTTACTAGAAGCAAGACTAGATTAATAAAAATAATGAACAACCCAAATAACTACAAAAGTTTCAAGGCAAGTTTTTTTAAAAATATAAGGTGGCACCTGCAGGCATAATATGAAATTAAGTGCTGACATTTTGGTATTAGAAATTCACTGTGAAGCACACAATCCATGTACCAACAGCCTTTTTTTAACCTCCAGGGGAACCATGATTTCCAGTGTGCACTTCTTCCTCAGACAATTTGGTTGTACATTACAGGTATGACCCACACAGAGTATCTTCAGATATTTTAATGAAAACCAGCACTTCACAGGAAAAATATCACTAAGCTGCATACTACATGCTGGAGGTATTTAGAAGTTTGCAACTGCATAGCATCAAATCTGAACTGATTAATTGTAAAAATGTTTGGTGCAGTGCTGAGCTCTGGGGTTTTATCATCCTGACAGAAAACAGTCAGACGAATATGACTGTCAGAGGGAAACCACGTTTTTCAGTGAAATCGACAGCGAAAGCGAAGAACGGGGCTGGGATTACGGGAAGAAATGTATCGGTCAGTGGATCGGTACACCTGTTGCTATGACTAATCGAACACAGAACTGGCTGAGTTCTTCCTTCTAACGAATCAATCTTCCTGAAGTCAGTGACAGTTTCGGACCATGGAGAATACAGAGTTACTTTGGTTACAAATAGTGGCAATTAAGGAACAACATCTTGGTGCCCTTGAGAAGTGACATGTTTTTACGGAAAAGGTTATTCGCTGCCACGTGCCCTACACATTGCTAACTCAGATCAGTGCACTGATGTCGCTCACATACACGAGCCTAGATGAAGTTTGCACCCTGAATTAAGTTTCATCCCTGTAGTTTCCTGCTTACGAGAAGCTCAACTTATCGATGGGGAGAGGGCAAATCATTGGATGGTAAGTTCTGGTCTCCTTATTAGACATAAATGCATTAGAAGCAGTTCAGGGAAGGTTTACCAGACTAATACCAGGAATGGCGGGTTGTCTTATGAGGAAAGGCTGGACAGGTTAGGCTTGTATCCTCTGGAATTTAGAAGAGTAAGAGGCAACTTAATTGAAACCTTTAAGATCCTGAGGGGTCTTGACAGGGTGGATGTGGAGAGGATGTTTCCTCTTGTGGGAGAATCTAGAGTGAGGGGTCACTGTTTAAAAATAATGGGTCACTTATTTAAGACAGGAGATGAGGAGAATTTTTTTCTCTGAAGGTTGCCAGTCTTTGGAACTCTCCTTCAAAAGGTGGTGGAAGCAGGTTCTTTGAATATTTTTAAGGCAGAACTAGATAGACTCTTGATTGACAAGGGGGTGAAAGGTTATCGGGGGTAAGCAGGAATGTGGGGTTGAGGTTACATTCAGATCAGCCATAATCTTATTGAATGGCGGAGCAGGCTCGAGGGGCTGAGTGGCCCATTCCTGCTGCTAATTTGCATGTTCCTAATGGATCAATCTTTCTGAAGTCAGTGACAACTTTGGACTGTGGACAGTATAGGGTTATCATGGTTACAAATAGTGGCAGTCAAGTGACTTCATCACCTTGTACGTGGTGGAGGGGACTGGTGATCGGAATTGGGGTGAGGGCAGCTGATTGAAGTGCAGAAGGCAATAACGTTCAGTGCAGCGGTGAAGACAGGGAAAGGGAGTGGGGAACAGGGGTGGTGATCCAATTGGGGTGCGGGCAAGGGATCAGAGTGGCGAAGGGGCAAAAAATCGACAAAGCAACAGGAGAAAGCAAAAATGAAAAGCCTGAAGCTGCCAAACAGTGAACAGAACTCGGTCAAATCAGCATTGCCACTTCAGTAAGCGATTGAACTGATCTATTCCGTACATCATGAAGAGTGGATCTGTCACCGAGTGTAACAGGGACTAGGGCAGTTCTCTCAGGATGGGGAGACTGACACTTATCACGGTAGCTGTTTGCTTATTGACATCTGTGGGTGAGGATCACTTTCTCCTATCATTTCTTGTAGAGTTTAGAGAAACAAGACAGCAAACGATTGTCAGAGAAAATCAGGAGATGTTGTTATTAACACTTTAGAAAAGTCTATGTTGTATTAAGTTTCTCTTTGCTTCTTCCTTAATGTGATTTTCCTTCTTTAACTGAGTCTCAGTGAAGCTGTCAACTGGGGTGAAGAATGGGATCTGGAACTTCAGGGAGAAAATCATCATTCCATGGTTCCATACAGTTTTTGATATAAGTAATGATTAGAAAGAACGGGTCGAGTTCTTCCTCCCAAACAGATAACTCCTGTTGAAGTCAGTGCCATTTCCAGACAGTGGAGATTACACTGTTAAAATGGCCCAGGATGTTGCCTGGGCTGGAGCGTTTCGGCTATGAAGAGAGACTCGATAGACTGAGGTTATTTTCCTTAGAGCAGAGAAGGCTGAGGGGGGACCTGATTGTGGTGTACAAAATTATGAGGGGCATAGATAGAGTAGCTAGGAAGAAACTTTTCCTCTAGTGGAGGGGTCAATAACCAGGGGGCATAGATTTAATGGGCAGGAGGTTCAGAGGGGATTTGAGGAGAAATGTTTTCACCCAGAGTGTGGCGGTGGTGGTGCAGGGTGTTGGCAGGGTGGGGGGTGTAGTATCTGGAATTCTGTCTGAAAAGGTGGTAGAGGCAGGAACCCTCACAACATTTAAGAACTATTTAGACGAACAGTTGAAACACCATAGCATACAAGGCTATGGGCCAAATGTTGGAAAATGGGATTAGAGTAATAGGGGCTTGATGACCAGCATGTATACGATGGGCCTCTTTCCGTGCTGTAAAACTATGACTGTATTATTCCCCTGACGCTCTGAGAATTTGTATTTTTTTCCCTCCTACTAAGACAAAGATTTGGATCATGAACTAGTTAATAGAATTAACTCAGTAGGTTCTGATGGTCTTTTTAACACGACTGCCCTTCCTCAATTTCTAATTCTCCAATGGATTTCAACAACAAATTCTGGTTTGGTCTTCAGAAAGAGGGCTACAAATGAAGGAAGTCAATTGTTCTAGCTAGCTAATCTGTTGTAATTTACTTCAGGTTACCTCTTCACACTGCCATTGTGGTCTAGCACACAGCCGCTCAACTGTTTTCTTGCCACACAAACATCGCTGCCTGCTGATACGAGGGCACTCTGAGCAGCCACCTAAAAGCAGAAATTTGCTAAGTTAAGGACAATTCAAAATACATTTCTGAATTCAAACAGCAGCATATATAGTTTATACTGGCTCAAGCATGAAAAGGTAATCAGTTTTAGTGTGTGTCAGAGAATTTGGCTGGCCAATTTGCACATTCTCTTAGAAGTTCCCCTTTAAACACTAACTAGATTTTGAAAACCTACATGCTGCCAAAGGGCAAATAATTTGATAAACAATAAAACAGGAGAGTGTGAGAGGAGGACCCTGGGACAGGCAGTCAGCAGCACCTAGAGGAGAGTGCAAGAGGCAGACCTATTTCTACCCATCAAAGTATTGAAGCACCTCAGCGTGCAACATGATGTGTTGATAACTCCAATACCATTGCACTCTGATTGTCCGTAATGACCATATTGAAATGATTGTAATATTCACTGATTGTACTGAAGCACCTTGTGATCCATGTGTAAAAGTTGAAACTGATTGCAGTTTTTGTGATGGCGATTTAGAAATGTTTTGTAATGTTTTTCCAGATATTTTATAAAGTATTTTTTCAAAAAAAAAGTCAGAGCCGATTGACGCACACCGAAACAAACATCAACTGCAGCTGGAGGATCATCAACTTGGTGTTGCGAAGGATGGGTCTGGCCACGCTGCTGCGGAACACTCCAAGTAGTTGGACCGTGCCATACCACCTGTCCCTCGTGGAAAATTTATGTCAGCACATAACGTCTTTGAGGCCCTGTGGGAAAAAGAGGTGGTGGATCCTGTCAGATGGCTCCCTGAGCAGACTGTCAAAGTCATTTGGCAGAATGCCTCATCACTAGAACTTGCCAACAAGCACCAAGATGTAGCTTGGCTGGTGGTGAGAAAGGCCCTCCCGGTCAGATCCTTCCAACACGCCAGGAGTCTCATCCCCTCTGCAAGTTGCCCTCGAGGTGGCTGTGGTGGGGAAGAGACCGTTGTTTACTTCCTTGTGGATTGTGCCTTTGCAAAGAAGGTTTGGAGAGAGATGCAGTGGTTTCTGTCAAGGTTCATCCTGCCCAGTTCTGTGACACAGGACTCTGTGCTCTATGGGCTGTTCCCAGAGACACACACAAAGACAAACATTGACTGCAGCTGGAGGATCATCAACTCGGTGAAAGACGCTCTTTGGTCTGCCCGAAACCTGTTGGTCTTCCAGTGCAAAGAGTTGTCCCTGACCGAGTGTTGCACACTGGCACATTCCAAGGTCCAGGACTACATGCTGAGGGACGCACTAAAGCTTGGGGCAGCCTCCGCAAAGGCCCAATGGGGAAAGGTCGCTGTCTAAGGCCTTTCTGCCATCGCGCACCAAGGGGCTGGGAATTGTATAGACGCCTCGGGCTGTACGGCTCACAATGAATGTATGCATTGAATACTAATTGTATTATTATTGTATTGAAGCACCTCAGAGTGCAACATGATGTTTGTTGATAACTCCAATACCATTGCACTGTCTGACTCTGTAATGACCATATTGAAATGATTGTAATATTCATTGATTGTACTGAAGCACCTAATGATCCATGTGTAAAAGTTGAATCTGATTGCACTATTTGTGATGGCCATTTAGAAATGTTTTGTAATGTTCTTTCAGATATTTTATGAATAAAGTATATTTTTCCAAAAAAAAACCTGCTCTTATCAGTTTGGAGGGACCGAGGGGCTGGGAATTGTATAAACCCCTCGGGATGTACGACTCACAAAGATTGTATGTAGTGAACACTAAGTGTATTGAAACACCGCAGAGTGCAACATGATATATGTCGATAACTCCAATATCATTGCACTGTCTGACTGTCTGCAATGACCATATTGAAAATACTGTAAATGATTGTATTGAAGCACCTCATGATCCATGTGTAAAAGTTGAATATGATTGCACTTTGTGATGGCCATTTAGAAATGTTTTGTAATGTTCCTTCAGGTGTTTTATGAATAAAGTATATTTTTCCAATAAAAAAGTCAGAGCTAAAGTGAAACGTCAAAGGGAAACAGGTGGGTATCTCTTCCAGGGTCTCTGTGTGCGTTCCTGGAAACAGCCCATAGAGCACAGAGTCATGTGTCACAGAACTACTCAGGATGAACCTTGACAAAAACCACTGCATTTCTCTCCAAAGCTTCTTTGCAAAGGCACATCCCACAAAGAGGTGACCAACAGTCTCTTCCTCACCACAGCCACCTCAAGGGCAACGTGCAGAGGGGGTGAGACTCCTGGCATATAGGAGGGATCTGAGAGTTACAACTTGGTGCTTGTTGGAAACTTCTGGCGATGAGGCATTCTGCCAAATGACTTTAACAGTCTGCTCGGGGAACCATCCAACAGGGTCCACTGTTTCCTTTCCCCGCAGGGCCTCTAGGACGTTACGTGCTGACCACTGCCTGATGGACTTGTGGTCAAAGGTGTTTCTCTGCATAAATTTTTACACGGACAGGTCCAACTACTTGGAGCTTTCCGTGGCAGCATGGCCAGGCCTGTCCTTCGCAACACCAGGGACAGGTAGAGACACTTGGTGTTTGAGTACTGAGGGTCTATGCACAGCTTGATGCAGCCGTACACAAAGGTGGCCATCAGGATGAGGGCAATGTTGGACACATTTTTCCCACCTTTATCTAGAAACTTGTACATCGTGTCCCTGCGAACATGATGCATTTTCGACCTCCAGATAAAGCGAAAGATGGCTCTGGTGATCGCCACCACGCAGGAGTGAGGAATGGGCCAGACCTGTGCCACGTACAGCAACACCGAGAGAGCCTCACACCTGATGACTAGATTCTTACCCACAATACAGAGGGAGCATCACTCCCACACGCCCAGTTTTCTTTTCACCATAGCCACTCGCTCCTTCCAGTTTCTAACACATGTCTTGGCCCCTTGAATCATATCCCCAGCACCTTCAGGCTATCTGACCTGACGGTGAAGGGGACAAAGGATTGGTCAGCCCAGTTCCCAAAGAACATGGCCTCACTCTTGCCATGATTTACCTTGGCTCCTGAGGCCAAGTCAAACTGGTTACAGATGTTGATCAGTCTGCACACCAACAGTGGATCCGAGCAGAAGACGGCGACATCGTCCATGTACAGTGGGGCTTTAACCCGAATGCCTCCACTGCCCGGGATCATCATTCCTCTTATGCCTGGATCCTTCCTGATGGACTCAGCAAAGGGTTCTATGCAACACACAAACAGGACAGGGGAGAAAGGGCAGCCCTGCCTGACTCCAGATTTAATTGGAAAGCTTTGATTCCCACCCATTGATTGAAACTGCGCTACAGATGTTAGTGTAGAGCAGTTGGATCCAGTTGCAGATTCCCTCCCCAAACCCCATTTTGGTAAGCACCTCTACCATGTAGGTGTACAATACTCTGTCAAAGGCCTTCTCCTGCTTCAGGCTGATGAGGCAGGTGTCCACACCTCTGTCCTGTACATAGTCAATCGCATCCCTGAGTAGCACAAGGTTGTCAGATATCTTGCTGCCGGGTGCAGCGCAGGTCTGGTCAGGGTGGATCACCAATTCCAGAGCAGGCCTGGCCCGAATGGCAATGACCTTGGACAGAATCTTATAATCCACATGGATTGCCAATTTCTAATTTCCTCCCTTTCCCCCATCCGCTTGTAGGTGAGGGTGATGATGCCTTTCCACATGGATTCTGACATGCTGCTAGCCAGGGCATACTCTCATACACTTCCAGCAGGTCTGGGCCAATCCAGTCCCAAAGAGCCGAATACAACTCAGCCGGTAAGCCATCGCTTCCAGGAGTTTTACTCTTCTCGAAGGACTCAAGGGCCTTAGTCAGTGTGTCAGGAGTTAGCGGTTTGTCCAGACTCTCCCAAGTACTGTCATCTAAGACCTCCGTAATAGACAGGAGGCCGTGCTGTCTGTGGGCCTCACATCATACAATCAGGCATAAAAGGATTTGCTGATACTCAAAATGTCAAACTGCAATGACTTCACTGAGCCGTCTTCTTCCTTCAGGCTGCTGATCACAGAGCTCACTCCATATACCTTTTGGAAGAAGAAGCATGAGCAGGTCTCATCCTGCTCCAAAACAGACTTTGGACCAGAAGATGATCTTAGAGGCCTCCAAAGCAAAGAGCGAGGCTTGCTAGCTCTTCACCTCTTGGGAGTTCCTCTTTGACATCGAACCCCATCGACTGCAGCCAGAACAGGTTCTGCATGTTTTTCTGGAGTCAGGACATTTCCCTCTGTTCCTTTCTAACTTTCTGGACACCTTTTGAGGATGAAAAGCTTCTTGATGTTCTCCTTGATCGCTTCCCACCAGTGTGTCAGGGACTCAGAGGGGTTTCACAGTTCTCCAACCTTTGTAATCCCTCTCGAGTTCCTCAACGTTCCCTGGGGTCAACAGTTGTACGTTCAGCTTAAATGCCGCCCCCCCCCCCCGCCAACCTGCTGGACTTCCTGTAAGTGACAATCAGCCAATAGGAGGCAGTGGTCATAGAACACCGGCTTGACGTCAGTGGATCTGACTGTGAACATGCAGGACACAAACAGGAAGTCTATCCTGGAATGGCTGGATCCGTCTGGCCGTGCCAGGTGTATCTATGCTGTGGTCCATCTGCAGGGTTGCTGAAGACGTGCAGCTTGGCATCCTTTACTGCTTCCATCAGGAGTCTGGATGTGGCACCTAGTCTGCTGTCGGCCCAGCCGGATCATCCAGCCGTATCGGTGATGCAGTTGAAGTCACTGCCCAGAATGACCGTCCGGGAAGTCACCAGCAGTAGTGGGAGCTGCTGAAAGACTGCCAGCTGCTCGCTGTTTTGAGCCAGGGCATACATGTTAATTAACTGTAGCGGAGCATTCTCGTATAGTACGTCTGCTACGAGCAGGCGCTCATCCACCATCTCCTTAGCCTTGGAGATGGTGAAGTTGCCTCCCCGCAGCAGAATACCCAGGCTAGAGGAACATGAGTTGTCCCGACCAGATCAACGGCCCATGGGGCCACTATCGTGACCATTACCTGCAGGAGCTGAAGTGCAGTTTCACACACTCCTGCAGAAACAGGTCAGCTTTGACCTTGGCAAGGTAGTCCAAGATTGCAACACATTGCATAGTAGATTTAATACTACGCACGTTAATGGATACAATCTTCATCCCCTTTTTAAAGCATTTTGTCACTTACCAAACCTGTTTCTTTGAGAGTTCCAGGCCTTTGGTCTGCTCCTGCATACCCATAGTGTTTGCAAATTGTCTCAGCTTTGGATGGACTGAGTAAACCATCCTGAACTGCCCCATTGGAGATGTTCCGTCCAAGTGGCATTGGGGGGGTTCATGCAAGGAGCGAGGTTAGAATTGTTCTCTGTTGCAGAAGTCTCTCCAATCCATTCCTCCTCCGGGACGTTGCTGTCCCCAGCTTCCAGGAGCTGGGATGCACTGAGCCCTTCACTGCTCCCAGCTTCCAGGGCTGGAGTGCACTGGTCTCTTCAAGTTGAGGGTGAAGTTGGAGTGCGATGGTCTCTTCATTGTCTCCAATGTTCCGGGGCTCGGGTATCTCCTCCTCCAGCTCCCTAGAGCTTTGCCGCTCCTTCTGTTAGTGCCACCCTTGCCCTTCTTTGTCTGAAGAGCAGCAGCCCTTGTCATTGGTGTCAGATGGGACACGCCTCTTGCCACTCGTCTGGGCAGTGGCTTGGTCGCTTCTTAGCTCCTTCTTTTTGGTCCTCTTCACTAGCTGCCGCTCCGCAGGTTGATTGTCTGCTGGTTCCTCCTCCATTGATTCGCTCTGCTGAGGAGTGGGAAGTTCAGGGAGCAGTGCAGTTGCTTGGCCGTCTGCTGCCTCAATGTTTCTCTTCATCTTGTCTCTCATGGTCTCCTTTGTCCCATTGTGCTCACTGGAGGCCTTAGTGGGTGGAGGTTTGCAAGTGTCTTTGGCGGTAGAGACGCTGGCCATTTCATCTGCTTACCCCTCCTTGGTTTTGGTTGCCTGTGCATAAGACAGCATTTGGGGCAGGTCTTGTAGAGATGGCCTGCCTCACCACATAGGTTGCAGCACTTAGTCTGTTTGCAGTCCTTTGTCTGGCACCTTTCCTGCAAGCAATTCTTGCAGAGGACAGCACTGCAGTTGGCTGCCACATGACTAGATTTGCCGCGTGAGCGACAACGTTTGGGCTGCCCAGCATAGATAAAGTAGCCATGGCTTCCCCCAACAGCAAAGCTAGAAGGAGGGTGGAGGATTGCTCCCTCACCATCCATCTTGAATATGACCTTGACCTGGCTTTTGCTGGTCCAAATTCCGAAGGCATCTTTGACCTCAGAGCAGTTCCCAACCTTGTTGACGTACCTGGTGAGGAAGGTGAGCACGTCGGCAACAGGGACATGAGGGTTGTAGAGATGCACAGTCACCACATGGTCCCATTGAGATGGCAGAGCAATGAGTGGCTCCACCATGAGAATTCTCATCTGTGGCTAATCTCTCTTCTCCTTGAAGACTTTCAGGAACTTGACGCAGGCAGCAACATTCTTGAAGGTCACATCGAAGTATCCAGCACTGGGAGGGTCTTGCAGACAGTAGATCCCCACAGCTTCAAATCCACAGGACTTCAAAAGGATTCGCTTAATGAAGAAGGCACGGTCAATGAGTGTACCTCCTTCGCTGTCTTTCACAACCACCCTAATGGTGTTAGGTAATGGTTTGGGGCTCAACTGATTGCAGCCATCACCTCTTTAAGTTCCCAATGTTAGGCACTGAAGTCCCTTCATAGGAGAACAAACAACCACAGAGGAGCCTCCAATACCAAAGGGCAAAAGGCCAAAGCCTTTGCTGAAACCCCCCAGTAAAGGAAATGATACCCATAAAAAAAACACTTGCACACTTGCAGAAGCAACCATGATCATGGTCTCTTCCCTGCCAGGTATTCAACTGCAGCTGGAGGATCATCAACTCGGTGAAAAGCGCTCTTTGGTCTGCCCGAAACTTGTTGGTCTTTCAGTGCAAAGAATTGTCCCCGACTGAATGTTGTAGACTGGCACATTCCAAGGTCCAGGACAACGTGCTGAGGGGCAGCCGCCGCAAAGGTGCAATGGGGAAAGGTCGCTGTCTAAGACCTTTCTGCCATAGTGCACTGAGGGGCTAGGAATTATTTAGACCTCTTGGGTTGTATGACTCAAGGAATGTATGCAGTGGGCACTAAATGTATCATAATTGAGTTGAAGCACCTCAGAGTGCAACATGATCTATGTCGATAACTCAAATCCCATTGCACTGTCTGACTGTCTGTAATGGCCATATTGAAATGTCTGTAATATTCATTGATTGTATTGAAGCACCTCATGATCTATGTGGAAAAGTTGAATATGATTGCACTTAATGCATTTTGAAATGTTCCTTCAGATATTTTAAGAAGAAAGCATATTTTTCCAAAAAAATCTCTTCCTTGTCTCTTTAGATTGGCCAAATGGTTTAATGCAGGAGACATTATTACAGTTGAAGAGTACAGTTAAGAAACTCACTTTTAAAATATTGAACATCCAAATTAGTTAATTAAATAGAATAGAGATGGCTGGGCAGGTTACGTCTTGCAGTTGTATATGTGGAAGCTGGTGCACGCCGGTGTGATCTATATCTGCAGCAAGTGCTGGCAGTTCAAGGAACTTCAGCTCAGAGTTGCTGAGCTGGAGTCCGAGCTGCGGATACTACGACACATCAGGGAGAGAGAGACAGAGTTACCTGGACACTGTTTCAGGAGACAGTCACAACCCTTGGTTGAATTACATCAAATTTTGACCATGGTCAGGGACAGGAGGGTGTGGCTACGGGTGGGACAGGTATGGCAATCCAGAATTTAGTCTTGGGGGAGCCTGAGCCAGTGCTCTTGTCCAATAGGTACGAAATTCTTGCTCCCCATGTAGAAGAGGGCACAGACTGCAGGGAAGAGCCCAGCACATCAGTGCAAAAGGCTGAAGCATTTGCTACAATCTTCAGTCAGAAGTGCCCAGTGGATGATCCATCTATTTCCAGCATCACAGATGCAAGTCTTCAGCCAATTTGATTCACTCCACGTGATAAAGAAACAGCCGAAGACGCTGGATACTGCAAAGACTATGGACCCTGACAATATTACTGAAAGCTTGTGCTCCAGAACTTGCTACGCCCCTAGCCAAGCAGCTCCAATACAGGTACAACACTGGCATTTACCCAGCTTTGTAGAAAGTTACCCAGATATGTCCTGTACACAAAAAGCAGGACAAATCCAAACCGGCCAATTACCACCCCATCAGTCTACTCTCAATCATCAGTAAAGGAAGGGGTCATCAACAGTATTATCAAGCAGCACTTGCTTAGCAATAACCTGCCCACTGACATCCAGTTTGAGTTCCACAAGGGCCACTCAGCTCCTGACCTCGTTACAGCCTTGGCTCAAACATGGACAAATGAGCTGAACTCCCGAGGTGAGGTGAGAGTGACTGTCATTGATACCAAGGCAGCACTTGACCAAGTGTGGCATCAAGGAGCCCGACCAAAACTGGAGTCAATGGGAATCGGTTGGGGGGGGGGGGGTTACTCTCCACTGGCTGGAGTCATAACTAGAACAAAGGAGATGGCTGTGGTTGTTGGAGGTCATTCATCTCAGCTCCAGACGTCACTGCAGGAGCTCCTCAGAGTAGTGCTCTCGGCCCAACCATCTTCAGCCGTTTCATCAATGACCTTCCTTCCATCATAAGATCAAAGTGGGGATGTTTGCTGATGATTACACAATCTTCAGCACCATTCACGACTCCTCGGATACTGCATTGTCCAAATGCAGCAAGACCTGGACAATATCCAGGCTAGGGCTGATAAGTGGCAACTAACATTCGCACCACACAAGTGTCAGGCAATGACCATCTCCAACAAGAGAGAATCTAACCATCGCCCCTTAACGCTCAATGGCATTACCATCACTGAATCCCCCACAATCAACATCCTGGAGGTCACCACTGACCAGAAATTGAACTGGACTAGCCATATAAATACTGTGGCTACAACAGCAGGTCAGAGGCTAGGAGCCACGTGACGAGTAACTCATCTCCTCCTTCCCCAAAGCCTGTCCACCATCTACAAGGCACAAGTCAGGAGTGTAATGGAATACTCCCAACTTGCCTGGATGAGTGCAGCTCCAACAACATTCAAGAAGCTTGACATCATCCAGGACAAAGCAGCTCACTTGACTGGCACATCATCCACAAACATTCACTCCCTCCACCATTAACACACAGTAGCAGCAGTGTGTACCATCTACAAGATGCACTGCAGGAATTCGCCAAGGCTCCTTCGAGAGCACCTTCCAGACCCACAACCACTACCATCTAGAAGGACAACAACAGCAGATAGATGAGAACATCACCAATTGGAAGTTTCCCTCCAAGCCACTCACCATCCTGACTTGGAAAAATATCACAGTTCCTTCAATGTCGCTGGGTCAAAATCCTGGAACTCCCTTCCTAACAGCACTGTGGGTATACCTACACCACATGGACTGCAGCGGTTCAAGAAGGCAGCTCACCACCACCTTCTCAAAGGCAATTAGTGATGGGCAATAAAAGCAAAGCCCACATCCCGTGAATGAAATTAAAAAAAAGGATGAGTGAACTGACCACAACACTATGGTACAGAGTACCATTCAAGCTGGGGGAGAAAAATGAAATGTAGGAGTAATGGGGCCTAGCATAGTTCTCTGCAGCAAAGACAGAGTCCCGAAGACTGTGTTGCCTACCTGGTGCCAAGGTTAAGGACATCTCTTCTGGGCTGGAAAGGAACTTGGAATGGGAGGGGTAGGATCCAGTTGTTGTGGTCCATGTAGATGCCAATGACATAGGTAGGACAAGAGATCCTGATGAGGGACTACGAGCAGCTCCGGGCTAAATTGAAAAGCAGAACCACTAAAAGGTACTAATTTCTGAATTACTACCTGAGCCACGTGCAAATTGGCGCAGGGTAATTAAGATTAGAGAGGTAAATGCGCAGCTCAAAGATTGGTGTGGGAGAAACAGGTTCCGATTCATGGGGCACTGGCACCAGTAATGGGGAAGGAGAGCAGTTTCATGCGAACAGGCTTCATTTGAACTATGCTGGGACCAGTGCCCTGGCAAATCAGATAACTAGGGTTGTTGTAGATAAGACTTTAAACTAATTAATTTGGTGGGCACGGTGGGTGCAGGCGGTGGGGAGAGGGTTCAATTGAAGGGAAGTTGAAAAATCAAAAAGAAACAAGAGGTAATGCAGGGTAGTGAAGAGGTGAACATTAATCAATGCGTGACAGGAAGGGGCAGAAAATATAAGCAGAAGAATGCAGCAGAGATCAGAACCAGACTGAGCAATAATGGTAAAAAGTAAAAGCTTAAGGCTCTTTATCTGAATGCACAAAACATTTGTAACAAGATAGAAGAGTTGATGGCATAAATAGAAACAAACGAATATGACTTGATAGCTATTACAGAAAGACATGGTTGCACAGTGACCAAGGCTGAGAACTGAATATTCAAGGGTATTCGACGTTCTGGAAAAATAGGCAAAAAGGTAAAGGAGGCAGGGTAGCTTTGTTAATAAAGGAAGGTATCTGTGCAGTGGTGAGTGGTGATGTAGGTGCAATAGATCGTTATGTGGGATTGGTTTGGATGGAAGTCAGGGATAGCATGGGGAAGAAGTCACAGGTGGGAGTCATCTATCAGCCCCAGAAGAGTTGCCTCGTTGTAGAACAAAGAATAAATCAGGAAATTATAGAGGCGTTGCATTATTAGTTAAGGAGTCAGTTACTGCAGTAAGGAGAGATATATCTTGGAGGGGGCATCGAATGAAGCTTTGTGGGTAGAGCTTAGGAATAAAAAAGGTGCGACCACATTATTAGCTGTTTATTACAGGCCCCCAGATAGTGAGCGGGAAATTGAGGAGCAAATATGTGCACAATTCATGGAGATGTGTACAAACAATAACAATAAGGAAAATATATTAGGTGATTTCAACTTTCCCAACATTAATTGGGATAAACCTAATGTTAAGGGCTTGGATGGAGTGGATTTCTTGAAATGTGTACAGGAGAAACTTTTAGGTCAATATGTAGAGGATCCAACAAGGGACGGTGCATTGCTGGACCTAATTCTGGGGGATGAAGCCAAACAGGTAGCTGAGGTGGTGGTAGGGGAGCATTTTAGTGATAGCGACCACAACATGGTACAGTTTAAGTTTGTTATGGACAAAGAAAAATCGACAAGTTGCAAAAAAATGTTTTGAAATGGGGGAGAGTGGATTTTAGTAAAATAAGGCAGGATCTGGCCAAGGTACACTGGGAACAGTTACTTGTGGGGAAATCTACAGAGGAACAGTGGAGTGTGTTCAAAAAGGAAATGGGGAGGGTACAGGCTCAACATGTTCCCTCTTGGGTGATAGGAAGGAGTAACAAGCCCAGGGAACCATGGATGACCAGAGATCTTCAGGTTACGATGAGAAGGAAAACAGAGGCTTTTAGCAGGTACAAGGGAAGCAAATCAGCAGAGGCATTAGTGGAGTACAGAAAGTGCAGGGTGGAGCTTAAGAAAGCAATTAGGACAGCAAAGAGGGGATATGAGAAAGCTCTGGCTGGTAAAAGTAGGGAAAATCCCAAGATATTCTATAAGTATATCAATGGGAAGAGAATAACCAGGGAAAAGAGTAGGGCCCATTAGGGACCAAGGAGGCAATCTATGGGTGGAGCCAGAGGACATCGGTATAGTGTTGAATGAATGCTTCACGTCTGTCTTCACTCAAGAGAATGAGGATGAAGGTATGGAATTCAGAGAGCGAGACTGCGAGGTTCTTAAGCAAATTGAGATAGGGAGTGACGAGGCACTGGAGGTGCTGGCAGGCTTAAAAGTAGACAAATCTCCGGGTCCGGATGATTTATGTCCCAGGCTGCTGAGGGAGGCAAGGGAGGAGATTGCAGGGGCTCTAACCCGAATTTTTAATTCCTCTCTGGCCACTGGAGAGGTGCCAGAGGACTGGAGAGCAGCTAATGTGGTTCCGCTATTTAAGAAGGGTTGTAGAGGTAAGCCAGGAAAGTACAGGCCAGTGAGTCTCATGTCAGTGGTAGGGAACCTCATGGAGAAATTTCTGAAGGAGAGTATCTATCTCCACTTGGAGAGGCAAGGTTTGATCAGGGATAGTCAACTTAGCTTTGTCAGAGGGAGGTCATGCCTAACAAATTTGATTGAATTTTTTTTTGAGGAGGAGGTGACCAGGTGTGTAGATGAGGGTAGTGCAGTTGATGTAGTTTATTTGCATTTCAGCAAAGCCTTTGACAAGGTCCCACAGGGGAGACTTATAAAGAAGGCAAATGCACATGGGATACAGGGTAATTTGATAAGGTGGATTCAAAATTGGCTTAGTTGTCAGAGGCAGAGGATGATGACAGAATGATGCTTTAGTGACTGGAAGCCAGTGTCCAGTGGCGTACCACAGGGATCTGTGCTGGGTCCCCTATTATTTGTCATTTATATAAAGTTCAAGGTGAGGGGCAGGAGGTTTTGGGGGGATGTGAGGAAAAACTTTTTTACCCAGAGGGTAGTGACGGTCTGGAATGCACTGCCTGGTAGGGTGGTGGAAACAGGTTGTCTCACATCCTTTAAAAAAGTACCTGGATGAGCACTTGGCACGTCATAACATTCAAGGCTATGGGCCAAGTGCTGGTAAATGGGATTAGGTAGGTAGGTCAGGTGTTTCTCATGTGTTGGTGCAGATGCGATGGGCTGAAGGGCCTCTTCTGCACTGAGAGTCTGTGATTCTGCGTGTAAGAAGGGTGCTACAATTGTCATGGGTGATTTTAATCTGCACAATGACTGGACAAATCAAATTGGCAAGACAAATTTGTAGATTATATCAGGAGAACAATACTTTGCAGAAACTTGCCGGGAACAGGCTATTTAGATCTAGTAATATGCAATGAGGTGGGATTAATAAGCAATATCGTAGTTAAGAATCCTCTAGTGGGTAGCGATCACAACATGGTAGAATTTCAAATTGAGTTTGAGGGCGAGCAACTTGGGTCTCAAACCAGTGTCCTCAACTTAAAGAAGGGCAATTACAGAGGTATGAAGAAAGTCTATTCTCCCATCACGCTTTAGACAACTCTAAGGTCAGTGGATGAGCAGTGGCAGACATTTAAAGCAGATATTTCATAATGCTCAGCAAAAATTTATCGCGGTCAAAAAGAAGGATGAGAAGGATGAACCACCTGTGGTTAACTAAGGTGGTCAAGGAGAAAATCTAATCAAAAACTAGGGCATATAAAGCGGCGAAAACTAGTAGTAGGCAGGGATTGGGAATTTTTTTTTTAAGAAACCAGCAGATGATGACTAAAAAGCTAATAAAGAGGGAGAAAATTGACTATGAAAGTAAATTGGCAAAAAATATTAAAACAAACAGCAAGAGCTTCTACTATATAAAAAGAGAGTGGCTAAAGTGAGTGTGGGATTCTTAGAGGATGTGACTGGACAATTGATAATGGGGAACAAGGATATGGTAGATAATTTAAGCCAATATTTTGCATCGGTCTTCACAGTGGAGGACACTATAAACATCCCAAAGATATCAGATAAGCAAGGAGCTAATGAGAGGAAAGATCTTGCAACCGTCTCTATCACGAGGGACAAAGTATTTGACAAACTAATGGAACTAAAGGCAGACAAGTCACCAGGACCCGATGGCCTGCACCTAGGGTTTTAAAGGAAGTAGCTGCAGAGATAGTGGAGGTATTAGTCAAAATATTCTAGAACTCACTGGATTCCATGAGGGTCCCAGCGGATTGGAAAATCGCTAATGTGATGCCCCTGTTCAAGAAGGTTGGGAAAATGCTAGAGTCCATTATTAAGGATAAAATATCAGGACGTTTAGAAAAGTTTAACACAATCAAGCAGAGTCAACATGCTTTTGTGAAAGGGAAATCATGTTTGACAAATTTGCTAGAGTTTTTTGAGGATATAACAAGCATAGTTGATAAAAGGGAACCGGTAGATGTAGTGTATTTGGATTTCCAGAAGGCATTAAGGTGTCACAAAAGGTTATTGCACAAGATAGGAGCTCATGGTATTGGGGGTAATGTATTAGCATTGATTGAGGATTGGTTAGCACAAAGACGACAGAAAGTGGGGATTAAAGGGTCTTTTTCAAATTGCAAAGACATAACTAGTGGAGTGCCACAAGGATCAGTCCTCGGGCCTCAATTCTTAACTATCTATATTAATGACTTGGAGGAGGGGGCAGAGTGTAACATATCCAAATTTGCTTACGATACAAATAGAGATGGGAGGGCATGTTGTGTGAGGACATAAGGAATCTGCAAGGGGATATAGATAGATTGAGTGAGTGAGCAAAAACTTGGCAGATGGAGTTTAATGTAGGAAAGATTGAGGTCATGCCCTTTAGTAGGAAGAATCAAAAGGCAGGCAATTACTTAAATGGAAAAAGACTCCAAAAAGTGCAGCACAGAGGGATCTGGGTGATCTTGTGCATGAAACACAAAGTTAGCATGCAGGTGAAGCAAGCAATTAAGAGGGCAAATCGAATTTTGGCCTGTATTGCTAGGGGATTGGAGTTCAAAAATAGGGAAGTCTTGTTACAACTGTACAGGGTGTTGGTGAGGCTGCATCTAGAGTACCAGGATTTTGGTCCCCATATTTAAGAAAGGATACTCTGGCATTGAAGGCAGTTCAAAAGAGATTCACTAGGCTGACTCCTGGGATGAAGGGGTTGACTTATCAAGAACAGCTAATCAGGTTAGACCTTTATTCATTAGAGTTTAGAAGAATGAGGGGTGATCTTATTGAAACGTATAAGATTCTGAGAGGGCTGGACAGGGTAGATGTTGAGAAGATGTTTCCACTAGTGGGGGAATCTCAAACTAGGAGACATAGTTACAGAATAGGGGAACACTCATTTAAAACTGAGATGCGAAGGAATTTCTTTTCAGAGGGTAGTGAATGTCTGGAATTCTCTACCCAGAAAGTCGTAGAGGCTAGATCACTGAAAGTATTTAAAGAGATAGATAGATTTTTGAAATATCAGGGAGTTGAGGGCTATGAGGAGCTGGCACGAAAGAGGAGTTGAGGCCTGGCGCAGATCAGCCATGATCTTATTGAATAGCGGAGCAGGCTTGAGGGGCTGAATGGCCTACTCCTGCTCCTATTTATGTTCTAATGTTCAACCTTCAAACTAAAATTATTAAATGTTAGATAACATAAATGCAAAAGATAGTGTGACACAAAGTAGAACATTGCTCTCTCACTTCTGGGATCAAATTGACAGAATGAACAATTCTTCAGTTTCAGAAATCTTCCATGAACCGGAGTCAGAAACAAACCACTTCCAACTCGACATACTTGTACAGTACAATTCAACAAGTAGAAGAATAGTTTTTCTAGTGGCATCCAATCTCCTAAGTGCAACAGAGATTAAATTGACAGAATGAACAATTCTTCAGTTTCAGAAATCTTCCATGAACCGGAGTCAGAAACAAACCACTTCCAACTCGACATACTTGTACAGTACAATTCAACAAGTAGAAGAATAGTTTTTCTAGTGGCATCCAATCTCCTAAGTGCAACAGAGATTAAACCCAGTAATTGTGAACCATGAAAAGTTAAATGCAGTATAACCTACACTGGCCATAATTGTAGTTTGCCAGAGCTACAACTGAAACACTTGAAGGAAGCCATTAACAACCAATTGTTCTCATTCTTGAAACATATATCACAAGGATTCAATCAGAGTTTTATTGTTTCTCTCATAGGTTTGGTGGAACATCTGAAGATTGCAAGAAGGGGTGAGTGGATTACAACATCATCCTTTCACTTTACAGAATGGATTCAAATCTAGCCCGCTCACTAATCCACAAAAGAAAATTACCTCTAATAAGCAAAGCTATTCAGACCCTGCACAATGGTACAGAAATAGTGAAGTTGGGAAAGAGTTGTGGTAATTTTACTCTGCAGCAAGCTGTGCTGCACATTAAATCCATCTCCCCAGCATCAACATCGCTGGTCTTGATGAACATAAAGTTGAATAATTTAACTGCACTTCAACTCAAATGAAAAATACAGTTCCGGAAGCAAAATACTGCAGATGCTGGAAATCTGAAATAAAATTTAAAAAATGCTGGAAATATTCAGCAAGTGTGGCAGGACCTATGTATATGAAAACTATGGCTGTTATTTTGTACCACAATAGCCATCAAGATTCAATTCGTAAGATTTGGAAAATTGCAAAAGTAATCATCTTCTCATAATTTATCATCTAAATTCAGTTGCAAGTTTAAGTCAGGTTGGCCTCATGTTCACTATAGGGGCAACCTAAACCTACCTAAATCAAAAGTGGAAGGTAAAAAAAAACAACGGTGAAAAACAAATGGGGTCTAGTGCAAAATAAAGTTAAGATGACTAACAAGGTTAAAAGACAAGTCTAAAGGCATTGTACCTTAATACACGAAATTGTCACAATAAGGTAAATGAATTAACAGCGCAAATGGATATAAACGGTTATGATATAGTTACAATTATGGAGACATGGCTGCAGGGTTACTAAGGATGGGAACTGAACATCCAGGGGTATTCAATATTTAGGAAGGACAAATAGGGAAAGGAGGTGGGGTAGCATTGATAGTAAAGGAGGAAATTAATGCAACAGTGAGGAAGGGTATAGGTTCAGAAAATCATGACGTGGAATCTGTTTGGGTGGAGAAAAGAAACACCAAGGGGCAGAAAACATTGGTGGGTGTTGTCTATAGGCCCCCAAACAATAATGGAGATGTAAGGGAAGGCATTAAACAGGAAATTAGAGATGCATGCAATAAGGGTACAACTGTAATCATGGGTAACTTTAATCTACATACAGATTGGACAAACCAAACTAGCAATAATACTGTGCAAGAGGATATCCCGGAGTGTGTACGCGATGGATTTTTAGACCAATACGTTGAGGAACCAACTAGAAAGCTGGCTACCCTAGACTGGGTATTGTGCAATGAGAAAGGATTAATTAAAATCTTGTTGTGCAGGGTCCCTTGGGGAAGAGCGACCATAAAATGATAAGAATTGTTCATTCGGATGGAGAGTAAAGAAGTTGAATCCGAAACTAGGGTCCTGAATCTAAATAAAGGGAACCTCGAGGGTATGAGGCACGAGCTGGCAATGATGGATTGGGGAACATTACTAAAAGGGTTGACAGTGGATAGGCAATGGCTAATATTTATGGAGTGTACACATGAATTAGAACAATTATTCATTCCTGCTTGGCGTAAAAATAAAACAGGAACGGTGGCTCAACCATGGATTACAAAAGAAATTAGAGATAGTTTTAGATCCAAAGAAGAGACATATAAAATTGCAAGAAAAAGCAGCAAGCCTGAGGATTAGGAGCAGTTTAGAATGAAGGGAAAATGGAGTATGAGAGTAAGCTTGCAGGGAACATAAAAACTGACTGTAAAAGCTTCTCTAAATATGTGAAGAGAAAAAGATTAGTGAAGCCAAACTTATGTCCCTTACAGTCAGAAACGGGGGATATTATAATGGGGAACAAAAAAATGGCAGGAGAACACATATTTTGTTCCTGTCTTCACAAAAGAGGGCACAAATAATTTCCCAGGAATGTTAGGGAACCAAGGGCCTGGTGAGAGGAGGGAATTGAAGAAAATCAGTATTAGTAAAAAAAAAATGGTGCTAGAGAAATTAACGGGGTTAAATGCTGAAAAATCCCCATGGCCTGATAATCTACATCCCAGAGTACTGAAAGGAGTGGCCTTTAATAGTGGATGCATTGATGGTCATCTTCCAAAATTCTACTGGAGCAGTTCCTACAGAATGGAGGGTGGCAAACGTAACCCCACTATTTAAAAAAGGAGGGAGTGAAAAACAGAATTACAGACCAGTTAGCCTAACATCAGTAGTGGGGAACATGCTAGGGTCTAGTATAAAAGACGTGGTAACAGAACGCTTGGAAAGCATTAACGGGATTAGACAAAGTCAGCATGGGTTTATGAAAGGGAAATCACGCTTAATTAATCTACTGGAGTTTTTTGAGGATGTAACTAGTAGAATAGATAAGGGTGAATCAGTAAATATGGTGTATTTGGATTTCAAGAAAGCTTTTGATAAGGCTGCACATAAGAGGCTAGGGCAAAATTAAAGCACACGGGATAGGGGGTAAAATACTGGCATGGATTGAGAATTGGTTGACAGACCAGAAACAGAGAATGGGAACAAATGGGTCTCTTTTCAGAAGGCAGGCGATGACTAGTGGTGTACCACAGGGATCAGTGCTTGGGCCCCAGCTATTCACGAAATACATAAATTACTTCGATAAGGAAACCAAATGCAATATTTCCAAGTTTGCTGATGACACAAAACTGGGCAGCGTTGTGAGGAGGATGCAAGGAGGCTTCAGGGCAATTTAGACAAATTGTGTGCGTGGGCAAACACATGGCAGATGCAGTATAACGTGGATAAATGTGAAGTTATTAGCTTCAGTGTGAAAAACAGGAAGGCAGAGTATTATTTAAATGGTGATATATTGGGAAATATGGATGTACAAAGGGATCTGCGTGTCCTTGTATACCAGTCAATGAAAATAAATAGGCAGGTGCAGCAAGGCAAATGGTATGTTGGCCTTCATTGCAAGAGGATTTGAGTTCAGAAGTAGGGATGTCTTACTGCAATTATACAAGGCCTTGGTGAGACCACACCTGGAGTATTGCGTGCAGTTTTAGTCTCCCTAAGAAAGGATATACTTGTCATACAGGGAGTGCAGCGAAGGTTCACCAGGCTGATAACGGGGATGGCAGGACTGTCATATGAGGAGAGATTGGTTCAGCTGGGCCTGCATTCACTAGAGTTTAGAAGAATGAGAGGGGGTCCGATTGAAACGTATAAAATTCTAACAGGGCTAGACAGACTGGATGCAGGGAGGATGTTTCCCCTGGTTGAGGAGTCTAGAACCAGGGGCCACAGTCTCAGGGTACGGGGCAGGCTATTTAGGACTGATGAGGAAAAATTCCTTCAATCAGAAGGTGGTCAACCTGTGGAATTCTCTACCACAGAAGGCTGTGTAGGCCGGTCACTGAATATATTCAAGAAAGAAATTGATAATTTTTTGGATATTAGGGGCATCAAGGGGTATGGAGAGAAAGCTGGAATATGCCGTTGAGATAGAGGATCAGCCATGATCATATTGAATGGCGGAGCAGGCGAGAAGGGCCAAATGGCCTACTCCTGCTCTTAGTTTCTATGTTTATTTTCACTTTAAAAAAAGTAATTATGTACAAAAGCAACTCATTCTTCTCAGTTTGGATTAAGAAAATTTGGAACACAAAACATTATTTGCCCTGCTGCATTTAAATTACACATGTGTTATGGCACAGCTGTTGGTAAATGTGGAGTTGTTCAAATCCCAAAGGGACGCTTGAAACAACTGCTACAACTTGTTTTGCAATTTATATAAATTTTGAGATGCGTGCCTTGAATTCAGTGGTCATAAGATCACCAAGCCTTAAAGATTTTAACAAAACTAGATTAAACATTTATTAACAGAAAATATGACTTCACTCCTTTATACATATTTTTCCCCATATCCTTTATGCATATTTTTCCCCTATGAGCACACACACACAAACACACACACCTATTACTCTATTTTACAACAAATTCCAATAATATTGATAATTACTATATCTTCCCGACATCTCAATAATCACAAAATTACATTAATGCTTCAATGGTTCTGCTCTTTAGATGGTAAAACTGTAAGACAGATGGAGGATAAATTACCACGATTATTGCTTTACACATGTGCCCTATTTGGATTAAGCAAGGCAGAAAACTGACGAAATCAACAGTACAATTTTTCTCTGTCAAACACAATGTCCTTTACAGTCAAAACTAAAACACACTTATTCCTAGGTGTAAACACAATACCTTACTTGTACAACATCTATGCAATACTTCATTCTGCATCTTGTCTCACTGTCCCAAATCTTTACACCTTAACTAACTTCCTGCACATATAGTATTAACCAACCTGTATGACATGGATTTTCACATTTATGCTGCCCACAAGATAACAGTCGGTTACACAGCTGCTGACAGGACCACCCCTTAGCACTGCATCGTCGGGATACTGGTTTAGCCTTTTTACAGTAACATGTAATGGAGACCATCTTTGGGCAAGGTGGGCAAGGACCTAAATCAGAAACACAAAACACTTTTAGACTCGTGGCTAATTTTACTGAGTTGTGCAAAATAATTAGTCAATTCTAAATCACTTTACCAGGATGGCATAAAAGAAGACACTTATGTCCACATAAAGGCTTGAATTCTTTGTCGCAAACTTGGCCACAGGAATGAGGTACAAGCCAAGGGTCCGGTGGGGGATCTTCAACTTTTCCACAATAACAGTGATATCTTGTTGGAGTTTGAGACTGTTCATACTGGTGCCTACATTTAGGACTAAACAGGAAATTTTTTTTTGAAGAACCAAAGCTATTAATTTGTGCATGCCTAAAACATAATGAAAACCATTCAACTGTTATTATATATTTTTCCAGTACTGTATGCTTTTAAAATAAACTATTACCAGCATTTTTTGTAATAAAAATAGTTTGCATTGCTGCACTCAATGTAATGGAAAAGAAGGTTATTCATGAAGACAGACTGCTTAAAAGATAAAGATGTTCTTTCAAATCACAAAAAACTAGCAATTTAGGCATTTCATGAGTGTGGAAAAATATATAATCAAATGTTAACAACAGAACTAAAAGCGAAAACAGGCCATTACATATTATATACGGGCACACTTTAAATCAAAAGAAGGGGTAGTGGCATACTTCCCCCTATTGTTCAAATAAATAACTTCATTATCCTGGTTTGCTAACATATACACTGAAGATACCACAAAAACCTCAATCTTAGCAATCAAATTGATAAAATTATTTTTCCAAAGTGGTTGCAGTCAACATTTTTATTTCTGGACCAGCTGTTCAGGCCTATGCATAGGTTATTAAAATTCCAAGTCATCAATCGCAGGTATAATTAATGAATTTTTACATCGTGATGATGATTTTAGAGCAGACTTTATAAGTAAATATTTTCCAGCTAAAAGCAAGCATGCAGGTGCAACAAGCAGTTAAGAAGGCAAATGGTATGTTGGCGTTCACTGCAAGAGGACTTGAGTACAGGAGCAAGGATGTCTTTCTGCAACTTGGTGAGGCCACACCTGGAGCATTGTGTGCAGTTTTGGTTGCCTTAACTAAGAAAAGATATATTTGTTATAGAGGGAGTGCAGCGATGGTTCACCGAACTGATTCCTGGGATGGCAGGATTGTTGTATGAGGAGAGATTAGGCTGACTAGACCTGGAGTTTAGAAAAATGAGAGGGGGTCTCATTGAAACATATAAAATTCTGACAGGGTTGGACAAACTGGATGGAAGGATGAGGTTCCCTCTGGCTGGGGGCTCTAGAACAAGGGGTCACAATCTCAGGATACAGTTGTAGGTTGACTCTTTAATGTGGTTGACGCTTAAAAATGTCCTCTGAACAAGGGCAATAAATGCTGGCCTCACCAGTGAAGCCCACATCCCACAAATGAATAAAAATAATAATAAAACAGCGAGAGTTCTGAGGAGGTAGAGCATGTGGTAGGCCATTTAGGACTGAGATGAAGAGAAACTTCTTCACCCAGAGGGTGGTGAACCTGTGGAATTCTCTACCACAGAGCGCTGTGGAGGCAAAGTCACTGAACATATTTAAGGAAATAGACAGATTTCTAGATTCTAAAGCCATCAAGGGGTATGGGGAGAAAGCTGGAGTATGGTGTTGAGGCAGAGCAAATATCAGTGGCTTACCATGGCCAAGGATGCTCTTTTTTCCCAAAATCATCATCCAACGCAGAGGATACAAGAAAAATGCTGTCTTTTGCCCATTTTTGAATACATGGCATGTGAAAGATGCAGTAACAACGGAAGCAACTCCAAACCTAGAGGAAAAAAAATGAAAGGTGTATCATAAATTAGTGCTTACTTGAAAAAAGACTATTTTAAAAAGATATATTTTAAGTAACTGTGCTAAGTTAGTGTCCAATATATATTTATTACATTCTTTTATCCGTTAAGCATATCTAATTTCAAAAATTCTAACTCCTAAAGATTTACGATGCCATTGTAAGAATCATCCTGATTACCCTCTTTTCTGAGGAACTGTTCATTTTTAATTCACAAAATCTGTGAGCCAAGTCAGTGATCAGATGGAAAAGGCAGAAAAGAATTAATATAATTCTAGGGACAGGATTTTTACCTCAGGGAGGCGTGGTGGGTGAGCCCAGGAGTGGTCGCGAAACTGACCGCCGCCTGAGATCAGGCCCCATCCGCGATTTCACGCTGGCCGGCCAACTAACAGCCAGTCAGCATGAATCACGTGCTGCAATGTTGAGCGGCACCAGGGTGGGAGCGGGAGGAGAGCGAGAGCGGATCTTTGCACATGTGCGTGGATGCATACACTGAAAGCTCCTTGAAGGCACAGAGCTGCCTCAGGGAGCTGAAGATTTTAAAAACATCAATAAAGAATTTTAAAATGTTGAAAATATGTCCCCTCATGTGACTCTGTCACATGAGCAGCGCATGTTATAAATGAGATTTCAATATTTCTGTTGGAAACCTCATTCTGCCTGTGGACAAGGTTCCACAAAAAAATCCAAACGCCACTTGGCCTTTTCGCCACCCGCCAACCAAACGGTTGGACAGGCAGCGAAAAATCCAATTTAATTAATTGATTAGGGACCTTAAAGGGCCTCTTAATTGTCGGCAGACAAGCTACCACCTCTTGCGCATGCCTGCTGAGCGAAATATCACGAGAGATGGGATGTTCGCTCAACATCATTGTGCAATTTTACTCTCGTTTGGGACAAGAGAAAAATTCTGCCCTAGGATACTTTTTTTTTTAAATTCCGCATAATTGCTCCTTCAAGAATTTTAAGCAACCTACAGCAATCCTAAATAAAAATATATATAATATGGCCTAGTCCAATCACTTTTAAAATGTCAATTGAAAGTTAACTGTTGTGACAAGGAAGCAGAAGAAACATCCAGCCTGCACTTAATGGGCAGAATTTTGCCCTTGATGGGTGGGCAGGAAGCTGATAGCCCCCGCTGCCAGTTTAAGTGGGCAGGCCAATTAAGGCCCGCCCAGCGTGCCACCCGACGGGAAGCGCTCTGTTGGGGGGGGGGGATTCCCCAACTGTCAGAGTGAGCTCTTTCGCGCATGCGCGTGAAAGAGCGCACATCTCCCTGAGGCAAAGTGCTGTCTCAGGGAGATCACTAAGGCTGTCAAATATTAAAAACAGAACAATAAAAAATTAATTAACATGTCCCCCTCATGTGAAAATGTCACACGAGATGGAATATGCTAATGAAGTACACAAAACCTTTATTAAACATTTTTAAATCCGACATCAAACCTCATCTCGCCACTGGATGAGGTTTGTAAAAAAAAATCACTTACCCGCCTGTCCGTTAGGCCGGTGCGCCGAGCCGAAGTTTGCACAGGCCCCTCAAAATCCTGGTCGATTGGAGAGTTAATGGCCTTAACAAGGCCTTTAATTGATGGCGCGTCCGCTGACTGAAATATCGTGATGCCACGTACTGATGTCGGGACGCTCGCACGACATCAGCGCGCGATATTTTAAGCGCTGGCATGCGGACTCCGCCACCAGCATGCCAGCCACAAGATTCAGCCCAATATCTTAAGCTATAGTTTGGATGAATAATTTGACATGTGGGTAAATTCACAAGCATTAACCCAAGTCAATTCACCTATCACTGTAGAGGTCAGCTTATAAGTCGACGTGTGAAGCCTCAAAAAATCCCTCCAAAAACAGGGGTCAACTAATAGACCAAGTATAAAAGTGAACTGCTGGTGTGGGTGCAGACGATTTCCATCTTTGTTGTCCGTCATGTTGGGTCTACTCTGTATGGATGCGTTTTAAGTTCCCAATACAGCCCATATTGCCTGCTTGATCCTTCGCACTGTTTATAAGGTGCCGGTGAGCAAGACATCCAAAGTGAGACTGACTACTAACGAAAGCATAGCATGTAATGGCTTAAACAGGGAGGTCAACTTATATGCCGAGTGGCCCAAATCTTCTAGACCCCAGATCATTGGAGATGGGTCATAAGTTGAGAGATGCACATCAGAACTCTATGCAAGTCCTGACATACAGTCATACGTGAGAATTGCCTGGGAAGTTAAAACTTCCAACAGGCCAATTACCTGCTAGCCCTGACTCTCCGTGAACATCTCTATTCTGGAGCTCAGGGCAGAGGCATGAGCCAGGTATGCAGGATAAGGTGGAACAGACAGAATACTTACCTGAAAATATTACTTGGTTACTTACCCAGGAAACATTAGACAGTTTCATACCTAGTCTAACAGTTGTGTAACTCAACTGGGCACCCATCCTGATCACACCCCGGCCAGCCAACTATCCCCCTAATCACCGAACTACACCCTGACCCAACTAGCCACTCACCCACCTCCCCCACCGTCACCAGCCAACACACCCATCCAGTCATTCATTCAGTCTTGGACCTACATAAACTTACCTGAATACAGCAGATACTGTTGTAAAAGAGGGGGCATGTCCTCTCCTTCCCCCAAGTCTTATATGCTTGCAAGACTTACCCTGAAGTGCCTGCACTGCCTATTTCTGCTTCAGTTGAGATCGGAAGATCTCAGAAGAAATGGGCAGCATTATTGGGCAGCGACAATGCACACAGCCATAACTTTTGGGGCTGAAAAAAATGGGGTCATCTTATATGCTATCATCATCTTAAAATATTAAGGAATTAGTATCTGATTTTTCTGCATTAAACTCATACTTAAATCTAAAATAGTTGCGTCTCAATATACAAAATTTAATTATGAACAAGAACTTATAATATATTTATTAGAAGTGGAAAGATTCTACACACACTAACATTGCAGAAGTACACAAGACTGTTGAATCTCACTATAATTTGACAACCCATGTAATGCTTGATCAGGCTGCTAAATTTAAAAAGCTAATCCCACATTAGTCTCAAGTTAATGCTCTTTATTAGATTCACCATAAGGCAATACACTTACTCTAAAGATTTTTGACAATACTTACAGCCTGATTCCGCTTCACTGAGGCAATGCAGATGAGGCACGTTTGAGCTCCTGACTGAAATGCATCATTCAGATATTGCTTTGTGCGTTCCAGTTCTCTGGAAGAATCATCACCTATATAAAAAGATTAAACCATCATATAAATAGTCTAGATTTTAAAATTTTTCAATTTTTAATACATTTTCATTTCCTGAGTAACAGTTTATAACTTACCATAAGACAATTAATGGAATATGTAGGCTTTCCTCCAACTTAGTTAAATTCCCATGTTTAATTCTTTAAAGATCTATGCACACTGCAACTATAACAATTTTGTTCCATATCAATATCTTAGGACAGATGAGGAGAAACTTTTCCTCAGAGGGTTGTGCAACTTTGGAATTCTCTGCTTCAGAAGTGGTGGAGGCAGATCATTGAACACTTTTAAGGCAGAGGTACATTGATTCCCTTGCTTGACAAGAATCTAAGGTTATCAGACTAAGATGGGAACGTGGAAATTGAAACACAAGAATAGCAGCCATGATCTTATTGAATGGCGGAGCAGGCTCAAGGGCCCAAATGGTCTACTCCTGTTCCTATTTCTTATGTTATCGGCAGTTATAATATAAATGCAGCCTGAATCCAACCAGGGACGAACTTGACATCACAGCAAAGTGCAGCAGCAATCCCTGGCGTGAATGAACTTCACTGTAGGATGGAATCAATTTGGGCTTTTTTATATAATTTTATACTACTTAAGTTCAGAACCAGAGCAAGGTCAATACTGCTTTGCACAAATGCCAAAGTTTTTGTAAATACACAAATGTAATATTCCACTGATGCAGCTATCATAAAATTGTACTATTTTGCAATTTAATTGTACAGTTTTCTGCCCAAATCAACATATAGTTAGTCTCATAGCTAGAGGAGGCCATCTAACTGCTGCTACTTGAATGTCTCCAGAATTTTTGCATCTTCTACTTTATCTGGAATGATGAAATGGATATCAGTCTTAGCATGGAAAAAAAAAATGCTGCATGGCATAAGCCTTGAACTTGCATTTTATCAGTGGGTACCTCTGCACCTTAGCTTGCCTTTAGGATTTACTTGAGAACAGGTTCAGATTAACCTTTCTTTATAATGGGACATAACTTCTTCAAAGTGACAATCAGCGTCGGATTACCACCACGATGGGCAATAAACGCTGGCCCAACCAGCGAAGCCCACATCTCGTGAAAGAATTTTTTAAAAACTGAACTGGACTGGCCATATAAATACTGTGGCTACAAAAGCAGGTCAGGGTCTAGGGGTCCTGCGACAAGTAACTCACCTCCTGACTCCCCAAAACATGTCCACCATCTACAAGGCATAAATGAGGAGTGTAATGGAATACTCCCATTTGCTTGGATGAGTGAAGCTCCAACAATCAAGAAGCTTGACACCATCCGGGGCAAAGCAGCCCACTTGATTGCCACCACATCCACAAACATTCACTCCCTCCACCACCAACACACAGTGGCAGCAGTGTGTACCATCTACAAGATGCAATGCAGGAATTCACCGAGGCTCCTTAGGCAGCACCTTCCAAACCCACAGCCACTACCATCTAGAAGGACAAGGGCAGCAGGGGCAATGGGAACAGCACTACCTGGAAGTTCCCCTCCGAGTCACTCACCACCCTGACTTGGAAATATATCATCATTCCTTCACTGTCGCTGAGTTAAAATCCTGGTCTTTCCTTCCTAACAGCATTGTGGGTGTACCTACACCACATGGACTGCAGCAGTTCAAGAAAACAGCTCACCACTACCTTCTTAAGGGCAATTCGGGATGGGTAATAAAAGCTGGCCCAGCCAGCAAAGCCAACATCCCATGAATGAATTTTAAAAATCGAAGCGTAGTTACAGCATAGGAAAAGGCCATTCAGCCCATCATGTCGCTGCTGGCTCTCTGAAGGAGGAATTTACTTAGTATCACTTCCTATAGCCCTACAGTCTTCTTGTCCAGATAATCCAATTTCCTCTTGAATGCCTCAATTAAACCAGCCTCCACCACACTCTCAGACAGTGCATTCCAGAGACTAACCACTCACTGCGTGAAAATGCTTTTCCTCATGCCACCATTGCTTGTTACTTTAAATCTGTGCCTTTTGATTCCCAATCCTTCCAGCAATGTGAACAGTTTCTCCCCATCTACTTTGTTGGTTGCTGTTCTGTAATGGCTGGACACCGTCAAAGTTATAACTACTATCAGATCAGAATTCTTGCAGTCTCTCCAAATGTGAGTTTGACACATTAAATCTCTCTCACATTTTTCTCCAATGTGCAAGACCTAGAACGTGTCTATTTTGAATTTCATCTACAATCATCTCTGAAAATGTTGCATAGGTCATTCTGCAACTCTTTGGCTGAATCGTCACTCCATCGCAACCCAATAATTTGCTATCTTGTGTAAATACTTTACAGATCATCTATGTGATTAGAAAGTAGAGACTCAGCTCCAATCCCTTGGTACTCTATTCAGGACATTTAACCACCCATTTCACTTCCATACATATTACCTACCGTTTCTTCTTGAAACCAATTTAATATCCATCTCTAGGTTTTACTAATAATATTCACTGCTTTAAATTTGTGCTGCAGCATTTCTTGTGCATTTTACTGAAGTCTTTCTAGGACAGGATCTCAAGACTTTCCAATATCCAAACAAAATATTTAGGTGTATTGCACATTTTAGAAAATACTTAATTTACAGAGGATAATATTACCAACGTGATGAGAATATGTTGTAAATGTTGAGGCGACAATTTTCCCTCGCTGGCCTTCAAAATCCTCCTCTCCTTCTTCTTCTGAGGAAGTGTCCTCATCAGCAAACCTTTGGGCTACTGCCTGATTGGCCTTACGAATTTCTTCAAATTTTTTCAGCGATGACAGCTCTGTTGCAAACAGTTACATAAACATTACAATTAGATAAATTGAAAGCAGCTGTTTCAATCACTAACTGTAAAATTTCTCAACATCTGATAGACTACAGGTGATTTTGCAAGCACTTGCACACAAATATAGATAGCTACAATAAAGACAGACAAGAGAATATAAATGTGAAAGGAATTATAACCTGTATTAGAAATATAAACAACTGGAAAAAGCCATTTGACCCAAAAATCTTGTCCTTTTCTGATGAATTTCAACCTTTGGGTAAGAACTACCCCACTTCGATTGCGCCACATAAGCCACTCGTTGAAGCTTCGAAAAATCCTTCCAAAAACTTAATTCGCCAAGTATAAAATGTGAACCGCCAGTGTTGGTGTAGGCGGTTTGAAAACATTTTGAAAAGTGAAAATAAACAAACACCAGTAATTCAAATTAAATCAATGCATTCCATTTTAGTTAGTGAAACAATTCTACATGGATATTTTGAACAAATCATAATATTGTAAAAACCGTCAAATTCATCATCTATGGCATTCAACATAGAGTTCATCCTGAGTCACTGACTATAGCATCCCACTTAAGGATCCCAGTTTGGATCAGATGTGGTGCTTTTGGTTTCCCAATTATAATCACCCCCCTCCCCAACCACTGAATTGGATATTCCACATTTATTTTTGAACGATCTGAACCTTGGATTGCTAGGTGTATCAAAATTCATGGACGTTTCATCCATGTTGCTGATGTGGCATGATGGCCACTTTTGTTTTTGCCACAATCTGATGAATCACTGGAAACTGCTAATTTTGGTATTGAGGTCTCTTGGTACTCTCTGAACAACCTTGGTCATCAGCTGCAACGTTGGACATTTTTGTTCCATAAAGCAGCTATACCAATTAGCTGCTCTGAAATCAATGCTGCACTCAGGGTTTGATTTGGTCCATTTAAGTGCATATATACACACTGCATCTTTGGTGACAATGTAACCATTCAAATGATTTTCAAGGACTCATTCTGTTACATGCTTTTCAAGATCAGCCAGTCCCTGTTCAGTGGCTGGTCCCTGTTCTGATGGCAGATTTGGTCTTGGACATCTTCAAGGCAGATTCTTCCTTCTTCCATTCTGCACCAGTTTTTCACGAACACCAAATTCCCTTGCTGCAGCACAGTTATTTGACGAGTTAGCAATGGCTACAACTTTAAGCTTGAAACCTGCTCTGAAAGCCATTCTTTTTGCAGAGGGATCCATTTCTGTTTGTCAGTCACCATGTGCAGTTTGCAGCATGTAGGTTTCTTAAACTTTCTCACATTTTCTTGACTACACAAACCATATCGCCTGCTCGATCCCATGTACCAACTTATTAGGCAAAGATAATCCTAAACATGTAATTCTGAGATGAAAAATTGAGCCCAACTCCTAATGCGAGTCTAACACTAAAAATAGATATAATTTGCTGAAAAATGGGGACTAGGGGAGTCGAATTATTAGCTAAACTTGCATCTTGATGCCAAAAAAAGGGATTAAATTATATACTGGAATTTATAGTATCCATAGCAACAGTATCAATGCATTTTTTTAAATGGGTTTACAAGGTTGTAACACACTGACAATTTTCCTGTGCTTCTCCCTCTTTAAAAAACAAAGTCACAGACATAAAATCTTGAAGAATTAATTTTTAAAAATTGTGCCCAATAAATAGACACAATCAATACAATCTTCTCAGCCACTAACAATTAAATTAATAATGCAGCCACAATAATTAAATTTATATTTAAATGACAATGCAACATTGCCTGTAAAATTATTTGTTTTCTTGATTTCAGGGTTTTTGCACTTAATGCTCAGGCCGGTCTCCCTCAAAGAAAAACACACTCCAGATTTTGAGCTTGTACTAACAGAATTCCACATCATTCCCCTCCGAAACAGACGACAACATTTGGCTTCCACGCATATACAATGAAATGCAGAATTTTAGAAGCTGCTGTCAGTCATTTCTTGTTCCTCTGAAGGACATATTGTTGACTTTCCCATGGACAGAAGTCTGTAGAGGTCACTAAATTGACGAGAAGTTCCACATTTACTCTGTAACGTTCCCCTTAGAAAAAACTGTGTACACACCTAAGACTAGGTTATTAATATCTAACAAGTAAATCAGCTGTCCTGAAGTTCAGATCTCTGGCAGCACGCTAACAACCTCCACCCACCTCCCACCTCCACCCTGGAGAGCGCCACTGTATCCCTTTCTTCAGTCTGAAAAAAATTCACTGCTATTCTCTGTTCCCTGTCACTCAACCAACTTCATAGTACGCTGCCACTGACTGTTTTATTCCATGAGTTTCAACTTTGCTGGAGAGTCTATTATGTGACACTTCAGCAAACAGCGTTTGAAAGTCCATATACAAGTCAACTGCATTATCCTCATCAACCCTGTTACCTAATCAAAAGATGAAACTCTGCTAGCTTTCCTTAATTAATCCAGATTCATCAAGCAATTTTGTCCCCGATTTTCATTTCTAAAAGCTTTTCCACCATTGAGGTTAAACTGTGTGTCCTGTTGATGCTGGGTTTATGCTTATACCCTTTTTGAACAAAGTGCAACATTTGCAACACTCAGGTCACCAAGGTTTCTTTTGCCAATCACCCTATATCGGGATGGCCAACCTATGGCTCGCAAACTGCATGAGGCTCTTCGACACAGAGTGCAGTTCATTCCTTGTACTGCGAAACCAGTTAACTCACACATTGATGGGTGGTAAATAGCCAGGTACAGCTTCAACTTCACAGGAGAGAACTGGAGAGCAGACAACAGCACTGGAAGGAGGGAGGGAGGAGGGTTAAGATCAATAATTCGTTCCAACACCATTGCGAGATTTCTTTTGTAGTTTCCCCTCATCCTGGATAGGGCCGCGTGATCCTTACTACCCTTTCCTCCAGCTCCCTAAAACACCCCCTCAATGCTGACCCTCCAACTTGTGGCTTCTGTCTGGAAAGGGGAGAAACAGCTTAATACAGAACAAGATTGTAAAAATCTACTGTATTGGGACACCGCTACTCTGATTCAAATTTGTTGGTCAGTAGGCGGTTACAGCTTTTTTTGCTCCAAAGTAAAATCAATCCTTTTTTTTAAACTCAACTAATTTTCTACATTAGAAGAACAAGGCTGCAAAAGTCAGTTAAGCAGTGAGCATGTGCTAGCCACGATGCATGTCAGTGAAGCAGATTTACTTTTGCTACAATCTGTACAGTGTGTGAAGGAAACCTAGAAGATGAGAGGGAAAAGCTGTGTGAAAGAAGTCTGGAAGGTTAGAGAGGAAAAAAACTTAGGTTTCCTCACAGAAAAAAAAATGTCTACAAAAGGTTGTCCATGTCTTGCAGCTCTCGAATGTCCAAAGATTACTGTATGCAGCTCAGGTTTGGCCACCCATGTTTATATCTATTACCAACTGGTTATCCACCTTTCTGCCATTACTAAAAGTTTCTTTATTTATTCTATCTAAACTCTCCACGATTTTAAACACATCTATGAATTCTACTCTAAGAACAATCCCAGCTTCTCCAGTCTGCAATCCAGAACTGCAATCCGTCATCCCTGGAACCATTCTCGTAGCTGCTGAAAGAACCAGTGTAACCTCTGCAGTCTAGAATGCTTGGGACCAAGTCATTTCCGGATTTCAGAATTTTTTGGATTATAGAATGCCTAACCCACAAGTGTGAGAACCACAAAAAAACAGAACCATAAAACAGTATAAATAAATAATGAAAATTGCTTTACTCATCCAAATACCATATATTCCTTGGTTCTGCTCCCAAAATACTTTACTGAAATGATGCCGTGGATTTACTCAAAAAAAATCCCTGGCTTCTCTGAACAATAGATTTCCGGACTGGAGAGGTTACAGTGTATGGATATTTTCAATAAGATTTATAGCTATTTAGTAAACGTTAGTTAGAAAGCCTTGAAATGTGAGGCAGTTTCATTGCTACTTTACACCGGATTATTTACCATTACTTATACCGGGCTGACCCCCTGACCAGCTGCTGCTCGAGCCTCTGCCATTCGCCCGCCTGTCATCTCCTCCGCCAGCCTCGGCTTCTCTTACGGATCCAGCCACTTGACAGCCACCACTTTTGCCCCGTCCACGTCCACGTCCCCGGCCCCGACCTGCCTGCCGCCAAGCAGGCTCCATAGCCTCTCTCTCTCCGCCGGGACGCGGCGCCGCGACAAACAGCTGCCCACAGCCCGGGCCGCCTGCACTCTCAATGCGCATGCGTTACACAGACACACGTCCACAATCCACTCCACATGCGTACCGGATGCGGTTGTCCTCTGGGATTTGTAGTTTCCGCCACTCGTGAGGCCCCGCCCCCTGAACAACAAAAAAAAATATTTATATGGCGCCAGAGACGAATGATTCGAAACCCCATCAAGGCGTTTCAGAAGAACGTTATAAAGCCAAGTATGACACCGAGACACAAAAAGGGCCGATGACCAAAATCTTGATCAAAGATGCGGATGGCCAGGACTATAGATAAAAGCAAAAGACTCATAGAGACGTTAAGTCCGATTCTCTCTCCACAGATCGTGTCAGACGTGCTGAGTTTTTCATGTATTTTCTGTTTTTATGCCAGGAATATAGAGATGGATAGTGAGGAGTTCCCCAGGAAGCTGACTGCACAGAAATCATCCTGCAGGCAATTTCACAATCAGAAGTCTAACAAGGCTGAGTGGGTGCAGCTTGAACAACTACCCCTTATTTCATGGGATTGTGCCATAATTGAGCCCACTGTCCTGGCCAGGATGCTATTTTTCCTGTAATTCAGACCTTTAAGTCTCACACATGCGTAGTAGCCGCTCTGTTTGCTTGTACCCTGTCGAAGATCTGGGAACACCCTCAACGCACAGAACTCTGGCAGCACCCCCATTCTTCTGGACCCCGTGCCAGGGCGTCACTTAAGTTTGTCAACACAGGGTCAATGTCACATGCCCCCAGGGCGGGGTGGTTTCATTACTGGACAATCATGGTTACATGATGTCCAGCTTTGCTGACTGCTCTTTTCCAACAGTTATTGCATCCCATGGAGGCGATAGATTAGAATAATGGAGTTGTCAACAGTGTTGAATGCGGCAGAGAAGTCGAGGAACTGCAAGCTCTTATGGATATTAGACTTGATTTTGACCATGCTAGATTGAAGAGCTCAAAGAATGAGTGCCAGAATCACTTTGATGTTTAATTCTTCTTAATTAGATGTTTATGATATGCTTTTAATATTCTTGATGAAAAAGGTGAGTTGGAGAAATACCATCATTAACCAGTTCTGGCTATTGAAGATAAAAAAAATCATATAGTGGCACATGATCCTTTCCAGAAAGCCAGAGTACAGTGACAGGTGATCCCTGTTTGAATCTTCAATCTCAACGTTTACCTCCATATTGGTAGGAAATGGCACAATCTAGTTTAAGGGAGGGTCTGGCCAGTGACACTGAACTTGAGAAAATGTCCAACATAAATAGCCAGAAATATCAAACTCTTCACTCAGTCAGGTGCCTCAGGAGTGTACTGTTCAACCCTGAACAGTTATTTTATGTGACCTCTCATTGGAACAACAGTTGTCCACTCAATGGCATTAATTGGTTACACTGCTATTTCCTCATAACTTTTGAAACTCAAGTCCTTATCATCTCAAGAATTTGCTATGTGGTTGATAGGAAGAACACTTTAGACATTGCAAAGATATCAATGGACTGGTCAGGTGAGTAGAAAAATGCAGGGATGAGAAATTTCTTCCATTTGGCAGAATTCTGACTTTTACATAATGGAATTCTGCCCTCTTAATTCTTTTCCAACCTCTGCCTACCTTTGGCCACTGCATCCTCAACAAGGCCAAAGCCGTGAGATGAGAGTCTCAGAAAGCCTGGAAAATATCTGCCGATAACAAGGCTGGAAGCAGATTCGGGAGAGCTGTCACTCATTCCACTGGGATAGCGCACTCTGCTACTGGCCAATGGTGAAGCTACAGGGCTCGTCAGGCCTAGGGAGTGGGGTGGGAAGCAGCAGAGCCCAATGATGGAATCATCCCAGATTTGCACTAAGTGCAGTAGTGGGCGGGGAAAAGAACATTTTATCTGCCAGCCACAATGGCACCTTTTTGCACCGTATCGTCCCATTCCCGGTGCGCCCCACCTCATTAATAATGCATTCATGGGGAACATGCCAGCTCGCTGGCAGGCGTGCTCGGACTTGCCTGCCATTTCATGACCTCAGTGCTTCCTCACTCCGGGCACCATATTTAAAGTGCACCAGAGTGCCTGCCAACTTCATGGGCAGAATTTTCTGGATGATGTGCGGGTGGCAGGTCCTGTACATCAGCGCTTAAAATGGCATGTGCTGACATCAGGTGAGTGTCCCGATGTCATTGCGTGCCATCGCGATATTTAGCTGGGCGGGCACACGATAATGTGCAACGCGTGCCCGCCATTAATTCAAGGGCTTGTCAAGGCCCTTAACTGGGCAATCAATGCCAATTTTAAGGCGCCTGTGCAATCTTTGGCTCAGTGCACAGGCGCAATGGGCAGGCTGTAAGTAAGTGACTTTTTAACAAAACTCATCCACGGGTGGGATATGTGTGCTCTGTGGCGTTGTCACTGTTTTATCTGAAGTATTTAATGCAGCAAGTATTTTAAACTTGCCTGTGTTATCGGTAGCAGTTCAGATCGATTTCCAGCAGCTTTCTCTGTACTTTGAAGCTTCAGCTCAGCACTCTGCAGACAGTAATCTTTATTAGGCCTGCAGCTTTCCAGAGGCCTCCATTTAGCCTGGGTATGGGTTCTGACATCTCCACTGGAGGCAGCTCCTCTGAGGACGAAGGAAGGGCTAGAATAAGGAGGAGGCCAGGAGTGGACAATCAACCTCCAGGGGAGCCACCTTTGGGAGGCCAGGCGCAGGCAAAAGGGGCCCAGGGCCAAGAGGTAGGCCAAGGTGGAAGGGGCCTCAGAAAGCGCCATTATCCTGCTGTCAGGGTATACAGGCGGCGAAGCAGCTACCTCAATATGACTGAGGTGCAGTGCTGAAGGAGGCTCCGACTGTTAAGGGAAACAGTCAACTACATCTGTCAGATGATTGGCCCTGAGATCTCTCCTAACTGTGTGGGTGGACACCCCATGCCAGCAGCACTGAAGGTCACAGTTGCCTTCCACTTCTATGCATCTGGCTCCTCCCAGGGCTCGGTGGGTGCTTTGCTGTGTCTCCCAATCAGCTGTCCACACTTGTATCAAGCAGGTTACAGACGCTCTGTTCAGACCAGTATGCACCTTCATCCACTTCCGCTGCGACCAGACGAGTCAGGCACAGCGATCCAGAGGCTTCGCGGCCATTGCTGGCTTCCCCCATGTCCAGGATGCAATAGACGCACACGTGTGGCCATTAAGGCACCAACAGGTGAGCCCAGTGCCTTCGTCAACAGGAAGGGCTTCCACTCCATGAACGTGCAGATAGTGTGTGATCACAGGATGCTGATTCTATAAGTCTGTGCAAGGTACCCATGATGCCTACATCCTCAGGCACTCCCAGGTGCCGGGGCTCTTCAGTGCTCCAGCTCGGCTGGATGGGTAGCTGGTGGTTGACAAGGGCTATCCCCTCAGAAGGTGGCTCATGACGCCTCTCTGCTATCCAAGAACAAAAGCTGAGGAGCACTACAATAGGTGTCACATCTCCACAAGGGCATGGGGGAGAGAGCCATCGGTGTTCTTAAGATGCGCTTCCGATGCCTGGACCGGTCAGGGGGCGCACTCCAGTACCGCCCAGATTGCGTCTCTGTGATAGTGGTAGCATGCTCTGCACAGTCTTGCGCTGGAAAGGGGGGATACAGTTGACAATGAAGACCTTGACGCAGTGGATGCGGCTGCACACGATGAATCCAGCAGTGACTCAGAGGATGAGGAAGCACAGGGCAATGAATGATGAGGGCAGCACACTGACCCACTACTACACCAAGGAGGGAGGGACATTCGGAACACTTTAATCCAACAAACTTTCAGCTAGCTCCACACAAATGGATCTGCAGGACCAGCATTGCCTGGCATATCCATACGCGGCACTTAAGTGCTACATCTTCCACTTCATCAGCTGCAACTAAGGGCTTAATACAGAAACACCAGTGTCAACTCAAACACTCAATGATATGTCTGTGAAATAGACAAATGCAGCACAAAGGAGACACCCTCAGCCATGGTCACAAATGTGGACTTTATTGCCATCCATCAGATGGTGCCACCAAAACCACAACAAATCGTTGCTCCAATGTTGACAAAAATAAATTCCCTAATCCAGGGGCAACAGAAAAGCACCAGTGAGAAACCCGCTGAGTGCCTAACATGCCTTATGCTTACGTTTGCGGGTGCCTCGTCTTGGTGCTGCCCCATCACTCGGAGTGGCTTGTGAGACAGCCTGCTGAATCTGCTGTCCTGTTGGCCTCGATGACCTTGGCGGGCATCCTCTGCCCTGTGAAGCCTGTGCTGGCCCTGCCTGGGAGGGCGTTGCCAGTTCCAGAACTGGCACCTCCCCAGTTGTCACAGCCTCAACGGATGCAACAGTCACTGGCAGAGGGGCGGAGGAGCTGCTGCCCTCATCCAGAGCGCCCTGAGAGAAGCTTGCAGAGACAACTTTGGACCTCCCTGCTCACCGATGGATGGGCACCGATCTGGGACACTTGGTGCCCAGAACATCTCTCACATTGCCAATGACCACCTGTGAGGGCTTGCAGGTCCGAACGTAACCCAATCAGATGCTGATCAATCCGTTGGAAGCCCCTCTCCATGAGAGTTGTCAATCTCTCAATGGAGGAAGCCTGATGCTCTGTCCTGAGGTTCATGCCTTCACTGACACTCTGCCTGGACTCCTCCACCACAGAGACCAAGTGAAGGGCACTCTCATGCAACACTGCCAGATGCTCCTGCGCACCCGGCCGCTTGTCCTGCGGCTGCTGCATGGCGGACATCTCCAGAGGCACATCATCACGGCCCGACTCAGCATATGCCTGGTCCCCTGCAGTCCTCCAGCTGCTGGCGCCATTGGCACTCTCTGTCCTTGCCATCTCCTCCAGCGATTGTGAAGTGCCCTCTCCACTGTGCCCTGGGACACTAGCCAACGCTATATTCCCTACCGATGTGGTAGTCGCTGCACTGGTGCCTGGCTCACTGAAATGATGTGACACTCGTGCCAATTGACCCCCCTCAGGTGTGGAAGGGGGACTCTGGGCGTCCTCCTGGCAGCCATGCATTGGTGATGCTGAAATTAACAAGGACGGTGGATCAGTTAGCGTTCAATCAGTAACACAATTCATCCCTTTCCCCCCCAGGCTCATAATATGCTCAACCTTCAAGAACCTAAGGAGGCGAACATTGGTGGGGTGGTTAACAGTCAAGTGGAGGCCCAAACATTACACGTGCATACAGACAGGCTGGTCAGATGGCCTAAGGAATGCCACATGGAATGTTATGTAAGTGTGAGGATATGCATCTGGGCAAGACAAACAAGGTACGGGAATACAGGAGAAATGGACCGTGGAAAGTAAGGACGATTACAGGGACCCTGCTGGGCAGACCCGTTAAGATAGCAGAACAGGAACATAAGGCGTTTAGAAAGGTAAAAGCCAGACTTGCCTTTATTAACCGAGGAATAAAATGTAGGAAAAGGGAGGTCATGTTGCAAGTGCAGAAAACGCTGTCGAGGCCACAGCTACACTTCTGCATTCTGTGACCTGCACTTCATGGGAGGGATGGCATTGGAGTGGAGAGAGTGCAGAGGTTCCTGACTGGGATGCATGCTGGCCTGGAGAGTTGGAGTTATGAGGAAACATTGCAAACACTTGTGACATTTGCTGTGCAGCACAGGAGATTGACAGGTCACATTATTGACCTTCATACCATTAGGAAGGGCATCGACTGGGTGGACAAAAGGCACCATTTCCCCTTGGTGGAGGGATGACTAATGTGGTGGCATTTATTTAAGTTGAGTGCCATGAGGTTGACAGGTGAGGTGCTGAGGACCTTTTGGACAGAGTAATGTGGGACGCACTGGCTGAAAGGGTGGTGGAGGTCCCAAACTCCCTAAGATGCAATAAGTCTTTGGATGTGCAGCAGCGATGGCAAGGCATGTTAGGCCATGGGGATAGTGGTCACAAATGGGATAAGGCGACTTTGGAAGGTGCAAGAGATGTGCATCCTCAAGGGGCCGAGGGACATTTGAGTATGACCCACACGTCTAACTCTATCAGTCTGTGAATGAGCAGTGTTGCTGCATTAATGATTGCAGCAATCATCAGTGCTTTGGATAGTGGGAAGACAGAGTGGATGGGACTGTGGGCCTCAAAATACCTGGCCGCTGCACCCCAGCCTCACCGACACCAGCCAACCTGGCCGCCTGGCTCCTTTCTAGCTCCATGGCCTGTTCTTCAAAGTGGGTCAGTGTGTGCAGCGTGACCTGGCCACCACCAGTGCGCAAACGCTCTTGGGTATTGTGCTCAGTTTTCACCTGCAGAACAGAGAACACCATTTATTGGAGCAGATCGCTCATGTACTCTGAATGCGCATGCCGCACCCCAACCACAGTGGCCCATCTGAGGCCTCCAGTGGCTCCTATCCACACTATTGGTGATCAGTCACCAGAAGATAGTACGGCTGCTCCCAACCCCCTCTCCCAACGGCATCCATCACTTCCAATAACACATGGGTCTTAGCGCCCATGGCAAGAAGGCACAACTAGGTGCGGCACCAAGGCCAGCAGATGGCACTTGGCCACGACACCTTGAGGCTCCCCTTCCACCATCTCATCACCATCAATAAGACATGTGTTGGAGTTCTGAGTATGTGCCTAGCTGCCTCTCCTGCAGGTTGCCCCCAGACTACTCAAATGCAACAAACACCAACATATGCTACAGGGAGAACCCATCTACTCATCAACCACTACGGCTGATGTAAGCATGGTCACTATCTGTTTGCCCACCCAGCGTGCACCAAATGCCCAATGCAGTTAAGACACTAAGACATTGTGGGGGGGGCCTCAAAGGCTAAGGCTACCTGCTGGGTTAAATGGCCAAGGCAAACATGGTACTCACCTTTCCAGAGCGCAACAAATCATTGAAGTGCTTGCGGCACTGGGTCCATGATCACTGCACAGCATCCATGAAGCTGGCCACCTCCGCCACCTCCTGCCAGGCCCGCTTCGTAACGTGGGGGGCCCTCCTCCTCCCATCCTCGGCAAACAGGACCTCTCGCCGTGCTGCCACCTCCTCGAGAAGGTCAGCAAGGTAGGCATCAGAGAATCGAGAGACACATTGGCCCCCCCGCTGGCCTACCCTGCAGCCTGCCCTCCTCCTCTGGCCTTCCCTTCACCAGAGCCTGCTATGCAGACTCCCTGCACCTGTAGCTGGCCATGGTGATCAGCCTAAAGGAGGCTGCCTGGCCTTTCTTTATACAGACTGCCGGTTCCCCATTGGAATCGGTGGTCTGTACATGCCCGCCACAATTTTTAAATTCCCGCTCTCCACAGGAGTGTGAAATGCGCTGGGTAGGCCTTAATTGGCCCACCCGCGCAAATAGGTGGTGCGGCCCGGATCGCTGGCGGCGATCAGCTCTCCGTCTGCCCGCGATTGGGTCAGCTCCACCCGCCCGACGAACGGAAAATTCAGCCCCATATCTTTAGACCAGGACTGCTCCAGGCAACAGATGGCCCGGAAAGCAAAGAAGACGGTAGCACCCAAATTTTGTGATGCCTCTCTGGGCACCTGCTGGATGCAGTGGAAGGCATTCTCTACCCCAGCTCTGGCCGCAGGAGGTCCACCAGTGTCACCAATCCGGCCTGTGAGGTGGTGGCGGTAACGAACAGCACCACTGGAACATGGAAGAGGTCAGCTATCCAGTCCAGGAAGACGATGAATGCTCTCATCCATTCGCCAGGGTAAGTCAACCACCTCATTCATCACTGTCAACTCACAAACCCACAAACTCATCGCACATCCATAGGGATCTCACACCTTGAGGGACAACACCACTAACTCTCAGACACACCCTCACATCTCCATCAGGCTCATATTCTCTGGAGCTCGCATTCTCGTCCTGTCCATGGCTCTGCACTTCACACAAAAATTCCACACTGTGTCATATATCCTGCTCATACTCCCTCCATCTGTTTTCATGAAGGAGAAGCTGGCTCACAACAGCAGGGAGACGTCCTAGACTGGGGTTGGATTGGCCCACATTAGGCCCCTTACTCACTTTGTGGAGCGTGCCATTGTGCTGACTGGGGAGGATGTGGACTGTGCCTGCGGCAACAATGAGGTTGGCAGTGAACACCCTCGTGAGGATCCTGCACCAGATCATCCCTCTCAATGAGCTGTGAGTGCTCAGTCTCCTGCTTTTGACTGTGCTGCCATGCACAAATTATCTCTACTTTGAGTCACAGGGAGCTCTGCCAAGTGACTGGCACCTTCAGCCAGTCAGTCCCTCAGCTCCATCCAGGTCCTCACCTCCAGCCAAAAGGACACCTCCTCCATTGAAGAGCTGGAAATAAGCAGCCTGGAAGACCCGTCACAGCTCTTACCCACACCCTCCACCAGCACACAGATACACACCTAGGGCAGGCTTGGGTCCACAATCTGGTGGTCATTGCATGGTTATGTGTCTGTAGCAGGAGGAGGCAGGTTCAGCCAAGCTCCCCTGCACTCTGAGGACTGCTGGGGAAGAGGCATCAGTGAGATTGGAGTCAGATGACGAGCCTCTGGGTTCGGCCTTCCAGCTCATTGTGGAGAGTCAGCAGAAGGCGGGGGAACATCATACAAAGCTGTTGGAATCCCACAACAGAGTGGCACGCGAGTCGGAGGAATGCTCTCTGATGAAGTGGTGCCCATATGTGCACGTATGGAGGTTCCATTGGTAGGATAACAGACGCCATGGAGACCCTGGTTCAGCAGAACACGGAGATGCACACAGACTTGCACTCCATTGCAGTAGCCCTGGGTGAGTTCCTGCAGCAGCATCACAAGAGGGAAACAGAACATCTTGAAGTTCCTCCAGGTACTCCTTCCCCTCAAGGAATCAGATCTGTGTCCTCGGGCACCCAAAAGGAGGAGGAGTGACGGCTGGGCACCTCTGGATCATCCACTCAGGAATCTCAGAGGCTGTCCTCTCCCTCTGAGTCCCCTTTGCCTATGACCCCCCCTCAACCTCGTGCTCTGTCATTGCAGACAGAACAGCTGGCCCGCAGGAGGACAGCCAAAGCTCAAGGCCTCGGCTCTCGAGAGGACACACGCAAAAGTCATTAGAGGCAACAGGGCCAATCATTGCACAGGCTGCCTCCACCTCTCCTGCAGTGCAGCACCTAGAAGAAGTGGTAGGCCTCGAAACATTAAGAATTTCTGATCACAATTGGTTGCACAGGTGAACGTGTTTTGTCATTTTATAATGTGAAAATGTATTCACTTTCACTGAATAATGTGTAATGGTGCATTTGAGCTTCATTGACAGGCTTTGTGAGCCCTCCCATTGTATGTCCCCCCCCTCCTCTCACAACTCGCGGTCCAGCTGCATCCAGCCAGCCCACGAGTGATTCTGGAGGGATAAGTGTGTGTGGCAGGGCCTTTCAGAGCCTCGAGCAAGCTCTCTCCCATGCACGTGGAGCTTCCTCCATCACACTCATTTCACTGTTAGGAGCATTTTCAATGCTGCCTGCGGGGGTTCGCTTTCAATTGTCCATCTGAGCTGAGCTGCATCTCTGCCCACCCACTGATCACACTCCCATGCAGCCCCTGTGCCTGGCCAACTTGAGGCTCCTCTCACTTTCGATTTCGACAACCATGGTGGTCATTAAGTTTCTTTTCAGCTCCCCTGTCTTTTCTCCTCCCCCAGTTACCCATGTCCTCTCCCCCATCACAGTTGACCCCCTGGCATCACCTTCTACCTCTCCACCGTCACCTACCAACCAGAACCCTTTTCTTCCCAGGATGTTCAGGTGAATGTGCATGTTCCCTACCTTCCTGAGAATCCTACCCACATCCACATTGACCTCTCCGACCTCCTTCTTCCCACCCCCAGGGTCCGTGTCTGCCTGTGAGTCCCCACCAACCACCCTCACCATTCCTTCTACCGCTACTGTTGCACCCTCAGCTCACTCTGCTTCCTCTCCCTCTCAAATTACTATTCCCTCCCACCACACCCAGTCTCAGTTCGCTGCCCAGGAAGCCGTCATTGACTCCACAGACCCCTCCTTTGCACATTCACCTGGACACCCCCTGCCTCCTTACTCCCTCAGCCACCCTTCCTCCCCTTGGGTTCCTTCCTCACCCTGGACTCCTCCCCCCCTCTGAAATCCTACTTCCCCTCAGACGCCGTCCCGCCCTCCAAACTCTTTCCATATACATCTTCCTACCCCCCTTATACCTACCTCCCTAGTTGCCACATTCCCCCCCTTTACACCCTCCTCCCCCTGTACATACCCCTCCCAACTTCACTCCCCCGACACCTTTGTTCCCCCCCAACCTCAACCCCCCCATGGCACCTTCATTCCCACCCTCTCAACTTCACCCCATCCCCCGGTACACCTTCCTCTCCTTGTCAAACTTAGATCTTCTTCTCTCACCCACTCCCCCTCTGGTACATCTTCCTCTCCCACTCACAGCTGGACCTCCCTCTCCCCGCCCCCTCCCCCAGCTGATCATCCGTAGCAGCCCATGGCCAAGACTGTGATGTCTCAAAGCAGACTCCAGACATAAATGGAGACCTCCCACCTTCTGTGAGCTGCTTCGTGATGGAGCCATGTCCATGAGAATCCGCCCAGCTTGCAATGCACGTGTCCCTCCAGGGTCCGATAGCTGTGGGGCACCAGCATCTTCTGCTCCTTGGATGTCTGCAATGTGAGCAAGACCCTTCTGGTATGGCCCAATTTCTGCATGTCACACTTGTCCAGACATGTTCTGGGCTGGCGTGTTTTACCACCAACGTGGGCAGTAAATTTGACATGGGGGGGATGATTCCGGCGAGCAGGCAAAATGATGAAATCCAAATGCATTGGAATTAGGTTCCTGGTGTGGTATGGCGGAAAAGGCGGCCCACCATTGATGGGTGGAGCAGACGAACATAAACTAGTTTCATGACAGCATAAAACTAATTTTTGGCCTTCTCACCATGTCTGCTGATGCTCACCATGACACCCAACGCCAATGGGTGTGGAAGGATCCGACCCAAGTCTCAGCGAGATTCAACAAGCCTGGGGAGGGAGCAGTGGAGCCCAAGCCTGATGCAGAACGTTGGCTGCAGTGGATGTGAGTGAAGATGTGTCAAAACTGGAAATTCCCAAAGTTAGTGCAGTAGATTCTGCTTTGTATTATTTATTGATTTTCAAGTCAAAAAAGAATGAGATGTTTAAACTTGTGCATTGGAAGGGAACTTGGGAAGGGAATTTTTTTGCTGCAAAAAGCTCACAAGCCGCAAACATTTTTCTTTATTCAGTGAAATGTTATACTGTAATTAGCTTTAAAATGCAAGATGTTGTAATACTTGTCCTTTGCAAAAAAATAAAAAAACTCGCAAGGCGCAAGAACGTTATGCAACATTAGCATATTCAGAATCAGACATGTCATCATGTGAAAAGTATTATTTATTTCCCAAAAATACTTTAGTCTCAGAACAACCTTGTTTGGATTAATTGGTATTCTAAAATCAATTTGATAACATTACCCTGCTGCTAATTGGACTGGCTCATTTTTGTTTATAATCGAGTTCTTCATTGAATCAAGTCTGAACAAGAATTTATGCAAAATAGGATAAAACTGACATGTTAAGGGACATATCTGACACAGTACAACTAGCTACCCAGGAGGGAGCAGCAGAGCCCAAGTCTTGGCTGATTGTACTGAATCTACGCTGGTTTTCAGTCATGTGGCCTGGCCGCGAAGAGGCCTGTGGAGTCCCAGGACAGCTTGGTGTTATTGGAAAGGCTAGGCTACTGATTGAGTGAGTTGGGGGAGCAGGGGAGTTGGGAAGAGGTGTGTGTGTGTGTGTGTGTGTGTGTGTGCCTTGCAACTTGAGAAGGTAGTAGTGAGTTAAAATGGGGTCACATTGGAAAATAGTTTGCAAAGCACAGCTGTAATCCTTTACTTTGTTTCGCATGTACATAATCCAGCAAGGTCGTGTTTTTAGTGTGGACTTCATCTTGTGTCAGATGCACAAATTGCATTGAATGTTGAAATGCTGAGGTCGCTTTAGTGATGTTATACAATTACATTGGTCCACAGTCTTGATGGTAATAGAAGGTATAAAGGGAAAACTAATGTTTCTACCCATTTGATATAGCCGAGGAGCATTTGCATTCACTATTGATAATTAAAAAACTCTGGGGATCTTCCTCCCACAGCTTCCAAGCTGATAGTCGCCCAACCTCGGACGGCCCGCTTCTACCTCCTACCCAAAATCCACAAACAGAACTGTCCTGGTAGACCAATCGTCTCAGCTTGCTCCTGCCCCACAGAACTCATTTCTCGTTACCTTGACTCCCTTCTCTCTCCCCTTGTCCAGTCCCTTCCCACCTACATTCATGATTCCTCTGACACCTTACGTCACATCAACAATTTCCAGTTCCCTGGCCCCAACCGCTTCCTTTTCACCATGGACGTCCAATCCCTCTACACCTCCATCCCCCACCAGGATGGTCTGAGGGCCCTTAGCTTCTTCCTCGAACAGAGGCCCGAACAATCCCCATTCACCACTACTCTCCTCCGTCTGGCTGAACTTGTTCTCACACTGAACAATTTCTCCTTCAACTCCTCTCACTTCCTCCAAATAAAAGGTGTGGCTATGGTACCCGCATGGGCCCCAGCTATGCCTGTCTCTTTATGGGGTATGTGGAACATTCCTTGTTCCAGTCCTACTCCGGCCCCCTTCCACAAATCTTTCTCCGGTACATCGATGATTACTTCGGTGCCGCTTCATGCTCTCGTCGGGACTTGGAAAAATTTATTAATTTTGCTTCCAATCTCCACTCCTCCATCATTTTCACGTGGTCCATCTCTGACACTTCCCTTCCCTTCCTTGACCTCTCTGTCTCAGTCTCTGGTGATAGACTGTCCACCAATATCCATTACAAACCTACCAACTCCCACAGCTACCTCGACTACAGCTCCTCACACCCCGCTTCCTGTAAGGACTCCATCCCATTTTCTCAGTTCCTTCGCCTCCGTCGCATTTGTTCCGATGATGTTATCTTCAAAAACAGTTCCTCTGACATGTCCTCCTTCTTCCTTAACCGAGGTTTTCCACCCACGGTCATTGACAGGGCCCTCAACCGTGTCCGGCCCATCTCCCGCGCATCCGCCCTCACGCTTTCTCCTCCCTCCCAGAAACATGATAGGGTCCCCCTTGTCCTCACTTATCACCCCACCAGCCTCCGCATTCAAAGGATCATCCTCTGCCATTTCCACCAACTCCAGCATGATGCCACCACCAAACACATCTTCCCTTCACCCCCCCTATCGGCATTCCGTAGGGATCGTTCCCTCCGGGACACCCTGGTCCACTCCTCCATCACCCCCTACTCCTCAACCCCCTCCTATGGCACCACCCCATGCCCACGCAAAAGATGTAACACCTGCCCCTTCACTTCCTTTCTCCTCATCGTCCAAGGGCCCAAACACTCCTTTCAAGTGAAGCAGCATTTCACTTGCATTTCCCCCAACTTAGTCTACTGCATTCGTTGCTCCCAATGTGGTCTCCTCTACATTGGAGAGACCAAACGTAAACTGGGCGACCGCTTTGCAGAACACCTGCGGTCTGTCCGCAAGAATGACCCAAACCTCCCTGTTGCTTGCCATTTTAACACTCCACCCTGCTCTCTTGCTCACATGTCTGTCCTTGGCTTGCTGCATTGTTCCAGTGAAGCCCAACGCAAACTGGAGGAACAACAGCTCATCTTCCGACTAGGAACTTTACAGCCTTCCGGACTGAATATTGAATTCAACAACTTTAGGTCTTGAGCTCCCTCCTCCATCCCCACCTCCTTTCTGTTTCTTCCCCCTTCCTTTTGTTTTTTCCAATAAATTATATGGATTTTTCTTTTCCCACCTATTTCCATTATTTTTAAATATTTTTAAATCTTTTATGCTCCCCCCAGCCCCACTAGAGCTATACCTTGAGTGCCCTACCATCCATTCTTAATTAGCACATTCGTTTAGATAATATCACCAACTATAACACCTATGTGTTCTTTTGTTCTGCTGTCTGTGACATCTTTTGATGATCTGCTTCTATCACTGCTTGTTTGTCTCTACAACCACACCAACCCCCTCCACTTCTCTCCCCCCAACCAACGCCCACCCCCCCCACCCCCCCACCCCCCCACCTTAAACCAGCTTATATTTCACCCCTTTCTTGGATTCACTCAAGTTCTGTTGAAGGGTCATGAGGACTCGAAACGTCAACTCTTTTCTTCTCCACTGATGCTGCCAGACCTGCTGAGTTTTTCCAGGTAATTCTGTTTTTACTATAATTACATGATTCCTCGTCAAAAAAAAATTCAGACCTGTTTACCTTCGGCCACTCTCATCCCTGAAAATTGAAAATGGAATTCAATTCAACGAGGTTCATTTGGGGGGTTCAGACATAGTACCATTTATTGTTTGTTCCCTTGCCTAAGTGTAGAGGAACAGAGGAACCTTGGAGTTCACATTCACAGATCTTTGAAGGTGCTGTAAACTTTGTGTCATCCAGCACTCGACCAACCAGAATTCTCTGCTAAGCAGAATTTCTGATGTTCTCTGAATACGAATCATCACTTTACCAATCTGAAGCAATTACGAAGTTATCTGGAACCCATACCTGTATACTGTATTAATTTATATTTTATGTTTGTGTTATTCATGTACTGTTGAAAATTAATAGTGAAAAGAATACTGTTCTTTACTTTTTGAGTACTTGCATATTAGTTCATACTACAAACATTGTGCTGTATTCCATTGGTAAATGGAACTCTCTGTTAACTGGCATTTTTAATTAACTGTCATCACCTATTTTACTGTAAAAGGAAAGATAGATAAAGTGATTAAGAAGGCATATGGGATAGCTTCCTTTATTAGACATTAAATATAAGGGCTGGGAAGTTATGCTAGGGCTATTTAAAACACTACATAGGCCACAGCTAGATTTCTGTGTACATTTCAGTTCACCATATTACAGGAAGGATGTGATCGCATAAAGAGGATACAGAAGAGATTTACGAACCTGTTGCCAGGACTGGAAAAATTTAGCTTTGAGGGAAGATTGCTTCGGTTGTGCTTTTTTTCTTTGAAACAGAGGAGGCTGAGAGGAGATTTAATTGAGGTGTATAAAACTATAGAAATTGAGATACAATAGTTAGGAAGGACCTGTTTCCCTTAGTGGATAGGTCAAAAATCAGGGAGCGTAAATTTAATGTAATTAGTTGGTAGAAGGATTACAGTGAAGTTGAGGAGAACCTTTTTCAGCTAGAGGATAGAGCCTGGAAACCGTTGCCTGAAAGGATGGTGAAGGCAAAAACATCACCACATTTAAAAAATACTTAAATATGTACTTGACGTGCTATAACCTACAAGGCTAAGGAGCAAGAGCTGGAAAGTGGGATTAGGTTGGATAGCTCTTTTTCAACCAACACAATAAGCCAAACTGCCCCCTTCTGTACTGTAAATTTCTATGATTCTATGAAAGGAAAGGAAGAAAAGCATGGGAAGGTTGAGTCAGCTGGAGAATTTCAGAGGGGTTGTTAAGCTGGAAGAATTTGAACAGGTATAGAGGAATGATGGTTTTAAACACAAAGGTAAGGACTTTAAATTTACTGTTTTGAGGGGTGATTAGCTAATCTAGTGCAGCAAGGACAGGGCTGATGTGTGCTAGGATACAGGCAATAGAGCGAGGTGAGCTGAAGTTTATTAAGGTTGGTGAATAGGAGGAAATGCCAAGATGTATTTTGTTTTATTCATATATGGGATGTGGGCATTGCTGGCTAGGCCAAAATTTATTGCCCATCCCTAATTGCCCTTGAGAAAGTGATGGTGAGCTGTCAACTTGGACTACTGCAGTCCATGTGGTGGAGTTAGTGAGTGAGTTCCAGGATTTTGATCCAGCGACAGTGAAGGAATGGCGATATATTTCCAATTCAGGATGGTGAATGGCGGGGAACTTCCAGGTGGTGGTGTTACTATGTATCTGCTGCCCATGTCTGTCTAGATGGTAGTGGTCATGGGTTTGGAAGGTCCTTCTTGTAGATGGTACGCACTGCTGCCACTGTGCATCAGTGGTGGAGGGAACAAGTGTTTGCGGATGGGGTGCCAAACAAGCGGGTTACTCTGTCCTGGATGGTGTCAAGTTTCTTGCATGTTGTTGGAGCTGCACTCATCCAGGTAAGTGGATAGTATTCCATCACACTCCTGACTTGTGCCTTGTAAATGGTATCAATAGTTTCATTATATTATTGTGGTTTATTGTAAAGTAGGTTTATGGGTGTGAGTATGGAGGGGTCTGTCTATATGATTTAATTGTATTGGAGTCAGATTGATTGCAAGCTTGAAATTATCAAAAGAAGTTAGGGGTAAAAGGCATTTGAAATGCTAATGAATAAACATGGATGAGGGCTTAGCTTGTCGGGTGTGAAGGAAAATTGCATTTTTAGTTAAGTGAAGGAGTTATTTGGGTTTCAAAGGATAGGATGTTTACAACTAAGAAGATAAGCAAGGCCAAGCAGTATGTTTATTTTTCCCTAAGGTACTGACCATATTGGCAACATGAAAGATTTTTATATTATGGAAAAAGTACATTTCCAAAGAAGTATAGATTAATGGAATTTACAAATTAAAGAGAGAGAAACATATATAAAGAGGAATGGAGGCTATATTGGGGTGGACCATGTCAGATCTAAGAGTACTATGTAAAACAGCCTTGGGGAAGCCTCCAGCCACTTCAGCAAAAGTCTGCTGTGTCCAGTAACCAAAAGTGGAGGAAAACCTTTGGAATTCCAGTGTCGATTAGGTGCTGTGATAAACTTGCTGGCTTGCTATTTAAATTTAAAATCTATTTTAGACTGTTGCCTTAAAGTGGCTGTGTAGTTGGGAATCAGGTTAATTAGAAATTTTGGGATTTGTTATAGTATTAAGTAAATGTAATCATATGTATATTCTTGAAGTCTTTTCATTTGTTAATAAATGTTTGAATTTAGTTTTTAAATCTCTAAAAGTGTTAGTGGACTACTTAATTCTGAATTCAGTGCACAAATGTTCTCATAATAAATACAAATTGCAGGACCATTGTGATAGCATGGCCAAGTTTCACTTGTGGATATTCTGCCTGGCACACGTCATCTGCCACATCATAACAAAATTAGGGGCTCTTTGCAGAATATTTTAAATTCCTTGATTGGCTTGGAGTTGGTGAATCTTAAGACTATGAGTACGAAAAGCACACTGAACTCAGGATTTGGTGTTGAGGGATTTTAAAGTGGTGAGACTGCAAATATGGCTTTATCCATAGCTAAGACTTTACTGGGAGGAGAAGACATAACTGATTGGTTTACAAAAAATATCTAAGGGTAAGTTAGCAAAATTGGGGGATAAGTTGCAGTAGAGGTTAACTGTAGGGGCAAAGAAAGCATACATACTTGAAGTGATATCACAACATTCGAAATTGGAAGAGATACCTGAAACTAGTGAGTCACAGCTAGAGGTAGTGAGACTTCAGTTGCAAATGAAGAATCTTGAACATGATCAAGCAATGAAAATGAAAAAGCTGGAATTAGAGGCAGAGGAAAAGGAAAGAGAAAGGGCATTTTCAAGGGATCAAGCAGAAAGACAGGAGAGAGAAAGAAACAGGAAAGAGAATTGGCAAGGGAGGAAAGAGAGAAGGAGAGGGAGAGAGAATATCAGCTTAAAAATTTGGAAGTTAAAAAAAATAGATCTCAGGGGCTGAAATTACCACTCCCAATCTAAAACCCCAGTGGGGAGATGTTTAAATTTATGCAGTGTCTTCCAAAGCTTGAGGAAAAGGAGATAGAGGTGTTCTTTGTTTTGTTTGAGAAGATTGCTAAGTAGATGAAATGGCCACAAGAAATATGGACTTTGCTTTTACAGTCTAGGTTGGTAGACAGAGGTCATGAGGTTTATGCTTCACATTCAGAACAAGTATTAGTGGATTATGATGCAGTAAAAAAGGCTATTTTGAGTGTATCTCAGTTGGTTCCTGAAGTGTACAGTCAGAAATTTAGGAATATAAGGAAACAGCCTCAGGGCAACATTTACCTTTCTCCCCCATGAGAAATATTATAAATCCTCCCACACTTGATAAGAAGCATCACTAAACACAATCAGTTTCATTTTTCTAACATCACCTGAAGATGGGAATTTCAAAACACAATGCTCCATTTTTAATTTTGTCATTGTTTTGTTTGCTCGAATAATTTCTTCAACCTTGGGATTTTTGATTTTAGTGCTCAATTCCACAACATCAAAATTGACACACAGCCTTGTTTGTTTGCCTAGCCAATTGTGTTGCGCAGTTAGACTTCGGAGTTCCTCTTTTTCCGTTTTAGAAGCCATTGTATCTTTTTGGGAGGCCCTATCACAACTAATCGCAATGGGATTGACATTCTCTAAGTAGAATTGCTGATGTAAGGTGATTGTGATCCACTCTGCCTGATTTCAAATCCAATGTATTTAAATGCACCAGAAGCCTGACTTCCAATCTTGAACTCCATTCTGAGCCCATTAATGACAGCCATTTCAAATTTGCTACCACCACCCCACAAAAATTCGTCTACATGCTTCATAAAGATGCCTGCAAGTTTCCCTCCATGGTGCCAATGAAACATTGCGGGGTCTGCTTTCAACTGGAGGCAGCCCAACTTTAACAAAACTGAACTCACTGAGAAATGCCAATCTCTGGAGACATCATTTAAACCATATACGCATTTATTTAGCTTCAGGAGTGTCCCTTCTGTGTTTGGCAAACAAAACATTGACAAAATTAAAAATGGAGCATTGTGTTTTGAAATTCCCATCTTCAGGTGATGTTAGAAAAATGAAACTGATTATGTGATTGGTGGACGGAAAAAAAAATTCCCTTTGAAATTGGTGTCCCTGCAAAAAGACAGCTTTAATATCAGTTGACATGCATTCCCAAGCATTTGTCGTTAAAAGAGCCAAGAATATCATTAGAATAACTTTTCCTGCCGTAAGTGAATCTACTCTTACATCTTGGTCATCCAATTGTCCTTTAAAGCCTCATGCCACTAGCCTTTATAAGTCCCATCAGGATGCACCTTTTCCATGCATATCCATCTATGAGATAGAGCAGGTTATCCCCTATCTGGCACCTCTGTGTATGCCCCAAATTCTTTCCAACTATGTAGTTCTTGCTGTTTGGCATCCTTTATTAATTTATCATCTAATTTGTTTGAAGCTACTAAGACTTCTCGATCGCATGGACTTCTGCTCCTTGTAGCATTACTAGTCTGTGCCATATTCCTTGACCTTGTAAAGCTAGACCCTCTACCCTGCCCTCTATCACACTCCGGACTGTTACTGTTTGATCTCCCTCTCCTTTTTATAGATGTTCTTTGAACAGTTCGCGATCTCTTCCTAGAGGCATGTTCACTCCCAGACCCACTGTCTGAACCGATACCACGTTTCCGTGCCTTCCGTTTTTATACTTCATGTTCCCCATCCATAGGCCTAACCTTCTGTCCTTTATCTCACACATTTAACTACTTTTTATATTTTCCAATGACCTTCCATGCTCTACCTACAATCATTGCATCCCTCCATTGACTCGCCCCCTTCTGGCATGTATGTAACTTTAATGCCAATTTTTGGCAATTGTCCCCTTGGACAAATCACTTCATCACGTTCACCAGAATTACTGTGTCCATCTTCAGACAACCTGTCAATTTCAGCAATCTGGTCCTCACAATCATGCAGCATATGCGTATGAGAAATACATGGTTCCTCATCACTTCCTATAATCCTTTTTGGACCTGCAAATTTGTAATCCATGCCAACTAATCTCAATGAATAGTCTGATTTCCAAGCTGTAAAATGACTGTTTTACCATCCTTACTTATAACCTTTTCCAGGCCATCCCATTTATTAAGTCCTCTTTTATAGTATACCATGTCTCCCTGATGAAAATCATTTCTGATGGTCATACGTTATGTCTTAATGCTCACTGAATTCTTTCTGAAACTTTGGCTTTAAGAAATGTTATTCTGCCTGTGTGTAGTACATTTAAATGCTCAGGAAAAGTAGAGCTAATCATAGTTCCCTCCCAAGCTGGGGGATGATCACTCAGAACTGAAGGAATTTTTGGATTCCTAACAAAATCCAACTGATATGGACTACAGCCCCCAAATACCTGCAGTGAAGTCTTGGCATGAACAACCCATGGTAGAGCAGCTGTTAATTTACAGCTTGGTCTATCTGCTAAAATTTTACGAAGCATTTCATCTATCACTGCATGATTCCTTTCACACACTCGGTTACTAAAACGGCTTTCTGCTGTTGTATTCATGCCAATTGTATTCATGTTTTTGCACATATCCCGAAACTCATAGTTAGCATATTCCCCCCATTATCAGTGAGGAATTTTGCCAGCGGTCCCAATCTGGTCCTTATCCACTTTTCCATTACCTGATCCACACTTATTTTCTTTACTGTGTATGACTGTCGACTGGCTAAACCTTGTTGCCAAATCTACAAGATATAAAATAAAAATGTTCTTTTCTTTATCCACACCTTTAAATGATCACCACAACTTCATTGAAATCTCTCACTGAGGGTAGACTCACTATGGGCCATGATGGTGTTCTTCTGTATTTCTTACATATATCACACCTATCGCTTACCTCCTCTGTAACATTAGTGTACTCGCCATCCCTTATTCCTGCATCCCTTAGCAAAATTTTTAATCTTTGGGAAGATGGGTGGGCAAACCGTCAATGCAATTTTAATACAATTAGTTTTTTGTCCTGTAAATTCCTATCCGCCTATGCTAATAGTACTTCTTTAGCTCCTTTAGTAGAAAAGTTAGGTTACATTAAAGGAATATAGTGTCCAGATTGCATAGATTGTAAGTCCACAGGTTTCCTAACACAATAGCCTTGTAATTTTCCATGTTCAGTTTCATTTGCACTTTCTTCATCGATGGCCTGTTCAACAGTAATGGACTGCTTGCTGTACACTAAGTGCGATAGTGGGTGGGTAAAACAATGTTTTACCCGACGACCGTGATGGCGGGTTTTCGTGCCGTATCGTCCCAAACCCGCTGCATTGCTTATGCATTCCCAGGAAACTCACTATTTCCATAGCAGGTGGGCTCTCATTTACCATCCACGCCAGCACCTCACCGCTTCATCATGCCGGGCATCATATTTAAAGTCCAGCCATGCACACACATCTCAGCATTTCCAACCCACGACTACTGCAGGGAAGATGTCCATGAAAGGCAGAAAAACTGCAGCCCCCGTGTTTAATGGTGCATCATTGGATTTGGACACAGTGGAGTCCTGCCGTGATGTCCTCTACTCCCACTCTGGCCACAGCATGGGCAGCAGCATCATCAATCCAATATGGCAGATGGTGGCAGCAGTGGTCAGTATCAATGCTGCACAGAAGAGGTTGGGCATCCAGGTTGGCACACAGAAGAGGAATGATTTCATCCATGTAGCCAGGGTATGGCAACCATATCATCACTCTAAACTAACACATTCACACGTTCACTGGCATCTCACTCACTGCCAGGTCAAGGGACATCACCACCCATTCTCACACACATACCCTCACATGTCCATCTGGCCTCATCTCCTCTGGAGGATGCCTCCTCAGCCCTCACTATCTTGAGGCCACTTGCACAGATCAACATGTGCTCCCACACACACCTGGGATACCCTCCTTCCACAGTACAGCTGTGGTCCTGCCGTATCTTCCCTTGCCTGAGGCCAGTTCTCCCCCTTTCCCAAGCAAGGCCTTGTCCTGCAGCCACTGAAAAGCCACCCACATATAGTTGATCTTGTACATTGAGACCTACCCATGAGCCCTCCTAAAAGTAATGTGGTGCTGTCTGTGAAGCCTGGCGTCCATGACTGTGAGTGCTGCCCGAAACAAGGTGGCAAACAAATCTTGAAGGCCCTAGCAAAGTGCAGTCCTCCAGGTGCATGTCGCTTATGTGCTGTTGTGAAACACGTCGGTGTGTTTTCCTGCCGACGTGGGTGGACAATCCTGCGGCGGGGTGGGGGGGGAATAAGTCCGGCAAGCTGGCCTTATAATGATATGCTGATGTATTACAATGAGATTCCCGATGTCTGGTAGCAGGAAATGCAGCCTGCCATTGGCGGATTGAGGGGACGACTGCAAACTGGTTTCACGCCGTTGTGAAACCAATCACACCACATTGTCCACTTACGCCGCCAAACATGCCCAACGCCAGCAGGCATGGAAAATCTCTGCCTACGTCCATGATGAAATAATTGGCTCCAACTATCTTATTGGGAATCACTACCCATTTTAAAGATTTTTGGGAATTATCATCGCCAAATCCAAAATTGGTAGAACCCTCAAATTCCTTATTCTGGTTCTTGTCATTTAAGGAGTCCAGGATTCATTTTAACTGTCCATTCCACGCACAGCAGACGTGCACCCACTATCTAGCACTGCACAATTGAAGATTCTGCAACCAAGACATTTATCACTAGGCTCAAACTTCTTGTAACTAATACAATGCCCTCTCTTTGGTCAATATCTCTATCTTCTTCTCCCGAGTCGTCTGTCTTGTGTTTAATTTCGAACATCCTATTATATCATTTAGGATAGTTCATTGCATAATGGTATTTTTGAATCATACCTAAAACACCGATTGACCACACCCTGGGCATTTCTGGGTTCATTCTTTTGTTGTAAATCCCCCATTCTTTTCTCCAGCCATAATTGTCAAAGATGTTCCTGTTCTCATCGTTTCGAGTTACAGATTACCTTTTGTACTGATGCCTGTGTCCAGTTTCTAGACAACTTCACCATCCCATTGACATTGTATCTCCGTTTTTTGTCTTACCACTGAATGACCTATTTGCGCCATGAACACTGCCGGAAAGGAATATTTTCTGAGGAATTTTTTTTTGAGCTTCTGACATCTGTTCTAGCAGCGTGTCTTTCTGCAAATTTAACTCCTGTCAATACTAGAAGTCTGTCTATTTTCGATACTCTGGCGCAGTCTAGTTACTCAAATGCCAACACTGATTGGGGAATTTCTAGATGGAATTTTTGCAATCTTGCGTATAGTCTGCTGAATTCTATTATGCAGTCTTCAATGGAACTATCCTCCAACTTTCTAAATTTGTCAAAATCTGACCATGCTTAGTTAGCACTTATAAGTCATCCCTTTGATAGATCTTTTCCATAAAATCTTATAATGTTTCCAAACCTTCATCTGTGTCCAAGTGCTCAGGCTCCAATTCCAAAACTACTTTGCATCTTATTTTGCTTTCGTATGGAAGCAGGCATGCCAAGGACATTCTCTGTTTTTTACTTTGGCAAGGACATAACCTGTGTTCACATGGTTACTTCATCCTTCCATTGATCATATGGTTGACATTCAGAAAACATCGGTGGATAATTATACCTGGACACTCTATCTTTTGATTCAGCCATTTTTGAGTGACTCCAAACCACTCTGCTCTTAAAGTTAACTCCAAATAAGTCTCTTGTCTGAAGAAAGCTTAGCTTCCAACCTTTTACTTACAAGCAGAAGCCATCTCTGCTACCACTGTTAAGTTTCAATGGCTGCTTGACAATTAAGACAGAGACCAAGAATGACTCCTTCAAACAGAGTTTTATTCTAGTGTATAAAACTTTACCCCTAGAACTTGTCTCACCTGTTTTCCTTTTTTTTACATACCAAATGGGTACATAGCTTGTTAATGAATAATTACTATTTAAACTCCTTGAGAGTTAACTGATTCTGGACTCTGGAACCCAGTAAAACAATAGTTATTTTCTCTGTGGTCTCTGTACTATAAAACCTTCCCTCTATCCATCTTTTATTGCATGTATGCAAGGAGGTGATTTTGCAGCCCTCCTTTCCACATTTTGAGTTTATGTAAATAAACTAACCTTTTGAGTTCATCCTATCTCGAGTTTGTTGTGGGGTTATTCGTAGAAAATTGGATCAGACCAAAATCAAGGTGTTGGGAAATATGCTACCACTTATAAAGAGGGAAACAAAAACACCTTTCTGTTTACAGAAGGGTGATGAGAGAAGAAATTAGTACTGTTTAAATTAACAGCCCCTCCTGTCCGTAACACATTCCTTCGTGTTGAACACCTGGTTGGTTCGGCTGTTGCATTGATTGGTGGCTGCTGCTAACTAACCCGTTTCTTGTGGACTGGATGAACATTGGTGTTTCTTTCTCTTCTTTTGTAGTGTGGACCATCCCAATGTACGTGTATGTTCATGTTTCAACGACGCAACTTTCATTTGCAACTGTTTCAGAATTGTAGCCAAATTTTTGATTACTTTCTTCACTTCCAGTCGTTTCTTGAGCTTACTAGTCTTTTCATTCGGCTTGGCAACTATTCTGGGAAGTTGAGTTGTCTTTGTTTCAGAGTTATCTGCGGAACTCATATAAATTTGACAACTTCAACTGAGCATTCAGTTCTGTTCAGAATGCTTCTTGCCTGGTCACTGACTGCTAGTTTGACTCTTTCAGCTAATTCATTAGATCCTCAATGTGTTTCTTGAATTGCCTTTCTCTGCCTTCAAAGTCAGGATTTGTTCCTCCATACTATGCGTCTCATCATCATGTTGTTCAGGTTGGATCGGAGTTCAACAATTTCATCAGTTTTGGTTATTAATTCTGCATTCATGCATCTGTTTTGATTCTTCAGCAATTCCTTCTCCTGGTCCAGGTATTTTTCACAATATTTACTAGAGACATCTGATGCTTGAGGTTCATCAACTTTTAACTGCAGATCTATCTTTGTTTAACTTGTTTCTACAAGTTCATCATTTAAGCATTTCAAGTCATTTTTCAAGTGTTCTACTTTCTATGAGTGACATTCCAGAGTTCTCATCGGTTCTTGCTTTTCATTAACAAACTTATCATTTGTACATGAAAGCTAATTCTGTGCACTGATCAGTTTTCTCCTTGGCAGAGTATAATTCCTCTGTGCTATCCTTCAAGCTCACTTTCTGTAATTGCACTTCTGCCAATTGTTTTTGAGACATCTCACACTCTTCAGTGAGAACTTCTACCTTCACTTGTCATTCTATATTCTTGATTTTTATTTCTTTTTATATCTCTTTGGAAATGTAATGTTTTTCCAAGGTTCCATCCCAATGTGCAACTGCTTTCTTCAGTGCTGTAGTCTCTATCTTGTACCTCTTGGCTTCCTCCTGGAATAGTAAACATTCCTGGGTCGTCTCTGCCAACTGGTTCTTCAGTCGTGTTCAAAGTGACATTAAATTTATTTTGTTTCACTTCTTAATTCTTCGGAGGAACAAACTTTGACCTGAGGGATCCTAATAGCATGTGAATATCCATCAATAGGTTTTCCTTTTTGTTGCAGAGCTCAATTGCTTCATCCTGATTTTTCTTGTAATTTAACAGAGTCTCATTGAATTTGCTCTACAGGTCTGCCATTCTGCAGGTCAAGGTTCTCTTTATTCTGTCATGTTGCTGAAGGGTTACGTTCATGAATGTGATCTTTCAATTGTTTATTTTTTTGTTCAGCTCTTGTCTTCTCACTCTGCATTTCAGCGTATTATTTTGTCACTACTGATAGCTCCAATACAGCTTTTCTGAAGAAGCATTCAACATCTTTTTTAGCTCCTTGTGTTTTACCAAGAGCAGGTATTGGTTCTTCAGAAGAGTCTTTCAAGGCCGCAACTTTTTTGTGTACCTTTTCTGCCTGCTGTTGTGCCTGACTGTACAGCTGTTTGAATTTTCCCAACTGCTGCTTTGATTTGCCAACTGTGGAATTGAGGGTCATTATTTCCTCCTGGTACCTTTGTGCCATCTCAGAAATTTGTTTGTTCAGATCTTGAACAGTTTGGTTCAATGAAGACTTTAGCTTGTCATGCGCTTTCAAAGGTATATACTCAGCTTGAACCTTGCACTTCAAATCCTCCAGTTCAGCTTTTGAACATTTTCTGATTTTACTTATCCTTTTTCTTGCTCCATCTACCACAGGGTTTTTTTCTTTGTCATTCACTACCAGCTGCTGGTACAGTTCTGGAAACATGTCAGGGTCTTGAAAAAGATATGCCTTTGGGACTTCTGGAAAATTCCCTACCTCTTTGGCACACTCATGTGGTTTTTTTCAAACATACAAATGTACGAGTTAGAATGCAAGAGTAGGCCCTTTGGCCCCTCAGGCCTGCACCACCATTCAATAAGATCATGGCTGACCTGATTGTGGCCTCAACTCCACATTCCGCCCACCCCCAATAACCTTTGACTCCCTTGTTAGTCAAGAATCTGTCTACTTCTGCCCTAAAAATATTAATTGACCGATCTCTGGGAAAGAGAATTCCAAAGATTCACAGCCCACTGAGAGAAAAAAATTCTTCTCATCTCCTTCTTAAATGGGACACCCCTTATTTTTAAACAGTATCCCATAGTTCTAGTCCCTCCCACAAGGGGAAACATCTTTCAGCTTCCACCCTGTCAAGTTCCCTCAGGATCTTATATGTTCCAATAAGATAACCTCTCAATCTTCTAAACTACAATGGATACAGGCCCAGTCTGTCTTTTTTCATAAGATTTGCCCCTCTCATCCCAGGTATCAGTCAAGTGAACTTTCTCTGAACTGCTTCTAATGCATTTATATCCTTTCTTTAATAGAGACCAAAATTATGCACTGTACTCTAGATATGGTCTCACCAATGCCCTGTACAATTGTAGCAAGACATCCTTGCTTTTATATTCCATTTCCCTTACAATAAACAACAACATTCCATTTGTCTTCCTAATCACTTGCTGTAGCTAACTTTTCCTGTTTCATGTACCAGGACACCCAGATCCCTCTGTACCTCAGAGTTCAGCAGTCCCTCTCCGTTTAAATAATAAATTGTTTTTGTATTCTTCCTGCCAAAGTGGACATGTTCACATTTTCTTACATTATACTCCATCTGACAAATTTTTGCCCATTCACTTGACCTATCCATGTCCCTTTGCAGACTGCTTATGTCCTCTTCACAGCTTACCTCCCTACCTTTGTGTCATCAGAAAATTTAGCAATCATACATTTGGTCCCTTCATCCAAATCATTGATATAAATTGTAAATAGCTGAGACTCCAGCAGTGATCCCTGTGGCACTCCACCCTTCAGAACTTACCAACCCAAAAAAGACCCATTTATCCCAATTGTCTGCTTCCTGTTACCTAATCAATCCTCTATCCTCTAATATGTTACCCCCTGCATCAGGAGATATTATTTTGCATAGAAACATTTGATGTGGCACTTTATCAAATGCCTTCTGGAAACCCAAGTACATTACATCTACAGGTCCCCCTTTATCCACATTGCTTGTTATTTCCTCAAAGAACTTCAATAAATTAGTCAAACATGATTTCCCTTTCACAAAACCATGGTGTCACTGCATGACTGCATTGAGATTTTCTAAGCGCCCCACTGTAACCTCCTTAATAATAGATTCCAGCAATTCCTCTACAACAGATGTTAAGCTAACTGGCCTGTAGTTTCCTGCTTTCTGCTTCCTTCCTTTCTTAAATAGAAGATTCACATTAGCTATTTTCCAGTCTGCTGGGACCTTTCCTAAACCTAGGGAATTTTGGAAAATTAAAACCAATGCATCTACTATCTCAGTAGCCACTTCTTTTAAGACCTGAGAATGGAGTCCATGAGGACCTAGGGAATTTTAGTGCTAATAAATTTCTCAGTATCCATTCCATGGTGATTGTAATTATTTTAAATTCCTACCACCACCGCCTCCCACTTCCACATCGCCCCCCACCTTTCACCCCTTGATCCACAATTATTTCTGGGATGTTATTTTCTATCCTGTACAGTGAGGACAGATGCAAAATATCTGTTCGGTTCATCTGCCATTTCCTATTCAACATTCTCACTCTCTAGGGGACCATTGCTCACATTACTTAATCCTTTCCTTTATAAATACATGTATAAACTTTTACTATCTGTTTTCATGTTTATAGCTAGCTTTCTCTTGTACTCTAATTCATTCATCCTTATTAATTCTTTAGTCATTCTTTGCTGTTCTTTATATTCTGTCCAATTTTCTGATCTGCCACTCATCTTTGCAGAATTGTATGTTTTTTCTTTCAGTTTGACACCATCTTTAACTTCTCTAGTTAACTGCAAATTGTGTGCCCTTCCCTTAGAGTCTTTCTTTCTCATTGGAATGTATCATTTCTGAGTATTCTGAAATAGCTCCTTAAATGTCTGTCACTGCATCTCTACTGACCTATTCCTTAACCTAACTTCCCAGTTCACTTTAGCCAGTTCTGTCTTCATGCCCTCATGATTGCCCTTTGCTATGACCATGCAGTTGGTACAGCTGAGCTATTTAAAAATCCCAGAGGGAAACTTTAAACAACTGTCAAAGCCTATAATTTTAACTGATGCAACTCTAAATTCAGGAATCAGACCACCAGTTCTTGAGAGGTTTTTTATTAAATTACATGAAACCTTTCATCAATTTATACAAGTTAAATATATATACACATGGCTACAAATTACTACGATCATAACTTTTAACAAATTCCCAAACTAATCTCCATTAAGGCAACAGCAACCCGTAGACTTAACCAAACATCAGGCAAAGCATTTTCACCTTACGAATTCAAAATTAGGTTGTTTTCACTTTGGTTCATGTGGAGACAGTTGGAGGCTTACAGCTACTTTTGATCTCACATTACCTCTGCTCTACACACACAACACTGCTGAAATTATACCTAGCACAGCCCACTGAATGTAAATTCTCATTGTATCACCGACCTCTGAACTAAACCTTTCTAACAATAAAACCCATTTCATAGTACCAATTTTATTAGTAATATAAACATATGGCTTGGTATCTGCTAGCTAGTTGGTAGTTTTCACCCCACTCCTTGAATGCTCTATTCAAAAAATGCAAATGCACTCCATCTCTCTTACATATCAAAACTAGGACACATCAAAGCACCCAGACTAGCTGGCTTTAATTCAATTAAGACACATCCATAGACTAAATCTCTTTTAAAAGAAAAGTCTTTTCCAATAATATTAATAGCTTCATGACATCTTATTTAAATATAAAACACTAGTCTTAGTTCAACTCCTCTCTCCCTCAAACTGAGTGCAAAATCCAATCATATTATGATCACTGCAACCTAGGGGCACCTTCCCTATGAGGTCATTAATTAATCCTGTCTCATTGCACATTTCCAGATTTAGTATAGCCTGCTGTCTGGTTGATGTTAAAACATGCTGCTCTAAGAAACTGTCTTGAATTGTCTCGGGTACTGTCTTTTTCCTTTTGTCACTTTGCTAGGGATTTTCTATGCCTCTTAAGCTCTGCACTCTCCTCAACTTGAAGATTAAAGTATTCTTCAGAGGCTGCTAATGGTTCATCAAGGCTGGTTTAGAGTGCATCAATACCATGTATTCAGATTATGTGATTTGCAAGATCACCAAACCAGTATAAAAAGGAAGTAATCTGGACTTCCTCTGATTTTTGCCGAGACCTAATATACTCTAGTAATGCAAAAATTTGCTTCTCAAGGATGCCGCATTCCTTGTTGGGTTTGGCCATTGGATAAGTCCAAACTGATCTGGTAAATTGGATTTTTGATCCATAGTCGTTAATATTTTTTGCAGTTACAGCTTTAAATGTTGTTGTTCTTTTAAGAATGGCTTTGCAGTAACCATTTCTTTCTCTCTGTTCTTTTCCAGAGCTTGTTGGGTTTCTCAGGCTCCTGTTGCACTGACTGTCTTTATTTCAAGTTTTTTAATTCTGCAGGAAAGCTTCAAAACAAGAAGTTTGGGCCATCTAGGAGGTTTTTAAGTTGGAAAATTGTGCTGGAAGGTGATTCCTTTCTCTGCCTTTAGGTTTTTTAAAAAACATTCTCTGGAGCTTTTCCTGATTTCAAAATGGCATCGCCGTTCACTCGGAGATAAAGGGATTTCCCATGCTTGCCAGTTTTGATGAGCTCTGCAAAATGGCGATGGCACGCTTCTTGAAAAAAAATGTTTAACAATAGCTGCCTGGATCAGGTATCTGCTGACTTCTTTTATTCAGTGATTTGCTTTGCCAAGTAACAAGGCGGTCAAATTCAAGCTTATTCTTGCTGCTTTCTGAGCTGGACAGTTGTGATGTTCCCAAGATATTTAATCAAAATTTCTCTGTTTTTTTCCTGCAAACTTGGGGGCCACACGTTGAGGCTCCAAGTCAGGGATCAGGTTTTAGCGATTTTTTTTTCAAACAGCGCTTCTGACACTGAATTAGTTAAAGGGTTCACAGGATTTGCTGCAGTCTGGAACTTTAAAAGATTTAGCTCACCCTTCCAGGTTCTGTCGACTCTGCACTCTGAAGTTGGACTTTCAAGGAAGATTCAGTGGAGTCTTCTGCTGCAATAAAAATCTCTGCACTCAGCTTCCAGGTCTTTTCTCTGGAGTTTTTCTGGAGATGTTTTTTTCTCTGCGCCCTCTGCTTCTTTTGGGACCTTCTATTAGGTCTGAAATATTTGTTGATGTTTTTCTTAGTCTTCCCGAATTTCAGTTGGCTTCAGCATTTTAGTGAGGCTGAGGGTTTTTGATCCCCTTCTACCACCATGTTGGCAGGGTATTGGTTACAGAGTGCGATCTCTTAAAGTCTATGTAATCTTCTGCAGGTTAACTGTAAGTCTTTATTAACTACTTGTCACAGAAAATGGAGTGAACACTCAGACCCAGGAGGTTTGTCTTAGAAGCCTTTATTGAATCGTGATATCATGGAGAGCCCAGGAGCATACAACGGAGCTAGCCGGCACTCTGAGAAGCATTAGAGTACACACATAGTTATAGCAAAAAAGTACATATCTTTTGGCATACACACAATAGTTCTTTTAGTTTACAACCACATCTGACACTTGCACAACCCATCTGGCGCCCATTAGTCTGGGAAGGTAGCTGATAGCACGACTAGTCTATTATTTTATGTGCTAGTGAGAAAGCGGATGGGCCTAGTTTCAAGGACACTTCGTTGTAATATTCCATTATATAGTTTAACCACTTAACGCTTTGTTATACTGTATATGTATTTTATTCTCCCACAATCCCTCCTTGTTAATCTTCTAGATTAACACCAATGAGGAATAGTATCTTCATTATCATATGGGGGTTCATAACCATAAGGAAAAGGATGGTCCCTGGCGGGGTAAGCTTTCTCTCCCCACCAGTGGGCTTCGCTGGGGCCAGTGCGTATCATTTCGGGAATAATTGGGGCACCACCTAATCCAGTAGAGACACCATTGATAATCTGGGAGCAGCAAATCCGCAAAGCAACACATGAACAACACCCTGTAACACACCTACACCCGTGATTCCTCTGACACCTTACGTCACATCAACAATTTCCAGTTCCCTGGCCCCAACCGCTTCCTCTTCACCATGGACGTCCAATCCCTCTACACCTCCATCCCCCACCAGGATGGTCTGAGGGCCCTTAGCTTCTTCCTCGAACAGAGGCCTGAACAATCCCCATCCACCACTAATCTCCTCCGTCTGGCTGAACTTGTTCTCACACTGAACAATTTCTCCTTCAAATCCTCTCACTTCCTCCAAATAAAAGGTGTGGCTATGGGTACCTGCATGGGCCCCAGCTATGCCTGTCTCTTTATGGGGTATGTGGAACATTCCTTGTTCCAGTCCTACTCCGGCCCCCTTCCACAACTCTTTCTCCGGTACATCGATGATTACTTCGGTGCTGCTTCATGCTCTCGTCGGGACTTGGAAAAATTTATTAATTTTGCTTCCAATCTCCACCACTCCATCATTTTCACGTGGTCCATCTCTGACACTTCCCTTCCCTTCCTTGACCTCTCTGTCTCAATCTCTGGTGATAGACTGCCCACCAATATCTATTACAAACCCACCGACTCCCACAGCTACCTCGACCACAGCTCCTCACACCCCGCTTCCTGTAAGGACTCCATCCCATTCTCTCAGTTCCTTCGCCTCCGTCGCATTTGTTCTGATGATGCTACCTTCAAAAACAATTCCTTTGACATGTCCTCATTCTTCCTTAACCGAGGTTTTCCACCCACGGTCGTTGACAGGGCCCTCAACCGTGTCCGGCCCATCTCCCGCGCATCCGCCCTCACGCCTTCTCCTCCCTCCCAGAAACATGATAGGGTCCCCCTTGTCCTCACTTATCACCCCATCAGCCTCCGCATTCAAAGGATCATCCTCCGCCATTTCCGCCAACTCCAGCACGATGCCACCACCAAACACATCTTCCCTTCACCCCCCCGTCGGCATTCCATAGGGATCGTTCCCTCCGGGACACCCTGGTCCACTCCTCCATCACCCCCTACTCCTCAAACCCCTCCTATGGCACCACCCTATGCCCACGCAAAAGATGCAACACCTGCCCCTTCACTTCCTCTCTCCTCACCGTCCAAGGGCCCAAACACTCCTTTCAAGTGAAGCAGCGTTTCACTTGCATTTCCCCCAACTTAGTCCACTGCATTCGTTGCTCCCAATGTGGTCTCCTCTACACTGGAGAGACCAAACGTAAACTGGGCGACCGCTTTGCAGAACACCTGCGGTCTGTCCGCAAGAATGACCCAAACCTCCCTGTCGCTTGCCATTTTAACACTCCACCCTGCTCTCTTGCCCACATGTCTGTCCTTGGCTTGCTGCATTGTTCCAGTGAAGCCCAACGCAAACTGGAGGAACAACACCTCATCTTCCGACTAGGAACTTTACAGCCTTCCGGACTGAATATTGAATTCAACAACTTTAGGTCTTGAGCTCCCTCCTCCATCCCCACCCCCTTTCTGTTTCCCCCTTCCTTTTGTTTTTTTCCAATAACTTATATAGATTTTTCTTTTCCCACCTATTTCCATTATTTTTAAATATTTTTAAATCTTTTATGCTCCCCCCACCCCCACTAGAGCTATACCTTGAGTGCCCTACCATCCATTCTTAATTAGCACATTCGTTTAGATAGTATCAACAACTTTAACACATATGTGTTCTTTTGTTCTGTTGTTTGTGACATCTTTTGATGATCTGCTTCTATCACTGCTTGTTTGTCCCTACAACCACACCAACCCCCTCCACTTCTCTCTCTCTCCCCCCCCACACACCTTAAACCAGCTTATATTTCAACTCTTTCTTGGACTCACTCAAGTTCTGTCGAAGGGTCATGAGGACTCGAAACGTCAACTCTTTTCTTCTCCGCCGATGCTGCCAGACCTGCTGAGTTTTTCCAGGTAATTCTGTTTTTGTTTTTTTACCCTATAACACATGCTACTACGACCAACCCAATTAAAATATATAGCAACCAACTTCCCCAACCGGAGAACCAACCTAGTATTACAGACAACCAGGAATCTTTTTTATAAAAATTACTCAAACTTTCCATTTCAATACATAATGCAAGTTAGATCACTTGGTAACAGCTGCTATATTGTGACCGGACAATGTCATTTACAGCGAGTGGCGTGGACCCAGTCTTCCTTCCCTTTAATCTTCAGGGCTGTTCGAGTTGTCAGCAGCACAAGGCAGGGTCCTTTCCACCCTCTCATGCAATTCAGCTGCTGTTTTGCATAGAGGAAAATGAGCACAAATCCAACATTTAGTCCGATTAACTTGCAAGGCTACAGCCTGCATTCGTTGAACCGCAGAATTGGTAGTCCATGCCCCTGCAAGGACCACGCAGGACAGGATCCAAATCAGAGTCAGCATTCTGTTGGCTCAGTTAAAGTTCTTGCACAAGCACTTCCGTCCGAGGTCAGTGTCCGCTTGACGTCCGATGCGTGGATCCTCAAGGCATTCTTCAGCCTTCACGGCCATATGGGTGGTGAGCAGGACTTGGAAAGGCCCTTCCCATCATGGTACCAAACAGTTCTTTCTCCTTAAGGTCTTTACTAGGACTAGGTTCCCGGGCTGGTATTGATGACAATCTTCAATGGTGGGCTTTTTCTGAGCTTCTACTACCTGTATATGCAAGCTCTTGAGATATTTAGGGTGAGAGCGCATAGTCATGAGTGCCAAGGGTGGAGCTTCAGGCCCTTTCAAACTGGTTTCTTCACATAATTTAGCAAGTTTGTTTTTCAGAATACCATTTTGTCTTGCCACCGCCCCAGTAGACTGGGGGTGGTATGGGCAGGAAAGGTGATGGTTGCATAGTAAGGCCTTCAATAGTTCCTTTATCACTTTAGCAGTAAAATGAACAACAATTTTACAATAACAACAGCATCATTTCATCGGGTGGGATACGCCTCCACCCATCGCGAGAACAAACATATTAGAACTAAAACATAATTATATTCCATACATTTAGGCATTTGTATAAAGTCCATTTGTAGGTGTACAAATGGGCCCCATGACTGGAGTCCCATACCAGCAGTCACTGTGGGTGTCTTGCCTGGGTTATGTCATTGACATAGGTATGACAGGTATTACTAATACAATGCCTATTAGCATATTACTATTCACTATACATTCAACATTCATTCTACATACACGTGTTAAACCCCTGAGCTGGCAACCGGTCAAGTCATGATTCTTGTGTCGTGAGAGATTCAATAGATGCTCATTAGTTACCCGTAAAGGGACTACCCCTTCTTTAGTCTGTCTTAAATTTTCTCGGGCTTGTTCCAGTGCCCAAGGTCTATAGGTGTTGCATATATCATTTCTGCTCGCTTCGTCTGAAATATTTTTCCCTATTTCAATTAAGTTATTGATAGTCCCCGCGTGACTTTCGAACACAGTAGCCAGACTTTGGATTAACCAATGATGTCCCTATATTGAATATCATAGTGGCATCATTTATCAGGCTGCACTTAATGTGGTTCCCTCCCAAGTCTGATCGCATCTCGCCACTGAACTGAACTGCTTCAGTCATCAATTGGCGCATCAGAGCCGTATAGAGTGCTTGGGTATGGGCTGAACACCATTGGGGCAGGACGACATTCAAGACTATCGGTACCAACTCATGGTGTACATTATCATACAAAACTTCTGATTAACCAGTACCAAACCATCGGTCATGGATGCAGAGTCGGACAAGATGGATCAGTCGGTGTGGTTTGAGGGGCTTCAATTATCTCCACTCAGACTATGAAAGTAGAGGTGGGAGGTGGCTGGGTAGTGGTGGACCTCCCATGCTCGATCTGAAGTAAACCCTTACTACAATTTGAAAGCACTTGTTCTCCTGCTGTTACATTTATCATTCCCCGTTGCGTGTCGCATTCGGCACTGTCTGTGCTGTACCAAAGTTCCTCCTGCGGTGCAGGATGAGCAGTGATGATTCCCGACCTTGTTGCCAGTACTGATAGACCCACGACCTGGATCGTAGATCTGTGGAGACATTAACATCGGCTCCCGTTCTCTGGGTTACCGCTTGGTCAGTTGTCATGTATCTTTAACTGTGTGTAATGCCTCCATTTACTTCCCGTTCTCATATCTACAAGTGCGCATGTATCACCTGTCATAATTACCTGGTATGATCCATTGTTGCTCTTTGGATTTGCCTGTTTCCATATCCTTAATCATCTGTCAGTCTTTAACTTCCTCTCTCAACTCATGTAATTGCCTACTTAATTCCCCTACATTGTCCTGTATTTTTCCTTTCTGTGGCCCTGCACCTCCTGCTATAATACCTTCAGGTAATTGCATGGCCCTTACCTGTTAACATTTCAAATGGGGTGAACCTGTTGGTCCTGCTTGGGGTAGCCCACAGTGCATTAGAATATTGGGCTGTTCCCTGTCTCTTGATTGATTTTTTTTTAAAGTTCAGTTCATCCTTTCCACCATCCCTGGACTCTGGGGGTGGTAAGGAATATGGAATTTCTGTTTAATCTCCATAAAATTACACACTTCTTTAATGACTCTCCCTGTGAAATTAGTTCCCTGATCTGAATCCATTTGGGTAGGCACCCCCAAACCTTCCAGTTTACTCTCTCCTGCTGCTGTCTCATGTCAGGCCTCAATTCCTTAAACAACTCTACAATGCACCTTCTTATCCAATCTTTCAATGGCTCAGTATCTTCACTTCCAGTGATGCTTCTCTCTGGAAACCGCTTAACTCTGGCTGTCATCAAGGTGTTAATCCTATGGTTTTACTTTTTGTAGCTCACAGGTACATTAATATAATCAGTAATACATCTATTTAGCCTTTACCCAGCTTTCCTTTACCTGTATCCATCTTGTGGTAAATTGTTGTTAAGTATTATTTCTCCTTACATTTCAATTCCTGAACTACAAATTCCTCATAACTTTACCTCTAAGTTTTCTTTCCTGACCATGATCATCCTAAGGTTCTCTTGAGTTCAGTTTCTCTATTGTCTTGATTGTTTAAAAAGTTTCCTTACTGTTTAGGCCATATTAACTATTCCATTTCAACGGGGATCTCTGTCTCTAGATCTTTGCTTATCTCCCCCTGTGCAGTTCCAATGCCTCAGCTGATGGCCAGATTATCAACTTCATTTCCCTTAAAACAGTTTGTACATTATGTCCTCTTTCCCTAACTCATTCTCCTACTTGCCTCATACCAGTTTACACTTGCAACAGCTACCATCTTATCTTGTTCAGGTTGCCTGGAGAGATTTTAAAGTATTCTCATAACAGTTTTAAAAACAGAAAACAGGTATCAACATGTTTTGCTTCCTTTCTTCTTCTCAAAGATTTTATTGTCTTAAAAGTAACCCACTAAATTGTGTCTGACCCTTTTCTTTTAGAATTATCCAGATTCATTAATTCGGCCAAAAATTGGATTTCTGCCAAACTTTGCCAAGTTCTCGAGCTTAGCTTCATATTTTGGGAACAGACTTACAAACACAAAAGCTTGCATCATTTGATTTAGTGCCAATTGTTGTCAAACCTTTTAAAATGAAAATTCCCTTTTTGAGAACTTTATCAAGAACCAAACCTCAAATTTTTAAACTTTGTAAGAACTGTAATTTACACTATCAAAATTAAAACAACCTCTTTTTCATGTGTAACGATTTGTATCCACGTTATAATTTCCGTATGTTTATCTTAGATAGCATCCTAGTGATAAAGTAACCTGTTAAATTACACTGCACTTTACATCTCAAGATTGTCCCAAATTCAAATTCCAATGTTTTTGGAAAGCAGATTTCCTTTAATATTTAATTCATCTCTTCTTAAGAAACCCCTTTTTATCCATTGGAACCATCTAGATCTTGTGTTTATGTCTTTTCGTTTTCCTAGAATCCTTTTGAATTTCAAGTAATTTCTTTTTCTCAGAATTTTAGAATACTAACTCGTATGTATTAATCCTAATCAGTTTGGAAGCTGATGATGAGGGTTATTCCCTACTAATCTGCAAGGGGGGTGGTACAAGGGTTGGTTCATCTCAAACAAAGGCAAGCCCTGTTTAATCTTTACACTACCTTCAAATTATGATTTTTTTTTGCCAGAAATCTCAACTCAAACCTTATACTCAAAAGTTTGGAATGTTTGAATAAACTTTTCCTTTAATCTAATATGGGGCTTTCGACTCTTAAAGTGCTCAACTACACACACACAAAAGACAATTCAGGGAAGAAACACATTAAAGCTCACATACAAATGCTTCATTGCACACAAGCAAACACATATATAAAGGTATGTATCGATACTCCTATAATATTGAACTTAACTCTAAACGAAGCTTCGAGTAGCAGTGGGGGGAATAAAGGGATCTTGAAGGCTCCACCTATAGGGACCTTCAAACTGACAAAAGTTCACATTTTCTCTGCTGCTGCTTGTCAATTGATCATTAAGCCCCTAGGGGTACCCTTTCTCTCTCTCTCTTCAGTAAAAACAGCTCTTGTAACTTAAATCAATTCATTTTTTTTTAAGTTACAGAAAATTCAGTAGCGGACTATCTACTTCCCTTAAAACATATTATAAGTGCTCAATTCTGTCCCGATTAAAAGTTCCAGCTGGTGGGAAGCTCTCTCCTTTACTTTGAGTCCATTTAACCCGAACAGAAACATATTGGACAATTTCAGGACAGTAATGGACATACATATAAGCATTTGGGGTTCCCTTCAAAGGGGGAACCTGGGGTTTCTTTGATGTTATATTTCCCATTTTACTTAATAATATACACAAAAGAAGACACAGAAATTACTTACTTTTCACCTCCAGGGGCCTCGAACCCCTGGGTATACTACTACTACCTTTTTTTCATTTTCTTACCAATCTACAAATTTCCGGATTTAAGCTCCGGTTTCACCGGTTTCAGTTTGTTCTTAGTACTTTGCAAAGCCGGGAGAGTGGCAGAGCCCGCTCTGCAGTTGCGACCTCCCATTTTTCTGAAAAGAAAACACAGTTAACAGCGTGGCGCGTGTCCTACCCTATAGGTTCACCGGTGTTTAAGAGTTCCTTAACAAGTCCTCCAGTTCCTTGGGTCTTTTGAGTCTGGTCAGTAGCTACCCTTTTTCAAGCCTCCCCCTTTCAGCTAGGATGCTTTTCATCCCCCTTTCACCTCTCCAATTTAAGAGGTAGCTGGGACGCTATTTAACTGCATTCCCCCTTTCAGCTAGGATGCAGTTCATACTCTCCCCAACTTGGGAGAGTGGTTCCTCCCTGTTTCCACGAGGGTTCTTTTTTAGAGATCTGACGGCCCAGAATTTCTTTTCGCCCCCCTTTCACCTCTCCAACTTAAGAGGTAGCTGGGACACTAATTATCACCTCTCCAACTTAAGAGGTAACTGGACTTCAGTCGGATCCCATCCTCGTCGCCAATTTGTCACAGAAAACGGAGTGAACACTCAGACCCAGGAGGTTTGTCTTAGAAGCCTTTATTGAATCGTGATATCAAGGAGAGCCCAGGAGCATACAATGGAGCTAGCCGGCACTCTGAGAAGCATTAGAGTACACACATAGTTATAGCAAAAAAGTACATATCTTTTGGCATACACACAATAGTTCTTTTAGTTTACAACCACATCTGACACTTGCACAACCCATCTGGCGCCCATTAGTCTGGGAAGGTAGCTGATAGCGCGACTAGTCTATTATTTTATGTGCTAGTGAGAAAACGGATGGGCCTAGTTTCAAGGACACTTCTTGTAATATTCCATTATATAGTTTAACCACTTAACCCTTTGTTATCCTGTATATATATTTTATTCTCCCACACTACTAAACTTATTTGCACATGCACAGTAAAGGGTACAGGCCAGGAGCCATCTCCATGCTTAGCTCTTTACACATCTCTGCTCAACACCACACTGACCCCTGGGTCTGGGTCATGTGCCTTCTCACATCTTTGTGTGGATGGTACTGTACACAGTCCCACTTTAACCCTGTATGTGCCAGACCCTTATACTACAGCTACAATTGGATAGATAAAACTGGATCCTAGTGAGGGTAGTTCCATTGAGCTGAACAGAGAAGAGGCATAATCAGAATACATCGATTGATGAAGAATACATGACATGGCCACCACATCTTTCTGTGTTTGAAAACAAAATATCTCATGCTCACAGCAGAAAGACAGTTTCCATAAAAGTGCTAACTTGTCTAATAACCAAAACTTGCACTCATAGTACATGCCATGAGTGGGATAGCATGGTATAGAACTAAGAGTTACCACTTAATTACTGTATAATTCTATCATGTTCTTCTACTAATGGTGATAAATACTCTCGACAATTATGTTCAGACTAAAAGTAATCAATTAAATTACAAGTAAGATATGATACAGAAACAGTAGGATGCAGCAAAATCTAATCACGTTATATTTCAAAAAAGTTAAAAGACCAATGGCTAAATTCATCCTTAGAAGAGAACCATACAATTTGCAAGACTTTTGAATGAATGACTCCATGAACTTAGATGCTATGAAGATAGCCACTTAAATTTATCATTTGCTTTCTTAAACAGCAACTTATTATTAAAACAATCCTTATATCTAATTGTGCAATAACCCAGGAATGTAAAGATGGAACTTCCTTATGATCTGGACTGGGTTTCTGTGTCTGACACATGTTGTCCTTTAGGTAAAATGGAATTAACACTCATTGAGGTAATCTTCGGTTCATAAGATAAGTTGCTTTACTCCACAACCGGTAAAGCATATTGGATGACCAATATGATACAAGTCGCTACAATTGGTACTGCTCCTGCTCAAGTACTGTTACAAAAACAAAGAACACATGAACATTATCCCACACCAGTGTTAGGAAAGTTAAGAAGAATCAATTGCACATCCTGGGCACAGGTGTTGATCACTTGTACATAATATTCACTATTGTCAATAAACTCCCAATAATATCTCCCTGCCTATGGCTCCTTGTTCTGATGAGCAGTGTTCTTGTCACTCAGATGTGAAACCTTTCTGCACAAGATAAAGGCAGGTGTCTCAGCCCAGGGCCTCTTTCCTGTGTTCTGTGCAGCCTTCAGACCAAAGTGATGGTCTGGCCTCACTCCCTGGACACATTACTGCTGCCTGCACCTCAATGGTGCTTGTCATTGCTGCCAGAATGTTGTGGGCAGGCACCACAGAGTTCCATCATTCTCTCTGTGTGCTCTCAGCACCTTTAAGGTGGGACTGGCCCCCATCTCTTCAGCATTTGTGACCACTGATGCTGTGCTCCTGAAGGGCTCAGGTGCTGAATGTGGACAAAGGATCAGAAGGTTCTAAAGTTTCATGGTTGCATCTTGTCATGACTCACTGGGGACAGTGTGCCCCACTGCTCCCTGAGCCACGACAAATGTGAAAAAAATTGATCAGCACATCTAACTGTTTAATTTAACAGAATACGAGCACCAGGTTTGTAAACTTAGTAAGTAAATAACTGTTTATTGAAAAGATTGTCTTTAAACAGTGGCAAAAGAAAGAAATATGAACTGCTAACTTTTAACTCTATAACCTAAACTCTACCCCTTCTTAAATCCCTATACACACACATACAAGACACATAAGACACACAAAAACATGGATTTTAATTGTGGGATAAAACAGTTCAATAGCACCAATTCCAGAGTACAGGATTCGACATGGCTGCAGGGTGACCAGTGATGGGAACTGAACATCCAAGGGTATTCAGTATTTAGGAAGGACAGACAAAAAGGAAAAAGCGGTGGAGTTGCATTGCTGGTTAAAGAGGAAATTAACGCAATAGTGATGAAAGATATTAGCTCCAATGATGTGGAATCTGTATGGGTAGAGCTGAGAAACATTAAGGGGCAAAAAATGTTAGTGGGGGTTGTAGATAGACCCCCAAACTGTAGTGGTGATGTTGGGAATGGCATTAAACAGGAAATTAGAGACGCACGTAATAAAGGAAAATCTGTAATTAAGGGTGACTTTAATATGCGTATAGATTGGGCAAATCAAATTAGTAATAATGCCGTAGAGGAGGAATTCCTGGAGTGAATACGGGATATTTTTCTGGACCAACACATTGAGGAACCAACGAGAGAACAGGCCATCCTCGACTGGGTATTGTGTAATGAGAAAGGAATAATTGGCAATCTAGTTGTGTGAGGCCCTTTGGGGATGAGCGACCATAATATGATAGAATTCTTCATCAAGATGGAGAGTGACGTAGTTGATTCTGAGACAGGTCCTGAATCTTAATAAAGGAAACTACGGTGGAGGTATGAGGCACGAGTTGGCTATGATGGTTTGGGAAACGTTTCTTAAAGGGATGACGGTGGATAGGTAATGGCAAACATTCAAAGAACGCATGGGTAAATTGCAAAAATTGTTTATTCCTGTCAGGCGCAAAAGTAAAACAGGAAATGTGGCCAAACCATGGCTTACAAGGGAAATTATAGATAGTATTAGATGCAAGGAAGAGACGTACAAATTGGCCAGAAAAAACAACAGACCTGAGGATTGGGAGCAGTTTAGAATTCAGCAAAGGAGGACCAAGGGGTTGATTAAGATGGGGAAAATAGAGTGCAAGAGTAAGCTTGCAAGGAACATAAAAACTGACTGTAAAAGTTTCTATAGGTATGTGAAGAGAAAAAGATTGGTGAAGACAAATGTAGGTCCCTTACAGTCAGAAACAGGGGAATTTATAATGGGGAACAAAGAAATAGCTGACCAACTAAATACATACTTTGGTTCTGTCATCACAAGGGAGGTCACTAATAACATACCAGAAATGTTGGGGAACACAGGGTTTAGTGAGAGGGAGGAACTGAAAGAAATCAGTATTAGTAGGGAAATGGTGTTGGGGAAATTGATGGGATTGAAGGCCGATAAATCCCCGGGGCCTGATAATCTACATCCCAGAGTACTTAAAGAAGTGGCCCTAGAAATAGTGGATGCACTGGTGGTCATCTTCTGAGATTCTATAGACTCTGGAACAGTTCCTATAGATTGGAGGGTAGCTAATGTAACCCCACTATTTAAAAAGGGAGGCATAGAAAAACATGGAATTGTAGGCCAGTCAGCCTGATGTCAGTAGTGGGGAAAATTCTAGAGTCCGTTATAAAAGATTCAAAAGCTGAGCACGTGGAAAACAGTAGCAGAATCAGACAGAGTCAGCATGGATTTATGAAAGGGAAATCATGTTTGACAAATCTACTGGAATTTTTTGAGGATGTAACTAGTAGAGTTGATGAGGGGGAGCCAACGGATGTGATTTATTTGGACTTTCAGAAGGCTTTCGACAAAGCCCCACATAAGAGATTGGCGTGTAAAATTAAAGCACAAGGGATTGGGGGTAGTGTATTGAGATGGATAGAAAACTGGTTGGCAGACAGGAAACAAAGAGTAGGAATAAACGGATCTTTTTCTGAAGGGCTGGCAGTGACTAGTGGGATACCACAGGGATCGGTGCTGGGACCCCAGTTATTCACAATATGTATTAATGATTTAGATGAGTGAATTAAATGTAATATCTCCAAATTTGCAGATGACACAAAGCGGGTGGGAGGGTGAACTGTGAGGAGGATGCAGAGATGCTTCAGTGTGATTTGGACAAGCTGACTGAGTGGGCAAATGCATGGCAGTTGCAGTATAATGTGGATAAATGTGAGGTTATCCACTTTGGTGGCAAAAACAGGAAGGCAGATTATTATCTGAACGGCTGTAAATTGAAAGAGGGGAATGTGCAACGAGACCTGGGTGTCCTCGTATACCAATCGCTGAAGGTAAGCATGCAGGTGCAGCAGGCAGTAAAGAAGGCAAATGGTATGTTGGCCTTCATAGCCAGAGGATTTGATTACAGGAACAGGGGTGTCTTGCTGCAATTGTATAGGGGCTTGGTGAGACCACACCTGGAATAGTGTGTGCAGTTTTGGTCTCCTTATCTGAGGAAGGATGTACTTTATGTAGAGGGAGTGCAGCAAAGGTTTACCCGACTGATTCCTGGGATGGCAGGACTGACATATGAGGAGAGATTGAGTTAATTAGGATTATATTCGCAGGAGTTCAGAAGAATGAGGGGGGATCTCATAGAAACCTATAAAAATCTAACAGGACTAGACAGGGTAGATGCAGGAAGGATGTTCCTGATACTGGGGGAGTCCAGAACCAGGGTTCACAGTCTGAGGATATGGAGTAGACCATTTAGGACTGAGATGAGGAGAAATTTCTTCACACAGAGAGTGGTGAGCCTGTGGAATTCGTTACCACAGAAAGTAGTTGAGGCCAAAAGAAGGAGTTAGATATAGCTCTTGGGGTGAGAGGTATCAAAAGGTATGGGGAAACAGTGGGAGGAGGCTATTGAGTTGGACGATCAGCCATGATCATAATGAATGGCGGAGCAGGCTCAAAGGGCCTAATGGCCTACTCCTGCTCCTAGTTTTTATGTTTCTACGATTTTGATTGCTATCTTCCAAATTCCTTTCAGTTCTTTGTTGATGACAATGGGTGGTCTTCCAACACTTTCAGCCTTTAGTTCACTGGTTGAGCACTTGCCTTTCAATGTCCCCAACAGTGATTTTCCCCTTTGCCTCTTGACAGGGGTTTTCAGAGAGCAGGTTGTAACGGTATGAGAAGAAAAAGCCAGCTAGCTATTATTGTGGATTTACTGGAATCTTAAACACACAGGAGCAACAGATTTTGGGTCTTTTTACTTTCAGGCTAGGAGCTATTCTGCTGCACTGCTGAGGCACAAACTCTGGTCACCTGGTTAGGAGCCAATTAAAACATTGTTACCAGGCAGTCCCCCATTAGCCCAGACTCCTCCTCAGCACCATCCTGTATTTCATGGCACATACTGTTCCAGGACAGCAACATTGTATATATCCCTCACACTGTTCCAGTATTCATGTCCTTCAAGCTGCAGCTTACTGTAAGTGTAATCCACAGTCCAACAGAAATAAAAAGATAGGTTTTTTACAGTCTCTGGAATATGACCCTGATCACAGAATACAAGCAAATAGCCCATGGTCAGGCAGGAGTCAGACATTCTCAGAGGCTATGTGAAGATCTATGGAGTGTCCTCACTGCACGTCGTCGTCATCCTCCTGCAATCGAGTGACTATTCAGATGCCCACTGTGTCTCCATGACAGGAACATTCTCACAGAGTGTACTCGTGCTGCCATAAGCCAGACTGGAGTCAAATGTTCATAGATGCAATATCAGGATCTATGGGGTCACCTCATTGCATGACATGATCATCCTCCACAAATCTGGCAGCTATGAGGGCCTCCCAAGTGGGCCTACCTCGTCTTGCCAGTGCAAGTGCCTCATCCCCGTCATCGTCACATTCGAGGACCTCTTCACTCTCATCCCCTTCGGCATCCACCTCATCAGAGGAAACCTCCAGCTCCTCCATCTTCTCCTCAGCCAGCTCTTCTCCCCATTGCAGTGCCAGGTTGTAAACCTGATGATGCATGACACCTGCTGCAGACTGTATTGCAGGACTCCACCAGACTGTTCCAGGCACCAGAACCTCAACTTCAGCATCCCGACAGTCTGCTCCACCAAGTTGTGAGCTGCTGCATGAGCCTCATTGTACCATCACTCTGCTGCTGTCTGAGGCCGCCACATGGGTGTCATCAGCCACGAGGTCTGCAGGTAACCCTTGTCCCCAAGGAGCCAACCCTGCAATTTCTGTGGACCCTGCATATTTCAGGGATCTGTGACCAACTGAGGATGTAGGAGTAATGCACAGTCCCTGGAAACCATATGCACACCTGCAGAATGCATTTCCGGTGGCCACACACCAGCTGCACATTCAACGAGTAGAACCCCTTGCGGTTGATGTAGTTCACCGCGTATTGCAACAGAGGTCTGAGCGCCACATGAGTACAGTCGATCGCACCCTGAACCTGTGGGAAACCTGAGATCTGGGAGAATCCAATCGCTTTTGCATCCTGATTGTCCTGGTCCTGGGCAAAATGCACAAAGTGGTGTGCCCCTTATGGCATTTATGGGTGGAGATCCCACACAGGGCACCGGTGGAGCCCTGAAGGAAGCCACTGGCATAGAAATTGACCACCACGGTCAATTTCACAGCCACTGGCAGTGGATGCCCTCCATGTTGCTGTGGCACCAAATTCTGCAGCAGGTGGCAGATGTGACCGAGCAGTTCCCTAGACATGTGCAGTCTTCAGTAACAATGGTTCTCAGACTATGCAGGAATGAAAGGCAGCATCTATAGACCCTGAATGTCGCTAGGCACCAACCAACGACGCTCACTGTCACTCTTTGGTGGCGTGTGTGGGAGCCCCAGCCACCCCTTCTTGCTGAAGTTGCTGCTCCTCCCTCAGTGCAGCCAGGAGCCACAGTCGCTGTCTCCTCCATCATCTTCACTCTCTGTAGGCTATCACACTTACAGTTAGTTCACCAGGCTCCATGATCCTTATGTACTCCTCCTGCAGGATGAAAGAGGGAAACACAGGGTTGGCATGGGCATACTAAGAACTTGTCCTGGTTAAGTGGGAAGGCCCCTTAACCCTTTCGGAGCTGCTGATCACCACTTGGATAGCCAGAGATTAGTGCGCTGCATGGATGCCTGAAACCCCACCCACCTCTGCCCCTTTCCACCCAACCGATTGGCAGAAGCTTTGCCCATTGGGCTACATGCTGTGTTCTCAGCCCAGGCGCAGGCATTCTCCTAATCCACAGGGCTAGGCTGCACTGTCAGCTTGAACCATGGGGGATACTGGTCCAAACTGGGTTGTTGACATTGCAAGGTGCTGTGAGCGCCTCTAACAGTAACTGCTCCATGGCTAGCTTTAGCAAGGAGATTGTACGTGTGTAGTCAACTGTACTGCAGTCCACTAAATGCTCATGACTTTGTAGTCTGCGCCGGGGGGGGGGTGCGGGAGTGAAAAGATTTGGAGCACTTGGTGGCACTTTGATGCCTCCGCGTTGCTTGAGTGGGCAGATAAGCTAGAAGCCTAACTCCAATCATATCAATGTGGCTGCGCCTGAACTGTCTCAGCTGCAAAGGAATCGTCACTTCATACAGGTTTCCCTAAAGCGTGGCCGCTTCCCTCACCCACCCTAACACCCAAATGCTTGTGCGCTAAATTCAACAGCAGGGATGCCCTTGCCTCCCCTCTCCCAAGTGGCTTCAATCACAAGGCAGCCCTTATCCACACCGCACAAGTTCCTTCAATAGCAGGGTTGCCCTTGCACCCGCCCTCCCCACCCTGCTCACAAGTCACCTCAATCGCAATGCAGCCCTTGCAACCCCCCCTACAGGTCACCTCAATGCAGGGCTGCCCTACCGCCCCCCTGGCACCACCCCCCCTCCCCCCACCGCCACCTCCCCCCCCGCACAACACTCCTCAAGCTTGAAGTCCAACAGGCGACCCTGGCGAGTGCTGCATTTCGTTGCTGTGTACTCACCTCCAAGTTCCCCTCAAAGTGCAGCCCACCAAATGCACACCTTTCATGTGCCATTGTGAAACACATTGCTGTGCTTTCCCGCCAAAGTGGACGTATGATCCAGCGCAGCGGGGGGCGATTCCGGCAGGCTGGCCTAATTATGATATGCAGATGTATTACATTGAGGTTCCTGATGTCCAGTGGTGGGAAGCGCGGCCCGCCATTGGTGGACTGAGCGTACAATCATGAATTGGTTTCACACCATCGTGAAACATTTCACGCCATATTGTCCACTCACGCCACTGAACATGCAGGACGCTGGCGGGTACGGAAAATCCCGGCCAATGTGTGGGACTGGAGAAACAGTACCACTCACATGATGATGTAAGAAAGCATCACATGGCTAGGAATCTAGTTGGAGAAAGTTCATGACGACAGCACTCTTGAGCGACAAAGAACGACTTGATGACGCAGTGGGGGGATAAGGAAGTGCAATGGAGTGAAGTGATGGAGACGGTGTTTTCACCAGCAGTGAGGAGGAAGCAGGAGGTGGAAAATGGACTGAAATTCAGAGAAATAAGAAACTAAGTAGGAAAGATGATAAGATATCTACAGACTCAGAGGCGGATTCTTCTAGGAAAGAAAAGAGAACAGAAGCGATAGAAGACTTTGAGGTCCTCCTTAAAAGTACATCTAAAGATAACTTATGCATTTTGGGAGGACTAACACGGCATGGGAATACACAATGAATGCTAGGACCCTAGGAAATACAGAGGATCAGAGGGACCTTGGGTGTACATGTCCATAGATCCCTGAAGGCAGCATCACAGGTGGATAAGGTTGTTAAGAAGGCATATGGGATACTTGCCTTTATTAACCAAGGCATAGAATACAAGAGCAGGGAGGTTATGTTGGAGCTGTATAAAATGCTGGTTAGACCACAGCTGGAATACAGTGTGCACTTCTGGTCACCACACTATAGGAAGGATGTGATTGCATTGGAGAGGGTGCAAAGGAGATTCACCAGGATGTTGGCTGGGCTGGAGCGTTTCAACTATGAAGAGAGACTTGGTAGGCGAGGGTTATTTTCCTTAGAGCAAAGAAGGCTAAGTGGGGACCTGATAGAGGTCTATAAAATTATGAGGGGCATAGATAGGGTAGATAAGAAGAAACGTTTCCCCTTAGCAGAGGTGTCAATAACCAGAGGGCATAGATTTAAGGTAAGGGGCAGGAGGTTTAGAGGGAAGTTCACAGAATCAACAGTGCAAAGAGGCCCTTCAGCCCATCGAGTCTGCACCAACAAGTGAGAAACACCTGACCTACCTACCTAATCCCATTTACCAGCACTTGGCCCATAACCTTGAATGTTATGACATGCCAAGTGCTCATCCAAGTACCTTTTAAAGGATGTGAGGCAACCTGCCTCCACCACCCTCCCAGGCAGCGCATTCCAAACCGTCACCACCCTCTGGGTAAAAAAGTTTTTCCTTACATCCCCCCTAAACCTCCTGCCCCTCAGTTGTGTCTCCTCGTGACTGACCCTTCAACTAAAGGGAACAGTCGCTCCCTATCCACCCTGTCCATGCCCCTCATAATCTTGTACACCTCGATCAGGTCGCCCCTCAGTCGTCTCTGCTTCAACGAAAACAGCCCAAATCTATCCAACCCCTTTTCATAACTTAAATATTTCATCCCAGGCAACATCCTGGTGAATCTCCTCTGCACCCCCTCCAGTGCAATCACATCCTTCCTATAATGTGGCGACCAGAACTGCACACAGTACTCCAGCTGTGGCCTCGCCAGGTTTCTATACAACTCCAACATGACCTCCCTACTTTTGTAATCTATGCCTCGATTGATAAAGGCAAGTGGCCCAAAAGCCTTTTTCACCACTCAACTAACATGCCCTTTTGCCTTCAGAGATCTATGGATACACACGCCAAGGTCCCTTTGTTCCTCAGAACTTCCTAGTGTCATGCCGTTCATTGAATACTTCCTTGTCAAATTACTCCTTCCAAAGTGTATCACCTCACACTTTTCAGGGTTAAATTCCATCTGGCACTTATTTGCCCATTTGACCATCCCGTCTATATCTTCCTGTAGCCCAAGACACTCAACCTCACTATTAACCACCTGGCCAATCTTCGTATCATCCGCAAACTTACAAATCCTACCCCCCACATAGTCATCTATGTCGTTTATATAAATGACGAATAATAAGGGACCCAGCACAGATCTCACTGGTATGCCACTGGACACTGGCTTCCAGTCACTAAAGCATCCTTCTGTCATCACACTCTGCCTCCTACAGCTAAGCCAGTTTTGAATCCACCATATCAAATTACCCTGTATCCCATGTGCATTTGCCTTCTTTATAAGTCTCCCATGTGGGACCTTGTCAAAGGCTTTGCTGAAATCCATATAAACTACATCAACTACACTATCCTCATCTACACACCTTGTCATTGCCTCAAAAAATTCAATCGAATTTGTTAAGCATGACCTCCCTCTGACAAAGCCATGCTGACTATCCCTGATCAAACGTTGCCTCTCAAAGTGGAGATAGATTCTCTCCTTCAGAACTTTCTCCAATAGTTTCCCTACCACTGACTAGAGACTCACTGGTCTGTAGTTCCCTGCCTTATCTCTACAACCCTTCTTAAATAGCAGAACCACATTAGCTGTTCTCCAGTCCTCTGGTACCTCCCCCGTGGCCAGAGAGGTATTAAAAATTTGGGTCAGAGCCCCTGCGATCTCCTCCCTTGCCTCCCTCAGCAGTCTGGGACATAAATCATCTGGACCTGGAGATTTGTCCACTTTTAAGCCTGCCAACATCTCCAATACCTTGTCACTCCCTATATCAATTTGCTCAAGAACTTTGCAGTCCCTCTCCCTGAGTTCCATACCTTCATCCTCATTTTCTTGGGTGAAGATGGATGTGAAGTATTCATTCAACACTCTAGTGATGTCCTCTGGCTCCACCCATAGATTGCCCCTTGGTTCTTAATGAGCCCTGCTCTTTCCCTGGTTATCCTCTTCCTGTTGATATACTTCTGGAATATCTTGGGATTTTCCCTACTTTTACCAGCCAGAGCTTTCTCATGTCCCCTCTTTGCTCTCCTGATTGCTTTCTTAAGCTTCACCCTGCACTTTCTGTACTCCAAGAATGCCTCTGCTGATTTGCTCCCCTTGTACCTGCTAAAAGCCTCTCTTTTCCTACTCTCCAAGTGGAGATAGATAGCGTTGAGGAAACTTTTTTTTTAGCCAGAGGGTGGTTGGAATCTGGAACAAACTACCTGAGGGGCTGGTAGAGGCAGGAACGCATACAACATTCAAGAAGTATTTGGGTGAACACTTTAAACGCCATAGTATATAAGGCTATGGACCAAGTGCTGGAAAATGGGATTAGAATAGATAGGTGCTTGATGGATGGCATGGACATGCTGGGCTGAAGGGCCTGTTTCTGTTCTGTGTAACTTTATGTCTCTATAAAGATTTTACCAGAATGAATCCGGTTAAGTTGGCAACTTTCCTTAAAAATGAAATTGGAGATATTAAGTTTACTAAAAATTTCTCAAATGGTAATCTGTTGATTTTTTTGTAGTGAATCTCAGCAAAAGAATAAGGCTTTGAAAATTAAATATTTAGGAAAACAACAGGTGGAGAGCTTTATTCTGGGAGACCAGAAAATTGCACCAAGTGTGATCTTTGATATCACCACCACCTGCATTTTTTAATATCAGTGTGGAAGATGTGATGAGAAATATTCGGAGTGAGAAAGTAGTAGGAGTTAAACGTATTCAGAGCATGAGGAATGGCGTGAAGAGTGAGAGTACTTTGTTTCTTTTGAATTTTGGAGGAAAGGTGCTGCCTGAAAAGGTGCACGTGAGATATTTAAGTTTTTCAGTGAGACCATACATTCCTTCTCCATTGAGCTGTTCTAATTGTCAGAGGATTGGTCATATAGCTGCTGTGCTGAGGTAAAAAGAGATGTGGAATGTGTGGAGGAGCTCACAATTATGGAAAATGTGGGGAAGGAGTGGAGATTAAATATTGTAACTGTGGGGGTAAACACAGTGCTGCTTCTGGTGGGTGTGAGGAAAATATTAAAGTGTGGAAGGGTAGAGAAATTGAGGATATAGGGTAAGCTGACTTATGCAGAGGCAGTGAAAACTGTGAGGTGAAGGCGATTGCCGACACAGGTTTTTTGAGAGAAATGAGAGGGAATACAACAGAATCTTTGGTTGTGATTCAGAATAAGGTTTCAAGCTCATCTGACTTTTTGGTGGTCAGTAAAGTTAATTTCTTGGCCTTTGTTACTGAAGTGATCAATTGTACTGCGTAAACCCAAAGCAAAACAGAGAAAATGAAGATTATTGTTAAGACAGCTGGGGAGTACCTGGATGTTCGTGGTATGTCCCTTGAGAAAATAAGTGGGGTGCTTCTCTTAGGTAAAACAATGCAACAATCTCAATCCTCTCAGGTTAGTTGATTTTGTGTTTTTTTTTAATATTCCAATGGAATGCTCGAAGTTTGATTGCAAATGGTCAAGAGTTTAAATACTTTTTAGCTGATTTAATTGAAAAGGCAGGTATTATATGTATTCAAGAAACTTGGCTAAAACCGTGCTTAGATTTTGTGATCCAGGGATATGTGGAAGTTCAGAAGGATAGGATTGTGGGTGATGGAGGGGGATGTGTCCTTTTTCTTAGAAATTCAATAAATTATAGACTTATTAATTTAGATACTCATTTGGAATGCAACGTTCTTGAAATTTGGTGTCAGTCTGATAGTTTTCTTTTGATTAATTTTTATAATCCTTGTAAAGATCTTATTATTGAAGAATTAGAAGTCTTGATATCGGGTGTCAAAAAACTTATTATGTGGTGTGGGATTTTAATGCATGTAAACTGATGTTGGGTAGTGGTCATATAGATAGAAATGGGAAGGTGGTGGAAGACTTACTTGACTGTTGTAATCTGCTGCACTTGAATGATGGGAGGAGTACTAGAATAAATGTTGGTAAAATCACTGTCGTACCTGGATCTAATCCTGCTTTCCAGTGCTTTGCCAGAGAAATGTGAATGGGATGTTTATGAAGACTGTACTATTGGAAGTGATCATTTTCCTATGTGGGGAAGAGTAGGGTTGCTTTTGAATGAAGAAATAACTAAAGTGAGTTCACAGTGGTGTTTTTGTAACACACAGTGGAAGTTTTTTCAGAAGAAGTGTGCAAATAACATTAACGGTCTGGGATTTACAAAAAATTTGGGTAGTTTAAATAATGACTTATGTGATATAGTATTGGGTGCTGCATAAGTGCCTATTCCATTAAAGAAAGGAATACGGTAGAATGCGGTTCGTGGTTTAGTGATAAAGGAGAGGAATAAAGTTGGCGTGCAAAGCTTATACGTTTGAAGCAGTATTGGATTATAATAGGAAGAAATCCATAGCTCGTCGAGTTATTAGGTGTGAAAAAAAGAAGTATTGGAGGAGTTATTGTGATAGTATAAGGAAGGATATATCAATAGGTGATGTTTGGGAGAAGATTAGGAGGATTAATGGAATTTATAAGATCAAAACTATTCCATTATTGGTAGATTCACCCAGGCTCCTTCAACAGCACCTTCCACGCTGACGACCACTATCATCTAGAAGGATAAGGGCTGCGGACACATGGGAACACCACCTTCAAGTTCCACTCCAAGCCATTCACCATTCTGACTTGGAAATATATCGTCATTCCTTCATTGTCATTGGGTCAAAATCCTGGAACTCCCTTCCTAACAGCACTATGGATGTACCTACACACATGGACTGCAGCGGTTCAAGAAGGCAGCTCACCACCACCTTCTCAAGGGCAGCTAGAGAGGGGCAATAAATGCTGGTCCAGCCAGCAAAGCCCACATCACGTGAATGAATTTAAAAAAAGATGGAGATGACGTTGCTAAAACCAATCTGGAAAAGGTAGATATGTTGTCAAAGGCTTTTGCTAAGGTACATAGTAGAGGTAATTTCGACCCTGAATATTCTAGTATCCGCAAATCTTGAGAAAAATCAGGATATTCTCAGGAGGAGCGAGAATAATGGCAATCCTGTTATTGATTGGTTTACTTTAAATCAACTGAAACAGACAATTAGCAGTACTAAAAATACAGCTCCTGGGAAGGATCTAATGTGCTATGAAATGTTTTGCGACATGGGGGATGAGGTTTTAGAAGTATTTCTTGAGATTTTAATTTAGTATGGGAAAAGGGTCCTTTGCTTAAGTGTTGGGAACATAGTATAGTGCCGATTAGAAAGCCAGGAAAAGATTTATCTAGTTCATCATCATATCAGCCTATAACGTTGACATCCAATATTTGTCAAGTAATAGAGCACATGGTTACCAATCGACTCTGTTCATTTAGAGAGCAAGCAGCTTTTGACGCTGTATCAAAGTGGGTTTAGGAAGTATTGTTCCATAACAGATCAAGTGAAGAGGTTTGATACTGATATCAAGAAAGCTTTATATAATAAAGAAATCCTTATAGCAGTCTTCATTGATATTGAAAAAGCATATGATATGCTGTGGAAAGAGGGGCTTTTGTTTAATTTAAAAGGTTTGGGTATAGAAGGACACGCATGTTTGCATGGGTACAGGATTTCTTAGTAGATCATAGCATACAGGTGAGGGTGGGCATGGAGTTGTTGGATACTGTGGTGAGAGAGAATAGTACCCCACAGGGAAGTGTGATTAGTCCTGTTCTTTCTAATATTATAATGAATGATATATATGATAATGTGGGTAAGGATATGGGACTGTTGTATGCAAATGATGGTGCAATTTGGAAAAGAGGCATAAATGTTAAGTATGTACTGAATAAAGTTCAGGAAGCTTTAAGGGCATTGAAGCACTGGTCTAGGCAGTGGGGGTTTAAATTTCTAATTCAAAACCTCAAGAAGTTTTCTAACAAGAACGAAAAATCTGGATGGCAATGTTTTATGTCTATAACGTATACCAACTGAGGTGGTAAAGGTGTTTAAGTTTGTAGTGATTTGGTTTGATTTCACTCAGACATGGAAAATACATATTGAAACAATAGTTATTGAGTGTAAAAAAGTGATTAATTTAATGAGATGTATCGCTGGATATGATTGGGGAGCGGATAAGGGAACTTTATTAAGAATATGTCAAGCAATGATACAATCAATGATTGACTATGGATGCTGGGCGTATGGATCTGTGGCAAAAACCTTATTGTATAAATTGGACGTAATTCAGTTTCAATCATTGAGAATTTGTTCTGGTGCTTTTATTTCTTCTCCAATAATAGCTCTACAGGTGGAGAATGGAGAAATGCCTCTTGAATTGAGGAGAAGGTGGATGGATTTGGATTATTTGGTGAACTTAGTAGGGCAGAAAGACAATCATATAACCAAATGTGTCCTTCAAGATAGTTGGGAGAATGGATCACAAATAAGGGGGAATTTCTTTGGGAAAAGAATAAGTGATTTAGTGGAAGCATTGGGCCTGTAACTTTTTAATATAAGCATACATGCATGCCGGTCAGTCGTTCCACCCTGGTACTTTCAATATCCAGAGGGCGATTTTACAATACTGGATATACTTAAAGGAAAAGTATAAGTTTTAATTTGTCTAATTTTGTAAAAGAATATATAGATAAGAATTTGTTCGCTTATATTCAACTTTATGTTGATGGTTTTAAGGATCCTGGGATGGGAAGGACAGGTTCAGCTTTTATTCCTGAACTTAATGTTAATATTGCGAAAAGGTTACCTGATGGTTTATCAGTGTTTTCAGTTGAGTTGATGGTAATTATGCTGGTTTTAGTGTGGGTAATGGAAGTAAAGCCATTGTGAGTCATCGTTTGTTCAGATTCGCTATCACCGTTGGTCTCTATCCAATCTTGTTTTTCTGACTCCAGACAGGATTTAATTTTTAAAATTTTTAATTTATTGAATAACATACAACAGTTGGGTCGTGTGGTTGTTTTTTTTATCGATGCTGGCACATAAAGGTGTAGTAAGGAATGAGGCAGCCAATTCATTGGCTAAAAGTTCTATAAATCACTTGATTCCAGATAGTGAGATTTAATTAGGGAAGACAGAAAATAAATCTATTATTAAGGATAAACTATATGCATTATGGCAACAAAAGTGGGATATAGATGAGAAAGTAAGACATTTATATCAGATTCAAAACAATGTAGAGTTATCTAGTAAATTCACTGGGAAGTGTAGAAGGGATGAGGTGATTATGAGCAGGATTAGGATTGGGCACTGTGGGTTAAACAAGTCTGTATTTAATAGGGAACCATGTTGATGGTTTTGTCAAGAGTGTGGGGAAGGGTACCTGCAATTGATGGAGCATGTTTTGTTACACTGTTCTAAGTTTGCAGCTGAAAGGGGAACTCTGCAGTCTAATTTACATCAGGAGGGTATACATTGTGATATGGTAGCTACTATTTTAGCAGTTAGATTTATATATTGGGATGTTTATAAAGTCATGTTGTATTTTTTATATTTCACAGCATTAGCACAGAATTTAGTTTTTTATTTGCATTGCACTTCTTCCTCTGATTCAGTAGGCGGCAGTAATACACCAAGAGGTGTGATTTTGCCAGAAACCATAAAAGGAAGAAAAGAAGAAAGTTCATGGCTTAGACTGAGGAATACCTGTAGTCTTGTACATCTGTAAATAGGTTCTTACAATAAACCAGTTACTGTTCAGAGATCTATGTCTCTGAATCTGATCCTTCACCAATTATAACCAAGATATAACAAAAGGTAGACAGGTGGCTAAATTTCGAGATGGAATTCTTCAGTCGTGGAGCTATTAAAATCGGGAATATACAAGAGGCCAGAACTGAAGCAGTTTACAGACCTTAGAGGGTTGTAGAGCTGTTGGCAATCATAGATTCACAAAATCATTATAGAAAAGGAGGCCATTTGGCTCGTTGTGTACATGCCGGGTCTCTGCAAGAACAAATCACTTGGTCCCACTCCCTGCCATTTCCCGTAACCCTACAATTTTTTCTCTTCAGATACTTATCTAATTCTCTTTTTAAAGCCACTATTGTTTCTGTCACAACCATATTCTCAGGCAGTGTATTCCAGATTCTAACCACTCGCTCCGTAAAAATGTTTTTCCTCATGCCGTCAAATCTTCTATTAATCTTCTCTTCACCAAGAGCCCCAGTTTCTCCAATTCATCTACGTAACTGAAGTTCCTAGACCTGAAACCATTCTAGTGAATCTTTTTTGCATTCTTCCAATACCTTCACATCCTTCTTAAAATGTGATGCCCAAAATTGGAACACAATACTCCAGTTGAGGCTGAACCAGTGTTTTATAAAGATTCACCATAACATCATTGCTTATATCCCTAATTATAAAGCCCAGGATCCCATATGATTTATTATTTACGTTTTCTCCACCTGCCCTCCGCCCTTCAATGATCTGTGCACATATGTTTCCAGGTTTGTCTGCTCCTAAACCTCTATAGGATTGTACCTTTTATTAAATATTGATATTTCTTGTTCTTCCTACCAAAATGAATTACTTCACAGGTTACAGAGGAAGGGAGGAACGAGGGAATGGAGGGATTTGAAAACAAAGTTGAGAATTTTAAAATCATGGTGTTGCCAGATACGGCACCAGTGTTGCTTAGTAAGCACAGGGGTGATGAGTGAATGGGACTTAATGCCATTTACAATATGGGCAACAGGGTTTTGGATGAGCTCAATTTAATGTAAGGTGAGAGGATGGGAAGCCAGCCGGAATATGTTAGAATAGTGAAGTCTGGAGGTAATAAAGACGTGTGGCAGTTTCAGCAGCTGATGAGATACTGAGAGGTGTAGAGGAAATGAGGGACCTTGGAGTGCCCACAGATCCCTGAAGGTAGCAGAACTGGTGGATAAGGTAGTTAATAAGGCATACAGAATACTTTATTAGCCGAGGCATAGAATATAAGATAAAAACAAAAAAACTGCGGATGCTGGAAATCCAAAACAAAAACAAAAACAGAATTAACTGGAAAAACTCAGCAGGTCTGGCAGCATCGGCGGAGAAGAAAAGAGTTGACGTTTCGAGTCGTCATGACCCTTCGACAGAACTTGAGTTTGAGTCCAAGAAAGAGTTGAAATATAAGCTGGTTTAAGGTGTGTGTGTGGGGGGCAGAGAGAGAGAAATAGAGAGAAGTGGAGTGGGGGTGTGGTTGTAGGGACAAACAAGCAGTGATAGAAGCAGATCATCAAAAGATGTCAACAACAATAGAACAAAAGAACACATAGGTGTTAAATTAAAGTTGGTGATATTATCTAAACGAATGTGCTAATTAAGAATGGATGGTAGGGCACTCAAGGTATAGCTCTAGTGGGGGTGGGGAGAGCATAAAAGATTTAAAAAAAAAAAATTTTTAAATAATGGAAATAGGTGGGAAAAGGAAAATCTATATAATTTATTGGAAAAAAAAGGAATGGGGAAACAGAAAGGGGGTGGGGATGGGGGAGGGAGCTCACGACCTAAAGTTGTTGAATTCAATATTCAGTCCGGATGGCTGTAAAGTGCCTAGTTGGAAGATGAGGTGTTGTTCCTCCAGTTTGCGTTGGGCTTCACTGGAACAATGCAGCAAGCCAAGGACAGACATGTGGGCAAGAGAGCAGGGTGGAGTGTTAAAATGGCAAGCGTCAGGGAGGTTTGGGTCATTCTTGCGTACAGACCGCAGGTGTTCTGCAAAGCGGTTGCCCAGTTTACGTTTGGTCTCTCCAATGTAGAGGAGACCACATTGGGAGCAACGAATGCAGTAGACTAAGTTGGGGGAAATGCAAGTGAAATGCTGCTTCACTTGAAATGAGTGTTTGGGTCCTTGGACGGTGAGGAGAGAGGAAGTGAAGGGGCAGGTGTTGCATCTTTTGCGTGGGCATGGGGTGGTGCCATAGGAGGGGGTTGAGGAGTAGGGGGTGATGGAGGAGTGGACCAGGGTGTCCCGGAGGGAGCGATCCCTACGGAATGCCGATAGGAGGGGTGAAGGGAAGATGTGTTTGGTGGTGGGATCTTGCTGGAGTTGGCGGAAATGGCGGAGGATGATCCTTTGAATGCGGAGGCTGGTGGGGTGATAAGTGGGGACAAGGGGGACCCTATCATGTTTCTGGGAGGGAGGAGAAGGCGTGAGGGCGGATGCGCGGGAGATGGGCCGGACACGGTTGAGAGCCCTGTCAACGACCGTGGGTGGAAAACCTCGGTTAAGGAAGAAGGAGGACATGTCAGAGGAACTGTTTTTGAAGGTAGCATCATCGGAACAGATGCGACGGAGGCGAAGGAACTGAGAGAATGGGATGGAGTCCTTACAGGAAGCGGGGTGTGATGAGCTGCAGTCGAGATAGCTGTGGGAGTCGGTGGGTTTGTAATGGATATTGGTGGACAGTCTATCACCAGAGATTGAGACAGAGAGGTCAAGGAAGGGAAGGGAAGTGTCAGAGATGGACCACGTGAAAATGATGGAGGGGTGGAGATTGGCAAGGAAGGGAAGGGAAGTGTCAGAGATGGACCATGTGAAAATGATGGAGGGGTGGAGATTGGCAAGGAAGGGAAGGGAAGTGTCGGAGATGGACCACGTGAAAATGATGGAGGGGTGGAGATTGGCAAGGAAGGGAAGGGAAGTGTCAGAGATGGACCACGTGAAAATGATGGAGGGGTGGAGATTGGCAAGGAAGGGAAAGGAAGTGTCAGAGATGGACCACGTGAAAATGATGGAGGGGTGGAGATTGGCAAGGAAGGGAAGTGTCAGAGATGGACCACGTGAAAATGATGGAGGGGTGGAGATTGGCAAGGAAGGGAAGGGAAGTATATAAGAGCTGGGAGGTTATGCTGGAGCTGTATAAAACACGAAGATAAAAGCAAAATACTGTGGATGCAGGAAATCTGCAATAAGAAACAGAAAATGCTGGAAAAATTCAGCAGGTCTGGCAGCATCTATGGACAGAGAAAGAGAGTTAACGTTTCGAGTCCGTATGACTCTTCTTCACAGCTAAAGAGAAGTTGAAATGTGATGGATTTTGTACTGTTCAAGAGGGGGTAGAGCAAGATAGGAATAGGTGGAAGCAAAGGAGAAATTTGAAAAAGGGTGTCATGGACACAGGACAAAGGGAATGTTAATGGTAGTGTTAAAAACTAAAAAAGATGCTGATTGTAGCATAAAGGTAAAACAGCAGAATGTGTTAAGAGCTGAACAAGGGTCAGCACTCTATGCAAGCAAAAACAAGTGACAATGACCCTGTTTGTGGGGGGCTGATTGGGATTTTAATAAATGTTAAAATAAGTGAATAAATAAATAAAATGAAATGGATTTAAAAACGAGTAAAGCTGAAGGAGAGCTCATGATCTGAAGTTGTTGAAATCAATGTTAAGTCTGGAAGGCTATAAAGGGCCTAATCGGAAGATGAGGTGCTGTTCCTCCAGTTTGCTTTGGGCTTCACTGGAACATTCAGCAGACCAAGGACAGACATGTGGGCATGAGAGCAGGATGGTGTATTGAAATGGCAAGCGACAGGAAGGACTAGGTCATGCTTGCAGACTGAGTGAAGGTGTTCAGCAAAGCGGTCACACAGTGTACATTTAGTTCCCCCAATGTAGAGGAGACTGCATTGGGAGCAGCAAACACAGTGACCAAATTAAAGGAGGTGCAAGTGAAGCGCTGCTTCTCCTGAAAGGATTGTTTGGGCCCTTGGACAGTGAGGAGGGAGGACTTTAAGATAGAAGGATTAGAAGGGAGATCATAATGTTTTCACACAGAGGGTTATGGAGGTCTGGAACTCACTGCCTAAAAGGGTAATAGGAGCAGAAACCCTCGACTCATTTATAAGATGTCTGGATATGCACCTGAAGTCCTGTTATCTCCAAGTCTATGGACCAAGTGCTGGAAAATGGGATTAGGCAGGGTGGCTTGTTTTTTAGCTGGCGTGGACATGATAATCAGAGTGGCCTTCTGTGCTTAACTTTTTCTACATTTTCTAATTATCTGAAAAGGAGTGTGCAGGGATGTGGCGAGAGGGCTGAGGAGTGACAGTATGTGAAATGTTCCTTAAGAGAGCCAACGTAGGCTGTAATGATACGATATAGATGGACTGGTATCCCACAGAGCAGTGGCAAATGGAATTTAATCATGAGAAGTGTGAGGTGATGCATTTTGGGAGGACTAACACGACAAAGGAATACACAATGAATGCTAGGAACCTAGGAAATACAGAGGATCAGAGGGACTTTGGTGTACATGTCCATAAATCCCTGAAGGCAGCAGGACAGATAGGTAAGGTGGTTAAGAAGGCATATGGGATCCTTGTCTTTATTAATCAAGTCTTAGAATATAAGAGCAGGGAGGTTATGTTAGAGCTATATAAAACACTGGTTAGATCACAGCTGGAGTGGTGTGCAGTTCTGGTTGCCACACTATAGGAAGGATGTGATTGCACTGGAGAGGGTGCAGAGGAGATTCACCAGGATGTTGCCTGGGCTTAAGTATTTTCAGCTATGAAAAGAGACTGGATAGGCTAGGGTTATTTTCCTTAGAGCAGAGAAGGCTGAGGAGGAACCTGATAGAGGTATACAAAATTATGAGGGGCATAGATAGGGTAGATAGGAAGAAACTTTTCTCCTTAGCAGAGGTGTCAATAACCAGGGGACATAGATTTAAGATAAGGGGCAGGAGGTTTAGAGGGGATTTGAGGGAAAAAAAATTCACCCAGGGGTTGGTCGGAGCCTGGAACCTGGGGGAGTGGGGGGTGTGGGGTAGTAGAGGCAGGAACCCTCACAACATTTATGTATTTAAATGAGCACTTGAAGCACTATAGCATAGAGCGCTATGGGCCAAATGCCAGAAAATGGGATTAGAATAGATAAGTGCTTAATGGCCGGCATGGACACAATGGGCCCAAGGGCCTATTTCTGTGCCATATAATTCTGTGATTTTTGACCTGAGGCTAGGTGGTGGTCAGGGATCCCCACAGCTTTACAGCTGCTACCAAATCCTCTGCACAGGAAATAGAAGCCAGATCAGACATCAGGCTCTGAGGAAGTCATCCAGACTCGAAACTTTAACTGTTTTTCTCTCCACAGATGCTGTCAGACCTGCTGAGTATTTCCAGCATTTTCTGCTTTTCGTCCAGATTTCCAGGTTTGCTGCCCTATACGTACCGGGCCGGAAGCTGCAGGAAGGGGCGGGACCGTGCGTCCCGGGCCGGAAGCTGCAGGAGGAGGCGGGGCCGTGAGCCCTGGGCCGGAAGCTGCATGAAGGTGCGGGGCCACGTGGGCCAGAAGCCGCAGGAGGGGCGGGGCTGTACGTCCCGGGCCGGAAGCTGCAGGAGGGGGCGGGGCAGTCGACGGTGTTGAATGTTTACGGTGAAAGTGGCCGTTGTCGCCCGCCGCCGTCTCCCTTACCTGCCTCGCATGACTTCCCCTGACACTAACGCCCCGGTCACGCTGCTCGCCCCTTCCCCGGCGAGTCTCAAGCGGTGAGTGTGCCCGTCTTTAGCTGAGTACTGGAACGGAGCCCGCCGGCCTCCTGAAACAGCCGCGGCCTGGGCGGGGTGGGCCTTGGAACCGACCTGATCTTAATGACTGTTTCCTTTAATCTCGAGGTTTCCAAACTGCTGGCAACGTAGTCACATCCATGTCCGCTTTATTGCTGTGATTAGTAACCCGGAAGACTTGGCTTCTTTCCTTTAACTACTCAACACGGCGAGATGTGGGAATGTGTCACATTATTAATGAAGTGATACCAGCTCAGTTTTCTCCTACATGTTTGCAAGCTCGTGTTTTATACATTACTGATCTTGTCTAACCACAACCATCCGAAACCTTTCCCAGAAAGAAAGAACTTTAATTTTCTATGGATCTTCTCACAATTTCAAGACTTTCTTTGAATTTTAATGAGACAATTGCCAGATTTTGTGTGTGAAGTTGGTTGAGGTGTAAATATTGGCCACGACATTGATAAACCGCCCCCCATCCCGCAACTCCTTAGTTGAATTCATTGCAGAATTGTGTTCTGATATTTTCGTGACAAAAGTATAAACAAGAGAAAAGCATAGTCTCATTTAATTTTACGGTTCCACCATGAATTAAGGTGATGTAACATCCAGTGAAAGTTATATTTTTAAAGCACAAGGTTAGTAATTCTGCAACTGTCAAAACTGAATGGAGGGACTGCTTTCATTGGTTAGTTGAGTCAGCTCATTTGAAGTCGATTTGTGAGCAGAACGCATGTCCAGCACACAATTAAGGAATGGTAATGTTAAGGAAATAAGTTGTGCAAAATTGTTTTGTGGGGTGAACAATGTGTCTTGCACTTATTCATATCCATTTAATTTCTAAATGATTTGTAGGAGATTTCAGTTGTACTAGTCACTGAAGTTTATTTAGCAGCTTATTATGGCCTTTTAAATTAATTTATAGAATAAGTTTTTCTTTTATGGTTAGGAGTTGTAAGATGTAATTGTCCAAACGAAGGAATTTTTAAAAATTCATTTTATGTGATGTGGGTGTCGCTGGCTAGGCCAGCATTTATTGCCCATCCCTAATTGCCCTAGAGAAGGTGGTGGCGAGCTGTCTTCTTGAACCACTGCAGCCCATGTGGTGTGGGTACACCCACTGCTGTTAGGGAGGGGGTTCCAGGATTCTGACCTAGTGACAGTGAAGGAATAGCAATATAGTTCCAATCAGGATGGTGAGTGGCTTGGAGGAGAACTTCCAGGTGGTGGTGTTCCCATGAATCTGCTGCCTTTGTACTTCTAGGTGGTTTTCGGTTGGAAGGTGCTGCCTATGGAGCCTTGGTGAGTTTCTGCAGTACATCTTGTAGATGGTACACACTGCTGCCACTGTTCATTGTTGGAGGAGGGAGTGTTTGTGGAAGGGGTACTAATCAAAGCGGGCCGCTTTGTCCTGGATGGTGTCAAGCTTCTTGAGTGTTGTGGGAACTGCACTCATGCAGGCAAGTTGGGAGTATTCCATCACACTCCTGTCTTGTGCCTTGTAGATGGTGGACAGGCTTTGGGGAGCCAGGAAGTGAGTTACCCGCTACAGGATTCCTAGCCTCTGACCTGCTCTTGTAGCCACAGTATTTATATGGCTAGTCCAGTTCAGTTTCTGGCCAATGGTAACCACCATGATGTTGATAGTGGGGAATTCAGTGATGGCAGTGCCATTGAACATCAAGGGACGATGGTTGGTTTCTCTCTTGTTGGAGATGGTCATGCCTGACAGTTATGTGGCACGAATATTACTTGCCACTTGTCAGCCCAAGCCTAGATATTGTCCAGTTCTTGCTGCATTTGGACATTGACTGTTTCAGTTTCTGAGGAGTCGTGAACATCCTCACTTCTGACATTATGATTGAAGGAGGGTCATTGATGAAGCAGCTGAAGATGGTTGGGCTGAGGACACTACCCTGAGGAACTCCTGCGGTGATGTCCTGGAATTGAGATGACTGACCTCCAACAACCACAACCATCTTCCTTTGTGCTAGGTATGACCCCACCCAGTGGAGAGTTTTCCCCCTGATTTCCATTGACTCCAGTTTTGCTAGGGCTCCTTGATGCCACAATCTGTCAAATGCAGCCTTCATGTTAAAGGCAGTCACCCTCACTGTGCCTCTGGAGTTCAGCTCTTTGGTCCATGTTTGAACCAAGGCTCTAAGGAGGTCATAAGCTGAGTGACCCTGGCAGAACCCAAGCTAGACATCAGTGAGCAGGTTATTGCTCAGCAAGTGTCGCTTAATCGCACTGTTGATGACCCCTAACACCACTTTACTGATGATGGAGAGTAGAATGATGGGGTGGTATTTGGCCAGGTTGGATTTGTCCTGCATTTTGTGTATAGGACATATCTGGGCAATTTTCCACATAGCTGGGTAAATGCCTGTGTTGTAGCTATACTAGAACAGCTTGGCTAGGTGCGTGGCAAGTTCTGGAGCACAAGTCTTTAGTATTATTGTTGGAATATTGTCAGGGCTCATGGCCTTTGCAGTATCCAGTGCCTTCAGCTGTTTCTTGATATCACGTGGAGTGAATAGAATTGGCAGAAGACTGTGATGCTGAGGACCTCTGGAGGGGGCCAAGATGGATCATCCATTTGGCACTTTGGGCTGATGATTGTTGCGACTGCTTCAGCGTTATCGTTTAGCACTGATGTGCTGGGCTCCTTCATCATTAAGGATGGGAATATTTGTGGAGCCTCCTCCTCCAGTAAGTTGTTTAATTGTCCACCATTCACGACAGGATGTGGTAGGAATGCAGAGCAGAAGGGACATGAAAAATATGATTAGAACTATTTTGTTTGTATGGAGGGGAAAGACCAAGATGGACTGGGTGGCCTGAAGGACCTATTTCCTTGTTGTCATTTCTGTGTATTTCTGTTAATAGACTGCTCGAAGCCGGAAACAGACAAATTTAAAAGATTATGCTTCGCTCCATCTTTTATAGAAATTCCTTGAGATTTGTATGTGATTGGGAAAAGGTGAAGAAACTATTGAATAAAATGCACAATATGGAATCAATGGGACAATAATTTTAATGGGAAGTTGCATTGGGAGGTTCACAAATGCAAAATTCACCTAAAAAATCTTGTGTTCCTTCCTTTAGGTCTCGGCATGATTTTCTAGACCCTTGTTATTGATGCTGTAAAATTGGAAACTATAAGATGTGTGCAGGCGGTTGGAGATGCCATTTTATCCTCTTCCTCTCTTTGAGAAAGGATATGTTCTTTATTTAAAACCACCTTTTGCAAAGCTAATTCAGGACCTAACTCAATTATGGGCAGATGCCAGTGTTCCACATTGCTGTGCAAAATATTTTACCTCCCTTTATGGTCAAAATAATGGTAATTACCTTTTCTAGCAGAAGGATCTTGACTGGTTCAAGTTTGATATTTTGCAATCATTTTTGGAGGTAAATTCTTCTAACTCTTGTTTTCACGTCCCCCTACATGGGGGACACCTGCAAACATTGACATTCTCGGGGCCCATTTGTCCTACTTTCTGCAAAGTGAACAGTGCTATTATTTTTAATTAGTGTATGACAACAGAAATAACCTTAATTTAACCAACGGAGAAAAAATATAAATCTGGTGACCGCTTGATCCCAGTGTGAACACCTGGGCTCTAACTTGCAGAATTACATTTAGGCTTAATGTGATTTGAGTAATTTGATTTTAATTATAATATGTAATATCTAATATCGATTAACATTCAATGAACCGTTGTCTGTGCGCTGAAGCCAAAGAATACTTGGCTTACACGAAGAGTTAACTCAGTTCTGAAACCTCGATATATTTCCACTGAAGTTGAGATTTTAATACTGATCTACATCACTTTATTTCTTGTAGGAAACGAGAAGCTGCCAAGGAATTGATTGAAAGTTACTACTGTCAGTTAACAAAAGGCTGTGGAAATGAGTTCTGTGCAAATGAGAACTGTGCTTCCTGTCCCGGTTTCAAGCAGTTGGACAATAATCGAGCTGCAGCCAGAGCTCTGGAATTGTATCGCACCAGAGCAGAGCTATGCACAGCTTGGCCCACTAAGAAGCCAAGATCTTTGCTTTCCCAAAATGTTTTATCTGACAAGCGCAAGCATAAAAACGGCAAGGCTGTTGGGAGTGACTTTGAAGCGATCTGTAGTAAGAGACAGCAACAGGACAACTTTCAAAGTAAGGCTTTTTTTATTGGGTAAATATTCATTGGCAAAGCTGAGAGTTTGTTGTATTGTTTATTTTGAAGTAATGATATTCATTAAGTTGATCAAATACTAGATCATGATTAGTTTTTTAAATGTGCTCTTTGTCTCTCTGAAGAACTCATTGAGGCAACTGTTGCTGCTCCGTTATGAAACAGCACTCCGGCTGGACTATTCTTCTCTCTTGCTGACTTTACCACCACCGCGCCTGCTGAGTGCTAGCATAGCTGTATCCTTCCCCTGTCTTGGCTGACTTGTATTGGTCCCTGGTTCCCAATCTTATGTCTAAAATTCCTATCCTCATGTTTAAATCCCTTCACTCCCTTTCCTGCCCCTGCCTCTGTAACCTGCTCCAGACCTAGAACTCCTCCATTTCATTATTGTGACTCTGGCCTGCTGTGCACCCCTTTTCCTTCAGTACGCTATTGACAGCTGTGTTTTCTGCCATTTAGGCCGAACATCTTCCCTTCCAAAAACTACACCCCCACCACCCAAGACCTTCCCCCAAGCACCCTATTTCTCCACCTTGTTGTCTTTCAATGCCCTTGTTAAAACCCACCTCTTTGACCAAGCTCTAGGCCACCACTTCTGGTGTTGTCTCCTCTGTCTCAGCATGCATTTGTGCCTTGTGAAGCGCCTTAGCGTGTTTTTCTATGCAAAGGGCACTGTATACATTCAAGTGGTTGCTGTCGTGAGTTTTTTTACGAAGGGCAGCAGCATCTTTTTCTTATAAGTCAATTTAATTATTTAAAATATTGATATTCTAGCACTATTTTGGCCAAGAGCTGGTTCAGAGTTAGTAACAAAGTATAATTCTACGTGTTTTGAATTTAAAAATGTAATTTTCCAGTGTAGCTTTGTTGGTGTAACTGCTGGGAAACCCTAATGTCATTGTTTTGTTTTGATAGCATTTGTTATCTGAAGCATTGTTACTCAGTGAGACAAAATACCAAATCTACTTTTGTTTTTTCCATGATTAGGTTACTGTAGAATTTCATTTGTGGTAAGTTTTTTTCAAGGGTGTTGTTTAAAGCACTAATCAAATTTCAGGCCAAGGTCTTCCATCTTTTAACTTTAACAGCAACCAAGTACAAGAGCACAGCAGTGGCATTGTAATTATGGGGCAATGGTTGTCAGTATTCTTAACTGTCTTGATAAAGTGTGCTTTTAAATTGACGTTTTCTTTAAAAAAAATCCAAACATTTTTTTCTCCATTCCTGGGTGTTTTTGAAATGTTTATACAAAGGATCCTCAAAACTCTAGAGAAGTCCTTGAAATAAATGTCTCCAAACAAGTTGATTTCTTTTTTACATTCTGCCATGTGGAACATTTCTAGAAGTAAGTACACTTGGAAGTTCCTGTGCCTGGAGTGCATTTTCTTTCAAACTGAATTCATTACTTCAGCTGCTCCCTGGGTTGAAGTAATGGCACTTTTTTGCATGACTTACTAGCTTTAGATTTAGAGTACAGGTGGTGGTTGCGTAGTGTAGTGTTTTATGTATTTGATAGTTCCTCCAGATTTTGTTTTTATGCCCATTTTTGTGCCCCCAACTTGAAATTAGCTTTTTCCTGATGATCTCAATTTGATTCCATTACCTAGTATTAGAAAAAAGGAATTTTTACACAATATTATAGAAGAGACTATACTAATCAATTTTAAATTTTACCAGTACCAGGATTATGTACAAGGGCAAAGTCATATTTGGAAATTTTCATTTGTGATTGTTTTAGGTTTTCAGGAGCTTAGAGAACTGAAAATCTAAAGTATTTTTAAAAACTCCATTGTATAACCAATAGTAACTCTTGTTGACAATGTTCTAGTGTGAGAGCTATTTTGGTAATAGTATACAGAAATTGAATTAGCTTTGTTGCTAAGTAGAACAGCTTATTTGTTTTGGTGCAAAGATTTAATGTAGTTATTTATCTTGTTGGTGGGGAAGGAAAGAAGTGTTTCAACCATGTTCCCTATTGTCTGAACAACTTGACTTATTTCTATTGCTAGACATAACCTACCTTACTGAAGAAAAAGTGGATGAAATTCTCAGTGTATGCAATGAAACTGGAGACTTCTCACCACTGGTGCATCTTATTGGCCGGATATTCTCCAGTGCAGAAACACTAGTTAAGAGCTTTAGGAAACCTGAAATGAAGAGAAATTGCTTAAGCTCTTTACCAGAAAATACTACAGATAATTTGGAAAATTGTGCCGAAATACATGGATGTAATCATTCAGCACCTTGCTGTTCTCAACAGAAACTTTGTGATTGTCTTGGGCAATCATTTAAGCTTGAAGAATTAACTGTTGATGTCAAATCTGTTCGGAGGGTCTACAAAAAACTACTGGTACATAACCGGATAGAAACTGCACTGATTAATGCTTTGATGTATCTATCACCAGATGTGGAATGTGAATTAAGTTATCACAGTGCATACACCAGAGATTCAAACTACCTAAACCTGTTCATAATTGTCATGGAAAATCACAACCTACATAGTCCTGAGTATCTGGAAGGAGCCTTACAAATGTTCTGTAAGGCAATGTGCAAGCTTCCTTTGTCAGCACAAGCCAAGTTGATCCATCTGTGGTCAACATACAGCTCCACTGATATCCGCAGAATGATTGAGGTCTTTCAGCAGCTTATCACGTACAAAGTAATAAGCAATGATTATAGTTGTCGAAATTTGGTAAATGAAGATGATGTAGTAGTTGCAGCAGCCAAATGTCTAAAATTGGTATACTTTGCAAATTTGCTGGGTGGCATTTTGACCATAGAGAATGACGATGAGGAGTCGTCACAAGAAACCAGTGAGGGAAATTTGCATCAGAACCTTTTGATCGAGGACACCCGTTACAAGAAGGGTCCCCGGGTGGACCCCTTGGAAAAAGAGCTTAATTTTAGGGCCATTGACTGCTGTCGACCAGTAATACCTTATGATGAATTTGTTAACGAGTCATTAAACAATGTTCTTGCAATGGATAAAGACTACATATTTTTTAAAGTAGACAGTGAGAAGAAGTTTTCTTTCTTGACCTGTCCATTCCTCCTTACCCCATATACTAAAAGCCAAGGCCTCTATTATGACAACAGAATTCGGATGTTCAGTGAACGACGTATAACTGTGCTGTACAACTTGGTACAAGGGCAGCAAGCTCAACCTTATCTCCGACTGAAAGTAAGGCGCGATCATATCATTGATGATGCTCTTGTACGGGTATGTACCAATATTTTTCTCTTTGAAGGATCTTCTGCATTGTAAGCATTTTCATGAATTATTATTTCAAGTGCAACAGTGAATAGATTTAACGTAGTGTGCTCAACAGGTCTTAAATGTTAAATTATTTTTTTCATTGAGATTTTTGTTTTATTGTCATGCCTTCTATTCTTGGAACCAATGTCAGCAATTTTATTATTATTATTTAGTGACTGTAAATCCCCGAAGACAAGTGTTAGCCTCCTCATTTTCTGAGTTAAGATGATTAGTCTGCCACTTTGTCTATAGAGGGTGCACTCGTTGGTAATGTGCAGCATTGTTTGCGTCCTTCCACAAGTCCATAAGAAGTTTGGACTGAGGTCCCAGTGGTGGAGGTTGGCAGCCTAGGGCCCCTGGCCTATTGTGAACCTGTTTAGCAATGACCACTCTCGCCGTAGTAGTTCAAAGCCTGCCATACGACAGATGGGGTTGTCACAGCGAACTTGTTAGTGACTTCCATGTTTCCCATTCCTTGATCTAGAGGATGTCTGCTGGTAGTTGCACGAGAAGGGTGCTCCCTATGGGGTGCGTAGATGGAAGTTGGGCAGTAGGTGGATTGAACAGGTCATCATGGAGTGGTAAATAATTTGCAGCGTGGATGATTTCAACCAGCTTCTGGGTTTTTATCAGCTGGCAGATTTGTGGAGAAGTGATGTTTGCAAGGACAGGAAGCCGGGAAGGGCTTGATTTGAGTGGAAAGTTCCAGTTATGATGCACATTGTTGCATGCAATTGAGTGTCAACAATATAAGTGTGTGATGACCTTTGCCAGACAGGTGCATAGTACTCTGCTGCGGCGTATGATAGGGTGAGTGCTGAGGTCTGGGAGTGTTGTGACAGCAGCAATCCATGTAGATCCAGCAAGTTTGGTTAGTAGGTTGTTTCCAGTTTTCACCTTTGTCATCAATTATAATGTTGGGTAGTGATGAAAAAGCCAAGTTTCTAACCATAATTTTCCATTATGCTTGAATTAAATTAAGTTAACTTTCCATTTAAGACATACTCCAATCACAAATAAAAATTTTAAATTTAAAGCCAATTACATAGTGAGGGGAGAGCTGGCTAAGGTTAATTGGGTAAATTGACTAAAAGGTATGGTGGTAAATAAACAGTGGGAAACATTTGAAGAAATCAATTCAAAATGTTCAGAAGAAAAATACATTCCATTGAGAGACACAAACTAAGCAAAAATAATCAAGTCTGAGCGGTTTACTCAAGTTAAGGGTCATAGTCATAGAGGCCTACAGCACAGAAAAAAGTTCTTTGGCCCATCAAGTCTGCACCAAGTGCCTAACTATTCTCATCCCATTTTCCAGCACTAGGCCCATAGCCATGTATGCCAAGGCATTGCAAGTGCACATCCAAATACTTCTTAAATGTTATGAAGGTATCTGCCTCTACCACCCTTTCAGGCAGGGAGGGTGGTATTAGATTAAAGCAAGAAGCTTATAATGTTGCAAAGAATAATAGTCTAAAGATTGGGAATGTTTCAGGTTAGTATAAAGACCAGAAGCAATCCTTCAAGACTGTTATCTTCAATTCCTTTGTACAGTATGTTTAAATTCCTTTAACATTTATCAGTTTCAAACATTAACTTTTTTGGGGTTTCTTTGAATTTTTTTATTATTCGGCTTTGGGATGTGGGTGTTGCTGGTTCGGCCAGCATTTATTGACCATCCCTAATTGCCCTTGTTTATAGGGCAGTTAAGAGTCAACCACATTGCTGTGGGTCTGGAGTCACATGTAGGCCACACCAGGTGAGGATGGTAGATTTCCTTCCCTAAAGGAATCACTGAACAGTTGCTGGAAATGGTTGGGAATGTTTTAGAAACCAGCAAAGGGTCACCAAAAAGTTGATTAAAAGGGAAAAGATGGAACATGAAAGTAAACTAGCCAGGAATATAGAAACATTTTGAAGCATTTACAGGTATGCAAAAAGGAAGAGTAGCTAAAGTAAACTTTGGGCCCTTAGATGCAGAGACAGGGGAATGAGGAAATGGCTGAGACATTGAACAAGTATTCTGTGTTTGGCTTCACAGTAGAAAATACAAGTTGCATACAAGATGCAAGTTACTTACAAGAAATAGAGGGTTTCATTGTTAAGCACTTAGAGATTTTCATTTTCCTTCTGCTGTGGACCAACCAGTTGCTACAAAAAATTTCAGAACCATAATTGTATATTTGACCCATCACAACTTCTATCTCTGCTCTGGTAATAATTTTAATCAAAGTGAAGCACGGAATTGTTACAGTGCAGAAGGAGACCATTTCACCCATCTTGTCTGAACCAGCTCTCTGAATGAACAACTCACCTAATGCCAATTCCTGCCTTCTCCCTGTAACCCTGCACTTTCTTCCTTTTTAGATAACAATCCAATTCCATTTTGAATGCTTCAATTGAGCCTGCCTTCACCACGCTGTCAGTCAGTGCATTCCAAACCCTAACCACTTGCATAAAAAAGTTTCACCGTGTCACTTTTGCTTCTTTTACTAATTACTTCAAATTTGCACACTCTCATTTTTGACCTTTTCATGAGCGGGGGCGGTTGTATTCCACGAGCTATAACCTTGCTGGCAAGTCTATGCTGTGACCCTATCCAATGCCTTGTGGAAGTCCATGTACACCACATCACCAGCATTGCTCCCAACAGCCCTCTCTGTTACCTCTTGAAAAAGCTCCAGCAAATGAGTTAAGCATGATTTTTCCTTAGCAAATCCATGCTCTCTTTCCTTAATTAACCCACATTTGTCTATGTGACTGTTAATTTTGTCCTGAATTTGTCAGCTGTCTTAACCATTTCCAGCAACTGTTCAGTGATTCAAAGAAACCAAAATAAAAGATAATGTTTGAAACTGATAAATGCCTAAGGGATTTAACCATATTGCACAAGGGAATTGAAGAGAATAGTCTTGAGGAATTGAATATGGTGTTTGTTCAATAAACTAAAGACTATTATAATGTGCCATCCATTATTTGCTGTGATCTATACAACATTTGTCATCTCTCATATAAAGTAAACAAGTGTCCTTCATTTTAAGCCTGAGTGATACCATAATGAAGTATGTTTATTGCAAGTTACTAGTGTAAATGGACTCAGTGCATCTGTGTAGGAACTGACTACCATTCTTTTTTGAAATGGTATCTGCAGACCTGAACAGAATGTTCGGGCATAGTTGATTCTTTTGTTCCTAAGATCCCTAGATTACTATGAGCATGTTAGCTTTGAGTTTGTTGACCGGTTTTCTTGTTTTGTTTTTCAGTTGGAAATGATTGCCACAGAAAATCCTTCAGATTTGAAAAAGCAACTTTATGTGGAGTTTGAGGGGGAACAAGGAGTGGATGAAGGCGGAGTTTCCAAGGAGTTCTTTCAGCTGGTGGTCGAGGAGATTTTTAATCCAGATATAGGTATTTCTTCAACCTCAGTATATCATTGCAATAGTCAGTGAAATCAGACTTTCCCCCTGTCTCAGTAAGATGAAATGTTTAAAATGTCCTGCCCTGTAGGAGTAACAAAGATCAAAAGTAGTTTCCCTAGTCCATGATATTTGCTTTATCCTTAGTAAACATAATCCAAGAGAGCAGATATGGTGCTGGTTACTTGGTGAAATGTATGAAGTGAGGAAATACCAGTTGGAACTGAAGTGATTGTCCTGTAGAAAAATTTGGAATTTTATTTGTTTGGCCAAAGTTGCCAACCTAATGGATCTACAGGTGGGGTAACTATCAGAAATAGTAACTTAATTTATAACAATATTTCACAGCAAAAATGTGTATTGATGGTGAGGTTGCTATTGCCGGAAAATAGAATTCCCCTCCCCTGTCTCTTGTGCAGTGTGATCAAGTATAACATAGGCAAAGCAATGAAGTGGTTTGCCTTTCCTCAAAAAGTGATTAAACGCCAACCTTATAGTCTAGCCTAATGCACTAGTGTGGCACTTCACTTCCAATTCTCATAACACTATTCTGGTGGCTTTTCTGTGTGTGTTTACTGATTGGCTTTCTTGATAAAGCCAATTTTAGACAGCTTTATGGTCATACCCATGGATTATTAGATTGACACTCCTAAAGCATTTTACTTAAGAGCCTGACTGATCAGTTATTTGCTTCTAGTTTGAGTTCAGATGCAAAGATATTATTTGTGTTTCAATGTACTGAAAAGCCCTGTTCAAATGTTTACCATTCATTTGGAAATGTAATTGGCCACAACTGTTATTCATACAGTTCTCTTGGTGCTTTAATGTAAATCTAAATGGGGTGGGGATGTGAGTAATGGGCTTTGGTGGAGGAGGAAAAGAGTTTGAATTATATTTGACATGAAAATCACTGGACAGGCATTCACTGAAAGTGGATAAACACAAATTCCATGTGACTGTAAGTGTTATCAAAGTGCCAAGGTAGATGAATGAGTTAAAGATCCTGTTTCCCCAAGTGTTCAGGCATATGATTCATCAGCTTAATTTCCCTATAGGCAATAGGAAAATACTTGATTTTTTTTTCTTATAGGAATGTTTGCTTATGATAGCCAAACGAAACTGTTTTGGTTCAACCCTACCTCCTTTGAGAATGATGGACAATTCACACTAATTGGGATAGTACTGGGTCTGGCCATCTACAATCACTGCATCCTTGATGTCCATTTCCCTATGGTGGTTTACAGGAAGTTGATGGGCAAGAAGGGAACTTTAGAAGATCTTGCTGACTCACATCCAGTAAGTTAATACTGAAAGTACTGTCTGCAGGTAAATTTTCATCAAATTGATTTAAATAAAATATAGCTATCACAAGATGACGTCATCAGGGAATCAAGTGACACTGTGGTACCTACTGGATTTCAATAAACTATGCCCATTCAACAGATTGAGTAGATTATGTGTACTGCACCAGAAGTTAAAAGAGAAAGAAAAGACATGCAGTTGAGTCTTTCATGACCACTGGAAGTTTCAAAACACGTTGCAGTCAATGAATTTTTGAAGTGTAGCCACTGTTGTAATTATAGCAAATGCAGCAGGCAAGTTGTACGTAGCAAACTCCCACAAACTGCAAAACAGTGATGTGATAATGACCAGATAATTTGTTTTTGTGATGTCGATTCAAGGAAAAATATTGTCCAGGACACCAGGGATAACTTTCCCTGCTCTTCAAAATAGTGCCATGGATCTTTTACATCCATTGGAGAGGGCAGATGGGTACTCGGCTTAGCATCTTGTCTAAAAGACATCACCTCCAACAGTGCAGCACTCCTTAGTACTGGATTGGAGTGTCAACCTTAATTTTGTGCTCAAACCCTGGAGCGGGACTTATACCCACAACCTGTGACTCAAGCGAGTGTGCTACCAACTGAGCCACGGCTGACATGCAAGTTAACTAAATGCAATGTTTTCTCCAAGTAGTTGGTGTACGGAAAAAGATGCCATTTTATATAGCACATATGAGCTCCGTGTAGAAGTCCAACAGAAATGGGAACATTTCTGAATCAATAAATGAGGATGAATATTTGTCTAGAGACATTAGATGAAGTATTTTTGTGCATGTGCTCAAATTACATATTGGAGGGAGAAGTTTGGAAGTCATCTATTACAACTAGACTGGGGCAAGTTCATCACAGGACCTTGCCATTGAGCTTTGTCCTCTACTAGCATCTCAAGGCTGTTGTCACTTTTCTATTCATACCTTAAGAAAGGAGAAAAGGCCATTTAACCATCCAGTAGGTTTTTCATATCATCTCAAACATTGTTAAATATGTCTTTATGATATGTTCAGTAGTTTTCACAATTGTGTTATGCTGAATGAACTGCATAACAATTTTCAACAGAGCTATCAGTCATCTCAGCAATCACGGTTAATAAACAGATGAGATGTAGGTGTAATAATTTGTATCTGTTGTGTACAGATGTAATAAGTGGATTATCAATTATCTGAATTAAACCACTTTAGAATATTTTTTTATTCAAAGCATTCCTCATTTTATTGAAGAGAAAACTTTGCATGTCAACATTATTAATTTTAAAATTTTCTATTGAACTTTGGAAAAACCAAAGCCATCTTATTCAGCAATTAATAAAATCCTTCCAAACTTGCCCCTGCCTGACACTGGACAAATGATGTATATTTTTGATGTCCTATTCAACAGTGAGCTGAACTTCAAATCCACATTCCTTTTCATTACCGACAAAACTTAATTCTACTTTAGAAGCATCACTGTCACCCTTGTATCATTCCACTACTGCCGAAACTGTTAATTACTCTCTTGTTGCCTCTACACACAACTTCTGCTTGCTGGCCTCCATACCACCACCTTATACAAATTGCAACTCATTTAAAACTTGGCCATTTACATTTTGTCATACACCAATACCCACTTATCACTTATCTAGTGGCTCCCTGCTTCCCAACACATTGAATTCAGTATCCTTACCCTCACTTAGAATTGCTTCAACAGCATCACTCCTCAGTCTATGTTTGCTGCTCTGAATCTGGCACTCTTGCAATTACTGAGGACTGTGACTTTAGACTCTGCTGAGAGCTGCTCTTTTACAGGGCTTTGAGAAACTGCAGGTTGTGTCAGACTTACTGTCAGGATTTTCCTTCTGCATTTTAAATCAATGTTCTAATGTGGATTTACAAGTTTAAAAAAATGAAATTGCTAATGTTACTTCTCTTCACAAATATATCAGGAATTTTTGAAAGAGACAAACTGCACATTGCAATTAATAAGACCCTATTTTCACTTTGGTTTGCAATTTTGATAGAGGATAAAATCTCCTGCCTGCTCCATGCTATCTCTCTTTCCTACCCACTTAATCTCTCACTCCCTTTTCATTATTGAACTGGATTACTCCACCTTGTAAGGGTTCACTAGTTCTCTTTTGTTGGAGGAGGGGAATCATCAGACATGGAACCTTTGGAAGGGAAGATCAAGTGGAGAAGGACAAGGAACTATTATCAATTCTTCTCTTTCAAAAATTTGCAGGTACAGTGGTTAAAATTGAGGGGATAGCAGCTAAATCTAGAAAGATGGTTTGGAATAAGGCGCATATCATTAATAAGATCAAAGGAATTTAAATTCTGTTTTAAAAATCTGGAGGTGAATACTGGTGCCAGTAAAACATGGCAATGGAAGCTTGTCTGATTGTTGTAAAACCTGATTATAAACCATTGTCCTTTTAGGCATTAAAACTTGCCATCTTTATCGGGTCTGCCCTGTACATGACTCCCAACCCCACATCAATATGGTTAACTCTTAAAAGCCCTCTGGAGTGGTCAAGTAAACCATTCAGTTGAAAAAGAAAGCACACCACCATCTTCTAAGGACAACTAGGGGTGGGCAATAAATGTCATAGCAAGAAGTAATGTAATAGATGATCAACCATTGAAGTATGGAGGATGAGCAGACTGATTTCCAAGGCTCAGATGTCAACTAATTTATTTAAATACACGTTAATGCATCTTGAAAAATATCTGACTGTGAAATGATAGTTAATGATTCTAACTTTAATATGCTAATTGGATACTAGATTCTTCTTATAACTTTAGTTTATAAAGCATTATGTTTAAATGTAAATACTTTTAGGAAACTTGATTTTGTCCACAAGTTAGTCCTTTGTCAACTGGCTCTGGTGTTGTAATTTTAAGCCCAGTGCTAATCGTATTTATGGTATACAGTTTATACAGAATTTGGATTATAAAACTTAGGTTCTGTATAGCTAAAATATAGGTGAAAAATTATGGCCATCTCCAGTCAATTCTTTTTATGCTTTGACATGAGTGCATTCAAACATTGGTCACATTGCTGTGGGCCTGGAGTCATATATAGGCCAGACCAAATAAGGATAGCTGCTTTCCTTCTGTAAAGGACATTAGCGTAACAAAGATTTTTAAGACACCTCTATAGTTTCATACCGAGACTAACTTTTTATTCCCGATTTTATTTTAATTAATTGGTAGGATTTGAACTCGTATCTTCCAATTCGGCTTACCATTCCAGTAACATACCCATTATGCTACTGTCTCAACACAGTAGGAAAATGCAGTTTAGAGGGAGAAGGTTGGGAACGATGAGGCTGGAGATTAGAAGGGATACATCATAGTCAACAAGCTCATATAGTAAAAACAGAAACTGTTGGAAAAATTTAACAGGTCAGTAAGAGTTAACATTTCAGATTGATGACTTATTAATCAGAGATCAACCTGAAATGTTAACTTTGTTTCTCTCTCCATAGCTGTTGCCTGACTTGCTGAGTTTTTCCAGCATTTTCTGCTTTTGTTCCAAATTTCCAGTATTTTGCTTTTGGAACAAGCTCATATGCTTGCCTTTAGAGGAAGCACAATAAAGGTTTGCTGGATTGATTCTTGGGATTGAGGGCATTGTATCAGGAGGCACTAAATTCGGCTAAGCCCATATTCTGTAGAGTTTCATACAGTAAGATGATCTCATTGAAACGTTTAAAGCTCTTCAGAAGATTGACAGAGTAAATGCTAAGATCTATTTCCTCCATCTGAAGTTTAGAACTAAAGGTTGCAGTGTCAGAATAAGGAGTCAGTGAATTAGGATTGAGATGAGAAATTTATTCATTCAAAGGGTGTGACTCTTTAGAATTCTTTACCCATGAGGCTGTTCGTACTCAAGTCATAAGTAAGATAGTGATCAATAGATTTTTTGATACTAAGAATCAATGGATATGCAAGTAGTGTGGAAGGTGGAGTTGAGGAAGATGATCAGCTGTGATCTTGTTAAATGGTGGAGCATGTTCAAAGGGTCTAATTGCCTACTCCTTCTGTTTCTTAATATCCATATGTTTAATGTATTTGTAAGCTACCAAGAAGTGGCTTTATTATTAAAAGGGTCCTACAACCAGTCCAGTTTTCTTGTGAAATGTTATTAAGCATAGAGTTTGAACTGCTGAACAATGCCATTCATTTGAGAATACCACTGATTTTTTCCAGTGGCTCGGGGAATAGCTGAACCATGCAGATCATGAAGGTCTTCGATTCAGACTGAGGCACTGCAGTTTGCTTAAATGGTTCTGAGTTAGGAAGGGGAAATTGGCGAGGGCTCCTCTGCCTGATCTCAATCCTATATTTCTTGCTGAAATTGCAGCTGAGGACAGGATCAGGTTTGACTATGCCCTTCCCCATGGCCTATTTGGCAACCAATCTCAGCAGTCTAGTCTGCCCCTGATGTCTGCAACTTCAGAAGTTTGTGGAGAGAAAACTTGCACTGAAAGGTTTAGACCACACCCAGGGCACTGTGTATAATTCTGGTCACATATTATAAAAAAGATATGGAAGATGCCAAAAAAATTACATAACGATAAAGAAGTGAAAGGATATACCTGTCGGCTAGAGACGATGAACAGGCTGGATCTCTTTTCCTTTAAAAAGAGAAAAATTTGAGCGTGATATAATGGAGATCTTTAAAATTATAAAAGATTTGATAGAGTAGGCACAGAGAATATTTCCACTTGTGGGGAAGAGCAAAACTAGAGGCCATCAATATATATACACCAAAAAAATCAAATGGAGAATTCAGAAATCTCTTTACCAAAAGAATGGTGAGAATGTGAATCTCATTATGTCATAGGGAGTGGATGAGGTGAATAATTGAGACGCATTTCAAGGGAGGCTAAATAAGTATATGAGTGGGAAATAGTATAGAGGGATATTCTGATAGAGTTAAATGGGGAAGATGGGAGGAGTCTCGAGTGGAGCATAAATGCTGACTTGGACTGGTTGGGCCAAATGACCTGTTGCTGTGCAGTAAATCCTTTGCAATGTAATACTATATAATATTTGTTTTGGAATACCTCTCTTTACAAAGTGATAGGTTAACCTAGATGTAATTAACCTTTCAAATCGGAGATTAAACATACATACGATCTTTCTTAGAAATAGAAAAATGAACACCTATTCAATAGAGAACGGAATTAAATTTCAGAAGTGTTGTTGCAATGAAACAATTTACCATCAATCGTTACCATTTATGGGATTCTGGATGAAGTTGGTCAACACTCTTAGTGCTGCATTTAAGGGTAAATCTTTGAAACACTGTACATATTGACTACTTGGAACCAATATTTTGCAGATACTATATCGAAGTTTGAAAGACGTTCTGGAATATGAAGGGAATTTAGAGGAAGATATGATGATCACCTTTCAAGTATCATATAGTGATCTGTTTGGGGTGCCAATTGTCCACAATCTGAAAGAAAACAGTGATGAGATTCCAGTAACAAACCAAAATAAAAAGGTTAGTTTTGGCTTTGCCTACACTTAACATATAGGCCTACAATCATTTAAAATGGGCAGAATTAAACTGATGAAATGCTGTGTTCCAATTGTATAACTTGGAATGATGAGAAGTTGTTCAATTCTAGTGCTTTGCATAACTTTAAAAAAATTTCGTCTGCTGTCAGGAAGTGGTGAGAAAGACTGTTAATGAGTAATTGATCCCAGGATGTTCTTGCACATTACCTCCCAGCCTGTTGAGAGGTATTAGTAAAGTTTTGGAACTGTGTTGAGTGGAAAAGTGTAGGGATTCACAGAGGAGCAAGAAATTATATGCCAATTTTTGTAGAGCGAAATCCACTTTTTGTTTTGAATAATTTGAATTCCATCTTTTACTTAATGTAGTTAATCACTGAGACACAAATAGTCTAAACTAGGAAAGGTAAATAGCTTTTAATCTTGTACAGAAAGTGAAATAAAGATTAGGAAAGAAAGATTGGATTATGTTAATTATATTTTGTTAATAATGATCATTAAATGTGAAGCCACCCACCATGGTGAAATACCTGCCAAGTAATTATATTCCTAGCATAAAATTGTTAGATTCTGAATAGAGATCAATTATTGAGTATGCAGGAAAAAAATTTAACTTATGTGGTTGTAAATTCAGAGCTCTAACATTGTAAATTTTTGCAAAAGATTTCGTTGAATTAAAAATGTTAATAGAATTGATATATATTAGCTCACTGGCCTGAAAGACTAAGTTTAAAAAAAAAACTCCAGCACTAATTAAATTCTGAAGGAATAGGACTCCACGGGTATAAAATTCAATTTGCAGGGGCAGTGCGGTTGTTTGACCCATTGAAAGTTCACTCCTCCTGAATGATCCTGACTTTTTCTGGCATATGTAGTGGGTAACTACTGAGTAAGTATATCAACTGCACAAACTTTCATTAATTTCAATGCTGAATCGATTGGTGAATTACTGTGGTAGCGCAACAAATAGAGGAACAAGGTAACTTGCACCACAACTTCGGCTTTTTAACTGCACGTACATAATGGAAGTTGCTGTCCGTTTTACTCCAAAGTGATGAGTGCTGATAGCTTCACTGACATTCTCAATGCAAAACTTAGGCCTTTATCTGTTTGTAGTCTGTACTTATTCATTGGTATGGATCAGCATGTGAGGAGTCAAATCAGAGAAGTTTGTTTTCCTTTCCTTCGAATGAATATGGTACCTTTAAATTCTGACCATGTTCTTACTTTTGAAAACGCTAGTTCAGAATGAGGACTTATATTACAAACTGCAGAGAAGTATAAAAGCACAGGTAAAAACTCCATTTATCTCAGAATCTCATAGTGCAGAAGAGGCCCTTCAGCCCATTGAGTCTGCACCAACAAGTGAGAAACACCTGACCTACCTACCTAACCTCATTTACCAGCACTTGGCCCATAGCCTTGAACGTTATGACGTGCCAAGTGCTCATCCAGGTACTTTTTAAAGGATGTGAGGCAACCACCATCCCAGGCAGTGCATTCCAGACCATCACCACCCTCTGGGTAAAAAAGATTTTCCTCTCATCCCCCCCTAAACCTCCTGCCCCTCACCTTGAACTAATGTCCCCTCATGACTGATCCTTCAACTAAGGGGAACAGCTGCTCTCTATCCACCCTGTCCATGCCCCTCATAATCTTGTACACCACGACCAGGTCGCCCCCTCAGTCTTCTCTGCTCCAACAAAAACAGCCCAAGTCTATCCAACCTCTCTTCATAACTTAAATGTTTCATCCCAGGCAACATCCTGGTGAATCGCCTCTGCACCCCCTCCAGTGCAATCACATCCTTCCTATAATGTGGCGACCAGAATTGCACACAGTACTCCAGCTGTGGCCTCACCGAGGTTCTTTACAATTCCAATCTGACCTCCCTACTTTTGTAATCTATGCCTCAATTGATAAAGGCAAGTCACCCCACTAACATGCCCTCTGGAGGTGTTGGCAGGATTAAAAGTGGACAAATCTCGAGGTCTGGATGATTTGTCTCCCAGACTGCTGAGGGAGGCAAGGGAGGAGATCTCAGGGGTTCTGACCCAAATTTTTAATTCCTCTCTGGCCACAGGGGAGGTGCCAGAGGACTGCAGAACAGCTAAAGTGGTTCCGCTATTTAAGAAGGGTTGTAGAGATAAGCCAGGGAACTACAGGCCAGTGAGTCTCACGTCAGTGATAGAGAAACTATTGGAGAAAATTCTGAAGGAGAGAATCTATCTCCACTTGGAGAGGCAAGGTTTGATCAGGGATAGTCAGCATGGCTTTGTCAGAGGGAGGTCATGCCTAACAAATCTGCCTTCAGAGATCTATGGACACACACGCCAAGGTCCCTTTGTTCCTCAGAACGTCCTAGTGTTATGCTGTTCATTGAATACTTCCTTGTCAAATTACTCCTTCCAAAGTGTATCACCTCACACTTTTCAGGGTTAAATTCCATCTGCCACTTATCTGCCCATTTGACCATCCCGTATATATCTTCCTGCAGCCCAACACATTCAATCTCACTGTTAACCACCTGGCCAATCTTTGTGTCATCCGCAAATTTACTAATCCTCCCCCCACGCATAGTCATCTATATCGTAAAAATAAATGACAAATAATAGGGGACCGAGCACAGCTCCCTATGGTATGCCACTGGACACTGGCTTCCAGTCACTAAAGCATCCTTCTGTCATCACCCTCTGTTTTCTACAACTAAGCCAATTTTGAATCCACCTCATCAAATTACCCTGTATCCCATGTGCATTTGCCGCCTTTATAAATCACCCATGTGGGACCTTGTCAAAGGCTTTGCTGAAATCCATATAAACTACATCAACTGCACTACCCTCATCTACACACCTGGTCACCTCCTCAAAAAATTCAATCAAATTTGTTAGGCATGACCTCCCTCTGACAAAACCATGCTGACTATCCCTGATCAAACCTTGCCTCTCCAAGTGGAGATAGATTCTTTCCTTCAGAATTTTCTCCAATAGTTGCTGTACCACTGATGTGAGACTCGCTGGCCTGTAGTTCCCTGGCTTATCTCTACAACCCTTCTTAAATAGCAGAACCACTTTAACTGTTCTGCAGTCCTCTGGCACCTCCCCCATGGCCAGAGAGGAATTAAAAATTTGGGTCAGAGCCCCTGCGATCTCCTCCCTTGCCTCCCTCAGCAGTCTGGGAGACAAATCATCCGGACCTGGAGATTTGTCCACCTTTAATCCTGCCAACACCTCCAATACCCTGTCACTCCCTATCTCAATTTGCTCAAGAACCTCGCAGTCTCTCTCCCCGAGTTCGATACCTTCATCCTCATTCTCTTGGGTGAAGATGGATGTGAATTGTTTGTCCAGCAATATACTGATGTCCTCTGGCACCACCCATAGATTGCCCCCTTGGTCCCTACTCTTTCCCTGGTTATCCTTTTCCCATTGATACACTTATAGAATATCTTGGGATTTTCCCTACTTTTACCAGCCAGAACTTTCTCATATCCCCTCTTTGCTTCCCTAATTGCTTTCTTAAGCTCAACCCTGCTGTTCATTGGGAAGCCATTGTGAAGGACCAAGATCTGTTTTACAGACACCTGTAAGGTTGACAAGAGAATACTAAATAAGTGAAGATACATGAAATGAATGTAATATCACACCAAATTTGTGGCTAATGAGCATTTAAATTATAGGATAAAGGAAATAAGTGTTGAGGAAATTGAGTTACAGTGGAAGGCATATGATTTTGTTTCAATTTCAATATATAGGGAGGGGAAAGAACATATAGGGCAGTATGTTTGGGGCTTGGAAGTGTGAAAGATATTTTGGTAGATGTTAAATCACCTCAATCATGTAAGGAATATATCAGTCCAATTTTCAATATAGATTGTAGCTGTCGCATCTGTCTTTGTATATGTCATAAGGAGAATGAAAACATAGCATCTGTGCGGGATTTCTATCACACAAGTCTTAGGATTTATAAGATGCTAAATTTAGCTCACATCTAAATCATCTTGCATACCAAGTTCAAAGTGCCCTAATAATTATCATAAAATGTGACATGTAAGTTGACCGGGCATATAAGATCAGGCATTTTTCTGGCCCAAAAATCATGTTTTTGCATATACTGGACACATAAGTCGCTCCTCCTTTTCAACCATGCCATGCTACACTTGCATTAATAGTCATTCTCAAATTATCACACAAGTACACATTTCACCAGTACCTTATAACGGTGTAAAGCGTCAGGCCGATGGTACGGGCTGTGTTGCAAAGATGCGAGGGGCTTTAAGACGCGTTCACTTTTTGCACTGGATGCTGATGAAATTTCACTCTTATATGTCAATCCCTGTTTTTGGAGAGATTTTTTGAGGCTTCAGGGGTCGATTTTTATGCCAAAACCGATAGTGCATTAATCTATTAACTGATATGGTCCAGTTAAGGGCTGTTAACATTTAAAAAGAAATCCAAATACCTTGTTTAACCAATAGAAATACGCCACAAAGTTTCTTTTTGTTTAACAAAGCAAACGTTATTGTATATAAATTACTTAAGCAAAATAAGCACTATTAACATAATATGATTTATGACTATATGTTATGCACTCAGGTTTACTTCCCACTTCCTGCAAACATTCTCTTATATGACGCGTCAATCTTAAAGTTATTTACTTACATAGGGAACACACATAATTATGCCACTATCTGGAGAATTTTCCTCAGCTCCAGCCATTCTCAGAGAAAAAACTTTACTCTCTCAACTGCAGAGACCTCAGTCCCTTATTCTGGTCACTTTTTGATACTTCCAAATTAATCTGATTACTTTTTTTTTGCAGTGAAACACTGAGGCCTCCTGTAGGTTCTCCCATTAGCTTCAAAGTAGGCAATCTTCTATCTTCTGTTTTTCTCAAAAATTCAAACTAAGATTAAACCTCACCTGCCTTCCATGTGGTCAATGGTGAAGTTAGTGTTTTGTTCTGTCTACAGTGCAGGTCTGTCTAATTTTATTTATTTTGGCCAACTTCTCTGTGAGCTGCAAAGCACATGAGGTCCAAACTGCAACTAAAAACCTCCCCAGCAAACATCCAGATAAATTGAAACATTGAATTGGAGCTTCCCTAAGCTCCATCCATCCCCATGACAATGTAACCAGTCCAGGCTGTCCTGAAACTGACCTTTAAGTTAATTATCTCTCACTTAGAATTCCTCCAGCTAAGTGAGCTCACCTGCTGCTTTATGGCCCCATCTCTTCTATTCTGACTCTATTAAACATGAATGATCTTTTGACCTGCCATTTCTTGAGATGTTTTGACAACCTCTAAAGCCCAGCATTCCAATTACCTTACCCTTAGAATTTTAATCTTCCCAGAACTAAAAATTACCCCTAAAATATTAATATGAATCATGAACTAGATATTCGTAACACCATTGACAATGAAACAACAATAGAACCTAGTGTGGAATGAGTTAATTTTTTGTCCCAGAGCCACCAAAGACAAAATCAGATGCACTGCGTTACTATTTTATTCAGAACATTTAAGTTAACAAAACAAATTGTTTGCTCCAAAAATCTGCAGCAGCATCACTTGGGTTTAATCAGAAAACATTGACCCAAAAGCTCCTCCTAAAATCTCTCAGTGAGTTATTTTTTGTAGTGTAGGTAAACTTATGTAAGCAACCACAACAGTCAATTTTGTATACAGGGTGCCACAAGCAACAGTGAAATTGTAGCAAGATTTTGTTTGTAATATTGGTTGAGGAATGAATGCAGGCCAGCACACTGGGACAGTTCCCTGTTGTACTTCACTGAATCTTTTACATGTATTTGAAGAGTCTTCTCCAAAAGAAGGCATCTGTATCAATGCAGGACTCCCTCAGAGTTATCATATTAGATTTTAGAAACATAGAATGACAAAGAAGCATAGAAGGAAACCATTGGCCTGTCATGTCTATCTCCCATATAAGTTGAAGGAGTGACTCTGGAATATATTGAGCACTTCCTAAATGTTGGCAGCCACCTCTCTCTCAAAAGGTCACCTTTGGCGACGAGATCCAATACCATATCAGCTGCACCAGCTCAGCCTTTTTCAAACTATAGCAGTGAGTGTTTGGCAACAAAGACCTCTGCAAGCCATTAAAGTCCGAGTGTACAGAGCCACATTCCTGTAGTGCAGGGAGCCCTGGACTGTGCAGTGACACATAAATGCACTAGAGAAATTCTATCAACAATACCTCTGCCGCATTCTCCAGATTCAATAGGAGAACTGTTGAACAAATGTTGGTGTCCTTTTAGGTTGCTACCAGCTTACAGGAAGCGCTGCTTGTTAGTAAGCATAATTACCACTTAATTTGAGCATGATTATTGCAGAGGTTTCTTTCTCCCAACAAACCTAGAAATGTGTTAAGCCATGACATAGGAATTATTTGTATTTTAAAGAAACATTGTTTTACTCCAATATTACAATTGATTTTGTCATGGCGAGTAGTGTGGTATTCTATTTTAAATATTTAAATTAAATGTCTTATTTAGGCTTCTAACATTGTCTTTTTTGGTGCAGGAGTTTGTTCAACTCTATACCAACTACATTTTGAACCAATCAGTAGAAAAGCAATTCCGAGCATTCAATCGAGGTTTCCAAATGGTCACAAATGAGTCTCCCTTAAAATACCTTTTCAGACCAGAAGAAATTGAGCAGCTAATCTGCGGCAGCAGGGTGAGTATTGCTTAGTTCCAGATTCGCCAAAAGTATTAGACACTAATGGGAGGATATTTTATTCTGCTGTTCTCGTCTGTTGATACTGATGGTATGGTACAAATGTACTATAATCTTAGTAAGACTCCAAGATAATAGATTCCCAATCCTGATCCTCCCAAGAATTTTAACAGGAAAGACTAAATGACAGTCTAAAAATTAAACTTATTCCACTTTGAGCAGCTTAATGTGATAAGCCCAGACCCATTTCTATATTTGCCCTTAGGTAAGATGCAAAGAAGTTCTCATCTTGGCTGAACATATCTAGTAGCATTAAATTTTTGACACCCAAATTGGTTGTTGGGGAGGGGGATCAGTTATATAACATGTGATGACAATGTTTTGAACATAACATAAGAAGTAAAAGCAGGAGTAGACCATATGGCCCCTTGGGCATGTTCTGCCATTCAATTTGATAATGGCTGATCGACCTCAACTCCACTTGCCTGCCAAACCCCCTGAATCCCTTGATTTCCTGATAGGTTTTGTGTCTATCTCAGCTTTGAGAATACTTAATGATGGAGCATCCACAAATCTCTTGGGTAGAAAATTTCAAAGATTCACTCTGAGTGAAGAAATTTCTACTCATCTCAATACTAAATGATCTACCTCCTATCCTGAGACTTTGCCACCATGTTTTAGGTTCCCCATTAAGGGGAAACCTGTCCTCAGTATCTACCCTGTCAAGCCTTGGCTGAATCTTGTGTGTTTCAATGCGATCACCTCTCGTTCTTCTAAACTCTGTCCAAATTGCCTGTCAATTTCAAAATGCCCCATTTATCCATACTCTCTGCTTCCTGTTCGTTAACCAATCCTTCATCCATGTTCTCATATTATCCTCAACTCCAAGAGCCCTTGCGTATTTCGTGTGGCATCTTATCAAATGCCTTTAGGAAATCAGTTATACTACATCTGCTGGCTCCTCCCTTTATCTACCCTATTTGCTGCATCCTCAAAAAACTCTTATAAATTTGTCAAACATGACTTCCCTTTCGGCAAACTATGTTGGCTTTGTCTGATCAGTCTATGATATTCTAAGTGCATTGTTAGGACTTCCTTAATAATAGATGCTTGCATTTTCCAGATGACTAATATCAAGGGAACTAGCCTCTAGCTCATGTTTTCACTCTTCCTCCTTTCTGCCTAACAATGTTACACTTGCTAACTTCCAGTCTACTGGAACCATTCTAGAATCTGGGGAATTTTGGAAAATCATGACTGGCCTATCCAACATATCTACAGCTATCTCTTTTAGAACCTTAGGATATGGGCCATCAGGTCCTTGGGATTTGTTGGCTTCTAGTCACTTAACTTTCTGTAATATTTTTTCTCTGGACTTTAATTATTTTAAGTTCTGTATTCTGAATAGTCTATAGGTTTCCCTTCTATTTCTGGTTTGTAATTTGTGCCTTCTACTGTGCAGACAGACACAAAATATTTGTTTGACCTCTTTACTATTTCCTTATTCCCTGTGATAATTTCACCTGGCTCAGCCTTTAAAGGCTTTAAAGGATCACTGTTTACTTTAGCTACTCCCTCTCTTATGTACTTTTAAAAGCTCTTGCTATCTGCTTTCATATTCCTGGCTTGTTTACTCTCCTTTTTTTTCCCTTTATGTCAACCTTTTGGTCACCCTTTGCTGGTTTCTAAAACTATCTCAATCTTCTGGTTTACTATTATTCTTCACAACGTTATAAACTCCTCTTTTAATCTGATATTATCCTTCCCTAGTAAGCAAAGAGTAGATCTTAATCTGATGAGTTTTTAATTTTTAATGGAATGTACTGTTAATGAAAGTTTTGAATAATTTCTTTAAATGTTTCCCACTGTTCTACCTTTCAGTCTATTCACCCAATCAGCCTTGGCCAGCTCTCTACTCATTGTTTAAGATTCCTGTTTGGGACCGGATTATGCCACTTTCAAATTTTTATGGGATTGAATTATATTATGATCATTTTGTCTCCGAGGATCTTTTTACCATGAGACTATTAATTAAACCTGCCTCATTACAGAATATTAGATCTAAAATAGCTTTATCACTAGTCGGTTCCACATTGTATTTTTCTAGGAAACTCATGAAAGCATTTTACAAACTCGTCTTCCAGGTTAGCTTTGCCAATTTGATTTGTCCAATCTATATGAAAATTGAAGTTCCCCCACGAGTATTGAAATTGCTGTTGTTACAAGCTCCAATTATTTCTTGCTTAATGCTCTGTCCAACAGTATAAGTATCTTTAGGGGACCTATAAACTACTCCGAACAGCATTTTCTGAATCTAGTTATTCCTAATCTCCACCCATACTGATTCTACTTTGTGATCTTCTGAGCCAAGGTCCTCTCTTACTATTGTCCTTGTCATCCTTTAGTATTTTTAAAAATTATTCATTCACAGGATGTGGGTTTTGCTGGCTGGGCCAGCATTTATTGCCCATCCCCAGTTGCCCATGAGAAGGTGGTGGTGAGCTGAGCTGCCTTCTTGAACCTCTGCAACCCATGTGGTGTAGGTACACCCACAGTGCTGTTAGGAAGGGACATCAAGCATTTTGACCTGCGACAGTGAAAGAACGGCAATATATTTCCAAGTCAGGGTGGTGAGTGACTTGGAGGGGAACTTCCAGGTAGTGGTGTTCCCATGGTGCTTGCTGCCCTTGTCCTTCTGGATGGTGGTGGTCGTGGGTTTAGAAGGTGCTGTCTTCGAAGCCTTGGTAAATTCCTGCAGTGCATCTTGTAGATGTACCTACTGCTGCTATTGTATGTTGGTGGTGGAGGGGGTGAATTTTGTGGATGTGGTGCCAATCAAGCAGTCTGCTTTGTTCTGGACGGTGTCAAGCTCTTTGAGTGTTGTTGGAGCTGCACTCGTCCAAGCAAGTGGGGAGCATTCCATCACACTCCTGACTTGTGCCTTGTAGATGGTGGACAGACTTTGGGGAGTCAGGAGGTGAGTTACTCGCAGCAGAGTTACTCCTAGCCTCTGACCTGAACTCGTAGCCACAGTATTTATATAGCTAGTCCAGTTCAGTTTCTGGTCAATGGTAATCCCCAGGATATTGATATTGGGGGATTCAGTGATGGTAATGCCATTGAATATCAAGGGGCGATGGTTGGATTCTCTCTTGTTGGCGATGGTCATTGCCTGGCATTTGTGCGAATATTACTTACCACTTGTCAGCCCAAGACTTGATATTGTCCAGGCCTTGCTGCATTTGGACATGGACTGCTTCAGTATCTGAGAATTCACGAATGGTGCTGAACATTGTGCAATCATAAGCAAATATCCCAAATTCTGACCTTATGATGGAAGGAAGGTCGTTGATGAAGCAGCTGAAAAAGATTGGGCCAAAGACACTACCCTGAGGAACACCTGCAGTGATGTCCTGGAGCTGAGATGACTGAACTCCAGCAACCACAGCCTTTTCCCTTTGTGCTAGGTTTGACTCCAACCAGCAGAGAGTTTTCCCCCTGATTCCCAATTACTCTAGTTTTTCTAGAGCTCCTTGATGCCACACTCAGTCAAATGCTGCCTCGATGTCAAGGACAGTCACTCTCACCTCACCTCAGGAGTTCAGCTCTTTTGTCCGTGTTTGACCAAGGCTGTAATGAGGTCAGGAGCTGAGTGGCCCTGGCGGAATCCAAACTGGGTGTCAGTGGACAGGTTATTGCTAAGCAGGTGCTGCTTGATAGCACTGTTGATGACACTTTCCATTACTGATGATCGAGAGTAGACTGATGGGGGGGATAGTTGGCTGGGTTGGATTTATCCTGCTTTTTTGTGTACAGGACGTACCTGGCAATTTTCCACATAGATGGGTAGATGCCAGTGTTGTAGCTGTACTGAAGCAGCTTGGCTAGGGGTGTGGCAAGTCCTGGAGCACAAGTCTTCAGTACTAATGCCAGAATATTGTCAGGGTGCATAGCCTTTGCATTATCCTGTGCCTTCAGCCGTTTCTTGATATCACAAGATATCAAGCGAATCGAATTGGCTAAAGACCAGCATCTGTGATGCTGGGGACCTCCGGAAGAAGCCAAGATGGATCATTCACTCGGAACTTCTGGCTGAAGATTGTAGTAAATGCTTCAGCCTTATCTTTTGCACTGATGTACTAGGCTCCTCCATCATTGAGGATGGGGATATTTGTGGAGCCGCCTTCTCTAGTGAATTGTTTAATTTTCCACCACCATTTACGGCTGGATGTGGCAGGACTGCAGAGCTTAGATCTGATCCATTGGTTGTGGGATCTCTTAGCTCGGTCTATCACTTCCTGCCTATGCTGTTTGGCATGCAAGTAGGTCCTGTGTTGTAGTTTCACCAGGTTGACACCTCATTTTTAGGTACGCCTGGTGCTGCTCCTGGCATTACCTCCTACATTTTTCATTGAACCAGGGTTGATCCCCTGGCTTAATGGTAATGGTAGAGTGGGGGATATGCTGGGCCATGAGATTACAGATTGCTTTCGAGTTCGGTTCTGCTGATGCTGATGTCCCACAGCACCTCAGTCTTGAGTTGCTCGATCTGTTCGAAATCTTACCCATTTTAGCATGGTGGTAGTACCACACAACATGATGGAGGGTATCCTCAATGTGAAGGCGGGGCTTTGTCTCCATAAAGACTGTGGAGTGGCCACTCCTACTGATACTGTCATGGACAAATGCACCTGCGGCAGGCAGGTTAGTGAGGATGAGGCCAAGTATGTTTTTCCCTCTTGTTGGTTGCCTCACCACCTGCTGCAGACCCAGTCCAGCAGCTATGTCCTTTAGGACTCGGTCAGCTCGGTCAGTAGTGGCGCTACCAAGCCACTCTTGATGATGGACAGTGAAGTCCCCCACCCAAAGTACATTCTGCACCCTTGCCACCCTCAGTGCTTCCTCCAAGTGGTGTTCAGCATGAAGGAGTACTGATTCTTCATCTCAGGCAGGGTGGTACGTGGTAATCAGCAGGAGGTGTCCTTGCCCATGTTTGATCTGATGCCATGAGACTTCATGGGGTCCGGAATCGACTCCCTCCCAACAGTATACTGCTATGCCGCCACCTCTGCCAGGGATGGTGATGGTGGTGTCTGGGACATTATCTGTAAGATTATGATTCCATGAGGATGACAGGCTGTTGCTTGACTTATCTGCTCTGCCAGTTTTGGCACTAGTCCCCAGATGTTAGCAAGGAGGACTTTGCAGTGTCGACATTGTTGTCATTTTCGGTGCCGAGGTCGATGCCGAATGGTCCATCCAATTTCATTCCTTTTTTGTGACTTTGACATAAACTGAGTGGCTTGCTAGGCCATTTAAGAATCAACCACATTGCTGTGGGTCTGGTCGCATAAAGACCAGGCGAGGACGACAGATTTCCTTCTCTGTATTTGCCCCTATATTTGTGAGCCAGATGGGTTTTTACAGCAATTGGCAATGGTTCCATCATTCAACTTTTAATTCCAGTTTTTTTTTATTGAATTCAAATTCCACCATGCCGTGGCAGGATTCGAACCTGGATCCCTGGATGATTACCCTGGGTCTCTGGCTTACTAGTCTAGCAACAATACCACTCCACCATTGCCTCCCCTTACTAACACAGCTTCTCTTTTTCCTTTCTGCCTGTCTTCTCAAAATCTTGTATACCCTGAAATATTTATTTCCCAACTCGGTCACCTTTTAACTATGTCTCTGTGGAGGCAATTCGATCAACCTCATGTATCTCTATTTATGCTGCAATTTAGTCTTATTACAACTGCTTTGTGCATTCCGCAAAAGAGCCTTTAATTTGACTTTTTTAGTTCTATTCTTTGCATGGACCTTAATCACTAATGCACTAAACCATTAAGATCTGTGTCCCTTCCTGTCCCCCTCTGCTTGTCTTTACCAGAGTTGTTACACTGCTCTAGCGCTTTGACTTTTCCCTTTTGATTTCTAAATTTCCCTGCATTTGACCCCTCAGAAATTTATTTGAGGGAAAAGCAAGTGACTCATTTCAAATATAAGCATGCTTTGTGATTTGTTAGGCTATGTGTTTGAATTTTTGAACACTTTTGAATTAACTGATACTTGTTTAAACAAAACTCCAGTTATTGTTTCACAACATTTTAAATGTCTGCCTCTTTTCAATCAGTTTTATTTGGAGTCTTCAAAGACAGTCTGTCTGTAATTTATGAAGAAACTTCATAGGTTAAGTCTATTTTTTTTAAATTATAGACTAATTTTATTCTAACCTAGCTATATTTAATAGAAAAATTTATTCTCATGCATCATTCTTCCCAACTGCTTGATTCCCTGTTAAGCACACTTAGCTAACCACAGAGAAGTAACTAAAATTAAACTAAAGACAATTGGACAGCTCCCAGCCAGGTATGAATACGGGAAGACCTCGCTTAATGTTGTTATTGGTGTCATGACTCACTGGGGATAGTGCACTGTAATATCAATCCCCACTGTCCACCAAGCCACGACAGATGTGAAAAGTTTGACCAAACCATCAGATTGCCCCAATTCAACCTAACTGTTTAACTTAGATTAACAGAATATGAGCACCAGGTTTGTAAGCTTATTAAGTAAATAACTGTTTATTGAACAAATTGTCTTTAACCAGTGGTAAAAGAAAGAAATATGAACTGCTAACTTCTAACTTAAACTCTACTCCTTCTTAAACTCCTACGTGCACACGGCACACAAAACATAGATTTTAAGGGTGAGGTAAAACAGTTCAATAGCACCAGTTTGGAGTACAGAGTTAGATGGGTTGATTTTGATTGATGTCTTCCAAATTCCTTGCAGTTGTTGATGACACGAGGTGGCCTCCTGGTACTCTGTCTATGGTTCACTGGTTGAAAAACTTGATTTTCAATTTCTCTACTGGTGATTTTTCCCCTTTTCCTCTTGACAGGGGATTCCAGAGAAAGGTTACTGAGATGTGAGGGATAGCTGGCTAGCTATTATGGCAAAATTGCTGGAATCTTAAACACAGGGGAGAGAGGTTTCAGATCTTCCCTCTTTGCAGCCAAGGAGATGTTCTGCCTGCACTGTTACCACACACCACCCTGGTCACCTGGTCAGGAGCCAATTAAAATGATGTCTTCAGGCAGTTCCCCCTAATCCAGAACTCCTTTCCAGCATCATCCTGCTCTCTTATGCGCGCTTTGTTCCAGGATAGCAACATTATAGATATTCCTCACCCTGTTCCAGTGAACACGTCTTTCAACTGCCATTGTAGTTTTTAAAGCCACAGTCCAAGAAAAATAAAAAAAGGTTCTTTACATTGGTTCCTGGAAAATACGATGTTACAAGAAATATAGATGCAATGTTATAAATGGGGGTTATGTTCCTCAGGAAAGGCTTTTGGATTATACATTTCCTTACAAATATACATTAACATTATAAAGTTAAGAAAACATAGCAAACATCAATAAATTTATTCTAACATGAGAAAGCACTCACCATGCTATGAAGGCTTGATTCACTTAGAGGAATGGATGAGTGGCGGTGGAGGTGGGTTTTATTGGAAGTTTGGGGGGCTTTTTGGGAGGACTATTAGAAGGGGCTTTTTGAAGACTATTAGTAGAACTCTTTGCAGCATTCTTTGCAATGGGATCTTTAAAAGATTTTTTTCCAGCGACAGCTGCACTTTAGCTTTTTTATTTTTTCTGCAGAGCTCTCTGTAGTAGTTGACTGCACTGTTAATACTACTGTTCATCTTGAGCTATGCTCTCTGTCAGGGCTTTCTTCATTAAAGATGATCACTGCCTCTTCAAGCTTTTTCAAGGCATCACCAACGATTTTGAGCGAAATGTCTTGGCTGGTTCTTCTTGTTCATCGTCCATGCCCTACATCCCTTTGTCCCATTTTGTTCAGGTCCTTGGTAGACAATATCACTGCATGGGAAGTAATTTTCCTACCTGTTTCTACATTCGTCTCTTAGATTTTCTCAATAGGCTCCATGTAGACTTTAGCTCTGGTACATCCTGGTCACAGCTTCCTCCACACACCATTCACATTGGGTGAGGTAACCTCATTCAATGCCACAGAGATGTTATCAATAGCCTTAATGATGTTTTGATTCTTCCAGAATTGTTTAGAGTAGGAGCATCATTGCCTTCTCTCATGGCCTATCCAAAAGTTCCCCCATTATAGGTAATAGGCTTTGAAGATTGCAATCACCCCTTGATCCATGGGCTAAAAAATTGAAGTGGTGTTAGGAGGTAGGAAGATCACCTTGACTTAAAGCGGAGATTTAAAAAGAATGGGAGCTGAGAGTCAGCACGGAGATTTAAAAAGAACGGGAGCTGGATTTGGGACTGAAAGCAGCGTGAGGACAGAGCGAGAGTTCCAAGGTGACTCTGGGCTGAAAGCGGCACGAGGACGTCACGATTCAAAAAGTGACATGACGCAGGGGAGGCAGCCGATTGGTAAGTAGGGTCAGGTGAGTCCTTCTACTTCTACTTTTTCTACTAATTAAATTGCTGCATTCCATTACTTTAAACAAAATGTGAGGGCTTTGAACTGTAGTGGGAGCGTTTGGAGTGGAATAAGGCCCCTAGCATAATTAGTATTCTTTAAAGGGAATAACTAACGAGTTTAATCTAAAGGGAAGTCATGGCAGCAGAGCTCGCATCCATGATATGCTCCTCCTATCCATGTGGGAAGTCATGCACACTTCCAGTGTCCCTGGCGATCATGTGTGCAGGAAGTGTGTTCAGCTACAGCTATTGGCTAACTGCATTTCGGAGCTGAAGTTGTAGGTGGATTCACTGTGGAGCGTCCGCAATGCTGAGATTATCGTGGACAGTGACGTGGTCACACCGCAGATAAAGGCTGAACAGGCAGAAAGGGGATGGATGACCACCAGGCAGAGGAGAGGAAGGCAGGTAGCACAGGAGCCCCCTGTGGTCGTCCCCCTCTCTAACAGATTTGGATACTGTTGGGGGAGACAACTTCTCAGGGAGAAAGCAGCAGGAGCCAAGTCCATGGCACCATGGGTGGCTCTGCTGCACATGTGGGGAGGAAGAAGAGTGGTAGGGCTATAGTGATTAGGGATTCAATAGTAAGGGGGACAGACTGGCATTTCTGTGGCTGCAAAAGAGACTCCAGGATGGTATGTTGCCCCCTTGCTGCCAGGGTCAATGATGTCTTGGAGAGGCTACAGGGCATTCTGAAGGGGATGGGTGAACAGCCAGTGGTCATAGTACATATTGGTACCAACGACATAGGTCAAAAAAAGAATGAGGCCCTACAAGCTGAATATAGGGAATTAGGACGTAAATTAAAAAGTAGGACCTCAAAGGTAGTAATCTCAAGGTTACTGCCAGTGCCACATGCTAACGAGAGTAGAAATGACAGGATATATCAGATGAATATGTGTCTGAAGAAATGGCATGGGAGGAGGGATTCAGTTTCCTGGGACATTGGGACTGGCTCTGAGGAAGGTGGGACCAGTACAAACAAGACAGGTTGCACCTGGGCAGGATTGGGACCACTGTCCTCGGTGGGGGAGGGGGTGTTTGCTAGTGCGGTCAGGAGCCTTTAAACTAGAACGACAGGGGGATGGGAACCTGAGCAGGGAGGCAAAGGATAGAAACGAAAGACAGAAAAGTAAGAAGCAAAATTCAGAAAAAACGAGTGAAAAGCAAATGGGGTCATAGTGCAAAATAAAGCTAAGATGATTAACAAGGTTAAAAAGACAAGTCTAAAGGCATTGTATCTTAATGTGCGGAGCATTCACAATAAGGTAGATGAATTATCAGCGCAAATAGATGTAAATGGTTATGATAAAGCTGCAATTATGGAGACATGGCTGCAGGGTGACCAAGGATGGGAACTGAACATCCAGGGGTTTTCAGTATTTAGGAAGGGCAGACAAATAGGGAAAGAAGGTGGGGTAGCATTGTTAGTAAAGGACAAAATCAATGCAATAGTGAGCAAGGATAATGACGGAAAATCATGATGTGGAATCTGTTTGGGTGGAGATAAGAAACACCAAGGGGCAGAAAACTTTGGTGGGGGCTGTCTGTAGACCCCCAAACAGTAATGGAGATGTAAGGGAAGGCATTAAGCAGGAAATTAGAGATGCATGCAATGAGGGTACAACTGTAATCATGGGTGACTTTAATCTACATATAGATTGGGCAAACGAACTAGCAATAATACTGTGAAGGAGGAATTCTTGGAGTGTGTACGTGATGGTTTTTTAGACCAATACGTTGAGGAACCAACTAGAGAGCAGGCTATCCTAGACTGGGTATTGTGCAATAAGTAAAGTTTAATTAACAGTCTAGTTACGCGGCGTCCCTTGGGGAAGAGCAGCAATAAAATGATAGAATTGTTCATTAGGATGGTGATTGAAGATGTTGAATCCGAAACTAGAGTCCTGAATCTAAATAAAGGGAACTACGAGGATATGAGGTGCAAGTTTGCAATGATGGATTGGGGAACCTTACTAAAAGGGTTGACAGTGGATCGGCAATAGCTAATATTTAAGGAACGCATGCATGAACTACAACAATTATTCATTCCTGCCTGGCGCAAAAATAAAACAGGAAAAGTGGCTCAACCATGGCTTGCGAAAGAAATTAGGGATAGTATTAGATCCAAAGAAGAGACATAAAATTGCCAGAAAAAGCAGCAAGCCTGAGGATTAGGAGCAGTTTGGAATTCAGCAAAAGTGGACAAAAAGATTGACCAAGAAGGGGAAAATGGTGTATGAGAGTTAACTTGCAAGGAACATAAAAACTGACTGTAAAAACTTCTATAATTATGTGAAGAGACAAAGATTAGTGAAGACAAACTCACGTCCCTTACAGTCAGAAACGGGAGAAATTATAATGGGGAGCAAAGAAATGGCAGAAGAATTGAACACATATTTTAGTTCTGTCTTCACAAAAGGGGACACAAGTAATTTCCCAGGAATGTTAGGGAACCAAGGGTCTTGTGAGTGGAGGAATTGAAGAAAATCAGTATTAGTAAAAAATAATGGTGCTAGAGAAATTAATGGGATTAAAGGCTGAAAAATCCCCAGGGCCTGATAATCTACATCCCAGAGCACTAAAGGAAGTGGCCCTGGAAATATTGGATGCATTGGTGGTCATCTTCCAAAAATCTATAGACTCTGGAGCAGTTCCTCCAAATTGGAAAGTGGTAAATGTAACCTCACTATTTAAGAAAGGAGGGAAAGAAAAAACAGAATTACAGACCCAGTTAGCCTAACATCTGTAGTGGGGAAAAGGCTAGAGTCTATTATAAAAGACATGGTAACAGAACACTTGGAAAGCATTAACGGGGCTAGACAAAATCAGCATGGGTTTATGAAAGGGAAACCATGCTTAACTAATCTACTGGAATTTTTTTGAGGATGTAATTAGTAGAATAGATAAGGGGGAACCAGTGCATGTGGTGTATTTGGATTTCAAGAAGGCTTTTGATAAGATCCCACATAAGAGGCTAGTGGGAAAAACTGAAGCACATGGTATTGGCGATTATATACTGGCATGGATTGAGAATTGGTTGACAGACCAGAAACAGAATGGAAATAAATGCGTCTTTTTCCGGGTGGCAGGAAGCGACTGGTGGTGTGCCGCAGAGATTGGTGCGTGGACCCCAGCTATTCATGATATAAATAAATAACTTGGGTGAGGGAACCCAATACAATATCTCCAAGTTCACTGACAGCACAAAACTGTTGTGAGGAGGATGCAAGTAGGCTTCGGGGCGATTTAGACAAGTGTGTGTGGGCAAACACATGGCAGATACAGTATAACGTGAATAAATGTGAAGTTATATGCTTTGGTGTGAAAAACAGAAAGGCAGAGTACTATTTAAATGATAATATATGGGAAATGATGTACAAAGGGATCTCTGTGTCCCTGTACACCAGTCAATGAATGGGAATAGGCGGGTGCAGCGAACGATTAGGAAGACAAGTGGTATGTTGGCCTTCATTGCAAGAGGATTTGAGTTCAGAAGTAGGGATGTCTTATTGCAATCATACAGTGTCTTGGTGAGACCACATCTGGGGTATTGCATGCAGTTTTGGTCTCCCTACCTAAGAAAGGATATATATGCCATAGAGGGAGTACAGCAAAGGTTCACTAGGCTGATACCGGGAATGGCAGGACTGTTGTATGAGGAGAGATTGGTTTGACTGGACCTGTATTCACTAGAGCTTAGAATGAGAGGGGATCTGATTGAAATGTGTACAATGCTAACAAAGCTAGGCAGACTAGATGCAGGGAGGATGTTTCCTCAGGTTGGGGAGTCTAGAACCAAGGGCCACAGTCTCAGGATACATGGCAGGCCATCTAGGACTGAGATGACGAAAAATTCCTTCATTCAGAGAATGGTCAACCTGTGGAATTTTTTACCACAGAAGGCTGTGGAGGCTGGGTCACTGAGTATATTCAAGAATGAAATTGATAATTTTTTGGATATTAGGGGCATCAAGGGGCATGGAGAGAAAGCGGGAATATAGCTTTGAGATAGAAGATCAGCCATGATCATATTGAATGGTGGAGCAGGGTTGAAGGGCCGAATGGCCTCCTCCTCCATGTTTCTATGTTGACAATGTCACTGAGGCCATCAAGAGCCATAGGATGGCCAGGGGAATTGCCTAGGAGGATTGCCCTGGAGGAGTACTGCTTTATTGGCAAAATTATTTGCTGAACAATAATCCTTGACAACTGGACAAAAGTAGGATGTAAACCAGTTCTCAAAAATTGATTGAGTTACCCATGCTGCCTTAGTTTCCCTACAACATGTAGGTTGTCCTTTGAATAACCCTTCATTACTGTAGGTGTTTGGGAATAGTACACAAGCATCAGCTTCACTTTAAAATCAGCTGCTCCATTTCCACCAAGCAGCAATGTGCAATGATTCTTTGTTGCTTTAAAGCCTGCCATGCTCTTTTCTGGAAGGAATCCTATTTCAGAATAAACTGGTCTCATCCACATTAGTCACTTGTTGAGTGTATCCACCTTCCTGAATGATGTCACTTAATGTTTTAGTGAAGGATTCAGCGGCTTTATCAATGGCACTGGCAACTTCCCCACTCACAATAATATTATTATTACCAAACTTGTTGTGTGAGTTAGCATGTTTTTTTATACCATGCAAACCACCCAGAATCATGGTTCTATGTTTGAAGTTTCACCATATGATTATTATACAAACTCCTATCCTTTTGAATAAGGATTAAATTGAAGCATGTGTGTTGAGTCTGGTGTTCAATCCAAATGGTTAGCAGTCTTTCCATGTTCATCATAATTCCACTCTGATTAATCTAACAGCAGCCAAAAGGGTTGTTAATATACCAAACTCCTTTATTAGTGTTTTTAATAATTGTTCTCAACATTGCTGTTGGCAAGCGAAGAGCACTAGCAATATCCACTGCATGTTCATCTGTTTCAGAGTGCTTTATATTATCTAATTTCATTTGAAATGTAAAAACAAAATGCTGCAGATGCTGGAAATATGAAATAAAACCAGAAAATGCTGGAAAAACTCAGGTCTGACAGCATCTATGGACAGAGAAATACAGTTAATGTTTCGAGTCCGCATGACTCTTCAGAGTGAAGAAGAGTCGTACGACTTGAAACGTTAACTCTGTTTCTGTCTTTGAAATGTAACTGTTTTTGCTGCTTTTTCTCAGCAGAAAGCACTTCATAATCACTGACTCTATTTTGGCACATTATGATTGAATTCAGTGAGTAGAATTAACAAATAATACCACAACAATTCAAGATAACTAAGATGGCTACAGGAAATAATTGCAGTTTTGCATGGCTCACAAAATGGCGCAGTGCACAATCCACTTGTCTATACTATACAAGGTTTGAACAGTGGTCCTTAAAAGGACCTCAGGAGACCACTACAGGACAGTACAACTTGTCCCAGCACAAATAAAAATGTGAGCTGATTCCTATCTGTCTGAGGCTCATAACCACCAACGATGGCCGCTCCCCACCTTGCCCGTGAGCCAGCTCTTGCAGGCTCAATATGGGAGCTATGCAGGTATGTCCAGGCATATGGCAACGTTAATGCAAAACAACAGCAACATAATGCGAATGCAGGTATTGAAGATCAACATTGACGTAAAATGACATGCAGGACAACATTAAGCAAGGACTTCCTGGATAGAAAAGTTAGGACTTTAAAACAGTGGTATTTGGAATTGCAATACCATGCACGTTCTACCTCCTGCAAGCAGCCTACATTCTCATAAATACAGTCAACTTTAAAATACTATGTTTTTAGCACATTCTCTTAACATAACTTTTTTAAACTTTTTAATTGACTGGGCAATCAAACAAAGCCAGCAGCCTAACTTGTAATGTGATTTCTAAGTGAGGCTGACATTCATTTCAAGAATGCAGAGCGATTGCATCTAACCTTAAAGGGATAGGGAACTACATTCTATTTTACATTGTGCAACGTTCCTGTCCTTTATATAAAAAAAACTCATCATATGGCTTAGTGAAAACTGTACCAAGGGACATTCATTTTTATTGTATAAAATTTGCAGATTTTTTTTCATCCTCAACTCATAAAAATTAGTGAATGTAGAACTGAGATTATAATGCTATAGTATTGATACTAACAGTACTTACATACAAAATCATTAACTAGCAGTTATGTCATAATTGCTAATGACCCTTTGCGTAAACTTAAGTTAATCTGGAACTGCGACCCATACACCTTTCTCAAAGTGCAACGCACCCATTTCCTCATTGGTGCCAAGCTGCACTTGTTCACTGTGCCTCTATTGAATACATTCAATACAGTATATTCTAATGTCTTTATCCTCATTTTCAAATTCTCTTGCTCTTTCGTACTATTTTAGCTCAGTAAATTTCTCCAGCCTCATGTCTTTGCTCCCCCCTCTGCTCTCTGGATTACTGCTGATTTTCCATCTAACCTCAAATGAGTCAGCATTGTCCCTTGGCAGTTCCACTAAGTCAGATGATTGGATGCCCAAACTACATTCCCTTGCTACCAATCCCACTACCTTCAAAACCTTTTCAAAATTCTATCTCTCGGTGTCTTTGCTTTCTCCCGTTGTCTTAATCATTCCTATCTTCTCTTCTGTGTCCTTTCTTGTTCCCTTGTAAAGCACAGTCAGGCTTCTGTCTCTGTTTCCTATAGCAGATTTACATGGCAGTCTAGATGATGCTTATAATCTACGGTTCCATTACTTTCCAGAATCTGGATTTTCATGCACTTGAAGAGGCCACAGAGTATGATGGAGGATTCACAAAGGAATCTAGGATAGTGAGGTATTTGTTTGGTCTTTGTGCTCACACTGGTATGCCACTTGCTACATTTCCCACATCCAATGTCTAAGCACCCTCCTACATTGGTTTTTAATTCCATCCTTAGCAAGAATGCAGCAGAATAATAGATACTGTGTGTCATATATATTTTTTATATATATATATATATATATAATATATATCTAAAATTATAATGCTCTTTGCTGTCAAATATGAATTTCATGTAATTTTTTTGCATACTTGACATAACATGATGCAGTAATGCTTTTCAAGATTAGATTCTGGTGTTGCATTTTCAGTGCAGTTCAGTCGGACTATTACAAATGGAAGAATGTCGCTGCAAGTCAAATAATCTGTTGCTGTGGTAGCATCTCAACACACAAGAATTAGGACCACGGGTAGGCCATTTGGCCCCTCGAGCCTGCTTCATCATTCGATAATTCATGGCTGACCTGATAGTGACCTCAACAGCAAGTAATTAGGAAAGCTAATAGAATGTTATCATTTATTGCGAGGGGAACTGAATATAAAAATGGGGAGGCATTCAGTTGTACAGGGCATTGGTGAGACCACATTTGGAGCACTGTGTACAGTATTGGCCACTTTATTTAAGGAAGGATACAAATTCATTGGAAGTGGTTTAGAGAAAGTTTACCAGACTAATAACTGGAATAGATGGGTTGTCTTATGAGGAAAAGTTGGATAGACTAGGCTTGTATCCACTGGAGTTTGGAAGAGTAAGAGGCGGCTTGATTGAAACATATAAGATCCTGAGGGGTCTTGAAAGGGTGGATGTGGAGATTCTAGATTCTTGTGGAAGAATCTAGAACGGGGGTCACTGTTTAAAAATCACGGGCTGCCCATTAAAAACAGAGATGAGGCAAAATTTTATCAACAAGGGTTGAGTGTCTTTGGAGCTCTCTTCCTGAAAAGATGGTGGAAGCAGAGCCTTAGAATATTTTTAAGCTAGAGGTGGATAGATTCTTTGTAAGCAAGGGAGTGATAGGTTATCGTTGGAAAGTGGAATGCAGATTTCAGGTTACTATCAGATCAGCCATGATCTTATTAAATGGTAGAGCAGGCTTGAGGGACTGAATGGCCTACTCTTGCTCCTTGTTCGTATATTCATAACTTGACTTCGCTGTTGCCCCTTGACTCCCTTGCCGATCAAAAATTTATCTAACTCAGCCTTTTAATATTTTCAATGACCCAGCCTCCACTGCTCCCTGGGGACAGGATTTTCTTTTGTATTTGCACAGCAGGAAGGAAATTAGGCAGTCTGCCCCCTGGAAAATTCATCTGTTTCTGAAATAAATTTTTATTTTTAATTAAAGTGGACTAGCAGTATTATCCTTGCTTTTCTTTTTAAGTGGCTCTTCTTAATATTAAAATCACTTTGTGAGATAGAATCAGCACTTTAATAGGTCAAAGCATGGACCTGCTTAAAATATGGATTGTATATTTTGCTTAATTTTATCCCATAATAATCCAACTCACAGTGAACTCAAAATTAATACAGTAGGTATAGCAAGAATGAAATGAATTCTGGCAATTAGCACACAAAATATCCTAAAGCTTGGACAGCATAAAAAGTTGATTAAAATTACTAATATCAACTTAATATTACAAATGTTTTATTTTGTTTGATCTCCCTCCCTCCTGAACACTTTTCTAGAGATTTCTGGGGAATAACTCACAGTCTCCCAGAAGAACAGAAGCGTCAGTTTCTGCAATTCACCACAGGCTCTGACCGGGCTCCTGTCGGTGGCCTTGGCAAAATTAAGTTGATCATTACCAAGAATGGACCAGATTCAGACAGGTATGTTTTAGGCTAATATTTTTCCTGTGATTGGTTTGTTCTTTTATAGCTGCTTATTGAGCTCTGTATATAAAAATAAGCAATGCAAATAACTTAGTTGGAGGGATGCAAGTTTCTTTTTTGACTGGGATGCTTGCATCAAATTATATTCAATCTACAATAGTGAAGCAGGCCAACTAATCTATGCTGCCATTTATGTCCAAGCACACCACCTCCCATGCCTTTTCATCTAACCCTATCAGTTCCTTTCTCCCTCAAGTATTTACCTAGTTTCCCCTTAAATAAATTTATGCTATTCACCTCAATTGTTCAATGTGGTATTGAGTTCCACGTTTTTACCACATTTTGGAAAATAAGTTTCCCCTGATTTTTTTGAACACAAATGCACAATATGCTTGAGATGTCCTAAATAAGTATGCCAGACTCAGCATCTACATTATACGCAAGACTCTTTGAACTCCAGACCTCCTCTTGCCCATCAATTAATATCTTATATTGACCAACCAGGCATGTATTTTGTAAGATGACTGCCTCTTTTAAAAAGTAGGATGGTCTGCTACCATTTGGCAACCCAGCTGAAAAACTTGGAAGCTGGCTCTGATTAGCAGAGGAATTTAATACTTTACCTGTGATTTTTTTTTTAAATTAGAAAGCAAAACAGACTCCTTGGTTACTGAAGTTTTTGGTTAGTTAAATTCTCAAATGAATGGCACAGTTGAAAATGTTGTTAATGCTATTTCAAATACAGTAGTTACTTGTCTGGAACTAGTTGAAAAACACTACGCCCAACTCCAAGACATTCAGCAACATAGAGCATATTTTGCACTGATGTGGTTTAATTTTTTGCAATCTGAGAAATTTCCTTGCATCTAACTGCAATCCTTAAATATTATTGTTAATTAGAATTAAGGGTAGGTCCTGTTAATCTGAACAAACACCATCCATTATGTCACTATCTTTACTGATCAGATTTGATGGAATGTGTTTAAAATCTCCAGAGCGTCCTACTAAAAATACTGAAGTATGCAATTAGTCGTTTGGTAGATCTGTACTAACAAATGCTGAAGTGTTGTAACTTAGTTTTTACTGCACTTGTTATATGTTAATTTCTTACACGGCGATGTCAGTGCTTTGAACAGCTGTTTACTTAAAATCACCGAAGTTCTCAAACACAAGCCCTGAGGCTGCAGCCTTCAGTTCTTTTTCTTCGAATTGATACATCCAGAATTGAAATCTAGTGGGAGAAAAATAGTTTCTTCAAGTTTTTTTTTCTGTTTACAGTCAGTAGCAGGCAACCTTCTTTGCCCTGTCTTCAGTTGTACCCGAGACTAAATTACAGCTTGTCCTGATTCTTGTTTGGGGAAAAAGGCACAAGTCAAGTGTGTGATGGAATACTCCCCACTTGCCTGGATGAGTGCAGCTCCCACAACACTCAAGAAGCTTGACACTGTCCAGGACAAAGCAGCTGCTTGATTGGCACCACATTCACTCCCTCCACCACCGATGCATAGTAGCAGCAGTGTGTACCATCTGCAAGATGCACTGAAGGCATTCACCAAGGCTCCTCAGACAGCATCTTCCAACCCATGACTGCAACCATCTAGAAGGACAAGGGCAGCAGATAGATGGGAACATCGCCACTAGGAAGAGCCCCTCCAAGTCACTCACCATCCTGACTTGGAAATATATCGCTGTTACTTCGCTGTTGCTAGGTCAAAATCCTGGAACTCCCTCCCTAACAGTACTGTGGGTGTACCTACACCACATGGACTGCAGCGGTTCAAGAAGGCAGCGCACCACCACCTTCTCAAAGACAACGAGGGATGGCAATAAATGCTGGCCCAGCCAGCCAAGCCAACATGCCAAGAATGAATAGAATCAAAAATAAGATTCGGCAAGATTATACAAGCAAAGATGCAATTTTCAATATGTGTACACAGCTAAGTTGGCATGGTGGTGAACCATATAGTACAGGAAAGCCCTGACTTTCCAGCTCTTGTTCTTTACGGATTAACTGGGAGCACTAAAATCATCCTAAATGTTCCAGAGTTAGCTAACAAGTTTGCCAATCCCAAAGACCGTAGGACCATAAGACATAGGAGCAGAAGTAGGCCATTTGGCCCATCGACTCTGCTCCGCCATTCAATGAAATCATAGCTGATCTGATAATCCTCAACTCCACATTCCTGCCTTTTCCCTTTAACCCTTGATTCCCTTACTGATTAAAAATCTGTCTATCTCAGCCTTGAATATACTTAACGACCCAGCTTCTACAGCCCTCTGTGGTAAAGAGTTCAACAGAATAACTAACTTCTGAGAGGAGAACTTCCTCCTCATCTCTGTTTTAAATGGGTGACCCCTTACTTTGTCCCCTGGCCCCAGGCTCTCCCATAAGGGGAGACAGCCTCTCAGCATCTACCCTGTCAAGCCCCCCAAGAATCTTATGTTTCAATAAGGCTGCCTCTCATTCTTCTCAACTCCAATGAGTACAGGCTCAACCTACTCAACCTCTCTAGTGATAGCAATCTAGTGATCCCATCCAGAAGTTGAATATCAGTGCCATTCAGAAGATGAGTGAAGCCTATTTAACTAATGTCCCCCATAGAAGCACATTCACAGTCTAGCTCCACACATAAAATTGCTGCCTTTAGAAAGATAGTTAAAGAGCTGCTAGCACCTAGCGAACCATTTACAAACATGTAGCATTACTTTCAGGAGAGGAGGAAATTGGATAATGGAGCTCAAGGTTAACGAAGATTATGTCATAACGAGGTTGTAGACCTGAGGTCTGAGAGCTGTTGTAGTTTCATTGTAGTAATGTAACTGAATTGTTTTTCTTTAGTAAGGATACTTCCAAAGTCAGGCATATTGGGGAAACACTCGTACCTTGCTAGTAAAGTTCTTAGCCAGTGTCTGCATCTGGGGAACAGGGTACGTGAGGTCATGTGAAATTACTGTCTACAATAAGAGAGAAATTTTGCAAATTGCATTTTATGCCTCTGACCAGGACTGAACTGTGATCAAGACCCAGACTTACCAGAGTATTCCACGTTTGACCATGATGACCTCCAAAATCTGTCCATACCAAATGTGGACAAATAACTCCAAAGTTTATTTCAGGCTCAGGGAGCCAACTTTAACTGGCACCTCCAGGACTGGGTTGTACACAGAGTTTGACTAGTTATTTGCATTTTTATGCATGTACATGGGACAATTTGGTAAATTTAGAAGATTAAAATGCGTTTTACCATTATCCCCAAAAGAGAAAGCCAGTTTTGCAAGGGTCTTCCATAGTATTTCAATTTATTTCTCCCTGGTAGAGTGCTAACCTTGTCCTGCAATACTCTGCCTTTTGAAATCTGAACAGATTATATTTGTAATGTGATCTAAGGTCTGCAGTTCATGTCTCAAACCACCAAATTTTGACCTGCAGATTGATTTGATCCAATATTAACCCTTGATCCTCTTTACACACTCTTTAACATCATAGCAAATGGGAATCGCTTTACTGTAGCAGTGTGTAAATAGTGTGTAAAGACAGCTTCAGACTTGCACACCATTGATTTTGGCAATATAATTTGATGCACTGGAATTTGACTCCTAATGACTGCACCTCTTAGTATGTTGAAATCTGTACCAATATATACTCCCAAAAAGCTGACACTCACTGACAGCCCTAAATAAGTTTCATTTTATTATATACAAACTGCACTTTGAAACCACAGGCCCTTGCAGATAATAATCTATAGACAGCCTTTGCTGTACTAAGTCAGCTTACAACTTACCTACTTGTCTGGAACTTTGAGGTGGCAGCTGTTGAGAAAATAGCAGTCTTTCTGTTATGGAGATTGCTTTATCGAGCATTTGCAGTGGCAGTAAAAATGCTTAATGTCTGGGATTGAATGCTTGCCTAGCTGTCACGCAGAGATAGAGAGGCTTCATTGCCATTATAGATGCTGGGTAAAGAAATCTCCTTTATACAAAAGCTGGGAACTGCTGGTCAGGCTGAGTGTTAGAAATTGGGCCCTGATTTCACAGGGTAGGGAATCAGGCTGGAAGGGCTGCCGAATTGTCAACAGTGAGAGACTAGGGAATGAGGGTAGTGGGGCTTGTAGGAGAGATGGAGAGAATTGGTTCCCCTTTTTCCCCACCCTTGGATTTTCCTCTTCACCTGTTCTCAGATGACCTAGTTCTTGAAACTTCTCTCAGAACAGCTGCAGGTGCAAAACCACAAAGATTCTCAGTAGCAGGGGACTCAACCTTTATCAAGTAAGTTCAAAAAACTTTTGTAGAAGTCAGGAGGCCCAACACCATGTGATCAAGCCCACAGGAATGCCTCCAGCCACAGTTGAAAGCCCTATTCCACCAGTACTTCAGGTCCTGATGAGCTGTTAACAGCATACTACCTGTTCCTAAATACTCCAAACATTAGCCCCTGCAACACAAGGAGGGAAGGGTCCTGGACAGGTTTTAGGTAGATAATAACTTCTGCCCCTGCACCCCAACCCACCATATTCCCACACCGTGCCCCAAATTTGTCTGGGATCTGCCAGGAACTCTGGCCTGACAACGACAAGCTCATCCTTTTCAGGCTATCAATGTGCACCATATCTCAGTATCAGGCCAACCCTTTCTCAAAGGAGAAGGACCTTGGGATAGCGTTGAACTAGGAAGCTCAACAAATGGAAAATGAACTGAAATCATATTCTGCCAATAAGATTCCAGAATTAGCTATGGCACCAGGTGAGGATGAGGCTAGCTAATGCCGCAGCCAATCCCTGAGTATTTGGTTCATCTAGTTTGCTGTACATACAATGATCATTGTAAAAATAAGGACACCAGAGTCCCTTGGATGCCCCTAATTTACATCTTTCACTGTAATCATATCTTTCAGCCTTTCCCCTGGGTCATTTAACACCATTCATTGTATCGATGTGTTTCCTATTTTACCTTGCAATGTGTTATACCTTGCAATTAGCACATCGAATTTCATCTGCCATATTTTTAATGATTTGGGAACAAAATTCTCTGTTATTCTGTAGATGCTTCAGCGACTTAACTGTTCAGTCTCTCCACCCTGGCTTAGCAAATTCACGTCCCCAGCCTGACATCTCTTCTCTAGCTAAGCGCATTAGGGAGGAGGAGGAAAAAAGACTTGGACAGCAGCTAACTAGGGGATATATCTGTTTCAAACTTCAATTTTTTTTCAGGAGAATTGGAAGAACTTGTAAATTTTTAGTTTAGGGTAGGTTGATTGGAAGCAATAGATAGCAGAATGTTGGGACAAGTTCACAGTCTTCTCATTCCAGGGTATATTCAGTAGCTTTCCTCAAATAATTTATCTTTCAGTGCAATGGTTAGATCATGAAATCTTAACCTCCTCCATGACTATTAAAAGTGTGGTTCATTTAAATTTTCAAAGCCAGGTTCTTTATATTTTGTAAATGCAGGCAATTATCAGCTTTTGCCCTTCACCTCGTTCTCTATTCATTGATGCTTCATTTTTGACTTAAATTCACTGAATTAAGATAAGATTTAATAAAGCCAATCCTCCCATATTTTATAACCAGCCATGGAGCATAAACCAGCTGATGATGCAATGCATATTCTAATGATTGGAAGTGCTGCTGTTTCATACTCTAGGATGATGCTTTACATTCTGCAAAAGTCATATTGGACTCGCATGCTACTGCTGAAGAAGGTTGATTTATTTTAAATTGTACAAAAAAAGCAGTGCACACATGGAATTAAAAAACTGAATTTGTTTCTTGCACTCAGACTTGTCTTGCTTGTATCCAATTTGCAAGTTGTGCATTCTACCCTTATGGCAGTACAGCATATTTGATGACTTATGTGGTAATGTAACAAAGGTATATAAATTCATACCTTGCTACTAGTTTTGATTTTGTTTCAAACTGGCCTGAGTTTTTTCATCACATTAGTGATACTTGTGAATTTAATCTTCCTGTGGAGGGAGTCATTATATTAATCCTGCTGCTGTAAGAATTGGTTGATAATTCACAGTAATTTTAAATTATTCCTCTTTTTTTCTGAAAGATGGGGCAAAATAGCAGCCTTTAGTGGGGGTCAGCAGCTTTAGTTTTAACATTCCAGGCTGTTTCCTTTCCCATACAATGGCTTGTAATTGTTTTCTGTCCCTTCCTCATCTATTATTTGTATTTAGGTAGATTCCAAAATTCTAGGTGGTGTTATTGTAAACACCTAATGACACACTAAGCTGAGTGCTCTGACTAAATACAGGGGACAACAAATGATTGCCCACCAGTGCCTGTATGTTGTGTAAGATTCAAATCCACTGGTAGAATTTATCTTGCAAATGATTAGCTAGAGGTTTTTTCTGTTTACTGAAGATTCAAAATGAAAATCATTGATGTAAGTAAGATCAAAGGCATTTCAAAGCAACATTGGATTTTTGTCCAGCCTTGTTTCAAAAAATGGCTTTCCATTTACCACTGGTTGATTTCTAGAAGTAATTTTGTTTTGCTGATTTGTCCATCGTTGTGCTCACCTGGACAAGTCTTGAGCCATACCAACAGACTGTGTTTCATAGTGGATCCTGATCAACATTTATCACTTAACCAACATCATTAAAATAGATTATTTGGTCATTTATTTAATTGTTGTGGGACAAGATGTGCCCAAATTGGCTGCTATATTTCCCTGTATAACATCAGTAACAGCACTTCAAAAGGAATTCATTGGCTAAATGGCACTTTGGGACATTGTGAGTTTGTGTAAAGTGCTTACATAGATACAAGTTCTTTTGTAGCAACTGGATCATGGTATAAGGAGAGAAGAGTGAGTAAGGCAACAAGTAATATTTTGCTTAGGTTTATAATCTCCACTCAAAACATTTTGATTTATTTTGCAATGTGGCTTTTTTAAATATTAAAAGTCTACATGTCTAAGAACTTAGAATCAATGACTTTGTGTTCATGGCTGTTTTTTTCCCTAACAGGCTACCAACAACACATACTTGCTTCAATGTACTGCTGCTTCCAGACTATTCCAGCAAGGACAAGCTCAAGGAAAGACTCCTTAAGGCAATCACATACTCAAAGGGCTTTGGCATGCTGTAATTAACTTGTGGCAATGCGAGTAGCCTCATAAACCAAACTCAAATGAAGATGCAAAATCTCCATCTAAAATATAGATTAGTCAGTTTATGTTGAGTTGGAAAGCCACATTATTATATTAAACATTATGGGCTGAATTAAATGCTGAGGACAGGCTTCTCACACCCCAGTGTAAATGTTGGTAGCGAGCCGTTCTCTGCTTAGTTGGTCGCCTTGCCTTAATTTTTCAGGCAACAACCCTTTAATCAATATGAGCTGGGACATCCGTCTATCTTCATGACAAGGTCCCTCCTCGTAAAGCTGGAGGCCAATAGGAGGAGCAGTGGCCACTGCTAGTGCTGCAGGTAGGTCAAGGAGGTGGCATTCAGCGATGAACATGAACATACATCCATATGTGTCTCTGGGATCAGACCCCAGTGAGTGGATTGAGGGCATGTTGGGCAAAGCAGGGAATGGGTGGACTTGGGGAGACAAGGCTGAGGTGGGGGTCTCTGGCAGGGCTGCATGTTGAGCACCAGCCTCTCCCGCCACCTGTTAAATCAGAACGATAGTGGAACAAGACCCTTAATTGGGCAGTGTTTGCCCACTTAAGGGCCTCAATTGTGCCACAGGCGAGCACCTCACCTGATGCTCATAAAATTATGGTGGGGTGGGGGACGGCAAACAACTCTCGTGTGGTGGGCACACAGCCGATGGCACATGCCCTAATTTAAGGGTCCACTCACTTGCTTTTCCTGCTGTGGGTGGTCTATAAAATTCAGCTCTGTTTTTCTCTTTTTTTTCCCATGGATTTAAATTTTTCATTTTAAAATGGAGATGCCCTTAAGCATAGTACAGTTTGATGTAAGCTATGTGCTGATGACACAAGCAATGAACCTACCAAAATCTGAAAACGCTTGTTCCAGTATTTCCTAACTTAAATATTACTGGCCTTCAATGCAGTTACTTAATTGTTAAGTCAGAGATGTAGGTTAATTTTATCATTATATCCCAAAATCAGTTTATAAAAAGAGTGAATGATGTAAATCTCTGCACAGAAGACTTTTGTCACCCTTCTTACACCTTCACTTCTTCCCTCTCCACCTTAAAAAGAAACAAAAGAATATGACAAGGTAAGGGTATTTGGCCATTTTATGTAGGTGAGAATTTTGGGGGAAATGCTTCTTCCAGCTTAATGAAGAAGTGGTGGTAATGTGATCATTACTGAAGGTGTTCTTTTAAACCAAACTGCTGCCAGTCTTCCTGTACCTCAAGGTTTTTCCTACCTAATTTCCTCAGATATATTGAGGGATGGCAGTTATTTTCTTCTCTATTTTTATACTTGATTTTTCTGCTATTTCCTGAAGGAGATATGCATTCACACAAGTATCAAGCCACTTAACTAAGGAGGGCCTCTAGTGCATGTAACTAATCTTGTTTCATAGTAAATACAATGGTGTGTTGTATGATAAGACATAAAAATATTGTGACTTAAAAGAAATTATTTGGATCTGTTGACCTTTGTCCACTAATAAAATGAGAATCATGTCTCTCAATGCAAAGTTGTATTTAATGTACAAATAAAATGGAGAGCAGGATGTAAAGTTATTATGTAGACACAGTACTCGATTGGGATATGTTTAAAATTGAGTATTGATCTGTAATGTTTGAATTAAAATGGAGTAGTGTAGCATCTGGCATTTATGTTCATCCTGTCTTCTTTAAATTACTCCTGATAAAAGTGGGGAGAGAGAAGAAACTAGGGTATGCTGCACTGTTTGACTTTATCACAGACTGAAAGTTGTACTTGTTTCTCTCCTATCTTTGACATCAGAAAAAAAATTAACCTGGATAATTGAACCTTTGACAGCTGAATACACCCCAACAAATGTAGCTGAGGGTTTAGACCCTGAAAAACATGATTCTGGAACTCGGTGGCTTTCGTACAAGACACAAGAAAAGACCAAGAATGTGAACTTGTTAGAACGATCGGCCACTTAATCAAAATCATTCTAAGACTCATGATGAGGGCATGAAACAGAATTAGACCAGAGGCATCAGAAGAACAATGTGTTAATTGAAGGACAAGGAACAAAGAATGCAACATTTATGTTAAGAATGATAATGGAGAGAGTAGTAGAAGTCCAAAAAGTGTATATCTAGTTTTATAAATTACACCAAGCTGTTTGACAGAGTGAGGCATGAACCAATGTTTGAAATGCTACCTAACTTGGACATAGAAAGGAAAGATATAAGGCTGCTTCAGAACTTATACCGGGACCAAACAATACAATGAATACAATGAATGGATAGCTGTAAAAAGAGGAGTGCAACAAATTTGTGTTCTGTCTCCAGCTCATTTTAGTCTTTACAGTGAAATGTTTATAAGACATCTGTCAGTTACCAGGACAGAATGTAAATAATCTGAGATATGTGGATGAGACAGTAATTTTGGCAGATAGAGGAAAGTCTTCAAAGACTTTTAGTTTCAATTATAATAAACAGTAACAGATGGATAATGATTAAACTGCAGCAAAACAGTGTGCATGTTAATATCAAAGGAAAGGATTACACTCAGATGCAAAATAACAGTAAAGTCAAAGGAAATAAAACAAATACAATAGCCTAATATCATCTGATGGGAAAAGTGATCAAGACATCAAGAAGTTCAAAAAGAGTTGCAAAACAAGCCTTCACAAAAATATCAGACCTCTTTAGAAATAAAGACATATCTATGGGAAGCAGAAGGAGAGTACTAAAATGCTATATCTGGTGAACGTTATATTGATGTGGAAGTTGGAATGTAAGCATGACAATGGAAAATAAAGGCAACAGAAAAGGGGTTTCTGAAACACGCAGATTAGTTGGATAACAACTACTGAGGAAGTTTTGAGCAAAGCAGGCACATGAGAAGAACTTTTGAACATGATCAGGATACAACTAATTATTTGGGCCCTCAACCGTGTTCGGCCCATCTCCCGCGCATCCGCCCTCACGCCTTCTCCTCCCTCGCAGAAACATGATAGGGTCCCCCTTGTCCTCACTTATCACCCCACCAGCCTCCGCATTCAAAGGATCATCCTCCGCCATTTCCGCCAACTCCAGGTATTTCTGTAATTATTTGGGCATGTGCTTAGGAGACAGAAACTAGAACATCTGGTATATCTGGTAAAATTGAGGGAAGCAAAGCAAGAGAGAGGCAAAGGAGGAAATACACTTGACAGTTTGAGCAGAACAGGTATAAGATTTGAGAACACCAAAATATTGGCTGATATCAAGGACCGTGAATGTTGGAAAGCCATGATCGCTGACATTGTAAAGCATAGCACCTGAGCAAGTACAAGATCTGAGGCGTGCATTCTACATACTACTGCTGAATCAGCAATGGCAGGCGATTGAATGTAGGAGTGCAATCCCGTCTTCCTGAGGCAGAACTTGATTGCTTCCGTATTTCCCTCAAACTCCTGTGGTTGTGGCCAGCATGTAAAATATAAAAAGCTACAATTTTATTAGCGCAATTGGTAGAAGACCTCTGTTATGGCAAGCAATATAAAGAATTCTCCAATTCAATTCTTGGTTGGTGTTCACTTAGATATCCAGCCAGAATTGCTATAATTGAAGTGATCAATGTGTCTTTGAGCTGGAGGAGGATGAGGGAATATAATTCCCTTGAAAAATGTTTTGTTGTGCGCGACAAGCTTTTCAATATGCAGTGCCTTTATTTTTTTCCTTTGCAGCTGTGCACATGCAGTATTTAAATGGAACAGGATTGCATGGTACCTACCAGGCTGCTGCGTGACCTACACACAAGTTAGTGGGAACATTTGTCAGTGATCTCTCATCATCAGTTTCGCTTCTATAGTATACAGATTTGTAGTTTGCAGGTTCCTAGTTCAAGGGATCTAATCCTTGTATCAACCCCAGTTTGTTTTTGATCTGTTTTCACAAACTTAAGCCAATTCATCAACTGCACCTATGCTCGTAATTTCCAAAATGTGAGTGAAAACAAAGGCACTCCTGTGCCACCCGATATACAGATATGCTTCGGTCTGCTTCCGCTTTTCAACTTTTGTTTCAGCTTTAGCCTGCGTCTGTTCACTCCTGACTCAGTACAACCTTTGTTTCACTATTTTAAAGATATAGAAATTTTAATTTACTACACTAGCATATTGAAGCAGAAGCAAAGAACTGCAATATCCCATCTCCACTTTCAATCAATATTTCTGTGCTGCTTGCTATTTGACTGTAAAGGACCTGAAATATATATTTAACATTACTTTATTTCCAAGTGACAACCTTAAGTAGTCAGGAGTGAAAATTTAAGAACTTTTTATAACCAGTACATAACTAGCCCAACATAAGATGGAGCAGTTCTGGACATGGTTTTAGGGAATGAATCTGGGCAGGTGGAACAGGTATCAGCAGGAGAACATTTTAGTACTAGTAGTAATCATAACTCAGTTAGATTTAGAATAGCTATGGAAAAAGGTAAATATAGACCAAGAGTACAAATTTTAAAATAAAAACAAAAATACCTGGAAAAACTCAGCAGGTCTGACAGCATCTGCGGAGAGGAACACAGTTAACGTTTCGAGTCCGTATGACTCTTCAACAGAACTAAGGAAACAATTTTAAATTGGGGCAAGGCCACTACCTGAGATGTGATTTAGCAAAAGTTGACTGAAAATAGCTACTTGAAGGTGACTCAGTGTCAGAGCAGTGCGAGACATTCAAGGAGGAGACAAAAAAGGTTCAGAACAAATATGTTCCCAGAAAGAGAAAGGGTGATCCCAAATCTAGATTGCCTTGGATGTCAAAGAGCATAATAGAGAATAAAAAGGTTAAAAAAGGCTTATACCAGATACCAAAAGATCAATACTTTGCAAAGCCTAGAGGTCTACACAAAGTGCAGTGGTGAAATTAAATGACAAGTAGCAAGGCAAAGAGAACATGAAAAATATTGGCAAGTAAAATCAAGGAAAACCCAAAGATATTTTATAAATGCATAAAGAGCAAGAGGATGACCAAGGAAAGTGTAGGGCCTCTTAGAGACCAATAATGTAATTTGTATATGGAGGTGCATGATGTGGGCATAGTTCTTAATGAATACTTTTGCATCTGTTTTCACAGAAGAGGGGATGATGTAGACATTGTAGTTGAGGAGTGTGAAATATTGGACGGGATAAACAGGGGAAATATAAAGATATTTTGCATAAATCGATAAATTAATGTTGCTGGATGAAATGTATCCCAGGCTGCTAAGGGAAGAAAGGAAAGAAATAGTGGAATAAAAACAAAAAATGCTGGAAAACTCAGCAGGTCTGGCAGCCTCTGTGGAGAAAGAAACAGATTTACTGTTTCAAGTCCATGTGACTCAGAAATAGTGGAAGCTTTGACCCTCATTTTTTTCGAATCCTTCTGGCTATAAGTGTGGTGCTATAGGAGTGCTAGCATTGTAATATTTTAAAAGAGAGAAGGAATAAATCAAGCTATTTCAGATCAGTCAGTTTAATCTTTGTGGTGGACAGATTATTGGGGAAAAGCTCAGATGGTATGAGTCATTATTTAGAAAGGTAAAGATTAATCAAGAACAGTCAGCATGGATTTATTAAGGGAAATTCGTATCAGACTAACTGATCAAAATCTTTTGAGGAGATAGCACCGTTGATGACAGAATTGCGTTTGATGTAGCCCATGTTGATTTTAACAAGGCTTTTTGACAACGTCCCACTTGTCAAAATGGTCAGAAAATAATAAGCTCATAGTATCCACAAGCATATGGCAAGTTGAATCCAAGACTGACTTAGTGGCTGGAAGTGAAAGATTATGGTTAACAGTTTTTTTGTGACTGGAAGGCTGTTTCGATTGTGGTTCTGCAGGGCTCAGTATTCCTATTGATCATAGATATTGCTTGAAAAATTCACAATAGTAACCAGCATTTGTTAAATCACTTGCCTAAAATAAATCTCAGTTTCAAACCTCAGTTCCACTAACTCTTGTGAATCTCCCTATAAATAGTAAATATTTATGTCATTTCTCATGTTTAATAACAGCCCCGTAAGACTCAAAAATGGTTCAGGACAAATTTAGGCTGAATATGCAACCAAATAAAGGGGAAAGTGACTTTAAAAGCAAGACAGCCATCAAAAAGCAATCTTTTTTTGCTAAAGCAAGATCATGTTACTATTAATCACTACTCCTATTGATCATAGATATTGCTTGAAAAATTCAGAATAGTAACCAGCATTTGTTAAATCACTTGCCTAAAATAAAGCTCAGTTTCAAACCTCAGTTCCACTATTGTGAATCTCCCTATAAATTATTTAATGAAGATATGAAAAGACATCAGACTGTTCAATTAATAAACGTAATTGTGTTATTGTGAAATATTAATTTTTGGTGTTTCAGTCATATACTAGAAATTTTAGTTGAAACTGAATTTTATTCAAAATGCATTTTAAATGAATTGATTAGTTCACAAACTATTACAAGCAACTGCTTAGATGAGGTTTTTTTCCAATTATAAAATGTTAACATGATTTTCCAATTACAAAATGTTGCTGCACCAGTGTTACAGGAAGTGACATATGTGGTTAAGATGTGCACCATATAGAAGCATTTTAATATTATCCTAACCAATCACCAATGGACACAAGAAGTCAAGACAAGTTTTCATGTGAAGCGGGCTTAGATAGCAGGAGATAGTTGGACGAGCTCACAAAATTCACGTGCCATTTTATTCTTTACCCTTATTCTTATATAATACTCTATTATTTATTGTGAAAAAGGAAAACTTAAGACGAGGTTGGAAAACAGAAGTAAAGTTGGTTAGAACATTGACATTTTTCTGCAGTAGACTGATGACCTGGCAGAGACAAACTTGAGCCATTATAGTGCCATCACTGGTCAGAGGATGTAACTAATTTAGAGACAATTTTATTATAAAGGTGGGTGTAGAAATTTATAAAGGAAAGTCAACATAAAAGTATGACAGAAATGTAGATATGATGTGCAAACATGCAAAAGATTTTCAACATATTAAATGACCTAACCATATTCAGCTGCTTCATCAATGAATTTCCATCATAAGGTTAGAAGTGGGGATGTTCACTGACGATTGTACAATGTTCAGCACCATTCACAATTACTCAGGTACTGAAGCAGTCCGTGTCCATATGCAGGAAGGCTTGGACTGATAACTAGCAAGTGACCTTTGCAAAATGACCATCTCCAACAAGAGAGAATCTAACCATCTCTGCATGACATTCAATTGCATTGCCATTGCTGAATCCTGCACTATCAACATTCTCTGAGGGTCACCATTGACCAGAAACTGAACTGGACCAATCATACAAATACTGTGGCTGTAAGAGTAGGTCAGAGGCTGGGAATTCTGCAGCAGATAACTCATCTCCTGTCTATCCAAAGTCTGCCCACCAACTACAAGGCACAGGTCAGGAATACGAAGGAATACTCTCCGCTTGCCTGGATGGGTGGCTCCAACAACACTCAAGAAGCTTGACACCATCCAGGTCAAAGCAACCTGGTTGTTTGGCACCCCGCCTGCCAATTTAAACAATCACGCCTTTCACCACCAACTAGGATTGCCAAACCTCAAGGATTAGTCTGGAGTCTCTCAGAATTGAAGATCAATCTCCAGGATACTGCTGTGTGTAATCTTGGAGAAAAATCATAGGGTCATTAAAAAATGAGTTTTTTTTGTCATTTTCCTTGAACATTTCACTTGACCACTTATAAAAATATTGAAAATGTAGGGAGGAAAAGGCTATCTGACTAATAGCAAGCATAATCCAATTAGGTAATGAGTATTTTCGCATAGGAAGGCAAGAGTGGATATTTTGGCCAAATAATATCTGGATCGTGGGGGCAAGTCATGTGATGAAAACTCCAGGAATAAATTTAATTACAGTTGACAACCCTACCACCAATGCAAAGTGGCAGCAGTGTATATCATATACAAGATGCACTGCAGCAACTGACCAAGCCTCCTTCCACAGCACATTCAAAACCCTCTACCATTTAGAGCAAGGATAGCAGATGCATGGGAACACCACCACCTGCAAGTTCCCTACAAGCCACATACTATCGGGACTTGGAACTATATCAGCGTTCCTTCACTGTCACTGGATCAAAATTCTAGAACTCACTTCCTAACAGCACTGCAGATGTACCTGCAGCAGATGGACTGCTGTGTTTCAAGAAGGTGGCTCACCACTGCCTTCTCATGGGCAATTAGGGATTGATAACAAATGTTGGACTTGTCAACGAAGCCCAAATCCCGTGAAAGAATAAAAAAATTGAAAATTTGAAAAAATTGAAAATGAAGGGTGTCATGTGACCTATTCTAAAATCTTCCCGAAAACAGGCTTGGGTGATGTGGCTGTTAAAGATTAAAATGAGGCCCTAGTATTTTGCTAGAAAGAAGCTGTAAGGTGATCATACTTAAAGAGAATGGCAGCAGCATCTGTGTTTACAGTGGTTACACTGCTAGGGCAGAATTTTATATCCCGCGGGTGGGCGCATACCTAACCTGATCGGGTGTAAAATTGCACGCAATGACGTCGGGTGAGCATCCGAACATCATCATGCACTCGCGCGATATTTTGATCTATGGGTGCACACAGATGCCGGAGCTGTGGCCGCCATTAATTAATAGGCCACTTAATGCCCTCAACAGTCCAACTGATGGCACATTTTCCTTGCCCGTGCGATTTTGCACTGTCGCAAGGGCAAAATGTGCAGACAGCCAACCAATATTTTCAAAAACCTCATCCATGACTGGGATAAGAAGGGTCAGCAGCATTGCCAGTGTGAGTAGTGAGTAGTTTTGGAGATAGTTTGCTGCTGGTTGCTTATTGATACTTGGCAGTGTCATCTCTCTTCTGGGCTTCATTCTTAGCATTTCCAGGCTTTATTTCAGGACTTATTGGTGTCTGGAAGGCCCCCAGAGGATTCAGACCATGTGGACCCTTCCAGGTATCAGACAGCCTCCCATTACCCTGGTAATGGGGATTGTGCCTGCGCCGGAGGCACCTTCTCTGAGAATTAAGAGAGGGGCAGAAGGGAGAGGAGGCCATCTGTCCCTATACAGCTTCCAGGGTAGAGACTTGTGGGAGGAGAGGCGCAGATACAAGGGGCACAGGGCCAGCAGGAAGTCCAAGGCAGAAGGTGCTGCAGAAGACGCCACTATACTGCTGTCAGGGTTTACAGGCACTGATGCAGCTACCTCAATATATCTGAGGTGCAATGCTGCTCTCAAAGGCGCCCGTCACCTCCATTTGCTGGATAATTGGGCCTGAGATCAGCTGTGACTGTGTGGGTGAACACCCCATGCCAGTGGCTCTGAAGGTCACAGCGGCCCCCAACTTCTATGCCACTGGGTGTTTCCAGGGGTCAGTGGGGGATCTGTGTGGAGTCTCTCTATCAGCTGTCCACAGTTGCATCAAGCTAGTGACAAAAGCTCTGTTCAGGCGAGTACTGACCTTTATTCTTTACTGTATGGACGAAGCCAGCAAGACTGAGCAAGCCAAAGACTTTGCAGCATTTGCTGGGTTCCCCCACGTCCAGGGTACAATAGACGCACACATGTGGCCATCAAGGCACCAGCAGGTGAGCCCGGTGCCTTCAGCAACAGGAAGGGCTTCCACTCCATGAACGTGCAGATAATGTGTGACCACAGGATGTGGATTTTGCAACTCTGTGCAAGATACCTGGAAGCTCACATGACGTGTACATCCTGAGACACGCCCAAGTGCCGAAGCTCTTCAGTGCTGCAGCCCGACTGGATTGATGGCTGCTGGGTGACAAGGGCTATCCATTGACAAGGTGGGTCATGTCGCCTCTCCACCACCCAAGAACAGAGGCAGAGAAGCGTTACAATGAGTCATGCCTCCATAAGGGCAATGAGAGAGAGGACCCTAGGTCTTCTCAAGATGCGCTTCCGATGCTTGGACCGTTCAGGTGGAGCACTACAACACCCCACAGTGCAGGTGTCACTGATAGTGGTTGCATGCTAAGCTCTCTAGCTCTCCTTGATCTGGCATTGCAAAGGGGGACCCACTGGAGGGAGAGGATCTTGATGTTGCTGCACTGGCCACAGATGATGAGTCCAAAGATAGGCATGGTGAGAACGCCAAGGGCATGGAGCCAGACCTCGGTAACCTGCAGGAGGCAGAGACGCCTTGATCCAATGCTCCATCAACAAGGCTACCAAAGATCAGCTTTACCCGCATGCCAGGGCTGCCGCCTCCATCCCGGATGTCTGAAAGGACTTTCATTTGAACGCAAAGAACACACAGCGCCTGTGCAATTAAGTCCAGAGCCCCCATGTCCTGCATTACATACCGGCGTTCCATGTACCAATGAAACAAAGAAGTGAAGCATACTCAGGTCATTATGACAAAAACACAATTTATTTCACTCTAACTGTTCAATAATATTTACATAAATGTTCCTGGTCTTCAACTCTAGACCAGTATACGTAAAGTCAACATAAATGAACATAAAATCATCAATGACCTGTCCCCCTTGTGTTCATGGTGCCCTTAAATTACATTTGTGAGTGCTACATCTTGGTGACCAGCCACCCCCCACCCTCCCCTCGCTGGCACCGGCATTGGAACAGCCTGCTGACTTTGTCGCCTTGTTGGCCTTGATGACTTTGGTGGTCATCCTCTGGCCAGTGGAGCCTGTGCTGGCTCCGCCTGGGAGGGAGTGACCAGTGCCACGGCTGGCATCTCCCCAGTCGCTGCAGCCTCATCAGATGCCAAGCCACTGGCAAAGGGGCAGAGGAGCTGCTGCCCTGATCCAGAGCAGCATGTGGGGAGCCCGCAGGCAGGTCATGTGTCAACGTGAGGTCGCTCTGGGCCTCCATGCTCAACATTGATGAACGGGCACCTAGCTGGAATACTGGGTGCCTCATCCATCTCCCACATGGACACTGAGATCAGTGCCTGTATGAGGGCTTGCAGGTCCCAGTGCAGCCGTAGGGACCCCTGATTCTGTTCCTGGAGCTGCCTCTCCATGAGAGTCATCACTCTCTCAATGGAGGAGGCAGTGCGCTTGGCCATGAGTCAACGCAGTGCTCATGCTCTGCATGGACTCCTCCATCACAGAGATCATGGATCTCCGCCAGATCTTCTTGTACATCTCACTGGACACCCAGCATTTGCCGCCTAATGGATGACTCCAGAGGCTCATCATGAGCCTTCGGCTGCGCTTGGTCCTGGTCTCCAGCAGTCCTCTGACTGGCAGTGCCCTGCGTACACTCTGCCTCTGCCTGCACCTCAAGCGAGTGTGAAGTGCCCTCACCAGTGTGCAGCGAGATACTAGCCACTGATTTAATGCCAACCAAGATGCTGGTATCTGCGCTGGTGCCTGCTTTAGAGAGCGAGTGTGATGCAGGTGCAACAGAAGCTCGGTGGTCCTCCAGTTCTGGGGTGGCCCTTCGGGGTCCGCAGAATGCATGCCTGCTAGCGAACCTAAAAGGGGGAACAAAGACATGTCGTTAGTTAAAGTCAACACAGCATCATTGTGCATGCTAGGCACTCTGGTGAGACCATGGAGATCTGCATCATGGTGCCCTCGTCTTCCAATGATCAATGGGAACTCCAAGTTCAAGGAGACACTACACTAGAATGGTTCCACAAACCGAAAGTCTCACCTCTGTGCACTGCACTCTTACCTTTGTGTGGCACCTGTGCCTCTGCAGGCCCAGATGCATGGGGTGCATGCTGGCTGTCAAGCTCCAGGGCATCTTGCTGGTATCTGGACAGGATTAGGAGGCTAGCGGGGCCTCTGCCAGTCCACAATTTTTCAATATTGTTGTGGGCCATCTTCTCCTAAAACAATGCTTTGATAAGTCCACTCTGTGACTGCAGCTCCATTGCAGCTTGGCCAACCCCAGCTGAGGAGGGCACATCCAAGTCATGGCCCTCGAGCCACAAGGCACTCAGTCCAAGCAGCCAGGGCTCACCCATTTGGCCAGCTCCAGCATCTTTGACAGTTGCCACTAAGACGCTAGCACCCCTGAGGTCCATGAGGGTACAGCCACACCTTAACACTTCTGCACACTGACCCATGCCAACATGGTACTCACCCTTATTGAGCACAGCAGCTCATTGAAGCACTTCTGGCACTGAATCCAGATGCTCTGTACCACATCATGGCTCCTCACCATTGCTGCAACTTCCTCCCATGCCATCTTGGTGAGGTGTGGTGGCCTCCTCCTCCCACCTTGGGGACAAGGGTGTCCCCCCCTGGCTGCCACCTCCTCCAGGAGGATGGCAAGGCATTCATCAGAAAAGTGGGGGGGCCGAGTGCCCACCCAATCCGCCCTCCCACCTGCTGTGTCCAACTGCACTCGAATCCATAGCAAGAGTACATGAGACATCCTTCCATAGCAGCCTTCCAGGAGTTGCCTGGGACGTTTTTAAACTGGCCGACAGGTCACCATTGGACCCAGTGGCCGATCGGCTCCTGCCCCTGCCCCCTCTTGGTCCTTCCCAGCCAGCGCGGAGCCACATTTCACGCTGGGCAGGCCTTAATTGGCCTGAAACGGGAAATCACGGTCTGGGCCCAATCACTCCCAGGCCCACTCGCCATGCCCGCCCAATGACCTCAAAATTCTGGCCCTAGTCTCCAAAGTCCCAGAAAGGTGTTGAGAATGTCAGGTTATAAATGATTATACTTTAAACTGCCCATTTACTTCCAATTATAGAATAGAGTTGTGGTCTATAGAATGGCCAATCAGCATTTCAACCTGGATACAAGGCCCATGTGATTCATGCTGCCATGGAGATGGACTTTGAGATGGGGAGAGTTCTTAAGAAACCATTGAAGGATTGGATTGCAGGATTTCCTAAAATTTCACTGAATCTCTCAGACAAGTTAGTCAGCCAGGATCTGGAAAAGAGAGAGCAGCTAGAAGCCAAATGTTTCTATGGTTCACCATGCAGGAATGTTGGTGGGAGCTCACGCTCGGATTGAAAAGGCCAAATGAATCAGGATTTGAAACAAGGCTGGAAGATTCACCTAGCTTGCACTAGAGGGGGAACCTGCAGGAAAGACCCTCACTGTGAAAGACGATGCCAAGGTTAAAAGGTATTAAGCTGGGAAAGGAAAAGAACAGAAGTAAACCCTCTGGAGCTAAGGAATCGCTTTGAACTGGTTCTGGGAGAATTGAATGCCTGCCTAAGGAACTGTATAAGTGCAGTTGTGAAATGGGATCTTCAGTTATGTTAAAAGTAAAAGGGAAGGTTCTGTGCTGCTCTGTAGTTTAAAGTATAAGTTGCCAACACAAAGGCATTGGGCGTCATGGTACGTGAGAGCAGACAATATGGCAGGAAGGCCAAAAACCGATTTACACCGTCATGAAACCAGTTTGCAATCATCCACTCTGTCTGTGAATGGTGGGCCACGTTTCCCGCTGCAGCACATCAGGAACTTCATTGTAATACATATGCATATCATTACAAGCCCAGCTCGCTGGCATTATCCCCTCACCCTGGATCATCCAGACACCATACCAAAGTGTTTCACAACTGAACATAAGCGACATGCACCTGGCAAGCTGCACTTCGCTCAGGATTTTGAGGTTTGTTTGCTTACCTTGCTTTGGTCAGCACTCATGGTCATCAGTGCCAGGCTTCACATGCAGCACCACATCCCGGGGGCTCACAGGCAGGTCTCTACTTATGAGACCAGCTGTGAGGTGGGACAGCTTTTCAACGGCTGCAGGGCTATGGCTTGCTTGGGCAAGGGGAGAAGTGGCCTCAGGCTAGGGAAGACGCTACAAGGCGAGGGCATTAATCGGGAAGCGGGTTATCCCAGGGTGTGTGTCGGGGCACATGTTGACCTGTGCAAATGGCCTCAAGATGGTGAGGGCAGAGGAGGCAGTCTCCAGTGGAGATGAGGCCAGATGGAGATGTGAGGGTGTGAAAGAGTGAGTGATGATGTCCCTTGAGCTGGCAGTGAGTTGAGATGCCAGTGAATGTGTGATGGGCTTGGGAGTTTGTGAGTTTAGATTGATGAGATGGTTGCCCTACCCTGGCTGATCATTCATCCTCTTTCTGCACTGGATGATAAACCACTTCTGTGTGGCATTGGCACTGACCACCAATTCCACCGCCTCCCAAGCCAGATTGGTGACACTGATGGGCCTTCTGTGGACAGCATGGGTTTAGAGGACATATGGTGTCCAGAAGGCATCCCAGGGATGGATCACTGAATCAGGGGGCTACAGTCTTTCTACCTTTTGGGGCCATGTCTTCTATGCAGCAGTCCTGGGCTGGAAGCACTGAGAAGTGTGCACGCAACTGCATTTTAAGTATGCCCGCCATTGTGAGGAAGTGGCGATGTGACTACATGATGGGTGAATTGGAGGCTGCCCGCCAGTGAAATGGTGTGTTTCCCGGGAATGCATGATTAATGATGCCGGGTTGGGATGGTACAACGTGAAAAACCACCATTGCTGCCAGTGGGTAAATCCTTTTTCCCGCCCACTACCGCACTTGGAGCAAATCTGGGACAATTCCGCCTGAGGTGTTTAGTCACTGTTGATCCTAGTTTGCTTGTTACAGTAAAAGTCTTAAAACATGAAATCTTTTTTGTCATCCGTTTAGCTATGGAAGTTCAAATTTCTTTTTTAAAGTTATTGGCCTATATGGGTATCATAACACATTGAACTTACAAGAGCAAAATACTGCTCATGCTGACAATTTGAAACAAAAAACAGAAAATGTTGGAAATAATGAGCATTTGTGGAAAGAGAAACAAAGTGTTAACATTTCAGGTTGATAACGAAAGGCCTAATGATGTTATTGACCAGAAATATTAAATCTGTTCCTTTCTCCATGGACACTGCCAGGCCTGCTGAATATTTCCAACAATTTCTATTGAAACCACAAACTTGCAAGTAAATTGTCACCTATAATTATTTAGTTGCTGACTCTGGCCACTAGATGACAAATGAAGCTAACTTTCTGAAGTATTTCTTCCCTCCTCCATTCATAACTTATTTTTCTGTGCTGCTTACAAGTATGTAGATTCAGTTTTAGATATATGAATTAGATTTCTTATTGTTAGCTACCTGCTCCTGTTTTGGATCATGTTCCAAGCTATTTCCTGTCCTTGCTGTATTTTTCTTTAGCTACCTAGATTCATGATCTGCCAACAGGAGGCAGACTGGCACCTTCCTGGTTCTGCTTTGAGCTTTCACACGCCACCCCCAAGAATATTTGTCAGCTTCTTTTACCTGACCTCAAATTCCTCACCTCACTGGTCAGGGAACTTAGGTTTCAGATGTGTTTATCAAGAAAATGCCTTCTGTATCAGAGTCATAAAAGTACTAATATCATAAATGTAGACTTAGGTTGACAGGGCCCTCAACCGTGTCTGACCCATATTCCACACCTTCCTCTCCTCCCAGAACCTTGATCGGGACCCCCTTGTCCTCACTTTTCACCCCACCAGCCTTTGCATCCAAAGGATCATCCTCCACCATTTCCACCAACTCCAGCATGATGCCACCGCCAAACACGTCTTCCCCTCACCCCTCTGTCATTCGTAGGGACTGTTCCCTCCATGACACCCTGGTCCACTCCTCCTTCACTCCGAGCTCCTCATCCCCTTCCCACAGCACCTTCCTATGTAATCGCAGAAGGTGCAACACCTGCCCCTTTACCTCCCTGCTCCTCGCTGTACAAGGCCCCAAACATTCCTTTTAGTTAAAGCAGAGCTTCACTAGCACCTCCTTCAATTTGGCCCACTGCATTCACTGTTCCCAATGCAGTCTCCTCTACATTGGGGAGACCAAACGCAGACTGGGTGACCATTTTGTGGAACACTTTGCTCAGTCCGCAAGCATGACCCAGACCTTCTTGTCGCTTGTCATTTCAACACACCATCCTGCTCTCATGCCCACATGTCCAACCTTGGCCTGCTGCAATGTTCCAGTGAAGTCCATCGCAAACTGGAGGAACAGCACCTCATCTTCCAATTAGGCACTTTACATCTTTCGGACTTAAATTGAGTTCAACAACTTTAGACTATGAACTCTCTCCTTCATGGAGCTGTCTTTGAGATTGAAGTGTTTTTAAAAAAAATTAATAAAGATAGTAAAAATTTCAAAAAAACATGTCCCCTCATGTGACTCTGTCACATGAGCTGGGACGTGTTTTTAATTCAAAAATAAAGTTTTTAATTAATGTTTATTTGCTTTAGGAAACCTCATCCCGCTCATGGATGAGGTTTCCTAAAAAATGTAAAGACCACTTGGCCTTTTCGCCTGCCCACCAACCATAAGGTTGGACGGGCAGCATTAATTTGTTTTCAGTTAGCTTCTTCATGGCCTTAATAGGCCTTTCAATTATCGGCAGGCGCGCCTGCCAAACAAAATATTACGTGAGTGAGCAATGACATCGGGACGCATGCCCAACGTCATCACTGGTCATTTTACGCTCGAGCTTGTCAGTCATGCACCCACATGCTGAATGTAAAATTCTGGCCCAGAATGTTCTTGGGATGAGAGGTTATGAGGAGAGATTATGTAGACTGTTTTATAGTGTTGGATACTGTTTGGTAGGTCTGAAGAAGTCTTAGTAGTCATTCGTAGGTTAAATGTAAGATTTTATTGACTCTTAAAACTATTTACAAATATACAGTAAAGAGTACAAGCTAGGAGCTGTCTCCATACTTGCTGGTACACACAGTTTTGTCTAACACTAGGCTGACCCTGGGTGCGGGTCATATGTTTCCTTACATCACTGTGGGCGGTACTGTACTAAGTTCCACATTAACCCGATATGTGCCAGACCCTTATCGTACACCTCTCCCCGAATCTTTATTCATTGCATTTTAAGTGATTATAGTTTACCTTATTTCTTATATTGTTATAACTATCGTACATTTACATTGTCATTACTACATTATCGCTACCCCATTTCCCCCCTTCAAATCCTTGAATTCAAAGGTTCAGGCGGCCTGGAGGGTTTGTAATCCTCCCATATCTTGTTCACACTATTGTTGGTGAAGCGGTAGACTCTGTCGCTGCTGGTTATTCCTATAGGTTTGGAAGTTGTTCTACCACCTGGGTACATTTTCATCCTTTTCTTTCATTCTTTCATGTTGAACTGTATTTGGTCGGTTCGGCTGTTGCGCTGGTCAGTGGTTGCTACCCTAACTCGTTTCATGTGGGTTTGATGAACATTATGCTTATCTCATTGTTGTTTCTTCTGCTTTGTCATGTGGATCATCATGACATCCTCTGTGACAGAGGATGAGTATTCCTGTGACTAGAATGAGGTTTAGTGGTATGCTCACCTCTGTGTTTCACTGTTGGCAATGAATGGCTGCTACCTGATTGCAGCACCTTTTGTGGCTTTGGCAAGCTGGCTGGGAGTTGCAGCGTATGTTCGGTGGTTGCAGTACCGTGCTGTACCATCTGTTGGAGCCGAAGGTTGAGGCTTATCACACTGCTGAAGTATGGCTGTGTATCTTCTGCTCTCTTTTATTTTCTCCACTGGAGGCATCATGGTTACCTCCTTGGTGGTTGGCTGGTCTTACCATTGATCTGTAATGAGAATGGACAGACCTGCTCCACAAAGAGAGAAAACAGCACAGAGCTGAAGCCCCAGTCCGGATACTCTTTTATATAAAAAAAAGAAAGTGCTGGAAAAGTGCAGCAGGTCTGGCTTCATCTGTGGACAGAGTTAACGTTGCGCATCCATATGACTTCTTCAGAGCTTCATTGCTCTTTTTTGTTTGGGCACTTGGGAACTTGCAGTTCTGTGCGATTAGCAATAGTGGTTGTCTTGAGATCTTCTGCTGTTTTGAGGAGATCCAGGGCTACACAGGCATCTCTGCTCAAGAGAGAGAAAGGCTGATTGTGGATGATGTACATCAGCTTGAAGATTTGTTTGCCACCATACCTTAGCGATTTCAGAATCATGCCTATGGCTGGAAGTCGGATTCCTCTGGGCCCGTAGATTGGTTTGTCTGTGTTCATAGCCAGAAGTCTTTTAGCCATGGTTCTTTGTCTGACAGGACTGTCACGCTGGCTCCTGTGTCTAATTTAAAATTTGTTCAATGGCCATTGACTGAAATGTCCACATTCCAAAGTGAGAAACCAAGATCTTTGACCTCACACAAAAAGTATGGCTGTGTATCTTCTGGGCTTGCAGCCTTGACCTCATGGATAATCTTTAAGCCTTCTATGCGTTTCAGCATTTTTATCTTGCACAGTTTGCCGTAGTGCTCAATCCTGTTATACTGGAAGCATTGGGCTGAAATTGTAGGACATTGATCTCACCTGTAAGGGTGTTTTGCTACGCAGCATTGGCACATCCGCTCTGCTGGCCTGTTTGGGCATTGCTTTCCCTGACCTGGAGTGTCTTTGTACTTAACTAACTGAACTCTGGGCTGGCCCCTGCACCATGGTTTATTTTCTCCCCTTAAAATGGTTCTGTGCTGCTCACAAATTCTGACTGCCTAACTACTTAGATTGCCTCTTTCAGGGTTAGATCTTCCTTTGCTTGCTTGAGATCAGAGAGTGTGTCATCTACTACCTCAACCACTATTCTGTCACAGAATCATACAGTGCAGAAGAGGCCCTTTGGCCCATCGAGTTTGCACCGACACGTGAGAAACACCTCACCTACCTACCTAATCCCATTTACCAGCATTTGGCCCATAGCCTTGAATGTTACGATATGCCAAGTGCTCATCCAGGTACTTTTTGAAGGATGTGAGGCAACCCGCTTCCACCACCCTCCCAGGCAGTGCATTCCAGACCATCACCACCCTCTGGGTAAAAAAGTTTTTCCTCACCTCCCCAAACCTCCTGCCCCTCACCTTGAACTTGTGTCCCCTCATGACTGACCCTTCAACTAAGGGGAACAGCTGCTCCCTATCCACCCTGTCCATGCCCCTCATAATCTTGTACACCTCGATCAGGTCAGCCCTCAGTCTTCTCTGCTCCAATGAAAACAACCCAAGTCTATCCAACCTCACTTCATAACTTAAATGTTTCATCCCAGGCAACATCCTGGTGAATCTCCTCTGCACCTCCTCCAGTGCAATCACATCCTTCCTATAATGTGGCGGCCAGAATTGCACACAGTTCTCTGATGAGTTCAGATTTTAAGTCTCTGTCTTCACAACCTACTGCCATCCTGTACAGATCGTTGATGAATGAACCGACAGGTTCTCCTGACTGCAGGACTTGCTTTTTAAATTTAGCTTTTTTATTGCCTCTTAGATTAACATAAACATTGAATGATTTTAGTATTCCAAATTTAGCAGATGATTCATTGATTCCCTGTTTTTTCAATAATGTTGTCCGTAATTGAGCCTATTGAGTAAAGCAGTGTGTTAACTCGTTGAGATTCTGTCTGTTTATCCAGAACTGAAGCAATCATGAATCTGAGGAATCTTTTTCTCCAAGGTCCCCAGTTATATGAATGATCAGGGCCTTGGATAAATCCAAATTGATCTGGAAGAGTGGGTTTATGCTCCACAGTTAAAATATTTTAAAGTGTACGTTCAGCTTTAAGAAGTTGCTGAAATTCAAGATGGTGCTGCTGTTGGTTTGAAAAAAATGTAAACAAAGGCTGCAGACTTCTCCGTTTCAGCACAATGCTTTAGGGTCATGAAAACATTGAATCCTGGCCTTTGTTGGTCTTCAAGGTTGATTCTTTAGGCGTGATTCTTCCGAAATTTATTTTTCCAATTTTGGAGCATGACTAGGGGGTTGGATTTTCATGATGGGTCTTTTCAAACTGCTTCTGACTCTGAATTATTTAAAGATTTCTCAGGACTTGCTGTAGCCTGGAGTTTTAAAAGATTTAGCTCACCCTTGCTTGGACAGCTGACTCTGCACTCCGGGATCTGAAGCTGGACTTCCAAAGAATATTCAATGGAGTCTTCTACCACAGTAAATAATTTTAAATTTCTGTCCCCAGCTTCCAAACCTTTCTTTGGAACCTTTTCCTGGCAATTTTTCTTCTGCGCCTCTGATTCAGGAGCTTCTTTTCAGGTCAGACTGCTTTGCTTAATTTTTTTCTCAGTCTTCCAGCATTTTAAATTTTCTCTGCAGTTTCTGAGAGGTCTTGGGTATTTCCACAAGCCTTCACCATGTTATAGGGAGTTGGATACTGTTCAGCAGGTCTGAGGAAGTCTTTGTAGTCATACATAGGTTAACTGGAAGTCTTTAATGACTCTCAGAACCATTTACAAACATACTGTAAAGGATACAAGCTAGGAGCTGTCTCCATGCTTGCTGGTCCACATGGCTCTGTCCAACACTAGACTGACCCTAGCTGTGTGTCATGTGCTCTCTTACATCACTATGTGGGTGGTACTGTACTCAGTCCCTCATTAACCCTATGTGTGCCAGACCCCTATACGACATAGACTAAACCTATATTCCCTAAAGTCTAGGAGATGAGAGGTGGTCTTATTTAAACATATAAAATTCTGAAGGGGCTTGAAATGGTAAATGCTGAGAAAGTGTTTCCTGTGGTTGGGGAATCTAGAATATGGGGTCACAGTCTCAGAATAAGGGCTCAGCCATTTAGAACTGAGATGAGGAGAAATTTCTTCACTCAAGGGGGTTGTGAATCTTTGGAATTCTGTCCCCTGAGTGCTGTGGATGCTCAGTCATTGAGCATATTTAGGACAGAGGTTAATAGATTTTTGTGTACTAAGGAAATGAAGGGAAAAGGCATTATGCAGGAAGTTGGAGTTGAGGTAGAAGATAAGCCAAGATCTTGTTGAATGGTGGAGTAATCTCAAAGATCTAAATAGTTTACTCCAGCTATTTCTTATATTCTTATAGTCTAAAGCACTTCACAGAAATGTTATCAAACAAAAAATTGATACAGAGTTACATAAACAGGTTTTAAATCAGTTGAAGGATATGGCCATCACTGGAAAGGTCAGTATTTATTGCCCATGCTTAATTGTCTTTACTGATTGAGAGGCCTTCATCCTGCCAGGCCTCCATGAGGAGGTTTAGTGAGGGAAAGCTGTGCAGCATGTAGCATTCCACCATAATCCTTGGGAGCCTGGTCAGACTATGGGCAGAATTCTTTGGTTGGCGAGCCAGGGCGGGGCCCACTAGCTGACACGTAAAATGATGTGTGGTGATGTCGGGCGAGCATCCCAACGTCACCGCGCGTCATTTAGATTTTCAGTTTGGCGGGTGTGCACCCAAGTCGGCTGCGCGTCCGCCGAACTGTCAAAGGCCTATTAAGGCCATTTAAGTAGTAATTAATTCAATTAGCTGAGCTGCCCGTCCAACCTTAAGGTTGGCGGGCAGGTGAAGAACCCAGGCAGCCTTCGCATTTTTCATGAAACCTTATCCACGGGCGGGATGAAGTTTCATGAAGATGCTTTAAAATCTAATAAAAATTTTAACATTACTTCTTTGACATGTCCCAGATCATGTGACAGTATCACATGTGGGGACATGTTTTAAAAGTTTTTTTCCACCTTTCTTTAAATTAACACGTCAAACTAATCTCGCTGAGGCACCTCCATGCCTCAGGGAGAGCACAGGGAACAACTCGGATTCCCATCCCTCCATCCCACCCACACAGGGAACGCTCAGTGCCTCTGGGCGAGCGTCACACTGGGCAGGCCTTAATTGGCCCGCCCACATAAAATGGCGGCGTGTCCCCGATGATGGGTGCCGATCGGATTTGCACCCGCTCCCGCACAACCCCCCCCCCAACGGTGTGGGGGTTGGCGGGGGGAGATTTCTGCCCTATGTTACAGGCCACCCACAAACAGATTCAGGTACCTGAAGTGTGTCTTCAGTGTGCCAATGGGATTTTTGTTTAATTCTTTCACTGGATGTGGGCTTGGGTGGCTAGGCCAGCATTTGTTACCCATCCCTAATTGCCCTTGTGAAGGTGGTGGTGAGCCACCTCCTTGAACTACTGCAGTCCATGTGGTGTAATTTGGGAGGGAGTTTCAGGATTTTGACCCAGTGACAGTGAAGGAATGGCAATAGTTCCAAATCAGGATGGTGTGTGGTTTGAAGGGAAACTTGCAAGTGGTGGTGTTTCTATGCATCTGCTGCCCTTGTCCTTCTAGGTGGTTGAGGTTGCAGGTTTGGAAGGTGCTGTCAAAGGAGCCTTAGTGAGTCGCTGCACTGCATCTTGCAGATGGTACGTACTGTTATCACTCTTTCAGTGGTGGAGAGAGTGAATGTTTAAGGTAGTGGATGGACTGCCAGTCAAGCGGGCTGCTTTGACTTTGACTTGGAGTGTTGTTGGAGCTATACTCATCCAGGCAACTGGAGAGTATTCCATCACACTTCCGAATCGTGCTTATTGATGATTATGGTAAATCAATGCGATTGTAGTAAGATTTACAAAATTATGCTCAGCCAATAGATTCCACTTAGTTTTGTACTACAAATCCACTAAATTAGTACAACTCCATGGGGAGAATTTTTAGCTCGTCAGGCGGGCGTGCGCCCGACCCAACCAAGTGTAAAATGAAACACAATATTTTGGTCGGTGGATGTGTGCCGGAGTCAGCAGCACGCCTGCCGACAATTAAAAGGTCTGTTTAAGCCATTAAAAAGGTAATTGAAAGAAATGTTTTGCTGCAGGCAAAAAGGTAAAGGGGCCTTTGCAATTTTTAGGAAACCTCATCCACGGGTGGGGTGAGGTTTCCAACAGCAAATAAAAATTAAAATAAAAACTTTATAATTTCATTTATAACACGTCCCTGTTCATGGTTGACAGAGTCACGTGAGCAGGGACATGTTTTATAACATCTTATAAATCTTTATTTCTTATTTTGAAGCGTTTTTCTGAGCCCGCACGCATGCGCATGCACGAAGTTCACGCTCACCTTCCCTCCCCCGCTCAGTGTGAAATCATGGTCCGGTCCTGATCGCGGGTGGCGGTCAGGAGCCTGCCCGACAAGGGAAAAGTCCTCTCCCATGTTTTATGCTGTCACAATGCTTAATCCTTAGAAGTCATCCATTATCCCAGTCAAAATAGAAATGTACCAATTTCCAAATTTGGAGACAGACCTTTTAAATTAAAATGAAGTGAAATTCAAGAACTAATCTGTTAAATTCACAACAAATATAATTGACATTGTTTATAATTTATTTATATTATATTTTCAGAGTTTTTCCAATACTTTTAATTGTCAGAAAGATACCTATTATATGCTATCAATTATTTGCATATCCGTTGTTTGTGCACAGTTTGGATTTTATTTAACATGCATAATTTTTAAAAACCACATAGGTTACCGTAGTAAATATGAAAACTTGAAATAACTGCAGCATAAGTTCTTCATCTATGAGAATTTTTTACCCTTCAAACTACAAAAGTTGCCTGTTAAATAAAATTAAAAATTCAGCCTGACCTCAACATTCTGACAGCTTGCATATAAAAATGAGTGTCTTGCCGGTGTCTTACTGTTTCATTGATATAATTTTTTAACTTTCATTGCTATCATATTTTGCTGGAGCCTACGCTGATAGCCATAAATCAAACCACAATTATTGAATAGAAAGGGTTATCTCATTCCAGTTCCCTATGTCAACATTACTCTTTTTGAGTCTTCGTCCCAATTTGTGAAGTTTCCAGACTGAGGCTCACCATGATCATGTCCAGTCAACCATTCAAGTCTTGATTGAATTCAAGAGGGGAATTTCTATCTGCAATTCATGTAAAAATAAACCTAAATCTATTTTAAATCAATTTATATTTCCATATGAGGCAAAAATATTCTTACTTTTCAGAATATGCAATTTGGCTTTTAATTATTTTGCTATGAGATCGCAAGTATAATATCTTATTCTACAAAGGGCTAAAACTCTTTGCTCAATCCAATGCATTAGTGCGAGGCCACTGGAACAGCAGGAAACTGGGCCAGAGCCTGGGTACACCAGGTCCTGGGGTTATGCCTCATTTTCCAGATAATCATGAAGGAGTGGAGTTTCTGTCTACTTTTATCTTGGGCACTGAAATAAATGGAGTGGGGGAATTGGACCCTGAAATGAGGTTTCCCATGTCTTTGGCCCTCATAGAAACTCAGCATATCCTTTGTGACGGTACACCTGGTGAAAGCAGGTTTACTGACCAACTCCGTGCCAGTTAAGAAGCCCACCCATGGGTCAGGCCTCAACCTTGTGGATCTTCAGAATATTTTGTTAAATATTTTAAGATAGCCGCCTTGTAAGGGGGCCATGAGGCAACTTAAAGTTGCTGCCAGTATGAACTTAACACTCTTCCCTGGCCCAGCTTTTATGCAAGACTTTTTACCCTCTTTGGCATAGGGAGTTCCCAGTGTTGCTATGACCATGTAAGTCACAGGGTTTCCATCTGACTATGCAAACTTTGGCAGAGTCCGCAGGAAGGGTCCTGGGTGAGGGAACTTGTACCATGAGGTTTTTCAGAACCCATGTGCAGAATTTTCTGGTCAGCATGTGGGGGTGGGCCCAATATGTGATGACGTTGGGCGTGCATCCCGTCGTTATTGCGCGCCATTGCGATATTAAGGCCATTAAGAAATTAATTGAACCATTTGTGAACGCTGCCGGTCCAACTTTAAGGTTGACAGGCAGGAGAAAAGCTCAAGCAGCCTTCGCGTTTTTCAGGAAACCTCATCCACGAGCGGGATGAGGTTTCCTGAATCTTTTATTAAATAAATAAATAAATTTTCATCAATATAAAAACAGGTCCCCACTCATGTGACACGCAAGGGGACATGTTTAAATACATTTTTAAATCATTTCTTTAATTATTTTAATATACATTCAATCTCCCTTAGGCAGCTCCGTGCCTCAAGGAGATTGCTGCCCTCCTTTGCGTGCATGTGTGAAAGAGCGCTGGCCCTGACCCTCCCTCCTACCCCCGCCCGCACAGGTAGCACCGAGTGCTACCAGTCGTGTATTACGCTGGCGGGCCTTAATTGGCCCGCCCGTGTATGATAGCAGCGTGGAGCCGATCACGGGCGGTGACTGCCCCCGCCCGCTTCCACCTAGCCCCTCTGCCATAGGAAAAATCCTGCTCCATGTGTTTTACAAACCAGTGAATATTAAAATGTTTCACTTCGTATAATCACATGATAATAATGCCAAGCAAAAGCCATAAGTCTACCACACCGAATATTGTTTTTATATCTGGAAAGTTGTCAAGAACAGTACCAACAACCATTTTGTAGTCATTATGAATAACCCATTAGTATAAACTAAATTACTGTACACAACTGGCAAGATGATTTTGAATTATTGAATTGTTACAGCACAAAAGGCCAGTTGGCCATCATATCCATGTTGGCTCTCCTAAGGAGCATGTAGTGTCACTCCTCAGCCCTCTCCCCACATCCCTGCATATTCCTCTTTTTCAGATATTTAGAAAATTTAGAAAAATATATGGCACAAACGGAGGCCATTCTGCCCACTGTGTCTGCGCCAGCCAAAAAACGAGCACCCCCCCCAGCCTAATTCAATTTTCCAGCACTTGGTCCATAGCCCTGGAAGTTATGGGGCTTCAAGTGCATATCCAGATACCTTATAAATGAGTTGAGGGTTTCTTCCTCTATTGCCCAGACCCCAACCACCCTCTGGGTGAAAAAAAATCCTCATCTCCCCTCTAATCCTTCCACCAACCTCTTTAAATCTATGCCCCCTAGTTACTAACCTCCCTAAGAGAAATAGGTCTTTCCCATTCACTCTATCCAGGCCCCTCACAACCTGGTACACCTCAATCAAACTCCCCCCGCCCCCCAGCCTCCTATGTTCCAAGGAAAACAAACCCAGCCTATCCAATCTTTCCTCATAGCTGCAATCTTCCAGTCCTTCTATTTTAGCAGGATAGGTTGATAAAGTGGTTAAGAAGGAATATGGAACTCTTTCCTTTATTAGCCAAGGCTTAGAATATAAGACAAAGGAGGTTATGCTGGAGCTATATAAAACACTTGTTAGGCCACAACTGTGTGCTTACGAATATGTGAATTAGGAGCAGGAGTAGGCTGCTCAGCCCTTTGAGCTGGCTCCTCCATTCAATGAGATCATGGCTGATCTGATTGTAACCTCAACTCCACATTCCCGTCAACCCCATGAAAACCTTTCACCCCCTTGCTTATCAAGAATCTGTCTACCTCTGCCTTAAAACTATTCAAAGGCTGCTTCCACTTTTGAGGAACAGAGTTTCAAAGACTCGCGAGCTTCTGAGAGGAAAAAATTCTCCTCATCCCTGTCCTAAGTGGGTGACCCCTTTTTCTTAAGCATTGGCTTCTACTACTGGATTCTCCCACATGAGGAAACATCCTTTCCACATCCACCCTGTCAGGACCCCTCAGGATCTCATATGTTTCAATCAGGCCACCTCTTACTCTTCTAAACTCCAGCAGATACAAGCCCAGCCTGTCCAACCTTTCCTCACAAGACAACCCGTCCAGATATTTGTTTAGCAAACCTTCTCTGAACTGCTTCCAACACATTTACATCCTTCCTTAAATAAGGAAACCAACACTGTACACAGTACACCAGATATGGTCTCACCAATGCCCTGTATAATTGAAGCATAACCTCCCTACTTTTGTATTCAGTTCCCCTTGCAATGAATGATAACTTTCTACTGGCTTCCCTAATTATTTGCTGTTACTGCATACTAACCTTTTGTGATTCATGCACTACGACCCCAAGATCCCTCGGCATCTCAGAGCTCTGCAATCTCTCACTATTTAGACAATATGCTTCCTTTTTATTTTTCCTGCTAAAATGGACAATTTCGCACTTTCCCACATTACATTCCATTTGCCAGGTCTTTGCCCACTCACTTAAGCTATCTATATTCCTTTGTAGCCTCCTTGTGTCCTCTTCACATCATGCTATCCTACCTATCTTTGTGTCATCAGCAAAATTAGCAACCATACTTTTGGTCCTTTCATCCAAGTCATTTATATAAATTGTAAAAAATTGAGGCCCCAGCACTGATCCCTATGGCACACCACTCGTTATATTTTGCCAACCAAAATAAAGACCCATTTATGCCTACCCTCTGTTTTCTGTTAGCAAACCAATCTTCTATCCATGCCAATATGTTACCCCTTACACCATGATCTTTAATTTTCCACAATAACCGTTGATTTTGCAACTTATCAAAAGTCTTCTGGAAATCTAAATACAGTAATCCAAAGGTTCTCCTTTATCCAAAGCATATGTTACTTCTTCAAAGAACTCCAATAAATTGGTTAAACATGATATCCCTTTCACAAAACCATGTTGACTCTGCCTGATTATTCTGAATTTTTCCAAGTGCCCTGCTATAATGTCTTTAAGAATAGCTTCTAACATCTTCCCTATGACAGATGTTAAGCTAACTGGCCTGTAGTTTCCTGTTTTCTGTCTTCCTTTTTGAATAAAGGAGTTATATTCGCTATTTTCAAATATAATGGAACCTTCCCCGAATCTAGGGAATTTTGGAAAATTAAAACCACTGCATCAACTATTTTGCTAGCCTCTTCTTTTAAGACCTTAGGGTGAACTCCACCAGGATCTGGGAACTTGTCAACCCACAGCTCCAACAATTTTCTCAGTACCACTTCCCTGGTGACTGTAATTTTCCCGAGTTCCACCCTCCCTTCTGTTGTCTGATTTACAGCTATTTCTGGGAGGTTACTTATATTCTCTATAGTGAAGACCAATGCAAAATACCGTTTCAATTTATCTGCCATCTTCTTATTTTCCATTATTAAATCCCCAGATTCACCTTCTATAGGACCTACAATCACTTTGTTAACTCTTTTCTTTTTTAAATATCTATGGAAACTCTTACTAACTGTCTTTATATTTCTAGCAGCTTTCTCTCATACTCTAATTTTTCCCTTCTTATCAATTTTTTGGTTATTCTTTGCTGTTTTGTAATATTCTGTCCAATCATCTGACATGCCACCCATCTTTGCACAATTATGTGCTTTTTCTTTCAGTTTGATATTATCTTTAACTTTTTTTAGTTAACCACAGATGGTGGGTCCTCCCCTTGGAGTTTTTCTTTCTTGTTGAATGTACTTATTCTGTGTATTCTAAAATAGCGCCTTAAGTGTCTGCCACTATGTCTATATTGACCTATCCCTTGTCTTAATTTGCCAGTTCTCTTTAGCTGTGCCCTTATTTAAGTTTAAAATATGAATCCTGGACCCACTCTTTTCTCCCTCAAACTGAAGTGCAATTCTGGTCACTTCATTACACAAAGGATTTCTTCTACATCAGTGTGATCAAATATGACACTAACAGAATTTGAAATTCAGTATAAAGGAATGAACACTCACAAGTTGTGTTGCACAACATATATAAAATTCAGCATTTTCAATGTATAACATATTACATATAAAATATATTATTCCATATTATGTTATCTAGGCTCAAATAGTACATATTCATCTTGTCATATCAGTCTAACTGTTAAAAGAAATGGACACTGCCTTCTCAGATAATTCTGTTTCTCTAGTTTGTATTTTAAATCTGTTGGTCAGAGGTAGTCAAAGAACATATACTTGATGAAAAATCTCTCTGCCGCTGTACATGCCTGCGACCTATTTAATGCATGCCAAAAAGCAGCATTTTCCATGAAAGTAGAACAAAGACATAACTGAAGCTAATAATATCCACAAAGTTTCTATTTCCAGGTTGCAACTTATCTATTTGCAAAGAGAAATATTGATTATTACTCGTGTCTCTTAGTCGTCCCTCATTTGAACTTGATGTCCATGTAACGTTTTAGATTACGTGGCAATTCAGATGTACGGTTTTCCTTTAAATTATGTTTGTTTCACAGTTAACAATAATTTGTTACTGGCTCATAGGGCAGCATTTTCCTGTTGGTGAGCGAGGCCCGCTCGCCAACACGTAAAATGACGCGCGGTGACGTTAGGTGTCACTGCACATCGGCTGTGCACTCGCCAAACTGTCAAAGGCCTATTAAGACCTGTTAAAAAGTAATTAAAGTAATCAACTGAGCTGCCCGTCCAACCTTAAGGTTGGCGGGCAGGTGAAGAGCCCAGGCGGCCTTCGCATTTTTCATGGAACCTCATCCACAGGTTTCATGAAGGGTTTATTATTTAAATAAAACAATTTGAAATAAATAATGGACATGTCCCAGCTCATGTGACAGTTTCACATGAGGGGACATGTCCTTAAATTTTTTTCCCACCTTTATTCAAATTTCCATAACTTAAACAAATCTCTGTGAGGCACCTCCATGCCTCAGGGAGATCTCTGCGCTTTTTCACGCACATGCGTGAAAGACCACAGGGAACGACTCAGGGAATTCCCCACCCCCAACTCAGCACTTCTGGGTGCACGTCACAGTGGGTGGGCCTTGGCCCACCCATGTAAAATGGCGGCATGAACCTGACTGGGGGCACCCCCGTCTGCCCCCGTATAACATCCCCGACAGAGGGAAATTTCTGGCCAAAGACTCTAAAGTCTGTAAAGGTTCTACCAGTGTCCTGCAGTTACTACAGCATGAACAGACAAACATACAAAATAGGAGCTGAAATAGGCCATTCAGCCCCTTGAGCCTGCTCCACCATTCAATAAGATCATGGCTGATCTGTTTGTGTTTCAAATTCTACATTCCCATCGACCCCGATAACCTTTGATTCGCTTGCCTAACAAGAATCTATCTTTCTTTGCCTTAAAAATATTCAGTGATCCCACTTTCATTGCCTTCTGAGGCAGAGAGTTCCAAAGTTGCACAACCTTCTGAGAGAAAAAATATTCTCCTCATTTCAATCCTATAAGGGTCTCTCCCAATTTTAAAACAGTTCCCCCAGTTCTGGACTCAGCCACAAGAGGAAACATCCTTTCCACATCCACCTTGCCAACACCATTCAGGATCCTATATACTTCAGTCAAGTCACCCGTCACTCGTCTAAACTCCAGTGGAAACAAGCCCAGCCTGTCCAACCTATCCTCATAAGACAACCCACTCATTCCAGTTATCAATCTAGTAAACCTCCTCTGAACTGCCTTCAATGCATTTACATCCTTCCTTAAATAAAGAGAACAAAACTGCACATACTATTTGAGATGCGGCCTCACCAAAGCCCTGTATAACTGAAGCATAGCATCCTTACTTTTATGTTCAATCCCTCTCGTAATAACGGATAGCACTCCTTTGAAATGAGACTAACAAATCTCCAGGGAAATGGCACAGACCCAGCTACACTGATCTCCACTGTTTCAGGAAGTTCTGTTCATTCCTTATAAGGTGAATGAAAGGTCAGGCACTGATTCTGGGACAATAATTCTTCCTCCCTTAGGTCCCACTCCTGCTTCTGAGCAAGGGGTCCAAATAGCAATATTTGCAAAATTATGAGTGGGATATGTGCAGAGCGTGCGTAACACTCCCACAAAGGTCACAAGATTGTGAGGCTGGTGAATATCAGAGATGCACTTGATGAGGCTCCTTATAAATAAAATACCCAACCCAATCTAATGACCTTGCAAAGTTCATTTGGTTTAGCGCTGTTGGGTGTGAACCTGAAAGCAAGAAATTGCACAGTTATGGTTATAAAAACATACATTTTTGAATACGGTTATTTATAACACAATATACATAATGCCTACATAACAATAGTGATTGCCCTTTGAAAATAATCCATTTTGACAATAAAACATTTTGGAACATCCTGAGGACATGATAAGGTGCTATGTAAATATAAATCCTTTCTTCTTACACATACAGTGGCTTTAAGCAAAAAGCATTGCTGACATTTTTACTTAACACTGCAGTTTTAATTTTGTGTACTGGATAAAACATTCTACCCTGACATCGAAGGCCTGCTAATAATTTGTAATTAAGTTCCAAATATATTCCCAAGTCAGTTTTCAGTTGTATTTCTTCAATATTTGTGAATTCTATGTATAAAATTTACTTTAAACATTGAGACATCATCTTTTTTATAGCAGCTTGTCAATGTTTTTTAGGAATTTTCTTCCTGAGATATGAATCTTCAGTATATCCAGCAAGGTAAAAAAGTATTATTATTGTAATATTATTATGTATGTTTACACTATTCTTTTTTACTTCCTTCAATTTCAGATACCGCTTCAGTGTCTGTCAGTTCTGAATATTCAAACTGTGTCTCTGATCGTTTAATTTTGTTCTCTATCTTTGTCACTCTTTCTTTTAATTTCTGTTGTGTAGAATTGTAATCTGCCAGAAGTCGAGCAAATTTAGTCTGTAAAAGGTCAATTGCCATGTCCAATCTTGTTACTTTCTCTTCCATGTCCTTTGGGTCAGCTCCAAGCTGGGCAATGTCTAGATCCAGAAGGCCATCCTTCATTAAAATTTGTCTCCCCTTTTCTTCCAGCATTGCTTTTGCATCGGGATACTCGGTGAGGGCTTCCATTAGATCATCTTTGGAGAGGCAGAACAAATCTGAGTAGCCTATGCTCTTAATGTTTGCAGTTCTTCTGTTCCCAGCTTTACTACCTTTGATATTCAGAATACTAATTTCGCCAAAGTAGCTGCCATCACTTAGAACCACAAATTGAGTAATTCCATCATCAGCAACAACAGCAAGTTTTCCTTCTTTGATGATGTACATCTCTCTACCAATGTCTCCTTTGCGGCAGATATAATCTCCAGGGCTGTACACTTGGGGTCTTAGCTTCAACACCAATTCAATTAGCAGGCCAGCTTCACAATCTGCAAAGATACGAACTTTCTTCAGTGTATCCAGGTGGACATTGATAGCAATCTCTGCTCTTAGCTTATCTGGAAGATACCTCAAGACCTCTCTTTCGTCCACAGCTTTTTTGTTTGTCCACAAATAGTCAAACCATTTGATAACTCTCTTCTCCAAATCTTTGCTCACTTTTCGGAAGTGCATATACTGTTTGATGGCATCAATCCTTGACTGAAACTCTGCCCGAGCTGCATTCATGTTGGAAATCATGGAACCAACATTACCGACAATGGTGGCAAAAATTAACACTCCAACCAGGAAATCGGCCACCACAAAGAAGTATTCTGAATCCAGGACTGGAGGAGGTGTTTCTCCAATGGTGGTTAGTGTCAGTGTTGACCAGTAGAGACTGTACACATACTTCCGAGCAAGCCGGGAAAATTCTGGAATATTTACATCTGGATATACCCATGTGTCTGCCCCAAACCCTATAGCTTTGGAAATTGAGAAGTACACGCAAGCATTCCAATGGATAATGATCACGATGTACATGACAAGGTTGGAAATCCTGAAAATATTTGGGTAGTTTGTCCGAGTTTCAGTTCTTGAAAAGAACTCAAACATTCGACCGACCCTAGTCAAACGATTTAATCTAATTTCTGGATATTCTATTCCCAGGAGAAGGTATAGCAAGTCAGTTGGTATGAGTGAAAAAGCATCCAATTTGAACTGGACTGTGGAAATGTATTTTTCTTTGAGTTTCTTAACATCACTGACCAATAGACCTTGTTCCAGATAACCTGTAGGGGGAAAAGAAAACACCAGAAATAATTAATTATAGGACGATTCTGAAAGGGTCTTTAGAATCAGATGTGATGTGGCACAGGATTGAAGTGCAAAGAGCAACTAAAAATAAAAGAAACAAATTGAACCAAAATATCTTAAGTACTGCCAAGTAAATTTGCTGCAAACTCAGGTGTTAATTTGCACTTTAGGGCTTTTCACAAAGTAATGCATTTATCATTAGTACTATCTGTGCACTCAACATAGAATCTATACATTTTCAAAACCTCACCTTTAACAAGTAAAGCATTCATACTCCTCCAAGCCTCAATAAAATAAAATAAAATGTATCTTTTTCAAAGCAAACCGTTCTAGTTGGGCTGCTCAACATCTGCTACCAATGGATGGAGTGTGTATGATGCATGCTGTGCCTACTGGCACTTAAACATATTATTGGTCCTTCTTATGTATGTCATTGGACCTCAACCTCAATTAATGTAGTGAAAGGAGGCTTCTGCCTAAAGCAGGAAGGTTCCTGGATCACTCATGCCAAGACATGGCAATGGTAGGGGAACAAAGGTAGAACCAGAAAATGAGCACACCACTGTGATTTTTGGGCTGCCACAGTTTTGTTACATACAAACAAGGAGCAGGAGTGGGCCACTCAACCCCTCGAGCCTGCTCCGCCATTTAATAAGATCATGGCTGATCTGATAGTAACCTCAAATCTGCATCCTACCTACCCCCAATAACTTATCATCCTCTTGCTTACCAAGAATATATCACCTCTGCCTTTAAAATATTCAAAGGCTCTGCTTCCACCACCTTTTCAAGAAGAGAGTTCCATGGACACTCAGCCCTCTGAGAGAAAATATTTTGCCTCATCTCTGTTTTAAATGGGCAGCCCCATATTTTTCAAATGTGACCCCTAGTTCTAGATTTTTCCACAAGAGGAAGCATCTTCTCCACATCCACCCTGTCAAGACCCCTCAGGATCTTATTTGTTACAGCCCAGCAGAGCAACTTAAAATTGACACAGATGGAAAATAACCCCAAAGCCCCTTGCACAAAATGACAAAAAGCACACTCACCTGTTTTTGTCCTTAAATACATGTCAAGTATGTAAATAAAATCTGATACATAATCAAGGATGAACCATGTGCTCAAATAATTTGACTGAAGTTCCTCAAAACTTGCTCTATACAAGAAAGCAAATGAGAAAAATAAAAATACTTCAGCATCAATTCAATTACATTTAGTGACATTTTATACCAAAGTATTTCTGATGTTTCAATAAATTGTCAGCATGTCTACAGGGATCAGCAATTATTTCCTTGCAGTTATGAGTGTCCATTCTGAGATTACAGTAACTTTTTAGGTCCTCCTTGCAATCCTAGCACAGGCAGAATTACATAGCCACTTATCCTCTACTATCGGCTTTTATAGAATCAGAAGCAGAACATTCAGCCCATCAAGCCCATGCCAGCTCCCCGTGGAGCAATCTAATCAGTCCCACTCCCACTCGATCCCCATAGCCCTGCAAGTTTATTTCCTTTAAGTGTGTATCCAGTTTCCTTTTTGAAATAATTGATTATTTCCACTTCCATCAGCCTCATGGGCAGTGAGTTGCAGGTAATTACCACTCACTGTGTAAAAAAGTTCTTTCTCACATTCCCCATGCATCTCTTAGCCAAATCTTAAATCTGTGTTCCCTAGTCCTTGTACCATTAGCTAATGGGAAGGGATTTTCTTGACTACCTTATCTAGGCCTGTCATAATCTTGTACACCTCTATCTAATCTTTCTCAATCTCCTTTGCTCCAAGGAGATCAACCCCAGCCTTTCCAACTTAATCTTGTAACTAACCCCATGTTATGACCGATGCAGTTAGTAAAGCTGAATTATTTAAAATCCCCAGAGGGAAACTTTAAACAACTGTCATAACCTATAATGTGTTACGTCTGAGATGCAGCTCTAAATTCAGGAATCAGACCACTAGTTCTCGAGCTTTTACATTAAAATAAATCAAATATTTTATTAATTTAGACACGTTATAATATAAATACAAATTACTACTATCATAACTTTTAACAAATTCCCAAACTAATCTCTATTAAGGCAACAGAAAGCCATATAATTAACCCAGACACCAGGCAAAGCATTTTCACCGTATGAAATCAAAATGAGGTTCTTTTCACTTTGGTTCCTTATGGAGCCAGTTGGAGGCTTGCAGCTGCCTTTTGATCTTACATTGCCTCTGCTCTGCACACCCAAAAACTGCTGAAGTTATACCAACCACTCCCATTGAATGTTAATTCTCAAAGTATCAACAGCCTCTGAACTAAACCTCTCTAACAAAAAAAATCCTTTCATAGTACCAATTTTATTAGTAATATAAACATATTGCTTGGTAGCTGCTAGATAGGTATCATTTTTCACCCCACTTCTTGAATGCTCTATTCATAAATGCAAATGCACACTATCTCTCTTGCATATCAAAACTAGTACACATCAAAGCACCCAGACTAGCTGGCTTTAATCCAGTTAAGACACACCTACAGACTTAACCTCTATTTTAAAAGAAAAATCTTTTCCAATTATATTATATACATTAATAGCTTCATGTCAACCCCTGATCCCTTAGTATATTATTATATATTTTCTCTATCACTTACTCCTTCTGTCTGGTCTGATGTACACATTGGTAAAGTAACTTAGAGGTACATTTTTCTCTACAGCAAGATTTCCAAAACCACTTTCCTAATCCATACCTTTATCACCTTGAGGTTGAATTGCTCAAATGTTCTGCTAGCCAGCCTCTGTGCCTATACCAACAAAATGTCTACATCTCCACCATGCACTGAAATCCCATCAAGCCTGTTGTGGTCAAAATCCATAAGTTACCATAATTTTTTAAGACCCACATTTTCATTTTCAAACCTCTCTGTGGCCTTTAGCACCAACCTCAATAATCACCTCTAGCTTTATTTCCTTGCATTCAACCAGCAGTCACCTGAAGTTAGCCCAATTACCCCTCATTCTTTCCTGCCTCTGCTGAATCACTATGCTGTGCCCTTCAGAAGTTTCTAAATGCCTTCGCCCTCCTTGCTGTTAAACGTCTCTTTTAACTGTGTTGTCAGCCCCCAGTTCTTTATTGCCTTTTCAGTTTTCCCTTTTTCGTCTGCTCTGTAAAGTGCTCTGATTTTTTTCTGCATGCAAGGAATTGTGAAGAAATGTAACCTGTGGTTGATAGTGTTCTATACGTTTTTTCAAAATTTTTCTCTTATTCCACATTTGATATCTTTTCCTACCTAAAGCACCGTCCTCAGTTGAGAAAGTAATCCACTGACCTATTCCCAGGCTACGTACTAATGACCAATTGCAGTGAGGTGTATGGGAACAAAGTGGCTGATTCCCTGCTGTATGTTTGCATTTTTTGACATGCTGTCTGTTTTCTTTGTGTCTAACAGCCACATAGCATCAGTATCTTAACTTCTTTCCTGTTGGTACTGCTTCCAGTTCCAGGGACACTAGGTCACATGGACCAGTATTTATCATCCAATAAAATTACAATTGATCCTTTTACCATTGATGAAAACTTAAAGTCCTTTTCAAACATTCTTTAAAAACAATTACAGATTCCACGGGAATTTTAAGGAAATTAAAAATTACTGCCCCCCACCCCCCCCCCCCCCCCCACCCCACCCCCGCACCCCCCACACCCCCACACCCCCAGCACAGGAAAAAAAAGAAAACTTTTACAACAGTGTTTGAAATGCATTGAGTTCTTAATATCATAAACAATCTAACAACTAATGTTTTACATGTAGCACAGGTAAGAACAATGATACATTTTATTTACAAAACAAGCTTTTTTGTAAACATGCAGTTTTATCTTATCTTATAAAACCCAAAAACTGGCTTTATGATGTTGTTGCCATCCCTTGTACTTTAAACTCTCAACAGAGCATCCATAATCAAGTTGTGTTGACCGGCGTTGTGCAGAATTTTTAGTGTAGTTGCTGCAGCATCAAACTCTACCAAAACAGCCTTTGGTTCTTGGTTTCAAACTTTTCTAGGAACAGCAGGTTTGCTGTCTGTATAGACCAGTACCTTGGTTTTGACTCTTCATGTTGCTTTTTAAAATCTGTATTGGACTTTGTACAGTCAAGACCCTGGATTAGCATTTTTTGAGGGGTCCAAAGGTTTTACAATTTGTCAGCTGGTAAACATTGTCAAGAACAACATTGGTGATTGCAGGAAGACCATCTGACTTCTGGGTTATGTTGGCTATAAATTGGGATTCAAGGAGAAATCCCCTGTCATATTGCTTCTTACCTCTGGATTCAGCACTTTCCTTTGTTCCTTCTGAAAGCCAGACCACAAATTGTCATCAGGGTTTTCACTTTTTAAAACAAACTCTGAACCACTATGTTCAGTTTTTAACTCTTGGTCTCCAGTTTCTTCCCTGTCTGCATGTTCTTTTTAATGTCCAAGTCTTTGAAAAACCTTTCAATCAGCCAAACATCCGAATCGTCCTTCATAATAATTGAATTCACCTCATCATGTTTAATTTCAGGATAATTTTTAACTTTAATTTCTTCGCATGATTTAACCCTTCAGTTTTCTTTTCCAGGAAATGCAGATTTAACAAGCTTTCTTTTGTGCAAGCTGTTCATTTTTCTGTCGAGTAAAATCTTCCTTAGCTGCCTTAAGAGCTTCATTCATGTTATGTCAACATTCAACTAAGAAAGCTTCATGCTCCTTTCACTTTAATTCACAAATTTTCTTAATTTCTTTTTGCTTTTCATCCTTCAAATGCATTTGAGCTTTGTTTAATCCCATCATGGTAAGAATGATTACCTCTTCATTTTGAGGTTTTAAATTTTGTTCAAGAACATGTATCCTTCCTTGCAGTTCTATTTCAGTACTGGATTTAACTTTTCCACTCTCTTTCAAATCATGTTTTCCCTCTGTTTCATCATTAACTTTGAATATTGTTGAAATTTGCTTTGCCTCATCTTGCTCATGCTTCTCCCGATAGCTTTAATTTGTCTCTTAGTGCCATTAACTTTTCCTTTTCAGCCTTATGTTCCATGGTCATTTTTAAATTAACAGGCTTAGTTTATGACTCCTTGGATGCAGATTTATTCAAATCATTAATTCTAACAGCAGGTTTACAGAAAGTATGGTAGTCTTTCATGTCACCCAACTTTTCCTATACAGTTTCAGTTTCAACAGCCTCAGTGGGCTTCTCGAAACTATTGGAGATAGCAATACCTTATCCCCAGCCAAGTTATTTCCAAATAAGATATCTACACTGTCAATCAGCCAATTAGAAATACCAACAATTACAGGACCGCTAACTAAGACACCTTTTAAATTAACTCTATATAAAGATGGGGTAAATAGTTTCCATCAATCCCTGGGATTAATACCTTGGTATTCATCAAACTATCTAGGGAGAAAGTCAAGTCATTGGCCAACATCAGTGACTGTGTCACCCCTGTATCCCTAAGGGTAATAATTGATTTGCCTGCTTCAGTGAACAAAAGCAGGGCCACTTTACCCTCAAACAGGAAACTCCTATAATTTATGTGCCCTTATTCACACTATTAGAAAGCATAGGAGAAAGTAACTGTTTTTCATAAGCTTTACCAACAACAACAGTCTTTTTGGAAGGGGAATTGTGCAACTATACTAATGCTACTAGCTTGCTTTTTAATTTCCAACATTTATCCTTCATATGTCCTTTCTTGTGACAAAGGTAGCAGGTCGGCTCCCTTTAACTAAACCTGTCCACAGAACCTTCACTTCCACCAATCTGAGAAGGGCCTGGGTCTTTATTTTTTCCATCTTTCTCAGCAGGGCCTGATCTCTTCTCATCATAAACCTTCCTCTCACTCCAGTTACTCTTGGGGGGTTCCAAAGTGGGACCTTATACTAATCATATTATGTGTTAACTCATAATCATCCGCCAATACTGAATCTTCCCTCATTTTACGAACTTTGTGATCTTCCAGGTGAGACCTGAACTCCAAAGGGACACTATTTTTGAATTCCTCCATCAACATCATCTACCTAAAGTTATGAAAGTTCTGTTCTACCTTCATTGTTTTACACCATCTATCAAAGACCATTTCCTTTTCCTTGCCAAATTCTACATAGGTCTGGTCTGTTCTCTTTCTCAAATTTCTGGTTGTAGGCCTCAGGCACCAACTCGTAAGCATTGAGTACAGCAGTCATTACTTCCTCTTAATCACATAAGTACTCTGCTGAAAGAGATGAGCACACCTCAAGGCCTTAGCTATCAAAACATTATGTAAAAGTATATTCTGTTCTTTTGACCAATTCAGATTTGTGACCGTTTTCTCAAAGAACCCAAAGTACATCTCCACTTAGCCCTCACTAAATTTAGGCACTGAGCAAAAAGCCTCCGACAAATCACACTTAGGAGTTCTCTCTGAGTCAGCCTCACTTCTCTACATCAGCTCAAGTTCAGGTAATCAGAACTCATGCTACGTTTTGAGCTTTTTCATCTCTCTCTCTTTATCTCTTTCCTCTCTTTCCCTATTTCTTCCCTTAACTCTTTCCTCTCTTGCTCATTTCTTTCTTTCTAAGCCAATATTTCTTATTTCTATTTCTTTTTTAATTCTGGCCCAATTACTAATGGAACCAGTCCTTTCTTCCTTGAGCCCCAGGTGCCTAGCTAATTCCTCAGGGTTCCTATCCCTCCTAGTTAATCCCTCTGTGCTCTGCTACAACCTGTGAATCATCTTTTCTCAACTGTTTCAGTTCTCTGAGAGTCAGATCTTCCCTTTTAACAAAGGCTCGATCCTCAAAAGTACCCATGTTGATTTCCCAATACAATATAGAAAAAGCCAATGTGAAATCTCATTTGTTTAAATGCTGGAAAGTTACAGTGAATCCTTTTTATAGTCCCTGGGTTTGGTCCCGGACTCAATTTTGTTATGATGCCCATGGTGGAACCGTAAACCAAAATAACAAAATTTACTAAATGACACAAAATGAAGAAATTGCCATCAAGGTACCACTTTTTGTAACTTTTATTTCAAAATGAACCAGAATCGAAACAAATAAAACTTGAATTAACAGGCAAATGACACTTTAAATAGTTGATATAACAGAGATAGTCTTACACAACCACAAGGGCCCGCATCACTCCTCTCATAGATAACACTATATAGTACCAGTTCCGCCATATGTTGTTCTTTATTCATACAGGGTAGGTCAGGAGTCCGATCGGACAGCAGCTTTCTCCTCCGAGTTTCACGGGTACGATTATCATCAGCAAGGCACACTTCTATGAACTGTCTCTCTCACGGATCACAACATCTTAATGGTGTAGCTTTCCAGAGTTCCTTTTCAACTGACCAACCAACAACATGATTCAAGGTTTGGCCACATCTGGGAAAACACCCATCTCTTTAGCATCTCTGAGCCATTCCTTGGATTTTCAGGTTTTAAACCATATTAGCCAGCTCACACATTGCCTCAAACAGCTCCTGTTTCCTTTTCTGTCAAGCATAAAATCTGAGCTCTTCTTGAGAGAGTTTACTTCTTCTCCTCAAAAGGATTCAGTGTGTTCCTCTTTCTGTCTCTGTGCACTTTCTCTTTGTGTCCACATCTGTGTGCTGATCACCATCTCCCACAAGCTCTCCTATCTTCTTCACAGCAGTAGCTTCTTTGTCTGTTTTCTCTGTGCCTAATAGCCACATGGCTCCTGTATCTTAACTTCCTTGTTGGTACTGATTCCAGTTCAAGGGTTGCTAGGCCACATGGATCAGCATTTCTTATTATCCAAGAAAATTACAATTGATTCCTTTACCATTGGCACAAACTGTTAACAGTCCTTTTTAAACAGTCTTAAAAACAATTACAGACTACACAGATATTTTAAAGGATTTACAAACTTTTCTTACTGTATTGCTTCTGGGTCAAAGATCATCACAGATTGCATACAACTCTACCTCGAGTCAGTGACTAAAATATGCCTGAGAGCATCCCAGGGATAGTTAATATTCCATTCTATCTTCTTCCCCGGCCTATATCTGTCACCTCCCACAGTAATGTGACTGAGATGGGAAGATTAAGTAGGGTGAGAATCACGACCACCATTAATCACTCCACCATGCCACCATAACTTTTATACTATGTTATTTGACAGTTTTTCCTTGACTCATCTTACCTAGCTATGATCATTGTCCAGTTGTACATTACAGGCAGTGTAATTATCAGGAGCCAGTTGTAGTACATGTTTCCCGCTGGGTCAAGAATGGGAACCATTTTCTCCAGCCTGAACATAAAGTGTACAGAACAGAAATAAAAACAATCTCATTAGTAAATTATATGCCATTGAATATAACCATTAAAAAAGATGTGAATTTGAAGGAGGAAAGTTACATTGAACATAATATTTGCTAAAAAATACATTTTGGTGACACCACTCCCAGGTGACGATTGTCCAACAGTTCCAACATTTGCAGTTGTCAACCATATGCAGCAGAATCAGTGGACAGTTCATACTATCAGATTGCTTTAATATCCTCTGTCTACAGTAAAAGAGGGAATCTTAATTATCGGGGAATCTTCAAAATTGCTATTTTGAAGAAAAATATTTTTGTTGGCAGAGCAAATGTATGTATTTTTTACAGGGTTAGGTAAAAGTTATCAGTGAATTATACTTCATGCTTACAATAATAATCAGTAAAAAAATTATTAAACTATCATCTTTAACAAGCCATAATATAGATTTTACTTCTGCTAATTTATGCATTCATCCTAAGAGAATAACAGAAGATGCACACAAAAAACACAGCAAGAAAAAGCCAGAAAATAAAAAATAACAGTGAACAGAAGCATGGGAAATATATGCTAAATTATAAATGTATGCTAGGACCTTAATTTATTTTGAAAAAATCCTGCAGGGCACAAGTGGAAAATGCAAAGTTTAATTATTCCTATACAACAAAATCATAAAGTGAAGCGACTGTCAGAAAGTTCTGATCAGTTCTGGCCAATTGAAGTCCAGCCAATGGAAAAGGTGTCCCAAGAAATGGCCCAATTCAGGCCTGAAGGCAGGAAAAGGTAGGACACTAGGCTGGATTTTTTGCTACCGAGATGTGTAGCCCCCATGTCACCTCCATATCCACTGACCCGTTATCCACTATGGGTTGTCCGCAGGAGCAATGTTCTTTATTTATTCTTCAATGGGATGTGGGTGTCACTGGCAAGACCAGCATTTTTTGTCACTCCCTTATTTCCCCTGGGAAATTGGTGGTAAACTGCCTTCTGGAACCACTGTGGTCCAACCCATGGTACACCCAAAGTCCTGTTAGGAAGGGATTTTGATCCCGCAACAGTGAAGGAATGGCAATATGGCTCCAAATAAGGATGGCATGTGGCTTGGAGGGGAACATGCAGGTGGTGATGCTTCCATGCATCTGCTGCCCTTGCCTTTTAGATGGTAGAGTTCGTGGATTTGGAAGGTGATGTCGAAGGAGCCTTGGTGTGTTGCTGCAGTGCAGTGTATTTAAGGCTGTTGATGGAAAGCTGATCAAGTGGGCTGCTTTGCCCTGGATGTTGTTGAACTTCTTGAGCATTGTTGGAGCTGCACTCATCCAGGCAAGTGGGAAGTATTCCATCACTCTCCTGATTTGTGCCTTGTAGATGGTGGACAGAATTTCAGGAGTCAGGAGTGAGTTACTCTCTGTAGAATTCCCAGCCTTGACCTGTTCTTGAAACCACAGTATGTGTATGGCGGGTCTAATTCAGTTTCTTGAATAGAAACCTCCAGGATGTTGACAGTGGGGAATTCAGCGATGGTAATGTCATTGAATGTCATGGGGACATGGATAAATTGTCTCTTGTTGGAGATGGTCATTTTGCAATGCTACTTGCCACTTATCAGTCCAAGCTTCAATATTGCCCAGGTCTTGCTGCATATGGACATGGGCTGCTTTAGTAATTGACAAGCTGCGAATGATACTGAATGTTGTGCAATCATCAGCAAACATCTCCAATTCTGATCTGATGATGGACAGAAGGTCACTGATGAAGTAGCTGAAGATGGTTGGGCCTAAGACACTACCCTGAGGAACTGCTGCAGTGATGTTCCAGGACATGGTCCATGTTCAGACCAAGGCTGTAATAAGATCAGGTGCAGATGGCCCTGGTGGAAACCAAAGTAAGCATTAGTGAGCTGGTTGTTGCTGAGAAAGTGCCGCTTGATAGCAATGTTGATGATGCTTTCCATCACTTTACTGAAGATCAAGAGTGGACTGATGGTACGGTAATTGGCCGGGTTGGATTTGTCCTACTTTTTGTGGACAGGACATTCCTGGGCAATTTTCCACATTGTTGCGTAGGTGCCAGTGTTGTAGCTGTACTGGAACAGCTTTGCTAGGAGCGTGGGTAGTTCTGGGCACACATCTTCAGTACTATTGTAGGGCCCATAGCCATTGCAGTATACAGTGCCTTCAGCTGTTAAGTGCTATCACGTGGAGTGAATCGACTTGGTTGAAGATTGACATCTGTGATGCTGGGGACCACAAGAGAAGCTGAGATGGATCATCCACTCAGCACTTATGGCTGAAGATTTTTGCAAATACATCAGCCTTGTTTTTTGCACTGATATGCTGAGCTCCTCCATCATTAAGTGTGGAGATATTTATGAAGCCCCCTCCTCACGTTAGTTGTTTAATTGTCCGCCACCATTCATAAATGGATGTACAAGACTGCAGAGCTTTGATCTGATCCATTAGCTGTGGGATGGCACAGCTCTACCTACTGCTTGCTGCTTCTGCTGTTTGGCATGTACGTAGACCTGTGATGTAGCTTCACCAGATTGACACAACTTTTCGGTATGGCTGGTGCTGCTCCTGTCTGCCCTCCTGCACTCTTCATTGAACAAGCATTGATCCTTGGCTTGATGGTAATGGTAAAGTGAGGAATGTGCCATGCCATGAGGGTATGAATTGTAGTTGAATACAATTCTGCTGCTGATGGCCCACGTTGCCTCACGAATGCTCAGTTTTGAGCTGCTGGATCTGTTCTGATTTAACAATCCAAAAAGCTATACACGTTTGATACATGAAAAAAATTGTCTATCTAAATATGAACTAAGCATCTCCTCTCCAACCGCACCCCCCCGCCCCCCCCCCCCCCCACCACCACCACCCCCCGCCAACCACCCCACCATACTCCACCACTGAGATAAGTGATTTCCAGGCTTTTGAAAAGTGTTCAAGCACTCTGAATGACCTCAGCTGTAATAACAGCCCTTGGGAAATGTCACTACTGAACTCTATTGAAATTGCAGGAACAGGTGGCAACTTCTTTTTGAAACTACACCAGATGCCCTGTCAATCAAAACCGTCCAGTAGCCTGTTTTTTGACTCTACCTGACAATTGGAGCCTGTTATTTCATGTTTAAAGGTTGGGGATTTAAATAACTTCAGGCCATGACACTTAAACAGGTCTTATTCATCCTACAATTGCATTTACTCCATAAGTTTATAGCTCCTACAATGCAGGTTAAAGCACTTTGAGCAGCAAAATAGAACCTGTTCAAATTCAAAACTAATTTGAAATGACCCTGCTGAATTTGGGTTTCCCACCTGTGTGATTCATGCCCACCCCCTTCTCTTGCCAGTAATAATTGGATCTGTCAAAAATGGAGTCAGGTTTTTCACGTCTGGGTCCCAACTGCCATTTTTAAAAGTCTCAGGAGTTACCCCAACTCCACGAAAGTCCGGTTCCTAGATTTTGTTGTTCAGGAGGGCATGCCAGGAGCAGCACCAGGCATACCTAAGAATGAGGTATCAACCTGGTGAAGCTATAACACCGGACTACTTGGATGCCAAACAGCATAAGCAGCTGATAGACAGACATAAGTGATCCCACAACCAACGGATGTGCTCTGCAGTCCTGTCACATACTGTTGTGAATGGTGGTGAACAATTAAACAACTCACTGGAGGAGGAGGCTCCACAAATATCCCTATCCTCGATGATGGGGGAGGCCAGCACATCAGTGCAAAAGATAAGGCTGAAGCATTTGCTACAATCTTCAGTCTGAAGTGCCAAGTGGATGATCCATTTCGACCTCCTTTGGAGGTCCTCAGCATCATAGATGCCAGTCTTCAACCAATTTGATTCACTCCAAGTGATATCAAGAAGTGGCTAAAAAGACTGCATACTGCAAAGGCTATGGGCCTTGACAATATTCTGGCAATAGTACTGAAGACTTGTGCTACAGAGCTTGCTGCGCCTCTAGCCAAGCTGTTCCAGTACAGTTATAACACTGGCATCTACCTGGCTTTGTGGAAAATTGCCCAGGTATGTCCTGTACACAAAAAGAAGGACCAATTCCACCTGGCCAATTACCACATCATCAGTCTACTCTCTATCATCAGTAAAGTAATGGAAGGGGTCATCAACAGTGCTATCAAGTAACATTTTAGGAATAACCTGCTCACTGATGCTCAGTTTTGGTTCCACCAGGGCCACTCAGCTCCTGAACTCATTACAGCTTTGGTTCAAACATGGATAAAAGAGCTGAACCCCCGAGGTGAGGTGAGAGAGACTGCCGTTGACATCAAGGCCGCATTTGATCGAATGTGGCATCAAGAAGCCATAGCAAAACTGGAGTCAATGGGAATCAGAGAGAAAACTCTGCACTGGTTGGAGCCTTACCTAGCACAAAGGAAGATGATTATGGTTGTTGGAGGTCATTAGGGTAATGGCCTCGGCTCAACCACCTTCAACTGCTTCATCAATAGCTTTCCTTCCATCATAAGATGAGAAGTGGGGATATTTGCTGATGATTGCACAATGTTCAGCACCATTTGTGACTCCTCAGATACTGAAGCAGTCCATGTCCAAATGCAGCAAGATCTGGACAATATCCAGGCTTGGGCTGACAAGTGGCAAGTAACATTCACGTCACACAAGTGTCAGGCAATGACCATCTCCAACAAGAGAGAAACTAACCACCATCCTTTGATGTTCAATGGCAGAATATTTCTGTCAGTGTGCGGGGGCCGGCCGGACATGCCGACGCGTAAAATGACGCGCGTCATATCGATATTTTGTTTGGTGGGCATGCGCCGGAAGTGGCTCCGCACCCGTCAAACTGTCAACAGCCTATTAAGGACATTAAAAAAGCAATCAATGTAGTTAACCACGCTGCCCATCCAACCTTAAGGTTGGCGGGCAGGTGAAGAGTCCAAGCGGCCTTTGTGTTTTTCAGCAAATCTCATCCATGGACGGGATGAGGTTTCCTGAAAGTTTTATAAAATAAATTTGCATACTTCACAAACATGTCCCAGATCATGTGACACTGCACATGATGGGACATGTTCAAATAATTTTTAACTTCCTTTATTCAAAAGTTTTATTATGAATTTAATATCCCTGAGGCAGCATGCGCAGGCCCCAACTCTCCCTCCTCCCCCCACCCGCACAGGTAGTGCTGAGCACTGCAGAACATGTATTACACTGGGTGGCCCTTAACTGGCCCACCCACGTAAAATGGCGGCGATCGGCTCCCTGTCTGCTCCCACCCAGCCTGCCCGACATAGGTAAGATTCAGACCTAGGAATCCTGAGATGAGTAGCTCACCTCCTGACTCCCCAAAACCTGACCACCATCTACAAGGCACAAATCAGGAGTGTGATGGAATACTCCCCACTAGCCTGGATGAGTGCAGCTCCAACAACACTCAAGAATCTTGATACCTTCCAGGAAAAAGCAGCCCACTTGACAGGCACCATATACATAAACATTCATTCCTTCCACCTCCGACGCACAGTAGCAGCAGTGTGTACCATCTACAAGATGCACTGCAGGAATTCACCAAGTTTCCTTAAACAGCAGCTTCCAAACTCACAACCACTACCACCTAGAAGGACAAGGGCAGCAGATAGATGGGAAAATCAACACCTGGAAGTTCCCCTCCAAGTCACTCACCATCCTGACTCGGAAATATATTGCCGTTCCTTCACTGTTGCTGGGTCAAAATCCTGGAGCTCCCTTCCTAACAGCACTGTGGGTGTACCGACAGCACATGGACTACAGCGGTTCAAGAAAGCAGCTCATCACCACTTTCTCAAGGGCTACTTGAGATGGGCAATAGAATGGCCCAGCCAGCAAGGACCACATCCCTTGAATGAATAAAACAAAAAATTTTCTGCTAAGGAGTTCAGTCAATGCTCGGAAGCCTGAAAAGTCCACACGAGCAGAAGCTGTGGTGCAGCGAGTCAGGAGGAGTGTACATGCATAGATGTATTGCTGCCTACCCTCCTGTAGATTGTCTGTGAATGGTTGGAGATTCTCCTCTGGCAAGATGACAAGAGGGCCTGGATGGAGTTGGCAGTTGTGGTCAATAGCAGTGAGGTTGTGCACAGGACCAGGCTGCAGCGCCAGAAGAGACTGAATGACCGTCTACATTCTATAAGGGCGAGTAGGGAAGACATCCGGTAATCGGAGCAAATATCAATGGGAGACTATGCATTAGGTGAGGCTGGGAGGTGTCTGCCAGATGTGTTAAAGTTTGGTACACTAATGGTCAAATGCAGTCCTAGCACCCAGCTGAGGTGTGTAGAATAACAGGTATGCACAGTAGAGAACCAGTGGCGTGATGTGCATTCCATTTGAATTGGAGTTGATGGAGACCAGCATGAGCAGATGAGCCATTCACAATTTGGACATTAATGTGTTTTTGTCTTTACAAGAGAAGAGAGTGCACAACATCCATGAACTTTCCATGGCAAGTGGTAGAGTGCCCAATTTTGCTGTGCTGACCCCAATGGGGAGACATTTTTGAGATGACAAGCTCAGAGGGGCAAGAGCAGTTGGCAGAGGAGAGGTCAGGGTTATTGGTGAGGATGGTGAGTATGAAGGGGACCCACTCTCGGCAATGGCGATGAGGAATTTGCTGGGCTTTGGTGAAGGGATGGCTGGCTATTACGTTTGATCTTGGTGACTCTAGAATCTCGTCACTTGTGACGTGTGCCATGTCTGTGTGTAAGATGATGCATATGTCACTCAGTCTGGTGCCTCATTGCTCATGTGCACTCACTGCTCTTTTTTATCAATCAGATTGTTCCTGTTCCAGACGGACCAGTGTTCCAGTGGGTCTGCCGCTGATCTCCAAGAGAAGTTCAGGGACATCAGAGGGTGAACCATACCATCCTTATTCCGCATCATGCACCCCCTCAGCATCTTGGTGGGATTGTGTGTGTCCGTCAAGATGAAAGCACAACCTAGGTATAGGACTGCACAATCACCAGAGTAGCTATTGGAAATAGCAATTCCCAGGACTCTGATGCCCAGAGAAGTGTTGGAGACCAGGAAGTTGCTGAGCCCAGGCAGATGACATGCCTCTGGAGTCATCCGTGACAAATGTTGGACGTCCAACAGAGGTGCATGGAGATCAAACAGAGCTTCCAAAGGGTATGTGCTCCCTGGTACTGACATTTAAGAAGTCCACCCAGGCCATGAGCACTGCAATCACCCTGTTTTCTGAACACCTGGTCTTTTCCATCGAGAGATTGGTGACACTCATGGAGAGCCAGACCCAGCAGCTCAAACAATACTTGCAAGCTTATACATAGTCAATGACCTCAGCAAAGCATTGCTCGCGTGAGAGAGGGACAAGACACTTGGAGTCCCAGCCAGGTTCTTGTTCCTCTATTGTGAGCAGGGGGTCCAAAGGAACCTCACGTTGGCAGATGAGCGGCAGCTGTCTGCATCCAGGGGCTCCTCTCCAGTTGCTTTTGATGGAGTTAGATTGGAACTCTCTTCCCCAAAGAGCATGGAGGCAGGGATAATGTATGTTTTTTAAGGCAGAGATAGATAGATTCTTGACTAACAAGGGAGTCAAAGGTTATTGGGGGTAGGCAGAATGTGAAATTGAGGCCAAAATCAGATCAGCCATGGAGCAGGCTCGAGGGGCCAAATGCAAACTCCTGCTCCTAATTCATATATTCATATGTATATATGTGATAGCACCTCCTCCTCCCCTCTGCCACTGATACTAATGCCTCAGGATTCTGTGATGACAGCAGAGGCTCCTGTCACTGTGCAGGAGCCCCTCCCTCTGTCTGGGCCCTCACAGCCTCAGGCAACCAGAGGACAATCGTCACAATCATCCACACCAATGGGGTATCAGAATCAGCAGCCTGCCTCCAGCACAGCTGGCAGCGATGGGGGACTACAAAGGTGCAGCACTCAGGAAAAAATGAGAAAATCTCCATAATCACAAAAAGGCCACCGCAGGTGATATATATTTGTGTAACCTGGTGTTCTGTTGTGCAAATGCACTTTTTTGAATTGGTGTTGCCTACTAGATGTTGGTGTCATGCTTATTAGTGAAATGAAGAGTGTAAGCCTGCAACTCAATGACACTCTCTCCCTGAGTCTCTGAATGATTACGATGGGGAAGTGGTGGAGGCCCCAGAGGATGTATTAAAGGGCTTTTGAGGTGTTTGTAAATGCTCTCGGTCCCCTCTGTTGGGATTTTTCATGAGGCCTGTGGCACCCTAATGGAAGTGACGCTGGATCAGTGCTTCCCTGGCATCCATAGCTCCAAGAAAGTACTGCCTTGCCGGTTCCTCCAAATTGGCCTGTGGCTCTTCAAGTTCATCATTGGAATTGGTGTTGGACTCCTCCTCTGACGTTTCACGGTGTTCTTCTAAGTCATCCTCCTCCAAAGCCTCAACCCGGGGAAGAGCAAGATTGAGCAGAGCACAATAAATGACAGCTATTTTGGACACTTGAATCAATACTGTAGAAAGCCCACAGGCCAGTCCAGAAACTGAAACCTCATCTTTAGCAGATCATCTGATCATCCTTTTGATGATGGCCCTTGTGGAGACATGATTGGCTTTCCTCAGTAGGGCTTCAAGGATGTCTAATTGACATCATGAGCCACTTCTCCAGTATATATCCTTTATCTCCACCAGCCAGCCACCCACTCATGCGGGGTGGGGAGGTGGTGGGGGTGTGAAAAGCCTTGGCACTTGGCAATTCCAGATCATGTAGGCATCATGGTAACTTCCAGGATTTCGTCAAAAAACCTCGGAAAATCTGTTGATGGTGATCGCACATAAGTGTACATTAAGTGAGTGATAGCAAAAGCCCCTTGCTGACCCACAGGCTGCCTTTCTAGCCACATAGATACAATCAATGGCGCCCTGCATCTTTGGGAAACCAGCAATTACCCTAAAGACTCTCGTTCACTCACTTTTCTCTCTTTATCAGTAGTAAACTCGATGAAGGAGTCTACCCTCCTGAATAATGCATCGATCATGACTTTTATACAGTGATGGGCAGCAGATTATAATACTCCACAGAGATCCCCTCTTGGCCTCTGGAATGACTCAGAAGCGTAAAGGTTCAGGGCAGCAGTCACTTTTAAAGCAATTGGTATCAGTTGCCTCCCAACGCAGTTTGAGGTGATCTCTGCACCAATCATTTTGCAAATGGAAGTGCCTGCCACCCTTGAAAGGTGAAGCCTTATTCTACATTGTGCCTCAATCATGTGCTGATAATTAAAGCACTCCCTGTAGATTCTGCCAGCAGGGTAATGACACCTCCTCTGTCCTCTTCTCTCAGGCACCTCTCATGTCCTCTTTTTTGTTGACCTTCAACCATTTCATCATCTGCAGCTCTTTCCTAGTGGCAGACATGTTGCTGCTGCCATGACCAGCTGGCCTCTTTTCCCTCCTTCTCCTCTCCTCCTCCTCAGATGAGGAGCCACCACCAGAGAGCACAACCCCCAATTACCTGAGTGAGGATTTCAGAGATGCAGCCACACTGTTTTAAAGCACACTCTGCCAAAGGCTTTTTGAAGCTATAAGCTTCCGGAAATGTGCAGACCATGAGACAATGGACAACACCGTTCTTGAAAACAGCAGCCAAATAACAAAATCCAAGTTTGTTCATCTGACCATGCAGTGTTTGATCACATGATATCTGATCATGTAATATCTGGTCATGTGACACTTGCTCACAGTTTGTAAACATTATTGCATTTACCTTTTAAAGGTTGGGATCCTAGTCTGCTTGCAGTTTCGTATGAGAAGTTCTGGGAACCGGAAAGCTGCTTGTGAGTGGGCAAAGGAAGTGCTGAGGTGTAAGCCACAGACACAAATCTCAACCTTTCCCTAGTTTGCTAGCAGCAGTGTTCAGGAGATAGATGTAACTCATTCTTGTTTTATCTGATGTTTTTCTGCTTTAGATTAGTTGATGTTTCAACTCGCAGTGGTTCTTGAGGATGCTTACCAATTTTGTGATTAAACCATTCAGTGAGACTTAAAGGAGTGCCTTATTGTAAAATACAATACTATAAACTATTTTGAGTATTATTACCGTTGCTTTTCTTGCAGTGTCTGTGTTAAAGTTTAATTTTAAAAAGTTGTTTGCTATGAATTACGTATCTGCAGCTATACAAATACTGCCAAACTCTAGTGAGCTAAAAGTTAAGGACACTTACATTTCCACAATATCATTTTTGTCATCTTTCTCATCATTTTTTTCATCTTTCTTCTCATCTTTCTTCCCATCCTTATCTTTTTCTTCTGTCTTTTCCTTATTCTTGCTCTTATCTTTTTTCTTTTCTTTGTCCTTTTTCTTTTCTCCGTTTTTGCCATCAGATTTACTGTAAAATAGATTGAGATTAAGCACTTATATAGGAAGGAGAGAAATAAAGTTTGCTTAAATAAATTTAAAAATAATGAGGTCTTTTAAACTTACCCCTTTTTCTCTTTTTTGCTCTTTTTGGATTCTTTATTTTTTCCTTTCTCTCTAAAAAAGATTTTAAAAAATCATTCAGTCAGTCATAATCTCATTTAAAATTACATCTACAACTTTATTTGTGCACAAGTTCACACAGAAATATATTAAAACTGTAATGTTTCTTATTCTTCTTTTAATTTTAATATTGTCTGAAATTTATGAGAAAAACTTTATATTGGCTCTTTCATGAATTCAGGACATTTCTAAGCGTTTTACAACCAATTAAGTACTTCTGGACTGTAGTCACCATTGTAATGTCAATTTGTGCACAGCAAGCTCCCACAATGACTAATGAGAAATGACCAGCTCATTTGTTACAGGCGTTGGTTGAGGGATAAATATTGGCCAGAGCACCAGGAGAAACTTCCATGCTTTTCTGCAAATAGTACCATAGAATCTTGTATGTCCACCTGTGAGGGCAGACAGTGTTAATGTCTTATCCAAAAACCTCTGATAATGTAACACTAACTCAGTACTGAACCGAAGTTTTGGTCTAAGTTACAATTCTCAAATATCTGGAGTGTGGTTTGAACTCAAAACCTTTTAACTCCGAGACAAGAGAGCAACATCTGACATTTATGTATTTTCTTAAAATGTATTAAATGCACAATGGCAAAACTATTATCTTGTTTCAGAAATCCAACATTATACTTACTCATCATTGTTGTTGCTGTTGTTAATGTTAGACATCTCCATGTCATCAGCAAGGGTCTGGTTCCTAAGCAACAGCATAATGGTTAGAAATAAAGTTAATTTAAAACAAACTTTACAAGTGGCTAATTGAGAATATTCTCTTGAGAATTTTTATCTGAAATAACCTAACTTGCATGTATGAATACTGGGCAGCCCACGCCAGGATAATAAAGTAGAAGATTATTTGAAATGGATGAATGTGTTCAGGATGTATATTAAGTTTTGTACAGCAGATATCATACGTTGGTAAGACTGACTGTAGCCTTTAACTTTCTGTGGTGTTGCTCATGGAAATTCAGGACAAAGTGGATTTCCAATAGGCAAAATCAAAATACTGCGGCTGCTGACAATCTGAAATAAATCCAGTATGGTGTATTAGTAATGCTCTTGATCTGAGAATGACCATCCTCAACACCTTAAGAGCTCATGAAATTGCATGGGCTGAATTTTATGTGCCACCCGTAAATTAGGGCACCATGCCATCAGTGGTGTTCCCAGTGTTGATCCAGCCACCTCAACTCCACCACAATTTTACAGGCAGCAAGTGAAGCGTTGGTTGAGCTGCCCACCCATGGCCCAATTGAGGTCTTTAAGTGAGCAATTAATACCCAATTAAGGGCATCATCCCTCCGACATTCCAATTTAATGGCTGGAAGGAGAGGCCTGCGCCCAATGTGTAGCCTCCTGCAATACCAGCAGTGGCCACCGTGAGTGATGTGATGCAGAGCTGCTGGCCTCCCCGATTGGCTGGCAGCTCTTTGAGGTGGGATTTCCACCTGGAAAAGGACAGAAGTCCCGCCTCATACTAATTAATTTCTCTAGCGCCATTTTTTAACTAATACTGATTTTCTTCAATTCCTCCCTCTCATTAGACCCTGGGTTCCCCAACATTTCTGGGAAATTAAATTTTTTATTTTTCAGACAACGAGTTAAAGGCTGAAAAATCCCTAGGGCCTGATAATCTACATCCCAGAGTACAAAAGGAAGTGGCCGTGGAAATATTGGATGCATTGGTGGTCATCTTCCAAAAATCTATAGACTCTGGAGCAGTTCCTGCAGACTGGAGGGTGGCACATGTAACCCCACTATTTAAAAAAGGAGGGAGAGAAAAAACAGTGAATTACAGGCCAGTTAGCCTAACATTAGTAGTGGGGAAAATGCTATAGTCTATTATAAAAGACATGGTAACAAGAACACTTGGAAAACATTAATACAATTAGACAAAGTCAGCATGGGTTTATGAAAGGGAAATCATGCTTAACTAATCTACTGGAGTTTTTGAGGATGTAACTAGTTGAATAGATAAGGGAGAACCAGTAGATGTGGTGTATTTGGATTTCAAGAAGGCTTTTGATAAGGTCCTACATAAGAGGCTAATAGGCAAAATTAAAGCACATGGGATTAGAGGTAATATACTGGCATGGACTGAGAATTGGTTGACAGACCAGCACCAGAGAGTGGGAATAAATTAATCTTTTTCCAGTTGACAGGTGGTGACTAGTGGTGTACCACAGAGATCAGTGCTTGGACCCTAGCTATTCACGATATATATAAAAGACTTGGATGAGGGAACCAAATGCAATATTTCCAAGTTGCTGACAACACAAAACTGAGTGGGATTGTGAGTTGTGAACAGGATGCAAGGAGGCTTCAGGGCAATTTAGACAAGTTGTGTGGGTGAGCAAACACATGGCAGATGCAGTATAACGTGGATAAATGTGAAGTTATATGCTTCGGTGTGAAAAACAGAAAGGCAGAGTATTATTTAAAAGGTGATATATTGGTAAATGTGGATGCACAAAGGGATCTGGGTGTCCTTGTACACCAGTCAATGAAAGTAAATAGGCAGGTGTAGCAAGCAATTAGGAAGGCAAATGGTATGTTGACCTTCAATGCAAGAGGGTTTGAGTTCAGAAGTAGGGAAGTCTTACTGCAGTTATACAGGGCCTTGGTGAGACCACACCTGGAGTATTGTGTGAAGTTTTGGTCTCCCTACCTAAGAAAGGATATACTTGCTGAAGAGGGAGTGCAGCAAAGGTTCACTAGGCTGAAACCAGGGAAGGCAGGACTGTTGTATGAGCGGAGATTGGTTCAACTAGGCCTGTATTCACTAGAGTTTAGAAGAATGATAGGGGATAGGATTTAAACATATAAAATACTAACAGGGCTAGACAGACTGGATGCAGCGAGGATGTTTCCCTGGCTGGGGAGCCTAGAACCAGGGGCCATGATCTCAGGATATGGGGCAGGCCATTTAGAACTGAGATGAGGAAAACTTTTTTCACTCAGAGGGTGGTCAACCTGTGGAATTCTCTACCACAGAGGGCTGTGGAGGCTAGGTCACTGAGTATATTCAAGAAAAAAATTGATACATTTTTGGATATCAGGGGCATCAAGGGTTATGGAGAGAAAGTGGGAATATGGTGTTGAGATAGAGGATGAGGCATGATCGTATTGAATGGCGGAACAGGTTCGGAGGGCCAAATGGCCTACTCCTGCTCCTATTTTCTATGTTTTTATGGGACAAGCTGGCCAAGCAGAAGCAGACACATCTCTGACGTTTATGCTGGGGCACGGGCATCCCACCCTCAGCATTTAATCCAGCCCATGTAACAGCGGCGAGTACAACTGCAGGTGTGATTGAATGTCACAGAATGGTGTTGCCCAATTAAGGAGTATGTAACATACATAGAACATTTAATATATTACAGTTGTTCAGCAGCTACTCTACTAGTCTGAGGCATACTACCATAAAGAGTAATGCACTTCCTATTTGGGTATTATATAAACCGAGTAGTTTTATTCTGCACAGCATTTATCTTAAAAAGTGAAATAAATTTAGACAAACAGCAAGAAGTACATATTGACTATCAGACTGATAATTAATTCAACTTCAAAATCCTGCACCAAGCAGTTTAGAAAAATTGCCTGATGTCTTTCATGCTTTTTCTCAAAACGTATCTGATGCTCACGGCCAGCCATCAGTTTCTATAAACAGACCAAAATCTCCCAGGAACTGAAAACTTGAGTCTTTATTTACACTGTGTACAGACTAGTGTGCCAGCTGTAACAATTAAGCCTAATTGCAATAAACCATTTACAGGAGAACACATGGGCTGCCATGTTTTCTCACAGCCTCCGAAGGCAGAAATTGAAACATATGCATTAAAACTACTTGGGCAGATTTATTTGCAAGTTAAACAATACATAAATCCAAAGAGCACAAGCCCTGTATATACAGAATACATCGTCAGTGCTGGGATTCTATCTGTTGGTACCCTTCAGTGCTGACACTCAGCAGATCATGCATGGGAGGGCATCTTATTTATATGCAGTAGGGTGAGGGCTCACTTCTAAATGAACATACGAACATATGAACAAGGAGCAGGAGTAGGCCATTTGGCCCCTCGATCCTGCTCCGCCATTCAATAAGATCATGGCTGATATGATAGTAACCTTAAATCTGCATCCCGCCTACCCTCAATAACCTATCACCCGCTTGCTTACCAACAAGCTATCCACCTCTGCCTTAAAACTATTCAAAGACTCTGCTTCCACCACCTTTTCAGGAAGAGAGTTCCAAAGACTCACGACACACTGAGAGAAAAATTTTAAATGGGTTACCCCTTATTTTTAAACAGTGACCCCAAGTTCGAGATTCTCTCACAAGAGGAAACATCCTCTCTACATCCACCCTGTCAAGACTCCTCAGGATCTTATTCATTTCAGTCAAGTTACCTCTTACTCTTTAAACTCCAGCGGATACAAGCCTAGTCTGCCCAACATTTCCTCATAAGACAACCCGCTCATTCCAGGTATTGGTCTGGTAAACCTTCTCTGAACTTCTTCCATAAATAAGGTGACCAATTCTGTACACAATACTCCAGATGTGGTCTCACTAGTGCTCTGTATAACTGAAGCATAACCTTCCTACTTTTGTATTCAATTCCCCTCGCAATAAATTATAACATTCTATTAGTTTCCCTAATTACTTGCTGTACCTGCATAATAGCCTTTTGCGATTCATGCACAAGGACACCCAGATCCCTCTGCATCTCAGAACTCTGCAATCTCTCACCATTTAGACAATATGCTTCTCTTTTATTCTTCCTGCAAAATGGACAATTTCACATTTTCCCAAGTTATGCTCCATTTTCCAGACCTTTGCCCACTCACTTAATCTATCCATATCCTTTTGTAGCCTCCTTATGTCCTCTTCACAACTTTCTTTCCTACCTATCTTTGTGTCATCAGCAAATTTGGCAACCATCTCTTCATCCAAGCCATTTAAATAAATTGTAAACAGTTGAGGTCACAGCATTGATCTCTGTGGCACACCACTCATTACATCTTGCCAACCTGAAAAAGACCCATTTATGCCTACTTAGCTTCCTGTTAGCCAGCCAATCTTCTTAACATCCCAATATGTTACCCCCTATACTATGAGCTTTTATTTTCTGCAATAATCTTTGACGTGGCATTTTATCAAATGCCTTCTGTTACAGTCCACCAACGGTTCCCCTTTATCCACAACACATGTTACTTCCTCAAAGAGCTCCAATAAGTTGGTTAAACATTTCCCTTTCACAAAGCCATGTTGACTCTGCCTGATTACTTTGAACTTATCCAAGTGCCCTGCTATAGCTTCCTTAAGAATAGCTTCCAACATTTTCCCTGTGACAGATATTAAGCTGGCCTATAGTTTCCTGCTTTCTGTCTGCCTCCCTTTTTGAATAATGGAGTTACATTTGCTATCTTCCAATCTAATGGGACTTTTCCGAATCAAGGGAGTTTCGGAAAATTAAAACCAATGCATCAGCTATCTCACTAGCCACGTCTTTTAAGACCCTAGGATGAAGTCCCATTAGGATCTGGGCACTTGTCAGCCTGCAGCTCCAACAATTTATTCAGTACCACTTTTTTGGTGATTGTAATGTTGCATTCCATTTCCTGATTTATAGCTGCTTTCGGGATGTTCCTTGTATCCTCTATAGTGAAGACTGATGCAAAATACCTGTTCAATTCATCTGCCATTTCCTTCTTTTCCATTATCAATTCCCCACACTCACTTTCTATAGGACCAACACTCACTTTGTTAACTCGTTTCTTTTTAAAATATATATAGAAACTCTTACTATCTGTTTTTATATTTCTGACTAGCTTTCTCTCGTATTCTAGTTTTTCCCTCCTTATTAATCTTTTAGTCATCCTTTACTGTTCCTTACATTCTGTCCAATCTTCTGGCCTTCCACCATCCTTGCACAATTATATACTTTTTCTTTAAAACTATCTTTAACCTTTCTAATTAACCACGGATGGTGTGTCTGTCCCTTGGACTTTTTGTTACTCGTTGGAATATATCTATTCTGTGTATCCTGAAATAATACCTTAAATGCTTGCCACTTCATCTCTACTGACCTATCCCTTAACCTAATTTTCCAATTCACTTTAGCCAGTTTTACTTTCATGCTCTCATAATTGCCCTTATTTGAGTTTAAAAACATAGTCTTGGATCCATTCTTCTCTCCTCAAACTGAATTTAAAATTCAATCACATTATGGTCGCTGCTACCTAGGTGTGCTTTCACTATGAGATTAGTTAATCCCATTTCATTGCATAATACCAAGTCTAGTAAACCCTACTCTCTTGTTGGCTTCAAAATGTTCTGTTCTAAGAAACTATCCCAGAAACATTCTATGAACTCCTCAACTAAGGTATGTTTTCCCATCTGACTTTTCCAGTCTATACGTAGATTAAAATCTGCCATGGTTATCGCCATGCTTTTCTGACAAACTCCCACTATTTCTTCCTCTATGCTCCATCCTACCATGTGGTTGCTATTAAGGGGCCTGTACACGACTCCCATTGCTTGCCTTTACTATTTCTCATCTCTATAGGACTTCCCCCCAACCCCCACAGGACTTCATCCACCCCCCACCCCCCATTACCCATCCCAGCCCCCAACTACCTACCGCCCTGCCACGGTTCCACCCCAACCCAACCCACCCCCTCCACCCCCCCCAACCTCCCACCACCACCACCCAGACTATCTCTCCCGGCCCCCCATGGGACTAGACCCTGTCCCCCACAATACAAACCCGACTACCCTCCCCAGGCCCAACCTGACTCCCCCAAGGCTCGACCCAACACCTGACTCCCCCCAACCCAAGGCCAGGCCCGATCCCCGTCTCAAAGTCTGACCCAACCCCCCCAAATCCTACTCACTTACCTTATTATATTTACACTTACCTTCTCCCTAGCTCATCAAAGCCATTTAAACTTAGCTGGATCTTTAAACCTACCTGGTATACAGCAGCTCGTGCTGTTAAAAAAAAGAGGGCGTGGCTTACCTGCGACCGAGCTGCCTTCGGCTGTAGGCCTTGAGAACACGCTGCACTACACAAATCTCACCCGGCCTGAATTGGAAGGTCAGGCAAGATAGGAGCAGCTGGATTTCAGTGTTAGTAACTATGAGCGGACTGGCAATCAGACTCAATTGCCACTCCACTGGAAGTTACGGCTGTATATTTTCATTACGCTTCTATCACTTACAGCTAATACCTGAAAGGACATTCAGAATCATGCATTATATAAAACTAGCAGATGTGTGCGTTTTCCTAGTTCAGTATAGCAACAGAGTAGTTTTTTTCATTTGACAGTATATTTTACATAGTGTAGCATTGTTGAGTTTTAATATGAAACTTTTCTTAAGTAACAAGATTCCTGATGCAAGAATATATCTTAGCTTGCAGTATTCTGTCATACCTGCTTTGTCCATTTTCCATCTGCTCCACCTCATCATCTACAGGATGAACAGACGCTCGGGGAATGCGTATGTAGGTCTTATGCGTATTAATCACAGCCGCCATCTTGATGACTAAAGTTATTTCCAACCCTGGAAAGAAACAAGGCAAATAAAGAGTTAGAGACAGCTCGAAACTCTATTTTTCTTTTACATTGTGGCAGACATTATTGTAGCACAATCTATTTAAATGTGTAAATAGAAGGTTCTTCCTTCTTTTTCTCCCCGTAAAGATTGAATTTTTTGTACAATGTATGTGAAGCATTTTCAGAAAAAAAGTAAATAAGCTGAGAATAATTCTTAGCCAGAAGTATTGATGTAGAGAATAAACCGCGGCTGGTAATATACTACCAGGGGATAACAATTGAGGACCATGGAAAAAACTTAACCTGCAAAGGTAAAATATTACTGGGATAAAAACAAAAAACCTGCGGATGCTGGAAATCCAAAACAAAAACAGAATTACCTGGAAAAACTCAGCAGGTCTAGCAGCATCGGCGGAGAAAAAAAGAGTTGACGTTTCAAGTCCTCATGAAGGGTCATGAGGATTCGAAACGTCAACTCTTTTCTTCTCCGCCGATGCTGCCAGACCTGCAAAATATTATTGGGTTGAATTTCGACTGGGGGTTCTCAGGATTATTTGTAGAAACTCCAGAAAAAAAGCATAGGGTGGAATCGCCCCAAATTTACACTAAGTGCGGTAGCGGGCAGGGAAAAGGTTGTTTTACCCATTGGCTGCAATGGCGGCTTTTCGCTCCGCATTGTCCCAAACCCGTCTCATTAATTATGCATTGCTGGGAAACATCCCCTTTCAAAGGTGGGCGGGCTCTCATTTGCCCACCACATCATCACCTCACCACTTCATCACGCAGGGTGCCATGTTTGAAGTGCAGCTGCACACACACCTCTCAGTGCTTCCAGCCCATGACTGCTGCACGTAAGACCTGGCCCCAAAAGGCAAGAAGATTGCAGCCCCAGGTTCAATGACACGTCCCTTGAGCACCTTTTAGACACAGCGGAGGCTTATTGTGATGTCTTTTACCCCTGCTCTAGCTGCAGGATGGGCAGCAACATCACCAATTTGGCTTTGGAGGTGGTGGCAGCGGTGGTCAGTGGCAATGCCCTGCAAAAGAGGACAGCCACCCAGTGCTGCAAGTGAATGAATGATCTCCTCTGTTCCGCCAGGGTAATTCACTCTTCTCACCACTCTCAACTGACACACTCACAAACCCATCACACATCCACAGGGATCTCACTCACTGCCAATTCAAGAGACATCATTATTCACTCTCTCACACACATCTTCATTTTCCCCATCCTGTCCATGGGACCACTCACCACCCACACATGCCAGGCATACTTATCATTTGACCTGGCAGGCATCCAGCTTACACCCTCTTCACCTCTATTCATGCAGGAAAAGCTAGCACACAACAACAGGGAGAGGTCGCAGACTGGAGGAGGATTTCCTGAATCAAAGTCCTCACAGACTTTGAAAACAGAGTCATCCAGCTGGCCGGTGAGGATCTGACCATTTCTGTGCTGACGGTGATGTCGGCGCTGCTCTACCAAGTGAGGATCCAGCACCGCAACATCCATCAGACAACCATGCCATGAGTGATGTGTCCTCTTTCACAGGCAGTGCCATGCACTAATTATCTTTCCTTGCTTTCACAGGCAAATCTGAGAGACAGCCGACGGATTCCATGACCCAGGGCCTCCAATCAAGCCTGAGGGAAACTCAGAAGAGGAATCCGCTGAAACCCTCCCTGAAAACTCGTCACAGCGCTCACCCACACCCCCCACCAGCGCAGAGTCACACACCTCGGTGGGACCTAGTTTTAGAGTAGCCTTGAGTTCACATCGCACTGTCTGGTCCACAGCAGGCGGAGGCAGGGACTTCCCAGATGTCCTGCACTCGGAGGACTGCTGGCAGCCAGAAATTTGCTGAGTCCGAGTCAGATGATGAGCATCTGGATTCAGTCATGTCACAGTTGCTGGAGCTGCAAAGGCAAGCTCGGGAACATCAGGAAGGGATGTCTGCTGCACTCCTCAGATTACAAAGCACGATGGAGGAGGCTATCCATCTTCAGCCTAAGGTGATAGTGCCGGCATTGCAACGCACCGAGGTCAACACTGGCAGGATGGCGGCCTCCATGGAGACCTTGGTCCAGGATGTTAGTCCTGCACTCCATCGCTGATGCCATAGTTGGCCTCCAACAGTGTGTATGCATGAGGGGTGCAGGGCAGCTCGATCTCACTCCAGCTACCCCTTCTCCTCAAGGAATCAGCCAGGAGCCCTTGGGCACCCAGTGGGAGGAGTATCAGCAGGTGTACCACGCGAGCCCCCCCCCCCACCACCCCCGCCCTCCCCCCCCCCCCTCCCCCCCACCGGGTCATCCATCCAGATGCCTCTGGGAGTGTCCAGCCCCTCTTTCTGTCCTTTCTGTCACCATAGCAACTCCAGCTCCACAGGCCGAGGGGGATGCCATTGCCACACAGCAGGACCCCGAAATCAGGCTGGGATCCTCCAGGTCTCAGCCCTCCAGAGGACACTTGCCACGTTCATCACAGACAGGGCACAGCAGTTAGCAGGCTGCCTCCAACTCCGCTGTGTATGTCTGGGGAGCACCAAGACATAGTGGCAGCGTTAGGAAAGTTAAGAAAAAAGAATTAGTTGCACATCCTGGGCATGGGTGTTAATCACTTTTACATACTGTTCACTATTGTAAATAAACTCCCAAGAATGTCTCACTGCCTGTGGCTCCTTGTTCTGATGAGCAGTGTTCATGTCACTCAAATGGTAAACCTTTCTGCACAAGATAAAGGCAGGTATCTTAGTCCAGGGCTTGTTCCCTGTGCTCTGTGCAGCCTTCAGACAAAAGTGATGGTCTGGCCTCATTCCCTGGGCACAATACTGATGCCTGCACCTCGATGTTGCCAGAATGTTGTGGGCAGGCATCACAGAGTTCCATCATTCTCTCTGTGTGCTCTCAGCACCTTTAAGGTGGGGCTGGCCCCCATCTCCTCAGCATCTGTGACCAGTGATGCTGTGGTCCTGAAGGGCTCAGGTGCTGAAGGCAGATAAAGGATCAAATGCTTTTAAAGTTTCATGGCTGCATCTCTATGATATGACACTAATTACAAAGTGCAAGGGAGCTGCCCTCAGACAGACAGGAGTCAGACATTCTCAGAGGCTCTGTGAAGATCTATGGAGTGTCCTCACTGCATGTCACCATCATCTTCCTGCAATCGAGTGACTATTAGGCCTCCACTGCATCTCCATAGCAGGAGCCTTATCACAGGGTATGTGCGTTGCCATCAGCCAGACTGGATCAAATGTCCATAAATGCAATGTGAAGATCTATGGTGTCTGTTCACTGCATGTCATCATCATCTTCCATGAATCTAGCAGCTATGGAAACCTCCCGAACGCGCCTGCCTTATCTGCGCAGTGCGAGGGCCTCCTCGCCATCATCACTGTCGATGACGTCCTCATCAGAGGAAACCTCCAGCTCCTGCATCTCCTCCTCAGCCAGCTCCTCTCCCCGTTGCAGCGCCAGGTTATAAAGGGCGCAGCAGGTGACAACGATGCATGACACCCTCTGCAGACTGTGTTGCAGGGCCCCACCAGAGTGGTCCAGGTACTGGAGCCTCATTTTCAGCATCCTGATTGTTTGCTCCACCAAGTTGCGATTTGCAGCATAAGCTTCGTTATACCTTCACTCTGCTGCAGTCCGAGGCTGCCACACATGTGTCATCAGTCATGGCCTCTGTGGTAGCCCTTGTCCCCGAGGAGCCATCCCTGCAGCCTCTGTGGACCCTGGAAGACGTCAGGGATCTGTGACTGACTGAGAATGTAGGAGTCGTGGACACGCCCTGGGAACCGTGCGCAGACCTGCAGGATGTATTGGTGGTGATCACACACCAGCTGCACATTCAGTGCATTGATCCCTTGAGGTTGACATAGTTGACCGCGTATTGCGATGGAGATGTGAGCACCATGTGAGTACAGTCGATGGTACCCTGCACCTGTGGGAAGTTCGAGATCTGGGCAAAGCCAATCGCTCTTGCATCCTTGCCCTCCTGTTCCTGGGTGAAATGCACAAAGTTGTGTGCCTTCGCAAAGATGGCTTCCATGACCTAATGGATGCGTTTGTGGATGGAGGCTTGTGAAATCCCACAGAGGTCACCTGTGGAGCCCTGGAAGGAGCCACTGGCATAGAAATTGAGCGCTGTGGTCACTTTCACAGTCACTGGCAGTGGATGCCCTCCATGTCCCCATGGCACCAAATCCTGCAGTAGCTGGCAGACATGACTGACCAGTTCCCTAGACATGCACAGTCTTCGGCGACACTGGTTCTCGGTCATCTGCAGGAATGAAAGGCGGCGTTTATAGATCCTGGATCTAGCTAGGTGCTGATCAATAATGGCTCACTGTGGCTCTTCAGCAGCATATGCAGGATCTCCAGCCACCCCTTCTTCCTAAGGGTGCTGTTCCTCCCTCTGCGCAGCCAGGCCTCTCCAATGCTCTCTTCTCCACCGTCTCCACACTCTGTACATCACCAGGCTCCAAGCGCCTAATGTACTTCTCCTGCAGGATGAAAGAGAGAGGGTGGTTAACATGGGTATACTAAGAACCTCTCTTGGTTAAGTCTTAAGTTTGTGGAGTGTGCCATCACGCTGACTGGTGAGGTTCTGGATCATGCCTATGGCGATGGTGAAGGCAGCAGCAAACATTCTCATGAGGAACCTACAGCACATCACCCCTCTCAATGTAAACATGAGTGCTCTCTCTCCTGCTTTTGACTCTGCTGCTGTGCACTAATTATCTCTACTTTGGCTCACAGGGAGCTCTGCCAAGCAATTGCCGCCCTCAGCCAGCCAGTCCCTCAGCTCCATCCAGGTCCTCACCTCCAGACAGGAGGAATCCCCTCCATTGAACAGCTGGAAACAAGCAGCCTGGAAGACCCATCACAGCGCTTACCCACACCCTGCACCAGGGCAGAGACACACACCTCGGCAGGACCTACATCTAGAGCAGACTAAGAATTACAGTCTGGTGGTCACTACAGGAGAAGGCAGGTTCAGCTGAGCTCCCCGGCACTCGGAGGACTCCTGGGGAAGAAACATCTGTGAGGTCCAAGTCAGATGATGAGTCTCTGGATTCGGCCTTCCAACTCATCCTGGAGAGTCAGTAGAAGGCAGCGGAACATCACATAGAGCTGTTGGACACCCTCAACAGAGAGGCACGTGAGTTAGAGGAGTGCGTCTGTCTGCTCTGTGATGAAGTGGTGCCCACATGTGCACGCATAGAGGTCTCCATTGGAAGGATGGCGGACATTATGGACACCCTGGTCCAGTAGAATGCGGAATGTGTGCAGACATGCACTCCATCGCGGTAGCCATGGGTGAGTACCTGCAGTGACAACACGACAGGCAAACGGGGCACCTTGATGTCTCTCAATGTGCACCTTCTCTTCAAGGAGTCAGGCTTGGGCCCTCGGGCACACAAAGGAAGAAGGAGTGGCATCAAGGTACCCCTGAGTCATCCACTAAGGAATCTCAGAGGCGCTGTCTTCTCTCTCCAAGTCCCTTTTGCCTATGGCCCCCTCAGCTTCATCCTCTGTCACTGCAGAGGGAGCACCTGGCCCACAGGAGGACAGTCAAAGCAAGCCAGGGCCCCCAAGGCCTTGGCTCTCCAGGGGAACCATGCCAAGGTCATCAGAGGCAACAGGGCAAACCACTACACAGGCTGTTTCCACCCCATCTGTGGATGAGAGGGCAGCACTTAGAGGTCTAAGGCATTTATAAGTTAAGAAATTCTGATCACAGTTGGTTGCACAGGTGAACACATTTTGTCACTTTACAACCTGAAAATATATTCACTTTCACTGAATAATGTGTAATGGTATCTTTCAGCTTCATTAACAGGGTTCGCGAGTCCTCCCAGTGCATTCTCCACTCCCAACCCACTAACAGTTCAGCTGCACACAGTCGGCCCACATGTGATTCTGGAGCGAGAAATCTGTGTGTGGCAGGGCCTTTCGGAGCCCCGTGCAAGCACTGTCCCACCCACACGCGAATCCTTCTGTATCACTCTCATCTCAATGTCCTGAGCATTTTCAATGCTGCCTGCTGGGGTTCTCTTTCAGTTGTCCATCTGAGCTGAGCTGCATCTCTGCCCACCCACTGATCACACTCCCATGCTGCACCTGTTCTCGTCCACCACAAATTTTGTTTCACTTTCAGTTTAGCAAGCATGGTGCCTCTAACAATTTTCTTCAGGCCTCCCATCCTTTCCCCTCCCCCGTCACCTATTTCCTTTCCCCTATCACTGTTGACCCTCCTGCCATCACCCCCCATCGTGACCTAGCAGCCACAACCCTTTTCTTTCAGGCTTGTCCAGGTGAATGTGCACATTCCAGAAAATCCCACCCCCATCCCCACTAATCTCCCCAGCCACCTCCTTCCCACTCCAGTGTCCATGTCAGCCTCCAAGTCCCCACCAGCCACCCTCACTGTCCCTTCTACTGATACCGTTGCACCTTCGCCCTCCTACCCTCCCGCCTCACTCTGCCCTCAGTCTTTCTCACCATTCCCTCCTACCATGCTCACCGTCAGTTTGCTCCCCAGGAGGCAGTCATCAACTCGAGGGAGCCCTCGCTTGCATATTCACCTAGATTTCCACCCCACTCTGGACTCCTTCCCCTCTTGCAACTCAACTAAATAGAGGGGGGGAGGGAATAGGGTGGGAAGGCAAATGGTGAGGATGAGACAAAGAGTCTACAGGGGGATATAGACAGGTAAAGTAAGTGGGCAAAAACTTGGCAGATGGAATATAATGTGGGAAAGCGTGAGGTTATGCACTTTGGCAGGAAGAATAGATGAGCTGAATATTATTTAAAAGGAGAAAGACTGAAAAAGTTGCAGCACAGAGGGATTTGGAGGTCCTCGTGCATGAATGCCAAAAAACTAGCAAACAGGTTCAGCAGGGATAGGTAAGGCAAATGTAATGTGGCCTTTATTTCAAAGGGAATGGAGTATGAAAATAAGGAAGTCTTGCTGAAACTATACAAAGCACTAATTAGACCACACTTAGGATACTGTGAACAGTTTTGGTCCTTTTATCCAAGCTAAGATATAATGGCATTGGAGGCAGTCCAGAGAAGGTTCACTAGGTTGATCCTGGGGATGGAAGGATTTTCTTATGAGGAGAGGTTGAGTTAGTTGAGCCTGTACTCATTGGAGTTTAGAAGAATGAGAGGCGACCTTATTGAAAGATATAAGATTCTTAAGGAGATTGACAGGGTTGATGCTGAGAGGCTGTTTTCCCTTCTGGGACAGTCTAGGTAGGACCAGAGGGCATAATCTCAGAGTAAGGGTACTCTTAAAACAGAGATGAGGAAGAATTTCTTCTCTCAGAGGGTGGTTAATCAGTGGAATTCTTTGCCGCAGATCTTGGGTCATTAAGTATATTCAAGGCTGAGATAGACAGATTTTAAATCAGTAAGGGAATCAAGGGTTATGGGGAAAAGACAGGAAAGCGGAGTTGAGGATTATCAGATCAGCCATGATCTCATTAAATGGCGGAGTAGACTCGATGGGCCATATGGCCTCCTTCTGCTCCTACCTCTTATGGTCTTATGGTCTTCCCCTCTTGGAAGTCCTTCCTGTCATGGAATTCCTTCCTCTCTTTGGAACTCCTCCCTCCCCCTGGACCCCTTCCTCTCCTGGACTCATTACTCCCATCCAACTACCCGCCCTTTGGAATTCCTCCCATTCATGGACTCCCTCCCCCTCCACCGGACACCCCACCCCCGCTTCATCCTGCCCCTTCCTCCACCTTTACTTCTTCCACCACCCTTACACCTTCCCCTCTCCAGACTCCTTCCTCCCCCTTGACTCCTTCCCCTCTTCAAACTACTTCCTTCCACCGGACTTCTTCTTCGCCCTCGAGTCCTTCTCATCTCTGGTCTTCTTCCCCCTCCCTGGACTCCTCCCCCCTCCTCAGACTCCTTCCCCTCTCTGGGCTCCTTCCTACCCCTGGACTCCTTCCTCCCCTGGACTCCGTCCCCTCCCTGGACTCCCTCTGCTCCCTGGACTCCTTCCCCTCCTCCAAACTCCTTCCCTTACACATTCCTCCCCCTTTACAACTACCTTCCCAGTTGCCGTCTTCTCCCCCATTAACCCCTCTTCCCTGTACTCCCTACCCCCCAATAACTTCATTCCTCTTACCAACCTCACCCCCCCAATACCTTTGTCTCCCCCCTCTCAACCTCACCCCCCAACAAATGTTCCTCTCCCAGCTGAACATAGACTTTCCTCTCCAATCCCTCAGTACATCTTCCTCTCTCAAACACAGCTGAACCTTCCTCTCCATCCCCTCAGCTATCATCTCTTGTGAGCAGACCCTCAACAGTGACTTTCCACCTTCCATGAGCTGCTTCACGGTGGGGCCATATCCATGAGACTCCACCCAGCATGTGATGGACGTTCTGTCGGACTCCAGCATCTGCTGCTCCTCTGATGTCCGTGATGTGAGCAAGGCTCTGATGGTATGCTTCGACTTCTGCACATCACACTTGTCAAGACGTGTTCTGAACTGATGTGTTTTCCCGCCGACGTGGGCAGATGATCCAGCATTGGGGGATGATTCCAGCGAGCTGGGCCTATAAGGATATGCGGATGTATTACAATGAGGTTCCCGACGCCCGACAGCAGGAAATGTGGTCCACCATTAAAGGGCAGAGTGGACGTTTGCAAACTGGTTTCATAACGTTGTGAAACTGAATTTTGGCCTTCTTGCTATATTGTCCACTCACACTGCCAAAGACGCGTCACACGTGACGCCAGTGGGCATGGAAAATTCCGCCCATAAATAGTGTTTAAACTATTTTTCTGTTGTTTCCAAGCCTCTCTGCCAAAGTTACAGCAAATGAGTAACAGAAACCCAATGAAAAATCACCCTCTTTGATTAGCAAACATAAACTTTAACAGAGTACTATGACTTTACAATTACACATAAATTCCTTTTTTATAGAATCAATGCCTACTTGATGCATCTACAACACATGGCTACATCAATGCTAACTAGCAGAAGCATTGTGCAACAGATAGAGCCAACAAATCGGACAACTAACGGATCAGATCAAAGTTCTGCAGTCCTGTCACATCCAGTCTTGAATGTTGGTGGACAATTAAACAACTAACCGAAGGAGGAGGCTCCATGGACATCCCCATCCTCAACAATGGCAGAGCCCAGCGTATGAGTTCTAATGACAAAGCTACAGCATTTGAACCATCTTCAGCCAGTAATGCCAAATGGGTGAAACATCTTGCATCAAGAAACAGCTGAAGGCCTGAATGAAGCAAAGGCCAAGAGCCCAGATAATGTCTGATTTGTGCACCAGAATATCACTCCTAGCCAAGTTGTTCCAGTACAGCTACAACACTGGCATCTACCCGATAATGTGGACATTTGCCAGGTATGTCCTGTCTACAAAAATCAGGGCAAATCCCATCCAGCAAATTACCATTTTATCAGTCTATTCTCAATCGTCAGCAAACTGGCGGAAGGTGTCATCGACAGTGCTATCAGATGATACTTGGTCACAAAGAACCTGCTCACCAATGCACAGTTTGGGTTCTGACAGAACTACTCAGCTCTAGACCTCAGAGTAGCCCTGGTCCAAACATGGACAAAGGAGCTGAATTCCAGAGCTGAGGTGAGAGCAACTGCCCTTGACATCTAGGCAGCATTTGACCAAGTGTAACGCCAAGGACCCTGAGTAAAATTGAAGTCAATGAAAATCAGGGGGATAACCCTTCACTGGCTGGTGTCACACCCAGCATAAATGAAGATGGCTGTGGTTGTTGAAAGCCAATCATTTCAGCCCCAGGACATCACTACAGGAATTCAGCAGGGCAGTGTTCTAGGCGTAGCCATCTTCAGCTGCCTCATCAAGGACATTCCTTCCATCATAAGGTGGAAAGTGGGGATGTTTGCTGTGATTGCAGTGTATATTTCCATTTGCAATTCCTCAGATAATGAAGCTATTTGTGCCTGTAAGACCTGGTCAACATCTGAGCTTGGGCTGATAAGTGACAAGTAATATTTGTGCTACAAAATGAAAGACTATGACACTCCCAACAAGAGAGAATTTAACCATCTCCCCATGACATTCAATGGCATTACCATCACTGAATCACCCACTATCAACATTACCATTGGCCAGAAGCTTAATTGGGCCAGTCCCATAAATACTGTGGCTACAAGAGCAGGTTAGAGGTTGGGTATTCTGTGCCTAGTGACTCGCCCAGTGGCTTGCAAAGCCTATCCAACACCTACAAACACAAGTCAGAGGTGTGATGGAATACTCTCCATTTTCCCAGATGAATGAATCTTCAACGACACACAAGAATCTCAAACAGCATCCAGGACATAGCAGCCCGCTTGATCAGCATACCAGCTACCACTTTCACTTCCTCCACCACCGATGCAAGTGGCAGCAGTGTGTACCATCTATAAAATGCACTGTAGGCTCTTTCGACAGAACCTTCCAAACCCACATCCTCTACCACCTAGAAGAACAAGGGTAGCAGGCCCATGAGAATACCACCACCTGCAAGTTCCTCTCAAGTCACATACCATACTGACTTGAACAATAGCGCCATTCCTTCACTGGCACTGGGTCAAAATCCTTGAACTCCATCCGTCAAAGCACTGTTGGTGCACCTACACCACATCAGCTGCAGTGGTTCAACAAGGCAACTCATCATCACCTTCTTGAGAGAAATTATGGATGAACAATAAATGCTAGCCTCCCAGTGACACCCACAGCCCATGAACATGTATATAAGAAAAAATGCAATTCACTACTGTTTACCTTAGAGGCAGTCATAAGAAGTCATAAGATTGCAAGATAGATCTATCTACATATTTTAGGTTCAGATGAAGAAAACCTTCATAGAAGCATAGAAAATAGGAGCAGTAGGCCATTCGGCCCATCGAGACTGCTCAGCCATTCATTATGATCATGCATGCTCCCGCTTTCTCCCCATATCCTTTGATCCCTTTCACCCCAAGAGCTATATCTAACTCCTCAGAAACCATAAAAAAGTTACAGCATAGAAGGAGGCCATTCGGCCCATCTTGTCCATGCCATGCCATGTCCTTCTTGAAAACATACAATATTTTGGCCTCAACTACTTTCTGTGGTAACGAATTCCACAGCCTTACCACTCTCTGGGTGAAGAAATTTCTCCTCATCTCAGTCCTAAATAGTCTACCCCGTATCCTCAGACTGTGACCCCTGGTTCTGGACTCCCCCACCATCGGGAACATCCTTCCTGCATCTAGCCTGTCTAGTTCTGTTAGAATTTTATAGTTTTCTATGAGATCCCCCCTCATTCTTCTGAACTCCAGCGAATATAATCCTAATTGACTCAATCTCTCCTCATATGTCAGTCCCGCCATCCCAGGAATCAGTCGGGTAAACCTTTGCTGCACTCCTTCTATAGCAAGTACATCCTTCCTCAGATAAGGAGACCAAAACTGCACACAATATTCCAGGTGTGGTCTCACCAAAGCCCTATATATTCAGTCGGCATTATCTCATACATTAAAAATAACAATTATGCCATCACTGTATCTAACTGTTTCTTTTGTGAGTTCATTGTACAGGCATCATCTCCTTTTCCTGGCAAGCTCTGTGCGCAGAATTTTCTGCCTGTCAGGCGGGCGGAGTGGGAGCAGTAGCTGGTGCAGACCCGATCACCACCATTTTACGTGGGTGGGCCAATTAAAGCCCGCTCAGCGTGAATCACGGCTCCCGAGGACAGCGGGAGTGGGCGGGCAGCGGCAGGATTGCAATGACCACTGGGTCCAATGGCAACTCGGCGGCTTGTTTAAAAAAGCTGCTGTAGCCTTTCAAAGGCTGTCAAACGTGGTCAATGGAAGGACCCCCCAGAGCGGTGCTGCTGAGCAGGCCAGGCAGGAGGGTAGGGCAGGGGGGCACTGTGCCTCTCGTTTTTCTGATGATTGCCTTAAAGAGGTGGCAGCACGGTGGGAGGTCCTCGTACCCCAGGACGGGAGGAGGCCCCCCCCACATGACCATGCATGCCTGGGAGGAGGTGGCGGAAGTGGTGTGCTCCCGCGACATGGTGCAGTGCAACGGGATCCAGTGTCGCAAGCGTTTCAATGACCTGTTGAACTCAGGAAGGGTCAGGACAATGTTGGTATTGGTCACTTAACCCAGCAGGTCGGCTTTCCCCCCTAGCGTCCCCCCACCCCCCGCCCCATCCAGTCTGAGTGTAGTGACTGCATTGAATCATTGACAGAATGTGTCCTTTGCTGGGTGGGCCAGCAGACATTGCCGATGCCGAGGTCACTCTGAGAGGGTGGTGAAGAGATGGGTTCTGCACCCTCAGCACTGAGACCCACATGACTGTTTTGGGGGTAACCTGGAGGAGCTGCACCTGGGCGCAGTGCTGGAACTTCAGGACATGTCAAAGTCAGGGTGATGACATGCTGGGAGGGGAGCTTCAAGGCACCGATCGATCTGCTGTCCTCTGCGCTCCACGTGCTTGCGCCTCCTTGCTATGGAAGGTTAGACCTTGTGGTGCTAAATGTGATGTAGGCAGCATTTGGCTAAGGGGGAGGGTCGGGGGACAGGCCTAACATCTTTGTGTGAGTGCTCAGCAACAGCGGAGTGAGGAGGCACTGGAGCCCTGATATGTCCCAGTCTGGTTGGCGTGGGCTGTCCGCGAAAATAATCCAGGTACAATTAGCACTAATCAATGCTCTTCTCTCCTTTTCAGCCGAGTGAGGACTGGTGGAGAGCCGGCCAAGGTGGCAATTCTTAGCCACTTTGAGCAGGAGGCCCTAGATCTGGAGAAGAGCCATGTGCCCAGGTCCACCGGTGTCGGTGAGGCTGGGGTGCCACGGGCAGGTATGTTTGCCCAGCAGTGAGGTCACCATTGTTCTCCCAACAGCCATGGCAGTTCTGAATGTTCAGTGATTGAAGTTTGCAACATGGCTTGACCATTGCTTATGGAAGGATGAGCGTATAATGCCACAGGGATGCACATTGACATAGTCTCCACGTTAGCTGATCCAATATCCTTGTTCTTCCTTTCAGCAACAACAGTGCAGGGCTGGGAGGAGGAGCAGCAGAGTCCCCCTCTCACACCTGAGAGCCCTGAAGTCTCACCAGTGTCACACCATCTCTGCCAGGCAGGCACCAGCACAGATACTAGCACCTCGGTGGGAATTAGAACATCGGCTAGTGTCCCAGGGCACAATGGTGAGGGCACTTCACAGTCGCAGGAGGAACTGGAAGAGACAGAGAGTGCCCATGGAGCCAGCAGTCGGAGGACTGCAGGGGACCAGGCACATGCACAGTCGGTGGCTGATGATGTGCCTCTGGAGTCGTCCGCGACACAGCAAATGCAGGAAATGTGGCCGGTTGTACGGGAGCATCTGGTGGAGATACATGAGGCTATGCTTGGTTTGGTGTCCGTGGTAGAGGAGTCCACGTGGACCATCGCCAATGCAATGAGCCTCATGGCCGAGCGCCATGCGTCCTCCATGGAGAGAGTGGCGACTCTCATGGTGAGGTTCCTTCAGAAGACCCATCAGGGCTTCCTGGAGATGCGCTTGGACCAGCAAGCCCTCACATCGGCATTGACCTCAGCTGGTCAGTGCCAGGAAGGGAGATGGTCTGGGCACCAAGTTTCCCAGCTCGGTGCCTATCCATCCATGTTGAGCAGAGCGGTCCGAAGCGACCTCACGTCGGCGCAGTGGCTGCCTGTCGTCTCTGCGGGCACCTCTCAGGTTGCTCCGGATGAGGACGACAGATCCTCCACCCCTCTGCCAGTGACCATTGCATCCGATGAGGCTGCGACGACTGGGGAGATGCCAGCTGTGGCACTGGCAGCTCCCTCCCAGGTGGGGCCAGCATAGGCTCCACGGGCCAGAGGACAACCACCAAAGTCATCGAGGCCAACAGGACAGCAGAGTCAGCAGGCTGTCTAGTTGCCACTCCCAGCAAGGGGGCAGCACCAAGACGTAGCACCCAAAAACGTAAACATAAGACACTTTAGGCACACCATGGGTTTATCACTGGTGCTTTTGTGTTGGCCCACACTGAGGTCTTTATGAGTTAGTATGATGTTTAACACCTTTGTCATTTTGTTTTCTTAAGTTCCTTTTGTTATAATATTAAATTCAGACATATCACCATGGCTGAGGGTGACTCTTTTCTTCTGCAGATGGACGGTTACCAATAATGTTATGAGTGCTTTGTGGGACATTCAGCTTTATTAACAAGGTCCTTAGTTAATGTTCCTATCCAGGCAGATTTTGCACTCAGGTATCGAGAATGGAGCCTGCAGCTCAGGCTTGTCCTGGAGGTCCATATGTGGTGGGCTAGCTGAAGGCTGAATTAAAGTTGGATTAAAGCCTCCTGGGTGTCCCTGCCTCCCTGGAGTATGCCCAGGTCAGTGTCCACCCCCTCAGCATTTCCCTGTGGGTGCTCATCCTTGGACTCACTGCTGGACTCATCGTGTGCAGCCGCAGCCACTGCATCTACATCTTTGTCGTCTACAGCGTTGCCCCTTTCCAGCACAAGATTGTGGAGAGCACTGCATGCAGCCACTATCACCGACATACAATCTGGAGGGTACTGGAGTGCGCTCCCTGAGCGGTCCAGGCATCGTAAGCATATTTTGAGAAGACCGATGGTTCTCTCTACTATAGTCCTTGTGGTGTCGTGGCTCCTTTTGTAGCGCTGCTGAGCCTCTGTTCTTGGATGGCAAAGAGGCGCCACGGGCCACCTTCTGAGAGGATAGCCCTTGTCACCCAGCAGCCATCCACCCAGCTGGGCTGGAGGACTGAAGAGCCTCAGCACCTGGGAGTATCTGAGGATGTAGGTGTCGTGGCAGCTGCCTGGGTACCTTGCACAGACTTGTAGAATCAGCATCCTGTGGTCACACACTATCTGCACGATCATGGAGTGGAAGGCTTTCCTGTTGACGAAGGCACCGGGCTCACCTGCTGGCGCCTTGATGGCCACATGTGTGCAACTATAGCACCCTGGATGCACGGGAAACCAGCAATCGCTACAAACCCTCTGGCTCGCTGTGTCTGGCTGGCCTGGTCCCAATGGTAGTGAATGAAGGTCAATGCACTTCTGAATGGAGCGTGTGTAAGCTGCTTGACACAAGTTTGGACAGCCGATTGGGAGACACCACAAAGATCACCCACCGAGCCCTGGAAGAAGCAAGAGGCATAGAAGTTGAGGGCAGCTGTGACCTTTAGAGCCGCTGGCATGGGGTGTCCACCCACACAGTTCACGGAGATCACAGACCCAATCATCTAACAAATATAGTTGACTATCCCCCTTGAGAGACGGAGCCTCCTCCAGCACTGCACCTCTGACATATAGAGGTAGCTGCTTTGCCGTAATGCACTGTATACCCTAGCAGCAGGATAGTGGCATCTTCTGCGGCCCCTTCTGCTTGTACTACCTCTTGGCCCTGCACCCCTTTACCTGCACCTGTTCTCCCAAAGGTGGCTCCCCTGGAAGCTGAATGTGCACGCCTGGCCTCGTCCCCCTTCTAGCCCTCCCTTCCTCTTCAGAGGAGGTGCCGTCAATGGAGAATTCAGCTCTCATTCCCAGGCTAAGCGAAGGCTTCATGAAACCTGCAGGCCCAAAAAAGATTCTTCATTGCAGAGTGCTGACCTGAAGGTTGTGGGTCTAGACTAAGCAGCTGGTATGTGTTTTGAAATATTGCAGATCATACAGGCAAGTTTCAGTAACTTTGAAAAATCAATATTTGACAGAGCACACTCGTGACCCCACTGAGCCCTCTTATCCTGCCCGTGGATGAGGTGTATACAAATGTGTCCTACCCGCCTGCTCGTTGCGCCCGTGCACTGACCCGGAGATTGCACGGGCCCTGTAAAATCACCGTCAATTGGTGCCTCAAGGGCCTTAAGTGGCCCTTTAATTAATGGCAAGCGTGCATCGGAGATCATCATGTGCCCGCCTACCGAAATATTACAATGGCACATTGTGACCTTGGGACGCTCACCTGAAATCACCGCGCATCATTTTACGTGTCGGCGTGCGGGTCCCACCCCCACATGCCAAAGGGAAAATTCTGTCCTGTGTGAAGAAAAAACGCCTAGTGCCTTTGTTTCACCTACTTGAACCTGCACCTTTTCCCCTACTGCAGTGGCTTATCTTAAAATATAATTCCAAATGTTTTTTTTTATCTCATTAAGTATCTTAAATGCCTTTATAATGACCTTCTAGGATGTCACTTTTCATAGCTGAAGAGCTGTGACCTAACAAGTCAGGCTTCATCCTGATACTGGGCAATTTGGCCTTATTCTTAATCTTTGCACTGCTTCTAGGGCCTGGTTGGTGCTTTATGTCACAATTACCAGCGGTCTGTTTAGTTGTCCAGATATGGCCTGGGCAAGGTACTTTTGCAAAGTGATCGAAACTGATCACCAGTCTGTGTTTTACTGTCAGTCTTTATATGCTTTCTGCTTTCACGAGCAGACGTCAGATTTATGACTACAGGGTTGTCCTTGTGTCTGTATATGATGATGGCAGTGCCATCTTTTCCAACATCATGGTGGTAGGTCAGAAGCATAATAAGATTATCTTACATAATGAGGCTTACTGAGAGTGATACACTGGCATTATAAATAAAAAAGTTAAATAATTTTAAGTAATTATAGATCCCCAAAATTCTTTTTCAACCTTCAGCTTATTAATGTACAAAATAAAGGGAGAATTCTGATCTTTAGTGTATTCTTCTTCTTAGGCTGTCCCTAACTAAAAATGAGGTCTCAGGTGACTGGAGAGTCCAAAGCGTGACCTACAGTCTCTGTCACAGTGGGGCAGGCAGTGGTAGGGGGAATGGGTGGGGTGCTCGGGTTGCCACGCACTCCGTGTGGTGTTCAGATGGAATGAGATTTCCAACAACAATGTTGAATCCACCCATGCCTTAACCTATTTTCTTGGGTTGGAGGTCAGTACACATGCACATTGTGCTTCTGCAGGACATGATTTCCACTATTGAGAGGGGGTCTGGCAGTGCAAAGGCAGATAATCCTGATGATGCTGTGACAGGATCCCACTCTAGCACCAGAAAAGGCAGCAAGGCACAGGAATAAAAGTTTCTGCCGAAGGTACTGGCTTGGAAGCGGCTTCCTGGTGACAAACTGTAGGGCCATCAAGGTGGTTTTATCACTGGTCCCATGAAGAGGCCACAAAAGTACAAAGGGTGCATTCCTAGCCATATCCTTCCTGTTGAGGGATTTCTCCTTGACAATGTTGGCCCTACAATTTTTCGATATTAATCAGGCTTCCTATCTGCTTCAACAGTGCCCATCTCTGCCAGTGGGGCTGCTGTCCATTTAGTGCAGTGGGCCTTCCTGCACTAGATGGATGGCAGCCCCACTGGCAGAGGTGGACACTGCTGTCTATTGTGTATGATTAAATTATTAGAGTTCTTTGAGGAATTAACAAGCAACACAGATAAAGGGGAGCCTGTAGATGTGGTGTACTTAAATTTACAATAGGGACTTGACAAGGTGCCACATCAAACATTACTATATAAAAGAAGAGCTCATTAGCATGGATAGAGGATTGGTTAGCTAATAGGAAACCGAGAGAAGGGCTTAATTAATCATCTTTGAATTAGCAAGATGTAACCAGTGGAGTGCCACAGGGATCGGTGCTGGGTCCTCAACTATTTACAATCTATATCAATGACCTGGATGAAAGGACTGAATGTATGGTTGCTAAATTTTCTGATGACACGAAGATAGGAGATTAAGTTGCGAAGTGGACATAAAGAGTCAGCAAAGGGATTAGATAGGTTAAGTGAGTGGGCAGAAATTTGACATGATGGAGTATCAAGTCAGAAAATGTGAAGTTGTCCACTTTGGCAGGAAGAATAGAAAAGCAGCATATTATTTAAATGGAGAGAGATTGTAGAACTCTGAGGTACACAGAGGGATCTGGGTGTCCTGGTACATGAATCACAAAAAGTTAGTATGCAGGTATAGCGAGTGATTAGAAAGTTAAATGGGATGTTGTTATTGCAAGAGGAATGGAATTTAAAAGTACGGAAGTTTTGCCAGAGCTGTACAGAATGATGGTGAGATCACATCTGGAGTATTGGAGTATTGACAGCTTTGGTCTGCTTATTTAACAAAGGATATAATTGCATTCGAAGCAGTTCAGAAAATGTTCACTTTACTGATTCCTGGGATGAAGGGGTTGTCTTATGAGAGAAGGTTGGACAGGCTGGGCCTGTATCCATTGGAGTTTAGAAGATTGAGAGGTGATCTTATTGAAACATATATGATCCTGAGGGGATTTGACAGGGTGGACACTGAAAGGATGTTTCCCCTTGTGAGGGAGTCTAGAACTAGGTGACACTGTTTAAAAATAAGGGGTCTCCCATTTAAGACAGAGATGAGGTGAAGTTTTTTCTCCTAGAGGGTCATAAGTCTGTGTAATTCTCTTCCCCAGAGACTAGTAGAGATTCAGATTCTTGACTGATAAGGGAGTCAAAGGGTAAAAGGGATAGACAGAAAAGTAGAGGCCACAATCAGATCAGCCATGATTTTTAAAAATTTATTTACAGGATGTGGGTGTCACTGGCTAGGCCAGCATTTATTACCCATCCCTAATTGCCCTTGAGAAGGTGGTGGTGAGCTGCAGTCGCTGTGGTGTAGGTACACCCACAATGCATTTATGGAGGGAGTTCCAGGATTTGACCCAGCGACAGTGAAGGAACGATGATTTGTTTCCAAGTCAGGATGGTGAGTGGTTTGGAGGGGAACTTCCAGGCAGTGGTGTTCCCATGTATCTGCTGCCCTTGTCCTTCTAGATGGTAGCAGTTGTAGGTTTGGAAGATGCTGTCTAAGGAGCCTTGGTGAGTTCCTATAGTGCATCTTGTCGATAGTACACACTGCTGCTACTGCGTGTCAGTGGTGGAGGGAGTGACTGTTTGTGGATGTGGTGCCAATCAAGCGGGCTGCTTTGTCCTGGATGGTGTCAAGCTTCTTGAGTGTTGTGGGAGCTGCACTGATCGAGGCAAGTGGGGAGTATTCCATCACACTGCTGACTTGCGCCTTGTAGATGGTGGACAGGCTTTGGGAAGCCAGGAGGTGAGTTACTCATTGCAGGGTTCCTAGCCTCTGACCTGCTCTTGTGTTTATGTGGCTAGTCCAGTTCAGTTTCTGGCCAATGACAACCCCCAGGATGTTGATAGTGGGGGATTCAGCAATGGTAATGTCATTGAATGTCAAGGGGCGATGGTTAGATTCTCTTTTGTTGGAGATGGTCTTTGCGTTCAGCTGCACTCTCCAGCATAGGGACACACCTCACTGGGTCATAGCTGTAGTTTAATTTCGGGGTCACTCTCTAGAGAACACCTCACTGACATGTCTCCACAAAAGTCTGAGGCAGTGACAGCTCAGGTTTCTGAAATTCGGAGGACTGCTGGAGAACAGGCACCTGCTGTGTCCAGGTCAGGTAATGAGCCTCTGGGTGAATGGCCATTGATACAATGCTGGAGATGCCACATGGACGCCAGGCAGAAAATCTGGCAGAGATGCGAGAGTCACTCAGCAGACTAGAGTGAAGGATGGAGGAGTCTGTCCACATTCTGTCTGATGTCATGGCTCTGACATGCGAGCACACCGAGACCTCCATGCGAAGGGTGGCGGCTGCCTTGGAAACCTTGGTCCAGCAGGCTTTGCCAGATTTGTGCTTGGAGCTGCATTCCATGGCATTAGTGGGATCAATCAGTGGCTAGGCAAGATGGGAGCTTGGCATCTTGACCTCCCTCCAGGTGCCCTTTCTCGTCAAGGAGTCAGGGAGGGGGCCCCCCACAGGAAAAATTAGTGTCAGCCGGATACACTGGAGCCCTCCACACTCAACACTCCAAGCATGTTCGCGGATGTCTAGTGACTCAGGATGGATGCATGTGAACTCCCAGGGTTTCGGGCACAGGCATGGAATACGTGTTTCCGGTGATAGGACACCAGTTGAATACTGATGGAGTGGAAATATTTCTGGTTGATGAACATCAGGGGATGATGCAATGGAGCCTTCAAAGCAACATATGTGCAGCCAATTGTACCCTGTACTCCAGGGAAGCCTGAGATAGCTGCACAATCATTAAATCTAGCAGCCTGGCTATCTTCATCAAGTGTGGACCTCACATAATGATGACCCGTACTGTAGAGGGCATCTGTCAGATCCTTGATGCTTTTATGTGTGGCGGCCTGCGAGATGCTGCACAGGTCCCCTGTAGATCCCTGGAACTAGCCGCAGACAAAGAAATTGAGTGCAGAAATTGACCTTCAGGGTCAAAGGCAGGTGGTGTCCTCCCACTCCACAGGACATTAGATCCTCCTGCGGAAAATGGCAGGTATGATTCACCAGATCTCTGGACAAGTGCAGACATGTGCGACATTGTCTCTCGATCAGCTGCAGATAGGAGAACCTTTTTTGGTAGACCCTTGGTCGAGTGAGTTGCCTCCATGGTATGGGTCTAACCTCTTCATCCTGGTTCTTGCTGGGGTTCCCCTGGACCCTGGACTTCAGGCTGGACCTCTTCCTGAACTGTATTCGGCGGCTCCAGGCACCACCTTCTCCTCCTTGCCATGAGTACCATCAAGAAGGCAGCATTGAGCCCAGAATCCATTATTGTTTGCTCCTTCTCTCTGTGGGATGATAGATATAACAGATTAATGATTCACGGGGAAAAATAATGGCCAGGATTTTAGGCCTTGCCGCGGCATGTCTCTCCCTGCCGGATGCAGCGAGTCATTTAAATTCCCATTCAGTTCGGTGGGAATTTTGGGCGGGAGGGGCTGTAAAATCCTGGCCAGTAATGCTCCCACTCAGAAAAAACATGCCACTGTCATGGCATTCAGCTGTGTCTGCACTACTAGCCTTGTTGTTGATATAGCCTTGTAGCTGAGGCGCAAAATTACAGAGCGAGGTGAACAAGATGCCAACCCTGACACTTAACATCTCAATCCCATGGAGGCTGGAAAAGGTTTGAATGCATTCATGACATGCACCACCTTATCAAGCTTACTCCTCCAATCTCAGATCCATCATACTGATTAAACTTAACTTGCATATGAGTAGTAACTGGATGCCCTTTGGCCCGCTATCCACGCCAACTGGAGAAAGCACATTAGAAGCTTTCATTGATAATCTAGCATATATGCAGTATTATGGACGGGAAATTTCCATCTAATGAGTTTGGCCCAAACAGAAATTGAGTACTGAGACAGACTGGATTTCCTGCAAGGCCAGGCAGGAATGTGAGAATTTGTTGTAATTAATTAAATCTACAGTAATAGTAAAAGGTAAGAGAATATCACTGGTGGAATAGGGGTTAAAGTACACGGTGTGATGTGCATGATGTGGGACAACTTGTATTTGCAAAGAATCCAGGGCTACACATGCACAAAATAGTGGAGAGTCATGTTGCACAAGCAAAGGAATGTTCAGTACAGCCCTATAGATGCAGAGGAAAGATTTCTGGAAGAAACATTCTTGGTAGTAATTACTCCACAGATAAAAAGGGATAATGAGTCAGAAGAAGAATGTGGATCACATTCAGATAGGTTAGAAAGAGGCAGGAGTAACTAGTACAAAAATACTCTGTGGGACTGGCCTTGTCTAACATATAATTTTAATGAGAGAAAAGGAAACAAAATCTATGAAGGTGGACTTTAATAATTAGGATACAATTACAGCCGAAGAAAGGGAAAGTTTTACTGACAGAGGCTGTCTGGGTTGATTTAAAATGGAATAATGGGAGTGCATTATAGACCAAAAAATAACAAGAAATTATTTGACCATGAGATCTGTAAGCAATACAGAAATTATTACAGTTACCAAGTTGTAATAACACAGACTTGAAGGCCTGAATTTTACCCTTTGCAGTCATGCGCGATTGGCGGGCGCGGGAGTAGGACATGGACCGCTGACCGCGATCGGCCCCCGACCGTGATTTCATGCTGGCTGGCCAATTAACAGCCAGCGTGAAATGTGCACTGAAAATCGTACTTCTGTTGGGGTGGGGGCGGGAAGAAGGAGGGCGATGACGTCACTGTGGGTGCGGGTGAGCACTGTGAGAGAGCTCCCTGAAGGCAGTCAGTTGCCCCTGGAAGCTGCAGACCTCCAAATAATGAAATAAAGCTGAGAAAAGCCGCAAAAAAACGTCCATGCATCACAATCAAGCACCTGAAAGCATTCCTCATAAAAATGCTGTCCTCAGATACTTATTTATATTTTATTTCCTAATGGAGATTTCATCCGGCCCTTAGATGAGTTTTGATGGAAAATGCAAAGGCTGCCTGCCTGATTTGCCTGTCAGCCAACTGTAAGATTGGACAGGCCATGAAAATCACAGACAATTGTGTCGTTAATGGGCTTAATTGCTTTCTTAATTGTCGGCAGCTGTGCTTTTATGTGCGCCTGCCGAGAAAAATATTGCACCAGTGTGCAATGACGTCAGGACGCTGACCGACATCACCTCCCGGGATTTCACGCCCTATCAGGTCAGGTGGGCGCCTGCCCGTGAGGTGTAGAATTCTGCCCAAAGGGTTTAATTTTCCCATTTGAGTCGCTCTGATTCCTGGGTGGCAAACCCGGACTTCTGTGTGGTGGGACAGCAGGCACAATCTTTCCAAATGACGCTAATTAAGAAGCCACCTCTAGGAGCACCGGCCAGTTAGGGACGATGGGTGGCTGAGGACAAATCAGAGCATCTGATATGAAGGGCGGATGGCAGACCCACTATGAATGCTTTGTTCTGCTGAGGTGAATGGAAAAGGAGAGGGCGGGACAAGATGGAGACGCCATACCGCTGATGGAACTGGCAGCCAATCTGCACTATCCAGGGATCCATCTGCAGATGACAAGCAAGCAATTGCTAGCATTTGCCTGCAGGTACCTTGAACGTTGCCAATTTTGTCCTTTAAAGTAACCACTGCAGATGAATCCCATGGTGATCCAACCTCCTACTTTGTTCTCGTCTCCATGAGTAGCTGAGTTGCAGACACAGCAGGGATGGGGTTCCTATATGCCGGAAGCAAATTTCCACAGCCTTCCAAAGCCTGCCTGCTAATTGCCTCCATTATTATCTTCCAAAGAAGAGTTATTGGACTTGAAACATTAAATCTGTTTCTCTTTCCACAGGTGTTGCCAGCGCTGCTGAGCTTTTCTAGAATTTTCTATTTTTATTTTAGATCTCCAGCACCTGCAGTATTTTGCTTCCATTATTACCTTAATTAGCTTCCCACCATTGCTGTGAGGGTTGCAATCACTGCTGCAAGTCCATCTCCAGGAAAAGTGCAAGGAAGCAGGAACACGTTGGGGAGGCTGCCCAATGCATTTTTTCCTGATTTTCCTGGTCCCCCTGTCTCATGGGGCTGGGTAAAAAAACTGCCAAAAGGCAAACCTGGGAGGTTGAAAGTTGGTCATCAAAATGGGGACAGGCCCCTCAGAATTCATCCTGGACAATTTCCATAAGTCAGGAATTAAAATACACTCATGGGATGTGGATGTTGCTGGATGGGCCAGCATTTGTTGCCCATCCCTAATTGCCCTTGAGAAGGTGGTGGTGAGCTGCCTTCTTGAACTGCTGCAGTCCATGTGGTGTAACTCTTTCAAGTACAAACACGTTTCCATCTGTTCCTATTCAGATGAAGTTACATTGTTTCATAGTTTGCCATTGTGAGATTTGAACTAGTCCATGTGGTGTAGGTGCACCCACAGTGCTGTTAGGAAGGGAGTTCCAGGATTTTTGCAAGGAAATATGGCTCCAATTTTGCAATCAGCCAATCAGCAACAAAACAAGTGTGTTTGCTGCTAATCTTGAAGATTGCTGTCCACAAAGGTCGAAGGACCTCAGTGAATGGATTTCATTTCTACTGGCATTAATTTGAAACTGACCTCAAATCAAGGAGATTTCGAGGCATTCAGTAAAAGTGGTGTCATCAAGTAGGCAGAACATCTACTCACATTGTAGAATCCTTCCATTAAAACCAGGAAGTAAAATCCACTTATTATTCTTCACTTCATATAAATTTTACAGAAAGCAAAATAAAGATTGGTACAAATAGGTTAAAAGGTAAAAGATCCATTGTGATTTTTTAAAAATTATTACTTTGAAAACCTATTGAATTTTCATTATAATGGAAGAATTGATATTACACAGAGACAAAATTATCTTTCCAGGGCCAGAGGGCTTGTTGAACAATTGTTATGACCACCATTAAATAATTATAACACCATTATAAACCCAGTTATACCTCATTAACAAGGTGTAATTTTTTCGAGGGTGGTTGTGTTTAATAGTGTTATTACAGCATAAAAATTGAAGTTCTCTTCAGTTCAGTGAATTGTAAAGATTTTCATTTGCAGGCACTTCAACAACACACTCTGAGGAGGAATGGGGAATCACCAGCAGCAACTTCTGGATTCCTGTGTTTAACTGTACATGTGCAGACACCAGAAACAACTGTCACATCTACGAGATAATGATGGCGAACACTGACAGTTTTGCCACTGTCACACAGTCCAGGCCCCAAGTGACCATAACTTAACTAACTTTTCATTGAAAATAAATTTTAAAAAAGGTTAAGGCAGCAGATTGGAAATTATCTAATGAAAGGACACTGAGTCAATTAATTGGAAAAATAATGACAGATTAAACAATAGATCAGTGTTCAAGCACAATTAGATAAGAGACTTATAAATTGAAGGTTAAATACATTTAATTAGGGCTAAAGAGATACACAGAAGGTTAAAGTTCGAATAATTATAAATAAATAAACAAGAGAAATGAAGTTATGAAGAAGGGGCAGTTGAGAAATATAGGATAATACAGAAAAATAACCAAAAGGGAACATGAGAACAGGTGTAGACAGTTTAGCCCTTCAACCTGATCAATTAATCAGTTAGATCATGGCCAATCTGCACTTCATTGCCATTTAACCCCCTTCCCTTGATACCCTTAACTAATAAAAGTCCATTAATCTCAGTCCTGGAAATTTGAATTGACCCAGCATCTGCAGTCTCTTAGAATCACAGAATCACACAGTGCAGAAGAGGTCCTTCAGCCTATCGAGTCTGCACCGTCCCCTGAGAAACACCTGACCTAACTACCTAATCCCATTTACCAGCACTTGGCCCATAGCCTTGAAAGTTATGACGAGCCAAGTGCATATCCAGGTACTTTTTAAAGGATGTGAGGCAACCTGCCTCCACCACCCTCCCAGGCAGCGCATTCCAGACTGCCACCACCCTCTGGGTAAAAAAGCTTTTCCTCACATCCCCCCTAAACCTCCTGCCCCTCATGACTGACCCTTCAACTAAGGGGAACAGCTGCTCCCTATCCACCCTGTCCATGCCCCTCATAATCTTGTACATCTCGATCAGGTCACCCCTCAGTCTTCCAACAAAAACAATCCAAGTCTATCCAACCTCTCTTCATAACTTAAATGTTTCATCCCAGGCAATATCCTGGTGAATCTCCTCTGCACCCCCTCCAGTGCAATCACATCCTTCCTATAATGTGGCGACCAGAATTGCACACAGTACTCCAGCTGTGGCCTCACCAAGGTTCTATACAACTCCAACATTACCTCCCTACTTTTGTAATCTATGCCTCGATTGATAAAGGCAAGTGCCCCAAATGCCTTTTTCACCATCCCACTAACATGGCCCTCCGCCTTCAGAGATCTATGGACACACATGCCAAGGTCCCTTTGTTCTTCAGAACTTCCTAGTGTCATTCCATTCATTTAATACTTCCTTGTCAAATTACTCCTTTCAAAGTGTATCACCTCACACTTTTCAGGGTTAAATTCCATCTGCCACTTATCTGCCCATTTGACTATCCCGTCTATATCTTCCTGTAGCCCAAGACACTCAACCTCACTGTTAACCAACCAGCCAATCTTTGTATCATCAGCAAATTTACTAATCCTACCCCCCACATAGTCATCTATGTCGCTTATATAAATGACAAATAATAGGGGACCCAGCACAGATCACTGTGGTACGCCACTGGACACTGGCTTCCAGTCACTAAAGCATCCTTCTGTCATCACCCTCTGTCCCCTACAACTAAGCCAATTTTGAATCCACCTTATCAAATTACCCTGTATCCCATGTGCATTTGCCTTCTTTATAAGTCTCCGATTTGGGACCTTGTCAAAGGCTTTGCTGAAATCCATATAAATTACATCAACTGCACTAACCTCATCTACACACCTGATCACCTCCTCAAAAAATTCAATCAAATGTGTTAGAGGTGACCTCCCTCCTTAGGGGAGAGAGCTCCAGATTTCCATTATCCTTTATGTGAAAAAGTGTTTTTTGACTGCACTCCTCAATGACCTAGCTCTCGCTTTAGCTACCCAATCGAAAACCTTTATCACTTTAAAGGCTTCGATTAGATCACCCCTCAAACCCAAGGGATTACAAATCAAGTATATGCAACCTGTCCTCATAATTAAATCCCCAAGTCCTGATATCATTCTGCATTGATTCCCTCCAAGACCAACATTTCCATCCTGAGGTATAGTGCCCAAAAGGCTACACATTAGCATACAATTAGCAGATGTCTTCCTCTAACAAAGGGTGAAAATACATTGCAATACAAAGGGCGAAGATGTATCTTTTAAGGGCTTCCATGTTATTTGGATAATGGTCATTTGGATTGTTAGCTGGCAAAGATTTTTATAAGTTATGTACATAGATCTTACTACACAATAATAATTAACCACAGTCAACTCAGTGCTAAAAGGCTTGTTTCATAAATTATGCAATATTAAACACAGAGAAAGATAATCTTACAAAATAAATTCTTCATACTTCTAGAGGCATATAATATGTGGCATTCTGGGAGTCTCGTGCCAACCAAAATTGCTATACTTGAACATAGGAATATAAGAAATAGGAGCAGAAGTAGACGTATGGCCCATCGAACTTGCTCTGCCATTCAATATGATCATGGTTGATTGCTAATGTCTCCGCCATCCCCCATTATAATTTCAACTGTCTCTGCCACTAATTGGTTCCCATTTACTTTCACTTATCTCCTATTTAAAGGGAAATCATGTCTAACAAATCTGATTGCATTCTTCAATGCTTGCTAATGACAAGTGTTGATGTTGGATTTTCATAAGGTGTTCAATGAAGTCCCAATTAATAGATTTAGCAAAATCAACACCTCTGGGATTAAAGGGCAGTGTCAGCATATATACGAGGAGAGATTGAACAGTTTAGGCCTATACTCGCTAGAGTTTAGAAGGTGAGAGGAGATTTAATTGAGATATATAAGATACCAAAGGGGATAGATAAAGTAGACATGGAGCAGATGTTTCCCCTTGTGGGGCACTCTAGAACGAGAGGCCATAGTTTTAGGCTAAGGGGTGGTAGATTTAAATTAGAGATGAGGAGGAATTGCTTTTCTCAAAGGGTCGTGAATCTGTGGAATTCACTACCTCAGAGTGCAGTGGATGCCAGGACGCTGAATAAATTTAAGGAGGAGATAGACAGATTTTTAATTAGTAATGGGTTGAAAAGTTATGAGGAGAGGGCGGGAAATTGGAGTTGAGACCAAAATGAGATCAGCCATGATCATAATGAATAGCGGGGCAGGCTTGAGGGGCTGAATTGCTCCTAGGTCGAAGGGTCATGAGGACTCGAAACGTCAACTCTTTTCTTCTCCACCGATGCTGCCAGACCTGCTGAGTTTTTCCAGGTAATTCTGTTTTTGTTTTTGTTTTGGATTTCCAGCATCCGCAGTTTTTTTTTATCCTTGTACAACTCAATGCAGCCTGCCAAATTTGTTGGATACTCAAGTGGCTTATATTTAAAAAATGCCGTAAAGCTGCTCATCTAATCACAGCCTGGTCCCTCCCTGCATTTGCTGCTGATAGGTTCAATAGTGAAACCAGCCTCTGATTGGATGAGCAGCAAAGAGTGGGAAGGTAAGTTTTGTAGGTAAGTTCCAGGGGTTAAAGCAGCAGAGTCCCAGGTAAGGCAGCTGGAGCAGTGGGGCCCACCAGTGCCTGAGTAAGTGAGTGACCGAGACTATTTGAGAGGGATAGAGTGAGGGGGTGGGTGAGAGATAGAGTGAGAGGGTGGGATGGGTGAAAGATAGAGTGAGAGGGTGGGATGGGTGAGAGATAGAGTGAGGGGGTGGGGGAGGAGAGAGAGAGTGATTCACATTAGTTCCTCAGCTGTGATGGTCTGTGGATGTGAAACATGGTACAGTATTTGTATTCCCTGCCAACAGCTTTACATGGAATTTACAGCACAGAAAAGGGCCATTTGGCCCACCTCATCTATGTTGGCATCTACATTCCACACAAGCCTCCTCTCACCCTTCTTCACACTATCAGGGTAACTTTCTGCTTCTTTCTTCCTCACATGTTTATCAACTTCCTTGAATGTATCTATACATAATCATATAATCATTACAGCACAGAAGGAAGCCAATTAGCACATTGTCTCTGTATCAGTTTTCTGCAACAGCAACTCAGCTAGCCTCAGTCCGTAACCTTTTCCCTGGAGCCCTGTAAAATCTTTTCTCTTCAGGTAATGATCCAGTTCCCTTCTGAAAACCACAACTGAATGTGTCTGCTACACGTCCAGGCAGTGCATTCCAGATCCAAACTATTTGTTGCATACAGCAATTTTTCTTTATGTCACCTCTGATTCTTTTGCTAATCACTGAAGGGTTCTTGACCTTCTGCCGTTGGGAACTCTACCTCCCCATTGACGCACTCCTGACACCTCATGATTTTGAACACATCTAACAAATCTCCACTTAACGTTCTCTTCTCCAAGGAGTATAGCCCCAGCTTCACCAGTCTATCCACATAAATGAAGTCTTTCATCCTCAGAACCATTCTTGTAAATCTTTTCTGCACCCTTCCTAAAACCTTCACACCCTTCTCATCGAGGCTGAGCCAGTGTTTTATGAAGTTTCATAACTTACTTGCTTTTGTACTCTGTGCCCCTATTTATAAAACCCAGGATTCAGTATAATTTATTAACTGCTTTCTCAACCTGCCCTGCCACCTTCAATGATTTATGCGCGTATACTCTCAGGTCCCTCTGCTCCTGCATTTCCTTTAGAACTGCACCCTTTATTTTATGTCACTTCTCCTCATTCCTCTAACCAAAAAGTATTACTTCATACTTCTCTACATTAAGTTTCATCTGCCACGTACCTGCCCATTTACCAGCCTGTCTGTATCCTTTTGAAGTCTATCCTATCCTCCTCACAGTTCACAATACTTCCAAGTCTTGCATCGTCTTCAAATTTTGAAATTGTGCCCTTTATGCCCAGGTCTATAAATCAAGAAAAGCAGTGGTTCCTCTATATACCATCCCCCAGTTAGAAGTAAGTAATTCATGTTTTTAAAAGGTTTGAATTAAATATTTAAACTGTTGCATAATGACATTCTAGCTATGTTAAAGACTAATGATCCAAAATACCACATGGTTCGGAATAAAATGCCCACTGGCACTAATATTTTTCATGTAAAAAGCATAGTTTTTCTGACTTTTAGGGACTCAAATGATTAATACATAGGAAAATAACATAATAGCAGATTTAGAAATGATATGGCCAACACACTTTCTTACAGCTCTTGCACCTCAAAATTTGGCACTACACCACTGGATATATGGGCATATTTTCAAAGTTTTCAGATGACACAAAACTTGAAAATGCAACATGTAGCGAGATAGATAGTAGCAGATTTCAGGATCAAACATGTGATAAAGACAGACACGTGGAAGATGAGCTTGAATGTCGAGAAGTGTGAGGTGATGTATTAGAAGAAAAAATATTAACTAAATGATACAATATTAAGGGGCTGCAGCAATAGAGAGACCTTAGTGTTCACATATACCTTTTAATGGTGGCAGTTGACAAGGCTTTAAAAAGGACTCACAAGATCCTGGGCTTTTTAAATAGAGGCATAGGGCAGTATTTAATTCAGCAATTGGGGTCTCATTTGCCAGCTGGAGAGCTAGTGAGAGCTCCTCATCACCTTCTTTGGGGGGGAATGTCAACCATATTAAGTGCCAGTTAGATACTTAAATGGGCAGCAGTGGGCCTGCCTTGTTGACTTTGGACTGGGCAAAGCATATGTGATATCGTCTAGAATTCTCTTGAAGCAGCCAGCTAAGCAAGATAAATGACAAGAACACCAGAAACTAATACTTGTGTTTGGATAATGTCACTCAGCCAGTTCCTATTGCTCAATGTCATCACCTGCTTGCTTTGTAAATGAGAATTTCAGCACACGTGGAATCTGTTCAGTAACTATCCACACTTTTAAAAAAAACATTTCCCCTCCAAAGATTTTGAAGAGATATTAGCTGAAGGAGTATTGCTGAAAGTTTCACAATCCAAATACTTTTCTGCAAGTTTAGGAAATGTGCAGTTAGACAAAAATAGTACTTTTTCTCTGGATATGCCCAGCCAAAGTAATTGCGGATTCCTCCTATGGAGGATATTTATAGTAAGAAAGTACAGCTGTTTTTGCCAGAAATAAAAACATTTCTGAGACCAGAAAAGGGAACATTGCATATGGATAATAGTGATTGCTATTTAACTATCATAAGAAACTGCCATGGGCATTTTAAGTAGTAGATGGGCAATGCAATTAAACAATATAAGCCTATCATCTACAGATTACCAACCAATATCTAATGTGTCTTCAGTAAAAACACAGTCTTTATCACCATCTTCTCGTTGATAGCTGAAAGATTTATAAGCAGACCTCTTATTTCTTACAATCTCAAAGTTTCATCTCTTCCGTACTTCTGCAATTTCCGAAATGCATCCCAGGAGCTAACAATGGTCATATTTGCACTAATCAGCTACCAAATTAAATCGGACAAAATTCTTTTCAAAATGGCAAATATTATCTCACAAACCTAATGTTTGCAAGCCAGAGCCACTGATAGCTTTACGAACAAATAGCAAAATGAAGCACACCAAATGGCAAAAGATACAGGAGGAAATATTACAACTTCACTCTTTTGACAGGAATCTCACCAGGGCACATATTGGAAATTCCAAAAGATCAGAATTAATAAAACCATACACAATAGGCATCAGGATTTCTGATATATATTCTCACAGCTCATCTCCAACACAGAGCAAGAAGTAGAAGGTTGCCCCTATAAAGTAAAATCATCATGTATAATATAAATATACAAAGAATGTGTGTCATGGGTTAATCATTCTTTTTAAACAGAACTTCTGGGTTAGCTCAAGTGTCTATACATTTGATGTACAAAGTTTCGCCCATTGCATTGTGATTTTACACTATCTCTACTTGAACACAAACTGCTTGAAGAAAAATGATTCACAATCTCTACAGACCAACAGCTTTTGGAAGAACTTCCCATGCTCTGAGCTCCTTTTAACTCTGTGAGGTAAAAATCGGCTGGTGCCTGTTTTGGGGCATGGGGATCCTGATACGCAATTCCTCTATGCCCAGTCAATTTGTAAATTTCGGGCTGCCTATTCATTGGCATGATTGTGGCATGTAGTCCTGCATGAAACACATTACAGACTGGCTGCATGCTCAAAAGGGGCCTCATGTATACATATGGTTAGCGATGTGAAGCTAATCTGCATTTTTGAAATGCAGCCTGCATCTCAAAGGGAAAGCACATTTAGGCTGCAGAGCTGGTGGAACTGTCTCCAAAAGTGTTGCAGAGTAGGAATTAGAGTACTGATGGTGCAGCAGGCCAGAAAGTAGGCTCCCAGTGTGAGAAATGGAGGGTTTTAAAAATATTTTGGGGCAACATTGTATTATTCTGTGAAGAAGGCTGTGTGTGTGTGTGTGTGTGTGTGTGTGTGTGTATCTATGATTTAATTGAGCAGGGCAGAGATTAATAGGAGACAGGTTGTCTTGGGGGGGAGGTTTTAAAACATGAGGTTTGAGGTACAAATGAATAGGTTAGATCTAATATATGCATTTTTAGATAAGTTGAGAGTTCATTTAGATATCAAAGGGGAGTCAGAGGTAAGAAGAAACATGTTTGCATCTAGCTGTGAGATTACCCTGTTGAGCTGGAGCTGCTGTGAGATGTAGCAGCTGGAACTGGGCTGGGAAAGGATGCAATTTGAATCAGTCGTCCAGTCAGCCCGTAAACAATTTTCCCTCTGGAATTTGGTTTGTGCAGCAATTAACATCGGCTGTGGTCATAATGCCAGTTTCTCTGATGCATCGCTGGAGGCTTTTGTCCAGAAGGTGGAAAGGAAGAGAGAGGTCATGTTTCCACAGGAGGGTTTCCAGGCACACACTGAGGGGTAAGTGACCAGATAGCAACAGATGTAAATTCAAGGTGTTTGGCTTCAAGGACCTGGTTGCAGTGCTGCAGAAAGTTCAATGATCTCACCCGAGTGGTCAGGGCCAGTGGATGATCCTCAAGTGTCATCCCATACCCACCATAGCACCAATCTCCCTTGCTGCTTGATGAATCACACCCCTATCACAATCACCCATCAGCAATCAGGACACATACATAATATTCATCTGTTCCAGCTCACCCTTGCACACTTATCACTGCCGCTGGACTCAGAGCCACTCAGCCTCCACATACTTCCAGCTGTTCAGCTATTACAGCCACATCACCCAAACACATTGCAACACAATCACTGACTCTCTTTCCTCCCTCTTGCAGGACAAAGTTGCACATTATAGGAAGCAGAAAACTGGCAGGGGATGGGCAAACCTATGGTTCCTGAAGCCCTTGGAGGAAATGGTGTTCCAGTCATGGAGCCATCTCTACTGAGGCTGTTGCAATTGGCACCTCCATGAAATTTCAGGCTGATGGTATGTTATTGCCTTAAGTTCCTTCTCAAATCCCCCTTCACCATCATCCTACTATCTGACATAAAAAGTAAGTTTTAGATGTTGTGATCATGAACCTTTTCTCTCGACTCCATCCCCCTTCCCTTGCCCCAAACTTTCCCTCCTGCATTTATGCTTTTAGTTACCCAGGAACTTCTGCTTAGGCAGCTGGTACAGCTGCATCATGAAGGGTCTCAAGCAGGAACAGGCTTCTGATGAAGAAGAACTCTTACATGATCTGACAGCCGCAGACACCAGTTCAGATACTAGCATTGTGCATACTTTAGAGGGTAGTATAGAGGTGGGATCGAGGGGAGGTGCTGCCAGGCCAGTGTGAAAGGGTAGTACATGTGCCAGCTCCCCAGAGGGCAAGGTTATAGATGAGTTCTGCTGCAAAGGAATCAGATGAGAAATTTGATGGGTGACAAGGTGGGAGAATGCTGTTGGCCATGCACACAGAGGTGCTAATACATTGATAGGCCTGCCAGACAGGGCCCTGTCGAAAAGCATGGAGGAGACTGACTCCAACTTGACAGAGAGTTGGAATCCATCCTTTCCATCATGGCAGTTGTAGCCAAATCTATGACAGTACTGATGCAGCCATGATGCAACATTTGATACCTGATGACTCAGCTTTTATTGCAGCACAGCTAGAAGCCACACAATGCCTCAGTGCTGCAGAAGCTCAGACTAAGGCCCTGAAATTTCTGCTTGCTGTCAAGCAGACTCAGACTGCTGCCATCATGGCTGTGGATACCAATGTTCAAAAGGGTTTTGCAGGTTCACACAGCAGTCTAGCAATCTGCACCAGCAGATTACTAAGATTGCTGAGGTACCACCCTGGGAAGTGGCATTGGCTCAATGATGCATGAACCTGCTGCCTTCTCTCAGGATGGTGTTAGAATCATATACCTTTAAGTTGCATTTTACTTTTTATTATTTGGATATTGGAGGCTGCCTGAGAGGTTTTTTTTAAAAGGGTCATATGTTCACCTTGGAACTGCCAACAAGCAGGTCTCTTCCAAGAAATCACCTGGGCTGTATGCGACTTGTGAAGGAGTTGTTTGTTTTGAACAGCAAAGCGCTTTAATTAATGAAAAGCTGGAAGACAAAAAGGCAATGACACGGCAGAATCAAATCTTAAGAAAAAAGCCTGGTCAGAGTCTTTTTTCTTTTGGGTACTAGAAGTATAGATAAACAATTAGCCATTTCAGTGAGAAAATTAAACATTTGAATTAATGATATGGCCTGCAGAGTAGCGGGGCTTGATAATTCGCACACTCTTCCCATCCCAGTCATAACAATGGCAGTACTTGTGCTCTAACCACTGCCACTCTGCTAGTACTTGAGTCATTGCCAACTATCTGAGACTGTAATCACCCATGCTGTGCTTGTACAATCCAAAACCAACCCCCAAGGCTCAGAGATGATTGCCGGCATCCTGCAAGGCTATTTGCAATCTTCCCCTACCAGCCAAACTGCAATGACTGGGGTAGCACTGTGTAGGTGCATTAGGACAGGCGAAGGCACCTGCAAAACAGATGTTAAATGATGAATGCACAAGGGCAAATAGTTTAGTTTTGTTTGTATTATTGGGAGTATCATTGGATAAAGTTGTTATGGAATTTTTTTTGTTTTGTTTTATTTCAGGATTCTGGTCAAGTGGATTATATGATGGTATGTAGTAGAGATATTGACAGGCAGGAAACTGATGAGTAGCAGTAAGGTGAGGATGATTTTAGGGGAACCAGTTACTGATTAACCACTCATGAACAACCTGTCTAGAGGAATGGGAGCCCAGTTACCTCCTCCCTTCCTCCACCTCCATCTCTTCCTCCTCCTGAGGTCCTCAACAAAGGCCTGGTGTCAAGGGTTGGGTCCTCAGACAGCCAGGCTGTGTAGCACAGAGCAGACCACCGCAAGTTTGGAAACATAGCAACTATTGTAGCTGGCTCACCAGGAGTGATCCAGGCAGCTGAACTATTGTTTCCGAACACTACTTCATGATGTTCCATGTGGTGGCATGGCTTGCATGCTGCCCACATCTGGTGTGGTGATGGAGGGGAGTTATGTTCCACATCTGAAGTGGGTACCTCTGTCACCAAACTGCCACCGTCTGGCTGGCTATGGAGCTGCTGGCTAGCACAGGATAAAAGCAGAGATACTGCTGCCAGGATAGTTGGCATGCACCAACATGATGCTCCGGGGATGGTCACACCAATTGCATGTTCAGGGAATAGAACCCTTTGCATTCTCAAACCTTTCCCCAGTGATTTGAGGTGCCTGCAGAGCCATGTGTGTGCAGTCGATGGTTCCCTGCATCATTGGGAATCCCATTATCCTAGCAAAGCCATGTGCTTGCACTTATACCTTCCCTCTGATTAGAGAGGAGATGATGAAGTCTGCTCTCCTGGTGTCCGTGGCCCTTATCACCTCCCTGATGCAGCAATACATGGTGAAATGTGAAGTGTTGGCAATTCCACTGGTTCCAGCCTGGAACAGTTCATTGCTGTAGAAATTGAGGGCCAAGTTGATCTTCACACCACTGGTAGCATCAACATTGATCTGCTGTGCAGTTGCAGGTCTCTGTGAAGCAGGTGGCACCGTTTAGTGTCTACCTCCTGGGTGAATTGTAGCCACCTTAGACACTGCACCTGGCTGAAATGAAGGTAGCAGAGATGTTCTCTGAGGCCTGTCGGTGTGTACAGTTTTCTGTTAAGAGCCCTCCTCCTCCCTCCGTGCACAGCTTTCCCTCTCTGCTGTCTGTGCTTCATCACCCTGTCATGCTGCAGCTCAAGAGGGGCTACCGTTGTAACCCACCAAAGGAAAAACAGGCTTTCTGCTGACAGGCTGTCAAACTCTATTGAACTCCATGGAAAAGCTCAGCAACACTCCCATCTGACTCCAACTTTTCAGAACTCCTCCAATAATGCAGGATACAATACTTCCACTAACTCTGCAACAGCAAAAGAAAGTCAAAAGAATCTCACCTGAAAGCTTCATACTGATCTCTTTAAATTGCAGTAGTGTGTGGTCCCTCATGTGCCTGAATGCATGTTCATCTGGGAGTGTTTATGTTGTAAGGGCGGCCGGGTTACTATTAATGATAGAGTTTATGCGCAGGCACTTCTTAGGTGGAAACATTGGGTAAAATTTTACAGCGGTGGGATTTTACAATCCCGCTGAAGCCAATGAAGTTTAGAATGCCTTGTTGCATTTTACAGTCCAGCCTCGCCGAAACGGGGCCGTAAAATTCTGCCCACTAAGTTTATTTACAATATACTCAGCAACAACTATGCATCTGTTTTCAACTTCAACTCCATCTCTGCACTGCCTGATGAGGTAGCCCACACTACTCACTTATTGGTTACTACAGATCATGGGATCTTCCTTAACAAGTATTATTCTTAAAGTACATTGCACACTAAATAAAACCATAACTATTACAGTTTAAGTGTTTACAAAACCCCATGAGGTCCAGAATGGCAGGTCTGGTGCTAAATCAGTGTTAGGCACTGAGTGATACCACGATCATCCCACTCTGCATAGACCTGGCGCGTTCATGGCAGGCCCACATTAGCACCCTTTCAAATATGGAGCGCAAGGCAGGCCCTTCCGGACTGGCTGGAAATGGATCAGCTGCCATTTTCAGACTCCACTTTCCAAATTACTAACACCGTCGGTACTACAGAGCTGAATTTTGTGGCCAGTATGAGTTACAAAACAACCATATCTAAGATAACTCACAGATGGTCTCTTCTCTACTTCAAATAAATTAATCTTTTGTCCAACTTCTTGATTTTAGTGGCAAGTTACTAAACCCATCATATTTTGTAATGAACATAATGATACACAGTAAACATATTTCACTACATATAAGAGCATATATTATTTTGTCTGCTGAGGTACATAAATACCCAGAAAGAAAAAAACAATTCAGACCAGTACTCTTATTTCTCAGTTTTTATTTTACTAGTGTTTATTTTAAGGCATGCAAGACCAGTTTGGGCCAATATTCTTATTCCCAGTTTTTACTGTTTTTCGTTCTGGGTAGGTAACTAGCCTACAAGAATCAAACAGGTTTCTTAGTTAACAGGCTCAATGTCTTCACAATTAAATTGACCAGGGCCCTTAAATTCCACAGGGATTCTACTGGTTTCCTGGTGTAATTCTGGTAGAAGACCAGAAGGACTTGCAGAAAAATGGTGGGAGTTGCCATTTCCAGCATTTACGGTGTTTCCTGGGAGCTCCAATAGTCTCCAATTCTTTATGTCACGCGATTAACTTTGTTGAAGAACTTCAATCTGGTCCATTTGATGCTGCAGTCCTGAATTACCTGAGGAGGTATGTGGGCAGATCTGAGGCAGGGCAAAGCCGAATTTCCACATCCTCGTGTATATTGTCCTTGACGCTATCAGTTGAAACTTCTAATCTTTTTCTCCCAGTCTGGTCCAGCTTGTTGCACTGATACTCAGTTGAGCTCAAAAAAATACAACTTAAAATGTGAAACGAATTTAAAGTGCAAATCAAATTATAATACATTTGTTTCATGATATGTCTACTCTAAGATGTAATCGGTGTCTGGAACTGAATAGTTTCGGTTTCTATCCCAACAAAGAACTAAATTTGTTCAGTTGCAAAATTGAAATCAGCAGCTTTTTGATCTTAATGTTTAAAATAATCATCTATCTTTGATTAATTTAGTTAATTTAAATCGCAGATTGTCTGGTTAGTTTGAATAGCACAGATTTCCAATGAGAAAGCTACTAAGAACAGATTTAGGACAGATTCAGGGAATATTTATTTATGAGGAGGGAATTTAATTGCTGTGCCAAAAAACTATTTAGTTAAAGAAAAACACAGCTTGATGCTGTAATGGGAAGATGGTATTTTGAAAATATGGATGTGAAATCCTAGGGTTAGGGAGGTACATGAAGTAATAGACTGCCAACATGGGGGTCAGAATTAGTAGAGAACCCAGATCTCAATGTGTTCTAACTGTGCTTTATTGAATAGATTCAGCTCAAAATTTGGATGCACCGATGTTACCTTCAGGTTAGTTGCTGGTGGCTGTTACTATGATTGTACAAGTGTTTGGTGCTTTATAGAGTTCTTTGAAGTTGCTGAAGTCTACAGGGAGTGATATGACGGATCTTGAAGAAGTTCGCCTTGACTTCAAAGCTTCTGCACAAACCAGTTACTCCCAGATATGTGTGCAGTGGTAGGCTGCAGCACAAAAGGGAGAATGAACAGGAGGGATGCAGGGCAGGACAAGCTGCGAGAAGAGGGAGCAAAAGGAGTAGAGGAAGAAAGGCTCCCAGCAGAAGGCCATATCTGTCCAGGGCGTTCAAGGGGCAGTTCTTCTACTTAGACCCCAGACAGGAACAGTCTGTGAAATGCCTGCAGGATTCACTGAAATCTGCCACTTGCTGCAGCCATAACCGCAACCTCAGAGCAGGATGAAGATGATAGTGCCAGTGGCTGTGAAGGTGACCAGGGATGTTTAAATGTCAGGCTGGAGCAGTTGGAGTATTTAGCCAGAAAGGAGCAGGCAATTTAACACATGGCTTTCTCTCAGGGGGTTGTGTGACTTAGGAACTCTCTGCCTCAGAAGGTGGTAGAGGCGGGTTCACTGAATATTTTTAAGGTAGAGGTAGATAGATTCTTTTTAGGCAAGGGAATCAAAGATTATTGGGGGTTAGATGGGAACATGGAAATCAAAGCACAAGAAGATCAGCCATGATCTTATTGAATGGTGGAGCAGGCTCGAGCGGCCGAATAGTCTACTCCTGTTCCTATTTCCTATATTCTTATATTCTTTGCTCATGATGCAGGCTGACACTGACTGTTCACACATTGGTTTGCGGGTGCCACATGTCAACAGTTCTGCAACCAAAAAGGATTCTATTCCCTCAGTGCCCAGCTGGCATGTAGCCATAGGCATAGGTTTTAGAATTTCTCCAAGGCCTCACCTCAACCTATCTCTGTAATTTCCTCCAGCCCTGCAGCCTCGGAAATCCCTCCTCCAATTCTGGCCTCGTGCAAACCCATGATTTTCTTCACTCCACCATCAACTGCCTATGCCCTAAGCTCATGAATTCTCTCCCTTTATAGCTCTCCCTCCTTTAAGACTCTCCTTAAAATTTCCCTTTTGCCCAAGCACTTAGTCATCTGTCTTAATATTTCCTCATGTGACTCTTGTCAAATTTTGTGTGATGATCACACACATGGAATGTCTTTGGGAATTTTACTATGTTAAAGGTTCCATATAAATGTAAGCATCATATAACTCGTGTAATAGTCGATCTTGTGTAAAAATGATGACTTTTAGCTTAAAAAACCGCATCTTTTCATATACCTCATGTAAAAGTCAACACAATTTTTTCAGGGATCAAACCACATTGTGCTTATTAATTATTTACTGTGAATTACAATGGTCCATTAATTTAAAAGCATACTTGGGAACGTTTAGATTTTCCTGCCGCCAATTCTAGTGATAATCTCCCAGCCAATCAAAAAGAAGAATGTGTACCACATGATCTATCACGATGCCTTCGAGAAAGAATAACAAGTATACAGCTTAGTTTAAACTGGACAAAAAAGTGGCAGACCGGGTTAACGAGCATCAGCAAAATGATCATATTATCACCCCAGAGCCATCCAACTCTACATTCTCAGAGAAGCAAAGAAAGATGGTATTACAGAATTCATGGCCAGTGCCATGATTCATGGAAAGGCATGATTTAGTACTCTGTCAGGAAATGAAAATTTTACAGCATCTGAACTTGGTGATAAGATCATTAATATCCATTGTTTTGTCATGCAACATCAAGAGAAGAATGCATATTGATTGGTCTGCATTGGATATATGGATGAAACATCGATGAACTTTGACATACCAGTAAACATGACCATGACCAAGATTGCTGAAAAAACCACCCTTGTAAAAACAACTGGCCACGAGAAGGCATGGTTCACAGCAATTCCATCTTGTATGGCGAGTGGCATAAAAATAATCGTGAAAGTCTAGGGCAAAGCTCTCCCCAAAGAGAAATTTCAGAAAAGCGTTGTCGTCCATGTTCATGAGAAAGGTTGGATTAATGAAGGAGGCTTCAAGAAATGGGCCAAGAAGTGTGGAACTTGAGACTGGAGGACTACACAAAAAAAAGTTGCTCATCTGAGACATGTTCAAATCCCATCTCGCTGACGATGTAGTATAATGATGTGAGATTCACATACACCAATGTAGTAGTTATTCCTGGTGCTCTTAAGAGAATTGTTCAGCCCCTGGATATGTGTATAAATAAACTTCTCAAGGATGGTATCTGAAAGATGTGGAACCATTGGATGTTGAAAGGTGAAAAAACATTCAGTAAAGATAGAAATATGCCAGCACCCTCACTAGCAGCATTGTGCCAATGAATTATAGACATGTGGAATCAACTTGTGTTGTAGTTAGTGATGGTATGTATTATGGTATGGTATGTACTTTTTTGTGTGGATGAAATATATATAGTTGCAATGTTATAGATAAATAAGAGTTAAAATGAATTATTCGTTGTTGTTGGTTTATACTTTATTTAATTAGCGCAAATAGAAATAAATAAGTATGAATTGATAACCATTACAGACATGGCTATGGAATGTAATAGATTGGGACTTGAATATTGAAGGGTACATGACATTTAGGAAGGATAGGAAGTTAGGAAAAAGTGGAGGGGTGGCTCTGTTAATTAATAATGGTATCAGCACATTAGAGAGGGATGACCGAAGTTTAGGAAACCAGGATGTAGAAGCGGTTTGGGTTGAGTTAAGGAATGATAAAGGCAAGAAGTCACTTGTGGGAGTGGTGTACAGCCCTCTTAATTGTAACTACACGGTAGGGCAGAGTATGAAAGAAGAGATAATGGAAGCTTGCCAGAAAGGTACAGCAATAATCATGGGGTATTTTAATCCACATATAGACTGAAAAAATCAGATGTGCAAAGGTGATGAAAAGTTCATAGAATGTTTTCAGGATAGTTTATTAGAACAGCACATTCTGGAACCAACCAAACAGCAGGCTATACTAGACCTGGCATAGAGCAATGAGATGGAATTAATTGATAACCTCCTAATGAAGGCACCCCAAGGTAGCAGCGATCAATATGATTGAATTTTACATTCATTTTAGCGTGAAACGAGTACGTTCAAGACTAACATTTTAAACTTAACTAAGGGCAATTATGAGAGCATGAAAGCAGAGCTAGCTAAAGTGAACTGGCGAGTGAGGTTAAGGGATATGTCAATAGAAGTTCAGTGGCAGACATTTAAAAGGATATTTCAGAAAACACAGAAGAGATACATTCTAATGAAAGAGAAAAATTCCAAAGGGAGGGCCCACCATCCATGGTTAACTAAAAAAGTTAAAGACAGTATCAAATTTGAAGAAAAAGCATATAATTATGCAAAAACGAGTGGCAGGGCAGAAGATTGGAAAGAATATAAAGAACAGCAAAGAATGACTACAGACTAATAAGGAGAGAAAAATTAGAGTATGAGAGAAAGCTAGCTAGTAATATAAAGACAGATAGTAAGAATTTCTATAGAATCTTAAATAAGAAGAGTTAAAAGCAGGACCTCATGGGTTATAGTCTCTGGATTACTCCCGGTGCCACATGCTAGTGAGTATAGGAATAGGTGGATAAAGCAAATGAATGCGTGGCTGAAGAGTTGGTGCAGGAGGGAGGGCTACAGATTCCTGGATCACTGGGTCCATTTCTAGAGAAGGTGGGACCTGTACAAGTCCGACGTGTTGCATCTGAATTGGAACTGCACCAACATCCTTGCAGGGGGTTTGCTAGTGCTGTTGGTGGGGTTTAAACTAGTTTGGCAGATTGATGGGATACAGAGTGGAAGTATAGTAGGGGGTGACGTACAGACAAGTATTGAAAAAAAACCAAGTCAGTCTGGAAGGCAGAGCATATATAGTCAAGTTCAGACACAAAAGAGAATGCAAGGCTGGATGACATTTATTTTAATGCAAGGAGTCTTGCAAGTAAGGAAGATGAGTTGAGAGTGTTGATTAACACATGGGGATATGATATCATTGCTATCGCAGAGACATGGTTGAGGGAGGCAGGACTGGCAGCTCAATCTTTAGGTGAGACATGGGGGGTTGTAAAAGAGGAGGTGGTGTCACGATATTGATCAAGGAGTCAATTACTGCAATAAAGGGGGATGATATCTTAGAAGGTTCCTCAAATGAGGCCATATGGGCAGAACATAAAAACAAAAAGGGGGAAATCACATTGCTGGGACTGTACTATAAGCTCCCAAACAGTCAGGGAGAGATAGAAGAGCAGATATGTAGGCAAGTCTCAGAGAAGTGTAAAAATAATAGGGTAATAATAGTGGGAGATTTCAACTTCCCCAATATTAACTGAGATAGACAAAGGGTGAAAGGCTTAGAGGGGGCAGAATTCTTGAAATGTATCCCAGAGAGCTTCTTAAGCCAGCATGTAGAAAGACCTTCAAGAGAAGGTGGCGATGCTGGACTTAACTTTAGGGAATGAAGCCGGGAAAGTGGTAGAAGTGTCAGTGGGAGAGCATTTTGATTTTAGTGACCATAACTCGGTAAGATTGAAGTTAGTTATGGAAAAGGACAAAGATGGACCAGAAATAAAGGTTCTGAATTGGGGGAAGGCGTTCTAAATATGATAAGACTGGATCTCGCCAAAGTTGACTGGGAGAAGCTACTTGTAGGAAAATCTATACCAGAGCAGTAGGAGTCATTCAAAAATGAAATAGTGTGAGTGCAGGCCCAACATGTTCCTGTAGAGGTGAAGGATGGGACCAACAAGTCCAGAGAGCCCTGGATGTTGAGGAATGTACAGGATTGGATAAGGAAAAAAGGGAAGTTTATGGTAGATGATGCACTTAGTGTTTTACACATAGTGTAAAATAAGGCAGGATCGTGTGCATAGGTATATCAATGGGAAGAGAATAACCAGGGAAACTGTAGGGCCCATTAGGGATCAAGGATCTGGCCAAGGTAAACTGGGAACAGCTACTTGTGGGGAAATCTACAGAAGAGCAGTGGGGGGTGTTCAAAAAGGAAATGAGGAGGGTACAGGCTCAAAATGTTCCCACTAGGGTGATAGGAAGGAGTAACAAGCCCAGAGAACCATGGATGACCAGAGATATTCAGTATACAATGAGAAGGAAAAGAGAGGCTTTTAGCAGGTACAAGGGGAGCAAATCAGCGGAGGCATTGGTGGAGTACAGAAAGTGCAGGGTGGAGCTTAAGAAAACAATTAGGACAGCAAAGAGGGGATATGAGAAAGTTCTGGCTGGTAAAAGTAGGGAAAATCCCAAGATATTCTATAAGTACATCAATGGGAAGAGGATAACCAGGGAAAGAGTAGGGTCCATTTGGGACCAAGGCGGCAATCTATGGGTGGAGCCAGAGGACATCGGTAGAGTGTTGAATGAATACTTCACAACCATCTTCACCCAAGAGAATGAGGATGAAAGTATGGAACTCGGGGAGAGGGACTGCGAGGTTCTTGAGCAAATTGATATAGGGAGTGACAAGGTAATGGAGGTGTTGGCAGGCTTAAAAGTAGACAAAGCTCCACGTCTGGATGATTTGTGTCCCAGGCTGCTGAGGGAGGCAAGAGAGGAGATAGCAAGGGCTTTGACCAAATTTTTAATTCCTCTCTGGCCACGGGGACTGGAGAACAGCTAATGTGGTTCCACTATTTAAGAAGGGTTGTAGGAATAAGCCAGGGAACTACAGACCAGTGAGTCTCACGTCAGTGGTAGGGAAACTATTGGAGAAAATTCTGAAGGAGAGAATCTATCTCCACTTGGAGAGGCAAGGTTTGATCAGGGATAGTCAGCATGGCTTTGTCGGAGGGAGGCCATGCCTAACAAATTTGATTGAATTTTTTGAGGAGGTTACCAGGTGTGTAGATGAGGGTAGTGTAATTGATGTAGTTTATGTGGATTTCAGCAAAGCCTTTGACAAGGTCCCACATGGGAGACTTATAAAGAAGGCAAATGCACATGGTAATTTGATAAGGTGGATCCAAAATTGGCTTAGTTGTAGGAAACAGAGGGTGATGATAGAAGGCTGTTTTAGTGACTGGAAGCCAGGTGTCCAGTGGCGTACCACAGGGATCTGTGCTGGGTCCCCTATTATTCGTCATTTATATAAATGACATAGATGACTATGTGGGGGGTAGGATTAGTAAGTTTGCGGATGATACAAAGATTGGCCGGGTGGTTAACAGTGAGGTTGAGTGTCTTGGGCTACAGGAAGATATAGATGGGATGATCAAATGGGCAGATGGAATTTAACCCTGAAAAGTGTGAGGTGATACACTTTGGAAGGAGTAATTTGACAAGGAAGTATTCAATGAATGGCATGACACTAGGAAGTTGTGAAGATCAAAGGGGCCTTGGCATGTGTGTCCATAGATCTCTGAAGGCGGAGAGGCATGTTAGTGGGGTGGTGAAAAAGGCATTTGGGACACTTGCCTTTATCAATCAAGGCATAGATTACAAAAGTAGGGAGGTCATGTTGGAGTTGTATAGAACCTTGGTAAGACCACAGCTGGAGTACTGTGTGCAGTTCTGGTCGCCACATTATAGGAAGGATGTGATTGCACTGGAGGGGGTGCAGAGGAGATTCACCAGGATATTGCCTGGGATGAAACATTTAAGTTATGAAGAGAGGTTGGATATATTTGGGTTGTTTTCATTGGAGGAGAGAAGACTGAGGGGCGACCTAATTGAGGTGTACAAGATTATGAGGGGCATGGACAGGGCGGATAGGGAACAGCTGTTCCCCTTAGTTGAAGGGTCAGTCACAAGGGGACACAAGTTCAAGGTGAGGGGCAAGAGGTTTAGGGGGGATGTGAGGAAAAACTTTTTTACCCAGAGGAAGGTGACAGTCTGGAATGTACTGCCCGGGAGGGTGGTGGAGGCAGTTTGCCTCACATCCTTTAAAAAGTACATGGATGAGCACTTGGCACGTCATAACTTTCAAGGCTATGGGCGAAGTGCTGGTAAATGGGATTAGGTCGATAGGTCAGGTGTTTCTCATGTGTCGGTGCAGACTCAATGGGCCAAAGGGCCTCTTCTGCACTCTGCGATTCTGTGATTCTGTAGATACCAAGCACTCAAAACAGCAGAAGCTCTAGAGGAGCATAGAAAGTTCAGGGGGTTACTTAAAAAAGAAATTAGGATAGTGAAGAGGAGGCATGAAAAAACACTGGCGGGTAAAATAAAGTAAAATTCAAAGGCGTTTTCTTAGTATATTAGGGGCAAGAGGATAACCAGGGAAAGAATAGGGCCCATTAGGGACCAAAGTGGCAATCTGTGTCAGGAGCAGGAAGACGTAGGTGAGGTTTTAAATGAGTACTTTGCATCTGTATTCACTATAGAGAAGGACAATGTAGGTATAGAAATCAGGGAGAGGAACTGTGATATTCTTGAACAAATTGGCATCGAGAGGGAGGAGGTATTAACAGTTTCAGCAGGCTTAAAAGTGGATAAATCCCCAGGTCCAGATGAAATGTATCCCAGGCTGCTGTGGGAGTCAAGGGAGGAGATTTCAGGGGCCCTGATATTAATTTTCAACCCTCTCTGGCCACTGGAGAGGTGCCAGAGGACTGGAAGACAGCTAATTTGGTACCATTATTCAAGAAGGATAATAGGGATAAAACAGCGAACTATGGGCCAGTGAGTCTAACATCAATGGTAGGGAAACTTTTGGAAAAAATACAGAATTAATCTCCACTTCGAGAGGCAAGGATTAATCAAGGGTAGTCAGCATGGCTTGTCAGGGGGAGATTATGTCGAACAAATTTGAATGAATTTTTCGAGGAGGTGACTAGGTGTGTAGATGAGGGCAGTGCAGTTGATGTAGTCTACATGGACTTCAGTAAGGCTTTTGACAAGGTCTAGCATGGGAGACTGGTCAAGAAGGTAAGAGTCCATGGGATCCAAGGCAATTTGGCAAATTGGATCAAAAATTAGCATAGTGGCAGGAGGCAGAGGGTGTTGGTCGAAGGTTGTTTTTGTGACCGGAAGCCTGCGTCCCAGTGATGTACTGCAGGGTTTGCTGCTGGGTCCCTTGCTGTTTCTAGTGTACATTAATGATCCAGACATGAATGTAGGAGGTATCATCAGTAAGTTCACAAATGACACAAAAATTGGTGTGGTAAATAGTGAGGAGGAAAGTCTTATGACTACAGGATGATATAGATGGGTTGGTCAGATGGGCAGAACAGTGGCAAATGGAATTTAATCATGAAAAGTATGAGTTGATGCATTTTGAGAGGACTAACAAGGCAAGGGAGCACATGATGAATGGTAGGACCCTAGGAAGTACAGAGGGTCAGAGGGAACTGATGTGCACATCCATAGATCCTTGAAGGCAGCTGGACAGGTAGATAAGTTGTATAAGAAAGCTTTTGGGATACTTGCCTTTCTTAGTCAAGGCATTGAATACAAGAGCAAGGAGGTTATGGTGGAGCTGTTTAAAGCATTAGCTAGGCCACATCTGGAATATGTGTGCAGTTCTGGTCACCATACTATTGGAAGGATGTGATTGCGCTGGAGAGGGTGCAGAGGAGATTCACCAAGATATTGTCTGGGCTGGAGTGTTTCAGCTATGAAGAGAGACCTATTAGGCTGGGGTTGTTTTACTTAGAGCAGAAAAGTCTGAGGGAGGACCTGATTGAGGTGTACAAAATTATGAGGGGCATAGACAGGGTAGAAGGAAGAAACTTTTCCCCTTAATGGAGGGGTCAAAAACCAGGGGGCATAGATTTAAGGTGAGGGGCAGAAGGTTTAGAGAGGATTTGAGGAAATGATTTTTCACCCAGAGGGTGGGGGGTATCTGGAACTCTGCCTGAAAGGGTGGTAGGGGCAGGAACCCTCACGACATTTAAGAATTATTTAGATGAACACTTGAAACGCCATAGCTTATAAGGCCAAGGGCCAGATGCTGGAAAATAGGATTAGAACAGATAGGGGCGTGAAGACTGCTGCGGACAAATGGGCCAAAGGGCCTATTTCCATGTTGTAAAACTTTATGACTCTTAGGGGTGAATTTTCTCCCCGTTGGGTGGGCAGTTCGGGAGCGGTCGGCTACATGCCACCATTTTGCCAATTAAGGCCCGCCCAGCGTGACGTGCACCTGGAAGCACTCAGCACTACTTGTGCGGGCGGGGGGAGGAGGGAGAGTCGGGGCCTGCGCTCCTTCAAGCACGCACTCAAAAGAGCACAGAAATCTCCCTGAGGCACGGAACTGCCTCAGGGAGATTAATTTCACAATAAAACATTGCAAAAAAGGAAAAAAAGAATTACACAGACATGTCCCCACATGAGCTGGAACATATATATGTGTTTTAATAAAAATGTTTATTTAATTTATAAAGCCTTTATGAAACCTCATCCCGCCCGTGGATGAGGTTTCATGAGAAATGGGAAGGCCGCCTGGGCTCTTCGCCTGCCCTTCAACATTAAGGTTGGATGGGCAGCCCAGACAATCAGTTCTATTAGGTAATTAATGGCCTTATCACTCCTTTGACAGTTCTGTGGGCGCGCAGCCGGCTTCAGTGCGCGCCTGCCAAATGAAGATCGGAATGACACGCGGTGACATTGGGACCCACGCCCGACATCACCGCGCATCATTTTACGCGTCAGTGTGCGGAGCCTGCCCCCGCACGCCGAATGGAAGATTCTGGCCTATGACTCTGTTAACAAAGTGAGCGTTGGCCCTATAGAGAGTGCGCTGGGGAATTGATAATGGAAAGTAGGGAGATGGCGGACCAATTAAACATGTATTTTGATTCGGTCTTCACTATATAGGACACGAGTAACATCCTGGAAATAGCTGTAAATTAGGAAATGGAAGGGAGGGAGGAACATGGGGAAATTACAATCACCAGGGAAGTGGTATTGAGCAATTTGCTGGGGCTGCGTGCTGGCAAATCCCCAGGTCCAGATGGACTTCACCCTAAGGTCTTGAAAGAAGTGTTTAGTGAGATAGTTGAAGCATTGGTTTTAATTTTCCAAAATTCCTTAGATTCAGGGAAGGTTCCATTAGATTGGAAAATAGCAAATATAACTCCTTTATTCAAAAAGGGAAGGAGACAGAAAGCAGGCCAGTTAGTCTAACATCTGTCATAGGGAAAATGTTAGAAGCTATTATTAAAGATGTTATAGCAGGGCACTTAGAAAAATTCAAGACAATCAGGCAGTCAACAGGCTTTTGTAAAAGGGAAATCATGTTTAACCAATTTATTGGAGTTCTTTGAAGGAGTAATATTTGTGGGGATAAAGGGTGAGCCTTGATTGGCCCTCCAGCGTGAAACTGCGGTGCGGTGCCTCGTGCATGAATCACAAAAAGTTAGTATGCAGGTACAGCAGGTAATTAGGAAAGCTAATAGTATACTATCATTTTTTGTGAGGGGAATTGATTACAAGAGTAGGAAGGTTATGCTTCAGTTGTACAGAGCATTGGTGAGACCACGTCTGGAGTATTGTATACAGTACTGATCTCTATATTTAAAGAAAGACGTAAATGTGTTGGAAGCAGTTCAGAGAAAGTTTACTAGACTAATACATGGAATGGGCGGGTTGTCTTATGAGGAAAGGCTCGACAGGTTAGGCTTGCATCCACTGGAATTTAGAAGAGTAAGAGATGACTTAATTGAAACCTTTAAGATCCTGAGGGGTCTTGACAGGGTGGATGTGGAGAGGATGTTTCCTCTTGTTGGAGAATCTAGATTAGGGGTAAAAGCAAAACATTGCAGATGCTGGAAATCTGAAACAAAAACAAAAATTGCTGGAAAAGTTCAGCAGGTCTGAGCATCTGTGGAGAGAAAGACAGAGTTAACGTTTCGAGTCTGTATGAAGAAGAAGAGTCATACGGACTTGAAACGTTAACTCTGTCTTTCTCTCCACAGATGCTGTCAGACCTGCTGAGCTTTTCCAGCAATTTTTGTCTCGAATTAGGTGTCACTGTTTAAAAATAAGGGGTCACTTATTTAAGACAGGGATGAGGAGAAATTTTTTCTCTCAGAGGGTAGTGACTCTTTGCAACTCTCTTCATCAAAGGGCAGTGGAAGCAGGGTCTTTGAATATTCTTAATGCAGAGGTGTATAGGTTCTTGATTTTCAAGGGGGTGAAAGGTTATCAGGGATAGGCGGAAATGTGGGGTTGATGTTACATTCATATCAGCCTCGATCTTATTGCATGGTGGAGCAGGCTCAAGGGGGCGAGTGGCCCATTCCTGCTCCTAATTCATATGTTGGTATGTTGATTACGTTGACATTTTTTGGGCCCAAATCAAGTACGCATGTCAATCCTTCTAAAATATTACTCATGGAAAAGTTGACCATGTAACTCTTTGCCTAAAAAAGTGGTCTAAAAAATTTGACTTTTACACTACTATATATGGTAGATGTTTTTGTTGAGTGATCAATTTTAAAAGAAGCAAGCTGGCAAACTGAAAATGATCAAATAAATGCACTTATGTGAGATATATGCTGTATTTCTGGGCTATCTACGATCTTTTTCTTGGAAAGTCACTGTAATTTTTAACCACAGTATTTTCCAGCAACACTATTTATTTTCTGCAATTTAAAATTTTTTTTTTTTAATGTTTTAGTGGCAACACAACTAATTATGGACACTATACCTTTCACTATAAAATCTGATACAATGTAAATTAATATAATGTTCATTGGGATAGTCCACAAAGTATTGCTTATTGATGTAATTGCATAAATAAAATGCTTTTTATGTTCTGGATACTGATTGAAAAAATAATGGCCTAGATTTTCCAATTAGGTTTATCTTATTAATAGGCATTTTTTCAATGGATATTCAGGATATAAGTTTCTGGGGACAGAGAAAGTGTAAGAACATAAGAAATAGCTGCATTTGAGTTTTCAACTCTTTCTGTCTGTAACAGGAGCACAAGTAATTTTTAAAAATTCCAGTAAGAACATAGGAGCAGAAGAAATAAAAGCAGAAAAAGGCCATATGGCCCCTCAAGCCATGTAACACCATTCAATAAAATCATGGCTGAGTTTCGACATCAATTTAACTTTTTTACCCTCTCTGCATAATCTCCTGATTCCCTTGAAGCCCAGAGACCTACTGATAATGATCTATAGAATACACTCAATGACTGAGCAACCACAATTCTCTGGATTAGAGAATTATAAAGATTCACAACCCTTGAGTGAAGAAATATCTCTCCATCTCAGTCCTAAATAGCTGATCCTTTATCTGAGACTGTGACCCTAATTATAGACCCTTCAGCTAGGGAAACAGCCTCTCAGCATCGACCATGGGAATCAAAGGGAAAAACTCCACAGGGTGAAGTCATACCAAGCACAAAGGATGGTGTGTGGGGCGGATGAAGGCCAATCATTTCAGGCCCAGGATATCACTGCAGGAGTTCTTTAGGGTGCTTCCCTAGGTCTAACCATCTTCAGCTGTTTCATCAATGACCTTCCCTCTATCATAAGGTCAGAAGTGGAGATGTCTGCTGGATGGTCAGCATCATTTGCAACTCCTCAGATACTGAAGCAGCCCATACCCGCGTGTAGCAAGACCTGGATTACATTCAAGCTTGGAGTGATAAGTGGCAAGTAACATTTTCACCACAAGGGCCAGGAATTGACTATCTCCAACAAGAAAGAATCTAATGATTTGTGCTTGGCATTCAATGGCATTAGTATCACTGAAACCACCCCACCTCCCCCCCCCACCCCTCTATCAACATCCTGGGGGTTACCAATGACCAGAAACTGAACTTGACCAGCACATATAAGACCATAAGATGTAGGAGCAGAAGTAGGCCATTTGGCCCATCGACTCTGCTCCACCATTCAATGAGATCATAGCTGATCTGATAGTCCTCAACTCCACTTTCCTGCCTTTTCCCCATAACCCTTGAATCCCTTACTGATTAAAAATCTATCTCAGCCTTGAATATACTTAAGGACCCAGCCTCTACTGAAATCCACAGGTTCACTACCCCCTGAGAGAAGAAATTCCTCTTTATCTCTGTTTTAAATAGGTGCTCCCTTACTCTGAGATTATGCCCTCTGGTTCTAGACTCTCCTACAAGGGGAAACAACGTCTCTGCATCTACCCTGTCAAGCCCGCTAAGAATCTTATATGTTTCAATAAGGTTGCCTCTCATTCTTGTAAACTCCAATGAGTACAGGCTGAACCTACTCAACCTCTCCTCATAAGAAAATCTTTGCACACCCAGGATCAACCTAGTGAACCCTCTCTGGACTGCCTCCATTGTCAGTATATCTTTCCTTAGATAAGGGAACCAAAACTGTTCACAGTATTCTAGGTGTGGTCTAACTAGTGCCTTGTATAGTTTTAGCAAGACTTCCCTATTTTTATATTCCATTCCCTTTGAAATAAAGGCCAACATTCCATTTGCCTTCCCTGTTACCTGCTGAACTTGTGTGTTAGCCTTTTGGGATTCATGCACAAGAACTCCCAAATCCCTCTGTGCTGCAGCTTTCTGCAGTCTTTCTCCATTTAAATAATATTCAGCTTCTCTATTCTTCCTGCCAAACCTCACATTTTCCCACATTATATGTCAAGTTTTTCCCCACTCACTTAACCTGTCTATATTCCTATCTAGATTCCTTAGCTTGAATCTTCTCGCTGACGTGTAAAATGATGCACGGTGACATCGGGCATGTGTTCCGATGTCACCGTGCATCATTCCAATCTTCAGTTCGGCGGGCACACACCAGGGTTGGCCGCACGCCTGCCAAATGTCAAAGGCCTATTAAGGCCATTTAAATACCAATTGAAATAATTAACAGGGCTGCCCATCCAACCTTAAAGTTGGCGGACAGGCAAAGAGACCAGGCAGCCTTCGCATTTATCATGGAACCTCATCCATAGGCAGGATGAGGTTTCATGAAGTGTTTATAAATGTAATAAAAATTTTTGGTAAAATTCATTGACATATTCCAGCTCATGTGACACTGTCACATGAGGGAACATGTCTGAATAATATTTTAAGTTATTTTTTGCAAAGTTTTATTCTCAAATTAATCTCCCGGAGGCAGCACCGTGTCTCAGGGAGATTTCTGCACTCTTTTGTATGTATGCACACTAAATGGCGGCGAACGGCTACGCGCCTGCTCCCGCTCCCGAATCGCCTGCCTAATGGGGAGAAAATTCTCCCCCTTGTGTCATGCTCACCACTTGCCTTCCCACCTATTTTTGTATCATCTGCAAACTTGGTGATAGTACATCTTGGCCATAGTACTGTGGCTACAAGAGCAGGTCAGAAGCTGGGAATTCTGTGGACAGTAGCTTACCTCCTGACTCCCCAGAGCCTGTCCACCATGAATAAGGCACAAGTCAGGTGTAGGATGGAATACTCTCTACCTGCCTAGATGAGTGCAGCTCCAACAACAATCAAGAAGCTTGACACCATCCAGGACAAAACAGCCCACTTGACTGACACCCCATTCATCACCTTAAACATCCACTCCGTCCACCACCATCACACAGTGGCAGCAGTGTGTACCATATACAGGATGCACTGCAGCAACTCACCAAGGCTCCTTCGACAACACCTTACAAACCCGTGAAATCTGCAGCCTTGAAGGACAAGGGCAGTAGATGCATGGGAACACCACCACCTGCAGTTCCTCTCCAAGCCACGCACTGCCCTAACTTGGAACTATATTACTGTTCCTTCTCAGTCGCTGGGTCAATATCCTGGAACTCCCTTCCTAACTGCGCTGTAGGTGTATCTACACCACATGGACAGCAACGGTTCAAGCAGGTGACTCACCATCACCTCCTCAAGGGTAGTTGGAGATGAGCAACAATTCCTGTCATTTCAGCAATGCTCACATTGCATGTAAGAATATATATAAAAAGCTTACCTATCCTAGATTTTTGAAAGGAGAATTGGTCAATACAACATTGCCGAGCAGCTCAATCTTCGCAAAACGTTTTCTGTGCAAATCCATCACTATCTACATGCTCATATCTGCAGAAAGAGGTGAGCATATCCCAGTTTAAAAGACAATTATTGTGCATGGTGGTTCCTACTCTCAAAGGAGGATTTGACGGCATATGAAGGACAGATTAATCGCTGTCTAACCCATAATGTTTTTCCACCAAAAACTCTAATCACAGTATATCATGTTTTCAATGACATTACATGACATAAGATATACCAGATTGGGAACTAACTTCACATGGTTAGATGGTATAATTACACCTGTAGCTACCATGATGTGTTGGGCTGGCACATCCAGAGACAGTAATGGTCAGCTGTGGCTTGCATCTTGGCTCCAGCTCTATGAAAATATACAAAGGTGCTGACCGCACTCAGCCAGTAGCACCTCCACTTCAACATTCATCAGGCAGGGCATCAGAGCCTATGCTACACTGTTGCTTGCACCTTGGGTTTTCTGCCTTTTCATTTTTCCTTGTTACTTCTTAACCTCTACCCTATTTAGTGTTGGCAAATTCTACAGATGGGTTGAGGTGCCTTCTGAAGACTTGCAGAACTTTTTTCTCCTCATTTTGACATTTTTTATTGATTTGCATCTCCAGCACTCTCTGTGAGCTCTTCTCCCAGCCCCACAAACAAGGTAGCACAACAGCACCAATGGGCTTTCTGGCCTCCTGCTCTTAACCATTCAGGTCTAAACAGCACCTATTTTGGAACGTCTCAGCAATTGGGTCTCGGTTTGTGTGACCCTTTCAAGCAGGTAAGAATTGCATGTCCAACTACACAGATACGCTTAACACTTGGTATCATCCTTCTAATCTTCACACTCAGAGCTAGGTCATTCCAATGATGATCTATTTTGGTTACTGACTCTCATTACCATCCATAACAACTAATGCAATGTGACAATAAGGACTTGGACTTGCTGTTCTGTTTTAGCTGTTAAAATCACAGACTGCACAATGTATTGATTAGTTTGGCAGTCACATCGGTCCTTATCTAGCCCAAGTATATGCCAGAAGCATTGGGAATTAATTAACCATGAATATTATCCTAAAACATCGTTGAACATTCATGAACACCACAAAGATATGAGAATTCAGTAATCCTATTAAACCTCTGGTATTTCTCATAATCAGCTGTATCCAGATGGATAGGAAAACAGATTTATAACTATATTCCATTATATGACAAAGGCATCAAATAAAGACAAGTGTAACGAAACAATAAAACCATATCCACAGGTCCCCAGTGTCACTCTGAGCACTGTGCTATATAATTCATCTGGAAGTTTATACTGTGACATAATCATGAAGTTAACCTAGCTAGTGCAAATTTTCTTGGTTACTGATCTTGAATTGCTTTCGTACTATACTCTTGAATGCTGGCTATGGCCAGACTTTTGGAAAAACGCAAAGCCAGAAGAACATAAATGAACACAATAGTATTTTTACATATATATTTAATTGAATTTTTAATTCTGTTTTTGTAGTATTTCACGGTCTTCAAAGTGACCAATGTTAGTTTTAGGAAATGGGATAATTTTCCATATTTAGCATTCACTATCACCATCAGCATCAAAAATTCCAGTCAGGTATTGTGAGGAATAGGTCCAGAGTAAGCTTCTCTGTTATGCTCCAAAACTCATCTTTGTACAGCCTGTACAGAATGTCCCACGCTGCACCACTTTACATTTCCCATACCAGCTAATCTCATTGAATTTACCAATGAAGTTGCTAATTTAATGTTGTGTTCAATTTGTGGGTAGTTTGGTTCTGAGTATTTTACATCCACAAAGAACTGGATGAAGGCAACACAAATGAGTGGCCCAGAAGGATATTTTCACCCAATGGGCAGGGCACACTTTCATGTCATCATTTTAGGCTATATTTGGGCCCAAATAATAAAACTGAAAAGACTGTGCTAATCCACTTCTCCACTCAACTCCTTTCCTCTCCCTTAGGAAAGTTATGTTCCTCATTTTTATCTGCAGAAATCTGGGTAATTTCCAATGCACAGTCATGCATAGCAACATAAATATAATTGCCCTGATCCTATAATTAATGACAGAATGTTTTTCTAATATTTTGTTTGTTAGCTAATTGATGCTGAAGCACAGAGCCACAAATTGCTAATCCTACCAGAGCAAGAAATTAATACAGTGGCACTAAAGTTATCAAATTAACTGAACCAGGCATGAGGATGGAGGGAACATAATCTCTAGCAAGGATTATGCTCTATCTTTACCCAACATCTAACCTTTCAGGTATCTTAAATTGATTTCCTATCCTTTGTGAAGCAACTTTGGTCTTCCTGTCCCATCTCATTAAAATAATTCAGATCTATCCTGTAATAAATAAAGTTGTGAAGTGCTTAAAGAGTAACTGCAACAACAGTAGAATAATATTTGCAAAATTTGTGGTAAGAACATCCTCCTTTTGCTTTTTGTTCAGTTTTCTAATTAAAATGCAAGTTAAAAAAAATGACACAACGCTGCCATCAACTGAATGGCAATGGAACTGCAGATGGTAATTGTGCACAAACAGCAATAAGTACTGTACTGCTGTAACAAAAATGTACTGTTGTTCTCTCAGTGGCATATGTTTAGATAAGCCAACACTTTGCCCTGAGAGAATCTGAAAGACTACGTGGAGCAACCAAGCAGTGTTTCACATTGAAAATCAATGACTGAGGGAGACAATTTTAAGAGTTCATCTTGTCTCCACAAATAAAATTGAAAAGGGTTTACAAGTTAATTAATTAAAAGCTTCGCTATGCTGAGTAGGTACCAGTGCACAGAATATATCTAAACCTATCATTTTCAATGAACCAGGTAAACACACATAAAAAACAAAGCAAAAAATATCCTCAACACATCTATTTGTGATACAGCACTTAAAAAAAAACTTACCACAATGAAATGGACCTCTTGACACAAGTCCTGGACACCCACAGATTGTCTACATTTATGTTGGATCCAGGTAAAGAAAGTAGGCTATCAACAGTTTATGCAAAGCACTGCCTTCATTCAACTGCAGCAATAACCCTCAGCCAAGTCAAAATTGACAATTCACACATTGTGAAAAATAGCACAAAATGAAGCAAACATCTACAGTTACAACAAAGACCAGTAAGTATGCAGAGCTGCAACTTCAGCAATATCTTCTTTGCTGTCCACCTTGAACCAGTTACAACCACCTCAGGTGATTACCAGATCCAGCCCACTAGCTATAATACTGAACATTATGACTTAATCTCCTCTTCTTATGTTAGCATCACCAATCCCAACTTTGATTTTGATTTTAATTTCCCAGTGTATGGAGCAAACTACAGACATCAAATAGATGATATAAGTCCCAGGAAGCAGCTAAAATATTGATGGGCAAACTAAAATCAAATGGTGGTATGTCATAAAATAATGTACAAAGTAACACCGGAAGATTTAACTGCAATCTGGTCACTGCTGTAATGTAAGGAAACATGGCAGTTAATTTATATGCAGAGAAGTCCTGTCGATATAAAGGCACCAATCATTCATAAGGGATTGGATAAATGAGTTGTGGGTTCACTTATTTAAATTAGGCACATGAGAACACTTATACATGGATAGAAAGCTTGAAGACGTCAGCAGCAGAGCTGTGTGTGTTTGCTCTGCTCAACAGCAACAGTGGAACAAAGACTGGATCACATGACACACTTCCCTTCTAGTAATGTCATGCTGCTATCTCTTAAAGGCATATTACAACAGGTCTCAGAGTTAGCAATGAGATAAGTAACATAATCAGTTTTGGTGATGTTGCTTTAGGGACCAATGTCGACCAAAACCAAACAATGGCAAAGATAACTTTGAAATCAAAATCAGGATTCTGGAGCTCCTTAAATATTCCTATACTTTATTTTATTTACAATTATTAAGTTGTTAATCTTTGTTGAATGTTCATATCCACACAAAGTCACCTCTGATTAGTTTGAACCTACTTAAAAGATTTCCATGGCAAACCTCACCAAAATGTTTGAGGTTAAATATTTAAGTTAGATTTATATTATGTTCTGAGTTATTATTACATTTTTATTCTTCGTATATATACTATATACATTCAAATATATAAATATATGTATATAGGATAAATATATAGATATATTATATATATAATAGAAATGTGTGAAGTAAAACTAGAATTCAAGCAGAAATTAGTAAATTGAACTCAAATTAAATGTTTACTTTACAGATAATAACAAAGTCTTTCATCCATGAGATATGGTGCATTCCAAAAATTAAATAATATAAATCAGTTATCCAGCAAGGAACTACAAGCATAATTAAGCATATACTCAGCAGGAGGATAAGATGTGAACACTAATCCAATGGTGTCATCCCAGTAATTTTAGGAGGCTTTACTATTGAAATACGAATCATCTTGTTAAATAGAAAGTAAATAGTAAAATACCAATATGTGCACACAATAGATTTGCTAACAAGATTGAAGTCCAGGTGATTATATTGGTAGTGGCACTACAGATAGTAACTTGACCACGGGGCAGAATTCAGAGAGTGGTGGTGCATGATTGTTTATCATCCTGGAGGGATGTGTGCAGTGGTGTCCCCCAGGGGTATAATGCTCTTTTTGATATATATTAATGATTTGGACTTTCGTATACAGGGCATAATTTCAAAATTTGCAGATGACACAAAAGTAAGAAATGAAGTAAACAGTAAGGAGGATAGTAGAAGATGCTAAAAGGACATTGATAGATATGTGAAATATGAAGATAAATGGCAGAACGCAGAGAACTGTGGCATAATGAGTTTGAAAAGAGGATTGGGAAGAAGCGATATAAAGCTAATGGTACAATTTTAAAGGGGGTGCAGGGTCAAAGAGGCCTGAAGGTTTAAGTAACGAAATCTTTGAAATCAACAGGGTCGGTTGATTTAAAATAAAAAATGATATCCTTGGCTTTTTTAATAGAGGTGTTAAGGACAAAAATCATGAAGAAATGTAGTAAGCCTTGTTGACAACGTTCCTGTGAAGCACCTTCTGACATTTTACTATGCTAAAGGTTGTGTATAAATGCAAGTTGTTGTTGCAAACTTTTATAAGTCACTGGTTAGTCCTCAGCTGGAGTATTTTTTCCAATTTTGGCACCATACTTTAGGAAGGATGTCAAAGCCTTAGAGGGGGAAAAGAGAAGATTTGCTGGAAAGATAGCATGGGTGACGGACCTCAGTTATGTTGTGAGACTATAGAAGCTGGTGTTGTTCTCCTCAGAGCAGAGGAGATTAAGGGGAGATTTAATAGAGGTTTCAAAATCACGAAGGGTTTTGATAGAGTAAATAAGGGGAAATTGTCTCCAGTGGCAGAAGGGTTGGTGGCCAGAGGACACAGCTTTAAGATAATTGTCAAAAGAACCAGAGATGAGATGAGCTTTTTTTTTGTGTAGCTAGTTGTTATGCACTCCCTGAAAGGATGGAGGAAGCAGATTCTATAACTTTCATAAGGGAATTGGATAAATACTTGAAGGGGGAAAAATTGCAGACTATGTGGAAAAAGCAGGGGCATGGAATTATTTGGATAGCTGTTTCAAAAAGCTGGCATGAGCACAAAGAATCAAATTACCACCTTGTGTACTATATCATTTTAGGGGAGGTGATGGCATAGTGATATTGTCGCTGGACTAGTCGCTGGACTAGTAATCTAGAGACCCAGGGTAATGCTCTGGGGGCCTGGGTTTGAATCCCACCACGGCAGATGGTGGAAATTGAATTCAATAAAAATCTGGAATTAAAATGATGAGCATGAAACCATTGTTGATTGTTGTAAAAACCCATCTGGTTCACTAATGTCCTTACCTGGTCTGGCCTACATGTGACTCCAGATGACAGCAGTGTGGTTGACTCTTAAATGCCCCCTGAAATGGCCTAGCAAGTCACTCCACTCAGTTGTAACAAATGGCTACAAAGACACAAAAAAGGAATAAAACCAGATGGACCACCAGGCATCGATCTAGGCACTGGAAATAACAACTGCAATCGCAGCCCTGTCAACACTGCAAAGAACTCCTTACTAACATCCTTACTAAGTCTCACAGACTAGTCAAGCAACAGCCTGACACAGTCATCCTCATGGAATCATACCTTACAGATAATGTCCCAGACTCTACCATCACCATCCCTGGGTATATCCTGTCCCACCAGCAGGGCAGACCCAGCAGAAATGATGGCACAGTGGTATACAATCGGGACGGAGTTGCCCTGGGAGTCCTCAACATTAACTCTAGACCCCATGAAGTCTCATGGCATCAGGTCAAACATGGGCAAGGAAACCTCCTGCTGATTACCACGTACCACCCTGCCTCACCTGATGAATCAGTGCTTCTCCATGTTGAACATCACTTGGAGAAAGCACTGAGGATAGCAAGGGCACAGAATATACTCTGGGTGGGGGACTTCAATGTCCACCACCAAAAGTAGCTTGGTAGCACCACTACTGACCAAGCTGGCCAAGTTCTAAATAACATAGCTGCTGGACTGGGTCTGTGGCAGGTGGTGAGGGAAAAACATATTCATCCTCACCAACTTCCCTCTGCAGATGCATCTGTCCATGACAGTATCAATAGGAGTGACCACCACATAGTCATCGAGGAGATGAAGTCCCACCTTCATACTAAGGATACCCTCCATCCAGTTGTGTGACACTACCACCATTCTAAATGGGAAAGATTTTGAACAGATCTAGCAACTCAAGAGGAACAATGAAGTACTGTGCACCATCAGCAGCAGAATTGTACTCAAACACAATTTGTAACCTCATGGCCCGGCATATCCCCCACTCTACCATTACCATCAAGCCAGGGGATCAACCCCGGTTCAATGAAGAGTGCAGGAGGGCATGGCAGGAGCAGCACCGGGCATATCTAAAAGTGAGGTGTCAACCTGGTGAAGCTATAAAACAGGACTACTTGCATGCCAAACAGCATAAGCAGCAAATGATAGTCAGAGCTAAGCGATCCCACAGCTAATGGATCAGATCTAAGCTCTGCAGTCCTGCCACATCCAGTCAGAAATGGTGGTGGACAATTAAACAACTCACTGGAGGAGGGGGCTCCACAAATATCCCCATCCTCGATGATGGAGGAGCCCAGAACAGCAGTGCAAAAGATAAGGCTGAAGCATTCGCAACAACCTTCAGCCAGAAATGCTGAGTAGATGATCCTTCTCGGCCTCCTCCAGAGGTCACCAACATCACAGGTGCCAGTCTACAGCCAATTCAATTCACTCCACGTGATATCAAGAAACGGTTGAAGGCACTGGATACTGAAAGGCTATGGGCCCTGACAATATTCCGGCAATAATACTGAAGACTTGTGCTCCAGAACTTGCCATGCCCTTAGCCAAGCTGTTCCAGTACAAGGTACAACACTGGTATCTACTTGGCTATGTGGAAAATTGCCCAGGTATGTCCTGCACACAAAAAGCAGGACAAATCCAACCCAGCCAATTATCACCCCATCAGTCTACTCTCCACCATCAGTAGAGTAATGGAAGGGGTCATCAACAGTGCTATCAAGCAGCACTTGCTTAGCAATAATTTGCTCACTGATGCCCAGTTTGGGTTCCGTCAGGTCCACTCAGCTCCTGACCTCATTACAGTCTTGGTTCAAACATGGACAAAAGAGTGGAAATGCCAAGGTGAGGTGAGAATGACTGCCCTTGACATCAAGGCCGCATTTGACCGAGTGTGGCATCAAGGAGCCCTAGTAAAACTGGAGTCAATGGGAATCAGGAACTCTTCGCTGGTTGGAGTCATATCTACCACAAAGGAAGATAGTTGTGGTTGTTGGAGGTCTGTCATCTCAGCTTCACTGCAGGAGTTCCTCAGGGCAATGTCCTGGGCCCAACCATCTTCAGCTGCTTTATCAATGACCTTCCCTCTATCTTAAGGTCAGAAGTGGGGATGTTCGCTAATGATTGCACAATGTTCAGCACCATTTGTGACTCCTCAGACACTGAAGCTGTCCATGTCCAAATGGAGCAAGACCCGGACAATATCCACTTGGGATGACAAGTGGCAAGTAACATTCACGTCACTCAAGTGTCAGGCAATGACCATCTCAAACAAGAGACAATCCAACCATTGCCCCTTGATGTTCAATGGCATTACCACCACTGAATTCCCCACTATCAATATCCTGGGGGTTGTTACCATTGACCAGAAACTGAACTGGACTGGCCATATAAATACTGTGGCTACAAGAGCAGGTCAGAGGCTAGGAACCCTGTGGCGAGTAACTCGCCTCCTGACTCCCCAAAGCCTGTCCACCATCTACAAGGCACAAGTCAGGAATCTGATGGAATATTCCCCACTTGCCTGGATGAGTGCAGCTCCTACAACACTGAAGAAGCTGGATACCATCCAGGACAAAGCAGTCCGCTTAATTGGCACCACTTCTACAAATATTCACTTCCTCCACCACCGACACACAGTAGCAGCAGTGTGAACCATCTACAAGATGCACTGCATAAATTCACCAAGGCTCCTTAGACAGCACTTTCCAAACCCTCTTCCAGTGCCATCTAGAAGGACAAGGGTACCAGATGGATGGGAACAACACCACCTGGAATTTCCCCTCCAAGTCACTCACCATCCTGACTTGGAAATATATCGCCATTCCTTCACTGTCGCTCAAACTCCTGGAACTCCCTCCCTAACAGCACTGTGGGTGTACCTACACCACATGGACCGCAGTGGTGCAAGAACGCAACTTAACACCACCTTCTCATGGGCAATTAGGGATGGGCAATAAATGCTGGCCCAGCCAGTGAAGCCCGCATCCCATGAATGAATAAAAAAAAAATTATGATTCTATGATGCTGATGACAGAACTCTGAGACTTGGAGGCTGGGTGTGAGAATATGTACTCATCCATACAGGATCTGGTGTCTATGATGTTTGGTTGCAGAGCTGTTACAGAAAATTTGCCTTTCCAACTTGTTCAACCATCATTCAAAGGAATGATGGTTGAAATTTCCTCCCAGTTACCAGAATTCTCTTCCCATTGGCAGGATTGCAGTGAGTAGTCCCAACAATTACTTATACAAAATCACCAATTTTAATTTTCTTCCAGTAGCTCATTAGCCATGTGGGTTAGTTTAAAAGCCAGAAAGCTACTGCTCATTGGTTTACCAGGAAAGAAGTGAAAGCAGTTTGGTCAACATCAGTTCAGTAGGATGGCAGAAAAAGTAGCAGCTTTGAGTCTGCAAACAGCTGGAAGAACTCCTTGATTTTCTAGTGCATCAGTAGAAGTACTTCTGGCAAATGTGAGGGCCAGGAGAGAGCATCTGATGGTCACTGAGGCGAGAAGACACCATAGGAAAGTGGCACAGACGGAGGGAGAAGGCAAAAGCGGTCAGTGCAGCCTCCAGCAGCCGAAGAACTGCCAAACAATACAGAAGGTTCAATTGCCTGGAAGTGCGGTGGAAGCAGGTTCAATTGAGGCATTCAAGATGATTGTCTAAATAGAAACAATGTGCAGTGTTATGGGGAAAAGGCAGGATATGGCTCTAAGTCACCCTCATTTACAAGCTCTTCTGAGGCATAAGCTGTAGATGGTATAAGCACGCGCCTTTTACTTTTCCCCTCCCCTCATCACACTTACCCTTGTGGCTTTTTCCTTTAAAATGCCCAAGATGTGCAACCTGTTAGTGGAGAAACACCCAGAAGAGAATAATGATGAAGACACTTGATTTCAAACTCACAGCCATCAGCTTGGGTACTGACACTGCCTGTATCTTGGAGGATAGATTAAAGTTGTGATTTACATGGGCTGTGACACTGAACATGAGTGGATTGCAGCCAAGGTAGGTTGTAAGGATAGTGCTGGTGCCAATTCACAGATGTGACACCTGGGTTCCATCGTAGAGGGCTCCAACAGGCACTTCAATGGGGCAACCTACAGAAGAAAGCTGATGGGTATATACAACAAAATGTTTGTTGCAGTATGAAGCCTTTCAGAAAGCTTGTATTCAAAGTCAAGGAGCATGGAGGAATCCAGCAACAACTTGCCACAGGACCTGGGAGCCCAATCTCTCCAGCATGGAAGTGGTCACCAACTCCATTAGATCACTTGTGGATCCACTGATAGGGTCAATGTCTCAGCTTCCTTTGCAGCACAAGCAGTGACAACCCAACATCTGGGTGCTGCGGTGGAGGGAGTGCAAGATCAGTTTGTTGCCATGCAAGCTCTGACTGCTTGCTTTTTGGTTGTGGAATACAATGTTCAAAGGAGCTGTTGGCTATCTCCAACAAATTACTAGGATTGCTGAAGTGTTGCCCTAGAGGAATGGCAGTGGCTCCATGAGACATAGACCTGCTGTCCTCTCTGGATGACAGCGTACTTCCTCACAGCCCCCACTCTGCCTGTGCCTTGTTGTTGCCTATCAGCAAACCAGTCAAGACTTGCCACCCATGCCAATGTGTTGCAGTCTGCCACTGGGCCTCCTAAAGACAGAGCTGCGCAGGTTTGTCCTGTAAGGTCACCTGCAGTCTCCTTCACTGAAAGTCAACAGCCTTTTACCAGCCATGCTGCAGCCACTGGAGTATGAGCACTAGGATAGACAGTCACCCAGGAGACAAGCATTAAGGGAATGCACAAGGGTGATTTATGACTTCTGAATGCAGTCAGCCATGGTTTCATTTATAATTTTGGTTTGGAATGTTTATTTGATGGTGGCTTTTATTTTTGCGTTGTGGATAAGCAGACACTGTGATGGCCATTGAGACAGGGAAGGGAAGGTATGGGATTGTTGGGAATGTGGACACTGGTATTGCATTTGAATTAGTTCTTACAGACAAGCAAAACAGAAAGCCATGGTCTAGGTTTCCTCCTCCCTTTCTCTCTTGTAGCTCCTCTTCCTCCTCATGCTCCTGCCCCTCAGCTGGTCACCATATAGCTGGTGCGAAGGTCTGTCCCCTCATGATGGTGAGATTGTGCAAGAATGCAGCAGATCACCATGAATCTTGACACCCGCTCTGCCAAGCAATGTAGATCTCTTCCAGAGTCATCAACACAGCAGAAACATGGGGCTGAATTTTCAGGGCACCATGGTCCCCATCCCACCTGTTAAAATGTTGGAGGGGAGCCCGCCCATGGGAAGAATGGCTGTCCTACTGTCATTTAATAGCTGATTAGCTGCTAATAGGCTGGAGGGGGGATTTCCGCCCCTCAGGGACTGCTAGCCCATCGGAAGCATCTGATCAGCCTGCAGGCAGTCCCCATGGAGATCGTCACCGGCTCTCAATGCCAAGGTAAGTAGAGGGGGATTTCATTGGGTCAGGCTAGCAGGCACTAGCGAGGGGGGTTTGAGGGTGTTAGGGCCCTGGCTTTGAGAGGCCAAAGGGGGAAGGTAAAGGGGGATCTTGCAAGGTGTGCCTCAGATGGGCACAGGGGACCCAGAAAGGAGTTTCCACCCCCCTTCCCTGACATTAGCCCATACAGCTAAAGCTGCCATGTTATCCCGCTTGACTGGGCCTCCTTTCCCTTGGGTAATGCAGCAGCAGGGATGGGATGAGGTTTTATGTGGCCATATAAAGGCCTCAAGAGGCCCAATGCCCCCACTGTAAAATTTCATACAGATCAGAGGCAAGCAGATAGGTAGCAGGAAGACCACTCTGTCCCCTTTAAACCCACCAATGCGGGGAGTGTAAAGTCCAGCCCACTGTTTCAGCACAATGGTCTGCTCTATCAGATTTCATACGGCAGCATGGCTTTCATTGTATGCATGCTGCCCACTTTTTTTCAGAGTTGTGCACCAATGTTATGAGCCATGCAATCAAACAGTGAACCTTGTTGCCCAGTAACTACTCTGGTTTGCTGTGGTGGTTCCAGTGTAGCTAACACAGTTGGTTTCCACAGAATAAAAGCATGATTGCTACGTGGATTTTGCACTGCCTTTGATCCCACACCAGTGAAATCTTAAGGAAGTGGAAACTGTTAGTTTCACATATAAGGTAGAGTTGATGGGTGGCTCCCACAAAGCGATGTAAATGGCAGCCTGAATTATGGGAAACCTGCGATCTGAGCAAAGCTGTGTCCTTGCTCTGCCTCTGTTTCTTTGGCAAGAGAAAGTGAAATGTAGTTAGTTCTCATTGATTCAATAACTTCCCTTACACAATATTTGATGGCAAATTGTGAGATGCTGCAAATATCTCCAGCTCCAGCCTGGAAGGAATCAAACGCATACGTTCACTGCTACAGTCACCTTCAGAGCCACTGGTAATGCCGTCCTTGCCAAGTTCTGAGGTTGCAGTTGTGGTTGCAGCAGATGGAAGGTTTCAGTGAGGGAATCCTGACTGAAGTGTGGATATCTCGCACATTATTACTCGCTGTGGTTCAGATACGAGAATTGCTCCTTGAACGTCCTGGATGGATATTTCCTTCTCCTCAGAATCTTTCCCCCCCTCACTCTTCCAGCATATTGTTCTGGTCTGTGGGGCCTCTGAACATTCTTCAGGTCATGCTGCATTCTACAGTATGACCATCTTGTGCACCTATACCTGGAAACAACTGGTTTGTACAGAAGCTTGAAGTCAGGAAAGATCCTTCAGCTCCTACTACACCATTCTCTAGATTTTTGCAACTAGAAACAACGTTTTAGAGCTCTATATGCTCTCATAGCTCTCAATAAATGAGCACTAATGAGCCAAATGTCTTGTCCACAGATAATGTTGAACTAGAGTTTGGTGAAAGGTCATTAACCTGAAATGTTAACTCTGTTTCTCTCTCCACAGATGCTGCCTGACCTGCTGAGTATTTCCACCATTTTCTGTTTTTATTAGAGTGGAACTAGAGTCCAATACAGACAATACCAGGTAAGGGTGGAAGGTTTATGAAGGAGATTAGTGAACTAGTTGGATTCTTACAACAAACCAGCTGCTTTTATAGCCATTTTCCAGGTGCCAGCCCACAAATTACTCAATCAGTTAAATTCACTATTTACTTTGATTGGATTTCCTCTCACATCCTCTGGATTGCTAGTACAGAATCACACTACCACAATACTATATCCTCTGTGCAGAGAATTGTATTACAGCAGCAATAGAAGTCACATGAACTGGGCTCATACACTATTAGACCATAACCAACATAAAATATGTCAATTAGCATTGAATACATGAGAATGGAACCAGAAGATATATTAAATACTATGCTGTAATATTTGCTTTTCATGATTATCCTCTGAAAATCAACTTCACTTAAACAATGAAATTAATTTTGCTATGGGTCACCTTACATTCAGCATCTCCCAGTGAATGGCCTGCTGCTAAAGCTAAACCCACAGTTGTACATTACTACTAAAACATCCTTTTCACTAATACTACAGATGCCTGCTGGCAGTAAAAATTAATAAGTATTACTTCTATTGCAACTGATTTGTTTCTTTTTCTACTCCCTCTCCCATATTCATGTAAAGTCCCCTTACGCATTCCTTCAATTAGGTAACCTTGAGCAATGGGTGATGTTGCATTGGGATTTTTCTTTTGCTAGGCTAGGTTTAATCTCATATCAAATGCTGCTTGGTCAGCTTTGCGTAATTCTTCCAAATCCTATTAGAACTAGCCCCATCTGTAAGCTCTAATTAGCGTATCATTTTAAAAATAGATTGCATGCAGTGAGTCAAAACATAAGAAATAGGGGTAGGTAATACAATGGTGGGAACCTGATACCCTGAAGTGCACCTGGCACCCACTTCTCTGTGTTATTGGGTGTAGATGCGTGAGGCCTATGATACCCCTTATGTGGATGGTGGTGCAAAAGCAGCTGGGAGCTTGTACACAGCCTGTGAACTAGGAATATAAGGCCTTAACTTCGATCCAAGTTAAAGTGACCACCCTATAACACAGATGGAGACCCCTGGACAGTGCTGCAGCTGAGTGTGCACTGAAGGGGAGACCAAAGTCAAAAGCAAAAAAAAAATTACGACCCTCACCTTTGACACCCAGGCACCCCAGGTTCAGGCAAGCCTGTCCTGTTTGTCCGGTGTCACCACATATTAAATGTCTCGCCTCACACCCTGAAATATTACTCAGCACACAGGACGGGCATCCATTACCCCTTACTGTTTGCTGGTGCACCATAATCAGTGGCCCAATGCATAGCGTAAATTACCAGCTGCATAGCGGTCTTTAAAATCTAAATTAGTCTGAAATCTGGTCTATCCAGGCCATGGCTCCCAATGTTGAAGTTCCCACAGGCCTAGTTGGAATCTAAGCCTCTACCAGCCCCAAATAGGATGGTGGGGTCAGTGTGGGGAGTGCTAATACCAGGAGATACAGCTCTCAGGCATCCTGTGCTCCCCACTAGGAACCATGCTTCTGGAGAGCATGGGTTGGACAATGGGGGCTACAGTGTTACAACCCTCTGTTCACTCTATACTCTCATTCATTGGAGCCAAATACCCTGGGCAACCTTGACAATTGTAAACATCATGTGGTTGAAATTCCACATACCTGGGGATGCAGAATGTGCATTTGCTGAACAGCCTGGGACCCACTACTAGGATTGTGCAGCCATCACGCATTTCTACTGCGCCTATACCATGTATGCCTGAGAGCTGTATCTCCTGGTATTAGCACTCCCCACACTGACCCTACCCTCCTATTTGGGGCTGGTAGAGGCTTAGATTCCAACTAGGCCTGTGGGAACTTCAACATTGGGGGCCATGGCCTGGATAGACCAGATTTCAGAGTAATTTAGATTTTAAAGACCGCTATTGGATTTGACTACTCTAGGGCAGCGCTCATCCTTCTGGGATTACACATTAGAAATTATGTGTACAGCCTAAAACATTTCACCACTTATTTCATTTTGATGAACAAAATGGTCATGGGCTGCCAAGTGATTTCCCATATGTGCTGCTATTGTGTGAATTTTACAGAGGAAGACTAAAGGGTGAGATTGCTTATATTAGAAATATATTGCATTGAGAAAATTAAATTTTGACCATTTTGCTATGCATGTCATTTGAAAATTTGATACTTTATGCTAAATTTGAAAAATATTGCGAAAAAATCTCTTCTTAAAACTACAGTACCTAATCCCTGTTCCTTCTGTACTATCGTCATGGGCTGAAATTTGCGCTTGTCGGCCATGCGCAATCAGCCGGCCCGGAAATGAATGTGAAATGCGCTTCCAGCCGCGATCGGCCCTACAAACGCCATTTCACGCTGGCTGGCCAATTCATGGGCAGCCAGCTTGAAGTTGGCTGGGGTGGGAAGAGGGCAGATGCCGAGAAAAGTGAGGGTGTGGGTGGGCACTTCTAAGGAATTTCCTGAAGGCAGACAACTCCTGCAGAGCTGCCTCAGGGAGCTGCAGACCTGGACAGATTAAATGAGAAGAAAAAATTGCAGCAAACTGTATCTATGCAGTGCATTCAAGCACCTGGCAGCAGAACTCAAAAGGTTGTAGTAAAAATGTGAAGGCCGCCTGTCCACCAACCCGAAAAGTGGACTGGCCCATGTAAACTTGCTTTCAATTGACTCCTTAATGGGCTTAATTGCCCACTTAATTGTCAGCGGGTGCACTTCTGGCTGCTGTGCGCGCCCGCAGTGCAAATTATTGTGTGAGTGCGCAGTGACGTTGAGACATGCACCCGACATCTTCTTGCATGTTCAAACAATGTAAAATTTGGGCCTATGTCTGAACAACCTCTCTTTCTTTCCTCCTTTAAGATACTCCCATAAGAACTTTCTGTAAACTGAGGTGTAGAAAGGTGCATTCAAATTACTTACAGCTGAATGGCCAATGGAAAAGCTCTTCAATTGATATTGTTTAAATAGCTAGAGACACTTAACCAGCATGGACCATTCCAACTGCAGGATGTGCAATTTCTGCAATAACTGGAGTCAAAGTACTAAAGACCTAAAGCAAGATTTATAAATGAAGTTCTGCAACAACAACTTGCATTTATGTCATGGTTTTAAGGTGGTGAAACATCTCAAGGTTCTTCACTGGAGCATTATCAAACAAAGTTTTTCACCGAGCCACATGGGAGATATTAGGACTGATGACTAAAAGCTTGACTAAAGAAGTAGGTTTTGAGGAGTGTCTTCAATGAGGAAAGAAAGAAGGAAAGAGAGGGGTTTAAGGAAGGAATTCCAGAGCATAGGACATTGGCAACTGGAGGCATGACCACCAATGGTGGAGCAATTAAAATTGGGGATCCTCAAGAGGCTAGGTATCTCAGAGGTTTGTAGGGCTGAAGGAGACACAGAGATAGGGACAGATGAAACCATGGAGTATTTGAAAAACAGAGTTGAGAATGTTAAAATCAAGGTGTTACTTAACTGGAAGCCAATGTAAGTTGTTACATTCTTCTATTCAATGAAAAAGTAACAATCATATGACAAGGATTTGTAAAACAACAATGTGGGTTCTTTATTTGAAGATAAGTTAATATAAATACAATGTTAACTAGGAAGCTATGTATATATGTCTGACTTCTACAATCTACTGCTGTATTCTGAGTACAGAGTCATAGGGTTACACATTACATTCAATGTAGAGATGGGTAATAATTGACAGCAGTTTAAAAAATGCTCCCTTAAAGGTACATGTACAACAGCATATCACAACATCCCCCTTTTTCATAAAATAGAGGTTTACCCTTAAGGAATCAAACTATTTACATGACAGCAAAAGGAAATAACATTTGGTGGATTTTCAGGTCCCACTTCGGGACTTACTGGTGCCGCCAAAGTCATTGGACTTTTGGCTGGCTTGCCACATCCACCACAGTGGGACTCGCCTTGGCAGAGCTGGAAAATCCTGGCCATTGTGTTTGAATATACCCTTATATAAGGCAATATATTTACAAGTCTCTGAAATGTATCACCAGTTTGCTTATCCATTCAGACTTAATTATGGTGATCTTGGTTGGAGGCTGCTATTTGTTTTGCGAAACCTGGTTAGGGGTGCCCTTTGTGTTGCATCTCAGACTGTGTTCTATTCACAATAGGATTACTCTGTTTCTGTTTGTAGTATTGTCCTGATTTGGCATCTCTTTTTTCACACTGTCATGCTTTTGGTGTTTGTACTTGATATGATCCTGGTTCTGGGCACATGCTGACAATTTCTGCTGGATTCCATGTGCCATCAGTTGGATGTTGTACTCAAATGTTTTGTCCGACATTCAGTTTGGGTAATTTGTTATCTGCATGCTGGTTGTGAGCATCTTGTGTCTTCCTGTTTTTATATTTGACTCCTGGGAATATCTATGAGTGATAACTGGGAAGGTTTGTCTGTACTTGTCTACCAGATAGAAATTACACATTGGTTCCTCAGTATGATGACGTGTGCAGGATCGGAGTGGGTATACGTATTCAGTTCCAACTGGGCTATTGGCTGATTATTAGTATTGGAGAGTTAAGTGAACTTCTCCCAGTGTAAGTACAGGGTTTCCAATGACACTACTTGTGGTCTTTGGTCCTCATCATTGACTTGATGACACCATGATTGTTGATCAAGGACATGCCAGCAGGCCTGCAATCACTGGACCTGGGGTGACCAGGTTGTATTGTTATACAAACACTTGAGTGTATTGGATCCCAGGGGTGGAATCTCTGAGCCATTGTACGCAGTGAGTTTGGCATTGGTTGGTTGAATCATCACTTCTACTTTTGTGGGTACATACATTTCAGTGTATGAAATGGAAAGATTTTTGTATCTGCACTGGTATCCAGTTTTGCATATAATTTGAGCTGTCCCTGCATCTGTGCTGTCCCTATATCCATGGTCTGGTTATCCTCAATACTTGACCATAAAGCTTGGCTAGATATTTCATGGATCTTATTTTGACGATGCCTGTTGCCTGCCCTTGGTTAGTTGGAATTTTGTACCTATCTGGCCTTTGTTTGTGGCTTCTCTTGATGTTGAACTACTTGTTCTGGCCTTTGCCTTCTGAATTGGTGTTTCCAATGCCCCCTGGTGCTAAATGCCTTGCAAAAATTGTTAAATGCTGGGCAATTCCTGGGTACATGTACGAAGCCACATTGCCCGTATTGCTTACTTGGCTTTCCTGCATTGGCTAACAGGTCGATAGTGGATGAATTATGCATTGCTTGTAGACTCTGTTTACCAAGTAGTGTGGCTTTGTACTTGCGTCTGCTTTGCAGTAGTGTTTCCAGACTGTAACCTTTGGGTTGATCCAAGAGATCCTTTGGAACGCTTCTATTGGGGTAGATACCACCACAAGCTCAATTATTCTCTCGGCTAGCTCTGACAATGTAAAGTCACAAACATGCCCCTTGTCTCTGCATCTATTTATGAATTGATCAATGGTCTCTGGTGGTTGTTGCCTAAAAGACATGAATTCCAGATGGTGTATTCAGAAGTTGAGCTTCCCTTGTTATTGATCATTGAGTGTTGGCCATATTTTATCTGCATTTTTTAGGGCATTGTCCAACAGACCTGAGGCATTCAGTCTGTGGAAGCCTCCATTGCTTATAGCAATTTTATCTTAATAGCTTGTTTGTCTGGTTTGGACATATTCAAGTCCAGAAAACAGAGCTCTACACATTGCAGGAAAAAACGTTGGAAATTTTGTGGTCATCCTGTGGCTTTTGGCAGGATTATTCAGAATAACTGGGATAGGAACAATGACTCAGGCTTAGTTTAGCTCCATAAGTTACAGTACCTAAGGGAGATTGCTGTGCTCTTTTGTGCGCATGCGCGAAAGAGCGCAGGCCCTGATTCTCCCTCCTACCCCACCCCCCCCCCCCACCCCCGACCTGCACAGGTAACGCTGAGCACTATCGGGCGTGTGTCACACTGGGCAGGCCTTAATTGGCTCGCCCACATAAAATGGCAGCACACAGCCAATTGCGGACAGCGATTGGCTCCACGCCCACCTGTGACCGCTCCCGACCGGCCCACCCGACGGGAGAAAATTCTCCCCATAGTGTGTAGGATTCCCACAGTGCTGCAGAATCACTCACACATGGTGAATACTTGATGGTTGTCTCAATTCCAAACCAGTTCTTCTGCTGCATGAGAAAGGGTTGTGGCTTGTATACTTCTCAGTCAAGTCTTCAAAAACCACACTATCACAATGTAAAGTCCTTCCAGTTCAACATAAATGTACTAATCATATGACAAGATTTGGTAAAATAATAATGTGGGTTCTTAATTTGAAGATGAGACTATGTACATGCAATGTTAACCAGGAGGCTCTGTATATATGTCTAACTTCTACATCTGTTGCTCTATTCTGAGTTCAGAGTCATGGGCTTACATTCACCTCCTGTCAAGACGCGGGTAATGATTGACAGTACTTTAAGATATACCCCATCATATCCCAACATAGGTTGCTCAATATAGGGTGATGGGTGAAGAGGACTTGGTGTAAGTTAGGACACGGGCATCAGATTTTTGGGCTACCACCTGTGGAGGGTAGAACACTGGAGGTGAGTCAGGAGTCAAGTCAAGTCTAGAGGTAACAAAGATATGAATAAGGCTTCCAGCAGGAGATGAACTGAAGCTGGGGCAGAGTTGGGGTGATATTACAGGGGTGGAAATAGGTAGACTCAGTGATGGCATGAATATGGTGTTGGAAGCTCATCTTGGGGCCAAATATGACACCAAGGTTGAGAGCATTTTGGTTTAGCCGCACACAGTTGCCAGGGAGCAGGGTAGACTTGGTGACTAGGGAAGGGAGTTTGTGGTGGAGACCAATGACACTGCCTTCAGTCTTCCCAATGTTTAATTGGAGGAAATTTCTGCTCACCCAGAACAGGCTGTCAGACAAGTAGTCTGACGATCTAGAGACAGTGGAGGAGTGGTGATGAGGTGGTGAAGGTATGCTGCGTGTGGTTAGCGTACATGCGGAAACTGACTCTGTGTTTTCGGGTAATGTCACTGAGGGGCATCATATGGATGAGAAATAGGAGGCGGTGAAGGGGGTTTATATCCTTGCAGGACACCAGAGTTAATGGTTGGAACAGAAGCCATTGCATATGATTCTATCGCTACGCCTGGATGAAGAAGAATGGAACCAGGTGAATGTATCCCAAGGCACAATACAAAGAAGATAAAGCACGCATGAGAGGCTATCACTAGCTTGGTCCCCAAAAGAATCTGGAGGAACATAAGAAAGAACATAAGGAAGGGGAGCAGGAGTAGGCCATTCAGCCCTTCAAGCCCAACCTGCCATTCGTTGAGATCGTAGCTGATCTTCTACTTCAACACCATTTGCCTGCAGTAAGAACATAAGAAATAAGAGCAAGAGTAAAATTTGGAAAAAATTGTTAACCTTGCAAAGAAATTCGAAGGTGAAGAATGAGAGTGAATAATTGTAGTCTGGTTTGTTTGGAGGCTGCTATATATATTGGTAGTCACTGAAGGCAATCTCAGTAATCTGCAAGTGTTAGATGCTTAAGTGCCATAGTATTTTACCCACTTGGAACCATAGTAATATGTATTTGCAGAACAAGGGGAAATAAGGAGCATCAACTGAGAATTAGCACAGCATCATCCATAAAAGAAAAACCTTGAATGGCGTAGCTGATAAAAACTGACCACCATTATTGACACAGACACACAGAGACACACAAAATAATTGTAATGCACTCTGGCAGCTCTGAAATATGCTCACAAATTTCTTCTAGGCAAGGTAATTTACATTTAAGTAAATTATGCATCAGGTTATAACTCCCCTACTAATTAAAATACACAGCATAAAACCTCATTCAATTCATATTTTTATTCTTGTTATGAGAAAAAGCTGTGTTCAACGTAAGACACAAACACATGCATGGCAAAAGTCAGCCATCCAAATCTTTCATTTCCCTCAAAGACAATAGCATGGACAGCACTGGCAGGAAAACTGGACACAATGTATCTGATGTATAAGCTCAAGTAAAGGAAGGTGCTCCAGGCTGGTTATACTAGATTTATTTCAGCAAGTTTAAAGTGAGGGCCCAGCTGCACAACAAAATGTGCCATTTCCTGTCAATGTTATAACAAAAACATGCCTAACTATGTGCATGTAATGTGCTCTTTCGTATTGGTACAGATCAGCCACAAACCCAAAAGCGCCAGACCCTCTCAGCAGCAGAACTCACCACAGCACATAAGTCATCTTCACTTCAAAAATACACCAGTTTGCAGTCACAATCTCCAAAGGGCTTGAGGAAACAAAATGACTTTGCCCTGGTATAAATGAGGAAGAGGTTGAAGGACAGAATGAAGGACAGACAGACACTGCTGAGTGGAAGTTATGTGCAATACTCATTTATCCTCACTAGGCAAATATGAAAATAAGGATAATTCATAAAAACAATGGAGTCCACCCCCAATCACCTAGCATCTTGCAAGCCATGCTGCACATACCTGTGAATTTCACAGACCAGCTGTCCACTGTTAGGAAGCAAGAGTTAATTTATCGATAGATTGCCACTGAGCAGCGTAATTTATTAGTGGCATTAGCAGTGGACATTCATGTATCCAGCTGATGCATCTGGAGAACCTCTCAGGAAATGCTACCATTGGTGCTGAGGGATTGAGATCCATATTCTGCAACAGTCAGCTTCCACATGCTGCGAGATAGATTCCAGTAAACTGTGTCAAGGGATTCCAAAAGGCTGTGACAGTGCTATACTCCGTCCTCTAACACAGCCATGGCCAACATGAGGCCTTGTCTTTCAAGAGGACTACGTGACTGAAAGCATGGATAGTCCGATGGATTTCAAATCATCACAAACTATTCCTGGCATACAGGCAAGACCTACTGGCAAGGTAAGCGGTCGCTAGATCAAAAACAAATCTGCAGCCAACCTTTCAGGAAAGCTCCACACTTTCTTCTGCTAGGAACACGTCACATTGCAACAGCAGAATGTAAAGATATTGAGGTGGAAATTTGGTTTGATTCATTTTTGGGCTTGAAACAGATGGCAAGCTGGATACATGCCAGAGCCAGAGGTCTGAGGGTTATCTGAAAATGGGCCTTGTGCTTTATCACCTAATCACTGGCAAGTAGGTACCAGTCCTGAGGCAGCTTGCAAGTTATATGAGGACAAAGTTGAGTCAGTTGCATTCTTAGCAGTAGCCCTCAGCCAGAACCGAGGAAAGGGGATGGCATGGGAAGGGCAGTGAGGCAGGAGGACAAGAAATCAGGATGAAGGGAGGCAACCAGGAAGAAGGAGGGGGGCTGTTGCTGCTCAATCTTAAGATCCTAGCAGGTTTGTATCATCAGCTGAGTTCTTGGTTATGACAGCTTGCATTTAAAGGGCTCAACTGTGCCTTAGAGAAATGTGGCAAAAATCCCTGAAAATTTATTTTAAAAAATGAAGCCAATGATTGTGGTGAAAATAAATTTAACAAATTGGCTGCAAAGAAAATATGTAATACTTCAGATGCAATATTTAATACAGTCATGGAAGAGTTGTTTTAATCTTATTCCTTTTTTAAAAAAGCTACCAAATCTCCCATGGTGATGCTTGTGATCTATGGTGAACATGTAATACTGATCTGGAGAGATGGTACACATCATAGAATCTTTACAATGCAGAAGGAGGCCATTCAGAACATCGAGTCTGCACTGGCTCTCTAAAAGAACATTCTACCTAGATCCACTCCCCAGCCTTATCCCCATAATCTTGTACATGCTCTCTTTTCAGAAAGCAATCCCTTGATTGAATACCTTGATCAAAGCTACGTTCACCACCCTCTCAGTGTTCATTCCAGACTCCAACTACCAAAATTTTTCCTCATATCACTTTTACCAATTATTTTGAATCAATGCCCTTTAGTTCTTGATGCTCTCTTGAGTGGGAACAGTTTCTCATTATTTACCCTGTCCCTCAAGATCTTGAATTTTTTTATGGACATAGCTGGCTAGGCCAGCATTCATTGCCTATCCCTAATTGCCCTTGTTCAGAGGTTTTAAGAGTCAACCAGATTGCTGTGTGTCTGGAGTCACAATGTAGGTCAGACTAGGTAAGGACAGCAGATTTCCTCTCCTAAGGGGATTAGTGAACTAGATGGGTTTTTACAACAATGGTTTCATGGTCATCATCAGGCTTTTAATTCCAGATTTTCATTAAAGTCAAATTTCACCATCTGCCGTGGTGGGATTCAAACCTGGGTACCTTGGGTCCTTGGAATACCAGTCCAGCAACAACACCACGATACCACCACCTCTTCAACTCTCTGCTCAGCCTTCTTTTCTATGAGGAAAACAGTCCCAATCCCTCCAAACTATCCTCACTGCTATGGTTTTTTATCCCTGGAATCATTCTTGTGAATCTCCTCCGTACTCTCTTCAATGCCTTCATATCCTTCATCAAGAAATGGTGTCCAGAATTGGACACAGTACTCCAGATGAGACCTAACTAGTGTCTTATACAAGTTCAACATGGCCTTCTTACTCTTGTACTCAATGCTCCCATTAGTAAAGCCTAAGATACTCTATGCTTTATTAACTACTCTCTCAACATGCCCTGCTGCCTTCAATGACTTATATATATATATACACCAAGTCCTCTCTGTTCCTGCAACTCCTTTGGAGTTTCTCCCTTATTTTATACTGTCTCACCATATTCTTCCTGCCAAAATGAATCTCTTCATTCTTCCCTGCATTGAACTTCATCTGACACTTGTCTGCCCAATCCACCAAAATATCTCTGTCCTTTCAAAGTTCAAGACTCTCCTCATCACAGTTGACAATGGTTCCAATCTTTGTATCATCAGCAAATTTTGAAATCATGACCTGAACACTATGGTCTAGGTCATTAATATATATCAGGAAGAGCAAGTGTCCCGACACTGACCCCTGGGGAACCTGACTGCAAACCTTCCTCCAATCTGAAAAACAACCATTTATCACTTCTCAGTGTTTCCTGTCACTCAGCCAATTTCTTATCCAAGTGCCTACTTTCCCTTTTATTCCATGAGCTACAATTTTGCCCACAGGTCTATTGTGTGGCACTATATCAAATGCCTTTTGAAAATCCATATATATCACATAAAAATTGTTTATATGATCAACCTTCTCTGTCAACTCCTCAAAAAACTCCAGCAAGTTAGTTAAATATGATTTTCCCTTAATTGATCCATGCTGGCTTTCCTTAATTATCCTACACTTGTCTAAGTGTATATTGATTTTCTTCTGAATTATAGTTTCCAGAAGTTTCTCTACCACTGAAGTCATACTGACTGGTCTGTAGTTGCCAGCTTTATCCTTGCAATACTTTTTGAACAAGGGTGTAACATTCGCAATTCTCCAGTCTTCTGGCACCATCCTGTGTCTAAGGAAGATTGGAAGATTATCACTAGTGCCTCCACAATTTCCACTCTTACTTCCCTCAGTACCCTTGCATGCATCTCATTCAGTCCTGGTAGCTTATCAATTTTAAGTAAAGTTAGTCTTTCTAACAACTTCTTCTCAATTGTAAATTTTTCTAGCGTACCAGTTACCTCCTCTCTCACCTTGGCCTGGTAGCATCTTCTTCCTTTGTAAAGCCTGATGCAAAGGCCTCATTTAATACCTCCACTAGTCCTCCTGCTGCCAAATGCAAGTTCCCTTTTGTCCTTAATTGGCCCTACTCTTTCTTTCACCACCCTTTTATTATTTATATGCTTATAGATGACATTAGAATTCCCTTTTGTGTTAGCTGCCAGCCTCTTTTCATGCTCTCTCCTGGCTTTTCTTATTAGTTTCTTCACTTCCTCTCTGATCCTTCTACATTTAGCCTGATTCTCCATTGTATTTTCTACCTGACATCTGTCATACACACACTTCTACCTTTTCACCTACACCTCTTTCTCTCGTCATCCAGGGTGCTCTGGATTTATTTGTCCTACCTTTCCCCTTCAAGGGACTATACCTTAACATTATCTGCAATACTTTTTCTTTGAAGGTGGCCCATTGTTCAGGCACTGTCTTTCCTGCCAACATTTGATTCCAACTCACTCGACTCGGATGCATTCTCATCCCATCGCAGTTGGCTTCCCCCCACTTAATTATCCCTGTTCTGGATTGTTCCTTGTCCTTTTCCATGGCCAACCTAAACCTTATGATACAATGGTTACTGTCCCCTGCTCTCCAACTGATATTTGATCCACTTGGACCAACTCATTCCCCAGAACCAGGTCCAACAGTGCCATTCCCCTCATTGGACTGAAAACATACTGCTGCAGAAACTTATCTTGATCATGTTCCAGGAACTCTCATCCCTCTTGTCCCTTTGCACTATTCCCAGCCCAGTCCATATTTGGATAACTGAAGTTCCCCATTATAATTATCTAAAACTCTTGCACCTGTCTGTAATTTCTTTGTAATTTTGTTTCTCTACATCCCTTTCACTAGTTGGTGGTCTACATACTACATCGATCAATGTTATTGCGCCTGTTTCATTCCTTACCTATAGTCAGAGAGACTCCTCTCTGGAACATTTTCTCTCCAGCACTGTAATGCCATTTTTAATCCATACTGCTACTCCACCACTTTTCTTCCTGTCTCTCCTAAACACCTTGTATCCAGGAATATTTAATGCCCAGTCACAGAATCATAGAATCACACAGTGCAGAAGAGGCCCTTCAGCCCATCGGGTCTGCACCGACATGTGAGCAACACCTGACTTACCTACCTAATCCTATTTACCAGCACTTGGTCCATAGCCTTTAATGTTATGATGTGCCAAGTGCTCATCCAGGTACCTTTTATAGGATGTGAGGCAACCCGCCTCCACCACCCTCCCAGGCAGTGCATTCCAGACCGTTACCACCCTCTGGGTAAAAAAGTTTTTCCTAACATCCCCCCTAAACCTCTTGCCCCTCACCTTGAACTTGCGTCCCCTTGTGACTGACCCTTCAACTAAGGGGAACAGCTGCTCCCTATCCAACCTGTCAATGCCCCTCATAATCTTGGACACCTCGAATGTTTCGCCTCTCAGTCTTCTCTGCTCCAAAGAAAACAAACCAAGTCTATCCAACCTCTCTTCATAAATTAAATGTTTCATTCCAGGCAACATCCTGGTGAATCTCCTCTGCACCCGCTCCAGTGCAATCACATCCTTCCTATAATGTGGCGACCAGAACTGCACACAGTACTCTAGCTTTGGCCTCTCCAAGGTTCTATACAAGGTCCTGCCCTTCTTTGAGCCAAGTCTCTGTTATAGCAATAATATCATAATTCCATTTGTCAACCTGTGCCTGTTGTTCACCAATCTTATTAACTATACTCCATGAATTCACATACATACACATCATCCTTGATTTAGGCTTTACTTTTCCCTTTATTGTGACCTATTCTAATGGCTTACTGTTGCCCACTCTAATTCTATCAAACTCTCCAAGTGTTCTATTTATCCTGATATTACTCTCTGATATATCCTCTTTATCGGTTAATACTTTTCTACTTCTCACTACCAGTTTTTCTCCTCTTTACTCTGAGTTTCCCCTTAGGTTCCCAATGTGGACCACAACCCCTGGCTCTTCACCCTCCTCCAAATGATTGCCCAGCAGCGACTCTGTGACATCCTTGATATTGGCACCAGGGAGGCAACATATTGTCCTGGAGTCATGGCTATGGCTCCAGAAATGCCTATCTCCTCCTCTAACTATGGAATCCCCTACCACTATAGATCTTCCACTCTTTCTCCTCCACTCCTGTGCAGCTAAGCCACCCGTCGTGCCATGAACTTTGGTCTTGCTACAGTCCTCTGAGGAACAATCTTGCTCACCAGTATACTAAATGGGAAAGCAGTTAGGGGGTGAGATAACCTCAGGGAATTCCTGCACTACCTGTCTGTTTCTCTTAGATACTCTGGCAGTCACCCATTCCCTCTCTGCCTGTGTGCTTCTTAGCTGTGGTATGACCACCTCTCTAAACATGCTATCCATGTAATCTTCAGCCTTGCAGATGAACTACATTGACACCAGCCACTGCTTGAGTTCCGCAATCCAGAGCTCAAATTTCTACAGCTGGTGACACTTCTGCAGAGATCGTCTTTGAGGGCACTTTGTGCCTGTACGACTTCCCTCATCCTGCAGGATGCACATTCTACATGGCCTAGCTCCACTGACATACCTTAAACTTTATATAAAGTGTTTACTACAGTATGTATAATACAATAACTCACCTGCCACTCACTAATTGTCTCCTCTTGTTTTTTTTCAAAGCTAAGTTAGGTAGATTCTTGATTGACAAGAGAATCAAGGGTTATGGGGATGTAGACAGGAAAGTGGAGCTGAGGCCACAATCAGATCAGCCATGATCTTATCGAATAGCAGAACAGGCTCAAGGGGCCAAATGGCCTACTCAAAGAGCAAAGAGCAAAGAAAAGTACAATCCGAGTTTCTCCAACCTCTCCTCATAGCTAATAACCTCCAGACCAAGCAGCATCCTGGTAAACCTCCTCTGCACCCTCTCCAATGCCTCCATATCCTTCCGGTAATATGGTGACCAGAATTGCACGCAATATTCCAAGTGTGGCCTAACCAAGGTTCTATACAGCTGCAGCATGAGTTCCCAACTTTTATACTCAATACCCCTGCCAATGAAGGCAAGCATGCCATATGCCTTCCTGTCTACCTCATCCACCTGCGTTGCCACTTTCAGTGACCTGTGGACCTGAACACCCAGATCTCTCTGCCCATCAATGCACTTAAGGGTTCTGCCATTTACTGTATAAGTCCTGCTTGTATTAGACCTTCCAAAATGCATTACCTCGCATTTGTCCGGATTAAACTCCATCTGCCATTTCTCCGCCCAAGTCTCCAACCAATCTATATCCCATTGTATCCTTTGACAATCCGCTTCACTACCTGCAACTCCTCCAACCTTAGTGTCATCTGCAAACTTACTAATTAGCCCAGTTACATTTTCCTCCAAATCATTTATGTATACTACAAACAACAAAGGTCCCAGCACTGATCCCTGCGGAACTCCACTAGTCACAGCTCTCCATTCAGAAAAGCACCCTTCCACTGCTTCCCTCTGTCTTCTATGACCAAGCCAATTCTGTATCCATCTTGCCAGCTCACCTCTGATCCCGTGCGACTTTACCTTCTGTACCAGTCTGCCATGAGGGACCTTGTCAAAGGATTTATTGAAATCCGTGTATATAACATCCACTGCCCTTCCATCATTGATCATCTTTGTCACTTCCTTGAAAAACTAGATCAAGTTAGTGAGACATGACCTCCCCTTCACAAAACCATGCTGCCTCTCACTAATACACCCATTTGCTTCCAAATGGCAGTAAATCCTGTCATGAAGAATCTTCTCCAATAATTTCCCTACCACTGACGTAAGGCTCACCGGCCTGTAATTTCCTGTAATACTCCTGCTCCTAATTCCTATGTTTTTGTGTACAGGTGTTAAGGTGACAGTAGACTCTGAATTGATAAGAACAAAACTAGTGTATTGTTTGATTCTCAAATGGCATAGCTAGGTAAACAAAGAAATGTGTCCTACTTATGGATTTGCTGCTAAACAAAGCAAAGGGGGAATGGTGAGGGCCTCATGCAGTAACTGGAAAAAGAACAGCATATTAGAAATCTATAGGGTGGGATTTTCTGGCCCCTCCTGCCAGTGGGGTCTTCCAGTCCCATTGATGTCAATGGAGATTTGAATGGTTCATTGCATCTGCTGTGGGGAAACCGCTGTGGCAGGGCCAGGAAATGCCAGCCTTAAACCTTTTAAATGGGAGACCAGATGTGTGTAATTTGCTTGTTCATTATATTGGGTCTCCAAACATGGAGAATCAGTTGTTGGGTAGGACTTATGGTTTTTGGAACCTAGTGATTGACTATGTTTTGGAACCTAGTGATTGCTTATATTTCAAAGAAAAATGCTTTTGTTCCCTAATTTCAAAGTAAGAACATAATCCCCATATATACACTGCGCTGATACTTCAGTTCTCTGCCCAAAGGCAGGTTTGATCCTCAGCACCTCTTTCTCCTCCGCCACAGGTAGGGCAAGAAGGCAGGTCTCAAATCCATCCTAGTCAGAACAGGGATCAAACCCTGTTCTATTGGCACCAATCTAGTCCACACTACTGGACCCCTAAGGGGTCAGAGTCCAAGTTGTTGTAGCAACATACACTTCTACATGCCTGTTGTAGCCTGGGGCTATGATTAATGGTGATAGTGGCTCCATTTTTTTTTCCATCACATGGTTGACCACAAATCTCTCCCACTCTCATTGTCTGCCATTGGCATATTGATATTCAACCTGTTTGGCTGCGTTATGAATGCACCTTCTTTGGCCATGAAGTCCAAGGGCAGAATTTTGTCATTGGCGAGCAGGGGGCGGGGCCCACTCGCTGATCCATCAAATGACACGGGATGATGTCAGGTGGAACCCCCAACATCATCCCGGCCCATTTAAACTTTCAGGAAGGAGGGCCCGCAGCAAAATCAGTTGCGTGCCCGCCGACCTGTCAATGGCCAATTGAGGCCATTGACAGGATCAATTATACAATTAAAGGACCTGCCCATCCAACCTTAATGTTGGGGGGCAGGCCAGGAACAGATAAAACATGAAACCTCATCCATCGGCGGGATGAGGTTCCATGTAGGGTTTTAAAAAGTTTAATAAACTTATGTAAATTATGAACATGTCCCATCTCATGTGACATTGTCACATGAGGGGGACATGTAAGGGAATTTATTTTTCTATTTTTCATATTTTTAAAAGTGTCAGTGATCTCCCGGAGGCAGCACTTAGCCTCAGGGGGATGTGCACTCTTTCATGCTTTCATGTGTATGCGCAAAAGAGCGCAGTCTCGCTTTTGGGGAATCCCCCTCCGCCTGCACAGGGAGCGCATAGCGCTTCCCACCGGGCGTCACACTGGATGGGCCTTAATTGGCCCACCCACATAAAATAGCGGCAGGGCCCGCTTCTCCAGCGGGGATTAGCTCCCTGCCCGCCGGAGATTGGGTCAGGCCTGCCCGTCCGACACGCAGAAAATTCTGCCCCTGGAGTAGGGCTTGAACCAGGCACTTCTGGGCTCAAAGGCAGGGATGCGATCTGCTGTGCCACACAACTTTCTTACACTGACATTATAACAAAATATCAACTAGCTTGACAGCTTTAGCACAGGAATGATGAATGATATTGACATTAGGCAGCGGTGTAAAGCTAATAGTTTTGAATTGGCTGCCAGTTATACGTCTTGCCTGAATTACCTTTCTATTGGAGTCGATGTGCGTGATGTGTAAATAGAATATAAGAAATAGGAGCAGGAGTAGACCATTGAGCCCATCAAACCTGCTCTGCCATTCAGTACCATCATGGCTGATCCTTGGTTGATCCGATATCGCCAGCTTCACACCGCTATCAATATTAAAAGTTCCTGAAGATAAAGAGACTTTTTGTGCAGAGAAACAAAGATATTTACATAAGCAAATTTAACTGGTTTTGGCATTATAAAAAAAATCTCATTTAAAATTTACCCTTGTAAATCTCAACTACTCAACATCCATTAATGCCCCACCATTACGTCCTGTTCATAAATCAACCCAAAGGTATGGTATATATAATAAAACCTTTTTTGGTGTAGTTATCTCTTTAAAATTGAACAAACTGTGTTTAATAGTTAAGTTCAAAGATTCAAGACAGCTGTGTACTTTGTTTTCACAACCAGCAGGGGAAGCTCTTTCCTGTTATTTTTAAACAAAGTGCTGTGCACTTTACAGCATCCTTTTCATGATCACAACTATTGCATTATACTTACAAAAATTACAAAGCTCTGCATTGGCAAAGTGCTTTTGTATACAATTATGTATTTACAAGACATTATATGTCTTTATCATTAGTTGCTTAAAGGGACAACAAGAAATTTGTCAACCTGTGTCACTATACAGAGACAAGGCATTCCAAGTGATATTTGCCTCTTTCTGTCCATATGGATATGATGGTTCTACAATTGCTCACACCATGTCTGATTGCGCGACTGCTTTTTGACTCAGCAGGAAGATGTCCATTCCAATGGGCTGGCTGAGTTCCATGGATGTAGGGAGTCATTCTGAGACACAGTCCCCTCATTTATACTTATTCCTGTCATTGTCCTGCTGCTGGACACTTCCTCAGCAAGTTCCAGGGTTTGCATGGAATGAGCCAGACAGGGCCTCTATTGCTGCTCCTCAGATCCTACACCCTCATTTCATTTTGCCAGTTCTGAGAAGCAGCAATGAATGGGGCAGTACAAAGGAAAATCATTGGAGACCTAGGCCCATCCCTTCCTGTATTCAGGTAGAATATCTGTCTTAATCTCCAGTATTCATGGAGCTGCCCTGTTTTGCTTCATTATGCTGAGGAACACCTGAATTCTTTGCCAGCTCCTTGCAAATTGGAGTCCATAAGAATGTAAGTTACTGCTGGTACAAATATCGGTAGGCTGTCTTCCAAATCTAAGTTACAATATTACAAGATTTGCTTGAATAATGTAGCTTGGTATAAACACTAATACTGTTTGAGTAAGGCTACATTTTCAAAAGCATTAAAAGCCCAGATACAGCTGTTTAAGGTGAAAGGTGTTGTTGCAGGTGTGTTATCTCATTTAACTTGGTGAAGATAAATGTTGGCGAACTTACTTTGGCAACTTCTGAAGGGTGAAAGTCTTGTGTCCCTGCAATTGATTGTATAGCTCATAGGTGACAATGCGTTGACCTGCTCTATGGTCTTATCCCAATGACTTTGATGCAGCCTTCTGAAGGAGGTGCATGTCGGATTAAAATATCAAAACCCACGTTTGCAGCATCAACTGCAAGTTCCACACTGTAAAGGCAGCATTGATGAGCAATTTCAGACTTCAATCCTGGGATCATCTCTGTTCATGGCCACATCAATGATTTGGGTTATAGGCCTAGAGTTTTTTTTTGCAGATCATTAATACATATCAGGAAAAGCAAGGGTCCCAATACTAACCCCTGGGTAACTCCACTACAAACCTTCTTCCGTCCCAAAAAATATCCATTGGCCATAACTCTCTGCTTCCTATTTTCAGCCAATTTTATATCCATGTTGCTACTGTCCCTTTTATTCTATGAGCAATAACTTCTCTCATAAGTCTGTTGTGTGGCACTGTATCAAATGCCTTTTGAAAGTCCATGTACACCACATCAACAGCATTACCCTCATCAACTTTTTCTGTTATCTCTTCAAAAAAACACAAGTTAGTTAAACATGATTTCCCCTTTAGAAACCCATGCTGGTTCTTCCATGTCAACCCACATTTTTCCACATGACTATTAATTCTATTCTGAATAATTGTTTCAAGAAGCTTCTCCACCACCAAAGTTAAGATGACTGGTCTATAATTACTGGGCCTTATCCTTACAACCTTTTTTGAACAAGGGTATAATGTTTGCAATTCTCTGGTCCCCTGGCACCACCCCTGAGTCTAGGGAAGGCTGAAAGATTATGTCCAGTGCCCCAGCAATTTCTACTCTCACTTTCTTCAATATCCTTGGACGCATCTCATCTGGTCCCAGTGCCTAGTAGACTTCAAGTACTGAAAGTCTATTCAACACTTCTTCCTTATCAATTTTGAACCCTTCTAGTGACAGAGTTTCCTTGTCTGTCGCTATGGCCTGGATAGCATCTACCTCCTTGGTTAAGATGGATGCAAAGTATTAATTTATATCCATTTATTCATATTCATTTATAGCTAATAAGTGAAAATGCTCAAAGAATTTTTTTTTAAAAAATGCCCTAATGCTTGTTCTCCTGGGTTGCTTACAGCAGTGTTTGGGGTATTTATATTTAATTCCTCAAGAACAATTTTGGTGGGTTGGCAACCCTATATTATAGGAAGGATATGAAGGCAATGGAAGAAGTGCCATGTCTATTCATTAGAATGTTCCCAGAGATTAGAGTTTACAGTGGTATAGAGTCAATCAGATTTTAGGGGCTTTTGGACTGGACCTGAGAGGGTTTTTTTATTGGAGGGTGTTGGGGGCACCTATTGAAGGTTTTCAAGAATATGAAATTATAAAGTAAATATTGATAGATTATTTCCCTTGGTCACCCAGACAATATTCAGAGGCCATACATTTTAATGTAATCACAAAATAAATTAAAGGAGTGTTTATTAAAAAAAAATTACCCAGAAGTTTAATAGTAGCTGTGTCACATAGTGACATAAATTGCTCTGTGTATAAAGACACTGTATTTTCTTAGTTGTTAGTGATCTATGAAAAGACTGCCATGAAATAATTTTCTTTTTAAGTTAATACACAGAGCAAGCAACCCAACTTGTATTGTATCTTGAAAAATTCTGACTATTAAAAACAGTTTTAAGCGTTGGGCCAAATTTTGCTAAAAAAAAAAAATCAATGGCAGCTGAATAATGCACTCTTTTTTTAATGCGCAAATCCACCAGCAATTTGTAGCGAGATACCATGTGAATTGGCAAAACATTGTTGACGGAATTTGTCACTTTGTCATTAGCTTTACATAAATGGCATTTTTTTCTATTTGCTCATGGGATGTGGGCATTGCTGGCAAGACCAGCATTTATTCCCTATTTGCCCTTGTTCAGAGGGCATTTTTTAAGGGGCAACCACATTGCTGAGGATCTAGTTACATAGTGACATGGTAGGCCAGACCATGTAAGGAACAGCAGATTTCTTTCCCTAAAAGGCTTTAGTGAACCAGATAGCTTTTTACAACAATTGGCAATGGTTTTATAATCACCATCAGACTTGTAATTCCAGATTTTTATTGAATTTAATTCAAATTTCACCACCTGCTGTGGCAGGATTCAAACCTGGGTCCCCAGAGCATTATCCTGGATCTCTGGATTATTAGTCCAGTAACAAATCCACTATGCCACCACCTCCTCCTGTGATTTTTATGACGTTGTTGTGTTTGCACTTAAATTTCTGTGGTGAATTTAATAAGCACTTAAAATCTCAAAATAAGCATTCTTTCAACTCCATAATCATTATCAATGGCTGCCAATGAACCTCCATAGCCCAGAAAAATGAACAATTTCAGCGTGTGGTCTCATTCCTTCAGGTTGTGGATAATTTTAGGAAATTTTAAAAATGGCAAATTAAACTTTTTTTCTTATTTTCCTTTCTGTCTCTTTTTCTCTCTCAATGAATCCAATTGTTCTTTCCTTCTTTTTTATTTCTCTTCATGTACCTGATTGACATTGAATTCACCACCTCTAATTTCCTCAGCTAACTTCCTCTGTTTATTTCTCATTCCTCTGTTTATTTTTCATTCTTTAAATCATATCAATTAAGTAGCTTCAGTCATCCCATTGTTCACTAAGTTTCCAAATGCTCTATTATCCTTTATGATATACCATTATCAGCTCACACTCCCAACAATTTTGTGGTCAAAAATTCCTGAAATTGAAATGTGGAATTGTAAGTCTAACTAATGGGACATACTGTAAGGTGCCACGCTCCAGCAAAATCTGGCTTATTATTACACTTTAAGGAAACGTTAATAAGGTTATGACCTGATGTTAAGTGCGCACTGAGCTGTATACTGCTTATGATTTACTAATAAATACTGCTCAACAAGAATAACAGCAATGTATATTTCCTAATTACAGCCTTGCAGAACTATACACATGCTTAGCAGTTCAGCAGGTTAACATTCTTCATTCCATTAATATTTGAAAAACCATTTCATCCTTTGTGCAACTAAACAAACCAATTTGACACTGAATGATGCACCACAAGATATGATCACTGCAAGTCACTTCTCTTGCCCCTCGCATAAGAATTTTTTGTCTTTATGTACTAGAGAGTTTTTTTCTGCTACTGTCAGGGAGCCACACCCAATGAAAATGCAAAATGCATCTTGTGAATTCAGGCCTGTGTTATCTATTGTTTTCTGATGATTAACATTAATAGTATGAAAACATGGGAGTGTCCTTCCAAATTCACTGTGAGGTGAGGCAAAACAATGTGACAGATTTAGCAACATAATGTTATAGAATTTCCTGTTAGGCGTACACCATTGTTATATGTTTCTACGGGAACTGTCACCCTCACATACTTTGATCACATGCAGGAATGTAACCAGTAATGTATGAAAACCTATCCTCTAAAAGCATAATGCCGATTTTTGCAAAGAAGATCAAGAAATTTCAGGTGTTAGCTTAAAAGTACAGAACTTGAGTATAACTGAAAAAAGAGTTTGCTGTTGAAGCCTGCGCTATCAAGAAAGACACAATTTAGACATTTTTTTGAAAAAGGGAGCAGCAATTCATTGCTGATTGATTGGCAAGTTGACTCTGATTAGTCAAGGTGTTGCCTTGGAGAATACACCAGGGAGCTTTTGTCCCACCCATTCAAAAAAGGTGCAATGCCTAGATGTTTCTTTTGCCTGAAGAAGATGGATCCTTGCATATAAATATATGCAGCTTCTACCCAGTGTAGGTGAGCCACATTGCAAGCCCGACTGATAATCTTAAATTTGTTTACGTATAATTCTTAGCACACCCAGGATTATTCAGCGAGTGCTGTCCATTTTGGCATTCATGCGTCTGTCCTGATGAGTACAAGATAAAAAGCTTCAACAGCATGTCTCTTTTTCAATAATTTCCAGTGTAAACGAATTATAGCTGGTTTTATCTTACGGTCGAATCTTTGGTTTTTTTGGCGACTTCTGCAAAACCCTCCTCCAAAACTCTAACGCAACTCCACTGTGATCCCACCCATGCCCCCAGATACCTTGCAAACCTTTAGCTTATGCTGATGACTTCTATCTATATCAGTTCTGAACAGGCTAATATTTTAGGCACGACAGGGCCCAAAGTCATTTTAAGGAGATTTTTTTTGTTTTATTATTTGAGATTTATCCTCGTTGTGATCTACAATGTATTTCATGTATCTTTGAATGCAACTTTAAAATATCAGAATGATCTTCATTTTCTTAAATATGCTGTGTGAAATACAAATGATGGTTTTATAACTTCAAAGTCCCATCACATCCTTACTTGACATTCACATGTACACTTACATTACAACAGTAATGATATTTCAAAAGTACTTCATAGGCTATAAAGCACACTGAGACATCCAGTGGTCATGAATCCCTCCAATCAGGTTTCCACCCATGCGACTGTATGGAAACACATCTTATCAAGGTTACAAATGGCATCTGAAGTGACTGTAACAAAGGTAAACTATCTCTCCCTCTTTTCAAACTGTAACTGCAGCCTTTGATGTGGTTGATGATGAAAGCTGGCTGAGTTGTACTATTAATGATAGGATTGATCTGCAGACACTTCTTGGGTAGAACCATTAAGTTTATTTACAACATATTCAGCAGCAACTACATGTGCGTTTTCGACTCCAACTCTATGTCTACACTGACTGCCGAGATAGCCTATGCTACTGTCCTATTGGTTACTACAGATCATATGATCTTCCTTAAGTATTATTCTTAAAGGCACAATACACACTAAATAAACCCATAATTACTACATTCCTCCCCCTTTAACTCAGTTATACATATTATATTTACAAATACATATTTTTCAAGCCAGTATAATATTTACACTGGGTAAGGAATTTATACGTTCAATCTTTCAGGTAGTTTCCTGGTACGTGTGGAACATTATAGCTCCACAATTTCAGATTCTTTGTCAGGAATCTCTGTTTCTGGAGTTGCCTAAATATCAGATGCTTCAGTGGGCACTTGCAGTTCTGTATCCTCAACTCTTCCAAGAACATCAGACATGTCAGTCCTGGATTGAGTATTCTCAACAGGAAATGCAGACCTGGTCATGGTCACTGGTGGAACCATATCTTGATGGCTTGTCTCTCTTTTCCTTAAATGGTCCACATGTTTATGGATGATTTGGCCTTCCACCTCCATGTGGTAAGCCAGGGGGCCAGTCACTGCAGTTATTTCACCGGGTAACCACTTTGTCCTCTCCCGAAGTTTTTAACATATACTGGCTCTCCCAAAGTAAATTTTCTCTCACGGCTATGCCAGTCATGTCTAGTTTTCTGGCTACCCTGACTCCTTTCTACCTCCCTCTCTAAATTTGGCATCCCGAGATGGCATTTCATCAATAACTCCACAGGTATTTGTTTTATTCATTCAAGGGACGTGGGCTTCACTGGCTGGGCCAGCATTTATTGCCATCCCTAGTTGCCCTTGAGAAGGTGGTGGTGAGCTGCCTCTTGAACTGCTGCAGTCCATGTGGTGTGGGTACACCCACAGTACTGTTAGAAAGGGAGTTCCAGGATTTTGACCCAGCGACAGTGAAGGAACGACGATATATTTCCAAGTCAGGATGGTGAATGACTTGGAGGGGAACTTCTTAGTGGCAGTGTTACCATCTATCTGCTGCCCTTGTCCTTCTAGATGGTAGTGGTCATGAGTTTCAAAGGTGCTGTCTAAGAGCCTTGGTGAATTCCTGCAAAGCATTTTGTAGATGGTACACACTGCTGTTAATGTTCATCAGTGGTGGAGGGAGCGAATGTTTGTGGATGTGGTGTTAATCAAGTGGGCAGTTTTGTCCTGGATGTTGTCAAGCTTCTTGAGTGTTGTGTGAGCTGCACCCATCCAGGCAAATGGGGAATATTCCATTACACTCTTGACTTGTGCCTTGTAGATGGTGGACAGGCTTTGGGGAGTCAGGAGGTGAGTTACTCGTCACGCTATTCCTAGACTCTGACCTGCCTTTATAACCACAGTATTCATATGGCTAGTCCAGTTCAGTTTCTGGTCAATGGTAACCCCAAGGATGTTGATAGTGGGGGAATCAGTGATGGTAATGCCATTGAACATCAAGTGTTAATGGTTGGATTGTATCTTGTTTGAGATAGTCATTGCCTGACACTTGTGTTGTGAATGTTACTTGCCTGGATATTATCCAGGTTTAGCTGCATTTGGACATCGGCTGCTTCTGAGGAGGCACGAATGGTGCTCAGCATTGTGCAATCATCAGCGAACATCCCCACGTTTGACCTTATGTTGGAAGGAAGGTCATTGATGAAGCAGCCGAAGATGGTTGGGCCTAGGACACTACCCTGAGGAACTCCTGTAGTGATGTTCTAGAGCTGAGATGACTGACCTCCAGCAACCACAACCATCTTCCTTTGTGCTAGGTATGACTCCAACCAGTGGAGAGTTTTCCCCCTGATTCCCATTGACTCTAGTTCTGCTAGGGCTCCTTGATGCCACACTCGGTCAAATGCTGCCTTGATGCAAGACCAGTCACTCTCACTTCATCTCGGGTGTTCAGATCTCTTGTCCGTGTTAGAACCAAGGCTGTGAGGAAGTCAGGAGCTGAGTGGCCCTGGCAGATCCCAAACTGGGTGTCAGTGAGCAGGTTATTGCTTAGCAAGTGCCGCTTGATAGCACTGTTGATGACCCCTTCCATTACTTTACTGATAATGGACAGTAGACTATTGGAGTCATAATTGGCCAGGTTGGATTTGTCCTGCTTTTTGTGTACAGGACATACCTGGGCAATTTTCCACATTGCCAGGTAGATGCCAGTGTTGTAGCTGTACTGGAACAGCTTGGTTAGGACCGCAGCAGGTTCTGGAGCACAACTACTCTGTACTATTGTCGGAATGCTGTCAGTGTCCATAACCTTTGCAGTATCCGGTGCCTTCAGCTGTTTCTCGATATGATGTGGAGTGAATTGAATTGGCTGAAGACTGGTATCTGTGACCTCCAGAGGAGGCCGAGATGGATCAGCGACTCGGCACTTCTGGCTGAAGATTGTAGCAAATACTTCAGCCTTATCTTTTGAAGTGCTGGGCTCCTCCATCATTGAGGATGGAGATATTGGTGGAGCCTCCTCCTCCAGTGGGTTGTTTAATTGTCCACCACCATTCCCGACTGGATGTAGCAGGACTGCAGAGCTTAGATCTGATTTGTTTGTTGTGGGATCACTTAGCTCTATCACTTGCTGCTTATGCTGTTTGGCATGCAAGTAGTCCTTTGTTATTGCTTCACCAGGTGAACACCTCATTTTTTGGTATGTCTGGTGCTGCATTCTTCATTGAACCAGGGTTGATCCCCTGGCTTGATGGTAATGGTAGAGTGGAGGATATGAAAGGCCATGAGGTTACAGATTGTGTTCGAGTACAATCCTGTTGTAGCTGATGGCCCACAGCACCTCATGGATGCCAAGTCTTGAGTTGTTAGACCTGTTCGAAATCTATCCCATTTAGCACAGTGGTAGTGCCACACAACACAATGGAGCGTATCCTCAATGTGATGCCAAGACTTTGTCTCCACAACGATTGTGCAATGGTCACCCCTACCTATACTGTCATGGACAGATGCAACTGCGCAGGTAGGTTGGTGAGGATGAGGTCAAGTATGTTCTTCCCTCTTGTTGGCTCCCTCCACACTACCTGCAAGTTCATCCAGTTTCATTCCTTTTTTGTGACTTTATAGCAGTTTGTTACAACTGAGTAGCTTGCTAGGCCATTTAAGAGTCAACCATATTGCTGTGATGTGGGTCTGGAGTCACATGTAGACCAGACCAGGTAAGGACGACAGATTTCCTTCCCTAAAGGACATTAGTGAACCAAATGGGTTTTTACAACCATCGACAATTGTTTCATGGTCATCATTAGACTTTTAATTCCAGATTTTTATTGAATTCAAATTCCACCATCTGTCGTGACGGGATTCCCCTGGGTTTTATGGATCACTAGTCCAGTGGCAAAACTACTACGCCATCGCCTCCCTGTATGTCAACAGTTGTTATATGAGGGGTAGTCCTGTAATGAAAAAAAAGCGTGTTAGCTTGGTTGCCAAGGAATCACCAGTTAGCTTTTTCATGCTTGCTTTGAATGTTTGAACCGCCCTTTCAGCCAGTCCATTTGAGGAAGGGTGGTACGGTGCTGGTTTCACGAGTGATACCGTTGAGGCTGATAAACTGTTGAAAACCAGCACTCGTAAATGCCGTACCGTTATCGGAAACAACTACTTCAGGTAATCCACGAATGGCAAAACTCTGATGTAGTTTCTCAATTGCAGCGGCCGACACTGGTGACTTCACCTCATATTCGTCCAACCATTTTGAATGGGCATTGACAGTGATCAGAAACATTGTTCCCAGGAAAGGTCCAATGTAGTCAATGTGTAATCACACCCAGGGTCTACCTGGCCACTTCCATGGGTTTAATGGAGCTGTCACTGACAACTTTTGCAGTTGTTGACATTGCACACAGTGCTTTACTAAACTCTCTATTTCACCATCCATTCCAGGCCACCATAGATAGCTGCATGATATGGTCTTCATTCGGGAAATTCCTGGATGGGAACTATGTAGATCAACTGAAAGTGGCTCATTTCCCTTTGGAGGAACTATCGCTTATGCACCCCACAGCAAAATGCCATCCTGGCTGGTTATTTCATGTTTTCTGTTGAAGTACGATTTCATTTCAGTAGAGATGGTCTCCTGAGACCAACCACGTAGCACTTGTTCTCATACTGGAGGTAGGACTGGGTCCCAACTTGTCCATTCTCTAATCTGTTGAGTACATACCAACAAGGAGTCTAAGAAATTTAACAGTAAAACAAGTTCCTGTGGAACTGGGACATGCTCATTATTTTCTTGTAAAGGCAAATGACTAAGCGCATCAGCATTTGTGATTTGATTGCCAGGCCTATGTATGAAAGTGTATTTGTGTGCTGCCAGAGTGAAAGCCCCATTAGTGTTTCTGTATCTTCTTTCTATGTGTCTTCTTCTTTCTAGTGCAGACTTTAATCCCGGCCTTCTTTTTAGCTTCGCTATTGACCAGACTTCTTTCAGATACAAGCTCAACTTATCTCAGCACAGTGACTGAGTCTCCCAAAATTTCATTATCTGTCTGCTTCTTGGAAAATTCTGCAACTTTTGCTTCCTAAGCCTCTTTGGCTTCATTTAGCTGATTCTTCAGCTTATCCATCTCTTTTTAACTTGGCTGTTGTTCGTTCCAAGCTTTGATGTTCACCATTATTCAAATATCTGAAAGTATGTTTGCTGCCTCCTGGAAAATTGAACATTTTTGTGTCTTCTCTGCCAACCGATTCTTCAGTTTGTTCAGAGAGGTGCTGAATTCTTTCTGTTTCTCTTCATACTTTTCCAGATGTAAAACTTTGACTTGAGAGCATCTTGTAGCATGTGAAGGTCTTTCAAGAGGTTTTCTTTTTCCCTTCAAAGGTTGCTCACCTCTTCTCAAACTTGATCATCAAGCAGGGTCCCTTTGAGTTTCTTCTGCTGTTCTTCCAGGGTTTTGCTTAAGACAGCCAGCATTTCTGTAGGTTGTTCAGTCTTTACACACTCCTTTTTCGGAACAGGAACACTTCCAGATTCCTTTTGGAATCTCGATGGACAATCAAGGTTGACTTCCCTTAACCAATTTCGCCCTAGAAGGCTTGGGTCCTCTGCCTCTCAATAACAACACTGGTAGATTTGCTAATTGGCTTCCATAATGGACAGTTACTCTGCTTATGCCTTTTATTTGAATGTCTTCACCTGTGTAAGTTTTTAACCTGGCTGCTGTTCGTTCCAAGCTTTGATGTTCACCATTATTCAAATATCTGAAATTATGTTCCCCAATTACAGTGAAAACTCCCATGTCTACTTTCATTTTAACATTTACTTTCACTGTGAGAAATATTGGTTCTGTCTTTTCAACTTTTAGATTAAACAATGAGTAAATGTCAGAATTTGTTGTTACAGGCTCTTCTACATTGTAAATTTCATTGGGCTTCTTCTTTTGTTTACAAGCCTGCTTGAATCTTCCCTTGCACTGCCTCATCATATGTCCATTTCTGTCACAATAGGGGCATTCAATTTCTTTAAGCTGCCAATTGCCAAAAGATTGAGTGTTTTCATCTCTATTAAAATTATTCTTTGATGTTGCTGCTAAGTTATTTTTCTTTATTCTTCGGTTAATGGAAGCTGTTTCCTGCTTCTAGGCAGAGCCTTGCTTTTTTGCGTTGCTTTTGGCTGAGGTTTCTCGCCTGATGTGGAGGATGGTGCTATTTTTGCTTGACAATCTCTTACTGCGTTTTCCACGGCCAGCTCTATCTCTAGCGTCTTCTTGAAACCTAAATTCACTTCCGACAATAATCTTTTCTGAATAGAGTCCTCTTTCACACCACACACTAAACAATCTCTGAGCATGTCGTTCAGAGTCATACAGAACTCACAATGTTCCCTTGGCTGCTTCAAATTTGCCATGTAGCATGCAATTGTCTCACTCAGGGCTCTATTTCACAAATTAAGCCCAAATCTTTGCATTGTGATTGAGGGTTGGGTTGAAAATGACCCTTCACGAGGTGCAGCAATTCATTGAAATTCCTCAAATCTGGGACACTGGGTGCCGTCTAACTTCAAATCAAGCTGCAGGTATTGCTCCCACAAGTCCTCAAGAGGATTGCTTGCTTATTCTCTTCCTGTGTAATCTCGTTTACTTGATAAAAGAACATGAGGCGTTCTGTGTAATGAGAACAATCGTCTGTGGCTGGTTCAAAAGGATCAATTCTCCCAAATTGTGGCATTTTGAGAGGGGATAACTTCCTCAATTCTAACAGAGCTTGCTACTTACAATCACTGGGCAAGGTACAGTGCCGATCTTTTTCTAACTTGTTTTCTCCTGTTCAGTCCTGTTTTATTCTCATTCCCAGTTTGTTGCAGGATGGCCGAGTTGTACTATTAATGATAGAGCTGATCTGCAGACACTTCTTGGGTAGAAACATTAAGTTTACTTACAATATACTCAGCAGCAATTACACGTGCTTTCAACTTCAATTGCAGCTTTACACTGACTGCTGAGGTAGCCCGCGCTGCTCTCCTATTGGTTACTACAGATCATTGATCTTCCTTAATAAGTATTATTCTTAAAGGTACATTACACACTAAATAAAACCATAGTTACTACAGTTGACCACATCATTCTTCACCAAATGTTCATTACCAATATCCAACTGGCAACTGCACTTGCTTGGTTCCATTCTTACCTATCTAACTGTAGTCAGAGAATCACTTGCAATGGCTTCTCTTGCTGTGCTCTCAAGCTGTTATTCTGATATCCCCCATGGATCAATCCTTGGCCACCACCTATTTCTCACCCAAATGCTACCCCTCAGTGACATTATCCTCAAACACAACTTCAATGCTTGTTGACCTACATTGTCTCCTGGTTAAGCAATGCCTTGATTTTAAGATTCTCACGCTTGTTTTTGAATCCCTCCATGGTCTTGCCCCTCCCCATCTCTGTAATCTCCTCCAGCTGCACAACCCTCCATGATATCTGCGCTCCTCTAATGCTGACTGTTTGCGCATCCTCAATTTTAATTGCTCCACCATTGGTGGCCGTGTCATCAGCTGTCAGGGCTGTAAGCTCTGAAATTCTCTCCCCAAACCTCTGCACCTCTTTACCTCTTTCCTCTCTTAAAGCATGATTTGAAATATACATCTTTGACAAAGCTTTTGGCCAAAATCTGTCCTACTATCTCTGTATGTGGCTCAGTGTCAAATTTTGCTTTATAACAATCCTTTTAATTACATTGGGATATTTTATTGCAGTAAAGGTATATATAAATACAGAATGTTGTTGAATGTGAAGAGTAGTTAGACTCTCTCTCATTGGAAATGCTCATTGCCTGGCACATCTGCAGCATGAATGGTGGAGGGGGGAGGGGTCTAATTACTGTGTACATGGTAAGAGGAGGTTAGTAACAGTGTGCGTGTAGGGGAAGAGGGGCTAATTATTATGTATGTGGTGGGGGAGGGAGCTAGGGGACTAATCAATGTATATGTGTGGGGGAAGCAGGGGACTAATCACTGCATTTGTGGGGATGAGAGGAGCTTAATTATTTTATTGCTACCTTTGCATCTTTTTCCCTGTTGCAAAGGCACATTGGGCTCCTGCCCATGGCCACAAAGAGAGAAAGCACAGGGAGAGCAGTACTGCTCGATTGATGGTGTACATACAAGTTCTTTCTCTCAGTGAGATGGAACCCATGTGCTTGGTCTCACTCCCCACCCCAGCCCTCACCACCGCAGTCACCACACTCCCTGTCCCACAGTCAACTTGTCCCTTATTTCATTAAGAGTTGGTCAACCTATAGGTGATATTGCAATGTGATACAGTGTGGGGTGTAGTGTAGAACGAGCTGTGAGACTGTGATTTGGAGTGATGTGATGTGGCTGGTTGTATGGTGTAATTTAGGGTATGGCACAGTAATGTGGGGTGGGGTGGGGTGTGTAATGCAATGTGGGGTGGTGTACGGTGGTATGATGTAATGCGGGGTGGGGAAGTGTTGTGCAATGTCATGCAGTGAGATGTAATGTGGGACGGTCCACAGGATCTCACTAACTGCGGCATTGGCTGAGTGATAGGCGGATACCTGGAGCGCGTGGCCCGGGGGCGGGGCCATACCGGAGTGTAGACCGTTCAAGGAAGCAAAATACAAGAGGGCAAGTTCGCAGGTAAGGTTATAGGAGGTTAGCATTGGAAGAGCCGAAGATAGGTTTGTGTTGTACAGTACAGGGGAAAAACCCGCTGTAACTTTTAATAAAAACATTTTGACAAAGAAGATCTGATGAGTTTGTTCTGTTAAAATTATCACTCCCAGCTGTTCACGGAAATCATTGAATAGATTCAGGACCAGGACACCAACAGTGTTGTTGAGGGTAATGTGATACAGCTGCTGTCTGTAATGTTTGTGATGTGTTTAATGGATAGATGTTTCCTTCTCTAATGTAGCATTGTTTTATTACTTGTAATGCACAAATGATGCATGAATTACAATTACTCAAGTAGAAATATTTCATAATTTGACTTCAGTCTACAGATGCCAATACTTTTTGAAGGTGCACTACATAAATGTTAATAATTTCTGATTTGGCTGAGATGTCGGAGTACAAAGAGTGAAATATATATAACTTTGAAATAAGCCATTTAGCCCAGCCTGTATGCCTTGGTGTTTATCCTCCAACTGAGTAGTCGTCCTTGTTCCTTTTGCTTTCCCTGTTTCCGTACACCATTATTCTCCATTTTTATCCATTTGTTTAACCGTGATGACGATTTCTAATTCACTCACGGACTCTGGTAATTCACTCCGCAACCTCATTTTCTTAAAATCACGTCATTATAACTGATTTCCATGCCTCCCCTCCTAGATTTTAGATTCACAGGAAACAATATTTCTGTTTACTCTGTCCTATTCCTTTTATAGTTTAAATTATCAAATTACTCTGTAATCCCCTGGTCTAATGAAAACAAATCTAACATTTTCAAGCCGCCTTATTTGTATTCCTTCATACCAGATATCATCCTCGTGAATCTGCTGTGTACCCACTCTTGCCTTCACATCTTGTTACGCAGAGCCCAACACTTCCCCAAGTAGTTCAACTGTGGTCTTGCTAATATATTATATACCACTTGACATAAAATCTAGTATTCCATTAACTTTTATCCAATTAAAGCATAGCTTTTACTAGAATTAGAAAAGCCCGTTTCATCCAACGCATCATGTAGAATTTGCACGGTTATGATCTCAATTTTACTTGATTAATGCTAATCATTAGATTATCTTTAATTGTAAAAATTTAGCTATTCTAAAATTAAATCTTCCAATGCCCATGAAATTATCTCCTGGCCCCAGTGTGAATAAGTGCTGAAAAACATCAATCTTGTAATACAATTTGCATTACTCAGCTTTAATTAGTTATAATACTGAACAACATTGTTTGCTGAAGGGAAAAATATTGTTTCATATCTATGTATTTGTTCTCTAGTTCTGTGAACTTTAAAATAAGTACAGCTGTGTTTTAGTGATTAAAATATACTGTTTCTCTTCTCCAGTTTTCTTTTCTCCTATGATTGTAGCATTATAACTTGGATAAATGGATGGAGAAATGTTTTTTATAGGTTTGTTGGTGTTTTCATTGAAAATGGACAGCAAGGATAACAATATAATGAGAACCTGTTTCAGTAAATTTGGCACCTACATAATGGTGGTGGATTGGGAAAATTATTTGCAAAGACTTTTTGGCATTGTCCAACTTAACATTGCACCTATTAAATATCAGTGTTGTACTTACAAGACCAAATGACCTGTTGTACTGTGGACAAATGTATTTTGTCCCTCAAGTAAATGTATCCCTGTATTTATATTAATACTGCTGTTTTATAGAGGCATTTGTGTAGGTGTTAATGGTGACACACTTCTACATCAGATGGCTGTAAGTGGTATCTGTCTATTTTTAAAAAGATTTCTGACCCATCTGAGGAATTTTTCAAGTGAGAATGTGTTTCTAAAATATATAAATCCAGGAATATTAGGGTTTACCATTTTACATTCATTCTGTTCACATGTAACACTGCAGCTACTCCTTCTGAAACTAGAAGATGCAGCTTGGGTTCCAGGCAGAATGCTGTTTACAAGCTTTGGATTCTGCCTCATGAGTGATATTATTGTGCAGGTAAACCACCAATGTGCAAACAGTCTTCTAATTCAGGGTTCTATAGCGTGACGAAGTGAAGAATGGCACCAAATAATATGAGATTTTTGTTATTCATTCATGGGATGTGGGCTTCGCTGGCTGGGCCAGCACTTATTGCCCACCCTGAGATGCCCTTGAGAAGGTGGTGAAGAGCTGCCTTCTTCAACCACTGCAGTCCACTGTGGTGTAAGTGCACCCATAGTGCTGTTCGGAAGGGAGTTCCAGGATTTTGACCAAGCGACAGTGAAGGAATGGCGATATATTTCAAAGTCAGGATGATGAATGACTTGGAGGGGAACTACCAGGTGGTGGTGTTCCCATCTACCTGCTGCCCTTGTCCTTCTAGGTGGTAGTGATCGTGAGTTTGGAAGCTGCTGCCTAAAGAGCCTTGGTGAATTCCTGCAAAGCATCTTGTAGATGTTACACACCGCTGCTACTCTACATCAGTGGTAGAGGGAATGAATGTTTGTGGATGTGGTGCCAATCAAGTGGGCTGCTTTGTCCTGGATGTTGTCAAGCTTCTTGAGTGTTGTGGGAGCTGTGCTCATCCAGGCAAGTGGGGAGTATTCCATCACAGTCCTGACTTGTGCCTTGTAGATAGTGGACAGGCTTTGGGGAGCCAGGAGGTGAGTTACTCATTGCATGATTCCTAGCCTCTGACCTGCTCTTGTAGCCACGGTATTTATATGGCTAGTTCAGTTTTTGGTCTATAGTAGCTGCCAGAATATTGATAGTGGGAGATTCAATGATGGTAATGCAATTGAATAGCCTGGGGCAATGGTTGGATTCTCTCTTGCTGGAGATGGTCATTGCCTGGCACTTGTGTGGCATGAATGTTACTTTTCACTTGTCAGTTCAAGCCTGGATATTGTCCAGGTCTTGCTGCTTTTGGACATGGATGGAAGGAAGGTCACTGATGAAGCATCTGAAGATGGTTGGGCCGAGAACATTACCCTGAGGAACTCTTGCAGTGATGTCCTGGAGCTGAGATGACTGACCACCAACAACCACAACCACAGTTATCTCCTTTGTGCTAGGTATGACTCCAACCAGTGGAGAGTTTTCCCCCTGATTCCCATTGACTCCAGTTCTGCTAGGGCTCTTTGATGCCACACTCAGTCAAATGCTGCCTTGATGTCAAGACCAGTCACTCTCACTTCATCTCGGGTGTTCAGATCTCTTGTCCGTGTTAGAACCAAGGCTGTGAGGAAGTCAGGAGCTGAGTGGCCCTGGCAGATCCCAAACTGGGTGTCAGTGAGCAGGTTATTGCTTAGCAAGTGCCGCTTGATAGCACTGTTGATGACCCCTTCCATTACTTTACTGATGATCAAGAGTAGATGATGGGGTGGTAATTGGCCAGGTTGGATTTGTCCTGCTTTTTGTGTACAGGACAGACCTGAGCAATTTCCAAATTGAAGGGTAGATGCCAGTGTTGTAGCTGTACTGGAACAGCTTGGCTAGAAGCACAGCAAGTTTTGGAGCACAAGTATTTAGTACTATTGCTGGAATATTGTCATGTCCCACATCCTTTGCAGTATCCAGTACCTTCAGCCATTTCTTGATATCACGTGGAGTGAATCAAACTGGCTGAAGACTGGTATCCGTAATGGTGGAGAATTCCTGAGGAGGCTGAGATGGACCATCTGCTCGGCACTTCTGGCTGAAGATTGTAGCAAATGCTTCAGCTTTATCTTTTGCACTGATGTGCTGGGCTCCTCCATCATTGAGGATGGGGATATTGGTGAAGCCGCCACCTCCAGTGAGTTGTTTAATTGTCCACCACCAATCACAACTGGATATGGCAGGACTGCAGAGCTTAGATCTGATCCCTTGGTTGTGGGATCGCTTAGCTCTGCCTATCACTTGCTGCTGATTATGTTTGGCATGCAAGTAGCCCTGTATTATAGCTACATCAGGTTGACACTTCATTTTTAGGTATGCCTGGTGCTGATCCTGGCATGCCCTCCTGCACTCTTCATTGAACTAGCGGTGAAGGCGGGATTTTGTCTCCGCAATGACTGTATGGTGGTCACCCCTACCAATACTGTTGTGGACAAATGCACCTGTGGCAGGCAGATTGGTGAGGATGAGGCCAAGTATGATTTTCCCTCTTGCTGGTTCCCCCTTCACCTGCCACAGACCCGTCTAACAGCTATGTCCTTTAGGACTCGGCCAGAAGTGGTGCTGCTGAGCCACTCTTGGTGATGGCCATTGAAGTCCCCCACCCAGAGTTCATTCTGCGCCCTTGCCACACTCAGTGCTTCCTCCAAGTGATGTTCAACTTGGAGTTCTGATTCATCATCTGAAGGAGGGCAGCACATGGTAATCAGCAGGAGGTTTCCTTGCTCATATTTGACCTGATGCCATGAGACTTCATGGGGTCTGGAGTCAATGTTGAGGTCTCCCAGGGCAACTTCCTCCTGACTGTATACCACTGTGCCAGGTGTCTTGGACATTATCTGTAAGGTATGATTCTGTGAGGATGACTGTCAGGCTGTTGCTTGACTAGTCTGAGACAGCTCCTCAAATTTTGGCTCTAGCCCAAATGTTGGTCAGGAAGCCAGATGTTGGTAAGGAAAACTTGGGCTGAGTTTGCTGTTGTTTCCTGTGCCAAGGTCGGTGCTGGGTGGTATGTCTGATTTCATTCCTTTTTTGAGACTTTGTAGCAGTTTTATACAACTGAGCAGCTTGCTAGGACATTTCAGAGTCAACCACATTGCTGTGGGTTTGGAGTCGCATGGAGGCCAGACCAGGTAAGGACAGCAGATTTCCTTTCCTAAAGGACATTAGTGAAGCAGATGGGTTTTTACAACAATTAACAACGGTTTCATGGTCATCATTAGACTTTTAATTCCAGATTTTTATTGAATTCAAATCCCACCATCTGCTGTGACAGGATTCAAACCTGGGTCCCCAGATCATTACTCTGGTTCTCTGCGTTACTAGTCGGGCAACAATACCACTACGCCATCAGCTTCCCAAAATGAGTTTCCAATTTTTTGAGCTTAGAGTACAATTATGCAGATGTGGACAGGAGTAACCTTGTAAAGCTTCTACATCTCTTCAACTGGAGGGTTGAGCCGTTTAGATGGGACATGGCCAGTAATTTAAATCTGTTGATCCTTGTGATCTTGTTCAGAGTTCTGAGCTGAAAATGATCTTTCCCACTCTTGTATTTTTGAGTCCACTTAACAGCATTTGTACCTCTGCTAAAATACTGCACTCTACATTAGTACTGTGTAGCCAGCATTAACTCCAATACCACCTTTTCTGAAATAAAAAAAAACTGAGGATGCTGGAAATCCAAAACAGAAATATCTGGAAAAACTCAGTAGGTCTGGCAGCATCAGCGGAGAAGAACAAAGTTGACCTTTCGAGTCCTCATGACCCTTCAACAGAACTAAGTAAAAATAGGAAAGGTGTGAAATATAAACTGGTTTTGGGGGGGGAAGGGAGAGCGTTGTTGGGACAAGCAAGCAGTGATAGGAGCAGATAACCAAAAGGTGTCACAGACAAAAGAACAAAGAGGTGTTGAAGGTGGTGATATTATCTAAAAGAATGTGCTAATTAAGATTGGAGAGCAGGACGAGCAAGGTAGCTTTAGTGGAGGTGGGGTGAAATAAACCATGGGTGGAATACATTTAAAGATAATGGAAATAGGTGGGAAAAGAAAAATCTATATAAATTATTGGAAAAAAAAAGGGAGGGGGAAGAAACGGAAAGGGGGTGGGGATGGAGGAGGGAGGTCAAGATCTAAAGTTGTTGAACTCAATATTCAGACTAAGCACTTTACAGCCTTCCGGACTGAATATTGAGTCCTGAGGTGGTGTGCCTAAAGCTGAACACAGTGCTCCTGATGGATCTGACTGAGGCTCTGTAGAACTGAAGCATTACTTCCTCCCCATTTGTATTCTAGTTCTTTTTGAGTTGAATTGAGGGGAAGAAGTAGAATGTCACTAAAAAGTAGGAGGGTTGGAGGAAATGAAAATGTTTCTGTGAAATGGCTAATTGGATAAGTTCCATTCTATTCTAACTTGGTTCAGAAGGGAGAGCCTCTATGAATTGGAGTTGGAGTTCGTACGAGAGTGACTGTGGAGGTAACATTTGGGGAAGTGATCCAGCTCCATTTCCAAATTCAAAAATCACGTTTTCTTTTCTCTCAAAGTATTAAAAACCTATTGATGAGAGACCAGCATTTTTACTGCAAAAATTCAAAATTTTCTTAGGGGGAATGGGGAGACATGGCCTGTGCTTTCAACATTTATGTTTTGCCCTTCCAGGCTTTCATCTACTTGTTGTTCCCTAGATATTAGATATGCCTATGCTTGCTGCAGTTGTCTACAAAATGATAATGAATACACTTAAAAAGAAAGTCATTGGCATTAAATTGCTTTCGTAAATGCTGAGGATATGAAATTTGTTAGTATAGCCCCCATGTTTGTTTATTTTATTTTCCTCCATGATTTAATGCCATTTCAAACACCTTTGCCCCGCCCCATTCATGCTCCTTTTCAGTAGGGAGTGTGAAGAGCTCGTGGATTTCTGTACCTTTAAGACTGAAGACATCTGTGTAGTTGACCCTCTGCTGCTATTTCCCTCCAGTCTTCCTAGTCTCCAATTCTAGCCTTGATCTAATTTCTTTCCTGCTTCTCATCCCTTTCATGAGACAAATTTCCTCAGTCCCCTCCCTATACAACTTCTGACCACTCGAGCTGGTTCACATTTTTAACATATCTCTGTGACTTTCAAAATTAACCCCCTACAGAGAAGGTGTACCCTTGACCTATTCCATTCCTTCAACTGACGCCACAAGTCTAACCTCTCTCTTGTCCCTTAAGTTCTTAAATATTTAATTGCTGCCCATTGATCACTGTCACGCCCATTTACAGAATCTCAGAATCATACAGTGCGGAAGAGGCCCTTCAGCCCATTGAGTCTACACCGACAGACTCAGACTTTGCTCATGGCAAGACTGCCATGGTCAAAATTAGACATGACCTTCTGTCTAACTTGACTGCCCTTATAATATTTGATAGTCAACTGTGCCATCATCCTCCATTGCCTCCTTTTATTTTGTTCGACTCTATTGGATGGCCCTCACCTGGTTATATTATGAACTGTCGAAATGTCTCTCTGCCATTTTTCTATTTCTGCTGTCATACAAATACTACTATATACAAATACCACTCCCCCCAGATTCTATCCTTGTTCTCCTTTGCCTCATCTAAATGTGAATACAGCTTGCGACATTTCGTTTTCAAATGAATAGTAACTAATTGTCTTCAAATATATCAGCATCCTGCCTAACCACATCTATTCCCAGTGTGTAGAAGAAAGCCTTCAAAAATGCATTAAAATGTCTTTACATATGCAGAACAAACCTGTATAAACTGCCAAAAGATTGTATTGAAAATTTCCAACCATTTGTAAGCTAAATATTTTTGCATTTGATATTGGGTTTCTCCTTCTTGTTATGGAGTTTCACCTTGCACTTTTTGGGACTTGTAATGCATAGAATAAATTCTCCCCTCAACCAGAAATGTCTTCTCACACCATATTTTGGTTAATTGCAAAAAAAATGATATATTGAATATTGAGAAAGATTTTTTTTATTTTTGCAGAGTCTCAAACTATTTAAAACATTAATTGATCACAAGTGGCACAAGACAGACAAGCATGACGTACTGTGTCAGCATATCTCCTGATAGTAGTTACAAGCAGCAGCAGCCGATCACAATTGAGAAATTAAAATGCAACTTTGGAAATTTCACTTACCTTGGTGGTTTTGCGTTTGGACATGGAATAATAATGCTTTTACCCTATATATATATATTTTTTTTTAAAAAGTTGTTTTTCCCCTACAGATTCCTTCATTTCATTAGCCTGCCCTAATATGACTCGATGGGCTTTGTGTCAGATCATCAACATAACCAAAGTAAAAGATGGTCATCCCTACAGAATATGTGAAAAATTAAATGGGACTAATTATGAAACAATAACTTGGCCTGAAGCACAATACAGTTTGTCCATTGGGTTGGCCCTAGCAGTCACCTCTAGTCTCCTCATTGGCTGCAGTTTTATACTTAAGAAGAAAGGCCTCTTGCGATTGTCTGAAAAAGGAATTACCAGAGCTGGTGAGTCATCCTTGTTTGCATTGAGATCATTTCAAGGATCACATGGGTGTGTAATTTACTAGAACCACTGGCTTTGCTGAAGTAAGTTCTGGCCAATCAATGGCTTAGTAAAATTTAGAATGCAATTTGCATATGAACTTAATATAAAACAATAGACTGTGTCAACAACTCTGCTGTTTTGTGGTGGCTTGTAAGCCAGGAGCATGTTACTTTCTTATATATGACTAATAAGTAACCTGAAATAGTCAGCAGAGTATCCGAGGCTGGCCAGTCAGAGTCTTGCAGTCAATTCTTTTTGAGACCCTCCATCCTTTGTTTAGCTGTCGTGTTTGCACACTTCCTTATACAGCACCTTGGCATTGAAGCAATATAGAATTAAGAAACCAGACAGCCTTCCTTCCGAAGGGTCATGAGGACTCGAAACGTCAACTCTTTTCTTCTCCGCCGATGCTGCCAGACCTGCTGAGTTTTTCCAGGTAATTCTGTTTTTGTTTTAGCCTTCCTTCCATTCTGACCTGGTTAACTTATTTTTTTGGAATTCATTGTTATACATTCATTCTGTATAAAACAAAAAAACTGCGGATGCTGGAAATCCAAAACAAAAACAAAAACAGAATTACCTGGAAAAACTCAGCAGGTCTGGCAGCATCGGCGGAGAAGGAAAGAGTTGACGTTTCGAGTCCTCATGACCCTTCGACAGAACTTGAGTTCGAGTTCAAGAAAGAGTTGAAATATAAGCTGGTTTAAGGTGTGTGTGTGGGGGGCGGAGAGAGAGAGAGAGAGGTGGGGGGCGGTGGTGTGGTTGTTGGGACAAACAAGCAGTGATAGAAGCAGATCATCAAAAGATGTCAACAACAATGGTACAGAAGAACACATAGGTGTTAAAGTTAAAGTTGGTGATATTATCTAAACGAATGTGCTAATTAAGAATGGATGGTAGGGCACTCAAGGTATAGCTCTAGTGGGGGTGTTTTTTTTTTAAAAATAATGGAAATAGGTGGGAAAAGGAAAATCTTTATAATTTATTGGAAAAAAAAGGAAGGGGGAAACAGAAAGGGGGTGGGGATGGGGGAGGTTGCTCACGATCTAAAGTTGTTGAATTCAATATTCAGTCCGGAAGGCTGTAAAGTGCCTAGTCGGAAGATGAGGTGTTGTTCCTCCAGTTTGCGTTGGGCTTCACTGGAACAATGCAGCAAGCCAAGGACAGACATGTAGGCAAGAGAGCAGGGTGGAGTGTTAAAATGGCAAGCGACAGGGAGGTTTGGGTCATTCTTGCAGACAGACCGCAGGTGTTCTGCAATGCGGTCGCCCAGTTTATGTTTGGTCTCTCCAATGTAGAGGAGACCACATTGGGAGCAACGAATACAATAGACTAAGTTGGGGGAAATGCAAGTGAAATGCTGCTTCACTTGAAAGGAGTGTTTGGGTCCTTGGACGGTGAGGAGAGAGGAAGTGAAGGGGCAGGTGTTGCATCTTTTGCGTGGGCATGGGGTGGTGCCATAGGGGGTTGAGGAGTGGACCAGGGTGTCCCGAAGGGAGCGATCCCTACGGAATGCCGATAAGGGGGGTGAAGGGAAGATGTGTTTGGTGGTGGCATCATGCTGGAGTTGGCAGAAATGGCAGAGGATGATCCTTTGAATGCGGAGGCTGGTGGGGTGATAAGTGAGGACAAGGGAGACCCTATCATGTTTCTGGGAGGGAGGAGAAGGTGTGAGGGCGGATGCACGGGAGATGGGCCGGACATTGTTGAGGGCCCTGTCAGCGACCGTGGGTGGAAAACCTCAGTTAAGGAAGAAGGAGGACATGTCAGAGGAACTGTTTTTGAAGGTAGCATCATCGGAACAGATGCTATGGAGGCGAAGGAACTGAGAGAATGGGATGGAGTCCTTACAGGAAGCGGGGTGTGAGGAGCTGTAGTCGAGATAGCTGTGGGAGTCGGTGGGTTTGTAATGGATATTGGTGGACAGTCTATCACCAGAGATGGAGACAGAGAGGTCAAGGAAGGGAAGGGAAGTGTCAGAGATGGACCACGTGAAAATGATGGAGGGGTGGAGATTGGAAGCAAAATTAATAAATATTTCCAAGTCCCGATGAGAGCATGAAGCGGCACCGAAGTAATCATCGATGTACCGGAGAAAGAGTTGTGGAAGGGGGCCGGAGTAGGACTGGAACAAGGAATGTTCCACATACCCCATAAAGAGACAGGCATAGCTGGGGCCCATGCAGGTACCCATAGCCACACCTTTTATTTGGAGGAAGTGAGAGGAGTTGAAGGAGAAATTGTTCAGCGTGAGAACAAGTTCAGCCAGACGGAGGAGAGTAGTGGCGGATGGGGATTGTTCGGGCCTCTGTTCGGGGAAGAAGCTAAGGGCCCTCAGACCATCCTGGTGGGGGATGGAGGTGTAGAGGGATTGGACGTCCATGGTGAAGAGGAAGCGGTTGGGGCCAGGGAACTGGAAATTGTTGATGTGACGTAAGGTGTCAGAGGAATCACGGACGTAGGTGGGAAGGGACTGGACAAGGGGAGAGAGAAGGGAGTCAAGATAACGAGAAATGAGTTCTGTGGGGCAGGAGCAAGCTGAGACGATCGGTCTACTGGGGCAGTTCTGTTTGTGGATTTTGGGTAGGAGATAGAAGCGGGCCGTCCGAGGTTGGGCGACTATCAGGTTGGAAACTGTGGGAGGGAGATCCCCAGAGGAGATGAGGTCAGTGACAGTCCTGGAAACAATGGCTTGATGTTCAGTGGTGGGGTCATGGTCCAGGGAGAGGTAGGAGGAAGTGTCTGTGAGTTGACGCTCAGCCTCCGCGAGGTAGAGGTCAGTGCGCCAGACAACAACAGCACCACCCTTGTCAGCGGGTTTGATGACAATGTCAGGGTTGGACCTGAGAGAATGGAGTGCAGTAAGTTCAGAGAGAGACATTCATTCTGTATTGTTGTATATGGGCTCACCACCACCTTCTCAAGGGCAATAAGGGTTGGGCTATAAATGTTGGCCTAGCCAGTGATGGCCACATCCCATGAAAGAACTTTTAAAAACTAACAAATTTATTATTCAGCTTTGTTGTAACAGGCTACTGAAGATAGGGATCCCAAACTTTGATTTTATCTTAATAACAAAATAAGCTTTTTTCTTTTTTTCACAAAGAAATGTATTACTCTTAAAACTTGCTCTGAATGTTGATTAATTAGATATTCTATGATATAAATGTAATATTTTACCTCCTATATAAACAGTCATTTTCATGATTTCAGTAAGTTTGCATGAATTGATTCTAGACTGTAGTGAAAACTCTGCAAAATGCTGTCTTTTAAGTTGATCAATTTTAATAACTTTATATAACATAAAGTGATTAAATTCTTGCTCAAAAATGAGTCTGTCACTTGAGTTCTGCCCTGTCCTCCTCACCAATCTTCTCATCTAACATGATTGCTGGGAGCTAACTTACTGCTTCCTTCCTACTTCTCTCGCCCACCAACCACTGCACCCTTGGCATTCGCTGCTGCATGACAATCACAACCAAATCTGCATTTCCCAAGGGCCTTGCCATCCACGACCTTTTATTATGAATAATTTTGTTGGTAGCTTAGCTTTGACTGAAATTAGGCTGATGTGATGCAGTTTACTACTTAACTGACTATTCCACCATCTGCCCTGTCCAAACTGCCAAAATGTAGCTTGGTTCTTTCACCAATTACATATTGGCTTATCTGCCTACTCTTCTGACAACTTCTTCTCCTCCTCCCTCTTCATGCACCTCTGCCTGCTCCACACCTATAGATTCTCCTTTAACAATGACCTGCCACTGTCAGCTGCCCTCCCCACAAGTTCCGCCATATATTTTACCAATATCCTTCATTCCTCTCCCAGCTTCTGTACTGTATTGCTCCTTATATTTGGTAATTTCAACTTCATCTCAAGATTTCTAAATTCAACAATCTCCTGGCCTCACTAAACTTCTTGATCCACATAAATTGTCCTACCCTTTGTTAATGGGCCACCCTCTCGACTTTCCCATGACTTCCCTACACTCTTGGTCCTGATCATTGACTCTCCAACCACTCTCTTGTATCCTTCATCATCTATATACGCCTATCCCATTTCAACTTCACTTCCTGCTATACCTGCCCTAGAAAAATTCTCATCGATTTGCTTGCTATTACTTTGAAATTTCCCACAGCCTAGAATTTGGTCTTCAATTCATTGCGATTTCACTTTACCAGTTGATTTGTTCAACAGTGTTGTTACTTCCGATCTTTGCCCAGCAAAATTTTTACTCCCATTCTGGTCACTCCCTTAGAATGAATTCTATTTCTGGTTCCTCCAGTTCAAGGAGCACACAGCTGGCTTGACCATCCATTGCCAGACCTGTCTGGACTGGATCAAAATCTTCCTGATTCTATTCCCTTTTGACAAAACTATCTTCCTTTCTAACATTATCCTGGAGAGCAAACCTAAGCTAAGATTTCTTATTATTTCTCAACAATCTCCTAGACTCCATAGCCCTGTCTCTCCCCTCTCCACCTCCCACCCCCCCAGGATTGGCATCCATTCTGTGGCTACTGCCTCCCTGCCTTTGCCCACAAAGTCCTCCAGGGTCCCTCCTGATCTCACCTTGAACCTGTGCCACTCTGAGGTCATTTCAGCCATGAGTCCTACCTTCTGATCTCTCAACCTCATTCCAACTAAATCACTGTTCAGCTAACTTTCCTTTTTCTATAATCCTTCGTCATACTGAAAAACACCACCATCATAACCAGCTATTTTTTTAAAAAAAAACACCCTCAGCTCCCTGTCCTTGGAAACTAGCGCACCATTTCCAACCTCGCTTCCTTTCCAGCCCTTGAATGTGTTATTGCCTGCCAAACCTGACAGTTCTTTAAGGAGATAACAGATATAGTATATGGGGAAAATGCAGTGAACATAATATATGTACACATTCAGGAAGCCTTTTGCAAGGTCCCAGGCAGGGAACTATTGAAGATTAGGAGAATGCAATTGGTTAATGACAGGGCCAAGAATGATTGGAAGTGGGCAGTGGTGTTTTCCCATGGTTCTCTTGGGAACCACTCCTGTTCATTGTGCACATGAATGGCATAGATAAGGGGTGAGGAAGAATGGTGTTGAAGCTCAAAGATAAGACTAAAATAGGAGACAATGGGCTATTATTGAGGTAGTACAATGGTCAAAAAAAGCAGTATGTGGTCAATAACACCTTGCATGTGGGGATGGACAAAAGCATCTGACGTTGTCGTAGCAAAACTTCAGAGTGATAGTTTCTGCAGCTTTTGTTCACAACCTCGAGGAAGATTGCAAATTTCAAGTCACTGTGGAACTATGTTATTTTCACAAAATGTAAGAGGCTAAACAGTTTTTTTGTCAATTGGACTTTCATGCTTGCTCCTTCTTTCAGACATTTCATCCCAAATCAATTCTATTCTTGATGTGTGATCGCTTTCAAAATCTGTTTCCAACAGCAGGATAAACTATGAATTTTGTTTCTTGGACTTTCAAGGTGGGTCCAATTTCCCGATGAATAATGCTGGGAACCCCATTTGCATTCGTTAGCATCTCATGCATGCTCATTAAAAGCCCACCTTGCAGGAATTAAGTTTGTCCTCCAAATTATGTTTCCTGCCAGTGTGAATTTAGGATGTTCAGTTTTATGACTGTATATAAATGATGTGCACCTGCTGAGTTTCATTTCTTCCACAACTTGAGGCCCGTGGATGCTGCTTTCTCCTTCCTGGGTACCTTGCATAACATCACTCGAGTGCCATTAGCAAACACTGCACCAAAGCCAGACAAGGGAGGCAGGCGAAGGCTGGAAGGGCAGTGGATAGGGTGGAGTGAAAGCTGGATGAGGAGGCAAACTTATGAGGGAAGGTGGGAGGGATGAGAGTTCCTTAGAAGGCAGGTTAGTGGTATCGGTATCTAGGGGGGAGAACTCAGGGCACTGGTGATAGGAGGGAACAGTCAGAGGGGGGAGTGGAATGTGGCAGGAAAGCAGGCCCAGGGCGAGAGTCTGAGGTGAAGGTCTCATTGGGTGGGTCGCGGGGGCGGCGGCTAGGCAGGTGGTGTGGATAATGGGAGGGTGGGCATGGGGTTGGTAACGGGTCTTGGCTCTGAATGGAGGAAAGGCATGTGGAGGTGGATCGTGATAGGGTCCAGGATAGGAGGGGGAGGTTCAAGGGTGACAGAGGGGAGAGGAATGGTGATATTGGGTGGCTCTTTGGTGATGGGGGAAGTTTGGTGACAGGGGGAGGGTAGAAGGTGGTGGAGTGAGTTTGAAAGATGATGGGCAGTATTTTTCCAAACTGCTCTTGACTACATCGTCAGTCAGTGAGATCCCCCAAAGTGGGAGGAGGCTCTTTTTGGTTGGGTGGAGTTCAAGGTCAGCACAATTGGCTGACTAAAGGGACACCCTAATCATTGAGGCATCTGAATGTCAAAGATACTCAGTTGTGTTCTCCTCTCTGTGGTGAAGCCCACACAACAGCAGGTTTGTTCCCATCTTGTGAACCTCATAACATTGAGATCCCAGTAAGGTGTGGAGCTGCTGGTCATTCTGTGCCATTTGCCATCTGCTGCAGTCAGAGGCAGGGATGAGGGGAGGGAGGTGGATGCTTCCAAGGGGCATGGCTGGTGGAGGGCAGCCAACTCGTGACTCCAAATCTTCATCCTCCTGGGTGAATGGTCATGGCTGACAAGTGATCATGCAGTTAGTCTTTCTATGCTGCCAAGACTCTATAGATTTTCGAGTATAGTGGAGACAAGCAGAAAAGTGTGAGACTGAGCCTTATTGCATATGACTCTCATCACCCTACATGAAGGGGAGGGACACCCATCTCTGGTCCTCCAGGATGTCCTTTATCTGGAATGGTTTGGGTGGGGATGCCATGTCTGGATGGAGGCCAGGTGAAGGGCTTAGCACTGGCCTGCTGGCTTTGAGATGGCGTGAAACCTGTAAAAGACATGTTCACTTAATGTATCACTTCAATTCGTTCACATATCCATTGAGTTGTCAATGATGCAGGTTGCAGGCAGCCCTGCCTTGGTAATGGCTCTCATCCAGATGAGGAGAAAGAGGGCCTGTCAGTGGTCGGCACAGGGAGGAGCAAGGGCCTGAGCAGCAAGAGGCAGGGGGGTTTCCGGGTCAAGAGTTGGCGAACATGGACCACTGCAACGGTGAGCATTGGCCTGACCATGGGTGTATCACTAGTGGTGCTCTTAACGGGAGATGAGTGAAAGGCAATGATGGGGGTGTCCTCGTATGTCTCAGGATGTGGCTGCTCGCATCTGTGAGCCTTTCCAGTGCGAGCTTTAGCTGCAAGGACTCTGGGCGAGTAATCCAGATTCCTGACCTGCAGTGAGTAAATGCCTATCCGAGTGCCGTTCCTTTAACCCCATGAGGTAACGGCAGGTTGGGTGACTTCCTGCCTGCCCTGCCAAAAATTCGCTGAGCTCCTCACGGGTGCACAATCAATGAGCACAAAAGGTGAAGATTGCACGCGTTCACTGCCCCACCAGCCAGCGGGAAATACCCTGACTATCCTGCCCACTACCAGATCTAGCCTCCACAATGGAAATTTCTGCCTGTAACCTAATATCTAGGTTTTTATGGCTACAATTAAATTACAACGTGGATAAAGACTACTTGTCCCAATCAGTCCATTCTGCCATTTTCCTTCACATGAGCAGTAGTCCTAATCCCATAAATGTGTTCTTGTGTCCTTTCATTCTTCTTTAATTTCAACCACCCATCTGGCCCATTCTTAAATATTTACATGGTCACAATTGATGACTCCTTCCATTGTTTTACTGATGATTTGGGAGAAGCCTTTTATCACGGTAATTGCTTGGGCTAGGTCTATCCTGTTTTTAGTGGGAAGGACACACCTAAGTACTCTTTCACATCAGTGCGTTGGAATCTATGCAATAAAGTAGCTTGACTAGTTCTGACATGCAGTTTGTCAATACTTCAGCCAGGATATTATCAGCATTTGCAACCTCTGCCATATCCAGGGCATTCTGCCTTGCGTTGTGCTGACACCTTGGCCTCCATTTTTACAATGGGTGGGAGAGGACATAAAGAACAATATGTGAATTCAGGAATGTGAACTGATAGCCTTTAGCAAGAAACTCGTCAATGACCTGAATAACAACCGTTTTTATGACACTGGCCAGGAATTGGCAGGGTGGAGGCTGGATTACCATTTTCAAAATTTTAATCCTTTACTCAATCCTTGTCTGTGCTTTGGGTGAGGTGGAGCGGGGAAGCAGGTGGGAGAGAGAGTAACATTAAAGTTGAGGTTCTTAGTTGCCTATTAGTTCATTGGCAATTCCTTTAATAACCAAAAATCTCTGCATCCAAGACCCCATGTAATCTTATCCCAGTGCAACGTTAAATGCCCCTCTATTTTGCACTACCCCTGACAAAAAAATGAACATGTCCATATATAGTTCATGGTAAGCACTTATTCAAGGTTTGCATACTTCCCCTTCATACGCTTCATGCATTCTGATGCCTTTTCTGTTAGCTGTGATTAGTGAAAGCGCTTCTGCCTGAGTATAAGATTGAGGTTTAAAGGCTTCAGCATATGATTAACAGCCAATACTCCAATGCAGTATATGTGTTTTAGTTGAAGTATCATTTTTTAAAATGAGATATGAAACCAAAGCTGTTTTTTGCATTTTTCAAAAATAAACCGTAATTTGTAAAGGTGCTGTGCAATCCAATTGTTACAGTTCACAAATTACAATTAGCTGATCTACAGTACATGGCATGCCCGGGTGCCTCACTCCACTTACAGTGCAGATTGCATCTACGTTAAACATTTTCTGATACATATAGCCCGAGAGGTTTCCAGCTCATTCCAACTCCTCTGTGTACAATAGTGGGAGAGCTTAAACTGTGGCCTTTGCGATGGCTGCATCAAACTTCAGTTTATCCTTTAGGACATAGAATGGTTACAGAGTAGAGGGAGGCCTTTTGGCTCATCGTGTTCATGCCAGCACTCTGCTAGGGCAACTCGACTGATTCTACTCCCCCTCCCTTTCCCTGTAACCCAAAAGTTTTTTTCTCTTTAGGCGCTTAACCAGTTCCCTTTTTGAAAGCCATGTTGAATTTCTCTCCATAATGCTCTGAGGCAATGCTTTCCAGGTCCTAACCACTCCCTGCATAAAAATGTCTTTTCTCATATTGCTGTTGGTTCTTTTGAAAATCACCTTAAATCGGTCTCCTCTGGTTCTTAACCTTTCTGACAATGAGAATAATTCCTTTCTCTCTACTCTGCATAGATGCTGCCATGATTTTGAACACCTCTATCAAACCTTCTTTCTGTTATGGCACAGCTGATGGTAAATGCTGAGGTGTTCAAATCCCCAAAGGGAAACTTGTAACAACTGCCACAGCTTAATTTGCAATTTGTTTAAGTTTTGAGATGCGTGCCTTGAAATCTGTAGTAATAAAGACCACCAAGTCTTATAAGTTTTTACAAAATTAGATTAAGCATTTATTGATAAGAGAAATTATTTTAAACATACATAGATCTACAAATTATTACTATGATAACTTATAAATCTCCTACTTAATCTGATTTCAAGTTACACTTTTGTTAAGGCAACAGTAAGACACAGATTTTAAAAGACTCAGGCAAGGTGACACACAATATCCTGAACCAGTTGAATTCAAAGTGAGTTTACTTAACTTCAATTCTTTGAAGATAGCAGCTTGAGGCATGGGTGCCGAAGGCTTTTCACACTTGTTAGATCTTAAAAATGCACATAGCCTTCGCTCCTTTATACATATTTTCCCCATTGAATGCAAATTCCCATTGTTTCACTATGTTTTTGGGCTTGATCTTCATGATAATAAAAATCTCTCATAGCACTAAGTTTTACCAGTAATCTTTGGGAAAAATAAACACACTGTTTATAAACTTCACCTGACTAGGTGACACATTTCACCCCTCCTTTGAAAACAATCTTGTCTGGTTTATTTAAAAATACAAATGTCCTTTTAGACCTTACATTTCCCCATGTTTACCATGTTTACGTCAAAGCCTTCAGACCAGCTGCCTTTAATCCAATTAAGTCTTGCACATGCGTGCGCATACACATGCCAGAACCTTCGGGTCGGCGAGCAGGGGCAAGCCCCGCTTGCCGACGTGTAAAATGACACAGGGTGACATCGGCGTGTGTCCCGACGTCACTGCGCATCATTCAAATCCTCAGTTCGGCGGGTGTGCAGAAGAGTCGGTTGCGCGTCCACCGAACTGTCCAAGGCCTATTAAGGCCATTTAAAGTCCAATTAAAATAATTAACTGAGCTGCCCATCCAACCTTAAGAGCCCAGGTGTCCTTCACATTTATCATTAAACCTCATACATGGGTGGGATGAGGTTTCATGAAGGTTTTTAAAGTTTAATAAAAATTTTTAATAAAATTCATTGACATGTCCCAGCTCATCTGACACTGCCACTTGAGGGGACATGTCTTAAATTGTTTTTCTTTAGTTTGATTTTTAAAAATCAAACTAAAGAAAGTTGTGGTCTGTATAAACAATTGTTTCTGACAAATTGTTTGCAACATAAATCTCAAAATGCTGCAATGCTAGCAACAGATTGAAGTTTATGATCCTTAACGAATGCAGTTAGTGGGGTGGAAAACCTCTAACATTAGGTGTCTCCACTGACAGCAGCTGTCAGGACAAAAATGGCCTAAATTCAATCCATCAATTTTATTGTTCTGTAATGATTTTGCAGGTCAAGGAGGACATGCCTATCTAAAAGAATGGCTGTGGTGGGCAGGACTCCTTTCGAGTAAGTTTTTTTTTAATATACTTTTGATTTTAACTTGTGCCTCAAACCAAAAAATAGAATAGTTTAGAAACAAAGTATTGAAAGGGGAGTTTGTGGTGATTCGAGGGTATTGCTGCACAAGATTGCTGCAGGTGATTTGTTTCATGTTTGCAAGGTTAATTTAAATGATTGCTTTTTATGGTAGGTTACAATAGTCACAGCCATTGATCAGCCACATACCCTTAAAGGGGGTGTATCAATGAGAGCATGAAAGCTGAGAAGCAAGGGACTGGGATGGGGTGAGGGGCAGGCAGTGAATGGAAGGGGTACTGTTAGATCCTGTGGATCCTTGGTTGTGAGTGGTGGCTGAGTTAGTACTATTGATAGAGTTGATCAGCAGACACTTCTTAAGTGGAAGCTTTTAGTTTATTTACAAAGGTACTCAACAGCAACTAAACATGTGCTTTCACTTCGAACTCTATCTTTACACTACTTGAATACTAAGTACTGAGGTAGCCCATGCTACTCTTCTATTTGATACTAACACCATGTGATCTTCCTTAATAGCGCTCTTCTTAAAGGTATATTACACATTAGATAACACCATAATTACCACAGGTACTAAGCCACAAAGTTGGAATTTAACACTCAGTATGGAAAGTAAACCACCATTATTTGGTTGTCATTTGCGTACTTGTGCCAACCACTGACAAAACAACGTACCATGCACTCTCACACTTGGGACATTAGGACCAATTTTTCAAATGTGTACTTTTGGCAAGGCTTTCTTATCATGAGTACATACTATGAATTGGTAGGCATGAGCCCAATGACTTTTTTCCCAATGTGTACCCCTTAATATTTTGAGTGTATTCAGGTTAGTTTCCTGTAACATTAGGTCCTAGAAACAATGAGGGGCATGCCATATTAGATTTAGCAATGAATAATGAGCCAGATTTTTCTATTGGCAATTATTCAATAGCAATCATAAGATTGAGTTCAAAGTGTGTTTGAACGTGAGAAACACAAAACAGCTACCAGGAATCTAGATTTAAGTAAGGCTGACTGCAATGTGATGAGACAGGGACAGTGCAGAGTGGTATGGGCAAATCCATTAATGGGTAAAAGGCAGAAGGGGGCAATCAAAAGTGTTGTGATATAGTGTTAGTTTATACCCCTAAGGGGCAAGTTGTGTTTGAACAAACAGCCATGAACAAATAAAGGGGTAAGGGACAACAAAAGATTAAAGCATGCAAAAATGGAAAAAGTAGCACAGATCCCAGCAAATGGGAAGGGTGACAAAATAGTAAGGGTGACAATAGTATTCGAAGAAACTTGCAAGGGGTATCAAAATTAACACAAAATTATATTAGGAAAAAGTGAGTGGTCAGGTGCCAAGTGGGTTCCTTGAAAACTTGTAAGTGATATTGTCAGTGAAAATAAGGAAATAGCTGACGCTGAATAATTACTTTGCATCAGTATTGAATCAGGGCTGGGGTCCCACCAAAATTAATAAATGCAAAATAACAGTTATGGAGAAAGTAATGACACTAAAGAGTGACAAATCTTCAGACCAGATGGTTTTCATCCAAGGGTTTTAAAGGGTTTTTTTAAGTAGATGAGGGTTGCTGATGCCCTAACAATGATATTCCAAAGTTCTGTCAATTCTGTAAGCATTCCTTTAGATTGGAAAATTGTGCCTATCACCCCGCTATTTCGGAAAGGTGAAAGAGGGAAACCAGGCAATTATAGTTAGCCTAACATCCGTTGTCAGGAAATTACTTGAGTGTATATTGAGGAGAGCGTGACTGGACACCTTGAAAGTTTTCAACCAATCAGAACCAGCATGGATTTTTAAAGGGTAGATTACATCAAACAAACCTGATCAAATTTTTTTGAGCTGACTAAAGTAGTGAAGAGGGAAATGCCTAGGGATGTTATTTACAATGATTTTCAGAAGGCGTTTGATAAAGTTCCTCATAAGGGACTGCTAGCTAAAGTTGAAGCTTATGGAATTGTAGGGAAACTATAGGCCTTGTTAGCAAATTGGCTGAGTGGCAGGAGATGGAGAGTGGGGCTAATAGGGAGGTACTCTAAATTGACAGGATGTGACTAATGGTGTCCCACAAGGATCTGTGTTGTGGTTTCAACTACTTAGATGATGGGATTGAAAGCCATATATTCAAGTTTCCTGATGACACAGATGGCATTGTAAACAGCGTAGATGGGCAAGGAAGGAATTCCTGGTGCATAGGTCATTAAAGTGCCTTGGATAGGTACAGAAAATAATCAAAAAGGTTTACAAATGCTGGCCTTTATATCAAAGGGTTGGATTACAAGGAGGTTATGGTAATGCAGCAGCCACTCAAAACTCTGGCTAGAGAATGTTTGGAGTACTGTGAGCAGTTCTGAGCACCACATCTTAGGAAGGATATTTTGGCCTTGGAGAGAGCGCAGTATAGATTTTCCAGAATAGTACCTGTACTGCACATGTTAAATTACAAAATTTTTTAAAAAAAATGCTAGGTTTGTGTTCCCTGGAACTTAGAAGGTGATTTGATTGAAGTTATCAAGGTATTAAGGATGACAGATAAGATAAAGAGAAATATTTTCTGCTGGTTGGAGACTCTGGGACTTGGGGGCATTGTCTAAAAATTAGAGATAGACCTTTCAGGAGTGAGCTTGGGAAACCCTTTTATACACATTCGTTTACAAATTTGCAATTCTTCTCCACAAACGACAATTGATGCTTGATCAATTGTTCATTTTAAATCTGCGATTGATAGATTTTTGTTATCCAAAGGTATTAAGGGCTACAAGACAAAGGCATGTAAATGGGGTTAAGTCACAGATCAGCCATGATCTCATTGAACAGTGAAACAGGCTTGAGAGGCTAAATGGCTTACTCCTGTTTCTATATTCTTTTGAAGTTCCACACAAGGGGCATACGTTCAGAATATCTTCCCTTGTACATCTACTCCAATTTCTGATACAAACTGTACAAAATGCAGCATTTTATTTATCCTTGGGCACAATTTAAAGATAAAATATTTGTTTGAAAATATGATGTTGGCACGTTTGCATCAGGTCCTTGAGATATATCATAAAGAGCAGCAACCACATGCAACCATGGAAGTTTTTAGCACAGAAAGAGACTGTTTGGCATATTGTGTTAAAACAATTTGAAACTAATCCAGTTGATCTGCTTTCACGCCATAGCTCAGCATCTATAATTGGCACAAGCATGTACTGTCAACCTTCTCTAATCTACAGTGAATATGACATCAGCCAAAAGCAAGTGAGAGAACTATTGGTTTAGCAGTGCAAAACCTTCTAGGATGGCAAAAGTTCCAAATTCATAAAGGAATGCATGGGTCTTTCAAAACATCAAACTTTTAAAAAAAAATTATTCTGACACATATAGGGCAATTATGAGGGCATGAAAGTGATCTAGCGAATGAGATTAAGGGATAGGTCAATTGAGGTTCAGTGGCAGACATTTAAAGGGATATTTCAGAATACACCAAATAGATACATCCAGTCAGAGAGAGAATTCCAAGCAGAGGGTCGTGGTTAACTCAAAAAGTTAGACAGTATCAAACTTAAAGAAAAAGCATATAATTACACAAAGATGGTTGGCAAGTCAGAAGATTGGAAAGAATATAAATAGGAGCAAAGAATGACTAAAGATTAATAAGGAGGGAAAAATTTAAAGTATGAAAGAAAGCTGGCTAGTAATATAGGCTGGGATTTTCTGGTCCCATCACGGATGGGATCCGCCATGGGTGAGGCGGTGTCCCAGCCAGAAGTCCATTGACTTGTGGTGGGACCGGAAGATCGTGGCGGCGGGTGTGGAAAGTCCCGTCCATAAAGACGGATAGTAAGAGTTTCTTTAGATATTTAAATAAGCAGAGTTGACAAAGTGAGCATTGGTCCTAATGCTGTGCATCTGGGGAATTGATAATGGAAAGTAGGGAGATGGTGGATAAATTAAACAGGTATTTTGCTTTGGTTTTCACTATAGGTCCTCTATAGTGTCCTACTAGTAACATTCCGCAAATAGCTGTAAATCAGGGAATGGAAGGGAGGGAGGAACCCTGGAAAATTGCAATCACCAGGGAAGGGGTATTAAGCAAATTGTTGGGGCTGCAGGCTGACAAATCTGGATGGACTTCACCCTAAGGCCTTGAAAGAAATGACTAGTGAGATAGTTAATGGATTGGTTTAAATTTTCCAAATTTCTCTAGATTAGATTGGAAAATAGCAAATGTAACCCCTTTATTCAAAAAGGGAGGGAGACAGAAAGCAGGAAACTACAGGCCAGTTAGCCTAACGTGTCATAGGGAAAATGTTAGAAGCTATTATTAAAGAAATTATAGCAGGGCACCTAGAAAAATTCCAGACAATCAGGCAGAGTTAACATGGTTTTGTAAAAGGGAAATAATGTTTAACCAATTTATTGGAGTTCTTTTGAAAGAGTCACATGTGCTGTGGATAAAGGGGGACCAGTGGATGTACTGTACTTAGTTTTCCAGAAGACATTTGATAAAGTGCCAAATCAAAGGTTACTGCAGAAAATAAAAGCTCATGTTGTAGGAGGCAACATACTGACAGATTGGCTAGCTAACAAGAAGCAGAGAGTTAGCATAAATGGGTCTTTTTCTGGCTGGCAGGATGTGACAAGTAGTGTGCCACAGGGTCAGTGCTGGGGGGTCAACCAACTTTTTACATTTTATATAAATGATTTGGATGAAGGGACTAAAGGAATGGTTGCTAAATTTGCTGATGGCACGAAAAGATAATTAGGAAAGTAAATTGCGAAGAGTATTTAAGGAGGCTACAAAGTGACTTGGGTAAAGATCTGGCAAATGGAGTTTAATGTGGGCAAATGTGAAATCGTTCATTTTGGCAGGAAGAATAAATGTCAAAATGGTGAGAGATTGTAGAGCTCCAAGATTCAGCCAGATTTGGGTGCCCTAGTGCATGAACCACAAAAGGTTAGTATGCATGTGCAGCAAGTAATTAGGAAAGCTAATAGAATGTTATCATTTATTGTGAGAGGAATTGATTACAAAAGTAGGGAGGCTATGCTTCAGTTGTACAGGGCATTGGTAAGACCACATCTAGAGTTTTGTATACAGTGCTGGTCTCCTGATTTAAAGAAAGATGTAAATGCATTGGAAGCAGTTCAGAGAAGGTTTACTATTCTAATACCAGGAATGGGCAGGTTGTCTCATGAGGAAAGGTTGGACAGGTTAGGCTTGTATCCATTGAAATTCCGAAGAGTAAGGGGTGACTTAATTGAAACCTTTAAGATCCTGAGGGGTCTTGACAGGGTGAATGTGGAGAGGATGTTTCCTCTTGTGGGAGAATCTAGAATTAGGGGTCACTGTTTAAAAATAAGGGGTTGCTCATTTAAGAGAGATGAGGAGAACATTTTTCTCTGAAGGTTGTGTGTCTTTGGAACTCTCTTCCTGAAAAGGCGGTGGAAGCAGAGCCTTTGAATATTTTTATTGAATATTCTATCTAGCTTGGCCTTAACAAGGGAGGTGGTGAAAGGTTATTGGGGGTAAGCAGGAATGTGGGGTTGAGGTTGCATTCAGATCAGCCATAATCTTATTGAATGGTGGAGCAGGCTCGAGGGGCCGAGTGGCATACTCCTGCTCCTAATTCGTATGTTCATCAGATGTAGGTGTCACTGACTAGGCCAGTGTTTGTTGCCCATCCCTAATTGCCCTTGAACTGAGTGACTAACTAGGCCATTTCAGAGGGCTGTGCTGTGGCCATTGCTACGGATTTGGATCTAGATCTGGACCTGGACCTTGACCTATGTCGGCCAGACCAGTCAGGATGGCAGATTTCCTTCCCAACAGGGCATTAGTGAAGCAGATGGGTTTTTGTAACAATCGTTGATAGTTTTATGTTCATTATTACTAGACTAGCTTTCAACTTCCAGAATTTATCAACTGAATTTAAGTTCCATCAGCTACTGTGGCGAGATTTGAATCCATGACCCCAAAGCTTTATCCTAGGCCTCTGGATTGCTAGTTTAGTGACATTATCACAATGTCACCAGGTCCCTACATGGATCCATGGTTCCCTGGACCCTGAAACTCTGATCTTGATTCTTTTGCAGACCCTACAACCTGTAGTAATAAAAAATACCAAGAACATAGGAACAAGAGTATACAATAGTCTGTTCCGCTATTCAGATAGATCATCTGATCACAACTACACCTACCTGCCTTGTTCCCTAATCCTTGTTTAACAAAAATCTACACATCTCAGTTTTGGAATTTTCAATTGGTCAAGTCTCAACAATATTTTAGCAGAGTGCGCTCCATGTTGCTACTATCCTTTTTGAGACTAGGAGCTTCCTGGCATCATTCTTGAATGTCCTAACTCTGATTTTAAGATTATTCACTCTTGTTCTGGATTCCCCTGACAAAGGAAATGATTTCTATCAATCTATCCTTTAACACCTCATTTAGATTATCACTTGATCTTGTATACTGAGGGGAATACTAGCCTACTTGTCAAGTTTTATTCACCAGAGTCTTGCATTTAGTGTTATGAACACTAGGGTGAGGTGGATTGAATTATTATTACTGTTCCTCTCTTCTGCCTATGACAGTGGTAGTTTTAATTTCTAATTTAATTTGTTTCCATTAGTATCCTTTCCCTTGTTGAAATGGGCTGTGGTGTGCTTCCCAAATCCCGGTTTGAGGTCCAATGTTAAAAATAACCCCACAGCAAAATCTTTAAGGTGAAACACAGCTAGGATTTATTAATGCATTCAAAATGCACACTCAAGTATACAAGGTAGAAAGGCAGAGAAAGAAAGAAAAAAAAGATACAAATTGTGAGTTACTTATATAAAAAAAAATCAGAAAAGGTATTGGCATTAATTCACATGAGTAAAGTCCAGTAAGTCAATGTCCAATGAAGGTTCCCTCAGGTGGCTTTGACTGACAGAATTCCTGGTCTTTGTCCTAGGAACTTGGGTTGAGGCAGTTGATGATGCAGCAAACTATTCTTGTGTTCTGGGAATTATTTCACTCTAGGTAAAGTACAGTATTCTTTCTGGTGATCTGACTTTGAGGGAAATGGAGGTCAGGTGCAGCCTGCTAGTTTCAAGTCTGGTTTCCTTTTCTGAGGCTAAACCCCAACTGATGACAGGATCCAAAAGCTGTATAATTAAAGCAATTCAAACAGCTCAAGTGTCAGTCATGTGACAGGGCAGTTTCAGGTGGAGCCATTCAGCTAGTGATGGACTTTAAGGACTCTTGTTAAAATCCATGGTACTTTGAGCAGATAACTTTGGAACCATTAGCACAACGTTGGAGGTGAGGAGTCCTAATAGCTTTGCCTTTGTCCAGAGCTGTCTGGTCCAGGTGTCTCGTCTACTAGTCTTTTGTGTTGGCTTGCCTGGAATGCTCATACAATGCAAGGGGTGTCACATTCCAGGAGATTAATGAATTGGTCTTTAACCAAAGCAGAGTTTAAACAAGAGAGTATGGAAGAGAAACAAATTTTTAAGGTTTTTCTTTTCTTCATGCCTTCTCACCTTGACAACAGGCAATCCCCAAAGCAAATCATTCCCTTTTGTACATAACCCCCACCTCTTTATCAAAGACCAGATGCAAGCTGTTCAGTTCGCAGCTTCGTCTCGGGTAAGATCTATCACTTTTGATATTTTGCCTTGCAGAGTGCTGTTGTTCCATCTGGTGTTATTCTTCTGAGAGTCTCAGTGCTGCTTCTGACTTTGGGTACAACATTTTTGCCAGAAGGGTGCCTAAATTACTGCAAGGTTTTGAGAAGCACTGCAGAGCTTGAAAACAATGGCAAGATTGACTTGTAAGGTGTATAAGCCAAAGCAAGGAACACTCTTTGGTCAGACTAGGGTTACCATTCCTCTAAATTGTCTTAAAAGTCTCCAGCATTTGAAGATTAATCTCCAGGGCAATGCTGTGAGCAACACTGCAGGAAAACCAAAGGGTCATTTAAAAAAAAAAGGTTTTAATTTTCTTTGTAAACTTGGTTTATTAGTTATTATATCATTGGAAATTAGGTTGGAAAAAAATTGTTTAAAAAAGAAAATGCTTGTTTGGCCATCAAAAATCACCCAAATGGGTAATGAGTCTCTTTACTATCCAATTAGCACAGGAAGATGATGCATCATAATGATGGACATGTTGCAGAACCAATAGTGCAAGTATGGGGACCAGATCAGTTGAAAGCAGGAGGTCAAATAATAATTAATCTCCAGGAATGAATTCAGCCAGAGTTGGCAAACCTAGCCCAGACAACAGACCATATAATAAAACCCATTAACCACAGCAATTTTTTTATTCTGAGTTTAAATAGTTTACTAATCCTGCAGCCAAGTTTCTTGGCAGACATCCCTGCTGCAGTATCAGGCCACTGTTGGCCTTACAAAAGTAATCCCACCATTTATCGCCTACTCATCTAGAAGCAAGGCAGGGAACTGCCTGGAGAAGAATCACCCAGTGCACGGATTTTACAGGCTGTGGGAAGAGTTGTGTCTTTCACTTCATAAATTCATCCATCAGATTTCAAGTGATAATTCTCTCATTTATGGGGCATGATTATATTAGCAGCACTGGCTGTTGAAAGAGACAAATTACTAGTGTCTAATGCAATTCCCAAAGCATTTGCCCTGTAGATGAAAGAATATTATATAGGGGACATTGGTCCACATCACGCCTATTTTTTGGGTGAAAATTTAGAGTTGAAGGGATAATTTCTGGGCATAATCCCACCATCTGATCTCCCACAGATATGTAATGGCTGCCAATTTAAACAATTATCAAATGTCCAAGGTTCCCACCTAATGCAAGCCCCCCTGGTTTGGGATCAGTTAGACATGTAGGATGATATCCCAGAAGTAGCACAGCACTGCAGAGGGACCTCACTTCTACAGCTGAGGAACATTATGCTGCTGCAACACCTTCAAAAGGGTGGAACTAAAGGGGATAGAAGTTACGTGAACCTGTCCAAAAGTTTCCTGCAGAGCTTTCTGGGGATATCTCAATATGGGAAGGTACAGTAGATGGAAGATGTGGCTCAAACTAGGTCCTCTTCCTCCTTCTCTGCAAGCCTAGCTTATTCTATAACTGAAGCCTGTGTATCAGCATCCTGCTATATGCTAATACTACTGATGGGATAGCAAGAGGATCAATTGAGTTTCCAAGCCTTGCCTCCTCGCCATATTTTCAATATGTTAAGGCACCCAAGGTTGGGTGGCTGACATCCCTGTTAATGTGGCAGTGAATTGGTGGCAGGTCTCCCCATTCCTTTTTCTGTGTTGCATCTTGCTAGGACTGTCAGAAAGCAGCTGGTTCCCCAGAGGAAATCTCAGACCAGTGTGTCAAATTACTTTAAAATGTGTACAATTCTGCAGTAACTGAATTGAAATATATTTCAATCTGGTATTACCTCCAAGGAGACTGCAAGGAGTACATTGGGCAGAATTTAATTAGTATGATGATGGTCTCACCCACTGTTTGGAGAACGAGTATGAGCCTTGCCCAGCTTCTCTATGGCAGGTCTGGCGCATTTACCAGGTAATAAGGCACTTACCTGGCCTCCTACTCAATCAAGGCCCTAATCAGAGGTTGGCAGCACTGGCAATGCCACTGGGAGTAGTGGCCACTGCCGGTATTACACTTAGGCCTGCAGGAGGGAGATTGGCCATGTGCCCTGAGACAGAAGTGAGTGTGGACAGGATGGCGGAGTCATGGGGAGGGGATCAGAAGAAAGGGCATAAGGAGAGGCTTTCAGTAGGCCTCCTGCCCCCCAACAACCCCCTTCGCAATGCTGTGTCCCTCAATTGGGCATAATGCCCATGAACACGATACCCTCCTCTACACAGTAGACCACCAGACAAACCTCATGGGGTTTACTGGGCAGCTTCCCTGGGTAACTCTTTTGAGTACAAACCCGTTTCCATCTGTTTCAGATGAAGTTACATTGTTTCGTAGTTTGCCATTGTGAGATTTGAACTCTTGATAATCTTTTAAATGAAAACCAAATCAACAAAATTGGGATAAATCAGGCACAGCCCCTAATTCAGGTCAGCTGTAAAACCAAGAACAAAGTTTAAAGGAAACTTACAAACTTTAAATCAAAATGTGATTAAAGGGGTCAACAAAACACCCCAGTCCCCGCGGTGCCCACCGAGCACGGAAGGCCTCGAGAGTGCCAGCAGACACCGCGTGCTCCTTCTCCAGGGACATCCAGCAGCGAACATAGCCACGGAAGAGGGACAAACAATCGGGCAGGACTCCCCCGTCGATCGCCCGCTGCCTGGACCTGTTAATGGCCAACTTGGCAAAAAAATTATATTGTTTCATAGCTTGCCATTGTGAGATTCGAACTCTTGATACTCTTTTGAGTAAACCTGTTTCCATCTGTTTCAGATGAAGTTACATTGTTTCATAGTTTGCCATTGTGAGATTTGAACTCTTGATCTTGGGGTTACAAACCCAGTACCAGAACCACTTGGCTATTTAGGCCAAGCCCAGCCTCCCTGGATAGTGAACACCAGTGGCAGCGTGATAATGCTCTTAAGTGGTTGCTTAAGGGCCTCAATTGGCCCCCAGCCTCCACTCTTCCCATCAGGGCTTGATTGGAAAGACGAGGGAAGGCACCGGGATAACCACCTGTCACCCTCCTGCCTGATTAAATGGAGCGCCCCAACCCTGGCCTTCAAACTCACCTCTGGTGGGGACATTAAATTCTGGTCATTATTTCAGAGTCGATGCAGTATTAAATTAGCTCTGTTATAGAATCATAGAATGATAAATGTGCTGAAGGAGACCATTTGGCCGATTGTCCCTTCTCTGCTCTTTCCCCATAGCCTGTAAACATTGCCCTTTCAAGTATTTCCATCCAAAAGTTACTGTTGAATCGATCTCCACCGCCCTTTCAGGCAGTGCATGCCAGATCACAACTTACTATTGCAAGTTTTCCTTCCTTCGTGCTGCCTCTGGTTCATTTGCCATTACCTTAAACCTATTGCCCTCTGGTTACTGGCCCTTCTACCATGTATTAAAAATCCTTCATGATTTTGAGCATCTGTACAGAACAAGTAAAGGATTTTTAAAAAATCCTTCTGAATTGGGTATCTTCTCCAAAAGCTCTTCACTGAGATCAGTATCAGCTTATTAAATATGGTTAAATACCACCCAGCTTCAAGTTCTGTAATGTGAATAGAGTTTTAGGGACCTACAGACAACAAGCTGTAACATGTAGCTCATATAAAATTAGTACTTTTATTAAGGGAGTGGGAAGAAAGAATTTCAAATTTACAACAACCATGGGAAGAGGACAAGGCCTTGGGAAATAAAAGACCTGAAAGCTTAGGTTGTATGATTTCTTGAGCCTTTGTAAACTTACATGTCAAACATATTTTGTTTTGCAGTGGGTGCTGGGGAAGCTACTAACTTTGCTGCCTATGCATTTGCACCTGCCTCGCTGGTTACACCACTAGGTGTATTAAGTGTGCTTATAAGGTACGATTTTTTTTTATTGCATTGATTGGAATACTTTTAGAAACAAATCATACTGGCTTGGATGTAACCGTGGAACAATCAGGTCAGGTTGTGATGTTTATTGATTGCCAGCCAGCACTTGGCTGTTTGGAAAGGCACCAGGGCTAGCTAGCATCAGTGGGACTAGACCCTAGAATAAGATGATGTTGTCAGAAGAGAAAGGGGGTGGTTTTCATGACTTATTTGTGGGCAATTAAATTATATATAGTAACCTGAATGATCAATTATCATGTTCTGACCCTTGCTCGACTCTGATGTAGAGTCATGGTGTTGTATTCCATTTTGCTGTGGAAATTAATCTTTCAAAAATATAGCCAACTTTCATCTTGGTATTGTCCCATTTCCCTGCAGGAATTGTGTTTCTTGAGGCTGACTGTAAAAATAAGCATCCAAAGCCCCTGTATAAAACAGGTGAGAGCTCATGAAATAGGAATGTAAGAGCCGAAAAAGGCCATTCAGCTCTTTAAATGTCAGGTGGGCTTGATAGTATTGTGGCTGATGTGTATCTTAACTCCATCCAGCAGCCTTGGTTCCATGACCCTAAATCCCCTTTCCTAATAAAATTCTATTTAAAGTAATGCAGATGGGGATCATAGGATGTACATTGGACCCAATACAATTTTCATGATGTGAACACACTGCACAAATTCCATTCAGTGGGATTGAAGGTAATGTGGCCAAACTAGTGGTTCTTATGGGAACCACAGGAGACTGCTCCAGAAAAGTTTTGTGTGAGTCAGAAGTAGAAGGACTCTTTGTCCTTGGTGACAACCTTCCACAGCTTCCCTGCAAATGTTTGTCATCATTAGCACCAATCTACTGACTCAGCTCTACAAAGGAGTTGGAAACTTTTGCCAGGACTAGAATTCCATGTTCTTTTCAGAGGCAACCTGGATGGAAGTGATTTAGTTTTATGATGTGACACATGTAACTGGTCCAGTCCAGTTAAGCCATATTGAATGTAAGATACCTTAAGTTTAAGACCTTAAATTTTGTTGTCAGTTTAGTGCCTCTTTTATCCCACAACCTGACATGGAACTTTCTCAAAAACATTACTGGCTTTGGACAATCTGTGGTTCACTGCATCATCTAGGAACCCATCACACATCATGGTGCTTCATTGCTACGCAAATGTATCCACTGCAGAGTTGAGTTTAAAGTATAAAATTACCTCTAGTTCAGCACTAATTGTTAGTAACTTGGTAAGAAATTTTGCACGAGTTACATGAGAATGTTACAAATGTGCGGAGGAGGCAAATTAATGGACCATGTCAAAATTGTTATATACCTGATCCATATTGTAGCTGACCTGCAGGTTGCTTCCTGATGCCAAAATGGAAAAATGATTGATGACCCGGGAGTATAGCATACACATGCATATGTTTAGACATTTTCACTGCAATGTCCTGCCAATTTTTCTATTTTATACTTCACACAGTGCTGTGCTCTCATCATATGTCTTAAATGAGCGACTGAATATTCACGGCAAGTTAGGATGCATGCTGAGCATTGTAGGGTCAACAGTAATAGTGATCCATTCTCCAGAAGAGGAAGGAGTTCATTCCTTGCATGAGATGGAAGAAAAGCTAAAAGGCACAGGTACATTTTAGAAATATTATAATGTATTTTTGTAAACCAAGAACTTAAAATCTGGAATGATAAAGAGCTTTTAAACACTTCAAGCCTACTCCTTTCCAATTGATAAGCATAGAAAACAGGAGCAGGAGTAGATCATTCGGCCCTTTGAGCTTGCTCCGCCATTCAATATGATCATGGCTGATCCTCTATCTCAACACAATACTCCCGCATTCTCCCCATACCCCTTGGTGCCTATAGAATCTATTTCCTTCTTAAATATGTTCAGTGACTTGGCCTCCACACCCTTCTGTGGTAGAGAATTCCATAGGTTCACCACCCTCTGAGTGAAGAAATTTCTCCTCTTCTCAGTACTAAATGGTCTACCCTGTATCCTGAGACTGTTACCCCTTGTTCTAGATCCTGCAGCCAGAGGAAATATCATCCCTGCATCCAGCCTGCCCATCCCTGCCAGAATTTTATGTTTCAATGAGATCTCCTCTCATTATTCTAAACTCCAGTGAATACAGGCCTAGTCGGCCCAATCTCTCCTCATATGACCATCGTGCCATCCCAGGAATCAGTCTAGTGAACTTTTGCTGCACTCCCCCTATGGCAAGTATATCCTTTCTTAGGTAGGGAGACCAAAATTGCACATACTACTCCCGGTGTGGTCTCACCAAGGCCCTGTACAGCTGCAGTAAGACATCCTTGTCCCTGTATTCAAGTGAGTACAAAACAATGAAGGCCAACATACCAGTTGCCACCTTAACTGCTTGCTGCACCAGCATACTTGCTTTAAAATGCTGTAAAAATACTTGAAGATCAGGCACAATTTGATAGCTTTTGTACTACTTTTGTACCCAGTTGTAATGGGTGCAAAGAGAGTAGAGTGTGTGGAAAGAACTCTTCAATTGACAAATTGTTTATTTTTGTACTTATACTTTTTTAGTGCCGTATTTTTATTTTCTTCCCATACTCCTAAACCCATGTGGTTTGCACAGAATGAGGCCATTTGGCCTGTTTTGTCTGCACCAGCTCTCCCTGGGAACAATTTACCTACTGCTGTTCCCCCGCCTTCTCCCTGTAAGCCTGTACATTCTTTCTTTTAAGACTAAACCTGCCTCCAGCACATTCTCAGGCAGTGTATTCCAGATCCTAACCACTCGGTGCATGAAAAAGTGTTTCCTCCTGTCACCATTGCTTCTTTTGCTAATTAGCTTAAATCTCTGACCTCTTGTCCTGGAACCATCCACTAATGGGAGCATTTTTTTCTTTAACTGCTCTGTTCAGACCCCTATCAAACCTATCAGACCTCTATCAAATCACCTCTCTGCTTTCTCAACTTCTCCAACCTATCTACATAACTGAAGCTCCTCATCTCTGAAACCATTCTCGTGAATCATTTCTGCACTCTTTCTAATGCCTTCACATCTTTCCTAAAGTGTGGCACCCAAAACAATGGCAAATGTTTAAAGAAGTATTCCATAGCTCTGAGCAAAGATATATTCTTTCTCAATGGAATGATCCTAGGAGAAGGATGCATCATCCGTGGCTAACTAAGGAAGTTAAAGATAGTGTCAAATTGAAGAAAAAAACATACAACACTGCAAAGGTTAGTGGTAGGTCAGAAGATGAGACTGATTTTAGAAATTGGCAAAGAATAATGAAAAAAAAAGAGATTAGAGTACAAGAATAAACTAGCTAGATACATAGAAACTCTTACTATCTGTTCTTATAGGTATTTAAAAGGAAAAGAGTAACTACAGTGAGTGTTGGTCCCTTAGAGAGTGAGACTGGGGAATTACTAATGGGAAACAAGGAAATGGTGGAAACATTGAACAGGTATTTTGTCTGTCTTCACTGTAGAAGATACAAAAGAACACTCAAAGAATACTTGAAAATCAGGGGTAAAAGAAAGGAAGGGAGGAACTTAAACAATCACAATCACTAGGGAAAAGTTACTGGGAAAACTAATAGAGCAAAAGGTTGACAAGTCTCCTGGACCTGATAGCTTTCATCTTAGGGTCTTAGGGTCTTAAAAGAAATGGCTGCAGAGATGGTAGATGCACTGGTGGTGATCTTCCAAACATCTCTAGATTCTTGAAAGGTCCCAGCAGATTGGAAAATTGCAAACGTGACACTTTTATTCAAGAAAGGAAGGAGACGGAAAGTTGGAAACAATAGCCAGTTAACCTAACGTTTATCATGCAGAAAATGCTATAATCCGTTATTAAAGAGGTAGTAGCAGGACATTTAGAAAATGATAATACAGTCAGGCAGAGTCAACATGGTTTTGTGAAAGGGAAATCATATTTGTGAGGAAGTTTCATGTAAGTTTGATAAAGGGGAATCTGCAGATGTGGTGTACTTGGAGTTCCAAAAGGCGTTTGACAAGGTGCCACATCCAAGGTTATTTCACAAAATAAAAGCTCATGCTGTAGGGGGTAAAAATTAGCATGGGTAGAGGATTGGTTAGCTAACAGGAAGTGGACAATAGGGATAAATGGATCTTTTTCAGGTTGGCAAGTTGTGACAGATATTAGTGCTGGGGCCTCAACCATTTACAATCTATATCAATGACTTGGTTGAAGGAACCAAATGTATGGTTGCTAAATTTTCTGGAGAGACAAAGCTAGGGAGGAAAGTAAGCTGTGAAGAGGACATAAGGAGTCTGTAAAAAGATAGAGAAACGTTAAGTGAGTGGGCAAAAATTTGGCAGATGGAGCATAAAGTGGGAAAATGTAGATTTACCCACTTTGGCAGGAAGATAGAAAAGTAGCATTTAAATGGAGAGTGCAGAACTCTGAGGTACAGAGGGATCTGGCTGTCCTAATACATGAATCATAAAAAAATGTGGCATGCAGGTACAGCAAGTGATTAGGAAGGCAAATGGGATGTTGATGTTTATTGTAAGAAGAATTGTGGCTAATTTGAAATGTAGAGGCGCCATTGTCAGTAGTTGGCAAAGTCATTACTGTCCTCCAATAAAAGCAAAATACTGCAGATGCTGGAAATCTGAAACAAGAACAGAAAATGCTGGAAATACTCAGCAGGTCTAGCAGCATCTGTGGAGAGAGAAAATGCTAACTCTGCTTCTCTGCTGCTAGACCTGTTCAGTTTTCCCAGCATTTTCTGTTTTTGTTTCATTACTGTCCTCATTTGTTATGCATGTAATTCATTAAAAAGCTAAGTCAGCACTGTAATATTAGATGGTGTTGCCCACAGCTGTACTGTCCTAACATAGTCAGCACTTTCATCCTTTATCTCAGTAAGTGACTAAAAAGTATTTTGAACAGTTTGATCCCTGATGTCCTGCATGGGAAGATGAATGCAACTTTTCAATTTTATGTTGCATAGACTCATGGAGTCTCATAGACATTTACAGCACAGAAGGAGGCCATTTGGCCCATCGTGTCCACACCGGTGAACAAAGGTCTGACAATCCCATTTTCCAGCGCTTGGCCCACAGCCCTGGAGGCTATTGCCATGCAAGTGAATATCTAAATACTTCTTAAATGTTATGAAAGTTTCTGACTCAACCACCCTTTCAGACAGTGAGTTCCAGACTCGCACCACCCTCTGGGTGAAAATATTTCTCCTCAGCTCCCCTCTTAGCCTTCTACCTCTTACCTTAAATCTGTCCCCTTGGTTATTGACCTCTTGACTAATGGAAAAAGTGCCTTCCTATCTACCCTATCCATGCCCCTCATAATCTTACACCTCTATCAAGTCCCCTCTCAACCTTCACTGCTCCAAGGAAAACAACCCCAGACTATCCAATCTTTTCTCATAGCTCAGACCCTCCAGTCCAGGCAACACCCTGGTAAATCTCCTCTGCACCCTCTCCAATGCAATCACATTCTTCCTATAATGTGGTGATCAGAACTGCATGCAGTACTCCAGTTGTGGCCTAACCAGCATTTCATACAGTTCCAGCATAACCTCCCTGCTCTTGCCTTTATTAGCTGAGGCAAAGAATACAAGTATCCCTTAAGCACCTTATCTACTTGCCCTGCTACCTTCCGGGATCTGTGGATATGCACACCAATGTCCCTCTGATCTTCAGTACTTTCCAGGGCCCTACTATTCTTAATGTAATCCCTTGCTTTGTTAGCCCACCCCAAGTACATTATCTCTCACTTTTTTCCAGGTTGAATTCCATCTGCCACTGCTCTGCCCACCTGTCCGGTCCATTGATATCCTCCTGCAGTTTACGGCTATCCTCCTCACTGTTTACTATCCTACCAATTTTTGTGTTATCTGCGAACTTCTTGATCATTCCCCCTACATTTAAGTCCAAATCATTTACTTACAGCACAAACAGCAAGGGCCCCAGCACTGAGCCCTGCAGAACCCCAATGGAAACAGCCTTCGAGTCACAGAAACATCCCTCTACCATCACCCTGTTCTTCCTGCCTCTTAGCCAATTTTGGATCCAAAGTGCCGCCTTGCCTTGAATCCCATGGACTCTTACTTTCTTGACCAGTATGCCATGAGGGACCTTATCAAAAGCCTTGCTGAAGTCCATGTAGACCACATCAATTGCATTACCCTCATCTACACTCCTGGTTACCTCTTCAAAAAATTCAATCAAATTTGTCAAACTTCCCTACTCTTGCTCTAGTTATTCTTTTGCTCTTTATATATTTAAAAACCCCTTTTGGTTTTCCTTTATTCTACCCACCAATGCTTTCTCATGCACTCTCTTAGCTTTCCTAAATTCCATTTTAAGTTCTCCCCTGCACTCTTTATACTCCTCTAGGGTCTCTGCTGTATTGAGCCCTCAGTATCTGCCATAAGCTTCTCTTTTTTTCTTAATCCTAACCTTTGTCCTTTGACGTCCAGAGTTCTCTGGATTCGGTCACCCCCACTCTGTCTTTACGGGAACATATTTGACCTGTACTCCCGCTACTTCCTCCTTCAATGCCTCCCACTGCTCTGACATGAGCAAGTAGCTGCTCCCAGTCCACTTGGACTAAATGATATCTCATCTTAGCAAAATAAGCCTTTCCCCAGTTAGAACTTTTATTCCCAGCCCAACCTTATTCTTTTCCATAACTATCCTAAATCTAACTGAGTTTGGTCACTCCCCTCCTGATATGCCTTCCACCTGCCCGGGCTCATTTCTGAATATTCAGTCCAGAACTGCCCCCTCCCTTGTTGGGTTTTCTACGTACAGGCTAAAGATGTTCTCCTGGATGTAAATTAAGAATTTTGCTCCCTCACTACCTCGCACGCTAAAACTATCCCAGTTAATATTTGGGTAGTTAAAATCCCCTACAAGTACTGCCTTATTACATTTCTCTGAAGTTTGATTACATATTTGATCCTCTATCTCTCCCTGACTGGGGGCCTATAGTACACACCCGAATGTGTGTTTGCCCCTTTTGTGTTTTTTACTTCTACTCATACCTCATTTTATGATCCTTCCAGGATATCATCCCTCCTCACTGCTATAATTGTTTCCTTGATCAATACTGCGACCCCATCCCCCCACCACCTCTTCCATCCCCCTCTTTATCTCGTCTGAATACCCTATAACCAGGAATGTTGAGCTGCCAATCCTGCCCTCCTTTTAGCCAAGTCTCAGTCATAGGTATGATGATATACTCCCATGTGCCTATCTGTGCCCTCATCTCGTCTATCTTATTCCTCAGGTTCCTTGCATTAAAATATATTCCGTTTAGCCTTGCTAAACTCCCTTCTTTCTTATCTAGCCAATGTTTCCTGTGCTTTCCAGACTCAATTACTGGCGTTTTAACTTCTAGTTCCATCTCAGCTTCTCTGCCCTCTGAACTACTTTTCAGGATCCCATCCCCCTGACAATTTAGTTTAAATCCGCCCCATCAGCATTAGCAAACCTCCCCGCGAGGTTGTTACTCCCGTTCCTGTTCAGATGTAACCTGTCCAACTTGTACAGGTCCCACCTCCCCCAGAAATCTAAAGCCCTCCCTCCTGCGCCATCTCTCCAGCTATGCATTCATCTGCTCTATCCTTCTGTTCCTATACTCACTACTATGTGGTACCAGGAGTAATCCGGAGATTACTACCTTTTGAAGTCCTGCTTTTCAATTTCCTACCTCAACTCCCTGAAATCTGCTTGCACAAACTCATTTCTCTTTCTTATGTTATTGGACCTCAACCTCTGGCTGTTCACCCTCCCCCTTAGAATGCCCTGAAGCCATTCCATGACATCCTTGACCCTGGCATTCGGGAGGTAACATACGATCCTGGGGTCACGTCTACGGCTGCAGAAACGGCTGTTTACTGCCCTCACTAATGAATCCCCTACCACTATTGCCCTTCCACATTTCTTCTCTCCACCCCCCCCCACCCCCAACCACCCTGAGCAGCTGGACCACCCAGGGTGCCATGGCCTTGGCTCTGGTTGGCCTCCACAGAGGAACTGTCACTCTTACTGTTTTCCAAGGCTGAAAAACAGTTTGCAAGTAAGATGCACTTGGGGGATTTCTGCAGTACCTGCTGGGTACCCTCCTTCTGCCTGGAGTTCACCCATTCCCTCTCTGCTTGCACTTCCTTAAGCTGCAGGGTGACCACGTCCTGAAATGTGCTATCCACGAGCCCCTCAGTCTCATGAATGCACCGTAGTGTCCCAGCTGCTGCTCAAGTTCCAAACTCCAGAGCTCAAGTTGCTCCAGTCAGAGGAACCTCCTGCTCACGTGGTCATCCAGATTGCCAGGAATGTCCAGGATTTCCCACATATTGCAGGATGTTTTTTTTTATTCACGGGATGTGGACTTTGCTGGCTGGGCCAACATTTATTGCCCAACCCTAGTTTCCCTTGAGAAGGTGGTGGTGAGCTGCCGCCTTGAACTGCTGCAGTCCATGTGTTGTAGGTACACCCGCATCACAGGACTCAGCTCCCCAGACTGTGTACCTTGCTGAGAGATGATATGGAGGAGAACTAATGGGCACATTGTGAAAGGCCTAGCCTTATGCAAGTGCTGGATGTGGAATTGGTTGGCTGGCAGTGCTGTGACATGGAATTCTGGGCAACCTCCCAGATGCGTGTAACTACTGATTAGTTTTACCAGATGAGGTCACTTAAAGAGTACCATATTGTTCTTTCATTCATTCTCCAGCTCTATAGGGACTGATAGCTTCATTGAGCCTGGCTGTTGGGCACTGTGATTTTTCATTCTTTTTAAATTCATTCTATGGATATGGGCATTGCCAGCAATACCAGCATTTATTGACCATCCCTAGATGCCCTTGAGAATAACCTATTCAATCAATAACCATCAAATGAGGGCAGGAGCAGCACTGCTCTGCCAACTGCCCACATTTCATGCCTCCCCTTCTTTCCTTTCTGCCTTTCAGCAAATATAGAGAAGAATTCCGGCCTTTGCAGTTATTTACTGGCCCTGCAGACATCTACTTACCCTTGAGTGGCTATATCCCTTTGAATGTTAGGCAACAGTCCTTTAGGGTTGCATGGTCTCATGATTCTCATCTTCTTTCCTCTCCTGTTTCCTGCTGCAGTAGTGGTTCTGGAAACACATTTAATTTATATACATTAACTGGGGCATCCCCTGTCTGTTGATCTGATGTGTGTTGTAGATCACACAGTACAGTTCCAGGTATTATGAAATCTGGCCTTAGATGCACCCAGGGCCCAATTTTAAACTAATCTGCCCCTTGGGCAGCTGACTTAACTGAGTGAGAGACTGGTTTTATACTCCATCTGATTTTACTTTCCATTGAAACCCCACCCAATTCTATGGGTTTTCTACCTGGCAAGTTAAATTTAAAATTACCCTTCAATTTCCCTCCCTGAAACACCAATTCTGCTTGGAAAGAGCAATGTGAAAATTGGAAGTTTTCATGCTGTATTTCTTCAGTTTCCACACTTTTCAGTATAACATTTTGAGACATTGAATTTCCGTTGATATTATTTAATTTGTTAGTATTCTATTAAATATTCCTTTCAATTTTAGTCTTCCGTATGCTGAGATATTTGATTCTTCACGGAAAAGGTTTGGGAAAGAGTTTGAATTAAGTGCTATGTTTTAAAGTGAAATTACACAGGTTTTATAAGACTAAACATAGACTGCAGGCATCGAAGCTGCGTATAATAGATGAGTTAGGTTCTGGAAGTCATAGCTCATTATTTATTTCTAAATGAGGCAATAAGGCTAACTTCTTCATCCCAGACACATTAAGCCAGGTTTTGTTATGGGATGTGGGTGTCACTGGCTAAGCCAGCATTTATTGCCCATCCCTAATTGCCCTTGAGGAGTTGGTGGTGAGCTGCCTTCTTGAACTGCTGTAGTCCATGCGGTGTAGGTACACCCACAGTGCTGTTAGGAAGGGAGCTCCAGGATTTTGACCCAGCGACAGTGAAAGAACGACGATATATTAAAAAGTTAGCGTTGGTGAGTGACTTGGAGGGGAACGTACAGGTGGTGGTGTTCCCATCTGTCTGCTGCCCTTGTCCTTCTAGATGGTAGAGGTCGTGGGTTTGGAATTTGCTACTTAAGGACCCTTTGGTGAATTCCTGTTGCGCATCTTGTAGATGGTACTCACTGCTGTCATTGTTTTTCGGTGGTGGAGGGAGTGAATATTTGTGGATGTGGTGCCAATCAAGTTTTGTTCTGGATGGTAGCAAGCTTCTTGAGTGTTGTGGGAGCTGCACTTATCCAAGCAAGTGGAGAGTATTCCATCACGCTCCTTACTTGTGCCTTGTAGATGGTGGACAGTCTTTGAGGAGTCAGGAGGCAAGTTACTTGTCACAGGATTCCTAGCCTCTGACCTGCTCTTGTAGCCAGAGTATTTATATGGCTAGTCCAGTTCAGTTTTTGGTCAATGGTAACCCCCAGGGTGATGTTAGTGGGGATTCAGTGATAGTAATGCCATTGAATATCAAGGAGTAATGGTTAGTTCCTCTCTTGTTGGAGATGATTATTGCCTGGCACTTAAGTGGCACGAATGTTACTTGCCACTTGTCAGCCCAACTTGGATAATGTCCAGATCTTGCTGCATTTGGACCTGGACTGCTTCAGCATCTGAGGGGCCGCAAATGGTGCTGAACATTGTGCAATCATCAGCGAACATCCTCACTTCTGACCTTATGATGGAAGGAAGGTCATTGATGAAGCAGCTGAAGATGGTTGGGCCGAGGACACTACCCTGAGGAACTCCTGCAGTGATGTCCTGGAACCGAGATGACTGACCTCCAAAAACCACAACCATCTTCCTATGTGCTAGGTATGACTCCAACCAGCGGAGAGTTTTGCCCCTGATTCCCACTGGCTGTAGATTTGCTAGGGATCCTCGATGCCACACTCAGTCAGATGCTATCTTGATGTCAAGGGCAGTCACTCTCACCTCACCTCGGGAGTTCAACTTTTTTTTTGTCCACGCTTGAACCAAGGCTATAATGAGGTCAGGTGCTGAGTGGCCCTGGTGGAACCAAAACTGGGCATCAGTGATCAGGTTATTGCTAGGCAAGTGCTGTTTGATAGCGCAGTTGATGACCCCTTCCATCACTTTACTAATGTGCGGTAATTAACCATGTTGGATTTGTCCTGCCTTTTCTGTACAGGACATACCTGAGCAATTTTCCACATTGCTGGGTAGATGCCTGTGTTGTGGCTGTACTAGAACAGCTTGGTTAGGGGCGCAGCAAGTTCTGGAGTGCAAGTCTTCAGTAATATTGCCAGGGCCCAGAGCCTTTGCAGTATCTAATGCCTTCAGCTGTTTCTTGATATCATGTGGAGTGAATCAAATTGGCTGAGGACTGGCATCTGTGATGCTGGGGACCTCCGGAGGAGGCCAAGATGGATCATCCACTCGGACTTCTGACTGAAGATTGTTGCGCATGTTTCAACCATCTGAAGTGTTGGGCTCCTCCTCCATTGAGGATGGGAGTATTTGTGGAGCCACTGCCTCCTATGAGTTGTTTAATTGTCCACCATCATTCTTATTAATCTGGAGAAATAAAAGTGTTTAACAATTAATATTTGGTCTCATCTAATCTCATCATTCTTTGGAGAATGCAAGCAAAGGAAATTATGAAATACATGATATCCAGTTGATCACAAGGAAGTCCTATTGTTACACCCCTGGGATTACTCTACTGTGTAATTAGATTGTAGGGCTGGAGGAGGCTACAGGAATTGGGAGTTTACTTGTACACGCTGAGAGGAGCAGATTCAATAGGAACTTTCAAAAGGCAATTGGTTAAATACTTGAGAAGGTAGAAATTTACAGGACTACAGGGGAGTGGGACTAATAGAATAACTTTAAAAAAAAATAATGGTCCAAATGGTCTCCCTCTGTGTTGTATGATTCTATGATGAGAAGAAAGCTTTCCCCAAGTGAAATTTATATTTGTCCTGTTAGGGACCATTAACATTTAAAGAAGGAATTGGAACAGCCAGCAACTAACTGACAGAACGACGCTGCAAGATTTCACGTTTTTAAGCTAAAACGAACTTTATTGTACATCAAAAAGAATTAAACAAAATAAGCACTATTGGCACTACAGCTTATAAAAACTTGTGCTATAAACTCCTTTCCACTTTTTATTTGCCTCCCATCCCTCACCTTCAAGAGTTTCCTTATCTTGCAAAGTCTTTAAGGTTCATTCTCTTTTCCTGGGACCAACTCAACGTACATCAGCACTTTCCAGAATTCACTCCGTATTCTCTTCAGTGTTCCAGCTGTTCGCCAAGGTATAGGCTTTCACAGGGTTCCTTCGATTTACTTTTGCTAAGCGACCCTCCAATTTCTTTACCGACCTCACGACTCTCAAATCCACAGCCCCAGCACAGACCTCCCTGCAACTCCTGTGCAGTGGCTTAAAACATCAGAAAACACCCTGGGTTTCCAATAGCCTGCTGCCATAGTTTTAAACTACAACCAAGCTGATTACCTCTAGAACTTGTGGACGATAGGTCTAATTTTACTCTATCTCAGGTGTAAGTCTTGCTTTATCTTTCGACTTCTAAGGAGCTACAAAGTCCCAAAGCTGACACAGACTCTTAGCTGCTTCTCTCAACCATTCTTGTCTGCTGGCTATAACATGATTGAATTCGAAGAGATCACTAAGATCTGCCCATCTCCATGGCAATGTGACACACACAACCTGTTCCCACATGGAAATGCAAAATAGCTCATTTTTAATTTTAAAGCTTTCCTTAATTCAGGGAAAACACATGACTAACTCCTTTTACATGTAATAATTATAAACATCATGTCTCCAGCTCTTCAACTCAGTGTATCCACCTGCCGTTTATGATCTTGCCTTTCTAGCTGATAACTTCTTAAGTCAACATGGCCCCAGTCTTTAAGTGTAATAAACTCAAGCATGTTTGAATTGCATTTACTTTAGGACTGCTTTTACCCGTTTCTCAGCCAGATACCCCCATTGTCTACAGTTAAAACTTTAATTCCTAAAACTGAAAATTATATTCTAAAACATATGATTTAAGAACTATATTTTTGCATCAATATTACTGAATGTAAGATGTTTCGGATACTTCTGTGAGCCACCAGTGCTGCAATACCCAGTAAAATACCTAAGGCAAACCCAAAACTTTTAACAAACTGCATATAATCTAAGAAGAAATAATGTTTGTTCATAATTTTATCTTTTACATTTTCTCTTTTCAGGGTTCATCATATTTGCCAGCATAACAATCATAGCCTCCCTGGTACTGATGATATTTGTTGCCCCCAAAGTGGGACCAAGTAATATACTGATCTATATCTCCATTTGTTCACTGATTGGAGCCTTTTCTGTATCTTCTGTAAAGGGATTAGGTATTGCCATAAAGGAACTGCTTGAAAAGAAACCAGTAGTCAGCAAGCCACTGAGCTGGATCCTACTCGCCACTTTAATTATTTCTGTCAGCACTCAACTCAATTATTTAAATAAAGCTCTCGATACCTTCAACACCTCAGTAGTGACCCCTGTTTACTATGTATTCTTCACCACTGTTGTCTTAACTTGTTCTGTTATCCTTTTCAAAGAATGGAGCAATGTGGAAATTAAGAATGTCATTGGAATTATCAGTGGATTCTGCACCATAGTCTTAGGCATCTTTTTACTTCATGCTTTTAAGGATGTTCAACTCACCTGGGGACAATTAACATCTCTCATTAAGAAAAGTGAGACAGCAGAAAGAAATAGATTTGACCCCGATGACCACCATACATTACTGGACAATATAGACAGCCCATCTGCTATTTATGATGATGAAATACATTTATTCTTTAACAGAACTGTTGGTTCTAAGGAGTGTTCTAACCTGAGATAACTAGAAAAACATGCATAACTTTCCAATAAATGACTGCATCTAGAACATTTTGAGCTCTGCAGAAACATTACATACCATCAATGCATTCAAAGAATTCCAAGATCTTCAATCTGGTGTAGAAAGGACAGAATTCTTATCTGTATGGTGTTCAGTTATAGATTTTACAATCTATTGCTTATAATTCAATAATTTTTGCATTAAAGTGGGTTAACCAATAATCCTAATTAATCAAAGCAATGCAAATAACAACATGTTAAAAGATATAACTTGAGTTAAGCATTTTTGACTTATAAGTAGAAAACTCATTTCAATTTGATGCATTTATATCAAGGTTCACATGAGAACTGGTTTGAAATGTAAGTATTCTGTCTTTGGATAATGAGATTCTTATGTTTGATGTTATACATAATCAAAATGGTTCATGCCAGTATAAAGATTAAAATCTGGGCTGCAACTCTTGAGATAGTTGTAGTGTAAAGTATAGTGCATATGGCTTTTTAAAATATTGTGACAGCACTTTTTTTATAAATTAAATTATTGTATACAATGGTTAATATAACTTGGCATTTGAAATTAATGCTTATAAGTAAATTAAGTTCTACAGAGAGAGCACTGTACTCCTCCGAGCGGATTATATTGAATGGCTATGTATTGAGTCTGCATATAACTTCATAAATTTTTATAAATAAAGGTTTGCTCTGGTATTTGAGATACAAACATCTGCTTAAAGGGATGCCATTTTATTTTGTAGTTTCTTAATTTGTGACCATTCTAGCTTTTATAGAAGCATTAAATAGCTGAAATGTAATCAGTAATTTTATGAACAATCTCTTGTACATAGTATTCCATTTTCTTAATACATGCTCTCGGGTCAAAGATAGCAAATTATTTTTTGTATCTGTGGTACTCCCTTTTTGTTGGACATTTGTTTTAATTCAGTAACAGCGGCTTGGTTATTTATACATTTGCACCACTCTGCGCGCTTTTTGTTTGCTATTCTTCACCCTGATGAAGACCAATCAGGGGAATTGGTCAGTTTTTAAATTTTACTTTAAGTTCTAAGATTAATATCAAATGTTCCCATGACCGGTGAACGTGATCTAGTGAAAATAATGCTCCCTGTACCATGACCCATTACTGTAGTTTAATTCCCATGTCAAGAGCTGTTCCAATGTAAAGTTTCCAGTTCCCAGGTCAAACAGCCCTTGGGTCCTTTCAAGCATGATTATGAATGAGTAATGAACTGTCTTGATAAAAACAAAAAACTGCGGATGCTGGAAATCCAAAACAAAAACTGTCACAGACAAAAGAACAAAAGAACACATAGGTGTTGAAGTTGGTGATATTATCTAAACGAATTTGCTAATTAAGAATGGATGGTAGGGCACTCAAGGTATAGCTCTAGTGGGGGTGGGGGGGAGCATAAAAGATTTAAAAATATTTAAAAATAATGGAAATAGGTGGGAAAAGAAAAATCTATATAATTTATTGGAAAAAAACAAAAGGAAGGGGGAAGAAACAGAAAGGGGGTGGGGATGAAGGACGGAGTTCAAGATCTAAAATTGTTGAATTCAATATTCAGTCCAGAAGGCTGTAAAGTGCCTAGTCGGAAGATGAGGTGCTGTTCCTCCAGTTTGCATTGGGCTTCACTGGGACAATGCAGCAAGCTAAGGACAGACATATGGGCAAGAGAGCAGGGTGGAGTGTTAAAATGGCAAGCGACAGGGAGGTTTGGGTCATTCTTGCGGACATACCGCAGGTATTCTGCAAAGCAGTCGCCCAGTTTACGTTTGGTCTTTCCAATGTAGAAGAGACCGCATTGGGAGCAACGAATATGGTAGACTAAGTTGGGGGAAATGCAAGTGAAATGCTGCTTCACTTGAAAGGAGTGTTTGGGCCCTTGGACGGTGAGGAGAGAGGAAGTGAATGGGCAGGTGTTACATCTTTTGCGTGGGCATGGGGAGGTGCCATAGGTGGGGGTTGAGAAGTAGGGGGTGATGGAGGAGTGGACCAGGGTGTCCCGGAGGGAATGATCCCTACGGAATGCTGATGGGGGCTGAAGGGAAGATGTGTTTGGTGGTGGCATCATGCTGGAGTTGGCGGAAATGGCAGAGGATGATCCTTTGAATGCGGAGGCTGGTGGGGTGATAAGTGAGGACAAGGGAGACCCTATCATGTTTCTGGGAGGGAGGAGTAGGCGTGAGGGCGGATGCATGGGAGATGGGCCGGACACGGTTGAGGGCCCTGTCAACAACCGTGGGTGGAAAACCTCGGTTAAGGAAGAAGGAGGACATGTCAGAGGAACTGTTTTTGAAGGTAGCATCATCGGAATAGATGCAATGGAGGCGAAGGAACTGAGAGAATGGGATGGAGTCGTTACAGGAAGCGGGGTGTGAGGAGCTGTAGTCGAGGTAGCTGTGGGAGTCGGTAGGCTTGTAATGGATATTGGTGGACAGTCTATCACCAGAGATTGAGACAGAGAGGTCAAAGAAGGGAAGGGAAGTGTCAGAGATGGACCACGTGAAAATGATGGAGGGGTGGAGATTGGAAGCAAAATTAATAAATTTTTCCAAGTCCCGACGAGAGCATGAAGCAGCACCGAAGTAATCATCGATGTACCGGAGAAAGAGTTGTGGAAGGGGGCCGGAGTAGGACTGGAACAAGGAATGTTCCACATACCCCATAAAGAGACAGGCATAGCTGGGGCCCATGCAGGTACCCATAGCCTCACCTTTTATTTGGAGGAAGTGAGAGGAGTTGAAGGAGAAATTGTTCAGCGTGAGAACAAGTTCAGCCAGACGGAGGAGAGTAGTGGTGGATGGGGATTGTTCGGGCCTCTGTTCGAGGAAGAAGCTAAGGGCCCTCAGACCATCCTGGTGGGGGATGGAGGTGTAGAGGGATTGGACGTCCATGGCGAAGAGGAAGCGGTAGGGGCCAGGGAACTGGAAATTGTTGACGTGACGTAAGGTGTCAGAGGAATCACGGATGTAGGTGGGAAGGGACTGGACTTCCAATATTCCCACTTCCAATATTCTCCCTCCACCTGGACCCCTCCCTCTGGATTCTTACCTTCTCTTGATCATTTCATTGAGAACTGTTGGCGCGACATTAGTCGTCTCAATTTCTCTGCTCCTCCCACCCATTCTAATCTCTCTCTGAACTTACTGCACTCTGTTCTCTCAGGTCCAACCCTGACATTGTCATCAAACCCGCTGACATGGGTGGTGCTGTTGTTGTCTGGCGCACTGACCTCTATCTCGCAGAGGCTGAGCGTCAACTCGCAGACACTTCCTCCTACCTCTCCCTGGACCATGACCCCACCACTGAACATCAAGCCATTGTTTCCAGGACTGTCACTGACCTCATCTCCTCTGGGGATCTTCCTCCCACAGCTTCCAACCTGATAGTCGCCCAACCTCGGACGGCCCGCTTCTACCTCCTATCCAAAATCCACAAACAGAACTGTCCCGGTAGACCAATCATGTCAGCTTGCTCCTGCCCCACAGAACTAATTTCTCATTATCTTGACTCCATTCTCTCTCCCCTTGTCCAGTCCCTTCCCACCTACATCCGTGATTCCTCTGACACCTTATGTCACATCAACAACTTCCAGTTCCCTGGCCCCAACCGCTTCCTCTTCACCATGTTCCGATGATGCTACCTTCAAAAACAGTTCCTCTGACATGTCGTCCTCCTTCCTTAACCGAGGTTTTCCACCCACGGTCGTTGACAGGGCCCTCAACCGTGTCCGGCCCATCTGCCACGCATCCGCCCTCACGCCTACTCCTCCCTCCCAGAAACATGATAGGGTCCCCCTTGTCCTCACTTATCACCCCACCAGCCTCCGCATTCAAAGGATCATCCTCTGCCATTTCCGCCAACTCCAGCATGATGCCACCACCAAACACATCTTCCCTTCACCTCCCCTGTTGGCATTCCGTAGGGATCATTCCCTCCGGGACACCCTGGTCCACTTCTCCATCACCCCCTACTCCTCAACCCCCACCTATGGCACCTCCCCATGCCCACACAAAAGATGTAACACCTGCCCCTTCACTTCCTCTCTCCTCACCGTCCAAGAGCCCAAACACTCCTTTCAAGTGAAGCAGCATTTCACTTGCATTTCCCCCAACTTAGTCTACTGTATTCGTTGCTCCCAATGCAGTCTCCTCTACATTGGAGAGACCAAATGTAAACTGGGTGACCGCTTTGCAGAACACCTGCGGTCTGTCCACAAGAATGACCCAAACCTCCCTGTTGCTTGCCATTTTAACACTCCACCCTGCTCTCTTGCCCATATGTCTGTCCTTAGCTTGCTGCATTGTCCCAGTGAAGCCCAATGCAAACTGGAGGAACAGCACCTCATCTTCCGACTAGGCACTTTACAGCCTTCTGGACTGAATATTGAATTCAACAATTTTAGATCTTGAACTCCGTCCTTCATCCCCACCCCCTTTCTGTTTCTTCCCCCTTCCTTTTGTTTTTTTCCAATAAATTATATAGATTTTTCTTTTCCCACCTATTTCCATTATTTTTAAATATTTTTAAATCTTTTATGCTCCCCCCCACCCCCACTAGAGCTATACCTTGAGTGCCCTACCATCCATTCTTAATTAGCAAATTCGTTTAGATAATATCACCAACTTCAACACCTATGTGTTCTTTTGTTCTTTTGTCTGTGACATCTTTTGATGATCTGCTTCTATCACTGCTTCCTTGTCCCTACAACCACACCACCCCCCTCCACTTCTCTCCCCCCACCCAACCACCCCCCGTCCCCCCAACACACCTTAAACCAGCTTATATTTCACCCTTTCCTTGGATTCTCCTAGTTCTGTTGAAGGGTCATGAGGACTTGAAACGTCAACTCTTTTCTTCTCCGCCGATGCTGCCAAACCTGTTGAGTTTTTCCAGGTAATTCTGTTTTTGTAATGAACTGTCTTGAGCTTTTCCAAATGTGTTTCACAAAGGGCTTGAGAGTTTTTATTTTTAAAAACGAAAAATCAATTTGGAGTTAATTTGTTCATTCTTATGACTGCTTGCAATCAATATGCTGAAGATGGGCATGCTTTACTTGGTCTTTCATTCTCATTCAGTGCAGCAACTCTTCCTTATTATTTGGTCTTCTGATGCTGTTTTAGCTCCTGCCTTGTTTTTCTGGTGTTTTAAAAAATCTTTGCCATAATTTTCCTTGCATCATGCCTGATGTAGCCTAATTGATAGAAAGTGATTGTTATGATTAGTCAACAACTCCATTATTATTGAATCATGCAAGATAGTAGAAGGGAATGAAAGGACTTGGGTCTTTTTCTCATCTGGCAATTCCTATGCAGAGAAGAAAAATGTCACCTTGGACACTTTATAAGGAAAAGTCCTCCTCACTAACATCATTTGACTTGTGCCAAAAGTGGGAGAGCTATCCCACAGACTAGTCAAGCTACTGCCTGACATAGCATAACTTACTGAATCATATCTTACAGCCAATGTCCTGGACACCTCTATCACCATCATGGGTATGTCCTGTCCCACCGGCAGGACAGATGCACCAGAGGCGGAAGCACAATGATATACAGTTGGGAGGGAGTTGCCATAGGAGTACTTAACATTTGATCTGGACCCTGTGAAGTCTCATGGCATCAGGTCAAACGTGGGCAAGGAAACCAACTGCTAATTACTACCCTGCACCCTCCCTCAGCTGATGCACGAGCGCTCCTCCAAATTGAATCCGGGAAGGGTGGGGAGGGGTCGGAACCCCACAATGCCAGAGAGAGTGATGGAGCCCCTCAATGCTGGAGGGAGACATGCATTGCCTGAGGGAGCCCTGCAATGCCAGAGGGAGCGAGAGACCCCTGTACTGCTGAGGCCGGGGGAGAGCAGGTATCAAGGAGGGAGAACCGGCCTTGGAGGGGAGGGTGGAATCTACAGTCAGAGAGAACAAACACAGTGGTTACAGACTTGAGCAAAAATCCTGCAAAAGCTGATTGGTAAACATATGGGGGCATACAGATAGTATAGATCATATAAAAACATCTTATAGAGCGTGGGACCTCCAGGGAATGTTGAGGTGGGGCCCAGGGTCCCCTTCCTCCTCCCTGAGTCCCCTTCCCCCTCCCCTCCCCTCCCCCAATTCCACATTCCCCTTCCATTCCTCTCCCCCACCCTCCTGCTCCCCTGAGCCTCTGCCAATCCTCAGTTCCCCTTTCTTCCCACCCAGTCCCCTTCCCCTGCCCAGTCCTCCTTCCCCTTGTCCCTCATCCTCTCACTTCCCCGTCCCCATTACACCCTCATTCTCCCTCCCCCACCTTTATACTTGGCCTCTACCTTTTAGCAGGAATTGCTAGCTATGAATAAAATAGCAAGAGAAGGAAAGACCCTTCAAACCTTGGTCGCCAAAATTCCTAACAGATGGAAACCCTGAATCCAAACCTACAGTTTGGATGCCCTGCTACCACTGTCCTAGGTCGCTGGGCCATGATAGATAAGCTCCAGGTTTAAAGGGTGGGGACAGTCAGTGCAAACTGCACTCCAGCTTAAAACTCCATTGCGCAGACAGGAAGGTAGGGCCCACCCAACTCAACAAGCAAGTCCAGTAACGATGGGAAAAGGGCAAAATGGCAGGTGTAAGATGACACTGGAAGTCACAGTTCCATTCCTGCGTGCAGACAGTTCAGGATATTATTCATTTTGTTGATGTCCTGGAGGCGACATCATCATCCAGAAGTACCAAGTGACCAAGCAGCCTTTTTGAAGGACAGCACTGCTTGCGCTAAAAATGGAAAGGGGCCTGGAAAGGTAGCCTAAACAAATGCTTGTTTCCCTTAAAGTGACCAAACTGTGACAGAGAAGAAAATGCAAACTCCTAACCATACTTCAAAAGGTGGGAAAAACAGAAGAATTCTAAAACTTACCTGCTGGAATGTGCGAATAATGCTTGGCTCTGACGATAACAGTCACCCCCCCGATGACACTCAACCTAGTGGCCCATGAGTCAGCCAGACTCGATATCAATATGGTGGCCCTAAGTGAGGTCCACTTCTTGAAGCAAGACAACCTGACAGAACACAATGCTGGCTACACCCTCTATTGGTCAGGAATAACACCTCTTCGGTGTCGGCTTCACGATGCTGCCACTAAACTTTCAAGCATGCTAATCGGCCATTCTGAACGCATCATATCCCTGCGCCTCCCCCTCCAAGATCAATAGCATGCAACTCTCATCAGTGTTTATGTCCCAACCCTGAAGGCTAGCCCAGCTGACAAAAAGATAAGTTCTACACTGATCTTCGTGAACTCATCCAGAATGTCTCTCCCAACTTGGCGATTTCAAAACAAAAATTGGCCAAGACAGCCAGACAAGGAGGGGAGTGCTTGGAAACTGCAGTGTAAACTGACACCTTGGAACTCTACAGAAAAGCAGCTGTCCATAACCAACACCTTTTAATGTAAAGATTGCTTCAAGACCACATGGATGCATTCCCACTCTAAACACTGGCACCTGATAGACTACATCTTGGTGCATCAGTGTGACCTAAAGGATATCCTGCTTACAAGAGTGATCAAAACTGTACTTCCATTTCAACGCTAAGCCCAAAAACAGACCCACTAACAACCCATCAAAGAAATGTCAAGTCAGCAACCTGCAAACCCCATCTTGCAGTGATAGATATCAAGCAACCTTGCAGGCCAGACTGGAACACCCTGATCTCACGGCTGATTCCACTCCAGAAGACCCCTGAGAACACATCATATCTGCATTACTGGATACTTCCAATGAGGTCATCAGGCCCAGCACCAGAAGAACAGGGATAAAAGCAAAGAACTGCGGATGCTGGAAATCCAAAACAAAAACAGAAACAGAAATACCTGGAAAAACGCAGCAGGTCTGACAGCATCGGCGGAGAAGAGCACAGTTGACGTTTTGAGTCCTCATGACGCTTCAACAGAACTAAGTGAAAATAGGAAAGGGGTGAAATATAAGCTGATTTAGGGTGCGGGAGGTGGGGTTATTGGGACAAGCAGCCAGTAATAGATGGAGATAACCAAAAGATGTCACAGACAAAAGGACAAAGAGGTGTTGAAGGTGGTGATATTATCTAATGGAATGTGCTAATTAAGAGTAGAAAGCAGGACAGACAAGGTACAGACTGGGTGAACGCTTTGCAAAACACCTTCGGTCTGTCTGCAAGTATTACTCAGACCTCCCTGTCGCTTGCCATTTCAACACTCCACCCTGCTCTCATGCCCACATACCTGTCCTTGGCTTGCTGCATTGTTCCAGTGAAGCTCAACGCAAACTGGAGGAACAGCACCTCATCTTCCAACTAGGCACTTTACAGTCTTCCGGACAGAATATTGAGTTCAACAATTTTAGATCTTGAACTCTCTCCTCCATCCCCATCCCCTTTCCATTTCTTCCCCCTCCTTTATGTTTTTTCCAATAATTTATATAGATTTTTCTTTTCCCACCTATTTCCATTATTTTTAATTGTATTTCCACCCATTGTTCATCTCTACCTTTTAGCCCTTTTAGTAATCCTTCACCCCACCCTCACTAGGTCTATCTGTACCTTGTTTGTTCTGCTTTCTACTCTTAATTAGCACATTCCTTTAGATAATATCACCACCTTCAACACCGCTTTGTCCTTTTGTCTGTGACATCTTTTGGTTATCTCCACCTATTACTGGCTGCTTGTCCCAACAACACCCCCCCCCCCCCCTCCTTTAAGTCAGCTTTTATTTCATCCCTTACCTATTTTTACTTAGTTCTGTTGAAGGGTCATGAGGACTCGAAATGTCAACTACGCTCTTCTCCGCCAATGCTGCCAGACCTGCTGAGTTTTTCCAGGTATTTCTGTTTCTGTTTTTGTGTTGACCAGAAGAACAGGGACTGTTTTGACAAAAATGTTAAGGAAATTCAAGACCTGCTAACAATAAAAAGATCAACTCATCAGGCTTACCTGGCCCAGTTGGCTAGCCAAGAGAAAAAGACAGCATATCGTCAAGCATGCTGTACCCTTCAATGTAAACTGAAGAACATCCAAAATAGTGGATCGCATTTGTGGAAAAAACTCAACTGTACACTGATGCTGGCGACATAAGAAGCTTCTATGCAACGCTGAAGTCCACCTATGGACCATTAAATCAAACCCAAAACCCTCTGAGGAGCACTGATAGCAAGGCACTGCACGTCGACAAGAAGTCAGACCTAGATCATTGGTCGGAGCGCTTTGAAACACTCATTAGCACAAGTGCACAGTGCATGATAAACCGCATCCAACAACAGCCGGTCAAAAAAGAACTCGATGAGACCCCAACTCTGGAGGAAACTGTGATCACCATCAACCAGATAAAGAGCAACAAAGCCACTGGAGTCAATGGAATTCCACCTGAAGCCTTGAAGCATGGTGGCCTGCCCTATATACCAAATTCCATGAGTTGTTCATGGCCTGCTGGGAATAGGGCAGGATTGCACAGGACCTTAGAGATGCTGTTATTATCACCTTTAAAGAAAAGCAAGGGAGATAAGTCAGACTGCTCCAACTACTGTGGGATCAGCCTCCTTCCTATTGCTGGGAAGATCTTACCTAGAGCACTCCTGAACAGACCTGTGCCTACCATTGAGGAAGAAAACCTCCCAGAGAACTAATGCAGCTTCAGAGCAAACAGAGGCACCACGGGCATGGAATTTGCTCTCAAATACAAGAAAGTTGTCGTGAGTAAAACAAAGGCCTGTACATCACTTTTTTAGATCTCACCAAGCCATTCAACACTGTGAGCAGAAATACACTCTAGAAAATCTTTGAAAAGCTTGGATGCCCACTAAGGTTCCTGGCCATGGTGAAGCAGCTTCATGTAAATCAGTACAGACAAGGTAAGCATAACAGAGACCTCTCAAGTCCTTTCTGAATGCCCAATGGTGTGAAGCAGGGATGTGTGCTGGCCCAGACTTTATTCACCATCTTCTTCAGCATGATGCTGCAGCAGGCAACGAAAACCCTTGGGGAAGGAGTTTACATATGCTCCCGGACTGACAGAGGTCTTTTCAACCTCTTAGGCATCTTCTCTTGTGAAGAGAAGCTCATTGTGAACTTCATTTCGCTGATGACTGTGCTCACCTGACCCACAGTAAGTCAGCCCTGCAACACATAACATATTTCTCTGAGGCGGCACAACTCTAAAAATCAGTTTAAGGAAAACTGAAGTCCTGCATCAGCCCAAGAAGATTCTAGGCCACCAAGCATTGTCATCATGGAAACCGAGCTAAATGCCATCGAGCTATTTATCTATTTGGGGAACATCATCTCTTTTGACGCCACCATAGACAAGGAAGTGGACAATAGACTTTCAAAAGCAAACAGCATATTCAGCAGACTCTACAAGCGAGTGTGGAGCAACTACAGCCTCAGAGCGCAGACCAAACTCAAAGTGTATAAAGCCTTGGTCCTCATCACCCTCCTGTTTGGTGCCAAGTCATGGGTCCTGTACCACCATCATGTACATCTTCTAGAGCATTTCCATCAGCGTTGCTGTTGAGATTCACTGGCAGGACCGCATCGCAACTACTAAAGCCCTAGAAAGAGTGAACATCACAAGGATTGGGGCCATCCTTCTGCGAAGGCAACTGTGTTGGGCCGGTCACATTGCCCAGATGGATGTCAGCTGGCTGCCCAAGATCATGTTGTATGGAGAGCTGACCACTGGTAAATGGAACAGATGGGCCCCACGCAAACTTTTTAAGGACTCCCTGAAGAGGTCACTCTCTGTGTGCCACATGACCATCGCCAGTGGGAAGCACAGGCCCTAGATCAGGATGCCTGGCAGCATTACATCAGGTGTGCTACAGACACCTTTGAGACCAAGCAAAAAACCAGCATGAAAGAGGAGGAGAAGAAAAGATCAAATTGCCCCCAGTAACGACAACTCCTTCACTTACACCTGCTGTCTGCGGTCATGTTAGGCCTGATTAGTCACCAGCAGACCTGCAATAGTTGAGCACAAACCTTCCTAAAATTTTCTTCTGCGAGGAAATGCCGAGAGAGACCATACATCAAGAAAGCGACCCAGTTAATCCTTCATAGTTCCTGCCTGAGCATGCAGCTAAAACTCACTTCTTCTGAGCGTCCTTCACAAAAAGCTGCCACAGTGGAGTACCAAGAGATGTGTAGAAAGGGAGTGCTGTTCGTCTTGTGCATTTAAATCACTTAGCCTGCTCCTAATGCAGGCACAGGAAATCTGCCTCCCTTCAAGGGTAGTCTTACAAATCACACATCAACAGTAAGGAAAGTTAGCATCATGGTTCTCCACTCCTATTGCTTATACTTAGCATTGGAGAATGCTTACTCCATAAGTGCTATTGCTAAGAAAGTTGCTTTCAGTGTCTCATCTGAAAGATGCATTTCTGGTAATGCAACATTCTTTAGCTACATAATATTTTTCATCAGTCCACTGCTCCCCACTTCTTTACCAGAGGGTCCACACACGCACTAGGAGGTCCTCCATCGACCCCATCCACACACATACACCCGCAGCCATGCTCATTGAATTGTGATCAGGATTGGGGAAATTCTAGGGAACCTTCCCAATCCAAGGGCTCCGACCAAGGACTGCGCATGGGACCCTCCTGATCCATGACCATATTGTACTGAATTGTCAGCCTTACATTATAAGATCACGTCCAAAGGCGGAATCATCCCAGATTTGCACTTAAATGCGGTGGCGGACGGGAAAAAGGACATTTTACCCGCTGGCCGCAATGGCAGTTTTTCGTGCCGTATTGTCCCAAACCTGCCTCATTAATCATGCATTCCCGGGAAACACGCCGTTTCCACACCTAGAAGGTTCTCATTCGCCTGCTGTCACCTTTCCATTCCTCATGCCAGGTGTCATGTTTAAAGTGCAGCTGCGTGCACGCATCTCAGTGTGATTCCTGGGAAGGCAGGATTGTCGTATGAGGAGAGATTGGGCCGAATAGGCCTGTGTTTACTGGAGTTTAGAAGAATGAGAAGGAGATCTCATTGAAACATATAAAATGCCGACAGGGATTGGCAGACTGGATGCAGGAATGATGTTTTCTCTGGCTGCAGGGTCTAGAACAAGGGGTCACAGTCTCAGGATACAGGGTAGACCATTTAGGACTGAGATGAGGAGAAACTTCTTCACTCAGAGAGTGGTGAACCTATGGAATTCTCTACCACAGAAGGGTGTGGAGGCCAAGCCACTGAACATATTTAAGAATGAAATAGATAGATTTCTGGACTCTAAAGGCGTCAAGGGTTATGGGGAGTGCGCAGGAAAATGGCATTGAGATAGAGGATCAGCCATGATCATATTGAAGGGCGGAGCAGGCTCGATGACCTACTCCTGCTCCTCTTTTCTATCTTTCAGTGCTTCCAGCCCAAGACTGCTGCACAGAAGACATGGCCCTGTAAGGCAAGAAGACTGCAGCCCCCTGATTCAGTGATGCATCCTGGGACCCCCTCTGGACACTGTAAGTCTGCCTCTACCACTGCTCTGGCCGCAGGAAGTCCATCAATATCACCACTCTGGTTTGGGAGGTGGTTGCAGTGGTGGTCTGTGCCAATGCTGCATGGAAGAGGTTGGTCATCCAGTGCAGAAAGAGGATGAATGATCTCATCTGTGCTGCCAGGGTAAGGAAACCATCTCAACACTCTAAACTCACACACTCACAAGGCCTTCATGTATTCACTGGCATCTCACTCACTGCCAGCTGAAGGGACATCACCACTCACTGTCTCACCCACACCCTCACATCTCCATCTGGCCTCACCTCCTCTGGAGGCTGCCTCCTCAGCCCTCACCCTTTTGCACAGATCAACGTGTTCCCACACATACCCTGAGATACCCCACCACCCCCTTCCCCAGTACAGCCCTCACCCTGCAGCCTCTTCCCTTTCCTGAGGCCATTTCTCCCCCTTCCCCAAGGAAGCTGTAGCCCTGCAACCATTGAAAAGCCACCCCCGCCTTACAGCTGGTCTTGTAAATAGAGTCCTGCGCGTGAGCCCCCTTAAAAGTGATGCGATGCTGCCTGTGAAGCCTGGCGCTGATGACTGTGAGTGCTGACTGAAGCAAGGTAGACAAACACACCTCAAAATCCCAAGTGAAGTGCAGCTCACCAGGTGCATGTTGCTTACGTTCAGTGGTAAAACACTGGTGTGCAATCACGTTATGTGCCCGGATGATCCGGCATGGGGGAATGATTCCAGCGAGCTGGGCCTATAATGAAGTGCAGATATTTTATAATGAAGTTTCCGACATACAACGGTGGGAAACGTGGCCCGCCATTGACGGGCAGAGCGAACGATTGCAAACTGGTTTCACAAAGTCGTGAAACCGATTTTTGGCTTTCCTGCCATATTGTCTGCTCATGCCCACTATGATGCTTGACGTCAGCAGGCATGGAAAATGCCGCCCCAAGAAGTCTGGCTTGAGGTCAGAAACTTCTCACTCAGTGACAAGAGTTAACCTGATGTCCGAAGAAAAACAATGGGCGGAATTTTCCCAGGATTGCATTGAGTGCGGTAGTGGGCAGGAAAAATGGAGTCCTACCCACCGACGAAAATGGTAGGTTTTCACGCTGTATCGTCCTGAGCGCACTTTATTATTTATTCACTCCCGCGAACCACACTTTCCATGGCGGGCAGGTGAATGAGAACCCGCTCGCCATCAACCCGCTGTTCCATCATGTCAGCCATCATCTTTAAAAGGCAGCCGCCAGCAAGGTGCTCATTGCCACCATCTCACTGCCACAGCCTGGGAGACATGGCCAGCAAAGGAAAAATGACTGCAGTCCCCCGGCTTCAATGACGGGTTCCTCAAGCGACTGCTGGATGCCATGGAGGCTGCCGGGATGTGCTCTGCTGCCCAATCTGTGGCCAGAGTGGGGGTAAAGTCACCAATCCGGCTTGGGAGGAGGTGGCAGTGATGGTCAGCGCAAATGCCCTGCAGAGGAGGACAGCCACCCAGTGCCTAAAGAGGATGAATGATCTCCTCCATTCTGCTAGGGTAATTCACTCTTTTCATCACTTCCAACTCAAACACTCACAAACCCATCACACATCCACAGGGCTCTCACGCACTGCCAGTGCAAGAGACATCACCATTCACTCTCTCACACTCACCACCATTGTCCTTATCCTGTCCATGGGACCACTCACCACTGGCACAACACAGGCATACTTATCACCTGGCCCGGCAGGTACCCTAATACACTCTCCCCACCTCTATCCATGCAACAGGAGGGAAAGGTCGCAGACAAGTGGAGGGATGCTGGAAATCAAATTTCTGACAGAATTCGAAAACAGAGCCATCCAGCTGGCCGGCAATGACTGGGACTGGTCCTGGGCTGACGGTGAGTTCGGCGCTGCTCTACCAAGTGGGGATCCATCAGTGCAACATCATCAGACAACTATGACGTGAGTGATGTGTCCTCTTTCACAGGCCACTGCCATGCACTAATTATCTCCCTTGCTTTCACAGGCACGTCCGCCAAACAGCCAACAGAGTCCATAACCCAGGGCCTCCAATTAAACTCTGAGGAAACCTCTGAAGTGGAATCTGAAGGCACCCTCCCTGAAGTCCTGTTATAATGCTCGCCCACACCCTCCATCAGCGCAGACACACACCTCGGTGGGACCTAGCTTTAGAGTAGCCTCGGGTTCACAGTTACACTTTCTGATCCACAGCAGGTGGAGGCAGGGACTTCCCAGGTCCCCAGCACTCAGAGGACTGTTGGAGGCCAGAATCTTGCTGAGTCTGAGTCAGATGACGAGCCTCTGGACTTGGTCATGTCACAGTTGCTGGAGCTGCAAAGACAAGCTCGGGAACATCAGGAAGATGTGGTCATTGCACTCCTCAGATTGCAAGTTGCAATGGAGGAGTCCATCCATCTTCAGGCTGAGGTAATAGTTCCAGCATTGCAATGCACCGAGGTCAACACTGACAGGATGGTGGCCGCCATGGAGACCTTGGTCCAGGTGGTTTCTCCTGCACTGTTGCGCAGGCTGAACTCCATCGCAGATGCCATAGTTGGCCTCCAATAGTGTGTATGCAGGAGGGATGCTGGGCAGCTCGATCTTACTCCAGGCACCCCTTCTGCTCATGGAGTCAGCCAGGGGCCCTCGGGCACCCATAGGGAGGAGGATCAGCAGGTGCACGCTCTGGGGCCATCCACCAAGGTGACTCTGGGAGTGACCGGCCCATCTGAATCCCTCTTCCTGTAACCTCCGCAGCTCCAGCTCCACAGGCCGAGGAGGGTGTCACTGCCACATAGCAGGATCCCGAAAGCAGGCCGGGATCCACCAAGTCTTGGCGCTCCAGAGGATCCCTGCCAAAGTCATCACAGACAGGGTGTCACAGTCAGCAGGCTGCCTCCACCTCCACTGTGGATGTCCGGGGAGCACCAAGACGTAGCGACAGGGTTAGGAAAGCTAGGTAAAAGTAGCTGCACAGCCTGGCCTTGGGTGTTGATCATTTGTACATACTGTTCACTATTGTCAATAAACTCTAAGAAAGTCTCCCTATCTCCCTATCTCCCTTGTTCTGATAAGCAATGTTCTTGTCACTCAGATGTGAAACCTTTCTGCACAAGATAAAGGCAGGTATCTCAGTCCAGGGTCTCTTCCCTGTGCTCTGCGCAGCCTTCAGACCAAAGCGACGGTCCAGCCTCACACTCCCTGGGAGCATTACTGATGCCTGCACCTCAGTGGTGCTGGTCATTGCTGCCATCTGCAACCAGTGATGCTGTGCACCAGCTCCTGAAGGGCTGAGGTGCTGAAGGTGGACACAGCCTCAGATGCGTTTAACGTTTCATGGCTGCGTCTCTGAGATGACTCTGATCACAGAGCACAAGCGAGCTGCCCTCGGCCAGACATTCTCGGAGGCTATGTGAAGATCTATGGAGTTTCCTCACTGTATGTTGTCATCATCCTCCTGTGATCGAGTGATTATTAGGGCCTCCACTGCATCTCCATGACAGGATTATTCTCACAGAGGGTATTGGTGTTGCGATAAGCCAGACTGGAGTCAAACGTTCACAACTACAATATGAGGATCTATGGGGTCACCTCACTGCATGTTGTCATCACCCTCCACAAATCTGGCAGCTATGAGGGCTGCCCGAGTGCACCTGCCTCATCTAGCCAGTGCGAGAGCCTTATCCTCATCATCATCATCACTGAGGACCCCTTGCCCTCATCCCCATCAGCGTCCTCATTGGAGGAGATGTGCAGCTTCTCCATCCCCTCTTCAGCCAGCTCCTCACCCCATTGGAGCACCAGGTTGTAAACGGCACAGCAGGCGACAACAATGCATGACACCCTCTGCGGACTGTATTGCAGGGCTCCACCAGACCAGTACAGGTACTGGAACCTCATCTTCAGCATCCTGATGTTCTGCTCCACCAAGTTGTGAGCTGCTGCTTGAGCCTCATTATAGCGTCGCTCTGCTGCTGTCTGAGGCCGCTGCGTGGGTGTCATCAGCCATGGCCTCTGCGGTTAGCCGTTGTCCCCAAAGAGCCAACCCTGCTGCCTCTTTGCACCCTGGAAGACTGCCGGGATCTGCAAGCGACTCAGGATGTAAGCATCGTCCACACTCCCTGGAAACTGTGCGCACACCTGCAGGATACGTTTCTGGTGGTCGCATACCAGCTGCACGTTCAGTGAGTGGAAGTCCTTGCGTTTATGAAGTCCACTGAATATAGCGATGGAGACCTGAGCACCACATGAGTGTAGTCAATCGCTCCCAGCACCTGTGGGAGTCCCGAGGTCAGGGTGTATCCAATGGCCCTTTCATCCTGGCTGTCCCAGTCCCGGGCGAAATGCACAAAGTTGTGTGCCATGGAGAAGATGGCATCTGTGACCTCATGGATGCATTTGTGGCTGGTGGATTGTGAAATCCCACAATGGTCAACTGTGGAGCCCTGAATGGAGCCCCTGGCATAGAAATTGAGCACTGCAGTCACTTTCACAGCCACTGGCAGTGGATGCCCTCCATGCCCCCTTGGCATCAAGTCCTGCAGTAAGTGGCAGGTGTGAGCCACCAGGTCCCTAGACATGTGCAGTCATCGACAACACTGGTTCTCAGTCATCTGCAGGAATGGCAGGCAGCACTATAGACGTTAGGTGTTGCTAGGTGCCAACCAACCACGGCTTGCAGTCACTCCTGGGCAGCATGTGCGGGAGCCTCTGCTGCCCCTTCTTCATGAGGTTGCTGCTCCTGCCTCTGCACAGCCAGGAGCCTCAGTCGCTCTCTCCTCTGTCTGCTATGGTCTCTGTAGGCCATTAGGCATACAGCTAGGTCACCAGGACCTGTGGTCCTCCTGCAGCATGAAAGAGAGAAAGAGAGACGTGGTTATCATGGCTGTACTTAGCACCTTTCCTGACCCTGTGTGACTGCCCCTTAATGCTTCCCGGAGAGTGCTGGTCACCCCTCAGATGGCCAGAGATGAGTGCGCTGCATGGCTGCCCTGTCAACCTGCGACATGGGGGACACTGGTTCAAACCAGAATGCTGAGATTGCAATGGGCTGTGAGCACCTCCAGCAGTGACTGCTACATGGGCAGTGTTGGTGAGGAGATTGTACAACGTGTGCAGTCCAACTACACCGCGGTCCAATAAAGTGGCGGTAGACTCGAAGTCTGTGCTGGGGAGTGGGGTGGGGTAAGGTATGGAGCGCTTGGTGGCCCCTTGGTGCCTCCACAATGCTTGCTTGGGTGGGCAGGCTAGGAGCCTGACCCCATCATATCACTGTGGCTGCTCCTGATCTGTCTCAGTTGCAGAGGCATAGTCAGTTTATACAGGCGCCCCTAATGCTTCCCTCACTTACCCTGCCCAACCTCGATTGCCTGTGCGGTGGATACAGCACCAGGGCAGGACTTAAACCGCCAACCAACCAACAACGGTTGCCCCCAAGGCTAGCCAGCGCTTGCCCCTAGACAACAACCCCCCACAACACCAGCAGTCGCCTCCGAGGCTGGCCAGCACTTGCCCCCGCCCCCGTTCCTGGTGCCTCTGAGGCCTGTAAACAACAGATGAGATGTGGAGAACGCTGCTGCTCACTCACCTCAGTTCCCCCAAAGTGAAGGCCGCCAACTGCACGTCACCTGGGTGCTGTTGTGAAACACATCGTAGTGCTTTCCCACCGACATGGACATCGATACAACAGGGTTCCAAGAGCCTGGCAGGATGGCCTTTTAAGTATATGCTGATGTATTACAATTAGCTCCCCGCTGACCGATGGCAGGAAATGAGCGGATGATTGTGACCTGCCTTCACGCCGTTGTGAAGCAGGTTGTGCCTTATTTTCCGCACACACCACCTATCCTGCCAGCTGCCATTGGGCTCGGAAAATTCCGCCCAATGAGTTCACCTGCTGTCTTCACCAACATTTCTCCTTCAAACATCACTATTAAAAATAAACCAACCAGCCTATCTTTGCATTCCCACTTGTGGGACATTGCTATGTGCAAAGTAACTGCTGCGTTTGCTTACTTAACAAAGACAATAATGTGACTTGTTTTATGTGAAGCACTTGCACATTCCCATGAGATGGGATAAGGCATTACATAAATGTATTTTTTATATATAATTTAGCTGTTTTTCCACTTTCTTACTCCTTAATTGGCACCAGTTGTAATTAGACGTCAGCACCAAATGAGTCTATAAAGTGGAAGTAACTTCATGAAGTAACAGTCACCCACTTGTAATCCAGAGGATTGGGGATTCTGGGGAAATGGTTCAAATCCCACCACAGCAGCTGGTGGAATTTAAATTCAGTTATAAATCTGCAATATAAAGCTAATCTCAGTAATGGTGACCGCATCAACTACCATCTATTGCTGTAAAAACCCGTCTGGTTCACTAATGCCCTTCGGAGAAGAAAATCTGCTGTCCTTACGCAGTTTGGCCTACATGTGACTCCAGACCCACAGCAATATGGTGGATTCTTAACGGTCTTCTGAAATGGCCTAGCAAGCCATTCAGTTCAAGGGCAATGGTTGGGCAACAAATGCTGGCCTTGCCAATGATGCCCACATCTCATGAAAGAATAAAGAAAAAAATATTCACCAGCAGAGAAGCTGCCTGCAGCATATGATACTGTGGGGCTGATTTTTCTGTTGGTTTGTACTCAAGGAACTCTTATTCCCAAAGAGAAGGACTTAGCAGTCGATTTGTCTAGGGAAGAGTGTGTAGATAGCCTGGATCATGTTGAGATCAAAAAACTGGAGGTGTTAGGCGTCTTGAAGAATATTAAGTTGGATAAGTCCCCAGGGCCAGATGGGATCTACCCCAGAGTACTGAGGGAGGCAAGGGAGGAGATTGCTGGGGCCTTGACAGAAATCTTTGTATCCTCACTGGCTACGGATGAGGTCCCAGAGGACTGGAGAATGGCCAATGTTGTTCCATTGTTTAAGAAGGGAAGCAGGGATAATCCAGGAAATTACAGGCCGGTGAGCCTTACGTCAGTGGTAGGGAAATTATTGGAGAAGATTCCTCATGACAGGATTTACTACCATTTGGAAGCAAATGAGCATATTAGTGAGAGGCAGCATGGTTTTATGAAGGGGAGGTCGTGTCTCACTAAGTTGATTGACAAAGGTGATCGACAATGGAAGGGCAGTGGATGTTATATACATGGATTTCAGTAAGGCCTTTGACAAGGTCCCTCACGGCAGACTGGTACAGAAGGTAAAGTCGTACGGGATCAGAGATGAGCTGGCAGGATGGATACAGAATTGGCTTGGTCATAGAAGACAGTGGGTAGCAGTGGAAGTGAGCTTTTCTGAATGGAGAGCTGTGACTAGTGGAGTTCCGCAGGGATCAGTGCTGGGACCTTTGCTGTTTGTGGTATACATAAATGATTTGGAGGAAAATGTGACTGGGCTAATTAGTAAGTTTGCAGATGCCACCAAGGTTGGAGGAGTTGCAGATAGTGAAGAGGATTGTCAAAGGATACAACGGGATATCGATCGGTTGGAGACTTGGGCGGAGAAATGGCAGATGGAGTTTAATTCATACAAATGCGAGGTAATGCATTTTGGAAGGTCTAATACAAGCAGGAATTATACAGTAAATGGCAGAACCCTTAAGTGCACCGACAGGCAGAGGGATCTGGGTGTACAGGTCCACAGGTCACTGAAAGTGGCAATGCAAGTGGATGAGGTAGTCAGGAAGGCATATGGCATGCTTGCCTTCATTGGCAGGGGTATTGAGTATAAAAGTTGGGAAGTCATGCTGCAGCTGCATAGAACCTTGGTTAGGCCACACTTGGAATATTGCGAGCAATTCTGGTCACCATATTACCAGAAGGATATGGAGGCATTGGAGAGTGTGCAGAGGAGGTTTACCAGGATGCTGCCTGGTCTGGAGGTTATTAGCTATGAGGAGAGGTTGGAGAAACTCGGATTGTTCTCACTAGAGCAATGGAGATTGAGGGGCGAATTGATAGAAGTTTACAAAATTATGAGTGGCATGGACAGAGTAGATAGTCAGAAACTTTTTCCCAGGGTGGAAGAGTCAATTACTAGGGGACATAGACTTAAGGTGAGAGAAGAAAACTATAGAGGAGATGTGCGGGGCAAGTTTTTTACGCAGAGGGTAGCGAGTGTCTGGAATTCGCTGCCAGAGGAGGTGGTGGAAGCAGGTACGATAGTGGTGTTTAGGAGGCAGCTTGACAAATACATGAATAGGATGGGAATAGAGGGATACGGACCCCGGAAGTGCAAAATGCTTTAGTTGACGGGCAATATAATCGGTGCAGGCTTGGAGGGCCGAAGGGCCTGTTCCTGTGCTGTACTTTTCCTTGTTCTTTGTTCTTTAGATGAAAAGTTCAGAAAACAAGAGCAGGGTATAGGGCCTGTATCCCTTTATGTTGTCTCTGGAGCTCCAAAGCTTTCTCCCAGGGTAGATGAGCTGCTTGCATCTGGAATAGGTACCGTTGAAGAATGGCCATGTAATTAAGGTGGGCAGGGGTATTTCTAGATATTCCACTTCATTTTCATCAAGATTTGTTGGACGGCCACCTGTGAAGCTGATATTCAGCCATGTTCCTGAACATTCAACAATCAGAACATCTAAGGTGGCAGGCAACAAGAGAAAGGAGGCATGAGAAAATAAGGACAATCTTTCTCTTCTAGAACACCCATGGATCTTTGGACCTGGAGACCTTCAGGATCCTGTTTCTCAACACCAGCTAGAAGGCCCTGAGGTAGGTGACCAGGTCTGCCTGATAGCCCCCACACCTGTGTCTGTAGTCCCACTTACCTTTCCAAGCACCTGAACTGGTTGGGCAAACCTGATAGCCTGACCCACCAAATTTAGCCATGGTGAGTCCAAGACAGGAGACGTACACTTCAAGTGCACCAGCCCAGAATGCTGGCAAAGGGTGCAGGATGAAGAATATTTGCCATTTAAGTCTTGGTGCGTAAACACTGTGTGCTTTCCGACAATTTTCAAATACTCTTCATTAAAGAATAAGCCATTAGGTTTGGCCATGGGCTTAGTTTCAAAGTTGCTATAAGCTTAATAAAAACAAAGCAAAAAACAAACAAAGACGTTGGAAATACTCTGCAGGCCTGGCAGCATCTGTGGTAGGGTGGAGGTCAGGAGAGATTAAATGATAAAAGGTTTATAATACAAGGCCAAAGTTAGTGATAATGGAATACATTAAGAAACAAATCTTTCTGGAGTAGAAATGAATGGCAGGATCATGAATATCTGTCATTCTAAAGCAAAGGGAAAAGAGAGAAACAAAGACATGGGAGAAACGAACAAGAAAAAGGAAACAAAATCAGGTCAGACGTTTCTGTCTAAAGTTTTCAAACTCAGTGTTGAGCCCAGAAGCCTGCAAAATGCCCCCTCAAAAGATGAGATGCCATTCCTCGAGCTTGCATTGAGCTCCATTAGAATGCTGCAGGAGGCCAGGGACAGAAGAGGGTTTATAGCCAGTTAGGTTCATGAAGAGTCTCGTTAACAACACTTACTGGAGGCCAAATGCCATTTGGTCTCATAAGATCATAAGAAATAAGAGTAGGCCATTCAGCCCCTCAAGCCTGTTCTGCCATTCAATAAGATCATGGCTGATTTGATTATGGCTTTAACTCTACTTTCCTGCCTGCCCTCCATAACCTAACTTCCTTGTAGATCAAAAATCTGTCTAACTCAGCCTTGAATATATTCAATGATCCAACCTCCAGTGTACTCTGAGGAAGAGAGTACCAAAGACTAGCAACCCTCTGAGAGAAGAAATTTCTCCTACCTAGGCCTTAAATGAGAGTCCTTATTTTTAACTGATCCACCTATTTCAAAAGTCCCCCACGAGGGGAAACATCCTCTCAGCATCTACCCTGTCAAGCCCCCTCAGAATCTTATGTACTTCAATAAGATCATCTCTCATTTTTTTTATTTATTCATAAGATGTGGGCTTCACTGGCTGGGCCAGAATTTATTGCCCATGGCAACCCCTTGAGAAGGTAGTAGTGAGCTGCCTTCTTGAACCATGGCAGTCCCTATGGTGTAGGTACACCCACAGTGCTGTTAGGGAGGGAGTTCCAGGATTTTGACCCAGGCTGGTATGTTCCTTTTGATGAACCTATACCATCATACACAAGAACTATTGAAATTGGTGAATTAATAACATGGATTCTTTATTTGAAGGTAACACTATACACAGATAAAGTTAGCTGGGAGTCTAATATACACACATCTTACTCATCGCCCTGCTGCTTACAGAGTCTGAAAATCATGGGACTAATGCATCCTGTCGATGTGGTATTGATTAACAGGCATTTACGATAGGCACCTTAATGTTGTATGCACAACATATCGCAACATCCCACTTTGTTCTAACTAAATGTTTACCTTTTAAGAATCAAACTGTTTAATGAAAGCAAAACAAAATAACATTATGCTTTAACACAGAGCAATAAATTTACAAGTCTCTGAAACGTATTGACGGTTTGCTTATCCATCCAGATTTAATCATGGTGATCTTTGCTGGAGGTTACTGTACGATTTGAGAATGCTAGTTAGGGATGTTTTGTTTGTGTTGCATCTTAGATTGCATTCCAGTCTAATAGGATTAATCGGTGTTTCTCGTTATGCTATTGTTCTGATTTGGCATCTGTTTATTCACTCTGCCATACCATTTGGTGTTTGTACTTGGTACGATCTGGGTTCTGGGCACATGCTGACAATTTCTGCTGGATTCCAGGTGCCATCAGTTGGGTGTTGTACTCAAAGTTTCTGTCCGACATCCAGGTTGCGTAATTTGTTACCTCAAGCCGGTCACGGACATCTTTCATCTTCCCCTGTTTTCTGAGTAATGCATCTTGTACTCCTGGGGTTATTGATGAGTGATGATTGGGAAGGTTTGTCTGCACTTGTCTGCCGAATAATAATTCCACATTGGTTCCACAGTATGGAGTCTGCAAGTTCAAAATGAGTATTTGTATTCAGTTCAGACAGTGTCCTGTTGGCTGATCTGCATTGCAGATTTAGATTACCTTCTCCCAGTGTAAGCGCAGGGTTTCCAATGGTGGCCTCAACACCTCACATTTAAAATTCTCACCCTTGTGTTTGCACTGTAACTCCTGCCGCTGACAGGAAAGGGGTCAGGAATGGTTGCACATGGGGACTTGGCCCACACAGCGGCTGCTGGCACACGCGCAACTAATCATAAGATTGTGCGAAATAGGAGCAGAAGTAGGCCATTTGGTCCATTCAAGCCTGCTCTGCCATTCAATAAGATCATGATCCTGGTGCATTTTGGTTCATTGCTGCTGCAGAGCATCAAATCCCTCTTCACGTTTCTTCTTCATTGCGAAGATAAAACTTTTGAATTTGCAATGCATCAGACATATCCAAAATGATTTGATGAATTTTCTGAGGCAAGTTGGAAAGGCTCTAGTGCAGGCAATTCCCAGCTAGCTCAGTTGGTAGTTAATGGGGCCCTTAGTCCTAAAGTCACGTTCTTCAGCACCACATTGGGTAATAATTTTTTTAATTTAACATTGTTTATTTATTTTTATTCAAAACACTGAAAATTGTGGTGAATAAAGACCCCTGTCACAGGTACAAGAACTATCAAGAATGAACAGTGGCTTCCTGGGAGAGCCCAGCTAACAAATAATACATTCATTTGTAGAAAATAGTAAAAGTTAATAAATAATGCAAGATGGAGTAAGCCCATACATTTTGATGCTTCTCAAAGTCTTTTTGAAAGCATCTGCAAAAAGTTCTATTAAAAAAAAAAATACCCTGATTTATTTCTGATAATGATTTGAATAATAATAACTGACAAATGGATTTTAGGGAACAGTCAATCCTAACATAATTCTATTTTAATTTACTCCTTAATACCAGGTTTCAGTTTGCTTTTCAAAACTTAATTTAGGATGTCTGTCCAGTTGCAAATGATGAAATGAATTATAAGATGCCGGTTGTGCTCAAAGGCATCTCTCACAGGCTGACTCACTGCGACTAACACTGTGTGTGAGTGTGTGTGTAGGAAGTGCTCCCCCTAGTGTTGTGGCATAAATAAACAAAGCTTTGTATTTAATACCTTCATTGCCTCACCCTTCCTTTCCCATCATCTTCTTCAGTGTTAAAATATTTTCCCTGACATCTCCTTTCTTTCGCCTTCTGCCTCTTCCACAAGTCCACAGTTATATTATTCCAATATGATTTAGGAACTATATTGTCATATATATATATACACAATGTGTGTCCAAAGTACCGCATCACACACTACTGCACAACAGTCAGTGTACCAAAGTGACAATGTATCATTCTGCAGCACATGGTGAGATCTGGAAAAATACATTTGATGAAATCTCCAGCATTTGTGTAAAATCATGATTATTTCAGGCTTCTTGAAACCATAAGACATAACATCCAAATTTCACAATAGTTTATAACCTGTGCCTTCATACATCTATTCCCCACCCAAAATCTTGCAACTACCTCTCCATTAAGAACCCATCTTAGAACTCATATTTCAGCCAAGAATTGAGTCATTGCTTCCTTATGTCTCCTTCTTTGGCTTCTTACACCCAAAAAAACACCTTGGGGTGTTGGGATGCGCAAGTTGGTTTTGTTGATTCAGATCAAAATAACTTGATTCAAATATTAACTGAGGACTTTAGTACCGAAGACCACCCAGATTCACTGCCTAGACTACGGGCAGTGTGAATTCACTAAAGTGACTCATGTTGCGGTTTCCTTTGTGCTGTAAAGAGGTACAAATTTTCATTGGGTGCTGATACTGTACCTGCTTGGCGTGAATATCCAGGTCAACTCCAAACTCAATAGGTTTGAAATGTGAATGGAATAAGCTGCTCAGCATTGTTAATATGTCACTGTATAATGCAAGGCAACTGTACAAACTTTCAGCTCAAGTAAAATTAGGGTTATACTGCTTTTACGAACAGTATGTTGCAGACTGGCTGTTGTTAACCCATCAGTACTGAAAACTATGCACCAGAATGACAATTCCCTTCTCTAACCATATTGCTTTCCTACAATTCTTGGGTCTTGCATGCAGGACATAAATCAATGATTAGAAAATAACTGTAATATGTGTTGAATATTTCTACCTATTACATTTTAGAAAATGACTTGGTCATTATAGTCACAAAGAAATTTCAATGACTGAACTTTCCACATATAGTAACAGAAACTAGAGGAGTAATTTTATGAATGTACACTCCCAACGTAGATCTTTACCCAATACAAATGAATATTGGGAATTTGGGTGCTTGTTCCCTCATATTTTCCACTCATTCATCTTAATGGATGTAATATCTTGCAGGCCGCACATAATGATAAGTACTTCTGGAAGACAATGTCCTACACTGTGTGCATCCATTCAGAAAATCAAACCTTACCATCCTTTAATCAAGCAATTTTGATTGAACATTATGGAAATTCTAGCACCCATCCTTCAGGGTCACTGTGGCTCAATGGTAGCATTCTTGCCTCAGGTCATAAGTTTTTGGTCTCCTCCAGGATTTGAGTGCAGAATCTAGAGAGAGCATAGCATTTTCCAATCTTTCAGATGAGATGTTAAGCTTCTGTTATGTTTACCTGCTAGCTGTATGTAAAAAAATGCCTTGATAGGTCAGTTTCCCTGATGTCCTGGCTGACTTTTATCTCTCCACCCAAAACAGATTAACTATTATTTATTCCATTGTTTTTTGTGGGATATTGCTGTGCTCAAATTGAGTGGCATATTTCTCTACAAAAACAGCAGTGACTTCACTTCCAAGAGAATGAATTTGCTGTGAAGTGTTTTGGGATGTCCTGAGTTTGTGAAATATGCTACATTAATACAAGTTCTTTTCTTCTCAGCAGATGTTGATCCAGGTCCTTTTCAAGGGATTAGGTGTGCTCTCGGCCAACAGCTGCTGAATGTCATGGGGTAGATTTTCATTTCTTGTATTTTAATGTAAATAATCGCCTGGCCAGAGACACAGCAGAATGCCAGGCAAAGTGAATCACATGCCTGTAACAGAGCATACCAAATTTTTAGTTGCTTAAATGAGTAGAAATTGGGGCCGCCATGGGGCCTTAACCTCCCTGCCTAAATTTCCTTCATGTGTTTCACCCAGGCAATTATTTGTGCTGAAGTATAATAAAAGGAAAATCTGTCCAAGAGGAAAAAAGTAGTCTACATACTTCAAAGAAAACACAATTATAATTGATCACACTTTCACTGATTCATAATTAAAAACATAAAATTTCCATTTGACCTTTAATTAGAACTAAAGGGAGAATTTGAGATCCATTGGTTGCCTTTGCTCTCTTGCTCTTTCTCCAGTTTATCTTTTGTCTGCCCCTCCCCCACCCCTTTTTCTCTCTACCTTCCCCCTCAATTCCTTTTTACACAAACCAACTGACAGGAAATATACCTTGAACTGGCAGAGAAACCAGTGTCACATCTGCACAGGAAACCGAAGGTTTACACCTACTCATTTCTCATTTAAACTCTTAAGGTCACAGTGTACCACATGCACATTTAATATTTTTAAATTGCACCACTAAATTGCCAAAGGTTATGGTGATACAAAACGTATGAGTTCCTTACAACCTATCTTTATTGGTTTTTTATATTTGATCCACGCATGTTCTCATTTTATGCTGAAGTCAGAATTATTGGCATTTCCTTTTACAGTTCCTTTCTCAACTCCTAGATTTCTCTTACTTTATAATCATCTCTCCATTTTAACTCGACTAAAATGGAGGCATTGGATAAATGGAGGTGGTTTCATCTTTCGGTAATTCTTTGGTTATTTTTTCTGTTTCAGGTTTTCTGTTTTAATTAAAGGAAAGGACTGGAATCCATTACACCTGTCCAAATATCTTCTTTCAATAATCCTATGGACACCCAAAATGTGGTTGGTTGTTTAAGGTTGTACAAAAGCACCTGAGGATAACTGGCCCTCCAATATCTGGCACTCTCTGAAAAAAGGATCTTTCTTCAAGTCAGCGTATCCCTCTTAACAGGACAGTTGGGATGTGGAAGCCACCACATGGAGATCCTTGACACAAATACTCATTAACATTTGATGGCACAAAGCATTGGAACTCCACTGCCCTGCTCTATCTTGAAGACTTTGTACACTCTTCATTTTCTGCATAAGTCCAATATGAAGTTCATGCATTAAAGCATTATTACTTTTGAACCTTTGTTCAGTAAAATTCCATTTTATTGTCAGCCTAAGGCATCCATCTTGCACAATGAGCTTCATCAGTGGTCTTATGTGTACTCAAGCTTTGAAACTTAGCAGAACTGTTACCTTGCTGCAATTTGCATGATTTAAAATTGATGTAAACAATGGCAGATGGAAATCTGGGCTTTAGGTTTAAAATACCTTAACTTTTATTTTGGATAGAGTCATAGGGGAAAATTTTCTCCCCGTCTGGGGGGTTGGGCGGGAGTGGGATCGCAGCTGATTCCGGTGCGGCCCGCTGAACTGAAGATCGGAATGACGCGCACGCCCGACGTCACCACGTGTCATTTTATGCGTCCGCGAGCAGGTCCTGCCCCACTCGCCGACCTGAAGACTCTGGCCATAGAATCATTGATCTGGATATTAGCGAGAAGTTGAGTTCCACGTGCTGGGGGTGGGGTGGGGTGGGGAGACACTGTGGTGAATGCGGGAAACCTGAAGGAACGGATTTCAATCAGGTACAACCAACATGATTTTGTGAAAGGGAAATCGAGTTTGACAAATTTATTTGAGTTCTCTGAGGACGTAACAAGAAAGGTGGATAGAGGGCAACCAGTAGATGTAGTGTATTTGGATTTCTAAAAGGTATTCGATAAGGTGCCACTTAAAAGGTTACTGCACAAGATAAGAGCTCATGGTGTTGGGGTGGCAGAGGGCGATATATTAGCATGGATAGAGGATTGGCTAACTAACAGGACACAGAGTAGGGATAAATGGGTCATTTCAAGTTGGCAGCCTTTCTAACTAGTGGAGTGCCATAGAGATCAGTGCTGGGGCCTCAACTATTTATGATGTACATAAATCACTTGGATGAAGGGACCAACTACATTGTGGCCAAATTTGCTGATGATACAAGATAGGTAGGAATGCTGTGAGGAGGATATGAAGAGTCTGTAAAGGGAGATAGATAGATTAAGGGAGTGGGCAAAAAATTGGCAGATTTGAGCAAAATGTGAAGCCCACTTTGGCAGGAAGAATAAAAAACCAGAATGTTACTTAAGTTGAGAGAGACTGCAGAATGCAGTGGTCCAAAGGGATCAGGGTATCCTTGTACATGAATTACAAGAAGTTAGCATGGAGTTACAGCAAATAATTAGGGAGACAAATGAAATGCTGGCCTTTATTACAAAGGGAATGGAGCTTAAAAATAGGGAAGTCTTGCTACAACTTTTCAGGGCGTTGATGCGGCTGCACCTAGAGTACTCTACACAATTTTGGTCTCCTTTCTTAAAGAGAGAAATACCTTCACGAGAGGTGATCTTATTGAAACATATAAGGTTCTGAAGGAGCTTGACAGGGTGGATGTTGGGGCAATGTCTCCTCTGGCATGGAAATCAAGATCTAGGGGGCACAGTTTAAAAAAAGGGGGGTCTCCCATTTAAGACAGAGATAAGCAGGATATTTTTCTGGATTGTTGGTCTTTGGAATGCTTTTCCACAGAGAGGAGTGCAGGCTGGGTCATTTAAAATATTCAAGTTTAAGTTAGATAGCTTTCTGATCCACCAAGGAATCAAGGGTTATGGGGAACAGGCAGGAAAATGGAGTCAAGGCCACAATCAGATCAACCATGATCTTATTGAATGGCAGAGGTTGCTCAATGGGCCTACTCCTGCTCTTATTTCTTATGATTGTATGATCTTATTTCCTGAATGCCCTGCAGTTTTTAACTCCTTCACATTTTTCTCCATTGGTTTCCTGCCCACAGCTTTATTAACTAGAGGCCTGTTGGGTGGGGAAGCTTGCACACAAGCTCACAGTCAAGGAGATCATGTAGACCAATCATGGTCAGATGTCCTGACTGCGGAGAGTATTCTGATCGTAGGGTAAGTTTCCAGTCACAGGATGTGGGTTCAGTGGCGGTCGGGGGGTGGTGTGTGAAGTTGGTAAGAGAGAGATCTGATGGTGGGGTGGGGTTGGAAGGAGAGGCCTTACTGGGTTGTTTGTTGGGCCTGAATGAAACACCTTGGTCCTTATGGTCCACAAATAGTGCTTGAAAGGCAATTACTTCATGGATTCAGCCCTTCTCATCTCCTTACATCTGTTGGGTTTCCCAAGGTTTGGAAAAACCAGTTGACATGAACTAAAATAGAATTACTGTCATATCGAAACTGCCTGCCTTCAGTATATACCCTTTAGACATGAAAAAAAAAACAAGCTGCAGCTGACAGTTAGCAAAATAAAAACAAACATGTGTGTCTGGAATGCACTGATTTCCAGATTATTTGATGTAGGTTTGAAAAGACCAGTACCACCTAACTCTGCAATTTCAATAGACTTCAATGCTGCCATTTTCCAAGGGCTGTTATTATAGCTGAGCCCATAATGAATGCCTGGCTGACTTTCAAAAGCTCAAAAACCTCATCTCAGTGGGGGAGGGCAGGGTTCACATTATGATTGACAGTTTTCTGAAACAACTAAGGAATTAGCAATCTTTGATGTGGTTACTGAATAGAAGATTATTTGTTTTTATAACAGATTGACCACTTGAGGGACTTTAAAATCTTTGAATGGGTTCCAAGAATGAGAGGGTTTTTTTTCTATATCAAAAGTGTATGCGTGAGAGCTCTCTTGGAGTGTTAGAAGCTTTTTTTTCATCTCCACATGGCTCCTGATGGCTGCCCATAGTAGATATTTAGTGAGTGGCTATTGGGCGGCATTTAGGTATGAGGTGAAATGGAGGTGGCATGGGGGGTGGGTAGGGAGTATGAGGGGTGAGAGCTATAGGGCCTAATAGCCTTTTATAAAACAGGGTTGAAGTCTCATAGAACCGAAGCTGGCCTTCTAACCAGCCTGCCTTTGCTCTCACCCACCTCCATGATCACCTCTGAACTGCTTCCGAAGGCAGCAGGCCAGATTCAATCATGCCCCCGTCCACCTGGAGTGAACATTGTGCATGTGGGGGGTTATTTCCATAAAGCTGGGTCTGCCAAGTCAGGTGATTTCCTCACTCGAGCTTCCTGGCTCCTTAAATATCGAGTCTGATCTGTACAAATAATACCGTATTAATGAAAATAGCAATGTTTGGTTATACTTTTAGCAAATGTCTACATGCAAATATTTATAGTCCTTTCATGATATGACATTTATATATATGTGTATATATATATATATATATATATATATATATATGTAATGTTGATTGCAAGCTGGCTTTTAATGTTAAACCCTATTAGCTCCACACGCCACCACCCTGAAACACCCATGCCCCACTCGCCACCAGCAACACATTGAAAATATTGGTGCATTGTCAAAATTTATTTGAACAAATTAATTTAGGACCAGCCTTCATTACCTACACTTTTTTTAACAGAATAAAAATCTTTTTAGAATTTCTTACAGTTTTTCTAAACTTTCAAAATTGTAAATATCACACTGAAGACATACCTCAGACAAAGTAAATTATATACAGAAGTACAAAAAATTTATAATACAAAGGTTTGTTCTAGAATGGATACAGAGGTTAAAAAAGCAGTGTAAGCTCACAGACTATGTCATAATAAAGGTGGGGAAGCTGTTAAGATGGATTATTACCTGTGACTATAAATGTAGAACAAGTTCACCTCAACCCCAAAATGTTCACAGATCATTGAACAGAAAAAAACTAATATTATTATGCATTAACCCCAGTTCAACTTATTGCCTTGTCTAAAAGATTCCCTTTCAAATAATGAATGTTTGAAAGCTCCTCTATGACCCACTGCACAAAGTTTATTGCTGTTGATTCTGCTAACTACTTATAATTGCGTTACTTTCCTCTATGTTGCCCAGAACAGTGCAAGGCTGAACAGCTAATGACCCTACATTACCAAATGATATATTTTGCAGTATTACTTTTAATGCTATGCTTTCCGTTGCTTCTTTTATTTATGATTTTATAGTTAAAATAGTTAACGGTAATTTTGTTAAACTTAATAAACTTCATAAAGTTTAACTTTACCTGCATACCCTCTATTGAATATGTGACAGATTTTGACCCTTAATAAAACTAAAGTTTAGTTGCTGTGATAACTTTAAATAATCACCTTCATAACCACAGCAACATATATTTAAATAATTGTAATGCATGATATCAGCACAAAGAAATGTGACAATAAGAATGCCAATATTAATATTATTTACAGATATTCCCTGAACCACGATTGCCACAAACCTTCACTACACTTTTTACAGTATTATGAACAAAACTCATACATTTTGTCATATTGTTGCCCTACATCCTTTCTTGAAACTTTGTCTAATATTGCACTTAAATACTGAGCAATCTGATGCAGTGAAGAAAGGGACATCATTCCGGACATTTGGTGCACATCCTTTTTTGTTGGATTCTGTTGCCTGGTAAACATGAATAGACAAAACACCTGCACAGAATGTTTTCTAATTGTCCTCAACACACTATCACTCCACATCCAGGATTTTGAACATGGAAAAGTCGCTCACTTATATCCATTCACTGTGACCTCATTGATTAAGTGCAACAACTCACGAAAACTAGGGCGCCCATCTGGTTTCTGAAAAATGGTAAAAAAAAATTAGAGTGATTATCCGCGCAGGAACTGTCCATGAGTATACTGTGTCCCCAATCTTATCTCAAATCTCTGAGACTATGACAATATTCAGAGAAGGCTGAATAGCTTCCTGCCACTCTGCAAAGGGCACCTATGGATAGTCTATACACTATCTGAACAATCAAGAGAGCCAATGTGCTGGCAAAACAGATAAGTAGGAAAGTGACGGATCATTTAAACTCGGGGGCAGGGAACATAAAAGAAACCAGAAGGGCAAGTAGAAAGGTAGAAATGGATCTGATTAACGTACAAAAGAAGAAACGGCATGAGCTGAGCAAAATTTCCAGTGTATCCAGGAATGTCTCAAAAACTGTCCTTCATGTTATAGGGGTTGTCTTGTGAAGAAAAGTTGAGCAGTTTGGGCCTAAACTCATTGGAGTTTAGAAGAATGAGAGGTGATCTCATTGAAAGATAAGATTCTGAGGGGCTTGATAGGATAGATGCTGAGAGGGTGTTTCCTCGCATGGGGAAATCTAGAACTAAGGTGCACGATTTAAAAATAAGGGGTTGCCCAGTTAAATGGAGATGGAGGAGTTTGTTCTCTCAGAGGGTTGTTCATCTTTGGAATTCTCTTTGATTGAGAGCAATGGAGGCTGGGTAATTGAATATTTTCAAGGCTGAGTTAGACAGATTTTTTGATCTGGGTTAAGGGTTATGGTGGCCTGGGAGGAAAGTGGTGTTTAGGCCACAGTCAGATTGGCCACAATCTAATTGAAAGGTGGAGTAGGCCTGATGGGCCAAATGGCCTATTCCTAGCTCCTATTTCTTTTGACCTTATGACACAAGTCTAAAACACACCTGTCCACCTGAAGTGCAATTTCATGGCAGACCTAAGAGGACTGAGATCCCAGTGGATCTGGGTTGCATCCCAAAATGTAGGCCTACTCTTGCACAATAGAATTAATCTGTGGACCCATCCAATACCACCCCCCGCCTACCCCACCCACTGTCTCAGCTGGCTGGAATTTCATACTTTAATGTATAATTCAGGTATGGGTGATAACTAGGATTAGGGCACACTATATACTCTATAAATGATCTCAACAACTAAGATGGCCTTTGAATTATATGTGACAATGGAATTTCCCTTAAAGGTTCTTTACAATGTTTCAAACTTAATTTTAATGTTACTGTAAAGCAGTATCAGTTTAAAATGTCAATGTCAGCTCTCTTCTAACTTTAAAATAGCACTGGGGAAAATGCATGTACATAATTCCTTTGTGCTTGTATAGAGAACAACATGGTGGTCGGTAATGGAGTTTGAGGCTGCCAACAACTAATTGTTTCACTGCTCAACCTATTAAAATATTCCAGCTTCATCACATTCAGTTAAAAAGAAAGGTTTTCATTCACATAGCGCCTTTCACGATCTCAGGTTGTCTTTTACGAGCAATGAAGTACTTTTGAACTATAGTCACTGTTATAAAGTAGGAAACGCACAGCCAATTTGCACATACCAAGCTCCCACAAAGAACTAGGTGATAATGATCAGATAATCTGTTTTTAGGTTTTGGATAAGGGATAAATATTGGATCAGGACAAATACTGCCATGGTTCTTTTATATCTTTTTGTATCCTGTGATTCAATACCCCATCCCAACCTGTAGGGACAAGGTCATTTTCGTGGCTAGGGGTGGGAAACCTGTAATGGTGCTTCGTTGGTGACCCCTTCAATCCACTAGTGGGAATTTCAAAGTAGCACTAGGCCATTAGCCAAGAAGAAACCTTGGAAAGTCTTTGCATTGTAATTTTCAGTGGAAGAAGCTGCTTGTTTAAATCTCAAACAATGCTTGGCAGTTAACTGTCAATCACCAACACTGGTGTATTTTCCATGGCAATGCCACTTGCCAACCATTCTCTTCACGTACAGTACCCTCTTCATATACAGAACTTGAGTATGTTTTCTCCCCTTATATTGGTATTTTTGTGATGTGTCCTGATGAGTGCAACATTAAAAGCTTAGACATGCCTCTGTACTACCAAACGACTAGGAAGCAGGTTAATGATCCACTGATGCCCCTTTAAAGAGGCACTTTTATTAAGCTAGAATCCAGATGAAACCTGATTGTTTTTCAAATCCCAGTCCCCTCGTGAAATCTTCTCTTTGATCCTACCCAAACCTAGGAATTCCAGAGCCATAATTTAATTATTTGCTACATTAAATTTACAAATAGACATGGAGGGACAATAATGACCTGAATGGAGTCAATATCATAGAATCATAGGGCAGAATTTTCTCTTCGGCATGCAGTGGCGGGCCTTGCACGCCAATGTGTAAAATGACGCGTGGTGACATTGGGTGTGCGTCCTGACGTCACCACGCACCATTCAGATCTTCTGTTCATCAGGCACGCACCAGAGTCGGCTATGCGACCGCCAAACTGTCAAAGGCCTGTTAAGGCCATTAATAAATCAGTTGAACTAATTATCAATGCTGCCCGTCCAACCTTAAGGTTGGCAGGCAGGCGAAGAGCCCAAGTGGACTTTGCATTTTTCATGAAGCCTCATCCATGGGCAGGATGAGGTTTCATGAAGGTTTTATTTAATCAATAAATATTTTTTACACCTTTAATGAACATGTCCCAGCTCATGTGAAACTGTCACATGAGGGGTCATGTCTAAATAATTTCAATCTATCGTTTTTTTAAACTTTCAATTTGAACTTAATCTCCCTGAGGCAGCTCCGTGCCTCAGGGAGATTTCTGTGCTCTTTTGCGCGCATGTGCAAAAGAGCGCAGGCCCCGACTCTCCATCCTCCCCCCACCCACACAGGTAGCACTAAGCACTACCATGTGCACGCCACGCTGTGTGGGCATTAATTGGCCCACCCACATAAAATGGCAGCACATAGCCTACCACGGGCAGTGATCGGCTCCACGCTCGCCCTCACCTACTCCCAACTGATGCGCCCGACAGGCAGTAGATTCTGTCCATAGTATCAAAGAATGGTTACAGCACAGAATGAGGCCATTCAGCCCACTGTTCCAGTGCCAGTTCTCTGCAAGAGCAATCAGCTAATCCCAAACACCTGTCTTTTTCCCGTTGCCCCTCAACTTTTTTTCTTTACAGATGCTTACCCAATTCCCTTTTGAAAGTCCTGACCGTATCCAACTTCTCCACACCCTCAGGCAGAGCATTCCAGCTCCTAAACACTTGCTGCATAAAGAAGTTTTTCTCCATTTCAGTGCTGGTTCTTTTGCCAATTACTTTAAATCAGTGTCTCCTGATTTCTGACCCTTCCACCAATGGGAACAGTGGGAACAGTTTCCTTCTATCAAGTCTGCTTAGACCCCCACCACTGCCTCACCCTATCCACATGATATTGAACACTTCTATCAAATCATCTCTCAACCTTCTCGGCTCTGAGGAGAATAACCCCAGCTTCTCCAATCTAACCACGTAACTGAAGTCCCACAACCCAGGAACCATTCTCATGAATCTTTTCTGCATTCTCTCTAAAACCTTCACTGTCTTCCTAAAGTGTGGCCTAGAATTGGACACAAGACTCCAGGTGAAGCCGAATTAATGTTGCATAAAGGCTCATCATAACTGCCTTGCTCTCGTACTCTATGCCTCATTTTACAACACTCAGGATTTGGTTGGCCTTTATAACCACTTTCTCAACCGGCCCTGCCACCTTCAATGATTTATGCACAATGACCCCCAGCTCGCTCTGTTCCTGGATCCTATTTAGAATCATATCCTTTATTTTGCATTGTCTTTCCTCATTCTTCCTACCAAAATGTACCACTTCACACTTTTCTGCATTCAATTTCATCTGTCATTTGTCACCCCATTCCACCAGCCTGTCGGTGTTCTCTTGAAGACTATCACTATCTTCCTTATAGTTAAAAATACTTCCAAGTTTTGTGTCATCTGAAAATTTTGAAATTTGCTCTGCACATGCATGTCTAGGTCAATAATAAATATCAATAAAAGCAATGGTCCTAGTACTGCCCCCAGGAAACTGCACTTTATACCGTCCTCCAGTCCAAAAAAACAACCATTCACGACTTCTATCTGTTTTCTGTCACTAAACCAACTTCATATCCATGCTGCCATTGCCCCTTTTTTACCATGGGCTTCAACTTTTCTGGCAAGTCTATTATGTGGCACTTAATCAAATTCCTTTTGCAAGTCCCTATAGAGCACATTAATTGCATTTCCCCCATCAACCACCTCCATTGTCTCATCAAAAAACTCAAACAAGTTGGTTAAATAAGATGTGCCTTTAACAAATTCATGCTAGCTTTCCCTAATTAATCCACACTTGGCCAAGTGAGTTAGTTTTGTCCTGGATTATTGTCTCTAAAAGCTTTCCCACCACCAAGGTTAAACCGACTGGATGATAGTTGCTGAGTTTATCCTTACACCCTTTTTTTGAACAAGTATGTACATTTGCAGTTCTCCAGTCCTCTGGCACTAACCTTGTATCTGAAGAGGATTGGAAGATTATTGTCAGTACTACAGCAGCTCAAGAAGGCAGCCCACCACCACCTTCTCAAGAGCAACTAGGGATGGGCAATAAATGCTGGCCAAGCCAGCAAAGCCCACTTCCTGTGAATGAAAAAAAAACTTCTGCAATTTCCACCCTAGTTTCCATCAGCATCCTTGGATACAACCTATCTGGATCTTGTGACTTATTAACTTTAAGCATAGTTAACCTTTCCAAAAACCTCCTCTTTATTAATCTTTAGCCCACGCAGTACTTCAACTACCTCTGCTCTCACTATGACTTTGGTAGCAACTTCTTCCTTGGTAAAGACAGAATACAAAATTTCAGCCATGACTTCTGCCTCGATGCATAGATCCCCTCTTTCTGTCCCTAATTGGCCCACCCCTCCATTCACTAACTTTTAAACTAACCTAAACCTATGATCACCGTTTCCTAAGAGTTCCTGATTGACACTTGATCCACTTGACCCATATCATTCCCTACAACCAGAGCCCGCAATGCTTCCTTCCTCATTGGGCTAGAAACATAATCATGAAAATTCTCCTGAACCTACTCTAGAAACTCTTGCTCCTCTCTGCCCTTTACACTATTACTATCCCAGTCTATATTAGGATACTTAAAGTCCACCAAATACTATTATATAGTTTTTACACCTTTATCATTTCCCTCAGACTTGCTCCTCTGTATCTTTCCTACTAATTGATGACTTGTAGATTACACCCAATAGTTTAATAGTATCTCTTGTTTCTTAACTCTAACCAAATAGATTCAGTCCTTGACCCCTCCAGGGCACCCTCTATCTCCACACTGTAATATTCTCCTTAATCATTACAGTCACCACTCCTCCTTTCTTTCCATCCCTATCTTCCCTGAACAGCTAGCATCCAGAAATATTTAGTGCCCAGCCCTGTTCCTTATTGCCGCAACATCATATTCTCACGTGGCTATCTGCACCTGTAGTTCAGCAACCTTATTTATCATGCTTCTTGCATTTACATACGCACACAGTGACCCTAATTTACACCTTCCTTCTTAGTCAGACCTTACCTACTACCTATTTCTTACACTGGTGCTATCTGCTTCTCCGAATCCTTTGTAACCTTGTTTATCTTTCCTCATGCCACATCCTGGTCCTCATTCCCCTGCCAAGTTGGTTCAAACACTCCCCAATAGCAATAGCAAACTGCCCTGTGAGGACAATGTTGCCGGCTCTGTTCAGGTGCAACCCATCTGCACTGTAGATGGTCCCAATGTCCCAGCAATTTTAAGTCCTCCCTCCTGCATCTTCTCCCCAGCCACACATTCATCTGCTCTATCTGTCTATTTTTATAGGTTAAGTTTTATTTATGTTCCTGGGAGTAATCTGGAGATTATTACCTTTGAGATCATGCTTGTAAGTAGTCAAATCTGTCTGCAGGATCTCACCCCTTTTTCTACCTCTGAATGACTACTGGTTGTTCACCTCCTCCCTCCTGCATCTGCCCAGTGACATGCTGAACTCTGGTACCAGGGAGACAACATACCATCCTGGAAGCATATCTGCAGCCACAAAAATGCCTATCCATTCCCCTTACTATTGAATCCTTTATCACTATTGCTTTTCCAATCTGCTTTCTGCCTCCACCACTCCCCTATACAGTTGAGTCACCCATGGTGTTGTGGATTTGGCCCTAGTTGCACTCCCCAGATAAACCATCGCTCCCATCAGTATTTAGAACTGAATACTGGTTGGAGAGCAAGATACACTCACGGGACTTCTGCAATATCTGCCTGGTCCTTCTTGACTGCCTGGTGATTATACATTCCCTCTCTGCTTGTGTTCCCTTAAGCTGCCTTGTGACCATATCCAAAAACCTATTAGCCATAGAGCTCACAGCCTCACAAAGTGACACCATGTTGTAACAAGGTGAAAATAGTATGTATAAATAACTGCAGTTGCAACTAACCTCATGCCAGCAGCTGTACATGATTTGATACACCGTGGGTGAAGCAAGTGACGGTCGGTAGAGCCGTTCTCCTCGAGATATCTCATCGACAACCTCAGCATTTGATTTGTTCTCAAAGGGCATTCTACCCTCAGTAAAAACTTCCCACATCAAAACACCTGAAAGAAAAAATAAATTTAAACATGGATCAGTAGGGATTTAAGCAAAAAAACTATTTTAATTCATCCCAATAGAATTAAAGTAGGAGAATGGGATGGGTGAAAATTCATCTGCACTTGATGCTTTGCAGGCAGTGCGCACAGTAACTGGGAGGGTTAAAGCTGCCCAAAATTAGATCTCCTGAAGAAGGTTTTCCTGACATCAGTCCTAAATCCTTGATCACAGTGAAATTGCCTTATCTTAACCTGAAGCAATGTCTGAGTTTCATCACTTTTCTATGTCATTTAGTTTCTTTTTATTTGTTCTTTGGATGTCAGCGCTGCTGGCTGGGTCAGCATTTATTCCCCATCCCTAGTTGCCTTTGAGAGGGTGGTGGTGAGCTGCCTTCTTGAACAACTGCAGTCCATGTTCTGTAGGTACACCCACAGTGCAGTTAGGAAAGGAGTTCCAGGATTTTGACCCAGCAACAGTGAGGAACAACAATATATTTCCAAGTCAGGATGGTGAGTGATTTGGAGGGGAACTTCCAGGTGTTGGTGTTCCCATGTGTCTGCTGCCCTTGTCCTTCTAATGGTAATGGTCATGAGTTTGGAAAATCCACAAACAGAACTGCCCCGGTAGACCGATCGTCTCAGCTTGCTCCTGCCCCACAGAACTCATTTCTCATTATCTTGACTCCCTCCTCTCTCCCCTAGTCCAGTCCCTTCCCACCTACATCCGTGATTCCTCTGACACCTTACGTCACATCAACAATTTCCAGTTCCCTGGCCCCTACCGCTTCCTCTTCACCATGGACGTCCAATCCCTCTACACCTCCATCCCCCACCAGGATGGTCTGAGGGCCCTTAGCTTCTTCCTCGAACAGAGGCCCGAACAATCCCCATCCACCACTACTCTCCTCCGTCTGGCTGAACTTGTTCTCACGCTGAACAATTTCTCCTTCAACTCCTCTCACTTCCTCCAAATAAAAGGTGTGGCTATGGGTACCCGCATGGGCCCCAGCTATGCCTGTCTCTTTATGGGGTATGTGGAACATTCCTTGTTCCAGTCCTACTCCGGCCCCCTTCCACAACTCTTTCTCCGGTACATCGATGATTACTTCGGTGCCGCTTCATGCTCTCGTCAGGACTTGGAAAAATGTATTAACTTTGCTTCCAATCTCCACCCCTCCATCATTTTCACGTGGTCCATCTCTGACACTTCCCTTCCCTTCCTTGACCTCTCTGTCTCAATCTCTGGTGATAGACTGTCCACCAATATCCATTACAAACCCACCGACTCCCACAGCTATCTCGACTACAGCTCCCCACACCCCGCTTCCTGTAAGGACTCCATCCCATTCTCTCAGTTCCTTCGCCTCCGTCGCATCTGTTCCGATGATGCTACATTCAAAAACAGTTCCTCTGACATGTCCTCCTTCTTCCTTAACCGAGGTTTTCCACCCACGGTCGTTGACAGGGCCCTCAACCGTGTCCGGCCCATCTCCCGCGCATCCGCCCTCACGCCTTCTCCTCCCTCCCAGAAACATGATAGGGTCTCCCTTGTCCTCACTTATCACCCCACCAGCCTCCGCATTCAAAGGATCATCCTCCGCCATTTCCGCCAACTCCAGCATGATGCCACCACCAAACACATCTTCCCTTCACCCCCCTTATCGGCATTCCGTAGGGATCGCTCCCTCCGGGACACCCTGGTCCACTCCTCCATCACCCCCTACTCCTCAACCCCCTCCTATGGCACAACCCCATGCCCACGCAAAAGATGCAACACCTGCCCCTTCACTTCCTCTCTCCTCACCGTCCAAGGACCCAAACACTCCTTTCAAGTGAAGCAGCATTTCACTTGCATTTCCCCCAACTTAGTCTACTGCATTCGTTGCTCCCAATGTGGTCTCCTCTACATTGGAGAGACCAAACGTAAACTGGGCGACCGCTTTGCAGAACACCTGCGGTCTGTCCGCAAGAATGACCCAAACCTCCCTGTCGCTTGCCATTTTAACACTCCACCCTGCTCTCTTGCCCACATGTCTGTCCTTGGCTTGCTGCATTGTTCCAGTGAAGCCCAACGCAAACTGGAGGAACAACACCTCATCTTCCGACTAGGGACTTTACAGCCTTCCGGACTGAATATTGAATTCAACAACTTTAGGTTGTGAGCTCCCTCTCCCATCCCCCTTCCCCACCCCCTTTCTGTTTCCCCCTTCCTTTTTTTTTCCAATAAATTTTAAAGATTTTCCTTTTCCCACCTATTTCCATGATAAAAAAATCCCCACTAGAGCTATACCTTGAGTGCCCTACCATCCATTCTTAATTAGCACATTCGTTTAGATAATAACACCAACTTTAACTTTAACACCTATGTGTTCTATTGTACTATTGTCGTTGACATCTTTTGATGATCTGCTTCTATCACTGCTTGTTTGTCCCTACAACCACACCCCCCCCTCCACCTCTCTGTCTCTCTATCTCTCCGCCCCCCAAACACACACCTTAAACCAGCTTATATTTCAGCTCTTTCCTGGACTCGAACTCAAGTTCTGTCGAAGGGTCATGAGGACTCGAAACGTCAACTCTTTTCTCCGCCGATGCTGCCAGACCTGCTGAGTTTTTCCAGGTAATTCTGTTTTTGTTTTATGAGTTTGGAAGGTGCTGTCTAAGCAGCCTTGGTGAATTCCTGCAGTGCATCTTGTAGATGGTGCACACTGCTGCTATTGTGCGTCAGTGGTGGAGGGAGTGAATGCTTGTGGATGGGGTGCCAATCAAGCGGGCTGCTTTGTCCTGGATGTTGTCAAGCTTCTTGAGTGTTATGGGAGCTGCACTCATCCAGGCAAGTAGGGAGTATTCCATCACACTCCTGACTTGTGCCTTGTAGATTGTAGACAGGCTTTGGGGAGTCAGGAGGTGAGTTACCTGTCACAGGGTTCCTAGTCTCTGACCCACTCTTGTAGCCACAGTATTCATATGGCTAGTCCAGTTCAGTTTCTGGTCAATAGTAACCCCCAGGATGTTAATAGTGGGGGATTCAGTGATGGTAATGCCATTGAACGTCAAGGGGCGATGGTTAGTTTCTCTCTTGTTGGAGATGGTCATTGCCTGGCACTTGTGTGGTATGAATGTTACTTGTCAGTTGTAAGCCCAAGTCTGGATATTGTCCAGGTCTTGCTGCATTTGGACATGGACTGCTTCAGTATCTGAGGAGGCGCGAATGGTGCTGAACATTGTGCAAGCATCAGCCAACACCTCCACTTCTGATGTTATATTGAATGGAAGGTCACTGATGAAGATAGTTGGGCCTGGACACTACCCTGAGGAACTCCTGCAGTGATGTTCTAGGACTGAGGTGAATGGCCTCTAACAACCTGAACCATCTTCCTTGGTGCTTGGCATGACTCCAAGCTGTGGAGTTTTTCCCCAATTCCCATCAACTTCAGTTTTGTAAGTGCTCCTTGGTGCCACACTCAATCAAATGTTGTCTTGATCTCAGGCAGTCACTTTCACCCCACCACTGGAATTCAGCTCTTTTGTCTATGTTTGGACCAAGGTTGCCATGAGGACTGGAACTGTGTGACTTCGGCAGAACCAAAATTGAACATCGATGAGCAGGCTATTGCTGATTAAGTGTCACAATAGCACTGTCTTGAACACATTCCATCACTTTGCTGATAATTGAGAGTAGACTAAAGAGGCACTAATTAGCCTACGGATTTGTCCTGCTGTTTGTGGACAATTTTCCACATTATCAGGTAGATTCCAGTGTTGTAGCTGGACTGGAACAGGTTGGCTACAGTAATACAGGTGGAATATTGCCAGAGCCCATTGCCTTTGCTCTATCACATGTGGGGTGAATCGAACTGCCTAAAGGTTGGCATCTATGATGGCGCAGACATTAAGAGAAGACTGAGATAGATCATCCATGCGACATTACTGCCTGAAGATGGATGCAAATGCTTCAGCCTTGTCTTTTGCACTGTTGCCCTGGCCTCCCCTATTATTGAGATGGGGATGTGTTTGGATATGTTTGCTTAGCTGCTTAATTGTCCACCACCATTCACAACTGGATGCGGCAGGACAGCGGAACTCTGATCTGATCCATTGGTTGTGGCATTGATTAACTTGGTCTATAGCATGCTGCTTGCACTGTCCTGCATGCATGTAGTCTTTCATTGTAGCTTCATCAGGTTGGCACCTCATTTTTAACAATGCTTGGCACTGCCCTGGCATGATGTCCTGCACTCCTCATTCAACCAAAGTTGATCCCTGGCTTGATGGCAATGGTAGAATGAGGGATATACCAGGCCATGAGGTTACAGATAGTAGTTGAATGCAATTCTGCTGCTGTTGATGGCCCACAGCACCTCATAGATGCCCAGTTTTAAGCTACTGGATCAGTTCTGAATCTATATGAGTCTATCCCATTTAGCCTGGTGGACATGCCACACAACACAACTTTAATATAATCCAGAATATAACATCCAAAAAGGATTGTCTTCTTTTGAGATTAAAGAAATCCAATTTCTCCTTCCAATCTAACCTCGTAGCTTGGGTCCTATAACACGAGACAAGAAATGATATAAAAGCAAAACATCGTGGATTCTGGATATCTGAACTAAAGACAGAAAATGTTGGAAACACTCAGAGGTCAATCAAAATCAGCGGAGCGAGAAATAGAGTTAATGATTTTCTTTCTCTTGAGATGCTGCCTGCCTTGTTGAGTGTTTCCAGCATTTTGTTTTTATTTTATTGTGAATATGTGTAAGTTGTTAGTGTGGTAGAGACCAATCCTATGCCCCATTTGAATTATCTCCAAGGTTTAAATGTTTCTCTTGTCTTGATGATCAAGATAAAGGCTAAACTGAGAGTTATACAGCTTTCCCATGATGTCCTGCTGACCTGGCAATAGAGTTCAGCATTGTACTGCTTGTTTAATTGATGCGACACAATATCTTAGTATTTTGACTGCCAAGTTCTAACATCAACAGATCACTTTCAAATGCTCCTTTAAGTATTTTGATAAGATACAGAAAAAGCATGCCAAATAATGTCACAGGTGCATAGGTCCTACAACCACATTCCATCTGATGCTGTTCTCCCCATTACATACTTGATTTATTTCCTTTTATAGGTCCCAGATTTCCTTTAAATCGATCTTAAATTTTGGCCTTTATCTTTTAAATCGATCTTATCCCCCACAATAGCCACACAAGCTGGCCTACAAATTGGACCTTGTTTGTATTGAGCTTCCAGCAACATTTTCTGGCGGAGGCATGCCAACTCTTTGAGATTTTCCACCAGAAAAACAAAGTGATGGGGACAAGTGACATGTCCATTGAAATGCAAATGCACATAGTGTAAAGGATTGAAAAGCATAGCAAGGTGTAATAATATGCACTAATAGTCATTTGCACCTTAGCAACACTTGATGTTAGGAATACCATGTAAATCCCTAACATTCAAGGATCCTACAATCATAGTCACACGGCAGCAATGGGGGCGTCTAAAAATGAAAGAGCTGCGGCCAATCAGTTACATAGGCTAAGGAGGCATTTAAAATAATAAGAAAATAAAAAAAGTCTTAACTTTGGGCCAGTCCTGAAGCCCCCAGCCATGCTACATGGATACTTAAGGACTGGTCCCAAGATTCCCCACCCATTCCAGTACAGTGACCAGCAGAAAAGAATAGGTATCAATTGACTGCTAAGCAATAGGGAAAGCAAATTATATTTCTATGCATTCATCACAAAAACTCAGAGCTTTGTGTCTCACATGCCAACCAGCCTTTAAAAATATTTAGTGCTCTGAAGAATTTTAATCCCACAAACTTCTTGAATAAATAAGAAATATCTTACCAAATGACCAGACATCTGATTTGCTGCTGAATTTAGAAAAGTGGAAGACCTCAGGGGGTGACCATTTGACTGGAAACTTGGAACCTGTTGAGCTGGTGTATTCATCATCAAGGACATATCTAGAAAATGGACATCAGCGCATTTTAAAGATGTTTAACTGACAAGAAAAATTGTTTGGAAAGGAAATCAGTTACATATCAGATCAGGTTATATCTGAAACTTGAATCATTCTTTTCCAAATTACACTTTTCAGTTGTGGTGTCTCTAAGTGCACAGTCCTGACACTTAATATGAAAATAATTTGTTTAGTTTAATACAGATTGAGCAAAATTATTAAGAGGCAAAGCAAGTTACTAATGTCATTAATCTTGGTATGTTGACTGCCAAGTGCTAACATCAACAAATATCTTACAATCTCACCTTTAGCTATTTTGATAACATACAGAAACAACATGCCAAATAATGTCACCAATGTACAGATCCTACAACCATATTCATATAATACATTTCATCTGATGTTGTTCCACCCTTTACAGACTTGGGCCTGAATTTTTTCCGTGTCAGGTGGGCTCGGCTGGAACAGGCAGGGGCGGTCACGGAGCCGAATGCTGTGCGTGATCGGCTCCGCGCCGCCATTTTACATGGGCAGGCCAATTAAGGTGCGAGCGGTAGCGCTCAGCGCCACCTGTGTGGGTGAGGGGAGGAGGGAGAGGCGGGGCCAGCGCTCTTGCATGCGCATGCATGCGAAAGAGCGCTTCAATCTGCTGCTTCACATGTCACACGTCAAGGAGCTGCTTCACATGTCACATGAGGTGGGACATGTTTTTATATTTCAGAAATTTTTAAAATTTAATTCATAAAAGCTTTAGGAATCCTCATCCTGCTCATGGATGAGGTTTCCTAAAAAATGTAAAGGCCGCTTGGCATTTTCGCCTTCCCGTTGGATGGGCAGCGTAAAGTTGACCTTAATTACTTCCTTAATGGCCTTAATAGGACTTCTAAATATCGGCGGGCATGCAGCCGACTCCGGTGCACGAACGTCAAATGAAACATCATGAGACAGTGCGATGACATCAGGACACACGCCCGACCTCACCGTGCATTATTTTACATGCCGGCATGTCGGCCCGCCCTCACATGACGACTGAAAAATCCTGGCCTTGATTTCTTTCCTTTTGTCGGTCCCAAATTCCCTTTAAATTAATCATATCCCTGCACTAGCCAATGTTTCAGTAATTTGTCCAGGGTTTTCACTGACCTTCTGCCTAAGTTACAGTGGATAACTGGGAATTCAATGGCAGGATGTCTAATAAATGACTTTATTTTTGTACTTATGTACGAAACAGGCTATTGTTATCTCTACTGAAGGAAACAAAGTAGAATAAGTAGGTTCAAGAGACAATTTGATTTCTTTTTGGAGAAGGAATTTAAGAATGTGTTGAGTTGGTGGAGTTGAATCTACCAATGAAGTGTTGTTTCCAACTTGTAGAAACAGTATGAGGCATTATTGTACAAGCTCTTAAGGGACTTGCATCAAATTCTTATACTATTTTCAAATAGAACAATATCTAGTTTATTTTCAACAATTATTTGTCTTCATTTATATTATACTGAGACATGTTTAACATGCTCATGTTAAGTATTTGTGTGACATTGCCCACCTCATCCTCATCAACTTATCTATGACAGACAAATTGGAGCAGAAATTGTTCTGGCTTAACCACTCTGCCCACTCAAACAGAGAGATCCAAGGTAGGCACGAAATTGGACTGTAGACCTCACCTATATCTTTGAAGCGTGCCATCACCTCCACAGATACCTTATCCCCTCCAGATAAATGAATTTCAGGTCATCTGCCTCAAAGGCAATGGCCATCAGGTAAGATGCAGGAGAGGGTTGGAACAGGCAACAGGAGGTTGGGAGGAAAACTGTGGAGTTGGGAGATGGGGAGCACACCTGAACTCAATGCCTACCTTTCCATCACTGGTGCTGTGGCCACAGTGTGCACTATCTACAGCATGTACTCAACTCATGAAGGTTATTTTGACAGCACCTCTCAGTTCCACAAACTTTACTACAGGAAAGACAAGATCAACACCATCGTAAGAACACCAGCACTCCCAAGACTGCCTCCAAGTAACATACAATCCTGACAGCTTCTTCATTGTCATTGTTTCAAGATCCTGGAATTTTCTATCTAAACACTTTTGTGGGACAAGGGGTTGGCAACAGCTCAAGGAGAAGTTCGACCAGCACCTTCTCGTGTCATAAAGGAATGCACAATAAATGTGGCTTTGCCAGAACAAGAACAAGTAAAAACTATTCTAGGCTCTTGTTCCTCTATTGTTATGTTATGTGGTACAGAAGTCACTTTCTTTCACAAAATCAGCAACTGCACAGTCGTTATTTTCTACTAAATGTTAGTAGACCAGAGCTGATCAGGTTACTCCTTTGAGCTGGCATTATCATTAAGCTTACAAATCTTATTACTTTACAATAATTTGTAGTTTGCTTTTGGCACTGATGTTCTGAACCCATAGCAGCCAGCAATTATATCATCATGAACACCTATTACCTTCAGGTTACCCATAGCTGAAAAGTTTCTCAGGAAGGAGGCTTTCAAAATAACATCCAGTCTACATCTGCCTGCATCAGCATCTACATTTACAGACAGACAGCACATCTGAGAGTAAACCATTGAGTGACCAGAGATGGGTATGTGTACTTTATTATGAATAAACAGCATATACAAGAACAACAACTTGCATTTATATAATACCTTTAAGATAGTGAAAGGTGCCAAGGTGTTGCAAAGGGAAATATGAAACAAATCAGGCATACGGCCAATGACTAGCATGAATAGCGCTGGCTACACAACTCAATCAATTGAGTGAGGCTCCAGCCCAAATTTAACGTGTTTCCTGGGAACACATGAGCAGGCACCCTGTCTCCAGCCCTCCCATTTTCAGTATGCTTGAATTTCTGGGCTATTGTTTTGCAATATGTTTTTAGGCCAAAAGGTGTCTAGTAAATCAATACCTGTAAAACATGTAAGTGACTTGGTGGGTCACAAACTGTCTTGCTCAGTTGAAAGGTAAGCAGCTAGTTTGTTTATAATGGATATTTTTATCAGCTGATAATTTACTGTATCAAGTATTATTTCCACCCATTCATTTCCCAAATCCAGCTATCCTAAACCTGGTGATGTTTGAAAGCCAAGCAATCTTTTAAGCAGTCATGTATGAATTTTTATTGGTGTTAGATGAGTAAAATAACTTACCGGCTTATTGAGCTAGGTGCTGCATTGGCACAATGGTGCGCCAACTAGTTGTCGACTTTGCACGCCTACCTTTACCCACACTCCAAGTGGTTCAATCAACTCTTGACCTGACCCAATTCAGACCAAACTGCCCAACCCAAACTGTCCAAAAACTGGCAAGATCCGAAATCTGGCACGGCCTCGGTCCCTAGGTTGCTAGTTTAAGGCACTCTACCTTGCTGGAAAAGCATGCAGTAATTCCATAATTGTAATCATCAAACAAGGATAAAATTACATGAAAAAATACATGAAACACATTGCCCAATGAAACTGATGACAAAACAAAATTTGATTTCTATTTTATGAACACTATAAAACAAATGTATGTAAGAGAACAACAATCCCACCTCATGCTTCAGATGACCACAAAATTACTGCATTTCAGCAATTTATGAAATCCTTGTTGAGATTACTCCCTAACAAAGGTACCATGAAGACCCCAAGAATATGAAATAGTGTCAGTTAACGTTCAATTAACAATGGTAATCTTAAAGAAATTTTAAATTAAATTTTCAAATCCATTTTTGAGAAACAAATTACCTTGCCATTCCAAAATCAGATACTTTCACAACATTCTTGTCACCCACTAAGCAGTTTCTTGCAGCCTAGTTATAAGAAGAAATAACAAGGCAAGAGATTAATTCCATGTGGATTAACAGATTTATACTTTGTTAAAGCAGTTAAATCTGTATTACAATAGCTACTATGACACTTGCATACAATGGCTTATAAATTTCATCCAAGGACTGCACCGCTAATAGTGCAGCACTCCTTCAGTACTGCACTAAAGTGTGAGCTGAGATTATGTGCTCAAGTTTTGTAGTGGGGCTTGAACCCACAACCTTTTGACCTTAAAATATACGAACTTGAACTGAAAGGAGAATCTAGTGCATATTGAGTATTGTTTTAAAGAACAGTGGACCTAACAGCTGGCTTTGTATTTTTTCATGCACCTGCAACTCAACCAGCGAAGAGAACTGGCAGTTTTATAATTTGCTGCACAGTTATAGATACCTATTAGGTATCATTCATAGATTTAAGTTGGTTTCTGAAAAATCGTGCCAAAGGCATCATTTTAATTGCTATATAAGATGGAATGGCCAAGACATATTTAAATATTGAAGGCTCTTTCTCCTTGTGTTTTACTGCTAAAATATGCTTTAATTTTTTAATGAAAAAAGAATCTTATTGAAGCTGGCAACTCTTCTTAGTTCAGGAATGGTATCCTTAGATTTTGCTTTGAAAATATTTCAAAGTATATGTTTGTGTACCGCTGTAAGCCATATGTTTTCTGGAACTGTAAATTAAATACAAATGAGGAATTTGGAACAGTATCACATCAATATTTTCCTGAAATAATGCTGTACTGCAAGCTATTGGTATGCAATAACTGTACTTTCATTCAAATTTTGCATGTTTGACATGGTGATGATGGGCATTTTGGGCCATATTTTCCTGCTCATATATCTGGGTTGCTTGTACTTACAGGGCACAAAGAGAAAAGGACAGGAAGAAACACATGCCCAGATGGGAGCTCAGAGAATTTCTCATTCATTTAAATTAATGGATGGAAAATCAGCAAGAGGGCCTCCCTTACAGACATGTGATCCTCATCATTTGATTTTGTTCTATGTGTTTTGCCTGGGTGGTATAATGTAGCAGGTGTAGGAACAGGAAAATCTATCTGACTGCAATTTAATAGTTCACAGGCACAAAAACTCTTTTTTCTTCGTTAACATAACCCATTAGATACTGCTATGTTCTTCTTTCTCATAGCTAGACAAATTCAATGCTTTTTCAAGAGCTCAGTTTTTCCAAACATTTACAAAGTTCTGGGGCTTGTCCTTAGTGTAATCTTTCTAAAGGCATTTCCAGAAGGCATTCAATAAGATGCCACATCAAAGATTACTACTCAAAATAAGAGCTCAGGTTGTAGGGGGTAACATATTAGCATTGTTAGAAGATTGATTAGCTAACAGGAAACATAGTAGGGATAAATGGATCATTTTCGGGTTGGCGAGATGTGACGAGTGGAGTGCCACAGGGATCAGTGCTGGGACCTGTTAGTGATTGCAACCTTTCCTACTGCCTTTAGGTGTCACGTGCCTATACTGACGAATGAGCTCTAAGTGCAGGTAATCCGAGGGGTGGAGCTTTCTAAACGTGGACCTGGTTCAAGCATGCAGCTTCTAAAAGAGCTCTGTAATTAAGTTATCTGATTCAAGTAAGAAACCTGTCCAGTACATCAAATTCATTACATTTGGTGATAAGGGTAAAATAGCTCCGATATTGCACCTCGCCTCGTGAATGTGAGTACATCAGTTCTTAAGGAAAGAAAGAAAAGTATGCTCACTCATTCATGCCACTCTTCGGCAGAATCGACCCTTAAGAAGCTTCCATGGAAGACTGGAGCCAGTACACAGAGCACCTAGGTTTTTATTTTGTGGCACATGGAATAATTGCAAAGAAGAAGCAGAAAGCGACCCTTTTAAGTGTATGTTGTAGCAAGACATATATCCTCATTTGCGATCTGATGGTCCCGAACGTGGCCAATTCTAAATCTTTTAACAATGAGTAGACCTCAGAAAGGCGCATTTTCAACCGAAGCCATTGGTAATAATGCAAATGTTTAAGTTTAAATCCAGAGTAAAGGCCCCAGGAGAGTCCATCGGAATTTATATAGCAAAGTTGAAGCAGTTGACTGAGCACTGCGACTACGGATATACACTCAATGATATGTTGCAGGATGTGTTGATTTGTGGCATTCACGACGATGCCATTCAGTGCCATTTACTTACAGAAGTTAACATCGATTTGAAGTGGAAATAGCACTAGCAATGGAAAGTGCTGCGAGAGACTCACAGGCTTTACAGAATGTGCAACATGGCACTGTTCCTCAGTTGGGAAGGGAACCTAACGCTGGGTGTGGTGTGAAAGCCAGAGAGACAGCACCGAAGTGAGACAGTCTCTGCTGCTTGAAAAATGAAAACGCCTAGTGAAAAGACTCCGAAGTTAATCTGCTACAGATGTGGTGGTAACCACATACCAGACACCTGCAGATTCAAGGATGCAGAATACTATTACTGCCACAAAAATGGGTACGTAATAAAGCAATGCAGGGCAAAATCGAGACAGCCCATCAGACAGCAGACCAAGATGATATATATATGACCAATATAACTGAACCAGAAGCTGCCGATACTGATATGTGTTCCCTATACAATGTCAAAGCAGTAAAAACTGAACCCATAACCGTCACCCTTCAAGTAAATAGAAATCCTCTAGTCACGGACGTAGACACGGGAGCCTTGATCACAGTGGTGGGGGAACACACATTTAAATATCTAAATGGAGGTACACAGACACTGAATCTGGAGCAAACCACGGCTTAGCTGAAGATGTACACTGGAGAGTCAATACAGGCAAAGGGCATCGCCACAGCACCTGTGTCCTACAGGCAACAGACAACCCAGCTGCCAGTGAATGTAGTGACAGGTGAAGGGCCTGGTCTTCAGGGCTGCGATTGGTTACATAAAAATTAAGCTCAACTGGTCAGAAATATTTCAGGTGAGAACAGGAGGAATTCCTGAGCTGTTAAGGAAATACGATAGTGTACTTCGTGACGATTTGGGAAAGATAAAAGGCTTACAAGCAAAAATATAGGTCGATTCGAGGTAACACCCTGGTTCTTTAAGGCCAGACCTGAGCCTTATACCCTAAAGGAGAAGGTGGGTGCAGAATTGTGCCGCTTAGAGAAGCTGGGCATAATCCAGCCAGTCCAATTTTCAGAATGGGTAGCGACCATAGTCCCTGTGATGAAACCTGATCAAAATATCCACGTTTGTGGGGACTACAAATTGACTGTGAACAAGGCCAAACTAGATAAATATCCTATCTTGAGGATAGAAAACTTGCATGCAAAGTTAGCTGGAGCAAAGTCCACACCAAACTGGACATGAGCCATGCATACCAACAGCTAGAGCTGGACAGCATATCTGGAGGGTTTATAACTATCAACATGCACAAGGGCCTGTATTAATATACAATCCTACCCCTTGGAGTACCATCTGCATGTACAATCTTCCAAAGGGCCATGGAATATTTATTGCTCGGACTTCCGTGAGTGGTAGTATACCTGGGTGATGTCCTGATCACAGGGTCAACGGAAGCTGAACATTTGGGCAACTTAGAATAGGTTTTAAGAAGAATTTTGGAAGCTGGTGTACAGTTGAAGAAAGAAAAATGTACATTGCAAGTGCCAGAAATCACTTACTTGGGTCACCAAGTGGATGCCAAGGAGTTGCATTAGAGTAGAGGAGAAAGTCAGGGCAATCAAAGAGGCACCCTCTCCTTCCAGTGTCACTAAACTCAAGTCTTTTTTGGGAGTGATAAATTATTATGGTCATTTCTTGCCAAACATGTCAAGTGTTAGCACCTTTACACTTACTATTGAAAAAGAACCATTCTTTTTCATGGAATTCGCAACAAGAAGGAGCCTTCATAAAAGTTAAGAAGCTACTACATTCATCATGTCAACTAGTACATTATGACCTTCAAAAGAATTAATATTAACCTGTGATGTATCTCCTTACAATGTGGGAGCTGTGTTATCACGCAGCTATACAGGACCTTTGTGAGACCACACCTGGAGTATTGTGTGCAGTTTTGGTCTCCTTGCTGAAGAAAGGTTATTCTTGTCATAGAGGGAGTGCAGCAAAGGTTCACCAGACTGATTCCTGGGATGACAGGATTATCATATGAGGAGAGATTGGGCCAGATGGGCCTGTATCCACTGGAGTTTAGAAGACTGAGAGGAGATCTCATTGAAAGGTATAAAATTCTGACAGGGATGGACAGACTGGATGCAGGGATGATGTTTCCTCTGGTTGTGGGTGTCTTGAACAAGGGGTCACAATCTCAGAATACAGGGTAGGCCATTTAGGACCGAGATCAGGAGAAACTTCTTCACTCAGAGGGTGGTGAACCTTTGGAATTCTCGACCATTGGGGGCTGTGGAGGCCAAGCCACTGAATATATTTAAGAAGGAAATAGATAGATTTCTGGACTCGAAAGGCGTCAAGGGACATGGGGAGAGAGCAGGAGTATGGTGTTGAGATAAAGGGTCAGTCATGATCATATTGAATAGTGGAGCAGGCTCGAAGGGCTGAATGACCTAATCCTGCTCCTATTTTCTATGTTTCTAGGATGGAAGATGGTTCTGAAAGGCCAATCGGCTATATCTACAGAACCCCCTCTGCAGGCAAGAAGGGGTATTCACAACTTGAAAAGGAAGGTTTATCAGTAGTATTCAGAATGAAGAAATTCCATCAGCATCTGCATGGGTGACATTTCACCATAGTGTCGGACCATAAATCATTAATGGGTTTATTCAGTGAGGATAAAGCCATTCCTCCTCAGCAAGAATTCAACATTGGGCTTTGATATTATCAGCGTATGAGCGTACCTTTATGCACCATCCTGGCGTGCATATTGCATATGCACACACTCAGTCATCTTCTGTTACCAGATAGCATTGTACATGCTCCTGTACCATAAGAAGTTGTGCTTGTGCTGAAATTTTTGGACTCTTCGCTTGTGTGTGTGAAGCAAACTAGAAATTGGACATACCGAGATCCAGTTTTCGATCCAAACCAGGATTGAATGTCCAAGACCAGATATTGCAAGGATGGTCGAATTCATCAGTGACTGAAGAGATAAGACCATTCCACACCCATAAAACAGAGTTAAGTTGTCAAGATAGAATCTTGTTGTGGGGAGAAAGAGTTGTCGTCCCTTCACAAGGAGGAGAATCAATCTTGACAGAGCTTCACAGTGCACATCCAGGTATTTGAAGATGAAGATGCTTGCATGCAGCTGTCTGATGGCCAGGCATTGACAGTGACATTGAAAACATGGTCAAGCACTGTCTCCAGTGTCAGCAACAACAGAAGCTCCACTGCATCCATGGGAGTGGCCTGGTCACCCTGGGTTAGACCACATATAGACTATGTAGGTCCATTTTTTAGGTACCATGTTTTTATTGATCATCGATGCACATTCTAAGGAATGGATATGTATGAAGTTAGATCACCGACATCGTGTGCAACTATTAAAAAGCTGTGCCAATGTTTTAGCATACATGGCCTACTGGAAGTCGGTCACTAATCGGTGACTAATCTTCACTAGTACAGAATTTCAGAGATTCATGAGTTTAAATGGAATTAAGTATATTAAAACAGCGCCACATCATCCCTCATCAAATGGGTTAGCTGAAAGAGCGGTGCGGTGCAAACTTTCAAATCGGGAATGAAGAAGTTATCTGAAGGTACTCTACAAACTCAACTTTCACATTTTCTTCTCAATTATAGTACAACTCTTCATGCAACTATGGGTTCAATGCCATCTGAAATGCTGCTTACGTACAAGGTTAAATCTGGTGTTTCCAAGCTTAGAGGGGAAGGTAGAGAAGAATCAGAGTAATCAAAAATTGAATCACGGTATTCATAGCAAAGCTTGAAGATTTACTGTGGGAGATACAGTTTTCATGCGGAATTTTGGAACCAGTTGGATTCCTGGTTTAATTGTCTCTGAAACTGGACCCTTGTCATTCCAAGTGGAAGTGGAAGATCAGATTGTTCGAAAACATGTGGACCATCTAAGGAGTAGAGAGACATGCCAACAAGCAGCTATTCTGCTTGGAATTGATGTCGAACCTATAATCCCTGAGGTGGCAGATTGACCTAGAATAGACATTTCTGATGTTTCTGTTGAAGTGCCTAACCTTGAACTGCCACTTTCTAAGGATGTACCTGATGCTGCTGTTCCTGATCATGTCAATCCAGTGGGAGAATCTCAAGTGGTAGAGCTATGTTGCTCTAACCAAATTAGAAATCCACCTCAGAGACGTAATCTTTAATCACATGACCTGTGTATATTCATATATGTTGTCTAAAAGAGCTCTGTAATAGCCTTATGGGCAGGATATTGAGTTTGGCCAGGAGGCAGGGCCTGCTTGCCGATGCATAACATGACATGGGATGCGCTGAGTGGAACTCCCAACGTCACCCCACGTCATTTCAATTTTCAGGTTGGAGGGGGTGCATCCGAATCAGCTGTGCACCCGCCGACCTGTCAATGGCCAATTGAGGCCATTTTAAAATTAGTTGAAGTATTTAAAACTTATGGTTGGTGAGCAGGCCGAGAGCCCTGGCGGGCTTCAGAGAAAGCATGAAACCTCATCCATGGGCGAGATGAGGTTTCATGTAGGTTTTTAAAAATTTAATCAAAGTTTAATTCAAAGTGATGGACATGTCGCAACTCATGTGACAGTGTCACAGTGGAATATAGTTGAAGATATTTTATGAATAAAGTATATTTTTCCAAAAAAACAAGTCCTAGTATATGAATCACAAGAAGTTAGTATGCAGGTACAGCAAGTGATTAGGAAGGCAAGTGAAATGTTGGCGTTGATTGCAAGGGGGATGGAATATAAAAGTAGGGAAGTGTTGCTAAAGCTGTACAGGCCTTAGTGAGACCACATCTGGTGTACTGTGTAAAGTTTTGGTCTCCTTACTTAAGAAAGAAAATAATTGCATTTGAAGCAGTTCAGAGAAGGTTCATGTGACTGATTCCTGGGATAAAAGGGTTATGTTATGAGGAAAGATTGGACATATATCCATTGAGTTCAGAAGAATGAGAGGTGATCTTATTGAAACATATAAGATCCTGAGAGGACTTGACACGGTGGATACTAAGCGGATGTTTCTCCTTGTGGGGGAGTGTAGAACCAGGGGACACCGTTTAAAAATTAGGGATCCGCCATTTAAGGCAGTGACAGAGAAATGTTTTTCTCAGAGGGTCATTAGTTTGTGGAATTCTCTTCCCCAAAGACCAGTGGAGGCTGGGTCATTGAAAATATTCAAGGCTGAGTTAGATACATTTTTAATCGACAATGCAATAAGAGTTATGGGGCACAGACAGGAAAGTGGAGTTGAGGCCACAATCAGATCAGCCATGATCTTATCAAATGGTAGAGCAGGCATGAGAGGCCAGATGGCCTTATCCTGCTTCTAGTTCTTGTGTTCTTGCTGATCCATTGGGATCAACTGTTACTGATAGCAGAAAGCATAAAACAGATGTAAAATGTCTAATTCCTGACTATTTGGAATTTAAACATTAGGTTAATACTAAGTGAAATACTCCGAAGGAGCTTTGCGACTATTCCTGACCCATGTTATACCTCACTGCAGTGGTTTGATGCATGACAGATGCTGGTTTCCCCAACTAGAATGTGTACACATCCACCAACACTAAAATTAAGGAAGTCTTAAAAATAGGGAAGTTTTGCTAAAATTATACAAGGCACTAGTTAGACCACACCTAGAATACTGTGAACAATTTTGGTCCCCTTAGCTAAGGAAAGATATACTGGCAATGGAGCCAGTCCAGGGAGGGTTCACTAAGTTGATCCTGGGTATGGAAGGATTTTCTTATGAGGAGAGGTTGAGTAGGTTGGGCCTGTACTCATTAGAATTTAGAAGAATGAGAATTGACCTCATTGAAACATATAAGATTCTTAGGGCACTTGACAGGTTTGTGGATAGTGGACAGTGCTGAGAGGTTAAATCCCCTTGTGGGAGAGTCTAGGACCAGAGGGCATGATCTCAGAGTAAGGGGGCGCCCATTTAAAACAGAGATGAGGAGGAATTTCTTCTCTCAGAGAGTAGTCAATCTGTGGAATTTTTTAACCACAGAGCACTGTAGAGGCTGGGTCATTAAGTATATTCAAGGTTGAGATAGACAGATTTTTAATCAGCAAGGGAACCAAGAGTTATGGGGAAAAGGTAAGAAAGTAGAGTTGAGGATTATCAGATCAGTCATGATCTCATTGAATGGTGGAGCAGACTGGAAGGGCAGAATGGCCTACTTCTGCTCCTACGTCTCATGGTCTTATGGTTAATGTACTCAAATACTAAAACAACACAGCACAATTTCACCCCTATATTTAAAATAGTAATACAGATGATAATTTCACCTGAAAATTATTTAAAAGTATATTATTTCATTTGCAGATTATATGAAAATTGGTGGTGTCATAATTAATAATGAGGTTGGCCTTAGATTACAGGATGATATAGATAGGTTGGTAAGGTGGGCAGAACAGTGGCAAATGGAATTTAATCCTGAGAAGTGTGAGGTGATGCATTTTGGGAGGACTAACACAGCAAGGGAATACATAATGAATGGTAAGGCCCTAGGAAGTACAGAGGATCAGAGGGGCCTTGGTGTACTTGTCCATAGATCCCTGAAGGCAGCAGGTAGATAAAGTGGTTAAGAAGGCTTATGGGATACTTGCCTTTATTAGCTGAGGCATAGAATATAAGAGCAGGGAGGTTATGTTGGAGCTGTGTAAAATGCTAGTTATGCTATAGCACTGTGTGCAGTTCTTTTTTGTTTATATTTTTTCCTTGGGCTGTGGGCATTGCTGGCTAGGCCAGCCTTTCTTGCCCATCCCTAAGTGCCCTTGTTCAAAGGGCATTTAAGAGTTAACCACATTGCTGTTGGTCTGAAGTAACATGTAGGCCAGATCAGGTAAGGACAGCAGATTTCTTTCTCTTAAGGACATTAGTGAACCAGATGGGTTTTTACAACAATCAGCAATGGTCATTATCAGACTTTCAATTCCAGGTTCTTATTGAATTCAAATTTCACCATCTGCCATGGTGGGATTTGAACCCAGGTCCCCAGAGCATTACCCTGGGTCTCTGGAATATTAATCCAGTGACAATACCTCTATGCCATTGCCTCTGACCAGCACACTATGGGAATGGTGTGATCGCACTGGAGAGGGTGCAGAGGAGATTCACCAGGACGTCACCTGGGCTGGAGCATTTCAGCTATGAAGAGAGACTGGATAGGCAAGGGTTGTTTTCCTTAGAGCATAGAAGGCTGAAGGGGGACCTATAGAGGTATACAAAATTATAAGGGGCATTGATAGATAGGTAGGGTAGATAGGAAACTTTTCCCCTTAGCAGAGGTGTCAATAACCAGGGGGCTTAGATTTAAGGTAAGGGGCAGGGGGATTAGAGGGGATTTGAGGAAAAGCTTTTTCACCCAGCGGGTAGTTGGAATCTTAAACACACTGCCTGAGGGGGTGGTAGAGGCAGGAACCCTCACAATATTTAAGAAGTATTTAGATGAGCACTTGAAACGTCATAGCATACAGGGCTACTGGCCAAGTGCTGGAAAATGAGATTAGAAGAGATAGGTGCTTGATGGCTGGAACGGACACGGTGGGCTGAAGGGCCTGTTTCTGTGCTGTGTAACTCTATGACTCTATGATCTAACTGTAATTTAAACTACGCATGATCCTGGATCTTCGTAACTGAGAGAGATGTGTGACAGTGCTGATTGGCACACACAAATTTACCTACAACTGAGCGTCATTGAAACAAATGCTGATATTCTAGAGATAGCACCCTAATAAACTGGGGTGGTTAATACTCATGAATGGAATTTTAACTGTAGTAGGAAAGCTTACCAAATCCCGATGAATGAAATGGTTCCTCTCAAGGTACTCCATCCCTTCGCATACATCCTCACAAATACCCAGTAAGGCTTCTTTGTGAAGTCGGCCTTGCCTCTGTCTCAGATAATTGAGCAGACATCCATTTTCCATGAACTCAGTAACTATACAGATTGGCTGTTTTTGTGTGCAAACTCCATAAAGTTGAACTAAATTAGTATGAGATAATCTCCTGAGGAAAGAAGAGTATTGATTTAATGTCATTTTGAGCAGCGTATGTCAGTATCGAATTAGAACTAATCGTAGCATTCTTAAACTCTGTTTGCTGCGTGAATTTAAATTGGATCACTTTATCCAAAAACTATAGCAGTTTAATATTGATCCCAAGTGAAACCTGTGTGGGAGCTGATATTACCAAGGCCACATAAATCTGTACATATTTAACTGATGAGACTGTGTGTGAATAAGAAAGCCAATGCAAATGCTGAAACCTATTAAATATCCAAAATTAGTGCCATTAGATTTAATATATTTATACCAAGTAGACTTGAGTCTTGGTTCATACTGTGTTCAGAAGTTGCCAGCTGACTGTCATCTTCATTCCAGTCCTTAGACCCTGTATCCCCTTCCTGATTCCCATAATGAATCTGCTACAAACCTTTCTACTGTGAGGTAATTTTCCTATTTAATAATATTGCATTTGGGGTATTATTAGGGTGTGCGGACGTAGAAATTTGGCAGGGAAACTGCCAAATATGAATATGCTGGTCCCAATATGAGTGAGTGTATTCAATCTCAGTGGTAATGATGGAGTGCCTTTAATGTTATTATTTCTATAATAATCTTGGTTTGATAATGTTAGCATGTTAATGGTGTTGCAAGGGGCAAGTGGAAAAATTTACATTTTAAATCTTTCCTCAAGGAATAGAATCATTCACATGAGCTGGATTAATTTCTCCAGTCCACGGCAAAGGCGGAAATACCACTGGAAGCACAACTGAAAAATGCAAATTGATCGAACTTAGGAGAATGTCCAAGGTTAACAGTATGAAACTCTTGTGGATGGAGGTTCTGCCCTACTACACTCGCCCTGACACAGAATGGAAAACTTCCCATCTATGTCTTCCTTTCTTTCTTTTTCACACACATATCCCTGGATTTTTCTATACAACCAATAACACTTACATCATGACCTTAGCTTCCTCGATAAAATCCTCTTCTGACATTGAACCTTCGGAAATGGTTTTGATTGCTACTTTACGCGTCGCTTTCCATTTTCCTAGACGCACCACCCCAAACTGTCCGCTGCCCAGCTCTTTCATGAAAGTCAACTCAGATGTGTTGATCTCCCATTTTTCTGTTTGAAAAATCAACTTTAAGTAATTCAACATCTAACATCAACTTGCATTTATCTACTGTATCGAAATGAAAATACCTCAGGGCATCATCCTATTTGTATTAAAAAAGTAATTTCATGGGAACAATACAACTTGAAATGGTTTTTTATATTCATTGGATGTGGGCATCACTGGCTAGGCCATCATTTATCCCTTGGGAGGGATGTTGGTGAACTACTGCACTCCATATAATCTTGATTCCAGGCATTTAAGCATCAACCACATTGCTGTGGGACTGAAGTCACACATAGGCCAGGTTAGGACATTAGTGAGCCAGATGGGTTTTTACAATAATTGACAATTGCTTCATTGCAGATTTTTATTGAATTCAAATTCCACCATCTACTGTGGTGGGATTTGAACCCAGGTCCCTAGAATATTAAACAAAAACAGAATTACCTGGAAAAACTCAGCAGGTCTGGCAGCATCGGCGGATTACCCTGGGTCTCTGGATTACTAGGCCAGTGACAATACCATTAAGCCTCTGCCTCCCCTAACATCAATCAACTAATGAGATAAGAAAGGCTTGAAAGACACAATGGTTGTGAACTTGTGGTAGAAGATGCTGATTATGAGATCTAGGGAGAATTTCCATACAGTGGAATCTTATCCATCAGAAGAGCCATGGCTCTTTCAGTTAAGAAAGATGAGCCAGAGAATCCAAGCAGAAATCCACACTCCAAACTTCTAACACTTCAAAAGATTTTTCAAGAATAATCTTCATGGAAGTTAAAGGAGCAGATTTTCTTTTTCCTTCCACTGGCTGTATTGAATCACCTGAACAGGGAGGATTACACACCGATATGGGAGCTGATACTGGCCCCGTGTCCATTCTAGGTTCCTAATTAACCAGATTAGTGAGGTGGAGGCAGACCAGGCTAAGCACTGCTCCATTCAAACATAACCTTTACTATCTATGGCTAGGTAGTAAATATTTAAATCTCAAATGTTTTTGTTTAACATGTCCACTTTTCATATTTACTGTCTTAATGGAAAGAGAAATAGAATGTTAAATCTATATACAGTGGTATAAAGAATAACAGACAGTACCATAGCTGAAGCCAGCTGTTGCAGGAATGCATCTTCCCATTAGCCCAACAGGATAGCGAAATCTTGTGACAAGGCCTAGGCAATGTTATGTAATAGAAGGTATAAATATGCAAAGATTATTATTGCACCAATCAGATTCATTTCTATTCATCATCATGCTCAGATTTATGTAAAAGCTTGTTTTGTAAAGTACAATTAAAGTAATAACATTATCTGTTCAAGCCAAACCCAGCAGTATATTCATTTCTTGCATAATCATGGTTCATTATTGCATTATGTTATGGCATAAGAAATCATCACAATTAAATGAAAAGAAATATTATTCCTCAGAATGCCCCAAGTGCTTCACAGTCAAGCAATGCCTTTTAAAGTTCATATTATTTTTGTCCTTGGATGTGGGTGATGCAGCAAGACAATATTTATTGTCCACCTGTCATTGAGTGCTGAGGGCATTAAGAATCAAGTGCAGTTTCCGAATGGTGTCTCATGTAGGCCAAATTGCATAAGGGTAGCAGAGTTGTTCCCTGAAGCATGAAGTGATTGGGTTTCTATGACAATCCAGCAGATTTTATGGTAACCTTTGCAATACTAGCCAACAAATTACTGTTTTTATTGAATTCAATTTCCAAAATTGCCTTTGCATAATTAATGAACACCTGACCTCTGGGTTACTAGTCGAGGCTACTATTACTTTATAGGTCAATATGGCAGCCAATATGGCAGCATGGCCCCAATGAGAAAGCTGACTAGTGCATTGAGAGATAAATGTTCGTCAGAACACTTGTGGATTTACACTGTTCATATTTCAGCAGTGCCATGGAATCTTTGGCCAACTGAGCAGAGTTTCAGTTTAACTCCCACAGTACTGCAAGAAGTGTTAACCTAGTTTATGCCCTCAAGTCTCTGGGAAGATCTAGAACCTGCAACTTTCTCAGGTAGAGTCAGGAATGTTATCCCTGAGACAAGTAGATTCTCCTCACCTCAATTTCTAACATGGAAATTACATTAGCATAGAATCAAATGTGGGTTACATTATATGTCTAGCGTTTGCATTCAATACAACAGCACTAAATCAAGTAAGGGTTAGGAGAATGATATCAATCTGATGAAGTACCAAATAAAAATTACTCTGCTTTGAGTAATGTTTGTGATAATCCTTTAGTGGTGTTGTTGCTCCATGTCTTCTTGGATGATTGTGAAAAAAGATCAAAATTGGTATAAAATTCTGTTTCTATCACATTAGTCTTAAGGACTTTAGATGCTGAGACTCCATAGGAATTCAGATGATTTTTCCTACCATTAAAATTAATACAAGCAAATAACTTGCATTTATATAGCCCCTTTCACAAGTTCAGTACATCCCAAAGCACTTTAGACCCAATAAAGCTCTTTCAAAGTATAATCATTGTTGTAATATACCAGATACTTCAAGCATGGTATATAGTGTTTCTGGGCAGAACCTGTTGATAAAATATTTTGAGGCTGAAACCACCCTTTTGGCCAATGACCTAGGCTTTAGGGACACCTCCAGTTTTTTGCTCCCAAGCACTGGGCACCACATCACTGGGATATGAGCTAAGGTAGCACCAGAAAAGCAGCAGTGAGAAGCCACTAACTAACCAACTTGGGTGTCACTAAGCTCCACCCATGCAATGCTTTATGTACAACGCTAAAGAGAAAAATTTTTCCTATTGTATTTCTAATTGTTAAGTATTATAATTGTTTTCAAATTTGTTAAACCAATGTTTTAGACTTTGTAAAACTATTTCGGGTTTCCTTTTTAATATAAAGAGGAGCTTTTAAAACATCAGACCTGCTGTTAGTTTACTATGGAGAACAACTGACAGACTGTCCCATGTATGACCTTTCAATGATTGAATATCCAAGGATAGCAGTACAAAAAAGATTTGCATTTACAAAACACCTGATTGCAACTTCAAATGCTTCACAGACCACAAATTACTTTGAAGTGCAGAGATGGGTGTTATGCATTCAAATGCGGAGTGATGGAGGGTATTCCCAACAGTGCATTCAAGCTGCATTTCACAGTAATAACCTGCTCACCAATGCTCAGTTTGGGCTTCACCAGGGGCACTCTGCTCCTGACCTCATTACAGCCTTGGTTCAAACATGGACAAAAGAGTTGAATTCAAGAGGTGAGGTGAGAGCTCTTGACATCAAGGCAGCTTTTGACTCAAAAGTTTGGCACCAAGGAGCCCTAGCAAAATTGAAGTCAATGGAAATCAGAGGGAAATCTCTCCACTGGTAAAGTTATACCGAGCACAAAGTTGTGATTATTGGAGGTCAATCACCTCAGCTCCAGGACATCACTGCAGGAGTTCCTCAGGGTAGTGTCCTAGGCCCAACCATCTTCAGCTGCTTCATCAATGACTTTCCTTCTATCATAAGGTCAGAAGTGGGGATGTTTGCTAATGATCGCACAACATTTAGCACCATTCGCGACTCCTCAGATACTGAAGCAGTCCTTTTCCAAATGCAGCAAGACCTGGACAATATCCAGGCTTGGCCTGAAAAGTGGCAAGTAACATTTGTACAACACAAGTGCCCAGGCAATGACCATCGCCAATAAGAGAGAATCTAACCATCACCCCTTGATAATAGCATTACCATCACTGAATCCCCAATCCACCATCAACATTACCACTGACCAGAAACTGAAGAGGACCCATCATATACAGTAATTACTGTGGCTACAAGACAAAGTCAACGGCTGAGAATTCTGTGGCAAGTAACTCACCTCCTGACTCTCCAAAGCCTATCCACCAAAAACAAGGCACATGTTAGGAGTGTGCTGGAATACTCTCCACTCGTCTAGATAAGTACCGCCCTAACAACACTCAAGAAGCTTAACTCCACCCAGGTCAAAGCAGCCTGCTTGATTGGCACCCCATCCATCACCTTCAACATTTACTCCCTCCACCACCGACACACAGTAGCAGTAGTGTGTACCATTTACATGATGCACTGCAGCAACTTGCCAAGGCTCCTTCCACAACAACTTCCAAACCATGACCTCTACCACCTAGAAGGACAAGGGCAGCGGACACATGGGAACAGCACTATCTGAAAGTTCCTCTCCAAGCATCACACCATCCTGACTTGTAACTATGTTGACCATCCCCCACTGAGTCAAAATCCTGGAAACCCCTTCCCAATAGCACTGTGGGTATACGCTCACCAGGTGTACTGCAATAGTTCAAGAAAGCAGCTCAACACTACCTTCTCAAAGGCAACTCTGGATAAGCAACAAATGCTACCCTCCAGTGACACATACAACCCATGAAAGAATAAAAAAATGCAGCAGCCATTTTGACCATGGCAAGATGTTGCAAACAAGAGATGAATGAGCACATAGTCTTAGAATTAGCAGTGTCAGTTGAGTAAGCAATGTTTCCCAGGAAAACTGCCTTGTGCTCTTCACAACCATGAGATTCATAATATCCAATCGAATAGCCGGACAGGACAGACAAGGCCTTAGCTTAATAACTCACCTAAAGGATGGACCTCCAGCAATTCAATACTGCAACAGTAATACCTGAAATGTCAGCTTAAATATGAGCTCAAACCCTGACATGGAGCTCAAAGTCTTCTGACCCAAAGGTAAAAGTGTTACCAACTTTGCCAAGTTGACATTTGAAGTAATCATTGTGGAGACTGAAGTAATTAGGGCTACAGTCTTTTATCACGTGTGTTGCTGATTAGGACTCTTGTGCCATCTAGATCCACAATTAAAATGTATCTTCAATCCATACCTAACAGAGTTTTGTATTTCAAATATTTGGGTAGAATCATATTTACGCTGTACCTGCTGCATTGTGCTCATGATACTCGATGAGTTCAGGGATGGTATCAAATAGGTGTTTTTCTGCCACGTAGTACTGTCTCTTTGATGTCTGCGTCTGTTTTATGTGGTAGTGTCTGACAGATCCATCTTGATCACTGTAGGAACATATCAGGGTCATAGCTAAAACAAACATATTGAAATACTCCTTCGCTCTTACAGCCTCTGAGCATCTATTTTCTTACTGGAAGCAGTGGAACCAAAGGGTTGCCATTAATTACAGCAACATCATTGTTGACCTCTCATGTTACCGTATATTCTACCACAAAGTGACATTTACTTGCCTAGTAGCAAAAGTCAATAAGATAAACTCTCAGAATAAGTACCCTGTGTTTTTTTATGAGTTCATGATTCTGCAATTTCTACGTCAATGCAATGCGGTTTTGGTGTCACATTGCCACAGAAATTACAGTGCAACTGTGCTTTCAAGTCACCCATTTTAAAACAAATTTTGGCAAGAAGTCTAAGACCAGCTCAAGCAGCTAGTCTCATAAAATTTGGGGTTCCCAACAAGTGATAGTATAAATTATAATATACACTTGGATGCCTTATCATGTTGAAAAGTCTTAAGTGAATTATTTGCAAGTACAATGATCAGTAAGTAAGCAAATAGCTCCAGTACAACTGAAGCTGGTGTGAAACTGATTTTTTAAACTTTAAAATGACAGTATAATAAAGAAGGAAAATATTATACTTGGCAGCAATTTTTAAAGTGCATAAAAACCTAACAGGACATTCAGAAACGAATGGAACTCTGTTGTGTCTATGTGCATGCAAGAACTGAACTCCATTTCAGCTTATTAGTGTGGGTGGAGTCAGTTGACTACTCAAAATGCAAGTATTGATGCAGACAATTTTTCCAACATGCATCACTGTAAATCATAAAACACCTGATGTATTACAGGACCATCCAAATATACAAAACGAATAGAAGACATTCTTGGTGTCTTTAAAAGCCCACGTGATTCACTTCCAGGGGCCTGAGACTGTCATTTCTTTTTGTATTTGTTCATGGGAAGAGTTCATCGCTGGCTAGGCCAGCATTTATTGCCCATCCCTAATGTTGTGGCCATTTAGCTGAATGCTATAGCTCAGTGAAACCATGACTGTTCAGTTCTGCAACATTCATGTCCTGTGAAAAAAGGATGACATTTCTTCAGGAAAGGATGTGTGACCTGTGAGAAATCTTCCATCTCAGATCATAATTAGCTAGGACTGGAAATAAGAGGTGCCCTTACTTTATAGATGGTGTCTGGACACCTGCTTCGAGCACACTAGTCATACTGTAATACCATGAATGCTTTGATCAATTCTAAGCTTGATAAACTCCAGCCTCCATGAGATAGAAATTCTGTCCATGTGTCCTTTAGAATATGAAATTGAATTATGTTTTCAAAGTGCAAAGGTATTGCACAGACATGGGTCAGTGTGGGCATGTTCACTCAAAGTGTAAGTATCAGTGTGCATAATACAGAAAAAGTTATTATAATCTTCAGGTGGTGCATTTAAAATTAACTTTGGGCTATATTCACTGAAGCATATCATAACCTAGGCAAATATAATAACAATTATACAAAAATAAAAACACTCCGCAAACATTACCTACTTTTATAATTACACAACTAAATGAATACCACATGTAGTCATAATGTTACAGTTAAAATTTCATGAAAATAAAATCATTTATCATTACCCTCCAGCTTTGGTATAAACAGACACTGTGTAAATTCCTTGCTGGCTGGAGTCTCTGACAATAAAAGCCCCTTCTTTAGCCTGAAAGAAAATGTACACAAAAATGTATATTTAAAAAGAACCTTCTAACTAACACTTGATTTAAGGGGTGAAATTGATCTTTGCACTAATAACAAATTGGCTGCATGTTTTACACTTGCCCATTATTGAAATCAAAGGAAAAGAAAACAGTTTGATGTAAAATGGGCTGCCAAGAAACACTAGTGCTCAAGAGCAATTTCACACCCTTATTCTTGAAAATATAAACTAAGAGCTTAAAGATTGAAGTAGTCCGATTAAGTGAAGCCAGTAATCTCGTTACTGTTTGTACTTACTTATTGCACAGGATTGCATCAAGTGTGTAGTAAAGCTAATCATGCTTGTTTATTTTAACATCAAGTTTTACTATTGAATATTTTGTCAAAATAATAGAAGTTCTAAAATATATTGTGTAACCTGAATTTATACGTACATCCAAATAATATTTTGGGAAGTGCAGTATAATTTACCTCTTGCCGAAGAAGCTGTTCTGCTTTGGTCCGTGTTATATTTTTACAATACCACCTGCAGAGAAAGATAGATTATTTCTATTTCCTTTTTGTTGCCATTTCAACATATCATGGTAGCGTGACAGTGCTGCATTGACAGTGAACACAGAAAGACCAATGCATTTTTCTTCGTGTATTTTCACCTCAAACAAGCTTTCCTTTATATGAAAACTCAGATTGCTGTGACCTCAATGACCTTCATCGACCCAAAACGTTAACTCTGTTTCTCTCCACAGATGCTGCCTGACCTGCTGAGTATTTCCAGCACTTTGAATTTTTATTTCAGATTTCTATTATCCGCAATATTTAGCTTTTGTGCTGAGCTTTTCTTTATCCGTGCTAAAGCTTTGCCTTCCATGCTTAATTGAGCAGAGCGAGGTTTTGTGGTCAACTTCACTGGTTGCTCTACCTTTCCAATGGGTGACACACGTCAGTGATGACTAAAATAAATAATATTTAAATGGGATAGAAGCAAATTGCAACAAAGTCTGTACTTTTAATTCATTGGGCGTCTGTTCTGATTTGAAGCCAAAGAATTAGACTTTGTTATTTGGCTTATTAACATGTTAAAATTCTGTTAGAAATTTTCTAGGCCCAGCTTTGGCTACTTCAAGAGAGGTTCTGCCCAAAATGTGAGTCTTGTTCATTAAAGTCCTTGGCATTCAGATTTTAAAGAGCTTGCCTACGGAAAGGAAAACATAACATTGTTTGCGTTATGTTGCCCTTGGCTAAAATTTGGTCTATACATTAGTTTGTTTTGCTGGGTAGATTTCCCGTCTTGCATATTTTGTTTGATCCCCTGCCTCCCACATAACCACTACAATACTTTTATTAATTCTTTACATTTCAGTATATCTAGATGTCATGCTTCACTTAGTAGATAGGATTGCTATTCCATTGGAAGACCTGAAAGTACTTCATAACTGAGGTGGTGAAGAGACGTTTGTTTGGGGGCCAACAAATGTAACAACTCCTGAGGCCTTCTGGTAGCACCTATCATTATTCCAAGACCTGTACCGACATTTCAGAGAAGACAGATTTTTTCCACCTCTGCTTCATGAGACAGGCTGTCATATAGCTGTGCCATTTGTTGACCAAAGATCTGCACAACAACCCGTTCAAAGGCATGAAGTAGAGATAATTGAAGCATAAAGATTTATGCTATTGCATCCTTCCAAGCCGCCCATGAAACCTGTGCCACTTTGGGCAGTCTGTAATATGCAATTGTATCGGGGAGAGATGACTACCATCAGTGTAGTACAGCCCATGACACTGTTAGAGTATTGCTGAATTAGACTGATATGTGGCCATTGATTCATTTTTAAAGGGCTAGTGCTTGTTAGCATTCAAATAGCAAATATAGTTAAATAGTGAACTTACTCAAATGCCTCTATATTATTAGATTTCTTCTCAGTCACATAGTTGCTTGGAATTAATCCTTCATTTCTGAAATAATATATGTTAAATACTTTATGTTCCATAGGAACCTTCCAACAAGATCAAATTAGACAAACATAAAAAGGAAAATACAAATGAAACACATTAAGTACATTTGGCAGTGAGTAGACCAAATTCAAGTGAAGACAAATTTTGGAAAGTGCTTTTATTTTTTTTTTTTCTTAAAGTAAAACCTTGAGAATCCATAGTGTCAGGAAAATAGAATAATCTTTATAATGTTATTGGAATTTAGCATAAAGTACAAATAGTGTGTGTCTGTGTGTGTGGGACTTAACTGAATTAAAGACAGCTGGTCTGAAGGCTTTGATGTATCAGAAGAGAAGCTAGGTTTGAAATGCTAAATAAGTAAACATGGATGAAGTTTTAGAATGTAGGGTGTAAAGGGAAAATTTGCCTGTTTAGATAAATCAGAGTAATTTGAATTTCAAAGGAGGTGGTGAAATGTTACACTTAGCCAGAAGAAGCCAACCAGTGTGTTTATTTTTCCCAAAGTTTACTGATAAAATTGGTCCTATGAAAGATTTTTATTATTAGAAAAGTAGAGTTGAAAAGATATATTAGGACAATGGGATTTACATTAAAAAGGGAGAAACCTGTATGAAGGAGATGAGGTTATGGGTGAGAAAAATGAATTCTAAGATCTATCAAGTGTGAAAAGCCTCCAGCCTCTATCCCCCAGGTTGCTATCTACAAGAACTGAAGTGAAGAAAAGCCACTTTGAATTCGACTGTTAAGGGTATCATGTTACTTTGCTTGGGTCTTTTAAAATCTGTTTTTTACTGTTGCCTTAACAGAGATGCAACTGGGAGTTAGATTAACAACGGGAGCAAGGAGTTACCACAGTAGTAATTTGTAAACCTGTGTATGTGCTTAAAATCATTTTTAAAAAATGATTAATAGAGTTTTAATTTAGTTTTGTAAGACTATTTTGTAAGGTGGTCTTATTACTATTGAATTCAAGACACACATCTGAAATAAATACAAATTGTAAAATAAGTAGTGGTGGTTGTTTCAAGTTTCCCTCTGGGATTTGAACATCTCAGCATTTATCATCCGCTGTGCCATAACAATAGTTATTCTGAAAGATTTCATCAGTTATCCTATCATGTCATGATAAGATGGAAAGGGAGGTACACAGAGATATTCGAACCATATACAAGGACAGACTAGATAATATAGGTGCTCAGGACAGGGTCAAGTATATAACACAACAGAAGCATCATGTTACCTAGACTCCTTAGACAGCACCTTCCAAACCCACAACTGTGACCATCTAGAGGGACAAGGGCAACAGACAAATGGGAAGACCACCACCTGGAAGTTCCCCTCCAAGCCACTCACTGCCCTGACTTGGAAACATTTCACCATTCCTTCACAGTCACTGGGTCAAAACCCTGGAGCTCCCTCCCTAACAGCACTGTGGGTGTACCTACACCACATGGTCTGTAGCGGTTCAAGAAGACAGCTCACCACCGCCTTCTCAAGGGCAACTAAGGATGGACAATAAATGCTGGCCCAGCCAGTGAAGCCCACATTCCATGAATGAATAAAAAAAATAGCAGGATCAGACAGCTAGATAGGAAAGATTAATTAACACTGAACATAAATATATGAACCCCAGATGATCTGAAGTAAAAATATAGATTATTTTAAATATTTTAAATATTATTTTAAATATTTACTTCTTCAAGTAAATAAGTTTTTCTTATATTCTTTAAGTTACTTCTCAATCTTTTCTATTTATGTCTGTGGCTTTTCAGCTTGGCTTATTGGTAACTTTCCTGCCACGGGTTATAGCAATACATCAAGGTTTGTGGGATAATGTAGGAAGACACTCCAGCACAACTTTGGGAAGTGAGGACTTTAAACAAAGATCGACCAGGCCAGATCTGTTGGATGTTTAAGATTCCATGAAGGAGAGCAGGAAGTTCTCCTGCTGTCCTCCCTTGATAAATACTGCAAAAATAAACTTGGCTACTTATTATTGTTTATGGAACATTGGTGATGGAAATTGGCTGTCACATAACAGCAGTTACCATTATATTATTACATTATTCAAAAAGAATTAGGAACTATATTGTTATGCATATATATTCAGACACTCAATACTGCACTATAGTCAGTGTACTGAGCAACAATTCTGCCTGCAGCACACGTGAGATCTGAAAAAGTACATTCGATGTTAGCTCCAGCATTTGTGTCTAAAAATGTCTAAGTAAAAAAATATTTTGAACTGCTGGAAATCACAAGACATAATAGTCACTACACTCCAAAACTTAATTAATAACTTAAAATGGTCCAAATGAGACACAGCTTAATGGCCAGAATTTTCTGGCTCCATTGGTGTCAGGCGTCCTGGTGAGTGCCGGGTGGGACAATATGCTGAGAAGGCCAAAAATCAGTTTTATGCCGTTGTGAAACCAGTTTGTGATTGTCCGCCCCACCTGTCAATGGCAGGCCGCATTTCCTGCTGCCACACATCAGGAACATTATTTTAATACATTTACACTTAATTATCAGCCCTGCTCGGCAGAATAATCCCCCACGCTGGATCATCTGGGCACGATGGCGTGATTGCATTCCAACATGTTTCACAACTGTATATGAGAGACGTGCACCTGGTGACCTGAACTTCGAAGGGATCTCGGAGGTGAGTGCACATAACCTTGTGAGCATCGCCCATAGGACATTAAGGAAGAGACGCCGCGCATTCAGGGGAGCACAAGCAAGTTGTTTTTTCCCGGTTGGCTTTTGGTGTGGTGCCGGGGCAAGGGCTCCATGCAAATCAGGCTGGGGTTGGGGGGGGCAAGGCAGCACACTACAGGAAATACTCAAGCACATGCTGACGAGTGTGGGGAGAGGGAGGTTGAGGGAAGCGACCACGCACTTGGAAAAACTTGCCAAAAGTGAGCATTCTTCTACAGCTGAGACTGTTCAGCTGCAGCTCCATTGATATGTTTGGAGTTGGGCCTCTGAAGCTTGTCTGCCCACTCAAGCAACACAAAAGCATGAAAGTACCACCAAATGCTCCAAAACTTTTCACCCATCAGGTGCAGACTGCAAATTAACATGTGTTTTAGGGGGCAGCAGAGCAATTGGTCAACTGGACAAGTTGTAGAATCCCCTTGTGAAAGGTGGCCATGCAGCAGTCACTGGTGGAGGTGCTCACAACCCCTTGCAATGTTTTTATTAAAGGCTTGGACCAGTATCAATTTTGGTTCAAGCTAACAGCGCAGCTTTGCAGTGCAGGTTAGGAGAATGCCTGCGCCTGAGCTGAGAGCACAGCATGCAGTACAGTGGCCGAAGCTGCCACCAATTGGTCAAGTGGAGTGGGCCAGAGGTGGGTGGGGTTTCGGACAACCAATGAACGCAGTACACACTGGCCATCCAAGTGGGTGGCCAGCAATCTCCAGCATGCATGGAGGAGCCTTCAGACTTAACCAAGAGAAGTTCTTAGGACACATATACTAACCTACATGTCTCTCTCTTTGATCCTGCAGCAAGAGAACATCAGGATCATGGAGATTGGTGATTTAAAGGTATGCCTCATGGCTTACAGGGAGCAGAGAAGAAGACGAAGAGAGCAGCGGAGGGGCCTGGCTCGGCAAAGGGAGGAGCACCTCCCTCAAGCCAAAGGGGCAGTAGGGCCTGCTGCACACGCAGCTGAAGGTCCACAGTGAGCTGTCACTGGCAGGCACCTCACTAGAACCATGGTCTATCGATGGCACTTGTTGTTCTTACAGATGACCAAGAACCAGTGTCACTGAAGACTGCACATGTCTAGGGAATTGGTCAGTCGCATATGCCACCGGCTGCAGGATTTAGCGCTGCGGGGGCATGGAGGGCATCCACTGCCAGTGGCCATGAAAGTGACCGTGGTGCTCAATTTTTATGCCAGTGGCTCCTTCCAGGGTTCCACAGGTGACCTGTGCAAGATCTCGCAAGCCTCCACGCACAGATGTATCCAGGATGTCACAGACACCATCTTCACGAAGACACAGAACTTTGTGCATTTCGCCGGGAGTCAGGAAAGCCAGGAAGCAAGAGCTCTGGGATATGCACAGGTCTTAGGTTTTCCACAGGAGCAGTGTTCCATCGACTGTACTTACGTGGTGCTTAGATCTCCGTGGCAACAAGCAGACAACTACGTCAATTGCAAGGGCTTCCACTCGCTGAATGTTCAGCTAGTGTGCGACCTCCACAAACACATCCAGGTCTGAGCACGATTCCCAGGAAGCATCCACAACTCCTGCATACTTAACAGGTCTCAGATCCCTGACATCTTCCAGGGTCCAGGGGGGCTGCAGGGTTGGATCCTCGGGGACAAGGGCTACCCATAGAGGACGTGGCTGATGATGCCTGTGCGGTGGCCTCAGACTGCAGCAGAGAGACAGTGTAACAAGGCTCATGCCGCAACCTGGATTTTGGTGGCACAAATGATAGGCAACTTGAAAATGAGGTTCCAGTGCCTTGTCAGGTCTGGTGGAGCACCGCAATACAGTCCCCAGAGGGTGTTGCACATCATCGTTGATTGCTGCGCACTCCACAACCTGGCACTGCAACAAGTGGAGGGCCTGGCTGAGGAGGAGGTAGAGGAGCTGCACATCTCCAATGAGGGGGATGTCAAAGGGGATGATGGTAATGAGGTCCTCGAAGGTGAGGATGCTGGTGATGAGGCCATCACATTGGCCAGATGAGGCAGGTGTACTCAGGAGGCCCTCATAGCCGCAAGATTCATGGGGGATGAGGATGAGATGCAGTGAAGGCAGACCTGACATCTTTACCTTACATTTGTGAACATTTGGCTCCTGTGTAGCTGATAGTAAAACGCATACCCTCAATGCTCAGTCTCATGTCATGAAGTTGCTGTGGAGGCCCTAATAGTCACTATATTCCAAGAGGATGATGACAATATGTAGTGAGGACACTCCATAGACAGAAACATAGAACCATAGAAAACAGGAGCAGGAGTTGGTCATTCAGCCTTTGAGCCTGCTCCACCATTCAACATGATCATGGCTGATCCTCTATCTCAACACCATACTCCTGCACTCAGCCCATACTCCTTGATGTCTTTAGAGCCTAGAAACCAATTTCCTTCTTAAATATATTCAGTGAGTTGGCCTCCACAGCCTTCTGTGGTAGAGAATTTCATAGGTTCACCACCCTTTGAGTGAAGAAATTTCTCCTCATCCCAGTCTTAAATGGTCTACCCTGTATCCAGCGACTGTGACCCCTCATTCTAGATCCCCCAGCCAGAGGAAATATCATCCCTGCATCCAGTCTGTCCAGTCCTGTCCCTGTCAGAGTTTTATATGTTTCAATGAGATCCCCTCTCATTCTTCTAAACTCCAGTGAATGGAGGCCTAGTCGGCCCAATCTCTCCTCATACGACAATCTTGCCACCCCAGGAATCAGTCTGGTGAACCTTTGCTGCACTTCCCCTACTGCACACAATACTCCAGGTGTGGTCTCACCAAGGCCCTGTACATCTGCAGTAAGACATCTTTGCTCCTGTACTCAAGTCCTCTCACAATGAAGGTCAACATACCATTTGCTTTCTTAACAGCTAACTGCACCTGCATACTTGCTTTCAGTGATTGGTGTACAAGGACACCCAGCTCCCTTTGTACATCAACATTTCCCAATTTATCACCATTTAAATAATATTCTACCATTCTGTTTTTCCTACCAAAGTGGATAACTTCACACTTATCCACATTATACTGCATCTGCCATGTATTTTCCCACTCACTCAACTTGTCTAAATCATCTTCAAGCCTCTTAACATCCTCCTCACCACTCACATTCCCACCAAATTTCATGTCATCAGCAAACTTGGAAATATCACATTTGGTTCCCTCATCCAAATCATTGATAGATATTGTGAATAGCTGGGACCCAAGCACTGATCCCTGTGGTAACCCATTAGTCACTGCCTGCCACTCTGATAAAGACTCATTTATTCCTCCTCCAAGTTTCCCTGTCTGCTAACCAATTCTCAATCCATGCCAATATATTACCTCTTTACATTGACGCTGTGAATGTCTGACTCCTGTCTGGCCGAGGGCAGCTCACTTGCGCTCCATGATCAGGGTCATATCATAGAGACGCAGCCATGAAACTTGAAATGCACCTGAGCTCTTCAGGAGCACAGCATCACTGGTCACAGATGCTGAAGAAATGGGTGGGTGGGGTCCAGCCCCACTTAAAGGTGCTGACAGCACAGAGAGAGAATGACGGAACTTGGTGACGCCTGCCCACGACATTCTGTGACAGCAATGACCAGCACCATCGAAGTGCAGGCGTCAGTCATGTGTCCAGGGAGTGTGAAGCCAGACCATCACTTTGGCCTAAAGGTTACACACTGCACAGGGAAAAGGCCCTGGACTGAGATACCTGCCTTTAACTTGTATAGGAGCTAAGGTTTCACATCTGAGTAACACGAACGCAACTCATCAGAACAAGGAGCAATAGGCAAGGAGACATTCTTGAGAGTTTATTGATAATAGGGAACATTAAGTACAAGTGATGAACACACGTGCCCAGGCTGTGCAACTACACCTTCTTAACTTTCCTAACCCTGGTCCTATGCCTTGGTGCTCCCTGGACATCCACAGTGGAGGTGGAGGCAGCCTGCTGACTGCTACACCCTGTCCGTGATGATCTTGGTGGGCGTCCTCTGCAGAGTCAGGACCTGGAGGGTCCTAGGCTAATTTTGCTGAGCAGCAGTAGAACGTCTCTTGGCCTGTGGAGCTGGAGCTACTGGGATCACAAGAGGAGGGGATTTGGATCGGCTGGACATTCCCAGAGTCACCTGGGTAGATGACCCGTGGTGTCCAGCTGCTGATCCTCCTCCCTATGGATGCCTGAGGACCCCTGGTTGACTCCTTGAGGAGAAGGGGAAGCTGGAGTGAGACTGAGCTGCCTGGCACCCCTCTCACATTGACACTGTTGGAAGCCAACAATGGCATCAGCGATGGAGTTCGGCCCACGCAGCAGTGCAGGACCGATGTCCTGGACCAAGGTCTCCATGGCAGCCACCATCCTACGAGTGTTGACCTCGGTGCATTGGCATGCTGGTGCTATCACCTCAGTCTGAAGGCGAACAGGCTCCTCCATTGCGCCTTGCAATCTGAGGAGTGCAGCGGACATCGCTTCCTGATGTTCCTGAGACTACCTTTGCAGCTCCAGCAACTGAGGCATGACCAAGTCCAAAGGCTCCTCATCTGACTCGGACTCAGCAGATTTCTGGCCTCCAGCAGTCCTCCGAGTGCCGAGGCCCTGGGAAGTCCCTGCCGCCACCTGCTGTGGATCAGAAAGTGTGATGTGCTCACGAGATTGTGATCCCGAGGCTACTCTAGAATTAGGTCCCACTGAGGTGTGTGTCTCTGTGCTGATGGAGGGTGTGGGTGACGCTGTGATGGGGCTTCAGTTGGGGTGTCATCAGATTCTTCTTCGAGGTGTCTCCGGGGCTTGAGTTGAGGACCTGGGTCCTCGGAAACTCAGCTGTTTCCCAGATGTGCCTGTGAAAGCAGGGGGAGATAATTAGTGCATGGCAGAGGACTGCGAAACAGAGGAACTGACTCACAGCATGGTTGTCTGATGGATGTTGCACTGCTAGATCCCCACTTGGTTGAGCACTGCCGACCTCACCATCAGCATGGGACTGTTCCTGATCATCATCAGCCAGCTGAATGACTCTATTTTTAATGTCTGTGAGGGCCTTGATGTCTCCACCAGTCTGTGACCTCTCCCTTTTGTTGTGTGCCAGCTTGTCCTGCATGAAGACAAATGGAGAGAGTGTAAGCAGGATACCTGCCAGGCCAGGTGAGAAGAATGCCTGACATGGATGGGGTGAGGACACAATCTGCAGGACAGATGAAGGTGTGTGAGAGAGAATGAATGGTGATGTCCCTTCAACTGGCAGTGAGTGAGATCCCTGTGGATGTGTGATGAGTTTGTGTGTGAGTGGAAAGTGATGAGAAGAGTGACTTACCCTGCAGAACCCTGCAGAACAGAGGAGATCATTCATCCTCTTTCAGCACTGGGTGGGTGTCCTCTTTTGCAGGGCACTGGTGCTGACGACAGCTGTCTTGCTGGATTGGTGAATTTGCTTGCTGGTCTTTGCCCAGATCGGTGGTAGAGAATTTCACGGCGAGCCTCCACTGTATCCAGTAGGTGCCCGAGGGAGGTGTCACTAAATCTGGGTGCAGCATGTTTCCTCCCTTTGGCAGCCATGACTTTGCAGTAGCTTCTGATGCCTTAGAGAGTGCTAGCTCTGTGCAGGGGTGCCCTTTAAATATGGCTCCAAAATTACTGAAGGCTTGAGATGGCGGAGGGGCGGATGTGATCTGGTGTGTTTCCTGGGGATGAATTATTAATGAGGCAGGACATGCCAGTAATAGGATGATACTGTGCTAAAGCCGCCATTCCGCCTGGCAGGTAAAACATCCTTTTCCCTGCCCGCTACCGCACCTTGAGTGGAATTGTCCCAGATTTGCACAATATCTCTATTGTGTGTGCGTGCATGGGGGTGGGGCGGGTGGAAGGACGCATGCTTGAGTGTTGCCATCCTCCCTCGTGACTTTGGAAGGAGAAATGGAAATCTCCACAGAAATTCAGAGCCAATAAATGCAACTGTTATTACCTGAATACTAGGTGGAAGGACCGAGCTTTGGACACTAATAATTTACTACATTCTTTCAAATTTTGATCAGAACAAAACTTTAAAGTTAAAGTCATTCAGTTTCCAATACTCACGGGTGAATCCCGAGGTTTCTGCTTCACACTTTGTGTAACTGGTGGTTTATGTCCAGATGTTAAGCGATGATCAGAATTCTTGATACATCTGAATACATTGTAACGTAATAACATGAAATCTATATAGTACTAAATATGGTAAATGAAACATCATTCTTACCCATGTTTGTCCCGTGCTTTCCACCAGTGAGGGTCACGTTTCTGGAGAATAACATATTCTTCATATCTCTTGACACTCAGGTCAGTAGGTTCCCGGGCCCAGAAATCATACAGCGCTATCACCCTGACCTCCCCACCCTCCTCATCGTCACTCTGAGGTGGTGGTGGAGGTTTCCTTCTTGATGGGACCCCCACTGACCTGTTCACCTGAACAACACCAAAAATTAAAAACAAATACAGTAATGGCTTTATCTGTTAATCTATGCCAAAATGTATTTTATCATAACGATTCAAGCATAACGATTAATTGTTCCAGTTCAGCAATGCTAAATACATTCTTCACAGTTTTGAAGAACATTGAAAAACATTTAGAAGCTCGGTGCCTTAGTGTCATTCTGCAACGTGCGCAGATCTTATAAAGGCATATTTTAAAATTTGTTTCGGCATTATCTATTTACTTTTGATCTGTATTTCATAATGTAATGTTAAAATAAAATTTCTTCGAAAATTATGGTGATCTCTTTCAGGGAGACTCCCACTACTTTGCCAATGTCTAGTCCTCAGTTCAGTCTTACAATTCAACTTTAGCAACATTCTGAGGAGGAAGTTACTTCACTGCAACACTTTAGTTGTTATGCAAATGTACCCTCAGGCTGGGACCATGGACACAAATTGTTAAGTCCACAAATGACTGAAAATGAAAGGGTTTTAATACTCACATAGTTCAGGGAAACCAAACTCCTCAATGACAATGGTGAAACAGAAGTTCCAATACATTTCTAACACTAAGGAGGTGAATTTACATGAGGATCTCTCCCACTTGTCTTCAGGAATTTTGGCAAAAGAGTGGTGGAAATCCTGGAGAAAGACTTATGTATCTTCGGTCAAAGTTACAGCAGATGATCAAGCAGAAGAACCCAGGTGAAATTTACCTTCGGATGTTTTGAAAATAGATGGCAACACTGGACCAACACTAACATGGTCCTATAAAATTAATTTATTTGCTATATTAACAAAAGCTTGTTTGAACACATCTTAATTTAAATATTCCCACAGTGTAATTTCCAGCCCCAAGTGTTAACTTGTCATGGCTTTAGCATAAGATATATCAAACTCTGATGTATCAACCTGTCCATTTAAAAACAAAGGCCCCATCAGAGTTATCAACCGCACACATCTTGCAGGTGAGGTTTTTCATAAGGGTTTTAATAAATCTACTTGAGACTGACTGCAAAAGAATTTTTCAGTTGCTCTCTATACAGGGAGCTAAACTACGGGGATTTGTATAAGTAAATTCTATGCCTCACTGGCAAACCTATATAATCTAAAGAAATTATATGGTTTGTCAGATGTGTTATTGGAGCTCTGCTGGTCTTTAACACAACCATTGTGAATGAAGACAGGGCCTTTTTTACACGAGGGTCAGTTGTAACCAATGAAAACAGTGCTTCAGGTGTGCCTGCTATCTTGCACAAGATACTACAATTCAGCTATGAGTTACTGACATTTCTAGATTAAACTTTGGAAGACTAAACACATTAATTAAATTAACAATGATAAATGCATTGATTTAGACACTTAAAAGGAACAAATATAATGGACCATATGATACACCACAGCTTGAAGTACTTTAAACACAGTTATTATTTATTTGTATTGTTTCAATATTTTACTGTGCTATGGAAGTTCTCAGTGTCAGTATATGTAACCTGAGATAAAAACCCTCCAGAAGCATTCATGGGCAGAATTTTGCCCTTGGCAGGGGTGCTCAGCAGGGGCAGGTGAGGGCGGTCGGAAAGCTAACCTCCACCCACAATTGGCACCGCACTGCGATCTTATGTGAGTGGCAGTGCTGAGTGCTGCCTGGGTGGGTGGGGGGAGGAAGGCAAGCGGGCCTAGCGTGATCTTCATGCATTCATGTGAAAGAGATGTTCAATCTCCCTGAGAGAGAATAAAAATGTCATAAAACATGTCCCCTCATGTGACTTGTCACATGAGCAGGGACATGTTTTTAATTCAAGTGTGAAATTTTGATTTTATTTTTAATTACTTTAGGAAACCTCATCCCACCTGTGGATGAGGTTTCCTAAAAAATGCAAAGGCCACTTGGCATTTTCGACGCCCGTCAACTGTAAGGTTGGATGGGCAACATAAATTTGATATTAACAACTCTGTTAATGGCCTTAACAGGCCTCTTAATTGTCGGCGGTCACGCTGCCGACTCCAGGGCAAGCCCGTCGAACAAAATGTCGTGGGACTGCACGATGACATCGGGATGCTTGCCCAATGTCATCACGCATCATTTTACACTGTTAGAAGCAGGTCTGAACTTTGTGGATTCATTTGGGCAGCCTGGCTACCTTTTTGGAGAGGCAAGATACCTCTTTGAATATGGTCCTGGGGCATCTTTGGAGATTTCTAAAATTAGGCATGAATGTCTATAAAAAGTGCATAAACTAATTGGAACTGTGAAGCTCATTTGAATTGTCAAAAATTGTCAAAAACAACTATCAAATGTGTCAAGTGGTACTGTCAAGGAGAGCTGTCAAAAGCAGCTGTCCAAAGTGCCAAAATGAATTGTCAAAGGGAGCTGGCAAAGCATTTAAAATCCTGCCCTTTAACTCTTTGAAAAAACTGTCTGGTGTGTTAAAAATGATTGCTTGTAATTTCATTTTGTCTGTTGACATAGTACTTAGGGTTAAGATTGCTGGATTAGTGCTGCATGACTGATTTCAGAATGTCCGTTATCACAGTAGGGTGTCTGTCATTTCAGTTTGATTGACAGCTTCAAGTGGCTATGGAGCCTTTGAAGTGGGACTATGAATTTCAATGCTTGTTTTTATAAGGGGTTATGCAATTGAAGGAAATGTTTGTTGTTATAAGTGATAACATAGTTGAAGGAATGTAAATGGGCTTTTATAAATGAGAGTGGTTTAAAAAAAAATGAAGTCTGCAATACACAGTTGGAACTTTATTTTATTTAATCTCGGCATGAGTCCTGAGGTCTTCCCATAGTGAATCCAGGGTGAGTTGACACGGTAGGTGTAAGGGCAAAGAGTGGTGTGTGGGGCCATGGGTTGGAATGAGTTGACGCTAAGTTGGCATAGAGGCTACAGAGGGCCATGGGGGTGGCGGGGGCATAGGTTGGAATGGAGGATATGAGGGACCATGGGGGGATGCATGCATGACATGAGGTGCGCTGGAATGAATGGGAGACAGGGAGTGTGTGGGGTGGTGAGCAAGTGTGAAGAGTGAGGGCTGTTTTATGTTTTTCTGTTTTTTAAAAAAACTTTGACTCCATGCTGGTGCACCAAGGTAGGCCTTCCACCCAGCCCACCTCCACATCCAGCATACTCCGCACTTGTTCCAGGGTCACCAGGCCTCACTCTCAGGGAACTCAGTCAGGCCGGAACAAAAGTCTGACCTTCCAGTCCACTTTCTCGGGCTCTGCACTCCCAACCCAGGAGTGAAAATCCAAGCTAGAGACTCTTATAATGTGCAGGTATTGTCCCATAAAATGTAGCCTAAACATATACCAAAAGCATATCACCTACTCGGTAAATATTTGAAGGATATGATGCCTGGCGGTCATTCAAAGCATAACCATCCATGAGATCAGCATTATCATCTAAACTCACTTGAGTTGTCACTGCACTGAAATTTAATAAAAAAATAAACAAATGAACATAACATTAAACACAGGATTACAGGTTGTGCACATTCAAGAAAGGTAGAAAATAATTTTATTTGGAAGATAGTTGAAAAATCAGGCTTACCGTTTCTGAACAGAACAGCAACAGCAAAACACTGACTGGATGGTATGGTCTGTGAAAATATGAGATTGCAATGCAACAACATGTCTTCAAATGGAAATTAAGGTACAGTTCAGGAAAATCAAAAGCAAAATACAGCAGATAATGAAAATCTGAAACTAAAATTGAAAATTTTGGACAATGCATAGCAGTCAGATGTTAATTGATCTACTGTGTGTTTCCAGTATTTTCTATTTTTAAGTTAATCTTAAGTTAACACCACACTAAAAAGTATTTCGCTCACATTGTAGCTCATATAATCAATCTGTGATTGCAAAATTTGGTATTCTGTCTATTGTGCCAAGCCAATTTACGCCATTTTGAAGGAGTTTTGCACATGCGGAAATATTGTTAACTTTGAGTTTTATTCCAATATACTAACGACAGGTTATTTGAAAATGCCAGAAGCTTTAAGTAATATATCAATATTCCATTGATATAATGTTAATCTTTATGCTTAGCCACCCCAGTTGGGCTGATCACACAGAACGCCCGTATACTTGAATAGAGTAAGGCTTAATAGTAAAGCTAAAATATGAAAAGCACATTCTCAGCTATACCAACATACGATTTCATTGTTGATTAGTTGATCGTCCTGTGTTGTTTTAATGTGCAATTCATCAGTGTAGAAGGGATTGTGTTAAAACTTGTGAATCAACAACAAATGCTGGCTCTATTCGTTGAAAAAGAACATATTGACATTTTCCTTTACCAAATTTCAGCAACTACCAATAAAGTGAAAAGGTCAATCATTTTGAATGCTTCTTACATTATGGCTAATCAGACAGTTACTATTATGTTAGACAAAGCAAAGTGACAGACAATTAAAAAATCCTAATTTGATCCTTGATTTTTTTAAATTTAGTCTTAGCTATGAAGCAAGTTCTATTTGAAAATCTGCTTTTATTTGTGATTAAAAATCCCTCTGGCCAGCTCTTAAATACCAAGTTACTTCTACATCTACAAATGTCAAAAGGTAATCAGAAGATTAAAAGTAAAACAGAGGATGTTGGAAATACTCAGTAAGTCAGGTGTTATCTGTGGAGAGCAAAACAATTAACATTTCCCTCCGCAGATGACCTACTGAGTTTTTCCAACTATTTTTGTTTGTGTTTCAGATTTCCAGCATCCACAGTATTTTGCTTTTATATTAAAACAATTAACATTTCAGATTGATGACCTTTCATCAGACAATTTTGCTTCTGTTCTTCTTTTATTTTTATTTTATGTTTTTGTTTCAGATTTTCAACACCTGAATTAGGCTTTTGCAGTCCTGTGGTCATTAAATCAGATGCCGTTGGAATCCTTGTGAGGCGGATCAAACACTCTGTTTACGATTGTATTATTCATTGGATTAGCTGGATGAACCCAGTGTCTGTGTTGCTTTGTGAGACCATTTTTAAAGACAGTATCATGAGCCATTAGTCAGATATGCATTGTTACTACCGAGTCTTCACTTTAGTCAGCTGTAAGTACCATCATATTTTACTCTATTTATATCACATCCAGCATGGGAACCTATAATGAATTATATCTGAAAAAAAATTTTTTTTTGAATTGTGCATGTACAGCCACAATTATTTTGGGAAAATGTAATTTTGAAAGTGAGCCCATATAGGTAATTCCTTAGGAACCCAGATGAATCCTAATCTCATCAAGAGATGAATTCAGTTTCATCTAATTAGAGTTTAATGTCCTAGAATTATAATCCAGAACCAAAGTTTAATGGAGGCAGGGCAGGTGCTAAATTTGACATGGGACCCAGTTCTACCCTGACTCGGGGAAGAGCCACCGGATTCCAGTGAGGTAGGGAGCAAGCAACTCTTCTGTCTCCTGTACATTATAAAAGATAAGCCCATTTCTAATCATTTCCTTACATCACTCACCAATTACATCCCCATTCCTCACCCCTACTGTACCTCCATCTGTATTTGCCCCTGGAAAAATCTATCCCACAATTCACTTACAACAATACTTTCAATCCCAACTATCTTGTCTTTGGTCCTCCATTTTCCATAACATATCTGCAGCTAATACTTTACACAAACTCACCCTCACCTCCACTTTTGAGGTCCCAGTCCCCATTAAGGCCAGTACTCTCACTCTTTCCTGGTCATTTCCTCTAGCATGGCCATCATTTCCTCTCCCTCAAGTTCAAGGGACACAGATCTGAAAGGGCTCCTCCACTGTTGCTAGATTATCAGACTGCTTATCCAACCAATACCAGATGAGCAGAAATTTCCTCGAATTAAATATTGGAAACTCTTCTCCAAATTCCATCCCCCAGCTACTTACTCCATTGGCTCCCAGCAATAGTCTAAGATTAAGTTAGTCTGTTCACAACCTTGGTGTCACATTTGATCCTGAGATGAACTTTTGAGCTCATATTCGTGCCATCACTAACACCGGCTAATATCGTCTGATTTCAGCCCTGCCTCGGCTCATCTGTTGCTGAAACACTCATTCATGCCTTTGTTATCTCTAGACTCAACTATTCCAGTGCTCTCCTGGCTGGTCTCTTCCGAAACTTGGGATTATCCAAAACTCCACTTCCCATTTCTTAATTTGCAGCAAGTCCTGTTCCCCTATCACCCCCTTCACTGACCTACATTGACTCCAGGTCAAGCAACATCTTGATTCCAAAATTCTCACCCTTGTTTTCAAGTCCCTCATGAGCCTTGCCCCTCCCTATCTCTGTAATCTCCGCCAGCTCCACAACCTTCAGAAATATCTGTGCTCCTATTATTTTGGCCTCTTGCATCCACAGTTTTAATTGCTCCACCATTGTTGTGCCTTCAGTTTCCTAGGTCTCAACTCTGGAATACACCTCTTCATTTTGCTTTCCTCCTTTAAAATACTCCTTAAAACCTACCTCTTTGACCAAGCTTTGTGGATCTGGCCAAATATCTCCTTATGTGGCTCAGTGTCATACTTTGTTTTACAATGCTCTTGTGAAGCACTTCAGGATGTTTCATTACCTTAAAGATGCTACATAAATATAAGTAGTTGTTGTTGTCATCTGGGGAGTTCCTGCATTTGTTCAGAAATTTTACCCAGTACACCATGAGAAACCTCTCTGGGAAACTGAACTCTCCCCTATTAAAGCACATGTGTGCTTGACTGAGGCCCTTGGAAAGACTTCAGGAGTTAAAGTGCAGCATGGGGCAAAATAAGATGAGATACAACAAATGTCAGCTTGACATTACAAGGGGGAATCAAGCTAAATATATAATGTACAGAGGAGAGGTGATAAAGGAAATAAGAGGGCAAAGAGACAGTACGAGAATAGTTTGGCAGCTAACATAAAAGGAATGTCGTAGCTGTTCTGTAAGCCAATTAACTGTAAAAGAATTAGCGAAGAAGAGGTGGAGTCAATTAGGGACAAAAGTAGAGAACTATTGGTGGAGGCAGAAGACCATGGTTGAGGTACTAAACAAATATTTTGCATTGGTGTTTACCAAGAAGGAAGACTTTGCCAAAGCTATGTTAAATGAGAAGGTTGTTAGACAACTGGATAAGATAAAAATAAAGATGGAGTACTGGAAAGGCTGGCACTTAAAGTAGATAAGTTAGCTAGTCTGGATGGGATGACTCTTGGAATGCGATGCTGATGGAAAGATAGGTTTGTGGCGGTGCCAAACACAATCATGAAATGTTTAGATAGAATAAATAAAGTGGAACTTTCAAATTCAGATTCGAAACATTAACTCTATTGCTCCGTCCATGGATGCTGTCAGACCTGCTGAGTTTTTCCAGCATTTTCTGTTTTTATTTTGGAACTTTCAAATGGTTGAAAGGTCAATGACCAGTGGGCACAGATTTAAGGTGATTGGTAAAAGAACCAGAGATGATATGAGGAAAAATAAATTAAACAGTGAGTGATTAGGATTTGAAATGTGCAGTCATATGGGTAGTGGATATAAAATCAATAGTAGCTTTCAAAGGGGAATTAGATCAATGCTTGAAGGAGAAAAATTGCAAGAATATGGGTAAAGGGCAGGGTGTGGTACTAAATGGATTGCTCTTTGAAAGAGACTATACTGACTCAATGGGCCAAATGGCCTCTTCCTGTGCATACTATTCTATCATAATTAATGCCAGGGTGAGTTAGTTACCTTAATTAGACATCTTTTGTCTTCATTAGTAGCTGCAGACTGAAAATGTAAGTCTAGAGTTTCTGTATGATTTTTACCCTGATGACAATTGCATGAAATAATTCATGAGCTTGGAGAACCTGTGAGTTACACCCATGGCCACATTACGTTTAATTATCCATGATCATTTACATTAGATCAAAAGGCCATTCACACCTGAAACAATTCCCACCCACCAGATTTGCCATGCCCCTAGGATAGAATGGTGAGTTTCTACCACTTGAGCCTGTTTGGGGCTGTTCGTCACATTGTGCCCAAAATGTTGAGTGCACAGAAATCTGTGGCCACATTAAGCCATTGCTAATTATCTGCCACTGCAGTAAACAATTTTCACTTGAAGCCCCACTCAGGTCTGTTTCTCATACTTTAAATTACTCCAAAATCCATTAATTGATCTGCCCTCGGCCTGACTGAAAACTGCTGATTGGCTTCTTTATTTATTCAGCTGCAGTAATTAGTTGAACAATTTTTCAGTTTAAGTTCCTTTAAATTCAGCCATCTTGACTCATTGACCATGTTATTGTTGTTCCGGACACGGGGGGCGAGGTGAATTGAATTATTATTACTGTTTACCTCTTCTGCCCATGACAGTGGTAATTTAATCTCTAATTGGATTTGTTTCCCTTAGTATCCTTTCCCTTGTTAAAATGGGCCAGGGTGTGTTTTCCAAATCGCGATTATGAGGTCCAATGTTAACAATAACCCCACAGTTAAAATTCTTTAAGGTGAACCAAAGTTAGGATTTATTAGCACATTCAAAATCCAAGGAATGGATCATGACACTTATTCACACTAACGAGCATACAAGGCAGAAAGACAGGGAAAGGAAAGAAAAGAAGACAATTGCGAGTTCCAAAAAAACACTCAAAAGGTATTGGCATTAATTTACATGAGCAGAGTCCAGTAAGTCAATGTCCAATGAAGGTTCTATCAGATGGCTTTGTCTAGCAAAGTTCCTGGGTTTTTTTTTCCTCTAGGAGCTCAGTTGCAGTTTGAGGCAGTTGTAGATGCAGCAAAAATATTCTTGTATTCTGGAAATTAGTTCACTCTGTAGGCAAAATATAAGGTTCTCTCTGGTGATTAGAATTCAAGAGAGACAGAGGTCAGAGCAGGATGCTAGCTGGAGTTCTGTTTTTTCCTCCAAAGTTAAACATCAGTTGAAGACAGAATTCAAAAGCTGTATTATTAAAGCAATTCAAACAGCTCAAGTCTCAGTCATGTGACAGGATGGTTTCAGGTTGAGCCATTCAGCTAATGATGTACTTTAAGGACCCTCATTAAAACCCATTGTATTTTGAGCAGATAACTGTAGAACCATTAGCACAACATTGGAGATGAGGAGTCACAATAGCTCTTCCTTTGTCCAGAGCTGGCTAGTGCAGGCACCTCATCTACTAGTCCTTTGGGTTGGCTTGGCTGTTCAGGTAATGCAAGGAGTGTCACATTCCAGGAGGATGATGAGTTAGCCTTTGTCCATTGGAACTGCTCAGAGTCTTCCAGAACTACTATGATGTGATTAGCTGAGGCCATTTCATCAGTCCAGCAACATTATCCATTTTTAAAAATAGAATTTAAACAGGTGATTGTGGAAGAGAAACAAATTTTTAAGATTTTTTTTCATCATGCCTTCTCTGTATGACAAAGTCAAGAATTAATTACAGTCCAAATGCTACATGATTGCACCAATTCACAGGAGATTTTATGTTCAGGTGCTTGCTAATTGCAGGTTTGCTCAAAGACTTAAGCATAACTTCAACTTGGCAAAACCACACAGTATCCAGCACACTGAGTGCATTTTCCAATTTGCATCACTAGAAACTCCATGATGTAATTTCCATCTGGCCCCAGGGTGTGCCTTTGGGTATCTCCATCATCTCTTCAACACTGGTTCAGGATAGGCAGCTTGCCCCAACCATGTAAATGACTCCAACTCTGGGACATAGTTGGCTGTTCTGTCTGCTGCACTTGCGTTAATAGAGTGGGGCCATTGGAATTTCAGCCTCAAGAAGTTATTATCGTTGAGTTTCAAGCAGAGTGTTGGATTAAGTATAAAGCCAAAGGGCTGACTCTTACCTATGTCGAGCAGGCTGGGTGGGAGCAGGCAGGGGTGGGCATGGAGCCGATCATCGCCCATGATTGGCTGCGCACCGCTATTTTACGCGTGTGGGCCAATTAAGGCCCGCCCAGAGTAATGCGCAGCCGGCAGCACTACCTGTGCGGGCAGGGGTAGGGGGAGGAGGGAGAGTTGGGACCTGCGTTCTTTTGCGTATGTGCAAAATAGCGCAGCAATCTCCCTGAGGCAGCTCTGTGCCTCAGGGAGATTAAGTTGATAATAAAACTTTTTAATAAAGCAAGCTAAAAATTATTTAAACATGTCCCATCATGTGACACTGTCACATGAGCTGGGACATATTTGTCAATTTTGCAAAATGTAATTAATTATTTTATAATACCTTCAGGAAACCTCATCTCGCTCATGAATGAGGTTTCCTGAAAAACGCAAAGGCTGCTTGGGCTCTTCACCTGCCCATCAACCTTATGGCTGGAGGGGCAGCATTGTTAACTTCTTTAATTGCTTTGTTAATGGTCTTAATAGGCCGTTGACCATTCGGCGGGCGCTTTGCCACCACCGGGAGAGGTGGTCGCTGATGCAGTATGCAGGAGGCCTGGAATCTCTCAGAGGTTCCAGGCCTTCTGGACAGACCACCCGGCATCGACCTAGGCCCCGGAAAAGACAATGGCAATCACAGCTCTGTCGACCCTGCAAAGTCCTCCTTACTAATATCTGAGGGCTAGTGTCAAAATTGGGAGAGCTGTCTCACAGACTAGTCAAGCAATAGCCTGACATAGTCATCCTCATGGAATCATACCTTACAGATAATGTCCCAGACTCCACCATCACCAAACCTGGGTATATCCTGTCCCACCGGCAGGACAGACCCAGCAGAAGTGGCAGCACAGGATATACAGTCGGGAGGGAGTTGCCCTGGGAATCCTCAACCTCGACTCCAGACCCCATGAAGCCTCATAGCATCAGGTCAAACATGGGCAAGGAAACTTCCTGCTGATTACCACGTACCGCCCTCTGTCAGCTGATGAATCAGTGCTTCTCCATGTTAAGAATCATTTGGAGGAAGCACTGAGGGTGGCAAGGGTGCAGAACATACTCTGGGTGAGGGACCTCATGGATTTTCATGATAGTTTTAAACAAGTTATAAAATGGATGGTATATTTTTAGATACAAACCCATAAAGATGTTAACATTTTAGATATGACACATCAGCATCACCAGCCAGGTTATATAGATTTCTAATTATACCAAAGCTTGTAGGAGGTGTAGTTTTGTTTTCTTACTATTCACTTCATGAGTAAGTGGAACATTAACAATCAGAGAAAAATAAACTAAATAAAAATGGCAGATTATTTGTTGGTTTTTTTGTTGTTGATGCGGTCAGCTTTAATGCTATGAAATGAAAATATTATTTGTGATCATTCTTCCTTGATAAAGCACAAAATGGTGATTTGGACAATATCAGTCCCATCAAACTTGAAAGATTTGACTCTAAAGATGGTTTCTCTATGAGAGTAGTCCCAGTAATCCCACTATCAAACTGACCATCACAAAAGAAGATGCAACTAGCTGCCAGTTTGTACTAGTGTAAAATCTCCTGTATCTTTAACTGAAGAATAACAACACAGGCCAAATAATCCCATGTTAACTAACCCATTATAATCTGTATGATCATTTGGTGAATGTCAGTGGCACTTAGAAAGATGCCTTGAGCAGCTTCTCCATTTAGCAATGTTCGTCCAATGGATCTGATTTATGTTTTACTCCTGTTATAAATACTTGAATTTCTCCAGTCCTCGGTACAACTGCTGTATGTATGGAGCTTCTCAAATTGTTAATCAGCTCTTTCCATCTACACGTTCTAGATGTCCTTGTGTTTAATGTTTCAACTTCGTGACTCTATCCTGTCATCATGTGATTTCACACATACAAAGGGACTACTGGTTAGTAAACAGAAGCATCAAGCCAAGCTGATTTTTCACCTACTTACCTGAGAAGCAGAGGCCAGTGGGACTGTCTCCAGAGTTCAGAGCAACCAACTCAACTCTGTTCAAGAATAGATCCTGGGATCTTTCTGACATGTATGGTTTTTGCCATAACAAGCAGTACTACTGAGCCATCAGGGATGCCTTTGGGGATTCTAAAACTCATTGAAGCATAAAAGGGTTAGTACTATGAATTCGAGAAATTGCACATGGTATTCTTCACCTTTTACTTTCACTTCATTGGAATAACTATATTAAGTAAACCACTTTAAATATTCTTTTGCTCTCCACCTCTTAAAGTATGCATCATTATTTCCTGCACTCAGACCCTTTAAATCTGACTCTGAAAATCCATTTTAAGGTTGATAATGTGTACCATCAGCTGCTGGGATTGTCACTCCAGTAAAACATTAGGCAAAATCCACCAAGAACCCAACTTTTCATGGGGCCTGAAACCGGAGATGCAAGATACCCAGGGCTCTTTCTATTGGCTCTCCAATGGGAGCTATCGGCAGATGGGCACAGTGAAAATCAGTCTTTTATTTTAGTGCCTCTTTCCCAGAAACCAGCTGGACCAATATAAAAGTACTTTCTATATCCAAACAGCAGCAGGTGCATCAGAATGGTTCATCTTATCTTGTCATCTGAATTTCTTTCTGTGGAAGTGGTTTATCTTCACTTGACGCCTCCTCCCATCAGCCAAGTCAGTAATTAGAAACTCACTGTTCATGTGTATAACTCTGGGCCTTCACCTACAATTTACAAGGGCTGTCGTTCAAACACATGTAGTTCAATCTGCTGTTTCAATGATTTATTGAAGTCAAGTTTTTCCAGTCAAATTCATTAAAATATAAAAAACTATATGCAAGCAGCAATAGAAGACAAAGTAACTCAGAAATAGATAATATTTAGGTAGATTTCAACCACAGAGGATCGTGCACCTCTTTTGTTTTTAAAGTTATTTTATTCTCTAAGGGTATGTCAATGTCTACTAGTCAATGCTTTTCTTCCTGCCCTAGTTTCCCTCAAACATGACATCTAAAATGAATTTTATTGTATTTAACACTGTAGTAGGTAGCATCAAGTTGTTTGAAAAAGCAGCTGTCAATTGAATTTTGGTTTTATGTACATGCACAGATTACATTTGTCAAGGACCCTGCTTGTGAAAGCACCACAAATGCCTTATGCTGCACATCTGCTCCACTGTGCCACTGATCTCACTGTTGCTTTATATACCTTTGAAGTCCAGCCCAAAAACAAATATTCAGAGCATGATTTGATCACTACATTGGTGCAATCAAGTCAATGTTTTCAAGGACCTTTCTCTAGAATGGCCAGAAAGGCAGCCCTCGGAACTGTTTTCAGCTAATCCGGGCAGGATTTTTACTTCATCGGGCAGGCGCGGTGGATGGGCCCAGGAACTGTCATGAAGGTGACCGCCACCCGTGATCGAGCCCCAACCTCGATTTCACGCCAATTAACAGCCAGTCAGAATGAATTACACACTGCAATGCTGAACGCTGTCTAGGTGGGGGGGGGGAGGAGGGTGAGCACGGAAGTTTGCACATATGCGTGGATGCATGCACTGAAATCTCCCTGAAGGCACAGAGCTGCCTCAAGGGGCTGAAGATTTTTAAAAACACAAAAGAATTTAGAAATGTTAAAAAACATGCCCCCACATGTGACTAAGCAGGGACATGTTATAAATGAGATTTGAACATTTTTATTGTATTTTTAATTTCTATTGGAAACCTTGCCCTGCCTGTGGATGAGGTTTCATAAAAACTCCAAAGGCCGCCCGGCTGATTCGCCTGTCTGCCAACCGTAATGTCGGACAGGCAGCAAAAATTTCCAGTCATTACTTTAATGGCCTTGATAGGCATGTTAATTGTTGGTGGGCGCGCTGCAGACCCATGCGTGTGCCCACCAACCGAAATATTGTGTGAGTGCACAGTGACATCGGGATGCTTGCCCGATGTCACCGTGCGTCATTTTATGCTCGAGTGTGTCGAGCACGCGCCCGCCCGCTCAGCTAAGAATTCTGCCCCAGGAGCCAAAGTTTAGAAACATCAAGATGACATAAATTGGGGTTTACTGACACTAGGCTGGAATTTGCTGAGCCAACAGGGGTCTTGACCACCGATTGGAGAACTAGCAGGGAGGTCTCGTCAATTCTGTGGAGGAGGTCCGACTGAATCAAGTGCCTTATCAAGCATTTACGTGTCCATCATTGCGCATTCCCCACAACTGAAAAACCCCATGATGGAAGTTACGCCCGATATCTGCTGGCCAATCAGAGGTCAGAAGCTACTCATCAGCGCCAGCACGTGCGGGAGCAGTGGCTGCTGACGGCATTGCACCAATCAGAAGACCAGGAACAACACCGGACCCCAGACCAAAGGGGACTGAGGGTGGGATGGGGTTGCAAGTAGCTTTCAGTGGACCCCCTTCATGATGCCAGGCCCCTGAAAATGAGAGACACCCCTAGCCCCAGGAGGCCACTGGCAGGGTTTGCTGGGCAGCCTGAGGGCTTGGGAAAGCTGTGCAGCTCCTGTTTTTTCCCCAGAGGCACCACTATGATAACTGCAGGGATAACAGGTGTCATGCTGTTCCTTTGTGCTGCAAAATATGTGTTGGAAATATTAGTGATTTACCTTGAATGGCTTGTGCCTCAAATCAACTAGTGGCAGAATGTTTGCTCCCCAAATTGCCAGTTTGTATTAAATATGTTGTAGTATATTAAAAATATTTGTTAACAGGCTGTTCAGGTAAGATAACCCAGTGGCATTTGCAGTATCTCTACATATTTACCTGCCAATTTTTCTCCGTCAATTTTCTGCTCTCCGTTCCCAAATAAATTGGCTCCATAAGAACATAAGAAACAGGACAGGAGTAGGCTATTCAGCCCCTCAAGCCTGCCCTACCATTCAATAGGATCATGGCTGATCTGCCCCAGGCCTCAACTCCTCTTTCATGCCGGCTCCTCATAGCCCTCAACTCCCCGATATTTCAAAAATCTATCTACCTCCTCTTTAAATACTCTCAGTGATCTAGCCTCACAACTCTTTGAGGTAAAGAATTCCAAACATTCACAACCTTCTGAGAGAAGAAATTCCTTTGCATCTCAATTTTAAATGAGTGTCCTCTCATTCTGTAAATACGTTCCCTAGTTCGAGATTCCCGCACCAGTGGAAACATCTCAACATGTACCCTGTCAAGCCCCCTCAGAATCTTGTGCGTTTCAATAAGATCACCCCTCATTCTTCTAAACTCTAATGAATAAAGGCCTAACCTGTTTAGCTGTTCTTGATAAGTCAACCCCTTCATCCCAGGAATCAGCCTAGTGAATCTCTTTTGAACTGTGTCCAATGCCAGTATATCCTTTCTCAAATATGGGGACCAAAACTGTACACAGTACTCCAGGTACGGTCTCACAAACACTCTGTACAGTTGTAACAAGACTTCCCTATTTTTGAACTCCAACCCCTTAGCAATACAGGCCAAAATTCCATTTGCCGCTTTAATTACTTGCTGCACCTGCATACTAACTTTTTGTGTTTCATGCACAAGAACACCCAGATCCCTCTGTGCTGCACTTTTTTGGAGTCTCTCTCCATTTAAGTAATAGTCTGCCTTTTGATTTTTCCTTCCAAAGTGCATGACCTCACACTTTGCTACCTTAAATTCCATCTGCCAAGTTTTTGCCCAGTCACTCAACTTGTCTATGTTCCCTTCACAACATGCCCTCCCACCTATTTTTATATCGTCAGCAAATTTGGATACATTACACTCTGCCCCCCGCCTCCAAGTCATTAACATAGATTGTAAATAATTGAGGCCCCTAGGACTGATTCTTGTGGCACTCCACTAGTTACATCTTTCCAAACTGAAAAAGACCAATTAATTCTGACTCTCCACCTTCTGTGTGTTAACCAATCCTCAATCCATGCTAATACATTATCCCCAGTACTGTGAGCTCCTATTTTGTGTAATAACCTTTTATGTGGCACATTATCAAATGCCTTCTGGAAATCAAAATACACTGCATCTACTGGTTCCCCTTTATCAACTCTGCTTGTTATATTCTCAAAGAACTCTAGCAAATTTGACAAACATGATTTCCCTTTCACAAAACCATGTTGACTCTGTTTGATTGCGTTAAGCTTTTCTAAATGTCCTGCTATTTCTTCCTTAATAATGGACTCTAGCATCTTCTCAATGACAGATGTTAGGTTGACTGGCCTATAGTTCCTGCTTTTTGTCTCCCTCCCTTCTTGAACAGGGGCATCACATTAGCGGTTTTCCAATCCTTTGGGACCCTCCTGGAATCCAGCAAGTTCTGTAATATTTCGACTAATACCTCCACTCTCTCTGCAGCCACTTCCTTTAAATCCTTGGATGCAGGTCATCAGGTCCTGGCGACTTTAGTCCCATTAGTTTGTCAAATACTTTGTCCCTCTTAATAGAGACTGTTACAAGATTTTTCCTCCCATTACCTTCTTGCTCATCTGATATCTTTGGAATGTTTATAGTGTCCTCAACTGTGAAGACCGACCCAAAATATTGGTTTAAATTATCTGCCATTTCCTTGTTCCCCATTATCAATTTTCTAGTCGCATCCTCTAAGAGTCCCACACTCACTTTAGCCACTCTCTTTCTTTTTATATACCCATAGAAGCTCTTGCTGTTTGTTTTAACATGTCATGCCAATTTACTTCATAATCAATTTTCTTCCTCTTTATTAGCTTTTTAGTCATCCACTGCTGGTTTCTAAAAAAAAATTCCAATCCCCTGGCCTACCATTAGTTTTCGCTGCTTTGTATGCCTTAGTTTTTGATTGGATACTCTCCTTGACCGCCTTCGTTAACCGCGGATGGTTCTTCCTTCTCATCGAGTCCTTCTTTTTGACCAGGATAAATTTTTGCTGAGCGCTATGAAATATCTGCTTAAATATCTGCCACTGCTCATCCACTGATCTTCCCCATAGTTTATTTTCCCAGCCTGCTTTAGAAATGCTTTCTTCATACCTCTGTAATTGCCTTTATTTAAGTTGAGGACACTGATTTGAGACCCGAGTTGCTTGCCCTCAAACTGAATTGAAATTCTACCATATTGTGATCGCTACACCCTAGAAGATCCTTAACTATGAGATCTCTTATTCATCCTATCTCATTACATATTACTAGATCTAAAATATTAGGTTCTACAAGGTGTTTCTCAAAGAAGCAATTCCTGATGCACTCTACAAATTCATCTTCTATGTTACTCCTGCCAACCTGATTTGTGCAGTCAATACGCAGGTTAAAATCACCCATGACAATTGTAGCACTCTTCTTACATGCCTCCGTTATTTCCCAATTTATACTTTGTCCTACAGTGTTATTCTTTATTTCTACCCAAACTGATACCACATCATGATCTATGGCACCTATATCACTACTCAGCACCACACTGATACCTTCCTTTATTAGCAAAACTACCCCACCACCTTTTCCTTTTTGCCTATTTTTCCGAAAGGTAAAATACCATTGAATATCGTGGTCCCAGTCTTGGTCACCCTGCAACCATGTCTCTGTAATAACTCATATCCATATATTTCAATTCAACTCATCTATCTTGTTACAAATGCTGTGTGCATTTTGATAAAGAGCCTTAAGCTTCAACTTTTTACCATTATTACTCATTCTGGTTCTGATCTCTACTGCATCCTTCTGCTTATATTTCTGCCCCTTCCTGTCAAACTTTGATTAACATTCACCTCTTCACTACCCCGCACCTCTGCTCTCTTGTTTCTTTTTGATTTTTTAAACTTCCCTTCAACTGAACCCCGCCCCCGCACCCCCCACCCCCCGCCGACTAATTAGTTTAAAGTCCTATCTACAACCCTAGTTATATGATTCACCAGGACACTGGTACCAGTATGGTTCAAATGAAGCCCATCTCAGCAGAACAGCTCTCTCCTTACCCAGTACTGGTGCCAGCGCCCCATGAATTGGAACCCATTTCTCCTACACCAATCTTTGAGCCATGTATTTACCTCTCTAATCTTATTTACCCCACGCCAATTTGCACGCAGCCCAGGTAATAATTCAGAGATTATTACCTTTGTGATTCTGCTTTTTAATTTAGCCCCGAGCTGTTCGTGGTCCCTCAGCAGAACCTCTCTCCTAGTCCTACCTATGTCATTGGTACCTATGTGGACCATGACAACTGGATCCTTCCCCTCCCACTCCAAGTTCCTCTCCAGCCCAGAAACAATGTCCTTAACCTTGGCGCCAGGTAGGTAAGGCAGCCTTCAGGACTCTCTGTCTTTGCTACAGAGAACAGTATCTATTCCCCTAACTATGCTATCCCCTATCACTACTGCATTTCTCTTTCCCCACCACCCCCCCCCAACTTGAATGGCGCTCTGTACCACGGTGCTGTGGTCAGTCCTCTCATCCTCCCTGCAGTCTGTGCCCTTGTCTACTCCGGGAGCAAGAACCTCATGCCTGTTGGACCAGGGCACCAGCTGAGGCTCCTCCAAAGCTAAATTCTGGATCCCCATATCTGCCTCACATGCAGTAATACTCTCCTGCCCCTGACCACGGACCAAATTTGATGTAATCAATCTAAGGGGTGTGACTGTCTCCAGAAACACAGCATCCAGGTAACTCTCCACCCCCCTGACGTGTCGCAGTGTTTGCAGCTCGGAATCCAGCTCATCAACTCTGAGCCTAAGTTCCTCGAGCAGCCAACACTTGCTGCAGATGTGGTCACTGTGGATCGCACCGGAGTCCACCAGCACCCACATACTGCAGCTGCAACCTGCAACACATCGCCTGCCCAGCCATCTCTATTCTACTTAATCAATTTACTTAGATGTTAAATATTTTAAAAGTGAATTTCTTAACTGTACTCTGCAGCTGTAATAATGTTTCCTGATATAAACGAGTTGGCCAATCAAACAGATGTGGAAGCAATACCGCCAAACAGCTATCTGTTTTCCTTTGATGTCACATCTCAGCTCTGACAGGTAGAAATAGGTTGAAGGGGCTCTGTGCTGTCGGTTTTTATCTCCTGCCACCATTGCCCTCCTCACGCAAATCCACTCTCCATATTGGAGCTCTTGACTCACCTTGCAATTTTAAACTGTGAAAATCCCAGCTCTCCTCTTGCTATTTTAAACTGTGAAAATCCCATCTCTCCTCTCCCTGTTTTAAACTGTAAGTGCATGTTGCCCTCAGGTACCTCACCCAAATGGCTATTTTTCATATGTGAGCCTTGTAACTGAATGACAACATCCTACTAATTATGGAGAAGTCTGATAACAGGTCAAAGTCTGTCCACACCTGCGGGGAGGCCAGTAGGTGGATCAGAAACATGCTGGTTCTGTTCTGGTGGCTATATTGTGGCTCTTTAACTCAGCCATGGCATGAACATCCTGTTTTGGGCTTTCTGACCAAACAGAAAAAGTGGGCAGGATGTCACGCTGAATCTGTCAAAGGAAGGATTTTTGGTCAAAAGGACCTCAGCAGGGGTCAGAATGGTTGAACTGTACATTGGTCCCTGAGGCTTCAGCAACCTCAGGAATGGAGAAGAATCCTGGGAAGGCTGAGACCCCTGGGTCTCCCTTTGTGCTTAGTGATCCTGCTGTGGGAACTGAGGGGCTGAAGCAAGATTATGTTGGGCACAGAGGAGAGGAAGAGGCCAGCATCTCCAACAAAGGAGGCATGGATGGAAGTGACCGAGCAAGAGTGTAGTCCCTGAACCTGGGTACTAGATTCCAAGAGATTCAAGGACTGGGAAAGGTGTATGATATAACACCTTCAGGTCCCAAGCTCCACAATCCGACTTTCCCAGCAGTCTCCTGTACAGCGCGTTTCGTGTCATCACACTGTGCAGATCCACTCATTCCTCTTTCTCCAGGCATCTGCACACATCCCCATCGGAACAGGTAAAAATCACCCTTATCTATGTGCTATGTCAGAGTAACTATCCACAAATGTTCTCCTTCCATCTTCTCACACAATCCATTTCTCATACTCACACCTCTATGTTTTCTCTCCTTGCAGAAGAAGATAGCACAGAACTCCGAGTAGAGGCAGAGATGTGGGGTGGTGAGGGGTGGTGGGAATTGGGGTGTTGGGGGTTGGGCGGGGGTGGGGGGTGGTGGGGGTTGTCTCTAGTGACAGGCACCTTGATTGTAACTAGCAATGTATGCCCACCTGGCCCATTGGGAAGAAGGTCTTGTTCCAGGAGGCTGCAGATTTCTGCGGCAACCTGTCATGGGAGCCTTAGCCTACTGAGACATTGGTGGTTGAGAGAGCTGACTCTCTGCCAATGGATCCTTTGTTGGGCATCTTGCCACCTTCAAGCTGAATCTCAGGGCCCATCCCATCTGTCTCTATAGTGGCATGTGGCATGTGGCTGAAGGGAAGGCAGCAACTGTTGCTGTTCCTGTTGGTGTTGCTGTTCATCTTCCTCCTCACCAGAGGTGCAAGGTAGAGCTGCAAAAGCTGCTCTCAGGCCATGCTGAATGCTGGCTACAGGACAGTGCACATCAAAGAGAGAAGTCCAAGATAATTGAAGTGACTTCCAAGAAGTTGTAGCTCACCTGTCAAGCGGTGAAACCACATTCTTGTAATAAGTGCTGTGAGCACCAACTTCTCACATGGTTCAGCACTTCAGCTTCACTGTTAAAGGACTTTCCAATCTCAGACTCACTGAAGTAGCACTGTCCATTGTGCTCTCATCTCGTTGACCCTTGCAGGTTCTACACAGCTCAGGAAATTCATACACTGGTTGTTAAAGCCAGAATGCTGGGTTAAATACTGATAAAATTATCTCCTCACATATTTGAACTGCTTACCCAACAGCCCCACAGGCATTCCCCAGTTGCCTACAAACCTCCTGGATTAAACCAGGAAATGAAGGGGTCATGTTGGGTTCCTGATCCAACAGCATTTTTTGGGTCTTTAACCTTTGCCTCTACCCAAATCCATCTCCTCTTGGCAATTAAAATTCTGTGCCTGGTGTCCGCACCAGCACGTTATAGCTGGTGTTGACTATCAAACAGGAACAGGAGCAAGAACAGAAATGAAGGCTGCTTTTCCGAGCACCAACTTACATTTATGTTGCATCTTTAACATCCCAAGGCATTTTGCAGAAGGGTAATCAGACAAAATTTGAACTGTGCCAAAGAAGGTAATATTGGATGAGGTGACTAAAAGATTATTAAAGGGGTAGATTTTAAGAAGGAGAGGTAGTTAGACAGGGAGGCCAGGATGAATGGATGACAAATTTCAATGCCTTGGGCCTGGTTGGCAGCAGAGTCTTGAATGAGCTGTAGGTTTTGGAGGATGAGGCAGAAAAGGCCAGCCAAGGGAGCAGTGGAATAGTTGAGTCTGGAAATGACATGGATTAATGTTTCAGCAGCAAAAGGACTGAGGCAGGGGCAAAATTATGTGATATTGTGGACGTTCCTTCAGCATCACAATATATAGGCTCCCAGTCCAGCTGAAAGCCATGTAATCTTCTGGGAGAGGAGTAAAAGCAGATAAAAATCTAAGCCAATTAGGGTTAAAACATTATTTTCCAACCTCTCTAAGCAAACAAAATTAATCCAGTTTATTTCATATAGTTTTTGTTATTGTTGGAAAGATAAATTTCATTCTTGGGTTGTGGGCGTCGCTGGCTGGGCCAGCATTTTTTGTCCATTCCTAGTTGCCCTTGAGAAGGCTGTGGTGAGCTGCCTTCTTGACCCGCTGCAGTCCATGTGGTGTAGGTACACCCACAGTGCTGTTAGGAAGGGAATTCCAGGATTTTGACCCAGCGACCGTGAAGGAACAGGATTATAATTGTGCACAAGGAACAGAATAGTGAGAAAACACTTACAGTGGATTTTTTTTTCTGATGAATCAAAGGACATGGCTAAATGGTTGCAGAACATTTTGCAGGGAGAAGGGGAACAGCCAGAAGTTGTGCCCTTGTTGGAACCAATGACATAGGTAGGAAAAAGGTGAAGACCTACAGAGTTTCAAGGACTAGGGGAGAATGTAAAGCACAGGACCCCCCAGTGTAATCTTTGGATTATTCCCTCTGCTATATGCTAATGAGTACAGGAACAGGAAAATAGGGCATGTGGATGCATAGTTGACCAATTAAGTGATGCAAAAGGGAGGGTTTCAGGTGCTTGGGAAACTGGGATCAAGTCTGGGGCAAGAAGGACCTGTACAAGATGGATGGGTTGCACCTCAACAAGGCTGGGCCCAAAATTCCATAGGGAGGATAACTAATTTGGCAGAGGGAGGGGCACCAGCTTGAAGAATTTAGGAGGAGGTACAAGGTTCATAATGACCAGGAGAGACAAACAGAATTTGAATAAAGAGTAGTCCAGAAATAGAGGGATCAGGGAGGATGTAAATGCCAAGCAGACTAAGATGGGTTCGGAGCACATCTCTGTAAATGTACAGAGCATGGCATATGTAGCCACATGGATTAGAATGTAGTGATTAAAATAAGGAGAGGAATGGACACTTAATATGCTTGGCTACAATGTTCAGCAAAGATAGGGTAAGGAGTGGGGATAAAATAAGCAGAGGAGGATAGCAATATTGATCAAAGACACTGTCACAGCACTAGAGATTGATGGTGTACATGGCAGTTCAATTTGGTTAAAATTAAGGAACAACAGAGGAGCTATTACGCTGCAAAGTATTGGCATACTTTGAGCCAATGAATAATGAAGAAAAGATACAGGAACAAATTTACAGTCAGTTGTAGAAAGACACAATTTAAAATAATGATAATTACTCAAGGTAATTACTCTAATATAGACTGGGAAAATAACAGCATAAAGTGCAACAAGGGGGAGGAATTCCTGAGGTCAGTGTTGGGATCATTGATTTTTTGATATATAATAATGACTTAACATATAGGGTATAATTTCAAAACTTGCAGATGGCACAAAATTTGGAAATGTAATAAACAACAAGGAGAATAGTAGCAGATTTCATGAGGAAATAAGCAGACTGGTGAAATGAACAGACATATGGCAAATGAGAATTAGTGCAGAAAAATGTGAAATGATTCATTTTGGTAGCAAGAATGAAGAAAGGCATAAAAACTAAATGGTTTAATCTTGAAAAGGAGTACAGGAACAGAGAGGCCTGGGTCTTTGAAGCTAACAGGACAAGTTGAGAAGACAAGACATACAGGATCCTTGTCTTTATACATACAGGCACAGAATAGCAAGGATGTTAAACATTTTTAAAAGAGTGATTAGTCCCAGTTGGAGTATTGTAGCCAATTAGGAGAGGAACTTAGGAGAGGAGATTTACAAGAATGGTACCAAAGTTTAAATGTTTCAGTTACTTCAGTGGAGAAACTAGAGAAACTGGGATTGCTCTCCTTACAGTAGAGCATGTTAAGGGGAAATTTGATAGTGGTGTTTAAAATCATATTGGGCTTTTATTGAGTATAAGGAGAAATAGTTTCCAGTGGCAAAAGGTCAGTAACTACAGGACACAGATTTATGTAGTTGGCAAAAGAACCAAGGGTGACACAAGGCAACAAAACTGTACACAGCAATTTGTGATCTGGAATACACGAAAGGAAAGTGGAAGCAGATTAAATCGCAACTTTCAGAAGAAAACTCGATAAACATTTCAAGGGAAAAATTTGCAGAGTACAGGTACTAACTAGATAACTCTTTCAAAGAGCCAGAACAGGCACAATCGGCCAAATGGCTTCCTTCTGTGCTTTATCATTCTATAATTCAATGATGAAGGCATTACATATGGTGCAATGCTTGTGCTTTAGCAGGCTACTAATATGGATGTTGCATTATAAAGTTAAACATCTCTATTAAAGATGCACTGTAAAGGTCATCACTATCGACAAATCCATCCTATTGCACTGAATATAATGGTTAGTCTGAATATACAAGCAGAAAGATATTCAGTATCTAGTTATCTGAAGAAACTCTATTCCCTACTTTTCTCCACTTTCCTTTTCTGAAGGTGTTCGTTTGATGCAAGGAAATGGATGCAAAATATTCATTTTTATTTGAGCCTGAATACTAACTGTCAGCCAAATATTTTGTGTGGAGGAATCTTTTACCACTAAAAACAGTTGCTCCTTAATTACTCCATCAAAATCCATCATGATCTTCAATACCTCTTTTCAAAAGGGTATAGGGTAATCACTGAAAGAGAAAAAATGTGCAGCTCCACACGTATAGGTTGGGAGAGATGCACTAGCTGAGTTGCTCTTGCAGAGAGCCAGTACAGACACAGAGCTGAATGGCTTCCTAATGTGCTGTAACCATTTTTAATTTTCTCTGCTCTAAGGCGAACAACCACAGTTTCTCTCATCACTTCATGCAACTGAAGTGAATTGAGCCAAACCTCATGCAATATCTACACGTTCACCTTCAACATGGGTTATTAGATAGTGATCGGCAATGGAAAAAAACTGGACATATTTCCTTGCCTTAATCCAGGGACGCTGTGACTAATTGTGGTGCCCTTGCCATAGCCCTAATCAAGACAAACTAACTCTGAACAAATGTGGGAATGAACATTGGTCATCAAAACCTGTATAGTTTTTCTTATCACTGGACAAAACCATAGTATTATTGGAAGAGCTGAAGAAAGACATGTAGATAGGAGCTATTTAATTAATTTGATGTCACTGAACATTTACTTGTTCACCATTGTTCTATTTGTTCTTTGCACCTTACGCAATAATAGCAATAACACTCATCAAACTGATAAAGGGAACAATTATATTAACCAGTTTGGCATTCATGATCAAGTAGTAATGGAGATAGATTATTAATTCTGTGCCATAATGAATTTTGCAAATTGCACCACTGTCAAACACAAACCAGGCCTACGAATTTCCATCAATGTTGTTATCAAAGCAGGAAACAGAGAAATGTAAGAAAACCTACAGCATTAGCGGAAACTCCAGCCTTCCTGTCTTTAAAGCATGCAACATATCTCTTAAAATTAACTGTTTCACTACCCAAATAAAAAAAATGACCATGAGATGGTTACCAAATTTAATCAAAATTTCATACTGGAAAGAAAGCTGCTAAATTAGCCTGATTACTTGTCCAAATATATAACATTACCTCTTAAATAAGGCTTGCATTTAACTTGCGCCTGTCACAACCCCAGGATATCTCAAGGCACTTTACAGGCAATGTGTAATCACTGTCATAAACAGGAATGTTAATGAATGTTGGTGTTACAATAACACCAACAATTAGCTGCATATTATGTAGCATTTGTCTTTTAGCAAGGTCTAACTGAAAACATATTATTTATATATGTATGTCTCAGTATTATGGAGTATAAATAATTTTATGTACCTCTAAATGGGCTGCAGTAAATCACTGAGAAAGACGTACTTTAATAAGTATTAGATTTGGCAAATATTATTTTCCTTCCTCAATTGTGTCAACATATCCAAGCAATTGGTCTCTGATATTGCTTGAAAATTGAAATCAAATGTACACCTAAAGCATGTGGGACAACGTATAAAGAATATTCATTTGTCCAGATCTGACCAGTATAGCTTATAATTCACAGTTCATGTTCCAATCTTTTACTTAATTGTCAAAATAAATTCAAGAGCTTGCTAAATGGCAAGTGGCGAGTTTTACGTATTGCTATTGCTTAAATTACATGTTTTGAGCCAACACAAATACACTTATTAAAATATATAGCCTGAGAACGTACAATACTAACTATAATAAGTTATTTACCAATATGTTAAAAGCATTTCAACCAATATAACCCAAAACTCTCAGAAAAATCTAAGACAAGCTGCATAGCGTATTCATTATTACTAACACAAAAAAATTATTTACTGCCATTCTGAACTTTTCCTCTTTATTCTTTACAATATTTTTCTTTAATGTGAAAGGTCAAATTTACTTACAGGTAGAAAGGATCATCTTATTTATTTTAATGTAACTTAAATCATCATTTTGAATGCTGACTGTTCAAGCCTTTCAATTCTTGTCATCCTCAAAGGTCTGTTTGACTCGTTTGCAACTTTTTGAGGTTTCTAGTTGGTAAACTGAATAACTGAGTAACACCCAGGATGTGACATCGCCATTAAGAATGATTTAAACAGGTTATGATTGTTCTGCAAATAAGATTTAATTCCACATATGATTCTCCTCACAGAAGACATGACCGACTTAAAATTAGAATCTCCAATGAGTTTATCACTAATGTGCTACTAAACAAAACCATTGCTTAATAACTGCTGTGAAGTACTTTGAGAAAAAAGTACTTCTATGATATTGTGAAATAAATATTGAGCACTTTTATTATCTAATTTCTAATGATAATGAGCAGTGCCTTTTGAACAGTTTAATATTTTGTAAATATATGAATTAGGAGCAGGAGTAGGCCATTCAGTCTCTCAAGCCTGCTCTGCCATTCAATAAAACATGACTGATCTGATTCTGGCAGCAAAGCCACTATCCTGCCTACCCCTGATATCTTTTGGTTCCCTTGTTAGTCAAGAATCTATCAATCACTGCCTTAAAAATATTCAATGACCCTACCTTTTCCCTGGGGAAGAGAGATCCACAGACTCACGGCCCTCGGAGAAAAAAATTTCTCCTCATCTTCGTCCGAAATTGGAGACCCCCTTATTTTAAACTGTGTCCCCTAGTTCTGGTTTCTCCAAGGGGAAACATTCTTTCAGCATCCACTCTGTCAAGCCCACTCAGGATCTTACAGGCTTCAAATCATCTCTCATTCTTCTAAAGTCCAGTAGATACAGACACAACCTGTATGACCTTTCCTCATAAGATAACCTCCTCATCCCAGGAATCAGTTGAGTGAACCTTCTCTGAATTGCTTCTAATGCAATTATGTCCTTTCTTAAATAAGGAAGCCAAAACTGTACAGAGTTCTCCAGATGTGGTCTCACCAATGCCCTGTACAACTGTAGCAAAACATCCCTACTTTTATATTCCAATTCCCTTGCAATAACCAACATTCCATCTGCCTTCCCAATCACTTGTGTTCCTGCAAATCAACTTTTTGTGAATTATGTACCAGGGAACCCAGATCTCTCTGTACCTCAGAGTTCTGCAATCTCTCTCCATTTAAATAATATGATGCTTTTCTATTCTTCCTACCAAAGCAGACAAGTTCACATTTTCCCACATTATACTCCATCCACCATTTTTTTGTCTACTCACTTAAATTATCTATATCCCCTTGCAGAACCCTTATGTCATCTTCACAACTTACGTTTCTACCTATCTTTGTGTCATCAGCAAAATTAGCAACTATACAAATTGTCTCTTCATCCAAATTATTGATATAGATTGTAAATAGTAGATTCCTGTGGCAATCTATTCATTCCATCTTGTTAACCCAAAAGTGACCCATTTATACCTACTCTCAGTTTCATGTTAGCTAACCAATTCTCTATCCATGTTACCACTACATGCCTGAACTGATATTAATCCCTATTTGCACTATGATCTAATAGCCATTAATGAGACATGGCTGCAGGATGGCATAGGTTGGGACCTAAATATTTAAGGGTATTTGACTGTTAGGAAGGATAGGAAGTTAGGAAAGATGGAGGGGTGGTTCTGTTAATTGAAGATGACATTAGCACAATAGAAAGGGATAACCTAAGTTCAGGAAACCAGGATATAGAAGCAAAAATCAAAAGCAAAATATTGCAGATGCTGGAAATCCAAAACAAAAACAAGAATAGCTGGAAAAACTCAGCAGGTCTGACAGAAGCAGTTTGAGTAGAGATGACGAATGATAAAGGCAAGAAGTCACTTGTGGGAGAGGGGTACAGTGTCCCTAACAGTAATCTCATGGTAGGACAGGGTATCAAATAAGAAATATTGGGAGCTTGTCAGAAAGGTATGGTGATTATCATGGGGGATTTTAATGCACATATAGACTGGAATAATCAGGAGGGCAAAGGTAGCGTAGATGACAAATTCATAGAATGTTCTTGAGACAATTTCTTAGATCAGCACATTCTGGAGCCAACCAAGGAGCCGGCTAAACTAGACCTGGTATTGTACAATGAGATAGGATTAATTAATGACCTCATAGTGAAGATGTTCCCAGGTGGCTGTGATCATATTATGATTGAATTTTACATTCAGTTTGAGGGAGAGAAGAGTGGGTCTAAGACTACTCTTTTAAACTTAAATAAGGGCAATTATGAGGCCATGAAAGCAGAGCTGGCAAAAGTGAACTGGTGATTTAGGTTAAGGGATAGGTCAATAGAGATGCAGTGGCATCTGTCTGCATGGAAGTGCAGACAGAGAGAATGGGTGACTATCAGTCAGAAGAAAGGTGTCAGGCAGGTAATCAGGAAATCCCCCGGGTGCATCTCGCTCAAGAGTCATTTTTCTGTGTTGGAAAATGGTGAGAGTGACGGTTCCTCAGGAGAGTGCAGCCACGCTCATGACACTGAGTGGCTCAGCTGCACTGGGTGTGGGAGGGGGGGAGGATAAAGAGGGGAAGATCAATAGTGGTAGGAGTCTCGAAATTAAGGGTAACAGATAAACGTTTCTGCGGCCGTAGACGTGACGATGGTACGTTGCCCCCCTGGTGCCAAGGTCAAGGATGTCACTGAATGGCTGCAAGGCATTTTAAAGGGAGAGGGCAAACAGACAGAGATCGTGGTACATATTGGTACCAACGACATAGGTAGAAAAAGGGATGAGGTCCTGCAAGCAAAATTTAGGGAGCTAGGAAGCAGATTGAAAAACAAGATCTCAAAAGTAGAAATCTTTGGATTACTTCTGGTGCCTTGCGTTAGTGAGTATAGAAATAGGAGGTTAGTCCAGGTGACTGCGTGGCTGGAGAGATGGTGCAGGAGGAAGGGCTTTAGATTTCTGGGACATTCGGACTGTTTCTGGGGGCAGTGGGACCTGTACAAGGTGGATGGGTTGCACCTGAACAGGAATGAGACCAACATCCTTGTGGGGATGTTTGCTAATGCTGTTAGGGAGAGTTTAAACTAACTTGGCAGGGGGGGTGGGATCCTGAGAGGAAGTTCAGCAGGGGGAGATGCACAGCCAAAATTAGAAGAGAGCAAGTGAGTTTGGGAGGCATAGAAATTATAGGCCAGTTAAAGCACAAGGGAGTTTGGCAAGGTTGGATGGTATTTATTGTAATGCAAGGAGTCTGACGAATAAGGCAGATGAGTTGAGGGCACAAATTAACACATGGAAGTATGATGTCATTGCTGTCACAGAAACATGATTGAGAGAGGGGTAGCTCAATATTCCAGGATATAGGGTCTTCAGGCGAGACAGGGAAGGAGGTAAAAGAGGAGGATGTGTGGCAATATTGATCAAGGAATCAATTACAGCAGTAAAGAGGGATGACATCTTAGAAAGCTTCTCAAATGAAGCCATAAGGGTAGAACTGAAAAACAAAAAAGGAGCAACAACAATGCTGGGAGTGTGCTATAGGCCCCCAAACAGTCAGAGAGAAATAGAAGAGCAGATATGTAGGCAAATTTCAGAGAAGTGTAAAAATAATAGGGAAGTAATAGTGGGGGATTTCAACTTCCCCAACATTAACTGTGTCAGTCATAGTGTGATAGATTTAGAGGGAACAGAATTCTTAAAATGCATTCAGGAGAGCTTTTTAAGCCAGTAGGTAGAGGGTCCTATAAGACTTAATTTTAGGGAATGAAGCTAGGCCAGCAATAGAGGTATCAGTGGGGGAGCATTTTACAGATAGTGATCATAACTTCGTTGGATTCAAGGTTGTTATGGAAAAGGACAAGGATGGGCCAGAAATCAGAGTTCTAAATTGGGGGAAGGCTGATTTTAATAAGATCAGGTATGATTTGGCCAGAGTGGACTGGAAGCAGCTGCTTTTAGGTAAATCTGCATCAGAGCAGTGGGGCTCATTCAAGAAGGAAATAGGGAGAGCACAGGACCAACATATTCCAATAAAGATAAAGCGTGGGACCAACAAATCCAGGGAATGCTGGATGTTGAGGGATATACAGGATTAGATAAAGAAAAAAAGGGAGGTTTATGGCAGATACTGAGGACTCAAAACAGTGGAAGCCCTAGAGGAGTATAGAATGTGAAGGGGGAACTTAAAAAGGAAATTATGACAGCAAAAAGGAGGCATGAAAAACATTGGCAGGTAAAACAAAGGAAAATCCAAAGTTATTTTACAAGTACATTAAGAGTAAGAGGATAACTAGGGAAAGATTAGGGCCCATTAAGGACCATAGTGGTAATTTGTGTGTGGAGCCGAAGACGTAGGTAGGGTTCTAAATGAATATTTTGTGTTGGTGTTCACAAGTGAGAGGGACGACATGGGTATGGAAATCAGGCAGAAGGACTGTAATAATTAAATAAATTAGCATAGAAAAGGAGGAGTTTCTAAGTGGCCTGGCAAGCTTAAAAGTAGATAAATCTCCCGGCCTGGGTGAAATGTATCCAAGGCTGTTGAGTGAAGCAAGGGAGGAGATAGCAGTGGCACTGGCAATAATTTTCAATACCTCTCTGGCTATGGGAGAGATGCCACAGGACTGGAGGACAGCCAAGAAGGGAGGAAGGGATAAACCAGGGAACTACAGGCCAGTCAGTCTAACCTCAGTGGTGGGGAAACTAATGAAAGCAATTCTGAGGGACAGAGTTAATCTACCTTTGGAGAGGCAGGGATTAATAAAAGCCTGGTTTTGCTAAGGGGAGGTCATGTCTGACCAATTTGATTGAATTTTTCGAAGAGGTGACCAGGTGCGTAGATGAGGGCAATGCATTTGACGTAGTCTATTTGGACTTCAGCAAGGCTTTTGATAAGGTCCTGCATGGGAGACCGATAACAAAGGTAAGAACCCATGGGTTCCAAGGCTACTTGGCAAATTGGATCCAGAATTGGCTGAGTGGCAGGAAGCAGAGGGTGATGGTCGAGGGGCGTTTTTGTGACTGGATGCCTGTGTCCAGTGGGGTTCCACAGGGATTGGAGTTGGGTCCCTTGCTGGTTGTGGTATATATAAACGATTTAGACTTGAATGTAGGAGGGTTGATCGGTAAGTTCGCGAATGATACGAAAATAGGTGGGGTGGTAAATAGTGAGGAGGTTAGCCTTAGATTACAGGAGGATATAGACAAAATGGTCAGATGGGCTGATCAATGGCAAATGGAATTTAATCTGGATAAGTGTGAGGTGATGCACTTGGGCAGGACAAAAAAGGCACAGGAATACACAATGAAACATAGACCCTGGGAAGTACCAAGGATCAGAGGGACCTTGGTGCGCATGTTCACCGATCCCTTAAGGTAGCGGAACAGGTTGATAAGGTGATTAAGAAGGCATATGGAATACTTGCCTTTATTAGCTGAGGCATAGAATATAAGAGCAGGGAGGTTATGTTGGAACTGTATTAAAAGCTGGTTAGGCCACAGCTAGAGTATTGTATGCAGTTCTGGAAAACTGCATTATAGGAAGGATGTGATTGCACTAGAGAGAGTGCAGAGGAGATTTACCAGGATGTTGCCTGGGCTGGAGAGTTTTAGTTATGAGGAGAGATTGGATAGCCTGGGGATATTTTCCCTGTAGCAGAGGAGGTTGAGGGGTGACATGATTGAGGTGTATAAAATTATGAGGGGCATAGATAGGGTAGACAGGAAGGAACTTTTCCCCTTGGTGGAGGGATCAATAACCAGGGGGTATAGATTTAAGGTAAGGGGCAGGAGGTTTAATGGGGATGTGAAGAAGAATTTTTTCACCCAGAGGGTGGTGGGAATCTGGAACTCACTGCCTGAAAGGACGCTAGAGGCAGAAACCCTCATAACGTTTAAGAAGTATTTGGATGTGCACATGCGATGCCATGGCATACAAGGCTATGGGCCTAGTGCTGGAAAATGGGATTAGAATAGTGTAGGTATTTGTTTGACTGGCACAGACCTGATGGGCCGAAGGGCCTTTTTCTGAGCTGTAGATCCCCATGACTTTTTTGCAAACATTTGAGGAGATATTTCAGAATATCTAGATATAGACCAATGAGAAAGAAAAATTCCAAGGGGAGAATCCACCATCCATGTTAACTAAAAAAGTTAAAGATGGTAACTTAAAGAAAAAGCATATAATTGTGCAAAGACAAGTGGCAGATTAGAAGATTGGACAGAATATTTTAAAAAAGCAAAGAATGATTAAAAGATTAATAAAGAGGAAAAAATTGAAGTATGAGAGAAAGATAGCTAGAAATATAAAGATGGATAGTTATATATTCTATAGATATTTAAAAAAGTAAAGAGTTAACAAAGTGAGTGTTGATCCTATAGAAAGTGAGCCTGGGGAATTAGTAATGGAAAATAAGGAGGCGGTAGATTAATTGAATGGGTATTTTGCATCAGTCTTCACTACAGAGGATACAAGTTAGATCCCAGGAATAGCTGTAAATCAGGAATTGGAAGGGAGGAACGAACTCAAGAAAATTACAATCACCAGGGAAGTGGTACTGTTCAAATTGTTGGAACTGCAGGTTGACAAGTCCCTGGGTCCTGATGGATTTCATTCTAAGGTCTTAAAAGAAGTGGCTAGTGAGAAAGTTGATGCATTGGTTTTAATTTTCCAAAATTCACTAGATTTGGGGAAGGTTCCATTAAATTGGAAAATAGCTAATGTAACTCCATTATTCAAATGGGAGGAAGACAGAAAGCAGGAAACTATAGGCTAATTAACTTTACATCCATCATAGGGAAGATATTAGAAGCTGTTCTTAAAGATGTTATAAACGGGCACTCAGAAAACTTCAAGGTAATCAGACAGTGTCAACATGGCTTTATGAAAGGGAAATCATGTTTAACTGATTTTTGGAGTTCTTTGAAGAAGTAACAAGTGCTGTGGATAAAGGGGAACCAATGGATGTGCTGAACTTATATTTTCAGAAGACATTTGATAAGGTATACAGAAAATAAAAGCTAGTGGTGCAGGGAGTAACATATTGGCATGGATAGAAGATTGGCTAGCTAGCAGGAAACAGATAGTAGGCACAAATGGATCATTTTCTGGTTGGCAGGATGTGAAGAGTGGTGTGTCACAAGAATAAATGCTGGGGCCTCAACTGTTTACATTTATATAAATGACTTGGATGAAAGGATCAATGGTGTGGTTGCTAAATTTGCTGATGACACAAAAATAGGTAGGTAAGTAAGGTGTGATGAGGACATAAGGAAGCTACAAAAGGATATAGATTGGTTAGCTGAGTGGGTAAACATCTGTCAAATGGAGTACAATGAGGGAAAATGTGAGATTGTCCATTTTGTTATGATGAATAAAAAAGCATATTATCTAAATGTGAGAGCTTGCAGAGCTCTCACATTTAGGTAATATAGAGCAGGACCTGGATGTAGCTAGAAATTTGCAAAATTAATAGAATGTTATTGTTTATTGCAGGAGGAATTGAATACAAGAGTAGGGAGATTAAGCTTCAGTTATATAGGGCATTGGTGAGACCACATCTGGAGTACAGTGTACAGTACTGGTCTCCTTGTTTAAGGAAAGATATAAATACATTGTGAGCAGTTCAGAGAAAGTTTACTAGATTAATACCTGGAATGGGCAGGTTGTCTTATGAGGAAGGGCTGGAACGGCTAGGCTTGTATCCTCTGGAGTTGAGAAGAGTAAGAGGTGACTTGATTGAAAGTGTTAAGACCTTGATGGGATTTGATAGGGAGGATGTGTAAAGGATGTTTCCTCTGGTGGGAGAATGTAGAACTAGGGGTCACTGTTTAAAAATAAAGGGTCACTTATTTAAGACAGGGATGAGGAAAAGATTTTTCCCTTACAGGGTCAAGAGAGTTTGGAATTCCCTTCCTCAAAATAGGTTGAGGCAGAGTCTTTGAATATCTTTAAGGTAGAGGTAGATAGATGCTTGATAAACAAAGGGGTGAAAAGTTATTGGGGGTAGGCAGGAATGTGAAGCTGAGTTTAAAATTAGATCAGTCATGATCTTATTGAATGGTGAAGCAGGCTCTAGGGGCCAAATAGCCTACTTCTGCTCCTAATTCTTTTGTTTGTATGAGCTCTTGCTTTGTGTAGCAATCATTGATGTGGCACCTTGTCAAATGCTTTCTGGAAATGTAAATACAGCACATCCATAGGTTCCCCGTTATATTATTAGTTATTTCCTTAAAGAACCCTAATAAATTAGTCAAACAGGGTTTCCCTTTCACAAACCTACGTTGACTTTGCCTGGTTGCTTTGAGATTTTCTAAATGCCCTGCTATAACCTCCTTAATAATAGATTCCAATAACAGATTCCAGCAAATTCCCTGTGACGGATGTTAAGCTAACATGCCTGTAGTTTCCTGCTTTCTGTCTCCCTCCTTTCTTCAATAGAGGAGTTATGTTGTTGTTATCCAATCTGAAGGGATCTTTTCAGAATCTAAAGAATTTTATAAAATTAAAACCAATGCATCTACTATCTCAGCAGCTACTTATTTTAAATCACTAGGATGAAGACCATCAGGGGACTTGTCAGCTTTTAATTCTAACAATTTTCTCAGAAACCTTTCCCTGGTGAGTGTAAATGTTTTAAGTTTCTCCCTCCCTTTCACCTCAATTCACAATTATTTCTGGAAAGTTATTTGTATTCTCTATAATGAAGACAGATGCAAAATATCTCTTCAATTCATCTGCCATTTCCTTATCTTTCATTATTAATCCCCCCCCAACTCCCTCCATAGAGGACAAACACTCACTTTACTTATTCTTTTCCTTTTTGAATACCTGTAGAAACCCTTGCTATCTGTTTTTATATTTCTAGTTAGCTTTCTCTCATACTCTAATTTCTCCCTCCTTATTATTTGTTTACACATTCTTTGCTGATTTTTATATTCTATCCAATATTCTGACCTGCTACAAATCTTCTCGGAATTGAATGCTTTTTCTTTCCATTTGATACTATCTTTAAATTCCTTAGTTAGCCACAGCTGGTGCATCCTTCCCTTAGAGTATTTCTTTCTCATTGGAATATATCTTTGCTGAATGTTATGAAATATCTCCTTAAATGTCTGCCACTGAATTTCTACTGACTTATCCCTTAACCTAATTTCCCAGTTAACTTTAGCCAGCTCTGTCTTCATACCCGCATAATGGCCCTAATTTAAGTTTAAAACATTAATCTTAGACCCACTCTTCTCTCCCTCAAACTGAATATGAAATTCAATCATGTTATAAGCACTGCTACCTCAGGCTTCATTTACTGTGAAGTTGTTAATTAATCCTATTTTGTTATACACTGTCAGATCTAGAATAGCCTGCTCTCTGGTTAGCTATAGGGAGAATATTCTCCCCGTCAGGGGGGCTGAACGGGAGCAGGCATGAAGCTAATCGCCACCCGCGATCAGCTGGGCACCGCCATTTTACACGAGTGGGCCAATTAAGGCCCACCCAGCATGATGCATACCCGGAAGCGCCGAGTTCTCCCTGTGCAGGAGACAGAGGAAGCCGAATCAGGGCCTGCACTCTTTCGCGCATGGAGCTGCCTCAGGGAGTTTAATTTCATTATGAAAAATTTAAATAAAGAAAAAAAAATTTCAGACATGTCTCCTCATGTGACAGTGTTACATGAGCTGGGACATGTCAATGAATTTTAATTTAAACATTTATTTGACTTATAAATCCTTCATGAAACCTCATCCCACCCGTGGATGAGATTGCATGATAAATGTGAAGGCTGCCTGGGCTCTTCGCCTGCCCGCCAACCTTAAGGTCGGACGGGCAGCCCTGTTAATTGTGACAATTAGTTTTTAAATGGCCTCATAGGCCTTTGACAATTCGATGGGTGCACAGCCGACTTCAGTGCGCGCCCACCAAACTGAAGATCGGAATGACACGCGGTGACATCGGGATGCATGCCCGATATCACCGCAAGTCATTTTATGCGTCGGCAAGCAGGGCCCGCCCCTGCACGCTGACCAGAAGATTCAGGCCTATAGGTTGGTAATAACTTTAAGAATTATGCTAAGGAGGTTCAAATTTGCTCACCTTTGTGCAACTGTAACCTTAATTGTTGAAGTTGGAGTTAAATTACTTTGAAACAAAATCAGTTCCTGGATATAACTCAATGTACAATGGTTTATTGACGGAGTCCCCTAAAAGAACATCCAATATCAATTGTCACAAAACTGGATTGATTTATATTGGGGTAGAACATAATGTTTTGAATACATAAACAGCAACATCAGCTTTTACGGAAATCTTTTGCCCATTTTCCTGTTATGACATTATGAGAACCTCTGCGGGGTACTCATCTGCCTGTCATATTGATAAAGGCTCCAATGCGTCTTCCCAAAGCCTGACAGGTGTTTAGCCCTTTACATATGGGTTTAAAGCCTGATTGAAGGCCCCTGCCTGAAATTATCCTTCCTGAACACAGCTGGTGTCCGGTCCATAACCATTAGGTTATCCATATTTAAATGTAGCTTAACCAATGGTCTTTAAAGGGGCTACAAGAGACCACCAACAAAAAGGTGAATTTTGAAAAAAACGGTCCTGAGTGGCCCTTCACATTTGCACCCTCCCCTCCCCAGGACCTTACTTGATGATCACTACCAGGGTAGCACTGACCCAACTTCATCCTTACAGAAAAGGATTTAGACATTAAGATAAAAGCAAAAAAACAGTGGATGCTGGAAGTCCAAACCAAAAACAAAAATACCTGGAAAAACTCTGCAGGTCTGACAGCATCTGTGGAGAGGAACACAGTTAATGTTTCGAATCTGAATGACTCTTCAACAGAACTAAGGAAAAATAGAAAAGAGGTGAAATATAAGCTGTTTTAAGGGCGGGGGGTAGGACAAGTAGAGCTGGATAGAGGGCCAGTGATAGGTGGAGATAACCAAAAGACGTCATAACAAAAGGACAAAGAGGTGTTGAAGCTGGTGATATTATCTAAGGAATGTGATAATAAAGGTACAGATAGCCCTAGTGGGGGTGGGGTGGGGGGATGGGATCGAAATAGGCTAAAAGGCAAAGATAAAACAATGGATGGAAATACATTTAAAAATAATGGAAACGGGTGGAAAAAGAAAAATCTATATAAATTATTGAAAAAAAAGGGGATCAGGAAGGGGGTGGGGATGGAGGGGAGAGTTCATGATCTAAAATTGTTGAACTCAATATTCAGTCCAGAAGGCTGTAAAGTGCCTAGTCGGAAGATGAGGTACTGTTCCTCCAGTTTGCGTTGAGCTTCACTGGAACAATGCAGCAGGCCAAGGATGGACATGTGGGCATGAGAGCAGGGTGGAGTGTTGAAATGGCAAGCGACAGGGAGGTCTGGGTCATGCTTGCGGACAGACCGAAGGTGTTCTGCAAAGTGGTCACCCAGTCTGCGTTTGATCTCTCCAATGTAGAGGAAACCACATTGGGAGCAGCGAATGCAGTAGACTAAATTGAGAGAAGTGCAAGTGAAATGCTGTTTCACTTGAAAGGAGTATTTGAGCCCTTGGACGGTGAGGAGAGGGGAAGTAAAGGGGCAAGTGTTGCACCTTCTGCGGTTGCATGGGAAGGTGCCTTGGGAGGCGGTTGAGGAGTAGGGGGTGATGGAGGAGGGGACCAGGGTGTCCCAGAGGGAATGATCCCTGTGGAATGCCACCAGGAGGTTGAAGGGAAGATGTGTTTGGGGTGGCATCATGCTGGATTTGGCGGAAATCGCGAAGGATGATCCTTTGAATGTGGAGGCTGGTGGGGTGATAAGTGAGGACAGGGGGGACCCTATCATGTTTCTGGGAGGGAGGAGAAAGCGTGAGGGCGGATGCGCGGGAGATGGGCCGGACATGGTTGAGAGCCTTGTCAACCGTGGGTGGAAAACCTCAGTTAAGGAAGAAGGAGGACATGTCAGAGGAACTGGTTTTGAAAATGGCATCATCAGAACAGATGCGATGGAGGCAAAGAAACTGAGAGAATAGGATGGAGTCCTTACAGGAAGCGGGGTGTGAGGAGCTGTAGTTGAGGTAGCTGTGGGAGTCAGTAGGCTTGTAGTGAATATTGGTGGACAGTCTATCACCAGAAATTGAGAGAGAGGTCAAGGAAGGGAATGGAAGTGTCAGAGATGGACCATGTGAAAATGATGGAGGGTGGAAATTGGAAGCAAAATTAATAAATTTTTCCAGGTCCAGATGAAAGCATGAAGCAGCACCGAAGCAATCATCGATGTACCAGAGAAAGGGTTGTGAGAGAGGGCCGGAGTAAGACTGCAACAAGGAATGTTCCACATACTCCATAAAGAGACAGGCATAGCTGGGGACCATGCGGAGGACGTGAGAGGAGTTAAAGGAGAAATTGTTCAGTGTGAGAACAAGTTCAGCCAGACGGAGGAGAGTAGTGGTGGATGGGGATTGTTCAGGACTCTGTTTGAGGAAGAAGCTAAGGGCCCTCAGACCATCTGGTGGGGGATGGAGGTGTTGAGGGATTGGACGTCCATGGTGAAGAGGAGGCGGTTGGGGCCAGGGAACTGGAAATTGTTGATATGATGTAGGGTGTCAGAGGAATCACGGATGTAGGTGGGAAGAGACTGGACAAGGGGAGAGAGAATGGAGTCAAGATAGCAAGAAATGAGTTCCATGGGGCAGGAACAGGCTGACATGATCGGTCTGCTGGGACAGTCCTGTTTGTGGATTTTGGGTAGGAGGTAGAAGCGGGCCGTCTGAGGTTGGAAGACTATGAGGTTGGAAGTCCTTACTTATCACCCCACTAGCCTCCGCATTCAAAGGATCATCCTCCACCATTTCTGCCAACTCCAGCATAATGCCACCCCAAACACAGCTTCCCTTCAAACCCCCCCCACCCTGGTGGCATTCCGCAGGGATTGTTCCCTCCAGGACACCCTGGTCCACTCCTCCATCACCCCCTACATCTCAACCACCTCCCAAGGCACCTTCCCATGCAACTGCAGAAGGTGCAACACCTGCCCCTTTACTTCCCCTGTCCTCACCGTCCAAGGGCTCAAAGTTTCAAGTGAAACAGCATTTCACTTGCACTTCCTTCAATTTAGTCTACTGCATTCGCTGCTCCCAATGCGGTTTCCTCTACATTGGAGAGACCAAACGCAGACTGGGTGACCACTTTGCAGAACACCTTCGGTCTGTTCGCAAGCATGACCCAGACCTCCCTGTCGCTTTCCATTTCAACACTCCACCCTGCTGTCATGCCCACATGTCCATCCTTGGCCTGCTGCATTGTTCCAGTGAAGCTCAACGCAAACTGGAGGAACAGCACCTCATTTTCCGACTAGGCACTTTACAGCCTTCTGGACTCCATCCCCACCCCCTTCCTGGTCCCCCTTTTTTTTTCCAATAATTTATATAGATTTTTCTTTTCCCATCTGTTTCCATTATTTTTAAATGTATTTCCATCCATTGTTTTATATTTGCCTTTTAGCCTATTTCGATCCCTTCCCCCCACCCCACCCCCACTAGGGCTATCTGTACCTTTATTATCACATTCCTTAGATAATATCACCAGCTTCAACACCACTTTGTCCTTTTGTCGCTTTTGGTTATCTCCACCTATCACTGGCCCTCTATCCAGCTCTACGTGTCCCACCCCCACCTTAAACCAGCTTATATATCACCTCTTTTCTATTTTTCCTTAGTTCTGTTGAAGAGTCATATGGAATCGAAACGTTAACTGTGTTCCTCTCCGCAGATGCTGTCAGACCTGCAGAGTTTTTCCAGGTATTTTTGTTTTTGTTTAGGATTTGGACATTATTGTGCATCTCATTGAAGATCCATGACCAGAACCAAGACCAAAGTGTGTTAGGATGTATTGACATGACAGTTAAATACAAAGGTAAATTCTGGTTTCACTTCTCCATTGCCATCAGTCCTTAAACTCTTCTTTTCTCCTCCACTCTCACCTCCAACAAGTGCAAATAAGTCAGGGACTTTGCAACTGAGTTTGAGACGATTTATTTTGTAACATCCTCACTTCCTTTTGTCCACTAAGCCAAATCTCACAACTGCCAACCCCACCCCACCCAAGATTCATCTCTATCCTATCCGTGGACATTCATCTTTCTCTATGGGAGAATTTTCTCCCTGTCGGGGGGGAGATGGGGGGGTTGGGCAGGAGCGGGCAGGCGCACAGCCGTTTTGTGCAGGCGGGCCAATTAAGGCCTGCCCAGCATGACGTGCACCCAGAAGCGCTGAGCGCTCCCTGTGGGGGTGAGGGGAGTAGGCCAAGTCGGGGCCTACGCTCTTTCACCCATGTGCACGAAAGAGCACAGAAATCTCCCTGAGACACAGAGCTGCCTCAGGGAGATTATTTTGATCTTTAAAAATTTTAATAAAGATAAATAAGAATTTTTAAGACATCCCCTAATGTGACATTGTCACATGAGCTGGGACATGTCAATGAATTTTAATTTAAAAATTAATTTAATTTGTAAACCCCTCATGAATCCTCATCCTGCCTGTGGATGAGGTTTCATGATAAATGCCAAGGCCACCTGGGCTCTTCGCTTGCCCACCAACCTTAAGGTTGGATGGGCAGCTCCGTTAATTATCTTAATTGGAATCTAAATGGCCTTAATAGGCCTTTGACAGTTCAGCGGGCACGCAGCCGACTCTGCTGCAGACCCGCCGAACTGAGGATCTGAATGACATGCGGTGACATCAGGACTCATACCTGATGTTACTGCGCGTCATTTTACGCGTTGGTGAGTGGGGCCCGCCCCACTAGCCAAACAGAAGATTCTGGCCTTAGTTTCTCTTCTATCTCAACACATGCCCTCACTAAGTTCACTTTGTCTGTGTGGCCCATCCCTCCTACACTTGGCCCAATACCCAGGGAACTAGGAAACCTAGCTTGCCTTCATAGGAACATAGCACTTCATACTTCTGATGCTAGCTGACATGTAAATAATTTCCTCTCCTCAGGTATTGCTCCTTCAAATTTGCCTTGGTCACCCCTCTGTTCATAAAATCTAAATGTAATCTCTCAGTCTTTTAAATAATCGCCCCACCTCCAAAATGATTTTTCACGCTGTTGTAGAGTGGTCGAGTTGTACTGTTAATGATAGAGCTGATCAGCAGACACTTCTTGGGTGGAAATATTAAAGTTGATTTACAATATACTCAGCAGCAACTACACGGGTGCTTTCAACTCCAACTCTATCTCTACACTGACTGCTGAGGTAGCTTGTGTTACTACAGATCATGTGATCTTGCTTAACCAGTATTAGTCTACATGCTAAATAAAACCATAATTACTACACACTCCAAAATATTTCAATATGTCGCCACCCAAATCTTTGCCAATCTTTCCCACAACCTCCTCTCAGAATCTCACCAATCTTCCCCCTTCCGCAACACTGAAGTAGCCCTAAGTAAAAGTCACGAATATCATCCTTTGTGACTGAGACCATGATGCACTATCGCTCTTCATCTTCTTTGTACTTTGCTGGCTTTGACATCATTGACCATACCATCCCTTTCTAACACGTCTACTGTCCAGCTTAGTGAGACTGCCCCTCACTTTGTTCCATTCATACCTATTCAATGGTGACCATAGCATTTCCAAAATTGCCTTCTCCTCCTGACTCTGCTTCATTCGTTATGGGGTTTCCCAAGATATTATTGATTCTTCACCACTTGGCAACATCATCTGAAGACACGGGGTTGGATTCTGTGCTACTCCCAGAAGCAGGAAGCTTGGTCAGCAGGGACTACTAATCAAAAGCAGAGAACTAATTGGGCAAGAGACAAAAATCTGCTTCCTGATGGCGGGACGATACTATGGTATTAAGTTCTCAGAAGTTTGATGACAGGTCAAGCTTCCTGACGACAAGCATTAGAAAGCCCTTTTGCATGCATCTGCTTGTCAGGGATGCTCATTAAAAGGGAATCTCACCAAGAATTAAGTGTACCTTTCAAATTAAATTCTACATGAGCAAGAAAATGCATGCGTTCAGATTCACAACTGCATATAAGTGGCATGTAGCAGGCGGGGTAGTGTACTTGAAGTTGGATTGAGTAGCCGCTGCTTTGTCCTCTTTGGGGAGCATTGATCTGCCATGATTGAGATCATTTGGCAGCAGGCAAAAGGCATCGAGACAGGACTCTCCGAGGCAGGGAGGTAGGGAGGCTATCCAAAGCAGGAAGAGCAGGAAGTTGAGGGTACAGGGGCATGTGGAGGAGGGAAGGGCCTAGCATCATGGGTGTGGTGTTCATGTAGTTGGGTTGAAAGGGGCTTTTCAGGCAGGGATGGTCAGATAGAGGTGGACCTAAAAGGTGAGGTCGGTGTTGTCAAAGGTGGAGATCCGGGGGTTGAACTGAGGGTACTAGGCAGCGGACGGAACAGTCATTGTCAGAGGGGAGAGTGGGATGTGGTAGGGAGGGAGTTCCAGGATCATGGTAGGGTATCAGATGGTCTCATGGGGAAGGCCATGGAATCATACAGTACAGGTAGCAAGGATAATGGGATGGGCACAGGGTTGGTGAAGGGTGTAGGCTCAGAGGAGAGAAAAGGTCAAGTAAGGTCAAGGGGAATGAGTGGAAGTTCAAGGGTGACAGAGGGGAGAGGAATGTTTATATTGGGTGGGTCAAGGGTGATGTGGGAAAGCTGTTGTGTCACTGGTGGTGAGTAGAAGGTGGTAGATTGAATTTCAAAAGTGACTGACATTATTTCTTGCAGCTGGTCCTGAAAAGGCAGTAGCTCCAAAAGTGCCATTCTTTGAAATTGGAGGAGGGTCAGGTGCAATTGCTGAGCACAATTGGCCAACTAAAAGGGACACCTTGATAATCATGAGTTAAATAGATGGGAACCATGGTCAGGTGTGTTCTTACCTCTACGGTCACCCTCCGAACATAGTTCCCATGAGTCTCAGTCAACCAGCATCCCAGCAAGATTGGAAGGGGAGGAGATGACATGCTGAAGGACAGCCAGTCTGTTGGCCGAGGCAGGTCTGTGATCTCTTGTTGGGGACAGTGGGAAGACATTGTACCATGCAGGGGACTTCAATGTCAGAAGACCGTCATCCAGAATGATTGTGGGGAGAGAAAGGGTCATACTAGGAAGGTTATTCCCAAAGTCCTGAGACTCAAGGGTAACTGTGGGAAACTCAAAGATGATAGAGGTAGTGCTGAGGAAGATTGATGGTAGGTTGAGGCTCCCCAGGGGTCGGGGTGGGGGGCATGTACCACTATGCCCCCTCAAACAAAACAATGTTTTAAGTTATAAGGAAAAACTCAGCAGGTCTGGCAGCATCTGTGGAGAGGAACACAGTTAACGTTTTGAGTCCGTATGACTCTTCAACAGACTTAGTTCTGTTGAAGAGTCATACGGACTTGAAATGTTAACTGTGTTCCTCTCCGCAGATGCTACCAGACCTGCTGAGTTTTCCAGGTATTTTTATTTTTGTTTTGGATTTCCAGCATCTGCAGTTTTTTGCTTTTATTTTAAGTTATAAGGTTTGATTTGAGATTCCTGGCCAAAAATCACAATTCGAAGGTATTCTAAAGATACAACAGGGTTTACTTTTGTTTGAAATGAACTAGCCTTTGCACCACCCTCTTGCAGACTAGCAGGGAGTTAATTCTTTCCACCAGCAGTCTCAGCTTTCAGACAACCTGAATTAATCAATTCTGCCTCAAGCAAATTGGACCCTTGTGCTTTTATTACGAATAAATGCAAATGTAACAAGATTTCTAGCAGCTTTAAGAATCTAAGAATTTATACGTAGATTTTCAATGCCACAGCGTAGTCATGGTTTAGAGGTTTTACTTTACCTTTTAAAAAAATTGACTTCACCATTCAGGCTGGGAGATCTGATACAAACACACTGACCAATGAGTATCAGACCTTTCAGCAAGTTACTTGTGAAAACTAAGATGCTATCCAAGATAAAGAGCATGTGTTGATAAACATGAGGAGACTTTTAATCTGGTAACAAATTCATACAGATGAGAAATGTAGTTTTAATTTTGATAGTGTAAATTACAATTCTTACGAAGTTTAAAGATTTGAGGTTTGGTTCCCAATAGAGTTCTCAAAAAGAAAGGAAATTTTTATTTTTAAAGATTTGACAACAATTGACACAAATTCAAATTCTGTAAGCTTTTGTGCTAAAAAAAATGATGAGTTTAAAATGTGCTTGTAAGTCCGTTCCTGAGAATATAAAGTTGAGTCCAAAGCCTTGACAAAGTTTGGCAGAAATCCAATTTTGGCCGAGTTAAAGAAGGAAGCTCAACAACACTACTAATTGAATTTGGGATAATTTTAAAATGAAAAAAAAAGGTCAGACACAGTCTAGTGGGTTACTTTTGAGAAAATTAAATGTTGTTTAAGGGGAAGACTACAAAGAATAGTTATCAAATAGAAATGTTTGATTTCTGTTTTAAAAAATCATACTTTATTGGACTGTAAAGCCTCTCCAGAAACCTGAACAAGATAAGATGGTAACTATCCCAGATTCAAATTGCATGTGTAAAACGGTATGAGGAAATGATTAAGGGTAGGAGGGAGAATTAGGGAAAGAGGACACAATATACGAACTTATAAGAGAATTGAGTTTGATAATCTGGCCATCACCTGAGACATTGGAACCGTACAGGGGAAGATAAGCAAAGATCTAAAGGCAGACCCTTTTTGACATTAAATGGTTAATATGGCCTAAACAGCAAGAAAACATTTTTAAAAGATCAAGGCAATAGAGAAACTGACTTTAAGAGAATCTCAAGGTGATCATGATCAGATGGAGTAAAAAAAATTAAAGTCAAAGTGTAAATAATCTTTGGTTGAGACTATTGAAGGGTAAGGAGAAATAATATTTAACAATTTACCACAAGATGGGAGAGCTGAAAAAAGAATAGCGGATGTATTACTGACCATATTAATATGCCTTCGAGCTACAAAAAGTAGGACCACAGGATTAACACCATGATGAGAGGTAGAGTTATGCAGTCCCCAGAGGGAACTGCCTCTGGAAATGAAGATATTGGGCCATTAAAAGATAGGAGAGTTGTGTAGACAGCTTAAGGAATTAAGGTCCAAGGTGAGACAGAAGCAGGAGATAGTGGAGCTGGAAAGAAGTGAGGGGAAGTGGCTCTCCCAGGACATGCAAGAAGTGAGGGATAAGGTGATGGTTAACTGACCACTGGAATGACCAGGATCTACCCCGCGATTGCAAGGACCTTACTGGATAATAATGACTCGTGATACGTGTATGTTTGGAAGCATTATGAGATATAAAGTTTCACCAGTGACCAGCCTGTTTCTGTTAGCAGGAAAGCAACCAGCAGCTCTCTTAACTATTTTGTTTCAGAAAAATCCTCAGAGCAGTGGCAATCTGGAGGACAGCAGCAGCAGTAATCACCCTCTTAACAATACCAGCAGCATGGGAGGCACCCACTGTGAACATCAATAAAACCACCTGTCTCCATCCAGGAAAATACGTGCAGCTATCTAAAGTAGGCGCAGATAAGGAAACCGAGCGTTTGGATTTCTCAGTGTCACTACTGGTAGTCATCGTATTATCCAGGTTGTATTATTGAAAGGGGACAGTCTGACTCAGGTAACATTGCCCTGACTTTTATGCTAATGATACTTGCGAATGTGGACATCAAGGGAGTATACAACACCAGCTCGGGCGTGGCATCTGTGTCCACCACAGGACTGAACATTACGGTGGGATGGACTAATCTGCTCCCATTTATTTAGGAGTCAGGATTAGAAGGACAATATTGTCAAGAGCGATGTTTAAATGTTGTTAATTGGCGTGGTTGTAGTGATACGAGATGTTTTACTTTGTTAACCAGTGGGTATCGGGACCCATTAAGTGCCCAGCCACCATGTCACCACCCCTGGGATGGGATAATTAGAACTGGGAAACCCAAAGTGACATTATGTAATGTTACAATGGGTACGCTGGACATGACCTACAATTTAATCAATCTCAAGCTGGTCTTATTGGCTGATTGGTCAAAACAGAAGTTACGGCGCTTATGCTTCCCAGATAGCAAAGGAGACCGCAGGAGGACTGATTCGCAGCACAGGGAACTGAATAAAAATTGCAGCTATACAAGTTCAGTGGGAGGGCATACTAGAGAGGTTAGAAATTATTAACACGACTGACTCACAGTCTAAAAGGTAGGCACGTGACATGCTGACTTGGAACTTGATAGATAGTGCTAGATCAGATATCGAAGATATAAAGATCTGGTAAAGCACCTTGGTGCATATATCGGGCTGTGGAGGAATTAGACCTTATCAATTCACAAAAAGAGCAACAGCCCGTGACAGGAAACTAGAGATGCAATAAAATTTTTGATGAGTATACCACAGGAGCATACTAACAGAACATATTGGGGGATATAAATTCAAATCCCTTGGAGTGGTAAAGAATGGGTAGATGCACCGGGTAGAATCCCGTGGGTATACAGACCCAGGGCGGAATGAGACCCTTCTAATGACAACACAAGAATATTGCACTGAATCGCAGTGGTGTCAGTTAACCCTCTTGAAAAGGCCTTCAAGGCAGTCCAAACATCCCTTAAGCTGTGGTGCTTTCTGACGGACAGGGAGAGATTCATATATGGAGGATTAAGTGTGACAATAACCACACTTTCAGCTTACAGATCACAGACTTCTTTACTGTGGCCATTTTCACCTTGTGGCAGGGCCCTCACTGGCTATTCTGTCCATGGTGGGATGGTAACGTTAAACATCGACAACGCCCCAGGTCGAATGACTCAGGTAGCAGTGGATAGGGCCCTGATCACTACCAGGTGGTTTATGGAACAAAGTCATCAAGCAATCACAAAGGGAAGGGTACAGGTGAATCCGGCCACAGCAAATGCTGGGAGATTGAAGGACACAGCCAGTACATAAGAACATAAAAAATTGGAACAGGAGTAGATCATTCAGCCCCTCAAGCCTGCTCCACCATTCAATAAGATCATGGCTAATCATCTTGTGTTTCGATTTCCACATTCCCATCTAACCCCAATAACCTTTGATTCCCTTGCCTAACAAGAATCTATCTACCTCTGCCTTAAAAATATTCAATGACCCCGCCTCCACCGCCTTCTGAGACATAAAGTTCCAAAGTTGCACAACCCTCAGAAAAAAATTTCTCCTCATCTCTGTCCTAAAAGGGCGACCCCTAATTTTAAAACAGTGCCCCCTAGTTCTGGACTCACCCACAAGAGGAAACATCCTTTCGACGTCCACCTTGTCCAGGCCGTTCAGGATCTTGTATACTTCAATCAAATCACCCCTCACTCTTCTAAACTCCAGCGGAAACAAGCCCAGTCTGTCCAACCTTTCCTCATAAGACAACCCACCCATTCCAGGTAATTGGGCCAAGATGGCAAGAATACAATATAACTGGTGGAAAGTAGGGAGAGCGGCAGCAGCTGTTGTGTCTGTTGCAGTCTTGATGGTTAGTCTCTGTATTTGTTTTTAAGAGAGGCTGATGGTATCCCAAGCAGTACAGATGGTAATCTGGCCAATAAAGTACATACCATGGTAGCCACTGCAACTGAAACTTTCCTCCCATGGAACACAAAAATCGAGAACATTTATGAAGATTTTGCAATTTAATAAAACGATGGTTCTGGGCCTAGCTTAGGTCAGTGGGACTTGGCAAAGCTGTAAGACAACAGTAGAGTAGTAGACCCAAAGCCCACTGGACCCTAGTAGATCCTTAGAGTTTCTGGTGGGCAGGTGATCTTGGGAATGTCCCTCCTGGGCCAGGTGGTGCCTCACCAGGGATCCAAAAGGTGGGACTGAAGTGGAGTAATGGAATAATTTGATATTAAACTGGTACTAAGATGTGCATTAACATCTTTAAAGATAGGCAAATCTAGTATGAGCATTAACAGCTTTAAAGTAGACCAGTGCAGCCATGTGAGCTTTCTAAGCATTATGGGAAATATAGCCAACACATAAGCATGATGGGTATGGTACTGTGAGAACCCAACTAACAATCACAAGTCATAAAACTAAATGACGCACACAGGATGGGTAAACAAATGTTAGTGATAAGTGCACAGGCTGGGAGGCGTTAGAAGCTAGGCATTTCCCAGCATCCCAGTGAGATAAAAGAGACACTTGCAGCCTAAATAATTCTGCTCATTAGGCATGTAACTGGAGGTTGTACTAGGCAGCATTGTGAAATGTGATAACTATGAGATATAAATATGCTATGCAGCCTTTGTATCAGAGACTGTAGAACCAGGCTGTATCATCCCAGCATATGCTTAAATAAAACCTTTGCTTACCGGAAACTGACAGACTTAAGTGTTCTCATCTTTATACCACAACAAGCTCCTCTGGTAACCAGTCCTGAATGAGCTGCAATTTTCTCCAGTTAAATACAAAGACAGAAGCATTGTGTTCTGTTCCACCACTGAAACCACCGTGCACCACCCATCTTGATCCACTGGCCACACTTCACAACCTCAGCATACATGATCCTGACACATTCTTTTCATCACGAGCACTGACCATTTCCACCTCTGTAACATTGCCCATTTCTGTTTTTAACTCAGCTCATCTGCTGCTGAAACCTTCACCCATGCCTTTTGTCATCTCCAGAATTAATCATTAAAATACATTACTGACAATCTTCCAATCCTGCATAGACTTTATCTCATCCAAAACTCTGCTGCTCTTATCACTTCATGGCCTCACCTGTCCCTACCTCTGTAACCACCTCCAACCCTACAAACCTCACTGAACTAGAGTTCCCCAGACTCTGATCTTTTGAGCATACCCTACTCCTTTCGTATCATCAATGACACCAATGCCATCAGTTATCAAAGCCCTAAGATCTGCAATTCCTCTGTAACCTTCTCTACCAGCTGCTCCTTCTTCAAGATCCTCCTTAAAACCCAGACCTTTGAGGAGCCTTTAAGTCATACCTCTCAGTACTTCATTTGGCTTGATTCAAATTTTCATCTATGTTTCTGTGAAGCATCTTGGGATGTTTTGGGGCATAAATGCGAGTTTTTGTTTCCACTGTAGCAAATTTGCTCAGTTTTTTTGCCTCTCCTAGGACATTACTGGAGGGTAAGGAGAAGGGGACAAGTACTGAGTTTGCACATTTTGAAGTTACACAGTGACAGTCAAAGACAAGCTCATGCACCAGCTGTTTTTTCTCCCAAGTTCCCTTCCATAGTTTTTTGTATTTGTGGCCTTCACTGGCTGGCCTGCATTTATTCCCCATCTCTAATTGCCCTTGAGAAGGTGGTGGGGAGTTGCCTTCTTGGACCACTGCAGTCCATGTGGTGTAGGTACACCCACAGTGCTGTTAGGAAGGGAGTTCCAGCATGTTGACCCAGTGACAGTGAAGGAATAGTGATATATTTCTAAGTCAGGAAGGTGAGTGGCTTGGAAGGGAACTCCCAGGTGGTGGTGTTTCCAAGTATCTGCTGCCCTTGTTCTTCTGGATGGTAGCACTTGTGGTCTTGAAAGGTGCTGCATAGGAAACCTTGGTGAGTTTCTGCAGTGCATCTTGTAGATGGTACACATTTCTGCCAATGTTCATCGGTGGTGGAAGGAGTGAATGTTTGTGGAAGGGATATCAATCAAGCAGGCTGCATGTACTTCAAGAATAAAGGTTAAAAAAAAAACTGACGGTAAAACAAAAATAGTGAAACTCTGGCCTATTTCTGACAAGAGCTTCCTATACCTAACATAAACATGACTGAGAAAACACTTCCAGCATAACAATTTCTGACCATATTTCTGTTCTAATAAGTACCAACTGCACCTGTTGATGTGGTGCAATGAAGCCAAAATCAACCCACTTGTGTTTTCCAGCCTATTCAGGGATATAGAACCTCGGACGGCCCGCTAAAAATTTACCCACCTCCAATATTCTCCCTCCACCTGGACCTCTCCCTCTGGATTCTTACCTTCTCTTGATCTTTTCATTGAGAATCGTCGGTGCGACATTAGTCGTCTCAATTTCTCTGCTCTTCTCACCCATTCTAATCTGTCTCTCTCTGAACTTACTGCACTCCGTTCTCTCAGGTTCAACCCCAACATTGTCATCAAACCCGCTGACAAGGGTGGTACTGTTGTTGTCTGGCGCACTGGCCTCTACCTTGCGGAAGCTGAGCGTCAACTCGCAGACACTTCCTCCTACCTCTCCCTGGACCATGACCCCACCACTGAACATCAAGCCATTGTTTCCAGGACTGTCACTGACCTCATCTCCTCTGGAGATCTTCCTCCCACAGTTTCCAACCTGATAGTTGCCCAACCTCAGACGGCCCGCTTCTACCTCCTACCCAAAATCCACAAACAGAACTGTCCTGGTAAACCGATCCTGTCAGCCTGCTCCTGCCCCACGGAACTCATTTCTCGTTATCTTGACTCCCTTCTCTCTCCCCTTGTCCAGTCCCTTCCCACCTACATCCGTGATTCCTCTGACACCTTACATCACATCAACAATTTCCAGTTCCCTGGCCCCAACCGCTTCCTCTTCACCATGGACGTCCAATCCCTCTACACCTCCATCCTGAACAGAGGCCTGAACAATCCCCATCCACCACTACTCTCCTCCGTCTGGCTGAAATTGTTCTCACACTGAACAATTTCTCCTTTAACTCCTCTCACTTCCTCCAAATAAAATGTGTGGCCATGGGTACCCACATGGGCCCCAGCTATGCCTGTCTCTTTATGGGGTATATGGAACATTCCTTGTTCCAGTCCTACACCGGCCCCCTCCCACAACTCTTTCTCCGGTACATCGATGGTTACTTCGATGCTGCTTCGTGCTCTCATCTGGACCTGGAAAAATTTATTAATTTTGCTTCCAATCTCCACCCCTCCATCATTTTCACATGGTCCATCTCTGACACTTCCCTTCCCTTCCTTGACCTCTCTGTCTCAATCTCTGGTGATAGACTGTCCACCAATATCCATTACAAGCCTACCGACTCCCACAGCAACCTCGACTACAGTTCCTCACACCCTGCTTCCTGTAAGGACTACATCCCATTCTCTGAGTTCCTTTGCCTCCGTCGCATCTGTTCTGATGATGCTACCTTCAAAAACAGTTCCTCTGATATGTCCTCCTTCTTCCTTATCCGAGGTTTTCCATCCACAGTCGTTGACAGGGCCCTCAACCGTGTCCAGCCCATCTCCCGCCCATCCGCCTTCATGCCTTCTCCTCCCTCCCAGAAACATGATAGGGTCCCCCTTGTCCTCACTTATCACCCCACCACCTCTGCATTCAAAGGATCATCCTCCGCCATTTCCGCCAACTCCAGCATGATGCCACCACCAAACACATCTTCCCTTCACTCACCCAGCGGCATTCCGTAGGGTTCGTTCCCTCCGGGACACCCTGGTCCACTCCTCCAACACTCCCTACTCCTCAACTCCCACCTATGGCACCTCCCCATGCCCACGCAAAAGATGCAACACCTGCCCCTTCACTTCCTCTCTCCTCTCCGTCCAAGGGCCCAAACACTCCTTTCAAGTGAAGCAGCATTTCACTTGCATTTCCCCCAAATTAGTCTACTTCATTCGCTGCTCCCAATGCGGTCTCCTCTACATTGGAGGGACCAAACGTAACCTGGGTGACCGCTTTGCAGAACACCTGTGGTTTGTCCGCAAGAATGACCCAAACCTCCCTGTCGCTTGCCATTTTAAAACTCCACCCTGCTCTCTTGCCCATAGGTCTGTCCTTGGCTTGCTGCATTGTTCCAGTGAAGCCCAACGCAGACTGGAGGAACAGCACCTCATCTTCTGACTAGGCACTTTACAGCCTTCTGGACTGAATATTGAATTCAACAACTTTAGATCTTGAACTCCCTCCTCCATCCCCACCCACTTTGTTTCTTCCCCCTTCCTTTTGTTTTTTCCAATAACTTATATAGATTTTTCTTTTCCCATCTATTTCCATTATTTTTAAATCTTTTATGCCCCGCTAGTCTTTCCACCCCACCCCCACTAGAGCTGTACCTTGAGTGCCCTACCATCCATTCTTAATTTGTTCTTTTGTCTGTGACATCTTTTGATTATCTGCTCCTATCACTGCTTGCTTGTCCCTACAACCACACCAACCCTGCCCCACCCCAACTTAAAACTAGCTTATATTTCATCCCCTCCTTATATTTGCTCAGTTCTGTAGAAGTGTCATGAGGACTCAAAACGTCAACTCTTTTCTTCTCCATCGATGCTGCCAGACCTGCTGAGTTTTTCCAGGTAATTCTGTTTTTGATATAGAATAGTAGTTTGCTCCATAGTTATATAATAGATATTTTACACATAGGCAATGGGAGCGAAGGTGTCTGAATGTTTTTATGACTAATAACTTACCTTCTGCATGCATAAGAGTAAGGAAAATTCCAATAAGGATCCTAATAATGTACAAGCTGTTGGAAGGAGCAACTAATCTGCACTCTTTGAAGCAAGAGAGTATTATTGTTGTAGTGGACTGCAATTTCATCATCCTGTTGTTCATTAGAAAAGTACAATTATACATTCTCCATTCAATTAATTAATATATTTATTTGGCTTATGTACAAGGGCAAAGGTGGAAAAAATACAATATATCTTAAAATTTCCAGTTTTTGTTGCTAAATATTTGAGTGTCATTACCAGCATGAGCAGCAGAAAAATACGAAGTATTGTAACATTATAAAAGTTAATCTAATTTGGAAACTAAATTAATTGATTATATCCATGACTGATTATCCCTGAGCCAGTTATTTTCAGGAACACAGATTTTCAATTACTGAATGAGTAGGAAATTAAACTGCAAGAGGAAACAGTTAGTCTTGATATATACACACTTGCTAAATCGCATTCGTAAGTGCCACATCTCTAATAAAATTTTTAAATGTTTTTAATACAATATAAACAAAGTTCTAAACTTCTCTTACAGTACTGCTTTTCTAGTGTTGGAAAGATGCACATTCACTCTTGGATTGTTAATCAATGTTAACAAATCATTGAACAATTAATAAATATTATAATACAGTGCAGAATTGCATATGTACTTCAAGTTGCTTTGATCTCCCCATCATTTAGTTATTCCCCAAACTTTAGGTTTTTTGTCCATGGCAGTGTCAAGCCAACAGGAAAGTCAATCAAGGTACATCCTCTGAGCTCTCCAATGAAAACTCTGGGAGAGTTTGAAGGATAGTCTGAGATTATCTGAATTCCTAACCTGACCTTTTTATGAGGAAAGTGTTTACGTACACTGGCTGAATTTTCTAACTTACCCAGAAAGGAACTGAGTGTGGAAATATAGCTCTATTAATCCTCCTTTTGCAGAGGTGTGTTAGTGTGCCTACTTAACATGGTCATCTGACTGCTAGCTCATTTTTTAAAAATAATTTCTGGTGTACCCATGCCATTTTACTGTTGAAACACATTTTCCGCTAGCAAAATTATGATATTTCTGTTATTCAGTAGCTAAATCAGAATAGGCATTTTTTCACTGTATGTTTTGGGGCCTTGTTATCACTCTGCTTCCTAAGTGCAATGAAGTTGGAATCCCAACCTCCCGCTGTCTTATATCCCTAACCTTGCTGGTATATGAGAGTTCAGAGAGCACTCATTTCATTTGAAAAAAAAATTGATAGCATCTATGCCTTTCTGGGTGTCTCTTTGACAACTGCAGGTGGCAGGCTGAGGTTGGTGGTGCTTGAAATATACATTACCTGCTAAGATGCTGGGGGTTCAGGTGGGATTTGGGGGCAGTAGCGCGTCTGATTGGCCAAGGGCAAAATCTGTAAATATTGCACTTCCTGACTCCCCTTTAATAAGGCTGTCAATTTGCCTTTTGCTGCCTTGGTTCTTCTGTGTATTCCCAGCCTGGATACCCCTCTGGGCTGCTACTCTTATTCTTCGCCATTGACACAGACGCTAGTATCTATCCAGCATCCATATCACTGGGCATTTATGAGTGGGAACTCTCCATCAAATATTAAAATGCATTAAGAAATAGGCCCATATGAACGTTTGCACACTGTATTAATAATAATGCAAATCATACCATAACGTATTGTGCTTAAATTATGAACTAATTTTGTATTTATATTGCAACAAATCTGCAACAAATTTATATTGCAACAAATCAATTTTAATGCCAGAATATTTTGATTCAACAGTCACAAGGTTCTTTTTGCGTTATGTTGAGTTTGACCACAGAACCCCATATTTGTTGAGGGCCTCCGATGGCCAAGTAGGGCCTATAAACGCATGATTGAAGCTACCTTGTTCTTGCTCCTGCTGTAAGTTCAAGAGACATATTCAGGTCGGCAATCCTATGTTTCTGGGTCACCATTGCTTTTCCACTCTCACTACTCCACTCCCACAAGTTTTGCAACAGAATTCTGCCCAGGCTCTGAGGAAAGTCAGAACTTCAAACTTTGAATCAGATAGTTCCAACAATTGAAGTTTTCCTAATTAATCAGTTTTCTTCATACAAACCTAGTTACAGATTGGTATTGTTCATCGCTGTTACTTATACATAAATCTAGAGTTATATTCCCACTGCTCAAGAAATGTGCAGTGGACTTGATAGAAAATTGAGACTTTACATTTGGCAAAATAACTTGACTTTCATATCAGATCATCTCAAATTAAACAAATGCACCTCATTAATCGAAAATGAAAAAGGATAGGTTATTATTTCAGACGTAGGGTGGATCTGATTAAAAATTCTTCATTTAAAACCTTATGTCTATTTCTGGCATTTTATTTTTATGCTGTTGTGAGATGTTGGGATACTAAGTAGGTTAATAAATGTACACAAATTAATTTGGATTGTGGGTTGCTGCTCCAGCTGTTAACCAAAAGCTATCAAATATGGTCCACATAACTCAGCAATTCAGATAATTGCTCAGTAATTAATGGAGATTGTGTGGTACAGTGTTGTAGAATCACAATATTGAAATATAGGGGAAAATCCAGCTCAGGCAGAGGCAATGAGGATTAATAGCTACACAGAATTTGAACAGCAAAATGCTTTTGGTATTAGTGGACAGAAGTAGACAATAGATTGAAAATTGCACTTAAGATATAGAATCAGCGAAGAAAAAAATACTCATCAAACAACAGTGATGATTCAGGGTCAGTTTCAATGCTGACAAGTGGCACTGTGTTGCAAACTCTAGGCTGGCAGAAACATTAGAGATACCTCTTCTCAACAAATATGTATGTTGACGTTTAAAATGCCATATGGCCAACAAGCATCTGCATCAACAGATAGTCTTCCTCAAGTGTATAATTACCACACTTTTACTCAGATAGAGACAAAGCTTTTACTTGATGTTTCGAATCCAGGACAATCACCTAAAAGAAAATCTGTCATAACACCGGACAGGATTTGCAGCATCATGATTTAATTCCAGCAGTCCATAACCAACCAGGAGAGCCACTTTAACAGTCACATTCCATTATTTGATTAATCATCAGCAACAGGTATGAAAAACTTGGTCGTTTCTCTGCTTTCTGAAAAGAGAAACAATGAAACAATGAGTTGGCAAAAAAAAAATTAAAAATCCAGTTGAATGAAATTGCACTCTGTGACTGAAAATTGTCTTAAAGTTAACATTTTCTCCTCTTTTTAGCATGGTTTTAGGAAGCCACTATTTTAATTGCGGTTTTTAAGAGATTGGATGTGTTACGACCTGTGCTGTTTCAATATCAGAAATAATTTTAGCCTTTGTTTTAGTCTGGTGTACGGAGCTTGACTTGTGCACATGGCCCAGTCTCCAATCTTCCATTTCTCCACAAAAATCCACGTCCACCTTTCCCCGATTCCGTCACTGAATCTCTCCATCAATTATTTGCTCGTGCCAAAGCGCCAAACCAAAGTCACAAACTATGTCCTTTGTGATTATGACTACAGTGCATTAATCCTGAGGCCTCCTCAACCATTCTGAAATATTTGACATGGTTGAATAATACTATTCTCCACCAATACCTCTCCCCAGCTGAGCAGGACTGATCATAACCAGTGCATCTCCAACACTGGCTTCTCTATCCACACAGTCCCTCCAGTGATGGGACAAAAGAAGGGGGAGATGCACAAAAGGCCAGAGTCGGAAGAATAGATTAAGGTAAGGGCTCATGGGTTTGGGGATAAAATATTAGCATGGAATGACGATTGGTTAATGGACAGAAAACAGAATAAGAATAAACAGCTCATTTTCAGAATGGCAGGATCTAACTCATGGAGTGAGGCAAAGATCAGTGCTTGGGCCTCAACTATTTACAATCTATTACAAAGACACGGATGAGGGGAATGAGTACAATATATCTAAGTTTGCTGATGACAGAAAATTGGTGAGAAGGTAAGGTCTGATGAGGATGCAAGGTGACTGCAAAGGGGCACAGAGCAATTAAGAGTTTGGGCAAGAAGGTAGCAGATGGAGTATAATTTGGAGAATTGTGAAATTATCCACTTTGGTAGAAGATTAGAAAAGCAGAATACGTTTTGAAAAATCAGAGACTAGTGAATATTGGTGCTCAGATGGATTTGGAGGGTTCCTTGTACACAAATCAAGAATTTAACATTCGGGTACAGCAAGTAATCAGGAAGAGAAATGGATATGTTAGCCTTTATTGCAAGGCAGTTGAAGTATAAGAGTAAGGAACTCTTACTGCAATTATAGAAGGCTTTTGGTGAGACCATATCTGGAGTCTGTGCACAGTTTGGTCTCCTAATGTAAGGGAGGATATACATGCCTTAGAGGAGGTGCAAAAACACTTACTAGATTGATTCTTAGGCTAAGAGGGTTGTCCTTTAAGGAAAGATCAAGTATAATAGGCCTATATTTCTTGGAGTTTAGAAGAATAAGAGGTGATTTCATTCAAACTTCTTAAATTCTTAAGAGGGGTTTAACAAGTTAAATGCTGCAAGGCTGTTTCCCCCCTGGCTGGTGAGCCTAGAACAAGGGGTCATAATCTCAGGATTATGGCCATTTAGGTCTAAGACCTGGAGAAATTCCTTCACTCAGTGGGGAATGTGAATCTTTGGATGCTCAGTCGACAAGTATAATCAAGAATGAAACTGATAGATTTTTGGTCTCTCAGGAAGTCAGAGGATATGGGGGTAATGTGGGAAGGTGGAGTTGATGTAGAAGTTCAGTCATGATCTTATTGAATGGCGGAGCAGTTTCAAAGGGTCAAATGGCTGACTCCCACTTATGCTTTTGGCCTCTTCGTCTTGCTCATCTACATGCTGTCCTTTGGTGACTTTATCATCAGACATTGGGTCAGCTCGACCTCTCTTGACCATAATTGGCTGCTGTATCCCATGCTCTGGAATTCCCTCCCCAAACCCTTCAACAACTTCCCTTTGTTTTCCTCCTTTGAAGACCAATCCTAAGATCTACCTCTTTAATACAGCTTTTATTCAAACCCTCTTTATATCTCCATCACTAGCTTGGTGTTCATATTTGTCTGATCAGACCTCCATGAAGCATCTTGGGACATTGGAGTTCTACATCAACTCTACCTTCCCACATTATCCCCATACTCTGACTCCCTGAGACACCAAAAATCTATCAGTTTCATTCCTGATTATACTTATCAACTGAGCATCCAAAGATTCACACTCTACATTAAGATGCTATATAAATATAGGTTGTTATATAAGCTGAAAATCCTGACAGAACCAGTAAACTTAACGGAACACTTTCAGTTCTGTGCAAAGCATAAAGTCTACAGTGATTCTGTAATTATAAAGATAGCCAATAAAAAATAATATTGGCTAACTGCAGAGCTCACTGGAAGACTTGAATATAAACACTAATCTTCCTACCTGTACTGATTGCTAAGTGTTGTTACACTTGGTAAAGTGGAATGCTAGCTATTCTGGTTCAGATCAGTAATTCCACACCAGACATTGAGTTAACACATGTCTATTATTCTCCACTGTCCTGCATGAACATTTCATAATTGACTCTGGGCATAGCATATAAGTTAAATTGGCTTCCTCTTCACTAATATCCAGAGAGGAATTTGGAGTCAGTGAAATCCTCAGAATAGCAAAGAACCACTAAAATAGTGTTTTCTAGCCATGTTAAGCTAATTGTTGCATCATCTACCCTTATTAAAATTAGGAAAAGAAAATATGGGCTAGGCAGGTCAAACAGGATATATTGTACCCTGCTTTAAATATTGCCAATTCTATATTTTAAATACTAACTGATTATTGTTCAGTGTAACACACATTAAAATAAAGTATTATTTCACTATATTTAAATAAATGATTCCCATGAATAATAAGTTTTTGGTGATGCTGAGTGGCAGTTTAGTTTTACCTACTGTGTCCATATTTTGTGACATGAGAAATCAAACTACAACTAGCAGCAGTGGATAAACAATAACTTAGTTAATTCATTGATTGATCTCAAAATGACAAATATAATTTGTTTTTCAGTAATAGCTAAATGTGATTTTTTTTTTAAAAAAAGATCAACACCAACCTCATGCCAACATTGGTTCATAATCTCATACACCGCCTTTGATGCTTGTTTTGGTCGATAGAGTCGACAACCAGATGAAATGAACTCAACCACCTCAGCATTTGTTTTGGTTTCAAATGGCATCTTGCCCTCATTGTAAACTTCCCATATCAGAACACCTGCAAATGTAAATACAAAGGGCTGATTATGACTTCACTGAATGCAAATTACTCTCACATCAAATTATTCACTTTTTTATGTGAAAAACAATATCATCACAGCTGAAAGGAGATAGATGGAATTATCCTGGGAAATAGCTAATTTTTGGCAGCAGATTCCTGAATTGGCTGGATATCTGTGTTTTCACTATTTGGTGGGAGAAAGTGTAGGTAAATGCTGGGGATGCCCAGCAAAAAAAAATATGGGCCAAATGTGTATTGGCTGGACATAATTTTCTTGTCCATCATCTCACGTCATGAAAGAGGTAATTTTCCAACTTTGCACTGCTGATGGAGAATATTGAAAAATTTGGGTATGCGCTACGTACTATTTATTGATAAATCCGGGCATGTTGTTGGAAAATCATGCAAAAGAACTCAAGGCAGACGGGGCCCCTCCCAAAAGAGCATGAATTTGAAAAATTAACCTTAACTGTCAAAAATATACTGGATTTAAGTAGATGGGTGAAGAATTGAATCTTTTTGCTTACGGGTTTTATTTCAGGCCTACAAACAAAAAAAAACACCTCACTGGTAAAACTAAAATATTGAAATAAAAAACTTGCTACAGATGTCAGTATCGTGCATAACGCATGATGCCAAACATCTAGTAATCCCCAAATTTAAAATGCTGATCTTTCATCAGTAGTTTTTTTTGCAATTTTCACCCCCAAAAAGAAATAATGCAGTCAGAATGATAAGACAGCAATATGCAGTATTGCAGTGAAGTGTGGTCAGGTGGGTACAGCTCACCTTTTGAATTTTTTTAATAGATGGAAGGTCATGCAAACAAAACTTGGAATATATGATCAAGAAAATAAAAGTCAACTTTTATCTTTGCTGATTAAAAATACAAAAGAAGAAAAAAGGCACAGGCCATCATTCTGACAAGACCCCCGTCATCTTCTATCGATTCTGTATTTGAGGTAATTCATGATCTTGGGTTAACTCAATATCATGAAAACAGAAAAATCCAGAGGTACATGTACCACCCACAGAGAGCCCTTAACAACCAAGTTGTAGTTGATTTTTAAAAACCATTATTGGTTTGCTTATAATCCTTATCTCAAAAATGTCTCGAGTTAGTACAATCTTCCAAATAAATTGGATTGAGAAATATGTTTCAAGGTATCTGCTTGCACATATAAATAAAATTCTCTCTTACCAAATGACCACACATCTGATTTACTGCTGAACTTAGAGTAATGTAGCACCTCAGGAGGTGACCATTTCACAGGAAACTTGGCACCTGAAGAACTAGTGTACTGATCATCCAAGACATATCTAAAGACGGTGCAATTAAATAAGATATATTTGTTAATAAATCAGTGAAATTTTAGCACAGAAGGGCACTTAACACAATATGAGCACATTGGCGCTCGCTCCACATCAAACTGATCTACTTTAATCCATTTCCCTGCTCTTCCCCATATTTCTTAACTTATTCACATGCTCATCTGGTTGCCAGTTAAATTCCAAAATTGACAGTGTCAATAGCAATTTGTGTGAATGCATTAAATATTGCAATAAATTCATGAAAAAAATTCTTCTAATCTCCCCTTTATAATTTTTATTCAAACCCAACATTCTCCCTTATTGATTCATTGACCGGTGGAAATAGCTTTTCACTATTTACTTGCACACACACACAAAATCTGTGGTTTATTTGTTCAAATTCCTACCTCAGAAGGTTATGGTTTGAAGTGGCACTCCAGAACTTGAGGACATAATCTAAGCAGACACCCAAATGAAATACTAAATAGATGCTGCATTGTCAGAGATGCTGTTCTTTCCATAAGAAATTAAAACCAATGACCTGTCTACCCTTTTAATAGTTGGGGCAGGTGCAAAAATTTCTATGGCATTATTTGAAAAAGAACATTCAATTTTCCCACTATTCTAGCCAATATTCATTCCCCAAATTAATAATAATAATTAGATAAATATCTAGGTAGCTCAGTTACTCGAGCCGGTTCTGCAATTCAATGAGATAATGACTGATCTGTATCCTAACTCAATTTATTCGTTTTGGCTTCATATACCGTAATAACTATGACCAGCAATAATCTAACAACCTTAAATTAAAATTATTAACTGGACTATTAACTACCACATTTGTGTAAAAGAGTTCCACGCTTCTACTGCCCTTTGTGTGAAGATGTGTTTGCTACCTTTTCTCCTGAATGGCCTGATATTGATTTCAAGATTAAGTCTTCTTGTCCAAGACTCCACCATTATCAGAAAAAGTTTCTATCTACCCTACCATTTCCTTTAAAAATCTTAAAAACCTCAAAAAAGTCATTTCAACATTCTATATTTTGAGGCAATCTGATCCTGATATCATGCAAGTCAGTCATATTGTTAGTGATTGACTAGAAAATCTAGGTCAGCTGATGAAAGCTTGAGGGATGGATCTGTCACTAGCAATTGTTTTCTCCCCACTGAACTCTAGATAATCTCATAAACCAATACCTTACCAGATAGGATGGTCATAGCTAAGCAAGTTGTGGGAACATACACATACACTGAACTATTATGCTGGGTGCTTTTAATCAGTTAATCTCTAGCTGCGCCTGTGCACACAAAAACCCCAAAATTTGGTTTTACCAAACTTCAGCTACTCTTTCCATACTTAAATAGAGGATGTACCTCCTGGAGAAAAAATTCGTCTGTTCTGGCCAATCAGAAATTTTTACAGGTCTAGATTTCTTAGTGGGTTTTTTTGAAGATTCTTAAAACAATGCAATGGGCTTCTCTACTGTTAAACATTCAAAACCAAAAACAAGCCCAAGACCAAGCCCATCTCATTATTGTGTGATCTTGCTGTGCACACAATAGTTATTTGTTTACCTACAAAACAGGACTTGAACTTCAAAGACACCTCAGCTGCCTCATTAATGTCCCAATGTTCAAAGGGCACAATATTTAGGCAAGCTTATAACAGGGTAAGCAGTTTTATTTTGTAGACCAAGCAAGCTTTGCCTAATTGTACCAGCTTTTGAGTGGCCTAACTAGCTGTTTTTAAAAAAATCATTGTTTGCAACTCAAAAAGTGGCCACAAAATCTTTTTGCGGCTGTATTTAAAAATAATTAGGGCCACTGCTGGCCTGAACTTGCCTCCTCTTGGCTTTGGTTCTCTCCTTTCCCAGGACCTAGCTGTGAGTTGACTTAATGCTGAAATTCATTCAGTCCTGACAAGGTTCATCTGGATGTCCACCTGGTGCCTGTGAAATGCAGTTTTCATTCAAACAAGGCCCTATACCGAACTTGACGCAGGCTAACTTGGACCAGCTTTTGGAGTAACCACTCTGCAGACCGGCTGCTCATTTTGGCTGCAAGTTGAATTTCTCCCTCATTCTGTCTGCTTCCTTATCTGTGGCTCTTATTCCTTCTCGCTATCTATAATCTGACCTCTTGTTTATAAGTATCCAATTCCCCTCCCCGTCCAATACATTAGCAATGAGAACATTTTCCAACTATTTAAACAAAACACAGGTGAGGTCATTAGTTGGCTTCAAAATTCAACTGCTTTTTTTTTAAAATTGGAAATATATTTTCATGCAGAATGTATTGCCTTATAAGTTTTCAAAAGCAACAGGTATTAAATAAGTACATTGTCACTTTCTCTCTCCCTCCCTCAAGACTTTCCTCTCACAGGTGCAAATGTATTCTGTTTAAAAGAAAAACTAGCTGTTTAGATAAATTTGAAATAATTCTGGAAAACTGAGCAGAAACCCCAAGAGACTGAAGAAAAAATTTCCGTCAATGCAGTACAAATGCATCCTGGGAAATTATTCATTATCTATTTTTTTAAAGCAAAACTCAAATCTGGCTTACAGTATCAAAGGCCTGGCCAAAAATATAAGGTCCAAGGTTTTCTGGGAGACTAGAGCCTTTAAGTAAAATCTTCAATGAAGGTATTGAAAACAATACACACAAATAAATGGGTAGATGCCATCATGTTACTTCAAAATGTGCAATATTTTACTTTAAATTATATGTTATTTATATACATTTTATTTTTAAACACAAGAAATTTCAACTACTTATGCTTGTCAGCAAGGTTAGAAGCCCATGGGATAAAAGGAATGGTGGCAGCATGGATACGAAGTTGGCTGAGTGACAGGAAACAAAGTGGTGTTGAATGACTGTTTTCAGACAAGGTGAAGATATATAGTGCTCTCCAGAGTCGGTATAAGCACCAGTTCTTTTCTTGATCTACATTAATGGCCCAAATTTGGGTAAGCAGGGCACAATTTTTGTGGATGAGAGAAAACTTGGAAGTGTTGTGAGCTGTGATGAGGATAGTGATAGATTTCAAGAGAACATCAACAGGCTGGTGGAATGAATAGACAAGTGGCAGATGAAATTTAATGCAGAGTAGAGTGGAGTGATACATTTTGGTATGAATAAGAAAGAAAGACATTATGAAATAAAGGTTACAATTCTAAAAGGGATGCAGGAGCTGAGGAACTTGCTGTACATGTGCACAAATTGTTGACGATGGAAGGACAGGTTGCGAAAGCAGCCAATTGACCTATTTCTTTTTGCAGTCCGGTGTCGTATTTTGTTTTATAATGTTCCCGTTTATTGCCTCAGGATGTCTTATTTCATTAAGTGCACGATATAAATATAAATTGTTGTTGTTGTAACAAATAAACAAGTATGGGTTTGATACTGATACCTGATCTTACCTGGTCATTCCAAAATCAGACACTTTCACCACATGAGATTCATTCACTAAACAGTTTCTGGCAGCCTGAAAAGTAAAAATATATTTCTTAAAATATATGATCAGGGTTTTCTACTTCTGCACTTTCCAGCCCATTCTTTTCAACTATTGACATGAATGGGTGGCAATCATGGGCTGGTGGGTGGAAAAACACCTGCATAATTTACAATTAAACCTAATGTATAATTACTCTCAAACTGCTTTACTTAGGATAAATGCTACAATGAGACATGTACTTTTTTATTAATACCTTGTTATATAAATAGAAGTTAATTTGTGTTACATAGATAGAAGTTAAATTACATGGGACTTGTTAAACTGTTTTCTGCAATTTCAGCAGGTGTGTAGAATTCCTGAAGGAAGAGGCAAATTAATCCTATCCCCTTGGAAATTCAAAACCATTATTTTATCATTATCATATAAAGTCAAAATTATGCACAAAGATTTACCAATACATTAAGATTTGATGTAAAAAGTGGCATAAAATGATACCAAGCAAAAATTGATCCTACATAATATTAAAGTCTGCATGCAGTTTCTTTCAACCACTTCATGGAAAGTGCCAATGCAAACTCATCACTTGTCAAGCTTTAATTACATCATCGCACCACCTGAAGACTGCAGTTAGTCTGATTGTCCTCTGTCTCACCATTCCCCCCAACCCCTCACCCCCGCACCCCCCTCCCCACCAGCAACAATGTCTTTGTAATTCACCTTAATTTATGCAGTGGAACCTTTATTACCAGCAGTCCTATTATCACTAATCCAGATTAACTCAGGGCATAGATGTAATTTTTTTTCACTATTTGTTCATGGGGTGCGAGCATTGCTAGCAAGACCAGCATTTATTGCCCGACCCTAATTTTCCTTGAGGTAAGCTGCCATAAAGAGCATTAAGTCAGTACTGCTGCATTCATATGGTGTAGGTACACTCACAGTGCAGTCAGAGAGGGAGTAGCAGGATTTTGACCCAGTGACAGCGAAGGAACAGAGATATTGTCAGGATGGTGTGTGACTTAGAGAGGAACATGTAGGTGCTGCTGCTCATTATCAATCTAAAAGTCAATATAGCATTGTGAACTGATTTTACATACACTCTGGCTTCTTGGTCCTGCAGTATGAGTAGTTGTTGCTTGGATATTGAATGATTGGCAAAATTTACCAACAATGCGAGACTTAATAAAGAGCATGAGAGGGAGACAGCAGTGAGACTTCATAAAGAGGCATGAGAGGGAGAGCAGCGAAACTTCATAAAGAGGGACAAGAGGGAAAGTTCAGCAAGACTTCATAAAGAGCACAAGAGGGAGAGAACAGCGAGACTTCATAAAGGGGCATGAGAGCGAGAGGACAGTAAGACTTCATATGGAGCATGAAAGGGAGAAAGCAGCAAGACTTCATACAAAGTGTGAGAGGGAGAGAATAGCAAGACATAATAAAGAGCACGAGAGGGAGAGAGCAGCTAGACTTCATATATGGAGTGCGAGGGGGAGAGAGCAGCGAGACTTCATACAGAGCGTGGGGGAAGGAAAGCAGCGAGACTTCATGAAGGGGCATGAGAGGGAGAGAGCAGTGAGACTACATAAAGAGCACAAGAGGGAGAGAGCAGTGAGACTTCATACAGAGCATGAAAGGGAGAGAGCAGTGAGACTTCATACAGAACATGAAAGGGAGAGAGCAGCGAGACTTCATAGAGAGTGCGAGAGGGAGAGAGCAGCAAGACTTCATATAGAGCACGAGAGGGAGAGAGCAGCGAGACTTCAGAGAGAGTGAGAGAGGGAGAGAGCTGCAAGACTTCATAAAAAGCACTGGGGGGAGAACAGAAGACAATTGGTGAGTGACAGGTGAGTAAACACTATATAAAGCTTAGGGCATGTCAGTGCAGCTCGGCCATGTGGAATGTGCATCTTTCAGGATATGGGAGGTTATGCAGGCATAAAGTGCCCTCAATGACAACATCTGCAGGAAGTGTCATCAGCTGCAGAAACTTGTGCTCCGGGTTGCGGAACTTGAGCAGGGCTGGAATCACTGTGGTGCATCTGCAAGGCTGAGGATTATATGGATAGCATGTTTAGAGAGGTGGTCATACCGCAGCTAAGAAGTACACAGGCAGAGAGGGAATGGGTGACCACCAGAGTATCTAAGAGAAACAGACAGGTAGTGTAGGAATCTCCTGAGGTCATCTCACTCCCTAACCGCTTTTCCATTTTGGATAATGGTGAGTGAGATGATTCCTCGGAGAACTGTAGCAAGAGCAAATATTGTGGCACTATGGGTGGCTGAGCTGCACAGGAGAAGAGGAAGTGTGTAAGTGATATAGAGGTAGGGAGTTCCATAGTTAGAGGAGCAGATGGGCGTTTCTGTAGCCGTAGACATGACTCCAGGATAGTATGTTGCCTCATTGGTGCCAGGGTCAAGAACATCTCCTCAGGGCTACAGAGCAACTTGGAGTGGGAGGGGAGGGATCCAGTTGTCATCGTCAAAGTTGGTACCAATGACATTGATAGGACTAGAAAGGAGGTTCTTCGGAAAGAATTTGAACAGTTAGGAGCTAAATTAAAAAGCAGAACCTCCAAGGTAATAATCTCGGGATAACTATCTGAGCCAGGGGCAAACTGGCATAGGGTGAATAAAGTCAAGGAATTAAATTCATGACTGAAAGATTGGCGTGGGAGGAATGGGTTTCAGTTCATGGGGGGCATTGCCACCAGTACTGGGGTACAAGGGAGCTGTTCCGGTGGAATGGATTTCACCTGAATCGTGCTGGGACCAGTGTCCTGGCGAATTGAATAACCAGAGTTGTAGAGAGGGCTTTAAACTAAATAGACGGGTGGTGGGGGCGGGGGGGTAAATATTCTGGAGAGGGGATACATAGGCATAGAAAGCATAAGAATATGGCAGCATTGCAGAGCAGATATTTAGGTAATGATACCCAAAGTGTGACAGGAAGGGAGAGAGCATACAACATTAAAAAAAACCTAGCAAATAGGGCCAAAGCAGGAAGAAATGGTTAAAAAGGCAAAATTAATGGCTCTTGACTTAAATGCACATAGTATTTGGAACAAAAATAAATGAATTAATGGCACAAATAGAGGTTAATGGGCATGATGTTATAGCCAGTATGGAGACATGGTTACAAGGAGAGCAAAGCGGGGAACTAAATATTTAGGGGTATGTGACTTTTTGAAAGGACACGCAGGAAGGAAAGGATGGTGGGGTAGCTTTGTTAGTACAAGATGGAATAAGTACAATAGCAAGAAATTATCTTGGATTAGAAGATGTATGGGTGGAAGTAAGAAATAACAAGGGGAAGAAGACACTGGTGGGAGTAGTCTATAGACCCCCGAACAGTAGCTACACTGTAGGACAGAGAACAAACCAGGAGATAATGAGGGCATGTAAAAAAAAGGCAGTACATTAATCATAGGTGAATTAATCTTCATGTAGATTGGGAAAATCAAATTGTCGGAAGTAGCCATGAGCAAGAATTTATAGAACGCATTCGGGACAGTTTCCTAGAACAATACGTTGTGGATCCAACCAGGGATCAGGCTATTTTGGATCTGGTAATGTGTAATGAGGCAGGTTTAGTAAATGATCTCCGAGTAAAAGATATCCTAGGAAACAGTGACCATAACATGGTAGAATTTAGCATACAGTTTGTGAGCGAGAAACCTGGGTCGGAAACAACTGTGCTAAAAGGCAATTACCCTTAAATAAGGGTAATTACAAAGGAATGACAGCAGAGTTGGCTGGAGTGGACTGTGAAAGAAGTTTAGCAGAAAATAGGTTGATGAACAATGGCAGACGTAAAAGATGATGACATAACAAAGATATATCCCAGTGAGGAAGAAGGATCCTAGGAAGGGGATAAACCAACCATGGACCTGATGGTCTACATCCCAGGGTCTTAAAGTAAGTGGCAATGGAGATAGTGGATGCATTGGTAATAATATTCAAAAATTCCCTGGATCCTGGAAAGGCTCCAGTGGATTGAAAAAATGCTAATATAACGCCCTTATTCAAAAAGGCGGGGGGGGGGTGGTGTTGGTGGTGGTGGCTGTGGAGGCAGAAAGTAGGAAACTATAGACCAGTTACTTTAACGTCTGTCATTGGTAAATTGTTGGAACCCATTATTAAGGAAGTAGTAATGGAGTATTTGGAAAGTCAAAATGCAATCCATCAGAGTCAGCATGGTTTCATGAAGAGTAAATCATGTTTGACTAATTTGCTAGAATTCTTTGAAGATGTGACAAGCAAAGTGGATAATGGGGATCCTGTAGATCTAGTATATCTGAACTTCCAGAAGGCCTTTAATAAGGTGCCGCATAAAAGATTAACACACAAGATAGGATCACACAGAGTTAGGGGTAATATATTAGCTTGGATAGAGGATTGGCTAACCAACAGAAAGCAGAGAGTCAGGATAAATGAGTCTTTTTCTGGATGGCAAGCTGTAACTTAGTGGGGTGCCACAGGGTTTGGTCCTTGGGCCCCAACTATTTACAATCTATATTAATGACTTGGATTCAGGGATAGAAGGTACTATAACTAAATTTGCAGGTGACACCAAAATAGGTGGGAAAGTAAGTTGCAATGAAGAAATAAGACATTTACAAATGGATATGAACAGGTTAGGTGAATGAGCCAAAATTTGGCAGATGGAGTTTAATGTGGTTAAGTGTGAGGTTATCCATTTTGGTCGGAAGAATAAAAAGGCGACTTATTATTTAAATGGAGAGAAACTTCAGAATGCTTCATGCAGAGGGATCTGGGTGTCCTTGTGCATGAATCGCTGAAAGCTAGTATACAGGTACAGCAGGTAAAAAGGAAGGCAAATGGAATTTTGGCAGTTACTGCTAAAGGAATTGAGTATAAAAATAGGGAAGCGTTGTTGCAACTGTACAAGGCATTGGTGAGACCGCAGCTGGAGTACTGTGCGCAGTTTTGGTTTCCTTAGAAAGAAAGGATGTAGTTACCTTGGAGGCGATTCAGAGGAGGTTCACTAGATTGATTCCAGGGGTGCGGGGCTTGTCTTATGAGGAGAGATTGTACAGTTTAGGCCTATACTCACTAGAGTTTAGAAAGATGAGAGGAGATCTAATTGAGGTATATAAGATGCAAATGAGGATAGACAAAGTAGACGTGGAGTGGATGTTTCCTCTTGTGGGACATTCTAGAACGAAAGGCCATAGTTTTAGGCTGCGGGGTGGTAGATTTAAATCAGAGATGAAGAGGAATTACTTTTCTCAAAAGGTCATGAATCTGTGGAATTTTGGAATTTACTACCTCAGAGTGCAGTGGATGCCGGAATGCTGAATAAATTTAAGGAGGAGATAGACAGGTTTTTAATTAGTAATGGATTGAAAGGTTATGGGGAGAGGGTGGAAAATTGGAGTTGAGGCTGAAATGAGATCAGCCATGATCGTATTGAATGGCGGGGTAGGCTCGAGGGGCTGAACTGCCTACTCCTGCTCCTAGTTCATATGGTTTACCAAGGTAATTGAGGATAATATCAAATTGAAAGCAAACACATACAATGTGGCAAAGATTAGTGGTAAGCCAGAGGATTGGGAAAGTTTTAAAAACCAACAAAAAATGACCAAAATAAAATAAAGAGGGAGAAAATAAACTTTGAGGGTAAACTAGCAAGTAATATAAAAACTGACAGTAAGAGCGTCTTTAAATATACAAAAAGGAAGAGAAAGGCCAGAAGTGGGCATAGGCCCCTTAGTAAATGAGGCTGGAAAATAAAAATGGGGAACAAGGAAATGACAGAGGAGTTGAATAAATACTTTGCATCAGTCTTCACAGTAGAAGACACTAACAGCATTCCAAAAATATTAAAAAATCAAGGGACAAAAGGGGGGAGGAACTAAATACAATAACTATCACCAGAGAAAAAGTACTATGGAAACTAATGGGGCTAAAGGCTGATAAGTCCCCTGGACCTGATGGGTTGCATCCTAGAATAATAAAGGAAGTAGCTACAGAGATAGTGGTGTGCTGGTAGTAATCTTCCAAGAATCCTTAGATTCGGGAAAAGTCCAAGATGATTGGAAAACTGCCAATGTAACACCTTTATTCAAAAAGGGAGGGAGACAAAAACAAGTAACCATAAAGCAGTTAGCTTAACATCCATCATTGGGAAAATGTTAGAGTCAATTATAAAGGATGTAATAGCAGAGCATTTAGAAATGCGTAATATAATCAAACAGAATCAGCATGGCTTCACGAAGGGGAAATCATGCTTGACAAATTTATTAGATTCCTATGAGGAGGTAACAAGCAGGATAGATAAAAGAGAACCAGATGATGTAATATATTTGGATTCCCAAAAGGTGTTCAGTAAGGTACCGCACATAAGGCTACTTAAGGTAAGAGCCCATGGTATTGGGAGTAGTATATTATCATGGATAGAGGATTGGCTAACTAATAGAAGACAGAGTTGGGATAAGGGGGAATATTTTCAGGATGGCAACCTGTAACTAGTGGAGTGCCACAGGGATCAGTGCTGGAGCCACAATTATTTACAATATAAATTAACGACTTGATGAAGGAAGTGAATGTACTCTTGCCAAGTTTGCAGATGACACAAAAATACGTGGGAAGGCAAGCGGTGAGGATGAGACAAAGAGCCTACAGAGGGATATGGACAGGTAAACTGAGAGGGCAAAAACTTGGCAAATGGAATATAAATGTGGGAAAATGTGAAGTTATGCATTTTGGTAGGAAGAATAGAGGAGCTGAATATTATTTAAATTAAGAGAGACTGCAGAAAGCTGCAACACAAAGGGATTTGGAGGAAGATCTGTAGTAGAGTACCCCAGGGTCTGTGTTGGGACCCTTGCTCTTCTTGATATATATTAATGACCTAGACTGTGATGTGTAAATTTCAAAATTTGTAGATGAGACGAAGATTGGAAGCGTTGTCAACTGTGATGAGAATAATCTTAAACTTCAAAAGGACATAGACATATTGGTTCATTGGGCAGACAAATGGCAGATGAAGTTCAATGCAGAGAAGTGTGACATGATTCATTTTGGCAGGAAGAACGTGGAGACACCGTACAAAATAGTAGGAGAAACTCTAAAGGAGGCACGGGAACAAAGGGACCTTGGTGGATATGTACATAAGTTATTGAAGGTGGCAGGGCATGTTGAGAGAGTAGTTAATAAAGCATTTGGTATCCTAAGTTTTTCTAGGGGCATTAAGTACAGGAGTAAGGAGATCATGCTAAACTTGTAAAAGACACTAGTTAGGCCTCATCTAGAGTATTATGTCCAGCTCTGGGTGCCATACTTGAGGAAGGATGTGAAGGCATTGGAGAGAGTACAGGAGAGATTCACAAAAATAATTTTAGGGGTAAAAAACTGTAGCTATGAGGATAGATTGGAGAGGCTGGGTCTGTTTTTCTTGGAGAAAAGAAGGCTGAGATGAGACTTGATCGAGGCATGCAAGATCCTAAGGGGTATGGACCGGGTAAATAGTGAGAAACTGTTCCCTCTCAAGAGTACATCAAGAACCAGAGGGCACAGATTCATAATGATGGGCAAAAGGAATTGAAGTGGTAAAGGAAAAAAATTTCACCCAGAGGCTGGTTCGAGTCTGAAATGAACTTCCTGAAAGAGTGAAGGAGGCAGGTTCAATCGAGATATTCAAAAGGGAATTGGATTGCTATCTGAAAACAAAATGCGCAAGGTTATGGGGATAAGGCAGGGGGTTGGATTAGGTAATTGTTCTTTCAGCAAACCAATGCAGACTGGATAGGCCGAATAGCCTCCTTCTGCACTGTAAAGATTCTGTGAACAGAATTCTGTTATTTAACTTCAGTCTGGGTAGTATTGGCAGACACGGCTTTACATACGAACATTTGAATTAGGAGCAGGAGTAGGCCACTCGGTCCCTCATGCCAGCAACTCAATAAGGTCATGGCTGATCTAATTTTAACCTCAACTACACATTCCTGCGTTCCCCCGATAACCTTTCACCCCCTTGCTTATCAAGGATCTATCTACATCTGCCTTAAAGATAGTCAAAGACTCTATCACAACACTTTTTGAGGAAGAGAATTCCAAACTCTTACAGCCCTTTGGGAAAAAAAATTGCCTCATCTGTCTTAAATGGGCAACTCATTTTTAAACAGTGACATCTAGTTCTAGATTCTCCCACAAGAGGAAACATCCTTTCTACATCTACTCTGTCAAGTCCCCTCAGGATCTTACATGTTTCAATCAAGTTGCCTCTTACTCTGCTAAATTCCAGCGGATACAAGCCTAGCCTGTCCAGCCTTTCCTCATAAAACAACCTGCCCATTCCAAGTATTAATCTAGCAATCCTTTTCTGAACTACTTCCAATGCATTTACATCTTTCCTTAAAAATGGAGACCGATACTGTACATAGTACTCCAGATGTGGTTTCACCAATGCCCTATATAACTAAAGCTTAACCTCCCTACTGTTGTATTCAATTCCCCTCACAATAAATGATAACATTCAATTAGCTTTGCTAACTACGTGCTATACCTGCTATTAATCCTTTGCGATTCATACACAATGACACTTAGATCTTCTGCATCTCACAGCAATCTCCCGCCATTTGGATAATATGCTTTTATATTCATCCTGCCAAAATGGACAATCTCACCTTTTCCCACATTATACTCAATTAGGCAGACCTTTGTCCATTCACTTAACCTAGTTATATCCTTTTGTAGCCTCATGTCCTCTTCACAAATTACTTTCCTATCTATCTTTGTGTCATCAGCAAATTTAGCAACTATACCATCACTTCCTTCATCCAAGTTATTTATATAAATTGTAGAGTTGAGGCCCCAGTACTGATCCCTGTGGCGCACTATGTATCACATCCTGCCAACCAGAAAGTAACCCATTTATGCCTACTGTTTCCTGTTGGCTAGTCAATCTTTAATCCATGCCAATATGTTATCCCTTAAGCCATAAGATTTTGTTTCCCGCAATAACCTTTAGTGTGGCACCTTGTCAAATGCCTTCTGAAAATCTAAGTATAGCACATCCACTGGTTCCTTTATCCACAGCACTTTTTACTTCTTCAAAGAACTCCAATAAATTAAACATGAGTTCCCTTTCACAAAGCCATGCTGACGTTGACTTGAATTACCTTGAATTTTTCTAAGTGCCCTGTAATAAACATCTTTAATAGTAGCTTCTAATATTTTCCCTACGACAGATGTTAAGCTAACTGGCCTAAAGTTTCCTGATTTTGGTCTCCCTCCCTTTTTGAATAAAGGAGATAAATTAGCTACTTTCCATTAGCTACTGAATTTTGGAAAATTAAAACCAATGCATCAACTATCTCCCTAGCCACTTCTTTTAAGACCCTTGGTTGAAATCCATCAGGATCAGTGGAGTTAGCAAATTGTTGGAACTGCGGCTTGAAAAGTACCACTGCCCTGGTGATTGTAATTTTTTTTGAGTTCCTCCTGCCCTTCTAATCCCTGATTTACAGCTATATCTGGGATGTTACTTGCATTCTTTCTAGCAAAGACCAATTCAAAATATCTGTTCAATTCATCTGCCATCTTCTTATTTTCCATTATTGGAACTCACTTTCCAAAGGACCAACGCTCACTGTAACTTTTCTTTTCAAATGTCTATAGAAACTCTTCCTATGTTTTTATATTTCTAGCTAGCTTTCTCTCATACTCTAATTTTTCCCTCCTTATTAATCTTAAGTCATTCTTTGCTATTTTTTATATTCTGCCCAATCTTTGAAGCTAAAGGACAAGATGAGTGTGGCTGTCAGCATTTTCTTTTCCTTGAAGTTGTTAATTCCTGAGCTGAAATGACTTGTCCTTGATGAAGTATATTTGATTTGTCATTTTGCATCCAATCTTCAGTATATTTGTCATCTTTCCTTCCATTTAATCTGGGGAGGATCTCCTTTATTTTGCCATATTTTACTTTTTCCCAGTCAAGTAGCATTCTCTATTGCTTTTTCTTTTTTATCCTAACGCTGAATCTTGCGGTACTCTATTGTGGTCACTGGTCTCAAACGTTTCCCTACTTGTAGGCCACCTACTTGCACCATTTCATTATCGAAGGATGAGGTCAAGTAGTGATTCTTTGTTGGATTAGCAACAAAAGAAAGGCCCTGAATATTTTCTTTCTATGGTTCAGTAGTCTACAATATGCTCACACATTACTATTCCTCATCTCAATTCAAAGAGATGCCCTTTGGATCACTTCTTTATTTAAACCTTTACACTCAGATAATGACATTGTCTCTAACTAATACTGTTACCTTTCTCATCTTAGCCCTCCTGAATATATTCCAGGCATAATTAATTGCCAATTCTACTGCAGCCAAATTTCAGTCATTACTATATCTTAATTTTCTATTTTTAGTCAAATGTAATTATCCAATTTTGTTTCATATCAACATGTATCAACATAGACACATTAGTTTTGCAACTCTTCTCTTTTTCATGTCCTGATTTCCTTCTTAATTTAATATCTTCTGCTATTAACTCTTTCAATATTTCTCCTTCCTTGTTATCTATATATCTAATATTTACTTTCCCTTCCAAGCAGTCTACTTCACTCTATTTACTCTTACCCCCGTTATATTAGTTTAAACTATTACCTGCAGCTCTGGTTAATCACTATAGAATAAATTCATGGGCAAAAAACAATGTCAATGTTCCCATACTGTTTTTGGTACATTCTTACTTTTTAGGTTGCTATTGCACAATGGAGTATTGGTAACAAACCTGTTAACCGCTACAAATATATTACTAAAACTGCACTATGTTACTTAACTTCCATTTGTTCACATATGTCCATGCCGGGTCCAATGACGTACAAAAGATTAGGGAAGCGGTCCTGCTAAGCAGGCATCAGGAGTTCAGAGCTAATTTGTAAAGCAGGGCCATACAGGTAATAATTACCCAAACCACATACAAACTGGCATAGGAACAAACAGATTAGAAAAATTGGCCCAAAAAAACACCAAGTGGAGAGTGGGGGCAAAGACTAGTAAAGTTATGTTAAATCTGTATAGGACACTGATTAGGCCACTCTCAAGTAACATGCACAATTCTTGATTCTATGTTACAAAAAGAATTTATAAGCACTGGAGAAATTGCAATCAAGATTTATAAGGATGGTACCAGAACTGAGAGATTTCAGCTATTGGGAAAAATTGAACAGGTTGGGGCAATTTTCTTTTGAAAAGAGAAGACTTAGTGATGACCTAATAGAGGTCTTTAAATTTATGAATAGGTTGGACAGGGTAGATGCAGAGAGAATGATTCCACCTGTGGAAGAATCCAAAACTAGGACCTATTGATAGAAAGCAGTGACGAATAAATCCAACAGAAAAATAAAAATAATTTTTGTTTATGTATGGAGGGATGGGTGGAAGGACCCAGGTGTCATAGTACATATAGGAACCAGGAAAGATGTTCTGCTGAGTGTGTTTGAAGAGTTAGGGTCCAAATTAAAAAGCAAAACCTCAAACATAATAATCTCTGACTTGTTACCTGAGCCATGCATCAACTGGCATAGGAAAAAACAGATTAAAAAGTTATATGCATGGCTGAAAATATGGTGTGGAAGTGTGGGGTTTCACTTCAAGGGCCACAGGCACAGTGCTTGACAAATAGGCAGCTGTTCTGTCGGGACAGGCTCCACTTAATGTGGCCTTGAATCAGTGTCCAAATAAATCAAATAACTGGGGAAGCCAACAAGTTTTTAAACCAAGAAGTGGGATGCAGGAGGATTCAGGAAAGGATAAATTGGAAAGCAGCAAGGGAAATGTTCAGGCTCTGGGGCAGAGCAGCATTTTAGGTAAAAATAAGCAGAATGAATCAGGGAGGGGCAGTGATGAGAGGAATAAAGGTATTTGGAAATTAATGACTAAAGTGAGGTCATGAAGAGCTAGAAAAAGTCAAAGATAAAGGCACTGTATATTTGAATGCACAAAGCATTTGCAGCGTATTAGATAAATATATTTTGTATGGCTGGGGAAGCAGTTATACTTTGATGTCAAAGTTAAAATATAGCTTCATCTGATGCAGTGTGAATAGTTGAGATGCCACCAGGAACGGATCTCCCAGGGCAGGAGTTCAGTATGCGGGCGATGGTCTGACTTGGATGGCCATGGAGCTGTTCCTGTGGAGCAAGTGGCAATATCTTTCCTGGCCTGCCCTCAGGAGTTTGGGGGCTGTCCAGATTTTCCATGGAAGGTTGAAACTTGGGGCTTCACCACTCAGGTCAGTTACCAGTTTGCGGCTGGTGTTGTTTGTGGTCAACCAGGAGATGCACCATTGAAAGCCAGGGAAGAACTTGATGTCCAGTTCTACAGTCAACCATTCACACATGATCCAACGCCAAAATACCTTGGCATCACTCAACTGTATGTTGATCTATGACAACACCTCCAGAACACTGGGGCCAAGATCAAGATGAGAGTGAATCTCATATGGAAACTGGCAGGTACCAGCTGGGACAGCAATGCCAACAAACTGCACACTGCTTCATTTGGCCTTGTCCACCCAACAGCAGAGTACTGCTGCTCAGCCTCGCTCAGGAGATGCCACACAAACATGGTAGATATCCACCTCCGGTAAGTCATTAAAGGTTATAGCTGGGCACTTCGAAAAACTCAAGGTAATTGAGGGGACTCAGCATGGCTTTGTGAAAGGGGAATCATGTTTAACCAATTTATTGGAGTTCTTTGAAGGAGTAACATATGCTGTGGATAATGGGGAGCCTGTAGACATACTGTACTTGGATTTCTGGAAGCCACATCAAAGGTTATTGCAGAAAATAAAAGCGCAAGGTGTAGGGGGTAACATTGGCATTGACAGAAGATTGGCTGGCTGGCAGAAAGAGTTGGCATAAAGGGGTCTTTTTCAGATTAGCGGTATGTGACAAATGGAGTCCCGCAGAGGTCTGTGCTGGGGCCTCAACTTTTTATCGATTTATATCAATGACCTAGATGAGGGGAGTGAAGACATGATAGCTAAATGTGCAAGTGACACAAAGTTAGGTAGTAAAGTAGGTTTTGCAGAGGACATAATGTGGTTACAGATGAATATAAATAGGTTCAGTAAGTGGGCAAAAATCTGGCAGGTGGAGTATAATGTGGGAAAATGTAAAGTTATTCACTTTGGCAAGAAGAATGAAAAAAGCAGAGTATTACTTAAATGGAGAACAACTGCAGAATTCAGAGATGCAAAGGGATCTAGGTGTTCTCGTGCATGAGTCAAAAGAAGTTAGTTTGCAGGTACACCAAGTAATTAAGGCGGCCAATGGAATACTATCCTTTATTACGAGAGGAATTAAACATAAAAGTAAGGATGTGATGCATCAGTTATACAGGGCAGTGGTGAGATCACATGTCGAATACTGTGTGCAGTTTTGATCTTATTTAAGGAAGGATGTAAAATGCATTGGAGGCAGTTCAGAGGAGGTTAACTAGATTGATAGCTGGAATGAGCAATGAGGAAAGTTTGGACAGACTGGGTTAGTTTCCACTGGAGTTTAGAAGAGTAAGAGGTGACTTGATTGAAGTATATAAGATCCTGAACGATATTGACAAGGTGGACACGGAAAGGATGTTTTCTCCTGTGGGTGAGTCCAGAACTAGGGGGCACTGTTTTAAAATTAGGGTTGTCTTTTTTAGGACAGAGATGAGGAATTTTTTTTCTCTGAGGATTGTGCAACTTTGGAACTATCTGCCATGGAAGGCGTGGAGGCGGGGTCATTGAGTATTTTTAAGGCAGAGGTAGATAGATTCTTGTTAAGCAAGGAAATCAGAGGTTGCCAGGGGTAGATGGGAATGTGGAATTTGAAACACAGAGATCAACCATGATCTTGTTGAATGGCGAAGCAGGATCGAGGGGCCAAATGGCCTATTTGTGTTCCTATTTCATATGCTCATACGTAAGTTGTGAGGATTATTCCTGAAACGTTGAGACCAACACAACTCGAGTGCTTCCTGTTCTATCATATATTGAAGCTCATGTCCACAGGGTAAATATTTTCCTCAAAGAACACCATTGGCTGACAGCTAACAAAGTACTCCCACTGACACAGGGCCTCAAAAAAAAAACCCTATGCACCCCCTCTGAAATCCCATGGCACCTACTGGATGGCACTCTATGCCCTACAAAACTAATAATATATTAGATGCATTAATGGCACAGACAGTAATTAATAGATTTGATCTAATATCCATTGATGAGAACTATTTGAAAAGTAATTAGGGTCTAAATTTTCCATGCATTCCATGGATTGCTTTAACTTTTTAACTTTTAGAAGAGATGGATAAAATGGAAAAGGAAGAGGGGTAACCGTAATAATCAAGGATGGGATGAAGACAGTAGAGAGAAAGGATCTGAGCGCAAAATCAAGAAGAAAAATCTATCTGGTGGGAGTTGAGAAATGGCAAGGGGCAGAAAACATTGCTGGGAGTTGCTTATAGGCCTCCTAACAGTAGTTCGTGTGGAGAGCAAAATAGAAATCAGGAAATTGGAGGTGCAATTAATAAGGATAATGCAGCAATCATGAGGGACTTTAACATTCATATGGACTGGACAAACCAAATTTGCAGCAATAGTGTAGAGGACGAGTTCATGGAATGCATACAAGATAGTTTTTTTGATTACTATGTCAAGGAACCAACTAGGGAACAGACTATTTTGGATCTAGAATGACTCAAGTATAAGAATAAAGAAGTCCTACCACAATCATACAGGGCATCGGGTGAGGCCATGCCTGAAATGCTGTGTCCAGTTTTGGTCTCCTTACTCAAGAAAGGACATACTTGCCCTGGAGAGAGTGCAGGGACAGTTCCAGGGTTGAGGGGATTGTTTTATAGATTCCCAGGGATGAGGAACTTCCAGGGATGAGGAACTTCAGTTACGGGGATAGATTGCAGAAGCTTGGGTTGTTCTCCTTGGAGAACAGAAAGTTAGGAGGAGATCTGATAGAGATGTTCAAAATCATGAGGGCTCTGGGCAGAGTAGATAGAGGGAAACTGGTCCCATTGGTGGAAGGGTCAAGAACCAGAGGGCACCAATGTAAGGTGATCGACAAAAGGTGACAAGAGAAACTTTTTCACACAGCAAGTGTTCAGGATCTGGGATGCACTGCCTGATTGCATGGTGGAAGCAGATTCAATTGCGGTTTTCAAAATGGAATTGGATAAATATCTGAAGAGAAATAATTTGCAGGGCTACAGGGAAATGTCTGCGGGAGGAGTGGGGACAAGCTGAGTTGCTCTTGCAAAGAGCTGGCATGGACAGGAAAAGTTGAATAGCCTCCTTTTGTGCTGTAACTATTCTGAGAGATTGAATATGGAATAATGAAAGGCAATCTAATTGAAACATAAAAAACTCTTAAGGGGGCTTGACAGGGTGAATGCTGAAAATATGTTTCCCGGTCTCAGGATAAGGGGTCAGCCAGGGCTGAGAAAAGGTGAGGACTGAGATAAGCTGAGGTTTCTTTACTCAAAAAGGAGTGAATGTTTGGAATTCTTTACCCAGAGAACAGTGGATACTCAGACATTCAGTATATTCTAGACAGAGGTCGATAGATTTTTGGGTACAAAGGGAATTAAGGGATTTTGGGATTGTGTGGGGAGGTGCAGTTGAGATAAAGGACCAGCCATGATATTGTTGAACAGTGGAGCAGGCCTACAGGGCTGAATGGCCTACACCAGTTCTTATTTAATGTTTTTCACTCAGACTGTGGTTAGAATGTGGAATTCACTACCACAGGAAACGGTTGACGCAGAAAACTTAGCAGCTTTCGATGGGAAATTAGGTGAGAACATGCAAGAATAAGGAATAGAAAGATTTGTTCAAGGGCTGAAATAAGGTATATATAATGGGATGATACCAAACACTAGCACAGACTGGTTTGGGTTGAATGGTCTACTTCTGTGGTCCATATTCTATGTATTGGAATTCGCTGCTGGAAATGGTTAGCAAATTCTGTTACCTTGGGTCCATAGCGACAGACAATTTGTCTCTTGATGTAGAACTTGATACATGCATATGGAAAGCAGTTACCGCATTTGGCCAACTCATAAAATGTGCATGGAATAATGTCAAGTGGACTCTCAAGACCAAAGATGCTGGTTTAAGGGGCCTGTATTCTCAGCACCTTGTTGTATTGCTGTGAAACATGGATGACTTATAGCTATCAAAAAAGGAAGCTCAACAACTTTGATCTTTGTTGTTTGCAGCACATTCTGGGCATCTCATGGAAGGACAAAATCACAATTATGGCTGTCTTGTCAAAGAAGTATGTTGGCGCTCATCAAGCAGAGGTGGTTTTGCTCTCTTGGACATGTTGGCAGAATGGAAGGTGGTCGCATAGCTAAGGATATTTTATATGGTGAAGCAGCCTGAGCCAGACAACCAGTAGAACGCCCAAAGCTTCCCTACAAGGATGCAAGCAAGCGTGACATGAAGGCCCTAAACATTGATTCTCTGACTTGGGAAACGCTAGCTGACGACAGAGGAAATTGGTGACCTAACTGTGGGCTGCCATGTGCATGACGATCGGCCATCAGTGGTTACAACCGCCACCAACACCGAAAACAACCCATAACACCAGCAGATAACCACTTCATATGTGGTACCTGTGGCAGAACCTGCTTCTCAGATTGGTCTCTTCAGCCATCAGCAAAAGTACACCATAAGAAGCTACCCCATCCCCAATGGATTTATTTGCTGCATGTCCATTATCTTATGCAGGTGGAAGATATCCTATGAAAAATGTAATGAAAATCAAGCCCAAAATATTTTTAAAAATGCAAGAAAAAGTGCCATAGACGAAAATAAATAATCCTTTTACAATCACCAACATTAGAATCAAACATTATATACATCTTTTTTGAAAAAGTGCTGTTTCGTTATGTTGTATGTTTCCATTCTACTATCATAAAGCCTAACTTTGCATTAGGTCCTGGAGGTCCAAACAACTTCCTGGTTTAAATCTGCAATATTTTAACTAAAAGAATTACCAGATCTCTATGGATGAATCCATTTGCCTCCAAATATGACATGCCATCGCACACATCCTGGCACATGCTTAGTAACATTTCGTTGTTTAACTGGCCTCTTCTTTGTCGGAGGTAGTTCAGCAGACAACCAAGTTCCATAAATTCAGTCACTATATATATTGGTTTCTGCTGTGTGCAAACTCCATATAATTGCACTAATTTAGGATGAGATAATTTCCTACAGACAAATGAATCATGTCAGTGCAATTTTGACTCTTGAAAACATGCAATATATTTTCCATTGCTATCATTACACTTGTGGAACACTAGATTTGTTTAATAAAGAGCATTAGCAAGTTGAATACCAAAGAGTAATTATGCAAGATACATATATGCCTATAATTTAATTTGCATTGTTTATTTACTTCTTTACACCTTTTTCTGCATTTTTATTTACCACTGTCCCTTAAGATCTCTAGTTCATGCTGGGTATACCTCAAAGGTCTATGCTGAATGCCTCATCCAGCTTCTTATTATTCATATGCAAGCCTTGGCAGGGAGTGTTGAAAAACTATTCAGCATTAACAATAGAGCTAGGATTTTGGCATTGTTAAACTTTATCCTGGAGTATTTCTTCAACTCCAAATTTATGGCTACAATCTTTAAACTTTATAATGACACACACACGTGATATAAAGTGTTTTGTTACTTTTATAAAACTTGAAAATGTTCTCCCTTCTTCCTTCCTAAAAGTAGACACCTTTTTTTCGAGTGGAGCTCCATAGCACTTCACGTCCTCAGATATCTTGTCCAAATAGTATAGTCCATGTGCAAGTTTAAAAAGTGGATGTTAGCACTGTGGGAGGCATCAATACTGAGTCCAATTCTGGCCTCATAAGCTACCCATACACAGATTCACCTCATAGTTATCAAAAACAAGTCAGGCTGATTTTCACCTGCAATTGTAGGATTCTGTCTGAGACAGCTAACAGCATAGACTTGGAATTAAATGTGGGACGTTAACAGCCTCTATGGTTCGACAACTTACTGAGCCATAAGGAAAGAATCAGATATTGATGTGCTGTCACTCACATCATGATTTTAGCTTCTTCTATGAAATCCTCTTCATACATTGCACCTTCGCGAATTGCTTTAATTGCTACTTTGTGTTGAGCCCGCCACTTTCCTAAACGCACCACTCCAAACTGTCCACTTCCCAGCTCTTTCATAAACGTTAGATCAGATGGATTGATTTCCCATTTATCTGCGTAAGCAAGCATTAACATGTTCAATGATGTAAACTGAACAGAAATTTTCAAAGCTATGGCAAAGAAATTAACTTACTTAAAATAATGTGCATCAATATAACTAACTTTGCCAATGTTCGCTGCCTTAGTCAAAATGCTGACATTTGTCAAAAAAGATGTTGTAACAATGCATAAAACATAGAGAACATGTAAATAATAGGAAATGGTATTTGAAGAAATAAAAGTGGGTTGTATATTTCTGTTATAAATATTAGCTGACTTCCAGACACAAAAAGGCAATATTTTGTAAAGCAAAAGCATTCAAAGTATTTTAAATCATGCTCCAAAATTTACATTTCCATGTAACCTGTAACAGCAAGGCCTGAAAAAGTGTATACTTTAATACTTGATCTAAACAAATATATTTCAAGATGATTATTTATTTTTCAAGTTCAGATATGACAACATGACGGTAAAAGTGCATATATTTCAATGGAACATTTTCTAAGTAGAAAATCAAAAATTCTGGCTCTTCAAAGATTACAAAAAGTGAAGTCAAATGAAAGGTTACTAAGGAAATAAATCAGAAAGTAGCAACATTCAAGTTAATCAACAGCACCTAGCTCTGGTTCAAAAAATAGACTGGGTTCTGTTTGCATTCCTATCAATTGAATTGGATCAAATGATTTGCAAATTTTTAACTAAAGCTTCAACCGACAGAAAAAGAATATAGCATTAGCTGAATGTTAGCAACTGAGAATGCTTTACAATTTAAAAAAGATCTAGCAGCTTCTGGGTTACTGCAAAATTAGGCAGTTACATTACCATAGCTAAAGCCAGCAGTTGTAGGTGCAGATCGTCCTTTGCGGCCGACTGGATATCGCAGTCGTGTGACAAGACCTAAGACAATACTTCATGATGTTAATTAATGCATTAATTCAACATGCATTCATTTACTTTTATTCAGTGCCCTGTAATTGTTAAAAACAAAAAACTGCGGATGCTGGAAATCCAAAACAAAAACAGAATTACCTGGAAAAACTCAGCAGGTCTGTTCTGTTGAAGGGTCATGAGGACTCGAAACATCAACTTTGTTCTTCTCCGCCGATGCTGCCAGACCTGCTGAGTTTTTCCAAGTAATTCTGTTTTTGCCCTGTAATTGTTGTTGGGACCACAACTTACACATACAACATGCCTAACACCATTTTTAGGCTGGCAACTTGCACACCTTGAGATTGCCAGCTTCTACTTTGGTAGCTGGCACAAAACTAGGAAAGATCAGGTGCAGGCGCACATGGTGTTCCAATGTTCATTTCTCATCCAAAAAACAGGAGCAATAATATTTAATTTGTCCCCCTCTATGCCTTTAATTTCTTTTTTTAATATAATGGGACACCTGATGCTACTCACAGTACTTTATCTGTGTTAAGTTAAGTATATGTTTACCACTTGCATTTCTACTCCATGCAACTAGTTATAAAGCCCAAAATACTAACTGCTTTTCATAGAATCATAGAATGATTACAGCAAAGGAGGCAGCCATTTCACCCATCAAATCAATGCTGGAACTCTGCATGAGTAATTTAGCTAGTCTCACACTCCTGCCCGTTTTTTTATTCATTCACAGGACGTGAGCTTCACTGGCTGGGCCAACATTTATTGCCCATCCCTCGGTGCCCCAAGCCCTGCAAAATTTCCTTTCAGGTGTTTATCCAATTCCCTTTTGAAAACCACAATTGAATCTGTCTCCGTCATCCCTTCAGGCAGGGCATTTCAGATTGTAACTACTCGAGTGAGAAAAGCGTTTTTACACAGCAACTGTCTTACCAATCACTTTGAATCTATGTCCTCTGGTTTTTCTGCCAAAAGGAACGGTTTCTCTCTACTGTGTTTCAACTTGATTTTAAGTACACAGCATTTGCACTTTCAGGAAATTATGTATTGTCTCGCCAAGCATTCCCTGTTCCCCTAAGCCCTTTCCCCATCTTTCTCCATTTCTCCATCGTCCGCAAGTGCCCAACGCTTCCCCTCAGCTGCACGTGCCCAGCGCCTCCCCGAAAGGCTAAACTAGTAATTTATACAGGCGTAATATAACTTGCTTGCTTTTCTACTCTATGGGCCAAATTTTTGATCCCAAGTCAGGAGTACAGAATCAGGGAAATTTTCAACTTCATAAACCTAACTCAGGAAAAAGTGCCCCAAATGTTCCGATTTTCATTCCTGGGGTGGGGCTCGGGGGCAGGGGCAAGGGCTAATGGGAGTTGGACCTGCCGAGCCCGGAACTGGTGGAGAGGCGGTGGTGGGCTCAGCATGGGGTGGGCAATCAGGTCCTGTTATGAGGCAGCAAGTGTATGAATGGGCTATTTTAACTTGGGGGAAATGTCAATGAGCAATCAAATAAGTGCAAAAAGTTGTCCAGCTGGTTACTCACACTGGAACAGATGGCCCATTGTGGGATTTCCATTGGAAAATATAGTAATTGCTGCTGCCTATTCATATGCAGCACTCCAGCAAGGTGAGTTGTTTGGCACAAGTACACAGAGATCCAAGTGATGAATGCTGCACCTATGGTGGGAAACCTGGCACATACCTCTGCTATAGTGAGGTGAAAGTGACTGCTCTTGACATCAAGGCAGCATTTTACCAAGTTTGGCATCAAGGAGCCCTAGCCCTGGAGTCAATGGGAATCAGGATGAAAACTCCACTGGTTGGCGTTATACCTAGCACAAAGGAAGATAGTTGTGGTTGTTGGAGGTCAATTATCTCACTTCCAGGGTATCACTGCAGGAGTTCCTCAGGGTAGTGTCCTAGGCCCAACCGTCTTCAGCTGCCTCATCAATGACCTTCCTTCCATCATAAAGTCAGAAGTGGGGATATTCGCTGATGATTGCATAATGTTCAGCACCATTCGCGACTCCTCAGACAGTGAAGCAGTCTATGTCCAAATGCAGCAAGACCTGGATAATATCCAGGATTGGACTGACAAGTGGCAAGTAACACTCATGTCACACAAGTGCCAGGCAATGACCATTTCCAATAAGAGAGAATTTGACCATCGCCCCTTGACATTCAATGACATTACCATCACTGAATCCCCCACTACCAGCATCCTGGGGGTTACCATTCACCAGAAACTGAACTGGGCTAGCCACATAAATACTGTTGCTACAAAGGCAGGTCAGAGGCTAGGAATCCTGCAATGAGTAGCTCACCTTCTGACTCCCCAAAGCCTGTCCACCATCTCAAGGCACAAGTCAGGAAGTGTGATGGAATACTCCCCACTTGCCTGGATGGGTGCAGCTCCAACAACACTCAAGAAGCTTGACACCATCCAGGACAAAGCAGCCCATTTGATTGGCACTACATCAACAAACATTCACTCCCTCCACCACCGATGCACAGTGGCAGCAGTGTGTAACATCTACAAGATGCACTGCAGGAATTCACCAAGGCTCCTTAGACAGCACCTTCCAAACCCATGACCACTGCCATCTAGAAGAATAAGGGGAACAGATAGATGAGAACACCACCACCTGCAAGTTCCCCTCCAAGTCATTCTCCATCCTGACTTGGAAATATATCGCCATTCCTTCACTGTCGCTAGGTCAAAATCCTGGAACTGCCTTCCTAACAGTAATGTGGGTGTACCTACACCACATGAACTATAGTGGTTCAAGGCAGTTCACCACCACCTTCTCAAGGACAATTAGGGGTGGACAATGAATGCTGCCCTAGCCAGCGACGCCCACATCCCATAAATGAATTTTTTTAAATGCTGGCTTTTATGTCCTAGCCACTCCTGTAGGTACACACAGTAGAAATGTGGCTATCCGCAGTGATGCACTGATACATTCAAGAAAACCCCAGCCGTTAACTATGTTTCTCTCTGCCCAAGCTGTTGCCTGTTTGTAGCATTGTGTCTTTTTAATGTAAATTTCCAGCATCTGCTATATTTGGGTTTTGTGTTAGTAATTCTTTCATCATTGGATCTGAAACATACTGATTGATGAAGCAGTCCCGAATGCATTCTAAAAACTGGTCCCCACTTTGGCCAGAAATATCACCTTTATCTCAGTCTATTTTGAGATGATTAAACTTAGCCAACATTATTGCAAATTTTTCTCAACTGTATACAAAACTCCACTATTATTATATCTTGCCTGTTTGGTAGACAGTGATGTACAATGAAAATTGTACAATAGCCTCCCTACTTCTTAACTCTATCCAGATGAATTCTAATGCCATCCCATAGAAAATTATGTTCTGACGCTGCGATAAGATGCTCAATTAATGCTACTCCCCCATTCTATCATTTTTTCCTCTATGTACATCCCCTCTAAATGTTGTAACTAAGAATATTAAGTTGCTAGACCATTCCATGCCTATGTCATCTTTCTATATATCATACCCCTCATTTAGTTATTAATGTTACTAACAATTAATCTGATTTCAAAGGTTTTGTTTCATCAAATACATACTCAATCCTGCCTACTCCTTTCAACTCTTCCTCCTTTTGATCTGCTCCTTATTGCTTTCCTGATTGCCTTTTTCTCTCCCCTCTACCCCATTGCTTTCCTTTCTGCTTACTCATTGCACACCTACACCCCCTACCCCTGATCATATTGTCCAAACTCTCTATCACAGTACTAATTACTAGATACTAGTTCAATAATGATAAACCTGTTAAATCACTACCAAAAAGATTTATTTTATTGCAATACCTGCTGCATTATGCTGATGATACTCAATTAATTCAGGAATGTTGTTAAACAGATGTTTTTCTGCCAGATAGAACTCTCTGTGAGGTCCCTGGGTCAGCTTTATGTGATAATGTCGGGTTGATCCATTGCCATCTCTGAAAAAAAATCATATTGAAGTTTTAACAATAATACTTATTCACCGTTGGTCAATAAAACTGGGGATATTGGCTTATAACTTCTTAGGCAGCCCATTAGACAACAATGGAGACATTGCTCATTTCATTCTATGAAAAAGTAGAAGTGTTAAGAGTTAAAGTCCCTCTGGCTATATCATGCCCCTCCATTAAGTTATTAATATTGCTAAATCTAAACTTTGTTTGGAATGCTTTGTGTCATCACATACATACCACTGCCTCATTTTTGGAGATAATTTTACTATTTTTAAGTCCATGGGATGAAGGTAATTCATGTGCTCAAAATAGAGAACATAGGTTCTCATCATAGAATCATTGAACGATACATAGCAGGAGGCTTATCATGCCTGTGACGGCTCCTTGCTTGAGCTAGTCACGTAATCTCATTCCCCTACTCTTTCCCATAGCCTTACAATATTTTCCCTTCAAGCTTTTATCCAATTCTCTTTTGAATGTTATCATTGGCCAAATGACCTACTCCTGCTTCTATTTCTTATTGAATTTGTTTCCACGACCCTTTCAGACAATGAAATCAGATCAAAACAACTCTCAAAATATGTTGCCTTTGGTTCTTTTGCCAATCTTCTTACATCGATATTCTTTGGACACTGATCTTATTTTCTGCAGCATTTCACATTTACATATTATTACAAAGTATTTACAGTGCAATAACAAGCCATTCAGCAAGTCCATTCAAGCTCCAAGCATACCTCATCCTTCTCTTCTTTCCCATCTAATGTGTTAATATAGCTTCCCTTTAAATACATCTATGTTATTAATCTCAACTAGTCCCTGTGACAATAAGTCCAACTAAAGTCCAAGTTATAAGTCCAACATTCGAATTACTCATTGGTTGAAGTACAGTGGCTTCTCTTTCTGCTCCCACATGGTTATCTCTGGTGTCACCCAAGGATCTATCCTTGGCCCTCTCTAAGTTCTCATTTGCATCCTGCACTTTGGTAACATCCTCTAAAAATACATCAGTTTTCACAGGTATGCTGATGATACCCAATTCTATCTCACCACCATCTTTCTCAACACCTCTGCCGTCCTAAAACTGCCAAATTGCTTGTCCAACATCCAGTACTGGATGTACAGAAATGGCCTCCAATTAAATATTGGGAAGACAAAAGCCATTTTCTTCAGTCCCTGCCATAACTCCACTTCCGAACCACTGACACCATCCTTCTCCCTGTCAGTTGTCTGAGACTGACCAGACTGTTTGACACTGAGATAAACTTCTGACCACATATTCACACTACCACCAAGTTCCACCTCTATAACGCCCCCCAATTCCACCCCTGCCTCAGCTTATCTAATACTGAAACCCTCATCCATGTCTTTTGTTACACGTAGACTTCACTATTCTAATGCACTCCTAGCTAGCTTTACGTCTCATAGTAAAAGAGAATGCATCCCATCTGGGTCAAGTGACTTTTCTACTTTGAGTACTGCCAACCTTTTAAGTGCCTCCTCTTTACCTACTTTCATCCTATCCAATATTGCTACTTCCTCCTCCTTTACTGCTACATTGGCAGCACCCTCTTCTCTGGTGAAAACAGATGTCATTTAATAACTTCCCCTATGCTGTCTGCCAACACAAGAAAATGTGTTTTCTTGGCCCCCAAGCAGTCCCACCCATCCTTTGGCTCTCCTTTTACTATGTATGTGTATATAAAAAAGTTTTGGGTTCCTTTTTATGACAGCCAATAATCTATTCTCACTTGCTCTTTGATCAGAAATTCCACCCCCTTTTTGCCTTTTATGATGTTACTATACTAGTCTATATTAGGATAATTGAAGTATCCCATTATCAATACTCTGCAACTCATGCATCTTTCTGCCATTTGTCTGCAAATTTACTCCTCTATCTCCTCTTTTAGATACTTTTGAGTACTGTCATAGTTCCCCTATTGTTCACATTAATTAAATAGACACCATCTATGGCTCAACTACCTCATCCCTCTGAGCTTGGCCTAAAGAGCCAAGTGGTTATGGTACTGGGTTTGTAACCCCAAGATCAAGAGTTCAAATCTCACAATGGCAAACGCAAACTATGTAACTTCATCTGAAACAGATGGAAACGGGTTTGTACTCGAAAGAGTTACATCATCCCTCTGCATTGCAACAGTAGGTTCTTTATCAATACTGCCCTCCCTCCTCCTTTCATCCTTTCCTACCTTCCCCAAATTCCTTGTAACTGGAATATTAAGTTCCAATTTTCCCCTCATTGAGTCAGGTCTCTGTACTGCCCTATATTATCAGTCTTATGGGGTACTTGCACTACAGCTCACCATTCTTATTCACCAATAATCTGAATCCTCTGGCACCAGTTCACACAAAGTAGGAGAAATCTTGGTACAATGTTGAACATTCAGCAAAAAGCTCTCTGATTTAATGAAGGGTCCCGCTTGAAATCTTAACCCAGCATTGTTTTTGAAATGTTAATTGGCCTGCTGTCAGGTCAATTTCCAGCACTTGTGCTTTTTTTAAAACAAAGGATCCTAGTATAAATCTAAAACATGTTGTTTCTTGAAAATAAGCATTTATCTTTTAAATTTCCAGATTGAAGCAGGTTAGTAAAGTGTTTTTATTTGCCAATGAGTGCTAAGTTTTTTCCTGAGAAAGATGCAGTAATGCCATCTACTGGTTTAGATAGTTAACTGCAGATATGTTCCACCTCTAAGATGTCTTAACACAAATGGAAAGATCCACAGCCTTATTGTTTAACCAACACATAGTTATTAGGCAGTGAAAAATATTAATTGTTTAGAAACATATTTGGCAGAAGAAGTGAAAGTAGAACATTATTTGGGCCCGTTTCTATGGCGCTACTAGCAAGGAAAATTGATGCGAGGCCCTCATTATCATAAAATGGCTGGGCTGCCAATGCTATTGATTGGTCGCCTCATATTAGCAAGTGGAACTGGGTTCCCCTGATGCTTTTGAAAGACAGCCCGAACCTTTTAAAGGTGAACTGCATTGTAGCTGCAAGCAATTTGCATTCAGCTTGCGGAAATGGCAGTCAGAAGACAGCTGGAAAAGCCCAGCAGCTTTTAAGCTGCTGCATTCGAGGTGTTATTGGAGGAGGTGGACACGAGAATGGACATTGTCTTCTTCCCACAGAAAGACCTCAAGGTGCTCATCTGCAGTGGGCAGAGATTTTCTGAGCAGGTCAGCACCAGGACACCATCTCACAGAGAATGTTCCACTAATCCAAACGAGTGAGCAGCAGCCTGAAAGGTAAAAGCAAAATAATGCGAATGCTGGAGTTCCGAAGAGTCATATTGGTCTTGAACCGTTAACTCTTTCTCTCTCCACAGATGCTGCCAGACCTGAGGAGCTTTTCCAGCACTCTGTTTTTATTGTAGCCCAAATGGTGTTGCATGGGCCTTCTTGTAATATATACCGCGTGTGTGGCTACACAAAAAAATTAAAAGGCACTGTGCATTGGAAAAACTGGCTGCACAGACCAACTACATTTTGAAGGGAACACTACCCACAGATTTGGCTGCAATGCCACAAGAAGTTTAATGACTTGACCGATGAAAGGCTCCCAACTCAATCCTGCTTTATTCTCGACTTAACCCTGCCCCGTAATTCCAGCACTAAACACTTCCCTGCCCGATTCCCAAAACTCTCCTCCCATGATTGCAGCATAATGCACTCCACCTTTTTCCGCTCCTGATCCCACACACTACACTTGCTACTCTTCCGTTATTTTCCTTATTCCTCATACCTCCATCACCCTTCACACACCAGCATCATTAGGCTCCCTTAACATGCACATCCTCAAAGTATCTCAATGTGCTACTATTAACATTCTCCCTTCTTTCTTGCAGAAGCACATAAGTAATGAGAGAGAGGTGAACACAGACAGGTGGAATGCCACCATTACCATCCTCGTCCCAGTTGAGGTGGTCATGGAGATTGCAAGGAAGGGTCATATCAGATGTATGGTGAGGCTGGAAGATGCATCCTACAGAGTTCTTGGCCATCTTGCTCCCTTTCTCTCCTCACTGAAACACCGCCATCACACATTACGTGTGGCAAAATGCAGATGTTTTTATGAACAGCCATTCATTTATCTCTATCTGCAAACTCTGTTCCATTTTACATGAAGGTAGAGCCCCAGTGTTTGGGAAGCGGGAAGAGGGTTTCACCCATAAAGACAGTGGGCAGAATCTTCTGGCTGGCGTGTGGGTGGCAGAGCCTGCATGCCAGTGCTTAAAATGTCCCGACGTCAGCACGATATTTCAGTCGGCGGGCACATGCCTGCCATTAATTAAAGGCCTCATTAAGGCCCTTAAGTTGCCAATTGTCAACGATTTTGAGGGGCCTGTGCGAACTTCAGCTTGGCGTACGGGCCCAACGGGCAGGCGGGTAGGTGATTTTTTAACAAACCTCATCCAGTGGTGATAGCAGTTTTACAAAAATGTTTAATAAAGTTTTTGTTTATTTCATTAACATGTCCCATCTCGTGTGACATTTTCATGAGGGGGACACGTTAATGAATTTTTTATTGTTCTATTTTTTATATTTGCCAGCCTTTCAGCGATCTCCTTGAGGCAGCACTTTGCCTCGGGGAGATGTGCGCTCTTTCATGTGCATGCGCGAAAGATCGCACTCTCACAATTGGGGAATCCCTCCCCTCCCGCACAGGAAGCGCATAGCGCTTCCCGTCGGGCGGCAAGTTGGGCGGGCCTTAATTGGCCCGCCCACCGCCGAGCCAGTGGGGCTTGCCCGCCCATCAAGGGCAAAATTCTGCCCAGTGTCACAGCCATTACTGAGCAAGCACCAGCTCAGAGGCTGGGGCCCTGGCTACTTTCCACTCAGCTGGCACAATTCAATCTCAATGGCAAAACTGCTGCAAAATTTTAAATGGAAATTATGTTCTCTACAAATTGAGTTTCTGTGGTCTTTTCTGTTAGTTTATTATACACTGCACTAGAAGCCAACCTACCCACAAAGCTGGCTGTGGCCCCAGGATGAATTCATCATTTTTGAAGGTATCTTTTAATTGTGCTTATTTGCAGGCCTTCGAGTAGGCTCCAAAACTTAAGTTTTTCCTTTCAGGCACTAATAGGCATGTTTTAAAAGCTTCTGAAAGTATTGAATTACAAAGGAACTGACTACTGTACTTCAACATAACTAGCAAATGGTCATGTTAATTTTTTTTAAAAGCCATTTTCAGTCACTTAAAATCAAGTTAACCCCACAGGTGGTAGATTGACACCATGATCAAAGTGCTAATTTTTTGTGATGAACCAATTTTCAGCTGTAAAAACAAAAACAAAAAAACTGCGGATGCTGGAAATCCAAAACAAAAACAGAATTACCTGGAAAAACTCAGCAGGTCTGGCAGCATCGGCGGAGAAGAAAAGAGTTGACGTTTCGAGTCCTCATGACCCTTCAACAGAACTGTTGAAGGGTCGTGAGGACTCGAAACGTCAACAATTTTCAGCTGTATTTATCAGTTTTGGGCCGCCACCATTTTAGATAGTGGGACCACTATGACAGCCTGGATTTAATCCTTCAATCTAGCACAGTTGGGAAAAGATTGTTGACCAACTGTCTGGTTCCTTACTAACACCTCCTTAATTAGTTTGGAGTCAACTTTTGGTTGATTATGCCCCTATGAAGCACCTTGCAATGTTTTACATCAAAAGTGCTGTATAAATACAAGTTGTCATTGTGGTCATAGATATTAAAGATAGCAAGTTTATGTTTACTGTTGCCTATTAGCTCAACCTAATAGTAACATGCAGACCTACAAAAACCACACCATTTGCCAAGATGTCAATACACAAAATTACATCATGTTCCCCTGCCCCACAATCATGAATTCATGCGAACAGAAAGCATGTAAGAATCAAATCCATAATTCCCAACTTCACAATCCACGAGAGAAATGAAGGAAAACATTCTCTCATTAAAAAAATAAAGTACGACAGAAATGGGGCTATCCCTCAATGCTGTAACAGCTAATTATACAATGGCCAGGATTTTCCAGACCCACGGTGGCAGGAGCTGCAATGGTGGTCGCGACCGGCCAGACAGAAGTCCATTGACTTTCAGCAGGACCAAAGATCCCGGCAGCGGGTGAGGCTGCAAAATCCCGGTCTGTGTCCCGAACAAATTTAATCAGACAGTCTGAGACCATCTCAAACAAGTGGCTTGAAGCCAGTTCAACACCTTCTTGTGGCTAAGCTCATTGGAATCTAGTAGGGAAGGGAGAAAATGCTTTTATATTTAAAACATTAAACAGGATAACCAAAAACAAAATAATAGCATAAGCTCACCCTCCAAATTTGGTGTAAAGAGATACTGTATACATTCCAGGTTGGCTGGAATCTCTCACAATAAAGCTTCCCTCTTTATCCTGTAAAGTAAATTAAATAAAGATTAAACCTTTTACAAAATATTCTACCAAAATAACTGGAAAAAATTCAAGGTTTAGTTGCTTCACTAAAAATTTCTTCATGTTAATGCTACTAAAAGTTGTGCCACAGGTTAGTAAGGTCATTAAAAAGAACAAAGCAATCACTTGGCTTTATTCCTAGCGAGATAGAATTGAAAACCTGCACTGAATCTTAGATCACACAAATAGTATTCCATACAATTCTGGTCTTCATATTATAAAACTGATACAAAGGCAGAGAAAATTTACAAAATGACACCAGAAATATGCGGGTATACATATCAGGAAAGGAGCACAGGCTGGGTCTCTTTTTTCTTGAAAAAAGACTGAGGTTTTAAAATTATGAAAGGTTTTGATAGGGTGAATGCAAAGAACATTTTTATGCTTCTGGGGAAGACCACAACTATAGGTCATTTATACAAGACAGTCACCAAGAAACCCAATAGGGAATTCAGAAGAAACTTCTTTCTCCAACCAGTGCTGAGAATGTGGAACTTGTTAACCCACAGGGAACGGCTGAAGTAAATAGTATAGATGCATTTAAGCGGAAGCTAGACATGGGGGAGGAGCTAAGATAATTGTGATAGTAGATATAGATGAGGAAAGATGGGAGGAGGCTTGACAGTGCAAAAACTCTTGACATGGACTGATTTGGCTGAATGCCTGTTTCTGTGCCGTATATCCTTTGTATTCCTATGTATGAATAAACTGAAGTTTGAAGAGGCACTAAGGCAATAGTAACTATTGTCTCAGCCTTGGTTCAGGGGCAGCGTGCACAGATCTTTGAATCAGAGCTTGTGGGTTTAAAGTCCCATTGAAAAGACTTGAGTACATAATCCTGGCTGGCAATTCAGTGCTGTACTGACAGAGGTGGCAAATTTTGGGTGAGATATTAAACTAAGGGCGGGATTTTTAGGTTGGCATATGGGCATGATCGATGCGTCTGGGGCAGTCGGGGAACGGACCGTTGACATCGATCGGCTCCCGACCGCGATATATAGACTACAGGAAGATATAGACGGGATGGTCAAATGGGTAGATAAGTGGCAGATGGAATTTAACCCTGTAAAGTGTGAGGTGATACACTTTGGAAGGAGTAATTTGGCAAGGAAGTATTCAATGAACGGCATGACACTGGAAGTTCTGAGGAACAAAGGGATCTTGGCGTGTGTGTCCATAGATCTTGGAAGGCGGAGGGGCATGTTAGTGGGGTGGTGAAAAAGGCATATGGGACACTTGCCTTTATCAATTGAGGCATAGATTACAAAAGTAGGGAGGTCATGTTGGAGTTGTATAGAACCTTGGTGAGGCCACAGCTGGAGTACTGTGTGCAGTTCTGATTGCCACATTATAGGAAGGATGTGATTGCACTGGAGGGAGTGCATTGGAGATTCACCAGGATGTTGCCTCGGATGAAACATTTAAGTTATGAAGAGAGGTTGGATAGACTTGGGTTGTTTTCATCGGAGCAGAGAAGGCTGAGGGGTGATCTGATCGAGGTGTACAAGGTTATGAGGGGCATGGACAAGGTGGATAGGGAGCAGCTGTTCCTCTTAGTTGAAGGGTCAATCACGAGGGGACACAAGTTCAAGGTGAGGGGCAGGAGGTTTGAGGAGGATGTGAGGAAAAACTTTTTTACCCAGGAGGTGGTGACGATCTGGAATGTGCTGCCTGGGAGGGTGGTGGAGGTGGATTGCCTCAAATCCTTTAAAAAGTACCTAGATGAGCACTTGGCACGTCATAACATTCAAGGCCATGGGCCAAGTGCTGGTAAATGGGATTAGGTAGGTAGGTCAGGTGTTTCTCACGTGTCGGTGCAGACTCGATGGGCTGAAGGGCCTCTTCTGCACTGTGTGATTCTGTGATGATGAAAATTCTGTCCATACATTTTTATTTTTTTTTTAATTTAATAACAGAAACCTCATCCCCCCCCTGAATGAGGTTTGTTGAAAAAGGCAAAGGCTGCCTGGCCGATTCGTCCATCTGCCAACCATAAGGTTGAACAGATCACAAAAAAATCAGAGACAATTCTAACTTTAATTCCCTTAATTGGCCTCTTAGTTGTCAGTGGGCACGCTTCCGACTCTTGTGTGCACCTGCTGACTGAAATATTGCACGAGTGTGGGATGACATCAGGACGCTTGCCCGATGTCATCCTGTGTGTTTTTGTGGCCAATCAGGTTGGGCGCATGTCAGCACGCCAACCTAAAAATTCTGCCTTAAGGCTCTGTCTGCACCCTTAAGTAAAAGGCCCAAGAACATCTATGAAGAGCAGAGGAGTTCACCTGCTGTCCGGGTGAATATTTATTCCTCAACCGACACCTATAAATGACAATCTAGTTATTGCACTGCTGTTTGCGGAAGCTTGCAGTGCACAATTTGGCAGTTGTATTATCTACATTACACAAATCACAGACAAGGTTGTCTCTGATCACTTCCTTGTAACACTTCCCACCCATACTCCCTTCTACACTCCAAACCTATCTCCCCTCTGTCTGCCCCTGGAAAAAAACACCTGACCCCCTCAATTGCACTTGCAAAATGTTGACAGCTTTCAACCATCCAGCCTTTAGTCCCTCAGTTTGCCTCGACATTTCTCTATTCCACCATCTCATCACCTGCTTACTTTCCTCTGACTTCTTGCTATGCAAACACAGGAGATGCAATACCTGTCTGTTTACTTTTCTTAAAGCATTGTCCAGCATTCCAAATTGGAATGGCAATTTATCTGTACTTCCTCAAACCTAGTATATTGATCCACTGCTTACCATGTGATCTACCAATGTTGGGAAGACCAAATCCAGATCAGATGACTGCTTTCCCAATATTTTCATTATGCCCATGAGCTCTCTGTTGCTTACTACTTCAATTCCACATACAACTCCCGTTCTAACCTTTCCATCTTCTGCCCTCCACACTATTTCAACAAACCCTAATACAAGTTTGAGGAACAGCACTTTATCTTTCAATTGGGTAATTTGCAACTCTCTGGCCCTAATTTTGAGTTTAATAACTTTAGATCCTTTTTTTTAGGGCAACAGATGCTGATATACAGGATGGGTGTGGTGCAGTGGCTAGAATTTGGGATGGGAGCCCTCTTGTGCCGTACCAACAGGCAATCTGCACCGTTGGTATCAGCATGATATTTGCTCCCTCCCAGACTCCTTTCTGTCAGCTTCTCCTGTTTCCATTTCTGGTTACCCTTACTCCTGAACAGATCATTTTTTAAATTTTATTTTCCAATTATGCTTCTGCCTATCTCCTCGGGTTAATATCCCATCAGCCACTTAGCTACCTTCTGCTTTGCTTTTAGTCACTTTACAGCTTATTTTACATATGTGCATGTATTTTGCTCCCTCTTCCTGATCCTTTTTAAGCACTGTTCATTGTAAACAAAAATCCATAACTGATTTCAAGACTACATTAAAATTTTAATTGGTCATAAACTGGTTCATAGCTTCTGCAAAGCCAGTTGATTACAAAGCTGAGATCATTAGCGTTGCACAATGGGCACATGTTTCATACATTGAATCACTCAATCATAGATAAACTGCGTGAGGTGCGAAATACATGTAAGGACATTGATGCTGCTGTCACTCTTGCTTATTTCTTATGTTCTCAACATAATAGAAGAATTAAGCATGACGTAAGGCAAAAGGGTTTAAAAACAGAGTTACAAAGTGTTGAGCCACAAAGGCTGATTGTTCTGCCTTCAGTGTCAAATTCAGGGAGAAAGGAAGTGAAAGAACACAGTTAGAACAGTGGAGGGCTAGAGAAAGTAGCAACATAATGTTAAAACACATCTTTGGAAATTGCTGTTATCTGCAATACACCCTTCTTCCTTCGGTTCTCAAAGAATTAAAATCAGCACGTAAAAGACAGAGTTCAAAACAACATGATCTGTTGTCATATGTCAGCTAAGTTTTGTGAAATAAGAATTCATGTCAGAAAAGCCTCACATAAAAAAATACAAAGTTAATGTTTAGCAATTTAATTCTGCCAAATCTCTATGTACCTAAGTTACTGCAAACATTGCATCATAATTGGACGATGTACTGAACAACCACCCACGTATATCCTCACCCACCTACAATCTAATGGAAAATAACACCTCTGTTAAAAGTATAACTGATACATGTATTCAAAAGATAGGAAAAATATTCACTGGCTCACATTCAAGACTATTTCATCTAAAGTCTGTTGTGGTACAAAAAGCAATTTGGAAAAATATGGTTGACTGTTTCCAAGACATTTTAGAACTGATGAGTATAACAACATTTTGCGCAACTCTAAAATAAATTTCACTTCAGCACCACATTCTAATTTTGGAAAACAACAAGACCCTGTAAGATTGCTTCAAGCCGGAGCTTCATGCTCCCCGATTTATTTTTCTTAATTGGATAAGTACACACAGCACCTAATGGAATGGATCTCCAATTTTCCACATTATAAACTGGCATACAAGGTCTAAAGGAGACAAAATTGTCTCCATAGTTCATGAACACTAATTCACAACTGCCATTCAGTGATTTTTTTTTGTAATGGAATGAATGGAAGGAGAAGCTCAGTTCCAGGTCACGTAGCACACTGAGGATCAACAGTCAGTGGCATTTAGACGCTGGCAAAGGAATGGCTTTGTTGTTGCTGGCATGGTAGAAATTATGGTTCATTCACGTTAAATATTAGCCCAGGGAGTTAGCAGCTGCTGCAACAGATTTATAGCAACACAGGAGCAGAGCTGGATGTGTCAGTGTACATGTGAAAGTTGACCAATGATTTTGAATGATATTGCCAAACGGCAGCATGTAAATAATGAAGGAGAGAACATTGCTGGGGATACACCCCAGATGACCATCAGTCAGAGAAGGAGAAAGCTTTGAAAAGATAATGGGTGGGATTCAATCGGCCAAATGGGGGTCTTGTCCATTGACCTGAGAACCAGCAGGGAACCCCGTCAGGTCCATGGAGAAGGCTCAACGGTATTAAGTGCTCTTCATGCCCTTTAATGGCCACTGTCAAGCCTTCCTAGGATTCAGGATCCTCATCACTGGGGATGGGGATTGTGGGTTGGTAGTGGATGCAGGCTGAGGGGGGAGGGCAGTGGAGGTTGGAATCAAAGGTAAGGACAGGCAGATGCCTTTTAGTGGCCATGCCCATGGTGCCAGGTCCCTCAATCCAGAATGGAATGCTTAATAATGAGGGAACCTACCCTCAGCCAACGCGGAAGGCTGCTAGCAATTTGACGGGATTTGCTGGGCAGACTTTGAGAGGTTCCCATGTAATCCCTGAACCACCAATGGATTGTGGTGGGCTCAGGGATAATGGGTGTCATTGACTCATTAATGAGCCTAATTGATAACCCACCGCCAGCTGCTGGGAATCTCATGTCATTCCCATCCCTCCTCCAATTTAATCGGGGAGGTTTCACAGCTGCCAGAGGAGTGATACAGGGCGCCTCCAGCAATTAATTGGGCCCAGTCACTTTGGTTGTACCGTGACGGGCTAGATTAAATTTTTATCTAATATCTGTCACTTTTTAGATGCAAAATAATACTTTAATACTCTTGAAAATTTTATTATTATTCATCCTGGCTACATAGGGATTAAGAGCGAAGATTCAGAAAGAGTATTTTCTGAACATGTTGCACATATCTAGAAAGTTGAGTCAGAACACCATTGGCTCATATTGCCATGCATCCTTCTCCAGTTGGGACAATGAAGAGACTGCCAATCTCTTGTTGTAGATTTATAGTTGTAGGTATTCCCCAATTAGCAGACAGAAGGGTCAATTTAAGTAGATCAGAAAAGCCTCAGTGAGCATTTCCCTGCACTGGCTCTTCTTAACTGAGAAAATCCAGACCTTGTAACTCTTATTGAGTTGTTGTTAAAGATAGCTCTAGGTCATAAATCATCATCCTTTCTAGTTTCTTAAAATGTACAAAGCAGGTGTAAGTGATTTATAAATACTGTAAACTCAAGTTACAACCCAGAAATTGTAATATGTTTTCAGGGGAGAAGGTGGCATAGTGATATTGTTACTTGATTGTTATCCAGAGACCCAGGGTAATGGCTCTGGGGACCCAGGTTCAAATCCCACCGGGACAGATGGTGGAATTTGAATTCAATAAAAAAATCTGGAATTAAGAGTATGAAGATGGGTTTTTATGACAATTGATATCTGGTTCACTAATCCGCTGTCCTTAGCCATCGAGATTTTTTATCATTCAATAAAATCATGGCTGATCTGATCGTGGCTTTAACTCCAATTTCCTCCCTGCCTCCCCATAACCTTTAACACACTTTTCAATCAAAAATCTATTTAATTCAGCTTTGGATAAATTCAACAACCAGCCTCCACTGCTCTCTGTGGAAGAGAATACCAAAGGCTAACGACCCGCAGAAGAAATTCTTCGTTATCTCCATCTTAAATCCATCTGGTTTAAATATTGCAAACAAGTGTTTAAAGAAAATAATTATTTTTAAACTGTGGCCCCTAGTTCTAGATTCCGTCACAGAAGGAAACATCCTTGTCAAGCCCCTTTGGAATATTATACGTTTCAATAAGATCACGTGTCATTCTTTTAAAATCCAATGAGTAGAGGCTCAAACTGCTCAACTTTTCCTCATAATACAAACATCATATCCCAGGAATCAGCCTAGTGAACACTTCTCTGAACTGCTTCCAATGCAAGTATATCCTTCCTTGAAAAGACATTTAACATTGTAACTTTGCAACAAGACAAAAACACAAACATGAAAAAGTAAGCTGTTCTATTTTAGTTGGTTTTAGTAACAAGTCTATTTTACACAATCAGAATAGGTATTAGGCAGCTTATTTGAACACTAATCTAAGAAATGGAGTCTTGAATAAACAGGTATTTTCTGCATAATGCAGAACCTTTATAGGATTTTCTAAACAGCATTGATTCGCTCTTTGGAAAGAGGGTTTCTAAAGATTTGGACCTCAATCTTAGTTCAGGCTGCCATGTTGAGATTCCTAAGCTGTTAGGATGACATCTTGTGTGCCCCCTTATCTACGCAAATGTTTAGAAAGGACTAGAATATGAGCGTCAACATGATGTAAACTAAAAAGCTGACCTCATGCAGGGTGATGCACAAGGTGGGTGGTAACCAACCTGACGTTTTGAGTACCTATCATGTGTCCATTGGTAAGAGTAGCTTGGATAAGTGATTATCCCTCGGTAATTGTGAGGCGCTGCGGAGTTCCTGGTGAGGTTGCAGTGCTCATCGGTAGCTGCCTTCTTTAGGAGAGATGAGGAGGAGGATGATGAGATCAACACACTCTGTGCCAACTGTTTGCCCAACCTCTGGGATCAGTAAACTGCTCTCAACTGTTAAGAGTTGTATACTTTTTCTGTCAAATTAGTTGATGTATCATATCTAAACTGCTGTTTCTTAATAAATAATCTTAAAATCACTTATGATTTTAGTCAAATGTCTAGTTAGGTATCTGTGGCCCCGAACCCCAGGAAGTCTTACACTAAACAGTAATTAAGCAATTTCCAAGCAAAATGGGGTACATATTCCACCATTACCTCAGATTTCAGTAAATGTTCTGCTTTACTTCTATTAACATTTCTGCAATACCACCTAGATAAAAATGGAGAAAAGGGCAGAGAAATTAGGCACAATTTCCAGAAAACTGGATTTTCAGTATCATTGTTCATGAATACAATCAAAAACAGAATAACTAGTTATTCACCTGTTTGCCGTCTTTGGAAGCTGTGTGCAACCTGACTGCTATGGGCTCTTAAGTGCTTAGGGATATCCCAAGAATGTGAAAAGGGTTAAATAATTACAAATTCTTTTCTTCTTTCTAGCTAACTTAAATGTCTTGCAAGGAAATGATCAATGCTGCAATAATCTTGCATCTGTTTTCCATGAGTATGACTGAACAATATGAATCTTCTACATCAGGTTATTCTATAATATTAAATACCAAATAGCAACAATGTACCACCTGATTGTAAAGAGGTACAATGTAATTGTTGTGGCCAAGATTGGAAGCATTTGAAATATATTCCTCTGTATAACTTGTTTCAAACACAATTTTGGAAATGGCTATAATAATAGCCAATATTGAGAGCTATCCACTTTTCAAAATAAAATAATTCACTACCATACGGAACATTAGTATTAGGAGCTTCAAAACAAAAACAGGAATATAGTAAATGTTAGAAGCAGTGCTAAACAAACAAATTTCATCCCCACAGTTTTTTTCTATGCTCCTTATGGAGCCATTCCTTCCTTAAACATATATGTTTTGGTCTATCAACTGAATGCTATGGTCTATAGGCTTGATTGGAAAGGTACCTTCTAGAGGCCATTTTCTTTGACCTAGCCTTGTTCTGCATGTCTCTGTTCATTTCTATTTTCTCCTACTCTGCCTCCAGTACAAAGACGTAAGAGGATGACCATAGTGAACCCTATAATAAGGTCACTATGGCAGAAGGGTGGGAGGCAAATGATTTCCTTGCCTGAAACTGAAGGAAAGTTTGTAGAATCTTTTCTTGATTGGATAACTGAAGAAAAGATTTCCCTAATGGTTTCTGTCAAAACTAATGTTTAAGACAAAATCTGTGGGCAGAGTCTGTGAACTCAAGAGCTTTCTGGTTTCAAAAGTCACACAGATAACTTACCCCACTTTTCTACTAGTTTAATTTGGTACATTTCTGGTGTAATTGGTAGAATCTCTGGGATAGAGGTTTGGACATTATCATTTCACACATACAAGCAGAACTTGGAGGCGGGCATATCATCTGCCAGCAGCCAAATTCTACTGGAATACAGAATGCATTTTAGAATTGATGCAACTCTAGCATACTTGACTTGCTCTCTAATTTCAGATCAGTTTCATCAAAACTAACAGAGAGTCGTATCATTTAGGAGATACTTCCTTTCATTGTTTCTGCTTGTCAAAGGCACTGCTTTCATCTCTATTGGGTAACTAGCTGCCCACTCTACTAACCTGTCAGTGGTCTTTTGCGATCCCGTGTTTGTAGTTTAACATCTTCTTCAAATTCTGCTAAGCCTTTAGCTTCTGTTGCAATAACTGATGCCAACAACTACATAATTCGATTACTCTCAAGATGCCCTTTCAGCCTGTTAATTTTTTGTGTGTTTTATGGGCCTTGCTATTTCCTAAATCATATTTTGAGATATTCTGGGCTGACACTTCAATGCAACACTGAGGCAGCACTGCACTGTGAGGTGGTGCTGTCTTTCAGATGAGACATCAAACTAAAGCTTCAGGTGAACATAAAAGGTCCCATGGCATTGTTTGCAGAGCAGGGAAATAATGCCTGCTGCCCTGGCCAAGATTTACCCCTCAATCAACATCAGCAATACAGATTATTTGGTCATGATCACATGATGTGGGAGTTTGTTATGCACAAATTTGCTGCTACATATCCTACATTACAAAAGCAACTACACTTCATGGTATCATGGAATGGTTACAGCACAGAAAAAGGCTATCTAACTCAATGCCCAAGCTGTCTCTCAGCTTCACACACTTGTCTTTTCATCGCAGCCCTGCAAAGATTTTCTCTTCAGATAATTATCCAATTCCCTTGATTGAATCTGTCAGTACCACACTCTCAGGCAATGCATTCCAGATCCTAACCATTGCTGCATAAAAACGTTTTATCTTTTGCCGCCTCTGTTTCTTTTGCCATTCACTTTAAATTAGTCAACTCTGGTTCGCAAACCTTCTACCAATGGGAAGAATTTCTCCCTACCCACTATGCCTAGACCCCTTAGGATTTTGAACATCTCTGTGTCATGAAGAGATATTAATGTCTATAGCGTTATTGGAAATTATTTTTAAATAGAATTGTTGTGGGGTGTGTGTCTTAATTGGATTAAAGCCAGCTAGCCTGGGTGCCTTGATGTAGAGAAAGAAGTAGATTTGAAATGGTAATTAGATAAAAATGGAGAAGTTTAGAAACATAGGCAATTTGCATTTTTAAATAAACCATGGGTTCTAAAGAATGGGTGAAATATTGCACCTAGCTAGGAGACACCAAGCAAGGTGTTTACATCACTAATAAAATTAGTGGGATGAAAATGTTATTGTTAGAAGATGTGATGTTAAAAGCCTAGGATACCATGGAAAATTTACATTCAAAGGAAAAGCTGGGTATAAACAGAAAGGAGTGTTTGTGTAAGGTAGAGGCATTTAAGATCTAATAGCCTGTAAGCCTACAACTGTGTCTGCAAAGGAACCAAATTGCAAAGAACCTCATTTTGAATTCGTAAAGTCAAATGTGCTTTGCCTGGTGTCAGTTTTACGTCTATGCGTTATTGTTATCGTGGTGTAGATTTACCTGGGAGTGAGTAATTTGGGGATTTGTTTAACAGTTATTATGGTAGTAATTTGTAGACATGTGAATGAGTTTAATTTGTTGTTAAATTAATAAATTTTAATTTAGTTTATGTAAAAAACCTCGAGGCTCGGTGGTCTTATTCCTGAGTTCAGAGCTGTATCGCCTACATTCCAATTGAAAATATAGGTTATGTCAGTTATTCTGTCATAATCCTCTGGGATTTAAACAACTCAGCCGTTACCAACTGCTATGTCATAACATCTGTCAAATCTCCTCTTAAATCTCTTGTCTATGGTTTTCAGCCTCAGCTTTAGCAACCTATGAAACTGAAGTCTCTCATCCCCAGAACCATTCTTGTACATAGTTTCTGCACTGTCTTCAATGCCTCATAACCTTCTCAAGGTTTGGTGCCCAGAATTTGACACAACACTCCAGATGAGGCCGAACCAGAGTTACATAAAGGTTCACCATAACTTGCTTGCTTTTGAACTCTATGCCTTTATTTATAAAGCCCAGGATCCCAAGTGCTTTCTTAATTGCTTTCTCTACCTGCCCTGCTACCTTCACCAATTTGTTCATATATGCTCCCATATCCCTCTGCTCCTGCACCTCCCCTTAAAATAGTATCTTTTGTTTTATATTGCCTTTACTGATTCTTCCTACAAAATGTATCACTTGACATTAAGATACTTCATTGATTATAAATAGCTTTGGGACATTTTGAGGTCACGAAACCTGTTATAAAAATACAAGTCAGTTTTTTCTCTTGGTTAAGGTACTGTGGCAAACTAACTACTGAATTTAACAATAGAAGAGCAGGTATTCTTTGGAAATGTCAACAACCACCATGGTTTTTCAGAATAACCTTTTGGTGATAAAATCTTTGGGATTCTTTCTTCCATCAGCTATAGGACTCAGCAATCAAGAGAGTGAAAGAGAGAGAGACTTGCATTTATATAGTGCCTTTTACAAGTTCAGAATGCCCAAAAGCATATCAGAGTCAATAAAGTACTTATCTGTATTGGCACAGTTGCATTACAGCAGAAAATTCTCTTACATGAAAGTCCCACAAACAGCAATGGTTGAGGGATAAATATAATTCATGAAACTGCAGGGATCACACCTGTCCCATTCTGAAAAGTGCCATGTCCAATTGAGGGAAGGCAGGCCTCAGCTTAACATCTCGTCCAAAAGATAGCTTCCCTGAAAGTGCAGCGCTCTTTCTGTACTAAATGGATATGCCAGACTAGATTATGCAATCAACTCTCTGGAGTAGGGATTGAACATAAACCTCACGGGCTCAAAATCGTATTCTTTGGATAACTGAACACAGGACAGAAAAATCCTAACATATAAATGCAATTTAGAAGACTGCTTGACTTACTCGTATTTTTCTAGATTATTGGATTTCTTCTCAGTTACATAGTTGCTTGGTATGTAGCCCTCACGTCTGGAAAAGAAAACATATTCAGAGATCATGTTAAGAGTACCATTAACATTTACTTGCAATTTAGATTCCTGCTTTACTTAAGTACCAGTCTGACTTTAATCTGTGCAGTCCAAACATAGCCTGCAAGACTGAATTTATATTATAGCCAAGCCTACACTTCCAAGCAGCCACCAGTTGTAATGTTAGGAGAATGTGAATGGCAGCGTCCACTTTCCTACACCATTAAAATGAGATGTGTACAAAATTTATAAAATGCCAAAGAAATTCAACAAACTGAACAAATAAAGTAAGCTGAAATTTGAATAAGTGTGCAATAAGTCATAACACTAACTTTAAAAGCAAAAAGCTAAAAGTAAAAAACTGCGGATGTTGGAAATCCAAAACAAAAACAAAAATACCTGGAAAAACTCAGCAGGTCTAGCAGCATCTGTGGAGAGGAACAGTTAACGTTTCGAGTCCAAATGACCCTTCAACAGAACTAAGTAAAAATAGAAGAGAGGTGAAATATAAGCTGGTTTAAGGGGGGTGGGACAAGTGGAGCTGGATAAAGGGCCAGTGATAGGTGGAGATAACCAAAAGATGTCACAGACAAAAGGACAAAGAGGTGTTGAAGGTGGTGATATTATCTAAGGAACGTGCTAATTAAGGGTAGAAAACAGGACAAGCAAGGTAACACTTATTTTGCCTCTTTAACCTACCCAGATGGACAGGTAATTGTCCTACTCTAAATTTGGGTATTTCAATACTATTCCAAGTAAACATTGGTTTTTAGTAAAACACTGCTTTGCTTTGTACAAACTAAACTTTGACAAACACAACAAACACAAACTTTGTCGCTAGACTAGTAACCCAGGGATCCAGATTCGAATCCTGCCATGGCAGATGGTGGAATTAGAATTCAATAAAAATCTGGAATTAAAAGTTTCCTGATGACCATGAAGCCATTGTCAATTGTTGTAAAAACCCATTTGGTTCACTAAAAAAAATCTGCTGTCCTTACCTGGTCTGGCCTACATGCGACTCCAGACCCAGAGCAATGTTGTTGACACTTAAATGTCCTCTGAAATAGCCATGCAAGCCATTCACGTGTATCAAATCACTACAAAGTCTCAAAAAAAGGAATGAAATCAGACAGACTACCCAGCATCGACCTAGGCACAGGAAACGACAACAGCAATCTCAGCCCAGTCGACGCTGCAAAGTCCTCCTTACTAACATCTGGGGGCTAGTGCCAAAATTGGGAGAGCTGTCTCACAGACTGGCCAAGCAACAAGCCTGACATAGCCATCCTCATGAAATCATATCTTACATATAATGTCCCAGGCACCACCATCACCATCCCTCGGTATGCCCTGTCCCACCAGAAGGACAGGCCCAGCAGAGGTGATGGCACAGTGGTATACGATTGGGAGGGAGTTGCCCATTGACTCCAGGCTCCATGAAGTCTCATGGCATCAGGTCAAAAACGGTAAGGAAACCTCTCGCTGATTACCACATACCACCTTCCCTCAGCTGATGAATCAGTGATCCTCCATGTTGAACATCACTTGGAGGAAGCACTGAGAGTGTCAAGGGTGCAGAACGTACTCTGGGTGGGGGGCTTCAATGTCCAACACCAAGAGTGGCTCGGTAGCACGACTATTGACGGAGCGGGCCGAATCCTAAAGGACATAGCTGCTAAACTGGGTCTGCAGCAGGTGGTGAGGGAACCAAGAGGGAAGAAATATTTGACTCATCCTCACCAACCTGCCGCAAATGCCTCTGTCCATGACAGTATTGGTAGGAGTGAACACTGCACAGTCCTTATGAAGACGAAGTCCCGCCTTCACATTGAGGATACCCTCCATCGTGTTGTGTGGCACTGCCACCATGTTAATTGAGATAGGTTTCTAACAGATCTAGCAACTCAAGGCTGAGCATCCATGAGGCGCTGTGGGCCATCAGCAGCAGCATTTTACCCTAACACAATCAGTAACCTCATGGCCCAGCATATCCCCCACTCTAACATTACCTTCAAGCCAGGGGATCAACCCTGGTTCAATGAAGAATGTAGGGGGCATGCCAGGAGCAGCACCAGGCATACCTAAAAATGAGGTGTCAACCTGGTGAAGCTATAAAACAGGACTACTTGCGTGCCAAACAGCATAAGCAGCAAACGATAGACAGAGCTAAGCGATCCCACAACCAATGGATCAGATCTAAGCTCTGCAGTCTTGCCACAGCCAGTCGTGAATAGTAGTGGACAATTAAACAACTCACTGAGGGAGGCGGCTCCACAAATATCCTCATCCTCAATGATGGAGGAGCCCATCACATCAGTACAAAAGATAAGGCTGAAGCATTTGTAGCCATCTTCAGCCAGCAGTGCAGAGTGGATGGTCCATCTCGGCCTCCTCCAGAGGTCCCCAGCATCACAAGTGCAATCTTCAACCAATTTGATTCAATCCAAAACAAAAACAAAAATAGAATTACCTGGAAAAACTCAGCAGGTCTGGCAGCATCGGCGGAGAAGAAAACAGTTGACGTTTCGAGTCCTCATGACCCTTCGACAGAACTTGAGTTCGAGTCCAAGAAAGAGTTGAAATATAAGCTGGTTTAAGGTGTGTGTGTGGGGGGCGGAGAGATAGAGAGAGAGAGAGAAGTGGAGTGGGGGTGTGGTTGTAGGGACAAACAAGCAGTGATAGAAGCAGATCATCAAAAGATGTCAACAATCCATTGATTCAACAATTGATTCAATCCATGTTGTTTCAAAAGATGGCTAGAAGCACTGGTTACTGCAAAGACTATGGGCCCTGACAATATTCCGGCAATAGTACTGAAGTCTTTTGCTCCAGAGCTTGGCATGCCCCGAACCAAGCTGTTCCAGTACAGCTACAACACTGGCATCTACCCAGCAATGTGCAAAATTGCCCAGGTGTGTCCTGTACACAAAAAGCAAAACAAATCCAACCCGGTCAATTGCTGCCCCATCGTCTACCCTCGAACATCAGTAAAGTAATGGAAGGAGTCATCAACAGTGCTATCAAGTGGCGCTGGCTTAGCAATAACCTGTTCATTTTTGCCCAGTTTGGTTTCTGCCAGGGCCTCTCAGCTCCTGACCTCATTAAAGCCTTGGTCGAAACATGGACAAAAGAGCTGAACTCCCCAGATTAGGTGAGAGTAACTGCCCTTGGCATCAAGGCTCATTTGACCGAGTCCTAGCAAAACTGGAGTCAATGGGAATCAAACTGAAGTCAAAGGAAGATGGTTGGGGTTGTTGGAGGTCAGTCACCTCAGCTCCAGGACATCACTGCAGGAGTTCCTCAGGGTAGTGTCCTGGGCCCAACAATCTTCAGCTGCTTCATCAATGACCTTCCTTCCATCTTAAGGTCAGAAGTGGGATGTTCGCTGATGATTGCATAATGTTCAGCGTCATTCACGACTCCGCAGATACTGAAGCAGTCCATGTCCAAATGCAGCATGGCCTGGACAATATCCAGGCTTGGGCTGACAAATGGCAAATAATATTCACTCCACACAAGTGCCGGGCAATGGTCATCTCCAGCAAGAGAGAATCTCACCATCGCGCCATTTGGTGGTCAATGCATTACTATCACAGAAACCCCCACTATCAACATCCTGGGGGTTACCATTGACCAGAAACTGAACTGGACTAGCCATATTAATACAGTGGCTACAACAGCAGGTCAGAGGCTAGAAATCTTGCAGCAAGTAACTCACCTCCTGACTCCCCAAAGGATGTCCACCATCCACAAGGCGCAAGTCAGGAGTGTGATGGAATACTCCCCACTTGCCTGAATGAGTGCACTTCCCACAAGAAGCTTGACACCATCCAGGACAAAGTAGTCTGCTTGACTGGCACCACATCCACAAACATTCACTCCCTCCACCACCGAATCACAGAAGTGTGTACCATCTATAAGATGCGCTGCAGAAATTCACTAAAGTTCCTTGGGAAATACCTTCCAAACCTACAACCACTACGACCTAGAAGGACAAGGGCAGCAGATAGATGGCAACACCACCATCTGCAAGTTCCCCTCCAAGCCACTCACCAGCCTGACTTGGAAATTTATCACCATTCCTTCATTGTCACTGGGTCAAAATCCTGGAGCTCCCTTCTTAAAGCATGTGGATGTACCTACACCACATGGATTGCAGAGGTTCAAGGAGGTAGCCCACCACCACCTTCTCAATGGCAACTAGAGCCGGGCATTAAATGCTGGCCCAGTTAGCAAAGATCACATCTTGTGAGTGAATTAAAAAAAAGTAACACTTAACTGTCACCTTTGTAAGGAAATCCGTTAACATTAGCGGATAAAAGCGAAGTAAAAATACACACCAATTCAGTAGGAACTGCTATTCTAAGACAATGGTGGTGACATGCTGCAAGAGAAGGCAGTGGCATCTAGTCAGGATATATCTAAATAACAGTATACATAGTGACGTAATGTTTGGACAGGAGCAGATCATTAGTGGCTCCAGCTGACCATTCCAAACCTTGCAAAAATCTCTTTACAGTGATTCCAGAACTAGTAGTTTGCATTCCCTTCCTTAATAGGAATTCATCCATTCCATTTAAAAATGTTTTCTGTTCCATCATCCCATTTCACAACCTATTCCACAATGTTATCATCCTATGAAAAAATGTTGCCTTGATTTCTTGTTTTCCTTCAACATTAACTTTAAATTACAATGTCCTGAAAGCACTTGATGCTCATGGATCCCATAAAGTAAAACATCATTGCTCTGCCGGTTCCTAACTTGAATTTTCATGAATATTTGTATCAACAGAGAAAGCTAAATATTGTTTACCCAAGAAATAAGGGTATTGTAGGTTTCCTATATAAACATATAGGGCTTTTGGTGCTTAAAATCTATTCCCTATTGCAAATCAGCCACATTATACATAATGGAAATTTACATTTCCATTCAATTTTCTTTACAGTTTTTAAAGAAACAGCTTTCTTGAACAATGTAAAGTGATAGTGAAAAATATAAATTGGTAATTAAAAACATCTGCATAACTCCAAAGCAGAATACATTAAATAGTCTGAAGATAAATGGCTTAAATAAATTCTGGTTATTATTTTGTTGTAGATTTTCCATCCAAAGATGCATACAGGAGATTTCAAGAGTTCACTGACATGTGAGATGATCTCTTCAAAGAAGAGCACTTCAGTTTGAAAATGAAACCATAAGACCATAAGACATAGAAGCAGAAATTAGGCCATTCGGCCCATTAAGTCTGCTCCGTCATTCAATCATGGCTGATAAGTTTCTCAACCCATTCTCCCACCTTCTCCCCGTAACCTTTGATCCCCTTACCAATCAAGAACCTATCTATCTCAGTCTTAAATACACTCAATGACCTGGCCTTCACAGCCTTCTGTGGCAATGAATTCCATAGATTCACCACTCTCTAGCTAAAGAAGTTTCTCCTCATCTCTGTTCTAAAAGGTCTTCCCTTTACTCTGAGCCTGTGCCCTCAGGTCCTAGTCTCTCGTACTAATGGAAACATCTTCCTCACGTCCACTCTCTCCAGGCCTTTCAGTATTCTGTAAGTTTCAATCAAATCCTCCCTCATCCTTCTAAACTCCATTGAGTATAGACCCAGAGTCCTCAAACGTTCCTCATATGTTAAGCCTTTCATTCCTGGGATCATTCTCGTGAACCTCCTCTGGACCCTCTCCAGGGCTAGCACATCCTTCCCTGAGGTACGGGGCCCAAAATTGCTCACAATTTTCTAGAGCCTTATAAAGCCTCAGCAGCACATCCCTGCTTTTATATTCTAGTCCTCTCGAAATAAAGCCAACATTGCATTTGCCTTCCTAACTACCGACTCAACCTGCAAGTTAACCTCAAGAGAATCCTGGGCTAGGACTCGCAAGTCCCTTTGCACTACAGATTTCTGAATTCTCTTTAGAAAATAGTCTATGCCTCTATTCTTCCTACCAAAGTGCATGACCTCACATTTCCTCATGTTGTATTCCATCTGCCACTTCTCTGCCCATTCTCCTAACCTGTCCAAATCCTTCTGCAGCCTCCCCGCCTCCCCAATACTACCTGTCCCTCCACCTATCTTTGTATCATCTGCAAACATAGCCAGAATGCCCTCAGTTCCTTCATCTAGATCATTAAAGTATAAAGTGAAAAGTTGTGGTCCCAACACTGACCCCTGCGGAACTCCACTAGTCACCGGCCGCCATCCTGAGAAGGGCCCCCTTATCCCCACTCTCTGCCTCCTGCCAGACAGCCAATCTTCTATCCATGCTAGTACCTTGCCTCTAACACCATGAGCTCTTATCTTACTGAGCAGCCTCCTGTGCGGCACCTTGTCAAAGGCCTTCTGGAAGTCCAAGTAGATAACATCCACTGCCTCTCCTTTGTCTAACCTACTCATTACCTCCTCAAGGAACTCAAACAGATTTGTCAGCAGTAGTGCTTTAACAATTCTGCGATTCGGACTGAGTGACTATAACAAATTATTCGGTCATGAATGAGTCAATTTCCTGCAGCAAAGACCATAAGACAAAAGCAGAAGTGGTCCATTCAAACCATCGATTCTGCTCCGCCAATAAATGAGATCATGGATGATCTGATAATCCTCAACTCCATTTTCCTGTCTTTTTCCCATTACTATAGATTCCCTTACTGATTAAAAGTCTGTCTTTCTCAGCCTTGAATACACTTAACAGCCCAGCCTCTACAGCTCTCTGTGGTAAAGAATTCCACAGACCAACAACCTTCTGAGAGAAGAAATATCTCATCATCTGTCTTAACTGGGCGACCCCTCACTCTGAGATTATGCCCTCTGGTCCTAGACTCACCCACAAGGGGAAACAAGCTCTCAAAATCTACACTGTCAAGCCCCCTAAGAATCTTATATATTTCAATAAGGTCACCTTTCATTCTTCTAAACTCCAATGAGTATAGGTCCAACCTACTCAACCTTTCCTCATAAGAAAATCCCTCCACACCTGGGATCAACCTCATGAACCTTCTCTAGACTGCATCCAATGCCAGTATACCTTTCCTTAGATAAGGGGACCAAAACTTTTCACAGTATTCTACATGTGGTCTAACTGTGCCTTGTATAGTTTTAAGCAAGGTGTCCCTATTTTTATACTCCAGTCCCTTTGAAATAAGGCCAACATTCCATTTACCTTCTCTATTACCTGAAATTGTATGCTAGCTTTTTGTGATTCATGCACAAGGACCCCCAAACCTCTGAGATGTAGCTTTCTGCAGTCTTTCTCCATTTAAATAATATTCAGCTCCTCTATTCTTCCTGCCAAAGTGCATAACTTCACATTTTCCCACATTATATTCCATCTGCCAAGTTTTTGCCCACACACTTAACCTGTCTATATCCCCTTATAGACTCCTTGTGTCGTCCTCACCACTTGCCTTCCCACCTATTTTTGTGTCATCTGCAAACATGGCGATAGTACATTCATTTCCCTCATCCAAGTCATTAATTATATTGTAAATAATTATGGCCCCAGCACTGATCCCTGCGGCACTCCACTAATTACAGGTTGCCATCCTGAAAATGCCCCCCCCACCGTATCCCAACTCTCTGTCTTCTACTAGTTAGTCAGTCCTCTATCCAAGCTAATATACTACCCCAACACCGTGAGCTCTTAACTTATTAAGTAGTCTTATGTGTGGTAGCTTATTAAATGCCTTTTTGGAAATCCAAATGTATTACATCTACTGGACAATGGTAAAGTTGAAGACACTACTTTCAGCCTTCCACCACAAACTCTGTACCCTGTCCACAAATTCAATTTAGTCACAGTGTCAGGCTGTTTGTATCCTCTGCATTCTATTAGGTGCCAAGCTGAACTTTATCTTCATTAAATTTTTCCTGCATATCACTCACCTCTATCAATACTTCAGTCCGAATGCTATTGCACCCTGAAACTTTCAACCATGCCTTTGTCACCCCCAGGCTCAATTATTCTAATGCTCTCTATGTTGGCTTCCCATGAATCACCCTCTGCAAACTTTAGTTCATCCAAAACTGCTGCCCATATTCTATCCTGTATCCAAGTCCTATGCCACTCTTTTCCTTACTGACCAATATTAGATACTTGCCGCAACACTTCCAATTTAAAATTCTCACCTTTGTGGTTAAAAACATTCATGAACTGGCCCTTCACCATCATTCTATTTTTTTACATGCATTGCAGCATGTTCCTCTGACTCCAGCCTCTTGTTCATTCCTGCTTCTTTTGCCCACCTTTGGTGATTGTGCCTTCAGTCGTCAAGGCGTCACTCTCTCGGATCCCCTTCATAAATCCTGACAGCTCTTCAGCTCCTTCTCCTCCTTTAAGATCTGCCTTAAAACCTACTTCAGTGACAAAGTTTTGATAACTCCTAATATTTCCTTCCTTGGTTTAACATCCTTTTTTTGATTAAGTTTCAGTAAAATGCCCCAAAGTGCTTCACAATGTTAATAACACAATATAAGTTGTTGTATTTGACAGACTGTATGACCTGGAAATTCCTCGAGGGATATCCTCATCTCCTACCATAACTTTACCAAGAGGGTAGGGGAAACCCCGAACTAATAATGTGAACAGAAATTTTCAGCTGTTTTAAATCATTTCCATAGGATTTCACTTGTCTCCCACCAACTCCTCAAAATTTCAAGGACTATACCCTTATGGGAGCTGGGAGCATGAGTGTCACAGAGTGACAATAGAAAGGAATTCCTAAAAATGTCATTGGAATGTTTAAAATTCGAGTTCTCTTGTATTCCATCAAAGTTATGAACATTAAAATAAATCCTAACATCATCACTATCTAAACCATGTGATACTTAATCACATGTTCAAATTGCTTACAACACCACTTCTGTTTTAGTATATGAATCAATTGAGTGAGTTGCCTGCTGCAATAGCTCTGCTAGCAAAAGTAATGAAAATAGAAAATGGGAAACTACAGTAAATAATGAAAAATCTTTACAAGACACAAGCTTTGGCGTAAAACAGGAAATGCTGGAGATACTCAGCAGATTCATTAACATGCACAGAGAGCTGTGGGCCTTTTGTCAGAATTGAAAGCTGGAAACAGTAATTAAGCTCCTGAGCTAAACAAAAGAGAGGGAAAAGGGAACAGAGAGCAACAGGTTAAAGTCATGGGGCATATTCATGAGTGAAATGGTCAGCATAAAGATATGCTGAATGCCCTGTTCTGCCCACAAGTGTGATCCTGACTGACCTTTTGCTCACCACTAGCTCCCTCGCCATCATCTCCATGATTAACATTGCAAATTGTTCCAAACAAACTCAACAGGATCTATTTCTTCCACTGGACACTCTACAGTGCATTAGATAATATCCATAAGTTATTGTGAAGACTCTCTCTCCCATTTCTTGGGATGCAGGGACTGTTGGGGTTATAGGCCTAGTCAAGAGACTTTGAGGAATAGAGGCAATAAGAACATAAGAATTAGGAGGAGTTAGCCAATGGCCCTTGAACCTGCTCTGCCATTCAATAATATCATGGTTGATCTGATTGTGGCTTTATCTTCACGTTCCTGCATGCCTCCATAATCACTGACTCTCTTGTAGATCAAAGTTCTGTCTAACTCAGCTTTGAATAGATTCAATGAACTAACCTACAGTGCTCTCTGGGGTAGTGAATTCCAAAGGCTAATGACCCTTTGAAAAAAGAAATTCCTCTTTATCTTCATCTTAAATGGGAGACCCCTTATTTTGAAACTGCATCCCCTTGTTCTAGCTTCCTCACAGGGGGAAACATCCTCTTAGCATCTGCCCTGTCAAGCCCCCTCAATCTTTTATGCTTCAATAAGATCACTTCTCATTTTCTAAACTCCAGTGGTATGGGCCCAATCTGCACAACCTTTCCTCATAAGTCTATCATCATCATTGGGTGTCTTAGCTTAGGGTTGTCCTTAAATTAGGATTGATTGAGACTGCGTGAGGCAAGGCTGTTGGCAAATGCTACCTTTTATTAAACATTCTTCTAAGTATACACAGGACAAAGCTTAGCACAAGGCTTTACATGGAACCTTCCCTCAGTTGGCAATATTATCACGTGACCTTACATCACCAATGATGCAGGCTGTCTTATTATATATTTGGCATTAACCCTCTTCACCACATCTCCTCCAAGTCTCAGACTCTATTGATTACATTATTTACATTATCCTACATCTCCTCCAAAGGTTCACAGAGATAACCATTGTAGTGGTTTCACAATCTCCCTGACTTTGTTCTCAGATAGGGTTGAATGGGATTCAAGTTTTCCCCATTGTCTCTTGAACTATGTTAAAACTGCTACCTAAATACAAGTTACTGTTGTTATTCCTTGCTTTTTTCCCTCCCAACATTATCCCCATATGTTTTAATCATCTTCCTGCCTGGTCCCCTCTTCCAGCTCCCTGACATTGTAAATGGTTCCCTCTGTTCAGGTACTGACCCCAACATTTCAAAATCAACATGATTCCACTCCTCCTCTAAAAAAGCACCCTCAACCCCATTATCCAATTGCCACTTCCTTTCAAGTACTTGAACGTGGTGTTTGCCACATAAATCCATGCCTATTATTAGAACCTTATCTTCCAGGACAATATTTTCTTTAAAATATGGAAGGGTATTGCATTATCCGGGCATTTGGAAGATGATCCTTTTTTTTTTAAAAAGGCTCATATGAAGTAGAATGGTTATCAGTATCCGGATAGGAATTGTCATCTCAGTGGAACTTGTCTGTCTTTGGAAGCCTAAGAGACTGAAACAAGGAGGAGTGATCCTGCTCTATTTTCCTCCATGCTAAAGCTCGGTTGGTGAGAATCTCCAGGCATCTACTAGAACTAGCAATCTGTCTTCACATGAGGGAGCGCCAGATCGAGAACATCGAAAGCCCATGAACTTTATCCTTTATTTTCTAAATTCCTTTCTTCAACCACCCATCTGTGCAGAGACCTTAACTGTTCGTCTTTTCTTTGTGTGCACGCATGCGCGCGTGCTAGAGAATTTTAAGGATAGTTACCCTTCCAGATTACAAATCGTGTTTTAACCAGTTCTTGCAAATTGTTTTTAAAAAAGTTTCATTTTATAATAAATCGATCATTGAGTTTATTGAAAGAAACATAGTTGAAGTCTCTTTTGTTCTGGGTCAAATGGTAGTGAAGGTAAATAATTGGTCATTTTGGTGAGTGCATTACACACTTAACTAATTGTGTGACCTGTGGAGTGGTGAGGCTAGATTAACTGTGCACACTTCCTATCCCGGTTGTAATACTACCTTTCCCGTAACTCCATAATTTAATCTCTTCCCTCAACAAGTTCTGTTCAACCATCATCCCTCCTTGAAAGCCATAATTTAATGTTTTTATTCACACATTTAAATCCCTCCATGGCCTCGCTCAATATCTCCCTAACTCTAAATAGCTTCATGACCCTCCAAGTACTTTGCGTTACTCCAACTCTGGCCTCTAGTGCATTCGCCACATCCTTCATCATACTCTTTACTATACCACTGCCTTCAACTGTATAGGATTTAAGCTCTGAATTCCATCCCAAAAACGCTCAACCTTCCTCCCTTCCTTTAAGAGCATTCATTAACCTGTGAATTTGATCAAGCTTTTAGTCATCCATCCTAGTTTTCTCTTCTTTGATTGTCAACTTTTGGATGATTCCACTTCTATGAAGTACCTTTAGTGATTTTTCTATGTGAAAGGTGCAAGTGGTTGTTGTTGCTTTACTCAGCTATTTCCTTATACCTCATTTTTTAATATGCCTTTTTTCATGACTCATTGAAATTAACTTCATTTATGCACCAGTTGTCATCTCATTCCAGGTTTTCGCAAAGACTATTTTTTACTGGCCATCTAACTTCTTCATGACAGAATCAATATTCCTGATCTTTCATTTGTACTTGTTGTTTTCCCTCTTTCACTCCAACCCATCCTGACACCAACTTCCTGCCTCCATGTTTTTGCTGAATCAACACATCCACTGGGGTACTCTGGAAGGACCCTACAGTACTCAGCAGAGCAAGTGTTAAGCCCGGATGCTGCACAAGCTGGCCATCATGAGGGGACAGGCCATGACATAAGTTATATGGCAAGCAGCTGAGGACGTGGAGGAGGAGGAGAAAGAGGAAAAGAGGAGGAAGGAGGAGGAAAGTAACTTTTCTGTCCGTACTGTTCATGAAAATATTATGAGTGTGATACCAGTAACCACAACCACAACTTCACACTCACCACCAGTCCTACACCTTGCCTTTCCTCTGTAGGTAAGTGCAGAGTGTCCACTTGGCCACAATACAAACTTAAAAGCCACCAGAAAATAAATATTCCAAACAAAATTTAGAAAAGAAACCATGTCACGTTGCATACAAAAATCAACTAATCACTCCTTTTGTATTCTGCTTGTATCTATCTACCTTTGCCTATCCCAATGTTCCTGCACAGTGCTACTTCAAGGGTAAAATAATAGGAGTAAAATCATCTGAATTTTGGAAGGATAATGCATGAATGAAATTAAGGTTCAATAATATTGAACCAATATTGGTGTTGGGGGGGGGGGGGCGCAGGGGTGAAGAGAGACATCCAGTTCGGCACTGATGAGATCAACATCAGTACTATGCCCAAATCACCTCTCAACACGGGAGTTTGAAAAGTCCCAGTCTCAGTGGAACTTGTCTGTCTGTGGAAACCCCAGAGGCTTAAATGACCATTCTTGCAATCTGTTCAAGGTTCAAGCCTTATTAACATTTTCTCACCAAGTTTTCGGTGCCAAAGGTACACCCAATTGGAGCTCACCAATTTCTAGCAATTGAAAATCGTTCAGCAACAGCACTCATTTGGTGAACACCCAAGGTATGTTGAAAAGGGACCAGATCCTGAGGGAAAATGGATTGCAAGAATGATCAGGCAGCAGGCCAGAATAATTTTGTGGAGCACCTCAAAAATCTGTTTAAAATTTCAAAACATAGGTTATTAGAGTTCTCTCCATTAACTCTAATGGGCTTTCAGTGCCTAATGAAATTGCATTAGCCATGTACAACCTTTGAAATTTGCAGTTGGGGTTGTCCAACAGTCACAGGATGCTGACTTGTGTAAGCTAAAAGCCACTTATCTGTTTTGAATGGGAGTGCAGAGCACTGATTTAAAGGCCTACCTGAAAGTTGATTCAATCAGGCAATTGAGCGAATGTGATCCTCACTGGACTTTTAAGTGAAAAATGAGACCCAGCATTTGAAAGTTTCCCTTAGAATTCCTTTTGGAAGACTGCTCTACCCTATGCATTCTTCAATAACTACGCTCAAACAAGTTTCACTTCTCCCAATCTGCAGTTTACAACACTACCTTTAGGGTTGGCATCAACTAGAGAGCATTGTGTCCAATTCTGGATGCCACACACAGGAAGGATGTGAAGGTATCTGAGTGCAGAAAAGATTTACAAGAATGGATCTGAGGATAAGGGACTTCAGTTACACGGACAGTTGGAGAAGCTGGGGCTGTTCGTCTTAGAGAAGATTTGATAGAGGAGTTCAAAATTATGAGAGGTTAGGGCAGAACAGATATAGAGAAACTGTTACGTTTGGTGGAAGGGGCAAGAGCCAGGGGACGTCAATTTAAGGTGATTGGCAAAAGAAGCAACAGTGATATAAGGAGAAACTTTAAGTAGCAAGTGGTTAAGACCTGGAATGCACTGCATGAGAGTGTGGTGGAGGCAGAGTCATTGAAGGCTTTCAAAAGAGGATTGGACAATTATCCAAAGAAAAAATTTGCAGAGCTATGGGGAAAAGGCAGGGGAGTAGGACGAGATGAGTTGTTCTTGCAGAGAGCCGGCATGGGCACAACAGACTGAATGACCTCTTTCTCTGTAGCCATTCTATGATTTGGTCACATATTCAAATACACAATATAATTAATAGCTACGATTGGGAACAGGGAAAGAGACAATAAACAAGAAGCTTTATCGATAAACATTCAGAAAAATCCTGATTCTTAACACTCCCTTACAAACTATCAAATACTAAAATTGTCACATTTAAACTTTTTAAACCGATCATATAGTGGTCATGAAAAGTGCTTTTTTTTATTCATTCATGGGATGTGGGCATCTCTGGCTAGGCTTGCATTTGTTCCCCATCCCTAGCTGCCCTTGAGAAGTGATGTACTGCCTTCTCGAACCGCTGCAGTCCGTGTGGTGTAGGTATACCCACAGCACTATCAGGGTGGGAGTTCCAGGGCTTTGACTCAGTGACAGTGAAGGAACAACGATATATTTCCAAGTCAGCATGGTTAGTGGCTTGGAGGGGAACTTCCAGGTGGTGGTGTTCCCATCTATCAGATGCCCACGTCCTTCTATATGGTAGTGACCACAGGTTTGGAAGGTGCTAAGGAGACTTGGTGACTTCCGGCAGTGCATCTTGTAGATGATATACACTACTACCACTGTGTGCCAGGGGTGGAGGGGGTAAATATTTGTGGATGGGGTACCAATCAAGCAGGTTACTTTGTCCTGGATGGTGTCAAGCTTCCTGAGTTTTGTTGGAGCATCACTAATCCAGGCAAGCGGACAGTATTCCATCACACTCCTAACTTGTGGTGGGCAGGCTTTGGGGAGTCAGGAAGTGAGTTAATCGTCACAGGATTCCTAGCCTCTGACCTGCTCTTATAGCCACAGTATTTATATGGCTAGTGCGGTTCAGTTTCTCGTCAATGGTAGCCCCCAGGATGTTGATAGTGGGGGATTCAGTGATGGAAATTCCATTAAACGTCAAGGGGCAATGATTAGATTCTCCCTTGTTGGTGATGGTTATTGCCTGGCACTTCTGTGGCATGAACGTTACTTTCCACTTGTCAGCCCAAGCCTGGGTATTGTCCAGGTCTTGCTACATTTGGACATGGACTACTTCAGTATCTGAGGAATCGTGAACGGTGTTTAATGCTGTGCAATCAGCAGTGAATCTTGTAACTCCTGACCTTATAATGGAAGGAAAGTCAGTGGTGAAGCAGCTGAAGATGGTTGGGCCGAGGACACTACCCTGAGGAACTCCTGCAGTTATACCCTGGAACTGAGGTGACTGACCTCCAACAACAACCACCATCTTCCACAGTGCTAGGTGTGACTCTAACCAGCGGGGAGTCCTCCCCGCCACCCCCGACCCACCCCGATTCCCATTGACTCCAGTTTTGCTGGGGCTCCTTGATGCCACGCTCTATTAAATGCTGCCTTGATTTCAAGGGCAGTTGCTCTCACCTCCACCTTTGGAATTCTGCTCTTTTGTCTACGTTTGATATTACTAATAAAATTGGCACTATGAAAGGGGTTTTATAGTTAGAAGCGGCTGGTAATACAATGAGAATTAATATTCAATGAGCTGTGCTAGGTATAACTTAACAGTTGTGTGTATGCAGGACAGAGGCAATGTAAGATCAAAGTAGTTGTGAGCCTACAACTGTCTCCACAGGAACCAAAATAAAAAGAATTTGTAAGGTGAAAATGCTTTGCCTGGTGTCTGGTTAAGTCCATGGGTTGTTGTTGCCTTAATGGAGATTAGTTTGGGAATTTGTTAAAAGTTATGATAGTAGTAATTTGTGGCCATGTAATAAGGTCAGGAGCTGAGTGGCCCAGGCAGAACCCAAACTAAATGTCAGTGAGGAGATTACTGCTAAGCAAGTGCCGCTTGAAAGCACTGTTGATGACCCCTTTCATCAATTTAACAATGATCGAGAGTAAACTAATGGGGTGGTATTAGGCTGGGTTGGATTTGTCCTGCTTCGTGTGTACAGGGCATACCTGGGCAATTTTTCACATTGCAGGGTCGATGCCAGTGTCCTAGCTACGTACGAATATATGAACTAGGAGGAGGAGTAGGCCACTCGGCCCTTCAATTATGCTCTACCATTCAATATGATCATGGCTGATCTGACTGTAACCTCCCACCTACCATAGGTAGCCTTTCATTCCCTTGTTTATTCTCTCTTTAGCTCTGACATCTCTTTAGCTCAAAACGTCAACTCTGTTCCTCCTCCACAGATGCTACCAGACCAGCTGAGCTTTTATAGCATTTTCTGTTTTTATTTCTGATTTCCAGCATCCGCAGTATTTTGCTTTTATTCTAGTGCAGCCCGCTCTGTGGTTGGCTCCAGAACATGTTCTAAGTAACTATCCCAAAAACATTTTGTGAACTCCTCATCTAGGCTACCTATGCACATCTGATTTTTCCAGTTGTCATGAAGCTATTAATGTATATATTATTGGAAAATATTTTTCTTTTAAAATAGAGATTTAGTCTGTGGATGTGTCTTAATTGGATTAAAGATAGCTAGTCTGGGTGCTTTGATGTGTACTAGTTTTGAGATTTAAGAGAGATAGAGTGCATTTGCATTTTTCAATACAGCACTCAAGAAGGTGAGTGAAATCTGGCACCTAGCTAGCAGCGACCAAGCAATATGCTTATATTACTAATAAAATTGGCACTATAAAAGGGGTTTTATTGTTAGAAGCAGCTGGTAATACAATGATAATTAATATTCAATGAGCTGTGCTAGGTATAACTTCACAGTTGTGTGTATGCAGGACAGAGGCAATGTAAGATCAAAGTAGTTGTAAGCCTACAACTGTCTCCACAGGAACCAAAATGAAAAGAATTTGTAAAGTGAAAATGCTTTGCCTGGTGTCTGGTTAAGTCTATGGGTTGCTGTTGCCTTAATGGAGATTAGTTTGGGAATTTGTTAAAAGTTGTGATAGTAGTAATTTGTAGCCATGTATGTGTGTTTAATGTGTTGTAACTTAATAAAATGTTTCATTTTGTTTAATACAAAACTTCTCGAGAACTAGTGGTCTGATTCCTGAATTTAGAGTTGCATCTCAAACATACCAATTAAAAATATAGGTGATGACAGTTTTTTAAAGTTTCCCTCCCTGATTTTTTAAAGAACTCAGCTTTACCAAAAGATTGTCTCATAACACAGTCTATATGTAGATTAAAAACCCCCATGATTATCGCCGTACGTTTCTAACAAGCTCCCATCATCTCTTCTTTTACACTTTGTCCTGCCATGTAGTTACAATTAGTGGGACTGTACACCACTCCCACAAGTGATTTCTTGCCTTTATCATTTCTCATCTCTAGCGACACCGCTTCTACATCCTGGTTTCCTGAACTTATGTCATCCCTCTCTACTGTGCTAATACCATCATTAATTAGCAGAGCCACCACTCTATCTTTTCCTCATTTCCTGTCCTTCCTAAAAGTCATGTACCCTTCAACTTTCAGGGCCCAATCTATGACATCCTGCAGCCATGTCTCTGTGATGGCTATCAGATAAGGCAAATAAAAATAAATAAGTACCATCAGTTCATCTGTTTTGTTTCAAATGTGACGTGCATCCAAATTCGGAGCCTTTAGTTTTATCCTTATTTTTAACTTCTAGCTTTGGCTGCTGTTTTACTTTTAGATTTGTACACTCTACCCCTTCCTGTCATGTTCTGTTTATCATTTCCCATATTAGCACCTTTCTTTCTCGCCTTGTCTCTTCTCCTTGGTTAACCACATATTCCCAAATTTGATCCCTTTCCCTCCACTATTTAGTTTAAAATATTCTCTACTTCCCTAGTTATGTGGCTCGCTAGAATATCAGTCCCAGCACAGTTCAGGTGTAGACCGTCACAACGGCACAGATCCCACTTTCTCATGTACTGGTGCCAGTGCCCCAAGAACTGGAACCCACTTCTCCCACACCAGTCTTTGAGCCACACATTCATTTCTCTAATCTTCTTTGCCCTATGCCAATTTGCATGTGGCTTGGATAATAACTGAGGGATTATTACCTTCGAGGTTCTGTTTATTAATTTGGTGCCTTGCTCCTCATACTGACTATGTAGAACTTTTTTCCTAGTTCTACCTATGTCATTGGTACCTATGTGGACCATGACAACTGGATCCTCCCCCTCCCACTGTAAGTTCCTCACCAGCCCTGAGCAGATGTCCCGAACCCTGGCACCAGGCAGGCAACACAGCCATCTGGACTCTCATTCTTTACTGCAGAGAACAGTGTCAATCCCCCTCGGTGTACTGTCCCTTACTACCACTAGGTTCCTTTTTGCTCCTTGTAGGAGTGGTTTCCTGTACCATGGTCAGTTTGCACATCCATTCTGCCGCCCCTACTCTCATCCAAACAAGCTGAGAGAACCTCAAACACAACATGATGGAGGGTATGCTGAATGTAAAGACTGGACTTCACCTCCACAAGGATTGTGTGGTGGTCATTCCTGCCAACACTATCATGGACAGATGCATCTACAGCAAGCAGGTTGATGAAGACGAGGTCAAGTATGTTTTTCCCTCTTATTGGTTCCCTCCCCACCTGCCGCAGACCCAGTCTAGCAGCTATGTCCTTTAGGACTTGGCCAGCTCAGTCTGTGGTGCGGCTACCAAGCCACTCTTGGTGATGGACACGGAAATCCCCCACCCGGAAAACATTCTGCACCCTTGCCACCTCAGTGCTTCCTCCAAATGGTGTTCAACATGGAGGAATACTGATTCATCAGCTGAGGGGAACATAGTAAGCAGCAAGAGGTTTCCTTGCCCACGTTTGACCGGAGTCAGGGTCGACGTTGAGGACTCTCAGGGTAACTCCCTCCGACTGTATACCACTGTGCCACTACTTCTGCTGGGTCTGTCCTGCTGATGGGACAGGACATACCAGGGATGGTGATAGTGTAAGGTACAATTCCTTGAGTATGACTATGTCAAACTATTGCTCTCCCAATTTTGGCACTAGTTCCCAGCTGTTAGTGAGGAGGACCTTGCAGGGTCAGCAGGGCTGAGTTTGCCATTGTCACTTCCAGTACCTAGGTCGATGCAAGGTGGTCTGTCAGGTTACATTCCTTTTAGGATTTTCAGCGGTTTGGTACAATTGAGTGGCTTGCTAGGCCATTTCAGAGGGTATTTAAGAGTTAACCACATTGCTGTGGAACTAGATTCACATTTACGCCAGGCCAGGCAAGGGCGACAGATCCTTACCAGATGGGTTTTTTATGACAATTGACAACGGTTTCATGCTCATCATTTGACTTTTTTTAATTCCAGATGTTTTTTTTAATTCAAATTTCACCATTTGAACCCTGGTCCCCAGAGCATTACCATCTCTGGGTCACTACTAGTCCAGTGTCAATACCATGATGCCACCACCTCCCCCATGCCGAAATGCTATACAAATATAAATCTTTCTTTTAATTGATAGTTATCCAGCATATCTGGACTGTTCCAAGCATAAAGTGCTCAGCTTCACAGCATAGCTAATGATGACTAGCCTGAATTTATGGTCAACAGTGCTGTTCACTACTTTTACCTGTAGGCCTTCTATGGGCTTTTGCAATGCAAGTTCCTGCCTGCCAACAATCTAAAAAGTGCAACGTGCTCTACAGGTCTTCAGGTACATGTGTGCACAGGATAAGCAACTGTTTATCTCCATAATCAGGTTGAAAAATTGTTAATGAGCAGCACTACCTGAACCAGGAAGTGTAAATTAGAGTAGTGCCAAGGTAAAGAAAGCTAAGTAAATAAAAATTGGATTGAGAGTGTGAGATAAGACAGATAGAAAGAAAAAGCTTTTTCTAAATTCTCAAATCTCCAATAATGAAAATCAGAAGGATGGCGACTCCACAATAGTAAAAGTTAATTTTCAGTGTCACAGACGGAGTTTGTGTGTGTAGCTTTGAGTAGTTCCTGTACTAACAGCAGTGGAACTTCTCAGGGTTATATTTACTATTGAATTATGCTGTGCTTAATCACACCACACGTACAAATACATTGGTGTGAATTAACAGACACTTACCCATTTTTATCTTTTGCTTTCCACCAATGCACGTCACTTTTTTGTAACAGGACATATTCTTCACCCTTCACTAGATTTAGATCGTGGGTCTCTAATGCTTCAAAGTCATACATTGCTAGAACCAACTCCTCCTCCTCCTCATCTTCCTCATCTTCATCTTCATTTTGTGGTAGGAGAGATGGAGGCTTATAAACACATCCTGTTAGATTGTTATGTAGCTGTTAAATAGAATAAATGGATAAGATAGACTACTGTTTAGTGGAGATTAACTTCTGTGAATCAGATACTATCAAAATCAGGCTAAAATTACGAAATTAAACTGAGAAAAATGCATCCAGTCATACAAGTTACACTGGATTGCCATGTATTTTTAGATGACAAATCTTTTTAGGCATGAAGATATTTGGGCACTGTCTAGTCAGATATAATTTGCACCTTATCATGATTCTATAAAACAGAAAAATAACTACTTAATCTTTTTAAAACATAGCTTGCACCCAATCTACAGGTCAACTTGAGTTTTGCCCTATTCACTTAAGCTGTAAAACCTTGAACAATAATCAGAGGGCCATTTTCATCTTAAAAGGAACACACCTAAACGCCCCTGCACTGGGGGTACTAAGGGCAAAGTTTGTTAGAGTTCACTTGTTCTTGTGGTAAACAAATACTGCTTGAAATCACTCTAAATGCATTTACTGACATTCATGCATTTATGCAACCCTCCTGTAGGGAAAAATAGGAGGGAAACCAATGTGAAAAGAATACGATTAACATCCCATTCAAGTTCTCAAACAGAGGCCAATTTGTGTTCAAAACTGCATTAAAAGAAACTAGATGGTCAAACCAGAAGAGACAAAAGAGACAAATTACTGGTCCTGCATTTTTAACTGTTCATAATCTTATAATGAATCGTTAAAAGGTAAATGGCTCGAAATGGATCAAAAGTGGCCCCAAATAACCTACAAAGAAGCACTTCATTATCACTAAGAACAGTCTTTGACTGTAATAGGACCCTCTTGTGGCCATTTGTGTACGTATGTATACAAGAAACTGAACTGGTTTATTCCAGTTGAGTACTTGATTCCATGTGCATACAGCAATGTTTCTGTCTTGCAAGGATATCAGTCTTGCAACAAGGTGGGATTATGGATTTTTCAAGCCAAACAAATTTAGGTTGGAGAAGCTTCCAGCACACTAGCAGAGGAACTCTAAGGTTTTATTTTGGTGAGAAATAGGCTTAAAATCCAGTCTTAGAGGAAAACCTGTTTGTACACATGGATAAACTGACCTTCGAGGATGTCTGCATCAACAGGTATTATTGCACATCTGGGAGATCATAGCCATGACAGAGATTTTTAGTGCATATGTGGAGCAGCTAGAGATGATTTTCACTACTAATAATATACTCAAAGATCTTGATAATCTAGCTGCTAATCAGACAGTAGGGGGAAAGGAAATGCCGCTGTTGGATACTTTGTATAAGCTTAAACAGCACTACAGTCCCAAACCATTGGAGATTGCAGAAAGCTATTGCTTTGGAACAAGTCAGTTGCCCAGTGAGAATACTGGAGAGTTTATTGTGGCTTGCAAAAGCTGTCTATTCATTGTAATTTTGGAGAATCTTGCAGAAAGAGCATTGCACGATAGATCAGTGTGTGGTTTAGAAGTGGAATACATTTGCAATAGGTTGATGACATTGCCAAAGTTAATTTTCAACACAGCTTGCCAATCAGCATTGCCCATGGATGTGGCAGAATGTGACATAAGAGAAGTCAGAGCTAACAACCGCCAGTTGCCTGAAGTAAAAAGCTGCAGCTGAATAAGCAGAAGGCCCCAACAATGGCATTTATCAGTAGCAGTGGTACTACAAAGTCCTGTTACCGGTGCTTAGGCCAACATCAGGCACAGAGTTGTCCATTTGTGAAGGCAGAGTGCTACAGCTGCAAGGAGGAGGGTGGTCTTGGCATGTCGAGAGAACATAAATGGAGAAAAAGCTGGCTGGAGGAAACAGCAGTCTCTGCATATGATTGTCAGACAGCACCAGATCGCTGAGGAGTCGGTTGAGACCCACACGATCTAAAGCTCAAGGATGTCCTGTAGATATTTGCAGGGCATGGTGGCCAGGTAGCACTGGATGGAACTCTGGTGGATATGGAGGTCGGCACGGGTGCGTCAGTTAGCACGATTCCTGAATCCTATACTGCGAAAAGTTGCGTCAACATCAACTAGAGAAATCACACAGAATTATGAAGTTATGGAGGAGAGAAAATTCCCATAATGGGAAGTGTGTCGGTTCCACTCCCTTACAAAAAGAAATGTGCAAAATTGTCCATCGTTGTGGTGAAGGTTGAAAAACCAGACTTGTTAGGAAGAAAATAGTTAAATTGGAATGAGCCTTTTGCACGTAAAAGTGAAATTCACAACGCAAGATGATATGATCGTCAAATGCCTTCAGGTGTTTAATGAAACTGGCACACCGATTCAAGGATATAATGCCAACGTACAGGTTCAGAGGAACGTACTGGATGCCTCGTCCAGGGCCCTACACTCAAAGGGAGAAAGTAAAGCAAGAACTGAAAAGACTTGAGACTGAGAACATTGTCTCTAAAGTACTCACATAGTGGTAGTACCAAAGTCAGGTGGTAGTGTAAGAATTTGGGGATTAATAGGTAACCGTAAATCAGGTACTAGAATGTAATTCACCTGATACTTTGTCAAACATGGAGGATCTGTTCATGATGTTGTCAGGAGGCCACAGTTTTTCAGTTAGACCTGACAAACGCCTATCTGCAACTTGAGTTAGATGATAAGTCCAAGGTTTATTTGACTATTAATACACACATGCGTCTAGTTCAGTTTCATAGACTGCCTTTTGTGTTTCATCAGCCTCTGGAATTTTCCCATGGGTGAAGAACCAAATTTTGCAAGGAATTCAGGGGTTAGTGTGCTACTTGGATGACATATTTATGACAGCTCCAAACAGGCAGAGCTATGATGACAGACTCAAAAAGCTGCTCCAATGCTTTGAAAAGCATAGAGTTTGGGTGAAGGCACACAAATGTGAAATGTTTCAAAACTCTGTGGAGATTTTGGGTTACAGGATAGGCAAAGATGGGATACATCCCAACAAGGGTAAAATTCAAGCAATAAAAAATGCACCACACCCTCAGAATATCTGAGCTCAGATCTTTTTTGGACCTAGTGGATTACTACAGTAAATTCATTCCAAACTTGACAACCTTGTTGCATCCATTGAATGAACTCAAGGAAGGGTGTTCCATGGAGTTGGACAAAGTAGTGTGACAAATCATTTAAATTGTGTAAAAGTCAACTGTTAGATGGTACAGTGCTTGTACATTACAATGTGTCCAAAAAAGATTAAGGTTGCGTGATGCCTCTCCATATGGAGAAGGTACTGTGATTTCTAATGTGTTGAATAATGGTGAGGAGAGAACAATTGCATTTGCCTCACCCACCCTCAGAGCCAGTGAGTGAAATTAGATAGAATGTGAAGCATTGTCTTTGATTTTTGCAGTAAGATGATTTCACAAATACTTGTATGGTCATAGTTTCAAGATCAAAACTGATCATAAGCTCCTAATGGTTATTTTGAATCCGAAATCTCCAGTACCCATTTTAGCTGCAGAGATGGGCTTTGATTTTGTCTACTTACCAGTATGACAGTAAGCACAGATGATCGGAAGATCATTGTAATGCCTTTGCAATGTCTAGATTACCATCCCCATCCGAGGCAGGGACCAACAGGGAAGATGTAGTTTTCTTTTCACACGTGTGTTGCCAGTCACAGCGAATGACATTGGTAGAACTCACTGCGACATGGTACTGGCAAGGGTACACGACCTTTATCGCAAATGGGTGGCTAACACTAATGCCAGATTTCGAAATCAGGCCATATTTGTGTGTAAGAATGAGCTGTCAGTTGATAAACATTGTGTTATGTGGGAAGCCAGAGTTGTAATTCCTGTAAGGTACAGGTCACAGTTGCTATGTGATATTCACGATAAAAACTTAGGGGTGATCTTGACAAAGAGTTAAGCGAGAAGCTATCTTTGGTGACCAAGGTTAAATAAGGACATAGAGACAGTGAACCAGCGTACAGTATGTCAAGCAGTAGAAGATAAGACACCTTTGCAATCATGGAAGTGGCCAGCTAGAGAGTGGCAAAGGCTGCACATTGATTTTGCAGAATTTGAATGGCAACAGCTATTCATTTTGATAGATAATCATTCGAAATAGGTTGAGGGGTTTTCAATGAAGCAAACAACAACTCACATTACTATTAGCGCAACATCAGCTGAATTGTTTCTTAGAAGACAGTCTAGAGTTAGGTTTTCAGTGTGGAGGCCACATTTAGCAGTCAGCGGAAGAAAAACAATCTAGGCAGAAAGAGAGCCATGATAGGTATGTAGTGAGAGAACATCGTTTGAAGTTGAACTAGAAGGTTAAGGTGAAAGATCTCATAATTGGCTGAAGTGACTACCAAGAAAATTTGTGAAAATATGTGGTCCTCATGTTTAGTCAAGATGTTTGGTAGTGTAAAGGTTAGGTTTGCACATCTGATCATGTTTTACCTTCAGGAGGTTCATGAAGAGGAAGGGAGTTGGGAAGAATCAAATGAATCTGATTAATTAGATTGTCAGGATATGAGTAGAGTGCCAATAGTTATTCTAACACAAAGTTGTGCCTGAAACCAGTTCACATCTGAGTCAGAGTCATCAGACATGTCTGACGAAGTGGAAAATTCAATTGAAGGTCAAGATGGGTCAAGCCCCATCTGTAAGTTTGGGTCAAGAATGGAGAAATCCTCTTAAGTATAGGAAACCTGTGGTTAAGTTAGATTTTTGAGTAAATAAAAAGCACAAAATTGTATGGAATTTGAACTGTGTAACTTTTTCATTAAGGAGGGAAGAATGTAACAGCATCCTCTTGTATACACATACATATATATCCATATATGTGGGGTATAAGCAAACTGGAAGAAGCCAGTTCAGTTGGGTACTTGAACTCTGTCCGCATGCACCAGAGTTTCTGTCCTGCAGCAATGTCACATTGACAAACATTAAGCCAAGTGTTCTTGAAACTGGCAAATACATCTGTCTGATTAACAGCAAAGCCAGGTCAACAAGGGGAGACAATTTTCCCCAGATAGTTTAGGTGGTGAAGAGCATCCAAGATGACAAAATCAGGTCCTAAGCTGAAATGTCAGTTTAGCCCGTGTTTAATGCAAAGCTCCACTTTGGTAAAGGAGGTTGAAGTTTGCGTTAAGAATGGCTACCTGGAGGATCATTAAGCAGCTAATTACCATTTAAATCAACTTCTGCATCATCTCTTTCTAGACCAATACAAATGAAGCTGAAGACAGGCTTCATAGAGATTGAGCACAGGTCTTTAATGAAGATTCTCTTACTCCGCAACATATGCTACTCACTGTGCAGACTAAGATGGCTGCTGTACCTTGTGATATTACATCACTTCCTGCGATGACATTACTATTTACATAACCAATTATTTAAATAAGTATACTTTACATATTAGCAAGCACACTATCACAACATTCCCCTTTCCTTAAATAAAACAAAATCAAAATAGCTTAACATGAATATGTACACAAACAAATTACCCGTATGAAACATAACAATTGGCAACTGTAATACTATATAACATGGAACATTCAACTTATAACAAGAACACCTGGACTACTACTTTTTGAGGTGTTGCCTATGCTTCATGGTCTCAGAAATGTACTGGTGTCAGCTGATTCAACCAGGCTTGTAGCCACTACATGCAGGTGCAATTTCAAACCATGTTCTTTCATACTAAGGATTTAATTCACGTTGAGGCTGACCATGCACAGTTGCTGCAATATTTGGTGTGTTCCTTGTTGTCACATCTGCAAAATGTATCTGCTTTGTGCGTAGGCAATGCTGATTCGCCTTGAACATGGCTAAAAGAAGGTTCCCTGAGGTGAGATCAGTTCCTTTGTAGGACCACACCATTTGGTGTTGTCGCCTTGCACAAACATGGTTCTTTGTATTCATTAGACACCTCCACTGGGGTCCAAGTCTGTTCTTATGGGTGTAGGACTCACCTTCTCGCCAATTTAGAGTGGCGGAAACTCTGCACCTGTATGCACATTTTTCATCTTATCCTGCCTCTGATGAGGATAGTCTGTGATCTCAGATAATTTGGTGAGATAGTAACCCAGTGTTGTGGTTTTCACCGGTCAACTAAATGGAATCTCAGCAGGCGATGGCAATCCAGAGTCTTAATGGTGTTGCGTAAGATGCAACTTGGACATCATGCCCAATTTCTGAACACTTTTTGATCAAGGATTTGACTGTTCTGACCAAACATTCATCTGTCCTATTTGAACAAGTATATCGAGGCAATGATGTGATGTGGTTGATGGACCATTGTTCACACCTGTCCTGGAATTGTTTTCCATTGTATTGTGGACTGCGGTCAGATAACATTCTGCCAGGGCACCAAAAAGACTAAAGATGGTGTCACAGTGCTGGCCACTGCTGCATTCAATGTGTTTTAAAGTTCCATATTGTGCAGAAGCTTCGAGCAGTAGTCAGTGAGGAGCAGGTAGGCTTCACTGCCCACTGTGAATAGATCTGTAGCAATCAAATCCATGATGATTATATGTCATATGATTGGAGGGGTTCTTTCTGTTGCTTAATCTCATCAAGAACATCACTGATTGCTCGCAATCCCTCAGGCTTCTGGGTACAGGCTGTTACAAACTGGCATCCAAGAAGAAATTTCCAGTCATATCGCCTCTTTCTCGCTGGGTGCAGCATTTTCCACCACCCTTCCTTGAGGCTGGACACTAGGCTGCCAGAGCTCTCTTTGGTGCTGGCTTCAGTACTTTCACTTTCCGAAGCAGACTCTGAACCATTCTGTTCATGTTTTCTAGATGTGTATACACCTTGATTGTTGCAGTCTTCAGACTGGGTCACCTCATGGATGGTGACCATGTTAAGTTGGTTGCACGCTGGCAAACTTGTGACTGCCGATCCTGCTGCATCCACCATGTTGAACTTCTAAGTAGGCATGTTGATTCCTTGTACCTGCATTGCAGATCTAGGGAACCTCGGCACTTTATTATCAAGCCTTAGTAAGCTGTGAGCCTTACACTTGTGGGTTGGACCATAGGCTTCCATGTCAGGTGGTACATATCTTTGAGAACGTGACAAGGTGGGAGTATTGATATTTGCACCTGCGTCAATCTTCACTCTCAGTCGATGCCTGCAAGGTTTGTCGCAGCAGACGATCCGGAGTGGTGCAAAGGCTTCCATTTTGTTAATAGAATTGATCTGTTCCACTAAGGTATTGTGTGAATAAATTGCTCTTCTGCAGTATCTTCACCTCTATCCACCCCCTCCATTTTGGTCAAGCAATCCCTCATTTCATGTATGGATCTTTACTTCTGGTGATTCCTTGAGGTGTCTCAGCTCACTTAGTTTCTGGGAGATGTACATCTGCAGTTTGAGCACTGGTGCTCTGGCTTCTTCCAGCATTCCTACTGCTGGACCTTCTGCCAAGTTTGGCTCAGTGCCCTCTAAGACCACATGCCTTACACGTGTCAAGGTATGCCGGGCATCCATACGGTTTGTGCCAGAGTCCACAACCAGGTGCACCATGTTCTGCCTGAGTGCCTTGGACTTTGTGCCAGCAGGCATCTCAGCCTGTAAGGTTTGCAAATACTGTCTTCCTGTGATAATTGCCTCATATTCGTGTCCATCCTGTAATATGCTCTCCATGCTGTGTCCTTTTAGCTTTTCCTCAAAACGAGTGGAATGCCTCAAAAGAAGTGGAATGTCTTACTGCTGCTATATGTGGTGTTCACTGCGCAAACTAAGGTGGCTGCAGCATCATGTGATATTACATTACTTCCTGCGATGACATAACTATTTACATAATCATATATTTAAATCAGCATACTTTAAATATTAGCAACACAGAATCACAAAATCAACAACCATTAAGGAGGCTAATTTGGTGGCTGGCACCTGACCTAATGCCCTCTCCCAACTGGGAGTAAACTGGTCACTACAGAGGATTTTGAAGACTACTTAAAAGGCATGTCACATTTTAATGTGCACTTGCTGATGGAGGTTTAAAGAGGGCTTTTGAAATATATCAGGAGACTTTCTGGAACACTTTATCATGACTTCATCAACACTATCTGGAAGTTCCCTAAAGGCTTCACCTAAGGAGAAGAAGTGCTATGTTATTCTACCTTATTGGACACTATGTGGGAGTTACCAGGAGAAATGGAGTGCTTGGCCATTGACATCTTGCTCAGAGTTTTCCTTGGTGTACAGGAGGAATGAGAGATGAGGTCAGGCAGAGCAGCATCAGCTGCTGCGAAAGAAAAGGACAGGAAGATGCCTTTCCCCCATGTAGGTACAGGACATTCCTCCTTCTCTGGACCTCCTCCACCAAGTTCTTTAATGCCATGTCCAAGAAATTATGCATCCTCTCATCTCCGAGCCATCCTGAAATGTGCCGCTGTGTGTCAAAGGATTACGGCCTTTAAAGAACAAAGTCCACAGTCACTCCAACCTTCCAATGAGTTCGCATTTCCCCGTTTCACTGAGTCATAACGTTGAGTGAAAGTTGAAAGACTCTCCCCTCAGTTTTTGAAGAATTCCAGAACTGTCCACTAGCAGTAAGGCTCACTCTAGTGATTTCTCCACCCAGCCTTACCAGGGGAAATCTTCCAGAATCTTAAGTGCTACGGGATGCGCCTCTTCATCCAAAGACTGTCCTCCCACCCGCATTCTGCCTGATAGTTCACATAAAAGCAGCATACTCCTGGCACACTAGCTGCTGATTTTTGTCTTTCTGAGAGAGTTCTCACTCGTTCTATCCATAAAATTCTGCGACAGAAAGTCAGTCCACAGTCAGCCCAGCTGCTCTTGTCTTTGTTTCAAGTGTAAACATTTTGTACCTTGCTCTCAGCAAGTCTCACCTGGGCCTCTTTTCCCCATGGTAACCAAGCCACCCAAGGCTTGTTGTTGGGCAGAATTCAGAACAGATCACATGTCTCTCTTCACTACCATAATTTACCAAAGAGACAGTCCCAAGACATAACCATCTTATAAAACTTCACATTCTTAACAAAAGGCATGTCTACATTGTTTAGACAGCTTAGATGAAAGGTGGCCGTGAAATAAAGGAACAAAAAGTTAGTTAGAAAAAGCAGTCATGGTTGGTTAGAGGAAAACTATCAAAAAAAAATTGTTGCTTGCGTGTGAATCTATTCATACTAAAGATTAAATCAACTAAAGAGCACAGACACAGATTCAGAAACACCCTCAAACAATTAGATGGACTCAGTTTATCTAGTGAGAGGGTTCTCATTTTGATCAGTTAATTCCACAATACATATTATATTTAGCAAATTTGCATTTCTGGGATAAATTAGTAGCAGAAAGGATAGCACAAAATGAACTAGAAGAACAGACCTCGGTGGAGGACTCATTAAAGGCATACCTAGATTATATAGACAGAGTGACGTAAGGAAATAACAGCCACGGTGAAATAGATCTAACTTTGACTGAACAAGAATCATTCTTGAGCAAACAAATCTTAAGCTGTTTTACTGACACTATAGAATTAAATGAAGATCAGTTATATGCCACAATAAAACTACAAGGGACTATATGTAGTGTAATCTTTAACTAATTCTGAAACGGAGTTATATGTTGTAATCAATTCAACTAAACTCAGCTAAGGCTGCATGCTCATTAAATTTTGTCACACTGAACTGAACCTAACTATTACTGTATTGTGATAATTCCAAAAACCAGCCATCAGACTATTTGTGATTATTATTCTGATTCAGATAATATCTTTCCATGCAGAGAGTTAGGAAAATAAATGTGTTCAGATGCAACTTTGTGCCTTTGTTCATTTTTTGATCTCTAATAAGCAAAGAATAATCTCTTAATAGTATTATTTGTATAATTGTGCGTTATAAACATGAAAGTAGATGAATTCCAAAATATTTTCTACAAAGATTGAAATTATATAATAACCCTGCCTAAGATCAGATCAAAGTCTCGATAATAGCTCTCATCAGAATGAAATACTTCTAAACATGTATTACTTTTGCAAGCATCCCTCTTTTTCAAGACATCTCCTTGTTAAGTGTTGTGGAAAGGTCTTGGCTCATGTAGCTCTGACAATATTGAAGACCCTGGCATCATGCATCTACCCTGAGTCGCAGTGCATCTTCAGAGCTTGAACAACCGTTGAGCTGGTTTTCTCACTTAGGCAGTTACAGAAGTGCCGCAAAAAGCACAGACCAATATGCTTTCATAGTCCTCACCATGGCCTTCGACCTTGTAGGCAGAGCAGACTCTTTAAACAGCTGCAGAAAACAGGCTGCCCGCCTGGACACTTGGGAGTCATTTCTTCTTTCCATGAGAAAATGTTTGTCTGAGCTCTTCTCAGTTTGGACTGACAATCAGCATCAGGAAAACAAAAATTATGGGCTAGGGCACACAGATGCCACCATCCATCAACACTGATAACCTCACTCTGGAGGTCATCGACAGCTTCACATACCTTGGATCAACAATTTCCAGCAGCATGTCCTTTGGATGCTGAAACCAGCACCAGAATTGCTAAGGCTGCAGCTTGTGAAAGTTGAGAAGTCGAATGCAGACAAACAGCGAACTAACCAAAAATACAAAGATCTGTGTGTACCAGGTTTGTGTTCTCAGCAACCTCCTTTACAGTAGCAAAACTTGGACAACTTACGCAAGCCAAGAAACGCAGCTAAGCAGCTTCCACCTCCACTGCCTGAGACAAATATTGGGCATCTCCTAGTAAGAAAGAGTGCCGAACATGAAAGTACAGCAGCTTGGAGGGGCCCCCAGCATATTTGCTCTATCGAGTCAGTGGTGGCTTCATTGGCTGGGTCATGTGAGCAAAATGAATGCCAGCCTTATTCCCAAAGACATGTTCTAAGGTGAACTTGTTGTCAGCATGAGGTCAATAGGTCACCCACATCTGAGATACAAGGATGCCTACAAGTGAGGCTTGTAGTAAGTTGACCAGGGTAGGAGTCGTCGCACGGGAAGTCCTCACTGCTGACCAGAATGCCTGGAGGCAAGCAGTCAGGAAGGGCGTGGAGAAAGCAGAGGACAAAATAATTAACCAGATGGCAGAAGAGAGAGCCCAGTTGGAAGAGAAAAACATCAGTTGACCTCAGGTCAACCCTATTCATCTGTGCCAGCTGAGGAAGCGACTGCAATTCACGAATTGGCCTCCACAGCCACGGTCAATACAGAAGTGACATAAACCCTAGGTGTAGCCCATCATCTCCCATGACGGCCAGATGTCTTCTTAGAATTGATATGATCTGCTGAACCTGTGAGGGCAATACTATAATGCCCAAACATAAGTTGGTCTGTAAGAGATGCTAGAACTGCCTTGCTCAATGATAGCAAATAATTAATGACTTGATATTTACCTTTCATTACTAACAACAATTAGAAATATTGCTCACACTAGTGACAGACCATGTAATAGAACATTAATGAGTATATAACAGCGAATTAATTAGAATTAATTAATCTTTTTATAATTTCTTACCACATCGTCTGGTGTTGGAGGAAGTGGCTTTCGAGTAACTAAAAAGAAAAAGCATTACTTTCAACAGAGAAGATATGACAGCAATCTCCAGCATAAATCTATAAAAAGCTTACTGCATAACACATTTAACTATAGACAAAAGAATTTGGTTTGTAGATTCATGGACATTTCAAGAGTCAATATTGATCATACCTACATCAAACAAACATTCAACATACTCAAACGGTAATTTTAAACAAAAACTAATTAAGATATTTGAATGAGAAAAAGAACTCAATACTGAAAGACAAAAAAATACACAGGAACCCTGCTGAAGTATCAATTGTGATGACTTGTGTTCTTTACAGAATATTTTCCTATGGACAATTTGGCCATTATTTGGACATGCAATGATCATTTAAGCAATGAGCATGTCAAGAATGTCAGCTTCTTTTACCTATAAACAATAGCAACTACATGTTAAAACGGCATTCACTGGATTTAAAGCACTTTGAGACATATTGAGGTCAAAAGGGCACATTATGGCCTCAATGTAATGAGGCTCAATTTTGCCTAAGATGTATGATAAAGGTCTGTCCCAAAATCGAGCCATTTTTCTTTTAGGTGTCCCTGGCAGTCATCTAAAACAGGGATTCGGTTGCTTCAAAATGTAAATGAGGTGCCTAATGCCCATTTTGGGTTTCTTTATAGAAATCGGACAATAATGAGCAGCACAAGCATCAAGCCTGCCTGGTCAGGATACTTCAGTGATCCAAACAGTCAGCGCCAGTTAAATCAGAGTTCTTTGAGCTGGATTGGTCCCTAATTCAGTCTTAACAATTGCTGTCTTCAAACATCACTCTCCCACCAACCAGCAGCACCACCTCCCCACTGCCTGCACCACCCCCTGCCCCCAACAGAAACCTGCTCTTGGGACTGAACTTTGAGCTGCTCCGGCATAGCAAATGCTCGGTATTCTTCTAAAGAAAAATACTTCCTTTGTTAGCAATAAGAAATGCAATACTTACTATCACCAAAGAGGTTATATTCCTCACATCCTGGAGCAAGTTTATCCGCTTGTCTACAGCATTGCCATACTCCTTCTGCCCAGAAATTTGGATGATATTTTGGGACTATTAATTCATTATTTCTTATTTCTAGTTGAAAAAGCAAAAAAGGTACAAATCAACTTCAAAGAGTGATCATCACCAAGTTAAGGAAAATTGATTCTAATTTAAGAACAATCAGATCTTGTTGTCTAAGTCTAATGCTCTACAATATCCAAAGCAGACTGGAAGTATGCTTAAAAGTAAGTTGTTTAAATTTATAAGTTGAAACTGAAAGCATGAGAATCTCAAGTTACCAACTGAAAGATCAAATCACATCATCAACATCGTTTTACATAAACTATGCTTTTAAAGGTATTTTCATTTATTTCTACATTGCTATTGATTTTAAAATTTTGTATTATTGTTTAAGCAATGCTTGCTGATAACTTTGAATTAGCATGAGCCCAACTGCAGGAAGCAGCTAAGTCAAAGTCAGCATTTATATTGTAATTATATTGGGCCATAACTTCAGAGTTCCAGAGCATCATATGGGGGCGTTTTCCCCAAAAGTGCGCTGGCAAACCCCACCCACCACCCCTCCTCTACTACCACACACCCCTACTGCTCCACTCCCTAACCCCCGGAAGTTCACAGCTAAGGTTTGCACGTCAATTGCCCGAATGTTTCTGATGGTTCCGATTGGGTTACATCAATAGTTACCCAGAACGCTTCTCTTCAGCTCTGAAGGAGGGTCATATGGACTCAAAACATTAACTGTGTTTCTCCCTCCACAGATGCTGTTAGACCTGCTGAGCTTTTCCAGCATTTTCTGTTTTTGTTTCAAATTTCCAGCATTTTCTGTTTTTGTTTCAAATTTCCAGCATCTGCAGCATTTTGCTGTTACCCAGAACATGTTAAACGAATTAAAATATCTTCTAACCTTTGGGGTACCAATGCATAGACATACACCGACCCCCCACAGAACTTCCTCAACCCTCCGACCCCTCAGGGGTCTCCCCCACCAGACCTTCTCCAGACTCCCCTCACCCCCAACAGACTACACCCCGACAGGAACTCCCCAACCCACGGGATTCCCCCAATCCAACAGAGACTATTCCCCCTCATCACGGTCAGGTCCAACTCAGCCTCACTCCCCCAGGCATGGCCTGACCTCACATCACACCTCCCCATAGACCCCCCAACACTTTCCCCCGCCATACCCGAGGCTCACCCCAACACATCCCCTCCACAGGGCCCAACCTGACACCCCCTCCATGAGGCCCAACCCAACACCCACACCCCCTCCCTGAGGCCAGGCCCAACACACCCGCTCCCCGAGGCCCGACCTCCCACCTACCTCCTTCAAATCCTACCCACTTACCTTGTACACTTACCTTCTCCCTGGCATATCAAAAACCTTTAACTTCACTAGACCTTTATCTTACCTGGTTTACAGCAGCTAGTGCTGTAAAAAAGGGGTAATGGCCTCCCTGCATCCAACAGAGCTGCCAGTCAATGCCAGGCCCCGAGGATATCCTGCACTGCCTGGATTTCACTGGCCTGAGGGGGAAGGCCGGGCAAAACAGGATTGAAGAAAATTTCAGGTAAGAAACTAGCAATGGAGTGGCAATCCAACTCTGACTGCCACTCCAAGGGAGCTCAGGCACATTAATTTGGCTTAATCACACCATCTGGTTCAGTATCTCACCTATAATTGCTTATTTATTCTATAAGATCTTTGGTAGTAGCAACAGCTTCTAATGTGCAGGTCTTGCACAATCAAAATAAAACACAGCAGAATTTACTTAGGCAAATGACAGGAAGGTCAGTAAAATCAAACGTATATGGCCACTCCCCTCATCAAACCACGATGACTTTACCTTTAGGTTAGAATCAGGTGCTTGAGACCCTCACATCAGGTATTAAAGCCACCAGGGCAAAACGGGGTGTGGCTGGACAAACTGAGTGAAGACTTGGGAGTTTGGTGAGAGAGGAGTTTTAAGTGTTAATTTTGATTTTAAATTTTGCTCTTAAAATCTAATCTAGGCTGTAATTAACAGTAACTGAAAAGTATTGTGTAAGCAGGCTAAGTTCTTTCATTCTAGCAGTTTAGAGAGGGTAAACTCACGTTCAGCTGTAGGAGCTGAATAGTCAGTTAGCTGGTTGAATCTGCTTATCAGTTCAGTTTAAAATGAATTCAGGGTTCTTTACTGTAGCCAAGGCGAACGGAGTGCAGCTGAGCTAACTGAGTGAAGACTTGGGGTTTGATGAGAGGGATAGTTGGGGGGAAGGAGGTGTTAGTTTCCTTTTTCTATCTTTTTCACGCCATAGCAATTGGTTCTTGCTCCACTACAGGGAAAGGAGCTGGCTGTTTGGTGAGTATCTGGTAAGTGGATAAGTTCTATTCTATTCCCAAGGTTTAAAATGTTACACAAATTGGTGGTGAAGTTAATAAAATATATAAGAAAGCAACATAAGTAAGTGATTCATATAATTAAGTAATTATTTAAATCACATTGATTGTGGGACAGGTAAAGTGTCAAGGCTGCAGCGTGTGGGTGCTCCTGGATAACATTGTGATCCAACGCAAACACATCTGCTTGTGGCTTGAGGAACTTCAGTTCAGAGCTGGAGGCTGAGCTGCAGACTCTACAACACAGTGGAAAAGTTACCTGGATGCTTTATACCAGGAGGCAGTAACACCACTTGGGATAGGGTCTTCTGATTTAGTCAGTGGTCAGGGACAGGACTGCAAGTGAGGCAAGTAAGGGGACCCAGAGGGGAGGAGTGCAGGACTGTGAGCCTTTGCAATTGTCCAACTGGTTTGAGGTTCTCCCAGCTTGTTTGGATGAGAGCGGGGGCCGCAGCGTGGATGAGCAAACTGACCATGGCACCGTAGTACAGGAAGCCATTCAAGTGGGTGGGGTTGGGGGGGGAGCAGCTGCAAAGGGGAACATAGTGGTAGTAGGGATAGTACAGTGAGAGGGATTGATACAATTCTCTGTAGCAAAGAGTGAGAGTCCAGATGGCTGTGTTGCTTGCCTGGTGCCAGGGTTCAGAACATCTGCTCAGGGCTGGAGAGGAACTTGCAGTGGGGAGAGGGAGGATCCAGTGGTCATGGTCCATGTAGGTATTTTTTTTTAATTTATTCGTTCATGGGATGTGGTCGTCACTGGCTAGGCCAGCATTTATTTCCCATCCCTTATTGCCCTTGTTCAGAGGGCATTTTAAGAGTCAACTGCATTGCTATGAGTCTGGAGTCACATGTAGGCCAGACCAGGTAAGGACAGCAGATTTCCTTTCCTAAAGGACATTAGTGAACCAGATGGGCTTTTTTACAATTGTCATCATTAGATTTTTAATTCCAGGTTTTTTATTGAATTCAAATTTCACAATCTGTCATGGTGGGATTCGAGCCTGGATCCCCAGATCATTACCCAGGGTCTCTAGAATAACCAGTCCAGTGACAATACTACTTTGCCACTGCCTTCCCCAATACTGTTGCCCATACGCCACAAACTAGAAGCCACTTCTCCCACACCAGTCTTTGAGCCAAGTATTAATTTCTCTAACCTTATTTGCCCATAGGTACCAACGACATAGGCAGGATGAGGAAGGAGGCTCTGCATAGCCAGTATGAGGAGCTTGGCACCAAATTAAGAAGCGGAACTACAAAGGTCATAATTTCTGGATTATTACCTGAGCCATGTGCAAATTGGCATAGGACAAATAGGATTAAAGAAATCAATGCGTAGCTAAAAGACTGGTGCAGGAGAAGTGGCTTCTGGTTCTGGCAACAGTATTGGAGAAAGTGGGATTTGTACCACAGGCACGGTCTACCCTTGAACTGTGCTGGGGCTGGTGTCCTCACATGCCGCCTAATTAGTGAAATAAAGAGGGTTTTAAACTGAATAATGAGGGCAAGAGATCAAATTTGGGAAGATGTGGCAAACCAAAGAGTAAAGGCCAGGCAAGAGAGACAGATATTAATATGGGAAATGATAAACAGACTGCGACAGGGACAGAGTACAAATCTAAGAGTAAATCAGCAGATAAGGCTAAATGCAACAAAAATAAAAGTATAATAAAAATAATAAAGTAATAAATAATAATAAAGGCTCTATATCTAAACAAACATAGCATTCAAAACAAAACAGATGAACTGATAGTACTTACTTATTTCTATTTATGCTATCTGATAGCCATCATAGAGACATGGCTACAGGATGACAGACTGGGACCTGAGTATTGAAGGGTGAGACACATCTAGGAAGGACAGGAAGTTAGGAAAAGGTGGAGGGGTAGCTCTGTTAATTAATGATGGCATTCGCATGTGAGAGACGGATGAACTAAGTTCAGGAAGCCAGGATATTGAAGCAGTTTGGGTTGAAATGAGGAATGATAAAAGCGAGAAGTCATTAGTGAGAATCGTGTACAGGCCCCCTGATTGAAACTACACGGTAGGGCAGTATAAAAGAAGAGATAATGGGAGCTTGTCAGAAAAGTACAGTAATAATCATGGGGGATTTTAATCTACATATAGACTGTAAAAATCAGATGGGAAAAGGTAGTGTAGAAGATGAGTTCAAAGAAGTTTTCAGGATAGTTTCTTAGAACAGCACATTCTGGAGTCAACCAGAGCGGGCTATATACTAGACCTGGTATTTAGCAATGAGATAGGATTAATTGATAATCTCAAAGTGAAGGCACCCCTAGATATTAGCGATCATAATATGATTGGATTTTACATTTATTTTGAGGGAGAACCGAATGTGTCCAAGACTAGTATTTTAAACTTAAATAAGGGCAATTATGAGGGCATGAAAGCAGAGCCAACTAAAGTGAACAGGCAAATGAGGTTAAGGGATTGGTCAATAGAGGTTCAGTTGCAGACATAAAGGGATATTTCAGAATATACAGAATATATACATTCCAATGAGAAAGAAAAATTCCAAGGGGAGGGCCCACTGTCCGTGGTGAACTAAAAAAGTTAAAGACAGTATCAAACTTAAAGAAAAAGCATATAATTACACAAAGCTAGCTGGTTAGAAAATTGGAAAGAATATAAAGGACAACAAAGGATGACAAAAAAAATTAAAAAGGGGGGAAAAATTAGAGTACGAGAGAAAGCTAGCTAGTAATATAAAGACAGATAGTAAGAGTTTCTATGGATATTTAAATAAGTAAAGTGTTAAAGTGAGCAGTGGTCCAAGGGCAAGTGCATCTGGAGAATTGATAGTGCAAAGTAGGGAGATGGCAGATGAACTCACAGGTGTTTTGCTTCAATCTTCATTATACAGGACACAAGTAACATCCCGGGAATAGCTGTAAATCAGGAAATGGAAGGGATGAAGGAACCCAGGAAAATTACAATCACCAGGGAAGTGGTATTGAGCAAGTTGTTGGGGCTGCAGGCTGACAAATCCCCAGGTTCGGATGGACTTCCCCCTAAGGACTTGGAAGAGGCAGCTAGTGAAATAGTTGATGCATTGATTTTAATTTTACAAAATTCCCTAGATTTGGGGAAGGTTACATTAGATTGGAAAATAACAAGTATAAAGCCTTTATTCAAAAAGGGAGGGAGACAGAAACCAGGAAACTACAGGCCAGTTAGCCTAGCATTTGTCAAAGGGAAAATGTTAGAAGCTATTATTAAAGATGGTATAACAGAGCACTTTAAAAAATCCAAGGCAATCAGGCAGAGTCAACATGGTTTTGTAAAAGGGAAGTCATGTTTAACCAATTTATTGGAGTTTTTTGAAGAAGTCACATGTGCTATGGATAAAGGGGAACTGGTGGATGTACTTAGATTTCCAAAAGGCAGTTGAAGAAGTGCCACATCGAAGGTTATTGGAGAAAATAAAATTTCATGGTGTAAGGGATAACATACTGGCATGGATTGAAGATTAGCTAGCTAACAGGAAGCAGAGAGTTGGCATAAATGGGTCTTTTTCTGGATGGCAGGATGTGACAAGGGTGTGTCACAGAGATCAGCGATGGGACCTCAACCAATTTTTTTTACAATTTATATAAATGTCTTGGGTGAAGGGACCGACAGTATGATTGATAAATTTGCTGACCACACACAGATAAGAAAATAAATTGTGAAGAGGACATAAGGAGGCTACAAAATGACACAGATGGGTTAAGTGAGTGTGCAAAGATCTAGCAAATGGAGTTCAACCTGGGCAAATGTGAAATTGTCCATTTTGGCAGGAAGAATTAAAAAGATTATCTAAATGGTGAGAGATTGCAGAGCTCTGAGATTCAGAGGGATCTGGGTGTCCTCGTGCATGAATCACAAAAGGCTAGCATGCAGGTACAGCATGTAATGGGTAAAGCCAATAGAATGTTATCGTTTATTGCGAGGGGAATTGAATAAAAAAGTAGGGAAGGTTATGCTTCAGTTGCACAGGGCACTGGTGAAACCACATCTAGACTAATGTGTACAGTATTGGTTTCCTTATTTAAGGAAAGATGTAAATGTATTAGAAGCAGTTCAGAGAAGGTTACCAGACTAATGCCAGGAATGGCCAGGTTAGGTTTGTATTCACTGGAAGTTAGAAGGCTAAAAGGCAACTTGATTGAAACCTTTAAAGTCCTGAGTGATCTTAACAGGGCAGGTGTAGAGAAGATGTTTCCTCTTGTGGGAGAACCTGGAACTAGGGGTCACTGCTTAAAAATAAGGTATCGCTCATTTAAGACAGAGATGAGAATTTTTTTCTCTCAGAGGGTAGTGAGTCTTTGGAATTCTCTTCCTTAAAAGGCGATGGAAGCAGAGTATTTGAAAGTGTTCTACAAGGGCTATTATTGGCCAAGCTATAACATTAAATGAAACAGAGTAAAAATTAGATAGCTGTCTGAATTGTTGAGTTGTTGAATGTAATCTACTCTGTAGTATTGAACTACACATAGAAGAAAGGTACCACGTCTCCTCCCATGTCTACTGAGGTAACTCAGATGCACAGTTATTGATTTCAGTTCCCGAGACTAGCCATTCAACAAGGTGCAGAGAGAGAAGAGGTATCACAACCAAGATTCTTGCTTTCCGTTGTCACCTTGCAATGTCTTCTCAATGTCCGTGTGGAAAACTTGTCTGTGACAAGCGTCAGAATTAGTTATGGTGACCTCTATGTGTGCAAAGTATGTATATTTTCCCCATTGTTGTTTCACTTTTCCTTCTCAAGCCAAGAGGACTGACAAAACAACTACTCTAATGATTTTACTAATTACACAAACTTGATCTCTTGTATTTTCTAGCAACAGCTAGAAAGTTCAGCATGTGTTTTTTTCCTTCCTTTCCTGCAAAATCTTTCCTAGGGCCTAGTTAACTACATCCCCCAGATTACAAATTCAATATGAAGAATCATAGCCAATTATCTGTTATTACCTTCTACCAGAACATATCTCTGCATCCTTTTGTTATAGTGCCACTTTCCAAACATAGATGTGTCACAATTCCAAGTCAAGAATTTATGCATCAGGAAAAGGGTTAACTTAAATTATTTTCCTAGTTTTATAGGATCCCCATGCTAGATACAACAGAACTCTATTATTGCAGTTCTGAATTCAATTAGAGCCTATGAAGAGACTGAAAATTTGAAGGAATTAAAAGATAAATTGTATAATCCCACAGCCATAATTGAGAGCTGATTTGGAGGCAAGCAGGATAATGGAATTTACACTTATAATTTTGGACATTTTTGGAATTTGAAAATAAGAAAAATGTTATTATTTCCCACTGATTTTATGGAATTTCGTTAAAACTGTTCCTCAATTTGAGTTAAACAGTCAGTTAGTCAACATCACTGGATCAAGATCCTGGATCTCCCTAACAGCACTGTGGGTGCACAATCATCATACGGACTGCAAACAGTTTGAGAAGGCAGCTCACTACCTCCTTCGCAAAGGCAACAAGGATGGGCAATAAACATCAGCCTGGCATGGTCATGCAGCAATCTAAAAATCCCTATGCAATTTGGCAACTTTAAGTTCACATGCATGCGTGGCCGTGCAAGAAAATGTAATTGTGCCATGCATTTAAATAAATCACCCTTGCAACACAAAAATAAAAAGACGGAACTTGTTAATGACACTCATTTTCCATGAACGAAAATATGAATTAGAAAAAGACCGTTACTACTTATAATTCTTACCTTCTTTTAGCGTTTTCACCCACACACTTCTGCTCTCAAAGGTTGGAGCAAAAACATACAAGGTATTACAATCGTATATAATCTGGAATAAAAAAAAGTTAAAATTACAATAATGCGGCATAAAAATTCTGGCCATTGCATCACTTACACAGGACATAAAATTGTTAGAATTGATTCACAGCTTATCTCGCTCCAAAAAGAAATAAAAGACGAATAAACGTTTTTGATGACACAATCATAGACTTAAAAACAGATAAAACAATTGTGAGAAATACTTAACACTTTAATGCAGTGAATAGGAGAAATATCTTTTAAAAACAAGAACAAAGTAGCTAATATTGAAAAACCATGGATAAATAAAGAGATATGGGTAAAAGTGAAAATAAAAGAGAAAGGCATAGAATAAGTAAATAGGCAATAAGGGATTCGGTGACCAAAGGGAATACAAAGAGATCGGAAAGAAGTCAAAAACAATTATGAAAACAAAGTAGAACTACAAAATTAAATTAACAAGCTATACAAAAGAAATAAAGTATGGGGCAGTAATATTAACAAAAAAAAAAAACAGGCATTGAACCACTATGGGCTGCACAAGCTAAAATCACAGATTATTACAGTGAAACAATAAGTATTTACAGGAACAGGAGAGATAGGAGGAGTAGATCGTACAGCCCATTGAGCTGGCTTCCATGGTTCAATAAATCATGGGCTAATCTTAGGCTTCAAAACAACTTTCCTGCCCACTCCCCATTTCTCGATTCCTTGAGACACCAAAAATGTGTCTATTCCAGCCTTAAATATAGTCAATGACAGAACATCCACAACCCTATGAGGTAGAGAATTCCTAAGATTCACAACAATTTTGAATCAAGAAGTTTCACCTCATCTCAGTCTTAATCGATCAACCTCTTAGCCAGAGACTATGCCTCTGCGTTCTAGATTCCCCAGCGAGTGGAAACAACCTCTCAGTGTCTCTTGTCCAAGCCCCTTCAGAATCTTGAATGTTTTAATGAGATTGCCTCTTATTCTTCTACACTCCAGAGAATATAGGTCCAATTTACTCAGCCTGTCCTACAGCATCACTCTTGTTATGACTGGGATGAGAGGGCTGCGCAAATTATCAAGCCCCACTCCACAGGCCATACCATTAATTTAAATATTTAATTTTCTCGCCAAAATGGCCAATTGTGTATCTATATCTCTAGTACCCAGAAGAAAAGAGACTCTGACTAGGCTTCTTTCAAAAACTCAAAATGATTAATTTATTTTAAAACAAAATTTCTTTTAACAAATTGCTAGTACTGGTTAACACACAATCGTAATTGACAAATATAACTATCTATTTCTTCCTATAGACTTCCCCCAGTGCGCGCACGCACACAGACAAAGGACAAACAGATAGAGTCTGTCTGCAGAGATGGGCATTATAAAATAAAAGCTAAAGTCTGCTGGGTCTCAATGGTGTTGGCTGGAGTTTGTTTGTGAAAAGATGGACTGCTGATCCAAGTTGATGCCTGAAAATTCTCATCAACTCTCAGCTTTGCAGGTCCAAATGCAAACTGCTTACACTTAGATGAGGGTTCACTGGCCACAGATTGATAGCCACAAATAATTTCAGGCAAGGTAGAGACAGGGAGCCTTCTTTCCTCAGTTAGTTCTCCAACCAAACACTGCCTTCAAAATGAGCAGGTTCACAACTTAAATTTCTTCCCTCTCTCCCATGTGACTGCCTTTTTTGTCACCCAGCTTTTCATTAAGTAAAGTGCTATGCAGGTCAAACAATTATAAATAACTCCTTATCAAAAACAAAAATACCTGGAAAAACTCAGCGGGTCTGCCAGCATCTGCGGATAGGAGCACAGTTAACGTTTCGAGTCCGAATGACTCTTCAACAGAACAGTTCTGCTGAAGGGTCATTCGGACTCGAAACGTTAACTGTGCTCCTATCCGCAGATGCTGCCAGACCCGCTGAGTTTTTCCAGGTATTTTTGTTTTTGTTTTGGATTTCCAGCATCAGCAATTTTTTGCTTTTAAATAACTCCTTCTCAAGTACCATATAGGTCAGGTGATTTCTTGGAGGAGGCCTGTTTGTTTACAGTTCCAAGGTGAACTTATAACCTTTTTAAAAAATCCCAGGTTAATTCGCATCCACATGTCCAGATCATGCCAAATCCTTCCATCGTGCAAAACAAAAATTCAGTCAAGCGATATAATCTAACACACTCATCCCAGAGGACAATCAAGTAAACCTTCACTGTACTGCCTCCAATGCAAGTATATCCTTCTTTATAAATAAAGACCAAAATTGCACACTCTATTCCATGCATGGTCTCATCAAAGCCCTGTTCAATTGTAGCGAAACTTCTTTATTTTTGTACTCCAATCCCTTTGCAATAAAGACAAGCAAGCCATTTGCCTTCCTAATTTGAAGCAGGTATGGGGATCGAGAAGGTAAAAGTGGAGGAGCCTCAGCCTTTGCTATTGTCCAACAGGTTCAAGGTGCATGCAGCCTGTATGGACAAAAGTGGGGGCTGCAGGGTGGATAAGAAAAACCATTCAAATAGGGGGAGTTAATAGGAATGTAGTGGTAGTGGGGGACAGCGTAGTCTGAGGGATAGGCAGAGTTCTCCACAGCCATAAGCGAGTGTCCAGAAAACTGTGTTGCCTGCACAGTGCCATGGTTCAGGACATCTGCTAGGGGCTGGAGAGGAACTTGCAGTGGGAGGGGGAGGATCCAGTGGTCGCAGTGACATTTTTTTTTATATTTGCTCGTGGGATGTGGGCATTTTTTGCCCATTCCTAATTGCCTTTGTTCAGGGGGCATTTAAAAGTCAACTACATTGCTGTGAGTCTGGAATCAATTGTAGATCAGATCAGGTAAGGATGGCAGATTTCCTTTGCTTAAGGATATTGGTGAACCAGGTGGGTTTTTAAGTCAAATCGACAATGACATGGTCATCATTAGACTTTTCATTTCACCATCTGTCATGTGGGATTCGAACCTGGGTCCACAAAGCATTACCATGGGTCTCTGGGATATCAGTCCTGTGACAATACCACTATGCCACCACCTCCCCCATTGGTACCAACAATATAGGTGCGACTAGGAGAGACGTTCTGCTTCGGGAGTCTGAACAGCTAGGAACTAAATTAAAAGGCATAACCTCAAAGTTGATAACCTCTGAATTTTTACCTGAGCCATGAGCAAATTGATGTAGACTAAGTAAGTTTAAAGAGTTAAATGCGTGGCTCAAAGATTGGCGTAGTTTCGATTCATGGGGCACTGTTGGGACAGTCTTCACCCGAACCATGCTGGGACCAATGTTCTGGCAAGTCACATAACTAGGGTGGAAGAATGGGCTTTAAACTAAATAGTGGAGACGAAGGATGAGTGTAGGAAAATGTGATAAATTAAAGAAAGAAGGCAAGAGACTAAGCTTGCAATAAGGCACATGATAATCAGAGCATGGCAGAAAGGGACAGGGCATACAAACCTAAGAGTGCACCAGCAGATACGGCTAGAAGTTGCAAAAATAGTAAAAGAGCAAAGCAAAAGGCACTGTATCTAAATGCCAGTAGCATTCGAAAAAAGATGGGAGAATTGAAACACAAAGAGAAATAAATATGTATGATCTGATAGTCATTACAGAGACATGGCTGCAAGATGACAATCGCTGGCACCTGAATATTCAACGATACATGATATTTGAGAAGGACAGGAAGTGAGGAAAAGGGGGAGGGGTAGCTCTGTTAATTAAGAATGGCATTAGTACATTAGAACTAAGGTCATCCTTCTCTAAAGATCAAGATGTAGAATCAGTTTGGGTAGAGGTAAGAAACAGTAAAGGTAGGAACTCACTTGTGAGAGTAATCTATAGGCCCCCTAACAGTAACCATACTGAAGGACAGGTTATATGAGAAGAAATCATGGGGGCTTGTAACAAAGTTATGGCAATGATCATGGGTGATTTTAATCTACATATAGTTTGGACAAATTAGGTAGGCAAGGGTAGCCTGGAAAATAAGTCCATTGAATGCTTTTGGGATGAGCTCTTAGAACAGCATATTTGACAGCCAGAGAGCAGGCTAGTCTAGATCTGATAATGTGAGACAAAACTGGATTAATTCATGACCTCATAATAAAGTAGCCTAGGTAGCAGTGATCATAGCATGATTGAATTTCACATTCAGTTTGAGGGAGAGAAGAGTAGGTCTAAGACTGGTATTTTAAACTTAAATTAGGACAATTATGAGGGTATGAAGACAGAGCTGGCTAAATTGAACTGGGAATTAGGTTAAGGGACAGGTCAGTAGAGATGCAGTGGCAGACATTTAAGGAGGTATTTCATAAAACTCAGCAAAGATTTATTGCAATGAGAAAGAAAGACTCTAAGGGGAAGGACACACCAGCTATGGCTATCTATGGAAGTTAAAGCGATTATCAAATTAAGAGAAAAAGCATACAATTCCATGAAGATTAGTGGCAGGTCAGAAGATTGGACAGAATATAAAAGCTAGCGAAGAATAATGAGGAATAAATTAGAGTACGAGAGAAAGCTGGCTAGAAATACAAAAACAGATAAGGCGATTTTCTACAGGTATTTAAAAAGGACAAATGTAAGTAAATACATATAAAACAAGAGCAGATAGGAGGCTCAGAATCCTGCAGCAAGTAACTCACCTCTTGACACCCCAAAGCCTGTCCATCATCTACAAGGCATAAGTCAGGAGTATGATGGATTACTCCCCACTTGCCTGGATGAGTGCAGCTCCAACAACACAAGAAGCTCGACACCGTCCAGGACAAGGCAGTCTGCTTGATTAGCACCACATCCACAAACATTCGCTCCTGCCATCACCGACACACAGTAGCAGCAGTGTGTACCATCTACAAGATGCGCTGCAAGAATTCACCAAGGCTCCTTAGACAGCACCATTCAAATCCATGACCACTATCATCTAGAAGGACAAGGGCAGCAGATAGATGGGAATACCACCACATGGAAATCCCCCTCCAAGCCACTCACCATCCTGAGTTGGAAATATATTGCTGTTCCTTTACTGTTGCTGGGTCAAAATCCTGGAACTCCCTTCCTAACAGTACTGTGGGCGTACGTACACCACATTGACTACAGCAGTTCAGGAAGACAGCTCACCACCACCTTCTCAAGGGCAACTAGGGCAATAAATGCTGGTCCAGGCAGTAAAGCCCAGATCCCGTGAATGAATAAGAAGTAAACTGAATGTTGGTCCTCTAGAGAGGAGTCAAGGGAATCTTGGAAGATAAGGAAATGGTAGATCAATTGAACAGATATTTTATATCCATCTTTATTATAGAGGATACAAGTAACATCCCAGAAATAATTGTGAATCAGGATTTGAAAGGGATGGAGGAACACAAAACAATTACAATCATCAGGGGAATTGTATTGAGAAAATTATTAGAACTAAAAGCTGACAAGTCCCCAGGGTCCTGATGGACTTTATCTAAGACCTTAAAGGAACTGACTGCTGAGACAGTGTATGCATTAGTACCAATTTTCCAAAATTCCCTAGAATCTGGAAAGGTCCCATCAGATTGGAAAATAATGAATGTAAATCCTCAATTGAATGAAGGAGGGGAACAGAAAACAGGAAACTATAGGCCAGTTAGCTTAACATCTGTCATAGGGAAAATGCCAGAATCTATTATTAAGGAGGTCGTAGCTAAGCACTTAGAAAATCTCTAAGCGATCAGGCAGAGTCAACATCATCTTATAGAAGGGAAATTGTGTTCGACTAATTTATTAGAATTCTTTTGAGGAAGTAACAAACAACATGGATAAAGAGGAAGCTGAAAATGTGGTGGCCTTAGATTTCCAGAAGACATTTGACATGGTGCCACATCCAAAGGTTATTAAACAAAGTAAGAATTCATGGTTTAGAGGGTGATATATTAGCATGGATAGAGGATTGTTTACCGAACAGGAAGCAGAGGAGGCAGATGGGTCATTTTGGGTTGGCAAGATGTGACGAGTGGAGTGCCACAGGGATCAGTGCTATGGGCTCAACTATTTACAATCTATCAATGATTTGGATGAAGGGGCTGAATGTAAAGTTGATAAATTTGTTGACACACAAAGATAGGTAGGAAAGTAAGTTGTGCAGAGCACATAGGGGGCCTACAAAGGGATATAGATAAGTTAAGTGAGTGGACAAAACAATTGGCAGATGGAGTATAATGTGGGAAAAGGTAAACTTGTTCACTTTGACAGGAAGCATAGAAAAGCAGCATATTATCAAAATAGAAAGAGATTACAGGACTCTATGATACAGAGGGATCTGAGTGTTCTGGTACATGAATCAGTTAGTGTGCAGCTACAGCAAGTGATCAAGAAGGCAGATGGAATGTTGTCATTTATTGCAAGGTGACTGGAATATAAAGTAGGGATGTTGTACTACAGTTGGTGATATCACATCTAGAGTACTGTGTACAGTTTTGGTCTCCTTATTTAAGAAAGGACATAATTGCATGAGAAGCAGTTAAGGGAAGGTTCACTTGATTGATTCCTGGGATGAGATGGTTATCTTATGAGGCAATCAGATCAGGTAATCAATCAGATCAGCCATGATCCTGTTAAAGGTACAGCAGGCTCAAGGGGGGGGTGAATGCCCTACCCCTGCTCCTGATTTGTACATTCATACATTCTAATTGCTTGCTGTAACTGCATGCTAACTTTTTAAGTTCCTTGTTCAAGCACATCTTGATGTTTCTGAACATCATCATTTACAAATTTCACACCTTTTAAATATTCTGCCTTTCTATTCTCACAAACGAAGTGAATAAACTCATACTTCCCCAAGGTATACTCCATCTGCTATCTTGTAGCCCACTCACTTAACCTATCTATATCTCTTTGCAGCCTCTGTCTTCCTCATAACTTACATTTCAACCAAGTTTTGTATTGTCAGCAAACTTAAATACATTACTTTCTGTCTCTTTGTCTAAGTTATTAATATAGATGGTAAACAGCTGAGACTCCAGAACTGATTCTTGTGGCACTCCACTAGTCACAGTCTATCAACCGGAGAATGCCCCATTAATGACTACTCTTCACTTCCCATCTGTTAACCAATCTTCTATGCAGGTTATTTGCGAATACAGTGGACATGACATAATGGCCGTAGCTTCTGGTGGAGTGGCAATTGAGTTTGAATGCCACTCCACTCGTAGTTGCTTACCTAGGGTTTGGAGGAATCCTGAGAGAGATTGGTGAGGGGGTGGGGGTTGTCTGGGAGGCAGGAGGAGTCCCAAGGAAGATCAGTGGATTAGATAGTTACCCAGAAGCTAGAAATGGTCTTAATTCTTCTAACTTCTCCTGGGTAACTATTGATGTAAGACAGTCAGAACCATCCAAAGTTTGCAATATAAATCACGTTTTTGGATGGATCCCCGTGCAGGGCAATTGCTCAAAGGAAGCTTGAATTTCCCAGGCAATTTCCGTGCAACCTTTAGTTGGGAACTTCCAGGGGTGACCCCTGCACAGCTCTGGTGTACCCCCCAGCTACACTACCCTGTAGCTCAGAAATTATGGCCCTTTTCCTTTTTTTGAGCTCGTCATCTAAAGACCTTTAACTGAGAAAGATTGGAGATAATTGATAAGCTAATCAACCTTAAGAGAAGAGGAGCCCTGGCCTAAACTGATTGTACCCATGCTACTAATAGAGATGAGATAACAGAGCGACCATATATAAACCAAAAATTTACGAAAGAATAGTCAGCATTGATTTCAAAGGGTAAGCTCATGCTTGGCCATCCTTACTGAATAATCTGAAGAAGTAACAGGAAGAGTTGGCAAGGGTAATGTAATGGATGTAATAAATTTGGATTTTTAAAGGGCCACTGATTAAGTACCATGTATATAGACACATGACTATGGTCAGAACATATGGAATCAAGGAGCAGGTAGCAGAATGGATCACAATCTGACTACAAAACAGAAAATAGAGAGGAAGAACAGCGACTTGGAATGGAAAATGATAGAAACTGATGTTCCACAGAGATCAATGCTTAATCATTGTTGTTCACAACTTACATTGACAATTTGTACTCCAGAATCAGAAGCACAATTTCTACATTTAAGGATGGGCCCAAACTGGGGATATAGTTAATGCAAAGGAAGAATGCAACAAAACACAAGAAAGCGTTAACAAACTTGCAGCATGGGTGTTTAACTGACAAATGAATTTCAAAATAGACAAGCGTGAGATAATGTATTTTAGGAGGTAAAAGGAGGCCACATACTGAAAAACCCAGGAGGTCAGGGAGCACCTAGGGAGAGGAAAACAGAGAAGCTGCAGATGCTGACAAAAAGCAGGAAACTGTAGGGCAGTTAGCCTAAAATTTCTAGAATCCATTATTAAGGAGGTTACACTAGGATACTTAGAAAATCATTTGATCAGACAGTCAACATGGGTTTGTAACAGAGAAATAGTAGTTAACTAATTTATTACAGTGTTTTGAGGAAGTAACAAGTAAGGTGGATGAAGGGGAACCTGAAGTGTGGTGTATTTGGATTTCCAAAAGGCATTTGGTAAGGTGCCATATCAAAGGTTATCACAGAAGACGAGATTATATGGTGTTGGGGGCAACATATTAACATGCATAAAGGAGTGGTTAGCTAACAGGAAGCAGAGAGCAGAGATAAATGAGGCTTTTTAGGTTGGCAAGCTGCAACTAGTGGAGTACCACAGTGATCAGTGTTGGGGCCTCAACTAATTTACATTCTACATCAACGATGGGACCGAGCTTATGGTAGCTAATTTTACCAATGACACAGAGATAGGTAGGAAAGTAAGTTGTCAAGAGGAGGTAGAGAACCTGTCTATATCCCTTTGCAGACTAAATGAATTGGCAAAAAATGTGGGAAAATGTGAACTGTCCACTTTGGCAGGAAGAATAGAAAAGCAGTATACTATTTAAATGGACAGGGATTGCAGAAATCGGTAGTACAGATGAATCTGGGTGTCTTGGCAGATGAATCAAAAAAAAAGTTAGTATGCTGATATGGCAAGTGATTAGGAAGGCAAGTGGAATGTTGACATTTATTGCAAGGACAACGTAGAAAAGTAGGGAAATTTTACTGCAGCTGTACAGAACCTTGGTGAGACCACCTCTGGAATGTGCGTGCAGTTTTGGTCTCCTTATTTGAAAAAGTTATAATTGCCCATTAGCAGTTCACAGAAGGTTCACTTGACTCATTCCCAGGAATAGGCTTTTTCTTATGAAGACAGGTTGAACAGTTTGAGCCCAAACCCATTTATTGAAACATAAAAGATCCTCTGGGGGTTTGACAGAGCTCTCCCTTGTGGGAGAGACCAGAGCTAGGGAACCAGTTTAAGAATAAGAGGTCCACTATTTAGACAGAGATGAGGAGATACTTTTTCTCTCAAAGGGTCATTAGTCTGTGGAATTCTCTTCCCCAGAAAGCAGTGGAAGCTGGATCATTAAATTAATTCAAGGCAGAGTCAGACAGATTTTTGATAGGCAAGGGAGTCAAGGGTTCCAGGGGTTGGGGGTACCCTGAGTACCACAACCAGATCAGCCATGATCTTACTGAATGGCGGAGTATGCTTGAAGTGCTGTGTGGCCTACTCCTGCTTCTGAGTATTTCCAGCATTTTCTGTTTTTATTTCAGATTTCCAGCATCGACAGTATTTCGCTTTTCTGTGAGGCCACATACTGCTTAGAAGACAAGCATGTGAATAAGAACGAAAGAAAGAGGAGCATTAGTAGACCATATGGGCCCATCAGCCTGCTCCGCCATTCAATAAGACCTTGGTTGATTGTCAACCTCAACTCCATTTTCCCACCCGATCCCTGGAGTCCAAAAATCTCTCTTTCAACCTTGAATATATTCAAAGGACTGAGCATCGACAGCGTGTGCACACATGCACACACACACACACGCACGGGAAATTAGCCCCAAGTTTCTCATGAAACCACATCAATTCATCTTTCCATAATGTAGACAATGGCTTACAGTAACAGTACTTTATTAAATGCAAGTTGAACAAGTTTCATTTAAATTTATATCCCAGAACATGCAGGTTTCTTCTGAGATTAATTTATGAATTCAGATCTTTTTTCTGTTGACTGAGGCACAGCTCTCATCCTCAGCAATAATTTTTAAGAAAAATTGGTTTAGATTTTATAATTGAGAGCATTACTAATCCATTTGACAATTAATTTTGTGTAGCAATACCCTCCAGCTTCTTGAGAGGGATATTATATATGGGGATTGACATTGTGATAACACGAAAAAAAACAGTAAATATAAAATAAAAGTAACTAGTTGAAATAATTGAATAAATCGTTCACAATAAGGTCACATTTATCGAATATTTGCTATGCATAGCAAGCCACAGATCACATTTTATTGGCAGTTTAAAATACATCAGCATCGGGCAGGAAATTGTGGAACTACCCACTTCCTTGATAGATGGACAAGCTACTCTACTTCGTAATATGCATGCAGCACAGAAAAAAATGTAAACCTCTGTGTCCAACAAAAAGCTAATCTTCTAGAGAAATTTATTTTCATGCTTCAATTCTTTTTTCACACTATAATAGACTGTTGTTTTTGAAACAGAGACCTAAACTACATTCAATATTATTATAACCTTCCCATAGGATAATAAAGTGAGGGGTTCATAATATTCTTTAGAATACGAGTCCTCCAAGTTTTGGAAAGGTGGGAAATTGGCCAAGTCTCTCAATGAGCCAGCCAACAGTCGAGCCTAGGGGAGGAATGATTCTGGACGGACAGCAAGCAGTGACCCAGAGTTTTTTTTATATATAGACACTTCTGCTGGCACTATCAAAAACATTATTTTTTTAAAGATATTTTTTAAACATATCCTACGTTGTTTTGTAAATTGCCCCCTTCTGAATTTGTACTTTGTACATAGGACCTTGATTCCAATTTTGTCTTAGGACTCCGATATGCACATCCAACATGACAGCAACCAGAACAGCAATCTAAATGCGTCAGTTAGTGTCCTGACACCATTTTTGGGCCAGATCTGTCCCAATTTACGCCAGCTGGAGGGAATTAGCATCAGCCCTTGTGTTTCTGCATCTAGCTTCAAAAATATAGAAGAGCTGTTTGTTTCAGTTGTAAGGTGAATGACCTCCTGAATAGCCATCACATTTTTTTAAACTTCAAATTAGAATTTGGGAACCATCTTCTGGTCTGTAGGATCTACTTAATGCCATTGTGCTGATCAGAGGACATGTAGAACAAAAAAATACATGGACCAAATTAGAACAAATGGTGTGGATACTCTCTGCTTTCAAGATGACACCCAGTCTCCTATGACAATTTGTATGGCTTTTCCAAAGTAGCCCCCTCCAATTCCCTAGTGATGCTATTGGCAAGTTACAGGATCAGGCTGCACCAACAGTTGAAAGATCAACACAGTCTGCTGAAAAGTCCTCTTGAGACTCAGAAGCTCTGTCCCAAGAGGATCAGGACACCACAACACAGCAAGTATCTCTGGTGTTCCTGGCTCTCAAGGTAACACTTCAGCACTTGCTAGGTATGTTTAAGAGAATAGTTCTTTAAGAGATACATACATTACATATTTTGGGATAAAATTCCATACTGTGTACTTGGATTATATCCCTATTGTCTGGAAACTACTAGTTTACCAAGTGGAGTGATTGGAAACAAATTATTCTTGCGACACACCGGTGTGATGGATGAAATCCATTCAGAAATGTTTCATGATCGAAATTTGCTGTAGTGACATAACATATCCTGTTCTCTCACTCAAATGACAGCAGCAGTAAATCTGTGGGAAGTATTTGATCTTTTTCTATTCTGGTAATGTCACCAACTCTTGTTTTGTGATCTTGTCTGAATAAGGCCATCACTTACAAACACACATACACACCACACACACACATAGCATAATCTATCATATTGTATGCTTTATGCCATATGTAATTACAAAAAAAAAATACACACAACAGCTTTAGTGATATGAAATCCAATGTTCCAATGAGTGTCTGTCCTTTGGATTTTCATCTAGAGGTGCTTGAAGAATGTTTATTCAAACAGAATGCTTGCAAGTTAGTTTGCAACAGAATACACAATTCTTTGCATACCACCTTATTGAACTATTGCTACTACAAGTAGACCCCTTTAATATATTCTTTAAGGAGCATGTGGTCTGGAAATTATAATGAAAACGTGCCACTTAGTTGGCTGCCTTTTCCTTTGGGGGTAATTTTATTCTGTATGCTTCTCTTGTACTTGCTGTAGACAGTTAAAGCCCACGAATTACATCATTTTGAGCATTAGGTTCTGCAGGTAACTTACCCCTTTTCTCAGGTCTTAAATTAGGTTAGTTTCAATTTTGGCATAAATAGCTAAAAATTCTGAGAGGTGAGAGTAGAAATTGCAGAGGCAGTGGCCATCGTTTTTCAATCTTCCTTGGACTCAGAGGGCCCAGAGGGGTGGAGAATTGCAAATTTGCACCCTTGTTCAAAATAGGGTGTAAAGATAAGCCCAGCAACTGCAGGCCACTTCATTTAGCTTTGGTGGTGGGGAAACTTCTAGAAACAATAATTTGGGACAAAATTAATAGTCACATCAACAAATATGGTTTGATTAAAGAAAGTCAGCATGAATTTCTTAAGGGAAAATCATGCTTAACTATCTTGGAGTTTTTGAAGGAGTAACAGAGAGGGTTCATGAGGGTAATGCTGTTGATGTAACGTACATGGACTTCCAAAAGGCAATTCTTACAGTACCACACAAAAGACTTGTGAACAAAGTTATAGCTAATGGAATAAAAGGGACAGTAGCAACATGGATGCAGAATTGGCTGAATGACAGGAAATAGAGAGTAATGGTTAATGGGTTTTTTTTGGCTGGAGGAAATTTTGTAGTGGAGTTCCCCAGAGGCCAATGTTGGGACCCTTGCTCCTACTGCTATATATTAAAGACCCAGACCTTGGTGTACAGGCCACAGTTTCAAATTTGCAAACTTTATGAAACTTGAAGTATTATGAATTGTGAGGAGGATAATGGAGAACTTCATAAGGACATAGACAAGTTGGTGGAATGGGCAGATGAAGTTCAATGCGGAGAAATATGAAATTATTCATTTTGGTAGGAAGAATATTGAGAGACAATATAAAATAAGGGGCACAATTCTAAAAGGGGATGCAGAAGCAGAGTGACCTCGATGCATATGCGCATAAGTCTTTGAAAATGGTAAGACAGGTTGAGAGAACGTTTAATAAAGCATTGAAGATCTTAGGCTTTATTAGGGGCACAGGCTTTATTAGGGGCGTAGAGTACAAAAGCATGGAGATTATTCTGAACTGGACACTAGTTTGGCACAGCTGGAGTTTTGCACCCAGTTTTGGGCACCACAATTTAGGAAAGGCGTGGAGGCACTGGAGAGAGTGCAGAAAAAATTCACTAGAATGGCTCCAGGGATGAGGAACTTGAGTTACATAGATAGATTGGAGAAGTTAGGACAGTTCTCCTTGGGGAAAAGAAGGCTGAGAGGGGATTTGATAGAGGCATTCAAAATCATGAGGGGTTACTACAGAGTTGAGGGGGAGAAACTGTTCCCAGTCGTCTAAGGATCAAGGACAAGCAGACACAGATTTAAAGTAATTGATAAAAGAAGCAAAAATGACATGAGGAAAAATGTTTTCAAGCAGCGATTGTTAAGGGTCTGGTATATACTTCACAAAGTGTGATGGAGGCAGGTCCAATTGAAGCATTCAAAATGGAATTAAACAGTTCTCTGGAAAGGAATAATGTACCAGGTTACGAGGAGAAGGCAGGAGAATGGCACTCAGTGAATTGCTCATCCTGAGAGCAGGTGCAGACACGATGGACCAAATGGCCTCCTTCTGCGCTGTAACATTTCTGTGATTCTGTGAACAGATTCTACGTTTATTAGCAAACACCGCTATGTGGGAAAGCTTTGTCTGAAATGTCAACTTTAACTGGTGCAATTAGAAAAATGTTTCGTCAGCTGTGTTGTTATAAAATAATTCTGCCTTTCACCAATTTCAGGCAACAAAATAGCTTTCTTCTCAGCTCCATCCCATTTTGGAAGTACACTGGTTTTGCCCCAGGAAAGGGAAATTTTGAGCCCTTTATATTTAACAGTAATTAGAAGGGTAATACAATTTTGTCATGCTCTGGGATAGTATTATGATTGGCAGCAATCCGGAAAGTTAGCAGCAATGCACAGAGGCTGTCGGGGTTTTGCAGCATTTCGGTCATTTGCTATGGCATCACATTGGAAAAACAACCCGAGGTTTATAGAACTGGGAATTACATGTGAAATTTGGTATACTTAGAGTTGTCAGCAGTGAGGGGAAAGGCAGGGAATGAGCCCGACAGCAGAAGGCAGGCAAATCGCACGTCTAACAACATCAGTTTGCAACTTTCTATGCTACTTCCATGAACAACAAAGCTGGTGTTTTGCAGCTGTCTTCTGGCAGGTTTGTGTAATCTGTCTCACTGTTCTAAGAAAATCTAAGCATTCTAATTGATAATTAGCAACAAAAAATTGGTAAATACAGCATTAAAATTCTATTACGAGAAAAGACACTATACATATGTCTCACTCCCTCTTCATGTGACTGTGTCGATGGCTGTTAATTAGTTGGAATGTTTACACTTGCTATTGGCAGGTGCTACATAAGTAACAATTAGGAGCTTTTCTAGCCAATAACAAAAAAACATGGTGATAATGGAAGCTTTGGCTTCAAAAAGATTTTTGAAAAATATATTTAAATTGCAGCAAGGAAAGGCAGTCTCAATTCTCTGGTTATTAAAATGCTCTTGATCTCTTTTTTGTTAATTTACATAAACTGTGAATGTCAATACAAAAGTTAGCCAATGACTCTTCAAATATCAGTTCAAACAACTGCCACATAAAAGGCATCTATTAAAAACAATTTTTACTCAAATAGTATATTTTTAAACCTTAACCAATCACACACAAAGTCTGGTGTACTTCTGCATTTGCCTTATCTATTCATTTGAAAACCACAAGTATGTTAAATACATTAAACTCCACCCAAAAGCCATTCTGGACAGTACAGAGCAGCTTTTCCGCTCAACGTGATATCAAGTGTATACAAGGCTCTGATAGCAGAGCTGATACACTCAAATGTTTGCAAGTAAAAGAGAAGCTGCTTATCAAACAATTAAGAAGTTATAACTGCATTCACTGTTATATCACAGAATTAAAATGAGAAGAAAATTAAACCACATCCCATGAACCTCCACCTTTCTTTTGCTATTCAAAATAACGCTTGTATCCTATACCTTCAATTATAAATCCCAAAATGCACTTCAACTTTTTCGTCCACCTGCACTCGCACTTTTAGGAAATGAAATTGAACTCCTAGGTCTCTTGTCATCCACATCATTTAGTGTCTTTCTGTTAAGTGTGTGCTCTTCCTCCTTCATGGTTTTTGTACCAAAATACGTTACATCAAACATATACAAAGTAAATTGTATTTGTCACCTTCCTGCCCATTCCACTAATCTATGTTACATAGATAATTACATAGAATTTACAATAAAGAAACATGCCATTCTGCTCAATTGGGCTATGTCGGTGTTTATGCTCCACATGAGCCTCCTCCCACCCCACTTCATTTCATCCCATCAGCATATCCTTCTATTCCTTTCTCCCTCGAGTGTTTATTTAGCTTTCCCTTAAAAACACCTATACTCTACACCTCAACGAATTCCACTTTCTCACCACTATCTGGGTAAAGAGGTTTCTCCTGTATTCCATTTTAGATTCATTAGTGACTATCTTAAATTTATGGTCCCAATTCTGGTTTCCCCCCACAAGTGGAAACATCTGTATGTCTACCCTATCAGACCCATGATTATTTTAATTACCTCTCTTAGGTCATCCCCCATCCATCTCTTTTCCAGAGAAAAGACCTCCAATCTGTTCAATCTTTTCTAATTGTTGTAGACTCTCAGTTCTGCTTGCATTCTACAAAATCTTATCTGCAACTTCTCAAGCAGTTTTATATTCTTTTGTAATATAGAGGCCAGAACTGTTTACAGTTCTCCTATTGTAATCTAACCAAGGTTTCTATACAAGTTTAACATAAATTTCCTCCTTGTCAACTCTATTCCTCTAGAAATGAGCTTGATTATTTCAATAAAAGTATTTATGGGGAAATGACTAGTAATCCAGAGGCCCAGGCTAATGCCCTGGGACATGAGTTCAAATCTGGCAGCCGGTGGAAATTAAATTCAATTAATAAAAATCTTGAATTGAAAGCTAATCTCAATAATGATGTTATGAAACTACCATCGATGGTCATAAAAACCATCACTAATGATATTTAGGGAAGAAAATTTGCCATCCTTACCTAAATGTGACTCCAGATCCACAACAATGTGGCTGACACTTAACTGCCCTCTGAAATGGCATAGCAAGCCAATCCATTCAAGGGCAATTAGGGATGGGCAACAAATGGCCTTGCCAGCAACAAAACACACCCCATCCCAAGAAAAAATTTAAAAATTAGATTACATTCAATATTTGAAATAAAAATGCTCCCTCATCACCAACCTCATAGCTAAAAGCATTCACCAGTCATGATAAGAGCAGGCTTAACTCCAATGCTGCTTTTGAACCACCTGGCAAGAGATAATAAGTCTTACTTAGACTGAGTCATCTCTCCAATTTCTCCCTGCTTCGGGGGGGGCGGGGGGAGAGAGAGAGAGAAGGTGAGGAGAGTGGGGTGGCATCTATCACTTGGTTTGAGAATGTGTTGCGTCTGACTACAGGCCGCCTTACTTGTTGTGTACTTACTACTAACATTAGAGTACAAGATAGTTTTTGTAACTTGTGTTATCCTTACAAATCTGCATATATCTGTGAAGGTATAGTTGTGGGTGAAGGAGTATTGTAATATAGTTCACCTTTTCTTGTTTAATAAATGTTTTATGCTTTTGTTAAAAGCTCCTTAGCTGACTCCGGTGACTCTGTTTAGTGGCCCCTCTCCACGTATCTAAACAAACAAATTAAAAGTTAAGATCTATTAAGCTGGGTTCCACTCTGGGATTAGGCTTGTCCAGTGGTAACCTCAGCTGGGATCATAACACCTGGGAGACTTTAGTAAGATCATACTACAAAAAACCCTTTCACTTTTCAAGGAAGAGTTTCTCAAGTAAACCAAGAGTGTTATTAATGTTTGACCTTGTGGAGACATGAAACACTACACATTTACATCCATGATGCTCTGCAATTTGAAGAATCATGCAATTCCCGAAAATGGATTTACATTTAATTTTCCCCTGCTTTGCACCACAAATTGACTGACTTGGAGTACAAAGCAAAGGGAATTCAACTTTCATATATTGGGCAATCAAAAACTATCAGCCAAATTAATAAGAGTTAAGATTTCACTAATAAGCTTCAAATGGAGTTAATTACTTTTCAGTATATAATCTTCACTTTGGGACCGAAATTAGGGCATTGTAATGACCTTTGACCCTGAAGTCAGGAAATTTGTAATTTTTTTGAAAGATTTCTTTTATTCATTAGTGGGATGTGGGCATCATCAGTTAAGACAGCGTTTATTGCCCATCCCGAATTGCCCTTAAGAAGGTGGCAAGTTGCCTTCTGGAACTGCTGCTGGTGTTATGGAGGGAGTTCCAGGATTTTGACCCAGCGACAGTGAAGGAACAGGATGGCAATATATTCTCAAGTCAAGATGATGAGTGGCTTGGAGGGGAACTTTCCATGGTGTTTCCATGTGTCTGATGCCCTTGTCCTTCTAGATGGTAGTATTTTTGGGTTTGGAAGGTGTGTCTAAGGAGGCTTGGCAAATTCGTGCAGTGCATGTATGTGGGTAGAAGAGAGCCTGCAGATGTATTGTACTTGCATTTCCAGAAAGTATTTCATAAGATGCTATATCGAAGGTCATTGCGGAAAATAAAAGCTCATAGTGTAGGGGGGAACATATTAGCCTGGAGAGAAGATTGGCTGGCTGGCAGAAAACAAAGTGTGTGCATAAATGTGTCTTTGTCTGACTGGCAGGATATGATGAGTGGCCTGTTGCAGGGGTCTGTGTTGGGGCCTCAATTTTTGCAATTTACATCAATGACTTAGATGAGGGGAGTGAAGTCATGTTAGCTAAATTTGCAGATGACACAAAGATAGGCAGGAAAGTATGTTATGAAGACTAAACAGTTTGTAGGCAGATATAGATAAGTTGAGCGAGTGGGCAAAAATCTGGCAGATGCAGGAAAACGTGAAGTTGTTCACTTTGGTGGGAGGAGTATAAAAAGCAGAGTTTTACTTAAAAAGACGACGACTTCAGAATTCTGAGGTGCAGAGCGATCTATGTATTCTAGTGCTTGACTCACAAAATGTTCCTCTGCAGTTCTAGCATGCAATCAAGAAGGCCAATGGTATGCTATCCTTGATTATGAGAGGGATTGAACATAAAATTAAGGATGTTATGCTCCAGGGCATTAGTGAGACCGCATCTCGAATACTGTCTGCAATTTTGGTCTCCTTATTTAAGGAAGGATGTAACTCCATTGGAGGCGGTTCAGGGGAGGTTTACTAGATTGATACATAGATTGAGCGGATTGTCTTATGAGGAAAGGTTGGACAGACTGGGCTTGTTTCCACTGGAGTTTAGAAGAGTGAGGGGTGACTTGATTGAAGTATATAAGATACTGAATAGTCTTGAAAGATGGACTTGGAAAGGATGTTTCCTCTTGTGGGTGAGTCCGGAAATAGAGGGCACTATTTTAAAATTAGGGGGCACCCTTTTAGGACAGAGATGAGGAGAATTTTTTTGTCTCAAGAGGATTGTGCAACTTTGGAACTCTCTGCCTCAGAATGAGGTGAAGGCAGGGTCACTGAATATTTTTAAGGCAAAGCTAGATAGATTCTTGTTAGGCAAGGGAATCAAAGGTTACGGGGGTAGATAGGAATGTGGTACTCAAAACACAAACAGATCAGCTATTATCTTATTGAATGGCAGAGCAGGCTTGATGGGCTGAATGGCCTACTTTTGTTCCTATTTCATATGTTTGTATCTTGTGGATGGTACACACTGCTGCCACTGTGCATCAGCGGTGGAGAGAGTGAATGTTTGTGGATGGGTACCAATCAAGCAGCCTGCTTTGCCCTGAATGGTGTCAAGCTTTGCATGTTGTTGGAGCTGCACTCATCCATGCAAGTGCACACTCCTGACTTGTGCCTTCTAGATGATGGGCAGGCTTTGGGGAGTCAGGTGGTGAGTTACTCACCGCAGAATTCCTAGCCTCTGACTGACCTGCTCTTGTAGCCACAGTATTTATATGGCTAGTCCAGTTCAGTTTCAACAGTAACCCCCAGGTTGTTGATAGTAGCGATTCAGTGACAGTAATGACATTGAATGTCAAGGGGCAATGGTTAGATTCTCACAAGCTGGAGATGGTTATTGCCTGGCACTTGTGTGGTGCAAATGTTACTTGCCACTTGTCAGCCCAAGCCTGGATATTGTCCAGGTCTTGCTCCATTTGGACATGGACTGCTTCAGTATCTGAGGAGTCACGGATGGTGCTGAACATTGTGCAATCATCAGTAAACATCTCCACATTTGACCTTATGATGGAAGGAAGGTCATTGATGAAGCAGATGAAGATGGTCAGGCCGAGGATGCGACCCTGAGGACGCGACCCTGAGGACTCCTGCAATGATGTCCTGGAACTGAGATTATTGACCTCCAACAACCACAACTGTCTTCCTTTGTGCCAGGTATTACTCCAACCAGTGGAAAGTTTTCCCCGATTCCCTTTGACTCCAGTTTTGTTAGGGCACCTTGATGCCAAACTCGGTCACGCGGGCTTGAAAAGAACATAAGAACTAGGAGCAGGAGTAGGCAATTCAGCCCCTCGCCATTCAATACGATCACGGCTGATCTTAATTCGGCCTCAGCTCCAATTTCCCACCCTCCTCCCATAACCTTTCAACCCGTTACTAATTAAAAATGTCTATTTCCTCCTTAAATTTATTCAGCGTCTCGGCATCCATTGCACTCTGAGGTAGTGAATTCCACAGATTCATAACCCTTTGAGATAAGTAATTCCTCCTCATCCCTGATTTAAAACTACCACCCCTTAGCCTAAAACTATGGCCTCTCGTTCTAGAATGCCCCACAAGAGGAAACACCCACTCCACGTCTACTATGTCTATCCCCTTTAGCATCTTATATACTGCAATTAGATCTCCTCTCATCCTTCTAAACTCTAGCGTGTATTGGTCTAAACTGTTCAATCTCTCTTCATAAGACAAACCCCGCACCTCTGGAATCAATCTAGTGAACCCCCTCTGAATCGCCTCCAATGCAACTACATCCTTCCTCAAGTAAGGGGACCAAATCTTTGCACAGTACTCCAGGTGCGGTCTCACCAATGCCTTGTACAGTTGCAACAACGCTTCCCTATTTTTATACTCTATTCCTTTAGCAATAAATGCCAAAATTCTATTTGCCTTCCTTATTACCTGCTGTACCTGTATACTAGCTTTCAGCGATTCATGCACAAGGACACCCAGATCCCTCTGCATGAAGCATTCTGAAGTTTCTCTCCATTTAAATAATAAGTCGCCTTTTTATTCTTCCGACCAAAATGGATAACCTCACACTTAACCACATTAAACTCCATCTGCCAAATTTTGGCCTATTCACCTAACCTGTTCATATCCATTTGTAAATGTCTTATTTCCTCATTGCAACTTACTTTCCCACCTATTTTGGTGTCACCTGCAAATTTAGTTATAGTACCTTCTATCCCTGAATCCAAGTCATTAATATAGATTGTAAATAGTTGGGGCCCAAGGACCAAACCCTGTGGCACCCCACTAAGTTACAGCTTGCCATCCAGAAAAAGACCCATTTACCCTGACTCTCTGCTTTCTGTTGGTTAGCCAATCCTCTATCCAAGCTAATATATTACTCCTAACTCTGTGTGATCTTATCTTGTGTATTAATCTTTTGTGCGGCACTTTATCAAAGGCTTTCTGGAAGTCCAGATAAACTACATCTGCAAGATCCCCATTATCCACTTTGCTTGTCACATCTTCAAAGAATTCTAGCAAATTAGTTAAGCACAGTTTGTTCTTCATAAAACCATGTTGACTCTGATGGATTGCATTTTGACTTTCCAAATGCCCCATTACTACTTCCTTAATGATGGATTCCAATAATTTCCCAATGACAGACGTTAAACTAACTGGTCTATAGTTTCCTATTTTCTGCCTCCCCACTTTTTTGAATAAGGGCGATATATTAGCATTTTTCCAATCCACTGGAACCTTTCCAGAATCCAGGCAACTTTGAAATATTACCACCAATGCAGCCACTATCTCTGCTGCCACTTCCTTTAAGACCCTGGGACGTAGGCCATCAGTTCCTGGGGACTTGTCACCCTTTAATCCCAATAGTTTGCTCAGTACTTTTTCTTTAGTGATGATGATTGCTCTAAGTTCCTCCTTCTCTATACCCTTTGCTCTACCTGCTACCATTGGGGTAGTGCTAGTGTCCTCCATCGTGAAAACTGAGGCAAAAAAATTGATTAAGTGTCTCTGCTATTTCTGTGTTCCCCACTATTAACTCCCCAGTCTCATCCTCCAAGAGACCAACATTCACTTTAGCTACTCTCTTTACTTTTATATGCTTGTAGAAGCTTTTGCTATCAGTTTTTAAATTTTGCGCAAGTTTTCTTTCATAATTTACCTTTGCTCGTTTTATTATTTTTTTAGTAACCCTTTGTTGATCTTTAAAAGTTTCCCAATCTTACAGCCTACCACTGACCTTTGCAATTTGGTATGCCTTAGTTTTTGCCTTTATGTTATCTGTAACTTCCTTGTTTAGCCATGGATGCTTTTTCCCCCCCCTTACCATCTTTCTTCCTCTTTGGAATATATTTCACTTGGGAGGAATTGAATATCTCCTTAAATATCTGCCACTGTTCATCAACTGTCCTACCTTGTAGTCTTCCTGCCCAGTACACTAGGGCTAAATCTGCTTTCATGCATATATTATTACCCTTGTTTAACTCCAGAACACCCATGTGGGACTCACGTTTCTAGCTCTCAAACTGAACTTGAAATACTAACATGCTATGGTCACTCTTCCCTAAAGGATCCTTTACTCTGAGATAATTAATTAATCCCATCTCATTACACAAAACCAAATCCAAAATAGCCTGCTTCCTGGTTGGTTCAACAACATATTGCTCAAAGAAACAATCTCTAATACATTCTATGAATTCTCCCTCGAGGCTACCCTTGCCAATTTGATTAGTCCAGTCTATATGCAGATTAAAATCACCCATGATTATTGCCATGCCTTTCTTACATGCTCCCAGTATTTCCTGGTTTATACTGTGCCCTACTGCTGAACTACTGTTTGGGGACCTATAGATTACTCCCACCAGGGACTTCTTTCCCTTGCTATTCCTTATTTCTACCCAGACTGACTCTACGTCTTGCTCTCCAGTGCCTATATCGTTCCTCACTATAGCACTGATCTCTTCTTTTACTAACAAAGCTACACCACCTCCTTTTCCTTCCTGCCTATCCTTCCAAAACACTGAGTACCCTGGATATTCAACTCCCATAGCTGTTCTCCCTGTAGCCACATCTCAGTAATCACCACCAAATCATACCTATTTATCTCTATTTGCGCTGTTAACTCATTAGTTTTATTCTGAATGCCATTCGCATTCAGATACAAAGCTTTTAAGTTTGCCCTATTGTCAATTTTGCCTACTCTTATATGATTCTTTGGTGCAATATGGTGTTCACACACTCTGTCCCTTCCTTTCACTTTTTGGCAACAATCAGCCCCGTCACTAACCTGCACTCTTTCCCTCTCTTTAATCTTTGATTTTTTATATTTCCATGCAACTGAACCCTCCCCCCCAACTATTTAGTTTAAAGCCATATCTACAACCCTAGTTATGCAATTCGCCAAGACATTGGTCCCAGGAAGGTTCAAATGGAGCCCGTCTGAATGGAATAGCTCTGTCTGTCCCCAGCACAGGTGCCAATGTCCCATGAATTTGAACCCGTTTCTGCCACACCAATCTTTGACCCACACGTTTATGTCTTTAATTTTATTGACCCTGTGCCAATTAGCTCGTGGCTCAGGTAGTAATCTGGAGATTACCACCTTTTTGGTTCTGCTTTTTAATTTAGCCCCCAGCTGCTCGTATTCCCTCAGCAGAACAACTTTCCTCGTTCTACCTATATTGTTGGTACCTACATGGACCACAACAACTGGATCTTTCCCCTCCCGCTCCAAGTTCCTCTGCAGCCCACATGAGATATCCTTAAATAAAAGCAAAATACTGCAGATGCTGGAAATCTGAAACAAAAACAAGAATTGCTGGAAAAAACTCAGCAGGTCTGACAGCATCTGTGGAGAGGAAGACAGAGTTAATGTTTCGAGTACGAATGACTCTTCATCAGAACTAAAGAGGAATAGAAATACAGTGAAATATAAGCTGTTTAAGGGGGGTGGGACAGGTGGAGCTGGATAGAGGGTCAGTGATAGGTGGAGGCAAAGGAGAGGTTGCCAAAGATGTCATAAAAGGACAAAGGGGTGTTGACGGTAGTGATATAAGCTAATGGTGACATTAAGGGTAGAAAGCAGAATGAGCGAGTGACAGATGGCACTAGATGGGGTAGGGTGGGGGGAAGGGATCGAAATAGGCTGAAAGGTGGTAGTAAAACAATGGATGGAAATAATTTTTTAAATACTCCCCTAGTTATACTATCTCTGATTACAACTACATTTCTCTTTTCTCCCCCCGCCACTTGAATGGCTTCCTGTACCATGGTGTTTTGGTCAGTTTGCTCATCCTCCCTACTGTCTCCATTCTCGTCCACACAGGGAACAATAATCTCGAACCCGTTGGGTAAAGGCAAGGGCTGGGACTCTTGCAGTGCTACTTCCTGGATCCTGCCACCTGCCTCACTCATAGTCACACTCTCCTGTCCCTGACCGAATTTAAGGTAGGTAATCTAAGGGGTGTGACTCTCTCCTGAAACAGTGTCCATGTAACTCTCCCCATCCCTGATGGGTCACAGTGCCTGAAGTTCAGACTCCAGCTGATGAACTCTGAGCCGGAGTTAGACCATAAGACCATAAGACATAGGAGCAGGAATTAGGCCATTCGGCCCATCGAATCTGCCCTGCCATTCAATCATGGCTGATAAGTTTCTCAACCCCATTCTCCCGACTTCTCCCCGTAACCTTTGATCCCCTTACCAATCAAGAACCTATCTATCTCGGTCTTAAATACACTCAATGACCTGGAATCCACAGCCTTCTGTGGCAATGAATTCCATAGATTCACCACTCTCTGGCTAAAGAAGTTTCTCCTCATCTCTGTTCTAAAAGGCCTTTACTCTGAGGCTGTGCACTCGGGTCCTAGTCTCTCCTACTAATGGAAACATCTTCCCCATGTCCATTCTATCCAGGCCTTTCAGTATTCTGTAAGTTTCAATCAGATCCCCCCCTCACCCTTCTAAACTCCATCGAGTGTAGACCCAGAGTCCTCAAACCTTCCCCATATGTTAAGCCTTTCATTCCTGGGATCATTCGCATGAACCTCCTCTGGATCCTCTCCAGGGCCAGCAGGTCCTTTCTGAAATACGGGGCCCAAAATTGCTCACAATATTCTAAATATGGTCTGACCAGAGCCTTATAAGGCCTCAGCAGCACATCCCTGCTTTTATATTCTAGTCCTCTTGAAATAAATGCCAACATTGCATTTGCCTTCCTAACTACCAACTCAACCTGCAAGTTAACCTTAAGAGAATCCTGGACTAAGACTCGCAAGTCCCTTTGCAATCCAGATTTCTGAATTCTCTCCACATTTAGAAAATAGTTTATGCCTCTATTCTTCCAACTAAAATGCATGACCTCACACTTCCCCACGTTGTATTCCATCTGCTACTTCTTTGCCCATTCTCCTAACCTGTCTAAATCCTTCTGCAGCCTCCCCGCCTCCTCAATACTACCTGTCCCTCCACCTATCTTTGTATCATCTGCAAACTAAGCCAGAATGTCCTCAGTTCCTTCATCTAGATCATTAATGTATAAAGTGAAAAGTTGTGGTCCCAACACTGACCCCTGCGGAACTCCACTAGTCACCGGCCGCCATCCTGAGAAGGGCTCCCTTATCCCCACTCTCTGCCTCCTGCCAGACAGCCAATCTTCTATCCATGCTAGTACCTTGCCTCTAACACCATGGGCTCTTATCTTACTGAGCAGTCTCCTGTGCGACACCTTGTCAAAGGCCTTCTGGTAGTCCAAGTAGATAACATCCATTGGCTCTCCTTTGTCTAACCTACTCGTTACCTCTTCAAAGAATTCTAACAGATTTGTCAGGCATGACCTCCCCTTGGTGAAACCATGCTGACTTTGCCTAATTTTACCATGCACTTCCAAGTATTCTGAAATCTCATCCTTAATAACGGACTCTAAAATCTTACCAACGACCGAGGTCAGGCTAATCAGCCTGTAATTTCCTGTCTTTTGCCTCAATCCCTTCTTAAACAGGGGGGTTACATTAGCAATTTTCCAGTCTTCTGGGACCCTCCCTGACTCCAGTGATTCCTGAAAGATCACCACTAACGTCTCTACTATCTCTTCAGCTATCTCCTTCAGAACTCTGGGGTGTAATTTATCTGGTCCAGGTGATTTATCCACCTTCAGAACTTTCAGTTTTCCTAGCACCTTCTCCTTGGTAATGGCCACTATACTCATCTCTGCCCCCCCACCGACTCTCTTGAACTTTGGGGATGTTAGCCGTGTCTTCCACCATGAAGACTGACGCAAAGTACCTATTCAGTTCCTCTGCCATTGCTTTGTTCCCCACTACTACTTCTCCAGCGTCATTTTCCAGCGGCCCAATGTCCACTTTTGCCTCTCTCTTACCCTTTATATATCTAAAAAAAACTCTTGCAATCTTTTTTATATTACTGGCTAGTTTACCCTCATATTTCATTTTCTCCCTCCTTATTTCTTTGTTAGTTGTCCTCTGTTTGTCTTTGTAGGCTTCCCAATCCCCTGGTTTCCCACTGCTCTTCGCCGCATTGTATGCTTTCTCTTTAGCTTTTATGCTGTCCCTGACTTCCCTTGTCAGCCATGGTTGCCTTGTCCTCCCTTTAGTACGCTTCTTTTTCCCAGGGATGAATTTTTGCTGTGTCTCCCAAATTACTCCCAGAAACTCCTGCCATTGCTGTTCCATTCTTTCCTGCTAGGCTTACCTCCCAGTCAATTCTGGCCAGTTCCTCCCTCATGCCTCTGTGGTTGCCTTTATTCAACTGTAATACCGTTACATCTGACTCCAGCTTTTTCCTCTCAAATTACAGGGTAAATTCTATCATATTATGGTCACTTCCTCCTAAGGGTTCCTTCACCTTAAGCTCTCTTATCAAATCTGCCTCATTACACATTACTAAATCTAGAATTGCCTGTTTCCTAGTGGGCTCCATCACAAGTTGCTCCAAAAAGCCATCTCATAGACATTCCACAAATTCCTTTTCTTGGGATCCACTACCAACCTGATTTTCCCAGTCTACCTGCATATTGAAATCCCCCATGATCACTGTAACCTTGCCTTTCTTACACACCTTTTCTATCTCCTGGTGTATCTTGTGCCCCACATCCTGACTACTGTTCGGAAGCCTGTACATAACTCCCATTATGGTTTTTTTACCTTTGCGGTTCCTCAACTCTACCCACACAGATTCTACATCATCTGACCCTACGTCATTTCTTGCTATCGATTTAATTTCATTTCTTACTAACAAAGCAACCCCACCCCCTCTGCCAACTTGCCTATCTTTTCGATAGGATGTATATCCTTGGAAATTTAGCTCCCAGTCCTGATCCCCTTGCAGCCATGGCTCCGTGATGCCCACCACATCATACCTGCCAATTTCAATCTGCGCCACAAGCTCATTTACCTTATTTCATATACTGCGTGCATTCAGATACAACACCTTCAGTCCTGTATTTCCCGTCCCCTTCCTCATTGTCGTCCCTTTATCTGATGTGCTTGAAGTTAGATTCCTAGCCCTTTCCAAACACTATGTCCTATTTTGTGTTCTGGAGAGTTTAATTGCCTCTCCTGGGCTCTCCTTTCTTTTCAGTTTTTTCATAATTTTCCACGAAGTTGAATCCACCACCCCACCCCCCACCCCCCACCCACCCCCACCCCGCTAACCTGCTGCTTTGTTTCCCATTAGTCATACTTCTTGGAGTTTTACCCTTTCCTTCCACCCCCCCCCCCACCCCACTTTCTACTTTAAAGTCCTGTTGACCATCCTATTTACCCTTTTCGCTAGAACATTGGTCCCAGATTGGTTCAGGTGGAGACCATCCCAATGGTACAGATCCCTCCTGTTCCAATACTGATGCCAGTGCTCCATGAAATGGAACCCCTCTTTCCCACACCACTCCTTCAGCCACGTGTTTACTTCCCTTATTCTCGCATCCCTATGGCAATTTGCACCTGGCTCGGGTAGTAATCCGGAGAGTATAACCCTTGAGGACCTGTTCTTTAATTTAGTTCCTAGTTCCTGATAATCCCCAAAGAGGTCCTCTTTCCTAGTCTTACGTATGTTATTTGTCCCAACGTGGACCACAACTGGATCCTCCCCCTCCCTCTCCAATATCCTTTCAAGCCAGTCAGAGATGTCCATCACCCTGGCACTGGGCAGGCAACATACCATGTGGGACTCTCAATCCTGCTTACAAAGGATGCTATCAATTCCCCTACAACTACCACTTGTCTTTTTGCTCCCCCCTCTTAAATGGCCTCCTGTGCCATGGTGCCGTGGTCAGCTGGTTCATCCTCCCTACAGCCCTGTTCCTCATCCACACAGGGAGCAAGTACCTCGTATCTGTTGGACAAGGTCAAGAGCTGAGGCCCCTCTGTTCCGAAACACAGGATCCCGCTACCTGCCTCACTTGCAGTCACACCCTGCTGACCCTGACCACTGACCGAATTTGAGGTACTTAATCTAGCGGGTGTGACTGCCTCCTGAAACAAAGCGTCCAGGTAACACTCCCCCTCCCAGGTGTGCCGCAGCGTCCGGAGCTTGGACTCCAGCTCATCAATTCTGAGCCGGAGTTCCTCCAGCAACCAACACTTGCTACAGACGTGGTCACTATGGCTCACAATGGGATCTACCAGCTCCCACATCATACTGCTACAGCACATCACCTGCCCAGCCATCTTGACTTAAGTAACATATTAATTAGCTTTGCAGTGTTTGTTTTTCAAATTTGGTGCAGATTTCCTACCAACCAATCAGGTCACAGCTTTCCTGTGGTGTCACTTTTTCAGTTTTGGCTTCAGTTACTCTGCGCCCCAAAGTCACCGCTCCAGTGCTCCTCCCTCCGAGTCTGCTCCCAGAAGACAAGGCCACGACTCCCCAAGGTAAGCTAGATTTATACTCACCACTCCAGTGATCCTCCCTCCGAGTCTGCTCCCAGGATTTACTCACCACTCATCTGCTTTTTCTTTAAAATCCACTTTCAGAAGTGTCCCTCACAGGTCTGGTGCACTCTTGAAGGCACTGCCTCTTCCTTTTTTTTTAGATTTGAGGAGGAGGGAGGGATGGAAACACTACAGCAATGTAATGTTTGGGGCTATTCCGTTCTTTGACAGTGGGTCCTCGTCGATTCCCTCCTGAATCTCAGTGTCTGCGGTGACTTCTCCCAGAATGCTTCAATCACTTATCACCAGCGCCCTCTGTTGGATGCTCTTCCTCCCCTTGAGTGCAAGAGTTCTTCTCCTCGATTCCTTCCTGAGTCGCAGTGTCTGCGGTGACTTCTCCCAGAATGCTTCAGTCACTTCTCACCAGCGCCCTCTGCTGGATCCTCGAGCAAACATTTGCTACAGATGTGGTCACTAGGAACCACAATGGGATCCAGCGGCTCCCACATCATGCAGCTACAACACATCACCTGGCCTTACATTTCTATTTTATTTAATTAGTTTTTCAATTTCCTACTGGTCTTTAATTTATCAATCTATAAAATATTTCTCCTATTTACCTTTAAACTGAAAGCAAACTAGAACAGAGTTTCAAAATACAATTTTTTTTTAATTAACTGGAGCTCGCTCTCTCCGCTGTATTGAAGCTGAAGTGTTTGGTCTCCGATCCTGGGCCCCAGTAGTCACCTTTAATCTGAAATCAACTTAGAATAGGTAGTTCAAACTAGCAGTTACTTACCAACCAATGAACTTACAGTTTTCCTGTGATGTCACTCTATGTTTTTTCACTCGGTGACAGTGACTGCAAAGGGCACTCTTCCCAGACTGCTTCCTGGAGATGGTGACTGCAGAGGGCACTCTTCCCAGTCTGCTTCACAGCAACATCAAGGGCAGTCATTCTCACCTCACCTCGAAAGTTCAGCTCTTTTGTCCATGTTTCAACCAAGGCTGAAATGAGGTCAGGAGCTGACTGGCCCTGGTGGAACCCAAACTGGGCATCACTGAGCAGGTTATTGCTAAGCAAGTGCTGCTTGATAGCACTGTTGATGACCCCTTCCATTACTTTACTGATGATAGAGAGTACACTGATGGGATGGTAATTGGTCAGGTTGGATTTTCCTGCTTTTTGTGTACAGGACATACCTGGGCAATTTTCCACAAAGCCGAGTAGATACCAGTGTTGTAGCTGTTCTGGAATAGCTTGGTTGGGGGTGCAGCAAGTTCTGGAGTACAAGTCTTCAGTATTATTGCCAGAATATTATCAGGGCCCATAACGTTTGAAGTATCCAGTGCCTTTAGCCATCTCTTGATATCATGTGGGGTGAATCAAATTGGCTGAAGACTGGCATCTGTGATGCTGCGTACCTCCGGAGGAGGCCAAAATGGATCATCCACTCGGCACTTCTGGCTGAAGATTTTAGCAAATGCTTCAGCCTTATCTTTTGCACTGATGTGCTGGGCTCCCCCATCATTGAATATAGGGGTATTTGTGGAGCCTCCTCCTCCAGTGACTTGTTTAATTGTCCACCACCATTCACAACTGGATGTGGCAGGACTGCAGAGCTTAGATCTGATCTGTTGGTTGTGGGATCACTTAGCCCTGTTCATCACTTGCTACTTATGCTTTTTGGCACGCAAGTAGTCTTGTGTTATAGCAACAGCAGGTTGACACCTCATTGTTAGGTATGCCTGGTGCTGCTCCTGGTGTGCCCTCATGCTCTCTTCATTGAACCAGGGTTGATCCCCTGGCTTGAAGGTAGAGTGGAGGATATGTCAGGCCACAAGGTTATAGATTGTGTTAGAGTATAATTCTGCTGCTGCTGATGGCTCATGCTTCCTCATGGATGCCCAGTCTTGAGTTGCTAGATATATTTGAAATCTATCCCATTTAGCACAGTGGTTGTGCCACACAACACAATGGAGTGTCTTGATCTCCACAAGGAGTGTGTAGTGGTCATTCCTACCAATACTGTAATGGGCAGATGCATCTGCAGCAGGCAGGTTGGTGAGGATGAGGTCAAGTATGCCCATATATTACTTGCCATCTTCTGTCTCTTAATAAAATCTCCTAATTAGGTCAATAATTTACCTTCAATTTCGCAAGCTTTAACTTTAGCTAATAAGCTCTTAGGTGGAACCTTATTTAATGCATTATGGAAGTTCAAATACAAACATACAAATTAGAAGGAGTAGATCATGCGGTCCCTCAAGCCTGCTCCCCCATTCAGTAAGATTGTGGCTGATCTAATTGTAACCTCGACCCCAAATTCCTCCCTACCACCGATAACCTTTCACCCTCCTTGTTAATCAGGAATCTATTTAGCTGTGCCTTAGCAATATTCAAAGGCTCTGCTTCCACCGCCTTTTGAGGAAGAGAGTTCCAAAGACTCACGGCCCTCAGAAAAAAATTCTCATCTCTGTCTTAAATGAACGACCCCTCATTTTTAAACAGTGACCCATGTTCTGGATTCTCCCACAAGAGGAAAGATCCTCTTCCACAGCCAACCTGTCAAGGCCCCTCAGGATCGTAAAGGTTTCATTCAAGTCACCTCTTGCTCATCTAAACTCCAGTGGATACAAGACTAACCTGTCCAGCCTTTCCTCATAAGACAACCCTCCCATTCCCGGTCTTAGTCTAGCAAACCTTCTCTGAATTGCTTCTAATGCATTGACATCTTTCCTTAAATAATGAGGCCAGTAATGTACACAGTACTCCAGATGTAGTCCCATTAGTGCCCTGTACAACTGAAGCACGACCTACCTACTTTTGTATTCAATTACCCTCATAATAAATTATAACATCCTATTAGCTTTCCTTGCTGTACCTGCATACCAACCTTTTGTGATTCATGCACTAGGACACCCAGATCCCTCTGAATCTCAGAATTTTGTAATCTCTCACCGTTTAGATAATAAGCTTTTTTTTAAACTCTTCCACCAAAATGGGCAATCTCACATTTGCCCAAATTAAACTCCATTTACCAGATCTTTGCCCACTCACTTAACCTATCTACGTCCCTTTGTTGTCTCCTTACGTCCTCTTCACCATTTACTTTCCTACATAACATTGTGCCAGCAGCAAATTTAGCAATCATACTGTCGGTCCCTTCATTCAAGTCATTTATATAAACTGCAAAAAGTTGAGGCCCGAGCATTGATTCCTGTGGCACATCACTTGTCACATCCTGCCAACCAGAAAAAGACTCATTTTGGCCAACTGTCTGCTTCCTGTTAGCTAATCAATCTTCTATCTATGCCAATATGTTACGCCCTACACCATGAGCTTTCATTTTTCTCAATCATCTTTAATGTGGCAGCTTATCAAGTGCCTTCTGGAAAACCATGTACAGCATGTCTATAGACTCTCCTTTATCCACAGTGTTTGTTACTCCTTGAAAGAACGCCAATAAATTGGTTAAACATGATTTCCCTTTCACAAAACCAAATAAATCACCCCAGGAGACATTCCTGTGTCTTCAGTTCCTTAAAAAAATTTCAAATAGGAGGTTAGTCAGTCATGACCTTTTTTAAAAAACAAATCCATGTTGGATCTCTTTGTAACGGGAACTACAATTCCCAGCAGGCCTCAGGATTTCTGCACATACTCCGGCCGGGAAATGGCCACATGTGCCTACTTAGTCCAGTTTCACATCTTAAGGCAGGGACCGGCCCTGCACACATGTGCAGAAGAAAGGAAACAAGTGAAATAACGTGAAATAGGTTAGGTGACCTGAACCAGGGTGCCATTCCAGAGAAGGTGTCCCAGTGAGCAGGAAATAAGGAGAGAGACAGGGAGAAAGACCTAAACCAAAAAAAAAATCCCAAACCAGGCAGTGCGACAGAAAGAAAAAGAGGAAAGTCCTAGGCAGGCACAAAGACAGGGATGAGAGATAGATCCTATTGAGCCAAGATAAACGACAGGAGCAGACAAAAGTCTCCAACTTCAATAAAGAGCTGCAGGGAGCACGCTTGAAGTGAAGTGGACATGAGAGAAGCCCTGAAGATCCAAGGAGGCAGCTGATTGTTGATGACTCCTTCCTGCAGGCCTTTTAGAAAAGTGGTGTTCTGCTTGGAATGGCCAAAGGTCTGGAAGCGTGCTTGGAAGGTGAAATTTGAGTGTACTTAGAGATCCAAGGGAAAGGAGTCTCAGAAGGTGAGATTGAAATCCTGGAGGTTGATCCTTGTTGAAGCCATCAGAGTGGGAGTGACATTTGCAGAGAATTCCAAGGCATTATCTTCAAATGAGGAGATTGGAAAGACAGAGTTTCAGTGAGACCAGTTGGCTCACAGTGTGACATGTGTTTGGATGGGCTGTTGAGAAATCCATAGATTTACTTTGGTCACATCTGTCATTTATATAGAGTGTGGTGTGTCTGGCCAGTGTGCCAGTTAATTTATATGTACCGCATACTCTGAATATTAGAGTATAAGATAGATATGGTGAATTGCTTTATCTTTCCGAATTTCTGTATGTCTGTAAAGGTATAGCTTGAAGGAAAAGTGAATACTTGAATCATTTTCTAGTGGTGGTTTTGACATCTGTCCACCCTTTCTGTCTGGCGTAATACTGTTCATTTTTCTTGTTTAATAAATGTTTCATTCTGTACGTTATAAGTTCATCAGCAGACGCCTGTGAATTTGTTCAGCAACTTTCCTCCACGGTTTTCAAAAAAAAAGTTAGGATCTATCAAGCCAGTTTTCACTCTGGGATCACTCTTGTCCAGTAGTAACAAAAGCTGAGATTGTAGCATCACTAATCAGCTCCTATTTCCCAAATCTTTCAGACGCTCTTGGCTTGAATTATAGAAATACTTTTAAAAATACTTGTCAAGCAAGCTCCATTTTCAAGTTATACATATTTTGTAGATGGCAAAAACAAAACATGATCACTCATCATTTTATTACATCTGTCATGTACAAAGAAACTGAGACTTCATGTGTCAGCACCAAAGTAGTACAATAACACAGATGGAGGTTAGCCTGGTGTGAACTTCTGCTTTTCTGCAAGTTAACCCCTATCACTGAACAGTTGCTCTCCAGGGCTTGAGCTCAAAAATCAAAACTGACACTCCAATACAGCATTAAGGGAATGCTGCACCAAAGGAAGTTGCCATCATTCGGTTGAGACATCAAACGAGGTCCCAGATGCCTGCTTGGGTGGATACAAAGATCCCATAGCAGTATTCTAAAGAAGAGCAGGGAAGATATGCCCCATGTCGTGGCCAATATTTATCCCTCAATCAAAATCACAGAAGCAGATTATCTGGCCATTATCACTGTTATTTGAGAGAATTTTACACGCGCAATTCAGCTGCCAAGTTTCCCACATTATACTGACTGCATATGAAGCACGTAATTGGCTGTAAAGTGCTTTGAGATGTCTGGTGGTTGTGAAAGGCACTACATAAATGCAAGTCGTTTTTCTCTATATTGTTTCAGCATGATTAAGGTAAACTATGCAAATTGGACAAAGTTCATTTGAAGCTTTTCCAAAACAGCAATTGCATGATTTTATGTTATTGTACCTGTAGAAACTGCCCCTGCTGAGTCAGTCAGTCATGTTTCAGTTCTCTTTCCCTATTTGTATTAGTCATATGGCAACTCACTCAGATTGTGAAAGCTACATTTTCATGACTTTGGATTTTAAGCATTTCCTTCATATTGATGCATAATATGCAGACATTAAACTCAGGACTGTGTGTGGAGACCAGCATGTGACAAGTAAAATGCTTTTCCTTCAGCCATGCTTTTGGAACCTGTGATAAATCAGAGTTAATCTTAGAATTAATGGCAGATTTGAAGGACTGCACATTAATCAAGAGAGAAATATCTTGCTTTACCATAAAACAACGCACAAGGTGGCTCAAAAGGCAACACCTGGGACAGATGGGGAATTCCATAAGCTTCTAGATGTATTTCAATGTATAACTTTAAAACAGATAAATCACTTACAAAGTATCTGTAGAATACAGATGTATTCTGTAGAATGCTATCTTTAAAGATAGCATTGCACTAGGCTATCCGGAAGGGCTGACTCAAACTCACATTGGCAGCGCAAGGAGTAGAACTGCAACAAATTTTACAACAGCAGACCCCTTCCATACTTATTGACAACAAAAAGCTTGCTCAAACAAACTATAGCACTGTGGGCAAAATCCTGTAAAATTGAAGCTCTTAAAGATAAACAGCTCAACATAAAATAAGTTGCAGTAATTGACTTATTCATGGCAGACATAGCAGATGAATGTGGCCAACAATGCTCCCTTTGATACTCAAGATTTGGTAGCATTTTAAGGTAGCGCTCTTTTGGTTGAAGATTACCCTACTGAAAAAAAGCATGGGTTTGAGTTTTAAAGCTCGAATTTCATGCCAACTAAAAAGCAACCCTTTTCAAATCAATTAGACATTTACATATCCACCACCTATCAAACCAATTCCTTTTTTGCAAAAAAAATTGGATATAATCACGTTCCTCCAATGCAAAGTGAGAATGTCAACAGGCTGATGTGACACCAGGATCCAAATTTGGGCAACGACTATCTGGGCAGCATCTGCATACTTAGCCAAGAAAAAAACAAAGATGAAGCTGCAAGATGTCCCTTGCAGTGGCGAAACATTATCTAAAGGGTCAAGTTGAACTCTTGGAAAATTTTAATTGCAAAGCATTTTGAAGTATTCTGGTATTCTGGAGTTCTTTTCAAGGTGTTTTGGTGAGCTCCTGGATTTGCTGAAGTGTACTTTTGAATCTTCATAGTAGGTGACCTGTCTACACAAAGACTGTAGTGGGTTGAGGGATGGGGAGGTGTGGCAATTATGGTTTTAAGAAATGTGCAGCATGCCTTTAAAAAGGCTATTAAACAGGAACATCACATGATCTTATGTAACCAATAGAGGGGTAGCGCAGGCTACCTCTGTAGTCAGTAGTTCAAGTCAGCGTGGAGAAGTATGGAGACAGGGTTTGAGTTGAAAGCACACAAGTGTAGCTGCTGAATACCTTTGTAAATAAATAGAATGCGTTCCACCTAAGAACTGCCTGCTGCTCAACTCCGTCTATTGTACCAACTTGGCCATCCCAAAAAAAGCGTACAACCCTGATCCGTAAGTCCCAAAAAACTGGTGGCCAGGATCCAATAAACTGGTGATGAGGAAAAGCAAAAATACAATAAACTGACTTTGAGAATAAAACAAGTTAATAAAAGGAATCAAGATAAACGAATTTGGGCTGTACCTCGCACGGTAATTGTAAGTTAGAATTTCCATCCTAATCGTCGAAGCAATCCACTCACAAAATGCTGCAATTTGGAAGAATTGATCCTTTCGATCCAACCATGGACGATTGGATTCATTATGCTGAATGCCTCGTGTGTGTTTTCTAAGCGAACAACATTGTGGGGAAGGGAAGAGGCGAGCAATCCTCTTATGTATATGTAGTTGTAAAGCCAACAGGTTGATTCGAAGTTTGGCGGCACCCAGTGCCCCAGATTTGAAAAGGTTTGATGAGTTGGTGGACCTCGTAAAAGGTCATTACCAGCCAAAGCCAGGATAACGATGCAACAGTTCAAATTTAACTAAAGAAACACAGCCCTGGGGGAGGCAGTTACTTGGTATATAGCAAGTTTGAAACAGTTAACGGAATATTGCGAGTTTGGTAGATATTTAAAAGACATGCTCAGCGATCATTTAGTGTGCGGTGTGAATGAAGACATGATTCAGAAGAGATTACTGTCTGAAACAAATTTGGATTTTAAGAAGGAGGTAGAGGTAGTGCTAGCCATGGAAAGTGCAGTATGGGGTTTGAAAGCTATACAAGGAGCACAAAATGGTATCATCCTCCACGTTGGACGGGAAGCCCCAGCCAAAAAGGGCTCAAAAATGCAAGGCTCTACCGAGAAGTGGGAAATAGTCCCGCACTAGCAGACAAATAAAAAGAAATGACTTAGCAGCAAAAACAAAGAATAATTGCAACAGAGGTGGGAACAGACAACCTTATAGTGATTAGCAATTTTTAAAAATCAAATGTTTTGTCATCGGCACGGGCACCTAATGAGGCAGTGCAAGGAAAGAATCAGGCAGGCTTTCAAACAGAAAAAATCCTGAGAGATCTATAATGTAGAAGAGCCTGAAGCAACAAATTCAGATGTACATTCGTTATTTGATTTGAAGGTTAGAAAGACAGAACCAATATACGTAACAGTGAAGGTAAATGGCAGATCTATTAGAATGCATGTGGATACAGGAGCTTCCACCGGAGTAATTAGTGAATACACCTTCAAATATCTGAATTATGGTGAACATAAATTAAAGTTGGAAGAAACTGATGCCAAATTAAAAACTTACACGGGTGAAGACATGCAAGCAAAAGGCATGAGCAGAATTAATGTCCATTACGGAAGCCAATCAGTAAAACCACCCTTGATGGTGGTAGCAGGCAAGGGGCCAAGCCTCCTTGGACGAAACTGACTAAAGTAGACTAAGTTAGAATGGGCTGAAATTTTCCAGCTGAGAGCAAGTAGGTACCAGAGCTACTACAAAAATATACCTCAGTCTTCAAGGATGAACTTGGGAAGATCCAGGGGCTGCAAGCAAAAATTCATGTAGATCCAGAGGCAACCACCGCCCCCCCCACCGCCCCCCCACCCCCCCCGCCCAATTCATGAAGGCAAGGCCAGTACCTTGTGCATTTTGGGAGAAGGTCGACACTGAACTGGACAGATCAGAGAAACTGGGTGTTATACAACCTGTGCAGTTCTCAGAATGGGCAGCACAAATAGTCCCCGTACTTAAACCCGACCAAAGCGTTCGAATTTGTGGAGACTACAAATTGACAGTTAATAAAATGACTAAGTTGGATAGACACCTCATACCAAAAATTGAAAACCTATCTGCTAAGCTGACAGGTGGAGCCACCTACACGAAGCTTGATATGAGCCATGCTTATCAATAATTAAAGTTAGAGAAGGCCTCCCAGGAATTTGTCACAATTAATACACACAAAGAGTTGTGCCAAATACACCCGTTTGCCTTTCGGAGTCTCCTCAGCTTGCGCCATGTTCCAGAGAACAATGGAAAATTTACTGTAGGGATTGCCTCACATTGTTGTTTATTTAGATGATGTTCTGGTGACAGGACTCACTGAAAATGAGCATTTGGCGAATTTAGAATAAGTCTTAAAACGTTTCTTGCAGGCTGGAGTGAGTTTTTAAAAAAAAGCAAGGTGCACATTCCAAGCTAGGGAGGTAATCTATTTGGGTCACTGGGTAGATTCACAGGGCCTCCACCCGGTTGAGGAAAAAGTGAGAGCCATAAGAGAGGCACCTGCACCAAAGAACACCTCAGAACTCAAATCTTTCTTAGGAATGATCAATCATTATGGGCATTTCTTACCCAATTTGTCTACAGAAATGGCACCCCTGCATTATCTACTAAAGAAGAACCAGCATTGGTCTTGGGAGACACCACAGAAAGAAGCTCTCAAAAGGTAAAAAAATTGTTGCCCTCTTCCAACCTATTATACATTATGACCAGAGGAAAGAACTGGTGTTGACGTGTGATGCATCTCCCTACCGAGTGGGAGCAGTGCTCTCCCATCGAATGGACGATGGCACGGAACGGCTCATAGGATATGTCTCAAGAACACTCACTACAGCAGAAAAGGGATACTCAGATAGAACAAGGCCTGTCAATCATCTTTGGTGTCAAGAAATCTCACCAGTACGTATACAGCCGTCATTTTACTATCGTTTCAGACTACAAGCCATTGCCAGGATTGTTCAGTGAGGGCAAGGCTATACCACCCATAATCTCAGCAAGAATACAACGATGGGCATCGATGCTGGCAGCATACTAATATGTTTTTGTCCACAGACCTGGAAAGCAAATTACAAACACAGATGCACCAAGTCATTTGCCCTTACAAGAAAAATATTCAAGATGTCCCAGTTCCACAAGAACCAGTTTTGTTGCTGAATTTCTTAGACTTATCTCCAGTATGTGCTAGACAGATCGGAGCCTGGACAAGTCGAGACCCAGTCTTATCCAAAGTACAAGAACAGGTGCTTCATGATTGGTCACAAGAGCATGTATCCGATTAAATGAAACTGTACTTCAACAGAAGACATGAAATAACCAGCCAGGGTGGTATCTTATTGTGGGGAGCACGAGTGTTTGTTCCTCTAAAAGGAAGAAAGCCATTGTTGATTGAACTGCACAGTGCACATCGAGGAATTTCCTGAATGAAGACCATAGCAGGCAGCTATCTATGGTGGCCTGGGATGGATGGAGAAATAGACAGCTCAGTGAAGAATTGTGTGCAGTGTCAGCAATTGCAAAAGTTGCTTCAACAGCTCCGTTACATGCTTGGGGGTGGCCAGGAAGGCCATGGGTACAATTACACATTGTTCCCATAAAAGGCCCCACATAGTCAATGTTTCAGCTCACTGTGGATGTCCGGTCAAAATGGATGGACATATATGAGGTGGAGTCACCAACGCCTTCTGCTACAATTGAGAAGCTACGTTAATGTTTTGCCATTCACAGATTACCAGAAGTGGTAGTATATGATAGCACGGCACATATGATTGCTGAGTTTCAGTGGTTTAACAGCCTCAACAGTATCACTCATGTTAAAAACTTCACCTTACCACCATTCCTCAAATGGACTGGCTGAAAGGTCGGTTCAAACATTCAAGGCTGGCATGAAGAAATTAATTGCAGATTCCATAGCAACCAAGCTAGCACACTCTTTTCCATTACAGGACCATGCCTCACACAACAACAGGTGTCACACCTGCAGACTTATTGATGAAACGGCATCTCAGAATGAGATTGAGCTTAATAATGCTGAATTTAGTGGGGGGGGTAGGTGGAAAGGAGACATAGAAGTCAGAAAACTAGACACGACTGACGTGATCGTGATAGGAAGTTTACCATAGGAGAGATGGTATATGTGTAGAACTTTGGACAAGGACCAAAGCGGTTACCGGGTGAAATAAGTACAGTGACAGGACCTCTATCTTACCGCGTGAAGGTGAAAGGTCGAGTCATACGGGGAAATGTGGATCATCTAAGGAAGAAAGAAACAAATCCCCAAGAAATGATTCCACCATTGTCCGCGACCGAGACAACGTTTCCTGTTGAAAGAACTCAACCTAGTAAAGGTGTGTCAAATGTGTCTGTTGTTCCTGCAAGAGTTGAAGAAACAGATTTGCAGATGCCTGAAGAACGTGATGTTCAGACAACTCCAGAAAAGGAGGTTCTTGATAAAGGTATCTGAAGTTGTAGAGCTGAGATGTTCTACACACATAAGGAAACCGCCAGAGAGATTGAATTTGTAAATTACTTATCTGTGCAAATAATTTGCTATTTCGAGAAAATTTTGCTTGTAAATATAAAATGTTTTCCGAGTAAAGGGGGAGGGATCTGGTAATTATGGTTTTATGTAATGTGTAGTATACCTTTAAGGAGGATGTTATAAAGAAAGATCACATGATCCTACGTAACCAAAAAAGGAGTAGCGCGGGTTACCTCTGTAGTCAGTAGTCTGAGTTAGTGAGGAGAAGTATGGAGACTGAGTTTAAGTTGAAAGTACACAAGTGTAACTGCTGAGTATCTTTGTAAATAAACAGAATGTGTTCCACCTAAGAACTGTCTACTGGTCAACTCTGTCTATTGTACCAACTCAGCCATCTCAAAACAAGTGTGCAACCCGATCCACAAGTCCTAACAAACGGTGACCAAGTCCCAACAGGGGAGTGGCAGCAGCAGTCTCTATGGGTCTGCAGCATGGCAGGGAGATAGAGAAGAGGTTGTAGTGAGAACAAACTTTGCACCATCCCCTCTGTTAAGCTGGAGCCAGACTCCTCCATGTTCCTTGACACTAGCAAGAAGTTGTCCGACAGGCCAGGCAATGAACCAGCTTCTCAGCATACATATCCATTTGGCGACCTCCTATATGCTGCCCCTTCAGGGTCCTCATCATTTGTGTCCTCTGTAGCAGTAATTGTCTGCCATGTCAGAATCCAGTGAGCTGGCAAACAAACCAACTTTACACTTGGCCTGGCTGCAGGCCACCTTGCCCAGCTGCAGGCCAACTTTGCCCGGTGACGTGCTGATTCCAACTCTATACTTGCCTCCCAAAGTGCTTGCAGTGCCAGTATCTGAGCTGCTGGCTGAGTGTGTCAGATCAAGTGATAAGACATCTTCAGTAGTACTGTGCTATTGCACTCTGTTTCGCTCTCTCTCTCTCTCTTTGGGGCTCTAGTGGCTGGGCAGGCAGCAGTTACTAGGTGTCTGAAAGCAGGAACACAGAAATGGAAGGTTGGTGTGAGTGAAGGGCCGTAGAGTGGGATGTAAGAGGCCCATGGTTAACAGCTTGCCCATCATACCAGGTACGAGGATGAGGGTGAAATGCAAATTTTGAAGGGGCATAAGGCAGGAAAATGTTGCCATCTTCTATAACATCAGATGCCACAGGCCCCATTGTAGCTGGTCCCATGATGCAGAGTACTATTCTCCTCCACAGGGCTCAGAATGTACAGGTGGCCTTGCCCTGTTACATGTGCTCTGTTCCCTTCTATTATGTGCTACCTTGTCCTGTAAGAGAGGGAAGACTGTCAGTGGTTGTGTAGCTTTGTGCTTGTATAATGTGCTGAGCAGCTGGAGGTACGTGAAAACAACAAGGGGTGGGCGAGAGACCGGCAGTATTGATAGGTGAGAGAGAGTGAGGTAAAGTATCTTGATTTTAGGCATAAGAACATTAGATATAGGAGCAGGGGTAAACCATGTAGCTGACTGAGCCTCTCAGTCATTCAATATGATCATGGCTGATCTTGGGCTTCAATTTCACTTTCCTGTCTGCTCCCCTTATCCCTTCGTTCCCCAAGGGACCAAAAATCTGTCCATCTCAACCTTAAATATAAGAGGCATGAGTGCCAGTGTGCGCTTGGGGAAGTGATTGGGGTGTGGTGCATGCAGCAGCACAAGAAACTAGTGGTATGGTGATTAAGAGGAGGCATGTGAAGATGCATTTAATGATTATTGAGCACCCTTGAGAAATTATTAGGCCTCTTGTAGCACTCCTGCCAGGTCCTCCAGTCCAAACTCCAGGAATGTACCTTCTTGTCCATCTGCTCCCACTGTAGAAGAGTGATCCTTTAGGGTCTCCTGCCCCTCTGCAGACCCTCCTCCTGCACCTGTGGTTATGGATCGTTGTCTGCCCTTCAGTTCACTTTTTACAATGCAACAATATTTTTATTTAACTTTCCTTTAAGATACAGCCTGCCTTTAAGAGGAGCAGGCTGGCTGTTGTCACATGATCTTCAAACAACACTGTCGGACCCTTCTGTTGTGCATAGGAGGCACAGGTAAAGTTCAGGAGTAGGAAGCAGTGGTGGAGCACTTGGGCCAATGCAAGAGTCATTCGGGTGAGTTAGGTACACATAAATGTGTTATTCCATGGTTTAAACAAAGAACTCAATGCACCATTGGACACATTATATTAAAGGACTTTTACAGGGCAATTAGCCCTCTGAATGCAACACCAAGGTCCAAACTTGCAAAAGGATTTAAAGGGTGAGTTTTTGGAGGAAGCCATTGCAATAGGTGGTGAGAAAGAGGGTTTTCAAGAGTGGATCCATGCTAACTTCAGACTAACACTCTTAGGTTGATCAGAAGAGTTCGAGAAAAAGCAAGGCACCCAAAAGAGGAGAGAGATAAAAGCACAACAGCCGTCCTGGCTGATAATCGCTCCTTGTCACAGTTGTCTCTTTTTGCTGTGTAAATAGTGTGTTATAACAATCTTAAAACTCTGACTAAATTCAACATACCCACTATATTAGGTGCAGATGATCCTGATTGACAACAACCCTGCTTATTTGAAATAAAAAATCTGTGTTGAATTTAAATTTTAAAACGCAGTCCAAAGTTGTCCAGAAAACTTCAGCTGACACCTACCAAGTGATTTATCAAGTACGAGCACGAGCTCTTTGCTTTTATATTACTTGCCTCTATTCACAAACCACGTAACCCATGTGTTTTTTGAAACCACCTGATCAACTTGCCTGGTGCCACCTTCAAGGATTTGAGTACATGGATACCAAGATGTCTCTGCTCATCTACACTTCTCAAAATTGTGTCAACTATAGTATACTGACTTCGCACATTAGTCCTCCGAAAATGCATCACTTCACATTTCTCAGTGTTGAACTCCATCTGCCATGTTCATTTAACCATCCCATCTCTGTTATCCTGAAACCTACAACTATCCTCATCATGATCTTTGACAAGCTTTGGATCATCTGCAAACTTTACAATGCTGTTTCCTACACCAGAGTCTAAGTTGTTTAGAAAATTTGCAAAGTGGATGACCTCACCCTTGCCTATACTGAAACTCATTTGTCAAAGTTTTGCATATTCACTTAATCTATTCATTTCTCTTTGTAATTTAATGTTTCCATTTATGCTGCTTACAATGTTCCCATCTTTGTATCAATGGTCAACTTGGATATATGGTTCTCTATCCTGTCATCTAAGTCATTAATAAAATGAGTGAATAGTTAAGGCCACAACATAAATCCCTGCAGGACGCCACCGGTCTTATCGTGTACCTGCCCATTATCCCTACTCTGCCTCTTCCTAATCAGGTCAATAATGTGCCTCAATTCCACATTAGTTAACTGTCTCTTATGAGACAATTTATCAAATGCCTTCTGGAAGTCCAAATGAAAATACCATCCATAGAGATTCCACTGTCCACCGTTTTATCATCTTTTCAAAAACAAAATCAAGTTTGTCAGCATGGCCTACCCTTTACAAACTCATGCTGGTTCTCTGATTAGTTGAAAATTTTCAATGTGTTCAGTCACAACCCTAATTATAGACTAGTAATTTCTCGACAACAGATTTTAGATTAACTGGTCTATTATTCCTTGGTTCCTCCCTCAACCTCTTAAATAGTAAAGTAACATGTACAATTTCCTAATCTAAAAGAACTGTGACTGAATATTGAGAATTTTGGAAGACCATAGATAGAACATTTGTCTCCTTCTCCCTCACCTCCAACAAGTATGAGAAGTTCATTGAACTCCTTTGTCACTAGATTGATCTGATCCAACAGCTGCCCTTGCCAATTCCCTCTCTTCTCCTAACCCACTCTATCAAACTTCCTCTAAAGTTACACCTGCCCTAAACTCGCATTGTTCTCCAGTTGCACTCCTCATGCCCTCTTCCAAGTTCATAAGACCATAAGACATAGGAGAAATTAGGCCATTCGGCCCATTGAATCTGCCCTGCCATTCAATCATGGCTGATAAGTTTCTCAACCCCATTCTCCCGACTTCTTCCCGTAACCTTTGATCCCCTTACCAATCAAGAACCTATCTATCTCGGTCTTAAATACACTCAATGACCTGGCCTCCACAGCCTTCTGTGACAATGAATTCCATAGATTCACCACTCTCTGGCTAAAGAAGTTTCTCCTCATCTCTGTTCTAAAAGGTCTTCCCTTTACTCTGAGCCTGTGCCCTCAGGTCCTAGTCTCTCCTACTAATGGAAACATCTTCCCCACGTCCATTCTATCCAAGCCTTTCAGTATTCTGTAAGTTTCAATCAGATCCCCCCCTCACCCTTCTAAACTCCATCGAGTATGGACCCAGAGTCCTCAAACGTTCCTCATATGTTAAGCCTTTCATTCCTGGGATCCTTCTCGTGAACCTCCTCTGGATCCTCTCCAGGGCCAGCACATCCTTCCTGAGATACGGGGCCCAAAATTGCTCACAATATTCTAAATGTGGTCTGACCAGAGCCTCAGCAGCATTTTCCTGCTTTTATATTCTAGTCCTCTTGAAATAAATGCCAACATTGCATTTGCCTTCCTAACTACCAGCTCAACCTGCAAGTTAACCTTAAGAGAATCCTGGACTAGAACTCTCAAGTCTCTTTGCACTCCAGATTTCTGAATTCTCTCCACATTTAGAAAATAGTCTATGCCTCTATTCTTCCAACCAAAGTGCATGACCTCACACTTCCCCACGCTGTACTTCATCTGCCACTTCTTTGCCCATTCTCCTAACCTGTCTAAATCCTTCTGCAGCCTCCCCACCTCCTCAATACTACCTGTTCCTCCACTTATCTTTTTATCATCTGCAAAATTAGCCAGAATGCCCTCAGTTCCTTCATCTAGATCATTAATGTATAAAGTGAAAAGTTGTGGTCCCAACACTGACCCCTGTGGAACTCCACTAGTCACCGGCCGCCATCCTGAGAAGGACCCCCTTATCCCCACTCTCTGCTTCCTGCCAGACAGCCAATCTTTTATCCATGCTAGTACCTTGCCTCTAACACCATGGGCTCTTATCTTACTGAGCAGCCTCCTGTGCAGCACCTTGGCAAAGGCCTTTTGGAAGTCCAAGTAGATAACATCCATTGACTCTCCTTTGTCTAATCTGCTCGTTACCTCCTCAAAGAATTCTAACAGATTATCTTATTATCTTATCGATGAGACCCACCTCCTTCTCTCTTGACCCTATTTCCACTAAACTCCTGATGTCAGGACTTCCCTTCATGGTCCCCTTCTTTAACCCTTCATGGTCCCCTTCTTTAAGAACTGTTTAATGTTTCTCCTTTCCAGCACAACACTAAACTCAATCACGTGTTGATTTCTATTAGATTCATGTTCAGGCACTGATAATCTGATAACTAAATCTGGTTCATGTCTTATTATTAAATCCAACAACACATGTTGGTTTAAGGACATTTTGTTGCTGAAAACTATCCCAAACACAGAAGAAATCCAATACGTTTCTGAAATATGTTTATCTCCTTATCCTAATCTGTATAGCAGTTAAAATCCCCATTAAAACCACTTGGCATTTATTACATGCTTATCAAATCTTTGGATTAATACATTCTACCATTTCAAAGCTGCTATCAGAGTGTCCTACACATAGCTCCCACTGCAACGTTAAATTCTTTTTATTTCTTAACTCTACTCACAAAGTCTCCACTGCCTGGTTACCTCTCAGTGAATCCTCTCTTACCCCTCCACCAAATTCCCTATCCTTCTTGTAGATCTTATAACCTGATATATTTAGGTCCCAGTCTTGACCATCTTGCAGCCATTGGCAAGAATTGAACCCACTCAAAACTCATTCAGAGAGATAAAATCTGGCCCTTTGTCAGGATAATAGCTACCAAGTCATACATTCAGAGTTGAATTTGCGACTGCGTTTCATTCATTTTGTCCCTGAGATTCCATGCATTTACGTAAAAAACATTTATCAGACACACTAATCTGTCCTTTTGCTTTAACATTGTTTTTCTCTCACATTTCTTATTTTTATTTCCTGATTCAATTACTTCAAATCTTTTATATTTTCCTTTACCCATAGTGGCTAACACAGTACTTCCAACTATTACTCTACTCTCCTACGTTCGTTTGTTTTAGAATTATTTATTCTATCTTCTCTATCTCCCCTTCCCTCCATTTGCTAGTCTGAAGTCCTTATTCTTTCTGCAGGATCTGGGTCCCAGTCCAGTTCAGGTGGAGGAACAGCTCGTTCCTGTTTCAATGCTGGTGTCAGTATCTCATGCCATGTCAGTGTCCCATGCCACTCCTTCAGCCACATTTTGCTCATCTACTTTCCCTCCACCAAAATGCAGAGGCTGGGAATTCTGTGGCAAGTAACTTACCTCCTGACTCCCCAAAGCCTGTTTACCATCTACAAGACACAGGTCAGGAGTGTGATGGAATACCCTCCACTTGCCTGGATGAGTGCAGCTCCAACAACATTCAAGAAGCTCAACATCATCCAAGGCAAAGCAGCCCACTTCATTTGCACCCCATCCGCCACTTTCAACATTCACTCCCACCCTCACCGATGCACTGTGGAGCAGTGTGTACCATATACAAGCTGCATTTCAGCACCTCGTCAAGCCTCCTTTGACAGCATCTTCCAAACCCACAACCTCTACCACCTAGAAGGGCAAGGGAAGAGACACATGGGAACACTATCACCCGCAAGCTCCCATCCAAGCCACACACCATCCTGACTTGGAAATATATCGCCATTCCTTTAGTGTCGCTGGGCCAAAATCCTGGAACTCCCTCCCTAACAGCACTATGGGTGCACCTACACTACATGGACTGCAGTGCTTCACGGAGGTGGCTCACCACCACCTGCTCGAGGGCAATTAGGGATAGATAACAAATGCTGACCTTGCCAGTGATGCTCAAATCACTTTAACAAATAAATAAAAACGTGGCTTGCATAATAATCTTGAAATCTTGATTTTTAATTTAGCTCCATGTTGTTGATTCCAACATGTACCCAACAACTGGATCCACCCTCATCCTCTCCAACATACTTTTAAGCCAGTTGGAGATGTCCTTAACCCTGGCACCAAATACACAACAAACCATGAGGGATCTAGAGCCTGCTTACAAAGGATACGACCCATTTCCCCTAATTATGAATCACCCAAATTAGCACATTATCCTTCCCCTCCTACTCCAGGATGCCCTAGTCAGTATTCTGGCTGTTCTTCTGACAGCTTCCACCCTCGTCATTCAGCATACAGAGTACAACAGTTCAAGATGGTGGCTCACCTCAATAGCAACTAAGACTGGACAATAAATACAATCTTGCCAGCAACACCCACATCCTAAGAGAAAAAAAACTCAAGTCAGAAGGAAAAAAAAAATGGAATGATGACAATTTGACATACCTGAAAAGGATACTTGTTCTGACAAGGAATAGGGCCACTGTCGTGTTTCACTATTTCTGCACACTTGATTTTTTGCAAGTCAACGGAGCCCTTTTTGTGTTTTTTCTGGAGAAAGATTCAAAAGAAAAATAAGTGCTATAAATAATGCATCAGGAATATTTTAAGTTCTAATCTCTTACAGCTTGAATTCTGATGTAAGAAGCACTCTCGTACATACTCTCATAAAAGGAGATCCATATACAAGATACTTTCAGTATGTCATCTTGGACAGCTGACCGATAAGTGCCCCATCAATTCCAGTCAAACTGATTATCAGGTGTGGAGTATAACATGCAGTGAACATGCTACCACCCAGGACAACTTTCTGCCTAAACAAGTCTATAACCTGCAAGCTGAGTGTCAGTTTTACAATCAGACTGTAGGTCCTGCACTTTTCAATAGAAATAGATAGCAGGGCTCAAAATAGTTGATGAATTTTATAATTACTTCTTGATCAGCCACCTAAAAATTCCCTTCGCAGTCAGATGATCTTTTCTTAATACGAACTTCTCATAGAGGAGTCAAGGGTTATTGGGGGGCAGACAGGAAAGTGGAGTTGAGACCACAATCAGATCAGCCGTGATCTTATCGAATGGTAGAGCAGGCTCGAAGGACCAAATGCCCTACTCCTGCTCCTATATTCCTATAACACTTAGAACTGCCACTGAGATTGCCTCTTCAGCTCTCGGTCTGCCCCTCCTCTTTTCCCAGTGTTCATTTGACTATGTTCCTGTTTTCTGAAATGTTTAAAATAATTCCTAGCTTTACAGTAATATCCTTGCTTACAACTTGCATTGCTGGAATTAAAGGTGCCAATTTTAATTCTAAAGCTCATGTCCAGTTTCCCATTTCCCGATTGCATTGGTATAGAGGTAATAGCATATTCAACAAATAGAAGCATTAAGATCAAATTGCCACTGTGACCTCTCCTGTCGGTAGAAAAGCACCATTCTTAAAAGGAAATTTCATTCAAGCCAAAACTACACATTTTATGTATTTACTAATATTAGGTCCAAGATTATACTCAGACACAAATAGCAACAATACAGATAAATGTGGCTATAGGGGCCCTATATATATGCCCAAGGAAATCCTGGGCCAAGTTGGCTGTACTCTATGCTATAGATACAAGTTTGTCACAGAGCTACTGCTGGCTGAAGTTGGTTTTCTATCACTAATTTAAGATTTTATAGGAAACCATTATCAGATTTATCAGAAGTTAGCCAGAGCTGCAGTTATTAACAGTTATGTCCATTGCACACTCTTATGTAACATAACCCCTCTGCTTTGAGGTCTCCGCAGCCCAAATTTTTTGTACATAAGATAAATATGAAATGTAAATTTCTGCTCCTATTGGAACATAATTTCAAAGTATTAATACTCAACAAGACAAGCAACACGTGTGGAGGGAGAAACAGAGTTAATGTTTTAGGTCAGGAAGAAAGCCAAGCAGGTCCTGAATCTCATATCTCATAACAAGGAACAAAGGTGATGAATCTGTCGAGTAACTTAATTGCCAAAAACTGAAATATCTGAGACCATGAAGTTAACAATATAAGGTTTAAAAGCAGGCCATAAAATCAATAATAATTTATTAATTTTTCTGGAAGGCTGGATATACCTTGGGACACCTGAACCTCTTACAGGATTGGAAAAAGAAATGAGAAAAGATTGGACTTACTGTTATTTGTTTCTAATTACCTAAACAAATGTTAAATTAAGCAACAACAACTTTTATATAGGCACTTTAACATAAAGAAACATCTCAAGACACTTCACAGGAACATTATACTGAACTACACAAGGAGATAACCAAAAGCTTGGTCAAGGAGATAGGTTTTAAGAAGTGTCCTAAAGTGAGGTAGAGAGCCAGAGAAAGAGGGAGGTAATTCCAGAGTTTGGGGGCCTAGGTAATGAAGGCACGGTCACCAGTGGTGGAACAATTATAACTGGAGATACACAAGAAGCCAGAATCAATGCAGCATAAATATCTTGCAGAGTTGTGGGACGGGAGCAGGTTATAGAGATAGGGAGGGGCAAGACCATGGTGGAATTTGAAAACAATGAGAATTTTAAAGTCAAGACCAGGAACCAATGTAGGTCACCCCTGAGCACAGGGGTGATAGGGGAACAAGACTTACTGCGAGCTAAGTCACGGGCAGCAAAGTTTTGGATAAGTTGAAGTTTAAGGAGGGTTGGATATGGAAGACCTGCCAAGAGCACATTGGAATAGACTAGTCTAGAGATAACAAATGCATGAATGAGGGCTTCAGCATTAGATGAGCTGAGACAGGGACAAAGTCAACAATGTTATAAAGGTGGAAATAGGCAGTCTTAATGAAAGCACAAATATATGAGGTTGAAAACTCATTTTGGGATCAAATGTGACACCAAGGTTGCAAACAGACTGGCTTAATCTCATGCAGTTGCCAGGGAGAAGAATAGGAGACGGTAGCTAGGGAATAGACTTTGGGCCGGGGGCTGAAATCAATGGTTTCAGTCTTCCTGATATTCAACTGGACAAGATTTCTGCTCATGCAGTACCGAGTGTTGGATAAGCAGCCTGATAATTTAGCAACAGTAGAGGAATCGAGTGAGGTGGTGGTTGTGAGAGGAGGTAGAGCTATGTGCCATTAACATACTTGAAAGCTAATACTGTACAAACAGATGACGTCACCAAGAGGCACCATTTGGATGCAAAATAGTAAGGGAGACACCGGAGGCAATTGTACGTAAAAAGAACAATTATATAGGAAAGAATGGAACCAGGTGAGAATAGTCCCACCCAGCTGGACAACAGTGGAGAAGAATTGGAAGAGGATGGTGTGACCAACCATGTCAAATGCTGCAGACAGGTCAAGAAAGGTAAGAAAGGAAAAGTTTACTTTTGTCACAGTCACACAGGACTACAATCAGATGCCCTGATATTAATAAAATTGCAACTAAATTGTCATACAGTATGAAGTTTACACAACAACTAAAGTTTATAGGTGCATTTTCTGTTTAAATGGTTTAAGGTACACACATAAGGGAGTGTATACTCCCAAATTGCTCACCCAGGCGGTGATTTTCAATCCACTAATGAGCAGAAAGTTGTGGGTAGAAATCACAATGTACCAGATATGCTGTGAGCACTGAAGCAGTCAACCTGTCCTAAACCATATCTCTACCACATTTTCTTTAAAGAAATATGCTACTTTGCAACCAAAAGTAACTACAGCCTCAGTATTTTTGAGCCTGAAAATTAATTATACAATAATTTGAAATACACATTGTAAATATCACAGTAAAATGGGTACATAATTCTGAGTTGCTATAAATTATTATTTAATGTTTCTTTAATTTTTCTTGCACTAGGAGTATCCTGCACTGTACACAAAACAAAGTAGCAAAATTGCTACTGCAGTGAATTGGTTTATCAACTCTTGTTGGGGAACTACAAGAAACAATAATCTAGGTAAGGGGAATTGGATAGGGGCAATAGTCAGAAGTCTGCAACTACAGATTGGAACTGCATGATCACTCTGGAGACTGATGTCCAGTTAAATGGCAGAATTTTATCCTGCTAATCAACAAAAATCAAATAATTTTCATTTTAAGGTCTTTACATGTTTTAGAGTTTGATGTCCCTGACAGAGGTTCTGTTGCAAGGGAGTGAGGCACCACATTGTCTAGTTCCCAAGGTCATAGTCAAAGTTTCAAATTCAACACAAGATTAAATAAGACCAAGGAAAATAAAAGTTTCTATTCTCTTAACATTCTCAAAATCTAGCCTTATTTTGGACATTCTTTAGTTTTATACTATGACCCTACCTGTCAAAAGAAGCCTAATTATTTTTCAGTTTCCTTGAACTATCTTTTGATTAAAGTCCCCTCATTTCCTGTCCTATATAACTGCCAGGCATCCCAACACAGGACAGCTGGAAAATTGGTGCTGTGGACCAATATACCATTTTTTTGGAGGGAGCGCATAGATTTATGCAAGTGCGCAGCCTCATAGTAACTTAAAGTGTCCAATTTGTGAGAGGCCTCCAGGAATTTTCAGGTTGCTTCACTTCACAGTTTAGAGGAAATGTTATTGTGGATTGCAATCAGCTAACTAAAGAGTGTCTGCTGGGGTATGTGCACCAGGTTGCAAATATAAAGCTAAGTCACCTGCTCACATTTTATATCCTTAAGCCTAGATGCTTGAAGAACATTTGGGACCATCTGTCACCTAATCTAAACTGGCAATCAGAAGGAGCTGATGGCTGAGCCCCCCAAAAAACAGTTACAAGCCAGACAGATTTACACAGAATCTTAACGGCATAGGGGGCCATTCAGCCCATTGTGTCTGCACCGGCTCTCCAATGAGCATTATGACCAAGTGCCATTACCTTGCCTTTTCCCCATACCCCTGCACCTTCTTTCTATTCAAATAATCATCTAATGCCCTCTTGAATGCCTCGATTGAACCTGCCTCCAGCACACTTCCAGGCAGTGCATTCCTGGAGAAGGGTTTGTAGTGGAGCTCTCCAGGGGTCAGTTTTGGGACCTTGCTTTTCCTGATATATATAAATATATATATATAAATGTTCTAGATCTTGGCGTGCAGGACAATTGCAGATGACACGAAGCTTGGGAGTGTTGTGAACTGCAAGGAGGATGGTGTGGAACTTCAAGAGGACATAGACAAGTTGGTAGAGTGGGCAGATAGGTGGCAGATGAATTTTATATTGTCTTTCCTATTTTTTCAGCTAAATTTTGTATCCTGCCCCTCTTATTCCATTTTACCTGTCAGGAGGCAAGTCTGTACCAGAGCTGTCCTGTTGTCATTTAAATGACAAAGAACAGGAAATTCCAACAATCCTCAAGTTGGATAGCAGCTGTTCACTTTGGGTTCACTCCTCTAGTCCAGCAGGGTAACAGGGTACTGAGAAATGTAATCCTCATAAATTCACCAAATTGTTTCCCTACTATTCTAGCAGTTGCAACTAATGTTTTTTTTTCTACATATTTGGTCATTTTGACCTTGAGATCTTGCCACATATATCTCCAATTATTAAAATAATCTTACAATGTACAAATTCAGGGTCAACATGGTCTTCAAGGCCATTGACAATGCCAATATAACATTTACAGCCAACACATAAATCTAATGTCTTCCTTGTCCACCTTAATCTCCGATTGTTAATATTGCTTTGTGCCTCAGCATAAATTGCGCACATGGTTTTGGGGCAGGAAGGCAGGAAATCTATTATGGAGATTGACTAGGGTTGGACAATAACTGCTGGCCTAGCCAGCGAAGCCCATGTCGCTTGAATTAATTTTTAGAAATTTTCATTAAACTTCAAGGGGGGAGAATTTGGATAAGAGGTGAAAACAGGTGCATGGATTGCAGTACACAATGAATCCATTCAGAGTGTTACAGGCAGTATGATAAATTTGCGCTGCTTGTTCTTTTAAACAATTTCTGCATGCAACCAGCATTATCCTGGCAGTGTAATTTCTAAGATCAGGCCAGTAGAAACTGATGTTTCCTTTTGCTGCAAGTAGGTCGCATTTTGTGGTTGACAAGAATGTTTGATAAATATCTACACAAAGGGGGCTATTTGTGAGCTCTCTCATCAGCTTCACTTGTAGAGATATTCATTTTAAGTCTAAGGGCATTCTTAATTTATAACATTTAGACTAGATTGGTAGCTGTAAAAATGCAATTTTCTGAGTATTTTGCAATAACAATCCAGATCAGCAATAACTTATATTTATATTTCATCTTTAATGTAGTAAAATGCGCACTTCACAGGACTGATAATAGACAACATTTAATCAAGTCACATGAGGAGATATTAGGACAGTCTGGTCAAAGAGGCAGGTTTCAAATAGCATCTTAAAGGAGATGAGGAGGTAGAGAGAGAGACACAGAATGACTTAGAACAGCAGTTCACAAACAGAGTTGCAACCCCAAGTGCGGTCACGCAAACAGCAATTGGAGTGGCAAGTTCCTCCTCCTCCAGATTGCGTCAGGCCCTGCTCGTGTCTTGGTCTCCGAATTTTTTTTTCTTTCTTCAAGACCATTTAAAATCATGCGCCTTGGACAGCTAGTAGCACAGTTACCAGTGGTCAGGGCTGGAGGGGTGTGCCAAGGAAATCAACATGCATGGCAGCCCAGAATTGGTGACCTGAATTCACTATTTAAGTGTTATAACCATGAAAAAGTGATTTTTCTCCTCTTACAGGGTCTTTCTGCTAGTACACTCTCATTCTGTGCACAACTGGATTAAGTGAACCAGCACTAATAATTTGCAAAACATATGAATCAAAGAAAATTTTAAACTAAACTTATCATGAAGCATTAAATTAGTAACAAAGTAATGCATCAGCTTTGAAGAGTTTCAATTCAGTTGTTTGTTTAAAGACCAGCCTCATATAGCAGCTCCTTGTATTCTTATGTTTAAGCAATTGTTTTGTTCAAAATTTAATGTTTTTGAAGATTTTTGTTTAAACAGTTTCATTTGTAAGTTAAGTGACCATTAGGCAAGTTAATGGTCAGGGAACCACTAGAACAAAGTCTACAGAGTTCCAGTTTTGGCAAACTATTTCCCTTGCAACATATTAAGATAATTAAATTGCATAACATGGGAAGAATGCCTTGCTTATGGAAAATTACATTTGTTTCATATATAACGGAGTAGAAGTAGTTACGCTATGTTAATTATGAATGAATGGAAGTGTAAGGTTTTTGGATTCGGGCCCATAGATACCTAAATAGGCAGTCAACTAGTCATATGTAATTATAAGATAGTTTACTAGGTTTGTTAAGAAACAAGTTTAGATATGATGCAGTGACTAATTAGACAGAAAACGTATGTTTTTTTAAAATATCCATTCATGGGATATGGGCATCGCTGGCTAGGCCAGCATTTTTTGCCCATCCCTAATTGTCCTTGAGAAGGTGGCGGTGAGCTGCCTTCTTGAACTGCTGCAGGCCATGTGGTGTAGGTACAACCACAGTGCTGTTAGGGAGGGAGTTCCAGGATTTTGACCCAGCGACAGTGAAGGAATGACGATATATTTCCAAGTCAGGATGGGGAGTAGCTGAGGGGAACTTCCAGGTGGTGGCGTTCCCATGTATCTGCTGCCCTTGTCATTCTAGATGGTAGCGGTCATGGTTTGAAAGGTGCTAAGGAGCCTTTGTTAAGCTTCTGCAGTGGATCTTGCAGATGGTACACACTGCTGACACTCTTCATCAGTGGTAGAGGGAGTGAATGTTTGTGGAAGGGGTGCCAATCAAGAAGGCTGCTTTGTCCTGGATGGTATCAAGCTTCTTGAGTGTTGTTGGAGCTGCACGCATCCAGGCAAGTGGAGATTATACCATCATACTCCTGACTTGTGCCTTGTAGATAGTGGACAGGCTTTGGGGAGTCAGGTGGTGAATTATTCGTTGCAGGACTCGTAGCCTCTTACCTGCTCTTGTAGCCACAGTATTTATATGGCTAGCCCAGTTCAGTTTCTGGTCAATGGTAAACCACAGGCTGTTGACAGTGGGGGTAATGTTGACAGTGATGGTAATGCCCTTGAATGTCAAAGGACAATGGTTAGATTCTCTCTTAATGGAGATAGTCATTGATTGGCACTTATGTGGCATGAATGTTACCTGCCACTTGTCAGCCCAATCCTGGATATTGTCCAGGTCTTGCTGCATTTGGATACGGACTACTTCAGCACTTGAGGAGTTGTGAGTAGTGCAATCAATGATTGTGCAATCATCAGTGAACATCTCCACTTCTGACCTTATGATGGAAGGAAGGTCATTGATGAAACAGCTAAAGATGGTTGGGCCTAGGACATTGCTGAGGAACTCCTGCAGTGATGTCTTGGAACTGAGATGATTGACCTCCAACAAGCACAACCACCTTCCTTTGTGCTAGATATGACTCCAACCAGTGGAGAGTTTTCCCCCTGATTCCTATTAACTCCAGTTTTGCTAGGTCTCCTTGAAGCAACACTTGGCCAAATGCTGCTTTGATGTCAAGGGCAGCCACTTTCACCTCACCTCTGGAGTTCAGCATGTTTGAACCAAGGCTGTAATGAGGTCACAGTTGAGACACGCTGGCAGAGCCCAAACTGGGCGTCAGTGAGCAGGCTATTGCTAAGCATATCCCCCGCTCCGCATGATAGCATTGTTGATGATCCCTTCCATCACTTCACTGATGACCAAGTGCGGACTGATGGAGCAGGAATTGGCCGGGTTGGATTTGTCCTGCATTCTGTGTACAGGACACACCTGGGCAATTTTCCACATTGCCAGGTAGATGCCAGTGTTATAGCCGTATTGGAACAGCTTGGCTAGGACCGCAGCAAGTTCTGTAGCACAAGTCTTCAGCACTATTGCCGGAATATTGTCAGGGCCCATAGCCTTTGTGGCATCCAGTGCCTTCAAGAGTTTCTTGATATCATGTGGCGTGAATTGAATTGGCTGAAGACTAGCATTTGTAACACTGGGGATCTCCAGAGGAGGCAGAGATGGATCATCCACCTGGCACTTCTGGCTGAAGACTGTTGTCAATGCTTCACCTTATCGATTGCATTGATGTGATATACTAAGCTCCTCCATTATTGAGTTTGGGGATATTTGTGGAGCTGCCTCCTCCAGTGAGCTGTTTAATTGCCCACCACCATTCATGATTGGATCTGGCAGGACTGCAGAGCTTAGATCTGATCCGTTGATTGTGGAATCACTCAGCTCTATCACTTGCTGTTTTTGCTGTTTGGCATGCAAGTAGTCCTGTGTTGTAGCTTCACCAGGTCGACACATCAGTTTTAGATGCGCTTGATGCTGATCCTGGCATGCCCTCCAGCACTCTTCATTGAACCAGGGTTGATGCCCTGTTTTGATGGTAATGGTGGAGCAGGGGATATGCTGGGCTATGAGGTTACAGATTGTGTTCAAGTAAAATTTTGCTGCTGTTGATGGACCACAGCGCCTCATGGATGCCCAGCATTAAGTTGCTAGATCTGTTTGAAATCTATCCCACTTAACAAGTTGATAGCGGCACACAACACGATGGAGGGTATCCTCAATGTGAAAGCGGGGCTTCTTCTCCACAACGACTGTGCGGTGGTCACTCCTAACGATACAGTCATGGACAAATGCATCTGCAAAAGGCAGGCTGGTGAGGATGAGTTCAAGTATGTTTTTCCCTCTCATCTGTTCCCTCACCACCTGTCGCAGATCCAGTCTAGCAGTTATGTCTTTTGGGACTCAGCCAGCTCAGTCAGTAGTGGTGCAACTGAGCCACTCTTGGTGATGGACATTGAAGTCCCCCAACCAGAATACATTCTGTGCCCTTGCCATCCTTAGTTGTTCCTCCAAGTGGTGTTCAACATGGAGCAGCACTGATTCATCAGCTGAGGGAGGGCGATACGTGGTAATCAGCAGGAGGTTTCCCTGCCCATGTTTGACCTGATGCCATGAATTCACGGGGACCAGAGTCGATATTGAGGGCTCCCAGGGCAACACTCTCACAACTCTGTACCACCTCTGCTGGGTCTGTCCTGACGGTTGGATGGAACATACCCAGGGACGGTGATGGTGGTGTCTGGGACATCATCTGTAAGGTGTGACTCAGTGTGTATGTCTATTTAGAAACATAGAAAATAGGAGCAGGAGTAGGCCATTCGTGCCTGCTCCGCCATTCATTATGATCATGGCTGATCATCCAACTCAATAGCCTGCTCCCGCTTTCTCCACATATCCGTTGATCCCTTTCGCCCCAAGAACTATATCTAACTCCTTGAAAACATACAATGTTTTGGCCTTAGCTACTTTGTGGTAGCAAATTCCACAAGCTCACACTCTGAGCGAAGAAATTTCTCCCCATCCTAGTCCTAAATGGTCTACCCTGTATCCTCAGACTGCGACTTCTGGATTCCCCCACCATCGAGAGCATCCTTTCTGCATCTACCTTGTCCAGTCCTGTTAGAGTTTTATAGGTTTCTATTTTGGCGCAAGCCTCCAGATGTTAATGAGGACGACTTTAAAAGGTAGACAGGGCTAGGTTTGCCGTTGTCATTTCCGATGCCCAGGCTGATGCTGGGTGGTCCATCCGGTTTCATTGCTTTTTATTGACTTTTTAGTGGTTTGATACAACCGAGTGGTTTTCCCAGCTATTTCAGAGAGCATTTAAGAGTCAACCACACTGTGCAGATCTGGAGTCACATGTAGGCCAGACCAAGTGAGGGCAGAAAATTTCCTTCCCCAAAGGACATTTGTGAACCTGATGGGATTTTACGACAAACAACAATAGGTTCATGGTCAAAATTAAGCTTTTAATTCAGATTCCACCATCTGCCATGGTGGGATTTGAACCTAGTCCCCCAAGCATTACCATGGGTCCCTGGATTACCAGTCCATTGACAATACCATTGCTCCATTGCCTGCCCTACAATCCATGACAGTTAAGAGCAGTTTACTGATTCCAGATGGCGGACAAACAGTCAGCACAGGGTGTGTTGATGTAATCATCCTCCTTCTCCTCATCCATCTTAAGAGCACTGCAACCTCACCATGACACCTCACCAGTGTCTCACTAGTAGAACAACCATTTACTATATACACCCTTTTTTGGGTCTGGTAGTTTACCCAGTGTCGATCATGTATGTAACTATTCTGATTAATGGATACAAAACAGGTACTCCAAACGTCAAGGTGGTCACCACCTCCCTCTTTGTCATCTTGCTTGAGGTCAGCTTTCAGTTTACATCATGCTGAGGGTCATACACTGGTCCTTTCTAAACAATTGCATAGATAAGGAGGTACACAGGACGCCATCTTAACAGCTTAGGAATGTCAATATGGCAGCCTGAATTAAATGACCTTGCCCATTTCCAAAGACTATTTCAAAATTGTTGCCTTTTCAGAATGCTTTTTAGGGAATTTTTAATTATGTAGAAAAAAGCTTTATATTAAAGACCCCAATATCTTACAAAAGTGTGAATTTTTCATCTAACAATAGAATATCACATCCTGGAACGGCCTCTGGGAAATGAGCAAAACTGGTCCATAGCAAAATGTAACAACTAAAGAAGTAGTTGTTGCTAAATAGTAATTTTTTGCCAGAGGTCTCTGGGAGTAGTGTTCCTAGCTGATGGAAATATGGATCATAAGTGAAGCTGCATCAAATAATTTGTGTTAAAAGCAAATCTGGACTTGGACTTAATTGATGTTATCATTCATCATAAAGATTTATAAAGTACTATCAATTGCCTGTGCAATATCAATAGATTTTTTTTAAAGCTATGTTTTTATATGTTTGTGGGTATGTAGTTATTTTTGAGCTATAATGTGAAACCAAGTCTCCTGAAATTAAAGTCAATGTACAGACCTTTTTTTCCCCAGACTGGAGGTCCCCAAGGATGAGTTTCAAGACTGGTGTTTTTATTGATCTCTATTTATAATCTAGATTTGGGCGTTCAGAGCACAATTTCAAAATTTGTAGATACCACAAAACTTGACAGACTGGTGGAATGGGCGGATGAAATTTAATGCAGGGAATTATAAAGTGATCCATTTTCTTCCCACCGAAATGTAGACAATGCATAATAAAGAATACAATTCTAAAGTGGGTGCAGGAACAGAGGGACCTGGGCGTATTTATGCTCAAATCATTAAAGGTGGCAGAGCAAGTTGAGAAAGCAATGAATAAGGCACATCGTATTCTGGGCTCTAGAAATAGAGGCCTGGAGTACAAGGCAAGGAATTTTTGGTGCACCTTTATAAAACACTGGTTTGGCCTCAAATGGAGTAGTGTCCAATTCTGGGCTCCACACTTTAATAGCTTCTTCACAGTCCTCGTGGAGAAGATGCAAAGATTTACAAGAATAATTTCAGGGATGAGGGACTGAAGCTACATGGAGAGATTGAAGAAGCTGGGGCTGTTCTCCTGGGTGAAGGTTGAGAGGAGGTTTGATACAGATGTTCAAAATCATGAGGGGTCTGGACAGAGTAGATAGGGAAACACTGTTCCCGTTGTTGGAAGGGTCAAGAACCAGAGGATTTAAGGTGAATGGCAAAAGAACGAAAGGTGTCATGAGGAAAACCCTTTATATACAGCGAGTGGTTAGGATCTGGAATGCACTGCTGAGAGTGTGGTGGAAGCAGCTTCTATTGTGGCCTTCAAAAGAGAATTGCTTAATTAACTGAAGCAAAAAACCAGTTCCGGGTTACATGAAAAAGGCAGAGAAATGGGACCAGCTAAGTTGTTCTTGCAGAAAGCCAGCAAGGACACTTTTGTATTTCTGTTTGCTTAATACAAACTTTCCAATCTCACAGAACTAAACATAGGTTCGGTTTTATTTGAAGATTTTGTACAGGAGTGCTCAGCAGACAGATTTACTATGAATATTCAACAGCTATTGTTAATAGCAAAGTACAGCTGCAACTGCTTCACACCACATGCTATTAGCCAAACTGGAAGCTCCTCTGAACAAGGTCTACTGGTTACATGGTTTATATCCTGGCTACTGACTCAATAGCATATACTCTCAGTGATATCACAACATCCTCTTTTCTTCCCCCCAAGATAACATTACAGATATTATGAAAATACATATACGAGTAGTTCTGAAAGTTATTTACAAGTAAAAATCTGTGTTCAAGAGTTTAAGGATTTAAGAATTTACGAGTGTCTGTATAATGTGCTTCAACGCTCCTCTCAGATCTCGTAATGGTATCTGAGATCTAGACTTGGGTGTTTTTGACTTGTGTTGGTATGAAGAAGAGTCTTATGGACTCAAAACATTAACTCTGTTTCTCTCTCCACAGATGCTGAGCTTTTCCAGCATTTTCTGTTTTCCAGATGTCCAGCATCCGCAGTATTTTGCTTTTGTATCTTGTGTATTGTCTGAATGTTAATTGTTTTCATGGTGGCCTTTCACTCACAATTTCACTCTCCAAGTCAATCTTTGGATGTGTTCTACGCACAGTTGGACCGCTAGGTGTTATACAGTTAAACAATTCCCTTCGCTGGCTTCTGCTTCTTCTTAACGTCGCTCCATTCATTGGGTATGGGGATCACTGATTCAGCCTGCATTTATTGCCCATCCCTAATTGCCCTTGTTCAGAGGACAGTTAAGAGTCAACCACATTGCTGTGGGTCTGGAGTCACATGTAGGCCAGACCAAGGAAGGATGGCAGATTTCCTTCCCTAAAGATGGGTTTTTACAACATGATGCTCGTGATTTTTATTGAATTCCAAATTTCACCATCTGCCGTGGTGGGATTTGAACCCCAGTCCCCAGAGCATCACCCTGGGTCTCTGGAATACCACTATGCCACCCCTTGACTTCATAGGATTTAGGCTGCACACTCTGGATACTTCTGCGGATAACCAAGCACCTTGGGTAGGATGTATGACTTAAACCGCTCAGCAAGATTGTCCTTAACTGCCTGCCGAACACGATTTCTGCTGGTGATGGTTGGCACATATCTAAAGGCGTTGCTCTTACATGTAACAGCAATATGGAGATCTTGTTTCATTTCCCTGCAATTTCACTTAACAGTGCAAACCATTCGCTCAGTGACACCGTTGGATCTGGGCTAGTGTGGCAAGACTGTCAAATTGTTCATGCCCAATTTAGCACGTCACTAAAAGATCATCCAATGTACTATGGTCCATTGTCCAATATGATCTCTTCAGGCATATCAAACAAGCTGAAAACTGAACTCATTGTGCCCGGCATTGAGGTATCCTTGAATTGTCTGATGGAAAACTTGGAAAAGTAGTCAGTGACTAAAAGAAAATTGTCATCGAGAATAGTGAATAAATATGTTGCAATTTTAGACCATGGAACTTGGTAATGGTGTAAAGGGTCTTTGTGTTAACGTGGCTGGTGTCTGTGGCATGTTTTGTACATTCTCACTGTCTTCTCGATGTCATTGTTGAAAACTGACCAATACAACACATACCTTGCCAGGCACCATATTCACTCTATGTCTTTTGTATCTAGTATAACTGTAAAATATGTCCTAGCAAAGGGCTTCAGGAACAACCACCTGCTTTCCCTTGAAAATCACATCTCAGCATGGCCAAAAACATCTCGGGGTGTCTGGCACTTCTTGTATCCTATCAGGCCAACCTTCTACAATGGCTCTCCATAATGTCTTCAGTGATGTATCATATGCCGTTTCCTCCTGAAGTTGTTGGACTTGTGTTGACCAAAATTCATCAGACTGATGTTCAGTACATTTCTACATCGATGTCTATGCCATCTACTAGTAGATCTAGCAAGACATGTGCTCTTTTTTCTCCCCAGGTTGGGTAAGCTGCTCGGTGTGCCTGAAGTAGTCATTTTGCTATTAGGTTTGTAACAGATGCTGAAGTCATAGCCCTGTATTTTTATCGTAAGTTGTTGTAGCCTGAGTAGCACACTTGTCAGTGGCTTGCGCCAAATTATTTCCAATGGTTTGTGGTCAGTCTCCACAATGAATCATTTACCAAAAGGTAAATGTGAAGCCCTGTGATATGGAATACCAAATCAAGCATCGCACTCTCTGCTTAAATAATTGGATTGCACTTGTGATAAGACTTTTAGAACCATATGCAATTAGTTTGCCATCTTTCATAATGCACACTCCTAACTCTTTTTAAGATGCATCGACCTCTAAGATTATCTCCTTTCTTGGGTTGGTGTTGTAGAACACATGTCTCTCCTGATGATGCCTGCTTAACTGACTCTAACACGTGTTGGTCTTCCTGCCATACATATGGAGCATCCTTCCTTAGCAGCACTCTAAATGATAATGCTCTATCAGTGAACGATGCTAAGTTGAAAACTCCGAGGCATCTCTGCAAGTCCTCTTTGTCCTAGGCATTGACACGTCTCGCACAACTCCAAGTTTACGTAGGTCAGAACAGATCCCAGATCTAGAGTAGATCAAACCGAGAAAGTTAATTTGACCCACCTTCACCAGGCATTTCTTGCTTTTGGAGACGGGTCCTTCACAACAAACTGCTGCCATTAGTGAATGTAGATTTTGTTCATGCTCTTCTTTGGTTTTGCCCATTACCATAATATCATTGGTGATGTATATGCATCAGGGGTATTTCCTGTAGTTCTGTCTATATGCTGCTAGAATAGATTCTAATAGATGGATAAACAAAATCTGTGGAAGCAGTATCTTCCAAATGGTGTCCTAAAAAGAAGTGATTTATCAAGATCCCTCTGCCAAATGAACCACCCAGTATCCTTGGTGTCCAACTTGGAGAAAAACCTTGCTCCTGTAAATTTGGGATTCAATTCTCTAACACTGGAATCTTGTGCAACCACCTCTTTAAAGTGAGATTTAGAAGTCTTGGGTGTAAGCATACCTGGACTGTGCCATCTTTTTCAGTACACAGATGATGGAACTGCACCAGTTGGTGTACTGATGCACACAACAGATAATGCTGTTACACTCCATATCATCCAGCTCACTCTTTAGCTTCCCCAGTATGTGCAGACTGCATTTTCTAGGAGGGTTGATCAATAAAATTGCATCTTCCCAGAGGTGTAATAGAGCATCATCTCTAAAGTTCCCTATGGTGTTGAATCTGTCTGGGTGCATCTGTTGTAGGTCATGGACTGACTCAAAATGATTATTCTCAGCCTCTTCTGCAGCGATTAGTATTTTAGTGAGCTTGTGTATGGTCACAATGTTGAGTTTTGCAAATGCTGGTAACCTTGGAACTATTATTCTGCTCATGGCCACCAGGTAGAATAATTGTGGTTACCATGCAGACTTGCCGTAGCTACATTTCAATGTCAATGTACCTATACAATGAACTTGTGACCCATTGAATGTAGTTAGTCTGTCTATGCAGTTACAATAGATTTCATCATTGACATTTCCCAAGAGCTATTATATAATGAATGCTTGGCTCAGTTTCAAAAGTTCAAAAATCACTTAGCTCAGCAGGGGGCTGAGTATACATCTTAATTGACAGTTTTCAAAGATTTAAAAGAAAGGAGTAAATGTTTTTGATGTGGTTACTGAATAAAATTATTCCTTTTTTTTTTAATAACAGATTGACCACATGAGGGGATTTGAAATCTTTGAATGGGTTTCATGAATGAAGTTTTATCTGCACAAAGTGTGAGACTGTATCAAGAGTAAGAACTTTATAGATTGTTAGAAATCTTTTTTCATCTCCACAAGATACTGGGTGAGTCACAATGGAGGTGGAAGAAGAGGAATGAGGTGGCATGGAGATCTATGAAGTGGCATGCCTCCGGAAGCAGCAGGCCCAACTCGATCACTCCCCCATGTGAATTCACAGAGAATGGAGGAGGCTTGATCATTGAATGTCTTCAAGGCCAAGTTAGGCAAATTTTTGATCAAGGATTATTTGTGGGGGACGGAGGCGGGGGTCATGGGCAGGCATGGTCTTATTGACTGGCGGAGTAGGCTTGATTGGCCGAATGGCCTGTTCTTTCTCCTATTTCTTATGATCTTATAGTTAAACTCAAATTCATACCAAACAGCCAACATCCCAGACTCCCACAATCCCAGATAGCAGGGCAAACCTATCAGAGGTGGTAGCACACCTTCAACCATAAGTGTTAAGTAGTTAATCGAACTCAGACTCCTCCCAAGGGCCCCATCACCATCACAGAAGTCAATTCAATTTACTCCACTGATATACAGAAACAGCTGAGTTGTATGTTGGTTATTGAGGAGTTAATTTCTTTGGGATACCATCAGCATTTCTGGAAACTGTTAAACTGATCCAGGTTTTATATGTTGGCATGCATTTATTTATCAATCGTTGGTTAATGTTTTTCCATAGGAGATATGAAATTTTCCTCAACCAACACCTATTTGGCATTGGTGGGTACAAGGAAAGATGAAAGAAGATTCTGTAACATTAAGTTACCCTTGTGCTTTAGAATTTACAAAAATAATCTGAGCTACCGTGTACATCTTTATAACTTACATTACCGATACGCTCAATTCAGGTCTTAAAATGAGTGGATATTTTACAAACTAACAGAATCAGTGCAAGGTTCGGCATAACTAGTGGTATATCTCAAGTGTACTTTATAGAAGGTAAAGTACTCTGCTGTTATTCTACTCCAACTGATACCAAACTTTAAAAGTCAGTTTTAAAAGTCATATTTTGAGAATTACCTCTTGTTCCAGTATTAAATAAAGAGCAACCATTAAAATACCTTTTTTTTTTAACTGAAGTCTTATGCTGGTAGAACATTGTAAAATATATAATGGTGGATCAGATTTCTTAATAGCAGCTCATTTACTGACTCTGATGTTGGATTAAACACAGTTCTCCCTCTCCTTCCAGTGTAATTTAAGCTTCAAATACAAGAGGGACATAAAGAAAGCGCTGGACCATATTTGATGCCACACAGCCATGCGGTTATTTCCACCCCAATTCATCTCACTCGTCATTGCACAGGGTGTATCAAATTCTTCCAAGCAGAGACACAAATAGCAGCACGTCTGAGTTGATGCAATGAGGAAGTTAAACACAACTACACAAAGGAAGCTCCTAAAATTTGGGCTTGGTCACATACCAGCATTCTTTTTCAGAGAAAAGTAAAAATATACAGCACAGAAGGAAGCCATTCAACCCATTGTGCCTGTGCTGGCCAAAAAATACTTCTCCAGCCTAATACCACTTTCCAGCTGTTGGTCCAAAGTCTTGTAGGGTTACGACACCTGAAGGGCTTATCCAGTAAATTTAAATGCAATATGATTTATGCCTTTACAACTCTTTCAGGCAGTAAGTTTCAGAAACCGCTACCCTCTGGGCGAAAACATTTCTGAACATCCCCCAATTCTTCTGCTAAGGGAAAAAGGTCTTCCCTTTTTATTATGGCCTCTCAGTTTTATGCAGCTCACTTCAGTCTCCCCTCAGACATCTCTGGGCCATCTCAAACTATCCCTCTCTAATGCAATCATATCCTTTCTATAGAACTGTGACCAGAACGCGAGGTAACTAGTATTTTACACAGTTCTACAGCAGCTTAAATATCCAATTTGCCTTCTTATTCATCTCATCTCTCTCTTTCATGCTTACTTCAGGGATCTATGGTTATGCAGCCCAAGTGCTCCCCCACACTTCTCAAAATCCTAACTTCTGTGTATTCACTTGCCATTTTTGCTCTCCCTAAATGCGTTAACTCTCACTTTTTAAAAATTGATTTACAGGATGTGTGCATCACTGGCTAAGCCAGCAATTATTGCCCATCCCTAATTGCCTTCAAGGAGGTGGTGATGAGCTACCTTCTTGAACCACTACAGTCCCTGTGTTGTAGGTACATGTACAATGCTGTTAGGGAGGGAGTTCCAGGATTTTGACTCAGCGACTGTGAAGAAACAACGATATATTTCCAAGTCAGGATGCTAAGTGACGTTGAGGGGAACTTCCAGGTGGTGGTATTACCATCTAGCTGCTGCCCTTGTCCTTCTAGATGGTAGCGGTCAAGGGTTTTGAAAGTGTTGCCCAGGAAGCCTTGTTGAGTTTCTGCAGTGCATTTTGTAGATGGTACACACTGCTGCCACTGTTCGTCGGTGGTGGAGGAGTGAATGTTTGTGGAAGGGGTGCCAAACAAGAGGTCTGCTTTGTCCTGGATGGTGTCAAGCTTCTTGAGTGTTTCGGAGCTGTACTCATCCAGGCAAGTGGAGAGCACTTCTCCAAACTGAACTCTACTTGCCATTTTTATGCCCACATAACTAACATATTAATATCCTCCTGCAGTCTTTCTTCCTCGCTATCAACCAGACCAATTTTTGTAACCTCTGCAAACTTATTATTCAAGCCCCCTAAATTTAAGTCCAAATCATTGATAAAAACCACAAAAAGCAAGAGACCTAGTCCTGAGCCCTATGGAACCCCACTGAAAACAGTCTTCCAGTCACAAAAGCATAAGAATAGGAAGTAGTAGCAATGGAGGGCAGATAATTAGGATTGGAAACTGCCAGGAATTCAGTACAGGCCATGGCACTAATGAGTAAGAAGGGACTACACAGGGTGGGTGGGGGGAGGGGGGTGGTGGAGGCAGGGGTGGATTAACAGCAAAGCATAGAAATACCTGTCCATCTGCACTAAGACCTGGACAACATTCAGACTAGGGCTGATAAGTAGTAAGTAACATTTTACCACACAAGTGCCAGGCAATGACCATATCCAGTAAAAGGGAATCCAGCCTTTCTCCCAGCACAATCAACTGCATTACCATCACTGAATACCCCATTATCAATATCCTGGGGATTACCATTCGCCAGAAGCTTAACTGAACCAGCCATATAAATACAATTGATAAAAACGGAAGATCAGAAGCTCTAAATTCTGCAGCGAGTACCTCACCTACTCCCTCTCTAATGTCTGCCCACCATCTACAATCCAGCCGTATGGTGGATACTCATCCACATAACTGGATGAGCGCAGCTCCAACAACTTTCAAGAAGCTTGACATCATCCAGGACAACGCAGCCCACTTGATTGGCACCCTTCCACCACATTAAACACTCTCTTCCTCCACCAGTGGGAGCAGTGTGTGCCATATACAAGATGCAATGTAACAACTCATCTAGGTTTGGAAGCACCTTCCAAACCCACTACCTCTGCCACATAGGAGAACAAAGGCAGCCATCGCACGGACACCACCTACAAGTTACCCTCCATGTCACACATCACACTGACTTGGAACTACAGTGCCGTTCCTGCTGCTTGGTAAAAATCCTGAAACTTCCTCCCCACCAGCATTGTGGGCGTACATACACTGCATGGACTGCAGTGGTTCAAGAAGGCAGCTCTTCACCACCACCTCCAGGGAAATTAGGGATGGGCAATAAATCCAGGCCTAGCCACATCCCAAGACTGAATAAAAAAAGTATCCACTGCTGCCGCTGATTCAGAATGTTTCACCAAGTGCAGATTTCTCTAGCTCACAAGCTACCCTTGCATAATTCCATTATCAGAACTATCCAGCATGATGCCACCACCAAACACATCTTCCCTTCACACCCCTTATCGGCATTCCGTAGGGATCGCTCCCTCCGGGACACCCTGGTCCACTCCTCCATCACCCCCTACTCCTCAACCCCCTCCTATGGCACCACCCCATGCCCACGCAAAAGATGCAACACCTGCCCCTTCACTTCCTCTCTCCTCACCGTCCAAGGACCCAAACACTCCTTTCAAGTGAAGCAGCATTTCACTTGCATTTCCCCCAACTTAGTCTACTGCATTCGTTGCTCCCAATGTGGTCTCCTCTACATTGGAGAGACCAAACGTAAACTGGGCGACCGCTTTGCAGAACACCTGCGGTCTGTCTGCAAGAATGACCCAAACCTCCCTGTCGCTTGCCATTTTAACACTCCACCCTGCTCTCTTGCCCACATGTCTGTCCTTGGCTTGCTGCATTGTTCCAGTGAAGCCCAACGTAAACTGGAGGAACAACACCTCATCATCCGACTAGGGACTTTACAGCCTTCCGGACTGAATATTGAATTCAACAACTTTACGTCGTGAGCTCCTTCCCCCATCCCCAACCCCTTTCTGTTTCCCCCTTCCTTTTTTTTCCAATAAATTATAAAGATTTTCCTTTTCCCACCTATTTCCATTATATAATAAAAAACCCCACTAGAGCTATACCTTGAGTGCCCTACCATCCATTCTTAATTAGCACATTCGTTTAGATAATATCACCAACTTTAACTTTAACACCTATGTGTTCTATTGTACTATTGTCGTTGACATCTTTTGATGATCTGCTTCTATCACTGCTTGTTTGTCCCTACAACCACACCACCCCCCCACCTCTCTCTCTCTCTATCTCTCCGCCCCCCACACACACACCTTAAACCAGCTTATATTTCAACTCTTTCTTGGACTCGAACTCAAGTTCTGTCGAAGGGTCATGAGGACTCGAAACGTCAACTCTTTTCTTCTCCGCCGATGCTGCCAGACCTGCTGAGTTTTTCCAGGTAATTCTGTTTTTGTTTCAGAACTATTGCTTGGGAGTGATGGTGTAAGTGACATAGCATCTGCATGGTGTCTGTGCTCCTCTAAGGTGCTCCATCTACATGATGGTGCTCCATGTTGACAAAGACCAATACAAAGAGGAAAGTGACAAGAGTCAAGATGTAAGATAGAAGCAGCAGGTAACAATTTTGAGAGCGCAGGTTGAGGTTTCCAAGCTTGCTTCATATTTACGAAGGTGTGTGAAGGGATCTAAGAGTTACGACCCAGTTAGGGACCAATAACTTTTTGTTTAAAGTAGACAAAGTTTGAAGTCCCAGTTACCCACTAGGAGAAAAAAAGTCACAAGATTCCATGGCTATAAGCAAAAAATAAACTTTACCATACAAAGTCAGAAAAGTAAAACAATCTACAATATCAATCTTATATTCAAATTCAGGATTAACATGAAGTAAATATGAATTAACAGGCAAGCTGTGGTCAAACACCATACTGCACGTTAAATGGCAGATGCAACCAAGATGGATACCACAGATTTCTCAGCAATCCACCCAGACATCAGTGGCCACTATCAGTCAGAAAATCTTGCTGAAACTTTATCTCCCTCACAAGGAATTTCAACTCTTCACTTTTGAAGGTCCAGCCTCTGAATTCCCTTGAAAACCATTCTGACTCAGAATGCCTCAACAACTGCTCACCCCTCGATAGAGGCACCCCCCGCCTCTAATTACTGGCATAATTCCAATGCTTTTGTTAGCTTCACCAAGCTGGCACGGCCCTTGGGTTTCTTCAAACTCCACTCTCCCAGCTGCACTGAGCTATAAATGGCTCCCAAAGCTTTTCTGAGCCATAACTGCCTTCAGCACGAAACCAGCAGCCTTCTGCCACCTTCTCATCTCCCCAGGACTTCCCTTGAGCCCCAACTGCCTGGAGCCTGCTAACAGCTCCCAAGGCATCTCCGTGAACTGAAAACCACATGAGGTCCAAATTGCTGGTAGAGGGTATTGTTGCAAGCACACAGATAAATTGAAACTAGAAAACTTTCTTAAACACCACCCATCTCCATGATGATATAGCCTTTAAGTCAGTCTACCTGCTGTTTTATGCCTCTCTCTCTTCTATTCTGACTCTATTCAACAAACATGGGTAACCTTCTGAACTGCCATTTTCTTTTGGATGTTCTGGAAATCTCTAAAGCCCAGCATTTTAGTTACCTGACCTTCATAGCAACAACCTTGCCAGAACTAAACATTACATCTAAAATATTAACATGAATCATGAAAGTAGGTATCCATCACCTAAGTAATATGCAGATACACTGCTGCAGTATGCCACTAGACTCTCCATCATGGAAGCTCATAACTGCCTGGGCTAGTGATGTATTGAGTTTTTTTGTTCTGCCTGCAACATCTAAAATACTGGGACCACAATCCTTTAGCCTTGGATCTCGCCATAACATTATGTGCAGGTTATTCAATGCAGCAAGGTGAGAGGAAGCAGAGAGTTAGTTAGTGGCTGTTGAGAAGGTAATAGAGTTGTGTTGGGCTTGTGCATGCAGTGCTGGGTGAAGAAAAATTAATACGGAATGAGGTTGGGGAGTGATGAATGTAAAGAGAAGTTCTGATATGAAATGAGGAAGCAGTGGTGGATGCAGTTGCTACATGTGCAAGTGGCAGTGTTTGTAGAGAGAATGGTATTTGATGAGCGGTGTGAAGAATGAGTTCAGACTGTTTAGAATAAGGGAAAAAAAAGTGTTTTGGTTTCACCTCATGATTGCCTAGGGAAAATGTGGGAAAAAAAATTGCTGAATGATGGGAGGATGTCAGATAATGCTGCAAGGTGCTAGCTAGTGGTGAAGACCTTTACTCACTGTTGCTGCTCATGAGGTCATTAAATGTCTTCCAGTATTGAAGGCAGGTTCTATGGGTGATGATATTGGCACTGATCCTGCCAGTCACCTCTGTCCAGGTCTGCTTCATCTTGGTCATGGTATACCATTGCAGATTGCCCCTCACTTACTCAACTGAGACCTCACAAAAGCAGGGATTCTCATCTACCTTGCCAAAAACTCTTGCAGTGTTGCTTAATTGGAAATGCAACCAGGGAATGTAACTCCACTTTAAGAGGTACATCCCCACTTCAGGTCGGCATTGGATATCACACCAGCAATTGCACGGGCCATGTAGGTGGACTCACTGATTTATACTGCATGCAACCCATCAAATTTAAATCAGGTCCAGGTGTTAAATGGTCCAGACCCCATGGCCAAGGATCTGTGGGGATTCCTGCCCACCCCAAATCCATCTCAGGTGAAAATTATGGATCATTCAAATGAGTAACACCAGCTATACAAAGCATGACTCAAATTCAAATAGAATCATACGCTGTTAGAATACACAAATTTTCAGAAACCTTTAAAGTAGTTGGAATTATATCGCTCTGTGCAGATGACCAAAGGGAAGTCACAGAGCAGGTGATTCCACCTTCAACATAACCATCCCAACAGCAGAGGTTGTGCAATTCTGAAAATAGCTGATATGCAACCATTGTTTCCTAGGTATTAGTCAAAATACAAGAAGTAGCAAACAGCCATGAGAACAATCCTGGTGTATAGGGCTCAGTTATGAAAAAAGTCTGGAAAAGCATAAGCTCTTCAGCCTTTAAGATCACTTCTCAAATATTTCCTTTCAAAAAGGATAAAAAAGTATTAAAAAGGTAATTCCAGAACATCATTTGAAATTAAATTGAGGGCATGATGAGGGGACACAAGATCAATCTATTAAAATGTAGATTTAAAACTAAAATCAATATGTTCTCTTTGCAGCAGGAATGACTGACATATAAAATGAACTCCTAGTAGAGCTGTGAGGTTAAAAACCCTGTAATAATTTACAAAATACTTGGATGCTTCATTAAGGCAATTAGAAATGTGAGGCTGCATCACACAAATAACAAACAAATGGATTAGACGATACATAACAGATTATCCTTAAAGGAACAAGTGCAAGCAGATTGAAGTAAGAATTCAGATTTTTATCCAAACTAATTACTTTTTTCTTCAGTAAAGAATTTTCAAAATGGCATAAACAGGAAGCAAATGCAATGGCTTTGCGTGTAATCTTCCCCCATTGTAAATAAGCCCCATTAAAATTATTTGTTGTGTACTTGCATCAGCTGCCAAATATGTTACTTGGTAGGATAAAGACTCAACTCAGCGTCAATTTCCATTAACAGCCCTCTGTCATTTACAAACTAACTAGTTTAAAAATCTATGCAAAATACTATACCAATAACAGCAAAACAAGAAATCGGATAAAGCTCAAGAATGAATAGCTTCAAATGGTCACCAATAAGGCTTGCAAAGACTGGTCTTATTCTCCACGAGGCTTAGTCAAGCCTAGCCTTTTCACTGCTAGGATATGTACATTCATATATACGTTCAATCTTGCAGGTGAGCATTTTCCTCATTTGCTGTGACACTTGCGTGGCACAAGCCCAAGCCTGGATATTGTCCAGGTCTTGCTGCATTTGAACATGGGCTGCTTCAGTATCTGAGTCGTCGTGAATGGTGCTGAACATGGTGCAATCATCAGTGAACATCCCCACTTCTTGCCTTATGATGGATGGAAGGTCATTGATGAAGCAGCTGAAGATGAGTGGGCCTAGGACACTGCCCTGAGGAACTCCTGCAATGATGTCCTGGAGCTGAGATGACTGACCTCCAACAACCACCTTCCTTTGTGTTATGTATGGCTACAACCAATGGAGAGTTTTCCCCCAGATTGCCATTGACTCCAGTTTTGCTAGGGTTCCTTGATGCCACAATCAGTCAAATGCAGCCTTGATATCAAGGGCAGTCACTCTCACCTCACCGCAGGAGTTCAACTCTTTTATCCATGTTTGAACTAAGGCTGTCACGAGGTCAGGAGCTGAGTGGCCCTGGCAAAACCCAAGCTGGGCCTCAGTGAGCAGGTTATTGCTAAGCAAGTGCCGCTTGATAGCACTATTGATGACCCCTTCCATTGTTTTACTGATGATGGAGAGGAAAGTAATAGGGAAGTAATTGACCAGGTTGGATTTGTCCTGCTTTTTGTGGACAGGGCATACCTGGCCACAATTTTCCACATTGCTGGGTAGATGCCAGTGTTGTAGCTGTACTGGAACAGCTTAGTTAAGGGTGCAGCAAGTTCTGGAGCATAAGTCTTCAGTACTTTTGCCAAAACATTGTCAAGGCCCATAGTCTTTGCAGTATCCAGTGCCTTCAGCCATCTCTTGATAGCACGTGGAGTGAATCGAATTGGTTGAAGACTGGCATCTGTGATGCTGGTGACCTCTGGAGGAGGCCAAGATGGATCATCCACTCGGCACTTCTGGCAAAGAATGTAGCAAAGGCTTCAATCTTATCTTTGATGTGCTGAGCTCCCCCATCATTGAGGATGGGGATATTTGTGGAGCCTCCTCCTCCAGTGAGCTGTTAAATTGTCCACCACCATTCACAACTGGATGTGGCATGTTTGCAGAGCTTAGATATGATCAGTTGATTGTGGAGCCACTTAGCCCTGTCTATCACTTGCTGTTTACGCTGTTTGGCACACAGGTAATCCTGTGTTATAGCTTCACCAGGTTGACAGCTCATTTTTAGGTATGCCTGGTTCTGCTCCAGGAATGCATCCTGCACTCTTCATTGAACCAGGGTTGATCCCCTGGCTTGATGGTAATGGCAGAGTGAGGGAAATGCCAGACCTGAGGTTACAGATTGTGTTCTGCCATTCAGCTGCTGCTGATGGCCCAAGCCTTCGTGGATGCCCAGTCTTTAGTTTCTAGATCTATTCAAAATCTATCCTATTTAGCACAGTGGGAGTGCCACACAAGACAATGGAGGCTATCTTCAATGTGAAGACAGGACTTGGTCCCCACAACGACTGTGCAGTGGTCACTCCTGCCGATACTGTCACAGACAGATGCATCTGTGGCAGACAGGTTGGTGAGGATGAGGTCACTTATGTTTTTTCATCTTGTTGGTTATCTCACCACCAGCTGCAGACACAGTCTAGCAGCTACATCCTTTAGGATTCAGCCAGCTCAGTCAGTAGTGGTGCTACCGAGTCACTCTTGGTGGTGGACATTGAAATCCCCCACCCAGAGTACATTCTGTGCCCTTGCCATCCTCAGTGCTTCCTCCAAGTGGTGTTCAGCATGGAGCACCACTGGTTCATCAGCTCAGGGAAGGCAGTACATGGTTATTAGCAGGAGGTTTCTGTGCCCATGCACCTCCCACCCGACTGTATGCCACTGTGCCGCCACATCTGTTAGTTCTAAACTGGCGGTGGGACAGGACATACTCAGGGATTGTGATGGTGATGTCTCTGGCATTATCTGTAAGATATGATTCCATGAGGGTGACGATACCAGGTTGCTGTTTGACTCGTCTGTGAGACAGCTCTCCCAATTTTGCCCCCCGACATTAGTAAGGACGACTTTGCAGAGTCGACAGGACTGAGTTTGCCGTTGTCATTTCCGGTGCCCACGTCAATGCCAGGTGGTCCATCCGGTTTCATTCCTTTTTGAGACTTTGTAGCAATTTGATACTTAGGTTGGAAACATACGTCCCTAAGTTCCTATGTATATGATACAGTTCGTTAACAATTTCCAGTCATTTATAAACAGTATAGTTTTAACATCTGTGTGATGTAGACTATGTATCTATAGCAAAAAAAAACAAGATTATAAATGACTGACCTGTTCAGGAATCAGTGCCAACAATTGGAACTACACACAGTGAATTCATCATACTTTACAAGTTATTTGAAACAATTGTATGCTGTCTGATTAATGGACACATTTTAATTGAAATTCCTGCCAGGTCTCCCTAATAGAAAAAGGAAGATGTTACAGGTTTGGGGCCTTCTCTTAGATTTTCCCTTGGTATAATGATGCTGGTCACACCTGTAAGCAGTCTGAGCATCTTGAGATTCCATGTATGCTTGTACTGTTCAATATCTAAACATACGATAGCGTAACCACAGCATCCCTTGTCACCCAAGCTGAACCTGTATCTTTTGCATATGCTACCATATGTGTCTCCAAACCTTTTGGAATTGGCCCAGGAAAACATCTGATAGTAAAAGACAAAGCAACAAATACAAGCTTTTTTCTTAAATTTCACTGCAAGGAAACACACAGAGCAATCATTATGATCAGACTTACTTAAATCAGTACAACTTGTCTTTGAGTAATAATAGAAAATGATGAAAGTTATGGGCTTTCACAAATCAATTGGGCATCCTAATCGACTTAAGCAAAATAACTCCAAATTACTCAATGCTAAATACCCAAGCCTGGAACAAGTTCATCCTTTAGTTTCATATTTGAAAATCTTGATGGACAACCTACGTCTTTTTCTGTTTCTAAATCCTCCTGTGTTGACAACTCAAGACAGCAGCAGAGGCAAAATACTGCGGATGCTGGAAATCTGAAATTAAAAAAAAATGCTGGAAAAACTCAATAGGTCTGACAGCATCTGTGGGGCATCCTTTTCTCCACTGCTGACCATAAGACCATAAGACATAGGAGCCGAAATCAGGCCATTCGGCCCATTGAGTCTGCTCTGCCATTCAATCAGGCCTACCGGGTTTTTCCAGCATTTTTTTGTTTTTGTTCAAGAGGAGGGCATATGCTAGCCAACTCTTATCAACCTCACGTGCTGCTGTATAGTGGTTATGTTATTGGACTAGTATTCCAAAGTACTGGACTAGTAATCTGGATGCACGAGTTCAAACTCCACCATGGCAGCTGGAGAATTTAAATTCAGGTAATTAAATAAATCTTGAATTAAAAACCTACTATTAGCAACCACAAAACTACCGGCTTGTCATTAAAACCCATCTGGTTCACTAACGTCCTTTAAGAAAGGAAACCATTGTTGAGTATATTTAAGGTTGAGATAGATAAATTTTTGGGTCTCTCAAGGAATTGAGGTATATGGAGGGCAGGTGAAAAAGTAGAGTTGAGGTAGAAGATCAGCCACAATCTTTCTGGATGGTGGAGCAAGCACAGTGGGCCATGTCGTCTATTCCTGCTCCTATTCTTATTTGCTTATGAAATCTGCTGTCTTTACCTGTTCTGGCCTCCATGTGACTCCAGACCCACAGCATCACGACTGATTCTTAACTGCTTCAGAAATAGCCTGGCAAGTCATTCAATTGTATTCAAAAGGTAGCTTACCACCACCTTCTCAAGGGCAATTAGGGGTAGGTAATAAATGCAGGCCTTGTCAGCAACACCCGCATCCTGTGAATGAATAAAAAGGCATCCTAAACCACAGACTCTCCAACACAATGGGTGTGAAACAGGCTGATAAATTATTGACTAGTTCTGTCGAAGGGTCATGAGGACTCGAAACGTCAACTCTTTTCTTCTCCGCCGATGCTGCCAGACCTGCTGAGTTTTTCCAGGTAATTCTGTTTTTGTTCTGGATTTCTAGCATCCGCAGTTTTTTGTTTTTTGACAAATTATTTGTTAGTTGCAGAAAGAATAAACAACTCCAAAGCTTACCTCATGCAGATTTTACTCAGCTTGCATTTCAGTTCTTTTTTTAAAAAATGATGCAAAAACACTTGATTTAAAGCATGACTCTTGAATGAATTTTTTCCCCAAAACTATTATGTAGAAAATGGTCAAAAAAATCCTGAAATATGAGGAGGAGTCAGGCAATCCTCTGAAATTCCACTTTTTATATAAATGCATTCCCAAAAAAAACATTCAGCTAAATGTTCAAAAAATTTCCACCTTGCCCAATCTGTTGCGATTCTATAAATTTACATAAATTTCACTATTTTATTAATAATCAATCTCACCTCAGGACGACCATCATAGTACGTTAATCTTGACTTTGTCAAAACAAACAATCTTTCTTTGTAATTGAGTGGAGATGTCCGTTTCTTCTGTTGTGATCTTTTAATTAAGGTCTCTTCAAGAATAAGATCCGCATTCATCTCTTCCCAAGATCCTCGTTCCGTCTTACCAGTGAGCAAAAGGCCCACTACACTATGGGCTGAAATAATTTTAAAAATGAACAGTTCAACATAGGTTTTCGTGTTAAAAAAATCGAACTTATAACACCTTATTTGATTTATGATCTATGATTGATTCAAAAAAAATCACTAAAACAGAATAATTTATCCTTAACAATCTACTTTTCCAGTGAAAAGCAACCTCTTAAGTTTCTTACCTAAAAAAACTGATAAATCTGTATCACTAAAAATCAATCCCTTGATTTTTTTTTAAAAAAGATCAAGATTACAAAATCCATCCTGTAATATTTTATTGTCCTCCAAACACAATAAACAACTTATAATTTAAATTGCATCCACATGTTACAAACCAAAACGTCAACTCTTTTCTTCTCCGCCGATGCTGCCAGACCTGCTGAGTTTTTCCAGGTAATTCTGTTTTTGTTTTTGTTTTGGATTTCCAGCATCCGCAGTTTTTTTGTTTTTATATATTAATAAGAACCAATGAAACAAAAACAGAAAATGCAGATCAAGCAGCATCTGTGGAGAGCGAAACATGATAATGTTTCTGGTTGATGATCTGGCAAAACTATGCCTATTTTTGTTTCAGGTTTCCAGCATCCATATTATTTCACTTTCACACTTGTTATGTGTTCACCTGTGCAACATATGTTGCACCGAATGAGATAACGTGTTGAACAGCAATACAAGAGACTTGACTGGTGGAAATAAGCCAACATGAGCCATTATGCCATGTAATACAAACTTTTTATTGGCATATATGTTACAACGTAGTCAATAGCCATGGAAGGAGAAGGTTCCAAAGCATACCTTGCCAATTTGATGACTTAAGAAAAGGCTGAAAGTATGTAGGAATCCAAAGATGATCACTTGCCACAAATTTCATTCACTGGACACTGATTCCATCCTCCTCCCTGGCAACTATCTAATGCTGAAACAGGTCACGAACAATTTGGCCCTGAGCTAAATTTCTCATCCTATACCCTCCACATCACCAAGATCGCCTCCTTCCTCCTCTGTAAAATCTCTTGGCTCCCCCCACTGCAGCATCAGCCTACCTGTTGCTGGAACTCTTGTTCATGCTTCAGTCACCTCCAAACTGAACTATTCCAATGCTCTTCCAGCTGGCTTCATATCTGCCATCCATGAAAACTTCAGGTCATCCAAAGTTCTACTACCCATACCCTAACCAGACCCATTCATCAATCACCATGGTGCTTGATGACCTGCATTGGTTCCTTTTCCATCAATGTCTGAAATTAAAAATTCTTAATCTTTAAAAAAAAAGCCTAGTATTTCAAATCCAGCATGATCTTACCCCTTCCTACAGTCTCCTCCAGCTCTACAACCTTCCAAGGACTCTGCGGTCCTTCAATTATGGTCTCTCTCTGCATCCCCAATTCCCTTTGCTCTTCCATTGGTAACTGTGCCTTCAGTTGTCTAGGCCCTGAGCTTCTTCACCTCATGGCACTCCTTAATGTCTACCACTGACCAATCTTTTAATCAACTCTGCTAACATTTTTTGCAACTTGATGTCAAATTTTCTTTGAAACACCCATGTGAAACACCAAGGAAAATTTTACTACATTGGCTCCTTGTCTGTCAACACCACAACTTGAAATTTCTCATGATGTTCCAATCCCTCCATAGCCTCACCACTCCCGATCAATGCAACCAGCTCCAGTGTTACAACCCTCCAAGAACTCTGTGATACTCTAATTCTGGCCTCTTCTGGATTCCCCTTTCACTCCAGTATTGATGACTGTGCTTTCAGTCATCCATGCTACAGCTCTGCAATTCCCTCCCTAAACCTCTCCAACTGCGTTAAGACTGTCCTTAAACATATCTCTTTGACAAAGCATTTAGTCACCTGTCATAATATTTTCTCCTTTGGCTCAGTCTCAATATTTGCCTAATTATACTGGTCTGAAATGCCTCAAGATGCACACCCCTACACTGGCTATGGGCCTGTCAATACCTCAGTTTTAAAATTTTCAAGCTTGTTTTCAAATTTCTTCTTAGACTCGTATCACCCTACGTAGCCTCCTTCAGTTCTACAATTTAAATCTCTGTGCTCCTCCAATTCTAGCCTCTTGCAATCTCTATTTTCATCTCTCCAGCATCAGCTTTAGCTGCCTAGGCCACAAGCTCTGGAATTCCCACCCACCACCCCCCCTTCTTTTTTAAGATGATATATGACAGAAGCAGTCCATGTTCAAATGCACCAAGACCTGGACAATATCCAGACTTGGGCTGACAAGTAGCAAGTAATATTCGCGCCACACAAGTGTCAGGCAATGACCACCTCCAACAAGAGAGAATCCAACCATCGCCCCTTGACGTTCAACGGCATTACCATCACTGGAATCCCAGACTATCAACATCCTGGGTGTTACCATTGATTTGAAAATGAACTGGACTAGCCATATAAATACTGTGGCTACAACAGCAGGTCAGAGGCTAGGAATCCTACCACAAGTAATTCACCTCCTGACTCTCCAAAGCCTGTCCACTATCTACAAAGCACAGGTCAGGAGTGTGATGGAATACTCCCCACTTGCCTGCATGAGTGCAGCTTAAGAAGCTTGATACCGTCCAGAACAAAACAGCCCACTTGATTGGCACCACATCCACAAACATTCACTCCCTCCACCACTGATGCACAGTAGCAGTACTGTGTACCATCCACAACATGCACTGCAGGAATTCACCAAGGCTCCTTCGACAGCATCTTTCAAACCCACTATCACTACCATCTAGGAGGACAAGGGCAGCAGGCAAAAACAAAAAACAGAAAAACTCAGCAGGTCTGGCAGCATCGCTGGAGAAGAGCACAGTTGATGTTTCGAGTCCTCATGACCCTTCAACAGAACTAAGTAAAAATAGGAAAGGGGAGAAATATAAGCTGGTTTGCGGGGGGGAGGAGGGGGGGTGTTGGGACAAGAAGAGCTAGGTAAAGGGCCAGTGATAGGTGGGGATAACCAAAAGATGTCACAGACGAAAGGACAAAGAGGTGTTGAAGGTGGTGATATTATCTAAAGGAATGTGCTAATTAAGGGTAGAAAGCAGGACAAACAAGGTACAAATAGCTCTAGTGGGGGTGGGGTGGGGTGAAGGAATACTAAAAAGGCTAAAAGGTAGAGATAAACAATGGATGGAAATACATTTAAAAATAATGGAAATAAGTGGGAAAAGAAAAATCTATTTAAATTATTGGAAAGAACAAAAAGGAGTGGGGAAAAAACGGCAGCAGGCAGTTGGGAACACCACCACCTGGAAGTTCCCCTCCAAGTCACCCAAGTCACTCACCATCCTGACTTGGAAATATATTGCCGTTCCTTCACTGTCGCTGGGTCAAAATCCTGGGACTCCCTTCCTAACAGCACTGTGGGTGTACCATGGACTGCAGCAGTTCAAGACGACAGCTCAACGACACCTTCTCAAGGGCAATTAGGGATGGGCAATAAATCCTGGCCTGGCCAGCAAAGCCCACATCCCACAAATGAATAAAAAAATGTTTTAATATCACTTCGTGCGGCTCAGTGTCAGATTTTGTTTGATAATGCTCCTAAGAAGAGTCTTAGGAAATCTCACTACAGTAAAAAGGATGCTATACAAATACAAGATGTTGTTATTGAGTGTTAGTTTGCAATCACTGGATCACCTTGCCACCAAGTTACAACGTACTTCAATAAGATAGGAATAGAAAATTCTATTATGAACCTCTTTTTAAAATCTCTAACTTAGCTATTGCCTTTCATGAAATTCTGTGTGCTTCCACCAGCCTAAACACAAGTGAATTATGAGCACTAAATAAATTGGTTTTTTTGCGACAATAGCACCAGGATATTGCCCTTGAATTACATACAACTATGTTAGAAGCAAATGTGTGCTTTCACTATGTAATCCAACATGCTGTTAACTTTTTGACAGTGAATTTATTGGATATGCTGGGTGTTGAGTCACATTGGATCTTTTTCATATCAATCTTTCATAAATTGGGTGGATAAAATGAAGGAGGAAGGCAAAGTGGATGATATGTCTATGTAAATACTTGAGATTTATCTCCATTGTTGTGTAAACTTACACACCTTGTCCAACTTGTTCTGTGACTTAACTGCCTCTTTTGATTTCACTGTCTCCCCTAGCATGGTATCATTTTCAAGTTTGACCATTTTGCATTAAGAGTCTCAATCCAGGTCATTTACATAAATTCAAAACAGTAGAGGTCGTAACATTATACCCTGAAGCATCCCATTCAGTACTTTCTCCAGTCTGACATTAATGAATACACATTGTTTACCACCAATTCCCAGAGTTTATTCTAACTCCCCATAGATTTGGCTTTGATAAATAGTCTTTCATTTCGAACTTTAACAAAAGTCTTTTGAAAGTTAAGGTTAACAATTTCGTAGCTATTTGCATTGCTCACTTGGGTTTTTACCTTCTCAACTAGTTTGGGAGCTTTGTATATCTTCCTGTTGCACTTAAACTACACACATCTTTAATGTGTCATGTTTTACCATCCACCAGCTTATCCAGAAACCCATTTAGGCAATGGTCATCCATAAATGAAATTACATCAAGTTACTAGGTCTCGTGTTGCCTTTCGCCAGTTTGAACCTATACCCTACCTCAAAAGTATACTCAAGGGGAAGTTTGAACAGAGCATTGTACGAATTCAGCCTGATATCTTTCAATTTACTCAGAAGTGTTTTACTTTCAATTATTCATTGCTGTTCCAAGGGCTAGATGTAAGTCTAGCACCATCCTTACATTTGTTTCAACTCATTGTTGGCTAGTCCAGCAGCAATGTACAAGCTACCCATTTTTTCCCCCAATGTGCAATATATTACACTTGCTCATATTTAATTTCACTGGCTATTAATTCACCCATTTAGAAATTTTAACTGGCTAACTTTGTGGGTTTGTCTCAGACTCAGCTATACCTTCATATCTAATATAATTTATTAATTTAACCAATTTGTATTGAGATTCAAATAATTACCAGATATTAACTGCAGTGTCCATTCTTAGGGAAACCACTCATTTCTTCCCTGCCATCACATTTCATCTACCAAGCAATTACTGTTTTCTTTCTTTCACATTGGATCTTTTTCATATCAATCTTTCATAAACTGGGTGGATAAAATGAAGGAGAAAGGCAAAGTGGATAATATGTTTATGTAAATACTTCAGATTTGTCTCCATGGAAAGTTATCTGCCCATTGTTGTGTAAACTTACGCACCTTGTCCAACTTGTTCTGTGATTTAACTGCCTCTTTTGATTTCACTGTCTCCCCTAGCATGGTATCATTTTCAAATTTGACCATTGACACAATGTCACAAGACAGCCTATTTTAGCTGTCACTTCCTCAAAAAAAGGAAAATGATCTTGAGGTTTAATAGGACCCTACCAGTAGTAAGTAGTACATGCCTTGGCCATCCCACAAATGGAAACATTTAACTGATTCTGATGTTCCTTTTAAAAATTTAACAATAAACTTAATTTAATATTTTTGCAGCTCAAGAGAGAGTTGATTCAGTTGCTTTGTAACATCACTGTCAGTGATCTCATATCCGTAGAAACTGGATTTGGCTCTTCTATTATTTTCTCAGATGAAGGTTAAAGTTTTTTTTTGCTATTCTTGGATGTGGAAGTCACTGGCAAGGTCAGCAGCTGTTGCCCTCCCAAATTGCCCTTGAGCTGAGTGGCATGCTCAGCCATTACAGACAGCCAACTACATTGCTGTGGAGCTGGAGTCACATGTAGGCCAAACCAGGTAAGGATGGCAGATTTTCTTCCCCAAAGGACATTAACGAACCAGATGGGTTTTTAACCACAGAGATAAAAACAAAAAAACTGCGGATGCTGGAAATCCAAAACAAAAACAGAATTACCTGGAAAAACTCAGCAGGTCTGGCAGCATCGGCGGAGAAGAAAAGAGTTGACGTTTCGAGTCCTCATGACCCTTCGACAGTTCTGTCGAAGGGTCATGAGGACTCGAAACGTCAACTCTTTTCTTCTCCGCCGATGCTGCCAGACCTGCTGAGTTTTTCCAGGTAATTCTGTTTTTGTTTTGGGTTTTTAACCACGACTGACAATAGTTTCATGGTGACCATTACCAAGACTAGCTTTCAAATCCAGATTTATTAACTGAAGTTAAATTCCACCAACTGGCCTGCCTAAATTTGAACTCAGAGCATTAGCCTGGGCCCCTGGATTACTAATGCAGTGACATTAGCACTAGACCACCATCTCTCCCTTAATAACAATAATGTGCCAAAAAAGTTAATATTTATGTTAGAACAAAATATACTATCTACGAGCACCTATCAATCAATTTTCTCCAAAGTTTTTACATGACTGTTTTAAGTTACAATTCAAAATAAAGTTGGGCCACAAGATAAGCAACACTAAAGTAGATATTGTCTGCCCAATCCTTATTGGTGAAATATTTCCAGACAAGTGATGAGAAATTAACATGGAAAATTTAACGGTAATTCTCAACCTTTAGCTCTAATGAGACCACTATAATTTAGCAAATAAAAGTATTTAAGAATCACAAAATAATTTACATTTTTTCAACTTGATAAACAGGTTTCTAACTTTAGCTATTTAACAAAGGAGGGAAAGAAAAACCAGAGAAGCTAAACTAACTGGTCTGTAGTGAGGTTATCGGGAAGTTACAGGAATCTTTCATCAAAAAAGCCCAGTGAGACCAGCAGGGGGATAAAAGCCGAACAGCATTTGAAAGAAAAACTAAGCGTGACATCACAGGGGAGCCAAAAAGTATTTGATTGGCAAGTATTTATTCCTCTCTCTAAACTAGGGGATTTGTTCAAATTAGGAGACAGGAAATTAAAAATTTCAATTGGGCTACGTATAAATTAGTGAATTAATAAGAATGTAAGCACAGAGCAGGTCTGGAGGCATCAATTAAATTAAATACTGCAGTTTTAACAATCTAGTTAGCACCTTGTTTAACAGGGAACAGAGGGGGTTTTGTTTAGATCACGCATGGGCATCTGAGAATCGTTGTTTGCAATTCCTGCAGCACATCGGAACTTCAGGGCACTTCACTAGTCTTGGGAAACCATGTGTAGGGGAAGTGTTTCCAGCTGTTTCAGCTCAGAATTTCCAAGCTGGAGACATCGCAGAGCATCAGGGAGGATATGTTGCCTGGATCATAATTTCCAGGAGGTGGCCAACCCAGACGCAGTGAGAGTTCTGGATAATAGATAGATGGTCATCAGGAAGAGTAGGAAAAGGCAGAAAGCACAAGAATCTTTGGGGTGTGTACCACTTTCAAACAGGTACTCTGCATTGAAGACTGCTGAGAATGACCACGCCATGAAGAAGTACAGTCCAGACCATGCCAACAATTGTTAAAGGAGGTTACAGCACAGCGTAGAGATGCTGTGGTTGTAGGAGATTCCATTGTCAGGGGGACAGTCAGGTATTTCTACAACTGCCATTCTGAGTCCACATGATGTGGTGCCTCCCTGGTACCAGAGTAAAGGACATCACAGAGAGGGTGCAGAATATTCTGCAAGGGGAAGGATGTGTGCCAGGAGTTGTGTTACACGTTGACACCACTAACATATAGAGGACAGGTACTGAGGTTCTACAGTTAAATTTTCAGGAGTCAGAAAAGAAGTTAAAAAGTAGGACCTCAATGATAATAATCTTTGGATTACTCCCAGTACCCATGTGCTAGCAAGAGCTAGGAAGATAGGGAGGTTCAATGCATGGTTTGAGACATGGTGCAGGAGGGAGCGTTTCAGATTCTTGGAACAGTGGGGCCAGTTCAGAGCAGAAGGCACCTATTCAAAAGGGGCAGCTTTACCTCAATAGAACTGGGACCAATGTACTATGAACCTCATAGGGAGGTTCGTTAGTGTGGCCGGGGAGTGTTTATACTAAATTGGCAGGAGGTTAGGCACCAGCATATGGAAATAGAAAAGAGGCATAAAAGTGAGAGTGTTGAATAGTACTAAAGATAGGACTGGACTAAGAAGGACAATTAGGAATACAAAGAAAGGATTACAATGCTTGAATGTAAACACAAAGTTGGGTGGATAAGATTGGTAAACAACAAGCATAAATAACTGTCAGAATATGATGTAGCAGCAATAAGGAAATTAGACTGAAAAATAGTGAGAACTGGGCGCTTAACATTCAAGTATCTATAAAGTGTTCAGAAAAGAAAGGAAAGGGGAAAAAACAGAGGTGGGATGGGGACAGTATTACTTAAGGAAGGCTTTATAGTGTTGCAAAGAGGGGGATATCCTTGAGGGGGCAAGGAGAGAATCCATTTGGTTAGAATTGAGAAACAAAATGGAGGATGATTGCTACTTGGGGTATTCTAAAGGTCTCCAAATGGTGACAGAGAGATAGAGGAGCAATTCTGCAAGGAAATCACAGAGATGTGCAAAAATTATAGTGGTGATACTGGGGGATGTTATTTACCCAAATATCAATTGGGACAGTCTTTGAGTAAAGGGCAAGGAGGGAGAGGAATTTCTGCAACATGGTCAGGTGAACTTCCTTAATCAATAAGTTCTCAGCCCAACTAGAAAGGAGGCATTGCTAGATCTGATGCTAGGAAATGAGGGGCAGCAAGTGGACTAAGTGTTTGTGGGGAACACTTGGGTAAGTGTAATCATCATATCATAAGGTTGAGACTAGTAATGCAGAAGAGCGAGGAACAATCTTAAGTAGGACATCAAAATTGGACGAGGTCTAATTTCAATTGCACGTGGAGGGATCTAATCAGGATAAAATCGACCAAAGATTGACAGGAAAAGCAGTAACAATGGATAGTCTTTAAGGAAAGGATGCTTCAGGTATCAACTAGGCACATCTGAACAAGGGCGAAAGGCAGGAGGAATGAAAACCAGGGCCCCTTGTATGGAGAGGGAGATCGAGAGTATGATGAAATAACAAGAGGGTGTGTTATGCACGCAGGTGAATTTTTCAAGTAAGAATCAGGTAAAATAAAATAGGTTGAGAGGGGAAAAGTGAAGAGGAAAATAAGACAGGCAAGGAGAGAAATTAAGAATAAAAATGGCAGTCAACAGAAAAGGGAACCGAAAAATCTTCTACTGACAAATAGTACTGATAAATAGTAAGCAGGTATCAAGAGGTGGAGGGGGTCCTATTATAAGAGGATGATTTATGCTTAAAGGTGCAGAGCAGAGCTAGAATACTTAATGGATACTTTGTATCAGTGTTTATTAAGGAAGGGGAATCTGACAAAATATCAGTAGAAGCAGAGATAGTAGAGGTAATGGATGGAGTGAAAATTGACGGAGGTGGTCCAAGAAAGGCTGGCTATACAAAGTAGATAAATCACATGGTCTGGATGGCTTGCACCCCGGGTTGCTAAAGAAAGTGGAGCTGGAGATGGTGGAAGGGTGTGCCATATTAGGAAGTGGCAGAGGAGTGGAAAAGCAATTATGTGAAATTGGATAGACACTTGAAGGAAATAAACTTGCAGGGCTGCAGGAATAGAATGGGTGAATGAGACTAACCAGATTGCTCCATGGAGGGCCAGCTTGAAATCAATGGGCCGAACAGCCTCCTTCTGTGCTGAAATGACTATGACAGAGCGACTGAGCTCTTGAACAGCCAACTGCTAATTGAAGAGTCAGTGTTAGATTTGCAATTGGCAAGTCTAGTTGAAATTTTTGAGGTTACTAGCATGGTGAACAGGACAGCGTATGGATTTCCAGAAAGCATCATTAAGGTTCCTTCACTGTCACTGGGTCAAATTCCTGAAACTCCCTTCCCAACAGCACTGTGGGTGTACCTACACCACATGGACTGCAGCGGTTCAGGAAGGTAGCTAATCACGACCTTCTCATGGGGCAAGAAGGCATAGACAATAAATGCTGGCCTGGCCAGCAATGCCCACACCCCATGAGTGAATTGAAAAAAAAGATATCAGTAAAACTGCAGGTGCACAAAATCAGGAAGTAACTTTGGTAAACAGGTTGGCAATTGCTTGGGAGGTGGCAGAGAGAATAGCAGCAAAATTGAATATTCTATGCTTTGTAGGGTGAGATAAGAATACAGGAATATAGGATAAAAGCAAAAAACTGCGGATGCTGGAAATCCAAAACAAAAGCAAAAATACCTGGAAAAACTCATCAGGTCTGGCAGCACCTATGAAGAGGAGCACAGTTAACGTTTCGAGTCCGAGTGACCCTTCAACAGAACTAAGTAAAAATAGAAGAGAGGTGAAATATAAACTGGTTTAAAGGGGGGGGGGGTGCGCGGTGGAACAAGAACAGCTGGATAGATGGCCAGTGATAGGTGGAGATAACCAAAAGATGTCACAGACAAAAGGACAAAGAGGTGTTGAAGGTGGTGATATTATCTAAAGAAATGTGCTAATTAAGGGTAGAAAGCAGGATGAGCAAGGTACAGATAGCCCTAGTGGGGGTGGGTCCTTGCTCATCCTGCTTTCTACCCTTAATTAGCACTTTCCTTTAGATAATACCTCTTTGTCCTTTTGTCTGTGACATCTTTTGGTTATCTCCACCTATCACTGGCCCTCTATCCAGCTCTTCTTGTCCCAGCCACCCCACCCCCCACCCTTAAACCAGCTTATATTTCACCTCTCTTCTATTTTTACTTAGTTCTGTTGAAGGGTCATTTGGACTCTAAACGTTAACTGTGCTCCTCTCCGTAGATGCTGCCAGACCTGCTGAGTTTTTCCAGGTAATTTTGTTTTTGTATAGGAATATAGGAAATAGGAGCAGAGGTGGGCCATTCGGCCCCTCGAGTCTGCTTTGCTATTCAAATAGATCATCTCTCTCAATGCCATTTTCCTGCACTATCCCCATTCCCATGATGGCTTTAATATCTAAACATGCCGATCTGACTTCAACATACTCAATGACTGAGCTTCCACAGCCCACTGTGGTAGAGATTTTCAAAGATTAACCACCTTCCTCATCTCAGTCCTAAATGGCCTACCCTTATTCTGAGACTACGTCACTGGTTCTAGATGCGCCCCCCCCCACCCCCAAGTCAGAGGAAATATGCTCCCTGAATCTAACATATTGAGCCCTGTAAGAATTTTGCATGTTTGAATGAGATCACCTCTGTTCTGAACTCCAGAGAAGGAAGGCCCAGTCCATTTAATCTTTCCTCGTAGGACAATCCCTCCACCCTAGGAATTAGTCCAGTGAACCTTCATTGCACTCCGTCTATGCCAGGTATATTTTTCCTTAGGTGAGGGGACCAAATCTGCACAAATACTCCAGGCACACACTCACCAAGGTACTATAGAATTGCAGTAAGACCTCTTTACTCAAAACCTTTTGCAATAAAGGCAAACATCATTTGCCTGCCTAATTGCTGCTGCACCTGCATGCAATGACATTCATGACCCTTTGGACATCAAAACTTGCCAAATTCTCACTATCTAAGAAATAGTCTGCATTTCTGTTTTTCCTACCAAAGTGGATAACTTCATATTTTCCATCTGTTTCAAAGGATCTGTAGAGGCCTCAGCTTTTAACCATACACATGACATGGATGAAGAAATAAAGAATTGTGTAACCAGGTTTACAGATGATACTAAGTTAGGAGGCAGAGCAAGTTGTATGGATGAGATGTAGGAGTGGTTTGTAGGAATTCCATATATGTTTATTGCTGTGTAAAGGTTAAATTAAGAATGATGGAAAGTGTCATGCTGCTATTTTATGAAGCTTGTGTTGAGGAACTTATGCTTGTGATTGCAAAATGGCTGGCACTGAACAAGATCAACAATGCAGAAAGAATATGCTGTTAGAATAAGTTTGAGAGATGTCATTATCTGGAATACACCGTGATTAAGTGACCTTTGTTGCACTGTGAACTGACACCTAAAACAACAAAGGGCAGGTGCTTCAGAGATCCTAAGGTAATTAATGGCTACGTGCAGAAAGGACACATGAGGGAACAAACTGTGCATAATATCTTGGGTTAAATGTATCGTGACATGGACCAATCTCCAAATGATCACACTCTGAACAAACCAGTAGCCAAGATGGGTCATGCACAAAGGCTCCCTCACACGTGGACTAACATAAAGCAAACTGGAAAGCACTGCTCAGCATGGTACAGAAGGAAGAAAGTTGAAGAGAAGTAGATAATAAACCAGTAAAGCTTGTGTTGATAAAAGCAAAAAAAAACTGCAGACACTAGAAACCCAAAACAAAAATAAAAATAAAAATACCTGGAAAAACTCAGCAGGTCTGACAGCATCTGCAAAGAGGAATACAGTTATCATTTCGAGTCTGTATGAATCTTCAGCAGACCACGTAAAAATAGAAACGAGGTGGAATATAAACTGTTTGAGGGGGGGGAGCCTGGGACAGGTAGAGCTGGATACAGGGTCAGTGATAAGTGGAGATTGCCAAAAGGTGTCATAGACAAAAGGACAAAGAGTATTTTAAGGTGATGATATTATCTAAGGAATAGGTGACATTAAGGGTAGAAAGCAGGACGAGCAAGGTACAGATAGCACTAGTGGGGGTGGGGTGGGGGAAAGGGATCGAAATAGGCTAAAAGGTAGAGATATAACAATGGATGGAAATACATTAAACACATTTGTAAAACAAAAACAGAATTACCTGGAAAAACTCAGCAGGTCTGGCAGCATCGGCGGAGAAGAAAAGAGTTGACATTTCGAGGCCTCATGACCCTTCGACAGAACTTGAGCACATTACTTAAACACATTTGTGTTGATCTTTCATTACTGCCCAAGTTCCTAGTCGTTACACTTAATGAACTTATTCTGAGCTTGTTTTTGAAACAACATCATTACCACAACTATTTGTCACATCCTGACCCAGTTGAGAGAAATTTCTTACAAGGAACAGAAGATTGCAAAGGGGCATGGACACATTAAGTGAGCAGGCAAAGCTAAAGTAGGTGGAGTTCAATGTGGGAACTGAGATCATCCATTTTCAATTCCAGAAAGATAATTAAGAAAATTTTCAGGTTTGTAAGATTGAGCTTTTTTTAAAAAAATTCATTTATGGGATGTGGGCTTCGCTGGCTGAGCCAGTATTTATTACCCATCCCTAATTTCCCTTGAGAAGTGGTGGTGAGCTGCCTTCTTGGACTGCTGCAGTGCATGTGGTGTAAGTACACCCACAATGCTGTTAGGAAGGGAATTCCAGGATTTCAACCCAACAACAGTGAAGGGATCACAATATATTTCCAAGTCAGGCTTGGAGGGGAACTTCCTTCTAGATGATAGTGCTATGTGTTTGGAAGGTGCTGTCTGAGAAGGCTTGGTGAGTTCCTGCAATGCATCTCGTAGATGGTATACACTGCTGCTACTGTATGCTGGCGGTGGAGGGAGTGAATGTTTGTAGTGTCAAGCTTCTTGAGTGTTATTGGAGCTACACTCATCCAGGCAAGTGAAGAGTATTCCATCACACTCCTGACTTGTGCTTTGTAGATGGCAGACAGGCTTTGGGGAGCCAGGAGGTGAATTACTCGCTGCAGGATTCCTAGCCGCTGACCTGCTTTTGTAGCCACAGTATTTATATAGATCATCCAGTTCAGTTTCTGGTCAATGAAAACCCCCAAGATGTTGATAGCTGCAGAGGAGCAAACAGAATTAGCTGTCCATGTGCACAAATCACTAAAAGCTGGAGATGATCCAAAAGGGATTCAATATAGTTACATTTGTAAGCGTCCCAAATTGTAAATGGAACAATTGTTCCTTTTACAACTTCCTATTCTTGTAGAATTGTCCTGATAAGTGCAAAATGAAAAGTTTTGACAACGTGTGTTTTTTTCAGCAATACTGAAGTTCTGTACTACAAAACAACTAAGATACAAAGAAACGATCTCCCATGGTGAAGAAAGCCAGAACAAGGGAGAATTTTCTTAAAGCTACTCCATCTAGGAGTGAAATCAGGAAGTACTTATTCACAAAAAGGGTAGTGGAAATCTGGAACTGTCTCCCCAAAAGGCTGTGGGTGCTTGGTCAATTGAAATCTCCAGATAGAGATCAGTCTATTTTTGTTGCTAAGTGAGAGTATGAAGGGATGTGGAACAAAGGTGAGCAAATGAAGCTCAGGTATAGATTAGCTACAATCTAATCCAATAGTAGAACAGATACAAGGTCCTTTGTCTGTTATGCATGGAAATGACAACGGAATCCCCTGTTCATTAGACCCTGCAAGATCCTCCATAAATGACAACTGGGGGCTTGTGCCAAAATTGGGAGAGCACAGACTAGTTAAGCAACAGCCTGGCAGAGTCATCCTTACCACATTATACCTTACAGTCGAAGTCCCAGATTCCATTATACCAGTCAAGGATGTGTCCTTTCCCACCAGCAGGACAGACCCACCAGAGGTGGCACCACAGTGGCATAAAGTCAGGGGGGAGTGACCCTGGAAATCCTCAATATTGACTCCAGACCCCACTAAGTCTCATGGCATCAGGTCAAACATGGCCAGACTAGGCCTGCAGCAGGTGGTGAGGGAGCCAAGAGGAGGGATAAACCTACTTGACCTCACCCTCACCAATTTACCTGTCAGAGGCATTTGTCCATGACAGTATTGGTTGGAGTGCGTCCTTGCAAACACAAAGTCCCAGCTTCACATTGAGGTAACTGTCCATTTTGTTATGTAGCACGACTACCATGCTAAATGGAATAGGTTCACACAACAGATCTAGCAGTTCAAAACTGTGCACCGCACCCTTGAGGTGCTGTGGGTAATTGCATTCAACCAGAATCTGTTAGTTTATGACATATCCCTTCCTCCGCCATTACCATCAAGCCAGATCATCAGCCCTGACTCAATGAGAAACACAGGAGAGCATGCCAAGAACTGTACCAGGCACACCTAAAAATGAGATCCCAACCTGGCAAAGTTATAATACAGGACTACATGCATGCAAAACAGTAGAATTAGCATGCAATGGACAGAGCTGATAATCCCACAACCAATGGATCAAATCTATACTCTGCAGTCCTGCCATGTCCATCATCATTCACGACTGAATAATTAACTAAATGGAGGAGAAAGCTCCACCAATATCCCCATCCTCAATGATGGGGAAATCCAGCACATTAATGCAAAAGATAAGGCTGAAGCATGTGCAACCATCTTCAACCAGAAATGCTAAGTGGAAGATGCATCTCAGCCTCCTGCCGAGATCCCTGAAATCACAGATGCCAGTCTTGAGACGATTCAGTTCACTTCACATGATATCAAAGAATGGCTGAAGGCAGGGGATACAGCAAAGGCTAGGGCCCAATAAACATCCCAGCAACAGCACCAAAGGCTTGTGCTCCAGATATATCTGCACCTCATTCAAGCTGTTCCAGTCCAACTGAAATACTGGCATCTATCCAACAATGTGGAAAACTGTTCGCAAAAGGCAGGACAAATCTAACCACAGAACCACAGAATTGTTACGGTACAGAAGGAAGCCATTCAGCCCATTATGCCTGCAGTGGCTCATGAAGAGCATTATGACAAGGCCATTCTCCTGCCTTTTCCCTTTAACCCAACACATTATTTGAATAGAAATAATCATTGAATGCCCTCTTGAATGCCTCAATTGAACCTGCCTTCACCATACCTCCAGTGAGTGCATTCCAGATCCAAACCACTCACTGTGTGAAAAAGCTTTTTCTCACATTTGCTCCTTTTGCAAATTACTTTAAAACTGTGCCCTCTCGTTCTTGATCCTTTTCCAAGCGGGAAGAGTTTTTCCCTATTATCTACACTGTCCAGCCCCCTCATGATTTTGAGCACCTCGATCAAATCTCCTCTTAGCCTTCTCCTCACCAAGGAGAACAGTCTTAACACCTCCAATCTGTCTTCATAACTGAAGTTTCTTACCCTGGAGCCTTTCTGGTAAACTCTTCTGCACTTTCTATAATGTGGTACCCAGGACTGTACACAATATTCCAGCTGAGGTCTATCTATTGTCCTATACAAGTTCAGCATAACCTCCAAGCTCTTCTCCCCTACATCCCTATTAATAAAGCCTAGGATAGTGTATGCTTTATTAACTGCTCTCTCCACCTGTCCTGCCGCCTTCAATGATCTGTGCGTATATATACCCACATCCCTCTGTTCCTGCACCCCCTTAAGAATTTTACCCCTTATTTTATATTGTCTCTCAATTTTCTTCCTACAAAAGTGCAACACCTCGCAATTATCCACATTGAACTTCATCTGCCGCCTATCTGCCTACTCCACCAACTTGTCGATGTACTTTGAAGTTCTACACTGTCCTCCTCACAGTTTACAATGTTTCCAAGTTATGTATCTGCAAACTTTGAAATTGTCCCCTGCACACCAAGACCTAGATCATTAACACATATCAGGAAAAGCAAGCATCCCAATACCAGCCTCTGGGGAGCTCCACCAGAAACTTTCCTCCAGCCAGAAAAATATCCATTCACCACTACTTGCTGTTTCCTATTACTCAGGCAATTCTATATCCATGTTGCTACTGTCCACTTTATTCCATGAGCTATAACTTTTCTCACAAGTCTGTGGTGTGGCACCATATCAAATGCCTTTTGGAAGTCCACGTACACCACATCAACAACATTGCCCTCATCAACCCTCTGTCACCTGTTCAAAAAACTCCAAGTTAGTTAAGCATGGTTTTCCCTTAAGAAACCCATGCTGGCTCTTCCTAGCTAACACACATTTTTCCACGTGACTGTTCATTTTATCTCGAATAATTATTTCTAGAAGCTTCCCCGCCAAGTTAAACTGGCTGACCTGTCATTGCTGGGCTTATCCTTACAATCTTCTTTGAACAAGGGCATAATGTCTACAATTCTACAGTCTCCAGCACCTCCCCTGCATCTCAGGAAAACTGAAAGATTATGGCCAGTGCCCCTGCAATTTCCACTCTCACTTCCTTCAATATCCTTGGATGCATCTCATCCAGTCCTGGTGCCTTGTCAACTTTAAGTACCAACAGTTTGTCCAATACTTCATCATCAATTTTGAACCCTTCTAGTGACAGAGTTTTCTCCTCTGTCACCGTGGCCTGAGTAGCATCTGCTTCCTTGGTAAAGACAGTTGCAAAGTATTCCTTTAACACCTCAGCCATGCCCCCTGCCTCCATGTGTAAATCCCCTTTTTTGTCCCTAATGGGCCCTTCTTTTTTCTAACCATCCTTTATGTGTCTAAAGACAACTTTGGGATTCCCCTTTATGTTGGCTGCCAGACTTTTCTCATAATCCCTCTTCATTTCTCTTATTTGCTTCTTCAACTCCCTCTAAACAATTATCAACTCATCAGTCTATACTTGATCAACAACAATGCGATGGAAGATCTTGTCTCCAGTGCTACCCAGCAGCATTTCCATAGCAATAGCCTAGATATTTCTTTTCTCACCTATTTCCATTATTTTTAAATGTATTTCCATCCATTGTTTCATCTCTACCTTTTAGCCCATTTCTATTCCTTCACCCCATCCCACCCTCATTAGGGCTATCTGTACCTTGTTTGTCCTGCTTTCTACCCTTAATTAGCACATTCCTTTGATAATATCACCACCGTCAACACCTCTTTGTCCATTTGTCTATGACAACTTTTGGCTACCCCCACCTATCACTGGCCTTCCATCCAGCTCTACCCTCCCTCCCCCACCCCCACCCCCCCCCAAAAACCAGCTTATATTTCACCTCTTTTCTATTTTTCCTTAGTTCTGTTGAAGAGTCATACAAACTCGAAACGTTAACTGTATTCCTCTCTGCTGATGCTGCCAGATCTGCTGAGTTTTTCCAGGTATTTTTGTTTTTGTTTTGGATTTCCAGCATCTGCAGCTTTTTGCTTTTATCTTCTTGTTCAGCTTGGGTTATGCCATGGCCATTCAGCTCCTGACTTCATTACAGTCTTGGTACAAACAAGGACAAAAGAAATTAAGCCAAGAGGTAAGGCAAGGGTGACTGAAGTTGACATCAAGGTAACATTTGACTGTGTGGTGTTATGATCCCCATGGAGATCAACAAACGAAAAAGATTAAAAATCGAAATGAAAAGAATAAAATTTACTGAATGACCCAAATGAGAAAATCAATAGACAAGATTTTGTTTTGTATAACCTTTACTTTATCAAAGCAAAATTAACATAAATTAAACATGAATTAACAGCCATATTGCAGTCAATATAAACAATTACATGTTAAATAGCAGGTACAAAGGTATATCTCATGAATTTACGAGGCAGTCCCAAACAGCATATTATATGCCATTAATTTCAGCCATAGAGTCCTTCAAAGCTCTAAACTTACACAAATAAAATTCCAGCTCCTTTATTTCGAGGGTTTAACCACCAATCCTTTTCTGACAGCATTGCCCAACCAGAGTTCCAAGGGCACGGTCTTCACTAAAATGGCACAATTCTGCAGAACCTCCTCAGCTCTGCTCATAGCAGTATTGATGGCATGGATCCATGAGAAACGCGTTTATCTGAGCTCTCAATAACACACTTGTGCACTGTATTGCCAGCTCGTGTCAATCAGTTCCTTAACAACCGAAACAGCAACAGAAACCTTATTTTTCTTCTTTCTGCTCCCATATTCAGCCTTCCTACTCACCTTTGTCAGCGTTGCCAAAACCTCTCCTCTTTCCAGCAGAACCTGGTACATTAGGCTTGTTTTCACGCCAGCTGGAGTCATTTGGATCTGTTTTACACCCCACAGCCTGGGTCATCGGCCTCCACCCAATCAACTTGAACCTACTCCTCCACAGTGGCATCAAGAGGCCCTAGCAAAATTGAAGTCAATGGGAACCAAGTAGAAAATTCTCCACTGATTGGAGTCATACCTAGCACAAAGGAAGATAATGCGGGTGTTGGAAACCAATCATTTCAGCCAATGGACATTGAAGTGTCTAAAGACAGTTGGGGCTAGGATGCTACTGTATCAACGACATTCCCTCCATCGTACCAGTCAGAAGTGGAAATACATGCTAATGATTGCACAAGGTTCAGTACCATTCATGACTCCTCAGATACTCAAACAGCCATGTCCATGTGCAACAAGACCTAGACAACATTCAAGCTTAGCTGATAAGTGGCAAGTGACATTCATGCCACACAAGTGTCAAGCAATGACCAACTCCAACAAGAGTGAATCCAGCCATCTCCCCTTGACACTTAATAGCATTACCGTTGTTGAATACCCCAATATCAACATCCTGGGTGGTATCATTGATCAGAAACTTAACTAAACCAGCCATATAAATACTCTGGCTACAAAAGCAGGTCAGAGGCTGGGAATTCTGCGGTGAGTAACTTACCTCCTGATTCCACAAAATCTGCCCACCATTTACAAGGCACAAGATCTGCATTTGCCTGGATGGACCAAGCTCCAACACCATTGAAGAAGCTCGACAACATCCAAGACAAAGCAGCTAACTTGATCGGTGCTGCCTTTAAGGTATAGCAGTGTGACATCACAAGAAAGGAGACATCTCATGTGATCCAGTCTTAGTTTCATTTTTGCTTTGAGCAGAACAGACACAACTCTGATGTCTTCAAGCTTTATACCTATGTATATGTGTTCTCATGTGTCTAGTCTAAATAAGTTAACCCACAACATATTTACCAAATCCCTATGAGTGATTGCTGCCTGTGTCCTGCACAGCAAGTAAGCCCAAGAGTATTGTTTCATTATAATAACATGACAATCGGCACCCCATCCACCAACATAAAATTCACTCCCTCCACCACCAAAATACAGTGGCAGCAGTATGTGCCATCTACAAGATACACTGCAGCACTCACCAAGACTCCTTGCTTGCAAAGCACTTTAAAAACCCACAGCCTCTACCACCAGAAGGACAGGGACAGTAGATTAATGGGAACATCACCACCTGCAAGTTCCCCTCCAAGCCAAACATCATCCCAACTTGGAACCATATAGCTGTTCCTTCACTGTCACTAGGTGAAAAGCCTGGAACTCCATCCCTACAAGGACTGTTGGTGCACCTCTGTCAGATGGACTTGAAAATTGCGATATGAAAACAAGTATGAAAACTCCAAAATCAAGACTTAATTATATTAATTGGGGCACAAAATTGACAAAGACACTGTGATAATTCCCCTACTCTTATTTAAATATTGCACTGCCATGTGACATTTTGCCTTCACCTTGGTTTAATACTTCATCCAGCCAATAATGATGAATTTATACAAAATATTAGTTATGTCACAATTAAAAGTATTGGATGTCTCATTGTAGAAAGGGCATTAATTCCTTAAAGAACCAATACTGTAGATTCATCATGATAATGCTAGGGATGGGAAGCTGTAATTATAAGAAATGTGAGACATTACAACTATTTCCACCATAGCAGAAAAAACTAAGGAAATTTAATGAACACTTTTAAACTTTGTATTTTGATGCAATAAATAAGAAAGGACTATTTCTTCTGTTTGGGTGAAGGATGACAAGATGTCATTGAGTGGTAAAGAAATTAAAAGTTTTTTTTAAAAACACGAGAATATCCAGCATAACTGGAAAACATCAGTTGCTTGGTGCGATCTATGAGGAGGCAATGGCATAGTGGTATTGTCGTTGGACTGTTAATCCAGAGACCCAGGGTAATGCCCTGGAAACCCGGGTTCGAACATCGGATTCAATAAAAATCTGGAATTAAAAGTCAAATAATGACCATGAAACCATTCTCGATTGTTGTAAAATCACATCAGGTTCACTAATGTCCTTTAGGGAAGGAAATCCGCCACCCTTACCTGGTCTGGCCTACATGTGACTCCAGACCCACAGCAATGTAGTTGACTCTTAAATGCCCTCTGAAATGGCCTAGCAAGCCATTCAGTTGTAAAATGAAATCAGATGGACCACCTGACATTGAACCAGGCACCGCAAACGACAACGGCAAACTCAGCCCTGTTGACCCTGCAAAGTCCTCATTACTAACATCTGGGGGCTAGTGCCAAAATTGGGAGAGCTGTCTCACAGATGAGTCAAGTGACAGCCTGACACAGTCATACTCACTGAACATATCTGACAGATAATGTCCCAGGCACCACCCACACCATCCCTGGGTATGTCCTGTCCCACTGGCAGGGCAGGCCCAGCGGAGATGGCAGCACAGTGATATACAGACAGGAGGGAGTTGCCCTGGGAGTCCTCAACATCAACTCCGGACCCCACGAAATTTCAAGGCATCAGGTCTAACATGGGCAAGGAAACCTCCTGCTGGTTACCAAGTACTGTCCTTGCTCAGCTGATGAATCAGTGCTCCTCCATGTTGAATACCACTTGGAGGAAGCACTGAGGGAGGCAAGGCCACAAAATGTACTCAGCATGGGGGACTTCAATGTCCATCACCAAGAGTGGTTCAGTAGCACCACTACTGACTGAGTTGACTAAGTCCTAAATGACATAGCTGGTGGGTCTGCAGCAGGTGGTGAGGGAACCTACAAGAGGGAAAGACATACTTGACCCTATCCTCACCAACATGTCTGCCACAGATACATCTGTCCATGGCAGTATTGGTAGGAGTGACCACCGCACAGTCATCATGGAGACGAAATCTCACCTTCACATTGAGGAAAACCACCATCGTGTTGTGTGGCACTACCACCATGCTAAATGGGATAGATTTTAAAGAGATCTAGCAACTCAAGACTGGGCATCTATGGGGCACTGTGAGCCATCGGCAGCAGTAGAATCGTACTCAAACACAATCTGTAACCTCATGGCCCAGCATTTTCCCACTCTACCATTACCATCAAGCCAGGGGATCAATCCTGGTTCAAGGAAGAGTGCAGGAGGGCATACCAGGAGCAGGACCAGTCATACCTAAAAACGAGGTGTCAACCTGGTGAAGCTATAACACAGCATAAGCAGCTAGTGATAGACAGGGCTAAGCTAAGCAATCCTACAACCAACGGATCAGATATAAGCTCTGCTGTCCTGCCACATCCAGTTGTGAATGATGGTGGACAATTAAACTCCTCACTGGAGGAGGAAGCTCCACAAATATCCCCATCCTCAAAGATGGAGGAGCCCAGCACATCAGTGCAAAAGATAAGGCTGAAGCATTTGCAACAAATCTTCAGCCAGAAGTGCTGAGTGGATGATCCATCTCGGCCTCCTCCAGAGGTCACCAGCATCACATATGCCAGCCTTCAACCAATTCAATTCACTCCACATCATATTGAGATGGCTGAAGGCACTGGATACTGCAAAGGCTATGGGCACTGACAATATTCTGGCAGTAGTACTGAAGACTTGTGCTCCAGAACTAGCCACACCCCTAGCCAAGCTGTTCCAGTACAGCAACAACACTCGCATCTACCCACCTATATAGAAAATTGCCCAGGTATGTCCTGCACACAAAAAACAGGACAAATCCAACCCAGCCAATTACCGCCCCATCAGTCTACTCTCAATCATCCGTAAAGTAATGAAAGGAGTCATCAGTAGTGTTATCAAGCAGCATTTGCTGAGCAATAACCTGCTCGCTAATCAAGTTTGGGTTCCACCAGGGCTACTATACTCCTGACCTCATTACAGCCTTGGTTCAAACATGGACAAAAAAGCTGAACTCCTGAAGTGAGGGGAGAAAGACTGCCCTTGACATCAAGGCTGCAGTTGACAGAGTGCGGCATCACGGAGCCCCAGCAAAACTAGAATCAATGGAAATCAGGGGGAAAACTCTCCACTGGTTGGAGTCATACCTAGCACAAAGGAAGATGGTTGTGGCTGTTGGAGGTCAGTCATCTCAACTCTAGGACATCACTGCAGGAGTTCCTCAGGGTAGTGTCCTAGGCCCAACCATCTTCAGCTGCTTCATCAATGACCTTCCTTCTATCATAAGTTCAGAAGTAGGGATGTTTGTTGATGATTGCACAAAGTTCAGCACCATTTACAACTCCTCGGATACTGAGGCAGCCCATGTCCAAATGCAGCAAGACCTGGACAATATCCAGGTTTGGGCTGACAAGTGGCAAGTAGCATTTGCAGCACACAAGTGTCAGCCAATGACCATCTCCAACAAGAGAGAATCCAACCATCGCCCCTTGATGTTCAATGGCATTACCATCACTGAAACCCCCACCATCAACATCCTGGCGGTTACCATTGACCAGAAACTGAATTGGAATAGCCATATAAATACCGTGGCTACAAGAGCAGGTCAGAGGCTAGGAATAGTGCGAGAAGTAACTCACCTCCTGACTCCTCAAAGTCTGTCCACCATCTACAAGATACAAGTCAGGAGTGTGATGGAATACTCCCCTCTTGCCTGCATGAGTGCAGCTCCCACAACACTCAGGAAGCTTGACACCGTACATGACAAAGCCACATGCTTGTTTGGCACCACATCCACAAACATTCACTCCCTTCACCACCGAAGCACATTAGCTGCAGTGTGCACTGCTGCTATTCACCAAGGCTCCTTCGACAATACCTTCCAAACTCACAACCATTTTTTTTTTGAGGAGGGACACCCGTCTAGCCAGCCAGATCAGCAAAATCAACCCTAGTGATCAATAGGGTGACAGATGTCACAACCAGATCACCCTCACAAAGGACAAGGGCAGCAGATAGATAATGACCACCACATGCAAGTTCCCCTCCAAGCCACTCACCATCCTGACTTGGAAATATACCGCCCTTCCTTCACTGTCGCTGGGTCAAAATCCTGGAACTCCCTAGCAGCACTGTGGGTGTACCTACACTACATGGACTTAAATAGTTCAAGAAGGCTGCTTACCATCACCTTCTCAAGGGCAACCAAGGATGGGCAATAAACACTGGCCCAGCCAGCGAAGCCCACATCCTGTGAATGAATTTTTGAAAATGACAATCACATTCCCCTCATGTCCTTGTACAAGTTCTGTTTTTAAAGGTTTATACCCTGGACATTGTGGTTGAGACAGAAACCACTGCTTAAAAAAACAGGATAAATTTTTAAAGCAGAGAAAAAGTATCGCATTATGGCAAGAGTGGAGCAGTTAGGATTAGTTTTGAACTGTTCCATCAAAAATCTAGCTCAACCAGGATGGGTCAAATGGTCTCCATCTGTGTTGATAAACGTGTATGTTCGTCTATTGTGGGGCAATTCTGCTTGCAAAATGGCTGCTTTATTTCCCCACACAAATTAATTCACTTTGAGAAGTACTTTGAGATATTATTAAAAACATGAGTGAGAATTTATATCATGCTGATCCTCAAAATTTAAAAGGTACCATCAGACTACACCTCTGCTCAGACTATAAAATATTTGGAAAGCAAAATATTTAAGTTATTCAAATGGAAAAAAATCTAAACGCAGTAAAATTTATACCACAAGTATTTTTTTTCATTGAAAGAGACCCATCTGTGTGACAGCAAGTCAATTGAAAAAGTTAAACTCCTTCTGGAAGCCTAAGAAAAATCTCATTGGATACGTAATAGTTAAAGTCGCCCCACAAACTTGAGCTCAAATATAAAGCAGAAACTCGGGAGTACGAAGCTACCGGCGAATGTAGCGATGAACTCCATTCGTTACAGATAATAAATGTCCCTGTCCTGTGTACTGACCTCTAAGATCAGAGAAACTATACAAGGACTTAAGGACAAATATGACTGTCATATAGATCTCACCAGTTCTACTGGTATTTCCCGGATTAAGAATTCACCTATTTTGATAAAGTATTTTCTGTCTTTCACATTTTCCCCTCCTCGACTTAAAAAGTACGTGTACCCCATTTGTAAACGGTTATTTCGTAACACAGCAAGAGAAATAAACAACGGTTAAACTGAATCTCTCTACACAAATACCGTTCTTCCTTATCAGTTCGGAGCAAACATAGTAAAACACTTCCTGCAAAAGGGGGAGGGGCGGGAGCTCCGCTTGAAACATGTTGTGGTTTCTAAAATAAACTCAAAACGGCGAATAAACTTAAATCGCCGAAACTTTTATCATAACGCCAGGTCAATTCATATCAAAACAAATACCGAACACCTACAGGAGAGATGTTTACTTCCTGCATTTCGGCACTTTCTAATCCTCCGTCCAAAATTTATCTTCACTGCCTAAACAACTTCATAACGATTCATTGCCAGTCATATCTGCTACTTACAAAAGAAAAAAAGAGAGTTGGGTACTTTTTTCTCGGCTTTATGCTGATTCAGACTGAGCAGCTCGGACTCGCCATGTCCGCAGACACTTGTCTCCTGGGTGCAACCAGCCGTCGCGCTGCTCAGGTGTGTGGGGATTCGGCTCCTCGCGCGCTGCCAGCAGCAACTCAACTCGTCTCGTCTGGTCTCCCCTCACACAGCAACAGCCGCTCAGCTACTTTTTGGACTGAACCGCACACTTTACTCCTTCAGCCTGCCACACAGTGAGTGCTTCAGCAAACCGACAAATATGCGCAATCAAGCAGGGCACGCTGGGACAAACAGTTCTTGGAAGGCTCTGCAACGAAAAGCAGAAACTCAACAACTTAGTTGCAGCTAGAAATAAGGTTCTTTCAAAGAAAGTGCTTAAAGTATTACGTAAAAGGAGGCGAACAATGAATCATAAGAATACACAGCATTGGTCAAAATTCCCACTGTAGGACCCATTGTACCGCGTGTCTAATATACAATACAGTGCCATAGAAACCACCAATTGTCGCTCTTTTGGCTAACGTTTTCAAGCCTTTCTGTGTCAGTGAAATATTCACACACTCCTGGGAAGCATCTGTCCTAAGTTTCAGAAGAAGGTGTCAGAGACTATAAATCCTGAATGGGAACTATATCGCCCTTCCTTTACCATAGCTGGTTCAAAATCCAAGAAATTCCTTCCCAACAGCCCTATGGATGTAGCTATTGAGCGCATGAACTGCAGCAGTTCAAGAAGGCTGCTCATCACCAACTTCTTGAGCAGTTAGGGATGGGAAACAAATGCTGGCCCAGCCAGCAATGCCCACAGATAAAAGCAAAATACTGTGGATGCTGGAAATCTGAAATAAAAACAAAAATAGCTGGAAAAACTCAGCAAGAAACTTTGTCTCTTTCTTTCAGGTGTTAAGGAACACAAGCTCCAACAACTCATCGACACCAACACCCATCCAGGACCCTCCGCCCCAGCCTGTCCCTCTGACCCCATCCCATCTTCCAATCCCAGCCCAGGCCATGTATTCACCATACCCCCTGACCTTCCCCTCTCTGATGCTGAACGTTCAGTGCTCAGCAAAGGACTCAGTTTCATAACCTTACGCCCTCACCTCAATGAATTTCGGGCTTGGCATGACGCTGAACTTTTCTTCTGCTGCCTTGGTCTCCATGCTCATTTCTTTGGGCCGGAGTCCTCTCCCCGTTCAATGGATCCTTTTACCCGCCTCCAATATTCTCCCTTCACCTGGACCCCTCCCTCTGTATTCTTACCTGCTCTAGATCTTTTCATTGAGAACTGTAGGCGTGACATCAGTCGTCTCAATTTCTCTGCTCCTCTCACCCACTCTAACTTGTCTCTTTCTGAACTTGCCGCACTCCGTTCTGTCAGGTCCAACCCTGACTTTGTCATCGAACCTGCTGACAAGAGTGGTGCTGTTGTTGTCTGGCGCACTGACCTCTCCCTTGCAGAGGCTGAGCGTCAACTCGCAGGCACTTCTTCCTACCTCCCCCTGGACCATGACCTCACCACTGAACATCAAGCCATTGTTTCCAGGACTGTTTCTGACTTCATCTCTTCTGGAGATCTTCCTTCCACAGCTTCCAACCTCATAGTCTCCCAACCTCAGACAGCCCGCTTCTACTCCTACCAAAAATCCACCAACAGGACTGTCCCAGCAGACAGAGCATGTCAGCCTGTTCCTGCCCCACGGAACACATTTCTTGCTATCTTGACTCCATTCTCTCTCCTTGTCCAGTTTCTTCCCACCTACATCTGCGATTCCTCTTATGCCCTACATCATATCAACAATTTCCAGTTCCCTGGCCCCAACCACCTCCTCTTCACCATGGACGTCCAATCCCTCTACACCTCTATCCCCCACCGGGATGGTCTGAGGGCTCTCTGCTTCTTCCTCGAACAGAAGCCCGAACAATCCCCATCCACCGCTACTCCCCTCTCCAATTTCCACCCCTCTATCATTTTCACATGGTCCATCATTGGCACTTCCCTTCCCTTCCTCGACCTCCCTGTCTCAATTTCTGGTGATAGACTGTCCACCAATATTCATTACAAGCCCACCAACTCCCACAGCTACCTTGACTACAGCTCCTCATACCCTGCTTCCTGTAAGGACTCCATCCCATTCTCTCAGTTCCTTTGCCTCCGTCGCATCTGTTCTGATGATGCCACTTTCCAAAATAGTTCCTCTGACATGTCTTCCTTCTTCCTTAATCAAGGTTTTCCACCCACAGTGGTTGACAGGGCCCTCAACAGTGTCCGGCCCATCTCCCGCACATCTGCCCTCATACCTTCCTCTCCCTCCCAGAACCATGATAGGGTCCCCCTTGTCCTCACTTATCACCCCACCAGCCTCTGCGTTCAAAGGATCATCCTCCGCCATTTCCACCAACTCCAGCATGATGCCACCACCAAACACATCTTCCCTTCACCTCCCCCCCCCCCACGGCAGCTTTTCACAGGGATTGTTGCCTCCGAGACACTCTGATCCACTCTTCCATCAACCGCTACACCTCAACCCCCTCCCATGGCACCTTCCCATGCAACCACAGTAGGTGCAACACCTGCCCCTTTACTTCCCCCCTCCTCACCGTCCAAGGGCCCAAGCATTGCTTTCAAGTGAAGCAGCATTTCACTTGCACTTCCCTCAGTTTAATCTACTGCACTCGTTGCTCCCAATGCAGTCTCCTCTAATTGGAGAGTCCAAACGCAGACTGGGTGACCACTTTGCGGAACACCTTCAGCCTGTCCGCAAGCATGACCCAGACCTCCCTGTCACTTGCCATTTCAACACACCACCCTGCTCTCATGCCCACATGTCTGTCCTTGGCCTGCTGCAATGTTCCAGTGAAGCTCAACGCAAACTGGAGGAACAGCACCTCATCTTCCGACTAGGCACTTTACAGCCTTCTGGACTTAACACTGAGTTCAACAACTTCAGATCATGAACTCTCTCCTCCATCCCCACCCCCTTTCCGATCCCCCTCTTTCCAATAATTTAAAATTTTTTTAAATATATTTTTCTTTTCCCACCTATTTTTAAATTTATTTTGATCTATCATTTTATCTCCATATTTTTGTCCATTTCCATACCTTCTCCCCACCCCAACCCCATTAGAGCCATCTGTCACTTTCATGTCCCGCTTTCTACCCTTAATGTCCCCATTAGCACATTCCTTAAATAATATCACCACCTTCAACACCTCTTTGTCCTTTTGTCTATGACATCTTTGGCAATCTCTTCTTTGCCTCCACCTATCACTGACCCTCTATCCAACTCTTCATGTCCCACCCCCCTCAACCAGCTTATATTTCACCTCATTACTATATTTCTTTAATTCTGATGAAGAGTCATACATACTCGAAGCGTTAACTTTGTTCCTCTCCGCAGATGCTGTCAGACCTGCTGAGTTTTTCCAACTTTTTGTTTTTGTTTCAGCAATGCCCACATCCTGTTGAAGAATTAAAAAAAGCGTAAATTATGTGTCAGTAAGCTCATAAATACAGAAAGGTGCAAACACTGGTTGCCTCAAGTTTCCTTAGAACAATAGTCTTAAAAATAACATACTTTATCTCTTAAAACATGTTCGCAATCTGTGCCCACTGTGTTCACATCTGTGCAACTAAGCACCCTGTATTTTAGTCTTTGGCGGCAGCATCCTTCCATCTCCAAAAGATGATGAACACGCAGCAGAAAATCCATTTCGGATGGGTGTCTTCATGCGAGTGCTCCTTTGCCGATGGCTGAAGAGGCCAATGCTTGAAAGGCAGGTTCTGCCACAAGTGCTGCATGTGAAGCTTCCAAGTGTTGTTATGGGTTGTTGTTTTTGGCTTTGGCACTGTTGCCAAGTTGCTGGTCATCATGGTGGTGCACGCCAGTCCACAGGAGGTGTCACCATTTTCCCCTATCGTTAGTTAGTGAACTCCAGATATGATAATCAATATTTATGCCCTCCACGTCATGCTTGTAAACATCCTTGAAGCGGAGCTTTGGGTATCCCGTTGGTTGTCAGGTTCCGGCTACCGCACCTTGCAGAAAATCCTTGCATACCTGACGTGCGGACGTGTCCAAGCCAACAAAGCTGTCTCTGTTAGGTGAGTGTGAACAAACCTGGGAGATCAGACTTTGAGAGGTCTGCCACATTCGTATTTTGTCCTGCATGGATGTACCCATAACTCTTGCAAATAACGAAGATGGAGATTATTGAGCATCCTTTCTTGATAGCTGTAAATCATCCAAGTTTCAGAGCCGTACAGCAAGGTTCTGAGAAAGCCAGCTTTATAAACCATCAACTTGGTCCAAAGGGTCAGCTTGCTGTGATTCCATGCACATTTCATGAGTCGGCCAAAGGTGATATGCATGTACCAAGTTTTTCATCAAGGGACAAATTGTTGTCACTGTGAACTCAAGGTAGCAGAATTTGCTACCCATTTCTAATAAGGTGTTATTTTCTGTGATCTGGGGCAGAGATGCAACACCTTGTCCCATGACCATAGTTTTCTCGATGTTTATTGTTCGGGAGAACAAGCTAGAAGGCATGGAAGAGACAGTCCATGAGTCTTTGTCACTGAATTTCCATGTGGGCAACTAGTGCAGGAGAGCCCTCTGAGCAGGACTCAATTTGTTTTTCTCTTTGTTTTTAGTCTTGATAGATTGTAGAGTTTGCGTCTTACCTGGTGTGCAAGTAGACTCCTTTCATATCTGCAGGGAAGGCAAAGGTCAGGAGCATAGGGGAGAAGATGCCAAACAGAGTAGGGGCTAGGACACAGCCATGTTTCACTCCATCCTTCACTCTGAAACCATCAGAAATGGAGCCATCAAACTGTACAGTGCAATGCATGTTGTCATCGAAGGAGCAAATGAGATTGAGGAGCTTTGGTGGACAGCCAGTTTTCCCCAAAAGCTTGTAGAGTCTTGCTGTGCTCATGGGGTCAAATGTCTTAGTGAGATGTACAAAAGTAAGGTAAAGAGGTTTACCCTGTACCCTACAATTCTCTTGTAGCTGTCATATGGAAAAAAATCATATACACAGTAGCTCACTAGCACAGAAAGCACAACGTACACACTCAATATCATTCGTTATATGTTACACCAATCACCATTATAGCCTTACTGAACCTTTGCAAAGTTTGGCCAATTTTCTACATAGGATCTCACCCACAGCTGAAGCTGCCCAAATTCATTTAGGAACCTAACAGTCAGCAAAGACAGAAGGCTCTCTCAAATTAACAGTCTGCGTTGGATTTAAAATCAAACACCATAGACATGCTAACTTACAAATGACATTTTTATATTGCTAGTCATGTCTCCAATAGAGCAGTGTGAAGTGGAAATATCTGAGCATCACTGTCCCTGTTTTTAGTTGTAGTGTGCCACCAGACCCATTGAGCACATGCAATCCAGTATTTTGCGTTGCCATGAACTTTTCTTTTCTCAGGACCGAGGATGACTTTCTTCTTCTCTGGGGTTGTGGGCCCTGAGGTGACTAAAAAGTTCAATGCTGGATCCGCACACTCTGCCACAGGTGGGGCAGGCCGTGCTTGATGAGGTGGGTGGGTGGGATGTTTGGATTTTGGTACACTCCTTCTGCTCGGCCTACACCTGGCCTGGTGGAGGCATTCAAAATAGTTGGCCACTTCAGAGATGCTTCTCCTCCTGTTTGGGCAGTTTAAAGCAAGAAATTCCCACAAATTGGTGGGAAGTTGCATTTTTTCAGGCAGGTTTTGAGGATGTCTCTGAAACATTTCCTGCCATCCTGGTATCCACTTGCCGTGACGAAGCTCAGAGTATAGAGAACTTGTTTTGGGAGTCTTGTGTCAGGCATGCAGACAATGTAGCCTGCCCAACATAGTTGATAAACCATAACCAGTGCCTCGATACTGGGAATATTGGCCTGAGAGAGAACACTGATATTGGGGTGTCTATCCTGCCACCGAATTTGCAGGATTTTGCGGAGGCATCGCTGGTGATATTTCTCCAGGGATTTAAGGTGGCTGTTGTGCCACTAACAGCAGCTGTAAAGACCCACCACGTATCAGATTCTGATACTGTTGGGAGGGACGGTTCTCATTTCCTTAGTATTAGCAAGATAATCAGCAGTGCAAGTGCCACATGGGTGTCAGTAATGGCAAATTAACAAACTAAAACTACTGTGAGCTGTTTAGTTGGTTAACACTTACTTAAAACTGTTAAATTTTGAATGTAAATGAAACTCAATATAGTGGCTAACAGTCTGAGACAATATCATTTGTCCTGATCAAAAATGGATTTCAAAAGCATTTTGCACCTGAGGTTCATCTGCAAATTTTTATTTGCATGCGCATTGCAGAGAAGACAGTGCATTTCACACAGTCCTGTACTGTAGTTTTGCAATTTATGCAGCAATTAGTTTACTCTGCACTTGCGAGATGGATGAAAATCTCCTGCAAGGTTTTTATTATCTCTGTCAACACATTTCTGGCTGTTTCCATGAATGGCAGATGCATATATGAGATTGGGAGAATCCTCAAGAAAAATACTCAGTTGTGTGGCATGCTTTTGAAGTATCTACCATTAGTGTTATAATGGGCTTAGGCTGTAGCACAATTAATATTTAAAAGCTTTCAGGCTTAACTGTCCTTCCAATTGAATATTGCAATAGCTAAATTAAAACTTAGGATCTTTAGGACCTTTAATATACATTGAGTAATCACAGACTTGTTACGATGCAGGAGGAGGCCATTCAACCCATCCTATCTGCACCGACTCTCCAAATGGGCATTATGATTTAATGCTATTCTCCTGCCTTTCATCCGTACACGTGCACATTGTTTCCATTCAAATAATCACCCAATGCCCTCTTGAACGCCTCAATTGTGCCTCCACCACAATTCCACGCAGTGCATTCCAGACTCAAACCACTCACGGTGTGAAAAAGTTTTTCTCACATCACATTTGCTTCTTTTACAAATCATTTTTAATCTGTGCCCCCTCGTTCTCAATCCTTTTACAAGCAGAAACAGTTTTTCTGTATCTACTCTGTCCAGACCCCTCATGATTTTAAACACCTTTATAAAATGTCCTCCTAGTCACATCCTCTTGAAAGAAAAGAAGTTTCTCATCCTTAGAACCATTCTTGTAAACCTCTACTGCATTCTTTCCAATGTGTTCACATCCTTCCTATAGTGTGGGGCACAGGACTGTACACAATACTCCAGGTGAGGTCTTACTAGTGTCTTATATAAGTTCAGCATTACCTCCTTGCTCTTGTACCCTATGCCTCTATTAATAAAGCCCAGGAGACTGTATGCTTTATTAACTGCTCTCTCCACCTTTCCTGCCACCTTCAATGATCTATGCACATATACACCCATGTCCCTCTGTTCTTGCACCCCTTTAAGAATTGCACCCCTTACTTTATACTGTTTCTCCATGTTCTTCTTGCCAAAATACATCACCTCACTTCTGCGCATTGAACTTCATCTGCCACTTATCTGTCCTATGTGCAACACATTGGACAGAGTGCAGGAGAGGTTACAAGAATGGTTCCAGGGACGAAAAGCTTTAGGCTATGCCCTTTTGAAGTTGTATACTGTCCTCCTCAAAGTTTACAATGCTTCCAAGTTTTGTATCATCTGCAAACTTTGAAATTGTCCCCTGTACACCAAGATCTAGATCATTAATATATTTCAGGAAAAGGACGGGTCCCAATACCAGCCCCTGAGAACCTTACTCCAGCCCAAAAATATCTAGTGACCATTACTCTCTGTTTCCTATTGCTCAGCCAATTCTGTACCACGTTGTTACTGTTCCTTTTATTCCATGAACTATAACTTTTCTCACAAGTCTTTTGTGTGGCATTGTATCGAATGCCTTTTGAAAGCTTATGTACACCACATCAAAAGCATTACTCTCATCAACCCTCTCTGTTAGCTGTTCAAAAAACTCCAGCAAGTTGGTTGAACATGATTTCCCCATTAGAAACCCATGCTGGCTCTTCCTAATCAACCCACATTTTTCCATGAGACTACTAATTCTATCCCGAAAAATTGTTTCTAGAAGCCTCCCCATCACCGAAATTAAATTTCTGAGCTTATCCTTACAACCTTTTTTGAACAGTTTATTAAAAGCCTAGTTTGAAATTTAAGCAAACTGTCATCATATAAACTACTAGGTATGAATTTTGGGCAGTTGACCAGTTGTACAAGTTGCCATCCCTTGGGCCAGCAGAGAGGTCTGTGCCATTTTTGTGACTGTGCCTCATTAGCATAATCCAGGAAGCTGAATGTACCGAATAGACATTACATTGCAGCCCACCAATTAGCCAATGGAGGAATCCTAGTCAATGTGGATATAGCCTGCCAGCAGGTCAGTCTGGGAATGGAGAGGAAACAAAATACAACAAGCCCAGTGTAGTTGCAGCCCACAGTATAACTATAAAGTTCGTACTAGCACTCTGGTTCTTCTTCACCCCAGAAAAATGAAATCAGTAAAGATTTAGGATTATTTTCTTGAAATTTCTGAAGAAAGATTGGTGATCTGAAATATTATCTCTGTTTCTCTTTCCACAGAAGCTGCCTGGTCTGTTGAGTATTTCCAGTATTGTCTGTTCCATATCTCTAGGATCTGCAGTGTTTTGCTTTTGAAATTACCACCTTGATCAAATGGTGAGCAGGTGCAGCACTTGCTCCAACTATTTTATATATATATATATATATATATATATCAAGTTACATTGAGTCTGCAGCATACAAACAAGCCATTCAGCCTGACTGATCAATGTCAGTGTTTATGTTCCATGTAAATCTCCTCCCATCACACTTCATTTAACTTCATCAGCATATTTTTCTATTCCATTCTCCACCTATGTTTATCTTGCTTCCCCTTGAATGCATCTATGCTATTTGCCTCAACTATTCCTTGTAGTAGAGGAACCACATTCTTACCATTCTTCAGGTAAAGCATTTGCCCTTGAGTTCACTACTGGATTTATTAGTGGTTATCTTATTTCCATGGCCTCTAACTTTGTTCTCCTTCACAAGTGAAAACATTTACATACAAACATAGGAATTAGGAGCAGGAGTAGGCCATTTGACTCCCCCATTCAATAAGATCATAGTTGATCTGATTGTGGCTTCAACTCCACATACCTCTTACCCCCGATATGACCCCCTTGTTAGTCAATGCTATCAAACCTTCTCATTATCTTTTCTGCCCAAATATATATACATTGTAGGATTCTTATTTTTATATTAAAAGGGCCTACCACTAGAAAGAAATAGGCACTCTGGTCACCCTTTGGAGGTCTTCATCCAAGAAGGCTCTGCAGTGTCAGTGTAAATGGGACATTGAGTAACCCTCACTATTTTTGGGCCACTAACACTCTATTTACGCTAGGTAAGCTGCTTTAAAATCAGGCTCTCAATGTTAAAGAGAACATAAGAAATATGGTCACTTAAATGCGGTCCAAGAGAACTGTCACAGCCCATAGTACTCTTTCTCAGTATCTGTCAGCAATGTCAGGAGTGTCAGACAGAAAATTGTGAAAAAAATTAAATACTTTATTTAAAAGGTTAGCATTAAAAAAGTAAATGATTTCTCTCACAGGCAAATTCCCAATATTCCCTTGGGAGTAAGGAAATGAAAATTATACAAGTGAGAACCAGGCTCAATCTCGAAGTCTCAGAGGGGAAATTAATGAAGTAAAAGTCAAATCAGGAGGCTTAAATAAATACAAAAACAGAATTACCTGGAAAAACTCAGCAGGTCTGGCAGCATCGGCGGAGAAGAAAAGAGCTGACGTTTCGAGTCCTCATGACCCTTCAACAGAACTGAGTGAATATTAGGAGAGGGATGAAATATAACCTGTTTTAAGGTTGGGGGGGGGAGAGAAGTGGGGGGGGGTGCTGTGGTTGTAGGGACAAGCAAGCAGTGATAGGAGCAGATAATCAAAAGATGTCACAGACAGAAGAACAAAGAGGTGTTGAAGGTGGTGATATTATCTAAACAAATGTGCTAATTAAGAGTGGATGGCAGGACACTCAAGGTACAGCTCTAGTGGGGGTAGGGTGGAAAGACTAGCAGGGCATAAAAGATATAGATTTAAAAATAATGGAAATAGGTGGGAAAAGAAAAATCTATATAAATTATTGGAAAAAACAAAAGGAAGGGGGAAGAAACGGAAAGGGGGTGGGGATGGAGGAGGGAGGTCAAGATCTAAAGTTGTTGAATTCAATATTCAGTCCGGAAGGCTGTAAAGTGCCTAGTTGGAAGATGAGGTGCTGTTCCTCCAGTTTGCGTTGGACTTCACTTGAACAATGCAGCAAGCCAAGGACAGACATGTGGGCAAGAGAGCAGGGTGAAGTGTTAAAATGGCAAGCGACAGGGAGGTTTAGGTCTTTCTTGCGGACAGACCGCAGGTGTTCTTCAAAGCGGTTGCCCAGTTTACGTTTGGTCTCTCCAATGTAGAGAAGACTGCATTGGGAGCAACAAATGCAGTAGACTGAGTTAGGGGAAATGCAAGTGAAATGCAGCTTCACTTGAAAGGAGTGTTTGGGCCCTTGGACGGTGAGGAGCGAGGAAGTGAAGGCGCAAGTGTTGCATCTTTTGCATGGGCATGGGGAGGTGCCATAGGTGGGGGTTGAGGAGTAGGGGGTGATGGAGGACTGGACCAGGGTGTCCCGGAGGGAACGATCCCTACGGAATGCGGCGGGGGGGTGGTGAAGGGAAGATATGTTTGGTGGTGGCATCGTCACCGTCCAAGGGCCCAAACACTCCTTTCAAGTGAAGCAGCATTTCACTTGTATTTCCCCCAACTTAGTCCACTGCATTCGTTGCTCCCAATGCGGTCTCCTCTACATTGGAGAGACCAAACATAAACTGAGCGACCGCTTTGCAGAACACCTGTGGTCTGTCCGCAAGAAAGACCCAAACCTCCCTGTCACTTGCCATTTTAACACTCCACCCTGCTCACTTGCCCACATGTCTGTCCTTGGCTTGCTGCATTGTTCCAGTGAAATCCAACGCAAACTGGAAGAACAGCACCTCATCTTCCGACTGGGAACTTTACAGCCTTCCGGACTGAATATTGAATTCAACAACTTTAGATCTTGAACTCCCTCCTCCATCCCCATCCCCTTTCCATTTCTTCCCCCTCCCTTTTGTTTTTTTCCAATAATTTATATAGATTTTTCTTTTTCCACCTATTTCCATTATTTTAAAATCTATATCTTTTATGCCCTGCTAGTCTTTCCACCCCACCCCCACTAGAGCTGTACCTTGAGTGCCCTACCATCCATTCTTAATTAGCACATTCGTTTAGATAATATCACCAACTTTAACACCTATGTGTTCTTTAGTTCTGTTGTTTGTGACATCTTTTGATGAGCTGCTTCTATTACTGTTTGTTTGTCTCTACAACCACACCAACCCCCTCCACTTCTCTCTCCCTCCCCCCACCCAAACCACCGCCCCCCGACACACCTTAAACCAGTTTATATTTCACCCCTTTCTTGGACTCACTCAAGTTCTGTCGAAGGGTCATGAAGACTCGAAACTTCAACTCTTTTCTTCTCCGCCGATGCTGCCAGACCAGCTGAGTTTTTCCAGGTAATTCTGTTTTTGTTTTATACACTCTTTGCCACCTCCAAAAGGACAATGTTTAATCTCTGCACTGCAATTACTGTGCAGGAACACAATTATCAGCCCACCGGTGGGGTCATTGTACTGTGGCCTTTGACTAACTAATACCATTAAGTTGTAAAAGATATATAAACTGTGCTCATTTGAACCTCAGTGGAGAAGCGCTTGGATTGCCCAGCGTTTGCTCCCCACGTGCGTAATAAAGGAACCACTTGAATATTGCATCTGGACTCCGAGTGTTGAAATTTTGTACCAGAGTATTCCTCAGACCTTTCAATACTAAGGTACTAAAGTTTAATCAATTAATATACTTTCATTGTATGTATATAATTAAACTAATAATTAAACATCACTTCCCCTACAAAAGTCTTCTGGAGGTACATAAACAGTAAAAGGAAGGGTGATTTATTCATGGAGGCAGAGGACACGGCAGAGATACTAAATAATTATATATATAAAAACAAAAAAACTGCGGATGCTGGAAATCCAAAACAAAAACAGAATTACCTGGAAAAACTCAGCAGGTCTGGCAGCATCGGCGGAGAAGAAAAGAGTTGACGTTTCGAGTCCTCATGACCCTTCAAAAAAGACTCTTTTCTTCTCCGCCAATGCTGCCAAACCTGCTGAGTTTTTCCAGGTAATTCTGCTTTTGTTTTATACTAAATAACTACTTTGCTTCGGTCTTTACCAAGGAAGAAGATGCTGCCAAAATCACAGTGAAAGACGGAGTAATTGAGACACTGATTGAACTAAAAATTGATAAACGTACGAACATGTGAACACGTTCGAGCCTGCTCCGTCATTTAATAAGATCAGGGCTGATGTGGAAGTAACCTCAAATCTGCATCCTGCCTAGCCCCGATAACCTAGCACCCCCTTGCTTACCAAGAATCTATCCACCTCTGCCTCAAAAATATTCAAAGACACTGCTTCCAACGGCTTTTCAGGAAGAGGGTTCCAAAGACTCACGATACTCTGAGAGAAAAAATTTCACCTCATCCCCATTTTAAATGGGCAACTTCTAATTTTTAAACATTTTTAAAGAGGAGTGATTGGAAAGATTGGCTGTACTTAAAGTTTGTAGATCACTAGGACAGGATGGGGTGGATCCTTGGATATGAGAGAAGTAAGGGAGGAAATTGTGGAGGAGCTGGCCATAATCTTCCAATCCTTCTTAGATATGGGGTGGTGCCAGAGAAATAGAGATTTGTCAAAGTTGCATCCTTGTTCAAAAAAGGATTTAAGGATAAACCTAGCAAATATAGGCCAGTGACTTTAACCTCAGTGATGGGAAAGCTTTTATAAATGATAGTCAGGGACAAAATTAACAGTGTCTTGGACAAATGTATATTAATTAAGGAAAACCAGCACAGATATGTTAAAGGCAGCTCATGTCTAAGTAACTTGATTGAGTTTTTTGATGAAGTAACAGAGAGGAATAATGAGGTGTCATTGCTGTGGTGCAAATGACATTGAAAAGGTGTTAAATAAAGTGCCACACACAGACTTGCCAACAAAGTTAAAGCCAATGGAATAGAAGGCATGGTGGGAGCATGGATACAAAGCTGGCTGATTGGCAGGAAACAGTAGCTGTTCTGCACAATGATGGAAGGTATAAAGTGGGTTTTCCCAAGGGTTGATACTGAGACCACTGCTTTCTCGATTTATATTAATGGCCTAAACATGGGTATGCAGAGCATAATTTCAAAAATTTGCAGATGACACAAAACTTGAAAGTATTGTGAACTGTGAGGAGGAAATTGATAGATTTCAAGAGGACATAAAGACAAGCTGCTGGAATGGGCAAACAAGTGACAGATGAAACTTATTTCCGAGAAACGTGAAGCGATACATTTGATTAAGTAGAACAAGAAGAGGCTATATAAAATAAAGGATACAATTCAATAAGGGGTGCAGGAGCGGAGGAACCTTGGGGTATATATACTCAAATCATTGAAGGTGGCAGGGCAGGTTGAAACAGTTAATAAGGCATATGAAATCCTGGGCTTGTTAAATAGAGGCATCAAGTAGAGAGGAAGGAGGTTATGATGAGCCTTTGTAAAACACTGGTTCAGTCTCAGCTAAAGCATTGTGTCTAACTCTAAGCACCACACTTTAGGAAGGATGTGAAGACATTAGAAAGGATGCAGAAAATATTTTTAAGAATGCTTCCAGGGGTAAGTGACCTCAGGCAGGTGGATTTGAGATACTGGGGCTGTTCATTCCAGGGAAGAGAAGTTTCAGAGGAAATTTGAGAGAGGCGTTTAAAATCATCAGGAGTCTGGACAGAGTAGCTAGGCAAAAACCATTCCCATTGGCAGAATGGTCAAGAACCAGAGAATACCATTATAAGGTGAATGGCAAAAAACAAAAAGCACTATGACTAAATGTCTCTTACACAAATTGCTGTTAATATCTGGAATGCACTGCCTGAGAGTGCATTGGAAGCAGATTCAATCATAGCTTTCAAAGGGCATTTGGATAATTATCTGAAAATAAAAAAAAATTGCAGGGTTATGGGGAAAGGGCAGGGTAGTGAGACTAGCTAAGTTGTTCTTGCACATACACAAAGGGCTAAACGGCTTCCTTTTCTGTAACTTCTCCATTTTATAATGATTCTGTAATACCACTTTATATCGCAATGGCATCAATAGTTAAATATAGCAGTGCTGTACTATCACAATACTGTCAGACATCATATGATTTCAAGAGACACTTGAAATAAATTTGGCTGAATACCTATGAGGCAGAGATAGGAAAAATTATAATGGGGAATAAAGAAATGACAGAGGCCTTAAATAAATACTTTGGGTGGAATTTTCCGTGCCCATTGGCATCATGGCAGTGTGAGTGGACAATATGCTGGGAAGGCCAAAAATCAGTTTGATGCTGTAGTGAAACCAGTTTGTGATTGTTTGTTCCGTTTATCAATGGTGAGCCGCTTTTCCCACCACTGGATGTTGGGAATTTCATTTTAATGCATCTGCATAACATTATAAGCCCTGCTCGCTGGAATCATCCTCCCACACTGGATCATCTGGGCACGGGGAGGCAATAGCGTAGTGGTATTGTTGCTGGACTAGTAATCCTGAGACCTTGGATAAGGATCTGAGGACCTGAGTTTAAATCCTGCCACGGCAGATCGTGGAATTTAAACTCAATGAAAATCTGGTATTAAAAGTCTAATGAGGACCATGAAACCATTGTCGATTGTATTAAAAACCCACCTGGTTCACTAATCCTTTAGGGAAAGAAATCTGTCGTCCTTAATTGTTCTGGCCTACATATGACTGCAGACCCACATTACGGCAATGTTGTTGACTGTTAAATGCCCTCTGAAATGGCCGAGCAAGCCACTCAGTTGTAACAAACCACTACAAACACACAAGAAAGAAATGAAACTGGACAGACCACCCGGCATCGACCTAGGCACCGGAAACAACAATGACAATCTCAGCTATGTTGACCCTGCAAAGTCGTCCTCAATAACATCTGGAGGCTAGTGCCAAAATTGGGAGAGCTGTTTCACAGAATTGTCAAGCAACAGCCTGACATAGTCATCCTCATAAAATTATACCTTACAGATAATGTCCCAGATTCCACCATCACCATCCCTGGGTACGTCCTGTCCTACCAGCGGGACCGGCCCAGCAGAGGGGACTGCGCAGTTGTATACAGTCGGGAACGAATTGCCCTGGGAGTCCTCAACATCGAATCCGGACCCCATGAAGTCTCATAGCATCAGTTCAAAAAGGGTAAGGAAACCTCCTGCTGATTACCACATACCACCCTCCCTCAGCTGGTGAATCAGTGCTCCTCCATGTTGAACATCACTTGGAGGAAGCACTGAGGGTGGCAATGTCTTCAATGTCCATCATCAAGAGTGGCTCGGTAGCACTACTACCGACTAAGCTGGCCCAGCCCTAAATGACATAGCTGCTAGACGGGGTCTGTGGCAGGCGGTGAGAGAACCAACGAGAGGGAAAAACATACTTGACCTCATCCTCACTAGCCTACCTGCCACAGATGCATTTGTCCATTACAGTATCGGAAGCAGTGACCACTGCACAGTTGTTGTGGAGGCAAATTGCTGCCTTCACACTGAGGATACCCTCCATTGTGCTGTGTGGCACAACCACTGTACTAAATGGGACAGATTTTGAATAGATCTAGTAACTCAAGACTGGGCAACCGTGAGGCACTGTGGGACATCAGCAGCAGCAGAATTATATTCAAACACAATCTGTAACCATATGGCCCGGCATATCCCCCACTCTGCCATTACCATCAAACCAGGGGATCAACCGTGGTTCAATGAAGAGGGCAGGAGGGCATGCCAGGAGCAGCACCAGGCATTACTAAAAATGAGGTGTCAACCTGGTGAAGCTATAACACAGGACTACTTGCATGCCAAACAGCATAAACAGTAAGTGATAGACAGAACTAAGCGATCCCACAACAAATGGATCAGAGCTAAGCTCTGCAGTCCTGCCACATCCAGCAGTGAATGTGGTGGACAATTAGACAACTCACTGGAGGAGGAGGCTTCACAAATGAGAAGCATAGCACAGCAGCGCAAAAGATAAGGCTGAAGCATTCGCAACAACCTTCAGCCAGAAGTGCCAAGTAAATGATACATCTCGGCCTCCTCCACAGGTCCCCAGCATCACAGATGCCAGTCTTCAGCCAATTCAATTCACTCCACATGATATAAAGAAACGGTGAAAGGCACTGGATACTGCAAAGGCTATGGGCCCTGATAATATTCTGGCAATAGTACTGAAGACTTGTGCTCCAGAATATGTCATGCCCCTAGCCAAGCTGTTCCAGTACAGCTACAACTCTGGCATCTACCCAGCTATGTAGAAAATTGCCCAGGGATGTCCTGTACATAAAAAGTAGGACAAATCCAACCTGGCCAATTATCGCTCCATCAGTCTACTCTTGATCATCAGTAAAATAATGGAAAGGGTCATCAACAGTGCTATCAAGCGGCACTTGCTCAGCAATAACCTGCTCACTGATGCCCAGTTTGGGTTCCACCATGGCTACTAAGATCCTGATCTTACAGCCTTGGTTCAAACATGGACAAAAGAGCTGAACTTCCGAGGTGAGGTGAGAATGACTGCCCTTGACATCAAGGTAGAATTTGATCGTGTGTGGCATCAAGGAGCTTCAGCAAAACTTGTGTCAATGGGAATCAGGGGGAAAACTCTTCACTGGTTGGTGTCATACCTAGCACAAAGGAAGATGGTTGTGGTTGTTGGAGGTCAGTCATATCAGCTTCAGGACATCACTGCAAGAGTCCCTCAGGGTAGTGTCCTAGGCCCAACCATCTTCAGCTGCTTCATCAATGACCTTCCTTCTATCATAAGTTCAGAAGTAGGGATGTTCACTGATGATTGCACCATGTTCAGCACCATTCACGACTCCTCAGATACTGAAGCAGTACATGTCCAAATGCAGCAAGATCTGGATAATATCCAGGCTTGGGCTGACAAGTGGCAAGTAACATTCACGCCACACAAGTGTCAGGCAATGACCATTGCCAACAAGAGAGAATTTAACCATCTCCACTTGATGTTTAATGGCATTACTATCACTAAAGCCCCCACCATCAACATTCTGGGAGTTACCATTGACCAGAAACTGAACTGGAATAGCCATATAAATACTATGGCTACAAGAGCATGTCAGAGGCTAGGTATCGTGCGACCAGTAACTCACCTCCTGACTCCCCAAAACCTGTCCACCACCTGCAAGGCACAAGTCAGAAGTGTGATGGAATACGCCGCACTCGCCTGGATGAGTGCAGCTCCCACAACACTCAAGAAGTTTGATGCCGTCCAGGACAAAGCAACCCGCTGGATTGGCACCACATCCACAAACATTCACTCCCTCCACCACCACCGCACAGTGGCAGCAGTGCGTACCATTTACAAGATGCACTGTAGGAATTCACCAGGCTCCTTTGACAGCACCTTCCAAACCCATGACCACTACAACCTAGAAGGACAATGGCAGCAGATGGATGGGAATACTACCTGGAAGTTCCCCTCCAAGTCACTCACCATCCTGACTTGGAAATATATCGCTGTTCCCTTCTTTGAAACTATGTTGTTGTTCCTTCATTGTTGCTGAGTCAAAATCCTGGAACCCCCTCCCTAACAGCACTGTGGGTGTACCTACACCACATGGACTGCAGCGGTTCAAGAAGGCAACTCACCACCACCTTCTCAAGGGCAACCAGGGATAGGCAATAAATGCTGGCCCAGCCAGCGAAGCCCACATCCCATGAATGAATAAAAAAAAAACAACAGCAGCAGGTAAATGGGGACACCACCACCTGGAGGTTCCCCTCCAAGATTTTGACCCAGCAACAGTGAAAGAACGGCGATATATTTCCAAGTCAGGATGGTGTGTCTTGGAGGGGAACTTGCTAATGGTGGTATTCCCATGCATCTGCCCCTTGTCCTTCTAGGTGGTAAAGGTTGCGAGTTTGGAAGGTGCTGTCGAAGGAAGCTTTATGAGTTCCTGCAATACATCTCATAGATGATACACATTGCTGCCACTCTGCATCAGTAGAGGAGGGTGTGAATGTTTAAGGTGGTGGATGCTGTTCCAGTCAAGTGGTGAGCCTCCTTCTTTAACCACTGCAGTCCATGTGGTGTAGGTATAACCAAAGCACTATTAGGAGCGTAGTTCCAGGATTTTGACCAGCTACAGTGAAGGAACAACAACATAGTTCCAAATCAGGATGGTGTGTGTCTTGGAAGGGAACTTGCAGATAGTGGTGTTCCCATGCATCTGCCCCCTTGTCCTTCTAGCTGGTAGATGTTGTAGGTTTGGAAGATGCTGTAGAAGGAATCTTTATGAATTCCTACAGTACATCTCGTAGATGATACACACTGCTGCCACTCTGTATCAGTAGAAGAGGGTGTGGATGTTTAAGGTAGTGGATGGGGTTCCAGTCAAGTGGGATGCTTTGTCCTGGATGGCATTGAGCTTCTTGAGTGTTGTTGCAGCTGCACTCATCTAAGCAAGTGGAATGTATTCTGTCACACTCCTGACTGTAAATAATGGGTACCACAAGGATCAATTCTTGATGCTCAGCTATTTACAACCAATATTGTTATGGCACAGCTAATGGTAAATTCTGAGTTGTTCAAATCCCACAGGGAAACTTGAAACAATTGCCACAACTTGTTTTGCAATTTGTATAAATTTTGAGATGCGTGCCCTAAATTCAGTAGTACTAAGACCACCAAGTCTTACAGGTTTTTACAAAACAAGATTAAATTTATTAACAGAAGAAATGACTTCAAATACATACATAGATCTACAAATTACTACTATGATAATTTCTAAATCCCCTAATCAATCTAACTCCCAGTTGCACTTTTATTAAGGCAACAGTAAGACATAGATTATAAAAGACCCAGGCAAAGAAACATGATACCCTGAACAAGTCAACTTCCAAGTGAGTTTTCTTAACTTCAGTCCTTTGAAGACAGTAGTGTGAGGCATTGATGTTGAAGGCTTTTTCACACACGTGTAAGATGTTAAAAATGCCTTCCCTTACGCACAGTTCTTGCTGCTTTTTTATATATATCTTTCTTTTTGAATGCAAATATGTATTGTTTCACTATGTCTTTGGACTTTATCTCCCTGATAATAAAACCCTCTCATAACACTAAGTTTTACCAGTAATCTTCGGGAAAAATAAACACACTGTTTCTAAACTTCCCCTGGCTAGGTGACACATTTCACCCCTCCTTTGAAAACAATCTAGTCTGGTTTATTTCAAAATGCAAATGTTTCCTTGACACCTATATTTCTAAACTTCCCCATGTTTATCTAATTAACGTTTCAAACATAACTTCTTAGATCAAAGCACCCAGATTTGCTGATTCTAACTCAATTAAATCTCACACATACACACACACACACACACACACACACACACACACACACACACACACACATATGGACACATAAATACATCCCACTATTACTCTATTATACAGTAAGTTCCAATAACATTATGAGAATTATTATAGCTTCTTGACAATATCAATGACTTAGGTTTGGGGAAAGAGTTTAATATACCCAAGTTTGCTCATCATACAAAGTTAGTTGGGAAAGTAGACAGTAAATTGGGCACAAAGAGGCTGCAAAAGTATATATACAGGTTTGGTGAGTAGGCAGGAACATGGCAGATGGAATATAATTTGGGGGTGGGTGAAGTTATGCTGTTCAAAAGGGAAACTACAACAGCAGAATATTTTCTGAATGATGAGAACCTGGAAAATGTTGGCATTCAGAGAAACCTGGGTGAATCACAGAAAGTTAGCATGCAGGTACAACAAGCAATTCAGAGTGCAAATAGTATGTTAGCCTTTATTATAAAGGGACAGGAGTATAAGAGTAAAGAAATCTTACTGCAGTTGTCTGGGGCCTTGGTGCCCTACTGCACCACTTTTTTTACTGCTCACATCTGAAAGTCACCAGCTTTTAAAAAAAATTCATACAGCAGTTCACATAGCTCACCAAGCTGCCACAACAGCACAGATCACCTGCTGCACCCTTCATTTCAACTCAGACAGACATTCTCACATTCACAACATCCATCTCAGAGGACACTGCAATCCTGAGCACTCCCATGCTTACCACTGCCAAACCAGCCATGAACACTCCTTGAACAGCTCAGACCCTCGTCCTTGTGGGCATGGGACATGGTTTTTAATCCTGTCAATTGTCACACAATGTTCAAGCCAACTATGCTAAGTAAACCCTTTTATTCTATGCCACACATAGAGCAACATCTTCCCCTCGCTAGCATTATATCCCATGAAGTTAAGGTCAAGAACAGCTAGTGACTCCCTACCATTATTCCAGGATGGCAGACATAGCTAATAGCCAGGTGTCCCAAGAGGGAGCGGCACCCAGGTTTAGTGAGCATGATCTGGAGATCCTGCTGCAACAGGTGTGTGCGCACACAGATGTCATGATCCCCGAAGGGCCCAAACTGCTTCCCTACAGGACCAAGGCAGCTTGGGTGAAGATAGCAGAGATGATAAGCACTGTGTACCAACATCATCAGAGGTGGATCCAGTGCTGTAAACACTTCAGTGACTTCCTGCGCTACAGTAAGGTGAGTGAGATGTCCCTATTTGGTATGCAGCCTGACTTTGCTGCATGCAGCATGGCTGGTTTTAGGTGGACACAGGATGCATGATGCTTAGCAGTGCTGCAAGAGCATGTGCCCTTGGCCAAGGTACAGCGAATATTGTCAATGGCGAAGGAGGACATTGAGGAAATTAAATTGGAGACCTCTTAGAGGGATCTCCAGGTGCCATGCCCTGATGAATCACTGCATCATCCTTTCCCTCTTATCCATTCAGGAGAAGAAGGCCCACAATGTCTGAAAACTGTGCGAGACCAAGGTGGGACCCGAAAGCTGCAGGTCAGACCTGTGGATGAAAGGGCCATATTGATAGGATGAATGCTGTGCACAGAACATGTGGATGACAGCAAGTCCCCTCTCCCAGGTGCACGTGGTCATGTTGTTGAAGCAACTATGTAGCTGGTGGCAAGGGCTGATGGGAGGGGCTTTGAAGTTGGCATCTCAGGTTAATGATACTGTGTAACTCCAAGTTATGCTTGTGTTTAGCCATGGAATTACAGCAGAACGAGAAATCGGACAGGTTTAGAAGAAGGTCACTACAAACAGTGATGCTGTGCATGACTTCAACTCATGACTGCCTTGTGTTTCTCTCACTATGCTTCCAGCTCCCAGGAGCTGAGGACAGTTGCAGAGATGCTCCGTGAGCCTGTGAGGCAGAGCCCCAAATGTATTTTGGACCTACAGAAGCAGATAAGTGACCATCTGGCTGAGTTCCCTGAGGCAAGCTCATGCATCATGAATGGATCCATGGCAGTCATGACCTTGGCTATGCCTCAGGTAGTAGAGTGCCACAAGGGAGTGGCCAACTTCATGGTGAGCCCCATGTAGCAGCATGTGGAGTGCATGCAAGAGATGCGAAAACTGTTGCGCAATGGCACTAACTCTGCAGCAGTAATGGGAGAGGAGCTAAGGTCCTTGAACAGGAATAACTTGTGGTGAGCAGATAGGTCGCTAGAAGGGCAGCTGTGCCCCAACAGCCCACCCTGTCAAGCCATTGAAACATCACATCAAGGACTTGTGAACAGGAGGGTGAGGGACCATGCACCCTCCTCCGATTCCTTGACCCCTTAGCCAGATACAGCATCTGCTAGCCAGGTCCAAGTGAAGTGGCTGCGGAGTGGCCATATGGCTGGGAGGATCATGGCGGTCGGCCTTGTTATCCAGGGATCTATTGGAGCCCATGCTGCAACTGCCCCTTGAAATGAAATGTTAGCAAAAATATTAAGGGCTTCGGTAAGCTTCAATACCACTGGCTGTGTATGTCTCTGGCATCTCCTTGGCCTCAGGTCTTCTTGAAGAAGGGTGCAAAGCTCAGCCACAACCTCTCAAGATAACGCAGTGAACCCCCTCCTGCATTGCCTCTCACCCTTGTCTAAGTAAGTGACCCTGTTCCTGCAGACCCTTTTCGTAGGTACTGCCTCACTCTTTGACGCATTATTCTTGATGCATCATTCTTTTGGGTGCTCGGTACCTTGGTTCCTCCCACCCATGGACCCACCCCATGGCACTGCTGCTGCACATGTATCCCTTTGCATTGGAGATGGCGTGGTGCTGCACACATGACATATGGGACAATTTCAAAGGGAGTAGCTGACTGTTGCAGCTTTGAGGCTGCAGTGGAGACCTTTTGCTGTCAGGTCTGTTGCTGGGCTGGATCTGACCTATAGAGACTTCATGCAGTACCCCCTCCCTGACCAAGAAACTCATAGCTGGCAGGCAAGCATTGACTTTTAAAAAATGGAGAAAGTGCTTACAGGAAGTTGCTGCACACCTCCCCCAAACACTTCCTGACCTGGAATGGAGGAGACATTTTTTTTAAGCTATGGCAAATGAAAGTAGTGTGTGAAAGGAAATATAGAAACATATATAGAAAATAGGAACAGGAGTAGGCCATTTGGCCCTTTGAGCCTGCTCCACCATTTATTATGATAATGGCTGATCATCCAACTCAAAAGCCTGCTCCTGCTTTCTCCCCATATCCTTTGATCCCTTTCATCCCAAGAGCTTGATCTAACTCCTTCTTGAAAACATACAATGTTTTGGCCTCAACTACTTTCTGTGGTAGCGAATCCACAGGCTCACCACTCTCTGGTTGAAGAAATTTCTCCTCATCTCAGTCCTAAATGGTCTACCCCTTATCCTCAGACTGTAAACCCTGGCTCTGGACTCCCCCACCATCAGGAAGATCATTCCTGCATCTACCCTGTCTAGTCCTGTTAGAATTTTATAGGTTTCTATGAGATCCCCCTCATTCTTCTGAACTACAGTGAATGTAATCCTAACCAACTCAATCTCTCCTCATATGTCAGTCCTGCCATCCCCAGAATCAGTCTGGTAAACCTTCGCTGCACTCCCTCCATAGCAAGAACATCCTTCCTCAGATAAATCTGCACACAATATTCCAGGTGTGATCTCACCAAGGCCTTGTACAACTGCAGCAAGACATCCCTGTTCCTGTACTCGAATCCTCTGGCTATGAAAGCCAACATACCTTTTGTCTTCTTTACCGCCTACTGCACCTGCATGCTTAGCTTCAATGACTGGTGTACAAGGACACGCAGGTCACGTTGCACATTCCCCTCTCTCAATTTATAGCCATTCAGATAATAATCTGCCTTCCTGTTTTTGCTACCAAAATGGATAACCTCACATTTATCCACATTATTCTGCATCTGCCATGCATTTGCCCACTCACTCAGCTTGTCCAAATCACACTGAAGCATCTCTGCATCCACCTCACAGCTCACCCTCCCACCCAGCTTTGTGTCATCTGTAAATTTGGAGATATTACATTTAGTTCCCTCATCTAAATCATTAATATATGCTGTGAATAGCTGGGGTCCCAGCACCCATCCCTGCGGTACCCCACTAGTCACTGACTGCCATTCAGAAAAAGACCCGTTTATTCTTTGTTTCCTGTCTGCCAACCAGTTTTCTATCCATCTCAGTACACTACCCCCAATCCCATGCGCTTTAATTTTGCGTGCCAATCTCTTATGTGGGACTTTGTCGAAAGCCTTCTGTAAGTCCAAATAAATTATATCCTCTGGGTCCCCCTCATCAACTCTACAAGTTACATCCTCAAAAAATTCCAGTAGACTTGTCAAGCATGATTTCCCTTTCATAAATCCATGCTGACTCTGTTTGATTCTGCCACTGTTTTCCAAGTGCTCAGCTATTAAATCTTTTATAATGAGCTCTAGAATTTTCCCCACTACCGACGCCAGGCTGACTGGTCTATAATGGGCCTAAAAATTGCTGCACCTTCTATAATGGCAACCATGATGTTCGTGGAGATGTATGTGGGGTTGTGACCCTAGGCCTTCTCAGCACGCATAAATGCCACACAAAAATACAGCAGGGTCAGGAAGGGACTGGAATTTCAAATTTGCTGCAAAAACTTTGAAGCTTTTTGCTTTCCCAACCCTATTCTTTCTTCCATCAGCAGACAAAAATCTGGCCCAAGCAATCTGGAAGTAGTAAATTCTCCTCTGAATAAACTAGGTGCAGATGAAGACATTGTTAAATGATGCTTGGATGGCTCTGAGATACAAAATTCTACTGCTGGGCCCAACACTGGATAAGACTTCTGCATTTTTTTGTTTAAATGGTGTTGATATCCTGATAGCATCAGGATATATTTATGAAACCTTGTATGCCTGTGGCAGCAGCACAGCCACCTCTGAAAAGTGTGTGGTTAAAATGGTGCTGGACAGAAGGATATCAGGAATGCAATGGTAATAATGCTACTGCTATTTCAGTCATCTACCCCTCATTCCTATCGGGTGGCAGGCTTAAAAGAAACTTTCAGTTCAAAAACATTCATATTCAATGTACTTATTTCCTTGTTAATATTTTCAAGTTCTGTAACCAAATTTACAGAAGAAATCCAGTCATTAAGTGACTTACTGTGAAACATCTATAAACCACCTCAGCATATTGCTGTTATGGGCAGGGTTCTATGATGAAACATATAGCAATAGACTACAGTAAATGCATGCTTGTAATCAAGGGCATACTTTGATAGGTTTTGTTGCATTGGTTAATGGTAAGTGTTAGAATTGTGGCAATGTCCTGACAAAGTCTACTTTAGTCAATCCTTTTCTAGGCCTATGTTCTGCCTTACATTCCACTAAGTTAATATTTCCAAATACTGTAACTGAAGTTCATTGAGGTTTTAAAACCTATTTGTTAAGTGAATCAATATGAGAGATCTACAGACAGCTCAAATTTACCAACACTATAGACAAAAGTGAGGAGTGGATGGACCATATACAGCATCATTTGGTTCAAACATAGAAAAAAGAGCTGAGCTCCCGAGGGTGAGGTGAGAATGACTGCCCTTGACATCAAGGCAGCATTTGACCAAGTGTGGCATCAAGGAGCCCTAGCAAAACTGGAGTCAATGGGAATCAGGGGGAAAACTCTCCACTGGTTGGAGACATACCTAGCACAAAGGAAGGTGGTTGTGGTTGTTGGAGGTCAGTCATCTCAGCTCCAGGACATCACTGCAGGTGCTCCTCAGGGTAGTGTCCTAGAACCATCTTCAGCTGCTTCACCAATGACCTTCCTTCCATCATAAGCTTAGAAGTGGGGATATTCACTGTTGATTGCTGCATGTTCACCATTCATAACTCCTTAGATACTGAAACAGTCCATGTCCAAATGCAGCAAGACCTGGACAATATCCAGGTTTGGGCTGACAACTGGCAAGTAACATTTGCGCTATACAGATGTCAGACAATGAACATCTCCAACAAGGGAGAATCCAACCATTGCCCCTTGATGTTCAATGGCATTACCATCACTGAATCCCCCACTATCAACATCCTGGGGGGGCTACCATTGACTGGAAACTGAACTGGAATGGCCATTTCAATACTGTAGCAACAAGAGCAGGTCAGAGGCTAGGAATAGTGCAACAGGTAACTGACCTCTTGACTCCCCAAAGCCTGTCCACCATCTGCAAGGCACAAGTCAGGAATGTGATGGAATACTCCCCACTTGCCTGGATGAATGCAGCTCCCACAACATTCAAGTAGCTTGACACTGTTCAAGGCAAAGCAGCCCACTTGATTGGCACCACATCCACAAGCATTAACTCCCTCCACCACCGCACAATAGCAAATGTGTGTACTATCTAGATGCAATGCAGGAACTCACTATGGCTCCTTAGACAGCACCTTCCAAACCCACGACCACTGCTATCTAGAAAGACAAGGACAGCAGATGGATGGAAACCACCACCTGGAAGTTCCCCTCCAAGTCACTCACCATCCTGACTTGGAAATATATCACTGTTCCTTCACTGCTGCTGGGTCAAAATCCTGGAACTCCCTTCCTAACAGCACTGTGGGTGTACCTACATGGGTACACCCATGGACTGCAGCGGTTCAAGAAGGTGGCTTTCCATCACCTTCATGAGGGCAACTAGTGATGAGCAATAAATGCTGGCCCAGCTAGCGAAGGCCACATCGCATGAATGAATAAAATAAGTAAATAATAAACAAACAAACAAACATTTAAATTTAGAGAAATTAAAAACAAAAAAACTGCGGATGCTGGAAATCCAAAACAAAAACAGAATTACCTGGAAAAACTCAGCAGGTCTGGCAGCATCGGCGGAGAAGAAAAGAGTTGACGTTTCGAGTCCTCATGACCCTTCGACACCCCACTTCCTGTAAGGACTCCATCCCATTCTCTCAGTTCCTTCGCCTCCGTCGCATCTGTTCCGATGATGCTACATTCAAAAACAGTTCCTCTGACATGTCCTCCTTCTTCCTTAACCGGGGTTTTCCACCCACGGTCGTTGACAGGGCCCTCAACCTTGTCCGGCCCATCTCCCGCGCATCCGCCCTCATGCCTTCTCCTCCCTCCCAGAAACATGATAGGGTCCCCCTTGTCCTCACTTATCACCCCACCAGCCTCCGCATTCAAAGGATCATCCTCCGCCATTTCCGCCAACTCCAGCATGATGCCACCACCAAACACATCTTCCCTTCACACCCCTTATCGGCATTCCGTAGGGATCGCTCCCTCCGGGACACCCTGGTCCACTCCTCCATCACCCCCTACTCCTCAACTCCCTCCTATGGCACAACCCCATGCCCACGCAAAAGATGCAACACCTGCCCCTTCACTTCCTCTCTCCTCACCGTCCAAGGACCCAAACACTCCTTTCAAGTGAAGCAGCATTTCACTTGCATTTCCCCCAACTTAGTCTATTGCATTCGTTGCTCCCAATGTGGTCTCCTCTACATTGGAGAGACCAAACGTAAGCTGGGCGACCGCTTTGCAGAACACCTGCGGTCTGTCTGCAAGAATGACCCAAACCTCCCTGTTGCTTGCCATTTTAACACTCCACCCTGCTCTCTTGCCCACATGTCTGTCCTTGGCTTGCTGCATTGTTCCAGTGAAGCCCAACGCAAACTGGAGGAACAACACCTCATCTTCCGACTAGGGACTTTACAGCCTCCCGGACTGAATATTGAATTCAACAACTTTAGGTCGTGAGCTCCCTCCCCCATCCCCACCCCCTTTCTGTTTCCCCCTTCTTTTTTTTTCCCAATAAATTATAAAGATTTTCCTTTTCCCACCTATTTCCATTATTAAAAAAAACCCACTAGAGCTATACCTTGAGTGCCCTACCATCCATTCTTAATTAGCACATTCGTTTAGATAATATCACCAACTTTAACTTTAACACCTATGTGTTCTATTGTACTATTGTCGTTGACATCTTTTGATGATCTGCTTCTATCACTGCTTGTTTGTCCCTACAACCATACCAACCCCCTCCACCTCTCTGTCTCTCTATCTCTCCGCCCCCCACACACACACCTTAAACCAGCTTATATTTCAGCTCTTTCCTGGACTCGAACTCAAGTTCTGTCGAAGGGTCATGAGGACTCGAAACGTCAATTCTTTTCTTCTCCACCGATGCTGCCAGACCTGCTGAGTTTTTCCAGGTAATTCTGTTTTTGATTTAAATTTAGAGACCTGGTGCTCGTATTCTGTTAACCTAATTTAAACAGTGAAGTAGAATTGAGGCAATCTGATGGTTTGATCAAACTTTTTCATATTTGTTGCAGCTTGGGAAACAGCAGGGCTTGATATTATAGCACACTATCCCCAGCGAGTCATACCAAAGTTTGTGGGCTTGACCAGGATATTTTGGAACAGAAGACAATGACAATTTGTGGGTAGATATAGCAAGTAATAAAAGCTATAAGGAAGCATCAGGTTTGCACTGTCAAAAATAAGGTGGCACTGGAAACTGCTAAAGCTTTCTTGCAAGTGGAAGAGATGTCCCTGATGATTTTACAAGGGATCCCAGTTAATCAAATTGGCAAGCAAATTAAGAGTAGAATTGCCTGCCAAAGCTAGGAAGGCAGAGATAATTGAGGAGATAGCACAGCATTTAAAACTGGAAGCATTGCCTGCGAGACTGAGTTCTCCAAGTGGTGGTTCATTGGAATGGGCTCAATCTCAGTTGCAAATAAAAAAAATAGAACTAGAGGCAGAAGAAAAAGAAAAGGAAAGAGAAATGGCATCCCAAAGGGTTCAGGCAGGAAGGATGGAGAAAGAAGAAGAAAAGGAAAGAGAGAGAGCATTTCAAAGAGAGTTAGAAATGCCAAGATTAGAAATGGAGAAACATAAACTTGAACAAGAAAGAACAGAAAGAGAAAAAGAGAAAGACAGAGAATTCTAGCTTAGAATGCTGACAGTTAAAAAAGAGACTCCAATAGGTGAGTCAGGACTTATTTCCACATCAGAATCCCGTGGGGAGATGTTTAAATTTGTACAAGCATTTCCAAAATTTGAGGAAAGGGATGTCGAAGCATTCTTTATTTCATTTGAGAAGATAGCTAAACAGATAAAGTGGCCAAAGGAACACTTGACATTGCCCATGCAGAGCAAATTGAGAGGTAGAGCACAGGAAATTTATGCTTCACTGTCAGGGGAGGTTTCTATGGATGATGCTGTGGAGAAAAAGGCCATATTGAGTGCATATCAGTTGGTCCCTGAAGCATACAGGCAAACATTTCAAAATTTAAGGAAACAGCCTGGGCAGACTTACATTGAATTTGAAAGGATTAAGCAAAGTAGTTCTGATAGGTAGCTATGAGCATTAAGAGTTGTAACTACCTATGAAGTTCTCAGAGAGACCATTCTCTTGGAAGAGTTTAAAAACTCCCTACCTTATGTAATAAAAACCCATGTTGAAGACCAAAGGATTGCAACTGCTAGACAGGCAGCAGTAATGGTTGATGATTACTCACCCCCATAAATTTGAAAAGAATAGAAAATGGGAGAATGATAGGAAGTCAAGTAGCCAGGGTAAAGAATGAATAGCTGTAAATATTTTGAAATCTCCTCTCCAGATCGGGAAGGAAGGTACTGAGAGTGAAACTCGAATTGGGACAATCTGGTGGTTTGACCAAACTTTTTCACATTTGTTGCGGATTGGGGAACAGTGGGGCTTGATATTACAGCGCACTATCCCCAGTAAGTCGTGACAATATTTAGTGGTCAATAAAGACTGCTCTAAACTCTTAAATTGGTAAAAACATAGGAGAGAATTTTCTCCCCGTCTGGGTGTGGGGGGGGGGTGGTGCGGGGGGAGGTTGCTGAGTGGGAGAGGGCGCGCAGCCAATCATCACCTGCAATTGGCTGCGTGCCACCATTTTACATGGGTGGGCCAATTAAAGCCCGCCCAGTGTGATGCACACCTGGGAGCACTGTGTTCTCCCTGTGCAGGTGGCAGTAGGCTGAATCAGGGCCTGAGCTCTTTCACGCATGCACACAAAAGAGCGCAGAAATCTCCCTGAGATGTCACATGAGCTGGGACATGTCAATGGAACTTTAATAAGAAGTTTTATTCAATTTATAAACACTTCATGAAACCTCATCCTGCCGTTGGATGAGGTTTCATGATAAATGTAAAGGCCACCTGGGCTCTTCACCTGGCCACCAATCTTAAGGTTGGACGGGCAGCTCCATTACGAATTTTAATTGATATTTAAATGGCCTTAATAGGCCTTTGACAGTTCGGCAGGTGCGCAGCCGACCCTGGTGCATGCCCACCGAACTGAAAATTGGAATGATGTGCAGTGATGTCAGGACACACACCCAACGTCGCCACGCTTCATTTTACGCATCTGCAAGTGGGGCCTTCCCCCACTCGCCGATCCAAAGCTTCTGGCCATAATTTTCTCCTGATTTTTAGAACTTAAAATTGCATTTCTTTTGAGATGCACACGTTGCATTACACATTATGTAATGTGTGTTATTAGAATGTAATGACGAATCTCACTCAATGCACGTGCATCTCAGGACCTGTTTTTAGAGCCAAAATTTTCAAAGTAGAATTCTTGAAAACTTGAACTGCTTTCAGATCTTGAGTCAGTGGGAGGAGCCTTGCTCTGCAATCACCAATAAGGAATGAAAGAAAAGGCAACATAAAAATATAAGGTTCTTTCTAGAACTTTATCAATTGATTTATGTTCACAATGCTATTAATGACGCCATTTTAATGCTTCCAGTATTCAAGCAAAAGTGTAGAATTGAAAATTTGAAAATCTGTGACATTTTCTTTCCCTGAATCTCTTGCACTACTCTGTTTTAAACAAGAGAGGCTAAAAATTGGCATACCCTCTTCACCATGCACAGGGGCAGTCCTGCCTGTGCTTTTCCCAATAGAAGTGGAGAGCACTATCTTTGGTGCTCCCACCTCATTAATATGATTGTAACTTTGGGGAAGACCAGATCCTATGCTGCTGTTTGCCATATAGTCCTGCTGGTGGCCTCTATGGACAGCTGAGTCAATTTGGGCCAATAGTATGTGGTGCAGTGCATTCCGTTCTTAAAGGCACACATCATAAAAAAGAGATGCTGCACTAATGAAAGGAAGGCTGCTGTTAAATTATTTTAAGAGACTTTGGCTGCAGTGAAATTATGTAACAGGCAAGGGAGGGGTCTTCCAGATTCAGCGATGCCGCCTTGGAGACCAGGAGAAAGGCCATGTTTCCAAGGGGATGGAGGAGTGGGAAAAAGAGGCCTTGAAGGACCACCCTCAGAAGAGAGTGACAGCAGATGGCTAGACAGATCAACTGCCAGAGCTTGGACTCGAGGACCTGCCAAGAGTGCCACAAGAAGTCTAATGACCCCACATAAGTGGTTAATGCCAGTGAATGTATCTTTACATGACATCTCCTAAGCACCGCAACACCAACCTTTCATGCTGTTCATTGCACCATACTCCCATCACTCTTCCAGCACGCAGAACTCATATTTCACCCCCACACAATCACAATGGTCCCAGCCTCATGTCCACCTGTCGCTGCCTCCACATATCTCCAACTAATCATTTGTAGCTGGCTCATCATCCAAGCACAATGACTGATATCTTATGGGGCTGGGTGGCATGAAATAGAATGAAGTAGAGCAGGACCTGTGGGAGACAAGGATGCCTGTATCTCCTGGGCCCGAAGGGGGTAGATAGTTCTCCACATCATGCAGCCACTGCGATGGTGCCCTTGGCATTCCCACGTCACTGACAGTATACTGCTGCCCCTTGCCGATTCTCAACTCCAAGCATGCCCTCAACTGCTATCTGACATGTTTTTATTTTCTTTATCCTTTAATGGGATGTGGCAAGGCCAGAATTTGTTGTCCATCCCTAATTGCCTTTGAACTGAGTAGCTTGGTCAGCAATTTCAGAAGGCATTTAAGAATCAACCTGTGGGTCTGGAATCAGGTGATAGCCAGGGATGGCAGATTAATGAATCAGATTGGTTTTACAACAATCGATGATAGTTTCATAGTCACTATTACTGAGACTAACCTTCAATTCCAGATTTTATTAATTGAATTTAAATTCCATCAGCTGCCATGGTGGGATTTGAACCTGTGACACCAGAGCATTAGTCTGGACCTCTGGATTACTAGTCCAGTGACATTACCACTGTTTCACCATCTCCTTAATGATAAGCAAGATGCAGATGGTGTGACTATGGACCCCTGCCCACAGTCCAACTCAAACCAACCTTCCCTTCTGATTTCCTGCTTTCAGACACCCAAGAGCTGTCACCTGCTCAGTCAGCACATCCTAGAAAGAAAGAGAGAGGAACAGCACATCACTCATGAAGTCACTCAGCACTTGGCCTGACACTCATATACGCTAGCACATTGGAGGCAAGTATAGAATTAGGAGTAGCCTGTGTGCATCATCTAGGTGTAGGTAGTCCCACCAAGCCAGGTGTAAAGAATTTGCCAGATTTCCAGAGGAAAGGACCTCAATGGAGAACAATTCTTCAAGTTGCTGGGTGCATTGGCTGGCCTGCCAGACAACCTACTGTCATTGTTGAGGAGCATGCCCTCTCTGTGACCTCTGATACATCTTCCTGTCTTGCTGCAGACCCAGGTGCACTGCTGCTGTTCCCCAACCTGCTGCAGCATTTGTGTGAACAAGTTACTTACTCCGCTGCCCTCTGTAAGAATGTAGCAATACTCTCCAACTAATCCATGTTATAAAAAATTACTTTACCTGTAATTTAGATACCTGGGCCTTTAAGGAATGCTTGAGCAAGGCCCATCTTGCAGCCTCAACTGGATCTTTAAAGAGTGACGTACAAATTCATTCCAGGACAAGGGTTGCTCAAACTTGGGATTCTGGCATCACATTAACTGTTTAGCCTTTATGGCATCAGGTTGGTGCTGCTTCACAGGCTTCCTGTGCATGCAGGAGGCACCTACGGGGGCACTGATTTGAACAGCCCTCATGGCACAGGCTGTGCCAGAGGTTGCTAGTAGCACTATTTGCCTCCAGAAAGGGATGCTGTGCCTCTGTGGTGCCTCCAGCAGCACTACATACTGAACTTTGCATTCTACTTACCTCAAACTTGGGCTTGATTTTCAATCCGGAGTTGGGAACCTAATGTTCAGATCATTTATGTGTCCCGACTGTGCACTGCGTGTATGTTACTGACACAACTTCTTCAATTACCAGATCCCCTCATTGGGCCAGAGCTGAGATCAACACCCAATTAGCAGTGCCAATATTCTCTTAGGCAGCTGGCAGTCATGACTGGGCTCGGTGCTGCCCTGCAGAATAGAGGAGACTCCACTCCAATTTCCTAGCCAGCCCTGAGGAGTTGTCCTTAACCCTTGCACGAGGCAGGCAACACAATCTTCAGGACTCTCACTCTCGGTTGCAGACAACAGTATCTATCCCTCTAACTACACCGTCCCTTACTACCACTACATTCCCCTTTTACTCTTCTCACCTGATTGGCTCCCTGCAACATGGTGCCATAGTCAGTTTGCTCATCCTCCCTGCAGTCCTTGCTCCAATCCACACAAGTTGCAAGACCCTCAAATCTGTTGGACAATTGCAAGGGCTGAGACTCCTCCAGTGCTATGAATCCCCATACCTGCCTCACACATAGTCATGCCCCCCTCCCTGACCACAGACCAAATGTGACTAACCTAGTCAAAGGAGCGTGATCGCCTCCTGGAACAAAGTACCCAAGTAACTTTCACTCGCCCCGATGCATCACAGTTTTCGAAGCTCAGACTCATCAACACAGAGCTGCAGACACTTAGTGCAAATGCGGGTACCATGGATCACATTGGTGTCCACCAGCTACCACATGCTACAGCTGCAATACATCATGCCCTCCCATCTTTTTTGAGTTTGATTTAACTAATTAGGTTTCAAGTTTAGAAATTCACTCAACTGTTGTCTGTAGTTATACCAGGTAGTTTAACTAATTAAGCTATAAATTTAATGCAATACTTATATCTTCCTAGAACAAGTTTAAATGATTACCCATGTTTAGAGGGATAGGATTTTAAAAAATCACCAAACAATCACTTGCTGCTCACCTAATTAAAGCCTTGAACATACAACAGCTTCTGGAAACTGAAAAAAAAATTCAAAAAACAACCCCTCCCTCCTCTCTGCACTGCATTCCCACCCGCACCAAATTACTAAGCTTGAGCTCATACCTCATTGCACCCATGCATCCCCACATTGCGCTTTCTGGCCCTCATCAACTTTTAACAGGCAGTTATTTGGAGGGAAGTGGGCTGCAGATCCCCAACCCTTGCCCTTTGCTTTGAAATTAATACTGTGTCCTGGTGGCAGCGGGACACTGGCGCACCAGCTGAGCACTATTTTCAAAGTGCACCAATCTCACTCCCATGGACAATAGAAAATCAAGCCTTTGGTCTCTGACAGTGTTGGGTACTTAACGAATAGTTTTGCTCATGTTCTGTTCTGGGTTACTGCAATGCCAACTTCAGCTCCATTTAAATAATTGGGAATATTTCTTTCATGTTCCAAAATGTTTCAGCATCAGCTTTTCCCTGATTTTTTCCATCTGAATAAGGAGCAGAAATTCATCCTTATTTTATCCTGTACTCCCTTTGTAATTCACATTTTGCAGTTTCTTTCTGTTCATGATCTAGAAACTGGGTTCTTGCCTCTGGGTTGGGACCACAAGAGAGAAGATGAATGAGGTAGGGATGGATCCCTGGCAAGGCAGCAACTGAAGTAACTTGGTTTCTCATCCTGATTGACCTCAGCTTTCTGCTGCTGAGAGTTGTCTACAGGAGAAGAGAGGAACTAGAATTAGTAACTATTCAGATAACACTAGAGATGGGCAATAAATGCTGGCCCAGCCAGTGAAGCCCACATGCTGTGAATGAATAAAAAAAAAACTAAGTTCAACAATCAATTAAAGAGACTACAAGATCTTCAAGCTTTGTGGAAGTACATATTTGCTTTCTCGAGTTGTGATGAAGAAGTATCATATACTAATGAGTTTTTTTTTATTCATTCATGGGATGTGGACTTCGCTGGCTGGGCCAGTATTTATTTCCCATCCCTAGCTGCCCTTGAGAAGGTGATGGTGAGCCGCCTTCTTGAACCGCTGCAATCCAATATGCTGTAGGTACACCCAGAGTGTGGTTTGGAAGGGAGTTCCAGGATTTTGACCCAGCAACAGTGAAGGAATGGTGATATATTTCCAAGTCAGGATGGTGAGTGACTTGGAGGGGAACTTGATGTCAAGGGCAGTCACCCTCACCCTCAGGAGTTCAGCTCTTTCGTCCATGTTTGAACCAAGGCTGTAATGAGGTCAGGTGTTCCCATCTATTTGCTGCCTTTGTCCTTCTAGATTGTAGTGATTGTGGGTTTGGAAGATGCTGTCTAAGGAGCCTTGGTGAGTTCCTGCAATGCATCTTGGAGATAACACATACTGCTGCTACTGTGCGTTGGTGATGGAGGGAGTAAATGTTTGTGGATGAGGTGCCAATCAAGTGGGCTGCTTTTTCATGGAGGGTGTCAAGCTTCTTGAGTGTTGTTGGAGCTGCACTCATCCAGGCAAGTGGAGAGTTTTCCATCACACTCCTGACTTGTGCCTTGTAGATGGTGGACAGGCTTTGGGGAGTCAGGAGGTGAGTTACTCACTGCAGGATTCCTAGCCTCTGACCTGCTCTTGTAGTCACTGTATTTATATGGCGAGTCCAGTTCATTTTCCAATCAATGGTAACACCCAGGATGTTGATAGTGGGGGACTCAGTTTTGGTAATGCCATTGAACATCAAGGGGCGATGGTTAAGTTCTCTCTTGTTGGAGATGTTCATTGCCTGATACTCGTGTGGCGCGAATGTTACTTGCCACTTGTCAGCCCAAGCCTGGATATTGTCCAGGCCTTGCTGCATTTGGACATGGACTGCTTCAGTATCTGAGGAGTCATGAATCATTCTGAACATTGTGCAATCATCAGTGAACATCCCCACTTCTGACCTTATGATGGAAGGAAGTTCATTGATGAAGCAGCTGAAGATGATTGGGCCAAGGAGACTACCCTGAGGAACTCCTGCAGTGATGTCCTGGAGCTGCGATGACTGACTTCCAACAACCACAACCATCTTCCTTTGTAATAGGTTTACCCCAACCAGCAGAGTGTTTTCCCCCATTGACTCCAGTTTTGCTAGGGCTTCTTGATACCACACTCAGTCAAATGCTGCCTTGATGTCAAGGGCGGTCACCCTCACCTCACCTCAGGAGTTCAGCTCTTTAGTCCATGTTTGAACCAAGGCTGTAATGAGGTCAGGAGCTGAATGGCTCTAGTGGAACTCAAACTGGGTGTCAGTGAGCAGCTTATTGCTAAGCAAGTGCCACTTGATAGCAGTGTTGATGACCCCTTCCATTACTTTACTGATGATCAAGAGTAGACTGATGGGGTGGTAATTGGCCAGGTTGGATTTGTCCTGCTTTTTGTGGACAGGACATACCTGGGCAATTTTCCACATAGCTGGGTAGGATGCCAATGTTGTCACTGTACTGGAATAGCTTGGCTAGGGGCGCAGTAAGTTCTGGAGCACAAGTCTTCAGTACCATTGCCGGAATATTATCAGGGCCCATAGCCTTTGCAGTATCCAGTGCCTTCAGCTGTTTCTTGATATCACATGAAGTGAATCGAATTGGCTGAAGACTGGCACTTGTGATGCTGGGAACCTCCAGAAGAATCCGAAATAGATCATCCACTCAGGCCTTCTGGTTGAAGATTACAACAAATGCTTCAGCCTTATCTCTTGCACGGGCATGCTGGGCACCCCCTTTATTGAGGATGGGGATGTTGGTGGAGCCTCCTTCTCCAGTGAGTTGTTTAATTGTCCACCAGCATTCACCACTGAATGTGATAGGACTGCAGAGCCTCGCTGTCTTTAGCTGTGTCCTCAGCCCCTATTTCACTGTCCCCAAATCTTCTGTGACAGGCTTCCTCTGTATTGACAATGTCTTCTTCTACACTTTGGAGAACCAGCTTCAGCGCCCAGCTTTCCCTGAGATTATGTGAAATATAAATGCAGTTAGGTTGTAAAGACTGTTAGTGCATTTGTTGCACCACAGAGTTGTAAATAGGCACAGCATGGGAACTTTATATCTTTCTTCTGAAATCTCATTCTGCAGGACACCTGCAGTGTAAATAGAATACTCAGTTATAAAGTTTGGACTTTGAATTTTTTTCCACTTGTGCCCAGGTGAATGGCCTTTCCTTACCCAAAGTGGCCATTCTTCATTTGTGAGAACAGGCATCAGCAACTCATCTCAACTGTGGAGAACATCAAAGATTAGCCCTATTCTGACTCTCAAAACATCCCCACTCTGTGGATGGATCTTGCATTAAGCTGTTTCCTTTTAAGACTCTCCTTTGTCATTTGGTTAAGTATTGGCCGTTCGCCAAGACATGGGGGAAAAAAATCCCTGCCCTTCCTTGAACCATGAAAAGACAAGACTTCCAATGATTACCAGTCTTACAGAAAGATTTCAACCTTTACATCAGTGCTTCCCAAACTTTTTCCCGATGTGGCCCCACTTTAATGTCTCGGACTTCGTGTGACCCCGGAATGAAAATTGAATTGGGGAGGGTTAGAAAGTCATTGAGCTGGTGGGGTTGTGGGGGTGCAGTTTTAGCAGCTATTTCCTTTTAAGAATCCTGCTTTGTTATTTTAAAAATGATAACTCAGGATGACTCATTTCCTAACTTTCTGATGACATCATAAAATAATGTTTCAACTCCACAGAGGTTCCTTTGCATTCAACAGACCATCTCAACCTGAGATCAAGATTCTGAAGAGGTGCTGTTTTGATCTGTTTTTCATTGTGGTGACCATTTTAAAAGTGCAATTTGTGAATGTGCTCCATAAGCTTAATTGATAAATGCATTGTTTGATGTTTACTTAACCGCACAGTTCAGGTAGGTCCAAGGTTTGACTCATGGAGCTAGAAATTGAGATGCATTCAGCCTGTTTTTCAGGTAGCAAGTGGATGCAGAGCATACCAAATTAGCAATGCGACAACTTGCATCCTATCTGTGTAGACATGGTCATCAAATTCATGGGACACTTTTTTAGGCATCTCAGCAAACAATTAACACAGGCATAAGGTTTTTTGACTATATAAATTATGGACCTTACGTCTGTTTAAGGATCCCTTTGACAAATTGGTCACACTCAAGGTTCTTTAGCAGCCCCACAGCCACCAACCTAAGATATGTTTGCGATCTCTTTTTACAATGCCTTTCTATGGATCCAGGAAGAGCAGGATTGCTCCAAAGGAGTCACAGTCACTCCCCTCCATTTGACAGCCAGTTCCAAACATCCCCCTCCCCACCCAGGACTAAACTGAGCATCACGACCAGTAAGCTAAATGGCCTGAAATTGGTGTCTCCTTTCAGGCCAGCTGCCTATGGAGAAACAGTCAATGCCAGTATATCATCCCAGTTATAAAAGGGGGGCCCCGAGCACCAAGTTCTAATCGATCCTTAAGCTTCATGCATTTGGTGTGCTGAGCCTGGACCCAGGTTAATTTCTACTCCATGGTTTTTGCAACTAACTAATTTCAAGCTAACCCTAAGCTGACAGTCAATGAGCTGCAATTGGTTTTGCTGCTTCAGGGCAAGAAATAAGAAAATATTCAATCGGGTTTCAAGCTCTTGATTGTTACTCAGTGACCCTGTAATTATATTTGGATTGTTAGACCACACCCAAGCATGAATTATTGGAAAAGCAAGTCTGATCACTCGTCATTTTATTATGTTTTGAGCATTGTAATGTTGTGACTTGCTTGGAGGGGAACAAAATAATTTATTACTGTATAGTCCAGAGAGGAAAAGATAAGTAAACTGCCTATTAATGTTAGTTACATGGGGATTAAAAATTTATTTCCGCCCTACATGCAGAGACATCATGAACAGAGAAAAGCTTCACAATCACATTGACGAGTATAAGCATAGGGCAAACAAAGGAACTCATCTCTCGATGCTCAACTGGAGTTTTCATCGAAGTTGCTTCATTTGTTGTGGTATCAGGTCTGGTTTCCAAACTGGCTTGTAAAATATCACATGTCTCACTTGCTCTGTGTATGCAGGTCCTTAAACTTGCTTTTGTTGATGAAGTCCTCAGACTTCATACCTAAATTCTCGTGATCCTGCAAGCAACAACAAGAAGAATGACCAGTTAGTCTGTCTTTCAAGATATTGGTTGAATGTTAGCCAAGACGTTGGGGAAAAAAAATCCCTCCTCTTCCTTGAACCATAAAAAGAGAAGACTTCCAAAGAATACCGGTCTTACAGAAAGATTGCAACCTTTACACCAGTGCTTCCCAAACTTTTTCCCAACATGGCCCCATTTTAACGTCTCAGACTTTGTGTGACCCCTGAATGAAAATTGAGGTGGGGAGGGTTAGAAAGTTATTGAGCTGCTGAGGTTGCAGGGTGTGGTTTAGAACAAACATTTCCTTTTAAGAACCCTGCTTTGTTATTTTTAAACAATAACTCAGGATGACTCATTTCCTAAATTTCTGATGACATCATAAAAGGGTGTTTCAACTCCAGAGGTTCCTTTGCATTCAACAGACCATCTCAACCTGAGATCAAAATTCTGAAGAGGTGCTATTTTGATCTGTTTCTCATTGTGGTGGTGACCATTTTAAAAGTGCAATTTGTGAAGTTGTTCCATAAGTTTAACTGATAAATGCATTGTTTGATGTTTATGTTTGCCTTGAAGCAGCAAAATCAATTGTAGCTCACTGGTTGTCATCTTAGGGTTAGCTTGAGATTAGCTAGTTTCAAAAACCATGGAGGAGAAATTAATTTGGGTCCAGACTCAACACACCAAATGCATGAAACTTAAGGATCGATTAGAAAGTGATCCTCGGGACCTATTTTTATAATCAATTGGCTGTTTCTCCATTGGCAGATGTTTGATGTTTGTATGTTTGTCCCTGAAAAACTGAAGACCCACCTTGTCTCAGGCTGCGACTGGAGCAGCAATTGGGTCACAGAGAAGTTGTCACATTAAGCTATGCCCACTGACAGAAAAAAAACAAATATTTAAAGGGGCTTGACAGCTGTCAAACTCAGTCCAAGTTCCATGGCCACCATTGCTGCCTCGGAGCTTGTGGCCTCAAACTCTTGTCCCACAAGTCTACTGAGGTCACAACCCACAATTTGGGAACACCTGCTTTACATTAGGGTGCTAAATTGAGCCTTGTAATGCCCGGATTTTTAGGCACTATGTGGTCAATTAGGATTCAAAAATGGAGTCTTAAATGTGTGTGCACACTTCTGAAGGAAAGAGCACAGGACACCAGTTTAGTAAAGGGATTTGCGCATGCTTGAAACTAATGACCACTGGGAGCAACAGAGCAGAGAGCGGATGATGCAAATCCGTGTGCAACACAGATTTTGAGCCACTGTTGCCATTTTCAAAATCCCATCTGAACCCAATGTTAAACAGCATGAAGGATGTCCCCCCAGCACTGTTTAAAGGGAACATTAATTTGCTGTTTTTATTTGTTATTGTGATGTGAGCATCACTGGAAAGGCCAGCATTTGTTACCCATCCCTAATTGCCCTTCAGAAAGTAGGGCTGGACCACCTTCTTGAACTGCTGCAGCCGCAGTGCTGTTAGGAAAGGAGTTTCAGGGTTTTGACCTAATGACAGTGAAGGAACAGCAGTATAGGTTCCAGTCAGGATGGTGTGTGGCTTGCAGGGGAGATTGCAATTGGTCATATTACCATGCACAGCTGCCCTTGTCCTTCTAGGTGGTAGAGGTCATGAGTTTGGAAGGTGCAGTTGAAGGAGGCTTGGTTAGTTGCAGCAATGTGTATCATAGATATAGTACACATTGCTGTTACATGCATCAGTAGTGGAGGGTATCAGTAGTGGAGGGAGTCAATGTTCAAGATGGTGGGTGGGGTGCTAATCAAGAAACTGCTTTGTCCTTGATGGTGTGGATCTTCTTCAGCATTGGTGGAGCCGCACACATCCAGGTATATGGAGAGTATTCCATCACACTCCTGACTTGTGTCTTGTAAATGATGGACAGGCTTTGAGGAGTCAGAAGGTGAGTTACTCACTGAAGAATTCCCAGTCTCTGACCTGCTCTTATAGCCACAGTATTTATATGGCTAAGTTTCTGGTCAATGGTAAACCCCAGGATGTTGATGGTGGAAGATTCAGCAATGGCAATGCCATTGAATGTCAAGGCAAGATATTCTTTCATGTTGGGCACTGTCATTGCCTGGTAGTTGTGGTGCATGAATGTTACTTGCCACTTAGCAGCTCTCAATGTTGTCCAGATCTTGTTGCATATGGACACAGACTGCTTCAGAAGTTATGAATGGTACTGAACATCGTGCAATCATCAGTGAACTTCCCCACTTCTGATCTTATGTTGGAGGGAAGGTCATTGATTGGGTCTAGGAGATTACCCTTTGGAACACCTGCAATGGTGTCCTCAAGCTGAGATGATTTGCCTCCAACAACACAACCATTTTCCCTTGTGCTAGATATGACTCAAACCAGTGGAGGCTTTTCTCATGATTACCATTGACTTCACTTTTGCTCAGTCTCCTTGCTGCCACACTCTTTCAGTTTCTGCTTTGGTGTCAAGGACAGTCACTCTCATCTCACCTCTTGAGGTCAACTCTTTTGTGCATATTTGAACCAAGGCTGTAGAGAGGTCAGGAGCCAGGTGGCCCTGTTGAAACCTAAACTGAACATCAGTGAATGCCACTTGGTAGCACTGTCAACAATTCCTTCCAACACTTTGCTGATGATTGAGAGTCGACTGATGGGGCGGTAATAAGCCAAATTGAAATTGTGCTACAGTATAGTCACTGAATTATGTCTTCTGGCTGCTACACTTGGCTAAAGTTTGAATAGGCTACAGGGAATGGTCTGGCTGATCTTGGGGTACTTTTTTTCATTTAAAATATTGTGTGAAAAGAAGTTTCTTCCAAATATTGATGGCTTGGTAGGCCTTCCTCTGGGAATTAAACATGACTGAAAGAATGAAGAGAGGTCACACAAAACAGGATAAGCTGCTGTAAGAGGGAGGAGGAGGGGGAGAAGGACCTTTAACAGGAGGCCATATCACTGAATGTCTTCAGGGAGGAATTCTCTTTAAAAAAAAGTAAGACAAGCGTTTATGTAGCACCTTGCATGATCACCAAACATAAACTGTTTCTCTATCACATTAAATGCTTTTGAACACCTCACACTGATCTTTTGTTTTACCATTAGCATATTTACCCACTTTATTGTGGGCGGTCTCCGTCTCATCACATTGAAATCAACCTTACATAAATCTAGAATCTTAGAAGCTGTTTTGTGTTTCTCCCTTTGAAATGCTACATCATACTTGTTGCTAGTGTTATGATGCAACAAATGATGTGTGCCAGGCAGATCAAATCCACGAGGGAAACTTGATCATGCAGTCATAATGTTTTGCAATTTGTATTTTATTTTGAGATGTGTGCCCTGAATTCAGTAGTAATAAGTAATAGTAATAGAGTCTAGAGATTTTTACAAAACTAATTTAAACATTTATTAACAAAGGAAAAGATTTCAAGCACATACATGTGTCTACAAATGACTACATAATAACTCCTAAAACGCCTCAATTAAAACCCACACACATACAGATACGCACATAGAAACTATCCAAACCCCATTAGTAATCTACTTTTACAATAAATCACTATAATGTTATGAGTATTATTATATCTCTGTGTGACACCCCCTCCTTACGAGGAAATTAACTGTCATAATTTAAAAAGACGGCTTCATTTTCTTAATCCATCTTACACTATCTCCTACTCTTATCTGTATACTAGCACTACCAGATGCATACATTAACATAACAATACAAACATAAATCCTTGGTATCAACAGAAATCATTCTAGTTCAGTGTCCAGGTTTTAAATGTCCCATTTTCCTTTGAGTTTTAAACTCTCAACAGTGCATCTGCAATTAGATTTTCTCGTCCAGCCATATGTATAATCTGTACTTTAAATGGTTGCAGTAATAAACTCCGTCTGAATAGCCCTGCACTTCTGTCTCAAAATTTGTCCAGAAATTTTAAAGGATTGTGTTCTGTATAAACAATTGTTTCTGGCTAATTGTTTGCAACGTGAATCTCAAAATGCTGCAACGCCAATACCAGACCCAAAGTTTCCTTTTTGATCATTGAATATCTTCTCTGTTGCACATTCAACTTCATGAAAAATACCCTATCGGTTTCTCAATTCTAGTTTCATCTCCTTGCAACAGTACAGTCCCAATGCTTATACTGCTTGCATCAATGGTCAACTTAAATTGCTTGGCATAATTGGTATTGCCAAAACTGGTATCGTAGTTTTTAAACTGTCAAATGCCTTCTGACACTCCTGTGTCCATTGAAATTTCTTGTTCTTTCTTAATAGTTCAGTCAATGAAGCAATCACACACTAAAATTTGATATAAATTTCCAGTAAAACCCACTCACACCCAGAAATCTCAATGCTTCTCATTTTGTTGTAGGCTTGGGAAAATTCACAATGGTTTTGACTTTCACATCTCTTGGAGCCATCTTACCATCTCCAATGGTATGGCTTAGATATGTAACTTGCTCTTTTGCAAATTCGCTTTCAGCCAAGTTCATCACCAAATTAGCTCCTTGTTGTCAATGAAATAATTCTTCCAGATGTTGTAAATGCTCCTCCCACTGACTGAAAACTATCAAGTCATCAATATAGAACAGCACAAGTGCTCAGTCTTGCAATTACTTTGTCAGTCTTTGAAATGTTACAGGTGCATTTTTCATTACAAATGGCATGACTTTAAAACTGATATAGTCCAACTAGCATCACAAAAGCCGACATCTTCTTTGCTCTCTCCAATAATGGTACTTGCCAATATTCTCTCAGCAAGTCTTTCTTTGTGATAAACTTTGATTGTCTCACTTTCTCAATGCAATCTTCAGACCATGGTATAGGATATGAATCTGCTTTTGTCACTGCATTCACCTTTCAATAGCCTACTCACAACCTTTGTGTCCCATCTGGTTTCAGTGCCATCACAATAGCCGGACTCTAATTCCTGTAATTAGACTCAATGATGTCACTTTGAAGCATGAATTTGATTTCTTTCTGTACTTCTGATAACTTTGCTCGATTTAACCAATTGGGCTGTTGCTTGATTGAAGATGAAACTTTTGCACTCACATCATGTGTAGCTAAATATGTCCTCCCCAGCTTATTCCTACAAATAGGTTTGTGTGATTGCAATAGCTTCTCCAAATCACTTTGACACTTGTCTGGAAGGTATCTCAATATTACATTTAAATTTTCAAGTACCCCCTCATTATCCAATTTGATTACAGGAAAATCAACTTCAGAATCCTTCATTTCTACCTGTTCTTCCTTATCTACCACCACTAATACCTCCTTTTGGTCCTCTTCCCTGTCAAAGTACTTTTAAAGCATATTTACATGACACACCCTCTGCTTCCTTCTTCTATCTGGAATATTTATTAAATAATTTATTTCACTCAGTTTCTTTTCAATCCTGTAAGGCCCGCTAAACCTTGCCTTTAATGGGTCACCCAGTACTGGTAACAGAACTAACACTTTTTCCCCAGCAACAAAACTATGAGCTGTGGCTCTCCTATCTGCCTTCACTTTCATCACTTACTATAATATTTTTAATTGTTCCCTAGCCAACTCATATGCTCTGTCCAATCTTTCTCTGAAGTTTGATGCATAATCCTGGATAGTTGTTTCCAAATTTTGACCCACCAATTTCTCATGAATCCAATTCAGTGATCCCTTTACCACATGACAATAGACTAATTCAAAAGGATTAAATCCAGTCAATGCATTAGGAGCATCCCTAATAGCAAATAACAAGAATGGAATTCCCCCACCCCAATCCTGTGGATAGTCTGGACTATATGGCCTCATCAAAGTTTTTAAAGTTTGATGCCATCTTTCCAAACCCCTTGTAATTCAGGGTGGTAAGCTGTTGACTTCAATTGTTTTATCCCCAAACTGTTCAATACTTCTTTAAACAGCTGTGACATGAAATTTGAACACTGATTGTTTTTTTCTGGTAAAACATATCTTGTAAAAATTTAATTAACTCTTCCACAATTCTTCGTTGTAACATTTCTCAAAGGTATTGCTGTGGGAAACTTTTTAGACACTTCCATTATTGTCAGTAAGTACTGATTTCCACTTTTAGTCTTAGGGAGGGGTCCTACATAATCAATCATGGCCCTAGTAAAAGGTTCTTCAAATGCTTGAAATGGAATTAAGGGTGCTGGCTTAATCACTGCTTGTGGTTTCCTTATTACCTGACATGTGTCACGTGCTCTACAAAATTTAACTACATCTCTATGCAATCCAGGCCAATAAAAATTTTCTTGTATTTTCACCTGTGTCTTTCTAATTCATAAATATTCCCCTATTGCAATTTCATGACCTATTCTTAGTATCCCATTTCTATTTCCAAATGGTAATAACAATCTGATGTAATTCATTCCAACTTTCATCTGCTGAAACTTGGTATAGCCGCCACTTTCTCATTACCCTTAAGGTAATAACATCCTGGAATACATTCTGCCTCAGTTTCTGAGTAAGCTGTCTGATATAATGTTTTATTTGCGGATCCTTTTTCTATAACTCTACCAACCGACTTGAGCTAAATACCTCAGCTGCATTATCCTCCATTATTTTTTCCTGAACACTCTTATCAAAACATTCTCAGTAACTTGAATTTCAACACCTTCTCCCTGCCTTTTAACTTACTGTTCTTTCTGGTTCAACCTGTGAGTTTGTGATCTTGTTACCATACAAGCTGGAAACAATCCAGGATGCTCTTTCTGTCAATTCCCTTTGGAATGCCCTTTCTCTTTCTCTTTCTTTTTTTGTTGCCTCTGCTTCAAGTTTTTTCATTTCCATTGCTTATTCAATTTCAAGCTTTTTCAGTTCTTACTGTAGTCTCACTATCTCCAACTGTGACTCACTAGAGTCAGGCATCACTTCCAACTTTAAATGCTGTGCTATTACTTCAACTATGTCTGCTTTCTTTGCCCTTACAGGTAACCTCAACTGTGATTTATCCATCAACTCTGTTAATTTACTCTCAGAGACTTTTTGTAACCCAATCAGAGTTATATCTTCTACTTCCAAAAAGGTTTTAGCCATGGATACAGCCATTTTTGCAGTCCCATTACTTTAAAAATCCCTCATACCAACTCCTGAATTCAAAATGCTTCTTGTACTTGTAACCATAAGATTCACCAACTCCAAACCAATCAAGGAAGTTCAAATATCCCACAAAAAGCCCCTAATTTGTCATGGCAGAGCAGATGATTTGTGCTAGGTGAATCAAATCCACAAGGGAAACTTGGTCAAACCACCCTGATTTATCTAAAAATGTTCATTTCCTCACTTCACCTTCTAAAACTTCAACCATGTTTACGTATTTAGCATTTCAAACCTATCTTCCTTTTGATGAGTCAAAGACTCCAGACCAGCCCATCTCCAACGCAATTAAATCCCAACACACACAGGGAAACTATCCAAACCCCATGATTAATCTAATTTTACAATAAATCACAACATATTATGAGAATTATTATATTTTCATGACATTAGATAAATCGTCACGCACCATTAGATTATTAACAAAATCTAGTTCATTTCTCATTATTAAACCAACTATGTCTTCCTGTTAGTTCTAGAATATGTTACTGCAGAAAACTATCTGGACACAGTCAAAAAATTCACTCTCTCTCTGACATATACTAAACTGTTTAGCCTGGATGCTCTGGAGGAGCCTTGCAGTTCTCACTGAGCAAATTTGTGATAGTATGCTCCATGCTGCACAACCTGGTCATTATGAAGGAACAGCCCTTGGTACCACTCATCAAATAAGAAACTGAGGATCCAATAGTCCCAAATGTTGCTTTTTCTCTATTACTTCGTCCTCGTCTTGACAACACGAGCATAAAAATCAACAGAAAATGCAAATTTAAATCAAATTTTATAAGTTCACTCATTAAATAATGCATACCAAATTAAACTAACCCATCCTTAATTAACTATTCTCTTAACTCCTGTCTTCAGTGAGCCTTTGTCTATACCAGTGCTCTGAGAAAGTTCTTCCCCCAGTGGCTGCAACATGGGTGTTGGAAGGCTGCTGATCTTCAATTGAGGAGATTGCATACGGCCTTGAAGGATGACAGCTCTGGGCCTAGAAGACTCAGCTTTAGACTGCATCATCACATGAGTAAAATATCACATAATTGACCATTATGTGATTAACCTCCAGAAATAAAGCACCAGAGTTGGTAACCCTAGGTGTAACTAAAACTGTGTTTCAATTGAAGCTATGCCATTGTTCATCAGACACTACATCGTGGTGGAATCCTCAGAGGTGCTTATGGAGTTGACCACCTATTCCATGTTGGAAAGGTTGGCTTCCAAGCTCTGCACAAAGCCCTGTGGCAAGTTAGAACTGGTATCTTCCATGGTCCTAGACATTTTCCACTGGTATTCTGACAAGCTTTCCAGTGCACCAAGCATTTGATTATGTACACCCAACAACCTTCTTTTATAGGCTAGCTTGGTGAATACCTTATCTGATTCCTCTACAGCAGAACTAGTGAGTGACCTCACCCTCCAGTGAGCTGGCATCTGAACTATCCTTTTCCCCTCTGCTCTGGCTCCTGTGCATATGTGCCCAGTGTCTCAACACCTGCAGATCCCTCCTCTCTCCTAGCCTTTAAAGTATGTGCTGTATTAGTCTCATAACTTATGACTGTAAGTTGAAGATCAAGTAAATGTCTCTCTTCATCTTCACTCTCTTTTTCCTCTTCCTCTTCTTGACTGAGTGGGTTCCAGTTCTTGGCTATCTAAAATGAAAGAGACAAGAGTGAGGTTGCACTAAGGATGGATCAGAAGTAAGGAGGGAATGCTTAAACCATCTGCAGCTTCTCAGTTTGAAAAGAAATTGATGGGTGAAAGAGAAGTGGGATAAGAGAATAAGGATTAGGGATGCAGAGAACCTCACCATCAATCCTTCCAGCCCTACCAGTGATGATATCAATGATTCCCCTTCCCATGATGGTTGACACAGTCTCTTCCATGTGGAGAGGGGAGGGAGTCCGGGGAGGGGGGTAGGAAGGAGCACGGAGAGGGGAGGGAGTAAGGGCAGAGGAAGAAGTAAGGGTGGAGGAAGAAGTAAGGTTGGAGGCAGGAGTCAGGAATGGGGGAGGAGCAATGCTGGAGGAAGAAGTAAGGCTGGAGGAAAGAGTCAGGAGTGGGGAAGGACTAAGGGTGATGGAAGAGTAAGGGTGTTGCAAGTAGTCCAGAAGAGGGAAGGACTAAGTGTGGGAGTCTGGAGGGGGGAGGACTACAGGGGGAAAGGGGTTCGAAGGGGGGAATGGGTCCAGTGGGGGGAAGGGGTTCCAAGCAGGAAAGCGATTCCAACGGGGAAAGGCGTTCGAAGGGGGAATGGGTCCAATTGGGGGGGAAGGGGTTCCAAGCAGGGAAGCAGTTCCAAGGGGGGAAGGGATCTGGAATGGGGGATGTCCAGGTGAATGTGCAAGGGATGACTCTGATGAGTCCATGGCTGCCTCCTGGGGAGCACACTGAGGGTGGGACCTCAGTGGGGGGGGAGGGGGGGGGGTTTGTGGGGGGGTGGTGAGAAGGAGGTCTGGTAGGTTAATGTGGATGGGGGTGGAATTTTCAGGAAGGAAGGGAAAGTGCATGTTCACCTGGACATCCCCAAAGGAAAGTGTTGTGGCTCGTTGGTCACAGAGGAGAGGTGGAAGGTGATGCTGGGCGAACGTGTGGTCAACAGTAATGGTGGAAAGGAAATGGATGACTGGGGGAGGGGAAAAGATGGGAGAGCAAATGAAGAACTGAATCCCACCATGTTATCTAAATCGAAAGTGGAATGAGAGTAATGGTGGGCGAGATCAGGTGCTGCATGTGAGTGTGGGTGGGCAGAGTTGCAGGTCAGCTCAGATGGACAACTTAAAGCGAACCCCAGCAGGCAGCATTGAAAATGCTCGGAACATTGAGTTAAGTCTGAACGTGAAGGATCCATGTGTGTAGGACAATGCTTACACGAGGCTCTGAAGGCCACTGCCACACACACACTCCTCCCTCCAGAACCACTCATTGGCCAGTGGACAAGGTGGCAGAAGACAAGGGGGCCAAATGCAAAGGAGGCTAGGAGTGAGAGGGCAGCCTCTGAGATTCCTGAGTGCATGACCCAGGGGTCTCCAACTGCCGCTCCTCCTTCTGGTACCTGGGGGCCCCAGCCTGACCCTTGAGGGGAAGGACCACCTGGAAGGAATTTGAGATGCCCTGTTTCCCTCTCGCGTTGCCACTGCAGGAACTCACCCGTGGCTCCCACAATGGAGTGTAGGTCTGCACACATCTCCGCGTTCTGTTGGACCAGGGTCTCCATGACATCCGCCATCCTCCCCATGGAGGCCTCCACATGTGGGCACCACTTCATCAGAGAACAGACGGACACACTCCTCTGTCTCACAAGCCACTCTGCTGAGGGCCTCCAACAGCTCTGTGTGATTTTTTTTAAAACGGGATGTGGGCATTGCTGGATCAGCATTTATTGCCCATCCCTAACTGCCCTTGTTTAGACAGCATTTTTAAGATTCAATAACATTGCTCTGGAGTCACATGTAGGCCAGACCAGGTAAGGATGGCAGATTTCCTTCCCTGAAGGACATTAGTGAACCTGATGGGTTTTTACAACAATCGACAATGGTTTCATGGTCATCATTAGACCATTACTTCCAGATTTTTATTGAATTCAAATTCCATCTGCTGTGGTGGGATTTGATCCTAGATCCCCAAAGCATTACCCTGGGTCTCTGGATTACCAGTCCAGTGACAATACCAATATGCCACTGCCTTCTGCTTACTCTCCAGGATGAGTTGGAAGGCCAAATCCAAAGGCTCGTCATCTGACTTGGACCTCACAGATGCTTCTTCCCAGGAATCATCCTGGGGAACTTGGCTGAACCTGCCTCCTCCTGCTGCCAACAAGTGTCCATACAGTGACCACCAGCTTCTCCTATCTGAAAACAGATGGAGAGAGTGTGAACAGGACACATGGCACTGTGTGGAATGTTTGTGTGGTGAGCAGAGCCATGTACAGGATGAGGATGTGAGCTCCAGAAGATATGATCCTGATAGAGATGTAAGGGTGTGTATGAGAGTTAGTGGTGTTGTCCCTTGAGGTGTGATATCCCTTTGGATGTGTGAGGGAGTTTGTGGGTTTGTGAATTGAGATTGATGAGAAGAGTGACTTACCCTGGCGGAACGGATGAGACCATTCATCCTGTAGCGGCACTAGGTGGCTGTCTTCTCATGCAGGGTATTGGTACTGACCACCAGTGCCACTGTCTCCTATGCTGGATTGGTGATGCCGCTGCCCCTACTGCAGCCAGGGCCAGGGTAGAGGACACCACAAGTGGCATTACTTAAACAATTTTCTCTCCCACGGTATTTATTTTCAAGAAATGAGCTTTCAAGAAATGACACTCTATGTAACCTCAGTGAGTCCCAAAACACTTCACAGCCAACAAAGTATTTTCAAGTACAGTCATTGCTGTAACGTAGGGAAACATGGCAGCCAAATTGCGCAAAGTAAGCTTCCACGTACAGCAACGGGATAGATGACCGTAAAGTCTGTTTTAGTGATGTTATTTGAGGGAATACTGGTGGCTTGAACATGAGGTGAACTCTCCTGCTCTTCTTCGGATAGTGTCAGGGACTCTTTTATGCCTATCGTGTCAGTACTGGTTCAGTTGGTAGCACTTAGGGTTGTCAACTGCAATTAAACGTATTCCTGGAGGTTTCATCACATGACTCGTCCCACATTACAGCCATTAGTCAGCCAACACATCCATCCTTGTGATGTACTGCCTTCCTACACCAACAGGAAAGCAACACTCATTACCTAATCGGATGATGCTTGACCGTCAGACAAACAGCCTTTTTTCCTATTTTCAATATTTTTATATCTGGTAAAGAGAAAAGCTCAAAGCAAATGACAAAAAAAGATAAACTTTTTAATGTGCTGATGATTTTTCTCTAGGGGTGCACACAGCAGTATCCTGGAGATTGATCTTCAATTGACCTGGAAACACTGAGCTAACCCCGGAGGGTTGACAACTCTAGTTAGCGCTCTTGCTTTTGAGTCAAAAGTTCAAGTTCAACCCCAGGCTTTAAATAGAAAAATCTAGGCTGACACTCCAGTGTAGTGCTGAGGGAAGGCTGTGCTGTCTTTCAGATGAGTTGAAACAAGGCTCCATCTGCCTGCAACTCTGGTAAATTTAAAAGATCCTATTGCATTATTTCAAAGATCAGGGGAGTCATCCCCAGTGTCTAGGTCAATATTTACCCCTCAATCAATATCACATAAACAGATTATTTGGCTATGATCATATTGCCCTTTGTGGTAGTTTGCTATGTGCAAAATTGGCTGCTGCATTACAACAGTGACCACACTTCAAAAATACTTCATTAGCTGTGAAGTGCTTTGAGACATCCGGTGTTTGTGAAAAATGCTATGTAAATACCTGACAGGGCCTCGATTTTACAGCTTACTCAAAAGGCAACTCATTTGATGATGCAACAAGTTTTAGTCAAGACAATGTGTTCCAATCTCCAGAGTGATGTTTGACCATCAGGCCAGAGTAGTACCACTTAGCCAAAGCTGATACCTGAGGCAGAGCAAGTGAGCTACTAGTTCTGGAAAAGTACTTTTGGGCTTCAATGCAGCCACAAACTGAAAAAATTCATTAAGTGGCTGTCTGAATACAGAAAACTAAAGTATAGCAAATAGTACCATCTACTGGTCTGGCTGAGAGCTATTGAAATATCCACAGAGGAAAATTAAGTATTGTTCAAAGAAAATGCTGAGGGCCGTATATTCATTCCTCACTGTAGTGCCTAGGTTCCACTTATGGTTTCTAGGTGCTATGAAGAGGAAATAGAATGGAAAGTTATTACATGTGTTTCTATTTCCCTAATAGATATAATCTCACTGTTGTAATAGACCATAGATTGCCTCATCTTTCGACTCAGCACTTTACAGCCTTTCGGACTGAATATTGAGTTCAACAATTTTAGATCATGAACACTCTCCTCCATTCCCACTCCCTTTCTGATTTTCCCCCCTCTTTTTTGGTTTTTCCAATAATTTATATAGATTTTTCTTTTCCCACCTATTTCCATTATTTTTAAATGTATTTCCATCCATTATTTTATCTCTACCTTTTAGTCTTTTTTGATTCCTTCACCCCACCCCACCCCACCCCCAATAGGGCTATCTGTGCCTTGCTCGTCCTGCTTTCTACGCTTAATTAGCACATTCCTTTAGATAATATCACCACCTTCAACACCTCTTTGTCCTTTTGTCTGTGACATCTTTTAGTTATGTCCACCTATCACTGGCCCTCTATCCAGCTCTCTTGTCCCAACCCCCCCACCTTAAACCAGCTTATATTTCAACCCTTTTCTATTTTTCCTTAGTTCTGTTGAAGAGTCATGCGGACTCGAAATGTTAACTGTGTTCCTCTCCGCAGATGCTGCTGAGTTTTTCCAGGTATTTTTGTTTTTGTTTTCGATTTCCAGAATCCACAGTTTTTTGCTTTTAACTAGATAGTTGGTGTTGTCCCAAACCTGCTATCTCAATTTCCTCAGTCTACACAAAAGGACACCCACTTTGAGTGCTTCCCAGGTAACTGAAGCTAAACCTTGTGTCATAACCTCCGATCAGAACATCTCATGAAGCCCATTAGGGCAGCCAAGCAGATCTGAAAAATAGTTGACTCTTTCCCATACCAAGAGAATATTTGGGCATTAAAATTCTGCCTGCAGCCCTCCAAACAGGCCTGTAGTTCCTGATGCTGCTCTGATTCCCAATGCAAACCCCTGCAGGGGGTGCAGACGAGTCTGACCCAGGACAACAGACTCAGGAGTGTAAAGGGAATATAATTTTTCTTAATGTTACTGTGGGACAATAAAGCAGTATTGTGGAGGCTGTGTGTTGTGTGTGTGTAACTAATTTAATTAAACTAAAGACAGTCAGACTGCAAGGGTTAAATCATCAAAGGATTAGGTGTAAAAGCAGGCCTTTTGAAATAGAGATGGGCAAACAAAGATGAGATCCCAGTAGTGACAGTATGAATGGGAATTTGAATTAGATGATAAGTGAGAAGTGAAGTGTTAGCCGTATGAATTTCAAAGAGAGATGACCGGAAGTTTTACAATTGGCAAAATTGTAAATAAATAAGGCAAAGTTATTAAGCTTATTTTTCCTGAAAGTGCTGGTCATAATGACAACATGGAAGATTTTTATATTCTGGGAAAGGTATCTTCCAAAGAAAGTTTTAAACAAGAGGTTTTAAAGATCAAAGGGTAGAAAATATTTTTAAGGAAAGATTGAAAGCAAATGGTGAGCAGCCATGTGAGATCTTGAAAGGTGGACTGTGCAAAGATAGACTTGTAAAAAGCAACCACTAACCACCCCAGAGAAGTGCTTGCTTGTTCCAGAAAGCAAGATTTTGTTTAAAGTCTTGGAATTTCCATTGTCGAGTGAGAGGAAGAGAGAATCTGTGAAATACCCCCCTTATTCCAACAGTGGGTGCCTTGTGGTAATATTACTGGATGTTTTAAAGATTCAGAATCTATTTGGACTGTTGCCTAAAAGTGATGTTTCATTTGGGAGGTTAGCTAATTAGAAATCCCTTGGGAAATGTTATAAGATTAAATTTAACCGCATAACTGTAGTCTTGTGTGTTTAAGTTTTCTTTTCTTTTGTTAATAAATGTTTTAATTTAATATTTAAAATCTCCAAAAGTGGTAGTGGAATTTTTACTTCTGACTTCAGTGCACATACCTTCTCACAATAAAAATACAAATTGCAAATCATTGTGATATCTAGGCCAAGTTTCCCTTTGGGATTTGGTCATCCCGTCAATTATCACCTGCCATATCATAACAGGAGTGTGGCATGCTGGAGAAGCAAATGTTCTTACAATGCACTCCTTCTGCTCTCTCAGTAAGCTAGAGTAGAGGAACATTAAGCAAGTGGAGGCATTGCTCCACTTCTGTGCCTTGTCAATAGTTTAACCTGGCAGCAGATAGCTTCACTGGTAGATTTGTTCAGTTGCATATATAAGCCAAACAAAAGTTTCCATTTGCATAAAAGCAGATATATGACCATTTTTAATGACCATTGTTGCTGATGTGCAGAATCCAATCACTTTAGTTAAAAGTCATTGAGTCTTAGAGTTATACAGCACAGAAACAGGCCCTTCGACCCATTGTGTCCATGTCAGCCATCAAGCATTCTAATTCCATTTTCCAGCACTTGGCCTGTACGCTATGGCATTTCAAGTGCTCATCTAAATACTTCTTAAATGTTGTGAGGGTTCCTGCCTCTACGACCTAAGTGATTCACAAACCCATGTAATTATAATTTTCTGAAAAAAGCATCAAAATAAATTGAGCTTTATAATAAATAAAATCTACAGATGTTGGAGATCTGTTTTTACTTTTACCTCTCCATGTGACATCAAGAACCTGCTGAGTGCTTTGGATGCAACAACCCAATTGATGGGCTGAAGAGCTGCGCTTCAGAATGAGCCAGTTCCAGTACATGAAGTTTGACACCATCCAGGGCAAAGCAGCCTGCTTGATTGGCACCCCATCCACAAACATCCACTCCCTCCACCATCGATGCACAGTAGCAGTAGTGTGTACCGTCTACAAGATGTACAGCTGCAGTACTGGCATCTACCTAATGATGTGGAAAATTGCCATGTCCACAAGAGCAGGACAAATATATTCTGGCCATTTAAGCCCAATCAGCTGATCAACATCCTGGAAATTATCATTGATCAGAAGCTGAAACTAGACTAGCCATATAAATACTGTGGCTACAAGAGCAGGTCAGAGGCTAGGAATCCTGTGGCGAGTAACTCATCTCCCAACTCCCCAAAGCCTATCCACCATCTACAAAGCACAAGTCACTCTCCACTTGCCTGAATGAGTGCAGCTCCAACAACACACAAGAAGCTTGACACCATCCAGGACAAAGCAGCCTGCTTGATTGGCACCCCATCCACGAATATCCACTCCCTCCACCACTGATGCACAGTAGCACTAATGTGTACCATCTACAAGATGTACTGCAGGAACTCACCAAGCCTCCTTAGATGGCATCTTCCAAACCCATGACCACTACAATCTAGAAGGACAAGAGCAGCAGATAGATGGGAAACCACCACCTAGAAGTTCCCCTCCAAGTCACTCACCATCCTGATTTGGAACTATATGGCCATTACTTCAATGTTGCTGGATCAAACTCATGGAACTCCCTCCCTAACAGCACTATGGGTGTACATGGACTGCAGCAGTTTAAGAAGACAGCTCACCACCACCTTCTCAAGGGCAATTAGGGATGGGCAATAAATGCTAGCCTAGCCAGCGATGCCTACATCCCATGAATGAATTTTAAAAATCTCTATCATCAGCAAAGTGAATGGGCAATAAATGCCAACTTTAGCAGTAACCACCGACATCCAAATAATTCTTAAAAAAATATTTTTCATGCAGGTTCACACTGTTTGCATTGAGATCCTTGGCTCAAATATATTTTCTGGTCCAGATTTAAGCTATATGGGGATCAGCGGGCAAGAGCTATTAGGACTTCATAAACTTCAGAGAGTACGAGAAGAGTGAGACACTATTAAAGACCGCAAGAGGGAAAAGAGCATGGAGAGCAGTAGATTGGTGAATAGGATTGGTGAGTATTTCTAGTCTTTAAAGTAAAACTAAGGGCTTTAGTTTGTGTTTCAGTCTCTAGTCTTTTTTTCTCTTTTTCCTATTGATAGCTTGTTAAGCATAAGATCGATACTGGTGTGTATAAAAAAAGTAATTGTAACAAAGTGTAAAGAACGGGGATACTAGAGTAATTCATTAATAGTTTTAATAAAATACGATAGCAATGGCAGGACAAGTGATGTGTTGCTGCTACAAAATGCGGGAGCTGCTGGACACCAAGGTTATCCAGAGTGAGCACATCTGTACCAGCTCGAGGAACTTCAGATCCAAGTTGAGGAGCTGGAGTCTGAGCTGCAGACATTTCGCTATGTCAGGGAGGGGGAAAGTTAGCTGGACACCTCTTGTTACCTAACCCCAGGTTAGGTAATTCCAATTTGGTCTGTGATCAGGGACAGAAGGGTGTGTCTGCAGGTGAAGCAGGTATGGGGGCCCCAGGGGGTAGTGTTTGAGGAGCCTCAGCCTCTGCAACTGTCTAACAGTTACAAGGTTCTTGCAAGCTGTGTGGACAGGAGCAGGGACTGCAGGGAGGATGAGCGAACTGACCGCAGCACCATGGTACAGGAGGTCATTCAAGTGGGGCAGGAAATAGGAACATAGTAGTGGTAGGGGACCGTATAATTAAGGGGATATATACTGTTGTCTGCAGCAGCGAGCGTGAGTCCTGAAGGCGGTGTTGCCTGTCCAACGCCAGGGTTAAGGACATCTCCTCACGGCTGGAGAAGAATTTGGAGTGGGAGGGAAGGGATCCAGCTATCGTCACTCACATTGGTACCAACAACACTGATAGGACTAGAAAGGAGATTCTTATGAAAGAATCTGAACAGTTAGGAGCTAAATTAAAAAGCAGAACACCCAAGGTAATAATCTTGGGATTACTATGGGCAAACTGACATAGGATGAATAAAGTCAAGGAGTTAAATGCGTGGCTCAAAGATTGGTGTGGGAGGAATAGGTTTCAGTTCATGGGGCACTGGCATCAGTGCTGGGAGCTGTTCCAGATGGGCTTCACTTGAACCATGCTGGGGCCAGTGTCCTGGCGAACTGAACAACTAGGACTGTGGAGAGGGCTTTAAACTAAACAGAGCGGGGGAGGATTCTGGAAAGGGGAAATGTAGGTTTACAAAGCAAAAGGATATGGCAGCCTTGTAGGGCAGCTATTTAGGTGATGATACCCAGAGACTGACAGGAAGGGACAGAGTACAACCATTAAAAAAACAGCAGCAAATAGTTAAAAGGGGGAAAAAATGATAAAAAGGCAAAATTAGTGGCTCTTTACTTAAATGCATTGTAATCAGAACAAAATAAATGAATTAACCGCACAAATAGAGATTGATGGATATGATCTTATAGCCATCACAGAGACGTGGTTACAAGGAGATCAAAGCTGGGAACTAAATATTCAGGGGTATGTGACTTTTCGAAAGGACAGGCAGGAAGGAAAGGGTAGAGAAGTAGTTTTGTTAGTACGAGATGGAATAAGTAGGATAGTAACGAAGGTTCTTGGATCAGAAGATGTAGAATCTATTATGGGTGGAGGTAAGAAATAACAAGGGGAAGAAGACACTGGTGGGAGTAGACGATAGGCCCCCGAACAGTAGCTATACTGTAGGACAGGGAATAAATCACGAGATAATGAGGGCATGTAAAAAAGGCAGTACATTAATCATGGGTGACTTTAATTTTCATGCAGATTGGGAAAATCAAATTGGCAGAGGTAGCCATGAGCAATAATTCATAGAGTGTATTCGGGACAGTTTCCTAGAAAAGTATGTTGTGGATCCAACCAGGGATCAGGCTTTTTTGGATCTGGTAATGTGTAATGAGGCAGGTTTAATAAATGATCTCAGCATGAAAGATACCCTAGGAAGCAGCAACCATAATATGGTAGAGTTTAGCATTCAGCTTAAGAGTGAGAAACTTGGGTCGGAAACAACTGTGCTAAACTTAAATAAGGGTAATTACAAAGGATTGAAGGCAGAGTTGGCTGGAGTGGACTGGGAAAGGATTTTAGCAGAAAAAATGGTTGATGAGCAATGGTAGATGTTTAAGAAAATAGTTCCTGACTTACAACAAAGATGTACCCCAGTGAGAAAGAAATATTCAAGGAAGCCGACAAACCAACTATGGTTAACCAAGGAAGTTAAGGATAGTATCAAATTAAAAGAAAAGACATGCAATATGTCAAAGATTAGTGGTAAGCCAGAGGATTGGGAAAGTTTTAAAAACCAACAAAAGATGACCAAAAAAATGATAAAGAGGGAGAAAATAAACTTTGAGGATAAGCTAGCAAGTAATTTAAAAATGGACAGTAAAAGCTTCTTTAAATATATAAAAAGGAAGCGAGAGACCAAAGTGAACATAGGTCCATTAGAGAATGAGGCTGGAGAAATAATAATGGGGAACCAGGAAATGGCAGAGGAGTTGAATAAATACTTTGCTTAGGTCTTCATGGTAGAAGACACTAATAGCATTCCAATACTAAATATTCAAGGAGCAAAAGAGGAAGAGGAAATAAACACAATAACTATCACTAGAGAAAAAGTACAGGGAAAACTAATGGGGCTAAAGGCCTATAAATTCCTGGACCTGATGCGTCCTAGGATATTAATGGAAGTAGCTACAGGGATAGTGGATGCACTGGTAGTAATCTTCCAAGAATCCTTAGATTATGGTAAAGTCCCAGAGAATTGGAAAACTGCCAATGTAACACCCTTATTCAAAATGGGAGGGAGACAAAAACAGGTAGGTAGGTTAGCTTATCATCTGTTGGAGTCTATTATAAAGGATGTAATAGTGGAGCATTTAGAATTAAATAATCTAATCAAGCAGAGTCAGCATGCCTTCATGAAGGATAAATCATGCTTAATAAATTTATTAGAATTCTTTGAGGAGGTAACAAGTAGGATAGAAAAAGAGAAACCAGTGGATGTAATATATTTGAATTCCCAAAAAGAGTTCAGAAAGGTACCGCACGTAAAGCTAATTAATAAGAGCCCATGGCGTTGGGGATGGTATATTAGCATCGATAGAGGACTGGATAACTAATAGAAGACAGAGAGTTGGGTTAAGGGGGACATTTTCAGGATGGCAACCTGTAACTAGCGGGGTGCCACAGGGATCAGTGCTGGGGCCTCAATTAATTACAATATATATGAATGACTTAGATGAGGGAAGTGAATGTACTAACGCCAAATCTGCAGATGATACAAAAATAGATGGGAAGGCAAATGGTGAGGATGACACAAGGAGTCTACAGAGGGATATAGACAGGTTAAGTGAGTGGGAAAAAAAGAGGCAGATGGAATATAACGTTGGAAAATGTGAGATTATGTACTTTAATAGGAAGAATAGAGGAGCTGAATATTAGTTAAATGGAAAAAGACTGCAGAAGGCTACAGCACAGAGGGATATGGGGATCCTTGTGCATGAATCACAGAAAGCTAACACACAAGTTCAACAGGTAGTAGGGAAGGCAAATGGAATGTTGGCCTTTATTTCAAAGGGAATGGAGTATAAAAATAGGGAAGTCTTGCTAAATCTATACAAGGCACTAGTTAGACCACACTTAGAATACTGTGAACAACTTTGGTCCTCTTATCTAAGGAAAGATATATTAGAGTTGGAGGTAGTCCAGAGAATATTCACTAGGTTGATTCCAGTATGGAGGGATTTTCTTATGAGGAGAGGTTGATTAGGTTGGGCCTGTGCTCATTGGAGTTTAGAAGAATGAGAGGTGACCTTATTGAAACCTATAGGATTCTTAGGGGGCTTGACATGGTAGATGCTGAGAGGTTTTTTCTCCTTGTGGGAGAGTCTAGGACCAGAGGGCATAATCTCAGAGTAAGGGGTAACCCATTTAAGAGGTGAGGAGGAATTTCTTCCCTCAGAGAGTAGTGAATCTGTGGAATTCTTTACTGCAGAGGGCTGTAGAGGTTAGGTTGTTAAGCATATTCAAGGCTGAGATAGACATTTTTAATCAGTAAGGGAATCAAGGGTTATGGGGAAAAGGCAGGAAAGTGAAATTGAGGATTATCAGATCAGCAATGATCTCATTGAATGGCAGAGCAGACTCGATGGGTCAAATGGCCTACTTCTGCTCCTACGTCTTATAGTCTTATGGTCTTCATTACTGTCTGGAAATTGCTTCCCTCACAGATCAGTGAATATGGTGAAGCATAGCCCAGGAGCAGAATTATGACTAAAGTAGATACGGATGAGGTGGTTGCCTTCTGGGGCCATGCCACATCTGGCCCACTCAGTGCCCCCACCTGTCCTTCACATGACACAAAATTGTGCCATGAAGAGAGAAGGGCATGGAAGCCATTCCAGGATCAGATGTGGCGACATCACATGACCCATGACTAAGAGGTATTTATTGACTTAAATCCCAAGAGGATCCTAGCAATCAGCTCATTTACTCCAGCTACTGTGGATGCATCTAGAATAGAATATCTTTGAGGAGATATAAACATCAGGAAAAATTCACGAGGCCACTGGGCCATGACGAGGCCTCTCTGTAGCAATGTGGAGACCCTGACAATTCTCGGTTCTGCTGCATACTTTCATTATCCGAGCAGCTCATTGAGCTTTGTTATAGTTTCCATCAGCTAATGTTGCTTGCTTTCACAAACCACAACCGAAATGGGATTATCTCCTGGAAGCTTCCCTTCCAGAATTTTTTTTCATTCAAGTAGCCCAGTTGCAGAGGACAATCTTAAATTGAAGGAGTCGTAACTGCAACCTTTAGAGCAAGCTGATTCCCAAGAATTTCATGGAGGGAGCTAACAGCAGTTTAAGAAGGCTATGGCATTATTTACAGGGCGCAGATAGCCACTTGTGGCCTATTCAGCTCCACCCATGGATGTTGGCAACACTAACAAGGCAGTACTTATTTCCCATCACCAGTTGGCTGGAGGTCACCAAGAGTCAACCACATAGATGGGGCTGCAGCCACATCCAGGTCAGATTGTGAGAACGGTGACAAATTTCCTTCTTTGTTGCATATTAATGAACCATATCAGGCTTTATGACAACCCAGCAACTTTCATGGTATTTATTTTCTACAACTGGTCGTCAAGTTACCAGATATATTGAATTTCACAACTCGCTGTGGTGGGATTTGAACTCAAGACATCTGGATTGAAAGTCCAATGACATAACCACTAGCTATTTAAGATATAGCTTCAATAATGCCCTGAGTTGTGAGGAATTTCAAATGTTAAAATGAGATAATGCCTCTTTTCTGCTGTTGATTTTCCAATATGTAAGGTGATGAACAAAGCATCTGTGACCTACTTGGTACATCTTTATACTGTCATAACTCACTGGGGATAGTGCACTGCAATATCAAGCCCCACTGCTCCCCGAGCTGCGACAAATGTGAAACGTTTGATCAAACCACCTAACTGTCTAATTTAGGTTAATAGAATATGAGCACCAGGTTCGTAAGCTTAATAAGTAAATAACTCTTTATTGAACAAATTGTCTTTAACCAGTGGCACAAGAAAGAAATACGAACTGCTAATTTCTAACTCTATAACCTAAACTCAACCCCATCTTAAATTCCTATACACACACTATACAAGACACGTAAGATACACAAAAACATGGATTTTAAGGGTGGGATTAAACAGTTCAATAGCACCAATCCCAGGGTACAGGATTCAATAGGTTGATTTTGATCAATTTCTTCCAAATTCCTTTCAGTTCTTTGTTGATGACACAAGATGGTCTTCCCAGCATTTTCAGTCTTTAGTTCACCACTTGAGCACTTGCCTTTCAATGTCTCTAACGGTGATTTTCTCCCTTTCCTCTTGACAGGGGTTTTTCAGAGAGAGAGCATGTTACAGAGATATGAGAAATAAAAACAGCTAGCTATCATGGTAGAATTATTGGAACCTTACACACACAGGAGGAAGAGGTTTAGGTATTTTCTCTTTTCAGGCTAGGAGCTTCTTCTTTTCTGCTGCACTGCTTTCACACAAACCCTGGTCACCTGGTTAGGAGCCAATTAAAATGTTGTTGCTAGACAGTTCCCCATTAGACCAGACTTCTCCACAGCACCATTCTGATTTTCATGCCAAATTCTATTCCAGGACAATAACATTTTATGTATTCCTCAGGCTGTTCCAGTAGACATGTCTTTCACACTGCAGCCACTGTAATTTTAATCCACAGTCTAACAGAAACAAAAAGATATGTTCTTTACAGTACAGTGATTTACTGAAGTTGCTGATATCCCCTGAGGTAGCATTCAAGCTCAGGTCAATAGTAGCCTTAATTATCAATAGCAGCATCATCTTGGCGGTGAGGGCATTAGGCAGGCAGCACAATTATGGCACTCCGTCCCTGGTGAAGTAGAGCCTGCAAATTCAACTGTCCTTAGATATTCCCAGGAGATGTGACTGTTGTGATGAATCCTGAGATCAAGGGATTTATCTATGAAGAATGAGCTATAAATTGTGCTATAAAATAGAACAAGAACAAAAGACTTGTATTTATATAGTGGGCAGAATTTTCCATCCCGCAGGTGGGCACGTGCCCAACCCAATTGGATGTAAAATTGTGCGCAATGACATTGGGTGAGCGTCCCGATGTCATTACACACTTGCGCGATATTTCGATCAGCGGGCGCACGGGGGTGCCGGAGCCCGCCACTAATTAACAGGCCACTTAAGGCCCTTAACAGTCCAAATGACAGTGACTTTTGCACTCATTGTATGGGCAAAACGGGCAGGTGGCCAGTTGACATTTCCAAAATTCTTATCCACGAGCGGGATAAAAAGGGTCAGCAGCATTACCAATGCGAGTAGTGAGGAATTTTGGAGATAGTTTGCTGCTGGTTGCTTATTGGCACTTAGCAGCCTTATCTCTGTATCTCAGTTCGGGGCTTCATTCTAAGCATTTCCAGGCTTTATTTCAGGACTTGTTGGTGTCTTCAAGGCCCCTGGAGGATTCAGACCACGTAGACCCTTACTAGCATCAGACAGCCTTCCATTACCCTGGTAATCAGGTTTGTGGTCTTCTTTGGAGACACCTCCTCTGAGGAGGAAGAGAGGGGCAGAAGGGAGAGGAGGCCAGGTTTCTCTATGCAGTTTCCAGGCGAGGGACCTGTGGGAGGAAAAGCACAGGCACAAGGGACGCAGGGCCAGCAGGAAGTCCAAGGTGGAAGGGGCCACAGAAGATGCCACTATCCCGCTGCCAGGGTTTACAGGCAGTGATGCAGCTACCACATTATATCTGAGGTGCAATGCCAAAGAAGACTCTGTCTCTCAAGGGAGACCGTGATCTCCATTTGCCAGGTGATTGGGCCTGAGATCAGCTCTAACTGTGTGGTGGACACCCCAAGCCAGTGGCCCTCAACTTCTGTGCCTCAGGCTCTTTCCAGGGATCAGTGGGGGATCTGTGTGGAGCCTCCCAATCAGCTGTCCGCAGTTGCATCAAGATGGTGACAGAAGCTCTGTTCTGGTTGGTCATGACCTTTATTCTTTACCATATGGAAGAGGCCAGCCAGGCTGAGCAAGCCAGCAGCTTTGTGGTGTTTGCTTGGTTCCCCCCGCATCCAGGATGCAATCGACAGCGGGTCAGCTGGGTGCCTTTGTCAACAGGAAGGGCTTCCATTCCACGAACGTGCAGATAGTGTGTGACCACAGGATGCTGATTCTGCAAGTCTGTGCGAGGTACCCTGGCAGCTCCCATGACGCTTACATCCTCAGACACTCCCAGGTGCTGAGGATCTTCAGTGCTCTAGCCTGATTGGATGGATGGCCGCTGAGTGACAAGGGCTATCCGTTGAAGAGGTGGCTCATGATGCCTCTCTGCCACCCAAGAACAGAGGTAGAGAAGCGTTACAATACGAGTCATGCTTCCACAAGGGCAGTGGTAGAGAAGACCATAGGTCTTCCCAAGATGCGCTTCCGATGCCTGGAATACAAAGATAAGCACGGTTAGAAGAGCACTGAGGGCAAGGAGCCAGATCTCGGTACCCTGCAGGGAGGCAGGTACACCAGGGAGGCCTTGATCCAACGCTCCTTCAGCTAGACTACCAAAGATCAGCTTCAACTGCATGTCAGGGCTGCCACCTCCATCCCAAATGTCTGAAAGGACCCTTTCATTTGAACACAAAGAACAATCAGTCCCTGTGCAATAAAGTTCAAAGCCTCCTACGTCCAGCATTACGTACTGGCAAACCCTGCATCAACAAAATAAAAAGGTGAAGCATACTCAGGCCATGACGACAAAAAGAAAATCTACCTCATTTTGACAGTTCAATAATATTTACAAAAATGATTCAGGTCTTCAACCCCAGACCAGTATATATAAAGGCAACATAAATGAACATAAAATCACCCGTGACCTATCCCTCTTGTGCTCATAGTATCTTTAACTTACATTTACGACTGCTACGTCTTGGTGCTTCCCCTCCCTGGCAACGGCATTGGAGACAGCCTGCTGACTGTGCTGTCTTTTTGGCCTTGATGACCTTGGTGAGTGTCCTCTGGCCAGTGGAGCCTTTGCTGGCCCCACCCGGGAGGGAGCGGCCAGTGCCATGGCTAGCATCTCCCCAGTAACCACAGCCTCATCAAATGACACAGTCACTGGCAGGGGGGCGGAGGAGCTGCTGCCATCACCCAGAGTGCCCTGAGAGGAGCCTGCAGAGATGACAGGTAGCTCGTGCACCAATGTGAGGTCGCTCTGAACCTTCCTGCTCACCATTGATGGATGGGCACCTAGCTGGGATACTGGGTGCATCATCCATCTCTCACAAGGACACTGACCACCTGATGTCATTGCCTGTGTGAGGGCTTGCAGGTCTGAGCGCAATGCCAGGAGCACCTGATTCTGTTCGTGAAGGAGCCGCTTCATGGGAGTCGCCCCTCTCTCAACAGAGGAGGCAATGCACTTAGCCATGATGGTCAACGCAGTGCTGACGCTCTGCATGGACTCCTCCGTTATGGAGATTATGACACAAATACCCTCATGGATCTCTGCCAGATCCTCCCACACATCTCACTGGACATCCAGCATCTGCCGCCTAATGGACGACTCCAGAGGCTCTTCACCAGCTTTCGGCTGAGCATTGTCCTGGTCCCCAGCAGTCCTCCCACTGCTGGCGTCCTGGACACTCTCTGCCTTCACCTGCGCCTCAAGCAAGTGTGAAGTGCCCTCACCAATGTGCATCGAGATACTAACCACCAATCTATTGCCCACCAAGGTGCTGGTATCTGCACTGGTGCCCGCTTTAGAGAGCAAGTGAGATGCAGATGCAACAGAAGCTTGGTGGTCCTCCGGTGTCAGGGTTGGCCCTTCAAGGTCCAAAGAGAGCACGCCTGCTGTCAAACCCAAAAGGGAGAACAAGGACATGTGATTAGTTAAAGTCAATACACTGTCACTGTGCATGCTAGGCATCCTAATGAGGCCATGGAGATCTGCTTCATGGTATCCTCATCTTCCAATGATGAATGGGGACTCCAGGTTCAAGGCTCACATCAATGAAGAGGCTACACTACAATGGTTGCACAAACTGAAAGTCTCAGCTCTGTGTACTGCCTTCGTTTGGCACCCCTGCCTCTTCACCCCTCTTGCATGGGGTGCGTGCGGCTCTCAAGCTCCAGGGCATCTTGCTTGTATCTGGACAGGATTAGAAGGCTAGAGGACCCTCCACCTGTCTGCGACCTTTTAGTATTGCTGTAGGCCATCTTTTCCTAAAACATCAGAGGAGCATTGATTCATCTGCCCTGTACCTGCAGATCCATTGCAGCCTGGACAACCCCAGCTGAGAATCACCTGGCAGGGCACATCCAAGATGTGGATCTCGAGGCGCAAGGCATTCAGTCCAAGCAGCCAGGGTGCGACCCCTTGGCCAGCTCCAGCATCACTGACAGTTGACACTCAGCCTCTAGCATCCCTGAGGTCCATGGGGGGATGGCCACACCTTAACACTTCTGCATACTGACCCATGCCAACATTGTACTCACCCTTCCTCAGCACAGCAAGTCATTGATTCTCTTCTGGCACTGGACCCAGATGCTCCGCACCACACCATGGCTGCTCACCATTGCTGCAACCTCCTCCCATGCCCTCTTGGTGAGGTGTGGCAGCCTCCTCCTCCCATCCTGGCTGCCACCTCCTCCAGGAGTATGGCAAGGAACTCATCAGAAAAGCAGAGGGCCGAGTGCCCACCCGACCAGCCCTCCCACTTGCCGTATCTAACTGCACTCGAGTCCATAGCGCAAGTACAAGAGATGAACTTTCATGGCAGCCTTCCAGGGGCTGCCTGGGCTGCTTTTAAACTCCGGTGACTGACAGGACCCCCCCATCCCACCGATCTGCCCTTCCTGGCCAGTACCAAGCCGCATTGGGGGCAGCGAACCGTTTCCTGGCCTCTCCCAGGCCCACCTGCCGCGCCCCCTCAATGACCTCAAAATTCTGGCCAGCGTCTTTCATTACCTCAGAACACCCCAAAACACACTTCAATTAATGAAGTACTTTCGAAATGTAATCACCGTTCTAGGATATAAGGGTAGATTTTACAAATTAGCACTGCTGGCACAGAGCCAAAGTGAGCACATTCAGAATACAGACATTGAAGTCATCTTAGCCCACATGATTACCCATCCAAAAAGTAGATGGAAAATTATTCAAGGAAGCTGACTTATGCACTCAAATTTCTGACATGCACAAAAACTCTGTGCTCATTCAGAAAACCTACTTCATGCTCCCTGGAGATGAAGGGATTTGGAATGATCTGATTGAAATGTTTAAAATAATTGGCATTAACAGAATAGATACAGGATAATTCTGCACTCTACCAGAGGAATCTAGAAATAACCTGGCTGAAAGTGAATCTAAAAAAAAACTCTTCACACAAAGGAAGTGTAAACTTGAAGTAACAGAAGATTCATGCTTCAGAAACCATGAAGTAGGCTTTGTAGTCTTGAGTATATTAACAGCAAGTATTCATTAACAGTTCATAACTATGTACATATGTAGATACAGTCAAGGGTACAGGTATGGAGCTGACTCCTTTCTAGGTCCTTACACATCTCTGACCATCTCTATACCAATCCTGGCTCTGGGTCATGTGCCTTCTTATATCACTGTGTGGGCTGTACTGCACTCAGTCCCACATTAACCCTGTATGTACCCAATCCTACTGCTACACCTCTCCCAAAGTCCTTATTCCATGAATATAGAATTACTTTAGTTTATTTCCAGTCTTACATTGTGCATTTAATGTCTTGTTACAACTTCAATGCTATTCCAATATGATTGCTATTACAGTATTAACATTAACAACATTTTTGCTACCCACCCTCCCCCTTTCAAGTCCTTGAAGTTAAGAGGTTCAGGCGGTCTGGAGGCCTTATAACCCTTCCACATCTCATTTGCCTTTCTGTCTGTGGTGGGTTCTGGTGGTTCTGGTTCATGTTGTTGGCTTAGAGGTTGGACTGGCATCTGGGTATGGTTTCATCTGTTTCTTCCATTGTTTGGTCTGGCTGGTTGGGTGGTGCATGGCTGTTGCTACTCTTGATCGTTTCTTGAGGGATGGCCAAAAATGGTATTCATCTGCTTGGCGATGCCTTTTCTTTTTCTTTTTCTGTTTGGGCATTGGGAAGCTCTCTGACACTAAGGAAGGGCTTCCTGTGGCAAGAAGATTGAGTAGCATGCTCACCTCTGATTTTTGTTGTTGATGGTGTGAGACCCTACGAGGTTCCAGCACCTCTTGTGGTTCCGACATGCTGGCTGGAGGTTGCCACGTGTGCACAGTGGTTGTTGTGCCTACCAAATTTACCATCATCGTAGTTGGAGGTAGAGGCTCCTCAGACTGTTGATTCTTCTCTGGTACCACAGGTGTTATGGTAATCTGTATGGTAGGATGTATGACCATTGAGGACTTTCCTGGACCTGGTATGTTGATGGACAAACCTGTTCCAGAAAAAGAGAAGAGAGATCGCAGGTGAAATCAGAGTCCAAATACTCTTTAGTGTTTGAGGACTCAGGACCGTGCTGTTCTGGCTAGCTAAAGACAATAGTGGTCTTGATATCTTCTGCCGTCTGGAGGAGACCTAGGGCTACACAGGCACCTCTGCTCAGAAGAGAGAAAGGCTAATTCCAGATAACATACATTAGCTCAAAGATCTATTTGTTGCCATACCTCAGTGTTTCAAGGATGATGCCAATGATCTGGAGTCAGACACCCCCATAGCATAAAGTGCAGTGACTGTTATTTGAATCTAAAGAGCTTGGAGCGATGGTTCCTCATCTGAAAGGACCTGGATGCTGGCTCCTGAATCTAATTTCAAATTTGTTATCTCATATTAAATTTGGCTCTCTCCAATATTTTATTGGACTCAGGTTGAAATATCCTCAAATTTGGCAGATCACTCATTGATAGCTTGTTGTGCAATGATGTCGTCTGCAATTGCCACAGTTGAGTAAAGAAATGTATTGACTTGTTCTGCTTTTGATTTTTTATTTTGAACTACAGCAATGCTGTATCTTAAAAATCTTTTCCTCCATATACTCCAATTCTGTGATTGGACTTGGCCATGGGTGAAACCTAGTGGAGCTGCAAGTGTGGAATTGTGATCCGTGCTGAAGATTTTCAAAAGCGTGGGTACAGCTTTGAGATTGTAGGCTTCCAAGATGGCATCTGCAGAACAATGGATCTTCTGCGCTTGCCAGTTTTTGGTGGCCTTTCTAAAATGGCGGCGACATGCTTCTGCCTGAAGAAGAAGGTTCCACAATGGCTGCATGAGTCAGCCGGCTGCCAACTTAATTTAATCAGCAGTATAGCGTTGTGAGTCGGGACACGTAGTAAAGAACTGCTGGCTAGCCGTTCAGGAAATCGGATGTTCACGAGGTACCTAAAGAAGACTAAATTAACTATTAATTTTTTTTCTTTGCCAAACTCAGGAGCCAGTATTGAGACTCAGATTCAGGGATTGGGATTAGCAATGGGTTACTTTCAAACAGCGCTTCTGACTAAATGAATGAAAAGGGGTTTCTCAGGACTGGCTGGCCTGGAATTAAAAAAATATCCCACCCTTGCAGGCTGTGAGCTCTGCTTGCTGAAGCTGGACTTCCAAGGGATATTCAATGGAATCTTATGCTGAAGTAAAACTTTGGCCTTTTCACTTCCAGTCACTTCTCTCTCTGGAGCTTTTCCTTTCTGGTGAATTTTCTCCCCGTCTGTAGCTTCAGTTGGAGCTTGTTTCATTCAGGATCCATTGAAGGTGTTCTTTTTCTTAGCTTTTCTACATTCTTGTGATAAGGGTGTTCGATCCAGAAGCCACCATGAAGAATGGACACCATAATGTAGGCTTTGTAGTTTTGAGTATATTCACAGCAAGTCTTTATTTACAACTCCTAACTATTTACATATATACAGCACAAGGTACAGGCATGGAGCTGACTCCATCCTAGATCTTTACACATCTCTGTCCATCTCTAGATTGACCCTGGCACTGGGTCATGTGCCTTCTCACATCACTGTGTGGGCGGTACTGTACTCAGTCCCACATTAATCCTGTATGTGCCAGACAGTAAATTACCCAAAAAAAGCTACATGTGCTAAATCAGCTGACTTATTTAAAGAGTGGTGGATATTTACTTGTGAAATAAGCATTTGAAAGGATATGGAGAAAGGAAAGGCTGCTGGGATAAAACAATAGAGTTGGCAAGGCTAACATAATGGCAGTACAGGCTGTATGGGTCAAATTGAATTCTCCTTTCTTTTCTGCAAAAGCATCTTACACAGTGAAAGCAAGTTTCTTCCATGGTCACCGTCACAACAGAGGGTTGTTACTCCTTCAACTATAACTTCTGTGGTTTGGGCATTAAAACACCTAGTTTTAATATATAATGACTCCAGCAGTGTTCTAATACAAATGTCTTCAGATTACGTTAAATGTGAAACAAGTACACAACCTGTTCCTAGACCCCAGATTGATTAGATCACATCATCCTGACAAGATCACCATTCATTCATCAATGCAGCATTTTCAGAGGGCTGAATCTATATAAAATATTAGATTAAGACCCTGTCTGCATGTTCAGATGTAAAAGATTGCACAGTAATATTTGAAGATAAGGAAGGAATTCTTCCAGCGTCCTGGCTAATATTCTTCATTAAGCTAATGTTGCCAAAAATTAATTATCTCTCGCTCATCTCATTTACTGTGTGTAGGACCTGGCTGTGTCAAAATTGTCCACCACATTTGCCCACATAACAGGAACATATTGCAAAGGTAATTTATTAGAATATAGAGCAGGTTTAAGGTACCCTGAGGATGTAATGAAGCAGTATTTAAATGCAGATAATTTATTTTCTATCTACTCACTTTCCTAACTTTGCTATGTTTTCTTGCATTCTCCCTTGTTTTCTTCAGTTGCCAAACCACAGATTTGGTATTTTCAGAAAATTCTCGATCATGCCCTTTATGCACATCAACAGGTCATTTATGAATATGAATAACAAGCAAAGCATTTGCACAAATCTCAACAGTACAGCACAAACTACATCTTGCCACATCATTTACTTATACTACTAGCTTCTGCACTTCAGCCCTCATGACCATGCTACCATTTTCTGCAATTAGGAGATATTTTATTGTATAGAATATTGTTAGGAATTGGAGGCGCCAATTTTCTCTTGTAGGGCCACCAATTTCAAACCTGAAAACCAAGTAGCCACCCAATTGAAAATCACGTTGGCACGTGGTGGGTTGGCAGCTCAGCCATTCCATTGAAGCCCAAAGCCTGCCTGATGCATGTTTTTGTGGTAACACTCTCACCTCTAAATCATAAATTGTGTGTTGAAGTTTCAATCCAGAGACATAAACCCATAATTTAGACTGGCATTTCAGTGCAGTCCTGAGGAAGTGCTGCAATGCCAGAGGTGACTTCTTTCTGATGAGATATTAAATTGACACTCCTGTTTACCCTCAAAGATGGATGTAACAGACAATACAATGCTATTTGAAGGAGAGAAGCGGAGCTTTCCTGGTGCTTTGGCCAACATTTGGCCTTCAACTAATAGCTAAAACAAATTATCTGGTTGTGTATTCCATTGCTGATTGTGGGAGCTTGCTTTGCAGAAGTTGGCCTTCGTGATTCTTATATTACAACAGTGGCTGCACTTCAAAAGTACTTAATTGGCTTTAAAGAACTCTGGGAACTCCTGAGATTGTGAAAGGCTTTGTTATATAAGTGCAAGATTTTTTTGATACAATATTCTGCTGGGCCTGTAAATGAGATAGAAGCTCATCTACTTGAAACCATTTGGGAGGCTGCATAATTATGCAGATCAGTGTCCTACCTGGATTTAGGGCTATGATTGCAATCTACAAGCACAAATAAGTAGAGTGTGCACCATGCATGCATTTCCCATTTGTATTAGTTATTATGTCCTGCTTTACCAATAAGGACATAATAACTTGATGTTGTTCAAAAAACAGCCAATGAAACTTACATATTTTTAGTAGGCCCAGTTGAGGTCCTCCTGAGACCCAAAAGCCTCCCAACCACTCTCAGCCCATCAGAGGCACTCTCTGCGATTACAATCCCACCAGACCTAACTAGTGAACTCACTGTGGATTCTGGCTGAATCCCCACATTACTGCAAGGAAATCCAGATTGGCTTTTAAAAGACAAGAACTAAATATTTGAAAAAGGAAACATTTAAAAAGATGGAATTTGTCATGGTCAGTTCAGACCAGTGTGTGGATTTCAAGGGTGGTGACAAGGGTGGTGCTGTTGTTGTCTGGCGCACTGACCTCTACCTCGCGGAGGCTGAGCGTCAACTCGCAGACACTTCCTCCTACCTCTCCCTGGACCATGACCCCACCACTGAACATCAAGCCATTGTTTCCAGGACTGTCAGTGACCTCATCTCCTCTGGGGATCTCCCTCCCACAGCTTCCAACCTGATAGTCGCCCAACCTCGGACGGCCCGCTTCTATCTCCTACCCAAAATCCACAAACAGAACTGCCCCGGTAGACCGATCGTCTCAGCTTGCTCCTGCCCCACAGAACTCATTTCTCGTTATCTTCACTCCCTTCTCTCTCCCCTTGTCCAGTCCCTTCCCACCTACATCCGTGATTCCTCTGACACCTTACGTCACATCAACAATTTCCAGTTCCCTGGCCCCAACCGCTTCCTCTTCACCATGGACGTCCAATCCCTCTACACCTCCATCCCCCACCAGGATGGTCTGAGGGCCCTTAGCTTCTTCCTCGAACAGAGGCCCGAACAATCCCCATCCGCCACTACTCTCCTCCGTCTGGCTGAACTTGTTCTCACGCTAAACAATTTCTCCTTCAACTCCTCTCACTTCCTCCAAATAAAAGGTGTGGCTATGGGTACCCGCATGGGCCCCACCTATGCCTGTCTCTTTATGGGGTATGTGGAACATTCCTTGTTGCAGTCCTACTCCGGCCCCCTTCCACAACTCTTTCTCCGGTACATCGATGATTACTTCATGCTCTCGTCGGGACTTGGAAAAATTTATTAATTTTGCTTCCAATCTCCACCCCTCCATCATTTTCACGTGGTCCATCTCTGACACTTCCCTTCCCTTCCTTGACCTCTCTGCCTCAATCTCTGGTGATAGACTGTCCACCAATATCCATTACAAACCCACCAACTCCCACAGCTATCTCGACTACAGCTCCTCACACCCCGCTTCCTGTAAGGACTCCATCCCATTCTCTCAGTTCCTTCGCCTCCGTCGCATCTGTTCCGATGATGCTACCTTCAAAAACAGTTCCTCTGACATGTCCTCCTTCTTCCTTAACCGAGGTTTTCTACCCACGGTCGTTGACAGGGCCCTCAAACGTGTCCGGCCCATCTCCCGCGCATCCGCCCTCACGCCTTCTCCTCCCTCCCAGAAACATGATAGGGTCCCCCTTGTCCTCACTTATCACCCCACCAGCCTCCGCATTCAAAGGATCATCCTCCGCCATTTCGGCCAACTCCAGCATGATGCCACCACCAAACACATCTTCCCTTCACCCCCACTATCGGCATTCCGTAGGGATCGCTTCCTTCGGGACACCCTGGTCCACTCCTCCATCACCCCCTACTCCTCAACCCCCTCCTATGGCACAACCCCATGCCCACGCAAAAGATGCAACACCTGCCCCTTCACTTCCTCTCTCCTCACTGTCCAAGGACCCAAACACTCCTTTCAAGTGAAGCAGCATTTCACTTGCATTTCCCCCAACTTAGTCTACTGCTTTCGTCGCTCCCAATGTGGTCTCCTCTACATTGGAGAGACCAAACGTAAACTGGGCGACCGCTTTGCAGAACACCTGCGGTCTGTCCGCAAGAATGACCCAAACCTCCCTGTCACTCGCCATTTTAACACTCCACCCTGCTCTCTTGCCCACATGTCTGTCCTTGGCTTGCTGCATTGTTCCAGTGAAGCCCAACGCAAACTGGAGGAACAACACCTCATCTTCCGATTAGGCACTTTACAGCCTTCCGGACTGAATACTGAATTCAACAACTTTAGGTCGTGAGCTCCCTCCCCCATCCCCTCCCCCTTTCTGTTTCCCCCTTCCTTTTTTTCCAATACATTATAAAGATTTTCCTTTTCCCACCTATTTCCAATATTTTTTTAAAAAAACACCCCCACTAGAGCTATACCTTGAGTGCCCTACCATCCATTCTTAATTAGCACATTCGTTTAGATAATATCACCAACTTTAACTTTAACACCTATGTGTTCTTTTGTACTATTGTTGTTGACATCTTTTGATGATCTGCTTCTATCACTGCTTGTTTGTCCCTACAACCACACCCGCCCCCCTCCACCTCTCTCTCTCTCTCTCTCTCCGCCTCCCACACACACACCTTAAACCAGCTTATATTTCAACTCTTTCTTGGACTCGAACTCAAGTTCTGTCGAAGGGTCATGAGGACTCGAAACATCAACTCTTTTATTCTCCGCCGATGCTGCCAGACCTGCTGAGTTTTTCCAGGTAATTTTGTTTTTGTTTTTGTTGTGGATTTCAATGCCACTGTTCCAGCTCCTCTCACCAAATCCTCACTAATTCAACGTTGCTAAAGTCTGCCCCCTACTGCAAGACCACAGACAGCACAAGTGTACAGGGTTATGCTCCCGCTCCTCTTTCAGCAGCAATAATAATTTGTTAGATCACGTCCTGTGAAGGAACCTCTGCTGGAGATTCAGAAGACTTTTTTTCCAATGTTTGGAATCACAGGATGTTGTGCAGGTAGAATGAGCAGATAAAGCATTGAAGGTGAAATATTGACTTTATTGTTCAGTTTTGGTTTTTAGATGCCATTTAACCTGTGGCTATTTGCAAAGGGTTGGATCACTTGGTGAAGATGTCAGCTTTTAGATCATTACATACCTCACAGATGGTGACGATATCTCTCCTGGGGCCTTCTCTCTCATGCTTCTTGTCTCAACTAGGGTTCTGAAGCAGTAATTGTCTAGGCAGAGCTTGTTGCTTTGCTGGTTGATGCAATAGTCTTATTAATATCTGGGGGGTTATGTATACATATAATGGTCCAATTGTTTTCCAAGCTAATGCCAAATTTCTTGTGATTGGGTTTCATGTGAACAGTGCTTTCTCTGGGTCTGTCTCCACACTGTTGCCCAGGAAATCCAGAATTGGGATTTTGCACTGAAGTTAACCTAAAGCTTTATGAAACTGATTCACAGTGTTTTGACATTTTGCTTTTGTTCAGCCTTTCTACACAGAAATTGTACTGCTTCTCAGCATTGACTTTGCGGAGATGTTGAATTTTAGTTCGAAACTCTGTTATTGTTGAGAAAGAAAGAAAAAAACAAAAACTTACATTTATAAACATTCTGAAGTGTCGTCACTTTTGAAATGTAGGAAACATGGCAGCAGATTTGCACGTCCATGAGATGATAGTCAGATAATCTGTTTTAGGTGTTGATTGAGGTATAGTACAAATGTTGGCCAGGGCATTGAGGAGAAGTCCCCAGCTTTTCTTCAAACATTGCTACATGGGACATTCCATGTCCATATTGAGAAGTAAGATGGGGTCCCTGTTTCAAGTCTCATCCAAAAGTTAGCACCTCTAATAGTCCAGCACTCCATCAGTTCTATATTGATGACTCAGCCTGGATTTTATAGTCATGACCCTGGAGCAGGATTTCAACCCATCAACTTCTGTCTCACAGGCACGAGGAGAGCCACTGAGACAGAATTGACACCTAGCACTGTAGTACTATTGCCAGATCGTTCTGCTTCTGTTTTAATGATTTTCCTGCCGTCATTAGTACATCAGTTTACTGATCTACTTTTGGTCATCATAGGTTTCACAAACTATCAAGTAGGCAGATCGACTGCCCACTGGGCATTTTGCCCATGTCAGTAGACCCACCACCATGTTGGGAGCTGGCCAGATAGACCCTAGAGGTCTCCCAGTGGGTTCCAAGGAGGTGGGGATGCTCCTTAGTGAGTTTCACAATCTATCATCACCTAGACAATGCTTTCTACTAAGTACAATTAGAAGGTTGCCTGGATGGCAGGTTCCTGGAAGTGGTCACCCACAACCAGATAGATTTCAGCACTGACTTCAGCAAGTGGTGAAAAGGTGGAAGAGGCGGATGGTGCAGGAATGCCCCAGGAATGTGGCACTCTCAAACTGATATTGAACATTGAATACCAGCAAGGGTGACAACACTTCAAAGGGGTGCAGTCCTGAACCTGACATTGTGAGGCAAAGAACTACACAGGAGGGTGTCGTGTTGGAACGCAGTAGTAATTGGAGATTGAATAGTCATGGGAAAAAGCAGACTTTTCTGCTACTGCCAACCTGAGAACCATACGGTATGTTGCATCCCTGATGCCAAGATAAGGTAACATTTACCAAGGAAAAGGACTTTGTCAAAGCTATGATAAATGAGGAAGTTGCCAGGATGCTGGATCAAATAAAAATAGGTAAAGAAGAGACACTAGAAAAACTGGCTATACTTAAAGTGGATCCGGTCAACTTGATGTAGGCTGGATGGAATGCATCCTAAGGTGCTAAGGGTAGAAATCACGGAAGTGCTGGCCACAATCTTCCAATCCTCCTTAGATAGAGGGGTGATGCCAGAGAACAGGAGGATTACAAATGTTACATCCTTGCTCAAAAAAGGGAAGAAAGATAAACCTAGTAATTACGGGCAAGTCCGTTTAATGTTGGTGGTGGTTGTTACAAGTTCAAAGACTACAGTCTTTCTATTGCAGTTTCTTTATTGAACTGAATGTAAGATAAGGAGTCCCTTATGGCAGAGGTCACATGACTATGGCAGGCAATATAGGACATATATTAGTGATAGCAATTCAAAACCCAAAAATCCCCATTTTCATACCAAACAAAAGACACAAACACCTCATTTTGCCAAAGAACAAAAGGCAAATGTGCATGCTTCATGTGCAACTGTGAGTTACCCAACTCACCCACTATATCACAACTGTTCTCATGCATTAACAAACTGTTCATTATTCTCATCATTCGCTGCACATGCATTGCATACATAATCATTAAATCATGCAGGTCTCTTAATAGTATGGGTGCACGTTTCATTGGCTGTTTGACTAGGTGATGTTCCCTCTCCAGGGTGTGTCATTTCCATGGCATTTGTTGTCGCCATGGTAACTGGTGTTGTTGTTCCATTTCTGTTGTTGGGACTGGGGGAACTCTGGGAGTGATGGTTGCTCTGTACTCTGCAGTGAGTGAGATCCAACCTCCTGTTCAGTCACTTGCAGTGAAGGAACAGCTCCTATCGTTGTTCGTATATGCCTCTGGCTGCGTCAGTATCTTTAGTCATTCACTTACACTGCATACGATTGAGGTGACAACCACCCTACGCATGTCCCAAGTTGCCACATGGGCTGATTCCTGCTGAGAGGGTTAAAGGTTTGTATCCTGTACTGGGTCTCCAATGCTCAAGCCTGGTAATGGTTTGGCAGTTTTGTCAAAATGGAATTTGGCTTTCTGCTGTTTCATCTTGTTTTATTCACTCACATTTCTGCTTTCAGTAGCTTTTTTGCTATTGGAAGAGTATTTTGAGTGCAGTATGACATTAGCCTTTGGACTGGACTACTTTCCATGCCTTCAGTCGGTGTGTTTCTCCACTCAGGAATTGTCTTGTATACATCTGTGCTAGATTTGCTCGATTTCTTGATTATTCCTTTGGCAAATTTCACTGCCACCTCAGCCTTTCCTTACTACTGGGGATAGTGTGGAACTGTTGTATAGTGTTGAATTTCCCAATCCTTTGTGAAGTATTTGAATTCCTCATTTGTTAACTGAGGTCCCTTGTCACTCATCACAATGTATTGAATGCCATAATGACTGAACTGTGCTTTCAAGCATTCTATTATCTCTCCTGTCTTCATTGAAGTCAGCTGGTCTACCTCTCAGTATTCAAAATAGTAGTCTACAGCGAAAAGATAATCAGTTCCTGCTATATTGAAGAGGTCTTTTCCCAGCTTCATCCATGTTCTGTCTGGGATGTCATGCGACATCAACAACTCTCTAGCTTGCTACTTGTTACAAGAACCGCATTGGCTGATGTGGTCTTTAATTTTATTGCTCATGTTTGACCGTAGAGTACTTCTCTTGCCTTCCTCAGACTCAATTCAATTCCTTAATGGCTTGCTTGGATGTGTTTCAGCATCTCTCTTCCATCTTCTGAGGGATGATGACTCTATTTTCTTTGTACAAGATGCCATCTTGCACTGTCAATTCATCTTGGTATACCCAATATGCTCTGGTGACCACAGGTGTATCCGTGATGTTCTCAGACCATCCTTTTATCAATACTTGCAGCATTTGTAGAATTACATCTTGTTGAGTAGTTCACCTGATTTGAGCAAGGCGCTTGTCTGTCAGATTCACTGTCTCTGCTAGGTTGATGACTTCCAGAGCATGTCAAGCTGCTGTTTCACTTTGAATCTGGAAGATTTCACATTCTGTTGCAACAGCCTCAACTTTTTCATGGGCAGTGTTGCTTTTGACAGCATGTCAGTTTCTCTTGCCTATATGTCACGTCCAGATGATATCTTTGCAAACGAAGCAACATTCTTTGTAGATGCTTTGGAGCAGATAATAGCAGCTTGAGAAAAATGCTTTGTAGTGGCTTGTGGTTAGACTCCACCATTACGTTGTCTCTCCCAAGCAGACTTTGATTAAAATGCTCACAAGCAAAAACAATAACCAGGCACTCTTGCTTGATCTGAGTGTAGTGTTGTTCAGTTTGCATTAATGCCCTGGATGCAAATGCAACTAGTCGTCCTTGCTGCATTAGGGTTGATTCCAGATCTGTCTCACTGGCATCACACTGGCTAAGTGACTTCATCATTGACGTCATAGTGCTTCAGCACAGGCATTATCATCACTAGTTGTTTGACTTTAGTGAAAGCTGCTTTTTGTTTTGTGCCCCAATACCACTGCACATCCTTGGCATTGAGCTTGTGTAATGGTTCACACACTGACAACAAATTAGACAAAAATTTTGCTAAGTAGCTAATGAACCCAACAAATCATTGCATGCTTTCACATTTGTTGGTCGCTGCATCGCTGCTACAGCTTTGACCTTGTTAGAATCCAGGTGAAGTCCTTTCATTATTCATATGTGACCTATGTACTTGACTTCAGACATCTTCAATTGCAATATTTTCTTGTTCAGTTTCAGATTCAGCTGGCGAGCTCTCCTGAGCAGTCATAGCTCTCTCATGGTCAGCTCTGGCTTCTTCCATTGTGTTTCCTCATCCATAGACTAGTAGATCATCCACTATGGCTTCCACTCCAGGAAGATCACTGACTATCTCATGCTGTCAGCGTTGATACTCTTCTGGAGCCATGGAAATGCCAAACGGCATACGCAACCATCTGTATCTCCCAAGTGGTGTCCAGAATGTAATTAGAATGCTGCTTCTTTCATCCAGCTTCACTTGCCAGTAACCATCCTTCGTATCTAGGGTAGTAAAGATCTTTGCCTTGGCAAAGTGTGGGAAGATTCCTTCGATAGTTGGCATGAGATAGTGAGATCTCTTCAAGGCTTTATTTAGTTCCTTTAGGTCTATGCATACTCACAGCTTTCCAGTTTGTTTCACTGCTACCATGCTGCTAATCCAGTCTGTAGAAGTTGTTACTTTCTTAATTACTCCTTTTTTTTCCAGCTCTTCCATCTTGTTTATGAGGCTTGACTAGAGGGCAGCTGGAACTCTTCTCAGCAGATGCTGAATTGCTCTTACAGTCTCATTTACTTCTAAATGATATTCTCCTGATAGACACCTCAACCATGTAAACACATCTTTGTACTCCTCTAGGACCTGTTCAGCAGTCAATGGTTTTGTGTGCTGCGACACATTGTAAATCACTGTTGGCACGTTTAATGTTACCAGTCCAAGCCTTAGACTTGCTGCAGCTGAGATGAGTGGCTGTTGCACAACGTCTATGATATGGAACTCCAGATCTTCATATTTGCCATTGCATTGGGCTCTCAGACTAATTTGTCCTCTTGGTATGAGGATCATGCCATCAATCTTATTTGCTAGAGCTTCATTTTAGGATCGCCATGTTGAGTCACTTCGCACAGGTCTGTGAAGGTCATGATGTTGCATGATGCACCAGTGTCCATCTAAGACTTCTTGTTCATTTGATGCTCTCCTTCTGTGGTCATCATTCGAACAGTCACAAACCATTTATCACTAAAGACTCGACGAAACCAACCTGTTGTATCGAGTATAGTACTTCTTTAGACTCTTCTACTGATATCTCTCCAGTGGCCATCTGTATAGGCTTGTTTTGCTTTTTTCTGGCCAAACACTTGAATGCAAGATGATTCGGCTTCTTGCAATTAAAACACTGCTTTCCTCACACTGGACAATCCTTCTTTTCCTTTGCACAATGTGCTCTACAGTATTTACATCCTGCCCTTTGTCTGCAATTGTTCTGCTCATTTGGTCTGGAATGTCTCTCAGCATAATGTATCTCCTCTTCTGTTTTGCCATACATATGCTCTAATTAATGTTTAACAACTTCTTCATTTCTGCACACATCAATCACTTTCTTGAGAGTAAGTTTCTCCTCTCTCAGTAGACTTGCTCTCAATGTCGCAAATCCTAAGACAATTCTATCTTTAATGAGATCATATTTTAGTTGCCTGAATTCACATGATTCTGCAAGCTGCGTTAGTGCAGTCACATACTGATCAATGGACTCTTTTTCTCCTTGAGCCCTAATGTTGAACACATACATTTAATAAGTTACATTCACTTAGAGTTAAAATAGACTCATAGACGTTTACGGCAACAGAAGGAGGCCATTCAGCCCATTGTGTCCATGCCGGTCAACAAAGATCTGACTACACTAATCCCATTTTCCAGCACCTGGCCCATAGCCCTGGAGGCTTTGGCAGTGTAAGCGAATATCTAAATACTTCTTAAATGTTATATGAATTTCCGACTCAACCACCCTTTCAGGCAGTGAGTTCCAGACTTCCACCACCCTCTAGGTGAAAAGATTTCTCCTCAACTCCCCTCTTAGCCTTCTACCTCTTACCTTAAATCTATGCCCTTGGGTATTGACCCCTATACTGTTGGAAAAAAAGTATTTTCCTATCCACCCTATCTATGCCCCTCATAATCTTATACATCTTTATCAGGTCCCTCTCAACCTTTGCTGCTCCAAACATGCCCTCAAGGTTTTCAATCTTTCTGAAGTCTGTTTTTTCTGTTCTTCAGATAGATTTAGGGTGGAATACAATTTGCAGCAGTCTCTCCCCAATAGTATTAAAAGCATTGCTACTCATATCAGCTCCAGCTTGTTAGTTAAATCTGTTGCAATGTTATAGTTTCACCATTGCAAGTGGAAAAATTTGCAGTTCTGCCATATATCCCCTTTCATTTCAACAGGAGCTGGGAGTAGACATTTTTGCAGCCATTTTTGCCTCGCCCAGTATTTTATTTTCAGTCTTCAGCTTGTTAGCTTTTCCTTGTCTGTGGTTTTTTTCAGCAGCTTTTAGCAGGTTGGAACATTTCAGTGTTCTTCTTTCAGTAGCTATAGGCTTTCTCTTGCTACTTTTCAAAACTCAATTTCAGCTGTACTCCTGACACCATGTTATGAGCTCAAAAATTAAGTCTTTCTAGAGTAGTGTCTTTAATGAACTGAATGTAAAATGACTGCCTGCAGGGAGTCCCTCATGGCAGAGGTCACTTAACTACAGCAAGCCAGATAGGACATGTAGTAATGATTGCATTTCGAAATCCAAGCAGTAGTGAAGCTTTTATAAACAATAATTCAGAAGAAAATTAACATCCTCTTGGACAAGCATAGACTAATGAGGATAACCAGCATGGATTTATTAAGAGAAAATTGTGTTTGATTAACGAGATTGTGTTTTTTGATGAGGGAATTGAAAGAGTGGATATGGGCAGTATAGCTGATGTTGTGTATATAGACTTTCAAAAGGTGTTTGTAAAGTATCACCCATTAGACTTGTTAGCAAAATTTAAGCCTATGGATAAAAAGGGCAGCAGCAGCATGAATACAACATTCATTCAGAGATAGGAAACAGGGAGTTGTGAATGGCTGGTTTTCTGACTGGAGAGAGGTTTATAGTGGAGTTCCCCTAGGTTCATCCCTAGGGCTACTGCCATTTCTGATATACATTAATGACATGGGTTAAGGGGTATAGGCGCAATTTAAAAAACTGCAGATGCCACGAAAATTGAATGAATCTATGGTTTGTCATTTTCTCTTAGGGGAAGTAAGTAGTTGGGGAAAAGGATGGAGCCAAGGATGCATCCTTGGGTGACTCCCATGGTGACAGCACAGGGGTAGAAATTATGATTGACACGTGAGAATAGTCTTTGGATAGAATAGTGGAGACAGAAGCCTTAGATTCATTCAAGAGGCAATTGTGTGGCATGGTGGCTTCTTTTTCTGCATGGATACATATAATATTGTTGATCTTTATTTATCTTATGACACAAAGATTCGACATCAATATACAGTTAGGAGATGTCGCATTTCAGTGTCAAAAAATTTCGTGAGTCCTATTTGTTTCTAATTATAAAAGTGAAGCAGTGAGATGTCAGATTTGAGAACGTAACTCCCAACACCTGTGCTGATATGATACTTCATATTTTGTAACTGTGCCAATGAATAACCTCATTCTTTAATCAGAGATTTTTCCAAGACTTTCTTTCTGTTGGGTGTGCTTTGTGCTTTGGAAATTGGCTGGTATCCAAGTATCAACTTGACTCGTAGGTAATACTCTGACCTTAGAATTGAGTTGCAGGTTTAATCCCAGTCCAAAACATTAGTGCATAATTGAGGCTGATTTTTTTTTTGAAAAATATACTTTATTCATAAAATATCTGGAAGAACATTACAAAACATTTCAAAATCACCATCACAAAAAGTACAATCAGATTCAACTTTTACACATGGATCACAGGTGCTTCAATACAGTCAATGAATATTACAATCATTTCAATATGGTCATTACAGAAAATCAGACAATGGTACTGGGGTTATCAACATACATCATGTTGCACTCTGAGGTGCTTCAATACAATTATAATACAATAAGTATTCAATGCATACATTCATTGTGAGCTCTACAGCCCGAGGGGCTCTAAACAGATCCCAGCCCCTCGGTGCACTATGGCAGAAAGGTCTTAGACAGCGACTTTTCCCCATTGCGCCTTTGCGGCAGCTGCCCCAAGCTTTAGTGCGTCCCTCAGCACGTAGTCCTGGACCTTGAAATGTGTTAGTCTGCAACACTCGGTTGGGGACAGCACTTTGCGCTGGAAGACCAATAGGTTTCAGGCAGACAAAAGAGCGTCTTTCACTGAGTTGATGATCCTCCAGCTGCAGTTGATGTTTGTCTTGGTGTGTGTCCCTGGAAATAGCCCATAGAGCACAGAGTCCTGTGTCACAGAACTGCTTGGGATGAACCTCGACAGAAACCACTGCATCTCTCTCCAGACCTTCTTTGCAAAGGCACAATCCACAAGGAGGTGAACAACGGTCTCATCCCCACCACAGCCGCCTTGAGGGCAACGTGCAGAGGGGGTGAGACTCCTGGCATGTTGGAAAGACCTGACGGGGAGGGCCTTTCTCACCACCAGCCAAGCTACATCTTGGTGCTTGTTGGAAAGTTCTGGCAATGAGGCATTCTGCCAAATGACTTTGACAGTCTGCTCGGGGAACCATCCCACAGGATCCACCCTCTCCTTTTCCCGCAGGGCCTCTAAGATGTTACGTGCCGACCACTGCCTGATGGACTTGCGGTCAAAGGTGTTTCTCTGCATAAAGTTTTCCATGATGGACAGGTGGTACGGCACGGTCCAATTACTTGGATCGTTCCGTGGCAGTGTGGCCAGACCCATCCTTCGCAACACCGGGGACAGGTAGAGCCTCAGCACGTAGTGACACTTGGGTGTTAAGCAGAAACTTCAGTGCAGTATGGATGAGATGCTGCATTATTGCTGCTGTCACCTTTTGGATCGGATGTTAAAAAGCAACCTGTCTGTTTAGTTGGATATAGGTCTTTTGATACATTTTCAAACAACAGCCAGAGTTCACGAAGTGTCCTGGCCAACATTTATTCCTCAACCAGCACCAGCAAAACAGATTCACTCGTCATTTATCTCTTTTTGGGACTGAGTTGCACGCAATTTGGCTGCCATATTTGCCAACAATACAACCGTGATTACATGCAAAAACAGCAATTTATTGGTTGTGGATTGCTTTGGGAGGTCTTAAGAATGTGAAAAGAACAAAGAAAAGTACAGCACAGGAACAGGCCCTTCGGCCCTCCAAGCCTGTGCCAATCATATTGCCCGTCAACTAAAGCATTTTGCACTTCTGGGGTCCATATCCCTCTATTCCCATCCTATTCATGTATTTGTCAAGCTGCCTCTTAAACACCACTATCGCACCTGCTTCCACCACCTCCTCTGGCAGCGAATTCCAGACACTCACTACCCTCTGTGTAAAAAACTTGCCCCGCACATCTCCTCTATAGTTTTCTCCTCTCATCTTAAGTCTATGTCCCCTAGTAAGAAGGGTGCTATATAAATGCAAGCTTTTGTTTCTACATTTACCAGTGATGTAGTGTTCACCTCCTTCTCACCTTACCCAGGTTAGCATTTTAAAGGGATCAGCTGTGGTTTGGAATTCTTGGGAAGTATTTGAATAAACGAAATACTCTAAGGTCGCATTCTTGTGATAAACCTGGATTGAATACCAGCTCAGAGCAAGGGAATCATCACAATCCTAACTGAGGCACGGGGGAGGGGAACATGCTGATGATACATAGCTGCGCTACGCGCTGACGTCATGAATGGGGCCGTGGGTGGATTCCACTGACGTTAAGGCCCTGTTGGTTAGGGAGGGACTCGTTGACGACACGCAGCAGGGTGGAGACCGGCGACAGGAAGATGGCGGCCGGCAAATGATGGCCGAGCCGGAGTTGGGCGTGGGAACCGTGCGGCTGTGATTGTGGGAGCTCGGCCGCGGTTCGTCATGTACCGATAGGCGAGGAGGAGGAGAAGAAAAAGTAGAATAAACATCAAGCGAGGAAACGTCGAGAAACGCGGAGGATGGAAGACGTTAGCTCGAACGTCAGCGCCGACCTGGAAGTACGGAAGCTGCAGGAGTTGGTTCGCAAACTCGAGAAACAAAACGAGCAACTAAGGACCCGATCCACGCTCCTGAACCCCAAACAGCCGCCTCCTTCCCCTGCAGCCAGCGGCAATGCGTGGCAGCCCCTCCCCGGCTCCTGCCCAGACGTTCCGAGTCTGGAAGGGGAGGCTCTGTCCCACTTTCCGCCCCGGGGAGGAGGCGTGTTTCAGCCGCCGGCCTCGGCCTCGGTGTTGGGCGGCAGTGAGAGCCCCGAGCAGGGGGAACGGACGGTGCTGGATGAGGTGACGGCGCTGGATCTGGAGACAATGGCATTGGAGGATAAGGAGGAGGAGGAGGATAGTTGGTGAGTGAGGGAGGGAGGGTTCAGGCTGACAAATGGCACTCCCTCGAGTGTCTGACTGGCGGCAACCTCTGACAACATGTCTAGGCAGACGGGATGGGACTAACTGCTTTTCCTTGTACTGGAGTCTCTTCCCGTTTGTTTGCCATTTGGCGTTTTAATATAGTTACGTATTTTGGGCTATTTTTCAGGACAGTAGCATTGATGTGTAAACCTGAGCGATTGGGGCACAAGTGTTAGTTGTGTGTTATTGCCTTGGGGTGGCTCAAGTTTCTCTTCGTTCTTCAAAGATCTGCAGTTTAGGATGTAATAGGTACTTTATCAGAAGACAATTCGTAGTTGCTCTCTGGGGCAAAGCCGGGGAAAATGGAGCGTTGTTCATGGGGTGTCCAAATGCCAGTTGAGATTTTAACGCAGTGAATGGAGAACTAATGTAGTTGACGACCCTTTTTAATAAGTTACATGAAGAAAACACGTTTGTTTTATCAATTGTTATAGATTACTGCAGTGGGTCTGAAGCTGGTTTTCCAATCTGTATAGCTGATGTCTGCAGCTACCATAATGTAAACAAGCCTGCTCCCTTGTCCCAACAACTTAGATCAATGAAAATTGTGTGCAAATCTGCTGTAAAGATAAGTGGAGCCAGTTTTAATATTAACATCCAGAAAGCTGGTTCCAAGCATTTGATTTTTATGTAACTATATAAAAGAGTAGATGCCTCCTGTAACTACATGGAGATACATGAGTATAAAAATGCCTTGATCACCTTTGCAGCTTTGATTTGGTAATCAAACTCTCACCTCACTGTTTCATGGCATCACCTGCCATGTTTAACTAATGTCCCTTGGTCATAGCCTGCTTCTGCACTGTAGAGCAATCCAGTCAGTACTGTTAATTCATTCTGAAGCCAGATGAAGTAGCAAACCAGATGTCAATGTTTTACGTAATACTAGATTTATTTACAGAATGCAACATTACAAAACCCTGCCTTCTCCCTAACACAGTGTACCAGAAGTCCCTATTTATACGCTTCAAGCATTAACTAATTAAGCCCTTAGGCTACTGTAGCAAAAAACAAATTTTAATGGAAACTTATCAAATTAAGATATAATTTTGAGGGCTGATGATGCACTCCAGTCCCTGTGGTACCCAATGATTGCTGAAGGCCTCAAGCATACCAGTGGACACAGTGTGTTCTCTTGCCAGGGGTACCAGGCACAGAAGAAAGACAGGTAGCCAAATCTAATGACCCTCTCAGCCACTGCTGCCTGGCCCTGTAAATGGGCACCTTGACCAGGCCCAGGAGCAGACTCAAAAGGAGGTCCTCCAATCTGACTGCCCCGCCTCCCCAGTCTGACTTTATACTCTTTTGAGCACTGTAAAGGGGCACTGTAACAAAAATCAAAACTTTAAAGGACACATTGAATTAAATCAACATGTCATCCCATGGCTGATGATGCACTCTAGCACCTGCAGTGTCCGCCAGCTGCAGAAGACCTAAAGCACGCTGGTGAACATGGCGTGTTCTCTCACTCTCTCCAGGGACTCTCCTGGGCACAAATGTAGCCTCAAGTTATTTAATCAGTGTCCTTCACCTATGTATCTTTAACCTGAAAAGTACAGTTAACATACTATTCCCTCAGGTGTCCATCCAGTTTCCTTTTGAAATCATTCATTATCTCTGTTTACATCACTCTCACAGGCAGCAAGTTCCAGGTCAGTACCACTTGCAGAATAAAAAAAAATTCTCACATTCCCCTGGATCTCTTGCCCAACCCTTAAATCTTTGGCTTCCTGTCCTTGTTCCATCCACTAATGGGAACAGCTTTTCTTTGTCTATCTTATCTAAACCTGTCCTAAACTTATACTACCAAATCTCCCCATAGCTCTTCTGTTCCTAGGAGAACAACTCCAGCTTCTCCAACCTAACCTTTGGGAGATAATCCCTCATCCCTGGAACCATTCTGGTAAATCTCCAGTTCACCCTTTAGGATTCTTGCATCCTTCCTAAAGTGCTGTGACCAGAAATGGATTCATTATTCCAGTTTGTGGCCTAACTAGGTCCTTATACAGGTTTAGCATAACTTTCCCTGCTTTTGTACTTATACCTCTATTTATGAAGCCCAGGATCCCATATGCTTTGCAAGCTGCTTTCTCAATATGTCTTACCACCTTCAAATATCTACCCACATAAATCCCCAGAAACCTCCGTCCCTTTTACATTGTGCAATTTAGTCTCTCCCTAGCCCTTATGCCAAAATGCATCACCTTAACCTTTCTGAATTAAATTTAATCTGCCACTTGTCTGCCCATTCTTCTGGTCTATCTATATCTTGTTGCAATCTGTTTGTATCATCCTCACTCAGTCACTTCTCCAAGTTTGGTGCTATTGGCAAATTTAGAAATTCTCTAATTTCCAATATTCAAGTCATTTATATATGTCAAACCAACAGTGGTCCTGGCACTGATCCCTGGAAACACCACTGGCTACTATCCTCCAATCTGAAAAAAATAACAATCTACCGTGATTTGCTATTTTTTTGGCCTTAAGCCAATTTTTTTTTATCTAAGTTGAGGGCTGACCCTCCTATTCCATGAGCCTCAATTTTGTTAACCAGCATTTTAAGTGGTACTTTTCAAACACTTTCCTAAAATTCATATAGACAACATTCATTCCATTTCTTTCATCAAACTTCTCTGTTACTGCATCAAAAAATTAGATTAGTTCAGCACGATCTGCCTTTTACAAATCCATGCCGGCTATCCTTAATTAAATCAAATTTCTCCAAGTGCCTGTTGATTTTTTTTTTCCTCCGATTATTGTTTCTAAAACTTTATCCATGACTGATAAACTAACTAACTGGCCTGTAGTTGCTAGCATTGTCGTAGAGTCGGAAAATAGGCCCTTTGGCCCATCATTTTTGTACAGGCCATCAAGTACCTATTTATTTAATCCCATTTTCCAGCACTTGGTCCGTGGCCTTGTATGCAATGATGTTTCAAGTGCTCGTCTAAATACTTCTTAGATGTTGTGAGGGTTCATGCCACTCCCACTCCCTCAGGCAGTGTGTTCCAGATTCCAACCACCCCTGGGTGGAAAAAAGTTTCCTCCAATCTCCTCTAAATCTCCTGCCCCTTATCTTAAATCTATGCCCCCTGGTTATTGACACCTCCACTAAGGGGAAATGTTTCTACCCTACTTACACCCCTCAATTTTGTATACCTCTATCAGGTCCCCCCTCAGCCTCCTCTGCTCTAAGGAAAACAACCCTAGCCTATCCAGTCTCTCTTCATAGCTGAAACGCTCCAGTCTTGGCAATGTCCTGGTGAATCTCCTCTGCACCCTCTCCAGTGCAATCACATCCTTCCCATAACTCCTTGCACTTTATTGAATAAGGTTGTGACTCTCTGCTCTTATGTGACTTGGTTTTATATTTTGCTTTATAATGTTCATGTGAAATGCCTTGGGGTGTTTTATTACGTTAAGTGCCATATGAATGTAACAGCTTGTATTTATGTAGCGCCATCAGTATTTTGAACAAGGACGGATTCATGCACATAACATAATATATTTTAAAATAATATACATTAAATTTGATCAAGTATCTAAAATATTTAATAATTCAATTTGTTTTTAAAAAGGCACTCATAAAATTTTCTATCAGTCTAATCCTGGAGGAAACTCTAGTTTTTGCATTTGGGTGAATGAGGCTAGCCCAATCGTTTGAAGCACGAAGCTGCACAGGTAGTTGTTCATTTGGTTGCTAGTCTGAATTTCTTATTAAATGAAATGGGTCCGAAATTGAGCTTGACAACAGCAGTTGCAAAATGCGTCCACTCTGTTTAGTTCACACTTCTGCCATATATCATGCCGAGCGTCATTTTGGTGAAGGCATTAGGGTGAGAGCATCTGATGTCCACCAGATATACGCAAAGCAGGCAGATCATGATGTCACACACCATCCAATGATACCAGTACTGCCATTTTGGAGCTTCACAGTCCGGCTGACGACAACTCTTAAACTCGCACTTAACATATCAGCCACATAAGTGCAATTTAAGATCATTAGCTAAGATTAATGGTTAATTCTCCTAACTGTGGCCACAATTCTACAATTATTCAGTGCTTTCCAGAATTTAAGTTGCAAAAGTCTAAGGGAGTGCCATGGCCAGGTAAAAAGAAACTTGCATTCATGCAATACCTTTCACAACATATGAAAGTTCCAAAGCATTTCACAGCTAAGCATTGTCACTATTGTAATGTAGGTAACATAGCATCCATTTTACACGTGGCAAGCTCCCACAACAATGTGCTAATGACCAGATAATATTTTTTAAAATGTTTTATTTTGAAGGATAAATATTGACCAGGAAAGAAGGGATAATTCCCCTGCACTTCGAATTGTGCCATGGAAGCTTTTATGTGCTCCTTAGAGAGCAGACATGACCTTGGTTGAACATGTCTTCTGAAAGACACCTCTACCGCCAGCGCACAATGCAAGATGCACTACAACAATTTGCCAAGATTTCTTTCACAGCGCCTTCCAAACCCATGACCTCTACTACCTATAGTAAGGGCAACCAGGTGCATGGAAACACTGCAAGCAAGTTCCCCTCGAAGCCACACACCATCCTGACTTGGAAATATACCGCCGTTCCTTCACTGTCGCTTGGTCAAAATCCTGGAACTCCCTCCCTAACAGCACTGTGGGTATATCTACACTACATGGTCTGCAGTGTTTCAAGAAGGTGGCTCACCACCCACTTTCTCAAAGGCAGTTGGCTTGGGCAATAAACATTGGCCTTGCCAGCAACATGCCATGAATGCATATTTGAAAAATCTGCTTCAGCCACAGTGCATCTCCCCTTTAAGAGGTGCAGAGTAGCTTTAAGTGGTACTAGGAAGTTATAGTTTTGGGCCCCTTGCTGATGCATACAGCCAGTGAACACAGCAGTCATGCTGGTCAAGCAGCATGGAAATTGGGTGCTGTCTGTATTTTGATCACCACGCAATGAACCTGTGCCCATCGTGATCCCTATGTCCATTTTGAGGGGCTTCAAATTTCACACCATATGGCTTTAATAAGTTAATTGTACAATGGACAGAAAGGATAATTGTTCTTTTTATTTTCCTCATCTTCCTTTCACTCTGAAGTGTACAATTTTTGCTGATTTTTGAATCATGTACAAAAACTGTGACTCTTGCATTGGAGACAGTACAGTGAAGGCTCACTAGATTGGTATCTGGGATGAGAGGGTTGTCTTATGAGGGGCTGAATGATTTGGGTCTATGTTCTCTGGAGTTTAGAAGAATGAGAGGTGATCTCATTGAAACACACAAGATTCTGAAGTGGCTTGACAGGGTAGACACTGAAGTTGCTTCCCCTCACTGGGGAATTTAGAACAAGGGGGCAAAGTTTCAGGTTAAAGGGACAATCATTTAAGACTGAGCTGAGGAGAGATTTTGTCACTGAAAGGCTTGTGAATATTTAGAATCCTCTACCCAGAGGGCTATGGTTGTTTAAGGCTGAGGTAGACAGGTTTTTGGTGTCATGTGGAATCGGGGGATATGGAGAGCAGGTGGGAAAGTGAAGTTGAAGCTCAAAATCAGCCGTGATCATACTAAATGGCGGATCAGGTGTGACAGGCTGTATTGTCTACCCCTGCTATTTCTTATGCTCTTGTGTTCAAAAAGTTTGAAAATGAACAGCAACATTCAATTAAACATTTCACATTAGGCATGAAGGTTACCTTATTTCGCTACATGTATAATGTGTAATACTGAAATAGGTAGACTTTATTTCCAGTATCTCACATAAGTGGGCCTGAAGTCCTTTTCCAAAATACGCTAAATTTGGGATATTTGTGGTTATCTATTTTTATAAAATTGTAAGTTTTTTAACAAGATAATTCCATATTTTGCTGTGGTTTCACCCAGTTTGCTGTATTGAGAGAAACTCCTTATGGTCACCCGTCTTGTGCAGTTTGACTTTTTATGAAAATAATATTTGGGTTATTTGACTGTTTGAAGCAAATGCCTTCTGATGTACGATACTGAACAAAAATTCATCTCGGTGAAGAATTTCTTGTATTTCAAATGTTGAATTACTTTTTGAATCGCTGATCTTATCTGCCTTTTAAAGTTCTTTAAAATTTGCCATCTGGGACAATTTTTAGGAAAAAAATTAAGCAATTTCTTTGAATGCATAACCTAAAACCCCAGCTGAAATACTCATGCATGGTTAAAACTAAATAACATGAAGTAAATGTGCATCTATCCTCACTTTTCATCTAACTTTCTAGTGTGTATGTATGTTTCTTTTAATGTACATGTGTACTCACTGTTGCCAGACTTCCATCAACATAGAAAAGAAGTCTATAGTAAATGCCAAAGTATTTTTGAATATATTAATGTTTTGCCTTTTTATCTTCCTAGAAATTGCTTTCCTACATCCAAACTCTAATATTTTCTAAAAGTCTTGAACTGACACTCTCCAGATTGGAAGAATAAATAATTTTACTAATAGTTTATTTTATTTCTGAAAGTGAACCTCTTCTCTTCCTCATGTAAATAATTTGCCTCGTGGTAACTGCAGTAGTGACAGTTGATGGGTTGAGGTTGGTTTTGCCAACCAAAGTTAGTAAGGAAATAATATCACTCACTGTGATGGCAGAGTTATGTCACTTGTGATTAGTGTTTTTTGCAACCAAGGGGAAAATTAATCATTAACTGTAAATTGTGAGATTTCATTCTATTTTGTTATATCCTGTGATCCTGTTACTTATTTGAAGGTAATTTCTACAGTAAGATGTGCCTATATTTTCTATCTACCTTCAGGACACTGCTTTTTTAATATGTCAATTGTAACATTATGAAATTCTTTTAATTTCTCATTAATTTGGTTTGTTCTGCTAAAACATCCTATGTTTTTTGTTTCACAGTTGCCCAAATTATTCTTTCTGTGCCATGATTATGAATAACAATTATCCCCCCTCCATTAAAATGCTTATGTTTACACACAAGTTTTCAGGCTATAATAGGCTGTTGCACAGTAGATGACTTTAAACGAGATGCAGTGATGAGAGGTACACAAACAATATTATAATGTGTATCATGTAGCCATTTGAACCAGGCAAAGAATCTTTTATAAATTGACCTTGCTGCCATTTAGTATGATTACCAGTTGTATATCAGTTGGTTGTTTAATTATATTCAGGTGGTTAGCATTAATTGAGGGCTCACCTATGAGTATATATATTGTGGTATTGAAAATGTGACATCTTTACTTAATGGTTTGATAAATTATCTTCCACAGCAGAACTGCCCTTTTGCTCGTTCCTCTGTGCTTCATACTGTAGTAATGATATCATACCTGCAACAGACTTTTGCATGTGAATGACTCATATATATCATAAAAGCAAAAAACTGCGGATGCTGGGAAAAACTCATATATATTGTTGCCCAAAATATGGGTTTTTGGTGGGGTTTTAATTTTTACTGCTTTTATGACACTGCTTTGTGTAGCCCTTACGTCACCCTCAGTTAGTTATTTTTTTAAAGAATGCAATATCTAAGGTTAAGTAATAATTTAAATGTATGACCAGTTGACTTTTGGTGGTGGGAGGAAGATTGTTGAGGTTATTGGGAAAACTCACCACTGCCCTTAGAAAGTCTCATCTGAAGGATGGCACCTGTAACCATTGTTATGACAGGTCCCCGGGCAAGGTTCCCCAATTTAACTCCCAAAACGGGCCCTCAATTTTGTTATGCTCCTGGGTGAAGAGGAATGAACTAGCTCCCCTTCTTTATTCAAACCCCACTGTTGGTCGCAATAAGGTTAATTTGTAAGGGATCCCTCCCTGCCGGTGGATACCTTTTTCCCCAGTACAAATGTATTTATTTTTCAGCAGGAGCCAATTTAACCAGGCTTTCTTGAATCGAAGAAAGAGTAAGTCTATTAGTCACTAAAAACCCAAGAAGAATAATAATACAACGCACATACGCACAGATCAGCAACAGAGAGACTTCGCCTGCAACTGCAGGCGTGACTAGTTAGTGGTCTTGTGCTGTCAGACTCCTAGCATACTGCACTGGTCTGCAGTAGGTTTTTAACCCTTTTTCCCGCGCATTCTGAGAGGAAGTAGTCGTCTTGCATTCATATCAGAACTATTTGCACATTGAGATGTAAATCAGCAGAAGAAGGATTTTTGGGTGACGTTGAGACATGCAAGTCAGTCTTTTGTCTCTGCAACCACAGAAGATTAAAGTCCAGTCTTTTGCATCTGTCCTATCTCCCTTTCAAGTGTCCCTGTTTCAAGAAGGCCATGACACCTTTTCAGGTGCGACATTCCATATTCTCTCAGGACAGGTCTGTCAGTATATAATCCACATAGGAATTTTCTGGAAGTGGTCGCTTTACATTGTCAGCTATCTTTTGCTCAGTGTTTGCTTGTATTCCCATAAAAATCCACAAGTCGTCCTTAAAAAGTCCAATATGTCCATAAGTAATTTGTGGTTATTGGCTTTGCATGACACTTCCCCTGCACTATGAATGAAATGAGATTAATTCTCATTTCAATTACAGGGGGGAAATATATAAAACGCCACACACACGTGCACACATCCTAGCCTTGGTCAGTATTATCCCTTCAGTTCTAACTGGGCCTCTTTAAGTTCTGGGCAGAGCTTCTGTAATCGCATTTGATTTTCTGGCAATGTGGGTGATTTTTAGCTGGTATGGTTGGAAAAACACACTCCAACAGAACAAGCTGGCATTCTGTGTCTTAAATTTCTCCACAAAGGTTAAAGGGTTGTGGTCAGTATAGACTGTGGTCCCTCTGTATGCATTTCGGGCATATATCTGTGTTTGAGAGCCGGTAATAAACTTGAGGGTTTCCTTCTCCACTGCAGAGTACCATTTCTGATGCTTGTTTAATTTTTTGAAGAAGTACCCAATTGGTCTAGCCCTGATTGCTCTTCCTGGAGGACAGCCCCAACCCCGATGTCACCCGCATCTGGCTACTTTAAATGCTTAGTGATGGTTCACAGCTGCAAGCACAGGCTCACCCTATTAAAATGGCTTTCAACTCTTCGAAAGCTGTCTGGCATTTATCACTCCATACTACTTTTGCTTTTTTCTGTAGTCAGTTTGTCAGCGGGCCAGCTACTGTACTGAAGTTCGGAACAAATGTGGTAGAACCCACACATATCTAAGAACCTCCATGATTTCCCTCTTGTTACGGGGAACTGTGCTACTGCTTATATCTTTGTCTCTGGGCAATACTTGGCCTTGACCCACTACATGTCCTTGACAGGTCACCTGAGCCTTAGTGAGCAAACTCTTTGCAAGATTGATCACTGGGTCCGCTAACCTCTTTCTGGAAGAGGGTCTCCAGTTGCTCTGTGTGTTTCCCAGGTGTTGCTGTACACTAGGAGGTTGTCTAGGTACACTATGCCATTGGATAAGCCTGCTACTACCTGGTTCATCAGCCTTTGAAAGGTTGGGACATTTTAGAGTCCAGGTGTTATGACTCGACTTTGGTATACCCACTCAGAGTTAAAGGCGGAGATTTCTTTTGCAGGCAGTCAAGAGAACCTGCCATTATCCCTCGAGAGAATCTACCTTTGTAATGTAGGCTGCTTTACCTAGCCTGGCTATGCAGTCTTCCAGGTGGGGTATCAGGTAGGAGTCAGCTCTGGTCACTAAATTAACTTTTCAGTGGTCAGTGCGGAACCTTGTGGAGCCATCTGGCTTGGACATGGCTTTTCATAACACAATGTAGCACCCCTTAAGTGTGGATTGTCAGCCCAGACGATGTGCTTAAACTCAATCTTCTGACCCAGAGGCAAGAGTACTACAGCTGAGGCAGACTGACCCCCAAACTGATTTTGTGCTACGTTCATTAAATATTTTTCTTCAAACGTTTAAAAAGTTTGAAAATATTGAATAATATCAATGAATGAGAATCTACCATAAACGCTGGTAAAAGTTTTGAAACTTTTAAATTGTATTGAAAATACAGTGCAGTCCACCACAGGTCTTTGAGAAATTGTCTGTAGGCTTTTCCTGTATAATAGATTATTGTCAATCCTTGAAACCCCAATGTTTTCAGCTAAGATGGATGGCAAGGAATAGTACTTGTACTGAAGGGCATGGGCCTGAATGAGTAACATGCCAGAGAGTAAGTTTTTAGTGTTGGAGGGCCTTTTATTTTTGGCGTTTTCCATCCTGCACCAGAATGTCCTTTTATGCTCAGATAACCGCTTGAAATTTAAGAATATTTGGCTGCACTTTATGATAAGTAGTGCTTACTGAGAATGTGATTAATGTATTTTTGTACTGTTTGCACATGTCCATTTATTAAATTATATTGCCACTTTGGTTGACAGAGTGGAAATTGCATGTTCAAAGTTGTCATCCCTTTTTCTTTTCTGTGCAGATGTGCACACTCAACACATCAATAAACCTGCCCTTGCATGGTGCTGATTCTGCTGACATTTGTCCTGATAACTATGACATCCTGATTTTTGTGATTTTAGTTCATTCAATGTTATGCCAAAATATTTTTTTTATCAAAGCAGTTAAAGATGGATATTTCTGAGCTTAAGTTTTCTAAGAGAAAGGATAGGAATTAAAACTTGTGATATAAATCTAGTCTTTTTCCCTTTACCTTATCTTGAGATGTATGCCTTCAAATTGACTTTTTTAAATTAAAAGTCTGTATTCCTCTTCTCATTCCTGATTTAATAGCATTGAGAGATTCTGGAGCAAAAAAAGATAGAAAAGACTTAATTAACATTAGTTGCAACTTGAAAAGTGAAAAACTAGACTGTACAGCTATTATGATTTTGCTTTATTGATTTATCTCAGTTTTTTGTCTTGTACTTGAAAATCCATGGAACTGATACTGTTGAATTATGAAAAATAATTCACAGTCATATAATTAACCAGCATTTTATTTTTGTTTTCAACTTTAGGTTGTACACATCACCAAAGAGGTTGCCAACCCCAGTTCAAAAAGCTTTTAGTCCATTGCAATGGTGCAGACAGGTGCTGGATCATCCAAGCTCAGATATTGAAACAGCCAAAAGGTCGTTAATACATAGGCTTGATCAAACAATAGCGGGTAATTATTCAAAGTTTTTGTCTTCACTGCTTTAGTGTGAATTTAATTTTGATTGTCAGAAATAACTATTGTACAATATATGCAAAAATACTTTTATTCAAATTGGTGCACATTGTTTTTCACCTAATGTGTCTGGTTTCAGATGTTGTGTGGGTAAAAATGGACATTGCAGTTAACAAATTTGAAAATATTTTTGAGTAAACTAGGCCACGTGCAATATTTATTCAGTATTGCTGGCACAGTAAGCACCAAGTACTAAACCTGTATATAGTCTTAATGTTGGATTGGAGATGGTAAGGCCTTGTTGCATTAATCTTCATATTGTTATATTGTCCTTAGTTTGCTCTGCTTCAGTTGTGCTAATTACAGCTCAGAATCATTGCATTTCACTTTTGGCTGTTGTTGATAACCTAATTGTAGCTAAGTGTCAAGGGTACATGAAGATATTGCATGCATTACTTAATGCAATGACCTTAGGATATCATTAGTTATTTGGATGATGGAAATCAAGCTCATGTTCTAGGATAGAGATGTCCAAACCTTTTGTAGCTGGGACTCATACATCTGTCAAATCCAGTGATTGGGCCATATATGATGTGCAATGATGCAAATCTCATACACAAAATTAAAGATTCCCCATAAACCCAAAAGCGAGACCTATGTACAAAAAGAGATCCCACATTCACAGCTAGCTCTAAAAAGCATTATCCTTGTATGCAAAAAGCCAAACATCCTGCCCACCCTTTATCTATCTTTCTTCATTCCTATTGTCAGTTCTGTCTTACTTTACTTTCACTCTTTCCCTTCCATGCTGTTCCATATATTTGTAGGTTTTTGTAGAAGATGCTAGTTAATGATGGGGAAGGTTTAGTTCAATGTCTACCAGCATTAAACTATATTTTTTTGAGATCACAAACTTTTTTTCCTCTCGCTTTTTTCCAAAAATGGGGCGCGCACAAAAGTCTGATGTTGCATATCTTAGATTTTTATCTGAATTTTACCCCTTTTATACTTACCAATGCATCTATTTATCTAAGTAATGAAGCAAGAGCTGGAATAATTGCTGTATCTTTCCCAATGGCTAATCTTGGATCTGAGAATCTAATTACACAAGTATTCCACCATAAAATTACTGTCTTTCCTCTGTAAAAAACCATACAGGTTAAAGACAAATGCTGAAGACACATCAGCATTGTATACAATTCACAATGATAACATCTATAACCGATTGAAGTAAATTTCTGTACCAGTATGCGATCTTAATGCAAAGGTTGCCTGCAAATTTCAGTTGTAATAAGAATTGTGAACCCAAAAATTGTTCTTTGGATTAAAAATTAAATTCAAATAAGTGAGTCATTAAGGCTCAAATTTATATTCCAATGCAGTAGATCTAGACTTGTTTTAATCACAGTATACTGATCAAATTTTTTTCCAGTAACCAACATTATTTCACTTGTAGTCACAACAACAAAATTGCATATTGTGAGCTTGTTTGAATTGATTTCATGAAAATCTGAGCTTCTAGGATATTTTGAGCTTTTAACTTTGGTGGTTTTAACTAGTGCCTCCTGTAGTCAGGAATTGGATTATACTGTAATTCTGAGAGCATTATATAGCTGAGTGAGTGGCATCCATTACAGGACCAAACTCTTAAATCATGGTTGTGTTGTCGATAAGGTGATTTTCCCCTCCTTTAGGATATATGTATTGAACTGTGTCCCAAAAACAAACCCAAACACCCATACCAAAGCTCAGAATTGTTTGGGATGCTGATTTCAACTGAGACACTTGGGTAAGCAGTTAAAAGTAACATTAGCACATTGGTCTAATCTTAGACTTTCAGGCTTTTTGCTTTTGGTACATGATAAACTAATAATTTTTAGCAATAACTACTGTAATTTAGCTTTGTTAAAACTACTGGTACAATGTCATCTTCAAGCAGTGGGATAACATTGCTCGCTGCATCTAATACCAAACAACTGAGTGAAGTGCTGAACTAAGGGAATAACACATTTACAACATACTTTGGGATATGTGCCAGATATGTTGCAAGTTACTACCATATCTATTTCTGTTAGCCAGTGTTAATCAGCCTGTTTTAGTTATGACACTTGCATTAAGCAGTGTTCAAATATAACTTCATATGACTAAACATTTATTCTTTCATGATTGCTGGATCTCATCTTAGGAAAAGAAATTACAGCCAATGAGTAATGCAGTGGTGCCTAAAGTAGTTACATATTGCATCATAACTTATTTGTTTCCAAAATTAACTTTTGGCTGCATAAAGGTTATGATAATTTGCACAGTCACTATCTATAGGCATAACGCCATAGTAAAGTTTAATGGGAGAAAGTGGATATCACACCATTAATGGTAAGGCAGCAGAAGTGAATGGTTTTCATGCCCAACTCTTGAAAACTATCCTAGATGTTGTGGAGTGGGGGTGTCTTATAGATCCATACCAAGATTCAGTGTCTGGCTAGTCTTGAAATTGCCTTTGAGGCTGATAAGTAGGATTCTGTGTTTCCAAGTGTAATTGTGATTTCTGTCCATAAGAAGGAAGGCCCTAATTAAATCAAAAACTGAGACCTTGTGGTTATGTTAGTGGTGGCTAAGGTGATTTTTCAATTTGTGGCCTGCATATTGATTGCTTTAGTGGTCATGGCATAATAAGACCATAAGACATAGGAGCAGAAATTAGGCCATTTGGCCCATCGAGTCTCAACCCCATTCTCCCGCCTTCTCCCCGTAACCTTTGATCCCCTTACCAATTAAGAACCTATCTATCTCGGTCTTAAATACACTCAATGACCTGGCCTCCACAGCCTTCTGTGGCAATGAATTCCATAGATTCAGTACTCTGGCTAAAGAAGTTTCTCCTCATCTCTGTTCTAAAAGGTCTTCCCTTTACTCTGAGGCTGTGCCCTTGGGTCCTAGTCTCCTACTAATAGAAACATCTTTCTCACGTCCACTCTATCCAGGCTTTTCAGTATTCTGTAAGTTTCAATCAGATCTCCCCCCCCCCCCGCCCCTCAATCCTTCTAAGCTCCATTGAGTATAGACCCAGAGTCCTCAAACGTTCTTCATATATTAAGCCTTTCATTCCTGGGATCATTCTCCTGAACCTCCTCTGGACCCTCTCCAGGGCCAGCACATCCTTCCTGAGAAACGGGGCCCAAAAAAAAATCTGAGAAAAGTGGCTGAGTTTTCGCTCTCTGGAGGAATATGTAGCACAGATTATGACTTTATGCAAGATCACAGCATTCTAATGTTGGTGGAAACCCACCTACACTTTGTGCAATTTTCAAAAATCATTCAATTCACTGCCTTGTACTAGCATTAAAATGAAGTTTGACAGAGGGACTTGACAGCAACAAGTAAGTTTTAACTCATCGAATCATATATCACAGCACAGACGGAGACCAGGTGGTTCATCATGCTTGTGTCAGCTCTGACAGACTTATCCAATTAGTCCCATAGCCCAGTAAATTATTCATTTTCAAGTATTTATTCAATTCCCTTTTCAAAGTTGATTGAATCTGTTTTCAGGCAATGCATTCCACAGCATTAGGACTCTTACCCAATTTTTCTTCCTCCATGATCCTTCTGGTTCTTTTGCTAATCACCACCTTAACTATGTGTGCAATGGTCACTGTCCCTTCTGCCACTGGAAACAGTTTCTCATTTACTCTTATCGAGGCATTTCAAGATTTTGAACATCTTTAACCTTCTCTGCTGTAAGGAAAACAGCCCCAGTTTCTTAAGTTTCTCCATTTAACTGAAGCCCTTCATCCTGGTGTCATTCTACCCTGTACCCCCTCTAATGCCTTAACATCCTCCTTTGAAGTGCAGTGCACAGAATTGACCATAATACTCCAGTCTAAGGCTAATCAGTGTTCTATAGCATAACTTCCTCCCTTTTGAACCCATATGCCTCTATTAGTAAAGCCAAGGACCCTATATGCCTTTTAATAACTTTCTCAACTATCCTGCCACCATGAAAGACTTGTGTACATATACCCCCCAGGTCTCTGGCCCTGCAATCTGTTAAAATTGTACCTTTTAATTTATATTGTCATTCCACGTGCTTTCTCCTAAAATGAATCACTTCAAGCTTCTCTGTTTTAACTTTGACCTGCCATGTGTCTGTGTATTTCACCATTCCACATTTCAAATCTTTGTCATTTGCAAACTTTGAAATTATGTTTCAAATACCTGAGTCTAGGTCATGGTCTTATTTTTGAATATATCATGTATTTATTTAGATATAAGTAGAAGCGGTCCCAACACTGATCCCTGGGAGCACCATTGTACACTCCCCTAGAGTTTGGAAAAATAGCAGTGCATCACCACTTTCCTTTCTGTACCTTGTCCAATTTCTTATCCACTTGGCACTGCCCTTTTAATCTCATGGGCTTCATTTTGGTAACAACTGTATTTTGTGGTACTTTACAAAAACCTTTTGAAATTACGTACACTCTGCATCATTTGCACTACCTTCATCACCCACCCCCTTACTACATTACTGAATCATATTAGTCAAACATGATTTGCTCTTAACAAATCCATGCTGACTTTCATTAATTAACACATTTTCCAAATGCCAATTAATTTTGTCCCAGATTAACATCTGTGTTTCCACACCACTAATTAGGCTGACTGGCCTATCGACTTTTAGCTTCTGCCTCCTTTTTTAATAGGGAGTAACATTTGGAATTCTCCAGTCCTTGGCACATGTCCCACATCTAAGTAGAATTGAAAAATTGCGGACACTCTGCAATTTCCATCCTTCAGCTAAGATGCATCCCATTCAGACCGTGTGACTTTTCTACTTTGAACACTGCCGACCTTTAAAGTGCCTCAATTTTATTAAACTAATCAATTTCTCTACTATCTCCTCCTTTCAATTTTACATCAGCAAAATCCTTCTCTTTAGTGAAGACAGATGTAAATTACTAATTTAGTACCTCAGCGATACTGACTACATCTACAAGATCATCTCCTTTTGGTTCTTAATTAGCCCCACACTTCCTTTGACTACCCTGAATAAAGAAATGACAGAACATTAAAGTTATAAAGAGCATACATTCACCAAGGTGATGACCAGGTTGGGAAGCTTTAGTTATGAGGAGGGACTTGAGATATTGGGACTAGTTCCATTGGCACAGAAAAGGCTGAAAAAATATTTAGAGTTAAAAATCCTGAAGGATTTTGTTGAGTGAATAAGAAAAATCATTTTCTTTTTGCGGAGCCTGTGCTGCGTGGTGGTCAATTCAAAATGGTTTCTTAGAGCAACCTTTACGTTGTTTCTGGAACATGGAATGCTGAATGGAAAGATGCAGGCTATGGCAAGAATGCAGGACAGTGGGCTTAGTTTTGAATTGCTCTTGCACAAACAATAGGTCAAATTTGCACTTCCTGTGCAAATACCAATTTCAGTAAAACCATGTTAGAATAGTGGATGCTGGAAAGGTGCACTTTTATTGAAGATTAGTGATATAATCTGCATCTGTTATTTGCACATTGTAAATTTTGTTGTTTTGCATTATAACTGGTCTACAGAGCTGAGATCAATTTAGTCACAATAAATACCTTCAAAGTTTTAAATAATTTTGGGCTTCTATCATGTTATAACTGAAAAATATTGGTAGTAATGGTGAAGGAGTTCTGAATTAGTATCATTTTACAGTAGGTTATCAAGAATTCTTTCATATAGTTCATAAAATAATTCAGGCAGGTGTAACTAAAATGGCAGGGACTATAGATTGTGTAGAATGTCACTAGGATTCTCATACTGGCAATGCCTAAACTCATTGTTAGTTATTTGTAAATGGAATGATACTGTTGTATCTATTTAATGTGAAGAATAACTCACCTCAGTTGACACTGCAAAGTAGTTTTAACTAACAGAATAGAAACATTGCTCCACAGACCAGGCACGCAAATAGCCTGATGTTCTTGAGTTCACAAGATCACATCTATCAAATAGTGAACCACGCTCCTCATCCTTCGATATATCATGTCCCAACTGCACTGGAGACGTAGTGATGTATGGTGAGGTGGGAGTAACTCAGGAATCCATATTGACTCTGACTTAAATCCTCATGGCTTCTGGTCAAACAAAGCAAAGAAAATTTCATGCTGATCACCGAGTGCCTTCCCTCTCAACTGACGAAGCAGTACCGTGCCATGAACAAAAAGCTGAGAGGTGAGAGGGCATAGAATTGATGAGAACTTCAGCAGCCCCCAGTGACTTGAATATCACCACAGACTGTTTTGCCTAAGCCCAGAGGACATAACTGCTAGACTGAGTCCAGAATCAGGGTGAACGTAATCAACATGGGGAGGGCTACCTGACCACCTCTTCACAACCTACTTGTCAGAGAATTATATCCATGATGACTTTAGTAGGAGTGATCACTTATCATCTTGCCTCCAGTATTGTAGTGAGTAGCTGACTTGCCTGACTATATATTCCATATAAACCACCACAGCATGTTGTGGCCTTTATCACATCTTGGTCTGGCATCTTTTTTCTTTTGAGCATGCCAACCTTGTTCCACCCCCCTCATGTCTCCCCTAAAATCCTGGTTCTCTGCTGTGCACCAACATCCATGCCAAGTTTCTCACTGAGATCTTCATTGCTTTCCTTTCTCTGCCCCTGCACTGAGTGGCTTCCCTTCATCAGCGATTTCAACTTCCATATCAGTTGATCATATCCTTTCTCTTCTAAAAAGATTGTCCTCTTATCTTCCCTTAATATCTCTCTCCATTTAAATTTCTCTCTCCATGATTACAGGTAACCCCTCATCTCATTGTGTCCATCAGCCAATCCATTTGCACAGCTCCATATCCCATATCCCCATATCCCTTGATTCCCTGAGAGACCCAACAGCCTTGCCTATTTCAAAACTATGGTCAATGATGGAGGGATCCACAATTCTTGGGTAGAGGATTCCAAAAATTTACAGCCCTCCAAATGGAAAAAAAAATTCTTTAGCCCTAAATGATCAACCCCTTACCCTGTGACTCTGCCCTGTGCTCTAATTCCCCAAATGGGCAACCACCTCTGCCTACCCTGTCAAGCCCCTTTAGAATCCTGTATGTTTTAATTGGATTGCCTCACTTTCTTCTGAATGCCATTGAGTATTTGCCCAGTATACTGAGCCTCTCATCCCAGGAACTGATCTAGTAAAGCTTTGCTATCCCACCTCCAATGCAACTATGTACCTTAAGTAAATATACAAACATATGAATTAGGAACAGGAGTAGGCCACCCGGCCCCTTGAGCCCCCTCCGCCATTCAATAAGATCGTGGCTGATTTGTTTGTAACCTCAACTTCATATCCCATCTACCCCCGATAACCTTTTATCCCCTTGCTTATCAAGAATCTATCCATCTTTGCCTTAAAAATCTTTAAAGACTGCTTCCACTCCCTTTTCAGGAAGGGAGTTCCAAATACTCGCGACCCTAAGAGAAAATATTTTGCCTCGTCTCTAAAACAATATAGATGAGTTAGTGGAGTGGGTGGTAAAGTGGCAGATGGATTTTAACAAAGAGAAGTGTGAGGTCGTACATTTAGGGAGGTCAAACGGTTACAGGGAATACACAATAAATGGGAATATACTAAGAGGGGTAGATGAAGTGAGAGATCTTGGCGTACAAGTACACAGGTCCCTGAAGGTAGCAGTTCAAGTAGACAAGGTTGTAAAGAAGACATATGGAATGCTGTCCTTCATTGGCAGAGGTATAGAATATAAAAGTAAGGAGATAATGTTGGAATTATATAAAACACTGGTGAGACCACAACTGGAGTATTGTGTGCAGTTCTGGTCACCACATTACAGGAAGGACGTAATAGCTCTGGAGAGTGTGCAGAGGAGGCTTACAAGAATGTAACCAGGGTGAGAAAAGTTTAGCTACGAGGAGAGATTGGATAGGTTGGGGTTATTTTCCTTAGAACAAAGAAGGCTGAGAGGTGACTTGATTGAGGTGTACAAAATTATGAAGGGAATAGATAGTAGACAGGATAAAATTGCTTCCCTTGATGGAGAATTCTAGAACCAGAGGACATCGATTCAAGATAAGTGGCAGAAGGCGTAGGGGGGACATCATGAAGAACTTTTTTACGCAGGGGGTAGTGGGTGTCCGGAATTCGCTGCCCAAGTTGGTGGTAGAGGCAGAAACTCTAAACTCTTTTTAAAAGGTACTTGGATCTGCACCTCAAGTCCTGTAAGCTGCAGGGCTATGGGCTGGGTGCAGGAAGGTGGGCTTAGAAAGGGGACCTGGGTGTCCTCGGGCTGGCATGGACAAGATGGGATGAATGGCGGCCTCCTGTGCTGTAACTTTTCTATGGTTCTATGGTCTCCGTTATAAATGGATGGGCAACCCCTCATTTCAAACAGTGACCCCTTGTTCTAGATTCTCCCACAAGAGGAAACATCCTCTCCACATTCATCCTGTCAAGTTCCTTCAGGATCTTGTGTTTCAAACAAACTGCCTCTTACTCTTCTAAACTCTAGCCAATCAGAAAATGATCCATTTATACTTACTGTTTCCTTTTAGCTAGCCAATCTTTTATCCGTGCCAATATGTTACCCCCTACACCACGAGCTTTTATTTTCTGCAATAACCTTTAATGTGGCACCCTATCAAATGCCTTCTGGAAATCTAAATACAGCACATCTACTGGTTCCCCTTTATGCACAGCAGATGTTACTACTTCAAAGAACTCCAATAAGTTGGGTAAACACAATTTCCCTTTTACAAAACAGTATTGACTCTGCCTGATTACCTTGAACTTATCCAAGTGCCCTGCTATAGCGTCTTTAATAATAGCTTCTAACATTTTCCCTATAACTGATAAGCTAACTGGCCTGTAGTTTCCTGCTTTCTGTCTCTGTTCCTTTTTGAATAAAGGAAGCTAAATTTGCTGTTTTTCAATCTAATGGAACCTTCCTCCAATCTAGTGAATTTTGGGAAATCAAAGCCAATGCATCAACTATCTCACAAGGTGTTTCTTTTTGACCCTAGGATGAAAAGTCCAACAGCACCCAGGGACTTGTCAGTCCGCAGCTCCAGCAATTTGCTTAGTATCACTCCCCTGGTGATTGTAATTTTCTTGTGTTCCTCCATAAACACATAAGGAGACCAAAACTGCCTGGAAATGGTGTGGCCTCGATGCCCTACACATTTGTAGCAAGGCTGCCTTAATTCTGGTCCTCCATGTTCTCCTGGCTGCCTCCCATCTTCCTCCGTCTCTAAACTTGAACTCATCCAAAACTCTGTAGACTATATCCTGACTGGCAACACCTGTTTTAAATCTCTCATCCTTGTTTTCGAATCCCTTCATGACTTTGCCTTTCCCAACTCTGTAACCTCTTCCAACCTTACAACTCACGAGGTATCTGCCATTCTCCAACTCTGGCCTTTTGCAATCCACGATTTTCTTTGTTCTATCATTGGCAGCAGTGCTTATAGCTCCCTGGGTCACAGGGTCTGGAATTCCCTACCTAAGCCTTTCCACCCCTTTGCTTAAAACATAGGGGCAAGTGTGAGAATGGAATGTTAATTGTGAAGACTCCACTGTAGAATGTGCCTGTTGCAATAAAGATTAGAAGAGTTGTAAGATTAAAATTGAGTAATGAGCATTCATACATGCAGAATGTTCGAAGTCTAATAAACCTAAAAGATATTAATTGACATGTAAACTGAATGATAGCTAATGTATCAATATCATGTATGTAGGTAGTAATTATGTCTTGTTCACAGTAGTTAACGGTATAAGTACAGCTACATTGTTATACTTTAGGAACTCTATGTAGTCTGATCTGTTACAACTATGATGGTGGACAGAAGTCAATTCGCCAGCCTTGATGAGTCTGAAAGTGCTTGATTTTGATTCTATGCAACTAATTACACGCAGTATCTTTAATGTGCCTATTAATCACACGTTTCTATATTTTGTGGAACTTGAATTTACAATGGAGTGGAGGATTGTGACTACGTAAAAACCCAACAACTTTATCACAAGGGAAGCAACAGTTCAAGAAGAAGGCCGATGACTATCTTTTTAAGATAGCTAGGATGGGCAATAAATGCAGCTTGAAAAAGTTACATTTTATGATCCTCTTATGAGGAGAACATTATCTTTTCTCTCTGCGGGGTTTTTCACTTGCTGCCTCCCCACAATTCCACAACTAAAATCAGTCGTACCATAGAAGGAAATGTGGGAAAATCATTCACAAGATAATTATGGATGTGGAAGTCATTCAGCTCATTAGTCCATCCCTTATTGTAGCACCTTATTGTTTCTTAAGATTCCAAGGTTAGCCTATCTGGGAATCCATTCCAAGTGTTCTTTGTGTGAGGAACTGCCTGATTTCGATCTTAAACTTACCTGCTTCTATTTTGTGCCTTTGCATTGCACCCATCTCCTACTCTTGCAATGTGCTAGATTTACTTAGTCTGCTCCCTTAGGTACCAAAGTTATTTCACATATCTTTAAGGTTGAGAAGTCCAAATGCCTCCAGTCTTTCTTCAGAAACTCAATTCTTTGACATTAGGAATCAACCTTTTGGTTGGGTTTCTGCACTGCCTTCAGTGTTCAGCTGCCTCGTTTCTGATGGCCAGAGCTAGAGACATAACTAGCTGTGGCCTGTTGATATCCATGCTCAGAGTACTCTTTAAACTTGTTGCAATTTCCATCAGTCTGTCAGTAAATATGAGAGGCAGGCAAATATTGTGTAATGTACCAGAAACCTTAAACGATTTATCAAAGTTCCTAATAGCACGATTCAGTTATTTCATTTTCAGATAATCAGAGCAGACACGTGCAATCTATAATACAAGTTGTTCCTCCTAATATATCAATATTTAGGATGATTAATGGTCAAGCAATCGTCATACCTATTGAAGAATTGTTTTACTTTAAGGAGATATTGTACGGCAGATTAATATAACAGATTGGACCAGTGACAAAGGTTGAAAGATAATGATAGGGGGTCAGCTGCCAAAAATTGATCCATTTTGTGAAATAATTTAATATCTTAATTTAAGATTTTGTTGACTAATCAGGCAAGTGCTTTTTTTAAACTCTGCGCACCAAATTTCCTGTTGAGATTTCCAACTAGTGTCAGAAAAGCCTAAAAATAAGCTTTGCTGCCTCTTATACTATCCCCTGCATTTTCCTCAGCACTGATAGCATATCACGATTTGATGACAAAAGCACTCAAAACACCAAGTGAGGCAGCATGCACTCCATCCTCATCCACGCAACCATTGTCATGAACATGCACATAAAACCCCTGCAGGGAGCTCTATTTTCGACATGGTTTTACTTTTGAAAATTATCATATACTTCAATTTTGTTCTGTTGGCCATGCAGTTCAGTGCCACTGTGAATCTTGCCTTCTCATGCCCTGTGGGTCTCATTAGAACTGTTTTTAAACCTTTCCACTCCATGGTTCAGTTTCTGGGCATATCGAAATTCATGGGTGTTTCATCCATGTTGCTGGTGTGACATAATGGGTACCTGTGTTTTTGCTGCTTCCTGATAAATCACTGGACATTAGAGTTGAGGTCTTTTGGTAGTCTGTGATCTAAATGCCCCAGTACGAGACATTTCTGTTCCATAAAGCAAACTAGTTAAAAGCAAAATAGTTCAGACACTGAAAGTCTATAATAAAACAGAAATTGCTGGAAAAACTCAGGTCCAGCAGCATCTGTGCAGAGAGAAACGGAATTAACATTTTGCGTCCAATATGATTCTTCCAAAGGAGAGTCACTCTCCATGACACCCTGGTCCATTCCTCAATCACCCCCAATACTTAACCCCTTCCCATGCAATTGCACGAGGTGTAACACCTGCCCTTTTCTCTCCTCCCCTTGTCCAAAGCCTTAAACGCTCCTTCCACAGGTAGCAGCAATTTACTCACACTACTTTCAGTTTATTATACTGTGTTCTCAGTGCTGTGGTCTCCTATCTCTTGGGGATCACTTTGTGGAACGCTTCCACTCAGTCTGTGAGCATGACCCCGAGCTTCTGCTTGTTTGCCATTTTAATTCATCACCTTGCTCTCACGCTCACATTTCTGTCCTACCCTGCTGCAGTATTCCAATGATGTTCAATGCAAGCTTGAAGCACAACAGCTCATCAGAAGATGAGGTACTTTACAGTTTTCTAGAATCAACATCGAGTGCAACAATTTCAGACCATGAACTCTGTCACCCATTTGCACATAAGAACATAGAAATTGGGAGCAGGATTAGGCCATTTAGCCCCTCCAGCCTGCTGTGCCATTTGACAAGATCATGGCTAATCTGATTGTGGACTCTACTTTCCTATCTACCTCCCCATACTCCCTGACTCCCTTGTCAATCCAGAATCTACCTAACTCAGCTTTAAAAATATTCAATGACTCTGCCTCCGCTGCTCTCTGGGAAAAAGAATTCCACAAATTAATGACCCTCTCAGATAGAGAAAGTTCTCCTCATCTCTGTCTTGAATGGGAGATCCCTAAGTCTAGTCTCTCTCAAGGGAAAACATCACTTCATCCTCAGCATCCACCCTGTCGAATCCCCTCAGGATCTTTATATGTTTCAATAAGATTATCTCTCATTCTCCTAAACTCCAGTGGATACAAGCCCAACCTGTTCAAGCTTTCCTCATAAGATAACCCCTTCATCCCAGGAATCAGTTGAGTGAGCCTTCCCTGCACTGCTAATGCAATTTTATCCTTAAGTAAAGAGTCAGGACTCCAGATGTGGTCTCGCCAATGCCCTATACAACTGTAGCAAAACTTTTCTACTTTTATATTCCATTCCCCTGGCAGTAAACACCAACATTCCATTTGCCTTCCTAATCAATTGCAGTACCTGCATATTAACTTTTTGATTCATGGGCACCCAGATCCATTTGTACTGCAGAGTTCTACAGTCTGTATTCATTTAAATAATATACTGCTTCCCTATTCTGTCTGCCAAAGTGGACAAATTTTCCCACATTTATATTCCATCTGCCAAATTTTTGCCCACTGACTTAACCAGGGTGACCAACCTGTCAAGGATTTTCCAAGACTGCCATGTAATCTGGCTTTTCATCCCAAGTGCCGGGTCAGGCCTTCACCACCACCACCACCACCACAACACACATGCCCCACCCCTCCCCCCACCCCTGCAATGCCCAACCCATGGCAAAGTATCCCTTATTTTTTCTCCAGAGTTCATCACCCTGCACTTAACTTATCTGTATCCCTTTGCAGACTCCTTATGCCCTCTTTATAACTTACTCTCCTAGCTATTTTTGTCATCAGCAAATTTCATTGATATATGTTGTAAATGGTTACGGCCCTGCACTGATCCCTGTGACACTCCACTAGTTATAGCTTGTCAACCCGAACGTGACCTGTTTATCCCTATTCTCTGCTTTCTATTAGCTAACCAATCCTCTACCCATGCTAATATGTTACCCCCTACTCCATGAGCTTCTATTTTGTGTTGTAACTTTTAATGTGACACCTTGCCAAATGCCTTTTGAAAATCCAAGTACACAACACCTACAGGTTCCCCTTTAGCCGCATTGCTTGTTACTTCCCCAAAGAACACTTCATCAAACAAAATTTCCCTTTCACAAAACCGTGTTGACTCTGCCTAATTGATTGCATTGTGGTTTTTCTAAGTGACCTGCTGTAACCTCTTTCAGAATGGATTCCAGCATTTTTCCTGTGACAGACGTTAGGCTAACTGGCCTGTAGTTTTCTGCTTTGTCTCCCCCCTTTTAGAGCGGAGTTACATTTGCTATTTTTCAATCTGATGGGACCTTTCCAGAATCTAGGGAATTCTGGAAAATTAAAACTAATGCATCAACTATGTCAGCAGCTACTTCAAGACCTAAGGATGAAGTTCTTCAAGTCCTGGGGACTTGTCAGCCTTTGGTTGTAATAGTTTTCTCAGTACCCTTTCCCTGATTGTAATTGTTTTAAGTTTGATTCTGTTCTTTCTTGCCATGTGCTGGCCTAATCATGTTTTTCATGTTTTTGCTTTTGGCCTGAGCTGTTCACCATTCTGCCATTCCCACTCACTCTGGACAAATGCTTTGTTTCTTCACTACAACCATTACCATTCACTTTGCCTTTTGTCCCAGCATCTTACTGCTTACTGTTATCAAGTTGCATTCTGATGCATCCCGCTCTGTTTGGAATTCTTAAGCAGTCACTTCAAACCCTGAATTTACAGTGCTTGCAGTCAAAACCCCACCACTCCCAACTATCTGTGGAGATACAATGGATGCCAGCAGCTCATTGAAATAATGCATGAGGTCCAGTTACAGACCTGACCCTCGGTTGACATGTACACTGTCTTAAGAACCACTGGCCATGTGCAGGAATACAAGATGTGACCAGCTTTTAGGCCCCTGGATTTTTAACTTCCTACATCCTACAAATTGGGATTCCTTACCTAATCCGTGTCCTCCTTTACTATGGTCCTTTAAACCCACTATTTTGACCTACCTCCTCATCGCACCTCTGATTCTGTCCTGTTGGGCTTTGTGAAAAGCAAATTGATCGGCGTCTGTTGTGCATGCTGGTTGGATACACAAATGATCAAAGTGTTTGTTGAAGTGAACAAAGAACATTAATGATAAAAGGAAGTTAACATTGCCACAAAAATATTTGGCTAATTTCAGATTTATTCCACTTCTGTTGTTGATCTCTTTAGGTCAATGTCACTGTTTTTTGTCTTGCAGAGAGCAAAAGGCGAAGTCTGTTCAATAGCTCTTATTATCCTGCTGGTTACCCAAGTTCTTTCAGTCCCAGTGGAGGCAGCAGTCCCTATGGCAGCGGCTTCAGTTCCCCGTCATCCACACCAGTCCGATCTACTCCACTTGTGAAACAGTTGATGACACCTGGAAGTGCAGGTAGAGTGACCTTCAGATCACAGTGATCATTTAATGGGTTTCATTGTGCGCATGCTATTGTGTAATAACTTGGGTTCTTATTAAAGGCAGTGCATCATTTCAGATGTTTGTGGGGAAATTTGATTTTCATACCATTAGTTGCCAATGGTTTTAAAATCCTTATCTAAGCTTTGAATGAAGTCATCAGCCCAGTAGTATCAAGACACTTGTCTGACATTTTATTTTGCCATATGCTGGTAAGATCTAATGATGAACACTATTACAATGTCAGTTGTACATTTTCCTATGGAGAAAATATAAAATTCCACTATCTCTTTAGCTACTAAGAGCAAAAAATATTATGGTAACATTTCAGAAATGAGGGAAAAAACAAAAAGTAAACCAGTTGTATAAGTGTTGGCAGGTTAGTTTTCCCCTTATTTTTCAAATGTGGCAAATATATTTCAAGTTGGTGGGGTTGGGGGGGCGGGGGGCAGCACATTCCTGTCTCCTAACTCCAACCAAAGAACTCTGCCTTGATTTTCTGGGGAAGAGAGACGAGGAGACTTCTGGACCCCAAAATTCAGTTCGTTAAGGCCAGTGATCTCTCTGCCACAGGACCTGGTTGAAGTTAAAAAAAGGAAGGGGGAGGATGATGCTGTCCTGCCAGTTTCCAGTCCAGTGTGTGTTGATTGCCATGTTGCAAAGTTGTGATGCTTTCATCCTGCATCAGCCTACAGTTCTAGCCGCCTTCAAGCCATCACTAAACTGCTCAGTGAAAAGACTATGTGCATGGTTAATGACTCCCCCTGCAATCCAACCACGTGGCCAATGTTATTACAATGAGAGCTATGTTACAACGAGGAGTGTTACAGAGCAGACCATTCATGTCAAAGCAACAATTCTGATGCCTGCGGGTGGGGTGGGGAGCCATTTAATACTCAATGGAGCATGTCCCCAATTCATGGTGGTCTGCTGCATCCTTGACCATCTGGCCAGCATGAGGGCAATCTTTGTCACCAGTGCTTCAGCAACCACTTCAGGAGGAAGAGGTAGCTGGCATATTTACGGTCCCATTGGGCTGAGCATATTATCAGACTCCAGTCCCATTGAATGGATCCCCAGACCCCTGTAGTTCAACACTTCCCCACCTTACCATCCCTTTGTTCAGGAACATTACAGCGTCCTTTTGGCCATAATATTGAAATAAAAGGCACCACATCATATAAATAACCACATCATGCCCACTATATTCAACACATCCAGTACTCTATTCAATACTCAACAAATCATTTTTGTGTATACCCTATTGCCTGCCTTGGTGTTTGGGCCTGGTCTAGTTCTCAAATGCATTGTTACCCCTTTACCTGCAACAAAACTTGTGGAAGGCAGCTGACTTTCACTGTAGATGGCCTTGAAGGATGACCTTCAGCAACACAGGGCCATGAAAACCTGGCTTTGGATTCAACCAACTCTGCAGTCTGAGCCTGTCTGGCTGACATGCTGGCAGGGGCACTGGCAGAGTGGCAGGTGTGGGAACACAAACGCTGTCATCTTGAGATGGGACAGTGGTTTCAAGTACCATGCACTGCCAGGACAACACCTCAGTAATCCTGAGTAATCTGCTGGAGTACAGATTGCTGTGAGAACCTGCAAGCCCCTTTGAACACTGATACCTACAACCCTGAAGGCAGCAGTCTTGCATGACATCAAGCTGGGCTGTATGGTGACCAACAGATCCTATGACCTCACTATGAGCTTCTCAGCACTTGGACATTGGGTGGTTTCTGCTTGTGCTGCAATGGAAGCTGAGGCATTGGCAATCAGATATTATATCAAGCTGCAGCTGCATTTTTTTTCTTGAGTTCACAGCCATTTGGGCTCTTGAAAGGCTGGGTTGCAAGCTCTTTGTGAAGCCCTGTGCCAAGTTGGAATCAGAATCCTCTATGCTCCTTGATAGTAACAAGAAGTTTGCTGGCAGACCTGCCAATGTACCAAGCGTACATTGTGTGCCCCCATCAACCTTTTCCTGTATGTTGCTGATCAAAGTCCTTAGCTAGTTCTGAAGAAGAGTCGTACGGACTTGAAACGTTAACTCTTGTCTTTCTCTCCACAGATGCTGTCAGACCTGCTGAGTTTTTCAGCATTTTTTGTTCCTTATCTGAGTTGCCTGCAGCAGAACTAGTCTGTGACCCTAGGGAGCACATATATGTACTATCCTTTTCCCACAGCTTGGCTGCAGTCCACACATGCCCAGAAACTTGCCACATACAGTGCCAGAATCTGAGATGATGGCTACAAGCATCACATGAAAAAGTGATGGTACTTTTTCCTCTAGACCTTCATCCTCATGTATCACTGGCTGGCCGGTTAGCAGTTCCTGGATTTCTGAAATCATAAATGCACAAAGAGTGGGTTGGGGTGAGTAAGGGGGTCATATGGGGGAAGCAGGTTGGTTGCCATAACAGATATGATTGAAGGACGAGGGTGAAGTGGGATTTGATAAGCTGCGTAACACAGGAACATGCCATCATCCTAGATAGCTTCAACAATGCTGTTTACCACAGCCTCCAAGAGCCGCACCAATAATGCCAGGCACTGTTGTCTCCTGGGGATTGGAGCATGCAGATATGCCTGTCCCTTGTTGATTCGTTGCTGCACCCACATTGTGGACCAATTTGCCCCGCAAGAGAAAGGGAAGAGTTTCAGGAAATGTGTTGCAAAATGTTTGGGTGACATCCCTCTCTGGTGATGTCTCTGTCATTAGCTGAATAACTGTAAGCTGTAAGATGTGAGGCTTGCAGCAGTGGTAGATGTATGAGGATGAAAAGGAGCAGACATTATTTCTGTTTGCTAGAGCTGATTTCTGGGTGAATGATGGTGTGTGCATTTGAGCAGTGTATGAAATGGGATGTGAGATTGGTAGGACATAGCATTTGAAGATTAGTTCATTGACCTTGACAAGCCGAGTGAGATCATTGAACATTTTCTGGCACTGTATCTAGGTCCTCTGGTTTAGACAACTCTCCGCATTAATCTCCATAGGTTTCTACTCTCACTGCCTTTGCACTGTCTGCCTAGTGGGCTTCCTGGCCACTTGTTGATGGATGACATCTGTTGTCTTCTCAGTGCTCTGCACCAAGGCCTCCAGTGCTGCACTGAGTTTGTGTGGTGCCTGCATTACTTCAATGGACACAAGTTAATTGTGTATTGTGATCCCCACACTTGTTATTGGGTCTTTTTGAATTTTTAGTCTCCAATGTCCAAAAGCTCTAGATCTACTAACAAATTTTCTTTTTAAATTTTGATGTATTGTTTGATTGTTGAGATGGAGATGTCTGAGGACTGATGAACACAAATTATGCCAGGAAGACTGGTTCTCTTCAATTGTTTTGGACTATGCAGGTTCAGAGCACTTTTTTTGTTTGTTGCACCAAACCTGGGATGTGTATACTGCTGCTATCTGCTTTCCTCCTTGTATATGCTTCTCTGGATATGCACTTAATGTTCCTGGAAGGGAAATTGTCATTCATGCCTCTGGAAAGTTAGTCCTGAGTTACTTAGCATTTATTCAACTCTGGGCACCGACTGTGCACCAACTGTTTCATTTAACATATACTTTGCAGGCAATTTATTCATACCTGATGTGGAAAGGTTTACAATATTCCAAAACTGGAGGAAGCACCATCTTGATGTCTCCATTAGTTATGTTAATTAATGATATCTCTTTACTCTTCAGTAGGCATACCAGGCATTACTCTGCCAGAGTTCTAAGATTGTCATGACCTTTAATCTTGATGACCGTCATCCAGGATTTTTGTGTGATCGAAATTTGCATAGCAGTGTGTTTTTCTAGCTACTGCTCCATATCATTTAATAGCAAGTGCTGTTTGTGTAAAAGTGAGGTTCCTTTCAGTCCAGTTCCAGGCTTTGCCAACAGCATTAAAATGGTCCAGGTGAATGTCACTGACAGTATTTTCTGTGACTGCTACCAGGGCATTTTATCCCTCCTTAATCTTCCTGAAGCTTTTGATCAGATTGGCTGTATCACCCTTGTCCATTGGTTCTGTAGTCTCATTGGAAAAGCCCTCGTTCCTGTCTGTCCTAACACAGCCAGTATATCTCCAGCAGTTGTTCCTCCTCTTGCTCCTAACTATCAATTAAGCTAACATTTTCTGCTTTTTGTGGGACTTCCACACTTTTGTCATCCTTTTTCCCTTTAACTTCTCTCCTGAATGGCCTGGCTCTGACTACCTCTTTGTTCCCCCATCCACCAGCTGAAAAAGTTTCTATCTACCTTATCAGTTCTTTTTCAAAGTCCTGAAACCTCAATCAAATCATCCCTTCACAACGTTCTCTTAATTTTTTCCTTCCATGTGTGGAATGAGTTTTACGTGCACCAATATCAAAGTAATGTGCAGATGTGCACTACCAGTAGAACCCAGGAAATCTATGTATAATACTTTTAATATTTGTTTTTAAAAAGTTACCATAGATTTGGAAGAAAGAATATTAAAACGAGAGCTAGTTAACAAGATACACTGCTAAAGATGTTAATTTGCTATGACATAAAAAGAAAATTAACTGCAAAATTTTCTGTAGTCCTTTAGAATCTGATATACCTGTTCCTTAAGGCAGAACATAATTATCCATTTTCTTGATACAGGAAACAAAAATAGTTTTTGTATTGATGCATGAAATAAATTAATTTTTACACTTTAAATTGCCAACTCTTATTATTTAGCAACTCTTATCTTAACTCCTGGTCACTGGTTCCTGCCTCCAGCTCACCACCTTACCTGATTCATTGCTTCCAGCCTACTTTCTGCCTCTCCCATTTTCTGCTGCTTCCGTCCAACCTTGGGAGGGTGGGCAATAATGGAAAGGGGACAAATGGTAGGGTCAGTGAATCAGGAGAGCCTCAAATTTGCTGCCTCCCTCCTGTTTGCTGCCTCCTCCAAGCACAGCAGATTCTGTAAATCCTTGTGTTTCCAGTCCATACTGGACCCTTACCAGCCCATGTGAAAAGCCACAATTCTGCTTTGATAACTTCAGTCAAACCTGAAATGGCACCTCAGAAACAAATATATGCACCCATAAAACTTGGGTTCCCCCAGAAACTACTCATGGGTTCACATCAAGTCAAACAAACTCCTTCAGTGGCGGCTCCTTTTCTCCACCATCATTCAGTTCAGACGTGTGCTGTCTTTATGCACTCTTTTATGAGGTGAGCTGCCAGCCAATTAGCTGTTGCCATGTGGTCTGGCCAGCCACATTAAGCAAGATCAGACACCAATTGAAATGTGGCTATGCACGGCATCACACTTCACTAAGCATCGCTTGGCAGAGCAGCATAATGCTCTCCATGTCCCATGTGCACAAAGTTAATAATCAACTGGGCGGCACTTAAAGGACTGATGGATGGCCACACACATGTACAACTTAGAGGGAACTTTTCCTTGAACTTCTATGTTCCAGGAAATACAAATCTAGTTTATATAGTCTGACCTCCTAATCTAACCCTTGGAATCCTTATAACATTCTGGTAAATCTGCACTGCATTGCTTCCAAGGCTACTATATCCATTGTATCATTCTAAGGTGGCATGCCATGAATCCCAATGTATCTTCAGAGTAAATAAGTTTTAAGTGGCCAAAGGGTCAGTAACCAGAAAGCATGGCTGTAAGGTCTTGACAAAAGAACCAGAGGCAACACAAACATTTTATTACTCATTGAGTTGTTATCTGGAATGTACTGTCAGAGGGGGTGGTGGAAGCTGATTCAGTTGTAACTTCCAAAAGGGAATGGATAAGTACTCAAGTGGGAAAAAAATCTAGTCCTATCTGGAAATAGGGGAGTGAGATGAATTGAGACTAATTGGAATCCATGGCCGCCACCTGTGTTGAATGATATGCTACTATAATTGTTATCAGAACAACTTGTGATATTGTTCGTGTGGACTGGGGTGCTTTATTGACCCCCTTAATCACATTTTGGTTTAAAGTTGTAAGTTTCCTTTAAATTTTGTCATTAGTTTTACAGCTGACCTGAATTAGGGGATGTGCTTGATTTGTCCTTCATTTTGTTAATTTGGTTTGATTGTTTAACTCCAGAAAGAGTTAGACCCTGATCCTGTTGCAATTTCTTGGAATTTTTCTATTGTGCAAAATGGAAGATAGGTCAATAAACATTTCTACTGATTATATAGGTTTCTCCCCTTGCTGATGCTTGGTGTTTGTTAACTATTATTGTCAGTAGTAAGAACATTGAAATGTTATCCAGCTATTGCAAGCGCAAGGGATCTGAACTATACAGCAAATACAAACTGGCAACTTTCTCTTATCCACTTTAGGTCATTTTAAAGGTTCCGTAGACCAGAATCCTCCTATTAGCCCTCCGTCATCTGTGGATAGTGAGCTAAGTGCTTCAGAAGTAGATGAAGATTCATTGGGATCTGGTTACAAGCTTGCTGATGTCACAGATGTGCAAATCCTAGCTCGGATGCAGGAAGAAAGTAAGTATTGATCTAATATTTAATGTAAATTCTGTGAACTTTAAAAAAAGTTGGCTGAAATCAATAAATTTAACTGTTTGCTGAGCAATGAGTGTCTTCTAACACCTTTTAATATAATGAACCCCCTCACAGAGGATGCTTCTTGTGCAACATTTTATGTAAGGAGTACATGGTTTTTGTTGTGGATTGTTCTTTTGTTTTTAAATTGCTTCCTTAGTTTGCCTATTGGTATTGCTATCTAGTGGTTCTGCGACATATTCTTTTTGCATACGGCATATGCTGCCGGATGGAGCTAATGAGCTTTAAATTGGTGCCCAATGATTCGCTGAGAATCTGTTATCCAATACTATCTGCCAAAACAACCTCATTGCAAACAAAATTGGATTTAAAAAAAATTTAAGTTGTCATTTGGTAGTATAGACCTTGACTATTGCTGAAGAAAAAGACATGTCAAACTTTTTGTCCTGCACTCTTCAGGATACTCGCAAGAATACCATTATAAGGGGAAGACAGCAATTTATACTATATGTGAAGAGGTGCTGATTGGTTTGCAAGTGTTGTTCCATGGAGAATGCATCACTGATGGTGATTGACAGTTAACTGCCAAGCATGGTTTGAAATGTAAACTTGTTAGCTTGACCATTATTGCTCAAAGCATTGCCCTGAGGAATGAGTCAGCGAATGGCTGTCACTTATTTTTGTTTAGCTGTAACAGGCGCAACGCATGTATGTATTCTTACGCCTTAATGGACTCCATCCTGCACTCAAATTCACCACTCAAATTCATCTATGAAATGAAGCAGTCAAATGAACTCCCCTTCCTTGATGTACTAGTTGAGAAATCTACAAGCGGATTCTCTACCACGCTCTACCGCAAGCCTACCTCCACTGGTCAATATACATGTTGGGGTTCTTACAGTTCCACGCTCTATAAGATTGGCTTTATCAGCAACCTTGTGAATAGGGCCCAAGTCGTGTGCTGACCAAACTTGATGCTGAAATAGGGCGCATCAAAGGTATTCTGCAGGATAATGGCTGCCCTGATCAGAGCATTTTGCTCTGTGTATCATACAAGCTCATGAACGGGCCTAAGACTGTCACTTGCAGCCCTGAAAAGTGTCCAGTCTACCTCTGGTTACCTTGGAAGGGCAAGGTATCTCAAAAATCTGAGCAGCAGGTGAAGCTGGCTGTTTCACATTGCTACTATACATTAGCTATCTGCTGTCAAGCCAAAAAGATATTCTGTGTATCTCTCAAATAAGTAATGTGTATATGAATTTCAGTGCCTGTGTGATGCTAGGTATGTAGGCCGTACGCCCCAAAGTCTGGAGCATATCAAATAGCATTGCCCAGCCACTGTTTGCAATGAGCAGGATACAGACTGTACCCAACCAGACCGTGCTTGCAAAATTCAGAACAGTGCCCAACATTAATTGTGGTTCTGCGATTGGACAACATTTGCTGAATAATAAAAACAAAAAAACTGCGGATGCTGGAAATCCAAAACAAAAACAGAATTACCTGGAAAAACTCAGCAGGTCTGGCAGCATCTGCGGAGAAGAAAAGAGTTGACGTTTCGAGTCCTCATGACCCTTCGACAGAACTTGAGTTCGAGTCCAAGAAAGAGTTGAAATATAAGCTGGTTTAAGGTGTGTGTGTGGGGGGCGGAGAGATAGGGAGAGAGAGAGAGAGGTGGGGGTGGGGGGGGAGGTGGGTGTGGTTGTAGGGACAAACAAGCAGTGATAGAAGCAGATCATCAAAAGATGTCAACGACAATTGTACAATAGAACACATAGGTGTTAAAGTTGGTGATATTATCTAAACGAATGTGCTAATTAAGAATGGATGGTAGGGCACTCAAGGTATAGCTCTAGTGGGGGTTTTTTTTAAATAATGGAAATAGGTGGGAAAAGGAAAATCTTTATAATTTATTTTTCCAATAAATTATAAAGATTTTCCTTTTCCCACCTATTTCCATTACTTAAAAAAAAAATAAAAAAAAATAAAAAAAACCCCCACTAGAGCTATACCTTGAGTGCCCTACCATCCATTCTTAATTAGCACATTCGTTTAGATAATATCACCAACTTTAACCTTAACACCTATGTGTTCTATTGTACTATTGTTGTTGACATCTTTTGATGATCTGCTTCTATCACTGCTTGTTTGTCCCTACAACCACACCCCCCCTCCCACCTCTCTCTCTCTCTCTCTCTATCTCTCCGCCCCCCACACACACACCTTAAACCAGCTTATATTTCAACTCTTTCTTGGACTCGAACTCAAGTTCTGTCGAAGGGTCATGAGGACTCGAAACGTCAACTCTTTTCTTCTCCGCCGATGCTGCCAGACCTGCTGAGTTTTTCCAGGTAATTCTGTTTTTGTTTTGCTGAATAATCCTCAGTCTGCTAAGAATTACGCTGACAACCAATTTGATTGTCAGTTGGGCTCACAGCGTGGCACATTTACATGTACTGGAAGTAGTTATATTAATACACAGGGTCATGTTCTTTCAGACAAAAAGCACATGTATGTACATTGTGCCTGTTTCAGCTAAACAAAATAAGTGACAGCCATTCGCTAACTTGGTCAAGGCATTGCCCTAAGAAGTATCAGTGTCAGACTTTTGGTTTAAATTTCAAAGAATGCTTGGCAGTTAACTGTCAGTCACCATCTGGCATTCTCCATGGCTATGCCACTTGCCAACCAATCAGCACACTCTTCACATAGAGCATAAATTATTGTTTTCCCCTGCTTCACGCCATGTTGGTATTCTTACCCGTGTCCTGATGAGTGCAAGCTGAAAAGCTTGGACATGTCTCTCTTTTTCAGCAATTCTCAGATTAAGTTCTTATATTACGAAACAATTTCCATTTATATAGCACCTTCAACGTAGTAAAATATCTAAGGCACTTAACACTTAACAAGAGCATTATCGAACAAAATTTGACGTTGAACCACAGGAGCCGGGGGAGGTGATGGTATAGTGGTATTGTCGCTGGACTAGTAATCCAGAGACCCAGGGTAATGCTTTGGGGACCTTGATTCGAATCCCGCCATGGCAGATGGTGGAATTTAAATTCAGTAAAAATCTGGAATTAAAAAAAAATAAATTCAAATGTTTAATGTGACCATGAAACCTTTGCCGATTATTATAAAAACCCATCTGGTTCAAAAATGTCCTTTAGGGAAGGAAATCTTACATACTTACCTGGTCTGACTACAGACCCACAGCAATGTGATTGATTTTTAAATGCCCTCTGAACAAAGGCAATTAGGGATGGGCAATAAATGTTGGCCCAGCCAGTGTCGCCCACATCCCATGAACGAATAAAAAAGAGATATTTGGACAGATGACCAAAGGCTTGGCCAAAGATGTTCTAAGGAGTGTCTTAAAGGAGGAAAGAAACTAGAGAGGTTTAGGGAGAGAGTTCCAGAGTTTAAGGCCTTGGCAGGTAAAGCCACAACCACCTGTGGTGGAGCAGGTAAAATCTGGGAATGTGCAAAAGACCAGAATTGGGGGGGATGCAGCTGAGGAAGGTTGTAGGGCTGGGGGAGGTTGGAGATGAGGGAAGAGCTTATAGAGGGATTTGAAAACACTGATGAGAATTTTAAAATTGAGGTGTTGCTGGACTGGGAGCCAGTGTAGGTCAGTGAGCACAGAAGTGGTGGGTGAATGGAACTTGGAGCAAGTTAGGAGTTGGGACATGGACAGCAGAGTTTTGATTTGGGCTCAATTTCTTGGAAGGTAGATGATGAGTCTGACCAGGAGTATGTTGGAATAGTCAATTCTTGAAGTAACTAAGAAAAGTTTTGCACAGAACAGGGCTTTGATCTATTTTGAGGAACTGCAAATTAGATTAGCAAATCACTGAAATTGTCAGAACAAAACTTTATTCTACTGCAAACTCTGACCGTTGTAACTCAGATCACTTATTATCACTGGTTCTTGGGTGAATTTAAAATGGATTATTTTAAATTAGTTTATTTTCCTAATCTGTGTTCCTCAATCCATGTAGAAATGTAATCGGATCATGCTGCAATAATGCTTTGGTAATTCTTTAGTTAATGCTGTTCTTTTACTTCTTGCATTAATTGAAGTAGTATGGTCTAGTAAATTAAAGCAGCATTCACATATACTTTGAGAAAATTTCCATAGTACTGTTCAATTTTCAGAAATGTAGTATTAGACAGCGTTTCATGTTCTATTCATCCTCGTTATGTAATAATTTAGTTATACCTTGTATTTCTACTTGTGTCCCTAGGCCTCAGACAGGAATATGAAGCCACTACCTCGAGGCGTAGTTCAGGTTCTTCCTGCCACTCACTGAGACGAGGTACATTCAGTGATCAGGAGTTTGATGTTCAAAGTTTAGAAGATGAAGAGGAATGTGTTCCCCATGCTCTGCATCCCACCCTGAACCGATTCACTCCATCTCCACGGCACACCCCTCGAGCTTCACCAAGACACTCTCCTAGGAACTCGCCACGTTCACGCTCTCCTGCTCGGAGTCTGGATTATGGGAGAGCATCTGTCTCGCCACAGCCCATGATTAGCCGTCTGCAACAGCCTCGTCTCTCCCTGCAAGGCCATGCTACAGACCTCCAGTGTAATATTGTAAAAAATGAAGGTAAGTAACTGGCTGTAGTGGTACTGAACTTAGTCATAAATTCTAAATTATTTATGATATAACTGCTGCATTCAATAATAATAACATCTGTAATAAAATCTAAATCTCATACTTGAATGACATGAACTTTCTGCAGAAGCAAACGTTTTATCAGCTTTGCATATCAGTATTCAGTAGTAACATATTACATCAAAAAGCCTGGTTATGTCATAGCTTCCTGGGTTTTATTATTAAAATGTTATGGTAGAAATACTGGCCATTGCTTCCCCAGTGCACTTGTACTTGTGAAAGTAATGAAAAACAAAGAACTGACTTAACATGGAGTTTGATTGGACAGAGAAAAAATTGACGGGCCCTTTCAGCCTATCAAATATGTTTCTCTCATACTGTGTGAAATTTTCCTTCTGAAGGAAAATTGTGGAGCATAGGAACAGAGGTAGGCCATTCAGCACCTTGAGCCTGTTCTGCCATTCAGTTAGATCATAGCTATTCTGTATCTTAACTCTTAATTAACTGCCTTACTTGGCTCCATATCCATTAATAGAATTACCTTTATAAAAAAAAAGCATCAATTTCGGTTCTGCAATTTTGATTTTAACTGAAGAGATCTGGGTGACTACTTAATCTGTGAAATATGATGGCATTTTTAACCTCCCTACTCCCCAGTATTATTGATAGCATAAGTATATATGTTATTAGATTATCTTGGTCTGTACAGTGATAAACTCCCTGTTTGAGAGACAGTTAGTTTATTAGGTAACTAGTTCGAACTGGTTCCCTAACCATTAGCACCTGACTTGCTAACTGGAATTTCAGCTAGTATAAATACAGGAGGTCTTGCTAGCACACTTAAGTATAAACTCTAGCTCAAGACTGAGTGCAGTGAGGCTAAGTGCTTAACTCTGGGCATATGTTAATTGTTAGGTGAGGACATGGCACAGTGGTATTGTTGCTGGACTAGTAATCCAGATACCCAGGGCAATGCTCTGGGGACCCATGGCAGATGGTGGAATTTGAATTCAATAAAAATTTGGAATTAAAAGTCCAATGATGACCATTAAACCATTGTCAATTGTTGTAAAAACCCAAAAGGTTCACTAATGTCCTTTAGGGAAGGAAATCCTGACCTGCATGTGACTCCACAGCAATGTGATTGGCTCTTAATTGCCCTTGATTAGATGGCCTAGCCAGTGGCGCCCACATCCATGAATGAATTTTTAAAAATTGTACAAATTTGGTGCAATGAGGTGGTGCTTTTCTGATCTGGCACAAAAAGGAGTGATCCTGGAAAGAAAACTGGAGTTGGCAATACCTGAGAGTTGAAGCCTGGAGCAGTAGTTTTAACTGATACTGGGGAACTATAAGTATTGTAATAAATTTATGGCATTATTAGTTAAACCAGTATAACTATTGGCTAATCATTGAATGATATTTCTAAACCTTAGCTAATTGGTCAGATAAAAACAGAGTAGATCTTAAAAAGAAACAGAGTAGAGATGACAGGGCAGGTGATGTTGCAGCTGTGGCATGTCATAGCTGGTGGACACCATGTGTGATCCATAGCAACTTTATCTGCAGTAAATGTTTGCAGCTCAAAGAACTTCAACTCAGAGTTGATGAGCTGGAGTCCAAGCTTTGAACACTGATGCATCAGGGTAATTACCTTTGCTCCAGGACAGTCACACCCCTTAGGCTAGGTACTTCACATTTGATCCATTTTCAGGGACAAGAGGCTGTGAATGGAATAAGAAGCAAGTATTGGGATCCAGAAGGCAACAGTGGCGGAGCCTCAGTCCTTGCGGGTTGTCAAACAGGTTTGCTGTTCTTGCAATTTGAGTAGACAAGAGTAGGGACTGCAGAAAAGATGAGCAAACTGACCACGGCACCATGGCGCAGGCAACCTTTCAAATGGAGCAGTAAAATGAATGTAGCTGTAGGAGGCATCAGCATGGTTAGTAGGATAGATACTGTTCTCTGCAACCCAGAGCGCGAGTCCAAAAGGCTGTGTTGCCTGCCTGGTACCAGCATTAAGGACATCACCTAGAGCAGGAGGTGAACTTGGAGTGCTATGGCCCACATGGGGTACCAACAGCATAGGCTAAGAACCAATTCTGCTGAAGGAGTATGAGCAGCTAGGGTCTATAAGCAGAGTCACAAACATAATAAAACTGGATTAGTACCTGAACTACAAACAAATTGGCATAGGATAACTAAGATCAGGGTTGAATTATAAGGCTCAAATAGTGTTGTGGAAGAAATGGATTTTGATTCCTGAGGCACTGGCACCAGTACTTGGGAAAGTTGAAGCTGTACCATCGGATGAATAACCTGGCAAGTCATACACCTAGGGCTGTAGACAGGGCTTTAAACTAAATAGTATGTGGTGAAGATTTGGAAAGTCAGAGGAAGGACAAGGCATTGGTGCAGGGTAGCAATACAGGTAATAATAACCAGAGTATGACAGGAACAGAGTGTATAAGGGAGCAAATAAGGTCAGAGTGGGGAAAAATGATAAAAAGGCAGAATTAGAGACGCTCTATCTGATTGCACGCAGCATTCATAACAAGATGGATGAATTGATAAAATCAGTGGAAAAAAATGAATATGATATGGCCATTACAGAGACATTATTGGGGAGACAGTGGTAATATCATTAGAGAGAGGCCCAGGCTAATGCTTTGGGGACAAGTCCCACCACAGCAGCTGGTGGAATTTAAATTGACAACCATCATCAATTGTTGTAAAAGCCAGCTGGTCCCCTTTGGAATGGAAATCTGCCATCCTTACCCATCCTGGCCTACATGTAACTCCAGACCCACAGCAACATGGTTGACTCTAAACTGACCTCTGAAATGGCTTAGCAAGCCACTCCATTCAAGGGCAAGTAGGAGTGGGCAACAAATGCTGGCCTTGCCGGTGACACCCGCATCCCATGAAAGTTTTTTTTTAAGTGATCACGGCTGCCACCTGAATATTCAAAGGTATTTGACATTTTGTAGTACTAGAAGAAAGGAGGTGGGGTAGCTTAAGTTAAAGGATAAGATCAGTACAGTAGTGAGGAATGATCTTGGTTCAGAGGATGAAGATGTAAAATCAGTTTGAGTGGAGCTAAGAAATGGAAAAGGAAAGAAGTCACAAGTGAGAGTAGTTTATGGAACCCCTGGCAGTCACTACACTGTAGGACAGAGGTGGGCTTGTATGAAAAGTACTGCAATAATGGTGGGAGATTTGATCTTATATATTAAACTAATGAAATTGGTAAAGTTAGCCTCCAGGATGAGTTCATACAGTGTATTCAGGATAGTTTCTGAGAAATATGTTCTGGAACCAACCGGGGAACAGGCCATTTTAGACCTTGCAATGTGTAATGAAGCAGGATTAATAAAGGATCCTCCAGCTGAGACTGTTCATGACATGATAGAATTTCGCATCCTGTTTGAGGGTGAGATATGTGAAGCTGAAACTAGTCTTAAAGGCAACTGCAAGGGTATGAAGACAGTTGGCTAAAATGGAGTGGGAAAATAGGTTAAAAGGCGAGACATTAGAGAAGCAGTTGTAGATGTTTAAGGAGATATTCCATAACTCTGAACAAAAATGTATTCTATAGGAGAAGGATGCACTTTATTTCTCGAGCCTATCCATGATTAACTGAGGAAATTGAGGAGAATATCAAAATGAAAAAATGACTTACAATGCTTCAAAGATTGGTGGTAGCCCAGACTACTGTTATGACCACACCAGTGTTAATTGCTGCGCAAACCAAATCCCAGAGGGAAACTTGGCTTATGGGCCAAGTATTATGGTAACGAAAAGACAACGCACCGATCTCCAAAGTTGGAGGTTCAGTAACACTTGGGTTTTTGAAAAGTAAAAGTTTTATTAACAAAATAAAAAAACTTAAGCACACAAGATTATAGTTGCGAAATTAAGGTTGGTCTCTCAAAATATTCCTCCAAAAGCTTTGTCAAACCCAAAAGGAAACACTTTCCAGGCAACATTCCCATCTAGATATTTAAATATGAAAAATCCAGTAATATCACTCAAGGCAAACTGTTGTAGCTTCATTAAAGGTGTACCACATGACCTTTACCCTCATCCACTCTCTGTGGAATCCACTTCAGAATAAAACTGCTCGCTGCAGCCCAGGACTTCTCAACAGCTCAGACAGCTCCAGCCATCTCCAGCTTAACAGCTATTTCATCTCAGCCCCTTTGTTCTCAACACTTTGAAACTCAAACCCTTCCAAATATAAGATCTTTCATGTTTTCAACTTGCCTTTGCTTTTGGGTCAATAAAGATATATCTCTACTCTATATACCTTTGGACTCCTGCAAGAAGCAAACATTTTCCTTGTCAACTCAGATTCCCCTTTGAAATTCAAACAACCTCTAAAAATGCCAATGTTGGATCTAACCTATTCACTTGTACCTTAAACTTAGCACCTCACTAGCATGACAGATCCAGCAAAGGTGGTGGCACAATGGTATACAGTCAGGAGGGAGTTGCCCTGCGAGCCCTCAACATTCACTCTGGACCCTATGACGTCTCATGGCACTAGGTCAAACATGCCCAAGGAAATCTTCTGCCGATTACCACATACCATTCCTCCTCACCTGATGAATCAGTACTCCTCTGGTGGGTCAGGGCATAGCAGGGATATCCTGTAAACAAAAAGCAGGACAAAACCAACCCAACCAATTACTGTCTCATCAGTCTATTCTCTATTAATAAAGTGATGAAAGGGGTCATCAGCAATACTGTAAAGTGGCACTTGCTTAGCAATAGCCTTCTCACTGATGCCCAGTTTTGGTTCTGCCAGGGCCACTCAGATCCTGATCCCATTACAGCCTTGGTTCAAACATGGACAAAAGAGCTGAACTCAAGGTCAAGTGAGAGTGGCTGCCCATGACATCAAGGAGCTCTAGCAAAACTGGAGTCAGTGGGATTTGGGGAAAACTCTCTGCTGGTTGGAGTCATACCCAGCATGAAGGAAGATGGTTGTAGTTGTTGGAGATCAGTCATCTCAGCTCCAATACATCACTGCAGGGGACCTTCAGATCAGTGTCCTATGCCTAGCCATCTTCAGCTGTTTCATCAATGACCTACCTTCCATCATAAGGTCAGAAGTGGGGATGTTCGCTGATGATTGCACAATATTCAACACCATTAGAAACTCATCAGATACTGAAGCAGTCCATATCCAAATGTAGCATGACCTAGACAATATCCAGGCTTGGGCTGACAAGTGGCAAGCAACATTCGTGCCACACAAGTATCAGGCAATGACCATCTCCAATAAGAGAGAATCCAGCCATCAGCCCTTGACATTCAATGGCATTACCATTGCTGAATCCCCTACTATCATCATCTTGGGGGTTACCATTGACCAGAAACTGAACTAGACTAGCCATATAAATACTGTGGCTACAAGGAGCAGGTCAGAGGTTAGGATTCCTGCAGTGAGTAACTCACCTCCTGACTCCTCAAAGCCTGTCTGACATCTAAAAGGCACAAGTCAGGAGTGTGATGGAATACTTTTCATTTGCCTGGATGAATTCAGCTCCAACAACACTTAAGCTTGACATCATCCAGCCTGCTTGACGGGACCCCATCCACAAACATTCACTCTCTTCAGCACTGACACATAGTGGCAGTAGTGTGTACAAGATACTCTGCACAGAAGGACAAGGGCAGCAGACAGATGGGAGCACCACTACCTGGAAATTCCCCTCCAAGCCACTCACCATTCTGATTTGGAAAAAATAAGGCTATTCCTTCACTATTGCTTGATCAAATTCCTGGAACTCCTTAACAGCACTGGATGTACCTACACCACATGGACTGCAGCTTGCTACCACCTTCTCAAGGACAATTAGAGAGAGGCAATAAATGCTGGCCCAGCCAGTGATGCTCACATCCCATGAACAAATATATAACAAAAAAGTTATCCTAAAATCTGTTATTGGGAAAATGCTAGTATCCATTATTAAGGAGGCAGGACACTTAAAAAATCATAAAATCGTGCTGACTCTGCCTATATATTATGAAGTAGAAATTGGTGTTTGACAAATTTCTATTTTGAGTTCTTTGAGGATGTAATAAGCAGGGTAGATACTGGTTGCTGTAGTGCATTTGGATTTCTAAAAGGCTTTCGATAAGGTGCCACTTAAAAAGGTTACTGCACAAGATAAGAGTTCATGGTATTGGGACAGATATATTAGCATAGATAGAGGACTGGCTAACTAACAGGAAACAGTCTGGATAAATGGGTCATTTTCAAGTTGGCATCTAACTACTGCAGGGTTCACTGCTGGGCCCTCAGCTACTTACAATCTATATTAATAACTTGGATGAAGGGATTGATTGTATCGTAGTCAGATTTGTTGACAACATGAAGGTAGGCAGGCTTGATGTGCCAAATGACCTACTCTTATTTCTTGTGATCTTGGGAAAGTCAGTTGTGAAGAGTGTACAAATAATCTGCAAAGGGATATAGTTGGGTTAAGTGAGTGGATAGAAATTTGGCAGGCGGAGTATGATGTGGGAAAATGTGAGGCTATCCGCTTTTGCATGAAGAATAGAAAAGCAGTGTACTACTTAAATAGAGAGATTGCGGAACTCGGTGGTACAGAGGAATCTGGGTGCCTTGTACATGAATAACAAAGCTAGCATGTAGGCCTAGCAGGTAATTAGGAAGGCAAATGGAATGTTGGCCTTTATTGCAAGGGGGATGGAGTATAAAAGCAGGGAAGTCTTGCCACATCTGTACAGAGCATTGGTGAGAACACACCTAGAGTACTGTGCGCAGTTTGGATCTCCTTACTGAAGGAGGGATGTACGTGCATTGAAAGAAGTTCAGATAAGGTTCACTAGGCTGATTCCTGGGATGAAGTGGTTGTCTTACGAGGAAACATTGAGCAGGTTCAGCCTAAACACATTGGACTTAAGAAGAATGAGAGATGATCTTATTGAAGCATAAGATTGAGAGGGCTTGATAGGGTAGCTGCTGAGATGGTTCCCTTTTGTGAGGGAATCTAGAACTATGGGGCACAATTTTAAAAAGAAGGGGCCTCCCACTTAAGATGGTAATGAGGAATTTCTCCTGAGGGTCATTGGCCTTTGGAATTCTCCTCTGCAGAGAGCAGAGGAAGCCAGGTAATTGAATATATTCAAGGGCTAAGTTGGACAAATTTTTGGTCTACCATGGAGTCGAGTTTATGGTCGTGGCAGGAAATTAGAGTTGAGGCCACAATCATTCATTCATGATATTGAATGGCAGATAAGGCTTGATGGGCTGAATGGCCTATTCCTATTTCTTATGATCCTGCATACTAATTCCTATAATTCTAAAACCTCCAGTTTTTTAAAATCAAATTAATCAGTACACCCTCATTTCTTTCACAGGAAGATTGTTCCAAATGCCCACTACAATGAAGGGAAAAAATCTTTCTAATCGGTTTTCAGCTTGAATTAATTGTAAATGCATACACTAGTTCTGAGTAAAGAGTCAGCTTTTATTTACATTTTCTTTTCAATCAGTTAAAAACCTGAATTGTGCATTCTATTCAATTTTTCTTCAGTAAGAGCAATTTTTGTACCTTGAATTGCAAAACGGTCACTAAATTAACATTGATAGTGATGAAAGTAGTGTGACTGAGATTATTTGTTCAGTTTGAATTTAGGATAAAAATAATTGAGGTTTCTTTGTCTTTTGCAATGAAAGAATTGCTGCTGCTTTTCTTAAAGCAAGTGCATGTTCTGTTAACATTATGATTTAATGTTTTATAAGTAAGGAAAAATCCTTTCCGATAGTTCACTTGATGTGTTAAGACTGCAGACTTGATTTTTGTAAGTGGCTAATTTTTGTCATTTTGTCTTTGTTTCTGTTCTAGAAAAGTTGAGACGTAGTCTTCCAAATCTATTCAGGACTTCTAATGTACAGTCATCAGAATCTGTTAAAAACAGTAGAAGTTGTGACTCAAATTTACAAGTGCCAAATGGGGGAATACCCCGAATTCAGCAACAAGCTTCAGCGAGTAAGTCTGTATTAAAGTCTAAACAAACAAGTTTATACATGGAGTTTCAAAAGACCTTCAACAAGGTACTGCATAGTAGACTCATTGAATAAGGTCAGAGCTTGTGAAGTCAAGAAACAAGTAGCAGAATGAATAGCAAACTGCCATAAAACAGAAACTGGACAGCAGGGATTAAAGATAGACTAGCAAAAGTAGTGGTATTCCGCACGGTTTGGTGCTGGGACCATGATTGTTCACCTTTTATATAAATGATTGGGACTCAGGAATCAGAAGGACAGTATCAAAATTGCAGACGTAGCCAAACTGGAGGATATAGTCAATACTGACGAAGACTGCAACAATGTACAAAATGACTTAACAGCTTAACAACACTGGAGAAGCTGTAAAAAAAAAAAATTATAAAGATGATACCAGAACCGAGATTATATAATTATCTGTACCCTATATGCAACTACATAATAAACGCTGAAAAGGCTAGGTTCCTTTTCTCTAGAAAAAAAGTCTGTTGGTGGTCCTTAAAATTATAAAGACATTTGATAGATTATAGTCCAAAACTAGGGGTCATAAATATAATAAAAGCATAATAGGCATGTAAATGGTAAATTAACTTCAGTATAGATGTGTGAAGTGGTGCATATCGGTAGAAAGAGCAAAGAGGCCACCTGGTCCTAGGAAAATAAGAGTCTAAATGAAGTAGAAGCATAAAGGGTTCTAGGGTAGAGATTCTCAAATGTTCCAAGTAACAAACAAGTTATCGAGGTTATAAAAAGTGCTAACAGCCTCTGGTTCATTTCTAGAGGAATATTGTTCAAAAGCAGAGAATTAAACTTAAGATCCTTAAGTTATCCACACACTTGAGTCTTTTACACAGATCTGTTCTCAATTTTGTGAAAAGAATATATAAGCACTGGAGAAGCAGTAAAAAAAAAAATTGATTTTATAAAGATGATACCAGAACTGAGATTATATAATTATCTGTACCATATATGCAACTACATAATAAACGCCGAAAAGGCTAGGTTCCTTTTCTCTAGAAAAAAATTCTGTTAGTGGCCTTTAAAATTATAAAGACATTTAATAGATTAGAGTCCAAAACTAGGGGTCATAACTATAATAAAAGCAAAATACTGCAGATACTGGGAAATCTGCAATAAAAACAGAAAATGCTGGAAAAACTGAGCAGGTCTGGCAGCATCTGTGGATGAGAGAGTTAAAGTTTCAAGCCCATATGATGACTTCAGAGCTCTGACGAAGGGCCATAAATGTAAAGTGGTCATTAACACAAACAGTAAGGAATTCAGGAGAAATTTCTTTCCTTGAGAGCAGTGAGAATGTGGAATTCGCCACCACGTGAATAGGTTGAGGTGGATGTTATAAACACAGTTAAGGATGAGATGGGTGAGGGAGAGAAAGGAATATAAGGATATGTTAGCGTGAGATGAAGTAGTTTGGCAGGAGATTTGTGTGGAGCATAAAACACCAGCATAGACTTGTTGGGTTGAATGGCCTATTTCTGTGATTTTAAATTCTATTTAATTATAGTAACAAGATTACTGAGGCTTGTTTTGATTTCGTGAGCTATTTAGTGTAAGATACTAATTCCTGTTTTTGTTTTAAACAAATCCACTTTTTAGTTATATGTGTAAGCTTTTCATCAGCCCACTTTGAAAATCTTTGTTTAAATCAATGGCCAACAGTTGGGTTTAGTCCTAAATTTCAGGATGGGAAGGTGACTTGAATAGTTTTCAGTTGACAGCATCCTTGGACTTCATTGTGAGCATCTCCATTAATCCACTGCATTCAATCTACATTGTTTTTGTTCTTGGATCCTGATTTAAAGCTGTTCTTCTATTTTTTAATTCCACACTATCTAAATAGCAATGTGGATTGCTCTTGCCTTCCTGGGTGCAGTGATAAATTTTTAATTGTTTGAATTGATGATCCTGTGCTTTTTTTTCTCACTGGCTGTGTGGGACAGTGCTAGCTATTCCATTCACTGTCTAATCTTGCAATCAACATCTCATGCCTCAATCAGTGGCACTTTAACTCATTTCAATTTTGAAAAGTGTCAGGTAAGAATAGTTGGTTGCTGTCCCAGCAGAGAATCCCTGCGCAATTAAGTGGAGGCAGAGTAATTCTCAGCCCTTCCTGTTGAAGAATTTATCAGTAAGCATAGAATTTGTCATAAATTTTGGGATCAAGTTTATCAGCACTTTACCTCATTCTACAGATTTTTGCAATCTGACCCAATAATCTCCTTTACAGAGTGTCAATATATGTAGAGAATGTGCCATTGGTAAGTAAAATTACTGAATTAATTAGGAGTTAAATTATTGAGAATTCTGTGTATATGAGCAGAGTAATAACCAATAATTAAAAAGGGTATTTTGAGACTATACGCCTCATTGGTTTATCAAGGACCAAAGCAGTCTTTACTAGATAAAAATAAAATGTCACAAATGGTGAGTATAAAGATGTTTGCCATTCATGTTTTATATTTCCCTTCCAGAGTATGCTGAAAGTCTGTCAGAATCATGTATTGCTAGAATTTTTTCTGCACACATTATAGTTTGTGGTGTTTTATTATTTTTAAAATTTAACCACAATTACATGGGAATTGCTTGCCTGATTACAAAGAAGATTTTTTTTTTTGTTTGGAGCATACCCACTAATGCATACTGCTCTCTCTCCAAATTGTTCTTTTTTTTAAATTGCCTTTTTTCTGAGTGTGTTCTGAGCCATTTAACAACAGGACAAGGCAGTGACAGCCTTCAAAAAAAGATGATTCCCTCTGTGTGCAGTTTTCGGTGCTAGTCAGCAGATGTATTTAAAGATCTTCCTGCCAGACATTATTAGAGCATGCCTGTTTAAAGTTAATCACGCTTAGGTACTTTAACAAGTTTATTCTTCCAATATAGTATTTTTCTTTTTGGGAGGATTTATATTTTTGGGAGCCTCAGATGGGGAAAATGAAAAAGAAACCCGTGAATTGGATGTGACAGAGATACCTTAGGGATAAGAATGCAAATTCATGCCCTCTATTACCCAAACAAAAGCTACTTAACTATGATGTGCTATAAGACTGCATGTATGTTATTTTACTATCAAGAATACTCTCAGGTTTGTTTTGGCATAGTGATTTATTTAGCATAAGATACTAATACCTGTTTTTTTTTACTTAATCTGTTGTTGTATGTATAAACTTTTCATTGGCTGACTTTGAAAATCCTTATTTAAACTAATGGCCAACAGTCGAGTTTAGTCCTAACATTCAAAGAGACAAGCTTTAAGGAGTTTCTCAAGGAAAAGAGACAAATAGGTTTAGGGTGGGAATTCCAGTGCTTATAGTCTTGGCACCAACAAGGGTATGATTAAAATTAGGAATGCTCAAAAGGCAAAAAATGGAGGAGCACAGAGATCAAGGAGGGTTGTGGGGCTGGAGGGAATTAGAGTAAGGGCAAGGCAGTGGAGAGATTTGAAAACAAGGCTGAGAAGCTTTCTCTTTGAAAGTGGAAGTGTTTGTCTCTCCATTTTCCATTTTAATAAGTCTGTGATGCTGCCTTTCTTACAGCTGAACTAAGGAGTTAAAGGAATTTGTGGTATATCTGACACTTGGTGTCTAAAATATATCCTTTTCCATGGTATGGTTCATGGTGTGATACAACACAGAAGAAAGCCATTCGGTCCATCATGACTGTTCTGGCTCTTTTGTAAAGCTATCCAATTAGTCCCATCCCCTGCTCTCCTCAGGCCTTTAAATATTTTCCTTTTTAAGCATTCATTCGATTTCCTTTTGAAAGTTATTTTTCAGGCAGTGCGTTACAGCTCACAACAACTTGTTCCATTTAAAAAAAAATTTCTTCATATGTGTCCCTTTATCTTTTAATAGAGCGGTAATTATCAGAGGTTATTTTTAAAAATGGCTTTTGTTTTCCTGTAGCTCAGAACTACCATGTTCACACACCCCAGAATAACAAACTGTATGGAGCCAAACTAGCAAGGGAGATAAACTGCTGTAATTGTTCTTTTGAACATAGTTTATTTCTAATGAAAAAATGTGGGAAATAGCCAACACTTTAGATAACTGATTGCTTCACTGCCTTACCATATTTTTAACAAGTGTCACCAAGCAACATAGCTGTCAGTAAAATTATTCATAAATTATAAATTAAAAAAATGTTAAACTGGCAGGTTGCAGATTTCCTTCTGTAGATCTATCTGCCTCTCTCTTGAACACCAACTCTGACCTCTAGGGGAGATTGTAAGAAATTTCTGCCCTTATTTAGCAAATCCCTCTGAATGAGGAAACCAGGATTAGATCATTACATTTTTCAAATAGTATTTATGCATATAAATCTGTGACAGTATGGGAACAGTGGTGTGAAGCCAATGAAGATCAACAAGTAGCAAGAAAACCAGGGGGAAAGTTCTATTGTGGAATAGCAGAGTTTTTGTTGAATTGGCATTTATGTGTAATGGAATATGGCTTGCCTGGCAAGAAGATTGACAAATTAGCCTCTGAAGGTGACTTTGTGAATGAGTGATTCATCAGCACTGGAAAGAGCAGGAGTAGGTGAAACTTCAAAGTTAGAAATAGACAGCCTTGACAAATAGGAGGAATCATCCCCAATCATGGTGAGGGGGAAGGGCAGAAGATTTGGGAAGAATTAAAAAATTAGTTTGCCTACATTCAGAAATTAGGTCAGAATCTTGTTCTCCTGGTTTTCATGGGTTAATGGTGGGTCGACTTTCTCGCTGATTAACATCGGGAATGCACTTTGCATCTCATGAATGCTCGTTATCAGGCCAACAGTCCAGAATCTTATTTCCCCCATCAAATCTTCCTTCCTTGATGAAGGAGACTTCCAGGACTTACTGGACACTCAGCGATGCTTTCCCCATTCTGAAGACCACTCTCTGGTGCAGGGAGACACCAATGCATGAGATAGTATGCACAAAGCAGGTTGGGGGGGGGGGAGGCGGTGGCGTTGGAAGGCACAAAGGGATGTAGAAAACATGAAGGTTGGAAGGCTGGAAGTGGGTGGGGTGTCCAAGGAAGGAGGGCAGAGTGTTTTATAGGCCAGGATCTGTTGAGTCAATGGTTGAGTCCTGGGGGTCAACTGAGGGGGGAAAGTGGGATACGGTAGAGTGGGAGGGCCAGGGTGTGTTTCATAGGTGTAGTTCTCTTCAGGAGGGTCACTGGGGGGATAAGAAATTGCAGTAATACATACCTCGATAAAAAAGCTGTTTGCAATCCTTGATTTTTTGTTTGACATCTCATATATATATATACACACACTGAATTATTCATTGGAAAACCTCTCCTCCGCCCGGACCCATTGTGATTGCAAAGATAACTATACACTGAGATGATCAAATACTTCATGAAATGCATTGCTGTCAAGACTGGCGGAGGGGAGGGGTGATGTTGTTGAAACGCAGCAAGTAATGATTGAGCAGAAATGCAATGTTAATTGCAAAAACATTCTGTAATTTTGTTTGATCCTTCAGGTGTCAGGTGAGTATTCAGGCATTTAATCAGTGGATTAGAGTTGCAATAAAGGATATTCTTTGATTCCTATAAGGAGCCGCTTTGGGGAATTAAATACTAATTTATGACCGCTTAAATTTTGCTTTGCCACATATTTGTGAAAAAATATCTTTCGTACTATGCCTAAGTGGTGGCCCAGGTTTAACTTAAAAATATTTAAGTTTTTGATATATTAGAGCTTTGTCAACTTTTAATTTTAAGATTTAATTTGTAGAAAGGATCTATCAATTATCAGTAAAATACAAAAAGTGAGATTGTGGCCGTATGGTTCAATTACTGCAATAATTGCATTCCCTGCCACAACTGTGGAGATTTGATTTTTGTGTAGAACTATTTGTTTTCATTGCTGATGTAGTGGGAAATGGGTGAGCTACCTGGGGGCAAACTGACCCAAGTTTCATGGAAGACTGAAGGTGGCAACAGTGACATGGGGCCAAGTTCACTTGAGATCTCTCAGCCACTGTTGCCAGCTGTTTTGTCCTTGGCTAAATTGTTGTAATTCCACTATCAAGTATCTGAGTGCTTTGTAACTGAAGAAGTGAGAGGATAACCTTTTTTCTGAATACAGAATCGCATTTGAACTAACTTGCTTTCCTCATGCAAATATTGGTTCAACTGCTTTAATGTAACAATGGTGTGGATCAGTCAGATAGCAGCATTGATGGAAACTGATTAAGGCTTCTCTCAGACTATTTAACAGAAGAAAAAAAAACAATTACCTGGAAAATCTCAGCAGATCTGGCAGCATCAGCGGAGAATAAAAGATTTGACGTTTCAAGTCCTCATGACCTTTCAGCAGAACTGGTTGAATCCAAGGAGAGGGGAGAAATATAAGCTGGTTTAAAGTGGTTTGGGGCTGGGGTGGGGGGGACAAGCAAGCAGTGATAGGAGCAGATAATCAAAAGATGTCACAGACAAAAGAACACAAAGGTGTTGAAGTTGGTGCTAATTAAGAATGGATGGTAGGGCACTCAAGGTATAGCTCTAGTTTGGGGGGTGGGGGGCATAAAAGATTTAAAAATAATGGAAATAGGTGGGAAAAGAAAAATCTATATAAATTATTGGAAAAAACAAAAGGAAGAGGGAAGAAACAGAAAGGGGGTGGGGATGGAGGAGGGAGGTCAAGATCTAAAGTTGTTGAATTCAATATTCAGTCCGGAAGGCTGTAAAGTGCCTAGTCGGAAGATGAGGTGCTGTTCCTCCAGTTTGCGTTGGGCTTCACTGGAACAATGCAGCAAGCCAAGGACAGACATGTGGGCAAGAGAGCAGGGTGAAGTGTTAAAATGGCAAGCGACAGGGAGGTTTGGGTTATTCTTGCAGACAGACCGCAGGTGTTCTGCAAAGCGGTCGCCCAGTTTACGTTTGGTGTCTCCAATGTAGAGGAGACCACATTGGGAGCAACGAATGCAGTAGACTAAGTTGGGGGAAATGCAAGTGAAATGCTGCTTCACTTGAAAGGAATGTTTGGGCCCTTGGACGGTGAGGAGAGAGGAAGTGAAGGGGCAGGTGTTGCATCTTTTGCGTGGGCATTGGGAGGTGCCATAGGTGGGGGTTGAGTAAGGGGTGATGGAGGAATGGACCAGGGTGTCCCTGAGGGAACGATCCCTACGGAATGCCGCCGGGGGGGTGAAGGGAAGATGTGTTTGGTGGTGGCATCATGCTGGAGTTGGCGGAAATGGCGGAGGATGATCCTTTGAATGCGGAGGCTGGTGGGGTGATAAGTGAGGACAAGGGGGACCCTATCATGTTTCTGGGAGGGAGGAGAAGCCGTGAGGGCGGAATGCGGGAGATGGGCCGGACACGGTTGAGGGCCCTGTCAACGCCCGTGGGTGGAAAACCTCGGTTAAGGAAGAAGGAGGACATGTCAGAGGAACTGTTTTTGAAGGTAGCATCATCAGAACAGATGCGACGGAGGCGAAGGAACTGAGAGAATGGGATGGAGTCCTTACAAGAAGCGGGGTGTGAGGAGCTGTAGTCGAGGTAGCTGTTGGAGTCGGTAGGTTTGTAATGGATATTGGTGGACAGTCTATCACTAGAGATTGAGACAGAGAGGTCAAGGAAGGGAAGGGAAGTGTCAGAGATGGACCACGTGAAAATGATGGAGGGGTGGAGATTGGAAGCAAAATTAATAAAATTTTTCCAAGTCCCGACGAGAGCATGAAGCAGCACCGAAGTAATCATCGATGTACCGGAGAAAGAGTTGTGGAAGGGGGCCGGAGTAGGACTGGAACAAGAAATGTTCCACATACCCCATAAAGAGACAGGCATAGCTGGGGCCCATGCGGGTACCCATAGCCACACCTTTTATTTGGAGGAAGTGAGAGGAGTTGAAGGAGAAATTGTTCAGTGTGAGAACAATTTCAGCCAGATGGAGGAGAGTAGTGGTGGATGGGGATTGTTCGGGCCTCTGTTCGAGGAAGAAGCTAAGGGCCCTCAGACCATCCTGGTGGGGGATGGAGGTGTAGAGGGATTGGACGTCCATGGCGAAGAGGAAGCGGTTGGGGCCAGGGAACTGGAAATTGTTGATGTGACGTAAGGTGTCAGAGGAATCACGGATGTAGGTGGGAAGGGACTGGACAAGGGAAGAGAGAAGGGAGTCAAGATAACGAGAAATGAGTTCCGTAGAGCAGGAGCAAGCTGACACAATCGGTCTACCAGTACAGTTCTGTTTGTGGATTTTGGGTAGGAGGTAGAAGCGGGCTGTCCGAGGTTGGGTGACTATCAGGTTGGAAGCTGTGGGAGGAAGATCTCCGGAGGAGATGAGGTCAGTGACAGTCCTGGAAACAATGGCTTGATGTTCAGTGGTGGGGTCACGGTCCAGGGAGAGGTAGGAGGAAGTGTCTGCGAGGTAGAGGTCAGTGCGCCAGACAACAACAGCACCACCTTTGTCAGTGGGTTTGATGACAATGTTGGGGTTGGACCTGATAGAACGAAGTGCAGTAAGTTCAGAGAGAGACAGATTAGAATGGGTGAGAGGAGCAGAGAAGTTGAGACGAATAATGTCGCGCCGACAGTTCTCAATGAAAAGATCAAGAGAAGGTAAGAATCCAGAGGGAGGGGTCCAGGTGGAGGGAGAATATTATAGGTGGGTAAAAGGATCCGTTGAACGGGGAGAGGACTCCTGCCCAAAGAAGTGAGCCCGGAGATGAAGACGGCGGAAGAAGAGTTCAGCATCGAAATTCATTGAGATGAGGGCGTAAGGGTATGAAACTAAGTCCTTTGCTGAGCACTGAACGTTCAGCGTTGGAGAGGGGAAGGTCACGGGGTATAGTGGATACACGGCTGGGGCTGGGATTGGAAGATAGGGTGGGGACGGAAGGACAGGCAGGGGTGGAGGATCCTAGATGGGTGTTGGTGTCGATGAGTTGTTGGAGCTTGCGTTCCTTAGCACTTAAGAGAAAGAGAAAAAGTTTCTTGTTGAGGTGTCGGATGAGACGAAGAATAAAATGAAACTGGGGGCACGCGCAGCTTTGAAAAAGGGTACGGCGGTGCTGCTGGAGGGAGAGGTCGAGTGTGTTCATATGGCGGCGCATGGCACTGAGTGTGGATCTCAGAATGTGACGGGAACAGCAGTCCAAGAAACGTTTTATGTCCCGGAGACACCTGTAATCCTGGGTGGGTTCGAAACAAGAGGGATGGAATTTCAGTTGAAATCCACGTGGGGTAAGTCGGAGACGGAGACAGTCACTGAGAAAGGAGATACGGCTGTGGAAGCGGGTTTTAGTGAACACCAGGAGAGAAATGGAAAGCAATGAAGGTGAGCAAAGCAAAAGAGAGATACGGAAATCTTGTCGCAGAGACGAACAAAACTTCTTCAAGGTAGGCATTTCTTGAAGAGCAGTGGCAGTCAATTAAACAAAGAGGTAAAAACAAAAAACTGCGGATGCTGGAAATCCAAAACAAAAACAGAATTACCTGGAAAAACTCAGCAGGTCTGGCAGCATCGGCGGAGAAGAAAAGAGTTGACGTTTCGAGTCCTCAAGACCCTTCAGCAGAACTGGTTGAATCCAAGGAGAGGGGTGAAATATAAGCTGGTTTAAGGTGGTTGGGGGGTGGGGGTGGGGGGTGGGGGTAGTGGAGGGGGGTGGTGTGGTTGTAGGGACAAGCGAGCAGTGATAGGAGCAGATAATCAAAAGATGTCACAGACAAAAGAACACAAAGGTGTTGAAGTTGGTGATATTATCTAAACGAATGTGCTAATTAAGAATGGATGGTAGGGCACTCAAGGTATAGCTCTAGTTGGGGGGGGTGGGGGGGCATAAAAGATTTAAAAATAATGGAAATAGGTGGGAAAAGAAAAATCTATATAAATTATTGGAGAAAACAAAAGGAAGGGGGAAGAAATAGAAAGGGGGTGGGGATGGAGGAGGGACTTCAAGATCTAAAGTTGTTGAATTCAATATTCAGTCCGGAAGGCTGTAAAGTGCCTAGTCAGAAGATGAGGTGCTGTTCCTCCAGTTTGCGTTGGGCTTCACTGGAACAATGCAGCAAGCCAAGGACAGACATGTGGGCAAGAGAGCAGGGTGGAGTGTTAAAATGGCAAGCGACAGGGAGGTTTGGGTCATTCTTGCAGACAGACCGCAGGTGTTCTGCAAAGCGGTCGCCCAGTTTATGTTTGGTCTCTCTAATGTAGAGGAGACCGCATTGGGAGCAACGAATGCAGTAGACTAAGTTGGGGGAAATGCAAGTGAAATGCTGCTTCACTTGAAAGGAGTGTTTGGGCCCTTGGACGGTGAGGAGAGAGGAAGTGAAGGGGCAAGTGTTGCATCTTTTGCATGGGCATGGGGAGGTGCCATAGGAGGGGGTTGAGGAGTAAGGGGTGATGGAGGAGTGGACCAGGGTGTCCCGGGAGGGAACGATCCCTACGGAATGCCGCCAGGGCGGGTGAAGGGAAGATGTGTTTGACAGAAGCCCTTGGCAACACAAAGGGATTAAATAATTCAAATCGATGGGAAAACAAACTGCTGTAAAGGATTAAAAATAAATTATCAGTAAAGCTCGTGGTTCTGAATATGCATTCCTTATGACTACCTATATCTTTTTAGATTTAAAGCCTCTGGTAAGATGATTCTCCAGTCCGTTTACCAAGCAAGGAATTTCCAGACGTAGGTGGAATATTCCCTTGCTAACTGCACTGTGGGTGTACCTACACCACATGGACTGCAGCAATTCAAGAAGGCAGCTCACCACAACCTTCTCAAGGGGAACTAGAGATGGGCGATAAATGCTGGCCTAGCCAACGAAACCCACATCCTGTGAATGAATTTTTTAAAGAATGTTGGGGCAATAATGGCTTTGCTGCATTTGTTTCTGAAGATAGTTCAGGCAAGATATTTACGTTGCTGAAATGGGGCAGAGGATTTTTTTAGTGAGTATAGTTGACGTAAGTGACAGGAGACAAGAAGCTCTGGATTTTATTTTAACATTCATTAAATGTGTTTACAGGAAGGTCAGTTTTACAGACATTTATGAACAGTAAAACAACGTAGTATACTAATCTTCCTGATTTTAAAAATGACTGCCAAGTATTTTCTATAATGCTAAAACCTGCAATATCAGTACAGTTTGTGTGCACTGTTCAAAATTGGCAACATTAATTCCTTGGCCTAAGACTCAATGCTTCCAGTTTCTGTTCAATTAACGTAATGGGTGATGGTATTGTACTTCAGTTTGCAGGTGTTTGCAGATTTTGTCTGTTTCACCTACTTAACAGTCCCCATGCGGTATGCGTTTGGTACAAAATTATGAAAAATATGAGCAAAGAGCCTTGTTATCTGCATTGTTCTAACCTGGTGTTTAACTCCTCGAGTTAATGTAGAGCCGGAGCACAAAGATGAGGCGCTCATTCTTGAACCGTCCAGCAGTACCAAATAATGTGTTTGTTATTAGCCAGATGAAATACAGAAGGGGATGCAGTTTTTAAAAAAAAAAATGGATTGAAGGTTAGAGTGCATTCTCCTCATCTACTAATGTGCTGATGAGCCAAAATGAAGAAAAATTGGGGAAGCTATGCCGGCAAACTTTCTTTTTAAAAAGATGAAGGCAAGGGTTATGATCATGGTAGGGACCAGTAATTTTTTTTTTTTGGAGGAGATCCAAAATTCCAGTTGTTTACTGAGTGATGTCCCACAATTCCACAGTTTAAAACAATTATTTTCACTTTACAGAGTCAAAGCAAACACTAAATACTGATTTGGGTAGTCACCCATTCACAAAACCAGGATCAACATAAGTTAAACATGAATTAACAAATAAAGTTGATTAACTTTAAATTGCACATTAGATGACAGATGCAACTAAAACACATCTTACAAATTGGCTCAGCAGTCCACTTCGCCTGTATGTCATCTCAGTCACAAAGTCCTTCAAAACTCTATCATGAGGAATTTCAGCTCCTCTTCCAGGAATTAACCTGATCCCCAGCAGACAGCAGCACACAACCAACTACTGGGATCAGCAACAACTGCGGAGCTTGGATGGCTGTGTCTTTTTTTTATTTGGTTAACCAGTTTGTCTCCTCAGAAGTTTTGATTTCCAATCTGTTCATTTCATTATGTCTCCTTATAACTAGAAGGTCCAGTTTCCATCTTTTGGTTTCCTTTTTTGGTTAGGGTATGCCACAAAAAATACAAGCTTTGAAACCACAGATTCCACCTAGTCACAAACACTGAAATTTTACAGGATTGTTTTTAACTGTCCCCTTTAACTTGAAGTAAAGTAGAAAGTTCCAAAAAAGGGATGGTGAATTCCTGATAAATATCTCTGCTCAAAGACCTCGGGCTGCCATGGGGAGAGAATCTTATAGAACAATTGAGGTGTCAAGACAAGAACACACACTCTGGAGAAGCATGGAAAACTGTGTTAAAAGACCAAGCAGGATGCATTTAAGGGTTCAGTTTCTGCTCAAAAGAAAGGGAATAGAACAAACAAGCTTGTTGAAGACTTGGGGAATGGGGAGTCATCATGATGTGCCTTGCTAGTTATAATGCGATCCAGAAAACTTGGGCAGAATGGAACAATTGTTGACTAACACTGGAGGATTCAACTTTGCTTAGCAAGGAGTGATTGAGCTGGGCCAGAGTGTTGGGAGAAGCTTGTGGACTGCCTTTTGACACTGCATGTGTGCCCAAAGCGTGATGTAAAGTTAAAGAAACTTGTCTTTTTCTTTAATTTGATGTACAGTTATCTGTTAATTAATGTTTGATCGATGTTGATTTTAAGTTTTTTTTACAGTAAAGGTCTTAAGTGAAATCTTGTGCTTTGGTTATTTCCATTGGCCGTTTGAAAAATTCTCAAGTTATCAATGTTTCTCTCGTGTGTGTTTATTTGTGTTCGTGTGAATGGTGCAACTGCCTGTTTCCCTTTTTCATGATAAATGTTTTTGTGGATGACCATCATGAGAGACTTCTGAAATATTCCTCAGGCCAAATATATGCCTTAGTCCTTTGTATTATAGGGATATAAATGGTTTCAGATATTAATTTATTTGAATGAAATATTCAAAAAACATTAACAGGCTTAAAAATTGTTAAGATTCAATAGGAAATAGGCTAAATATTTGAACCATTTGCTAGAAACTGTTACCCAGGTGTGATTGTATTTGACCACTTTTATCAGAGTACAATCACTGTATTACGTATGGAGAGCCACACTGATTTCAATGCTGCCTTTCTGTGTAAGGGTTCTGCTGTTTGAAAATGTGTATGGATTCAGAAAAGTCGTTTCTTCACAAGTTTAGGTTTCAAAACCTCAAAGTAGTCATGTCAAATTTGATTAAAAGGGTAATAATATCAAAATTGTTGTAGAGTGCTCATGAATTATTCAAAAAAAAATGATCCACATGTAGCATTTTCTTTTTTTTGCAGTACCTTCTCCAAGTAAGCTCAGACTTCCTACAACACCATCTCCATTGGCGCTCCGACAGCCACTGAAAGCAATGGCCAATCCAGGGCCTGTTTCCACAAATTCTGCAGCAAGTCACAATAGTTCTGCATCAGGGCCCTCTGTTCAATGTCTCAGTTCTCCAAGTCACACTGCTGCAGGTGGCATTAATCCTAATAAAGGACAAGTTGCAGGGAGTCGTAGTGGCTTGCCGCGACCTAGTGCCTCTACTGGAGGGGGAATACCAGTGCCTCGGAGTAAGCTTGTACAGCCTGTTAGAAGGTAAGCTTAACAGCAGAATCCTTAATTTACACAAAACCAAATCTCTCAAAATGCTAATTGAGGAACGAGGAGAACCGTTTCAACAGGTTATGTGGAAACCCATGGATATAATTTCAAATAGAATAATTGAATTAGTTTTCCTTTATTTTGTGTCTCTGTTCGGTTTATTGCAAAACTTTAAAAATAGAGACTTCAGATGTTATAGAAACGTAAAGCTCTGTCATTTGGGATTTTTCTTAATATTCACTCCAAAAAAAAACGAGATTAAGATGATAGATGCCTGCTGTCAAATATCTTTGGCATTTTTTGTGATTAGCAAATTAGGAGCAGTTTGAGCACTTTCCCTTATATTTTAATTGGCAGTGTGTGCTTGAGCCGTACAGACCAAAAGTCTCCCAATTCAAATCTAAGTTAACTAGGCTCAGATGGGGACATCTGAGGTGCAGCAATTAGCTCCTGTGCTCTTGTCCTGAAGAGAGGAAAATCAGACAGGGCTTTGGTTCCAGCTTCTGATTTTTATTCAAAAGACATGCATAGTTATGATGGCTTAGTGGCATTGTAGCATGATTATAATGTCACGGTTCATATGTGGAGAATGGACACAGTTTTTCAGCAAGACACCAAAGAGAAAGCAGCCCCTCTACTGCAGGAGAAGCCAAAGCTGTCTTTTGCTAAAGATGTAGCAGTTTTGTAAAATTCACCAGAGAATACAAGGTCAAAACTGCTTACACTTTGCAAAGAATAGACTTGCATTGCACTAGAAAGGGGGGGAATTTAAATTTGGGCCCCAAGAGACTGGGGCAACGTGTAACTCATTGACCTACACTGTACCTTGTCTTTTTTCAAAATAAATCATTTTATTCATGCAGAGTGCATATTTCACTGAAATTGCACTGTGGAAAGTTCTGGGTATCTCAATACAAAAGGGTTATAAGGTCACTGGAGAAAAGTGCAAAATGAGTTACAAAGATGATTACTAGAACTGAGATTATAAATATCAGGCAAGACGGACTGACGAGGCTATTATTTTTGTGAAAAAGAGCAGGCTGAGAGTTGGCCCAATATAGAGGTCTTTTATAAGAAGCAGTTTGATGGAGAAGACAAGAAGATGTTACATAGATTAAGATTCTGTGCCAAAGATTAAGCCATTAATAGGGTACTTGGACTGAAATAGACAAGTGGTGATTCAGTTCATATCTATCTTGCAAGTATAGCAACTTCATGACATTCAATGCAGCCTAGTGGTGAGTCAGCCAGAGAATGCCATTTTCACAAAAACCCTTGCAACATTTTGTGGATTCCAAATTTAATCATGCAACTGGCCTTGTTTGATGATGCTGTAGTAGTTGTACCTAAATAACAGTGAGCATCTTAAGGCTTACTGTTATTTTGACAGCAAATTATCCGTTACAGTAAGTAGATGCAATTCCTAATAACTCCTGTAGATAGCAATATAATGAATGTCTTCAATGTTAAATATGATGCGCAGCATTTGCAGTTCTGTAGTAAGATCACTGTATATAAGATGACCCTATCTTTCTGGGCCAAAAAACGTATTTTTTGCATACACTGTGTATAAGTCGACACCGCCCCCCCCCCTTAAAGCATACTCGTGTTAGTAATCAGCCTCAATTTTTAGCCCCACAAATTCATGTTTTCCTTACCTTATAATTGGGCACAAGGGATCAAGCAAATCACATGGTTTGGGTGAATGATGAAGAGAAATGAATCTTCCAGCAAAATGAATGAAGTATGAAGTTAATTTCAAGTTAACAGTTGTAATGTTTGCTAATTTAGCAAATAACTGTGCAGAGAAGGAATTTAGAGTCAGTGAAAAAGTGGTGCAGAATGAAAGGAGGAGGAATCCACCCTGAAGAAGATGCCAAAGACCAGATGCATCACAAGATGGACCAGCCATTGGCCTGATCTTGAAAAGCACATTTCAGAATGGGTTCTCAAATCATCTGAATGGCTACATCACCAGAAGTGTAATGTTTATTTATGCACTTAAATGGGCCAAATCAAACGCCAAGTCCAGAAAGGATTTCAGAGCAACAGCTAGTTGGTGTAGACACTTAATAGAATGCAAATGTCCAATATTGCAGCAGAAGACCAAGATTTTCAAATGTAAAACCAAGCCGAAAATAAAGTTCTCTGCAGAAGATTTTGTTCATGTCCATGACAACAGATGGACAGAAGGAAGGTGGAACCAGTATAAACAAGACGGGTTACATCTGGACAAGACCACTGGGGGTGAGGGGTGTTTGCCAGTGCTGTCAGGGAGGATTTAAACTAGAATGGCAGGGGGATGGGAGCCTGAGCAGGGAGACAGAGGAGGGGGAAACAAGGATAGAAACGAAAGACAGAAAAGTAAGAAGCAAAAGTGGAAGACAGAAAAAACAAGGGCAAGAAAACAAATGCGTGGAGCATTTGCAATAAGGTAGATGAATTAACAGTGCAAATAGATATAAAATGGTTATGATATAGTTGCAATTACAGAGTGATGGCTGCAGGGTGACCCAGGATGGGAACTGAACATCCAGGGATATTCAGTATTTAAGGAGGACAGACAAATAGGGAAAAGAGGTGGGGTGAAGAATGAAATCAATGCAATTGTGAGAAAGGATATTGGCTTGGAAAATCATGACGTGGAATCTGTTTGGGTTGAGGTAGGAAACACTGGTGGGGGTTGTCTATAGGCCCCAAACAATCATGGGGATGTAAGGGAAGGCATTAAACAGTAAATTAGAGACACTTGCAATAAGGGTACAACTGTAATCGTAGGTGACTTTAATCTGCATATTGATTGGACAAACCAAACTAGTAATAATACTGTGGAGGAGGATTTCCTGCAGTGTGTACATGATGGTTTTGTAGACCAATACGTTGAGGAACTAACCAGAGAGCAGGCTATCCTAGACTGGGTGTTGTGCAATGAGAGAGGATTAATTAACAGTCTTGTTTTGCAGGGTCCCTTGGGGAAGAGCGACCATAAAATGATAGAATTGTTCATTAGGATTGACAATGAAGAAGTTGAATCCGAAACTAGGGACCTGATCCTAAATAAAAGGAACTACGAGGGTATGAGGTGTGGGTTAGCAATGATGGATTGAGGAACCTTACTAAAAGGATTGACAGTGGATAGGCAATGGCTAATATTTAAGGAACGTATGCATGAATTACAACAATTATTCATTCCTGTCCGTTACAAAAATAAAACAGGATAGGTTGCTCAACCATGGCTTACAAAAGAAGTTAAGGATAGTATTAGATCCAAAGAGGAGACATATAAAATTGCCAGAAAAAACAGCAAGCCTGAGGATTAGGGGCAGTTTAGAATTCAGCAAACGTGGACAAAAAGATTGTTCAGGAAAGGGAAAATGGAGTACGAGAGTAAACTTGCAGGGAGCATTAAAAACTAATTGTAAAAACTTCTATAAATATGTGAAGAGAAAAAGATTAGCAAAGACGAATGCAGGTCCCTTAAAGTCAGAAACAGGAAATTATAATGGGGATTAAAGAAATGGCAAAAGAATTGAACACATTTTGGTTCTGTCTTCACAAAAGAGGACACGAATAACTTCCCAGAAATGTTAAGGAAGCAAGCGTCTAGTGAGAGGGAGGAATTGAAGAAAATCAGTATTAGTGAAAAAAAGTGGTGCTAGAGAAATTAATGGGGTTAAAGGCTGAAAAGTCCCCAGGGCCTAATGATCTACATCCCAGAGTATTAAAGGAAGTAGCCCTAGAAATATTGGATGCATTGGTGGTCGTCGTCTTCTAAAATTCTGTAGACTCTGGAGCAGTTCCTACAGATTGGAGGGTGGCATATGTAACCCCACTATTTAAAAAAGGAGGGAGAGTAAAAACAGAATTACAGACCAGTTAGCCTAACATCAGTAGTGGGGAAAATGCTAGAGTCCATTATAAAAGACATGGTAACGGAACACTTGGAAAGCATTAACTGGATTAGACAAAGCCAGCATGGGAGAGAGAAACCATGCTTAACTAATCTACTGGACTTTCCTGAGGCTGTAACTAGTAGATCAGAGAGAGCCAGTGGATGTGGTGTATTTGGATTTCAAGAAGGCTTTTGTTAAGGTCCCACATAAGAGACTAGTGGGCAAAATTGAAGTACGTGGGATTGGGGGTAATATACTGACATGGATTGAGAATTGGCTGACAGACCGGAAATGGAGAGTGGGAATAAATGTGCCTTTTTCCGGGTGGCAGACAGTGACTAGTGGTGTACCGCAGGGATCAGTGCTTGGGCCCCAGAAAGTAAACAGGCAGGTGCAGCAAGCAATTAGGAAGGCAAATGGTATGCTGGCCTTCATTGCAAGAGGAATTGAGTTCAGAAGTAGGGATGCCTTACTGCTGTTATACAGGGCCTTGGTGAGACCACATCTGGAGTTTCAGTTTTGGTCTCCCTACCTAAGAAAGAAATACTTGCCATAGAGGGAGTGCAGCGAAGGTTCACTAGGCTGATACCGGGGATGGCAGGACTGTTGTAAGAGGAGAGATTGGTTCGACTGGGCCTGTATTCACTAGAGTTCAGAAGAATGAGAAGAGATCTGATTGAAACATATACAATTCTAACAAGGCTGGACAAACTGGATGCAGGGAGGATGTTTCCCCTGGTTGGGGAGTCTAGAACCAGGGGCCACAGTCTCAGGATATGGGGCAGGCCATTTAGGACTGAGATGAGGAAAAATCTCTTCACTCAGAGGGTGGTCAACCTGTGGAATTCTCTACCACAGAAGACTGTGGAGGCTGGGTCACTGAGTATATTCAAGAAAGAAATTGATAATATTTTGGATATTAGGGGCATCAAGGGGTATGGAAAGAAAGCGGTAATATGGCTTTGAGATAGAGGATCAGCCATGATATTGAATGGCAGAACAGGCTCGAAGGGCCAAATAACCTACTCCTAGTTTTTATTTTTCTATGAGGATAGAATGAAGTTATGGATTGATCATGTATGGAACAGGCATCCTGGTGGCCTGTGTAAAGAATGTAACTTATTAGTGTGGGTCATGTTCAGATCCCATATTACAGATGAGATCAACATCCTGTGAAGAAATAGCACCCACATTGCAGTGGTGCCAAGGGGTCTAACATCCGTAGTTCAACCTTTTTGAATGCATGTCCCGACAAGCCATTCAAGTGTCATATTCACACCAAGTGGAATAGGTGGATATTTGCCGAGGTAAATAAAGCTTCACAAGTATGCACGCTTGATGTTTTGTGTGGTTGCATTATCAAATCGTGGGATGCTGTTAATGCACAAACTGTCATCAGATCACTCAAAAAATGTGGAATATCCAATTCAGTGGATGGAGAGGAAGATGATTCATTGCAGAGGGATAATTCTGAAACCAAAAGGGCCAAATCTGATTCATTGGGATCCTAATGATGCCATAATCAAAGTGACTCCGTACAAATTTGATAAGCTCTGTGTTGGGTGCTGAAGCCAATGAATTTTATGGGTTTTAAAATGCTTTCATTGTGGTTAAAGGTACTTGTACAATTAATTTATTCCATAACCTGTGCCACATTAATTTTATGAATTGCTGGTGTTATTCTTGTTGCATGTTTCAAAATTGTGACCATCCACACCAGTTCAGAATTTATACTCTGCGTACAAATTGACACCCATTTTTGCAATGCCTTTTGGGGACTTCAGAGGTCAATTTATACACTGACTTCTATGGTATGTTATTCTTTGCTTGTGCAGTCAGATCATCAATGCTCAAAATTATTTATGGAATTTTTTTCACCTTCCTCATTTTAATCAGTAACCCTTACCTAATGTCCACAAAAGGGTTTAAACAAAATAAATATTTCACAGAAGCCATTAAGTTTATCCACTCAATTATCTCTTACTGTCTTTATTAAAGATTTTTGCATAAAGGCATCAGTCTTTCTCAAAAGCTGGGGCTTGAACATGATGCTTTTGCCCAGAGTTCTGCTCGGTGAGCCGAAATATACACACGCAGACAGCGCAATGCATGCTGGATGCACCAGTTCTATTCACTGTTGTACTGATGAAATATTTTTCTTTTTCTTGCAATCTCAACTCTAGGTTTTCTTAAAAATAATTTTGGAAAAACAAGGACAAATTAAAAGCTCTTTATTGAGATATAGGGTGTTTTAATTTTGGTTTTCTAAAGTTTATTAAGTATTTTAAGTAGCAGGGATGTGCAAAGGGATCTTGTGTTAATATGTCTGTTTTAAATAAAATGTTAACTTTTGAAGGTGACACAGTAAAAGGTAATTGCTAATCCTTTAAATTTGTGATAGAGATCCTAATTGTTAACATCTATGAGACAGTGGTAAAAAGAAAAATACAGTGGTTTTCCTCATTCCTTAAAAGGAAAATACTTTGAAAGCCACAAGGTGTTAGAAATTGGATATAAATTCAAAAAGCTACAGTTTTCAGGGGCAAACATCCTGTACTTCAGGGCACGTCAAAAATATCCAACCCAAAATTAGCTTGGGCTATTTTTCAGACTTTCTTGGCAGTTGCTTAAAACAAGTCCCTTGCACTAGCATCTGTTTAGGTACTCGCTCACAAATTGGCCTGCAGTGAATGAGGCATGAAATATTCAGTGATCATTGCAGCCTTAACAGCAGCTCCCAGGCATGGGTATATATCTTTAAAAAAAATATATATATATTTACTTCACAGCACCACTGACACTGCTACTGACTGCGGTTGATCCCCCTTCCCCTGTCCTGCTCCCCCCTCCTCCCTGACCCAAACATGTACCAGTGGCATGAAATTAGTTGCTTCAAAAGGGCGAGCTTTCTGTGGAGGCATAATGGGCACCGGCAGCTAGCCCCCTTTATTGCATATCGCTGAACATAAAATTTGCCATGAACCAGCACAGTTGGGCAGAATTCCTATAATTTTTTTAAAATTACCTTAACAAAAAAATCCTTTATCAAAGAGTAGTGGTGCAGTTTGACTAGTTCACCTGAAAATGGGTTTATCACAAAAACAAATATTTTTAACAGTTTTTAGCTTAGCACCCATGAGTAATCCTATTTTAAATAACTGAAAATGATTTCAAGAAACTAGAGTGGTACCATAGGGTTCAGTACAGGGTCTCTTGCTTTTTGTGGTATATTTCATTGTTTTGGACTTGAAATTAAGGGTATGAATAAGAAGTTTGCGGACAACACAAAAATTGGCCTTATGGTTGATAAATGTAGAAAGAAGGTATCAATTGGCTAATCAGGTGAGTGAAATATTGACAAATGGAATTAAGTGCGGAGAAATATGAAATAATGCATTTAGGGAAGGCCTAAATAGCAAGGGAATACACAATAAATGATCGGACCCTAAGTAGTGTAGAGGAACAGAGGGATCTTGGAGTGCATGTCCACAGATACCTCAAGGTGGCTAAACGGGTAGATAAGGTTATCAAGAAAACATACAGGATTCTTGCCTTTATTAGCCAAAGCATGGAATGCAAAAGCAGGGTGGTTTTGCTGGAACTGTATTAAACAGCAGTTAGGCAAGGACTACATGCAGATCTGTTCACTATTATAGTAAGCCCCTGATTAAATTGCCCCATTTTTAAGTCATTCTGCTTTAATGTCAGAGATATAATGAGGCCAGTATGCATTTAGTATTGGGATTTCTGTTTTTAGCACTCTTTTTGACGTCGGGCCAACGACCTCGGTGACTCTCCCTGGCACCTCCCGCTCTCAGCCTATCCATCTTGCTGCTTCTCCCTCTGCCTTACTCTCCTATTCGCACCTTTCTCCAGCTAGTCCCCCTCCAGCTCACATCTCCTTTATCTCCCACATTCGCTTCTTCCCTCTGGCCACCACTTTCCCATGCCCTCACAGTGAGGGTTTGGAAGATCAAAGTGGTAAGCGAGTAGGAGCAGGAGAGGGAAACAACAAGCAGGAGGATTGGCAGGAAAGGGAAGTGGTAAGCGGGAGGATGGGCAAGCAGAAGAGGTGGCGAGCAGGAGTCAAGTAGAAAGAGTTAGCATATTTTTATTTTTAGATTTATTTTGTTATTTCATTTACAAATATGGGAATTTAGGAATGTACGGTATTTCAACCGGGTATAATGTTTCAATTTTTTTATGAGGTCCCACAGAATCTTACTACAGCTTTCGCATCAGTTCTAATGGGAAAATCTGATTCACTTGACTATTTAAAGTTGCACTTTTCAGGATTGCAGCTGTTAAGTGAGGAATTACTGTATTGGAAAGATGTTGCACTAGGGAGGGTATAGAGGAGATATACAAGGATGTCACCTGGATTGGTGAATTTTAGTTGAGGAATGATTGGATAGGCTAGGTTGTTTTCTTTGGAACACAGGGCTGCGAGGAGACACCTAACTCTGAGGGGTCTAGATAGAGTGGATAGGAAATCCCTTATTTCCCTTGTTTCAGGAGTACACAACCAGGGGGTATAGATTTAGGTTAAGAGGTAAGGAGCTTCCAGGAGAATTTTTTTCACCTGGATTGGGGTGGGGGTCTAGAACTCACTGCCTAAATGGCTGGTGGAGGTAGAAACTGTTATTGCATTTAAAGTGTTAAAAATGTAGCGCAGTAACCTACAAGGCTATGGCCCAAGAGTTGGAGAGTGGGATTAGGCTGGATTTCTACTTGTTGGTGGCACAGAAATGATGAGTTGAATGGTCTCCTTTCATGCTGTAAACTTCTATGATTTTCTAGTTATATTGGTGTAGTCAGTTTAGTAAATTTAAGAAAAAATACTTCCAAAAGCTTTTAAGATACTTGAGACCATTAGAGACCTTGGACTCAAAAGAACAGCTTAATTTCATGGGTCGTCTCAAAGGCCTTAAAATAATACAGCAAGTGAAGAGGGCACACCTTCACCATGCTGTTAACTCAATGTTATTACAATTGTCATTCTTCCTTGAGGCTTTTCCCTGTCTGATGCTCTGTATCTACAAAGCTAAAAAAGGAAGTATTTTATTAAGAGCTTGCATTTCACTGAGGAGGTTTCAGGCCAACAACCTGCTTTGAAAACTCTGCTCACATTTTGACAACTGCAACAAATTCCACCACAGCACCTGAGACAATCCACAGCATTCTAAATTTAAAAATCCACTTTTTTTTAAAGCCAATTGCCCTATGTCCCTATGTTAATGGATCCTTTGAAAAGAATTCTAGGATCTTGGTTTGCATATTCACCAAAAACTGCTGAGTTCTTCATTGGACCATATCCTATCTATATATCAAGTTTTGTTGAAATCCATCCATTAGCTTTTGAGATATATTGCTTTCAGACAAACAGGCTAAAAGGAATGAAAACATTATCTCCTCCACCTTAAGTCGTGGAGGTAATTAGTGGAAACCCACAGCGGTGATTAATTTACTCTGGAGGTGTCGACAACCTATAGCACATTGATTTTCAAACTAGTGCAAGAGAGTGCAGAAACTTGATTTGCACATGAAGATTCACAATCTTTTGTGCGGATTTGCCCAATTTTGAGGAATCTTATTGCCAGCGCACTGTCTAAGGGAAACTGTACTCTTGTATTCTGAGTGAACCTGTTTAGCTTTGAACAGGCGCTAGCAATATGGTCTAGATAGAATACTACTAAATTTCACAGCGTCATGCATTGGTTTCTAAACATACTACATATTTGCTATTCAGTAAGAATATGTACATTAACATTTCACATCTGGGAAGATTTGCAGCAGATTTCAAAGATCAGGCAATTTATATACATTTGTATTTCTGATAAGTTGGTTTGTTTTTGAATTTTGCAGGCCTGGAGATTTGAAAAGGGCTGTTCTCAGCTGTGGTCGTATCTAATATTAAAGATCTATTTGTATGAGAAATTTGAACTATATCATACATTAATGGAAACATGGATTTAAATTTAGTATATGGCTAACAAAGAATTTTGACATCCCTGCATTACAATGGTTAGAGCCTCCTATAACTATTTACATCAATGTGACTGATCAGTGAAGGAGTTAAGTTGTGCACACTACCCACTTTATGCATAATGTTTATTATAGAAATATAAGTTGATATAAATGTATAGTATCCGCTTTCTGGTTTCCATTATCCATTGTGTAAATTATCTAACAATTAAATGATGTAAAGTTGTGCGACTGTTAAATTGCAATCAAAGTACAATAGCGTACTGTAAAGTGTATTAATTTCTCTTCCTATAATTTGACTTTCAGGTCGTTGCCAACTCCGAAGACTTATGGCAGCATTAGAGATGAAAGCTGGAAAGATGGTTGCTATTGAACTGATTACACAAGAGTCTGAAGCTTGCTCCGCTACTATTCCTGAAATAAAAGGACTTTTTACTTACTGTTCAGAGAGATTTAGTAGGATTTGAGAAAATCCAGTTCTCTGCCATAAATCAGCACAAGTTGGTGGAGATCATGGAGTAGCACTTTATTGACATTAAACATCAGACTTTTTCATACATGTACAATCGGTTTTTCCATGACTGTCCATTGTTTTAATGCTTTTGAGCAATTTGTCGTCATTCAAAAAAAGCAGAAGTCTGGACACAATCCCAAAAATGCCAAAGAAAAAGATTACAACAACCATTGGTAGGGGAAATGGATAACTAACATTGTTGAGACTTTAGAATAATCAATAAAAGACTACTTGTGGAATCCTGTTTTGTAGAAATCAGATATTGTACCAGTTACAAATTTGATGTTCTGGAAGTAAAGCAGGGCACAATTCCATTATCATGGGCAGCTGGTGTCACAGCAAGCCAAAGCCCACTGGTAATCTGATTTATTTCAGGACAAGAAAAAACATCCAAAGTGTTATAGTTATGAATACATGGATTAACATATAAGACAAATTACACATTTTTCTAATTTTATTTGTGAAATTTTTGGAAGTTTGGCGGAGGGAGGGAATGTTATTTTAATTTGTAGCAATTTATGTTAATACCCAGTAGTAATATCTCACTGAAATATTAGCTTCATGATTTTTTGGTCACAACGTTAAAATTGCACCAATAAGTTATCATTGTAAAAGCTGAAATGTATTATGAGCAAGTTGATGTAATTTTTGATGCCCTGCCGGTGATCACTGGAGTTGTGTCCTGTTGTACTGTATAACTGACTGAAAATTTAGTCAGAAAAGGCAAGTTGTAACCTGAATGGTGCTTTGTGCAGATAAAATACATGTGGATAAATGGCTTAATTTGAAAGTTGAGTGTATATTGTGAGTGAGGCACTTTGTTTAACTTTTGCCCACACCAAGGAAAAAAATACCTTCAGTATCTTTTTTTTTGCAGTTGACAATTTTTGTTTAATTGCCAAAGGGCTTACTGTCAAGTGTGTTTTACACAATTGCTTTTGTAAAATTGTACAGCACTGGCTCAGGAAAGAATGGCTTTAATGTGCAGCCAAGTTTTCAGCATGCAGTGTATTAATAGGACATGTCTGTTTTGGTAACTTGTTTCCTTAAAAGGTATGCAGTGAAAACTTGGTCCATTCAAGTTGTAATCTGATCACACCACAGTGCTTAAAATAATAATGCAACATAGTTCTATCTAAACTATGCACTCATATACAAACAGTTGCTTGGAGCTGTTCAATAAATACTGCAGCCTAATAGGTACTATATTCAGTAATTACATTGTTCAAAGACATCACTACACTTGTGTATATTCTTACAAAAAATTGAGTTTACATTTAAATATATTTGCCTACTACAGGGTGTGTTCTAAGTTTATTATTTTGCAGGTGATGCCATTAAATAGCTTGAATTGATATTCACGTGGTTAATCATAAGCTAATTATTTTGAATTATTTTTGGATTTGGTTACAGGAACTTTTCCTTTCAAATTTAGAAGAAAGCCTTTCCAAATGCCCTTTAATATTAAAGTGCTTGAGCCTATAATACAGTGGGATAGGAGTGCTAGGAGAGGTGGTCAGTGACTGAGTGGAGTAAACATGAAAGTTATCAGTGAGTAGACTGAGTGAATGAGGTGGATGTGGGATGATGGGTAACAGATGAATAGGGTGACTGAGTGGACAGTGTGAGGGGTAAGCATGGATTACAGATGATTAGGTTTGCAGTTAATGTGTGAATGAACATGTGATACTTTGTGAACAAATAGTGAGCAAGTTGAATGTGATTTTTGTTTGTTTACTGATCTAAATGGCCAACTGAAGTGTCATGTCATCTCAGTTCTACAAGTTGGATAGATCTGAAAAACTCTGGATGCATGAGAATGTAATCGTGTGTTGAGGGGAAAGAACTTGTTCAAATGTAATCCTGCATATACAACTGTTTACTGTCAATATCTTTTTAAATATATACCCATAAAACTTGATTGCCCTGTGAGTAATTGCCTAAATAAGGGAATTATATTTATTATATTTTACAAATTGCCTTTTACTATCTAAAATCTAGTCCAAGAGAATAGGCAGTGTAAGAGTTTGGCTTCATTACAAATATTATTTCTTAATTTGTGTTGAGGTAAACAGTACTTTCAAAAGTTAGAGGTTTGGATTAGTCCTTTCCACAGGAAGGATATTATGTTTGAAAACTTGATGCAGAATGAAGGCTGGTAAAATCTTCTAAACAGCACCTCGGGAGTGAAGTGATGTAACCACAAACTCATTCCAAGTTGTGGGACTTCCTTCAGAAAATGACTACGAATGTTGATAGTGCACAATAGTGGGTTTCTTTTGTTTTTAGTAGAAAACTTTTTTGTTTTAACATGTTATACATACACGAGTATACACTTGCACACTGCAATTCTGCGAGACACAATTGGGCAAAAATAAAACCTTACGGTAATCTTAAGAGTATGTTGATCAGTAAAATGAAAGGCATGTTACCACCCCACAGTGGTTTAGTTAACTGTAAGGAATTAATCACATGTGACACATAAACAACTTTGAACTAAAATGCTGTGGACAAAATAAACTTGCTTTCACCCTGAGAAGTGTGGAATTCTTAATTTTATATAATGAAAAATAGTGCCTATAATTTAAATTCATTTTTGAGGTTATAATTTTGTTTGTTGAATGTGGGTTAATTTTTGTGCCAATAGCTTGAGTATTGTCTACTCCAATGTGAATAAATGGTCATATATTGCTTTCAATATTTAATTTTTTGCTCTATGTAACTTTTGTAATGTTAATGAACTTGTTTTAAAAAAAATGCAAGAATCATCTTGTTTGAAAAAAATAAACAGTTCTTGACATTGGAAAACTATTTCATATTGTATTACTGAAGTCTGTTTCTATTGAACAGAGGAACCAATTGATTTGTAGCTGTGCATATACATTCTGCCAACGTATCAGCTATGAAAAAGGAAAGTAACCAGGGAATATAGTCTTGATCAGAACCATTGTAAATAGTATATTTGCATAAATTAGCTTGTCTACAATTTCTTATTAATGAACAACTTAATTAAATTCCTCTGTGCTAGAATTGAATTGCTATGTCTTTGGAATGTAACATCTGCCACGGTTTGTAAAGATTTTCTGATTTTTTTTAATGCTTAAACATTTGGGTCAAGGAGGGTCGGGGGAGTTTAAAACATCATGAGACTATTTTCTTTCATTTAAATCCGAGCTGGAGGACCTGTCTATATCATTATGCTAAATGTCACTGAACTTGACTGGTAGATTCCTTCATTACTTCATGAAAATTGCAGTTAAAAACCTGACTGCTCTATACTGTAAATGGTGGGGAAGAGAAGGATTAAGTAGTGTTAGGAATGACTTTCTAACCTTGGAAAGCAAATGCTGCCTTGATTCATTATTCCTCCTTTTGCTTATGGAAATCTAAATCTAATGGCTCCCTAATGATTTTTCTTTGGCTGAAGTCTTATTGTTAAATACTTTTATCAGCTCAATTTTTTTCTAAATTACAAATGAAGTTATCCTAGGGATGTTGGTCGCTAAGATTTTTTGCCAACACTTCTCTCTACCCCCTCTTCCCCATTACACAGAAGGGAGTAGCTAACTGAACCTGGACTGTGGGCCATGAGTTCCTCCATTCTGAAAGAGAAATTGAAGATGATTGTCGCTCAGGCCCAACATCCTGCAAGAGTGCAGAATCAACATAGTAAATCTAACATTGCAGTCAACCGAGATGTGATGAAAGAGCTTATGTACTTTCATTACCTGAGTGCCAATATTTCAGGTAGCCTTACTATCAAAAGGGCTGTAAATACCAGGAAATTCATAGGTTCAAGGCAAGACAGAGAAACCAGCACAATTTGACCATTCTGCATTTGAGTTCAAACTTTGATCTCCAAATACCCATGGATCCTAACTGCAATGAAAGGTGCAAAGTATTGAGTTCTGATTTCTCATGAACTAAATTCCAATGTTTATCACTCATGTTGACGTTATAACACACTAAGGAACTGGAGAATGTATCAGCTTGTGATAAGTCAGTTTAATTCAAATAATTTCCGTTCTGGTTTTTCCTTTTGTTAAAGGAGCTGAGATAAAGCAATGTAGTAGTGCCTTCTGACAGCAGGTTTAATGACACTGCAAGCCATAACTGCATACTTGCATACGAACATATGAATTAGGAGTAGGCCACAGTTCCTCGAGCCTGCTCCACCATTCTATAAGATCATAGCTCATCTGAATGTTAGCTCTGCCCCACATTCCTGCCTACCCCCGATAACCTTTCACCTCCCTTGTTAATCAAGAACCTAACTAGCTCTGCCTTAAAAATATACAAAGACTCTGCTTTTGAGGAAGAGTTCAAAAGACACTCAACCTTCAGAAAAAAATTCTCCTCATCTCTGTCTTAAATGAGTGGCCCCATATTTTTAAATGATGACTCCTAGTTCTAGATTCTTCCACAAGAGGAAACATTCTCTCCACATCCACCCTGTCAAGACCTCTCAGGATTTTGTGTTTCAATTAAGTAGCCTCTTACTCTTCTAGATTCCAGTGGATATAAGCCTAACCAGCTTTTTCTCATAAGACAAGGCGCCCATTAATGGTATTAGCCTAGTAAACATTCTCTGAACTAATGCATTTACACCTTTGTTTAAATAAGGAGACTAGTACTGTACACAATACTCCAGATTTGGTTTCTCAACTGAGACCTGTTCAGAGGAAGCATAACCTCCCTACTTTTGTAATCGATTCCTCTCACAATAAATGGTAACATTCTATTAGTTTTCCTAATTACCTGTATACTAACATTTTGTGATTCATGCACTAGGACACCCATATCCCTCTGAATCTCAGAGCTCTGCAATCTCTCACCATTTAGATAATCTTTTTTATTCTTCCTGTCAAAATGAGCAATTTCATATTTGCCTAAATTATAATCCATTTACCAAATCTTTGTTCATTCACTTAACCTATCTATGTCACTTTGTAGCATCCTTACATCCTCTTCACAATTCTTTGTGTCGTCGGCAATTTAGCAACCATTTCTTTGGCCCCTTCAACCAAGTCATTTACATAATTGTAAAAAGTTAAGGCCCCAACACTGCTCCCTGTGGAACACCACTCTCACATCCTGCTAACCAGAAAAAGACCCATTTATATCATCTCTGTCTCCTGTTGGCCAGCCAACAGTACAGTACATCCACAGCACATCTGACTCCTTCAAAGAACTCCAATAATTTGGTTAAACATAATTTCTCTTTTACAAAACCATGTTGACTCTGCCTGATTGCTTTGAATTTTTCTAAGTGCCGTGCTATAACATATAATATATAATAGCTTCTAACGTTTTCCCCATGACAGATGTTAAGCTAACTGGCCTGCTTCAATTTCCTGCATTCTGTTTCCCGTACTTTTTGAATAAAGGAGTTATATTTGCTATTTTCCAATCTAATGGAACCTTCCCTGAATCTAGGGAATTTTGGAAAATTAAAACCAGTGCATCAACTCTCTCACTAGCCACTTCTTTCAAGGCTTTACAGTGAAGTCCATCTGGACTTGGGGATTTGTCAGCCCGCAGCCCCAACGATTTGCTCAATATCACTTCCCTGGCGATTGTAATTTTCCCGAGTTCCTCCAACCCTTCCATTTCCTGATTTGCAGCTATTTCCAGGATATTACTTGTGTCCTTTATAGTGAAGACCAAATAAAGTATCTATTTGATTCACCTGCCATTTCCCTATTTCCCATTATCAATTCCCCAGATGCACTTTCTAAAGGACCAATGCTCACTTTGTTAACTTTTTTCTTATTTAAATTTCTATAGAAACTTTTACTATCCATCTCTATATCACTGGCTAGCTTTCTCTCATACTTATTTTTTCCCTCTTTATTAATCTTTTTGTCATTCTTTGCTGTTCTTTGTTCTTTCCACTCTTCTGACCTGTGACCTGTCTCTGCATAATTATATGCTTTTTCTTTAAATCCCCCCATGATTATTGCTGTACCTTTCTGGCAAACTCCCATTATCTTTTCCTTTATACTCTGTCCTACTGTGTGGTTACAATTAGGAGGCCTGTACACCACTCCCACAAGTGACATCTTGCTTTTATCATTTCTCATCTCAACCCAAACCGCTTCCACATCCTGGTTTCCTGAACTTAGGTAATCCCTCTCTGACGTGCCATCATTAATTAATAGAGCCGCCCCTCCACCTTTTTCTAACTTCCTGTCCTTCCTAAATGTCACAACCTTCAATATTCAGGTCCCAATCTATGTCATCCTGTAACCATGTCTCTGTAATGGCTATCAGGTTGTATTTATTTATTTCTATTTGTGCTATCAGTTCATCCACTTTGTTTCGAATGCTACATGCATTTAGATAGAGCCTTTAGTTTTGTCTTATTATTTTTGTAGTGTCTAGCCTTATCGCTGATTTACTCTTAGATTTGTACTCTGTGTCCCTGTCACAGTCTGTTTATCATTTCCCATATTAATAACTGTCTCTTTTTCCTTGTCTCTACTCTTTGGTTTTCTACATCTTCCCAAATTTTATCCCTCACCCCCACTATTCAGTTTAAATCCCTCTCTACTTCCCTAGTTAGGCAGCTCGTGAGGACACCAGCCCCTGCGTGGTTCAGGTGTAGACTGTCCCAATGGTACAGATCCCACTTTCCCTAAAACTGGTGCCAGTGCCTCACAAACTGGAACCCACTTCTCCCGCACCAGTCTTTGAGCTATGCATCCATTTCTCTAATCTTATTTGTCCTATGCAATTTGCACGTGACTCAGGTAATAATCCAGAAATTATTACCTTTGAGGTTCTGCTTAATTTGGTGCCAAGATCCTCATACTGCCTCTGCAGAACCTCCTTCCTTATTCTGCTTATGTTGTTGGTACCTACCTGGACCACGACCACTGGATCCTCCCCCTCCCACTGCAAGTTCCTCTCCAGCCCCGAGCAGATGTCCTGACCCTGGCACTGGGCAGGCAACACAGACGCCTGGGCTCGCACACTTTGCTATAGAGAACAGTGTCAAGCCCTCTCATTATACTGTCCCCTACTACCACTACATTCCTCCTTGCTCCCCCAACTTGGATGGCTTCCTGTGCCACTGTGCCATGGTCAATTTGCTCATTCACCCTGCAGTCCCTATTTTCATCCAAACAAACTGAAAGAACCTCAACACAAAAACAGAATTACCTGGAAAAACTCAGCAGGTCTGGCAGCATTATGAAAGAACCTCAAACCTGTTGGACAATTGCAGCATCTCACACTCCTGCCCTCTGGGTCCCCTTACCTGCCTGACTCGTAGTCACACCCTCCTGTCCCTGACCAAATCAGAAGACCCTATCCCTAAATGGTGTGACTGCCACCCGGTATAAAGCATCCAGGTAACTTTCCCCATCCCTGTGTCGCAGAGTCTGCAGCCCAATGACTCTGAGCCAAAGTTCATCAAGCCACAAACACTTATTGCAGATGTGTTTGCCCTGGATCACAATGTTATACGGGAACTCCCACATACTGCAGCCTTGACACGACCTGTCCCACCATCCTTCATGTGTTTTAAGTAATGACTTAATTACATTAATTACTTATTTATATTGCTTTCTTATACATTTTATTAACTTTACAACCAAATTATGTACTATTTTAAATCTTAGGAATAGAAAAGAACTGAACTGGGGCTACAGTAACCAGATTCAGCCACTTAGCTAATTAACTACTCAGTTTCTACAACTGAGAGTGAGTTTACCCTGTCCAAACTACAAGAAAGAACTTAGCCTGCTTGCACAGTATTTCTCAGTTACTGCTAATTACAGATGAGATTAGATTTTAAGAGCTAAATTTAAGAGCAAAATTAACATTTAAAACTCCCCTCTCACCAAACTCCAAGTTTTCACTCAAGTAGTCAGCTGTACTCAGTTTGCCAAGGCTGCAATGGAGAAGAGTCTGAAGAAGAGTCATAAGGACTCGAAACATTAACTCTGTATTTTTCTCCACAGATGCTGTTCGACCTGCTGAGATCTTCCAGCATTTTCTGGTTTTGCTGCACTAAACAACCCTGAATTAAAATAAGTAATCTGGGATCTTGGTTGCTTATCACAGAATCACAGTGCAGAAGAGGCCTTTCGGCCCATTGAGTCTGCACCAACACGTGAGAAACACCTGACCTACCTACCTAATCCCATTTACCAGCACTTGGCCCATAGCCTTGAATGTTATGATGTGCCAAAAGCTCATCCAGAAAATGTTTAAAGGATGTGAGGCAACCTGCTTCCACCATCATCCCAGGCAGTGCATTCCAGACTGTCACCACCCTCTGGGTAAAAAAGTTTTTCCTCACATCCCCCCTAAACCTCCTGCCCTTCACCTAGAACTTATGTCCCCTAGTGACTGACCCTTCAACTAAGGGGAACAGCTGCTCCCTATCCACCATGTCCATGCCCCTCATAATCTTGTACACTTCGATCAGGTCGCCCCTCAGTCTTCTCTGCTCCAACAAAAACAACCCAAGTCTATCCAACCTCTCTTCATAACTTAAATGTTTCATCCCAGGCAACATCCTGGTGAATCTCCTCTGCATCCTCTCCAGTGCAATCACATCTTTCCTATAATGTGGCGACCAGAACTACACACAGTACTCCAGCTGTGGCCTCACCAAGATTCTATACAACTCCAACATGACCTCCCTACTTTTGTAATTTATGCCTCGATTGATAAAGGCAAGTGTCCCATATGCCTTTTTCACCACCCCACTGACATGCCCCTCTGTCTTCAGAGATCTATGGACACACACGCCAAGGTCCCTTTGTTCCTCAGAACTTCCTAGAGTCATGCCGTTCATTGAATACTGCCTTGTCAAATTACTCCTTCAAAGTGTGTCACCTCTCACTTTTCAGGGTTAAATTCCATCTGCCACTTATCTGCCCATTTGACCATCCCGTCTATATCTTCCTGTAGCCCAAGACACTCAACCTCACTGCTGACCACCTGCCAATCTTTGTGTCATCCACTAACTTACTAATCCTACCCCCCACATAGTCATCTATGTTGTTTATATAAATGACAAATAATAGGGGACTCAGCATGGATCCCTGTGGTAAGCCACTGAACACTGGCTTCCAGTCACTAAAGCATCCTTCTGTCATAACCCTCTGTCTCCTACAACTAAGCCAATCTTGAATCCACCTTATCAAATTACCCTGTATCCCATGTGCATTTGCCTTCTTTATAAATCTCCCATGTGGGACCTTGTCAAAGGCTTTGCTGAAATCCATATAAACTACATCAACTGCACTACCCTCATCTACACGCCTGGTCACCTCCTCAAAAATTCAATCAAATTTGTTAGGCATGACCTCCCTCTGACAAAGCCATGCTGACTATCCTTGATCAAACCTTGCCTCTCCAAATGGAGATAAATACTCTCCTTCAGAAATTTCTCCAATAGTTTCCCTACCACTGATGTGAGACTCACTGGCCTGTAGTTCCCTGGCTTATCTCTACAACCCTTCTTAATTAGCGGAACCACATTAGCTGTTCTCCAGTCCTCTGGCACCTCCCCTGTGGCCAGAGAAGAATTAAAAATTTGTGTCAGAGCCCCTGCAATCTCCTCCCTTGCCTCCTCAGCAGTCTAGGAAACAAATAATCTGGACCTGGAGATTTGTCCACTTTTAAGCCTGCCAACACCTCCAAAACCGTGTCACTCCCTATATCAACTTGCTTAAGAACCTCACAGTCTCTTTCCCTGAGCTCGATACCTTCATCCTCATTCTCTTGTGTGAAGATGGATGTGAAGTATTCATTCAACACTCTAGCAATGTCCTCTGGCTCCACGCACAGTTCACCCCCTTGGTCCCTACTCTTTCCCGGGTTATCCTCTTCCCATTTATATACTTATAGAATATCTTGGGATTTTCCCTACTTTTATCAGCCAGAGCTTTCTCATATCCCCTCTTTGCTCTCCTAATTGCTTTTTTAAGCTCCACCAGCACAGTCTGTACTCCACTAATGCCTCCGCTGATTTGCTTCCCTTGTACCTGCTAAAAGCCTCTCTCTTCCTTCTCATCGTAACCTGAATATCTCTGGTCATCCATTGTTCTCTGGGCTTGTTACTCCTTCCTATCACCCTAGTGGGAACATGTTGAGCCACTACCCTCCCCATTTCCTTTTTGAACACCTCCCACTGCTCCTCTGTAGATTTCCCCACAAGTAGCTGTTCCCACTTTACCTTGGCCAGATCCTGCCTTATTTTACTAAAATCCACTCTCCCTTAATCCAAAACATTTTTTTGCAACTTGTCCATAACAAACTTAAACTGCACCAAGTTGTTGTTGCTATCACTAAAATGCTCGCCTACCACCACCTCAGCCACCTGACCGGCTTCATTCCCCAGAATTACGTCCAGCAAAGCACCGTCCCTTGTTGGACCCTCTACATATTCACCTAAAATGTTCTCTCCTGTACACATTTCAAGAAATCCACTCCATCCAAGCCCTAACACTGTCTATCCCAATTAATGTTGGGAAAGTTGAAATCATCTAATATAATTACCCTATTGTTATTGTTTTTACACACCTCCACAAATTGTGCACATATTTGCTCCTCAATTTCCCACTGACTAAAAGAAACACCTAACAATGTGGCTGACCTTTTTTTATTCCTAAACTCTACCCACAAAGCTTCATTCGATGCCCCCTCCAAGATATCATCTCTCCTTACTGCAGTAACTGATTCCTTAACTAATAATGCAACGCCTCCTCCTCTTTTACCCCCTCCCCTGTCTCACCTGAAGATTCTATATCTCGGAATGTTCAGCTGCCAATCCTGCCCTTCCCTCAACCATGTCTCAGTGATGGCTACTATATCATAATTCCACCTGTCAATCCTCACCCTTGACTCATCCGTTTTACCTGTAATATTCCTGGCATTAAAGTAGAAGCCATCCAGCCTTGCCTTACTCCCTTGAAACTTAATGCAGCTGATCTTGATTGTTTTACTGTATTATGATGTGTACCTATTCTGCTAACATTCTGTGTCTCTTTACCCTACCGAATTAGTTTAAGCTCCTCCCAACAGCACTAGCAAACCTGCCCACAAGGATGTTAGTCCTGCTCTTGTTCAGATATAGACCGTCCCGCTTGTACAGGTCCCACCTTCCCCAGAAATGGTCCCAGTGATCCAGGAATCTAAAACCCTCCCTCCTGCACAAGCTCTTAAGCCACGTATTCATCTGTGTTAATCTCCTATTTCTGAGCTCGCTAGCATGTGGCACTGGGAGTAATCCAGAGATTACAACCCGAGAGGTCTTTCTTTTTAGTCTACTGCCTAACTCCCTGAGTTCTTGATGCAAGACCTCATCCCTCTTTCTACCTATGTCATTGGTAGCAACATGTACCATGACCTCTGCCTTATCACCCACCTCCTTCAGGTTGCCCTGTAGCCGGTCAGTGACATCCCAGACCCTGGCACCAGGGAGGCAACATACCATCCTGGAGTCACGTTGAAAGCCACAGTAGCGCCTATCTGTTCCCCTGACTATAGAATCCCCTATTACTATTGCTCTTTCTCCCCTCCTATACAGGCAGGCTGCTTGTGGTGCCAGAATCTTGGCTCTGCTTGCACTCCTTGGAGGAACCAGCACCCTCATCAGCCTCCAAAATGGAATACCGATTTATGAGCGGGACTCCAGGGGACTCCTGAACTACCTGCCTGTTTCTCTTTGATTGCCTGGTAGTCACCCATTCCCTTCCTTCAAGTCCCTTCATCTTCGGTGTGACCACCTCTCTAAATGTGCTATCCACGATACTCTTAGACTCACGGACGCTCCACAGTGTCCCCAGCCGCTGTTCCAGCTCTGAAACCTGAGCTTTCAGGAGCTGCAGCTGGGCACACTTACTGCACACAAGCTGGTCCCAGGCACCAGAAATGTCCCCGGCTTCCCACATGGAGCATGAGGAGCACACCACGGCTTTGAGCTCTCCTGCCATGACTTATCCCTTTAAATTAAACCATTTAAGTCAATTACTCGAGGGTCTTTCTTTCCTGATCCTCGTTACTATAGAGTATACAAACTGTAAACCACAAAAAGACCTTAAACTATAAGCAATTAAAGTAGTAAATACCTTAACCACTACTTACCAGTGATTCCTTTCCCTTGTAGCCTCTACTGCTGCAGCACACTCTGAAGATTTAAGAAGTTGGGTAGCAAGGAAAAAATGCAAAGAGCACCTCGTCCTCTATGCACCAATTTCCCACTTTGCACCAAATTCCGAATACCTATTCTGGATGTGCCCCACTCAGGATGTGCTCTCTCTCCTGTTCATGTGCAAACACACTGTAGTGTGCTTCTAGATAGTCCCTTTCTTAAATAGAGCTGAGTTGACTCAGTGCTGGATTCATGAGACTTTAGCATCATGTAGAACTAAGCAGCCCTATTCAGCTTTTGAACTGTTCATCTTTTTTAAAACATTGCTAATCTTAACTAGATCAATTAATTGCATTTGGCAAGCCACACTTAACATAGTGCAGGCAATAAAAACACCAGTAGCTTTCGCAGACAAGATACAAAATAGAGTGGAGAATTGTGTTGATAACACCACAGCCAGCTAAAAATGCTAGCATCACTGCACCGAGCAAAACTGGACAAGCTGAAAAGGTAGATGTGCTGCTAGGATAAGATTTGCAATGGAATCCCTCTGCACTAGTCTTGCAACAGATATCTAAAATGCTGATGATAGAGACTACAGCAGAAATATGAACACTAAGTAATTGGTGCATATGCACCAGTGATAATGGATGAAAACCAGATAAAGAGATTTTATGGAAATATGAGTGATGAAATTACTGCAAGATCCACAGATGAAATTTTCATACATCAGTATATAGGTTGGTTGCAATGTCTTTTTATTCATTCATTGGATGTGGGTGTCGCTGGCAAAGCCAATATTTTTATTGCCCATCTCTGTTGGGAGATAGTTCCATGATTCTAACCAGTCAACAGTGATATATTCCCAAGTCAGGTTGGAGGTAGTGGTGTTCCCAGATACCTGCTGCCCTTGTACTTCTAGGTTGTAAATGTGGGTTTGGAATGTGTTTAAAGGTGTTGGAAAGAACGTAACAGAAGAAGCATAAGTAAACCAACACGACCACTTGAGCCTGCTCTGCCATTCAATCCTATCCCCTTATATCCTGATTCACTGACAGACCAAAACTATGTTTATCTCAGCCTAAAATATCATCAACGATGGAGCATCTGCGACCTTCTGAGGTAGAGAATTCCAAAGGTTCACAACTCTTCAAAGATGTTTTTCCTCACCTGCGTCCTAAATGATTGACCTCTTATTCTGAGACTGTGCTTCTGTGTTCTAGATTACCCTGTCAGGGAAAACAACCTCCTGGTATCTACCATGTCATGCCTTTCAGAATCTTGTATGTTTAAATGAGATCACCTCTCATTCTCCTAAACCCCAGAGAGTATAAGCACAATTTACACAGCCTTTTATCATAGCACAAGCCTATCATCCCAGGACCCAAACTAGTAAACCTTTGCTGTACCACCTCCAATGTAAGTGCATCTTTCCTTAATATTGGAGGCCAAAACTGCACACAATGCTTTGTAGTATAAGGGTCTGGTACATGCAGGGTTAATGTGGGATTGAGTACAGTACTGCCCACACAGTGATGTAAGAAGGCACATGACCCAGACCCAGCATCAGTGTGGCATTGAGCAGAGATGAAAAGACCTAAGTATGGAAATAGATCCTAGTCTGTACTCTTTACCGTACATGTGTAAATAGTTCTACTTGTTAATAAAGGATTACACTTAATCTACTGAAGACTAAGAAGACTTCTTCAAGAGATACTGTTATTTAACCAATACCCACCCAACATGGTGGCAGCTGGGGATCAAAAACCCGCAACCTTTCTAAAATGATGAAACAAACTGAGATGCTGGAAGACTAAAACAAAACTTCAATGAAAATTCTGACCTGAGAGAAACTCCGAACAGAAGCTGAAGATGTAGAGAAACTTTGCCTTTAGCTTCCAGGCTTTTTCCCTGGAGCATTTTCTGACAGAGATTTTTTCTGCATTGAATCCAGCTTCAGAGCGCAAAGACCATAAAGCCTTTAAAGTTCCAGGCAACAGGCAGCTCTGAGAACCGTTTTCCTAATTCAGTGTCAGAGGTGCCATTGAAGGAAAGCCCATCACCAAAACACAATTCCCCAGCCAAAACCCCCAACACGTGGCTTCCAAATTCATAAGACAAGAAAAAAGAATTAATTATTTAAATCTCTCAGGAACATCATGGCTGTGCAGCTCAGAAAACAGCAAGCATAACTTTAAATTCAAATGCCTCGTTGCTTGTCATAGCAAACCACGGAACGAAGAAGTTGACATACAGGCAATCCAGGGTCTCCTTCAAGAAGCGCGCCATCGCCAGTTTGCAGAGCACGCCATAACCAGCAAGCACAGGAAATCCCTTTGTCTTGGAATCAATGGTGATGTTATCTCAAAAGCCTGTAAGCTCTTAAAGCCGCACATACAATTTAAAAATTTTAACATGGTTCACAATTGAACACATGCAACTCAACTTGGACTAACCCAATGCCCAGGCCAATTAAAAAATTGGGGTCTTTGGAGGAAAATTTTTAAGATACAGCATCACTTCTGGTTTAAATGAAAAGTCGGAAGAAGAGCAGTTGAACACATTGCTTTACTCTATAGGCCCGATTGCAGATGACATCATTGTAAAAAAGTGTATTAATGAATCACTCAGCCAAATTGGAGGAGGTTTTAAAATCTTTTAACATTTATTTTAATTTGCAAACCAATAAAATATTGGAGAGAGCTAAATCAAATAAAAGGTTGCACTGCCTGGTGAACCTATTGATTCCTTCATAAATCATCTCTATGGGATGGCAGAGGGATGTGAATTTGGAGATTTAAAGCCTGAACTCATCAGAGACAGAATAGTGGTGGGTGTAACAAATGATAAACTTCCTACGAGCTAAAAAAAATTTATCCCTGGACAAGGTAATCCAGATATTTAAACTATCTGAATTCTGCAGGCAGCATTGAACAATCTTAAGGGGCAGAAGCCAACCCTCACTCAAGCTTATCAGGCCACAAAGATATAGGGACCATTCAGATCAGGGAAAGCAATTCCCCAACTATCTAGTAGAGTGACCTTGCCAGCACTTTGGGTGCGAAGCGTCCTGTGACTACAGCTCAATGCTTCCACTGTAACAGCATGGGGCACCATGACAAACTGTGCAAGTCAAAACCCCAGAAACACGCAGAAGGCCCAAAAGTAATCCACGAGGCCGAGACCGATAACCCGGAAGACACACAGCCCCGTTCCTTGGGTGAGGTGAAGGATTGTGGTTTCTCATTCTGGAATGCAGATGCCTTTGTCAATGGTCATCAAACAAATTTTAAATTCGATTCAGGTGTCAGCGTGACAGTCCTGTCAGACAAGGAACCATGGCCGAAAGACCTCAGGCTTCGAATGGCGGACACTCCACTTTACAAGGCAGGAGGAACCCAACTTCCAGTCATTGGCATGATCCTGGAACAACTGAGGAATGGCAGCCAGCAGATCTTTGAGCTGATGTATGTCATCTGCAACCAGCCTTTTTTGTTCCTGAGCAGGGATGCCTGCATAGCCTTGGAACTCCTCCAGATGGCAGAGGATGTCAAGACAACCACAATCATTAGTCAGAACAGCACGGTCCTGAATCCTCAAATACTAAAGAGTATTCAGACTCGAACTTCAGCTCTGAACTCTCTTTATTTGCAGAGAGGGTTTTTCCATTCTCATGGCAGGTCCCTGACAACTCCAAGTGGTCAGACCAGCCTACCATCCATGAGATAACCATGATGCCTCCAATAAAAGTGGTAAAAGAGAATGATCAGCAGTCTGAGAAGCCTGTACCTCCAACCTTGGCACAGTATGTACAAGTCGGTCAACAAGGCAACCAAAATGCAGACACTGCGAATTTCAGCCAATGTGCCACGACCACATGGAAGCTAGAAGCTGGTAGCTGTCTCCCAACATCGACAACAAAAAGCAGAGGTGAGAGTACCACTAAACTTTCTTCTCACAAACAGGGACACTGTTCCTCAGCCATAGCGGCCATCGAGATGGCTACATGTAGAAACAAGAAAAGAAAAAAGTGACAAGGAGATGAATACAATGTTCGTCTACCCCGCAAGAAATGATTTAGAGTAGCAGCAACCACTGATCAATGCAACAGCTGAAGTGTGGTTCAACACAAAGGAATGAAAGAAAGGAATAAAAACATACCCAAATGCCAGCCCAACCTCCAAGCCAACAGGAAGAACCAGAACCAGCAGAGCCAACAACTCCTCCAACAGAACAGCGAACAAGATATGGAAGTGTTATAAGGCCTCCTGCCTGTCAGAATCTGTAAGTTCAAGGACTTGAATGGGAAAGATGGGGTAGTGAGAATGTTGTAATAATGCTAATACAATAATGGCAATAGTGTTGTAATAGCAGTGATGTGGTAACAACAATGTAAAAGTACAAGACTAATAACAATGTAAGACATGAAGTAAACTAATGGAACTCCACATGCATTGGCCAAAGGCTTGGGAAGTGTAATAGTACAGGGGTCTGGGACATACAGGGTTAACGTGGGACTGAGTACAGTATCACCCAAGCAATGATGTAAGAAAATACATGACCAGACCCATGGATCAGTGTGGTGTTGAATAGAGATGGGAAAAGACCTAAGCATGGAGATAGCTCCTAGTCTGTACCCTTTACTGTACATATGTAAATAGTTTTACTTGTTAATAAAGACTTACAGTTAACCTACTGAAGACCACAAAAACCTCTTTAAGAGAGACCATTCTATAATCAAACCAACCCAACATACTCCAAGTGAGGTCTCACCAGAGCCCTGAACAATTGTAGAAAGGCTTCCTTGTTCTTGTGCTCCAATCCACTTGCAATAAAGGCCAACATGCCATTTGCCTTCTTGGTAGCTTGCTGTACCTGCATGTTATTGTGTACCTTGTGAGTACACCCAAGACTGAACATCAATTTTTAGAAGGGCAATTGCAATGGTCCCTTCTTTTGAGAAAATGTGTTGAGCACAAGCTCGCCAGCAATAGGCTCTTCATTAGCCAGGTATGCAGAAAAATACATTGAATATATCTCAATCCAAGAACTGGCATCTAACTGATTGTATCTTTATCCAACAATCTAGCTTCATTATCCACAGTGTGAACTGCAGGATGCAAGAACTATTAGAATAATGAATAGAGCAGAATGCTGGAACAACCATCATATTGTATGTCCCACGCTATTACAAGTAATCAACCACGGATGGTTTTGGCAGTTCTGTGATGTTGAGTGCTTAAATGTAAAGCAACTAAAAGAGGAGCTCTGTTTCTTTCTTTAAGAAATTTTCCTGGTATATGTGCTCTGCCTCAAGGCAGACCCTTAGCTCATTTTGTGCTATCACTTCATCCTGAGCTGTTTTCATTGGTCAGTGAAGGTTTGCCATTGTCTTCCACTCAAAGGGGCAAGGCCCAGAACTACCCTATCCAGAACAAGAATTGGACCCATGCTGGGAGCTTTACCCTGAATCACGCACTAGCCAACTGAACTAATTGACTCCTACTCTCTAACAGAAGTAGTCTTCAATTGGAGAGCCCAGGACTAAGAGCACGCGAGGTGATTGGTGATTAGCTGGTGAATTCTTTTCCATCCAGCTAAGGGACAAGTCATTTTTATATCTGGTAAGTTTAGCTAGTCATCAAATAAATAGATACAGGGCAGCATCCTCCAATCCCATCGGATGCACATCCTGTGGCATTTAGAAGTTTCAGGACATATTTTTATGCCCTAAATAACCCAAATGCTGAAAGTGTCATGAGCTGGAGGAGCTCAAGTCCCTGGTTTTGGAACTTGAGTAGCAGCTGAAGTCACTGCAGTACATCCACAAGGCTAAGAGCTATATGGATAACATTGATGTAGGGAGTCAACCAATTGCTTAAGATTGTGCAAGCAGACAGGAAATGTATGATGGCCAGGCAGACAAGGAGGACCAGGCAGGTATTGCCACAGTCCTCCGAGGGTATCTAGCTCTCTGACCGGTTTACAGTTTGAGGGGGGCGGGGATAGGTGCACAGCCAGAGGTCATGGTCTGTATTGATATCAATGACTCAAGTGAACAGAGGGATGAGGCCCTGCAAGCAGATTTTAATGAGCTGGAAAGAAATTAATGAGCAGGACCTCAACAGCAGTAATCTCTGGATTGTTGCTGGTGCCATGTGCAAGAGAGTACAGAAATAAGTGGACATCATAGAACCATATCATAGAACTGTCACAGGAGGCCCTATGGCCCATCGTGTCTATGCCTACTCTGCAAAAGCAATTGACCTAATGCCACTCCTCAGCCTTCTTCCATAGCCCTGCAAATACTTCCTCTTCAATCAATGGTCGAATTCTCTTTTTGAGGCCACAGCTGAATTTGCCTCCACCACACCCTCAGGCAGTGCATTAAACCTCTTACTGCTTAAGAAGGTTTTTCCTCATGTCACCATTGCTTCTTTGCTGATCATCTTAAATCAGTGTCCTCTGGCACTTGATCCTTCCAACATTTGGAACACATTCTCCCCATCTACTGTCTCCACCCTCCTGATTCTGAACAACTCTGTCAAATCACTTCCCAACCTTCTCTTCTCCAAGGGGAACAGCCCTAACTTCTCCAATCTATCTATGTAACAATACCTGGAACCATTCTTGCAAATCTTTTCTGTACCCTCTCTAATGCCTTCACCTAAACTCTGGCCCCCTGAAGTGGATACAATGCTCCAGTTGAGGCCAAACCAGTGCTTTTCATAAGTTTATCATAACTTCCTTGCTATTGCACTCAATGTCCCTATTTATAAAGTCCAGGAAGCCGTATGCTTTATTAACCATTCTCTCAACCTGTCCTGCCACTGTCAATGATTTGTGCACATATACCTCCAGGTTCCTCTGTTCCTGCACGCCCTTTAGAATTGTTCCCTTTAATTTATATTGGCCTTTCAACTTCCAAGCTCCAGGGCAGGCTATCTGGGGGGTACCCCAAAGTTCAAACTTCCCATGGGCAATTTCCTTGCACTGGAAATTATCCAAACATGTGATTTAAATCACAAACTTTGGACAGTTCCAGCCGTCTTAGAGCAATAGTTACCCAGGGAAAGTTAGAAGAATTAAATTGCATACATATATTGCCACTGTCCCTTTTATTCCAAAGTGCTGTAGCTTTGCACACAAGTTTGTTGTGCAGAACTTTCTCAAATGCCTTTTGGAACTTCAGGTATACCACAATTGCATTACACCAACAACGACACCAACAATTACCCTCAGCAACCTTCTTTGTTACCTCATCAAAAAATTTGAAGCAAGTTAGTTAAACATGGTTTGCCCTTAACTGGAATTCCTTAATTAATCCACACTTGCCCAAGTGAATGTTAGATTTGTCCCAAATTATCATTTCTAAAGCTTCCCTACAACCGAGGTTAAACTCACTGGCCTGTATTGATCCAAAGACGAAGAGTTTTCCTGACGTTCTGGCCAATATTTAGCCATACACCTACAGTGTATCTGGTCATTTATCTCATTGCTATTTATGGGATCTCGTGTGCCATTTGTGTTCTAGCCACTGGTGCAGGCAGATAATGGTGCCAGTCTCCAGTCTGGATATATAGGGAGGGTTAGTGGCAGGAAGGGGCATCAGCTGTGAAACTACCTGTCAAATCCGAAAAAAAATGAAGGTTGATACGAAGGGTGATCAACCAGCATTGTGGTGACCCAATGTAACATGAGAAAAGCTGAAAGAGGAAGCAGTAATGTGCAATTTGTGTGTCACATTTCCTACATTCCAATAGAGCTTCATTAGCTGTAAAGGGCTTTGGCATGACCTAAGGTCATGAAGCTTTCCCATTTGTCTGTAAAAAAGTTTCTTCTATGATGGGAGGTTTGTAGCCTAAACTGCTTTAACTAAGGGAACATGTATACCATGGTAGCCTGGTAAACTTCTATGAGGAACTGCCTTTTAAGTGTGCCTACACAGGAACATAGCATTTAGGAGCAGGAATACAACATTCAGCACTTTGAACCTGATCTGCCATTCAATAAGATCACGGCTGATCTGAATCTAGTCTCAACTCCAATTTCCTGTCTGTCCCCCATAACCCTTGACTCCCTTGTCTGTCAAAAATCTATCTAACTCAGCCTTGAAGAAATTCAATGACTCAGCCTCCATTGCTCTCTTTACAAGAGAATTCCACAGAATAACAATCCTCAAAGAGAAAAAAAATTCCTCATCTCCGCCTTAAAAGGGAAACCTCTTATTCTTAAACTGTGTCCCCTAGATATAGTTTCCCAACAAGATGAAACATCCTCCCAGTATCAACCCTATCAAGTCCCCTCAGGATCTTATATGGTTCCATAAGATCACCTCTTAATCTTCTAAAGTCTAATGGATACAGATCTAACCTACCCAACCTTTCCTCATAAGATAACCCCTTCACCCCAGAAGTGAACCTTCTCTGGGCTGCTTCTAACTCAATTATATTCTTTTTCAAATAAGGAAACCAAAACTGTACACAGTGTTCCAGATGTGGTCTCACCAAGGCCCTGTTCAGCTGCAGCAACACTTCCATACTTTTATATTCCTTTCACCTGGCAATAAATTCCAACATTCAATTTGCCTTCCTAAACACTTACTGTACACAATACTCCAGATGTGGTCTTGCCAATGACCTGTACAACTGAAGCATAACTTCCCTACTTCTGTAATCAATTCTGCTTACAGTAACTGATAACATTCTATTAGCTTTGCTAATTATCTGCTGTACCTGCATATTAACTTATTGTGATTTATGTACCAGGACACCCAGGTCCCCCGTAGCACCCAGTTCTGCAATATCTCTCCATTTAAATACTGCTTTTCTTTTCTTCCTGCCAAAGCGGACCCAAGTTAACATTTTCCCACATTATACTTCACCTGCCAATTTGTTCCCACTCACTTAACCTACCTAAGTCCCTTTGAAGACTCTTTACCTCCTCTTGGCAATTTACTTTCCTACCTATTTTGGGGTCAACAAATTTAGCTATCATACATTCGGCTACTTCACCCAAATCATTGATGTAGTTTGTAAATTGTTGAGGCCCCAGCACCGATCCATGTGGCACTCCACTAGTTACAGCTTGCCTACCTGAAAAAGACTCATTTATCCCTATTCTCTCCTTCCTGATAACTAACCAATCCTTTATCCATGCTAATAAGTTACCTCCCACACCATGAGCTCTTATTTTAGGTAGTAACCTTTGATATGAACATACGAGCATACAAATTAGGAGCAGGAGTAGGCCATTCAGCCCCTCTAGCCTGCTCTGCCATTCAATAAGATCATGGCTGATCTGATTGTAACCTCATTCCCACCTACCCCCTACAACCTTTCACCCCTTTGCTTATCAGGAATCTATCTACCTTTGCCTTAAAAATATTCAAAGACTCTGCATCCAACACCTTTTGATGAAGAGAGTTCCAAAGACTCATGACCCTCTGAGAGAAAAAGTTTCTCCTCATCTCTGTCTTCAGTGGATGACTCCTTATTTTTAAACAGGCGCTCCTGGTTTTAGATTCTCCCACAAGAGGAAACAGGCTTTCCACATCCACTTTGTCAAGACCCCTCAGGATCTTATACGTTTCAAAAAGTCACCTCTTAGTCTTCTAAACTCCAGCAGATACAAGCCTAGCCTGACCTACCTTTCCTCAAAAGACAGCCTGCCCATTCCAGGTATTAGTCTAGTATAGCTTCTCGGAACGGCTCCTAATGCATTTACATCCTTCCTTAAATAACGAGACCAGTACTGTACATAATACTCCAGATGTGGTCTCGCCAAGGACCTGTACAACTGAAGCATAACCTCCCTACTTTTGTAATCAATTCCGCTCACAATAAATGATAACATTCTATTAGCTTTGCCAATTATCTACTGTATCTGCATACTAACCTTTTACGATTCATGCACGAAGACACCAGATCCCTCTGCATCTCAGAGCTCTGCAATCTCTTACCATTTAAATAATATGCTTCTTTTTTATTCCTCCTGCCACAAGGGACAATTTCACATTTCCCCACATTATACTCCATTTGCCAGATTTTTGCCCACTCACTTAACCTATCTATATTCCTTTGTAGCCTCCTTATGTCTTCTTCATAACTCATTTTCCTAACTACCTTTGTATCATCAGCAAATTTAACAGCCAAGTCATTTATATAAATAGTAAAAAGTTGAGGCCCCAGCACTGATCCCTGCGGCACACAACTTGTTATATCTTGCCAACCTGAAAATGACCCATTCATATTGACTCTGTTTTCTGTTAGCTAGTCAATCTTCTATCCATACTATTTCTGAAATATTACTTATGTCCTCTATAGTGAAGACTGATGCAAAATACCTGTTCAATTCATATGCCATCTCCTTATTTTCCATTATTAATTCCCCAGACTCACTTTCCACAGGACCAACGCTCACTTTGTTAACACTTATCTTTTTAAAATATCTGTAGAAACTCATTCTACCTGTCTTTATATTTCTAGCCAGCTTTCTCTTAGTACACTAATTTCCCTCCTTATTAATCTTTTGGTCATTCTTTGCTGTTTTTTATACTCTGCTGAATCTTATGACCTGCCCCATCTTTGTGCAATTATATGTTTTTTCTTTAAGTTTGATATTATCTTTGTTAAACATGGATGATGGGTCCTCCCCTTAGAATTTTTCTTTCTCATTGGAGCTTATCTATTCTGTGCATTCTGAAATATCCCCTTAAATGTCTGCCACTGTATCTCTATTGACCTATCTCTTAGCCTAATTTGCCAGTTCACTATAGACAGCTCTACTTTCATGGCCTCATAATTGCCCTTGTATAAGTTTAAAATACTAGTCTTAGACCCACTCTTCTCTCCCTCAAACTGATTATAAAATTCAATCATATTATGATTGCTACTACCTAGGGGTGCCTTCACTGTGAGGTCATTAATAAATCCTATCTCGTTGCGCAATACCAGGTTTAGTATAGTCTGCTCTCTAGCTGGTGCCAGAAAGTTTCTTAGAACAGTACAATCTCAAAAACATTCCAGGAATTCCTCATCTAGACTTTGCCCATCTGATCTTTCCAGTCTATATGCAGATTACAATCCTCCATGATTATCACTGTGCCTTTCTGACAAGCTTCCATTATTTCTTCCTTTATACCCCATCCTACCATGTGTGGTTACTGTTAGGGGGCCTGTATAGCACTCCCACAAGTGACTTCTTGCCTTTATCATTTCTCATCTCTACCCAAACTGTTTCTACATCTGCTTTCCTAAACTTAGGTCATTCCTCTCTATTGTGTTAATACCATCATTAATTAACAGAGCCACACCTCCACCTTCTCCTAGCTTCCTATCCTTCTGAAATGTCATGTACCCTTCAATATTCAAATCCTAATCTATGTCATCCTGCAGCTATGTCTCTGTAATGGCTATTAGATCATATTTATTTATTTCTATTTGCACTATCAGTTCATCTGTTTTGTTTCGAATGCCACGTGCATTCAGATACAGAGCCTTTAATTTTGTCCTTTTATTATTTTCGTAACCTCTAGACCTATCTGCTGATTTACTCTTAGATTTGTACGCTCTGTCCCTTCCTGTCATATCCTGTCCCATATTAATACCTTTCTCTCTTACCTTGGGCGGAATCATTTCAGATTTGCACTAAGTGCGGTACTGGGCGGATAAAATGACATTTTACCCGTTGGCCACAATAGCATCTTTTCATGCCATATCATTCCAAACCTGCCACATTAAATATGCATTTCCGGGAAACATGCCATTTCGATGGCGGGTGGGTTCTCATTCACCTTGCCATTTCATCACGCCAGGTGCCATATTTAAAGTGCAGCTGCATGCACACCTCTCAGCGCTTCCAGACCACAACTGTTGCACGGAAGACATGGCCCTGAAAGGCAAGAAGTTTGCAGACCGTAGGTTCAATGACAAGTTCCTCGAGTGCCTTTTGGACACAGGGGAAGTCCACTGTGGTGTCCTCTATCCCCACTTTGGCCGCAGGATGGGCAGTAACATGGGCTTGGGAGGTGGTGGCAGTGGTTGTCAGTGCCAACGTCCTGCAAACGAGTTCAGCAACCCAGTGCCACAAGAGGGTGAATGATCTCTTCCACGAGGTTATGTCATTCTTCTCATCACTCTCAACTCACACACTCACAAACCCATCACACATCCACATTCACTGACAGTTCAAGGGACATCACCATTCATTCTCTCACACATACCTTCATTGTACTCATCTTGTCCATGGAACCATTCACAACCCACATATGCCAGGCATACTTATCATTTGGGCTGGCAGGCATCCTGCTTACACTCTCTCCATCTCTATTCATGCAGGACAAGCTGGCACACAGCAACAAGGGAGGCTGCTTACCGGTGGAGGAATGCCTGAAGTCAAAGTCATCACGGACTTTGAAAACAGCCATCCAGCTGGCTGGTGACGATCTGGACCAGTCCTGTGCTGACAGTGAGGTCAGCGATGTTCTACCAAGAGAGGGTCCAACAATGCAACATCCATCAGACAACTATGCTGTGAGTGATGTGTCTTGTTTCACAGCCCACTGCCATACACTAGGCACATCTGGGAAACTGCCAAGAGAGTCCACGACCCAGGGCCTCCAATTAAGCCCCGAGGGAAGCTCAGAAGAGGAATCCACTGAAACCCTCCCTGAAGACCCCTCATAGTGCTCACCCACACCCTCCACCAGTGCAGAGACACACACCTCGGTGGGACCTAGCATTAGAGTAGCCTCAGGATCACAATCTGGTGAGCACATCACACTTCCTGATCCACAGCAGGTGGCAGCAGGGACTTCCCAGATGTTCAGCACTCGAAGGAATGCTGGAAGCCCGAAATTTGCTGAGTCTGAGGCAGATGACGAGCCTCTGGACTCGGTCATGTCACAGTTGCTGGTTCTGCAAAGCCAAGCTTGGGAACATCAGGAAGGGATGTCCGCTGCGTTCCTCAGATTGCAAGATGGAGGAGTACATCCATCTTCAGGCTGAGGTGATAGAACCACCATGCCAATGCACCGAGGCCAGCACTGGTAGCATGGTGGCCGCCATGGAGATCTTGTTTCAAGTCATCAGTCCTGCACTACTGCGCGGGCTGAACTCCATCGCTGATACGATAGTTGGCCTCCAAGAGTGTGTCCATGAAAGGGGTGCAGGGCAGCCCAATCTCACTCCAGCTACCCCTTCTCCTCAAGGAGTCAGCCAGGGGCCCTAGGGCACCCATAGGGAGGAGGATCAGCAGGTGCACCCCCCTAACCACCCCCCCACCACTCCACAACCCCCCACACCAACCCCCACCCCCACCCCCACCCCGCCAGAGCCATCCATCCAGGTGACTCTGGGAGTGTCTGTACCAAGCAAATTCCCTCTTCATGTGACCTCAGCAGCTCCAGCTCCACAGCTCGATGAAGATGCCACTGCCACACAGCAGGACCCCAAAAACAGGCCAGAGCCCTCCAGGACTTAGCCCTCCAGAGGATGTACACAAAGGTCATCACAGACAGGGTACAGTAGTAAACAGGCTGCCTCCACCTCCGCTGTGTGGATGTCCAGGGAGCACGAAGACATAGCAGCAGGGTTAGGAGAGTTAAGAAGATGTATCTCTTTTTCATTACAAAACAAATAAACTAAGTTAACAAATCAAGGCACAAATTAAAATGCAGCCCCTTAAAGAGAAACTGCAAAAACAAAAGACAAAATTTAAAGGAAACTTACAAACATTAAACAAAAATGTGATTAAAGGGGTCAAAAAGGGATCTGTGCAGTGCCCACCGAGCACAGAAGGCCTCGATGGTGCCGGTAGACACTGTGTGCTCCCTCTCCAGGGACATCCAGCCGCAGACATAGCCTCGGAAGAGGGGCAGAAGAAGATGTAACTCTTTCAGAGTCAAACAATTAAACTAAATGAACAAAATGAGGAATAAAATAAACACAGCCCCTAAGTTAGGTTACCTGTAAAACCAAAGACAAAGTTTAAAGGAAACTTACAAACATCAAATTACATATGAGGAATGTTTGAGGACTCTAGGTCTATACTCAATGGAGTTTAGAAGGATGAGGGGGGAATCTGATTGAAACTTACAGAATACTGAAAGGTCTGGATAAAGTGGACGTGAGAAAGATGTTTCCATTAGTAGGAGAGACTAGGACCCGAGGGCACAGCCTCAGAGTAAAGGGAAGACCTTTTAGAACAGAGATGAGGAGAAACTTCTTTAGCCAGAGAGTGGTGAACCTATGGAATTCATTGCTACAGAAGTCTGTGGAGGCCAGGTCATTGAGTGTATTTAAGACCGAGATAGACAGGTTCTTGATTGGTATGGGGATCAAAGGTTACGGGGAGAAGGCGGAAAAATGGGGTTGAGAAACTTATCAGCCATGATTGAATGGCAGAGCATACTCGATGGGCCAAATGGCCTAATTTCTGCTCCTATGTCTTATGGTCTTATGGTCTAAAATGTGATTAAGAGGGTTGATAAAGCACCCTACCACAGAAGGCCTCGATGGTGCCGGCAGACACTATCTGCTCCCTCTTCAGGGACACCCGGCCATAAACATAGCCTCAGAAGTGGGGCAGAAGAAGATGTAGTTGCATAGTCCGAGCTTGGGTATTAATCACTTGTACATAATATTCACTGTTGTAAATAAACTCCCAAGAATATCTCGCTGCCAATGGCTCCTTGTTCTAATGAACAGTGTTTGTGTCACTCAGATGTGAAACCTTTCTGCACAAGATAAATGTGTCTCAGTCCAGGGCCTCTCCCCTCTGCTGTGTGCAGCCTCCAGACCAAAGTGATGGTCCAGCCTCATTCCCTGGACACATTAGTGATTCTTGCACCTTGATGGTGCTTGTCATTGCTGCCAGAATGTTGCGGGCAGGCATCACAGAGTTCCATCATTCTCTCTGTGTGCTCTCAGCACCTTTGAGGTGGGGCTGACCCCCCATCTCTTCAGCATCTGTGACCAATGACACTGCTCCTGAAGGGGTCAGGTGCTGAAGGCGGACAAAGGATCAGGTGCATTTAAAGTTTCATGGCTGCGTCTCCATGATATGACCTTCATCACAGAGCACATGGGAGCTGCCTGCAGCCAGACAAGAGTCAGACATTCTCAGAGGCGATGTGACGATCTATGGAGTGTCCTCACCATATGTCATCATCATCTCCTGCAATTGACTATTAGGGCCTCCACTACATCTCCATGGCAGGAGCATTATCATGGAGATTATGTGTGCTGCCATAAGCCAGTCTGGAGTCAAGCAAGCACAGGTGCAATGTGAAGATCTATGGGGTTTCCTCTCTGCATGTCATCATCATCCTCCACAAATCTAGCAGCTATGAGGGCCCCCCCAAGTGCGCCTGCTTCATTTGGCCAGTGTGAGGGCCTCACCCTATCATTGTTGCCTTTGAGGACCTCCTCACCCTTATCACCGTCAGCATCCTCTTCATCAGAGGAAATCTCCAGCTCTTGCATTTCCCCCTCAGCCAGCTCCTCTCCCCGTTGCACGAGATTGTAAAGGGCGCAGCAGGTGACAACAATGCGCAACACCCTCTGTGGACTATATTGCAGGGCTGCACCAAACTGGTTCCATGTACCAGATTCTCATTTTCAGCATCCTGATGGTTTGCTCCACCAAGTTGCGAGCTGCAGCATGAACCTTGTTATACCTTCACTCTGCTGCAGTCTGAGGCCGCCACATGGGTGTCATCAGCCACGGCCTCTGTGGGTAGCCCTTGTCCCCGAGGAGCCATCTCTGCAGCCTCTGCGGACCCTGGAAGATGTCAGGGATCTGAGACTAACTGAGGATGTAGGAGTCGTGAACACTCCCTGGAAACCCTGTGCAGACCTGCAGGATATGTTTGTGGTGTTCGCACACCAGCTGCACATTCAGCGAATGGTATACCTTGCGATTGACATAGTTGATCGCTTGTTGTGATAGATATCTGAGTGCCAGGTGAGTGCAGTCGATGGCACCCTGCAGCTGTGGGAAACCCGAAATCTGGGCAAATCCAATCGGTCTTGCATCCTGACTGTCCTGGTTCCGGATGAAATGCACAAAGTTGTGTGCCCTTGCGAAGATGGTGTCCACAACCTCATGGGTGCATTTGTGGGTTGAGGCTTAAGATATCCCACAGAGGTCACATGTGGAACTCTGAAAGGAGCCACTGGCGTAAAAATTGAGTGCCATGGTCACTTTCACAGTCACTGGCAGTGGATGCCCTCCATGTCCCCGTAGTACCAAATCCTGCAGTAGTTGATGGATGTGACCAACGACTTCCCTAGACACGCACAGTCTTCGGCAACACTGATTCTCGGTCATCTGCAGGAATGAAAGGTGGCGTCTGTGGACCCTGGGTCTAGTCACGCACTGGCCAACGACAGCTCACTGTGGCTCTTCAGCGATGTGTACGGGAGCCCCAGCCGTCTCTTCTTACTGAGGGTGCTGGTCCTCCCTCTGCGCAGCCAGGCAACTCTGTCACCCCCATCTCTGTCGTCTGCCCTCTCTGTAGGCCATGAGGCATGCAGTTAGTTCATAGAGATAAAAACAAAAAAACTGCGGATGCTGGAAATCCAAAACAAAAACAGAATTACCTGGAAAAACTCAGCAGGTCTGGCAGCATCGGTGGAGAAGAAAAGAGTTGACATTTCGAGTCCTCATGACCCTTCGACAGAACTTGAGTTCGAGTCCAAGAAAGAGTTGAAATATAAGCTGGTTTAAGGTGTGTGTGTGGGGGGCGGAGAGATAGAGAGACAGAGAGGTGGAGGGGGGGGGGGTGTGGTTGTAGGGACAAACAAGCAGTGATAGAAGCAGATCATCAAAAGATGTCAACGACAATAGTACAATAGAACACATAGGTGTTAAAGTTAAAGTTGGTGATATTATCTAAACAAATGTGCTAATTAAGAATGGATGGTAGGGCATTCAAGGTATAGCTCTAGTGGGGTTTTTTTTTATATAATGGAAATAGGTGGGAAAAAGAAAATCTATATAATTTATTGGGAAAAAAAAGGAAGGGGGAAACAGAAAGGGGGTGGGGATGGGGGAGGGAGCTCACGACCTAAAGTTGTTGAATTCAATATTCAGTCCGGAAGGCTGTAAAGTGCCTAGTCGGAAGATGAGGTGTTGTTCCTCCAGTTTGCGTTGGGCTTCACTGGAACAATGCAGCAGGCCAAGGACAGACATGTGGGCAAGAGAGCAGGGTGGAGTGTTAAAATGGCAAGCGACAGGGAGGTTTGGGTCATTCTTGCGGACAGACCGCAGGTGTTCTGCAAAGCGGTCGCCCAGTTTACGTTTGGTCTCTCCAATGTAGAGAAGACCACATTGGGAGCAACGAATGCAGTAGACTAAGTTGGGGGAAATGCAAGTGAAATGCTGCTTCACTTGAAAGGAGTGTTTGGGTCCTTGGACGGTGAGGAGAGAGGAAGTGAAGGGGCAGGTGTTGCATCTTTTGCGTGGGCATGGGGTGGTGCCATAGGAGGGGGTTGAGGAGTAGGGGGTGATGGAGGAGTGGACCAGGGTGTCCCAGAGGGAGCGATCCCTACGGAATGCCGATAAGAGGGGTGAAGGGAAGATGTGTTTGGTGGTGGCATCATGCTGGAGTTGGCGGAAATGGCGGAGGATGATCCTTTGAATGCGGAGGCTGGTGGGGTGATAAGTGAGGACAAGGGGGACCCTATCATGTTTCTGGGAGGGAGGAGAAGGCGTGAGGGCGGATGTGCGGGAGATGGGCCGGACACGGTTGAGGGCCCTGTCAACGACCGTGGGTGGAAAACCTCAGTTAAGAAAGAAGGAGGACATGTCAGAGGAACTGTTTTTGAATGTAGCATCATTGGAACAGATGCGACGGAGGCGAAGGAACTGAGAGAATGGGATGGAGTCCTTACAGGAAGCGGGGTGTGAGGAGCTGTAATCGAGATAGCTGTGGGAGTCGGTGGGTTTGTAATGGATATTGGTGGACAGTCTATCACCAGAGATTGAGACAGAGAGGTCAAGGAAGGGAAGGGAAGTGTCAGAGATGGACCACGTGAAAATGATGGAGGGGTGGAGATTGGAACCAAAATTAATAAATTTTTCCAAGTCCCGACGAGAGCATGAAGCGGCACCGAAGTAATCATCGATGTACCGGAGAAAGAGTTGTGGAAGGGGGCCGGAGTAGGACTGGAACAAGGAATGTTCCACATACCCCATAAAGAGACAGGCATAGCTGGGGCCCATGCGGGTACCCATAGCCACACCTTTTATTTGGAGGAAGTGAGAGGAGTTGAAGGAGAAATTGTTCAGTGTGAGAACAAGTTCAGCCAGACGAAGGAGAGTAGTGGTGGATGGGGATTGTTCGGGCCTCTGTTCGAGGAAGAAGCTAAGGGCCCTCAGACCATCCTGGTGGGGGATGGAGGTGTAGAGGGATTGGACTTCCATGGTGAAAAGGAAGCGGTTGGGGCCAGGGAACTGGAAATTGTTGAAGTGACGTAAGGTGTCAGAGGAATCACGGATGTAGGTGGGAAGGGACTGGACAAGGGGAGAGAGAAGGGAGTCAAGATAACGAGAAATGAGTTCTGTGGGGCAGGAGCAAGCTGAGACGATTGGTCTACCGGGGCAGTTCTGTTTGTGGATTTTGGGTAGGAGATAGAAGCGGGCCGTCCGAGGTTGGGCGACTATCAGGTTGGAAGCTGTGGGAGGGAGATCCCCAGAGGAGATGAGGTCAGTGACAGTCCTGGAAACAATGGCTTGATGTTCAGTGGTGGGGTCATGGTCCAGGGAGAGGTAGGAGGAAGTGTCTGCGAGTTGACGCTCAGCCTCCACGAGGTAGAGGTCAGTGCGCCAGACAACAACAGCACCACCCTTGTTAGCGGGTTTGATGACAATGTCAGGGTTGGACCTGAGAGAATGGAGTGCAGTAAGTTCAGAGAGAGACAGGTTAGAATGGGTGAGAGGAGCAGAGAAATTGAGACGACTAATGTCGCGCCGACAGTTCTCAATGAAAAGATCAAGAGAAGGTAAAAATCCAGAGGGAGGGGTCCAGGTGGAGGGAGAATATTGGAGATAGGTAAAAGGATCCGTTGAACTGGGAGAGGACTCCTGCCCAAAGAAGTGAGCCCGGAGACGAAGACGGCGGAAGAAGAGTTTAGCATCATGCCGAGCCCAAAATTCACTGAGGTGAGGGCGTAAGGGTATGAAACTAAGTCCTTTGCTGAGCACTGAACGTTCAGCATCGGAGAGGGGAAGGTCAGGGGGTATAGTGAATACACGGCTGGGGCTGGGATTGGAAGATGGGGTGGGGACGGAGGGACAGGCAGGGGTGGAGGGTCCTAGATGGGTGTTGATGTCAATGAGTTGCTGGAGTTTGCGTTCCTTAGCACTTGAGAGAAAGAGAAAAAGTTTCTTGTTGAGGCGTCGGATGAGCCGAAGGATAAAATGAAACTGGGGGCACGCGCAGCTTTGAAAAAGGGTACGGCGGTGCTGCTGGAGGGAGAGGTCGAGTGTGTTCATATGGCGGCGCATGGCACTGAGTGTGGATCTCAGAATGTGACGGGAACAGCAGTCCGAGAAACGTTTTATGTCCCGGAGATACCTGTAATCCTGGGTGGGTTCGAAACATGAGGGGTGGAATTTCAGTTGAAATCCATGTGGGGTAAGTCGGAGACGGAGACAGTCACTGAGAAAGGAGATATGGCTGTGAAAGCGGGTTTTAGTAAACACCTTGTCAAACACCAGGAGGGAAATGGAAAGCAAGGAAGGTGACCTCTCTGTCTCAATCTCTGGTGATAGACTGTCCACCAATATCCATTACAAACCCACCAACTCCCACAGCTATCTCGACTACAGCTCCTCACACCCCGCTTCCTGTAAGGACTCCATCCCATTCTCTCAGTTCCTTCGCCTCCGTCGCATCTGTTCCGATGATGCTACATTCAAAAACAGTTCCTCTGACATGTCCTCCTTCTTCCTTAACCAAGGTTTTCCACCCACGGTCGTTGACAGGGCCCTCAACCGTGACCGGCCCATCTCCCGCACATCCGCCCTCACGCCTTCTCCTCCCTCCCAGAAACATGATAGGGTCCCCCTTGTCCTCACTTATCACCCCACCAGCCTCCACATTCAAGGATCATCCTCCGCCATTTCCGCCCACTCCAGCATGACGCCACCACCAAACACATCTTCCCTTCACCCCCCTTATCGGCATTCCATAGGGATCGCTCCCTCCGGGACACCCTGGTCCACTCCTCCATCACCCCCTACTCCTCAACCCCCTCCTATGGCACCACCCCATGCCCACGCAAAAGATGCAACACCTGCCCCTTCACTTCCTCTCTCCTCACCGTCCAAGGGCCCAAACACTCCTTTCAAATGAAGCAGCATTTCACTTGCATTTCCCCCAACTTAGTCTACTACATTCGTTGCTCCCAATGTGGTCTTCTCTACATTGGAGAGACCAAACGTAAACTGGGCGACCACTTTGCAGAACACCTGTGGTCTGTCCGCAAGAATGACCCAAACCTCCCTGTCGCTTGCCATTTTAACACTCCACCCTGCTCTCTTGCCCACATGTCTGTCCTTGGCCTGCTGCATTGTTCCAGTGAAGCCCAACGCAAACTGGAGGAACAACACCTCATCTTCCGACTAGGGACTTTACAGCCTTCCGGACTGAATATTGAATTCAACAACTTTAGGTCGTGAGCTCCCTCCCCCATCCCCACCCCCTTTCTGTTTCCCCCTTCCTTTTTTTTCCCAATAAATTATATAGATTTTCTTTTTCCCACCTATTTCCATTATATAAAAAAAAACCCCACTAGAGCTATACCTTGAATGCCCTACCATCCATTCTTAATTAGCACATTTGTTTAGATAATATCACCAACTTTAACTTTAACACCTATGTGTTCTATTGTACTATTGTCGTTGACATCTTTTGATGATCTGCTTCTATCACTGCTTGTTTGTCCCTACAACCACACCCCCCCCCCCCTCCACCTCTCTGTCTCTCTATCTCTCCGCCCCCCACACACACACCTTAAACCAGCTTATATTTCAACTCTTTCTTGGACTCGAACTCAAGTTCTGTCGAAGGGTCATGAGGACTCGAAATGTCAACTCTTTTCTTCTCCACCGATGCTGCCAGATCTGCTGAGTTTTTCCAGGTAATTCTGTTTTTGTTATGCAGTTAGTTCACATGGCTCCATGCTGCTTATGTATTCCTCCTGCAGGATGAAAGTGAAAGATGCATGGGTTAGCTTGAGCATACTAAGAACCTCTCTTGGTTAATTCTGAAGACACCATATTGCATCCTGGAGAGTGCTGGTCACCACTTGCATGGCCAGAGTTTAGTGCACTGCATGGCTGCCTGAAACCCCACCACCTCCGTCCCACTCCACCTGACCGATTGGCGGCAGCTTTGCCCATTGGACTGCACACTGTGCTCTCAGCTCAGGTGCAGGCATTCTCCTAACCCACACTGCTAGGCTGCGCTGTTAGCTTGAACCATGGGGGAGACTGGTCCAAACCAGGATGATGACATTGCAAGGGGCTTTGAGCACTTCCACCAGTGACTGCTCCATGGCCAGCTTTAGCAAGGAGATGGAACAACGTGCCCAGTCATCCAAATGTTCTGCAGTCCACTGAAATGCTCATTAGTTTGCAGTCTGTGCCCAAGGGGTCAAAAGCTCTGGAGCACTTGGTGGCTCTTTCATGCCTCTGTGTTGCTTGTGTGGGGAGATAAGCTAGAGGCCCAACTCCAAGCATGTCAATGTGGCTGCACCTGAACTGTCTCAGCTGCAGAGGAATTGTCACTTGTGCACTTGAAGTCCAACAGGTGACCCAGGCAAACACTAAGTAACATTAATGTGCACTCACCTCTGAGCTCCTCTTAAAGTGCAGCCCACCAAGTGCACGCCTTATATATGCTGTTGTGAAACACGAAATGGGTGGACAATCCAGCGGGACGGAGTTGATTCCAGCGGGCTGACTTTATAATGATATGCAGATGTATTACAAGGAAGTTCCCGACGTTCGATGGTGGGAAACACAGCCTGCCTTCAACAGGCTGTGCAGTTGATCGCAATGTGGTTTCACAACGCCATGAATCCGATTTTTGGCCTTCTTCTCATATTATCCACTCACACCGCCGAGCACACCTGACGCCAGCAGTCACGGACAATTCTGTCCCTTGTCTCTACTCTTTGGTTTACCACATCTTCCTAAATTTGATCCCTTGCCCCCATTATTTAGTTTCAAACCCTCTTTATTTTCCCAGTTATGCAGCTCACTAGAACACCGGTCCCAGCACAGTTCAGGTGTAGATTTTCCCCAGTACTGGTGCCAGTGCCTCACAAAGCAGATCTCACTTTTTTTTAATTATTCATTCATGGGATGTGGGCTGCGCTGGCTGGGCCAGAATTTATTGCCCACCCCTTATTGCCCTTGAGAAGGTGGTAGTGAGCTGCCTTCTTGAACCGCTGTAGTCCATGTGGTGTAGGTACACCCACAATGCTGTTAGGAAGGGACTTCCAGGATTTTGACTCAGCGACAGTGAAGGAATGGCGATATATTTCCAAGTCAGGATGGTGAGTGACTTGGAGGGAGACTTCCATGTGGTGGTGTTCCCATCGATCTGCTGCCCTTGTCCTTCTAGACGGTAGTGGTCATGGGCTGGAAGCTGCTGTCTAAGGAGCCTTGGTGAATTCCTGCAGTACATCTTGCAGATGATACACACTGCTACTACTGTGTGTCAGTGGTGGAAGAAGTGAATGTTTTTGGTTGTGGTGCCAATCAAGCAGGCTGCTTTGTCCTGGATGGTATCAAGCTTCTTGAGTGTTATGGGAGCTGCCCTCATCCAGGCAAGTGGGGAGTATTCCATCACAATCCTGACTTGTGCCTTGTAGATAGTGGACAGGCTTTGGGGAGTCAGAAGGTGAGTCACTCGTCTCAGGATTCCTAGCCTCTGGCCTGCTCTTGTTGTCACAGTATTTATATGGCTAGTCCAATTCAGTTTCTGGTCAATGGTAACCCCAGGATGTTTCTAGTGGGGGGTTCAGTGATGGTAATGCATTGAACATCAAGGGACGATTGTTGGATTCTCTCTTGTTGGAGATGGTCATTGTCTGACACTTGTATGGTGTGAATGTTACTTGTCACTTGTCAGCCCAAGCCTGGATATTGTCCATATTTTGTTCCACTGCGTCATGGACTGCTTCATATCTGAGGAGTCATGAATGGTGCTGAACATTGTGCAATCATCAGCGAACATCCCCATTTCTGACCTTATGATGGAGGGACGGTCATTGATGAAGCATCTGAAGATGGTTGGGCCATGAGGAACTATTGCAGTGATGTCCTGGAGCTGAGATAACTGACCTCCAACAATCACAACCATCTTCCTTTGTGCTAAGTATGACTCCAACCAGTGGAGAGTTTACCCCCTGATTCCCATTGACTCCAGTCTTGTTAGGGCTCCTTGATGCCACGCTTGGTTAAATGCTGCCTTGATGTCAAGGGCAGTCACTCTCACCTCACCTCAGGAGTTCAGCTCTTTTGTCCATGTTTGAACCAAAGCAGTAATAAGATCCCACACCAGTCTTTGAGCCACACATTCTTCTCTCTAATTTTATTTAACCGATGTCAATTTGCACGTGGCTCAGTTAATAATCCAGAGATTATGACCTCTGAGGTTCTGCTTTTAAATTTAGTACTTAGCTGCTCAATCTCTGCAGGGCCTCTTTCCTAGTCTTACTTATGTCACTGGTACCTACATGGACCACGACCATTGGATCCTCCCCTCCAAATGCATGTTCCTCTCCAGCCCTGAGCAGATATCCCAAACCTTGGTAACAGGCATGCAACACAGCTGCCTGGACTCACAGTCTCGACTGCAAAGGAGATTATCTTTTCCTCTGCCTATGCTGTCTCCTATTACTACCACAATCCACTTCACTCCCCCCACTTAAATCACATCCTTCACCATGGTGCCATGGTCAGTCTACTCATCACCTTGTAGTCCTTCTCCTTCATACAGGTAGCAATCACCCTGTTGGACAAAGTCAGGGGCTGGAGCTCCTCCATCACTAAATGCTGGTTCCCCTTACTTGCCTGACTTGCAGTCACATTCCCTGTCCCTGATCTTTGATCAATTCTAAAGTTCTGCCTAACCTAAGGGGAATGACTGCCTCCTGGAACAAAGCGTCTCCCTCCCTGAAGCCCTACAGTGTCTGCAACTCCATCTCAGCAATTCTGAGCCGAAGTTGCTCAAGCTGCAGACACTTTCTGCAGATATGGTTATCCAGGATTGTAGTGCATTCCACAGATTCTCACATGCTGCAGTCAAAGCACACCACCATCCCTGCCATTTCTGTCCAACCTTATTTATTTAATTAGTAAATTAGTTAATAATTTACACAGTTAAAGTAATAGAAAGTTGCCCTCACTTAGCTTGGAGACAAGGAAGGAAATTCACCAACTGCTGGATACTGCAAAAAGGTAGAAAAAGGAGTACCACTTTGCTTCAAATTCCCACCTGAACCAAGTTCCCTCAATCTACGTCTCACTCAGGCATGCGAGTTTAAAATCTCTCTGCTTTTATAGAGTCTCTGATGACTCACTAGCCAGCTTAGCTTTCTGCTACAGTAATTAACACCTATTGAGGGCAACTAATCAAATGTTTTTTGGAAATCTAAGTTACACCCCACCTACAGGTTCCCCTTTAACCACCTTGCTGTTACTTCCTCAAAGAACTCTAATAAATTAATCAAACATGACTTCCCTTTCACAAAACCATGTTGATTCTGCCTGATCCCATGATGATTTTCAAAATGACCTGCTATAACTTCCTTAATAATACATTTTAACATTTTCCCTATGAGACATGTAGACTAACTAGCCTATAATTTTCTGTCTCCCTCTTTTGAACAGCGGAGTTACGTTTGACATTTTCCTATCCAATGGATCCTTCCTGAATCTAAGGAATTTTGGAAGATTATAACCAAGGCCTCTACTATCTCTGCAGCCACTACTTTTAAAACCATAGGGTGAAGTCCATCAGGTCCTGGGAACTTACCAGCATTGAGGTCTAATAGTTTTCCCAGTACCTTATCCCTGGTGATGGTGATTGTTTTAAATTCCTCCTGCCCTTTCACCTCTTAATTTTCGAGTATCTTTGGGAAGTATTCTACCGTGAAGACAAGCACAAAATATTTGTTCAACACTTCCACCATTTCCTTGTTATCCATTACTAACTTCCCAGACTCATTCGCTAGAAGACCAACACTCACTTTTGTTGCTCTTTTCCGATTTAAATACTTGTAGAAACTCTTACTATCAATTTTTATGTTTGCTTTCTTCCAAATTTCTGAAGAAGTGTCATATTGGACTTGAAATGTTAACTCTATTTCTCTCTCTACACATGCTGCCAGACATGCTGAGATTTTCCAGCATTTTCTGATACTACATCTTGTTCTTCCAAGTTAAGTTCATCTCTCACTAGTGTCATCCTAAATTAACAGAGCTACCCCACTACCCTTCCCTAGCCTCCTGTCTTTTTGAAATGTCAAAAACCTTCCATATTCTAAACACCCTTCATAAAACGGGAATATGGCGTTGAGGTAGAGGATCAGCCATGAATCAGCCACGTTGAACAGCGGAGCAGGCTCAAAGGGCCAAATGGCATACTCCTGCTCCTAGTTTCAATGTTTCTATATTCAAGTCCCAGCCTTGAACACCCTGCAACCATGTATCCGTGATGGCTATCAGGCCAGGCATATTCATTTCTATTTATGCTAACAATTCATCCATTTTGTTATGAATGCTGTTCGCATTCAGATTTGGAGCCTCTAACTCTGTGTTTTTACTGCTTTTGTAATCGCTGGCCTTATCTGCTGGTGCACGCTTAAGTTTGTACTCTCTGTCCCTTCCTGCCACAGTCTGCTTATAATCAGGCAAATCGTTGCCCTACTCTGTTCCTTTGTCGTTTCCCTTTAATTTACCACATCTCCCCTCACATGTTCCCTTTCCCCCACTATTTACTTTAAAGCCCTCTCTACCACCCTAGTTATACGACTCGCCAGAACACTGGTCCCAGCGTGGTTCAGGTGAAGACTACCCCAATGGTCCAGCTCCCACTTTCCCCAGTGCTGATGCCAGTGCCCATGAATCAAAACCTAGTTCTCCCACATCAATATTTGAGTTATGCATTTAATTCTCTAACCTTATTACCCCACATCAATTTGCTCATGGCTCTGGTAATAATCCAGAGATTATTAACTTTGAGGTTCTGCTTTTTAATTTAGCCCTTAGCTGCTCATAGTCTCTAAACAGAATCTATTTCCTAGTCCAACCTATGTTGTTGGCATCAATGTGGATCACGACAGGTGGCCTCTCCCACTGCAAGTTACTTTCCAGTCCCGAGCAGATGTCCCAAAGCCTGGTATATCATAGGCAACACTGAATCCTGGACTCTCACTCTTGGCTGCAGAGAACAGTGTCTATTTCCCTGACTATATTGTCCCCTACAACCATTACATCCCTATTAATTTGCCCTGCTTGAATGGCTTCCTATACCATGGTGCCGTTGTCAGTTTGCTCATCCACCTTGCAGTCCCCACTCTCATCCTTACAAACTGCAAGAACTTCAAGCCTGTTGGGCAATTGCAATGGCTGAGGTTCCTCCACTTCTACCTTCTCAGTCCCCTTGCTTACCTTGCTCACAGTGACATCCTCCTGCCCCTGACCACTGACCTAATCAGATGACCCTATCCCAAGGGGTATGATGGCCTTCTAAATTTGCCCCTCCCTAGATGCATTGCAGCTCCTGTAGCTTGGTCTCCAGCTCATTGACTATTGGCTGAAGTTCCTGGGGCTGTGGACACCTACTGCAAATGTGTATGCCCTGGATCACACTGGCATTCTGGCTACTCTCCTTGTGCTCTTTTATCCAGAGTCCCTGCCACTGTCCTCATGCTCTTTTATCCTTTGTCCCCACCACTCTCCTCGTGCTCTTTTATCCTGTGTCTGCGCCACTCTCCTTGTGCTCTTTTATCCTGAGTCCAAGTCTCAGTCAAGCCTCTTCATTTCTAACTGAAGTCTCATTACCTACAGCTGTGACTCACTAGTGTCAGGTATCACTTCCAACTTTAAATACTGTGCACACCTTTAATTATATCCGCTTTCTTAACCCCTGCAGGTAACCCCAATTGTAATTTATCTGCCAATTTCATTAACTTAACTTTAGTTACCTTTTGTAAACCAGCCAAAGTTATGACTTCAACTCCCAGACAAGTCTGAGCAACTGTCAAAGCCACATTGTAGTCTCACCACTTCAAAAATTCTCACACCAACTCCTGAATTCAAAATGCTTCTCATACTCGTAGCCTTAAGATTCACCATCTCCAGCCCAAACAAGGAATTTCAAACATATCCCACAAAGACCCCCACAACTATGTTAAGACACAACCTATGGTAAGTTCTGAATTGTTCAAATCCCAAAAGGAAACTTAAAACAACTGCCACAACTTGTTTTGCAATTTGTATAAATTTCGAGATGTGTGCCTTGGATTCAGTAGTAATGAGACTACCAAGTCTTATAAGTTTTTACCTAGATTAAGCACTTATTAACAAAAAAATGGTTTTTAAGCACAAACATATATCTACAAATTACAACTACATTAACTTCTAAATCCCCTACATAATCTGACTCCCAGTTACACTTTTGTTAAGGCAACAGTAAGACACACAGATTTTAAAAGACCCAGGCAGAGTGACACACAAAACCCTGAACCAGCCAAATTCAAAATGAGTTTTCTTAACTTCAGGTTTTTGAAAACAGCAGCTTGAGACATGGATGCTGAAGGCTAAGCATACTTGTTATATCTTAAAATGCCTACCCTTACACACAGCCTTCGCTCCTTTATATATATTTTCCACTTTGAATGCAAATACCCATTGTTTCACTATGCCTTTGGAGTTTGCCATTTTGATAATAAAAACCTCATAGTTTTACTAAGTTTTACCAGTAATCTTTAGGGAAAATAAACACGCTGTTTCTAAACTTCAGCTGGCTAGGTGACACATTTCACCCCTCCTTTGAAAACAATCTAGCCTGCATTATTTAAAAATGCAAATGTTCCCTTGACATCTATGTTTACCAACTTAACATTTCATAGAGTCATAGAGTCATAGAGGTCTACAGCACAGAAAAAGGCCCTTCGTCCCATCAAATCTGCGACGGTCAAACAAGTACCTAACTACTCTAATCCCCTTTTCCAGCACTAGGCCCAGCCTTGTATGCCATGGCATTGCAAGTGCAGATCCAAATACTTCTTAAATGTTATGAGGGTTTCTGCCTCTACCACCCTTTCAGGCAGTGAGTTCTAGTTTCCCACCACCCTCTGGGTAAAATATTGCTTCCTCACATCTCTTCTAAATCTCCTGCCCCTTACCTTAAATCTATGTCCCCTGGTTATTGATCCCTCCTCCAAGGGGAAAGTTCCTTCCTGTCTACCCAATTTATGCCCCTCATAATTTTATACACCTCAATCATGTCCCCCCTCAATCTCCTGCTCCAGGGAAAATAACCCCAATCTATCCAATCTCTCCTCATAACTAAAACTCTCCAGCCCAGGCAACATCCTGGTAAATCTCCCCTGCACTCTCTCTAGTGTAATCATATCCTTCCTATAATGCCGATTCCAGAACTGAAATACTCTAACTGTGGCCTAACCAGCGTTTTATACAATTTCAGCATAACCTCCTTGCTTTTATATTCTATGCCTCGGCTAGTAAAGGCAAGTATCCCATATGCCTTCTTAACCACCTTATCTACCTGTCCCGCTACCTTAAGGGACTGGTGGACATGCACACCAAGGTCCCTCTGATCCTCGGTACTTCCCAGGGTCCTACCATTCATTGTGTATTCCCGTGCCTTGTTTGTCCTGCCCAAGTGCATCACCTCACACTTATCCGGATTAAATTCCATTTGCCACTGATCAGCCCATCTGACCAGCCCATCTATATCCTCCTGTAATCCAAGGCTATCCTCCTCACTATTTACCACCTAACCAATTTTTGTATCATTCGCGAACTGACTGATCAACCCTCCTACATTCAAGTCTAAATCGTTTATATATACCACAAACAGCAAGGGAGCCAACACCAATCCCTATGGAACCCCACTGGACACAGGCATCCAGTCACAAAAAGACCCCTCGACAATCACCCTCTGCTTCCTGCCACTCAGCCAATTCTGGATCCAATTTGCCAAATTGCCTTGGATCCCATGGGCTCTTACTTTCGATATCAATCTCCCATGCGGGACCTTATCAAAAGCCTTGCTGAAGTCCAAGTAGACTACGTCAAATGCATTGCCCTCATCTACACACCTGGTCACCTCTTCAAAAAATTCAATCAAATTGGTCAGACATGACCTCCCCTTAACAAAACCTTGCTGACTGAGCTTGATTAATCCCTGCCTCTCCAAGTGTAGATTAATTCTGTCCCTCAGAATTGCTTCCAATATTTTCCCCATCACTGAGATTAGACTGACTGGCCTGCAGTTCCCTGGTTTATCCCTTCCTCCCTTCTTGAATAATGGTACTGCATTGGCTGTCCTCCAGTCCTCTGACACCTCTCCTGTGGCCAGAAAGGTATTGAAAATTATTGCCAGCCCCCCTGCTATCTCCTCCCTTGCCTCATTCAACAGCCTAGGAAACATTTCATCCGGGCCTGGAGATTTATCTACTTTTAAGCCTGCCAGAACATTTAGAACCTCCTCCCTTTCTATGCTAATTTCTTTAATTATATCACAGTCCTTCTGCCTGATTTCCATACCCACATTGTCCCTCTCATTTGTGAACACCAACACAAAGTATTTATTTAGAACCGTACCTGTGTCTTCCGGCTCCACACACAAATAACCACTCTGGTCCTTAATGGGCCCTACTCTTTCCCTAATTATCCTTTTATTCTTAATGTACTTGTAAGACAACTTTGGATTTTCCTTTATTTTACCTGCCAATGTTTTTTCATGCCCCCTTTTTGCTCTCCTAATTTTCTTTTTAAGTTCCCCTCTACACATTCTCTACTCCTCTTGGGCTTCCATTGTTTTGAGCCCTCGGTGTCTGCCATAAGCCTCCCTTTTTCTCTTTATCCAATCCTGTATATCCCTCAACATCCAGGGTTCCCTGGATTTGTTGACCTCACCCATTGTCTTTGCTGGAATATGTTGGCCCTGTACTCTCCCTATTTCCTTCTTGAATGAGTCCCACTGCTCTGACGCAGATTTACCTAAAAGTAGCTGCTCCTAGTCCACTCTGGCCAAATCATTACTGATCTAATTCAAATCGGCCTTCCACCAATTTAGAACTCTGATTTCTGGCCCATCCTTGTCCTTTTCCATAACAACCTTGAATCTAATGGAGTTATGATCACTATTTGCAAAATATTCCCCCACTGATACCTTTACCACTTGCTCAGCTTCATCCCCTAAAATTAAGACCAGGACTGCCCCCTCTCTTGTAGGACCTTCTAAATAATGGCTTAAAAAGCTCTCCTGGATGCATTTTAAGAATTCCGCTCCCTCTAAACCTATCACACTATGACTAACACAGTTAATGTTGGGGAAGTTGAAATCCCCCACTATTACTATCCTATTATTTTTACCCTTCTCTGAAATTTGTCTACACATCTGCTCTACTATTTCTCTCTGACTGTTTGGGGGCCTATAGTACATTCCCATCAATGTTGTTGCTCCTTTTTTGTTTTTCAGTTCTACCCTTATGGCTTCATTTGAGGAGCCTTCTAAGATGTCATCCCTCCTTACTGCTGTAATTGATTCCTTGATCAATACTGCGATACTCCCTCCTCTTTCACCTCCTTCCCTGTCTCGCCTGAAGACCCTATATCCTGGAATATTGAGCTGCTAATCCTGCCCCTCTCTGAACTATGTCTCTGTGACAGCAATGACATCATTCTTCCATGTGTTAATTTGTGCCCTCAACTCATCTGCCTTATTCATCAGACTCCTTGCATTAAAATAAATACCATCCAACCTTGCCAAGCTCCCTTGTGCCTTAACTGACCTATAATTTCTATGCCTTCCAGACTCACTTGCTCTCTCCTCTAATTTTGGCTATGCATCTCCCTCCACTGAACCTCCTCTCATGATCCCATCCCCCTGCCAAGTTAGTTTAAACCCTAGCTCATCTTCAAACATTTCAAATCTAGCTCATCTTCCACCACATCAAAGCTTTCAGACCAGTTGCCTTTCCTCCAATTAAGTCACACACACACACATCACTATTTTATAGTAAATTCCAATAACATTATGAGAATTATTATATCTTCCTGACATCCCCTCCTTATTAAAAAAAGTGAACCATCATAGTTTTAAAAGATGGATTCATTTTTATTAACCCATCTTATACTATCTCCTGTACTTATCTATATACTTACACTATTACATTACCAGATGCATGCATTAACATAATATATATAAATATCCTTGATATGAACAGAAATCATTTCAGTTCAGTGTCCAGGTATTTAATGTCCAATTTTCCCTTTCAGCTTCAAACTCTTGATAATGTATCTACAATCAGATTTTCTCATCCAGCCACATGTATAATCTGTAAGTTAAATGGTTGCAGTAATAAACTCCATCTTAATAGCCTTGCACTTCTGTCTCGAAATTTGTCCAGGAACTTTAAAGGATTGTGGTCTGTATAAACAATTGTTTCTGATGAATAGTTTGCAACATAAATCTCAAAATGCTTCAATGCTAACACCAGACCCAAAGTCTCCTTTTCAATCGTTCATTATCTTCTCTGTTGTACATTCAACGTTCGTGAAAAATACCCTATCAGTTTTTCAATTCAATTTTCATCTTCTTGTAACAGTATGGCCCCAATACCAATATCACTGACATCAACGGTCAACTTAAATTGCTTGGCATAATTGGATACTGCCAAAACTGATGTCATGGTTAATACAATTTTCAAACTGTCAAGTGCCTTCTGACACTCCTGTGTCCATTCTTGTCCTTTTAATAGTTCAGCCAGTGGAGCAACCACACTGCTAAAATTTGGTACAAATTTCCAATAAAACAGACTCATGCCCAGAAATCTCAAAACTTCTCATTTTGTTGTGGGCACAGGGAAATCCATGACAGCCTTAACTTTCACGTCTCTCTGAGCCACCTCATTGAATCCAATGGTATGGCCTGGATATGTAACTTGCCCTTTTGCAAATTCACTTTTAGCCAAGTTCACCACCAAATTAGCTTCTTGAATAAATAATTCTTCCAGATGCTGTAAATGCTGCCCCCACATCTGACTGAAAACTATCAAGTCATCAATGTAAACAGCACAATTGCTTAGACCTGCAATTACTTGTTTGCCTGTCTTTGAAATGTTGCAGGTACATTTTTCATACCAAACAGCATGACTTTAAACTGATAGATTCCAACTGGCATCACAAAAGCCGATATCTCATTTACTCTCTCCAATAATAGTAGTGCCAATATCCTCTCAGCAAGTCAATCTTTGTGATAAAATTTGATTGTCTCAATTTCTCAATACAATTTTCCAATCATGGGATAGGATATGAATCCACTTTTGTCACTGCACCTCATCTGGTACCAGCACAATAGGCGAACTCCAATTACTTCAACTAGACTCAATGATATCATTTTGAAGCATGAATTCGATTCCATTCTATACTTGTGATAACTTTGCCAGGTTTAATCTATAAGGATGTTGCCTTAGTGAAAATGAAGCTTCTACACATACATCTTGTACAGCTAAATTTATCCTCCCAACAAATTTACGCAAGTACCTTTGTGTGACCACAATAGCTTTTCCAAATCACTTTGACACTTGTCTGGAAGGTAACTCAATATTGCATTAAAATTTTCAAGTACCCCCACCCCACCCCCCCAAAACACCCGCCCCCCACCACCCCCCCCCCACCTGCCCCCCAACCCCCAACCCCCACCTACCACCCCCCCACCCCCCACCCCCACCACCACACCCCCCCGCCCCCCTGACCCCACCCCCCCCGCCCGCCCCATTATCCAATTTGATTAGAGGAAAATCAATTTCAGAATCTTGTATTTCTACTTCTTTCTCATTACATACCACCACTAATACCTCCTTTTGGTCCTCTTCCCCGTCATATTTACATGACACACCCTCTGCTTCTTTCTTCTATCTGGAGTGTTTATTAAATAATTTACTTCACTCAGTTTCTTTTCAATCCTGTAAGACCCACTGAACATTGTCTTTAATGAGTCACCCAGTCCTGGTAACAGAACTAATACCTTCTCCCCAGCAACAAAACTATGAGCTGTAGCTTTCCTGTCTGCTTTCATTTTCATCACTTGCTGTGATATCTTTAAGGGGAGAATTTTCTCCCCATCAGGCAGGCCTGTCGGGAGTGGGTGCAGAGCCGATTGCCACCCACGATGGGCTCCACGTTGCCATTTTACGTGGGAGGGCCATTTAAGGCCCACCCAGCATGAATCGCAGCTCCCAAGGATAGTGGGAGTGGGCAGGCGGCGGCGGGAGTGCAATGACCACTGGGTCCAATGGCGACCTGGGGGCCTGTTCAAATAGAGCGCAGGCAGCCTTGCAAAGGCTGTTCATCATGGCCAGTTGAAGGGCTCCCTAGAGAGCTGATGGAGAACAAGTCAGGCGGGAGGGTAGGGCAGTGGGGTAGTGTGCCCCTTGGTTTTCTGACATGTGCCTAGCTGCCCTCCTGGAGGACGTGGCAGCACAGCAGGAGGTCCTCGTTCTGAGGAATGGGAGGAGGAGGCCCCCCCCCACCTGACAAAGTGTGCCTGGGAGCAGGTGACAGACATAGTCAGCTCCCAAGACGTGATGCAATGCACGTGGGTCCAGTGTGGCAAGCGATTCAATGACCTCTTGTGCTCAGGAAGGGTGAGTATCATGTTGGCAGAGGTCACTTAACACAGCAGGTAAGCTTTCCCCCCGTAGCATGCCCCCCCACCCCCTAATCTGAGTGCAGTTACAGCATTGAATCCTTCATGGCTTGTTTTCCTCGCTGGGTGGCCCACCAGATGTTGCCCTTGCCTAGTTCACCCTGAGAGGGTGGTGCTGAGATGGGTTCTGCACCTGCAACATGTCACCCAGAGTACTGTTTTGAGGATCTGCATCTCAAGGATCTGCACCTAGGCAGAATGCTGGAACTGGGAAGTATGTCAAAGTCAGGGTGCTAACATGCTGGGAAGGGAGCTTCCAAGCAGTGGGGCACCAATCCATCTGCTGCCCTTGGCGTTCCACATGCTTGTGCACCCTTGCTTTGCAAGGTTAGACCGTGTGGTGCCAAATGTGATGGAGGCAGCATTTGGGCAAGGGGGGTCAGCCTTGGCTCCTTGGTGTGTGAGTGTGTGGCAGCTGCGGGGTGATGAAGCACTGGAGCCCTGCAATGTCCCACTCAAGTTGGGGTGGCAGGGATGCGATGGGAATCCAGGTACAGGGTGGACTAATCATTGCTCCTCTGTCCTTTTCAGGAGAGGATCAACCACAATGCCGCCGAGCGGAAGCGAACTGGCAGAGGCCAGCCCCAGTTGGCCATTGTCACCAGATACAAGCAGGAAGTGATGGATCTGGAGAGGCACCATGCGCCCAGGTCCACCGGTGGCGATGAGACTGGTGTGCCACGGGGAGGTGAGATTGCCGAGCACTGAGGTCACCATGTGTGTCCCAGCAGCCATGGCACTGCTGAATGTTCAGTGATTGAAGCTTGCAACATGGGTTGACCATTGATTACGGAAGGATGAGTGCATACTAATATGGGGGATAGGGATGCACATTGACATTGTCTCCACTTTAACTAATCAAATGTCCTAGTTCTTCCTTTCAGCATCTGCGGAACAGAGCCGGAGGGAAGAGGCAGAGGGGCCAGCTCTCACACCTGAGTGTCATGAACAATTGGACTCACCAGTGTCACATCATCTATGCCAGGCAGGCACCAGCGCAGATACTAGCACCTTGGTGGGAATTAAATCATCTGCTAGTGTCCCAGGGCACAGTGGTGAGGGAACTTTACACTCGCTTGAGATGCAGGTGGAGGCAGAGAGTACCCATGGCACCAGCAGTCAGAGGACTGCTGAGGACTAGGCACATTCTTGGTTGATGGCTGATGATGTGCCTCTGGAGTCATCTGTAAGGCAGCAGATGATAGATGTGCAGCAGGGAATGCAGGAGAATCTGGTGGTGATACATGAGGCTATGAGCTGCATGGTGCCCGTGCTGGAGGAGTCCATGCGGAGCATTACCGATGCAATGAGCCTTGTGGCCAAGCATCATGCTTCCTCCATGGAGAGAGTGGCAACTCTCGTGGAGAGGCTTCTCCAGGAGAACAATCTGGGCCTCCTGGGGTTGCGCTCGGATCTGCAAACCCTCACAGCGGCATTGGCCACAGCTGGCCAGTGCCAATGTGGGAGATGGTTTGGGCACCAAGTATCCCAGCTTGCTGCCCATCCATCTATGGTGAGCAGGGAGGTCTGAAGTGACCTCACGTCAGTGTAGCAGCTGCTTGTCGTCTCTGTGGTCTCCTCTCAGGGCGCTCAGGATGAGGGCAGCAGCTCTTCCGCCCCTCTGTCAGTGACCATGGTGTCCAATGAGGCTGTGGTGACTGGGGAGAAGCCAGCTGTGGAGCTGGCCACTTCCTCCCAGGCGGGGCCATCAAAGGCTCCACTGGCCAGAGAATGGCCGCCAAGGTTATCGAGGCCAACTGGACAGCACAGTGAGCAGGCTGTCTCAGGTGACAGTGCCAGCAAGGGGACAGCACCCGGAAATGTAAACTTAAGGCACCGTAGGAACACGACAGATTTCTCACTGGTAGTTTTATGTTGCCTCGCTACTAGTTGATGACCACTCAGTTTGATGCGTAACACTTTTGCAATTTCTTTTTGTGCTTCGTTTTGTTAAAGCATTAAATTTCGATATGTGAGCATGGCCCAGCATAATTCCTTACTTCTGCAGGTGGAGGAGAATCTATGATGTTATGAGTGTGTTGTTTGACATTGAGCTTTATTGACAAGGCACATAGCTAATGTTCCTATCCAGGCAGCTTTTGCACTCAGGTATCAAGTATGGAGCCTGCAGCCCTGGTGTGTGTTAAAGGTCCATCTGTGGTGGGCTAGCTGAAGGTTCTTTGGATTAAAGCCTCCCAGGTGTCCCTGCCTCCCTGGAATTTGCCTGGGTCAGCTTCTGTCCTTGGATGGTGGAGAGGTGTCATGAGCCACCTTCTGAGGGGATAGCCCTTCTCACCCAGCAGCCATCCATCCAGCCGGGCTGGAGCACTGAAGGGTCGCTGCACCTGGGAGTGTCTGAGGATGTAGGTGTCGTGGGAGCTGCCTGGGTATCTTGCACAGACTTGCAGAATCTGCATCTTGTAATCACACACTATCTGCACGATCATGGAGTGGAATCCCTTCCTGTTGATGAAGGTGCACCCGCTGATGTCTTGATGGCCACATGTGCACAGTCAATTGCATCCTGAACACGGGGGAACCCAGCAATCGCTGCAAAGCCTCTGGCTTGCTCTGTCTGGCCTCTTCCCAGCAGTAGTAGATGAAAGTAAATGTATGCCTGAACAGAGCATCTGTCACCTGCTTGACATAAGTGTGGACAGCTAATTGGGAGACTCCACAAAGATCACTCACCAAACCCTGGAAAGAGCCAGATGCATAGACGTTGAGGGCAGCCGTGACCTTCAACACCACTGGCATGGGGTGCCCACCCACACAGTTGGCTCAGATATCAGGGCTTATCATCTGACAGATGGAGGTCACTGTCTCCCTTGAGAGACGGAGCCTCCTTTGGCATTGCACATCAGGCATATTGAGGTAGCTGTTTCGCCGCCTGTATACCCGGGCAGCAGGGTAGTGGCGTCGTCTACGGCCCCTTCCGCCTTGGACATCCTGTTGGCCCTGAGCATCTTGTGCCTGAGCCTCTCCTCCCAAAGATGGCTCCCCTGGAGGTTGAATGTAGACTCCTGGCCTCCTCCCCTTTCTGGCCCTCCCTTCTTACTCAAAGGAGGTGCCTCCAGTGGAAAGCACAAAGCACAACTCCCATTCCCAGGCTAAGTGAAGGCTTCCTAAAAGCAACAAGGCCCCAGAAATTATGTTTACTCAGAGTCCTGACCTGAAGGCTGTTACTACTGTCCAAGCAGCTGTAAAGAATTTTGAAGTATTCCTGCTCACACAGGCAAGTATCAGTAACTTTAAGCATTAAATGTCTGACAAATAACACTTGCGACCCCACTCACCCCTCTTATCCTGCCCACGGATGAGGTTTATACAAATGTAGCCTACCTGCCTGCCCGTTGAGCCCATGCAACTACCTGAAGATCACATGGCCCCCAAAAAACCACCATCAATTGCTGCCTCAAAGGCCTTATGTGGCCCACTAATTAATGGTGGGTGCGCATCAGAGATCATCACCCGCCTGCCAACGACATATCGCGATGGTGCACAGTGACGTCGGGATGCTTGCCCAACGTCGACACGTATCGTTTTATGCATCAGTGTGCAGGGCCCACCCCTGCACGCCAACAGGAAAATTCTGGCCTAAATGTTTCCTAGCTAACTCACATGTTCTGTCCAATCTCTCTCTCTGAAGTTTGATACTTAATCCAGGAGAATAGTTTCTGAATTATGACCCATCAAATCTCATGAATCAATTTCAGTGGTCCCCTCACCTCATGACCATAAACTAGTTCAAAAGGACTGAAACGAGTTGATGTATTAGGAGCATGGAATGGAATTCCCTATCCCAATCCTGTGGGTAATTTTGACTATACGCTCTCATCATAGCTTTCCAAAGCCCATTGTGATTCAGGGTGGTAAGCTATTGACTTAAACTGTTATATCCCCAAACTGTTCATTATTTCCTTAACAGCTGTGACATGAAATTTGAACCCAGATCTGATTGTATTTCTTTTGGGAAACCATATCTTCTAAAAAAAAATTAGTTATCTCTTCTATAATCTTCTTTGTTGTAATATTTCTCAATGCTGTTTCTTCAGGAAACCTGGTAGACATATCCATTATTTTCAATAAGTACTGATTTCCACTTTTTGTCTTTGGGAGGAATCCTACACAATTAAGTATGACTCTAGTAAAATGTTCTGCAAATGTGGAATTGGAATTAAAGGTGGCGGCTTAATCACTGCTTTTGGTTTCCCTATCACCTGACATGTGTGACATGTTCTACAGAAATTGATTACATCCCTATGCAATCCAGGCCAATAAAAATGTTTTTGTATCTTCACCTGTGTCTTTCTAATTCCTAAATGTCCTCCCATTGGAATTTCATGAGATATCCTCAGAATCTCATTTCTATATCTAAATGGTAGTACAATCTGATGCACCTCCATCTAGCTTTCAATTGCTGAAAGATGAAAAGACCTCCATTTTCTCATTAAAACATTGTCCTTAATATACTAACATTCTGGGATACATTTTGTCTGTTTCTGAGTAAGCTGTCTGATTTGCAAAATGTTGTATTTGCAAATCTTTTTTCTGCAACTCCACTAACCGCCTTGAGTTAAACACTTCAGCTGAATTGTCTTCCAGTCTTTCTTCCTGAACAATGTTATCAAACACAGTGTCAGCTAATTAGATTTCCACACCTTCTCCCTGCCTTTGAACTTCCTGTTCTACTTGTTTAAACCTATGAGTCTGTGATCTCAATATCACACTATCTGGAAACAATCCAGGATGATCTCTCTGCAACATTTGTTGGAAACACATATATATGTTGCTCAACTATCATAGGCATCACCCACATTTGTGATCCAGCTATATCTTCACCCAGAATAAATTGAAGCCCTGCAATGGGCATTTTTCCCACTACTCCAACAATCACCTCACCTGTTTTCCACTTACTCTTTAAATTTACCTTCCACAATGGAATAAGTTTAGCACCACCATGAACCCCACTTATCACCTGTTCCTGCAATAGTCCCTCTGAACAACAAATGTCACTATCCCACAACATTAAGGATTGATGTGCCTCTTAAAATTTTAACATCCACCCTGCACACATGGGAAGACATTCCCTTCACAAAAAATCTCTAAACATTTCTGCAACCTACTCCTCCAAATTCTCTTGGGTAAATTGTGAATAAGTTCCCACTTCTTTGCCTATCACTGATTCTTCCTGTTTTAATGGTACACAAACCACTGTTTTTTTCTGTGCCTGAACCTCAGAACCCATAATATTTTTACTTCTGCATCTGTATAATTCCAACAGATTTTCGCTGCAATTTCCAGCACCCAGATTTCACATGCCTAACTTTATTACAATGAAAACATCTCAATTTTCGAATGTCAATTCTACCCTCAGCACCTTCCTTTTCATTGAAAAAAACTTCCTGCGAATTTCCACTTTCTCCTTCTCTTCCCTGACAATGCACCTTCCTTTCACCTTCCTATCCTTTTCTGATTTAAAAGGGTGACAAAAAAAGGTTTAGCTCTATGAACTAACTCATAATCATCAGCTATCTCTGCTGCTTTTCTCACCGTTTTAACCTCTGTTCCTCCACATGAGTTCACATTATCAAAGTAATTGAATCTTTAAATTCTTCCAAAAGAATTACCTCTCTAAGAACTGCATATATTGTCTCTATCTTTAATGCCCGTACCACTGGGCAAAAATATTTTGTTTTACTCTTTCAACTCAATATAAGTTTGCCCATATGTTTTCTCATATTCCTAAATTGCTGCCTGTATGCTTCAGGAACCAACTCATATGCCCTTAAAATAGCCTTTTTTTACCACATCATAGTTCACCAACATTTCTTCTGACAGTGAAGCATAAACCTCATGTGATCTACCCACCAACTTGGATTGTAACAACAATGTCCAGTTTTCCTGTAGTCATTTCATTTGTTTAGCTATCTTCTCATATTAAATAAAGAATGCTTTCACATCACTTTCCTCAAACTTTGGAAGAGCTTGTACAAATTTAAACACCTTCCTACTTGGTTTTAGGTTAAAGGTTTTTCCCCTGATCAGAACTTTCCTCAGAATCTGAGATCTTTTTTAACTTCCAGCCTTTTAAGTTGGTATGCCCTTTCTCTATCCTTCTCTCTTTCCTTTACCTCACTTTCTTTATCCTTCTCTCTTGCCTGGAATTCCAGTCCCAGCTTCCTTTCTTTCTCCTGCCTTTCCACTTGCCCTCTTTCAAATTACCTTTCTTTATCTTTTTCTGCCCTTTCCTTTTCTGCTGCCTCTAGCTCCAGTTTTTTTTCATTTCCAATTCTTTTTCCTTTTCATTTGCCTCCAATTTAAGTTTTCTCAGCTCCTTTGCTTGTTCAAATTCAAGCCTTTTCATTTCTAATTGATGACTCACCAGCCGTGGCTCACTGGTGTCAGGTATCATTTCCAGCTTTAAATGTTGTGCAATATCTTTAATTATATCTGCTTTCTTAGCCCCTGCAGGTAACCCCAATTGTAATTTATCCACTAATTCCATTAACTTAACTTTAGTTACCTTTTGTAAACCAGCCAAAGTTATAACTTCAACTCCCAGACAAGTTTGAGCAACAGCCAAAGCCACTTTGCAGTCTCACCACTTCATAAAAACCTTACACCAAATCCTGGATTCAAAATGCTTCTCTTACTAGTAACTTAAAGATTCACCATCTCCAGCCCAATCAAGGCATTTCAAATATATCCCGCAAGGAGCCCCCAGCTATGTTATGGCACAGCCAATGGTAAATGCTGAGTTGTTCAAATCCCAGATGGAAACTTAAAACAACTGCCACAACTTGTTTTGCAATTTGTATAAATTTCAAGATACGTTTCTCTAATTCAATAGTAATAAGACGACCAAGTCGTATAGATTTTTAGAAAACTAGATTAAGCAATTATTAACAAAAAATGATTTTTAATCACCTACATATATCTGCAAATTACTACTACAATAACTTCTAAATCCCCTACTTAATCTGACTCCCAGTTATACTTTTATTAATGCAACAGTAAGACACATAGATTTTAAGAAACCCTGGCAAGGTGACACTCAAATTCAAAGTGAGTTTTCTTAACTTCAGTTCTTTGAAAACAGCAGGTTGAGGTATAGATGCTGAAGGCTTTTCACACTTGTTAGATTAGATCTTAAACACACAGCCTTCACTCCTTATTTTCCCCTTCGAATGAAAATACCCATTGTTTAATTCTGTCTTTGGACTTTACCTTCCTGATAATAAAAATCTCTCATAGTACTAAGTTTTACCAGTAAGCACTGGGAAAAATTATTACACTGCATCTAAACTTTATCTGCCTAGGTAGCACATTTCACCACCCACCCCCCCCCCCACCCCGCACCCCACACCACCCAACACCCCACCCCCCTCCCCCCACCCACCCCCCCACCCCTCCCCCCACCCACCCCTTGAAAACAATCTGGTCTGCTTTATTTAAAAATGCAAATGCACCCTTGACACTTATTCTAACCTACTTAACATTTCAAACCTAGTTTATCTTCAGACCAGCGAATTAAGTCTTAGACATACACACATGGACATTTATAGACACAGATACCATTATTTAACAGTAATTTCCAATAACATTATGAGAATTATTATATCTTCCTGTGACACTCTTTTATCCTCTAACAACGCCACTCTCCTCCCCCTCTTTTATCCTGTATCCCCGCCACTCTCCTCCCCCTCTTTTATCTTGTATCCCCCGACTCTCCTCCCATTCTTTTATCCTATATCCCCCCACTCTCCTCCTGCTCCTTTATCCTGTGTCCCCGCTACTCTCTTTTATACTTCATGGTTTTGACAATACATTGCATATATAGTGACATATGTACTATTCTGGCATAGCCAATGCCAGGCTTTAATTGTCTTTAAACAAGTAAATTGATCATTTGTCTTGTTTGCTGTTTATGGAGCCTTGTACTTACATGTGCTATAGAGGTCTTGTGGCATGGTGAATTGCATCCCTGGCTCTCTGCCACAAGCTCAGTGTTCAGGTCCCACCCCGGGACTTGATGGCCAAGGAAGGTACTTCATAACGCAGCCAAATAGGTTGACTTTCAGCCTGCAAACCCTTCCAGAGATTCCTTCAGCTATGTGATGGAAAGAAAGTTGAAGCCCCCACCATCACTATCCATAGCTCCAGACCACAACATGCATGTAGAAGTGTTGCCCAGCAACTCAGACTCCCTGAGTGATTTATAACACACCACAACACACCTTTACTACCACGCTTGCCTATAAAAAGTGAGAGGCGGAATTTCAACTCAGGATCCCCTGTTTTACCTCCAATAAATGAGCGCTCTGACACTGAAAGTCAGGTTGTGATCTCATGAGTTCCGAAGAAGAGTCATATTAGACTCGAAATGTTAACTCTGGCCAGGATTTTCCAGTCCCTCCAAATTCCCACCAAAAGTCAATGGGCATTTTGCTGGGTTGCCAAATTTTCCATCACGCCTGTGGCAGGTCCTGCCCAGAAAATCTCAGTCTGTTTCTCTGTCACAGATGCTGCCAGTCCTGCTGAACTTTTCCAGCATTTTCTGTTTTTGTGACCTAACATGACTGATCTGATCTGAGATTATCTATTTAAACACGTTAATTAAGGTCCTGCAAATTCTAAATCAGTCACAATCGTCGGTGAAAACAATCTGGAAGTTGCCATTTCTAGTGCAGAGCATCAACTTCTTTCATGGATAGTTTATTTAGAATGTTTGTGTCCTATTTTCGCACGTTTTTGGAGCTTTTGACTGCTGCAATTGGCAAACCTCTGATTGGTTTCAATGAGTTTGCTGATTTCACTGACTTGCTGGCTGGAAAAGGAGAAGGGACCCACAGGCCGGGGGCTAGGGAGCTGAAGCCAGAGATATAAGGAGGACACCTTGCAGGAAGTTTTGGCCCCACGCCCATGGGTGTGCATGCTCAGAACATCTTACGTGCAGTTCATCAAGATGCAGTGTGTGAAGAGGCTCCATTTCACCACGAAGTTCTCATTGTGCTCTATCAACTGTCGCTGGATCAACTGCAGCCGGGCACTTGGGTGCATACAGGGCATCCTTACATGTGGCTATCAAAGTCATTATGGCTCTGAACATTTATGCTTCAGTAGCATTCTAGGCTGGAGCAGATGACATCTGCAACGCCAGCCATTCAGGTGTGAAGGTTTGATGGATGAACACTTTGGCAAAGCTAGTGATTTGACATATCTACCACCAGCAGGAAGACTGAGCTCTAGGATAGAAACAAAAAATGTTGGAAAGAATCAGCAGGTCAGATAGGATCTATGAGAGGAAGGTAGGGTTAATGTATCCGTTAGATGACCCTTTGTCAGCACCTGGAGGTGTCACAGGTGAACAGTTTATAAGAACGAATAGAGCCAAAGGACCAGGTTGTTGGTGGGGAGGGGGAGTGATGGGTGGAGGGAAGAAAGAATGTTTTTTGATTAGGTGGGAGAAAGGAGATGATTAAATGACAGCAGTGATGGTAACAAGATAAAAAGAGAAAATAAAGAGTGAAATTAAAGAAATAACAAAGGTAATGAAGTCCTGGAAGACCCAGTCCTACATTGGCAAGCTGCAATAGATCATGTTATCTGCTACAGCAGTTGTTGTGTGTGGTCACACCTGTAGTGCAGAAACCATCCATAAAGGTTAAAAATCTTTCCTTACACTCATACAGGCCATAGCATACTTTTTGTTTGATTCACAAAAGGCTGTACATTAGACAAATTATGAGGCATATAAAATAAAGTTGCAAATAAAATCCTACAGGTTAGGAGTATTTTGAAGTATATGGTGATATTCTTGTCAGAATTCATAATTAAATCAATTCATATTGTTCTGACAGACCAAAAGGTTTGAATGTATATGCCTTGACCAGAAATGTAAAATTTTCTGCTTCCATTTAAAATCCTTGATGGTGTATTTCCATTCTGCTCAGCAGTTGGCCTTCCAGTCCCACACTACAAATCAACACCAAAGCATTCCGCCCTCACACTAATTTTGGATTTATACTTTCAGCTAAATTTATTGTGATCATTTGGTGCAATATGTTGCAGAATGCAATGCCAAGGATTTTATTTAAAGCAAATTCATGTACTACCTGCATAGACAAAGAGCTTATATAAATCGTACTAACACCACCTTCTCTAAGCAACAAATGCAGGCCAGATCCTGAGAATTTACAAAAAAGACAATTACTATGTGCATTTAAAAGGATGCTTGGCATATCATTGATTTTAATATGAGCAGAATCTGTTATACAAACACAGAAACCTTGCATTTTTCCAGGTTTCTTTATTCCAAGCATATATATTCCTGAAGTACCACAATGATCAGCTTGGCAGATTTGAAGAAGCAGCAATCAAAGCGTGAACAGCATTTATTAGGCCCACCTAGGCCATGTCTGTATGACTTTGAAGAGTGCATTTCCAGGACAATCAGTTGATCTCAGTTGCCTGTGGCCCTTCAACGTGTATTTGGATGACAGGTAGCCTCTCAAAGCAGAACATTGAATCAGACTCTGGGCAGCATTCAGTGCTTTGCTGTTTGGTGCAACACCTGCAAACATTCAGAGACTTTATAATAGAACCCAACTTGTGTTTAAAGAAAATTGAGTTAAATCACAAATTATATTAAAACTGAAATAAATGAAAATCACTTAAAGTTGCTGTGCTACAAGACAGAGCCTTACTGGTCCTCTATTTCTCTTCATGTTCTGTCCTTCATTGTCAGAAGGACATGCCTCTCCACACATTTCTATCTCTATCAGTCTTGCTATGATATTATAAATGGGCAGAGAGCCGGTCCCACACCGGGACTGATCCTACGTCATTAATGTCCTGCATTCTGACCACCTGAGCTAACTGGTCCTTACTGGTTGCAACAGAGAGAAAAATCAAGTGATTTCTGTAATGGAAATTTCTAAAACATCTTATGCTTGTTTTTTTTTCTAAGCAGCCAGCAGTGGCCCCTTTAGACTTTATGCCTTGTACCAATCAACGAAGCAGATAAGGCACACACACCATTATTTGGTATCTCAGAGTTGAGTTGGAGAACTGAGTTTTGGATGAGCTGAGGTTTATGAATGGTGGAGGTTGGGGGACCAACCAGAAAAGCATTAGATTAGTTGAATCAGGAGGTGACAATGACAAGATGAGGGTTCCAGCAGCAGCTGGACAGAGGCAGAAAATCTTATGGACATTGAAGTTGGTAGTTTGTGATGGAGAGAATATGGGATTGGAAATTTAGCATGGGTTTAAATAGGATTCTGATGCTGCAAATAGTCTGGTTCACCCTGAGACAAGTGGATGGAGATGAAGGCGCAGTGTTTGTGGCAGGGGCTAGCATTTAAACAAAAAATACTGCAGTTCATCCAACATTGAATGTTGGACAAGTAATCCGACAACATGGAGGCAGTGGAAAGGTTGAGAGAGGTGGTGTAGTTACAGCTATGCATCATCAATGTACATGTGAAGGCTGACCCCATTTCTACAGATGGTGTCACCGATGGGGGTTGTTGATGAAAAAATGCAAAGGCCAAAAAAAAATCCTTAAAGGCATCTGCATGTAATAGTGTGGGACAAGAAGAAAAACCTTTATAACTCTGGAGTTGCTAGGGTTAGATAGGTAAGCATGGAACAAAGTGAGAAAAAAAACCCACTGAGCTGAGCTGAGCATCAGGGGAAAGCCATTGGGGGAAAATGGTGTGGCTGACCATGTCAAAAGACTGCAGGGAGGTAAGGAGTGTGAGGGAAGATAATGAACCGAAGTCCCCAAGTTTTCAAGCTGCAAGTGGCACTGAAAAGGTGGCCAAGATTTGAATATTTTGTGTATGGGATGACGCACATTTTTCCGCATGGGTGTTTCATTTTGCCATGTCAGATGGGGTTCTTGCAGGTTTGTCAAAGGATTTTTCACATCTTGTGATCATACACAGCATATTGATTGGTTTTGAGATATGTATCCGGCCTCCTGCACCAACAGGTGAGACATTCCTGCCCTATAAAGTAGCAATATTTTATCATGTTATAGCTGGCAGACATTGTAACATTGTTGAAGCAATGTTTAACTACTTTACTGCTGAGTTGAAATGAATGGTTACACCTGAATCATAACCAACCCTTCTCTCTCACATCCTACTTGCCCACTTTGTTCTGCAGTATTCTTTGCTTTTATTTTAAACACGCTTTAGGTTGACAATACAAACATCAACCAAGATTGTGATGTATGGTATTCAGAACAAGTTATTGATATTTTGACGTTAGTGAGGAATAAGGGTTTATTTCATTAGAGTTTATCAAGGTTTAGCATATTCAGTGTTTTCACTGATATAACACAAATTATTTGGCAAAATATTCAAACATATTTACTCACTTGTAAAGTTTCCCATAATGCTTATGCCAAGGCTGATTTGGTTGTATCCACGGGTTTGGGCTCCCATTTTGGTCCATCCTCGACCTTCATAAATATTTCCATCTTCTCCAATGAGGAAACTGAAGTAATGACATGAGAGGGAAACATGGATTCTTTTAAAGTATATTTTTCCTTTGAAAAATAATTCTGTACATTTCCAACTTTAAAAATGAGAAAAATGTGATGAGCAGAATTAGAAAACATTGGTTAAAGAAAATAATGGAACATTTCTTAAATCATGTTATTCTGCAAATCAACTAAGAATAATCTTTAACACTTATGCTACTTGGCAGGGAAAAGATTCCAAATAACTAAAGACATTGGCTGGAATCTTCTGCCCTGGGCAACAGGCCTGAGAATTTGGCATCAGTACTGATACCCAATGCCTTCCCGCCTCCAGTGGAAATAAATTCTGGGTGGAAAAGGCCCACTTCCACTTGAGTCCCTTAAGTGACAAATTAATGACCACTTAAGGGCCTCTTCCCACTTCCGCTGTAATCTTCCCAGCTCCAGGTGTACCTGCTGACACTCAACCTGCATGACTGGTTAAACTGCGTGAGCTGCATGTCAGCTGGATGGGGGTGGGGGGTAGTGGTCCCTCAACCTGCACTAATCTGTGCATAATCGAGGGCATGGACATGGGGCCAGGGGGAGCAGTTGGCTGCTGACATCCACCCCACTGCTCTTGCTGCCAACCCCCTTGCCCTCTTCTGCCCACGACCCCCACCCCATGACCCCCAACCCACGGGAACCCCCCCACCACGCCCCCCAACCAACAGCACTTATCTTTTGCCTGGGTCACTCTGCAATCCTGGTACTCCAGAGGGTTTTGTTCTGGAATCAGCCACGGCCTCCTCTATGGCACTGCCGAGTTAAAGAGCTGCTGGCGTCTGATTGGCTGGCAGCTCTTGGCAGATGGGAGGTTGCCTTCCAGGGTCCTCAATCTGAATGAAGGCCTACCACCTTCCACTTAACTGCCTGATGGGCAGAAGATATGGTGGACCTTCCTCCTCAGAGTCAGCTCAGTTCTCTCACCATTTCTTCACACGGCGAGCGAGCCTACCGCCAAGAACAGAAGATTCCATCCATTGAAAGAAAATAAGGAGAATATACTTTGAAATGAAAACGGCAATATTCAAAGAAAAGCTGCCTGAGTGAACATTTATCACCCAAGAAATATCACCAAAATAGAATAAATGATCATTTATCTCAGTTGCTTTTCTGACTGCTGCCTCTGCCTATGGAATATCAGTAGTTTCAAAAGTAATTCATGTGGGAAGTGTAAGGTTATTCACTTCAGTTGTAAGAATAGAGAAGTACAATATTTTTAAAAAGGCTTGAAACATCTAAATGTTGATGTTCAGATGGATATTGGTGCACTCTTATAAGGAACACAGAAAATTAGCATGCACATATAGCAAGCAATTAGAAAGGCAAATAGCATGTTGGCTTATATTACAAGAGGATTTGAGTACCAGGATAGACAGGTCTTGTTACAATTGGAATTTGGTGAGACCATACTTGGAGTGCCGTGTGCAGTTTTGGCCTCTATATTTAAGGAAGGATATATTGCCTTGGAGATGGTACAGCCAAGATTCACTAAATTGTTTCCTGGGATGAGAGTCTGTGCAAATTGGGCCTATACTCTCAGAATTTTAGAAGAACGAGAGGTGATCTCATTGAAACATACAAGATTCTGAAGTGGTTTGACAGGATAGACACGGAGATTGTTTGCCCTGGCTGGAGAATCTAAAATATGGGGAAACAGTCTCAGGATAAAGGGGCCAATCATTTAGGACTAAGATGAAGAGAAATTTCTTTATTCAAATAGTTGTGAATCTTTGGAATTCTTTACTCTAGGAGCTTGTGGATGCTGCATCATTATTTGAAGCTGAGATGACATATTTGTGATCAGCCAGGGAATCTAGGGAAATGGGATGCAGGCGGGAAGTTGGAGTTGAAGTTGAAGATCGGCCATCATCGTTTTGAATAGCAGAGCAGACTCAAGGGGCTGTATCGTCTACTCCTGCTCCTATTTCTTATGTTCTTACTTGCTCTGTAAGACAGTACATAACTACAAATTCTTCTTTACATTGTGTGTCCCTTATTAATATCAACCAAAATGAAATAGTCCATTAATTATACATTTGATGCAAACCCTTCTTTTACAGTATTATTAATTTGTGATCTCAAAAGAATGCATTTAGATGAGTTCTACAACATGTGGGGGCATTCTCTTTTTCAGCTGTTGAATGTCCAGACAGTGAAATTGAAAATAACCTACAATATCATAGTCCTTAAGTGTTGCCACTTAATAAGATTGAATAAGATTGAAAAATTAACACCACATAATTGCTCTGGAGAGAGTACAGAAGAGATTTACAAGAATGTTGCCAGGGCTGGAATCTTGCAGCTATGAGGAAAGATTATGTAGGCTAGGGTCATTTTCCTTAGAACAGAGGAGGCTGAGAGGTGACTTGATTGAGGTGTACAGTCCCAGCAGATTGGAGGGTGGCAAATGTAACCCCACTTTTTAAGAAAGGAGGGTGGGAGAAGACAGCAAATTACAGGTTGGTTAGCCCAACGTCAGTAGTAAGGAAAATGCTACTTTCTATTATAAAGGTTGCAATAAAAGGACAGTTAGAAAATATCAAGGGGATTAGACAAAGTCAACACGGATTTATGAAAGGGAAATCATATTTGACAACCTACTGGAGTTTCTTGAAGAAATAACTAGCAGAATAGATAAGGGAGAACCAGTGGTGTGGTGCATTTGGATTTTCAGAAAGCTTTTGATAAAGTCCCACATAAGGGGCAGAATTTTCTGCCTGTCCGGCCTGACCCAATCTCCGGCAGGCGGGGAACTGATCTCCGCCGGAGAAGCGGGCCCTGCCGCGATTTTACGTGGGCGGGCCTTTACGTGACGTCCGGCAGGAAGCGCTATGCGCTTCCTGTGCATACGGGGTGGGGATGGGGTTCCCCAAAAGCGAAAGTGCACTCTTTCATGCATGCGCATGAAAGAGCACACATCTCCCTGAGGCTAAGTGCTGCACTTTGAAAAATATGAAAAATGGAAAGAAAAATTTCCCTAACATGTCCCCTTCATGTGACAATGTCACATGAGATGGAACATGTTCATAATTTACATAATAACTTTATTAAACATTTTAAAACCCTACATGGAACCTCATCCCGCCGGTGGATGAGGTTTCATGTTTTATCTGTTTGCTGCTGGGGCTCTTGGCCTGCCCACCAACGTTAAGGTTGGACAGGCAGGTCCTTTAATTGTTTAACTGATCCTGTCAATGGCCTCAATTGGCCATTGACAGGTCGGCAGGTGCACAGCTGATTTTGCTGCGCTACCGCCTTCCTGAATATTTAAATGGGGCAGGATGACGTCGGGGGTTCCGCCCAATGTCATCCCACGTCATTTTAAGCATCGGCGAGCGGGCCCCGCCCCCAAATCACCGACGGTAAAATTCTGCCCAGAATAGTGTGTAAAATTGGATTGGGGGTAATATATTGGCATGGATTGAAAAGTGGTTAGCAGGCAGGAAACAGATATTAGGAATAAATGGGTCTTTTTTGGAGTGGCAGGCAGTAACAAGTGGGGTACCAGAGGGATCAGTGCTTGGGCCCTGATATTCACAATATATGTCAATGATTTGGATTAAGGAACCAAATGTGATATTTCCAAGTCTGCTGATGACATGAAACTTGGTGGGAATGTGAGTGATGAGGAGGGTGTTAAGAGGCTTCAAGATGATTTAAACAGGTTGAGTGAGTGGGCAAATACATGGCAGATGCTGTATAACGTGGATAAATGTGATGTTATCCACTTCAGTAGAAATAACAGAACGGCAGAGTTTTTTTTAAATGGTGATAGATTGGGAAATGTTGATGTACAAAGGCAGCTGGGTGTCCTTGTACACCAAGCACTGAAAGCAAGCATGCAGGAGCTGCAAAATTATAAATAATGGGCTGTTTCATTTAGGTGGATATTAATAAGGAACACAATGTAAAGAAGAATTTGTATTTATGTACATTAAGAAAGCAAATGGTACATTGACTACATTGCAAGAGGACTTGAGTACAGGAGCAAGGATGTCATATTGAATGGTGGAGCAGGCTCGCAGGGCCGAATGACCTATTCCTGCTCCTATTCATTTTATTCATGGGATGTGGGCTTTGCTGCCTGAGCCAGCATTTATTGCTCATCCCTAGTTGCCCTTGAGAAGGTGGTGATGAGCTGCCTTCTTGAACCGCTGAAGTCCATGCGGTGTAGGTACACCCACAGTGCTGTTAGGGACGGAGTTCCAGGATTTTGACCCAGCGACAGTGAAGGAACAGCAATATATTTTCAAGTCAAGATGGTGAGTTACTTGGAGGGGAGCTTCCAGATGGTGGTGTCCCCATCAATCTGCTGCCCTTGTCCTTCTAGATGGTATTGGTCGTGGATTTGGAGGTGCTGTATAAGAAGCCTTGGTGAATTTCCACAGTAGGTGGTACACACTGCTGCTGTGTGTCGGTGGTGAAGGGAGTGAATGTTTGTGGATTTGGTGCCAATCAAGTGGGCTGCTTTGTCCTGGATGGTGTCCAGCTTCTTCAGTGTTGTGGGAGCTGCACTCATCCAGGCAAGTGGGGAGTGTTCCATCACACTGCTGACTTGTGCCTTGTAGATGGTGGACAGGCTTTGGAGAGTCAGGAGGTGAGTTAATCATTGCAGGATTCTCAGCCTCTGACCTGTTCTTGTAGCCATAGTATTGATATGGCTAGTCCAGTTCAGTTTCTGGTCAATGGTAACTCCCAGGATGTTGATAGTGGGGAATTCAGTGATGGTAATGCCTTTGAACATCAAGGGACGATGATTAGATTCTCTCTTGTTGGAGATGGTCATTGCCTGACATTTGTGTGGCGCACATCTTACTTGCCACCTGTCAGCCCAAGACTGTATACTGTCTAGGCCTTGCTGCACTCGGACATGGACTGCTTCAGTATCTGAGGAGTCGGAAACGGTGCTGAACATTGTGCAATCATCAGCGAACATTCCCACTTCTGACATTATGATGGAAGGAAGGTCATCGACGAAGCAGCCGAAGATGGTTGGACTGAGGACACTACCCTGAGGAACTCCTGCAGTAATGTCCTGGAGCTGAGATGACTGACCTCCAACAACCACCTTCCTTTGTGCTAGGTATGACTCCAACTAGCAGAGAGTTTTCCCTGATTCCCATTAACTCCAGTTTTGCTGGGGCTTCTTAAGGCCACATTCGGTCAAATGCAGGCTTGATGTCAAGTCACTCTCACTTCACCTCGGGAGTTCAGCTCTATTGTCCATGTTTGAACCAAGGCTGTAATGAGGTCAGGAGCTGAGTGGCCCTGATGGAACCCAAACTGGGCATCAATGAGCAGGTTATTGCTAAGCAAGTGCTGCTTGATAGCACTGTTGATGATCCCTTCCATTACTTTACTGATGATCGAGAGTAGACTGATGGGGCGGTAATTGGCCAGGTTGGATTTGTCCTGCTTTTTGTGTACAGGACATACCTGGGCAATTTTCCACATAGCTGAGTAGATACCAGCGTTGTAGCTGTACTGGAACAGCTTGGCCAGGGGCGCAGCAAGTTCTGGAGCACAAGTCTTCAGTACTATTGTCAGAATATTATCAGGGCCCATAGCCTTTGCAGTATCCAGTGCCTTCAGCTGTTTCTTGATACGACATGAAGTGATTCGAATTAGCTAAAGACTGGCATCTGTGATGCTGGGGACCTCCGGAGGAGGCCAAGATGGATCATCCACTCAGCACTTCTGGCTGAAGATTGTTGCAGATTGCGTTTGAGTACAATTCTGCTGCAGCTGCTGATGGGCCACAGCGCCTCAGTCTTCACTTGCTAGGTCTGTTCGAAATTTGGCATGCTGGAGGCTATCCTCAATGTGAAGCTGGGATTTCGTACATTCTGCACACTTGCCACCCTCAGTGCTTTTTCCAAGTGATGTTCATGGAGGTTCATCAGCTGAGGGAGGGCAGTACATGTTAATCCTTGACCATGATGCCATGAGTCAATGTTGGTGACTCCCAAGGCAACTCCCTCATGACTGTATACCACTGTACCACCACCTCTGCTGAGTCTGGGACATTATCTGTAAGGTGTGATTCCATGAGGATGACTATGTCAGGCTGTTGCTTGACTAGTCTGTAGACAGCTCTCCCAATTTTGGCACTAGTCCCCAGATGTTAGTAACGAGGACTTTGTAAGGTCGACAGGTCTGTGATTACCACTGTCGTTTCTGGTGCCTCGGTCAATCCCAGCTTGCTAGGCCATTTCAAGAGTCAACCTCTGGAGTCACATGTAGGTCTGGAGTCACATGTAGGCGAGACCAGTAAGGATGGTAGATTTCCTTTCCTAAAGGGCATTAGTGAACCAGATGGGTTTTTACAACAATGGTTTCAGATTTTATTGAATTCAAATTCCACCATCTGCCATGGTGGGGTTCGAACGTTGGTCCCCAGAGCATTACCCTGGGTCTCTGGATTACTAATCCAGCAACAATACCCTTACACTATCACCTTCTCTACTTTTCTATACAAAATTATGAGGGGCTTGGATAGAGTAGACGTAGACAAGTAAAACTTATTTCCCCTCGCAGAGAAGTCAATTACCAGGGGACACAGATTTAACGTGATTGGTAGAAGGATTAGAGGGAATATAAGGAAAACCTTTGATATCCAGAGGGTGGTAGGTGTCTGGAATTCACTTCCCAGGTTGGTGGTTAAGGAAGAAACCCTCAATTCATTTACAAGATGCCTGGATCTGCACCTGAAATGCTGTAATCTGCAAGGCTATGGACCTGGTGCTGCAAAATGGGATTAGAATCTAAGGGGTGCAGTGGGGTTCCCCAGGGGTCAGTACTAGGATAAGCACTTGAAGCAAAAGAAATTCCATAGCCAAGGGGAAGGGCAGGGGGGCGGGACTAGTGGATTTGCTCTTGCAAATAGCCAGTGTGGACTTGTCGAGCTATCTGTGGTATAACCATTCAATAATTCTATAGAAGCTAAGAAGGAATATGAAAGTAAGATAGCAAACAAAAAGCTTCCCATACAAAAGCCTTCCTAAATAGAAACTATGTAGTGACATCTGAGCTTTCTCTCTGCCTAACTCCAAACCCTCATCTAAATCGCCTTCTGGCACACTTGTCCAGGCCCACCTGGACAGTCAAAGCCTGGAAATCATTCAGAATGCAATTTGCTACACTTTCAATTCTTCCATTGTGCTCCATGCTGACCCAATAAATCCTCTGCCTGAAAGTACAGTAGATTCCCACTGACTCTGCTGAGTCTTTCATTCCTTATCTCCTCAACACTACCTTTGTCATATCACGCTGCCTGACTTTAACCTATCTACTATTCAAACACTCAATGAAACTCTTTATATAGTCAGGTTTACTTACAAAAAGAGTTATTGCTTCCCTGTAATGGCAAGCAGCAACTTTTTAAGAGCTGCTGCTTTACCCAATCTTGTACATCCCAACCAATCACAGCCAAATCAAAGCCTGCCTCCTTGTACATGTTATCAATCGGCGGCACCTATGGGAATTGGGGAAAGGTGCTTGCTTCTGTACATTTAATGAAGCTGGTCTTCCCCACCAGCAGAATAGGTGCTCCTGTACCATGGGCAAACAAAGCACTGAGATTTCTGTTTTTCTAAATCGGGGCTTAGATGTTCACGGAGACCATTACTGTAGGTCTAGCAGAAGAAGATCATCCCAAGTTACTGCAATAAAATGAAGCCATTGACATTTTCTGGAATGACAAAAAGAAACAAAGTTGTGAATTTCCTCACAGAGACCTACTTGTAGCCAATATCGCACCAGCCACGTTCATCCATATGGTAAGATTGGATATTCTGCAGTTGCCTCTTACACGCCGACATGCTGAAGCAGCGATTGCCATCAGTATGGTGAATCACAGCATATTTAAGAGAATTCGACAGATTATGGGTGCAACTAGAAGCCCGTGTTGACCAGCCAGAACGCTTTATAATCGGTGGGCAGCCTATGAGAAATGAGGAGGACAGATGAATATGAAAATCATGGAATCATACAGTAGGAGGCCATTCAGGACACTTGTGTCAGCACTTTGAATGAGTTATCCAGTTAGCCTTATTCCCCTGCCCTTTCCCCATCGCCTTACAAATTTTTCCCCTTTGAGTATTTATCTAAATCTCTTTTGGAAGCTCTTATTGAATCTGCTTCCACCACCCCTTCAGACAATGCATTCCAGATCCTAATCTTTGTAGGTTTGTGCATGTATACCCCAAGGTCCTGTGTTCCTGCATTCCTTTTAAAACTGTGGGGTTTAGTTTATATTGCCTCTCCTCATTCTTCCTCCAAGAATACATCACTTCACAACTTTTTTGTCCTGTATACCCACATCTAGGTAATTAAAATATATCAAAAAGTCCTACTACCAACTCTAAGAGAGGCACCACTGTGTACTTCCCTCCAGTTTGAAAAACAACTATTCACCACTACATCCTACCTTCTATTCCATAGAAAATGTTATACCCACAATGTCACTTTAATCTTATCAGTTTCGATTTTGCTATAAAGTCTATTACGTTGTGCTTCATCAAACACCTTTCGAAAGTACACATAAAGAACATCAACCCCACTATCTTCATAAACACTCTCCGTTACTTCATCAAATAAACCAATCAGCTTAATCAAATATGACTTGCCATTAACAAATCCTTGCTGGCTGTCATTAGTTAACTCATTTTCCAAGTGCCAGTTAATTTTGTCCCAGATGATTGTCTCTAAGTTTTTCCCCATCATAGATGCTAGGCTGAGTGACCTGCAGTTGCTGGGTTTATACATCTCCCACATTTGCAATTCTGCAGTCCTCCGGCACCACTGAACTCTCAGTCTGCTCCATTATAGGAACAGTTGAACACTGACCTGCCTTCACTACAGGAACAACAGACAATTTATTAGTGATGTCTAGTCATCCCAAAAGACACCTAGCATCTTGATGATTGTAAACTCTATTGATGATGGTGTTCTATACATTCTTCTAGCTAGAGGTTTCAGTATTGGGAAGTTTAATTCTTATTGATTCATTCACAAGATGTGGACACCTCTGGATGTTAACCATCCCTAATTGCCCTTGGGAAGGTAGTGGTGAGCCACTTTCTTGAACCACTGCAGTCCATGTGGTGTAGGTACACCCACTGTGTTGTAAGAAAGGGAGTTCCAGGATATTGAACCAGTGATAGTGAAGAAACGGTGATAGATTTCCAAGTCAGGATGATGAGGAAACTTGCAGGTGACGGTGTTCCCATGTGCTTGATGCCCTTGTCCTTTTGGGTCACAGGTCTGTAAGGTGCTGCTGAAGGAGACTTGTGAGTTGCTGCAGTGCATTTGTATCTAGAACGCACTATTGCCATTGCGCATTGATGGTAGAGGGAGTGGATGTTTATTTGGTGGATGCTGTGTCGATCAAATTATGCTTTGTCCTGGATGGAGTCAAACTTCTTGAGTGTTGTGGGAGCTGCACTCATCCAGTCAAGTGGGGAGTATTTCATCACACTCCTGACTTTTGCCTTGTAGAAGCTGAAAAGGCTCTGAGGAATCAGGAGGTGTGTTGCTCTCCACAGAATCCCCAGCCTCTGAACTGCTCTTGTAGCCACAGTATTTATATGGCTGGTCCACTTCAGTTTCTGGTCAATGATACCACCCAGGATGCTGTTGTTGGGGATTCAGCAATGATCATGTCATTGAATATCAAAGGGGAATGGTTAGATTCTCTCTTGTTGGTGATGGTCATTACCTGGTACTTATATATTAAACTTTACTTGTCACTTATCAGCCCAAGCTTTATTATTGTCCTGGTCTTGTTGCATATACAAACAGACTGCTTCAGTAGCTGAGGATTTGTGAATAAAACTTTATGCTGTGCAATCATCAGCAAACATTTCCATTTCTGACCTTATGATAGAAGGAAGATCAGTGATGAAGCAACTGAAGATGGTTGGTCTAGAACACTGCCCTACGGAACTCCTGCAGCAATGTCGTGGGACTGAGATGATTGGCCTCCAACAACCACAAATGTCTTCCTTTGTGCTAGGTATGACTCCAAACCAGTGGAAAATTTTCCCCAATTCCCACTGACTTCAATTTTTCTAGGGATCCTTGATGCCACTCTGAGTCAAATGCTGCCTTGATGTCAAGGGCTGTCACTCGCACCTCGCCTTTGGAATTCAACTCTTTTGACCATTTTTGGAAGGCTGTAATGAAGTCTGGAGCTGAGTGACATCAGAAGAGCATCAAGGAGTCCTAGCAAAATTGAAGTCAATGGGGAATCAGGAGGAAAACCCTCCATTAGCTGGAGTAATTCCTAACACAATGGAAAATGGTTGAGGTTGTTGAAGGCCAATCAAATCAGCCCCGGGACATCTCTGTGGAGTTTTGCTGGGTAGTGTCCTGCAGCACTCCATCAGTACTCAAGCAATGCAGCACCCCCTAAGTGCTGCATTGGAGCATCAGCCTTGATTTTTGTGCTCAAGTCCTGGCATCTGACTTGAACCCACAACATTATGACTCCAAGGTGAAAGTTTCACTAAATGAACTGTGGTTGACACTGAATTAATTTCCCACCACTATTCATGATTGGATGTGACAGGAATGCAGAGCTTTTATGTGATCCATTAGTTGTGGGAATATTTAGTTTTGTCTATGACATGCTGTTTAGCATGCATATCGTCTTGTGTGGTAGCTTCATCAGGTTGGCGCCTCAGTTTCAGGCACTCCTGCTGTTGTTCCTGGCATACTTTCCCACACTCTTCATTGAACCAGGGTTGACCCCTTGACTGCATGATAATAATAAAGTGAGGGATATACTGGGCCATGGGGTTACTGATTGTGGTGACATTCAATTCTCCGGTTGTTGATGGTGGAAGGTGGCCCATGAATGCCCAGTTTTGAGCTGTGCAATTGTTCTGAATCTATCCCATAAAATGGTAAAGGGTGTCCTCAATGTAAAGATGGGATCTTGTCTCCACAAGTACTGTGTGGCTGTCACACTTATCAATACTTTCTTAAACTGATGCAACTGCAACAGGTGAATTGCTGAGGACAAGGTCCAGCATATTTTTCCCTCATATTGTCTCTTTCACCACCTGCCACAAGCCTAGTCTGGAAGATATGTCCTTCATGACTCAGCCAGAATGATTAGTAGTGGTGCTACGGAGCCCTGGATGATGGACATTGAAGTCTCCAACTCAAACTACATTCTGTTCCCTTGCTACCCTCACTGCTTCTTCCAAAATGGTATTCAACATGGAGGAGTACTGATTCATCAGCTGAGAGAGGATGGAAGGTGTAATCATCAGGGGGCTTCCTTGACCTGATGCCATGAGACTTCATGGGGTCCGGGGTCAATGTTGAGTACTCCACGGGCCACTCCCTCCCGACTGCATGCGCTGAATTTTTGCTTCAGGAGCAGGAAACAGAGGTCAGGACTGATCCAGATGCTGAACCTGCCCCTGGGGCATGATGGGGGGGAGGGTTGTGGGGGTGGCGGGGGGGGGATAGTCACAGACCTAGGATTTTTATGGAAATGCCACCCCCTTACTTGGCATGAAGATAGATTTCCTGTCTAATTAAGGGTAGCAGATGATTTTTCGAAGCTAGATGGGGGCAATCAGAGGCTTTCCAGATTGAGAGGCGCAACAGACTGCAGTAAAGGGTAAGTAACTGAGAGGACAATTCAATGTGGAGGTCCCCTCTCACCAACTTCCTTAAAAATTGAAATAAAAATCAAAAAAAGCAGCCAGTCGACTATCGTGGGTGGAGGAAATCCCTGTACAGGGTGGTCTTTGGCTGAAGCTGCAGTTAGGCAATTAGAGGCTTGTAGGCCTGCAGCTGGTAGGAGGCAGACTGGGGCCATCGAGGGGGATGTGGTTTAACTGTCCAGCAGTGCCACAAGGAGCAGTGGCCACTGTTGGAACTGCATCCAGTACTCAAAAACTGGGGGCTTGAGGGGAATGGGTATCACCAGGGTTAGGCTAGCAGGCCCCGGCCTGGGAGGCAAGAAGAGATTGGCAGCTGGGTGGATAGGGCAAGAGGGGAGGGGATATGCAGGGCTGTCTGGAGCTTGTAATATTGCAGCAGGGACAAGGTCAGCTGATAGGTGCCAGAAAAGATACCAATGGCATCTTATGGTGCCCCCCCACCCCACCCCACCTGCAAATCCACCCACTGGGGAGCGTCAAATTCTGCCCAGGATAATTGCAAACTGTATGTTCAAAGACTCACATAAGCTGGCTCATCTGTCATATTCCTCTTTCCGAACAACAACTTGCATTTATGTAGAAGAAACATAGTAAAAAGTCCCAAGGCGCTTCACAGGAATATTATCAAACAAAAATGAACACAAAGCCAAAGTTTGGCCAAAGAGATAGGTTTTTAGGGGCATCTTAAAGAAGGAGATGGAGGTAGGGAGGCAGGGATGTTTAGGGAGAGAATTCCAGAGCTTGGGGCCCAAGAGTAGCTGGAGCGATTAAAATAGGGGATGCACAAGAGGACAGAATTGGGGAAGCAGAGAGATATCAGAGGGTTCTGGGGCTTAGAGGTAGGGAGGGGAAAATCAATGGAAGGACCTAAAAACAAGGATGAGAATTTTAAAATCGAGGTACTGTCAGATCAGGAGCCAATGTTGGTCACAGAGCACAGAGGCAATGGGTACATTGGACTTGGTGTGAGGTAGGATACGGGCAGCAGAGTTTTGGATAGCTTCATGTTTACAGATGTTGGTAGATGGCGGGGTGGAGGTAGGGGGGCTGCTAGGGGAGTATTAAAAGAATCAAGACTACAGGTAAGGAAGTCATGGATGAAGGCTTCAGCAGCAGATGAGCTTAGGTAAGGGCTGACATGGGGATTATTATGGAGGTGTAAGTAAGCAGTCTTAATGGTGAAGCAGTTATATGATCTGAAACTCATCTCATGGTCAAATATGACACTAAGGTGTCATTGTCTGATCCAGGTTCAGACAACAACCCTGGAAAGAGATGGAATCGGTGGACAGGGATCGGAGTTTTGGCGGCATCCGAAGATAATTTCTGCGCTCTTCCCAATATTTAATTGAAGGAAGTTTCTGCTCAACCAGTTCTGGATGGACAGGCTGTGTGAGAAGTCAGAGAGATTGGAGTGATCAAAAGAAGTGGTGGTAAATTGGAGCTGAGTGTCATTAACATATACATGGAACCTGACACCGCAAACTGACAGTGTCACCGAGGGGCAGCATGTGGCTGAGAAATAGGAAGGGATCAAAGAGAGATATTTATGAGACACCAGAGGTGATGGTGCAGGAGCAGAAAGCAAAGTTGTTGCAGCTGATTCTTTGGCTGTGACTGGGTGAATAAGAATGGAATAGTGAGTGCAGTCTCACCCAAATGGATAACAAAGCAGAGATGTTGGAGGAGTATGGTGTCAAAGGTTGTCAAAGGTTGCAGACAGCCCCAAAATAATGATGTAATTTGTGACTTTGATAAGGGCCATTTGGCAGGAAGGATTCAAACATGAAGTTTCAGGAAAAATATGCTCGGATTTGGAAGGCGACAACATATTCAAGGGCTTTGTAAGGGAAAAGAAGGTTCAAGATGGTGTGATTATTTGTAAGGTGTCAAGGGTAAGCTTTTTGAGGAGGGGGGAGATGATGGCAGATTTGAAGGAGATGAGGACAATATCTGAGGACTATGAACCATTAACAATATCACCTCACATGGGTGCCAGGAAAGGAAGTTGGGTATTCAGCAGTTTAGTGGGAATAGGTTTGAGGGAGCAGGAGGTGGATCCCATGGACACAATGAGCTCAGAAAGAGAATGGGGGGAGATAGGAACAAACCTAGAGAAAGATACGAGTTGAGTGCTACGGCAGAGGAGCATTTAAAGGGAAGTTTGGCTTGGTGGGCCAGTGAAAGGGATGGATTCAGCAGTGGCAGTTGATCAGAATGTCTCAATCTTAGTGACAAAGTAGTCCATTAGCTCCTCACGCAAGTTGGTGGAGGTAAAGGTAGAGTGGGCAAGTAAGAGGGATTTAAAAAGGCAATTTGTAATGGAAAAGACAAGCCAGGTTCAATGGCAAGTACATACATATGGGGTCACTTAGCAAGTTAAGTAAGAGAGCACTTAGTGAAGCACAAATGTACAGCTGAAGAGTGAATAAACATGGACATGGAGGAACAAACAATTTCCCCTTTTAGCTGCTAGGCCTAGGAATTTGAACTTCACAGAGCCTGTCTGCAGATGAAGTTTGATAGCTCACTTTTGACTAATGGCATTTTCAAACATTTCAGCCATGTCTCTTGACTGATGCTGGTTCCACCATAGTTGAGAACGCCAATGTTCATAAAGCTTTATCTTCCTGTTGGTGCCTTAGTTGTTCATCACATTCTAATTATATTATTTTCCCAGGAAATCTGCTGTCTGATTTTTTTGTTTTATTTTTGAGGGAGAAGGTATTTAGGGAGAAATATAGTTTATTAGAGGTCATCCAAAGAGGTTAAAGCATTTTTACTATAAAATATAAGAAACAGGATTATCAGTTAGACATAATTAATAATCAGTGTTATTCTTTCATTACTGCCTTTGTAATGTCGGGATCTTGTTCTGTGATCTACAAGAGGAGATTTATCAACTGGATTTTATTCAGTAAAGGAAAATGTCGTTGTCCACCCTTTGATGGGGACAAATTTACAGACAAATGAGGAACTTCTAATTTGGCTGCATTTTATTGCATAAAACAAACACAAGGTAATATTGGGTCAGATTAATAACGTACTCATCTTTCATGGATTGTACCAGCATCTTTCTCACAGTTAGATTGAAATTGATAATAAGTCCTTGCCCTTAACAGTCTTTGACTCGATGAGAAAGCAAATTTAAAGTGTTTTTTTCCCAAATTTTAGGAGTTCCCTTTAACCAGTCGTAGTAAGTGGGTATCCCAGTGTCATGCTAGCACAACTAATGTCCCAATATGGGTGATAAATTGTATCTGTTTACCTTGGACTGCAAGGAGGATTCCAGTAATCAAAAGGAGGATCTTCATTCTAAACTAAAAAAAAACAAGAAATTCAATATATAGCCTTTTAAAATAAACATTTTTGGCTCTTAAAATATAATGGGATAGACCATGTTCCAGGTTCAGTTTCTTACTGAGTTTAAGTTCAACTGTAAAAGCACCCTCATAATTCATAAAAATTAATTGCAGGTATTTCAGACTCGTGCAGTAATTCACTGCTGTATTATTACTGAAGCCATATCTTACATGTATTAACACAGATAACACATGCATAGGAAATTATGACTACAATCATGACTTCATGTTGTTAGGTGAGCAGCAATTGCATTTTTTATTTGTTTGTGTGATGTGGATGGGTGTCATTGGCTAGGTTAAGATTTATGGCCCATCCTTAATAAACCAGCTTCTCATAAGCAAATAGGGATTGGCATTAAATACACCCTTAGCAGCAAAGTGGACATATAAAATAGGTGGCGAGCACACTGCCTTCCTGTCCACCCCGAGTTGTCCAGCATATTATGGTGTGTGGGTAACTCTTTCGAGTACAAACCCGTTTCCATCTGTTTCAGATGAAGTTACATTGTTTCATTGTTTGCCATTGTGAGATTTGAACTCTTGATCTTGGGGTTACAAACCCAGTACCATAACCACTTGGCTATTTAGGCCAAGCATTGGTGTGTGGGTAAGGTGTCGGCCAGCCCACCCTTAGACTATTGAGCCCTTAACTGGCCAATTAATGGCCAATTAAGGGCCTCATTCTGCCTACACCACAATAATACGTGCGGCTAGGGAAGGCAAAACAAAGGAGGGCAGCCCTCTACGTTTGCAACAGGCTAAAAGGCAGGAAGTGAGGAGGGTACCTCCTTTGGGGTTCCCCTGTGCCCATCGGGTGAAGACTCCAAGATCATACCCCTGCTTTGTGCATCCCCCTGTCCTCCAAAACCAGACCCCTCTCCCCCAACCCCTCACAGGGTCACTGACCCCTCCCTGACCAAAAGCCTGTACTTACCTGTAAGTCCAGCCTCCATGGATCTCCTTCTCAGGACTCCCTTGTAGCCCAGTAGCGGCCACTACTGGGTTCTGGCGCTGCTGGGACTACTCAGTAGCTGACAAATCAGATTAGCCAGCAACTCTCAAGGGTAGGACTTTCCTTCCCTGACAGGCTGAAGTTCCACCTTGTTAAGGCCTCCACAGCCCCCCACCCCACTCCCCTCCCCCCACCCCACCCCCCAAAGGTATTATCACTGCTGGGCAGCCCCTTTTAAAATTGGCAAGCTGCCAACTAAATTTTCTGCTGTTGGAAGTGGGGAGGGGCAAGGAATACCTGGTAAAATTTGCCCCAATTTTTCTATGTTTAACATAGTGAGTATTCTGAAGTCAGTTCTGGGGCTGCAGCTCATCATTGAGATAATAAGCTTCATTCAATAACATATCAAATCTAAGCCGTATTATTTTCTTCAAACGGACTCACCATTCACCATCCAACCTCCTTTCTAATATATTTACAAAATACCAATATTCAATTAGCAGGTGCAGCAACAGAATATTGATTTTCAAGAGAAAACATCACACTAATATAATACTTCCAACATAACAGAATCTCTCAATACCTGTAGGCTGTGTTTACTTTCAGATTGGCACATAAACTGGATCACAATATCAACAGAGTTTAGGTCAAAACATGGAGGTTTAATGCAACCACAAAATCAAGCACGACAATAAGAAATATAAATTGGCCACGGTCACATGGAAACAGGCCCCCAGCCACCAGAGGGCGATAACATATAATGATGCAAAATACTCCCAGTGGGAGGGTAACGGTGGACATGGAGCACGAAATGAGATTGAGGAGTTGGAGTGCATGGTCTTAAAGCAGAGAGGGAGGGAGTAGAATAATGGAAATTCTGAGAACATGTTCATGTTAAAAGAATAGCCTGAAAAAAATCAAGCACAAGGAATGGGAAACACAAGATTATGTGGAATTTGAAGAGCAAGGGTTGCCAATAGTGGCATGGAAAGCTTTAAACTATTTCAAAGAAGAACAGGGAAGTTATACTGGTGGCCTAGCCAAAATCCCTCAATCAACGTAACAAAAAAGGTCATTATTACATTGCAGTGTGTGTAAAATTAGCTGCTGCATTTCCTACATTATAAGAATGATCAGACTTCAAAAAAGTACTTAATTGGCTAAATTGGATGGTTGTGAGAGGCATTATATGAATGCAAATGTCTTGTGCCAAATAAGATTTGTCAGTCTCAATGTAGTTTCTAGTCATCGTCATCAGTCCCTCAAAATGAGGGTGATGCCTGCCAGGCTTCATGATTTGTGTGTCCTCAAGTGACTCAGCAGGCTAATCCTAGAGCCACAGTTCTTTGGGCATAGAGGACAAGAGTTGCCCAGGAACGGGGTGAGGGGGGTAGTTCTCAAAATAGGATTCTACTCTCTCTTGCTCCCTCTGAAGTGCAGTGATAGTTGTTGTGAGGGGAGGCTTGGCTGCAGGATCAGGTGAAGCAAACTGCTTCTCATCAGATTCCACAAAACACAGAGTTAATAAAATAGAGTGAGCAAAAACTCCTTTTTGTGAAGCAAAGCCGCATAAAAAAAAATCCGATTAGCTCTAAACCTGTTTCTAAATGTTTATTTTGCCTGTTCATTTTAACATGCTGACATGGGAATTACTCTCTCAGTCGGTAGACACCCAGGTCCTCCCTTGGGGGTCCTGAGATTATGTAGAGAAGCAACGGAGAAGCTGACCCTGCGCTACCCACAGAACCGGCGAGGAAACTGCACAGGCAGCTGGTCCTAGCCCAGTGCTTTCTCCACTGGCACCGAGGGCCCAGGGAGCAGTCGGCCAAGTGAGCATTTTTAAAATATTCGTTCATGGGATGTGGACATCAATGGCTAGGCCAGCATTTATTGCCCATCCCTAATTGCCCTTGTTCAGAGGGCATTTTTTAAAAGAGTCAACCACATTGCTGTGGGTCAGGAGTCACATGTAGGACCAGACAGGAAGACCCTAAAGGACATTAGCGAACCACATCGGGTTTTTAACAACAAAAAGCAATAGTCACCATCAGACTGTTAATTCCAGATACTTTTATTGAACTCAAATTCCACCATCTGCCAGGCTCCCAGAGAATTATTCTGGATCGATAGCCCAGTGACAATACCACTATGCCACCGCCTCCCCATAGGGGGAAGACCATACGGTGGGAAGTACATTTAAATCGGGAGAAAAATAATCATTTCCGGGAAAAGAAATCCGCTTTCCGCGATTGAAGTTTGTTTTTTTTACAAACTGGGTGCCGAGCTGTGTCCTTACAGCATCTTATGGTTAACGAACGCCTCCCAGACACCGGGAGGACCTGGGTGTCTACCGACTGAGAGAGTGCCCACTTCCATCACCTCAACCAGACTCTCGCCCTGCACACCGAGACAGCAACATCAGCACTTGGTGCACATGTAAATACATTTCACGTAGAATGTAGGCAAGATATACAATGTAACTTATATTCGATGGCTTCTAAAGGAATTGGTATGAAATAGAATTTACAGAGACAATTAGCAACTTTTCGGAGTGTTTCTCAATTCTGTAATTTCTCACCGAGTCGCAATTGCCGCGCTGAATTCCAGAAATGGAAACTGCGAAGTAATGAATAAAAATGAGAGAACACGAAACGGTGAGGCGATCAGTGAACAGAGGACCCTGCGCTCAGAAGATCGGCGTCCCCTCTTTAAGGAGATGCTAATCAGGTTTCAGGTGCTCATATCTAACATGACCGAGAGCTGTCCGCTCTCCAATAAAATCCCACTGGAAGAAACCATCGATGGCTGGGTTCACGGGAGGGTAGATTGCAGCCAGCTCATATAAATATACCTTGAGTGTAGTTAGGAGCGAGTGTCGTTTCTGAAGCAGAGCGAGAGCCCACTGGCAGCTCATCGAGATGGAAACCTACACTCCAGTGGACAATGTTACTTGGGTCCCATCAGCTTTCTCGGATATTTTGAATTTCACAGATTACTACATTAGCACAGGCTTCACCAGTCTGACAATCGCAGAAGTCTCCAGCCTCTGGACACAAGAAGCTTCGAACCTGAGCGATGTTGCCGCCAGTGAGCTTTCTCTTGTTAACCGGGCCGAGCCCCTCTGGGACTCTGCCCTGAGCCAAGGTATCAATTTGCTGGTGGGGGGGATTCTGTGCTTCAGCATGCTGGGCTTGGGCTGCACAGTGGAGGCGAACCACCTCGGATATCACCTCAGGAGACCCGTGGGGGTTCTGCTGGCTGCCATCTCGCAGTTTGTCATCATGCCTTTGGTTGCCTTCCTCTTAGCCTTGGTCTTCTCTCTCAGTGAGGTGGCTGCGATCGCCGTGCTCCTGTGTGGTTGCTGCCCGGGTGGGAACCTCTCCAACATCATGTGTCTGCTGGTCAACGGGGACATGAACCTGAGGTAACTAACTCCTGCTGCACAGTTCAGAGTCCAGATGCAACAAGTCAGCCAATTATTCCATATATTACATGCCCCCTCCCATTTAATTAGATCGCTTGGATTAAACTGGGACAAAGTAACGGAACTGAAAAGCTAATAACACCCCACGTTTGTATCTAGGATAAAAAACCGAAATAGTTTGCAGGATAGGTGCATGGGGCGGGGCAGGAGGGGGAGAGCAGCCCGCAGGGGGTGGCCCGAAGCCGAGCACTGAGCGGCCAGGTTCCCATCCCATCGGTAACTGAGGCCAAACTGGTACAAACTACCTGCGGCATTGCCCAATGACTGGAACATGGCCTCAAGGACAAGAATTGGGGTTTTGTACATGGAATATCAATGAGGTGGGGGTGCAGGAGGCTGTGGGGTGGGGCAGGGTTGAGGGAGGGTGCGATGTGGGGGTGAGGGTGGGTATGGGATGGGGGTGAGGGAGGGTGCGGGGTGGGGGTGAGGATGAAGAGCTGCTAGGGTTGGGTGGAGAACAAGAGCAGAGCTGCTGTGTCTGAGAGACCAGGCTGAATGCGGAGAATCAATGATTAGGTCCAAACTCCTTCTGGATGGAGAATGGTCCTGTAGAAGTGGTGAATAAGCCGCAGTGCAGTGACTGGCCTGATACTGAGCCTTCAGGCTTTAGAGTTTGGTCTAATCTGTGTTGTCCTTTACTTTTTTTTAGTATAATCATGACTATCTCCTCCACGCTACTGGCCCTGCTACTGATGCCCTTGTGTCTGTGGATTTACAGCCGAGCCTGGATTAATACCCCTGTCGTTCAGCTCATGCCCTTCGGGGCCATAACCCTTACCCTCTGCTGCACGTTAATCCCGATTGGGCTGGGGGTCTTTATCAGATACAGATCCAACAGAGCAGCAGATTTTCTCTTAAAGGTACAGTGACCAAAATGGGTGGACTGCAGTGTCTGTCCCTTGTGTAACGCTGTTAAGATTGTTTGAAACCATCCTTATTTTTGATTGTTCAACAAATGCAAGCTAAGGTCAAAAATCGGAAGCTTTCCTCTTCTTCTGAATAAAGCAAATATTGTAGTAAATTGTATGAAATTCAAATTTGAATCAGGCTCAGTAAAGATGATTTGAACATTGACAAAAGCAAAAATGTATTTTTTAAAAATACAGTCAGTGATGCCTGCACTTAAAGGCTTGACTCACAGCAGATCTGATATCAGATTTAAGATATCATCTCACCCCCAGCAGACTCAATTAGCCATTCATCCAGCCCGCACAATTACATGGTAACTTATATTTATAAATGTGTCTTAACTAAATATTTAAATTTTACTGGGACTTGCTCGTGTTTTTATACATTTTCCTTTCCAATATATTGCCAATCTAAATTGAGAAATGGAGACTCCAGTCTTTTCCAGTGTGATTTGCAAACCAAAAATAACAGGACAACTACACCAGACTACAGTGTTTGCACACTTACATGTCTGGCAAAGGACTTGGGCTCGTAAACCCAACTGAGAACAAAAAGCATAAATCAACAGATAATTGAGATCTGAAATAAAAATTAGATTTTGTGAAAACTCTAAGCGGGTCAGGCCAGCTAATGTTTTGGATATGAACCCGTCTTCAAAGACAGTTCTGGAGTTTTGGCCAATTGCACTCACATTCTGCCTTGCCAGGAGGGATCTGCATTTATATGCTTGAATGAAGGTGTGATGTTTAATGCCTCAACAGCTAATCCTTCATTTTGCAAAGAGTGGATCATACCATTTGTTTTGTCAGAATATTAAAACACTCCATGCTAGGTTTATAAGATGCCTAGATGACTCAAAGGATCTTTTCAAACATGTTTTCACATTTGACTAAGGTTCTACTCATCATGTGTGAAACCCAAATAGTGTAAAACACACTTTATGGAGGGTTCATCCCTACTTTGCTTTGATGTATTCAGAAGTCATTGCAGAATATAATTCCCAAATTATACACCAACATTTGTATCAATGTGCACCAAAACCACTTTGCACCAACACAAGAATGATGGTCTAACAACAATCTTAACATTATTTCAATGACTATAACTATAGTTCTGTATTAACCTCCTTCAAATGAGTCCTGTGTCAGATCTCAATCACAATTATCTGGTGTGGAAGTCTAACATATTAAATGCAAACAAAGATTTAAATGTAATGTTATTATTTCTCTCACTATTGTGAAATACCAAGACCTATACCAAAGTTTATACCAAAGGATAGAGTACCAGTGCAGTTTGTGTCACTCTTGCCTCTGACTCAGAATGTTTGTCTACATAATTGATCCTGATCTTCCAGTGCAGTTGGTGGTTGTCCTTTGAATAAGATTTAAAGAGATACATTATCTATCCCTGTGATTCATGTAGGCTTGAAAGATCTTACAACACTATGTTATCTGAATAATTTAAATTAAAAAGTATTGTAAAAAAAAACAAAGATGCATCACAACTCACGTTCCTTTGAGCAGTGTTCTCCTGGCCAGAGGTCATAGGGAATAAAAAGCAAAATAGATATTCAGGTCAGTGCACTGCTTCTGTGATCTAAAACTCAAAGTTCCCTTACAGTAAAATTTCTGCTTGATTGAAACTTTTTTTTTAGACTTCTTTATTTTACTTCTGTATGTGGTAAACAGAACTTCAGTTTTTTCTTCAGTTCAATACTACAAACACTTCAGTTGCAAGTTTCGCTTCTGGAAATTATTATGAAGTGTTTGTCTGACTGTACCATTTGGTAATTTTACAGCTTTGTTATTACCACTTCCATTATTATGTTGAAAGATTTATAATTTGCTTCAATTCACTAATCAAAATCTGGTAACTATTGCCATCAGTTTCTTGTGAGTACAAGTATCATACCTTACCATTGCCTTGAAAAGCAGAAATTAAATGTGGCCCAAGTAAACACTTTTATAGTAACCCACAGGGCTGAGATCCTCAAATTTCTTTCACAGCATAGCAACAGAAATGGGGAACTGCATAGATTCAAATGGTATGTTAGTCTTATACTCCAATCCCTTTGTAGTAAAGAATTAAGAAGAGTACAATTATATAGGGGTTTAGTGAGATCATGCCTGGAGTACTGTGTACAGTTTTGGCCTCCACACATTAGGAAGGGTGTACTTAACCTGGACTTGGTGCAATGAAGGTTCATTAGATGGATTCTAGGAATATCCTTTGCAATGAGATTGAGTAGACTTGGCCTACGTTATCTACAATTAAGAAGAATATGAGGAGATCTTGTTGAAACATACAGTGTAAAATTCTTAAGGGGTGACAGGGAAGATTTTTGGAGAAACCAGAACAGGATCACAGTTTCAGAATAAGGGGTCAGCCGTACAGGGCAAAGATGAGGCAAAATTTCTTCACTCAGACAGCAGTTAATCTTTGGAATCTCTGCCCCGAGAGTTCTGGATGCTCCATCATTGAGTGTATCAGAGACAGGGTTGATAAATTTTTGAATATTAAGGAATTAAGAGATAATGGGGATTGTACATGAAGGTTGATGTGGGGTAGAAGTTCAGTCATGCTCTTATTGAATGGCAGAGAAGCTCAAAGGGCAGAATGGCCTACTCCTGCTCCTATTTCTTTTCTCATGTAAATTGATAGTTATAAATAGAGATCGGTTTCCTTTTTCATTACTTTATATGGATGTGGATATGTATAACCAGTTGTATTGATTGAGGTTTCATAGTTGGATGTGTTGCATTTTCAATACATTTTAAACAAATTATAACCTCAGTTGTTCCAGTGTAAGGGCTATGATATGAGATGTGTGCAGGTTTTAATTTTATAAGAAAGCGTCTCATTTTAGCATGATCATTAAGCTAGGGACTTAAAGTTAAGATAATTCCAGGAAAAGATCAGAATTCCTCTGGATCATTGCAATTTTGGAGTGGGATGGGAAACAGGTATATGATACCTGGTGCAATTTTTAAGTAGTTTCCTCCATTTCTCCGCTCCACACAACTGCCTCCTTTCCCTTTAATGGTCTATTTACGCTTGGCTCCACCAGGAAACTGCTGGATATCCCAACTTTCTCTTTCCTCATGAGTGAACTGACTGGTAGCACCTGAAGTGAAAATTACCTCCATTTCATCTTTGATCTATCCTTACCTGAGCAGTTGTTAAACAATTTCTCCTATTTGTTTAACTATTTCACTCATCCCCTTGAACTTGGGTATTTGAAATTACAGTCATGATTGTTGGTCTTTTGTATTAATGCATCCCAAATCCCACTGAACTTTATCATTCTCTGATTGGTTTTGTCCACTGGTGACTTTTCTTGTCTGCAAAATGTATTACCTGGGTCACTAACTATTACCAAGTCAAGATGTGCATTGTATCTTGTGGCTTCACTTGAATTATATTGACTAGTTCAGATTTTGAAATGTGTTTTATTTGATTGATTGAATTCTCCCATTAAAATTAGCTTTCTTTTCACATATCCTTATTACCTTATAGAACAAAATGTTTTCCACCTAATTCTGACCTGATGATTTTCACTCACCTCTGATGTTAGCTTTGTCCCATCAGAGGAATTTGAAGTATGACTTTTCAATTAAATTGATTAATATATTTTACCTCTGAGATAAATGTTTAAAATGTATACCTTTGTTCAGATTTCTAGCTTTTGCAATTTTTTTAATAATGCAAATTTATAATTTTCTTAATTATCAGTTAAAACACGATCTGAATATGCCTTTATGCTTTAGTTCTTGTTTTACATTCAGTGAGTTTTCCTGTATAACTACATTTATCACCCCAAAAAGTTCTTGGAACTGACATTTCTACAGTAAGTCCTGGGTTCACAGATGACAAAGAACAGCACCATTAGTATTACCATTTTGCAACCATAAGATCATAATACATAAGAGCAGAGATAGGTCATTTGACCCGTCGAGTCTGTTCCGCCATTCAATGAGATCATAGCTGATCTGATAATCCTCAACTCCACTTTCCTGCCTTTTCCCCATAACCCTTGATTCCCTTACTGATTAAAAATCTGTCTATCTCAGCCTTGAATATACTTAACAACCCAGCCTCTACAGCCCTTTGAGGTAAAGAATTCCACAGTTTGATTACCCTCTGATAGAAGAAATTCCTCCTCATCTTTGTTTTAAATGGTGACCCCTTTCTCTGAGATTATGTTGTCTGGTCCTAGACTCTCCCACAAGGGGAAACAACCTCTCAGTATCTATCCTGTCAAGCATCCTAAGAATCTTATATGTTTTAATAAGGTCGCCTCTCATTCTTCTAAACTCCAATGAATACAGGCCCAACCTACCCAAACTCTCCTCATAAGAAAATCCCTCCATACCCAAAATCAACCTAGTTAACTTCTCTGGACTGCCTCCAATGCCAAAACTGTTCACAGTATCATAGGTGTGGTCTAACTAGTGCCTTGTATAGTTTTAGCAAGACTTCCTTATTTTTATACTCCATTCCCTTTGAAATAAAGGCCAACATTCTATTTGCCTTCCCTATTCCCTGCTGAACTTGTATGCTAGCTTTTCGTGATTCATGCACAAGGATTCCTAAATTCCTCTGTGCTGTAGCCTTCTGCAGTCTTCCTCAATTCAAATAATATTCAGCTCTTCCATTCTTCCTGCCCATATGCATAATCTCACATTTTCCCACATTATATTCCATCTGCCACCTTTTTGTCCACTCACTTAACCTGTCTATATCCCTCTTGTGTCATCCTCACCTCATGCCTTCCCAATTATTTTTGTACCATCCACAAATCTGACGATAGTACATTCACTTCCCACATTAAGTCATTAAGTCAAGGATGTGCTGCTGAGACTTTATAAGGCTCTGGTCAGACCACATTTAGAATATTGTGAGCAATTTTGGGCCCTGTATCTCAGGAAGGATGTGCTGGCCTTGGAGAGGGTCCAGAGGAGGTTCACGAGAATGATCCCAGGAATGAAAGGCTTAACATATGAGGAACGTTTGAGAACTCTGGGTCTATACTCGATGGAGCTTAGAAGGATGAGGGGGGATGTGATTGAAACTTACAGAATACTGAAAGGCCTGGATAGAGTGGACGTGGGGAAGATGTTTCCATTAGTAGGAGAGACTAGGACCCGAGGGCACAGCCTCAGAGTAAAGGGAAGACCTTTTAGAACAGAGATGAGGAGAAACTTCTTTAGCCAGAGAGTGGTGAATCTATGGAATTCATTGCCACAGAAGGCTGTGGAGGCCAGGTCATTGAGTGTACTTAAGACTGAGATAGATAGGTTCTTGATTGGTAAGGGAATCAAAGGTTATGGGGAGAAGGCGGAAGAATGGGGTTGAGAAACTCATCAGCCATGATTGAATGGTGGAGCAGACTTGATGGGCCGAATGGCCTAATTTCTGCTCCTATTATGGTCTTATTAATATATATTGTAAATAATTGTGGCCCCAGCACTGATCCCTGTGGCACTCCACTAGTTACACCATATTGAATGTCCTGTTAATGTCCGCTCCCTCATACAACTTATGTTGGAGCCTTTGTGTCAAAATTGCATCCAGTCCAAATATATACAATTGCAATTTTTAGGGACATAGGACCAGGAGGAGGCCATTCAGCCCTTGAACCTGTTCCGCCATCCAGTGCGATCAAAATTGATTTATGAATTAATTCTGCATTTACCCAAATTTCTTAATTCCTTTGGTTAACAAAAATCTATCAATCTCAGATTTAAAATGAACAATTGACCTGACATCAATTGTCATTTGCAAAAGAGAGTTCCAAACTCCGACTACCCTTTTGTGTGGAAGTGTTTCCTGAAAAGACTGGCTCTTGTTGTTAGACTATGTCCCTGGGTCCTATTTGTTCTCCTTAATATCTTAAAAACTTCAATCATATCATCCCTTAACGTTATAAATTCCAAAGATTATTTTTTAAAGATTTATTCTCTCACAGGACGTGGGCATTGCTGGATAGGCCAGCGTTTGTTGTCCATCCCTAATTACACTTGAGAAGGTGGTGGTGAGCTGCTGCAGCCCACGTAGTTTAGATACACCTACAGTGCTGTTAGGAAGGGATTTTGACCAAGCGACAGTGAAGGAATGGTGATATAGTCCAGGACGGTGTGTGATCTGGAGGGGAACTTGCAGATCCCATGCATCTGCTGCCTTTGTCTTTTTAGGTGGTAGAGGTTGCAGGTTTGGAAGGTGCTGTTGATGGAGGCTTGACAAGTTGCTGCAATGCATCTTGAAGATGGTACACACTGCTGCCACTGTGCACTGGTGTTGGAACATGTGAGTGTTTAAGGTGGTAGATGGGGGGCCAATCAAGTGGGCTGTTTTGTCCTGGATGGTGTCGAGCTTCTTGAGTATTGTTGGAGCTGCACTCATCAAGGCAAGTGGAGAGTATTCAATTATGCTCCTGACTTATGCCTTGTAGATGGTGGACAGGCCTTGGTGAGTCAGGAAGTGAGTTACTAGCCACAGAATTCCTAGCCTCTGACCTGCTCTTATAGCCACAGTATTTATAAGGCTGGTCCAGTTAAGTTTCTGGTCAATGGTTACTCCAGGATGTTGATAGTGGGGGATTCAGTGATGGTAATGCCATTGAATGTCAAGGGGCAATGGTTAGATTTGCTCTTGTTGGAGATGGTCATTGCATGGCACTTGTGTGGCCCGAATGTTACTTGCAACTTATCAGCCCAACCCCGGGTTGTGCCCAGATTTTGCTGCAACTGCTTCAGTATCTGAGGAATCCTGAATGGTATTGAACATTGTGCAATCATCAGCAAACATCCCCACTTCTGACCGTATGATGGAGGGAAAGGCATTGATGATGCACCTGAAGATGGTTTGACCTAGGACATTACCCTAAGGAACTCCTGCACTAATGTCCTGGAGTTGAGATTATTGGCCTGCAACAACCACAGCCTTCTTCCTTTGTGCTAGGTATGACTCCATCCAGTGGATAGGTTTTCCCCTGATTCCTATTGAATTCAGTTTTGCTAGGGCTTCTTGCTGCCACGCTCAGTCAAATGGTGTCTTGATGTCACACTTTGCTGATGATCAAGAGTAAACTATTTGGGTGATAATTGGCTGGATTGGATTTGTTTACGGACATGATATGCTTGGACAGTTTTCCATCTTGTTGGCTACATACCAATGTTGTAGTTGGAACAGTTTGGTTAGGGGCATGGCTAGTTCTGAAACATAAGTGTTCAGTACTACTGCTGGGATGTTGTCAAATCCCATAGCTTTTGCCCTATCCAGTACCTTCAGTTATTGCTTATATCATGTAGAATGAATCGAATTGGCTGAGACTGGCATCTGTTATGCTGGAGACCTTGGGAGGTGACTGAGACGGATCATCCACTCAGCACCTCTGGCAGAAAATGGTTGCAAATGCTTCATCCATGTCTTGTTCACTGATGTGCTGGGCTCCCCTATCATTGTTTATGGGGATATTTGTGGAGACTCCTCCTCTGGTTAGTTGTTTGATTGTCCACCATGATTCACGACTGGATGTGGCAGGGCTGCAGTGCTTAGATCTGATCCATTGGTTGTGGGATCACTTAACTCTGTCTATCTCATGTTGCTTCTGCTGGTTGGCATACAAGTAGTCTTGTGTTGTAGCTTCACCAGGTTGACACCTCATTTTCATGTATGTCTGGTGCTGCTCTTGAATTGCAGTCCTAAACTCCTCATTGAATTAGGGTTGATCCCCTGGCTTGATGGTAATGGTAGAGTGAGAGATATGTTGGGCCATAAGGTTACAGATTGTGGTTGAATACAATTCTGCTGCTACTGATGGCCCACAGTGCTTCATGGATGGCCACTTTTGAGTTGCTGGATCTGTTCTGGATCTATCCCATTTAGGACAGCAACAGTGCCACAAAACACAATGGATAGCATCGTCAGTTTGTCAATGCGTTCTTGTTTCCACAAGGACTGTGCAGTGGTCAATCCTATTAATACTCTTATGGACAGATGCATCTGCAACAGGTAGATTGGTGAGGATGAGGCCAAGTAAGTTTTTCCCTTGTGTTGGTTCCCTCACCATTTGCCACAGGTCCAGTCTGGCTTCAGAGCTTGGTTAGTAGTGGTGGTCACTGTTGATGAAGTCCCCTAGCCAGAGTACATTCTTTGCCCTTGTGACCCTCAGTAGTTCTTCCAAGTGGTAGTCAACATGGAGCAGCACTAACTCATCAGCTGAGGGAGGGTGGTAGATGGTAATGAGCAAGAAGTTTTCTTGTCTGATGCCATGAGACTTCATGGGGTCTGGAGTCAATGTTGAGGACACCTCCTGCCCAACTGTATACCACTGTCCTGTCCCAACAGCAGGACAGACCTAGGGATGGTGATGGAAGTGTCCAGGATATTGTCTGTATGGTATGATTCCATGAGCATGGCTATGACAATTGCTTGACTAGTCTGTGGGGTGGCTCTCCCAATTTTGGCACAAGTCCCCAGATGATAGCAAGGAGGGTTTTGCAGGGTTGGCTGGGCAAGGTGTGCTGTTGTGATTTCTGATGCCTAGGTTGATGCCGGGTGGTCTGTTTTATTCTTAATTGGTTTTGCTGCAGTGGTATGGTAAAACTGACCATTTCAGAGGAGTTAAGTGTCAACCACATTATATAGCTCTGGAATCCCATGTAGACCAACTCAGGTAAGGACAACAGTTTTCCTTCCTTAATTGGGCATTAATGAACCAGATGGGTTTTTGTGACAATCTGATAGTTTCATAGTCACCATTACTGAGATTACTTTTAATTTGATTTATGGATTGATTGAATTTAAATTCCTCCAGCTACCATTTTGGATTTGAACCTATGTTCCAGACCATTAGCCTGGGTCCCTGGATTTCTAGACCAGTAACATTACCACCATCCACCTTCCCATATCCTTCCTAAAGTGTGGTGCCCAGAATTACTCATAGTACTCCAGGTGTGGTCTGACCAGATATAGCTGAAGTATGACTTCTGTCACTTATTCTCATCATCTAGGTACAAAGCTCAGCATCCCATTCAGCTTTTTGATTATTTTCTTGTGTCTTTAAGTCACTTTGGACCTCAACTGTTTCTAGCTTTTTGCCAGCACTCCACGTTGTACCTTTTTTGGTCCAAAGTGGCTGACCTCATATTTAGAAAATAGAGTGAAATACTTAAGTTAGTTAAAGGAGTAGCGTTTGCATATGCTGAAATTATTCTTTTAAAAACAATATTCCTTTTCTAGGTTTCCCTGTGGTCCTTGACGGTCACTCTAATAATCCTCTTCATCCTCACTGGCACCTTGTTGGGACCTGAGCTATTAGCCACCATCCCAGCTTCTGTGTACATTGTGGCTCTGTTGATGCCGCTCGCAGGATATGTTGCTGGTTATGGTCTGGGTACTCTCTTCAAATTGCCTTCTAACTGCAAAAGGACAGTTTCTTTGGAGACTGGATGTCAAAACGTCCAACTCTGCACAGCCATCCTGAAATTAGCCTTCCCTCCCCAGATAATTGGCGGTATCTACATGTTCCCGCTACTCTACGCCTTATTCCAAGCTACAGAAGCTGCCCTTTTTGTTTTAGCATATAAAATCCATAGAAGAGACGTGTTACACAAGAAGCCGGCAGACCAGGATGATGACACGGACGTTTCATACAAGAAGCTTAAGGAGGAAGAGATTACTGACCCAGCCTATGGAGCTATGAACACGAGTGACCAGCACGCTATTATAATGGAACCTACTACTAACAATATGTAAACGTGAAAGCTGATTGCAACAAAATGTGAATCGTAATAAGCTAACAGAAGATTCACGATTAACAGCAGCTGTCCACTAAACCCTTTAATGGGGTAATTGATCGTTAGTCTTGGCATTTTCACGTGCTCTGTGCGATCCAGCTTTCGGGGAATTAGTATAATTGATTCAAAATTAATGAAATTTAACGTGTAGTTTGAGTAAAAATGTCAACTATTTTGTAATCTGTTAGGTGCAATGTAAATTATTGATAAGCTTTAACATGTCAACAAATGATCCTCCAGAACACAGCTGTGTATCAATATACTTTATCTGGTAATCCAAAACTTGTTGGTGTTCCATGAATAACTTTAAGGAAGCATATTCTATGTTCATTTGCAATTTTTCTAAACTAGCAGAGACCCATAAAATATTTGAATTTTCTCTAGAATTAGCATAGTCACAAGATGCTGTATTTTCCAGAGCCGCTTTTATTCTAATTGCCATGTTTTGTTCGCTCATTACTAATAAAAGTTGCCCAAAAGCCATGAGTGGAGCTTGTTAAATGAATTGATTTAACCAGTGGGACTTTGCAATTGACTGGTTGGGTGGACTATTTAAATAAAGCAGTGGGTATAGTGTCTTAGCCTGAGACTATGGCTACTTTAGGTGAAGATGCGTTTGATTATATTTATTCACCATATAATCCCTATTCTTACCAATACATAAGCAGCCGGCCAAAAGGTTCCACTTGGAGACAAAGGAATTACTTGAGCAACTATGGTGACCCTGGCGAATATTTTGACAACTATCAACGAGCTCAGCTCAAAGCGATATTATCCCAAGTGAACCCAAACCTAACACCAAGAGTGAGAAAAGCAAACACGAAAGATGTTGGAGTTCAGGTTAATCCCAGGACCGATGCGTCTGTGCAATGTTCATTAGGTCCCAGGACACTGATGATGATGACTATGAGGCGGAGGGGAGTAGTCAAGCGCCGGCCTTCACAGAACCAAATACAGGGGAGTCCGGTTAGCATGCCCAAAAATGTTCGGTTCCGGAGGACCATGGCTATCTATTCTCCTGTTATATCACCCAATCTAAATACCTTCCTGTATAAAGAAGAGCCGCGGGATGCCGGCAAACCAGATTCCAAAGAAGCACAAGAGGAACCTCAGCAGGAAGATAAGGTATCTGAAGTGGTGAAAGAGGAGAAAGCTACAAAGGAGGAAACGGCATCTGAGCAAGTTAAGGAATTTGAAGAGAGAGGAACTGCAACCGTGGATGGTCCAAGTGGCACAATTACCGAACAGCCTGAAGATACAACGAAAGATGAGGAAAAGCTAGACACCGGAACCGCGGTCACCAAAACAACCCAAAGCGAGAAACGCTTAAGATTTCAGGTGAGAAGTTATTTTTGCCTCAACTCGAATCCCTTTCGTGTTCAGTTTTAAATTAGTGATAAAACACCCTGTTGGAAATACTCAGGTCTGGCAGCATCTGGAAAGAAAGGGTTAATGTTGCGATTCGAACAAGACTCTTAATCAGTAGTGAATTAGTGTTATCGATTTCATTGTCGTCTAAACTACTAGAACATTGAGGTAAGATTGCAGTTTGCGACAATTATACCCGAGTGAATGTTGAAGCATAATGGAATTCCTACACTGTCACTAATGGTCTTTACAGTTCCTACAACAGTTTGTATTTAAAATAGGACTTGAGCATGTTAAAGACACTAAGGTGCTTGGAGCCTTACCCCAGGCCACATATGGAGATATTAGGACATTAATAATTTTTCTGCCTTGGTGTAAAAGCATGTGAAATTATCCTTTTTAATTATTGTAAATCTCTGACACGCATGATACTGTAGTCTCTAAAGCAACTCCAAATAGTTTCTCATGGGGAGCGCACCGTTTTCTGTACGAATTCACCCACTTGACTATCCAGAAAAGTGCGTATTTTGCAGTTTGGCCAGTAGCGTAAGGTTTTTATTCCAATTAACACCGCCCAACCATTTAGATCCTCTGTTAAAAGCTCCAGTATTAAGATTGGCTGCCCGGCTCCAATAACCTTCAAATCCACCGCTAATTGTTACTTTGAGCAACCTTAATCCGCTCAACTTTCTTCCCCTCCCTCTTTGCCAATGATCACACTTGCCATTACAAAATCTGGAACATTTCTGCGTAACTTTGGCGGGAGATGGGGAGCAGTTTGAACCTTTTGGCTTGGCACAAGTAGCACCAGAACACTTGTGGCATAAAACTTGGTACATGGTGCTGACTCGTGATATTCGCCATCATTTGAAGTCAACATTAGTTGCAGTGAAAATGATCAATTCCATGCAAATCTGGGTGAATTGCAGCTCCACCCTGACTCAAAGTTTTTTGGAATTGCAAATAGGTTTGGACGCTGTTAGTAATGAGTATTTTTGATCAGGTACACTGCCTTGCAATTTTCTACCAGTTATTTGGATTGCTGATAACGAGTCCTAAACACTTTCATTTTAGTTTCTAGAGCAGAAATATGGATACTTCCATTGCAAAGACTGTAACGCTCGCTGGGAGAGTGCTTACGTTTGGTGTGTACAAGGCACTAACAAGGTAAGTGTAAAAGTTTTTTTTTTGTATGTAATCTCCTTGAACATTGTTTACATCCTGAATCTCCTTGACCGACAGGTCTACTTTAAGCAGTTTTGCAGGACCTGTGAGAAGGCCTACAACCCTTACCGGGTCGAGGACATCACCTGTCAAGTAAGTAGCGCAGGAAGCACACAGCCTGTGTAGACGTTTACTGAGGAGTATCCAGCATCCGTACAGTGAGACTTTTTTTTCCTGCCCATCAGACCTGCAAACAGACAAGATGTACATGTCCTATCAAAATGCGCCACGTTGACCCAAAGAGGCCACATCGCCAGGATCTCTGTGGGAGATGCAAAGGCAAACGGCTCTCCTGTGACAGCACTTTCAGCTTCAAATACATCATTTGATTGCTGCTAGGACTTAAGTTAATGGAATGCAGGAATCTACATTATTTTTGTGTCTTTGGTTTCTTTAAACTATCGAACTGAAGGAAATAAAGTGTAAAAAGCACATTTCTCTTGCCGTCTCTTGAAATGTTTGAAAATCCTAACAAATTCTTGCAACAGCCCTGGTTTAAATACAAAATGGATATGTTCTAGTTTCCACCATTTAAGTTTTTAATGTAATCTATGACATAAGTTCTATCTCACCTCCTATAGTAGATGAATGAGATGGGAACCAGAATTGCTAGCAAGACTAATGAGTTTGGGCACCTGGATTTATTTTTTCCTCAAGGACTAAGTCCCAACATGAAGCAGTTAAAAACTTAGAGTGGGATTCCTCCTATTTGATAGGTACTTGTTTAAAGGGAATATGATCAATTTGTCCATCGTTCCAGCTTTAAAAAGGAGAAACTAGTGGCCAACTGTTGGCATAAATTGCAGAGGGCAAAGCGAGTCCTCCTGAGCTTCCCAGTAGCAAATTCTCTAAAATGTAATAGACCACCAGCTGGAAATCACTACATTAGATAGCAGTAAAATCTGGAATTGGTATATTAATTAAAAACCTTGCTTCTGGTTTAACACTTGCTCAACTTTCTCACTCCAGTTAAGAACATGGATTAATAATTCCTTCTATATTTGACAGCACTGACAGTTGTATAATTGTAGCTGCTATATTGTGATCTAGCTTCAATGGAATGCATGTGACCCAAGTTCCTTTTCTGATGCAATTTCCTCAACTTGGTGTTGTAAGCTAATGGTTAGTTGAATCCATCTCCTAATACTCAACAATTGGCTTTTAACAAGTGAATTTATAAAAACTAACTTGATCTAGTTTGCAGTAGATCCATTCACTTAAGTAAAATAGTTATGCCATGCTGGCAAAAGATTACAGCTAGGGTCAATGTTTAAAAACCTAGTTTTGTAAGTTTTAATTAAGGGACATTCAAGTTTGGGAAGATGGCAAAGAGGCTTAGGTCATGGGAAATGTATATTCACCTTTAGCTATGAACTAATTTAATGCTTTCCTAGTTGGGCCTGGCTTGCCATAAGGCAATGAATGTTATGCAAGCTATATGTGCTGGTGAATACCAAGCATTTTCTTATCCAGCAAGATTGTGTTGGAAGAGTTGCTAGATAATTGTGTGAACAAAATTCTAGGAATACATGATAAAACTCCCTCTTCACAGAACTTCCATTTTAAACTAAAACAGAATTACCTGGAAAAACTCAGGTCTGGCAGCATCGGCGGAGAAGGAAAGAGTTGACGTTTCGAGTCCTCATGACCCTTCAACAGAACTAGGAAAGTTGAAGGGTCATGAGAACGCGAAACATCAACTCTTTTCCGCCAATGCTGCCAGACCTGAGATTTTCCAGGTAATTGTTATTGTTTTGGATTTCCAGCATCCGCAGTTTTTTTATTTCCATTTTAAACTGTTTACTAAATCATTTTGTTGAACAGGAGTCCCTCCACCCCACACTCTCTCAATTCTGCCAGGCTATAATTTCACTACTCTAATCACTATGGCCTGAGTGGATTATGTTGCCAAAAACTTTTCAATCATTTAATTCAGTACTAAATTTATCAAGTTTTAAAATATGAAACACACATTTGTGGAGGGTAAAGACAGCTTGGTGTAGTGAAAGGGCATATCTTCATTGACTTACCAAATAGTGGAGATTTCTTCAATCAGCTCAAATGGCCTAAATGTGTTGACCAAGGAGAGAATTGGTGACACACCATGCCATGGTACAGACTTGAAGTTATCTGGCAAATAACCAGGTTAACTGAAGCTAGTGAAGATCTTGGGAGTTTTGAGTTGTGCATCTTTTAGAACATACATTCTTTAGCTATGGAAAGAATGTTAATTTTTCTCTTTCAAGCTGTACAAGGGAACTTCTAATCATTTGTACAAATGATTAATGAAATGAAACTAAAATGAGTTTCTTCTCTACCTTAAGTTGATCAGTCAAACAAAGTGTGCACTAAGAGAAAGATTCCCATGAGCCAATCTTGCACTAGACTATTGCAGGACTCTGGCACAATACACAAGGGCAAGTTAAACTAAACATCATATGGGAATGTTTGTTAGGGAGGGACAAAAACTCATGTACCTGCCCCCTTATTCTAATTGAGTAATGTTGGAATGCAAAAAAATTAGATGTGCATGTTAGAGTTAACAAAATGAAGAGCTAAGATATTACAACTGTCTAACTGGATGTCCTCTTTAGATGAACAATTATTTGCAAGAGATTTGAGTAAAGGGACCTGTAGTACAGTTGCTCACTAAGTTTGAGCACAAAGTTGATGGATGTCCCTATCTTGAGTTGAAACATCATTCTTTGATGTGGACTTTACCATTTACCTCAGTATGTCCATTAAATATTGAAACAGCCATAGCACCAAACTGCCAACAAAATAATTTATCATTGAAGAATGATTACAGTGATTTGTTAATTTGCTATGACTGGTTACAGAGCCTTAAATTATGTTAACTACTGTTTGCAGTCTGATAGCATGCACAGTGCCTTAAACTCATACAATTCATTACAATTATTCCTGGTCTATAGTTCACTTTCTCAAAAGGCAAATGCTAATAATTGAACAGTACATTCTACACTCCATGGTATAGAGCCCATTAAAAATCACAGTGGATAGGATAGATGCATATTATAAGCAGGGTCATTCCCAGCAAACAGAGGCAGGTACACCATCAATGGGTGATTTTTACATTCAGTTTCCTTTCCCCACAGAAAGCCACTGCTGTGAATGGAATCTCAGGTATGAAAGCTGGAGGATTTCAGTCCTTTGAGTATGTTGAATGTTGTCTTTTGACTCTTCCAATAATGCAGAAAAAGATGGTCCCAAAGTTCAAGTCCACTGGAGACAGATGAGTAGACAGAACAGTATCTGCTTTCAGAATTATCTGTAAATTCAGACTGCAGTGACAGCAGATAAAGACTCATTACCAGTACTTAAGTTTTTTGTTTTGCATTAGTTTTATACACCTATTCTCATAACAGTGCAATGTACAAGAAAAACAATACTGATTTTACACTATACAGGTCTAAAATATTTACAGAGTAAAATAAGTTAGGTGAGTTCTCCTTATAAATTGCTAGGCTGAAGCACTTATTTCTGTTGCCATTCAGTTTTAAGTACCTACAGGCAAATTTTTGGTTAGATACCACCAGTATTTGTAACAGCCACTGATCAAAGAGCATCTAATGCCCACTGAACAGTAAACAAAAGTAACATGAATGTTTACAGTGCTGAGTAAAACTCAGTTTAAATTTACCTGTCACGCATCCCTAACTTTGTATAAGATTTTCTACATGTTAGTTCTAATACAAAATAAATTTTTTCAAAAATGATTTCAGGCATGCTTTGCGACCTTATGAACTATTAACATTTTATATTATAAAGCCTGCAGTCAATTTGTCATAAATCAAGTTTTAACCTTTTACATATAATAACCACGTGGTAAGTGGCATTAAATGGTTTAGGAGTTTGATCTGTTTATTTGTCCACAGACAGAAAATTAAATTGAAATATTCTTGTTTGCCTTGAAGCCTTGCAGGTTATTCAGCCAAAAGCCATTTCCCAGATGATTTTAGCATCATTCCACCTGCTGCACTACTATACATTATTACAAGGGAGCTGGTCTGTCTTCAGAAAATGAAGAATAATTGCCCCCTTCCTTCCATGCCTTTTTCTTTCAGTATGACTGACTGACAGTACGAGTGCAATGAACCAATAAATGGTTGCACAGTCAATCCTCTGTCTTGTGCACATGGAGTGATTTGCTGTTAATTAGTTCCATACAGCTATTACCCACTTTTTTTCTCCTGTTTAACATCTGGTTTCATGTGCATGACTGTTTCTATAAATAGAGACAATCTGGACAGTTCAAAAAATTGAAGCTGATGTGAGGGATGTGGTTAATATGCATGATGCACCTTCTTAACACTGAATGGGATGAATCTTGAGTCACTGGTGTATCTTAAAATCCAGTACTTGGAACATCTGTTGCCTTGGCCAGAAGCTGGTATGACTGCACTGTTCGGAGAGACTCACGAATCTGCAGGTTCAGCTCCATCAGTTTGGAGCAGACTTTGGATAAGTCCTGATTAGACCCCACCACAGCAAAGCTGCCGGTTTGGCCCAAGGTCTGATGGCGGAAATAAATGTGCAGGAGAGTTTGTACTGGATCGTCATCACAATTTCCAAAAATATCATTGGGCCATACAGATCTGTGGATGAAATATGGAGAAAACTTTTATAACTATTTACAAAGGTAGCATCCAAGTTTACACAATCTAATATAAAACTTTTTAAAGCAATTCTAATATTTTTTATTAATGGCTGGCTGTAAGATCAATTAATAAGTAACAGACCTAATTCCTGAACTTGGTAAAAATGAAAAGGATACCAAACTGGACACTTAAGACACTTTGAACACGGGTTTTTCATTGTGTCAAATTATAATTGAAGATGACAGTAACAACTTGGATTTATATAGTGCAACACAGTAAAATGTTCCAAGGTGCTTCACAAGGGCATTATCAAATGAGTTTTGACCCTGAGCCATATAAGATAATTATAGGGAAGATGGCTAAATGCTTGGTCAAAAAGGTAGGCTTAAGAGTTGTTTTAAAAGGACAGCTGAGGGAATGGCAAAGCAATTAAAACTGGGAATTGTAGGTGTGCTGATATTCTCGAGGATTGTAGGTTGAAGGGGATTAATGAGATAGGAAAGGGCAGGATTACAGAGGGAATTGAAACCTTTTAAAGTGGAGGCATTTGCTTAACTGAGAGCCAATATACATTGAGCACAGGGTAATGGGTGAGAGTAAGAACACGGGCAACAGAGCTGTGGCTAGCCTCAAGTTCATGGAGGATTGAATGTGCAAGGTCAGCTAAGAGAACATTGAATAGTCAATTCTAGAGGTAAAGGCAAGGATAACGGTTTTAGCATTAAGCTGAGGTGGGGTGGAGTTGAGTGATGTTACAAGGTGGATATCAGTGGCCTTAATAAAGGCATATGTAGTCAGAAGCTCATCTCTGGGTCAACCACCACCAAGGTTATGAACAGTCTGATTCATCCTCATAGTTGATGAGAATAGGGATGGAATCAGTAACTACGGAATGGAGTTTGTATTGGGAACCGAGGACAACTTTGGTATTCCCAATATTTAGTTTGTGAAAATTTCTGCTCATTCATTACTGAATATCCCTGAGCTTGTTGACCTACATTAGCTCCTGACTAAACAATGCCTCCATTATATAATTCTCATCCTGGTTTTCAGATCGCCCCAGGTCTCTGTAATCCCCTTCAGTCTTAAGTGACTTGCAAATAGTTGTTGAGATCCATTTAAATTGGTAAATGTAGGTTTCAATAGGAGGTAAGAACAATTGAGCAACCCAGTTAAATACTACAAAGACTACAGTTATACCACAGCCCCTGGCTGCAGATGTTGTATACAAGTTTCTAAGTATTAAAGGCTTGTTTTCTTTGGACAGGAGACTGGGGGGATTTATGATACAGTTGTTCAAAATAACAGTAGATAGGTAAGTTTGGAAGTAAGCAAATTAATTTTGGACAATGAACACAAGTACAATATTCAAAAGCCTTGATCAAGGTTAGAAAGTAGTCACCCAGTCTGCATTTAGTCTCCCCATTGTAATGGAGACCACAGTGGGAGCAACAAATACAGTGGACCAAGTGAAGTGCTGCTTCACCTGAAAGGAGTGTTTAGGGCCTTGGATGGTGAGGAGGGGGGAGGTAAAGGGGCAGATGTTGCAACTTCTGCAATTGAATGGGAAGGTGCCGTGAGAAAGGGATGAGGAGTTGAGGGTAATGGAGGAGACCAGAATGTCAGGGAGGGAACGGTCCCTATGGAATGACGACGGGGTGGGGGGGGGAGATGAGGGTAAGATGTGTTTGGTGGTGGCATCATGCTGGAGTTGGCAGAAATGGTGGAGGATGATCCTTTGAATGCAGAGGCTGGTGGGGTGAAAAATGAGAACAAGAGGGACCCCATCATGGTTCTGGGAGGAAGGGTAATGGTGAAGGGCAGAGGTACGGGATTGGTTGGACATAGTTGAGGGCCCTGTCAACTACAGCGGTGGGAGGAACCTCGGTTAAGGAAAAAGAAAGACATGTCAGAAATGTAATTTTGGCAGGTGGCATCATTGGAACAGATGCGACAGGGGGGAAGAAAGAGAATATGGGATGGAATCCTTACAGGAAGCAGGGTGTGGGAAGCTGTAGTCGAGTTAGATTGTCCACCAATATTCATTACATAGCTATCACCAGAAATGGAGACAGAGGGGTCAAGGAAGGGAAGTGTAGTAGATGGGCAGAAATTGGAAGCAAAATCGATAAATTTTTTCAGGTCCAGACGAGTGCGTGAAGTGGCACCGAATCAGTCATTGATGTATTATAGCACAGGCGATGGTAAATGCTGAGCTGCTCAAATCCCAAAGGGAAACTTGAAACAACTGCCATACTTTGTTTTTGCAATTTATGTAAATTTTGTGATGTGTGCCTTGAATTCAGTAGTAATAAGACCAAGTCTTATAGGTTTTTACAAAACTAGATTAAACATTCATTAAAAGAAGAAACAATTTTAAATACATACATCTACAAATTACTATGATAACTTCTAAATCCCCTAACTAATCTAACTCCGAGTTACACTTTTGTTAAGGCAACAATAAGACATAGATTTTAAAAGGCTCAGGCAAAGAAACATGATACCCTGAACAATCCAATCCAAAGTGAGTTTCCTTAACTTCAGTTCATTATAGATAGCAGTTTCAGGTTTAGATGCTGAAGGTGTTTCATACTTGTTAGATCTTAGAATGTCTGCCTTTACACACAGCCTTCTCTCTTTCATACATATTTTCCCCTTTGAGTGCACATTCCCATTGTTTCAGTGTCCTTGGGCTTTACCTCCCTGATCATAAAATTTATCATATTACCAATTTTACAAGTAATCTTTGGGAAAAATAAACACACTATTTCTGAACTTCACCTGACTAGGTGACACATTTCACCCCTTCTTTGAAAACAATCTAGTCTCGTTTATTTAAAAATGTAAATGCTCTTTTATGCCTTACGTTCTAAACTTCCTCCTTGTTTATCTACTTAACATTTCAAAGCTAGCTCATCTTCTAATACATCGAAGCCTTCAGACCAGCTGCATTTAATCCAATTAAGTCTCTCTCTCACACACACACTCATATACCACTATTTTACAATAAATTCCAATAACATTATATCTTCCTGACATGTACTGAAAGTAGAATGTGGGCCCCAGGGGGCCTGAGTAGGACTGGAACAAGGAATGTTCCACATACCCCACAAAAAGACAGGCATAACTGCAGCCCATGCGGGTACCCATAGCCACATCTTTTATTTGTAAGAAGTGAGACAAGTTAAAGGAGATAACAAGTTCAGCCAGGCAGAGGAAAGTGGTGGTGGATGGGGATTGTTTGGGCCTCTGTTCAAGGAAGAAGTGGAGAGCCCTCAGACCGTCCTGGTGGGGGATGGCGGTGTAGAGGGATTGGGCGTCCATGATGAAGAGAAGGTGGTTAGGGCCAAGAAACTGGAAATTGTTTATATGATGTAGGATATCAGAGGAATCACGAACGTAGCTGGGAAGAGAGAATGGATTCAAGAAGAAATGAGTTCTGTGGGCAGGAACAGGCTAACATGATCGGTCCACTGGGACAGCCCTGTTTGTGGATTTTGAGAAGGAAGTAGAAGCGGGCTGTCCAAGGTTGGGAGACTAAGAGATTGGAAGCTGTGGAGAGGAGAACTCTAGAGAAGATGAGGTCAGTGACAGTCCTGGAAACAATGGCTTGATGTTCGGTGGTGGTGTCATGGTCCAGGGCAAGGTAGGAGGACGTGTCTGAGAGCTGGCATTCAGCCTCTGCAAGGTAGAGGTCAGTACACCAGGCAACAACAGTACCACCCTTGTCGGCAGGTTTTATAACAGAATCAGGGTTTGACCTGAGGGAGCAGAGTGCAGCAAATTCAGAAGGAGATGGGTTGGAGTGGATGAAAGGAGCAGGGAAACTAAGCTGATGTCATGCCAACAGTTCTCAACAAAAAGATCAAGAGTAGGTAAAAGGCTGGAGGGAGGGTTTCAGGTACAGGGAGAAAACTGGAAGGGCGAGTGAAAGGATCTATTGAACGGGGGGAGGGCTCCTGCCCAAAGAAGTGAGCATGGAGACGAAGGCAATAGAAAAAGAGTTCAGAATTGTGTTGAGCTAGAATTCATTGAGGTGACAGCGTAAGGGGATGAAACTGAGTCCTTTGCTGAGGATAGAGTGTTCAGCATCAGAGTATTGCAAATACACGTTAAAGGATGGGATTAGAAGAAGGGATGAGGTCAGAAGGACAGGAGGGGGTGAAGGGTCCCAGATGGGCATTGGTATCAATAATTTATTGGAGTTTGTGTTCTTTAACACCTGACAGGAAGAGAAAAAGTTTCTTGCTAAGGCGTCAGATGAGATGAAGAATAAAATGAAACTGGGGACAAGGACAGATTTGAGGTAGGATGAGTCGGTGCTGCTGGAGAAAAAGGATAAGTGTGTACATATAGTGGAGCATGGCACAGAGTGGATCTCAGGATGTAGCGAGAACAGCGGTCTGAGGAATGTTGCATGTCCCGGAGATACCCGTAATCCTGGGTGGATTCAAAACATGAGGAGTGGAACCTCAGTTGGGATCCACATGGGGTAAGTCGGAGACAGAGACAGTCAGTTAGGAAGGAAATATGGCTGTGAAAGCGAGTTTTGGTAAACAACTTGTCAAAAACCAAGAGGGAAATGGAAAGCAGTGAAGGTGAACAGGGCGAAAGAGACAAATGGGAATAATGTTGGAGAGAAGAGCAGTACTTCTTCAAGGTAGCATTCCTGGAAGAGAAGTAGCAGTGAATTAAACACTAAGATAAAAGCAAAATACTGCGGATGCTAGAAATCTGAAATAAATACAGAAAACGCTGGAAAAACTCAGCAAGTCTGGCAGCATCTGTGGAGGGAGAAATAAAGTTATGCTTTCAGCTAAGTACTCTTGACATTAGCTCCACATACGTTCGATGGCCAGGGAGAAATTTTTCAGAGCTTCCCCAAATAAATCCACAACAGAGTAGATTGAACAAGATGGTGGAATGGGCAAACTTACTGGGTCAAATAGTATTTTCTCAGTCCATGCTTTCTAATACAGATTAACATTCTTATATATTCACCAATACTGTTGTTTTTGAAGGGTGTTTATGCATTAATAGCAAATCATACACAAAGAAAACTAAGGTTCAACACCATCCATTTAGTATTAATCTAATGGATCATGTCAGATAAAATGTTACATTTATTGCAACAGTTTATTTCCAGTTTAGAAGCAAAACATGCACTATAAATACTGTTGTAGTTAGCTGGTACAAAATGCAGTTCAAACTAGATATCAACTGCATTTCAAAAGCCCTAAATTAAAAGAAAAGCATGGAAGACTCTAATTTATGCCAAAGCATACTACGTGGCTCAAAGTACCTCTCCAAATGGTCTTACTTGCCACCAGAAATTTTTGGAAACAAGCCAATTCCTTAAAGTGGTTGGTTTCTTGCTGACATTACTGTTTAATGAAATGGCCATTGATTAATTACACTAATTACCTGAATGCTTTGACCTGAGCAAGTGCAGATGGAAACTCCTTGTTTCTCAAGGTCTCGATGACAGAGTGAATGGCAGTCTCTGTGCATGTCTGTAGGGCTTCAGAGACTTCAACTTCATTACTGAGACTTTCTGCCTCTTTCAGGCTGGCTTCCAACTGAGCCAGTTCTTCTGACATATTTATTACCTGAAAATTGATAAAAATGAGAAAACTGATAGTTTCAATTTTATTATTGTGACAGTTCCTGAAATATTCCGATCACTTTACCTCCTTTATCGTACATAAATTACGAAGTAAATAACTGACGAACAATAGTAACTTGGAGTACAAAACATGATGCTCCAAATTTCTATCTGGTGGCAACTGAATGATGTAAGGAACATATAGATACATGCACCAAAAAGTCTAATTTAGAAATGATGCGTACATATTCTACGATTGCAATAATTGTGAACGTTTTCCTATTGGACCTGTTGTTAATGCATCCTTTATCAGCAGGTTGTTGACTTCCAAGTCAGCTGCATTACTGGCAAATGATATACACTTATTGTGGAGAAATATGGATGTCACTAATGGAGGATGCCAAAAATGAGCATATTTCTGGCTGATCAGGAAATAGCATCGATGGTTACTGTAGAGAAACCCATTGCCTATTGCTACACTGTGAAAGACAATATTACAACTGCAACTCAGTTTCGGTTCTGTTCGGAACCTTGAACCAGACATGGATGCAAAAACCAGAGGAGAGGTGAGCATAACTGTTAAGGTATCGAGTCAGCACCAGCTTAGTTTGTCACAAATGAGCTCTTGCAAAACTGAAATGAATGGGTCTCAGACCAAACATCTTCAGCTTCTCCATTGTGGCTTCATCATAAGGCCAGGGTATGAGGCTGTTTGCTGATGATTCTATAGTATTTAACTTTATTCACAACTCCTCCTATAATGAAGCAGCCAAAGCCAGTCTACATGACCTGGATAACATCCAAAGTGCAGGTTGACAAATAGCCGATACCCAGCTCTTGATTGGTGCCAAGGTTAAAAACAACTTCCAACAGAGGAAACCTTGTTATCACAACTTGACCCAGAGGTGGTACAGTGAAGGTTCACTAGATTGATTCCTGGAATGAGAGGGTTGTCCTATGATGAGAGGCTGAGTAAATTGGGTCTAGAATCTCTGAAGTTTAGAAAAATGAGAGGTGATTTCATTGAAATAGAAGATCCTGAAGGAGCTTAACAGGGTAGACACTGAGGTTATTTCCCTTGGCTGGGTTTTCTGGAACACATAGGCACATTTTCAGGATAAGGGGCTGATCATTTAGCACTGAGAGAAGGAGAAATGTTTTCATGCAAAGGATTGTGAATCTTTGGTGTCCCCAGAGAATTGTGGATATTCCAACACTGAATATATTTAAGGCTGAGACAAACAGATCTTTGATATCTCAGAGAATCAAAGGCTATGGGGATCAGGAAGGAAGGTGAAGTTGAAGGTCAGCCATGATCATATCAAATGGTGGAGAAGGTTAGAGGGGCAGTGTAAGTTACTCCTGCACCTATTTCTTACGTCCATCAATGGCACCACTATAATCAAGTCCCATTCTATCAACATTTGAGGTGACAACTGACTGCAAACTGAACTGGACAAGCTATATCAACATCAAATCTACAAGAGGGGGCAAAGGTGTATTTCACCCTTTGACTTCTCAATGTCTCTTTACTATCTACAAACTTTAAGTCAGGAGTGTTATGGAATACTCACCACTCACCTGGATAGTAAAAATGCAATAAGAGTCAATATGTACACCACCACCCAGAACAGTGCACTTCATTAGTGGTTCTGCCACTGTGCTCAAAACTCACCACCTCCAACACTGGGCATTGTGGCTACAGTATGCACAATCTATAGGATGCACTTTAGCATCTCAACAAGCTTAATTCAATAGCATCGTTCTTATCTGGGGTCTCTGCCATCAAGAAAGACATGAAAAGCAATGTCATGCGAATGCCAAAACATCTAACCTCCTCTTCTTGTCACACATCACCCTGACTTAGACATTGTCACTGGGTCAATATCCTGGAATTTCCAACCTAACAAGATTGTGTGAACTATGCAGAGAAGACAGTGGTTTTTGTGTGTAACAGGTTTTATTCACATAGCTTTAAATGTCTGCTCTCACACGCTTCTAGCAGTTCCAACTTTCAGAAACTTAGTTTGTTTTCTTTTCTGAGTCCACACCCAGGCTTAACCATCAAGCATAGTGAGCATCAACAGTAAACAGACTCTCAATCAAACACAGGACAATTGAACACGACATCTTTTCTCCCTTGTATTCCCTTACAGAGTAGATAGGGACAAACTGTTCTCACTTGTCAAAGGATCAAGAATGAGGGTACAGAGTTAAAGTAATTAATAAAGGAATCAAAATCAACATGAAGAAAAACTTTTTCACACAGCGAGCGGTTAAGGTCTGGAATGCACTGCCTGAGAGTGTGGTGGAGGCAATTGTAGCATTCAAAAGGGAATTAGACAGTTATCTTAAAAAAGAATGTACAGGGCTACAGGGAGAAGGCAGGAAAATGGCACTATTCGGAGAGCCTGTGCAGACATGATGGGCTGAGTGGCCTCCTTCTGAGCTGTAACGTTTCCGTGATTGTGCATCATCGATACTTTCTTAGGGCAATAATGAATCAACAACAGGTGCAGCCTTTCAGTACAGCGACAACCTTAGAACAAATATGAAAATAACAGTGGAGCCGTAACGATAGATTAATTTTTTTGGGATTTGTGTTATCACCTTTGGGGATCAATGAAAAATTATGCAGAAATTGGAAATAAAGGAAACAATTCTAAGTCTTCAAAAAGATGCCAGTAAACAGTATTATTTTCCGCTTAAATTTCAGACTGATGGGCAAGAAAAAGATAATACTGGGTGAATTTTACTATCCCAAGATAGACTGGAACGAAGGTAATGCATATGGTCAAAATGAAATTTTTTTTTAAAGTAAGTGCATTAAGGACTATCTTCTGGATCACTATGGGCTGAATTTTAAATTCCTGACACAGTCTGGGGGTTAGGGGAGGTGTCCAGTAGTGGATGGGAAACCCAGAATTAACTGCAGCACAGGAGTTGGTGGCTTTTTAACTCAATCACAGCATTGTATTATTATTTCTTGGTTTCCCGACCAATTAGATTGAGATAGCATGATGATGACTCACACGGGTCGGTTTTAACTGCAGTATTTAAAGGGATATTGCAAACATGAAATTTGACGGACTTGAATTTGGGAGTACAATACAACAAATTGACAGAATGGAGTGCATTCGTTCAAAGACTGTGTCTTGTTTTAGCAATGCCGCCCTGGATGTGATGCTGGGGCTGTAAAAGCCTGCAAAGAGCTACTATTCCCTACTGCTGGGAGGAATAGCCCCACCTGTGAGATTTAGAAGACATGGCTGGAGGTATCAGAGATCAGCAGTGTTACACCACATTGCTGAATTTCAAAACCAAAAGCAGTTTAGTGACTTAAGCAACACAGTAAAGGAGAATAAGGGGGCAGATTCAACTACATTGTCACTCTGCATTCTCAAGTCTACTCTAGCATATCACTCCTCCCTCCAACTTGCCTTGCAGGTGCATTCATCCCTCTCAGTCTGTGTACTTGATCACATCCCCATCCGTTCATTCATCGCAGACATTCATCCTAATCTTTATGCATTGTCATGCCTCTCCCTCAGTCAGTTGAGGGGGGGGGGGGGCGTGGTAGTGGTAATGTCACTGCACTTGCAAGCCAGAGGCCAGGTTAATGCTCTGGAGACATGTGTTCAAATCATGGCAGATGGTGGAATTTAAATTCAGTTAATAAATCTGAAATTAAAAGCTAGTCTCAGTAACGGCGACTAAGAAACGACTTGTGAAACCCTTCTGGTTCACAAATTTCCTTTAGGGAAGGAAATCTACTGTCCTTGCCTGATCTGGCTTACATCTGACTCCAGTTCCACAGCAATGAGCTAGTAAGCAATTCTGTTGTATCGAACCACGAGGAAGTTCAAAAGAAATGAAATCTGATGGACCACCCGGCATCGACTTAGGCACCAGAAACAGCAACGGCAAACCCAGCCCCATCACCCTGCAAAGTCCTCCTTACTAACATGTTGCGGCTTGTGCCAAAATTGGGAGAGTTGGCCCACAGATTAGTCAAGCAACTTGGGCATACTCACGAATCATACTTTACAGAAAAGGTCCCATACAAGACCATAACCATCCCGAGGTATATTCTGTCCCATCACCAGGACTGACCCACCAGCAGTGGTGGCACTATGGTATACAGTCAGAAGGGAGTTACTCTGGGAGTCCTCAACATCAACTCCGGACCCTGTGATGTCTCATTGCATCAGGTCAAACATGGGCAAGGAATCCTGCTGATGAGCACATACCGCCCCCTCCCTCAGCTGGTGAATCAGTGCTCTTCTATGTTGAACACTAATTGGAAGAAGCACTGAGGGTGGCAAGGGAACAGAATGTATTCTGGGTGGGGGACTTCATCACTGAGAATGGCTTGGTATTACCACTATTGACCGAGCTGGCCGAGTCCTAAAGGACATGGCTGCTAGACTGGGTCTGTGGCGGGTGATGAGGGAACCAACAAGAGGAAAAAACCTACTTGATCTCGTCTCCACCAATCTACCTGTTGCAGATGCATTTTCTGTGACAGTATTGGTTGGAGTCACCACCGGATAGTCTTTGTGGAGGCAAAGTCCTGTCTTCACACTGTAAAACCCTCCATCATGTTATGTGACACTACCAGCCTGCTAAATGATGTAGATTTTGAATTGGTCTAGCAACTCAAAATTGGGCATCCATGAGGCACTGTAGGCCATCAACAGCAGTAGAATTTTATTCAACCACAATCTGTAACATTAAGGCCCTGCATATCCCACTCTACCATTACCACCAAGGTGGAGTATCAACCCTGGTTCAATGAAGAATGCAGGAGGGCATGCCAGAAGCAGAACAGGCATACTTAAAAATTAGGTGTCAACCTGGAGAAGCTACAACACAGGATCGCTTGCAAGCCAAACAGTAGAAGCAGCATACGATAGACAAAGCTAAGTGATCCCACAACTAACAGGTCAGGTCTAAGCTCTGCAATTCTTTCTGTCACATCCAGTCATGAATGGTGGTGGACAATTAAACAACTCACTGGAGCAGGAGGCTCCACAAATATCTCCATCCTCAATGATGGGGGAGCCCAGCACATCAGTGCAAATGATAAGGCACATATGCAGCCATCTTCAGCCAGAAGTGCTGAGCGGATGCTTCATCTTGGCATCCTCCGGAGGTCCTCAGCTTCACAGATGCCAGTCTTCAGCCAATTCGATGCACTCCCCATGATATCAAGAAATGACTGAAGACACTCGATACTGCAAAGGCTATGGGCGCCGACAATATTCCAGCAAAAGCACCAAAGACTTGTGCTCCAGAACTAGCCGCAACCCTAATCAAGCTACAAGACTGGCATCTGCCCAGCAATGTGGAAAATTGCCCTGTCCATAAAAAGCAGGACAAATTCAACCCAGCCAATTACCAACCCATCAGTCTAGCGACACTTACTCAGCATTAACCTACTCACTGATGCCCAGTTTGGGTTCTGCCAAGGTCATTCAGCTCCAGACCTCATTACAGCCTTGGTGCGGACATGGATAAAAGAGCTGAACTCCAAAGGTGAGGTGAAAGTGACTCCCCTTGACATCAAGGCAGCACTTGACCGACTATAGCATCAGGGAGCCCTAACAAAACTGAAGTCAACGGGAATCGGGGAAAACTCTCCACTCATACCTAGCACAAAGGTGGATGGTTGTGATTGTTGGAGGTCAATCTTCTCAGTCCCAGGACACTTCTGCAGGAGTTCCTCAGGGTAGTGTCCTAGGCCCAACGATCTTCAGTTGCTTTATCAATTACCTTCTCTCCATCATAAGGTCGGAAGTGGGGATGTTTACTGCACAATGTTCAGCACCATTTGTGACACCTCAGATATTAAAGTGATCTGTATCCATATGTAGGAAGACATGGACAACATTCAGGCTTGGGCTGATAAAAGGCAAGTAATTCATGCCACACAAGTGCCAGGCAACGACCATCTCCAACAAGAAAGAGTCTAACGATCTCCCCATGATACTGAACAGCATTACCACCACCAAATCCCCGAGTATCAACATTCTGGAGGTTACCAGTAACCAGAAACTGAACTGGACCAGCCACATAGCTAGTTTGGCTACAAGAGCAAGACAGAGGTGAGAATTCTACGGTCAGTAACTCACCTCCCAACTCCCTAAAGCCTGTCCACCATCCACAAGGTACAAGTCATTACTGTGATGGAATAATCTCCACTTACCCGGATGAGTGCAACTTCAGCCTGGTTGAGTGCAGCTCCAACAACACTCAAAAAGCTCCACACCACCCAGAACAAAGCACTTGATTGGCACCCCATCCAACACCTTAAACATTCATTCCTGCCTCCAGTGACATACAGTGGTAGCAGTGTGTACCACCTACAAGATGCATTGCAGTAACTCACCAAGGCTCCTTTGACAACCCCTTCCAAACCCAGGTGCATGGGAGCACCACCACCTGCAAGTTCCCCTCCAAGCCACACACAATCCTGACTTGGAACTATATCGCCGTTCCCTCACAGTAACTGGATCAAATCCTGGAACTATCTTCCTAACAGCACTGCAGTGGAAGGCAGCTCACCAACACCTTCTCAAAAGGTAATTAGGGATGGGCAATAAATGTTGGCCTAGCCAGCGACACCCACATCCGTTTGTTCAAATATACTATTACTCTCATTCATAGGTCTTCTCTGTCCATTAACTAATCCTCTATCCATGCTAATACATTACCCTCAATTCCATGAGCCCTTTGTGTGGCGCCTTATTGAATGCCTTTTGGAAATCCAAGTATACTACATCTACTATTTCTCCTTTGTCTGCTCTACTAGTTACATCCTCAAAAAACTCTTAGTAAATTTGTCAAACACTTTCGCAAAAGCAGGTTGACTCTGTCCGATCATACCGTGATTTTCTAAGTGCATTGTTAAGACTTCCTTAATAATAGATTCCAGCTCTTTTCCAATGACTGATATCTGGCTGGCTGGCCTGTGGTTCCCTGTTTTCTCTCCCTTTCCTTTCTTGAATAGCAACATCACATTTGCTAACTTCCAATCTGCTGAGACCATTCTAGAACCTAGGGAATTTTGTAGCACATCCACTATCTCTTTTACAACTCTAGGATGTACGCCAATCAGGTTCTGGACATTTATCAGATTTTAGTCCCTTAAATTACTCCAATAATTTTTCCCTGCTGATATTAATAACTTTAACTTCCTCACTCTTATCAGCCCCTGGGTTACCCTCTACTTCTGGTATGTAACTTGTGTCTTCTACTGTGAAAAAAGACAAAATATTTGTTCAATGTCTGCCATTTCTTTATTTCCCATAATAATTTCTCCTGTCTCTGCCTCCAATGTTTACTATAGCTACTCTCCTTTTTATATACTTGTAAAAGTTCTTATAATGTGCTTTTAAATACCCAGCTAATTTATTTTCTTCTATTTTTTTCCTTTTTATCATTGATTTGGTGGCCCTTTGCTGCTTTCTAAAATGCTCCCAATCCTCAGGCTTACTATTATTCTTTGCAGCATTATAAGCCTCTTCTTTTAATCTAATACAATCTTTAACTTCCCTAGAAAAATCTTCCTTTAAGCATTTGTTTTTTAATGGAATTTTTTTTGTTGTTAAACATTTTGAATGTTTTTTTTTAATTGCTTCCCACTGTTTATTTATTGCCATACCTTTAGTCTATTTCCCCAATCAATCTTAGCCAGCTCCCCCCTCACTGAGGTTTCAGTATTTTTTGGCATATTTCTGTTATTTTTTATTTATTCTTTTACAGAGTGTAGGCATCAGAGGGCCAGCATTTATTGCCTATCCTCAATTGCCCTTGAGAAGGTGGTGGTGAAGGTATGGCAACATAGTTCCAGGTCAGGATGGTGTGTGGCTTGGAGGGGAAATTTCAGGTAGTGGTGTTCCCTTGCATCTGCTGCCCTTGTCTTTTGAGGTGGTAGAGGTGTGGGTTTGGAAGATTAAGTCTTCAGCCTCTCCTCAGTTATTGCTATGTTTTTGCCTTGCTTTCACTAGCGAGTTCCAGCAAACCTGTAAAATCCGAGGCCCAAAGTTAAATTCCAAAAGTCATGTTAATATCGCTGGATTGAAAATATATATCGAAATTGACAACCCACCTCTCTCTCAAGGGGTTTGCTCAGTCACAGACTAATACGATGCAGTTACATGCGTTGAAGCTGGCTCCCCAATGCACTGTCAATTTCTGCACTTTTAAAACTCAAACCCACAGCTCATATATTTCTCATACAAGGGAAGAAGCATTATTTCAATTAGTTCTGGGCAACTAAGTGGAGAAGTAGCTGATCTCAAAATTGGACAATAGGTTCAATGTGAAAACTGAAAAGGATAGTGTAATGTCAACGTTAACGGTGCTGGAATCAAAAAGGCAAAGCACATAGATAAAAAGGATATCTAACCCAACTTAACTAAGCAGAAATGTTAGTAAACAGGTCAACAGTGCAGCAGTGGAAACTCTTCAAATATGAGACACCTAGAGTATGAAATAAATATATTTCTGCAAAGTGAAAAGAGGATGCACTCGAAGAGAATTCTGTGGATAAACAGAGAAATTAAACTAAACTGAAACTTAATAGAGAGGCATATGATAAAAGCTGGGGCTAACATCACTAAAGATAATCAGGAGACAGATGAATATAAAAAGGATATTAAAGCCATAGGTTTTGTCAGCATAGATTCACCAATGCAATTCATCAGGAAAGGACAAGTATAGTTGGGAGCTGAAAAGGGAGATCAGAGGGCTAAAAGGAATGAGAAAAAGCTAGCAGATAATATAAAAGGGAATAGGTTTTTTGCATTTAAGTAGAACAATAATTAAAGAGAAGGTAGGAAGGCTCAGGAATGAAGCAGTGAATTGAACTGCACAGGGTGATGGTAGAATGGAGATCAAAAATATCATCAATTGTTACAAATTCTGGCAGAAGTGAGAACAAGATTTAATTAGAGGAGGGTGTGGAACAATTTGTTAGAGATAACTGTTGTAAAGGAGTTAGTTCTAAAAAAAATTTCTAAAAGAACTAAAGGTGGATTAAGAAAGGGCTTGATATAGTAGCACACAGAAAATAATTTCTGTCCTAAAAATCCTAATGCAGCAGATGGTGGAATTTGAATGCAATAAAAAAATCTGGAATTCAAAGTCTGACAATGACCATGAAACCATTGCTGATTGTCGTAAAAATCCAGTTTATTCACTAATGTCCTTTAGGGAAGGAAATCTGCTGTCCTTACCTGGTCTGGCCTACATGTGACTCCAACCCACAACAATGTGGTTGACTCTTAAATGCCCTCTGAAACAAGGGTAATTAGGGATGGGGAATGAATGCTGGCCGAGCCAGTGATGTCCACATCCCTTGAATGAATAATAATAAAAATGCAATTAATATTTAAAAGTTACCTCAGCTTTTTGCTTGATTGTGTCTACTTGACTGATGAGTTTACAGTAGGCTTGATACAAGAGCAATAGTTGGAAATGAAGTTTGTACAGCCTTCGGCACAGCTCCAATTCCTAAAGAGTAAATGCAGGCAAATTAGTATCTTCCGCAGCTTACTGCACACGCAGTAACTTGAAGATTAATCACAGCCAGCTTTCTGCAATGAAATATTAAAGATGGTTACTGACTAATTATGCAGAGGAAATGTCAGCTTAAAATGAGCTGATACAATGTAAAGCTGATGAAGGGCAGATGAAAGCTGACCTTTGCACTACAGTCACAGTTACAGCTCCAGCACAGAAAGCAAAAAAAAACAGCTCACTGGCACATCTGACACAAAGCAGCCAGCATTGCTGTGACAGACTGTTATCTAACAGTAAGTGGAAGAATAATTAACTCTATGATACTCAGAAAGCACTACTACATCATAATACATTTCCTCAAAATAAATTTAAATCCCATTGCTGAACTGATATCTACAAATTACTAATCTTAAGCATGTGGTACCTTAAAAATATCTGAAGCACTAAGCTCATTGAACTTACATTCTTTATTTGATCTTATGATTTCTACATTGAAATATAACAAAATAATCTAACTACACTGGATGATTATTATGTAAACAAAAATTGACCTGGAGGCTGCAGAAACAGCCAATTCCCATTACTGCACGGCCAATTTTATTCTGAAGATGCTAAGAGCAAAAGCTTACCTTATGTTTCCCAGTCTTTAGTCAATATTAATTTCTACATGTTTCTGAAATGGCAGATTTTGCACTCATTTTAAGTACTGCAACAATTGCTTTGCACTATCATTAGGATACAATTTCTGTTCTCGCCCAATGACATTAGCAATTGTACAGTATTGGAAGAAACAGTTCCTCAATGTCTTGTTTAGAATTTCTGTGATTGATACAACGTTCTCCTTTTACTAGCAGAAAGAAAGTAAGAACATATGGCTTCTTTGCTGAAAAATGTTTTTGGTTTGGACAAATGGCTGCTTGTTTCAAGAAATGACCTAAATTCTAAACATTTACTTTAATCATAGAGTTAAGTAGCACAGAAGGCAGCTATTTGGCCCATCATGTCCATGTTGGCCCTTTTGAAAGAGCTATCTAATTAGTTGCACTCCCCTGCTCTTTCCCCATAGCCTTGGACACTTCTCCTTTTCAGGTATATATCTCATATTGATCTTAATGAATGAGCTCTTGGCTACAGGTAATCTTTGTAAGTACAATCTTGTTATAGTAAACTATGGTAGATTTAGATAAAATTCAGAGACTAACCCACCACACATTTTCAAAAGGGATTCCACAATGTTATTCCTGTCTCAGTTATAATTTTCCCACAGTAAAAGGAATCGAGCTTCTTCTACTTTGAGGAGTCATTGAATTTGTGAACAATGTCTAGGGAAGTGTATATCTACACCAGAAGACTCTGAAAACATACATGTAAGGAGGCAGGAAAGGGACATACTTAGGTTAAGTGTGTGGGCAAAGATCTGGCAAATGGTGTATAATATGGGCAAATGTGATATTGTCCATTCTGGCAAGAAAAATAAAAAAAAGAGTATTAGCAGGACAGGTGGAGAGCAGTTAATAAAGCATTTAGTATCCTGGGCTTTATTAATAGGGGCATAGAGTACAAGAGCAAGGAGGTTATGCAGAATAAGACACTTGTTAGACCTCAGCTGGAGTATTGTGTACAGTTCTGGGTGCCACACCATAGGAAGGATGTGAACACATTGGAGAGAGTGCAGAAGAGGGGTCCCGAAGCACATCTTGAGGGGTACATCTGGTCTCTGACGATCCAGAAACCGGAAGATCTGGGCCAGAATCACCAAAGAAAATCAATATTTTTGGATATTTTATTCTTGTAATGCGTTCGGTGTAGTTTCAAACCTATTCAATGTGTCATATTTTGCCACAGTATTTCAATACCAGACATTTAACTTTTGAGCAGAACTACTGTTTGAACAAAACAACCAAAGCAAGAAATTAAATGCCAAATTCAATGATAAGCTGTTGTGTATATTTAATGTCACTATTTTGTTTTGTTCATGCTGTATGAACTCTTTTAAAAGATTGGAAACATTGTAAATATTTGTCGGTACATAAACACATAAACCACAACATGATACAAATGGTGAGGAATAAATTCGATTTTCAACAGTAGTATGATTCATTAAATATTCTCTACACAAGTTTTTTCATTAATACACTAATATATGTAATATACATTACTTTGGTAAGTTTTACATACTGGAAAATAAACCAGCCTCTAACTTTTTTATTCCAAATTTTCTAGATAAGCATTTGCGCATCCTATATTTAAAGAAAGAAAATAATTTTCATTAGCATCTGCCATGCTTATTAAATCTAATAAATTTAGATGGAGAATAAAGAATTCTTAAATCTGATGATAGAACACAAATCATCACAGAAATATAGTTTCCTTTTATGCTTGTCTGAACTTTCACATATTTTAAATTTAATTTGCTGATTACAGATTAAAAATAAAAAGTACTTTATATATTTCAGTCATTTTGTACTTACATTTGAAATTTAAAACCAAGTAACAAACATTCAGAAAATACCTATATTCTGAACAAACAACTACATTTTGGTATCCTAGAGGCTTTGAGAGTAGTGATAATAAAAAAAAGACATTAATATTGAGGTTAACATTTCATTTGAGTCATCAACTCTAATTTCTGAAGTATGCTGCTAGTACCATGTATGTCATATTCATATGTACACTAGTGAAGAACAATACTGCCCACTTGTTTTATATATATATATATATCTGTAGAATCAAAAATGTGATACTTACAATGTTACTTACTTCAGCATTCAATACTTACTATAGGTGTTGAATGAAAGAAAATTATCTTTTTCTTTTCAGTAATTATTTACTGAAAGGCCACAAGCACGTTGATAATTGTCATAATAAACAACATGGAAGCAACACACAGCATTCTTTGGCAGCTGCACAACATCTACACACATATGAATGATGTCAGACACATTGCAGGGTTACAAATGTAAACGCAGCAAACAAAGGTCAGTTTGCGATTCCAATACTGTTAATATGTCTAGAAGACAAGAGCCATCACTTACTGCTAGAACTTCCATTTGCTAAGCAAGAAGGTGAAGTCACAAAACAAAGAAAGAAAAGAGATCAAGAATTAGTGACAGTTAAACCTCACACAAGGTCAAAGATGTCCCAGTGTTATCAGAACCAAACTATGCTACAAATTGAACACAAATCCCTAGTGATGATCGTTAGGTGAAGCATTTTTACATGAATTTTCATTATGTCTAAGTCATTTCATAAAGCCGCCTCTAATTAAAACTGGATTTTAAATGTTTCACATTGAAGTGACAGAATATAACAGAAATCATTTTTGCTAAGTTTACAATATAATAGTTATGAATTGGTTTACCAACTGCTCAAAGGAAAATCAGCTGCAATTGCCAAGTTTGTAAAATTTTGTATTTTGAATTATCTTAAATTTTTTCAAAACCATACTTATACATTTAAGTCCAATTTCAGCTTTAATAGTGGCAATGTGATAAAGTGATCAATTTAATATTTCCATCCCAATAATAATAGAAATAGTCAATAAAATTTTACTGCATGACTTTAATAATACAGAAGTGTAGCATGCTAAATATTATTTTACTGATTTTTAAAAAATTAAAATCTGGATTTTAAAAAAATCTTGAATGCCTTCCTACTTTAAAAAAACTATATGCATTCAAGGCTCTCCCTGTAATGATTCTTTTGGGACAAAATGAACTAATACAAATATTACAGCAAAAGCAAGTCTGTCAAACTATTTCTTGAAATGATACTAATTGCAGGAATCTAGCCACTGCAGCATTTTGAAGGACTAAAATAAAACACATTTATTTTCTATCCTTATGGATTACAGTTGTATTGCAGTCACTGTCACATAATAAAATTTTTGTAGGCCGCCAATATGACCAGGAAGAAAGTTTTAAGTTCTTTCCTCACTAATATTTAGAATAGAATTACCCAAGGTGGCAAATCATGTTTCTTATATTCCAGACATTAAGTTTTTAAAATCAAATCTGTACTTGCTTACATAGAAAATTTATGACACAGAAGGTGGCCATTCCACCCATCTTGTTTGTGCTGGTCGAAAAAGAGCTAACTAGTTTAATCTCACTTTCCACCTCTTGGTCCGTCGCTCTGTAGGTTACTGCATCTCAAGTGCATATCCAAGTATTTCAAAAATGCGAAGAGTTTCTGCCTCTACCGCCCTTTCATGCAGTAAAATTCCAGACCCCCGCTACCCACTGGGTGTAAAATTTCCTCCTTATCTCCCCTGTTTTCCTTCTACTAATTATTTTAAACCTACGCTCTCTGTTTATTGACCTCCCTGCTAAGGGAAATAGGTCCTCCCTATCTATTCTATCTAGGCCCCTCATTCCATTCACCTCAATCAAATCTCCCCCGAGGCTCCTCTGGTCCGAAGAAAACACCCCAAGGTTTTCCAATCTTTCCTTGCATGCAGTTAAAAATCTCCATTCCTGAAAACATCCTCGTAAAGCTCCTTCATACCAACTTTAGTGCGAATTCACCTCTCCTGTAATGTGATGACCAGAATTGTACTCTATTGTGGTCAAACTAATGTTTTACACAGTATTGGTATAGCTCCTTGATCTTACGCTCTATACCTTGGCCCCTGGTCTGTTGTGAGGGGGCACCTCCAGGCACTTCAAGGTCCCTCTAATCCTCTATATTTCTCAGAATCCTACCATTTATTGAGTATTCCATTGCTTTCCCTCTCCATCTGTATTACCTCATACTTCTTTGGATTGAATTACGTTTGCCACTTTTCTGCCCACTTAACCAGTCCAGTGACATCTTCTTGCAGTATACTGCTTTCTTCCTCACTATCTCCCACACTGCCAGTTTTCATATCTATAAACTTCTTAATCATGCCTTCTATATTTAAGTCTACATTATTGAAATATACAATTTATAGCAAGGGATCCATTACTGATCCTTGTGGAACTCCATTGGAAACAGTCTTCCTGTCACAGAAACACCCGTCCCCTGCACTATCATTTTGGATCCAACTCGCCACTTTTCTTTGGATCCGATGACATTTTTACTTTCTGATCTGTCTGCCATATGGGACCTTGTCAAAAGCTTTGCCAAAAATCATGTAGATGACAACAAACAGGTTGTCCTCATTGATCCTCCTCATTACATCCTAAACAAATTCAATCAGGTTAGTCAGACACAATCTTCATTCAACAAATCCATGCTGACCGTCCAGATTAATCTTTGCTTTTTTAAAATGACGATTCATACTGCCTCTCAGAAATATTTTGAATAATTTGCCTACCACCTAGGCTAGCCTACAATCAGTTGAGCTAACCCTTTTCTCCCTTTTTAAACAATGATCCAAAATAAGCAGTCCTTTAGTACCATGCCTATAGCCAGAAAGGACTGGAAATGATGGTCTGAGCTGTTTTGTCTTGTGTTCTGTGTCTAGATGGGATTCTTTAGGGTTTGACTGTTTCCTAAGAAAGCTACTTGAGACTGTAGCTCATAAAAACCATTATTACTTATTTACAGCTCTATGTACACCTCAAGTAACTTAGCATGACGTTGGACTACTACTTCCCTCCAGATCCCTGTTACTTGGTCATGTGACATTGCATTGTGGTTACTTTGGCGTCAGAGGCTTCTGATGTTAACCCTTTACATAAGTCTCCACTATTTTCCTCTTATCAGCCTGGGATACATTTTATACTGGCCTGATGATTTATCCACTCGCAGGGATCCCAAGCACCTTAATATTTCCTCCCTCACTATGCTTAACACATCCAATGTTTCCCACTCCCCCTTAACTGTAATATTTGCTTCATTCCCCTCTATTGTGAAAACAAGTACTCAGTGTTCATTAAGAACTATGTCCATGTCTTCCACCTCCACAGAGAAGTTGTCTTTTTGGTCTCTAATTGACCCTATTCTTTTATTCGTTACCCTTTAGCTCTGTATGTATTCATAATACATGCTTGTGCTTTCCTTGATTTTACTTGCCATATATTTTTCATGCCCTCTCTTTGCTTTCATAATTTCCTTTTTAGTTTCACCCCTGCACTTTCCATTCTCTTCTAGGCTCTCTGCAGGACCCAAGCTTTTGGGATCTGACAGAAGCTACAATTTTTATCTTTATCCTACTCGGTATGGTCATTGCTATTGGTTGGGGGTGGTGGGGGAGGGGTGTGTCTCTAGATTTGGGAGTTTCACCTTTTTGCTTTGTGGGAACTTCTGTTTTGAACTCTCTCCATCTCCTCCTCCAATACCCTGCTGCTCTGATTTACCTTCAAGTGGCTTTAAATTACACTTAGTAAAATTGACCTTTTCCCAACTGAAAATTTATAATCTTGCTCTTTTTTTTATCTTCTTCCATAATAACTTTAAATCTAAAGTACAACTACTAAAATATTCTTCCACTGATATACTTTCCACTTGCTCGGCTTTATTTCCTAAAACCAAGCCCATAAATGCCTCTTCTCTTGCTGGGCTTACTACAAACTGGCTAAAAAAAAAGTTCTGAATGCATTTTGAGTATTCTGCACCCTCTATACCTATCGCTTGTCCACAGATATTTTAAAGACATATCTATAAGAAAAGTCATGAAACGACCTATATATAACTGAAAATCAAAATATGTCCACAATATGTTGCATATGACAAATTGTTAATAATGCAAACTAATCTTTGAGCATGAGAAAATACAAGAGCAAAATTTTAATCTAGATTTTAACACTAAGCAGCTCACTACTGGCAATTTAAAATTTACAATGAAATATTGGACGTTTTGAACAAATACAATTCATACACAAATATCAGGTCCGCATTCTCTTAACACTCTTATCATCTCTGGACATATCATTACACAGCAAAGAGGTTCTCATGTCTCTTGCCATCTGGCTGTTCTGCTGCATTCCCTTTCCAGTAAAGTAGTTATTCACTTTCTTCAATTTCTGGTAGATGAAGTCGTTTAAATGATTGTTTTTTACAACCGCTTTTCAGTACATATTAAGTTATGTATTAAATATTATTCTGGAATAAAATGGCACCAATATCCATAACTGATTAACTAAAATTGATAATTAACTCTTTCTATTGCAAAAACTGCCACCAACAGCAGAAATAGTGACACAAGAAAACACTCCATACGCTCCTTATATTTCTGCAGAATCATCTTTACCCAGTAAATGAAATCCAGATAACACAAATGCTTTCGAGCCCACTGTCTAATGGCTTGAATTCCTCAGCTTTCTTCAAACAGACCACGATTCCCTCTTAACCTGTTGATGTCACTTAGACTGGCCTATGTCTAACACTAGTCGCACAAACATGTGCCTGACTCTTATTAACCTCTGAAGTGGCCCAGCAAGCCAATTGCTGGGAATGTGAAGTCATTAGCTGACAGAAACCAGAGTGAGATAAGCTTCAATAATAAACTGCAGGATGAGCATGATTTGCATGGAATCATTAGTAGAAATAACATTAAACTGAAATAATTCACACACATGGAACAAAGCAAACTTATTTGTTACAAAGTACCTTACAGAAAAATACAGAGGTGCTGAGAGCAGTCATGTTCATTTCATTCTTGATATTAATAATCCAATTTTTAATCCAAGGAATGAGCGATCTTTAATGTAATTTTACTAAAATTTAATGGACAGTTATGAAGCAATTTCAAAAAAATGGAAAACTTGACATTTTAGTCAGTCACTTGCTGAATGGAAACAATGCAATAATAAATAAACCGTGTGAATACTGACACCGTCACCAGACTGACGAAGTGCATATGTGTGACATCGCTCAAGTCTGGCAAAATGCTATGCTGTGTTTATATATGTTGTTGAGTTCTGCACTTAGCCCTATAGAGAACTTCATTGAGGTTCTGTCAGTCTACAGCCTGTATCAAATAGCATTTCTTTCTTAATTGTGTTGGTGGTATAACAATGATGTAGCCTTTATCCTCCCTCATGAATTCATTGGTAAATGCAGGGGATTATGGTTAATATCTCTCAGAATTGTAATGGAAAACACCCAGACTTGGGCCCCTTGTATAATCTCACTCAGTGGAGTTGACCGTTTTAAATATTTCTTGCTGCTATTTTTTCCTTTGTCAACTTTTCTTCCTTAGCTTCATTCTCATCATCTCAAAATCTGGTTTATTTTCCCCAGCTATTACTTTGGTCTTTGTTTTATTTATATTTTTCTCAATCCTTATTTTAAACTTTATGTTATGATAGCTATTGCATTGATTATTCTTGCTTCTCTTAGTTACTCGAACCAAATTATACTTCTCAGGTAAAGTGTTGAGTGGTTCATATAGAATAAAAACCAAGGGAGACTTCACATTGTCCCAAATAAACTGGCGTGAAGAGGAAGGGAAAGGGGAATGGAGTTTTCAGTATATTCAGAATTCCTATCTTACCAGTACATAAGAAGCCCAACAAGAGAAAAATCACTAATATATAACTAAATGAACCATATCAATTAAGAGAAGCAAGAATAATCAACGCAATAGCTATCATAACATATGGTTTAAAATAATGACTGGTGAGTCAAATATAAATAAGGCAAAGACCAAAGTAATTGCTGGGGAAAATAAACCACATTTTGAGGTGATGAGAATAAAACTAAGGAAGAAAAGTTGACAAAGGAGAAAATAGCAGTAGGAAATATTTAAAATGGTTGTCAAGAGTTCAGGAGAAATATATTCCGCTAAAAACCAGGAACAAACTTGCCAACAATGACATACCATGGATGAATAAAGACATAAGTCTAAAACTGAATCCAAAAAAGGCATTCATTAAGCACAGAGACTATAAAGTAAAAGATAACATAATGGAATACAAAGCAGTCAGGAAGGAAGTCACAAAACAATTAGGAAAGAAAAAAGTTAAATTATCAAGGAATATAAAAAGGAGTAGTAAAATATTCTATAGACACATGAATAAACAAAAAAAATAGGGTAGGGGTAATAAAGGACACACAAGATAAACTGGTAATGACAGTAAAATGGCATAAACATTGAATAGTTATTTTGCCTAACCAGGGAGACTAACAAGGTAGCCTTGCCATTCAAGGAAGATATCAAAAAAGATACAAGGACATTTTAGAAAGAAAATAAAGAGATAATTGATAAACTCTAAACTTGGAAGAGAAACCCAGATGGATTGCACTCACAATATTAAAACAAGTTACAGAGGAGATAGCAGAGACACTATTGCATATATATATATATATATATATATATATAAAACAATTTATTAGAATGGAAATAGTTATCTTAGAAAAGGTGATAGATCAAGACCCAGGAACTATAGACCAGTTACCTTAATGTCAGTGGTAGGAAAGGGAATGAAATCTTTACTCAAAGATGTAATAGAAAAACATCTGGAAATTGAAATTAAAATCAAGAGTGGTAAGTATGGATTTCAAAAGCAAAAGGTCAAGCTTGACTAACCTTACTAAATTCTTTGAAAAAGCAACAAGGGTAATGCAGTAGACATAAATATGTTTGGATTTTCAAAAGGCCTTTGATAAGGCAACGTATAGTAGACTCGTGACTACAGTCAGAGGATAGCAACTGAACAAGCTGTTAACAAACAAAGAGCAGGGGTTAACGATAAATGCTCAGATTGGCATAAGGTGCTCTATGGGGATTTGTGTGGGGACCACTGTTGTTAACAATTTGCATTATTGATTTGGACTTATGAATCAGAAGTTTAATATGAAAATCTTTGGATGACACCAAATTGGGATGTCTAATTAAAAGGCAAGGAGAATATTACAAAATCCAAGACAATCTTAATAATTTTGCAAAACGGGAGTCTAATTGGCAAATGAATTTTAATTATGAGGAGATTTATTCACAGAGCCAAAGGGCATGTCAAAGGTGCTAAATGAGTACTTTGCATCTCTCTTTACCAAGGAAGATGTTGCTGGAGAATAGTGAATGAAGGGGTAAATGGCATACTGGATAGGCTAAAAATTGAAGAAGAACAACTATTGGAAAAGCTGGCTATACATAAAATTGGTAAGTCACCAGGACCAGATGGGATGTTTCTTGGGATGTTTCTGAGGATGTTGAGGAAAGTAAAGTTGGACATTAGAGTACAAGACATAGCCAATCTTCCTCCTTAGATATGGATAGTACCAGAGGCCTGGAGAATTGTTCAAAAAAGGGTGAAAGGATAAACCCAGCAAATCCAGGCCAAGTCAGTTTAATCTCAGTGGTGGCACAAAATTAACAGTCACTTAGGGCAGGATTTTGCATTTTGGATCAGGACCTTGGTGTTGAGGTCAAATGGAGGTCCTGACCTGCATGCACTATATCAGGAACAGTGTCTGGAAGTGATTTTCCTTGAATTGTCCAATTGGCAGAGGGCGCATCACCATCCAAGTGTCATGAAGCTATTAATGTATTTAATATTTTGGAAAATATTTTTCTTTTAAAATAGAGGTTTAGTCTGCGGGTGTGTCTTAATTAGATTAAAGTCAGCTAGTCTGGGTGGTTTGATATGTACTAGTTTGAGATGTAAATAGAGAGGTAGAGTATATTTACATTTTCTGAAAACTTGATGCCTTTCCAGCAGCTACCAAGCAATATGTTTATATTACCAATAAAATTTGGTACAATGAATGGGGTTTCAATGTTAAAAGGTAAAGTTCAAAGAGACTGGTGAAACAATGAGAATTTGAATTCAATCTGTGGTGGTAGGTATAAATTCAGTAGTTTTTGGGTGTGTAGGGCAGAGGCAATATAAGATCAAAAGGCAGCTGTAAGCCTCCAATTGGCTCCACAGTGAAAAGAACCTCATTTTAAATTTGTAAGATGAAAATGCTTTGCCTGATGTTTGGTTAAGTCTATGGGTTGCTGTTGCCTTAATGGAGATTAGTTTGGGAATTTGTTTAAAAGTCATGATAGTAGTAATTTGTAGTCATGTGCACATATATTTTAACCTGTGTAAACTACTAAAATGTTTCATTTAGTTTAATGTAAAACCTTGAGAACAAGTGGTCTGATTCCTGAATTTAGAGTCACATCTCAAACATAACTCCTAAATTATAGGTTATGACAGTTATATAAAGTTTCCTTCTGGGAATTTTAAATAACTCAGCTTTACCAACCACATCGGTCATAACACCAAGTAAGGACAGTAGGCAAGCTCTCGAAGGTAAAGAGCTAATAAGAGGTCTCTGCACAGAAGGAGCTGCAGCCTGCTATTGCAGGTAATGGAGAAAGAGGCTGCCTCCATCTTGAGCTACTCTCTGAACAACTCTGAAAAATCTAAACTAAAAAATGGCCACAGCTGCCAGGCCATCATTGTGGAGGAGGAACTCCTCCACAGGGCAGCCTGTAGCTGTAGCCAGGCTGACAGGAGAGGTGGGTCAGAGTCTGCTTAGAGCATTAATCCCCCAGGTCTGGTGCTGGAACACCACCTCCAGGCAACTGGCCTGCTTCAATTGCTGCAAGCCTATGGCAAAATTCTAATTGGCCTCTAATAATTGGCTTTAGTTGGCTTTTAACATGTTAATTAGGTACCTACCTCTGGTGGGTTGGTAGACCTTCTGCCCCTGATCTCACCTCTGGGAAAATGTCTGGGAGCAGATCTTGCTGGCAAACAGGCACACAGGCCAGCGGCACAAAATTACATGCCCGCCCGCCTCTGGTATCACCCCCATATCATGAAAATTCTGTCTGTAGACAAGTGCAGATTAATTTTAAAAACTCAGCAGGGATTTGTAATAGGCAAATCATATCTAACTAACTTGATTGAGTTTTTTGATGAGGAAATGGAGAGGATTGATGAGGGTATTGCATTTGACGTAGTCTATATGAACATCCAAAAGACATTTTAGAAGGTGCCACGTAATAAGCTTGCCAGTTGAAGCCGATGGAATGAAAGGGACAGTGGCAGCATGGATACATGGTTGGCAGAGTAACAGGAAAAGGTAGTGGGGAATAGTTCTTTAGCCTGGAGACAGGTATACAGTGGGGTTTCCCCAAGGGTTGGTATTAGGACCACTGCTTTCCTTGATATATATTAACAACTTAGACTTGGGTATACAATGCAAAGCTTCAAAATTTGCAGGTGTCATAAAACTTGGCAGTGTTGGGAACTTTTATAAAAGTGCATTTTGGTATAGGAAGAATGAAAAGAGGAAAAGTAAACTAAAGGGTACAATTCTAAATGGGGTGCAGGAAGAGAGACCTGGAGGTATATGTGCATGAATCATTAAATGTGGCAGGGCAGGGTGAGAAAGTGTAAAAAGGCATTTGTGATTCTGGGCTTTATAAATAGAGGCATACAGCACAAAGGCAAGGAAGTTATAAGGAATCTTTAAAAAAATACTGGCTCTGCCTCAACTGGACGATTGTGTACAATTCTGGACACCGCATTTTAGGAAGTATGTGAAGGGTTTGGGAGGGTGTAAAAAAGATTTATGCGAATGGTTCCAGGGATAAGGGACTTCAGTCACTTGGATAGATTGGAGAAACTATAGATTGGATAGATTGGGGTTGTTTCCTTTGAGAAGTGAAGTTATGCAAGAGATTTGATAGAGCTATTCAAAATCATGAGGGGTCTAGACAGAGTAGATAGAGGGAAACTATGCCCATTGATGGAAGTGTTGAGAAACAGAGCATAGATTTAAGGTTATTGGCAAAAGAACCAAAGGCAACATGAGGAAAAACCTTTTATGCAGCAAGTGGTTAGGATCTAGAATGCACTGCCTGAGTGCGAGGTAGAAACAGATGCAATCGTGTCCTTCAAAAGGGAATTCAATAAACACCTGAAGAGAAAAAAAAGTCATTTGGTAGTACAGAACTTGAGTATTGCTGAAAAAAGACATTTTGTCAAAGCTTTTAATCTTGCACTCATCAGGACAATCACAAGAATACCAGAGGAAGAAACAACTTTATACTGTATGAGAAGAGAGTGCTGATTGGTTGGAAAGTGGGCTCTGATAGGTAGAGACGTTGCCATGGAGAATGCACCAGTTAATGGTCACTGTCAGTTAACTGCCAAGCATTGTTTGAAATTTAAACCAGACAGCTTGACTCTGATTGGTCAAGACATTTCCCTGAGGAATGAACTAGTGAATGGCTGTGACTTATTTTAACTGAAATAGGCGCAATGTGTGCACATTCTGTCTCCAAAGAACAGGGCCCTGTGTATTAATAGATGTAGCTTCCAGTACAAGCAAATGCACAACACCGTGAGCCCGACTGACAATCTTAAGTTGGTTGTCAGCATAATTTTTTAGCATACTGAAGATTATTTAGCAAATGTTGTCCAAGTGCAGAATCACATCTAACATTGGACACTGTGTTTTGAGTTTTGAAAGCACAACCTGCTTGGGTATGGTCCGTACCTTGCCTGTTGTGAACAGTGGAAGACACATGCTGTTTGATATGATATTTTTTCAGCAATGCTCAAGAAATAATGAAGGGCTACAGGGCTAAGGAACAAAAAATATGCAATTACATTGCTTGGTGTTGTCATCGGCCATCAACTAATGGGAAGGTTGTAGAAGAACAAATTGCAAGGAAATTACAGACAGGTGCAAAAACTATAAGGTAGTTATAATGATGGACTTAATTATCCAAATATAGACTGGGTAAGTAGCAGTGTAAAGGGCAATGAAGGGGAAGAGTTCCTAGAGTGTGTTCAGGAACATTTTCTACAACAGTATGCTTCTAGTCCAATGAGAATGTAAGTACTGCTAGATGAGATTCTTGGGAATGAGGTAGGCTAAGTGGATCAGATGTCAGCAAGACAACATTTAGGGGAAAGTGATAATTGTATCATAAGGTTTAGGCCGACTATGGAAAAGCACAAAGAACAATCCAGAGTAAGAATAATTAACCGGGTGAAATGGGGTAAGAATAGATCTGGCCAAATAAATTGGAGTCAAAGGTTGGTAGGTAAAGCAGTAGCTGAACAATGGGTACTTTCAGAGAAGAGATAGTTTGGGCACAATCGAGGGATATTCTCTTGAAAGGGATAAGGGAACGGGAGGACAAACAAGGCAGAGCTCTCTGAATGACAAAGGGGTGAGAGATTAAGGTGAAGAAGGAAAAGTACGCTAATGGCAGGTGTCATGTAGAAATTACAACTGAGAACCAGGCTGAATATAGAAGTTTCAGAGCATAGGTGAAAAAACAAATAAGAAAAGCAAAGAGAGAGTATGAAACGAGACTGCCAGCTAACATAAAAGGGAATCCCAAAGTCTTCTATCAGCATATAAATAATAAAAGGGTGGTAAGAGGAGGAGTAGGGCTCGTGTTAGGGACCAAAAAGGGATTTAAGCATGGAGGTAAGGGCATGACTGAGATATTAAGGGAATACAATGCATCTATCCTTACCAAGGAAGAAGCGCCCCAGTCCATGGTGAAGGAAAAGGTAATTCAGACACTAGAAGGGTTATAATTGAAAAGGAGGTGGTATTGGATAGGCTGTCTTGACTTAAGCAGTTACAGCATCGGGACCAGATGAGATGAATTCAAGGATAGAGGTTAGTGAGAGTGGAAATTGTGGAGGCACTAGCCATAATTTTTCAGTCTTCCTTAGATTCAGGAGTGATGCCAGAGGACTGGAGAATTGCAATGTTACACTTTTGTTCAAAAAAGGGTGTAAAGATAAGTCCTGCAACTCCAGGTCAGTCAGTTTAACTTAAGTGGTGGGAAAACTCTTAGAAACAAGAATTTGGGACAAAATTAATGGACAAATGGGGTTAACTAAAGAAAATGGATTTCTTAAGGGAAAATCGTGTTCAACTAACTTGCTGGATTTTTTTGAAGAGGTAACAGTGAGGATTGATGAAGATAATACAGTTGATGTGGTTTACATGAACTTCCAAAAGGAGTATTATACAGTGCTGCGCAACAGGCTTGTGAGAAAGGTTATAGCTCATGGAATAAAAGGGACAACAGCAACATGGATAAGGAATTAACTGAGTGACAGGAAACAGAGTAGTGCAAATGGATCTTTTTCAGGCTGGAGGAAAGTTTGTTGTGGAGTTCCCCGGGGTCAGTGTTGGGACCCTTGTTTTTCCTAATATATAGATACATTAAAGACCTGCATCTTGGTGTACAGGGCACAATTTCAAAGTTTGTGGATGATACGAAACTTGGAAGCACTATGAACAGTGAGCAGGATAGTGTAGAACTTCAAAAGGACATAGATAAGTTGGTGGAATGGGCAGGCAGATGGCAGATGAAGTTCAATTTGGAGAAATGTGAAGTGATTCGTTTTGGTAGGAAGAACATGTAGAGATAATATAAAATAAAGAGCACAATTCTAAAGTAGGTACAGGAGCAGAGGGACCTTGGTGCATAAGTCACTGAAGATGGCAGGAAAGGTTGAAAGAGTGGTTAAGAAAGCATACAGTATCATAGGCTTTATTCATTGGGGCATAGAGTATAAGAGCAAGGAGGTTATGTTGAACTTGTATAAGACACTAGTCTAGCTTCAGCTGGAGTATTGTGTCTAGTTTTGGGCACCAAATTTTAGGAAGCATGTGAAGACATCAGACAGAGTGCAGAAAAGATTCACAAGAATGGTTCCAGGGATGAGAAACTTCATTATGAAGATAGATTGGAGAAGTTGGGATTGTTTTCTCGGAGAAAAGGCAGCTGAAAGGAGATTTGATAGAGGTATTCAAAATCATGAGGGATCGGGACAGAGTAGATGGGGAGAAACTGTTCCTACTCGTGAAAGGATTGAGAATGAGAGGGCACAGGTTTTAAGTAATTGGTAAAAGAAGCAAAAGCGACATGGCGACAAACAATTTCATGCAGTGAATGGTTAAGATCTGGAATGCACTGCCTGAGAGTGTGGTGGAGACGGGGTCTGCTGAGGCTTTCAAAAGGCAACTGGATAATTATTGGAAAAGGAAAACTTTGGAGGGCTACAAGGTAAAGGTAGGGAGTGGCACTAGGTGAATTGCTCTTTCAGAGCCGCCTGCCCAGGCATGGCAGGGGAATGGCCTCTTTCCGTGCTGCAACATTTCTGCGATTCTGAGGTAACAAGTGCAAGGACTGGCAAGAGCTAAATTGCCTCCTTCTGTGTTGTAACCATTCCATGATCCTATAAGTGGTGCATTTTGACAGGAAGTGTAAAGAGGCCATACTCTGCTTGGATAATGAGTCTGAATAGGATAGAGGAGCAAAGGGGTCTAGGGGGACTGAAACACAAATCACAAAGTAGCAACACAGGTCAGTAAGGCCATAAAAAGTACAAATCAAGCATGAGGTTCAGGGATAGAACTGAAAATCAAAGAAGTTATGTTAATCTTGTATCGTATTTGGTTACACCCCACATGAATTACTTTGGACAGTTCTGGTCTCCATGTTATATGAGATATAGAGGCATTGGTTTAAGGTGCAATAAAAAATTCACACAATGATATCAGGACTGAGAGGATATGCTTATCAGGAAAGCCAGGATAGCTGGGGCACTTTTTTTTTGGTAAGAGAAAGCTGAGGGGTGACTGACAGAATCTTTTAAAATACTGCTCAGCAAAGCACTTAGTTTCATACTCTTGCGCCCTCATCTCAATGAATTTCGGGCCCGGCACGATGCTGAACTCTTCTTCCGCTGCCTTCATCTCCATGCTCACTTCTTTGAGCAGGAGTCCGCTCCCCATTCAACTGATCCTTTTACCCACCTCCAATATTCTCCCTCCACCTAGACCCCTCATTCTGGATTCTTATCTTCTCTTGATCTTTTCATTGAGAACTGTCGGCGTGACATTAGTCGTCTCAATTTCTCTGCTCCTCTCACCCATTCTAATCTGTCTCTCTCTGAACTTGCTGCACTCCGTTCTCTCAGGTCCAACCCTGACATTATCATCAAACCTGCTGACAAGGGTGGTGCTGTTGCTGTCTGGCACACTGACCTCTACCTCGCAGAGGCTGAGCGTCAACTCACAGACACTTCCTCCTGCCTCCCCCTGGACCATGACCCCACCACTGAACATCAAGCCATTGTTTCCAGGACTGTCACTGACCTCATCTCCTCTGGAGATCTTCCTTCCACAGCTTCCAACCTGATAGTCGCCCAACCTTGGACAGCCCGCTTTTACCTCCTACCCAAAATCCACAAACAGGACTGTCCCAGCAGACTGATTGTGTCAGCCTGTTCCTGCCCCACGGAACTCATTTCTTGCTTTCTGGACTCCATTCTCTCTCCCCTTGTCCAGTCCCTTCCCACCTACATCCATGATTCCTCTGACACCCTACATCATATCAACAATTTCCAGTTCCCTGGCCCCAACCGCTTCCTCTTCACCATGGACATCCAATCCCCCACCGGGATGGTCTGATGGCTCTCTGCTTCTTCCTCGAACAGAGGCCCGAAAAATCCCCATCCACCACTACTCTCCTCCGTCTGGCTGAACTTGTTCTCACACTGAACAATTTTTCCTTCAACTCCTCTCACTTCCTCCAAATAAAAGGTGTGGCTATGGGTACCCGCATGGGCCCCAGTTATGCCTGTCTCTTTATGGGGTATGTGGAACATTCCTTGTTCCAGTCCTACTCCGGCCCCCTCCCATAATTCTCTCTCCGGTACACCAATGATTGCTTCGGTGCTGCTTCATGATCTCATCTGGACCTGGAAAAATTTATTAATTTTGCTTCCAATCTCCACCCCCCCATCATTTTCACATGGTCCATCTCTGCCACTTCCCTTCCCTTCCTTGACCTCTCCGTCTCAATTTCTGGTGATAGACTGTCCACCAGTATTCATTACAAGCCTACCGACTCCTACAGCTACCTCGACTACAGCTCCTCACACCCCGCTTCCTGTAAGGACTACATCCCATTCTCTCAGTTCCTTTGCCTCCGTCGCATCTGTTCTGATGATGCCACTTTCAAAAACAGTTCCTCTGACATGTCCTCCTCCTTCCTTAACCAAGGTTTTCCACCCATGGTTGTTGACAGGGCCCTCAACCGTGTCCGGCCCATCTCCCGCACATCCGCACTCACACCTTCCTCTCCCTCCCAGAAACATGATAGGGTCCCCCTTGTCCTCACTTATCACCCCACCAGCCTCTGCATTCAAAGGATCATCCTCCGCCATTTCCGCCAACTCCAGCATGATGCCACCACCAAACACATCTTCCCTTCACTCCCTCCAGCGGCATTCCACAGGGATTGTTTCCACCGTGACACCCTGGTCCACTGCTCCATCAACCCCAAAACCTCAACCCCCTCCCACGGCACCTTCCCATGCAACCGCAGAAGGTGCAACACCTGCCCCTTTACTTCCCCTCTCCTTACCGTCCAAGGGCCCAAACACTCCTTTCAAGTGAAGCAGCATTTCACTTGCATTTCCCCCAACTTATTCTACTGCATTCGTTGCTCCCAATGCGGTTTTCTCTACATTGGAGAGACCAAATGCAGACTGGGTGACCGCTTTGCAGAACACCTTCGGTCTGTCCGCAAACATGACCCAGACCTCCCTGTCGCTTGCCATTTCAACACACCACCTTGCTCTCGTGCCCACATGTCCGTCCTTGACCTGCTGCATTGTTCCAATGAAGCTCAACACAAACTGGAGGAACAGCACCTCATCTTCCGACTAGGCACTTTACAGCCTTCCGGACTGAATATTGAGTTCAACAATTTTAGATCATGAACTCTCTCCTCTTTCCGACCCCCCCCCCACTTTTTTCCAATAACTTATACAGATTTTGCTTTTCCCACCTATTTCCATCCATTGTTTTATCTCTACCTTTTAGCCTATTTCGACTCCTTTCCTTCACCCCACCCCCACCCCCACCAGGGCTATCTGTACCTTGCTTGTTCTGCTTTCTACCCTTAATTAGCACATTCCTTAGATAATATCACCACCTTCAACACCTCTTTGTCCTTTTGTCTATGACATCTTTTGGCTACCTCCACCTATCACTGGCCCTCTATCCAGCTCTACCTGTCCCACCCACCCCTTAAACCAGCTTATATTTCACCCCTTTTCTATTTTTACTTAGTTCTGTTGAAGAGTCATACGGACTCGAAACATTGAGTGTGTTCCTCTCCGCAGATGCTGCCAGACCTGCTGAGCTTTTCCAGATATTTTTCTTTTTCTTTTAAAATCCTGCATTGAAACGTGTTTGATAGACATAGAGAACATTTTTCCTTGGGGGAGAGCCCAGAACTAGATGTCATAATTTAAAGATAGCCACAAATAAATCAATAGGGAATTCAGGAGAAATATCTTCATCCAAAGAGTGGTAAAGACCTGGTGTTTGCTCCAACAAGGAATAGTAGAGAGAAATAACACAAGTGCATTTAAGGAAAAGCTAGACATGTAGGAGAGACCTGTCCCTTTACTAGCCCCTTTTGCCTTGTACTATCATCTCTTTTGTTATTTAGTCGTTTCTGCCTTGCACATTATTGGAGACCTTTCCCTTTTATTTTTCCTCTCTTCCTCACTTTGCCTTCTGTTGGTACTTATTTAAAACCTGATACACCTCTAACATTTTCAAGTCCTGATGGAAAGAGACCTGAAATATTAACTTTTTCTCTCCACAGTTACAGCCTGACCAGCTGAGTATTTTTCTGTTATATATCAAGGGAAACCTATATTGCTTGAAAGATGGTTTTTGAATATTTTGATGTAAACATATTCTCGATTAAATTAGCTAAAAACGAACACTCTTCGATAAAGCTAATTATGAATTACAACAGTACCTAACCAAAAATCTACCTAAACAACAACTTTATGAAATACAAGTACTACTTACTTTTAAAATAGTTCCCTTGTTTGACACAAAATGCTTTAATACTCACGGTATTTCTTAAAAGAGGCTTTTACTGCTCTTTGGTAGTTTTTGGACAGCTTTGTTGAAACCTTGTAAATACAAACGCTGGACAAACACCAAAGGCAAGTGTAGCCCCAAATTAACAAGTGGCTTAAAAATCTAATAATCAGTTTAGACAAGACTGAACTCTAAAATTCTAAACTGGTTCTAGATTTGAGTATAACATTTGTACTAGGTGAAATATGAATGAGCTTTCAGATGGTGTTGAATAAGGTATCTCACAAAAGACTTGTTACAAAGTGGAGAAAATGTAGTAGCATAGATAGAAAATTGGTTGACAGACAGGAACCAAAATGCTAGGGTCAATGGATTTTGCTTGAATTGGAGAAGGATTAGAAGTGGCATACCCCATGAGTCAGTGCTAGCCCACTTTCACCCTCAGTACTTACAGATGATTTAAGCTTGCTTACAAGACCCACAATCTTGAAGATTGTCGATGACAAGAAAGGAAAATATGGGCATGTTAGAAGCATGCTTAGGAAAATAGCACATGCAATTTAACGTGAATAATAATGTGAGGCAATATATTTTGGGAAAAACAAAATAAGAAATGGATGAATAGGAACAATGACAGGGCACTATATAGCATGGATAAATAGAGGTCTAAAGGTTCCAGTCATAATTCCCTGAAAATATGAGGGCAGCCACTGAAAAGATTGAAGAAATTCTGGTTATTATAAATAGAGGCATAAAGAAGTAATGATGTATTTATATAAAACATTCATTCGTGCACAAAGAGTGCTCTGCAGTCTTGGGTGCCTCTTTTTGTAAGGTAATTAAAGTCTATGAGTAGTTGTTTTGGTAGTACAGAACTTGGAAAAAAAGACAACATTTTTCGTCAAAGCTTTTCGACTTGTATTCGTCAGGACAATTCACAACAAAATACCGATGTCAGGGGAAACAACATATTTATAATGTATGAGAAGAGAGTGCTGACTGGTTGACAAGTGAACTCTGATTGGTAGAGGCATTTCCATGGGGAATGCACCAGTTGATGATGACTGACAGTTAACTGACAAGCATTGTTTGAAATTTAAACCAGGCAGGTTAACTCTGATTGGTCAATACATTTCCCTGAGCAATGTGTGAACATGTCTGTCTGTCTCCAAAGAGCAGGGCCGTGTAGCTTCCAGTACACGCAAATACATAACACCGTGAGCCCAACTGACAATCTTAAATTGGTTGTCAGCGTAATTCTTAGCACACATATTTAGCATATGTTGTCCAATTGTGGAATCACATCTAATGTTGGACACTGCGTTTTGAGTTTTGCAAGCACGGACCGTTGGGTATGGTTCCTACCTTACCCGTTGCAAACAGTGGAAGGGACATGCTGTTTAATACAATCCTCCAGTCTTTGGGATGTATGGCCTACATACCTAGCATCACACTGGCACTGAAATTTATACACCACATTACTTATTTGTGTGATAAGCAGAACGTCTTTTTGACTTGACAGCAGCATCCTGTTAGTACATTTGTGTTGCTACTGCATAGTTGCTGCATGAAACAGCTAGCTTCACCTGTTGCTCAAATTTTTGCAACTTGCACAGTTGAGTTCAGCTTTAATGACACCATGTATAGCCAAATAGATGGTGTTGCCATAGGATCCCCTCTAGGCCGAGCTCTTAAACATCTTTTTTGGGTTCCACGAGAAATATGTCTTCGTTGGAATGATATCCCAACCTCTTGCCCCTTGCACATTTCTGATATGTGGATAAAATGTCAGCAATATTTAAATCTGCAGCTGCTTGTAATAATTTCCTTGCAGTCTTAATGGGCTCCATTTTGCATTCAAATTCACCTTTGAAATCGAGTAGTCAAATGAACTCCCTTTCCTTGATGTACTAGTTTAAAAATATGCCAAGGGGTTCTCTACCACGGTCTACCTTCACTGGTCAATACACACGTTGGGACTCTTACAGTTCCACAAGCTGTAAGACTGGCCTAAAGGACAACCTCATAAATAGGGTCTAAGCCATATGCTCACCATGCAAACTTGATGCTGAAATAGGGCGCATCAAAGACATCCTGTGGGGTAATTGCTACCCTGATCAGATCACTTCATGCTGTATGTTGCGTAAACTCATGAATGGGCCTAATCACTTTCAGCCCTGAAAAGTGCCCAGTCTACCTCAGGTTACCCTGGAAGGACAACATATCTCAAAAATTTGTCTATGAGAGTACATAACACAAATTTATTAGGATAGTGCCAGGGATGGGAAACCATAATTATGAGGAGAAGCTTGAAATACTAGGATTATCTTCACTGGAGCAGAAAAGGGTAAGAGAAGATGTGAAAGAAGTTTTTAAAATTAGGAAGACCTTAATAGAGTGAACAGAGATAAGTTATTTCCTTCAGTCGGGGGGTGTTTGGGGGGTGGGGGGGTGGTCAGTGATGAAAGAGCAATATTTCTAAAATTACTAAAAAAGCAAGACAGATGGGAGAAATTTCTTGTTGCAGATGTAATATTTTGCCAGAGGAAGTGGTTGAGGCAGAGACCATTACTTCTTTTAAGGGAAAATTTGATGAAAATTTGAAGCAGAAGCTAGTACAAAGTGACAGGAAAAATATAAGGTACTGAGATTAGTTTTGAATTGCCTTAGCACAGAGTTGGTAAGAACATGATGAGCTGAATGGCCTTTCTCTGTTCTGCAAATTTCTGTTTCTCTAATGTAAATGCCAATGTTGAAAGTGATGGTAGTTAAGTACTCTAACTAATACAGCCGCACAAAATTTCTACAACTCACTCACATATTTAATTCAGAACTTCTCAAGAGAAGACGTTTTAAAGGTTTGTATATAATATTAAAGTACTGAGTGGACTATAAGGATTTTAAAAATATGCTGTCAAAGCTGCTGTTGGAAGAAATGGTGGTATTTGCATAGATCATATTGAAATGGATGATGTGGATGCTTGACGTTTAGCATCAACAGCATCTGTATCTCACAGCATGCGATTGTACAGTTCAATTCTCATACTTGTGGCAAAGAAAACAAGGATTTGAAGCACAGGAGAGTGTAAATGGCTAATTAACGTTTTAAATTTGCCACAGCAATGCCAAGTAGAAAAGCAGGAATTGATAGTCTAAATAAATTATTGTGAATCAGCCTGGTTGCCCACGCATTGACCACCCACTGCAAAAGCCTGTTATTCCCACCAATTCATATCAAGTAGCTGACAGCCCTCCAACTTCAGAATGTCGAGTCACACATTTCAGCAAGGGTAAAGGCATTGCATTCCATCCCAAAACACACCCTCCCACCTGAGTCCCATTCATCATAGCCTGACCCCAGCACTGCATTCAGAAATCTTTGTGACTGTTCCTGTATAAGTCTTCTTCTAAAGCTTCCCAAGAAATCCACAACAAGAACTTCAGACCGGGTGTGTTTTGGTTGCTTCATGTGCAGGAAATGTTAAATAGTAGGAATGAAGCTTACCTGATATGACCAAACACATATATATTCAAAATATTAGAGCACATTTTTCAAATACCTGTTAGCACTAAACAAATCCAATTACTTACAATTTTTCCTTCTTGGTTTCTAGCTGGAGCCCTGACATTGTTCATAAATTTCAGGTAAATTATGCCTCTTTGTATGGATTGATTCTGTATTCATAAGCTTTTACCAGATCAGCAGGCCAATGCAGACACACAGGATGATTTATCATTCATTAAAACTCTGTGTGAATGTCACTACCTGCTGAAATTGTGGAATCTGCCCAACATGTAGTTAAAAAAACCTGCGAACCAAGTACTGTTCACATAATGGAAGGGCAAGTACAACACGTTTACAACCTAATATTCAACTGGCCGTTTCTTCGTTTACAATATTATAGAATGATAGAAAGTGAAGCAGAGCAATTGAATCAGTGTTTCACTAATTAGTTGGGTGACAGACTAAACAGATCAGTTAGAACATTCACTGGATGAAACTACCAACTGACCATTGATTTTCATTTATTTTGGAAAACAAAATGACCCAAGGTAGTTCCTATAGAACCACTTTTGCTTGACCAACATGACTGCAAAAACATGTTTATCCACACACACAAATATGGAACAAGTTACATGGACATTAAATAATCTGAAAGCAAGAAACCTCAAATAACATAAAAATATGGTTTCATTCAAGATAGTACAGAGTAATATTCACAAACAGTGAAACCACTATTCAAACCCCATTTTTATATGCGACAGTACATGGTTTCCTGAGGGTTGGCCAATGTTTGTTTTCCTATGGTCTCCACCTTTGATAGTGATAGCGGTCAGGGTTTTTGAGTTATGAGAGAAAGTCTGCTGCAATTAGCTGCATTTGTAAAAATTATGTTTAGTAGGAATATTTAATTATTATTCAGTTAGTAAAATATTACTGAGATAGAAAATTAAGTTTTGAAAATTTTTATGTATATCAATGCTCCTTTTTCCACTTTTTCCTAGGTTTCTTCTATATCACAAGGGAGGTAGAAAAATTGATAGGGTGTGGTAGAGTTTTGGTGAGAAAATAGAAAAAATGAGGTCACTCACCTGTGCATCTCTATTTGTTCTTTGGAAACCATCCCCAGTGCCAAATGTTCTTTTACAATTTTCCAACCACTGCATTAAAACACGTTGAATCATATTAGCAAGTAAATAGTTTAACAGGCACAAAAACAATGATATCCTCATATATGTGGTTATTCATACATAAATCAAGGATGACCTTCCCCAGATCCCACTCCTACAGCAAAACCAGTACACTACATAAATAGGACAGTCAACTCCAATTACCTGAAAGGTCACATCACTTACCTGTTGCCCAACAATGGCAGACCTCAGCACAAGTGCAAAAGACAAGGCTGACGCATCTGCAATCATCTTCAACCACAAGTGCCAAGTGGATGATCCATCTTGGCCTTTTAAGATCCCCACCGGCACAGATGCCAGATTTCAGCCAATTCAATTCACTCTATATGGTATCATGAAAAGGCTAAGCCCACGGTATACAGCTGAGGCGACAGGCCGTGACAACATTCCGGCTATAGTACTGAGTTCTTTTGTTCCAAAACTAGTCACATCTCTAGCCAAGCTCCTCCAGTACTGCTACAACACTGGCAACCACCTGACAAAGTGGAAAATTGCCCAAGTATGTCCTTCCCACTAAAAACAGGACAAATCTATTTCAGCCATTTATGGATAAATCAGTCTATTCTAAATCACGAGCAAGAGGGTAATCAACAATGCTATCAAGCAGCACTTACTTATCAATAACCTGCTCAACAATGCTCAGTTCGGATTCCATCAGGGCCACTCAAATCCAGACCTTATTACAGTATGTATCCAAACATGGACAAAAGAACTGAATTCCAGAGGTGAGGTGAAAGTGGCTACCCTTGACACAAAGGCAGTAGCTGACCAAGTGTGACATCAAGGAGCCCTAGTAAAATTGAAGTCAACAGGAATCAGTGGGAAAGCTCTTCACAGGTTGGAATCACACCCAGCACAAAGGATGATGATTGTGATTGTTGGAGGATAATCACCTCAGCCTCAGAACATGGGTGCAAGAGTTCCTTGGGGCAGTGTCTTAGGCCCAACCATTTTCAGTTGCTTCATCAATGACCATCATAAGGTTTAAAGTGAGGATGTTTGTTAATGATTGGACAGTCACAACTCCTTTGATAATGAAGTAGTCTGTGCCTGCATACAGCAGGACCTGGGCAATATTGAGGTTTGGGTTGGTAAGTGGCAAATAATATTCGCACCACACAAGGGACCACTAGGCTATGAGAAAGAGATTCAGTGACATAAATGCTGGGTCTGAGCTCTGGGATCCTGGTTCTCAGAATTTGAATGCAAATAGCATGAGACCAGTTTATACCACTTAGATGATAGTGTCAACAACTTAGCTCAATATGTATCTCTGTACTTTCAAAGAACTGTCAGAACAGAGCTGTACAATAACTGTACAACAACGGAACCATTACTGTACACCTGCAAAATTCCAATTATGACATTTCAATTGTAACTAATGATGAGATATACTTTTCTTTTTAAGTGGAATACAGACAGGAGTTCACCAATTTCACGTTGTTGTGATAAGAAAGGAAAAAATAAATATCCAGATTCCCTGCCCTGCTAGCTTTGCACTTTGGGTACAATTTTCTTTCACCTCATGAGATATACAGCCAATTTCCTTGTTATGGTGCCATGGAAACAGGAGTAGGCTTGACTAGTGTGAGCTGATGCATTTTGGCAGAAGGGATAGGGTGGGGCAATGTAGACTTAATGGCACAATTCTAAACAGTGTGTAAGAATACAGGGACCTGGGGGTGCATGTGCATAGATCTTTGAAGCAGGACATATTGAGAGTGTGATTAGCAAAGGATATGGGATCTGGAGCTTCACAAATACATTGATTGAGCATAAAAGCAAGGTAGTTACACTGAACCCTTATAAAGCTTTGGTCAGGCCACAACTGGCGTATTGTGTTCAGTTCTGGTCACCACATTTAAGGAAGGATGTGAGGGTGCAGAGGAGATTTCCCAGTATGGTTCCTGGGATGATGGATCTTAGCTACATGGTTAGGTTGGAGAAGCTGGAGTTGTCTCCCTTGGAGGATAGGAGGTTGAGAGGTTATTTGATAAGGTGTACAAGGTCATGACAGATTTGGGTAAGGTAGATGAGGAAAAACTGTTCCCGTTAGCTCATGGTACAAGGAATAGGGGACACAGATTTAAGGTTTTGGACAAGAGATGCAGGGGGAATGTGAGGGAGAACTGTTTTATGCAAAAAGTGGTGCTGACCTGGAACTCTCTGCTCACGAGGGTGGTGGAAGCACAGACTATCAGTGATTTCAAAAGGAAATTGAATGGGACACTTAAAGGAAATAAACTTGCAGGGCTATGGGGAATGAATGGGGGAATGGGACCAATTGGATTGATTCACAGAGAGCTGGCATAGCCCTGATAGACCAAATGGTCTCCTTCTGTGCCTTAAACAACTATAGGCCATTCAGACCCTTAAGTCTGCTCCACCGTGCAATTAGATCAGGGTTAATCTGTACCCCAACTCTATTTTCCCATCTTTGATCCATATTCCTTGATACCCTTGCCTAATAAAAGTTTGTCAATCTCAGTTTTGAAAATTTCAACTGACCCAGCATCCGCAGCCTTTTGAGGCAAAGAATTCCCGACTACCATTACCCATTGCATGAATAAGTATTTCCTGACTTTATTCCTGATGACCTGGCTTTAGTTTTAAGATTCTGTCCCCTTGTTCTGGATTCCACTCTCCAAAGGATACAGCCTCTCTGTATCCACTCTATCAAATCCCTTTATCACTTTAAATACTTTGGTTTAAAGTGTTCAAGTTCCCTGGGGATTGACAAATTTGGGACCGAATTTTTAGGTCGGTGTGCGGACGTGCGCCTGACCCGATCAGCCACAAAATTGCGCAGGATGACGTTGGGTGAGTGTCCCAACATCATCCTGCACTTGTGTGATACTTCGGTTGGTGGGCGTGCGCAAATGTTGGAAGTGTGCCCACCGACAACTAAGAGGCCAATTAAGGGAATTAAAGTTGTAATTGCCTCCGATTTTTCGTGGTCCGTCCAATCTTATGGTTGATAGATGGGTGAATTGGCCAGACAGCCTTTGCATTTTTCGTGAAACCTCATCCAAGGATGGCATAAGGTTTCTTTTATTAAATAAAAGAAAGATGTATGAACAGAATTTCTATCATGTATATGTTCAGGAGACTGATTGGGATGCGTGGACATTTTTGTCCAGATTTTTAAAACCAATAAATTAAGTTTTTAAGTATTCCGCTCCCTGCCTTCAGGGAGCTTTCATTCAGTGCTCGTCTGCGCATATGTCAATGCCTGCTCTCCTCCCACCTCGATTTGGGCAGCGCTGAGCATTTCAGTGTGAAATTGCAGTCAGGGACTGATCGCAGTCAGCGTTTCATTACCCAGCCCGCCGATTGCGCCTGCATGCCAACCTAAAAATCCTGTCCCTGGAGATTTCACGTCACATTTATTTTTCTAAATTCCTCACTTTTCTCTTCAATATCTTTACCTCAAACCTAACCTTCCTTCAAATTTGCAAATCCAAAATTGCTCCAAAAGTCTCAAATCCCTGATATCTAGGCTATGAGGAAATTCTCCAGCAGAAAGTCCATTCGTGAACAATGATTCACTAAACTATAATCCACTTGGCAGATATATTTTAAAAATGTATCAGCATTTTTAAATTTGTAAGTTTATTTAGAGTGTTCCTATTAACCAGAGATGACCATTTTGTCCATTAAGAAACAATACCGTATATATACAATAAGTAAATATCACTTCTCAAAATTCCACATCTCCCCTCCCCAAAATCTAGTGACAAACCACAAAGCCAATTCTTCATTTAATCAATTTAAAAAGTGCACCAGAATCAGTAAATTAAATTTGATGGCTTGTGCTATAATTGATGGAATACTCCAGAGATTGCAGCATCCATTTCAATTAGTGAATGGATTCCAAGTCCATTTGTAAATCTTATTATGCTTCCTATATGACCAGATTTAATTATATTTACGAGACAAGGTTTACGACAAGAGATGCTTGTAAAATGAAGCAGGCCCTCTTGCTCCCATCACCTACTAGTCGTATATTTAAATAAAGTTATAAAGCTGAAGTATGCTAAATGTATTGCCATAAAAAGTCAAACCAAAATTTGTGGAGGGTTGTCAGGAGGAGATTTAATACTTCTTAGATCAATATTTAATTCCCTAAATTGTATTTTACTTCTTTAATCATTTATATTCCTGGTTCTCAATTTATTTCTGGTAACTATTAGTGATGTATGTATGTCTCATTTTTAAAAACTCTTCCATGGGACGTGGGCATCACTGGCTAGGCCAGCATTTATTGCCCATCTCTAATTGCCCTTGAGAAGGTGGTGGTGTACTGCTTTCTTGAACCACTGCAGTCCCTGTGGTGTAGGTACATTCACAGTGTTATCAGGTAGGGAGTTCCAGGATTTTGAGCCAGTGATAGTGAAAGATGAGCGATATAGTTCCAAGTCAGGATGCTGTGTAGCTTGGAGGGGAACTTGCAGATGGTGGTGTTCCCATGCATCAGCTGCCCATTACCTTGGCATTAGAAGTTGCGAGTTTTGAAGGTACTGTCGAAGGCACCTTGGTGAGTTGCTGCAGTGCATCTTGTAGATTGTACATGCTGCTACCACTGTGCGGTGGTGGACAGAGGGCCAATCAAGCAGGTTGCTTTGCTTTGATGACGAGCTTCTTGAGTGTTGTGGGAGCTGCACTCATCTAGGCAAGTGGAGAGTATTCCATCACACTCCTGACTTGTTCCTTGTAGATAGTGAACAGTCTATGGGGAGTCATGAGGTGAGATACTCGCTGCAGAATTCCCAGCCTCTGACTTGCTCTTGTAGCCACAATATTTATATGACTAGTCCAGTTCAGGTTATGGTCAATGGAAGCCCCCAGGATATTGATAGTGGGTGATTCAGTGATGGTAATATCATTGAATGCCAAGGGGAGATGGTTGGTTCTTGCTTGTTGGAGATGGTCATTGAATGGCACTTGTGTGAAGTGAATCTAACTTGCCACTTATCAGCCCAAGTATACATATACATAATGATCTGGAGAAAAGTTATAAAAATTAGCATTTAAAAATTAATGTTCAGAATCACCATTCTAAATCTCTAAATTTTGAATGAGCCAGCAACCAAATGTGAAAAATCCTAACAACAATAGATCAAGTCTGTAGCCTCTATTGTCACATTTCCCGACAGCTCAATCATTGCAAAATGAAAATCCAACAATAGCCCAAACGTTGCACAAATGTTTTTCATTGTTTTTGTTGACTTTATAACTGACATGTTCTCAAAAAGAACAGGTATCAAATCGTGTAGCATATATAGTTCATATGGAAACTAAAGTTATAGACTATACTTGCTTGGTCAACACAACTGGAGATTAAATAGTCCCACCTGACTTGCACAGCCCACGTTAGACTACTTGCACAGATGTGGGACACAAGTTTCCATACAAAGGCACATATATAGTTTTTCTTTACATATGTATCTCCATGTGAATAGCTATGTCCCTGCTATGGGCAATGGTCTCGCTAGTTATAATGAGTGGGGGATGCTTTAAGCTATTGGGAATCTCAGAGAGTGTGGAGATCAAGGGAATGAGAGGCAGTTAGCAGCAAAGTAGCTTACAGGACTGGTGGGAAGCACTCCTATTTCTCATGACCCATCAGTGCTGTAAAAGTACTTATTTGCTGGATTCGGCAGTTCTTGCCCCCTTTTAGCTGCCAGATTTCCTAGTGCCTGGGAAACTCAGTCCGTAGTTTCATTAACATATTATTAATGGCTCTTCAGAACACATAATTCACTCATTCCGGTTTAAACTGAAGAGAATGCGCTTGCAGCAGAATTCATCCCCCCATCCATCTCCGTGGCAAGGGGTGAGAGGTTTGAAAATCTCCCCAATGCATCGGAAACAAAGAAAGAATGTTAACACGGAAAAGTTGAAAGCAGAAATGTTTTAAGATGGAAGTCTTTTACAGTAAACAAGTTCTTGTAGTTTGTTTTATGCACTTGCTTGACAAATGCTTCTCGTGACTGTAAGGGTACAAATTAAAATGATTGACCTTCTGATTCACATTTTTTAATTTGAAAAATGCAAAATTATTCTGTTCACCTAGTATCATATTGGTCTATCTACAAAGATGTTACAGATGCTGGATGGAACTTTGGCAAACGTCATTAGGACATATTAATGAGGTTTGGATTAAAACAAGAAACTGCAGATGCTGGAAATCCAAAATAAAAACAGAAATACCTGGAAAAACTCAGCAGGTCTGGCAGCATCGGGGGAGAAGAACAAAGTTACGTTTTGAGTCCTCATGACCCTTCAACAGAACTAAATAAAAATAGGAGAGGGGTGAAATATAAGCTGGTTTAAGGCGGGGTGGGGGTGGTGGTTGTAGCGACAAGCAAGCAGTGGTAGGTGGAGGTAACCCAAAGATGTCACAAACAAAAGAACAAAGAGGTATTGAAGGAGGTGATATTATCTAAACGAATGTGCTAATTAAGAATGGATGGCAGGACACGCAGGGTACAGATATCTCTAGTGGGGGTGGGGTGAAATAAGACTAAAAGGGCATAAAAGGTATAGATTTAAAGATAATGGAAATAGGTGGGAAAAAAAAATCTATATAAATTATTGGAAAAAACAAAAGGGAGGGGGAAGAAACGGAAAGGGGGTGGGGATGGAGGAGGCTACCTTGCTTGTCCTGCTCTCCACTCTTAATTAGCACATTCGTTTAGATAATATCACCACCTTCAACACCTCATTGTTCTTTTGTCTGTGACATCTTTTGATTATCTGCTCCTATCACTGCTTGCTTGTCCCTACAACCACCCCCTCCGACTTCTCTCTCCCCACCCCCCCACCTTAAACCAGCTTATATTTCACCCCTCACCTATTTTTACTTAGTTCTGTTGAATGGTCATGAAGACTTGAAACGTCAACTTTGTTCTTCTCCGCCGATGCTGCCAGACCTGTTGAGTTTTTCCAGGTATTTCTGTTTTTGTTAATGAGGCTTGGACTAAGTGTTTGCTAGTGTTCACACTTACTTACTGGCAGCATACAAAATCAGTTGTTTTACTGGGAAACAGTTACATAATTACATATCAGTTTGATACAATGTGTCTGATTAGAACACAGATACAAATTTTGTACATTATAAAACAAGCTTCAACTCCCTAGGTTAGCTTTTACTAAATGCATCAGACTATCTCACTCAAACGTTATGACCTCAATCAGTTATGCATAGTACAAAAGCTGACACCTCAGAGAGCTGCCAAAGGAAATTGCTGATGGTATCACTGGAATATCTAATTCTCCTTGCTCTGTGAAAAGACGTGAAGCACTGCATATATTGTTCTATACAGTAATAATATCACAAGCAACTCATTTAGACAAGTTCGTATGCAGCGCAAGTAAATGTAGCGCAAAGTCACTTAAATGATTTAAAATAGCATCTTTATAAACAAAGATCTTAACTCAAACATAACTGTACAGGAATTCAATTTCTACAACTGATTTTAATTTTTCCAAGGTATTGTTTATTAATAACGGGCCAATAATGAATAGTTCCAAGAATAAATATAAGTCACCTGAACTAGGACGGCTAATGCCAAAACATCTAGATGATTTCAGACTGCAGGTCTGAGAACTGCCACAGGTACTGTGGTATGGAAAAGAATCAACACAGATTTACAGAATGGGGTATAAACATAAAATGCTGCAAAAACTTAGCAGGTCTGACAGCATCTGTGGAGTGAGAAACAAGAGTTAAAGTTCTGAGTCTGTCTGACTCTGAATCGAAACATTAACTCTGTTTCTCCACAGATGCTGTCAGACTTGCTCAGTTTTCCCATCATTTTCTGTTTTTATTTCAGATTTCCAGCATCCGCAGTATTTTGCTTTTAATTTACAGAATAGATTTAGTAGAATTTCTTGACAAATAATGTTGACAACAGAAATTCTGTGGATATGTTGAGGCTTTCAATACTGTACCACACAAGCAATTAGTTCAGAATGTAGAAAAGCAAAGAATATGAAGCAAGCTTCTGAGGGTTCTGAAAATTGGTTCAGATAAAATAAAGGGTAGTTGTAAATAAAATTGCACTCATTTGGCAAGGGGCCACTGGCAGGGTTTCACATGGATCAGCACTGAGGGATTGTTTTTCGTATATAAATTAAGAGTCAGGATGGAAATAAATCAGTCTAAGTTTGCAGAAGCCACCAATAGGGTGGTGTGTGAGTGTGTGGTTGGAGGGTGCTTGGTGCGGATTTAAACGATAAGGTAAAACAAGAGAAGTTTGTGCAATGCTGCAGGAGTGCCAGCTTCCTATGCTTGATGAATTCAGGCCGTATAACATCACCATCAGGAGCTTTGTCCATGACAAGTCAGTCAATAGCTTTGCTAATCTCCTCGATATCCAGTTCTGCCATGACAGACAGGCTCTCTATTTTGTGTAGAGCTTCCTCAGTGACCTTGTTCTCCTTTGAGTACAACTCAAGGAAGTGTTCCACTCATCTCCAACTGTTTATTGCCATTGTCAATGTTCTCACCTCTATTTTTGGGGGCTGCTTTCTTTGCTGATGGACCTGTGTTGACATATTCTGTGTTGAAGGACATCTGGATATTCTGGCAATGTTTTAACCAGTAGTCACTGAAGCGCCACCTACAGTCTGTTGGACTTTACTTCGAATAGCTCTTAGTGCATTCAGAGTCTTCTTGCTTGGATCTCTCTTGTAATTAATGACAACAGAGTGCTTGGCTTCAATGATAGGTTCTATTATAGTAACATTAGCCTTGAAACAGTAAGCACTTTTCCTCTCTTGCTTCCCATATGTTGAGAGTGTGACATTGTAGTTGGGGAAAGGAGACAAATGTGGACAAAGGAGACCACCATATATTGCCTTCATCAATCCCACCAAAACATGTGACCATATGAGCAGAGGTGGTTTATTCAAGCTGCTGGAGAAAATTGGCTGCCCACTGAGGCTGCTCAATGAGATCATCTCTTTCCATGACAACATAGGTAAGGTCAGCATGACAAGGTAACATTGGAACTTGCTTTCATTGGCAGGGGTATTGAGTATAAAAGCTGGGTGGTCATGCTGCAGCTGTATAGAACCTTGGTTAGGCCACACTTGGAATATTGTGTGCAATTCTGGTCACCACATTACCAGAAGGATATGGAGGCGTTGGAGAGGGTGCAGAGGAGGTTTACCAGGATGCTGCCTGGTCTGGAGGTTATTAGCTATGAGGAGAGGTGGAGAAACTCAGATTGTTCTCACTAGAGCGATGGAGATTGAGGGGCGACTTGATAGGAGTTTACAAAATTATGAGTGGCATGGACAGAGTAGATAGTCAGAAGCTTTTTCCCAGGGTGGAAGAGTCAATTACTAGGGGGCATAGATTTAAGGTGAGAGGAGAAAACTATAAAGATGATGTGCATGGCAAGTATTTTACGCAGGGGGTAGCGAGTGTCTGGAATTCGCTGCCAGAGGAGGTGGTGGAAGCAGGTATGATAGCGGTGCTTAAGAGGCAGCTTGACAAATACATGAAGAGGATGGGAGTAGAGGGATACGGACCCCAGAAGTGCAAAATGTTTTAGTTGATGGGCAATATGATCGGTGCAGGTTTGGAGGGCCGTACTTTTCTTTGTGCTGTACTTTTCTTAGTTCTCTTTTAAAGCACCACAGAAACTTCTTTTCACCATGTCTCGTCCATGATGGCAATGACTTTGCAAAAAGAATTACTTCCTGGCAACTAATCAAACACTTTGCATAAAGAATTTATAGGAATGACCTCCATTTCTACCATTCCCACCCAATTCAAATAATGTACCTAACTGGATCGTATTCAATCCGCTCATCATTTAAAAAATTAATTCATGTGCCCTCTAGGCCCACCATTCTGTAAAGTAAACATCTAATTTTTGGAGCCATCCTCACTGCTGATAATTCTAAGATTTGATGTCATTTAGTTTGCACCCTCTTCGGAGCCTAGATATTCCTCAATATCTGTGTGGACCTAAACTGGACAAATTACTCCAAGTACAGGTATATCAGAGCTTTATACATTCTAAATTATTGAGTTCCTTATTTTGTACTTAATAGTCCAAGCAACCTCATGCCATTCGTGTGGTTTTAACAGGAGATTAGCCTCTAGCCCAGGCTTTGTTCCTGATATATGCATTTAAGTTGGTTTTCCTGCATAAATGCTATAAATTCTGGCCTACCCCAGGTATATTCTCAGATAGTGATGCCAGTAAGTTCCTCAAAAAGTAAATGCTCAGACTTCTTGTGAAAGTTTATTTTCACTGCCCTGTAGATGCATAAAAAATTTATAGGAATGACCTCCATTTCTACCATTCCTCTTTGGGCAGTAGGAGGACACAGGAGCATAACAATACTAAAAACAGGAAGGGCTGGAAATACTCAGGTCAGCATATGGAGAGAAAAACAGAGTTAATGTTTTGAGTCACAACTCTTCGTCGGAACTCCAGCATTTTCTGGTTTTATTTCAGATTTCCAGCATCCACAGTGTTTTGTTTTTATATTAGCATAACAATTCTTTAATCTTTCTGAAGGAGTACTGAAACATTAATAAGGGAGGTGAAGTCCATAACAAATTATAAGCTGCTTTATTCTATAAAATAAAAAACAACAGAGCGAGTTTGATGAGAATCTTGCATTTTAATTACTTACAAATCATAAATCAGAATGGGACTGTCTTGCAAAATTAATTTTTTGGTAACAGTGGGGAGAGAGAGGAATAGAGTTAGGGGAGGGAGAAGAGAGGAGAGGAATAGAGATAGAAGAGGGAGAGGAGGGGAATAAAGATAGGGGAGGGAGGGAGGGGAATAGAGATAGGGGAGGGAGAGGAGAGAAGAGAGCAAAAGAGGCAAAGCAAGTGGGAGAGAGCAAAGAAAGAGAATGAGGAGTGGACAGAAAAGGAGCGGGAGACTGACGGGAAGAGAAAGGAGCGAAAGGAGAGAGGGGGGAAAGGAGAGAGGGGGGAAAGGAGAGGGGGGGAAAGGAGAGGGGGGGAAAGGAGAGGGGGGGAAAGGAGAGGGGGGGAAAGGAGAGGGGGGGTGAAAAGAGAGAGGGGGGAAAGGAGAGAGGGGGGAAAGGAGAGAGGGGTAAGGTGAGATGGAAAGAGACACACAAACATCTTTACAAGAGATGCCACAGTTTTGAAGTGCAGTTACTGTTGTAATTTAGGGAAAAGCTGCCACCAACCTGCATGTTAAGGTTGCACAGATAGCAGTAAGGTGTTGGTCAGATTTAGCTTGCTGGTGGAGCAATAATTATTGGCTGGGACACCAGGAGAACACATTCTCTGGATTATTACCTGAGCCATGTGCAAATTGGCATAGGGCAAATAAGATGAGGGATGAATGTGTGGCTCAAAGACTGGTATGGGAGAAGTGGGTTCTGGTTTGTGGGAGAAATAGGTTCTGGTTTGTGGGGCATTGGCGTCAGTACTGGGGAAAGTGGGGGGCTGTGCTTTTGGGATGGTTTACACCTGAACTGTGCTGGGACGAGTGTCCTTGCAAATCACATAACTAGGGAAGTAGGGAGGGCTTTAAACTAAACAAGAGGGGTGAGGAATCAAGCTTGGGTAGAGGTAGCAATTCAAGCTGTAGAGTCAAGGGAGGACAGAAAAATAGTAAGATGAGAAACAAAGGTCAGAGAATGGCAGGAAGAGACAGAGAGAAAAAAACCTAAGAATACATCAACAGTCAAAGGTAACCAAAAGACAAAACTGAAGGTTCTCTATCTGAATGCATGCAGCATTCATAAAAAAGTAAATGAATTGATGGCCCACATTGAAGTAAATAAATATGATCTGATAGCAAGTACAGAGACGTGGCTGCAAGACGACAAAGATTGGGTTCTTAATATTGAGGGGGACATGACATTCAAGAAGAATAGGAAGCTAGGTAAAGGTGGAAGGGTGGCACAATTAATCAAAGAGGGCATTGGTGCAATAGTTAGAGATGACCTTGGTTCAGGAGATCAGGATGTAGAATTGGTTTAGGTGGAAATGAGGACTAGTAGGGGGAAAAAGGTCATTAGTGGGAGTGGTCTACAGGCTCTCTAACAGTAGCGACAGCGTAGGACAAAATATTCAAGAGAAAATATTGTGCGCTTGTGATAAAGGGATGGCAATAATCATAAGTCATTTTAATCTACACATAAATTGAAAAAACAGATTGGCAGTCGTAGCCTGGATGAGAAGTTCTTAGGATGCTTTTGAGATAATTTCTTAGAGCAGCATGTTCAGAAACCAACCAGAGAGCAAGTTATATTCGATTTGGTATTGTGTAATGTGACAGGATTAATTAATGACCTCAGAATAAAGGCACCCCTAGGTAGTAGTGACCACAATATGATTAAATTTTACATCCAATTTGAAAGTGAGAAGTGGGTCTAAGACTTAAATCTTAAACTTAAATAAGAGCAACTATGTGGGGATGAAAGCTGAGCTAGCTGAAGTGAAACGGGAAACTAGGCTAGAGGATAGATCAATAGAGAAGCAGTGGCAAACATTTAAGCGGATATTTCAGAGTATTCAGAATAAGTACATTCCTATTATAAAGAAAAATTCTAAAGGGGGGCCCACCATCCATGGTTAACTAAAGAAGTTAAGGAAAGCATCAAACTGAAGGAAAAGGCATTCAATCTGCAAAGATGAGTGGCAGGGCAGATGATTGGACAGAATATTAAGAATGGCAAAGAATGACTAAAAGGTTAATCAGGAGAAAGAAATTAGAGTATGAAAGGAAGCTAGCTAGAAATGTAAAAACTGATAGCAAGAGTTTCTACAGGTATTTAAAAGGGAAAAGAGTAAGTAAAGAGAGTGTTAGCCCTCAAGAGAGTGACAATCGAGAGTTAATAGTAGATAATAAGGAAATGGTAGAAGAAATGAACAAATACTTTACTTCTGTGTTCACTATAGAGGATACAAAAAACATTCTAGTAATAGCTGCAAATCAGGAGGTGAAAGGGAGAGGGGAGCTTGGTGAAATTGAAATCACTAGGGAAACGGTACTGAGCAAATTGATGGAGCAATGGGCAAGTCTCCGGGTCCCGAAGGACTACATCCTAGGATCTTAAAAGAGGTGGCTAATGAGATAGTCGATGCACTGGTGTTAATTTTCCAAAATTTGTTAGATTCTGGAAAGGTTCCATCAGACTGAAAAGTAGCAAATATAACCCCTCTATTCAAGAAGGGAGGAAGGCAGAAAATAGGAAACTATTGGCCAGTTAGCATGACATCTGTTGTTGGTAAGTTGTTAGAATCGATCATTAAGGAGGTTATAGCAGGGCACTTAGAAGAGCTCAAGACAATCGGAAAGAGACAGCATGGTTTTGTGAAAGGAAAATCATGTTTAACCAAATTATTGGAGTTTTTTGAAGGAGTAACATGTGCAGCGGATAAAGCGGAACCTGTAGACGTACTTATACTTGGATTTCCAGAAAGCATTTAATAAGGTGCCACATCAAAGGTTATTATGGAAAATAAAAGCACATGATGTAGGGGGTAACATATTAGCATGGAGAGAAGATTGGCTGGCTGGCAGAAAGCAGAGAGTATGCATGAATGGGTCTTTTTCGGATTGGCAGGATGTGGCAAGTGGAGTCCCGCTGGGGCCTTTTTACAATTTACATCAATGACTTAGATGAAGGGAGTGAAGACATGATAACTAAATTTGCAAATGACACAAAGGTAGCTAAGAAAGTATGTTGTGAAGAGGGTGTGAGGAAGTTGCAGGTGGATATAGATAGGTTGAGTGAGGATTGGGCAAATGGAGTTTAATGTGGGAAAATGTGAAGTTGTTCACTTTGGCAGGAAGAACAAAAAAGCAGAGTATTACTTAAATGGAGAATGGCTGCATAATTCTGAGGTGCAGAGGGATCTAGGTGTTCTAGTACATAAGTCACAAAAAGTTAGTATGCAGGTACTGCAAGTCATTAAGGCAGCTAACGGAATGCTGTCCTTCATTACGAGAGGGATTGAACATATAAGTAAGGATGTTACGTTTCAGTTATGCAGGACATTAATGAGACCACACCTCGAGTAGTGTGTGCAGTTTACGTCTCCTTATTTAAGGAAGGTTGTAAATGCATTGGAGGCGGTTCAAAGATGGTTTACTAGATTGATGCCTGGAATGAGTGGGTTGTCTTATGAGGAAAGGTTGGGCAGACTGGGCTTGTTTCCACTGGAGTTTAGAAGAGTGAAGGGTGATTTGACTGAAGTATACAAGATACTGAATGGCCTTGACAAGGTGGATGTCAAAAGGATGTTTCCTCTTGTGGGTGAGTCCAGAACTAGGGAGCACTGTTTTAAAATTTGGGGTCACCCTTTTAGGACAGAAATGAGGATAATTTTTTTCTCTCAAAGGGCTGTGCGACTTGGAACTCTCTGCCTCAGAAGATAGTAGAAGCAGGGTTATTGAATATTTTTAAGGCAGAGTTAGATAGATTTTTGTTAGGTAAGGGAATCATAGGTTATCGGGGTTAGATAGCAATGTGGAAATCGAAACACAAGACAATCAGTCATGATCTTATTGAATGACAGAACAGGATTGAGGGGCCAAATGGTCTACTCCTGTTCCTATTTCTTGCATTCTTGTGAATGGTGTCATGGCAATTTTTGTGACAACATGAGAGGGCAGATAGGTCAGTTTAACGTCTCATCTGAAAGACGGAGCCTCTGGCAGTGCAGCACACCCTGCAATGAAGTATCGTGTCAAGTTATGGAGTGGGACTTGAATATACATACTTCTGACATAGAGTCTAAATAACATAACCCCAAATGAACTTCTGAATATATAACCATTGGATCACAATTGGATATTCCATTTCCTTAAGAATTCTGGGAAATGGTCTTACCACTAACTCTGAATGTTTTCATATTCAAGCTTAAACTGTCTAATTTACAAACGAACGTTATTTTACAGTTGCAATATACTCTAGCATCCTTAATCATACTGACATTAGCTAATGCATTTATGATTAGTTTTAGTTTTTGTATTATTCATTTCTGGGATGTGGGGATCTCTCAAGACTAGTTATTGCCCATCCTTATTTTCCCTTGAGAAGATGTCTACTTGAAGCACTGGAGTCCATGTTGTGGAGGAACATGGTACATCCTCAGTGCTGTTGGCGTGAATTGGAGGATTTTGACTCAGTGACCTTGAAGGAACGCTGATATATTTCTAAGTCAGGCTGGTATGTGACTTGGAGGGGAACTTGCAGGTATGCTGATCCCATGCGCTTCCTGTTCTTGGAGATGGGAGAAGTTGTGTTTGGAAAGCGCTGTCGAAGGAGGCTTGCAAGTTGTTGTAGGGTTTCTTGTACACGATGCATACTGTGGTTACAGTGTACCGGTGGTGGAGGGTATTAATATTTAAGGCGGTGGATGGGGTGCCAATTAAGCAGGTTGCTTTGTCTTGGATGATGTTGACCTTCTGGAGAGTTGGAGTTGCACTTATCCAGGCAGGTGGCAAGTATTTCATCACACTTCTGACATGTAGCTTGTAAATCATGGGCAGTCAAGGAATGAGTTATATGCAACAGAATTTCCAACCTCTGACCTGCTCTCGGCCTACAACTGAATTCCGCATTAAGTTTCAAAGTGACATACTCCAGGCCCAAACAAGAAGCTTAAACTTAAAGAAGCCAATTACATAGGTATGAGGGGAGAGCTGGCTACGGTTCACTGGGTATATAGAGTAAAATATATGGTGGTAAATAAACCATGGGAAGCATTTGAAGAAACAATTAACAATGTTCAACAAAAATACAATGCACTGAGAAACAAAAACTCAGCAAGAAAGATTCATGTGTGGCTAAGGAGGTTAAAGACAGTATTAGATTTTTAAAAAAGAGGCTGATAATGTTGTAAAGAATAGTAGTAAGTTTGAGGACTGGGAGTGTTTCAGAAACCAGGGGTGGATTTTTATGGCCCCTCCCCCCAATGGGATCTTCCATTTCCACCGAAGTCAACAGAGTTTTGAACAGCTCACCACATTTTACAACTGCCATGATGGGACCGTAAAATTCTGCCTCAGGAAAAATGAATGAACCTTCCGGATTTTGTAAGATAAAGGAACTCTATGTGGAGAGAGAAACAGGAGGACTTGTACTGGTCTCAAAACATTAACTCTGTTTCTCTCTCCACAGATGTTGCCAGACCTGAGTTTGTAAGCTATAGTGTTAATAGTGCTTACCTTGTTTAATTCTTTTAGATATACAATAATGTTTGTTTTGATTAGAAATATAGTGACGTAGTTCCATTGGTTAATTGCTGGGTGTTTGGATTTCTTTTTTAAATGTTAATGGTCCCTAACCGGATCGTAACAACTTGCATTGGAGGAAATAACGTGAAGATTCACTAGATTGGTCCCTGGGTAAGAGGATTATCCTATGATGAGATGCTGAGTAAATTGGGTTTATATTTGATGCAGTTTAGAAGAATGAAAAATAATCTTATTGAAACATACAAGATTCTGAAGGGACAAAAACAAAAATACCTGGAAAAACTCAGCAGGTGTGACAGCATCTGCAGAGAGGAATACAGGGGATTTAGAAAGTTAACAAGAAAGGATGAGGTAATAGCACAGGGTAGCGATCTGGCTAATGATAGCCATGGTGTGACAGGAAGGGATAGAGTGTGCAAAACATTTGTGGCTAATTAGGGAAGTTAAAGCATCACATCCCATTTCTTTCAAACTTTATGAGATTAGTAGTAGGCTAGAAGATTGGAACATTTTAGAAATCAGCAAAGAATGACTAAAAATTAAGAGGGAAAATTAGAATATGAAAGTAAACTACCAGAGAATATAAGGCGATAGTAAGAACTTCTACAAGTATATTAAAAAAAGTAGCTAAAGTAAAGACAAGTCCCTCAGAGGATGAGACTGGGGAATTAATAATGGAAACAAGGAAATGGTAGCGACTTTGAACAAGTATTTTGTATCTGTCTTCATGGTAGTAAACACTAAATGCATCCCAAGAATAATGGGACATCAAAGGATAAAAGACAGAGAGGAACTTAAAACAATCACTATCACTCGAGACCATGTACTAGGAAAGCTAATGGGACTGAAGGATGAGAAGTCCACTGGACCTAACAGCCTGCATCCCATGGTCTTAAAGGAAGTATCTGCAGGGATAGTGGATACATTGGTTGTAATCTTCTAAAATTTTCAAGATTTTGGAAAGATCTCAGTAGGTTAGTTGCTGACTGGTTTAATTTAGATCTTGCTATGAATCTATAGGTAATTGATGCTTTCCATAGTTCTCTGAAGTCAAGAAAGTCCACAGGGAGTGGTATGGAAGCTGCTGGAAGACTGTTTTGTGACTTCAAAGCTTCTGCACAAACCACTTGCTCCCAGACATGGATGCAGTAATGGGCATTCCCCTTGGAGTGCAGTATGACTGGGAGATGAACACAAGCCAAGCAGAGGATGACAAGATGCACGATCTGGGTGGTGGTGGTGGTGGTGGTGGGGAGGTGGGGGGGGGGGGGGGGCGAGGGGGGGGGGGGGGGGGGGGGGGGGGAGAGAGAGAGAGAGGAGGAGGGTGAAAAGAGCTCTCGGCAGAAAGTCATATCCACCCAGCGTGTTTCGGGCGCAATTCTCCTACCTGAACTTCATGAAACTTTGAGTCTCTTTATTCAAAGGAAGCTAATCACATTTCATTCTGTCTTGTCACATGCTAGCAGGTGGAGTAAGTGCACAGCTTTGCTGAGGCTGTAGGTTTCCCTGTGGTGCAGGGTGCCCTTAATTACATATACACTGCTTTACAAATGTTGCATGTCAACTCTGCCATATTCTGGAACTGAAAGTGATTCCACTTCCTCAATGTCCAGCTGGTGTGTGAATAGGCAGTGAACCAGGCAGGTCAATGCCCAGTATCCCGTCAGCAGACATAATGCCTTCACCTGTCCACTGTACCATCTGCATTTGAGCCAGCACAGCAAACTAATGGGTAGCTACTGGGCGATAAGAGCTGTCCACTTGTGAAATGGCTCAAGGGTCCTGTGCACAACTCATGCTCATTTCTGCAGCATACATACAATGAAAGCTATGCTGCCAAACAGAACACTGGCATGCTGAAATTTCTTTTGAAATTCATTCTTGGGTGTGAGTGTTGCCGACAAGACCAGCACATTTTTTCCAATCCCTAACTGTCGTTGAGAAGGGGATGGTGATCCACCAACTTCTGCTGCCCGGGCACTCTGGAGAAGCCCTGCACTAGTAGATGGCAGATCAGGTGCAAGATTCGTAATGATCTGCTACATGCTGCACAACCGTGCCATCATGAGGTGCAGCCCTTGCCACCTTCTATATGGCAAGCAGCTGAGGAGCAGTTCATGGAAAGCAGGAGGAAGAGGGAGAGGAAGAGAGAAGGCAATCTAGCCAGTCCTTTCTGCTCAGGTTATCTGTGAAGGGTTAATTCAAGTGTGATACCAGTAACTGAAACTCCTATTTCCCTTTCACCAAGTCCCACACCTTACATTCCCTCTTTGACTGGCCACAATGAAAAAATAAAAACCACCATAAAACAGACATTCCAAACCAAATTTATAAATAAAACTATGCCATATTGCATACAAACGTAAACTAATCACCCTTGCGTATTGTGCCTGTCTTCCATTTGCCTTTGCCTGGCTTACCTGATGCTTCTATGCAACCCCAGCAGTTGCAGCAAGGCTGGTGTTAAGTTGCTGGTGTTCAGTATAAATGACTGCAGATAGCCTTGAAGGACTACTTTGAGCAGCTCTTGGCTTCGAAGGCCCAGAAGCCGACTGCACAATCTCAGCCTGGGCGACAGCAGTCTGGGTTGGCTGACTGACAAGGCAAAGACACTGGCAGAGAGGCATGGGTAGGAGGACGAATGCTGTCATTTTGAGAAGGGACTGTTGGTTCATTTTCCATGGAAGCCATGTCACTCTCCTGGGCTAGTGCCTCAGCAATTCCAGTTATCCGCTGGTGGACGGATTGCCGGACCGCTGTGACACACTGCAATCCCCTTTGCACACTGCAATCCACACACTGATGGAAACAGGGACTTGACTCCCAGCATTGGGCTTCCACACTATCTGCTCCAACTATTTTTTGACCATTTGTTGGGAGGGTCTCCTGTCTCCTCAACATCTCTCCTCTTCTCCAACTCCTCTGCCAAGGGCTTGAACGCAGCGCCCAAGAACCTTGGAGCCTGCTCTTTCCCATGTTGTGACATTCCTCAGCAATTCCTCAGGACAGATTAACTTCCTGCACCTGCTCCAGTCACAGTGTACTTCCTTTTTAAGAGGCGCAGGCTGGCTTTAAATGATGCTGGGAAGTTACGATTTTATGTCCCCTGCTGATGTGTGCAGCCAATGAACAGCGTGTGGCTAGTGCTGGCTGAACACAGAAACCATTCTAATGGGCTGGCAGTGGGAAGTTGGCAGTTGCCAACTGTACTGGCGTATTTCAATCAACAGAAGCAGGTTAATCTCATGTCACTATCCATGCGCCTGCTTTTAGGTGTCATCCAACTTAGCCACTGTGGTATTTAAAATAGTACACAATATTCCAAAAGCAAATTTACTTGTAAATCTTTCATGGTTGCACTAATTTGATATAAACACATTTAAAATATTACTCAAAATACTCTTATTCCTGTTTACAAATATTCTAAATAAAAGTAAGAAAAAATGTGAAAAAATATACACATAATTGACCAATGAGGTGTATTAATCACTTCTGATTTGAACTCGTCTCTTTACTTATGAATTCAGGCAATAAAATGCCAAACTTATAAGTTAACGGTAACCAAAATTTGCACAACAGTATGTTTAAAAAAAAATCACAGCAATGTTCAGTCAGAGACTCAGTGACATCCTTGACATTCAATGGCATTACCATTGCTGAATCCCCCACTAACAACATCCTGGGGGGTTACCATTGACCAGAAACTGAACTGAACTAGCCACATAAATACTGTGGCTAAGATAGCAGGTCATTGGCTAGGAATCCTTCAGCAAGTAACTCACCTCCTGACTCCATAAAGCCTGACCACCATCTACAAGGCACAAGTCAGGACTGTGATGGAATACTCCCCACTTGCCTGGATGAGTGCAACTCCAACAACATTCAAGGAGCTTGACACCATCCAGGACAAAGTAGTCCCCTTGACTGGCAACCCCATCCACAAACAATCACTCCCTCTACCACCAAAGCACAGTTGCAGCAGTGTGTACCGTCTACAAGATGCACTGCAGGAACTGACCAAGCCTCCTTAAACAGCTCCTTCCAAATCCACAACCACCACCATCTAGAAGAATAAGAGCAGAAAATTCATGGGAACACCACCACCTGGAAGATCCCCTCCAAGCCACTTGCCATCCTGACTTGGAAATATATCGCTGTTCCTTCGCTGTCACTGGGTCAAATATCCTGGAATTCCCTCCCTAACAGCACTGTGGATGTACCTACACCACATGGACTGCAGTGGTTCAAGGCGGCAGCTCACCACCACCTTTTAAGGGCAAAAAGGGATGGGCAATAAATGCTGGCCTAGCCAGCGACACCCACATTCCTTAAATGAAGACAAAAAGAAATTCTCTAATTTACCAGTAAATTTGCTTTTGGAATATTGTGTACCATTTTAAATACCACAGTAGCTTAGTTGGATGGCTCCTAGCCAAGACACAGAATTATACTTTCTTTATTGAACGATTAAAATGGAACCTGTAAGACTCTGCAAAAACACAGATCTAGTTTACTTTTTATTCTCGACCCTGCGTATTCTTTAAATTCTTTTTTAAAGGATGTGGGTTTTGTTGGCCAGCATTTGTTGCCTATCACTAATTGCCCTTGAACTGAGTGGCTTGCCATTTCTGAGAGCAGTTAAGAATCATCCACATTGCTGTGGGTATGGAGTCATATGTAGACTAGACCATGTAAAGATGGCAGATTTCCTTCCCTAAAGGACACTAGTAAACCAGATGAGTTTTTACAACAATTGATGATAGTTGTCATAGTCACCATTACTGAGAACAGCTTTATATTCCAGAATTGTTAATTGAATTTAAATTCCACCAGCTGCCAAGGTGGGGTTTGAACCAGTGAGCCCAGAGTGTTAACCTGGGTCTCTGGATTATTGGTCAAGAAAATTACCATTACACCGCCATCTCCCCCTCATATACATTAATGCTTCATTCCAACTTGTGCGTTTTCTCATGGCCGCAAATTTTTGTCAATTTTTAAAATAGGTTGGCGTAATTGGGTTTCAAAAAGGTAAAGGCCAAATACCCTTTACATTTAATAATCTATCAACTGAACCAGTGTTATAAAATAATAAGAAACATAGCTCACAAGGAATCATCACACTATTTTTCCTAACAGACTGAAGTTATTTTGAATAGACAAGTTACTTTGTTCCAAATATAATATTTTCTACCCCAACAGGTCAAAATACAAATTTTATAAATACAAAATACAATCTCTCCTGCCATTTACCTATTGCAATTGCTACCAAGCTACCAGTATTTACTGTACAAGACATTTCTTCCAATTTGTCAGCTGAAGAGAGTGTAAAGGGATAGTGTCACAATTGTACTCCAGTCTACAATTGGGCGGAATTTTCTGTGCCAATTGGTATTGGGCATGTTTGGTGGCACGAATGAATAATATGGTGGGAAGGCCAAAAATCCATTTCATTATGCCGTGAAACCAATTTGCAATCATCTGCTCTGCCAATCTATGGTGGGCCGTCTTTCCTGCTGCCGGACGTTGGGAACTTAATTTTAATAAATTTGCATATCTTTAAAAACCCTGCTTGCCGGAATCACCCAGGCACGTTGTCATGATTGCACACCAACGTGTTTCACAGTTGTACATAAGCGATGTGCACCTGGAGAACTGCACTTCACTTGGGGCTTGAGGCTTGTTTACCTACCTTGCTTCGGGCAACACTGACAGTCATCAGTGCTAGGATTTGCAGACAGTACCACATCACTTTTAGCAGGTCTACTTACGAGACCAGCCGTAAGGCTTTTCAATGGCTGCAGGGCTCTGGCTTGGTTGGGGAAGGAGGAGAAGTGGCCTCAGGCAAGGGAAGAGGCTGTTGGGCTGGGCATTACTGGGGAAGGGGGGTATTCCAGGGGGTGTGTGGGGATACATGTTGATCTGTGCAAGTAGCCTCAAGAGGGTGAGGGCCCAGTGGAGATGAAGCCAGATGGAGAGTCAGAGAGGTCTACAGAACAGAAAAAGGCCCTTTGGCGCATCGAGTCTGCGCCGGTCAAATAAGTACCTAACTGTTCTAATCCCATTTTCCAGCACTAGGCCCATAGCCTTGTATGCCATGGTATTGCAAGTGCACATCCAAATACTTTTTAAATGTTATGAGGGTTTCTGCCTCTACCACCCTTTCAGGCTACAGATTCCCACCACCCTCTGGGTGAAAAAATTCTTCCTCACATCCCCTCTAAATCTCCTGCCCCTTACCTTAAATCTATGCCCCCTGGTTATTGATGACCCCACCAAGGGGAAAAGTTCCTTCCCTACCCTATCTACGCCCCTCATAATTTTATACACCTCAATCATGTCCCCCCTCAACCTCCTCTGCTCCAGGGAAAATAACCCCAGTCTAACCAATCTCTCCTCATAACTAAAACTCTTCAGCCCAGGCAACATCCTGGTATATCTCCTCTACACTCTCTCTAGTACAATCACATCCTTCCCATAATGCAGATTCCTGAACTGCATGTAATACTCTAGCTGTGGCCTAACCAGCGTTTTACACAGTTCCAGCATAACCTCCCTGCTCTTATATTCTATGCTTTGGCTAATAAAGGCAAGTATCCCATATGCCTTCTTAACCTCCTTATCTACTTGTTCCGCTACCTTAAGGGACTGGTGGGCATGTACACCAAGGTCCCTCTGATCCTCGGTGCTTCCCAGGGTCCTACCATTCATTGTGTATTCCCTGGCCTTGTTTGTCCTGCCCAAATGCATCACCTCACACTTATCCAGATTAAATTCCATTTGCCACTGATCAGCCCTCCTATGTTCAAGTCTAAACTGTTTATATATGCTACAAACAGCAAGGGACCCAACACCGATCCCTCTGGGACCCCACTGGACACAGGCATCCAGTCACAAAAACACCCCTCGACCATCACCCTCTGCTTCCTACCACTCAGCCAATCCTGGATCCAATTTGCCAAATTGCCTTGGATCCCATGTGGGGCCTTATCAAAAGCCTTGCTGAAGTCCAAGTAGACCACGTCAAATACATTGCCCTCATCTACACACCTGGTCACCTCTTCGAAAAATTCAGTCAAATTGGTCAGACATGACCTCCCCTTAACAAAACCATGCTGACTGAGCTTAAAAATAAATATAAAAACAAAAGAGATAAAAACGAAAAACCGCAGATGCTGGAAATCCAAAACAAAAACAGAATTACCTGGAAAAACTCAGCAGGTCTGGCAGCATCGGCGGAGAAGAAAAGAGTTGACGTTTCGAGTCCTCATGACCCTTCAACAGAACTGAGTGAATATTAGTAGAGGGATGAAATATAAGCTGGTTTAAGGTGGGGGGATGGGTGTGGTTGTAGGGGCAAGAAAGCAGTGATAGGAGCAGATAATCAAAAGATGTCACGGACAGAAGAACAAAGAGGTGTTGAAGGTGGTGATATTATCTAAACGAATGTGCAAATTAAGAATGGATGGCAGGACACTCAAGGTATAGCTCTAGTTGGGATGGGGTGGAAAGACTAGCAGGGCATAAAAGATATAGATTTAAAAATAATGGAAATAGGTGGGAAAAGAAAAATCTATATAAATTATTGGAAAAAACAAAAGGAAGGGGGAAGAAACGGAAAAGAGGTGGGGATGGAGGAGGGAGTTCGAGATCTAAAGTTGTTGAATTCAATATTCAGTCCGGAAGGCTGTAAAGTGCCTAGTCGGAAGATGAGGTGTTGTTCCTCCAGTTTGCGTAGGGCTTAACTGGAACAATGCAGCAAGCCAAGGACAGACATGTGGGCAAGAGAGCAGGGTGGAGTGTTAAAATGGCAAGTGACAGGGAGGTTTGGGTCTTTCTTGCGGACAGACTGCAGGTGGTCGGCAAAGCGGTCGACCAAAGCGTTTGGTCTCTCCAATGTAGAGGAGACCACATTGGGAGCAACGAATGCAGTAGACTAAGTTGGGGGAAATGCAAGTGAAATGCTGCTTCACTTGAAAGGAGTGTTTGGGCCCTTGGATGGTGAGGAGAGAGGAAGTGAAGGGGCAGGTGTTGCATCTTTTGCGTGGGCATGGGGAGGTGCCATAGGTGGGGATTGAGGAGTAGGGGGTGATGGAAGAGTGGACCAGGGTGTCCCGGAGGGAACGATCCCTACGGATTGCCGCCAGGGGGGTGAAGGGAAGATGTGTTTGGTGGTGGCATCATGCTGGAGTTGGCGGAAATGGCGGAGGATGATCCTTTGAATGTGGAGGCTGGTGGGGTGTTAAGTGAGGACAAGGGGGACCGTATCATGTTTCTGGGAGGGAGGAGAAGGTGTGAGGGCGGATGCGCGGGAGATGGGCCGGACATGGTTGAGGGCCCTGTCAACGACCGTGGGTGGAAAACCTCGGTTAAGGAAGAAGGAGGACATGTCAGAGGAACTGTTTTTGAAGGTGGCATCATCAGAACAGAGGCGAAGGAACTGAGAGAATAGGATGGAGTCCTTACAGGAAGCAGGGTGTGAGGAACTGTAGTCGAGGTGGCTGTGGGAGTCGGTAGGCTTGTAATGGATATTGGTGGACAGTCTATCACCAGAAATTGAGACAGACAGGTCAAGGAAGGGAAGGGAAGTGGCAGAGATGGACCATGTGAAAATGGTGGAGGGGTAGAGATTGGAAGCAAAATTAATAAATTTTTCCAGGTCCTGACGGGAGCATGAAGCAGCACTGAAGTAATCATCGATGTACCGGAGAAAGAGTTGTGGGAGGGGGCCGGAGTAGGACTGGAACAAGGAATGTTCCACATACCCCATAAAGAGACAGGCATAGCTGGGGCCCATGCGGGTACCCACAGCCACATCTTTTATTTGGAGGAAGTGAGAGTAGTGAAAGGAGAAATTGTTCAGTGTGAGAACAAGTTCAGCCAGTCGGAGGAGAGTAGTGGTGGATGGGGATTGTTCAGGCCTCTGTTCGAGGAAGAAGCTAAGGGCCCTCAGACCGTCCTGGTGGGGGATGGAGGTGTAGAGGGATTGGACGTCCATGGTGAAGAGGAAGCGGTTGGGGCCAGGGAACTGGAAATTGTTGATGTGACGTAAGGTGTCAGAGGACTCACGGATGTAGGTGGGAAGGGACTGGACAAGGGGAGAGAGAAGGGAGTCAAGATAACGAGAAATGAGTTCCGTGGGGCAGGAACAGGCTGACACGATCGGTCTGCCGGTACAGTTCTGTTTGTGGATTTTGGGTAGGAGGTAGAAGAGGTCCGTCCGAGGTTGGGCGACTATTAGGTTGGAAGCTGTGGGAGGAAGATCTCCGGAGGAGATGAGGTCAGCGACAGTTCTGGAAACAATGGCTTGATGTTCAGTGGTGGGGTCATGGTCCAGGGAGAGGTAGGAGGAAGTGTCTGCAAGTTGACGCTCAGCCTTCTCGAGGTAGAGGTCAGTGCGTCAGACAACAACAGCACCACCCTTGTCAGCGGATTTGATGACAATATTGGGGTTGGACCTGAGAGAACGGAGTATAGTAAGTTCAGAGAGAGACAGATTAGAATGGGTGAGAGGGGCAGAGAAATTGAGACGACTAATGTCATGCCTGACTGAGCTTGATTAATCCCTGCCTCTCCAAGTGCAGATTAATTCTGTCCCTCAGAATTGCTTCCAGTAGTTTCCCCGCCACTGAGCTTAGGCTGACTGGCCTGTAGCTCCCTGGTTTATCCCTTCCTGAATAACAGTACTGCATTGGCTGTCCTCCAGTCCTCTGGCACCTCTCCTGTGACCAGAGAGGTATTGAAAATTATTGCCAGCGCCCCTGCTATCTCCTCCCTTGCCTCACTCAACAGTCTTGGATACATTTCATCCGGGCTTGGAGATTTATCTACTTAAGCCTGCCGGACCACATTGAACCTCCTCCCTTTCTATGCTAATTTCTTTAATTATATCACAGTCCTTCTGCCTGATTTCCATACCTACGACATCCCTCTCACTTGTGAACACCGACACAAAGTATTAATTTAGAACCCTACCTACGTCTTCCGGCTCCACACACAAATTACCAATATGGTCCTAAATGGGCCCTACTCTTTCTCCAGTTATCCTCTTACTCTTAAATAAAAACAAAAAAACTGCGGATGCTGGAAATCCAAAACAAAAACAGAACCACCTGGAAAAACTCAGCAGGTCCGGCAGCATCGGCGGAGAAGAAAAGAGCCGACGTCTCGAGTCCCCATGACCCTTCGACAGAACTGTCGAAGGGTCATGGGGACTCGAGACGTCGGCTCTTTTCTTCTCCGCCGATGCTGCCGGACCTGCTGAGTTTTTCCAGGTGGTTCTGTTTTTGTTATCCTCTTACTCTTAATGTACTTGTAAAATAACTTTGGATTTTCCTTTATTTTACCTGCCAATGTTTTTCATGCACCCCTTTTGCTCTCCTAATTTCCTTTTCAAGTATTCCCCCTACACATTCTATACTCCTCTAGGGCTTCTGCTGTTTTGCGCCCTCGGTACCTGCCATAAGCCTCCCTTTTTCCCTTCATCCAATCCTGTGTATCCCTCGACTTCCAGGATTTCCTGGATTTGTTGGACCCACCCTTTGCCTTTACTGGAATATGTGATGTGAGGGTTTCTGTGAGAGGGAGAGTGATGATGTCTCTTGAGCTGGCAGTGAGTGAGATGCCAGTGAATATGTGATGGGCTTGAGAGTGTGAGAGTTTAGAGCGATGAGATGGTTGCCTGACCCTGGCGGCACAGATGAAATCATTCGTCCTCTTTCTACACTGGATGGCGAACCTTTTCTATGCAGTGTTGCTGACCACCTCTGCCACTGCCTCCCAAGCCAGAGTGGTGACACTGCTGTGCCTCCTGCAACCAGAGCAGGTGTAGGGGACATCATGGCAGGCTCCAACGTTGTCCAGAAGGCGTCTGAGGGATGCATTACTGAATCGTGGGGCTGCAGTCTTCTTGCCTTTTGGGGCCATGTCTTTTGTGCAGCAGTCCTGGGCTGGAAGTGCTGAGAGGTGCACGTGCGGCTGCGCTTGAAATATGGCACCCGGTGTGATAAAGCGGTAAGGTGACAGCGTGGCTGGTGAATTGGAGGTCAGCAGCCTGCAAAATGGCGTGTTTCCCGGGAATGCATTATTAATGAGGCACAATTGGGATGATACGGCATGAAAACCTGCCATTGCGGCAAACGGGTAATGTCCTTTTTCCCGCCTGTTATCATACTCAGTACAAATCTGGATGACTCTGCCCTTTGTCTCAGTGAAACGTTTACAATGCAATATGTTAGTTAATTTGCTAGAAAATGTCATTCAAATTACTTTCATCATTCAGTGGTTTACCATTAAAAGGAACTATTTTATCTTGATCTCCCCGTAATTCCTCTGACGCCTCATTCTTTAAACATCTCCTATCTCCCCTTCAAAATCCTCATGATCTACAACCACATCAAGCTTTTCTCTGAAAATATGCTCTTCTCTCAGTCTCTGTGCCAAAGCAATGACTCTCGTTCAGCCATGATTGTAATGAATGGCGGGGCAGACTCGAGGGGCTGAATTGCCTACTCCTGCTCCTAGTTCTTATGCCCTGTCGAAATAACTCCTCCTTCCATGTAAACTCTCCTGCCCTCATTCATTAACTTACTCCTTGACTGTCACCTCCTTTTTCAATCTGCATCTTTCATAAGTGCAGTATCTGAGATTTAACAAGATTTAGAATATCCATTTTGCTGCTTCTCTCTTTATCTTGCCTCTGGAGCTAAGCTCTCCCAGCTCTTCACACTCTACGACCACATTATTTTTTAACCTTCCCCTCATCTCCCCTCCTTTCACACCCTACCAAGCTCATCCCATGATCTAGCGCCTACTCCAGTGATTCCTCCATTCCCTCAAAACTCCTGGCCACCCCATGTCCCTCTTGTTTTCAAAGCCAGTTAACATTGTAAATGGTTTCCTCTTCACAGGTGTGCACTCTCAAATAATAAGTCCTGTAAAAATTTTGTTTCCATCCCTGAAGCAAAGTAATAAGCCAATACAAACACTGTGCTAAAGTGCTATCTAAACCTGTTACATATTTTACAACAGGCAGTAACTGTCTACAGTTCTAATTAAGGATAATTGTTCTTATTTGCAACTACATAAATATCAATAACTCAGCTATGGACATTAATCATTTTAAAACATGGTTTACATATCAAGGAGAATTTTTGACAAATCTCGCAAAGTGAACATATCAGCATACAACTCCTTGTGGTCCTGAAAAACAATTTAAAGTGGAATGTTTGTTTGTAGCTTCTTACTTTTTGGTTAGGCTAGATGACAATTGGCACTCTCTTCAATAAGTGATTTTGGATTGGGACAGTGGGAATATGGAAAAAGCAAATAGTTTTTCTTTATGAAGTAAAGGCAGAGTAAGTTATAAAAATAAAAATCAAGTATTCTGTTTTACAGATTTTAGCAAATTCTAAGTTTGCCTTTAACTTAACATTGCCAACGTTTACCATTCTAAAAAGAGGTGGAGCACTACTTCACAATGTTATGATAAATGTGTTGCATTCACCAATTCTACTGGGGTGCTCTGGAACATGTGATCCCAAGTATTAGGTTAATAGGGGAAACAGAAGTGTAAAGAAACAGCAGCATTAAGCTTTTCTTTACTTTCAATGTTCCACACAATTCAAATGTTTCATCAATATGTGCAAGTATAACTCTGTAAAGATTGCCATACATAAATCAAAACAAAGTGCAAATGTAAGAGGAGGATGGTTTCTATGGCTCACCTGCTCAGCTCCCTCCCTTTTGGCATTGTAGGTATCCAAGTGTTCTTGTAGCTCTAATACGCTAAACTTTAATGTTTCTAACAATCCACACGAGACAAGCTGCAAGAAAATTAACAGAAAAATCATGTGCATTATATATTCCTGCTATACTTTAATAAATTTAAAATTAGAATGTGCATTTATGCCAGAATAAATTGTCAGAGATGGTGAACAGACTTGCTCAGTGGGCTAACACACTGTGTTTGCAATTCTGGTTTCTTGGTTAACATCAAAAATTGTGAAGTGAGGAAAACTAGGGTGTAAGTTATCCTAGGCTACTCTACATGGCCAGTTCAATAACACTGGTGGTGGACTGGATAGAAACTGTTTGTGTGTCCTCTCATGAGGATTGCTGCATGGATATAACCCTCTCACATCTATTGTGTGTGTGTGTGTGTGTGTGTGTGTGGGGGGGGGGGGGGGGGGGGGGGGGGGCAGGGGGGGGGGGTGGCGGGGGAGAGCGGCGGTGGGAAAAATAACGAAACCAAGAAACTGGGAACTTAAAAATATGGACTGTTCCACCTCCTCCAGAATATTCTTGTTTCGCTGTCTTTCAGAAACTTGGCCAGGTTTCCACTTTGCTCCTTTAAACCATTTCATCTTGATCTGAGTCAATGTCATCGTCCTCCTTATGGAAATGCTTATCTCACTTGCATGTCAATAGGAACTTAAGAAAGGTAATAAATGTTACAGGTGAAAATGTTATACACTATATATGAATGACTTGGATCTTGGAATACAGAGTAGAATTTCAAAATTTGTCAGTTACACCATAGTTGGAAGAATGGTAAACAGTGAGCATGATACAAATTGCATGCAAAATGACATGCATAGGCTAGCAGCATAGGCAGAGAAGTAGCAGATGGAATTCAATACAAGGAAGTGAGAGATGGTGCATTTTGGCAGAAGAGATATAGAGAGAAAATATAGACTTAGTGGTAGAGTATTAAAGAGGGCAGAATTTTGCCCTTGGTGGGCCTGCGGGCCCCACTGGTGGCAGGCGGAGAGCCGATCCCTGCCACTGAAAACCGGGCCCAGCGGCCTGCTCATCAGGAAGCACTATGCAGTTCCTGTGTGGGGGTGGGGGGAATCCCCAGCTGTCAAAGTGCGCTCTTTTGTGCATATACGCGAAAGAGCGCACTGCTCCCTAAGACAAAGTGCTGTCTCAGGGAGATTAGTGACAGTGTAAAAAACTTGAAAAATAGAGAAGTAAAAATATTATTAATATGATCCCCTCATGTGACAATGTCACGAGATGGGACATATTAATAAAAACGACATAAACTTTTTAAAAATGGACATGAAACCTCATCCCGCTGGGGCTCCTGGCCTGCCTGCCAGCCTTAAGGTTGGATGGGCAGGTCTTTAACAATCTTAATTAGCCTGTCAATGGCCTTAATTGACCATTGACAGGTTGGCGGGCGGCAGCTGATTTCACTGTCCGCACGCCTTCCTAAAAGTTTAAAGGGACCGGGATGATGTCGGGGGTTCCTCCCGATGTCATCCCACGTCATTTTCTCGTCGGTGAGTGGGCCCCGCCCCCAAGTCGCTGACAGGAAAATCCTGGTGAAAGAGTTTGCATGAACAGAGGGACCTGGGGTGCATGTGCATAGATCTTTGAAGGTCATTGAAAGAGTGGTGAACTAAGCACATGGGATTATAAATAGAGGCGCTGAGTACAAAAGCCAGGAGGTTATGCTGAATTTTTATAATGCTCTGGCTAGGCCCCAACTATTGTGTCCAGTTCTGGTCCTGACACTTTAGGAAGGATGTGAGGGTCCTTGAGAGGGTACCAAAGAGATTTACCAGAATGGTTCCAGGGATGGTTACAAGGTTAGGTTGGAGTAGCTGGGATTGTTTTCCTCAAAGCAAAGCAGATTGAGGGGAGTTTTGATTGAGGTCTACAAGATTATGACAGGTTTGGATACGATTTGTTCCCATAGCTGACAGTACAAGGGCTAGGATGACATAAATTTAAGGTTTTGGGCAAGAGATGCAGGGGGAATGTGAGGAGGAAATCTTTTATGCAGTGGGTCTTAAAGACCTGGAATTCACTACCCATGAGGGTGGTGGAAGTAGAAACAAGCAATGATTTCAAAAGGAAACTGAATGGTAACTTGAAAATAAACCAGCAGGGCCATGGGGATTGGGCGGGGGAGTGGGACTGACTGGATTGCTCTGAGGAGAGTTGGCATGCACTTGATGGGCTGCATGGCCTCCCTTCTGTGCTTCAAATGATTCTATGACAACTTAATTTTGCAGATTGCCAGCATCAAAATTAGAACCCCACATCTTCTACTATAAACAGATTCTAGATCAATGAAACTCTTGCAATGAAACTTTATTTGTAGTGAGCACTTGACTCAATGCAGGAAATAGGTAGTACTTTCATGTCATCAAGGGTCAATTTGATGGTTCCAATTACATGGATAACTATTGAAGAGTTAAAAATAAAGTAACTTATGAACAGTAAGTTTATACTTGACTTTAAAATTGGAAGAAACTGGAGGAAGGCTCAAAAATATGTTTGGCAATCGATTTTTAAAACATTACTTTCAAGAAATGCAACATATATTTTTTAGAATACTGCTTTAGCATTTTATATATAAGGTTTGTTTACATCACGTTTATACAATTGTTAATTTTATTGTAATAAAAGTCTAAAACTTACAGTTTCAGCATCCACAAAGACAGTAGGGCAATCTGAACACATCATCATTATTTCCAACGAGCTCTTGAACTTCGACCCAATCCTCTGCAGACTGTCCCCCAGATGACTGACTGAATCATGAGTTATGGCACAGAATTTTTTCTGAATGTTCTGCAGAAACAAGCAATTGGTTATGAACATCATTTTTCACCCTGTCCCTATCTCATATTTTGACTGAAAAAAATTTCACATCAGCAAAAGGTTTATACAGATTGGTGCAAAGCCGTTTTGGCTTCAAAGCAATGCTAAACTTGTGGTGTAAATCAGGTGGAACACAATTAGTTTATGCATTTATTATTAGATCTGGTTGGACCATGCAAAGCACTTTTGGATCTCACTTTGCTCTGTCACTCACTATTCCAGGGCAATCCTAGAGAGCAAAGGCGCTTCTCTCTGCACTACCTACTCATTCATAAAACTCTTGCCCTCCACCTTCAATATCAACATGTTCATGAGCTTCTCATACTTCTTTGTCAGCATGATTGGGCCCATCCAATCAGTTGCATCTGCTGCATTCTCCTTTCCCCATGTTCTTGTACTGCCCAAACCCTCTGCAGTATCTGACACAGTCAACCACACTATCCTTCTCTGATGACCATCTTTTCATTGTCCAATTTAAAGGGACTGCCCTCATTTGGTTCCACTCTTATCTAATTGATCATTTCCAAAGTATTTCTAGCAATGGCTTCTCTTCTCACCCTATAGGCGGAATCACCTGTGCCTGCTGGCCCGGGCGTGTTTGGTGGTGCGAGCAGACAATATGGCAAGGCCAAAAATTGGTTTCACAATGTCGTGAAACCAGTTTGCAATTGTCCACTCAGCCCATCGATGGCGGGCTACATTTCCTGCCATTGGACGTCGGGAACCTCATGGTATTATATCAGCATATCATAAGGCCAGCCCACTGGACTCATCCCCCTCCGCTGGATTGTCTGCCCACATTGGCATGATTGCATGCCGACATATTTCACAACAGCATATAAAAGGTGTGTACTTGGCAGGCTGCACTTTGAGGGGAACTTGGAGGTGAGTGCACAGTAATGTTCTGGAGCGCTCGTGAGGGACACCTGTTGGACTCCAACTCCAAGGTTCAGGGGTGTTTGGGGGGGTGGGGGGTGCGGTGGCGAAGGCTGTCCTGCAGTTGAGGTGATTTGGTGGGGGATGGGGCAGGGTAGCGAATACTGCCCTGTGGTTGAGGGCAGCCCACAAGCACTTGTGCAGTGGAGGAGGGGGTGGGTGAGGGAAGTGGCCATGCATTAGCGACACCTTGTATAAAGTTACCATTCCTCTGCAACTGAGACAGTCTCATGCTTATCTGCCCACTCAAGCAATGCAAAGGCATCAAAGTGCCACCAAGTGCTCCAGAGCTCCTCACCAACTCGTGCACTGCAAACTAATGAGTGTTTTAGTGGATTGCAGAACAGTTGGACGACTGGGCACATTGCACAATCTTCTTGCTGAAGCTGGCTATGGAGCAGTAACTGGTGGAGGTGCTCACAGCCCCAGTTTGGACGAGTCTCCCCCATGGTTCAAGCTAACAGTGTAGCCTTGCAGTGCAGTTTAGGAGAATGCCTGCATTTGAGCTGAGAACACAGCGTGCAGTCCAATGGGCAGAGTTGGTCAGGTGGAGTGGGGCGGAGGAAGGTGGGGTTTCGGGCAGCCACGCAGCGTACTAATCTCTGGCCATCCAAGTGGTGGCCAGGAATTTCTGGGATTTGTTAAGGGGCCTTTAAACTTAACCAAGAGAGGTTCTTAGTACGCCCATGCCAGCTCATGCATCTTTCTCTTTTATCCTGCAGGAGTACGACAGGAGCATGGAGTTTGGTGAATTATCTGTATGCCTCATGGTGTAGAGAGGGAAGATGACGAAGAAGAGAGTGACTGAGATGTCCGACTGTGCAGAGGGAGGAGCAGCACCTCTGTAAGAAGGGGCGACTGGGGCTCCTGCACACACTGCTGAAGAGCCACAGCGAGTCATTGCTGGTCAGTGCTTACCTAGACCCAGACACCACCTTTCATTCCTGCAGATGACCGAGAACCAGTGTCGCTGAAGACGGCGCATGTCTAGGGAACTGGTCGGTCACATCTGCCAGTTACTGCAGGGTTTGGCGCCACGTGCACATGTAGGGCACCCAGTCGCCATGGAAGTGACAGTGGCACTCAGCTTCTACGTCAGTGGCTCCTTTCAGGGCTCCACAGGTGACCTCTGTGGGATATCACAAGCCTCCACCCAAAAATGAATCCATGAGGTCACGGATGCCATCTTTGCAAGGGCATACAGCTTTGCACAATTCGTTTGGGGCCAGGAAAGCCAGGATGCAAAGGCAATTGGATTTGCCCAGATCTCAGGTTTCTCACAAGTGCAGGGTGCCATCGACTGCGCTCACGTGGTGCTCAGATATTTGACTCAACACGTGATCAACTATGTCAACTGTAAAGGATTCCATTCGCTGAATGTGCAGCTGGTGTGTGACTCCTACATTCTCAGTCAGTCACAGATCCCTTACGTCTTCCAGGATCCACAGTAGCTGCAGGGATGGCTCCTCAGGGACAAGGGTTACCCACAGAGTACATGGCTGATGACACCTGTGCAACTTCCTCAGACTGCAGCGTGTCAAAGGTACAATGAGGTTCATGCTGCAAATCGCAATGTGGTAGAGCAAACCATCAAGATGCTGAAAATGAGGTCCTGGTGCCTGATGGAGTCCTACGATGTAGTCCACAGAGGGTGTCATGCATAGTCATCGCCCTCTACAACCTGGTGCTGCAACGGGGAGAGGAGCTGGCTGATGAGATGCAGGAGCTGGAGGTCTCCTCCGCCGAGGAGGATGTCGACGGTGATGAGGGCGAGGAGGTGCTCGAAGGTGACGATGATGGTGATGAAGCTCTCACACAGGCCCGCTCAGGAGACCCTCATAGCTGCTAGGTTTGTGGAGGATGATGACAAAATGCAGTGAGGAGACACCATAAGATCCTCTACATTGCATCTATGAACATTTGACTCCAGCCTTGCTTATGGCAGCACACATACCCTCTGTAATAATGCTCCTTTCATGGAGATGCATGCAGTGGAGACCCTAATAATTGCTCAATTGCAGGAGGATGACGACATGCAGTGAGGATATCGATGTAGGTAAAGACAAGCTGAGTGGGAAAGGAAGGGATAGAGTGTTCAAAGGTAATAGTGCATCAGAGAGTAAGGTCCATGCAGAGAATATTAGTAAAAAAAACAAAAATTCAAGTCGCTTTATCTGAAAATGCAAAGCATCAGCAATGAACTAATGGCACAAATTTAATAGCCATTATAGAGGCATGGTTACGAGGTGACCAAGGTTGACAAATAAATATTCTTGGATAGACAACATTTTGAAGAGACAGGAATAATGGAAATGGAGGAAAGGTAGCCCTGACAACAAAAGATGTCTTAAGGACATTAGTGAGGAAGGGTCTTGACTCAGAAAATCTACATAGAATCAGTGTGTGTGGATATTAGGGTCAGAAGGCACTGGTGGGAGTAGTTTATAGGTCCCCTAACAGAGCATTCAACAATAAATTATTGGAGCTTGTAACAAAGGCAATATAATAGTCGTGGAGGACTTTTATCATCATATAGACTGGGCTAATCAAATTGGCAAAGGTGGTCTGGAAGATGAATTTGTAGAATGCTTTTGTGACAGTATACTGGAGCAATATCTTGTAGAACCAACTAGGGTTAAAGCTATTTCATATCTAGTATTATGTAATTAGGCAGAGTTAATTAGTAATCTCACAATAAAAGATCCACTGGGAAACAGTGATCATAATGCATTTTTTTGAATTCCACACTAAGTTTGAAACAATCATAAGCAAGAATCTTAAACTTAATCAAAGCCAATTACATAGGTATGAGGGGAGAGCTGGTTAAGGTTGATTGGGTAAATAGCCTAAATTTGTGAAACTTGTAAATGTTGACTTGGGCATATAAGGAACATGAAAAGTTAGCACGTAGATACAGAAAGCAATTAGGAAAGTAAATAGTATGCTGGCCTTTTTTGCAAGAGGATTAGAATACAAGAATAAATAAGTCTTGTTACAACTACAATGGGATGCGGTGAGACCACATCTGGAAGAGTGTGCGCAATTTTGGTCTCCATTTAAGGAAGGATATACTTGCACTGGAGGCAGTACAATGAAGGTTCACTAGTTTGGTCCTTGGGGTGACAGGGCTGTCTTATGCTAAGAGGCTGAGTAAATTGGAGCCATCTTCTTTGGAGTTTAGAAGAATGAGCGGTAATCTCATTGAAACATTCAAGATTAGGAAGGAGCACTGCAGGGTAGATATCGAGGTCGTTTCCCCAGGGTGGGGAATCTAGAACAAGGGGCAGGATAAGGGACCAATAATTTAGGACTGAAGTGAAGAGAAATTTCTTCACTCGAAGAAATGTGATCCTTGGAATTCTTTACCCCAGAGGGTTGCGAATATGCCATCACTGAATATATTTAAGGGAATCAAAGGATATGAGGAGTGGGTGGCCAAATGGAGCTGAAGCCTAAAAATAGCCATGATCATATTGAATGGCAGAGCAGGCTTGACAAGCTGCATTGTCTTCTCCTGCTCCTTTTTCTTATGCACATATGACCAAAATCTTTGGTCCATAACTTACGACCCCTGGAGGGAGCTCCAAAGATGCCCCCCTCCCCGGCCTCAGCTGTCCCCACACAGGGATTGCAGGACAAGTGCCCGGAAAGTTAAAACTTTGTTGGGCAATTACCCTACACTGGGAACCATTCAATACTCCGATTTAAATTGCAACCTTCTGATTGCATTCCGACTGTCTTAGGGTAATAGTTACTCAGGAAAGGTTAGAAGAATTAAACCAACTTTAACCCTTGGGCATAGGACAGACCCTCTCAAACTCCCACTGGATCTCAAGGCCAACCCCTATCCGTGGCTACCCTCCTGACCCCCCACGGGACACCCGACTGTCCCACAGAGCCACCCCCGTTCGACCGCCCTCCCATGGGGCACCCTGACCATCCCACACTGACCCCCAATTCCCCCTTTGACAACCCTCCCAGCCCCCCATGGGACACCCTGTCTGTCCCGCACTGACCACCACCCCTGCCCCCACTTCAACTGCCCTCCCGACTCCCCTCCTTTGACTACCCTCCGGACCCTATATGGGACACCCCTTGACTGCCCCCGCTCCAAACCCCTCGACTGTGCCGCCTCCACTCCCCTCGACTACCTCTTCCAATCTCGACTGCCCCCCTCCACTCCCCTTGGCTACCCCCTTCAATGACCCCTCGGGCCATCTCCCTCCGCTCCCCTCGACTACGCCCCCTCAACTACACCCCCCCTTCAACCAACCCCCTCGACCAACCCCCTTCACTCCCGACAATGTCCCCACACTCCTGACCCCGCCCCCTCACGGGATTCCCCGACTACAGTCCAACAACCTCCCCCCACAACCCTCCAGATCCTCCAACCCCTGCACCAAAATACCAATCTCGACCACCACTCCCATGACCACTTAACCCACCCCTCACCGACCACACAACCACTCCCCAAATCTACCCGCCTACCTTCGCCCTGGCTTCTCAAAGCAGCTGGACCTTTAAACCTACCTGCTTTATGACAGCTAGTGCTGTAAAAAAAACGGTATGTCTTCCTTTCTCTGGACCCTCCTGCATTCGACTATAGGCCTCGGGAATGCACTGCATTTTTCTCACCCAGCCCAAGTTGGAAGGTTGGGTGAGAAAGATGCAGCTGAATTTTAGTATAAGTAAATAGGATCAGAGTGGCAATCCGACTGTGAAGTTATGGCCCATTATCTTTGGCCTCTGCTACAAAATTTGTACCCTTTACACCAATTTCTTCCCAATTTTTGGCCACTGTCTAAGGCTGAGCCAATTTGTTTGCAATCTCAACATCTTATTTGACCCCAAGCTGAGTTTCTGACCCCACAGTTCTGCCATTATGGTGGTGGTGAGCTGCCTACTTGAACCGCTGCAGTACATGAGGTGTAGGTGCACCCACAGTGCTGTTAGGAAGGGAGTTCCAGGACTTTGACCGAGCGACAGTGAAGGAACGGTCATAGCTGCTGTCTAAGGAGCCTTGGTGAATTCCTGCAGTGCATCTTGTAGATGGTACACACTGCTGCTACTGTGCGTTGGTGATGCTGTGATACTGTGCGCTCCCCACATCCACTTCCTGAATTCACCATACCTGTCATTTCCTCAAAAAATTCTTATCAATAGATGACTGACCTGAAACAGTCTAGAGAACACATGAAATGTATGCACTGCACAGGATCCATCTGTGTCTGACAGCATTTGGTTGACATGGCAACGCCAGGCTTCCTCCTCATTCTCATAAGCCACTGGTTGAAAAGCAGACAAGATAGCAGAGAGGAAAGGTGATGGTGGTGGTGAGGCTTGAATTTCAGAAAACCCCTCCTGGTCTCCTTCATCTTGACTGAAAAAAGATACAAAGTAGATGATCAAAGCAAAGGGCCTAAATTAGGTAGGAAACTAACTCTATATTCATTTTAGTTGATAGTCCATTGATAATCCAAAGCATCTTTGATGCTTTACATTATAATCCTAAAGCCTCATTACAATGTGCTTATATAATTTTACTGGAAAACAGTGCTGCACTGGAAATGAAACGTTTGATTATATTTTTCAATAATTCAATTTTATAATTAACACCTTTTCCTGCATTTGTTTTACAAGCCTATGCAGAGGTACAAAATTTTTCCTTACATGCATTATAGCATAGTATGGTTTATATTGTTCAAGAAAACATTTTGTTAAAGTCTCAACAGAAATTCTACACCCAAAATCAGCACCTGCAGAGCAATGATGTTGTCTTAGTCCTTTGGTTATTTCTTGAAAAATGAATGGCACACTATAGACATAACTTAAGAAAGAGTTACTTTAATAAATATATTACTCTTGGCAGCTGATAACTATTGTAATAAAGTACTGGATTATCAAATTGGAAGGGATGATCCTTGTAAAACGTGATCTCAACTGACATTTTAACTCAAGAAAATGTGCCAGGACTAGTCCCATCATTCAGCACATCCCAGGTAGATTATATTGACACAGTCATGGAGAAGTCAATGTTCTAAGTCTTCCCACTTCTATGGCTTAAAGGATGACAGTGTTGTGATTCAGGACAGCAAGGAGCTCTAAAAAGGAGTGGGAACATAAATATACACACAATACATTCCTTGAGCCACGACTGCAATGTTACAGTTTGCAATTAGTTATAAAGGAGGATAAGAATTTTATTTTATAACTTTTCCAATATATGCATATATCTTTGCAGATGTTAAATAATGTTAAATATTATGAAGTAGCATTTGAAAAATAAAACCAACCACAAATACTTCACAGCATTCTCTGAAATGAAAACTTTTTTTTTATTTTGGCGCAGAAATACTACTGAAATCCTAAAGGAGCAATGCACATAGTAGTAAATGACAATTATACTGCAGGTTAGAGAGCATAATTTAACTTCAACCCTTATTAGATGCAACACTCCTCTATCATATTTGATCAGAATAATTTAATTATCTATTAGTTCACAGAATCTTTTACTGCTGGTAAAATCAATAAACTGATTAAATTATTCTTAAACCAAAATCACTATTAAAAAGATTTTATGTGAATTTAAAAGACATGTTTTTCCCTGCAATATATCTTTTATTCCAGAGAAAGCTAGAAAATGGAGGAAATCTACCCAAAATAATGATCATAACAATTTACAAAAATATATACTCACTGTTCAAGTTTACTGAAAATTCTTACAAAACATGCAGAGTAAATGTATCTGAGACTGTTCCTACTTAATGCAGATAACATTTCTACAAATGTTAGGCAGCACTTTGTTTCATGTGCAGTCGAACAGCTACAATGCTTTAGCTGGCAGATTACCTACATATAGACGCAGTTGGTAGCTGCAAGCACTATGTGAAATGTTTTCTCTTGGAAATGGCACAGACCTTTTGCTGTCGTAGACAGTATTTTTAATTATCTTAAGTAGGATCTGTTCCAAAAGGTTGGATGCATCAAGATGTCAACTTACAAGCACAATCAATTTAGTGGGATTCACATTTGTGAAGTTCCTTAACATCACTTGTCATCTATCTTTTACTGTTAATTGACATATCAATCACTTTTTTTCATTTTACTCAGAGTGAATTATTTCATTGCACCTGCTGTATATACTAAGGTTAATCACTTGTTCTTTATCCTTCACATTGCTCAGGAAAGATGGGATTAAATAATCGCACAGAATAGAAAAAATGAATGATCTCAGAACGAAGCAACAAAACAATTAGCTTCTATCATTCCAGTTGCTGCAGAGCAGAATAATCACTTAACAACAGCACTGAGAAAATGACAAGAATTTCATTATTAACTGGCTTGTGTGTTTTCTATTTGAACTTCACAACAGGAAGGTTGTTATGCAGTGGATGCAAAATTTTAAGATCTCTCATCTAATGGTTGCAGCAATTTTATAATAAATCTTGACAAGTATTAAGGATCATTACTTCTGACAGAATTTGTTCTGTGCAGGACATTACCAAGGTTGAAAAAGAGATAAATCAAACAGCAGTGTTTAGATTGCAGCCAAGCCTGTGTTTTAAAAGCCCAGTGAGTGCAGGAGAAAAGGAAGGCTGAGAAAGACAAGTAGTTCCCTACTTTGAAGATCCTTAGAAAGTATGTTATAGAATATGAGGCATGCAATGAGTCTTGGTTCAATGCAGTGATATCACAGCAATTATTAAAATTTAACTTGTAGTCACTACCCTTGTCTTCAATTTTACTAATCCTAGCTACGTATTACCTAGTATATAGTCGCTTTTCCCTAAAGCAGTGATTCTTTTGAACTCCACCAGGAGGCAAAGACCTTTTGCCCCGCATTGCATGCTTGCGATTCTTTGTTGAAATGTTGAATAAAATGGATGAATTGGCAACAAGCAGAGTAATTGCCTTCCATCAGTGGTATAGTTTGCTATCCTGACCAGTCATGAGCAGAATGCTTTCCTAATTTTTGTTTTGTAGTTCCCCATGAAAGGGGAAAAATTCTGGAAAACTAGAGGATGAAAGGAGGTCGATCTCCTTTCAAGTATTAAGGCTCATTACTTCTTACAGAATTTGTAGAGTGACAGGTCAAATTTTAGTGGAATCCGGAGCTAGGCGAGACAAATTTAAGATTTTGGACAAGAGATGCTGAGGGGAAACTGAGGGAGGCATTTTTCAAGCAGTGAATGGTAATGACCTGGAAGTTGCTGCCTACAAGGGTGATGGAAGTGGAAATGATGAATGATTTCAAAAGGAAATTGAATGGATACTTGAGGGAAATAAACTAGTAGGGATATGGGATAGAGCAGGGGAATGGGCATTGATTAGATTGGTCTACAGAGAGCTGACATGGACTCAACAGGCTGAATGGCTTTCTTCTGTGCCATAGTGACACTATGACATTAAAAAATCTGTTCTTTTGAGGATGCAAATGTCCTCAATTTCACAGTCACCAAGAGATTGTACTGGAAACTAAAATTTCTTTCTTCAGCCAATACATGTTTCAAAGTGGATGGTATAGAAATGCGTTGGAACCTAAAGATATGGGCAAACAGAATGCCTGAACAAAACCAGTTTGATGCATCCTGCAATAGTTAAGCTAATACAAATACAGTAATACATGATGCAAGTTCCTTCATCATTCCAGTCATTAACCCAAGGAGTAAAATTAAATCCAGGAACATAATCTAGGCTGATACTTTAATGGAGTACTGAAGAAGTGCTGCACTTTTGGAGGTGCGGCCTTTTGGGATGGGAGCTAAATAGAGGTCTGATCTGCTCTTTCAGCTGGATGTAGAAAATCTCGTGCTCTCATTCTAAGAACCAGGAATCTCTGGTATCTCGGCAAATATTGAAAATATTGATCCTTATCTCATTGCTGTTTGTGGAACTTCGTGCAGAAAATTGCTGCCTTATTTTCCTGCATTACTACAGTGACAACACTTCCAAAGTACTTCATTAGCTGTGAGGTGCTATGGGATCTCTGACTTTGCCAAAGGCACTCTGAAATTGTAACTATTTTCTTTAAAAACTTCCTTCTTGAAAGTACCTTGAGAAGAGGTCAGCCTTCTTTCTCAGCAATAATCTGCTCAATGACGCTCAGTTTGGGTTCCACTAGGGCCACTCAGCTCCTGACCTCATTACAACCTTGGTCCAAGCATGGACAAAAGAGCTGAACTCCAAAGGTGAGGTGAGAGTTACTGCCCTTGACATTAAGGCAGGTTTTGACCGAGTGTGGCATCAAGGAGCCGTAACAAAACTGAATGGGGAAAACTCTCCACCAGTTGGAGTCACACCAAGCACAAAGGAAGATGGTTGTGGTTGTTGTGGATCAATCATCTCCACCCTGGGACATCACTGCAGAAGTTCCTCAGGATAGTGTCCTAGGTCTCACCATCCAGTTCCCTGGCCCCAACCGCTTCCTCTTCACCATGGACGTCCAATCCCTCTACACCTCCATCCCCCACCAGGATGGTCTGAGGGCCCTTAGCTTCTTCCTCGAACAGAGGCCCGAACAATCCCCATCCACCACTACTCTCCTCCGTCTGGCTGAACTTGTTCTCACGCTGAACAATTTCTCCTTCAACTCCTCTCACTTCCTCCAAATAAAAGGTGTGGCTATGGGTACCCGCATGGGCCCCAGCTATGCCTGTCTCTTTATGGGGTATGTGGAACATTCCTTGTTCCAGTCCTACTCCGGCCCCCTTCCACAACTCTTTCTCCGGTACATCGATGATTACTTCGGTGCCGCTTCATGCTCTCGTCAGGACTTGGAAAAATTTATTAATTTTGCTTCCAATCTCCACCCCTCCATCATTTTCACATGGTCCATCTCTGACACTTCCCTTCCCTTTCTTGACCTTTCTGTCTCAACCTCTGGTGATAGACTGTCCACCAATATCCATTACAAACCCACCGACTCCCACAGCTATCTCGACTACAGCTCCTCACACCCCGCTTCCTGTAAGGAATCCATCCCATTCTCTCAGTTCCTTCGCCTCCGTCGCATCTGTTCCAATGATGCCACCTTCAAAAACAGTTCCTCTGACATGTCCTCTTTCTTCCTTAACCGAGGTTTTCTACCCACGGTCGTTGACAGGGCCCACAACCGTGTCCGGCCCATCTCCCGCGCATCCGCCCTCACGCCTTCTCCTCCCTCCCAGAAACATGATAGGGTCCCCCTTGTCCTCACTTATCAACCCACCAGCCTCCGCATTCAACGGATCATCCTCCGCCATTTCCGTCAACTCCAGCATGATGCCACCACCAAACACATCTTCCCTTCACCCCCCCCCCCATCGGCATTCCATAGGGATCGCTCCCTCCGGACACCCTGGTCCACTCCTCCATCATCCCCTACTCCTCAACCCCCTCCTATGGCACCACCCCATGCCCACGCAAAAGATGCAATACCTGCCCCTTCACTTCCTCTCTCCTCACCATCCAAGGACCCAAACACTCCTTTCAAGTGAAGCAGCATTTCACTTGCATTTCCCCCAACTTAGTCTACTGCATTCGTTGCTCCCAATGTGGTCTCCTCTACATTGGAGAGACCAAACGTAAACTGGGCGACCGCTTTGCAGAACACCTGCGGTCTGTCCGCAAGAGTGACCCAAACCTCCCTGTCGCTTGCCATTTTAACACTCCACCCTGCTCTCTTGCCCACATGTCTGTCCTTGGCTTGCTGCATTGTTCCAGTGAAGCCCAACGCAAACTGGAGGAACAACACCTCATCTTCCGACTAGGCACTTTACAGCCATCCGGACTGAATATTGAATTCAACAACTTTAGGTCGTGAGCTCCCTCCCCCAGCACCACCCCCTTTCTGTTTCCCCCTTCCTTTTCTTTTTTTCCAATAAATTATAAAGATTTTCCTTTTCCCACCTATTTCCATTATAAAAAGAGAAAAAGAAAAAAAATATATTTATTTATTTATTTTTTTTTACATCTTTTATGCTCTCCCCACCCCCACTAGAGCTATACCTTGAGTGCCCTACCATCCATTCTTAATTAGCACATTCGTTTAGATAATATCACCAACTTTAACTTTAACACCTATGTGTTCTTTTGTATTATTGTTGTTGACATCTTTTGATGATCTGCTTCTATCACTGCTTGTTTGTCCCTACAACCACACCCCCACTCCACCTCTCTCTCCCCGCCCCCCACACACACACCTTAAACCAGCTTATATTTCAACTCTTTCTTGGACTCGAACTCAAGTTCTGTCGAAGGGTCATGAGGACTTGAAACGTCAACTCTTTTCTTCTCCGCCGATGCTGCCAGACCTACTGAGTTTTTCCAGGTAATTCTGTTTTTGTTTTTGTTTTGGATTTCCAGCATCCGCAGTTTTTTTGTTTTTATCTCACCATCTTCAGCTGTTTCATCAATGACCTTCCCACCATCATAAGGTCAGAAGTGAGGATGCTTGCACTTGATTGCACTATGTTCAGCACCATTTAGGACTCCTCAGATATTGAAGCAGTACATGCCCATATGCAGCAAGACCTCGACAATATTCAGGCTTGGGCTGATAAAAGGCAAGTAACATTTGTGCCAAACAAGTGCCGGGCAATGGCCATCTCCCACAAGAGAGAATCTAACCATCTCCCCTCGACATTCAACAGCATTACCATAACTGAATCCCATAATATCAACAACCTGGGGGTTACCATTGACCAGAAGCTGAACTGGACCAGCCTTATAAATACTGTGGCTAGAAGGGCAGGTCAGAGGCTGGGAATTCTGCAGAAAGAGTAACTCACCTTCTGACTCCCCAAAGCCTGTCCACCATCTACAATGCACAATTAGGAGTACGATGGAATGCTCTACACTTGCCTGGATGAGTGCAACACCAACAACACTCAAGAAGCTCGACAAGACAAAGCAGCCCGCTTGATTGGGACCCTATCTGTCACCTTCAACATTCACTCCCTCCACCACTGATCCACATTGGCAGCAGCGTACTTTTTCCAAATGCACTGCAGTGACTCATCAAGGCTTCTTTGACAGGACCTTCCAAACCTGTAACGTCTGCTCCCTCTAAGTCACACACTATCCTGATTTAGAACTATGTCATCATATCTTCATTTTTAAAATCCTTCCTAAGAGCACTGAGGGTCTTCCTACAACATGTGGACTGTGGCAGTTCAAGAAGGCAGCTCACCACCACCTTCTCAAGGGCAATTAGGATGCATAATAAATGCTGGCCTAACCAGCGATGCCCACATCCCATGAACGAATAAAAAAGTGGTCCTCCTAAGAGACTTGAAACCTGTACTTTTGTTGCCTTCTTTTAGAATCTGTGACAAAGGGACCTTCTATAAAACTCACAGACACTAAGTTGAGAAATCAATACTTTGACGATCAACCCTAGGAATCAAGTAACAAACCTTGCATGGGTATGAACAATGCACGCTTTAAAGTTTAGCTGTTCTGTACAGCTTGTTTTTTTCCAGTGCATGGCCCCTTTAAGTTCTACTGCACAGCTGTGCACACGCTCTATTTATCACAGAAAAAGGCCTGCATGGGACCTTTCAGTCCAGCAGGATCATTGAGCATGGACCAAGTACCAAACAGGGTGTCCTAACGCGAGACCATTTTAGTACTGATACCCATACTAAAGGGCGAAAGCGCCATCCTATTGCTGCAAAATGGCCCATTGGCTATTTCTGCTTCAGCCATTATTAAAAGTGTATATGAGAGATACAGAAGGCTGTACATGACACCAAGTTCTTCTCCCCAGCTTTGTAAGCAGACATGGAACGCTAATTTGGTTGTTACTTTTGAAGTGGCATGATCGAAAGATCGGCAACACTTCTACATCCTCAGCTCATTATTTTTGTTTCTTTAGAGTTTTTGCCTGTGCTTTAAAACTTCAGAGCAGGCTTTACAACTTTTGCTGGAAGGATCTTGGTGACAAGAGATCAACATCTGACCGGGGCAAATACTTCCATCAGAGCAGTGGTATGAATTGACCAAAGAAGGACAAAAGTAGCAATTATGTTCTGAAGCTGAAGGATCAATGTTGAGACCTGGGGATAAAAGTACTGAAGAGAAACTGCAATAACCTTTTGGAAAAGGCTTGCTCAAATTAAAAACAGCACTAAGCTAATTAATAAAATATTTATCCAAAGGAAAGTATCACACAAACAACTTTTCTAATCCAAGTTCTACCCTTAGTAAAGCACTGACTCAGATGATAAAGAACATAAGCTGGGAATTCAGAAAAAAGTTGCATGATCCTAAAGGTGTATACTGAAATACTGAAAATAAATCAAGATAACCATGTACTGAAATAAAATCCAAATTACGTTGAAAATCATGTATGGATAGTTTCAATGGAGAATATAAAGTATAAATTGGTTGTAACATTGTGTCAATTGTTTGAAAGGAGTTTATAATGCTTGTGTTCATTATTGCTATTTATCCTATGGTAAGCATCAGACTAAGGGCACATAATCAACGCCATATAAAACCATGATCATATTATGTAACCTTGATTTAAAACAGTGTCTGTTCTTACTATCAGATTCAAATATTCAATCTACAACATTAGCCCAGAATTTGGGCTTCTAATGACTGCAAAACTGTCAAGTGTTCGTTGTCAATACTGTGTAAAATTGACTGCAATGCCTGGTGCCTGCACATATTTAATTAAACACGGAAATCTGGAAATTGCTGTCAAGTGATAAGCTTCTCAACAGGGTATATGGTTTTTGCATATAATCAACACAGAATCAGCGAATTGATGTTAACTTAAACTTTTGACATACCACTCTCGCTGTAAAAACCATTGACTATGCTAAGTCTTCTTACATAAGGGGGAGCTGAGTTTTAAGCACCATACTAAGGCATAATTACAGCTGAACAACCCCTCTGGCCCTAAAAAGGTAAGTTTAGAATGTGGAGTGTCATTCCCTCATGTTTAAAAATTCCATTACTTTTAAGGTAATAAAACTTGTTTTTTAACTTTGATATTTTAGCTTGTAGCTTAATTCCATATGTATACCCCAATCTTTATTTCGCTCCCTGCAAAATTATTAAAAAGTGAATTTTAATCTGTGCTTTTTACTTCCTGGTTTGCTGAGAATTTTTCAAACCAATTGGCTGATCTGCCTGCTTGATGACTTCACTGTTCTGCATGCCACAGATCCCCTATAGATGGCACTAGATTTGATGTTACCATGGAATAGGGAAAATCAATGCTCTAGAGCTGGTCAAATATTTTCAGTCAATCAGTGCAAGTGTTGTCTCTTCTGCTGCTCTCAAAATCTGGGCCATTATACATATTACAGTGGGTTTGTAAATAAGTGGCTATTATTCTTTCAATTTCAGGCAGCACAAAATGTACCAACAAAAAGTACTGTGCTAACTGGAAAAAATTATTATGCTTGGCATCCTTTCTCTCTTAATATAGAACTAACTACCTTGAATGTCCTGAAAGATCTGCCTCCTCCTCTTCACATCTCTCATCAAGCTCTTTAAGCGCAAGGGTGACATCCTCGTCACAGATGGACTCTGCAGAACTCCCAGGAACAAGAGTCTCTTGAAACTTCTGGGGTTCTTGGTTAATATCTGAAACTGTCTCTTCAACAGTGTTAGCCAGTTCATCCTTCACAGCTGCACTAGCATCCTGCAATCAAATAGAGAACTAGAAATACAGCACCAGACATGATTTGGTGACATTATTTTCACAATTACAGGGATCAATTTGGTATAAAATATCCTAACCAAACATATAAAAAATTTAAGATTAACAACTGGAGTCTTGCCATTACTCAGACACAGCTAAATACTTTCATGAAAAAGCAGAAATTTGTTTTCTAAATGCTGGCAACGTATATGCTGCTTGCCCCTTGGTTTGGAAACTCAAAAGAAGTCCAATTGATAGCAGACAACAAAAACACACATAGTCACTGAGAATCTGTAGAAGAATTGGCCTTTTTACAAACTGAGGGGAAAAGTAATCAAGATCCATTAAAGTGGATTGGGGGAGCTTGGTGATACCCATGATACCAAACAAGCTAAATTAAAAGACATGCTGCAGTCAGGATGTACTGAGTGAAGGATAAGTGTTTTTCTAAAGAGAGAAAATGTAATTCAAAGGAAAGTCACCTGAAAGAAACTCTTGGGCACCTAATTTACAAATAAAAATGTAAATATAATAATTTCCTTATCATCACCAATTTTAAATTTTGCTTACACTTGTCAACAATCTGGTTATAAAAGGGGGGGTTACATTAGGTACTAGCTCAATGTCCTCAGAAATTACAGTGCTACAATAGTGCAGGGAAAAACCATAGGCAGCAGGATATCTTCTCAGTAATGAGGCATACTTTGTTGCCTATTTCAAAGTTTGAATTCGAGTTAAAACAGGCCTAATAATTGCACATATGCAGGCAAGATATCTGTCTTAAAATACCAGTTCTGGAATTTACAAAATCAAATTTACTGATAAATGCAATAATCAGTGAGGTTATGAGTAACCATAAGGGTAGAGCTAGAAATATATTTGGCATTCTCCGGTGTGGTTTTTCTTTATTTTCTCCCTCTTCCAACCAGACCAATCCTTTCAGGTTTGTAAATGGGTTACTCCAGCAACCATCTCTGTGGGCACCATTAATCCTGAAATTTAACTAACCCATTGGGATTTTACTGCAACCTCCCTAAGAACCTGGCCAAAAAAGGCACACCTAATGCTGTAGGGAACCCATATAAAAACAAGATTGGATCCAAATTCTAGTTTTCATGATTTTGGATGAGAGGAGAATGCTCAGCATTGTAGCTACCATGACCAGTATAACTGAAAATGGGTGGTGGGTCAAAAGCTCACCACTGATTTCACATACAACATACATCAGAGTATCAAGCATAAGTCTGAAAGAAGAGTAAGTTAATTTCCTATCGGTAGGAATTTTTGGGTAGATTGAATAAAAATTAAGATTAATAAGACTAGCATGGTATCAGTCTGGCTGGGTTTTAATCTAAATCAATGTTTTGTTCAAGAGCAGCATCAGAAAGAGACTACGGCTTGGATTTTCACCAAGTCAAGATGACTCAGGAGCCCTTTTAAAATGGCAGCCATGACCCAATCCTGGAACTTACGACCCCATTCCCGGGTTTCCAATTTTCAACAGGGCCTTTAAAGGGTACGGACTGGTTCAGGTCAAAAGCCCCCAGCCTTCATTCTTGATCCATCTGTCTCCATTGCAGGGATAGGCATGTCCTGGTTCTCCACAATTTTCATGGAATTAGGCCAGATATTCAGTGACTTGCAGTTCATAGCACCTCAGAGGTGTTGTGCACCATAGTCTGCATGAGGGGACCTTTTACAAGGCAAATTCTAAAGGTCCTCTTTATGCCTCCCCACCTGACCCCATGGCCCCTAATGTTAATGTATGCCCCCTCCCGCACCAAATAACACCTTTGTCTCTTCATGCCCTCCGTGACAAGATATACCCCCCAAATAATCCCTATGACCCTTCAAGCCCCCATGCCAAGCTATGGCACCTACATGCCCATTCAACCACTATACGCTGTATAGAAGCAACATACCCTAAAGTGACAGGATGGGTTTTAAAAAAAGCTTTAAAAGTCAAGCATTGATAAATTTCCACTTTCTTAAAATACAACTCATTTTTACTACAGCCCAATAAAAGTGATAATCATCCAGACCCTTTAAAGTTTCAATGGCTAAAACTGCAGGCACTTGAAGTCTGTTGTATAAACATTGTAAAATTGACAGCATAGATTGGACAGCTAGAGCTGTCAATCGAACAATGTTTTCCTCGGGGCTCAGGTATTTCAACAGGCTAATGGATCTCTGGGCTGTCAGCCACACCTCACTATGCATGATTGGCTCACAGACAAGACATCCATTGGAGTAGTAAAACACCTGAGCCTCAGAGAAAATTTTGATTTATTTTTGTTCATTCACAAGGTGTGAACTTTGCTGGCTGGGCCAGCAATTATTGTCCATCCCTAGTTGCCCTCGAGAAGGTGGTGAGTTGCCATCTTGAACCACTGCAGTCCACGTGGTGTAGGTCCATCCACAGTGCTGTTAGGAAAGGAGTTACAGGATTTTGACCCAGCGACAGTGAAAGAATGGCAATATATTTCCAAGTCAGGATGGTGAGTGACTTGGAGGGGGACTTCCAGGTGGTGGTATTCCCCATTTGTCTGCTGCCCTTGTCCTTCTAGATGGTAGCGGTCATGGGTTTGGAAGCTGCTGTCTAAGAAGCTTTGGTGAATTCCTGCAGTGCGTCTTGTAAATGGTACACACTGCTGCTCATGTGCTTCGGTGGTGGAGGGAGTGAATGTTTATGGATGGGGTGCCAATCAAGCAGGATGCTTTGTCGTGAACAGTGTCAAGCCCCGTGAGTGTTGTGGGAGCTGTACTCATCCAGGCAAGTGGGGAATATTCCATCACACTCTTGACTTGTGCTTTGTACATAGTGGACAGGATTTGGGGAGTCAGGAGGTGAGTCACATGTTGCCGGATTCCTAGCTTCTGACCTGATCTTGTAGTCACAGTATTTATATGGCTAGTCCAGTTCAGTTTCTGGTCAATGGTAACCTCCAGGATGTTGCTAGTGGGGGATTCAGTGAGGGTACTGCCACTGAACATCAAAGGGCAATGGTTAGATTCTCTCTTGTTGGAGATGGTCATTGCCTGACACTTATATGATACAAAATCTCCACTTGGAGAGACAGGGATTAATCAGGGATATCCAACGTCTTTTTCAGGGGGAGATCATGCTTAACAAACTTAATTGAATTTTTCGAGGAGGTGACTAGTTGTATAGATGAGGCTAGTGCAGTAGATGTACTCTACATGGACTTCAGTAAGGCTTTTGACAAGGTCCCGCATGGGAGAATGCTCAAGAAGGTAAGAGCCCATGGGACCCAGGCAATTTGGCAAATTGGATCCATAATTGGCTTAGTAGCAGGAAGTAGAGGGTGATGGTCAAAGGTTGTTTTTGCGATTGGAAGCCTGTGATGAGTGGCATACTGCAAGGATCGGTGCTGGGACCCTTGCTGTTAGTACGTTAATGATTTAGATGTGAATATAGGAGGTATGATCAGTAAATTCGCAATGACACAAAAATTGGTGGTGCCGTAAATAGTGAGGGGAAAGCCTTAGATTACAGGACGATATAGATGGGCTGGTAAGATGGGTACAGCAGTGGCAATTAGAATTTAATCCCGAGAAGTGTGAGGTGATGCATTTTAGGAGGACAAACACAGCAACAGAATACACAATGAATGGTAGGACCCTAGGAAGCATAGAGGATCAGAGGGACCTTGGTGTACATGTCCACAGATCCCTGAAGGCAGCAGCACATAGCATACAGGGCGACAGGCCAAGTGCCGGAAAATGGGATTAGGATAGATAGGTGCTTGATGATTGGCACGGATACGATGGGCCGAAGGGCCTGTTTCTGTGCTGTATAACTCTATGTCTATGTGTAAATGTTACTTGCCACTTGTCAGCCCAAGCCTGGATATTGTCCAGGTCTTGCTGCATTTGGTCATCAAGTGCTTCATGTTCTGAGGAGTCGCGAATGATGCTGAACATAGTGCAATCATCAGCAAACATCCCTATTTCTGACCTTATGATGGAAGGAAGTCATTGATGAAGCAGCTGAAGATGGTTGGGCTGAGGACACTGCCCTGAGGAATTCCTGCAGTAACGTCCTGGAGCTGAGATGACTGACCTCCAACAACCACAACCATCTTCCTTTGTGCTAGGTATGACTCCTACCAGCAAAGTTTTCTCCCCTGATTTCCACTGACTCCAGTTTTGCTAGGGCTCCTTGATGCCACACTTGGTCAAATGCGGCCTTGATATCAAGCGCAGTCACTCTCACCTCACCAGTTCTGCTCTTATGTCCATGCTTGAACCAAGGTCAGGAGCTGAGTGGCCTGGCAAAACCTAAGCTGGGAGTTAGTGAGTAGGTTATTGCTAAGTGAGTGCTGCTGGATACCACTGTTGCTGACCCCTTCCATTATTTTACTGATGATCACAGGTAGACAATGGGGTGGTAATTGGCCGGGTTGGATTTGTCCTGCTTTTTGTGTACAAGACATACCTGGGCAATTTTCCACAGAGCCCGGTAGATTCCAGTGTTGTAACTGTAATGGAACAGCTTGGCTAGGGACGTGGCAAGTTCTGGAAAAAAAGTCTTCAGTACTACTGCTTTCAGCCGTTCCTTGATATCACGTGGAGTGAATCGATTTGGCTGAAGATTGGCATCTGTGATGCTGGGGTCCTCCGCTGGAGGCCGAGATGGATCATCCACTCAGCAATTCTGGCTGAAGATTGTAGCAAATGCTTCAGTCTTATCTTTTGCACTGAGGTGCTGGGCTCTTCTATCATTGAGGATGGGGATATTTGTAAAGCCTCCTCCTCCAGTGAGTTGTTTAATTGTCCACCACTATTCACAACTGGATATAGCAGGGCTGCAGAGCTTAGATCTGATTCATTAGTTATGGGATCGCTTAGCCCTAACATTTGCTGCTTATGTTGTTTGGCACGCAAGTAGTCCTGTATTATAGCTTCATCAGATTGACACCTCATTTTTAGCTACGTCTAGTGCTGTTCTTGGCAGGCCCTCCTGCACTCTTCATTGAGCCTGGGCTGATCCCCTGGCTTGATGGCAATGGTAGAATGGAGGGTATGCCGAGCCATGAGGTTACAGATTGTGTTTGAGGACAATTCTGCTGCTGCTGATTGCCTCATGGATAGCCAGTCTGGATTTGCTAGATCTATTTGAAATTTATCCCATTTAGCATGGTGGTAGTGCCACACAACACAATGGAGGGTATCCTCAATGTGAAGGCAGGACTTAATTTCCACAAGGACTGTGCGGTGGTCACTCCTACCGATACTGTCATGGGACGATCCATCTGTGCCAGGCAGGTTGGTGAGGATGATGTCAAGTATGTTTTTCCCTCTTTTTGGTTCCCTCATCACCTGCTGCAGACCGAGTCTAGCAGCTATGTCCTTTAGGACTCGGCCAGCTCAGTCAGTAGTGGTGCTACTGTGCCACTCTTGGTGATGGACATTGAAGTCCCCCAACCAGAGTACATTCTGTGCCCTTTCCATCCTTAGTTCTTCTTCCAAGTGTTCAACATGCAGGAGCACTGACTCACCAGCTGGCAGGGGTTGGTACATGGTAATCAGCAGGAGGTTTCCTTGTCCATGTTTGACTTGATGCCATGAGACTTCATGGGGTCAGAGTCGATATTAAGGACTCCCAGGGCAACTCCCACCCGACTGTAAAGCATTGTGCCGTCACCTTTGCTGGGTCTATCCTGCCGGTAGGACAGGACGTACCCAGAGATGGTGATGGTGGTGGCTGGGACATTATCTGTAAGGTACGATTCTGTGAGGATGACTATGTCAGGCTGTTGCTGGAATAGTCTGTGAGACAGTTCTCCCAATTGTGGCACTAGCCCCAAGATATTAGTAAGGAAGACTTTGCAGGATCGACAGGGCTGAGTTTGCTGATTTGCTTGACAGATCAGAGAGCCAGAGCTGTCAATGTTGTTAATTTCACAATGTTTATTTACACAAGTTTAAAAGGTTTCACAGTCCCTGCAGAATTGGCTATTGAATGTTAAAGGGTATGGATGATTGACACTTTTATTGAGCTGTAGTAAATAGGAGGTTTTTTGAAAAATGACTTTAAGAAGTTTTTTTTTTTTACAATCCATTTTGTCACAATAAGATTCCTTGGTTCTATGTATAGTGGGTGAATGGACACCATTCCTTGGCATGGGGGCCATTGGGATTGCTCAGAGGGGCATAGTGGGTGGGTAGGGAACATACCTTAGCATGGAGGCATGAAGGGCAATACAGGGTGGGTAGGGGCATATCTTGGCATGGGGGTCATGAGAAACCATTTGGAGTGGGTGGCAGGCACACCTTGGCATGGGGATATCAGGGGCCATAGGGAGTGGGTGCAGGGAATATGGTGGCATGGGAGTGTGTGTGTGTGGGGGTTGGAGGGTGGGGGGTGGGGTTGGCGGGGAGGTGAAGGCTGAGGGAGGTTAGGACTGGAGGGCCTGTTTTTATTTTAATTGGGACAAAGTCCCACAGCACCAATGTGGGCCTTTTAAACAGCTTGCCTTGGCACCTGATGGCCCCTGTGGCTGCTCCAAACTTTTTGCGGTTTGGCTGGCTCAACTCCAGCCCACACCCGCCCACCCACAATGAAGGTCCCATCTTTGTGGGCGCTTTTTCCTGAGGCAGGCGGGCTGAGTTAGAAATTTTCTCAACTCCTGTTACCCACCTCGAGGATGAAAATCCAAGCCTACCTGTCTGTTTGGCCAGAAATAGTGCAGTGCACAGTTGTATTTAGGATTTGTCATCTCTGCCGCAACTCCTAAAAATGTTCCTCATCACTTCGATTAGGCTACACATTGTTTCGCGTGGGTACAAGTCCACAATACAAAACTCTCTCACAATTTAGCACAAATGGTTACTAAGTTGTCAATTTTGCTCAGAATCTACAGGATATTTGGTGTGGGAAAGTGGAAGCTACACACTGGTTGAGTTTGTTTTAAGGCACTTATTCAGGGCAGAGTAAAAGATTTACTCTATATCTCCCATATACTTTAATTGATGTGTAAGTATTTGATGCAATCAATAGGAGCAAAAATGAGAAATGTTTAACCATCTGCATTACCACCTCTCACTTTGAAAATACACCTTTCTTCATAAAAATGAAAGGAAATCAACAATTTTAGCTCTATGCCCAAATGCTTAAATAGCAGCAATAATTTTGGCAGGAATTTTTGTTGCAATATTTATATACTAAAAAATAAGCTGCTAGATAGAAATAATCAAACCTATATTAGTCTCTAACTGTAGTACAAAAGGAATATCATACTTACAAATCAGGCTTAGCCCCAAAGGTGATACTAACCAGTCTTATTCCATAGGCCTATACATTGTCATTTTAAGGATAGGTGACATAGCTGATATGCTAACACAGCAAGCCTGAGGCTAGTACCCACAATCTCAACCCACAATCATTGTGCAAGTGCAAAGCCAAGAAAAGATTAACATTGCTAAGCCCATAATCAGATTTCTTAGAATTAGTTGCTCAGAAAAATCACCATCACCCTTGAAGACCACAGGATTAACCAAGAGAGAATGCAAATTTTTTCTTTAAATTATACCTTTGGCAAACTGCTGTTTAAGTCTATTATACAAAAGAAGATTTCTTAACCTGTGCAAACAATTCATGCATCGAAAGATAACCTTTTAGGGATCTTATTTCAGACACATCTTGTCTAAATACTGTCACAGGTTAAAAACATTAAACTTCATATGGTTCTATGAATCTGCAATGTTTGATTAGCTTTCAGTGCAGAAATATACAAGGAATAAATTTCATTAGAAAGATCCCAAATCAGCCATGCACCAACCCATATTTCTACCCACATTGCTTCCCACCTCAGGCAGCTGGTTGTTAGCGCTATCTGGAAGAGGTGTCTCTAAATTTGGGGTCTCAGCCCTGGGCAGTGGTGCTTCGTCAGACACCACATTGGTTGCTATGTCTCTTAAATGCAGCAGGGAATCCACTTGATTTGGAGCAGCATCATCTATTGCTGAATCACTGTTGAGCTAAGGGAAGGATACAGGAAATTATACAGAGAATTAGTCCATTAGAATTTGCTTATTACTAGAACTTAACAAGGAAAAAAATAACTCACTCAATATAAAAGTTATCCATCATAACCATCTGAAAAACTAAAAATTAAAAAGCATGGTGAACAAGAAACAAAATTTGATGCGAAACATTTGAACAATTATATCAGTGCCTATTATCTGGCCTGTTACTAAATATTCCAATGGTTAACTGTAAAGAGAATTGCTGAAACAATTGGTTCCTACTATCCAAAAATTGTATCCTAATACATGGGCATATATATGTACATAAATGCCAGCAGTTTAAATGCCTTTAAACCTGAAATCTTTGTTCCAAGTGTTTTGGTGTGGAACTCTTGTTTTGTCTATATGCAATATGAAAATGGGTACTTAAACATCCCAACAAAAACTGTATGAACAGGGAGAGGCAGCACTGCATAAATCATTCAGCAGCTAGCATGCTAGAGTTCTTCACGAGTTCTACAGACACTTAAACTTGTCTGAGCTCTTTTTATTGGATATTCATTGACATTAAAATGTAACTTCGCTAGATTATATCTTCTGAAAACTGTGCAGCCAATTTTGCAAATTGCTTAAGTTTTTATAACTAGAGCCAGAGATAAAGAGCGCAAATCTGAAGGAGTTTGGGCAAAGCACAGAGCAGTGTGGATATGAGTATCAGGGAGTGAGTTTAAAAAAACTAGCGATGTCAGCACAAGGGAAAGTGCTGAATGCTGAGTAGCTGGTGGGTGTATTTTTTTAAATAAGTCTTTAATAAGTCTTCAATTTATTTCTGTTAAGTTTAAGTTAGTCTAATGAATAGAGGTATGGCAGGGTGCCTCATTCCTGTGGAATGTATGTTCTGTTCCATGTGAGAACTCCAGGAAACTTCCGGACAACTGTATGTGCAGTGTTTCAGAGTTTGAGCAGCAGTTGGTGTTACTGCAGTGCATCTGTGAGACTAAAAGCTATGTGGATAGCATGTTCCTGGAGATGGCAACTGCACAGATTAAGGGTGTGCAGCCAGAAGGGAAATGCATGAATGCCAGGCAGTCAAGCAGGACCAAACAAGTAGTGTAGGGACACTTGACTGTATCTTTCTCTGTAACTAATATTCAATTCTGAATATTGGTGAAGGCAATGTTTCATCTGGGGAATACTCGCTGAGCCAAAGTCACAACAATAGAGGTGCTCAGCTGTGCACCTGGGGTAGGGGTGGTTCAGAACAAATATGTTCCTTATAAAAAAAGTGGAAGCCAAATTTAGCCTCCCTGGATGTTAAAAAGAAATCAGATTTGGATAATGGAAAAAAATAGCTGATGTCAGATGCCAAAAACTCAATACTGCTGAAAGCCTAGAACAGTGCAGGGTGAAATTAAAAAGGAAATTAGGAAAACAAGGAGGTTATGCTAGAACTGTATGAAATGCTAGTTAGATGACAGCTAGAGTACTGTGTACAGTTCTGGTCAGTGCATTGCAGGAATGATGTAATCGCACTAGAGAATGTACAAATAAGCTTGATGGAGATGTTACTGGGAGTGGAGAATTTTAACTATGAGGAATGATTGGTTGTCTTCTTTGGAACAAAGGTGGCTGAGGGGAGATTTAATTGAGGTGTATAAAATCACGAGGGGCCTAGATCGAGTGGATAGGAAGGACTCATTTCCATTAGCAGAGGTCAATAACCAGGGACACAGAACTAAAATAATTAGTGGAAGGATTAGAAGGGAATTGAGGAGTTTTTTTTTCAACCAGGGGGTGGAGGGGATCTGGAATTCACTGCCTGAAAGGGTGGTAGAGGCAGAAACCTTTGTCACATTAAAAAAACACTTGGATATGCTGTTGAGATCCTGTAACCTCTAGGCTATGGAAAGTGGGATTAAGCTGGATGGGTCTTTTTTGGCTGGTACAGACACAGTGGGCTGAATGGCCTCCTTCTCTGCCTTAAACCTCTGTATGCTTTTTATGTTAGATAAATCTCCAGCAACCTGGTAGTTCAGGTCAGTGGTTCATTGAAATGTTGGTTTCTTCCCAGTGAGCTCTCAATGTTACCCAAACAATGTGCCAAGTAGACCCAACTACTGCCCAAACATGGGAAAGGAATAAAAATAAAAATCTATAATATATTGGTTTTCTTAATCTTAGAGTAGCTTGTTGAGGTAATCCTGATTGGAGACCAAGGAGAAAAGCTTCCCATCTTCTTGAACAAACAATATTTCTTTATTATCTTTTGATATCGAAGTTGTAAAATTGCTTTCACTGTAGATTCGTGCACAACCGTAGTGCAAATTTAAAGTGATGACAATATAAATCAGAAGCGACATGAAGAAATGCTTTTTACTGCAATTTGTTGTTGTGAGTTGGAATCCATTGTTTGAAAGGGTGGTGGATGCAGACTAATTAGTAAATTCAAGAGAATTGGATAAATATTTGGAAGGGAAAAATAGAAAAGAGCTGAGAAGTGGCATTCATTAGGTGGCTGTACCGAAGGGCTGGCACAAGCACAAAGGGCCAAAATGCCTTCATCTGTGATGCCTCAATCTATGATTTCATAAGATCCATTCAACATTGATTTTCAGAAAATCAAAAGCATTGCTAAATGGTTGCACTGACCTCGGCACCCTGATAATCAAATTCTCAAGAATCTATGCTGAGTGCAGTCTTGTAATTATGGAACTCCGGTGCTGGCTCAAATATACAGTTGTTCAAATTTAATGCCATTTTTTTCAGTACTTGTAATAATGATCTATTCTTTTACATTGCATTAATAATGTTACCATGTAGATGTTGCATTTGGAACATTTTAGAACTTCGCTAATTAGAGAATTAAAATACATATGTCCCTGTCTAGAACAGTCAGCAATTTTCATAGAATAAGTATTCATGTTTGTTGTAGATTGCCTCTTACAGCTGGAGCAACTACACTGCCTTCCTGTGTGATCAGCAATTCAGTTCTGACCGTTAACTGTATCATGAGACTCTGAAGATCACAGATTTTTATGACATGGTTAATTAAGCTTGTATAAAGAAAATCAATTTTAAACATAGTGAAAAACTGTGATGTGATCCAACAGGGCTTTGCCTGTTATATTTTGGATTGCTGAAACTATATTTAAGAAATTAACTGTAAGAAAGAATCAACAAAATTGATTAACTTTAGTATGATTGTTTTGAATTAATGCAGAATGTAAATTACTCTACTGGTCTCCTGAAAAATTGATTGCTTTGTACCTAAGGGAAAAGTCATTTCTTTTAACAATGGTTTGGATTTCCAGCATCAGCAAAATTTTTCTTCTTTTTAAAAGCAAAAAACTGTGGATGTTGGCAATCTAGAACAAAAACAAAAATACCTGGAAAAACTCAGCAGGTCTGACAGCATCCACGGAGAGGGATACAGCTGATGTTTCAAGTCCATATGACCCTTCATTAGAACTAAGACATATAGAAATGAGATGAAATATAAGCTGGTAGAAGGGGGTGGGACAGGAGAGCTCAATAGGGGGCCAGTGATAGGTAGAGGCCAAGAAGAGACTGCCAAAGATGTCATAGACAAAAGGACAAAGGGGTGTTGACGGTGGTGATATTATCTAAAGGATGTGCGAATGGGGACATTAAGGGAAGCGAGCTAGTGGCAGATGGCCCTAGTGTGGGTGCAGAAGGGGGAAGGGATCGAAATGAGCTAAAAGATGAAGATGAAACAATAGATCAATCGAAATAAATTTAAAAATAGGAGGGAAAAGAAAAAAATATGGTTGTAAAAAAATGATAAATTATTGGAAAAAGGAGGATTGGAAAGCGGGTGGGGATGGAGGAAAGAGTTCATGATCTGAAATTGTTGAACTCAATATTAAGTCCGGAAGGCTGTAAAGTGCCTAGTCGAAAAATGAGGTGCTGTTCCTCTAGCTTGCCATAATCTTTCCATGGTCCTTCATTACAGGTATGGTGCCAGAGGGCTGAAGAACTGCAAATGTTTTGAACCTTTGTTCCAAAAAGGGCGTAGAATAAAATCAGCAACTGCAGGCCAGTCAGTTTCACCTTGGTGGAGGGAAAATTTTAAAAATGATAATCCAGCACAAAACTAACAGTCACTTGATCAAATGCAGATTAATTAAGGAAAGTTAGTTAAAAGCAAATCATGTTTAACATGTTTTTGGATTGAGTTTTTTGATGAGGTGCCAGAAAGGGTTGATGAAGGTAATAGTGTTGACGTGTTGTCTATGAGCTTCCAAAAGGCATTAAAGTGCCACATAATAGGCATGCCAGCAAAATTGAAGCCAATGGAATAAAAGAGTCAGTGGCAGCATGCTGACAAAGTTGCCTGAGTGACAACTTTTCTTGATATACATTAATGACCTAGACTTAGCTGTACAGGACACAATTTCAAAATTTGCAGATGACATAAAGCTTGGAAGCATTGTGATCTATGAGGAACATCCTGATAAGGTTTCAATAAGTTGTAGACAAGCTGCTGGAATGGGTAGACATGTGGCAGATGAAATTTAGTGCAGAGAAGTGTGAGGTGATACATTTTGATAGAGGAGAAGCAATATAAACTAAAAGGTACAAAGAATATATGTGCACAAACTTTTGATGGTGGCAGAGCTGGTTGAGAAGTTGGTTAAAAAGGCGTATAGGATCCTGGGCTTTATAAAAAGTGGCATAGGGTACGGAAGGAGGGAAGTTATGGTGAATGTTTATAAAACATTGGCCTCAACAGGAGCAGTGTATACAACTCTGGGCATTACACTTCATGAAGAATGTGAAGGCATTAGAGAGGGTGCAGAGAAGATTTACGAGAATGGTTCCAGGATGTGGGATTTCAGTTACATGCATAGACTGAAGAAGCTGGGGTATTCTCCTTAGAGAGAAGGTTGAAAGGAGATTGGATAAGAGGTATTTAAAATCATGAGGCGTCATGAGAGAGTAGATAGAAAGAAATTGTTCCCATGTACCTACACCACATGGACTGCAGCAGTTCAAGAAGGCAACTCAGCACCGCCTTCTCAAGGGCAACTAAGGATGGGCAATAAATGCTGGCCCAGCCAGCGAAGTCCACATCCTGTGAATGAATTAAAAAACAATTCTAGTTCCGAACCACTTGCTACATAAAAAAAGGTTTTTATTTTGCTTTTGGTTCTTTTGCCATTCATCTTAATGCAGGACTTGTGACCTGGCTTTCAAAAAGGCATTGGATAAGCACGCTAAGAGAAAATAAGACTTATGGGGAAAGTTCAGGGGAGTGGGAACAGCTAAACTGCTCTTGCTGACAATCAGCATTGACTGGGCAGGCTGAATGGTCTCCTTCTCTGCAATAGCCATTCTGTGTTGATACAAAGAAGCAAAACCAGTAGGACTAGTCCCACTGTGCATTGATGGTATCCATGGAGAAATTTCACTGCAAATTAAGTGTAAAAAATAGCTGTAGGCAGCACTAGGGACTTGTAAGGGAAAAAAAAAATAACACCACTAATAAACAAAAGGTAGTTTTTAAAAAATAAACCAGTATGGAGTCACCAATTTGTCCTAGTGTCATCTAACAAAAAAAAGAAATTGATGAACTTAAATAATATAGTGTGGGATTAAGGCATTTACACACCTGGATGTATTTTTTTTATACGAAGGTTCTGAGACACACTTTAAAATATGTTTCATGCAATATTTTGTGCCAATTGCATAATTCATGTAACTGCTTTCTCAATCCTAATTACTGATTATTTTTGGTATGTTAAGAAAGCAGATTTTCTTCTCATAAACAGAAATTTACAGTGACTTACAATGCTAATTTTGACCCCAAGTAGCTAGATTTTGCTAAAATAACAAATACTTCGGGAACTCATCAAAAAAGGAATTGAACTGACACAAATCTTGGAGATTCACATCCTCAAATTCAATCAATGTATCTATTACAATAAATTGTCAAACAAAATTATAAATATATAGAGACTCTGTAACACAAGAGCAAAGCAATAACTTACCATCTGTGACCGGGTTAAGATCTGACTCGCAGTCAGTACCTCCTCCTCAGATGACTCATCAGTGTCCTCCTGGTTGGTTAAATTTAAACTGGGTGTGCTTCCTGAATACTGGAACTCCTGGAGTGATGGTGTATCGCCCTTCTCAATGCTGTCCAATGAACGCCTCCGCACACCCCAATTAAAGTTGTCCATACTTTCACCCTGCAACAGTTTTACTTTTCATTTATTTTTTTCTTTAACAACAGGATTTTTTTTGTAAACTGCATTTTATAGGATCAACTTAAATGCTGCCAGAGCATTATAGGATTGTACATTACAGGTGTGTTGAAAGTAGCTTATTCCTTTAACATATTACACCAATTCAGCTGTAAATCACTTGTGATTTACTGAAATACCCAGAAGTAATAGTGTGCAACAATACATGAAACATGCAGTCAACCGCATTAATGAACACATAGCTCACTATAATCTATACTGATACTTTTTGTAAGTGCATAACCAGTTTAAAAAAATTAAACATACTTTATAGTATTTAATATTAAAAACTACCTGAAGAACATGAAGTTAGCTGGTGCTTTTACATCAGTGTATTGTTTGTTAATTTTGTTTTCCACATTTATGTACAGGCATGTTCTAGAAAGGGCCAAAATTTGCACACAAATATAAACAGAACACTAAGGCCCTAAATAGTAATACTACACCATTAATTAACATTCAACATTTATCACACACAAGACAAGAACTCAACAAAACACTGCACCAGGCTGCAACTTACCTGCAGCTCCTGGTTAGCAATGAGGAAAAGAGATGACCAGCATTAAAAAGTAAGAAAAGAGAAATATTTGGCACGATGTAAGAAACAGGAATATGCCTTAATCTGAACAAACATCAATTACATTGGATTTAACAGGCACTTTAGTTGGGATGCGACACTTCAGGTAACAAAATGCATGCAGGATGTGCAACTCATCTTTTTAACACTTGTTCATTAGCTGCATATGCTATTTACAGGCACGATCTAAGTCACTAAAAAAGACCTGTGACTTTCTAGTTCCCTGATTCTTCCTTCCTCTCCAGAGAAAACTCACTTATTTCAGCTTGCCTTACAATAGAAGGCCCAAGAGATATTGAAAATGTATGGGAGCCAGCAACATTCTCTGGCACAGTCTGCTTGTATACCAAGACAAGGTGCCACATAGCCTCAGCACCTTTTTAATTAGAAAGGTGCTATAAATGAGGGAAAGTGCTGTAGATAAATGCTGACATGGATGAATATCATAGTAATCAGTGACATTCTCCAGCAGTGCAGTCACTGTTATGTCAGCAAATACAGAAGTCAACATTTGCACAAGATTCCCAATTAACAAGAGTTAAATGGGCAGTTGATCTACTTTGCTGGTGCAGCTTGAGAACTTTCCGACACTTCCTTGAATAGAATCACAGCATCTTTTACAAGCAGCCACTTGAATAAGCAGTTGGGGCCCAATTTACTATCTCAAAGAAACCTCCAATAATGGAGTGCTCCCTTAGTACTGCACTGATGTATCAACACAGATTATATGCTCAAATTCTGCAGCGTGGTTCTGCTTGAACCCATTATCTTTCAAGTCAAAAGTGATATCACTGAGTCAACTTGACACTTAAAATTTAATCAAAGCGCGTTGAAAGTGTATCCAGGAAAAAGTTCTGCATGTAAAGGGTTGTGACACACCATCCCAGAAGGCCACAGATATGAAACCATTCAGGGTATTTAAAAACAAAATCAATTAGGAGTAGATGAGTCACATGTTCCTCCAGTTAAACACTGAAGACCAAAGTCATTGTGTTTGGTCCCAATTGCAAACTCCATACCCTTGCCACCGAATTCATTCTCCTACCTGATCGTTGCTTCATACTGAATCTGACTGTTTGCAGTTTTGGCATTGCATTCAATCCCAAACTAAGTTTCCTATTTCATAACAAAACAAAAACAGAATTACCTGGAAAAACTCAGCAGGTCTGGCAGCATCGGCGGAGAAGAAAAGAGTTGACGTTTCGAGTCCTCACGAACCTTCGACAGAACTTGAGTTCGAGTCCAAGAAAGAGTTCTCAACTCTTTCTTGGACTCGAACTCAAGTTCTGTCGAAGGGTCCTGAGGACTCGAAACGTCAACTCTTTTCTTCTCCGCCGATGCTGCCAGACCTGCTGAGTTTTTCCAGGTAATTCTGTTTTTGTTTTGTTTTGGATTTCCAGCATCCGCAGTTTTTTTGTTTTTATTTCCTATTTCATAACCTTTCCAGCATAAAGGTTAACTATTTCTACCTCCATAATATCACCCACCTTCATTCCCACCTCGGCTCATCTGCAAAGTGATATCTTATTTCCTCCAGACTCATCCTTTGGCTGACTATGCATTTTTAAAATTACACCTCTTAAGTGCTTGGAGACATTTTTCTAAGTTACAGGCACATCATAAATGCAAATAGTCACTGTAAAGGTATTAAGAAATATGGGGCTGGAATTTACGCTCTCCTGTTGGCAGGTTTGAAGTTGGGGAGACACAAAATCCAACGGGCAGCCTGCCCGCTGCATACCTACCCGTCTCCTAGCAGTCTAAAATTTTACGAAGGGAGGGGGGGATGTCCTGCAGCCCTCCTGCTCTTGGGCATATTGAGGCCCTTGAGTGGTTAATCAATGGCCACTTAAGGGCCTCATCACACCACTGCCAGTAATTTGCCCGTGGTGGGGAGAGGCCTACGCCATGCATGAGGCCTGGCAGATTTAGCTGAGTAGGCTGATGTAGGGCAAGTGGGGTTTTGTGTGTGTGTGTGTGTGTGTGTGTGTGTGTGTGTGTGGGAGGGGAGGTGGGGAGGGGGGGAACCTCCCCCTGGGTCCATCAAAGACAGGCCTTAAACGTTGTCTCCCCCCTTTACCCTTCCCATAAGCCGCTTGATCCCGCCACCCCTCCCCACTGGCCCCTGACCCTGGACGTTCTTACCTCTGCATCTTCCAGTTCGACATCTAAGAAATCAAAATCCTTCAACACTCCAAATTGCTGTTCAGTATTGGCGTCCTCTACCGGTACTTCCTCTTCTCTGATTGGATCTTCAGTTGTGGAAATTAAACTTGTCTGTTGTTCTGCAATGTCTAGGTCTTCACTGGATGAAAATATAACCTAAAAACATGTTTTGAAATTATACACAGGTGTATCACGCATTTGCAAAAACACGTTTTGACATGAAACAATTTCTTCCAATCTTTAAGCCTCCTTGTCACCCACTTCCCTGTCCAAGGCTGGATATATGGCCAGCTCCTAAATCTATACTAAACATGTCCTATACTTGGATACCAGGAAATGAGAAACAGGCTGCTTTCTTTCCCAAATTTACATCCTCCTTGGGACTAGAAGTTGTGTTTTCAGTTTTAATGCTCAATGACCTACACAGGCTCCTGGTCAAGCAATGTCTTGATTTTAAATTTCTCAACCTCATTTTCAAATCTCTCAATGTCCTCATTCCTCCCTGTGTAATCTCCTTCAACCCCACAATCCTACAAGATATCTGCTCTTCTAATTCTGGCTTCTTGTGCATTCCAGATTAAAATTGCTCCACCATTGTTGGCCATATCGTTATTGCCTATGACCCAAGCATTGGAATTCCCTCTCTACATCTTCTGCTTCATTACCTCACTTTCTTCCTTTAAGGCACTTCTTGAAACATAGCTCTTTCACCAAGCTTTTGGTCATCCGATCTAATATCTCCTTTTGTGGTTGGTGCCACAAATTGTTTTATAACACTCCTGTGAAGCACCTTGGGATATTTTAGTGCTATATAAATATAAGTTGTTGTTATTTTGATATATAGGCTGTGTGACTAGGGCTGAAGAGATTAACTTGAACCAAAAATGATTTTATATTTATATACTGCATTAATTAAAAAAAGGAAATAAAAATCAATTGGCTTCAGATACTACATAACTCTTAGAGGAATACATACAAAAAAGGAGCGGATGATAAGGAATTTTAGCAGTTAAGTACAAGGGTTGTGGGGAGAAAAAGACAGGGTATACTAGTAAACAAGATATGCAGCTAATTTCTTTTGTGCCAGAGATAAAGAAAATAGGGAACAATTAGATTTTTACATGCCAAGGTTGCAGACAAGGTGGATGGGGGGGCTGGAGAGAAGTTAGGTCTGCTGGTTGTCCACACAAGGATAAATGATAAGAGGGAGGGAGAAGTCCAAAAATCCCAAAACTAAGTTTCTTCACAATGTTTTCAAGTTTATAGATAAACATTGTAAAATTTTCAGCATCACTGCTAGTCTTTGTAGGGGAAGAAAATTTGTGAGTAAAATCATAAGGGTGAATGGGAGGCTGGCTGTTTGGGGCAAGCTATGATAAACCACTGGTCTAGCCTCACCTGGAGCTTGTGTCCAATTATGGGCAAGCTGATGGTTTTTGTTTCATAAAGAGTTGGTATTGCTTTTGGAGTAATCTTGGTTGGTTACAAAATAGAGATGGCAACCAAAAAGGATAGGAACAAAGGCATATTATCTAATATATTGCAATAAAGGGGTTTTAATAAATATGGAAGGGGAGGAGTTGTGTGGCATCAATGGAAAATAGAAAATGTGTGTGGCACTGGCATTAGTAACGGGCACAAGAGTGATTCTACAGCATTGGGAGCTAGCAAACAGAACCCAAATTTTAAAAGTAAAACAAATTAGATCCAGCTATCTACAAACACATGACAAAAGTGTGTAAAATAATTTAAACACCAGAAAGGAATCGGTTGCAAAATTGTTTAATTATTAAGCTAACACTGTAGTTGGTTGTACCCACATCTCTGAGTAACAACGTTCTGGATTCAAGCCCCACTCCAGGGCTTGGCACGAAAATCAAGGCTAACACTCCAGTGCACTACTGAGGGAGTGCTGGACTGTCAGAGGTGCTGTCTTTCAGGTGAGGCATTAAACCAGGGTCCCATTTGCTTGCTTGGGTTGATGTAAAAGATCCCATGATGCTATTTTGAAGAGCAGCATGGAGGGCTATTCTCTGTGTCCTGGACAATATCTATCCCTCAATCAAGAAATCAAAAACAGATTGTTGGTAGTAGGACACTGCTTTCCTTGATTTAAAGAACTAGATTGTTTAGCTAATTAGTCCTCAATTTACAAGAACTTTGTTCAGTTCACCATTTACAAGGCCAAAACCTTCTTGATTGGTTGTTGCCTAAAACACTGCACTGCAGCACTCAAAATCCTCCCTATTTCTGCTAGCTCACTCAGACTGAAACAAGAATGGTGCAATCTTGGTACTAAGTGTAATTCCAGTGGTATTTGGATGCTAGATTGCATGAATTAAACATACTGGAGGAATAAAATCAATGGGGAGAGTCTGTATTTGTCTTTGTTTTCTCTAGATGTTCTTATAAATTAAACAGTTATTCACTTCCCACCAAAGAGAAAAGCTATCAATTTTTACAGAGTTATTGCAAAGCTATGTTTAAACAAAGATTTTACTTAAAAATGGTGTACAGAGCTGTGAGCTAGAAAAATACTTTAGGTAGAATGAAAAGGTTTAACTTACTGACGGATTCTTTGGGAGACCAACTTCTTGGCCACAAAGTGAGAGTACATTCATTAATTTCTCTCTTGTCCTCCTCTAAAATAAAACCCCCAAAGGTTAGAAGGTTCAAAATAAGCTTTAAAAACTTATTCAATCAAACTGAAGTACCACAAAATTTTAATATGATCAGATTACATTTTGAATATGAACAGAACACTTCACTACTTTGTACTTTAATTGTTATACATATATTTCTGCAAAGAAAGCAAAGCCTAAAACACTGCACTGCAGCACTCAAAATCCTCCCTATTTCTGCTAGCTCGCTCAGACTGAAACAAGAATGGTGCAATCTTGGTATTAAGTGTAATTCCAGTGGTATTTGGATGCTAGGTTACATGAATTAAACGTACTGGAGGAATAAAATCAATGGGGAGAGTCTGTATTTGTCTTTGTTTTCTCTAGATGTTCTTATAAATTAAACAGTTATTCACTTCCCACCAAAGAGAAAAGGTACCAATTTTTACAGAGTTATTGTAAAGCTATGTTTAAACAAAGATTCTAAAAATAACATCTGTTGTAAATGGTTCTATTGTAGTGATAATTCTGCACAGCAATATCCATTGTTTAAAGGCTCCCTCAGTGCACAGTAATAAAATAATTGTTGGTTACATGAAGGAAAATGATGGATTGTCAGGTGATAACAAATTCTTCGATGAAGCATCTTGGGATATTTTTGTACATTAAAGATACTATACGAGTGCACGTTATTATCATAGCATTTGTATGGCCCGGCCAATTTGGGACAACATATAAATATGTACTTTATAGTTCTAGATAACTTTAATATGCTTTGGTGAATTTGTGTGTTCATGATGCAAGGCCTAGGAAATGTGATTTTATCCAATTCAGACATCCAGTGTCAGCATCAAACAACTTCTAGGCCAGTTACAGCATAGCTAAATACTCTTTCCTCTGTTTTACTATCTAAATCACAAACTCTGAAGAGCATCTCGATTACACCAGCCTGACTTCCCATTTTCTACATCAACTTTGAATAAAATGGTCAATTAGTGTTGAATTACTGTGGAATGATTACAGCTTAAATCTTTGGTACATTGGGAAAAACAAATAATTGTATCCAGAAAAACCAGCCTTATTTTTAATGTGCTGGATTGGGATGGTATAATTTATCCAAAGGTATGATTTATCCAAACCAACTGAGTTTGATTTGAGTAGAGTTCACTGTACCTGGGACAGCTGTGGCCTTTTCCAGCTGACGGGCACTAAGGCATTTGAGTTTGACCCTGAAGATGTAGAAGAGGTACTCCGAGTGACAGCAATGACTTTTGGCTTTCCATTTCGGCATGTAGCACTGTGCTGGTCACCATATTTCTGCCCTATAATTGGTGTCTATAGAAATCAAAATGGCATTAAAATAAAATCAGCACGGTATAACAACATAAATGATTTGAATGAACTTGATGTACATATAACACAAATTTTTACGTTCCCAAGATAAGATCTGCAACAACAGAGCAGTGGAATACAAGCGCAAAAGCATCATCCAGGTTCTTCAATACTAACACAAAAATGCACTATAAATATAACACTCTACTGTACAAAACAAAAATTGCAATAAAGAAAATGACTTAACTGGTCCTTTGTAGGATACTGACAAATGTTGGCTAGGAGGATCACTATAGATGAATTTAACGTCAATAAATATAATTATTTTAAGGCCCATGAACAGCAATTACATACCTCAGAGATGTCAAAATGGAAATCTAGAGTCTTTCCAGGCAATTCTTTTGAAGCATTGTTCCAGATTTTTGTGAAGGAAATTTCAGGAGATGTTGACAAATCCCCTCCATAATTTGATCTATGCACTTCATCTGGCACAACAAGGCTGGCTGAACGAGATACCACCAATTTCAGAATATTAAGCGCTTCCTTCCAGTATGGGCTCTAAATAAAAGAAATAAAATGGTTGTACTGCTAGACATAGAAAGCTTACTTATACTGTATAAACTGCAAATAGAGAATTGCAAATTGTGCTGATACCTGATTATAGCATATGATTGTGATGAGACAAAATTGTAATCCAAGAAATGTAAGACTCTTAGGAAATAGCGATAGTTTAAATAAGTTATATTGGTATTTGTAGGTGTTAGGAATGAGTTTTAGCTTTAATGTTTAAGTTTGATTTGTATTTCTGTATCTGTGTGTTGAGAAAGGTCAAATTGAGTTTTAGTTTCACTTTAAAAAGGTGCCTGTGTTTCTAATGAGAGTTTACGACTTAAGAAGTTAAGCAAACAAATAGAAGAATTTGGCTGTAACTTAGCAATAGGGGTCCAGAGAGGCAGGTCCCTCCCACAGATACACACAGAAAAACTAAAGAAACAGCAGTTCTAAGTTCAGTTTGAAGCCAGGGCCCCGAGAGACTGGACAATGGGAGAGGGAACTGCAGATTTCCCAAATTAACCAAAAAGGTCCCAAGATCAAAGGAGTGAGACAGAAACAGGAGAAAGTCGCAGGCAGACCTTCTAGTCAAAGGAAGGGCAGGAACTTGGAAAAGGTCCTGTTAAGGGAAGTTAAGCGTGGGGGGCAGAGAGAAAGGCTCCAAGCTTCAGATTTAAAGAGACAGCAATTGCAGAAAGCAGATTTAAAGCAAAAACAGCTTACAAGAGGCAAGAAAGTCCAAAGAGATGGCTGAAGGTCTATAACTCTTTGTTATGGACATGTTGGACATGTGAAGCAGTGGTAATGTTGACGGCTGAGTGGGTGAGAAAGAATGCATGGAAGGCAGCTTGTATGCATGTGGTGACCCAGGGGAGAGGAACTTCGGAAGGAGAGCTTGAAACCCTGGAATTAAACCCTGTGGAAGGTATCTGAGAGAAAGCATCGGTTTGGGAGATGATTTTAAGGCGGGGTATTGAAGAAAGGAGATTGGAAACCCTTGGGTGAAAGATGGAGTGCACCATGTTGGCTTATGGTGTGACAGGCGTCTAGGGTGAGTTGCAGAGAGATCCAAAGTATTTGGTTGAGGTGGCATCTGTCACTTGGTTTCAGAGTGTGGTGTGCCTGACCACAGGGTGCCTATTGCTTCACACAGACTGTGTACTTACTGTGAACATTAAAGCATAAGATAGCTTTTGTAACTTGTGTTATCCTTACAAATCTGTATATATCTGTAAAGGTATAGTTGTGGGTGAAGGAGTTTTGTAATACAGTTCATCTTTTCTTGTTTAATAAAGGTTTGATGCTTTTGTCAAAAGTTCATCAGTTGACTCCTATGACTGTTCAGTGGCTACTCTTCATGTATTTAAATAAATAAATAGAAGTTGGGATCTACCAAGCTGGGTTCCACCCTGGGATCAGGCTTGTCCAGGGGTAATCTCAGCTGGGACTGCAACAAAGCTGAGTTAGCTTTGCGACCTTAAGGCCCCAGTGAGCTTAAGAGGGCAGATTTACATTGATACACAGGCAAAATACTGCAAAATTAGGGATGGACAATAAATGATGGTCTTGCCAGTGACTCCCACATCCCAAGAACACAAAGCACCGGCTAGGACTTTTTTTTCCCTTAAAGCATTTTACCCCGTTCCATTCCCTTGCATTCTCCTTCTGTGTGCCTTACATTACCCATACTGTGGACAACACCATCTTAAACCAGTTGATAGTTGGAACTAAAGGGTCGACTCACTCCATTCTATGAAAAACAACATTGATGGGTGAAGAGAGACAAAGTTAAGAATCAGTTTTTGAGGAATCATGGGCACCTAGTTGTTCTGGTCACTCGATGAACTATGTCCCATGTTCCGAAATGATAAGCCACATCCACCCTCCCCCCACCATGCACATGCCATGGTTTTTAAAATCAAATTCTCTTCTATGTCCAGGTTTTATCATGTTCTTGTTACTGCAACAATCAGCCAAAGTGAATGTGTGAACAAGTGTGGTCAAAAACTAAAACTATCTTGACCTTCCTCTTCTCTCTTTTTAAAATGGATTAGTTTTCTAAACTGATGATTTTCTGTTTTATTTAGCTGAATAACTACAACCTTAACAAACCATACACACAATGCAAATCAACTGCAACTGATGAAATTATTGTAAGGTCAGATCAAGATAAATACTGAGGCTGACTCTATTTCTTTAACTAGTAAAAATGTTGTAAAAAGTAACTTCCCCATCTTATGCCCCAGCTATAGCAACAGGGTTTGTTTTTTTCAGGTGTTTTTCCATCTTCTGCGCAAAATATTCCTCAAAATGTGATGTTTCCTTCAATGTCTGCATAATATACTGTAATCTGAAATATCAAAATTTGCCTTCTTACTCTGTCTACTCTACCCTATTCAATTTATCATTCCCTTTAGCAACGTAAACATTCAACTGACAGTTGAAATTCCATCAAAATGCTTTCAGAGTTAAATGACCATGGAGATAACAGCAAGTCCAAATATAGTGGGCATAAAAATTAAAGCAAACACTGAAACAGTTACTAAATTGACAAGCTTCTCTAGATAACAGCTTAATAACTAAAGTGCCTTACCATTAAGATCACTGTCACAAAAATCCAATTTCTCATTCAATTATTTACTGGCTGTGTAAATAACATTTCATATACCATATATTTTTCTAAGGATCTATTCTCTATTCCATTGAAAAGATAAAAATGCACTAGGTAAAAAAAATGTTGTGGAACAAGCAACATGCTTTAGGAAAAGCTACAATACTTCCATTTCTCCTGTCAGCCTCAAGCTTACTGCATTCCAAAGGGTGACTTTTTAAAAGCAAATCAAAGCAAAAGTAACATCCCCTTTATGGTATAGATCTTAAAAGTAGAAATGTGTGTTGTTTTACACTGTTCTCCTACTGCCATTAATGCTGAATTGAAATCATCCTGAGGCAACACATCTATTTTGTGAGAAGCACTATACATAAAGAAGATGTCTTGATTCATTTTCCACAAATTTTAATCCATTATAATTTAGGTGCTCGTAGGGTGGAATTACTTTATGACATAGCACAGGTTAATTTGAAGTGCAAGAAATTGTGTCTCAATTTTGACATTTCTTTAAACTAGAATATGGCACAAAAGGCCAAAATATCCTAAAACTAAAAATTCCACATAAAGTTATGTGATAAAGTAGACATTTTTTTCAGTTGCTTTATAAACACAGGCATCATTACTGAAAATGAAGGTGAATGTGTGTTCTCAAACTACTTTTTTTCTGAAAATAATCAATCAACCCAAATGAAGCACAGATGCAGATTAAAGTTATATAATTTGAATATTCTTAAAGTATCTGCAATTTTATGCAGTTTCTCCACAACAGTAATTAATTCACTCTGAGAAACTGTGAATTGTACAGACTGTGTCATTTAATTCTCTGCCCCGCTCCCACTCTGATTTCTCTGTCCGCAGCTTCCAACACTGTTCCAATGAAGCTCAGCGTAAGCTTGAAGAACAGCACCTCATCTTTTGGTTAGGTACTTTGCAGCCTTACGGACTCACCACTGAGTTCAACAATATCAGATCATTTTCTGTTTTTATTTCAGATTTCTTTGACATTTGGATTAAACTATGAATTTGTGCGGCGAAGATAGAGGTGAATACTGCAGAGATTTCATTGGTAAAACAGTCTGCACAAAAAAATTAATTTTTCAAATACTTTAGTTATACACTCTTATGCTCCCATTTTACTTTAATATATTATGAAGCAAGAACTTCAACAATTATAATTCGCTCCAGGCAATCATGCCGCATCTAACAAAAGAAATAATCTTTCACACACAATTGTTTCTTTTGACTCACTTGCACATATTTTCCAATGATCTTCATGATCTCCAAATTGAACTGTTTTACTGGAGCTCCAGACAAATCAATATGACTCAGAAGGCTATAGATAATTTGTAGCAATGACTGCTGCATACTAGTTAGGCCCTTTTCTAATAGCTGTGGAGAAAAATTGCACAGAGAGGTAATACCTTTACAACCATTTCAGTGTACATTCATGCATTAAAATAGTCATGGTAGCATGTTTAAAAACCTATTTTAATTAATTGCTATCAACATTGCATGCAAGCAGAACCAATGTCACATACAAATTATGGCATGCTAATTCCCATTCATGCATTTTGCTTCTAAAGTTTGAAGTAAAACTATTGAGTTTCTTATAGCTTGGTTCACATCTAGTCGTGGCAAAACAAATTTTGCTCAGCGTGCATCATGGGTATATGTAAGTGAATTTGCAGAATCCGGAGTTCTTGGCGCTCCATCCACAGGCAGTGATATGCAGCTGCAGATGTAACTGTGTCACAGATTGGTGTTAACCAAATAAGGAGTGCAGCACATGCATACCAAATTTAATGTATTAGAGACATCCATTATTTTAAATGTCCAATACTTCAGTACACCAAATCAGGGATGTATAAAGGTAAATAGGTTGAATTGAAAGACACAAATCTTTTATTTTCCCACTAAAGGGGATATAAATGGAGTGATTCATGCATAAACCAAGAGCATGTGATCTGAAGGAAGTTGATAAATATAGAATAGCATCATCAGCAAAAAGGTGGGATAATGTTGCATGTTAAATGGAGAAAATAATTGATAAGAATAGAAACTGGGATGGAGAGTTGAAGTCTGGGAAGGGAACCAGTCAATTAACTGAAGAAGAGTGTGACACAATGGATCCTCGATTTCAACAAAAACAGAGTAAATAAGTCTTGGTTCTTCATCAACACCAGTCACCAAGAAATTTAAGAAATAAATTCAGTTAAGTATTTCTTCCATATTTCTACCAGCCAACATATCAAATAAGTAGACAAAATATAAGAAAAATTACCTCAGCTAAGTAAGTGACCAGGTTAAAGGTGATATCTGAGAATGCATCGTGGAGGTATCGGCAAACTACATTAATCCAATTTGCACTGTCCCGTGAATAACTGTGTGTGCTATAAAGGCTCATCATGTGAGCCAGGTTGGAGAGTGTGGCTGTCTTTTCTTCTGCACAGACCTAAGATGAAAACAATACATAATTCAACAACAAAAACAGGATAGGTACAGGCTTATTTTATTGCTTGGAAACTTTGTTATCTGAATACAATGCTACAGTGTCCATGATTTCAGCTTTGTCATATTGCTGCTGCAAAAAAGCGGAGATAAAAACATACTTTAAAAATATTGTTGTAACATTTCTGCTATAATCCTAGGGTACATGACTTCCAAACGGGTACCCTGAGTTTGTAGGAAAATAAAAATATTTATTAGCATTTAGGTTTCATTTCCACAACATGTATTACTTTTTCAAAATTAATGACAAAATATACTTCAACATCAGCACTCCTTTCAGCACCTTAAACATTCAGTCCACTACCCCAGCCAATCCCTAATGCAATCTGGTTGCAGTCTGTACAATCTACAAGATGCACTACAATAACCCACCAAGAATCTTGCACTAGCAACTTCTACCTTTAATGTCTAGAAGAACAAGGGCAGTAGACGCATGGGGACACCACCACCTGCAAGTTCCCCTTTAAGTCACACACCAATCTGACTTGGAAATACATAGCTATTCTTTCATTGTCTGTGGGTCAAAATCCTGGTTCACCACCACCTTCTCAAGAGCAATTAGGGATGGACAATAAATGCTAGCTTAGCCAGTGTTGCCCAATTCTCATGAATGAATAAAAAAAACTTCCCATCTGGGTGGTTGGAAATAAGAATTGTTCCACCACGTCAAAAAAATCCAGCAACCAGTCCAGCCAGTATTAAAAAAGAAATCAAAATCTTGCCAATGATTCAACATCTTTGACTAGATGACGGGCATTTAGCACAATTTTTCTGTGGTTTGCTCTTAGTCTGAAGTCAATTCAAATGATCTGATAATTCAAATAAATATGGTGCAAGAAAGTCCTCCCATCGAGAAAAGTTAAGAAGCAATTTACCATCTTGGTTTGGCAATTTTGCAATGTAATGTGTCACCAACAGGAAATAAACCACTAAATATTTCACAAAATGAATGAATTTTACATTGTTCATCTTGCAAACAGCTCAGTTTTTGAACATTTGCAATTCAATATTTGTTTTGACATATCATCGTGCTTCTTAGGGCTAGATTCTATTAAGCACAGGTGCTGGGAGCTTTGCAGTGGGGGGCTAGGGGTAGTGCTGGCAGGGTGTCGTTAGCATGTGGGGAACCCATAAATATGTAAAGTGCATCTGTCAGTAGATTTTTAACTTATTTGTTAGAAGTTAGAAATATGCCATAGATCTTTAATATACATAAAAGATTGGAAATCAACTTGCTGTAGGTAGAGGCTTTAAAGTTGTACTTTACCAGAAATGAAACTAGAGAAAGTGCTAAAAATAAGTTTCTAATAGTGAAAAAGCAACAGGGCAAATACATAAAGGAGTAACCATACGACAAAGCTATGTTAAGGAATTTCATTCTGTAAACCTCCTTGCTAAAATGCATAAGTTAATTAGTGAGAGAACTTTTTTTGTATTCATTCCCATTCATGAGATGTGCACATTGCTGACTAGGCCAGCATTTATTGTTCAACTCTAATTGCCCTCAAGAAAGTGGTGGTGAGCTGCCTTCTTGAATCGCAGCAGTCCATGTGGTGCAGGTACACCCACACTGCTGTCAGGGAGGGAGTTCCAGGATTTTGACCCAGTGACAGTGAAAGAATGGCAATATATTACCAAGTCAGGATGATGAGTGGCTTGGAGGGGAACTTCCAGCTGGTGGTGTTCCCATGCATCTGCTGTCCTTGCCTTTTGAGGTGGTGGTGGTTGTAGATTTGGAAGGAGCCTTGGTGAATTCCTGCAGTGCATTTTGTAGATGGTGCACACTGCTGCCACTGTGCGTCGATGGTGGAGGGAGTGAATGTTTGTGGATGGGGTGCCAACCAAGCGGTTGCTTTGTCTGGATGGTGTCAAGCTTCTTTAGTGTTGTTGGAGCAGCACTCATGCAGGCAAGTGCAGAGTATTCCAGCTACAGAGCTTAGATCTGATCCATTGGTTATGGAATTGCTTAGTTCTGTCTATCACTTGCTGGTAACGCTGTTTGTCACGCAAGTTGTCCTGTGTTATAGCTTTACCAGGTTGACACCTCATTTTTAGGTATGCCTGGTGCAGCTCCTGGCATGCCCTCCTGCATTCTTCGTTGAACCAGGGTTGATCCCCGGCTTGGTGGTAATGGTAGAATGGGGGATATGCCAGGCCATGAGGTTACAGCTTGTGGTTGAGAACAATTCTGTTGCTGCTGATGGCCCACAACGCCTCATGGTTGCCCAGTCTTGAGTTGAAATTTATCCCACTTAACAAGGTGGTAGTGCCACACAACATGGAGGGTATCCTCATTGTGAAGGCGAGTTGTCGTCTCCACAAGGACAGTGCGGTGGTCACTCCTACTGATACTGTCATGGACAGATGCATCTGCAGCAGGCAGGTTGGTGAGGATGAGGTCAAGTACATTTTTCCCTCTTGCTGGGTCCCTCGCCACCTGCTGCAGAACCTGTTTAGCAGCTATGTCCTTTAGGACTCCACCAGCTCGGTCAGCAGTGGGGCTACCAAGGCACCCTTGGTGATGGACATTAATGTCTTCTACCCAGAGTACATTCTGTGCCCTTGCCACCCTCAGTGTTTCCTCTAAGTGGTATTCAACATGTTCAACATGGAAGGGTAGTGATTCATCAGCTGACAGGTCGGGAGGGGGTGGGGTGGCAGAGTACATGGTAATCAACAGGAGGCTTCCTTGCTCATTTTTGACCTGATGCCATGAGACTTCACAGGGTCCAGAGTCGATGTTAAGGAGTCCCAGTGCAACTCCTTCCTTGCTGCATGCCACTACACCACTGTGCCACCACCTTCGCTGGTGATGGTGGTGTCTGGGAGATTAGCTGTAAAGTATGATGCCGTGAGTATGACTATGTCAGGCTGTTGCTTGACTAGTCTGTGGGACAGCTCTCCCAATTTTAGCTCAAGGCCCCAAATGCTAGTAAGGAGGATATAGCAAGGTTGACAGGGCTGAGTTTGCTGTTGTTGTTTCTGGCCTAGGTTGATTCCGTTCTGTCCGGTTTCATTCCTTATAGACTTTCTAGCGATTGTGATACAACTGAATGGCTGCGGGTCCGGAGTCACATGTAGGCCAGCTCAGGTAAAAATGGCGGATTTCCTTCCCTAAAGGGCATTAGTGTACCAGTTGGGTTTTTACAACAATTAACAATGGTTTCATGGTCATCATTAGACCTTTAATTCCGGAATTCATTTTATTTTTAAAATTTTTTAAAAATTCACTCATGGGATGTGAGCATCGCTGGCTAGGCCAGCATTTATTACCCATCCCTAATTGCCCTTGTTCAGAGGGGCATTTAAGAGTCAACCACATTGCTGTGGGTATGGAGTCACATGTAGGCCATACCAGGTAAGGACAGCAGATTTCCTTCCCTAAAGGACACTAGTGAACCAGATGGGTTTTAATGATAATCGGCAATGGTTTCATGGTCATCATTAGACTTCTTAATTCCAGATTTTTATTGAATTAAAATTCCACCATCTGCCGTGACAAGAATTGAACCTGGGTCCCCAGAGCATTATCCTGGGTCTGTGGATTACTAGTCCAGCGACAATGCCACCATACCATCACCTCCCTTAAATTCAAATTCTACCATCTACCGTGGTGGAATTCAGACCTGGAGCATTAGCCTGGGCCTCTGGATTACTAGTCCAGTGACAATACTACTACGCCATTTCCTCCCCCTAGAGAATAGAATAAGAGGCACATCGGTGAACATAAATAGACCACCATTTGGCCCCTTGAGTGTACTTCACCATTCAATACAATCCTGGTTGATCATCGACCTCAACTCTGTTTTCCTGCCTACTTCCCATATCCCTTGATTCCTGAGTGACCAAAAATCTGTCTCTCCCAGCTTTAAATATATTCAATGATGGAGCACACACTACCCTCTGAAGTACAGAATTCTAAAGATTTGCAACCCTTTGAGTGAAGAAATATCTCCTTATATCAGTCCTAAATGATCTGTCCCTTGACCAGAGGTTGTGCCCCTATGTTCTAGGTTTCCAAGCCAGAGGAAACAACCGCACAGCGTAGCTTGTCAAGTCCTTTATATGTTTCAATTAGATAATTTTTCATTCTTCTAAACTACAAAGAGTATAGGACCAATTTACTAACTTATTATCATGAGACAACCCTCTCACCCAGGAACCAATCTAGTGAACCTTCACTGAACCAACTCCAAGCCAAGCCAAGCATGGATAAGGAGACCAAAACTGTGTACAGTTCTCTAGGTGTGGTCTCACCAAAGCTCAAAACTATTGTAGCATGACTTCCTTATTCTTGTACTTCAGTCACTTTATCATAAAGGACAACATGCCATTACGGAGAGGTGGTGGCATAGTGGTATTATCACTGGACTAGTATTCCAGACCCAGGGAAATGCTCTGGGGACCATGGTTCGAATCCCACCATAAATTCAATAAAAATCTGGAATAAAAGTTTGATGATGATGATGAAACCATTGCTGATTGTCATAAAAACCCATCTAGTTCACTAATGTCCTTTAGGGAAGGAAATCTGCTGTCCTCACCTGGTCTGGCCTACACATGACTCCAGACCCACAGCAATGTGGTTGACTCTTAATTGCCCTTGCCCAGAGGGCATTTAGGAATGTGTTCCTCTTATAATACACCCAAGTCTCTCTGAACAAAACATCAACACGTAAAAGTTTCACGCCTTTTAAAAAATATTCTGTTTTACGATTCTTACTACCAAAATGAATAACCTCATATCTCTTTGCAGTTTCTTTGTGGCCTCCTCACAGGCTACATCCTCTCCTAAGTTTCTATGATCAGCAAATTTAGTTTACTCTTGATAGCTTGTCAAGATTCATCTATAGATTGTAAAAGGCTAAGGTCCCAGCACTGGTCCTTCTGGCGCTCCGCTAGTTACAGACTGCCACCTTGAAAATGTCCCGGTTATCTGTACTTTCTTTTTCCTGTCCATTAACTAATCATCCATCCATGTTAATATTTCACTGCCAACTGCAAGAGCGTTTACCTTATGTCTTAACCTTTTATGTGGCACCTTATTGAATGCCTTTTGGAAATCCAAGTATACTACATCTATTGGTTCCCCTTTATTCACCTTACTAGTTACATCCTCAAAACACTAATAAATTTGACAAACATGATTTCCCTTCTGTAAAACCATGTTGACTTCATCTAATCTTACTCTGATTTTCTAAGTACATTGTTAAGACTTCCTTAATAATAGATTCCAGAATTTTCCTGACGACTGAAGTCAGGCTAACTGAATCATCCTATATTTCAATAGTTTAATAAGAGATTAGAGCAGTTAATATGGATGGCTGGTTTTGTGAACAACTCTAAGCATAACTAACTGCTAACAAGCAAATATGAACTATGAGCCTTGAAAGTAAGATGGTTTGTCTTGAGAGGGTTGCGAAGCCGATGATAGGAAATAACACTGGATGGTATAAGGGAAGCAAGTCCTTAGCATGCTGTAAAAGGATGGTTAGTTAAGAACATAAATTGTGTGGAAAGGTTGTAGGAACCCCTGAATGGTGGAGGATAACAAAGATATTCCATTGTTTAGGCAAAAAACTCAAAATACCATTGGGTTTCCTATATAAAGGAGAACCTTTCTAGGAAATGAGATTTTGTCAATATGGATCCCAGGTCCATCCCTGAAAAAGGGTGTAAAGGAAAAGCTTTTGAAAGAACTTAATTCAGCAAATGGTGAAAAGGGGAACTCTTGAGACTGGGTCCATGCTGATTTAAGTCTAACACTCTTGGGAAGTAAAAGGAAAACTTCAAGAAACAGCAAGGCGCTGAACAAGCAAAGAAGAGCTCTTCACGTGTGTCAGCCAGCCTACCCGACCTGAACCAGGACTTGCTAGTCACGATTGTTTCTTTTTGCTGCATAACCACAGCTTTACTGTATATCATCCAATCTCGTGTCATCGGCAAACTTAAATTACTCTTGGCATTTTTGTCCAGATTAGTCTCTGGATTGTAATTTAAACTCTGATTAAACATATCATACCCACCGCATTGATTGTAGTCGATCCTGAATGGGATACCTTATACATGCATTATCATTTTACTTCTGAGTTTTCGCCCAGTCAGTGGAGGTGATATAGGCTCGTATGATGCGATCTTAACTCCAGCATTTAAAGGGACAATCCAGACATGCACATTGTGCGATGCCAACATGTCTGCCAACTTAAATGGCTTGATAGATATCTTAGCCTTGTTCTTACAGGTCTGCACTGATCAGTATCAAAATCTTCTCCAGTACAGTGGTAATTCAAGAGCAGCTGGTCTATGACAGATGATGGTGAAAGGCATCAAGGAAGTGGGGACTCCACCCAAAGCATTTCCATTTCTCACCAACAGCCTACCTCTCAGTCAGTAGCACACATGCCGTCTTGTCTCCTGGTGGCCGAGATGCAGTTGATGAAGAGGCCTTCACGGGTTTCAGAATCCAGGGAATGTTGGACAAAGGCATCTCGACTGTGAGAACAAAGATCTGAACAGCCTGCCCTTAGCTCTGCTAAAGCCACACAGGTTGTAGCACTTGGGGCAGCAGGAAAAAGACTTTGGTTTTGTAATTGCAGGGGGTAAGCATATCAGTCCGAGAAACTGTTTTGGTAAGTTTTTGTTTTTATTTTTGTTATTATTTTTCACCACTTTTATTCTTGGGCGATAGATGGTAAGTGACCTTCAAAATTGTTTGAAGGTGAATGTAAGGACCTGGATTAATGGTGGCCAATGGGCAGATATTCAAGGGGTAGCTGGTTGAATGACTGCTGTGTGATAGTGACATTGATTGGGAGGTGGGGGGTAGTGGTGGTGAGGGGGGTGTGGTGGCTGGAGGAGTAGGCAGATTGCCATTTCAATTCCTTGTGACACAGGTCTACTGGTGCAGCTTCTGTGAACTCTGCATTAGTAAGGTTAATCCTGACATCCCAGGAGCAACTGAGGGCGCATTGCTCTCATCATCCTCCTCCGAATCATCTGAGGAAGGAGTGTCTTCACCTTGTTCCTCCTGCAGGCCCAAGCCTCACTGTTGCAGAGTGCAAAAAAAAACTATTTTTGATACCGCAGCTGGTGCATACTGAAAGGGTCTCCAGGTCTGTTCAGGTGCCAGCAAGCCAATGACCTATTCAATCAAGTAGTGATATAGCATTCATTGTAACTCTGGTGGACTTTCGCACTCCAGTTTCTGACAGGATATCCAAGTTTGCAGTGGGTAACCTTTGTTGCTCAACAGCCACTTGTTACATTTGCTTCTAGGTTCAAAGAGATCAGGAAGCTTGAACTGTTCAAGAATGAAACCGTCATGCCCAGGAATCTTGAGCACACCTGCGTAAACACCTTTTTGTAGCTGCACACCAGCTGCATTTGATGGAGTAGAAGCCCTTGTGGTTGACAAAGACTCCTGGTTGTTCTGGCAAGGTGGGGGTGGTGGTGTGCAGGTTGCCATGTGAATGCAACTGATGAATCTCTGCACCTGTGGGAAGTCAGCCAGAGCAGCAAAACCGAGTATCAGATTGTTTGCCAGGGCCAGCAACTATGTGATCTTCAACTGTGTTCATCCCAGAACAAACAGACACTCAGTTCTGCTGTCATCAGTCATCTGTCTTATGCATTTGTGGGCAGCTGACCAGATATGTCTGGGGCGGAGCCCTGCAAAGATTAAGTAGCAAAAAATATTATTGGTGGTGGTGGTGGTTTTGAGATTCACTGGTAATGCATGGCTTCTGGGCCATTGAGCCAGTAGGTTTTCTTCTAGGAGGCTGCTACCACCTGATGTGACATCTTGAGCCTCCTGAGGCACTGGTGTTCAGACAAGAAGAAGAAAACTCAGCCACTGCCTGTACACCCTGTTTCATGGGTTTTGCCTCCCAGTGAGCTGTGGCTTTCTGGTCTTCTCCTCGCTGCACTTGCCCTTCTTATTTTGAAGCCACACGTCTGTGAGCAACAGGATGCTGCGGGTCCTGTTGTTGGTCATCTTGGTCCTCATCTGAGGTCCAATTCAAGTCAGCATAAGTCACTGTCATCGGCTGTCCTTTGATTTGAGGATAACATCTACTCAGGGTAGCAAGTTTTTGCTATGGATCTACATGTGACTAAACAGGCAGGTTCTTGACCTGTGGATTTTTGGGCACATGGGGCAGGATGTCCCACAAGATAGGGGGATCCAGGGTGCAGGATTCACTTCTTTTTCTTTCCTTCTCTGCCATTGCTCTGTTTCATCATTAAGGCTTTTGGACTCAAGGCATGATGTAGCAAGCTCCTCCCAGCTGTTAATGTCAATGCTGCTGCACTTCAAGGAGAGCTTCAGAGTGTGAAGATGGATGTTATTATTTTAATATTTTGTGAATATGGTGGCATTCTATAAAGAAGGCTGTGTGCGTGTATGTGTGTGTGTCTGTGTGCGTGTGTGCGCGCGCGTGTGTGTGGTTAATTAAACTGGGGAAAGGTTAGTAAAGACAGCTTGTCTGTGGGAACTGAGAGATGAAAAGTAAAGATGCTAGGTGCATGAATTCGTAATTCAGCTGTTAAATTTCAAAGGGGGAGTTTAGAAGTGACAAGGAACTTAAACAATTTACGAAGTTTTTACAAGTAAACAAGGGAAGGCTATTAAATTTTATTTGATCCAGAAGTGGAAAATAGGAAAGCATGTAAGATTTTTATATTTTGGAAAAGTTGAGTTCAAAGAGGTGCTTAGGATAAAGGGATCTAAGATGAAAGGGGGGAAAAGATATTTAAGGAAAGATGTTGCGCTGAGTTGTGTGGCTGTCTGGGAGAGATGTCCTGAGGCCAGATCTACACTGGAAAAACATGTTGTGAATTTGAAGCAGCTGTCAAGTTTTCAAGCCAGAGAAGTCTTTGGTTTCAGAAAGCAGTCCGTTTCTGAACCTTTCTTTTGGATTTCCACAGCAGAGTGGGAGTGTTTGAGGAGTTATGTGGTATACTTTTACTAAAGTAATGTTACTGGATTTTTATGGTTAAAAATCTGTGTGTTGCCAAGTGGTTTACTTGTGTGTACTTATCAAGTGGGTTTTTAGGGGATGTTCTGTAAAACAGTTTTAACTGTGTGCTTATTTTTCTTTTCTTCTTGTTAATAAATCTTGTAATTTTAAAATCCTCAAACTGTTACTGGGATTCTATGCTTCTGGGATGAGTAGTTATTTCCCTCGTTTTCAAAATACAAAAAAAAAGGTTATGATCAATAAGATAAGTTTCCCTCAGGGACTTGGCTTGCTCAGCAAATAACACCAGCTGTGGTACTAAATTTGGGGGCTCTTTGTGGGATTTAAAATTCCTTGATTGAATTGGGGCTTGTGAAACTAAAGGATACGAGTACAGGGAGAGTACTGAACTCAGGAGTTTTGTGTTGAAGGATCTTAAAGTGGTTGGACTACAAAATGGCTTTGGCAGTTGCTGAGACTTTTCTGAAAGTGAAAGATGTAACTGTGGAGTATTTGAAACCTCTGACTAAATGAGAGTGTTAGTAAATGAAGTTAGCAAATGCAGGTAGAAATAAAAGCAGAATTTTGTAAAGCTGGTATGGTTAAAGTGCTTATTCAGCATTTAAAGACACCTGAAACTAGTGTGTCACAGCTAGAGATAGTAAGACTTCAATTACAAATAAAACAGCTTGATAAGGAAAGGGAGAGAGAAAGGCAGAAGTTTGAACTTGAAAAAGAAATGGAACTGAAAAGGCGAATTGGAAGAAAAAGAACAAAAAAGCGAAAGGAGGAAACTTGAATTAGAAAGAAAGAAGAAAAAGAAGCAAAAGGAGATTACAAGAAATATAAATAAAAAAGCTTGCATGGGAAAAAGAGCAGGAAAAGGAAACAAAGATTGTAGGAAATAGAAATGCGAAACGTTGAACTTCAGAGAGAGAACTTAGCAACCGAGGAAAGAGATAGATAACTTCAAAGGGAGAAAAAAGCCAGACAGAATGAACTGTCTAACGTGAAACTTGGAATAAAGGAGGAAAGAGATTGTGATTCAGATAGTGACTTTGATTCCTTTGAGGGAATTTAATTTAGCTAAAAAATCTTCGGTTAGTGCCTTAATTTAGAGGATGGAATTGAAAAATATTTCTTCACTTCATTTCTTAAGATAGCTATGAAATTGAATTGGCCAAGAGATGCTTGGACTATAATGTTAGTGTTTTGAGAAGTACAGCAATGAATGTGCATGCTAGCTTATCAGAGGAGCAATCTGCAGACCTCGAGGTAGTTAAAAGCGCAATACTGAATGCTTATGAGCTTGTCCCTGAAGCTTATCAGTTGAAGTTTAGGACTGTAAGTAAGAGACCTAATCAAACATTTGTAGAGTTTGCAAGAGACAAAGAAGTTCTCTGGGATCAATGGTTTAGGGCATTGAAGTTAGATAAGACTTTTGAAAATGTAAGAAAAATTATGATTATGGGAGAATTTAGAAATAGTATCCCAATAGCTATCAAGACATAGTTAGATAAACAATGAAGTAAAAAGATCATGGAAGCTGCTGTTTTAGCCAATACTTAATTTCACACAGACAGTTGAGTGTAGGAAAGGGATTATATGGGGGTCAGCAAGCAAAATGGAGGTATAGAAAACTTAGTGATGGTAAGAATGTTAGTTACAAGGAGCCAGCTGAAGGATGCCGGTCCATTAAAGATGAAAAGGTAGAAGGCAAAGATGAAGGAAGAAAAGTAATGTATTACCCTTGTAACAAGGCTGGACATACAAGATCAAAAAATTGGGAACCGATTGCAGTGATTGGAACGCAGGAAAGTTCTGTGAGTAAAAGTGCTGTGGGCTCGGAGACCCAAAGTGCAAGACAGGTAGCTTTTGTACAGGTGAAAAAAGAGTCAGTATTTGCCAGAGGTGGGAATGTGTTCACAACCTTCCCAAGGAAGTCCTGAAGGGCAAGTTACACAGGTGTTTAAAGATTGTTTGTGAAGGGAAAGTATACTTATGTTTTCCAGTAAGAGCAGGGAAGACTGTTAAGATCACACTGTTGAGAAATACAGGGGCTAGCCAGTCATTAATGTTATGGGATAGTGCCATCTGCTGTCCAGAAGGGCTGTTGCAGTAAAAAGTATTAGAATTCACGGAGGGTTCAAGCCTATTTCATTATATTAAATAAATTTGGAGTGATTTGAAAGCAGGAGAAGTGATGTTGGAGTGGTGGAGAAATTGCCCATTGCAGGGTGTTCAATTTATTCTAGGGAATGACATAGCTGGATCTCAAATATTCACTATACATACTGCAGTCGAGGACCCTGTTGAGATGCAAACAACAGAGGTTTTATGGAAAGAGCATCTTGGGTCTTTTCCAGATTGTGTGGTGACAGGTCACAGACACACAAACTTAACAGGAAGCGAAAGAATCTAAAAGAAAAGGGGAGGATGCTGAACCTCAGTTGACTGGGTCAATCCTTGAACAGTTTACTCAAGAAGAGAGGATTAGAGAGAATGAGATTGAGGTGTTTATTTCATTAAAGTTAGTGGAGATATAGCAGCAGGATCCAGACTTAAAACAGTTATACCAGGCAGCTTATTCTGAAACTGGGGCAAGATGGGCAATAAATGCTGGCTGAGTCAGCGAAGCCCATATCCCATGAATGAATAAAAAAAAAATACATTCCAGTGTGTTGATACTTTAAAGACAATGTGTTAATGAGGAAATGGAGACTGCCTCATGTTCCAGCAGATGAAAAGTGGGTGATAGTGCACTAAGTAGTGAAATCATTTGGGTATCGAAATGAAATTTTAAAAGTGGCTCATGAAATCCCAAGGGCTGGACATTTGGCAATTAGGAAAATTCAATCTGAGATACAAAAACACTTCTATTGGTCTGGACTAGATAAAAATGTAGTTAAATTCTGTCAAACATGCCACACATGTCAATTGTGAGGAAAACCTCAAGCATTAATTAAACCTGCACCTTTAATTCCAATTCCAGCATTTGAGGAATCTTTTAACAGGGTCTTGATTGATTATGTAGGAGCTCTCCCTAAGACTAAAAATGGAAATCAGTATTTACTGACAATCATGGATGTGTCCATAACAGTAGAGTAAGGCTATGATTGGAGCACATAGTTAAGACTATCCACATGATTGAGATCAAGGAATGCCATTTCTGTTGTTTTTTTTAATAGGGACCCCCTAATGAGTCAACAGGGTTCAGTCCTTCCGAGTTTACTTATGGTCGTGAAGTAAGGGGACCACTCAAACTGATTCAGGAGAAATTAGGAGGTCAGAGTTTTGAAACAACTCTCCTGTATTATGTACTACAGATTGAAAAGAGGCTGAGTGAGGTAAACTATGGAGTAAGTACACCAGGCAGAAGAAAGAGTCAATGAGTGTGCCATGTAAACATGCTAAAAAGGTACTTTGACAGCGAGGACATGCCATAGTGGTATTGCCACTGGACCAGTGATCCAGGGTAATACTCTGGGGACCCAGGTTTGAATCCCACCACGGCAGATGATGAAATTTGAATCCAACAAAAATATAGATGACGACCATGAAAAACCATTGCTGATCATTGTAAAAACCCATTTGGTTCACTACTGTCCTTTAGGGAAGGAAATCTGCCATCCTTAGCTGGTCTGGCCGATATGTGACTCCACACACACAGCAATGTGGTTGACTCTTTTATGTCATCTGAAAGGCATTTCTCAAGGGAAATTAGAGATGGGCAATAAACGCTGGCCTAGCCAGTGATGCCCACATCCCATGAGCGAATAAAAGAGAGATATTGGTAGTGGTAAGGAGGAAACAGAAATTACAGATTCTGAAATTTACCTTTCTCAGATTAAACTGGACAATAAGTACTTAAGAATCTAAATGTGATCTTAATTATCTTCCAGAAAACTGTCAATGTGAGAGCTGTTGCAATCACACAAAGCAATTTTTGGAAATAGACTAGGGAAGACAAATTTGGCTTTGCATGAAGCTCATGTGAGAGATTCAATTTCAATAAGACAACACCCATATAGATTAAATCCAATAAAATTGGCTTAAATGTGGAAAGAAATTGAATTTATGCTTCAAAATATCATAAGCACCCAGTCACAATAATTGGTTTCACCCATTGTAATGGTGCCAAAACCGGATGGATCACAAAGATTGTGTATTGATTGCCACAAAGTAAATACAGTAACAAAGGCAGATTCATATTCTATTCCATGATTGGAGGATTATATTGAGAAAGTGGGACAGTCAACGTTCATCACAAAAATTGATTTACTGCAAGGATACTGGCAAATATCCTTATTGGAAAGGGCAAAAGAGATATCAGCTTTTGTGATGCCGGATGGTTTATATCAATGCAAAGTAATGCCCTTTGGTACGAAAAATGTACCAGCAACATTTCAGAGATCAACAAACAAAGTGATTGAAGGACTGAGCAATTGTACTGTTTATAATAATAACTTAGTGGTATTCAGTCAAACCTGAGGGGAACATCTATGACATTTAGTGGAACTGTTTGACAGACTACAGGAAGCCAATTTGGTTGTAAATTTGGCTAAAAGTGAACTTGTGAAAGCAAAAGGTACTTATTTAGGCTACACTATTGGACATGGTTAAGTGGCCGCATGAGATACAAAATCTCTTGTAGAATCTATTGTAGAATTCCAGTGCCTATAACGAAATGGGAAGTTTTGAGAATTCTGCCATGAGTGGATTTTATCGGAAATTTGTGCTAAATTTCAGCAGTGTCGTTACTCCACTGACTGAATTTTAAAAAACAGGAGATTCCAATGGACACAGGAATGACAGACTGCATTTGGCAGCATCTGATTATACAAAGCATTTTAAAATGTCCGTTGATGCTAGTGTGTGGGCGTTGGTGCTGTGTTGCTACAGAAGATGAACTGAGACTTGAGAAACCAGTGTGCTATTTCCCCCAAAGCTGAATGCGCATTAGAAAGAACATTCAACTATAAAAAAAGAGACTTTTAGTTTTAGCTTTACAACATTTTGAAGTGCATGTTGCAAACAATTCTTCAGAAACAGTTATGTATACTGACCACAATCCTTTGACGTTTATGGAAAAATTTCGAGATAAAAATGCCAGACTGTTCTGGTGGAGTTTGTTATTGCAACCTTCCAATACTAAAACTATGCATGTGGCTGGACAAGAGAATTTAATTGCTGAAGCACTGTCAAGAGCTTAAATTCAAAAAGACTTGGATGTTGGGAAATTGGAATGACTTTATTCTACAAAAGAATTGTATGTATTTTCATGGTTGATGCATGTACACCATAATGATTTTTTTTGTTTAGCTAAGTACAGTAAGTGATATGAAATAGGTTGAGAAAATGAAAACACCTTTTTGAAACATGACGCTTCTTTTTTTTCGTTGAGGGAGGTGTGAAGACAGATGTTATTATTTTAATATTTTGGGAATATGGCATTCCGTAAAAAAGGCTGTGTATCTGTATGTCCACGATTAATTAAACTGGCAAGGTTAGCAAAGACAGCTTGTCTGTGGGTACTGAGAAAGGTAAAGGTGATAGATGCATGCATTTGTAATGAGCGGTTATGATGAAGCTGAATGTTAGAGTAAATAAGTTGGGTTTTAAAATGTGCTTTAGGTGAGAGGTAGGGACTTGATTTTTCAGCTGTTAAATTTCAATGGGGAGTTCATAAGTGACAAGGGACTTTTACAACTTAAAGGTTTCATAAGTAAACAAGGGAAGGGTGATTATATTTTATTTGACTCGAAAGCAGAGGTAATAGGAAAAAGTGAAAGATTGTTATAATTTGGATAAGTTGAGTTCAAAGACATGCTTAGGACAATGGAATCTAAGATGAAAGGGGGAAAAAGATATTTAAGGAAAGATGTTGAGCTGAGCTGTGTGGCTGCGTGGGTTTACTAGATTGCATTTTTGGTCTTTTGGATTTCCTCAGCAGGGTGGAAGAGAGTGAGAAGTCATGTGGCACACCTTTGCTAAAGTAACAGCAGTTATTGCCATGGGTAATATTACTAGATCTTTATGGTGAAAAATCTATAAGGGAGCTGTTGCCAAGTGGTTTACTTGTGTTCTTAGCAAGTAGGTTTTTTGGAGCATGTTTTGTAATACTGTTTTAATTGTGTAGCTTTAATCTTATATGCTTAATTTTTTTCTTCTTGTTAATAAATCTTAATTTTAAAATCCTGAAAGTGTAACTGGGATTCTACCTCATTTTCAAAATATTAAAAAAAGTTATGATCATTAAGACGAGTGTCCCTCTGGGATTTGGCTTGCTCGGCAAATAACATCAGCTGTGGCTGATACAAGAGTATCTTTGAAGCGTTTTTGGTCCTCCCCAGAACATTGACCACTTGTAAGTTGAGAAAATAGGGCCTGGTGGCGGAGATACTTTGACGCAGTGTCCAATCCATCGAAGTTGATTTTGCAGGAGTTTTGCCTGAATGCTTGTGCAGCTGGCTTCAAGGAGGACACTAGCATTTGGTTGATGATCCTCCTATTGAATCTGAAGGATGTGGCGGAGGCGTTGCTGGTGGAGTTTCTATGATGCTCTTATGTGTCACTGATAATAGTGTCCAAGTCTCACTGCAGTACAGGAGTCTGGTGATGACAACATGATTTACCCATCTTCTTGAAAATAGTTACAATTGTCACATTTCTGAAGTCAGGAGGAGGGGTGGGGGCAGGGAGTTCTTAACCCTCCCAAATCCATAGGATAAGTATGTGAAATCTTGATGTGAGCAAAAGCACACCAACTCTGAAGACCTCAGCTGGAATACCAGCAGGGCAGCAAGCTTTGTTTTTGTCTATTAATTTGATTGCTTGTTGCAGCTCTCCATCAATGGTAGTTCACCCATGGATTCGACCACAGAGTACTTACTGGGGGAGAGCCTTGAGTCTAATTAGCTGGCACTGTTGATTCATGGTTGAGTTGCTGTTGAAAATGCTCCTTCCAGTGTTGATGGATGGCATTGTCATCCTTAAGAAGAGAAGCACCATCCTGTGAGCAAAGAGGATTTTGTCCATTTGACCTTGGTCTACAGGTGGCCCTGGTGGCTTCAAAGAAGCTTTGCATGGCATGATGGTTAAAATATTGTTGGATCTCTCAGGCTCTCTCTTTCCACCAGTTGTCCTTTATCTTCCGGATTTGCCATTAAGTATCAGCCTTGAGTCGTTGGAACGCTGTCTTTTTGATTTGAGACCTTGGGCTGTTCTGCCAGCAATGAAGGCTTCTTGCTCTTGTTCAAGGAAGGGTCATATATTTCAGCATTGTTTTCCTCAAACCAGTTCTGCTGACTACAATGCTTGAATCCAATGGTCTGGAGACAGGAGTCTTGTACAGCTGACTTCATTTGTTCCCACAGTTCTGAAATTAAGTGGTTATATGAAGATCTTCCAGATGGTTGTGAGCTGTGCTTGGAATTCCTCCCTTCGGTCTGGCAGCTTTAGGGCTGAGAAATTAATCTGCTTCCTCTTAGACTTTAAAGTCTTGTAATGACTTGGTGTTAGGTGGATTTTTATCTCCAATCAAATCTGTCCAGGAGGCAGTCCCCCACATGTATCGAGTGATACAGACATTACTTATATCTTTGACCCAAATAATGACATAATCTAGGAGATGCCAGTGTTTTGATCTAGGATGCCTCCATGTGGTTTTGTATTTGTCCTTTTGGTGTAAGAGGGCGTTTGTTATAATGAGGCAATGCTGAGCATACTTCGTCAGCAGGAGGATACCCTTTGTATTGGCTTTTCTTACCCAGTTTTTCCCAATGGCTCCTCTCCAGACTGATGTCACAGCCAACCCTGGCAGTAAAGTCCCCTAGACCAATGGCAGCGACAACTTCATCAAAGTCAGAATAGAACTTTTCCTTAACATCTTCATTGGAGTCAAGGGTCAGCGCATAAGCACTGATGATGATGATGGCATACTGATTATGGCTGAGCTGTAGGTGAAGTGTCATGAGCCTTTCATTTATACAATTGCAGAGTTTTGGCAGTGCATCCAAAATCCTGTTCCTGATGGCAAAACCAACTCTGTGGACATGAGAGTCGCTGTCAGCCTTTCCTTTCCAGTATCCCTGCTTGTTCCTTCAGCTGCTCTTCCATAGGAAAGTGGGTCTCACTGAGGGTGGCGATGTAAACTTAGGTTCTTGATAGCTCACATGATACAATTGTAATTCTTTCCGGATAGTCACTCTTGAGATTATCCATGAATATTCTAACATTCTAAGTTGCAGAATTTAAAATTTTCTTTCTTTGACCACGAAGGTGATGATCCTTCAGGGTGTGGTTCCCCAGTCAGCAGGAAGTGGGACAACCTATTTTTAGAGCACCTTTTCTAGTCCCCTCCCCATCTGGGGTTAACAGAAGGTATCCTGAAGAGGACTGCTTAGTCACCTCTGTCCTAATGCAGGTGTCCAACAATCTTCGTGCATCTGTTACCTGTGTACAGATTCTTGGCTAGGGACTCAGGTTCACAGTCCTGTTCCTGTTGTCAATTCTCCACTGCGTATGACTTGGCAAATGGTAGAAGCCTGCATGTTTAACGTGGGGGCCTTGGGCGCCATTAATGGCCACATGACTGTGACGAGTTGATTTCCGTGATGTGTCTAACCACGATGACTGGACCACCTTGCTACTGCAGCCTTCTTCCGGTTTCTCAGTCTTCCTTTGCCTGTTCTGTTGTTGAGGACATTTTGGACCACACTTTGTCTTGCATCTCCCTCCCAACCTTGCTGCCATGAGTGGTCCTACCAGGAGCAAGCAGCTCCTGAAGGCATCACTCAAGGTATCATCGGAGCACACAAGCCTCTCCACCACATATAAAGGTGATAAAGGTGGTAATCTACGATACCCATCCTGATGCAACAGAGCAAACTTCTCAAGCACCAAAAGTGGGTTCCCAAATGCCAAAAGTGGGCTCAGAAGTTCTGAAACTGCCCTCCCAGTCAAAGTGCTGTGAACAAACCCTTCACCATGAGCAGGTAAGAAAGCACCTGTGAGTACTGAGTATTTAATAGCACATTTCTCTGAAATTGATTCAGCCCCCTCAATTACTGCTCTGCATTCACCTTGCTTTTACTAGCATGTTTCAGAAGCCCAGGAAACCTATGTTTCTGACTCTAAAGTCAAAAGCTTGTATTAATACTGTTCTAATTGAATGATTAGCATATTGTAATTTGCAACTTGTTTCACCCTAGGGGGTTACGCACAGCCTAATGTATTGGAACCAAATACAGATGTAGATGGGTCAGAGTTTCCAACATGCCTACATTTTTCATGGTTTTAATTTCCACTTGCATCCAAACACGTGCTCTTCCAGGTTAAAAGCACTTCTTAGTGTTCAGTTATAGTGTGCCTTTAGAATTGTTCACACACACTCTCTACTTGTCACATCCTATCACTTATTAAATATCTGGGGCTGTGTTTCAAAGAATAATCATTCATATTCAGCACTGCAATATTTCTGCACTTGTTCAGAATTGTGTACATACCTTTGCTATTCTGTCAGCAGTTTCCTTGCAGAATTGGGTAGGGTTATCAAAATGTTGAATTAAATGAGGTAGCAGGCACAGAATATTTAATGGGAATCCTGAAAAATAAACAGAAGTCTGGTCAAATACAGATGACATCATAAGGATTTTTGTATAGTACTAACTTAATCAGGAATAACAAATAAATGCCCATGAATTAGATTCCACATACGTTAATACTGCAATAATAAAAACTGCTAATAAAAAAGCTCATTATTAAACAACCAGATTTAAATTGCTACCTATCTGATAAAATAGGACAATGTATGGAATTTTCATGTATATAGAGCATATATAAGCTGTTAAATCAATAAAAGCAGTGCAGGGAATAAGATATTAGCTTGGATAGAAGTTTGGCTGGTTAGAAAGCATGCATAAATGGGTCTTTGTCTGATTGGCAGGATGTGAGGAGTGGAGTCCTGCAGGGGTTTGTACTGGGGCCTCAACTTTTTACAATTTACATCAAAGACTTAGATGAGGAGAGCAAAGGCATGGTAGCTAAATTTGCAGACGATACAGAGATAGGTCGGAAAGTATGTTGTGAAGAAGACATAAGGAATTTGCAGATAAATATAGGTAAGTTGAATGAGTGGGCAAAAATCTGGCAGATGGAATATAATGTGGGAAAATGTGAAGTTGTTCACTTCGGCAGAAGAATGAAAAAGCAGAGTATTACTTAAACAGAGAACCAATGCAGGATTCCAAGGTGCAGAGGGATCTAGGTGTTCTCGTGCATGAGTCACAAAAAATTACTATGTAGGCGCAGCATGTAATCAAGAAGGCTAATGAAATGCTATCCTTTATTACAAGAGGAATTGAACATATGAGTGAGGATGTTATGCTTCAGTTATACAGGGCATTGGTGAGACCGCATCTCGGATACTGTGTGCAGTTTTGGTCTCCTTATTTAAGGAAGGATGCAAATATTTTGGAGGCAGTTCAGAGGGGGTCTACTAGATTTGTACCTGGAATGAGGAAAAGGTTGGACAGGCTGGATTTGTTTCCATGGAGTTTATAAGAGGGGTGACTTGATTGAAGTATATAAGATCCTGAATGGTCTTGACAAGTTGGGTGTGGAAAAGATGTTTCCTCTTGTGGGTGAGTCCAGAACTAGGGGGGCATTGTTTAAAAATTAGGAGTTGTCATTATAGGACAAAACTGAGGAAAATTGTAAAGTCAAATATTTTGGATGGAGGTCTAAAGATGACCATTCAAGTGAACTAAACCTTTGGATTTTGTTCAGTAGTTTAAAATTATGCTGGTTTAACACAGCTGAAAGCAGGCATGAACTAAAGAAATTTAAGGTAAGATGCACTGAGACTTTGAATTGTTTTTGCAAATATTCAACAGAAAAATATTCTTCAAAAGTTTTCTAAGTAATCAGGCAGTAAATTGTTGTGTAAAGATAGATATATGTGCAGCTGTTATTGTCCATAAGCCTATTCATGAATCACTGAATGTATAAGCACAGCATGAGGCCCTTTGGCCCACCATGCTCGTACTAATTCTGCAACTGGAGCCATCTATTCTAAACCTAGTATGAGGGACTTTTTTAAATAAGATATATAGGGATACGCTCATTGCTATCTCTAAAAATTTAAAACTAGACAAAGACCTTAAAATAGCTGAATCTATGTCTGTCTGTGACCCCTGAACAAAAGGAGCTCCCTGGCAATATTGGAGAAACTTGCAACTCATTCCCTCTGGAGAGCCACTAACATCACATTGTGGGCTTCACAGACAAATTTCAAAGAAAACGATACAAAGGCATTTCATAACCCAGGCTGGCAGTCTAATCTTCTGCTAGGACAAAGGGCCTCGCAATTTTCCTTTTAATTCTTAACGCTGAGACATTTAACAATCTTGGGGACCCGGACAAGGGAGACATACCCTTTGTCAAAGACACTATGAAGAAGTGGGAGTCATGTGACATGGAGCTTTAGCTTGTGGAACCAGCAATATTGCCTGGTGGAACTGCTGTTTCCCATCCTACAAGCAGCCTCACAGAAAAGGAGCACTGCTCAGGTTGGACACTTGGCTCCATCCACACTGATGTTACTGGAAAGCCTATACCATCGCCTACAAGACTGAAATATCTCTGCATTTAACCAGCATTGGGTTTTTAGCTCACAGATCTCAGTGCAGGAATAACTCATTGGGCTTTGATTCTGGACTCTGGGGACCCCATGTGAAATTATATTTCTTTTCTTCGTAGCCTCTGCACTATAAATCTTTCTTTTCTCTATCCCTCTTTTACTGTATGAATGCAAAGGAGGCAATGTTGTGCCCCTCCTCCCATGTTTTGAATGTGTGCAAATAAACTAACCCTTTGAGTTTATCCTATCTCATGTTTGTAGTGAGGTTGTTAATAGAAAATTGAAGTTGGGAAATATGTCACTGCTTATAAAAGGGGAAAGCAAATCAAAAAACATCTTTCTGTTTATGGCTAGGGGATAAGAGGACAAATTAGTGATGTTTAAATTAATCCCCATCTATCAGTAACACTATCTTCTGGCATTTTCTCAATCCTTTTCAAATATATACCAAATTCAGTTTTAAGCAACAGCTACATTTCACAAAGCATTGCATATTCTAATAGCCCTCAGGGCAAAAATAAAATTCTAATTTGCCACTTTGTTCTCTGTCATGAAGCTATTAGCATATATATTATTGGAAAATATTTTTCTTTTAAAAGAGGTTTAGTCTGTGGATGTCTTAATTGGATTAAAGCCAGCTAGTTTTGGTCCTTTAATACAAGTTTTGAGATGTAAACAGAGAGGTAGAGTGTATTTACATTTTTTGAATAGAGCATTCAAGAAGTGGGGTGAAAACTGACACCAATCTAGCAGATACCAGGCAATATGTTTATCTTACAAATAAAATTGGTGCTATGAAGGGTTTCAACGTTAGAAGGTGATGCAATGAGAATTCACATTCAATGTGCAGTGGTAGGTGTAACTTTGGGTGTGCAGAGGCAATGTGAGATCAAAAGGCAGCCGTAAGCCTCCAACTGTCTCAACAGGAACCAAAGTGAAAAGAGACTAATTTTGAATTCATAAGGTGAAAATGCTTTACCTGGTGTTTGGTTAAGTCCATGGGTTGGTGTTGCCTTAATGGAGATTAGTTTGGGAATTTGTTAAAAGTTATGATTGTAGTAATTTGTAGCCATGTGTATTTATGTTTTAACCTGTGTAAATTAATAAAATGTTTCATTTAGTTTAATGTAAAACCTCAAGAACTGGTGGTCTGATTCCTGAATTTAGAGTTGTATCTCAAACATAACACTTAAAGTTAAAACGTTATGACAGTTGTTTAAAGTATCCCTCTGGATTTCTAAATAACTCGGCTTTACCAACTGCATCGGTCATAACATCTCAATAATCCTTATTCTATTCTCCCTCACTAGTGATTTGCTTAGTACTGGAAACAACCTTTCATTATTTACCTTCACAAAAATCTTCAAAAATTTTGAAAATCTTCATTAAATCTTGTTTTAAAATTTGTTTCTATGGATAAAGCACTAATTGTTTTCAGCCTTTCTTCATAATCTCTCATTTGTGGCATAATCCTAGTGAGTCCTCACCTCTTTCCATGGTTCTCATATCATCCAGAAAGGGCTTTTCAAAATGGAGGGCAATATTCCAACAGTGGTTTAACCAATGGTTCATACTTTTTTTTATATATTGAACGTGCACATGCAGATGACACGAAGATTGGCTGAGTAGTGGATAGTGGAGAGGATAGCCATAATCTCCAAAACGATATAGATGGGTTGGCGGAGTGAGCGGTAAGATGGCAGATGGATTTTAACATAGAGAAGTCTGAGGTCATACATTTAGAGAGGTCAAACAGTTGCAGAGAATACACTATATATGGGAATATACTAAGAGGGGTAGATGAAGTGAGAGATCTTGGCGTACAAGTACACAAATCTCTGAAGGCAGCAGTTCAAGTAGACAAGATTGTAAAGAAGGCATATAAAATGCTCTCTTTCACTGGTAGAGGTATAGAATATAAAAGTAAGGATATAATGTTGGAATTGTATAAAACACTGGTGAGGCCACAACTGGAATATTGTGCACAGTTCTGGTCACCACATTACAGGAAGGACGTAATAGCTCTGGAGAGTGTGCAGAGGAGGTTTACAAGAATGTTGCCAGGGTTAGAAAAGTGTAGCTACGAGGAGAGATTGGATAGGTTGGGGTTATTTTCCTTAGAACAAAGAAGGCTGAGAGGTGACTTGATTGAGGTGTACAAAATTATGAGGGGAATAGATAGAGTGGACAGGATAAAATTGTTTCCCTTGATGGAGAATTCTAGAAACAGGGGATGTAGATTCAAGATAAGTGGCAGAAGGTGTAGGGGGGACATGAGGAAGAACTTTTTTACGCAGAGGGCAGTGGGTGTCTGGAATTCGCTGCCCAAGTTGGTGGTAGAGGCAGAAACTTTAAACTCTTTTAAAAAGTACTTGGATCTGTACCTAAAGTGCTGTAAGCTGCAGGGCTGTGGGCCGGTGCTGGAAGGTGGGATTAGAAAGGTCACCTGGGTGTCCTCAGGCTGGCATGAGCAAGATGAGTTGAATGGCCTCCTTCTGTGCTGTAACCTTTCTATGGTTCTATGAATTAAACCCAGAATACCATATTCTTTTTCATGTTCTTTTCTAACTCCAGTCCCAGATCCAAGCATCTGCACCATTAGATCTCTTTTTCAAAAGAATGGAAGTCAGTAATGAAGTGAATAAACATAAGGCACAATTTTCTGCCAACCGGGCGAGCAGGCCCGACCCAATCTCCGGTGGGCAGGGAGCCAATCCCCGCCGGAGAAGTGGGCCCCGCCGCCATTTTAAGTGGGCGGGCCAATTAAGGCCCATTCGGCAGGAAGCGCTATGTGCTTCCTGTGTGGATGGGGGGATTCCCCAAATGCGAGTGAGCGCACAGAAGAGCACACATCTCCCTGAGGCTAAGTGCTGCCTCAGGTAGATCGCCTGCACTTGTTCAAACATTAAAAATAGAAAAATAAAAAAATCGTTAACATGTCCCCCTCTTGTAACAATGTCAGACGAAATGGGACGTCAATAAATTTCACTAAAACTTTATTAAAGCTTTTTAAACCCTACATGAAACCTCATCCCGCTGGTGGATGAGGTTTCATGTTTTTTCAGAAGCCCACCGAGGCTCCTGGCCTGCCCACCAACCTTAAGGTTGGACGGGCAGGTCCTCTAATTGTTTTAATTATCCTGTCAATGGCCTCAATTGGCCATTGACAGGTCGGCGGGCCCGCAGCTGATTTTGCTGTGCCCCCACCTTCCTGAATATTTAAATGGGGCGGGATGATGTCAGGGGTTCCCCCCAACATCATCCCGCGTCATTTTGCCCGTCGGCGAGCAGGCCCTGCCCCCTGCTCACCGCTGGCAAAATCCAGCCCATAGTTTTTTATGGCAGGAAAAGTGGACACATAACAATGTAATTGCTCACATTTCTATGGTGAAAAACTAACAAGAGCAATGGGCTAATTGATGTACGGTTTTAAAATTATTACATTCTGGGATATCTCCTAGATCACCATAAAGGAAGCTTCCATATGCAGACACTTGTCTCTCAAGCTTACCCTCATGCATTTTTTGTCCTGGATGTAGGGCTAACAGAGATCCCTTTACTGATAAGTAGTGAAGGACAATGTTTACTCCTGATGACATCATTGAATAAACATCATACCACCAGAAATATATTTCAGGTTAAAAAAAGAAATATGCCAAGAAGCAAGTAAAGTCAGCATGCAAAAAAGCAATACAGTACTTAACTCTCACTTTAATAATCTAAGCCGAGTCTTTTGATGAGCTTTCTAATCTACTTCTGCACTCGAGTTCTGACTCACCAAAATCACCTGTAAATACAATTGAACTGAGTGAACTAAAGAAGCCTTCACAAAGGAGCTTTCCATATCCAGGATGCTAATTGCTTGCTTGCTGGATACCTCAATGTCACGGCCATTACAGATAAAGCATCTGCCTCTTTCTTGTACTGACAAACATGCAAATATTGAAGCAATAATCAATCCAATTTTGTCCTAATAGGGATTTGTCGACAAGTAATTGATATAAACTGAGGTAGAATTTATTTTCCTTGTGGTTAATACCTAAGCTCCAAGTATTTACCTCATGCAGGCAGTAGAAATTTTTTTTAGAAAGTTGTCAACACAAGCTAGTATAAATTTATAATTAATGTGCAACATCTCCAGACAGTTTTATAATCTTCCTGTGTACAGGCTATCAATCAAAACAAAGGAAAACTTAACAGGTTCAGCAGTCTGGCCTCTCTACAATTGAAATGAAAGGATATGACCTAACAAATGTTAAACCTTGAAAAAGATGGAACCCATTTCAATTACAGCCAATAAAGCCTAGGCAATTTAAAGATTGTTTCAGATTTCCAGCCCGGGGAGCTTCATTTCTTTTGGTTTCCATCAGACTTATACTCAACTAATCTGACAAGGTAGCTCATCTTTCTGTTTGCTTTGCTTGCTGTTCTGAAATGACTGAACATTGTCAATGCTGAGTTGACAGTCATTCCCAGGTTTCTTCCAGCCTCTCCTCCAGCTTGGGTGAGCCACTGATTAAGTCTCTGGATTTTTCTCTCAATGGGCAATTATTGAATTGTATTGAAATTCTTATGCTGTAGCCTGACCACTTGCAAATTTTGTGTAGGCTTTTTCTTAGCTTTTTTTCTTCTCATTCTACTTTAATACCATTTGTGAAGTTGGCTAATTTGCATTGGGTTTCTGAATTCAAGTTAAGTAGTTTAGAAAAAGTAAGTGATCAATGGGGCACACCACAAGAATATCTGTCCAGCCCAACATCATAGAGCTTCATAGCACAGGGGGCCATTTGCTCCATCACACCTATTTCAGTTCTGAGCCAACAATTTTGTCCCAATTGCCTACATTAGGCTTGTCCAACTCCCAGCCCAAGGGCCAAAACAGAGGCTCGAAACCTCTACATCAGGTCCACAGCCTCCTTGTTCAAACTAAGGGTAAGTTGAATGAAAGATGTGCCAAGTTCCACACCCCCGATCAGAGGCTGATTCTCTCCTACCGGTGAGCCTATCAGCAGAAAATGCAGGAGAGAATCGGTCGCTGATTGGAGGTCAGGTAGCTCCGGAAGTGGCTGGGGATCAGGAAGGCCTGCCAAATGAGAAAAAGGCCTGTCCAGCACCTAATCAATTCCTCTTGAAGTGGTGTCCAAACTTCATGGGGAGTGGATGTGCATGAGGGGGGAAGAGAGAGAGAGTGTGAGAGTGAGAGTGTCAGAGAGAATGTGAGTGTGAGAGAGAGAGTGAGAGAGACAGACACGGTGACGGAGAGCGTGTGTGCGTGCGAGCAAGAGTCTGTGTGTGCGTGTTCACTTGTGTGAGAAAGAGCGAGCGAGTGGTGCGCGCGCATGTGTGTATGAGAGAGACAGATTGTGTGTGCGCACAAACGTGTGAAAGAGACAGAGTCTGCTTGTGTGTATGTGTGTATGAGAGACAGAGTGTGCGTGTGACAGAGTGTGTGCGCGCGCGCTCGTGAGATAGAATCCATGTGCGCGCGCGAGATAGAATCTGTGTGTGTGCAAAAGCATGTACGAGAGACAGAGTCTGTGACTGTGTGCACGAGACAGCGTCTGCGTGTGTATATGTGAAACAGAGCGTGTGTGTACACGCGTGAGAGAGGCAGGGTCTGTGTGTGCACATGTGTGAGACAGAGCCTGTGTGTGTGCGTGCACGTCTGACTGACTGTGTGTGTGTGTGCGGGCGTGCATGCGTGAGGCAGTGTTTTGCGCGTGTAAGGCAGGGTCTGTGTGTGTACACAGGTGTGAGACAGTCTGTGTGCGTGCGCGCATGAGAGGCAGAGTTTGTGTGTCTGCGTGTGAGATAGTCTGTGTGTGTGCGTGCACGTGTGAGACAGAGTCTGTGTGCGCGTATACATGTGAGACAGTCTGTGTGTGTGTGTGCGTGCGTGAGACAGAGTCTGCGCGTGTGCGCGCAAGACAGTCTGTGCGCGCGTGTGTGAGAAAGAGTCTGTGTGCACGCGCGTGAGGCAGAGTCTGTGTGTGTGCGCGCACGTGAGGCACAGTCTGTGTGCTCGCGTGTCCGAGGCAGTGTGTGTGTGTCTGTGTGCGCACGTGTGTGACAGAGTCTGTGTGTGCGCGCGTGTGTGAGGAAGAGTCTGTGTGTGCGTGCGCGTGAGGCAGAGTCTGGGTGTGCACGAGACAGTGTGTGTGCACGCGTGCATGAGGCAGTGCGCGTGCGTGTGAGACAGTCTGTGTGTGTACGTGAGAGACAGTCTGTGCATGCGCATGTGAGGCGCAGAGTTTGAGAGTGCGCGTGTGAGAGAGTCTATGTGTGTGCATGCACATGTGACAGAGCCTGTGTGTGTGCGCACGTGTGAAACAGTCTGTGTGTGTGTGCACTTGAGACAGAGTCTGTGTGCGCGCGTGTGTGTGAGACAGAGTCTGTGTGTGCGTGTGAGACATAGTCTGTGTGTGTGTGCGTGGACATGTGACAGTGTGTGTGTGCACGTGTGTGTGTGACAGAGTCTGTGTGTGTGCGTGCGTGTGAGGCAGGGTCTGTGTGTGTGTGCACTTGTGAGAGTTTGTGCACGCGCGCATGTGGGACAGTGTGCGTGTGTGTGCATGCACTTGTGAGAGTCTGTGTGTGCGTGCGCACGTGTGAGACAAAGTCTGTGTGTGCATGCGCGTGTGTGACAGAGTCTGTGTGTGTGTGTGTGTGAGATAGAGTCTGTGTGTGCACGCACGCGTGTGTGACAGAGTCTTTGTGTGTGCGCGCGTGTGTGACAGAGTCTGTGTGTGTATGCACGTGTGTGTGTGACAGAGTCTGTGTGTGTGTGTGCGAGAAAGAGAGTGCGAGAGAGAGAGAGAGAAACAGACAGAGTGTGTGCGCGCGCAATTCTAGGTAATTTTGTATGAAACCAAGGAACACAAAACTTGGAGTGAGTTGGAAAAACACAGGATCCTGTCCTCCCTCTCCAAAAACCTATTCACAAAGCAGATAGGGAGAGGACGAAAATCAGGCTGAAAGACAGCCTGCTACTGGCTCCTGCTTTCGTATGAATTCTGCCAAGGCAAGCACGGAATGTGAGCCACCAGAGGCAAATGCAAGGTCAGTGTTTTAGTTAAACCCAGCTCCATAGCTACGGCCTAGTGCCCGCCCCTTCTCTGGTGACCCTGGGGCTTGGTCTGTCTCTCTAGCTCTGCTTCTTAAACAAAAAAGGCAAAAAAGGGTTTTACTAATGAATTCTGTGCTGCTTGGTACATTTTAATGGGCACTTTTATTAATTACTCCTTTGTGAAATTTATTCCTTTGGCATTGATATTTTTGAAACGCATGTTTAATGTTATACGAAACTTCATCTTACCAAAATTTGATCATTGGCCCCTTGAGGGAGAAGAAAACTGAATTGTAACCCGAAAAGGTTAGACAAGCCTGACCTACATATTCAATTGTTTATTTTTCCCAAATAATTATCATTTCAAGTTACTGTAGATTCTGTTCTCTTCAGCATTTCTGATGAGGCATTCTATGTCCTTACAGTTACTCTATTAAGAAAATCAAGGGCCTTTTTTTTGTACAGCTTTTATCAAATGTCCACACATTTATAAGATTTGAGCATCTGGATACACTGGGAGGGTAGTAGTTTTTGGAACTGGCTAAGTGGAAAGCTCTGCGCTTTCTGTGTTCTTAGTTGTTATAGCACTGGTTTGAACCTGGGCTTTGCAGCATATAAAGGAGAATGTTTTATACAGCTTTCTTCACCATTCCAAAATCCCTTTTTAAATAGAGTAAGAATTTGTTAGAAATAATTACTGGTAAAGTAAGAATGACATGAAAAAAAATTGAAGACAAAAATCAAAAACATACCTGCCACCTGAGCTGGATCCACCAGAGTATGTCGAGAGATGGAAATTAGTTTGCTCAGCAAATGAACAGTCATCTCCTGAGTGGAAGCTGAGGTAAAGCCCTTTAGGAATAACTGCTGGAGGCCAGGAAAACTGTTCCACTTCAGTTTGTTCTGCACTTTTTCAATCTTCTCCCGACTCTCTGCCTTATCCAGAGGCAACTGTGTGAGCAGTTTGTTGAGCAGTTTTAGTGCCAAAAGGTATTCATATTCATAATCTGACTCTAGTAGGGCTGTAGCTATCCAGAAAATGGTTGCCATCAGGCTACTTGGGTCAGTAGTTGGCTGCTGGTCAGGCATTTCTCCCTCTCTAAGAGAGGATAGGCTTCGAGTCCTTGCTAGGTTACCATAGTTCATTCTCCCATCCAAAATATCCAGTGTATTACTTCGACGCCTGTCACATCTTCTGTCTCCCAGTAGACTGGCTCGCAAGGAGTTACTTCTTGCATGACAACTATGATGAGTTAGGAAACCACTGGTATTGAGTGGGCTTGTGCTTAAGTTTAGTTGTCCAGTGCTTTTCCTGTTAGCTGCCAACTTAGTGCCCATTAAGGAATCAGTTAAATGTGTTCTATAATAAGATGAAGACAAATACAAAAGATCATTTGCATGTTTAAGGCACATGGAAATTTTAATATGTGTAAATACAACCAGTGCAGATTATGACAACTTGCTTTCTATACATTAATTAATTTTCTTTAAAGTTCTTGTCTTCAGTTTCAAATCCTTCCATAATTTTATTTCAGCCCAGTTTAATAATTCTCTCCGCAACTGTATATTGCAGCTAGCCTACATTTTACATGCTGAATTATCATTTAAGGTCAATCTGTTCAGGGCCACTTTCAAAACCATTTTATCTTACTATTGCTATCCCCCTTTAAAGATCCCTGTGACTATGCTTAAATTTCTTTGATCCAATCTTAATTTCCCCTTTCCCCTTAATGTGCTTGGACACTGTCTTCTGATCAAAAGGCACATTATAAATACAAATTTATGGTGTTGACAAATATAGAACTGCATTATAGGCAACGGTGTATTCAATCACTAATTCTGAAAATATTTGTACACAGGGGTGTAAAAATGGAAGAATACGCAAACTACTGACAGTTGATTTGAATGATAGATTATACCTTTCCTGTATTAGGCTCATTTACCCCCTTGCACAATCTCTTCAAGCCAGCAACTAATGCAGCCATGGATCAGTGACCTGCATCCAGGCCTTCATCCATGCAGCTGCCCCCGAGCCAGTTAATAGGAGCCAAGCAACAGTATGCTTGGAATAATTCCTCTCCCTCCATTCAGCACTTCCCTAAAACAACATGATGATCAGAAACTCAATTATGTGGGAGAAGGATTAAAGTCGCTCCTTTCTAATCGTGCTGCAGTGAATTACATTACCTTGTTCCTCTTTCCTGGTGAGGCAATTGGATATCAGCCTTTACTTGGAATATCAAAGCATCCTAACAGGAGATTATAGTTGGCATTTTGAATTACGATTGAATGTTTAAAAAATAGAGTAGTAAACCTGTTTATTTTTAAGATCTATAAGATATTTTTTTAATTAAAAAAAAACAAAAATATAGCTCCTTTGGGTAATTAAAAAGGACACACACAGGTTGCAATATTCTGTTCAGCCCATTGAGGTTTCCTGCATCTTAAAGATTCATATTACCCCATCTCTTCCACTCAGTGGGCTTGCAAACAAATAACACATTTTCAAATTAGGGAAAGCTATAAGCTCCTGAGGGAGCCAGTATAATTTAAGAGTAATCAATTTAACTTTTGGATGCAGATAAACCACTTTACCAGGTTTTCTGCATGGCATATGTTGCAGAATGCTTGAAGCAAACATCCATAGCGTTTAGTTACATGTATCTAATTATAAAAAAGATATATGCTTTGGTTAAAGTATATAAGCTTCAAAGACAGACATAAAATGAAATGCATGTTAATAGTCAATAATCAAATTATCAAAGAACACATGTAAAGTCAAAAGTACTTACTGAGAAAGTGCGGAAAGCAGATCATACTGCTTTATAGTGTCTGCTAATGTGTCTATGGCAGACTCAAGAGTGAGCAGCAGTTCTATAACAAAACCCTGTTAACAGAAACATAAACAAAAAATGTTACAATTCTAAGAATACAAACACAGAAGAGTGCAAGTTGAATCAATTTTTATTCCAAGACTGGATGACAGAATGAATGAGAAGAAATGTTTCCTTCTTAAATGAACTTTCCAGAAAGATCATCAGATAGAGGTCAAGAACAGGAACTGCAGCCAATTCTCCCCTGCCCACACCAAATGAGTTAAGGCCAATTGTACAAACTCAAACACAACTCTAGCTAAGATAAGCTAACATGACATACAGAGAAAAGCTGAGTTCCTCTAGCGTGAAAGACTTAATGTAGCAGACAGCTCAAAATAATGTATTGCTAATATAAATCAAACATAAAAAAAAGTTTTTTTAATGACGTATTTAATTTTTTGAAATTGTAATGATGTAGGTATGTAACTGGGTCAACCCCAATTAACTCTTTCATTAACCAACAATCAGATAACTATACCACTGTGACTTCTGGTTCAGAACTTTTTTTACATTATGAATACAATTGTGCATTGAGACACTCGCAAATTGAAACACATTTTCCATAACTAATATGCATAAGTATTTTGTTACTTTCATTACAAATTTACTTCTTTACCTGAGCCTCTTCCCCTGCATCTCCAACTGTTTCAACAAGTCTCGACAGGACATCAGACAGTGTAGTTACAGTCAGTGGCTGTTTTAGGGCTCTGAAGATCTGGAATGACCTTCCAGCATAATGTCTGTTAGAACATGAAAGTGCTGTCTGCAAGGCCACTTCACTGAGAAGCTGCTCCAACTGAAAACCTAGTTTAGTGAGAAACAAAAGTACCAGAAAAAACAGTTGGGCTAAAACTTGAAGGGTTCAAATTTAAAATGTATATTTAAAAATTTTCAATAAGAGTATGCATTCTGATTACCTGATCTTGACTGCTTGAATATGGAAATTACATGTTTTAAAAACACAGTTAACTGTTCAGCAGTTTTAATGTTTGGATTCTTAGGAGACACATCTTCATGGTTCCATAGTGGCCCTCGTTTTCTTTTAGAAGTGAAGATAAATAAAGTTTTTATAAGTATTAAAATATAAACAGTTATCATATTCCAAGATGTAAGGTAAATCTAATTAAACATGGCAGAGTGAAATTTCCTGTGGGACTGTATTCTGGGACTGTATTCTGGAAATTACCTCAAAATTATGCCATTTGCTCGATGTCAATTTATGCTGAAATGTCCTGTGAATCTAATTTGACTAGGCAAGAACACAAGAGTGCAATTTTGAGCAAAATTTGAACACAACCAACAAGGCTACAAAATGTTAGGGGGGGGGGGGGTCCTACAAAACCAAGAGTTTTTTCCTCTTCAGAGTAAGAATGTAAAGTAAGTCACAGAGACCTCACTGTCCTAATGGTTTTTCAGTAATTCACTTAAATTGCTCAGTGGGAAGACAGCATTGTATCAAAAATTTCCTTCCTCACGATTGAATCAGCTATCACTGTCATGAAGACGGCCGGCTATTTCATGGAGGGTGACATGCAGGCCATCCTGCATGAGAGAGGGTGGTATGAACAATTACTTAACTGCCCCATAGCCCAACCTTCATGCATAGATAGGAGGTGGACATGGAAGGATGTGACAGAGGCACTTGGTACCACATCCACATTCCCTAAGACATTGGAGAAGTACCAAAAATTTTCAAAGATCTGATAAAAACAGGAAAGATAAGCTACTCAATGTGCTCTCCTTTTCTTCTTCAACCGCTCTGTGGGCATCACCACACTCAAGTCTGTAAGGTGAAACACCTTGATTAGTAAGTTATTCAATTTTTAATTAACCTACCTTGTGGTTATAAATTCGATGAGTGTTTTCACCTTCTCATCTTGGTCTGCAGAAATATCCACTTCATTTATGATAGTGGGAGTGAGCTGGGGAATGGTAGCACTGGTTGTTCCTAAGCTGATGCTAGAAGAGGTAGAGCTTGAGCTGAGTCCTGAGTCGGTCATTGGTGATGGCTGGTAATCTGGTGCAAATTCACTGCCACCTGCTGGAAGAATATTTGAAAAAAATTAAACTTATAAATGAAAATGGCTGCAATTATTTTAAGGCTGCTTGTATAGTGACACCACAAGTCTTGGCCAAAATGGAAATAATTGGGTAATCCCTCCATTAATTACGCCAGGAGGCTGCACTGATCTAAGTAACTGGGATTGATTTTATGCACATAATTTATAGCAACATAGGCAGAGAGTAGGTCATTTAGTCCCTGAAGCCTATTACGCCATCCAATGAGAGCATGGCTGATCTGTGATCCAACTACATACACTCACCTTTGCCCATATCCTTTAATATCTTTGGTCAACAAAAATCTATCAATCTCAGATTGTTATGATCCCAGCTATTAGGATACTGGACAAGCCTGATACTTATTAGGATCTGGCTTGATAGACCATAATCATTCAAAACATGTATTGCTTGGAAGAAGCAAGGGAAAGGAAAAAGCAGCAGGACTCCAAGATTAAATTGAAACAGTAAGGGATCTTCACTATAGAAACTTGAACACAACAAACACAAGCAATAATGACTAAATAGGTGCAATGAGCAAATAAGATAATGATTCTAAACAATATAAGCTTAAACTCAAAGTGACAGATTTATCCAGTTTAACTTTTTTAATGTGGCTTTCATTCTGATAAGTTTTTAAACATACTCATACTCTGGGAGGCAGTTTCTCTCTGGGTCTGGCTACACAGGTCAGCTCTATGATATATTCCTACCAATATGACCTCCTTGTTCAAGTATAGGTGTGGCTGACAGTCACACACCATGACCACAAGACACACATATACACTCCCTTCACATTTATTCCATAGCTAGACTTCTTTCTTTACAGAGCTACATGGTCCTATCCAATTCTCTAGAACTGCCTCTTTACCTCTCTCAACATACATAACTAAGCTCTTTGGTTAAACACAACAGACTGAAAGTCTGAAGCCTCCAGGTCAGTTTCTTACACATTTTCCTAACAAAATCAAAACCTGCCAGTTTTCCTTTTAGAGCATAGTTCCACCCTCAGAATTTTTCTCCATAGCAACCTCAGGGCTTTCTTGCTTCTAAAAGCCTCTCAGCTGGGTCAAAAGTCCAAGCAAGGTTTGTAAACACATTCAGGCATACTAAAACTGAAACCAAAACTCTACACCCTTGTTATAACTTACTTTATTGTGGCATATATTAAGATTTAAAATCAATTGATCTAGCATTAATGTCATTTGCAGAAATGAGTGTTTCTTAATTTCATCTCCAGAAAGGCATGGTTCTAATTTTTAGATTATGCCCATTGTCTGAGATTCACCAACTAGTGGAAACAGTTTATGCCCTAACAGTTCCCCTTAATATAATGGGCAGCATTCCATTAGCCTTTTTGTCATCAGCAAAGTGGTGGAAGGTATCTTGACAATGCTATTAAGCTGCACTTACTCAGCAACAACCTGCTCATCAATGCTCAGTTTGGGTTCCACCAGGGACACTCAGCTGCAGATTTTACTATAGCCCTGGTCAAAGCATAGACAGAAGAGCTAAATTCCAGAGGTGAGTGATTGCCCTGGACATCAAAGCAATATTTGGGCAAGTGCTAAAAACAAAAAAACTGCGGATGCTGGAAATCCAAAACAAAAACAGAATTACCTGGAAAAACTCAGCAGGTCTGGCAGCATCGGTGGAGAAGAAAAGAGTTGACGTTTCGAGTCCTCATGACCCTTCGACAGAACTTGAGTTCGAGTCCAAGAAAGAGTTGAAATATAAGCTGGTTTAAGGTGTGTGTTTGGTGGGGGGGGGGGGGGGGGGGGGGGGGGGAAGAGAGAGAGAGAGAGAGAGAGAGAAGTGGAGGGGGGGTGTGGTTATAGGGACAAACAAGCAGTGATAGAAGCAGATCATCAAAAGATGTCAACAACAATAGAACAAAAGAACACATAGGTGTTAAAGTTGGTAGTTGGTGATATTATCTAAACGAATGTGCTAATTAAGAATGGATGGTAGGGCACTCAAGGTTTAGCTCTAGTGGGGGTGGGGAGAGCATAAAAGATTTTAAGATATTTAAAAATAATGGAAATAGGTGGGAAAAGAAAAATCTATATAATTTATTGGAAAAAAAAGGAAGGGGGCAACAGAAAGGGGGTGGGGATGGGGGAGGGAGCTCACGACCTAAAGTTGTTGAATTCAATATTCAGTCCGGAAGGCTGTAAAGTGCCTTTTCGGAAGATGAGGTGTTGTTCCTCCAGTTTGCGTTCGGCTTCACTGGAACAATGCAGCAAGCCAAGGACAGACATGTGGGCAAGAGAGCAGGGTGGAGTGTTAAAATGGCAAGCGACAGGGAGGTTTGGGTCTTTCTTGCGGACAGACCGCAGGTGTTCTGCAAAGCGGTTGCCCAGTTTACGTTTGGTCTCTCCAATGTAGAGGAGACCACACTGGGAGCAATGAGTGCAGTAGACTAAGTTGGGGAAATGCAAGTGAAATGCTGCTTCACTTGAAAGGAGTGTTTGGGCCCTTGGATGGTGAGGAGAGAGGAAGTGAAGGGGCAGGTGTTGCATCTTTTGCGTGGGCATGTGGTGGTGCCATAGGAGGGGGTTGAGGAGTAGGGGGTGATGGAGGAGTGGACCAGGGTGTCCCGGAGGGAGCGATCCCTACGGAATGCCGATAGGGGGGTGAAGGGAAGATGTGTTTGGTGGTGGCATCATGCTGGAGTTGGCGGAAATGGCGGAGGATGATCCTTTGAATGCGGAGGCTGGTGGGGTGATAAGTGAGGACAAGGGGGACCCTATCATGTTTCTGGGAGGGAGGAGAAGGCATGAGGGCGGATGCGCGGGAGATGGGCCGGACACGGTAAAGGGCCCTGTCAACGACCGTGGGTGGAAAACCTCGGTTAAGGAAGAAGGAGGACATGTCAGAGGAACTGTTTCTGAAGGTGGCATCATCGGAACAGATGCGACGGAGGCGAAGGAACTGAGAGAATGGGATGGAGTCCTTACAGGAAGCGGGGTGTGAGGAGCTGTTGCCGAGGTAGCTGTGGGAGTCGGTGGATTTGTAATGGATATTGGTTGACAATCTATCACCAGAGATTGAGACAGAGAGGTATATTTCCAAGTCAGGATGGTGAGTGGTTTGGAGGGGAACTTCCAGCTTGTAGAATTCCCATGCGTTTTCTGCCCTTGTCCTTCTAGATGGTAGTGGTCGTGGGTTTGGAAGATGCTGTCTAAGGAGCCTTGGTGAGTTCCTGCAGTGCATCTTGTAGATGGTACACACTGCTGCCAGTGGTTGCGAGAGTGAATGTTTGTTGATGGGGTGCCAGTGGGTTGTTTTCCCACCTATTTCCATTATTTTTAAATATCTTAAAATCTTTTATGCTTTCCCCACCCCCACTAGAGCTATACCTTGAGCACCCTACCATCCATTCTTAATTAGCACATTCGTTTAGATAATATCACCAACTTTAACACCTATGTGTTCTTTTGTTCTATTGTTGTTGACATCTTTTGATGATCTGCTTCTATCACTGCTTGTTTGTCTCTACAACCACACCCCCCCTCCACTTCTCTCTCTCTCTCTGCACCACCCCCCCCACACACCTTAAACCAGCTTATATTTCAACTCTTTCTTGGACTCGAACTCAAGTTCTGTCGAAGGGTCATGAGGACTCGAAACGTCAACTTTTTTCTTCTCCACCGATGCTGCCAGACCTGCTGAGTTTTTCCAGGTAATTCTGTTTTTGATTTGAGCAAGTGTGGCATTTTAAAACATTTTTTTACCCATCCCTAATTGTCTTTGCGAAGCTGATGGTGAGCTGCCTACTTGAACCACTGCAGTCCATGCAGTGTAAGTACAGCCACAATGCCGTTAGGGAGGGAGTTGCAGGATTTTGACCCAGTGACAGTGAAAGAATGGCAGTATATTTCCAAGTCAGGATGGTGAGTGGCTTGGAAGGGAACTTCCAGCTTGTAGAATTCCCATGCGTTTTCTGCCCTTGTCCTTCTAGATGGTAGTGGTCGTGGGTTTGGAAGATGCTGTCTAAGGAGCCTTGGTGAGTTCCTGCAGTGCATCTTGTAGATGGTACACACTGCTGCCAGTGGTGGAGAGAGTGAATGTTTGTGGATGGGGTGCCAGTGGGTTGTTTTATCCTGGATGGTGTCCAGCATCTTGAGTGTTGTTGGAGCTGCACTCATCCAGGAAAGTGGAGAGTATTCCATTACAATCCTGACTTGTGAATTGTAGATGGTGGACAGGCTTTGTGTAGTCAGGAAGAGAGTTACTCACCAGAGGATTCCTAGCCTCTAACCTGCTCCTGTAGCCAGTGTTTATATGGATAGTCCACTTCAGCTTCTGGTCAACGTAACCCCCTTAGGATGTCGATGGTGGAGGATTCAGTGATGGTAATACCATTGAATGTCAAGAGGCGATGGTTAAATTTTCTCTTGTTGGAGATGATCATTGCCTGGCACTTGTGTGTGGTGCAAATGTTACTTGCCATTTGTCAGCCCAAGCCTGGATATTGTCCGGGTCTTGCTGCATTTGGATATGGATGAATACAGTATCTGAGTTGTCGCGAATGGTGCTGAACATTGTGCAATCATCAGTGAACATCCCCACTTCTGACCTTATGATAGAAGGAAGGTCATTGATGAAGCAGTTGAAGATGGTTGGGCCAAGTACACTACCCTGAGGAATTCCTGCAGTGATGTCCTAGAACTGAGATGATTGACCTCCAAAAACCACAACCAACTTCCTTTGTGCCAGGTATGGCTCCACCCAGCTGAGAGATTTCCCCGATTCCTATTCACTGCAGTTTTGCTAGGGCTCCTTGATGCCACACATGGTCAAATGTTGCCTTGATGGCAAGGGCAATCATTTTCACCTCACCTCTGGCATTCAGCTCTTTTGTCTACGTTTGAACCAAGGGTGTAATGAAGTCGGGAATTGTGTGGCCATGGTAGAACCCAAACTGAGTGTCAGTGCGCAGGTTATTGCTAAGCAAGTGCTGCTTGTTGGCACTGTTGATGACCCCTTCCATCACTTTACTGATGATCGAGTGTAGACTGATGGGGCGGTAATCAGGTTGGATTTGTCCTGCTTTCTGTGTACAGGACATACCTGGGCAATTTTCCACATGGCTGGATAGATGTCAATGTTGTTGCTGTACTGGGACAGCTTGGCAAAAGGTGCAGCAAGTTCTACAGCACAAGTCTTCAGTACAATATCTCCATCCTCAATGGCGGAGGAGCCCAGCACATCAGTGCAAAAGACTGAAGCATTTGCTAAAATTTTCAGCCAGAAGTGCCAAGCGAGTGATCCATCTCGGCCTCCTCCAGAGGCATCACCAATGCCAGTCTTTAGCCAATTCAATTCACTCCACATGATATCAAGAAACGGCTGAAAGCACTGGATACTGCCAAGGCTGTGGGCCCTGAAAAATATTCCAGCAATTGTGCTGAGGTCTGGTGCTCCAGGACATGCTGCACCCCTAGCCAAGCTGTTCCAGTGCAGCTACAACACTGATACCTACCCAGCTATGTGGAAAATTGCTCAGGTAATTCTTGTACACAAAAAGCAGGACAAATCCAAAGCAGCCAATTATCGCCCCATCAGTCTACTCTCAATCATTAGTAAGTAACAGTCAACAACAGTGCTATCAAGTGGCACTTGCTTAGCAATACCTGCTCACTGATGTCCAGTTTGGGTTCCGCCAGGGTCACTCAGCTGCTGACCTTATTACACCCTTGGTTCAAACATGGATAAAAGAGCTGAACTCCCAAGGTGAGGTGAGAGTGACTGCCCTTGACATCAAGGCCACATTTGACTGAGTGTAGCATTAAGGAGTCAATGGGGATCAGAGGGAAAACTCTCCACTGGTTGGAGTCATATCAAGCACAAAGGAAGATGGTTGTCGTTGTTGGAGGTCAGTCATCTTAGCTCCAGGACATCACTGTAGGAGTTCCTCCTTAGCCATTTTCAGCTATTTCATCAATGACCTTCCTTCCATCATAAGGTCAGGTGTGGGGATGTTCGCTGATGATTGCATAATGTTTAGTACCATTCACGACTCCTCAGATACTAAAGCAGTCCATGTCCAAATGCAGCAAGACCAGGACAATATCCAGGCCTGGGCTGACAAGTGGCAAGTAACATTCGTACCACACAAGTGACAGACAATGACCATCTCCAACAAGGGAGAACCCAACCATCGCCCCTTGATGTTCAATGGCATTACCATCACTGAATCCCTCACTATCAGCATCCTGGGGGGTTACCATTGACTAGAAACTGAACTGAAATAGCCATATAAATACAGTGGCTACAAGAACAGGGCAGAGGCTAGGACTCGTGCGACAAGTGGCTTACCTCCTGGCTTCCCAAAGCCTGTTCACCATCAACAAGGCACAAGTCAGGAGTCTGATGGAATACTCCCCACTTGCCTGGATGAGTGCAGCTCCCACAAAACTCAAGAAGCTTGGCACCATCCAGGACAAAGCAGCCCACTTGATTGGCACCACATCCACAAACGTTCACTCCCTCCACCATCGGTACACAGTAGCAGCAGTGTGTACCATCTACAAGATGCAGTGTAGGAATTCACCAAGGCTCCTTAGACAGGACCTTCCAAACCCAAGGCCACTACTATCTAGAAAGACAAGGGCAGCAGATAAATGGGAACACCACCACCTGAAAGCTCCCCTCCAAGTCAATCACCATCCTGACTTGGAAATATATCGCAGTTTCTTCACTGTTGCTGGGTCAAAATCCTGGAACTTCCTTCCTAACAGCATTATGGGAGTACCCGCAGCACATGGACTGCAGTGGTTCAAGAAGGCAGCCCACCACCACCTTCTCAAGGGCAAGTAGGGATGGGCATTAAATGCTGGCCCAGCTCACGAAGCCCACATCCGTGAATGAATTATAAAAATAAACTATTGGATCAAAGCTTCAAGGATAGCTAGCAAAATTGAAGTCAACAGAAATCAGGGAGAACGTCCACACTGTTTGGAGTCATACCTGGCACAAAAGAAGCTGGTGATGGTTGTTGGAGGTCAATTGTCTCACCCCAGGACATTGCTGCAGAGTGCCTCAGGGTAGTGTCCTAGGCCCAGCCATCTTCAGCTACTGCATCAACACCATTCTCTCTAATACAAGGTCAAAGTCTAGATGTTCAGTAGCATTGGCAGCTCTTTAGCTACTGAAACAGACCTGGACAGCATTTGGCTTGTGCAAGTGGCAAATAACATTCGCACCACACAAGTGCCAGGCAATGACTACCTCCACCAAGAGAGACTCTAACCATCTCCCCATGACATTCACTGGCGTTACCATCACCAACTTCCTCTGTCAACATTCTGAGGGCTACCACTGACCAGAGACTTAACTGGACCAGCCATATAAATATTGTGGCTACAAGAGCAGTTTAGAGGCTGGGAATTCTGTAGCTAGTAACTCATTCACTCTCTCCACCACCAGTACACAGTAGCAGTAGCGTTTACTATTTACAAGATGCACCGCAGCAACTCCTCAAGGCTCCTTCAACAGCGTTTCCAAAACTTTTAACCTTTACCACCTGGAAGAACAAAGGCAGCAGGTGCATGGGAACACCTGTAATTTCCCCTCCAAGTCACACAATATCCTGATATGGAACTACAATGCCATTCCTTCACTGTCACTGGGTCAAAATCCTGGAACTCTTCCCTAGCAGCACTGTGTATACAACTTTCAACACAAGGATAGCGGTTCATGAAGGTGGCTTACCACCATCTTCTCAAGGGCTATTAGGGCAATAAATGCTGGCCTTGCTAGCGACACTCATATCCACGAATAATAATTATTTTCTGTAGCTGTTCACAACATTTTAATGATCTGTATATCGAGAGCACCAAGATTTTTGGACCCCCCCCCCACTGTTTCTCACTTTCACCATTTAGAAAGTACCATCTTCTATCCTTTTTAATTCCAATGTAGATAACTTGACATCTTCCTACATTATAATCCATTTGTCACAGTTTTGCTCATTCACTCAAACCACTAATATCGCTGTAACCTTATGCTTTGATCGTCACTACCTACAATGCTTTCTTTGTGCCATCAGTAAATTTGGATATGTGGTTTTCTATTCCATCATTTAAGTTTTTAGTAAGTACAGTGAACATTAGAGGCCACAACATAAATCCTTGTGGGACACCATTAGTCATATTCTGCCATTAAGATTACCTATTATCCCCTCCATATTCTGTCTCCTGACATTTAGCCTATTCATACTATGTAACTATCCTCTACTCATTTTGCAGGAGATATAATCCTGTTATGCTTGGGAGACTAGCTTGCTGTAGCTCATGTGTTAATGAGCTCTCTTTGCTGTAGTTTGAGTAAATTAAAGCACAGGTCCTGACCATCCTCTAACTCATTGATTGACACAGTGGGGTCAATAATCATTATGTTAATTAGGTTGTAAAAGCATATATTTGTCCCAATGAAAACACAGGTGGAATCTTCTGTTCTCGCTGGTAGCGAGCTTGTGGGTGGGAAGGGCATGTAATGAGGCGGATGGTGGCATACTGGAACACTGCCATCTTCCTGCCTCCACCAGAATTAAGTTCCAGGCAGGAAGGCCCCTGGTTGACTTTCCTGCCTCACCGGCTACTGAGGCCCTTAAATGGCCAACTAATGACCACTTAAGGACTTCATCGTGCCACCGTTGGTATTAACTCAACTGCGGGTGGGCCTGTCACCATGCGGCATGCAGATCAGCTAAAACCATGTAGCCAGCTTCTCACCTCCATGGAGCGGGGCCCCTCAATCAAAAGCACTTCAGTGGCTGATCGAGGGAGTGGACATCAGGAAGGAGGGGCCCACTGAGAGTCAGCACCTGCTCTTTCTGCCAACCCCTCTGCACCCCTCTTCCTGCAGCTCGCACCTCCAAGACCATGAATAACACAGCACATTTTTTTTTTTACAGATCACTCACGTCATGAATAGAAGACTACTGAAACTAAAATTATTCCAAATATGGATCTGCTATAATTTTCGATAATTTTGGTCACTTTTCTGCTCCATAGATTATTTTCCAAATAGCTTTGCTGAGTTGAAACAATATATTATGTAAGATATCAGACATATTGGAATTTTGAGATATGAACATTTAATTGCCCCAAAGTATTGAGGTACCATAGGTTAGCCTTGATCAAATATAATTAGCTCTGCAAAGTTTCAAAGTAGTTGCAATTTAATACACTGCTATATTTTTCAGACCACTTTAATTTTAGCAATGAATTATTTTTTCATAAAGCAGTGGCACCATCTCCTGGAGTAAAAAAGAAGCAACAAGATCTCCAACACTGGTCTATTGATGAGATATAAATATGCAACAGGTCACTAACCTGTAAAACTATACTCTACATGAGTGGTTGGTTTGATAGTGAGCACCTTAGGCTCAGTAAACTCCCTGTTCCTGAGGAGAATGGAGGCCATGGCTTGAACATTACTGTTATAGGCCATTACTATAAGCAAGTGCAGCAGCAGTCGCTTACAATGTTCATACACTTCAGGATGCTGGTGATCAAATCCTGCACAGACAGACAAGAAAAGGAGATAATTTGTGGTTTGTTATCAACTATAAATTCAATTCAACCTGATTTCTTTTCAAAACTGTGTATTCTCTTAATAATCTTAAAACAAGTATTTTATTTTACGTTACCTCAAATTCTAAAACATTTCTGGATTAGTATAATTAATTACAAAAAAAATCTAATTTGTTGTACTGTAGACATTTTTTCTGTTATTATAGCTCAGTTGGGTAGCTGACTAGCACATGGTTCAGAATAATGGCAACAGCATGGGTTTGATTCCTATCTGGGTGAGGTAAAGTTAGGACTTGCCTCCTCATCCTGCTCCTGAGTCCTCGCCCTGCTCCTGAGTGTGGAAGGCAATGGCAAACAACCACTTACAAAGAACTGCCAAGAAAACAGCTCAGGATGATGCATCAGCAAACAATGAGCTAAGGGCCTGCCTTCAGGCAGAGCACACATGCATGTATGAATGAAGGAATGAATGAATGAATGATAGGTTAAATTTGTTTGTGAATATTTCAAACCCAAACATAAAAAGATAAACAAATGTCTAGAATTATTGAAAGGGTTGCACTCTTCAATATACAAAGTCAAGCAAATATGTACACAAAAATGCAGGAGAGGGATATATGTGCATAAATCATTGAAGGTGGCAGCACAAGTTAAGAATGTGGTTAATAAAGCATACAGTATCGTAGGCTTTATTAAAACAGGCACAGAGTGTAAAAGCAAGAAGGTTATGTTAAACTTGTATAAAGCGCTGCTTCAGCCTCAGCTGGATTATTGCCTTCGGTTCTGGGTGCCAGACTTTAGAAAGGATTTAGAGACAGTGCAGAAAAGATTCATGAGAATGGTATGTTGAAATCTGTAGTTTCAAAGTTTTTTTTTGAGGCAGGCCCTAACTGAAAATGGAAACTGACCCTCCCAGTTTTAAGGATATGAAAACAAACTGGAAACCAAAACTTCTGGGGAGATTGAATTTAGTTGACCCTACATAAAGCACACAGAGCCATCCAAGCTCAACAGAAGCAGTTGATGAGTCCAGTGGTACCGACAAGCTGAAGAAGAGGCCAGATGCAGAAGCTGCGAACAAGTAGCTGCAACTGTTTCTCTTACTTGCAGGTTACATTGGTGTATCCATGCCATCTAGGCCAAGTTGAGGAGGTTCTACAGTTTTGGGCCATTTTTGGTTAAGACTGTGCCTGTGGAACTCAGGTTGGTTGTGCACTGCTGTCAGCTGGGGATCAGACTAGACAGATCAGAGCTGAAATTCTTTGTAGGGAAACAGAGTTTTGAAAGACTTTGTGACTGAACTTGATTACCTAGAAACTGTCTGGGCTGCTGAGCCCATTTGTAAGATCTATCTTAGTTGAATCTGCCATTGAAGGTGTAATTTATAGTTTAAAATAAACCATAATTTGCCTGTTAATTCATGTTTAACTTATGGTGATTCTTGGTTATAGGGTATCGATGATTAGCAAAGATAGTATTTAAGTTTGCTTTGTTCGACTCTTGTATAATAAACATTCTTCTGTTTTTGAAACATGGAATCTTGTGACTCCATTCTTTTAGTAAATAATTAGGATTTCGAATTTGTTTTTTTAAAAAAAGTTACTGGCCTCTACTGAGATCGTAACAATGGTACCAGGAATGAGGAACTTCAATTACATAAATAGAGTGTTGGGACTGTTTACCTTGGAGAAGAGAAGGCTGAGAGGAGGTTTGATAGAAGTGTTCAAAATCACGAGGGGTCTGGAAAAAGTAGATAGGGAAAAACTGTTCCCATTGGTGGGAGGATCAAGAGCCAGAGGGCACAGATTTAAGATTTAAGGCAAAAGAAGCAATGGCAATATGAGGAAAATTTTTTTCATGCAGTGTGGGGTTAGGATGTGGAATGCACTACCTAAAATGTGGTGAAAGCAGGTTCAATTCAAAAGGAATTGGATTATTCTCTGAAAAGGAAGAATGTGCAGGGCAACAGGAAGAAAGTGGGGGAATGGCACTAGGTGAATTGCTCCCTCAGAGAGCCAGCATAGACACAACGGACCAAATGCTCTCTGTCTGTGCTGTAACCATTATGAGATTCTTTGAAATTTTAACACATCAGCATGTACAGAATCGGTAAACAGGGTGTAATTGCTTTCACATGTGTTCAAAAGCAACACTGTTTGGCTTGTTTCCAATTCACTGCTTGGCTTGTTTCCAATTCCCCCCTTCCTTTTATAGAATATATTAGTAAAAATCATATTCTTTATGATTGCTACTACGCTTGTGACTTTGCTGAATTAATGAAGAGAGGTAACTTTCCTATAACATTGTCTAAATTTAGTTTCTCTTTGATGGTACGGCTGAAATTAGCATGCAGGAAATTACGGGCCCTTATTTGATCAACCTGTCCTAGATCACCCTAACAATAGTATCCTGTGCCAGTGGTTAAAGCAAAACATTTTTACTTTCTAATTACCTATAAATATTGCATGAAGCAAAAGATGCATGTAGTTCCCCCATTCCACCTTTACGCTGTGATCAACTATTAGATCTGTTAGAAGGATCACTGCTATGTTACACCTAAGAAAAAAAAAGTTGCAGTTTTAGAACCATAGGAAAGAAATGCAACTGTGTAAAATATTAGCAATAGATTTCTGAAAATTGAAACAATTTAACTGCTGAATTTTTACAGCATAGATTCATTTAATTGCAAGACAGATCATTGACAATCCCAGTGAGGAGGAGCGACATACAAAAATGGATTACTAAAACAAGTTTATATACTGGAAAATATTCACTCATTTAAACGAAACATACTGAACATTTTACTCAGTAGTTCTATAAGACAAATCCAAAATATCTGTCTGTTTTCCTCCCTTACGAATTCTTATGGTCACTGAGAAACAGGACATCAGTACTAGGGAATGGAACACTTCCATTCTAATGATTTTTTGCCACCTTGTGGAGTACAGCTGTTACTGAGTCTTGACTATAGCTTGTTGGTTCCCACAGCATATGGGTTCAAAAATAACTACTTTTCTGATAAGGTCAGTGCAAATAATTTAAAAGAAGCTTTGAAGCAGGCAAAAATAACTCACATCAACCGTGGAAAAAAATGTACTCTACAGGAAGGTCATCCACTTGACTTCATCATAAGCTAATCTAAGTGTTTTTTGCTTATCCGAACTGTGGCACTAAAATACTGTGTCAATTAAAAATCCAACATGGATGACATGGAAACAAGTTAGTTCACACCCATTCTAGGAATTTAACTTGCCGTTGCGTTCCTCCACACTGGCTACATAATATGCTGAATACATATGGCTTCGGTAATTTCGTATATAGGATGTTGGAATCATTTAATTGTAAGTTTGTACAAAGCATTCATGTATTATCTAAATACGCTGTTCACTGACCTCTGCAGTGGTACCCCTGGGGTACCAGTCTCAGGCAGATAATCAGCCAGTGGCGACCAACTTCCGCCAGTGGGAGGAAATGGCAATGGTTCGGCTTTGTTGAGCTCCATCACTTTCAGCCTCCAGTTTGCATAAATGGGCATAGAGTCACCTATTAAATACACAGAATGGGATAGTGGAATTAGCACAGGCACTTGAAATGGCAGACTGAAGTTCCTTCCCAGGCACCAGAATAGTCTTTAGCATTTTACATACTATATGTAAAATGAATACTCCTTGCATTCAGATTCAGTTGAACAATAAGGAAATAGGATTAGAAGATGAGACAGTGTCTTGCAAATCTTAATAATATATTTGCTAAAATTTACATTTCTAGAATTATAAATTATTTACAAATACAGGTTATATGATCTTAACCATTAATGATGTAATTGCCCAGTAGGCTTACAGTCCAAATACCAAATGTTATATGCTTGAAGCCTTAAAGGGGTTTCACGTTGATCTAGAAAATGCTTTATAATATATTTTGAGATTATTTTACGCACTCTTCTCCTCTTCATAGGATCCTCCAGAGCTGCTGCTGTAACGAGACTCAAGCCGGTGATGCTGCCGGTTTAGGTTACTATTCAGCCCACTATAGATATCGGGATGTCCATAACTATTTAGAAAAAACAATTAATTTAATATATGGTCCACATATGTGTACGTGTAAAACTTAGAAACAAAAGTTCATGCAAAGTTTTTAATTTCATGACAATTTGCATACTTCCTCCTTAAATTATTTTAGATGAAAGATTTTGATGCTACCCCATCAGTCTGCTTTTGATCGACAACAAAGTGACGGAAGGTGTTGTTGACAGTGCTAGCAAGCTGCACTTATTCTGCAATAATCTGCTCACCAAAGCTTAGTTTAGTTTCCAGCGGGACCACTCAACTCCTGACCTCATTACTGCCTTGGTCCAAACATGGACAAAAGCACTGAATTCAAGAGGTAAGGTGAGTGTGACTGCTCTTGATATCAACACAGCTTTTGACTGAGTATGCCATCAAAAAGCGCTAACAAAGCTGGAGTCAATGGGAATTGGGGTGGAAAGTTATCCACTGGTTGGAGTCATACCTAGCATGTAAGGAAGATGGTTGTGGTTGTTGGAGGCCAATCATCTCAGTCCCAAGACTTCACTGCAGGGGTTCCTCAGGGAGTATCCTAGACCCAACCACCTTCAGTTGCTTCAATGACCTTCCCTCCATTATAAGATCAGAACTGGCAATGTTCACTAATACTCAGTATACAACTACCTGGCAATGACAACCTCCAACAAGAGGGAATCTAACCATCTCCCCCTGACAGTTAATGCCATTACCATTGCTGAATTCCCCACCAGTAACATCCTGGGTGTTACTGTTGACCATAAACTTATCTGGGCTAGCCATATAAATACAGTGGCTACAAGAGCAGATCAGAGGTCAGGAACACTACAGTGTGAAACTCGCCTCCTGACTCTCCAAAGCCGGTCTACTATCTAAAAGGTACAAGTCAGGAGTGTGATGGAACACTCTCCACTTGCCTAGATGTATGCGGATGCAATAACACAAGAAGTTTGACACAATCCAGGATGAAGCACTCTGCTTAGTCGGCAATCAATCCACCATCTTAAACAAACATTCACTCCCTCCACCACTGACGCACAGTGGCAGCAGTGTGTACTATCTACAAGATGCACTGTAGCAACTTACCAAGGCTCCTTCAAAAGCACCTTCCAAACCCACAACCTCTACCACCTAGAAGGACAAGGGCAGCAATCGCATGGGAACACCCACACGCCATTCTAATTTGGAACTATATCGCTGTACCTTCACTGCTGCTAGGTAAAAGCCCCAGAGCTTTCTGGGCTGCAGCAATACGACAACTCACCACCATTCTCAAGGGTACTTAGGGATTAGTAACAAATGCTGGCCTTGCCAGCAATACTCACGTACCATGAAAGAATTTTTAAAAAGAATGCTTAACAGCGATGTTACAACATACTGTACACCAGATTGGACAGAAGGTAAGTTTGGATCAGTAAATGCCCTTTGGAGCCAATGACATTTGAGACGGATCAATTGCTATGCTCTCTCAAAGACACGCAAGTGCACAGCAACCCAGAAGGTGCATGTAGGCCACTTACAAGTCATCCCATTTAAGATAAGATACGAGCACACCATTGTAAATTTAAAGGTAAATTGAAATGACAGGCACTGCAAGCAAAAAGAGAACAATGGTCAATATGTAAAGAAGGGTGAGTCAGCCCAGGACATCCTTGTGTTCCTCTTTACTGAATCATTAAGGCATTGACGAGATGAAGGATGTGGACGAAGTCAAAAGAAGTAAGGCACCAGGGGAAATAAAGAAAATAAAGTCTAGCATTTACACAGTACCTTTTACTAGCTCAGGAATTCCCAAAGTCTTTAACATCAGTGAAGTATGTTTGCTGTTTAGTCATTGTTGTAATGTAGGAAATTAGCTAATCAATTTACGCAGAGCAGACTCCCAAAAACAGTAATGAAATAAATGACTAGATCGTCTATTGTAGGTGTTGGTTGAGGAATAAATGTTGGTCAAGATACTGGGCAAATTCCCCTGCTCTGCCTCAAAGAAAATGAGATAGAAGCAGATGAAAAATAGTGAGAACCAGCTCTACAGAGATATTAGAGGCAGATAAAACAGCAACTTAATTTTCAACTTCAACACAATTGCCAAATTAATAAACCCACAAAAATTTCAAGAAATTACAATACAGTATTTTTTTGAAACAGAAGTACATACTTATCATCAATAGCAGAATCCTTTGTTAGCTTACTATCCTGATTACCATCATGCCCAGCCACCATTGTATTGCTGCTGGAAGTGGTACCTGCACATAACAGAAATGGATAAGAAATTGAAGGAGTCAAATTGAAGAAATGCAATTTTACCATGAAATAATAAACCAGAATTAAGAAAAAAATTAATATATAAAACTTCACTATTAAATTACAAGTGTATGAAAAATGTCAATCCGTCTGTAAACTTCATAAGTGACAGACTGGATTTTGTCTCTAAGCTAAATTATAATCAAGTATACTTCTCAACTTTCCTTTGTTGCATTTGCCAGTTATTTCGTTCATTAATGTTCCTAACTAAGTTGCAGACAATTCTAAGTCACATATGTATTTTCATTCAACGATACTATTTGCTTTTTCTTGAAAACAAGTAAAAGGATCTTTAAAAAGCAAAGTGGATTTAAATTTACCAGAAGCAAACCTGATCACCTCAATGGTCGACACTCAGCTGTACGTAAAATTTGGAGTCATTTAAACTTGTAGTACTGATGACAATAAGTCCGTAGACACATATATAGAGCGAATTATTTTGTTAATTAAACCCCATGACATTGAAAAATGGAAATTGCTGAACGAAGACAACCAAGGTTCATCAAGTTTGCCTTAAAGCATCCTGACGGTTGCATAACACAATTATAAGAAAGACAAAGAGAATTTGCTTCCAATGCTTGAAGGGTCAATAAACTAGAGGCACAAATTTAAGGCGATTGATGAAAGAACCAGAGGTGACATTTTATGCAACAAATCATTAGGATTTGGAATGCACCTTCCTCAAAAAAAAAGAAAAAAATTACAGTAATATGGGGAAGGAGCAAGGGAGTGGGACTAATGGGATTGTTCACCCAAAGAGCTGGCACAGGCTTGGTAGGTTAAATGGCTTCCTATGCTGTACTGTGCTACAGTTCTATGAATTACTTTTGAATTCTATTTGTTATGTTGGAAAATAGCAGCAAGCTTGCACAAAGCAAGGTCCAAGCAACAGTATATGAGTAACATTTTAGTAGCGTTGATTGAGAAATAAATGTTGGCTAAGATACCAGGAGAAATCTTCTGTTCTTCTTTGAATATCATTGGATCCTTTAGGCCATATGCCTAGATAGTCAGAAAGCACCTCAGTTCAAAAGACAGTACCCCTGACAATGTATGATTTTCTCAGTAATGGACTGAAGTGTCATCCTAGGTTGTGTGTTCAATTCCTAGCCTTCTGACTCAGAGGTGAGTGTGCTACCAATTGAACCAAACTGAAACAAAGTGTGCGCAGAACCAAGTCATTGTTTGAAAGTTCAGGCTTAACAGGTAAGGGTGGATCTAAACATAAGTACTTGGGCATTAATCTCAAAGGATAATTATCCAGTTTATATTGGTTACAGGTGCTAGATCTCAATATTTCTCCTCCTTCTTTCCGAATCAACAAGCTGCTGAAGTTTAGGAGTTATCGAATTCAACAGTGTGACAAACCCCAATTCAATCGACCCAAGATAAAGAAGGTTTTACAATAAAACCTACATATAAGGGCATCAGCTGAGAACAAAGCTCTGTATATGTTGCATTCAATAATGCAAGGTTTTTTTTTAAAAAAAAACAGCTTCTGGTATTAACTGAGGCCCTTGCATGAAGAATTGACTGGGGTTGGTGGGGGGTGGGGGGGGGGGGGGGGGGGGGGGGGGGTGAAGTGGGAAAGAAAAAAGGCGGTCGCCTCAAGTTCTTCCAGGAGCTAATAATAGCTTCATTTCAAACCAATTCTTCAGCCACGTGAAAAGCAGAACTGAACACCACATTCTGGTAACCTATAAGCTCATTCCAATTACATCAACTGGATGAAAACAGCTCAAAAATCTCACTCAAACCTCAAATGCTGATTGGTGCAACTGCAGGTCTGAGATAAGAGGACACACCTCCCTGATCACAGTGCTCCTTGGATCAGCTAATTAATACAAATGGAATGTTGTTGTTTATTGCAAGGGGGATGGAATATAAAAATAGGGAGGTCTTGCTACATTTGTATAGAGCGTTCGTGAGGCTATATTTGAAGTACAATGTACAGTTTTGGTCTCCTTATTTAAGAAAGGATATAAATGGATTAGAAAGAGTTCAGAGAAGGTTCACTCAATTGATACCTGGTATTGGGATGGGGATGGGGGTGGTGGGGCAGCAGTTATCTTATGAGGAAAGGTTGGACAGGCTAGGCCTGTATTCATTGGAGTTTAGCAGAATAAGAGGTGATCTTTTTGAAGTTCTGAGGGGACTTGATAGGGTGGATTCTGAAAAGGTGTTTTCCCTTGTGAGGGTGACTAGAACTAGGGGACACAGTTCAAAAATAAGGGGTCGCCCATTTAAGGCAGAGAGGAGGATAATTTTTTCTCTCAGAGCATTGAGTGTCTTTAGAACTCTCTTCCCCAGAGAGTGGCGGAGGCAGGGTCATTGAATATTTTTAAGACAGAGATAAACAGATTCTTAACTAACAAGGGAATCAAAGGGTTTCAGGGGTACATGGAAATGTGGAGTTGAGACCACAATCAGATCAGCCATGATCTTATTAAATGCGGAGCAGGCTTGAAGGGGCCGAATGGCCTACTCCTGCTCCTAATTTGTATGTTTGTACTACATTTCTAGATGCGCTCTTTACTATAGGCTGTAGAAAAGACCAGAGCTTCCAATTCGTCATGTTACAGACCATGACTTGACCAGTGCTTTAAACTGTCATTCTAGACAAGATGAATCTCTGAACACAATTGTTTTAAATAAAAGATTGGAACTACCATATTTATTCTAAAATCAACTGAGCCAATTCTTCCCACCTTGAAGAAAAACACCTCCCAACAAGATTTGAATCAAACTCCCTGACTGAAGGCAGTGGGACAGGAGAAACTTGATACTGATCACAAGAAAGCTTGCCAAAGTTTCATAATGCAGACCCAGAAAAGTTTTCCTTTTTCACTCTTCGTTTATAGCACAGTATTCATCAATGACACTGTGAGGAAGCTCATGTGAGTTCAGATTGTACTAAAATTCCTGTCTCCTTAACTTTTCCTTAGCTGAGCTATAGGCTCATAAATAGCTAAGTACAGACTAAATAACAAAAAAAAAGGATCTGTTCTTTTGTGTACAAGTGATAAAGGTTTGAGACTTAAAAATATCAACTTTGGTATCCTGCCAAATGAAAGTTACCTGAGGCGATGGAGGGAATTTTGTAGCTAGAGGTGATGCGGTAGTAGGGTGGGTTGTCCATGTGAATAACAGCCGAGCTAACCGGATCAGTCAGTTGCAGTTCTGCCACTAGCTCCTCCAACAACTGCATCGTTTTATCTCTGCCCAGATACACAACTACTTTTTTGATCTGTGTAGGACAAACACAAAAACTATTTTTGTAACATTCTCAAACAAAGTTTTTCTTGTGATTTCTGCAGACTCAATTTTTCCACCTTCTCAGTGAACTAGATTATTGAATCCAAGGTGTTACATAGCAGTAACAAATTCTGTTGTGTTATTACTCCATAAAATCATACTCAATTTAACAATATTACAATAAACAATGTTGGAATATTTGATGAACTCAATATAGTTTAATTCTACATTGATCTGATCTATTAGTATTTTAGGACAACTTAGTTTTTCCCTTTTTGTGGAGGCACAGTTATCACCAAATTCATTAAGTAAATGGGGCAGGACATGCTATACAGCACACACTATACTGCACACAACCCAGTAACAGTCAATGGTGCAGCACTGCTGCTACCATTACATGTAGAGAAAGAATGTTTAATACAGATTGAAGAAATATTTATTCCTAAGCAAAGATTTTACAGTTTCAACAGGCTATTGAGCGATATCACCAATAAGTGATAATCCTGAACAGCATTATTACACTCTGCCATCGTGAGTATGAAACATTCAACTGTGGAGCTAGTAGAAAGCAAAATAAGGTAGCAAGAGAGAAAGAAAAAATAATAAAGGAAAAGGAAATGGAGCAATGAAAAGCAAAAAAAAAATCAAAGAAAAATACAAAATGAAAGTAAAACTGGGTGACTGTCCACCCAACTAGCAAATTCAGTAAACTTGACTGAGTGTATTAAATTTGTAGGATAGTGTTGCAGCTGATTACTTACATCCAGTCTACTTTTTAACAATAACATTTCCTGGGTTTTTCTCCTTCAACTACAATTTGCCTGTCATTTCTTAGTATTATTTTCAAGTACAAGTATGGAGTTTTCTAGTATTTATAACCACGTCCATCATTCAAATCTTTGTATTCTATTATTGCTGACAATTTTGTCATCTCATCTAGTGTCTTGTTACAATGGATGGCTATCATTAAACTATACTTGGCGAAATTCACTCTATACAGCAACATTGAAATAAACGAAGATGATGCAGCACCAAGTATGGTTTGTATTGTGGGGTCCCAAAAGAAACAGTCAGGAGCAACACCACCACAAAATAAAATGACTTTAGGATGTCCCAAAGTACTTTATAGCCAATAAAGTATTTTTTTAAAGTGTAGTCAGTGCTGTAATGTAGAAAATGCAGCAGCCAATTTGCACACAAGTTCCCAACAACAGCAATGATATAACGACTAGATAATCTGCTTTGGTGATATTGGTTGATGGGCAATGGCAAGGAACTATCATATTTTTCCGAATATTATGTTTGTGTGTGTGTGTGTGTGTGTGTGTGTGTATATATGGTTGTGTGTGTGGCTAATTTAATTAAACTACAGACGAATAGATAGCATGGTTTAAAGTATCAAAGGAGTTAGGTGCAAAACAGGTATTTGAAATGGAGATGAGTAAGCAAGGGCGAGGTCAGTAGACACAGTGTGAATGGAATTTGCTTTTTTAGATAAGTGAATAAGTGTTGATTTTCGAAGGGACATGAAAAATGTTTACAACTGGCAAGATAAATAAGGCAATGTTATTGCGTTGATTTTTCCCAAAAGTGCTGGCCATATTGATAACATGAAAGATTTATGTATTCTGGGAAAAGTAACTTCTAAAGGCAGGCTGAAACAATAGGATTTACAAATTAAAAGCGGTAAAATATATTTAAAGAAGGATGGAAGGCTGTGTGAAGTGTGGCCGTGTGAGATCTTGAAAGGTGACTGTGTGAAACAGACTTGGGGGAAAAACCTCTAGCCACCCTGCAGAAGTTTGTTGTTCTAGTAACCAAAGTTGTGTTAAAAGCCTTTGGAATTCCATTGTCCAGTGGATGCTGTGGTAATATTGCTGGATGACTCTTGTGGTAATATTGCTAGCTGAATTTATAAATTTGGAATCTATCTGGATGTTCCCTTAAAGCGGGCGTGTAGTTGGGAGTCTAATTAAGTAGGAATTTTTGGAACAGTTATAACTGTGTAACTGTAACCTTGTGTGTGTTTAAGTTTGTTCTTCTATTGTTAATAAATGTTTTAATTTCATCTTCAAAATCTCTAAAGGTGGTAGTGGACTCTTTACTTCTGACTTCAGTGCCTTCTTGTATTAAATACAAATCGCAAAACTGGTGTGATAGCATGGCCAATTTTCCCTTGTGGATTTGGTCAGCCTGGCAAATACCACCTGCCCGACATCAGCGCATGGCATCGTGATATTTTGGTCGATGGGCGCACTATGCAGCGGGACGACGATTTTGAGGGGCCCGTGCGAACTTCCTCAAGGGACCAACAAGCAGGTGGGTAGGTGATTTTTGTACAAACCTCATCCAGTGGCGGGATGAGGTTTGATAGCGGTTTTAAAAACGTTTAATAAAGTTCTTGTTTATTTCATTAACATGTCCCATCTCGTGTGACATTTTCACATGAGAGGGACATGTTAATGAATTTTTTATTGTTCCTATTTTTTATATTTGCCAGCCTTTCAGCGATCTCCCTGAGGCAACACTTTGCTTAATTGGCCCGCCCACTTAAAATGGCAGCGGGGCCCGTTTCAGTGGTGGCGATTGGCTGCCTGCCGCCGAGCCGGTGGTGCCCGCCCGCCCATCAAGGGCAAAATTCTGCCCTATGTTGGCAGTATTGAAAGTAACAAATGAAAAACTGAGGTAAAATGTACAAGAAAACGAGAATTTTTTTTTATTCATTCATAGGATGTAGGTGTCACTGGCTAAGCCAGCATTTACTACCCATCCCTAATTGCACTTGAGAAGGTGGTGGTGAGCTGCTTTGTTGAACCGCTGCAGTCCCTGTGATATAGGTATTACCACAGTGCTGTTAGGGAGAGAGTTCCAGGATTTGGAACCAGCGACAGTGAAGGGACGGCGAAATATTTCCAAGTCAGGATGGTGAGTGGCTTGGAGGGGAACTTCCAGTTGGTGCTGTTCCCATGTGTCTGCTGCTCTTGTCCTTCTAGGTGGTATCAGTTGTGGGTTAGGAAGGTGCTCTCTAAGGAGCCTTGGTGAGATGCTTCAGTACATCTTGTGGATGGTAGACACTGCTGTCAATGTGTGTTGGTGGGGGAGGGAGTGAATGTTTGTGGATGGGTGCCGATCAAGCGGGCTACCTCGTCCTGGATGGTTCAATCTTCTTAAGTGTTGTTGGAGCAGCACTCATCCAAGCAAGTGCAGAATATTCCATCACACTTATGCCATGTAGATGTTTGACAAGCTTTGGGGAGTCTGGAGGTGAGTTACACACCACAGGATTCAATCAGATCAGCCATGATCTTATTGAGTGGGGGAGCAGGCTTGAAGGGCCAATTGGCCTACTCCTGCTCCTAGTTCGTATGTTCATATGTAGGATTCCTAGCCTGCTCTTATAGTCACAGTACTTATGTAGCTAGTCCAGTTCAGTTCCTGGTCAATGGTAACCTCCAGGATGTTGATAGTGGGGTTGGTAGCGGTAATGACAAGGGGTGATGGTTAGATTCTCTCTTGTTGGAGATGGTCATTGCCTGGCACTTGTGTGGTGCAAATATTACTTGTCAGCCCAAGCCTGGATATTGTCCAGGTCTGCAGCATTTGGTCATGGACTGCTTCAGTACCTGAGGAGCCACGAATGGTGCTGAACATTGTGCAAGCATCAGCGAACATCCCCACTTCTGACCTTATGATGGAAGGAAGGTCATTGACGAAGCAGCTGAAGATTGTTGAGCCTTGAACACTACCCTGAGGAACTCCTGCAGTAATATCCTGGAACTGAGATGATTGACCTCCAGCAACCACAATCATCTTCCTTTGTGCTACTTAGACTCCAACCAGTGGAGAGTTTTCCCCCAGATTCCCCGAAACACTATTCCCCTAAAGGCTAACAAGGATATACATTCCTTACTAATACTTGTATTTCTGTTTCTCATACTCTTTAAAAAAAATTACAAGCCAAAATGTATTATAAAACTATCCCATCACAGGGAGAAAAATGTAAAGCAGTATGTACTGATGGCACAATTGATAGTAACAGGAACTAACCAGTTGTTTTGAAATCAACAAACAAATATTGCTTCCTACTTATATCTTCAGAAGTACATAGTATTTACTTACGTATGGCAGTAGACTGGGCTCACTTGTCACACCACACATACTGATAAGGAAGTGCAGAATTATCTTTAGATTTTTGGGCCAGCTGTCAGCTAGCGTTGTCCATACATTTTCTACCTCTGACCATGCTAACTCATCACCATACTGCAAAGAAAAGAAAATTGCACATTACAAGCAGCTTAAAAATGGCATGAAATTTTTGACACCATATTATTTTGAATATAGCTCTTTTGCCTCTGGGAATTAAGTGCATTTTCTATATCTTACTGTCAAAACTGAGGCACATTAAAAACATCACAGTGTTAGGATTCCTTTAACCCAAGAAAATTGCAACATTAATAGCTTGTCAAGTCTCAAACTTTCACTATTACACATAGCGTTAGAAAAATTTTTATTTTTACAATATGCCTTTTCAGTTTCAGCTACCACCATATGTGAAAACGTTATTTAACGCAATATTCCTCCTGAGGTTATTGGCATATTTTACACCTCTACAGTTTAAATTCCCAAATTCAGCCAGACCAATCCCCCAATGCCCAGTCTTCAGATTTGACTTAACAACTTCTGGGACTGCGAGCCTTTTAGATCTGGCACTGTATCTCAGGCTGCCTTGGAAAGGTGCATTGCTCAGTCTGTCTACATAATTTTGTTATCAATGCCAATAAGAAATACAGCTGGAAAAAGCTAGAAATGTGAAATTTTCCCAGTTTTTCTTCTTTTTCTACTAAATGACATCTTGCAGTTTTACAATTTCAAGTCCAAGTTAGACAGCCAAGTCAAAGCACTGTGTGCTGTTAGGTGAGTTGCCTTGAATCCTGTGGCAAATCTTGGTGTAAGCCACAGTCGTTCATAATGTGGTGAACAGGCTGATCTGGATGACCAGTTGCATGCTGGGCTGCCTTTGAAATTCCATTTGTGGAGGAGGTGTGATGTCCTTGCATGGAGAGTGCGGATCCTTGAGTGTCAACTGCTGTTTGAGGGAGGTCAAAACCTGAAAGCTCTACTGTCGGATCATGATCTTTGTTGCCAATGTTGGTGTTAGTCAAGAGATTGCACAGTTTGTCCTTTATGTCAAAGCCTGCAATGCTCAAAACATTCAGAGCTCCAGAATGGTTTGCAGTAGGTTCTGAAGATGTCCATGGATTGGCAGGTCTGGGTAGGCTTCAATGCAGTGAAACTCTTAAGTATTTTAACCTTCCAGCGCATGTCAGGAGGTGGGATATTAGACAGGACTGAGCCATTGTACAGGTGTTGATTTCAATGTACCGCTGATCATCCGCATCGATGTGTTGAGGGCAGTGTCTTAGTTCTAACGAAAGGCCATCAACCTGAAATGTTAACTGTTTCACTCTCTACAGATATTGCCTGACTTGCTGAGTATTTCCAGCATTTTCTGTTTTTACTTCAGATTTCCATCATCTGAAGTATTTTGCTTTGTAAGAAATAGAACTCCCTAATGCAAACCCAAAAATCAGTTTACACTGTTTGTAAAAATAAGTTTTTTTTTAATGAGATAAAACTGTTAGGGTGCATTTATCTGCTTACAAACAGATTTCCTAGTGTGCCTTGAAATATTTTTCATAATATTGCAGATTTGCTTTGGAATGAGAACAGAATCGTATGAGATCACACTTACTTTTGCTGTCATATACATCAGGTTATTTAGCACCATGATAGTAGCCTGTGGAGATCCCCAACCTTCACCCCTCAGCCAACGTCTGCTGCTTGTCATCATCTCCCTGTCTTTCATATACACTTCATCAGGTTCATCCATAGTTTTTGTTGAAGGCAAGGGCTTGAAATCTACCAATTCAATGTTATTCATCCAGGGCAGAAGGTAGTGCAGCATCACTTGCCGACCAGCAGGGTGGGCTGTTTGGATTCTGTGACTTACTTCTGTAAGGGTTAAAAGCATAATATTTTAAAACCCAAGCTACAGCTTGCAGCACTTTCTGTTTGGTTCAAAATTACTTTACAAACCATTTTAGTAACAAGTCTAACATCACATTAACAAGGAATTCAGCAAAAATAAAATTACATCATGAAGGAATAGCAAGTATGATCAGAAACAAATTAAATTACACATGTTGGGACAAAAGACACAACAAGTCATAACTTTTAAAATCAATCATGTTGAATTGGTGATGAAATACTGGCAAGGTGCTGTCAAAGCACACCATAGATGAAATACACCGAAAATGGTACTTAATAGGAAAGGAAACTGCTGGGTATTGTTTGTTATTTACTCTGGACATCCATCAGGCAGATCACAGCTGTTCTCGGGGCAGCCTGAAGTCTGAAGCTATTCGATGCCCTAGTCAGTGACATTGTAGAACAGACCCTAATGAGAAGGATGTTTGGCTTTTCAGGCCACCATGAGAGAAACAGAATCACAGACTGTTACAGTACAGATGGAGGCCATTCAGCCCATAGTGTCTGCACTGGCTCTCCAAATAAGCAATTCACCTAGTGCCATTCTCCACAGCCTTCTTCCCATAACCTTGCACATTCTTCCTTTTCAGCTAAGAGTCTTTGAATGCTTCGGTTGAACCTGCCTCCACCACACTCTCAGACAGTGCGTTCTGGACCTTAACCGCTCACTGCATGAAAAAGTTTTTCTCATATTGCTTTTGCTTCTTTTGCTTATTACTTTAAATTTGTGATCTCTTGTTCTCAATACTTTCATGAGCGGAAATCATTTCTCCCGATGTACTCTGTCCAAACCCCTCCTGATTTTGAATACCTCTACGAAGTCTCTTGTCAGCCTTCTCTTCTCCAAGGAGAATAGTCCTAACTCCTCCAATCTATATTCATAACTGAAGTTCCTCTTCCCTGGAGCCATTTTTGTGAAACTTTTATGCAATCACTGTAATGCCTTCACATCCTTCCTAAAGTGCAGTGCCCAGAAATGAATGCAATACTCCAGCTGATGCTGGATTAATATCATACACAATTTCAACATAACCTCCTTGCTCTTGTACTCTATGCTCCTATTAATAAAGTCTACGATACAGTATGCTTTATGAACCACTCTTTTAGCCTGTCCTGCCACCTTCAATGACTTCTGCACATTTACAGCCAAGGTCCCTCTGCTCCTGCACCCCTTTTAGAGTTGTACCCTTTATTTCATATTGTCTTTCCATGTTCTGCTTACCAAAATGAATCACTTCACATTTTTCTGCAGTGAAATTCATCTGCCACCTGTCCGCCCATTCTACCAACTTGTCTATGTTATTTTGAAGTTCTATACTATCCTCTTCACAGTTCATAATATTTCCAAGATGTGTATCATTGACAAATTTTGAAATTGTGCCCTGTACACTAAGGTCTAGGACATTGTACATTTATCTTTTGGCCTCCCTTTTAATGATTGGCCTCTTCGATTATCTATGAATATTTTATGATCCAATTCTTGTCACATCATCTGCAAGATCAAAACATGGAAAGCAACACATAATCCAATGAACTCAAACCTATTGTTGATGGGTCTAAGAAAATTGATGACTTCAGGAAAAAAATAAGGGCAGGTATTGAATTAGAAATTTTGTATTTGTTTGTTTTCAAGTACTGTCTATAACAAAAGGAAAAGGACTATTGGAATTGTCATTCAAAAAGAATGTAATTCATTATTACACAAATTTGAATGGTCATTTCTACAGAAAAGAGGGGAAAAACTATTCCCTAAGAAATGAAATGAAATATACCTGAGAAGACTGGGATTGTGAGTTCTGGGTAAGTCCTTGCCAATTCTTCTGACAGTTGATAGTAGGAAACAGAATAGAGATGTGGCAGTGGAGAAGGGTGATTTAGTATCCCATCAATTCGCTGCACTTCCAACTTGTGGGCATAGCGAAATAGCTTGGGCTCCAAGATCTGTAATGAGTTAAAACAACAAGTAAAACTTTAAAAAAAATCTATAATCAGGATATCAAACATTAGTATTTTTATATTTTGGAGACTGGGCAGAGAAAGAGAGAAAGGCAGGGAGAGAGGTAGCAATTCAGAGAGATTTAGGCAGCAAATTCCAAAGTGTAGGATTGAGGTGCCACTGGTTGGCTTATCGTAACTCTTTTACTGCAAGTTCTGTGAAGCAAGCATTATTTTATAATTTTTCATAAATTACATTAGTCAGAAATATTACCAAAGCACTTGCTTAAAAACCCACAAAATGGCACTGCTTCTCAGCATGATTTTTAAGGAATATAAGTTCCAAATTTACTTCAATTATCAACCTCATTTAAAAATGATTTGGTCAATGGCACCTTTTACCTTTAGCATCAACATCAATAGGTATGCTTAGAGGAATTCACAATTATCCTCCCATTGTCCAAGCCTCCACAAATATTCTCGTTTTTTTAAAAATCCACTCAGGCAAAACCCATCACATTTCCTTTGTCAACCTTCTCTATTACTTCATGAAAAAGTTCATTACATTAGTCAAGCAAGGTCTGCCTTTTACAAATCTGGCTGGCTCTACCTAATTAAGTCAAATTTCTCCGAGTGCCTATTAACGTGTTCCTTGATTATTGTTTTTAAAACCTTCTCTGCCATTGATGTTAAACTGACTGGCCTGTAGTTACCATGTGCGTCCTTACATTCTCTTTTGAAAAAGGCATTTGCTACTCTCCAATCCTCTGGCACCTCCCTCACTTCTAGGGAAGATCAGAAAATTATGGTAAATGCTTCCATTATCACTGACCCCCGCTTCCATTAGCAACCTGGAATGCAAGACATCTGAACAAGTGAGTTATGGATTCTAAGCATAATCTTTCCAGTACATCCTGCCTGCAACTTTCACCCCATCCATTATTTCTACCATCTTCTCTTTGATATTTTGTCAGCATCAACTTCCTTCATAGACACTGATACAAAGCATTCCTGAAATATTCTAGCCTTTCCCTGTTCCTCTGAGCGTAGATCATCTTCTTTGCCCCTAATAGGACTCACCCTACCTCGCTTATTTAGATGCTGGTAGATTTTCAGGTTTCCTTCTATGTTAATTGTCATTCTCATATTCTCTCTTTGCCAGTCTTAATTTTCTTTTCCCTTCCCCTCTCAACTTATTGTTTTTGGCCAGGCTCACATGAAGAATTCACTGGAAATGCATCATACACCCTTTTTCTTTGTTTCATTATACTGTCTTTCTCCCTCGTCATCCAAGGTGCTCCAATTTTGGTTCTCCATCTTTCCCTCTTGTTGGAATGTCCCTAACCTGTACCTGAAACATTCCCTCCTTAAACATCACCCAATGTTCTGTTACAGGTTTTCTCAACAGTCTTTGGTTCCATTTTATGCTGGCGAGATCCCTTCTTGTCCAACTGAAGTTAGCCCTCTTTCCATTTAGGAGTTCTTCTTTAGATTGCTCCTTGCTCTTCTCCATCACTAATCTGAACCTTATGATACAATGATCATACTTACCCAAGTGTTCCCCCACAGATACCTGGTCTACAACCCACCTCATTACCCAGCACTAGATCTAGCAATGTCTCCTTTCTGATTGGGCTAAGAATATACTGATCAAGGAAGTTCTCCTGAACACATTTCAGGAATTCCTCCCCCTTCTTTCCCTTTACTCTAACGTTATTCCCATCAATATTTAGGTAATTTAAGTGCTCCTATATCACCATTCTATAGTTTTTCCACATCTTTGAGATTTCCCTGCAGATTTGAAAATCTGTCTCTCTCTCTCACTATTTAGAAGCCAACATTAATATGATTACACCTTTCTTGTTTCTCATCTCGAGCATATGGATTCTGTCCTTGCCCCCTCAAGGACATCCTCTATTTCCAACATTATAATATTTTTCCTAATGAACACTGCCACCAAATCTCCCTTTTCTCTTCCCCAATCTTTTCTGAACACTTCGTATTCTTGAATATTCAGCATCCAGACCTCACCATTTTTAAGCCACATTTCCATTATTGCCACTACACTGTAGTCTGACAAGGCAATTTACACGTCAACCTTATTTACCACACTTCGTATGTTTACATACATGCATTCCAAACCTGTCTTGATATTCCTCGTAGTCCTTCTTAGTCTGCTCCTAAGTAATATGGTACTACTGTACTTTCTTCCCAAGTACTATCCAGCACTTCACTACTTGCACCTTACTCCTCTTCTACTTCTATATTCTAGTGTCCATCACTCTGCCAATTTAGCTTAAGTGATACATTTTGTAAGAAAAACAAAGAAAGGAAATAAAAAATAAGGATACAATTCTAAAGCTGATGCAAGAGCAGAGTCTTGAGGGCATATGTGACTAATTGTTGAAGGCAGCAGGGCGAGTTAATAAGGGATGCTTGGTTTTATAAATAAGGGCATAGAGCACAAAAGCAAGGACGTTATGGTGAACCTTTATGAAAGGCTGGTTTGATCTCCGCTTCAATAGAGTCCATTCTATTTTTGGAACCATGTGATGGCATTGGAGAGGGTGCAATAAAGACTGATAAAAATAGTTCCCGGGTTGAGAGACTTCAGTTACTTGGATAGATTGGTGAAGTTACGACTGTTCTCCTTAAAGAGAAGGTTGAAAGCAACATGATAGAGGTGTTCAAAATCTCTCGGAATTTGGACAGAGTAGATAGGGAGAAACTATTCCTATTGACAGAAGGGTCAAAAACTAGAGAATGCTAATTTAAAATGACTGGCAACAGAACATGAGAAAAGGCTGTTTTTTTCACACAGTGAGTGATTAGGATCCAGAATGCACTGCCTGAAAGTGTGTGTCATGAAGAGATATTAACATGTATTATGTTATAGAACTTATTTTTCAATTGGACTTGTGGTAGGGTCTGTGTCCGTGTGTGGCTTAATTGGGTTAAAGCCAGCTAGTCTGGGTGTTTTGATGCATAGTAGTTTGAGATGTTAATAGATGTAAGGATAGAAAGTAAAGAGTACATTTGCATTTGTTGAATAAACCATTCAAACTAATAGGTAAAATCTTGCACCTAGCTGGAAGATACCAAGCAATGTGTTTATGTTACTAATAAAATTGGTGGAATGAAAGGATTATTGTTAGGAGAGGTAACATTAAAAAACCTAGTAATACAATGGAAAATTTACATTCAAAGGGAAGCTAGGTATAAATTTAAAGGTTTTTGTGTGTAGGACAGAGGCATTTAACATCTAACCAGCCTGTAAGCCTAGAACTGTCTGCAAAGGAACCAAATTGAAGGGAACCTCATTTTGAATTTTTAAGCTCAAATGTGCTTTGCCTGGTGTCTGTTTAATGTCTATGCGTTATTGTTACCTTGGTGAAGATTTAGCTGGGTGTGATTAATTTGGAGATTTGTTTAAAAGTTATTATGGCAGTAATTTGTAGACATGTGCATGTGTTTAATTTCTTGCTAAATCAATAAATGTTTAACTTAGTTTTATATAAAAAAACCTCTTGAGGATTGGTGGTTTTATTCCTGAATTCAGAGCTGCATCTCAAATATACCAATTGAAAATATGGGTTATGACAGTTGTTCAAGTTTCCATCTGGGATTTAAACAACTCAGCCTTTGAACTGCTGCATTATAACAGTGTTGTAGAGGCAGATTCAATTGTTGCTTTCAAAAGTTAATTGGATAATGATCTGAAGAGAGTAGGTTTGCAGGGCTACAGGAAAAAAGCTGATTTGCTTTCACAAAAAGCAGACACAAAGGGAACTGAATGGTCTTTTGCTGTGTTGTAATCATTCTACGATTCTATGAATGGTTTTGATAGATTAAACAATGAGGAACTGCTTCCAGTTCTGGAAGGGTCAGTAACCAGAAGATCCATAATTTAGGTGATTGGCAAAAGAGCCACAGAACAAACAAGGAAATGTTTTATTGTGAGTTGTTGGGATCTGGAATGCACTGCCCGAAATTCAATAGTAAAATTAAAAAATGGATAAATACTTGAAAGGGAGAACATTACACACACTTAGGGGGAAAGAGCAAGAGTAGGATTAATTAGATAACTCTACCAAAGAGCCGGCATAGATATGACAGACCAAATGAGCTCCCTCTGTGCTGTATCATCCTTCGATTTTTTGATTGGACCTCCTGGGTGAGCATCATATGGCCACCTTCTGCTTTAGAAATTTTTTTCACAAACAACAAAGACATAGGAAAAACTAATTTCCTAGAGATATGAATCTTTATTTCCAGGCACTTGGAGGGTCATACTGGAGCAAAAATAGCCTGAAAGTGACCTGAACAAATCTTATCTGACAACACTTGAGATTCCATTTGTGTATTAGCCCAAATAGTTTCAACCTGCAATATATTTTTTGAAAAGAAGTAATAAATAACCTAACAACACACTATATCCATGATGCAAACGCATTGGAAGCAGTTCAGAGAAGGTGGACCAGACTAATACCTGGAATGTGTGGGTTGTCTTATGAGGAAAATTGGACGGACTAGGCTTGTATCCGCTGGAATTTAAAAGAGGTGACTTGATTGAAACCTTTAAGATACTGAGGGGTCTTGACAGGGTGGATGTGGAGAGGGTGTTTCCTCTTGTGGGAGAATCTGGAACAAGGAGTCATTGTTTAAAAATAAGGGGTCGCCCTTTTAAGACAGAGGCGAAATTTTTTCACTCAGGGTCGTGAGTGTTTGGAACTCTCTTCCTGAAAAGGCGATGGAAACAGGGTCTTTGAATATTTTTAAGACAGCGGTGGACAGATTCTTGCTAGGCAAGGGGGTGATAGGTTATCGGAGGTAGGTGGGATGCAGATTTCAGGTTACTATCAGGTCAGCCATGATCTTATTAAATGGCGGAGCAGGCTCAAGGGGCTGAATGGCCTACTCCTGCTCCTCATTTGTATATTCGTATCCTTGCTTGACTGCACAGTGGCATCCTGAACTTGTGGCCGACTGCTGGAGACCGTATGTTTGGGAGGACATAACCATTCATGTTTTCAAATTCTGCCCAAAGTTCTGGTCTTATTGGGAAAAGTTGATACGTAAAGTCCCAAAGACACTCAAACAGGCAAAAGATCCACATTCAGCACTGACTCTTGCGGGCCTCAATTTTAGCAATCTCTTGGATAATAGACAAGTGTCATAGCTTTATCTCTCCCACATACATTAAGCTCCAAAGCTCCAAAGGTTGCCAATGGTGCAATGTCAGCTTGGTTCAGTTGCTAGTCCTCTTGTCTTTGAATCAGAAGGTTGCGATTTTAAGGACTTAAACACATAAGCCTGGATTCAAAAATGGTAGCTTAAAATATTAAAACTGATACTGCACTCAGGAAATTGAGACAAATGATAGTCGGGTTACACATCATGACAAATGGAAATATCTGCAATTTTTCATATTTACTGATGGGCTAACCTGGATATTTAAAAAGTTATAATTGTCAAAATGAAAACCTTTGAATTAATAGGTCTCATTTGCTCCTTGGAGCATATTAAATGGAGGCAATATCAAGAACAAAATAATTACTAAAGCTTTACATTTCTCATGCTTTAATATTTAGATTTAGAATTAAGGGAACATTTTTATTGATGTTTCATTCACAAACCTGCAGCAGTTGCATGGCGATTTCATAGATCTCTCTGGATGAATCAGCTGCTTTGAAAAGTATCAGATTCAGAAGGGTTACAGTGTCAAACTGGTAATCCCTGTGAAGAGGTTCCAAAAGTTATTATTAAATTTATGGAGCTAAACTTTTATTTAGTCTTATGATTAGTTTAAGTAAAGTACACATGAACAGAAACAAATACTAAATCAAACAGCATGATCCCAAGATAAATATGCCAATTTATTTACACAAAATATGTGCACAATAGTTCACAAAGGTTTAACTTGAAGAGCTTGTTTCAGTCAGAGCACTACCATCAGGAAGAAACCAGAGATAAATTGAAGCCACGCTGGATGTATAATAGAAAATCTGCACACATCAACATAGGTTCATCAAATTAAAAACCACATTACAGGAAATTAAGTTCTGAAGATCCATAATTAAAGATATTAGCTGCCATCAAGATTCCTTAAATGATTTAGTATTTGACCAGTGTACCTTCTAAGATTTCAAATTTACTTCCACAACTTTGTGAATTCAAACTAGTCACAGGTAATGTACCAATTTTTGACTGCACAGTGAAAAAAATAAGTTTGACATTATTTTCCACTTTAGACACAACTGTGCACTTCAAGCAATTCTGCAGTTTAACTATTTTGCTCTTTACTTCATCTTCGTCCATGCCCACAAATTCTTCCTTTCACTATGTACCATTCACGAAGGTGTGCAGTTGGACTCTGTAACAAGGTTTCTGTTATTGCCCTCTGTAACTGGCAGCTAGGAGTTGGACAAACATTGCACAAGTTGGTTCAGTCTCTGATTTTTCCTCATGGGAGCTGTTTGTTGCAGATAGCCTTACTGAAGATGGCCTTCAGTTTATTGAAAACCACAGATGTGAATCCAATTCAGTAACTCAGCACAACCAAGTGGAATGAAATAAATATTAATTATCCAACAACAGAATCATAAAAGTAAAATACTGCAGATGTTGGACAACTGAATTAAAAATAGAAAATACTGGAAAAAGTCAACAACTCTGGCAGCAACTGTGTAGACAGAAACAGTTTCAGGTCAGCTATCTTTTGTTAGAACTGGATAAAGTTGAGTTGTAACAAGATTTAAACAATGTAGAGGCAGGGAAAAGGGGATGGTGGAGGAACAACATAAGGAAAGATCTAATAGAGAGTGGAAGGCAGGAGACATTAAATGGCATAAAAGATGACGGTGCAGGCAAAAAGGGGATGGTAATGGGACAAAGAAAGAAACAAAAGAAGAGGCTAGAGCCAGTGTAAATTAGATCAGCAGAAGGCTGTACAAATGCTTCATCGAAACATGAGCTTACATTGAGCTTCACTGGAACTGTAAGAAGCTGAGCACATTGAGGTCAGAGTGGGACTAGGGCGGAGGATTAAAATGACAAGCAACTAGAAGTTTGGGACCACAGATGTTCTGCAAATCTGTCAATTTGCATTCGGTCTCCTCTATGTGGAGGAGATTGCATCATGAGCAGCACATACGATATACTAAATTAAAAAAGAAGAAAATAGCTGTTTCATGTGGAAGGAATATTTGCTGCCCTGGACAACAGAAAGGGCTGGTATTGCATTGCTTGTGCTTGCATGGAATGGTGCCAATGGGAAGAAGGATTGTTGAGGATGGCTGAGGAGTGGACCAAGGTGTTATGGGAGGCAACAGTCCCTTCGGAATGCTGAAAAGGGAGGGAAGGCGAAGATGTGTTTGGTGGTAGCATCACAATGGAGGCTGTGGAAACAAAAGAAGGTGATCTATATAAGGCCGGCGGATGGAAGAGGAAGGAAAAGGAGATCAGATTGTGATTCTGGGAGGGAGAGGAAGGGATAACAGCATAAGTGTGGGAAGTGGGCCGACATGGTCAACTACAGTGGAGGGGAATCTTTGGCTGAGGGAAAAGAAAGGCATCAAAAGCACTAATGTGGAACATGGCATCGTCAGGTTGAGTGCGAGGGAGATGGAGAAACTTAGAGTAGAGGCCTTACAAGAAGCAGGGTAGGAGGAAGTGCAGTCAAGGAAGTTGTGGGAGCCATTGACTTATATTGAGATAGTGGTCGACAGTCTATCCACAGAAATTGAAATAAAGAAGTCGAGGAAGGGCAGGGAAGAGTTGCAGATGGATCATATGAAGATGAGGAAGGGTGGAAATTGGAAGCATTTGATGGAAGTATTTCAGTTCAGGGCAAAAGTAGGAAACAGCACCAAGCCAGTCATCAATGTGCTGGGGAAAAAAAGATACGGTTAGCACTGGAACAAAAACTGCTCCACATGCACAGGCATAGCTAAGATCCACCTGGGTTCCCATAGCAACACCTCTAACTTCACTCACTTCCTGCCAATCAAAGAAGTTGCTCAAAGTGAGAACAAGGTCAGCCAGGCGGAAGAGTGTGGTAATGAATAGGGAGTGGTTGGGACACCATTCACTGGAACAAGCGGAGGGCTCTCAATTCATCCTTGTGTGGAGTGGCAATGCATATCAATTGGGCATCCTTGGTGAAAAGGAAACAGTTGGGATTGGGAAATTGCATTGTGGATGTGGGTGAGAAGAGACATGACAATGGGAGAAAAATAGAACATGGATAGGAAGAAGTTAGTTTTATGGGGCAAGAGGAGGCCAAAACAATAGGACTTACCAAGGCAGTCCTGTTTTTGAATCTTGGGAAGGAAGTTGATGCAGGCTGCATGGGGTTGGGGGATTATGAGGTTGGAGGCCATCGAAGGAAGATGTCTCTCCAGAGGAGGTGAGGTCAGTGATAGTATGAAAACTGATGGCTTGATGTTTGTTGGTGAGGCTATGCTCCAGTGAAGTTAGGAGGTGGCGTTGAAAAGTTATTGTTCAGCCTCTACAAGGTTGGTTCATCAAACAACAAACGTCATTAAACTGCTGGGTGACGACACTAGGGTTGGAGCTGAGAGAACAAAGTGCCGCAAGTTCATAGGGAAGTAGGTTAATGCAAGTAGAATAGAGTAATTGAGAACTACGATGTCACACTGGCAGTTGTCAACACAGAGATCTTGAGACAGTCAGAGGCCAGAGGGTGGGGTCCAGGATGAACAAGTTACCTGAAGATGGAGAAATGGTCTGCTATGCAAGGGGAAGACTCTGCTTGCCAAAAAATGCTGGTGTGGAGGCAAAATGAACAGAACATGAATTCAGCATTTTACTGAGCTCAAAATTGAGGTGGGAAGGTAAGTGGATGAGCTGAAGCTTTTGCTGAAAGTTGTCGGCTTGTAGTCAGAGAGTGGATGGGGTCAGAGGGAGTTGTGAAAACATGGTAAAGGGTAATATTGGAAGGATAATTCAGATCTTCCCTCCCAGTGACCAACTGAAATTATAGCTTTTATTTAACTGAATCAGCCTGATGTTTAAAGCGTTCACTGCTTCTAAGGTCCAACTGAGATAACCTCAGTTCCAACTCACATATCCATTATTTCTTAGCCATCAATATGAGAACAGCGTAACTCATACCTGTTATGAAACACATTGGCTATTGCCTTGAAACATCCAGCTGCCACACGTCTTGAACCTGTATAGCATCGATCTACCGCCCAGTACATCAGGTTACTTTGGTCTGGATTCAACTCTAATAAAAGCATTACAGCTTCACAGCCTAACTGATGAACCTAAAGGGAACGTGCAGAACATGAGGTTAATAAAAAAACTATAGAAATAAGTTTATTTCACAGATTATTTCAATGCTGACTGTGAAAGGCAAGGACAATTAATTACAGATTAATGCAGCTAGCAGCTTGGTTTTAACATGAGCAATCAATTGAAATCAATTTTACCAATGAAAGAAGAGTAGGGCCAATTAGGGACCATGGAGATTATCTGTGTGTGGGCCCAGAAGACGTGGGTACAGTCCTCAGTGAATACTTTATGTCGGTCTTCACAATGGAAAAGGATGACGCAGGTATAGACATCAGGGTAAAGGACTGAGAAATATTAGAGGAAATTAACATAGAGAAAGTGGAGGTACTCGCGAGTTTAGCGACCTTAAAAGCGGATAAATTGGCAGGCCCAGATGAGATATATCCCAGGCTTTTGAGGGAGGCAAGGGAAGAGATATCAGGGGCCCTGGCAGTAATTTTCAAATCCTTTCTGGCCACAGGTGAGGCGTCAGAGGACTGTTGGACTGCTAACGTTGTCCCATCATCAAAAAAGGGAGGAAGGGATAGACCAGGAAATTAGAGGCCAGTCAGTCTAACCTCAGTCACAAAAAAAAAGCTGGAAAAACTCAGCAGGTCTGACAGCATCTGCGGAGAGCATAACAGTTAACGTTTCAAGTCCGTATGACTCTTTATCAGAAATAAGGAAATTTAGAAATGAGGTGAAATATAAGCTGGTTGAGGGGGTTGGGACAGGAAGAGCTGGATACAGGGCCAGAGATAGGTGGAGGCAAAGAAGAGATTGCTAAAGATGTCATAGACAAAGGACAAAGGGGTGCTGATGGTGGTGATATTAGCTAAGGAATGTGCTAATGGTGACAGTAAGGGTAGAAAGAAGGATGAGCAAGTGACAGATAGCCCTAGTGAGGGTGGGGTGGGGGGAAGGGATCAAAATAGGCTAAAAGGTGGAGATAAAACAATAACCTCAATTTACCTCACTGAGTCTAACCTCAGTGGTAGGTAAGTTACTAGAAAGAATTCTGAGGGACAAAATATATCTGCACTTGGAGAGACACGGATTAATTGGGGATAGTCAACATGGATTTGTGAAGGGGAGGTCATGTTTGGCAAATTTCATCGAATTTTTTGTAACCAGGAGTGTTGATGAGGGTAATGCGTTTGATGTGGTCTCCGTGGACGTTAGCAAGGCCTCTGATAAGATCTCTCATGGCAGACTGGTCAAGAAAGTAAGAGCCCATGGGATCTGAGGCAAAGTGGCACGTTGGATCCAAAATTGGCTGAGAGGCAGGGAGCAGAGGGTGATGGTAGAGGGATTTTTCTGTGACTGGAAGTCTGTTTCCAGTGGGGTTCCGCAAGGCTCCGTGCTGGGGCCCTTGCTGTTTTCACAGTCCTCCACCCTGATGTCTATACCTGCATCATCCTTTTCCGTTGTGAAGACTGACACAAAGTATTCACTGAGGACTGTACCCATGTCTTCTGGGTCCACACACAGATAACTTCTTATGGTCCCTAATTGGCCCTACTCTTTCCTTAGTTATTCTCTTGCTCTTCATATAGTTTTAAGAACCCTTTGGGTTTTCCTTCATTCTACCCATCAATGCATTCTCATGCACTCTCTTAGCTTTCCTAATTTCCTTGTTAAGATACCCCTGTACTCTTTATACTCCTCTAAGGACTCTGCCTTTTTGAGCCCTCGGTATCTGCCATAAGCTTCTCTTTTTTTCTTAATCCTAACCTTTATGTCCCTTGACATCCAGGGTTCTCTGGACTTGGTCCCCTCCTTTGTCTTTATGGGAATCTATTTGCCCTGTACTCTCTCTATTTCCTCCTTGAATGCCTCCCACTGCTCTGACATGATTTTATGTGCAAGTAGCTGCTCCCAGTCCACTTGGGCCAAATCGTATCTCATCTTAGTAAAATAAGCCTTTCCTCAGTTTAGAACTTTTATTCCCAGCCCAATCTTATCCTTTTCCATAACTATCTTAAATCTAATTTGAGTTATGGTCACTATCTCCAAAATGCTCCCCTACTGATATGCCTTCCACCTGCCCAGGTTCATTTCAGAATATTAGGTCTAGAACTGCCCTCTCCCTTGTTGGGCTTTCTACATACTGGCTAAAAAAGTTCTCCTGGATGCAACGTTAAAAATTTTGCTCCCTCCCCACCTCGCACACTAAAACTATCCCAGTTAATATTTGGGTAGTTAAAATCCCCTACAAGTACTACCTTATTATTCTTACATTTCTTTGAAATATGACTACATATTTGATCCTCTATCTCTCCCTGACTGTTTGGGAGCCTATAGTACACACCCAACAGCATGTTTGCCCCTTTTGTGTTTTTTACTTCTATCCATATGGCCTTATTTGATGATCCTTCCAGGATATCATCCCTCCTCAGTGCTATAATTGATTCTTTGATCAATATTGCAATGCCCCCTCCTCTTCCATCTCCCGCTCTATCTTGTCTGAATACCCTATAAGCAGGAATGTTGAGTGGCCAATCCTGCCCTTCTTTTAGCCAAATCTCGGTCATAGCTATGATATCATACTCCCACATGTCCTCAGGTCATCTGTCTTTTTCCTCAAGCTCCTTGCATTAAAATATATTCCATTTAGCCTTGCTAAACTCTCTTCTGTCTTATCTAGCCTATGTTTCCTCTGCTTTCAGACTCAATTACTGGCCTTTTAACTTCTAATTCCATCTCAGCTTCTCTCCCCTCTGAACTACTTTTCAGGACCCCAACTCCCTGCCAATTTAGTTTAAATCCACCCCATCAGCATTAGCAAACCTCCCCGCAAGGATGTTGCTCCCGTTCCTGTTCAGATGTAACCTGTCCAACTTGTACAGGTCCCAACTCCCCCAGAAATGGTCCCAGTGCCCCAGGAATCTAAACATAAGAACATAAGAACTAGGAGTAGGCAATTCAGCCCATCGAGCCTGCCCCGCCATTCAATACAATCACGGCTGATCTCATTTTGGTCTGAACTCCAATTTCTTGCCCTCTCCCCATAACATAAAGCCCTCCCTCCTTCACCATCTCTCCAGCCACACATTCATCTGCTCTATCCTTCTGTTCCTATTCTCACCACTGTGTGGCACCAGGGAGTAATCCGAAGATTACTATTTTTGAAGTCCTGCTTTTCAATTTCCTGCCTAGCTCCCTAAAGTCTGCTTGCAGAACCTCATTTCCCTTTCTTCCTATGTGATTGGTCCCAACATGGATGACAGCCTCTGGCTGTTCATCCTCCCCCTTCAGAACTCCCTGTAGCCATTCCATGACACACTTGACCCTGGCACCCGGAAGGCAAGATACCATCTTGGAGTCACGTCTGTGGCCGCAGAAGCGCCTCTCTATTCCCCTCATTAAGGAATCCCCTACCACTATTGCCCTTCCACACTTCTTCCTTCACCTACCCCCCCACATCCCACCCCCACCCCAAGCAGTTGGACCACCCACAGTGCCATGTCATGGTTTTGGTTGGCCTCTACAGAGGAACTGACACTCTCACTGTTTTCCAAGGCCGAAAACGGTTTGTGAGTGAGATGCACTCAGGGGATTCTCTCACTACCTGCCTGGTCGTCTTCTTCTGTCTGGCAGTCATCCATTCCCTCTCTGCTTGCATTTCCTTAAGCTTCAGGGTGACCATGTTCTGAAACATGCTATCCACATTTTGATTTTTCATATTGCTCAATTTATTCCTTTTATACTTTACATTTATTGTATACATTTATGATATTTCCAGATATTTCTTACCTTTTTTTCTTGGGAATCCAGGATATTATCCAACCACTTGTACAGATAGCCATCTGATGACAGTCCAACATTATCAGACACCGGCCCACAACAGAGTACAGCTGACATAGCCTATGGTGATGAAAAATGGGGAATTCAAGAAAATAATTGAGACAATTTTCCTGGGCCAAAACAACATAATTTCAGGAATAAAAACAGTGCCTGTAGTACACAATTTGACAATAGATTACTACTGGAAATGCCAATTGTTCATTCTGTTGCTGAATTTAAGGTGAAGGTAACAGTGCAGTTAACTGCCACCACACATTTGCACTTATCCATGCAGTTCATCACAAGACTCCAATTATTTTTCAAACTTTCACTTACCAAAGTAATTTAATCAGGATATATTTCACTCTGCTTGGTACACTAGTTTTAATTGAAAAAGATGAGTTCCACTGATTAGACTTGCCAAATTTTAGACCTACACTTATGTTAAGCAGGCTCCATTCCAGGAGCCTCACAGAATTAACCCCATTAGGTCTTCTTAAAAACCTATATGCATCCATTGCAGAAGCAGCATACATAGACAACTAGAGTGATATTGTACTGAGGGTCAGTATGCAATATGACTTCTCATTACACTGGGATTTATAGTTCCAGGTATCAGAAAGATATCTTCATCAAGCATAAACAATTCAGGTGCCATTCAATTTCATATCACATTCAATTTGTATGCAATTAGGCATCTAATGCCGAGATAAACAGCAGCACCCCAAGTGTGCATTACTGCTGTCCTACTGTGATAAAACATATTATCAGATTTTTAAATTAAGTTGGTACAATTGTAGTCAAAACAGATGTCATATTTTGCTCTCAGGAAGGGTCAATGTTTATCTTGCATGCAATCGAGCATACACAACTCATTTACAACTGCAATGCCATACGTTATTTAGTTTGCTCCTTTCCCCAAACATGAAGCTCAACTCTTCAATGTGTGTGCATATATATATATATATATATATATATGTATATATAAAATATATCAACTAATTCATGAACTTACACTTGTACTGTACATAGATATACAATGCATGTTAAAAATTGCTCAGATATCTAAATGATATAGGATTTGATTTAATTATCACCACATTCCTCTGAATATTACTCAAAGGTAGCAATCTCCGAAGTGCCATGCACTAATGAGTGCAGGAAAAACAGAAAAAGTCTGATCAATGGATTGCTGGAGAAATGGGGTGGGAGCATGGAGAGTGGTTCTGCAGTAGGAGTGGCTGGTTCTAGATAGACAGATTGTACCTGAACTGTGCTGGGATCAGTGTCGTTGCTGGGAGGTTAACTAGTGTTGTGGAAGAAGGTTTAAACTAATCTGGCAGGGGATAGGCATCAGGATGAAACATAGAGAAGAGGAATATGGTGCACAGAAGACTGGGAGACAAATAGAGCCTTCAGTTATGTAAGACTGAAGAAGTTGGGGTTGTTTTCCTTAGGGCAGAGGAGATTTGAAATAAGTTTTCAAAATCTTGAATGTTTTTGAAGTTTAAATAAAGAGAAAATGTTTCCAGTGGAAGAAGGGTCAGGAACCAGAGGATACAGATTTGTGATTGATAAAGAAAACTGGAGCTGACAAGAAATTATTTTTTATGTAGAGAGTTCTTGTGATTTGGAACGTACCATCTGAATTTCCAGTTAATGGTCGACAAAGAATGTACAAACACAAGATGAATGAAGGATGAAGCTGACTTGAAATTGCTGAATACAGCAATCCTTTCCCATGTGTGAATGCCACAACCATGACTAAAATAAAACTGAAAATTGTTCTGTTGTGGACAATGGGCACATGTGGTTTATTTAGTGCCAGTAGTTGGTGCAAATGGAATAGAAAAACATGGCTTTTCATTGTTACTGGCATGAAATTAAACTTCATTTGACCTTGCACCCAAAAAAAATTGATCAGTAATATTTGTCAAATGACAGGATGCAATTAGTATGGCATAATATAACACTACTGCATATAGAATTAGGCTTAACAAAACAAATGGTGTATTGTCTTGTACCTTTAATGCAGAATACTGGTGCCGGTTAATTTGCATGTTCCTATCACTGTATCTGTCCAGAGGAGTAAACATTATGCTAAAAGGGCCAGCCCAGTGACTGAACAACATAAACAGACTATGGCGCAAACTCTGTTGTGGAAAGATAGCCCTGCGTTGGTGCACTGTAAGAAAAGACAAAAAAAAATGAATCTCAGAATATCTCTTGAATAAATTAAGCACTGTAAATCATTTTACCTATAAAACAATTTCAACAAAAGTCCCTTCTGATGCACAAGTGTTAAACAATTGTAAAAGTGCTGTTTATTTTCTTTGACAGGAGTCAGATTTGGATCTAGTGAACTCCCAGACACATAGATGAAGGCTGATATAGAACAAATTCCTTTTAAAACCACATCAGTTTTGCTCAGTTTGACTGGTAAAAATCAATATCTCAATGGAACATATGCAATTTTGACGATTATACGAACAATCCTTACGTAACAAATCTTTGGGACATTCAGCAATGGTGATTTCTGCCCTTATGATATAAAATTCAACCAGTGTTCGGAGTAGGTCAAAGTAAGCACTGGTGACAGAAGCAGAGCTCCAAGACAAAATAATTCTCTAATATATTTATTTTCATATCAAACTACAGATAAAGCAAAATACTGTGAATTAAGATAATGGACACTTTGCTAATCATACTCAAACAGAATTCCTTTACCATGGGGGAAGAAAGGCAACAATATATTATCTGGAGATAATTTCAAATGTGGCCTTTGTTGGTGAGATCTAACCAGAAGCTAATCATATCAAAAAGCTAGTTTGCGAATGCTAAAAATCTGAAATAAACACACATGTTGGAAATACTCAGCAGGCCTGACAGCATCTGTGGAGAGAGAAGTAGGGCTAATATCTCAGGTTGTGATATGACTTGAAACTTTAACTCTGTTAATCATACCAAGTTTGTTTGGCTAGTTCCTTGGGTTTTTGAAAGGATATATCATACATGCAAGTTTGCAAATTGTGGAAGGTGGAATAATTTTTTGTCTTTGATTACTGCTCACATCACATCTACTTCAGGGATAAAAATAATTGGTATTCTGATTATTAGACTAGATCCCAACAGCTTCTATTGGGAATGTTGCTGTCAATGCATTTTCCCCGTTATAGCGATGACCAGTGTAGCCAACAATATTTTTAAAGAACAGGAAGAATCCCCATTCTCTGCATCTCCATGATGACGGGTGGCTGAAGACGTCTGGCTACCTGAAAAGATGAACAGGTAATCATACTTTAATGAGGTGCAAACAGCTGCTCGAATTGTCCAGAACAGTCAGCTCTCTTAATATGGTTTGAGCAGCACCATGGTAATTGACGTTGATGATAATTGGAATTAGTGCCATTTTCCTTACAGGCAGCTGTAAGTGGTGGGGTCTGTACTGAGAAAGCGAACCCCAGGAAGGCAGAGGAATGCTTCAAGGACACCCTCAAAACATCCTTGAAAAAGTGCAACATCCCCACCGACATCTGGGAAACCCTGGCCCAAGACTGCCCGAAGTGGAGGGAAAGCATCCAGGAAGGAGCTGAACACCTTGAGTGTCATCACCAAGGGCTAGCTGAAGCCAAGTGTCGACATCAAAAGGAGTGCGAGGCAGCCCGGGCACCCCACAGACCCGTTCCCGCTACCACCATCTTCCACACCTGTGGCAGAGATTGCCGGTCGCGCATTGGACTCTTCAGTCATCCAGGTTCTAATTTTTAGTGTGGAAGCAAGTCATCCTCGACCCCAAGGGACAGCCTAAGAAGGCGGCTGAGAAAGAACCCAGTGGACCTCAAATAAGGTTGCCTCAACTTCAAAGGCCAGAAGATTTCAGCTCACATGCTTATCTAACTAAATGATAAAATTGATTACTATGATTGTACTTGTTTTGTAACCTGGAGTATTAAAGTTTGTCTTTGGAATAGCTTTCAGGTTGTTGGTTTTTGCTCCACCCTCAGTTCCTTTTGTTTTTAAATATTTGCTGTGTTGTTGACGCAGGGTCCAGATCTTCTGAGCAGTGGCAATAATTGCCAGGCTGCTGCTTCACTCATAAATTCCCTCACCGGAAGCTGCTCACATTTCTCCTGGGACCTTCCAAGCCTAGCTTTCCCAGGAACATGCAGTGACTATCATGGAACTCCACCACAGTGCAGTAGAGTCAGGGAAGGCAGGATACATTGTCTTTTTATGGCACCGAACTGCCTTATGCTAAGGTTAAAGGTCCAGTTTGAATTTTTAGAGAACGAACAGACAAATCAGGAGCAGGAGTAGACCATTTGGCCCCTTGAGCCTGCTCCGTCATTCAATAAGATCATGGGTAATCAGATTATGGCCTCAATTTTATATTCCCACATACTCCCGATATCCCTTGACGTCATTGTTAATCAGGAATCCAGCTACCTCTGCCTTAAAAATATTCAATGACCCTGCCTCCACTGCTCTCTGGGGAAGAGAGATCCAAAGATTCACAACCCTCAGAGAAAATGTTTTTCCGCATCTCAGTTTTACGTGGGTGACCATTTATTTTTAAGCTGTGTCCCCTAGTTCCAGTCTCTCCCACACAGGGAAACATCCTTTCAACATCCACCCTGTCAGGTCCCATCAGATCTTATGTGTTTCAATAAGATAACCTCTCATTCTGCTAAACTCCAACGGATATAGGCCCAACCTATCCCAACTTTTCCGCATAAGGTAACATACCTGGGATGAGGGAGTCAGGGGGTATCAGTCGAGGGAACCTTCTCTGGCCTGCTTCCAATGCATTCATATCCTTTCTTAAATAAGGAGACCAAAACTGTACACAGGACTTCAGATGTGATCTCACCAACGTCCTGCACAACTGTGGCAAGACATCCTTACTTTTATATTCCATTCCCCTTGCAAGAGATGACAACATTACATTTGCCATCTTAATCACTTGCTTTTTCTGCATACTGACTTTTTGTGATTCATGTAGCAGGACACCCAGATCCCTCTGTACTGCAATCTCTCTCCCATTTAAACAGTATACTTAGGGTCATAGTTATACAGCACAAAAACAGCCCCTTCGGCCCAATGTGCCTGCCATCAAGCACCTATCTATTCTAATCCCATTTTTCCAGCACTTGGTCCATTGCCCTGTATGCTATGGCATTTCAAGTGATCATTTTTTTTTAACTCATTCATGGAACGTGGGCTTCGCTGGCTGGCCAGCATTTATTGCCCATCCCTAGTTGCCCTTGAGAAGGTGGAGGTGAGCTGCCTTCTTGAACCGCTGCAGTCCATGTGCTGTAGGTACACCCACAGTACTGTTAGGAAGGGAGTTCCAGGATTTTGACCCAGCGACAGTGAAGGAACGGCAATATATTTCCAAGTCAGGATGGTGAGTGGCTTGGAGGAGAACTTCCAGGTGGTGGTGTTCCCACCTATCTGCTGTCCTTGTCCTTCTAGGTGGCAGTGCTCGTGGGTTTGGAAGGTGCTGTCTGAGGAGCCTTGGTGAATTCCTCGTCGATGGTACACACTGCTACTACTGTGAGTCGGTGGTGGAGGGAGTGAATGTTTGTGGATGTGGTGCCAATCAAGTGGACTACATTGTCCTGGAAGGTGTCCAGCTTCTTCCGTGTTGTAGGAGCTGTATTCATTCAGGCAAGTGGGGAGTGTTCCATCACATTCCTGGCTTGTGCCTTGTAGATGGTGAACAGGCTTTGAGGAGTCAGGAGGTGAGTTACTCTTCACATGATTCCTAGCCTCTGACCTGCTCTTGCAGCCACAGTATTTATATGGCTAGTCCAGTTCAGTTTCTGGTCAATGGTAACCCCAGGATGTTGAATAGTGGGGGAATTCAATGATAGTAATGCCATTGAACATCAAGGGGCAATAGTTGGATTCTCTCTTGTTGGAGATAGTCATTGCCTGTCACTTGTGTGGCATGAATGTTACTTGCCACTTGTCAGCCCAAGCCTGGATATTGTCCAGATCTTGCTGCATTTGGACAAGGACTGCTTTAGTATCTGAGGAGTCACAAATGGTGCTGAACATTGTGCAATCATCAGCGAACATCCCCACTTCTGACCTTATGATGGAAGGAAGATCATTGATGAAGCAGCTAAAGATGATTGGGCCTAGGACATGACCCTGAGGAACTCCTGCAGTGATGTCCTGAAGCTGAGATGGCTGACCTCCAACAACCACCTTCCTTTGTGCTAGGTATGATTCCAACCAGCAGAGAGTTTTCCCCAATTCCCATTGACTCCAGTTTTGCTATGGCTCCTTGATGCTACACTCGGTCAAATGCTGCCTTGATGTCACTCTCATCTTACCTTGGGAGTTCAGCTCTTTTGTCCATGTTTGAACCAAGGCTGTAATGAGGTCAGGAGCTGAGTGGCCCTGGCGGAACTCAAGCTGGGCATCAATGAGCAGTTTATTGCTAAGCAAGTGCCACTTGATAGCACTGTTGATGACCCCTTCCATTACTTTAATGATGATCGAGAGTAGACTGATGGGGCGGTAATTGGCCTATAATACTTCTTAAATGTTGTGAGGGTTCCTGCCTCTACCACCCCCACAGGCAGTGTGTTCTAGATTCCAATCACCCTCTGGGTGCAAAAATATTTCCTCAAATCCCCTCTAAAACTCCTGCCCCTTATCTTAAATTTATGCCCCCTGGTTATTGGCACCTCAGCTAAGGGGAAAAGTTTCTCCCTATCTACCCTATATATGCCCCTCATAATTTTGTCTACCTCTATCAGGTTCCCCCTCAGCCTTCTCTGCTCTAGCCTATCCAGTCTCTCTTCATAGCTGAAACGCTCCAGCCTAGGCAACATCCTGATGAATATTCTCTGCATCCTCTCCAGTGCAATCACATCTTTCCCATAGTGTAGCGGCCAGAGCTGCACACAGTACTCTAGCTGTAGCCTAACTAGCGATTTACACAGCTCCAACATAACCTCCCTCGGCTAATAAAGGCAAGTATCCCATATGCCTTCTTAACCAACTTGTCTACCTGTGCTGCTGCCTTCAGGCATCTATGAACATGTACACCAAGGTCCTTCTGATCCTCTGTACTTCCTAGGGTCCTACCATTCATTGTGTATTCCCTTGCTGTGTTAGTCCTCCCAAAATGTATCATTTCACACTTCTCAGGATTAAATTCCCTTTGCCACTGCTCTGTCCATCTATATTGTCCTGTAACCTAAGGCTTTCCTCCTCACTATAAACGACACCATCAATTTTCGTGTCATCTGCGAACTTAGTGATCATACCTTCTATATTCACATTTAAATCATTAATGTATACTACAAACAGCAAGGGTCCCAGCACCGATCCCTGCGGAACACCACTCATCACAGGCTTCCAATTGGAAAAACAGCCTTCGACCATCACCCTCTGCCTCCTGCCAGTAAGCCAATTTTGGATCCAATTTACCTTGTCAAAAGCCTTACTGAAGTCCATGTAGACTACATCAACTACACTACCCTCATCTACACAACTAGTCACTTCCTCGAAAAATTCAATCAAATTTGTTGGACATGATCTCCCCCTGACAAAGCAATGCTGATTATCTCTGATTAATCCCGGCCTCTCCAAGGGGGATTAGTCCTGTCCCACAGAATTTTTTCCAGTAGTTTCCCTACCCCTGATGTGAGACTCACTGGCCTGTAATTACCTGGCTTATCCCTACTACCCTTCTTAAATAATGGTACCACATTCGCTGTCCTCCGGTCCTCTGGCACCTCTTCTGTGGCTAGAGAGGATTGGGAAATTAGTATCAGAGCCCCTGCAATCTCCTCTCTTGCCTCACATAGCAGCCTCGGATACATCTCATCTGGGACTGAAGATTTATCCACTTTTAAGCCCACTAAAACCTCCTCCCTTTCAATGCTAATTTGTTCAAGTATATCACAGTCTCCCTCCGATTTCTACACCTACATCGTCCTTTTCCTTGGTGAACATAGATGAAAAGTAATCACTCAAAACCCAACCTATGTTCTCTGGCTCCATGCACAGATTGCCACTTTGGTCCCAAATGGGCCCGACTCTTTCCCTGGTTATCCTCTTGCCTTTAATATATTCATAAAATGGCTTGGGATTTTCCTTTATCTCGCCTGCAGTGTTTTTTCATGCCACCTCTTCGATCTCCTAGTTACTTTTTTTTTTAAGAACCCCCCCTCTACTTTCTGTACTCCTCCAGGGCTTCCGTTGTTTTCAGCCCTCTGTATCTGCCTTAAGCCTCCCTTTTTTTTCCATATCCAATCCTTCATATCCCTTGACATCCAGGGTTCCCTGGACTTGTTGGTCCTACCCTTCACCTTTATGGGAACATGTTGGCCCTGAACTCTCACTATTTTCTTTTTGAATGACTCCCACTATTCTGATGTTGACTTTCCTACAAGTAGCTGCTCCTAGTCTACTTCGGTCATATCCTGTCTTATCATATTGAAATTGGCCTTCCCCTAATTCAGGACCTTTATTTCCGGTTCATCTTTGTCCTATCAATTCTTCCAAACAAAGTGGACAAATCCATATTTGCCCACATTATACACCAACTGCCAAATTTTTGCCCACTCACTGAAACCATCTCTATCCCTTTGCAGGTTCCTTACATCCTCTTCACAACTTACTTTCCTACCTATCTTTGTGTCATCAGTAAATTTAGCAACTATACATTCAGTCCCTTCATCCAAGTCATTGTTATAAATTGTAAATAGCTGGAGCCCCAGCACTGATCCCTATGGCACTCCACTAGTCACATCTTGCCAACCCAAAAATGACCCAGTAGTCAATGAATGTTACTGAGTGAGTAGGTAGTTAAATGGGTGGTAAAACCAAAAAACTGCGGATGCTGGAAGTCCAAAACAAAAACAGAATTACCTGGAAAAACTCAGCAGGTCTGGCAGCATCGGTGGAGAAGAAAAGAGTTAAAGTTTCGAGTCCTCATGACCCTTCAACAGAAGTGTTCTGTTGAAGGGTCATGAGGACTTGAAACATCAACTCTTTTCTTCTCCGCCGATGCTGCCAGACCTGCTGAGTTTTTCCAGTTAAATGGGTGAGTTGGCTGGTAGTTGGGTGGGTAGATTGGGGGAGGACAAGGGGTCAGTTGTGTAGATACCCAGACATTAGATCAGGTCTTAATCTGTACAACATTTCCTGGGTAACTACCCAGGTAAGTACCGTGGTATAGTCCAAGTCCTTATTTTATTTATTCATCCATGGGATGTGGGCATCGTTGGCTAGGCCAGCATTTATTCCCCATCCCTAACTGCCCTCGAGGAAGTGGTGGTGAGCAACATTCTTGAAGTGCTGCAATTCCTGTGTTGTAGGAACAGCAATATAATTCCAAGTTAAGATGGTGTGTGGCATAGAGGGAGACTTGCAGGTGGTGGAGGTCCCATGCATCTGCTGCAATTATCCTTCTTAGTGCTAGAGGTCATGGGCTTGGAAGGTGCTGTCGAAAGAGCCTTGAGTTGCTGCAGTGTGTCTTGCAGATGATACACACTGTGGCCACTAAGGGTCAGTGGTTGGAGGGGGTGAATGTTTAAGGTGGTGGATGGGGTGCTAATCAAGCGGGTGCTTTGTTCTGGTGGTGTTGAGCTCCTTGAGTACTGTCGGAGCTGCACTCATCCAGGCAAGTGGGGTGTATTCCATCAGACTCCTGAACTCCTGGCTTGTATCTTGTAGCCGGTGGACAGGCTTTGGAGCGTCAATAGATGAGTTACTCTACGCAGAACTCCCAGCCTTTGACCTGCTCTTGAACTAACAATATTTATATGGCTGGTCCAGTACATCAATGGTTACAGCCAGGACATTGATAATGGGATATTAAGTGACAGTAATGCCATTGAATGTGAAGGGATGATGGTTAGTTTTCTCTTGTAGGAGACAGTCATTGCCTGGCACTTGTGTGGCATAAATGTTACTTGCCACTTATGAGCCCAAACTTGAATGCTGTCCAGGGCTTGCTGCACATGGATACGGACTGCTTTAGTATCTGAGGAGTCACAAATGGTACTGAACCATTGTGCAGTCATTAGTGAAAATCCTTACTTCTGATCTTATGATGGAAGAAAGTTCATTGATGAAGCAGCTGAAGATGGTTGGGCCTAGAAACTCTACCCTAAGGAACTCCTGCAGCGATGTCCCAGGACTGAGATCAGTGACCTCCAACAATTATCTTCCTTTGTGCTACATACGACTCCAACCAGTGAAGGCCCCCCCCCCGTCAATTCCCATTGACTCCAGTTTTGCTCGGATTCCTTGATGCCAGACTCGGGTCAAATGCTGCCTTGATGCCAAGGGCAGTTGAATACAATGCTGCTGCAGCTGATGGCCCACAGCACCTCATGGATGCCAGTTTTGACTTGCTAGATTTGTTTGAAATCTATTCCATCCAGCATGGTAGTAGCGCCACATAACATGATGGAGGGTATCCTTCATTGTGAAGGTAGGACTTTGCCTCCACAAGAACTGTGAGGTGGTCTATCCTACCATTACTATCATGGAGGAATGCATCTGTGACAGGTAGCTTGGTGAGGACGAGGTCAAATACGTTTTTCCTTCCTGTTGGTTCTCTCACTACCTGTAGCAGACCCAATCTAGCAGCTACGTCCTTTAACACTCAGCCAGCTTGATCAGTAGTGGTGCTGCTGAGCCACTCTTGGTGATGGACATTGAAGTCTCCCACCCAGAATACATTCTGTGCCCTTGCCACCCTCAGTGCTTCTTCTAATTGGTGTTCAAACTGAAGGAGCACTCATTCATCAGCTGGTGGTACGTGGTAATCAGCAGGAGATTTCCTTGTCCATGTTTGACTGGGTGCCATGAGACTTCGTGGGGTCTGGAGTCAACTCCCTCATGAGTTGCCCTGGGAGTCCTCAACATTGACTCTATACCACTGTGCTGCCACCTCTGATGGCTCTGTCCTGCCAGGTGTGGTGATGGTGGTGTCTGGGACATTATCTGTTAGGTGTAATTCCCTGAGAATGACTATGTCAAGCTGTCACTTGACGAGTCTGTGGAGCAGCTTTCCCAATTTTGGCGCAAGCCCTCATTTGTTAGGAAGGAGGATTTTGCAGGGTCAACAGGGCTGGGTGTCCCGTTGTTACTTCCGGTGCCTAGGTCAATGCTGAGCGGTCCATCTGGTTTCATTCCTTGTAGGCTTCGTAGCGGTTTAATATAACTGAAAGGCCTGCTAGGCCATTTGAGAGGGCATTTAAGGGTTAACCAATTTGCTGCGGGACTGGAGTCACAGATAGGCCAGACCAGGTAAGGACAGTAGATTTTCTTCCCTAGATCACATGTTTGTTGAACACATAGGCACTTATTTAATTTTTAAAATTACCATATTAACACATTGCTTATTTTGCAATTATGCATACCTGGGACATTTTGAATGATATTTGCCACCAAGGCACTGAAATGGCATCGGATATCCCTCAACGTGTCAGAATCCTTGTCGTTCTCAGCTTCGAGTAGCTGCCTTGTTAGATCAACATACTCCAACAAAGTGTTATTGAGGGAATGTGTTTCATTATCAAGGCCTCCACTTCCACTAATATTTGGGGGTGGGGTGGAGTGGGGTGAGGAAGAAAAACAGAGAATACATAAGAAAACCAGAAACATAAACAAAGCAAACCAACTGTAAGAAAAACCTATGCCATCATTATACCAGGATACATTTCAAGTAATGTAGAGATAAATTGTAGTTGTTCTTTCTTAATCAGAATCACCAATTAGAATGTTCAACACTAGAATGATGCCATGCTAACTCCAGACTATTATATAACTTTAACACCCTACCTCCAAAAGACTGCACACTCTGATACCAAAAAGTATATTAAATTTATTCTATCAGTATAAGTACTCACAACTTCATGATAACCCTTCTGCATTAATGCTAGCACACCCAGGTGAATGGAAATGTGTTCTTAAGTTATGTAGGTTATATTGTTTGGGAGCTTTGCTTTCCTTCAAAATCTGAAATGCTATATTGCATGTGAAAATCCCTACACAAGGAAGAATTTACAATGTGTCTGTGCCGGCACATGCTCAGCAACGCACTAAGTTTGGGAGGAAACTGCAGTTTCATGACAATGAACTGAGTAAATTGGACAAATCAAACAATACAGCTTGTTTAACATGACGTTCAGTATGAATGCTGAATACATATAATAAAAGCCTTTTTTCTTTCTCAGCAATTATTTTAAAATTATACCAAGAGCATAATTTCACCTCTTGCAATGATAACCAGTTTGGAAGAATTAGCATTGACTAATGTAAATATTTGTTTAAATAACAAGTTCTAATGACAACAAAGTTTAAACCAAAAACTGTTTACAACTTAACTGACTAAATCTACATAAGGTTTTCTTACATTTTATATTGAGTGTAAACAAAATTTCAGCTACGTGTAAATTAAAAATGAATTCCCTGCCAAGTGCTGAGAGCCACTGGCAGTCTGCAGTTCATTTCATTTGTGAAATAAATTAACAATGCAAAACCATGCACAAATTGTTTGGAGAAAATATTGCACTTGGGTCTAAATTTTTCCAATGTCAGGGAATAATTTTTTTTAATAAAGCATAAATATTTCCTTCCTAAGCTTTTTCTTATTTCTCAGTGATTGTTAAAAACTTATAGCTTTGCCTTGTGAACACTTCCTTTCTATGGCCAGAGAACAAAATGAAAGAAATTTCACCCAACTGCTTTTGCTTCAAAAAAAATGGCCAATATACAAAATGGTGCAGTGGGATCCTAACAATCTGGCACCCCAATTATCTGGCACAATGGAACAACACAGTGAATAACTGAAGTTGACAGATAATCAAGAGTCTCCAAATATAGAAATGAATCTATGCACAAAAATCGTGACCCATCCTACAATATCGATATGAATGTAAAGGGTAAACAAAAGAAAAAAATTATTTTAATAATGTACAATTTTATGTTTAGTGGAACATAACCTCTAATCATATCAATGCTGATGCAGTAAGTCAACTGTCACTCCTCCTTTTAAGCAGCAACCCCAGCTGCCCCATTTTCTTTTGTCAACCCTTCCACTTTGTTTGCCTGTGCCAATTCTGTTAACCTTCTTTGCACCGCACTCACTCTTTGCTTTATTTCCGCTTTGCACTCTGCCAGGGTATCACCCTGCTCCACATTTCCCTCAAGAATATCCATTCATTTGGAAGCTAGCCCATTTCCATCCACAATCTTATTTTGGATGATTGCACTGACTTTGACAGGTACTTGGCTCACAGTAGGTGATGCCTCACATCTTCAGGATGCCGCCAAAACTGGATATACTTTCCACGATCTCTTTTGCCCAATCTGCTGACCTTGACAGTGTCACCCTTATCTAAAGATCACACCTTGGTCTCACCTCCTAATTGTCTAATATCATACCCTCCTTTGAGCACCTCACTTCATCCAGGTCTCTCACTTCCCCCATAATATCCTTGCTTCCTGCCATCCTCCGAAGCCCAATCATGAGTTTCTCACCAAGATTTCTTTCCTCCTCAGCCTCTACACTAAGGAAGTCCTCATCCTCCATTATTTCAATGCCCATCTCTACTCACCTTGCCAACAATCCTCTTTTGCTGCCCTTCACTGTCCTCCCTTAATCCCCCTCTCCATATAAAGCCTCCTACCCAAGTTCACAGCCACTGCTCCGATCTTGGGTACAGGAGATTGTGGTGGGGATAACGATTATTCTTTTGTGTATTGCCTACATAAAGAATTTCATTAAATTATTCAACTATGTGGAACACCACCACTGAAAACAATCCTGACATTTTTCCCTCTGCAGCCACGAGCACAGAGGTTAACAATATTATGTCCCTTGCTAGCCTAGTTGAGTAGGCTACATGAGTAGAAAGCAAGGATGTTTCTGGTCTTCATAGCTCAGCTTCACATCAGTAACAGCAATTAATAACTGTGTAGTACATCTTTGATAGCATAATTTTTCTGTTGCAATTTGTTGACATAGGATGGGAAACTAATTGTACGTTTGTTCCTTACCTGTGACTAATTACACCAGCATCTGCTAATAGCTCAAAGATCCTCACAAGCTGCACTCGTAAAATATCTCGACGCCTGCGTCGTTTCATATTCTGCATCATAGATACAAATATTACTTAGTTCCTGCGTTTTGAAGTTCCACAATGCACCCGACAATACAAGTAAAATGAAACCTCTGCTTAAAGTTGCTTAAACAACTCACAGTAAATAAAAATTATAGCAAGTGTGTGAATATAGCCTATAAATTTCTGAAGTTGCAGATATTATAACAACCTAATTAGAATCATTAAGGACATCACTACACAAAAGCATCTCTTTAACCCATGGGCTATAAAAAGCTTGACAGCTTTCAAAATCTATCATATTATCTTGAAGAAATGGTGTATGTAAATTTTCAAATTAAAGTAGTTAGGAATGGACAAATCATGCAGTTGGCTATTGAGCACGTAATATTCTTTTTCAAATGGACAACTTCTGACAATACAGTAAACATCAGCTCTTATGGGTTGCGTTTGGTTGCAAAAAACCAAATGTTAGTGAAGCTACAAAACATTGCCTTTCTGTATTGCAATGGTTAAGTCAAATATCTACAAAAATTGTATAAAATACTTGAGAAGTAACAAAAAGCACATGCTCTGAAATCTCCACACATCATGAGAACCAACCACAACTCTTAACTGAAATATTGAATGGAACTACAGAATCCTTCCATGATACCACAATAAAGATAGGTCTAGTTTTTTCATTTTTTCATTTACGTAAAGAAATTTTTAAAAACTACAGCCACCAATTGTATAAACTGAATACAAAACAGGTTCCAAACAAACATAACTCAGTTGTGGCTGTTGCTATGTATTGAGGTCAGTTCCACTTGTTTAAATAAAACATTGTACCGCTACCTCCACACATTCCCCAAATTAAATTGCTACCTTATCATTTTTTCTGGTGCAAAGATCAGATCAAAATGACAATCCTATTACACCACATTATTCCAAAGAGGCAATTTTAAAAATAATTTAAGAACAGATGACAAATAATTACCATAACGCTTTAGTACAACATACCATTCACTTTCAAATGCCACTTATTTTTATGGTAAACAATTAAAGTCTATTGCTCCTTTATCAGAGAGGTTCAATTACACAAACCAGTCTAAACTCTGTCTTGGAGGAGTGGGAAGAGAGGGACAAGGGCTAAGGAGGAGAAAAGGAAGAGTGGAGGCAAAAAGTTGGGGGAGAAGAATGGCAACAAGAAGGTTTGCTGACTACATGAACATGTGGCAGTGAAAGCATACAGAGGAAGTTTCATGGAGCTGTAAAGGCATACTTGTATGGTGACACACAATTGGATGCTCTGAACAAATTCATTAGGGTGAAGTTGGAGTGCGTGGAAACTTAAACTTCATATAGAGTGGCATACTACTTCTTCAGAGGCTGTAATGGAGTTGGCTGGGCTGGGGGGTAAGCAGCAGGAGGTGGCTGTCCATATAAGGGTGAGAACTGAGGCCTAGGCTATTGAATCTAGATTCATGATGCTGTGAAGAGGTATTCTGCATGAACTGTTAAATAAACTTTTAGAGCACTGCCACAGCAGTGGTGGTGAAGTAGAATTGGATGTTGTCAGTGTATTAATGGAAACTGACGCCATCTGTGGATGTCGCCGCCGAAGGGCGCCTTGTAGTTAAATATAAGGGGGTGTCAAGAAAGATCCTTGGGACCACCAGATGTAACCATGTGGAAGAAGAAAGAGAAGCTTAGCTGACTATGGTAAGAATGAAACCTGGCAATTGCAGTCAACGCAGCTAGAAAACAGTAGAGAAGCATTGGAGGAGGATAATGTGGTCAACCACATCAAAGGCAGCAGACAAGTTGAGAACGACTGGAAGGTCAGTTTAACACTACACAGAAGGTCATGTGTACTTTGATAACAGCTGTTTCGGTACTATGGAATTCAAACAAAAAGATCTGGGAAAAATGGACACAGATTTAGGCAGCAACCACACATTCGAGAACTTTTGAGAAGAAAGTGAGGTCAGAGATGGGGCGGTAGTTTACACAGATTGGGGGGGGTTAGGGCTTTTTTTAAAAAAAAGAATCATGACCTTAGGTTTGAGGGAGAGGGCAACAGTACCAGGGCAAAGAGAACTGTTAACAATATGAGCTAACATGGCAGCCAGGAAGATAAGTTGGATGGTCAGCAGGTTAGTAGGAATAGGGTCGAGGAAGCAGGAGGGGCACAATGAGCTTGGAGAAGGCATGAGGGTATATAGGTGAGAAGCTGGACAAAGATGAAAGTTCAGAGCTAGGGCAGAGGGGAACCTTCGAAAAAGTCTGACCTGGTGAAAGACGGTAGGTTGGGAAGCAACAGAGCCAGCTAATTGGATGGTCTTAATCTTACTGACAAAAGGTATTCTCTCATTTCTTAGAACCATAATCATAGAATGGTTACAGCACAGAAGGAGGCCATCGACCCACCGTGTCTATACTGGCCCTCTGAAGGGGCAATTCACCTAGTGCTACTTCCCTACCTTTTGCCCACGGTCCTGACAAGTTTTCCTTTTCACATAATGATCCAATTCCCTTTTGAAAGCTTCAATAGTCCATCCCCCCACCACATTCAGGAAGTGCATTCTAAATCAACCATTCGCTGAGGCCAAACCAGTGACCTATACAAGTTCAACACAACATCGCTGCTTTTTATTCTTCATTCCTCTATTGACAAAGCCCATTGCTGTAGGAGATGAGGGTGGAGGAGACTGTGAGAACGTTTAAAAAGACAGTTTGCAGCAGAGAACAAAATCATATGTTATCTTTGCATTCCAGAATGTTCCTGGAATAGTGAGCAATTTTGACAGACAAGATTGGGTCAATATCATGCTTTATGCAGTCCAACCAAATCTTGCAATGAATAGCTTACTCAGTTAATTGCTCTATCCTTTCAAGTCTACCCCCCTCTCACTTAAAAGAGTGGAGGTGAGGGCCGTATCTGGAAGAACAGGATGAGAGGGAGTAATGGTTTTAATGGGTGTGGTGGAGCTGATCATAAGCTACATAATTGTCATTGTAAACCAATGGACAATCGCTAGACAGTTGGGATTTTGAAAGGGTAAATGTCAGTGAATTGGGAAAGAGTTTGGCAGAACACACTCACTTTATTATTAAATATTCTTTGCTGAGAATCATTTGCATGCAACTGAAATGAAGAAAACAGCTTCAAAATTTCAAACTCAGGAAAATGGCTGCCAGCTTCTATTACTTTGTGGAAATCCTGTGTGCAAAAACCTTCACAAGACCACACATACAAAATCAAACTTTCTAAGTAGATCATCTGAAAAATTAATGATGAACTGTTCAGTTCAGTTTTTATTTACCTCTGGTCTTCTTTCAAGTGCTTCTTTTATAATGGGATGAAGTTCTTCTATTAAGTCTCTGCAAAAAAGGAAACAAGTCAAAAATGAGCTACTTACAATTCAGTTTTTATGGGCTAACAGTATCCTCAAGCAGTACCCTCATTGAACTTGGTTTGCAATTTTAAAAAATTTATTCTTTCATGGGGTGAGGGCGTTGCTGGCAAGGCCAGCATTTGTTGCTTATCCTTTATTGCCCTTGAACCGGAGGTCAGGCATCTCAATTCCAGGGCATCACTGCAGGAGTTCCTCAGGGTAGTGTCCTAGGCCCAACCATCTTCATACAAACAAGGAGGAGTAGGCCATTCGGCCCCTTGAGCATGCCCCGGCATTTAATAAGATCATGGCTGATCTGATAGCAACCTGAAATCTGCATCTGACCCACCCCTGATAACCTATCACCCCCTCGCTTACCAAGAATCTATCCACCTCTGCCTTAAAAATATTCAAAGACTCTGCTTCCACTGCCTTTTCAGGAAGAAAGTCCCTAAGACTCACGACCCTCAGAGTAAAAATTTTGCTTCATCTGCATTTTAAATGGGCAACTCATTTTTAAACAGTGACCCCTAGTTCTAGATTCTCCCAAAAGAGGAGAAACATCCACTCCACATCCACCCTGTCAAGGCCTCTCAGGGTTTTATATGTTTCAATCAAGTTGCTTCTAACCCTTCTAAACTCCAGCGGATACAAGCCAAGCCTGTCCGACCTTTCCTCATAAGGCAACCCACCCATACCAGGTATTAGTCTGGTAAACCTTCTCTGAACTGCTTCCAACGCATTTACATCTTTCCTTAAGTAAGATGACCAATACCAATACTCCAGGTGTGGTCTCACTAGTGCTCTGTATAATTGAAGCATAACCTCCCTGCTTTTGAATTCAATTTCCCTCGCAATAAATGATAACATTCTATTGGCTTTCCTAATCACTTTCTGTAGCTGTACACTAGCCTTTTGCGATTCATGCACTGAGACACCCAGATCCCTCTGCATTTCAGCGCTCTGCAATCTCCCACTCACCATTTGGATAATATGCTTCTCCTTTATTCTTCCTGCCAAAATGGACAATTTCACATTTCCCCACATTATACTCCATATGCCAGATTTTTGCACACTCACTTATCCACCCATCTTTGTGTCACTCACCAGCAAATTTGGCAACCATCCCATCCATCCCTTCATCGAAGTCATTTATATAAATTATAAACATCTGAGGTTTCAGCACTGATCCCTGTGGCACACCGCTCATTACATCTTGCCAAACTCAAAAAGACCCATTTATGCCTACTCTCTGCTTGTTGGCCAGCCAATCTTCTATCCATACCAATATGTTACCCCCATACCATAAACTTTTATTTTATGCAATAACCTTTGATGTGGCACTTCATCAAATGCCTTCCGGAAATCCAAGTACAGTACATCCACCAGTTCCCCTTTATCCACAGCACTTGTTACTTCCCCAAAGAACTCCAATAAGTTAGTTAAACATTATTTCCCTTTCACAAAACCATGCTGACTCTGCCTGATTACCTTGAAATTACCCAAGTGTCCTGCTATAGCTTCTCTAATAATAGTTTCTAACATTTTCCCTATGACAGATGTGAAGCTAACTGGCCAGTAGTTTCCTTTCTGTATTCCTCCCTTTTTGAATAATGGAGTTACATTAGCTATCTTCCAATCTAATCGGACCTTCCCCGAATCTGGGGAATTTTGAAAAATTAAAACCAATGCATCAACTATCTCACTAGCTACTTTTGAGACCATAGGATGAAGTCCATCAGGACCAAGGAACTTGTCAGCCTGCAGCTCCAACAATTTACTCAGTACCACTTCTCTGGTAATAGTAATTTTTCGTGAGTTCCTCCCTCCCTTCCATTTCCTGATTTATAGCTGCTCCATCAATGACCTTCCTTCCATCATAAGTTTAGAAGTGGGGATATTTGCTGATGACTGAACAATGTTCAGCACCATTCGTGACTCCTCAGATATTGAAGCAGTCCATGTCCAAATGCAGCAAGATTTGGACAATATGTTGGCTTGGGGTGACAAGTGGCAAGTTACATTCACGCCACACAAGTGCCAGGCAATGACCATCTCCAACCAGAGAGAATATAACCATCGCCCCTCGGCATTCAATGGCATTACCATTGCTGAAACCCCCAATATCAACAGTGTGTTGGAATACTCTCCACACGCCTGGATGAGTGCAGCTCCAACAACACTCAAGAAGCTCGACACCATCCAAAACAAAGCAGCTCGTTTGATTGGCACCCCATCTACAAACATTCACTCTCCCACCACCAACGCACAGTAGCAGCAGTGTGTACCATCTACAAGTAACATGAAGGTAGAATAATTTTCATAATATTTTTCTGGTTTATGGGGGGTAGTATTGTGTGTGTGTGTGTGTGTGTGTGTGTGAGAGAGAGAGAGAGAGAGAGAGATTTAATTACATTTTGTAGCCAAGCAGACTGCAAGTTGAAGTTATCAAAAGAAGGTGTAGAAGTGTCTTTAAGTTGCTAATGAGTAAACATGGTTGGGGTCTTAGCATGTAAGGTGTAAAGGGAATTTGCGTTTTTAGATCGATGAAGATGAATTTGAATTTCAAAGAGGTTAATGAGAATACCAGCAACATGAAAAGATTTATCTTATAAGAAAGGTAAAGTTCATAGTCATATGGAAACAATGGAATTTATATGTTAAAAAGGATGAAACATGCATCAAGGAGAATGAGACTGTGTCAGGGGAAGGAATTGTAAGATCTGATAAGAACTGTGTGAAGTCGCCTCCAAGAAGCCTCCAATATTTGTGCATTAAGCCTACTGTCCACAGAAACCAAAGCTGGAGAAAGCTGACGCACTGGTTTTAATTTTGAATTCCACTGTCCAAGGCAGTGTGTTAATTTGCTGGATGAGTGCAGCTCCAACAACACTCAAGAAGCTCGACACCATCCAAAACAAAGCAGCCCGTTTGATTCGTACCCCATCCACAAACATTCACTCCCTCTACCACCAATGCACAGTAGCAGCAGTGTGTACCATCTGCAAGTATCATGAAGGTAGAATAATTTTCATAATATTTTTCTGGTTTATGGGGGGTGGTATTGAGTGAGTGAGTGAGTGAGTGAGTGAGTGAGTGAGAGAGTGTGTGTGTGTGTGTGTGTGTGTGTGTGTGTGTGTGTGTGTGTGAGAGAGAGAGAGAGAGAGAGATTGAATTACATTTTGTAGCCAAGCAGAATACAAGTTGAAGTTATCAAAAGAAGTAAGGTGTAGAAATGTCTTTAATATGCTAATGAGTAAACATGGTTGGGGTCTTAGCATGTAAGGTGTAAAGGGAATTTGCATTTTTAGATAGATGAAGGGGATTTCAATTTCAAAGAGGTTTATGAGAATACTAGCAACATGAAAAGATTTATCTTATAAGAAAGGTAAAGTTCCATAGTCATATGGAAACAATGGAATTTATATATTAAAAAGGGTGAAACATGTATCAAGGAGAATGAGACTGTGTCAGGGGAAGGAATTGTAAGATCTGATAGAACTGAGTGAAATCGCCTCCAAGAAGCCTCCAATATTTGTGCATTAAGCCTACTGTCCACAGAAACCAAAGCTGGAGAAAGCTGACGCACTGGTTTTAATTTTGAATTCCACTGTCCAAGGTAGTGTGTTAATTTGCTGGATCTGTTTAAAATCTAAAATATCTATTTTCGGACCGTTGCCTTAAAGGAGATGTAATTGGGAGTCAGATTAATTAGAGATTTTAGAAGTTATTATAGTAGTAATTTGTAGTTCTACGTATGTGCTTGTAATAAGTTTTGCTAATATTTTAATTTTAGTTTTTAAAAATATCTCAAGTCTTGGTGGACTTATCACTTCTGAATTAAGGGCAAGCATCTCAAAGTAAATACAAATTGCAAAACCATTGTGATAGCGCGATCAAGTTTGCCTCGTAGATTTGATCCGCCTAGCATACATCATTTGCCATATCAAAACATGGGATATTTGAAATTTCTTGACTGGTTTCGAGTTGGTGAAGCTTAAGGTTATAAGTACAAGAAGCACTTTGAATTCAGGAGTTAGTGTGAGGGATTTTTAAAGTGGTGTGATTGCAAAAATGGCTGCTTCCATGGCTAAAGCATTTTGGAAGTAGAAGGTATCACTCTGATTGGGTTAAAAGAACATCTAAAGGTAAGTTAAGAGTTGGCGGATAGGTTGCAGTTGAGGTTAACTGTCGGGGCAAAGAAAGCAGACATAGTTGAAGTGATAGCACAGCATTCGAAGTTGGAAGCGATGCCTGACACCAGAAAGTCACAGCTGGAACTAGAGAGGCTTCAGTTACAAATGAAGGAGCTTGAATTTGAACAAGCAATGGAAATGAAAAAAACTTGAACTAGAGGCAACAGAAAAAGAAATAGTATTTCAAAAGGAAATGGAAATGAGAAAACTTGATCTCCAAAGGGAACAGTTAGCAATGGACGCAGGGTGAAGGAAAGAGACAGAAAGCATGAACTTAGAAAGCTAGAATTCAAAAAGAAGACCTCAGATGCTGAGGTAGGGTCTAATGATAAAAAAAACCTTTAACCTAAAACCCAGTGGGGAGCTGTTTAAGTTTGTGTAAGCTCTTCCAAAGTTTGAAGAGATGTACAGGCATTCTTTATTTCATTTGAGAAGATAGCTAAACAAACGAAATGGCTACAAGAAAACTGGACATTACTGTTACAGTCTAGGTTAGCGGGTAGCACTTATGAGGTTTATGCGTCACTGTCAGGAGAAATCATGGTGGATTATGATGTGGTAAAAAAAAGGCTATTCTGAGTGCAAATAAATTGGTTCCTGAGGCATACAGTCAGTGATTTAGGAATGCAAGGAAACAGCTCAGGCAAACTTATATTGAGTTTGAGAAAGTAAAACAAAGTAATTTTGACCGGTGGATTAAAGGTAGAGACAACATATGCAGCTCTTAGAGAAGTAATTATTTTGGGATAATTTTAAGATTCAATTCCTTCAGTTGTGAGAACTTATGTGGAGGAACAGAGGGTTAAGACGGTAAGGCAAACAGCAGAGATAACTGATGATTATGAGTTAGTTCATGGACCTAAACCTTTTTTTTGTCACCCTTTTAAATCAGAGAAAGATGGAAAGTGGGAAGGTGAAAGGAAGGTAGGTAGTCAGGGAAGAGAAGGAATAGGTGGATATTCCCAATGGTTTTTAATGCTCTGGGGACCTGGGTGTGAATCCCACCATGGCAGATGGTGGAATTTGAATTCAATAAACACCTGGAATTAAAAGTCTAATGACGACCATGAGACCATTGCTGATTGTCATAAAAACTCACCTGGTTCACTAGTGTCCTTTAGGGAAGAAAATCTGCATCCTTACCTGGTCTGGCCTACATGTGACTCAAGGCCCACAGCAATGTGGCTGCCTCTTAAATGCCCTCTGAACAAGGGCAATTATGGAAGGCCAAGCCAGCCACATGCCATGAACAAAAAAATAATTTAAATAAGTTCCATTGTGGAAGATGTATTTAAAGAGTGAGTGGAAAACAGGTGAGGTGATTGTTGGAGTAATGGAAAAATTGCCCACTGCAGGAGTTCATAATATAGCTGAGTCACAGATGTGGGTAATTCCTATGGTAGTTGAGCAGCCTGTAGAGGTGCTTTCAACAGAAGTGTTACAGAAGAAGCATCCTGGATTGTTTCCAGATTGTGCGGTAACTAGAAACAGGAAGAAGAGGAAGTTAAAAGGCAGGGAAAAGGTGTTGAAGTTCAATTAGCTGACAATGGGCAGAATTTTGCCCTTGTTGGGTGGGCTCGGCATGGGAAGCCGCTTGCCGCCTGCAATAGGGGCAAGAACGCAATTTCATTCTGGTGGGCCAATTAAAATAAAGTATGCCGCAGCACTCAGCGCTGGGAGGTGGGGAGAGAGGAGAGCGAGCAAGGAACTTCACGCATGCACACAGGTGCACACTGGAAAAGCTACCCGAGGCACAGAGCTGCCTCAGGGAGATGAAAAGTTTGAAAAAGATTTTAAAAATGTTCTATAACATGCCTCCTCATGTGGCTCTGTCACATGAGCAGGGGCATGTTATAAATGAAATGTAAATTTTTAAATTTTATTTGATGTTGGAAAACTCATCCTGCCCGTGGATGAGGTTTCCTAAGAAGTGCAAAGGCCATGCGGCCTTTTCATCTGCCCACCAACCGTAAGGCTGGATGGGCATTGAAAAATTTAACTCAATGATATTTTTAATGGCTTTAATAGGCCTCTTAATTGTTGGTGTGCACGTTGCCAATTCCTGCGTGCGCCTGTCGACTGAAATATCAGGTATCTGTGCATTGATGTCGAGATGGTCGCGCGACATCATCGCGTGTCAATTTATGCTTGAGCAGGTCAGGCGTGTGCCTGACCCGCCAAGGTAAAAATTCTACCCACTGTCTTTGATAAGATTGCTCAGGAAGAAAGAATGGAAGAGAATGCAGCTGAGGTGTTTAGCTCAAGGCAGTTGGTAGAGTTACAAAGGATCCACAAATAAAACAGTTACATCAAACAGCTTACTTAGAAACAGAGGCAGAATGTGTTCCAGGATGTTATTACCTTAAGGGTAATGTGTTAATGAGAAAGTGGCGACAACCTCAGGTTTCAGCAGATGAAGAATGGATGGAAGTGCATCAGATTGTTATACCATCTAGATATAGAAACGACATACTGAGAATAGGTCATGAAATTCCAATGGGGGGGCATTTAGGAATTAAGAAAACACAGGTAAAAATACAAAAACATTTTTCTTGGCCTGGATTGCATAGAGATGTAGTAAAATTCTGTAGAACATGTCACACATGTCAGGTGATAGTGAAACCATAAGCAGTGATTAAGCTGGCACCTTTCATTCTAATTCCAGCATTTGAAGAACCTTTTGACGTGGTCATGATTGATGGTATAGGACCCCTCCCTAAGACTAAAAGTGGAAATCAGTACTTGCTGACGATAACAGATGTGTCTACAAGGTTTCCTGAAACAATACCTTTGAGAATTATTACAACAAAAAGAATTATGGAAGAGTTGACTAAATATTTTACAAGATATGGTTTACCAAAAGAAATACGAGGTCAGGGTTCACATTTCATGTCACAGCTGTTTAAGGAAGTAATAGACTGTTTTATCCTCAAACTGTTCAAGGCAACAGTTTACCAACCTGAATCACAAGGGGTTTTGGAAAGATGGCATCAAACTTTAAAAACAATGATGAGGGCGTATAGTCAGGACTATCCACAGGATTGGGGTGGGGGAATTCCACTCTTGTTATTTGCAATTAAGGATGCTTCTAATGCATCGACTAGATTTAGTCCTTTTGAATTAGTCTATGGTCATGAGGTAAGGGGGGCCACTGAAATTGATTTATGAGAAATTGCTGGGTAAAAATTCAGAAACTACTCTCCTGGATTATGTATCAAGCTTCAGAGAAAGTTTGGACAGAGCATGTAATTTAACTAGGGAACATTAAAAGATACCACAGCAAGTGATGAAAGTGAAGGCAGACAGGAAAGCTACAGCTCGTGGTTTTGTTGCTGGGGAAAAAGTGTTAGTTTTGTTACCAGTATTGGGTGACTCATTTTGTTACCAGTATTGGGTGACTTGTTAAACGCAAGGTTGAGTGGGCCTTAAAAGATTGAAAAGAAATTCGGTGAAGTCAATTATTTAATAAATATTCCATACAGAAGAAAGCAGAGGGTGTGTCATGTAAATATGTTTAAAAAGTATTTTGACAGGGAAATGGACCAAAAGGAGGTATTAGTTGTGGTAGGTAAGGAGAAAGGAGGTAGAAATGCAGGATATTGAAATTGATTTTCCTCTAATCAAATTGGATAATGAGGAGGTACTTAAAAATTTAAATGTAATATTGAGTCACCTTCCAGACGCGTGTCAAAGTGATTTGGAGAAGCTATTGCAATCGCACAATGCAATTGTGGGAATAAGCTGGGGAGGACAGATTTAGCTACTCATGATGCAAGTGCAAAAGGTTCATCTTCAAAGAGGCAACATTCTAATAGATTAAATACAGCAAATTTATCACAAGTACAGAAAGAAATTGAATTTGTGCTTCAAAATCATATAATTGAGACTAGTTGCAGTAACTGGAGTTCGCCTATTGTGATGGTACTGAAACCTGATGGAACCCAAAGGCTGAGTGTGGACAATCTAAAGGTGAACGCAGTGACAAAAATGGATTCATATTCTATACCATAATTGGAAGATTGCACTTGCTGAGAGTATATTGGCATGTACTATTATCGGACAGAGCAAAGGAGATATTGGCTTTTGTGATGCCAGATGGCCTGTATCAGCTGAAAGTCATGCCATTTTGGAATGAGAAATGCAGCAGCAACATTTCAAAGACTGACAAAGTAATTGCAGGACTGAGCAATTGTGCTGTTTATACGGACGACTTGATAGTTTTCAGTCAAAAGTGGGAGGAACATTTACAACATCTGGAAGAATTATTTAGTCAACTACAAGAAGCTAATTTGGTGATGAACTTGGCTAAAAACATATTTGCAAAAGCGCAAGCTACATATCTGGGCCATAGCAGTGGACATAGTAAGGTGGCTCTGAGAGATGTGAAACTCAAAGCTATCGTGGATTTCCTCATGCCCAGAACAAAACGAGAAGTTGGTCATTGATGCAAGGGATACAGGCTTTGGGGCTGTACTGTTGCAAGAAAATGAAACTGGAATTGAGAAACTGATAGGGTATTTTTCACGAAAATGAATGTACAACAAAGAAGAAATTCAACAAGTGAAAAGGAGACTCTGGTTCTGGTTGTTGGTATTGCAGCATTTTGAGGTTAACATTGCAAACAATTTGTCAGAAACAGTCATTTATATAGACCACAGTTCTTTAAAATTTCTGGACAGATTTTGAAACCGAAGTGCAAGGCTATTCAGATGGAGTTTATGACTGCAACTATTTAATCTACAGATTATACATGTGGCTAGATGAGAAAATTTAATTGCAGATGCACTGTCGAGAGTTTAAAGCTCAAGGAGAAATTGGACATTTAAAACATGGACAATGGACTGGACACTGGTCTGAAATGACTTGTATTGATTGCAAGGATTTTTATATATATGTTAATGCATACATCTGGTAATGTAATAGTGTGTAGAAACAAAAATAGAAAATGCTGGAAAAAGTCAGCAAGTCTGACAGCATTTGTGGAGAGAAAAACAGAGTTAATGTTTTGAGTTTGTATGACTTCTTCAGAGGTAAAGAGAAGTAAAAATGTGATCAAATTTATACTGTTTAAGGGGGGTGGAGCAGGTGAAGTTGGATAGAAGGGCAGCGATGGGAGAGGGCAAAGGAGAGATTGACAAAGATGTAATGAACAAAAGGACAAATGGAGTGTTAATGGTAGTGGTAAGGGCTAAAGGAGTTCCCGATAGTGGCATTAAGGTAAGAAAGCAGAATGTGATAATAGCAGGACAAGGGTAAACACTCTGAAAAGAACAATATGGACAAGTGGTAGATGGCCCTTTTGAGAGGGTGGTAGGGTAGAGGGAAGAGGCAGTGGTGGGGAAAAAAGATCGAAAATAGGATAAAATGTGGGATGAAACAATGAATAAATGAATAAAAATGAAAATAAATAAGTGGATAAAAAATAAAAAAGAATATTGGAAAAAGGGGTAAAAGGGGTGAGGATAGAGGAGAGTGTTCATGGTCTGGAGTTGTTGCACTCAATGTTAAGTCCAGAAGGCTGTAAAGTCCCTAATCGGAATATGACGTGCTGTTCTTCCAGTTTGCGTTGGGCTTCGCTGGAACGTTGCAGCAAGCCAAGGACGGATATGTGGGAATGAGAGCAAGATGGTCTGTTGAAATGGCAAGTGACAGGAAGGTCTGGGTCATACTTGCAGACAGACCGAAGGTGTTCCGTAAAGCAGTCACTCAGTCTGCATTTGATCTCTCCAATGTAGAGGAGACGGCACTGGGAGCAGGTTAATGAGAATACTGGCAACATGAAAAGATTTACATTATAAGAAACGTAAAGTTCTAAAGACATAAGAAACAATGGAATTTACATATTAAAAAGGATGAAACATATATCAAGGAAAATGAGGCTGTGTCAGAGCAAGGCAATGTAAGATCTAACAAAAGTGTCTGAAGTCGTCTCCAAGATGTATTTGTGCATTAAGCCTCCTGTCTACAGAAACCAAAGCTGGAAAAAGACATTTTGAATTCCACTGCCCAGGGTATTGTGTTAATTTGCTGGATCCATTTAAAATCTAAGCTATCTATTTTTGGACCGTTGTCTTAAAGGGGCTGTAACTGGGGGTCAGGTTAACAGGAATTTTAGAAGTTGTTATAGCAGTAATTTGTAGTTATATGTATGTACTTGATATCTTCTCTATTGTTAATAAATATTTTAATATTAATTTTTTAAAAATGTCTGAAGTCTTGGTGGACTTATCACTTCTGAATTCAGGGTATGCACCCTCAAAATAAATACAAATTGCAAAACCATTGTGATGGCACGGTCAAGTTTCCCTCAGGAATTTGATCCTCCCGGCACACATCTGCCCCGTCATAACAACATGATGCCCTGCAGAAACTCACCACGCCTCCTTAGGCAGCACCTCCCAAAACCACGGCCTCTCCCATCTAGAAGGACAAGGGCAGCAGATACATGGGGACATCACCAACTGGAAGTTCCCCTCCAAGTCACTCACCATCCTGGCTTGGAAATATTTCACTGTTCCTTCACTGTCGCTGGGTCAAAATCCTGGAACTCCCTCTCGAACCGCACAGTACAGTGTACCTGCATCACATGGACTGCAGCAGTTCAAGCAGGCCACCTTCTCAAGGGCAATTAGGGATGGGCCACAAATGCTGGCCTAGCCAGCAATGCTCATATCCCATGAGCAAATAAAAAAAGTTGAGTGGCTTGCTAGGCCATTTAGGAATCAACCACATTACTGTGGACCTGGAGTCAGGTCTAGGCCAGAACAGATAAGGATGGCAGATTTCCTTCCCTAAAGGACGTTAATGAATCAGATGGGTTTTTACAGCAATCAATAGTAGTTTCATGATCACCATTACTGAGGCTAGCTTTAAATTCTTCAGATTATATTAATTGATTTTAAAATTCCTCAGCTGCTGTGATAGGAAATGTCCCAGGGCATTAGCCTGGGCCTCTGGATTACAGGTTCAGTGAGATTACCACTACTCTATCATGTCCCCTTAAATTGACAACAAAGTCTTTATTCATAGAAACATTACGATGCAGGAAGTGGCCATTCAGCCCATCATGTCTGCACCGGCCAAAAAGAGAAAAAAGAAACTAGCCGCTCATTTTAATCCCACTTTCCAGCACCTGGTCCATAGATTTGCAGGTTACAGCACTTCAGATGAAGATTCAGGTACCTTTTAAATGAGTTGAATGTTTCAGCCTCAACCACCAACTTAGGCAGTAAATTCCAGCTGGTCACCACCCTCTGGGTAAAAAAGTGTTTACCTCATGTCCCCTCTAATCCTTCTACCAATCACCTTAAATCTGCACCCCCTAATAATTGACCCCTCAGCTTGGGAAAATAAGTCTTTCTTGTCTACTCTACCTAGGCCCCTCAAAATTTTGTACACCTCAGTTAGGTCACCCTTTAGCTTCCTCTAGTCTAAGGAAAACAACCCGAGCCTATCCGCTCTTTCCTCATAGCTGCAATTTTCAAGCCCTGGCAACATTTTTGTAATCTCTTCTGTGCTCTCTTCAGAGCAATTATGTCCTTCCTGTAATGAGGTGACCAGAAGTGTACACAAAATTCCAACTGTGCCCTAGCTAGTGTTCTATACGGTTTCATCATTACATTCTTGCTTTTGTATTCAGTGCCTTGCCCAATAAAGGGGAGCAATCCATATACTTTCTTGACCTCCTTGCCATCTGTCCTGCCACCGTCAGGGACCTGTGGTCAGCACCAAGGTCTCTCACTTTCTCAATTCCTCTGAATAACTTTCCGTTTACTGAGTATTCCCTTGCTTTGTTTGCCCTCCCCAAACGCATTGCCTCACACTTTCTGGATTGAATTCCATTTGCCACTTCTCCACCCACTCAACCAAACCATTGATATCATTCCGGAATCGACAGCTACCCTCTTCACTATCAGCTACACACCCAATTTTTGTGTCATCTGCAAATTTCCCAATTATACCTCCCACATTTAAATCTAAATCATTAATATATGCAACAGACAGCAAGGTCCCCAATACTGAGCCCTGTGGAACACCACTGGAAACTGATTTCCATTCACAAAAACATCCATCGACCATTACCCTTTGTTTCCTGTCACTGAGCCAATTTTGGATCACCCATCTTCCCCTGTATCCCATGACATCTCACTTGCCTGACCAGTCTGCCATGTAGGATCTTGTCAAATGCCTCCTGAAATCTATATACACAACATCCACAGTACTGCCCTCAACAATCCTCCTTGTTGCTTCCTCAAAAAATGCTATTAAGTTAGTAAGACATGATCTTCCTCTAACAAAACCATGTTGACTATCCCTAATCAATCCAGGCCTTTCTAGACAGTTTATCCTGCCTCTCAGAATTGTTTCCAATAATTTGCCCATCCGGCCTATAATGTTCTGGCCTATCCCTCGCATTCTTTTTAAATAATGGTACAAAGTTCGCAGGCCTCAAATCCTCTGGTACTCACCTTTATCTACTGAAGGTTGGAAAATGATCCTCAGAGCATCTCCTTTTTCCTCACTGGCTTCCTTCAACAACCTTGGATACAATCCATCTGGCCCTGGTGACTTATCCACCTTTATGGATGCCAGCCCCTCTAGTAATTCCTCTCACTATGCATATTGTATCTAATATTTCAAACTCCTCTAACTAGAATGCCTGCATGATCCCTCCCCTTAGAGAAGAGAGAGACAAAGTACTCATTGAGAACCCTGCCCACACCTTCTGCATCAATCCACAAGTTAGCATGTATATCTCTGATAGGCCCTACCTTTTCCTCAGTTATTCTCTTGCTCTTAATGTACTGGTAAAACATTTTAGGATTTTCTTTGATTTTACCTGCTAATACTTTTTCAGATCCTCTCTTTGCTTTCCTAATTTCCATTTTTACTTCAACCCTGTACTTTCTATACTCGAGACTTTCTATGTAAAGAAAATGCATAGTTGTCAGATGAAGCTTACTTTTGGTGACAGAGTTGCTATATGAATTTTTCTCAATTCAGCTTGTAAACTGAGCTCAATCCTTTACTCTAGTTTTTGAATCATAGAACAACCAGGCAGATGCTGTGATTCAGAGCACAAAGTAATGTCATTTCTTCCTGGATCACAAACAGCTGGAGATGGTGGATAATTGTACCCAGCTGACTTTTGAACTAGCTCCCAAAAATTATGGACATTTGGGTAACCCTAGAGTGAACATGCTGCTCTTTAAATATCTTGAAAGAGAAACCAAATTAAATGTATCTTAATGTGCTTTGCTGCTGCTGACAAAGAATAATTAGTGTGAAACTTGTGCAATGAAATGCTCTTACCTAAATGCTACAGGATTGGTCCTGCCAAGCCCCAGCACCAAAGATTCTGTAATTTCCATGCTCTCAGAGCGCATCATTGGAACTATAAACTTGAATAATGAGGACGGGGATGGAATGCCAATTATCTGAAATTACAAAGTAATTAATCACAAATTATTCATGTTAGCACAAAGTTCATATCTTTAGAATTTCATGTTACCTATTCTACTAGTTACTACTGGAAATGTCAAATTGACTCAGTTGGTAGCACTCTTGTTTGAGTCAGAAGATTGTGGGTTCAAACTTCACTATAGTCATGACCTCAAATAAGTAGTTTAGTTTATGGAGTGTTGTATTGTTGAAGGTACCATCTTTTGGATGAGATGTTAAACTAAGGCCACAAATACCTGCTCAAGTGAGCACGAAGGAACACATGGACATAAGAAAGATGAGCATTGCTTTTTCCTGATGTTCTGGCTTACATTCATCACCTACACCCCACCACCCCCTCAGCCAATACAGATTTGCTTATTCCAGGATCTCCTTGTATCTATATCAGCTACCATGTTTCAAAAAATAATTCTGGATAAGGAAGGGAATTGTCCATTTTGATTCAGCTTTCAGAAGGAACACAGATTGCCAAAATCAGTTATTTACAATTAATTAGAGGCCTTTTGCTAGCACTAATCCACATAGAAGACTATGCCGTATGATGATCATTCTTTGTTTGAAGATTGTCTTGCCAGCCATCCTAAATTTACCTCAAACTATTGTGAACCTGTGGTCCCTTGTCCTATTCTCAGTTTGATTCTAGAAATATCTGTTCATTCTCTTTGTTATTTTTACATAACAATGGCTGCACTTTAAAAAGTGATTCAATTGTTGAAAAGCACTTTGGCAAGTTCTTATTTGTCTATATTTGCGATCCAGTGGGTCTATGTGGTAGTCAGCAAGTCTTCTGTCTGCAACATCCCATTCATAACACTCACACAAACCTTACACATTCTCCTAACACTAGATTCAAATGATTCAAAGTAGAATTTCAATCTAAATATGAAATTGAAGTTGAAGCAAATGTTCATCCCTGCATTGTTTATTGCAAATTTTAATGCCTTTTCTATCCACTTCCATTTTTAGTTCAAGGAATAAGAAAGTAATCTGCTGACATCAAATACATCAGGCCTAAGCAAGCTACAGCTCAAACAGTTCTTCTGCCCTAACTTGCTGGAAGTGAGACTTGATAATTGTGTAATAAGGTCAACAAGTCATCTGAAATCTTAGTGACGGGCAGGACCGACAACGTATCTCCTTGAGAAATGGAATTGAGAAAGAAAATGAGGAACAATGGAGAAGGAAATAGGATAAATTAGAGTCAAATCAGGTACAAAAAGAGAAATAAAGAAAGATTTGATTAACAGAGAAAAAAGAGCAGCATGTCATTCAGCAACACCGTGTCGGCAAATACGTGGAAATGGGACAAGGCTTACAGCAGACAGCAAATCAAAGTTTCTTTACTCAGCAAACAGGAATAACAAAAATGAAAACAGAAATTGCTGGAAAAACTCAGCAGGTCTGGCAGCATCAGTGGAGAGAGAAACAGAGTTACCGTTTTAAGTCTGGCTTTTTCTAGCATTTTCTCTTTTTATTTCAGATTTCCAGCATCTGCAGTATTTTGCTTTTAGGAATAACAAAACTATGGTTACAACAGTTTACTTAAAAAGAATCTTTACAGCTGCTGCAAACGAAACTCAACAACTTCTCCCAATAAAAGTAGCGATTTCTCCAGCAAAATTCAGTGTGTGGAAGATAGTTACATAATACGAACAAGTGAAAAGGGCACACAGTGAAGCACTGTTCCCACACAAAATGCAGATGATTAGGTAATTCTCCCAACAATCGCATCGAGAGCCCATAAGGCTCTGTGACTGGGATTGATTCTACACGCATAATTACCTCCACCACTGTAGGTGGATGGAGATAATGTTTTCACTCCTGTTAGTCTGTTTGCAAACAATATGCCTTTGTATCTAATGGACTTCAATGAAACTTGGTACACATGGTAGAGCACGTGCCTCTGCCACATTGACTTCACATTATTAAGTTAGGCACCTTTTCCTTGAGGTGTTTCCCTGCCTGATGAATGCTTTGTTACTGTTGAAAACAGAAATCTATTTATTTCAGAGTTTCCATCTCACTGAGGAGGCTTCAGGCCAATCCATATCCAACAACCTGCCCTGAAAACTCTGCTCACACTGTGACAGCTGTGACAAATTCCACCACAGCAGTTGAGAGAATCCACAACATTCTAAAACAATCAGCATTCCAAACAAAATAACCCACAACATTCTAAACATAAGTCATTTCGCCCTGTCCCCAATGTTAACAAATCCTTTAAAAAGCTCCAGGATCCAGATCTGCATCTCAGCCAAAAACTAATCAGTTCTTACTTGGGCAATACCCTGTGTACCAAGTTTCATTGAAGTCCATTAGATACAAAGGCATATTGTTTGCAAACAGACTAACAGGAGTGAAAACATTACCTCCATCCACCTACAGTGGTGGAGGTAACTATGTGTGTAGAATCAATCCCAGTCACAGAGCCTTACGGGCTCTTGATGCGATTGGTGGGAGAATTACCTAATCATCTGCATTTTGGCTGGGAATAGTGCTTCACTGTATGCAGCCATCAATTATGAGCCCTAATTTTCTGCAGTGAGTTTACAGAGAAATACAAGAATTACAGAGTAGCTACAATGGGGAACTTTAATTATCTGAATATAGACAGGGCTAGTGGTAGCGCAAAGGGCAGAGAGGCGCAACAGTTCCTAGGGTATGTTCAGGAAAATTTTCTACAGCGTATGTTTCTCCAGTCTGAGAAAGGAAGCACGACTTGACCTGGTTCTTAGGAATGAGGTGGGCCAAGTGGATCAGATGTCATTAGAGGAACACTTAAGGGACAGTGATCATTGCAGCATAAGGTTGAGGATGACAATGGAAAGGACAAAGAATAATCGAGAGTAAGAATAATTAATGGGGGAAGGCTAATTTCAATGGGGTAAGAATGGTTCTGGGTCAGATATATTTAAATCAAAGGTTGACAGGCAAAACAGGAAGTGAACAATGGCTACCACTGAAGAGGAGATAGTTCATGCATAGTCAAGGTATGTTCCCGCTAAGGGGAAAGGTGGGATGAACAAATCCAGAGCTCCCTGGATGATGAAAGATAGAGATTAAGAAGAAGAAAAAGTGTGCTTATGGCAGATGTCAGGTGAATATACAACCGAAAACCAGGCTGAATATAGAAGGTTCAGAGGGGAAGTGAAGAAGCAAATAAGAAATGCAAAGACAGTTTGAAAAGAGTCTTGCAGCTAACATAAAAGGGAATCCAAAAGTCTTCCATAGGCATATAAATTGCAAAAGGGTATAAAAGCAGGAGTGGGGACAATGAGGTGCCAAAAGGAGATTTAGGTATGGAGGCAAGAGACTTTGTATCTGTCTTTACCAAGGAAGATGCTACCCAGGTGGTGGTGAAAGAGGAGGCAACTTGAAGGGTTTAAAACTGATTTGGAGATGCTATTGGATAGGCTGTCTATGCCTTAAGTTGATAAAGCACCAGGATTGGATGAGATGCATCCAGGGATACTTAGGGAAGTGAGAGTGGAAATCATGGAGGCACTGGCCATAATTTTCCAGTCTTCTTTAGACCCGGGGTGGACCCAAAGACAGTGAAGGAACAGCAACATTGTTCCAGGTCAGGATGGTGAGTGGCTTGGAGGGGAACATGTAGGTGGTGATATTCCTATGCATCTGCTGCCCTTGTCCTTCTAGGTGGTGGAGACAGAGGGTTTGGAAGGTGCTGTTGAAGCAGTCTCAGTGAGTTGCTGCACCGCATCTTGTAGATGGTACACAGTGCTGCCACTATGCATCAGTGTTGGAGGGAGTGAATGTTGAAGGTGACAGATAGGGTCCCAATCAAGCGGGCTGCTTTGTCTTGTCGAGATTCTTGAGTGTTGTTGGTGTTGCACTCATCCAGGCAAGTGTAGAGCATTCCATCGTACTCCTAATTGTGCATTGTAGATGGTGGACAGGCTTTGAAGAGTCAGGAGATGAGTTACTCTCTCTGCAGAATTCCCAGCCTCTGACCTGCTCCTGTAGCCACAGTATTTATATGGCTGGTCCAGTTTAGTTTCTGGTCAATGGTGACTCCCAGGATGTTGATAGTGAGGTATTCAGCGATCATAATGCCATTGAATGGCAAGAGTAGTGGTTGGATTCTCTCATGTTGGAGATCATGGTCTGGCACTTGTGTGGCGCAAATGCTATTTGCTACTTATCAGCCTAGGACTGAACATTATCCAGGTCTTGCTGCAAATGGATACGGACAGCTTCAATATCTGAGTCGTCGTGAATGATGCTGAACATTGTGCAATCATCAGCGAACATCCCCACTTCTGCCTTATAATGCAGGGAAGGTCATTGATGAAGCAGCTGAAGAAGATTTGGCCTAGGCCAATGCCATGAGATCCTCATGCAGTGATGTTGTGGAACTGAGATGATTGATTTCCAACAACCACACCTATCTTCCCTTGTGCTGGATATGACTCCAGCCAGTGGAGAGTTTTCCCTGATTCCCACCGACTCCAGTTCCGCTAGGGCACCTTGATGTCATACTCGGTCAAATGCTGCCTTGACGTCAAGGGCAGTCATTCTTACCTCACCTCTGAGTGAGAGGAAACAGAGTAGTGGTTAATGGATGCCTTTCATACTCAAAGAAGGTATATAGTGGAGTTCCACAGGGATTGGCTGTAAGACCCTTGCTCTTCCTGATATATATTAATGGCCTAGATCTTGGCGTACAGCACACAATTTTAAAATTTGCAGATGATACAAAACTTGGAAGCATTGAGAACAATGAGGAGGATAATGCAGAACTTCAAAAGTCCATAGACAGGTTGGTGGATTAAATGGGCAGGTGGCAGATCAAATTCAATGTAGAGAAGTGTGAAATGATTCATTTTGGGAGGAAGAATACAGAGAGACAATATAAAATGAAGAGTCCAATTCTAAAGGGGTTGCAGGGGCAGAGGGACCTAGCTGCTTATGGGCATTAGTCATTGAAGGTGGCAGAACAGGTTGAGAGAACAGTTAATAAAGCATACAGAATCCCAGGATTTATTAATAGGGCCATGGAGTACAAAAGCAAGGGAGTCATGTTAAACCTGTATAAAACGCTCGTTTGGCCTCAACTGATGTATTGTGACCAGTTCTAGGCTCCATGCTTTAGAAAATATGTGAAGGCATTAGAGAGTGCATAGAAAGAGTTCATTTCTCATGCCTTGGCAGGCACCTCGCTCAAAAGGCTACCATTGATAAGGAGATCAAACACTGGATCAGCTGTGCCAGCTCAGTCTTCTACAAATTATGGCAGCGAGTATTTGACAACAAAGGCCTCCTAAATCAATAAAAGTCCTAGTAGCTGTCATCAACACACGCCTGTATTGCAGTGAGACTTGAACAGTGTATAGTGACATAAGAGAGCAAGAGAAATTCCATCAGCAATGCTTCCACCATATTCTCTAGATTCAATGAGAGGACTGTCCAAAAAACCCTAATGTTCTTCTTGAAGACCATAAGACGTAGGAGCAGAAGTAGAACATTCAGCCCATCGAGTCTGCTCCACCATTCAATGAGATCATGGCTGATCTGATAATGCTCCACTCCACCTTCCTGCCTTTTCCCCATAACCCTCGATTCCCTTATTGATTAAAAATCTGTCTATCTCTGCCCTGAGTATATTTAACAACTCAGCCTCTAAAGAATTCCACAGATTGACTACCCTCAGAGAAGAAATTCCTCCTCGTCTCTGTTTTAAATGGGCACCCCCTTACTCTGAGATTATGCCCTCTGGTCCTAAACTCTCCCACAAGGGGAAACAACATCTCTGCATCTACCCTGTCAAGCCCCCTAAGAGTCTTATATGTTTCAATAAGGTCGCCTCTCATTCTTCTAAACTTCAATGAGTACAGGCCTAACCTACTCAACCTCTCCTCACAAGAAAACCCCTCCATCCCCAGGACCAACCTATGAACCTTCTCTGGACTGCCTCCAATGCCAGTATATCTTTCCTTAAATAAGGGGACCAAAACTGTTCACAGGCTTCTAGGTGTGGTCCAACTAGTATCTTGTATAGTCTTAGCAAGACTTCCCTATTCTTATACTCCATTCCTTTTGAAATAAAGGCCAACATTCCATTTGCCTTCCCTATTACCTGAACTTGTATGCTAGCTTTTTGGGATTCATGCACAAAGACCCCCAAATCCCTCTGTGCTGCAGCTTCCTTCAGTTTTTCTCCATTTAAGTAATATTCAGCTCCTCTATTCTTCCTGCCAAAGTACACAACCTCACATTTTCCCACATTATATTCCATTTGCCACATTTTTGCCTACTCACCTAACCTGTCTATGTTCCTCTGTAGATTCTGTGTGTTACCTTCACCACTTGCCTTCCCACCTATTTTTGCATCATCTGCAAACTTGGCAATAGTACATTCATTTCCCTCATCCAAGTAATTAATATATATTGTAAATAATTGTGGCCCCAGCACTGATCCACTAGTTACAGGTTGCCATCTTGAAAATGACCCCCCCATCATCCCAACTCTCTGTCTTCTATTAGCTAGCCAGTCCCCTATCCTTGCTATTATACTACCCCCAACACCATGGGCTCTTATCTTATTAAGTAGCCTTATGTGTGGTACCTTATCGAATGCTTTTTGGAAATCCAAATATATTACTTCTAGTGGTTCCAGTTTATCTATCCTGCTTGTTACCTCCTCAAAGAATTCTAAAAAATTTATCAGGCATGATTTCCCCTTCATGAAGCCATGCTGACTCTGCATGATTAAACTATGCATTTCTAAATGCTCTGCTATTACATCCTTTATAATAGACACCAACATTTTCCCAATGACATATGTTAAGCTAACTGGCCTTTGGTTACCTGTTTTTTGTATCCCCCCTTTTTGAATAAGGGTGTTACATTGGCAGTTTCTACAATTATTCAGACAAAACCCCGGCAAAATCAACTTCAATGGATTGGACAATGTGTCTGGATGGCCAAAAAGCATCTCACCCACCAGGTCCTGTTTTCTCAAATCTCACATGGCCAACATTCCAGGACTGTTTGAAAGACATTCTGAAGCTCTCCTTGAAGCGTGGCAACATTGACATTAATGCCTCAGAGGAGCTTGCAATCAATCATTCAAAATAGCGACAACTTGCCCATCAAGCAGCATCACGCTCTGTGTCACATCTTAATGAGGCAGAAAAGGGGCACAGAAATAAAGAAAAAGCAGCAAATCCTGCATTTCAGATCCCATTGCTTGGTGGAACATCCTGCATGTTCCAAAGATCTGTGGGACAAGAATTAGCCTGTTCAGTAACATGAAGACCCAAGGTAGAAACTTGTGACCCTGAATAGGAGGAATCCTCGAATCATGGGATGGCAGCTGAACTTCTACATCAACTCCACTGTCCTGGACAATTCTCATATGCTCCATTCCCTTAGTGCTCAAAAATCAATTGCTCTGTTTCGAATATGCACATCAAGTAGACTGAGTGCAATGAGTATCCATAGCTCTCTAGCTTAGAGAATTCCAAAGATCCACAACCTTCTGAATGAAAAAATCTTTCATTGTAGGACTGTCATGAGGCTATTAATGTATATATTTTGGAAAATATTTTTGTTTTAAAATAGAGATTTAGTCTGTGGGTATGTCTTAATTGGATTAAAGCCTGGGTGCTTTGATGTACTAGTTTGAGATATAAACATGGAGATAACGTGCATGCGCATTTTTTGAATAGAGCGTTCAAGAAGTGGGGTGAAAACTTGACGACTTTCTAACAGATACCAAGCCATATGTTTATATTACTAATAAAATTGGTAAAAGGTAAAGTTTAAAGAAACTGTTGATACAATGAGAATTTGAATTCAGTCAGTGATGGTGTATAACTTTAGTAGTTTTTCATTGTGCATGCAGAGGCAATGTAAGGTCAAAAGGCAGCTGCAAGCCTCCAATTGGCTCCACAGTGGAAAGAATCTCATGTTGAATTCATAAGGTGAAAATGCTTTGCCTGGTGTTTTGGTTAAGTCTATGGGTTGCTGTTGCCTTAATGGAGATTAGTTTGGGAATTTGTTAAAAGTTATGATAGTTGTAATTTGTAGCCATGTGTACATATATTTTAACCTGTGTAAATTAATAAAATATTTCAATTAGTTAATGTAAAATCTCGAGAACCATTGGTCTGATTCCTAAGTTTAGAGTTGCATCTCAACATGACACTTTAAACAACTGTCATAATCAATAATTTGAAGTTTCCCTCTAGGATTTTTAAATAACTCCGCTTTATCAACTGCATGGGTCATAACAAGTACTAAAGGCTGGTCCCTTATCCCGAGATTAGGAGTTTGAAGAGTTCATAACCAACAGCTCTAACTGAACACACCCCAATGTGCTTCCTTTGCTAACTTCTTTTTCCTAAGAACAAATAAGAACTGGAACTTCCTTCCACAAATGTTAACCTCCATGCCCTCCAAGGACTCATTTAAGGAAAATTTGTTGAACGTCTTTTAATTAATGCGGCCATCAACTGCATTCATCATGTGCCTTCTGTGAAAATACCCCAGTGGAAGGGAAACCTTACCAACTATCTCTCGCTCTGCAGCCAGGAGATACAGACTCTCAGCATCTGCTCTGTCAAGCCCACTAAGAATTTTATACATTTCATTGTGAACATCTCTCACTTTTATAGACTCCAGAGAATACAGGCTCACTCTACTCAATCTTTCCTCATAGGACAACCCTCTCATTCCCAAGGAATCAGTCTCGTGAATATTCATTGTATCCCTGCTAAGGCAAGTATATCCTTGGTTTCCTTATAAGGATTTCCTTAGGTAAGGAGACCAAAACTATACACAGTGCTCCAGTACTCAACCAGACTGTTATAATTTAAACAATAAGTGTCTTATTTTTATACTCCAAACCCCTTGAAATAAAGGCTAAAATACCTTTTGCATTCCTAATTGTTGGCTATACCTTTTTACTTATTCATTCGTGGGACGTGGGTGTTGCTGGCTATATTGCCTGACCCTAAGTGCCCTTGAGGTGGTGGTGAGCTGCCTTCTTGAACCGCTGCAATCCATTGTGGTGTAGATACACCCACAGTGCTGATAGGGAAGGAGTTTGTTCCTTTCAGGCTTTGCAGAGGTTTGATACAACTGAGTGGCTTGCTAGAGGATAGTTAAGAATCAACCATATTGCCGTGGGTCTGGAATCACATGTAGGTCAGGCTAGGTAAGGACAGCATATTTCCTTCCCTAAAGGACACTAGTGAAGCAAATGGGTTTATACGACAATTGTGGTTTCATGGTCACTGTTACCAAGACTGGCTTTTAATCCCAGATTTTTATTTAAATTCTACCAGGTGCCTTGGGATATGAATAGGTTTACCCAGAGCATTAGTTTGGGCTTCTGGATTACTAGTCCAGTGACATTACCACAATGCCACAACCTCCCCTGCATGTTATCTTTGTGTTTTGTGTACTCGGATGTCCAAATCCCTCTGAACATCAGCATTTACAACTTTTTAAAAAATACTACTTTGCCATTCTTCCTATCAAAGTAGATTATTTCACAATTCCCACATTATACTCATCACATTCCTTTGTGACCTTTTACCTCCTCCTCATAGTTTACTTGCCCATCAGCTTTTAATCAACAGCAAAACTTGGATACGTTACACCTGGCTCCCTCATCTGTTATCGATATAGACTGTGAACGCCTGAGGCCCAAGCAGCGATCTTTCAAAGTGCTTCGCTAGTGTCATCCTGCCATCCCAAAAAAAGCCCATTTATTCCAAATCTCTGTTTTCTGTATTCTGCAGTGATTTTGTGAATGGTTTTTGAAATCATATACAACTACATCCACTGGTACCCCCTTATCCACCTTGCTAGTAACATCTTCAACAAGACTTTAGATTTATCAAATATGATTTCCTTTTAATAAAACTATGTTGACTCTGCCTAATCATACTGCGATTCCATAAGAGCTGTGATCCATGTGTGTAATAATGGAATTCTAGCATTTTCCCCACTACTGATATCAAGCTAACCAGCCTTTAGGTGAGACCACATCTGGAGTACTGTTCAGAGAATGCTCACTCAATTGATACCAGGGATGGAGGAGGGGTTACCTTATGAAGAAAGGTTGGGCAGGCTAGGCCTGTATCTACTGAAGTTTAGAAATGTAAGATCCTCAGGGGGCTTGACAGGGTGGATGCTGAGAGGCTGTTTCCCCTTGTGTGACAGACTAGGACTAGGGTACACAATTTAAAAATTAAGAGGTCTCCCATTTAAGATGGAGGTGAGTAGACATTTTTTCTCTCAGAGGGTCGAGAGTCTTTGCAGCTCTCTTCCCCAGGCAGCGGTGGAGGCAGGGTCATTGAATATTTTTAAGGCAGAGATAGATAGATTCTTGACCAACAAGAAAGTCAAAGATTATCAGGGGAAGGCAGCAACTTGGAGTTGGGGCTATGATCTCATTGAATGGCAGAGCAGGCTCGAGGGGCCAAAAGGCCTACTCTTGCTTCTAATTCATATGTTCCCTCCCTTCTTAAACTATGGAAGATGATGGATAAAATCATCTTGGAAAAATAGAAATAATATATAATTCCTACAATGAATAATATTATTTCTCGTTCTAGAGAAAATTCCCTGCTTTTGTTTTGAGGAATTAGGAGCTCCAATAACCATCACTCTCTCCAGAGGAACCCTAAAGGGAGGAGATGAAGCATTTAATGATAGTATCATATGAGCCTAATAAAGGGAAAATCTGGTTAACAAATAGTTGCATTTATCTAGCACCTTCAATGCAGGAAACATCCCAATGCACCAATCAGGGATGTAGTAGGATACAAATAGACACTGAGCCAAAGGGGGAAATACTGGGACAGGTGACTAAAACCTTGGTCAAAGAGATATATTAAGGAGAGGCTTAAAGCAAAAGAGAGAGGGGATGGGGTTTAGAAAGGAAATTCCACAAGTTAGGACCCAGGAAACCAAAAGCACGACAGCTAACGGTGCGACAAATGAAGAGGGAGTGCGTAAGAATGCAGTTAGAGAAATGCAGAGTCCTTAGAAGGTTGTAGGGCTGGTGGACGCTACATAAATTAGGAGCAAGACATGGATTTGAACATGGGTATAAAAATTTTAAAATTGAAACTTTGTGGATATACTTAATTTACTTTGAACAATAAAGATATACTTAACTTAGAGTTCAGACTCTATCCACCATCAGGATACCATTGTCTCAGGAGATGAGCTCTGCACTGACCCTTAAATAGCTGCACTACATGTTAATGGCGAACATGAGGTAATGGACAAATATGACTTGGGGGGTTGGGAAACACAATCACAAGAATTTTGGAACTGTAGGCGTCAATGATATCAAAATCACGGGGGCCACCAAGAAAGAAAACAAAAAGTGGAATCTACATTGATTTAGTTAACCTCCTTTATGCCTAGGCTTCAATCCATCTGACACTGGACATTGAAATTGTTTTTAGTGAATTTGAACCATGTAAGGCTGTAGTCACGGCAATGGTAACAGGAGCAATCCTGAAGATAAAATAAATACAATTTTACAAAAATGGAACATTAGTGCCCCAAGATGTTTTCAATATGCATAATAGGACAGTGAAAGGATAAATGTTCCAGAAGCTATGTGCAGAAAACAAACATTTCTTTCTGCTCTACCTGTCAATGCTTTGAAACACTAACCTGTTAAGCCATTCACATATAAAAATTGCTTTTAAAAGGAACTAGGGCACAATCCAAGAATTGATTTCCCTTCATTCTGCTCAAGAGAGTTGTTTCTTCAGTTTTTGAATAATAAAGATGTGCTTACCTTAGAATCCAGACTATATCCACTATCAGGTGTAGACGCCAGCGTCTCAGGAGGGGAACACCGCACTGACCCTGAAGTAGCTGTGTTACATGTTGCTGCACTGCAGCAAAGAATAAGGTAGTTTCTCCAAAGCCCGATGTACGAATCATTGCCAATTGTGGTGCTCACTTTTTTGGCATTTATCGGACTACTGTATGGAAAGAGGGGAGATTTAGAAAATAAGTATATCAATTTTAAGAAGTACTCAAAATTAAAAGCGCTCAAATTTTTGAGTGTGTTATTGAATCATAGAATGTTTATAGCACATAAGGAAGTCATTCAGCCCACTTTGTCTCTGCAAGAACAACCGTGCTATTCCCACACACCCACCCTTTCCCCTTTGCCCAGCAATTTCTTTTCTGCTCGGGTGTTTATCCAAATCCCCTTTGAAAGCCATATTGAATCTGCCTCCACTACACACACTGTGCATTCCAGATCCTAATCGCTGGCTGCGCAAAGAAGTTTTTCCTCATATCGCATTGCTTCTTTTGCCAAATACTTTAACTTGGTACACTCTAATTCTCAACCCTTCTGCCAATATGAACAGTTTCGCTCTATCTACTCTGTTCAGACCCTTCCTCATCTTGTACAGCTCTACCAAATCTCTTCTCAAACTTCTCCTCTCTAAGGAGAACAATCCCAGTGTAGCCTGGAAAATCTTTAAGCTTTATAAATTGCAGGGGTTCCGAAATCTGTAGCAGTTTTTCATTTGCAGAGCATCTACATAGAGCTAGGGTCACCTCTGACACCTTGAGAGCCTGTGACATCATCAGGTCATTTTCACTCCTGAAGCAAGACTTCTGAATAAACATAGGATTCTCCTTGGACATTCTGTTGTTCACTATTTTAATGCAGGAGGAGCAACACTACAGGATGGAAGAAAGGAGGATGAGACATGGCCTGCTGCATTCTTCCAGTGAAGCTCAACGCAAATGGAGGAACAGCACCTCATCTTCTGTCTAGGCATTTTACAGCCTTCCGGACTGAATATTGAGTTCAACAATTTTAGATCATGAACTCTCTCCTCCATCCTCACCTCCTTTCTGATCCCCCTTTTTTTCCAATAATTTATATAGATTTTTCTTTTCCCACCTACTTCCATCCATTGTTTTATCTCTACCTTTTAGCCTATTTCGATCCCTTTCCCCCACCCCACCCCCACTAGGGCTATCTGAACCTTGCTCATCCTGCTTTCTATCCTAAATATCACCTATTAGCACATTCCTTAGATAATATCACCACCTTCAACACCTCTTTGTCCTTTTGTCTATGACATCTTTTGGCTATCTCCACCTATCACTGGCCCTCTATCCAGCTCTACCTGTCCCACCCCCTTTAAACCAGCTTATATTTCACCACTTTTCTATTTTTCCTTAGTTCTGTTGAAGAGTCATATGGACTCGAAACGTTAACTGTGTTCCTCTCCGCAGATGCTGTCAGACCTGCTGAGTTTCTCCAGGTATTTTTATTTATGTTATGGAGAAAAGTAATTAAGGCAAAGAGCATGAGACAGGGTCTTGATCGAAGGACTCTTATGTTGTCCTGAGGCTACCAAAAAGCACAGTGCTGACATATGCAGGTGCGATAATAGTTAGCTGTGACCTGAAAGTTGACTTAAAGGCAGAGGAAATAGAATGATGGTGACAAAGAGAGATACTTAAATGATTGAGCGTTACTGAAAGGAGGAAAAGAGGGTGAGACAGCATCTGTGGAGGGTTCATCCCACAAGATTGCTAAATTGGAATCAAGGATTGGCAGCCAAAACTATAATGGAACAATGGAGTGTACTTAAAGAGGAGATAGTTCGGGTACAGGAAAGGTAGGGCCAACAAAGCCAGAGCTCCCAGAATGATAAAAAAGATAGAGAGTAACATTGAAACAGAAAAAGTGTGCACAAGACAGATGTCAGGTTGATAATACAAGTAAGAACCAGGCTGAATATAGCAAGTTAGAAGGGAAGTGGAAAAAAATGTAAATAGAATGTGAGAAGAGTGAGAAGACACTGGCAGCTAATATAAAAGGAAATCCAAAAATCTTTTAATAGGTATATCAAGAGTAAAAGGGTGGTAATAAAAAAAAGAGTGGGTGCCCAAAGATTAAAGACATAAAGGGAATTTGCACATGAAGGCAGAGGGGATCACTGAAATACTAAATGAGTACTTTGTCTTTATCAAGTAAGAAATCAAGGGAGGTCTGGATAGAGTGGATAGGGAGAATCTGTTCCCACTTGTGAAAGGATTGAGAAAGAGTGGATGCAGACGTAAAGCAATTGCAAAAAGAGCAAAAGCAGCGCCACAAAAAACCTTTTCATGCAGCAAGTAGTTTTGGTCTGGAATGCACTGTCTGAGTGTGTGGTGGAGCAGGTTCAATTGAAGCATTCAAAAGGGAATTAAACTGGTATCTGAAAAGGAATAATGTGCAGGGTTACAGGGAAAAGGTGGAGAATGGCACTAAGTGAGTTGCTCATTCAGAGAGCCGGTGCAGACATGATGGACCATATGGCATCCTTCTGCACTGTATCAATTCTTTGATTCTCCAAATGACCAATCGAAATAACCAAAGGACAATATTTCATGTATTAAGACTGTTACTGCAACAAGCAGACTAAAATCACATAAATCAAACATTAATTAACAGGCAACTAATACTCCAAACTAAAGAAAAAGTACTTCACATGAACTAATTAACACAATTAAGATACATCTTACAACTCCTTTCATTGCACAATGCGCTTCTGGACCAAAAGCAAAAAACTGTAAATTCTGGAATTCTGAAATAAGAATAGTAAATGCTGGAATTGCTCAGCTGGCCTGGCAGTAACTGTGGAGAGTGAAACCCAGGTGTTCTGATGAAAGTTCACAGAGCAGAAGCTAGTCTCAGGATAAGAGGAGCATGCTTTCAGACTGGGATAATTTTCTTCACTCTTGAGGATTGTGAATCTTTGGAATTCTCTACCTTAGAGGGCTGTGGATACATAATCACTGTAGATACAGAGACCTAATATCATTTATGAAGCTCATAACCAATATTGATCAATAATAACACCACCTACTTCAAAATTAATTAATCTAATAAACCAAAAGGCGCAGGAAAGAGATCACTCATGTATATCACTACCTAATTAAGGGACCACAGTCATGGCTAGCAATAAGTTTAAGCATCAGTTCAGAAAGACTTACTTTATGTCCACCTGCGGAGAAAGCATCTGTAGGCGAGTGTATGAAAACATCCATGCATAACTCAGTGCTGATGGACAATGTTTGGGCAAATTTTCTTGCTTGAGGAAGCTTGATAAGCTAATTACCCAAGGGTCCAGGCCCTGTGTCACATGTGCAAATATCCATATGTGTGAAGGACTGACCACATCAAACTGATGACTTATGGGAGAGGAACTCCATTCTGCAAGTGCCTGGAGGTCTATCCCATTGGGGCAATACAGCAAGTTTGTCTGAGTTAAGGGGAAAACAAAAATAAAATTAGCAGCTTTTTAATATACATCACTTTAGAAAATTATGTTCAACACAAGGCAGCAATAAAATAAAATATTTCCTACTCCTAAACATACAGACATATGTCATTTCCTCCACTCATGAAAATACTGACTCCTTGCTGGGTTATCATTGCATATAAGCCTTCTAGTAACTCATTTGTGCCATCGGGCTATTGAACTGAGAGAGACTTAACAACCTAGCGTGATCCTGTCCTCGCCCGGTGTCTGCATTTTTGTTCCAGTGGGGAACAGATGTGATGCCAGATAACAATAAAAAGTAAAAACCTCTTATTCATCCAAGGAACCATACTATCATCCAGATTAGAATTAGCTGACTTCAGTTAGAATGGATTCTGAACCTGAGATGTCGTAGCTCTGTGTGGTTCAGCTACTTAATGGATAAACTCATATATGTAGATGTAAATGAAGATAATGATAATGAGCTAATGCTTCATAAATAAAACAGAACCACTGATATAGAGCCAACAAATTACACATGCATTTGTAGCCTTCACAATGAGGTGAGTTGTAGTAACTTATTATCATGTTATGAATTTAATCACACTTTGAATCATAAGATAGTTAATACATTTTGATATGCGGGTTGGTTGGCCACTTCAAAACTGTCGTACTCCAGAATATTGTAGAATTAGTTCAAATGTATGCTTCTGTGAGGTTGGAAATGGTATTTCGCAGTTGATGTATGTACAGGCAATTGGATGCCTTCTCTAGATGGCCTTGATCTACTAATATTTTTTAATTGCAGGATGATTAAAGTTGATCAAAAACATATTCTGATAATGTCTGAATAATTACTAGTCCATTAACTTTGGAGGATTGTTTGGTTGTTGCTTTTTTTGGCCAGAGGCAAGGGTCTGAAGGGGCAGCCTTTGAACCTCACTCCGACTGACGGTTACACCTGTTTGTGAAGATAACATTTTGATTCCTCTTATCTGGGATTAGGTGAGTGCAAATAACTCTGTTTTCCAAGTAAGAGGGATCTCACAAGGCTCAAGGGCTGTGGTGAGGGGAAAGAGACAAAGGAGTGGTGTTTCACCTCTCCAGTTAAAGCAGAGACACGACTGGAACCATCTTTCGCAGTTTACTAGTTCTATCTTATATCACTTGATATCTCATCCACAGTTCATGTGAATGTGCTTTTATAACATTCCTTGGTCTGTTATAAATATAAAGGATATAGTGTAGATGCTGGTATGAGTTAAATACTGTCAATAGTTAGCCCAATATAGCAACACTTGGTATTTTTCAATCTGATAGGACAGAAAATGTTAAAAGTTCTTTTTTAAGAAGAGTGTTTTAAGTGCTGGATTGTCTCTTACATGTGCTTAACTTTACTTTTAATTAACTTGTTCTGAAGTCAATAGCTTTAACCACTTTCCAAAATCAATGAGGTAACTGGCAGGCTTAAGTCATATTTAGTAAGTTAAATATGGTAACAAGAGTGTCTGTTTAACCCAGGGACAAGGTTATCATACTAGATATCATGCATTTAGTGTCACTCAGGAAGCCAGGACCCACTCATGGATGCCTTTGGTGCAGCACATGACAAAAATATATGGCAAAGTAGGGTCAGCCTTAATACACTGCTTCATCCCATAAAAAGTACCAAAATGATTGAATAGTTTTTTCGGTGATATCTCTTTGAAACAGGAATGTTGACCAGGATACTGAGAAAACAATCCTGTTCTTCAGGTAGTGTCAGGAATCGTTGGTTATCCAGTTGAACCAGTGAAACATCAGAAGAACAGGTCATTTTGAAAAGGATGGAGGGTTAGAGCAGGTTGTAGAACAAAGTTAGGTCAAGTTGCTGAAGCTTTTCATCTTGCACTCATCAGGACAAATGCAAGAATGTTAAATTTCAAACAATCACAATTTATAGAGAAAAGGGTGCTCATTGTTTGGTTAGTCAAGTCTGATTGGCTGAAGTGATGCCATGGAGAAAGTAATGGGGAACTACAACTTCAGCAACATGTCTCGCTTTTCAGTAATATCCATGTTCTGTACTACCAAGCAACTGTTAGGTCAAGTTCCATGGAGAAATTAGCTGATCGTCTTCAATGATATTACCAGTATAGCACATATTGCATCTTTGCCTAAACAAAAACAGAATTACCTGGAAAAACTCAGCACGTCTGGCAGCATCGGCGGAGAAGAAAAGAGTTGACGTTTCGAGTCCTCATGACCCTTCGACAGAACGTGAGTTCGAGTCCAAGAAAGAGTTGAAATATGAGCTGGTTTAAGGTGTGTGTGTGGGGGGCGGAGAGATAGAGAGAGAGAGAGAGAGAGAGGTGGAGGGGGGGGTGTGGTTGTAGGGACAAACAAGCAGTGATAGAAGCAGATCATCAAAAGATGTCAACGACAATAGTACAATAGAACACATAGGTGTTAAAGTTAAAGTTGGTGATATTATCTAAACGCATGTGCTAATTAAGAATGGATGGTAGGGCACTCAAGGTATAGCTCTAGTGGGGGGTGTTTTTTTTTTTAATTTTTTTTTTAAATAATGGAAATAGGTGGGAAAAGGAAAATCTTTATAATTTATTGGAAAAAAAAGGAAGGGGGAAACAGAAAGGGGGTGGGGATGGGGGAGGGAGCTCACGACCTAAAGTTGTTGAATTCAATATTCAGTCCGGAAGGCTGTAAAGTGCCTAGTCGGAAGATGAGGTGCTGTTCCTCCAGTTTGCGTTGGGCTTCACTGGAACAATGCAGCAAGCCAAGGACAGACATGTGGGCAAGAGAACAGGGTGGAGTGTTAAAATGGCAAGCGACAGGGAGGTTTGGGTCATTCTTGCGGACAGACCGCAGGTGTTCTGCAAAGCAGTCGCCCAGTTTACATTTGGTCTCTCCAATGTAGAGGAGACCACATTGGGAGCAACGAATGCAGTAGACTAAGTTGGGGGAAATGCAAGTGAAATGCTGCTTCACTTGAAAGGAGTGTTTGGGTCCTTGGACGGTGAGGAGAGAGGAAGTGAAGGGGCAGGTGTTACATCTTTTGCGTGGGCATGGGGTGGTGCCATAGGAGGGGGTTGAGGAGTAGGGGGTGATGGAGGAGTGGAACAGGGTGTCCCGGAGGGAGCGATCCCTACGGAATGCCGATAAGGGGGGTGAAGGGAAGATGTGTTTGGTGGTGGCATCATGCTGGAGTTGGCGGAAATGGCGGAGGATGATCCTTTGAATGCGGAGGCTGGTGGGGTGATAAGTGAGGACAAGGGGGACCCTATCATGTTTCTGGGAGGGAGGAGAAGGCGTGAGGGCGGATGCGCGGGAGATGGGCTGGACACGGTTGAGGGCCCTGTCAACGACCGTGGGTGGAAAACCTCGGTTAAGGAAGAAGGAGGACATGTCAGAGGAACTGTTTTTGAAGGTAGCATCATCGGAACAGATGCGACGGAGGCGAAGGAACTGAGAGAATGGGATGGAGTCCTTGCAGGAAGCGGGGTGTGAGGAGCTGTAGTCGAGATAGCTGTGGGAGTCGGTGGGTTTGTAATGGATATTGGTGGACAGTCTATCACCAGAGATTGAGACAGAGAGGTCAAGGAAGGGAAGGGAAGTGTCAGTGATGGACCACGTGAAAATGATGGAGGGGTGGAGATTGGAAGCAAAATTAATAAATTTTTCCAAGTCCCGACGAGAGCATGAAGCAGCACCGAAGTAATCATCGATGTACCGGAGAAAGAGTTGTGGAAGGGGGCCGGAGTAGGACTGCAACAAGGAATGTTCCACATACCCCATAAAGAGACAGGCATAGCTGGGGCCCATGCGGGTACCCATAGCCACACCTTTTATTTGGAGGAAGTGAGAGGAGTTGAAGGAGAAATTGTTCAGCGTGAGAACAAGTTCAGCCAGACGGAGGAGAGTAGTGGTGGATGGGGATTGTTCGGGCCTCTGTTCGAGGAAGAAGCTAAAGGGCCCTCAGACCATCCTGGTGGGGGATGGAGGTGGAGAGGGATTGGACGTCCATGGTGAAGAGGAAGCGGTTGGGGCCAGGGAACTGGAAACTGTTGATGTGACGTAAGGTGTCAGAGGAATCACGGATGTAGGTGGGAAGGGACTGGACAAGGGGGGAGAGAGAAGGGAGTCAAGATAACGAGAAATGAGTTCTGTGGGGCAGGAGCAAGCTGAGACGATCGGTCTACCGGGGTAGTTCTGTTTGTGGATTTTGGGTAGGAGATAGAAGCGGGCCGTCCGAGGTTGGGCGACTATCAGGTTGGAAGCTGTGGGAGGGAGATCCCCAGAGGAGATGAGGTCAGTGACAGTCCTGGAAACAATGGCTTGATGTTCAGTGGTGGGGTCATGGTCCAGGGAGAGGTAGGAGGAAGTGTCTGCGAGTTGACGCTCAGCCTCCACGAGGTAGAGGTCAGTGCGCCAGACAACAACAGCACCACCCTTGTCAGCGGGTTTGATGACAATGTCAGGGTTGGACCTGAGAGAATGGAGTGCAGTAAGTTCAGAGAGAGACAGGTTAGAATGGGTGAGAGGAGCAGAGAAATTGAGACGACTAATGTCGCGCCGACAGTTCTCAATGAAAAGATCAAGAGAAGGTAAGAATCCAGAGGGAGGGGTCCAGGTGGAGGGAGAATATTGGAGATGGGTAAAAGGATCCGTTGAACTGAGAGAGGACTCCTGCCCAAAGAAGTGAGCCCGGAGACGAAGACGGCGGAAGAAGAGTTCAGTATCATGCCGAGCCCGAAATTCATTGAGGTGAGGGCGTAAGGGTATGAAACTAAGTCCTTTGCTGAGCACTGAACGTTCAGCATCGGAGAGGGGAAGGTCAGGGGGTATAGTGAATACACGGCTGGGGTTGGGATTGGAAGAAAGGGTGGGGACGGAGGGACAGGCAGGGGTGGAGGGTCCTAGATGGGTGTTGGTGTCGATGAGTTGTTGGAGCTTGCGTTCCTTAGCACTTGAGAGAAAGAGAAAAAGTTTCTTGTTGAGGCGTTGGATGAGCCGAAGGATAAAATGAAACTGGGGGCACGTGCAGCTTTGAAAAAGGGTACGGCGGTGCTGCTGGAGGGAGAGGTCGAGTGTGTTCATATGGCGGCGCATGGCACTGAGTGTGGATTTCAGAATGTGACGGGAACAGCAGTCCGAGAAACGTTTTATGTCCCGGAGATACCTGTAATCCTGGGTGGGTTTGAAACATGAGGGGTGGAATTTCAGTTGAAATCCACGTGGGGTAAGTCGGAGACGGAGACAGTCACTGAGAAAGGAGATATGGCTGTGAAAGCGGGTTTTAGTAAACACCTTGTCAAACACCAGGAGGGAAATGGAAAGCAAGGAAGGTGAGCAAGACAACATCTTTTTTTTTGCATCTTTGCCTTCTGTCTTAAATTGATAAAAAGCTTACAGTCCAAAAACTTGCCAAAATAAAAAAAATTAACTAAAATGTTTACATTAAATGTTTACAAGCCAGAGTTTGTTACATCCACACGTACACAGTATGTTTCTCAAATACAAGAACAAGGCTACAAGAGAGGCACAAGCTAGATGCGATGTTCTCAGCCACACAGAAAAAACAGAATTTTAGTTACATTTGAGGTCTACAAGTGTTCCCTGCAATGACTTCGCTCCCGTACCCCACCCTCCATTCCTTGGTTTTCAGATACTACTTATGATCGTGAGACAAGAGGTTTGACAGGTGATCTATTTTCAGAAGTCTACTTTGGCTACACAAAGGAGTACAGAGGTACCCAAGATCAGCTCAAATAGGAACAGAGGGCTCTGTCCAGTTTTTCATCCTTCCCTATGTGGCGCAGCTGACTTCCCTGTGTAGCATGGCATAGGTCAATTGTTTGCAGAATGATGACTCATGAATGAGAAGGAACGTGGATTGGCCATGACCTCCAATGCATTGCATAGCTATATTACCTGATACTTTACCCCCAGGAGTAGTACTCACCAACATAACTGCTATTCTATCACTAATATGACCCATTTCATAAGCTTGGCTCGCAAGATTTAGGACGATCAGTTATGGAATTTATTATTTTGTTTTGGCAGATCTTATTCTAACGTTAGGAGGTGTTTGTAAATTGTTATGCACCTTTGGCATTCACTACCTGAAAACATGACCAATGTTGCGGGTGCTGAGTAATAATTCTGAATATATAAATGAGGTTCACATTTCTGTTAATATTGTCAAAATTGTCAATGCTATATTTGCCTTTGGGCTGTAAAGTATCAAACAATTCCCGCTCACTGATCTACCTGATCTGCTCCAGTGAGGTGTATGAAGCTTTCCAAGATTGAGGGGCTTAATCGATCCATGACGTCAATTGCCAGCTCTTCGTCTCCCTGAAATGAAAGGGAAATTCTTATCTTGTAGAATGTATTGAGTAATCGGGAAACAGCAGTGCAAAAACATCAAATTTATAGTGTTACCTACTAGACAAACCAGCAAGAATGTCACCAATAAATTATGTTGGAATTCTAATAAAATATACAAGAGATTAATGGGACTCAAGAGAACCTTAATTTTCCGGGTCTTTAGTAAAAGGCCCATATTCTCATATGCTTCACAGAAGGAGTCAACGGTGACCTGGAGCTCAGTTTGAGTAAGCGCACACATAAGTGTCATCTGCATACTAAAGCTTAATGACTGAGAGTGGAGTGATTTTAGTTTTGGATTGAAGGTGGTGTAGGTTGAGCAGTTTCCCATCTGTTCTGTAAATTATCTCCACGCTTGAAGTTAATTACTGGAGGTATAGTGCAGTGCTGCAGCAAGAAAAACAGAGGAGAGTTGGTGCAATGACACAACCTTGTTTTGGCCCCAGTCTTGACTAAGATAGGGTCTGTGATAGTTCCATTGGTGAGGATCGTAACTTGCATATCATCTTGGAGTAGGCTGAAGATGGTGACAAATTTCTGAGCGTAGCCAAATTTGAGGAAGATACTTCATAAGCCTAAGTGGTTGACAGTAAAAGGCTTTCTTGAGGTTGAAAAAGGTCATGTACAGCAGATGGTGCTGTTCCTTACATTTTCTTGAACTTGCCACAATTCCCTGTCGGTTAAGATCAACGGCGAGGATCCTGAAAAACGTGGACCATTTTCCACATCTTCTTAGCCTCCTCTCAACGAAGATAGATGATGAAATTCACCACTGCCTCCAATGTGCCAGCTCAGTCTTCAGCCAACTGAGGAAAAGAGTATTTGAAGACCAAGATCTCAAACCCAAGATTAAGGTCATGGTTTATCGAGCAGCAACGAACCTCACACTCCAAATGTTTCAGAGATTTGGACAGCCTACAGCTGGCATCTCAAAGCACTCGAGAGGTGCCAACAGCAGTGTCTTTACAATATCCTCCAAGTCTGGTGGTAAGAAAGGGGATTCAACAGCAATGTCCTCTCCAAAGTCAATTTGCCAACATAGAGCTGCTAATCACTCAAAATCAGCTCCACTGGGTGTGACATGTCATGTGTATCCCTGATACCAGAAGCAACTTGGAACTCAGTAATGGCAGGAAACTCCCAGGAGGCCAGGTGAAACACTCTCGGAATGTTCTCAAAGCATCTCTGAAGAGATCAAACATGCTGCCGACTCATGGGAGTCCCTGACTTGTGACTGACCAAAATGGAGCAGGATTATCAAAAAGGCACTGAACACATCAAGAGACTTTGTTAGGAGCACGCAGAGGCGAAGGTGAGGGGTAGGGGGTAGGAGAGTGTGCACAAGTCTCACAGATACCTCATCTGCTTGACCTTTCAAGCACCACCTGCCTCACATGTGGCAGAGTCTACAGATTGCACATTGGGTTTAGCAGCCATCTCAGAAGCCATCGAACTGGAATGGAAGTCAATCATGCTCAACCCCGAGGAACTGCCTAAGAAGAGTGTATAGACTGTATTTGGATTTTACAAGGTAGGTGCCACATAAAAGGTTATTACACAAAATAGGGCTCAGGGCATTGGGCACAACATATCAGCAAGGATTGAGGATTGGTTAATGGACAGAAAAAAAAGCGTAGGAATAAACATGTCACTTTCAGGTTGACAGGATGCAACTAATGGGGGATATCACAAGGATCAGCACATGTGCCTCAGCTACAATTTATACATAGGCTTAGGTGAAAGGACTGAGCGTAATCTATCCAGATTTGCTAACCACAACAAATTTAGGTGGGAAAGTAAGCAGTGAGGAAAATGCAAAAAGACTGTAAAGGGTCATGGGGAAGGCAGTGGCATAGTGGCATTGTGGTAATCCAGAGACCCAGGCAATGCTCTGGGGAACCAGGTTTGAATCGCACCATGGTAGTTGGTGAAATTTGAATTCAATAAAATATCAGCAACTAAAAAAAGTCTAATGATGACCATGAAACCACTGTTGATTATCATAAAAATCCATCTGGTTCACTAATGTCCTTTAAGGAAGGAAATCTGCCGTTCTTCCTTCGTCTTGCCTACATGCGACTCCAGACCCACAGCAATGTAGTTGACTCTCAAATGCCCTCTCAAATGGCCTCTCAAATGGCCTAGCAACCCACTCAATTGTATCAAACGACTAAAAACAAGTCAATTAACAGCACAGTGGGTGCTTACGTCCACCTGAGGGGACAGATGGGGACTAGGTTTGATGTGTCACCGAAAGCCAGCACCTCTGACAGTGCAGCAATTCCTCAGTATTCCACTGGAATATAAGCCTAGATTTTTATGCTTAAGCCCTAGTGTGGATTTAGCCTTCTAAGGGCAAAGGCTGCTGCCAACTGAAGCACAGCTAACACTAAATGGTATGCTAGCATTTATTAGAAAGGGATTGAAGTGTAAGAGTAAAGAAGTCTTGATGAAATTGTTCAGGGTTTTGGTGAGACTGCATCTGGAGTACTCTGCACAGTTTTGATCTGCTTACCTAAGGAAGGGTATACTTTCCTTAGAGGAAGTTCAATGATGGTTCTTTAGGCTGATTTCAGGGATGAGGAGAGATGGAGTAGATTAGCCTACATTCAATAGAATTTAGAAGAATGTGATGTGATCTCAATGAAACATAAAATTCTTAAGGATGATCCATGTTATAAATATTGGTGGTCAAACATATCCTTCGTTTCAAATATCTAAACATCAGTATGTATAGGTCCCTGATATTAGGAATAAGGGCCAATTTTTCTTTTGAATCAGTTAATAATGAACAGTATATAATCACAAAATAATACAACACTGAAGGAGGCCATTCATTCCATCAAATTTGCATCACACAACTGTTAATAGTAAACAGAAACCTATTAGTAGTACTAACCTTTGAAACGCCCAAAGCTGTGAACAAAGTTCTAATTTCTCTTAGAATGTTGACAGCAAGTCTTCTGGTGGCTGGCCGACAGCTGCACAGAACCACTAAGGCAAAACCTTCCGCTGCATGGAAGACAGAAGAATAAGGGCTCCGTTCCAGTGGAAGTGTTTGGGCAGCTCCATTGGGAACAGCACGCTGTGGATAACAGTTATTGAGGAAGAAGTATTAAGTCACAAAACAAATTAGTGTTTTTTTTATTCATTCATGGGTGGCAGTGGCTAGGCTAGTATTTTTTGCCCATTCCCAGTTACCCTTGAGAAGTTGCTGGTGAGCTGCCTTCTTCAACTGCTGCAGTCCACGCAGTGTAGGTAACACACAGTGCTAATAGGGAGGAAGTTACAAGATTTTGACCCAACGACAATAAGGAATGGCAATATATTTCCAAGTCAGAATGGTGAGTGGCTTGGAGGGTAAATTACAGGTGCATTGTCCTTCTAGATGGCAGCGGTCATGGGTTTGGAAGGTGCTGTCGAGGGAGGCTTGGTGAGCTCCCACAGTGCATCTTGTAATGGTACACACAGTTACCACTGTGCATCAGTGGTAGAGAGAGTGAATGTTTGTGGATGGGGTACCAATCAAGTGGGATGCTTTATCCTGGATGGTGTCAAGCTTCTTGAGTGCTGTTGGAGCTGCACTCATCCAGGCAAATGGAGAATATTCCATTACATTCCTGATTTTTGCCTTGTAGATGATGGTCAGGCTCTGGGGAGTCAGGAAACGAGATACTCGCTGCACGATTCCTAGCCTCTGACCTGCTCTTATAGCCACAGTATTTATATGGCTAGTCCAGTTCAATTTCTGATCAATGGCAACCTCGAAGATGTTGACAGTGTTGGATTCAGCAATGGTAATGCCATTGAATATCATGGAGTGATGGTTAGATTCTCTCTTGTTGGAGATGATCATTTGTGTCACATGTGTGTTGCTTGTCACTTGCCAGCCCAAGCCTGGATATTATCCAGGTCTTGCTGCATTTGGACATGGGCTGCTTCAGTATCTGTGGAGTCACGAATGGTGCTGAATATTGTGCACTCATCAGTGAGCATCCCCACTTCTGACATAAGGATGAAAGGGAAGTTATTGATGAGGCAGCTGAAGATGGTTGGACCTCGGACACTACCCCGAGGAACTCCTGCAGTGATGTCTTGGAATTGAGATGATTGACCTCCAACAACCACAAATATCTTTCATTGCACTAGCTATGACTCCAACCAGCAGAGGGTTTTCCCCCTGATTCCCACTGACTCCAGTTTTGCTCCTTTATGCCCCACTTGGTCAAATGTTGCCTTGATGTCAAGAGTAGTCACTCTCACCGCAATTCTGGGTTCAGCTCTTTTGTTTGAACCAAGGCTGTAATGAGGTCAAGAGCTCAGTGACCCTGGCAGAACACAAACTGAGCATCAGTGAGCAGGTTATTGGTAAGCAAGTGCCACTTAATAGCACTACTGATGACTTCTTCCATCACTTTACTGATGATAGCGAGTAGACTGATAGGGCAGTAATTGGCCGGGTTGGATTTGTCCTGCTTTCTGTGGACAGGACATACCTGGGCAATTTTCCACATAGCCGGATAGATGCCAGTGTTGTAGCTATACTGGAACAGCATAGCCAGGGATATGGCAAGCTCTGGGACCACAAGTCTTCAGTACTATTGCCAGAATATTGTCAGGGCCTTTGCAGGATCCAGTGCCTTCAGCCGTTTCTTGATATCATGTGGAGTGAGTCAAATTGATTGAAGATTGGCATCTGTGATGCTGTGGACCTCTGGAGGAGGCCAAAATGGATCATCCACTCAGCACTTCTGGCTGAAGATAATTGCTTCAGCCTTATCTTTTGCACTGATGTGCTGGGCTCTCCCATCATTGAGGATGGGGATATTTGTGGGGTCTCCTCCTCCAGCCAGTTAATTGTCCATCATTATTCACGGCTGGATGCAGCAGAGCTTAGATCTGATCCATTGGTTGTGGAATCACTTAGCTTTATCTATCTCTTGCTGCTTATGCTGTTTGGCATGCAAGTAGTCCTGTATTATAGCTTCACCACATTGATGCCTCATTTTTAGGTATGCCTGCTGCTGCTCCTAGCATGCCCTCCTGCATTCTTCATTGAACCAGGGTTGATCCCCTGGCTTCATGGTAATGGTAGAGTGAGGGATATGTCAGGCCATGAGGTTACAGATTGTGGTTGAGTACAGTTCTGCTGCTGCTTGTGGCCCACCAAGCCTCATGGTTGCCTAGTCTTGTGTTGCTAGGCCTGTTCGAAATCTATCCCGTTTAGCCCGGTGGTAGTGCCACATAACACGTTGGAGTGTATCCTCAATGTGAAGATGGCACTCTGTCTCTACAAGGAGGTCACTCCTACTGATACCGTCATGGACAGATGCATCTGCAACAGGCAGGTTGGTGCGGATGAAATTGACGTTTTTCCCTTTTGTTGGCTCCGTCACCACCTGCTGAAGTCCCAGTCTAGCAACTATGTCCTTTAGGACTCAGCCAGCTCAGTCGGTAATGGTGCTACCGAGCTACTCTAGGTGATGAACATTGAAGTCCCCTAGCCAGAGTACATTCTGTGCCCTTGCCACCCTCAGTGCTTCCTAAAAATGGTATTCAACATGGAGGAGTACTGATTCACCAGCCTGAGGGAGGATCAGTACGTGATAGTCAACAGGAGGTTTCCTTGCCCATGTCTGGCCTGATGCCATAAGACTTCATAGGGTGCGGAGTCAATGTTGAGGACTCCCAGAGCAACTCTCTCCCAGCTGTATACTACTGTGCCGCCACCTCCACTGGGTCTGTCCTGGGACAGGACATACCCAGGGATGGTGATAGTGCTATCTGGGACACTATCTGTAAGGTATGATTCTGAGAGTACGACTATGTCAGGCTGTTGCTTGTCTAGTCTGTGAGACAGCAATTCCCCCAATTTTGGCACAAGCCAAATGTTAGTAAGCAGGACTTTGCAGAGTTGACAGGGCTTAGTTTATCATTGTCGTTTCCAGTGCCTAGGTCAATGCCAGGTGGTCCGTCCAGTTTCATTCCTTATTATTAATTTTTGGGCAGTTTGATACAATTGAGTGCCTTGCTAGGCGATTTCTGAGGGCACTTAAGAGTCAACCACATTGCTGTGGATCTGGGCTCACATGTAGGCCAGAACAGGCAGATTTCCTTCCTTAAAGGAAATTAGTGAACCATATGGGTTTTTACAACAAACACCAATGTTTTCATGATCATTATTATCATAGAATCACACAGTGCAGAAGAGGCCCTTTGGCCCACCGAGTCTGCACCGACACGTGAGAAACAGCTGACCTACCTACCTAATCCCATTTACCAGCACTTGGTCCATAGCCTTGAATGTTATGACGTGCCAAAAGCTCATCCAGGTACTTTTCAAATGGTGTGAGGCAACCCGTCTCCACCACCCTCCCAGGCAGTGCATTCCAGACCTTCCCCACCATCTGGGTTAAAAAGTTTTTCCTCACATCCCCCCTAAACCTCCTGCCCCTCACTTTGAAATTATGTCCCCTTGTGACTGACCCTTCAACTAAGGGGAACAGTTGCTCCCAATCCACGCCCCTCATAATCTTGTACACCTCGATCAGGTCACCCCTCAGTCTTCTCCGCTCCAACGAAAACAACCCAAGTCTATCCAACCTCTCTTCATAACTTAAATGTTTCATCCCAGGCAACATCCTGGTGAACCTCCTCTGCACCGCCTCCAGTGCAATCACATCCTTCCTATAATGTGGCGACCAGAACTGCACACACTACTTCAGCTGTGGCCTCACCAAAGTTCTATACAACTCCAACATGACCTCCAAAAACTCAGCAGGTCTGGCAGCATCGGCAGAGAAGAAAAAATTGACGTTTCGAGTCCTCATGACCCTTCGACAGAACTTGAGTTCTTTCGAGTCCTCAAGTTCTGTCGAAGGGTCACGAGGACTCGAAACGTCAACTCTTTTCTTCTCCGCCAATGCTGCCAGACCTGCTGAGTTTTTCCAGGTAATTCTGTTTTTGTTTTTGTTTTGGATTTCCAGCATCCGCAGTTTTTTTGTTTTTATCCAACATGACTTCCCTGGTTTTGTAATCTGTGCCTCAACTGATAAAGGCAAGTGTCCCATATGTCTTTTTCACCACCCCACTTACATGCCCCTCCGCCTTCAGAAATCTATGGACACATGTGCCAAGAGGTCCCTTTGTTTCTCAGAACTTCCTAGTGTCATGCCGTTCATTGAGTACTTCCTTGTCAAATTACTCCTTCCAAAGTGTATCACCTCACACTTTTCAGGGTTAAATTCCATCTGCCACTTAACTGCCCATTTGACCATCCTGTCTATATCTTCCTGTAGCCCAAGACACTCAACCTCACTATTAACCACCCGGCCAATCTTTGTGTCATCCACAAAATTACTAATCCTACCCCCCCACAGTCATCTATGTCATTTATATAAATGACAAATAATAGGGGACCCAGCACAAATCCTTGTGGTACGCCACTGGACGCTGGCTTCCAGTCACTAAAGCATCCTTCTGTCATCACCCTCTGTCTCCTACAACTAAGCCAATTTTGAATCCACCTTATCAAATTACCCTGTATTTCATGCGCATTTGCCTTCTTTGTAAGTCTCCCATGTGGGACCTTGTCAAAGGCTTTGCTGAAATCCATATAAACTACATCAACTGCGCTACCCTCATCTACACACCTGGTCATCTCCTCAAAAAATTCAATCAAATTTGTTAGGCATGACCTCCCTCTGACAAAGCCATGCTGACTATCCCTGATCAAACCTTGCCTCTCCAAGTGGATATAGATTCTCTCCCATTCAGAATTTTCTCCAGTAGTTTCCCTACCACTGACGTGAGACTCACTGGTTTGTAGTTCCCTGGCTTATCTCTACAACCCTTCTTAAATAGCAGAACCACATTAGCTGTTCTCCAGTCCTCTGGCATCTCCCCCGTGGCCAGAGAGGAATTAAAAATTTGGGTCAGAGCCCCTGCGATCTCCTCCCTTGCGTCCCTCAGCAGTCTGGGACTCAAATCATCCGGACCTGGAGATTTGTCCACTTTTTAGCCTGCCAACACCTCCAAAACCTTGTCACTCCCTATATTAGAATTAGAGTTCTAATTCCAATATTTCAGATATTTATTAAGTGAATTCAAATTCTACCATCTGCTGTGGTGGGATCTGAACCTGGGTCCTGAGAGAATTACCCAAAGTCTCTGGATTACTAGTCCAGTTGAACTATAATGAAGTATTTCATTGCAAATTCCATATACATTTTGTCTTTACCTGCAGATCTTGACCTTTCATGTGAGACTGAACAGCTTGTTTCCAATGGTTTATTAATTGCACTAACATCTTGACAGAGTTATCTAGGAGCGTTGGATGGACATCATTCACTTCTCGGACAATGAATGACACAAACCCTGACAAAACATCTTCCCTCCAGTCAGGAAAGTCAACCATTAAAGCCTGTAGAGTAGTAAATGCCAAGCCTCGCAGTTCTTCATCCATGTGAATGGTGAGTCTGTAAAACAAAAGAAAATGTATGTCCAATTACTATGAACAAGTGTGTATACCAAATTCATCTCCTGAGTTATAAGAATGCAGGTTACTAAAAGTTCTAAATAAAAACAGAAAATGGTGGAAACACTCAACTGGTCAGGCAACAATTGTAGACAGAGAAATGGAGTTAACGTCTCAGGCTAATAACCTAAAGTCTTAAACTGCCTGCCACTTTCCAAAGTCAATTCTATTTCTTTTTTCAAAATGAAATTTCAGCTCTCATAATTTTAAGAACAATTTTACAATGTTGGAAAAGTCAACCAGGCACATTCACTCATTGGGTTAATATGATTCACCAAATGAGCAAGGACATGACTTATTTAGCTCCGTTTTGAAATCTGGCTGATGGAATTATGTTTTACTGACAGACATCATGCTCATCTAAGGAAAACATTCAACTTTCATTCGTGGTAGTATTTTCTGTTCTATGTAACTCAGCGCTTCATGTATTAGAATATGCCTACAACGTGATGATCTAACATGTATAACCAGTATTAATTTTGTGTAAAATGAATGCATCACCTTGCCAGAAGTTCAACAAGTTCTGCCCTACTCATGCCATCTGGAATCAGCCTGGGAATAGCAGCCACACATGTCCGGAAGAGGTCTATCTTAGGCTTTCTTTCACCCCTATTAAAACACGAAATTGTTGTGAAATGATTAACCACAATAACCATAAGACCAGAGAAAGTTGCTAAAATTATTTTTTATTTTTACACTTATTTGTTTTCTGGTATGCCAGTTGTAAAAAGTCTTTATTGACTTTTAACAGGTTACATAGGTGCACAAGAGGTTTCCAAGCATCAGGAAATGTTAGGAATGTTAAGGGAATGTGATTATTTTTTTGGAAACAGGATATTGAGGTAATATAGTTTGTTTTCAAGACCATGAAGGGAATTGACAAAAGTCGTCTTGGCAAATTGTTCACAAATATCAGCAGACTACTATTTAGAAATTCAGCAATTACTAGTAAAGAAGGACACTAGGTTAACTGTTTTGCTCAAAGGGATAAAATTGCAGAAAAACAAAAGAGTCTTGAGATAAATGGCACCTGGGTTCAAAAGGGAATTAATCACGATTTCTGTGATGAGAAGAATGAGATATAGTGAAAAGGCGTATGTACGTAGTTGAGCTATGAAAAAGGTTGTTTGGAGAAAGGACGCTGTCACATAGCGTTTTAAATACGCGAACCATGAATGATTTTGAATAATTATTACAACTTAACATCAACGAACACACTAAAAGAATGGTTTATATGATTTCAACATGTATTAAACAATCTGAAAGAACGTCAAGTTAGTCTATACAAGGAAAGTCTGTTATCTCCACAGATGAATGTTTACTAAGTAGATTTGTTATCCTCAATCTAAATGTGATAATTAAAATATAAAACATTGAGATAAAGTGAAAAATAGTGTGTTTTAAAACTCTGATATTTGTATCTAGCAGTGATCTCAGCAGTAATTAGCTTTAATCATAGGATCATATAGCACAGAAGAGGTCTTTCTGTCCATTGGGCAGACTTGTAACTGATAGACCTGCTGCAGCACAGGGGGACTCTAGCAGCCAGTCAGGAACCTGAAAGCTAATGGAACAGGTTTTGCCATGGTTCTTTAACTCAGCCACATCATTAGCATCCTGCTTCCGGGTTTCGCCACCAATCGGAGAAAGCAGGCACGTTTTCAACCCTTGCCTGGCTGTTAGAACCCCAAGGGGCCCGGATGTGTCAATTGACCTACTCTGCAATTGCCAGGGCACAAATATGAGCAATACTGATGGAGACTCAATGTGCTGCACAGTTCTCAGAGACTTCCCAGGAAATAATGCTGCAGGCTGTAAATGTTATTCCTGGTTGCTGGAAGAAGACATCAGCCTCTGATAGCAACAGGATTATGGTCTGTCGTTCAGAGGTATAGGGTGAAAGTGCTTCAATGGCTTCATCAGGGAAAGAAAGTGACTGGCATGCTCTCTTCAAGTGTCAAATCTCTCACTGACTTTCCAGCCTTCTCTTGAATTGTACTTCTCAACCAAAACACCTTGCAATTTCACCCATTCATCTCTTTCTTAAGATACCTCCTCACATCCCGTATGAAAAACCATCACTGAAACATGCCCTCATCTTACTGATATCTCACAACTATCCTTCACAGTCACCCTCCACAAATGTCACCCTTCATTCCTCTCAAACATTCCATTTCTCTCAATTTAGGTCTCTTCTTTTCCTCCTTGCAGAAGAGAGCACAGAACATCAGGGAAAAACAGAGAACCAGGGAGTGGCACTCCAGTTATCGCCGCCTTGACAAGTGCAAAGCAAATGGGGATGGAGTGCATCGTCATTGGAGATGGAAGATGGAGATGCCTGGTGGTAGAATTAGATATCATGCAGCAATAGGAACCCCACATTTACTTATGTTGATGTAGTGCTGCCTCTAACTGAAATATGATCAGCTGCACAAATGATGACTTTGAACCCTTTCCCTGATCAGCTCTAAGTCATGTCTTTCATCTCCCCTTGGTCCTGCAAGCATAATGCAGGATGAGGTTGTGTAAGAAGTACACAACTCATGTGCATCCTCTACCAGCTCAAATATACACAATGGTATGGCGGTGGCGTCATGGTACGGTCACTAGATGAGTAATCCAGGGACCTGGGGTAATGCTCTGGGGAACCGGTTTCGAGTTCCACCACGGCAGTTGGTGGAATTTGAATTCATTAAAAATCGGGAATTAAAAACCAAGAAAGCATTGTTGATTGTTCTAAAAACCCATCTGGTTCACAAATGTCCTTTAGGGAAGGAAATCTGCCACCCTTACCTAGTCTGGCCTACATGTAACTCCAAGCCCACAGCGATGGGGTTGACTCTTAAATGCCCTCTGAAATGGCCTAGCAAGGCACTCAGTTGTATCAAACCGCTACAAATAAGACTACAAAAAGAGTGAACCTAGATGGACCACTCGACATCAACTTAGGCACCGGAAACAACATCTGCTAACTCAGCCCTGTCACCATCACCATCCCTGGGTATGTCCTGTCCCACCAGCAGTACACGCCCAGCAGAGGTGGCATACAATCATGAGGAAATTGCCCAGGGAGCCCTCAACATTGACTCCGGACCACAGCATCAGGTCAAACAGGAGCAAGGAAATCTCCTGCTGATTACTACAAAGCGTTCCGCCACACCCCTCAGCTGATGAGTAAGTACTCCTCCACATGGAAGAAGCACTGAGGGTGGCAAGAACACAGAATGTACTCTGAGTGTGGGACATCAATTTCCATCACCAAGAGTGACTCAGTAGCACTGCCCAAGCTGTCCGAGTCCGAAAGAACATAGCTGCGAACCTGGGTCTGTGGCAGGTGGTGAAAGAACCAACAAGGAGGGTAAAACCTGACCTCATCCTCACTGATCTGCCTGCTGCAGGTACATCTATCCATGAAAGCATCAGTAGGAGTGAGCACTGCACAATCCTTGTGGAGGCAAAGTCCTATCTTCACATTGAAGGTACCTTCCATCAAGTGGTATGGATTTTGAACAGGTCTAGCAACACAAGGCTGGACCATCCATGAGGTGCTGTGGACTCAGCAGTAGAACTGTACTCAGCCATAATCTGTAACCTCATAGCCTGGCACGTCCCCACTCTACCATTGTCACCAATCCAGGGATCAACCCTGGTTTAATGAAGAGTGCATGGCAGGCATATCCAAAAATGAGGTATCAACCTGGTCAAGCTACAACTCAGAGCTACTTGTGTACCAAACAGCGTAAGCAGCAAGTGATGGACACAACTAAGTGAACCCACAACCAATGGATCAGATCTAAGCTCTACAGTCCTGCCACATCCAGCCGTAAATGGTGGTAGACAATTAAACAACTCACTGGAGGAGGAGGCTCCACAATTATCCCCAGCACATCAGTGCAAAAGATAAGGCTGAAGCATTTGCAACAATCTTCAGTCAGATGTTCCGAGAGGATGATCCATCTTGGCCTCCTCCAGAGGTGCCCAGCATCACAAATGGCAGTCTTCAGCAAATTCGGGGAGGCGATGGCATAGGGGAATTGTCGTTGGACTAGTAAGCCAGAGTAATGCTCTGGGGACCGGGTTCAAATCCGGCCACAGCAGATGATGGAATTTGAATTCAATAAAAATCTGCCATTAAAAGTCTAATGATGACCATGAAACCATTGTCGATTGTTGTAAAGACTCATCTCGTTCATGAATATCCACTAATGCCCTTTAGGGAAAGAAATCTGTCATCCTGGTCTGGCCTACATGTGACTCCAAAGCAACAGCACTCAAATGCCACTCAATTGTAACAAACCACTACAAGTCACAAAAGAGGCATGAAACCAGATGGACCACCCGGCATCGACGACCTAGGCACCAGAAACGAAAGTCCTCCTTACTAACATCTGGGGGCTTGTGCCAAAATTGGGAGAGTTGTCTCACAGACTAGTCAAGCAACAGCCTGACACAGTCATCCTCACAGAATCATACCTTACAGATAGTGTCCCAGACTCCACTATCCCCATCCCTGGGTATGTCCTGTCCCACTGGCAAGACAGACCCAGCAGAAGTGGTGACACAATGGTATAGTGGTATACAGTCGGTGGGGAGTTGCCCTGGGAGTCGCCCTGGGAGTCCTCAACATCGACTCTGGACCCCATGAAGTCTCATGGCATCAGATCAAACATGGGCAAGGAAACCTCCTGCTGATAACCATGTACCGCAACACCCTCAACTGCTGAATCAATGCTCTTCCAAGTTGAGCATCACTCGGCAAGGGTGCAGAAGAAACTCTAGCTGGGGGGCTTCAATGTCCATCACCAAGAGTGGCTGGGTAGCACCACTACTGACTGAGCTGGCTAAGTCCTAAATGACATAGCTGCTAGACTAGGCCTGCAGCAGGTGAGGGGACCAACAAGAGGGAAAAACATACTCAAACTCATCCTCACCAACCTGCCTGCCACAGATGCATGTGTCCATGACAGTATCGGTGGGAGTGACCACCGCACAATTGTTCTGGAGTCGAAGTCCCAACTTCGCATTGAGGGTACCCTCCATTATGTCGTGCGGCACTACCACAGTGTCAAATGGGATAGATTTCAAACAGATCTAGCAACTCAAGACTGGGCATCCACGAAGCGCTGTGGGCCATCAGAAGCAGCAGAATTGTACTCAATAATAAACTGTAACCTCATGGCCTGGCAGATCCCCCACTATACCATAAACATCAAGCCATAAGACCATAAGACATAGGAGCAGAAATTAGGCCATTCAGCCCATTGTGTCTGCTCCACCATTCAATCATGGCTGATAAGTTTCTCAACCCCATTCTCCCGCCTTCTCCCCATAACCTTTGATTCCCTTACCAATCAAGAACCTATCTATCTCGGTCTTAAATACACTCAATGACCTGGCCTCCACAGCCTTCTGTGGCAATGAATTCCATAGATTCACCACTCTCTAGCTACAAAGTTTCTCCTCATCTCTGTTCTAAAAGGTCTTCACTTTACCCTGAGGCTGTGCCGTCGGGTCCTAGTCTCTCCTACTAATGGAAACATCTTCCCCACGTCCACTCTATCCAGGCCTTTCAGTATTCTGTATGTTTCAATTAGATTCCCCCTCATCCTTCTAAACTCCATCGAGTATAGACCCAGAGTCCTCAAACGTTCCTCATATGTTAAGCCTTTCATTCCTGGGATCATTCTCGTGAATCTCCTCCGGACCCTCTCCAGGGCCAGCACATCCTTCCTGAGATACGAGGCCCAAAATTGCTCACAATATTCTGAATGTGGTCTGACCAGAGCCTTATAAAGCCTCAGCAGCACATCCCTGTTTTTATATTCTAGTCATCATGAAATAAATGCCAACATTGCATTTGCCTTCCTAACTACCGACTCAACCTGCAAGTTAACCTTAAGAGGATCCTGGATTAGGACTCCCATGTCTCTTTGCACTCAATCGCGGTTCAATGAAGAGTGCAGGAGGGCATGCCAGGAGCAGCGCCAAGCATACCTAAAAATGAGGTGTAAACCTGGTGAAGCTATAACACAGGGCTACTTGCGTGCCAAACAGCAAGTGATAGGTAGAGGTAAGCGATCCCACAATCAACGGATCAGATCTAAGGTCTGCAGTCCTGCCACATTCAGTCATGAATGGTGGTGGACAATTATGCAACTCACTGGAGGAGGAGCCTCCACAAATATCCTCATCCTCAATGATGGAAGAGCCCAGCATATCAGTGTAGAAGATAAGGCTGAAGCATTTGCGACAATCTTCATCTAGAAATGCTGAGTAGATGATCCATCTCAGCCTCCTCCAGAGGTCCCCAGCATCACAGATGCCAGTCTTCAGCCAATTCGATTCACTCCACGTAATATCAAGAAATGGCTGAAGGCACTGGATACTGCAAAAGGGTATGGGCCCTGACAATATCCCAGCAATAGTACTGAAGACTTGTGCTCCAGAACTTGCCACACCCCTAGCCAAGCTGTTCCAGTAAGCTACAACACTGGCATCTATGTGGAAAATTGCCCAGGTATGTCCTGTACACAAAAAGGAAAAATCCAACCTGGTCAATTACTGCCCCATCAGTCTACTCTTGACCATCAGTAAGATATTGGAAGTGGTCATCAACAGTGCTATCAAGCGGCACTTGCTCAGCAATAACCTGCTCACTGATGCCCAGTTTGGTTTCTGCCAGGGCCACTCAGCTCCTGACCTCATTGCAGCCTTGGCTCAAATATGGACAAAAGCGCTGAACTCCCGAGGTGAGGTGAGTGTGACTGCCCTTGACATCAAGGCAGCATTTGAGCAAGTGTGGCATCAAGGAGCCGTAGCAAAACTTGAGTCAATGGGAATCAGGGGGGAAACTCTCTGCTGGTTGGTGTCATACCGAGCACAAAGGAAGATGGTTGTGGTTGTTGGAGGTCAGTCATCTCAGCTCCAGGACATCACTGCAGGAGTTCCTCAAGGTAGTGTCCTTGGCCCAACCATCTTCAGCTACTTCATCAATGACCTGCCTTCTATCATAAGGTCAGAAGTGAAGATCTTTGCTGATGATTGCACAATGTTCAGCACCATTCGCCACTCCTCAGATACTGAAGCAGTCCATGTCCAAATGCAACAAATCTGGACAATATCTAGGCTTGGGCTGACAAGTGGCAAGTAACATTCACGCCACACAAGCAATGACCATCTCCAACAAGAGAGAATCCAAACATCGCCCCTTGATATTCAATGGCATTACCATCACTGAATTCCCCACTATCAACATCCTCGGGGTTACTATTAACCAGAAACTGAACTGGACTAGTCATATAAATACTGTGGCTATAAGAGCAGATCAGAGGCTAGAAATCGTGTGACAAGAAACTCATCTCCTGATTCCTCAAAGCCTGTCCACCATCCAGAAAGCACAAGTCAGGAATGTGATGGAATATTCCCCACTTACTTGGAGGAGTGTAGCTCCAATAACACTCAAGAAACTTGACACCATCCAGGACAAAGCAGTCCACTTGATTGACACCACATCCACAAACATTCACTCCCTCCACCACTGACGCACAGCAGTGTACACCATCTACAAGATGCACTGCAAGAATTCACAGAGGCTCCTTAGACAGCACCTTCCAAATCCAAGACCACTACCACCTAGTAGGTCAAGGGCAGCAGATAAATGGGAACACCACCACCTGGAAGTTCCCATCCAAGCCACCCACCAACCTGACTTGGAAATATATCACTGTTCCTTCACTGCTGCTGGTTCAAAATCCTGGAACTCCCTTCCTAACAAAACTGTGGGCGTACTTACACCACATGGACTGCAGCAGTTCAAGAAGGCAGCTCACCACCACCTTCTCAAGGGCGACTAGGGATGGGCAATAAATGCTAGCCCAGCCAGCGAAGCCCACATCCCGTGAATGAATTTTAAAAAAAATTCAATTCACTCCACATGATATCAAGAAACGGCTGAAGACACTGGATACTGCAAAGGCTATTGGCCCTGATAGTATTCCGGCAATAGTACTGAAGACTGAATGGTACTGAAGGCTCCAGAACATGTCTCGCCATTAGCCAAGCTGTTCCAGTACAGCTACAACATTGGCATCCACCAATGGAAAATTGCCCAGATATGTCCTGTCCACAGAAAGGACAAACCCAACCTCGCCAATTACTGCCCCATCAGTCTACTCTCAATCATCTGTAAAGTGATGGAAGAGATCAAAAGTGCTATCAAGCGGCACACACTTAGACATAACCTCCTCACTGATGCTCTGTTTGGGTTCTGCCAGGATCACTCAGCTCCTGATCTCATTAAAGCCTTGGTTCAAACATGGACAAAAGAGCTGAACTCCTCAGGGGAGGTAAGAGTTGACATCAAGGCAGCATTTGACTGAAGCTCTAGGAGCTCTAACAAAACTGGAGTCAATGGGAATCATGAGGAAAAACTCTCTGCTAGTTGGAGTCATGCCTAGCACAAAGGAAGATGGATGTGGTTGTTGGAGGTCAATTTTCTCAGTTCTAGTACATCATTGCAGTAGTACCTCAGGGGAATGCCCTCAGCCCAACCATCTTCAGCTGCTTCATCAATGATCTTCCTTCCATCTTATGGTTAGAAGTGGAGATGTTCGGTGATGATTGCACAATGTTCAGCACCATTCACAACTCCTCAAGTACTGAAGCAGTCCATGTCCAAATGCAGCAAGACCTGGACAATATTCAGGTTTGGGCCGACAAGTGGTAAGTGACATTTGAGCCACTGTTATGAGGTGGCAGGTGACATGTGTCAGATGGGCCAAATCCAAATGTTTTGTAGCTTGTATTTATTACGAGAAGGTTTGTGCACTGAATTCAGAAGTAACAAGTCCACTAACAGCTTTGTAGAGATTTTTAAAAATTAAAACATTTATTAACTAAAAAAAGATTTCAAGCACATAAGGTTACAGTTACTTAATACTATAACAAACCCAAAATTCCTAATTAGCTTGACTCCCAACTACACACCCTATTAAGCTAACAGTCCAAAATAGACTAAATTTAGATAGGCAATCCAGTGGGTCTACCTGCACCACATGGACTGCAGTGCTTCAAGAAAGCAGCTCACTATCAACTTCTCAAGGGCAATTAGGGATGGGCAATAAATGCTGGCTTAGCCAACAATGCCCACATCCCATGAATGATTAAAAAAAAGTGGGGTCTCCAAGGCAGGTAGCTGGGTTATTATATGGTTAGCCATACATCACAAGTGTGCAGGATCTTGTGCTGGAAACAGGACAACAGTGGAGCGATCCTGTTAGATGGCGCAGGGCAATGCAAGTTTTCTCAGCTGACCCCAGGGCAGGGCAGATGTAGGGCTCATCAATCATGATGATTATTTTGGAGCAGCAGCACAAAATGTGAGGTTCTGTCAGCATTTACAGAGCCACTGCATCCCTTGGGAGAGAGGTTGAAGGAGTCCATCTGTAGCACGAATGCCATGATGTGACAGACCTTTGTGCTGATGCCCACCTTCGTGGAAAGACTAGTTTCCAATATGGAGAATCAGACACAGCATTAAAAAGAGTGCAGGCTTGACCTCACCAATGGTCTGCCAGGTTCAGCAGGATGGAAGAAAGCTTTACATTGACCATTCCCAATGAAGTGCAGCAAAGTGCTCTCCAGCTCTTAGCTGGCAGGGGAGTGCAGGTAGGCAATGAGAGGGAAGAACGAGGAAGAGCATGTACAGGTTGGGATTCTGCACAAGGTGTTTCCAGTCCTCCCTATTTGCTTGCCCCACCTCAGTCAGATCCAAACATAATCTAGTCTTAATAACCTTGATGAGTTTTCAGGGATTCCTGGAAACCTGTGCGCTGGCAGTTAACTGAAAAATACGGGGTTAAATCTTCAGACAATTGCCTTTCTGCGTATTTAAATCTCAAGAGCTGTCTGTGCCATAGGGGGCTTACTGTACATCTTGAAACGTGCACTAGATAAAGCAGAATTCAGCAGGGTCATGTTAAGTTCCAGCCTCCGGATTACTTAGTTCATGATTTATGTCTTGGAACATTACAATTAAAACTTTAATTCCTAAAACTAAGTTGAGTGCTGGGGGTAGTTTAAACTGGTATACATCTGATGTAAATACAACTCAAACAAGCCTGAGTTAATTACAATTCAAAGGGTGGATCATGTTGACTTAAAAGGTCAGAGTCAAAGGGTAAGGGTCATAAAACAGAAGGCAGAGAAATTTAAGACAATGTGTTATGAACCGGTTAGGGACCAGTAACATTTTGCTTAAAGCAGAGAAAGTTTGAAATCCCAGTTACCCACCAGGAGAATAAAGCCACAAGATGCCTAGGTGCTAAACAAACAAAATAAACTTTACTATACAAAGTCAGAAAAATAACACATTTTATAATATCCATCTTATACTCAAACATTCAAAATTAACAAAGTAAATATGAATTAACAGGCAAACTGTGGTTGAACAGACCACACTGCACATTAAATGGCAGATGCGACCAAGACAGATCCCACAGGTTTCTCAGCAACCCACCCACGTCAGTGGCCATAACTTCCTTGGAGTGGCAATCAGCGTCGCAGCCCAGCACAGTCGGATTGAAAGAGGACATGGCCCCTTATTTACGGCACAAGCTGCCATAAGGTAAGTTTAAAGCTTTGCAAAACACCTTCGGACTGTCCGCAAGCATGACCCAGACCTCCCTGCTGCTTGCCATTTCAACACTTCACCCTGCTCTCTTGCCCACATGTCTGTCCTTGGCTTGCTGCATTGTTCCAGTGAAGCTCAACGCAAACTGGAGGAACAGCACCTCATCTTCCGACTAGGCACTTTACAGCCTTCCAGACTGAATATTGAGTTCAACAATTTTTGATCTTGAACTCTCTCCTCCATCCCCACCCCCTTCCCGTTTCTTCCCCCTTTTTGTTTTTTCCAATAATTTATATAGATTTTTTTCTTTTCCCACCTATTTCCATTATTTTTAAATGTATTGTTTATTTCTACCTTTTAGTATTGCCCCACCCCCACTAGAGCTATCTGTACCTTATCTGTCTTGTCTTCTATTCTTAATTAGCACATTCTTTTAGATAATATCATCACCTTCAACACCTCTTTGTTCTTTTGCCTGTGACAGCTTTTGGTTATCTCCACCTATCACTGGCTGCTTGTCCCAACAAACCCGCCCCCCTTAAACCAGCTTATATTTCACCCCTTTACTAATTTTACTTAGCTCTGTTGAAGGATCATGAGGACTCGAAACGTCAACTGTACTCTTCTCCGCCGATGCTGCCAGACCTGCTGAGTTTTTCCAGGTATTTCTGTTTCTGTTTAAGTTTAAAGGTCTGATTGAAATTGACAGGCCAGGGAGAAGCTAAGTGCCTAAGGTAAGTGGATAGAATTTGGGGTATGTGAGAGGGGAAAAAAAAAATCAGAAGTCGGAGAGTTGTTGGGGGGGCGGAGGTGTATGGGGTGTGTGGTCAGAGATCAGGTAAAGGGTCAGAAATCAATAGGGGTGTGGGTGAAGACACCAAGGGGGAGTGTCGGTCGGGAGGGAGGTCCGAATGGGTCAGGAAGGATTAGGGACTGTGGCCAGAGGGTTGGGGGCGGAGGGGAGAGAGAACTGGGTGTCCAGTCAGGGTTGGGAGAATTCCATGGGTTGTCAGGGTGGTGGGGGGGCGGGGTTGATTGTGGGGAATACGGGGAGGGGGGTTGGTCAAGGAGTGGGGAATACCCCTGGACAGAGCAGGATGGGGGCTCCCGTGGCAGGGGCTAGTTTATGTCTTTACAATAGTTACCCAGATGTTAGAAGGGGTTTTCATTCTAACTTTTTCTGATAACCTATTTGTGTAACACAGCTGGAATCATCTGCAGTTTGCGATTTAAATCGCATTTTCAGGTGGTTCCCAGAGCAGGGCAATTGCCCAGAGGAAGTTTGCACTTGATCTTTGAAGGGGTTCCCCAGCACATCTTTGGGATATTCCCAAAATCTGACAATGGGGAGCTCGGAAGTTAGGGCCCAATATCTCTTTAAAGTTTTCTCTCCCTCAGGAGCGATTTCAACTCTTCACTTTCGAAGGTCTAGTCTCTGAATTCTCTCAGAAACCACCGCCTCAGACTGCCTCCCTGACTGCTCCTCCCTGATAGTTGAATCTCTTCTCCTGAGACTCCATTCCATAGGATTCACAAAGCTGCACTCCCATCTCTAATTACTGGCACAATTCCAACTCTTATGCAAACTGCTAGCTTCACTAAGCTGGCACTGCCCCTGGGTTCCTCCCAACTCCAGTCTCCTGGCTATACCAAGCCATAAATGGCTCCCAGGGATTCTTCTGAGCTCCAGTTGCCTCCAGGGTGGAACCAGCGACCTTCTGCCGCTTTCTCAGCTCTCTAGGGTTTGCCTTAGCCCTAACTGCTAATGGCAGCACCTTTTCGGTATCCTGGCTCTACCCCTGCTGCAGAACACTCTCTCCCAGCAAATACACAGGTAAATAAAAATGGGAGAACCATCTGAAGCTCCACCCAGCTCCATTATGATGCAACCTTTCAAGGTTCAGTGAATGCTTTCAAACTAACTTCGCTACAACTTCCAAAACAAAACATCTCTCTGGACTATGTTTTGCAAGCAGTGTAGACATCATATCTCTAAGTAAGCCCACCTGATGTTTTATGGTCTTACCATTTTAGCTGTTAACCCCTTCAGCCAACATGGCCCCAACCTTTTATAGATTCAAAGCTGTTTTTGTTGCATTTATCCCATTTTCTACATTAAACTTTAATCTTACCAGAACTAAACATTACCTCTAAAACATTAACATGAACCATGAACTAGATATTTGTAACACATGGATGGCCCATCTTTGAGTCTTTTGGTGGAGACATGACATCTGCAATCATTTCAGTGAAGGCAGTCTAGAGAAGTGTTTTTGTTTTGGGAGTTAGAGCTAAATTAGTTTAAAAGCATTCAGTAAACCATGAAGGGTTGTAAAATCAATTTATTCTCCAGAACAAAGGAAACATTGTAAATTAGGGATAAGGAACCTAAAGGCCTATTTGAGAACTTCCCGGAGCATGCCACATCCTCATGGAGGTGGGTGGAGCTTAGGGAGATTTTCTGGTTCCAATTTATCTGGATATTTGCTAAGAGTTTTAACCGAAACCTGGATTTTGTATGATATAGCTCACTGATAGGAGATAGCCAAAAGTAAATGACAGGCCTGCACCGAAAGCAGAGAAAATGCTAACTTCATCAAAGGTCAAGTGGAATACAGGTGAGACATAATCTCAGTTTGGATTTTGTGAGGGAACAGAAATGAATATCTGATTTGCAACTAGAGAAAAAACCTATGTGGCCCTCACAGAATCTTGTGGCAAAAGAATTATATTGCACATCCAGCAGATTGGCTTGGAAGCATCGAGAATGAAACCAGAACAAGGGACTGAGGCATCCACAATAAATAGAAGATAAATGAAAGTCTACTTTTCAGAATAGCTGGAACTTAGGAGAACTAAAGTAACTACCATAGGATTGTGGCATACTTTGGGTGGTCCCCTCAGAAGTAAATAACCTTAAGAGGGATGTGTCTGATAAAGAAAAGGCTTGGGGGAAGTAAGGAGTAAAACTGAGTGCATAACATACATAGCTACAACTTATAGTGTTAAGACTGTGGTTTTTTTTAAAAAAATACAATAAATTGTGCGTTTTGTTGAAAAACATTGAATATTGAGGCATTGTTTTGTTAATTACGGAGTGTTCAGATTCCTCTAAATGTTAACAGCCCCTAAATGGATCGTAACACCAGAAGCATCGGCATTTATTTCTTCTTTAACCTCCCACACGCAGCTACACTTGTCCTCCCTGACAGGTTAAACTTCACATTGTGTTTGTGCCAGACCTTTGAAAGAGCTATTTAGTTTGTCCCACTCCCCTGCACTTTACCTATAGCAGTCCAAATTTTTCTGTGTCAAGTGTATTTTTGATTCCCTTTTGAAAGTTACAATTGAATCTACTTCTACCACTCTTTCAGGGAATGCATTCCATATCATAACAACTTGCTTCTTAAACATTTTCTCATTTCTCCCAGAATCTTTCCTCAATTATCTTAAATCTACGTCCTCTGATCATCCGCTCAGTGGAAACAGTTTTTTCCCTATTTATCAAACCCTTCATAATTTTGAACACCTTTATAAAAATTCCCTTTAACCTGCTCTTCAGCAAGGATAACAATCCCACCTTCTCTCATATCTCTATATAACTGAACTTCTTCGGCCCTTGTATCATTGTGGTAAAATTCCTCTGCAATAATATATGATTATGACTGATAATACATTCACAGTACATTTGCAGTTCACAATTGAACACAGCATAATTTACTACAGCTTATGACTGCAGTAGGTTAAAAATTAAGAACAGTTAAATTTTATTAAACAAATATTCCTTAAGGAACTCTGAACGGGGTTCAAATTCAGCTGAACCAAAAAAGGGTGTAATTTGCCCACCCAACTATTCCATAATTCTTCAACCATTTTTTAAAAAATCAAACCGGTTTTACAGCTCACAGTTAAGAGAAGTCAGGTCTCAATTCCACTGGCCACGAATAAATGTGTAGCACACATTATTGAAGGCCTCCAAGCTGAAGAGAGGCAGACTTTGGAGGCTTTACAGACAGTATCATGCTTTATGAACAGTTCCTCGTTCATAAAAAGATATAAAGACCTTTGAAAGAGCTATTTAGTTTGTCCCACTCCCCTGCACTTCATCTATAGCAGTCCAAATTTTTCTGTTTCAAGTGTATTTTTGATTCCCTTTTGAAAGTTACAACTGAATCTACTTCTACTACTCTTTCAGGGAATGCATTCCATATCATAACAACTTGCTTCTTAAATATTTTGTCATTTCTCCCCCAGAATTTTTCCTCAATTATCTTAAATCTACCTTACACAAATCAAATGCAACATGAAATCCTGATTCTGCACAAATTGATACAAAGTTATCAAATGATATCAAATTGTCTCTGCCAATGCATCAGACTGGAAACAAAAGTCAACCAATGTCAGGCCTTTCAGTAAACATAAAAAAAGGGTGAATAAATGAAAGTTAGCATGAATTGTTAGAAGTAGATTGTTAAATCATGCTTAACTAACTGGATTGAATTTTTTGGTGAAAGTTGATGAGGGTAATGCAGTTGATGTTGTTTATATGGACTTTCAATAGGCTTTAAATTAGATACTGCAAAAGAGATGTTAGCTAAATTAACAGCCATGGAATTGAAGGGGCAATGGCAGTGTGTATACGAAATTAACTAAGGGACAGAAAATTGAGTAGTGGTGAATGGTTTCAGGCTGAAGGGAAATATATCAGTTGTGTTCTCCCCAGGGGTCATTTTGGATCACTGCTTTTTTTTGTTATACATTCATGTCTGGGACTTTGATACATAGATTACATGAAACTCAGAAATGCAACAAACAAGGAGAATAACAACAGACTTCAAGAAGACATAGTTTTATGAAGTAGGCAGACACATGGCAGATGAGTTTAACACAAAGCACTGCGAAGTGATATATTTTGGCAGGAACAATGAGACAACTCAATATAAACTAAATGTCACAAAAGGTGATTCAGGATCAAGGTGACCTAGGGTACAAAATATTTGAAGGTTGTTGGACAAGTTGAGAAGGTCCTTGGTTGTATTAATTGAGAAAGAGGGTACATAATAAGGAAGCAGTGCTAATACTTTATAAAACACTGATCAGGCCCTAACTGGAGCATCATGTTCAATTCTGGGCATCACACCTTATGAAGGATCTCAAGACCTGACAGGAGAGACAGAAGAGATTTGTTAGAATGACACCTGATGATGAACTTCAATTATGTGGAAAGACTAGAGAAACTGGGACTATTCTCCTTGGAGCAGAGAAAAGGTTAAGAGGAGAATTGACAGTGGCGTTGAAAATTAATAATGGTTTCGATAGAATAAATAAAAAGTTTCCAGCAGCAGAAGTTTCAGTAACCAAAGGTTACAGATCAAAGAGGATTGGCAAAAGAAGCAGAGGAGACATGAGGAAACTTCTTTACACATAGCAAGTTGAATGCACTGCTTGAAAGGTTGCTAGAAGTAGATTCAATAGTAACGTGCAAAAGAGAATTGGATGAATGCTTGCAGGAAAAAAATTACTAGGCTATGGAGACAGAGCTGGGAAGAGGGACTAGTTAGATAAGCCTATCAAAGAGTCGACACAGGTGACAAGGCTGCTTCTGTGCTGCATCAGCCTATAATCCCAATTGAAAGCGTTTTCATAAAAAGTGATTTCATGACAATATTAAAATTCTAAGTAAAAGCATGTTAGTTGTTATTAATGCTGATATTCCCAAAGAAGGTTTTATCCATTTCTGATTTTTAAAAAAATATGTATTCGGTGCTTACGTGATCATGTCTTCAGGCTCCTTGTTGGACATCTGTACGTTAGTCATACTCATAGATCTTCCCACCTCCTTGTCCAAATGTCTGAGAATACTATCAAGAGCCTTCCTCACTTGGGGATAGTAAAACGACATCCCTAGTGGACAAAGATTATTTGGCACTGTTATTGCACTACCTTGTTCAAAGTTTTGAACAAAAACAAAATAATGAAGCAAATACGAATTGTCTATAAGGAAAACTGTTGGAAATAATATTATGAGTAACAGAAGCAGTCGGCATTTATTTTAAATTAAAAGCTTTTCAGACACAAAACAAGCACTAGTTATTAAAAATGCTAGGAGCATAACTGATTAATTACAAACAAGCTGGATCTGATGTCAATAGTGGAAAAATACAAAGGCCCAAATTTTGCAGTGGTAACGATGGGGAGACTGTCAGCATTTGTTGTCATTACTCCTCAAACTGACAGCAACTTTGGGAGTCTGCACATGTGTGGAATAAAGCGTAAAGTTTATGTCAGTAATTCTATGCTGTTGAGGATGCCCACAGAGTGCAATCCATAAGCAATCTGTTTATCTGTTCAATTCTGTTTAATTTATGTTTATGTTTAATTGTGCTGTAAAAATCATTGACAAAGTCACACCCTGTGAAATGAGTTACAACATGGTTTTTAATAAAATATTATTTTCATTAATACTGTTAAACGCACTTGTTCACCTTGAAAAGCTCATTTTATATTTATGGAATGTCAAATTTCTCCCTGATGAGGAATTCCGCATAATTTTAATGTTCAAAAGTTGTCTACAATATCTTAGCTTCTGTCTCAATATAATTATCATTTATTTATTTCATTTTCTGAAAATTTAAATTAAAAGTGAAGCAATTCAGTGCTTTTAACTGCCTGGTTTGCTGTCTGTGAAAACTTCAATGTGATTGGGTGCTTACCCTGCTTGCTGACATCACTGCTACCAGACACTTGAAGATCCCCTTGACTTGGCGCCAGATTTAAACTCCTATCAAGAAAGGGAAAGCCTGCACCACAGAGATGGTAAGATCTTTGCTGGCAGTGTCTTTGAGGTCAGTGGTGAGTGCTGTTGCTTTGCCACTGACTGCAAAATCTAAGTGTATTACAGAGCAGGCATCCAAGTGTATCTAACAAGAGTAAAGGTACCTTGAAGGTGGAGTGTGAATTATTAACTCAGAGTTATAAAGCACAGAAACAGGCTCTGCGGGTCCATGCTAGCCATCAAAAACCTATCTATTAAAGCACCTATTAAAGCTATGATATACTTTTATTTATGTATTTTATGTGTCTTTATCTCAAAACCCAGGGAAATGTACAAACATGCATTTATGGAAGACAAATTTATTTTCATTAATTAGTATAATATTTTGTGAATGATAGCACAGGGATGAATATTTTACACCAAACGTGTAGACGGAATATCAATGATGCAGTTTATTTCCAAACTCAGCAATTTTGGCTTCCAAAATCATACCAGACATCATACAACATATAAAATAATGAAGTATTTGAACCTGTTCTCTTCATTTACTATAAAGAAAATTTTAAACTATTAGTATTTACTCAGTACAATTCAAAGCTATTTCATTAGGATAGGGAAAAACAGCTATTAATTCCTCATGAGGAAATTTCTCATGTGATAAGGAAATTGAAAATTTTTCCGTAATTATGTTTTGCAATGAAAATATGATATTAACATACTTAGAAGTGGCATACTAATTTCTACTGCCTGTGACTTAAATCGCAGCAACTCCTATTCCCCCATCACCCCGGTGCTTGCTGACCTACATTAACTCCTGGTCAAGACGCTGATTTTAAAATTCTTGCCCTTGTTTTCAAATCCCTCCATGGCCTTGCCCCTCCCTATCTCTGTGACCTCCTCCAAGATATTTGGGCTCCTCCAATTCTGGGCTCTTGTGCATTCCCTATCATAATTGCTCCAATTGCTCCATAACTGTGCCTTCAGGTGCATATGCCCCAAAGCTCTGGAATTCCCTCTCTACATCTCTCTACCTCACTTTCCTTCTTTAAGACAGTTCTTAAAGCTTAACTCTCTGACCAAACTAATAGCTCCTTATGTGGCTTTTTAAAAAATTCATTCATGGGATGTGGGCGTTGCTGGCTAGGCCAGCATTTATTACCCATCCCTAGTTGCCCTAATTCAGAGGGCATTTAAGAGTCAACCACATGTAGGTCAGACCAGGTAAGGGTGGCAGATTTCCTGTAGTGAACCAGATGGGTTTTAACAACAATCAACAATGGTTTCATGGTCATCATTAGATTAGGCTTTTTAATTCCAGATTTTTATCAAATACCATCGTTCGAATCCGGGTCCTCGGAGCATTTCCCTGGATCTCTGGATTACTAGTCCAGTGACAATACCACTACGCCATTACCTCCCCTTGGTATCATACTTTGCCTTATATTGCTCCTGTGAAGTGTTTATGGACACTTCATTACATTAAAGGTGCTATATAAATACAAGTTGTTGTTGCTTCAATGTGCACACTTGACAGATTAACTCAACAATTGCACCATAGAGGACCAACAGATTAAGTCTTCACATTATGAAACATCAACCTAGAAAATAGAGAGAATTAGAAAAATAGAACCAGTGAGCAAGGAATATAAAATATATTTTGACTGCATAATCTTCTCTACATTCAAGGTCATTACTTTTGAATCCAATATCATTTATCAGTTCCTGTTTTGGGTGAATCATCCAATCTATCCTGCAACCATCTCTGCTTCCGTGTTCTTTCTCTTCTCTCATGCTACAGGAGAATTTCACAGATGGCTTCAGCAACTTTCTCAAGTCACCAGTCATCACATTTAATGCTGGATGATAAGTCTGCATATCTTTTGAGCACTAGACACTCCAGGCAAGAAAAGAAATTCACCTTCACTCATATCTAATAGACCTAAACTTCCAACAAGAATCAATAGGAAACAATAAGCATTGGAAATCCTGATCATTTTTCCCTCTTCCTAGCTTGGGGGCATTGAAAAATTGTAACTCTCCCCAAGGCTACACATTTGCTCTCCAGTCCTGCCACATCTAGTCGTGAATGGCGGCAGGCAATTAAACAACTAACATAAGGTGGTGACTCCATGAATATCCTCATCCTCAGTGACAGTAGAGCCCAGCATGTGAATACAAAAGACAAGGGTGAAGAATTTGCACCATCCTCAGTCAGAAATGTTGAGTGGATGATCCATCCCAGCCTCCTTCCACCATCACAAATCCTAGTCTTTGGCCAAAATTATCAAGATTTTCAGCAAAAATAACAAGAAATGTCAAAGCCTAAAGACTATGGGCCCCAAAAACAATGCAGCTGTTATGTTAAAGACTTGTGCTCCAGAACTAGCCTCATCCCTAGTCAAGCTGTTTCAGCTTGTATCTGACGGCAAAGTGAAAATTTACTCAGGTATATCCGGTCCACAAAAAGCAAGACAAATCCAATCTGGCCAATTACCACCCCTTAAGTCTCAATTCTCAAAGTGATGGAAAGTACCTTCAACAGTGCTATCAACAGCACCTTGTTCACCAATGCTTAGTTTGGGTTTCACCAGGACCAGTTCCAGCCCCATTTACAACGTTGGTCCAAATGTGGACGAAAGAAATAAATTCCAGAGGTGGTGAGAGTGACTGCCCTTGAAATTGGCAACATTTGACCGAGTGCAGTATCAAGGCACCTTGGTAAAATGGAAGTCAATGGTAATCAAAGGAAAAACTCTCCATTGGCTGGAGTCCTACCTAGTACAGAGCAAGAATGTTGCAGTTGGAGGACAATCATCTGAGTTCCTGAATATCGCTGCAAGAGATTCTCAGGGTAGTGTCTCCCAATTCAGGACCTTTATTTCCTGTCCATCTTTGTCCTTTTCCACAACTACCTTAAATGTTATGGTCACTATCACCAAAATGCTCTCCCATTGACACTTCTACCACTTGCCTGGCTTTATTCCCTATGATTAGGTCCAGTATCGTCCCTTCTCTTGCAGGACTTTCTACATGCTGGCTCAAAAAGCTTTTCTGGATGCACTTTAAGAATTCCGCCCCTCTAAGCCTTTCACACTAAGACTATCCCAGTTAATATTGAGGAAGTTGGAATCCCCTACTATTATTACCCAATTATTTTTACACTTCTCTGAGATTTGTCTACATATCTGCTCCTCTATTTCCCTGACTCTTTGGAGGCCTATAGTACACTCCCAGCGAAGTGATTGCCCCCTTCTTGTTTTTAAGTTCTACCCATATGGTCTCATTTGAGGGGCCTTCTAAGATACTAATTACTCCTTACTGCAGTAATTGACCCCTTGATCAATAGTGCAATGTCACCTCCTCTTTTACATCCCTTCATCGTCATGCCTGAAGGTTCTATACCCTGGAATAATGAACTACCAGCCCTGCCCTTCTTTCAACCATGTCTCTGTGATAGCAACAATATATTCCCATGTGTTAATCAACACCCTCAATTCATCTGCCCTACTTGTGAGACTCCTTGCGTTAAAATAGATGCAAACCAGCTTTGCATTATTCCCTTGTGCCTTAACAGGTCTATATTTGCTCTGCCTTCCAGGCTGACTTAATTTCTCTTCTACATTTGGCTGTGCATCACCCCCTACGCTACCTCCACTCTACATCCCATTAGTTTAAATCCCCCCGCAACAGCACTAGCAAATTTCCCCGCAAGGATGTTGGTCTTGTTCCGATTCAGGTGCAACCCGTCCGACGTGTACAGGCCCCACCCTTGCCAGAAACAGACCCAGTGATCCAGGAAGCTAAAGCCCTCCCAACTGCACCATCTCTTCAGCCGCGCATTCATCCTTCGTTTCTTCCTATTCCTATACTCACTATCACATGGCACAGGGAATAATCAAGAGATTACAACCTTTGAGGTCCTGCTTTTTAATCTGCTACCTAGCTCATCCCTCTCTCTACCTATGCCGTTGGTACCAATGTGAACCATGAACTCTGACTATTTGCCTTTCTCCTTCAGAATGCCCTGCAACCATTCTGTGACAGCCTTGAGCCTGGCACCAGGGAGGCAACACACCATCCTGGAGTCAAATCTACAGTCACAGAAGCGCCTGTCTGCACCCCTATCAAGTCTCCTACCACTATTGCTCTTCCACTCTTACTCCTCCCAGCTTGTGCAGCAGAGCCACCCACAGTGCCGTGAATTTGGCTTTGGCTGCACTCTTCAGAGGAACCTTCACCCTCATGGTTTTTCAACACAGAAAAACTGTTCTTGAGCGAGATGCACTCTGGGGCTTTCTGGACTACCTGCCTCCCTTCTTTTGACTGGTGGTCACCCATTCTCTGACTGCACTTCCTTAAGCTGCAGAGTGACCACATCTAAAAACACGCTATCCACGTAACCCTCAGCCTCGTGGATACACCGCTGTGAATCCAGCTGACACTCAAGCTCTGAAACTCTTTGCTCAAGCTGGTCAAGCCAGCGGCACTTCCTACACATGGTCATCCAGACTGCAAGGAGTGTCTAAGAATTCCCACATGCTGCAGGCTATATGACACAAGGGACTGCCATACTTATTTTTGTTTTTAATTAAAAAGACTATTTCCTTAAATTTAAGCCAAGGAGGAAACTATTTAGTTTTGCTTAAAAAAAATGCTGAGACTCTTACCTTCTGTAATGGTGCTTTCAAGTGGAAAAAAAAACTTACCCACTACCTACCAAACAGCTCTCTCCCTTGTCCTGGTCACTCCTTTCGAATTCCAGCACTGCCGAGTGTCTGGGTGAGAATGGCTCCCTCACCCAGGGTAAGGTAAGCTCCGCTCTCACTCTTTTCTATTGTTTCACCTTTATTATTTATTTAATTCCTCTCGCCCCGATCCTTAAGTTACTAATTTAGTAGTAATCAACAAGTGATAGTTACTCAGCTGCTAATTTAAATTTAAAACAAAGCTAAAAATTGAATACTCACCAGTCAATCACCTGCCTGCTCTCTTGTGACATCATTCTATGTGTTTTCAGTGTTGGTTTGAATCACTGTTTGGAGCCTCTGTCTCTCTCCCCCTCTCTTTATTCATTCTCCGCGCTGTTTTCACTCAGGGCCGCCCTCACTCCTGCCGCTGATAGCGGGGCCTCAGTCCCTCTTCCCTGCTCTTTATTCACTCTCTCTCACCACGCTGTTTTCACCCAGGGCTGCTCTCGCTCCTGCTGCTGATGGTCTGACATCAAGTGGTCAACTTATTTTATGAGCTGGGGCACTCAGACTCAATTCTTTCCCCACCATGACCCATTTCCTCCAATGAGGAAATTGTTTTCTACCCTTCAGCCAGTTTCTTTTCCACTTCCAGGGTTTATTCTGAATCACCATATCTTTGAGTTTGACAAGCCTTTCAAGAGTGATTTTATCAAATGCTTTCCCACAGTTGACTTGGGAGTTGCTTTTTCAAAGCCATTAAAGAGATTAACCAAGCTTCTTATTTTTTTTCTGAACCAGTGTTGGCTACTGTTTACTAGGCAGTATTATTAAAATAGTTCTCAAATTCACTCCTGACAAACTATTTCAGAGTCATAAGGACTTGAAACATTAACTGCTTTTTTTCTCTCCACAGATGCTGTTAGGCCTGTTGAGTTTTTCCAGCATTTTCTGTTTTTGTTTCAGATTTCTAGCTTCCGCTGTATTTTGCTTTTAATCTATTTCAATGTTTTACTTGGAAAGGTGGTGAAAATAAGGGGTATATAGTTTTCTGTTCCTTCATTCCTTTTTGATAAAAGCAAAACATTAGCATGTTTCTAATCTACTGGGAACCAAACTGCCTCACCCCCACCAACCCCTCACCCCCTGCAAAACAAGTGTCCTGTATATTCTTCATCACTATCATCAGCGTTTCACACAATTTTTCACTCTTTTTTTTTAGCATCCTGGGATTTAAAAAAAGGAAAGACTTGTATTTATATAGCAGCTTTCACAACTGCCCAGCCATCTCAAAGTACTGATGAAGAGTCAGATGGGCAAGAAACATTAACTCTGTCTTCCTCTCCACAGATCTGCTGAGTTTTTCCAGCTATTTTTGTTTTTGTTTGTTTCCAGCATCCACAGTACTTTGCTTTTATCTCAAAGTGCTTTACAGCCAATGAAGTTTTTTTTTAAAATGTAGCCACTGTTGCATTGTAGGAAACATGGCATGCTCACAGCAAACTCCCACAAACAGCAATGTGATAATGACCAGATTATCTGTTTTTGTGATGTAGATTGAGTAGTAAATATCAGCCAAGACACCAAGGATTACTCTCTGCTCCATTACAATTAACCCCATCTGAAGCCCGTATCGACTTGTGGAAAGACTGGCTCGCCAGTCGCGAACAACCCCCAGTGATGGAAATTCTACCGGATGAAAGCCTTCCCCCAGGAGCTAATTGCAACTGGGCAACCTGGAAGTGCCTTAACAGACTTAGGGACACCTTTGAACAACCTACACCAGTCCTAAACAAATGGGGATATACAACCAGCCCAACAACTTGTGAATGTGGAACTGAGCCACAGACTATGCAACATCTCCTGCAATGCCTATCGCTAGAGAACCCTGCACTGTTGCAGATCTTGCCGAATTCAACAACAAGGCGCAAAAATGTGTCCAGTTCTGGCTGGGCCATGAATAGACTGTCCGTGGACACGATAAGAAGAAGAAGCCAAGACACCTCGGATCTGCTTGTATTTGAAATAGTGCCATGGGATTTTCTACACTCACCTGAGGGGGCTATGGGGCTTGGTTTAACATCTTATCTGAAGGCACAGACAGCACTGCACTCCCTTAGTACTTGAGCAGAGAAAACTTATGACTCAGAAGTGCGAATGCTACCAATTGAGCCACAGCTGACAATTAGTACCTTTTCTTTCCTAAGGACTTGTTTATTTTGAGCTCTTTTCACCTGCTTAGGGCTCTCATTTTATTTATATTCAAAGTCATTAATATTCCTTTGATTGTACTCTTGGAGGACACATTACTCATGCCTTCCCTTGTGAAGAACAAAGTAGTAATTCAAAATTTTCAATTATCTTCAGTTCATAAGCAAGTTGCTATTATTTACATTTTAATGACTTTCACCTCTTTTCTGACAGTCCTTTTATTGTTTTCAATATTAAAATAATTGTATTGCTAATTTTATTTTTAATTTTATTGCTTCTGCTGATGTCTCCTTCTCCAGGTCCACCTTTCTCACTGTCATTACTCTATTAACTCCCTTGTATTTTCTTGTATTCATCCCACTGAACCCCCTCACCTCTGCAGGATTTCTAGAGGTTATTTTACCTCTTTCAGCTTTAATCAGCTTGTCAATCCATTTTTGATCAAGTTTGTTTAGATTGTATTTGTCCTGCATGTTCAGTGTAACACCTTTAAAAGGTACCCTACACTGAAATGTTATTGAACAGGTCTATTTTCTTTAGTTTTCACGGAATTCAGCTTACAAACCTAGCTCCTGGTCTGGGTATTTCTGACTCTCAGATCATGTTAAACATCATCATATGTAGTAGCTCTCTCATAGGCATGATAAAACGTGAATTTCTGTACATTATCTGGGCCCTTTGCAGATAACAGGCCAAGATGACACTAATTCAGTGAAAAAGCAGTTGTGTATTATATTTACTGACTCTGTACAACATTTGAGTTTTTCCAGTTTATATTTGGTTGATGGATGGATATTTTCTATTAAGATAACCTTCCTATTTCACATAGTCTTCAAAAGAGCAATTTCTCCTCCTCACATCATGATGAATTAGAAATGCCCAGCCAGAGTAATTTATTCTGTAGTCTTCCAACTTCCACTGGATGAACTATTTATTTTCCCAAATGTAGAATTACCTGGAAAAACTCAGCAGGTCTGGCAGCATTGGCGCAGAAGAAAAGAGTTGACGTTTCGAGTCCTCATGACCCTTCAATAGAACTGAGTGAATATTAGGAGAGGGGTGAAATATAAGCTGGTTTGGGGGGGGGGGGTCGGGGAGAGAAGTGGGGGCTGTGGTTGTAGGGACAAGCAAGCAATGATAGGAGCAGATAATCAAAAGATGTCACAGACAAAAGAACAAAGAGGTGTTGAAGGTGGTGATATTATCTAAACGAATGTGCTAATTAAGAATGGATGACAGGACACTCAAGGTACAGCTCTAGTGGGGGTGGGGTGGAAAGATTAACAGGGCATAAAAGATATAGATTTTAAAATAATGGAAATAGGTGGGAAACGAAAAATCTATATAAATTATTGGAAAAAACAAAAGGAAGGGGGAAGAAACAGAAAGGGGGTGGGGATGGAAGAAGGAGTTCAAGATCTAAAGTTGTTGAATTCAATATTCAGTCTGTAAGGCTGTAAAGTGCCTAGTCGGAAGATGAGGTGCTGTTCCTCCAGTTTGCATTGACTTCACTGGAACAATGCAGCATGCCAAGGACAGACATGTGAGCAAGAGAGCAGGATGGAGTGTTAAAATGGCAAGCGACAGGGAGGTTTGGGTCTTTCTTGTGGACAGACTGCAGGTGTTCTGCAAAGCGGTCGCCCAGTTTACGTTTGGTGTCTCCAATGTAGAGGAGACCGCATTGGGAGCAACGAATGCAGTAGACTAAGTTAGGGGAAATGGAAATGAAATGCTGCTTCACTTGAAAGGAATGTTTGGGCCCTTGGACGGTGAGGAGAAAGGAAGTGAAGGGGCAGGTGTTGCATCTTTTGCATGGGCATGGGGAGGTGCCGTAGATGGGGGTTGAGGAGTAGGGGGTGATGGAGGAGTGGACCAGGGTGTCCCGGAGGGAACGATCTCTACGGAATGCCGCCGGAGGGGCGGGGGGGGGTGGGTGAAGGGAAGATGTATTTGGTGGTGGCATCATGCTGGAGTTGGCAGAAATGGCGGAGGATGATCCTTTGAATGCGGAGGTTGGTGGGGTGATAAGTGAGGACAAGGGAGACCCTATCACGTTTCTGGGAGGGAGGAGAAGTCGTGAGGACGGATGCAGTGGGGCCCTCAATTGTGTCCGGCCCATCTCCCGCGCATCCGCCCTCACGCCTTCTCCTCCCTCCCAGAAACACTCCCAATGCAGTCTCCTCTACATTGGAGAGACCAAACGTAAACTGGGCGACCGCTTTGCAGAACACCTGCGGTCTGTCCGCAAGAAAGACCCAAACCTCCCTGTCGCTTGCCATTTTAACACTCCAACCTGCTCTCTTGCTCACATGTCTGCCCTTGGCTTGCTGTATTGTTCCCGTGAAGCCCAACGCAAACTGGAGGAACACCACCTCATCTTCCGACTAGGCACTTTACAGCCTTACAGACTGAATATTGAATTCAACAACTTTAGATCTTGAACTCCTTCTTCCGTCCCCACCCCCTTTCTGTTTCTTCCCCCTTCCTTTTGTTTTTTCCAATAATTTATATAGATTTTTCATTTCCCACCTATTTCCATTATTTTAAAATCTATATCTTTTATGCCCTGTTAATCTTTCCACCCCACCCCCACTAGAGCTGTACCTTGAGTGTCCTGTCATCCATTCTTAATTAGCACATTCGTTTAGATAATATCACCACCTTCAACACCTCTTTGTTCTTTTGTCTGTGACATCTTTTGATTATCTGCTCCTATCACTGCTTGCTTGTACCTACAACCACACCCCCCCACTTCTCTCCCCCCACACCAACACCACCCCCCCCAAACCAGCTTATATTTCACCCCTCTTCTAATATTCACTCAGTTCTGTTGAAGGGTCATGAGGACTCGAAACGTCAACTCTTTTCTTCTGCGCCGATGCTGCCAGACCTGCTGAGTTTTTTCAGGTAATTCTGTTTTTGTTTTGGACTTCCAGCATCCGCAGTTTTTTGTTTTTATTTTCCAAATGTCCCTGCCATACAAGGCTGTAGCAACTTCTTTTTAGCCCACTCTTGTCTCTTCTGAACACTGTATATCATATTATATGAAGCTGAAAATTGGATTAACAAAGTTAGATGTTATGAAACCAAGAGTAACATAGTTTCAATTCAACAGCAGCGACGAGCAGAACTTCTAGTTAATAGTTTCTGGAAACTAAGTGCACTTAAGGATATGGATGAAGTGCCAGTGAGTGCAGGCTCAAATTAAAGATTTAAAAAAAATAAGTTGACATGTTTGTACTTTAATAATAGCTAATGGGTCTGGCACCAAGACATGAAGAAAACGGAAATTAACTGAGCAAACATGGATCATAGTCATACGGAATAGAGTAAGTGACCTTTTCTCTTTAGGTTCTTATTCATTCTTAATACAAATTTAAACATATATAATAAGTTCAGCAGTTTCTTAGTGAAACTTGGCTTAATATTATTCAGAACTTGTGATTTTGAATTAGTTGAAGAAATTAGTTGCAGAAATTAGGCATGTCTTGAATTTATCAACACAATGAAGAAACAAAATTGAACACAATTTTAAATCTGGGTCCATTCTTCAAAATTTACAATTGAAATTATGTATTATAATGCCAACTTCTGTTTGCTAGGAGACTTACATTCATTTGGTTCTTTTCACAACTAAATGCTTTACAGCCAATGAAGTACTTTTGAAGTGTAATCACTGTTGTAATGGTAGGAAACATGGCAACCAATATGGGACTAGCAAACTCCCACAAATAGCAATGTGATAATGGCCAGATTTTCCGTTCTTTCATGATGCTGATTGAGGGATAATTACTGGCTCGGGCATTGGGGTTATACCTCTTGCTTTTCTTTGGGTAGTGTCATGGGATTTGTTTTTACATCCACTGGAGTAGCCTCAGTTTAGTATCTCATTTTAAAGATGGCAGCACCAAAAAGTGCAGTGCTCCCTCAATAAAGCACTGGAGGCGTCTGCCTAGATTTTTGTACTAAGCTCTGAAGTGGGACTTGAACCTGGAATCTTATGATGCAGAGGTCAGCATGCTTCCAACTGAACCACAGCTGGATCAGATAGAAAGTAAGAGTGGGCATTTTCTGTTTCTACTTCAGATTCCTAGTATTTATAGTATTTTGGCTTTTATCAATAATTTTGACTTTTCTTTGTCAAACAAGCTTTAGTGCCTGAAGAATGCAATATAATAGGGATTTTCCGCAAAAATAAAAGCACTACCTTCATCTCTATTTTTCCCAAGTCACATTCTTTAGATCCCATTTGCTTATTTTGTAATTGTATTCTATTTACAGACATTGGGCACAAAATAGGGCTCTGTAGTGCCACTAATGCCAGCAGTGCAGAAATCCCAAGTGATATAATGACAACTGCAGTGTTTCTAGCCACCTCCTATGCAGCCTGCCACTGACAGGTCACGGCTGCAGACATGCCATGTGTGTGCTGGAATCATGCAGAGTGGGCAGATCGTGATGTCAAATAGCCTCTAACACTTATTTACTGCAAGATCTGCCTGCCACTTTGCACCACCCAGGTCCAGAGGTGATCTCATTAAAACATTTAAGATTATGAAGGGGCTTGACTGGGTAGACACAAAGGTTTTCCCCCCAGCTGGTGAACCTAAAACAAGGGGGCAAAGTTTCAGGATAAGGGGCAGATTATTTAGGGCTGAGATGAGGAGGAATTTCTTTACTCAAAGGGTTATGAATCTTTGGAATTCTCTACCCCAGAGGGTTATGGATGTGCCATCATTGAATATCTTTAAGGCTGAGATTGACAGATTTTTGGTGTCCCAGGGAATCAAGGGATATGAAGAATGGGTAGGAAAGTGGAGATGAGGCCTAAAATTAGCCATAAACATACTGAATAGTGGAACAGGCTCAATGGGCTGTATGGTCTACTCCTGCTCCTAACACCTCTCTGTAAATTTTTTACTGCCAAGTGCCCTGCCTTTATAAGTAAGAGCACTGATCATTGATTTAAATTAATTTTCATATATTAAGTCAAGTTTGAACAGCAGCACTGACAAAAAGAGTGTTATTTGTCGACTGATCCTGAATGGGCAGAGTTGATGGAAACATGCCAACAACACTTTTTTGATCTGGAGAAGCAGCCAATTTTGAGGGGACTGCTTTGGACAAAGTGATATGTGTCCTAGCATATAGTAAGTCCTCAATTGCAAGGGAATCAGAGGTTATCAGGGGTAAATGGGAATGTGGAATTCGAAGCACAAACAAATCAGCCATGATCTTATTAAATGGCAGAGCAGGTTCACCAGGCTGAATGGCCTACTTCTCCTCCTAACTCGTATTGTTCGTATTTATGTTTTTTGTGGTTGCGTTCCTGGAAATCATGACTGTGAACCATTGGTTCCCATGGGAATCAATGTTAAAACTGTGGTTAGGTTTGGTAGTCCCTTCTTTATCAGGAAAAAAAACAAATATTAAAGCATCATACCTTCTAAGTTGAAATATTTTACATTGCTAAATTCCTACATTGGTAAATGAAATAACCTAAAAAATAAGTTTAAAAATATAAAAGAAAAATGTCACTTTCCACTTACAGTCCCTCCTGCTCGCTGCAGGTCCTACTTCCTGAACTGCCCGCTCCCTGACCATCCTGGTCATTGCAGATCCTCCCACTCCCCAACCCTTAAGAGCTGTGGTCTCTCCCCCTCTCTGACGTCAGAGTTGCCCCTCCAGTCCCACCCTCTCCCTGAACCTCCCACTCCCTAACTCACCCTCTCACTGCTTCCTTCTCCTGAACCTGTGTTCACATTGAAGATCCAGGTCTGATCTGAAGCCGGAGCTCCGGTGTTTTGGAAGTGAGAGAGTACTCATGGTGCAGAGGTGTCAAGCTGGGGCTGCTACAATCGTTTTTTATTAAATGCTCCTGCTCATCGCTTCCCTCTTCTGAACTCTTGCTGTGAGCGAGGGCTCAGGAGAAGAGTAGCGAGGAGGGGCATTTAAAAAAAAACATGGAAACATGGATTGTAGCAACCCTGGCTCTGCAATTCTACATCCTGGGGACACTCACTTTCACAACAGATCGGGCCTGGGTCTTCAATGAGAATGCAAGTCCAGGGGAGGGAAGCGGCTAGAGGGAGGGTTGAGATTGGAAAGGCCACAACTCAGAGTCGGGGAGTGGGAGAGGCTGCAATTCAGAGGCTGGGGAGCAGGGTAGGCTGCTCTAAAATGGCTCCCATAATACAGGAAACAACATTAAAACAAATCTTGCAATGCCTAATTAGGTTAAAGGCCACATTTACTTACCAATGTTAAAGCAAAACAATGTTAAGCAGGGAAATGTTAAACAAGGACTTACTGTAAAGGTTCAATGTAAACACAAGCATAAGTAGATTTAGGCGTAACTCACAATTTAAATTCCACAATCTTTTGCACTGATTCAGACAATTTCACCCAGATCGCAAATATAACTAGTGGAAACTTGAACCTAGTATTTGTTTTTGCTACTGTTAATTTTTTTGCTCATTGCTTAATAAATCCACGTGATAATTTAAGCCATTGTTTGATGAAGCATTCATTCTATTGCTTTTTCACTTCAGAAACCTAACAAGCCAATTACGTTGATAAGGATTTCTGTTCAAGGTCTGACTCACTACGTAGAAATTGGGCAATTAAAATGCATGCACCAATTTTGAAAGAACTCATTTATTGCAATGGCATGCAATGTTGAAGCAGAGGAGAATATCTCATGTAAAAATACAAAAATTTATTCTTCTGGAAAATGATTGAAGAATTTTGCAATTTAAATATAATGCAACAAGAAGGGTGCAAAAAAGAGAGTTAACATATATGAAAATAACTTTTAAGCATACAAAACCAACCTATCACTTTAGCTTCTTCATCTGTGAGGGTTTTGTTCAGGAAAATTTTCTTTACTCGCAGTGTACTACCCGATGGAAGAACAACTCCTGTTGTTGGCATTGGAGGTTCCCCATCTTTCTGCTGTAAACTATCTGCAATTACTAGAAATGCTCTCAAACCTATGTTCATTCTCTGTAACAGAAAAATGTAGCAATGAGTAACAGTCAGTTCTTTCAGGAGTAAAAAATTTCAACATGGCCATCATCTGCTCAACAAGCACCAGAAACTCAGTTGTATTTTTAGTCATTTACTGATCAAAAACACTGCTTAAAATAGTACTGTATGCATCATCTAATTCTCATATCCACTGAATAAAATATTTTTTATCATGCATTGAAAAAGCCTAAATGTATGTGAACGAGATATTCATATCATTGAATTCCAAGTGTTGTTCTTTCAGATTTACCAATGATGGATTCAATTTTAACCAAACAGAAGTTATTGTTTAACAGTGCTTTCAATTTATTCAAGGACATGTTGAGTATTATTGACACCACACGTAACTTTACTCAAAGGAAAAAAAGACTTGATTATTATCCTTAATGTAAGACTCAAAACTTTACTAGTCTTGAACGAACAATTTAAACCAAATATCACGAAAACACATTGGCAAGCTACTGATTGTATAGCTAAACAAGAGCAAGGTAGCAGTTTTGTTCTAGTTTCAAGGTTATTTCTTGCCCAAAGAGCAAGTGTTCATGAATGAAAGACTCAAATTTCCAGTTTTGTTTTATTCATCATTTAAATGAATATCAGTACAATGGGAAACACTTAAGATAACTGTGGCAAGCAATTTATTCTTCTGTGCAAAAGCACTTGATGATAACAGGTTTGCACCTACTATGCATGTACAGAAATGTATTGTGGAATGGAAAAACATTTGTTTTGAACAATTTTTTCCAATAACAGGGAAGACGGTGGTGTAGTGGTAATGTCACTGGACTTGTAATCCAGAGACCCAGGCTAATGCTCTGGAGACACAGGTTCAAATCCCACCGTAGCAGCTGGTGGAATTTGAATTCAGTTAATAAATCGGGAATATAAAGCTAGTTTCAGTAATGGTGATCATGAAACTATCGACTGTTGTAAAAACCCATCTGATTTACTAATGCCCTTTAGGGAAGTTTGGTTGTCCTTACGTGGTCTAGCCTACATGTAACTCCAGACCCACAACTATGTGGTTCACTCTTAAATGGCCTCTAAAATGGCTCAGTAAGCTACTCAGATCAAGGACAATTAGGGATGGGCAACAAATGCTGGCAAAAGTAGTTTGAAGGATGAGTTCATGGAATGGATTTGAGACAGTTTCCCTGAACAATATATCATGGAGCCAACTAGGGAACAGGTTGCTTTAAATCTTAGCTTGCGCAATGAGACAAGAGTTAATCTGTAATCCATTGTAATGGTCCCCCTGGAAACAGTGATCTTCATGACAGAATTTAGTGTTCAAGAATGATGTCCTTAAATCTAAAGGTAGAGTCTCAAACTTAAACATAGGTGAGAGGGGCGCAATGGTTAAAGTACACTAGGATTAAAAGGGAAGATGGGAGAAAAAAAATCAAATAAATACTTTACAAATCTCAGCAAATCTACGTCCCATTGACAAATAAAATCTCCACAGGAAGAGAGATCCAACCATGGCTAACTGAAGAAATTAAGGACAGTATCAGATTAAAAAGAGACCCATGTTACCAAGACAAGCAGTAAAATTAATCATGAGAGTTATAGAAACCAGCAAACAACGACTAAAGAATTGATTAAGAGGGAGAAAACGGAATATTAGAGCAAACTAGCAGTATTAAAACAGATTGTATGAGCTTCGACAACAAAAAAAGAGAGCAGTGAAAATATGACAATCAGTAGGAGTGACCGCTGCACAGTCCTTTTGGAGACAAAGTCCCATCTTCATACTGAGAATGTCCTCTATCGTGTTGTGGGGCACTATCACCATGCTAAATGGGATAGAGTTTGAATAGGTCTAGCAATTCAAGACTGGGCTTCCATGAGGTGCTGTGCCCCATCAGCAGCAGTGGCACTGTACTTGACCACACTCGATAACCTTGTGGCCTGGCATATCCTCCACTCTACCTTTACCATCAAGCCAGGGGATCAACCCTGTTCAATGAAGAGTGCAGGAGGGCATGCCAGGAGTAGCACCAGGCATACCTAAAAATGAGGTGTCAACTCAGCTCCAAGACATCATTGCAGGAGTTCCTCAGGGTAGTGTCCTAGGCCCAACCATATTCAGCTGCTTCATCAATGACCTTCTTTCCTTCATAAGGTCAGAAGTGGGAATGTTCACTGATGATTGCACAATGTTCAGCACCATTCGCGACTCCTTAGATACTGAAGTAGTCCACATTCAAATGCAGCAAGACTTGGGACAATATCCAGGCTTGGGCTGACAAATGGCAAGTAACATTTGCGCCACACAAATGTCAGACGATGACCGTTTCCAACAAGAGAGAATCTAATCATCGCCCCTTGATGTGCAATGGCATTACCATCACTGAATCCCCCACTATCAACATCCTGGGGGCTGCCTTTGACCAGAAACTGAACTGGACTAGCCATATAAATACTGTGGCTACAAGAACAGGTCAGAGGCTAGGAATCCTGTAGTGAGTAACTCACCTCCTGACTCCCCAAAGCCTGTCCACCATCTACAAGGCACATGTCAGGAGTGTAATGGAATGCTCCCCACTTGCCTGGATGAGTGCTGCTCCAACAACACTTAAGAAGCTTGACACCGTCTAGGGCAAAGCAGCCCGCTTGATTGGCACCACTTCCACAAACATTCACTCCCTCCACCACCAATGCACAGTAGGAGCAGTGTGTGCCATCTACAAAATGCACTGCAGGAAATCACCAAGGCTCCTTAAGCAGCACCTGCCAAACCCACAACCACTACCATCTAGAAGGACAAGGCCAGCAGAAACATGGGAACACCACCATCAGGAAGTTCCCCTACAAACCACTCAGCATCCTAACTTGGAAATATATTGCCGTTCCTTCACTGTCACTGGGTCAAAATCCTGGAACTCCCTCCCCTACAGCACTGTGGGTGTACCTATACCACAGGGATTGCAGCGATTCAAGGCAGCAGCTCACCATCACCTTCTCAAGAGCAGTCAGGGTTAGGCAATAAATGCTGGCCCAACCAGTGAAATCCACATCCTGTAAATGATTTTAAAAACAAGTGGATTGACTGACATGAGCACTGAGCTAAGTGGGGGCTGTACCGTTGGGACAGTCTACGACCTGAACCATGCTGGAACCAATGTTCTAGCAATCCGCATAATTAGGGAAGTCGAGAAGGCTTCAAACTAAACAAGGGGGTGAGGGATCAAGCTTGGGTAGATGTAGCAGATCAGGGAGTAGAGTCAAGGCAGGACAGCTAAATAGTAAGATGGAAAATGAGGGTCAGAGAATGGCAGGAAGGGACAGAGAAAAATCCTAAGAATACACCAACAGTCAAGACTAGATGTTACTAAGAAAACAAGACTAAAGATGGTCTGTATATGAATATGTGTAGCATTCATAACAAAGCAAATAAAAATGAACAGATGGCCATTACGGAGACATGGCTGCAGGATGACAAGGATTGGGTCCTGAATATTGAGGGGTATATGACATTCAAAAAGAATAGGAAGCAAGGTAAAAGTAGAGGGGTAGCAGTAGCACTGTTAATCAAGGATGGATTGGTGCAATAGTCAGATACGACTTTGATTCAGGAGATAAGGATGTAGCATTGATTTGGGTGAAGATTTGGAATAGTAGAGGAAAGAAGTCACTCGTGGGAGTGGTCTACAGGCCCCAACAGTAACCACAATGTAAGCAAAGTATACAAGATGAAATAATGGGTGCTTGTGATAAAGGGGCAGCAATAATCCTCGGTGACTTCAATCTACGTATAAACAGGAAAAATCGGATTGGCAGTAGTAGCCTGGAGGGAAAGTTCATAGAATGCTTTTGAGATAATTTCTTAGAGTAGCACGTTCTGGAATCAACCAGAGAGGTTATGTTAGATTTGGTATTGTGTAATGTGGCAGGATTAATGGCCTCAGAATAAAGGCTCTCTGAGGTAGAGGCAAAAACAATATCAATTAATTTTACACCCAGTTTGAAAGGGAGAAGAGTGAGTCAAAGACTAGTAGTTTAAACTTAAATAAGGGCAACTATGTGAGCATGAAAGATGAACTAGCTGAAGTGAACTGGGATACTAGGCTGGAGGACAGATCAAGAGAGAAACAGTGACAGGCATTTAAGGGGCTATTTCAGAATGTATATTCCTGCTAAAAAGAAAAATTCTAAGGGGGGACCCACCAACTGTGGTTAACCAAGAAACTCAAGGAAAGTAGCTTAAGGAAAAAGCAGATAACTGCGCAAAGATAAGTGGCAGGTCAGGTGATTGGTCAGAATATAAAGAACAACAGAGAATGATGAATAGTTTAATCAGGAGACAGAAATTTGAGTGCGAGAGGAAGCTAGCTAGAAATGTAAAAAGAGACAGCAAGAGTTTCTACAGGTATTTAAAAAGGAAAAGAGTAGGTAAAGTGAGTGTTGGTCCTCTGGAGAGTGACAATGGGGAGTTAATAGTAGGGAAGCGGTGCTGAGCAAACTGATGAAGTTGCGGGCTTATAAGTCTCTGGGTCCTGGTGGGCTTCATCCAGGGTCTTAAAAGAGCTGGCTAATGAGGTAGTAGATGCGTTGGTGTTAATTTTCAAAAATTCACTAGATTCTGGAAAGGTTCCATCAGGCTGGAAGTAGCAAAGATAACCCCTCTATTCAAGGAGAGAGGGAGGCAGAAAACAGGAAACAATTAGCCAGTTAGCTTGGCATCAGTGTGGGGAAGGTGTTAGAATCGATCAAGGAGGAGGATATTGCTGGGCACTTAAAGAAACTCAAGGTAAACGGGAAGAGTCAGCATGGTTTTATGAAAGGGAAATCACGTTTAACTAATTTACTGAAGTTCTTTGAAGGAGTAACATGTGCTGTGGATAAAGGGGAGCCTATAGACGTACTATACATGGATTTCCAGAAAGCATTTGATAAGGTGCCAGATAAAGGTTATTGTGGAAAATGAAAGCTCATGGTTTAGGGAGTAACATATTTGCATATATAGAAGATTGGCTGTCTGGCAGAAAACAGAGTGTGTGCATAAATGGGTCTTTTTCTGATTGGTGGGATGTGCCGAGCAGAGTCCTGCATGGCTCTGTGCTGGGGTCTCAGCATTTTACAATTTATATCAATGATTTAGATGAGGGGAGTGAAGGCGTGGTAGCTAAATTTGCAGATGACCAAAGACAGGTCAGAAAGTATGTTGTGATGACAACATAAGGAGGTTGCAGACAGATATAAATAGATTGAGTGAATGGTCAAAAATCTAGCAGACTGAGTATAATGTGAGAAAATGTGAAGTTGTTCACTTTGGCAGGAAGAATAAAAAAGCAGAGCATTACTTAAAAGGAGAACAGCTGCAGAATTCCAAAGTGCAGGGGGATCTAGGTGTTCTCGTCCATGGGTCACAAAAAGTTGTATGCAGGCACAGCAAGTAATCAGGAAGGCTAATGGTATGTCATCCTTTATTATGAGAGGGATTGAACATAAAAAAGTAAGGATGTTATACTTCAGCAATACAGGACATTGGTAGATCGACATCTCAAAAACTGTGCACAGTTTAGGTCTTTTTATTTAAGGATGTAAATGCGTTGGAGGCAGTTCAGATTGATATCTGGAATGAGCAGGTTGTCTTACAAAGAAAGATTGGATTGATTGGGCTTGTTCCCATTGGTGTTTGGGAGAATGAGGGGGTGACTTGACTGAAGTATAAAAGATCCTGAACACTCTCGACAAGGTGGAAAATTAGGGATCATTCTTTTTGAATAAAGAGGAGAATTTTTTTCTCTGAGGGTTTGGAATTTTCTGCCTCAGAAGGTGGCGGAGGTGGAGTCATTGAATATCTTTAAGGGAGAGGTAGTTTCTTGTTAGGCAAGGGAATCAAAGGTTATCGGCGTAAATGGGAATGTGGAATTCAAAATGCAACCAGATCAGCCATGATCTTATTGAATGACAGAGCAGGCTTGAGTTGCTGAATGGCCAACTTCTGCTCCTATTTTGTCTGTTCGCATGTATCATAACTTAATGTTCGTGACAGATAACTCCCTCCTAATTACATGGAAACTGTAAACTTCAATAAAACCTAGTTAGTTGTGGACTGGCACCTGACAGAATGACCATGGTTTTAAAAACCCAACAGGTTTACTAATGTCTTTCATGGAAGGGAATTCTGCCATGGTTTATCTGGTCTAGACATGGCTTCAGTCCCACAACAATAGGTGGTTGATTTTGTTGTTATAGGCAATTTAGAACTGTGGTAGTTCCACAAAACACGATCGAGGGTATCCTCAATGTGAAGGTGGGACTTCGTTTTCACAATGGCTGCGCGGCGGTCACCCCTACCGATACTGTCATGGACAGATGTATCTGCGGTAGGCAGGTTGGTGAGGATGAGGTCAAGAATGTTTTTCTCTTTTGTTGGTTCCCTCACCGGCTGCTACAGACCCATGTCATTTAGAACTCGGCCAGCTCACTCAATAGTGGTGCTACCCAGCCACTCTTGGTGATGGACATTGAAGTCTTCCAGAGAACCCAGAGAACATTCTGCGCCCTTGGCACCCTCAGTGCTTCCTCTAAGTGATGTTCAACATGGAGGAGCACTGATTCATCAGCTGAGGGAGGGCGGTACATGGTAACCAGCAGGAGGTTTCCTCGCCTATGTTTGCCTGATGCCATGAGACTCTGGGGACCAGTCAACTTCATAGGGACCAGGGCAACTCCCTCCCATCTATATATCACTCTGCCACATCTGCTGGGTCTGACCTGCCGGTGGGATGACACAGAGATGGTGATGGTGGAGTCTGGGACATTAACCAGGGATGGTGATGGTGGAGTCTGGGACATTAACTGTAAGGTATGATTCCGTGAGGATGACTATGTCAGGCTGTTGCTTGACTTGTTTGTGAGACAGCTCTCCCAATTTTGGCACTAGCCCCCAGGTGTTTGCAGGGTCACCAGGGCTGCGATTGCTGTTGTTGTTTCCGGTGCCAAGGCCGATGCCGGGCGGTCCGTCCGGTTTCATTTCTTTTTTCAGTCTTTGGAGCCGTTTGTCACAACTAAGTCACTTAAGAGTCAACCACATTGCTGTGAGTCTGGAGTCACATGTAGGCCAGACCAGGTAAGGATGACAGATTTCCTTCCCTAAGGGACATTAGTGAACCAGATGGGCTTTTTTTAAAACAACAATCGGTTATCACTGGGCTTTGAATTCCAGATTTTTATCGAATTCAAATTCCACCATCTGCCCTGGCGGGATTTGAATCCCAGTCTCCAGAGCATTACCCTGGGTCTCTGGATTACTAGCCCAGCGACAATGCCACTACGCCATCACCCTCTTGCCCTTGTTTTCAGGTGTGAACATTTTACACTTTGCTCCCAGTAAGTCTCATCTTGGGCTTCCTTGTCCCCATAATAACCAAGCCACATAGGCTCATTGTTGGGCAGAACTCATAACAGTTTAAAGCATAACAATTTTATTTGTTACACACGACTGAAAGAACAACAGAGAGGTCTCCAGGTGTTCTAACCAATAAATATCTTTCAACCAATGTTACTGAAACAGATTATCTGGTTTACTGGTATGGATATTTGTACAAGAAACATTAATGAGTTTCAAGGAGAAATTAGACAGGGTTTTTGTCAACAAATGGGATTCAGGGTTAGTAGAAATGCACCATGAGAATACTGTAGATAAGCAAACTGAGGTGATGGACCAACCTGAAACTGTTAGTATGCAGTTTCACCTCAATAGTTGCTTTTATGAATCCAAGAGTTTCTCATAGCCACTTTGATCATATTTGATTCAACTGCTACCAACTTGTTGCCATTTTGCTTAGTTAATCAACAAAATGCAATTGCTGAAGTGTGACAGCAAATATGTGCAACTCCTATCAGAACTATGTGCTACAAGCAAGACCTTTAATAAATTAGAGATAATATAGATCTATATGTAAATAAATATATATAATGTATATCTGATCTACAGTGGAATTGTTCATTGTTAAATCTGAGTCGGAGTACAGTTGGAATGTTTAGTTATAAAACCAGAAAATGCTGGAGAAACTCAGGTCAGGCAGCATCTGTGGGGAGGAACAGAGTTAATGTTTCAGGTCGATGATTTTTCATCAGAACTCACTGCTAAGTATTTCCAGCATTTTCTGTTTTTATTTCAGATTCCCAGCATTCGCAGTATTTTACTAGTGCTAGAATGTTTAGCTGCTGACTTGGCCTGTCACTTTCAGACCTTAGCAGTAAACAGGCAAATCTAGGTTAATTTCAGCTGATTGCAAATTTCAGAATCCACCTCAGGTAAATTAAAATTGTTTCTAAATTGTACAAGCTATAACAGAGAAACCCAGAACCCAGGACAGCAAATGTTACCTTATGTCAAATCCTTTAAATTCATTCCCTTTTAACCTTTTTAGGTATTCTGTAAATGAGGCTTAAATTCTAAAAAACCTTCCTGCAAAAATTCCAAGGAGCTTCTTTTTGCTTTTCAGAATGATCCTAACATCCCAGTGCAGTGCAAAATAATTCTTCTGGAAAGTAATGCACTTCATTGTGTTGCCTTTATTATGGAATTAAGCTGGAAAATAATAACATGCTCCAGGTGAAAATTAACTTAGTACTATCACAGAATCCCAGAATTTTAAAGGCACAGAGGGAGGCCATTCGGTCCATCATGTCTGCACCAGCTCACCAAATGAGCATCATGACCTAATGCCACTGCCCTGCCTTTTCCCTGCACCCCTGCACATTGTTTCTATTCAAATAATCATCTAATGCCCTCTTGAATGTCTCAATTGAACCTGCCTCCATCACACTTCCAGACAGTGCATTCCAGGCCCGGACCACTCAGTGTATGAAAAAGTTTTTTCTCATGTCACATTTACTTCTTTTGCAAATCACTTTAAATCTGTGCCCTCTCATTCTTGATCCTTTTACAAGTGGGAACAGCTTCTCCCTATCTACTCTGTCCAGCCCCCTCATGATTTTGAACACCTCTACCAAATCTCCTCTTAGCCTTCTTCTCTACAAGGGGAACAATCCCAACTCTCCAATCTATCTTCATAACTGAAGTTTCTCATCCCTGGAACCAGTCTTGCAAACCTCTTCTGCATTGTCTCCAATGTGTTCACATCCTTCCTATAATGTGGCACCCAGAACTCCAGATGAGGTCTAACAAGTGTCATATAAATTCAGCATAACCTCCCTGCTCTTGTACTGTATGCCCCTATTAATAAAGCCCAGAATACTATATACTTTATTAACTGCCCTCTCCACCTGTCCTGCCAACTTCAATGATCTATGCACATATACATCCAGATCTTTCTGCTCCTACACTCCCTTCAAAATTTCACCCCTATTTTATATTGTCTGTCCATGTTCTTCCTACCAAAATCTCACACTTCACCACAATGAACTTCATCTGCCACCTATCTGCCCACTCCTGCAACTTTTCTATGTCCTTTTGAAGTTCTACTTCAAAACTATACTAGATGTATAATTAAATAGCTTTATTGTATATGTTTAAAGATGAATATCCCATAAACACAAGCATTTTCCATCAGTGGGGATATTATTTTATTTGGAAAAGACCATAAAATGTTTGTATAATTTATTGTAACAAAGAAAAATAGTCAATATCCTACGCAACCAGAAGTTCTATCTCAACTAGCTATATGTATCCTTGTTCCTTGGTTTGCCAGCCATTAACATAGGAAAAATAGATTACTTAGTCAATAGTCTTACCTCTGGATTAATGGCAAATGTTTTTGATGGCTTTCCAACACAAAGTAGATCGAATATAATTTCTTTCATTGCAAAATCAAGCCGCTCCTGTTGTTGAAACAAACACAAGACAGTTGAAACTCCATATGTGCTTATACTTGTAGAGTTCATCTTCAAGTTTGTTACTACATAGTTACACAGTATTTACAGCACAGAAACATGCCATGAGGTCAACAGGCCCATGTTGGTGTTTATGCTCTGCCTAAGGGCCTCTTACCCTACTTCATTTAACTATCAAAATATCCATCTATTCGTTGTTTCCTCACATTTTTATCCAGCTTCCTCTTAAATACACCTGTATCAGTTACCTCAACTATTCTTTGTGGTAGCGAGTTCCACATTCCAGCCACTCTCTGGGTAAAGATATTTCGCCTTCACCTTGGATTTATTAAGGCCTATTTTACATTTTTTGTTCCAATTCTGGTCTCCTGAGTGTGGAAACATCTTTTCTACCTTTACACTATCATACCCTCAGTCTTCTGCTTTTGACAGTAACAGTCCCAACCTGTTTAATCTTTCCTGATAACCTTTGCAGCTCAGGTATCATCCTAGTAAACCATTTTTCTATCTTCTCCAGCATTTCTTATATCCTTTTTATAATATGAAGACCAGAACTGTTTACAGTGCTCTCTGTGTGGTCTAACCAATGTTCTAATAACATAACATTGCTTCAACCACTCCCTGTTCACACCACTTTTGGGTAAAGACATTTCTTCTGAATTCCCTATTGGATTTCTTGATGACTATCATATATTGATGGCCTCTAGTTAAGCTTCTCCCCACAAGAGGACACATTCTCTCTGGATCCCCTTCATCAAAACCTTTCATAATTTTAATGACCTCCACTAGGTCATCCATCAGTCTTTTTACCAAGAGAAGATAGTCAGCCTGTCAATTCTTCCCTGATATGTATGCCTACACATTTCTGGTATCATCTTTGTAAATCTTGTCTGAACTCTCCAGTGCCTCTATATTCTTTTTACAATATGGCAACCAGAACTGCACGTAGTGCTCCTTTGGTCTAAACAAAGTTCAATACAGGTTTAGCATTACTTACTCCCTTTCCAATTCTAACTCTCCAGAAATAAAGTGCTTGGTTTACATTTTATGGCCTTGTTAACCTGTGGCTCAACTGTTAGTGATTGGTGTATTTGTACTCCAAGTACCTTTTCTTCCTCTACCCCACCTAGACTTGTACCTTCCAAGTAATAATTGACATCTCTATTCTGCCTACCAAATGTACTAGCTCACATATATCAGTGTTGGACTTTATTTGCCAGTTATATGCTCATTCTGCCACTTGTCCCGACTCCACATTCTCTGACCTTATTCATTAGTCTATTATGGGGCACCTTACTGAAGGCCTTTTGAAAATCCAGGTAAATTACATCAAATTAAATGACAATTATCCACTCTGTGTTAGCTCCTCAAAAAATTCACGGTTAATCAAGCAAGATTTTCCCTTTTGAAATCCATGCTGACTATTCATTATGCTATTTTTTTGTTTCTACATGTTCTTCTATTTGATCCTTTAGTAGGGATTCCATTATTTTTCTTACCACCAATGTTAAGCTGACTGGTTTCTCATTCCTGGGCATTTTCTTTCGCCCAGCTTAAATATAGGAGTTACATCAACTATCTGCTAGTCCTCTCGTACTACTCCTTTTTCTGATGAACTATTAAATGTGTGTGGTAATGCCTCTGCTATCTCTTCCCAAGATTCTTTTGCATAGAAAAGAACTTGATCTTGTCTGCCCCATGCTAATTAGGTGCCCTCATACTTGTCCTGCAAACTCCAGCTGGGTCTGTGCCGGTGGATACTGACAGGCTGGAGGTGGACATAACTGCTGGATTTCTGGACAATAGAATTCTGGCCTCATTACGTCTAAATGGCGAAAAGATCTACATACAAATATCCTGAATTTGCAAGATGTCAGAAAATAAAGGTTCTGCAAACAACTTTTAAGTTAAGATATAAAATGCATAAGGTACTTGGCAAAGAACCAGGCCCACAACAGTAGGTTAGGAAAACATACTTAAAGCATTGTCAATAAGATTAATTTTCATGTGACTTTTAAAGGCAAAGAACATTGCTGTATGCGGAGGGTATTAGGGAGAGAGTTCCAAAGAAGTGGATGAAAACAGTTGAAGCCTTTAGTGATGAAACAAAGATGCACAGGAAGATAGACTGAAGCACTCAAGACTATGGTTTGGAATGCAATGCTAACAGCCATTGCAGAGGTGAGTAAGGAGGCTTGGAGTGATTTTGTAAACGAGATCAATGACTTTGAATTCAACGCATGGGGGGAAAGGAGGAAAAGAAAGAAATCGAGAACCCCTGGACCAAGGGTCAAAAACACAGGGGTGGCAGGCAAGTTCGCCCTCGAAAGCCCCCACAAATCCCTGAAAAATTCAATCATGGGGGTGACCAATGAGAGGAAAGTATAGATGCAAGTGACAGAATCGACGAGGAGCTTCTCATTCTCTGCTGATGGGCTCAACTACATCTCAGTGATGAGCTTATCAGCAAACGCAGGAGAGAAACGGCCTGTGATTGAAAGAGCAGTGGAAAAGTGAATGGCAGTGTGTAACGCAGAAAGGCTGAAAATAGCAGCTCAGATTGTGACCACAGGGGATCCGGCCAGGAAGGCAGTAACTGGGACAGCAAATGCTGGACAAAACTCAGCAGGTCTGACAACATCTGCGGAGAGAAAGACCAGAGTTAACGTTGTGAGTCCGTATGACTCTTCTTCAGAACTCTGAGTTTTTCAGGCATTTTTTGTTTTTGTTTCAGATTTCCAGCATCCGTAGTATTTTGCCTTTATATTAAGGCAATAACTGGGAATCCAGCTGCCTCCCTCACCCCGGGTACCTGCATAATAAACCCAGAGACAGTGCTGCCAGAAAGACCGAGGGAGGAATGGCAGCCAGATTCCCCCAGGTCCCCACACCCCAGCTGCTGATGCCTGGCCTCCTGGTGCCTGTATCAAGTTGGCCAGCTCCAGAAGCAGCCGCAACTTCCCAGTCCAATTGGTCCCAGAACCACAACCAGTGGCATCAAATGACTCAGCAGTGTTGGCAACGCAGCCATTTGAAAAAGGCAACAGGGTCTGAGTGTGTGAACTGGAGTGGTGACAGTGAGACCTTTCGAGGGCACGTGTGTGTGCAAGAGACACACAAAGAAAACTCCAAGGAAGTGTCTGAGAGAGAGAGAGACAGACTCCAAAGGGGCCAGAGAGACTGCAAGGGTTCAGAAGTGGACTTGCTGAGTGAGTAAGTCAGGGGGAGGGTTGGAAAATGGGATAGCTTGTGTCCTCTATTTCTGATTGATAAATCTTTTAGGTTTTTTGCCTCTTTAAAGGCTGATGTTATGTTATATTGACTTAGTGAATTGATATCTCCTTTTAACTTTTCAAAATGATTCTTAACTACTTTATTTATTTGTTGGTTCATTGTACAGTAAGTTGTAATTAATGCTGGAACAATGATCTTGGGTGCGGCGGTGGGTTGGCTAGTTCTCTCAAAAGATTAGGCTTGATATGGCTGAGGAATCTTTTTTGTGTATCTTCTCTGTCTTAATGAAGTAAAAAGGGTAGTAACTGCCTGCGCGAAATCTTCTAGCTTTGTGCACAGGCAATTAAAATTCTTTAGCTATGACCTCACTAGTCCACTGAGGGAATATGAAAGGAGTCCCCGAAAACCAAAAAGTAGGTCTCCAGAAAAACTAAAGATGCTGTGAAAAAAAAATTTTGACCCCTGCCCGAGACTTTCCCACATATGCAAATTGGGTGTGTAATACGTTATTATAGGGTTTTTGGTACAGCAGGTAAACCGTCACTAAAAATTGTGGCCAAAATAGCAGGTTGTTTCCAATGGAGTAACACATTACAAATCAATCAAAAGTGATTATGTAAACTTGTATAACAATGCCCAGTGTAATTTCATCACAATGACCATACAGATTTACAGCATAACAGCACTATATTAAACAAAGTGTATGTGCTTGTCAGTAAAAATAATAATGGCAGTCCCTTGGAGCGAGGAGGATGCTTGCCACAGGGTCCTAGAGTCATGAGAGGGAGCGAAAAAGAGGGAGAGAAAGAGAGAGACGCTGTCAGAGATAGGGGTGAAGTCAGTGTAAGGTAAAGGAGGTGGAAAAGGGAAAGCAAAAGGTTAAGGCAGAAATGACATAACGAGGAAATAAAAATCCAAAATCCACATTCCACATTGGGCCTGTCCACGGTCGATGAAGAGATGCACACCTTCTTGAGCTTTCTTTTTGCTCTTGGACTTCGGACTTTGTCATCTGCCCTGCTTCAAAACCAGTATACCTTGGTGAAGCAGGGCTCACCACCGTGGGCAGTCCAGTGCACTCTCTTCCCAGCTGTTGAGGTCAAAGCCAATCATCTTCACGTAAGCTTTCGGAGTGTTTTTGAAATGCTTCCGCTGACCGTCCTGTGATCTTTGACAAGTCACAAGCTGGGGGTAAAGAGTGCACTGCGAAAGCAAATGTTTGGCATTATGCAATGGCCTGTCCAGCGCAGTTGCCACTCTTGAAGGATGCTTGTGTTCATATGTAGCTCTCTAGATGTCCTTTATCGATCTGACGAAGGCTTTTAACTCAGTCAACTGGGAACCTCTCTGGAAAATCCTAAGCCACATCGGCTATCCGCAGAAATACAGAAATTGAGGATGTGCTCCTTCTCCATGACGAAATGATGGCTACTGTACTCTACAATGGACTGAAGTCAGATGCCTTTCCTATCAGAACTGGTATCAAGCAAGGATGTGTGTTTGCACCCACCCCTTTCTCTATCTTGCTAGTGGCCATCCTCAACATGGTCATGGATGCCCTCCCGCCCAGGATCCAAAATGAGTCCAAGTTCAACGGGAAGCTTTTCAACCTCCAAAGGCTTTTCAACACCAGCAGCAGAGTACAGAGGTCGCAGTCTACCTCTTGGCACACCTCCACGGTTGTAAACCCTGGGTGACATATCATGAACACCTGCGAAAGCTCAAGACATACCATCGGCTCTGCCTACGAAAGATGTGTGTGTCACCTGGATGGATGGCCGTACAAACTCAAATATTCTCCAAGAAGGAAGGAGGGAAGGAAGGAAGGATGAAAGAAGGAAGGGCGAGTGAGTGAATGAGTAAGTGAGGTGAGTGAGAGTGAGTACGTGTGTGCGCGCATGCACGTCTGTACATACACATACAAACACACGTGAAATATTCAGAAACATTACAAAAATAAAAAGCTTAACAGATACTGTCTCCAGGAAGCAGGTGTCCTGAGCATGCATATAGATTGATACACACCCGAAATATTCAGAAAGTTAAAAAAAATAAAAAGCTTAAGGGAATGAAGGGTAGAAATGTTATGCCAGGTCATGAAATTTCAATATTTTGTTTAGATTTTATTATGCAAATATCAAAGTCAAAAACCTTATGGTTAGTACAGAACTACACCATAAATATTACTGCCTAAATCATACCTGAGCAATAAATTGGATGATCTTGACAAATATATTCAGAGGCGTGTCACGGGGGACCACACTGCGGGAGCCTTTGGGGAAAAGTGCTGATACAATGCTCAAAAGGCGACTGTTTAAAGAGTCAGAATTGAAAAACGTGGATTAAATATGGATCAATACCAGAATGGACACAATTTACAAAAAAGTACAACTCATCCAAAAAAAGGAAAAAAAAACTTCAAGAAAGATGAATGATTTGAAGGCTGACTCTATGTACAAAATGCCTAAACGCTCCATAAAGAAAGCTATTAGCTGCCCAATGGTGTCTATGAACATTGCAAGCAAAGGTAATTCGAGCTATTAAAACTTTACAAATTAAAAAAAACCATTGATAAGCAATTTACTTTGAAAATATGGGACTGATTTCTCTGGCTGAATTTAGATAAGTTTTTCATTAGGGTATGTATGAGTTACTCATTAGATATGTAGAACATTTTTAAAGAAGTATTGTTCCTTTCAAAATGATTACTTTTTGACTACCAAAGAATTTGCCGCACATTAGTAAATTAACAAGCAAAATAAAAAACACAAAACTAGGCAGTTCTTCATAATGTAGGTACTAAAACATTTTAAAAATTGCCTTGATTGTGCATTCTTGGCTTTTAAATATTTGTAAACAACTGCTGTTCTTCATTAAGGTAAAATCAAAATGCTGCGGATGCTGGAAATCTGAAACAACAGAAAATGCTGGAAAAACTCAGCAGGTCTGGCAGCATCTGTGGAGAGAGAAACAGAGTTAACATTACGAGTCCGTATGACCCTTCTTCAGACCCCTGCTCTGAAGAAGGGTCTTACAGGCTCGTAACGTTAACTCTGTTTCTTTCTCCACAGATGCTGCCAGACCTGCTGAGTTTTTCCAGCATTTTCTGTTTTTGTTCTTCTTCATTGTTATTGAATGAGTTGAGATTAAACATACTACCCTTTGTTTTAAATCATGTCAAACAAACATGAAATTATAGAAAATAGGTCAATCACTGAGACTTCCAAAGTGCAAGCACATCTTTAAGAGCAGAGCCCATAACCCTACTCTAAAGATTTCAGTTATGTCCATCATGTCCTTAACATTTGGCACACAATCTGTTATGTGGGAACATTCCACATGTTTTCTTTGTATTTTAAAAGGAGCTTAATGTTGCACTACTTATGAAATACAGGTACAGTACCTCCAATCCAACAACCTCAGGACCGAGTCCGTGCCGAATTTTAGAACTTGGTGATTTTGGGTGGAAAAAAAATCAGAATGCCTTAATTCAGTGAATAGGCAACACAAGAAAACCAACTGATATGATTGTGAAGCATTTTAGGTTAATGGCCATGTCTCTGCTGATATTAATTCACTTCTCACGCATTGGATTTCAAAACTCTTTCATACCTCCTCCACTCCCTACATCAATAACAAAAGATCTATAAAATTGAAATGATGTTAAAAATACCCCACAGCTGTAACAAAAACCTATTTGTTTTTTATGCATGCAAGATTATACAGTACTCTTTAATAACTCTTTTTTGAACTGACTTAGGCCAGCTGCTAGAAGGCAACCTTCTTGCCAGATACTGAAGCAGTCCATGTCCAAATGCAGAAAGATCTGGACAATATCCAGGCTTGGGCTGAGAAGTGGCAATTAACATTCGTGCCATGCAAGTGCCAAGCAATGATCATCTCCAACAAGAGAGAATTTAACCATCGCTTGACATTCAATGGCATTATCATGGCTGAATCGCCCACTATCAACATCCTGGGTTTTAGGGAAGGTGATGGCATTGTGGTATTGTCCCTGGACTAGTGATCTAGAGACCCAGGTAATGCTCTGAGGACCCGGGTTGCAATCCCACCATGGCAGATGGCGGAATTTGAATTCAATAAAAATCTGGAATTAAAAGTCTAATGATGACCATGAAACCTTTGTTGATTGAAGTAAAACCCTATCTGGTTCACTAATGACCTTTAGGGAAGGAAATTTGCTGTCCTTACCTGGTCTGGCCTACACATGACTCCAGACCCACAGCAATGTGGTTGACTCTTATATGCCCTCTGAAATGGCCTAGCGAGCCACCCAGTTGTAACAAACCGCTACAAAGTCACAAAAAAGGAGTGAAAGCGGGTGGACCACACAGCATCGACCAAGGCACTGGAAACGACAACAGCAATCACAGTCCTATCGACCCTGCAATGTCCTCCTTACTAACATCTGGGGGCTAGTGCCAAAATTGGGAGATCTTTCTCACAGACTAGTCAAGCAACAGCCTGACACAGTAATCCTCATGGCATCGTGTCTTACAGATCATGTCCCAGACTCCAGCATCACCATCCCCGGGTATGTCCTGTCTCACCGGCAGGACAGACCTACCAGAGGTGTCGGCACAGTGGTAGACAGTCTGGAGGGGGTTGCCCTGGGAATCCTCAACATTGACTCTGGACCCCATGAAGTCTTGTGGCATCAGGTCAAACATGGGCAAGGAAACCTTCTGCTGATTACCACGTACTGCCCTCCCTCAGCTGATCAATCAGTGCTCCTCCATGTTGAACACCACTTGGGGAAGCATGGAGGGTGGCAAGTATGTAGAATGTACTCTGAGTGGGGGACTTCAATGCCCACCACCAAGAGTGGCTGGGTAGCACTGCTACTGACCGAGTTGGCCAAGTCCTAAAGGAGATAGCTGCTAAACTGGGTCTGCAGCAGGTGGTGAGGGAGCCAAAAAGAGTGAAAAACATACTTGACCTCATCCTTTCCAACCTGCCTGCCGCAGATGCATCTGTCCATGGCCATAATGGTAGGAGAGACCAGCTCACAATCGTTGTGGAGACGAGGTCCCACCTTCACATTGCGGATACCCTCAATCATGTTGTGTGGTACTACCATCGTGCTAAATGGGATAGATTTTGAACAGATCTAGCAACTCAAGACTGAGCATCCATGAGGCACTGTGGGCCGTCAGCAGCAGCATTGTACTCGAACATAATCTGTAACCACATGGTCCGGCATATCCCCCACTCTATCATCATCATCAAGCCAAGGGATCAACCCAGGTTCAATGAAGAGTGCAGGAGGAAATGCCAGGAGCTGCACCAGGCATATCTAAAAATGAGGTGTCCACCTGGTGAAGCTATAACACAGGACTACCTGCGTGCCAAACAGCATAAGCAGCAAGTGATCAACAGGGCTAAGCGATCCCACAACCACTGGATCAGATCTAAGCTCAGCAGTCCTGCCACATCCAGTCGTGAATGGTGGATGGAGGAGCAAACTGCACAAATATCCCCATCCTCAATGACGGGGGACCCCAGCAGATCAGTGCAACAGGTAAGGCTGAAGTATTTGCAATAATCATCAGCTGAAATGGATGGTCCATCTTGGCCTCTTCCGGAAGTCCCCCACATTACAGATGCTAGTCTTCAGCCAGTTTGATTCACTCCACCTGATATCAAGAAACAGCTAAAGGCACTGGATACTGCAAAGGCTATGGGCCCTGACAATATTCCAGCAATAATACTGAAGACTTGTGTTCCAGGACTTGCCACGCCCCTAGCCAAGCTGTTCCAGTACAGCTACAACACTGGCATCTACCCGGTTATGTGGCAAATTGCACAGGTGCGTCCTGTACACAAAAAGCAGGACAAATCCAACCCAGCCAATTATTGCCCTATCAGTCTACTCTCGATCATCAGTGAAGTAATGGAAGGGGTCATCAACAGTGCTATCAAGCAGCACTTGCTTAGCAATAACCTGCTTGCTGATGCCCAGTTTGGTTTCCACCAGTGCCACTCAATTCCTGGCCTCATTACAGCCTTGATTCAAACATGGACAGAAGAGCTGAACTACCAAGGTGAGGTGAGAGTGACTGCCCTTGACATCAAGGCAGCATTTGAGCAAGTGTGGCATCAAGGAGCTCTAGCAAAACAGGAGTCAATGGGAATCAGGGGGAAAAATCCACGTTGGCAGGAATCATACCTAGCACAAAGGAAGATGGCTGTGGCTGTTGGAGGTCAGTCATCTCAGCTCCAGGACATCACTGCAGGCGTTCCTCAGGGTAGTGTCCTTGGCCAAACCATCTTCAGCTGCTTCATCATAAGGTCAGAAGTGGGGATGTTCACTGATGATTGCACAATGTTCAGCACGATTTGCAACTCCTGTGATACTGAAGCAGTCTATGTCCAACTGCAGCAAGACCTGGACAATATCCAGGGTTTGGATGACAAGTGGCAAGTAACATTCTCACCCCACAAGTGTCAGGCAATGACTATCTCCAACAAGAGAGAATCCAGCCATTGCTCCTTGATGTTCAATAACATTACCATCACTAAATCCCCCACTATCAACATCCTGGGGATTAACATTGACCAAAAACTGAACTGGACTAGCCATATAAATATTGTGGCTACATGAGCAGATCAGAGGCTAGGAATAGTGCGACGACTAACCCACCTCCTTACTCCCCAAAGCCTGTCCACCATCCACATGGCAAAGTCAGGAGTGTGATGGAATATTCTCCACTTGCCTGGATGAGCGCAGCTCCCATAACATTCAAGAAGCTTGACACCGTCCAGGACAAAGCAGCCCGCTTGATTTGCACCACATTCACTCCCTCCACCACCAATGCACAGTAGCAGCAGTGTGTACCATTTACAAGATGCACTGCAGGAAATCACCAAGGCTCGTTCGGTAGCACCTTCCAAACCCATGACCACTACCATCTAGAAGTATAAGGGCAGCAGATAGATGGGAACACCACCACCTGGAAGTTCCCATTCAAGTCAATCACCACCCTGACTTGGAAACATATCACCTTCTCTTCGCTGTTGCTGTGTCAAAATCCTAGAACTCCCCTTCTAACAGCACTGTGGGTGTACCCACACCACATGGACTGCAGCGGTTCAAGAAGGCTCACTACCATCATCTCAAGGGCAACTAGGGGTGAGCAATAAATGCTGGCCTAGCCAGCGAAGCACACATCCCATGAATCAATTGAGAAAAAAGTGACCAGAAACTGAACTGCTGTAGCCATATAAATCCTGTGGCTACAAGAGCAGGTCAAAAGCTTGAAATCCTGCAGTGAGTAACTCACTTCCTGACTCTCCAAAGCCTGTCTCCCAGGCACAAGTTAGAAATGTGATGGGGTACTCTCCACTTGCCTGGATGAGTGCAGCTCCAACAACACTGAAGCAGCCTAAAACCATCCAGGGCAAAGCAGCACACTTGATTGACACCCCATCCACAAACATTCACTCCAACCACCACCGATACACAGTGGCAACAATGTGTACCATCCACATGATGCACTGCAGGAATTGACCAAGCCTCCTTAGACAGCTACCCATGACTGCAACCATCTAGAAGGACAAGGATAGCAGACACATGAGAGCATCAGCACCTAGAAGTTACCCTCCAAGCCACTCACTATTCTGACTTGGAAATATATCACCATTCGTTCATTGTTCCAGGGTCAAAATCCTGGAACTCCCTCCCTAACAGCACTGTGGGTATACCTACAACACATGGACTGCAGCAGTTCAAGAAGACAGCTCACCACCTTCTCAAGGGTAATTAGGGATGGGCAATAAATGCTGGCCTAGCCAGCGACACCGACATCCTACGAATGAATAAATAAAAAACACTGCCCATGGAACTTAAAAGGTTTTTGGGAATCAAGTGCAATGTTTGAATTTAAGCCCGTGGGTTTCTACTTGGGTGGCCTTAATGACATCAAAACTCTACTGTTGCAAGAATAAGCAAAAGTCCTGATCCCAAGTACAATGCATAGCTTTCTACCTATTGGATTCTACAAGGGTCTTCTGTTCTTCCTGGGTGAGGTCAATAGCCTCTGCCAAATCTACACTGGGTCAGGTGGAGTCAAGGTTTGCTGGAGTGCGAGAAAAAAAATGTCTGGTTTTCAGGTATTTGAGATACTCTACTTGTACTTCAGTCAAGTAAAAGCTTTATAATTGGGTAAAAATATCAAAGATCACTGCAGCGTTAGAGGTTTAGTTATGTTAGTCAAAGACAATTTTCTTCCTTATGCAAATTTCTGATACTATTGTTAAGATGACATCTTGTCTATGAACACTAGTGTTCAGTTCGATTCATTGACCTTTCTAAAATACACTTGTATGTCTATACCCACCTTTGTGTTACAGTGTTGCTTTCACATTTAATTCTGATTACATAAACCCATAACAACCTATACAGTGATTCCAGTGCAACCCGAGACATCTTGGGGTCTTTGTTCTATAGGAAGAAACAATGGAAATGTTTCAAAAGCCAGAAGACAACAGCTAACTAGTTAGTACCATGGACATGCACTTTCCACACAAAACATTATTAACACCAGTGCAGGTAAAAGACAGATATACAAGAAATCTGTAAACATTTTGATACTGAAACAAAGAAACTTTAAATTACACAGGAAGTAACCTTTTTCAGCAGATTTGTTTTGTTTCCTTTATTTCCTTCACCATTATTATTATTACTGGCATCCGTCCGTCTCAGGAGACGATGGGCTGCGCCTAGAGTGTATGTCACTTCCGCGCCATCACTCAGAAATTGATGCACTGACAATCAGGCCTTGATTTAAATTTTCAGTGCACAAAGTGCATGTTAAAACCTACAAGTGTATGCTAATCAATAACCCTTGGAAGTTTGTAACCCTTTGTAAAGATGCACAGCTCAGCCAAAAAAATTGCACTTTTTACAGTTAGTGTAAACCAGTCTTCTTCATTGTAGGGTTTAAATAATTTGCTTAAGTATAGATCATTTTACTCAATACAGAAGTATTTGAGTCTTACTTTTCAAGCTTATGGAAGTATTTACAAATGACAGCACTGCCAATGTAAAATTGTACCATCAACAACGACTGGTAGTTACACAGCAGTGTAACATAATAAAATGACCCAAGGCACTACACAGCCATGGCAAACAGTGGAGCCAGCGAATTTTTGGTGGTGATAGCGGAAGAGCTAGAACCTAAGCACACGTGCAGAAGGCAACAGGAAACCCATCTCATGTCTTTTTTTCCCTAGTCATATTGTTCATTGAAGTTGAACTGCTAGGCTCTTACGAGCAACTGAAGAGGAAAGCATAAGGCTGCGCGGCATGAAGAAATGAGCAGAGGACCTGCCCTAATGCAGATCACCACACTGCTTCACAGCAACATTATAGAACACAATTTGACAATGAGCCACTAAGGAAATAGATGACCAAAAGCTCAGTCAAAGAGCTAGGTTTTAAAGAACAAGTTAAAGGAAAAATGAAACATAGAGAGACAGAGAGGTTTAGAGAAGGCACTCCAAACCTTAAAGCCTTAACAGCTGACAGCACAACCACCAGCTGTGGGACAATTAAAATCAGGATAGATCAAAAGGCCATAATCAGAGGGGTGCAGATATTTTGGAGGATTGTAGGGCTGGAGAAGATTACAGAGATAGGAAGGGGTGAGGCCATGGAGGGATTTGAAAACAAAGGTGAGAATTTTAAAAGAGGCTTTGCTTAACCAGGAGTCAATATAGGTAAGAGAGCATAGGATAATGGGTGAACGGGAATTGGTGTAAGTCAGGGCACGGGCAGTAAAGCTCTGGATGACCTCAAGTTTGTGGGGATAGAACAGCTTCATTTACCTCCTCATTCAATTTTGCAGTCAAAAGGTGTGTAAGTTGGCCATCAAGTCAATTGTGTTTAGGGATAAGGAACCTCAAGATTGTAGAGAATCAAGGAAAGATTAAAGCTCAGAGTGCATTTACAAACCAAGTTTAAATAAAACACTTACAAAGCAAAGCCAAAGTCAGAGTCCAACTCAACACTGGAAGTAGAAGGTTTAATAGAAGAGGTAGAATTTTCAGATCCATGATCTTAGTGAATAGCAGAGCAGGCTCGACGGACCAAAGACCTATTCCTATTTCTTATGTTATGAATTTCAATGTACCTATTTCTGCTTTCATTTGGAAACTGTGGACCTGCTAATACTTTCATAATTACTAGGTCCTGTACCCCACTAGTTTCTTTCACACACACACACATATATGCTAAATTGCCACAAAAATCATCACATCCCTTCAGCATGCCACACACCAACATCCACCCAGTTTTCTTGCAGGACAAGCTGGTGAACAACAGAGGGGGATTTTCAGAAACTGCACTGTTATCCATATGTGCTTGCACTAAGGTTTTACATAGATTCACCATTAAATCATTTATATTCTATATATTTTCCCATAAAATCAGCCCAAATCCATACTGGATAAGTGGCAAGTAATATATGCACTATACATGTGCCTGCAATAACCACTCCAACAATAGAGAATCAAACTATTTCCCCTAGATGTTCAATGGCATTACCATCGCTGAATTCCCCACCATCAACATCCCAGGAGTTACCATTAACTAGCCTCAAATACTGTGACATCAAGAGCTGGTCAGAGGCTGGGAATTCTGCTGCAAGTAACTCACCTCCTGACCCACAAAGCCTAATCACTATCTTTAAAGCATAGACAGGTCACAAGTCTGATGAAGTACTCTCCACTTGCTTGGACGGGTCCAGCTCCGAAAACATTTAAAAAGCTCGACCCCTCCAAGGCAAAGTAGCTAGCTTGATTGGCACCCCATCCATCATTCACTCCCTAAGACGTAAAAGCTTCTTTGACAGCACTTTGCCATGACCGTTCTTAAGTGGAAGACAAGGGCAGCAGGCGCATGGAAACACCACCACCTGCAAGCTTCCCTCCAAGACACGCACTATCCTGACTTGGGACTATATTGCTATTCTTTCACCTGTCGCTGGGTCAAAAACCTACCCCTTCCTAACAACAGTGTTTAAGAATTTACTGATAGATATAACTATTAATTTTTTTTGATTCACAGATGTGGGATTCGCTGGTAAAGCACATATTGCCATCCTCAATTGCACTCAATCAAATTTAGCATAGTTATGAAAAAGGACAGAGGAAGACCAGGTTTAAAACACTGTAAAACATTTATTAAAAGGATTCAAACCTCAAGCAGTTTAATCCATTATATTAATTGCTTGATAATATTAAGGTTTACTACTCACACCTGTATATTAACAATCTATTATGATGCATATTATTAAACTTGTGATATAGTTTTATTCAGTTTCACTATTTCTTGCTAGTGATTGAAGTAATGGTGAAGACTTTATTCAGGTCACTCCACACAATTAAACGTGAGGCCATTCTCATTGAGATTAACAAGTGTAATACAATCACTGCATTTAAATGAATGTTCGTCTGCAGTTGAGTGCAAAAAAAAACTGTATGAAGATATTTTGTTATATACCAACTGCTTATCACTAATGTTCTAGACCGTATATATTTGAGATTTTGGCACGCATACTCACCTGCAAAGTTTCTATTTGTTTTCTGATACTGTTGTTAGATGGCATCTGAATAAAGCAATTCAAGACAGCAAAACATAAACAAGCATGAGAATGGGATGTCCATGCGTGTTAGATGGGGAACAAAGCATAAACGTAAATTCTTAATAGCATCTGATGAACAAATGCAAATACAACATACAGCAATGTGAACAGCTCATGTTAAACATAACAAAAAGCACTGCAATGCACTGCTAGCATCATAACTTGGGAGTTAAACTGGATGTTTAAAATGATATCTTTGGAAAACATGACTTAAATAATGAAACATGCTATTCACATCATAAGCATTTTTCCCCTCTCAAGGGGATTTCTTGATGCTAAATATAAGCAGAAATTAAGATACAATTGAGTTAGTAGTGTGTTCAACAAGACAAAACAAGACAGAATATACATATACAGCCACAAGGAGCAGCAAGAATAAATGGAATGATGAGCATGCAGAAAGAGTTTCCTGGGAAACTTGTGTCTGGAATTCACAGCAAAGGCCATCTCCAAAAATTCGGAAGTCCACAGGTTATTTTAGTTGCAGCAATACTCAAATCCACAACAAATTTGATGGGAACAAAAACAAGTACAATAAACAATACGGTACATTACAGAGGACTAAACATTACTCTCAAGGGATCAAAATTCAGGCTAGTTGTTAATCCAGTGGTGTCACTTTTATCTTTTAGCAGTTCAAAGTAATGGTGAATAAACAGAAAATCAAAGAGTGGAAAATTCTCTTTAGATTTTAATTTTGTCCTGTTACTTGTGGCTCAATGAAAAAATAAGAGTTTGGCCAAAAAAAAGTCATTTTTGGCTAAACAGAATACAAAAAAACAAAAAGAAAATTAGGAGGGGGGGATGTGGCAATTAGAACAATTTAAAAATTACACATGCCTTATGATTACAGCATTTGGATCAGAGACTTGCACCCAAAGACCAGCAGGTTCCTATGCATGCTAGCCTTGATTCATCAACTCAAGAATCATTCTGACCCGATTGTCATGAATTAATTTTATTTTACAGAAGACTTTTGTTAAGGAATCTACAGTTATCATGTTTTTTTGATCAAATAGATTTTGCTCATTGCCCATTCCTTACCTTTAAATGAGACAGACAATTCTGAAGGAATATGTGCCAGTTGTTGAGAAAGAACTGTTTTTGACTGACGCAGAGCAGGCAGGTAACCAATGGGTACAGGGCCTGGGAAGACGATCAGAAAATAGAAACAACACCAGTTATCAGCGAGCATAAACAGATATTGGAAAATGGCCCCAGGAGGTAACCAGCAGAAGTTACAAAGGGATAGAAATTTGGAGATTTGTTAGTCAATTGTGCAGTGTACTCAGCCACACCAACTCTCTTAAATTGATCAGAAAACTTGTAATTTCTGGGTACAATTGTGTCTCTCTTGTGCTCTTGCAAAAGGTCTCTAAAATCTTGGGATTTTGCCGGACGCTACTGCTGAAAAGTAAGGTGAGATTGGCAGTGGAGTTGGGAAGTTGGTGGAAGCTGCATACAAGAGCTTGCAACTGTGTGTAAGATGGAGGGCTGAGGAAGAGGGCAAGAGCGAGTTCCCTCAGGTTTGCCCACCTCCTCTTTTGATGGCAAAGCCTCATTCTATAATTTGGTTCCATGGGTGCTGGAGATCTCCTGGTAACTTGCCCAAGTGTCCATTCTTCTTGCATCAGCTATATATTGGGCATGACTGGCTTGGTATTGGTAAGGTTTCTCTCCATAGTTCTCCACTTGGAAATTTTCACAAAAGGTGTACAATAATGTGACTATCAACTGCACTTAATTCCATCATACATCATTTTTTTTTAAATCAACTAACACAGTGATGTTGTTAGTTTCTGGGTGTTATTGGAGTAATAATCAGGTGCAGGAATCCCGGCTGATATTTTCTCCCTCTCTCCTGTAACTTTACAATTAGCCATAGTCCACAAAGGACCATAGGCACCTCTCTCCATTAGAGACACGATCGGTTATATATAGGTTGAGGGGCACCACTCTGCAAGCATGGGACAAGGCAAACAGGCAGGCCTCCATGAACTACCACTAACCCAAGCCAATTTGCTGTTCTGACTGCAGCACAGCCAAGATGACAAGACTCAAGTTTGGGAACTTCCTGAACTATGTGTCTCAGCAATTCACCATGCAGGACATTTACAAAAGTAATAATTTTAATTTATATAAAATATCTCAGGGGTGGGGTGGGGGGTAGGGGAAAAGAAAGGAAAAAGGAACGGATGTGTAGAAACACAAGCTTTCAGGCACATTAGAAGAGATGACCAAAGTTTTATCAAAAAGATGAGGTTTGAGAAAGTTTTTAAAGATGAAGAAGCGGAAGTGTTTATGAAGACATCTCCAGGAAGAAGCACACACATATTACCAATGAGTCATCCAAGTTGTTTAACTAAGTACAGAGGCCATGATATATTGGAGTTGGCAGGGTTGGGAGAGGTGGGTTCCAAGCCAGTGTCTATGTCTTGGCCTGAAACAATGAGCTATTAGCAGATTATTCAGCTGCTCCTGTCAGAACGGCCCTGAATTCTGTTCCTGTGTCTATGTTCAGTTTGTTTGATACAGCCAGTAAGTGCAAGCATGGCCCAGTTGGCCACACTGCCCAATAAGCTATGGAAAGGCCTGACAGAGATTCTGCAATTGTATGGCAATCTCATAGGGCTGGATTTAACGCTTCCCCACTGGCAGATTTGAAGGCGGGGATGCTCATTAAATCCAGTGGGCAGCCTTCCGATCACCTACCCATCCATCCCTCCCCTATTGCAATTTTACCAGCAGCAGGTGTTGGCATCAGGTGGTTGACCTGCCAGTGGACGAGTTGAAGCCCTTAAGTGAGCACTTAATGCCCACTTAAGGGCTTCCAATCGCTGGTGATGGTTGAGGCCTATGCTAAGCAGCCAACCTGGGTTTCCTGTGGAGGCTGGTGGTGGACCTCTGGCAGTCTGGCAGGTGGAAGGGGGGAGGCGGCAGAGATCTTTAACTGCACCTGGGCCTCCCAAGGTCTAAACACACCCTAGGTCCTCCTCCACCCCCATGATCTCACACACCCACTCCCAGAGCCAACCCTAAAACATTTGTAAAGTTCTGTTCCATTGCAGCCCACCTCCTCATCACCTGGGTTTAGTACTGGCAGTGGGCATCACTCCGTCTACTGTAATGGAGAGAGATGCCAATCTCTAATTGGCAGTCAGCTCCCTGAAGGGGGGCTTCCTGTCTGAGGGGTAGAAATCCCCACCTCCAGCCAAAATTAAAAGCTGCAGGGCAGCTTTTTTTCCCCAAGGTCGGCTCCCTCCACCCCAAAGACTTCTTAGCCAGGAAGTGGGGTGGGGGGTCACGCCGACGCCCTGTATAATTCATCCCGTGATCTCTCTCAGGAAGTGCATACAGGAATAAGTTTGCTTGTGTGCAATGTTTGTGTGTGTCGACACTGGGTTTAAATAACATTGTCCTCATTTGTGATGTCCTTCATGTTGAATAGCTAACTGAAGGCTACCTAAATGAGATATCAGTTGAATCATTACTCCAGCAAGAGGCAGTGCTTAAAATTTGGATGGTGAGTTGGGAAAAAGGAAGTTGAGTAAGTACTTTAAGGGATATAATTCACAGGGCTTTAAGCAAAGAAGAGGGAAGTGTGACTAATGGATAACTCTGCCAAAGAGCTGGCACAAACATAATAGGCTAAATGACCTCCTCCTGTGCCATATCATTCTATTGTGGTGGGAGGACTGAGATAACTGGTAGAACTTTTTTTAAAAATAGCTTTTTGTAAAGCATTTACAAATTCAGTGATATAGTTTTTGTAAAAAGTCCTGACCTGTTAAGAGATCAATTAAGGTTTATAATGAGGTTTATAAAGCAACTGTCAATCTAGATTGATTTATGTTTGGAGAAAAAAAGTCAAATTTTTTTAACAACAAATTTCTTAACTTTTAAGAATTTTCCTCTTGATTTATGAGATGGTGGGGTTGGCATCACTGTGTAATGATGTTCATGGTATTCCATGTTTGAATGTTTACACTTAATTCTGATACGTTAGCTAAACTCTTTTAAAAAAGTATTCCAATCAATGTTACAGCCATTTGAAAATTAAAATTACATAAACCACATAACCTATTCAGTAATGTTCAGTAAAACTATTCAAACAAATTTACTTGAGCTAGTCCATTTATTGTGCTATGCCCTAGAACATAACTCTGTGGTCTCAGATATGATTCTGGGCCTCTAGTTTTATAAAAATATTAAAGTAAAAATTTCAGCATCAATAACAACTTGCATTTATAAAGCTCCTTTGACACACTTCAAAGCACAATCAGAAAAGACTGATGCCAATCCAAAACACGTTACATTAGGCAAGGTGATTCAATGATTAACCAAAAACACAGTCGTGTATGAACATGAAAACTTTTCATTCACTTAACTAGTGAACAGAACAAGGAAACCCAGAGTTAAAAAATTGATGACCAAAATGCATCGGTTCTAATAGCTATAGTATTTATATGACTGGTTCAGTTAAGCTTCTGGTCAACCTCCAGATGTTGATGGTGAGGGCTTCAGCAATGGTAATGCTGTTGAACTTGAGGGCAAGATAGTTAGATTCTCTTGTTGGAGATGGTCATTGACTGGCACTTGCGTGGCACAAATAATACTTGCCACTTATCAGCCCAAACCCAAATGTTGTCCAGGTTTTGCTGCATGTGAGCAGGGGCTGCATAAGTATTTGGGGAGCTGAGAATTTTATGGAACACTGATCAATCATAGGCAAACATCTCCATTCTGACCTTATGATGGAGGAAAGGTCATTGATGAAGCAGCTGAAGATGATTGCACCGAGGACACCAGAATAAATGGTAGGGTACTGAGAAATGTTGAGGAACAAAGGGATCTTGCATTGCATGCCACAGATCGTTGAAGGTAGCAGGACAGGTATATGAGCTACTTTTTTATTATCTGTTGCTTCAAGTACAAGAGCAGGGAGATCATAGTAGAACAGTATAAAACACTAGTTAGGCTCCAGCTAGGGTACTGCATATAGTATTATGACCACATTAAAGGTAGGATGTAATTGGGCTACAGAGGTAACAGAGGAGACTTAAAAGGGGTGTTGCCAGGAATAAAGAACTTTATCTATGAGGAAAGATTGAATAGGTTGGGGCTGTTTTCTTTGAAACAGAGGAGGATGAAAGGAGATGCAATTCACATGTATAAAATTATGAGCCTAGATAGAGCTAACAGGAAGGAATTATTGCCCTTAACAGAAGCTGCCCTAGTTCCTTAAGAAGGGTCCAGAATTCAAGTCTTCTCCCATGTAGTGGTGCCGAATCTCTTCCTTGATGGGGGTAAGGAATAGTTCATGAGGTTCCCTCCCTATCAAATTATGTGCATCATTTTAAAGTTATATTTAGTATTTGAAGGCATTGTACTGATTACTGTGAAAGAGGGACTGTGCTAGGAACATGTTTTGTTTAGAATTAGATTTGTATCATTTCCATTTTATCTAAATTACCAAGATTTTGCCATGAATTTGTGAATATATATGTATAGCAAAAGCCTGCAAGTATCAAGCCACAAAACAAACAATGAGTAGGGCACTTCTATGATTAGGCAGGTGTTTCAATTGATGTGTTTTTTCTCAAGTCTTAACCTTTAGGTTTTGTGTAAATTTACAACCAGCTAAGTTAAAAATGATGTGCAAGTATTGCCTGTTATTTAATGCATCATAGCACCAAAACATGAAAAATATCCCCAAATAGACAATCAGGGGCCAGATTAATATGTCACTATTAGAGATGTCAACATTGTGAAATATAAGGAGTAAGCCTCATCATTCACAATGGTGAGGCAGATTGAAGTTTCATTTAAATGTATGGAGCTGTGTCTTTTTTAGATGTAAGACCTATGCAGGTCAAAATAGTTTAAAATTAATTGAGTAAACTAAAGCCAAAGTAATTACACCTAACGCTTTGCAAATCTAGCCGTCACAGTCTCGTGCCACCCAATGTGAGATCAGGATTATGCAAGCTGTGCTGAGGTACATTCTATGTGGGTATTAGTCTGAGCTGCTACATCTTGCTTTAAAAAAGTAAAAGATATACTTTGAAATAAGGACGGTGAAGTAATTTAGAAGAGCAAGATTCACATTCAACACAAATATGACAATTTCAAAGCACTTACCAATGAATGTTTCTTTCTTGATGAAAGCTCAAAGGTGGTTTGATAGAGCATCTCTACAAAATTCTTCAGACATGGCACATTCACTTCATTTTTAACAGCCTAGACAGCCAAGTTGTGAGAGATTAGTGCAGTATCCAAATACTAGGTGCCATGAAAACAAAAGGCATTTTGTTTCTTCTTTATTGGGCTGTGGCTGAGCCTGGCAAGACTAGCAACTGTTGCCCATCCCTAATTGCCCTTGACAAGGTAGTAGTGAGATTCCCTTTTTCTCTTACATTACATTGAAGTCATCATCCTTTTCAGAATCTATACATGTGTAAGCCTTCACGTATTACAACTTCCGAGTTGGTGCTGTCCCAGAGATTCATGGCAACTCAGTAACTGATATTATGATGGATGTGCAAGGGAACACAATCGTGTTTTAAACTTGCACAGATTCGTCCCATCATTGCAGACTGGTCTATCTAGTGGCTTTGTCAATGCTGTGCCTGCACATTTTATTTTATTCATTAATGGGATGTGGGCATCACTGGCTAGGGCAGCATTTATTGCCCATCCCTAATTGCCCTTCAGTAGGCAGTGGTGGGCTACCTTCTTAAAATGCTGCAGTCCACGTGGTGTAGCTACACCCACAGTGCTGTTAGGGAGGGTGTTCCAGGATTTTGACTCAGCGACAGTGAAGGAACAGCGATATATTTCCAAGTCAGGGTGGTGAGTGGCTTGGAGGGGAACTTCCAGGTGGTGGTGTTCCCATCTGTCTGCTGCCCTTGTCCTTGATGGTAGCGGCCGTGGGTTTGGAAGATGCTGTCTAAGGAGGCATGGCGAGTTCCTGCAGTGCATCTGGTAGATGGTACACACTGCTGCTACTGTGCATCGGTGGTGGGGAGAGTGAATGCTTGTAGTAGGGGTACCAATCAAGCGGGCTGCTTTATTCTGGATGGTGTCAAGCTTCCTGAGTGTTGTTGGAATTGCACTCATCCAGGCAATTGGAGAGTATTCCATCATACTCCTGACTTGGGTCATGTAGATGGTGGCAGACTTTGGGGAGTCAGGAAGTGAATTACTTGCCACAGGATTCCAAGGCTCTGACCTGCTCTTGTAGCCACAGTATTTATATGGCTAGTCCAGTCCAATTTCTGGGCAATGATAGCCCGCAGGATGATGACAGTGGGGAATGGTTGGATTCTTTCTTGTTGGAGATGATCATTGCCTGGCACTTGTGTGGCATCGATGTTACTTGCCACTTGTCAGCCCAAGCCTGGATAATGTCCAGGTCTTGCTGTATTTAGACGTGGACTGTTTCAGTATCTGAAAAGTTACAAATGGTGAACATTGTGCAATCATCAGCAAACATTCTCACTTCTGACTTTATGATGGAAGGAAGATCATTGTTGAAGCAACTGAAGATGGTTGGGCCTAGGACAATGCCTTGAGGAACTCCTGCACTGATGTCCTGGAACTGAGATGATTGACCTCCAACCACCACAACCATCTTCCTTTGTGTTAAATATGACTCCAACTAATAGAGAGTTCCCCCCACCACCAATTTCCATTGCCCCAGTTTTGTTAGGGCTCCTTGACACCACACTTGGTCAAATGCTGCCTTGATGTCAAGGGCAGTCACTCTCACCTCACCTCTGGAGCTCAGCTCTTCTGTCCATACTTGAACCAAGGTTGCAATGAGGTCAGAAGCTGAGTAACCCTGCTAGAACCCAAACTGAGTGTTAGTGAGCAGATTATTGCTATGCAAGTGCTGCTTGATAGCACTGCTGATGACCCCTTCAATCACTTTACTGATGACCAAGAGTAGGCTGATGGGGTGGTAATTGGCTGATAATATGAAAAGTAGGCTTTAAGAAAGATCAAGACATTTTGCATCCTGTCTGAGACTGCTGCTATTTGAAAATGTAATTCTCAGAAGGTGAACACGGTTTGGAAAACTGCATCAATCCCTAGTTTCTCTGAAAAGATAGTGCTGCATCTTGTACTTGAAACATTACAGCCCTTATGCTGGAGGTATAGAATCTATTTCAGGCTTTCACCCTGCATCCATGTCTGGGCTCAGAGTCAATTGGATCTGGTCGAGCCCAAACTAGCGTTGATGACCCAGTAATTGACAAGTCAGTCTTGGGTCAAAAGCTCAGATTGAACAACACAGAAAAGAACCAAATCTTTTTTTGCTTGCTTGCTGTAAGAGACACACACTTTCATTAATTGGAAAAGCCTATGTTCTAAAAACAAAAAGAGCCTTAAATTAACTCTCTGAAAAAGTAGTTGCCCTATTCTATTTTTAAGGTCTGGAATTTTCAGATGACAATGAAATAGCAATGTTCAGGCTAAGTACGGTTATTGCACTAAACTTAAGACTCTGCCCAGTTTAAGTGCATTTTGTAAGTGAAAATTTCCATTAATTTTGCTGGGTGCTGTTGAATCTTGAAGCTGCAGTAATTATCTCACTATAGGTTGTAACTTATCAAGGTGTTAATATAACCATGTTACTGATCTTGCTGAATGACATAGCCTTCTTGTGGTCCCTAATGACAGCAATCTGTCTAAAGAGCTTTTCCAAACTTTACTCATCATGCACTGAGCTTCTGATTGCACATTTACTCTATACATTCAGATACAATACTACAGGTTCTTTAATTATAATCTATGGACCAAATTGATCTCTTATTCTTCTTTGACAATAGAATGATATTTTAGTATTGCTGAAGAAAGACACATGCTATCTAAACTTTTCACCTTGCACTCAAGGCAACTTGCAAGAAGTTACTAAACTGTAACGGGGAACAATAATTTATGCTGAATGAGAAGAGTGCTGATTGATTGGCAAGTGGGCTCTGACTGGTGGAGGCAGTGCCATAGAGAATGCAGCATGGAGCAGACAGCTACCCAACATTATTCAAATTCGAGCCAGGCAAGTCGACACCGATTGGTCAAGGCATTGCCCTGGCGAATAAACCCGAGAATGGCTATTACCTAAGCTTTTGTTTAGATGAGAAAGGTGCAAAGTGTGCACATGCTCCTTCTGTCTGCAAAGGAAAGGGCCTTGCATGTGAATATACGTGGCTTCTAGCATGCGTAAGTGAGCCATACTGCGAGCCTGACTATCTTAAATTGGTTTAGTGTTATTATTGGCGCAATCAGGATTGTTTAGCAGGTGTTGTCCAATTGCAGAACCATATCTAATGTTGGACACTATGTTTTGAGTTTTGCAAGCACAGCCTTGTTGGTTATGGTCAGTACTTTGCCTGTTGCGAACAGCTGAAAAGGCGTGCTGTTTGATACTAACCGCCAATCTTTCCAAACATTGGGACATACAGGCCTGTGCACCTGGCATCATGCCCACACTGAAATTTGTATAACGCATTGCTTATTTGTGTGACAGGCAGAACATATTTTTGGCTTAACAGCAGCATCCTGTTAGTGGAGAACACCACTCCTGATGCTACTGCATAGTAATGATGTGCACCAGCTAGCTTCACCGTTGCTCAAATTTTTGAGGCACTTTACCCTTCCAAAGTAATCTGAGGTAGATTAGGCAGTTTTCAGGGCCAAATGTGGTGGGCCATAGGCCCATTCATGATTTTGTGCGATATACATTATGGTCAGAAAAGTGAGATCCCATGGGATACAGGGAAAGGTGGCAAGTTCGATCCAAAATTGGTTCAGCGACAGGAAACAAAGGGTAATGGTCAATGGATTCTTTGCAAATGGAAAGTGGTTTTCAGTGGCGTTCCACAGGGCTCACTGTTGGGGCCCTTGTTGTTTGTTGTGTATATTATTAATTTGGACTTAAATGTGGGAGGTCTGATTGAGAAACTTGCAGATGACACAAAAAATGGCCGTGTAGTTGCTAGTGAAGAAGAATGCTGTGGACTCCAGAATGATATCCATGGTTTGGTTGAGTGGGAAGAAAAGTGGCAAATGGAATTTAATCCAGAAAAGTGTGAGGTAATGCATTTGGGGAGGGCAAACAAAGCAAGGAAATACTCAATAAATGGGACGGTATTAAGAGGGTTTGAGGAGGTGAGAGACTTTGGAGTGCATGTCCACAGGTCCCTGATGGTGGCAGGACAGAAGGTGGAAACGAAAGTATATGAAATGATTTCCTTTTTTGGGCGAGGTATTGAATACAAAAGCAGGGATGTAATGTTGCAACTGTACAAAACACTGGTTAGGCCACGGATGGAATTTTGTATATAGCTCTGATCAGCACATTACAGGAAGGACATAATTAATCTGGAGAGAATACAGAGGAGATTTACAAGAATGTTACCAGGGATTGAAAACTGCAGTTATGAGAGAAGGTTATATAGACTGGGGTTATGGAGGCTGAGGGGTGACCTAATTGAGGTGTACAAAATTAAGAGGGGCCTAGGTAAGGTAAACAGAAAAAAGCTGTTTTCCCAAGGTGAGGGGTTAACTACTAGGAGGCAAAGATTTAAGGGAGAATTGGGAGAAGGATTAGAGGTGATATGAGGGAAAACTTTTTCACCCACAGGGCAGACGACATGTGGAATTCACTGCCTGAATTAATGGTTGAGGCTGAAATGCTCAACTCATTTAAGAGGTACCTGGATCTGCACCTGAGTTGATGTAAACTGCAAGATTACGCACCAGGTGCTGAAAAATAGGATTAAAATAATTGGCTAGTTTCTTTTTTGGCCAGCGCAGACATGATGAGCTGAATGGCCTCTTCCTGCGCCGTAACTTTTCTGTGGTTCTTCTTCATGTAGCCATTAACCCATCGGATGGTTTTGATGCGTCCTATTTCAGCATCAAGCTTGCACAGTGAGCAAATGGCTCGGGCCCTATTTGCAAGGTTACTGATAAGGCCAATCTGATAGCACATGGAACTGGAGGAATCCCAACATGTATACTAGCCAGTGAAGGTAGGCTTGCAGTAGACAGTAGTAGAGAACCCATTGACAAAACACTTGTTGGAGTTATGTAAGAGTAACAAGCTGCCAAGTGGTATTTATGATAGAATTCCTCCTCACAGCTCCCTCCAACCATGTAAATATGGGCTGTCCAAGACTTACAAAAGTGATGTCCCATTATGCCCTCTGATCCATGACTGGTTCTGCACAAAATAAATTGGTCAAATGGTTGGGCGAGTTAATACAACCAGTTCTGAGCCAGCTTTCCACATACAGTGAAAGACACCTTCAACTTTTGCAAAGACCACACAGGTTGTGCATATCGAAAGCGATGCCATGTCCATGTACTCGTTCAACATTACTAGCCTATTCACCAATGTACCACTCAAGGGAACCAGAGATATTTGCACCGCATCACTATACCACGGCAATCTAGATGCACCACCATTAATTTTTTTTTATTCATTAATGGGATGTGGGCTTCCCTGGCAGGGCCAGCATTTATTGCCCATCCATAGTTGCTCTTGAGAAGGTGGTGAGCAGCTGCCTTCCTGAACCGCTGCAGCCTATGTAGTGTAGGTACACCCACAGTGCTTTTAGGAAGAGAGTTCCAGGATTTTGACGAAGCAACAGTGAAGTAAAGGCAATATAGTTCCACGTCAGGATGGTGTGTGACTTGGAGGGGAACTTCCAAGTGGTGGTGCTCCCATCTGTCTCCTGCTCATGTCTTTCTTGATGGTAGTGGTCATGGGTTTGGAAGGTGCTATCTAAGGAGCCTTGGTGAATTCTTGCAGCGCATCTTGTAGATGGTACACACTGCTGCTACTGTGGTGGAGGGATTGAATGTTGTTGGATGTGGTGCCAATCAAGTGGGCTGCTTTGTCCTGGACAGTGTCAAGCTTCTTGAGTGTTGTGGGAGCTGCACTCATTCAAGCAAATAGGGAGTATTCCATCACACTCCTGGCTTGTGCCAGGTGTACATGGTGGACAAGCTTTGGGGAATCAGCAGGTGAGTTATTTGTCACAGGATTTGTCAGATTTGCCTCTGACCTGCTCTTGAGGCCACAGTATTTATATGGCTAGTGCACTTCAGTTTCTGGTCAAAGGTAACCCCCAGGATGTTGATAGTGGGGGGATTCAGTGATGGTAATGCTATTGAACATCATGGGGTGATGGTCAGATTCTCTTCTGCTGGAGATGGTCATTGCATGGCACTTGTGTGGCACGAATGTTACCTGCCACTTGTCAGCACAAGCCTGGATATTGTCCAGGTCTTGCTGCATTTGGGCATGGACTGCTTCAGTATCTGAGTCATGAATGACGCTGAACATTGCTCAATCATCAGTGAACATCCCCACTTCTGACCTTTTATGGAATGAAGGTCATTGATGAAGCAGCTGAAGGTGCTTGGGTCTTGGACACTACCCTGAGGAACTCCTGCAGTGATGCCCTGGAGCTGAAATGACTGACCTCCAACAACTACAATTATCTTCCTTTGTGCTCAATATGACTCCAACCAGTGGAGAGTTTTCCCCCGATTCCAACTGACTCCTGTTTTGTGAGGAGTCCTTGATGCCACGCTCGGTCAAATGCTGCCTTGATGTCAAGGGCAGTCACTCTCACCTCACCTCAGAAGTTCAGCTCTTTTGTCCATGTTTGAATCAAGGCTGTAATGAGGTCAGGAGCTGACTGGCTGGCGGAGCCCAAATTGGGCGTCAGTGAGCAGGTTATTGCTAAGCAAGTGCCGCTTGATAACACTGTTGATGACCCCTTCTATTACGTTACTGATGATCGAGAATAGACTGATGAATAATTGGCCAGGTTGGATTTGTCCTGTTTTTTTGAGTACAGGACATATCTGGACAATTTTCCACATAGCCAGATAGGTGCCAGTGTTGTAGCTGTACTGGAACAGCTTGGCTAGGGGCATGGCAAGTTTTGAAGCACAGTTATCAGTACTATTGCTGGAATATTGTCAGGGCCCATAGCCTTTGCACCTATCCAGTGCCTTCAGCCGTTTCTTGATATCACGTGGAGTGAATCAAATTGGCTGATGACTGGCATCTGTGATGCTGGGGGCCTCCGGAGGAGGCTGAGATGGATCATCCACTCAGCATTTCTGGTTGAAGGCTGTTGCAAATGCTTCAGCCTTATCTCTTGCACTGATGTGCTGGGCTCCTCCATCATTGAGGACCGGGACATTTAAGGAGCCTTCTCCTCCAGTGAGCTATTTAATTGTCTACCACCATTCACAACTGAATGTGGCAGTACTGATTAGCTTAGATCTGATCCATTAGTTGTGTGATCACTTAGCCCTGTCTATTACTTGCTTCTTATGCTGTTTAGCACGCAAGTAGTCCTGTCTCATAGCTTCGCCAGGTTGACAGCTCACTTTATTTTTAGGTATGCCTGGTGCTGCTCCTGGCATGCCCTCCTGCACTTTTCACTGAGCCAGGGTTGATCCCCTGGCTTGATGGTAATGGTAGAGTGGGGGGGTATGCTGGGCCATGAAGTTACAGATTGTGTTCGAGCACAATTCTGCTACTGCTGATGGCCCACAGCACCTTATGGATGCCCAGTCTATCTGAATCTGTATTCATTGAACTTACAAACTCATCAACTCATGCAGTTGAGTTCAGTTTTAAAAACACCACGTACACCCAAATAGATGGTGTTGCCACGGGATCCCCTTTAGGCCCAGCTCTTGGAAACATCTTGGCTGGTTTCCATGAGAAATGCATCTTCGATGGAATGACACTTAATATCCGATCCCTTGCATATTTCCAATACATAGATGACATGTTTGAATCCGCAGCTGTGCGTAAGAACTTCCTTACACAATTAATGGGCTTCATTCTGAACTCATTTACCTTTGAAATGCATTAGTCAAATGAGCTCCCTCTCCTTGATGGGCTAGTTGAGAAATCTGCCAATGGGTTCTCTAACAGCGTCTACCGCAAGCTTACCTCCACATGCTGTAAGATTGGCCTTATTGGCAATCTTACAAATAGGGCCCGAGCCATTTGCTCACCGTACAAGCTTGATGCTGAAATAGGGCGCATCAAAGTCATTCTACGAGACAATGGTTACCCCGATCAGATCATCACTCGCTGTATATCATGCAAACTCATAAATGAGGCCAAGGTTGACACTTTTGGTCCTGAAAAGTTCCCAGTCTAACTCAGAATCTCCTGGAAGAGTAAGGTGTATCAAAAATTTAAGCAACAAGTGAAGCTAGCCATTGCACACTGTTATTATGCAGTAGCAATAAGTGGTATCCTCCACTAACAGGATGCTGCCATCAAGCCAAAAAGATGTTCTACTTATCACATAAATGAGCAATGTGATATACAAATTTCAGTGCCAATGTGATGCTAAGTATATAGGCTGTACACTCCAATGATTGGCGGACCATATCAAAAAGCACACCTCTTCAGCTGCTTGTAACAAGCAAAGTACTGATCATAACCAACCAGCCCATGTTTGCAAAGCTCAAAACAGTGTCCAACATTAGATGTGATTCCATGATTGGACAACATTTACTAAAGAATTCTGATTGTGCTAAGAATTACACTGAAAACCAATTTAAGATTGCCAGTCGGGCTCATTTACACATGCTGAAAGCCACATATAATCACACATAGGGCCCTGTCATTTTCAAACGGAAGGACGTGCACACTTTGCACCTTTTTCTTCTAAAAAGCTTAGGGAAAAGTCATTCCCTGGTTCATTTCCCAGGGCAATGCCTTGACCAATGAGGGTCAACTTACCCAGTTTGAATTTGAACAAAGCCAGGCAGCTAACTGCTCTATGCTGCATTTTCCATGGCAACACCTCCACCAGAGTTCACTTTCCAAACAATCAGCGCTCTTTTCTCATGCAGTATAAATTGTTGTTTTCCGGTTACTTTGGTAATTTCTTGCAAGCTATCCTGATAACGCATCATGAAAAGCTTAGAAAGCATTTATCTTTTTTCAGTAATACTCAACTTCTGTACTACAAATGACTATTAATGATATTTTAATCCTTTAAAGAGAAGGGTTACCATATGATTCATTAAATGATTACATAAGAATCACATTTTCTATGTTAAATTGTCAATAATATCTGTAGTGAAAAATTATGTTTCATAGAATTAAAAAGAATAGCTTTCCACTATTTAGCTATGATGGACTCATGAGTATATTGTAAACCAGTAAACTATGTTTGATTTTTTAAAAAGTCTAAAGTTGATCATCTGAATATTAATCCCAATGTTACTTCTATTCTGTCAGACATCTGCCTGAAAAATTATAAAAGCTTCTTCCTACAAGACAAAACACGAAGGTCGCTACAGAATAATTAAGTTTTCCAAAAATGTGCAGTCCAACAACATTTGTCAAAATAAAAGCAAAAAACTGTGGATGCTGGAAATCCAAAACGAAAATAAAAATAGCTGGAAAATCTCAGCAGGTCTGGCAGCATCTGCGGAGAGGAACACAGTTAATGTTTTGAGTCCATATGACTCTTCAACAGAACCCAAGTAAAAATAGAAGAGAGGTGAAATATAAGCTGGTTTAAGGGGAGGTGGGACAAGTAGAGCTGGATAGAGGGCCAGTGATAGGTGGAGATAACCAAAAGATGTCATAGACAAAAGGACAAAGAGGTGTTGAAGGTGGTGATATCAGAACAGATGCGATGGAGTCCCCCTTGTCCTCACTCATCTCCCCAACAGCCACCGCATTCAAAGGATCATCCTCCACCATTCCTGCCAACTCCAGCATGATGCCACCAACAAACACATCTTCCATTCACCCCCACGGCGGCATTCCGCAGGGATTGTTCCCTCCGGGACATCCTGGTCCACTCCTCCATCACCCCCTACATCTCAAGCCCCTCCCACGGCACCTTCCCATGCAACGCAGAAGGTGCAATACCTGCAATTTTACTTCCCCTCTCCTCACCGTCCAAGGGCCCAAACATCCCTTTCAAGTGAAGCAGCATTTCACTTGCACTTCCCTCAATTTAGTCCACTGCATTCGTTGCTCCCAATGCGGTCTCCTCTACATTGGAGAGACCAAACGCACACTGGGTGACCGCTTTGCAGAACACCTTCGGTCTGTCCGCAAGCATTACCCTGACCTCCCTGTTGCTTGCCATTTCAACACTCCACCCTGCTCTCATGCCCACATGTCCGTCCTTGGCCTGCTGCATTGTTCCAGTGAAGCTCATCACAAACTGGAGGAAGAGCACCTCATCTTCCGACTAGGCACTTTACAGCCTTCCGGACTGAATATTGAGTTCAACAATTTTAGATCAAGAACTCTCTCCTCCATCTCCACCTCCTTTCCGATCCCCCCCACCTTTTCCAATAATTTATATAGATTTTTCTTTTTCCACCTATTTTCATTATTTTTAAATGTATTTCTATCCATTGTTTTATCTCTACCTTTTAGCCTTTGTCAATTCCTTCACCCCACCCCACCCCCACTAGGGCTATCTGTACCTTGTTTGTCCTTTCTACCCTTAATTAGCACATTCCTTAGATAATATCACCACCTTCAACACCTCTTTGTCAATTTGTCTATGACACCTTTTGGCTATCTCCACCTATCAGTGGCCCTCTATCCAGCTCTACTTGTCGCACCCCCCCCCCCTTAAACCAGCTTATATTTCACCTCTCTTCTATTTTTACTTAGTTCTGTTGAAGAGTCATACAGACTCGAAACATTAACTGTGTTCCTCTCCACAGATGCTGCCAGACCTGCTGAGTTTTTCAAGGTATTTTTATTTTTGTTTTTAACAACATTTGTCAGTTGTGCTATTAGCCAGTTCTCTTTATGAAGTGTTAGAACAGAAGATACTTACAGCGGCTACAGGAATCAGAATTTCCACAAAAAGTCCAGCAAGTGCATGTTTTATGTCTTTATCTTTCACTTCATGGAAATACTGCGCACATTCCTGTAGAAAATAAGATCAAGTTAAAATTTTCTGAATTCCATAACAGAAATCAAAAAACAGGTGAATACTGGTTTTCAAGAGAGATTTGTAATTAATTTAGAAAACTCTACCTGATTGAAATGAATGATTGTGCAAAGGCAGAGAGTGGCAGTGAAACCATATCTACCTCAGCAAGACAATGCGCGATAAACTTTTTGGATGGATAAGAAACTCAAATTAGCAGGGTTGTGAAAATAGGTCACAAAAATAAATTTACAAAATTTAAAAATATCACCAGACAGCAAAGATTGTTGGAACTGTAACACACATTTTCATAATAAATAGGATATAGGTTCGATTTTCCTTCTATTCCTCTGTTAGCTAGAGTGTAGGTCAGGCCCTTCCACATCAGGAGAGGAAAATTACAGGATGAGACATCACCACATCAATCTTGAACACTAGATATGTAACAGAACAGAAACAGGTCTTTCAACTCATCAATTTGGCATTTTTCTCCAGGAACCACCTAGTCCAATCTCACTTTTCTACACACTCCCCTTAAACATTACTCTTTTTCTAACTGGCTATGAGACTTCTTTTTAAACATTTACAAATTCTGCCTCAACAATGGAGCCTTGACAGAGAATTCCATATTCCAACTAGCCTCGGTAATGAAATTTTTTCTTTGATTTAATTTGTGCCCTTTCATTACTGCCCAACTAAATTCTGGAAATAATCCATCGTTATTTATCTTATCGCCTTGAAGATGTCTATATTTCAGTGGTTTTGTCAAAAGGTGATGTTATGCATCAAGTGTAGTTGCATGATCCACCGTTGCTGGCTAGCTTACTGAGTTGAAGGAGTCAAGTAGTTGTTTGGTAGTACAAAACTTGAGTATTGCTGAAAAAAGAGAAACGTCCAAGTTTTTCATCTCGTACTGATCAGAATGCTTTACAAGAATACCAATACAAGGGGCAAACAACAATTTATACTGTATGAAAAGAATGCGCTGATTGGTTGGCATGTGGGCTCTGATTGGTAGAGGCATTGCCAGGAGAAAGTGCCAATTGATGGTAACTGACAGTTAACTACCAAGCATTGTTTGGAATTTGAACCAGGCAACTTGACCCTGATTGATCAAGGCATTGCTCTGAGGAATGCATCAGCGAATGGCTGTTAGCTGAAACAGGCATAATGTGTGTACATGTTCTTTCTGTCTGCAAAGTACAGGGCCCTGTGTATTAACATACGCAGTTTCAAGTACACGCAAATGTACAACATTGTGAACCCGACTAACAATCTTAAATTGGTTTGTCAGCGTAATTCATAGCACACTGAGGATTATTTAGCAAATTACGTCCAATCACAGAATCACATCTAATGTAGGGCATTGTGTTTTAAGTTGTAAAACCATGGGCTGATTGGGTATAGTCCGTACCCTTCCCCATTACGAACAGCAGCTAGGACATGCTGTTTGTAACGATAATTCAGCAGCAAGCTTTCATGAGCTTAAAAATAAAGTACATGTGAGAATAACCCACTCCAAATTAACATAGTGCTGCATACTTGGTCACATGCAAGCACACACACACACACATTGGTAACAAAGATTGGATATAGATCAAGATAGTGAGCTTTTACAATTACAGTTAATTCAGTCTTAGATTTCTGATTTCTGATCTCCTACATGGCAGGCCTGTGGTTTCTTGAATGGATTTGATGATTTAACGTTGAAATGAAGGTCTTGTAGGGCACAGCAGATTGTGAGGTTTCTTGTAGTCAAATATCTAGATGATTGGTTCTCAGGTGAGCTTTGAAACGGTGAAGTACTTTGGCTGTTTGATGACTTGCAACTAATTTCAGAGTCTGGCTCTTAGACTGGCTGACAACTGATGGTCCTCTAAAGGCAAAGATGCCTTTCTCGGCAACTGTTGTCTTGTCAGTGTTCGCCTTCAGTCCGCCCCACAGGACAAACATCTGCAGCTGTAGCCACTTGCCCCAAGGGAACATTGGATAACCTTTGAGGAGGTGGAAGCCACAGAGGACGCAGTGTCACACCTTTGCTCCGCACCTAGCGCCAGCGCTGATACGAATGCCTTGGTGGGAATGTGTGAGTTAGGTTAAAGGGATCCACACACTGGTTTGAGCACATCTCAGTCTCAAGACCAGCTCTAGGAGATTGAGATAGTGCAAGTCTCTGGCACTCGGAGGCAACCGAGATGCTGAACTGATTTGATGACGAGCATAATTCTGTGCACTGGCACAGACAGTGGAGGAACCCATCCGGGCCACGAGCGCTGCAATCACTCACTGTACAGAACACGTGGCTTCCTCCATTGAGAGACTGGCGACTGTTATGGAAGACCAAACCTAGCAGCTCAGTGATGTGATGACCTGCACTCCATCACTTTGTCTCTGAGCTCTGATATCCAGAGCTTAGGTGAGAGGGGAATGAGGAGCCTGGAGTCACATCCAGATCTTGGTTCCTCTCAGGAAAGCAAGTAGGGCTCAGTGGCCCTCATTGCAAATCCGACCAATCCTGGGATACAGCCATCTAGCCTAGTGCTCTAGGAGTCAATCACAGATTAAGCAGTTGCGAACAATTCAGAATTGGCAAAAAAAGCATCAGCAGCTTCCTAAGTACCTAATCTATCTGTATATTATTGCGAGATTCTGTGGAAAAAGCTACAGAAAATCCAGCAAAGTACCTCTACAAGGCAAGGACGAGTTCATCACTGTTACTGATAATAAAGGAAAAGGCACAGAACTCACCCCCAGTACATCACAATCTCTGGACCATTTGTGGGCCTGCAGTAGACAGCAATCCTTGGCAACATTTAATCATAGGGCAGAATTTTTCCGTCAGCAAGCTGGGGGTGGGACCCGCTCACTGACGCGGGATGATGTCGGGGGAAACCCCTGACGTCATCCCGTCCCATTTAAATATTCAGGAAGGCGGGCGGACAGCAAAATCAGCTGTCCGCTCACCGACCTGTCAATGGCCGATTGAGGCCATTGACAGGGTAGTTAAATCAATTAAAGGCACTGCCCATCCAACCTTAAGGCTGGCGGGCAGGCCAGGAGCCCCGGCGGGCTTCTGAAAAAACATGAAACCTCATCCACCGGCAGGATGAGGTTTCATGTCAGTTTTAAAAATCTTTAATCAAGTTTCTGTGATATTTATTAACATGTCCCCTTTCATGTGACATTGTCACATGAGGAGGACATGTTAATAATTTTTTTATTTTTCTATTTTTAAGCTTTCAAAAACTTTCAGCACACTCCCTGAGGCAGCACTTAGTCTTAGGGAGATGTGCGTGAAAGAGAGCACTCTGACAGCTGAGGAATCCACAAAGCCCCCCACAGGAAGCACGTAGCGCTTAATTGGCCCGCCCACTTAAAATGGCAGCGGGGCCTGCTTCAATGGCGGCGAATGGCTGCCCACCTGCCGCCAAGACAGTGGGTCCCGCCTGCCCATCAAGGGCAAAATTCTGCCCATAAAGTGGGTTGGCCAAAGAGATTAGCTGAACCACAACAGATTCCACACATCTGTCAAAAAAGACTGCTACAAATCCACATCATGAAAAGGACAATAAACCTTGGACCATTCTCAGTAAGCTCCCAATGTTCCTAACACTATACTGAATTGTCTAAAATAGGATTATCACAACAGAGCAAATGAAAATAAACAGCGAAATTTGACATCCCGAATAAAATCAGAAAATTATGAAAAGACAGCGAGTTAGTGTCTGTGTAGAGAAAAAGACAGGCTAACATTTCAAGTAAAACCATTTTTATGAAGGCTTCATTTAGAGGGTAATATTCAAAAAGTTAAACTGCTTTTATCTCTCAAGATATTGATTAATCTTTATTTTCTAAATTTACTGTTTTTGTTTCAAAACCTCGCTGTGCCACTGTGCCAACAATGGGAAACTGCCACAGAGACTGCAAACCAATTGTACTGATCACTAAGATTGCTGTAACATTAAGTCAGTTGTCATTTCAAAAAGTAGCTTCTGATAATTAAAAACTGATAACTATAAGTGGTGATCATGTAACAAAATTCCAACATATGTAATTCACTGTTATATACAATCATGAGATAACATTCTAAATGGTACTCGGATAATGAAAATTTAGCAAAATCTACTTAGAACTAAATTTTCACCGGTATAGAATTAACCGCTGCCTGCTTGATTTCCTTTTTTGTTGTTGACTTGCTATTATTGCGTTATTTCACTTAAATATACATCTAGAATGGCCATTAAAATATTAAATTTATCATGCAGTTTTCAAAGATTTGTTAAAATCCTTCATTTAAATTAAGCTTCATTTGGAACCATAATGCCTACATTTCTCAATTCATAGAATCAGAATAATTACTGCACTGAAGGAGGCCAGTCATCCTCTAACAAAATTTTAATTGATAAATTATTTTTGATACATTGCCCGCTTTGCAAATGAAGCTGCCTGTGATATTTTGGCTAGTTTCTTTTTGTTGCTTCTGAAAGGCAAGACAAAGTTTTGTGATCAGCAGTTATGGAATTTTGCACTGCAACTTGTGGCGATAAGAAATTCATTTCAGCATGGCAGCTTCTACATAGGAACTGGAACCGGAAGAACAGGGCAAGCAACTGTGTATCTTAACTAATTAGACTTAAGAATGGTTAATGAGACACATACAGAGTCTAAACTAGGAAGTGTAGTTAAAGTTAGTCAAATCATGTACAGAAAGCAATATAAAAAGGGGGAAGAAATTTGGGATTGGGGGCAAGAGGTAAAAGAGATAGAAAGAAAAAGTCAAGAAATGTTTTATTTTTTTAAATCAACATTAATTAAAATCCAATGAAATTAGGCTTTCACATTTGCAAATTAGTTAGCATTCGTAAAGTTTTGGTGACAGAGATGTTTGGCAGCAATTAAGACTTATCACATTGTTAAAAGTCCATTTAAATTAAAATGGGCAAGCCCCTAACTTTTTCTGCCAAGTTTAGTAGGTCTCTAAGTCGTACAACTTTATGTTCTTCCATGTGCTTGACTACCGAGTATCTCAAGAAGACACGGTTGATGCAGAATTTCTAGAGGAGCAGAGCAACTTAAACAGAAATCAGGTAGCTGCTATTAAACTACGCAAGTGTGGTTGCTAGAAATCGTCTGATTTACTCTTGGGTAACAGTGAGTGGTGATAGGCTATTATTTTCTTACAAAAACTAGTATTTATACAGCACCTATAACGTAAGAAAACATATATTCGGTTCCCATATTTTTCTTTCATACGAACATACGAATTAGGTGCTGGCCACTCGGCCCCTCAAGCCCATTCTGCCATTCAATAAGACCGTGGCTGATCTGACTGTAACCTCAGCTCCACATTCCTGCCTACCCCAGGTAGCTTTTAACCCCCTTGTTAATCAAGAATCTATCTAGCTCTGCCTTAAAAATATTCAAAGACTCTGCTTCCACTGCCTTTTGAGGAAGAGAGTTTCAAAGATTCACAACCTTCTGAGAGAAAAAATTTCTCCTCATCCCTGTCTCAAATGGGTGACCCCTTATTTTTAAACAGTGACACCTAGTTCTAGACTCTCCCACAAGAGGAAACACCCTCTCCACATCCACCCTGTCAAGAGTCAAGATCTTAAAAGTTTCAATCAAGTCACCTCTTATTCTTCTAAACTCCAGTGGATAGAAGCTTAAAGTGTCTAACCTTTCCTCATAAGACAACCCGCCCATTTCTGGTGTTAGTCTAGTAAACCTTCTCTGAACTGCTTCTAATGCATTTACATCTTTCAGCCTATTGCCCACATTCTCCTTTTATTTAGCTCACTTTCATGTTAAATTTGCTTTAATCCTCATGCATCACACAATGTTTTCTGGTCAAAATATAGCAGGCTAATTCCTTCTAGTCCCTGTCAAAGCTATCCCCATGTTGAATGCAGGAAGATAATTCCAGATGCAAGGTCAATGATCCATTAACTTTGTTTGCCACACTGAAGGGGAAGTCCATCCTTTTACTTTATGCCTCCTCCATTTTGTTCAAGAATGGTAAAAATCGTCCATAGACAATTCCTGATTCTTCAAGATACTTCACATGGCACCCTATGTTACAGCAACTAACTACATCCACATTACATTTTCTTCATTTGAAAGGCTAGCTTTAAAAAAAAACAATTTTTTCTCAAATGATGAGAAACTTGAAAACAACCAGATACTCTTGAACTTTGAGATATGAAGAAATAGTAAATTTCAAAGTCAATTAAAGGTTTATACATGAGTAAGTGATTGTTAATGTAAAATAAAAATGTCCACTTTACCTGCATAAACTGAAATGAAGCTTCAAAATCCTCCACAGGGTACATTTTGACCCGAAAGAACTTCATTCCCATGATTAGACTGATGATGCTTTGCACTACATGAGGGCTCTGCTCTTTCTGACGTAGTTCCTTCAGCTCAGTCATAAACTTCTTTCTGACTGCCTGAAATCTAAAAAAAAATTGAAGAATTCATGCACTGCGGATCTTTATAGTTCAAGTATCAAAGTCTGTCCAGCGGAAGTTAATTACTTTTCTTCTCTCTCAATACTTAAGTAAAGAAACATCGAAAGTATACTCAAGATACTTCAAATCAAACAAACAATCTCGGGGTTTATTTTATCATCTTTCAAATAAAGCTTTCCTCAATCATTTCTGCTTGTATTTGGCTCCTGTATTCCACAAACATGCTTGGATGTAACTTAATGGGTGATCAAAGGCCACATCAAACGATACCAATGACAATCCAAAACTATCTCAGATAAAACCTACAGCAGGAAAAGCATACTGACTCAAACCTTAAGGGAAAAGACTAAGGTAAATAAGCATAAGAAAACCTATATATACATTTTTTATGGAGACAAAAAATATGCATTTTTGGCATGCAAAATTTCATTACAGATCAAAAAATCATGGAAGTATTTTGGTAAAGAGGACATCCATTAACAGCACATTTTGTTTTTCTTGTATCCTCATTTTCCATTTGAATGGTTACAAAAACTGTGTCCAAACAACCAGCACATTAGATCTTCTTGTATCATTCTACGTAACTCGTGAAGGCAATAACATGGAGTTCTCTGGACCATTACAGGTCTACTTGTACAGAGGACTGTAAAACAGACAGTATTCCAGATTTAGTGTTCTCAACTGAGATAGCAAATTAAAACACCCTGTGCTATCATCAACATCCTGAGGATTACCATTAATCAGAAACTGGACAGCATCTTCCAAACTGCATCCTTTACAACCTAGATAGAAAAGGGCAGCAGATGCATGGGAACACTACCACTTGCAAATTCCTTTCCAAGGCACACACCATCCTAAACTGGAACTTTATTGTTGTTCCCTCACTGTTGCCAGGTGAAAATCCTGGAGAAAGCGGTTAAGAAGGTGTACAGGATTCTGGACTTTATAAATAGCATAAAATACAAAAGCAAGAGGTTTTGCTTAACCTTTATAAAACACTGGCACTGCTGCATAAGGAAGAAGTAGTGTGTCTATTTCTGGGTCCCACACTGTAAGAAGGTAGCTGAGGCATTAGAGAGGGTGTAAAAAAGATTCATGAGAATGAGCCTAGAATGAGGAGCTTCAGTTACACGGATAGATTGGAGAAGCTAGGGTTGTTCTCCTTAGAGAAGGTTGAAAGGAGATTTAATTGAAGTGTTGAAAATCACAAAGAGTCTGGATAAAGTAGATAGGGAGAAACTGTTCCTTGGGTGGAAAGGGTCAAGAATTAAAGAACACCAATTTAAGGTGAATGGCAAAAGAACCAAAGGCGACAGGAGGAAAAATGTTTTTACGCAGCAAGTGGTTAGGGTCTGAAAGTGTGGTGAAGGTAGAATCAATTGAGGCTTTCAATAAGGAATTGGAAATTACCCACAGAGAAAACAAAACGGCAGGGCTACAGGGAAGTGGCAGGAGAGTGAGATTGCAGAAAACTGGCAAACACAACAGGCCAAATGGCTTCTTTCTGCACTTCAACCATTCTATAATTCTATTATGGGAGTTGTCCTGGAAAAAGTAAGAGAGTAATATCTGGACATAGCCTAAAAAATGCAAACAAGATGACATATTGATAAAATAATTAATCTCCTTACTTTGATTGTGCAAGAACTCCAATCACCTCTGCATACAAATCTGCAATAATGTGCATATTCCCAGTGTTGGGTCCTGAATACCTGCAAAAGAGTCAAGAACAGAAGGCAGGTGAAATAAAAATGTATGATCAGAGCAAATTATTTTAAAAATGCCAAGCTGGACCAAATTTAAATACCAAGATTAATCTAAATTTGAATCCCATAAGATGAAGCAAAAAATACAATGTTGTTCTTTTGCATCAGACAGGCATACACTATTCCAATTAAACACGTCACTTAAAGAGTGCTGCACTCAGCAAATCAAGAATTGTAGCAAAATATCATGCAATTCAATTGCCTCATCCAATGCAAAGCAAAAGTTCCTTTAAAAGGCAATAACCAATTCGTATAGGGTCTTATCCAGAAATTTAATTGAGCTAAAGTAAATCGCTAGTCAAAATTTAAAAGATTTTTTTTTGTTGGGGGCGGCAAAACAGAAAATCATTACTCACAAGTGAAGAAAATTCACTTGTTTTTATTTTTAAACAATAAATGCATTCTTCCATCATGTGAATCACAGAAAAATCTCCAAAACATTACAGCATTGTCGCAGTCATGAGCTTGGCACAGTTACACACCTCATTTGCATTACGTTCATAAGATCTGTTCTTTTGCTTTTTTAACGATATAAAAGGACAAATCTGAGATTGCAGTGTCTGCATTACAATCCTTACATCCAGGCTAGTGCACAGTGAATTTCCAAAACATTTTGGCATCAGGGCTGGTTTTTGAATCATTCCTGGTTCTTTTCTCTTGCCAAAATGACTGTAAATTGGAAATGTTTTGGGAAACTATGTTCCATGCAGCCACATTTCATTCTTTGTAGGACAGAGCTTTTAAAATACATTGGATACAATGGATAAACCCAACAATATGCAATTTGCCTCCCCAGACTGCCTCTGGCTACAATATGCTAACCTGCCCTTCCCATTCCTTTCCGAATTTCCTTAAATTTATGCTTTCTCACTACTGTTCTGCTGACCAATGAAAACAACCTATCACTGTTTAACTTATCACAGCTAACTGAAAAATGCCACCATTTTTCCAATTTTCTTCATAATTGCTATTGCTTGTATTTGATAACATTTAAAATCGCACCATTTTATGTTGACTTCTGTTCCAAATCCAATACTTCACCTTCTTTCAATGAATTGCATTTGACATCTATTTTCTCATCTTGCTAGCCTAAACGCTTGTCTGCAGTCTATCACACTCTTAAATTGGAATTTGCCCTTCAGCCAAATTGGGTGTCAGACAAATTTTTATTACATTTCCTTAATTTCCAAGTCTATGTATGTATAGTGAACAACAGCAGCTAGAATAGAAAACACATCTTTCCATTTTGAAAAACTTCCTTTTACCTCTGCCTCCTCTTGAGGTTCCCAGCATCACTGCTGTCAACCTCCAGCCAACTCAATTCACTCCATAACATCAAGAAACAGCTGAAGGCACTGAATACTAGATAGGCTATGGGCCCTGGCAACATTCTGGCAATAGTACTGAAGCCTTGAGCTCCAAAACTAACCACACCCTTCACCAAGCAGTAACAGTACAGCTACAACATAGTACCTACCCAACAACGTGGAAATTTGCCCAGGTTAGATCCTGTCCGCCCCAAGAAGAACAAATCCAATCTGGCCAATTGCCGCCTCATCAGCTTCCTTTTGATCATCAGCAAAGTGATGGAAGGTGCTGTCTACAATGCGATCAAACAGCACTTACGCAGCAATAAACTGCTCACTAATGCTAGTGTGGCTTCTACCAAGGCCATTCGGCTCTTGACCTCATTGCAGCCTTGGTCCAAAAAAGGACAAAAGAACTGAACTCAGGTGAGGTGAGAGCGATTGCCCTTGATATCAAGACAGCATTTGACTGAATGTGGCATCAAGCAGCCCTGGCAAAACTGATGTCTATGGGAACCGGAGGTAAAGCTCTCTACTGGTTGGAGTCTTATCTAGCAGAAAGGAAGGCGGTTATGGTTGTTGGCCAATCATCTCAGTCCCAGGACATCGCTGCAGGAGCTCCTCAGAGTACTGTCCTAGATCCAACCATCTTCAGCTGCTTCGTCAATAACCTTCCCTCCATCAGAAGGTCAGAAGTGGGGACGTTCACTGATGATTGCACAGTACCCAGTGCCATTCTCAATGTCTCAGATACTGAAGCAGTCTGTGCCAATATGAAGCAAGACGTGGACAACATTCAGGCTTTGGTTGGAAAGTGGGAAGTAACATTTGCACCACACAAGTGCCAGGCAATGATCATCTCCAACAAGAGAGAATCTAACCATCTCCCCATAACATTCAATGTAATTACCATCACTGAATCCCCCATTATCAACTTCATGGGGGGGTTTCCACTGACCAGAAAATGAACAGGAATATGAATATGGCTACAAGAGCAAGTCTGAGACTGGGAATTCTGATGCAAATAACTAACCTCCCACTGTCAAAATCTGTCCACCATCTACAGGGGTACAAGTCAGGAGTGTGATGGAATACTCTCCAATTGCCTGGATGAGTGTGGCCCCAACAACACTCAAGAAGCTCAACATCATCCAGGACAAAGACAGTCCACAGCAAACTGGGCAACTTTGTTAATGGGCAAAACAACAGATCAATGGGAGATGTTCAAAGAAGAATTTAACGTGATACAGAACTAGTTTATACCACTAAGGGGCAAGAATGTTTATCAGTAAAGATGGGCAACTCAGGAGAAAAGAGACAAGATTAAACTGAAAGAACAGAAACAAAAATCGAAAAATAGCACAGATCCTGGTGAAGTGGAAAATTGCAAAGAACAGCAAATGGCAGCAAAATAGCTAACAAAGCTTCAAGAAGGGAATATGAAAACAAACTTGCAAGGAATATCAAAATCAACACAAAGTTTACAGATGTCCGAACTTTCCAGAGTTCACTTGATCCTGGAACCACTTATTCAGATAGAAAAATTGTGAATGCTACCCTGCTATTTAAGAGAGGGGAAAACCAGGGACTTACAGACCAGTTGGCCTAAAATCTGTAGTTGAGAAAAGGATGGGGCGATGGAACACTTTGAAAATTTTCAGCTGATCAGAGAGCAGCATGGATTTATAAAGGGTGTGTCTGATGAACCTGACTGAAGTTTTTCAAAAAGCGGCTCAAGGGGAATGTCAATTGATGCTGTTAATATAGACTTTCAGAAGTATTTGATCAAGTTCTTCAAAGGAGACTACTAACTAAAGTTGAAGCTCATGAAATCAAAGGCAAGTTATTGACCCGGTTAGGAAATTGGCTGAGTGGCAGGAGACAGAGAGTAGGGAGAACGGGCAAGTACTCTAATTGGTAGGTTGTACTTGGTGATGTCAAGAAAGAGTTGGTGTTGGGGCCTCAACTATTCACCGTCTTTATTAATAACTCAGACGATGGGACAAAAAGCCATATATCCAAATTTGCCAAAGACACCAATGACACAATATATTGCAAACACAAAATTATAAGATATTAATAGATTAAGTGAATGGACAAAAGTGTGGCTAATGGATTTTGATGTAGCCGAATGTGAGATCATCCTGACAAGGATAGAAAAGAGTATTTTCTAAATGGTGAAAAGCTGGAAACAGAGGAGATCCAAAGACACTTCAGTTTCCAGGTAGGGAATAGTTTACAATGTCATGAGCAGGTGCAGAAATTAATCAAGCGTTGGCCTTCATATCTAAAGGACTACAACACAAGGGGTTAGAAGTCATGTTTTAGCTATACAAAACCCTAGTTATACCACACTTGGGAGCACTGCAGACAGTTCTGGGTGTCACACCATAGAAAGGATATAATGGCCTTGGAGGGGTTACAGTGTCAATTTACTTGTGCGACACCTGAACTAAGTGAGGTTACAAAAACTAGGGCTGTAATCTCTGGGATTAGCAGATTAAGGAGTGTTTTGTTTGACGTTTTTAAGATATTAAGGGAAACAGATAGGGTAGATAGAGAGAAACTGTTTCTTCTGGTTGGGGATTCTAGGGCTCCTCAGCATAGTCTAGAAATTAGAGCCAGACCTTAGGGAGTAAAATTAGGAAACACTTTACACAATAAAGGTTGGTAGAAGTTTGGAACTCTTTTGCAAACAGTAATTGATGCTAGGCCAATTGTTAATCTTAAATCTGAACATGATAATACTTTTGGTTAACAAAAATCTATGGGATATGGGGAAAGGGCAGATATATGGAGTTAGGTCATAAATCAGCCATAATCTCACTAAATAGTGAAGCATGCTAGAGGGCCTCCTCCTAAATGGCCTATGTTTCTCTAAGCGCTTAGTCATTTCATCCTATTGTATAAATTCTAAGAGTTTACCAACAACTGAACTAAGCATTAGCCTATAACTTCTTAGTTTAATTTGGTCTCCTTTTTCTTTGCCACCATTATAGTTTTGACTTTCCACAAAATTTTGAAAAATTATGGTCATAGTCTTGATTGTTTCTTTCCTAGCTCCCTTCAGAATCCACAATCTGTCTGCCTTACATCAATTCCATCGCAATCAAATCAGTTCTACCAATAACCTACATGCATATTTGGTGGTTCATTAATTTAAATATTCACCTTCTCTGTGAAATCTAGTATAAAGTAAAACATTTCTGCCATTCCCTCACTCCAATACAAACTTAATTTCCTAGCAGCCACTTCCACTACCCTAATTATCCTCTTATAATAAATGCACCCAACAGAAAATTACTTTATGGCCCAGCTTTCTTCATCTTCTTAATCAATCCCGTAAGCACTAAACGATTGTTTTATTAAATTCACCTTTGACATAACTTAATTTAATTTCCCTAATCATCAATGGAGCCACATCTTTCAGTATACTCCCTTTTTTGCTTACTGAAAAATAACTGATTTATCCCTTTTCTGTCTACCAATCAAGCACTTTCCATTGCTGATATATGGTTTTATTTTGAATTTTCCATTAACTTAATCTGTTCTTTTCATCTTGCTGTAACTGCATTTTCTTTTCAGTTGAAGTACTCTTGCCCTCAATTTGTATTTTCCTTTACTAGGTTTATACTGAACCATTTATATTGTGGTCACTGTTTCCTATTGTTCCCCAATTTTTCAGTAACAAACCTACTCCAACACATTAGCCAAAATCAGGTCAAGCAATGCTTCTTTGTTGGAGTAGGAATATATTGACTGGAAGGAAAATTAAATCCATTTTCTTCAGTGTCCTTATCCCAGCATACCAGCATCCATGGTTCCCCGGTTTCAGTAGTGGCCACCGTTCTTTATGGCAATGCTGGGTTTGGCATCTGTTTGGTCAGGTCTCAGAGGCGAGACTTCCTCCCAGATGGGGTCAGAAGTCCCATTCCCATCCACTAATTTTGTTTCTCCCTCCAGGTGCTGAGATTTTCCAAATTTTTTAAATTTTAGATTTGCAGCATAGAAAAGGATAGAATCATAGAATTGTTACAGCACAGAAAAAGGCTATTCAGCCCCAATAAACTGAGATGGCACTGATCCTGCAGTACTGAATGAGCAAATTTCATACAAACATATGAACTAGGAGCATGATTAGGCCATTCGGCTTCTTGAGCCTGCTCTGCCATTCAATAAGATCGCGGCTGATGGGATTGTAGCCTGAACTCCACATTCCACCTAACCCCGATAACCTTGGACTCCCTTGTGAGTCAAGAATCTATCTACCACTGCCTTAAGAAATATTCATTGAACCTGCCTCCACCATTCTCTGGGGAAGAGAGTTCCAAAGATTCAGACCCTCTGAGGGAAAAAGATTCTTCTCATCTCCATCTTAAATGGGAGACCCCTTATTTTAAACTGTGTCCCCTACCCGCAGAGGAAAACATCCTTTCAGCATCCACTCTGTCAAATTCTCTCAGGGTCTTATGTTTCAGTAAGATCACCTCCCATTCTTCTAAACTCCAACGGCCACAGGCCTAGCCTGTCCAACCTTTCCTTGAAAGAAAACACCCGCATCCCAGTTATCAGTTGAGTAAACTTTCTCTGAACTGCTTCTAAAGCATTTATATCCTTTCTTAAATAAGGAGACCGAAACTGTACACAGGACTCTAGATGTGGTCTCATCAACACCCTTTACAATTGTAGCAAAACATCCCTACTTTTATATTTCATTCCCAATGCAATAAACTACAACATTCCATTTGCCTTCCTAATCACTTGCTGAACTTGTCCTGATTTATATACCAGGATATCCAAATCTCACTGTACCTCAGTTCTGCAAACTCTTTCCATTTGAATAATATGCAGCTTTTCTATTCCTCCTGCCGAAGTGGACAAGTTTACATTTTTCACAACACACTGCAATTTTTTCCCCACTCACCTAACCTATCTATGTCCCTTTACAGACTCATGATGTCCTCTTCACAATTACTTTCCTAAACATCTTCATATCACCAGCAAATTTAGCAACCATACATTCAGTCCCTTCATCCAAGCCATTGACATTGTAAATAGTTGAAGCCCCAGCAATGATCCCTGTTGCATTCCACTTGTCACATCTTGCCAACTCAAAATTGACCCATTGTCTACTCTCCATTTCCTGTTAGCTAACCAATCCTCTATTCATGCTATAATAAAAACAGAAAATGCTGGTAAAACTCAACAGGTCTGGCAGCATCTGTGGAGAGTCCATATGACTTTTCAACAGAGCTCTATCCATGCTAATATGTTACTAGCGACACCATGAGCTCTTATTTTGTGTAGTAGCCTTTCATGTGGCACCTTGTCAAATGCCTTCTGGAAATCTAAGTACATCACATCCACAGATTCCCCTTTATCCATGTTCCTTGCTACTTCCTCAAAGAACTTCAATAAATTAGTCAAACATGATTTCTCTTTCACAAAACTCTGCCTGATTGCATTGGGATTTTCCAAGTGACCAGTTATAACCTCCTTAATAATAGATTCCAGCAATTTCCCTATGACAGATGTTAGGCTAACCAGCCTATAGTTTCCTGCTTCCTGTTTCCTCCTTTCTTGTACAGAGGAATCACATTGGCTAATTTCTAATTTGATGGAACCTTTCCAGAATCTAAAGAATTCTGAAAAACTAAAATCAATGTGTCTATTATCTCAGCAGCCACTTCTTTTAAGACCCTAGGATGAAGTCCATCATGACCTGGGGACTTGTCAACTTTTAGTTCTAATAATTTCCTCAGTACCCTTTCCCTGGTGAGTATAACTTCTAAGTTCCTCTCTCCTTCTCGCCTCATGATCCACAATTATTTCTGGGATGTTATTTGTATTCTCTACAGTGAAGGCAGATGCAAATTATCTGTTTAATTCATCCACTATTTCCTTATTTTCCTTTATTAATTCCTATCCTCACTCCTCTCTCTAGAGGACCAACGCTCATTTTTCTTACTCTTCTTTCTACATACGTGTAGAAACTTTCGCTATCTGTTTTTATATTTCTAGCTACTAATTTCTCCTCTTTCTTAATTTTTAGTCATTCTTTGGTGTTCTTAATACATTGTCCAATCTTCTGACCTGCCACTCATCTTCGTGGATTATACACTCTTTCAATTTCACACTACCTTTAACTAGCCACGGATAGTGTGTCCTTCCCTTAAGAGCCTTTCTATCTCATTGGAGTGTACCTTTTTTGTGTATTCTGAAATATCTCCTTAAATGTCTGCCACTGCATCTCTACCAACCTGTACCCTAACCTAATTTCCCAGTTCACTTTAGCCAGTGACGTCTTCATGCCCTCATAATTGCCCTTATTTAAGTTTAAAACACTTGCCTTACATCCAGTCCTCTTTCCCTCAAGCTGAATATGAAATTCAATCATATTATGATCACTGCTACCTAGAGGCGTCTTCACAATAAGGTCACTAATTAATCCCCTCTGACTGCACATTACCAGGTCTAGTATAGCCTCCTCCCTGGTTGGTGCCAAAACGTGCTGCTCTAAGAAAGTGTCCCAAAAATACTATGAACTCATCATCCAGGCTATGTTGCCAATCTGATTTTTCCAATCTATATGATCGAAATCATCATGATTATCGACATACCTTTCTCAGAAGCCCCCATTACTTCTTCCTGTATATCCCATCCTATAGTGGTTACTGTTAGTGGGCCTATAAACCACTCTCACAAGTGACTTTTAAACCTTTACTATTTCTCATCTCTACCCAAAACAATTCTACATTTTGATCTCTAGAACTAAGGTAATCTCACTCTGTTATACCAATGCCGTCCTTAATCATGCCTCCCTTCCTCACATCTATCAAACATCCATTTCACCTGCCAATCATTGGTCAGCAAGGACAGCAGCTTTTTGCTATACTCCTCTTATGATTCATTGGTCACTTCTTTCAGAGATCAATTTTCTTCTTCAAAAGCAAAATACTGCAGATGCTAGAAATTTGAAATAAGAACAAAATTGCTGGAAAAACTCAGCAGGCCTGGCAGCAACTATGCACAGAAACAAAGTTAATTTTTCAGGTTGATGACCTTTCATCAGAACCAATGGGTGAGCAGGATTTAGTGCAGGGTTAGGTATGTGCAGTGATTTTCCAATCAACGTGAAACTTTAACTCTGTTTCTCTCTACAGATGTTGCCTGACCTGCTGAGCTGTTCCAGCATTTTTTGTTCTTAAGTTTAAAATGTCTTTATCCACAAATCCTTCCAGAGGTCTGGCTCATTCCATCTCTGAAATGTCCTCAAGCCCCAGATCTCCTCCCACAATTTCTGGTCCTCCAGCTCCAGTTTTTTAAAGTCATTTCTCCTCTCATTTCTCTTCCACTGGTCGCAGAGCCATCAGCAATTTCAGTCATACTCTCTAGAGCTATTGAACCCTCTTTGTCATTCCCCTTCTCTCTCCACTTTCAAAACCCTTCTTTTAGTCTATCTTTTACACCAAATTTTTTGTGGCCCCTCCCAGTCTCCCTCCATGGCTCAGTGATTGCTCTCTAATTTACCCCTCTCTGAGAAGGACCTTGAAACACATTTTAACCAGTAAATGGCATTATAATTGAATGCGCATTAGCTCGGGGAACATTCTTCACTGCAGAGTTCCACAGGTCAGTTAAAGAATAATTGACCTTGCTTGGGTTATGAGTGTTTAATATAGAATATTGGCAAAGCACTACATTTCAGCAAGAAACCACAAACTTTTATGTATACATAAAACACTACTGTGAAAGCATTGACAAAAAAGGCAAAGAGCCAACTTACCCTTCCCTGTGTTTAAAGTGCTTAAAAGCCAAGTTCAGAACTTCATGTACTAAAGCATCTGGCACTGGATGAAGAGGAATCTGTAAAGCAATTAACATATCAGCATTGTTGTGGAATGTATGCTTTTAAACTGCAAGTAATCCAGGTTGCACGTTTTTCTGCTACAAGGATATGGTGAAAGTGTACTTTCTCCATTCCCTTACAAATTATAACTAAGCTTCAATGAGTTCAAATTTAAGACTACAACAACAAAAAAACTTACTCCTCCCCAACCCTTCACATTTCCTCAAAAGGTTATAGTATATATTTATCCCACCTCTTTTGAACACCAGCATTTACACCTTTCTACTTCACATGTAGATGAAAGTAAAAGGCACTTCTCCCTGTGAAAATATTATATTGCTAATGTGTTTAGTATTACAGTACATGTTGTACACAGGTATTGAAAATAAATGGCAGAGATCAACATACTGAAAAACACATGACTGGAAAAGATGAAGTCTCATTTCCACAGCGATAAGCTTTTTTGAAATGTGGCAAAAAAGCTCACATTATGTTGCCTAGGTCTCCAGGTCAGTTATCATTTTGAGAAACTTGGGCGTTAATAAAACAAAAATAATTTTGATGAAAAGTTAAAATATCCATAATTATTCCTTAGGTTGGCAGCCATTTCTACTTTGGCTAAAATAAAAATTGAGGTGGAGCTTTTATGAAGAACACTATTACCATGGAAGCAACAACTTTTAGTTACACAATGCCTTCATCATTGAAAAACAACCCAAAATACTTCAAAGAAAAATTGATACCAAGTGGAAAGTATTAGGAGGATTGACCAAAAGCTTAGTCAGAATTTTAAGAAGGGTCTTAAAGAAGGGAGAGAGGCTAAGAGGCAATGAGGTTTAGGGAGCAAATTCCAGAGCTTTGTACCAGGGCAGCTGAAGACCGATGGGTGGTTTAGTGTGGGATGAGATATAGGCAGCTGAGTTTTAGACAAACAGAAGTTTATGGAGAGTAATGAAAAGCCATCAGGGGCACATTGTCACCTTCAGAATGAGCTATTCTAAAGACACAGATAAGGGTTTTGGCAGTAAATAACACTAGGTAGGGACAAAGGCAGGCAATGTTCCAGAGTAAAAACAGAATTACCTGGAAAAACTCAGCAGGTCTGGCAGCATCGGCAGAGAAGAAAAGAGTTGACATTTCGAGCCCTCATGACCCTTCGACAGAACTTGAGTTCGAGTCCAAGAAAGAGTTGAAATATAAGCTGGTTTAAGGTGTGTATGTGGGGGGCGGAGAGATAGAGAGAGAGAGAGGTTGGGGGGGGGGGGTGTGGTTGTAGGGACAAACAAGCAGTGACTGCTTCTATCACTGCTTGTTTGTCCCTACAACCACACCCCCCCCCAACCTCTCTCTCTCTCCGCCCCCCACACACACACCTTAAACCAACTTATATTTCAACTCTTTCTTGGACTCGAACTCAAGTTCTGTCGAAGGGTCATGAGGACTCGAAACGTCAACTCTTTTCTTCTCCGCCGATGCTGCCAGACCTGCTGAGTTTTTCCAGGTAATTCTGTTTTTGTTTTGGATTTCCAGCATCTGCAGTTTTTTTGTTTTTATCTCAATGTTCCAGAGTAGGCTATCGTTGAGATGGGCCCCTTAAGGCTAAAATCAATCGAATGCTGCCTTGGTGTTAAGAAAGGAAGAAAGACTTATGTTCATATAGTGATTTTCATGTCCACTGAACACCTCAAAGCACTTTATAGACAATGAAGTACTTTCGAAGTATAGTCACTGTTATAATATTATCAAGGGCAGTCACTCCCACATCAACTCCAATTCAGTTTTTGTGTCCATGCCTGGACTGCAGCTAGAGCGGAGAGATCTTGCAGAACCCAAATGAGAATTGGTGAGTATGCTATTGATCAGTAAGTGGCACTATTAACAAATCCTTCCATCACTTTGCTAAGGATTGAATATTGGCTGACAGTAATTAAATAAAAACAGAAAATGCTGGAAAGACTCAGCAGGGCTGACAATATCTGTGGAGAGAGAAACAGAGTTAACATTTCGAGCTCGTATGATTCTTCTTCAGAGCTAAAGAGAAGTAGAAATGTGATGAAATTTATACTGATTGGGGGGGTGGAGCTGGTGAAGCTGGATAGGTCAGTAATAGGTGAGGGTTTAGGGGAGATTGACAAAAATATCATGGACACAAGACAAAGGGAGTGTTAATGGTAGTGGTAAAGAGTAAAGAAGGTGCTGAAAGTGGCATAAAGGTAAGATAGCAAGAGGTGTTAATAGCAGAACAAGGGTCAGCACTCTGAAAGCACAACAGTTACAAGTGACAGATGGCCCTTTTGGGGGTGGGAAGGGCAGTGGTTGGGAAAAAGGATAAAAAGGGATAAGAAAGGGAATAAAACAATGAATAAATTAATAAAAATAAAAATAAGTAGATAAAAAATAAAAATAAATTTTAAAAAAGGGATTAAAAAGGGGATGAAGATAGAGGAGAGAGTTCATGGTCTGAAGTTGTTGAACTCGATGTTAAGTCCAGAAGGCTATAAAGTACCTAGTCGGAAGGTGAGGTGCTGTTCCTCCAGTTTGCATTGGACTTCACTGAAACATTGCAGCAGACGAAGGACGTACATGTGGGCATGAGAGCAGGTTGGTGTGATGAAATACCAAGCGACAGGAAGGTCGGGATCATGCTTGAGGATAAGACGAAGGTGTTCCGCAAAGCAGTTATCCAGTCTGCATTTGGTCTCCCCAGTGTAGAGGAGGTTGCATTGGGGGCAGCAAATGCAGTAGACCAAATTTGAAGGAGGTGCAAGTGAAGCGCTGCTTCACCTGAAAGAAGTGTTTGGGCCGTTGGACGGTGAGGAGGTAAAGGGCCAGCTGTTACATCTTCTGCGGTCGCATGGGAAGGTGCTGAGGGAAGGTGTTGGGGTTGATGGAGGAGACCAGGCTGTCCCGGAAGGAAAGGTTCCTACAGTATGCCAACCGGAGGGGGGTGGTTTGAAGGGAAGATATGTTATATGTTTGGTGCTGGCATCATGCTGGAGTTGGGGGAAAGGGTGGAGGATGGTCCTTTGAGTGCAGAGACTGGTGGGGTGAAAAGTGAGGACAAGGGGGACCCTATCATGCTTCTGGGAGGGAGGGGAAGGTGTGAGGGTAGGGGCGTGGGAGATGGGTCGGACACGGTTCAAGGCCCTTTCTACCACAGTGGGGTGAAACCTCAGTTAAGGAAAAAAGACATGGCAGAAGCGCCGTTTTGGAAAGTGGCATCTTTGAAACAGATGTGATGGAGGTGAAGGAACTGAGAGAATGGGATGGAGGCCTTACAGGATGCAGGGTGTGAGAAGCTGTTGTCAAGATAGCTGTGGGAGTCAGTGGGCTTGTAACGAATATTGGTGGACAGTCTATCACCAGAAATGGAGGCAGAGAGGTCAAGGAAGGGAAGGGAAGTGTCAGAGGTGGACTATGTGAAGGTGATAGAGGGGTGGGAATTCAAGCAAAAAGGTCCAGACGAGAGCATGAAGCAGCACATAACAGTCATCAATATGCCAATAAAGGAATTGTGGGAAGGGGCCTGAGTGGAACTGGAAGAAGAAAGTTCCATTTACCCATAAGGAGACAGGGATCACTTGGGCCCATGCAGGTACTCATAGCCACACCTTTCATTTGGAGGAAGTGAAAAAGTTTAGGGAAAATTGTTCAGTGAGCGAACAAGTTCAGCCAGACAGAGGAGACTGGCGGTGGATGGGAATTGTTCAGGCCTCTGTTCAAGGAAGAAATGGAGAGCCTCAGAACATCCTGGTGGAGGGTGGAGGATGGAGGTGTAGAGGGATTGGACATCCATGGCGAATAGGCAGTGGTTAGGGCCAGGGAACTGGAAATTGTTGATAAGACCTAGGGCATCATAGGAATCATGGATGTAGGTGGGAAGAGACTGGACAAGGGGAGAGAGAATGGAGTCAAGGTTAGAAGAAATTAGTTCCGTGCGGCAGCAACAGGCCAACACGATGGGTCCACTGGGATGGTCCTGTTTGTGGATTTTGCGAAGGAGGTTGGAGGTGGTGCGGGGTTGGGATACTATGAGGTTGGAAGCTGAAAAGGGGAGAACTCCAGAGAAGGTGAGGTCAGTGACAGTCTTGGAAACAATAGCTTGATGTTTGGTGGTGAGGTCATGGTCCAGGGGAAGGTAGGGAGGAGTATCTGAGAGCCGGCGCACAGCCTCTGCGAGATAGAGGTCAGTATGCCAGACAACAGCAGCACCACCCTTGTCGGCAGGTTTGATAACAAAGGCAGAGTCAGACCTAAGAGAACGGAATGCAGCAAGTTCGAAGGAGACAGGTTAGAGTGCGTGAGACAACCAGAGAGATTGAGGTGGCCGATGTCACGCCGACAGTTCTCAATGAACAAATCAAGAGCAGGTCAGAGGTGAAAGGGAGGGGCCCAGGGAGAATACTGGAGTCAGGTGAAAGGATCCATTGAATGGGGGGAGGACTCCTGCCCAAAGAAGTGAACACAGAAACGAAGGCGGCGGAAGAAGAGTTCAGCATTGTGCCGAGGACGAAATTCATTGAGGTGAGGTCGTAAGGGTATGAAACTGAGTCATAAAAACAAAAAAACTGCGGATGCTGGAAATCCAAAACAAAAACAGAAAAAAAAACTCCAACAGCTCATCGACCCCAACACCCATCTAGGACCCTCCACCCTGGCCTGTCCCTCCGTCCCCACCCAATCTTCCAATCCCAGCCCCGGCCGTGTATTCACTATACCCCCTGACCTTCCCCTCTCTGACACTGAACATTCAGTGCTCAGCAAAGGAATTAGTTTCATACTCTTACGCCCTCATCTCAGTGAATTTTGAGCTCGGAGTGATGCTGAACTCTTCTTCCGCCGTCTTCGTCTCCGGGCTCACTTCTTTGGGCAGAAGTCCTCTCCCCGTTCAACGGATCCTTTTACCCCCTCCAATATTCTCCCTCCACCTGGACCCCTCCCTCTGGATTCTTACTTTCTCTTGATCTTTTCATTGAGAACTGTCGGCGCGACATTAGTCGTCTCAATTTCTCTGCTCCTCTCACCCATTCTAATCTCTCTCTCTCTCTACTTTCTGCACTCCGTTTTCTCAGGTCCAACACCAACATTGTCATCAAACCCCAACATTGTCATCAAACCCGCTGACAAGGGTGGTGCTGTTGTTGTCTGGCGCACTGACCTCTACCTCGCGGAGGCTGAGCGTCAACTCGCAGACACTTCCTCCTACCTCTCCCTGGACCATAACCCCACCACTGAACATCAAGCCATTGTTTCCAGGACTGTCACTGACCTCATCTCCTCTGGAGATCTTCCTCCCACAGCTTCCAACCTGATAGTCGCCCAACCTTGGACGGCCCGCTTCTACCTCCTATCCAAAATCCACAAACAGAACTGTCCCGGTAGACCAATCATGTCAGCTTGCTCCTGCCCCACGGAACTCATTTCTCGTTATCTTGACTCCCTTCTCTCTCCCCTTGTCCAATCCCTTCCCACCTACATCCGTGATTCCTCTGACATCTTACGTCACATCAACAATTTCCAGTTCCCTGGCCCCAACCTCTTCCTCTTCACCATGGATGTCCAATCCCTTTACACCTCCATCCCCCACCAGGATGGTCTGAGGGCCCTTAGCTTCTTCCTTGAACAGAGGCCCGAACAATCCCCATCCACCATTACTCTCCTCCATCTGGCTAAATTCGTTCTCACACTGAACAATTTCTCCTTCAACTCCACTCACTTCCTCCAAGTAAAAGGTGTGGCTATGGGTACCCACATGTGCCCCAGCTATGCCTGTCTCTTTATGGGGTATGTGGAACATTCCTTGTTCCAGTCCTACTCCGGCCCCCTTCCACAACTCTGTCTCCGGTACATCGATGATTACTTCGGTGCTGCTTCATGCTCTCGTCGAGACTTGGAAAAATTTATTAATTTTGCTTCTAATCTCCACCTCTCCATCATTTTCACGTGGTCCATCTCTGACACTTCCCTTCCCTTCCTTGACCTCTCTGTCTCAATCTCTGGTGATAGACTGTCCACAAATATCCATTACAAGCCTACCAACTCTCACAGCTACCTTGACTACAGCTCCTCACACCCCGCTTCCTGTAAGGACTCCATCCCAATCTCTCAGTTCTTTCACCTCCGTCGCATCTGTTCTGATAATGCTACCTTCAAAAACAGTTCCTCTGACATGTCCTCCTTCCTTAACTGAGGTTTTCCACCCAAAATCGTTGACAGGGCCCTCAACCGTGTCCGGCCCATCTCCCGCACATCCGCCCTCACGGCTTCTCCTCCCTCCCAGAAACATGATAGGGCCCCCTTGTCCTCACTTATCACACCACCAACCTCCGCATTCAAAGGATCATCCTCCGCCATTTCCGCCAACTCCAGCATGATGCCACCACCAAACACATCTTCCCTTCACCCCCCCTAGCGGCATTCCGTAGGGATCGTTCCTTGCGGGACACCCTGGTCCACTCCTCCATCACCCCCTACTCCTCAACCCCTACCTGTGGCACCTCTCCATGCCCACGCAAAATATACACCTGCCCCTTCACTTCCTCTCTCCTCACCATCCAAGGGCGCAAACACTCCTTTCAAGTGAAGCAGCATTTCACTTGCATTTCCCCCAACTTAGTCTGCTGCATTCGTTGCTCCCAATGTGGTCTCCTCTACATTGGAGAGACCAAACGTAAACTGGGCGACCGCTTTGCAGAACACCTGCGATCTGTCCGCAAGAATGTCCCAAACCTCCCTGTCTCTTGCCATTTTAACACTCCACCCTGCTCTCTTGCCCACATGTCTGTCCTTGGCTTGCTGCATTGTTCCAGTGAAGCCCAACGCAAACTGGAAGAACAGCACCTCATCTTCCGACTAGGCACTTTACAGCCTTCCGGACTGAATATTGAATTCAACAACTTTAGATCTTGAACTCCCTCCTCCATCCCCACCTCCTTTCTGTTTCTTCCCCCTTCCTTTTGTTTTTTCCAATAATTTATATAGACTTGTCTTTTCCCACCTATTTCCATTTTTTTAAAATCTTTTATGCTCCCCCACCTCCACTAGAGCTGTACCTTGAGTGCCCTACCATCCATTCTTAATTAGCACATTCGTTTAGATAATATCACCAACTTCAACACCTGTGTTGTTTTGTCTGTGACATCTTTTGATTATCTGTTCCTATCACTGCTTGCTTGTCCCTACAACTACACCACCCCCTCCACTTATCTCTCTCCCTCTTCTCCTCCCCCCCCGCCCCCAACCACCTTAAACCAGCTTATATTTCACCCCTCTCCTTGGATTCACCAAGTTCTGTTGAAGGGTCATGAGGACTCGAAACGTCAACTCTTTTCTTCTCCGCCGATGCTGCCAGACCTGCTGAGTTTTTCCAGGTAATTCTGTTTTTGTTATGAAACCGAGTCCTTTGCTGAGTACAGAATGTTCAGCATCAGAGCGGGGAAGGTTAGAGGATATGGCGAATACATGGCAAGGGCTGGGATTGGAAGGAGGGATGGGATCAGAGGGACGGGAAGGGGTGGAGAGTCCTGAATGTGCGTTGGTATCAATAAGTTGTTAGAGCTTGCATTCCTTAACACCTGAAAGGAAGAGAAAAAGTTTCTTGCTAAGGCGTCGGATGTGACAAAGAATAAAATCAAACTGGGGACAAGGACAGCTTTGAGATAGGATGAGTTGGTGCTGCTGGAGGGAGAAGTCGAGTGTGTTCATATGGTAGCACATGGCGCTGAACATGGATCTCAGGATGTGGCGAGAACAGCAGTCCGGGGAACACCGAATGTCCTGGAGATACCTGTAATCCTGGGTGGATTCGAAACATGAAGGATGGAACTTCAGTTGGAATCCATGTGGGGCAAGTCGGAGATGGAGACAGTCGCTGAGGAAGGAAATATGGCTGTGAAAGCGAGTTTTGTTAAACACCTTGTCAAACACCAGGAGGGAAATGGAAAGCAATGAAGATGAACAGAATGAAAGAGATAAACAGAAATTCTGTCGGAGAGAACAGCAGTACTTCTTCAAGGTAGGCATTCCGGAAAGAGAAGTGGCAGTGAATTTTATCTTAGTACAGTAATTAAACTGAGCATGCCTGGACAATTTTTCATATTGTCAGGTAGATGGCAATAGCTGTAGTGGAACAGCTTAGCTAGAAGCGTGGCTAGTTTTGTAGCACAGGTCAGTACTACAGCCGAGATGTTGTCAGGGTCCATAGCCTTTGCTATGTCAGCCATGGCTGTTAGTAGCACTCATGCCCCGTTAAAAGTTTGTGGATTCGAGTCCCATTCCAGAGACTTAAGAAGAAAACCTTGGGGACCTTCCAAATGCAAAACTGAGGGAATGCTGCACCATTCGATAAGATATTAAACTGAGGTCTTGTATGCCCTCTCGGGTGGATGCAAAAGATTCCAATGATACTATTTTGAAGAGCAAGGGCATTTTTATGGTAACCTGGCCAATATTTATCTGCAGCGAGCTACAACAGATTATGTGGTCATCATTAAATTGCTGTTTGAGGGAGCTGACTGTGCACAAATTGGCTCACGTTCCCTACATCACAACACTGTCAACACTTCAAATAATATATCAATGGGTATAAAGTCCTGAGCTCATGAAAGGCACCATACAAATGCAACCTTCCTCTCTTTTGTCCAGTCCATGCAGCCATTTCTTGGTATCATGTGGAGTGGATCAAATTTACTGAACATTGACAGCTATAATGGTGTGGATGTCAGAAGGAGGCTGAGAAGAAGAATCTTCCCAGCACTTCTGGCTGAAGATGATGTGAATGATTCAGCCTTGTCTTTTGTACTCATGCTCTAGGTTCCACCATCATTCAGAATTGGTATGTTCATGGAGCCTCTTCCTCTGATTAGTTGTTTTAATTGTCCTCCTCCATTTCAACTGGCTGTGGTAGGATTGCACAGCTTTGACCTGTTCTGGTTTGCATGTTAGCCTGTACTGTCAATGGTTCTTTCTCCTCAGGTACTGTCCCCCTCTCCTTTAAATTTGCTGTCATCACACCCTCCTCAAAAAAACAACCTTTAACACCTTTATCCTCGCAAACTACTGCCCTAACTCTAAACTCCCTTTCCTCTCCAAAGCTCTTAAATTTGCAGTAATCTCTCAACTGTATGCCCAACATGCCCAAAACTCCACATTAGAACCTCTCCATAAAGTTTTGTCCTTGCCACAGTACTGAAACAGTTCTTAACGAAGTTATAAATGGCATCTTATATGACTGCAAAGGAAAACTATTCCTCCTAATCGGTTCTTGACCTGTTTGCAACCTTTGACATAACTGCCCACACCATCCTCCTCCAATGCCTCTTCATCGTGGCTCAGTTGGTAGCACTCCCACTGCTGAGTCAGAAGGTTGTGGGTTCAAGTCTCACACTGGGACTTGAGTGTAAGAATTTAAGTTGACAATCCAGTGCAGTACTGCTGGAGTGCTGCATTGTCACAAGTCGGGTGACAAATTAAACTGAGGCCTATTTGACCTCTCTCAGCAAGATGTAAATGATTTTGAAGATTTCTGAGAAAAGCAAACCAGTTCTCCCCAGCGTCCTGGCCAATATTTATCTTTTCACTAACATTGCAAAAATGGATCATCTGGTCATTATCACAGTGCTGTTTGTGGGAGTTTGATGTACATAAATTAGCTGCTACATTTCATACATTTCAACAATGACTACACTTCAAAGGTACTTAATTGACTGTAGGGTGCTTTGGGACTCTGGTAGTCATGAAGAGCACAATATAAATGCAATTTCTTTTATCATCATCCAGCTGGGGCGGGACTGTATTCGCCTGGTTCCTGGTTCTTATGATCAGAAACTCATCTGCAATAGCTTCTCTTCTTATTACTGCACCGACTGTTATCTTTGGTGTCCCCCAAGGACCAATCCTTACCTTCCCCCTATTTCTTACATACATGCTGCCCCTTGCCGACATCATCCAAAAAACACAATGTTAGTTTCCATGTGTACAGTGACAACACACTGCTCTATCACACAGCCACCTCTCTCAATCCCTCCACTGTGTCCAATTTTGTTCAATAATGGTCCTGTGAAGCACCTTAGGGTGTTTCATGGTGTTAAAGCCACTATATAAACACAAGTTGCTGTTATTGATCCATTGTTTGTGGGGCAACTTACCCCCATCTAAAGCATGCTGTTTCCTCTGTTTAACATGTGTTAGCCCCCTATATTGAGTTGCACCAGGTTAACATCTCATTTTCAGGAACGTCTGTTGCTGCTCCAGGCATCTGCTTACATGCTCCTCATTGAACCAGGGTTGCTCATCAGGCTTAATGAAAATGGAGGTATAAGGGTATGCTGGGCTATGAGGTTAGAGATTGTGGTGGAATAAATTCTGTTGCTGGTATATAGTGCCTGCTGGGTTCCAAGTTCTAAGCTGCTAGATCTGTTCTTAATACATTCAGCTTAGCATGGTGGCAATGAGCACTTTGGACCTGACAAAGCACAGACAGATGCAAAACCAGCTGGAACAATCAGGCTAGAAGAGACTAAGGATTTTACTGTGTACAAGAGCATCAAAGATGAAGATGAAGGAATGATCGAACAGATCACAGATGCAGAACTATTGTGGCAAACGAAAGGTCAACAGTTAGGCAGTTGAAAGTTTAAAAGTGCAATTATGAATGAGCTGGGGGAAGAGTTTTTTCAAAGGGTGAACATCCAAGAAATTGGAGTTAGAAAGAAGTGGGGGCAAGTGGACGGTTAAAACTGCAATTAAGTGATTGAAGGCTTTTATTTTAATCATTCATGGGATCTGGGTTTTGCTGACAAGGCCAGCATTTATTGCTTTTCCTTATTTGCCCTTGAGAAGGTGGTGGTGAACCACTTTCTTGAATACAACCAAGTGGCATGCTTGGCCAATTCATGTTGCTGTGGGTCCAGAGTTGCATATAGGCCAGACTGGGTAAGAAGGGCAAAGTTCCATCCCTAAAAGACATGCGTGAATTACAAATGACATCCTCTGTACTGTAACTAAGGTAAACTACATCTCTTGGTTCTTCGCAACCTGTCTGCACAATTGATCATAACATCCACCTCCAAAGCCCCTCTACTGTTGTCCAGTTCATGGGACTTCACTCTGGTTACATCTTTGTCTATCTAATCATAGGCAGAGAATCATCTGTAATGGACTTTCTCCCCGTCCTGCAAAGTTACTTCTACTGTCTCTCAAGGATCTACACTTTGCCCCTCCTATTTCTCAGCTACATGCTGCCTCATGGCAACATAATCTGAAAACGCAACATCAGTTTCCAAAAGCATGTTGACAATAGCCAGTTCTACCTCTCCGCCACTCTGTCGACCCCTCCACTGCCTCTAGATTGTCAGGCCATTTGACCAACATCCAGTATTGGATGAGCAGAAATTTTTTTCAATTATTTTTTTTTAATTCATTTACGGGATGTGGGTGTCACTGGCTAGGCCAACATTTATTGCCCATCCCTAACTGCCCTTCAGAAGGTGGTGGTGAGCTGCCTCCTTAAACTGCGGGATACCCTGTTGTGTAGGTACACCCACAGTGTTGTTAGAAAAGGAGTTCCAGGTTTTTGCACCCAGAGACAGTGAAGGAACAGCGATATATTTCCAAGTTAGGATGGTGAATGGCTTGGAGGGAACTTCCAAGTGGTAGTGCTCCCATATATCTGCTCCCTTGTCCTTCTAGGTGGTAGCGGTTGTGGGATTGGAAGGTGCTGCCTAAGGAGCCTTGGTGAGTTTCTGCAGTGCATCTTGTAGATAGCACACACTGCTGCCACTCTTTGTTGGTAGTGGAGGGAGTTAATTTTTGTGGAAGGGGTGCCTATCAGGTGGACTGCTTTGTCCAGGACAGTGTCAAGCTTCAAGTGTTGTTGGAGCTGCACTTATCCAGGCAAGTGGAGAGTATTCCATCACATTCCTGACTTGTACCTCGTAGATGGTGGACAGGCTTTGGGGATTCAGGAGGTGAGTTACTCGCTGCAAGGTTCCTAGCCTCTGACCTGCTCTTATAGCCACAGTACTTATGTGGCTAGTCCAGTTCAGTTTCTGGTCAACAGTAATCCCCCAGGATGTTGATAGTGTGGGATTTAATGACGGTAATGTCAAGAGGTGATGGTTAGATTCTCTCTTGCTGGAGATGGTCATTGCCTCGCACTTATGTGGCATGAACGTTACTTGCCACTTGTCAGCCCAAATGTGGACATTGTCCAGGTCATGCTACATTTGACAATGGATGCTTCAATATCTGAGCAGTGGCAAATGGTGTAATGAGGTCAGATGCGTGGCACTGGGGAAAGACCAAAACTTCAGCCCCCACCACAAACTCCACTGTCTAATCACTAACTCCATCCCCCTCCCTGACAACTGTCTGAGGTTGAACCAGGCTATTCACAAACTTCAACACATTTAACCATGAATCAGTTTCTGACCAAACATCCATGCTATCACTAAGACCAACTATTTAACCTCCACTCCCGTCTGTTGCTGAAACTTTCATCCTCTCGATGACAGTTTCCTCTAGACTTTATTGTTCCAACACATACTCAGCTGTCCTCCCATGTTCCATCCTCCACAAACTTAAGGTCATCCAAAATTCTGCTGCCCACGTCCTATCAGGCAAAGGCTGTTTGCCCATCATCCTAATCCTAATTGACATACATTAGTTCCCAAATAAGCAAAGACTCAATCTTAAATTTCCAATCCTTATTTTCAAATCCCTTTAAGGTGTCACCTCTCCCTATCTTTGTAACCTCCCACCCTCTGATACATCCGTGTTCCTCTTATTCTGGCCTGTTGAGCATCTCAGACTTTAATCAGTCCACCATTGATGGCTATGCCTTCATCTACCTGGGGCAGAAGCTCTAGAATTCGCTCCCTAAATCTCTCCACCTCCCTTTCTTCCTTTTAAGACCTTCCATAAAGCCTGCTGCTTTGGCCAAGCTTTTGGTCATCTCCTTACATTGTTCAGCGTTATATTTTGATTTGTTATGTCTCTGTGCCTTGGGACATTTTATTACACTAAAGGTCTTATAAAAAAAATCAAGTTGTTGCTGCTGTAGAAGGGGTTTCATAGAAACATGTCCTGTCCACAAAAAAAAGCAAAGCAAATCTAATCTGGCCAATTACTGCCCCATCAGCCTCCTATCGATCATCAGCAAAGTGGCGTGGATGACAATGCTATATAAAGTAGCAGTTACACAATAATAATCTGCTCAGTGATGAGTCTGGGTTCCACCAGGGGCACTTGGCTTCTGACCTCGTTACAGCCTTCATCTTCACATGGTCAAGAGAGTTGAAGTCAAGAGGTGAGGTGAGAATGACTGCCCTTGACATCAAGGCAGCATTTGACCGATGTGACATCAAAGATCTGGGAAAAACTGAAGTCAATGGGAATCAGAGGAAAACTCTCCACTGGTTGTAGTCATACATACCACAAAGGAAGATGGTTGTGGCTTTAGAGGAAAATCATCCAAATTCAAGATCACTGCAGAGTTTCTCAGGGTAGTGTCCTAGGCCCAATCATCTTCCTTCCATCTTAAGGTCAGAAGTGGTAATGTTTGCTTATGATTGCACAATGCTCAGCATCAATCGTCACTCCTCAGATACTGATGCAGTCTGTGCTCATATGCACCAAGACCTCGACAACATTCAGGCTTGAGTGGTAAGTGGTAAGTGACAGTCACACCACACAAGTGCCAGACAATGACCATCTCCAAGAAGAAAGAATCTAACCATCTCCTCTTGACGCTCAATGGTATTGCCATCGCTGAATCCCCCACTACCAACATTCTGGGGGGGCTTACAATTGACCAGAAATTGAACTGGGCCAGCCATATAAATATTGTGGCTACAAGAGCAGGGCAGAGACTGGGAATTCTGAAGCAAATAACTCACCTCCTGACTCCCAAAAGCCTGTCCATCATCCATAAGGCACGAGTCAGGAGCGTGATGGAATATTTTCCACTTGCCTAGATGACTGCAGCTCTAACAATACTCAAGAAGCTTGAAACCATCCAAGGTAAAGCAGTCCACTTGATCGGCACCCCACCCAGCACCTTTAAACATTCATTTCCTCCTCCGCCAATATACAGTGGCAGCAGTGTATTCATTTACAAAATGCACTGCAGTAACTCACAAAGGCTCCTCTCATGGCACTTTCCAAACCTGTGACCTCTACCATCCAGAAGGGCAAGGGCAGCAGACACATGGGACTTCCATCTGCAAGATCCCCTCCACACCATCACACCCCATCCTGGTTTGGACCTATATTGCCATTCCTTCACTGTCGTAAGTTCAAAATCCTGGAACTTCCTTCCCAACAGCACTGTGCTTGTACCTATACCAGATGGACTGGAGTGGTTCAAGAAGGGGGCTCACCGCCATTTTCTCAAGGGCAATCATAGGTGGGCAACGAATGCTGGCATTGCCAGCAATGCCCCCATTCCATGAAATAATTTTAAAAAACAGATTTTTAAGGTACAGTCTTTAAGCCCACCATATGTGTACTGGTCAAGATAGATCTATGCCACTTAATCCCACTTTCCATCTCTTGCTCCATAGCCCTGTAGCTCCGGCGCGTAATGTGCATATCCAAGTATTTTCTAAACATAATGAAGATTTTCGTTTCTACCACAAGATCACTATTCTGCAGATATAGAAAGAAAAAGGACCAGGTACTATAATGTGTTAGATAAGCTTTTCGCCTCAGCAACCTAGATTCAAATTCTGGTTAAACAAGGAATTGAAGCATCTTATCTGAATTGAGTATGAGAAATCTTTATCTATCTTCTCATGGAATGGGCCCACAGCACAAATTGTGCCCAACTTGAATTAAATTATTAATCTTGCTCAGAAATCAAAGGATGTCAGATGTGGAAAACATATAATTACTGCTTAATAGTAAATGTTCTTTTGAAATTGGGTTTCAGACACATTTTGGAAGCAGAATACATGTAGCATAAACCTACACTTATAGGACCCGGAATGCTACATAATGTGACATACAAATAAGTCACTTCTTCCACCGCTTTCATATAGAGTAGATTGTGCTCTAGGTTGTTTTCATAACCGACTCTTTTAACACGGGCATGTCATTAGCCTGACTGACCTTCTGGGGTGGAGATTGGGGAGGGGGCAAGGGCACAAACACTTAATAATTCATTAAAAATTGCAGCTGCAAACAAAATGAAACTAGCTTACCTGTTTTAAAACTTCTATTAAAACTAAACAGAAAATGAAATCTATAGCTAAGTCTCTTCGCTCAAGCAGATAATCTCTATCACGATGTTGTTCATCCCTGAAAAAGAGGAGAACAAATTGGTAAAATATGAAATCAACAATTGTTTATTTTTCAAGATTCTGCTTTACAGAACTTGAAAGTACTTTCATTGTATTTACTTTATTTCATGTTGCTGTACTTGGGTTGACTTCATCAATTTCAGTTACTTAAATAATTATGGGAAAGTGGACTGCAGTTAGAATCAAGTGCAGAGAAGAGTTCCAGAAAAACATTTCTATACCTCGGCAGGCACACTCCAAGGTCAATGGCAAGTGCCCATATTCCCCTTCTGAAGGAGGGAAAGAATTGCAGGGCTACAGGGAAAGTGCTGCTGAGTAAGACCTGTCATATTGTTTTTGTCAAGAGCTGGCATGGGCTTGAAGGGCTGAATGGCCACCTTCTGTGCTCCAAAATTTCGATGCCAACCCTAGAAAAAAAACTCTATCCTTTTCAATTGCTTTCAAAACCCCAACTGTCTAGCTTTTAATTCTACGTTCAGCACAACATTTCTGTAGCTACTGATTTGCTGAATCATACCTTCACCTCCATCTTTGATGCCATTGTCCCCAGTAAAACTGTTGTTCTTTCTCACCCTGGCCATTCCAGCAGCATAACTTTCAAATCCACTCCCTTAAGACCAAGAGAGCCAGACTTGAACAGATACAGAGGACATCTGGTTTAGCCATTCACCACCAGATCTAGCTGGGCCATATAAAGCACTATTAACAACTCCACTTGTATGCCAAAAGTGCTCACTATTCCAAAATTATTCTTGAATGCAAAGATAGCCCATTTTCTCCATTGCAAATCATCTTCTTGAACCCCTCTCTTCAGCCTCCTCCAACTTCACCAACAAATGTGAGGGCTCATGGATTCCTTTGTCATTAAGATTGAGACCACCTGATCAGCTGTCTTTGTCACTTTTCTTCCTTCTCAAAACCTCCTCTAAGGTTCCCTACTCTGCCCTAGCCCTTAATTCGCATAATTCTCTAGTCCCTCTTGTATCAGGCCTCAAGCCCTCTCCAAACTCATCCAATCAAGGAGACCCACCTCGATCCTTTATTCACAAAACTAATTGCCCAATTTCCCTTCCTGGCTTCCATCTTAGCTGTTATCAATGCTTCTCTTCAGATAATGTCCTGTCTCCTTTAAATGTCCCATATCACACCTTCCTCAAAAAACCAACCTCTGAAATCAGCATTCTTGCAAATTATTGTCCCACCTGCAACCTCCCTTTCCTCTTCAAAGTCCTTGATCATGTTGGCATCTCCCAAATCCAAGCCCATTTCTCCCTTGATCTCCATGATCAAATCCCTGCAATCAGGATTCTGTCCCTGACACAGAACTGTTACCAAATCACAAATTACATCCTATGTGAGTATAGCAAAGGCAAACTATTCCTTCTTGCCCTGTCTTCAGCCTTTGACATGGCTGACCACACCATCCTCCACCAATGGCTCTGTGGTCCAGCTGCATCGAACTGCACTCACGTGGTTTAATTCTTATTTATCTAATTGCAGTCAGCATTTCACTTGTAACAACTACCCCCTCCACTCCCACACCATTACCTCTGTTGTTCCCTAAAGAATCCATCCTTGGACCCCTCCAATTTTTCATCTACATGCTGCCCCTAAGTGACATCATCTGGAGACAGCATCAGTATGGGCAAACATAGAGGACTTTTATCCACATGTATGTTAACACCCAGCTCTATCTTATCACCACCTCTCTTGGCTCTTCCACTGCCTTTAAATTATCAGACTGACTATCCAACATCCAGTGCTAGATGAGCAGAAATTTCATCTTATTAAATATTGGGAAAACCATATCATTGTCTTTGGTCCCTGCAACAAACTCTGTGCCCTTGGCACCAGCACCATCCCTCGCCCTGGCAACTGCCTAAGACTGAAATAGACTGTACACAACCTTGATATCATATTTGTTTGAGATGAGCTTCCAACCACATATCCACACCGTCACTCAGACCACTTATTTCCATCTCCATAACAGCACCTGACTGTCCCCGCATAAAGTTAACTACTGCAGAAACCCTCCCATGCTTTTATTACCTCTAGACTTGACTATTCCCATTCACTTAGACAGCCTTCCACATTCTAACATCTGTTAGGTTGAAGTCATCCCAAACTCTGCTGCCTGTATCTTAACTCACACCAAATCTCATTCGCCCATTTCCCCTGTACTTGCTGATCTACACTGGCTCCCATTTAAGCAAGAATTGATTTTAAAATTCTCATTTACTATCAAATCTCTCCATGGCCTCACTCCTCTCTATCTCTGTAATCTTCTCCTGCCCCACAACTCTCCAAGATATCTGTGCTCCTCCAGTTCTAGCCCAATTTTAATTGCTCCATCATTGGTGCAAATGCCTTCAGACACCAAGACTCAAAGCTCTTGAATTCCCTCCCAAAACCTCTCTGGTCTCTCTTTCCTTTTTAAAACTTCTCTCTCTTACCAAACTTTTGGTTATCTGCCTTAGTATCTTGTGACCCAGTGTCAAATTTTTGCTTTATAATGGTTCTGTAAGCATCTCGAGATGCTTCACCACATAAAGCAGTGTATAAATTCAAGCTAATGTCGTTCTTGCATGATGTATGAGCAGGTTCTTGCATTTTTTTGTCCTAGACCTCTTGTTTCTATTTACTATTATTTATATTTACTATAATAATTCACTCAATAATATTGCCATCTTAATCTCCCCAACTAACTATCCAAAGAATATCCAAATTTCTCAGTAGAGAGCTGTTGATGTAACTGAGATACATCTGAGAAACAAACCAATAAAGATAGCTGTGTTCAAAGCAATGTGGAAGAAGATCCATAAGTTACAATGGGTAAAGTCACAGTTGTGAACATTATGGGACAACTCTGTTACAATTCCTGCATGTTATCTAAATAAGCAGGGACATTGTTAACTAACGCTAGGGTGGCGGGGGAGGTGCAAGTAAAATTCCCCAGGTTGCCTTCCCACTGCCTTTCTGCCCAAATGTTATGGCGGGGGGGGGGGGGGGGGGGGGGGGGGCAGACTGCCCTTGCAACTGAGGTGGCTAAGTGGCCAATTAATGGTCATTTAAGGGGCGCTTCCTGCCCAGCCTCAATTTTCAGGCTGATGGGAGGAGTTAGGCCAAGGGGAAAGCCCAACACTAGGGCTTAGAATCTGGGGACTGCTTGTAGCTCCAGCCCTGGCCACTGCTGCAACTACAGAGCTCTCTGGGGTGGGATTTCCACCTGAGTGAGAGACGGAAGTACTGCCTTCAGCCAATTAGTACTCCTCAATGTTAAATTACTGCGTGGCTGCTGTAACCAGCAGGGATGCATTCCCCACTGACTTTCTGGGTGGCCAGACACAAAACTCTGCCATCCAAAAAATCTTGCCCCTAGTTCAAATGCCCACTATGGCAGCTGGGAAAATTCAATTCAATTAATTAAATATATTCTAGAATAAAAGCTAGTATCCGTAATGGTGACCATGAAACGAACAAATTGTTATAAAATCCCATCTGATTCGCTAACATCTTTTAGAGAAGGAAATCCTTACCCTGTCTGGCCAATATGTGGCTCTTGAAATGGTCTAACAGCAAGCCTAGCAGCAAGCCACTCAAGAAGTTTTCAAGAAGCATTCAAGGTTCACCACCAACTTTTCAAGGGCTTTAAGGGATGAACAATAAACCAGCAATGCTCACATTCCAGGAATTGATTTTTTTTAAATAGTTTAGTGAAACTATTGCATCAGATCCACCATTTCTCATACACCCCTTTTAAAAATTGAAGGAGTATTTAGCAAGAGACTGAATGGTTTCTCACAGGCAAAAGGAACAAAAACACAAACTCATCTTGTTCTCCTCCGAGGTACTCTTATGCACCTTACAGTAATGAGGTGATACAGAAGTGCTATACAGGCCTGAGACTTGACTGCCTACTGTCATATTATATAGGGGAGAAAATAATAAATGCAGAATATAATACGACATTCTTGGAGTTTGTCAGCATTAAGCATTTAGTAATATTGTTATGAAGCTGTACTTTACAAGATCGTTATATTTTAAAATAATCCCAGTTCGCTGACATGCCTATGTAATCTGGTTGCCTTGGGGAAGAAACTCAAACAGGAAACTAACGAAATCAAGTGACAGATTTCACACCTTTACATGCTTTCCCCCATGAGGTATTTTTGAGATTCGGAAAGAGACAAAGTAAATCTGTTGGAGAAGCAGAAGAACTGCTTTGTGTTAACAATCAAACAGGTTGATTATAAGAGTTTGTTTTCCACTCAAAAGGAAGGGGATGGAACAAGTGGAAATTTGAGATTTCAGGAGTCACTGAAGTGGGCCTTGCTCGTGAAAAATCAGATCTGGAGTGAAATGATTTTTGAGGCACATCAGTAGTCTCGGCCTAGTGTGGCAGGGGGAAGTGCAAAGCTATGAGTTGCTCTGGACTTGTTCCTGCAATGTTACATATCTATCAGAAGTGCAGCGCACAGTGAATGAGGTTGTAAGACTTATCTCGATTACATTAGTCAGATAATGCAAAAGTACCTTTTCTTTAGTTTGGTGTATTTGTTGCCACTTAATTAATATTTTTTTCTGTTGATTTTAGTTTATTTGTTACAGCAAAAGTCTCAAACACCCTCCACCAGTTTACTTCCATTGGTCATGTAGGAAACTCAAGCAACCATGGATTGTTTTACGTTTCCTGTTTTTCAGAAAGATAGATAAATAAATTACCCTTTAGATTTTGTACTTGACCGCGGTCTATATTCATAGGATTCATCTTCTGTTCCATTCTGCCGCCTGTACCAATCAAACAAGGTGCGAAGTAGAGAGGGAAGGCAGTGTTCTGCTACTGAGCTCATAGAGCTAATCACCTGCAAAATACAAAACAGCACACAAATAAACCAACTTTCAGAGCTGAAAATATCCAAGGGCTTACAAAACAACAAAATGTTCGATTCTTACCCCAACCGATCACAGCTACTTGCCTTGAACCCCCACCCAACATGAGACTGTTGCGGTTTTATGCTTTTGCAATGAATACTGAGGCTGGCACCCAGCAATCCTCATAGCTGACTTGGAGTCCATTGTAGCATTGGAAGATTTATTTCCATGTGCTTCATTTATTTATTCTCAGGATACGAGCATCACTCGCAAGGTTTGCATATGATCTGCTTGCACAGTGAAAGTAAATGTACGCAAACCACTTTGTGACATTTCAAAGAGATACATCGCTAAAAAATTGCATCTATTTCCCATCTCTAACAAATGAAAGGCTTGGTAGGCTACGTTGGAGGATAGTTAAGAATCACTCATGTTGACATTAGATTAGAATAACATCTAGGCCCCACGAGATAAGGACTGCAGGTTTCCTTTTCCGAGGACAATACTGAATCAAACGGCTTATACTGGTCACTTATATTGATACCAGCTTTGTATTTCCAGTGTTTTTTAATTTAAATTTACAAACTCCATGGCAGGATTCACATTTTCTGAGTATTAGTCTAGGCCTCTTGATTTAGTAACATAACAATTAGTAACATAAATTATGAATTATTTCAAGTGAGTGGAATCAAATAGGACAAATAAAATACCACAAAACCTAGTGTATAATTCAGAATCCTCATACACTATGATCTGCTGACCATCAAAATTTGAGAGCCAAATATGTGAAGAGTTCAAGTTTTACTCCGCATTGTAAGCAGAGACATAGATTTAACTCCATAAGTCCTCTTCCACTACCCCCACCTGACACTGCTCTCTGGATATTGCACCATTAGCACTTTCAACCATAACAGGTGTCCCAATGAATCCCACTTTCACTTAAGGCTTTCTCTATTTGAATGTGGGAAATACTAAGGGAAAAATATAAACATATTTACATAGCGCTATATCTCTAGAAACAGCTCAAAGTTCTTGGCATTCAATTATTTTTGCAGATGCATAAACTCTACTCCAAGTAATTTAAATCACTTAAATCAAATTACTGGATAATTAAAACTGCACTTTAATGCTGCTTTGTTCCAACTGCTCAAATGTTGCAAAAATAAATCTTTGAATTATCAGGAGGTAGAAGTTTCTCAAATTTACCTATCATTGTAATGTTTTTAATTATTTTATTTGCCTGATCAGTTCCTCTGGATTTGGCCTCCAATAAAGGTGGAACTGTGCTTGCTTAGCTCTGAGACCTTACTGTTGCACTGTGAAGATCAGAAAAACTGAAGCTTCAAAATGGCTTGCTGGCTGGCGCCTTTGCTCCTCTGCAACCAGATTCCCCTCTCTTTTTAACTTGACCACTGTCTCATCTTCACATTCCAACCCCCAGCCATATCTGCCTCCTGTCTCAATCCCCAACCTAGCCTCAAGTCTCCAGAAGTTCTTCACACGTTTACAATCAATACTGAGTCTGGCTCCCAGCATGCCTCGCACTTGGCCAGTGGACGAATTGTAGCTCAGGGGGAATTACTTCAAAGTGCTTCATTATTGTAAAATACATTGAGGCAACCAGAGATCAAGGAGTGTGTAGAGATACAAGTTCTTACTTTTCAAAGAATTTTTTTCAGCACTGGCCTGCAGAAAACTATATTTTAAGTAAATTTTTAGCTTTATTTTAAGTATTTAGCGAACCTGAATTATTCAAAATAAAGCTAAATACTTATTTAAAATATATTTTTCCGTAGGCTTGTGCTGGAAAAATTCAGGTTCACCAAGTCATTGCTCAGTTAATCATTTTTTAAAGCCCTTCTTCCCCATCCAAAGAGCCACTTGAGTCACAGCCACACAATCACCTGTGCATTCTTCTGCTCTCTCTCCTGCTGCTGCTTGTACTCATGCTACACTAACCACCCTTTCCTTTCCAGCTACTCTGGGAAATCACCCACAAGGATATATTAACCAAAGTTACAGCATTTTAAATATTGCCTCACACCCCCATTAAAGCGCCAACACTCCCTGGGGTTTGGAATGTGGTCCTCAAGGGACTTCAAGTGGTCGATCTTCAATCTATGAAGCTTAAAAGTGAACAACAATGGGTTATTTGAGCACAGATTACGTCACAGTCACATCCAATCTGATCATCGTTATACCGTCCAGAAAAGGAACCAGGGTACAGGAGTTAAAGGGAAACACCAAGATAGCAATCAGACTTGGAAGCCAAACACTTTTGTCAACAGTATCCTACAATCCCTCTCCAGTGTTCCCATACCCAGCAACTATATGCCCCAATTCCCCAGCAGTGCTCCTACACCCGCAACCATACTGCCCACCTTCTTGTCGCTGCTCCCAGGGCAGTCACCTCCAAAACTTAGGAAGATCAAAGCTCCTATCCCAGCCTGTTCTGAATTGGTTGATCACAGGATTGAAGCATGGGCACTAAAAATAGCTAAACTGACCCTGGATTCAGAAGGGAGAAATTGGCTATGGTCCCTGCACCTGACAGCTATCTAGTAACCCCGGTTGGAAGTGCACACACTTGGAAATCACAAAATTGGGCTCAGATGCCGTGGGATCAAGTACCCTGCAGCTTTCATTTAATGATTCAGCAATATAAATTAGTGCTATATCTGCTTTGTTAATTGCTGCTTTACAGGGTTTGCATATTGAATACCAAGCTCACTAGCACCCCAAGAACCCTTCACCTTAAGTTATTTCAACAAGAGTTCACAGAGGATGTCACTCATTGTTCCTTTCAATATGTAGTATCGAACATTTTTCTTTATTGAACTCCATCTGCCATTGCTCTGCCCATGAATAAACTTTTGTTTCGTGTTGTCAGTTTGAGAGGATCAACAGATTCAAAACCACTCGTTATTTGGTATCATTTGCAAAACTGTCCAACTTGCATTCAGCTTCTCAATCAAGGAACTGATTATATGTTGGAAACAATAGAGCCACCAGCCACAATCAATCAACCTAACACGTACCTCTCTAACAAATACTCATTTCTGCGTTCCTTTCAGCCAATATCATTTCCTGCTCTTACCTCGGAATGCCATTTTACACTAGCACAGCAGTCTTTCATGCAAAACTTTTGTCAAAGGCATAGAAGTATACCATTTCAAAATAGCAATCCATAGTCCACGTAAACTGTTATTTGCTTAAAAAAGAGTAGATTGATAAAATCTGATCTCCCTTTTCTGAAGTTGTGTTGGATACTTACTGAGCTAATCATCAAATTCACTCCTGAAAAATGATTTCAATATTTATTGTTATTAATATAAAATTGCAGATACCTGGGTCTCTTTTGTGATTTCTTTTAAATATGAGTACTATGTGAACTGTTTCCAATCTAAAGAGACCTGGCTAGCATTCATCAACTCCCTCCAACACTTCACAAATCTCATCTTGTGTATCCCTTTGGATTGCTAAATTCCTATTAAGGCTATCTTGGATATCTTCACATTGATGTCAAACCTACTTTAACAGTCACCAATATTGTAATATATGTTTTCAGTTTATTTTCTTTTAGAAGTCAATAAAAGAAGATGTTGAGTTTTAACTATTTTATGTCCATTGTTACTCACATTTTCTAAATATTTTCTTCTTTTTCACAACCAGGAGGCTCCACAAACATTTCCATCCTGGAGCCCAGCACATCAGTATAAAAGACAAGGCTGAAGCATTTCCAACCATCTTCAGCTGTACATGCCAAGTGGATGACCCATCTCTGCCTCCTCAGAGGTTCGACCATCATAGCTGTCTACCTTCAGACAATTCAATCCAATGTGTTGTCAAGAAATGGCAGAAGATACTGGATACAGCAAAGGCTAGGGGCGTTGACAACATTCTGGCGAAAGTGCTGAAGTAGTCTTGCTCTTAGCTAAGACATTCCAATACAACCATAACACTAGCATCTTTCTGACAATGAATAAAATTGCCCACGTACGTCCTGTCCACAAAAAGAGGACAAATCCAATCCGGCCAACTACCGCCCCATTAGTCAACTCTTGCCCATCAGCAAAATGATGGAAGGTGGCGCGTATTCAGCAATAACATGCTCAGTGACACTAAGTTTGAGCTTTGCCAGGGCCCTCAGCTCCAGACATTACAGCCTTGGTCAAAACATGGACAAAAGAGCTGAATTCCAGAGGTAACATGAGAGTGCCTGCCCTTGACATCAAGGCAGCAAATGAACGAGTGTGGCATCAAGGGGCTCTAGTAAAATTGAAGTCAATGGAAATTGGGGGAAACTCTCCATTGGTTGGTTCCACAAAGAATGGTTGTGGTTGTTGGAGGTCAATCATCTCAATTCCAGGACATCGCTGCAGGGGTTCTTCAGGGTAGTGTGCTAGGTCCAACCATCTTCAGCTGCTTCACAACTGACCTTTCCTGAACATCAGAAGTGGGAATAATCGCTGATGATTAATCAGTGTTCAGTGCCATTTGGAATTCCTCAGATACTGAAGCAGTTTATGCCTGCAGGCAGCAAGGCCTGGGCAACATTCAGGCTTGGGATGATAAGTGGCAAGTAACATTCATGCCATACGGGTGCCAGGCAATGGCCATTTCCAACAAGAGAGCATCTAACCATTTCCCCTTGACATTCAATGGCATTATCATCGCTAGATCCTCTAACATCAACATCCTGGGGCTTACCATTAAACAGAAACTGAACTGGGCTGGCCATATAAATATTGTGGCTACAAAAGAAGGTCAGAGGCTGGGAATTCTGCAGCGAGTAACTCACCTTCTAACACCGGGTATTTCCAAAGGCATTTGATAAGGTGCTACATCAACGGTTATTGCGGAAAATAAAAGCTTATGGTGTAGGGGTAACATATTGGCATGGATAGAAAATTGGATCGCTAACAAGAAACAAAGTGGCCATAAATAGGTTATTTTCTGGTTGGCAATATGTAATGCTACAGGGAATCAGTGCTGGGGCTTGAACTTCTTACAGTTTATATAAATGACTTGGATGAAGGGGCCGAAGGCAAGGTTGCTAAATTTGCTGATGACACAAAGGTAGGGAGGAAAGTAAGTTCTGAAGAGGACATAAGGAGGCTACAAATGGATATAGATAGATTAAGCGAGTGGACAAAGTTCTGGCAAATGGAGTATAATGCGGGAAAATGTGAAATTGTCCATTTTAGCAGGAAGAATAAAAAGCATTTTATCTAAATGGTGAGAGATTACAGAGCTCTGAGATGCAGAGGGATCTGGGTGCCCTAGTGCATGAGTCGCAAAAGGCTAGTATGCAGGTACGGCAAGTAATTAGGAAAACTAACAATGTTATCGTTTATTGTGAGGGGAGTTGAATATAAAAGTAGGGAGGTTGTGCTTCAGTTAGTTATACAGGGCCTTGGTGAGACCACATTTGGAGTACTGTGCATAGTATTGGTCTCCTTATTTAAGAGAGGATGTTAATGTGTTGGAAGCAGTTCAGAGAAGGTTTAATAAACTAATACCTGGAATGGACATATTGTCTTATGAGGAAAGGTTGAACAGAATAGGCTTGTATCCACTCCAGTTTAGAAGAGTAAGAGGCGACTTGATTGAAACCTTTAAGATCCTGAGGGGTCTTGACAGGGTGGATGTGGAAAGGATGCTTCCTCTTGTGGGAGAATCTAGAACCAGGGGGTCAGTGTTTAAAAATAAGGGGTTGCTCATTTAAGACAATAAGGAAAAATTTCTTCCCTCAGAGGGTCATGAGTCCTTGGAATTCTCTTCCTCAAAAGGCGGTGGAAGCAAAGTCTTTGAATATTTTTAAGACAGAGTTAGCTAGATTCTTGATTAGCAACAGGGTGAAAGATTACTGGGGGTAGGCAGGAATGTGGAGTTGAGGTTAAAATCAGATCAGCCATGATCTTGTTGAAAGGTGAGCAGGCTTGAGGAGCTGAGTGGCCTACTCCTGCTCCTAATTCATGTGATTGTGTGTATGTTCTCCAAAGCCTGTCTACCATCCACAAAGCACAAATCAGGACCATAATGGAATACTCTCCGCTTGTTTGGGTAAGTGCAGCTCCAACAACACTCAAAACGCTTGACACCATACAAGACTAGGGAAGCTGCTGGATCGGCACCCCATCTACCACTAGTGCACAGTGGCAGCAGCATATACCATCTACAAGATGCACTGCAATAACTTTTCAAGGCTCCTTCAACAGTACCTTCCAAACCCATGACCTCTACCATCTATTTAAAAGTAGAAAAGCCAAAATTCTACGAACAATACTCTACTCTCCCCCCAGGTTTGTATATTCCAGCACTTCCAAATGTTGCATGGCTGCATCAAGTGTGCCTGACTTCAGTGCCTCTCAATTATTCCTCCAACCCGAGCAAGTGTCTAATTTGCCATGGGTAATGCAATGGGTGATCAGTGGTTATTTATTATAAATTATTACAATAGCAGCTGTTAGGAAATAGAGATAGTTTAAGTAAGTTACATTTGTAGGTGTTAGGAATGAGTTTTAGTTTTAATGTTTAAGTTTGATTTGCATTTCTGTATTGTGTGTTAAGAAAGGTCAAGTTGAGTTTTCGTTTCACTTTAAAAGGTACCTCCATTTCTACTGAGAGCTATACAACCGTTGCAGCTAAATTAAACAAAAGTTGAGAAACAGGGCTGTTGTCGAGCTACAGGGGTCCAGAGAGGCAGGTCCCTCCCACAGACACACACAGAAGAAACTAGAAACAGCAGTTTGATTTGGATGCTGTTTGAGTTCAGTTGGTTTTGAAAGTAGCTGCCAGGAGAGACTGAATCAAAGGGGACAGGTAGCAAGTCCCAAGTTAAAGAAAAGACTCCAAATAAAGGGGAGTGGAACAGGAGAAACTGCCAAGCAGATCTTCTAGTCAAAGGAAAGACAGGAATCTGGAAATGGTCCTATTCAATGAAGATAAAAGTGAGGGGCAGACAGAAAGGCTCCAAGTTTCAGATTTAAAGAGACAAAAGCTGTAGAAAGCAAAATTAAAGCAAGAACAGCTTGCAAGAAGCCAGAAGTTCCAAAGAGACAACTGAAGGTCTGTAACTCTTTGCTATGGGTGTGTGAAGCAGTGCTACTATTGACGGCTGAGTCAGTGGGAGAGAGTGCGTAGAAGACAGATTGAATGCGTGTAGTGACCCAGGGAAGAGGAACATCGGAAGGAGAGTTCGAAACCTTGGAGGTGAACTTTTGCAGAAGATGTCTGAGAAAAAGCGTTGGTTTAGGAGAAGATTCCAAGGCGAGTTCATCAATGCTGAGATGTGTCGTTGAAGTAAGCTTGTCAAGTTACTATGCCTGTAAATAGTACTGTAGCGATCAGTGCACATACAGTAACAGGAGGTGAACAGAGTCCAATGGGAGAAATGCTTATCAAAAGGGCTGCTTCATTCTAGATGGTGCTGAAATTGAGTGCTGTCTTACTAGATCCATAGATATCTGATAAAGATAATCTTGAACAAGAGAAAATCAAGCTATTCTCCCCACCCCTGACCTTCAACAGCAAGATCATTGGCGGGTTCAGAATCATTAATCCTTTGTTGTTTAATGCTGATCAAAATGTTAATCGGAATAACCACATCAACATCACAAGAGCAAAGCTCGAATAGCTCATCTTCTAATGCCTCAATTTCCATCATTCAAGTCACCTGGATGGTTGCCGTTGCAATACACCCATGAAGATTGATATCATCCCATGAACAATTATGGTTAAAAAATGTAGCACTTTCTGGAGGTGGGCCGAAGGCAGCTGAGTTTTGTGCCTAGTCGGAGCTCATGGAAGATGGAGAAAGGGAAGCTGGTGAAAAGAGCATGGGAAAAGTTGAGCTTGGAGGTGACAAAAGCTTAAATGAGTTTCAGAGATAGTGGAGCCAAGATGCATATGAAGTTGAGTGATGTTTGAAAAGACATGGGCTAATAAAGGAAATTCAGCACGGATTTGTTAAAAGCAAATCATGTTTGACTAACTTGATCAAGTTCTTTGATAAAGTAATGGAGAGGGTTGATGAGGGTAGTACAGTTGATGTTGCGTATATGAACTATCAAAAGGCATTGAATTAAGTACCACATAATAGGCTTGTCAGCAAAATTAAATCTCATTGGATTAAATGGGCAGTGAAGCAAGAACAGAAAACAGAGCAGTGCTGAATGGCTGTTTTTCAGACTGGAGGGAGGTATACAGTGGGGTTCCCCAGTAGTCAGCATTAGGCCAACAGCATACACTTATATTATGCCTTTAACATAATAAAACACCCCTAGGCACTTCACAGGAGCATTATAAAACAAAGTATGACACCAAACCACATAAATAGCAGGGCAGATGATCAAACGTTTGGTCAAAGAGGTAGCTTTCAAGGAGTCTCTTAAAAGATAAAAGTGAAGTGGAGAGGTAGGGATTCAAAGATTTCCATGAAAGATGGGAATAGATTTGGGAGGTAACACGTTCAAAGACTCTGGAGAGGAAAGGGAGATTGGAGATGGAAGTTTACAACGGTGGTGGGGTCAAGGGTTTTTGAGGGAAGGGTTGATGGTGGCAGATTTAAAGGAGAGAGGGACAACACCTGAACAGAGAGAATTATTTACATTATCGGCTAATCTGGGGGTCAGGAGGAAAAGTTGTGTGATCAGCAGTTTAGTGGGGACAGGAGCTGGGTCTAACGGACAATATGAGCTCAGAGAGGACATGTGGGGAGATAGGAGAGAAACTAGACAAAGATACCACTTCAAAGCTAGGGCAGGATGAAGCATTACAGGAAGCTTGGTCAAGTGGACTAGCGGAAGGCAGGGTTGCGGCAGAGGCAGCTGATCAGATGGTCTCAACCTTAGTGATAAAGAAGTCAATGAGTTCCATGTACTTATTGTTGGAATTGAGGATTTTAGCTGATGGTCTGCAGTCGGGAAAGAAGCCAGGGTTATTTAGTCTTTCCAGAATGATCCTTAAATAGTGAGCAGTTTTAGCAGGCAAGAGCAGGGCCCATGTAAGTGGTTTTAAGTGGTCCAGCCAGATCCAGCGTTTCATGGCTAAACTAGTTGTGCACCATATCCATTCAAGTCTGTGTTCCTTGGACCTAAGGGAGAGGGTGTATGGGCCATGCCAAAGGGAATGGTCATGTTGAGAGAGACTGATGGTCTTATAGGGGACTAGGTCAAAGAAAGGCGAGTGTGTGGTTGAACAAATTAGTAGCTGCAGAAATGTTGTGGTGAATGGAGGGCCAAAGGTATATCGTTGAGATGTTGAAAATGCAACTGAAAGTAAAATGGTGAATAGCTTTTTCCAGATATGGATGGTAGAGTTGGGAAGGGGCATGTGGGTAGTGAGTAATACAAAGAATTGATCAGAGATAGCCTTATCTGTAACTTATACCATGGTGCTAGAAAGACCATGTGCGATGACAAAAATCAAGGGGATAGCGTGAATACGGATTAAGGAGTTTACACGTACCTAGGGATTTAGGGAGAATAAGAGGGCGGTGAACTCAGAGAGGGAACATGATGAACTGAGTTGCAGACTGAAATCACTGAGGATGACACGTTGTTCGGTGCAGGGGCAAAGGGAGGAAAGCAGTTTTGCTTATTTTGCTGTTAATTTTATTGTAATTGAGAGGGCAGTAGCAAACAATGATTTTGAAAGGGAGATGAGACGGGTGAACAAGGTGATATGCTCAAAACAGGAGAAAGAACCAGAGGAGTAGGGCATCAGGCCAAGGTGTGATCTGGTGATAAGTGCCACATTGTCACTATGGCAGACTCAATGGGAAAAGTGGTGGAAGATGTAGCCAGTCAGGAGGCTTAATTAAGTGACAAGGTATCATCAGTGATGTCAATGCAATCATCCACAGTAAGTTCATGGGTGGCAAGGGCCCTGTCCACAACTGAAAGTACACTCTGGCGGGAAATGCTTAGAGGTTGGTGGCAGCTGATCCGCTAGCAGAGTTCACCAGGTCAGCCACGCGAGGGGTGAATTGGACAGACCACTGCTCTTTGTAATTATATTAATATCCTGGATTTAGGTATAGAGAGCATAATTTCAAAGCTGCAGATGATACAGAACACAAAAATGTAGTAAACAATGTGAAGGATAGTAACAGGTTACATGAGGACATAGGCTGGTTAAATGGACAGACACATGGCAGATGATGTGATACACTTTGATATGAAGAATGAGGAAAGACAATAATAACTAAATGGTACAACCTTGAAAGGAGTGCAGGCTGAGACCCTCTGGGGGATGAATTAATACTTATACATATGTTGTGCAGCAGGACAAGTTGAGAAGGCGGTTAACAAACATGGGGATGAATTTTATGATGGGGGTGGGTGGGTGGCGACTTTTAAAAAAGGCTGCCCGCAGAGATAATGTGCTGGGGACAACTTTAACAAGCTGAGTGGTACATCTACCCCCCCCAGGGAAAGGAAGTCCCACCCTCAAGAGCTGCCAACCAATCTGATTGGTCAGAAGCTGTGCAGTCCCAGCAGCACCACAAGCAAGCAGTGGCAGCTGCTGGGATTACAAGCAGTCCTGAGTAAGAAAACAATATGGATAGGGTCCCAGGGGGACGAGGACAGGGACTGGGGGTGGGGGGAGAGAGACTAAGTTTACATACCAGCAGGAAGCACAGGGGATGGGGTGATGCCTCTGATGGGCACATGGCACTAACCACCTCCCCCCCACCATCCTTTCCTTCCCACCTTTTATCCCAAGATCGTGAAAGACCAGGTGGCATTCATTGTTCTACCTTCCCCTGCCCACCAAATCATGGTGGTGGAAGCAGAATGAGGCCCTTATCTGTCTATTAATTGGCCAGTTAAGGGCCTCAATAGGCCTAAGGCTGGCAGGCAGGATATCCGTCCACAATACTGTGGGGGACAGCTCGGGGGGTGAGCAGGAAGGTTTCCCACCCTTTCTATTTTACATGCTACCCCTCAGAACTACACCATTGGGGTGCAATAAAATGCCCCCCATGGTGTGATCCTTGGCTTTTTCCTTGGTTCTCCTAGTAGAGGTAGAATACAAGAGGCCAGTGTCAGAGAAACAGACTATATAAAGCACGCTGTGGGGCTGGACGAAGTTTACAAGCTAGGGAGGAACAAGGCCATGAAGGGATTTCAACACAAGGACAAGAATTTTAAATTGGAAGCAGTGGGGGTTTGGAGGCAATATAGGTGAAAAAGAACCGGTGCGATAGGTGAACAGTCCTTGATAAAGAGTAGGAAGTGAGCAGCAGATTTTTGGGTGAGCTGAAGTTTATGGAGCATGGAAAACCAGCTAAGAGGGGATTGGAACAATAGAGTCTGAAAGTGACAAGCTCATGAATGAGGGTTAAGGCAAGGGCGGAGTTGGGAAATTCTATGGAAATAGGAGTAGGATGTCTTTGTGATGAAAACGAAAGGGATTCAGAAACTCAGTAGGGGGTTGGCGGGGGTGCGGGGGGTTAAATAAGACACTGAGGATGTGAACAGTCAGATTCAACGTGAGATAGGTGTTAAGGAGGATGGATGGAATCAGTTGCAAAAGTACTGTGGCAAAGACCAAAGATGATAGCATAATTCTTCCCAATTGAAAGTAATTGTGACTAATCCAAGACTGGGTGTCTGGTAAGAGGTTTGACAACACAGGAGCATAGAGGGGTCAAAAGAGCTGGTGAAGAAATAAGAGCTGGAAGAGGAAGCCTTAGGAAACTTAAAAGGTAACTGCAGTGATGGAAAGAGAAACTATTCAGTGTTTTGACAGGAGCACAAACCTGATCTGAGTTTTTCAAATATGGAACAGTGGCAAAGAAATCATGGATTAAGGAGCGGATAACACTTCAAGGACTTTGGATGGAAAATAAGGTTGGAAATGGGGCAGTAGCTTACTAGAACAGAAGAGTCAAGGGATTTTTCTGAGTACGTGTTGCCTGTGTTGACATGAGGAGACGGAACCATTTACAATGTCACCTAGCATGGAAGCCAGGGAGGAATACTTGGTGGTCAACAGTTTAATAGGATTGGAGTTGAGTTAACAAGAATTAGGATTTATAGGCCAGGTATATTCAGAAAGGGCCTGACAGAAGAAAGGGGAGAAACTGGAGAAGGATGCAGGTTAGGGCAGGGGGAACCCAGAGGAAGGTTTGACTTCATGGACAAGGCAGCTGAATGGATTGTCTCAATCTTAACAACAAGGTCCACTTGTTAGACCTGAACATGGAGAGGGCAAAGAGAGGTTTAAGGAAACAGTTTGCAGTGCTAAAGAGAGACTGGCAGTTGTGGTATTGTCACTGGGCTGGTAATTAAGACACCCAGGGTAATGCTCTGGGGACCCAGGTTCAAATCCCACCACTGCAGATAGTGAAATTTGACTTCAATAAAAATCTGGAATTAAAAGTCTAATGATGACCATGAAACCATTGTCGATTGTCGTAAAAACCCATCTGGTTCACTAACGTCCTTTAAGGAAGGAAATCTGCTGTCCTTACCTGGTCTGGCCTACATGAGACTCCAGACCCACATGCCCTCTGAAAAAGCCTAGCAAGCCACCACTTTCTCAAGGGCAATTAGGGATGGGCATAAATGCTGGTCTAGCCAGTGATGCCCACTTCCCATGAATAAATAACAAGTCAATTTAGTTCCAGTGAAGAGTCATACAGACTCAAAACGTTAACTGTATTCCTCTCCGCAGATGCCGTCAGACCTGCAGAATTTTTCCAAGTATTTTTGTTTTTGTTTCGGATTTCCAGCATCCGCAGTTTTTTGCTTTTATCTTAAGTCAATTTAGCTTTCCAAAGTGAGCCTGAAGAAGTGGGTGATTTTGGCAGGAATGAGACACCCAACGTTATGGTGTTGTGTTTCTGCAAGTGCACTCAAATATAGAACTGCCACAATCCATTCTGTTCCATTTGTCTGCTTCAAAAACTCCAAGGAGCATCAAGTGTTTTTGACTGAGTAAAAAAAAACTCAAGGATAAGTTTCAACTTTTTCTATCTGAACCAGTCATGCATTACTCAAATATAGCCTTTTGTTCTAGAAATTGAATATATTAATATTTTAAGAAGCAATCTTTGAATGGATGAATTGTGTAATACCCTTTTTCATACTCAATTTTCTTTCAGTTTGGTTACTTTAAACTGTCAAACTTCTTAATTTTTCATGGCTATGATGCAATTACTAAATTCTTACTGCAGAAAGCTTTAAAGTTTGCTTAAACAGAAACAACAAGGTCTGGAATGCACTGCCTGAGAGTGTGGAAGAGGAAGGAATGTGCAGAGTTATAGAGAGAAGGCGGGGGAATAGCACTAGGTGAACTGCTCATTCGGCGAGCCAGTGCAGACACAATGGACCAAATGGCCTCCTTTTGCGCTGTAACAATTCTGTGATTCTGTAAGCACACTGCTCAATTACAATTGCACATGAAAGCTCTAGTATCACTCTCCTTCTATATTGAGTTAATGAGTCTCAGGTGAAGTAAAGGTCATGATAAATGGCTTCAGAATTCCTGTAATATGAAGAGTTGGAAGAACAAGTCAGCACAAGCTCCTGTTCTGACCAACATCCCAGTCACTTCACATGTGCAAACAAGGTCAAGTGAAGTTTCGCACCCAACACTAACTGACACTTCAAATCATCAAAGGTTGTAGCACAAAATCAGGTCATTTAGCCCATCAAATCTGGGAGAAAGACACACACAAACCGAAACACAAGAGCACATTTAAATTTAAATACCTACTCAAATAACTCCAAAGACCCGAGTACATGCTGACACTCTCCTTCCTACCTTACCAGGCAGTGCCATTCCAGATTCTGCCAATACCCTCTCTCCTTCAATACAATCCATTTCTTCTCACTCTTCCAAACATGTCAATCCTACCCATGAAAAGATTTCACCTGACTTCACTCTTCTCAACCTCACTCCTAATGCTAAAGACAGCCATTCTGCCATTTATACACTGTAGGAGCGACTTTATGTTCCTTGAGAATACCCAATGTACAGAGCCCATAATTGCTGCCATTAAAAGTAACATTGAGAGGAAGGGGGCTAGGGCCAGTCTAGTAGCAATCAGGCTTGAGCAGGAGCTGAAGCAGGATCAAGGGAAGAGGTACCCTGTCTGTTGAGTTTTGTCAGCAAATCATAACATGCTCACTGAACATCAAAGTAAAATGCTGTCAGCTGCCATATATGTAGACAGTTGTGGTAGGAACCAAGACATCAAAACACAGACTTCTTGATGTATGTGAAAAATGGAAATTACTGAATAACAAAATGGCTCATTACACTTGGCATTTTGAAGCAATATTCAGACATTCCAGTAATACTTCCTATATACTACAGGAATGACTGCATTATTTTCCATACTAAGTTAAGGTACTGTAGCACTTAGAGCTTGAATACTAATTGGATTTAATCAAAGAGGAAAAAATAATCTTGGACAGTACAAATTAGATACCAACTTATTGCATTTTGCCAAGTATCAGAATAAATTACAAAATTTATATGATCATGCATACTAGATCGTAATGTAGAAAATGTTGGTTTTGAGAGTATGGGAATATTCTCTTGGTGTGACAAAGATAATTATACATCAGCTTTCTTACCTGATCGAACTGCAAATCTTCACCTCTTTGCAATGATCTGGACAATGGTTTCTCCTAAAATACAAATAATGAGAAAAGAAAATTGTGACTACACTGTGGCTTTCAAATAATAAAAATAATTCTCCATCAATAGTACTTGAGGCTATCGACCTTAAACTACAAAAATGGAGTCATCTCATCAGCAGTTCTCACAAAAAAAAATCCAACAGTGTGAAGGAAATTACTCCCAAGCTTTTTAAACAAACAAATAACTTTGACAACTTACCAATGTAACAAGGGACCAAATCAACAAAACACTGTCCAGGGACACAGAAGCAGAGTTAAGGTTTCGGGTCAATCACTTTTCATCAGAACTGGGAAAAGTTAGAAATTGAATAGACTTTAAGCAAGTGAAAGTGGGGGGTGGGGGATGGTGTGGAGAGGGTGGATAAAGAACATTTAATCTCTCCTGCCTTCCACCCTATTACAGACCTTCCCTTTTGATCCTGTCCCACCAGAGATGCTGTCTGACCTACTGGTATTTCCAGCATTTTCTGTTTTTATTTCAGATTTCCAGTCTCTCCAGTATTTTGTTTTTCTGTCAGCATTTGTTTAAGAATTAAATATTGTCAATTTCAGATTGTAGCAATGATAAAACCAGCAGGCAGGGGCTTCTTTTAAGCACTCTGCTGTTGTGCCTTCCAGGACTAGGAAAAGTTGTGCTTAGCTGACACCTCACTGCCTGAAGTACTAATTAGGACCCCTAACTAAAAGATCAACAGAAATAAACGCATTCTCAAGGATAAAAGGGCCTTCCCTCCATACTGCTCAACAGATTTTGGCCAAGAACTTTGGAGGGGTAGCAGACAGTGAGGAGACAATTGACTGCAACTGGACAGATAGGCTAGCAACATAGGCAGACAACTGGCAGACTGAATTCAATGCAGAGAAGCATGAGGTGATGCATTTGCACTGGAGGGATAAGGAGAGGCAATATAAACTAAATTGCACAGTTTCAAAGAATGTATAGATACAGAGGGTCCTCAAGGTTCATGTGCATAGGTCCTTGAAGGTGACATGGCATACTGAGGTATTGAGTAAAAAAACAGGGAAGTTATGCTGAACCTTTATAAAGCTGTTTAGGACACATCTAGAGTACTATATCGTGTCCAGTTCTGGCCACCAGATGTTAGGAACAGTGTGAAGGCCTTGATAGGGTGCAGAGAAGATTTACCAAAACATTTCCAGGGATTGGGGATTTTAGCTACAAAGTTAGGTTGGAGAAGCTGTGGTTGTTCTTGGAGGAAAGAAGATTGGGAGTTTTGATAGAAGTGTACAAGATTATTACAGGTTTAGATAGAAAAAGAAAAAGCTGTTCCCGTTAGCTAATGGTACAAGGACACAGGTCTGAGGTTTTGGACAAGAGATGCAGGGGGATATGAAGAAGAACTTTTTCTTTTAATGCAGTGAATGGTAATGACCTGGAACGCACTGACTACAAAAGTGGCATGGGCATTTGAGAGAAATAAACTTGCAGGCGTGGGATTGAATGGGATGCTCTACAGAGAGTCTGTATGGACTCAATGGGCCAAATGGCTTCCTTCTCTGTTGCAATGGCTCAAAAGGTTTAAAGGAATCATAGTGGAGCTCAAAAAAAAGAACATGGATTAGTCAGTGTTTCCAATATAACATAGTCAAAAAAGTTATACCTTCTTGAATTCAATGTTGTTTTTTATTCTGATTGAGGGCATTTGTGGATTTTATATCTGAAAAGTCAGCGGAACTTGTTAGGCATAATTAGTAAGAGTATAGAAGGCTGACTGTTATCTGCCTTTCTTCCAGGATAACTCAAACATTCATGACAATCTGTCTTTTGAAGCTTTGTGTAGGAAATGCAATAGAAGTTAAATAACTTGGTCGTTGGCAGGGTGAGGGTGGGGTCTTGGAATATACTCGTAGTGGCCACCTGCTGATTCAATGGCCTGGCTGTAGAATGGGCAAAGCATGAATTAGACCACCTGGAATGATGGAAATTACTGCTGGAATAACCCATGAAGATGACTTTGACGGAAGCTGGCTAATTGCTGATCAATGTGTATTATGGCCAAAAAAATACAGAAATGAACACACCTCATCAAGAGTTATTATCATAGACATTTAGGAATAAATTTCTTTTCATAGAATTATCAGACAGGCTGCAAAATGTACTGCTTAACTGCTAAGCAAAGCAACTATGTAAGTTGAGGCAAGATGATTATCATTTAAGCCAACAGAGAAAGAACTAATGAATGTCAGATGTCTCAAAAGGCTGGCTATAAGAGACATTTTTTTTTTTTAAAAAGGATAGTGTTCATAAATCTGTTTTTCCACCCACCCTCAAAAAAGAGATAGCAGCTTATTCACTTGTATGTAGACGATGAACAAATGAAGGAGAAGCTATACTTGATGTAAGGTCACACAAATTAAAATAATAAACTGTGATTCTGTGAAGTTACAACAGGAAAGCAGGCAATTTGATGCATTATGTCTGTATATTCTTTATTCCACTTCCCTCCTTTTTGTCAATATCCTTTTCAAATTTTTCTTTCTCTGCTCAGTAACTGCTAGTAAATCCTTGCATGTTTTAAGAACATTGTGTGAAAAATTTCTTCCTATTTGATGCATAACATACGATGTATTATACATTGCCAGTGTTAGAAAACTAGCAATAGGGTTTTTGTTTAATCCCTGGGCTGTCTACAAATCACCTACATCTTTGGCAGGAAAAAATACTCTGTGGCCCAAATTGAGAGTGTGCAATTGAGACATCGAATTACACAGAAATTACAACACCGAAACCAACTATTCAGTACAACCAGTATTCCGTGGTATCTGTCCTGTTTCCCAATTTCCTAATTTTCCTTTCTTTCAACCACCTACCTTCACTGATTCTTAAACGCTAACTGCTTCATTCACTAACTTTGAAACATTCTATAAATAAACTACAATACAGGAACAACATGCAGATACTGGACCCAAATAAAAAGGTACAAAACTTTACACACAACTCTTTTTCCTGTACTCGAATTATCTCCCTATACCTACAGTTGTAACTGCTTGAATATCATGTCACTTAAATTTTCATAGAAGTTATCCGGCATTTTAATCAAATGCCTTCTGGAAATTCATATATACAACATCCACTGCCTTGTCTTTCTGCATAGCCTCTGCAATTTAATCAAAAAAGTGACGTACAACCCCTTCCTTATAAATCTATACTAATACTCTCAAATCAGCCAAAATATTCACTAATTTCTGTGTTTCTACAACTGAGGCAAGGCTACCTGGCCACTAATTTCCTAGGTTTATCATTTTTTTCCTTATTTGAACAGGACTCAGGAATCTGAGCACTGATGGGAAAAGATAAGATTAAAAAAATACACATATATCAACATATACATGGTACAATATAACAACGCATGTCAATTCAGGCAATTAGGACGCTTTGACACAGTATCAGTCTATGCCCTAGACATCATTAGTATAAGTTACATCATGCTCCTTCTACACTACCAAACCATAGAAGTGCACTTCACAGCATTTCCATTTCTCACACTTCCGTCCTTGAAGCCTCTTAATTAAACTGATAATTTAAAGCTGATTTTTTAACATTCTTTCATGGGATGTGGGTGTCGCAGGCAAGGCCAGCATTTGTTGCCCATCCTGAATTGCCCTTGAACTGAGTGGCTTGCTAGGCCATTTCAGTGGGCAATTAAAAGTCAACCACATTGCTGTGGATCTGGAGTCACATACAGCCAGCGCCAGTAAGGATGGCAAATTTCCATCTGTAAAGGACATTAGTAAACCAGGTGGGTTCTTACAACAACCTATGACATTCACATGATCACTATTACAACGGCTAGCTTTATATTCCAGATTGTGTTGACGGAATTCAAATTCTACCAGCTGCTGTGGTGGGATCGCAGCACATGTCCCCAGAGAATTAGCCCAGGCCTCTGGCTTACTAGTTCAATGACATTACAACTACACCACCATCTCCCCGAACAGTTCTGGAGAATGTACTCATGCCAACTAAGAACTAGATCGTGACTGCCATTATTTATTTCACTTAGACTTTAACTGCGACCAGGGAGGGGGACCAGCCTCATTTGTTTCTGGGATGGATTGGAAGTCTGGTCCCCAAAGTAAGGTATAAACATTCAAAACCACTCTACCACTTAAGAACAATATTCTAAATAATTAGCTCTCAGACAAAGTTGTCAGTAGTCCTCAAGTGACTGATGGATTAAAATTTATAATTTATAGAGCATGATTAAGATGAAACAGCCCTGTCCTTTATAAACAGTATTTCATATCATTCAACTACAAACTAGCATTAATAACTAATAGAGACATAAGTCTACCAGATTGCTCCACATTACTAGCTAGAGAAAGGATGGTAATAAGAGGCTAGCATACGCAGTTAAAGTTGGGTGTGAGCACGTGTAAAGGTTTCAAATAAGTGCTAATATTCAAACCTAAAACCTCAGAAATTATTGATATTAGTTAAGTCCTATTCAGTAAATAGCAAATTTTAGGATCATAATAGTACTTTCAAGGTTTTATGGAAAACATATTCACTCGAAATACATTACCCCATGGCATTTTATTTATCAATAATTACTTTAAGGGAAATAAAAAATCAAAGGAAGCTTTCTTTTTCTTTAAATACTTTTCCTTTATAAAATAAAAAGTGACAATCTGACCAGGAATTTACTCAATTTGGTTTTGAGAAACATCAATATGAAGGCTAACACATAAGGAATTACTTTCTGATAGACTATTGCAGCGACTTCAATTATGGGCCATAATCTTGGTGTCTCAGATAGCTCCATTATAAACAAGGAAACAACTTAAGCGATCTTAAGACACTTCAACCTCATCCAACCTCAGGAAACCAAGCTCAGGATGTAAAATGCCTGCCCAACAGGATAGTTTCTTGGGATCAGATATCTTTGGAGAGAATCCCATACACGCCTGAGATCTCACAGTTATTTCATTTTTAATGCAATTACTCTAGAACACATGGCCACCCCCATCAGCAATATCATCAAAAAGAACTGGCAGGAGCAAGAAGTTAAGGATTTTCATGCTAATAAGAAAATTGATTTCAAAATTCCTTGCTGAAGACTCTAATTGACTTTTATAAAGGTGAAGTACTTTAAATAAAAAGTAGACTTTGCTCCCTCTTTAACTTAGGTCATTTATTTTTGCGTTTTCAGGAAATTGATGATCTTTGTCTAGAATTAAACGTTTTGTTTTTCTTGCTCCTAAAACGTAATCATTAATTCCACTTCCATAACATGAGGCCTCTAACAAATGAAGAGGTGTATGTGAACTGTATTACACACCCAGGCTGAGGATTGCTGCAGTTCCATGAAAATGGCCATACTAAAAACATCAGCACTTTTTGATGAAAATCAAGCAAATTTTAAAAGGTTTAGAATATTAATGTATATTTACATAATATAATTAATATTACATACCACATGCAATAATGGTATTTTTGTTACCCCCTAGCAAAAGGCATTCTGCAATGCTAACATAAGGATCAACAGGTACTAGATAACCACTGGTACCTCACCAAAGCAGCCATTCTTTACAAGTGAACCTACAAAGCAAGTGTTCGCAGGCGACGTAACCATGGTTGAGTATCACAGAATCAGAGTGCAGAAGAGGCCCTTCGGTCCATCGAGTCTGCACTGACACATGAGAAACTCCTGACCTACCTACCTAATCTCATTTACAAGCACTTGGCCCATAGCCTTGAATGTTATGACGTGCCAAAAGCTCATCCAGGTACTTTTTAAAGGATGTGAGGCAACCTGCCTCCACCACCCTCCCAGGCAGTGCATTCCAGACCGTCACCACCCCCTGGATAAAAAAGTTTTTCCTCACATCCCCCTAAACCTCCTGCCCCTCACTTTGAACTTATGCCCCCTTGTGACTGACCCTTCAACTAAGGGGAACAGCTGCTCCCTATTCACCCTGTCCATGCCCTCATAATCTTCTGCACCTCAATCAGATCACCCCTCAGTCTTCACTGCTCCAACGAAAACAACCCAAGTCTATCCAACCTGTCTTCATAACTTAAATGTTTCATCCCAGGCAACATCCTGGTGAATCTCCTCTGCACCCCCTCCAGTGCAATCACATCCTTCCTACAATGTGGTGGCCAGAACTGCACACAGTACTCTAACTGTGGCCTCACCAAGGATCTATACAACTCCAACATGACCTCCCTACTTTTATAATCTATGCCTCGATTGATAAAGGCAAGTGTCCCATATGCCTTTTTCACCACCCCACTAACATTTCCCTCCGCCTTCAGAAATCTATGGACACACATGCCAAGGTCCCTTTGTTCCTCAGAACTTCCTAGTGTCATGCCATTCATTGAATACTTCTTTGTCAAATTACTCCTTCCAAAGTGTATCACCTCTCACTTTTCAGGGTTAAATTCCATCTGCCACTTAACTGCCCATTTGACCATCCCATCTATATCTTCCTGTAGCCCAAGACACTCAACCTCACTGTTAACCACCTGGCCAATTTTTGTGTCATCCGCAAACTTACTAAACCTACATCCTACATAATCATCTATGTCGTTTATATAAATGACAAATAATAGGAGACCGAGCACAGATCCCTATGGGCCGCCACTGGACACTGGCTTCCTTCTGTCATCACCTTCTGCTTCCTACAACTAAGCCAATTTTGAATCCACCTTATCAAATTCCCCTGTATCCCATGTGCATTTGCCTTCTTTATAAGTCTCCCATGTGGGAACTTGTCAAAGACTTTGCTGAAAACCATATAAACTACATCAACTGCATTACCCTCATCTACACACCTGGTCACCTCCTCAAAAAATTCAATCAAATTTGTTAGGCATGACCTCCCCCTGACAAAGCCATGCTGACTATCCCTGATCAAACCTTGCCTCTCCAAGTGGATATAGATACTCTCCTTCAGAAATTTCTCCAATAGTTTCCCTACCACTGATGTGAGACTCACTGGCCTGTAGTTCCCTGGCTAATCTCTACAACCCTTCTTAAATAGCGGAACCACATTAGCTGTTCTCCAGTCCTCTGGCACCTCCCCTGTGGCCAGACAGGAATTAAAAATTTGTGTCAGAGCCCTGTGATCTCCTCCCTTGCCTCCCTCAGCAGTCTGGGACGCAAATCATTGAGACCTGGAGATTTGTCCACTTTTAAGCCTGCCAACACCTCCAATACCTTGTCATTCCCTATATCAATTTGCTTAAGAACCTTGCAGTCTCTCTTCCCAAGTTCTATACCTTCATCCTCATTCTCTTCGGTGAAGACGGACGTGAAGAATTCGTTCAACATTCTACCGATGTCCTCTGGCTCCACCCATAGACTGTCCCCTTGGTCCCTTATGGGCACTACTCTTTCCCTGGTTATCCTCTTCCCATTGATATACTTATAGAATATCTTGGGATTTTCCCCTACTTTTACCAGCCAGAGCTTTCTCATATCCCCTCTTTGCTCTCCTAATTGCTTTCTTAAGCTCCACCCTTCACTTTCTGTACTCCACTAATGCCTCTGCTGATTTGCTTCCCTTGTCCCTGCTGAAAGCCTTTCTTTTCCTTCTCATCATAACCTGAATATCTCTGGTCATCCATGGTTCTCTGGGCTTGTTACTCCTTCCTATCACCCTAGAGGGAACATGTTGAGCCTGTACTCTTCCCATTTCCTTTTTGAATGCCCCCACTGCTCTTCTGTAGATTTCCCCACAAGTAGCTGTTCCCAGTCTACCTTGGCCAGATCCTGCCTTATGTTACTAAAAATCCACTCTCCCCCAATCCAAAACATTTTTTTGTAACTTGTCGATTTCTTTGTCCATAACAAGCTTAAATTGTACCATGTTGTGGTCGTTATCACTAAAGTGCTCACCCACCACCTCAGCCACCTGTCTGGCTCCATTCCCCAGAATTAAGTCCAGCAATACACCGTCCCTTGTTGGACCCTCTATATATTGACCTAAAAAGTTCTCCTGTACACAGTTCAAGAAATCCATTCCATCCAAGCTCTTAACATTATGTCTATCCCAATTAATGTTGGGAAAGTTGAAATCACCTAATATAAATTACCCTTATTGTTATTGTTTTTACACACCTCCACAAATTGTGCACATATTTGCTCCTCAATTTCCCACTGCCTATCTGGAGGTCTATAATAAACACCTAATAATGTGGTTGTCCCTTTTTTATTCCAAAGCTCTACCCACAAAGCTTCATTCAATGACCCCTCCAAGATATCATCTCTCCTTATTGCAGTACCTGACTCCTTAACCAATATTGCAATGCCTTCTCCTCTTTTACCCCCTCCCCTGTCTCGCCTGAAAATTCTAAATCCCGGAATGTTGAGCTGCCAACCATGCCCCTCCCACAACAACATCTCAGTGATGGCTGCTATATCACAATTCCACGTGTCAATCCTCACCCTTAACTCATCCGTTTTACCTGTAATACTCAGGCATTAAAGTAGAGGCCATCCAGCCTTGCCTTACTCCCTTGAAACTTAATGCAGCTGTGCTCCCTCTGACTTGATTGTTTTACTGTATTATGATGTGTCTCTATTCTGCTAACATTGTGTCCCCTCTCCCTGCCAAATTAGTTTAAACTCCTCCCAACAGCATTAGCAAACCCGCCCGCAAGGATGTTAGTCCCGCTCTGATTCAGGTGTAGACCATCCCACTTGTACAGGTCCCACCTTCCCCAGGAACGGTCCCAGTGATCCAGGAATCTAAAACCCTCCCTCCTGCACCAACTCTTAAGCCACGTATTCATCTGCGCTATTCTCCTATTTCTGAGCTCACTAGCACGTGACACTGGGAGTAATCCAGAGATTACAACCAGAGAGGTCTTGCTTTTTAGTCTACTGCCTAACTCCTTGAATTCTTGATGCAAGGCCTCATCCCTCTTTCTACCTCTCTCAATGGTACATTTACCAACTAAACTCATTTAGTTTAAAACCCTACAGATAATACCTTTATCAGTATGCAATAAGGAAGTTTATTTTCCAATTTCAGTAGAAATGCCATATGAAAAGAACATTATGAAAAGTCCATCACTTGTGCAAATATTAATGAAAAGCTGATATTCCATTTTGTCAAAGTCATATTTTTTCATATTTTTTCTGAATATTCTGTTTAGGTACAACTTTTCAAATCAATGGAAGCAGCAAAAGAAATAATTGTGTGGAATAATCAAGGTTCATGCAGTATGAAATCAAGTATTGTGCTGCAGTCACTGAATTCTATTAGTCAATTATTCTGAATGAAAATAATTATACATCACCATTAATGCCAGTACTTGTTTACAAGCATGAAGGTCACAAAAAGATGACTATGCACTCTGTTATGCAGCAATTACTCATAATAATCTTTTCAAGGTAGTTTATAATTATGTAGCCTCAAGAAATCTTTCCCAAAATTAGCAAGTTGTTCAAGAAAGCCAGCAGTGAAAAGGGTAATTGCAAAAATTGCATGCTTGGATTATTAATTTATCCTATACAGGCATGGATCATGGGATACTTTCCAATAGGTCAATTAATATTTATTTTTATTGATGTAGATTCAGAAGCATGTTGTTCCCAATGGTGCTCATGAGGAACAATTTTATTTTACCACATTTGGTTGTAGTTTTCTTGGTTCAATGTCATTAGTATGCTGCAATTTGCTAAACAATCTCCACCATCTACATAAAGTAAGAGGTTCATATTTATGATCCTTTTTCTCAACATCTATTGTTTGCAAAAGATAAAGAGTAAGTTAACTAGTACAAATAAATTATTTCATAAAAGCAAGCAATATTGCCAAAAGCTCAGTGCAGCAATATGCCATGTGCTGTATCTTATTGGGTCCTCCCAACAGCCAGCCTGAGCAAATCAAGTAATTTTGCGCTTAGATATTCTTGGATATTCTGTTTTTTATTGAGTGAGCAAGAAAATTTGTCATTCTTAGATAACTCACTTGAAGGGAGAGGGCAAACAAGAAAACTGTCTGAAAAGTAGTACCATTTTAAATGGCTTAAAGGCATTTCTTAGTGTGGTGATATGTTCCACCGTAGCTACTGAGACAGCAGCACCAGCAGCACTAGAAAATACAAGGGAGGAGGATCTAGGCATTTTGTTGTAAATTTTTGAAGGCAGAATCTAGTGAGTTATGGCTTCTTCAGCAGCTCAGCCATCATGATATTATTCTTTTCTGAATATCAATAGGTTCAACCACTATGGGCATCTCTGTCAAGTCCAATACTATCACAATGGTATTACCCCACAAACATTTGTAAATGTAGCTGGTAGGCTGGAAGTTGAGGGGGTAATTTATTCAGCAGTGTTTAAATTATAGCTTTCTTTACATCATTCATGGGATGTGAATATTGCTGCTAATGTTCAACTCCTTGTTGCCCTTGAAAATATGGGTGTGAGCTTCCTTCTTGAGCCACTGCAGTTCATGTGGTGAAGGTATTCTCACAGTGCCTTTAGGTAGAGAGTTCCAGGCATCTGACCCTCCGACAAGATATTTCAAAGTCAGAATAGTGTATGATTGCAGGTGATGGTTTGCCCATATATTTTCTGCTCTTGTTCTTCCACGTGGTAGAGGTTCTGGGTTTGGAAGGTGCAGTCGAAGAAGCCTTGGCTAGTTGCTGCAGTATGTTACAAATGAAGCCACAAGATTCCATGGTTTAAAATATAAGAATTTTTACTATACAAGAGTAAAACAAAGCAAGCATTAAATAATATTTTGGGTAACCACCTATATTCTAAAATGCAGAATCAACCTAAGTTAAACATGAATTAACAGGCAACTCACAGTTTATCATAAACTACAATTACATATTAAATGGCAGAAACAAACAAGACGGGTCTTGCGAATTGGCTCAGCAATCCACTCAGGTTTTGGTGACCATATTCAGTCACAAAGTCTTTCAAACTCTGTCTTCCTTGCAAGGAATTTCAGCTCCTCTTTTTCTGGGACTTTTGCCTGATCCCCAGCTGACAACAGTGCACAACTAACCTGAGTTCCATAGGCACAGTCTACACCAAAAATGGCAGACATCTGCAGAAACTTCTCAACTTTGTTTACAATGGGCTGGATGGCATAGGTCCACCAATATTATCTTCATGTAACAGAAACAACTGCAGCAACTGTGTATTTGCTTCTAGATCTAGCCTCTATCTTCTTTAGTCCGTCTGTACTGCACTACTGGACTCATCACCAACTGAGTTCTGTCTCCTTTTATATAATTTCAACCAGAAGTTTTGATTTCCAATCTGAGTTTCATTATTAGTTTCCTTAGAAACTTAGAGGGCTAGTTGCCCTTTTCAATTAGGGTCTGTCTCAAAAAATACAAGCTTTGAAGCTACAGATTCAATTACAAGTGCATCTTGTAGATGGAACACACTGTGCACTGGTGATGGTGAGAGTGAATATTTAAAGAGGATAGATAAGCTGTCCTGCATGGTGTTGAGCGTCTCGAGTACTGTTGGAGTTAAAATCATCGTGCAAGTGGTGTGTATCGCATTAAACTACCGACGGGTGCCTTGTAAATGGTGGACAGGCTTTGAGGGGTCAGTAGTTGAGTCACTTGCCACAGAACACTCTGCTTCTGACCTGCTCTTGTAGCCACAATATTTATGTTAAGTCAAAAACAGAATTACCTGGAAAAACTCAGCAGGTCTGGCAGCATCGGCGGAGAAGAAAAGAGTTGATGTTTCGAGTCCTCATGACCCTTCGACAGAACTACAAATTATGTTAAGTTTCTGGTGAATGGTAACTCCCAGGATGTTGATGGTGGGGTTTATGGTGATGGTAATACTACTGAATGTCATTGGGGGGGGGGGGGGGGGGGGGCAGTTAGACTCTCTCTTACTGGGATGGTCATTGCCTGGCATTTGTATGACATGAATATTACATGCATATATTGAATATCAGAGGTTAGAGATGGGTCAAGTAAAAATATTTTGACTGCTGAAATCATGGTATCTGCACAAGCATATGTAACTATAGTAATCCTCTTTATTAAATAATTTATAATTTAAGCTGCCCTCCCTCATACCACATGTTCAGTTACAATTATGTAATTTTTGTTACAATCATTTCTTCTTGATTACAATAATGTACACTGGTCAGCCATTAAACTAAACTTGACAACTACCATGTGGTTATAACAAGTATAACATCTCAATAGCAAAACTATGTAAAATTGTTCTGTCAGTCTTAGAAACAAAATAAAACAATTTGATGTTAACATGCATTGAGAAATGTACACAATCGGTCATTTTGTGTATTTGCATTTGGAGAAAGAAGAGAAATTCAACAAGTCCATTGTGTACCCTCTTCGCAATTGTAATTTGGTCACAATTGGGAATAACTCATTTCAAATGCCTGGACTTTATCAGCTTTTCAAGTCACTAGCGCCTGGGCCTTTTGAACACCCTTGCAGCATTGGCAGTGATTGAGGAATCCATATGAAAATGTCAGTCAAAACCTTACTATCGAAGTGCACATCTGGTCATCAGTCTAATTTTTTCATTAAAATACTGAATTAGAATTCAACTGCTGAAAATAAAAGACTATCACAATCAAGAGCATACCATCAAAAGTTGAAGAACTACATTTGGCAAATAGCCAACATTATTTATGCTTTCCAGGTTTGGTAAAGTGAAAAATAAAGTCACTCAGGAGCCAGCAACTAACAACAGCATTTTCCCCAATGACTGCTTCTTAATACTAAATTATTAATACTGCATATGTAGAAGCTTTGAATCTGGCATGATAAAAGGTGCCTATTTAGCTTGGGTCACATTCGTAAAAAAACTGCCTTCATCTTCAACCGCCTGTAATGGCACACTTCGCTTAATTTTCACTGCTTGGATCTTCAGTTCAGGGTGGTTCTTAGCAGGACTTATGCCCGAACAATCAATGATAGTGAGATGCCAAGGCATCATCTTGTTCATTAACATCTTAGGCCTTCTATTAAATATAACATTAATCTAAGTGGCCAAAAATTGCCCCAATTGCAAGATGGTTCTGGTCTAGGACAGTCACAGAAAAATATTTTGTGAAGTATTTTGGATCATCAAAACATTGAGAAAAGCATAATATAAATGCAAATTTGTTATTTCAATATTCACAGAAAAAATGACTGGCAAAATGTTCATCTAGTTATTGTTTATGTTTGAAGTCCTGAGTGCAAAGCATTTTGGGAGGTCTGAATATTGTGAAAAACACATTACAAACAAATTAGTTATTTTATTATTCAGAGAAATCAAAAAGGGATAAAATCTTAATCTAGGTATTGCTTATCTTTGAAATTTATTTTCAGATAATGCAAAGTTCCCAAAATTAGTCATCATAAAAATATTTATGTAACAACCTACATTTACATAGAACTTTCAACAGAGAAAAATCTTTCAATGAGCTTCACAGAAGTATCAGTCAAAATTCCAACACTGAGCACACAAAGTAGTAGCTAGGAGAGGTAATCAAAAGCTTGATTAGAGGTAGGTTTTCACAGCCAACAGGGAAGAGAGGGGAAGAAAACCAGAAAGTTTAGGAAGGGAATTCCAGACCTTTGGGCCAAAACAGCATGGCCATCACTGCTGGAATAAAAATAATCAGAAACGTGCAAGAATCGCACATCGATTTCTATCGGTTGTAGAGTTGGAGGAGGTTTCAAAGATAGGGAGGAGAGGCGCTACTGGGGATTTGAAAACAAGAAGGAGAAACCAGACTCCTGGTTTGGCAATGCCTCAAAGTGAAAAAGCAAGTATGGGGTGATGGGGAATCAGGACTTGATGCAAGTTACAAGAAGAGCAGAACAGATTTGGATGAGCTCAAATTTACAGAGGGTGCTAGGCCAGAGACTGGCCAAAACAGTGGAAATTGTCAAGTCTGAAGGTAATAATGACATGGATGAGGGTTTCAGCAATAGATGGTCTGAGGCCAGGTAAAAGTCCAGTAATGAGGTGAGATGTTGGCAGGCTTGATGATTTCAAGGATATGGGGCGGGAAGTTCAGCTTTAAGTCAAATAGGACGCTGAGGTTGCAAACAATCTGGTTGAGCCTTTAACACTTGCCATGGAGGCAGGGATGGAGGTGGTGGCCAAGGAATGAATTCTGTGACAGGGCTGAAGACAATGCCTTCAGTTCCCCAATATTTAAAAAAAAAATTAGACTAATATTCTATAATTTAATGTCTGAATTTTACTTGTGATTGATTCAGTAAATTAACAAGGCCAGATTCATTTCTGTGCAATCAGCACTATTTTAGACTTGAATATTACACTGTCAGCAGTTAAAACAAAAGCATTTCAAAACTTTAAACCAGGATGGCAATTAACTATCATGGTCCTTCATTTTTATTTCGGAGAATAGTCAGGAATGATTTTTTGAATTGTCCTTTATAGCCATCAGTTAACTGCATAGATACACACCACTTCGCTGATGAAGCTTCCACATTGCATTGCACAGGTGCTGACTTGAAGCCAAGTCCACTCTATACATTGATAATGAGATGCAGCAGAGTCATTAAGCCATTACACTGTAAATTAGATTTTATCTAAGTTTTGCTACAGTACACCAACATTAAAATTGGTTCCTGTAGATGCACAGTCTCCCAACTTTCAACAGAACATATCTTAATTTGCTCTTTTTATACTACTGTGCGCTGTGGGGCAATAGTAAAGTAAACCCCCAACAAAAACACATCAACATAGGATCCACTTTACAACCTTCTTAACTCAACACCGAGTTCAACAATTTCAGATCATAACCACTGCTTCCATTTTTTTCTGTTGCCATTTACAGCTCCTTTTGGGTCCATTTTTTGGACATTTTACTTGTCCCATCACCCTTCCCTTTTGCCTTGCACCAATGATCTTTTTGTCTTTTAACCACTCTTGTTTTCCACACTATAACATATCTTTCGTTTTGCTCTTGCCTCCTCTCCCTCTTAACCTGCCTCTGTACTTGCTTAAAACCTTCTGCAACCTTTTCCAGTGCTGACGAAAGCTCATCAACTAGAAATGTTAACTCAGGTTCTTTCTTGAAAGATGCTGCCTGCCCATTTCTGATTTATTTCAGATTTTGAGTATTTGCAGTATTTTGCTCCAGTAAGGTGAGTTCATATTGAATATAATGTTGGAGATATGTTAAAGGCACATGTACAAAATTCATGTTGCTGATAAAAAAAACTCACCCGAATACAGATTACTCAATCTGGGCTAATAATTTTTTCATGAAAATCATAGACAGTAATTTCACCCTACTGCATCTACATACTTTTGCAATGCTGGGTTGTGCAGCTTTTAAAATTTCAATTGGATTTAAAAGTTCCAGTGTAAACTTGATTTTTCCCCTCCCTCGACATTTTGTCTTCCTCTCCTATTGGAGGAGATGAAAAAAGGATTTACAAGAACCGAGACATACAACAATCAAGCAAGACTGAACCAGTCCAAGATTTCTTCTCCAGAAAGTTGATTTGAATCACCTGTTTGTGTTGTAAAATCTACGTTGTTAGGTTTTTGTTGATACCACCTCGTAACATCAAATATTGTTTAATAACACTATAAAGAGCCTTGAGACGTTTTACTACATTAAAGGCATTATATAAATACAAGTTGCTGTTGACTTACAGTAGGTACCAAGAGCAGTCCAGGATAACTAAACTATTTCCCCTCATTTTAGTACTTTTTCCCACCTGTCTGAAATCAAGAACCACTGCTATGACAGTTCATTATGTTATATCATGATGTAGTAAAGATCATGCACTATTCTCTCAATTTCACCTCAAGGGCATCCTTCACACTCTGAGCGCTTTTAAACTTCCTCTGAACCTACTAATATTCAACAAACCTAAACTAGGTAGATCTTTTTTAATGTATTAATACATGAAAACAGTTGATAGAATTATAAAAGGAACTATTTATATAGATCTAGAAGTTTTAGTACTGATCAAAAGTATTAAAATAAGTAAGGTACCATTTCATGCTGAGGTCAATTACAAATTAATTTCCGTTAGTAAGTGAAGCCTGTAGATTGAGCTGGAGCCAAAACTTCACAAGCTCTTAGTAAACTAGACACTTCTCTCATGAGCACCAATTAATCTGTAACTCAAATAATGACCTATCAAAATAACTTTTACACAGGATTACCCAAGTAACAGTGTTAAAACAATAGGCAACTGACTCGAGGCCAAATGTGAGTAATGCCACAGGTTTGTGGTGAAATAAAGAAATTTCTGACTGATGCCAAACATGATGGCCCCTGAAACACCCACTGCAAGGGTCCCTCCAGAAATCCTATGAAAGTTAAACAGGAGTTCTAGCACTTCTCATTAAAATTCTTAATTATTTCTTCCTAAGGCAGTTGTTAAAACAGCCCTTATGTGATGTATGAAATACACCCAATCTTCCTCAGAAATGTTAAGTTCCCTTAAACTTCATTATTGGATGCATTGTCAAAAGAACAGATGTTTAAGACTAACGCTTGAATGGACAGGTTTTGAAAAAAATTCACACTTTCCCTAAAAAACGGTGTACACAATGTGGTGTGAAATAGACCAAAAAGTGAGTTAAGCACAGGATACCAGATATGTACAAAATTTGAAGTCAAGAATGTTAAAAATAAACTGAATATTTAGCATTTTTTTCAATAAATGGGTGATAGAAGTATGGAACAGGTTACCAGCAAGGATGATGGAACAGAATATCTGGACAGGTTTCAAAGAAAAAATGGGACTGGGTGAATATTAGTTACAAAAGGAAACATGGAGCAGTTAGTTCCAGAAAATGTCAAAGAACTTGACGGAAGATTTGGAAGGGTAGGTCATATGGTGCAACAGTCCTAGCAGATTGGAGGGTGAGAAATGTAACCTTAGTATTTAAAAAAGGGAGGGAGAAAACAGCAAATTACAGACCGGTTAGCCTAACATCAGCTGTCAGCAAAATGCTAGAGTCGATTATAAAGGATGCAATAAAAGGACACTTAGAAAATATCAACTAGATTAGACAAAGTCAACATGGATTCAAGAAAGAGAAATCATGTTTGATAAACCTATTGGAGTTTTTTTTCAAGGACCTAACTAGCAGAATAGATAATGGAAAACCAGTGGATGTAGTGTATTTGGATTTTCAGAAAGCTTTTGATTAAGTCCCATATAAGAGGTTATTGTGAAAAATTAAACCACATGGGTTTGGGGTAATATATTGACATGGATTGGGAATTGATTAACAGACAGGAAACAGAGTTGGAATAAAGGGGTCTTTTTTGCAGTGGCAGGCAGTGACTCGTGGGGTACCGCAGGGATCAGTGGTTGGGTCCCAGCTATTCACAATATATATCAATGATTTGGATCAGAGAACCAAATGTAATATTACCATTTTTGCTGACAACACGAAAATTGGTGGGAATGTGAGTGGTAAGGAGGATGTTAAGAGGCTTTAAGGTGATTTAGATAAGTTGAGTGAGTGGGCAAATATATGGTTGATGCAGTATAACGTGGAGAAATGTGAAGTTATCCACTTTGGCAGGAAAAACAGAATGGCAGAGTATTATTTAAACAGTGATAGATTGGGAAATGTTGAGGTACAAGGAGACCTGAGTGTCCTTTTACACCAATCACTGAAAGCAAGTATGCAGGTGTCGCAAGCAGTTAAGAAGTCAAATGGTATGTTGACTTTAATTGCAAGAGGACTTGAGTGCAGGAGCAAAGATGTCTTACTGCATACCGGGCCCTGGTGAGACCAAACCTGGAGTAGTATGCGCAGCTTTGGTATTCTTACCTAAGAAAGAATATACTTGCCACAGGGGGAGTGCAGTGAAGGTTCACCAGTCTGATTCCTGGGATGGCAGGATTGTCGCATGAGGAGAGATTAGGTCAACTAGGCCTGTATTCACTGGAGTTTAGAAGAATCAGAGGGGATCTCATTGAAAAATATAAAATTCTGATAGGGTAGAACAGACTAGATGCAGGGATGATATTTCCTCTGGTGGTGGAGGGGGCGGGGTCTAGAACAAGGGGTCACAGTCTCAGGATACAGGGTAGGCCATTTAGGACTGAGATGAAGAGAAACTTCTTCACACAGAGGGTGGTGAACCTATGGAATTCCTTACCACAGAATGCTATGAAGGGCAAGCCACTGAGTATATTTGAGGAGGAAATAGATAGAAACCTTTGGAGTCTAGAAATTTTTGCTTTTAAAACACTGTTACAATGTAAATATTGTAAAGCAAATAGCTGATATTAGTGGCCAGGTGCTTCACACAGATAATAAAGTTTAACTTTAGAACCAATGTACAAATTATTAGAATTTCATATTCAGAATTTATATTACAGTCCTCTACAAGGCATGGATGAGGTGGTCTTTATTTTGAAGATTGAGTGAAATGGCCAATCCTAAGCATAATTTTGATCATAAGGACTTGACTTCCCTGGTGTAGCTGGTTAGTCCAACTTGTAGAAGCAGTCCCATCATTTTAAGCACTAGCAAATCTACAAGATAATCTGATAATCTCTCATTTTTAGGATTAATCTGGTTACAAACATTACAGTATTAAAACTGCTTATTGATCTTACAAACGCAAATATTCCACTCTGCAACTACACTCACAATGGCCTTCTCTATTTGACATACAAATAAAAAGTGACTATGGACAGAATAATATTTAATTGTTTGGTAGTACAGAACTTGAGTACTGCTGAAAAAAAGAGAAATGCTATCAAAGCTTTTCATCTTGCACTCGTCAGGACAGTTCGCAAGAAATACCAACAGTAAAGGGAACGACAATTTATAATATATGAGAAGAGACTGTTGATTGCTTGGCAAGTGGACTCTGATTGGTAGAAGCATTTCTATGGGGACAGCAGGAAACAGTTAACTGCCAAGCTTTTGTTCAAATTCAAACCAGGCAGGTCGATTCTGACTGGTGAAGGTATTGTTAAGAGGGATAAGCCAGAGAATGGCATTTAAAAACGCAGCGTGCTACAACGTTCTATGTTGATATGTCTTTGGCCCATAGTAAGACTATAATCTAACCTTGGTGGCTCTGTGATCTGTGGATATGCACATCAAGGTCCCTCTGACTTTCAGTGCTTTCCAGGATCCTGCCATTCATTGTGTAATCCTTTGCCTTGCTAGCCCTCCCCAAGTGCATTACCTCACACTTTTCCGAGTTGAATTCTATTTGCCCCTGCTGTGCCCACCTGACCAGTCCATTAATATCCTGCAGTTTACAGCTATCCTCCTATTTACCACCTTACCAATTTTCATGTCATCTGCCAACTTCTTGATTGTACCCCCTACACTTAAGACCAAATCCTGCCAATTTATCCACTTTTAAGGCCGCTAAACCCGTAGTACCTCCCCTCTCTCTAGTTAATTTCCTCTAGTATTTCACAGTTCTCCACCCTGATTGTCGATACCTGTGTCATCCTTTTCCATTGCGAAGACCGATGCAAAGTATTCACTGAGTCCACACACACATTATCTCTATGATCCCAAATTGGCCCTACTCTTTCCCTTTATATATTTTAAAACCCCCCTTGGGTTTTCCTTTATTCTATCCACCAATGCTTTCTCATGCACTCTCTTAGCTTTCCTACTTTCCTTCTTAAGAACCCTCCTGCACTTTAGGGACTTTACTGTACTGAGCCCTCGATATCTGTCATAAGCTTCTCTTTCTTTCTTAATCCTAACCTTTAAGTCCCTTGACACCCAGGATTCTCCAGACTTGGTTCCCCCTTTTGTCTTCACGGGAACATATTTGACCTGTAGTCTTGCTACTTCCCACTGCTCTAACACAGTTTTCACCAGCAAGTAGCTGCTCCCAGTCAACTTGCGCCAAATTGTTTCTCATCTTAGTAAAATTAGCTTTCCCCCAGTTTAGAAGTTTTATTCCCAGTCCAACCTTGTCTTTTTCCATAACTATCCTAAATCTGACTGATTTATGGTCACTAACTTCACAATGGTCCCCTAATGATATGCCTTGCACCTGCCTGGGCTCATTTCCAAATATTACCGAGTTGATGATCCTCCAGCTGCAGTTGATGTTTGTCTCAGTGTGTGTCCCTGGGAACAGCCCGTAGAGCACAGAGTCCTGTGTCACAGAACTGCTCCTGACTACCTGTCCCAGGGTCCTTCTCTCACACTCTCCACTAGGTGCTCCTGACTGCCTGTCCCCAGGGTTCTTCCTCCCGCACTTTCCTCTAGGTGCTGCTGGCTGCCTGTCCCAGGGTCCTCCTCTTGCACTCTCCTGTTGGGAATATTGTGAATGTCAGATTGTAAATAGTTGCGCATTTAACTGCCCATTTAGTTCCAAGATAAGAGGGAGTTGGGATCTCCATTTAGGTAATTAGCATTTCTACCTAGGTAGAAGGCCCTTGTGATTCACTTTGTCATGGGTAGGGGTACAGAGAAAGCCACCGTAAAGTTCAGGTTATGAGCTTTCCTAAAACATAAGGGCATGGATTGAAAAGACCAAGTTCATGGGCGGCTCGACTGTACAGGAGGGAGGAAGAAGAAGGGGAGAGTTACAGTGATAGGGAATTCATTGGTTAGGTGAACAGACAGGCGCTTCCGTGACCGTAGACATGACTCCAGGATGGTATTTTGCCTCGCTGGTGCCAGGGTAAAGGATGTCACAGAGCAGCTGGAGGACATTCTTCTGGGGGAGGGTGATCAGCCAGAGATCATGGTCCACAATGGTAACAATGACTTAGGGAGGAAGGGGGATTTAGCCTTGCAATCAGAATTTAGGGAACTAGGTAGAGAATTAGCAAGCAGGACTTCAAATGTAGTAATCTCTAGGTTATTCCCAGCGCCACGTGCCACTGAGTTCAGAAATAGGAGGATAAAACAGATGAACGTGTGGCTGGAAAGATGGTGCAGGAGGGAGGACTTCAGATTCCTGGGACATTAGGACTGGCTCTAGGGGAGATGGCACCTGTATAAGCCAGACAGGTTACACCTGGACAGAGCTGGGACTGAGTTCCTTGCGGGGCATTTTGCTGGTGCTATTGGAAGGGCTTTAAACTAACTCGGCAGGGGTGTGGGAGCCAAGAGAAAATATCAGAGAGGAGTACCAGGGCGCACAAAATACAGGGAGGGGCGGACAGCACTAGCATAGAGAATAGTAAGTTAATAGATAAAGTTGGGGCAAGGCAGGAAGTAACAAAATCTAAATCAGGGTTAATATGCATGCATGTGAGTGCACAGAGTATAGTAAATAAAATTGGGGAGTTACGGGCGCAGATTGCCATGTGGAAATATGATGATGTGGTGATAACAGAGTCCTGGCTCAAGGAAGTGCGGAACTGGGTGCTAAATATTCCTGGGTACAAGGAGTTCAGAAGAGATAGGAAAGGAAGGAGAGGAGGAAGGGGCGTGGCGGTATTGGCTAAGGAGAGCATTGCAGTACTGGAGAGACAGGATGTCCCAGAGTGTTCAAGGGCAGAATCAATTTGGCAAGAGTTAAGGAACAAAAAAGGTGCAATTACATTGCTCGGTGTAGTCTATAGACTGCCAAATAGTGAGAGGGATGTAGCATAGTTATAATGGGGAACTTTAATTACCCAAACGTAGATTGGCACAGTGGTAGTGTAAAGGGTGGAGAGGTGCAAAAATTCCTAGATTGTATTCAGGAGAATTTTCTACAGCAGTATGTGTCCAATCCAACAAGAAAAGACCTGTTTTTTTTGGAAATGAGATAGGCCAAGTAGATCAAGTGTCAGTGGGGGAACATTTAGAAGGCAGTGATCATTGTATTGTACATTTTAGGATAATGATAGAAAAGGACCAAAGGCAATCCAGAGTAAGAATAATTAACTGGGCAAGGGCTGACTTCAATGGGGCAAGAAGGAGCTGGGCCAGATAGACTGAAACAAAAGATTGGTGGGAAAAACTGTAGCCGATCAATGGGCTACCTTCAAAAAATAATTGGTTCAGGCACAGTCAAGGTATATTTCATCAAAAGGGAGAGGAAGGGCAATCAAATCAAGAGCTCACTGGATGAAAAAGGAGATTGAAATTAAGATAAAGAAATAAAAGTGTGCTTAAGATAGTTGTCAGGTAGAAAATACAATGACAGTTCAGAGGGGAGGTGAGAAAGCAAATAAAAGAAGCAAAGAGGGATTATGAGAACAGTCTGGCAGCCAACATAAAGGGGAATCCCAAAGGCTCCTACAGACATATAAATAGTAAAAGGGCGGTAAAAGGAGGAGGAGACTGATTAGGGACCTAAAAGGGAGTTTACACATGGATGAAGGGGCCATGGTTGAGGTATTAAATTAATATTTTGCATCCGTCTTTACCAAGGAGGTAGATGCTACCCAGGCCATGGTGACAGATGAGGAAACTCTGTCACAAGAAGGGTTCAAAATTGACAAGGAGGAAGTGTTTACTTGCTGAGTTTTTCCAGGTAATTCTGTTTTTGTTTTGGAAGTGTTTATTGGACTGTCAATACTTAAAGTTGACGGCACTGGGACCGGATGAGATGTATCCAAAGATATTGAAGGAAGAGAGAGTAGAAATTGCAGTGGCACTGATCATAATCTTTCAGTCTTACCTAGGCTTTGGGGTGGTGGCAGAGGACTGGAGAGTTGCAAACATTACGCCCTTGTTCAAAAAAGTTTGTAAGGATAAGGCTAGCAATTACAGATCAGTCAGGTTAACTTCAGTGGTGGGCAAGATTCTAGAAACAATTATTTGCGATAGAATTAGTGGTCATATGGAAAAAAAAGGTTGATAAGGAAGAGCCAGCATGGACTGCTAAAGGGGAAATCATGTTTAACTAACTTGGAGTTTTTTGAAGAGGTAACAGGAAAGGTTGAAGGGGGTAATGCTGTTGATGTGGTATACATGAACTTTCAAAAGGCATTTGACACCGTGCCACACAACAGACTTGAGAGAAAAATTATTGCTCATGGAATAAAAGGGACAGTAGCAATGTGGATACAAAATTGGCTGAAAAATAGGAAGCACAGAGTAATGGCCAACATATATTTTTCGGGCTGGAGAAAGGTTTGTAGTGGAGTTCCCCAGGGATCGGTATTGGGACCTTTGCTTTTCCTGATATATATTAATGACCTAGATCTTGGTGTGTAGGGGACAATTTCAAAGTTTGTGGATGATACGAAGCTTGGAAGTGTTGTGAACTGCAAGGAAGACAGTGTGGAACTTCAAGAGGACATAGGCAAATTGGCGGAGTAGGCAGATAGGTGGCAGATAAAGTTCAATGTGGAGAAGTGTGAGGTGATGCCTTTTCATAGGGAGAAAATGGACAGACAATATAAAATAAGGGGTGAAATTTTGAAGGGGGTGCAGGAGCACTAAGACCTGGGTGTATATGTGCATAGCTCATTGAATGTGACAGGACAGACACAGACAGTAGTTAATAAAGCACATAATATCCTGAGTTTTACTAATAGGGGCATAGAGTACAAGAGCAGAGAGGTTATGCTTAATTTATATAAGACACTCATTAGACCTCATCTAGAATAATGTGTACAGTTCTGGGTGCCACATTATAGGAAGGGTGTGAATACATTGGAGAGAGTTTACAGGAATGGCTTCAGGGATGAGAAACTTCAGCTATGAGGATAGATTGGAAAGGCTGCAACGGTTCTCCTTGGAGAGAAAGCAGCTAAGAACAAGTTTGATAGAGATGTTCAAAATCATGAGGGGGCTGGGCAGAGTAGATAGGGAGAAGCAGTTCCCACTTGTCAAAGAATCAAGAATGAGGGGGCACAGATTTAGTGATTTGCACAAGAAGCAAATCTGGCGTGAGAAAAAACTTTCATACAACGAGTGGTTCGGGTCTAGATTGCACTGTCTGGAAGTGTGATGGACGCAGGTTCAACCGAGGCATTCAAGAGGTATTAGATGATTATTTGAATAAAAACAATGTGCAAGGGTACAGGAAAAAGGCAGGGTAATGGTACTATATCATAACACTTGTTTAGGGAGCCGGTGCAGACACAATGGGCTGAATGGCCTCCTCCTGTGCCGAAGAAATTCTGTGATGGGAAGTTAAAACGAGGTTAGAACAGTCACCCAGCTTGTGCTCAAGGGAGGCTGGTGAAATAAAACCTTACTGTTCTAAGATTTCAACTTACTAAGCTGAGGAAAAAAAACACGAATAAACCCTCAGGAGCTAAGAATCACTTTACTTTGATTCTGGGAAAAGTGAATGTCTACGTAAAGGGCAGTGTAATGTATACCTATGAAGTGTGTTTTTTTGGTTGGGCTAAGAATAAGAGAGGTACTCCATTCTGTGGTTTAAAGTTTAAGTTGCCTATGAAAATACTGTTTTGTTAATAGTTTTTAATCATTTGCTACAGTAATCATCTTAAAACGTGAAAGCTTGACGTGTCATTCTTTCAGCTACTAACTGGAAATTCAAATTTCGCTCTAAAAGTTTTCAGTCTCTATGGGGAATCGCAACATTTTCAGTAATTGACCAGCTGGACCTCAAAGCAATGGATCAACACAGTGTGCCTGTTAAGCACAATGATAATTTAGAATGTTACTTGAAAATCAGTTACAGCTGATGAAGGATAACAAAAAGCTTAATCAAACAAATAAATGGCAGTCTTGTTTATGCCCGACAAATGAGATGAAAAACAGTCTGAAGGTACTCCTTCCCAATTTGTGAGGATTTAAGGTGCAGAACTCTTTTGCAAGCTGTATTATTTTCCTCCAACTCAGCTTCTAACTACTGTAGAGTAAATTACATTTAAGATCCCATACACAAACTCAGTGGACTTGTGTAAAACCAGCAGAGACCGACAAAACATTTGTGGTGAAATTAGAGTGCTTTATTGCAAAAGCATTTCTTTAAATCCCCATCCCATGCTATTCCATCTTTTCCATGCCATACCCATCCCAATTATATTATCCCCATCCCATTGCAACTTCTCACCCTCTTCCTATGCCATCCCTAGTCCCAGTGGAACATTAAAGCATAGATTTAATTTACATATCCAGCAAGCAAAAGCAAATATAACATTTAAAATCAAGTCTTATTACTAAAATGTTATTTGAAAGAAGAGGTTAGCAAAGTCTCATGGAAGAGAGTGGATGCTGCCTACCCAGAAACCTTAGAACAAATAAGGAACTCATAAGTGTAAAATGTTAACATCAGAAGCACATGCTGATGTTATGATGATGTAACAACAACACATGATTGAGTAACAGATCTGGAGGGAGCAGAAGTTCCAACCTCATGCTGAGGTCTCAACATAGTAGCTGTAAATAAAGAGTAACAGTTTTAGCAAACTACAGCCTTAAGCAGCTTACTTGGGGAAAATAGACAAACCCCAAAGAAGCCCATCCAGAACCTGAACGCACAATGAAACAGTCAGGAATCATAACTGTGCAACAGAATCCTCCCTCAACCCATTGACACTGGGCTGTCCTTTTCACTTTGAGGCTAAAATTACTCTGTTTTAATATTTCCTACTTATTAAATTGCAATGCTAGATTTCAACTAAATCATCATTCTCCCAGGGAACTCAACCATGCTCAAATCACAGAGATAATAATTTCTATTTACACATTTTTGAGGTATCCCCAACTTCTGAGAGTAAACGGCATCTTTTAGGAATCATTCAGACAGATCCTTTGGAAGGCCTGGTTGAGCTATTACAAATTCAACTATCTCCTTGTACGTTCTTCTTGCAATAAGAACCATGCTTCTAGTTTTTCATTATTTTTGATAGTCAATCCAATCCCCTCACCACTAACACATGTATAATTCCCATTGAAGGTGTCAATAACAAAAAAAAATCCTAACAATATGAAATCTTTGATCAGTTATAGCAAGATATAAAAACAAACTAGATCCACTGTAAATGTTGCTCATGGGAAGCCTGGGAACTGCAACAGTTTCTGATGTTTAATACCGTGCCACAGCACCTTGCATCACTCATTGCAGCAAAACTGATATATCACAACTGAGGTGAAGTGAAAGTATGATACACATTACCAATTTTGAGGCCTGTATCTAAGACTATTTAACATATCAAAGATTGCTTAACATGGAAATAGCATTTTTAAATTTTTAAATCTGCCCTAAGCAGATGTTGGTGGTACTCCTTTCTTTAACCATATAGGTCGCAGATGGATCTAAATGGCCTCCTAGGCCATTTCAAAGAGCAGTTCAGAACCATCCATATGGCACTGGATTCACAAACAGGTCAGACCAGGCAAGGATGACAGGTTTCCTCCCATAAAGGATGCAAATAGGGTCTTTGCAAATATCTAAAGGCTTCATGTTCACTTTACTGATTACTACTAAGATCACAATTAATTTTTAGTTTAAATATTTTTTTTAAATGAATTCAAATTCTCCAACATCCATGCTGGAATTTGAATTTTCTTCTTTGGATTATTAGCCTCATGCCATGACCACTACACCATCATACTGCATCCTTTCTTCCCCATAACCACTTCACCAAGTTATTCACAGTTAGAAACCGTTTTTTAACCTTTGTTTTTGTTTTCCCATAGAGTGCTCAATTTTCTTGAAGCTGTTTGTTTTGTACAGCACAGCACCGGAGATGTTCTCCTCACCATCTACTCCCCAATTACCTGTACCTTGAACGGGTGGTAATTAGTGATCATTCATAATGTTATAATGCTGACTTAAAGAGCTAACTACCAAACTTTATCTTTCCACATGTACATTTCTTCAGGGATGCAAATACTGTTTTTATTTTTAAAATTTCCATCTCTACATTTCATTTAGCTCTTATTTGCCCAATGTAGTCCAGCCTTTTCTCTATTTTCTCCAATATCTGCTGGAACTTACTTGCATTCCACAGCCTCTTTTGCTGTCTCATCTACTATTTTTGTGTACCACCATTCAAAATCTCCCACCACAACCTGTGTTTCTCATTAATAATCAGTGGCACAATGCATATTAGTAGGCATGAAAGAAATATTTTGTCAATATATATATAACAAAACTTATCTCCCCACAAAGGTTAGCACTATTTCCTTTACAAAAGGGAGATTTACAAAAGGTGAGTTTTGGAAGAGTCAAGAATCACAAAATATGGAAAGTAGCTGAGGTATAACTGCATTTATTGATTGGAGATACTGTGGTCTCCCAAGTTTTCTTGAATGGCTCTGGTAGTTGCAGAGATTTTGCTCTGCTTTTTTTTTGGTCTATCTCAAGGGACTGCATGGTTGGTTGGGGAGGGCAGGGGAGATGTAGGGGTGGGCTTGGTTGGGATTGGGTTGATGATGCTCATAGGTTGTGCCATGTGAATGGCCCAGTTAGTCTTTTCCTGTTTTCTTTAACCTGTTCAGGCGAAAGAAACTAATTTTATCAATTTTTAATAAATAAAAATGTCTTTACTAGACAGGAAATTTTAAACACAGATGACTGAGTGCTTGCTTTGAATCAGATCAACCCAATGCTACTGAGGCAGCATGTAGGATAATTGTTGATCATACTGTGAAACTCAACTGTAAGCAAATCCATTCACAGTGGGAGTGTGTGCAAAAATGAAATAGTCTAAACTCCACATCCTGACTGAATGAAACATTTAAAGTACACATGTTCATGCACAAGGCAAGTTAAAAAAGAAATAGAATTGTGAAGACAATTATTCTGAAATATGCGGCACTGCAGAAGGAAAGGAATCTACTCTCACTTTTGGCAATCCCTTTGAACCTTGCGTTTTAAAAGAATATATAGGTTTATCGTTCACAGACAAAAAAAGTTAAATTCTCTTTTGTTTTGCTGGAACCCATTTTTTTACTCAAGTCCCACTTTGTATTTCTTTTTCACTAGCATTTTCTAACTTTCCCACTCCTGCTCTCTTTATCCTGATGTATCTTGAACTACTTTGGTCACTCATGCTAACCTGCATCTATTCTTTTTCTGTATACCTTGCATTATTAACTTACAGATTTACTCAATTTATTTTTTAAAAATTTATGTTAAAGCTTCATGCACATCATGCCACATGAAGCAGCATAAACATGGCCCAAGATTTTCCTGTTGACATGCACAACTACAGCATAGGTGAACTTTGAACGTTGCAACGGGAAAAGAAAATTATTGCTAGGTGACTTCCTTGAAACGAGTGCCTGGGATGCAGGAGGGAAGTGCAGATGAGCAGTGGCACTCATAAATGAGACTTAATTATTTCTATCCAGGAATCCAATTGCTCAATGTTGTCACTTGACATAGTATCTGACTGGGCAGTGGCATTACACAATTAACAGAGTCAGTTAGATGCGCACAATAATTTTAATATGAATTATAAGCTGAAATGGTCAGGCATCTGGACAGCCCATTTAAGAAAACAAAAACCATGTAAAAAGAATTCTCACTGTTGTAAAAATAAATCATGCAATGGAAACATACGTAATGATGTGATGAAGATGAATATGTGAACAGCAAGCCACAGGAAATTGTTAATTATTTTAGCAACATTATAAAGATTTGGCGAGGGGAAAATGCCAGCATGGGAAGGAGGCCAAATTTTCCCAACTCAGTAATGGCAGAGATGATTTTTTTTAAAAAGGGGAATAGTTAATGGTTTATGAAGTGGTTATTCTCAGTTAATTATAATGGGCTATTTCTTACTGCTTTTCTGAATATTAAGTTATAACATGACATTTTCATAATATGACACTGGGCTACAAAATTAACAAGAGGAAATCCATAAGACATGTTTGCTTGGGAGCTCAGCAGTTTGTTGAGCCTCATTTAAGGAGCCCCAGAAATATCATGCAATATTCTTCCCTGTCATTCAATTAATCTTTCCTGTAATTTCCTGACTGAGTCGTTCACAGCTGACAGAAGCCCTTTTTATGCTACAGTTCAAATTGTGGAAGAACTGCACAAGTATGACTTTCAAGTCACCTCTCTTGTTTCTTTACAACTGTCATAGGTCCTATCAGGCTCTGAACAGGTTTTTGGAAAATCTATCTTTTATCCATAGATAGGCTGTCTAAAATCATAAATATTTTTCAGAGACACTTGCATCTTGAATGTCTACTTGTTGAAAGGATCAGAGCAGGGTGCAATCAATTACATGGAAGGAACAAAATCCAAGGGTTTCCGTAAAATACAGTAGTAGATGATATCAATGATATTGAGATGCCTTTCCTTTGAGATCCATGGACCAAGCGGAAGCTGCTGGAGTGCTGATATCCTAGTACAGGGAAAGTTAGACACAGGTACAGCAGTTTCGGTTCTTTAAGTTGCTGAACAGTGGTTGGCGAAAAGTTCTCTTCAGCCATAATGCTAAAACTACTCCGACAAAGAGATATAGAACTCAAAGTCACATAGGGCAGCTGAAAGCAACCCTTCAATATAGAGAAGGGAAAATCACTGAAACCTTACATGAGATCCTGAACCAGAAATGTTTGCTCTTAAGCAGGAAAGCCTGCACCGATTTACACTTGATTGCAGAGTAGAGGAACTGGAAAGCTGAGAAGGTCAGCCTAAAAACTTCAGAACTGAATTTCCACAGCCATTCACAAGAACTAGGAAAGCTGAAGACAGCATACCACATCACTCTATATCTTGAAATGAAGCTCACTGTTCACTGTTCACACCCAGAAAAGTTCCTCATACACTCATGCCAAAAGTAGAGGAAATTGAGTCTACTTTGAAGCAAGAGGTTATTTCATCCGTGACAGAACCAAAAAGCTGGTGCTTGGGGATGGTCCCAGTGCCAAAACCCAAATGATCTTTCAGAGTTTGCATACATCTTATACAGTTAACAAGGCAGTTGAACGTGAAGTTCATCCTATGTCGTTTGTGGGCGAGTGCTGAGCAAAGTTGGGAAAGAATTCAATCTTCATGACACCAGATGCAAATGGTGATTTTTGGCAACTACCCCTCAATGAAAAATCTAAATTGCTCGCAACTTCATTACATCGTTTGGGAGGTTCTGTTTCAACAGATTACCCTTCGGCATCACATCAGTGCCAAAAGGACGGGATGGAGTTGCATGTCAAATGATGATGTCCCGAGTCATGGATCCACTCAGACAGAACATGACACTAGAGTGTGAGCAGTGCCACAACCCCTACAGGAAGCAGGGCTTACACTCAACACAACAACAATGGCAAATTCTCACAGCCACCTGTCAAGTTCCTTGGGCATCCGGTGCCAGAGTTGCTCCACAGAAGACAAGAGCAATCAAGGAGTTTTTAGCTCCTTGGAACGTGACTGAGCTCATGAGTATCATGTTGGAAAGTTCTTGCCCAACCTAGCTGGCCTCAATGAGCCACTATGTCAGCTGTTATGACAAGACTTTTCACGGTGCTGAAAGGAAGCAAAACAGAGGTCTTTTGAGAAAATCAAAGATGCTGATATCACCTGATATTTTAGCTCACTATGACCCACAGCTACTCACTATCATTGCTCCAGATGCATCTTATACAGGACTGGGAGCTGTACTCTTTCAGAAACAGATAGATGGAAAGGGCAGACCAGTTTAATACATTCACTGACAGAGACCAGAGATATGCAGTGGTAAGAGAAAGAAACATTAGCTGCTACACGGGCTTGTGAAAAGTTTGCAAATTATGTCCTTGATCTCCACTCCAAGACAGAGATGGACCACAGACCCTAAGTGACACTTAAATTCTAAAGAGTTCACAATAATGCCTCCATGAGCACAATAATTCAGACTGAGGTTTGATACAAAGACAGAGTATGTTCTGGGAAAACAGCAGACTATAGCAGATAATTTGTTCCATATCCCAGTGGCAAGACCTCAATAAGGTGATCTAAGTTGTTGAAGAGATAGAAACCTTTGCATCGACAACAACCACAACTCTACCAGCAACGAGTCAGTGACTAAATGAAATCAGAGATGCACAGAAATCTGATAAAGAATATGCTCAGGTGAGAGAGTACTGTGTCAAAGGATGGACAGTACATATGCCACAGAAACCCATTCTCAGAGAGTATTATGAACAGAGAGGGGGCCTCAGTGCAGTTGATGATTTACTCATCTATGATGAGAGATTGGTCATTGAAAGTTCTGAGGTTTGATATACTGCAGGGACATTTGGGCATCACAAAATGTCGAGCTAGAGCAAGGTCTTCTGCTTGGTGGCCAGGTCTCTCAAAATAGTTGGAAGAATTGATATCAAATGTATTACTAGTGCTATTCTTCGTCAGGAGACAAGAGGACAGCTAACTTCATCCTTCTTTCCGTCAAGACCATAGGATGGAGCTCTTTGAACACAGAGGTAAGATGCTCTTGATCGTATTAGACTACTACTCAAGATTGAATAAAAGTCAAGTAACTGCAGAGTCACATTTCTGGAGTAGTGATTACATCGCTAAAGGAGACATTTGCAACACGTGGAATTCAGGCCATGTAATCTCAGACAATGGATAGCAGTTCACCAATGAGTACCTTAAAGACTTCACAACATGATAATGGATTTGTCCATGCTACCGGTTCACCAAGATACCTCAAACCAATGGTGAAGTTGAAAGAGGAGTGCGTAAAGTGAAAGCTTTGCTAAAGAACAATAACATCCAACTCGTACTTCAACTCCACCCCAAAATGGTTTAGCACCATGTGAACGCCTAAGAACTCAACTCGCTATGCTCCCACACACACTTATGCCGTGTGAACAAGTTAATGACTCGGACAAGGAGAGGGGAAAGAAAGGATGAGTATCATAATTCTAACTATGTAATATGCTAACAAGACAGTGCACATCATCACAGGAAGTGATTTAACATCACGAGGGCAGGAGGCGTGCGCGCGCAGGGGAGGGCGGGCGTGCAAGGTGTTTGTTCAAAAAGCAGGCAATTGCTCTTTTGCTTTGGTGTAGCCTGCATCTCACTGGATTGAGAGACACACAAGATGATAGTTAGTCAGGCCTGCACTGTGAGCAGGGAAAATACTAACTTTATTACTCACCATGCAGAATGCCAGTGAGGCTCAAGCTCAGTTTTGATTTTGTGATGGAAGAAGCAGCTGGAAGATTTTCCTAGTTTGCAGCTACAGGAAGAAATCTAGTGGTCCTCATAGAGTCTTGTGACAGAAAGCAGTTACATTGAAAGTTATGAAAAGGCAGTTGTGTACCTACTGGCAATCAAAATAAACACTGAGGCAGCCACAGTCATAACATATTAAATAAAAGTTGGAGGTTCACTTAGCCAAAAAGCTAATCGAAGAAGCCCCATAAAAATATTACCAAGATCAGTTGAACACAAAGGGGAATTAAAATGAATTTTGTAGGGCTGTGGTATATTTTACTGGTTGGAACCTACAGAAGTGAAAGGACCTTCAAAATTCTTGTAATGTATAAGGGAATTCATGGTGGGGAGTAAAGACTACAATTGAGCTCATAGCATAAGTAATTATGAACTATAGTGTTACTGTAATGGTGCTTGCTTTGTTTAATTCTTATATGCAGATGCCAGTCTTCAGCCAATTCAATTCACTCCACATGATATCAAGGAACGGCTGAATGCACTGGATACTGCAAAGGCTATGGGCCCTAACAATATTCAGGCAATAATACTGTTGACTTATGCTCCAGAACTTGCCACACTCCTAGCCAAGCTGTCCCAGTACAGCTACAGTACTGGCATCTACCCAGCTATGTGGAAAATTGCCCAGTTATGTCCTTTACACAAATAGCAGGACAAATCCAACCCAGCTAATTACCTCCCCATTGGTCTGCTCTCGATCATCAGTAAAATGATGGAAGGGATCATCAGCAATGCTTTCAAGTGGCAATTGCTTAGCAATAACCTGCTCACTGACGCCCAGTTTGTGGTCTGCCAGGGCCACTCAGCTCCTGCCCTCATTACAGCCTTGGTTCAAACATGGGCAAAAGAGCTGAATTCCAGAGGCGAGGTAAGGGTGACTGCCCTTGACATCACAGAATTGCACAGTGCAGAAGAGGCCCTTCGGCCCATCGAGTCTGCACTGACACGCGAAAAATCTGACCTACCTACCTAATTCCATTTACCAGCATTTGACCCATAGCCTTGAATGTTATGATGTGCCAAGTGCTCATCCAGGTCAGTTCAAAAGGGTGTGAGGCAACCTGGGAGCGTATTTCAGACCGTCACCATCCTCTGGGTAAAAAAGTTTTTCCTCACGTCCGCCCAAACCTCCTGTCCCTCACCTTGAACTAATGTCCCCTCATGACTGACCCTTCAACTAAGGGGAACAGCTGCTCCCTATCCACCCTGTCTTTGCCCCTCATAACCTGTACACCTTGATCATTCTTTTCTGCCCCAACGAAAACAACCCACACCTATCCAAGCTCTCTTCATAACTTAAATGTTTCATCCCAGGCAACATCCTGGTGAATCTCCTCTGCACCTCGTCCAGTGCAATCACATCCTTCCTATAATGTGGTGGCCAGAACTGCACACACTACTCCAGCTGTGGCCTCATCAAGGTTCTATACAACTCCAACATGACCTCCCTACTTTTGTAATCTATGCCTCCATAGGCAAGTGTCCCATAAGCCTATTTCACCACCCCATTAACATGCCCCTCCACCTTCAGAGATCTATGGACACAGGTGCCAAGGTCCCTTTGTTCCTCAGAACTTCCTAGTGTCATGCCATTCATTGAATACTTCCTTGTCAAATTACTCCTTCCAAAGTGAATCACCTCACACTTTTCAGGGCTAAATTCCATCTGCCACTTATCTGCCCATTTGACCATCCCTTCTACATTTTCCTGTAACCCAAGACACTCAACCTCACTGTTAACCACCCAGTCAATCTTTGTGTCGTCCATAAACTTACTAATTTGCTACCCCCCCACATAGTCATCTATGTCGTTAATAGGGGTCTCAGCACAGATCCCTGTGGTACACCACCGGACACTGGCTTCCAATCACTAAAACATCCTTCTGTCATCACCCTCTGCCTCCTACAACTAAGCCAATTTTGAATCCACCTTATCAAATTACCCTGTATCCCATGTGCATTTGCCTTCTTTATAAGTACCCCATGTGGGACCTTGTCAAAGACTTTGCTGAAATCCATATAAACTACATCAACTGCACTACCCTCATCTACACACCTGGTCACCTCCTCAAAAAATTCCATCAAATTTGTTAGGCATGACCTCTCTCTGACAAAGCCATGCTGACTATCCCTAATCAAACCTTGCTTCTCCAAGTGGAGATAGATTCTCTCCTACAAAATTTTCTCCAGAAATTTCCCTGCCACTGACGTGAGACTCTCTGGTCTGTAGTTCCCTGGCTTATCTCGACAACCCTTCTTAAATAGCGGAACCACATTAGCTGTTCTCCAGTCCTCTGGCAACTCCCCCGTGGCCAGAGAAGAATTAAAAATTTGGATCAGAGCCCCTGCAATATCCTCCCTTGCCTCCCACAGCAGTCTGAGTCACAAATCATCCAGACCTGGAGATTTGTCCACTTATAAGCCTGCCAACACCTCCAGTACCTTGCCACTCCCTATATTAATTTGCTCAAGAACCTCGCATTCTCTCTCCCCGAGTTCCATACCTTTATTCTCATTCTCTTCGGTGAAGACGGAAGTGAAGTATTCATTCAACACTCTAGCGATGTCCTCTGGCTCCACCCATAGATTGCCCTCCTTGGTCCCTTATGGGCCCTACTCTTTCCCTGGTTATCCTCTTCCCATTGACATACTTAAAGAATATCTTGGGATTTTCCCTACTTTTACCAGCCAGAGCTTTCTCATATCCCCTCTTTGCTCTCCTAATTGCTTTTTTAAGCTCCACCCTTCACTTTCTGTACTCCACTAATGCCTCCGCTGATTTGCTCCCCTTGTACCTGCTAAAAGCCTCTCTTTTCCTTCTCATTGTATTCTGAATATTTCTGGTCATCCATGGTTCTCTGGGTTTGTTACTCCTTCCTATCACCCTAGAGGGAACATGTTGAGCCTGTGCCCTCCCCATATCCTTTTTGAAGCCCCCCACTGCTCTTCTGTAGGTTTCCCCACAAGTAGCTGTTCCCAGTCTACCTTGGCCAGATCCAGCCTTGTTTTACTAAAATCCACTCTCCCCCCAATCCAAAACATTTTTTTGCAACTTGTCTATTTCTTTGTCCTTAACAAACTTAAATTGTACCATGTTGTGTTAGCTATCACTAAAATGCTCTCCCACCACTACCTCAGCCACCTGTCCGGCTTCATTCCCCAGAATTAGGTCCAGCATTACACAGTCCCTTGTTGGGCCCTCTACATATTGACCTAAAACGTTCTCTCCTGTACACATTTCAAGAAATCCACTCCATCCAAACCCTTAATACTATGTCTATCCATATTAATGTTGGGAAAGTTGAAATCACCTAATATAATTATTATCATCATTTTTACACACCACACACATAAAGGCAACATTTGACCAAGTGTGGCATCAAGGAGCCCTAGCAAAACTGGAATCAATGTAAATCGGGGGAAACTTTCCGTTGGTTTGTATCATACCTAACACAAAGGAAGATGGCTGCAGTTCTTGGAGGTCGGTCATCTCACCTCCAGGACATTACTGCAAGAGTTCCTCAGAATAATGTCCTAGGCCCAACAATCTTTAAACACAGAGGTAAAAACAAAAAACTGCAGATGCTGGAAATCCAAAACAAAAACAGAATTACCTGGAAAAACTCAGCAGGTCTGGCAGCATCGACGGAGAAGAAAAGAGTTGACGTTTCGAGTCCTCATGACCCTTCAACAGAACTGAGTGGATCCAAGGAAGGGGTGAAATATAAGGTGTGTGTGTGTGTGTGTGTGTGTGTGTGTGGGGGGGGGAGAAAGAGAGAGAGAGAGAGAGAGAGAAGTGGAGGGGGTTGGTGTGGTTGTAGGGACAAACAAGCAGTGATAGAAGCAGATCATCAAAAGATGCCACAAACAACAGAACAAAAGAACACATAGGTGTTAAAGTTGGTGATATTATCTAAACGAATGTGCTAATTAAGAATGGATGGTAGGGCACTCAAGGTATAGCTCTAGTGGGGGTGGGGGGAGCCTAAGATTTAAAAATATTTAAAAATAATGGAAATAGGTGGGAAAAGAAAAATCTATATAATTTATTGGAAAAAAAACAAAAGGAAGGGGGAAACAGAAAGGGGGTGGGGATGGAGGAGGGAGCTCAAGACCTAAAGTTGTTGAATTCAATATTCAGTCCGGAAGGCTGTAAAGTGTTTGTGACATCCTTTGATGATCTGCTTCTATCACTGCTTGTTTGTCCCTACAACCACACCAACCCCCTCCACTTCTCTCTCTCTTCCCCCACCCCCCCACCCCCACACCTTAAACCAGCTTATATTTCACCTCTTTCTTGGACTCACTCAAGTTCTGTCGAAGGGTCGTGAGGACTCAAAACGTCAACTCTTTTCTTCTCCGCCGATGCTGCCAGACCTGCTGGGTTTTTCCAGGTAATTCTGTTTTTGTTTTTATCACTGTTCCTCCATTGTCACTGGGTCAAAATCCTGAAACTCCCTTCCTAACAGCACTGTGGGTGTACCTAACCACATGAACTGCAGCAGTTCAAGAAGGCAGCTCACCACCATCTTCTCAGGGGCAACTAGGGATGGGTAATAAAATGCTGGCCAAGACAGCGAAGCCCACATCCCATGCATGAATAAAAACCTCTACAAGAAGGATGAATCAATTATGACTGACTAAGGAAGTTAAGCATAGTATCAAATTGAAAGGTATACAATGCTCAGAGGATTAGTGATAGGCCAGGAGATTGGGAAAATTTTAGAAATCAGCAAAGGATGACTAAAAAAATTGAGGGAGAAATTACAAGAGTAAACTAGAAAGCAATATAAAACACAGTAGGTGGTCAACAAGTATATAAAATGGAAGGGAATTGGTGAAGTAAACGCTGGTTTCTTAGATGATGAGGCTGGGGATTTAATAACGGAAAACAAAGAAATGGCAGAGAATTCAAATAACTACTTTGTATCTGTCTCCATGGTAGAAAACACAAAGTATACCAAGAATAATAGAAAACCAAAGGGCAAAAGGGAAGGAGGATCTTAAAACAATCACTATCACTAGAGAAAAAATACTCAGAAAACTAATGGGACAAGAGGCTGACAAGTCCCCTGGACCTGAAGGCCTACATCCTTGGGTCTTAAAAGAATTAGCTGTAAAGATAGTGGATGCATGGTTGTAATATTCCAAAATTCTCTAGATTCTGGAAAGATCCTGGAAAGGATTGGAAAAACACAAATGTAAAGCCCCTATTCAAGAAAGGAGGGATACAGAAAACAAGAAACTATAGGCCATTTATCCTAATATATTTCAATGGAAAAATGCTGGAGTCCATTATTAAGGAAATAATAGCAGGCCATTTAGAAAACCATAATAAAATCAAGCAGAATCAGCATGGCTTTATGAAAGAATAGTGTTTGATGAGGTTATTAATTGTCTTTTTGTAGTACAAAACTTGAGTATTGCTAAAAAAAAGAGACATACTGTTGAAGCTTTTCATCTTGCACTCTTCAGGGCTGATACAAGAATGCCAAATTTCAAAGGCAGCAACAATTTATGCTGCATGAGAAAAGGGTGCTGATTGGTTCGCAAGTCAACTCTGATTGGTTGAAACATTGCCATGGAGAATGCACCATGGAACTATTGCCCCCACACTTTTGTTTAATGCAAAAAAGGTGCAATGCCTGTACATGTTCCTTTTGCCTGCAGAAGCCAGGTCCCAGTTTAGGAATATATGTAGCTTCTAGAAAGCGTTAAATGAGCCACATTGCAAGTCCAGCTGACAATCTTAAAGTGGTTTAATTATTAATGTTCTTAGGAGGATGTTCTGCGAGAATCGCTGAGCTACAACACTAACACCTGGCAATTGGAAAATTGCCTAGCTATGTCCTGTACACAAAAAGGACAAATCCAACCCAGTCAATTACCACCCCATCAGACTACTCTCGATCATCAGTAAAGTGGTGGAGGGTGTCATCAACAGTGCTATCAAGCAGCACTTACTTAGCAATAACCTGCTCACTGACAGTCAGTTTGAGTTCCACCAAGATCACTCAGCTCCTGACCTCATTATAGCCTTGGTTCAAACATGGACAAAAGAGCTGAACTCCAGAGGTGAGGTGAGAGCAGCATTTAACTAAGTATGGTATCAAGGAGCCCTAGCAAAACTGGAGTCAATGAGAATCAGGGGGAAATCTCTCCTTTGGTTGGAGTCATGCCTATCACAAAGGAAGATGGCTGTGGCTGTTGGCAATCATCGCAGTTCCAGGGCATCAGTGCAGGAGTTCCTCAGGATAGTGTCCTAGGCCCAAACATCTTCAGCTACTTCGCCAATGACCTTCCTTCCATCATGAGGTCAGAAATGGGGATGTTCACTGATGATTGCACAATGTTCAGCACCATTCACCACTCCTCAGATACTGAAGCAGTCCATGTCCAAATGCAGCAAGACCTGGACAATATCGAGGCTCGGGCTGACAAGTGGCAAGTAACATTAATGCCACACAAGTGCCAGGCAATGACCATGTCCAACAAGAGAGAATCTAACCATTGTCCCTTGACATTCAATGGCATTACCGTCGCCGAAGCCCCCACTATCAACATCCCACAGGGTTACCATTGACCAGAAATTGAACTGGACTAGCCATATAAATACTGTGGCTATAAGAGCAAGTCAGAGATTAGGAATCTTGCAGCGAGTAACGAACTTCTTGACCACCCCCACCAAAGCCTGTCCACCATCTACAAGGCACAAATCAGGAGTGCAGTGGAATATGCTCCACTTGCCCAGGTGAGCACAGCTCCAACAACACTCAAAAAAGTTTGCACCATCCAGGATAAAGCAGCCCAGCTGATTGGCACCCCATCCACAAAATTCACTCTCTCTACCACTGACACACAGTAGCAGCAGTGTGTACCGTGTACAAGATACACTTCAGGAACTCACCGAGGCTACTCAGATGGCACCTTCCAAACCCACCAGCGCGACCATGGAGAAAGGCATGGGCAGATGATGTATGGGAACACCACCAGCTGGAAGTGCCCCTCCAAGCCACGCACCATTCCAACTTGGAAATATGGTGGTGAGCCGCCTTCTTGAACGCCTTGCCCATGTGATGTAGGTACACCCAGTGCTGTTACGAAGGGAGTTGCAGGGTTTTGTCACAGTGACAGTGAAGGAACAGCGATATGGTTCCAATAAGGTGTCAGTGCTAGAGATTCAACTATTTACAATATTAATAATCTGGATAAAGGGAAAGAGTGTACTGTAGCCAAATTTTCCAACAATACAAAGGAAAGTATGTTGCGAGGTCGTCACAAATTTCTATAAAGGAATTAAGATAGCTTAATAAAGTGGATAAACGTTTAGCGAATAAGGTATAATGCTAAAACTATACAAGGCACTAGTTAAACCACAGCTAGAACAGTTTTGGTCCCCTTATTGAAGGAAAGATATACTGGCACTGGAGACAGCCCAGACAAGGTTCACCAGATTGATTCCGGGTATGGAGGAATTTTCTTATGAGGAGAGACTGAGTAGATTGGGCCTGTACTCATTGGAGTTTAGAAGAATGAGAGATGACCTTATTGAAACATAAGATTCTTAGTGGACTTGACAGGTAGCTGCTCAGAGATGGTTTCCCTTTGTGGGTGAGTCTAGGACCAGAGTGCATAATCTCAGAGTGAGGGGTCACCCATTTAAGACAGATGAGGAGGAATTTCTTCTCTCAGAAGGTTGTTAATCTGTGGAATTCTTTACCATAGAGGGCTGTAGAGGCTGGGTCATTAAATATATTCACGGCTGAGATAGACAGAATTTTAATCAGTAAGGGAATCAAGAGTTACGGGGAAAAGGCAGGAAAGTGGGGTTGAGGATTTTCAGCTCAGCCATGATCTCATTGAATGGCGGACAGGATATGACCCTCAGCATGATACAAACTAAAAAGCTGACTTCGAGCAGGGTGGCAAACAAGACAAGTGGTAACCACCCTGACGTTTTCAGTGCCTGTCTTGCGTCCATTGTTCAGAATAGTTTGAATAAGTAATTGACACCGGGCAAGCTACAAGCCCCCCCAAAAAGGTATTTATGGGGAGGTCCTGGTGGGGTCGTATACTGCTGAGGAATCACATACTGCTGAGGTGCTAAGGAGGTTGCAGCAGCCGCCTTCTTAAGATGGACGAGGAGGTGACGGTTAGTGAGATCAACACATTCTGTGCCAACTGTTTGTCTGCCGTCTGGAACCAGTAAACCACAACTACCATGGGTCATATACTTTTTCTGCCTAATTAGTTAATGTATCATATCTATTAAATTTATTAAGAAACAACAGTTTAAACCAACTTAAAATTACTTATGACTAGACAACTGCCTATTTAGGTATCTGTGGCCTCGAACACCAGAAAATCTTACACTCGGGATATGCCAGTGATTTCTTACCTACAAGAACCTTCCTTCTCAGAGATAAAAACTTGTGGTCTGAAAGCACAAGAGTATGCATATCTCAAACAGAATCACAGTTCCTGACTTCATGGGAAAATAGACAGCACTTGGTATTGATCTCCTTGAATGTCCTGCCCTGCCCTGCAGACTTGGAGCTACATTTAAGCCACTATGGTCAATGAGCTCTATGAGTCGAAAAGTATGTAGTTTGTTGTCAGGAAAATGGTGGTGAGGCATTAATTTTACATGAGTTGTGCTGCTCGCCATGCTATGCATGTGGAGCTCTGGTTCCTATTGTCCATAAGCAAAGGCTCAAACCCACATTTGTCAATTGTCTAAATTATTAACTAGCGACTATTCTATCTGGGTGGAGATGTCAGCAGAGTATTTCTGAGGATGAAGTGTCAAGTTACCAAGCCTGCTGATGGAAAATCAGATCAAGGCAACATTCTAGGAGCAGCTTCATCTGCATTTAATATTTCAGAGTACTGAAGATGGAAGACGTGCTACCTATGTCATCAATGGGCCCTGAAGTGATAACCTGTCAGTTGGATCCAAAATTCTTCCAAGTTGAGCTAGCTGGCTCACTGTGCCATAATGCAGGGTTTCCAGGCTTTTATCTTTGTATCAGGAACCCTGGTGGATCATATTAGTTTTAAAATACATGTGGCCATTAATTGCTGATCCTAACAGATTTCAATTTTTTGATTTAGGGTTTACATCGCAATGAAATAACAGAGCTAAATACAGCCTCCATTCCATAACATCAGGGTCACAAAATTGAAATAGACAAACCACCAAAGGTACCTTCAATTTCAGGGACAAGAATGTCAGAGTTCAAGGGGTTATTATTTGAATAATCAGTATGGTAGTCCTGTCTAAATAAGTAAGCTATTAAATCTGATTAGTAGGGTTTCACATGAATTCCAGTGCTCAACTGTTTTCCTCAGAACGTTTGCTATTACATGCCATTTGCAGCATACCTAAATGGAAATAGTGAAATGTGAAATGCCACATAGCATATAAATGTTGCAACAAGATTAATCTTCTCACACTTCTCATAACATGCCTTGATTTTGTTCCCCTAATCCCAAATCAGATATTTCTGAAACAAATTCTGCTACACAAATAGTCATTTGCACCTATTCCAAATCATTTTTGGAAATATTAACACTCTATTAAAATGTACATAGAAACTTTTCTTTAATAAGCCTTCACTTCTTGCACACTCTTGCCTATCACTTAACCTTTAATTATTGAATTATCATGGATTTTTTTTTAAACAACACAGGAGGCCGTTCAGCCCATCGTGTGTGCCGTGTATTTATTAATGTTTTTGTCTAATTTTCTCCCTTAGTGAGGATCACTATGCATTACAAAAAACTGTGGCTTATCTATAACGTACTGGCACACTTGAAAGGGAACAAAGCTTTGTAGAATGAAAAAAAAATCCAAATAATTAGCATCTGTTAAGGTAACTCAAGTTGATTGGTTTAGAAAACATACAAATCAGCCTGCTCTGCCATTCAATAAGATCATGGTTGATCTAATTTTAACTTCAACTCCACATTCCTGCCTATCCCCAATAACCTTTCATCTTCCTGCTTATCAAGAATCTATCTACCTCCGCCTTAAAGATATTCAAAGATTCTGCCTCAACCACGCTGAGGAAGAGAATCCCAAAGTCTTGCAACCCTCACAGATAAAAATTTTGCCTCAGCTGTCTTAAATGAGCGACACTTTATTTTAAAACAGTGACCCCTAGACTCAGACTCAAGACGTTTACGGCACAGAGGGGGCCCTTTAGCCCATCATGTCCATACCGGTCAACAAAGATCTGACTACACGACTCCCATTTTCCAGCACTTGGCCCATGCCCTGGAGGCTATGGCAACACAAGTGAATATCTAAATGCTTTTTAAATATTACGAGTGTTTCAGACTCAACCACCCTGTCAGGCATTGAGTTCCAGACTCCCACTATCCCTTGGGTGAAAAATTTTCTCAACTACCCTTTTAGCCTCCTAGCTCTTAACTTAAATCTACGCTGCCTGGTTATTGACCCCCTCAACTAATAGAAAAGTGCCTTCCTATCCACCCTATCTATGCCCCTCATAATCTTATACACCTCTATCAGGTCCCCTCTCAACCTTGGTTGCTCCAAGGAAAACAACCCCAGCCTATCCAATCTTTCCGCATAACTCAGACCCTCCAACCCAGGCAGCATCCTAGTAAATCTCCTCCGCTTTCTCTCCAGTGCAATCACATCCTCCCTCTAACGTGGTGACCAGAACTGCACGCAGTACTCCAGTTATGGCCTAACCAGTGTTTTATACAGTTCCAGCATAACCTCCCTGCTCTTGTATTCTATGCCTCAGCTAATAAAGGCAATGATCCTATATGCCTTCTTAACCACCTTATCTACCTGCCCTGCTATCTTCAGTGATCTGTGGATATGCACACCAAGGTCCCTCTGATCTTCAGTGCTTTTCAAGTCTTACCATTGATAGTGTAATCCCTCGCCTTGTTAGCCCTCTCCAAGTGCATTACCTCACACTTTTCCAGGTTGAATTCCATTTGCTCATGCTCTGCCCACCTGACCAGTCCATTGATATCCTCCGGCAGTTTATGGCTATCCTCCTTACTGTTTACCACCCTATCTATTTTTATGTCATCCGAAAACTTCTTGATGATACTCCCTTACATTTAAGTCCAAATATTTATGTACACCACAAACAGCAAGGGCCCCAGTACTGAGCCCTGTGGAACCCCACTGGAAACAGGCTTCCAGTCACAGAAATATCCCTCTACCATCACCCTCTGCTTCCTGCCGTTCAGCCAATTTGGATCCAACGTGCCACTTTGCTTGGGTCCCAGTCTGTCATGAGAGACCTTATCAAAAGCCTTACTAAAGTCCACATCAAGTGCATTACCCTCACCAACACTCTTGGTTTGCTCCTCAAAAAATTCAATCAAATTTGTCAAACATGACCCTCCCTTAACAAATCCATGCTGACTAGCCCTGATTAACCCGTGTCTCTCCAAGTGAAGATATATTCTGTGTCTCAGAATTATTTCTAGTAGCTTCCCCACCACCGAGGTTAGACCAACGGGCCTATGGTTTCCTGGTCTATCCTTTCTTCCCTTTTTTAATAATGGGACAACGTTAGCAGGCCTCCAGTCCTCGGCATCTCACCTGTGGCCAGAGGAGATTTGAAAATTACTGCCAGGGCCCCTGATATCTCTTCCCTTGCCTCCCTCAACAGCCTGGGATACATCACATCCTGGCCTGCGGATTTATCTACTTTTAAGGCCCCGAAACCCACTAGTGCCTCCTATCCCCCTATGTTAATTTCCTCTAATATTTCCTAGTCCTCCATCCTGATTTCTATACCTGCATTGTCCTTTTCTATTGTAAAGACCGATGCAAAGTATTCACTGAGGACTGTACCCACATCTTCTGGGTCCACACAGAGATAACCTCTATCATGCCCAATTAGCTCTGCTCTTTCTCTTGTGTGATTCTCTTGCTCTTTATACATTTAAAAAACCCTTTTGGGTTTCCCTTTATTCAGCCCACCAGTGCTTTCTCATGCACTCTCTTAGCTTTCCTAATTTCCATTTTAAGTTCCTCCCTGCACTTTTTATACTCCTCTCAGAACTCTGTCACACTGAGCCCTCAGTATCTGTCATAAGCTTCTCTTTGTTTTCCCTGAATCCTAACCTTTATGTCCCTTGACATCCAGGATTCTCAGACTTGGTCCCCCACTTTGGCTTTGCAGGAACATATCTGACCTGTACTCTCGTTAATGCCTCCATGAATGCCCCCCAAGTAGCTGCTCCCAATCAACTTGGGTCAAATCGTGTACCTCATCCTAGTAAAATTACCTTTCCCCAGTTTAGAACTTTTATTCCCAACACAACCTTATCCTTTTACATAACTATCCTAAATCTAACGCAGTTATGGTCACTATCTCCAAAATGCTCCCCTACGGACACGCCTTCCACCTGCCCGGGCTTATTTCCGAATGTTAGGCTCAGAAAGGCCCCCTCCCTTGTTGGGCTTCTTAATTACTGGCTAAAAAGGTTCTCCTGGATGCAACTTAAGAACTTTGCTCCCTCCCTACTTTGCACACTAAAACTATCCCAATTAATATTTAGTAGTTAAAATCCTCTACTGTTACTGCCTTATTATTCTTACACTTCTCTGAAATTTGATTACATATTTGATCTTCCATCTCTCCCTGACCGTCTGGGGGCGTATAGTACACACCCAACAGCATGTTTGCCCCTTGTGTTTTTTACTTTTACCCACATGGCCTCATTTGATGATCCTTCCAGGATATCATCCCTCCTCACTGCTATAATTGATTCCTTGATCAATACTGCGACCCCCCCAACCCCCCCACCCTCCTCTTCCATCCCCCTCTCTATCTTGTCTGAATACCCTATAACCAGGAATGTTGAGCTGCCAATCCTGCCCTTCTTTTAGCCTAGAATCAGTCAAAGCGATGATATCATAATCCCACGTGCCTGTCTGTGCTCTCAGCTCCTCTGCCTTATTCCTCATGCTCCTTGCATTAAAATTTATTCCATTTAGCCTTGCTAATCTCACTTTTTTTTATCTAGCCTATGTCTCCTCTGCCTTCCAGACTCACTCACTAGCATTTTGGTTCTAATTCAATCTCAGCTTCTCTCCCCTCTGAACTATTTTTAAGGATCCTCACCCCTCCTTGCCAATTTAGTTTAAATCGGCCCCAGCAGCATTAAGAAGGCTCCTCGTGAGGATGTTGGTCTCATTCCTGTTTAAATGTAACCCATCTAATGTGTACAGTTCCCACCTCCCCAATAAACGGTCCCAATGCCCCAGGAATCTAAAGCTCTCCCTCCTGCACCATCTCTCCAGCCACTTATTCATCTGCTCTATCCTTCTATTCTAGTTCCATATTTTCCCACAAGAGGAAACATCCTTTCCTGTCAAGTCCCCTCAGGATCTTTTATTCAATCAATTCACCCCTTATTCTTCTGAACTCCAGCAGATACAAGCCTGACCGGTCCACTCTTTCCGCCTAAGACAAATCACCCATTCCAGGTATTAATCTAGTAAACCTCCTCTGAACTGCTTCCAATGCATTTACATCTTTCTTTAAATAAGGAGGTCAATACTGTACACAGTACTCAAGATGTGGCCTCAACAAGGCCCTGTGTAACTGAAGCATAATCTTCCTACTCTTGTATTCAATTCTCCTTGCAATAAATGATAACATTCTATTAGCTTTGCTAATTACTTGCTGCACCTACATACCAACCTTGGCTTGGCCTAAATAGCCAAGTGGTTTTGGTACTGGGTTTGTAACCCCAAGATCAAGATTTCAAATCTCACAATGGCAAACTATGAAACAATATAACCTCATCTGAAACAGATGGAAACGGGTTTGTACTCGAAAGAGTTACGTACCAACCTTTTGCAACTCATGCATTGGGACACCCAGACCCCTCTGCATCTCAGAGCTCTGCAATCTCTCACCATTTAGATTAAATGCTTCTGTTTTATTCTTTCTGCCAAATGGACAAACTCATATTTTCCCACACTACACTCAATTTGCCAGATCTTTGCCCACTCACTTAACCGATCTATATCCTTTCGTAGCCTCATATCTTCTTCACAGCTGACTTTCCTACCTAGCTTTGTGTCATCAGCAAATTTAGCAACCATATCTTCCAACCCTTCATCCAGGTCATTTATATAAATGTGAAGTGTTGAGGCCCCAGTGCTGATCCCTGTGGCACACCACTCGGCACATCCTGCCAAACAGGAAAAGACCCATTTATGCCTACTTTGTTCCCTATTAGCTAGCCAATCTTCTATCCATGCCGATATGTTACCCCCTACACCATCAACTCTTATTTTCCGCAATAACCTTTGGTGTGGCACCTTATCAAGTGCCTTCTGGAAATCGAAGTACAGTACCATCCACGAGTTCCCTTTTATCTACAAAACATATTACTTCTTCAAAGAACTCCAATAAATTAGTTGAATGTGATTTCTCTTTCATAAACCCATGTTGACTCTGCCTGATTACCTTGAATTTATCTAAGTGGGCCCTGCTACAAAAATAGTTTCTAACATTTCCCTATGACGGATGTTAAGTTAAGTGGCCTATAGTTTCCTGCTTTCTGTCTCCCTCCCTTTTTGAATAAAGGAGTTACATTAGCTACTTTCTAATCTAATAGAGCATTCCCCGAACCTAGGAAATTTTGGAAAACTGAAACCTACACATCAACTACCTCACTTGCCACTTCTTTTAAGACCCTAGGATGAAATCCATCATAATTCAGGGACTTGTCCAACAGGCTAAACAAAAAACTAAGCATAAACCTGCTCCAGGCACTAAACAAATATTAATGAAAAAGTAGCTACCCCAACAAAAATCAACCAAATTTCTGCCAACTCCCTCTCTGCCAAGTTAGTATTCATGTATTACAAACTTAACCAAATGATTCAAACAATTTTCCTTCAATTGCTTTGAGCAGCCAAACTTTTCGGGTGCTATCTATATACATCTAAAAATGAAATTAGTAACATATTAAACAATAAAAGCATTATGTAAATGCAAGTTAAAGTAGAAAAACATCCCAAAAAGTGTTACATAAACGAGGAAAAAGAACAGAAATCTAGCCATTGAGAGCGAGGAAGGGCAACTGAAAACTTAGTTGAAGAGCTGTTTTTGAAAAGACTTTTGAAAGCGATGAGGGAGGTAAAGAGTTAGGGATTCACAAGAGAGATTTCCAGAGAGTTGGGGCTCCTCTGCCTGTAGTTAGGTAGTAAAGATATAAAGGGCAACAAATCTATAGAACCAATTACCCAAGGCTACTCCCAAGCATAATCAGATGAAGTGGAGCATTAACGGGAATCTCACAGCATTTCTCCAACCATTATTCTTAGTCAGGGAAGATGGTAGAGTGCTGTTCAAAGGGTAATAGGGTGCAGATGATAAGAAAAATCAATCGCCTTCCCGCTTTTCTTTTAAACTCAAATTTGACTTACCAATGGTTCAGCCATCACAACTTCAATCTTTTTTTCAGCCTGAACTGTGAATTCTGCAAAGAGGCTCTTAATAACATATTCCCCAGGTTTGATGTCCGGGTCTATGGTAATGTTTGACATTGTGACACTCTTCTTCTCCCAGGCAGGATTACTACCTGGAGAAATACGGCGCCTGGTAACAGTGCTAACAGGTGCTGATGCTGCATGAAAACACAAAGGAATATAATTATTTACAATGGGTGGCCAGCAGGAAGCATGCAATGCAGTATTGTAAGCAGCTTAAACTAGAACAACAGAAGATTATAACAATCAGCAAATTAACAACTTGCATTTCTACAGCATTCCTAACAAGGAAACACATCTCTCAGCAATTTAGAAAGAAAAAAAGATACACATTGACACAAGAAAGAAAACATTTAGAGTGGCAGGTTTGAAAGCACAATTAAACTATAAAGACTTTTAGGTGTTTGTGACAGCAGATCATGACATGATGAATAGATTTTGACATTCCAGAAGCCAGGGACAAAATGCTTGTCAGAATGGCATAATGGACTGCAGGGAACAGGGAACAAGTTAATAACCCAATTATAAGAGTGCCATTTGTTTGGGAATAGTATGAGTTAGCAAGAATAGGAGCAATGGGTGTGTGGGTCTTTCTCTGGGGGAGAACATAGGCTGCTGAATGCTGACTAAGTTGAATTTGTGGAGCCAGGGATGCTAGCAAGGAAATGGCTAAAGAAGTCAAGGCTTGATGTGATAAAGATGCAATCTGGATTTCACAGCACTGAGGGAGAGACTGTGAAGAAGGCAGAAAATGTTCCAAAGGTGAAAAAAATGAATCTTGGTAATAGCTTGATGTGAGGAAGGAAACTCAACTTGGATTAGAGAAAATACCAATGTTCAGCAAATCCAGAATTAGTGTTACAATGGAGAAAAGACCAGATGAGGCCCAAGACAGTTTATGAGGATGGTTTCTGTTTCGGATACAAATAACTTCATGTGCTTTTCTCATTTCATGTTAATAGTGGGAAGAAAGGGCATGGAAAGCAGATGATCAGGAGAAACAATTATGTGATGGGGGAAGCAAGTTTGGTGCTGTTCTTGCCCACTGGAGGAATAGGATGATTGTATATCAAGAGTGCAATCTCTCAGAATCACGGAATTTTAACAGCACAGGAGGCCATTCGGCCCATCGTGTCTGCACCAGCTCTCCAAATGAATATCATGACCTAGTGCCTTTGCCCTGCCTTTACCCGCTACCCTTGCGCATTGTTTCTATTCAATCATCTAATGCCCTCTTCAATGCCTCGATTGAACCTGCCTCCACCACACTTCCATGCAGTGCATTCCAGAGCTGAACCAATTGTTGTGTGGAAAAGTTTTTTCTCACATCACATTTGCTTCTTTTGCAAATCACTTTAAATCTCGTTCTTGATCCTTTTACGAGCAGAAACAGCTTCTCCCTATCTACTTTGTCCAGCCCCCTCATGATTTTGAACACCTCTACCAAATCTGCTCTTAGCCTTCTTCTCTCCAAGGAGAACAGTCCCAACCCCTCCAATCTATCTTCATAGCTGAAGTTTCTCATCCCTGGAAACATTCTTGTAAACCTCTTCTGCACTCTCTCCAATGTGTTCACATCCTTCCTATAATGTGGCACCCAGAACTGTACACAATATACCAGCTGAGGTCTAACGAGTGTCTTATATAAATTCAGCATAACCTCCTTGCTCTTGTACTCTATACCCCTATTAATAAAGCCCAGGATACTATATGCTTTATTAACTACTCTCTCCACCTGTCCTGCCAACTTCAACGATCGATGCACCTATATATACCCAAGTCATTCTGCTCCTGCACTCCCTTCAAAATTTCACCCCTTATTTCATATTGTCTATACATGCTCTTCCTACACTTCTCCGCATTGAACTTCATCTGCCATCTATCTGCTCACTCCATGAACTTATCTATGTCCTCTTGAAGTTCCACACCATCCTCCTCACAGTTCACAACACTCCCAGCCTTCATATCGTCCACAAACTTTGAAATTGTCCCCTAGATCATTAATATTTATCAGGAAAAGCAAGAGTCCCAGTGCCGACCCCTGAGGAACTCCACTACAAACCGTCCGCCAGCCCAAAAAATATCTATTGACCATTTCTCTGCTTCCTATTTTTCAGCCAATTTTGTATCCACATTGCTACTGTCCCTTTTATTCCATGAGCAATAACTTTTCTCACAAGTCTGTTGTGTGGCACTGTATCAAATATCTTTTGAAAGTTCATGTACACCACATCAACAGCATTACCCTCATTGACCTTTTCTGTTACCTCTTCAAAAGACTCCAGCAAGTTAGTTAAACACTATTTCCCCTTTAGAAATCCATGTTGGCTTTTCCTTATCAACCCACATTTTTCCATGTGACTACTAATTATATCCAGAATAATTGTTTCTAGAATCTTGCCCACCACTGAAGTTAAACTGACTGATCCGTAATTGCCGGCCTTATGCTTACAACTTTTTTGGAACAAGGGCGCAACACTTGCAATTCTCCAGTCCCCTGGCATCACCCCCGAGTCCAGGGAAGACTAAAGACTGAAAGAGTCTCCCTGCAATTTCTACTCTCAATTCCTTCAATATCCTTGGATATATCTCATCCGGTGCCAGTGCTTTGTCAAGTTTAAGTACCGACAGTCTATTCAACACTTCCTCCCTGTCAGTTTTGAACCCTTCTAGTGACAGTTTCCTCATCTATCACCATGGCCGGGTAACATCTATCTCTTTGGTAAAGACGGATGCAAAATATTCATTTAATACCTCAGCCATGGCCCCTTCGTCCATATGTAAATTTCCTTTTAGGTCCTTAATTGGCCCTATTCCTCCTCTTACCACCGTTTTACTATTTAAATGTCCATAGGAGACTTTCGGATTCCCCTTTATGTTGGCCGCCAGTCTTTTCTCATCATCCCTCTTCGCTTCTCTAATATGCTTTCTCACCTTCCCTCTGGGCCTTTTGCATCCCTCTTGGTTCTCAATTGTATTTTCTACCTGAAACCAACCATAAGCATACTTTTCCTTCTTTATCTTAATTTAAATCTCCTTTTTCATCCAGGGAGCTCTAGATCAGTTTGCCTTACCTTTCCCTTTCAATGAAATATACCTTGACTGTGCTCAGGCCAATTATTTTTTGAAGGTAGCCCATTGTTCAGCTAGTCTTTCCTGCCAATCTTTCATTCCAGTCTATCTGGCCCAGTTCAGTTCTTGCCCTATCGAAGTCGGCTCTTGTCCATTTAATTATTCTTACGCTGGATTGCCCATCACCTTTTCTATCATCATCCTAAAACGCACAATAATCACTGTCTCCTAAAGGTTCCTCCACTGACACTTGATCTACTTGGCCCACCTGATTTCAAAGAACCAGATCCAATGGTGCGTCTTTTCTTGTTGGATTGGACACATACTACTGTAGAAAATTCACCTGAACACAATTTAGGAGCTTTTGCCCCTCTCCACCTTTTACACTACCACAGTGCCAGCCTACATTCAGGTAATTAAAGTTCCCCATTATAACTACTCTATAATTGCATCTCTCTGTAATTTCCCTACAGATTGCTTTTCTACATCGTTCTCACTATTTGGCGGACCAAAGACTACACTGAGCAATGTAACTGCACCCTTTTTGTTCCTTAGCTCTAGCCAAATTGATTCTGTCCTTGAACCCTCTGGGGCATCCTCTTTCTCCAGCACTGCAATGCTCTCCTTAACCAATGCCATCACGCCTCCTCCTTTCCTATCTCTTCTGAACACCTTGTACCAGGGAATATTTAACATCCAGTTGTGCCCTCCCTTGAGCTTAACACCCACAATATATCTAGGGACTTGTTTCTAATTTTTTCCCCACTTTTCTATGTTGCTGATCTTTACTCCCACCCCAGTCCAGATACAATTGGTTTTTTTTAATACTGCAGTACCTGAGGTCAAGAATATATCAGCAAAACTCACAGAAAGAGTCACTGATTGACTACTGTAAAGACAATCTTTTGGCCATGAAAAAGGTTCTGTCTCTACAGAAAGAGCTTGTCCGGCCAAAGCAACATCCTGTGCAGGCTCAAAATTGCTAGTTAAATTTCTCACACATTAATCAACAGTCTGCTACTCCAATACAAACTACACAGAAATTTATTTAAAATCAATTTACTAGTACAGCACATGGTCAAGCCAATTCAAAACATTTCAGAATTACCTAATTACTTGAGGAAGCAAATGCCTCAGTAATGCAATGCCACGGTTCACATTCAACATGGTGAAATAGCAGCTGACCAACAGGATTACATTTATTTACCATTGCTCAGGTTGCAAAATTTCCTTTTTTTTTTAAACCACAAAATCCAGCCAATGTGGCTGTCAGCACTCATTGTTAGTAGAGTGTACATCAGGCAGCAACTTCCAGCAGCTGCAGTTAAACTATAAAATCAGGAGGCTGCTGTCCAAGATGCTGTGCTCTTCCAGAAGTTTTGCTACATCAGTATCTCACCAAAAAGCTCAACACTGAAATCCATGTAAAGGTATAAAGCTGGGGTACCTACCTGATAATTATCTACCAAACACAGCAGATGAAGTTAAGGTTTGTCCATTCTAGTCTAGGTTAATTTTTTAGCAGTGTGAAAAGTCTTAATTACTTCCAAACAACCTCTCTGATACTAAAAATTAACTTTTATATGCGTGGAATCTCATTCCTCCAGATTTTAATTATTGTTGCAATTTTTAAAAAATGTAAGTACTTTTTCCAAAACATTTTCTTTCTGTCTCTATTATTTGCCTGTCTCTAACTCATCTTGCTTTCTCTATCTACTTTATATGCTTTAAATGACCTATTTTAACTTACAGTTCCTGGTTCAGGCTGCATGGCTCAGTAAGGATTCTTCAATCTGATTAGTTGAGACATACAGTTGTTTTGCCTGTTCACACAGGTCCTAGATCCCCTCCAGAGGAAACTCTGCTGTTTTGAACTACAGCTTTCAGTACAAAAGTCTGTAGAAAATCTGTGTACAAGTATAAGCTTAATGAAAGGCAAGCACCATTCACTGCTGACCGCAAAACCCAGTGCATTATCTTTCAGCTGTTAAGGTCCTGTGTTCCTTTCCTCTTCCACATGTTTATGATCCTACCTGAACATGATAGAATTGGAAGCTAAACTGGCTACTGACACTGTCTTTATTCGATACCACAGTTTTAGTGTGCACTGCATACAGCAGGCAAATCAGGTTAACACCAATATATCCATTATAAGCGGTGGGAATTGCACTTTTAAAATGCAATGAATGCAAATAGATTCCTTTAAAGTAACTCTACAATTTTATATATATGCAGGCCATTATGTTTTGTTCATTTTGCAGTTAGTAAGGGTCATCAGTACAGCACAGAAGGAAACCATTAAGCTCATCTAGTCCATGCTGGCTCTCTATAGAGCAATCCAGTCAGTCGCATTCCACTGCTCTATCCTCACAGCCCTGCAAGTTTATTTCCTTCAGTACCCACCTAATTTCTTTTTGAAATCACTGATTATCTCCGCTTCCACCACCCATGCAGTCAGCGAATTCCAGGTCATTACCACACACTGTAGAAAGTTCTTCCACAGATCCTTCCTCCAACTCTTGCCCAAAAACTTCAATCTGTGTCCCTGGTACTGGTAACATCAGCCAATGGAACAGCTTTTCTTTGTCTGTATAATCCAAATCTGTCAAAATCTTGTACACCTCTATCAAATCTCCCCTCTACCTCCTTTGCTCCAAGGAGAACAACCCCAGCTTCATCAACAGAGAAATCTATGAATACATTTGTAGTAAAGTTATGTGAAACACAACTTAAAAACGTTCAGTGAAGGAAAGCTCGAATATGGACTGTTCCTAAATTCAAGCATTAACCTCATCAACTTATGCCAATTGCAATTTTTCAAATTCTCTATTGAACATCCTGGAATCAGCATTTGGCCTTATAGCTCTCTTATTTGAAGTACAAAGTTATCAATCTCAGGAGACAGCTATCTACCCATTAATGTTTAAAGAACCAGCCCCCAAACACAGCCCTGTCCCCTAATATAATCAGGTGGGACGTTTTGATTCCCTGAAGCAAAACCATCCCACATACACTCAAAACTGTGCAGTGAATGAGTTGGTTAGTCCTTACAGTGCTTGTACCAAAAGTTCTCAGGACATGATACTGATTAGTTTCACTGATTTCCTAAAATGAAATCCCTTAAAACTGGAACATAAACATCAACTGAAGAAGAGTCATACAGATTCGAAACATTAACTCTGTCTTTCTCTTCACAGATGCTGTTATGCCTGAGTTTTTCCAGCGTTTTTTGTTTTTGTTTCAGATTTCCAGCATCCACAGTATTTTGCCTCTAACCAACTGGAATAAATTGGATTCTTCTTGAAAGTCTCTCAACAAGCATAATTTTCTGAGCCATCGAATCCCTTAAACCGAGTTACATAGAAACATAGAAAATAGGAGCAACAGGAGATAATATGGACCTTTGAACCTGCTCTGCTATTCAACACAATCATGGCTGATTCTCTATCTCAACGCCATACTCCTGTTCGCTCCCCATATCCCTTGATGCCTTTGGAGTCCAGAAATCTATTTCCTTCTTAAATATACTTAGTGGCTTGGCCTCCACACCCTGCTGTGGTAGAGAATTCCATAGGTTCATCACCCTCCGAATGAAGAAGTTTCTCCTCATCTCAGCCCTAAATGGTCTACCCTGTATTCTGAGATTGTGACCCCTTGTTCTAGACCCACCCCAGCCAGAGGAAACATCATCCCTGCATCCAGTCTATCCATCCCTGTCAGACTTTTATACACTTCAAGGAAATCCCCCCTCATTCTTCTCAACTCCAGTGAATACAAGCCTAGTTGACCCAATCTCTCCACATACGACAATCCTGCCATCCCAGGAACCAATCTGGTGAACCTTTGCTGCACTCCCTCTATGGCAAGTATATCCTTTTTTAGGTAAGGAGGCCAAAACTGCACACAATAAACCAGGTCTGGTCTTACCAGGGCCCTGCACAGCTGCAGTAAGGCATCCTTGCTCCTGTACTCAAGTCCCCTCACAATGAAGGCCAGCATAGCATTTGCCTTCTTAACTGCTTGCTGCACCTGCATGCTTGCTTTTCATGATTGGTGTACAAGGGCACCCAGGCCCTTTGTACATCAACATTTCCCAATCTATCACCATTTAAATAATACTCTGCCATTCTGTTTTTCCTATTGAAGTGGATGACTTCACACTTATGTACATTATACTGCATCTGCCATGTATTTACCCACTCATTCAACCTGTCTAAATCACCTTGAAGCCTCCTCACCGCTCACATTCCCACCAAGTTTCATGTCGCCAGCAAACCTGGAAATTTTTGGGTCCCTCATCCAAATCATTGATATACATTACGAATAGCTGGATCCCCAAGCATTAATCCCTGTGGTACTGCTAAATTCACTGCAGTAAATTTACAACATAATTTTAAAAAGTAAATGCTCTCAATACAAGCACTCATTTTTGCCATTTGATCCTTTATTGTTGGAGAATAATGAAACTATCATCTATTCTCCACATTTGTGCATTCCACTTCATAAGGTTCAAAATCTGATGTGTGCACAATAAAATGAAAATAACATTTAAAATTAAATAGGCAATTCATACTGGAAAGGGTTAATCCTCCAAAATAAAATAAGCAAATGGCTTCCAAAAGATACTGATTCATTTGATTCTTTTCAGAATTCATTAACTACATTGTCACCTTGACAGTTTACAATCAGCTATCATTTTTGTTAATTAGAGTACACTACAGAGTGTGCATATAGGTCTTTCACGGCAATTTTCAATCATAACACTAAGTGGAGCAGGAAATGTCTGCCCAGTGATTAGATGGTTGCTAAGAGCAGCACAGTGTTTTGGCAAATTAACGGAATGGTAAAACAACATAACTGGCTTATAAGCAGTTCATGAGTTCAAAAGGCAATGTTTTCAGTGCCACAGGAGATTAGCAGATTCTCACACCCTCAGGCGGTACCAGGCTATTCATTGTGCAGTGGGCTCACCCTTTCTTCCCAGAATAAACTCAGCAATGGTTACATCAACTTTACATAGTTTTCTCATAACTTCGATACATTTTTTCCAATTTTCCCATGCTCATGTACAGTTTTATAAACAGCTCTCCAATACATAGATGCATTTCAGAGGAAGCAAAAAAAATACATGAGGGAGAAAGGAACAGAAGGCTATGCTGATAGGAAAATATGAATTAGGGTGGGAGGAAACTCATATGGAGCATAACACCACCATACAGTAGTTGGGCAAAATGGCCTGTTTGTGCATTGTAATTTCTATGTAATTCTGACCAGGGTTTCCAACCTTTCCAAGTTGTTCAGGGGTCTCCACAAATGAAGATTGATCTCACAAGCACTGGGAGATCAAATCCAGGAGAAAAGTGGTTCACGCCTATGTACTTTCATTTCTTGTGTGACAGCAACTTGCACCCCACCCCTACAAACCATTTCCTGCCTCTCATTTTAAGAAACAACATGGAATTTCCTCGACCTTGGTCCCGCCTGGCCATCATCACTTCATTAGAAAGATGACTGTGCCACATTTTTAGTGATGTTACAGCAGCAGATGGAGCAGGGCCAGCAAATTCCAGATTTAACATGAATTTCAACTGCTCAACCAAATGTGGTTTGCAAGGGGTAGAAAAAATCATTCTGATGATAAAGAGAGAATAAGGACCCTTTCTTGTGCAATTTGGTGTGACTACTGATGTACCTGCCAAAAATCTTGTGCTCCAAATTGGTCACTGTGTCCAGTAAACAATACCTGCAAAGTATGTGAAGTGGCATGTTAGAGATGTAACAGGCTTTAAGCAGATAGAGGCAGAGAAAGCAGGGAGTGAAAGAAGGAACAAAAGAGAATATCTGACAGGCTGGAAAGCAGAAGTTAAAAGACAAAAGAGGAGATGGTGCAAGCCGAAAGGGGGTAGTGCAACAGGACAAATGAAAAAATAAAAAGATGGGCCTAGAGGAGGTATAAATGGGAAAAGCAGAATCATCTTCAACCACTGTTGCCAAAAGAGATGGGGGCAGAAAGTTCAACAATATCAGGTCAGAACCAATGATGATTCTGGAAGGCTTTAGAGTGCCTAATCGAAAGAAGAGGTGCTGCTCCTTCAGCTTACAATGAACATCACTAGTACAGTGTAGGAGACCAAGGACTTATCCAGTCTCTTCTCACTCTCTAAAATCCTCCACCATTTTTAACAGTTACTAGTTTCCTGGCGCTAACCATCTCCTTTTCAGCACAGACACCTAATCCCTTTATACCTGCATACCATAGGAGGATAACTTAAGAGCCCTCCTCTTCTTCATTGAACAGAGACGTAACAAATCCCCATCCACGCCACCCTCCTCTGCCTAACTGATCTTATTCTCAAATTGAACAACTTTTCTTTGATTCCACTCACCTCCCCCAAATAAAAGCTGTTGTTGGATGTGTATGGATCCTAGCTATGCCTGCCTTTTGTGGGATATATGGAACACTCTTTCTTCCAATCACATTCAGGTTGCCACCCTCACCTCTTTTTTTTTTAAACAGTACATCGATGACTATGTCAGTGTTGTTTCCAACTGAAAAATTCCAATTGCCACTTTTCCCTCACCTTCAATTGGTCCATCTCTCACTCTCCCCTTCCTCAACCTCTCCATCTCCATTTCTATTGAGCAATATCGATGATAAACCCACTGACTTCCAGAGCTGTCCTATCCAACCTTCTACCCACCCAGTTGTCTTGTGACCACTCTATTCCATTCTCCTAGTTTCTCCATCTTCGCCTCATCTGTTCTCATGATATCACTTCCATGTCAGTGCTTCCAATATGTCTTCCTTTTTCCTCAATCATGAATGATACAGTCCTCGACTGTGTCCATTGCGTTTTCCTTATGTCTACTCTCACACCATCTCCTCCCTCCAAGCAACACATTAAGGTTCCCCTTGTTCTCACTTTCTACTCCATAAGCCTCCACATCCAATGGATCTACCTCTGCCATATCCATCACCAAACAGATCTTTGCCTCCAATATTCCTTCAAAATGGTGCAGTTGCGCAGGTGTGCTGCCTTGCATGGAGAAATACCGTGCAGAGAGCTAACATTTTGAGCACGGATGGGTAACCATGTGACAACCTTAATAGCACTATACAGTCCAATAAACAGGCCATGCATGAGGAAGGAACATTGGAGGGAACATTGTTTCTCTCCCTTTCCTTTCAGCTTTCCAAAGCGGCCATGATATCCTTGTCCATTCCTCAAATTATCCCCAATGTTCCATATGCTTCCCATGCAAGTACAGGATGCAGTACCTGCCTTTTTACTTCCTCTCTTCCCACTGTCCAGAGTCCCCAAATGCTCCTTTGATACAAAGCAACAATTTATACATACTTTCAATGCATTATACACTGATTCCACTGTTCATCTTGCAGTCTCTTCTATATTCATCTCTACACACTGTTCTTTCTTTACTTGTCTGATTACTATCCCCTTTTGCTTTGCACCATAATCCCTCTTCCATTTCAGCTTTCCAGCCTTCCAATCTATCACAGACCTTACCTTTGTTTCTTTGCTCTCCTCCTTTGCTTTCCTGCCTCTATTCTTGCTTCTTGCTACATCTCAACTTTTACCAATTCTAATGAAAGGTTAGCAGCCTGAAACATTAACTTTGTTTCCCCCTCCGCTGATGCTGCCTGACTTAAGTGTTTCTAATATTTTATGTCTGTTAAAAAAATCTCATATTTTTACATTCTAGAACTGAATTATTTTATAGAATTGTGTAATGTGTTATTGACAGGGAGAGATGTGGGATCATTTATCCTTTTTCTCATCTCTTAGCTGACCACAAAAATGCTTATGAGACATGTTCTAACCTCGAGAGGTGTGATTTTAAAGGACAGACATGAAACAAGCTTCCTTCTAAGATTAAATCAAAAGAAAGGATAAACGTCTATTTCTCACAACACTTGAAACCTAGTTGAAACGACACTCACTCTTCACACATACTAGATAAACACACAAGAACAGATAATTTCTGAAGATGTAACATGCATGTAAATAATTAAAGGGTTGAAAAGCATCACTTCTAATTAGCCTTCAAGATGGTAGCTGAAATGTTGCAGGCCTGAAGGATTCTCTCTTGATGCACTGAGGAAAAATGAAGGTCAGAGGTTTCTGGTGATGAATTCACACTGGCTCACCCTGAACAACAGCAAACATATTTTTCGTCAAAGTACACCAAATCCCTGGAGTGAAGAACTATACTCTGGCAGATAAAATTGATCAAGCCCAATTCTCTGCCTATGGTCACTTTTGAGGCAGGGTACTCTCGCTGAGCTGGACTTATGGACTTAAGATGGCTTCTCATTTCAACAATGTATTCATATCCCAGACTGGCCTGCCTGTCCTTGTGGATTAATAGGTACTTCCAGGTATTTCTTATCAAGCCAGTTTCTGTCAAGTGACAACAGTGTCAATGTTTTCCAATGTCCATAGAATGGGGTGACAGCTAAGCAATTCATCATACAATGGAGGGTGCTCGCTATCTCATCAATATTCCAGCTATGATTAGCCTCCAAAATATCTTTATTTGAAATTCCATCTTCTTGGGACCAGCAAGTCTAGCAGCCGATGTCATTTTAAATCTCTTCGATTAAAATGGTGAGCGGTACTCTATCAAGATCTGGGAAGGCTACTTGCATTTTAACTTTGCATATATGATGTGGAAATAAAAGCTTATGGTATAGGGGGGTAACACATTGGCATGGTTAGACATTGGCTAGCTAACAGCAAGTAGAGAGTTGGCATAAATGGATCTTTTTCCAGTTAGCTTAAAGTGATGAGTGGTCTGCCACAGGGATTAGTCCTGGGACCTCAATTTTTTACAATTTATATAAATGATTTGGATGAAGGGACCGAAGGAATGGTTCTTATATTTGCTGACGACACAAAGATAGATAGGAAAATAAATTGTGAAGAGGCCATAAGGTAGCTACAAAGTGATATAGGTAGGTTAAGTGAGTGGGCAAAGGTCTGGCAAATTGAGTATAATGTGGGAAAGGATGAAATTGTCCATTTTGGCAGAAAGAATAAAGAGAAGCATATTATCTAAATGGTGAGAGATTGCAGAGCTCTGAGATGTAGGGGGATCTAGGTGTCTTAGTGTATGAATCACAAAAGGCTAATATGCAAGTAATATGTACAGCAAGTAATTAGGAATGCTAATAGAATGTTATCATTAATTCTGAGGGGAATTGATTACAAAATTAGCGACATTATGCTTAAGTTGTACAGGGGACTGGTGAGACAACATCTAGGGTATTGTATACAGTATGGTCTCCTTATTTAAGGAAAGATGTAAATGCGTTAGAAGCAGTTCAGAGAAGATTTACTAGGCTAACATCAGGAATGCACGGATTTTCTTATGAAGAAAGGTTGGACAGACTAGGCGTGTAACCGTTGGAGCTTAGAAGATTAAGAGGTGACTCGATTGAAACATAAAAGATCCTGAGGGATCTTGATAGGGTGGATGTGGAAAAGGATGGGAGAATCTAGAACCAGGGGTCACTGTTTAAATATAAAGGGTTGCTCATTTAAGACAGGGAGGAGAATTTTTTTCTCTGAGGGTAGAGAGTCTTTGGAACTCTCTTCCTCAAAAGGCAGTAGAGGCAGAGTCTTTGAATATTTTTAAGGCAGAGCTACATAGATTTTTGATTAACAAGGGAGTGAAAAGGTTATCAGGGGTTTGCAGGAATTGGGGTTGAGGTTACATTAAGATCAGCCATGATCTTATTGAATGATGGAGAGGGTCAAGGGATCGAGTGGCCTACTCCTGCTCCTAATTCTTATGTTCATAAGTTCTGACAGTGCAGAAACCATAAAAGTCATCTGACTCTCAGGAGCCCATTTTGTAAAGGAACAGTGTCCATATTCCATGTTGCTTTTTAAAAGTAAAATACCCATATCCCAAAAAGCTTTCCAGGCATAAGACAGGACATTAACAAATTGTAAACCAGCCAGTTACAACAAAGCAGCTCTGTCTAATCTATGCAAAATTGTTGTATATGCATAGCTTTCCACAGACTTTGCCCTGGAACACAACTCATATCTACAAAACATGATTCCAAAATATTTTTGTCCAAGTTTTGCATCTTGATTAATAAATTCTTGAGAATTATGACATAATTGTATTCAGAATGCCGAGTACTAAGACACATAACTAAGGTACATACAAAAACAGTCCGGTAGTACAGACCTTGAGTATTGCTGAAAAAAGAGACATGTCTAACCTTTTCATCTTGCTCTCATCAGGGCGCTCGCAAGAATACCAATATGAGGGAGAAAATAACAGTTTATACTGTATGTGAAGAGAGTGCTCATCGGTTGGCAAATGGCGTTGCCATGGAGTATGCACCACTAATGGTGACTGACAGTTAACTGCCAAGCATTGTTCAAAATTTAAACAATTTCATGATTGGTCAAGACATTGCCCTGGGGAATGATTCAGTGAATGGCTGTCATTTATTTTGTTTAGCTGAAACAGGCACAATGTTCTTTCTGTCTGCAAAGTACAGGGCCTTGTGTATTAATATATGTAGTTTCCAGTACACGCAAATGCATGCACAACTGACGCTCTTAAATTGGTTGTCAACAAACTTCTTAGCACACGGAGGATTATTTAGCAAATGTTGTCCAAACGCAGAATCACATCGAATGTTGGACACCGTGTTTGGAGCTTTGCAAGCATGGGCTGGTTGGTTTTGGTCTGTACCCTGCCCGTTGCGAACAGTGGTTGGGACATGCTGTTTGATATGATGTCAGTCTTTGGGACTTAGGACCTACAAACCTCGCATCATACTGGTACTGAAATTCATATACCACATTATTCATTTGTGTGATATGCAGAATGTCTTTTTGGCTTGATGGCAGCATCCTGTTAGTGGCGAGTACCACTCACGCTGCTACTGCATAGTAGCAGTGTGAAACAGCTAGCTTCATCTGTTGCTCAAATTTTTGAGATACCTTGCCCTTCCAGGGTAATCTGAGGTAGGCTGCGCACTTTTATGGCATGAAATGATCTGATGAGGGTAGCCATTATTCTGCAAGATGCCTTTGATGCGCCCTATTTCAGCATCAAGCTTGCATGGTGAGCAAATGGCTCAGCCCCTATTTACAAGATTGCTGATAAGACTGGCCTATAAGACTGGCTGTAAGATTGTCTTATCAGCAACCTTATAAATAGCGCCTGAGCCATTTGCATGCTTGATGCTGAAATTGGGTGCATCAAAGGCATACTGCAGGATAATGGAGACCCTGATCAGATCATGTTGCACTGTATATCACGCAATGATTTGATGAATTGATTGCCTAAGCTAGCTGTTCCCAAAACTGTGGACCACAATCCCATGAGCAATTGGGGGTCACAAGTTCCTCCTCCTCTGAGGCAGCAATGCCAACTGTGAAGCAGAGATTCTGGCTGGGGGGTTGGAGGATGTGGCTCAAGGGAATGATCTCTAATGCCTCAAAGCTGCCCATATCACAGCCTGCAAAATGATTGTGGGAAAAACCATTGCTCCCCATTCTCACAACTCCATCCTTCCATTCCCTGCTCAGCATCTTCCCCCCAAGCCCCCAACTGTTCTCAAGAATCCTACAACACCACTCACTCTGAAGGACTCTACTCAACACCCCCCCGCTCTCAAGAACTCTACTCACCACCCAACCGATCGCAGAACTCTACCCACCTCCCCACTCTCAGAACTCTACCCATGCCCCTGTTCTGAGAACTCTACCCACCACTCCTCTGTTGCTCGCAGAACTTTACCCAGCACCCACCTAGCACTTTCACAACTCTACCTGCCATACCTTCCCCCCTTGCCGCTCTGGGGACTCCACAACCCACCGTACTGAGTTCCAAAGGAAGGCAATATATGGAAATGTATTTGAATCAGTGCTATGGCATGCTGATCTCCCTCTAGTGCATCTCCAGCAGCTGCGTGAAGAGAGCAATCTTCATAGACTCGTCAACTGGGAGCACATAGGCATGAGTGCAGAAAAGCACAAGCTATTTTTTTTATTTTCCTCTCTGGCTTAGTGACATATGGCCAGTGGTCCTTTGAACATTTTTCTCTTATTTAAAGTAAATATGCCATCTTAAATGCTCCTCTTTCACCCAATATGACTACACTATTAAAATCAAGATTCATTCCACAGTCATTTTCGCTAACTCACTTTTCTAGGACAACAAACATGGAAGCTTATCGCCTTCACTCTTTCCTATTATTAAACTTCAGGCTATCAAAATGTATTAGAGGCAAGGTAGATTAATGGCACAGTTATAAAGAGTGCACAGAGATGGAAGGGCTTTGGGGTTCATGGGCATTGATCTTCGAAGTTGATAGGGCATATTAAGAGAGCAGTTAGCAAAGCATTGGGATCTTGGGTTTCATAAATAGGGGTGTTAATTACCAAATATTGCAAGTTATGCTGAAATTTTATAAAGTTCTGGTTAGGCCACAACTAGACTATTGCATCCAGTTCTGGTCACCACATTCTAGGAAGAATGAGAGTGTCCTTGAGGGGAATTATTAGAATGGTTCCAGGGACATGGGATTTTAAGTACAAGGTTATGTTGGAGAGGCTGGGGCTGTTCTCACTGTAGCAAATGAAAATGAAGGGAAATTTGACAGAGGTGTACAAAGTTTATGGCAGGTTTAGTGGATAAGGTAGACAAGGAAAAGCTGTTCCCAATTAGCTGATGTTATAAGGACTAAGGGACAAAGATTTGAGGTTTTGGGCAAGTGGTGCAAGGGAGATATGAGGAGATACTTTTTCTTAAGTGCATGGAGAGGTAATGACCTGGAACTTGCTGCCTACGAGGGTAGCTGAAGTAGAGATTTGCATGACTTCAAAAGGAAATTGGATTGCATTTGAAGGCAATAAACTTGCAGGGCCATGGGGATAGAATAGGCAAATGGGACTGATTGGATTGTTCTAGAGTGGCACGGGCTCGATGGGCCGAATGATGACCTTCTTTGACGTAATAACTCTATGGCTTACTAGGACATGCATTTAGATCAAATTTGTATTAAATCCAATTGCGCAGTGCAATCTATAGGCTCCATTATCGGATGGCAGAATCGGGAACACATTTTTGTGGTTCTGCAACACCGTCATCAGGGTGAAAAGAATCGCTAACACTTTCATATTGGTGGTGGGAGGTCACCACTAACCAGAAGTTTAGCTGGATCAGCTAAACCAATGCTGAGGAAAGGTTGGGTACTCAAGACACATGACTCATTGACCAAGGTTTTCCATCTTCTACAAGGCTTGTTATGCGTATAATGAAATGCTTATCTCCTTTATCTATTGGGTACAACAGAAGCTCAACACTATCCAGGCCATGTAGTTCATTTGGCCAGTGCTCCACCACAACATGCATCATCTAGAGATTACATGCAGCAAATCTGCAGGTTTACATCAATATCACCAGGTAGCCCCATAATCTCTACACAAAGAAGAACAAGAGCAACAAGATCATGACAATGTCATCAGCTCCAAATTTGCCTCCAAGTCTCTCACCTTCCTGATTCATATGCAACTGTGCTTTTCCTGCATTGCCATAATCCTGCAACTCCCTATCTAACACCAATGTGCAAAAACCTTCTCAGGGCAGGGCAAATTGTGAGCAAGTAGGGGAAGGAGACAGCTGGAGGCCAAGAAAAGCGGGCATTAAGAATACAATCCAATTTCAGCAACAAATCATATCACATTAATAGGCTTGATTTCAACATTTCGTGCATCTTTATTGATTGCAATTTGGCATAACAGTGAACATATCTGCATGCTACATTTAAATGGGTGACTCGTATTCTTTTGGATCTTTGAGAGATTGGCTAATTTTGAATAACGTTTAAGAACTGCATGAAAATGAAACATGCTAAAACAATGATACATATGTTGACATATATTGTTAATAGGGCAACTTCAGGCAACTGTTCAGCATATTATTTGGAAAACATTTTATTTCCAATTTCTTGTAGCCTTTGGCACTTTCACCAATTTAGCCAACTGAGGGCACAAGAAGATGTGCTGACATATACCAGAATATAAATTAGAAAACCCTCAATTTTTTTTTCTTCAGAAACAAAAATATAGACTCACATTTCAGGAAAACGATCAAATGAATACAAGTGCTCCACTTTCAACTTTCATTTCTGAAAGTGCTTCCAATAATAATATTCATTTCCTGCAGTTCACGGAAATAAAACAGAAACAAAGTCTCCACCCTTGTAACAGACTACTGCAGGGTATTCCTTAGTGAATTAACACCTGTGAATCTGTATCTTACACTGAACATGCAGTTACTAATTAATCTTGAGCCAAATTTGACTCCATATTCTAATATTTAATTAACATTATGTGTATGGTAGGTTAGAATAGTCCAGTGCTAGTTACAGATCTTGCATATAAGTACATGACTGATGTCTGTCGGTGTGTTTTACAATGTGTTAAATTACAATTAATGCCATTTGAATTAAAGTTTCTTTGGATTAAAGACTGAAATTTCACCAAAGTGATTACTGTTTTAATAACTAATGATGCTACTGACTTCAACGATGACCCGTGAACCTTTATGTTTGATCAAGTCTTAGAGTTAGCCACCACTTGCAATTATATACTGTATCTCATTTAATAAGGGATGTGGCAAGGAGCTTCATAGATGGGTGAGGTGAGTTCATGAAGGGATTGTGTTAAGTAAATTATATTTGTATTTGAGTGTGTTAGGAATGAGTTTTAGCTTTAAAGTTAAGTTTGATTTGTATTTCTGTATCTGTGTTTTAGGAAAGTTCAAATTGAGTTTTAGTTTCATTTTAAAAAGGTGCCTGCATTTCGAATAAGGCTTGTTACCATTGCAGCTAGGTTAATAAAAGAGAAGAATTGGGCTGTTGCCTAGCAACAGGGGTCGAGAGAGGCAGGCCCCTCCCACAGACGCACACAGAACAACTTAAGAGACAGCAGTTTAAGTTAAGTTTAAAGCCAAGACCAGAGAGAGACTGGACACTGGGAGAGGAAGCTGCAGATTTCCCAAAATAACTAAAAGGTTCCAAAGACAAAGGAGTGAGACAGAAACATGGGAAAGTCGCAAACAGGCCTTCTAGTCAAAGGAAGGACAGGAATCTAGAAAAGGTCCTGTTCATGAGGTTAAGAGTGAAGGGCAGAGAGAAAGGCTCCATGCTTCAGATTTAAAGAGACAAAAGCTACAGAAGGTGGATTTAAAGCGAGAACAGCTTGCAAGAGGCAAGAAGGTCCAAAGAGATGGCTGAAGGCCTGTATCGCTTTGGTGTGGGCATGTGAAACAGTGGTACTGCTAATAGCTGAGTCAGTAACAGACAGTGCAGGGAAGACAGCTTGAATGCATGTGGGGACCTGGGGAGAGGAACGTCGAAAGGGGAGTTCAAAACCCTGGAGGTGAACCCTTGCGGAAGGCGTCTGAGAGAAAGCGATGGTTTGGGAGAAGATTCTGAGGCGAGGTCTTGGAGAACAGGGATTTGAAACCCTTGTGTGAAAGACAGAGTTCAGTGAGACTGGTTGGCCCCTTGTGTGACAAGCGTCAGGGAGGAGTTGAGGAGAGATCCATAGCATCTGGTTCAAGTGACATCTGTCACATGGTTTCACTGTGTAGTGTCTGACCACAGGTCGCCATAGGTGCACATAGACTGTGTACTGACTGTGAACATTAAAGTATAAGATAGCGTTTGTAACCTGTGCTATCCTTACAAATTTGTATATATCTGTAAAGGTATATCTCTGTGGGTGAAGGAGTATTGTAATTTGGTTCATCTTTTCTTGATGGATAAATGTTTTATTCTTATGTTAAAAGTTAATTAATTGACTCTGTTCAGTAGCCACTCTCTAAACAAACAAATTTAAAGTTAGGATCTATCAAGCTGGATTCCACTCTGGGATCAGGCTTGTCCAGGGAAAAGCTCAGCTGGGGTCATAACAATTTGAAGAGTAGATCGATACACTGCAAATCATTGCTCTGATAGATATGGAACTGAGGACAGGAGTGATGGGTGAGACACTATGGGACAGGACTTGTGTGGCAAATCTTTGGCATGGACTACGAAGCCAGTTGCATGTCGGGTACATTTGCGTTCATGCATTTACTGTCATATAGCCACACCCAGATGAATTCATTGGAACCAAATTGAATTATTGCCTCCTCAATTCCAATTATTCTTTGTACAAAAACAACCAATTAGCCAGTAACTTGAGTTAAGCAAAGAAAACACTTTGTCCTACTAACTGGGAATTTGAAGCAAAGAGTTTAGAATTAGGCAACTGTGTACTAAGAGGGGACTGCAAGCCTGTAGCCTCATGACATACAAGCATTAAATGACAATGGCATTAGCAACTTAGGACAAAAATATGAAAAGTCTGAAAATTCTTTTAGAACTGGAAATGGCCAGTGTGCCCAAGTGGCCAATATCAATGTCTAGTAAGTAATAAGTATTTATTCATTTTTTATTCGTTCATGGGATGTGGGGGGCATCCCTGGCCAGGCCAGCATTTATTGCCAATCCCTAATTGTCCTTGTTCAGAGGGCATTTAAGAGTTAACCACATTGCTCTGGGTCTGGAGTCACATGTAGTCCAGACCATTAAGGAAGATAGATTTGCTTCCCTAAAGGACATTAGTGAACCAGATGGGTTTTTAACGACAAATGGCAACGGTTTTGTGGTCATCATTAGACTTTTTAATTCCAGATCTTTTATCAGCTGTGGTGGGATTCAAACCTGGGACCCCAGAGCATTACTCTGGCTCTCTGGAATACTAATCCAGTGACAATACCACTGTGCCAATGCCTTCCATAATAATCGCACAATACTTTTTATACTGATTTATCAATTTTCCTCCAGTGATCTACTTTTCTCTTGAATTTGCTGAAACGATCAGCCCACAATGGTTCACATATTCAACAACCTTTACGTAGAGTAGTTAAATTAAATTATTTTTACATGGTTCCTCTTCTTAGTTTAAGGCAAAACTCTCATAGGAACTTGTGACTGTGTTCAATATACTGATACTCATCCATAATTTCAAAGCTGTGAAAACAAAAGTACTGCCAGATGCACTGACCAAACTCAAAAAAAAAGAAAACTGAGCATAACATGGGAGTGAGCCTTTGGCTTAATGAAAGTATTCCTGACCAAGTCAGGTGAAGGATTCCAGCCCCACTCCAACAACCTGGTGAAGAGAGACTGGAATATAGTCTCACAATATTGGATTGACATCTAGATGCTACCTATATCCATGGGGAATGTCTATTGGTTCAGTCATGGCACTCCCACCCAAGTCAGAACAGCCTCATTCTAGACAGCTGCACCAAGTGGCATTGGCTCTGAATTGAGATGAAAAGATTCTTGCCCAAAAGGGTTCTGCATTCAATGAGCATGGGTGTGGCTAATTTCACCCAACCCCACACAACAACCCCAACATCAGTGTCAGTGGATCATTTTAATCTTGGTTACACTTCACCTAAAAAATTATGAGGAAGACAATAGGAACACATCTCACGCCTTCTTCCCCATCAAGTGGCTCAGAGTCTCATCTTTAAGGCTTGGGTTAGGACCTACTTTAGAGCTTAGAACAGAAAAGATGGTACTGTAGCTTAGAATCAAGTAAAAACACCAGCTATGTAGTGGAGTGTAACTTGAAATCATAAAAGCTAACAGGTTTCATTCACTTCAGGAAAAGTGGGGAAAAATGAAAAATGTGGGATTTAGGAGAAGTAGGCCATTTGGCCCTTTGAGCCTGCCCCATCATTTGATAAGATCATGGCTGATCTGGTTGTGGCCTCAACTCCACTTACCTGTCTGCCCCTCATAACCCTCAACTCCCTTGTGCATCAAAAATCTATCTAACTCTGCCTTGAATAATTTAAAGGCCCAACCTCCACTGCTTTCTGGGGATGAGAATTCCACACACTTTACCCTCAAAGAAAAAAATTCTCATCTCCATCTTAAAAGGCAGACCTCTTATTCTTAAATGTGTCCCCAAGTTCTAGTCTGTCTTACAAGATGAAACATCTATCCACCCTCTCAAGTCCCCTCAGATTCATATATTTTTCGATAATATCTCATTCTCCTAAACTCCAATGGGTATAGGCCCAACCTGTTCAATCTTTCATAAGATATGCCCCTCATCCCAGGAATGAGTACAGTGAATCTTCTCTGAACTGCTTCTAATGCAATTTTATCCTTTCTCAAACAGATGACCAAAACTGGACACAGTACTCCATTTGCCTTCCTAATCAATTGCTGCAATCACAAAAAGGTTAGTATGAATCTACAAGGGCACCCAGATCCCTCTATATCACCGAGTTCTATAATGTCTCACCACTTTTCTATTCTTCCTGCCAAAGTGGACAAGTTCACATTTTCCCACATTATATTCCATCTGCCAATTTTTTGCCCACTCACTTAACCTGTCTATATTTCTTTTCAGACCTCTGCCTCCTCTTGACAACTTAATTTCCTACCTATCTTGGTGTCATCAATAAATTTAACTACCATACATTTGGTCCCTTCATCCAAGCCATTGATATTAAATAGTTGAGACCCCAGCACTGATCCCTGTCACACTCCACTAGCCACATCTTGCCAACCTGAAAAAGGTCCATTTTTCCCTACTCTTTGCTAATCAATCCTTTATCCTTTATTTCCTAATCAATCCTTTATTTCCTAACCAATCCTTTATTTCCTAACCAATCCTTTATCCATGCTAATATATTACACCGACATAATTTGTTCTTATCTTGTGTAGTAACCATTGATATGGCACCTTATCAAATGCCTTTTGGAAATCCAAGTACACCACATCTACTGGTTCTACTTTATTCAACTTCTTACTTCAAAAAATTCTAATCAATTAGTGAAACACCATTTCTCTCTCACAAAGCCATGTTGACTCTGTCTTATCACAATATATGATTTTCTAAGTACACTGCTATACCTCCTTAATAATAGACTCTAGCAATTTCCCTATGACAGATGTGAGGTCAACTGGCCTGTAATTTCCTGCTTTCTGTCTCGCTTTTTTCTTGAATAAAAATTTTACATTTGCTATTTTCCAAACCACTGGAACGCTTCCAGAATCAAAGGAATTTTGGAAGATTATAACTAATGCATCTACTATCACTGCAGACACATGCTAGCAAGCATAGGAATAGGAGGAAGAGGAAGATTCAGCAGTTCAACATGTGGCTGGAGAAGTGGAGTAGGAGGAAGGGCTTTAGATTTCTGAGGCATTGGGGCTGGTTCTGAGGCAGGTGGGACCTACATAAGGAGGGCAGGTTACACCTTAACAGGACTGTGACTAATGTCCTCGTGGGGAGGTTTGCTTGTGCTATCAGGGAGGGTTTAAACTAGATTGGCAGGAGAGTGGGAACCTGAGGGGAAATTCAGAGTAGAAAGGAGGGAACTGGCAGTGGGAAGTATTATCTGCTAAGGAGGATACATCAAAGGGTAATATAAAGATAGATATAATTAGTGTAGGCAATAATAAGTGAATAGATGGGGTCAGAGTCAAGGGAAAATAAAAAAGCGTAAAACGGGGCTAATATGAATGTAAAAGCAATAAACTGCGGATGCTAGAAATCCAAAACAAAATTAAAATACCTGGAAAAACTCAGTAGGTCTGACAGCATCTGCGGAGAGGAACACAGCTAACGTTTCGAGTCCATGTGATTGTATGTGCATGAAGGGAATGTGGTTAATAAGATTGGTGAACTGCAGGCACAGGTTGACAAATCGAATTATGATGTTATTGCTATAACAGAGAACTGGCTCGAAGGAGGGCAGGACTAGGCATTAAATATTCCTGGGTACAAGGCGTTTCGGAGGCACAGGAAAGAAAAAAAGTGGGGGGGGAGGGGTTGGGGGAGGATGTTCCAGAGGGGGTCAAGGACAGAATCCCTCTGACTAGAGGTAAGGAATGAAAAAGGTGCAATAACATTGATCAATGTAGTATATAGACCATCAACTAATGAAAGGGATGCAGAGAAACAAGTCTGCAAAGAAATTACAAGTACAAGAATTAGACTAATTATAATGGCAGACTTCAATTATCCAAATATAGACTGGGATAGGAATAGTGCAAAGGGACAAGAGGGGTGAGAGTTCCTGGAATGTGTTCAAGGTAATTTTCTGCAGCAGTATGTTTTTGGTCCAACAAGAGGAATGGCACTGTTGGACCTGGTTCTGAGGAATGAGTTGGCCCAAGTGGATTAAATATCAGTGGGAGAACATTTAGCGGGCAGTGACCATTGAATCATAAGGTTTGGGTTAGCCATGGAAAAGGACAAGGAATAATCCAGAGCAGGGATAATTAATTGGGGGAAAGCCAACCTCGATGGGATGAGAATGCATCTGAGCCGAGTGATTCTGAACCAAATGTTGACAGAAAGGGCAGTGGCTGAACAATGGGCCACCTTCAAAGAAAAAGTACAGCAGGCAAAGTATATTCCCTTGAAGGGGAAAGGTAGGATAAAAAAAATCCAGAGCGCCCTTGATGACAGGAAAGATAGAGGTGAAGATGAAAAGGAAGAAGTGCACGTATGACAGAGGTCAGGTAGAAAATACAATGGAGAATCACGCTGAACATAAAAGGACCATAGGGGGAAGTGAAAATACTAATATGAAAGGCAAGGAGAGAGGATGAAGAGAGACAGGCAGCTAATATAAAAGGGGACCCCAAGGTCTTCTATCAGCATATAAATAATCAAAGGGTGGTAAAACAAAGAGTAGGGTCGATTAGGGATAAAAAAAAAAGACTTACACGTGGAGGCAAGAGAAATAGCAAGGTATTAAACGAGTACTTTGCATCTATCTTTACAAAGGAAGAAGATGCTATCCAAGCCAAGGTGAGAGGGGAGGTAACTGGTATGCTGGAAGAATTTACAATTGAGATGGTGGTGGTGTTAGAAAGGCTATTTTTACTTAAAATAGATAAGGTACCAGGACCGGATGAGATGCATCCAAAGGTACTGAGGGAAGTGAGAGTGGAAATTGCAGAGACACTAGTGATAATCTTTCAACCTCCCTTGGTCACAGGAGTGGTGTCAGAGGACTGGAGAATTGTGAATGTTACACCCTTGTTCAAAAATGGGTGCATGGATAAAGCCAGCAACTAAAGACCAGTCAGTCTGGCTTCAGTGGTAGGGGAACTTGTGGAAACTATAGTTCAGAACAAAAATCAATAGTCACTTAGACAAGTGCAGGATAATTAAGGAAAGTCAGCATGGATTCATTAAGGGAAAATCAAGTTTAACTAACTCGTAGAGATTTTTTGAGGAACTAACAGAGAAGGTTGATAAGGGCAACGCTATTATGTGATGTATATGGATTTTCAAAAGGCATTTGATACAGTGCCACACAACAGACTTGTGAGCAAAATTCTAGCTCATAGAATAAAAGTGGGCACTTGGATAAGAAATCGGTTGAGTAACAGGAGGAGTAGTGGTTAATGGATGTTTTTCAGATTGGAGGAAGGTTTGTAGTGGAGTTCCCCAGGGGTCAGTGTTGGGACCCTTGCTGTTCCTGATACATATTAATGACCTAGACTGTGATGTTCAGGGCATGATTTCAAAATTTGCAGATAATACAAAGATTGGAAACATTGTCAACTGTGATGAGTATTGTTTTGAACTTCAAAAGGACATAGACATGTTGGTGGATTGGGCAGACAAGTGGCAGATGAAGCTCAAAGCAGAGAAGTGCGAAGAGGTTCGTTTTAGCAGTAAAGATATGCTGAGACAGTATAAAATAAAGGGGCAGACGTGCAGGGAAGAGGGACCTCGGTGTGTACGTAAATAGGTCATTGAAGATGGCAGGGCATGTTGAGAGAGGAGCTAACAAAGCATATAGTATCTTAGGCATTATTAACAGGGGCATTCAATACAAGAGGTCATGTTGAACTACAAGGCACAAAGGCATTAGTTAGGTCTCATCTGGATTATTGCATCCAGTTCTGGGCGCCATACTTGAGGAAGGATGTGAAGGCGTTGGAGAGAGTAGAGGAGATTCACAAGAATGATGCCAGGGATGAAGAACTGTAGCTATAAGGATAGATTGGAGAGGTTGGGACTTTCCTTGGAGAAAAGAAGGCTGAGAGGAGATTTGATAGAGGTGTTCAAGGGGCAGGATTTTCTGCCTGTCGGGCGGGCGGGCCCGACCCAATCTCCAGCGGGCAGGGAACCGATCCCCGCCGGAGAAGCAGGCCGCACCGCCATTTTGGGTGGGCGGGACAATTAAGGCCTGCCCAGTGTGACATCCGGCAGGAAGTGCTATGTGCTTCCTGTGCGGGCTGGGGGGATTCCCCAAAAGCAAGAATGTGCTCTTTCGCGCATGTGCACAAAAGAGCGCACATCTCCTGAGGGAAAGTGCAGCCTCAGGGAGATCGCTTCCACTTTGAAAAAGATTAAAAATAGGAAAAAAAAAATTCCCTAACATGTTCGCCTCATGTGACACGAGGTGGGGCATGTTCATAATTTACACTATAACTTTATTAAACTTTTTAAAGCCCTGCATGAAACCTCACCCCACCAGCGGATGAGGCTTCATAGTTTTTGTATTTGCCGCGAGCGTTCCTGGCCTGCCCGCCAACCTTAAGGTTGGACGGAAGGTCCTTTAATTGTTTAAACGATCCTATCAATGGCCTCAATTGGCCATTGATAGGTCGGCAGACCCGCAGCTGATTTGCTGCACCCCCGCCTTCTTGAAAACTTAAATGGCGCGGGATGACATCGGGGGTTCCGCCCGTCATCCTGCGTCGGCAAGTGGGCCCCGCACCCTGCTTGCTGACGGCAAAATTCTGCCCAAGATCTTGAGGGGTACAGACAGGGTAAACTGTTCCAACTCTCAAGGGAGCATCAAGAACTAGTTGGCATAGATTCAAAATAATTGGCAAAAGGAGTAAAAGTGATGTGAGGAAAAGTTTTTTCACCCAGAAGGTGGTTGGAGTCTGGAGCGAACTTCCTGAGAGGGTAGTGGAGGTAGGTTCGATTGAAGTATTCAAAAAATTTGATGGCTATTGGAAAAGAAAGAATGTGCAAGGTTACAGTGATAAGGCAAGGGAGTAGGACTAGGTAGAATGCTCTTTCAGAGAGCCAATGCAGACTCGATGGACTGAATGGCCTCCTTCTGCACTGTAAAGATTCTGTGAAGACCCGAGGCTATAGGCCATCTTGTCCTGTGGACTTGTCAGCCTTTAGATTTAATAGCTTTCCCAGTATCTTTCCCCTGGTAATGGTGATTGCTTTAAGTTCCTCCTTCCCATTCACCTCTTGATTTTAAAGTATCTTTGGAAAGTTTAAGTCTTCTGCAGTGCAGCCAAACAGAAAATAACTGCTCAACGCATCTGCCATTTCCTTGTTTTCCATTAGCAATTCCCCAGAGTCTCTTTCTATTTAAATAGGGGAGACAGTGGTGTAGAGGTATGGTCATTGGATAAGTATTCCAAGGCCCAGGGAAATGCTCTGGGGAGCAGGGTTCAAATCCTACTCCAGGAGACCGTGAAATTTGAATTCAGTAAAACCCTGGAATTAAAGGTGTAATGATGACCATGAACCATGAAACCATTGTCAATTGTAATAACAACTCACCTGGTTCACTAATGTCCTTTAAAGAAGGAAATCTGTTCTTACCTGGTCAGAACTAAATGTTACTCCAGGTCCACAGCAGCGTGGCCAACTCTTAAATGACCTAGCAACCCAAAGCTAAAAAGTCTAAAAGGAATGAAACCGCACAGACCAACTGGCATGAACCCAAGCACCAGAAAGACAACGGCAAACTCAGCTCGATCGACCCTGCAAAGTCCTCCTTACTAACACCTCAGGGCTAGTGCCAACATTGGGAGAGCAACAGCCTGACATAGTCACACTCACAAAATCATACCAAATTAATGTCCCAGGCACCACCACCATCGCAGAGGTGGCAGCAGAGTGGAGGGATGAAACCTCAAATGGTCAAACATGGGCAAGGCAACCTCCTGTTTATTACCACGTTCAAGGCGGCAGCTTACCACCACCTTCTCAAGGGCAATTAGGGATGGGCAATAAATGCTAGCCTAGCCAGTGATGCCCACATTCCGTAAATGAATATAAAATTGTACTGCCCCATCTTAGCTGATGAATCAGTGAACCTCCAGCTTGAACACCACTTGCAGGAAGCACGGAGGGTAGCAGGGGCACAGAATGAAGTCCCCTACCCAGAGTACAATGTCCATCACCATGAGTGGCTCAGTAACACCACTACACACCGAGCTGGCCAAGTCCTAAAGGACATAACTGATAGACTGGGTCTGTGGCAGGTGGTGAGGGAACCAACAAGAGGGAAAACATATTTGAACTCATCCTCACCAACCTGCCTGCCGCAGATGCATCTGTCCACGACAGTAATGGTAGGACCGACTACTGGACAGTCCTTGCAGAGATGAAGTCCCGCCTTCACGTTGAGGATACCCTCCATTGTGTTGTGTGGCACTACCACCGGCTAAATGGGATAGATTTTGAACAGATCTAGCAACTTAATACTGAGCAACCATGAGGTGCTGCGGGCCATCAGCAGCAGCAGAATTGTACTCAAACACAATCTGTCAGCTCATGGCCCAGCACATCCCCCACTCTACCATTACCACCAAACCAGGGAATCAAACCTGGCTCAATGACGAGTGCAGGAGAGCATGCCAGGAGCAGCACCAGGTATACATAAAAATGAGGTGTGAACATGGTGAAGCTAGAACACAAAATTACTTGTGTGCCAAACAATAAATGCAGTAAGCGATAGACGGAGCTAAGCAATTCCACAGCCAACAGATCAGATCTAAGCTCTGCAGTCCTGCCACATTCAGTCATGAATGGTGGTGGACAATCAAACAACTCAAAGGAAGAGGCCCTAAAAATATCCCTATCCTCAATGGTGGATGAGTCCAGCACATCAGTGCAAAAGATAAGCTTGAAACATTTGCAACCATCTTCAGTCAGAAGTGCCTCCTCCGGAGGTCCCCAGCATCACAGATGCCAGTCTTTAACCAATTTGATTCACTCCACGTGATATCAAGAAATGGCTGAAGGCACTGGATACTGCAAAAACTATGGGCCCTGACAATATTCTGGCAATAGCATTGAAGACTTGTCCTCCAGAACTTGCTGCGGCCCTAGACAAGCTGTTCCAGTACAGCTACAACACTGGCATCTACCCAGCAATGTGGAAAATTGCCCAGTTATGGCTGTACACAAAAAGCAAGACAAATCCAACACAGCCAATTAACACAGCCAATCAATCTACTCTCGATCATCAGTAAAGTGATGGAAGGGGTCATCAACAGTGCTATCAAGTGGTATTTACTTAGCAATAACATGCTCACTGACACTCAGTCTAGGTTCCACCATGGTCACTCAGCTCTTGGCCCCATTTGAGCCTTGATCCAAACATGGACAAAAGAGCTGAACTCCAAAGGTCAGATGAGAGTGATTGCCCTTGACATCAAGGCAGCCTTTGACCGAGTGTGGCATCAAGAAGCCCTAGCAAAACTGGAGTCAATAATAATCAGGGGGAAAATGATTGGACTAATACTTATCACTAAGGAAGGCGGATGTGGTTGTTGGGGGTCAATCATCAAAATTCCAAAACATCACTGCAGGAGTTCCACAGGATAGTGTCCTTCCATCATAAGGTCAGAAGTGGGGATTGCACAATGTTCAGCACTATTTGCAACCCCTCAGATACTGAAGCAGTCCATATCCAAATGCAGCAAGACCTGGACATTATCCAGGCTTGGGCTGACAAGTAACATTTGCGCCAGACAAGTGGCGGGCAATGATCATCTCCAACAAGAGAGAATCCAACCATCACCCCTTGATGTTCAATGGCATTATCATCACTGAATCACCTACTATCAACATCCTGGGGGTTACCATTGACCAAAAATTGAACTGGACTAGCCATATAAATACTGTGGCTACAAGAACAGGTCAGAGGCTAGGAACCTTATGGCAAGTAACTCACCTCCTGACTCCCCAAAGCCTGTCCACCATCTGCAAGGCACAAGTCAGGAGTGTGATGGAATACATTTCACTTCCCTGGATGAGTGCAACTCCCAGCAACATTCAAGGAGCTTGACACAATCCAGGACAAAGCAGCCTGCTTGTTTGGCACCCCGCCTACAAACATTTGCTCTCTCCTCCACCGACACAGTGGCAGGAGTGTGTACCATCTACAAGATGCACTGCAGGAACTCACCATGCCTCCTTAGACAGCATCTTCCAAACCCACGGCCACTGCCATCTCGAATGACAAGGGCAGCAGACACATGGGAACACCACCGCCTGGATGTTCCCCTCCAAGCCACTTATCATCCTGACTTGGAAATATATTGTCATTCTTTCAGTCACTTGGTCGGAATCCTGGAAATCCCAAACAGCATCATGGGTGTATGTACACCACATGGACTGCAGCGCTTCAAGGAGGTAGCTCACCACCATCTTCTCGAGGGCAATTAGGAATGGACAATAAACGCTGCCTAGCTAGCGACGCCCACATCCCATGAATGAATAAAAAGCTTGTAGAAGCTTTTACGATCTGTTTTTAAAATACTAGTTAGCTTTCACTCATACTCCACTTTTTCATTCATCATTTTTTTGGTCATTCATTGCAGGTTCATAAAATCTGATCAATCTTTTAACCTACGTCTAATCTTTGCAGATCTGTACAGCATTCCTTTCAATTTAGTATTATCCTTAACTTCCTTTTTTAGCCATAGATGGTGCTCTCAAAGAGTCTCTCTTTCACACCAGGATAATTCTTTGCTGAGAGTTATTAAATGTCTCCTTAAAAAAGTCTGCCATTGCAAATTTACTGTCCTACCTCTTAACCTAGTTTTCCCAGTTCATTTTAGCTAGCTCTGCTTTCATACCCTTGTAATTACCTTAATTCAGGTTTAAAACACCAGTCTTGGACCCACACTTCTCGCCTTCAATCCACACATGAAATTCTATCATGTTATGATTGCGCTCACCTAGAGGCTCCTTTACCATTAAGTTATTGATTAATCCTGTCTCATTGCTCATTACCAGGTCAATTCCCTGGTTAGCTCTAGAACGTAATGCTCTAAGAAACTGCCCTGAATACACTATATGAACTCATTTTCCATGCTATCTTTGCGAATTGAATTTGCCCAATTACATGTAGATTAAAAGCACCCATGATTATTGCGATACCTTTCTTACATAGCCCATTTACTACTTCCTGTATACTCTGTCCTGCAGGGTAACTACTGCGAGTGGGTCTATGCACTATTCCCACAACAAAGAGGGGAGAAAATTTGGAAGAAGTATTTTTTTAAATGAACAATCAATACTGAGAATACTAATAAAGTGCTAGTTTGGAAATTGACAGATCTGATCTGTAAAGCACAATTAATGTCTCATTATTTCTGGCCTTATCACTATCTCCACAAAAAATATTTTGGCTCTTTCCCTAACTTATAGTTGAGTTTTGAGCTAACCTGACGCATGTCAGCACAGCAAATTGATGAATACAAAAATAACCTTGAGTTTATACTTCTGGTGATATCCTATGATCAGCTTAGACTGAAGTTTAAATAACCCCCAAATTTTTCTCTTATCTTGCTAAATGGATTATTCCAATATTCATTGTTCCTAACGTTAAGTGCTTCCTGATAGTTGTTGTAACTTTGATTTTTAGTATTTTTTGACTGTGCGTTCTTGATTTACATTGAAATAATAATCTTAGTTTATCACTTAACATATTGGGCTCGAACTTCCGTGGAATGGCAACCAGTCAGGTCAGTTGGTCAGTGGCGGAGAATGTCGGTTGGTCAGGAGGATCAGTTAGCTGGTAGGGTTGCATGCATGGTCAGTGGGGGGTTGGGAAGATGGGGGGAGGTGGTAGGAGGGTGTTGGATGGTCAGTGGGTGGGGTGGGGGGAGGAGGGGGCAGGTCAGGCGGTCAAAGAGGTCCTGTTGGGTGGTGGGGGGTCAGTACTACAGCTGCCCAGCGGTTAGAGAAGTGATTTTAATTCTTCTAACTTTTCCTGGGGTAACTATTACTCTAAGACAGTCGGAACCATCCAAACTTTACGATTTAAATCGTGCTTTCGGGTGGTTCCAATTGCAGGGCAATTGCCCAGCTGAAGTTTGAACTTCCAGGGTAATTGCCAGATAATCCTTCCCTGGGAACTTCCAAGGGGCAGAGCAAGGCTCCCCAGCGCAACTTTGGGGTGCCCCCTAGTTATGATAACCCGGAGCTAGGAAGTTACAGGCCTTTATTTACATAATAAATGTTCACCTACTTAACCATTTTTTCTCTAGAATGTAAGGGTAAGTTTTCTTCATAGATTAACTTATTTATGTTCAAGATCAGTCTTGCTCTTTTTTGTAATGTTAGTACTGTATTTTGTTCGTTTAAACTTTTATGTGGTAGGTTTCAAAATGTCATATCAATCAGACTGAACAAAAAAGGGCCACATGGGAAAAATGTTGATCAAACAGGCATCACTGGGCAATGAACCACTGGTTATAAAAAATATTCTATAAATGCTTCCTGTACAAGGGCTGCATAATAATTTCATAAAAATACTCAGTATTTAAACTACCTTGAAGAACAACAAATAATCGCCTCCATTTTACAGCAAAACGGCTTCCTTATACTTTGCTGTATGTGTATTTCATAATCTTGACAAAACATCAATGCATCATAATGGGCTTGCTAAACAACAACATAAGCGAACAGGAGCAAATACTACATATTTCCAATATGCATTAGAGTGAAATGTCTGTAGTGTTACACGTTTAAAATCAAAAAGACTATGCATTTATAATTTATGCACAACATTTGTAAAATTTGTTCTGATGAATACATTCAATTATCAAACTGTATATTTTGATTTTCACACACCAGTAAAGCAAAAGCAATTATGCATGAAAATAACTGTACAGATACATAATGGAATATTTCTACTAGCTGGTAGTTTCTTCAACTGTTCATTTGCAGGCCAAGAATCTTGCCAAATAATATTGCATAGTCCTCAGGCACTTCTACTGCTTCCTGTAATTCATCAGGAAACTAACATCACAATGCCTCCTCCCCACTAAGATACATTATTTGAACTGTACTTATTTTAGATGATTAAGTGGCCTCTGCAACACACATCTTTCCTGTGACAGTGACCTCAACTACTGCCCACTGAAACAAAGAAGGAATCATTAGAATGGGCAAGGTCAATGTGTAAACACAACCAAAACATGCAAAATGAGAATTCAAATGTGCTTATGTTTAAACAATACTTAGACTTATGTATTTTCATGCATAATTGCTTTTGCTTTTCACTTCAAAATATTTAAAAACACTTCCTAAAACGAATTACTTTTGAAACACAGTGACTGCTGTGAGTAGATACAAACAGTAGCCAGGTTCTGCCAGCATGTCCTACAAAGAGATGAGTGAGCAGTTAATGTTTTCGTTGGTAAGGCTTGATTGGCATTAAGGGCTAGGAAGAATATTTGTCTGACTACAGAACTTCCTACTCTATTTTGTTTGAAACGTGCCATAATATTTGAACCACTGAGCAGGGAGGCAGGTCTTAACAACTCATCTAAGGAATGGAACCTGGGACAATGTGAAGTTCTCAGCACTGCAGTCGCATGTCAGCCTAGATTATGCTCAGCACCTCACAGAAAGCCCAAACTAAGCTTCTAACACCAAAGGAAGAGTGCACCCCACAGAGCTAATCCGACAAATTTTAAAGATTTGAATGCAATTAAAACAACAGTTGCTAAGTCTTCTTTCCTTTGGCTCTAAATTGTCCATATCTAACCCCAAATATTTAAAAGTAGCAAAGAAAAATTGTTACAGTCTAGTATTTATTTTAAAAATGCTAATCAATTCCTATTAGCCCAAATCTGTGTTCCCCAGTGCAACTTATTTCCAAATTGTTTTGTCAATACAGCTCGTTCTACATGACTATACTGAAGTATTACCAGCATTCCTTTAAAAAAAAGTGTTAATGAATTATTAGGGCACTCCAGTATTGTTTTATTTCTCTCCCTATTTAGGTTTCAGTTAAATATTTTTGTTTAACAAGTGAGTTCTGATGGCTTAATCATTGAACTGCCAGTTAACAGTTAGTAATCAGATCATAAAGGTACAGTCATCAATCAGAAAAGCTTCAATGATTGTGCCTTTAAGTAAAATCTTATTCATTATGCAGTTGGGCTCAACAGCTCTCCAATATTCGTGGCCCCATAGGTAATCAGCATTTATTACTCAAACGAAAACATTCTGCAGGCCAAAATGGTTCAGCTGGTAAGTTTACTATCCGGCGAATAATGGAGTCGTACAGAATAGGAACATTCCAGGTGTTGAGTTGAATCCACCCATCAGATTAATTTATTTATTCAAAACTAGGAGACTGTGGGCTAAATGAATCAGGTCTAAAACACACGGTGTTTTTGATTTTTGCATAATTTCTCTTGTTGCTCAACAGCATCAAGGATAGTTTAAAACCCAAACCATTCTGCAGCACCCTAACAGCAAGTTTGCCAAGTTACAAGTGCATTTTTTTTCCTACTTTTAGTTCAGGTTGATATATATTTATGAAAATATTTGTTTTGTATTCTATAGGCAATGCGATTTATATGGTGTATCTCATTTAAAACAAGGAATGAGGAGACCACCATGCAGGACACAAGAAAAATTAGAGGGGACCAACAGCATGGCCATAGAAATGACCTTTTTTTGCAGAATATTGAAGGGAGGGAGCTGTCAAGACAAAGTGATTTTAGGGTGCAGTTTCAAGGAGCAGAAGCATAACAATGGAAATTTCAACCTCCGATTGTGCGGCAAAGAATAAGCAGCAATCGACAGTCAAGGAAGTGGAAGGAAAACAAAAACAGAATTATCTGGAAAAACTCAGCAGGTCTGGCAGCATCGGCGGAGAAGAAAAGAGTTGACGTTTCAAGTCCTCATGACCCTTCAACAGAACTGATCTTTCTTTACAAGGAGAGGGTAGATCAGTAAAGAAAGATCAGTTCTGTTGAAGGGTCATGAGGACTCGAAACGTCAACTCTTTTCTTCTCCGCCGATGCTGCCAGACCTGCTGAGTTTTTCCAGGTAATTCTGTTTTTGTTTTGGATTTCCAGCATCCGCAGTTTTTTGTTTTTATTAAGGAAGTGGAAGGAGTCAGCTCACTGTTAAATAAAAATATATCAGCATGAACTGGTTGGGACGAGTGGCCTGTTTCTGTGCCCTATTTATCCTATGCACATATAATGAGACTTGTGCACTAATGAGCCTAATTTGAATATATAGCTAGGGAAGGTCCTGGAAAAGGAGCCAGAAGCACAGTGGTACTGAAGCAGACCAGGAATAATGGCTTCAGATTTACATGTTAAACGAAAATATATCCATTCATCCAGGACAGGCATCCAGTAATACAATGGTCACCTCTGGTAATTTCAACAACAGAAAAGTTACACACATACATGAAAGCTAATTCAATATTTGTAAATGTAGATCATTAAAAGCTTGACACAAACTACAATTCACTATAGTGGTTTCATTCATTCAAAAATCGAGAAAGGAAAAATTAATAGGGGTTGCAGTTGCAATTGAAATAAAATTTATGAAACCAGGAGAGCACAATACCATTAAAATGGGAGAAAAATTGAGTGTTTAAGAGATATGACACACAGCCACTGGTGACTGATTAAGGTGATCTTGATAGATGATTCAAAAACCACAGTAGAAGACTCAAGAGGGAGTGCCAGGAGGGGATAGCAGGAAGATGGATGACAATAATGCAGTAAAAGAACCTGGAGAGAAAGGAAAAGTTAAGAATAAGGGTGGCAGTTTGAAAAATTCCCGTTGAGTCCAATTTTGCTAGGCCTCCTTCGTGCCACACTCAGTAAAATGCAGGCTTGATGTCAAGGGCAGTCACTCTCACTTCATGCTGTTCATAAACCTAACTGAAGCTTCTGACAGCACGAGTCAACCTAGTCTGTGGCACTTGCTAGAATGTGCTAACAAGTTTGTCAAAATCATGCACCTACTACATGATGGCATGGTTGGACATGTTTCTGCCTGTGGTGAGATGTCTGAACCTTCGCAGTAACCAGCAGCATAAAGCAAGGTTGCTTCGTGCTCTTCAACTTTTCAATTTCTTCTTTGCTGCTTAAGGAAGCCACCAGAGACATGCCTGCAGGCATCAACATTAGGTTCTGTTCAAAGAAGCTCTTCAATCTCCCAGACTGCGTTCCTCCACCAAAGTCACAGGTAGTAATCAGACAGCTTCTGTATGCAAATGACTGTACCCTAGCTGCCCACAAGGAAGACACCCAGACTATGGCAAACAAATTAGAGTGCTGCCAAAAACTTTGGTCTCCAAATCAGCATCTTCAAGACCAATGTTATATTTCAGCCAGCAAGAGGGTATGAAGCACCATTGATGTACCAGTCTGAAGGCTATCGAAAAATTCTCATCCAACAGCAAAATACTGCAGATGCTGGAAATTTGAAATAGCAACGAAAAATGCTGGAAATACTCACCGGGCCTGGCAGCATCTTTGGGGAGAGAAACAAAGTTAATGTATCAGGTCATGACCTTCCATCAGAAAAATTTTCATAGCTTGGTAGTGTACCCTCCAGGGATGCCACTAATGAAGAAGGTATTCATCCAGAAGGCATACATCTAGAAAGCATGTTCTGACAGTAGCCGACTCCATGATCATGTCTGGAAGCAGCATGGCATTAAGCTAATTAAATTAAATTAGACTCTGCCATATTATTGCCCTTACTACCCTACTGCATGGTACAGAATCCTGGATCTGCTATTGGTGCTATATCAAAGTTCTGGACCACTTCCAAAAACACCCAAGGGGCTTATAAGAATTCAATGGCAGGAACAACACTGTCCTCCATTATGCTGGGTTCAAAAGCATGGAGACCACCCTTCAGAAAATTCAACTTAGATAGGCAGATCATATCTCCTATCCTCTATGGATCACCACCTTGGCGTGCTGGCAAGGATTGTGTGCTCCAACGATCCCTTGAGCTCCTTGCCCTTGGTAGAGCCACCCATGATAGCAAGGTGACAGATGCAGTAATGTCATTGCACACCTGTGTTGGGACAGAGGTGTCTTTGGGCAGCAGCATCTATGACTCAGAAGTCCTCTTTAGGGTGGGGAGGGGTGCTAGAGAAGGTGCCCTAAAAAAGTGTCCCATTTTTTCCTGGGTGGAGAACCACAACCTGAAAGATCACCATCTTTATTGTCAAAGAAAGAAAACTTGAAATTTTGCAAATTGCAATGTTAGAACACTCATAGAAAATCTCAAGAGTGACCATCTGGAAAGAAGAGCTGCAATTCTGTCATGAGAGCTAGCAAGGCTCCAAATTGAAATCGCCATCCTCAGTGAGACGCACCTTCCTGGGGAGGGGCAGCTGAAGCAAAAGTAGGTGGCCATGCTCTACTGGGAAGGAAATGCTGACAACAAGACTCCATGCACACATCCTACAGAATTGGGAGGAAAAAGAAACGTCTACAACACCCCCCCTGTCCCCGAGTTCAGGAATGCAACAATTGCCATTATCTTCTATTACGACACAGCCGATGTTAAAGGCTGAGTTATTCAAATCCCAGAGGGAAATCTGAAACAACTGCCATAATGCGTTTTTGCAATTTGTAATTTCGAGGTGCAGACCTTGAATTCAGTAGGAATAAGACCATCGAGTCTCACGGTTTTTATATAAAACTAAATTAAACATTTGTTAATTTAACAACAAATTAAACATATACACATGGCTACAAATTACTATAACAATTTTAACATATCCCCAAATTAATCACCCCCAGATGCTTTCATAGTTTGGTCGGGGTCAAGCAAGTAGCTCCATTAAAGCAACAGTAGCCCATACACTTTAAATAGACATCAGACAAAGCACATTTGACGTTACAAATTCCAAATGAGGCTCTTTTGCAAGTTGTTTGGAGGCATATAGGCTGGTTAGGTCTTAAATGCCTCTACCTTACACAAACAAACTCCTTTATTTTTATATACCTTGCTTTCCCTTTGAATGTAAATTTTCCATTGTATTATCACTAAGTCTTTTGAACTTCAGTTATTCTAATAATAAAAACCCTTTTATCGCACCAATTTTATTAGTAAGCTGAAAAAATAAACACGTTGTTTGGCTTCTTCTAGCTAGGTGCAAGATTTTACCCGCAGTCTTGAATGGTTTATTCAACAAATGCAAATCAACACTTTACCTTACCGTTCTCCCAATTAACATCTTAAAACTACTAAACATCAAAGCACCCAAACTAGCTGGTTTTAATCCAATTAATTCACACACAGAAACACACCTAGACACAGACCCCCCACTAGAATTCTATTTTAAAAAATAATTTCCAACATTATATACATTAATATCTCTTTATGGCACTTCAAGGGAGATAAATTATGCAGTGCAAACTATCAAGGTATTCCCTCCGCTCTTGTCCATAGCAGGAAAAATCCTGGCATGCATTGTCCTGAACTGCCTATTCCTGTGGCTGAGGAAATCTTCCCATAGACACAATGTGACTTTAGACCTTCGAGAGGAAACCCTGATATGGTCTTTGTTGCCAGACAAGTCCAAGAAAAATGCTGGAAACACCATCATAGCAACATAGCAGCAGGGTAGGCCATTCGGCCCATCAAGTCTGTTCCACCATACAATATGATCCCAAATAGCACCCCCCTTATCATGAAATTGTGTTCCCTGTTTCTAGACTCCCCAACCAGGGGAATCATCCAGCCTGCATCTACCCTGCCTATCCCTTTAAGTATTTTGTAGGATTCAATGATGTCATCTCTTATTCATCAATACTCAAGAGAATACAGGCCCAGTTTCCCCAACCTCTTCACAGGACAGTCCCACCATCCCAGGAACAAGTCTAGTGAACCAGGAACTCTTCTTTGCATTCAGCCATCTGGCCAAAGCATTTGACTCAGTAAATCTGAGGCTTATGCTTCAGAGAGTGCATATCCAAGAAACTTGACCACAGTCCTGCAATCACTCTGCAATGATATGACAATAAGTCTTGAGTGGGAGATCTAAAACAGATGCTTTCATAGTTTGGATCGGGGTCAAGCAGTGCTGTGTGAAAGCCCCCATACGAATTACAATTTACCTGACAGTGGCTATTCAATGCAAAGATCAACTGCCCTCTGGAGTGAGTATTACATGCCACCAAGATGGAAAATTCTTTAATCTCAATCACTTTCATGTCAAGATTAAACTGACCACAATAGACATGTGCGAACTACATTTTCTGGATGACTTCAGTGTCGTTGCCCACTCTACCAGATTTGCAAGCCACTCTCTATCTCAATTCTACATACAAGAAACTCAGTCTGCCCTTGAATACCATCAAAACAAGACTCAATTCAATCCACAACCGGTCAGCAATATCCCATATAAATTGAAGGAGAGACTCTGGAACATGCTGAGCACTTCTCATACGTTGGCAGCCACGTCTCTCAAAAGGCCACCATTGACAAGGAGATCCAACACATCAGCTGTGCCAGTTCAAGCTTTTACAAGTTATAGCAGCGGGGGTTTGACAACAAAATGCCCCACAGTAAACAGAAGTCCTAGTGTACAAAGCAGCTGTCGTCATCACACTCCTGTACTGCAGTGAGACCTGGACTGTGCATCGGCAACACACAAGGGTACAAGAGAAATTCCATCTGCAATGCCTTCGCCACATCCTCTGGGTTCTATGCGAAGGCTGTCAAACACTAGGATTCTTCTTGAAGCCAACTACAAGCATTCAGGCAAAACCCCAGCAAAATCAACTTCAATGGATTGGGCATTACGTCCAAATGGCTCTCTCCTGCCAGTTCCTGTTTTCTCATGTTTCAAATGGCCAGCATTCCAGAGAGGACAACGAAAACACTTCAAAGATACTCTGAAGCACTCACTGAAGTGAGGCAATATTGACATTAGTGACAAGGAGGAGTTGCTACCAATTGTTCAAAATTGTAACAACTTGTCCATTAAGCTTTATCACACTTTGAGTCCAAAAATCTTGATGATGAAGCAAAGCAGTGGCAGAGGAGGAAAGAAAAGGAAGCAAATCCTGCACCCTGGATTCCACTATCGCATGGGACATCTTGCCCCATGGTGCTCAAAGATCTCTAGGTTGGGACTGACCCTATGAAGACCCATAGCAGAAACTTAAGACCCTGAGTAGACGTCATCCTTAAATCGAGGGACTGGTGACAACAACGACAATCTCCCGCATAGATGATGATTACAGAATTCCTAAGCAGATCTTCTATGGAGAACTGTCTCAGGGCAATAACATCAAGGTGGTCAGTACAAATGATACAAGGACACTTAAAAAAAAATGCTTTACAACCTTCTGCATTGCAGACCACCTCTCTTGGGAAAATGCTGCAGCCAACTGGACCACATGGAGGCAAGCACTCAAATTTGGTTCAGCATGCTTCTAGGGCCATCTACGCAAAATCCCAAATACCCAGAGGAAGGCACAGCTGCAGAGGTTCCCCCAAGCACCAATGACAACAAAATGAATTGCCAGTTCGATGGATGTTTTGGCAGGTACCACATCGGACTCTTCTGTCACGGGCAAAAATTTGGTAGATGGAGTAAATTGTGGGAAAGTGAGAGGTTGTCCACTTTGACAGGAAGAACAGAAAAGCAAAATATTATTTAAATGGAGAGAGACTGCAGAATGCTGCAGTACAGAGATATCTGAGTGTCCTTATATATGCATCGCAAAAAGTTAGCATGCAGGTATATACAAGGCTATGGGCCTAGTGCTGGAAAATAGGATTAGAATAGTTAGGCACTTGTTTGACTGGCGGAGACAAGATGGGCAAAAGGGCTTTTTTCTGTGCTGAAGACGTCTATGACTCTATGAGGTACAGCAGATAATTAGGAAGGAAAATGGAATGAATGTTGGTTTATTGCAAGGGGGTTGGAGCATAAAAGTAGGGAAATCTTGCTACAATGGTACAGGGCATTGGTAAGACTGCACCTAGACTACAACAGTTTTGGTCACCTTATTTAAGAAGGGCTATACTTGTATTGGAAGCAGTTCAGAGAAGTTTCAATAGGCTGTCTTATGAGGAAAGATTAAGCAGGTTGGGTCTATGCTCATTGGAGTTTAAAAGAATGAGAGGTGATCTTATTGAACATTTGAGATTCTGAGGGGGCTTTATAGGATAGATGCTGAGAGGATGTTTCCCCTCTTTGGGGAGTGAAGAACAAAGGGCACAAATAAAAAATAAGGGGTCCTCCACTTAAGATGGAGATGCTTAGGAATTTCATCTCTTAGAGGATCATTAATCTTTGGAATTCTCTTCCCCAAAGACTAGTCGAGGCTGGGTCATTCAATATATTCAAGGCTGAATTAAACACGTTTTTGATCTACAAGGGAGTCGAGGGCTATGGCGGTGGTGGTGGGGAGTGCAGTTAAGACCACAATCAGGTGAGCCACAGTCTTACTGAATGGCAAAGCAAGCTCAAAGGTCTGAATGGCCTACTCCTGCTCCTCTTTCATATTTCATATGATCTTAAGTCATGAGAGGATCCAAAGACAATAAAATTATTTACAGCCTGGACATAATCAAACCGTTAGTCACACAAATCAAAATTGAACTCCTTGCCCCACAAAACAAAATCAAAGCAGCCCACTGTTGCTCTCTCCAACACACTCTTGGCTATAGATTCTTTTATGGTCACCATTAATACCACACTGTGATCAATTGTTATTGCAGTACAATTACTGGAAACTCACTTCCAAACTCCCACCCCATCACCAGCTAATTGCCAAAGCCACCAAGCTAAATTCCAACTGGCAACCCAGCCAATAAAAATTGCTGAACTTCAATGCCAGCTGAGTTTCAAATACAACTCAGGTTGCATCCAGATCTACTGGCACAGCCACCAAGACTGTCACATCCTGTAAGCGTAATCTTCAAGTTCTAAAGCAACTGCATTTACAAATTCTGAACCTGCCCCTTTAAATGTTACTCTGAATTTGTGTTAAGTTGGATATTACACACTAAATTGAACAAATATGTATAGCCTGGAGTTTCCTCAGAGCTGCTCCAGCCTAGTCACTGTAATTTTGCCACAAATGTGATGGAAAACCTGTTTAGGTGCAAAAACAGGTTTTTCTCCACATTTCCGGTGAGGTTATGACAGCAGCATGGGAGTACCTCAAAGGAAATTCCTAGCCCATGAGCGAGACAGTCAGTGACAGAGCATACGGTTCAATGAGCAGAATAGATTACATTTTTATAGAATTAGCACAAATTTGGATTTCTATTTGAGGAATTAAATCAAATGTATAACTTAAATAACATCTTAATACTACAGGGTTTGCTTTAGTGTGTTCTAGTGTATAACGTCAGTTATCAACTGCAACACAAACAAAAACTGAACAACTTAGGAAACAAGAGGTCAGCATTCTTCATTTGACAGCACAGCAAGATATTGTACACTTTTTGGCAGTAACATTCTAAAACCACATGCAAATCTATTTTTGTAGTAAACATGTCTGCAACAATGGATAATTGTAATAACGTTCCACAAAGTGAAATGATATCTGGCTTTTATACATCAGACACATTCTGAATTTAGGAAATAGTAATTTATAATTTCTGCTAAAGCCCACCTTATAACCTCTCGTGTTCTGCATCCTTAGATACAGCTCCACACAAAATAACATTAATCTACATTATCCGATATTATAGGGTGCATTTTCTCTATTTGTGCCTCTCTTGTTTCTCTTCTGTTCTCCATTTATCCCCCCACTTTGATTCACAATACCCACTGCTAAGTTGGCATCCCTTCCTGTTCAAAGCTCCCAATTCCAATATCAGAAAAATAATTTACAATTGTAAACTGCCAGACAAAGTCAAAGGGTGTTACATCTTTGTATGACATAATTCTGGCTATACACCAATTTCAAAATTATATGAGGTGGAAGAACACTCATCTTATTTTAGTTTCCTGTAAGTTAAGTCATAACACTAATGTTTAAGAACATTAATGCCTGTCATTATATGTTCATGAATTACATTAAAATAGACAGTGGCATCTATAAGCATTATTCATTCTTAAAATAACAGACAATCCCCTATTTTAAATGGCGGAGCATCATAAACCACATTGGTCCTGACAGCTTCTCTGCTAACTCCAGCGCAGATATCAGCAAAAATGTGACAGTGAGATTATTACATATGATACATTAAGAAACACTGCTAGAACATTAGATCAGACTGAATGTGTGAACTGGAGGAGGAGAGGGAAATGGTTTAGCCATGCTACAATTAGCTCATCCATATTAAAATGGGTATGCCAACTGATTTACAAGACCACTCCTCTATTATTATTGTACCTTAATTAAAATGGTACAAACTATTGTGCCAATATATAGACAGTATAAGGAAGTTTGTCATTTCTGGAATATTCTCAAAGATTTTGGATTTGTTGAAGGTTGATACATACAAGTACCCATTCCAAGCCAGAAATTTGGATAGCAACACAGCTAGTCAAAGGAAGAAACATCCTGAAGAATCAGTCTACAACACAAAGGGCGTCACGGCCTTAGCTCAGTGGTAGCACTCCCACATTAATCTGTAGTTCGTGCATTCAATTCTGACTCCAGAAACTTCAGCACATAATCTAAGATGTCACATCAGTGCAGAACTGAGGGAGAGCTACACTGTCAGAGGTGCTGTCTTTCAGGTGAGGTAAGATGAGGCTACGCTTGACAGCAAGGCACCTATTGACCGACTGTGGCATCAAGGAGCCTTAGCAAAATTGAAGTCAATGGAAATCAGGGGGATAACTCTCCATTGGTTGGAACTATACATAGCATAAAGGAAGATGGTTGTGGTTCTTAAGGGCTAATCATCTCAGCCAATCATCTTCAGCTGCTACAATGACCTTCCTTCCATCATAAGGTCAAAAGTGGGGATATTCATTGATGATTGCACAATGTTCAGAATCATTCTCAGCTCCTCAGATACTGAAACAGTCCATATGCAGCAAGGCCTGGACAACATTCAGGCTTGGGCTGATGTGGCAAGTAACATTCGCACCACCCAAGTGCCAGGCAATGGTCATCTCCACCAAGAGGGAATTTAACTATTGCCCCCTTGACATTCAACGTTATTACTGAATCCCCCAAAAGCAGCATCCTACAGCCATATTAACACTGTGGTCAAAAGGGCCATACAGAGGCTGGGAATTCTGCAGTGAGTAACTTATGTCTGATCCTGACCCCCGCCCCCTTAAAGCTTGCCCCCATATGCAAGGGGCAAGTCAGGAGTGTGATCAAAGCTTTCCACATGCTGAACTCATCTCCAACTCAAGAAGCTTGACACTACCCAGGACAAAAGCAGCCTACTTGATTGGTGTCCCATCCACCACCTAAAACATTCACTCCTTCCACCACCAGTGCACAGTGGCCATCACGCCATTTAGAAGTTGCACAGCAGCAACTTGCCAAGAATTCTTCAACAGCACCTTTCAAACCTGCAACCTGTACTACCAAGAACAACAATGGCAGCAAATACATGGGAACACCACCACCTGCAAGTTCCCCTCCAAGTCAATCACTATCCTAACTTGGAACTATATTGCTGTTCCTTCACGGTCACTGGTCAAAATCCTAGAATTCCCTCCCTAACAGCACTGTGGGTTGCAGTTCAAGGCGACAGCTCACCACCATTCTCAAGAGCAATTAGAGAGGGGAACAAGTGTTTGCCTTCCCAGCGACACCCACATCCCGAGGCAGAATAAAAAGCAAATAAGATGTTAATCCAGAAACCCATCTACCTCCTCAGGTGGGCAGGAAGGGTCCAATAGCACTATTCAAAGAAGAATAGAAGTGCTCTCCTGGTGTCCTGGTCCATACTTATCCTCCACCAACATAACAAAAAAGCTGATTATCTGTTTAATGTCTCTTTGCTGCTTGTTGGGCCTAGCTGTGCTTAATTTGGCTGCCATGTTTCTTGCAATACAACAGTGACTACACTTCAGAAGTACTTCATTGGCTGTGAAGGCAAAAGGGTGAGAAGTAGTAGTGTAATTTTTTAAATAGTAGACTATGTGGAAGAATACTGTTATTATTGTTGTGGGTCTGGACTTAAAGATAATGCTGGAGGCAATGCTGTCAGCAAACTTTCTTTTAGTGAACATTCTACTATTTACAGTACAGACTCAGCACAAGGCTATACATAGAACTATCCCTCCCATGCTCTGCTTTCATGTAATCTTACGTCACTGATGATTTATGTTTTATATTTACATTAACAACCTTTTATACTACAAATACTGCCATGATGTGATGTGTGCATCTGTATTATTAATTTTAATTTCATTGGTTGATCAAGTATATAGACTCTTTTAAAACAGTCACTGACTTAAGATGGTTGCCACAGATCATCTGACATGTCTGGTATTACAAGTTGGTCAGTTTCTGGAAGTTTCCAATGTGGATTACAATTTTGACATTTGCCAAACCTCCTATGGAACTGCACACCTGATGTCAAGAATTACTTCAAAAACTAAACCTTGTAACTGACTTACATTTCTATAAGCTAGCTTCCAGGCAGAGACAGAAGGTCTACCAGGACAATGCCTATATATAGGTGTTGAAATGTTCTTCCTAACTCATCACAGGGAAGAATGGTCTATTCAGAAAAGATAGCTGGAATATTAAAGACATTAATCACTAGGACATAACACAATAGCCAAGGTCTGTCCAGACATAAGCTAATCAATTAGCTTCTGTGTGAAATACATAACTCATTAAAGGGAGAGGTCATGTGACTAGAATAACCATATTGAAATGTCTTTTATTACAACACCCTGGTTGTTTTAGTCCAGAAAAAGTTATCCACTGAAACAATAACATAATTTCTCTCTCCCTACTGTTCTTAAGTTTAAGTCTCTAACTCTGATACATTTTTGAATCCATCACAAAGATAGTGAATTTCAATCAAAAGGAACCTCAGGTGCAATAGCATCCACTTTTGGGAAAGATAAATGATGGTTTAAAAGAGACTGCCTCCAGAAATTGCAATTTACATCGGCCTCAACCCCACTGGGATTTTAAGGCCATTGTGAAAAATCTGCCTGAGCCACGAACAGCAAAGGAATCAAGCACTGAGCCCTCTGTTTTTTACCTTTTAATATTGAATCTTAGGCCAGGATTCCACCCCCCAACACCACCCCCCTCCGCGGGATTGAAGAGTGGGCATGCAGAGGAGCACCTCAGATCAGCACCCCCAAAGCCATTTTACATGGGCAGGCCAATTAAGGCCCGCCCAGCGTGAAATCCGCATTGAAGCGCTGTGCGCTCCCTGTGAGGGCAGGGGGGTGTCCCTAAACCTGAGAGCACACTCTTTCGTGCATGTGCACGAAAGAGCGCATTCATCTTCCTGCCTCGGGGGATCAGCTCTACTGTCAAAAATATTAATAGAGAAAAAAAAATTCCCTGACATGTCCCCTCATGACACTGTCACATGAGTTCGGACATGTCCATAACTTCTAAAAACACTTAATTAATTTTTTAAAAACCTACATGAAACCTCATACCACCTGTGGATGAGGTTTCATGTTTTTTCTAATGCCTGCCAGGACTCCTGGCCTGCCCGCCAATCTTAAAGTTGGACGGGCAGGTCCATTAATTACTTAAATAACTGTCAATGGCTTCAATTGGCCATTAACAGGTCGGTGGGCGCACAACTGATTTTGCTGAGCCCCCACTGAAAATTTAAATGGGGTACGGTGACATCAAGAGTTCCACCCGACGTCACTGTGTGTCATTTTACGCGTCAGCGAGCGGGCATCGCGCCCCACTCGCCAATGGGAAAATCCTGGCCTTAATATGGCCAAAAGTTAGCCTCTTCTACTATACAGCTATAATTTTACATGTTTTTTATTCTGTGTCTGTTGCAAAAGTTGGGATATGTATGTATTTAAATGTATTTAAATCTTTACCTGGGTGGGCTTTTAGCACAATAAAAAGTAATTTCTCTGTTTAAACTCAAGAAAGCCTGTCAGACTGAGTTATTTGCAACCAGCACGCAAATGGTTAAAGATGACAAAAATATTCTTTTATGATCAATCGAGGAGTGGGAAAGAAAGGCTGAGTCCTGACAGGGTGCCCTCAAAAATCGTAACGTTACGGACAGGGAAAATTGCAATAACAAATATGACTCTAGCAGTTATTGAAGTTTTCTTTATTTCAAGTAAACCTTTACAGGTAATGCCCAAATAGGTCACGAGTTAAATTTACACAATATCTTTCATTGGTGTATTTGTTAGAATTATAAAAGATAACAGCGCAGAAGTAAACCATTTTGGTCACTGAGATATAAAGGAAATATTCAAGCCTGGAGGCAATAGAGAAGAGAGCAAAATGGTAGTCATGGAAAAGGTGGGGCCTTTCAAGATGAACAAGTAAATCGTCTTGTGGAGCGAGAAGGTAAGGCTGAGGCACAAAATGAATAATTTGCATCTATTTTCACTAAACAGCAGAATCAGGCCTATGTGAAAGTAAACAAGGGGATGGAGGAACTGCATTGGGTAAAATAGATAAAAAGGAAGTACTTAAAAGGTTGGCAGTGCTCAAAGTAGAAAAGTCACCTGGGCCAGAAAGGATGTATCCTGAGATGCTGGGGGAAGTAATGGTGGAGATAGCTGAGGCTTTGGCCACAATCTGTCACTCCCCCTTGGATATGAGAGAGGTGTCTGAGGACTGGAGGGATGCAAATGTAATGCACCTGTTCAAAACAGGCAGAGAGGTAATCAAGTCAGTAACTCTAGGCCAATCATCCTATCAGAGGTGGAAAACCCTAGAGACTATAATGGGAGACAACATTAATTACCACTTGGAAGAACAATGATGGTCAATTTGGATTTGCTAACCGCAAATTGTGTTTGACAAATTTGATTGAGTTCTTTGATGAAACACAGGGGGTTGAAGAAGGTACTATAGTTATTTATATAATAAAAACAAAAAACTGTGGATGCTGGAAATCCAAAACAAAAACAGAATTACCTGGAAAAACTCAGCAGGTCTGGCAGGATCAGCAGTCTCCGCCAATGCTGCCAGACCTGCTGAGTTTTTCCAGGTTATTCTGTTTTTGTTATAGTTATTTATGTCTTGTGCATGGACTCTCAAAAGGTGTCAGAGTGCCGCACAGCAAACTTGCAAACAAAAAATTTGGAGCCTGTGGGGTTCAAGGGGTGGTGGCAGCATGGATACAAAACTGGCTAAGAGACAAGAGAGCAGGGCGGGTAATGGTGAATGATTCCTTATCAGGCTTGGGGTGGAGGGCAGTGAAGGGGTAAGTGCACAGAAGTGTCCCTTGGGGTTAGGTATTAGGAACATTGCCCATTTTAATATATATTAATAATTTGGACTTGATATAGGAGGCAAAAACGTCAAAGTTTGCCGATGACACAAACTTGGAAATGTGAACAAACTGCTAAAATGGGCAGACGCATGGCAGGTGAAGTTTAACACAGAAATGTGAAGTAACATACAGTAAAATTTTTGCGATCCACCACTGTACCAACTGGAATTCTCTAGGAAAGGAATTTCTGACAGCTCAATTTTTTTTTTAAAATCAACTGCTTGGCTCACAGGTAAACTCATAGTTAAAGTCACAAGAGACAAGGATAAACCAGGAAGTTAAAAGCCAGCATCCAGGAATTTGAAAATCAGGCCAAAGATTGAAGTCAGCTCTCTCGGGCTTCTGTAACGTCTGAGCCATGAGTAAAAGGCAGCACCATCACTCCAGTTACAGAGTCGGCAACCTGGTTACAAAAATTACAAAATTTCAGAGTCCACTTGCAAGATCGTGAGTGTTGGCATGCCTGCAGCTAACAATAAGCCAAATCATAAGTTAACATATCTATGAATGCAGCAAGAGGCTTACTCACAGGCCAATGTATCCATAGAAATGCTGACAGCCTTGTACGTTCCTCACAAAACAAAAACAAAAATACCTGGAAAAACTCAGCAGGTCTGGCGGCATCTGCGGAGAGGGACACAGTTAACGTTTCGAGTCCCAGTGACCCTTCAACATTCCTCGCATGTGTCCTGGAATTTGAGATGCTCCAATTTCAACAACAGAAGAGCTATTTCCCCACTCTGCCTACAAGGATGGATTGATAAGGTATTGCATATCACGAGAACACCCAGGATTGGTTGAAAATGGAACTCATAGGTAACCGGCATTTTTGATTAACCAGCATCACCCCATCCCCTGCTGGATAACAAAAATTTTACTGTATTTGGAAGAATGAAGGAAGAGAGGCAATATAAACTAAATTATATCATCTTAAAGCATTCAGAAACAGAAACACCTGAGGCTGAATCGTCCCAGATTTACACTAAGTGTGGTAGCGAGTGGGAAAAATGACATTTTAACCACCGGCTTCAATGGCAGCTTCTCATGCCGTATCGTCCCAAACCCACGCATTAATTATGCATTCGTGGGAAACACGCCGTTTCGATGGCAGGTAGTCTCTTGTTCGCCCATCACGCTTTCACCTCACCACATCATCACTCCAGGCACCACAATTAAAGTGCACCATGCGCCCACCCCTTAGTGCTTCCAGCCCACAGGAAGGCAGGATGGCCCCAAAAGACAAAAAGACTACAGCCCCCTACTTCAGTGACACATCCCTTGAGCGCCTTTTGAACGACGTGTAGACCTGCCGCAGTGTCCTCTACCCCCACTCTGGCCACAGGATGGGCAGCTGCATCACCAATCCAGCTTGGGAGGCAGTAGCAGCAGTGGTCAGCACCAATGCCCTGCAAAGCCACCTAGTGCTGCTACAGGATAAATGGTCTCATCCATTTCACCAGGGTAACTCTGTCTTCTCATCACTCTCAACTCACACTCTCAAACCCATCAGACATCCACAGGGATCTCACACCTCAAGAGACAACACCACTAATGCTCTCACACACCTGCACATCTCCGTTGAGCTCATATTCTCTCAAGCTTGCGTCCTCATCCTGTCAATGGCTCCCCTCACCAGACAAACATTCCACGCAGTGCCATGTGTGCTGCTCGCACTCTCTCCATCTATTTCCATGCAGAAGAAGCCCGCTCACATCAGCAGGGAGGGGTCCTAGACGGGGGGGGGGGGGGAGTGGCCAACATTAGGCCCCTCACTCACTTTAAGGAGCATGCATTGTGCACTGACTAGTGAGGACATGGACCATGCCCTGGTGATGGTGAGGTCAATGGTGAACACCCACCTGAGGATCCTGCACCACATCATCCCTCTCTCAACGCAAATGTGAGTGCTCTCTCTCCTACTTTTGACTCTGCTGATATCCACTAATTATCTCCACTTTGGTTCACAGGGAGCTCTGCCAAGCAACCAAAACCTTCAGCCAGCCAGTCCCTCAGCTCCATCCAGATCCTCACCTCCAGCCAAGAGGACACCTCCTCCAGTGAAGAGCTGGAAATAAGCAGCCTGGAAGACCTGTTACAGAGCTTGCCCACACCTTCCACCAGCACAGAGACACACACCTCGATGGGACCTAAATCTTGTGGGAACATCACACAGAGTTGTTGGAAGCCCTCAACAGAGTGGCACGTAAGTCAGAGAAGTGTATTAGTCTGCTCTCTGGGGAAACGGTGCCCACATGTGCATATATGGAGCTCTCCAAGGGAAGGATGGCGGACGCCATGGTGACGCTGGTCCAGCAGAACGCGGAAGTGTGTGCAGACCTGCACTCCATTGCAGGAACCATGGGTGAGTTCCTGCAGTGGCAACATAAGAGGGAAACGGGGCACCTCGACATCCTGCCAGATGCTCCTTCCCCTCAAGGAGTCAGGCCGGGGCCCCCAGGCACCCGAAGGGAGGAGGCACGCCAACTGGAGACCCCTGGGTCATCCACTCAGTAATCTCAGAAACTGCCCTCTCCCTCCAAGTCCCTTTTGTCTATGAGACCCTCAACCTCATCCTCTGTCACCAGAGGGAGCAGCTGGCTAACGAGCAATTCTGGAGGGAGAAGTGTGTATGTGGCAAGACCCTTCAGAACTTCATGCAAGCTCTCTCCCACACACGTGAATCCTTCCCCTATCACACTAATCTCACTGTCCTGAACATTTTCAATGCTGCCTGCTGGGGTTTACTTTCAGTATTTCCACCCATCGAATGACCACAGTCTCGTGCATCACCTGATCTCACGCACCATGACTCTCGATTCACTTTCAATTTAGACAAGCATGGTCGTTGTTCATTTTCTTGTGCACTCCTCCCGTCTTTTCCTCTCCTCCAGTCACCCATTTCCTTTCCCCCATCACTGTTGATGCCCCGGCATCGCCTTCCATCTCCCCTCCATGACCTACCAGCTACAACCTTTTTCCTTCAAGGATATCCAAGTGAATGTGCACATTCCCTTTGTTCCCAAAAATCCCACCCACTCACATCTACATTAGCCTCCCGACCTTCTCCTTCCCACCCACAGGGTCTGTATCTGCCTCAGAGTCCCTGTGAGCCACCCTCACCATTCTGTCCACCACAACCGTCGAACTCTCACCCTCCAAACCTACTGCCTCACTCTGCCCTCAGTCATTCTCAACATTCCCTCATATCATGCCCACCCTCAGTTTGCTCCCCATGAAACTGATTTCTGGCCTTCCCGCTTTTTTATCCACTCATGTCATCGAACACACCCAACGCCACGGGCACGGAAAATTCCGCCCCTGGTGTCTTACGTGTATAAATCCTTGAAAGTGGCAGGACAAATTGAGAAGGCTGTTCAAAAAGACATATGGAATCCTGGGATCTTCATAATAAAGGCATAGAACACAAAATCAAGAAAGTAATGCTAATCCTTATAAATCACTGGTTAAGCTTCATATCAAATGTGACCTATTCTGGACACCGCATGATAGGAAGGATGCAAAGAAGACAACTTACTAGAATGAGGGTCAAGTACTTCAAGATTTGTAGCGAGAAGACAGGTACTGGGATTGTTAGAGAGGTTGGAAGGTTGATAAAATTTCATGAAATAAAGGGGTTTTTTTATGAACGGATAGGGACACCAGTGGCAGGAGGGTTCATAATCAGAAAATGCATATTTAAGGCAAACAGAAAAATAATCAAGGGGAAGATGAGCAGAAATGTTGAGTTATGATTTGGAATGCACTGCCTGATAGGATGATGGAAACAGGTTCAACAGTAACTTTCTAAAGGGAATTAGATATATAGTTTAAAAGGAAAACTTGCAGGGTTATTGTGAAACAGCATAGGGAATGGGACTAATTGGTAGCTTTTCAGAGAGCTGGCAGAGGCCTGAGGAACAGAACAGTCTCCTTTATGGCTGTAAAATTCTAAGAGCCACAAGACTGGTGATAAGGGTTTAAGTTATGAGGAACGACTGGCTCAATAGGAGATACCCAAGACGTAATTTGAAAAGTAAAGAGAGTCAATGATATGGAAAAAGTTAATCAAGAATACTACTTCATATTAAACAGGGGAAGTTATTAATAAATAATTTTAAACCGATATTAGAGGGATCAACAATTAAAATGGAATTCTGAGCAAAATGGGAGTGATGAAAATCCTGAATCATTTATGAAACAATTAGATGACGTAATGGGGAGCAAAGGATTGTTTGGATAGATGAATGTGTGCAACAGTCTCGCTCATCTGTAGATGTCTTGTGAACTCTATGCTGATGTTTCCTTCCCCCATGAGTCTCCTAGATTACACCAATTCTACTTTGAGGCTCCCTTTTTTGCCTTCACCTTAAAAGAATTTATGGACTGTTTCAATAACAGCTTGTGACAAGAGATTTCCATACCTTCAATATCCATTCTACAAAGGCATTTTATTTAGCCCATGTAATTTACTCAATAATTTTTATCCCTATGGGTACTAATTACCAGATAAACACATTAAGGAGTAAGGAATAAGCAGGCTATGCTGATAGGGATAGATGAAGAGGAGCAGAAGGCGGCTTACATGGAGCATAAACATCAACGTGGACCAGTTGGGCCTAACAGCCTGTTTCTGTGCTGTATATTCTATGTAATGTACAAAAGGCAGTTTACTCTCAAAAAGTAATTTTAACAGTTTTAATGTTTGAATCTCATTAGTTAATAAGTATCAGCAAGAGTTATTCATTCTGCTTGTGTATTTTGGTAACCATCCAAGAGTAGCTCAGTAATATCATTGCTCACAGAGTTCTGAAAAATAGCATTATCAAATTGGTCCTGTGTTAGATGGTCATGGCAAACAAGGAAAAATCTACTCATCCAAGCCCCAACCTACATTTATAGACACTTCTGTCCACAACTATCACATAGTCCTTGTCTGGTTTCATTTTCACAATAAGGACATCCTCCACCATGCAGTGGGGTACAATCATCACAGCAAATGGTACAGACTAAGGGCAGATATAGTAGACCAAAACTTGAGCAATACTAGTAACAGAGTTGTATGCAACCACATTCTGTAACCTAATGCCCCAACATATCACTCACTCTTATAATATGACTAAGATGGCAAGCGAATCTTAAATCAGAGGGTTTAGAAAGGCAAGCACCAGAAATAATTTAGAACAAGAAACCAAGATATTGAATATATTATCAAGGACTGCCTACATGCCCAACACCAAAAACAGCAGGTTCCACACCAATAAATCAGGAGGGAGCTTTGGAGATCTACCACGTTCAGTGCAGAATGAAGGTAGACAATTGAGCAAGTAACGGGATAGTTCAAGAAAAAGGTCTACTGCTAGCTTCACATAATCACAATTAAGTGCAGCCTGTCAGTGTGCCCCATATCCTTTGAGCAAATACATTTTTTAAAACTATCAAGCAATGCCACAGAAAAGAACGGACATGTGGTTCCAAGCAGTTGGGACAGAAAGGTTATCTCCTTTGAGAAGCATTTTTTTTTGTTTCTCTCCTTCCTCTTTTGGCGCAAATGAGAGGGTAGATGGCCGAGCTGCTTCTTGCTGTCTTCCAATGTCATGTTAGAACTAACTGTAATGAAGTGGGTAAACCCAGTCATCAGGACTTACCCTTTCTCCCCACGTTGAGTGCCTAAACTCTACTTGTTACTTATCCCCACTCTCCTGGCTGATCAGAAGCTTGCTGCATTTAACAATTGAAATCCCAGTTTCTACTAGCATCCCTAGGAAACAAATATGTCTGAATCATTTGGAAATTAAAGAAAAGGATGAGTACTTTTACTAGATCTCTCAAGAACACCTCATGTAGATTAACTAAGGAATGCTTAAAAATATTTTCAATCACTGCAGTTTCCAAATTAAATATGAGAACTCAGGTAAAATATACAAAATCTAGCCATGGCAATTTTGTAACATTACAAATATACAATTGCATCCATAGAATCCTCGTTAAGACAAACATTAACCAAAATATTTTTGATCCTTTTTCCCCCATCATTGCCCCAATCTGGTTTACCAATTCCTCTATCATCTCCTCTCAGGCTGACAGTTAGCAAATGAAGCAATGCATCATTCGCAATGTTCCCCCACCCCCGCCTCTCAGCCAAGAGTTAAACTTACAGCATAATAAATCCAAAATCATTTTGTCATTCGGCTGAAAGCACTTATATCACCTGATTTCTTAATACAGTATACAGGTATGGCCTACTAGATTTTTTGAGTGCAACACTGAAAGAACTAACCACTGCTAAAGAATCATCTTTGAAATGCTGACAGTGGATAAGCTCAAATGGTTAGGGTCGTTAGCTTCCAAATGGGCAAGTTACTTTCCATCCATAGGCTGGCAGATCCACCAATATCGCAACCTTCACTTCCACATTTTTTTGGGGGTGGGGGGGGGGGGGGGGGTGGTCAGAGTGTTTCTAATCCAATTTCCTGCTGCCTGATCTGGTGTCTAAACTGTCACTGACTGGGTGCTGTAAGATTTCTCTTATATTTGAGCACTTCAGTAATCAGGCTTCAACCAGGAGTTGTCATGCAGTTTTACACATAAGCTCTTGGCACTGATGGGGGCTGGTTTGAGGGGTGGGAATGATAACAAAGGCACTTTCAACATACAAGAACTAGACAGCTGTTTCACATAACGTTCCTGACAAAAGTATGAACTACCAGCATTCAAAATGTTGGCAGAAAGAGTGCATACCAAAAGCCAGCCATATTAATGGCACTCCATTGTTGCTGCTGAATAGAAAAAGCAAAACTATAGTCAAACAGCAGCTAGCTATGCATTTACATTCTGTACACTAAGCCAGGTCATAACACTGGAATGATATAGCTCTATATCTGGCTTTGCAAAAGAGAACTTAGCGGCACATATCTATGAACCTTTCATATCATATCCTACTGGTGAGTAAGCTGTGCTGCATCATTTTCATTCCATCAATAAAAACATTAACTCCTTGCTACAAAATTAACCTGACATACAAATATTGACTGATTACAATTAATGATTAATTTATTTGAAATCACAGGCAATAGAACACTCCAAATCAGGTACAATACTATGACTGCAATAGAAATAAAACCCAAATCACTCCCCACATATTGCTCACAGTAGCAGGATAGTGAAAAAAATGTATTCTATATAAATTAAAATAATTGAATGCAGTGACCCTGTAGATCAATGCATATCAGCTTATTTACAGCAAAGGGAATGACACCACAGATCCACCATGAATAAAACGGCAATTAATAGGCTCACATTAAGGGTAATTTTCTTCCATTTTTCACAGCTCTTAAGATACTTAAATACCAAGTCCTTACTTGGTACGATCACATTTATTATTTGCATATATAGATTTTTTTTTACTTACAGCTACTACTCCAAGACTTCAACAGAGACTTGATGCCGATTTCAAAAAACACAGAATCCTGTAGGCTTAACATTATGCCTTTTGATGAGCAGCAGCAACAAGATGATTTACCACAACAGTTTGCCCTGGCTGTGTGTTTATTCCGTCTCAAATTGCTGTCCCCTGACTCCTTTCAAAGGCAGAGCGGTTCTGGCCTCAAGTGTCTTTCTCATTATCATGCAGTCTTTCTATGTGACGCACATTTTGAGTTCCAGCAATGCTGAATGCAGATGAACTCACAAGCCAGCCAAAAAACTTACTCTACATGGAGGGTAGTTTGAAGGACAATTTCATCTTTCACGGGGCACAACAATATGTACCTTCCGCAAAGAATGAACCATATGATTCACACAAAGAGTAGTCTTTAATGGCTGAGTCGAACAACTGTTACCAGCTGCTTCCTATGATGTTGGTAAATACAGTACAGAAGGGTGGCGCTCAGAACTATTGAGAACAAGTGCTTAGTTCTAGCTACCAGAGAAATGCAAACGCATAGAGTGGAACCACCAAAGCACATCTCCTCGCATTGCCTTGTTCAACGGGCAACATTTCACAAAGTCACCACTGAAGTACATTCTTTGCCGCTACTTGCTTCTGAAAAACCTGGCTGCAGCACCTCTTCAAAGCAGTACATTACTTCCTGCAGCACAGCCCACCCAGTCAATAATCAGCGACTTCTCAGCATGCTTGTGATGACGCATGATACAGCGTCCCACTTAATCTCCCAAAGATAATGCTAGCTGCCCGGCTTTTGCTTGGGGGGAGGGGGGGGGGGGGAGGGTTTAGGGTGATGCAATCAACACTGTGGCTTTTCAGCCTATAGTGCAGCACGTCAGCTTACCTCACAACAATTTTTCCTGCCTATCTGCTCAAACAAATTCTCTCATATTTCACAACTGCAGTAGAACAGAAATAGATTACAATGTTAAATCCCTCAGAAAACGTTTTTACTTCGATGATTTTTAACTACATAATACACACCATTTTAACAACATTTTTGTCTCAGCAATTGAATCGTAAATAAACGTTTCAAGTATTCAACAGAAGCAATTTATTTTTACCAGAATATTGTCCAATTAAAGGAAAAAATACTCCCACCTCACTCCCATTCAAACGGCTTCTGGCAATAAGAACTTTTAAATAAGCATATTAATGCAGGAAAACGCCCCAAGGCACTTACTTCAAAGGAGCACAATGAGACAAAAGGTAATGCCGAGTTTCAAGGATGGAGACAATAGGACAGGTGTCCAAAAGCCTGATCAAAAAGGTGGATTTCAAACAGGGTCTTAAAGGAGGTTAGCGAAGTAGGGAGGAAGGGGGATTTGGGAAGGGAATTTTCAGAATGTGGGACTTAGATGGCTGAAGGTAAGGACGTCAATGGTGGAACAAAAAGAAATTTCTCCTCATCTCAGTCCTCAAAGATTGGCCTCTTATCCTGAAACTGTGCCCCCTTGTTCTAGGTTCCCCAACAAAGGGGAAAAACCTCAGTGCCTGTCCTATCAAGCCCCTTCCGACTCTTGGATGTTTCCATGAGATCACTCCTCATTCTTCTAAACTCCAGAAATAAAGGCCCAATTCACCCAGCCTCTCAACATTGGACAACACCCTCATCCCAGGGAGCAACCTAGTGAACTTGCGCTGTATTGCCTCCAACACAAGTACATCCTTACTTAAACATGGAGACCAAAACCACACACATTAATTCCAGATGTGGACTCACCAAGGCCCTGTACAATTGTAGCAAGACTTCTTTATTCTTGTACTCCAATCCCCTTGTAACAAAGGCCAACATGCCATTTGCTTTTCTAATTGCTTGCTGTATCTGCATGCTAACATTGGGTTCCTTGTACAGTATACCCAATTTCCTCTGAACATCAACAGTTACAAGTTTCACAAATTTTAAAAAAATTCTGCTTTTCTATTCTTACGATGAAAGTGAATAACCTCTCAGTTGTCCACATTATACGCCATCTGCCACCCTGTTATCCACTCACTTAACCTGTCTGTATCATGCTGCTACTATGTAGTGGCTAGGTGAGTGGTATTTTCCACTAGCAGGGTGCTGCCATCAGTCCAAAAAGACATTCTGCTTACCACACAATTGAGCAATGTTGTATATGAATTTCAGTGCTAGTACGATGCCAGGTGTGTCGGCCATACATCCCAGAGATCAGCTAATCAAATGAATCAGCATGTTCCTTTGGTTGCTCGTAAGAGGCAGACCATACTCAACTAGGCCATGCTTGCAAAATCCAAAACATCTACTTTTATATGTGATTCCATAATTGGAAAATACCTTGCTGAACAATCCTGAGTGTACTAATGGCTACACAAACAACCAATTTAAGATAATCAGTCGAGCTTGTAACATGGCTCACTTACACTTGCTAGAAGTGACATATATTCATACACAGGGACCTGGTCTCTGCAAACAAAAGGAATACATTCAAGCCTTGTGATTTTTTGGAATTACCAGGGAGCTTGAGAGCCTATAGATCCCCATTTCTTTCTCCACGGCAATGCCTCAGCCAGAGTCAACTTGCCAATCAATCAACACTATTTTCTCCGGTATAAATATAAATTTGATCATTTGAAATTTGGCATTCTTGCATTTGTTCTGATGACTGCATGGTAAAAAGCTTTGTCAACATGTCTCTCTTTTCAGCAATATTCAAGTTCTGTACTAGCAAGCAACTGTCTTCCTACCTCTCTTCACAGTCTCTGTGTCCTCTTCACAACATGTATTCCCACTTAGCTTTGTCTTGTCAGCAAACTCAGATACATTAATTTTGGTCTGTTATTCTAGATCATTAATAGATTACACTAATCTGGAGAAGAGGCGCCATGATTTTAACAGGAGGATGAGAAATTTAAAGTTGTGTAGTTGGTGGACCAGGAGCCAATTTAGGCCGCAGAACACAGGGCTGAGAACTTGATGCAGGTTAGGATCTGGGCAGCAGGGTTTTGAATGAGTTCCAGTTTATAAAGAATTAAAGATGGGAAGGCTAGAAAGGGCATTGGATTAACTAAATCAAGAGATAACCAAAGCATGGATGAGTACTTAAGCAGTAATTGAACTGAGTTAGTGATGGAGACAGGTGATGTTAGAGATGGAAGTAGGTAGTCTTTTAAAACATTTGTTGTTCTTGGAATGTGTGACACTAGCAAAGTTACACATTGAACTCCCTAGTTGCCTGAAAAGGTGATAGCCTTCCCCTAGCATTGCTGTAGTTTGACTATCCCCAAAATATTGTAATTTAGGGAAGGCAGCAATGTTTGTCAGCAGAGTGTGAGACCTGGAGGGTAACCTGAGGTAACGGTGTTTCCAAGGTGTTGCCGGTCTTGCCCTTCTTTGTGGCAGAGGTCAAAAGACGAGGAGGTACTAATGCAGTAATTTTATTGATTTGTTGCCATGCCTCATATGGGCAGGACATATTATAGTGTTGCAGCAACTGCTCCCATCCAGTCAAATGGTCCAAGCAAATGTTGGAGAAGCTTGAGTAGTCAGGTGAGCTAATTGCCACAGAGGACTCAGCCTCTGCCCTGTTCTGGTAGCCACACTGTTAATATGGCTGTTTCAGTGAAGCTTTTGGTCAGTGGTGAACTTCAAGATTTTGATGGTCAGGGGTCAGGAAGTGAGCAGCTTGACAACAGTGGTGCCACTCAAGTCCAGAGGGGTGGTTATGACACTCTCTCTTGTTGGAGGTAGTCACTTCCTAGTGTTTGCAAATGTTACTTGTTATTTTCAGCTCAAGGTAGCATGTTTACCCGTTACTGCAGAATGTTAAGATGGGCTGCTTCATTATCAGTGGAATTGTAATTAGAACTGAACACAATCATAAAATAGGATCAAAGAATGGTTATGTCATGTCTATGCCAGTTGTCTGCAAAAGCAACTCCGCTAATCCCACTTCCCCTGCAAATTTGTCTTCAAGTGCTTATCCAATTTCCTTTTGAAAGCCAAAATTAAATCTGCCTCCACCAAATTCTCAGGCAGTACATTCCAGGTCCTAACCATTTACTGCAAAAAAATCCAATGTTACCATTGATTCTTTAACTATTCATCTTATAACAGTATCCTCTAGTTCTCAACCCTTCAACCAGCAGGTTCTCTCCGTCTGTGCAATCAGGACACCTCAATTTTGGAGAACGCCATCAAATCTCCTCTCAACCTCCTGTTATCTTAAGGAGAACAACCCCTGCTTCTCCAGTTATGGATTATAAGTGAATAGCTTCATTACTGGACTCAAAAATGCCACGCAGATCTCCTGATGTCTCGGAAGGCACTGAACCTCAGGTTTGATTCCCAGGAAACCAGGAGAAATGCTACACAATTGAGTATTTGTCCTCAACATTATCTAGGAATCTCTGCTGGCAGTGTGTTTGTATGTTGGACAAGGTGTGTATTTGTTTCAGCTTATCCTCTTCCACAGTCAATTAGCCTGCCAACACTTAACATCTAGGGTTACACATGAAGAATAGCCGCTTGGTTGAGGTATCACAGGATTAACAATTTACCACAGCATGAGTCAGCATTTTGGAGAGAAAAAAAGATCTTTTCAAAAAGTGATGGAGAAAAGAAAATTAAATGGATTTGTCTACCATATTTTTATGTCAGTTCAGTGACTATTTCAGCAACTCAAATGAAACAAAATACACTGATATAAAAGTTAAAATAATCTTCAAAAGGATAATGTACAGAAGACTACTAATAATCTCTCACTTAAAGTGAAATGAATATAACAAGCACACAGCTGTGAAAATACAAATGTAGAAATGTTATGCTTTAAGCTTATTTATACATTCAAACCTGTCTAGAGCTCAGTTCAGGAATGAAAGCTCCTATTTTAAGGGGGATGGCACTCTGGTGCTTATTAGCATTGTGATTCAAACCGTTTATCATAGCATTTTTCTTGAAATACTGATCTGAATAATTCACAGCGTTCTAAATTCAAATTATTTTGGAATTGAGACTTGCAAGTGCATTCTTGAATACATGTCAGTCAATTCATGTGAAGTTCAACTCATGCACATGAAGTAGATGGAGAAGCTTATTTTTACTGTGATTAAATTTATTATAAATACCATATGAATTTGCATACACTAGCCAAACCAAAGTGTATATTTGTTGCAGCTTGATAGCATAGCTATTTTTTTTAAGGTATTGTTGAAGTTTCAGTATTCTCATGGCCTATTTCTGTAGGAAGCTTCAGACCAACAGCTGGTCCCTACATAAAATTATGAAAACATCTGAAGATGTTAATTTTAAACTAACATCAACCTATTTTATGCAAGTGCTAGAAGTAGGAGGATTGGCAATAAAACATTATAATAACTGAAATGTAGCAATTAACAAGTTCTCACCTCAGAAAAATTTGACGTTAACATTCGCTTGCACCTGTACATTTCACATTTAATGAAGAAGATACAATTCTCTGTGGGGGGAATATATTTCATCTCCATGATCCCAGAACATGGATAAGAAAATTCATATGTACGACCAAATCCAACAAGAGAGAATCTAACCATCGCCCCTTGACATTTAATGGCATTACCATTTCTGAATCCCCCACTATCAACATCCTGGGGGGTTACCACTGGCCAGAAACTGAACTGCACTAGCCACGTAAATACTGTAGCTACAAAAGCAGGTCAGAGGCTAGGATTAATGCAACAAGTAACTCACCTCCTGACTCCCCAAAGCCCGTCCACCATCTTCAAGGCACAAGCCAGGAGTGTGATGAAATAATCCCCGCTTGCCGGGATGAGTGCAGCTCCTACAACACTGAAGAAGCTTGACAACATCCAGGACAAAGCAGCTTGCTTGATTAGTACCACATCCACAAACATTCACTACCTCCACCACTAACTCTCAGTAGCAGTGTACACGATCTACAAGATGCACTGCAGGAATTCACCAAGGATCCTTAGAGAGCACCTTCCAAACCCACCACTACCATCTAGATGGACAAGGGCAGCAGATAGATGGGAACACCACCACCTGGAAGTTCCCCTCCAAGCGATTCACCATCCTGACATGGAAATATATCACCGCTCCTTCACTGTCGCTGTGTCAAAATCCTGGAACTCCCTTCCTAACAGCACTGTAGGTGTACCTACACCACATGGACTGCAGTGGTTCAAGAAGGCAGCTCATCACTTCCTTCTCAACAGCATCTCGGGATGGGCGATAAATGCTGACCTGGCCAGCGAAACCCACAACCTGTGAATGAATAAACAAAACTATTCTCCATACTTTGTAATAAAAAAATTAGAGGTTTGCCATGTCTGCCTGCCGCCCAAATGCTCAGCAGGCCCAATTACTGTAGCCGTATCGATCGAAATGGAGAATTAGTAGCCTACCCAGTCCTGAAGTCAATCTTAGTGCTTGAACACAACTTGAGTACAAGCTTGCCAGTTAGTTTTTAAAAACTTCTCACTTTAAAGGGAGTATTTATTCAACACCATTTCCTCTCCAATACAATTCTTTCTTGGGTAGCCTTATGCATTTCTGTGTTTGCTACAAATATTTTACCAATACATAGACAAATGAACAAATTTCAACACCCTCAGGCCATCTGAGCTCATCTTGTCCATGACACCTGCCTCCCGGTCCCTCAGTCCTATTCCCACTAAACTGCTAATCACCCAACTTCCCCACCTGACATGTTAGCTGATATTGTGAACAGTTCATTCTTCTCAGCTGTTGTCCCTCTCCTTTAAATCTGCCGTCATCACCTCTCCCTTCAAAAAAGCCAATCCTAAACAGCCCCATTGTTGCAAACTGCTGCCCTATCTCTAACCTACCTTTCTTCTCCAAAGTCCTTGAATGTGTTGGCATCTCCCAAATCCATTCCCATCTTTCCCAGAACTCCATGTTTGAATCTCTCAAATCAGGTTTTCCTCTGCCAGTGACAAAATAACTCATACCAAAGTCACATATGACATCCTATGTGATTGTGATAAAGGTAAACTTTCCCTCCTTGCCCTTCTCAACCTGTCTGCAGCCTTTGACATTGTTGACCACAACATCCTCCTCCAACGGTTCTCCAATCTCATCTCGCTGGGTGCAACTGCTCTCACCTGGTTCCATTCTTATCTAATTGTAGCCAGAGAATCACAAGCAATGGCTTCTCTTCTTCCTCCCACACAATTAACTCCGGTGTCCCACCCCAAGGATCTATCCTTGGCCCCCTCCTATTTCTCATCTATGTCCTGCCCCTCAATAGCATCATCTGAAAGCACAGCGTTAGTTTTCACATGTACAATCAAAGCACTCAGCTCTATCTCACTCCCACCTCTCTTGACTCCTCCACTCTGGCAAATTATCAGACTGCTTAGCCAACATCCAGTACTAGATGAGCAGAAATTTCCTCCAATTAAATATTGAGAAGACTGAAACCATTGTTTTCAGTTCCCACTCCAAACTCAGTTCCCTAGCTACCAACTCTCTCTCCCTGGCAGTATGATATTAAGCCAGTCTGTTTGCAATCTTTGCAATCAACATTTCACCAATCCCAAGATGAGATTCCGACCTCATATTTGTGCCATCACTATGGCTACCTATTTCCACCTCTGTAATATCACAAAACTTCGCCCGACTCAGCTCATCTACTGCTGAAACCATTATACATGCCTTCATTACCTCTAGACTTGACAATTCCAACGCACTGCCGACTGGTTGCCCACATTCTACCCTTCGTAAATTTGAAGTCATCCAAAACTCTGCTGCTAATGTCTTAATTCGCAGCAAGTCCCATACCCCTATCACCCCTGTGCTCACTGACCTATACTAGCTCCCAGTCAAGTAACATTTAAATTTTAAAATGTTCATCCTTGTTAAATGCCTTGAGAAATTTCATTACATTAAAGGTTTATTTATATAAGTTGTTTACAAATCCCTCCATGGTCTTGCCAGTACCCATCTGTCATCTCCTGCAGGCACAGAACACACTAATTCTGACCTCTTGTGTGTCCCCAATTTTAATTTCCCCACCATTGTTGGCCATGCCTTCAGTTCCTGAGGTCCCAAGCTCTGGAATACACTCCCTAAATATCTCTACCTCTCTATCTCACTTTCCTCCTTTAAGCTGACCTCTCACCAAGCTTTTGGTCATCTGACTGATATCTTCTTACATGGCTCAGTGTCATACCTTTTTTTATAATGTTCCTGTGAAATACACTGGGCTGTTTCATTACATTAAAGACACTACAGCTGAAATTTTCCAGTTCCCCCCTCCCCGGTTTCCCTTGGTGGAGCCAGCGAGCCACTGAAATCTCCATTCATTATCAGCGGGACTAGAAGATCCCACAGGCGAGGAGCTAGAAAATTCCAGCCTATATAAATACAAGGTGCTGTTGTTTACATATAAGGAAAATGACTAGGTTAGAGACTTGGCTGCTGAGATCAATTTTGACTTACACTTATAGAGTCATAGAGGTCTATAGCACAGAAAAAGACCCTTTGGCCCATTGAGTCTGCACTGGTCAAACAAGTACCTAACTATTCTAATTCCATTTTCCAGCACTAGGCCCATAACCTTGTATGCCATGGCATCGCAAGTGCACATACAAATACTTCTTAAATGTTATGAGGGCTTCTGCCTCTACCACCCTTTCAGGCAGTGAGCTCCAGATTCCCACCACCCTCTGGATGAAAAAAATTTTTCTCACATCCCCTCTAAACCTCCTGCCCCTTACCTTAAGTCTATGGCCCCCGGTTATTGATCCCTCTGCCAAGGGGAAAGGTTCCTTCCTGTCTCCCCTATCTATGCTCCTCATAATTTTATACACATCAATCATGGCCCCCCCTCAATCTCCTCTGCTCCAGAGAAAATAACCCCAGTCTATCCAATCTCTCCTCATAATCAAAACTCTCCAGCCCAGACAACATCCTGGTAAACGTCCCCTACAATCTCTCTAGTGCAGTCACATCCTTCCTATAATACAGATTCCAGAACTGCACACAATACTCCAGCTGTGGCCTTACCAGCACTTTATACAGTTCCAGCATAGTTGTTCAGAGAAGGTTAACTAGGCTGATTCCTGGGATATGAAAGATCACAAATTATGCAAGTCTTGAAATATTCAAGTGATAATCTCAAATTGTTAGGAGCATGCAAGACAATAAACATTTTCTCTATCTATTAAATGCAGAGGTAAATTACAGTAGACAAAGCATCCACTGTTGAGAACATGGATGAAAATTTAGGGTTACCGCCATTTAGTTCAAATCAATTTTTAGAAATGTCTCACTAACATGTGGCAGCTCACCACCATCTCTCAAAGGCAATTACGGATGAGAATAAATGCTGGCCTAGCGTGCAACACCAAATCCCCTGAAAGAATAATAAAAAATTTAGTGGGCCGTATCTAAGTTTAATATGTCTGGCAGCATCTGCGGAGAGGATGCTGCCAGACCGGCTGAGTTTTTCCAGGTATTTTTGTTTTTGTTTTGGATTTCCAGCATCCGCAGTTTTTGCTTTTATCTAAGTTTAATATGTTTAGTTAGCTCTCATATTTTTTGTGAAATTCACCAAAATAATAAAATCTTTTCAGCCAGTCCGAGGAGATAAATGTCATTTACGGTTGCTGTGGGTGAAAACGCTCACTCTTTAAACCCCTTGTTTCTGGGATATGATTGATCCATCTCAAAGTAAAAAGCAATAAACTCAATAATTACAAAGTTGAAGCTCCGCTAGGAAAGTATGCTGTGTTGAAATATTTTGCTACAAAATTTCCAAAATTAATCTTTTGAAAAGTCACAATGGGCACTACAAAGTTATGCAACCACATAACTACTTCTGATTTGGACCTACTAAATGCAATACTACTTCTTAAGAAATTATGTTTCAAAGATTATTCTCCCAATGTTAGACATGGAAAATAGGAACAGGGAGTAAGCCATTCAGCCTGTCAAATCTGTTCTGCCATTCAACAAGATTATGGCTCATCCGTAGCTCAATTCCACTCAGTCACCTCTGCTCCTTATCCCTTAATACCTACCCTTCACTGTCATAAAGCTATCTGTTTCACCAATGTCCTTTAGAGAAGGAAATCTGCTATACTTACCTGGTCTAGCCTGCATGTGACTCCAGAACCACAGCAATGTGGTTGACTCTTAAATACCCTCTGAAATGGCACAGCAAGCCACTTGGTTGGAGCAATTAGGGATGGGCAATAAATACTGGCCTCGTTAGTGACGCCCACATTCAATGAACCAACGAAGAAAAGTAAAATCTCGGATTTTAAGCTTTCAATTGACCAAGCCTCAACAGCTTTTTGGGGGAAAGCATTCAAGATTTCACAAGAGTGTGAGAAGTGGTGCTTCTTGACATCATTCCTTAACAGCTTAGTTCTAATTTTAAGGTTATGCCCCATGGTTCTGGACTCCCCTACCTGAGGGGATTGTTCTCTATATACCCTTTCAATCCTTTAATGATCTTAAACGCCTCAAATCAGATCATCTCTTAATCTTCCGTACTCAAAGAAACAGGAGTCTAGTTCTTGCAACCTGACATCAGAACTTAACATTTTTAGCTCCAGTATCATTCTGCTAAGTGTGCACTGCACCCACTCGAACAACAAAAATGATGCTATGCCCATAACTGAATGCAAAACTCCAAATCCAGTCTAAGCAGAACTATATACAACTTTCATATAATTCCCACCCTTTTGCATTCCAGCTGCCTTAAGTTTTTTTAAATTCATTCATGGGATTTCAGGGTCTATGGCAAATCCAACATTTGCCGTCCATCTCAAAGTGCCCTTGCGAAGATGGTGGTGAGCCACCTTCCTAAACCAGTGCAGTCCATGTGGGGTAGGTACGTCTTCAGTGCTGTTAGGGAGGGAGTTCCAAGATTTTGATCCAGCGACAGTGAAGAAACTCCAATATATTTCCAAGTCAGGATGGTGTGCGGTTTGGAGGGGAATTTGCAGATGGTTGTGTTCCCATGTGTCTGCTGCTCTGGTCCTTCTAGGTGGGAAACGTCACAGGTTTGGAAGATGCTGTCAAAGGAACCTTGGTGAGAAGCTGCAATGCATCTTATAGATGGTACACACTGCTGCCACTGTGCATCGGTGATAGAGGGAATTAAAGTTTATGGTGGTGGATGAGGTGCCAATCAAGTGAGCTGCTTTGTCCTGGATGGTGGCGAGCTTCTTGTGTGTTGTTGGAGCCACATTCTTGCAGGAAAGTGGAGAGTATTCCATCACACTCCTGACTTGTGCCTTGTAGGTGGTGGTCAGGCCTTGGGAGTCAAGAAATGAATTTCTCGCCACAGAACAGTCAGCCTCTGAGCTACTCTTATGGCCACACTATTTATGTGGCTGGTCCAGTTCAATTTCTGGTCAATGATAACCCCCAAGATGTGGATGCTTGGGGATTCAGTAACAACACTGAACGCCAAAAGGATGATTAGATTGTCTCTTGCTGGAGATGGTCAATGCCTGGCACTTTGGTGGCACAAATGTTACTTGCCACTGATCAGCACAAGCCTGAATTCCGTCCAGGTATTGTTGCATGTGGGTGCATATGAACTACTTCAGTCTCTGAGGAGCCACTAATGGTACAGTGCAATCATAGAACATCCCCACTTGTGACCTTGTGTTGAAGGGAAGATCATTGTTGAAGCAGTTAAAGATAGTTGGGCCTAGGACACTACCCTGAGGAACTCTTGCATCAATATCCTGGGGCTGAGATAATTGGCCTCCAACAACCCACAACCATTGCCCTTTGTGCTAGGTATGCCTCCATCCAGTGGAGTGTTCCTTCTCTGTTCCCACAAATTTAAATTTTGATAGGGCTCTTTGATGCCACACTGTCAAATGCTGTACTGATAGTCACTCTCACCTCACTTCTGGAAATCCACGTTAGAACCAAGGCTGTAATGAAGTCAGGAGCAAGTGACCTTGGTGGAACCCAAGCTGAGCAGTTTATTGCTGAGTAAGTGCTTCTTGTTAGCACTGTCAATGACACCTTCCATCATTTTGCTGATGATTGAGACAGAACAGATGGGATGGCAAACGAGTAGATTGGATTCGTCCAGCTTTTTGTGGACAGGACATATCTGGGAAACTTCCCACATTGTCAGGTAGATGCCAGCATGCAGTTGCACTGAAACAGCTTGGCTAGGAGCACGCGTTTACACAGAAAAAACTAGAAAATATAGAAAATAGGAGCAGGAATAGGCCATTCATCATGATCATGGCTGATCATCCAACTCAATAGCCTCCCACTTTCTCCACATATCCTTTGATCCCTTTCGCCCCAAGAGCTATATCTTACTCCTTCTTGAAAACATACAATGTTTTGGCCTCAACTACTCTCTTGCATAGTGAATTCCACAGGCTCACTACTCTCCAGTTGAAGAAATTTCTCCTCATCTCAATCCTAAATGGTCTACCCTGTATCCTCAGAACATGACCCCTGGTTCTGGACTCCCCCACCATTGGGAACATACTTCCTGCATCTATCCTGTCTAGTCCTGTTAGAATTTATAGGTTTCTATAAAATTCCTCCCTCATTCTTCTGAGCTCAGCAAATATAATCCTAATCGGCTCAATCTCTCCTCACGTCAGTCCCACCATCCCAGGAATCAATCTGGTAAACCTTTGCTGCACACCCTCTGTAACAAGTACATCCTTCCTCAGATAAGGAGACCAAAACTGCACACAATGTTCCAGGTGTGGTCTCACCAAGGCCCTGTATAATTGCAGCAAGGTGATGCTGCAAGTGTAAAGAGCAGGCATACTAGAGTAATTAATTAATAAAGTAAATAAAATATGACAGTGATGGCAGGACAGGTGATGTATTGCTGCTGCAGCATGTGGGAGCTGCTGGACACCAAAGTGATCCACAGCGAACACATCTGTACTAAGTGTTTGCAGTTCAAGGGACCTCAGGTCCAAGTTGAGGAGCTGGAGTTCGAGCTGCAGACATTGCGCCATATCAGGGAGGGGGAAAGTTACCTGGAAGCTTTGCTCCAGGAGGCAGTCACATCCTACAGATTAGGTAACTCAAATTTGGTCTGTGATCAGGGACAGGAAGCTGTGAATTCAGGTGAGGCAGGTGGGGACCCAGGTGGTAGTGTTCGAGGAGCTGCAGCCCCTGCAACTGTCCAACAATTACAAGATTCTTCCAAGTTGGGTGGAGCAGAGCAGGGACTGCAGGGAGGATGAGTGAACTGACAATGGCATTGTGGTACAGGGAGCCATTCAAGTGGGGGAGGAAATAGAAACATAGTAGTGGTAGGAGACAGTATAATTAGGGATATTAGATACTGTTCTCTGCAGCCATGAGCATGAGCCCCAAAGGCTGTTGCCTGCCTGGTGCCAAGGTTAAGGACATCCCATCAGGGCTGGAGAGGAACTTGGAGTAGGAGGGAAGGGATCCAGTTGTCATCATCCATATTAGTACCAACGACATTGATGGGACTAGAAAGGAAGTCCTGCTGAAAGAATTTGAACAGTTAGGAACTAAATTAAAAAGCAGAACCTCCAAGGTAATAATCTCAGGATTACTCTGAGTCACAGGCAAACTGGCATAAGGTAAATAAAGTCAAGCAGTTAAATGCATGGCCCAAAGATTGGTGTGGGAGGAATGGGTTTCAGTTCATGGGGCACTGGCACAAGTACTGGTGTAGAAGGGAGCTGTTCCGGTAGCATGAGCTTCACTTGAACCATGCTGGGACCAGTATACTGGTGAATTGAATAACTAGGGCTGTAGGGAGGGCTTTAAACTAAATAGGGGGTAGTGGGGGAGGATTCTGGAGAGGGGATACATAGGCTTACAAAGCAAAAGGATATGGCAGCATTGCAGGGCAGCTATTTAGGTAAGGATACCTAGAATGTGACAGGAAGGGACAGAGTGTACAAACATAAAATAACAGCAGCAAATAGGGTCAAAGGGGGAAAAAGTGGTAAAAAGGCAAAATTAATGGCTATTTAAATGCGTGGTATTCAAAACAAAACAAATGAATTAACGCCATAAATTGAAATTTTTATTTTATTCGTTCATGGTATATGGGCATCGCTGGCTAGGTCAGCATTTATTTGTGCCATTGTGGACACCATTTTAACAGTCAACCACATTGCTGTGGGTCTGGAGCCACATGTTGGCAGTTTTCCTTCCCTAAAAGGCATTAGTGAACCAGATGGGTTTTTACATGGCCATCATCAAACTTTTAATTCCAGATTTTTATTGAATTCAAATTTCATCATCTGCCATGGTGGGAATCAAACCCAGGTCCCCAGAGCATTACCCTGGGTCTCTAGAATACTAGTCAGTGACAATACCACTATGCCACCTAACGAGTATGATCTTATGTCCATTATGGAGACATGGTTACAAGGAGATCAAAGCTGGGAACTAAATATTCAGGCATATGTGACTTTTCAAAAGGACAGGCAGGAAGGAAAGGGTGGTGGGGTAGCTTTGTTAATATGGGATGGAATAAATACAATAGCAAGAAAGGATTTTGGATCAGAATATGTAGAATCCATATGGGTGGAAGTAAGAAACAACAAGGAGAAGATGGCACTGGTGGGAATAGTCTGTAGGCCCCCTAACAGTAACTATACTGTAGGACAGAGAATAAATCAGGAAATAATGAGGGCATGTAAAAAAGGTAGTACATTAATTATGGGTGACTCATGTACATTGGGAAAATCAAATTGGCAAAGATAGCCACAAGCAAGAATTCATAGAGTGTATTCAGGACAGCTTCCTAGAACAATATGTTATGGACACAACCAGGGATCAGGCTATTTTGGATCTAGTAATGTGTAATGAGGCAGGTTTAATAAATGATCTTAGAGTAAAGGATCCCCTCGGAAACAGTGACCATAATGTGGTAGAATTTAGCATTCAGTTTGAGAGTGGGAAACTTGGGTTGGAAACAACTTTGATAAACTTAAATAAGGTTAATTACAAAAGAACGAGGACAGAGTTGGCTGGAGTGGACTGGGAAATGAGTTTAGCAGAAAAGACGATTGATGAACAATGGCAGGCATTTAAGAAAATAGTTCATGATTCGCAACAAAGATATATCCCAGTGAAGAAGGAGGATTCTAGGAAAGCAAACATAGTTAACCAAGGAAGTTAAGGACAGTATCAAATTGAAAGAAAAAAAAAACAATGTGGCAAAGATTACTGGTAAGCCAGAGGATTGGGAAAGTTTTAAAAATCAACGAAAGATGACCAAAAAATAACGATATATTATATATATAAAAAAAAAATAAAGGAAGATATGCCAAAGTGAACAAAGGCCCCTTATAGAATGAGGCTAGGGAAAGAATAATGTGGAACCAGGAAATGGCAGAGGAGTTAAATAAATACTTCGCTTCAGTCTTCACAGTAGAAGACACTAATAGCATTCCAAAAGTACTAAATAATCAGGGAGCAAAAGGCGGGAGGGGAAGGAAATAAATACAATAACTATCATTAGGGAAAAAGTAATAGGAAACTAATGGGGCTAGAGGCTGAAAGGTCTCCTGGACCTGATGGGTTGCATCCTGGGTTATTAAAGGAAGTAGCATTGGAAGGAGATAGTTGATGTACTGGTAGTAATCTTCCAAGAGTCCTTAGGTTCTGGAAAGTGCCAGAGGATTGGAAAACTGCCACTATAACACCCTTAATGAAAAAGGGAGGGAGACAAAAAACCGGTAACTATAGGCCAGATAGCTTAACAACCATCATTGGGAAAATGTTAGAGGATGTCACAGCAGAGCACAAGGAAATGCATAATATAATCAAGCAGAGTCAGCTTGGCTTATGAAGGGGAAATCATGCCTGACAAATTTACTAGAATTCTTCGAGGTAACAAGCAGGATAGATAAAAAGAAACCAATAGATGTAATATATTTGGTTTCCAAAAGGCCGCTCGATAAGGTATCACACATAAGGCTACTTAATAAGATAAGAGCCCATGGTGTTGGGGGTAGTATATTAACATGAATAGAGGAATGGCTAACTAATAGAAGACAAAGAGTTGGGATAAGGGGGGCATTTTCAGGATGGCAACCTGTAACTAGCGGAGTGCCACAGTGATCAGTGCTGGGACCACAATTATTTACAATATATATTATTGACTTAGATGAGGGAAGTGAATGTACTATCGCCAAGTTTGCGGATGACACAAAAATAGGTAGGAAGACAAGTGATGAGGATGACACGGAGTCTACAGAGGAATATAGACAAGTTAAGTGAGTGGGAAAAAACTTAGCATTGGAATATCATGTGGGACAATGTGAGGTTGTGCACTTTGGCAGGAAGAATAGTGGAGCTGAATATTATTTAAATGGAGAAAGACTGCAGAAAGCTGCAGCAGAGAGGGATTTGGGAGTCCTCATCCATGAATCACAAGAAAGCTAGCATACAAATTCAGCAGGTAATAGGTAAGGCAAATGGAATGTCGGCCTTTATTTCAAAGGGAATGGAGTATAAAAATAGGGAAGTCTAGCTAAAACTATACAAGGAACTAATTAGACCACACCTAGAATACTGTGAACAGTTTTGGCCCCGTTGTCTAAGGCAAGATATACTGGCATTGGAGGCAATCCAGAGAAGGTTTACTAGGTATGGAGGGATTTTCTTATGAGGAGAGGTTGAGTAGGTTGGGCCTGTGCTCGTTGGAGTTTAAAAGAATGAGAGGTGACCTTATTAAACATATAAGATTCTTCAGGGGCTTGACAGGTTAGATGCTGAGAGGTTTCCCCTTGTGGGAGAGTCTAGGACCAGAGGGCATAATCTCAGACTAAGGGGTCACCCATCTAAGACAGAGGAGGAGGAATTTCCTCTCTCAGATAGTAGTGAATCTGTGGAATTCTTTACCAGAGAGGGCTGTAGAGGCTGAGTCGTTAAGTATATTCAAGGCTGAGATAAGACAGATTTTTAATCAGGGAATCAAGGGTTATGGGGAAAAGGCAGGAAAGTGGAGTTGAGGATTATCAGATCAGCCATGACCTCATTGAATGATGGAGCAGACTCAATGGGCCAAATGGCCTACTTCTGCTTCTAGGTCTTATGGGTATTGTTTCTCAGGGGCTTACTTTCTACTAAACCAGGCCTGCCTGGCGCACCTAACATGGTTTTCAAAAGATTCCACAAGCTAAAGGGAGAAGTGGTGCCCACACCAGCTGTTTATTGTCTCCGTCTTTCTCTCTCTCTCTTTATGAGGAACGTCCCAACACCCCAGAAAAGGAAGCAGTAGCATCAGCTGGGTCTGCGGTTTCAATGCTGCTCGAGGTCAGGGAAAGGGAAGGAAAATGAAAAGCTACGCCTTTAGAAAATGTCACATTGACAGCCCACAGCCCTTGACCTAGGCTTCGGCACAACGGGATTACATTGAGTTGGCAACTCACAGGAGACTGAATTGCAAGGCCTGAACCTCCTCCACTCTCCCCAGGGAGACTGATTGCACCATTTATGTTTCTTCTTCAATCTGCCAGCTTCTCTCCCCCCCCCAAAAAAATCAATACCCATCTACATTCTTCCTGTCTTACAATGACATGCAGGAATAGGAGGAAATGCAGTGAATGTAACCTTTTTAATGAATAATAAACTGAGCTTTTTGATATGATTGTGGAGATAATACTATGGTTATGAAATGTTTGGGCTTTGATCCCTGAAAAACTAAGGTCAACTTGTACATGAGGTAAATGAAAAATTACATTTAAGGCCATAAATCAGGGTCAACTTTTACATGCGGATCGACTTTTACATGTGTATATACAGTAGTACTGAACAACGTGCAATCACCAGCAAATATCCCCACTTCCGATCTTATGAAGGAAGTCATTGACACAGCAGCTGAAGCCGCTGGGCCTAGAACACTGTCCTGAAGAACTGCCACAGTAATGTTATGGGGCTGAAATGATTGTCTCCCAACAACCACTATCATCTTTTGTGCAAGGTATGATTCCAACCAGTGGAGAGATCCCCCCATCGATTCCCTTGACATTCACATCTCATGTCTGGAATTCAGTCCTGTTGTCCATGTTTGGACCAAATTCCAATAGCGTTTTTAATTTTTTTTTAATGCCTGTCCACTAGCTTTGAATGATTTTAACAGATGGGCCCCAAAGTCTATCTGCTCCTCAACAGATCCCAGCTTATCATTTGGTCAGTTTTTCTCGCACTTTTCCAGAATGAATTCTATCTGCCAGTTTGCCCACTCAGTTAAGCTATCAATGTTCCCTTTTCAATCTTCTGCTCCCATCTACAATATTTGCTGTGCCACCTAATTTGGCGTCATCAACATATTTGGCTGTACAGTTCTCTATTCCTTCATCTAAGTCATTGATAAACACCAACATACAAAATAGGAGCTCTCGAATATGCTTTTCAACCTTCATAGCTGATCTGTTTGCGTTTCGAGTTCCACATTCCCATCTACCCCCGATAGCTTTTGATTCCCTTGCCTAACAAGAATCTATCTCTGCCTTAAGAATATTCAGTGACCCCAATTCCACCACCTTCTGAAGCAGAATGTTCCAAAATCACACAACCCTCAAAAAATTTCTCCTCATCTCTGTCGTATAAGGGCAAACTCTAATTTTAAAACAGTGCCCCCACAAAGGGAAACATCCTTTCCACGTCCACCTTGTCAAGACCATTCAGGATCCTATGTACTTCAATCAAGTCATCCCTCACTCTTCTAAACTCCAGTGGAAACAAGCCCAGCACGTCTTACCTATCCTCATAAGACAACCTGCTTATTCCAGCCATAAATCTAGTAAACCTCCTCTGAATTGACTCCAATGCATTTGCATCCTTCCTTAAATAAGGAAACCAAAATTGCACACAGTATTCAAGATGAGGTCTTATCAATGCCCTGTAGAACTGAAGTACAACATGCTTAATTTCATGTTCAATTCCTCGTGTAATAAAGGATAGCATTCCATTTGCCTTCTTGATTGTATGCTGCACCAGCATACTAACTTTTTGTGACTCGTGCACAAGAACACCCAGATCCCTCTACACCTCGGAATTCTGCAGTCGTTTTCTGTTTAAATTATACTCTGCTTTTTTCTTCCTCATACCAAAGTGAACTTCACATTTTCCCACATTATATTCCATCTGCCAGATTTTTGACCACTCATTCAACTTATATTTGTCTGCAAACTCCTTATGTCTTCTTCACAACATACTTTCCTACCTCTCTTTGTGTCATCTGCAAATTTAGCTACCATGCCTTCCCCCCCCACCCTTCATCTAAGTCATTGACATAAAATGTACAAAGTTGAGGCCTCAGTACACACCCCTGTGGGACTCCACTCATGACACGCTGCCAATCAGACATGCATTCACTCTGTTTTCTGCCAGCCTGCCAATCTTCTATTAAGGCTAATATGTTACCCCCTACACCATGGGTTTTTACTTTCCACAATAACCTTTTACGTGGCACCTTATCAAATGCTTTCTGGAAGTCCAAGTACAGTAGGTCTAAAGACTCCCTGTTATCCACTGCACGTTACTCCTTCAAAGAACTCCAGTAAATTGAACATGATTTCCCTTTCACAAAACCATGCTGACTCTTCCCGATTACCTTGAGTTTCTCTAAGTGCCCAGCTACAACCTCCTTAATGATCGATTCCAACACCTTCCCCATGACAGGCGTCAAGCTAACTGACCAAAAGTTTCCTGTTTTCTGCCTCCCTCCCTTCTTGAATAGAAGGGTTATATTTGTTACTTTCCAGTCTGATAGAAACTTTCCAGAAACTAGCAAATTTTAGAAAATTAACACCAACTCATCCACTATCTCATTAGCCACCTCTTTTAAGACCCTGGGATGAAATCCATCTGGACCCGGAGACTTGTCAGCCTGCAGGTCCATCAATTTGCTCAGTACCGCTTTCCTAGTGATTGCAGTTTCACCAAGTTCCTCTCTCCCCTCTGCCTCCTGAGTTACAGCTGTTACTGGAATGTTTTTTGTATCCTCTACAGTGAAGCCAGAAGCAAAATATTTGTTTATTTAATCTGTCATTCCCTTATTATCTATTTTAACACCCCATTCTGAGTTTCTAGGAGACATACTCATTTTACTTCATTTTCCTGTTTAAATACCTGTAGAAACTCTTGCTATCCATTTTTACATTTCTAGCTAGCTTCCTCTCATACTCTAATTTCTTTCCCCTAATTAACCTTTTAGCCATTGACATTTTTACATTCTGACCAATCATCTGATCTGCCACTCATCAATATTGTGAAAAACTGAGGCTCCAGTAAATTCCTGGAGGACACCTCCATTCACATCCTGCTCATTAGTGTATATAGCCATATCCCTGCTCTGTCTTCTATATACTAACCAATTCCTTACCCATGTCAATAGACTGTTTCCAATTCCATGTGTTTTCATTTTTGCTAACAGTCACTTGTTTGGAACATCATTAAATGCCTTCTGAAAGTCTACTCAGGCTTTCTGCACAATTTAAAAAAAATATATCGTACAGATATCTGTGTAAATGTATCAGGTTAGGGAAATAAAGATTTTTTAAAATGCAAATAATGGATCGGACACAAACAGAAATTGCTGGAAATGCACAGCAGCTCCATCAATATCCGAAGGATAACATTTTAGATAGAAACCCTTCAGGATTGGTATAGGGAGGAACGATAGCCCTACAACACATTAGTGAGGGGGGGAAGCATGGAAAACTTTGCTGCTTTTCTTCAAATAGTGCCATGAGACCTTATGACTGTCAGAGAGGGAAGATGGGATCTAGATTTAACATTTCATGTCAAACGGGAATCCATTAACTTCCTGCTTACAGTAATCTATATTTCTGCAGTCTTGATCTTCACCTGTTGTTCTTCAATGCTCTCTTTGATCTGGTCATTCTTAAATGAGAGCTCCCATTCCTGCCCATACTAACTCTGATGAAGGGTTTCATGCAGAACTTTCATCAGCTATCTTCTCAAATCTCAGGCCTACTTTATATTTCCAGAATTTTCTGCTAATAATTCATCTTTTTTGGCTATGTCAATCATGAAGCAATAGAGGATGATTACAAATGCAGAGCTGAAGCAAGAAATATAAATACGTAAAGAAGAATTACAACCACAAACTATATGCAGAACACATTGTAATGCATTGTATTAAATCATAACTTTTTTTGGTAAGGGAAGAAACCTCTATGGATTTGAGGGATGGAAAATCATAAACCACTAATTAAAGGAATGGAAGGCCTGGAAAAAATACCCACCTACAATCACTGATAAACAGTGTTTTTTCCAAAAGGCAAAACAGATGACAGGAGCATTAGACCACTGGAAATTCAGAAGATCGGAGGCAACAAAAGGGTGCATCAGAATGTGAAGAAAAGGGAGATCAGGAGGGCTCAATCCAGGAAGGGAGGCAGAGGTAATTGAGCAACACACAGGAAATTCAGCAGCAGCTGAGAATGAAATGTTCTATTTGTTTCATAAATAAATTCCACATTTCTGCCATGGTCAATTTTGGCTAAAATTGTGGATTCATCAAAATAAATAAAACGTCAGAAGTCAAGAAAACCACAAGGTCATGAAAGCCCCATAGGTTTGTTTTGTGGTAACAAAAGAAAAATTGCTATGCTTTTCTTTTCTCAACTTGGTCTTCTCACTTCGCTTTTCTTACTCTTCTGTTGTTGCTTTTTTTTTCCTCATTTGCCTTTATAACTCAGTGAGGAAAGCAAGAAGAGGCAGTAGCATTCATATGCAGAGGGCAGGTAAAGTCTGTAGCACTCAGACTCATTCTGATGAGTGAGGGAGTTTGGCAATATTGATACAGAACTAGCCAACTGAAAAGAATTAGTGCAGCACCAGTAGCATCTCTAACAGTTTTTTTTTAGAAAAAATCAATTAAAGTGACAAGAATCCTGACCCCTGTGACAAAAGTACAGCTTTAGCTATCAGCAAAACAAAATAATTTGACATAATCCTGCAAAAAGGGGCAACACAGACTTTACCATTTCAAAAAAGAAAATTTCCAATAGTTCCGCATCAAGTCATGGTTATGCAAGCAGCCCGAGTAATACATTATGTAGTTTTATTCAGAGTGGTGCACAACCACTGAAGCAAGATTCTGAAAAGAGTAGTAACGCATTATGACTGCAGCTGGTGCACAAACACGCTGTACTTTATTCAGGCCTTAAATATAGCTGAGTCACATAGCCTGTCAGGTAATGGCACATTCAGATATGCTGTACGTTATGCAGCAATACCTGACATCTCAGACTTGTTATAATCTGAAAAAATGCTTAGGTAAAAAAGGCAAGTGGCTCTCTTTTGGGTTTGAGATTCAATCATTCTATTACTGGTTTTAAATAGTGAATAAATAAAACTAAAAAAGAGCAAATTAGGCAAAATCAAACTGTAATATATATCATTATAAAGATTGAAGTCAACAGCTTTCAGACTCAGCTCCCCCTAATCCCATGACTATAATGTTCAAATCTCTAAATACCAGACTAAGACTCTATGAACTGAACAGGCCACTACTTCAGGATGGAAGTGTAACTCAATTTGCATAACAGGTAGATTTAACATATTAAAGCAAATTCATAGTTCTCATCCTTGAACGCCATTTTTTAATCACAAATTAAGAGGGTTGTATCTTTCTTCTCTGGGGAAGTCAGGAAAGCAATTTGCCATCGGACAGCAGGGCAATATAGGTGGAAGTGATTTCAGACTCAACTGTAACAAGTTCTCATGTACAAGTCACATCATAAAGTTTAAACTTTTTTTGTTTGAGAGAGAGATGGTCACCATGCGGGTTTTGTTCTTGGTAATTGTATCATGTTGGAAGCAGATATATAGCAACAGAAACTGTTGAAAGATACTCCTGTTCATTACACATACTTTTCTAAATTTACAGTGCAGCACACAAATTTAAACAACGGAGACTATAAGGATAGAACGTTAAGATAACAAAAGAGGAAGGACGATAACTTATACAAACGCATCAGTAAATCTTTTTGAAAAGAACAATTAAATGATGGAGAACCACTGCAGTGAGGGTGGGGATGGGGGAGGGGGTGAGGACACTTCTTACCACCTTATTTTTCTGCCCTCTCTTCATACGGTCACTACCAATGGAAAACTTAGTAGGACAAATGCAGCAGATGCATGGGAACACTACCACCTGCAAGTCTCCCTCCAACCCAAACAGCACACCAACTTGGAACTATATTACCATTCCTTCACTGTCGCTGGTTCAAAATCCTGGCACTCACTTTCATTGGCATTGCGGTTGTACCTACACCACCTGAACTGCAGCAGTTCAAGGCCATGGCTCACCACCACCTTCTCAAGGGCAATTTGGGATGGGCAATAAACGCTGGCCTAGCCAGAGATGCCCACATCCCATGGACAAATAAATAAAAAAAACACATCTCAAAAGTACCAATAATGTCTGACACCAAATAGAGGAAATCACGGTTACAACCCATGACCTATCACTCTGCGGCTTATCAGATTGGAAGTCCAAAGTACTGTCCGATGACAGGAAATAAAAATCTGCGGGAGGCGATGGCATAGTGGTATTGTCACTGGACTGGTAATCAGAGACCCAGGATAATGCTCTGAGGACCTAGGTTTGAATCTCAACACGGTAGGTGGCGGAATTTAAATTCAATAAATATCTGGAATTAAAAGTCTAATGATGACCCATGAAACCATTGTCGATCGTCATAAAAACCCTTCTAGCTCACTAATGTCCTTTAGGGAAGGAAATCTGCTGTCCTAACCTGACTCCAGAACCCCAGTAATGCAGTTGACTGTTAAATGCCCTCTGAACAAGGGCAATTAGGGACGGGCAATAAATGATAGCCGACGATGCCCACATCCCATTAACAAATATTTTAAAAAAGGAGCTACAACAATATAGATTTAAAATTCCAACAATTTTACAATAATGACAAGTATTCATCTTGGCTGAGTTGGTAGGATTCTTGCTTTTAACTCAATAAATTATAGGTTCAAGCCCACTGCGGGACGTTGTTGTTTTTATTTATTTATTTACAGGTCATGGACGGCGCTGGCTAGGCCAGCATTTATTGCCCACCCCTAATTGCCCTTGAGAAGATACTGATGAGCTGCCTTCCTGAACTGCTGCAGTCCATGTGATGTAGGGAGGGGATTTCAGATTTTGATGCAGCAACAGTGAAGGAACGGCGATATATTTACAAGTCAGAATGGCGAGTGGCTTGGAAGGAAACTTCCAGGTGGTGTTGTTCCCATGTAACAGCTCTCCTTGCCCTTCTAAATGGTAGTGGTTGTGGGTTTGGAAGGTGCTGCCTAAGGAGCCTTGGCGAGTTTCTGCAGTGCATAGTGTAGATGGTACACACTGCTACCACTGTTCATCAGTGGTGGAGGTAGTGAATGTTTGTGAAAGGGGTGCAAATCAATGGGCTGCTTTGTCCTGAATGGCGTCAAGCTTCTTTGGTGTTGTTGGAGCTGCACTCATCCAGGCAAGTGGAGAGAATTCCATCACCATCCAGACTTGTGCCTTGTAGATGGCAGACAGGCTTTGGGGAGTCAGGAGGCAAGTTAGTAGCAGCATAATTCCTCGCCTCTGACCTGCTCTCATAGCCACAGTATTTATATGGCTAGTCCAGTTCAGTTTCTGATCAACGGTAAGCCCCAGAATGTTGACAGTGTGGGATTCAATGATAGTAATGCCATTGAATGTCAAGGGGCGATGTTTGGATTCTCTCTTGTTGGAGATGGTCACTGCCTGGCACTTGTGTGACGTGAATGTTACTTGCCACTTGTCAGCCCAAGACCGGATATTGACAAGGACAACTCCAGTATTTGAGTCACGAATGGTGCTGAACATTGTGCAATCAGCAGTGAACATCCCCACTTCTCAGCTTATGATGGAAGGAAGGTCATTGATGAAGCAGCTGAAGATGGTTGGCCCGAGGACACTATCCTGAGGAACTCCTGCAGTGATGCCCCTGGAACTGAGATGATTGACCTCCAACAACCACATCCAACTTCCTTTGTGCTAGGTATGACTCTAACCAGCGGAGATTTTGCCCTCTGTTTCCTATTGACTCCAATTTTGCTAGGGCTCCTGGATGCCACACTTGGTCAAATGTTGCCTTGATATCAAGGGCAATCACTCTCACCTCACCTGTTGAGTCCAGCTATTTGCCCATGTTTGGACCAAGGCTGTAATGAGTTCAGGAGCTGAGTGACCCTGGAAGAGCCCAAACTGAGCATCAGTGAGCAGGTTATTGCTGCTTGATAGCACTGTTGATGTCCTCTTCTATCACTTTACTGGTGATCGAGGGCAGACTCATGAGGTGGTAATTGACTGGGTTGGATTTGTCCTGCTTTGAGAGTACAGGACATACCTAGGCATTTTTCCACATAGCTGGATAGATGCCAGTGTTGCAGCTGTACTGGAACCGCCTGGTTAGGGGTACGGAAAGTTCTGGAGCACAAGTCTTCAGTGCTATTGCCAGAATATTGTCAGGGCCCATAGTCTTTGCAGCGTCCAGTGCCTTCGACTGTTTCTCGATTTCACGTGGAGTGAATCAAATTGGCTGAAGACTGGCATCTGTGATGCTAGGGACCTCCGGAGGAGGCAGAGTTTGATCATCTTCTCAGCACTTCTGGTTGAAAATTGTAGCAAATGTTTCAGCCTTATCTTTGCACTGATGTGCTGGGCTCCTCCATCATTGAAGATGGGGATACTTGTGGAGCCTCCTCCTCCAGTGAGTTTAATTGTCCACCACCATTCATGAGTGGATGTGGCAGGACCGTGGCGATTAGTTGGTTGTGAGATTGCTCAACTCTGTCTATCACTTGCTGCTTAAGTTGTTTGGTTTCCGGTAGTCCTGTGATGTAGCTTCACCAGCTTTACACCTCATTTTTAGGTATGACTAGTGCTGCTCCTGGCAAACCCTCCTGCACTCTTCACTGAACCAGGGTTGATCCCCTGGCTTGGTGGTAATGGTAGAGTGGGGGGGGTATGCTATGCCATGAGGTTACAGATTGTGATTTGAGTACAACTCTGCTGCTGCTGGTGGCCCACAGTGCATCATGGACACCCAGTCTTGAGTTCCTGTTTGAAATCTATCCTTTTTTAGCATGGTGTTAGTGCCACACAACACAACGGAGGGTACCCTCAATGTGAAGACGGGACTTCATCTCCACAAGGACTGTGTGGTTTGACCCGATGCCATGAGACTTCATGGGGGCTGGAGTCGATGTTGAGGACTCCCAGGGCAGCTCCATCCTGACTGTAAACCACTGTGCCAGCACCTCTACTGGGTCTGGCCTGCTGGTGGGACACGACGTACCCAGGAATGCTGATGGTGGTGTCTGGGACATGAATTGTAAAGGTATGGTTCCATGAGTATGACTATGTCAGGCTATTGACTAGTCTGGTGAGACAGCTCTCCTAATTTTGGCACAAGCCCACATACGTTAGTAAGGATGACTTTGCAGGGTCAACAGGGCTGAATTTGCTATTGTCTTCTCTGGTGCCTAGGTTGATGCCAGGTGATCCACCCGCTTTCAATTCTTTTTATTGACTTTGTAGTGGTTTAATACAGCTGATTGGCTTGCTAGGCCATTTCAGAAGGCATTTAAGAGTCAGCCTACATTACTGCTGATCTGGAGTCACATGTAAGCCAGACCAGGTGAGGACAGCAGATTTCTTTCCCTAAAAGGACATTAGTGAACTAGATGGATTTTTACGGCAATCGACAATGGTTTCATAGCCATCATTAGACTCTTAATTCCAGATTTTTATTGAATTCAAATTCCACCATCTGCCAAGCTATACCCTGGGTCTCTGGATTACCAGTCCAGTGACAAAACCACTACACTACCGATTCTCCCTGTTGGTTTGCCCTATATTCCATCCTTTAGATGAGGCATTAATTTCTCTGTTCCAGTGCTCCAAATAGATGTTAAAAATTCCACAACATTATTCAAACAACTCCAAATTTACATAAGTGTTATAACAAATAATCCTGTCAATCAACATTAGTGAAGAGAGATTAACTGCCGTTCGAGAGATTCTTCTATATGCAAAATGGCTGTAATTTTTTCCCAACATAATCAGAATGAATAAACCTCAAAGTAATGCATTGTATGCGCAGCATCTTAGGACATTGAGCAATATGAGAGTTCTTAAGTGCAAGTCTATTCTATTAGCCCAAACAATGAGGAACAAAAATTATTTCAGCTTTGTTAGGACTTTACATTATTGTAAAAAAAAGGCTACCAGTGCCATTAGCTATTTCAATTTTTTAATATATAGTGCAGTAAATGGGAAATTTGCAATTTGATAGCATGAGGAGAAAGTCTAATGTACAATTTCATTTACTAAGTAAGAATGGTACGGGCACCAAGGAGGAGAGAAATCTCTGTAGTTGCTTACACTGGGGAGGAATACCAAAATGGGTTGCAAGGGGTGGTGGGGAAGAAACATCGTTCAGGTTGATTGCAGGGAAGAAAGCTGGTTTTGTAGAGGGTAGTTCTACTCGCATTGAAGGGTTAGGCAGCAGAAGAATATGTGGGCCTACCTACTAGAGCCAGCTCCAGGTGCACCATGGCTCCTCGCCTAAGGCCAGTTTTAAATTAGAAATGTGATTTAGTTGTCTAATTGCCTATTGTACATGGCAACTAAAACAGCTGTAACTAATTAGAATGTCTACCAACAGATGGCACAGGTGACGTCATTAATTTATTAAATACAAAGGCTAAAAACAAAACAATATAGGCAATGTAATTAATCTAGATTATATTGTTGTTTCTTTAAAGTATCTTCTGCCTAGATATTTTTTGGCTTCCACATCTTCACTTTCCCTAAAATCTTATTAAATTTGCAAGTGTGGCAAGGATAATGCAAAGAGAAAGCATTTTATAGATTATTTCGCTGTTTATTCTATTCCTTGCCTCCTATGGATCTTTCTCATTTCAAAAGTCAGCAAAACAGCATAACAGTAGACTTCGTCTTAGGTTTAAATTTCCCCCATAAAGTCTAACACGTCATTTAGGAAACTGACAGGGAGGGATGCAATGCTGATTTTACAACCCACCCAATTGAAATCATGAAGAGTAATATGGAGTCGGGTGTAAATCTAGCAATTCAACCAATCTCTGGGGGCTTGTTAAGATTAAAATTGTTTCCCAAGTGTCAAAAAGATTTAATGAGCGGTAATTGAAAAAGTGAATATTAGCAGCAACATTTTTAAAAATTCATATCTCAGGATGTGGGCATTGCTAACAAGGCCAGTATTTATTGGTCAAACCAAGGAATATAGGTGAACAAGTCATTAAAAGCTGCACTGCAGGTTAGCAAAGCAATTAACAATGCTGGCAAATCCCAAGGATTTAGTTTTAGGGGTAAAGAATTCAAAAATACTCAAAAATAGTGAAGTGTTGTTAAACTTGTACAAGATCCTGGTGGCCACAATTAGAATAAGTATCGTACACAATTCTGGTCTCTATACCATAAAAAGAACATAGAAGTATTTGAGAAAGTGCAATAAAGATTTATGAAATGATAACAGAACTGAAAGATTACAGCTTTCGGAAAAATTGGGCTCTTTCATTTAGAAATCAGAAAACTTAAAGATGATCTGGCCATCTTTAAAATTATCAATGGGTTGGACAATATCCAAAGAGAATGTTTTCACTTGTGGGTTAGGGGCCATAAGTACAAAACAGTTATTCATAAATCCATTACAGAAATAAGGAGAAATTTCTTTAGTCAGTGGCTAGAATGCGGAATTCACTACCACAGGAATTAGATAAGGCTAAAAGGTTAGGTACTTCAAGAAAACTTAGACAAGTACAAAAACGAAAGGGATGCAAAAGATATGCCGAAAGGCTGAGATGAGGAAGATAGAATGAGACGAAGACTGTCATGAGAAAAGATCTTGGTTCAGAAGATCAGAAAATAGAATCAGTATGGAGATTAGGAATAACGGTGGTCAGAAAACAATGGTGGGAATAGTTTATAGTGGTTGATAGTAATATTACTCTTGGACAGAGCATTAAGTGAGAAATAATTGGACTTTGTAACAAAGGCAATGTGATAATCACAGAAGACTTTAATCTTCATATAGGCTGGACCAATCAAACTGGCAAAGGTGGTATGGAAGCTGAGTTTGTGGCAGTTTCCCAGAGCAATATGTTGTGGAACCAGCTATGAGTAAAGCTATTTTAGATCTAGTGTGGTGCAATGAGGCAGGGTTAGTTAGTAATCGCATAGTAAAAGATCTGCTGGGAAAAAGTGGTAATACCGCTGAATTCCATATTAAGTTTGAAAGCAACATCTCCAGTGTCAAACCAAAATCTTAAACTTAAATTTGAGTGTGAGGGGAGAGTTGGCTAAGGTTCATTGGGTAACTAGGCTGAAAGGTATGGAGATACATTATAGGAATAATTAGAAATGCTCAGCAAAAATATATTCCATCAAAAACAAAACTCAGCAAGGAAGATCCCATCCATGGCCAACTAAGGAAATTAAGGATCTTGTGAGATTAGGAGAAGAGGCTTATAATATTGCAAAGAGTGTTAGCAATCCAGAAGATTGGGAATAGTCGTTGGTAGTACAGAACTTGAGCATTGCTGAATAAGAGGGACAATTTTTGTTGAAGCTTTTCATCTTGCACTCTTCACGACAATTCGTAAGAAAATACCAGTATCAGGAGAAACAATGGGCGGAATTTTCCCAGAATTGCACTAAGTGTAATAGCAGGCAGGTAAAATGGAGTCCTACCTGCTGACAAAAATGACAGGTTCATTATTATTATTTGGCATGCTTTATTATTTATTCCCTCCCGTGAAACAGGGCATTTCCACAGCTGGCGGGCTTTCACTCGCCCGCCCATCACCCCGCTGTTGCATCACACTGGTCGCCATCTTTAAAAGACAGTGAGGATCCAGCAGTGCAACATCATCAGACAACCATGCTGTGAGTGATGTGTCCTCTTTCACAGGCCACTGCCATGCACTAATTATCTCCTCTTGCTTTCGCAGGCACATCTGCCAAACAGCCAACAGAGTCCATAACCCAGGGCCTCCAATTAAGCTCTGAGGAAATCTCTGAAGAGGAATCTGAAGGCACCCGCCCTGAAGTCCCATCACAGCGTTCATCCACACCCTTCACCAGTGCAGTGACACACACCTCGGCAGGACCTAGCTTTAGAGTAGCCTCAGGATCACAATCTGGTGAGCACATCGCACTTTCTGGTCCACAGCAAGCGGAGGCATTGACTTCCCAGGTCTCTGGCAATTGGGAGGATTGCTGGAGGACAGAACATTGCGGAGTCCGAGTCAGATGACGAGCCTCTGGATTTGGTCATGTCACAGTCACTGGAGCTGCAAAGGCTCATCAGAAAGGGGTGTCCAGCCCATCGAATCCCATCTTCCTGTGACCTCCGCAGTTCCAGCTTCATAGGCCGAGGAGGGTGCCACAGGCCACACAGCAGGGCCCCGAAAGCAGGCAAGGACCCACCTAGTCATGGCCCTCCAGAGGACGTCTGCCAAGGTCATCACAGACAGGGCGTCGAAGTCAGCATGCTACCTCCACCCCTGCTGTGGATGCCCGGGAGCACCAAGATGTAGCGACAGGGTTAGGAAGGTTAAGTAAAAGTAGTTACACAGCCTGGGCTCAGCTGTTGATCATTTGTACATACTGTTCACTATCGTCAAAAAATTCCTAACAATGCTTCCCTGCCTCTGGCTCCTTATTTTGATGAGTAGTGTTCTTGTCACTCAGATGTGAAACATTCCTGGCACAAGATAAAAGGCAGGTGTCTCAGTCCAGGGCTTCTTCCCTGTGCTCTGTGCAGCCTTCAGACCAAAGTGTTGATCCAGCCTCATACTCCTTGGAAACATTACTGATGCCTGCACCTTGGCGGTGCTGGCCATTGCTGCCAGAATGTAGTGGGCAGGCACCACAGAGTTCTCTCATTCTCTGAGTGCTCTCAGCAATTTTAGGTAGGGCTGGCCCCCATCTGCGACTGGTGATGCTGTGCACCAGCTCCTGAAGGGCTGAGGTGCTAATCGGTGGACACAGCATCAGATGCATCTAAAGTTTCATAGCTGCATCTCTGAGATGGCCCTGATCATGGAGCACAAGCGAGCTGCCCTCGACCGGATAGGAGTCAGACATTCTCAGAGGCTATAAGATGATCTATGGAGTGTCCTAACTGCATGTTGTCATTGTCCTGCGATTGAGCGACTATTTGGGCCTCCACTGCATCTCCATAAATGGTACATTCTGAGAGGGTATTGACGCTGCTGTAAGCCAGACTGGGGTCAAACATTCACACCTGATTTTCCACCCACGGTCGTTGACAGGGCCCTCAACCGTGTTCGGCCCATCTCCTGCACGTCCGCCCTCGCACCTTCCTCTCCCTCACAGAAACACGATAGGGTCCCCTTTGTCCTCACTTATCACCCCACCAGCCTCCACATTCAAAGGATCATCCTCTGCCATTTCCACCAACTCCAGTATGATGCCACCACCAAACATCTTCCCTTCACCCCTGGCGGCATTCCACAGGGATCATTCCCTCCGGGAAGCCCTGGTCCACTCCTCCAACCCCTACACCTCAACCCCCTACCACGGCACCTTCCCATGCAATCACAGAAGGTGCAACACCTGCCCCTTTACTTCCCCTCTCCTCACTGTCCAAGGGCCCAAACACTCCTTTCAAGTGAAGCAGCATTTCACTTGCACTTCCCTCAATTTAGTCTACTGCATTCACTGCTCCCAATGCGGTTTTCTCTATAATGGAGAACCCAGACGCAAACTGGGTGACCATTTTGCGGAACACCTTCGGTCTGTCCACAAGCATGACCCAGACCTCCCTGTCGCTTGCCATTTCAACACACCACCCTGCTCTCATGCCCCATGTCCATCCTTGGCCTGCTGCATTGTTCCAGTGAAGCTCAACGCAAACTGGAGGAACAGCACCTCATCTTCCGACTAGGCACCTTACAGCCTTCCAGATTGAATATTGAGTTCAACAATTTTAGATCTTGAACTCTCTCCTCCATCCCCCCCACCTTTTCGATCGCCCCCCTTTTTTTTCCAATAATTAATATAGATTTTTCTTTTCCCACCTATTTCCATGATTTTTTAAATGTATTTCCATCCATTGTTTTATCTCTATCTTTTAGCCTATTTCCATCCCTTCCCTTCACCCCACCCCTACTAGGGCTATCTCTACCTTTTGCTTGTCCTGCTTTCTACCCTTAATTAGCACATTCCTTAGATAATATCACCATCTTCAACACCTCTTTGTCCTTTTGTCTATGACATCTTTTGGCTATCTCCACCTATCACTGGCCCTCTATCCAGCTCTACCCTCCCCTCCCCCCCCCTGAAACCAGCTTATATTTCACCTCTTTTCTATTTTTCCATAATTCTGTTGAAGAGTCATATGGACTTGAAACGTTAACTGTGTTCCTCTCCACAGATGCTGCCAGACCTGCTGAGTTTTTCCAGGTATTTTTATTTTTGTTTCATAACTGCCATTTGAGCATCTACGGGGGGACCTCACTGCACGTCGTCATCATCCTCCACAAATCTGGCAGCTATGAGGACCTCTCGAGCTTATCTGCCACATCTACCCAATGCAAGAGCCACATCCCTGTTATCGTCACCACTGAGGACCCCCCTCGCCCTCATCCCCTTTAGCAGTGTCCTCATCGAAGGAGACGTGCAGTTCCTCAGCCAGCTCCTCTCCCCATTGCAGCGCCAGGTCGTAAAGGGCACAGCAGACAATAACGACGACAATGCAGGACACCATCTGCGGTGTATTGCAGGGCTCCACCAGACGGGTCCAGGCACCAGAATCGCATCTTCAGCATCCCAATGGTTTGCTCCACCAAGTTGTGAGCTGCTGCATCAGCCTCATTGTAGCATCGCTCTGCTGCTGTCTGAGGCCACCGCACGGGTGTCATCAACCACGGCCTCTGCAGGTGGCCCTTGTCCCCGAGGAGCCAACCCCACAACCTCTGTGGACCCTAGAGACTGCAGGGATCTGCGAGTGACTCAGGATGTAGGCGTTGTACACACTCCATGGAAACCGGGCACACACCTGCAGGATGTGTTTCTGTTGGTCGCATACCAGCTGCACAGTCAGTAACTGGAAGCCCTTGCAGTTGATGAAGTCCACTGAATATAGTGACGGAGACCTGAGCTCCACATGACTACAGTCAATCACACCCTGTACCTGAGGGAATCCCGAGATCAGGGCAAATCCAATGGCCTTTGCATCCTGGCTGTCCCATTTCCAGGTGAAATGGACAAAGTTGTGTGCCATGGAGAAGATGGCATCTGTGACCTCATGGATGCATTTGTGGGCGGCAGTTTGTTAAGTCCCACAGAGGTCACCTGAGGAGCCCTGAAAGGAGCCACTGGCATAGAAATTGAACACCGAGGTCACTTTCACAGCCACTGGCAGTGGATGCCCTCCATGTGCCCTTGGTGCCAAGTCCTGCAGTAAGTGGCAGATATGAGCCACCAGGTCCCTAAAATGCACAGTCATCAGTGATACTGGTTCTCAGTCATCTGCAGGAATGGCAGGCATTATCTTTAGACCCTGGTAACGCTAGGCGCCGACCAGCCACGGCTCACTGTCCCTCCTGTGCAGCATGTGTGAGCGCTCCTGCTGCCCCTTCTTCCTGAAGTTGCTGCTCCTGCCTTTGCGCAGCCATACAGCTAGGTCACCAACATCCATGAGAGGGTAAAATATTGAGCGCTTGGTGGTCCTTTGGTGCCTCCATGTTGCTTGCATGGGCAGGCAGGCTAGGAGCCCGACCCCAATCATATCACAGTGGCTGTGGCTGATCTGTCTCAGTTGCAAAGGCATAGTCAGGTTATGCAGGTGTCCCTAATGCATGGCCACTTCCCTCGCTTACTCTGTCCCCCACCTCGATTGCCTGTGTGCAGGATACAGCACTTCACCCCCCTCCACCCCTCCCCGATGGTGGGAAACACAGCCCACTGTTGGCAGGCTGAGTGGATGATCGTGACCTGCCTTCACACCGTCGTGAAGCAAGTTGCACCATGTTTTCCACGCATTCCACCTATAACACCTGCCACGAGCAGGCTCGGAAAATTCCACCCAACATTTTCATACTGTATAAGAGGCTGCTAATTGGTTGGCAGGTAGACTTTGATTGGTGAAAGCATGTCCATGGAGGAAGCACCAGCTGATGGTGACCTACATTGTTTGAAATTTAAACCAGGCAGCTAGCTTGACTCTGATTGGTCAAGATATCGCCCCGAGGAATGAGCCAGTGAATGGCTATCACATTTTATTTAGCTGAAACAGACACAATGTGTATACATGTTCTTTCTGTCTGCAAAGAACAGGGCCCTGTGTATGAATATACGTAGCTTCCAGTACATGTAAGTGCACCACACTGCATGGCAGACCGACAACCATATTATTGCCAGCATAATTCTTAGCACATTGAGGATTATTTATCAAATGTTGTTCAATCGTAGAATTGCAGCTAACATTGGACACTGTTTTGAGTTTTGCAAGCATGGACTGGACGGGTACAGTCCATACCTTGCCTGTGGTGAACAGCTGAAGGGGCATGCTGTTTGATACGATCCACCAGTCGTTGGAACATACAGTCTACATACCTAGCATCACACTGGCATCAAAATTTATACATAATATTACTCATTTATGTGATAGGCAGAACATCTTTTTGACTTGATGAATATCAACCAATTTAGTACCATTTAGTACCAATCAGCACTCTCTTATACAGTACAACTATGTTGTTTCCCCTGACATTGGTATTTTCTTGCAAACTGTCCTGACAAGTGCAAGACAAAAAGACTCTTTTTTCAGCAATACTCTATGAAGCCAGCAAAGGGGCCACCAAAAATTTGATGAGGAAAAGAAATTGGACAAGTGTAAACTGGCCACCAAAAAAAAGAGTGTAAGAGCTTTCACAAATATTTAAAAAGGAGAGTAGCTAAACATTTTTTTTTAAAGAGGCAGAGAAAGGAATATCTGTCATAGGGAGCCAGCAAATTGCAAAGACATTGAACAAATATTTTGTGCCTGTGTTCAAAGTGGAAGACAAAAATTACATACCAGAAATAGAGGATAACCAAGGGGCTAATAAGAGTGAGGAAATTAAGGTAATGAACACTTCATCACTGCTGCTATTAGAGAAACTTAAGGAACTAAAATCCGACAAATCCACAGAACCTAATGACTTACATCCTCGGGTTCTTAAAGTGATAGCTACAGGGATATGCTGGTTATGAATTTCTAAAATTCCCTAGATTCTAGAACATTTCCAGCGGATTCACAGTTAGCAAATATAACCCCCACTATACAAGAAAGGAGAGAGAGAGAAAACAGGGAACAGTTAGCCTGACACCAGTCACTGGGAAAGTGCTAGAATCTATTATTGAAGTAGTCCTAACAGTGCACTTCGAAAATAATCAAACAAAGTCAATAATTTTATGAAAGGGAAGTGGTGTTTGACAAATTTAGAGTTTTTTTGAAGATGTAATGAGCAGGGTAAATAAAGGGGAGTCAGTAGTATAAGCTGTCACAAATAAAGATACAGAAGACAAAGGCTCATGGAGTTGATACAGAAGATAAGAGCTCATGGAGTTGAGGGTAATATATTAGCATGGATAGAGGATTAGTTGACAAGGAGCAAAGAGTCAGAGTAAACAGGGCATATTCAATTTGGTAGACTGTGACTAGTGTAGTGACTAGCTGCTTTTCATGTTAAATGTGTGGGTAGCATTTCTTTTCAATTATTCATTCATGGGATGTGGCTAAGCCAGCATTTACTGCCCATCCCTAACTGCCCTTGTTCAGAGGGCATTTAGAGTCAACCACATTGTTATGGGTCTGGAGTCACATGTAGGCCAGAGGACAGCAGATTTCCTTCCCTAAAGGACATTTGTGAACCAGATGGGTTTTTACAACAATTGGTAATGGTTTCATGGTCACGATCAGACTTTTAATTCCAGATTTTTATTGAATTCTGCCGCAGTGGAATTCAAACCCGGGACCCCAGAGCATTACCCTGGGTCTCTCAAATACTAATCAGTGACAATACCACTATGCCATTGCCTCCCCTCAGGGATGGCAAATGGAGTATAACGTGTGGCAGTGAGAGGTTATTCACTTTGACAGTAAAAATAAAAAAGCAGAACGTTTTTGTAAAGGCGTGAAACTCGTAAATGTTGATGCTCAGAGGGACTTTGGTGTGCTCGTGCAAGGAACACAAAAAGTTTAGCAGGCCGGTACAGTAAGCAATTAGGAAGGTAAATGGCATATTTGTACTCCAATTCCCTCGCAATAAGGACAAGAATAAGTACATCTTGCTACAATGGTATAGGTTTTGGTGAGACTGCACCTGGAGTACTGTGTGCAGTTTGGCCTCTATATTTAAGGACGGACAGTCATGCATTGGAGGTGGTACAGCGAAGAATTCACTGGATCAGGTCCTGGTATGAAAGAGTTGTCCATGAGATGCTGAATAAAATAGGCCTATGCCCAGAATTTTATAAGAATGAGAGGTGATCTCATTGAAACCTCTAAGATTATTAAGGGGCTCGACAGGGTAGACACTGAAAGGTTGTTTCCCCTGCCTGGTGATTCTTGAAAACAGCAACAGAGTCTCAGGATAATGGGCCAATGATTTAGGGCTGAGATGAAGAGAAATTTCTTTACTCAAAAGGTTGTGAATCTTTGGAATTGTCTACCCTAAAAGGGTTTCAACATTGAATATATTTAAGGCTGCGACGAAAGATTTTTGGTCTCAGGCAGGAAAATGGATTCAAGGCCGAAGGTCAGCCAAAATTGCACTGAATAGTGGAACAGACTCGAGAGGCCGTATGGTCTGCTCCTGCTCCTATTTCATATGCTCACTTTCAAACAGATTACAGCTTGAAGGTTACAGACGTCCATTTGTTTCTTCAAAAGATATACTTGGTGATTCCAAAAAGGCAAACTAATAAATCTCTAAAAGCCAAGCAGAAGTAAAGTTATCATAACCTAAATTCAAAATGCTGCCAATGAGACACACCTGTAAATTAGAGAAGGCAATAAAAGCCGGCCTAGCAGCAACACTCACATCCTGAGAAAGAATAAATTAAAACAAATAATAAATAAATAAAAGAAACAAATGAAAAAATTATACAGCACATTTACATTAAGCGGCTTGGGTAGCTTACTGGCAACAACTGACTACGCATAAACTGGGCATAAATTATAACACAATGTACAACTCTGATGATTTGATGGGTAAAAGATATACCCAGTTTACAGTCATACAGAGACACCAACAAGCCTTAGATTCAATTGTTAGCCTATGTTGTTAGTTGGTCTCAATAGGGCAGCACCGAAGGTCCCCAATTTGCCACAGGAACCTGAACAGAGAGCAGAGGAGAACCGAGAAGTGGAAAGAGCAGGAAGAGAATCAGCCAGAAACAGGAAGTTACTTTCCCTTATCAATATCCAGTGACGTTTTTTGGAAAGCATATGTATAGATATCAGGATTGCATGTGATGATGATATCCTCGTTGGTAAAAATCACCTGCCAGCACTCACTGTATAGATTTACACAACTGACTATTTGTAGGAAGTACAAAGAAGCTGCAGTACAATGTCACACGCCATTAAGAGTCTGCCATTCAGGAAAGGAAAACATTGGGAGAAAACAATGGCCCATCCTCTTGTATCACACGTGGAAATATCCAAAGTATCATTTGGTGCCATTTTATGCCCACTCAAATGTTATGGATGTAAAAAAATAATTTTTGGCGGTGGGGGGGGGTGGGGGGGGTGTTGAAGATGGGAGGAAGTGGGCAGGGGTAGTGGGAAAGAACATTAAAACATATTAGAAACTTGGATCCAGTTTTCCATTAACACACTGAAAAACTGTCAAATAATTCTACCACATTTGACATCGCATTAAACTGACAAAGAAATTTCGAAGATACATTGTATATTCTCGTTATAAATAATAGGCTTCAAACAAGAATGCATATGCTGTATTCCATTTGGTGACATTTAATCTGTCTATTAGGTAAACAACAAAGGCAGTTAGTTACAGAGAAGGGCTACACAGTTCATCTCAGAACTTAAAGAACTGATATTTTGAGCAAAGATTGACACATCTGGTCTTTATCCTCTTAAAAAGAGAAAACTAAGGGGGCATATAATTATTTAAAAAATGAAACATTTAAATAATTTGGATCCACTAAGTTTTATACCACATACGAAATTTAAGCACATGGGGTCATATTCACAAATAAAGGACAACAGAAAAAAAAAATGGAAATGCAACAGCAATGTTTTTCCTAAAAGAATGGCAAGTAGGTGGAGCAAAACAACATGCTTGGTAGAAAAAGAAACTTGTCAGGCTCTCGGCAACAATGAGATTCAGAGTTATTAGAAATCAACAATAACAACTTCCATCTTTAACATAATAAAACGTCCCAAGGCATTTAACAGGAGCAGTATAAGGCAAAATTAGACACCGAACCACGAAGCAATATAAGGGCAGATGGCCAAAGAGTTGGCCAAAGACATAGACTTTAAGGAGTGTCTTAAATGAAATCAGAGAGCTAGGTTGAGGGAAGGAATTCGGGTGATGTTACAAAGGTGGAAATAGACAGTTTTTGTTATGGATGCGCGGTCGGAAGATCATCTCAGGGTCATGTCACCAAGATTATGAACAGTTTGGTTCAGCCTCAAAGTTGCCAAAGGGAGGGATGGAATCAATAGCTTGGGAATGGAGTTTGGTATAAGAACTAAAGGCAATGGCTTGTGTCTTCCCAATTTTTAACTGGAGGAAATGTCTGCTCATCTAGTACTAAGCGTTAGGCAAGCAGTTTATTAATTTAGCAACTGTGGTGTTGTCAAAGGGGTGGTGGTAAGGGAGAGTTGGGTGTCGTCAGCATACATTATCTTTTTGAGTTCTCTGGAACTACTGTAGAGGTTCACAGTTTAAGACCATAAGATGTAGGAGCAGAAGTAGGCTATTCGGCCCATCGAGTCTGCTCATTCAATGAGATCGTGGCTCCTATGATAATCCTCAACTCCACATTCCTGCCTTTTCCCCAGAACTCTTGACTCCCTTACTGATCAAAAACTTGCCCATCTCAGCCTTGAGTATACTTAATGACCCGGCCTCTACTGCCCTCTGCCGTAAAGAATTCCACAGATTCACTACTGTCTGAGAGAAGAAATTCCTCTTCATCTCTGCCTTAAATGGGCGACCACTTCTTCTGAGATTATGCCCTCTGGTCCTAGACTCTCCCGCAAGGGGAAATAGCCTCTCTCAGCTTCTACCCTGTCAAGCCCCCTAAGAATCTTAAATGTTTCAATAAGGTCACCTCTGATTCTTCTAAACTCCAATGAGTACAGGCCCAGTTTACTGTACGTTGCTACAGTATCTCTTTTTCTTCTTTGATCTTCCACTTCAAGGTAGCAAAGTAAAGCACTGACAGCTTGTAAATAATTTTGTTGAACATGAAATCTTAGTAAAGGATTTTCACAGGAATTTGCAAATTGAACCTTTTACTGCTGTCATACATATAGGGTCATGTTCAGGTTTGGACTCTGGGGAAGTAAAAATGTTTGTCATCTAGTTGTTTTCCTGATTTAGAGTCAAAAAGCATGAACGATACTCTCAAAATCTCATCAGGGATTAATGTTTTCTGTAGTTTGAGATCCCAAAAGCTTCTGTTATGCTGTAGTTTTAAAATATACATATGTTATATATGTTTCCATGAACTTTCTTTCCTTTTCTCTATTTCTCTCCTGAAGCTAGTGATTCAGTGACATTAACCACTTCAGTCAGGAGATGACTTTTGATCCATAAAGCCCACCCCCTCTTGGTTTTGACGGTTCTCTCTCATTCTTGTTTACAAATGTGTCCATGGTTTCACCCCTCAATCCTGAGATATCTGCATTCCTGTTGTCTGAGCTCTTGAGCATTCCCAATTTTAATCGCTCCGCCACTGATGGCTGTGTCTTCTGCTGTCAATAGCCTAAGCTCTGGAATTTCTTCCCTAAACCTATTCAATTCTCTTTCTTTCTTTAAGACAATGCTTAAAACCTAGCTCTTTGACCAAGCTTTTGGTCTTCTGCCCTAACATTTTCTTAGAAACATAGAAAACATACAACACAGAAGCAGGTTATTCAGTCCATCCTGCCTATGCCAGCCAAAAGAGAGCTATCCAGCCTAACCACACTTTAAAGCTTCTGGTCCTCAGCCCTGTAGGTTATAGCACAAGGTGCATTTCCAAATATTTTTTAAATGTCTTAAGTGTACAATGTCCAATTTTGTTTTATAATGCTCCCATGAAGCACCTTACTATAGTAAAGGTGTCACATAAATGCCAGTTGTTGTTGTTGAAAGAAAAGCCACTACATGAGTCATAGTCTTCAGGAGAGATGGTGGTGGGAGAGAGAGGAAAAGAGAAGAAAGGAAAATTCAGAGAAAAATATGCAATGTTAATAAAGTGCATACATCAGGTGGATCACGATTAACTGTTTGCCATCATAGAGCTGCCTGCTAACACTAATGATGTTCAAGGGAAACAAAAACAGAATTACCTGGAAAAACTCAGCAGGTCTGGCAGCATCGGTGGAGAAGAAAAGAGTTGACGTTTCGAGTCCTCATGACCCTTCGACAGAACTTGAGTTCGAGTCCAAGAAAGAGTTGAAATATAAGCTGGTTTAAGGTGTGTGTGTGGGGGGCAGAGAGATAGAGAGAGAGAGAGGTGGGGGGGGGTGTGGTTGTAGGGACAAACAAGCAGTGACAGAAGCAGATCATCAAAAGATGTCAACGGCATTAGTACAATAGAACACATAGGTGTTAAAGTTAAAGTTGGTGATATTATCTAAACGAATGTGCTAATTAAGAATGGATGGTAGGGCACTCAAGGTGTAGCTCTAGTGGGTTTTTTTTATATAATGGAAATAGGTGGGAAAAGGAAAATCTTCATAATTTATTGGGAAAAAAAAAGGAAGGGGGAAACAGAAAGGGGGTGGGGATGGGGGAGGGAGCTCAAGACCTAAAGTTGTTGAATTCAATATTCAGTCTGGATGGCTGTAAAGTGCCTAGTCGGAAGATGAGGTGTTGTTCCTCCAGTTTGCGTTGGGCTTCACTGGAACAATGCAGCAAGCCAAGGACAGACATGTGGGCAAGAGAGCAGGGTGGAGTGTTAAAATGGCAAGCGACAGGGAGGTTTGGGTCATTCTTGCGGACAGACCACAGGTGTTCTGCAAAGCGGTCGCCCAGTTTACGTTTGGTCTCTCCAATGTAGAGGAGACCACATTGGGAGCAACGAATGCAGTAGACTAAGTTGGGGGAAATGCAAGTGAAATGCTGCTTCACTTGAAAGGAGTGTTTGGGCCCTTGGACGATGAGGAGAGAGGAAGTGAAGGGGCAGGTGTTGCATCTTTTGCGTGGGCATGGGGTGGTGCCATAGGAGGAGGTTGAGGAGTAGGGGGTGATGGAGGAGTGGACCAGGGTGTCCCGGAGGGAGCGATCCCTACGGAATGCCGATAAGGGGGGTGAAGGGAAGATGTGTTTGGTGGTTGCATCATGCTGGAGTTGGCGGAAATGGCGGAGGATGATTCTTTGAATGCGGAGGCTGGTGGGGTGATAAGTGAGGACAAGGGGGACCCTATCATGTTTCTGGGAGGGAGGAGAAGGCGTGAGGGCGGATGCGCGGGAGATGGGCCGGACACGGTTGAGGGCCCTGTCAACGACCGTGGGTGGAAAACCTCGGTTAAGGAAGAAGGAGGACATGTCAGAGGAACTGTTTTTGAATGTAGCATCATCGGAACAGATGCGACGGAGGCGAAGGATCTGAGAGAATGGGATGGAGTCCTCACAGGAAGCGGGGTCTGAGGAGCTGTAGTCGAGATAGCTGTGGGAGTCGGTGGGTTTGTAATGGATATTGGTGGACAGTCTATCACCAGAGATTGAGACAGAGAGGTCAAGGAAGGGAAGGGAAGTGGCAGAGATGGACCACGTGAAAATGATGGAGGGGTGGAGATTGGAACCAAAATTAATAAATTTTTCCAAGTCCCGACGAGAGCATGAAGCGGCACCGAAGTAATCATCGATGTACCGGAGAAAGAGTTGTGGAAGGGGGCCGGAGTAGGACTGCAACAAGGAATGTTCCACATACCCCATAAAGAGACAGGCATAGCTGGGGCCCATGCGGGTACCCATAGCCACACCTTTTATTTGGAGGAAGTGAGAGGAGTTGAAGGAGAAATTGTTCAGCGTGAGAACAAGTTCAGCCAGACAGAGGAGAGTAGTGGTGGATGGGGATTGTTCGGGCCTCTGTTCGAGGAAGAAGCTAAGGGCCCTCAGACCATCCTGGTGGAGGATGGAGGTATAGAGGGATTGGACGTCCATTGTGAAGAGGAAGCGGTTGGGGCCAGGGAACTGGAAATTGTTGATGTGACGTAAGGTGTCAGAGGAATCACGGATGTAGGTGGGAAGGGACTGGAAAAGGGGAGAGAGAAGGGAGTCAAGGTAACGAGAAATGAGTTCTGTGGGGCAGGAGCAAGCTGGGACGATCGGTCTACCGGGGCAATTCTGTTTGTGGATTTTGGGTAGGAGATAGAAGCGGGCCATCCGAGGTTGGGCGACTATCAGGTTGGAAGCTGTGGGAGGGAGATCCCCAGAGGAGATGAGGTCAGTGACAGTCCTGGAAACAATGGCTTGATGTTCAGTGGTGGGGTCATGGTCCAGGGAGAGGTAGGAGGAAGTGTCTGCGAGTTGACGCTCAGCCTCCGCGAGGTAGAGGTCCACCCTGCTCTCTTGCCCACATGTCTGTCCTTGGCTTGCTGCATTGTTCCAGTGAAACCCAACGTAAACTGGAGGAACAACACCTCATCTTCCGACTAGGGACTTTACAGCCTTCCGGACTGAATATTGAATTCAACAACTTTAGGTCGTGAGCTCCCTCCCCCATCCCCACCCCCTTTCTGTTTCCCCCTTCCTTTTTTTTTCCAATAAATTATAAAGATTTTCCTTTTCCCACCTATTTCCATTATATATAAAAAAACCCCACTAGAGCTATACCTTGAGTGCCCTACCATCCATTCTTAATTAGCATATTCGTTTAGATAATATCACCAACTTTAACACCTATGTGTTCTATTGTACTATTGTCGTTGACATCTTTTGATGATCTGCTTCTATCACTGCTTGTTTGTCCCTACAACCACACCCCCCCCACAACCTCTCTCTCTCTCTATCTCTCCGCCCCCCACACACACACCTTAAACCAGCTTATATTTCAACTCTTTCTTGGACTCGAACTCAAGTTCTGTCGAAGGGTCATGAGGACTCGAAACGTCAACTCTTTTCTTCTCCACCGATGCTGCCAGACCTGCTGAGTTTTTCCAGGTAATTCTGTTTTTGTTTTGGATTTCCAGCATCCGCAGTTTTTTTGTTTTTATGATGTTCAAGGGACCCAACTTGCTAAATAGCATCCTGAATCTTTCTCTGCTAACCATGGCATCAATGGAAGAAAAATGCAGAAGCACAATCATTGTAGCAACTTGCCCCGAATACATTACACGACAGTCAAAGCTTTCAAAGATTGATTCACTGTGTAAAGCACTTTGAGGCATTCTTCCATGATAAGACACTATAAAATGCAACTATTTTATCTCATTGATGAAAATGGAACAAGATAGTACAAGAACACCATTCCACATGACAGTATACACACTATATTCGTCAATACTAAAAATATTTGCATGAAATATTTCAGGGTCAACTAGAGCTTTGCAAATATTTGTGTTGGAAGCTATTTGTGACTGATCAGCAGTATAGTCTTCTCTCCCTTCCCTGTCCAACATTCAGGCAACAAACGCTGAACTGGCCATTTGTTTACTGTGCTAGTCAGCTAGCAATCTGTCAGAAGCACCCTCCCGCCTCCCCCAGAAATCAATGAAATATAATCCTATACACTGTATGGTTGAAATATACAAACAAAGCAACATGTGAATGAGAAATTCAGTTGGAAGTAAATTGTGTTAGGCAGTCTTCCATCAGCCACTTACAATAACTTAAGTACTAAATCCAAATGAGTTTTTTGGGATATGATCCCATTAATCCTGAGGGATAAGAAGAAAGATAATCATAACCTGGAAAAGCTGTACTTTCAAACGTATACCAAACAAGTGTTAAGAAGAAAAATCCATTTTGTCCTGTGCCCTTACATAATTGTGTTCTCAGTATTGCAAAGAGCAGATCACTAATTCTTCTCAAGGGCAATTAGGGATGGGCAGTAAATCCTGAGAAAATGAGGGACGCAGACTTTCATGCCTACTGAGAAAAATAAAGTCATTTGTTCCCACTCCTCCCCCATTCCCACAGTTCAACAAGTTTAACCAGTTAATGGCTAAGGCACACGGGCCAGGAAAGTACCAGCTCCTGATTTCAGTGAACTCACATGGAGCACTGGATTATTTGGATTCTTTGGTCTGGACTAGGGAGCAATTGCGCTGAGGTGCATATCTAGGCACTGAACTTAAAGTAAAATCTTCTTGTACAATTATGATAATTATCAACCTGCCTATATCATTGTCTAGGCTAGCATATGAATAAGGGTAATTTAGCCAAGGAATCAAATGGTCACCATAGGAACCATGGCCCAAACAATTAATACTTTCAGGAAGAGAGAAAATTGACAAGGGAAAGAAACCTCTCCAACATAGATTCAGAAAACACATTCACTACCTCTGAAAATTAGTATGATTTAACTTGCCTGCATTTTCTGATATAATGCTCTTCTCATGCCAGGAAAGCAGCTCACAGTCCAATTCACAGCTTCCTTTTCATTCGTTTGCTACAAGCCTGTATACACATATGTGGTATGGTATACCTGAATGTCTAACTATACCCATTTTGTAAAATAGTCAATGTCACTTATTATGCCTCATTGCATTTTGTTGCTGTCACATTGTGCAGTATTGCACCCATTTTTCTCAAATCAAAGTTGACATTTTAAATGCTTACTTTATTGTAATCATATTATTATTCTCTAAAAGCTAATAGGTTTGCAATACTATCAAGTTACGGAACAGATATCGCAAAATCATAATTAATTGTAAACAGCTCTAATTACAGCAGTACCTGAAGCTGCTTTAAACTAAGCCCCTCTGTAGCAATTGGAACAAACTGATCACTCCAGAATACATCAGTAGTGAAATAAACTCTAGCGGTATCAGACGATAACTGAAGCAGGGCATTTTTAACTACCAAAGTTCCATACACTAATTTACCTGGAGATTATATGCATTTATACATATATGTACACATGCATTTCATTAAATTAAATGTTAAGGTTTACATGACACAGGGCAAAACAGCATTAGAGTTGTGGAATTTAATGCCCTCCCTCATGGCAAGTTAGCTGGTGGGAAGGGGGTATTCAATCAGGCAGGAGGGCTGGGTGCCGGGTGGGTACCATGCCACCTTCCTGGCCTCATGCTGATTAAGTCATTAACCCAGCAGTTGATATGTGGGAAGCACAACAAGCAAACCTGTTGTGTTCAAAAGCACTCAGTGCCTTATCAAGGGACTCCAGCAACGGGAAGTGGGGAGGCCCACTGAGAGCCACTCCCCTGTCTTTGCTGCTGACACCCCCAACCCCTCACCCAAAACCCCATCCTGCCACCACAGACTTGGGGCCTGGGATCCAGCGACAATCCTAGGCCTCAGGCATGTGTCGTACCCGGAACAGCCGCTGCCTCCCCAGTGGTGCTGCCATTAAATAGACCTGCCAGCCTCTGACTGACCAGTAGCTCTCAGCAGGCGGGACTTCTGCACCCAGGGTCCTTGATCCCAGAGATGGCCTGTACATGTCCAGTTAAGAGGCACTTAATACCTCGGGCCTTCCCAGAAAGAGCCACTGTGAGGCTTTCGGCATCTCCCAGTCGGCAAGCAAGACCCTGCCACCTCCATTGAATACTGCCCATAGAGTATAGGAAGTATAATTTTTAAACCAGGCTCTTAATGAAGCATCTTAGCAAGGCTTAGTGTTTACAATTCTGATAAACTAAAAGGTGCTCACAAAAATTTTAACATACAACAAAACAAACACACAGGTATAGTTGCTATGCTTCTTTACTACAGCAATACTATTTTACTGGCAAAGAGAAAATATTGATTTCTCTTTGCAGGACCTAGTTTACATAAAAGTTCAGATAATTTCTTGTTCAAGAACTTTAAAATGATCAGAATTAATCTGTGAAAACAGTAAAATTACCTCTTCTGAGCTTTGTCCTGCTTTACATTACTACTAGACAGGGAGTGTGTGCACTGTTTGCAGTCAAATGAATGTTTCATACCATTATCAGGATACAAAAATAGATATAAGCAGATCATTTTAAAGAGGATTCAGTCATCATTTGTTCTTGCAATAGCTTGCCCTTAGGGAGCTTAGTTTTCTAAAACTGGTTCAGAGTTTGTGCCTCAAAACAGTGTATCAAAGCCATTAGTTACCTTATCAGTAATACGTGTTTTTTTTAAATACTTCTTTAACAATCATTATTGCCTATGGTAAATTTTAATTGTGCTACATTATAGGCATGACTAGCATCTAATTTAAATTGTAATTTTCATCCAAACTGTATGACCTCACACTTCCCGACATTAAATGCCAGTCTTGCGTACTCACTTGTTCTATGTGCCATAATGTACTCTCTCCCCTAATGGGAAGTAGTTTGCAAACTTGGATATACAACTGAAGACAGTGTAGTGCCTGGACTGAAGAGGCTGCTGAAATGATTCACAGAAGTGCCAGAGACATTTTGATGCCATGGGGTTTAAGATTGCGATAGGTCATTGGACAAATGCATATAGGTTTCAAAACTGAGAGAAGTGAGAAGCATTCAATCAGACTGTTAGAAGGTGGAAAATGATGTTCAGTGGCCCGAGTGCTGGAGCCACAGCTGTACACTACTTACATAAATGATTTGGACTCGGGAATTGAAAGCATAATTTTTAAAATTGCAGGTGACACCAAATTGGGGGATATAGTAATGCCGAGGAAGACTGCAACAAAATACATGTTGCCCTTAATACAGGGTCAAAATAATTTTATTGGAGGACTTTAAGAAATAAAATTACCTATGTTGATTTTCTTGAGGGTTCCTTTTAGATTTTCAGGACTACTTTATGCTTTCCCAGGGCTCTTTTTTCATTTTTAATAACTCCTTTATTAGAAGATGTTCATTTATTCACAGCAAGCTGCCACTAGCAGAAAATTGATAATGATCAGATATTCTGTTTTTAAGATGTTACCCCCCTAATTTGGATGATGAGGAAGGGAAATCAATTTGGAATCATATACCCCATTTTTCCCCAACAGGCTTTTGAACAGGTGGCACAACAAAGTTCCAGAAATAGAGTTCCGAAGAAGAGTCATATTGGACTCAAAACATTGACTCTGTTTCCTTCTCCTTGCTGCCAGACCTGCTGAGCTTTTCTAGCACTTGTTGCCTTTGATTCAGATCTCCAGCATCCAAAGTACTTCGCTTTTATTCGCACATAGGCCGGACTGGGTAAAGACAGCAGTTTTTCTTCCCTGAAGGACATAAGTGAACCAGCTTGATTTTTATGACATTCCAACAGTTTCGTGGCCACTCTTACCAGCTTTTTATTTCTAGACTTTAAAAAAAAACTGGAATAAAATTCACAAACTGCCATGGTGGGGATTTGAAGATATTTTCTTTGAATAATTAACTCAATCTTCTACCAGTCCAGTAACAATCATTACACTGCTGTTCGTTTAGCAATGAAACATACAGCTGAACTTTTATCCTGACATGGACAGAATTCTAAATATAAGAAAATACATAGCCACCAGTTAGTTTTAATTCTGCAGAGAGCTATACAACAGAGAAATCGTAGCATATACACATGATTACTCTGGTTCACCCTAGTCAAAATTTTATGTATAAATGGGCAGTGTTTTTTTAAAAGTTCAAAGTACTTAGTGCTTTCTTTCCCCTTTGTTAAAACATCCAAGTTTCCTCAAGGTTGTGCATGTCCAGTTCATTCACTACACTATTTAAGGAACATGATAGAAAACAAAGAATTTTAAACCAGTTAGCCTAACATTTCTTGTCTGAGAAATTACTGGAGTTTATAATTAATCCTAGTTTGTGTAATGTCTCCTTGTAATTTAACCCTTGGGAGTCCAGGTTTAATTCTTGTATACCTATACTGCACTCCCTCCAAGGTCAATATATTCTACCTAAGGCGGGGTGTTAGGGTGACTGAACACCTTGAAAATTTTGATAACCAAATTGAATTTTTTGAATTGGTGGCTAAAGTAATGGAATTTCTATGTATGTTATTTACATGGACTTCCAGAAGACATTTAATAGAGACACTCATAAGAGATTGTCAGCTGAAGTTGAAATTCCTGGAACTGAAGGCAAATTATTGACCTGATTAAGAAACTGGCTGAGTGGCAGGAGACTAAGTGTAGGGATATTGGGCAAGGACTGTAGTTGACAGGATCTGATTTATGATACCTCACCCCAATCTGTGTTGAGGCTTCAACAGTTCATCATATTTGCTAACGATTTAGACAATGGGATAAAAAACGCCACATCTCCAAGTTTGCTGATGACAGAAAAATAGGCAGCATTGTAAGCAATATTAATGAAAGCATAAAATTACAAAGATATTAATCGAATAAGTGAATGGGCAAAACTGTGGCAAATAGGTTTCAATGTAAGAAAAGAGAGGTCATCCACTTTGGATCTAAAAAGGACAGGACAGAGTACTTGCCGAATCACAAAAAGCTATAAACAGTGGAGGTCCAAAGAGGCTGGGGGTCCAGTTATATAGACTAAAATTTAACAATCCAACAGAAAATAATCAAAATGGTCTTTATAATGGAATGCTGGTCTTTATAATCGAGAAAACAAAGCAGCAGAGGTCATGCTTCAGCTAAATAAAGCCTTGGTTGGACCATACCTAGAGTACTGAGAGCAGTTCCAGGCACCACATCTCAAGAAGGATAAACTGACCTGAACAGAATGCAGAGTAGACGTATAAGAATGATATCCAGACTCCAATGGATAAATTACAAGGAGAGATTACACAAATCTTGGGCTGTAATCCCTGGTATTTAGATGGTTTAAGAGCGATTTGATCCAAGTTTTCAAGATATTAAGAATAATAGATACGGGAGATAGAAAGAAAGCATTTCTGCTGGTAGGGTAGTTGAGGACTGGAGAGGCATAGTCGAAAAATTAAAGCCAGACTTTGCAAAGTTGAAATTAAGAAAGATTTCTACAAACAATAGTTGAAGTTTGGAACTCTCTTTCACAAATAGCAATTGATACTGGATCAATTGTTAATTTTAAAACTGACATTGATAGATCTTTAACAAAAACAGAATTACCTGGAAAAACTCAGCAGGTCTGGCAGCATCAGCGGAGAAGAAAAGAGTTGACGTTTCGCGTCCTCATGACCCTTCGACAGAACTTGAGTTCGAGTCCAAGAAAGAGTTGAAATATAAGCTGGTTTAAGGTGTGTGGGGGGGGGGGGGGGGGGCGGAGACAGAGAGAGAAGTGGAGGGGGGTGTGGTTGTAGGGACAAACAAGCAGTGATAGAAGCAGATCATCAAAAGATGTCAACAACAATAGAACAAAAGAACACAGGTGTTAAAGTTGGTGATATTAACTAAACGAATGTGCTAATTAAGAATGGATGGTAGGGCACTCAAGGTATAGCTCTAGCGGGGGTAGGGAGAGCATAAAAGATTTTAAGCTATTTAAAAATAATGGAAATAGGTGGGAAAAGAAAAATCTATATAATTTATTGGAAAAAAAAGGAAGGGGGAAACAGAAAGGGGGAGGGGATGGGGGAGGGAGCTCACGACCTAAAGTTGTTGAATTCAATATTCAGTCCGGAAGGCTGTAAAGTCCCTAGTCGGAAGATGAGGTGTTGTTCCTCCAGTTTACGTTGGGTTTCACTGGAACAATGCAGCAAGCCAAGGACAGACATGTGGGCAAGAGAGCAGGGTGGAGTGTTCAAATGACAAGCGACAGGGAGGTTTGGGTCATTCTTGCGGACAGACCACAGGTGTTCTGCAAAGCGGTCGCCCAGTTTACGTTTGGTCTCTCCAATGTAGAGGAGACCACATTGGGAGCAATGAATGCAGTAGACTAAGTTGGGGGAAATGCAAGTGAAATGCTGCTTCACTTGAAAGGAGTGTTTGGGCCCTTGGACGGTGAGGAGAGAGGAAGTGAAGGGGCAGGTGTTGCACCTTTTGCGTGGGCATGGGGTGGTGCCATAGGAGGGGGTTGAGGAGTAGGGGGTGATGGAGGAATGGACCAGGGTGTCCCGGAGGGAGCGATCCCTACGGAATGCCGATAAGGGGGGTGAAGGGAAGATGTGTTTGGTGGTGGCATCATGCTGGAGTTGGCGGAAATGGCGGAGGATGATCCTTTGAATTCGGAGGCTGGTGGGGTGATAAGTGAGGACAAGGGGGACCCTATCATGTTTCTGGGAGGGAGGAGAAGGCGTGAGGGCGGATGCGCGGGAGATGGGCCGGACACGGTTGAGGGCCCTGTCAACGACTGTGGGTGGAAAACCTCGGTTAAGGAAGGAGAACATGTCAGAGGAACTGTTTTTGAAGGTAGCATCATCGGAACAGATGCGACGGAGGCGAAGGAACTGAGAGAATGGGATGGAGTCCTCACAGGAAGCGGGGTCTGAGGAGCTGTAGTCGAGATAGCTGTGGGAGTCGGTGGGTTTGTAATGGATATTGGTACACAGTCTATCACCAGAGATTGAGACAGAGAGGTCAAGGAAGGGAAGGGAAGTGGCAGAGATGGACCACGTGAAAATGATGGAGGGGTGGAGATTGGAAGCAAAATTAATAAATTTTTCCAAGTCCCGACGAGAGCATGAAGCGGCACCGAAGTAATCATCGATGTACCGGAGAAAGAGTTGTGGAAGGGGGCCGGAGTAGGACTGCAACAAGGAATGTTCCACATACCCCATAAAGAGACAGGCATAGCTGGGGCCCATGCGGGTACCCATAGCCACACCTTTTATTTGGAGGAAGTGAGAGGAGTTGAAGGAGAAATTGTTCAACGTGAGAACAAGTTCAGCCAGACGGAGGAGAGTAGTGGTGGATGGGGATTGTTCGGGCCTCTGTTCGAGGAAGAAGCTAAGGGCCCTCAGACCATCCTGGTGGGGGATGGAGGTGTAGAGGGATTGGACGTCCATGGTGAAGAGGAAGCGGTTGGGGCCAGGGAACTGGAAACTGTTGATGTGACGTAAGGTGTCAGAGGAATCACGGATGTAGGTGGGAAGGGACTGGACAAGGGGAGAGAGAAGGGAGTCAAGATAATGAGTTCTGTGGGGCGGAGCAAGCTGAGATGATCGGTCCACCGGGGCAGTTCTGTTTGTGGATTTTGGGTAGGAGATAGAAGCGGGCCGTCCGAGGTTGGGCGACTATCAGGTTGGAAGCTGTGGGAGGAAGATCCCCAGAGGAGACGAGGTCAGTGACAGTCCTGGAAACAATGGCTTGATGTTCAGTGGTGGGGTCATGGTCCAGGGAGAGGTAGGAGGAAGTGTCTGCGAGTTGACGCTCAGCCTCCGCGAGGTAGAGGTCAGTGCGCCAGACAACAACAGCACCACCCTTGTCAGCGGGTTTGATGACAATGTCAGGGTTGGACCTGAGAGAATGGAGTGCAGTAAGTTCAGAGAGAGACAGGTTAGAATGGGTGAGAGGAGCAGAGAAGTTGAGACGACTAATGTCGCGCCGACAGTTCTCAATGAAAAGATCAAGAGAAGGTAAGAATCCAGATGGAGGGGTCCAGGTGGAGGGAGAATATTGGAGATGGGTAAAAGGATCCGTTGAACTGGGAGAGGACTCCTGCCCAAAGAAGTGAGCCCGGAGACGAAGACGGCGGAAGAAGAGTTCAGCATCATGCCAAGCCCGAAATTCATTGAGGTGAGGGCGTAAGGGTATGAAACTAAGTCCTTTGCTGAGCACTGAACGTTCAGCATCGGAGAGGGGAAGGTCAGTGGGTATAGTGAATACACGGCTGGGGTTGGGATTGGAAGATGGGGTGGGGACGGAGGGACGGGCAGGGGTGGAGGATCCTAGATGGGTGTTGGTGTCGATGAGTTGTTGGAGCTTGCGTTCCTTAGCACTTGAGAGAAAGAGAAAAAGTTTCTTGTTGAGGCGTCGGATGAGCCGAAGAATAAAATGAAACTGGGGGCACGCGCAGCTTTGAGAAAGGGTATGGTGGTGCTGCTGGAGGGAGAGGTCGAGTGTGTTCATATGGCGGTGCATGGCACTGAGTGTGGATTTCAGAATGTGACGGGAACAGCAGTCCGAGAAACGTTTTATGTCCCGGAGATACCTGTAATCCTGGGTGGGTTCGAAACATGATGGGTGGAATTTCAGTTGAAATCCACGTGGGTTAAGTCGGAGACGGAGACAGTCACTGAGAAAGGAGATATGATTGTGAAAGCGGGTTTTAGTAAACACCTTGTCAAACACCAGGAGGGAAATGGAAAGCAATGAAGGTGAGCAAGGCAAAAGAGAGGAATGGAAATCTTGTCGCAGAAAAGAACAGAACTTCTTCAAGGAGGTAGGCATTTCTTGAAGAGCAGTGGCAGTCAATTAAACACAGAGATAAAAACAAAAAAAACTGCAGATGCTGGAAATCCAAAACAAAAACAGAATTACCTGGAAAAACTCAGCAGGTCTGGCAGCATCGGCGGAGAAGAAAAGTGTTGACGTTTCGAGTCCTCAACCAAAGGCATTAAGGGATATAGGGCACAGGGTGAGAAATGGAGTTAAGTCACAGATCAACCATTACTTCACTGAATGACAGAACAAGCTAGAGGGGCTAAATGGCTTATTCCTGTCCACTGTCACAAAGAGATGTTAATGTGTATAGTGTTATTGGAAATTATTTTTTAAAAAATAGAGTTCTAGTGGGGTCTGTGCCTGTGAGAGTCTTAATTGGATTAAAACCAGCTAGTCTGAGTGCTTTGTATAGTAGTTTTGAGATGTTAATTAGGTAAACATAAGGAGGGTAGAAGGTAAAGTGCAAATTTGCATTTGTTAAAAGAAATCAAGACTGCAGGTGAAATCTTATACCTAACTAGAAGACACAAAGCAATGTCTTTATTTACTTACTAATAAAATTGGTAGGATGAAAGGATGTTATTGTTAGAAGAGGTAAAGTTAAAAGCCTAGAGATACAACAGAAAATTTACATTCAAAGAGAAAGATATGTATAAAAGAGATTGTGTGTAAAGTTGAAGCATTTTAAGATTCAACAAGTGTGAGAAGCTTCCAGCCTATAAGCCCCAAGCTGCCGTCTGCAATAAATTCATTTTGAATGTGACTGTCCAGGGTGTGCTTTGCCAGTTGTTTGTTTAAATCTATGAGATTTATTGTTGCCTTAGCAGTGATGTAACTGAGAGTCAAGTTAAGTAGGGGATTTTTGCAGCTACTATAGCAGTAATTTTGTAGAAACAAATTTACAATCTTTCTTGTATTAATAAATGTTTAATTTAGTTTTATAAAAAACCTCAAGGTTTTTATTACTACTGAATTGAAAGCCTGCATCTCGAAACATACAAATTGCAAAAATAGGTTATGACAGTTGTTTCAAGTTTCCCTCTGGGATTTGAACAACTCAGCCTTTACCATCAGCTGCATCATAATACCCATGTTCCTATGAGACTATACGGTTACAATACAGAGCACACAAATTAAATAACAATTCTAATCAATAGTTTAATATTTTCCATAAACGATTTTATTGAGCTTGATACAAGGTTAATTTACTCCATTCTATTAAACACATATCTTTAATTTTGCCCAAACAAATTTGTAGTTAGATACTGTAATCACATAATAGCAGGCAAGGGTCACACATCAATGACATCATTTTTAAATGAATGATGGAGCAGCTTGCACAAACTGATAAAGGGAAAAAAAGCCTGGGGAACCATAACTTTTGGTAAGGAGGTTAGCAAAATAAAAACCAGTTATAGCAATGTTGTGATGCTGAGAGGTAGGTCAATAGAGCCAGGTTAAAGCATATGCTAATAACATCAAGATATGACATTACAATGTGAATAAACATACGTTCACTTCCTATCTCAATGTGCCCAGTTGTAGCAAAATAGCTGATCAACAGATCAGGGATCTCATAATGGATGAGAAAGTTAGATGATAAAATTTGACTGAGCCACTTATAAACTTCCTGGCATCCAGCCAAGCAAGTTTTGTCAGGGAGACTGTTTCATTCACCCCACTTTCTCAGGAAAAAGCTGTAATTTTCTGTTTTTACTTGTTGACTTAATAAAACTCATGTAAAGTAAGATAAAAGAAATCGAGTCCTATTTGCCAAATACAAATACTGTGGAAATCTGAAATAAAAACAGAAAATGCTGGGAATACTCAGCAGGTCAGGCAGCATTTCAGGAGACAGAAACAGTTATGGTCAGGTTGATGACCTTCCAGCAGGATATTCATCAACCTGAAACATTGGGCAGGATCTTCCGGATAGCGGGGTTTCCAGCCCCACAACCCGTAGAGACGGTAGGGAATGCACCCTGCCAATCTCAGCAGCCCCAGAGCTACTTAATGCTCCAAAAAGTGTCAATTGTCTGGAGAGACGACTTCCGCCCCTCACTTGGGTAGTAGTCCTGCCTTAAAAAGACTTGTCAGCCAATCTGATTGGGCAGCAGCTCTGTAGTCCAAGCAGTGCCAGTATTGGACAGGACTGAGACAAGCAATCTCCAATTTCTAAGTTCTGGAGTTCAGGACCAGGTAAGTGTGGGGATGATCTCAGCAGGTAGAGGAGACAAGGACAGATGGGGAGAGGGTTGTGGGGGTCTTGGAGAGGTCGGGTATGGGGGAGGGGAGACAACGCAGGGGACAGACCTTCGGGAAGGCCACCTAATAAGAAAAGAGGGCCATTGATGAAGACACCCTCTCTCCCCCAACTCCTCACACCCAAAGCCTGAGCAGAGTGATCTGTCAGGCATCCCCCTTGCCCACTAGCCTCAAAATTGAGGCCGTGGGCAGGATGTAGGCCTGAAGTGGACAATAATTGGCAACTTAAGGGCACTAATTAGGGTGAGGGCGGGCAGGCCACCCTAGGTCTCACACATCCCATATAAAATTTTGGGCAGGTTGGACAGGCCGGAGGTAAGTGGCAGGGTGATGAGAAGGCTACCCCCAGGAATTTTACTTCACCCCCACCTGCAAATCCACCAGCAGGAGACCATAAAATTCTACCCATTAATTGTTTCTTTCTTCCCAGATCCTGCCTGACCTGCTGAGTACTTCCTGCATTTTCTGATATTTGGACAGGTGGCCAAAACCTTGGTCAGGGAGGTTGGTTTTAAGGAGTGCCATAAAGGAGGAAAGAGGTGCAGAGGCTTGGAAAGGAAGTTCCAGGCCTTAGGATTTGGTCAGCTGAAGGAAGTTCCGGGCCTTAGGACTTGGGCAGCTGATAGTATTGCCACCAATGGTGCAACAAGGGTTGCATGAGCAAGAGGCCAGAATTGGAGAACAGAGATTGTGAAGCTTTGTAGGGTCTTCTTTTTTTAATTAGGCCAGTAAAAAATTATGAGGGGAATAGATAGACAGGATCAAATTGTTCCCTTTAATGGAGAATTCTAGAACCAGGGGACATAGATTCAAGATAAGTGGCAGAAGGTGTAGGGGGGACATGAGGAAGAACTTTTTTATGCAGAGGGTAGTGGGTGTCTGGAATTCGCTGCCCAAGTTGGTGGTAGAGGCAGAAACTTTAAACTCTTTTAAAAAGTACTTGGATCTGCACCTAAAGTGCTATAAACTGCAGGGCTATGGGCCAGGTGCAGGAAGGTGGGATTAGAAAGGGCACCTGGGTGTCCTCAGGCTGGCATGGACAAGATGGGCTGAATGACCTCCTCCTGTGCTGTAACTTCTCTATGTTTCTACTTGCATTTAATTAGGCCAGCATCCCTAATTGCCCTTGTTCAGAGGGTATTTAAAAATCACCCAATTGCTGTGGGTCTGGAGTCACATGTAAGCCAGACCAGGTAAGAACATCAGATTTCCCTCCCTAAAGGGCATTACTGTTTTTACAATTGCCAATGGTTTTGTGTTCATCAGGCTGTTAATTCCCGATTTTTTAAAATTGAATTCAAATTTTACCATAGTGGGATCCGAACCCAGGTCCCCATAGCATTAACCTGGGTCTCTGGAATACAGTAGTTACAGTACCACTATGCCACCGCCGCCCCAAGGGATGGAGTAAAGAAGAAATTACATAAATGGGGATGGGGCAATACCATGGATGGATTTGAAATCAAGGCGTTAACCTTGAACAGTATGTTTTTTCTTGCTTTCTAGTATTTGTTTTTACATATCAGTTAAATGGTAATGCAACAGTATACGCAAATAGACATTTTCATCTACCTTATTCATTAGACAGAACTTTATCATGGACACTTTGTGCAAGTTTATACATCCCTCCTTTATTTGATGGAATAACAGGAAAACAACTGTGCCTCTTTTGATGTAATTTTGCTTGCATTCAACAGATCACATTCATGAAGTAATTCATTTAGATTTAGAAGGAGACTTCAAAACTAAGATTGCAGAACCACAAAATACAGTATGAGCAGCTGACTAAATACTGTTACAAGCCTGTCAACATCATAGGAATGTTGAATGCACCATACAAATTTCAAAACTAATATAAATAGATCATTTTGAAGGCTATTCAGCTCAATAGATCAAGGATAATTGTTCCATACAGTGAGACACCAAGCCATACACATCAGCCCCAATCATTTAGACTATGTTCAGTTTTTCACATCATTAGCCCTGGGCTAGGGAAGCATGGAAAAAAGTACTCTCGTTCCTAGGCACTACTGCTGCAAAGTATATGTGCATATCTAAAGCAAGAACTGAATTAATCTTAGCTATAATGCCAACTTTTTGAATAGCCTGCTGACTATCACACAAGGATCAATGACTAGAAAGCTATATAGCACATTTATCACTGAGAAAAGAGAACCTCTTTTTAAATCCAGTGTGGATTTAGTGTTTAAAAAAAGCACAAATTTTCTGCCAACAATGCATTGTGAGTGCATTTGCAATAATTATTAGACACATCAAACGAACAAGTTCATGAATACTAAAATTGAAGTGACTGAATCAATACCAAACATTGACAAAAGTTGCAGTAAAAAAAATTGATATTTTCTGAAATTTTAGTTCCAAGTTTTTGGATTTGTTCATCCATAAGTGAAGAGATGGTTTTAATTTTTTCTGCATTGGGTCTTCTTTCCAAACAAAATGCTAATTTTTGAAAGAGATTTAAAAAATATTGCCTGCAATGATAGCAATAAGTTTACATTTATATATCATGTTTGTCATAAAAAAATTGCCCCAAAGCACTTCATATAAGTATGAAGGAAAAGAAGGGCAGGCAGCACTGAGGTAAAAGAGGAAAGGTCAGGTTTGAAGGGCCAGAATCAGGAATGGAGAGTTTGGGGTGTGGTGGGGAGGAGTTGTAGGGGAGGTTTGTAGGACTAGAAAAGGGTACACTGATAGGCACTGCTGAGGCCAAGAAGCACTCAGACACAAAGTTAAGAAATTTATACCTAAGCCATTAAGGAACTGGAAACCAATACACGAACAAAGGTGATGGTTGAACAAGGCTTGTGCAAGGTGAAAGAGGTTGTTTGAAGTAAAACAAAAAATGCTAGAAAAACTCAGCAGATCTGACAGCATCTGTGGAGAGAGAAACACAGTTAACGGTTTGAGTCCAATATGATTCTTCAGAACTGGAATAGGATATTAGGAATTAGAAATAAGAAACTAGGGATGCATGTAACAAGGGTGCCACAATAATCATGGATGACTTTAATCTACATTTGGACCGGGCAAACAAAATCAGCAATAACACTGTGGCAGATGAGTTTCTGGAGTGTGTACAAGATGGCTTTTTAAACCGGTACATCGAGGAACCAACTAGGGAACAGGCTATCCTAGATTTTGTATTGTGCAATGAGAAGGAGTTAATCAATAATCTTGTTGTGTGGGGTCCTTTAGGGAATAGTGATTGTATCATAATAGAATTCTTCATTAGGATGGAAAGTGAAGTAGTCCGATCCGAAACTAGGGTCCTAACTTTACACAAAGGAAACTGTGAAGGTATGAGGTGTGAGTTGGCTAAGATAGATTGGGGAACTCTCAGAAGGTCTGGCAGCATCGGCGGAGAAGAGAAGAGTTGACGTTTCGAGTCCTCATGACCCTTCAACAGTTCTGTTGAAGGGTCGTGAGGACTCGAAACGTCAACTCTTTTCTTCTCCACTGATGCTGCCAGACCTGCTGAGTTTTTCCAGGTAATTCTGTTTTTGTTTTGGATTTCCAGCATTCATAGTTTTTTGCTTTTATCTATAGATTGGGGAACTTCATTAAAAGGCATGACGGTGGATAGGTAATGGCTAGTATTTACAGAATGCATGTATGCATTACAACAGTTATAAAATTCCTTTCTGGTACAAAAGCACAACAGGAAAAGTGGCCCAACCATGGCTAACAAAAGAAATTAAGGATAGTATTAGATCCAAAGAGCAGTCATATAAAGGTACTAGAAAAAGTAGCAAGCCTGAGGATCGGGATAGAATTCAGCAAAGGATGACCAAGAGATTGATAAAGAGGGGAAAAATAGAGAATGAGCATAAACTTGCAAGGAACATAAGTGGGCTGGAAAAGCTGCTATATGTATCTAAAAAGAAAAACATTAGTGATGGCAAATGCAGATCCCTCACAGTCTGAAGTGGGAGAATTTATAATAGAAAACAAGGAATTGGCAGATCAGTTAAACAACTACTTTAGTCTGTCTTCACGGAGGAAGACACAAATAACTACCCAGAAATGCTAGGGAACTAAGGGCCAAGTGAGAAGGAGGAATTGAAGGAAATTAGTACCACTAAAAAAAAAAAAGTGCTTGAGAAATTAATAGGACTGAAAGCCAATAAATTCCCAAGGCCTGATAATATACATCCCAGGATACTAAAGGAGGTGGCCATAGAAATAGTGGATGGGTTGGTTGTTATGCTCCAAAATTCTGTAGATTCTGGAAGAGTTCTGGCAGATTGGGATGGCAGCAAACATAACCCCATTACTTAAAAAAAAAGGGAGGGAGAAAACAGCAAATTACAGACCAGTTAGTCAAATATCAGCAGTAGGCAAAATGTTAGAGTCTATTATAAAGGATGTGATAACTGGACACTTAGAAAATATCAACGGGATTAGGCAAAGTCAACATGGGTTTATGAAAAGGAAATCATGTTTGATAAACCTACTGGAGTTTTTTTTTGAGGGCTTAACTAGCAGAATAGATAAGGGAGAACCAGTAGATGTGGTGTATTTGGATTTTCAGAAAGCTTTTGATAAATTCCAACATCAGAAGCTAGTGTGTAAAATTAAAGCACATGGGATTGGGGATAATATACTGGCCTGGATTGAGAATTGGTTAACAGACAGGAAACAGTAGGAATAAATGGGTCTCCTTTTCCAGAATGGCAAGTGATTTATGGTGTACTGCTGGGATCAGTGTTTGGGCCCCAGCTATTCACAATATATATCAGTGATTTGGATCCCTGCCGCTTGCCATTTCAACACTCTACCCTGCTCTCATGCCCACATGTCTGTCCTTGGCTTGCTGCATTGTTCCAGTGAAGCTCAACGCAAACTGGAAGAACAGCACCTCATCTTCCGACTAGGCACTTTACAGCCTTCTGGACTGAATATTGAGTTCAACAATTTTAGATCTTGAACTCTCTCCTCCATCCCACCCCCTTTCCGTTTCTTCCCCCTCCTTGTTGTTTTTTCCAATAATTTATATAGATTTTTCTTTTCCCACCTATTTCCATCATTTTTAAATGTATTTCCACCCATTGTTTATCTCTACCTTTTAGCTCTTTTAGTATTCTTTCACCCCACCCCCACTAGAGCTATCTGTACCTTGTCTGTCCTGCTTTCTACTCTTAATTAGCACATTCCTTTAGATAATATCACCACCTTCAACACCTTTTTGTCCTTTTGTCTGTGACATCTTTTGGTTACCTCCACCTATTACTGGTTGCTTGTCCCAACAATGCCCCCACCCCCCACCCCCTTCAGCTTAAACCAGCTTATATTTCATCCCTTTCCTATTTTTACTTAGTTCTGTTGAAGGGTCATGCGGACTTGAAAAGTCAACTGTGCTCTTCTCCGCCGATGCTGCGAGACCTGCTGAGTTTTTCCAGGTATTTTTGTTTCTGCCCTTACCCCCAGGACTATTCTTCTCTGCACCCTCTCTCAACCCTTCAGATCCTTCCTAAAGTACAGTGCCCAGAATTGGGTACAATACTCAAGTGGAGTCTGAAACAGAGTTTTATAAAATGTCATCATAACCCCTGTGCTTTTGTACTCGATGCCTTTATTTCAAAAGTCCAGGATTCTATATAAAGTACATTGTTACCCACTTTCTCAAGCTGCCCTGACATTTCAACAATTTGTGCACATATACCCCCAGGTCCCCTAGCTCTTGCACCTCCTTTGGAATTGTATCCTTTACTTTTATATTGCTTTGCCTTGTGCTACCTGCCAAAGTGTATCACATCTTTCTGCATTAAATTTTCATCTGCTACTGTCCGCCTATTCCACCAGTTTGTCAATGTCCTCTTGGAGTCTATCACAAACCTCACAATTCACAACGCTTACAAATTTTGTGACACCTGCAATTTTTTTTAGTTGAAGTAAAGTTAATAGAAGATTCGATTTTTTTTTTGATCTTACCATGACATGTATTTAATAGTATCTCCAGCAGTCCAAAAATTCTCAATTAAATCAACTCAAGTGCACTTGCATGCAACATATGCAGCAAACAAAAAAAACTCAGTTTCACAAAGTCCACCTTTTGGTCATTTTCCAAATGTCAGAGGCATAAAATGCAAGTTTGGCTTCACCTCCTCACCACTCAATAATAGTGGTCAAACTCAAAGCCACTGCAAGCCAAGTTCTGAAGTCATCCCATTCCTCCCTGTACTGAAACAGAATTGCTTTTACACTATCCTGCTGATATCATGGTTTCTTTAATTATTTTCATCAAAACAAGTTTAAAAAATTCCACACTTCTTAAAAGTATGTTCATACATAAACCATATGCGCAACCATAATGTCAGTAAATGGTTATTACTATTATTTCCAATTGCATTCTAAAACCACTTCCACGTCACTGGATTGACAATTGTGAAGCCATGGCCAGTTAGGTCAACTGTAGCCATGTTGTTTGGTCACTTTTTTCCTTCTGATGTGGCAAAATGGAAACACTTCCTCCTCATTGAGTCTGAATTTGAAACAGTTTAACTGCAAAGACCCAGGGATATTGGTGGTAGAGGATGGCAGACAAAATTATTAAACTCAGAAGATACGGTGTGCTCCTGATCATTCAAAATTGTTTCTTGCACTAAAAATGTGAATTATATAGACTTAGAAAAGTAAACTGAATGGGCAAACATATGGCAGATCTAATTCCATTTGAATGCAAGTGTTAAGTAATACATTTCTCATCCAGGAAACTCACCTCTTACTCTCTAAACCCCGTTTCAGTTAATTGCTGATGACCCAATTCCTGGTCCCCATGCTAGTTGATATTGTTAACTGTTAGCTTTTCTCTGGTGGTACTCGCTTTTCTTGAAATCTGCCATTCCCTCTAGTCAAAAATTTCTCAACCTTGACCCTTCTTGTCTGTGCAAGCTAATCTCAATCTCCAAGCTCTCAGTCCTCTCCAAAGACCTGGACAAGTTGATGCTTCCCAAATCCATGCCTATCTTTCCCACAACTCCATGTTTGAACATAGACTCAGATTTCCATCCTGCCAAAGCATTGAAACAACCCTTACCAAAGTCACAAATGGCATCCTATTTCACTGTGAACATAGTGCATTATCAAAGTCTAGTTGCAGACTTTGACACGGTTGATTACACCACCCTCCTCCAATGCCTCTCCTCAGCTGCCTGAGTGGAACTCCTGCTTCCTAGATCCATCTTTACCTATCCAGTACGAACCTGAAAATCTCTTGCAATAGATTTTCCTTCCACTTCCACACTCTAATCTCCAGAGTTCTCTAAAGGCCCAACCTTAGTATCTTTCCTGCTTCTCATCTGCATTCTTCCTCTCAGCAAAATCATCCAAAAACACAAAGCACCTCGATCTCGTAGCATCATGTCTCTCAATCCCTCTACTGCCTTTGATTTGTCCTACATTTGGTCACGGATGAGCATAAACTACCTCCAATTCAATATCTGGAAGACCAAAACCATTGTTTTCAGTCCCTGCCACAAACTCTGTTCCCTGGCCATTGATACAATCCCCCCCCCCTTATCCACTGTGAGACTGAACCAAACTGTTCACAACCTTGCTGTCCTATCTGACCTGGAGTCAACTTCCAACCTTCCAACCCCATATCCTCTCCATCACCAAAACTGCCAATTTCCATTCTCATAACATTGCCCCTCTCTGTCCCTGTCTCAGTCTATCTACTGCTGAAATCCTCGTCCATAACGTCAGTATTTCCAGATTTGACTATTCCAATCTTTTCCATGCCATCTCTCATCTTTCCCTTCTGTAAGCTTCAGCTGATCTGAAATGCTGCTGCCCATATCCTAACTTGCATCATCTGCTATTCACCAATCACCGCTAACCCCTCCCCAACCCCCGTGCTTGCTAATCTACATTGGCTCCCAACTCAACAACAACTCAATTTTAGAATTCGCATCCTTGTTTTCAAATCCCTGTCTGGCCTCACTCCTGTAATCTCCTCCAGCTCCATAACCATCCAAGAACTCTGCATTCTTCCAATTCTGGCTTCATGTGCCTCCGCAATTGCTTGCACCCAATCATAATTGGCCTCCTTTCAAGTGTCTAGGTCCTAAAGTATAAAATCTAAAATTCTCTCGCTAAACCTCTGCACCTTTTCATCTCCTTTAAGATGCTCCTTAAATCTAATTCTTTGATCAAGCTTTTTAGACTTCTCCTAACATTGCCCTATGCGTCTCAGTGTTAAATTTTGTCTAATTTCACTCCTTTGAATCATCTTGGGGCACCTTGATACATTAAAAGCAATAGATCAAGCAAGTTGTTGTTGTTTAGAGTGGAAGCTTGTTAAGGGCTCCTGAGGTTCAAATGACACCATAACTGATAGAAGATCATGTAACATATCTTCAAATTTCCCCAAATCTCCATTTGAGTGATTTCTCAGAGATCACCACTATACAGGTGGATATTTAGATAGTTACTACTGCAACCCCACATTATGTTGACACCTCAATCTGATCTACAGTGAGAAGAATGCTTTTGTGAGCTTAAGGTTTCAGGACACAGAGTCCCGACATCCTGAATGTCAGATTAGCCACTTGATGTGTTGGAGAGCTAAGTTTGAAGCAAGGTGCACACCTTGCAGAAGCAGTAGCAAAACAAAATTCATGATGATCAATCAGGGAGGATCCACACATTCAAGACAAATCCTAAAATTGAGAGCTAGAATCTACAGGCAGTACACAAGAACTACACAGGTATCAAACAGAGACAAGTTTGTAAAAAAAAAACTCTCAAAATGGTGTGACAAAAAAAGGTTTGAAGGTGTATTATCACCACTAAACCAGTACTGAAATCTTTAAATTGGACTTGCTTTCCCTGACTCGATAATTTTTGATTGTTCAGTTCGGGAAAAGGCAACCAATTGTTCACAATAGGCCAAGAAGCCTAACACTCATGCCATGTACTGACTATATTTATATAAGGCAATGTAAAAATTCTATGCTATCCGAAACATTTTGGTCCACCTGTTCTAAATCATAAACAGTTAATACTGATGAAAAAGCAAACATACCTTCCCATGACTATTTGTGTGAAAGTAATTAGTTCAGATTATTAGCTCAAACACACCCACATGCAACACAGGTAAATCAAGTTTTTAAGAGTTTGCTAAGCTCTCTCAATTTATAATCCAGATGGTTCACAAAATTTCAGATATAAAATGAACAAATTTCTCAATTCCTTTCCTAAGCGTACAAGCATTGCTGGAGAATTTATCCTTGATCAAGTCTGGTCATTTGTATGGCATATCAGCCTCCTATGCTTTTCGGTATCAGAAGATTAAATCTCATTCCAGGTCTACCCGTTCAGTAATATTGTTGAAATTTTTTTTGGTATAGTCAACAAAGGATTGTACAAATGTTTCTACAATTAGCACACCAAAAAGATATAATTATCTTAATTCTTAACATTTTAGAGCACATTATTTGAATACCATAATGGCTATTGAACCACCAATGGTAGACCTACCACACTCTGAAGTGATAAAGAAAAGTGTAACTCTGCTGTACCTTTTGATGTTTGCGGTTCACATAGCTGAACTCTGGAATTCATTAAAACTTTTCCATCAATTTCTTCCTCAATTGTCTGCCCTATAGAAAGCAAACTCAAACGTCTCATTTTTAGAAGCCTGGGGACGCTATCACAATCAGTAGCCCCAACATCCCCAGACATAACAGCAGGTACTACTCGCTTGAAAAAATCCATTTTTCACCTTTTAAGAAGTGCAGCAAAGAAACACAGCAACTTAGCTGCCGTACTCACACATGAAAGCACTCATGCTAACTTCCTCAATACATAAAGGTGGAATATTTGCAGTGGATTTCAGAATGATGTCATGAAGGATTTGGGTGGTGCCTAAAAGTTGCAGGTCAATTTGCTATCATCAAGCAACTTCTGGGATACATGCCCTGCCTTGCAAACTGATAAACATGCAGAACATATGGATTGAGAAGAAGCCCGAAGGTATATTTCAGCATAGGATATATCTGTTTCTGAACCCAGCAGAGTCTATATTAGCTACAGATTGAGAACTGAAGAATTATACAATTTCCTTAAACATCAGATGTTTCAGGACCTGTAGAGAAACGTGAACTTAGTTTCTGTTTGCCAAATGCATTATTCTCTCATTCAAACTTATTCATAGTGGGTGGAACCTCATATCTCCAACAGTAAAAGCTGTTCTCCAGAGATAATATGTATCATTTTAAATGCTATATAAACACAGTATATCTAAATTTACAGTCCAAACCATACACTTTTATTCAAAATTAGAACATTTTATCCAACATAAAGCTGTTTATGTCAGGAAAATAGTACCGCAACTGTTCAAGCTGTGATTAAGATTTCTTGAAACACTCCTATGGTGACGCACACAATGAAATAAAAAATATGCCGTTCAGCAACAATGACCTACAGTTTATAAAGTGCATTTAATGCAGAAACATTAAGTGCTTCAGGGAAGAAACTGATGAAATGAACTGTTAGAAATGATCAAAAGCAAAGTCAAAAAAGGTGTTTACAGGAGACTTTTTAAACCAAGGAGAGAAGCAACAAGACAGCTGGTTAAGTTGAGGCTAGACCAAAGAATACAAACACACTTTTGAAGAACATTTCAACGACTTGATGGTTCACAACTGGGAGATTTTCCTGTCTCTGTTTGGAAATCAGTTAGTCATTCAAGTGAAGGTAATAGGTATTTCATTTACGACATACACTTTCATAACTATGATTTAAGTTGTAAGATTTAATTATATTGATATTAGCATAACACAGCTCATGGTAAATAAGATGATACTCTGTTTTATAATATGAATGTTATGACCTGTTATGCACTGCACCCATTCTCCCAATGCAACTAGATCTGACTGTTGAATTATTTTCTCATTCAGCATTTTAATACCAGCACAAATCTTTATATCAACTGAAAACTTAAAAGTTAACTTGGTGGAGTATAACAGTCTTAATAGGAAATGCAAAATGGATCACCATGCAAAACTATTACCATTAATAACAATCCCTTACTTACGAAAATGTAAGTAATTCCTTACTCTCCCTCCGATGTCACATAGTCTATTGTATTGCACCCTGAAAACAGGCTTTTCTGAAAATCCAAATGTACGACATAAACCAAACTACTTTCATTCGACAATCTAGCAACCTCTTCAAAAAATTAAAGTTAGTTATTCAGTCTTTGGAACATAGGATTTGCTAAAAAAAACAAGCTCCCTCCAGTTCACCTTCATGGTAGCCAGATGGTAAATTATAATTGTTGATTATTCATGACAATGAATCAACATCAATTAGTCTACAACAGACCCCAAACATGAGATGAGGAAATCTCCAGTCATGGGAAGTTTTGGGAACTATAGGTTCAAAGTCACCTGTTTCTTCTAAGCATGCTAACGTATGAGTCATGTCTCTAATTACTTACATACAACTTCCATTTATATAGCACCTTTATTTAACATAACATTCCAAGGTGCTTAACAAGATGAATACCAATAAAACATTTTTTAGCATCAAACCACAGGATGAGGTATCAGGACACATGACTAAAAGTTTAGTCAAAAAAGTATCTTAAAAGGATATAAACACACATATACATACTGCATAAAGAAAAGGCTTTTATTTATATACTGCCTTTCATGACCTCAGCATGCCTTAATATAAGTTACAGCCAATGAAGTACTTCTGAAGCGTAGTCACTGTTGTAATGTAGGAAACATTTTCCTTACTGCATTTAATAGTTACTACCTCACCTTTTTGGCCTACTGTTTTAGGTCCAGGTCCCCCACAAGTGTAAATACTTGTACATCCCCCTATAAAATCCTTCTGTAATTTTGAAGATCTCTATTAGGTCCCCTTGCAATCTTTTCTCTAGAGAAAAGCTATTTATATAGCTACGATAAAGCTATTTATATAGTTTACTATAATTATATGTAGGTCGCTTAGCTGTTTTTGCACATTAGCTTTAAATAAAGCACTTTAGGTGCAGACTGTGTCCTCTTATTCTGGACAAGGTAACACATTATATTCTGCAGAAGTCATGTAAAGAACTTGTAATAACTCCATCTCTAGGCATACAGTGTATCTTCAATTATCTCTTCTGACTATGGAATAGAAATTGACAAAGAAGTATCTGAACTCAGGGGAACAGATCTCTGTGCCGTAACACCAGACAATGTGGACTGTTGAAAGCTGTCAAAAAGATAACAGAGTCCCTAGCTACAATTTTTCAATCCTCATTAATATGCAAACTATGTCAATGTAGCAGCCTTTGCTCAAAACAGATAAACTATCTAGGCTATAGTTACCTAGTTTAACATCATTTATAACCAAAATCTTAAATACTGAGATAAAGTTAATGAAATATTAGAAATGCATGGCTTAATCAAGAGAAGTCAGTATGGAATTATTAAATGAAGGTTCTGTGTAGCACATATGGATTTTCGAAAGATATGAAATAAGGTCTCTCAAGGGCTTCATTAGAAATATACAGGTATACGATAAAAGACGAAATGTAGCAGCACAGATAGAAATCTGATTGGCAATACAGGAATTAGGGCAAATTGAAGTGGTCTTGAGCTGATATTGCATATATAATACATATGGGAAAATCTGTGTTTCTGGTAAATTGGTAAAATGACTTTAAAAGGTCTTTTTCACTGGGAAGCTAGTAACAAAAACATGCATGCAAAAACAATATACAGCAGGTGCTGGCAAGCTGAAACTAGTCATTGATCTGACAAAAGGCCATCAACCTGAAATATTAATTCTGTTTCTCTCTCCACTGTTGCTGCCTAATCTGCAGAAGTTTTCCAACATTTTCAGTTTTTAAAAACAAGCAAGCCCTTACACAAAACTGGTGTCAGTTCTGTTGATTCCATTACCACAAATTTTGTTTTCATCCCAAAACATAATTGGATCCTTTATTTAAACAAAAATGGTTAAATCACATGTTGAGGTAATATTCAGGTCAATTTGTTTTTTTAAACTGATACTATTGTACCTTAAATCTTATTTTCTCCAAAGAAATGTTTCAAAAAGGGGCATTCTGAACTGTGCTACCACACTTGTGACACAAATATTATTTAAATATCCTGACAAACTTTAAATCTACTTTAAAAATTCCATTTCTGCTGACAAATGTTCCAGCTACTAAGTTAATTTAAAAGCCCATAAAGCCAAATAGAGACCAATGGACAGTCTATTCCTAAATTTCCATTTGTTAAGGATGGCTGCGTTTGTTCTATTATATTGTCATTGTAGTTTGAGTTATGATTAAGAAGCACATTTCTGCAAAGTTTGAATTCAATAAAATATTATACCTTCCCAAAAACACTAGTGGATTATTTCACATCAGCCAGGAGACAGCAACTTAAAATCCAAAGCTACATGCATCAAATTTTTTGAAGGTAAGGGACAAAAGTCTAGATTAACACATGGAGGTTTTAATGGGCTACATTGTAACATACATAACCTATAATTTTGTTTGGAAAATTTCCATAGGAGTCAAAGTTTATTTTTAGTCTGACACCAGGAATTACTGGAGGTTGCTGATGCACCATTAGCTGTTCACTGCTAAAATATAACTCCAGAAATGATTAATGTGCAAAATGTAACAAGGACGAAACATTACTTCAGATGGATTTGATAACATTATAATTCATAATACAGGGTTGTAAATCTCTAATTCTGTACCCCAGAGAACAATGGATGCTCAGTGCTCAGTACAGTCAAGGCGAAGATCAATAGATTTTTGGACTCGAATCCAAGGATCTGGAGATCAGGCAGAAAAATTGAGTTGAAGTTCAAGATTAGCTATGATCTTACTGAATGGCAGAATAGGCCGGTCTACGACTGCTCCTTGTGCCCTTGTACCATAAATTATGATGGAACTCAGATAATTAGTATGTCTGTCCCTTCTTACTCAGGTAAATGCATTACATGCAGTACTTGGGCATCAAACTTTTGAGGCACTTTTTTAAAATTTATTCACTCATGGAATGTGGGTACTGCTTGCAAGGTTGCCGTTTATTGCCCACTCTTAACTATCCTTGAGAAGGTGGTGATGAGCCACATCAATTCTTTTACTGCAGGTACACCCACAGTACTGTGAGGTACAGACTTCCAGGATTCTGATCCAGCAATGATGAAGAAACTGCAGTTTATTTCCAAGTAATGTTAGGGGTGAAAGTCATAGGATTGGAAGGTGCTGTCAAAGTGCCCTTGGTGAGTTGCTGCAGTGGTGTGTCCTTGGGGGTGGGGGTGAAGAGAGAGAGAGAAATTGTGTGTACGTGCATGTGTGGGCTACAATCAACTGCAACTGGATGTAGAAAGGCTACCAGAATGGGTGAATGGAATTTAATACCGAGGAGTGTGGTGCATTTTGGCAGAAGTGACAGGGAGAGGCAATACGGGCATAGTTCCAAAGTGTGCAGGAAAAGAGGGAACTGGGGGCTCATGTGAAAAGATATTTAAAGGTGGCTAGATATATTTTGAGAGAGTAGTTAGCAAAGCTTATGAGATCTTGAGCTTCATAAATAGAAGTATTCCATACAAAAGCAGGGAAGTAATGCTGAACATTTACAAAGCTCTGGTTAGGCCACAACTAGAGTATTGCGTCCAGTTCTGGTCACCACACTTTAGAAAGGGTATGAGGGTCCTTGAAAGAGGGGATTTGCCGGAGTGGTAACAGGGATGAGGGAATTTAGCTGCAAGGTTAGATTGCAGAAGCTGGGGTTGTTCTTCTTGGAGCCAAGTAGATTGAGGGGAGTTTTGATGGAGTTGTAAAATATTAAGGCAGGTTTACATAGGATAGACAAAGAAAAGCCGTTCCATTAACTTATAATACAAGGACTGGGGGGGGCACAGATTTAAGGTTTTAGGCAAGAAGCACAAGCAGATGTGAGGATGAACTATTTTTAACGCAGGGATTGGTAATGACCCAGAGCTTGCTGCCTTCAAGGATGGTGGAAGTGGAGACAATCAATGATTTCAAAAGGAAATTGGATGGGCACTTGAGGGAAATTGCAGAGCAATGCAGAGAGGGCAGGGTAAATATAACTCACTGGTTGCTCTACAGAGTCAGCATGAACACAATTGGCCAAACGGATGCCTTCTGTGCCATTATACCTTTAATACTCTAGTATGCTGTTAAAAACCCAGTTACCCTTCATTCAACAAGTTGGAATGTTCAGCAGAATTTTTTTTTTACCGAGAGAATAAGAGTGTTAGAGTGGAAATTCTCATCAATTCAGGATTGCAAAAGGAGATTGCAGTCTGTGAGAACCTCTATAGTGCAACCTATAGAGAAGCAAGGACTCACTGACTGCAACTTCTGCACGTTATTCTGCTCATGTCCAAACTCCTAAGGTTGCGGTCAGTTACAATAGAGAAATCATGTCGAGCTCTGACAATAGCACGATCATTACCACCACGAAATCCAGGTCAACATTTTAAGTTTGGATCTGCTCCTAAGATTTCCTGAAAAAATTGCAATTAAACTCTTTATGAGGCTATATGTTTAACTCCAGAGCTTCCCATTATCTGGTGCTACAAAGTTGCTGGCTTTCCTTAATTAAACCACCCTTGTCCAACTGACTTAATTTTGTCCCAGTTAATCATTTCTAATAGCTTTCCCACCACAGAGATGAAACTGACTGGCTTGTAGTTACTGGGGTTGTCCTTACACCTTTTTTTTTGAACAAGGGTGCAACATTTATAATTCCCAAGTCCTCTAGCATCATTCCTATACCCATGGAGGATTGGAAGGCTATGGCTAATGCTTCTGGTCATCACATTACAGGAAGGACATAATTGATCTAAAGAGAGTACAAACAATATTTACAAGAATGCTGCCAGGGCTTGAAAATTTCAGTCCCTGCAGGCCCTTCCTCTCACCGACCCTCCGGCACACACCCTTTGCCACCTACAGACCCTCCTGCTAGCTGCTGACTCTCCGGTTTGCCCATTTTTAGCCCATCCAGTATTGCAATTACCTCCTTCTTCACTATGACATTGGCAACATAGTTTTTCTTGGTACAGAAAGATGCAAAGTACTCATTTAGTACCTCAGCCATGCCCTCTGCCTCCATGCACAGGTCCCTTTTTAGTTCCCATCACCCACAGCCTTCCTCTTACTATCCTTTTACTATTGATGTGCCTGTTGAAGGCTGTTGGATTCCCCTTTATGTTAATTGCCAGTCTCTTCTCATACTTACTCTTTGACTCTTGTTTTCTTATGCACTACCCCTGTGAATTATCTATAGTCAACCTAGATCTTATTTGTATCATCAACCTGACATGTGTCAAATACCCCCAGATGCACTGTATGATATAAATACAAAAATAGACATATAGAACAAATTTAACCAAAGTTAAAAGAATTGCATTGCATCAGAAAAAGTTTGCAAAAAGACTAAAAGTTATCATTTAAATTGCTTGACAATGGAAAGATGTCAAAGTTAGGTCGGAGTACATATGATTCATGTAAACAAAAAGCATGACCGACAACAATATAACTTCAACTCCGAGTGCTTCTATTTAAATATAGAAACTGCCAGCAATGTTCCCGCTAAGCTGCATACAAACAACTGCAGAGTTTGTGAAGTTTGTGAAGTGCTGCGCAGGGCTTGGCCTATGTTAAATACTGCTCACACATGACTGCTCAAAAGAATTTGAAGGTACAAAAATTCCTCACTTAAATTGCAGTTGCAATCCTGATAACGGCAACTTTAAGCAAATCAGATTTTCCCATTAAAACCAATGTAAAAGCTGCAGTTAGTTTCTGTAGGACCTTTCTCATCAGAAAAAAATTAAGACTTTATAACCTGTAAGATGAAATGCCTTACATTGCTAAATTCCTATATTGGTAAATGAAATAACTAAAATAAAATAAATTTAAAAATGGAAAAGAAATATGCTAACTTTCTACTTAACTCCCACTTGCTGCCTCTCCTTCTCATCGCTGATCCTGCTCACCACACAGCCCAGTCCCTGCAGACCCCTCCTCTCGCCAACCCTCTAGCACACACCCTTTGCCACTTCCAGACCCTCCCGCTGGCTGCTGACTCTCCGGTTTGCCGCATCTGCTGCTCCCTGACCCTCCTGGTTGCTGCAGACCATCCCTCTCACTCCTTGCCTCTCCCATTCACCACTTCCATCTCTGGAACCCTCGCTGTGAGCAAGGGTTCTGGAGATGAGCAAGGAGTAAGCTGGTAGCTGGAGTGGCGGTGAGAGTGAGAGTCAGGGAGCAGCAGGGGCCGCAAACCAGAGGGTCAAGAGCGAGGGGGTTAGGGAGTGGCAGAGACCGCGAACCGGAGGACAGGTGGCAAAAGGCAGGGTCAAGGAGTGGCAGAGCCCACTCCAAAATGGCACCGATCAGCTTATGCGGCCCTATATCAGTGTCGGCTTAGAACAACTTTAAAATGAAACTCACGGCACTAGTCGCAAGTATGGGCCCCATTGGCTGGCTGGTGTTAAAGTGGAACGACTTAGAAACGGGGACTTACTGTACTGTGCATCAAATAACTAGCTGCACAATGGCATTTCAAAGAGAACATTAGGTGCCTGTAGCACATTACAGCCACAACAAAAAATTCTGTTTGCTTGAATTTTCAAGTATTCTTTTATCCCATTTAGTTACACCTTTCCAAGATTGCTCATGTAAGCTCAACCATAATTTTAAAAATTGTACAATTTATACTGTCATTTATGTAAACATTTCTACACAATAGGTTTAATAATTCGCAAGCAAATTAATGTCTCATCATTCTAAACTGGGAAAAATTAGTACGTCAACAGTTATCAAAGCAATGAATTCACTAAGTCCTTATTCCTTCTTTTCTCAGTGGTTTAATGACAACACTTGCACTTCAGTTGAAAATCAGGTATATACCATTTTTTCACAGTAGATTCTTAGAAATAAATGTTGAAAATGGAGTGCTTCTGAATGAGATTTATTTCTGTACTGTACTTCCATTAATGTTTCATACTGAACATAACACTGCTAGATTTTCGCACCTACCTAAATTTCCTGTGATGACTGGTCTTGCCTAAACTCCATAGGGATGGGCTGCGTCTTCCTCAAATGTTAAAATCACAGTGGGACAAGAAAATCTGCAATAAAAAATGTAATACTGTAATTATTTAGTGTTAAATTTAAAATGCACAACTTTGACAGAAGAGATGAATCTGATGGTCAATGACTCTATGAAAATTGATTTCTTCTTTTGAAGATATGAAAATTAATGCAAGTAACTAAACATTTTTTTTTAAATCAACAGTACCCCGAACACATTAAATTCTTCAATTTTGCCTCTGACAATCTGCACCAAAGCTTTTGATTAGAGTAAGCAAAGGATATGCCTGCACGGACCACGTGCACTACATGTAGATTTCACAGACATTTCGTTTGGAGACCCAAAGATGGTAGTGGATTTCTGCACACTTAAGATACCTGGGTAACTAAAAGAAAACATTTGTGCATGAACCAAACCTTATATGCATGTTTACATTCAGACCTGAAGCAATACAAACCCAGTATTTAGGATCGCTGAGGACAGGTTTAGCCATTGAACTTTTTTTTAAAAAGACAAAAATATAGTGTCACTCTTTCTCTTTTCCTATGTGGCAAGTGTCACTGCCTCATATTGAGCAGTAATCCAACAACCTTATCCTCTATCCCCAACATCTATCCCACCCAGCCTGCTCCTTTCAGGATGTTCCTTCTAACTTCCTCTAGATTACATTAGTGGATCAATTAACACTCTACATTGCAAACAAGGCTATCACAACTTTACTGCAGGTGAATCTGGCATTATAGCCCCGACAACAACCCAGTTAACAGGCAGGAAAACATGACCACCCATTCTACCAAACTCTTTTCAGGCCAGCACAATGGACATTGCTCTCATTGAGGAGTCCTATCTCGGTCTCTCTCCGGATTCCTCCTGCAACTCTCCTCCAAGCATCTAGCTTTCTTCAATCCTTCCTGCCACATAAAGTCACTGGGATTTAATGCCCTCCTAAACTCACCAACATCATCATGATGGAAATTTGCACCATTCTCTCTTTCGTTATGCTTAGCACCAAGCAGCTAATTGTGTTGGGTGATTTCAACCTACAATTAAAATTTGCTCCCGCTGGTTCCCTATAATCATTTAATTTCAACCTCCCACCTAGGGCTATCCTCTTGATGTCACCATCCCACATTGGTCACAGGGACTTGTAAATTGAGAGGCAATGTCTTCCACACATGCATTACATCCATTCCTTTTGTCTTTCCACAATCACAGTACTCTCACCTTTGTCCCTGGAGAAAACTCATTCCCACCTACCTCAAAATTTACACACCTCTGTTTTTGATTCTCTTATTCCCACCAAATAACTTTCTCCTGCACCTGCTGTTATTTCTCAACTCATTTCCTTAAGTCCACTTCCTACCCTGTTCATACCAATCAAAGCAGCCTGGCCAAGTTCACAATAACGTTCTCTGTGACAATGATGCATTATCCCTCCTTGATCTCTCAACAGAATTTCAGATATTTGACTATGCCATCTTCTTCCATCACCCCTCTTTTGTCCAGTTGCACGGAACTATAAATATATTGTTCTTCTTCATTCTACGTACCAGCTGTGGCTCAATTGGTAGCACACTCACCTCTGAGTCATAAGGTTTGGAGCTCAAATCCCACTGCAGGATTTGAACGTAAAAATCAAGGCTAACACTCTACGTAAGTGTGGAGGGACCACGCTCCCTCTCTGTCTTTTAGATGAAATGTTAAACCGAGCCCTCAGCTGCCTGAGAGTGGATATAAACGACCCCATGGCACTAATTCAAAGAGCAGCAGAGGAGATACTCCTGTGTCCTGGCCTATATTTACGCCTCAACTAACAACCCAAAAAATATAGATTATCTGGTCATTATCACACTTTGTGGGGAATTTGCTGTGCAGAAAGTGGCTGTAGTGTTTCCTACATTACAACAGTCCCACCTCTTCTAAAGTATTTCACTGGCAATAAAGTGCTTTGAGGCTTCAGGCGATCATGAAAAGTGCCATATAAATAATGTTGTTCTTTCTTTCTGCTCCAATAGAGTCAATGCATTGCAACTAATGGTTTCTGTTCCAGACAGGACACAACTATTTCTGGTGTTCCTCATGGATTAGTACCATCCTCTTTCTCATTAACTTACTGCATTAGTAATATAATTTACATACATGAAATCACCTTCCATATGGAAACTGATGGCAACAAACCCCATCTCTTCCTTTACCCCCAACCAATCACCATACTGTCAGATTTTCTAGCCAAAATTTCACCCTCCTCAGCATGAGGAAGACCAGAGCTATTATTTTCAGCCCTCACCATAAACTGCTCTCTCTTGCCAATGATTCTATCAGCTTTTCTAAGTGAACAGGTTGAACTATTGTGAAATACTGGCATGCTATGAAACACAATTCTGGATTGAAAATGCCACTCTTTCATCTCCTCGTTGCAACTCAATGACAAGTAGTTCCAATGGTTCATACATTCTCAATTCCAGTTTATTTGATCTCTGTAGTCACAAGTTCCAGATTATGAGCTTGTAATATGTCTGCCTTGCTTAAGTGCAGTTAGATTACAAAACGTTCCACTATCACTTGAGTTTGTCATTTCAATTTTAAAATGCCACTCAAGAGTTAAATCAAATATTTCTGGTGCTGTTATCTAGTGTTACCATATGTTATAAGAGCTAACGAGAACTCAGTCTTGTGGGGTGGGGGTGGTGCAACATATTAGCATGGACAGAGAGCTGTTTAGCTAACATGAAACAGAGGGTAGGCATAAATGGGTCATTTTTGGATTAGCAAGATGCGAAGAGTGGAGTGCCACAGGGCTCAGTGCTGGGACCTCAACTATTTACTATTTATATCAATGACTTGAAGGAAGGGACCTAATGTATGGCTACTAAATTTGTTAATGATACAAAGATAGGTGGGAAAGTAAGGCATAGCGGGTCTGCCAAAGGATACAAATAGCTTAAGTGATTGGGCAAAAATTTGGCAAATGGAGTATAATGTCAGAAAACGTGAACTTGTCCACTTTGGCAGGAAAAATAGAAAATCAGGAAGCATATTATTAAAATGGAGAGAGATTGCAGAACTTGGTGGTACAGAGCAATGTGGGTGTCCTGGTACATGAATCACTAAAATTTAGTATGATGGTACAGGAAGGCAAATAGAGTGTTGTCAGTTGTCGAAAAGGTGATGGAGTATAAAAGCAGGGACATTTTGCCACAGTTGTGCAGAAACCTCATTTGGAGTACTCTGTACAGTTTTGATCATCTTATTTAAGAAAGGGTACAAATGCGTTAGAAGCAGTTCAAAAAAGGTTCGCTCAACTAATTCCTGGGATGAGGGTGTTACCTTATGAGGAAAGGTTGGACAGGCTAAACTTGTATTCATTGATGTTTAGAAGGATGAGAGGTGATTTTATTGAAACATGGAAGATCCTGAGGGGGCTTGACAGGGTGGATGTTGGAAGGATGTTTCCCCTTGTGGGACAGACTAGAGCTAGGGGACACCATTTAAAAATAAGGGGTCTCCCATTTAAATCAGAGATGAGAAGTTTCTTTTTCCTCTGAGGGTGTTGAGTCTTTGGAACTCTTCCTCAGACAGTCGAGACACAGTCATCAAATATTTTTTCAGACAGAGGTAGATAGATTCTTGACTAACAAGGGAGTCAAAAGTTATCGGGGGTAGGCAGAATATATAGTTGAGGCCACAATCAGGACAGCCATGGTTTTGTTGAATGGCAGAGCAGGTTTGAGGAGCCAAATGGCTGACTCCTGCTCCTAATTCATGTTTGTATGTTATTAGTCAACAAAGCTGCTTCTAAGCTAATAACTGCAAATATTTAATAAACAAGGCTAACAATCAAGTATTAATTCACTATCAAGATCTACTATCCAATATTGAGAATGGCCCCTCATACCCCCAACTGGCAGTGAATGCCTCAACGGTGTAGAGTGTATATATTATCTGCACATTCAGGGATCCTTATTTAAAGCTAAGCTAGCTAGCAAGTAGATAATGACTGTGCTGTCTAACTACCCTGTTCACTGCAAGAAATAAATATAGACTAGAAGATCTCTCATGGTGTTTCTCATGGTGAGTCAGAGGATATAGTATTTTATAACAAGTGGGGTGTTTAACAAAGGTCATGGTATGATACAACACAGGAGGCCATGCAGCCCATTGTGCCTGTGCCGCAAAGCTACCCAATTAATCCCATCCCCTACTCTTTCTTCGCAAGCCTATAATTTTTTCCCTTCAACAATTCATCCAATTTCCTTTTGAAAGTTACTTTTGAATCTGCTCCCACCACCCCTTCAGACGTGCATTCCAGATCACTACAATCCATTCTGTAAAAAACTGATTCCTCATGTCACCTCTGGTTCCTTTACCAACCACCTTAAATCTGTGTCTTCTGGTTACTGACCCTTCTGCCTCTGGAAACAGTTTCTCCTTATTTACATCATCAAAACTGTTCAGAATTTTCAACATCTCTACCAAATTTCTTCTGAACCTTCCCTACTTTAAGGGGAATAACACCAGCTACTCCGATCTCTTCACATAACTGAAGTCCTTCCCATCTCTGGTACCATTCTAGTAATTCTCTTCTGCATCTTTTCCAAGGCCTCAACATCTTTCCTGGATTGTGCTGCCTAGAATTTAACACATTATACCACCAAAGACATAACTAGTGTTTTACAAAGGCTGGGCATTACCTACTTGCTTTTGTAGTCTGTTTCTACTAAGAAAACCATGGATCCCATATATCTTTTTAACAACCTTATCAAATTAGCCTGTCACCCAGTGTGTCTTCACCCAGAAGTGTCTCATTTCAGTTCATGCACACTCTTTAAAATTGCATCCATTAGATTATATTACCTCTCTTCATTTTTCCTACCAAAATCTATCGTTTCACACTTCTCTGCATTAAATTGCAACTGCCACTTGATCTCGCATTCCACCATTCTATGTCGTCCGTAAGCAATCCTCCTCATTGTTTGCTACATTTCCAAGTAAACCTCTCTCCAGTCGGAAAAATAGCCATTCACCATTACTCTCTTTTCTGTCCCTTACTGTGTCGGCCATGGCTCAGTAGGTAGTACTTTTGCCTCCGAATCAAAAGATTGTGGGTTCAAGACCCGCTCGAGTGTGAGGGAAAAAAAAATCAAGGCTGACCCTCCAATGCTGTATTAAGGGAGTGCTGCAACATTAGAGGTGCATTCTTTTAGATGAGCTGTACTGAGGCTCTCTCAACTGGAAGCAGATCCCATGGCCCTATTTCAAAGAAGAGGAATTATCCTGGTGTCCTGGCAAATATTTATCACTCAAATTGGCTGTCTGTCGCATTTACTACATTATAACAGCGATTACACTTCAACAGTACTTCACTGGCTGTAAAGTGTTATGAATAACTGGTGGTTGCAAAGGTATTCTGTAAAAATGCAAGACTTAAGATCTTTTTATTTTCTTTAGCCAATTTTGAATTTGTCTTGCCTTTAATCTTACTAACAGGTCTATAATGCGGTACTTTGTCAAACACCTTTTGAAAGTCCAAATGCACAGCATCAATGGACTTGTTACAATCCACTTAGGGACCGTTAATGTTTAAAGAAGAAATCCAAACACAATCAATAATGACAAAATTTCATATTATAAAAAAAACTTTATTGTATATAAAAATTAACCAAAGCAAGCACTATTGACTTAACACTGTAGTTTACAATTAGTTATGCTATGAACTCAGTTCTACTTTTTAGTTTCCCCAAGAAATCCCCTATATGTTACAACAATCTTGAAGGTGCATTCAATTCTTTAGAGATCAACCCGAAAGTATGCCACAGTTCTCTGGAATTTACATTAATTCTCCTGTGTATCCCAGCTTTCTCCAAGATACAAGATTTATGGGATCCTTCCATTAGCTTTCTGGCTAACCGACCCTCCAAATTTCTTTAAAGATCTCACCACTTTAGAATTCTGCGGTTCTTCTGTACTATTTTTTCCCAGTCTCCTCCCATAGCTTCTGTATAGCTTTTTCCATATATGTCACTGGACCAGTAATTCAGAGGCCTAGGCAAGTGCTCTGGAAACAAGGGTTCAAATCCCACCATGGCAGCTAGTGAAAGTTAAATGCAACTAATAAAAAAAAAAAATCAGAATCGAAAGCTAGGCACAGTAATGGTGACCATGAAAGTATTGTCGATGGTTGTAAAAATCCTTCTGGCATCTGCCATCCTTACTCAGCCTGGCCTACATTACTCCAGGTCCATATCAATGCAGTTGACTCTTCACTGCCCTCTGAAATGCCCTAGAAAGCCACTCAGTTCAAGGGCAATTAGGGATGGGCAAATGAGTGATATCCATATCCCACGAAAGAATACAATTTAAAAATAATTTACAAATTGACTGTTTTCTGCCACAAGGCTCTGTGAGGATCACTGTAGATTTCTTCCCCTACCTACAAACCAGATAAACTTCCAGCTTCTTCCCCCTTCATAAATTCCAACTGAGCTCAAGCCCCCACCCACATTCACCCACATGGTGAATGATAAAGCTAGCATTTCCTCTGTTTAACTGCAGGCCTAACATTCATTTTCTTTGGCTGTCCCCATTCTGAGTTGCAGCTTACACAAGACCAAATCTGCGACTAGCTCTGTCTGTTCCCCAAAGTGAACTACTTGCTTCCGTCAGCAAACACACACACAAATTAAACAAAAGAACCTTCTAACCAAGGTTCCAGCCTGAATCACATCTCCATGGCAATGTGGTATGCTTTGGCATGGTTCAAACAGAAATGCAAGCAAATCATTTTATACAACTCTGATCCTGCAACCCATTTGAAAAAATTCTCCGTATTGGAGTTTTATGACCCTCTTTCCCAGAATTGCCAGTTTTTAGCTTCTTTTTTGGAAATGAAGAGAGACACCCTGACTCTACCAAGGAGGTCCAGAAATGCATCATTTATTGTTTAATTTTTTTCCACAACTCTGACCTTGTAAGATAAACACAAGTTACCTTTTAAGTATAAAAAATCCAGGCTTCTTTGAATTGCATTTGCATCAGAGTTATCAGTTTCTCAGATGTCCATTTATTTTACATTGAGCACTTTAACCTCCAACTTACAAGTTATATTCCTGAAACTAAAAAGTTACATTGGGAACTAGGTATTTGCAATACAACCCTCATTAACGCTCCATTGAAATCATGTTTATGCCATGTAGAAGGTAACCTCAGAGCCACTAACTACTCAAAAAACTTGACAGTCTCCAGGACAAAGCAGCTGACTTGATTGACACCACATTCACAAACATTCACTCTCTCCAACACTGACGCACAGTAGCAGCAATTTGCACCATCTACAAGATGTGCTGCAGAAATTCACCAAGGCTCCTTACACAGCACCTTCCAAACCCACAACCACTACGATCTAGAAGGACAAGGGCAGCAGATAGATGGGAACACCACCACCTGGAAGTTCCCCTCCAAGCCACTCACCATCCTAACTTGTAAATATATTGCTGTTCCTTCACTGTCACTGGGTCAAATCCTGGAACTCCCTTCCTAACAGCACCATGGACATAACTACACCACATGGACTGCAGCGGTTCAAGGCGGCAGCTCACCACCAACTTTTCAAGGGCAACTAGGGATGGGCAATAAATGCTGGCCCAGCCAGCGAAGCTCACATCCCATGAATGAATTTTTTAAAAAGTTAAATTCCATATTTATTATGTGTATTCTTGGGTTTTTGCTAGGGTTCTTTGGGAATTGAATTATGAAACTGTTCAAATGTAAATGACTGGTCTTAATTTATATATTTTTTGAAAAATATTTGATTTTAATGATTTATCATTTTTAACAGTGAGAACATAACATAACAGTTATAGAGTGAGGGAGGTTTAGTCACACATCAAGACAGTCCTGTGCTTTGTTGGCACTGGGACTGGTCCTGTGTTTTAGCAGACTACAACGATTCCCCAGTACTACCAAAACCCAGGACCATCCCCCAAGACTTCAACAGACCAAAGTACAGTCCTGAAGTTTGACAACATTGTAATTAAACTGGAGTTTGTCAACATGATGTGGGCCTTTAATCTGCAACCTCTGTGGAAGAAGATTTGGTAGAATTGTTGGAAACAAACAAGGTCCATTCAATCCAGGTGCAACGTGACATCAGCTTACTATTTGGTATCCATTAGAGGTAAGAAAAAGGGAAGGGCATGTCCTGACAATGGTGCTAGATGATGGGATCACAAGTCTGACAGTGCTGTTTACAATTTTCTATGGAATTCATGTTAGCAATGAATTTTGTGCATAATTCTGAAAAGCCTATGAACAGAAATTGCCAGAAGCTGAAGTAAAAGTATTCCAGCACTTATCTGACTCAATGACACTGATGCATCCAGTGAAATTGAGTATATTGCACTCACACTGCACAATCTGAAATAAACTAACAGCATCACAGCTCTGTCACGAATATCAGCCCAAACTTTTGGGAAAGGCCAAATACATACTTTAGTGAAGACATTAAATGACATAAAAGACAAATCAATGGCTAGATGTAATTACATTATTGTGGAATATGCAATTATTTTACTTCAGCTTTGCTGAAACCCTTACTTTGGACATTAAACACTTTAGCTACTATGGGGGGGAAATCAGTTTTTTTGGAAATTTTGAGCAGCTGTGGGATAGGAGGATACAGTGCCAGCTAGTGGATGCAGCTTGTAATCACACATTAGCAGATCTTATCCATTTTCCTTATGGACATAGGTACTTATAACTTCATATAGATAAAAACAAAAAACTGCGGATGCTGGAAATCCAAAACATGCTGCCAGACTTATAACTTCATGGCTGGCCTACCACATTCTACTTTCCAAAAACTTATGGTCATCAAATACTCTACTCTTCATGCCCATGTCTTATTCATTAATCACTCCTGTGCTCACTGACCTACATTGGCTCCCGTTTAAACAACACCTTGATTTCAAAAAAATTCTCAGTACTATAAATAAGACAGGTTAAGTGTCCTGCCACAGAGTGCACTGTTACAGAGTGGAATTGCGGTGAGTTTGGTGAGAACAGAGCTCAGGCAGGGAGGTGCTCTTTTCTTTTTCTTTCTCTCTCACCCTGCAGGAGACCAGGAGTTGAAAAGCTGTATGAGAGGGCTGAGTTTTGAAAACATCCAAGAGTGATATCATAGGAGGAACACAAGTTCATCAGTTGGTGAGAAACTGCTGTTAGGGATAGATTTGGCAATGTTAAAAGGTGTATATGTAAATGCAAGGAGTATAGCAAATAAAGCCGATGAGCTGAGCGCACAGATAGAAGCATGGCAGCATGATATCATCTCTATATAAAGGAATTTTGGCTTTAAGAGGGGCAAAAATGGCAGCTCAACATCCCTGGATGGAGTTTTTAGGCAGGATAGAAATGGGATAACAGAGGTTAGGATGTAGCATTATTGGTTAAAGAAACAATTACAGCTGTGAGAAGGGATGATATACTAAATGAAGCATCAAATGAGGTAATTTAGGTTGAGCTCAAAAATAAAAAAGGGATAGCCACATGGCTAGGAGTGTACTAAACACCCAAATAGTGGAAAAGAGTTAGAAAAGCAAATATGTAGGCATATTTCTGAGTGCAAAAAGAATAGGACAGAAAAAGTTGGGAGACTTCAACTACCTTAATATCAATTGGAATACGAACAGTGCAAAGGACACAAAAGGCACAAAATTCTTGAACTGCATTCAAGGGAACGCTTTCAGCCAGCAAGTGACAAACCCAATGAGAAGAACCGCAATTCTAGATTTAGGCTTAGGAAATGAAGCTGGGCAAGCGGATGAAGTAGCAGGGGGGACCATTTTGGAGATGGTGACCATGACAGTTAGATTTAGCACCACTGTGGAAAAGGACGAAGATAGAACAGGAGTAAAAGTTCTAAATTGGCAGATGAGAAATTTTACAAAGCTGAGGCATGAACTAGCGGAAGTGGGCTAGATACAACTACTAGAAGGGAAAAGAGTGTCAAATCAGTGGGAGATATTCAAAAGCGAGATTCTACACGCACAGTGTAGACATGTCCCCACAAAGAAAAAGATTGGTACCACCAAATATAGAGCGTCCGGGTTATCCAGAAACATACAAGCCTAGATAAAGCAGAGAGAGAGAAAGCTAATGACAGTCACAAAAAGCTTAATACTGTAGAAAGCCCAGAGGAGTATAGGAAGTACAGGGTGAAGTAAAAAAGGAAATTAGGAAAGCAAAGAGAGGGTACGAAAAAATATTGGCAGGTAAAATCAAAGAAAATCCGAAGGTGTTTTACCAGTACATTAAGAGCAAGAGGATAACTAAGGAAAGGGTAGGGCCTAGCAGAGATGTACATGCTAACTTGTGCGTTGATACTGAAGATGTGGGCAGAGTACTTTGTCTTTGTCTTCACTAAGGAGAGGGATGATGCAGACATTCTAATTAAAGAGAAGTGTGAAATATTAGATACAATAAGCATAGTGAGGGAGGAAGTACCGGAGGGACTGGCATCCTTGAAGGTGGATAAATCACCCATATTGGATGGTTTGTATCCCAGGTTGTTAGAGGAAGCCAGGGAGGAAATAGTCGATGCTCTGAGGATCATTTTCGAATCCTTATTGAGTACAGGTGAGGTAGCAGAGGACTGGAGGTCTGAGAATGTTGTACCAATATTTAAAAAGGATGTGAGGGATAGGCCAGTCAGTCTGCCTTCAGTGGTAGCAAATTATTGCAATCAATTCTGAGACACAGGATAACCTGTCACTTATAAAGCCACGGATTGAGCAGGGATGGTCAGTATGGTTTGGTTAGGGGAAGATCGTGTCTTACTAATTGAATAGAATTTTTTGAGGAACTAACAAGGATAGATAAGGAGAGTGCAGTGGATGTTGTCTTAATGGCTTTTAGTAAGGCATCTGACAAGGTCCAACATGGCACTGGTCAGAAAAATGAGACCCCATAGGATACAGTGAAGGTGGTGAGTTGGATCCAAAATTGGCTCAGTGACAGGAAACAAAGGGTAATGGTCGATGGATGTTTCTGAGAGTGGAAAACGGTTTCCAGTGGCGCTCCACAGGGCTCAGTGTTGGGGCCCTTGCTGTTTATCGTATATATTAATGATATGGACTTAAATGTGGGAGGCATGATTGGGAGATTTGCCAATGACAAAGGCTGGCAGCAAGATTGATAGTGAAGAGGACAGCTGTCAAATCCAGAATAATGTCCGGAAAAATGGCAAATGGAATTCAATCCAGAGAAGTGAGGTAATGCATTTGTGGGAGGGCAAACAAAGTAAGGGAATATGGAATAAATGGGAGGATATTGAGAAAGGTTGAGGAAGTGAGAGACCTTGGAGTGCATGTCCACAGGTCCTTGAAGGTGGCAGGATAGGTGGTTAAGGTGGTAGAGGTGAAGAAAACATAAGGAATGCTTTCTTTTACTGGGCAAGGTATTGATTAGAAAAGTAGGGATGCAATGCTGGAACTGTATAAAATGCTGGTTAGGCAACAGCTGGAATTTTGTGTACAATTCTGGTCACATTACAGTACATTACAATTGCTCTGGAGAGAATATAGAGGAGATTTACAAGAATGGTGCAAGGACTTGCAAATTGCAGCTATGAAGAGAGATTGTATAGGCTAGGGTTGTTGGGGTGGTGGGCTTTGGGAATTCACTGCTTAAATTGGTGGTTGAGGCTGAAATGCACAACTAATTTAAAAGGTACCTGGATATGCACCTAAGTACTGTAACATACAAGGCTACGGGCCAGGTGCTGGAAAGTGAGATTAAAAATGAGTGGCTAGCTTCTTAATTCTCTTTTTATGGCCGCGCAGACACCATGGACTGAATGGCCTCTTTCTGTGCTGTAACCTTTCTATGGTTCCACAAAATGTTGCTCCTGGAGCTTGTCACAAAAGCATTCTAAAAACTCATCTTCCAGGCCACATTTGCCAATTTGATTTTTTTTTTTATTCATTGATGAGGGTGCTGGTTCCTCCAGGGAGTGCGGACAGAGCCAAGCTTCTGGCACCACAAGCAGCCTGTCTGTACAGGAGGGGAGGAAGGGAGGAAGAGCACTAGTAATAGGGGATTCTATTGTCAGGGAAACAAATAGGCGCTACTGTGACCATCAACATGACTCCAGGCTGGTATGTTGCCTCCCTGGTCCCAGGGTCGTGGATGTCACGGAACGGCTGCAGGGCATCCTGAAGGGGGAGGATGATAAGGCAGAGGTCATGGTACATGTTGGTACCAATGACATTGGTAGAAAGATGGATGAGGTCTTGTATCAAGAATTCAGGGAGTTAGGCAGTGGACTAAAAAGCAAGACCTCTTGGGTTGTAATCCCTGGGTTACTCCCAGTGTCACATGCTAGCGAGCTCAGAAATAGGAGAATAGCACAGATGAATATGTGGCTTAAGAGTTGGTGCAGGAGGGAGGGTTTTAGATTCCTGGATCACTGGGACTGTTTCTGGGGAAGGTGGGACCTGTACATGCGGGACGGTCTACTTCTGAACCAGAGCGAGACTAACAGCCTTGCAGGTGGGTTTCCTAGTGCTGTTGGGAGGAGTTTAAACTAATTTGGCAGGGGGAGGGGACACAGAATGTTAGCAGAATAGGAACACATCATGATACAGTAAAACGATCAAGTCAGAGGGAATACAGCTGCAATAAACTTCAAGGGAGTAAGGCAAGACTGGATGGGCTCTACTTTAATGCCAGGAGTATTACAGGTAAAACGGATGAGTTAAGGGTGAGGATTGACATGTGGAATTGTGATATAGTAGCCATCACTGAGATGTGGTTGAGGGAAGGGCAGGATTGGCAGCTCAACATTCCGGGATATAGAATCTTCAGGCGACATGGTGGGGGGGGGGGCGGTGTAAAAGAGGAGGAGGCGTTGCATTATTAGTTAAGGAGTCAGTTACGGCAGTAAGGAGAGATGATATCTTGGAGGGGTCATCGAATGAAACTTTGTGGGTAGAGCTTAGAAATAAAAAAGGGGCAACCACATTGTTAGGTGTTTATTATAGACCCCCCAGATAGTCAGTGGGAAATTGAGGAGCAAATATGTGCACAATTTGTGGAGGTGTGTAAAAGCAATAACAATAGGGTAATTATATTAGGTGATTTGTGTTAAAAGCCTTTGGAAGTCCATCGTCCAATGGGTGGTTGTGGTTAAATGGCTGGATGACTTTATAAATTTGGAATCTATTCAGACTGTTGCCTTAAGGAGGGTGTGTAGTTGAGAGTTTGGTTAAGTAGAACTTTTGGGAACTGTTCTGTGTAACTGTATTCTTGTGTGCATGTTTAAGTTTTTTTTTCTTTCGTTAATAAATGTTTAAATTTAATCCTTGAAATCTCTAAAGGGGGTGGTGGACACATTACTTCTGACTTCAGTGCACAAGCTTTCTTGTAATAAATACAAATTGTAAAATTGTTGTGATTGCATGGCCAAGTTTCCCTTGTGGATGTGGTCAGCCTGGCAAAAACTACCTGCCGTATCTTAACAATGCCATCTATTAAAACGTCAGCATGCAGGTCTACATTCATTTCTTCTAAGACAAGTTACTGGCCTTAATTATGCTGAAAAAGGATGCAGCAAGGGCAGCATTTTTGCTGGCCGGAAGCCCTAGACTTTTCATGTGCTTATAAGCTTGCTCAAAAGTGTAGCAACTGAGGCTTGGAAGATTGCTTGTCCATACACAAAACAATTAAATCATAGCATTCAGCAAAGTCCAGCAACAACTAAAATGTTTTTAAATGGGTATTGCTGAAATTGACTGAACACATGAATAGCATCATTCATCATTTCGTAAAATTAACATGTAAAGTGTTGAGCACATAATTAACCAGGATGTGGTGGCAGCAAACCCCACTCATCTGGGTTACTGTTTTCAGTCGATACAAAAACCAATTTCCCAACTAATAAACCATTGCATCTACTAGTAGAATTATGCCAACAATGTTGTAAAACAGTCTGAATGAATAAATGATCTCAACATCAGAATTATAAAGCAAAAAAAGAAAAAGTACAGAGAAAATGGTGCCCAAGAAAATGCAAGAAGGAACGCAAATTGCGAGAGACAGGCACAAAAACTGAAGAACTTAGCTTTTGTCCCAGCACTTATGCTATTATATTTAAAGTATTTGCCAAAAAAGTCTTTTGTTACTTCAGAATTCAACCGCAAAGAATCAAGTTGTTTTTAAACTGTATCACTATTTCTAATACTGTTCTATTTTTAGATCACAAAACATCCTACATTTGTAGTTCTTGAGCAGATTGGGTATTCAAACTGCAAACAACTAGCCAAAAAGTCATTTAATGCAAATAAAAATATCTCAGGTGAATAATCTAAATATAAAGTAATTACCAAATTAATATTTTATAACAAGGGAGAATGGAAGTTATTTTTCCTTCAGTGACAGGCATCCTCCAATTTGGACACAACTGAACTTACCTGTTTTTAAGAAATCCCCAAAAATCCAGTGTCTATCGTTAAGAAACAAACAGCTGTACTCAAAATTGCTTATGCTTTGCTAAGTCAGCAGAGCAAAAGACCTCCAGTAACATAACATACAAGTCGGCTGGTGCATGGAGCATGGTCATATTCTGTAGCTGCTAACTTGGCATTGTTCCTTTAAGAGAAAAGCAAAATACTGCGGATGCTGGAAATCTGAAACAAAAACAAAAATAGTTGGAAAAACTCAGCAGGTCTGACAGCATCTGCTGAGAGGAACACAGTTGACTTTTCAAGTCCGTATGACTCAATGAGTTTTTCCAACTATTTTTGTTTTTGTTCCTTTAAGGCCATCTTTCAGGTTTAGCTAGGTCCCAAAGTTAATTCTAATTGTTGGAAGTTTCTCTTGTTTGGTAGCTGTTCGATTCCCCTTCATGTTATCTCTATAATCTCTTCAGGTTATCACAGTCTGGAAGGATAAAAGAATAGTTTATTTCTCTTTCTGTACATTTTAAATTGTATGAAATACCAAATTGCAGCTGATCAAAGTTCAACTCTTACATATATGTTGGCAGATTATCCATAGTACTGTTCAAGGTGAATCACAAAATTCTAGTATTGCAAGGGGATGTTAGAATACAAAAATATGGAAGAGTTTTTTTTTACATTTTTAATGAAAAACTTTGCAAAGATGTCTCCAGAAATAGTGAATCATACTTTTTTGAAAAATGTATTTGAATGAAGGTGAAGTAGTTGGCAGCACACCATGAGGTTGGGGAAAGCATGACTGGGGGAGTGAATGAAATGGCTGAGGGTCCACTTCCTTCACCATAAAAGGAGCTTGCACTTCTTTCTCCTTTCATGCTACCCACCAACTAACTCCATGCCAGTAGGAAAGAAGAAAAAGCCAAAATGAAAACTTGAGGGTGAAGCAGAGGAAAGAAGAAAAACAGGTTTATAGACAGGAGGATAATTAATAAGATGAAGACAGCTGAGACAGCTAATTGCTACATAAATAAGTTTTCAGCATGAGGTAACCCTTTGGAATACATTACAAGATATACTAATGAATCTTAAATTCTTGTGTGCAGCTCCATTGAAGATGAAGCGTAGCCCTCAGGTGAACAAGCATGTAATAATTGGACCAGAGTAGCCAGACAATTTCTGTTCTTAGTTTTCCACGTATCCTTATAATTTCTTGAACCTAAATCCAGCATGGAAGCTGTCTATGTTGTCTCACTCTAATTACACCCTCCCACCAGTGGCGATGTTACAGCACTTCCACTGGCAGAAAGGTGTGAATACAGCAGACAAGGCTACAATGCCAGTTTCTATTATTACTGTGGACAGGAAATTATCATGGAAAAAGGTTGACAGGAAATCTGCATAGGCAAATGTTTTATTAGTATATGACAAATCAGCCACTTGTGCCATTGACACAAAGTCAGAAGGCATGATCTCTGTTACCTCTTTCTGCTGTGTTCATCTTATGAATTACCCCCCTTGCTTCAAACCACTGCTTCTGTTTGTCTCTTTCCTCTGCTTCACCCTCAATTTTTCATTTAGCTTTCTCTTCTTTCCTTCTGGCATGGAGTTGGTAGGGAGCATGAAATGGAAAAGAAATGCAGGCTCCATTTTTGGTGAAGTGGACCCTCAGCCATGTCATTCTCTCCCCCAGTCAAACATGCTTTCCCGAAAGTCTTTATTATACTGCCAACTCCTCCATCTTCATCCAATGAAATTAGGTTATTCACCACAGATATTGGCTTTACTTCAAATGCCTTATTTGTCTAGTTGCCAGCAGTTAGACTACCCTATCTGTTCAAGAACCACAAATTTAGGATCTTCTGTGATCTACAAATGGTGCAGTATTCGAAGTAGTGACACAGTTTAAAAAAAAAATGATACTTGAATTGTTTGCGACTATTTCTTCTTCTTCCTACCACAGTTTCAGACTCATTGCTACTTCCCCCTTTAACTACTAGTATCTTTTTATTCATTCACAAGGTGTCAGAATCACTAGCAAGGTCAACATTTATTGCACATCTCTAATTTCCCTTGAGAAGCTGGTGGTGAGTCACCTTCTTGAATCGCTGCAGTCCTTCTGCTGTAGGTGCACGTGCAGTGTTGGTAGGAAGGGAGTTCCAGGATTTTGACCCAGCAACAGTGAAGGAATGGCGATATATTTCCAAGTCAGGGTGGTGAGTGGCTTGGTGGGGAACTTCCAGGTGATGGGGTTTCCATTTGTCTGCTGTCCTTGTCCTTCGAGATGGTAGTGGTCATGGGTTTGGAAGGTGTTAAGGAGACTTGGTGAGTTCCTGAAGTGCATCTTGTAGGATGGTACACACTGCTGCCACTCTGCATCAGTGGTGGAGGAAGTAAATGTTTGTGGATGGGGTGCCAATCAAGCAGGCTGCTTTGTCCTAGATGGTGTCAAGCTTTTAAAGTGTTGTGGGAGCTGCACTCATCCAGGCAAGTGAGAAGTATTCCCTCACAATCCTAACTTGTGCCTTGTAAATGGTGGACAGCCTTTGCGGAGCCAGAAGGCGAGTTACTCACTGCAGGATTTCTAGCTTCTGTACTACTCCTGCAGCCACAGTATTTATATGGATAGTCCAGTTCAGTTTCTGGTCAGTGGTGACCCCCAGGATGTCGATAGTGGGGGAATTCAGTGATGGTTATGCCATTGAAAGTCAAGGGGTGATGGTTAGATTCTCTCTTCTTGGAGATGATCATTGCCTAGCACTTGTGTGGCATAAATGTTACTTGCCACTTGTCAGTCCAAGCCTGGATATTGTCCATGACTGCTTCCAGTATCTGAGGAGTCGCGACGAGTTCAGAACATTGTGCCATCATCAGTAAACATCCCCACTTCTGATCTTATGATGGAATGAAGGTCATTGATGAAGCAGCTGAAGATGGTTGGGCCGAGGACACTATCCTGAGAAACTCCTGCAGTGATGTCCAAGAACTGAGATGATTGACCTCCAACAACCACAACCATCTACCTCTGTGCCAATCAAGCGGGCTGCTGTCTCCTGGATAGCGTTGAGCTTGTGTTGTCAGAACTGCACTCATCCAGGCAAGGGGAGTGTATTCCATCACACCCCTGACTTGTGTCTTGTGGATGGTGAATAACTTCTTTACGCAGTCAGGTAAGCTACTCAATACCGAAATGCCAGCCTCTGACCCGCTCCTGTAGCCACAGTATTTAAATGACTGGTCCACTTAAGTTTCTGGTTAATGTTAACCCCAGGATGTTGATGGTGGGGGGATTCACTGATGGCAATCCTGTTAAATGTCATGGAGAGATGGTTAGATTCTCTCTTGTTGTAGATGATCATTGCCTTGCATTTGTGCAGCATGAATTTTAATTGCCGCTTATCAGCCCAAGCCAGAATATCGTCCAGGCCTTGCTGCACGACTGCTTTATTATGAGGCTGCAAGAGAGCCTAAACGGCAATCATCAGCGAACATCAACATATCCAAACTTATGATGGAAGGAAGACAATTGATGAGGTAGCTCAGGATGGTTGTGTCTAGGACATTGCCCAGATGAATTCCTGGAGCTAAGATGAGTGGCCTCTAACAACCACAACTATCTTTCTAGGTATGACTTCAGCCAGCGGTGAATTTCCCATCGTGCCCGCTCCCCGATTCCCATTGACTTCAATTTTATTAGGGCTCCTTGATGCCACACAACGTCAAGGGCAGTCAACTCTTACTACACCTCAGCAATTCAGCTCTTTTGTCCTTGTTTGGACCAAGGCAATGAGGAGCTCTGAAGTTGATGGTCGTGGCAGAACCCAAAACATGCAGTGAGCAGTTTATTACAGAGTAAATGCTGCTTAATGTAATGCTTGTCAACGACACCTATCATTTTTCTGATGATTGAGATTAGACGGATTGGCCGGATTGGATTTGTCCATTTTGTGCATGGGGCATACCTAAGCAATTTTCCACATTTTTGGGTAGATGCCAGTGTTTTAGCTGTCCTGGAACAGCTCAGCTAGGGACAGGGCTACTTATGGTGTACAAGTCTTCAGTGCTATAGGTCAGATGTTCTTGGGGCCCATGTCCTTAGAGTGTCCAACGTGCTCAATGCAAAGTCCACTTTGACAGGTTGTTTTTTTTTAAATATACGTTCATGGGATCTGGGCATCATTGGCAAGGCAGCATATATTGCCCACTCCTAGCTGCCCTCGAGAAGATGGGGATGAGTTGTGGCCTTGAACCACTGCAGTCTGGGTGGTGCAGGTACAGTCAATGTGCTGGTAGGGAGGATGTTACAGGATTTTGATCCAGCGTCACTGAAGGAACGGCAAATAATTCCAAGTTAGGATGGTGTGTGGATTAGAAGGGAACTTGCATGTCGTGGTATTCTCATGCATCTGCTGCCCTTCTTCTTCCAAGTGATAGAGGTTCAGGGCTTGGAAGGTGCTGTTGGAGGAGCCTTGGCAAGTTTCTGCAGTGCATCACCTAGATGGTAAATGCCATTGTTCTAACTGTGCCGGAGCAGCTTGGATGGAAGCGCTTCTAGTTATGAAGCACAAGTCATCAGCACTGCAGCCACGATGTTCTCAATGACCCATAGGTTTGCTGTACCTAGTGTGTTCAGCTATTTCTTGATATCACATGAAATGGATCAAATTGGTTGAAGACTTACTTCTGTGACGCTGGGACTCGGGACAAAGCCGAGATGGATCATCCACCTGGCACCTTTGGCTGAAAATAGTTGCAAAAGCTGCAGTCTTGTCTTCGACACTGAAGTGCTGGAGGACAGGGATATTTGTGTTTAATTGACTACTACCATTCACAACTGTAAAACGGGACTGCAGAGCTTTGATCTTTGGTTGTGGGATTGCTTAGCTCCATCTATAACACGCTAAGCAGCAGAGGCGGTGTGTTTGTCATTTGTGTTCTAACTTCACCATTTTTAGGAATGCCTGCTGCTGCTCTTGGCATACTCTCCTACATTTCTCATTGAACCAGAGCTACTTGGTGGTAATGGTGGAGTTAGGGAGTATGCCTGGCCAAGAGGTTACACATTGTGGTAGAATACAATTCTGCTGATGACCTCTTGGATGGCCAATCTAAATCCATCCAATTTAGCACAGAAGCGTTCACATTTACCACACAATATGGGAGTTTCCTCAGTGTGAAGATGGGACTTTGTCTCTACAAGGGCTGTGTGATGGTAAACCAATAATGTCATGGACAGATATATGAGAGATAGATTGGTGAGGATGAAGTCATGAGGTTTTTCCCTGATGTTGGTTCTCTCATCACATGCAGCAGCATAGATGGAGAGATATGTGCTTCAGGATTCAGCCAGCTCAGTCAGTAACAGTATTACGAAGCTACTCTTGGTGATGGACATTAGGTTCAGAGTCAATATTGAGGAATTCCCAGGGACACCCCCTCCTGATTGTATACCACTATGCCTTCACCTCTGGTTGGTCTGTCCTGACAGTGGGACGCAGCATACCCAGGAGTGGTAACAAAAGAGTCTGGAACATTGGCAGTTAGGTATGATTCTGTGAGCATGACTAGTCTGTGAGACAGCTCTCCCAATTTTGGCACGTCCCAGATGGTTTGCAGGTCATTTGCACTGAGTGTACCTTTTTCCATATCTGATGCCTGGCTCGATGCCAGATATTTTAATTGGTTTTAATCTTTTTCAACTTCTCTGAAGTGGTTTAATATGGCTGAGTAGCTTGCCAGGCTATTTCAAGTGGCAGTTAAGAGTCAACCACATAACTGTGGGGTCTGGAGACACATGTAGGGCAGACAGGATTACGGTGGCAGATTTCCTTCCCTAAAGGGCATCAGTGAACCAGATGGATTTTTACGACAATCTGGTAGGTTCATGGTCATCACTGTGACTATTTTTTTTTATCCAGGTCAAGCCTTTTATTATTCCCTCCTTCTTGCTCTGTTTCCATTCACCTCATCACTAAACCTCCATTCACTCCAAGAGCAAATCTCAATCTTTACAGTGCAGAAGGAGGCCATTTGGCCATCGAATCTACACTAGCTCTCTGATACAGCATTCTACCTCGTCCCATTCCCCTGCCTTATCTCCATAGCCTTGCACATTATTTCTTTTCAGATAGCAATCCAATTCCTTTTTCAAAACCTCGATCAAACCTGCCTCCACCACCCTCTCAGGAAGTTTGCTCCAGACTCCAGCCATCCTCTGGGTGAAAAATGTTGCCTCACATCACTTTTACTCCTTTTGACAATTCTTTTGAATCTATGCCCTCTAGTTCTTGGTGCTCCCTTAAATGGGAACAGTTTCTCACTATTTACCTGTCCATACCCCTCAGGATCTTTTAATATCTTCATCAGGTCTCCTCTCAGCCATCTTTTCCCCAAGGAAAGCAGTCCCAACCTCTCCAGTCTATCCTCGTAGCTACAGTTCTTCACCCCTGGAATCACTCTTCTGACTCTCCTCTGTATTCTCTCCAGTGTCTTCACATCCTTCTTCAAGTATAGAGCCCAGAACTGGGAGCAATACTCCAGATGAGGACTAACTAGTGTCTTATACAAGTTCAACATGACCTCCTTGCTCTTGTAATCAATGCCCCTGTTAATAAAGCCTAAGATACTATTAACCACTCTCTCAACATGCCCTGCCATCTGCAATGACATGTACATATACACTGAGGTCCCTCCATTCCTACACCTCGTTTCAAGTTTCTCCATCTATTTAATACTGTCTCTCTATAATCTTCCTGCCAAAATGAATCACCTCACACTTCTCTGCATTGAACTTCATCTGCCACTTGTCTGCTCAATCCACCAACACGTCAATGTCCTTTCGAAGTTCAAGATTATACTCCGTTGACAACGTTTCCAATCTTCATGTCATCTACAAATTTTGAAATCATGCCCTGATCACCACAGTCTGGGTCATTAATATATATCAGGAAGAGCAAGGGTCCCAGCACTGACCCCTGAGATCGCCACTGCAAACCTTCCTCCAATCTGAAAAACATCCATTAACCATTACTCTTTGTTTCCTGTCATTCAGCCAATTTTTTATCCAAGTGTCTACTTTCCCTTTTATTCCATGAGCTAGAATTTTTGCTCACAAGTCTGTTGTGTGGCACTATCAAATGCCTTTTAAAAATCCATATACACATCAACAGCTTTGCCCTTATCAACCTTCTCTGTTACGACCTCAAAAAAAACTCCAGCAAGTTTGTTAAACATGATTTCCCCTCAATGAATCCATGCTGGCTTTCCTTTATTATCCTGCACTTGTCTAATTGACTACTGATTTTGTCCCAAACTACAGTTTCCAGAAATTTCCCTACCACTGAAGTCAAACTGACTGGTCTGCAGTTATCAGTTTTATCCTTGCACCCATTTCTGAACAAGGGTGTAACATTCTCAATTCTCCAGTCCTCTGACACCACTCCTGTGACCAAGGGAGGTTGGAATTATCACTAGTGTCTCTGCAATTTCCACTCTCACTTCCTGCAGTACCTTTGGATGAATCTCATCCTGTCCTGGTACCTTATCAATTTTAAGTAATGATAGCCTTTCTAAAGCCTCCTTCTCAATTGTAAATTCTTCTACTGCACCAGTTACCTCCTTTTTTGCATCAGCCTGGGTAGCAACTTCTTCCTATTTCTCCTGCCTCCACGTGCAAGTCCCCTTTTTTACCCCTAATCGGCCCTACTCTTTCTTTTACCACACTTATTATTTATATGCTGATAGAAGACCTTGGGATTCCCCTTTATATTAGCTGTCAGACCCTTTTCATGCTCTCTCCTAGATTTCTTATAAGTTCTTTCACTTCCCTCTGGTCCTTTCGCATTCAGCCTGATTCTCCATTGTATTTTCTACCTGACATCTGTCATGCAAGCACTTCTTCCTTTTCATCTTCGCCTCTATCTCTCCTGTCATCCAGGGCACTCTGGATTTATTTATCCTACCTTTCCCCTTCAAGGGAACATACTTTGACATTGCAGTACTTTTCCTTTGAAAGTAGGCCATTGTTCAGTCACTGTCTTTTCCGCCATTTGATTGCAAATCACACGACTCAGATGCATTTTCATACCATCAAAGTTGGCTTTCCCCCAGTCAATCATCCCAAATTATTCCGAAGGGAGAGATGCTAGGTCCCCTCAACTTCAACCAGTTAGGTTCCTCCCAATTCTGATCTTTGCAGCATAAAAAATCTTTATTCTTCAATGTCCACAACACAGCTTTCGATAGGATCAATGACATTATGTTGGTTATCCAACTTTGAGGGGCTGTCATTGCTCACTACCTTTCTTACCTATTTGTATCTTGTTAAAGTGTCTCTTGACAACTGCTTCTCTTCCCATCCCCACAGTCAGTCTACATCAGTACCTGAAAGATCCATCCAAGTCCCACTTTTTCCGATCTGCATGGCACCACCTTAATGGTAACATTATTCAATGGCACAACCTTACCTCGCTACCCCCAAATCTGCATCAGTGTCATCAGACTGCTCAAAGCTGCAACTTCCTCCTGTTTTAGATAGGCCAAAGACATCATCTTCATCCCCCCACCATAACTTTGCCACAGATTTGAATCTCCTCCCTGGTCTCACACACAATTAGCAACCTCAGCATCCTGCTCAGGCTCCAAGCTGAGCTTCTAACCCTATCTCTTCCCTAGTACAATAACTATCTACTTTCACCTCAAGAACACTCACCATCTTTGCCCCTATTGCAGCCTATCTGCTTCTCAAACTTTAGTCACATCCAAATTCAATTATGCAATGCACTTTTTGTTGTCTCCCCATCCACTATATATGTCATCTCGACGAAAATTCTGCTGCCTGTACCTTATCCTTCCCCAACACTTGCTTACCTTTCCACCCCATCCTTTCTGCAATAACTCACAGACCATCAATGCCTAAAATTTATAATGTTCATCCTCATTCCTAAATCCCTTCATAATCTATCTCCTTCCCATCTCTAAAAGCTTCTCCAGACTTCAACCTCCCTGTACTCTGTCCTAAGCTTGAGAATTCCCTCCCTAAACTACTTTGACTTACCTCCTTTAAGATCATCCTTTAACCTTACCTCTTTAACCTAGGTTTAGTCATCCACCCTAATATCTCCTCCTTTGGCTCAGTGTCAAGCTTGCCTGATAATTCACCTATGAAGTATCATGGGACACTTTCCAACATTAAAGGTACCAAATAAATGCCTGTTTTTCTATTTTCTTTGATTTAGAATGTTAATGGGTGATCTAATTGAGAGCTTTAAAGAATGATAAATTTGATAGTTTTTCTGCATCTACCCTATTTCCTCTAGTGGTAGGAAACCAGAACAAAGGAAAATAATCTTAAAATTAGCGAGAGCATTTAGGAGTAAAATCAGGAAGTAATTTTCACAAAGGGTCACGGAAATCCAGAATTCTCTCCCCTAAAAAGACTGTGAATGCTGGTTAATTGATGTTTTCAAGACTAGGATCACCTGAATTTTATTAGGTTCAGGTATTAAGGCATATAGATCGAAAACAGATAAATGGAGTTGAAGTACAGATTTGGCACGATCTAACAGGTGGAAAAGGTTCAAGGAGCTGTTTCCATTCCTACATTTCTTCATCCTCTTTTCTTTTCCTCTCTTGCTGGTCACCTTCCCTTCTCTCACTATATTTCTTCTATAGTGTATTTCTATTCATCATCTATATGCAGCTCCTCGGTGACATCATCCAAAAATACATCAGGTTCCACAGGTATGCTGGCAACACTCAGCATTCCCTTACCACCACCTCTAGTGACCCTTTCAGAGCCTCCGATTTGTCACACTGCTTGCCAACATTCAATATTGGATGAGCAGAAATTTCACAAATTACACGTTGAGAAAACTGAAGCCATCGTCTTCGGTCCCAGTCACCAATTCCAATCCCTAACCACCATTTTCATTCCTGGCAACTGTCTGCATCTGAACCAGACTGTCTGAAACCTTGGTGTTGTGTTTGACTGGAAGATGATTTTCAAACCACAGCAGCTCCATCAATAAGATGGACCATTTCCATATTCACATCACCCGACTCCAACCCAGCCTCAGCTTGTCTGCTTCTGAAAACATCATTTAGCCTCTAGACTTGGTTATTTCAACGTTCTCCTGGCTAGCCTCCCAGTTTGTACTCATCTAAAAAAACTCTGCTGACCATCTCTTAACTCTCAACAAATTTCATTCAAAATTCACACCTCTGTTTTCTGACCTACACTGGCTCCCAATCTAACAAAGCTTCAATTTAAAAATCCTCATCCTGGTTTACAAATCTCTCCATGGTCTCACCCTTCCCTAACTATAATCTCCTCCAATCTATAAGCCTTCCAAATCTCTGCGCATCTCCAATTCTGGCCTCTTGACCATCCCTGATTTTAATCACTCTACTGTTGGCATCCTGCTATCAGCTGCCTTGGTCCTAAGCTCTGGAATTCCCTTCCCAAATCTTCTTGCCTCCCTTCCTAAATGTCTCTGCCTCTCTATTTCACTTCCATCCTTTAAGATGCTCCTTAAACCTACCTCTCTAACCAAGCTTTGGTCTTCTGTCCCAATATCCTGTTTTGTGGCTCACTGTCAAAAAGGGTTTAAATGCCCTTGTTAGGCATCTTGGGACATTTTTCTACATTGAAGGTGTTAAATAGATGAAGTTGCTGTTTATAACCCCTCCTACCCTTCTCTACAACATTAAGTAGCAAGGGGACAGATAAGCAAAAAGAGTAATAATGAGGCTAACAGTGCTCATCGTTATAACGAGGTAAATCAGACAGCAAATTGTGGCATATGCACATACACAAGTAATCAAATAAATTCAGAAATTGCTGTCAGAGATACCTTGTTCCTCTACAGGTTGCAGTTCTCACCAATAGGCTCACCACCAAAATTAATGTAATGGTGTGAACTTGAGGTAATTGCCCACGAGTTCCACAATGAAAATGGCAGAAAAAATTAGAGTTGGTACATTCAGAAGCTAGCTTTTAAATGATATAAATACTGCTAAAAAAATGGCCCTAAAAATTGGTTTTACAATTATGGAGTCTCATTCCCTCAGAAGATAAGTAATGTTGGTATTTTCTTTTAGTTTTAACTTTTTCTGTATGCCTCTTACCTCTGTTAATCCCATCTGCATGTTCTAATCTTTAATCCACTTTCTAGACATTACTTAGATCTAATTTATATTTTCTGCTTTATACTCTCTGATCAATACAGAGTCCAAAATAAAGAAGCTCACTGTTTGACACCATTTTCACAGTAGGAGGCACTGCACTGGACTAAATGCCAAATTAGAGCAAGTCTGTGCTCTGTAATTAGGGATTCTTTTGCCTCTGACTGCAAAATCCGGGTCATTATATCATCTATTATGCTAAATTATAGAAGAGCCCTTCTACAGCTGGAAATTTTAGTTGTTTTTGATTAATATTGAATAAATTCATTCAATGGTTAATTGCAATTTAGGCTTTGGTTTTAAGGAGATCAATTTTAAGGAAACCAGCTTTCTGGTTTTGTTAAGTTTTATTCCAGGACACTTTTTGTATACATTGCAAACAAAACAAGTTTAAATTATATTAAAAATATCAAACTATTAATTTATAGTTGATACTTTACAGACTTGAGTACCTTTTACACATGAAAGCCTCCATGAAGAAAGTGTGGAAAAATAGGTTGAACTCCAGATCTCTTAATAGGTTGCAGAATGTGGCAGATTGCCAAATAGGATCTTTCAGATTGCTTGACCAGGTGCTCGGATCACCATGGAGTATGACCACATGGTACCCAACAGTTTATCAGAAACTTTTCAAGACTTGTAGATGCTGCACATGTTGTATATCGTTTTGGATGAACATCAGAAGCAGAAAGGGTTAATAAGGATAGCACTGAGCTTGATTAGTTCTCTAAAGCTGACCTCTAGTTTGGTATTACTGAGCTGTTTTTAACATTGTATCCGAGTGAACCATTAACTTTTCATTTAATAAACATAAAGCAACTTAAACCACAATATCTTGAAAGAGCTCATCAATGTGTAGAACTTCTGAACAGATGGTACTGTATGAAAAATTAGCCTGTAGAAGCAAGTAAGATAGCATGCAAATGCCCTTGGGAAATGCTGACGTTGGATATATGAAAGGAGTTGTGAACCTATAAGTTCAATGGCTCAGAGTTGAATGATTGAGGAAAGGATGTTTACAATTGATATTTACCAAAGTTGATTGCAAGGACACAAGCAGCAAAGGAGCACCATCTGTTCGAACAAATGAGTTCATGCGAATATTGATAAAGAGGAGGGAGATGCAGCAGGGCTGTCACATAGCAGAGATGAAAAAGGGAGAGTGTTAAATACTTAGACAGGGAGCTACCGTGAATCCTCCAAAGAAGAAAACAAACCTCATTTGGCATAGATCCCAGGGTACAGATAACTACTGTGTCCTCCTAGAAAGTTTATCCTATAGCAAGAACATAGCGCAGTGTCCTCTTACTGTTGTGGTTGTGTTGATGCTTTGCTGACACTTGAAGTCTGTCATAAATTAAGATTAAACTCACCTTTCAAAAAATGGATTTTAAAATCTGTACCTCAATTACACTTAGAAACTTGGTACATATCAACCAACACAACGGATTGAATGTGTTACTAATCTAAACATGATTATGATTTGAAACTAATCTATATTTTTTTATTAATTCATGGGATGTGGGCATCACTGGCTAAACCAGCATTTATTACCCATCCCTATTTGATCTTGTTCAGAATCAACCACATTGCTGTGGGTCTGGAATCACATGCAGGCCAGACCAGGCAAGGTCAGCAGATTTCCTTCTATAAAAGACATTAGTGAGCCAGATGGGTTTTTATGAAGTTCAACAATGGTCATCAGACTCTTAATTGAATTCAAATTCCACTATCTGCCATGGTGGGATTTGAACTCAGGTCCCTAGAGCATTACCCTAGGTCTCTGGATTACTAGTCCAGTGACAACACCGCCTCCCCCATAATTTTAATTCGGACAGACTCCCATTCCTATTATAACGGTCTTTTTTTTGCAATGGTTATAATTCATCTGGAGCAACTTAACACTGATCATGAAAAACCGATCAACAATAACTACTTATATAGTGCTTTTACTGTACTAAAACGTCCGAAAGAAAATCACAAGAGCAAAACACACACACCCCCCCACACGCACACATCGGCCCCCACACACGCGCACACACACACACCCATTCACACACACACCCCCCCAAACACACACCCACCCCCCCTCACACACACACACACCCCCCCCCACATACACACACACCTCCCCCCACACACACACCCACACCTCCCCCCACACACACACCCACACCTCCCCCCACACACACACCCACACCTCCCCCCACACACACACCCACACCTCCCCCCCCCCACACACACCCACACACCCCCCCACACACACCCACACAGACCCACACACCCCCCCCCCCACACAGACCCACACACCCACCCCCACACAGACCCACACACCCCCCCCACACACACACCCACACACCCCCCCCACACACACACCCACACACCCCCCCCACACACACACCCACACACCCCCCCCACACACACACCCACACACCCCCCCCCACACACACCCACACACCCCCCCCCCACACACACACCCCCCCCCACACACACACCCACACACCCCCCCACACACACACCCACACACCCCCCCACACACACACCCACACACCCCCCCACACACACACCCACACACCCCCCCCACACACCCCCCCCACACACCCACACACCCCCCCCACACACACACCCACACACCCACCCACAGACCCCCCCCACACACCCACCCACAGAACCCCCCCACACACCCACCCACAGAACCCCCCCACACACACACCCACCCACCCCCCCCACACACACCCACCCACCCCCCCCACACACACCCACCCACCCCCCCCACACACACCCACCCACCCCCCCACACACACAC